>NC_136065.1:1913796144-1918596144 GCF_964261635.1 Lissotriton helveticus
CCCGTCTCGCAGGCCATCAGAGGGTCAGGGCGCTGGGGTCAGGGCTCCACCGGGGCCCGGGGAGGCTCTCCCCAGCCTGGCTAGGGTTCGGAAGGTGGGACCGGGCCCAGGGCTTGAGCTCCGGCCGGCCAGCCCCGGGGTGCGCGAGCCCCCCGTCCCGCAGGCCACCAGAGGGTCCGGGTGCTGGGGACGGGGCTCCACCAGTGCCCGTGGAGGCTCTCCCCAGCCTGGCTAGGGTTCGGAAGGTGGGACCGGGCCCGGGGCTTGAGCTCCAGCCGGCCAGCCCCGGGTTGCGCGAGCCCCCCGTCCCGCAGGCCACCAGAGGGTCCGGGTGCTGGGGACGGGGCTCCACCAGTGCCCGTGGAGGCTCTCTCTCCCCAGCCTGGCTAGGGTTCGGAAGGTGGGACCGGGCCCGGGGCTTGAGCTCCAGCCGGCCAGCCCCGGGTTGCGCGAGCCCCCCGTCCCGCAGGCCATCAGAAGGTCCGGGCGCTGGGGGCAGTGCTCCACCGGTTCCAGGGGAGGCTCTCCCCAGCCTGGCTAGGGTTCGGAAGGTGGGACCGGGCCCGGGGCTTGTGCTCCGGCCGGCCGGCCCCGGGGTGCGCAAGCCCCCCGTCCCACAGGCCACCAGAGGGTCCGGGCGCTGGGGACGGGGCTCCACCGGGGCCCGGGGAGGCTCTCCCCAGCCTGGCTAGGGTTTGGAAGCTGGGACCTGGCCCGGGGCATGAACTCCATCTGGCAGGCCCCGAGGGTGCTGGAGCCCCCTGTCCTGCAAGGCAGTCGAGGGTCTGGGCGCTAGGATCCCTCTGGGCCTGGGGAGGCATTCCCCGGCCTGGCTAGGGTTCGGAACATGGGACCGTGCCTGGGGCTTGAACTCTGTCCGGCAGGTCCCGGGGTGCTGGAGCCCCCGTCCTGCAAGCCAGCCGAGGTTCCGGGCGCTGGGGACCATCGGGGCCTGCAGAGGCTCTCCCTGGCCTGGGGGTAGGGTTTGGAAGCTAAGCCCCAAGCCCGCCATGAGCCGGATGCCGTTTAGGCCCCGGTCGAGCGGGCGAGTGGATTTGTGGAGCCCTGGCCCCAGCCAAGCAGGTTCAGAGCCTCCCCGTGCCGGACTGACGCACCTGAGGGCCCACCGGAGGTCATGCCCGGGCCCCGGCAGCGCATGGGCAGCATATCCCCAGACCTGGTGACCTGGCAGACTGGGACCTGCTGGCACCCTGGCCCTGCCGAGCCCCAGTTCTCTCCCAGGGCTCCACAAATGCGACGACCAGATGGCCGAACTTCCCTGGAAGTCCCGATGAGGTGCCATTTGCCTCCCAGATCCCAGCGAGGGCTCCAGGAGGTCGGGTACTTTCACGCTTTGGGTCCCCTCTGTCACCTCGCGTGCAGAGTTTACAAGAAAGGAGGGTATTTTCCCTCCGGATTACTAGGGACAGGGTACGCCCGGACGCCCCTCCAAGGCTGGTGGTTCTCTGCCATGGGGACCAGATAGGCTATGCCTGGGTAACACCTCCCTAGGCCACCCGTGGCTTCCTTCCGCCAGGCCGACGGCATGTCAAATTGCCCAGGACGGGCTCCATGGCTCTTGGGCAGTCGTCCCCTGGGCGCCCGGGGCTCCATCCACCCCGGCGGCATGGAAAAGTGCCCAGGACGGGCTCCATGCGTCCCGGGCATTCGTCCCCCGGGCGTGTCCGGGGCTCCATCCAGGCTGACGGTATGGCAGAGTGCCCGGGTCGGGCTCCATGGTTTTCACGGTGGTCCTCCCCTGGGTGTCTGGGGGCTCCAGGCCGAAGGCATGGAAAAGTACCCAGGACGGGCTCCATGCGTCCCGGGCATTCGTCCCCCGGGCGTCCGGGGCTCAATCCAGGCTGACGGTATAGCAGAGTGCCCGGGTCGGGCTCCATGGTTTTCACGGTGGTCCTCCCCTGGGTGTCTGGGGGCTCCAGGCCGAATGCATGGAAAAGTGCCCAGGACGGGCTCCATGCGTCCCGGGCATTCGTCCCCTGGGCGTCCGGGGCTCCATCTAGGCTGACGGTATGGCAGAGTGCCCGGGTCGGGCTCCATGGTTTTCACGGTGGTCCTCCCCTGGGTGTCTGGGGGCTCCAGGCCGAAGGCACGGAAAAGTGCCCAGGACGGGCTCCATGCGTCCCGGTCACTCGTACCCCGGGCGTCCGGGGCTCCATCCAGGCTGACGGCATGGCAGCGTGCCCGGGTCGGGCTCCATGGGTCCCGGGCAGCCCTCCCCCGGGCGTCCGGGGCTCCCACCTCCAGGCAGACGGCATGTCAAAGTGCCCAGGACGGGCTCCATGAGTCTGGGACAGCCCCCCCCCGGGCGTCTGGGACACCCATCTCCATGAGGCCAACGGCATAGGCAAAGTACCCAGGACGGGCTCCATGGGTCCCGGGCAGACCTCCCCCCGGGCGTCCGGGGGTCCCACCTCCAGGCCGACGGAATGTCAAAGTACCCAGGACGGGCTCCATGGGTCCCGGGCAGCTTCCCCCGGGCGTCCGGGGCACCCACCTCCAGGCCGACGGCATGTCAAAGTACCCAGGACGGGCTCCACGGGTCCCGGGCATTCCTCCCCCAGGTCGTCCGGGCCCTAGAGCTCCGGTGGTCCAACCTGCGCCTGAGGCCCAGCCGGGGTCCAAGAGCCCTGCCTTGCGTGGGCAGGCAGTCAGGAACCCTACCGCGAAGGCTTGGGGTGGATGGGGAGCTGGGAGTCCTTTCGATCCGGGCCATCTGGTCGCCCGCGATGCTTTCCAATGGGGCGACCAGATGGCCGGGCTTCCCTGGAAGTCCCGATGAGGTGCCATTCGCCTCCCGGATCCCAGCTAGGGCTCCATGAGCTCGGGTTCTTTTACGCCTTGGGTCCCCTCTGTCACCTCGCGTGCACGGATTGCAAGAAAGGGGGGTAATTTCCCTCCGGATTACTAGGGGCTGGGTACGCCCGGACACCTCTCCAGGGCTGGTGGTTCTCTGCCCGGGGACCAGATGAGATATGCCTGGGCAACACCTCCCCCGGGCGTCTGGGGGCTCCATTCTCCGGGCCAACGGCATGGCTCAATGCCCAGGACGGGCTCCACGTGTCCCGGACAGACCGCCCCTGGGCGTCCGGGGCACCCATCTCCAGGAGGCCAACGGGATGGCAAAGTACCCGGGAAGGGCTCCACGGGTCCCGGGCAGCCTTCCCCCGGGCGTCCGGGGCTCCCACCTCCAGGCCGACGGCATGTCACACTGCCTAGGACGGGCTCCATGGGCCCCGGACAGACCTCCCCCGGGCGTCCGGGGCACCCATCTCCAGGAGGCCAACAGCGTTGCAAAGTACCCGGAAAGGACTCCACGGGTACCGGGCAGTCCTCCCCCGGGCGTCCGGGGCACCCATCTCCATGAGGCCAACGGCATTGGCAAAGTACCCGGGAGGGGCTCCACGGGTCCCGGGCAGGCCTCCCCCGGGCGTCCGGGGCACCCATCTCCAGGAGGCCAACAGCGTTGCAAAGTACCCGGAAAGGACTCCACGGGTACCGGGCAGTCCTCCCCCGGGCGTCCGGGGCACCCATCTCCATGAGGCCAACGGCATTGGCAAAGTACCCGGGGAGGGCTCCACGGGTCCCGGACAGCCTTCCCCCGGGCGTCCGGGGCTCCCACCTCCAGGCCGACGGCATGTCACACTGCCCAGGACGGGCTCCATGGGCCCCGGACAGACCTCCCCCCGGGCGTCCGGGGCACCCATCTCCAGGAGGCCAACGGGATGGCAAAGTACCCGGGAAGGGCTCCACGGGTCCCGGGCAGCCTTTCCCCGGGCGTCCGGGGCTCCCACCTCCAGGCCGACGGCATGTCACACTGCCCAGGACGGGCTCCATGGGCCCCGGACAGACCTCCCCCGGGCGTCCGGGGCACCCATCTCCAGGAGGCCAACGGGATGGCAGAGTAACCGGGAAGGGCTCCATGGGTCCCGGGCAGCCCTCCCCCGGGCGTCCGGGGCTCCCACCTCCAGGACGACGGCATGTCAAAGTGCCCAGGGCGGGCTCCACGGGCCCCGGGCAGCCCTCCCCCCGGGCGTTCGGGGCACACATCTCCAGGAGGCCAACGGCATTGGCAAAGTACCCGGGAAGGGCTCCACGGGTCCCGACCAGGCTTCCCACGGGCGTCCCGGGCACCCTCCTCCAGGCCGACGGCATGTCAAAGTGTCCAGGACGGGCTCCACGGGTACCAGGCAGTCCTCCCCCGGGCGTCCGGGGCTCCCATCTCCAGGCCAACGGCATGGCTCAATGCCCAGGACGGGCTCCATGGGTCCCGCGCAGGCCTCCCCCGGACGCGTCCGGGGCAACCATCTCCATGAGGCCAACGGCATTGGCAAAGTACCCGGGAAGGGCTCCACGGGTCCCGGGCAGGCCTCCCCCGGGCGTCCGGGGCTCCCATCTCCAGGCCAACGGCATGGCTCAATGCCCAGGACGGGCTCCATGGGTCCCGCGCAGGCCTCCCCCGGACGCGTCCGGGGCAACCATCTCCATGAGGCCAACGGCATTGGCAAAGTACCCGGGAAGGGCTCCACGGGTCCCGGGCAGGCCTCCCCCGGGCGTCCAGGGCACCCACCTCCAGGCCGACGGCATGTAAAAGTGCCCAGGACCAGTTCCACGGGTCCCGGGCAGTCCTCCCCCGGGCGTCCGGGGCTCCCTTCCCCGGGCCAAAGCATTCCAGAGTGCCCAGGACGGGCTCCACGGGTCCCGGGCGTCCAGGGCTCCCTTCCCCGGGCCAACGGCTTGTCAGAGTGCCCAGGACGGGCTACGGGCCCCGGGCGTCCGGGGCACCCTTCCCCGGGCCAGCGGCATGTCAGAGTGCCCAGGACGAGTTCCACGGGACCCGGACGTCCGGGGCTCCCTTCCCCGGGCCAACGGCATACAGGAGTGCCCAGGACGGGCTCCACAGGTCCCGGTCGTCTGGGGCTCCCTTCCCCGGGCCAACAGCTTGTCAGAGTGCCCAGGACGGGCTCCACGGGTCCCGGGCAGTCCTCCCCCGGGCCAACAGCAGGTCAGAGTGCCCAGGACGGGCTCCACGGGTCCCGGGCAGCTCCATGCCCAAACCCATTTGAAAACCCGCCGCAGCGAAGGGGTTATGGTCATTAATGGATAGACCTGGTTAAAATACATCATGGTGGATTTAAAAAAGACAACATATAAGATCAGTGACATAAAATACATGAATGATCAATCCCACCATACTTAAAAAGGCCCTCCCACCATTCAGTTCATTATTCGGGTCTTTAACAGGCTAATACTGCGAGCCTTATATATTCACCCAATGCCTCTTGTATTTCTAAGTCTCACAGCGGCCCTTAAGAAGTTTGAAATGCAGAACAGGGTTAATACATCTGTAGACAATTTCAGAAACAACAGGGCCGCCTTTGCATGTTTAAAGCTAGCGTTCTTTAGAATACTTTTTAAAAACAAACTCCTTGGACACGAATAAAAAGGACATAGTAAAACAAAGTGAAGGGTATCCTGCGGAGACCGATTGTCGCAGCCGCACGGGCCCTTAATTTAAAGGGATCTTATCATGCGCAGACTTAGCCCAATGGGCATCAAGGCGCCTAATTCCAAATCCAGCTCATGACAAAGACCTGGCAGCTCAACCTGTGTACGCTCTAGAAAAGCACCACGTTTTTAAAGCCTTTTTAAAGAGCGCTAGAGAGGGTAAAACCTTCATCTCCATCGGCAAGATGTTCCAAAGCTGTGGCGCAACGACGGAGAAGGCCCTGGCTCCCCATCTGGTGAGCTTAAAACGAGGGACAACAAGTTGGAATAGTCCCGAAGAGCGCAAACACCTTGTAGGGTGATAGCGGGTAAGCAGGGAGCTGATAGCGCCCTTAGGTCCATCCTCGAGAGCTCTGTAGGTCAAACACAGGATTTTAAAATAAATTCTGTGCTGAATAGGCAGCCAATGAAGGTCTCTCCTCGCAGCAGTAGCAGAAGAGGCCCTGGGGAGATCCAGGACAAAACGTGCAGCAGCATTCTGCACGATTTGCAGTCGATGTATGAGGCCCTTGTTGGATTCCATATAGAGAGAGTTACAATAGTCTAACCTGGAACCAACAAGGGCGACTGCGATCTGCTTGCGTGCTTGAAGAGACAGATAACTGCGAATTCTATTGAGCGTCCTGATCACGCCCCAGCAGGTCGAAACAGTCCGATTCACCTGTAGGGACATCGAGAGTGAAGTATCGAACACCACACCCAGATTTCTGGCAGATTGCGAGGGAGTGGGGCAGATGCCAAGAGAAGTGGGCCACCAATCACTCGACCAGATATCTTGGTCCTTCCCAAAGACCAAGACCTCAGTCTTGTCGCCATTTAGCTTCAGGGAATTGGTAACCATCCAATCTGCAACATATTGCATACAGGACCTGAAGCTAGAGGCAGATGTTATGACAGAGGACTGAGTGAGTGAGACCATGATCTGGGTGTCATCGGCATATGATACCACCTCCATCCCCTGCGATCTTACAAGCCTAGCAAGGGGGGCCACGTAGATGTTGAACAGGGTCGGACTTAATGCCGACCCCTGTGGCACCCCACATTGCAAAGACTTTGCTGGGGAGAGGTGGTTACCGAGCATCACTCTCTGTTCCCTATCAAGGAGAAAGGAATTGAGGAGACTCAGGGCCGAACCAGTGACACCTGCCTCCCTAAGCCGAGATGTTAAAATGGCAGGAGACAGGGTGTCAAATGCGGCCGTGAGGTCCAATAGCACAAGAACAGTAGTTTGTCCGGCATCAACCTTGCGTCGGATGTTATCGACTACAGAGGTGAGAGCAGATTCTGTGCTATGATGTTTTCGAAATCCATGCTGGGTAATATCAAGATACTCCGAAGTTTCAAGGAAAGAAGATAAGTGGCAATTCAGGTGTGCTTCTAAAATTTTAGCCGGTGCAGGGAGCAGGGAAATGGGTCTAAAATTTTTCAAGAGGCCAGGATCGAGTGAGGGCTTCTTAAGGAGCGGCCTCACAATGGCCTTCTTCCATGTTGATGGAAAAGTGCCTTGGACTATTACCTTATTCATCACCTCAAGTAGGGGAGGAAGGAGGCTGTTCCTACACTCTTTTAACTTTTTAAGAGGCAATGGATCTAATGGAGAGGAGGACTTCGTCTTGTCAAGAAGAAGATTCAATCCCTCCCAAGACATAGAAGGAAAATCAGAGAGGAGGCTGGAAGGAGCTATATCCAGTGCCTCAGAAGAACGTATGGCTGGATAGCCCTTCAGCTCTATATTGTGGTGTAACCTGATGGGACAGCTAAAATGTGGTGTAATAGATTTAGCCTAAAGCGTGTCATTATAAATCTGTCTTGGGCAAAGTGAAAGTAAGACAAATAAGGCTCAATGCCCAGACAGGATTTAGTCAGAGGATGTTCTCTAACTGACGGCTTAACTAACTCCCTGTCTTCCCTAAGGGATACAACGTGCTTCTGGAATTGATCCTTAACCTGAACCTTATCCCGGGGTAACAATTTTGTGGCATAATTAAAAAAGTCTGCACATCCTATGCCTGTTAGGGTCTCCTTGACATACTTAAGCAATGGGATATTCAGGCCCCGGTCACGAGCAAGGCAGTCTATTATAATCTGCTTGCTAAGTGAGGTCTCTGGGTTTGTCCAAATTTTAACCCAACAGGTTAGGGGTTTGACTTCCAACCTGTCTCTGACATAACTAACGCCCAGTTCATCATGGATAATGTGGGATGGTGTACTCTGGGGCACTTTTAGTAATCGCCGAAGATATTTATTCTCTTCGGTTTGTAGATGCTGTGAGTCAGTAAAACCCCATACCTCACTTCCATAGAGAATTTTGTCAAATCACATAGAACTATACAATCTCAAAATTTGATCCAGGGACCAACGACCCAGCCTGCGTGCAAAATTCATGATCGACCCGGAGCAACTAGCTAGTGTGCGGCATTTCTCTTTATAAAGAGCTTTGAAAGTGAGGCGTGTATCAAATAAAATCCCGAAGTATGAAAACAAGTGCATCTTTTCCAAGCGATGAGAGACAATCAGATAGTCATATTTCTTGTTTGTTTTTTCCCCACTTCCATGATATATGACTTTGATAGGTTGGGGGACAGGTTTAAGTTCTCCATAAAGCAGACAAAACCGTCTATCAAGCCCTGAAGCCCTTTCGGGGTGCGCGCGAGGCAAACCGCGTCATCCGTATAAAGCAGGACAGGGATCCCTCTCGAGCCAATCCGTGGTGTATCAACCCTTAGGGCACCTAGTGCCTGATTCAGGCCATTTATATACAAAGTGAACAAGAAAGGGGCCAGTATGCAACCCTGTCTCACCCCCCTTGAACACGGGAAAGGGTTGGTGGTACTTCTCTCCTGGTTGTATCTAAGTGTAGCAGTAGTTTTCTGGTGTAGCACTCTTAAGATATTAACCAATCACGGGTCCACGCCAAGAACCCCCATTATTGCGCACAACTTCCTACGGTTCACTCAGGCAAAAGCCGCCGTCAAGTCCATGAAAGCCAGGGACACAGTTTCTTGGCTGGCAATAGTGTACTTGGCTACCAATAAATATAGATTGAGACATTGATCGGTGGTTGACCTTCCTGATCTGAAGCCGTACTGGGTGTCAGTGATTATGTGATGGTCATCAGCCCAGTCCATTAACAGGCTGAGGATAACCCTAATACTTTCACTGTCACGTCGATTAGGGAAATAGGCCGATAACATAGTGGGCTATCATTGTTTCCCTTTTTAAAAATGGGAACAATTGTGGCTGTGGACCAGGATGGTGGCATGCCTACATCTACTGCTGCATTAATAACTCTGGTCAGGATAGGTGCCCAAAGATCTCAGGAAAAGATCGGGAGGGATCCCGTCAGGACCCGGTGCCTTATTCCGTGTCAGGCCCTCAATGCCTGCCTTAATCTCACCCAGGGTAAATATTATCTAGACAATAGTCTCCCCCCCCTCTGCTTCGGACTGGTCGTCAGTCAAGCAGTGATTGTAAAGGCCATGAAAGTGCTCATACCATGACTCTGGCAGAATGTGGTTTGCTACCCTTGGTTTGTTTGCGTCATTGAAGCAAGGATCGTTTATAACTTTCCAAAAGGCAGCTGAGTTCTTTGACTCAGTTGCTTCCCTCAGGTCCTCCCACACCTGCTGTTGCAAGCTAGATTGACGTTGTTTTACTGCCAGTTTATAATGCGCCCTACATAGGGTCAGCCTTGTCTTATCTCTTGGGGAAGATTTTAAAGCTAATTTCAGCTCCCTCAGGGCATTGGAGCATTGATGGTCAAACCACCTTCATCCGTTCCGGCTTTGTGCGTTTTACTCCTAAGTAGGCCATCAATTCACTGGGTGACACCCTCCCTCAAAGGCCTTGACCAATTCAGCCCCCTCCACTTTTAGATTTAGGCAATCCGCAATGAACTGTTCTTCATCTGTCATTAAAGCTCTATAAAAAGGCTTCTCCATTAATCTGTGACCATCTGAGCCTCCTCCCTTGATCTGTGGCACTTACCCCGCCCACTCTTAGTGAGTGCTTATTAGGGTTTAACTCCTTGAGCGACATGACTACAGGGTTATGGTCACTAAAAATGCTTGCACATATTTTAAAGCCTGTGATCCATTTCTTAAGTGTGTTAGAGACGAAGATAAAATCAATAAAGGAATCACTTCCTCTGCCTTTGAAAGTTGGATGGACCATTTAATCCTCCCCAGCTTCGGTCAGATCCATAGTGTGTGTGAGGGCGTGTGTGCCTAATAGCCTGCCTAACACCCTTCCCTTCCTTGTGTGCTCCATATGCGGGCCCTCCAGGGAGCACGATGACCAGTCCCCCCCATTTACTTTCAAATGTGGGCAAAGATGGCAATTGAAATCGCCAAGTAACACCAACTGGGGCATCAACACCCCTTGATCCTGTATAGATGCCAACCTGCTCTCCAACTTGTCCAGTCTTATTGTGCTCTGACCCAGTAAGACAGCATTATAAAAATTAATAAAAATTAGCTTGTGGCCCTTGTTATAAAATCTAATCCCCTGCATAAAGTCTGAGTTCCAACCCAAGTCAATTCATCCTCCCTGTAACTTAAGATCCACGTATGTAATCAGTCCTCCCCTTGCTCTCCCAGATACAGCCTTGCGTGCTGGTACAAAGTACATTTTATAGCCTTCTAAAGGAAACGCGCTACTTTCCACCTCCCACGTTTCCTGTAGACAAATAACCTGGAATTTCTTTATATAGGCTAACTAATCGTCATTTTTAGATTTAGCAGATAAGCCTGCTATATTCCAGGAGATTATCTCAAAATCACCCTGGCTAAGTTTGACTGGACTATCTGATGTAGGGCAAAGTTGTGGACATTGTCCTGGCTGTCCCTCCCATGTCGGCGTTAAGGGGGTAACTCTCCAGACTGTAAACACCCTTGGGTGTCGTCCTCCGGCCCAGTCAGTCAATATCATTTAAAACTGATGCATTATTGAGAGGGGCATACCGGTTGATTGCCGGGACAATCGAAGCCCCCCGTATATTCCTACTAAGTGTCCCCTATAATCGTCACAATTGTTTGCACTAATCATATGCCTATAAAAGAATCCTAGGGGGAGCATTTTAATACTAGAACCACCCTCATCATAGTGGGACCCCTTACACTGGGTGCGTAGGTTGCGAAAAGATCGGGGTAACTTAGGTTTAGAATCACACTATCTCCTTGAAAACATTTCCTGCTGCTTCCAATCCAGGACACCCTTCTGACCATTAAGATATGCCTGTGGTTAGAGATATTGAATCCTACATTTCTATTCATCTAATGGGCCGCTTTGTTAATTAACATTCGCTGGGTTTCTTCTCCGTCTCCAATACAGGCCGGGGCCCCTGTCAGAACCACTGTGTATGGGCATGGTACCCCGGACGGAGTGGGCTAACATGGGCTCAGTATCTTGGGTTGTGAGTACTCTTCCCTCTGTATTAAAGGAGGCTAAGTTTGGATTAATGTTTTGACCTGAAGTCCCTTCCCTCATGTGCCTGTTATCTCTAGGAATGATGTGTGTGCTAGGTGCCTTTCCTTCACTGGGCCCCATAGTTGACCCTTTACTTGCCCCATCCTTTATGCCCCCAGACTGTTCCGACTCATAGTTCTCACCCTCCTTCCTCTCTAAAGTAGTCAGTACATTTGGTGGATTAGGGCCCTCTGGTGCCCCCGAGCTATTAGTTAAACGCCCGGTGGCCACAGTGGTTGAGGTGCTATTCTGTAAGAGGAGCAAAGACAGTTTTTCTTCTATTGAGCTAATTTTCTCCAGTACGGGCCCTAGGAGGGTAGTTAGCATTGTTTCCAACCTTGACCATAATTCATTATCCACCCCATGGCCCATATCAACAGCGCCACAATTTGGGCACCGGTGGTTGTTTCGGTTTCGGTTTAGGTGTAGGCAACCCCCTACCCCTGGTTCGCTTTGCTGGGGCCATGGTGCCCTCCAATGGTTTGGTAGCACTATTTGCTTTAGAGGCCCGTTTAGATCGAGTGACCACCTCCCCGCCTGCACTTGGGGTAATTTCAGCGCTACGCGCTACTACAGCCAGTACAATCTCCCCCGCCCCCAGCCCTTCCCCCTGCATTAACACAGGATTTGGTTCAATGCCCCCTCGATGTCTTTTGCAGCATTCTCTGGGGGGCGTATCTCATCAGATGATAATTCGATGGGTTGGGGTAGCGAACCCGTCGCCTGAGGGGAGGGAACAGTGGAGGTTAAGCCTTTTGAGTTATTACCACCTCTCAGCTTTGCTTGGCCTGGGGAAGCCCCATTGTTGGGGGATTTCGTAGTGGCTATGCTGCCCATTGAAGATCGTTTTTGAGCCACTATGGAGTCCAAAGAGAGTCTCTTCTCCGCGAGCTGAATTTTGTGGACTAATAGTGATTCTGCTTTTGTCAGGAAGGCGTCAAGAGTCCCCTTAACGCTATGCCCCACCACAGAGCCCGTTGCCTTACGCTTGCTCATTCCGAAACTCAGTGAGCTTGTTATATTTAAAAAAACAAAAAAAAACAAAGGATGCAAGGCCAGTACCTTAGTGACTTTACGGGGCCACCTTGAGGTCCAGCAGAGTAACCGCAATGTTTCCTGGACCCTGGATATAAGAAGGGCGGCCCAGCCCTGCATCAGCCTGACGTGGACGGGCGCAGACGGGCCCACCCTTGGTGAAGCCAGGCACTTTTTCAGCGCACCGCCAGTGACATGCTCCTCCCTCCTGAGGAGCAATGAATCCTAGGACTTGGTGTCCCCAGCTGCAGCACTGGACTTCTGGGCAGCTCGAAAATGAGCGCAAATAGCGCGTCCCACACTGCAGTGAAACCAGGCGCTTTTTCAGCATGCCGCCAGTGACATGCTCCTCTCTCCTGTGGAGCAATGAATTCTGGGACTTGGTGTCCCCAGCTGCAGCACCGGACCTCTGGGCATCTCGAAAATGCGGACAAATAGCGTGTCCCGATCCACGGTGAATCCAGGCGCTTTTTCAGCGTGCCGACAGTGACACACTCCTACCTCCTGATGAGCAATGAATCCTGGGACCTGGTGTCCCCAGCTACAGCACCGGACCTCTGGGCAGCTCGAAAATGCGGGCATAGAGCCAGTTGAATGGGGTGTCGTAGAGTGCAGTAGTGTTGTAGATTGGCATAATGTGGAGTAGAGTGTTGTAGAGTGGAGTAGCATAGAGTGTCATAGAGTGGAGTAGAGTTTAATGGAGTAGAGCATCATAGAGTGGAGTATCATAGAGTGTAGTGCCGTAAAGTGGAGAAAAGCAGTCTAGAGTGAATGGCGTACAGTACAGTGGTGCACAAGAGACTGCAGTAGAGTGCATTGGCTTTGAGTAAAGAGGTGTAGAGTGCAGTGACGTAGAGTAGAGTGGTCTAAAGTGCAGTGGCGTAGAGTGCAGTGGCGTAGCGAACAGTGGCGTCGAGTAGATTGTTTTAGAGTAGAATGAAGTGGCATAGAGTGGAGTGGGGCAGGGTAGAGTGCAGAGGTGTAGAACCGAGTGGCATAAAGTGCAGTAGTGTGGAGTGCAGTGGTGTGGGTTGCAGTGGTGCAGAATAGATTAGAGTGGCGTGGAATGATGTAGAGTGTAGTGGCATAAAGTGCATTGGCGTAGAGTGCAGTATAGTGGTGTACTGTGGAGTGGTGCAGTTTAGAGCGCAGTGGCACAGAGGAGATTATTTCAGAGTAGAGTGAAGAGAAGCAGGGTGGAGTGGTGCAGGGTAGAGTGCAGTGGTGTAGAGTAGTGGCATAGAGCATAGTGGCATAAAGTAGAGTGGTTCAGAGTAGAGTATAGTGGCAAGAGTGCAGTGGCATAGAGTGGAGTGGCGCAGGGTAGAGTGAAGTGGCATTGAGTAGTGGGGTAAAGTACATTGCCATATAGTGCAGTGGCAAAAGTGCAGTGTTGCATTGTTGTGTAGGATAGAGTGTAGTTGTATAAAGTGAAGTGGTGCACAGTAGAGTTGAGTAGCCTAGACTGGAGTGCTGTAGAGTGCAGTGGTGAAGATTGATGTTGTGCGTAGTAGAGTGAGATAGGGTGCACTGGCATAGAGTAAAGTAGTGCAGAGTAGAGTAGAGTAGAGAGGCGTAGAGTGAAGTGGCATAGAGTGCAGTGGTGCACGGTAGATTAGAGTGGCATAGAATACAGCGGCATAGAGTGCACTGGCATAGAGGGATGCAGAGTAGAGTGCAGTGGCATAGAGTGCAGCGTAAAGTGACATAGACTTTAGTGGTGGAGAGTGCATCCTTGGAGAGTAGAGTGTTGTAGAGGGCAGTGGTGTAGAGTAGAGTGGTGTAGAGTGCATTAGTGTAGAGTGCTGCGGTGGAGAATAAAGTGACGTAGAGTGAAATGGTATAGAGTAGGCCTGGGTGTGAAATCCCACTCTGCTCATTAAGTCTACAGAGTTTTCCCCACTCCGCTCTCCGCATAGAGCGTGGAGTTCTGAAAAACTACGCCGTAGAGGCGCAGAGTTAAGTTTTTTCTCTCATGTGGCTCGCCAACATTAAGTTGGCAAGCACAAGTGAGGAAAATTGTACTCCAGACCACCTTCCAGCGAGATTTCTCAATAGGAGCGGTGGTGGCAGGTTGCTACTGCTCACATTGAGAAACTTTCTGCTCGCGTTGAGGAAGCTGCTGTTCAAGTAGAACATCTACTTGAGCTGCAGAAAAAAAGCAGCGCTCTCTTGCGCTGCACTTGGTGCTGTTAATGCTGATTTTACAGCACGGGACAAACACCTGGCACAAAAAAATAACGCAAGCAGCGTGACGTATTGTACTCCGGCGATTGCGGAATGGCGCATAGCACATTGCAACAGAGTTTTTGGGCACTTCACAGAATTCCCTGTAGCGGAACACCGCAAACTCCGTCCAGGCCTAGTGTAGAGTAGAGTGGCGTAGAGTGCAGTGGCATAGAGTAGAGCAGATAAGCACAGAGTAGAGTGGTGCAAATTAGACCAGAGTGGCATATGCTGCAGTGATACAGAGCACAATTGTGTAGAGAGATATAGTGTGCAGTGGCATAGAACGCAGTGGTGCAGAGTAGAACGGTATTGATGTTATTGGCATTGAGTTCAGCGGCGGAAAGTGTAGTCTTGTAGAGTGTTATAGAGTGCAGTGTCATAGAGTAGAATGCCATAGTGTAGAGTGGCACAGCCTAAAGTAGCGCAGAGAGCAGTGGCGTAAAGTACAGTGTGCGGGCAGAATAGAGTAGCATAGCATTCAATGGCATAGAGTGTTGCAGAGCAGAGTATAGTAGCATGGAGTGTTGCAGAGCAGAGTATAGTGGCAAAGAGTGCATTGGTGCACAGTATTTAGCATAGAGTGCAGTGGCATATTGTGCATTGGTTTTGAGTAAAGTGGTGTTGGTTGCATTGACGTAGAGTGCAGTGCTTTAGAGTAGAGTCACATAGAGGGAAATGGTGTAGAGTAGAGTGGTGTAGAGTGGTGCAGTGTAGTGTGCAGTGGCGTGGAGTGCAGAGGCACAGGGTGGAATAGATTGGTATAGAGTGCAGAGGCATAGAGTAAAGTGACAACAGATTGTTTCAGAGTAGAGTGAAGTGAAATAGAGTTGAGTGGTGCAGGGTAGAATGTAGTGGTATAGAGTAGTGGCATAGAGCATGATGGCGTAGAGTGGTACAGTGTACAGTAAAGTGGGATAGAGCGCAGTGGCATAGAGTGGAGAATAACGGCATAGAGTAGGTTGTTTCAGAGAAGAGTGAAGTGGCGTATAGTGGACAGGTGCAGGGTAGAGTGGAGTGGTGCAGGATGGAGTGCAGTGGCATAGAGTAGTGGTGTAAAGTGTATTGGCATATAGTGCAGTGGCAAATAGTGCAGTGACGCATTGTAGAGTGGAGTGGTGCAGAGTAGAGTGCAGTGGCCTGGACTGGACTGGAGTGGTGTAGAGTGCAGTGGTGAATAGTAGAGTGAGGTAGAGTGCGCTGGCACAGGGTAGGGAGTTGCAGAGTAGAGTTGAGAGACGTAGAGTGTAGAGGCATAGTGTACAATGGTCCACAGATTAGAGTGTCAAAGAGTATGGTGGTGTAGAGTGCTGTGGTATAGACTGCATTGGCGCAGAGCAGAGTGGTGCAAAGTAAAGTGGCATAGACTTTAGTGGTGGAGAGAGCAGCATTGCAAAGTAGAGTGTTGAAGAGTGCATTGGTGTAGAGTGCAGCAGTGGAGAATAAATAGACTGTGAAGCGTAGCTAGGTTACACCTTGCGCAAACCAATATTCAAGTAGTGATGTGGTCAAATTTCATAAAGAATTGCTCCAGGGAACAAAAAGGCAACGGCCACCCACGTCCCAAAAAATCCTCTGTGATAAACACAATGAATAAGCAATAAACAAGTTATCGTTCCCGAGCAAAGGAAAGATTAGAAATGAGAGTAAGTCAATTCAGAAATAAACAGTCCAGATGTACATCCAAATTTTGAAAGTTCAAAAAAGTAATTTTTCATTTATTTTATTTTTTCTTTTGTTTGCATCACAGTTGCAGAGATTTCAAACAATGATTCTTGTTGATGAGTTGATTAACATCACCAAATGCAGCAAAGCAGCCGACACGTGTTTCGTCTCGGGAATAATCACCCGACGACTTCAGCAGAGCAAAAAACAAATCTTTGCGAATACAATCACCACATTCCAGGTATGGCCTGTGTGTGCTCCCATATAACATGGGGCTAAAATAGTTATATTTCTCCCATATAAATCACGTATCCTTAAGTTGTTTGGCATAATAAATAGCCCCATTTCTCAAAGGGGACGATTAATCAGGTCCAGCAAAATGAGGTATATTCAATTCAGGTCACGGAGAGTACTCCCATCATCATCTTCAGCATACGAAAGTAAGTCACTATTTTTGCATCTAATCTTTCAAAATTCATATCTAAACTTCTACTTATTGGATTTTTGTTGTTTTGGTCTTATTTTATTTAATAATTTAAAGCCAGTTTTCTTTGTGTCTAAATTCTTTTTATTAATAACATTTATAATGGATACATACACATGAAGACATAGGATTATCAGTTAACATTTTAAATATATAAAGTATTATCACAGAAGACAGAAATATTTAAAAGTTACATAAGACATCTTATATGGTATAAAGAAAATGCTAAGAAAGAGAATAAGATATAATAAGTTAATAAATATACATAAATAAAATATTCCAATATAGAGCGTATTGGACCCCGAAGAGGCTATCCAAATTCAGTGGGGCAAAAACGAAAAGCTCCCCTAAATGTGGAATGGAGAAAGCAGACAACCTGCATATGTTTCGGCAGTGCCCCCAGCTCGAAGATTGTTTTACATGAAGTGGGAAAGACACTAGAGACCCTACTAGGAAGACCATCCAATGTAAGTATTGACCTTATTATATTTGGGGTGAGACAACCAGAAGGAATGGATAAGTTAAATAAGAAACAGGAAAACCTTATTTGTCTGTTAATGTTATTGGCAAGAGGGGAAATATGTATTAAGTGGATAAGCCCCTTACCACCTACCCACTGGGAATGGCTAGCTTCTAGTTACAGGATAATCAGGCTGGATAGGAGTGGAAAGCCCAGTAAAAAGCACAACTTCTGGGAAATATGGGAAAAGAATAACCGATCCAACTAGTAACCACAACTTTGTTCTAATTGATATTATGATCCATGAATGTGCAAAGTTCAATGATTATGCGGTAGCATTAATAAGCAAGCAGAATACTTGTTTGAGTAGCCAGGATGCCTAGCTCCCAACCCCTCAGAAACTGCTTTTGGTATTGGAAATAAAGGGACCCTCACTAACAACAAGAAGAAACCCCCCAGAACAGATGTGGAACACAGGGCGGTGAAGGGTCGGAAACAAAAACGTGTAGGGTCACTGACAACTCCATACACAAAATATTGCTGAATGACTAAAATTAAAATATATATATTTATTTATGTGTGTATATATATATATATATATATATATATATATATACATCTATATATACATATATATATATATATACGTATATATAGATGTGTGTATATATATATATATATATATATATATATATATATATATATATATATATATATATATATATATATATATATATATATATATATATATATGTTCAATGTTCCATAGTTCCATGTTCCATAGGATCATTGATGGAAACAACGTCAAGATTTATAGACATCTTTTTAATGACCTATGTAACTACTCTACCTTCCTACCTGAGGGATACAATGGACTTCTTGAATAAAATCTCAAAGATCGAATGGAAACGAACTATCTAATGGCGACCATTGATGTCGCCTCCTTGTACACCTCAATACGCCATAAAGATGGTGTTGAAGTTGTCAAAAAAACTCTTGAAATGAGGTCCATAAGTTATTTGGAACATTCGGCAATGCTTTTGGATATGTTAACCTACTGCCTGACGCATAACGCATTCCTGTTCCTGGGGCAACTGTACCTCCAGAAACAGGGGACCGCAATGGGGACATCATTTGCGCCGACATATGGAACCTCCTGATGGGAGCATGGGAAACAGCAGTAGTGGACAAGGAGAAGGAGCATGGATCAAATATCAAACTCTGGTGTCGTTTTATAGACGACTTGTTCATCGTGTGGGATGGAGAAAAGGAAACACTACAAACATTTATTGACTCGTTGGAGGAAAATGAATATAATCTCCATTTCACTTCCACAATCAGATCGACCAACCTCATCTTCTTGGATGTTGAAATGTACGTGAGTGATAACAAACTGTGCTCTAAAATTCACAGAAAAGCAACCTCATGTAACAGCATACTCCATGCTAATAGTGGACACCCAGCTAACTTAAAATGGAGTATCCCGTATGGACAAATGCTACGGGCAAGAAGAAATTGCTCAGAAGAAAACGACATGAAAGATGAGGTTGAGAGGATGGCTCAACGCTTCCGGGAAAGAGGCTATCCCGAGGAAGTCATTAGCACCGCACAAAACAGGGTGGTTCTAAAGAACAGAAATGATCTTCTGATTCCTGGTGGCAGCAGGAAGGATCGTGGTAGTGATGAACAAACAGGTGAGGAGGAAGAGACACGATTGGTCATGGATTTTAATAATCAAAGTAGGGATATGAAAATAGCTCTACGAAAAAATTGGAACATACTGCTCCTGGATAACACCTTAAAACAACAACTAACTCAATATCCAAGCATTACATATAGGAAAACTGCCTCATTGCGTGACATCTTAACTCAAAGCCATCTCACACTGAAGGAACAACCCCCCAAAAAATCTACGTGGCTGACAACCCCGGGTTTTTGGAAGTGTGCCAAATGCAAGGCCTGCGAGCATAGCACTAATGTCAAAGAGTACAAACTACGCAATGGCAAAATTGAAAAAATAAGAGATCATATAACTTGCGAATCTAAATGTGTGATCTATGGACTGCAATGCCCATGTGGGAAATTTTACACAGGGAGCACAATTAACAAACTAAAACTAAGGATCTTACAACACCTAAGGGCAATTAAGAACAGAGACCCGAGCCACCCTATGGCCACACATTTTGCCAAACACCACAACAGCAACCCAGACCTGCTAAGATATTCAGGGATCAAACTGAGCAAACCACCGGAGAGAGGTGGTGATCACACTCTACAGTTACGAAAACTGGATGATTCTTGGCATGGGAACTGAATACCCAGATGGACATAATCTGAATGCTGAACTGTTTGTACACCTTTTTATGAAAATTCCAAACTATGGGAAGATATTAGAACTAATTGAGAGTGACATTTGGGATCCATTCATGTAAATATTTGTAAATAGGCGTCAAACTTGAGAAGTCAGGAAAAGTCAGCAAGGGATATGTAGTACACATGGGCAGACATCATGACATGAGTAAAACATCAAAAATGAATGAGTATAAATATCTTTAGTCTGCAAATGTAAATTGCTGTAACAACATCACCTGGATCTGGTGTTGGGTCAAATGAGTTTAATGAGTTTAAGATATCCAGGGTTTTGGAAATATTGAAAGCACCTCACTGGAACAAAATAATTTAGACCCTTTAATAACGATGTTCAACCCAGCTGATATACTTGTAGTGTAAGATATTATTGAGGATCCTGGCTGTAATTACTTTGGGGTCATGAATTGGCCTTAGTAATTGTAAATAGTGTACATACAGGTTGCACTAACTTGCGGACTAGATAAGGGAAATAAGAATCATGTTTGATGGAGAATATCTTGAGAAATTGTGGAAATGTATTTAGGTACTTTACTGTGAATATGGGCCTAAGTCTAACCCTCTTAAAAATTGAAATATTGCACATGATGAAAACATTAATGAAGATTATATGAAATAATTGGTCGAAAAGTTGGGTAAAAATCTTCATCATGTCCAAAACCAATGGTTGAGTCCACCTAGGGCGATATGAGGGACATATGGTTTGTTCTCATACTGCATGCAATGTGTGTGAATATGTAGATATTTGTATATACATATACATAAGCCCTGACTTTTTGTCAAAATGTGTACTTCACAGGAATGTTGAGCATAATGGTGCTCAAATGAGACCATGTAAAATGAGCGAGGTTGCTGGTCTAGACTTTTTAATTGACATGGAAGAGGGTACTTGTATTTTGCACTATAAGTTAAGGTCTAGATCACTAGGACTCTATGGTCCAGTGGAAGGCTAGAGTAGCCGAAACGCGTAGGCCGGCCGTTTTTTGATGAGCTATATCCTGCACATGGTGTGTGAATAATAAAAAGTTTTGAAAGACTTACCTGCTGCTGTGCTGTGACTTCTGCCGACAAAGTGAGGGGTGAGGAGAATCCAGGAATATATATATATATATATATATATATATATATATATACATATATATATATACATATATATATATGACAAGAATCGTCCTCCAGTCACACTTCTGTTCCGTATAAGGACGAGGCGAACCCCGGCAGATGGTGCAAATGTTTTATTTGTTTATCCCAACAACACCACCGCCATAACGCGTTTCAGCCCGTGTAGGGCCTTGGTCACATGACATGTCGATAGGATTGCAACAATTTAAAGTGCCAGTGCATGAAAATACTTCCCCTTTCAGTCCATAGACATAGAAAACATTATTTGTTTAAAGAACTGCATAAATGCTAGTGCTGTCAATATAAAATTTACTGAATCCATGTATAATACAAAGTTGTGCAGTCAATATGCTAAATTTAAATATAAGAACTTTTGCATAGATTAAATCATCACTCAATACACTGAAAAATACAAAGATGAAAATGGTATCACAATTCCATCTTGCAGAGATATATATCTATACTTATATAATAAAGAGAGAGCCCAAACCTTTGAGGCGGGTAATCTCAGGAACCACAGCACCAATCACACCACCCAATACAGCGTTGGAAAGGGCAGTTGCAGCAGAAGGACATAGGCTATACAAACGCCCACCATATACAATTAAAAGGTAAAAGAACCGTGCCAGCAAAGTAGTCCCTTGTGGGCGTGTCTGCGTTGTGCTGTGGGCGTGTGCTGGGGGCGTGACAAACGCTGGGGGCGTGTGGTACGTTCCGCCCTTCATGCCATGTCTCATATCGTGTGCTAATCCCACCCTGCTCCCTTTAAATTCCCCTGCACCCCATAATCATAACCCACCCTTACTCCTTAAAATACCCAACACCCTTAAACACTAACCCATCTTAACCCTATGAATATACCCTGTACCCCAAAACCCAAACCTATCCTTAAACCCTAAAAATACCCCTATACCCCAAAACCCAAACCTAGCCCTGAACCCTATAAATACCCCTGTACCTCAAAACCCAAAAATACCCCTGAACCCTAAAAATACCCCTGTACCCCAAAACCCAAACCTAGCCCTGAACCCTAATAATACCACTGTACCTCAAAACCACCCCTGAACCCTAAAATACCCCTGTACCCCAAAACTCAAACCTAGCCCTGAACCCTTAAAATACCCCTGTACCCCAAACCTACCCCTGAACCCTAAAAATACCCCTGTACCCCAAAACCCAAACCTGGCCCTGAACCCTAATATTAATCCTGTACCCCAAAACCCAAACCTACCCCTGAACCCTAAAATACCCCTGTACCCCAAAACCCAATCCTAGCCCTAAACCCTTAAAATACCCCTGTACCACAAAACCCAAACCTACCCCTGAACCCTAAAAATACCCC
Organism: Lissotriton helveticus; assembly: GCF_964261635.1. NCBI lineage: Eukaryota > Metazoa > Chordata > Amphibia > Caudata > Salamandridae > Lissotriton > Lissotriton helveticus. The sequence continues at coordinate 1,913,817,838 of NC_136065.1, forward strand.
TATACCCCAAAACCCAAACCTAGCCCTGAACCCTAAAAATACCCCTGTACCCCAAAGCCCAATCCCAGCCCTGAACCCTTAAAATACCCCTGTACCCCAAAACCCAAACCTACCCCTGAACCCTAAAAATACCCCTATACCCCAAAACCCAAACCTAGCCCTGAACCCTAAAAATACCCCTGTACCCCAAAACCCATACCGATCCCTCAACCCTAAAACTACCCCTGTACCCCATAACCCAAAACTATATCTGAACCCTTAAAATACCCAAACACCCCAAAACATATACCTCAGTACCCCCAAACATATACCCCTATACCCATACTTACCTTATCCAAACATTTAAAAAAACATGTTTTTACCATTCATGCATTTACAACGAATTTTGTTGTAAATGTATGCGTGATAAAAGCATATAAAATGTAATGCCATGCGTTATAATGGCATTGCGGAGTCATGGTACTTTCGTAATGAAAGTATGCGGAGTGATGGTATGCGGAAAGAAAGTTGCGGAACCTCCCCCGGTAAGTACATTGGTGGCACGGCGGCCCACATCTCCAGCAACATACTCATATTTTTTCACGACCCATTTGAAAAATGCACAGGTCTCTCTTAAATGTATATGGTGGGCGTCTGCATAGCCGATGTCCTTGTGCTGCAACTGCCCTTGCCAACGCTGTATTGGGTGTTGTGATTGGTGCTGTGGTTCCTGAGATTACCCGCCTCAAAGGTTTGGGCTCACTCTTTATTATATTAGTATGGATATATATATATATATATATATATATATATATATATATATATATATATATATTCAAACCATTGAAATAATTATAAATAGAAAGATATGGGAAAGGAATAAAGTGAAAATTGAATATGTGAATATGTACATAAAGGTAAGTAGGGAAAGGAAAAATAAGGGTAAAAATAAATGAATAAGTGTGACAAAAGAGAGGAATACATAAATGGATATTAACGTAAATATAGATATACAAATAATTAGTATTAAAAACAGATATAGATTTATGCCGAGACATATGTATATATATATGTACAGTTGTGAAAATAGAGACAGGTATGAATATAGATATAGACTCCTTGTCCAAATTTAAAGAGGTAGTGAGTAAAGATGAGATATGAAAGGAGGAGAAGGGTGCTTAGGGATCTTGAAGAAAGGGGTTCCATACTTGTTGGGAAATTTCCTCTTGGTCTTGAAGTTGGTATATAATACGTTCATGAGAAGCTGTTTGAACCATCGCTCCAAGCCATTCTTCATTTGAGGGAGGGTTAGATGATTGCCAAGGTTTCAGATACATATTTTAGCAGTAGAGAGTGCAGTGTGTAAAAGGCAACATTGCGGACGTGTAATGGAAGGAAGAGTTCTAAAATCATGCAATAAAGTAATAGTGAGGGTAAGTGGAAGACGAAGGGATAAAATGGTTTTCTGTAGCATGGTCCCTATGAAAGTCCAATAAGTAAATGGGGAATATCACAATTAACTTCAGAGCATCTCCAACATTTAGAATGTAACAACAATCCTGCTTTTTGTAATTTTTAAAGGCAGTTTTCTAACTTGATGTGGAAGCTTTTTTTGTGATGTTTTTACTGTTTGCTGTTTGATGTGTTGCACAAATTCTTTACACATTGTCTCTTAAGTTAGGTTTGACTGTTCAGCGCCAACGTACCAGGGGGTGAGCACAGATTAATTTAAGGTGTGTTTGTGAGTGACTTTACCCTGACTGGGTCTGTGCTGCCTGATTGGATACCTCTGCCAACCAGAAACACAATTTCTAACAGTTGCAGAGTCGAACAGAGAGGCATGCAGTGAAGTGGCGTGGAGTGCAGTGTCATAGAGCGCAGTGGAACACAGTACATTGGAGTGGCCAAGAGTGTACGTGAAAAAAGTGTTGTGGCATAGAGTGAATTGGCATAGAGAGGTACAGAGTAGAGTGCAGTGGTGCAGAGTGGACGGGTGCACAGTAGAGTGTCATAGAGTGTAGTGGTGTACAGTGGATTGGCTTAGGGTGCAGTAGAGTGGCGCACAATAGACTGGTGCAGAGTAGAGTGCAGTGGCATAGAGTGCTGCGGCACAGAGAAGAGTGGTATAGAGTTCAGTGGCAGAGAGTGTAGTATTGCAGAGTAGAGTAGAGTAGAGTGAAGTGGCATAGAGTGGAGTCGTGCAGGGTAGAGTGCAGTTTCGTAGAGTGTAGTGATGCAGAGAGTGGTGGTGTGGAGTGGAGTTGCATAGAGTGCATTGGAGTGGAATGGCATAGACTAGTAGAGAGGTGTAGACTACGGTGGGGTAGAGTGCAGTGGCAGAGAGTGCAGCGTTGCAGAGTAGACTGTGGTAAAGTACAGTGGTGTATAGTAGAATAGCGTAGAGTGCAATGGCGTGGATTGCGATGGCATAGAGTGGTGCAGAGTAGAGTGGCATAGAGAGCATTGGTGTTGAGTACAGTGGATCATAGTAGAATAGAGTGGTGTAGAGTGCAGTGACTTCGAGTACAATGGCATAGAGTGCAGTGTCATAAAGTGTTTTAGAGTATAGTGGCATAGAGTGCAGTGGTGCAGAGTAGATTGGCATAAAGTGCAGTGGCATAGAATGCATTGGGGTTCAGTAAATTGGTGTAGAGTGCATTAGCGTAGAGCGCAGTAATGCAGAGTGGAGGTCAGGGGTGCAAAGTAGAGTGCAGTGGCACAGAGTATACTTTAGTTGCTCAGAGTAGGGTACAGTGCTGCAGAGGAGACAAGAGTGGCATAGAGTGGATTGGCACAGAGTGCAGTGGCAATAAGTCGATTGGTACAAAGTACAGTGCATTGGTGTAGTGTGGGGTAGAGTGGTGTAGAGTAGAGAAGCATAGAGTGTACAGTGGTGCAGAGTAGAGTGGAGTGACACTGTGGGAATTGGAGTGGCGTAATGGGGAGTGGTGCACAGCAGACTGGAGTGGGGTAAAGTGGATTATACATAGCGTGGTAGAGCACTGCTATCACAGAAAACACATCTTCAATTGAAATGATGGTTACATTTGCACAAACATACAATTTTACTGATAAAAGTACAAAGCGCACAAACAATAATGTGTGAAAATGTCATTACCTAGTTATTGATTTATTGATCTCAGGTAGGGATCTTAAGGGTTTTCTTTTGGGGTCACAATCTGGAGACCTGATGTTCTGACACTGCGATTATAGTCATACACCACATTTTGGATTTTACTGTGTGCACTGTTACTCCTACCATCTTCTGGCACCGCGGTGATTTCCACAGTGGTCATATAACTCAGTGTATACCGCACGGGTTGTTGTCACCCCACTCAGTCTAAAACAACATATTTTCTAAAAAGATGAATTACACTGTGTTTGCATGTGTTAAGGGAGAATTCTCATTTGAGAACGTAATGGACACCATATGTGCTTATATACATGTTTAAGGGAATGTTCTCATTTGACAACATAATGGACACCATGTGTGCTCATATACATGTCTTATTTTGGGTTTTCACTATATGGTGAGTGGGTTTGTTCACCATATGATATGTGTTCTGACAGGAACAGATTTTGTGATACAGTTTGTCATGTTATATTCTAGCCCTAAAGAAGTCGTGGGGTACACCCCTTTCGCCAAAACACGTGTTGGCTGGGCATTGCGGATTAAAAGAAAAAAGAAAAATCATACGGATTACTCTTTTCATTGTGTTTTGTATACTGTTTGATTAAGAAAAGTTCATAATTGATTAGAGCGTGTGCAGAGGATCATATCAATCTTGTGTAGGTGGAAAGCCTGTTCCAACTCCCAAAAGAGATATTGAATATACCAAATGAGATTTGAGGTCACAAACCATATGCCTTTGTGATGGAAGGGATAGACACCACAAATGTGGTTCACATATTGGCCTTGAAATTCCCACATCTGAATTTCCCACTTCAGTTAACATACACTAGATATTCACTTTGGTGATGTGCTCAGTGTTCATCTGCCATCAATATATTCCAATAATGTGCTCTTTGTATCTCCAGAGATACAAAGGTCAATACTTGATTTTGTTGGAAGTTTTCCATTTTGCCGTGTACCATCCTTCTCCTCCCACCTTTCTCCACATCTTTAGGTTTTGGATGTCTATTGGTTAACCTTACCTAGAAACCAGCGCATTTTGTGATAAAGGGGGTTCTGTGAGCATTAAAACGCAATGTTCACTCCTTGTATTCTGGTCAGGTGGCCACCAGAATAAATGGTGGCCATTCCATGAATACATTAGCCATGTGCTGTGCTGAAGTGAACTGGATCAAAATTGTTAGTATTCATCTAAATGTATGCTTATGAAGCAGCTGTTCAATGTCTTTTTCAAATTGGCCAATGAATGAGAATAGGACTCTAAAGTTAAGTTAAATAAATGTTCTTTTAGTGATGGGATGTTTTTTATATATATATATATTCCAGCAAGAGAATCCAAAAAATAAATGATTCCAGAGCCTCCCTGATCTTAGGAGATGGGTTTAATAAGCAGAAAGAAGATGCTCTTCGACCATGGCCGTCCCAGCTGGGGTCATAGAGTTCTTAAAGGTGCAGTAGTTCGCTTGAACCCTGTCACGCACAATGCTTGTATCGGTGAAACATCTTTGCAACATGCATAATAAATATCAAATAGTAATATATCATCAAAGCCAACTTCACATATAATATTTTGCAACCTTGCGGAAGGAAATCATTTACAAAACATATTAGTTCGTGAAAACATGTGATCCATCTCAATAAAGAATCATTCAAATTGACATAGCTTTACTGGTTCCTGGATCCCCAGACAGAGTGGCAATATACCGTGAGTCATCCGGGTATATGACCCAACATGTCATGTACTCTCATCTCTATCTCTGTGTACATCATCTAGGATGGATGCCTCTTGAATTAAGGTATAGTACCTTATTACAGCTACATTTGATTCTCTTAGAGCGCTATATAAATTGACAATGATAACAGCTCTCTTTCTATGTTCCATCTAGACAGTTGCGCTCTATGTTACTTCTCCTTGCTCATGTTCTCCAATTCAAATACCAGAGGCTAGGAGGCAGTTCACTGGAAAGGAAGGCCGCTGTTGCTTGGAAAGCACTGCCCCTTGCCTTAAGCAACATCCACGACCCAACAGTATTTAAGAAAAACTTGAAAACACATCTTTTCACTTAAACAGACACCCTCACCCTTTCTGTCATCGCGCCGGGATACTCGTGAGTATCTGTGCGTGCTACAAATCAAAATAACATAACACAACATAACATAACATAACTAGGAGCAGCGGGTGTTCCATGGAACATCTCTCCATCCCAGTGCACATAACTTTAGCATTGGTGGTCCTGGAGAATCCTTGATCCTATGTCACTCATTTTCTACAGGAGATAAAATCAAATATGTAAAAGTAGAACCATAATGGGACCTATATTTCGCAGATACATTGACATTAATATCACACCATTTAGATGCTAATGATGTGAATAAGAATACAGTAATTGAGCATAAAGCCATAACATAGAAATCTAGTTGTTTTACAAGAAATACAATTCCTGAAAATGGTTAGTCAGATAAAGCAAACAAGAGGAACAGCAAGTATGATATGTTAGGAATGATCTTCTGATCCAACTTACAAATGACAGTGAATTTCCTCATCGGCATTGAGACCATTAGAAACTTTAGTACCACACTGTAAAATTAATCGGGATTCGAGTCTGCGTATTGACGCAAGTCGATTCCTACCTCTTTGGTGAGCAATAACTGTGTCCAGGCCCAAGTACTTGGCCTGCGTCCAATCTCCTGCATGTTTTTCAGCAAAATGTTTAGCTGTGTTGTAACTAAAATCCCTATTGGTGATGGCTCTCCAATGTTCTAGTATACGTTTTTTTACTGGAAATGTGGTCGAGCCAATATGCCACAAATTGCCAGGACAAGATGATGACATATACAACAAAGTCAGTAATGCATGTAATAAATTTAGGAATTTTCCATCTGGTTCCTATTCTCCCATGGCCAGTGGTGTTTTCACTGTGTTTACATGCTTTACAGTTTCCACATTTGCGAAACCCCTTCAATTTTTTTGCAATTGGTTTCTTTCGCTGGGAGATAACTCTGTACTAGGAGATCTCTAAAAGAGGAATTCTTCTGGTAGGTTAAACATGGATTAGGACCCACCTTGTTTCTTAAAATAGGGTCTTTTTCTGCCTGTGTCAGCTCTCTGCGTGAATACCCTCTCTCCTTGAAACATTCAATTATCTCTTGTTTTGTGTGTCAATAATTATCAGTGGAACTACAATTGCGTTTCGCTCTCAGAAACTCACTATATGTTATGCCCATTCGGAAGCTCAGCAGGTGACAACTCGAAGCATATAAAATCGAGTTCCCTGCTGTTTCCTTCCTGTATAATGCTGTCCAAATGGTGTTGTTTTCTACCATAAGTTTCAAATTGAGAAAATCTACATATTCTTACTGTGGTTCATGAAGAATTTCAAATTCATGTCATTGTCATTCAATCTGTTTACAAACAGTTTCAGGTCTGATTCGGTACTTTCCCACAAAAAGAAAATGTTATCTATGTACCTTAGCCACATATTCACATTGTAAATCCAGTGCTCAGTTTCCTCATTCCACACACACACACACATATATCTATATATATCTATATATATCTATATATATCTATATATATATATATATATATATATATATATAGATATATATAGATATATATATATATATCTATCTATATATATATATATATATATATATATATATATATATATATATATATATATATATATATATATATATATATATATTCACTGAAAAAAACATAGATTTCAGACAGGTTATAGTTAGGAATTAGCATTTGAAAAACCTTAGAAATTCACAGAAAAAACCATAAGGTTTAGGGGTGATGTATGATGTAATATGTGACATCATCAGCAGTGGATTGCGCGCGAGTTATAGTTGGTACAACTAACTGTAACGGAGGAATTGCAATGGTTTTGTACGAGTGAAAACTAGCCCACCAGGTACGTCCAATAAGCGCCACAGAGCTGTGTTGGAGAGAGGTGTAAAAAGGGGCGTTCCCTCTGAACACCTCACTTCAGCACAGCTCCCTGGCGCATACTGGAGGTACCTGGTGGGCTAGTTAGCCCCCATAGACCCTCAAATTGAGGAGTAATTAATTCCTCAACTTAAAACGCACCACAGGGCAGGTTTGCACATGGTGAAGGAAGGGGGTGGGGCCTTAGGTGAAATGTCTGCAAACACACCCTGTGTCGTGTTTTAAGTTGAGGAATTAATTCCTCTTTGATTCTGATGTCCCCTGTTGGCCAACTAGCCCACCAGGTACCTCCAGTATGCGCCAGGGAGCTGCGTTGCAGAGAGGTGTTCAGAGGCCACGCCCCTTTTTACATCACTCTGCAACGCAGCTCGGTGATGCTTATTGGAGTTACCTGGTGGGCTAGTTGGCCCTCAGGGAACCTCAGGATTGAAGAGGAATTAATTCCCCAACTTAAAACGCGCCAAAGGGCGTGTTTGCACACATATCACCTGAGGCCCCGCCCCTACCTTCACCACTGTGCAAACGCGCCCGTGGCGCGTTTTAAGTTGGGGGATTATGTCCCCTTGAATCCTGAGGGTCCCTGGGGTCCAACTAGCCCACCAGGCACCTCCAGTAAGCGCCACAAGGCTGCATTGCAGAGAGGTGTGAAAAGGGGCGTGGCCTCTGAACACCTCTCGGCAACGCAGCCCGCTGGCGCATACTGGAGGTTGCTGGTTGGCTAGTTGGCCCCCAGGGACCCCCAGTGTTGAAGGGGAATGTGTTCCCTCTCTGCAAACACGCCAGGGAGGCGCGTTTGCAGAGAGGTGCAAGGAGGGGGCGTGGCCTCCGGCCAGATCCCGTTTTTCTTTTTTTTAAAGAAGAGGGCTATGTAGCCCCCCTTCTTTTTCTAATTTATTGCCCCCTCCTCTGGCCAGTACTGGCCCCGGGGACCCCATCCCCCGGGACTGTTTTTTTAAAATGTTTTTTCTTTTTTGGGGAGGGAGGGGGGCTGCGTGGCCCCCCTCCCAGGCCACTAATAGCCCCAGGAACCCCATCCCCCGGGGCTGGCCCACTCTGTTGGGGACCGTGATCCCCACACGGTCCCAGCCGGCTCCCCTGTTCCTGCGGGAGCCGGGGTTGCTTTTTCACATGGGGAGCAGCTAACATGCTGCTCCCCCTGTGGAAAAGCAATCTGCTTTCCTATTTGGAAGAGAGAGCAAGTTTCCTGCTCTCTCTTCCAAATTAGAAAGCAGTTTGCAATTACAGGGTGGGAGCCGCGAGGCTCTCGCCCTGTCATTGTAAACTACAGTGTTCCGGGGGTGGGCACCCCGGGACACTGCAGGAGCAGGCCCTGGGGGGTGGTGGTTCCCAGGGCCTAGACAAGGCTCCAACAGAGGAGCAGCGTGGCTCCCCTTTCACATTTTGAAGAAGCCCAGGGGGGTGGCGGCCCCCAGAGCTGCGGGCGTGCCCCGTGAGCCCCCCGCATATATTAAGTTAGAGCCCCGGGGGGTGGCGGTCCCCGGGGCAGTGTGTGGGGATTGGGATCACCCCACACTATTTTTTAGGTCTCGCCTACGCAGCGTGCATGCGCTGCAAAGGCAAATTACCTTTTGCCCCCCCGCCGCGCAAGGCGCTCGTGTTAGCCATTTGTCTTATCTATCTATGCAGATTTTACCGCCGGAGACCGATGCTTATAGTCAATATTGACACAGCAGAACCAGCGTTTGCTCTCAGCGCTCTAGGAAGCGAGAGCGAAGGCCCAACGGGGCTCCTGCAAACACGGGCTTCTAACTGCGTTCGACCACCTTACCCCCCGCCACCTCTGCCAATGTTACAGACAGAGCGCAGAGTTGACATTTGAAGGTTAAGGCAGCGAGGATGTGACTCAATTTTCCAATCTTGCAGTTATGGTTTCTTTTTGTTTCTAGGGCAAAGGCCCACAGATGGGAGGCAACTGGAACACGCAATAAACTTGGGCTGTGCTGCAAGAGAGTTTTAAGTTTGCGTTTGCGGTGCTATAACAATTACGTGTGCTTTTTCCTATCAAACACTGATAATCTACAATAGATTTATATTTTTTAAGTCTTACAGTGCACACCCACACATACCTACACGCATCCCACACACACACACACACACACACATACCGACCTACCTTTGATTTGGTGCGAAAAAATAGCCATTAATTGAGGTTCAGTAGGCCATTCCCAACTCTTCTACACACACTCGGATTTATGAAGGTCTCTATGTGGTGCCTGTTTGCGGTGTGTGTGCGGTGCCTTTCGGCGGTGTCTTTGGTGTGTTTGTGTGTGCACGCATGGTGTGTCTTCTGTGTGTGAGAATTCACAGGATCTCTGCTTCCATACTTCCACGCTCTCCATTTTCAACTACTCAGAAATGTTTGTGCTCCTGAATGCTCTGTATGTTGGTTGGAAGCAAGTCCAAGATCTCAGAGCCTTGTACTGAGAAAACAGTGCCTCCTATAGATTTTTATAGGAAGGTGTTATGATTATTCATGGTGCAAGCCTGGAGCTCATTATCCTGTTTTGTTTGTATTGCTTGAAACTAGTAGGTATAGTAAGGATGTATCATATTTCTGTTCCTTAGGATACGCTGTGAATTACACAGAGGGGCATATTCTCAAGAACGTGTGATAACCATCGCAAAAGTTACATAACACAACATCCAACATCGCAGTCTATCACGGGAAAATGACGCCGTGATAACCAAGCTGGGTTCCTCAATGACCTCAAAACCATCCTCATGGCGTTGCTGCTACAAGGCCTGGTGCTGATCCATGCTGCTTCTACCACTACATCCATATCTCCGCACGCTGAAGTGTCAGTGCCACACAGTGTGGCAGCCATTCCACCTCCGGTCCCTGAGGTGTCACTGCCACACAGTGCTGGAGAAAGGCCAGCACCACCCACACGTGAGGCACATGGTACAGCAGAGGAAAAAGAGGTGGATGACACCACCATTGTGGTAAGAAGGACGTAAGAAGGGCCTGTTTCTGCTTGGTTCTGCCCTCTGCAACATCAACTTCCAGTGTCTCCCAATGCACTCTGCAACACTCACCTTGGAACTCGCAATGGACTGCATATATTGTTTGACCGCCAATGACACAGCAAACAGACTGCGGACTGAACTCTTCCTCGACCTTTGGACTTGTCATTCCCTGAAGGACTCTGGCTGACCTTCCACGGGCCAACATCGTCATGTGAGGTTTGCATGGCTCCACTGTGTTTGCATTAAATATTCCGAATCAAATTGATGTGTCATGTCTATGGTCTTCCATGTTTGGTAGTACTGATGAATGTAGGGTCAGTGAATTCCACCTACGTCCATGTGGCTCATGTCATTAGACTTGGGTCACAGTGTGACACATTGCCGAATGTTGTCCGGGTGGCCCTGATGCAACAACGGGGGGACACGCATTAGTTACTTCCTTATCCAGCCCCGTACGGAACCACGCACAGAGCCCCGGGGTCATTGTTCAAACCCTTACACTGGATGGACTGGCCTACGCTAGGCCAGCCCACAACGCTTACGCTCATGGGGGGAGGGGCAACGACGCTACGTGTGCCAGGTCTCCCCTGTAGTGATCTTCTGTTCGCAGGTCTAGTTTTTAGCATGCCACAGCCACCCCCTCACGGCTGGTTTAGAACCACACCACACCCATCCAGCACACGCGCCACAGGACATGTGACCCTGCCAATAAAAAGGGCTATATGCACGAGCACGATGCCATTTCCAACCTCTCTTGAGGTGTATCCGTCTGGTGTGCATGTAGGCATGGGGGCCCAGGGGTGTGCGTCATCAAATTCTGCAGGCCTGGTGGTGACATGATGGCGTCCGCACCACGATACCCAATCATAGAGGGTCCATGACTAGCGGGGCACAGACTTGGTGGCACCGAATACACTGCGGCTCGCACGGGCAAACCACCACGGGACGGTGACTTTCGGTAGACTGAGGTAGGGGCACCTTAAGTGCTGAGCAGGTGTGCAGCCTGCGATGATGCCCCATCCCGGCGGTCCGGACGGCTCAGGTTTTGTGTGCCCTGCTGGACCGCAGTGTAGGCCTGAGCCAGCGGGCAGCATAGCCCTACCGCCACATGGTGTTGGCTCCTGGCTCACAGAGTTAGTGGCACCCATGAGGCTGAGCGGGTGTGCAGCCTGCGATGATTCAGGGTGCACAGGTATGTCCTTTTCCATGGAGAAATCAAGACCCAGCACCAAATGATGTGGAGGGTGACATGTCCACGTGCCCTGGGGTGGGGGCTTGCACCGGCACGTGGTGGGCCCTCATTTCTACACGCCGGTGGCAGAAGGTGAGCAGTGAGGCCTGGGTATGCAGGAGCTGTGGTGTAGCTGCCTTGGTGCGCAGGGTCTGGGGTGCAGCTGCCTGGGTGTGCAGGGGCGGACAGGCGATGATGTTGTGTGCAATTGTATGTACTTTGCTATTCATGTATCTGGACTCTGTTTCAGATGACGGGTCTGTCTCAAATGTGGGACCTTGTGAACTGCACTACATACCGGCACGTGGTTGGAGACACACCAGAGGCAGCAGGGGAGCAGTGTGGCCTGGGTGTGCAGTGTCGGCACTCTCTCTCCCTGTCCATCTCTTCTTTTCTCTGTGTCTCTCTCCCCCTCTCTATCTGTCTATCTCTTCTCCCCCTCTCTCTCCCTCCTTCGCTCTCTCTCTGTCCCTTGATGTGTGCAGGACACACCTTCTCATCATGGTATTTCTCTTTTGACGACACATGCATGTCACCAAATGCATGTCACCAGATGTGATTGTGCGTCATCAGGCAGATTATTTGGTACATGATTCGGTGTGGTTGGTGAGGCACGTCTTTGGCCTGGGGGGATGCCAGGGGAGAGGGGAGTCCTGGGGTGGTGGCGCTGGGTGTTGTGGCCCTGTTTGGGCACCCAGCTGCATGATGAGTGGCTCCATGGCATCTGTTGGTCTTCAGGTGTGGCTCTGGCCTGGGCTGCCTTTTGTGGTGCAGGCTGTGTTCCAACTTTACACCAGGTCAGAGCAGGTGTTAGTGTCCTGCTGCTAACGCACCTTATCGCATGTTTTGTGATCTTAACGCCAATGTGGCTGGTCGTTGAGAATGTTGCTGAGTGGTGTTGTTGCAGCTTTTTGCTCGGGAGCCCCTACTTTGCATCTCATTAGCGATAGTTGTGGGGGTCATCTGTGGCGATGTTTTTAGCGGCTGCTATCGCAGGTAAACTGGTGCTATGGGCTGTTAGCACCAGCTTGTGAATGGGGTGATATATTTATCGCGACTTTGGCTGCGATAAAGTGCCGTTAACTCGGCGATAGCTCCTTGAGAATATGCCCCAGATTGCCTTGAACGTTGCTCTTGTGGGCATAGGTTTCCAGTGGGGAGTGATTACAGGTCTAGAGTCATGCATTCTCATCGTGAAAGGTGGAGTACTATAGGGGCTCCAAGGTACAGGTTGTTGACATAGTCGGGATTACAAATGGGATGGCATCATGCTGCTTATATCAATTTAATATCCATAGAGAAAGTCCTGTATATCCAAAGTTTTGGATTACCTAAGGCGTTATGTTGCAATACACACATTTTATTTCAAGCCCAGCTTGCTAAAAGCTCAAACTGACCTAGAGGGTAATGCTGTGCATTGGATTTTCACATACTTCCGCCGCCACTTTGAAAGAAGCAAAAAACCTTTTCATCAAATTAAAAGTGTAAAGTTCTTATCAGAAATGTATCTGAGGCTTCAGGAATTCCAACCTAAACAGTTTGAGAGTTTGTGGTCTTCATTGTGTCCTCCTGTCTATTTTAGGCTGGTTTCTATGTCCTTACCTGAGATTTTAGGCTGGTTTGCTAAGGGCACATGCACAACCTGGTTGGGACAGGTGACTGGCTTTTATGTGCTGAGGCCCACTGTTTCACATCAGCCTCGGGCTGCCGGGTGATGGAAACTCATCACTGCAAGCTGGAGATGGCCATGTTAGAGCTATGTTTTTCTCAGCATGAAGGCTTCGGGGAATTGAACTTTTAATGGGATCAGGACAGTTCCAGTACTCGTGCATGTATGGAGGAGAGTAAATGATGCACGTAGAGAGTAGTTGTAATTGTAATTGCATTTATATAGCACTTCCTACCTCATACAAGGCATCAAATAGCTTTTTCTGCAAGTAGTAGGCTAATCGGGAACTCAAAAAGGATTAGGGAGAATTGGTATAGGGAAATATGACATTAATTTGAGCGGTGGACGTGTTAGTCTGTTAGCTGGATTGAAAAGGATAGTGGAGAAATAGAAGAGGGAAGGGTCCAGAATGTGATCTTTTTTGGGCTTATCGCAGTAGAACGAGGTTTGGGATGAGAAAAGGAGAGGTGGAGGGGGAAGAGCCAGAGGGAAGCGTTTGGAAAGGCTTGATTGGGAGATCTGAATTGTAAAAGAGGTATGAGATGATGCAAGGAGGGATAGAGGAGAGAAGAGTTTAGAAAGGGTTATTTTGGAGATCATAGTAGTAGAATTGGATTTGGGATTAGTCAGAGAGTTGAGATAGAGGATATATTGAGAGAGGTATCGGGTGAGTCATAGGGTGGTGCATTGGAGATGCTGAATAAGTAAATAAATAAATAAATAAATATAAAGATACATAAGTAAATTAAAGGTATGTATGTATGTATAAGGAACGTAACATATGTCGATGTAATTTGCATTTAATAAACTCAGACTTTCAAGTGTTGCTGTAATTTAAGTTAATTTATTTGTTTTTATATATATTTGTATTTTGTTTGCAATTCAATAGTGAAGCAAATGTAAATAAATAGATATGATAAAATATTTTTTATTTATGCAGTAACCTATATACATGTTAAACACAGAATAATATAAGCATTTGTAATATGTATGTTAGTTAAGCAGAATTAACGAATATCTATATATTTATAAACATAATTATTATACATGTTTATACAAAGCATTACACATATGTAGGTACACAGCTATAGTCCAAATAAATGGTTATCTACAGAGGGATATGCTATATATTTAAGTTTGGGTATGTTGGTTTTGCGGGGAAGAGCCAACTCTCAAGTAGTCTTCTGAAGATAAGGTAGTTATCCGTGGATCTTATGTTTGGGGTGCACAGTGTACCCTGGCCTGCTTTTCACTATATCAGCATGTAGGCATTGTACCAGCCACGTCAGAGTTTGGAATGGGTATTCTTTTCCAGTATCCCATCTGATCTGCTTAGCTTTGCTCCTGAATTTGCCACCCTGGAGACCACGCAGTCTATTTATCTGTCATTTGTACCATATGAATTTTTAAACTTGGTAAGATTTTTATGATTTCTGCTATCAAACATTGCTGGGGATTTATGTTGCTGTTCACGACATAGTGTGGCATGATGAATTAGCGAAGCTTAAAACTTTGCAACCTTTGAGAAGTTAAGAACATTTCCTTAAGGCTGCACATAAGAAACAAAAATCACACTGCTAATTGTGACTTTTTTTCCATAAATCTATTTTTGGACAAGACCTTTCATGTTTGTGCTATTGTCTGGAGAAATTACATAATGTTCTCATTCGCTTTTCTCTCAAGATGCTGTCAGTGACACTGCTCTACGTCTCATATGTTTTGTGTTCAGGGCGCTATTTTGCAATGATTCGAGTAATATATCTGTTATCCAAAAGGAGAGAATATCTTGCAGCTCCCTTAAAAGTCTGAGTTGACATTAACCTGTGACCTTGAAATTGTAAAATGTCTGCAGCTGGCGCCTTCTGCAGCCAAGGAATTTGCAAACAGTGTTTTTGTTGACTATGTAATTGGGCATTGCAGGTGTGGCCTTGTATGGTGTTTTGAGTACAGCCCCTTTGTGCACTTACTGGAATCCAGTTAAATACAGATGAGAGGTTCCCTAGGTTCCTTCTGAAGCTTTGAATTGTGCACTTCCCTTGATCAGACAAATGAAATATACTCATGCCACATCTGAATTTCCCAATGCGTCTATATGCACATAGAATTCATTCTGGGAATATGGTAAAAGACTACTGCATTTATTGAGTTATAACAATACCGGGGATCATCTCTACATAAGGTTAAGCCATGTTTTGTGATCTATTCTATTCAATAATAGGTGTCTTATGTAGCGCAACCGGGGTTGAGACAGGCACAGCTGCAAGACCTAGCCGAGTCATGCTAAAGTTAGAATAGACGAGCCTTTAGAAGTTTCCTGAACGAAGTGTCTGGCTACATTAGTCTTAGTTTGGCAGTGAGGGCATTCCATAACTTGGCAGCCAGATAGGCAAAAGACTGGCTGCCAATTCTGGCTTTCCTGACCTTGGGGATGGTCAACCGAGAGGAGCTCTCGGAGCGAAGAGTTCTTCTTGGCACGTATGGGCAGACTAGTCTTGTATCAGAAGGGGACCTTTTCCCTCCATTGCTCAGTGGGCTATGCGTAGGACCTTAAAATGTATCTTTTTTTTGGATTGGAAGCCAGTGCAGCGCAGCCATGACTAGGGCTGCTGAATAGCGTTTGGGGATCTTGTAAGGTGATTGAGCTGTGACATTTTGAATCATCAGCAGGTGTCTTGGGACATAGTGAAGGTTTCCTGGGAATGGGGAGTTGCCGTAATCAAGACGGGAATTGACCAGTCCCTGTATGACTACCCTTTTAGATGAAGGATGTAACCATTGCATGATTTTTCTTACCGTGTATAGTAGCCGGAAACAAATTGCGGACAGTTTTTTGGGCTTGCGTTTCCATAGTGAGATTGCTGCCAAGCCAAAATCCAATGCTTTTTACTGCCATGGGGGGTAATGGCCATTCTGCGAGGCCATTCAGTTACTTCCTTAAGGCAGGCATTTAGATCACTTGATGCCTGCTTAGATTCAGGGGCAAGTGCAAGGATCAGCTGAGTATCATCAGCGTAAGAGACAAGGTCTAAATTGTGTATCTGCACTATTCTTGCATGTGGAAGGACGTCGACATTAAAAAGAGTTGGGCTCAAAGAGGAGCCCTGCAGGACTCCACATTCGATGGGATAGGTAAATGATAGAAATGGTTCATTCCAAACCTGTAAACTTCTATTGTTCAAGAAACTCTTGAGTCATTTAAGAACAGAGCCTGTGATACCCGCGTTTTCCAGTCTTTGGACTATAGAGCAGTGGGATACAGTATTGAAAGCAGCACTGAGATCCAGCATGATCATGGCCGCTGAGCCACCACGATCCAGGATGGCCCAAAACTCTTCAGTAGCCACTAATGCTGTCCAGTGCAGTTTCCTGGCCTAAATCCTGTTTGAGTAAGATGAAAGATAGAGTAGTTTTCGAGAATCTTAGAGAGATGTGTATTGATGTGCTTCTCTAAAATGTTACTGCCAATTGAAAGCAAGGAGATTGGCTGTCATTATCGACCATTGAGGGGTCTGATTGTGGCTTCTTCAGCAGAGATTTGATAATGGCAAGCTTTCATGCAGAAAGACTAGTGCTCAGTGCCAGAGAGCTGTTAAGAAGCTGCACATGAGTAGGCAGAAAAAATTCACCAGCTTTTTGAAAGACATAGGGAGGAGCTGGATCTAATAGAGAGCCAGAGTTTATGAAAGTTAAGATAGTCTCAATATCATCTATGTTTAGAGACGGAAGAGATGACAGTTGAGCTGTCATTATCGGTTCTTCAAGGGGAACTGGGCCAGGTGATGAGCCTCTTGGGAAAGAGGTTAGAATATTCTTTACTTTATTTATTAAAGCAGTGGCAAAGAAATCTCATCAGTCGATAGAGGGCGGAGGGGCTGCTATGCGGATGGGTGTTGTCAAAAGTGTGTTAACTACTTTTATAGTTCCTTGGAGGAGTTGCTGGCCTTTTTAATTTTGCTGCTGAAGTAGGAGACTCTGGCCTGTCTTATGGCCTGCTGATACTTTTTTATGGTTTGTCTATAGATTATTTTGCTGCCCGGGTCATACCCTTTCCTTCAAATTCTTTACATTTTTTTTACTCCTTTTTGAGTTCCGCCAGTTCAGAAGTATACCGTGGAGCCTGACCGCCGCACCATATTAGAGTCAAACATTTGTGAGGGAAAAAAGAGTCAAGTAACTCCCTCCCAGCCCCCTTATTTCATTGATGCTTTCTACTAACCTCCTACTATGCTAGGATCAGTATAATTTAAAAAAACAAACACTTGCCATGCAAGGTTCCCCTATGAGACCCAACCCCAGGTGGTTTGGTGGGTTGGCTACTGGACATATGATATCAGAAGAGGAACCACACCATAAACTCATAGCAATCAATGTTTGATAGGCAACAGAATGCAGCAGCAATGATCAACAAGCATTGGCAGAGTCAATAGGTCTCGACGATGGGAGAGCTATTTACTCTGTCAGTTTCTTTTAGCCATGTTGTACTGCAGAATGGCTGCTGCAAAACATGACTTAAAGTTGTAAACAAAAGTGCTCTGAAGCGCCAGTGCTGACCACATGGGACAGTGATCTGGTTTCTTTGTCTGGGATTATTCTCTGCCTTCACATAAAAAACATGTAATTATTTTATCTCAGACCAGAAGTTTGCTGTTTTGTCCCTGCATGAAGACAGCAACAAAAAGTTCATGCAGAGCAGGGTACACAGTCTCTTTGTAACATTTTGAAATTCATTTGGTGTGAAATTTGGGTGGCTTTGTTTCTGGTGGGACAGGAGGGTTGAAGCAACCAAGAGGTGTAGGGGTGAGGGGTGGACAGAACAAGCCACAACATGGAAATGGTTGACCGGACAAGCAAGAACAGGGTGGGGGCAGGGCCAAACTGGGAACTTAAAACAGGCCTGGCAAAAATTATAAATTCAGACCGCATGTGCTAATACACGCTAGAACCAGAGCAGGTTCATGCAACGTGCACCCCCACTCCTAGAGGCCGAAACTAGCCTCCAAGTGTCAAAACCGGCCTCCTGGGGCTCCAGCCTCCCGGGGATCGCCAGCTTGCCCGGCTAGCCAGTCCAGCTATGAGTGGGGAGCAGGTCAAGCTACAATGCCGTAAGAGGAAGGCGGTGCAAGTAAAAGGAGAAGAAAAAGTAGCTCTGAAAGTGATAAGTAGTGGAAGGATACTAGACAAAGGAAGAAGGACTTGGGACATGCTCCAGTGTAGTGACAAACACACAAATATGAAGTGGAGCTGGTACTAGCTGACCAAGTGAAGCAAGAAAATGAAAGTGGCCATGAAGCCAACCTATTGTAAGCAATGGGTTGGATTTAAGCCACCTTCATTTATTTATTTTTTAAATCTCTTCATTAAGTTTAAAACTAACAGGTGAAAGCGGCCACCCTTCCATGAACAAAGGCATGACAACCAAGTACATCAGAACCTGCTAGTCGAGACCCCACCCTGTTTCCATCTGGGTGAAGGTACACAATCATAAAATGGTTAAACCCACCCATCAGCAAGTATTGATGCGGGTTAGTCTTGTTGGATCACTGTGCCGGGCTAGGGCTTCATCATGGGTGGGCCCACACTCACAGAAGTGCTTCATCTACATAGTGCCAGGGCCCCCACACTTTGTAGAACTTCTTGGATCAGCCTCCTGTCTGGTATATCAGTTTCTCAAAGTGCAAAGTCCACATTGGATTCCAGGCCTGCTGCGTTGGGGTCTCGCCACTCCCCCACAGTCTAAGTACATCACGTTTTGCCACTGTTAATGCAGTATTACTGAAGAGGAGGGAGTAGCAGTTGAGGGCCTGCTCACCCCAGATTCCCAAGGAGATCAATTTCAGAGTCAACTCTAATGTGCCATCTAAAGCCCCCTTCATTTAAACTAAATGTCCCGAAAATGAAAGACGTTGAGTATAGGATGGGGTGTGGTGGAGGTGGGAGTGTGGGAAAGAGGTGGAAAGTGTCACAGAGACAAAGGTGCCTGCCAAACATACTCAAGAGCATAAAACAACAAACAGTACCACAAAAACATTTAGGGGCTCTAAGGTGAAGGCAGTAGAGTGTTTAAAGAAGGGACAGGGATGTGTCCTGCCTAAGGGGAAACAGCCTATATCTCACAGCCTTTACCATTGAAGAACTTTACGACGCAAGCTTTACCATACAGGTAAGTACCATGCAGGTAAGTCTTCGTACCTTTACTACGCAGCACTTTACAACACAAGCAACAGCGCATGTGGGCTACCTCAGGCAAGACCTACAAAACATGGGCAATTTTTACAAAAGAAATGAAAAAGAGGTGGACTATATACTTTTATTTTAAAATGAACTATGAAAACAAAAACTAACAACTGGTTTTTACATTGGGAGACATATTTCAGCCTCCTTTTATTGCACTTGCAAGGTCAGTCCCTCACCTAAATAATAAGGGGCAGATTTACAAGCCCCTTGCGCCTCATTTACGCCGTCGTTGCGTGACTTTTGTGACACAGCGGCGGAGCAAATCCTGCGCCATGGTGTGGGGTACTTACAGCGTGACGCATCCGGGAGATGCGTCACGTTGTAAAGCCCTGCACCACATATAGGCGTTCATGAGCAGGGGGGGCATTCCGGCACAGGAACACCTCTTAAAAGTGGCTGAGTGAAATCTTGTAGATTTCACTCAGTCACTATTAGGCCAATGCTGCGTCAAAAACCTGCGCCTGCTTGAACCAGGGGTAAGGCTTGACGCAGCATTGTTCATCAGAAGGTACTTGATTCAGATGCTTTTAAAGCAGCCCTTACATTTCACTAAATACTACAGAAGTTTTTTTTGTTTAAAATTATTAAAATGTGTTTTAGTATTACACTAGGTTGTGTGTTAGTGATGGAGAGAGGTAATTTCTTCTGGTAGTTTCTCAATGCAAAACCCTCATGCTACCTCTATTTTACCGCTCAAAAGGTGTTGGGCCCTTCACACCATGTATTACCATCAGGAGAAATTTAAATAAAGATGAACAGTCAAAATGCAATTATTATTGTAAGCCAATAAAGAGAGTTGTTGATTATTTTAAAGGGTTTTATTTTCTAGTCAAAAAGTTAATTTTTCTCTGACCCTTTATTCATTAGTAAAATATCAATTAGGTTACAGAATTTTGGAAAACAGGAAAAATATCAATAATACAGAACACATTACAGTCTGCATATAAGCATTACATGTAGTTATGAAAATGTGGCGCAAAATTTCAGTCACAATTCTTAAAGAGTTTCTAAGAAAAATAGTCTTGCAAAGCTAATCAATAATTAAATAGTTGGCAAAAAATCTCCCATTAAGAGAAATAAATGCATAAAACAAATAAATCTTTTAGACCTAATTAATTAGTCAAAACATATTAGCATCTAATCCTATCCTGATCCACTGCACTCTCTGTCTGTCTGTGTCTAAAGAGGAAAGCAGCCCGCCCTTCACAGGCCTCAAAGGAATGTGGCATAAAGTGCCAAGATATGACGTGGAAGCAAGAAACCTCCCCCTGACACTCCTCGGACGCATGCCCGCCCTTCAGCAATCTCCCGGGACGTTTCTCGTACCTAACCCATAGAAGCCAGCTGAGCTGAGAAAAAGAAGAAGTGGTGGCTCCCATCCAGAGAGGACAGTATTTATACCATAATTATTGGCAGAGTACACAAAGATGTAACATTTTTCAGGAGAACCTTACGTGATTGGTCAGTCATAAAGGCATGAGGTCACACTTCCCTGACTCATTCTAAAAACCTGACTTCACTAGTCTTAACAAAAGAAGCATACATGAATAAATACATTTATAAACATTTGCAACATTTACTAGGAAAAATGTTTCAATCTAATTCATCCTTCTTCCTTCTCAGCGCAGTAGATGGATACTTTTAACTAACTGGTACATTGGCAGAATGACAAGAATGTGCAGTTCACGCTGTTCTTGTCATGAGGAAAGCTGCCACAGTCTGCGCATGCTCCCTGCTCATTAAATTGAAAGTCAAAGCCTTGATGGATTCACAGGCAGCCATGTTTTGTGTAGGCCCCAAAAATAAAACAAACACAAAGATAATATTAATTTCATGTAAATCAGTCCATTATGTGTCCCAAGTGCATTATTAATTCACACACATTATAAAAAGAGGTGTTATTAACTGAAAATGTTTATCAAAATATGCAACAAGTCAAAGTCTATTAAGACAGGAATAATACATTTAGTTTACATGGATGTGCTGGGAAGAGAGAAACACATTCTATTAACAATCTTCAAAGGTAAAAAGGCCACTTTTTCTCTACATTGCAAAAAAACACATGTTAATTTAATTCAGCAAAAGCATTTTCAGTCTGAAGTGAATAGGCCTCACTTTTCATGTTTTTCATGTGCCATGTTTTTAACCTGCACCAAAATGTGCGTGGCAATTTAAATGCAGCCTGTCTGAAGCACAAAAAATAAAACAATGCATGACTGCAGATGAAATCTGCTCCATCAATCCACCCTCTTGATAATTCAAATCATAATAAAATGATTTATAATTCATCACACATATTTCATAAGTGACAATTTTTTTTATGGGTTTTTTTTTTTTTTTTTTTTAAATTGCAAAAGCTGAGCATATAAGAATGTTACTTCTATTTCTAAGGCAAACACAAGTTTGGTCTGTAATCAGATCATATATAGCCACGCTCAATTGTTTTAGTGCAGAGTTCTGTAAGTAGCTTCTTGGAACAGTCTTCTTTAAAATAAGTAACTAAAATAATAAAAAAGGATTCAACATGACAGTTTCAGCATTTCTTTGCTCTGTGTCATCAGCTTGCCATCAGAATGGCTCATAAAGTGTGGCATTCTGTAGTTTTCCCATGCAAATTAGACTACTTAGGTGCTGAGAAACTCTGGCAGAGCACCATCAATCCTTTGCACTTTTTCAACCAAGGCCTTTCACTCTTATTTTCACTTTGATCAGATTCAGATGTTTCACCACAGCATCTCTCAGATCAAAACCGTTGCACCATCCATTATGCAGATCTTGTGTAGCAGCTGCAATCTGGTGAGAAACTGCACACTGTACATCAACCAGACCTACACAGCAATGGCTAGTGTTCTCCTCAGTGTTTTCCACAAGTGCATTTGCATATGCATTTTCAAGCCACTTTAGGGTTGCTGAAACACAGTCTTTTGCAAAAGGTAACTCTGTGCTGCCATTGTGTTGCTTTATTATGCGTGACACTTCAGGCAGATAGCTACAATCCATTTCTTGTCCAATCTGTTGTTCTGCACTCATTATCTTTGAGACCACATTATGATCTGATTTCAGAGAAACTGGCAATTTATACCTGGGCATCAGTCTTTGCAATAACACATTTGTCACTTTGCAGTTGTCATTTTTCTCAAAAACAGTTCTGATACAACCCTGTTGTGCTGCTTCAAAAACATTTTCTTGAGCCTCTTTAAACTTAACTGTGAAGATTCCATAGAATGTATATGCTAACAGAACACAATTTTGTGCAACTGAATTAGCATTTCTCTCTCCCATGACAACAGTGACTCCCAATTGAGCAGATATACTGCATGTTATGGTAAGGGCAATCAATTTCGAATTTTGGGCTGGGGTAATTACTAAAAGCCATGAAGCTTTGACAACATCATGTACAAGGAGCACAGCATGTGCTGCTTTTAATGTGTCACCTTTCAAACATGGGCCATCTACAAAATGGACATTGTTGGGCTGACTCAGATGTTCATCCTTCAAGTCTGAATTTGGCTTTATGCATATTTTCATGATATTTAGACACTCATTTTCAGTTTCATCACAATCCAATCCATTTGCTGACATTTCTGTGAAGTTAGGGTCAAAGGCCATTGGGCAATACATCACAGACCCTTGAAAACATTCATCTTTTTGAATAAGCAATGAGAGAGCGCAGCCCTCCCTCTCACTGCAAATTAGTGTATTTTCTTTCAAATAAACTTTCATTCCTAGTGCTGGGGCGCGACATTTTTTCTCTTTCAACTCTAGGAATGCTTTTGTGCAATTGTTGTCCAATGGAAGCGGATCAGACACACCTGAGTGTGTCAGCCTCAGTAAAGGCTTAGCCACTAGGGAAAGGTTTAGTAACCACTCTCTACAGCAGCTAACCATTCCCAAAAATGTCCTGACTTCTTTCTGAATTTGAGGTGGATTCATCTTGGAAATTATTTCCACCTTCTCTGGTGACACCTTTCTACCTCCCTTTCCAATTTTGTGTCCCAGACATTCATCTTCTTTTTGACAGTACTCCTGACTATTCTCATGCAATGGCACTGTGACATGAACTTGGCAAAAATCAATAAAAATAAGCCATTCTTCACCACATGGAATGTGAAAAAATATATTGGCTGGATTCGGTACCACAGGACAACATGGAAAAAATATGCTTTTAATCTCCTGCACTATTCTGTTCTTTTTATTTGGTTTCTGTGAACCTGTGATCAGAAAGTTACATAAACTTCCAATCAATTCCATCAAAAATCCTTTTATTGGTAAAATTCCTGCAACTGATTGTGTTCCTGAATACATGTCATCTGGTTCAAATTTTAATAAGACATGTTCTGCACACGTTATTAACCTGGCATCCTTCTCTGTGAACTCTCTTATTTCTGTGTTTATTATTTTTTCCAAAGCAGAAGGTAATTTTTCAACTGTCTTTTCTGAAAACAATGCTACAACTGTCTCTTGTTGGGCCATTTCAAAATGTACATCCTCATCAGGAATCTGAAAATTAACATTATCTGGTGTACAGTAATCTGTGCTGCTTAATTTGCAAAATAATTGTTTTCTTGCTAGGCCTGAGTCACAAACAGCAGTTTTGCAATTTTCCTCAAATGGGCCTAATTTTGGTGCAAATTCTTCTAACACTGTGTTTGTAATTTCTCTGCTTAAAACTCCTGCAACTAAATCTGGACTTTCCACTGCCCTCACAATGGAATTGGTAAATTCAGAAGTGTGAGTGTTAAAACTCTCATTTGCAAAAAGAGCAACCTGTTGGACTGGGTTCTGTTTTTGTCTCTGGAAACAATTCACATTTACTCTGGGCAACTCATTTAAATTAATTTTAGCATTTTCCATATTTTGTGGGACCATCTGTGCTTGAAAGATTTCTGCCATTGGTACCTGTTTCTGAACTGACATTTGCATTTGCTTAACTGGCATATTTTGCAC
Source organism: Lissotriton helveticus (assembly GCF_964261635.1). Lineage (NCBI taxonomy): Eukaryota > Metazoa > Chordata > Amphibia > Caudata > Salamandridae > Lissotriton > Lissotriton helveticus. The sequence continues at coordinate 1,913,841,977 of NC_136065.1, forward strand.
CTGCATTTCTCCATGTTTTTGTGCATCATGTTTAAATTTAGTTTTCTTCTTCCAATGCTCAAATCTGTTATAAAGATGGCAAAAGGACACATTTTCCAGCAGTACAACATCCATACCTGAATTTGCACAAACCAAAACACCTTTACTTCCATCCTGTGTTCTTTTAATCTGTACCCAATCAACATCCTTTGCTAGCACTCTGCCCTTTAGGAAATAAATCACTGCTATATTTTCCTCCATAACAACAGAAAATGATGGTGCATTCATGCAAACCCTTTTCATTGTCTCTTCACTTGGCCTTTCCACAACTTTAGATTCAAACCACAATTCCGTTTGCATGGCAATGTAAAAGAACATTTCCAAATGAATGCACAACTCTTTTAAAAATTCATCAAATCCATCAACTTGTGGGTACCACAGCATAAATTTGTCTCTCAATTGTGGGATTGTGTTCAGAAATGCTGCAAGTTCACTTTTATTCTGTGGCATATGCACATACATTTCTCCCACCTTTTCTCTCAATGAGTAAGCAAAAGCCTCTCCCTCATTCTGTTTATTATTTTTCTCAACTAAATCTGGTGGCTTCTTTTCCTTATCCAGTTTCCTTGCTAGGTCTGGTCGTTTCTTTTTCTTCTCATGTTTTCGTGCCCATTTGTCTCCTAATTTCTCAAACCCATTGCATTTGAAAATATATTTTATTTCTGCAAGGTGCAATTGCATTTCTGAAGAATACATTTTCTCATTTGCTTCATCATCCATGTGTACCCTGAAACCTTTCTGAAATGGAAAACTTCCTGAAACATCATTTTCATATTTTTGAGCCAAATCTGTCAGTCCATTATGAGTAATTAATGAACATGTAGCTGTTTCCTTACTCAGGGAAATTAATTCTTTTTCTTGACACTGGTTCACATTTTCATTATTTAAACAGCAGGGACAGTTAATTTCTTCATGTTCACATGTTGAATTTAAAACACTAAGCTGTTTCTCTTTTTCAGGGCCTGTGTTAATATGTTCCCCCATGTTTTCTATATTTTTAATCACTGCTGCTTCCTCAGAGCAGGTTTGAAAAATCCCATTTTCAAATATATTTATTTTATCCTGGGCTGCAGATGTTGTAAATACCATTTTTCTCTCACCTTTCAGTGCTTGGTGTACTTTCTGTTCAATAATCTGTGTGTTCTTAGTTTCTGAAATAAACCCTGGCAAAATCACTGATTCTGCAGCTCTTTGAACCTTTTCAGTAGAGACCATATTAATTGGGACAGTCATAATTTTTCTAGGCATTATCTGTGCATCTGCAGTTTGCAATTCTTGGACTAAATCAGGCACATTTAAAGCAGTAACACCTGGAGGTATCACTGTCAGTACTGAATCAACAGGTAATGGTTCAATATAAAATGTCTGCACAGTTCTCTCAGTCTGTATTTCTCTCTGTTCAACAGAAGCAGTAGCCCCTGTAGTATTTACTGGTGCACTATTTTCAGTATTTTTCATGGGAACCACATAAAGTGGTGGACACTCAGTTAACAATGCATCCATTATTTCATCCCCTGAATTATTATTTATTTGAAGCTCTTTTTCAGCATTAATTCCCTTCTCCTGTATATGGTGCTTTACCTTTTCATCCTCACTTGCTTTCTCTCTTGCTGCTTTTTCCCACAGGCTTAAGGCCTCAAATTGTGCAGCTTTAGATGGTGTCTTTATTTCACATAACACTTCCCTTAATTTGTCAATAATTTGCAATTCAAAAGTACCATCTTTTGGAAACCTCAAAGCACCCTCTTTTTCAGTAATCTTGCACCATTGTTGAACCCACATACATGTGTTTTGTCCCAAACTGGTAGACATAAAATGCACAGGTGTTCCTTCAGGAGCATCACCAATAAAAAACGAATTTTTCACTTTACCTCCTAACAGCTTCTTTAAACCTTCAAACAGTTTCATTTTTGCAATAGTTCAATGCAGTTTCTTTTCTCCAAAGCTGTCAATCTCAATTTTAGTCAGTTTTACTCCTACCACTGACCCTCCACAAAATCTTACTGCAATATTTTCTTAATCAATTACTCTGTTAGTAACAACATAAATACATTCGCTACTCTGTCTGTTGTGCTAAATAAAGGATAGATTTATATTCACTGCGAGTAACACATTCCGCTTACCCTTCACAAAGTAAGACCTTCCGTTTACTCTTCAAACACTACAGGTAAATCCCTTCCGCTTACCTTTCAATCAAGCTCAGAAGAACCTGCTACTCCTTTGGACTTATCCTTCAGGATATATCTTAGTCCAAAGTTTCACCAGCGAACCCTTTTGCTGTCAATCAAGCTCAGAAGAACCTGCTACTCCTTTGGACTTATCCTTCAGGATATATCTTAGGCCAAAGTTTCACCAGCGAACCCTTTTGCTATCAATCAAGCTCAGAAGAACCTGCTACTCCTTTGGTGTGACCCTTTCTAGGTGATATCAGACCAAAGTTTCACCAGCGAACTCTTTGCTATTAATCACTCACACAGAAAATAGTCCCTAATTTAACACTGCCAGCCCTACCTAGCTTCTCAGTGTTATTCCAACAGACGAGTAACCTCAGTGCAGTGTGGCTTCCATTTACCACCCGCTATTCCTTCCCGGGATTCCACAGGTGTGCATACCTGCGTGTTCCAGACAACAAAGAACAAGACACTAACTAAACATGAAGAGTTAAAACATGTAATCAATAACCAAAAAAGTATGTCCTATGAAATTACCAATATAATCAATAACACCATCAATTCAAAATGAGCTAAGCTTCACCAATAGCAAAAAAACGTAATATTTTCAACACTTCAAAAAACATGCTAGCATATTAACAACATTTCACAACCCTATTGATACTCACACCTCTTCTTGCATCACCTGCCAGTACTGCTTTGCCAGTCTTCAGGTTCTGAGCATTGGAGTCAGGAATCAGGACTTGGACATTTATCTAACTTGGGCAATTATTTTATTTCCCTCTTAAGGTCAATGATCCATTAGTTGAGTAGTTGATGGTGAAATCAATAATTACTAATCACCAAACTAATCAATAATGACCATCCTCTGCTTACCAAAAACTGATGGAGAGAGGTAATTTCTTCTGGTAGTTTCTCAATGCAAAACCCTCATGCTACCTCTATTTTACCGCTCAAAAGGTGTTGGGCCCTTCACACCATGTATTACCATCAGGAGAAATTTAAATAAAGATGAACAGTCAAAATGCAATTATTATTGTAAGCCAATAAAGAGAGTTGTTGATTATTTTAAAGGGTTTTATTTTCTAGTCAAAAAGTTAATTTTTCTCTGACCCTTTATTCATTAGTAAAATATCAATTAGGTTACAGAATTTTGGAAAACAGGAAAAATATCAATAATACAGAACACATTACAGTCTGCATATAAGCATTACATGTAGTTATGAAAATGTGGCGCAAAATTTCAGTCACAATTCTTAAAGAGTTTCTAAGAAAAATAGTCTTGCAAAGCTAATCAATAATTAAATAGTTGGCAAAAAATCTCCCATTAAGAGAAATAAATGCATAAGACAAATAAATCTTTTAGACCTAATTAATTAGTCAAAACATATTAGCATCTAATCCTATCCTGATCCACTGCACTCTCTGTCTGTCTGTGTCTAAAGAGGAAAGCAGCCCGCCCTTCACAGGCCTCAAAGGAATGTGGCATAAAGTGCCAAGATATGACGTGGAAGCAAGAAACCTCCCCCTGACACTCCTCGGACGCATGCCCGCCCTTCAGCAATCTCCCGGGACGTTTCTCGTACCTAACCCATAGAAGCCAGCTGAGCTGAGAAAAAGAAGAAGTGGTGGCTCCCATCCAGAGAGGACAGTATTTATACCATAATTATTGGCAGAGTACACAAAGATGTAACATTTTTCAGGAGAACCTTACGTGATTGGTCAGTCATAAAGGCATGAGGTCACACTTCCCTGACTCATTCTAAAAACCTGACTTCACTAGTCTTAACAAAAGAAGCATACATGAATAAATACATTTATAAACATTTGCAACATTTACTAGGAAAAATGTTTCAATCTAATTCATCCTTCTTCCTTCTCAGCGCAGTAGATGGATACTTTTAACTAACTGGTACATTGGCAGAATGACAAGAATGTGCAGTTCACGCTGTTCTTGTCATGAGGAAAGCTGCCACAGTCTGCGCATGCTCCCTGCTCATTAAATTGAAAGTCAAAGCCTTGATGGATTCACAGGCAGCCATGTTTTGTGTAGGCCCCAAAAATAAAACAAACACAAAGATAATATTAATTTCATGTAAATCAGTCCATTATGTGTCCCAAGTGCATTATTAATTCACACACATTATAAAAAGAGGTGTTATTAACTGAAAATGTTTATCAAAATATGCAACAAGTCAAAGTCTATTAAGACAGGAATAATACATTTAGTTTACATGGATGTGCTGGGAAGAGAGAAACACATTCTATTAAAAATCTTCAAAGGTAAAAAGGCCACTTTTTCTCTACATTGCAAAAAAACACATGTTAATTTAATTCAGCAAAAGCATTTTCAGTCTGAAGTGAATAGGCCTCACTTTTCATGTTTTTCATGTGCCATGTTTTTAACCTGCACCAAAATGTGCGTGGCAATTTAAATGCAGCCTGTCTGAAGCACAAAAAATAAAACAATGCATGACTGCAGATGAAATCTGCTCCATCATTAGTACTTTGATTCAGAGGACTGTGAGAGAAATATGACCAATCTGTTTTGTCTTACTGAGGTAAGGGTCTTTTTCTAGTCTTCTTTTACTACTGAGATAACTCCTTTTCCAGTCCTTTATTTGTTTCTGTTCAGGGAGATATCAGAATCTAATATTATTCAGATTCGCTTAGGATGGTGTATTACCTTCACGAGCTAAGTTTCTAGATATTTGTTTCTAAAGTCTAAAGAATTTAGCTATTCCCCGGATAGAAATTATTATGCTTCTGGGAATTTTTGTAAAAATATCAAGAAACAGATAACCTAAAGTAAATTACTAAAATACAAATTTAAAATTGCTCTTCTTAAAAATCACGTTTGTTGTTTCTTTTTCTCTTTCTTTAAATTGCCTTGTTTTCTTTTTTCCTTTAATGCCTGGCATCCTTGTCAGAGCCTCTGACTCTCCTTTGCAGCTTAGAAGACTGGGGTTGTCTTCTCTTAATTACACATGATTTACTTATGACTGTAAGATGATCGCCATTTCTCCGGTATACACGTAACTCTGCTCTCTGCCCTTGTAGCTCACTTGCTCTAGTTCTTTTCCCACTCTAAACCATATCAAATTACAGAAACAGAATGTTACAGTAGAGCTGCGAAGGGGAGCCTCAATCCTGCCAACAGCTTGCTTAAAATATAGAACCTGGAAAGGGATTCTCATCTTGAACGAATTTGGAAATAGAAATTGAAAAAGAGAAAGGATGGTGCTACTAGCAGATTTTATTCAGGGTACCCCACTGTGGTGTGAATTTCCTGAAGGAGTGTACCTTACTACCACCATATGTAGAGTAGGCCCTATAGAGAGGTAGTGGCTTGTGGTGTAGAGCTGCTTAGAACAGTGTAGCGTGGCTAGGAGTGTCATAGAGTGGAGTGGCATAGAGAAACGCAAAGTGGTGTTGCGTAGAGTGGCATAGAGTGATGTGGCGTAGAGTAGCATAGAGTGGAGTGGAGTGGCATAGAGGGTAGTGGTGCAGAGTGGAGTGGCTTACAGTGAAGTGGAGTGATATAGAGTGGAGTAGCATAGAGTAGATTGGTACAGTTGTGGGTGACAGCAGATAGAAAGAAAGCAGCAAAAAAAAGAAGCCACATGCTTGTGTTAAAAGTAGGAAAACACATTGCACGTCAAGGCCTAGTACCAAAAAGCTCATAAAAATTGTGTGTTGTAAGAAAGAAGAACAAGGATGAGGAAGAACACATGTACTTGGTCCATGCTTCAGGGAGGAGCTAACACAAGAAAGGAAGGGAAGCCTATGGGAGCTAAGCAATCGAAAGACTGCAAATGAGAGTGACAATGAAAACAACTAATGGTATGCTGGGAGTGGGTTGTAAGCCCACTTGTTTGTAAAGAATACATCTCGCACCACAACACATGCGCTGTGCAGGCGAGACCTAAAAATGCGCCATTTTATAATGCAGGCAGTTGCAGGTGGTACCGGGCAGTCACGGCTGCTTCTCGAGTAGATTTGCTGCCGGTCGATTCGATTTTGCTTAATAAGCTTCTGGTGGTAAGCCAAGCGTCAACAGTCCCTGCATAATGTCTGTATCCCCATCCATTTACTCTCAGCCTGACCAACTTGGTATGTTTTCTTGTCCTGGAGGACCATGTCACAAGTCTCCTGACAAGTGCTAAATGTGATTTTGTATGTTTCTCACCAACAAAGTGAATACTCAGCTGGATTATTGGGTCCATCTAAAGGAGCGCTCCTTCAATATGAGCGACTACCATCCCTTATGAGTAGCGGGAGAGCAGAGCAAAGAAGTGATGGAACCTGGCTGCGGGGGCATGGCTTATGAAAAGGGACTCACGGATGAAGAGAGAGTGTCTGGAAGGGGATTAAAGAGGCATGATATGATACAGGCTTACGCAGCTTTGTTATTCGGCGCGCTGACATTTAATTGCACTGCCTGCAGGTATCCCGGCACAGTTTTGGGCACCGGCACTCATTTCACAAATTAGGCACTGTATTGTCCCAATATTTTGCAAGAACTGTAATGCTTCTTCCACACTGTGACCATTCAGTCTCTGGATCGAGGCTCAAGTCGACAAGTGTATTTATTTTACGAAGCTGGTTGGAGGCCAGCAACCGATGTTTAATGAGGCTAGGAGTCTGCAAAGTGTTTATTGCATAAGTGTAGGTTTGGGTAGTTCCCAATTATTAACCTTAATTCAGTTGGTGGTGATTCCTGCCTTCACTTCCCTTACACCTGGGGATAGCTTTCTCTTGCACTAGAATTCACAACTGCAATACAGCACGCCCAAAGTAACATCATAACTTTTATTTAACTCTATATCTCGTCTCCTATTCAGAACATATGTATATGGGAGGATAAAGATCAGAGTATTGTGCACAAGTTCTTACATTCTTCACAGGAAACTCAACACCTATTTAGGTCTCGGGCCTAATTTTGTTTGTGTTGTTGCGGGTTTATATAGCACGAACGCGACCCGAAGGTATTGGAGCGCTTTACATGAGCACCAGTTATGTTACACAAGGACACATTAATTTTTTGGTAGGCACGGGGGGGGGCAGATTTATTTTGCCTGACGCATCTCTGCAAATCAGCAGAGATGCGCCAGGAAAGATACGGCATGCAAGTTTCTCCTTGCGCCACCCATGATGCGCCGCATTTACGATGCGGCGCACCATGGGGCAGGATTAAACAGATGCATGTCGTATCTAGGGCGTGAAGTTGGCGCAGTGCTGAAGTTGTGTTGCGTGTGGCACGCAACTCCAGCACTTTTCCAACTTGCCTTATCTGTAACGTGGTGCGTCAAGCCTACCGCCTGCTTCAAGCAGGCGCAGGGTTTTGACGCATCAGCGTTGGTAAAGAGACTCAGTGAAATCTTGTAGATTTCACTGAGTCACTTTTCAGGGGCGTTCCTTTGACGGAACGCCCCCCCCCCCCCCCCCTTCATGGAAACACCCACATGAAACCTGACACAGGTTTCATGTGGCGCAGGGCCTTACACCGTGACGCATCTCCATAGATGCGTCACGGTGTAAGTATGTCACAACGTGGCGCAGGGTTTACGCCGCCACTATGTCCCAGAAGGGACGCAACGGTGGCGTAAAAGTGGCGCAAGTCTCACATAAATCTGCCCCGGGGATTTTAAATAATTTGCGCAGAATTACAGGATGTTGAGCCAACGCAGAGACTCAAACTTGGCTCCTCAGCTTCAAGGTCGGCCGCTCTGTCCGTGAGGCCACATCCTCTCATGCTTGCAAGAATAAGGGATACCAAATTACACTAAATAGACAAGTTACAACAATGAAATGCAAGAAGGCTCGTGAGAGAAATACACGGGGCTTTCCACACACAGCAAACATCAGAGTTCTGACATCTGATGGAAGCCACCTGGCTGGGGTTGGAGACTAGATGGAGACCGGTTGCCGCCCGTTTGGCACAGGACCAGATGAGTTCGGCTGCAAGGTGAAGGCATTCTTTGCAGAATTTCTATAAAGCATCACGTTCATACTATAGATTAATGATCTCATTATTTGGGAAAGACTACTACATGTTTTATTTTAACCTGCAAAACTTTGCGAGTCAGCCTCGAAAACAGGAGTTGGACAATGTTCTCATAAAGGAATTGTTTAGTTCTTAAAGGGCCGGTGGATCTTCCCAAGCGATGCTTGTCTGCTCGTCTTCCTGATTTGTTCAGGACAAACACCCCTCCCTAGACCCTTCCAAAGGTGCAGTGATAAGAAGCCATCCTCTGAGGAACGTGGGGGACAGCACAGCCCCCGCTCCTGTTCAAGGCAGGGCGGCCGTTGTTCAGTTGATTGAAACCATCAAAGGAGGCAAAGTGTCTTGGAAATTACTTTTCAAAGCCAATTAAGTCATAAACATGACAGCGCTGAGAGACGTGCACATTTCTTAGCAGTCAGTGCCTCCGGGCAAAGGGCGAGGAACGGCCCTCCCCGTCCCAAACCCACTCAACTCTCCCTTGTTGTCAACAACCCAAGCAGAGAGGCGAGATTCCCCGAGACTTCAAGTGCACATCTCTGCACTGGAGGCATGAGCACAGAGAACCAAGCAGAGCCTACAGGCTGCCAGGGTGAAAAAGAAACAGTGCTTTTATCCAAAACACTTTTAGATATATGCACAAAGGGCCACATGTATAAAAAAAAAAGTGCGATTTTTACTGAATCGCCATTTAGTAATCGCAAAATTCTAGTATGTAAGGAATCAGCAAAGATTTTGTGATTCCTTAATATTACCATTTAGCGATTAACTAAATAGGTAATCGCTATTAGGTAATACTACTCTACCTAAAGGCCCATAGTTAAGAATGGTTTTGCATTAACTAATTTGCATTTACCTAATTGGTAATCGCAAATTAGGTAATGCAAAGTCAAAGGTGTCAGGGGGCCTAAGGCCCCCCTGAAGCACCCCTACTCCCCCCAAAAATGTACACATGTAAAGCGCGCACATGCAGCTACATGGCACTTTGAAAAATGCATCTTTGTGCTTTTTTTCAAAATTTGCACATGCTTACCATCAACTTAAAGTCGATGGTAATAGCATTTTCCTAAATGCACAGTTTGCATTTAGAAAATGCTTGGTACATATGCTAAGTGAATCACAATTTGCGCTTCCCTATATAACTAGTCCCAATTTTAGGTAATTGCAAGTTTTTCGATTTAATAAAATTGTGACTAAAAAGCCTATCATGCACCATGAAAGGCCGTAATGCATTCGCAAACGGCCAATTTTTGCGATTCACACCATTTGCATTTGCAAATTTGTTTCATACATGTGGCCCAAAGTTCTATCTGTACCTGGTGTAGGGGGTGTCAGGAACCCCCACTATAGCAGTCATAGCGGGGCTGGGGTTCTTTATGAGCTCCCTGTCTGCAACCCCTCATATAAAAGCTCATAATTAACACTTAATACAGAGTCAATAGAAGAGCAAACAAAAGCAAGAAAAAAAATAACAGCTGGGTAAATCCAACAGAGAAAGAAAGAAGGAATATTGGAAGGTAGGGTTTAATGAAGGAAGTATGGTTGAATGAGTATGTGTATGAATGAGTGGGTGAAAGGTTGAGCAAATGCACAGATGAAAAGATGGAAAAGTAAAGGGATGGGCGGCTGCATGAGTGAGTGAATGGGTATGTAGCTGGACAGGTGAAAGAATGGCAGAGCAAAGGGATGGATAGGTGACTGGATAGGTGGATGGACGGGTGAAAAGAGTAAAGGGATGGATGGATTCGTGGGTGAAAAGATGAGTGAATGGATGGGGAAGTGGATGAATGATGGATGGATAGCAGGCTGGATGGATGGTAGAGTGGATGGATGAAAGAGTGGATGGATGGCAGAGTTGACAAATGGATGGATAGTAAGGCGGATGAATGGATGGCAGAGTGAATACATGGGTGGAAGGATGGCAGAGTGGATAGATGGATGGATTGATAGATGGATGGATGGCAGAGTAAATACACTTATAATTGCATAGTAGAGTCGGATCTAACTCCCAGTGTTCGGTATTCTCCAAGGGTTGGTTCTGCGCTCTACTTTGTTTAACTTGTACATGACACAACTTGCAGCGCTACTCCAAACCTTTGGCATGCAAGTGGTGTCCTACGCTGATGAAACTCAGATTGTTCTCACGTGGACAACAATGCTCCCATTTCCCTAATCGTTTTTAAGGCTTGCCTGTCCACTGTGTTTCAATAGTTGAACAGGAGCAATCTGCAGTGTAACTACAGTGAAACCGAGATATTACTGTTCGAGGCAAACTGGATGAATGAATGGTTGGCTAGCAAAGTGGGGGGCTGTATGAGTGGATAGATTGATGAATGAATACCAGAATTGATTTTTTTATTTTATTTATTTATGCGTTTTTATATAGCGCGGACTTTACCCGAAGGTGTCAGAGCGCTTCACAGTAGGAACATAACTGATACATGAGAACATTACAAGTGAGCAAAATACAAAAGCAAACGTTACATTAAATGAAGCAAAAATGACAATCGTGTGCCAACAAAATACAAGAGGTAGCAAACGGTGCATTACAAAAGTGACAATCGTGAGCTAACAAAATACAAGAGGTAGCAAACGGTGCATTACAGGAGGAAAAGTGACGTGTGCCGGTTACAAAAGCGTACAAAGTAAACAAAGAGGTATAATACTGCAATATAAGGAGGACACTCAAGCACAAGAACAAACGTTACGTAGGCACTGGTGGCACTTGTGCAGGTATCGAAAACAACCAAATGTAAGAGGTAGCAAACAGTGTGTTACAAGAGAAAGTGAAGGGTGCATGTTACACACGAGTACAAAACATAGGTAGAAGGCTAATACTGCAAAAAATGGCAGACTCTCAGACCACAGGAACACACTGGGAAGACACTTCCATAGTCAAGTTAGTAGATTTTCTAAATGGAAGGGTTTCCTTCAGATAATAGAGAGGGCATGGATTACATTTGGAAGTGTCTTTGAAGGAGGAGAACTTTGAGGTCAGGTTTGAAGGCCCGGGAGGAGGTGGTGGTCCGGAGCTGAGGCGGAAGTGAGTTCCAGATTCTCACGGCGCAGCCAGAAAAGGATTGGGCCATCGATCTTTCCTTCTTGAAAGTGGGAGGTTCAAGCAGTAGATTTTCCGCATTTCGTGATGGTCTAGAGCCTCCAGAGAGTTTCAGTTTATTCAGCAGGTAGCGCGGGGAGGAGGAGTGCAAGGCAGTCTTGTAGATAGCTCTAGCCTCGATGGGAAGCCAGCGGAGGGTGGATAGCATGGGAGTGATGTGGTCGCTTCTTTTGGCCCCAAAAATGAAACGAGCTGCTGAATGGAGAACAGACTTAAGGGGGGCAAGTGGGATTTGGGGAGGCCAGTCAGAAGAGAATTGCAGTAGTCCAGTCTGGAGAGGACCAGCGATTGGACCAGGGTTTTAAGGTCATGCTCCGGGAAGAAGCGACGAATCCGCCAAAGAAGGCGCAGTTGGTATCGGGCAGACTTTGCAATTTAATTAATATGGGAGAGTAGATTGAGTTTTGTGTCGAGTATGACACCAAGGGATTTTGCGCTGTCAACAATGATGGGTTTATTGTTAAGCAGATTCATCTGGTCCATCCATGATTGAACCGGGGGAGGAGAAAGTGAGGGGGAGAGGAGGAGGAATTCAGTTTTGGAGGCATTCAGAATCAGTTGATGTGTTGACATCCAGTTTTGAATGGAGTCGAGGGTAGAGCTTAGGATGGAGAGATCGTGAGTGGAGACAACCTTGAGGTAGATTTGAGTGTCGTCTGCGTAGAGATGATACTTGACCCCAGATTTACTTAGGAGATTTCCCAGAGGTTCCAAATAGAGATTGAACAATGTGGGTGCAAGAATAGAGCCTTGGGGAACACCTTGACCCACCGCCGAAGGAGATGATAGACTGTCCCCTATTTTGATCATTTGGGATCTATCAGAGAGGAAAAAAGCAAACCATTTCAGCACAGTGCCCTCCATGCCCATTCTCTGTTGAAGAGTGTTGAGGAGGGTGTTGTGATTGACAGTGTCAAAGGCTGCCGAAAGGTCGAGGAGAATTAGAAGACAAGACCCCCCCGAGTCTAGTATTCGCAGCGCGTCATCGATCACTTGCAGCAAGGCAGTTTCAGAGCTGCAGTTTTGGATGAAGCCGGACTGAAAATTGTCAAGAAGATCATTGTCCTTGATATGACGAGATAGTTGTTTCGCAACACATCTTTCTGTGATCTTCGCAAGAAAGGGTAGGTTAGTGATAGGGCGGAAGTTGTTGAGGTCATTCGCATCCGCAGTGGTTTTTTTAAGCAGAGGGGTGACCTGCCTAGTTTTGAAGGGAACAGGAAGGGAGCCTTGACAGAGTGAGAGGTTGACCAGAGTGGTCCAATAGGGAAGAGAATGGGTATAGAAGTCAATGGCAATGGCACTAGGGATGGGGTCGAGTGAGTGGTTGGAGGGCTTTGTTTCGAGGATGCACTTGAGGAGGACATCTTCAGAGATGGGGTCGAAGTTCTGCCAAATGGCTAGTGATTTGCGCTCCTCTGGAGGGGTAGGATGAGCTACCTGAGCCACAAGTGATTTCACTTTTTCGTCAAAGAATACAGCGAAATCTGCAGCTTTCTTTGTAGAATCCTCCAATTTGGAGGTTGGGGGAGCGAAGTTGGTATTCTTGATGAGATCAAATAGTTTTTTGGGTCTATTTTTGGCTGAGTCAAGGAGGGTTCTGAAGTGTGAGGCTTTCCCCAGGAAGATGTGCTTGTGGTACTTGGATGTTGCTGAACGAAGCGTAGCCAAAATATCGGTGGAGGGTGCTTGCCTCCATTGTTTCTCCAGGAGTCTTAGGTGCTTCCTTTCTTCATATAGGGATTTGTTGAACCAGGGTGCTGAGGGAATGGGCCTTTTCTTTTTGCTTTGGAGAGGAGCGACGCTATTGATTTCGACTGCAAGGACTGAGAGGCATTGTGAGGTGAGATCGTCAACATCTAGGTTCGGGTCTAGCCTTGGAAGTGACAGCAAAGCTGAATCACAGAGGGAAACAGTGTCAATATTTTTAGCGTCACGGAACCAGGAGGTAGCCCTCTTAGGTTGGCCAAGAGTTATAGAGTGAGCTAGGTGAAGAGAGAATGGGATGAGGAGGTGGTCAGACCAGTCTACGTGAATAAGGGTAGCGATAGAAAGCATGCCTGCTTTAGAAATAACAAGGTCCAGGATTGAGCCCTTAGAGTGTGTCGATTCTGTGCAGTGTTGAATAAGATTGTTTGTAGAGATGAAGGTGGCCAGCAAGTTCGCAGAAGAGTCATGCAGGGAGCCCCAGTGGAGATTGAAGTCACCCACGAAGGTCTGATTGTCACTTTGTGCATATTGGTCGCTGATGAAGTCAGTGAGTTCCTCCACAAACGAAGGGCCGCTGCCAGGTGGGCGGTATATGACATGGAATCTGAGGGGTGAGCGGTGGTGTATTTGAAGCTCAAGAGATAGACATTCAAAAGTGCGGAAGGCGCTGATGGGAAAAGCCTTGAGTTGAAGGGAGTTTCTAAAGATGACTGCAACACCTCCCCCAACTTTGATAGGTCTGTCATTCCTGAAAATAGAGTAGCCTGTGGGTAGAAGGAGAACAAACATAGAGTAAGAGGTATCGTTGCACCAGGTCTCTGTTAGGAATAACAGGTCAATATTGTGAAGGGTGATGGTATCAGAGATTTCGAGTTTGTGTTTTATTGCAGATCTGCAGTTGTGGAGTAGGCAGAGCAGTTCTGTCGAGACTATTTTGGTGACGGGGCACTGGGGCTAAGAAGGGTGATAGGGATATTATACCTATATGAGGGTGCACGGTAGGGTTTAGGTGGATGCTTGGTTCTGACAGAGGAGATGGTTGGAATAGAGTAGGTAGTTGGGTTACTCGGAGATGCTGGTTGAAGAAGGGTGGCGTTCAAGGGCTTGTGTGAGTGAGCGATGTTTGCAGACGACAGGATATGCTTGGCTATGATGGGGTGCATCTCGTGGGGAGATGAGAGTTTTCCAAAGGAGTTGAGGTGAATGGGAAAGTTGAAATCTTAGAGCTTAAAAGTGAAATGGAAGCTACAAGCTGGGAGATTGAGGTGATAAGAGAGCATAGCTTATTTTCAAGAGAGAGTAGGGCAGAGCACGGAGGGTTGGGTGTTTCGATGGCAAAAGGAGGGGATGATATAGGTGGTGGGAGGCAGGGAGAGGTGGGAGGACAGGAGGAGAGTTGAGGTATAGGGTTCAAAGGTGGGGAAAGGTGGAGGTTGAGAGCGGGGGTTGGAGTATCAGAGGTAAGGGGAGAGTTGTCTTTGGTGGCGTTGCACGAAGGAAAGGAATTTAGGACATGGGTGCGGAACAAGACGATGGGGAAGAAGGAGAGGGGAGGACTGTGAGGTGTCATAGGAGTGTAGGAGGTTTGGGGGGAAAGAGGGGAGGTGGTTGGAGAGGTCCTGTTGGCTAGGAGAGGTGGCTGTGAGGGAACCGGCATCTGGTAGAGTGGGGGGGGGTTGGGAGAAGGGGAAGTTGACGAAAGGAAATGGTTCTGCTGGGCCTGATGGGGGGAGATGGAAAGGGGTTACCAAGGGGGTAAGGGGGGCAGCACAGCATTGCGTGCGGAGGTTGATGGATGGTTGGATAGCAGAGTGCATGGACTGATGTATGAATGGCAGAGTGGATAGGTGGTAGAATGGATGGAAGAGGTGCTTGAACGGAGTGATGGCAGAGTGGATGGATGAATGGACTGTTTGGAAGGATGGATGGATGGATGGATTAGTGGGTGGGTGGATGGGTGAGTCGACGGATGGATGGATGGCAGACTGAACTGATGGATTGCAGGAAACAGTGTTTACAATGCTGTTCCCACATTGCATGGCTTTCCAATGCGGTTGTAACAGCGACTGCGTTGTTACCACGAAAGCCATTACTGCGCAAGTTGTAACAACAACTTGCTCTAGGGGGGCGTTCAACACCAGGGAATGTGTTGGATTTTAAATCCAACACCTTCCCTGCTGATGCACAAACTGAAGTAGGAATAGTAATTTATACTATTCCTGAGTCCAGCACGCCCCCTAGAGCAAGTCATTGTTACAACTTGCGATGTAATGGCTTGTGTGGTAACAACACGGTTGTTGTAAAGCCATGCGTTGTGAATGAATGCAAAGTAACGTCATACATTTTGGATGGCAGAGTGGAAGAATGGATGGATGACAAAGTTGATGGATTGATGGATAAATGTCACTGGATGGATGAATGGTAGAGTTGATGGGAGGATGAATTGCATAGTGGATGAATGGTTAGATGGCAGAGTGGATGGATGGATGGCAGAGTGGATGGATGGATAGATGGCAGAGTGGATGAACGGATGGCAGAGTGGATGGGTAGATGGATGGATGGGTGGCAGAGTGGATGGATGGATAGATGGCAGAGTGGATGAACGGATGGCAGAGTGGATGGGTAGATGGATGGATGGGTGGCAGACTGTAGGGATGCATGGATGTCTAGAGATTGATAGATCGCAGAGTGGATGGACGGATGTGGATGGATGCCAGAATTTATGAATGACAGAGTGGATGGATGGATGGGTGGTTGAATGTATGGATGGGTGGATGAATGGATGCTGGATGGATGGATGGCAGAGTGGATTGATGGATGGATGGAGGATAGCAAACTGGGCAGATGGATGAATGGATGGAATGGGAAAAGATCAGAAGATGGATGAAAGAATACATGGATGACGGAATATAAGGGTGAACTCGTGAATATCAATAGGTGGATGCAAGGGTGAAATAATGACTGATTAGATGCATGGATGGAAGAGACATGAAAGCTGTTTTAGAAAGGGTTCGGCCACTTGCTTTGTTTGAAGGCATAAACTCTTGAGTGAGTGGGGTCTATTTCAATTTCCTGCTTACTCCCTTGGCCTGGTGTCAGCAGATTACATCAAGAAGGCTGCGCTGATGAAATACAGGCAATACTACCAGTATGAATTCTTGAAGTGTCCTATACAAGGTTTTGGCACCTGTAGGGTCCAACAACTCAAATGAGGACTATTTCTACGGATTTCTGAAGAATTGTTCTCTGTGTTAACACGCTTTGGAAATGAAAACACTATTTGTATTTTATGCTAAATGTTCTGTGGCAATTATAGCATATGCAGTTGATTATCCGGGGGATTACTTTCTGGATTGACAGTATTATTCACACTGGTTTTCAACTGAATTCATCAGTTGCTTTATTACTAACAGTGTTTTTATAGACTGCAATAAAGATTGAGTTGAAATTATGTATTGCATATTTACAGGGCGTCATACAGAACAGGAAGATTGCCAGTAAGATCACTCTGTGACACTTGTAGATAACTAAAAGAGTAAAGGGAAAGTTGTAAAAATGTCTACAGGACCCATGTTTCTAACTATGCATGTCCAGCCAACAAATGATCGACTGTCCCCTAGCTATCACCTAGGTCGCATGGGTGGGGTGCTAGACTGTCTGACCTCAATAAGAGACTTGGGCTTCACCTATTAATCTTGAGAATGTGTGACTTGCACAAAGTGAGACAAGTGCAGCATTATGAGGCCATTTGGCCAAAGGAACAAAAGCCCCATGCCCACACCTGCCGTGGTCGTCGCTACCCTCATAGAGTGCAGCATTTTGTTGTCATTCCCAGCCTACCTGTGCAGTCACTTCCTTTTGATGGCCAAAGAAAATATCCCATTCACCTTTTGAAAGCAAGCACTGGCAAAGCTAACAGATTTCACAGTTGGGGCTTGTTAGCTTTGCCAAAACCTTTTAGCCATGCTGTACAACATCCCCGATGCTGTGCAGCATAGCTACAGAAAACAAACAAAAAGGAGCTATGACGTGACTGTTGCATCATATTATGGGCTCTATTCAACAATATCAATATACGTATCAATATTAGAAATGCACACAATAGCGCAATGTCATGTAATCATAATAAATGCATTTATTGTGAATACAATACATTGCTGATGTTGTGTAAATGTGGGCATTTTCCAATACTGATACACATGTGGACATTGTTGATTATAAGTATTAATACCCCCATCCAGCTGGGTCCATGGGTTGCTCCTGTAGAATTTATATGAGTCATATTCTGGGGGTGCGCACAAGGATATTTTTTGTTTAATTACCAAATTAAATCGGTAAATAAGTAGAAAAATATATAATTAAAGCATTGTTTCTTTGGAGCGCAGGTGGGGGAGGAGCAAAATGGAGGGCCCAAGTGGGCTGGGGTGGGGGGGGGAGCAACACAGAAAGTGTGTGGGGGAAGCAATACCAGGGGGAGGTAAAGCAACACAGAGGGCGAGAGTTAGGGAGGAGATGCAATGGACGAGCGAAAAAGAGGCTATGGGTAAGGGAAGCAACACGGAGGGAGTTTGTGGGGAGAAGAGGCAGTGGCTGAAACAGCAACGTTGAGTGGGTAAGCGAGAAGCACACTGGCGAGAAAGCCACAGGGAATACATAAAGGCTAGTTGAAAATGGAGGGGGCAGTGGGAGAGGCACATGGGCAACAGAAAGCAACACAGAGTGCAGTTGGAGAGAAGTACATGAGGGAGTCAGCTAGAAAGCATATGCATTACCATGGAGTGCATAACTCAAAAGAAAAAAGTAGTGATTGAACACAAGAAGTGAAGGCATAGAAACAAGCCAATCAAAAGAGATGTTAAGGAGACCATGCTCTATGGGAAGTACACATACAGGATTGACAAACTGGGACAAGAATAAGAAGTAGGCAAATGAGCGTGAATGGAATGGAAAGCCAACCAATGGTAAGTAATGTGCCTTCTCCATGCCCCAGTAAGTACTTGGTAAGCTCACTGTACGTCTTGCAACAGACAATGCATCACTGTCTAGTAGCTGAGATCTAATAACATAAAATGAATAAAAGTAATCACCGGATAGTATTCCCTAATAAATAGCAAGCACATCCGAGCTCTGGATCGACCATCATTTACATCAGCAGATGAAGACGTGAGCTCAGGCACAATAGTGATGTGGACCCAAACAATGGTGGGCAGGATGCCTTTAAGAATTGCTGCTCGTCAAATTATTTTACTGCAAAGAAAAGCCACAACAGCTCCTGGCACAGATAGCAGAAAAGAGAAGAAGGTCACCATATTGGAATGTTGCCTGTCACCCCTCTAATCTATGCCTGGTGTAGTTTTGGCCATTATTGAGGGGGATGGGTTAAGACAATAGTTGGGGGCATAGCACTCCCTCCAAAAAGTAGTAATACAAAAACAGGTTGTGATGAAAGTAACAATAAATTAATAAAATATGTCTATAGTTTAAGAATATTTTTTTTTCTGATTCATTTATGAATTCATTCATGAATGGTATAATCGATGCTATATGAACAACAGCATGCTATAGCTAAACAAATAATGTCAAATAATAGATTATATATTTTGGGGCATATATTAAAATCGTTCAGCAGCGTGTCTGTCCAGTGTAGATAAATCAGTGTCCATTTCTTCTGAAACTGTTCAGACTCTCTCCTTATCTCCCACCATGGTGGAGATCTTCCTATGGTACAATACAGGGAAACTTTAAATTGTTTATTAAACTTTCAAAAAATGTATTTATTTTAAATGCATATATAGCTCAAAAATGATACAGCACTATTGACTTAATTTTGAAATAAATATTTAATTAATTTAAATATATTAAAGTAAATAGAAATTAAGAGGCCGATTATGATGACGGTGGGACCGCCACCGACAGCCCGTTGGTGGTAGTCCCACTGCCATCGGAACCATCTTATCCGCCCGCCATATTTCAATGGCAGGTGGATGGTTGGGGGTCGACAAAACTGACTGCCACTCATGCAACGGGCTCCTTGAGCCTCCGGTGCAGCGGAGAGGGTTGTACTCCCTACCATGGCGGCAGTGCCTACCAGGCACTGCAGTAGGATTACTATGTCCCTTCCCATCTGCCTTTTCATGGCCGTGAACCTACCATGAAAAGTCAGGTGGAAAGGGATTTTGGGGGCCCTTCCCTCTTGGCCCTCCGATATTGGCACTGGGGGCACCATAGGTGCCCCCCTACATATCCCTGCACCATGTGGCAGGTGCCACATAGTGCCTGCCACGTAGTGCAGGGATATGTCATGTTTCCCTATTTTGAACTGCGGCGGATGCTGCAGCCAGCAGCACCTGCCGCAATGCAAAGTATAGGCATTGCGACCCCATTGGTGGCTGTCGTATCATAATGCCTATGTCAAGACCGCTGACAGCCTGTCAGTTGGTCACATTTCTGATAGGGTGGTGGGCGGACATAAGTCCACCCGCCATTCTTATCAACCCCAAAGTTTTGAAGATTTATTACAAATATAAAAAATTAGCATTTACATATATATGAACAATTAGAAAAAGGTATTTCTTGAAATTAATTTATTTTCTAAAAATAAAATTACAACTCTTTTCAAAGTAAAAATGTTATTAAACATTTCATAATTACATAATATTTATTTTTGAAATATAATATATATTTTTTAACATTCAATTAGACATATATAGTTTTTAAAAGCCAAAATAAGAGATTTTAATTTAACATTATTTCCTACGGATTTCTTTGTTAAGTCCGTGCCTCTATGGGAAGGCAATGGAGTATCAGCTGTTGTCTAATTGTGGTGCTGGACTTACTAATGGTCCTTTTTAGGTCTCGGCCTGCGTAAGCTGCGCTTGCGCAGTCTCGCCGGCGAGATCTTATGTCTTAGAGTAGGGGGCTTGAACCTGCCCCTCTTCTGCATTGGCTGGCTGCCTAAATGGCGGCCAGCCATTGGAGAAGAGGGTTCTGTGATGTAATTTTTGGTAGCTAAACCCCATTCGTTTCGGATTGAGGGGGGGGGGGGTTCGTTTCTTTCTCTCCTCGAAAAACACGCCTCCCAGTCTGCAAAGGACGGGGCTCAGCTTCCAAAAATGATGTTGCCTCCTCTCCCCCACCCCTCTTCTCACCTTTCTCCTCTCCTTTCTCCTGGGCTCTCCCCCTCCCGTCTTGTTTACTTCCTCGTTTGGGCGTGCAACCTTCATAGGGTTCGCCTTCCTGGTCATGGAAAATTGGGTTAAATTCCGCGATGAACCGGGATTCTGTCCAATAGCAGTTTTAAGGCGGGGCTTATCCGTTCCTTGTTCGTTTTCATTGAGTCTGGATACAATCAGTCTGCGAACTATGGCCGCCTCCTCTGCTGCAAGTGGAGGTGGACGGTGTGGAGACAGTAAGTTTGTGTTTGGGGATTTCTGACTGACAGCGAAAAAACTATGACTGATAGGGCCAGTCACCACTTAGGAGCGGCGTTCTGTGGGCAAGGCTACGCAGCGACCGCCCGATCACTCCTGGCAACGGACCTGAGGCGTGACGTGTGCGCGTGCTGCTGAGGCGGCGGAGTGCAGGTGCCGGGCAGGGTTATAGGCGGGGCGAGTGGGACCTGCAGCGGACCAAGGGCACAGGTAACGTGGTGGACTCCGGGGTGTAGGGAGACCAAAGAAGCGGCACTTCTGAGCTACCGGGGTGAGAGGCAGAAGACAGCCTCAGGATCAAAGGTGTCTTGGGAAGTGGCGGAGGGTGTGGGTGCAGGGACCTGTAGAAGGAACTGAAGGGTATCCGGGGCGTAGATAGAAACCGGATAAGTAGTAGGCAGAGACTGACGAAAGAATAGGAAGGGAGGTGGCTGAAGGAAGGGCAAGTGTCGGTGTGTTTATGTATGGACTTAAGGCATCGACAAGAGATGACGTATGCGGTTTTTATTTCACGTCAGTGGAGGGGTGTATGAGTGTGAGGAACGGGTATGTAGGACAGAGATGCAGTGTTGGTTGGTAGTTGAGTGACAGCTTAGGGTATGTGGGAGCTGCATACATATCTAAGGCAAGAGGTGACAGGTTATTCTGGGGCAGGGACATTGAGGGGAGTCCTGTGCTGCATTAGGGAGAAGCCCTGCAGTGGTCCCTAAAAACCCCAGGAGCTCAGGCTGACCAGTGGGGGACAGACCCCTATGAGCTCCTGGTACCTACATTGGTCGGTGGTAGCGGGTAATGTGACCCCATCGGGGTTCGAGTGACCCGAGATAATGGCCGAGGCCGTTCACGAGGAGCTGTTGGTGACTAGGAGTCCAGTGCTTTGCCCTTAGCAGTGTCCACACCCACTATGCCTGATCGCTGAATTTCTCTCCAGCAATTGTTTCTAGCACATTCTGTGTAGTGCAGAACTACTAACACGTGCCATCACTCTGTTTATTATGTTTGTAACTTCCGTGAGTAAAGTTAGCACTGTTGAATATAAAATAACCATGCTCTGCCATCTACTTAGTGTTAATGGCATGCTGGTGCAAAATTGTACATACCATAATTCTACTAATACATATTACTTATCAGGAAGAGCTTGATGAGCATAACGAGCACAGTTATTAGTGTTAAGTGTTATTTGTGGCAATGTGATTTTTGCTTGGATCGTTTATCGAGTTATTAGTATTTTCCGTATCATCGTGTATGGTATTATTGTTTTGGGCAGTGTTAACTAAATCACATTTATTCTTGCAAACATTATTTATGGAACAACTTCAAAGACCGACTAACCGAATAGCGCTTACTACATTTGTGGTCTATCAGTCATTAGCATGGAAGTGTCATCGTTGTAAGCGTTTAATTTGTATTTGAGCATTTGGGTCTTTACCCATTGAATTCACAAAGCGATACGTAATTGGGCACTACTGAATTGATTAGAGGTGTTCTTACTTCTTCTGCACCGTAGCAGGTGGACACCTCCAAGGAGAGAGATATTCATGAAGTTGCAGCAGGAGTGTTATTCCGAAGTGCTTACTGTGACAGTGTTGTAATTACGCACACATCTTTTCAGGTTTTTGTAATGCTTAATTTGAATCTGGTTTATGTCCAGTGATGGTGCCATTGTCTCTTTACTGCAATGGTTTTTAGCAGTGGGCCTTCACCAACACAGCAGTGTCAGAGAATGCCATGTGTTTGCTCCTCAGGATCACCACACATTTATTCTTGTTAAGAGAGCTAAACGTATTTACCCCTTTCAGATCTTTCTATCTGTTTACTTATTTTCAGAGCAGCATGTGTTGTTAGAACCTTCCTGATCTCTCCATGTGTTTATCCCTTTGTTTGCTCCATGGACACATTCTATCGGCCAATATGGAACAATAACTGGGCTTTCCATCACTGTTAATGGACGCTTTATTAGGACGGGGAAGAAGTTGAACTTCTTTAACATTACATCAATTTGAGTAATCCCACTTCACTAATACATCGAATAAACTATCCCCCACCACCCTTAAGCTACCCCCTCACATTAAACGGCCCTCAACTGCAACAATTCACCGTTCAGCTACACTCCTTTCTTCTCACTCTTATCCTTCAACACTTGAACCCAGCTGCCCCTATCTGCTTCCTGTGCCAAGGTCTCCCCGCCACCAGCAAGGCCTCAAACTCTTCTGAGCTCAATGTCTGAGCTTTGTGTTTACCTGCCACATGTCCTAATAAGTGACAGATAAATCCAACCACTTCCTATAATTCTTGCAAAATATAATGCCTAACAAAGGGACCCTAAAACCTACAGTAATCACAAAGTAACAGGAAAAAACCTAATATCCCACCCGAGTTCAGCAGCTAATTGTGGCTAGACACAAACACGGGTAGGGGGGCACAAATATTTGCCTTCCTAATAGGACCACAGTGCACCTCAAATGTCACCTCAGACTGTCTCCAACTGTCACTTTTACCCCGCCCACGCTACTTTAGTTAACCAATCAAGGACCCACTGAGGCCTAAATTGTCCCACGTACCAAAGCTCCCTGGGGAAGGGCGTGTACACCTTGTAGGCTGCCAGACCCCCCGGTGCCACTTTAAGATTATTCCCAATGTCCCATTGAGATAGATTCCAATGTACACCTCCTTGAGGTGTTCCCGGTGTACCCATTTTGAGATTGATTCTTCTTTTTATCACTTTGATATCTCACAAGTTTACCCTCTTCTGTCTCCTCCTGTGTTTTCTCTTTTGTGATCCCTATTTTGTTTTCATCTTTGTGAGACAGCGCCCGCTATCCATGCCCATGTGAGGCCGTTCCTGCTGAGATTGCCACTTTGAGATAACCCTGCTGTGTTTGCCCCTTTGTGATAGCCCCACATGGACGAGCTGATGCAAGTACCGACGTTGCCGATCACTTCGTATAGATTTGTAGAACGGGCACTGCTCCGTATAACCATCCGCTGTCTCAACTTGCATCAGCTTGTCAGTGTGGACCACTGAAGGATCGTAAGCACTCTTTTGCTGCCCATATTTGGGACCTCCTTGGAGTACCTAAGCTATTCACTAGCTAATTTCTTGATGTCGAGTTTACAATTTTAACGTAATTGACTAAATTTCTCAAGTCACCTGTGTAGTCCTTTAAGGGTCATTCAGCATTCAAAACTACCGTCCTGCAGATGGTCTAACAGATGGCGTCACTACCTAGACCAAAACGTTGACAATGACACCTATTTTCTTTGTGAATTGTTTCACTAAAGGTTTTGCTTTCTGTTTAATCAGTCACAATATACATTTGTATATATTGTTTGAAATAGGTGTCCATGTCAGTGGTAATGAGATGCCCGTAACAACAAATGATCTTAAATCTGTCACTATGTGTTGGTGTATGTTTATATATGTTACGTTTTTTTGTACCCTTCAAGAAGTTCTTTATTATAAATGTATGTTTCAAAAAGCTTATACCCTTGTGAAATAATCTCTGGCGGCTTTGTTCAAGTTTGAATAAGTCAATTTAACTTCTGAAATAACGTAATGTGAGCTACTGATTAGAGTTTACAAGCAATGTTTGCTTATAAATATTAGACTGAGTAGAGAGAAAATCCCTTGCAGGCATCTTTACCCGCTAATGTACTAATTACCCAAGCCTTCAGGGGTCAATTGGGTCTCCCACTCCTTTTCTTAATAGTCATATTCACAGCACAAAAAAGCACCTGTGATGCTATGTCCTGAAAGTGGTGAGCCTTCCTCTCAAAATTACCAAAGTAGTTCAAACCTTCATAGACCCCACCCACTGCACCATATATGTTCCTTAAACTCAGGAACTATAAGACGCCTTAGACACAATCTTCATTGATTAAAGTGATGACAAAATTAGAGCTGCCTCACTTTCTCCTATTCAGACCATTTCCCAATTACCTCCTTCCTGTTCTTCCCCTGTCCAAGATTTCCTTCTCTGAGTGTGGCCGACCTAGACTGAGGGATGTCTGTGTGTGTGTGTGTGTCTGTGTATGTTAGGCTCTGTGTGTGTGTGTGTGGCTCTGTGTGGCTCTGTCTGTGTGTGTGTGGCTCTGTCTGTGTGTGTGGCTCTGTCTGTGTCTGTGGCTCTGTCTGTGTGTGTGGCTTCTCTGTGTGTGTGTGTGTGTGTGTGTGGCTCTGTCTGTGTGTGTGGCTGTGTGTGTGTGTATGTTGGGCTGTGTGTGTGTTGGGCTCTGTGTGTGTTGGGCTGTGTGTGTGTGTTGGGCTCTGTGTGGGTGTTGGGCTGTGTGTGTGTGTTGGGCTCTGTGTGTGTGTGTGTGTGTGTGTTGGGCTCTGTGGGGGTGTGTGTTGGACTGTGTGTGTGTGTGTTGAGCTCTGTGTGTGTGTGTGTGTTGGGCTCTGTGTGTGTTTGTGTGTGTCTCTGTGTGTGTGTGTGTGTGGCTCTGTGTGTGTGTGTGTGGCTCTGTCTGTGTGTGTGTGTGTGTGGCTCTGTGTGTGTGTTGGGCTCTGTGTGTGTGTTGGGCTCTGTGTGTGTGGCTCTGTGTGGGGCTTTTTTTGTAGGTGGGTCTGTGTGAGGGTGGCTCTGTGTGTGTGTAGGTGGCTCTGTGTGTGTGTGGGTGGCTCTATGTGAATGGCTCTGTGTGGGTGGCTCTGTGTGGGTGGCTCTGTATGTGTGTGGGGGTGGCTTTGTGTGTGTAGCTCTGTGTGTGGGTGCAAATGATTAAGCTATTGGCATTGCAAATGACAATGCCATTTATTTATATGTTTTAAAAACAAAAACATAAATAAAAATAATGTCATGAGCAATGCCAATAGCTCTAACTTTAACAATGCCGAGACCATTGCATTGTAAATGCTTGTTGTCTGTAGTATTTACGCTTTATAAATGTGTTTCTATCCTCTGTTACAGGTATGTAGACTTGTACACTTGTAAATTGTAAATAGCTAAACGTAGTAAAGTTATTCAGAAATATACTAATATGTGAAGCTTACTCACAAGTATAAGTTATCTTTGTGATTAGCCCTAAATATCTGCAAAATCCTTCAAACATCTCACAATAGTCAAGGTGGACCTAATGGCCCATTCTAAGCGAAGAAGCAAAAAATCCCTCGGCAGGAGGGGCATTGCCTTTTTTATATTTTCCAAAACAAAATCCTACTTTGTTGTTGCTTTTTAAAAAAAATAAACAAATACATGGTAAGCTTGCCATGCACCACCGTCATGTTGACGGAGCTGCCAATCAAACTTACAATGCATTGACAGAACTGCCATGACACCGTGCGGGTACTTCCTTAGGCGACAGAGTACATTACTTTGTCACCACAGGGAATTAAAACACCAAGCTTCAAATCGGCCTGTTAGCCCTGTACTAGCCTAACATGTAAATGATTTCTAAATAGAATAACCAAAACATCACAGGCACATCCCTTATGTTTAAGGTAGCCCACTGTCTCCATGTCACCAGGATAGAAGAATGCTCCAGTCCTTGACTTTTCTGTCACAACCTAAAGATTGTGGTAGACTTAGTCTTGAGTTCCATGAATGATCACAACTGGACTACACCCAATATATGAGAAGTGTTTGTAAAAGGAAAACTCAGGATGGTCTTTTGCGTCTTTTACTACACAGAGTCCTATAGTAAACGTATAATGAAAGCAATAAGGATCTGGGTTAGAGAGGAGACACTGTAAAAAGAACGTGAATTCTTGAGATCAATCTATAAAAACATCACATGTCCAATATCAAAGAGTTTGTTAAAGTGGGAGATGTAGTATTTCTTGCTTCAAAGTCTATAATTTTACATTATTTCGAATTTTGATAAAAAGACAATGGGGCATATTCGCAAAAGAATGGTGGAGCGCAGAGTTACACCACAATTGGTAACACCTGTGCTCCGACATTCTGAAACCTCAGGGATGAACCGTACTTACAATAATATGGTGCACCCCTGCATTTCCCCTTGCGCTGGCGCTAAATTTAGCTGCCTTGCGCCAACGCAGGTACCCTTGCACAATAGTGCAAGGGTACCTGCGTTGCAGGTAATGATAGTTCATGTGCAGGAAGGTGTCCCTTCAAGCACATAAACAATCACTAATGACGATTTGTAACTTCTATGTAAGTTGCAGAATGCAGCACATGTAGAAGTTGCACATCGTCATTATCTAATGATTGTTTATGTGCAGGAAGGAACACCTTCCTGCACATGAACAACCACTAATGGCAATTTCCTCTTACTATTTCTGCTGCATAATGCAGCAGACTTAGGAACAGCAAAAACAAGAATTTAATACATTCTCCTCATTGCGCCAGTTTAAGACAAGGGGGCAGATTTATGTTAACTGGCGCATCCCCAGGGATGCGCCAGTTAATGTGCGCCACAGTGCGCCACAGCTCCGCCACCCATGGTGCGCCGCATTTACAATGCGGCGCACCATGGGGCAAAAACGGCACAGATGCGTGACGCATCTGTGCCGTTAAGGTGGCGCACTGCTGGAGTTGCGTCGCAAGCGCGACGCAGCTCCAGCAAGGCTCGGGGGTGCCCCATCTTAACAATGCTGCGTCAAGACCTACGCCTGCTTCAAGCAGGCGCAGGCTTTTGACGCAGCATTGGCCTGAAAGTGACACCCACCCTGCGCCGGAACGCCCACAAGCGGCGCAGGGCTTTACAACGTGACGCATCTGCCTAGATGCGTCACGTTGTAAATTGTTCGTAGGGATGCGCCACGTTTACGCCGCCTTGCGTGACGCAACAGCGGCGTAAACGTGGCGCAAGGACCTCATAAATCTGCCCCAAGGTATTTACTGGTCATATTTTTTGCGCTGCACCATATATGTGCCAGCCTTGTAAATAGGGGGCAGCATTAAAAAGCAATGGATGTTGCGGCGGAACGCCCACTACAACACCCATTGCCCGCCTCTTTCACCCTAAGTGCTGCGTGAATGGGGACATTATTTACTAGGCGGTGTTCAGCCATGTTAAGTAGCTTCATGCAGCCTTGTAAATAAGGTGAAAGGGGTTATCGTCACCAGAACGTCAAAAAAGTAATTTTCTGGTGGTGATAACCCATTGTACACCCCCCCCCCCCCCACTCAGCGGCAGTAGCGGCTTGTGGTGGGAGTGCTGACGGACAGTGAGGCGAGGTGGGGTGGAGCAGGATGGGGGTAGTAGACTACGGCATATGGCCAAACAGAGGTAAGTAAACAAATAAATAAATAAAACAAATTTTACTGCGCACGCTGCATTGCCAATTGCGATGCAGCGCACGCAACTAAATTCGTCCATGCTCCAGCCGAAAGAAGAGGAAGTGAAGGCAATACGCGCTGGCCAATTAGAAAGCAGCAAATAAGAGTGACAATAAATTCAACTAATGTTAAGCAATGAACGTGTTCTAAGTCCCTTGTTGTATGCAATAACTCTAACAAGCAGCAGCACAGGTAGTGCCTGCGTTATCACAGGCAATACCTAAAAACCGGCCCACCAAACCACAGAAAAGGCCCCACAGCCAAAAAACGGTCCATACACTGACCTGTCAGACCAGCCCTTTGAGCACTGTATAATTGTCCTATAAGTATGCCCAACCCTGAGTCTCTGAATTTAAGATCACTGGATCACACCAATGCTGTGTTTGATCAGGTTCAAGGCGAGCAGTGGTGAGATGGAGGGACGTGTGAGCCAGAGAAGAAAGGGAGAGAAATGGAGTGACAAGAGGAAGAGCAGCCTAGGTGAAAAAGGGAGTGAAACGGAGGGAGAAAAGGGAGAGAGACACAAAGGACACAGCAGGTCGGCAGATGGAAGAAAAATTATGCATAAAATAACATTCGGCAGAAAATTGCAAAGTAGGTTCCAAAGCAATAGAGTTCTAAAACCATACACAGCTGTTCTCGCAATGAATAATGAAACTATAGCACAACAGACACCGTTTTGGTATAATCAGCACTCCGCACGCACCTGGGTGGGATGTAGTCTGGAAGTGTATTCCAGGCTCTTAGACATGCCCGGGGAGGAAGATATTTCGGGCCTCATTTATGAGGCTGTGCGTCACTTTTACGCCGCCGGTGCGTCACTTTTATGTGACGCACCAGTGGCGTAAAAAATGCGCCTTGTTGCGCCATATTTACAAAGTGACGCATCTAGGTAGATGCGTCACTTTGTAAACCCCTGCGCCACATTATACCTGCGCCAGGTATAATGTATGCAAGGGGGGGCGTTTTGACGCAAGAAAGGGTCATGGAAGTGACGCAGTGAAATCTATAACTTCTAGGACACAAATGCGTCAAAATCTTACGCCTGCTTTATGGCAGGCGTAAGACTGACGCAGGCACTAACAACATGGAACTTGCCTATGTGAAAGGACACATTGCTGGAGTTGCGTCACTTTTGTGACACACTCCAGCAATGCGTCACTTTTGCGCCTTCAGATACGTCACAAATACTGACGTATCTGTAACTCCTTGCGACATGATGCGTCATCTTATAAATATGACGCATCAATCATGACGCAAGGAGTACGCACTGAGAAGTGACGCATCGCTGCTTTCACGCAGCGATGCGTCATTTCTCATATATGAGGCCCTTCGAATGTTGTTTACTTTGTTATGGACATACTTCTGTCCCCTCTGAGAGGGTTTCAGCTTGGTATCTCGTGTGCCCCTATACACAGGGCTTCACGTGTAGCACTTGGAGATTGTCTGGAGGTGGCGGGAGATACCACGTGACTTCCTGCCGGATGTTCAGTAGGGACTGAGCGGGTGCAGTCTGCCGGTCTCAACAACTTAAAGAAGGCAGGGCCCCCTTAGCAAGCCGAAATTTGAGCAGGCCCACCTGTTAGGAGCAGGGAGGGGCCCCACTCCGGAATTTATTAGGTGCTCTTGGTCAAGAGTACTGTGCTGAGGGGCCCCCTGCAGCTCGGGAGGCCACCCTGCACCGTGGGGGCTGCGGAGGCCTGTGTTACGCCACTGTGCCGAGATAACTAGTAAATGAGGTGAGTACATTTTTCAAACCATGATATAAGTGTAGGAAAGAGAGTCCTAACGAAGAATAGGCAACCTATGTTAATGATTTGGGCCGACATCAATGAATTAATTTAAAACGCACCGGTACAGTGTTCACACCGTGGGGGCAGATTTACAAGAAAATGACTGCGCCACACTGAGTCACTTTCAAAGCACAGGGATGCGACATATTTACAACAATATGTTTCATCTCTGTTCATCTCCCTGCGCTAGAGCACAAACTGCTGCCATGCTTCACGCAGGCACCCTTGTACCATGGTTCAAGAATGCCTCCATCGTGAGGAGATTGTTTTTGCTGAGGAAAGGTTCCCTTCCTGCACAAAAACAATCTGAAATGCTGTTTTTCAACTTCTATGTGTGCTGCATTTGGACACATAGAAGTTGAGAAACGTCATTGTATCAATGATTGTTTATACAATTATTAGAGGTGATTTCCTACTTCTATGTGTGCTGCAGAATGCAGCAGGCATAGAAAGAGGAAAAGAAAATGAGGAGAAATTAACAAATTTCTCTCCGATGCGCCTCCCTACGCCTCCCCTGGAAAAGCGTAGCATTAACACGCATTTCCAGATTCATGATTCCTCATAAATCTGGATGGGTGTCTGGTTCCATGGGTGTTACAGGGAAGTTAAAGTTAGGTTGACGGTTTACCCACAGAAAACCATGGAAATTCAGTAGTTATAGTTATATTTACGGTTATGATTATGTTAAGAAACTGTAACTCGTGGGATAAAGTTGCTCAACAAGTATGTCACAAGACAAACCCTATATGCACACGGGACAAGGGTCAGAGGTAGCTATATATATCAAGTCCACGGTGGGTCTCTTTTCATAAAGTCGGTTTCCTCCTGTATCAGTCCCACTATGGGGAAAAATGCAGCTATGTCACTCCGAGCGCGCAGTGTCTTCTTTGAAGTGTGCTCACACACAGCATATCCCCAAAGAGACAAGTATTCATGTTAATCACAGCGCCCTGTAGAGGCATGATGGGCGCTGCGATCAACCTGAATACTTTTTAAAAAGCAGACAATCTACCCCACAACTACGCTCGATTAAGAAAAGGCAGGCAGCAAGTCCAGAAACATGATGTGTGCTTTCAGAATCACTGATATATATTACTGATTGTGAAAGCACATGTCGTGCTTCTGGGCTTGCTGCATGCATTTTGTTGATAGAGCGCTGCAGTTTGGGTACCTTTTGTAAAGTATTCTTGTTATTTGCAGCACCATGTATAGGCATGACAGACTCTGCAATTTACATGAATACTTTAAAAAAGGCACATAATCTGCCTGTCTCTATTTACAAAAGCCTAGCTGCCAAAGTTACAGATTGCTACGTGTGACATTCTCTTAATTCCAGTGTAATTAAGAGTGCCATTTCAATGACTATGAGTGACACTTTCTCGCAAACAAAATCAAGGTATGAAGTCCTCGAACCAGCATCACAGTGGCGTGCTAGAGCTATTCATGAAATTGAAAAGCACATTTTAAAGCAGAGTCACTGATGCACCACCTCCTGCACTCCATGTACTCTATCCGTTCTATGCCTCCCTGCTCCATGATTCTTTCCTCTCTGTGTGTTTCTCCATCTGCAAAAACCCTCCTGCTCTCCGTGTTGCTCTCTGTACCTCTTGTGCTTTACTCTGCAACCCCCAAGTGCTCCATGCAGCTTTCTACCTCCTCTGTTTCTCCTACCTTTAAACTCTCCCTTCCCTGTGCCCCTCTTGTTCTCTTCCTTGTGTGCTTTTCTTCCTCCTGTGGGAAAATAGCCCAGCACTCCTTGTTGCTGTCTCACTAAGAGGCTATCAGGCAATCGCACATTCCAAAGATTGCCTGTCCCGCCAGGTGGTCCAGACAATGGGCAACTCACATTGTCCCCAAATAAAGTGGAACTCCACAGCTGAGTGTTCCCAGCAACAGCATTGACGGAAATGAGCAGACAGCTAAGCTGTTGTTGTGTACTGAGTCCGGGAGGTGTGTGGGATGTTTTAAGGGTCCTTCCATTCTAACTCACACCAAGTGCGGCCCCAGTGGGCTCGAACCCCTTCACTCACTGAGCACCCACATGTGATAGGCCACCACGCAGCAGCGGCCTGTGCTGGTAAGAGCGGTGGGGCCGGGTTGGGGGAGAGGATTCGACAGAAGACCACATGGGGAAATTAAATAAATAATGAATTTTCCCTCCTCCTTGTCTGTCAAAATCCCCACACTCTGCCATACCGCACTTACCTGTACAGGCCACGGCTGCCAACATGTACCGCACAGCAGAGGGGTCCATCTCCTGCAGTGCTACCTGTCACGTACTTACTGCACAATGCCTCCAATGGTGAATCGCTACCAGGGCACTAACTACCCTTTCAGACAGCCGCAAGTGTCCTCCAGGCCCGGTGCCAGGCCCAGGAAGTCCACATGTCCAGAACAGAAAGTGATTAGGATCTCTACCACGCCACCGCATAGCTGCCATCTTACTTTCTCTCCAGCAACACTTTCTTTGTTTGCGAATGTCACCCCATCCTTTAATTTAAGCAGCATTTTCTACAGTCCAACAGCCAGTATGTTCTGTGTGCAATTTAGAAAAAAGACAGAAGTATGCTGGTGGTTTGATATGGCTGCCATTTGTTTATTTGTTCCCAATTATGCCTACTGGTCTAGTAGTGTCGGTAGCAGAAGAATATCCAGATGATCAAAAGTATGTTGCACAACAAGACCACCAACTGGCAGCTTCAATATACCGTGGTAATCTAATGCAATAGTGCATGTGACGTGCACTTTGCAGCTGCAGTCCCAGCTTCTCCCTCATAGCGGGCAGGTGTTGTCAAGGTGCTACAAATGCTTGATTAATGTATTTTAGTGCTGTGATGCGAACCACAATACTAAAATGCGCTAGTCTAATGCCTGATGCATGGTACTTGGAGGGCTGCAAAAGGCATGCAACATATGCTGCAGGAGATAAAAAGCATAAAAGGAATTCTCTGCGTTAGGCTAAGAATAGGACACATCATTACATTTTCACAGATTCCATTGTGGTGCAATCTTGAATAACACAGACACCTCTCAGGGATGTAGCATTTACATTTGACAAGTGATAGTAAGGGACAAAATGTTACACAATTTAAAGACTTTTAATGGAGAATATGCTTTTGAATACTGTGTACTTTTCATGTTTGTTGAATGTTGCAAACCTGCCTTAAGACCTTCATGTGGTGTTGTATGTGTAAAAATGCACCTTCTTTCCACTTTATTTAGCAAATGTTTAGAGTCATATTTGCACTGATATTTGTTGCTGCACCCACATGCGCGTTCAGGTTCTTAGCACACATAGCTTTGGCTACAGTGAACAGAGACCTTACACTGCCACACAGAGAGGAAACAATTAGAGTGAACATTGGTCTTAACTATAACTACCTACTGGCTACCACCAAGAATCTTCTTTGTTTCAATTTTAACTGAAAATAAGAATTTATGTTGAAGTGAAACAAAGAAGATAAAGTGTGCTCAATAATTTCCTGATGGAGAAATTTCTGAAAAGGTGTCTATACATTCAACACAGACCCCCTTCAGACCCTCTACATTGACTTTTAGTTTTTTTAATAATTCAATCAATCAGTAGATTTGTAGAGCACAGCTTACACCCATGAGGGTATCCAGGCACTGACAGGGTCCAGTTGGTTAGCCAGACAGCCAGGTCTTCAGGACTTTAGAAACTATCAAAGAGATGAGGTCTACAAAGGGTAGCTTGTTCCATGTCTTCGCTGCTAGGTAAGAGAAGGAGCGACCTCCACATCTGCTACGGATGCAGAGGGTTAGAGAGACAAGTGGAGTGGATGTGTCTGGTGGGCTGATGGAAATTCAGGTAGTAGTTCAAGTAGACTGGTCCGCAGTAGTGCAGGGTCTTGTATTTGTAGGTCAGTAGCTTGAACTAGCATATTTTCTGTACAAGGAGCAAGTGGAGTTTCCCAAGGTGGGGGGTGATGAGTTTGTCTAGAGAGATCTAAGACGAGTCTGTCTACGGTGTTCTATATGATTTATAGACGTCAGAGGAGGTGAGTTGCTGTAGTCCAGTTGGCTGAAAATGAGGGCTTGTGTGATGGTGCATCTTGAGCTTTGGAGTAGCCCTTTAAAAATCTTACGAAGCATGCTGAGGATGAAGGAGGAGACAGAGTTGACCTGAGTCGTTATGGTTAGCTTGTTGTCAAGGATTATGCCTCGGTTCCTAACGTGGCCAGGGGGGATAGGAGTAGGTCCGAGTTCAGAGGGCCACCAGTATGCATCCCATGGGGAAAATTTGTTTCTGAAGATGATTACCTCTGTCTTCTCTGTGTTGAGCTTCAGGCAGTTGTCCTTTATATAGTTGGTGACATCTGTCATGCAGTTATGGAAGTAGCTCTTGGTGTTGGTGGTGTCTTTGGAGAAGGAGAGGATAAGCTGTGTGTCGTCTGCATAGATAATTGTGTTGAGTCCATGGATTTCGATGATGCTGGCCAGAGGTGTCATATAAGTGTTGAAGTGGGTGGGGCAGAGCGAGCATCTTTGGGGTACCACACCTATGATTTCCTTGCATTCAGAGGTGAAGGGAGAAGAATACTTTGTAGATGCTTATGTTGTGCTATTTTGTGATGAGTTTCTGGTTAGAAATTGTATTGAAGGCTGCCAAGAGGTCTATGAGGATCAGAGCTGTGGTCTCTCCTCGGTCAAGTAGGGCTTGGATGTTGTAGTTGACAGCGATGAGAGTTGTCCCAGTTACGTGGTTGCTGCAAAATCCGGATTAGGAAGACTTGAGTAGGAGGTTCTGTTCCAGATGTTAGGAGGGCTGTTGGTCGATGGCTTTTTCTAATACATTGGCCGGGAACAGGGATATTGGTCAGCAGTTGTTGAGTTTGCTAGGGTCTGCCAACGGTTTCTTTAAAAGGGTGTTGACTTCTGTGTGTTTCCAGTCCTCACGGAAGGTGGCCGTGGCAATTGAGGTGTTGAACAAGGTGGCGAGTACATGGCTGATTCTGGCATTGCCTAGGTTGAAGATGTCATGAGGGCATGGGATGAATGGACCCAGTTCATGATGGAGGCGGTGTCCTGTGGGGTGAACTGACTCCACATGATTAGCTGGGTGTCTGTAGTGGTAGTGAGGTCGTTGTGTTGCTTGAAGTATTCAGTGGCCTTGGTCTGGGGTTTAAAGTTTCTGTAGATGTCGGCGATCTTGTCATGGAAGAAGTTTGAAAGGTTGTCACAGAGTTCCCGTGAGGGGGTAATGTTGTTTGTTGCAGCTGAGGGGTTGGAGAATTCTTTGACAATGTTGAAGAGTTTTTTTTACTGTTATTAGATGCGTGAGTTGAGGTAATTTTCTTTGATTCTCTCATTTGCCCGCTGTAGTGGTTGATGGCTGCCTTGAAGGCGGTCTTGTAGGTTGTGTCCTTACTGGTGTGCCATCTCCCTTCTTGTTGTTTACAGTGTCTTTTAGTGGTTCTGAGGTCCTCAGTGTACCAGCTAGCTTGCTCGGTGGACTATCTGTTGGCTTTGTATCAGATGGGAGAGACGCTATTGTCACAGTGGGGATCCAGTTGTTGATGTTTCTGCTGTTCTGGTCTTGATTGTTTAAAAAGATGGGGTGGGTGATGTTGAGGGCATTGTTCCAAATCTCCTTTGAGACTGTGCTCCAGCCGCAGTGCAGGGCGTTGGGCAGATTAGGGGTGGAGGTCCGTGAGCTTGTAATGTTGAAGTGGACCATGGAGTGGTTGGGCCAGGTGAGTTTCTTGGTGTGGCTGTACCTAATGCGGTCTCTGCAGGTGAAGATATGTCTAGCATGTAGCCTGCAGTGTGTGTGGAATTGTGTATGAGTTGGGTACGTCCGATGTTCATGCCATTGAGGAGGTTGGTAGTGTCAATGTCATTGTGGTCTTCAAGTTGGAAGTTGAGGTTGCTGAGGAAAATGTAGTTGTTGGAGTCTATTGCGAGGGGGTAGGTGAAGTTGGAAATGAAGTTGCAGAAGCCTGGACTTAGTCCTAGAGGAGGGGTAGGCAAGGGTGCCTCTAAAGTTGGTTTTGCCATCTGTGTGGAGGCAGAGGATGAGGTGTTCCAAGTCTAGGGTGATGTTGTCTTTTGTGGTGGTGCATAGGATAGATTCCTTGTGTATGATGGCAATCCCACCTTGGCTTTTTATGTTCTTATGGTGAGTGATCTTGTATCCTTCGGGTCAGTTTTGGGCACTGAGGTGGGGATGAGACAGTTTGTAGCTGGTAAACCATTGTTTGTATATCTATATGGGTTTCCTATGATCTTAAATCTTGCAAGTATGTGAAGTTGTCTGCAGCTCTTTTGTGGTTGCATTACATTCATATTTACTGTGAAGAACTCACATCAAGACTTACCTGAAGATGCATAGTGGGTGCTAGTGCCCAAAAGATTGATCTTTCAAACCCTTTGTATACTTTAGCAAGTCTATTTATAATTATACTCATTATCGACCGGTAAACACGTGCCTCGAGATCTCTTCTAGTGCACCTCTTATCAACCAGAAAAGTCATATCACTGGCCTAGCATTCTCAGTTTACATTGATGGCTTTTGGAACAACTTGACTTAATCCAACTCTGTTACAGAGAGACATGCAGTTCTACAACTATGCATGGCCAGGGCGTGAGTTATAGTTATTTCAGTTAACTATCACTGGTACATTTCTGTGTTTTTTTGCATTTAAAATGTAAAATTTTAACTGACCCTTTTACCTAATTATAGGCTCACTTTAACAATAGTTTTTTTTCTGTGAATTTCTCAGGGTTTATTTAAAAGGAAAAGGAAGATATTATAACTGTTAGACCTGGCATCCCTGGTGTGGTTCTCCCCTAACATTTTGCCTTGAACCCTCCTGTTTTGCTGTACTGACTTGACGTTTTGCTGGCTTTACAACTCAATACATTTTAGCACTGCTAACCAGTGCTAAAGTGTTTGGGCTCTCTCCTTCAAACATGACAGAATTGGCGTACACCCAATTGGCACACTGAATCTACCTGTAAGTCCCTTGTAATGTTGTACTGCCTGTTCCCAGAGCCTGTAAATTAAATGCTACCACTGAGCCTGCGGCTCTGATTGTGCAACCCACCTAAGTAGCCCTTTAAACATCTCAGGCCTTCCACTGCAACCGGATTGTCCAGTTTTAAACTGACATCTTCGACCTGGCAAAATAAACCTTTTGTCGGGCCTAAACCTTTTTTTTCTCATACATATAAGGCACTCCTAGGGTAGGCCCTGAACAGCGCAAAGGGCTAGGGTTTGGTGTATTAAAAATGTAAAATGTCCTGGTAGTGAAAAACGCCTAAAGCCATTTTTCATTACTGCAAGGCCTACCTCACTAATAGAAAAGGAGTTACCTTATTGCATTTAATAAGCATTACCTTCCAACTGGGAGCAGGTCAGTGTAGTCGAGCTTTGTCATTTTGAAAATTGTAATGAAAAAGCCCACTTTAATAGTAATCTCAGATTTTTTATCACTATTCTGAAACTGCCATTTTTAGAAAGTTGGCATTTTCTTGTCATAACCATTTGATGCTTGTGGCTTGGTCCTGGGTCGCATGACTAGCTGTAGTGGAAGCTGGTCTTTGTGTATTGCTGCCAGACAATGAGACAATGGGAAGATAGGTATTGGCAGGATGGGCACTCTGGGTTACAGAGGGGGAGAAGCTGTCACCTACCACACTTAAACATCAAAGAGGCTCTGCCTGAGCACTCTCTGAAAGAGTTTGTCTAGTTTATTGTGTCCCAGACAAGCTGGGGCCAGGACAAGGAGAAAGGGGATGCCAGAGACCTCACAGGGGTCGGTGGAGGTGGAAACCTCTAGAGGCTTCCCCCACTTCAAAGTGGGCGCTAGGTATAAATGTTGGGAAACATCACTTACAACGCAACTTTTACCACGCAATGCTTTTACATCGCAGCTT
Organism: Lissotriton helveticus; assembly: GCF_964261635.1. Lineage (NCBI taxonomy): Eukaryota > Metazoa > Chordata > Amphibia > Caudata > Salamandridae > Lissotriton > Lissotriton helveticus. The sequence continues at coordinate 1,913,879,385 of NC_136065.1, forward strand.
TTACAACGCAAACCATTACAACGCATTGCGCTGGGGGGCGCTCTAGGATAGAGAATAAGTTTAATTTACTGTCCAACACCTTCCCTAGTGTCCACGGGGACTGGAGTTGGAATAGTAAATTAAACTATTCACTATCCAGCACCCCAAAGCGCTATGCGTTGTAATGGTATGCGTTGTAAAACTCGCGTTGTAAAAGCATGCGATGTAAAAGCATGCGTTGTAATGTCGTACATCCATAAATGTTGGACCCCAACTCTTAAGTACACTTCTGGGCCTGTGAACGTAACCAGGAAGAACGACTGCTGTGCTGCAGAAAGGACTGCCACTCTGCTGGGATGCTGCTCTGAAGGACTGCTGCCCTGCTGCGCTGACCTGCTGCTCTCTTGCCTGGGTGAGAAGGACTGTACTTGCATCTGTGGAAGCCAGGACCCCAGAGTGACTCCAAGGGCTAGATCAACTGCAACATGGGACTCTGCATCGCAGGCCCCACAGCTTCCTCAGAATTAACCAGTGAGCAACACATCCCCGATGCATTACCTCACATTGCAGCTTCGTATCTACAAGGAACTGCTGCTGTGCGACTCATCCTCGACCAGGAATCCGCAACACTCAAGATTTGAGGTACTCTATTTCAGCTGGCGTAACTGGGTCCCTGTAGCCGACCTGAGCTTCATTACAGTCAGCCTGAACTTATGACTGTGTCCCGGTCTAGAACGACCAGATATCCATGGTTATACTGGTTGCATTTTGTTACTTTGATCTTGATTTATTTACTAGAAACCACTCTATTTTTCTAATTGGTGTGGGATTTTTCTTGTGTTGTATTTCTACTTTATTAATGTTTGGAGTGCTGCATAAATATTTTATACATTGATATTCGGAGAGACTTCCGGTCTGTTCATGAACGCGGGTAAATCCGTGTTGTAGACACTGGGGTGTCCGGTGGAACTGGGTGCCTGGGCCTCCGCTGTGCAGGTCACCACTGTCGGCATGAAATATTTGGGTGTCTTTTTGTCCGGGTCGGCAGGTGAGTCTTGGGACCGCAATGTGGCACCGGTCTGGGTACATGTGCGCGATGAGTTGCAAACCTGGTCACGTATGCCCCTTTCTCTTCCAGGTCGGTCGGCCATTTTTAAACTGGTTTTGTTGCCGCGGTTACTGTATCAGCTGCAAAATTATTCCTTCCTGTTAAGCTTTCTTGGTTCCTCCTGGTTAACTTGGTTCTGGGACAGTTCCTTTGGGCTGGGAAAACACCTTGGGTGGCACTCCAAACTTGTTTTAAGTCCACGTATTGTGGCGGGATGGCCACCTAGGACATTCCATCCTATTATGTAGCCTCGCAACTGCTGATATTGAATGAATGGTAGTATGGGGACCGTTCGGAACCGGCATATGCCAGATGGGATCCTATTCCCTACTCACAGTTTTGTACTTGGACTCTATTCGCAGGACACTGCCGTCCGCCACAAGCGTAGTTTTCCAGTTGTGGAGGCAGGCCCTGCACAGGATGGGTTGGTGGGGCAAGCTGACACAGGAGACTCCCCTGTGGTCTAATTACAGGCTGCCGCAGCTGGCTGGTCTGGGGGGCTTCAGCGACTGGGATAATATCGGGATCTCTACCCTGGGGGATGTTATGCGGAGTACAGTTCTCAAATCGTTTCAGGACCTTCAGCAGGAATATCAGATGCCGAAAACACAATTTTTCAAATACCGTTAGTTCAGACATGCCATTCTCCCCAGTATCGCGGAGTTGAGGTCTCTTCCTGAAATCAGCCCCGTTGAAGCCAGGGTATTTATGGGGGACCTGCACGACTACATATGGGCAGAAGATCTGGGTCCCATGGATGAGGAGGACTGGACGGAAGCGCTGGCGTTCCCTCATGGAGCGGCATTAGCTATGCATCTCCGGCTGATTCAATTTAACTATCTCCACCGTGTGTATTATACTTGTGTCCGGCTGTGGAGGGCTAACTTGATAGAGACCCCAGTGTGCCCGTGCTGCGGCTCGGACGATGGTACTCTCTTTCACACAATTTGGCAATGCATGGTAATAGAAAGGTTCTGGCGGAGAGTCTTGGCCTGCCTTGTGAAAGTCTTGGAGTGGGAGCTTCCTTACTCCCCAAAATTGGTGTTGTTACATTTAATGAAGGGGGTGGGGGGGATATCTACAAACGTCATTTGATGATGCTGGGCTTTACGCTGGCTAAACAGGACATTGAACGAAGGTGGAAGACTGGGGCTCCACCCCCATTATTAGAGTGGAAAAATGGGTTGGACTTTAATATGGGCCTGGAGGTTCCCTTCTTTCAGGCATGTGGGTACTCAATGAAACATTATAAGATATGGAAGAGGTGGGCGGTTTATTGGGGCTTGGATCTGGAGCCCCCTGTTGTGAGAGATGTGGTAGTTGAGAGATAAGCTGGACAGGAGTTGTGGTTCTGGGCTTGTTGGGTCCTGCGAATGCTGTTCTCTATGTGCGGGCGACTGTGTACAAACATTGGTGGTGTACAACGACAGTTTGGGGAGGTTATGTTTTCTTATAATTTCAGTTTTCTTTTGTATTATGTTTATGTAAAATGTCAACGCACTATGCTTGAGTATTAGGTGGCAGGATGTCTCTGGATTACAGAGCTCTGCATCGTGACTATTGACGAAAGAAAATTTGTTGTTAAAAAAATATATATATATATTTTATACATTGCCTCTGAGTTAAGCCTGAGTGCTCTCTGCCAAGCTATTAGAGGGTTGAGCACAGGTTAATTTGGAGTTTATTTGTGATTTCACCCTGACAAGGATTGTGGTTTCCGCTAGAGTCAGGTTTCGCACTCCTCAACCAGTAACCCAATTTCTTACATAAACCATATGTAACTATGATACAGCCCTTGCTATTGCTTTACTGAGTTGTTCTACTAATCCAGTCACTTTACTCACAGCATAAGACATCATCCTCAAGGAAAAGCACACATTTAACACAGAGGCTAAAATCAGAATAATATAGTTGGGCCATTCTAGTGGCTGCTCTGTTAAGGTAGGGGTGCATCGAACTAAAATTACCCAGACTGAGATGTGCAGAGGTTATACCTGTTTGTGAACTTCGCACAACTTCACTTACAGGTGAAGCTCTGCACACAACATATTTTTTCACAGACTGTTAGAAATGGGGGTCTCTAGTTGGCAGGTTGTTAGTTACCCTGTCCAAGTAGGAACACTTCTTCCTACTCAGGATAAGTGAGTTACACTTTTAAAATAAACCTTCCTTACCCCCTTGGTAGCTTGCCACAAGCAGTCAGGCTTTTCTTAGAGGCAGTGTGTAAAGCATTTGCACATAACCAGCTGTAATACAGTGATAACAATATAAAAGGACACCACACCAGTTTTAGAAAAATAGACATTATTATCTGCAGAAAACAAGGCCAAAACGATAAAAACCCAACATACTGTTATTCAAAATACTAATAAAGCAGAAATAGATTTTAAAAACAGTTCCTTGAAGTCGATAGCTCCATCCGGGGCTATTACGGCATTGTGAACAAACATATCCAACGGTTCTGGGTGGCCACGGCATCGCAAGCCATCTACAGTGTCGGGATAACCCGCAATTTGTACCTTTAGAAATGCAGGGCGTCTGGGACCTCGCGATGAGCAACGTAGAGACAGAGTCGGCAGGTATCGGTTCCGGAGGCCTGCGCAGGAGTCGTTGGCTCTTTAAGTCACACACAGATAGCCTTGCAGTAGTGGAAAACGAAATACACAGTCTTTCACTATCATGACTTGTAAAATACAGCATTACATGTCCTACCTTTCACTTGCAATGCACCCTGCCCATGAGGGTACCTTGGGCCTACCTGAGGGGGGTTTTACATGTAAGAAAAGAGAAGGATTTGGCCTAGCAAGTGAGGGCACTTGCCAGGCCGATATAGCAGTAAAAACTGTGCGTAGACACTGCAGTGGAAGGTATGCAGCACCTTTCAAAGGCTACTTGTGTGGGTGGCACAACTAGTGCTTCAAGCACACTAGTAGCATTTGATTTACAGGCCCCAGTGCACTGTACTAGGAGCTTACCAGAAAATCAAATATCACAAACACATCATGTAAAACTAATCATAACACAATTTACAGTGGAGGCACTTGCACTTTAACACTGAACAGCAGTGAGAAGGTGTGCAGAGACACTAAACCAGCAAAACCAAAGTCAAGCATACCATCAAAACCAGACAGAGACAGGGGAAACATACCAAAAGGAATAGGACACGTTACCACGCAAACATTTACAACGCATGCTTTTACAACACGGTTTTTACATTGCAACATCGATTACAACGCATGATTTTGCGACGCATGCCATCAAAACGCATTTTTAGAAACTACATTTACAACACATTCCATTGCAATGCATACCATTACAACGCATAATACTAACAGTGGGGTAAGTTTTGGATAGTGTAAGGGTAAAATTACTATTCCCACTTCAGTGAGTGTAACAGTAGGGTAAGTGTTGGATAGTGTATGGGTTTAAAATTACTATTCCCACTCTAGTGAGTGCAACTGTAGGGTAAGTGTTGGATAGTGTAGGGGTAAAAAATTACTATTCCCCTGTACCCCCAAACCCATACCCACCCTTAAACTTAAAAAAAAAACTCCATTACTTACTTTATAATGCATTGTAATGGCATGCGTTGTGATGGTATGTGTTGTAATGGCATGCATTGTAGTGACAGGCGATTTAATACCTGCCTCGTAACAGCATGCAATGTAAATGCAGTCACATTGTAATGACTGCGTTGTAAAGGTAGTGCTATGTAATGACGGCGTTGTAATGGTTGTTTCCCAACCAAAAGATGCCAGGTCTAACACAGACCAACAATTTTGCTAAAAATATGTTTTTTCAGATCTTTCAAACACTTTTTAAAAACTTCAATAGGCTTATCCGGCAAGTAGTGTGAATTTTATTCAAGACTAAAGAAAACACAAAGCAGTCAGCAGTAACTCTGGCTCTGTGCCACTATGGAAAGATCATCCTGGGCATTTAGTGGTGTACAGTGAGGTATGCAACGTTTACAACGAAATTTTTACAACGCACTACCATTACAACGCAGGTATTACCACGCATACCATTACAACGCATTGCGCTGGGGGGCGCTCTAGGGTAAGTAATAAGTTTAATTTTCTATCCAACACCTTCCCTAGTGTCCACGGGGACTGGAGTTGGAATAGAAAATTATACTTACCACTATCCAGCACCCCAAAGCGCTATGCGTTGTAACGGTATTCGTTGTAAATACCGCGTTGTAAAGGTATGCGTGGTAAAAGTATGCGTTGTAACGTCATACATCCGTACAGTGACATTGTATATAGACTTCTGCACTGTGTCTCCAGGCAACAGGAGGAAATGTATATTTGAATATCCTAGATTCACAGAAGCTGCGCAATGTTACACTTATTTAGGCAAATAAGCAGACTGCTGAAAACTTTGCCTTTTTATGCTGATGAATAATTTGAAGAGAAGGTTTTCACACCACAGAGTGTAAGAAGATGCCCACACAAGCTCATCTGTTGGGACACAGACTTCAAATAACTGTCCAATACTCAAGACCTCTAGGGATACAAGTGCTACTGCAGCTGTGCATAATAGCCACTGCCATACCAAGAGCATAAATCATGAGATAGGACTACGACTGAGTAATTTCCAATCCAATCCAAAAATCTTTATTTCGGCCATATAGACCATAAAAGATGCAATAAAATACAATACATACATTTAAAATACAGTATTAATACATTATAGAAGAGTCTCTTCTCGACCAGCGAGGGATAGAGGGTGCGGCACAGTACCATGATTCAGAGGACTATTTTCTTTCTGATTATCCATACTGCCATTAGGAATTTGGATACAGCAAACACAATGTGGCCCAGTGTACTGGTTTTCATAACTCTGTATGCCTGTGTGTACTTCCTGAACCCCAGGTTTCTACAGAGCAGCGCTATCCAATATTTCCTGGGTCTGTAATAGGCAGGGCATACAAACATGATATGGAGGTCATCTTCCTCATGGGTGTTGCAGCATGGACACAGTTTCTCACCCCCTTTAGTCCATTTACAGGTAAAAGTTTTAGTAGGGAGTGTGCCAAGCCTCCATTGCACAAACAATTTCCTCGCCAGTACTGGAAAAATAAAATCCATAAAAGGTTCAAAGGCATAAAATTTTTTGGATTCCATGAATCGCGCAGTGAGGGTGCCGCTGTTGTAAACATTTGCCATAAGTGAAAGACTCTTGTCCTTATAAATTTGGGTCAAGGCTTTGCGTGAGATCCCTTGGCAGCCTCGAGCAGGATCGTCCCATAGCTCTGACAAGTTCATACCGATCAGTTCATTCTTTACAAAAGCGAGCCAGGGGATTTTGCTATTGCGGTTCAAGCTCATGACATGGATGAGGTCCTGTCTGTAATGGTATAGTTCGTCAGTGGACCATAACCGGTGCCAGAACTTCACTGGCTTTGCCACAAGCTCTTCAGCAATAGAGGGCAGACCCATATCTAATCTTAGTGGCAAAAGTGGCGTGCCTTGCGGGAGAGCTAATAGGCGCCTTAAAAAGCTGTTTTCCACACCTGCCAAGTCTTTGCCTGCTTTGTACCCCCATAGCTCACTGCCGTACATGGCCGCTGCCTTAGCTTGGGTCCTATATGTTTCAAGGGCCGGGCTTAGGGGCTTAAAGGTGGAAGTATTTGCCACCTTCAAGATTGCACCCGATAGCTGGGACAGTTTAACCCTTGATCTAGCTATCTGGCGGTCCCATGATAGATTTTCCTGAAGTGTTACCCCCAGATATATGAAAGTAGAAACCCTCTCAAGGCTAACGGTACCCAGGGTGGGGTTGGGTCTGGCTTTGTTAGGAGGATTAAAAATCATAAACTTGGTCTTCTCTGTGTTCACCTCCAACCCGTGTTGGCGACAGAAGAGACCAAATCCGTTCAGGATCCTCTGAATCCCCATGGGAGATTTGGAAAGCAGGAGGGTATCATCAGCAAACATGATTGCCGGGACCCTCCTGCCTGCCAAAAGTGGGGCGTAATTGTCCTTAACGTTATCTAGGTGTAGTATAACGCTATTAATGAAAAGACAAAACAGGGTCGGTGCCAGGACACAGCCCTGCCTGACCCCTCGATGGACTGGAAACCTGGACGAAAGCTTACCATCCCTCCCACACCTCACCTGCGCATAGTTGTTCTCATGCAGCCTGGTTATAATGCTGAATAGCTGGGGGGGTACTCCTAATTTTTCCAAAACCTCCCACAATTTACTGCGCGGGACTAGGTCAAAGGCTGACCTCAGATCCACGAAGACCATGTACAGCCTTCCCCCCTCTAACCTCACCGTCTTCCAATAAAGGAGGACGAGGCGGAAAATCTGGTCCATGGTCGACGTGTTCTTCCTAAAGCCAGCCTGCAGGGGGCTCATGATATCGTTGTCCTCCGCCCAATCCAACAGATGGTTGAGAATGAGGCGCGCAAAGAGCTTTTGGGGTACATCTATCAGGCTAATCGGCCTGTAATTGGCCGGGAGCAGAGGAGACCCTTTCTTATAGATCGGCACAATCTCTGCCCCCAGCCAAGAGCCGGGGACCGCCATACCTCCTAAGATGGCGTTAAAAAGAATAAGGAGGTACGGACCCCAGATGTCTGGGTGATGCCTAAAGAGATCCCCCGGTAGTTTATCCAGCCCCGGCGCCTTTCCCAGTGCTAAGCGCTCCAGAGCAGACACCACCTCCCCTAAAGAGAATTCCAAGGCCGTATCCGACGTACTTATGGGCACTGCCACTACTCCGTCTGGCCATGAAGTAGTGTCTTGGTAGAGTGCCCCAAAATGGGCCTCCCAGAGCGAGGGGGCGATGTTAGGTTCAACTGCTGTTTTGAGTTCCCCCGTCCCATTGTTTACCAGGGCCCAGAATTTCCTGGAGTCTCTAGCTTTTAGTGCTTCAGACAGGTCATGCCAGTGATTCCAGTCCCACTCTGCCCTAGCATTGGCCATTGCTGCTTTGTACTCCCTCCTGAGATCTCGAACCTTGCCCTTATTAGAGCCCTCCTTGATTGTAGCAATTAGCTCGGATTTGATTGCCCTACAGGAGGAGGTGTACCAAGTGGGGGCACGAGTCTTTTTCCTTCGGATTTGTGCCACCGGATGGAACACCTCTGCAAGGTCCCTTACTAGTCCCTGGTGAATGCTGGCTAATTTCTCATTATAATCCGAGGGTCTTGGTTCATTTATGATCGCATCCACCTCCTTGAACCTGGGGAGTGCCAGACCGTATAACTTATTTATGGCATCTTCTGAACTGAGGAACTTTCCCCATTTAACCCGACGCCTGTTTGTGGTGAGGAGCATATCCCCCTGATCCTCTCTGCAGGCATTGGTAGACGTGCCCGCTGGGGGCAGAGGATGCTGGATCTCCAGACGGAGAGCATTGTGATCGCTATCCGACCTTGGTAGCACCCTAAAGTCAAGGACTTTTGGCCACAATGTAATATCTAACATTATATAATCCAGCCTTGACTCATGGCCCTTTCTGTTAAAAGTGCACACTGAGGGGGTATCGGATGGGGTACGGCCATTACATGCCCTCAGAGCAAAGTTCAAGGTAAGGGACATGAGTTGCACCCCTAGTGGAGACCAGGCTTTAGGGTGAGGCGAGGACGAGGGTGGGACCCCCCAGTAATCATCCTCAGCAGTGAGGGCACCCTCCTTTAGTCCTTCTAGGGGTTCGAAGTGGCAGTTAAAGTCCCCTCCCAGCACTATCTTTTGATCACCTGACAATTGGCCTAGGAAGGAGGACAATTCATTTAGGGTGGGGGATTCGTTTTGCGCGGCAACTGGTCGCGAGTAAACATTAACAATGGCCCATGATGTTTTACCAGGCCATGTGAGCAACACGCACTGGATGTCCTGCGACGACGTGTGCATCTTTTCCGCCTGGCACCCAATGTGACTCACTATCCAGATTGCCAGGCCTCCCGACGGCCTCCCCCTCCCGCTCCATTTTGCTGGGATTTCAAAAATTTCGAACCCCCTTCTGGTCTGTGGTTCCCTCGCCCATGTCTCCTGAAAAAGGGTATATCGCCACCACTTAGCAGGAGATCCCAATCTGGTGTGCCTTCTTTATTTGTGATCCCTGCCACATTCCAGGAGAGAATTCTCAATCCTGGACCTTGTGGTAGTGATCCTGGCCCTCCAGGGGGAAGTGGTGCGGTGGCTATAGGGGGGTCAGGGACTTGCGGGCCATTAGTAGTAGCCGGAGTGATAGATGGTACATCCACCTCCGTTGACTGCGAACTGTGACCAATCCGGACACTTAGTAGTGACCCTTCTTGACCCGGGATACCTTCCAGGGTAACCCTTCGTTCTTTAGCGATGTCCTGTGGCCTGAGAACAGTTACATGAACAACACTCCCTTCCCCGCTACCTAGGGCCCCACAGGCTGAGTTTCCAGGACTCGGATGAGTATCCCCCTTTTGTGGTCAGTCCACCTGATCAAGACCGGAAAATCTATTGTGGTGGATAAAGTTACCAGGAACGGGAGGTACATAATGCTTGGGCCTGTAGCGTGAGCCATCTACAGCAAAGCCCACTCTAGTCCACTCCTGCTCCCTCCCCACCTCAGTATTGCAGACATTTGGGTAGAAGTGTGAGAGAGACACTAATTCAATGGTGGACTTATCAGGCCTTACAAGCCAGTTACAAATATAGGTGGCGACCTGTGGGCTTTTAAAACTAACAATAATGCAATCCCCCGCCCTATTCTTTGGGGTAAAACCAATCCATGGAATTCTCCTGACCATCAAAACCTCACCTTTCAAGTTCGGAGGGAGGGGCCTGTTAATATTGAGCCAGCTTATTACCTTGTTACGTAGCGAATCCTGCGGCTCCCGTGTATCACCGGTGAGCTCAGGCCCTCCCACCATGATCGCCGTGTAAGGTACTGCTTCGGGGGGCAAATTGACCACCCTACGCCTAGCATTAGGGCTAGGAGTGTGGCCGGTAGGACCATTGCCAAGTTCTCATCTCTCATCGGTTGGGAGGATGCAGGTTGCTTAGATCTCCTAGGAGCAGGAACAGTGGGTCTTGACGTTTGGGATGGTAGTAGGTGCGTTTGTGGGGCAGAAGCGCCGTTATTGCAATGCAGGGCCCCTGATTGAACTGGTACCACATGTGAAGCCTGGGAGGTCGTTGCAGGAGTCGGAGGTCTATTCCCAATGGACTCCCGAGAGGCTCTTAGAGCATTTGGGCCCGGACCAAGACTGTTCCTTTTATGAGTGTTTTCTATGGCCAACAGTCTAGCCTCTATGGCATCCAGTTTTACAGACAGAGGGTTCAACAAGTTCTTAAAAATGTCTGTAAGTGAACTAATAAGCATGTCTGTGTTATTAGGGGGTGCCCCACCAAATATAAATGGGCCTGAACACACTGGTAAGGCCGTAGCTGAAATAGGGCCTAAATGGTCCGGCCTAGGCCCTGGGGAAGTGACCTCAGGCGAGGCCGAGGTGTCTGTGCTAAAATCCAAGTTTTGCCTGATTGTGTCAACTTTGGCCCTCTTTGCCCTTTTTAATTTCCTCGACCTTTTCCTTTTCGGTGGTTGTTCCACTCCACTACTTGCTGGAACTGTATGAGCAACAGCCTGGCCCAGTTCCTGCGACTCAAATTCCATGCAATCCGCATTAGGAGAGGGATCAGCGATCCCAGAAGGCCGTGGTGAATCTCTATCACTCTGGTGGTTTGACGGGGTTCTTAGTTGCTGCAGGACTGACTCAATAGTCTGGTCGATGCTGTCCATGAGTGACGGATGAGTGGCGTCCAAAAGTAATGGGGTACTGTCATCAATAGAAGAGTCCGTGGAGTTCAATGACACATTTTCTGATCCCATCTCGGGGTGAGTGTCCAGCACAGAGTTACATTTATTGGCTAGAGCACTGGCCTTGGGGAAGAATTTTTCCAATGTACTGGTACACTGTTGTGCAGCTTTACTCCTGGAAACCCTGGTTGCCATATTGCAGTTGGACACAAAGGGGCCGTTTACCGGGCTTAGCCCGGCGACCGCCCGCGCGCGTCCCGCGATGCGCGTCTGCGGTTCTGAGGATGTAGTTGGTTAGGGGTAGGAGGCGTGGCCAGCCGGGAAGAGTCCCAGGTGCGGCGTGTCAGCAGCCGCTGGGGAGCCTGGGACTCGCAGTCCCGCTGCGCCGGTGATGGAGTCACTGCCCTCTTCACTGCCCTCTTCCAACTCCACGTGGCAGCCCCACTTCAGCCTCCTGGGTCAGACGATTCCTCCGGTAATACAAGCCTCGAGCGGCACCCGCAAAGCGGGGGCCGCGAGGCGCGGTTATGAGCAGGCACAAGAGGGAGGCGCGGCCAGCCGGGAAGAGTCCCAGGTGCGGCGTGTCAGCAGCCGCTGGGAAGCCTGGGACTCACAGTCCCGCTGCGCCGGTGATGCAGTCACTGCCCTCTTCACTGCCCTCTTCCAACTCCACGTGGCAGCCCCACTGCAGCCTCCTGGGTCAGACGATTCCTCCGGTAATACAAGCCTCGAGCGGCTCCCGCGAAGCGGGGGCCGCGAGGCGCGGTTATGAGCAGGCACAAGAGGGAGGCGCGGCCAGCCGGGAAGAGTCCCAGGTGCGGCGTGTAAGCAGCCGCTGGGGAGCCTGGGACTCGCAGTCCCGCTGCGCCGGTGATGGAGTCACTGCCCTCTTCACTGCCCTCTTCCAACTCCACGTGGCAGCCCCACTGCAGCCTCCTGGGTCAGACGATTCCTCCGGTAATACAAGCCTCGAGCGGTAATTTAGTTTTGTAATTGTTTAGCCAATTCTGAATAGAGTTGAAAAGCAAACCAAGCATTGGCAAAGCCAATAGGTCTCACCATAGAGACACATTGGCTCTGCCAGTGTCTTCTCTTCATGCTCTACAGCATAAAAACAAATGGGGCACACAATGAAGGAAAGTACACATTTACATTTAAAACAAGCATTTACAATGCAATAGGTCTCGCAGCATTAAAGTTTGAGCTATTGGCATTGTATATTACAATGTGTTGCATTAATTTGTTATCAAACTCTGAATTGTTTTATAAAGATTGATTGCAAACTGTCAAATGTTGCTGAATAGTAAGCAACGTTGTGAATAATATTGTTTGCTAGTCATCCTTGGGTACCAGAGTACTTCACTTGAGGCAGAGGTATTATCTTTAGACTACAGGTGCCGTTGCCGCTTGAGCTAGAAACAGGGCCAGCCACTCACTACTCTGCACTCACTACTCACCACTCACTACTCACTACTCTGCACTCACTACTCACTACTCTACTCACTACTCACTACTCACTACTCACCACTCACTACTCACCACTCACTACTCACTACTCACTACTCACTACTCTGCACTCACTACTCTGCACTCACTACTCTGCACTCATTACTCACTACTCTACTCACTACTTTACTCACTACTCACTACTCTACTCACTACTCACTACTCTGCACTCACTACTCACTACTCTGCACTCACTACTCACTACTCTAAACTCACTACTCTACTCACTACTTTACTCACTACTCTACTCACTACTCTGTACTCACTACTCTGCACTCATTACTCACTACTCTACTCACTACTTTACTCACTACTCACTACTCTACTCACTACTCACTACTCTGCACTCACTACTCACTACTCACTACTATGCACTCACTACTCACTACTCTACTCACTACTCTACTCACTACTCACTACTCTGCACTCATTACTCACTACTCACTACTCTGCACTCACTACTCACTACTCTACTCACTACTCTGCACTCTACTCACTACTCTGCACTCACTACTCTGCACACTCACTCTGCACTCACTACTCTGCACTCACTACTCTGCACTCACTACTCTGCAATCACTACTCACTCGGCACTCACTACTCTGCACACTCACTCTGCACTCACTACTCTGCACACTCACTCTGCACACTCACTCTGCACTCACTACTCTGCACACTCACTCTGCACTCACTACTCTGCACTCACTACTCACTACTCTGCACTCACTACTCTGCACTCACTACTCTGCACTCACTACTCTGCACACTCACTCTGCACTCACTACTCTGCACTCACTACTCTGCACTCACTGCTCACTCGGCACTCACTACTCTGCACACTCACTCTGCACTCACTACTCTGCACACTCACTCTGCACACTCACTCTGCACTCACTACTCTGCACACTCACTCTGCACTCACTACTCAGCACTCACTACTCTGCACTCACTACTCTGCACTCACTACTCTGCACACTCACTCTGCACTCACTACTCTGCACTCACTACTCTGCACTCACTACTCACTCGGCACTCACTACTCTGCACACTCACTCTGCACTCACTACTCTGCACTCACTACTCACTACTCTGCACACTCACTCTGCACTCACTACTCTGCACACTCACTCTGCACTCACTACTCTGCACTCACTACTCTGCACTCACTACTCTGCACTCACTACTCACTCGGCACTCACTACTCTGCACACTCACTCTGCACTCACTACTCTGCACACTCACTCTGCACTCACTACTCTGCACTCACTACTCACTACTCTGCACACTCACTCTGCACTCACTACTCTGCACTCACTACTCTGCACTCACTACTCACTCGGCACTCACTACTCTGCACACTCACTCTGCACTCACTACTCTGCACACTCACTCTGCACTCACTACTCTGCACACTCACTCTGCACTCACTACTCTGCACTCACTACTCACTACTCTGCACACTCACTCTGCACTCACTACTCTGCACACTCACTCTGCACTCACTACTCTGCACTCACTAGTGCAGAAGCGTGGCTCAGTGGTTAGAGGCGGCAGACCCGGAAGCTGAGATCAGCCGTGGACCAGGGTTCGATTCCCCGCCTCGGCGGGTCTCGGGCTCAAAAATTCCACGGACTCGACAATTCTCGCTCCGGTGCCTACTCGACTCACGGGGTCACACTCTGCGACTCTGGGCAATAGCTTGCTTAATCTCCACTACGGCCCCTCGCGGCGGGATGCCTGGCTTTCACCTTGTGGATACCCTGCCGGGGTATCTCACAGGGGAATACCAGGACGGGTTCCCTAAGCAAGCGCCTTGATACCTTCGGGTGATACGTGCGCTATATAAGTCGCAATACATTTACATTTACATTTACTACTCTGCACTCACTACTCACTCGGCACTCACTACTCTGCACACTCACTCTGCACTCACTACTCTGCACACTCACTCTGCACTCACTACTCTGCACACTCACTCTGCACTCACTACTCACTACTCTGCACACTCACTCTGCACTCACTACTCTGCACACTCACTCTGCACTCACTACTCACTACTCTGCACACTCACTCTGCACTCACTACTCTGCACACTCACTCTGCACTCACTACTCTGCACACTCACTCTGCACTCACTACTCTGCACAAGGATAAGAACACCGCCTTCATTCTTTGAGTCAGGCTAGCCTTAAAACTTTAAGAGCCTGAGCTCCTAACATATCTTCACTAAAGGGTCGGGTGTGGTATATCACAAGCTGAGGGGTCTGTTTTCTTGGGGTTACGCGTGGTGGCTTGGGTACGATTTGCGATGGGCAACGTTTTATTAACTTACGAGAGTAGCGTCACCAAGCTTTAAAATGTAAATACCCCCAGGGCGAGACGTTTCTACTCCTTCACGCCGACAACTCTTTGGTACCCCGGGGTGTCAACTAGAGCTCAATTCTGTTTTTCATGAGAAGTCCTGCCTCCTCGTGCTTCTGTCTCGAGCGCGCTCTCGTTTCTCCTCCCTCCTCTCCTTACCTCCTCCCGCAAGCTCGGCCCCTGCCTCCCACCGCTTTCCTCGGCAAGCCGCTCGGTGACGCCCCCCTGCAGTCGGTGGAAGCGCACTGCAGCTGCCCCACTCCCCGCGCCTCTCGATGTCAGCCTCCCGGCGGAGCTCTCCCGGTTACATTTCCGTGGATCTGAGCGCGCATCCGGCTCGGCGCCGCTGCAAAGGTAAAGCCGCAGCCGGAGCTTGGGAGGGAGCTGGGCTGGTGTTCGGGGAGCAAGGATAGACGAGGGATTGCCCCAGGGGTGGAGGCGGGAAAAGAGGACACACGCAATGTGAATAAATACACTTACTTTCATCTGTAATTTCACGAAGCACTTGATGTGTGTATGCGCATGCGTGTGTGCTTCACAGGAGACATCGCCTGGCCGCAGCGCTCGTTCGCGTGCGCGTGTCACTTTCAAATCGCCTCCAAGGCGATGCGCGCGGCCAGGACTGTCTCCTGGGAAGCACACATGCCGACAAAAGGGGCTCGGCGGAGACGCGCTTCGCGCGGCTAGCCGAGACCTAAAAGGGGCTCGGCGGAGACGCGCTTCGCGCGGCTAGCCGAGACCTAAAAAGTATGATGCAGACGTTGGGTCGTATTATGTTTTAGGCAAGTGAATGCGTTAAATACACATGAATGATCCTACAAAATGATGCAGCCCAGCGACCACGTCATGGTGCTTTTATTTTGTTAAAAAAATGTTTAATGGGATCTGAGTAGCGGGTCACTGAGGGAAGGGTCAGCAACGAGGACAGAAGAGTGACGCACGCAAATGAAGGAAAGCGACATGGAAGAGAGCCATGTGGCAGAGAATCATGCGGACGGACATGGGTGACAATGGGGTGGGAGAGGCAAGAGAAGGCAACATTAGCGCTGGTGGGGGATGGAAGCACACAAATGAGAGAGCGACGCAGTGCAGAACAGGAGAAGCGCACGAGGGAGGCAGCTCGAAAACACATGAACTCGTATGCAGTGCTTCAATAAAAAGAAAAAAGCATTGGCAAAGCCAATAAGTCTCACATTTGAGACCTTTAGGCTTCATGAATGGTTTATAGCAACTCAGCATCTCCGATCCTACGATTGCTACATAAGAAAAATAAGTATTGACTCAGATAGCTGCATCATTTTGTAGCACAGACATGCATGCACACACACATGCGCGTGCTTACAAAATGACGTGATTTTTCCTTTTATGTGCTGATCTGAGTAGGGTCATAAAATAAAAATATAAAAATGAACTAAAGTGGGGGGAGCAACATGAAGAACGCGGTAGGGCTACAAGGAGGGGGAGCAAAGTGGGATACAAGTATCAATTGGCGACAGAGGAAAGAGGGTGCAGGAGTGTGAAGCAACACAGGACAGAGACGGAAGCAAAATAGGGGCAGAGTGGGGAAAAGAAGCAACGGGCAATAGAGGACCGGTCACGAGGCACATGGGCAAGAAAGCAACAGAGGGCACACAGTACAAAATGGAGTGTGGCTAGGGGAAGCACACAGGTAACAGTGAGCAAATCTAAGTGCAGGGGAAGAGAAGTACACAAGTGAGACAACTGGAAAACACGGATTGATGATTCAAAAAGAAAAAGTAGTGAATTGAACGCAAGCAAATGAAAGCATAGAAGCCAACCAAAAGACATTGTAAAGAGGCTCTGCTTCACAGGAGGCCCAACACAAGATTGAGAAGTGGTTCACAAATATGTAGAGGCAATGAGAGTGAAAGACAAGCCAAACGATGGCAAGGAATGAGACATGACTACAAGGCCCTTAACAATCTTAATAAGTCCAAAATATGGCTTTTGCAACAAGCCAGCTGCGCTGGTTGGTAGGCTAAATATAAGAACCATGGGCACTCCTTTTTATCAACCTCAGAAATACGATGATACGATGGATTGAGTCTTCACACAGAATTCTGCAGCATGTGGATTAGCCATCTGAGCTATCAGTCGACTGAGCTAACTACCCAGTTCTATTAGTTTTATTATGTTGTACAAACTAACAGTGGGGCATATTAGCAAGGGCAATATCGCCGCTTTAGCAGGACTTGTTCCCTCTAAAGCCGCGATATTTTTATCGCCCTATTGGCAAGCTGTCGCTAACAGCAGTTAGCGACAGCTTTTAGGCGATAGCTACAGGTTTGGGGCCCGCTTTGCATGTCAGCGATATTTATCGCTAATGACATGCAAAGTGGGCGTTCCCAAACTGTTAGCGACCGAAAACAGTCGCTAACACAGCTATTGCCTATTAGCAAGGCAGGCGAAGCGATAAAAAAAATCGTGCTAGGCGCGGTTATCGCTATAAACTAACGCCTGCTAAAAAGTTGACTTACCTGTATAGTCATTGGGGGGTGGATTATCAGATTAAGCCCCCATTGGCGTTAATGCGAGAATATCGCTGGATTTCCAGCGATATTCTCGCATTTCGCTGCTATCGCTGGATATTTTAGCGCAATGGAGAAAAACATTGCTAATAGCACGTTTTCTCAGCTAAAATAGCCAGCGATAAAAAAAAGTCGCTAACCACGTTTAGCGATAAATATCGCTATTTCTTGATAATAGGCCCCAGTGTTTCCAAGCAAACAAACATTAATTTAGACAGAATCTGCATAAAAAGAAATTTTGTTTGGAGACAGTAAAGAAGGATCTACAAATTGTTGGTGAAGCCTGCATATAGCAGCCCCTCTGCATAAAATTGATTACGCAAGCTATGACTGGGGGTTTGAATACAAAGATAAATAGATCAGCTATGTGCACAATTCCAATAGTTATGAAGATGCATGCTGAACAAATAATGCCTTGTGAGCTTGGAGTCCTTTAAGACATTATGCAATTGCCACAAGGCACGCCCGAATGGGGTGAGTAGCAGGATATATAAGGCCACAGTTGGCACAATTTTCAGGTGTAACGGGTCACAAGCTGATGTCCCCTATGTAAGGGACATGGCCCGACACACTGTGATATCGCGGCCCCAGCAATATTGCGGGAATTGTGATTGCGGCGCAGCGGTGGGCGGGGCCGGAGGTGTGGCTTTTAAAAGTCAAAGAGATTGGAGCTTGGGGTTTGGTTGACTGTGCGATAACCAGGGCTAGTTTCTCTTCGTGGGTGGAAGAGCGTCGCCCCGAGTGGATGGTGGGGGAGGGGCAGATTCCTGCAGATTGTAGAATTACATTGTGGGTGCTCAGTATGCATGTCAGATTGACAAAACTTCGAGCTCTTGCTGTCCAAGTTGATTCAATATGTAAAGGGACAAGTCGAGTCACTTCTCGCAAGTGGTGGCTAGTGACATTTGAAAGTGGTGCGGCATACGAGAAGACGGCAAACAATTTTGACTGACTGAGATTGCCTGTGAGATTTCCAGACTGCCCATGAGTACAATTGCCAAGATTTCAACTGTGTTTGCATGTAACTGAACACATACCAGGGACGTTTTCTTTTTGTGGGCGGAAGAGAGTGAACCCACTTGCTGTACTGCCGGCCATAAAGAGTGCATGGTGGGGCACAGGGTAGACTCCTGCAGATTGCAGGATGACGCTGTAGGTGCTTACAACGCATGTCAGATTGGTTGGCTGCTTACAGACAGCCAACCTGACATGCGCACTTCAATGCCAGTAATCCCAGCACTGTAAAACAGCTGAGGGATTGCAAGCACAGTCCCCCAGCCTCAAAAGGTGTGCTGGAAGCCAAACACACCACCTGCAGGCTCTTGAACCTAACCTTTGCTACTATCCACACGGAGGTTCTCTTCCACTGTAGGCCTCAATCACACCAGTTCGTGGGAGGGAAGGACGGGGGAGGGTTCTCTGTTCAGGTTTCGTTCTTTTTGTCTCTTTTTTCTATGACATGACTGCTTATCTAAGATTGACTATGTTCTTGGCACACACTAATATTTTCTGGACTTCTGCTATGGATGACATCGGGACTGACTCAAAAGGCATTGATGTTTCACCTGCAGATCCTGATGTGCTTGAGCCCAGTTGGGCGGACACGCTGAGGGGTGTTTACAATACCGTTACAATTGTTGTTTTATAGCTGCAAAATGTCAATAAAAACAAAATTAAACCTAAAATGTGCGCTGGGTTAGCTGGCTCCAACACTTAGGGCCAGAAGTATGAACACATTTTCCCATAGACACAAAATGGGTAAAACTGTTTGATACATCTGGCTTTTAGCACTTTATACAAATGATAGACTCATAATGAATATATATTAGTGGTACAAATTCGTGAAACTGATCCCTTGATGCTTGTTTCCAGTCCAGGGAAGAACTGGCTTGGCAGTTCGGGCTGGACTGTTCCCATGAGGCACAGGGTTAAGACTGATTTGCAAATAGCTGGGTCTGAACTGGGGTGACAAAGTGAGCTCACCACCAGATCTGAAACTGGGGGTGAGTGTCTGAATAGTTTCAGCACTCCGTCCTTCATCACCTTGTGTTTGCTGTGATTCAGAAGTTGTTGCATTGGGAGCCCAGTTCAGTAAAATGCAAAATGGGTAGTTTTCTTTCACAATGGATTTACAGGGTGGTGCACATTTGATCTGCACAAGGCACCATTCCCATGATGCACAGGACAAAGAGAGATATAAGATTGTGCTGGCACAATATCACAAAAACATAAAAATTGCACGCAGAGCCCAAATGCGCTGCAACTTAATCAGTCAGGGAATGCCCCCAAAGTTCTCTGTCAGGGAATGCCCCCAAAGTTTTGTATTAAATTCTTCAACCTTCAGCATGATTTCGCATCCTGCTGCTCTCCAGCCCCAACTAATGTGAAGATGGTGGAAAACGTCCACCCTCTCACTGCTGGTGACATGGAGTCACTTTTGAATACAGTCAAATCAGGCTCCCCTTTGGATATTATTCCAGCTAAAACCTCCACACGGCTCTAAACAGCTGCCCCTCCCAATTTGCTCTTTCCTCAATCTCTTGATGAGAGAGGGCCAACTTCCAGCTAAATGGAAGGCGGCACAAATAATTCCTACCCCTAAGAACATTAAGGCCCCCATGGAGGACCTATCCAACTATCACCCAATTTCTCTCTTACCTCTCCTGAGTAAGATATTGGGAAAACATAGCAAAAAATATCTATCTGACCATGTCAAATCCACGGGAAGCCTTGACCCATCTCAGTCTGGATTTAGGCCTAGGCACAACACCAAGTCAGCTCTGATTGCTGCTACCGACAATATTAGGCAGTCCCTGCCCCACAGACAAGCAGTACTACTAGTACTGCTTGATCTGTAGGCTGCCCTCAACACGGTCTCTCACCAGATTCTGCTTAGGATACTTAAAGAAATTGGAATCCAAAGACATGCCTTTCAGTGGATGTTGAGCTTTCTCTGCCTTCCAACTCAGACTATTAACCTAGGCCCCTTCCGTTCAAAGACCATGGGACTGACTAAGTGAGTACCTCAGGGCTTCTGTCTCAGTCCCACTTTATTCAATATTTATGTTGCTCCATTAGCAGTATTAATTAGGAAACAAGGCCTCACACCAATCTCATATGCTGATGACACTCAGCTTCTACTTTCATTTGACAAATACTCCCAACGCCCAGTTTACCTTCTCGGAAGGCATGATTGCTATCGCTAGCGGGATGAAGAATATTTCCTCCAGCTCACTGCGGGGAAAACTGAGATTATGCTGTTTGGGGATGCACCACTGCTGTGGTCCCCAAGTTGGTGGCCAGAGGATATTGGTGCCACCTCGGCTCCCACGACTGTGGTCAAGAACCTGGGCATACACTTGGACCAGAAATTGACAATGAAGGAGCATGTTGCAACCACCGTAGGCTCTTTCTTCCATGTGCTTAGCCTTCTACGGAGGGTATTCCCCTTCTTTTCTCTGACCACTCGGAAAACACTCATTAAGGTACTAGTGCGGGACCGCCTGGACTACTGTAATTCCCTTCTGATCTTAGCAAATGAGTCTTCGCTGAGCATACTACAAGTAGTCCAAAAGACCACGGCCCGCCTTGTCTTAAATGCCCCCCCCCCCACAGAACTGCCTTCTCCCTCACATACAACAACTTAATTGCCTCCCGGTACAAAAACAGATCAAATTTAAGATATGCTGTATTGTGCACAAAACCCTGAAGGACAAAGGTCCCAGCTATCTTTAGGAGCTAAATCTCTACTCCTTGTTCCGCGTTTCAAAAAATCACACTTGGGTGGGAAAGATTTCTTTCACCTAGCCCCCTTCTATTGGAATCAACTACCTATCCATCTTCGGCAATGCCATGATTACCTTCAATTCAGAAGGCTCCTCAAAACTGCACTGTTTTAATCTTGTCTCTCTTTCTGGCCTACTGCAGCTCCTCCATAGATTGGAGATACCCCTATGGGGGTGATTTGAGTGCTTTATAAATTAATAAATATCAAATATAATTTAGCAAGTATATTACAGTCATGCGTATTGTGACATTCTACGCGTTCCAGTGAGGCCCGAGTTAGTATGGACCTCCCTGAGCACCCACACCTCCCATCACCCTCACTCTTGACAGACTAGGGAGCCTCAGCCCAGGTGCTTGAAGCCTGGACTGGACCAGGTGCTGCACCTGTCTTTGAGTGATTTTCTTGTGACGTGACCAGGGCCCACGTATGACCCCAGAAGTGCACGTCTTATTTTCAGCAAGACAGCTCATTTGTCTATGTGCCTGTTAATCCTATCAGATCTGTTTGGAAATGGAGAGTTAAACTTCTAGGATTTCGTAGCTGCCAGGTGCAGCTCAGCTTTTCAACCTCAATAAAATGAGTACTGTTGACTCGGAGGTCAGTAGTGGCTAACACCTATGTGCCTGGAAGAAACAACGTTTGTATTGAGCGCTATAAAATGGTTAACATGACTGCGAATATATATTAATTATGGTGTTATCATTTGTATGTGGAGTTAAGTGTTCAATAAAACAGTCTGCATGCCTCTGACTACGGATGAAGAGGCGTCCACAGCATGGCAGCAACATGTAACAAAGCACAGACCTGCCTGCGAGCTGCCCTGCCCCTCCTCACTATAAACACCTGAGAGAGCACAAATTGGGAAATTTTGTAGAAGTGCACCATATTTACAAGCACGTTGTATTAGTCTAGTAAAAATTATGTAGGAGTGTCGAATTTATAGAGTGCAAATACATAGAAGTGTTTAACTAGAATAAGAATACATATATCAGTGTGAAAACCTAATGTAGAATTGTGTAGAAATGTTAGATGATGTTGGAATCCTGTGTTATGTGGCTGTTGGAGGAGAAAATGTAATTCTGCTAAACGTAGAGATGTGTAGGCCACATGGCAGTTCACAGAAAACGAAAGATGCTGTTACACTTTCACATGAGAAGGGATTTTAATGTTTTTGTAGTTCAAAGTATTATTGATCATAGAACTGAAATATATGTTTTATAGAAGTGTTTCATATAATCATTGTGTGTAATAAGTTAGAATACTGTTTAGACAAATAAGTTAAGATTTGTAGAGTGCATAGGCCCGTTTCATGTAATTCTAATAGGCCTGAATAGACAAAAGTCGTTTCTTTTGATCTGCATGTGCTCGTTAGAGAAAGGTCGTGTTAGGCACAAACTGTGGAGCCTGCTCTATGGTTTACGACTTAGAAGATACGGTGGAGGTCGGAATTTGTGGCCCACAGTACAAGTGTCAGTTTGCTGGTGCGAGGGGGTTTTAATCAAGAGAGTGATGAATAGACTTTTGTCTCGGGAACCAGGCACAGGCCTGGAGGAGTCTTCAGGAATTTCCTGGGGGGCACCGGCCTGCCGGAGAGGAGCCTGGGAAGCAAGGTCAACTCTAACGAAGGGTCCAGAGGAGTATCAGCACAGAACATACCAGAACCAACACCACGTGAGGGGAGTCTCTAAGGGGCGTTTCTATTGTAAATGTGATTTTGTATTAGGGACAGCACCCCTGGGTGGAGTTAAGGCAGATGATCTGAGGAACCTAAGAGAGCGGATGGGTAGGCAGATAGGGAACTGCAAGACTTCGTTTTGCAACAAAGACTAAGGGAAGTGTGTGATCTTCTTTGGAAGTCACCACGGCTGACACCTTTTTAGGTAAAGATTCTGTTAAGTAGGGATGTCACTTAGTCTAGTGTAGGGACAGTCTAACCTGAATTTTCCTTTCTGTAAATGACTTCCAAGCTACAGCTTGTGTCTATTCTTGCAACTTTAGTGATTCTGGAATTGGTTTTGGTGATATTCTTCTGCCGATTAAGAACATTTAGAAAAATCCTGTTTGTATTGATACCTGTATATCTTTTGAACCTTATTTTGAGATGTTTGTATCTCCAGTTAACTTTGGCTTTGAAATAAACTTTTAAAACTTATTCTTAGTAAGTGGTTCTTTAGAGTGGTGTAAGTCCTTAACTGTTTGACCTAGTAGTGGATTGCCTTTTACTCAATGACAGGTACCAACGGTTCAGTCGACCTGAGTTGGGATCTAGATCTATAACTATAGACCAGAAATCCAGCGTTAACAGTTGGTAGCAGAGGATGGTTACCTTCTTGAGGAAGGTGATCTAGACTAGGTTAAGTTTACCCCAAGGTCCCTAGAGATTGAGAGGTGGCCTGCCGATGAAGGTGCTGACGGTGCGAGAGAAAAGCAGCAGAATCGGACGAGAGTGAGTATAACAAGGGTCATGCGTTGATAGATTGCGGTGTTTTGTGTTGTATTTGTATTGTAATGTCATGCGGAGTTGAATGCCTGTAGAGTGATTGAGAGAGGGTTGTGAGCGCGCGCAACCTGGTAGACTGGTAAACTGGCAACCTGGGGAACGGGTGAACCGGTGAACTGGTGAAAATCTTAAGTTCAGGGAAGAGCTTAAGTGGTTCGGGTGTATCGAACATCCAGAGTAGTTGTCGACCAGAGTAAGGGGGTCATGAGGTACCATTGATCGCCCGAAGGACCGAGATAGGGGGAATGCAAGAGTGAGTGTGTGGGTAACGGACGCAGGTCGAAAGTTACCGTGTGCAAGTAACCTATCAGAGAAGGCGATTGTCTAGACGTACACGGAAAGACATTTCGTCAGTTAAGGTGACAATTACAGTTAGACTGTGGACGTACAGTCAAGGAAAGTGATCGCTTGGTCGGAAGTAATCATTTTTCAGAGTATGAATGGGACGCATGCATGACCGCGGAGACGAGCTGAGAAAGGAGGGGAACTGCTGCGAAGGGGGAAAGTGACGTCAGCTAGAGCCACGCTGTGATAGGGCGGTTGGTGTGACGTCGGTTAGAGCCACGCTGCGATAGGGCGGTTGGTGTGACGACAGCGAGAAGCCGCGCTGTGATAGGCCAGTCAGCGAGAACCGCGCTGAGATTGGTGGATTGTCATCAGGAAGTAAACGAACGTGGAGAAAATAGAAATTTCGTAGGTTTTGAACATGAAGTGTTTTAAATGTTTGAGAGGGATTTTTAGGAGGAAAACAAGAGGATCTTATTACGGGGAAGAGGCACCGCCAGAGGGTACACCAGCTTACTATATGGCAGTGAATGTTGGGTTGCATACTATACTGTGGCTTGATACTTGGAGTAAGATTACAGAAGGGAATGAGGAACTGACTTTTCCGAAATACGGAACGTTCAGATTAGAAGTGTTACATCAGCTGAAAGCAGTCATGTCCTCACTGAGACCTTTGCCTAGACCAACACAGTTTGAGGCCCTTAATGCGTGGATTAGGGCGGCGCACGACAGGAGTCAGAACAGACGCCAAGAAAGGGTAAGGCGATCAGTAAGGGCAGTGCAAGATGCTAAATGGGATGAGGAAGCCAAGAAGTGGAGGGTACTGACGATTGAAGTGGATAAGTTGTACCCCATGAGAGAGGTTACAGGAGAAAAGAGACCCTTAGAAGAAGATGAAGAGAGCGAATCGGAGGATGGCTTAATAAACAGGTTGTTGATAGATAGACCGCCTCCGGACAATAGGGAGATAGAAAGTACTGGGCTCCCAAGGAAAGATGGGGTAGACATAGAAGGGTATAGGCCACTTCCTATAGCGGATTGGGTACCTACCAAAGATGAAGGGTCACTTCAACATGGTACTGTACAGAGTGTAGTCGGAAGAGTCGTGGTGCAGAAGATGCCAGCAACAGAGAGGGCTGAGACTTATGAATTGCCAGATGCTCTTCAAGTACCCGTTACCATAGGTCCTATACGGTCGATTTATCACCCAGAGAAAGGGAAAGAGGAAGAACAGGTACAGCTAGACAGAGAAAGAGTAGAAATGAAAAGAAGGAATAACACGACAAATGCCTGGAGGCAACTGCCAGGACCGATAACATGGAGCACCCCGTTGGATTCAGCAGTGGGTCCCGTAACAGAACAGGGGGGTCAGAGAGGACCGATGGACCTGAGGGGACCACGGCCGAAATCCTATAAAGAGTTGAGGGCTGACTTGAAAGAATGGGATAGGTCCATGGAAGCACCGAGCAACAGGTCAAGAGCAGAAGCTGAATGGGGAAGTCGAGGAAAAGGGACATTATCTCACTGTGGGGCTAGCGAAAGCGGTCAGGAGTGGGATAGTAAAAGTCAGGAGAGTAGAGGAGTTACACGTCATATTGACGGAGGGAATGGGCAGGAGCAAAGAGGCAGAAGTACGGAGTGTGGGGAGACATCTCGTCTCATTCAAAGCGAGGGAGACCAAAGGACACAAGAGTACAGAGATAGGTTTAAGTGCACTCACCACGCACCTGGTGATAACATACAGCACTGGAGTCGTGGGAGCATAGGGAACAGTGAAGGATCTTGCCATGTGTCGAGTGATCAGAGATCACAGGCAAATTGCGAAGCCATGGGGAATAATGGAATGCCTTATCATGCACCTAGAGAAATCAGGCAGGATGGGAATTGTGGGACTATGGGAAATAGGAAAGTGTTTCACTATACACCCAGAGAGGATGGAACCGCATGGGACTTGGAGAGATGGGAGCAAGGGAGGACTCCCCATAACACGCCTGAGCCCAGACGTAGGACTCAGAGCTGTGATGGGAGAGATGTAAATGGACTCTCTAGAGATGGCATACTGAAAGCTGTGGTGAAAGCTAAAAGACTCGATGTGACCAGCTTAAGATCTTATCTGGACGATATAATAGATGGCACGTTATCTTTAGAAAGGATTGACTTGTACGAACAAGATGAGTTGCTGTTTATAGCAAAGGACATCACTCAAAAGGCAAGAGCAACTCATGAGAAACTGTCTGAACTGGCAGACAGGTATATGATAGATTTGTCCAGAACCAAGGCATTGCAGGGTAACCATAGGTTGCATTATTCAGATCAGGATTTAGATGAGAGGAGAACGACTGGATTAAAAACACACATAAGAGAACTGATCACAGGAATAAGAGCATGGAGAGATCTGGACAAATGGGAAGAGAGGTGGTCCAAAAAGGGAACTGTTAGGCGGAGCGTGAATGCGATGTCTCCGGAGGGAAGGCTAATGCAGATGGAGGCATTCCCTTTGCGAGAAATAGCGAATGGGAGTTATGTGCACGTGCCCTGGAGTAGAGGAGATTTAGCTGGATTTACCAACTCATTTCCGAAGTTAAGGGAAAATCCTGTAGAGTGGTACAAGCAGGTAGAGAGGTTTGTCAAGATTTCAAAAGTATTGTGGATTGATTTGAACACCCTATTTGACATTGTAGTCCCAGGAGACTTGTGGATAGCATGCAAGGTTAGTGTCGAATGGCCAACTGCAGAACCAGAAAGGGATACTCGTACTAATGGACCGTCAGAAAGCGTAATGTTATAATACGAAAGAGTGATGACTTGGCTGAAAGAGAAGGTGCCACCACAAGATATAGACTGGGTAAAAATAGACCGAACAAGACAGGAACCCAAGGAGACAGTTCATGAGTACTATGAGCGATTGCTGAAAGCATTCAAACAATACAGTGGACTTGTTGTCATGGATCCCAAGGATATAGGACAGTTTGTATCAAAGTTCGTTTTGGGGTTGAGACCTGATATTTGTTTGATGATTCAGCAACATTTAATTTGTTGGCAAAACAAACCATTGGATGAGATTTTGAGGTACGCAAGGTATTGCAGTGATGAAATAGATTCCAAAGCAAAGAAATTAAAGGAGAAACTGATGATGGTGCAGATGCAGTCAGCTGGAAAGGGCGGACAGCAGCAACAGGGAACAGGGACAATGGGACGGAAATCAAATAGTCAGAGTAAGAACAACGAGGAAAGTCTGAGGCCTAGAATAGATTTTGCTACATTGAAGAAAACGACAAAGTGCCACCAGTGTCACCAGGTGGGACATTGGAGACGCGAGTGTCCCTATAACGCTGAAAACGGAGAACTAGAAGTAGAGGAGGAAGTCCAAGAGGTCCCAGTTCAAGGGGTGACCATGTCAAGAAGTAATGTGGCCAAAGGGGGGACTTCGGCTCCACGAGCTCAGTTCCCGCAGCCACCAAGGATTACGACAGGGGGAAAGATTCATCGACAAATGCCTCTTTTTATAGACGAAGGTGAGTGTTACTACGTTGATCCATTGACGGGACAACGTGTAAGTAGAGAAGAGGATTGTACCCTTGGGGCAGTTCTAGAGGTGGACCAAAGAGGACCGTTTGTTGAGGCTGAAGTGGCAGGGTGTCCTACAACATTCTTGGTGGATACCGGAGCTACTCGATCAACTTTGAGATCGGCAGTGGTTCCAGATTTACCAATGTCGGGGGAAACAATTCAAGTGGTAGGAGTAGCAAATAGGAGAATGACTAGCCCTTTGACGGAACCAGTGTCAGTGAAAATAGGAAATTACACCAATGAACACCAGTTTGTAGTATGTGATTCAAGTCCTGTGTGTCTGTTAGGAAGGGACTTATTGTGCAAACCGAACTGCACAATATACTGCACACCTCAGGGAGTGGAGGTACAGACTACGGACGATGATGCTACCTTTAAAGTTACAAATTCGAGAACATGCATAGAACTGTATCCTACCCTGACTGTGGAGGACCTTCCTTGGGACTTACGAGATGCAGTAGCATCAGAGGTATGGGATTTTACTGGAGAAGAGATAGGATTGATCAAAGGGGTAGAACCAGTGAAGATCATAGTAAAACCAAATGTTGAATATCCTAGAACGCCTCAGTACAAACTGACCCCGGAGACAA
Organism: Lissotriton helveticus; assembly: GCF_964261635.1. Lineage (NCBI taxonomy): Eukaryota > Metazoa > Chordata > Amphibia > Caudata > Salamandridae > Lissotriton > Lissotriton helveticus. The sequence goes on from NC_136065.1 coordinate 1,913,907,373, forward strand.
TAGCTGGAATAAAACCTGTGATTGACTCTATGATTCAACAGGGAATACTGAAGGAAATCGTGGGTAGTCCATGCAACTCCCCGATTATGGGTTTGCAGAAACCTAGTGGGAAATTTAGAATAGTACAGGATCTTCGAAAAATTAATAACATAGTTGTTTCATGTTGTCCAGTGGTACCGAATCCATCAGTGATATTGTTTCAGATACCATTCCAAGCTGAGTGGTTCACAGTGATAGATCTTTGTCAGGCTTTCTTTTCAATTCCATTAGATGAGGAGAGCCAGTACCTTTTTGCTTTTAAACTGGAAAATCGCGTTTTAACATGGTGTCGTATCCCACAAGGGTATACAGAAAGCCCATCGGTTTTTAACCAGCTCTTGAAGAAAAATCTTGAAAGTCTAGTACTGCCACAGAACTCGGTTCTGGTCCAGTATATAGACGAACTACTTGTTGCGTCAGGAACAGAAGAAGCTTGTAAGGTAGATACCATTGCCTTGCTGAACCATTTAGCTGAAAATGGACACAAGGTATCTCCGAACAAATTGCAGTACTGTCTGACAGAGGTACAGTACTTGGGTCACAGGATAGAAAAAGGGAAGCGTAAGGTGTCTCCAGATAGGATAGAGGCGATAATGAAGATGAACGCGCCTACGACACAGAGAGAAGTCAGGATGTTCCTAGGAATGGTTGGTTATTGCCGACAGTGGATAGCTAACTTTTCACTGAAAGCAAAACCTTTACAAAAACTGACGCACAAGGAGGTGAGTGACCCGGTACCATGAGACAAAGATTGTTTGATGGCGTTCCTACAGCTGAGAGAGGATTTGTGCCGTGCTCCAGCCTTGGGAATGCCAGATTATGAGAAACCATTTTCACTTTACTGCAGCGAAAGAGAAGGTTGTGCTTTGTCAGTGTTAGTACAAACTCATGGAAATGCCCGTAGACCAGTTGCATACTTCTCGGCTACTTTAGATCCGGTAGCCGCAGCGTTGCCCGGATGTCTCAAATCCGTTGCTGCAACAGGTGTCAGCATTGAGAGGTGTGAGAACATTGTTATGGGACATCAATTAGTGGTGTATGTACCACATTCTGTAGAATTGTTAATGACCAGGACCAAGACACAGCACTTGACCAATAGTAGGCTCACGCGCTACGAGCAAGTTATTCTTGCTGCGGAGAACGTGACCCTTAAGAGGTGCTCTGTTTTGAATCCTGCAACATTGATGCCACTTCCTAATGATATAGAAGGCGAAGAATGTGAAGATCACGATTGCCTTGATGTGACTGAACTATGCACGAAGCCAAGACCAGATATTGTGGATGAGCCGTTGACTGACCCTGATGAAATTTTCTTTGTTGATGGCTCATGTTTAAGAGATGATACTGGTCAGTTGAGAGCAGCTTATGCTGTTTGCACCATTACTGGAGTTATGGAAGCCGCTTGCCTGGAAGGAGTACACTCCGCTCAGGTAGCTGAAATCATTGCATTGACACGTGCCTGTATAGCAGGTAGCAAAATTAGAGTCACCATTTATACTGATAGCCAATATGGTTTCGGTGTAGTTCATGATTTCGGGCAATTGTGGTCTCAGAGAGGTTACATGACCTCCTCTGGTTCGCCTATTCGAAATGGAGAATTTGTGCGACTACTGTTAGAAACATTATAAGGTCCAGCAGCAATTGCAATTGTCAAGTGTGTAGCTCACACCAAAAATACAGATTTTGTGTCACAAGGTAATAGATATGCGGATGAAGTTGCCCGCTACTGTGCGGAGCAAGGATATTCTTTCACGGAGGTGGAAGTAGGTGGGGCTCAGGAAAAGACCGAGGTAAACATGATGCTAGAAACAGTCGATACTTGGGAAGATTTAAAAAACATGCAAGAGAATGCACCTGAATCTGAGAAGAAGGCATGGGAAACAGCAGGTTGTGTGAAAAGTGAAATGGATTTCTGGGTTTCAGCAGATGGAAGGGCAGTGTTACCTGAGGAGTTAGTGAGTCCAATGGCATGACAGATACATGGTCCAGTACACTTAGGAAGAGATGCCATGCTGAGGGTATTTAGGCAGACGTGGTATTGCCCTAAGTTTAGGATAGCAGCAGAAGCAGTCTGTAGGAGATGCGTTACTTGTCAGCAACTGAACGTAGGGAAAAGAACACCAGTTACAATGAGTCACATTGGGAGGTCTGGGGGGCCTTTCAACAGAATGCAATTAGATTTTATAGAGATGCCAAAAAGCAACCGCCTCAGGTATGTTCTGGTGGTTGTATGCATATTTTCCAGATGGGTCGAAGCATACCCTACACGCAGGTGCGATACACTCACAGTAGCAAAGTTGTTGCTTAGAGAGTTGATCCCGCGCTTCGGGGTGCCGACCTCTCTGGAATCAGATCGAGGAACTCATTTCAACAGTGAAGTTGTGAAGATGCTTTGCTCTGCGTTGAACATTGATCAGAAGTTGCACTGTAGCTATCGACCAGAGGCTTCAGGTATCGTGGAGCAGATCAATGGCACTTTGAAGTCCCGAATAGCCAAAGTATGTTCATCGACTTCCTTAAGTTGGCCTGATGCTCTGTCCTTGGTACTCATGAGTATGCGTAGCACACCAGACAGCAGGACAGGTCTCTCTCCACACGAAGTTTTAATGGGGAGGGCAATGAGACTTCCGTCTGTACCGACTACAGCTTTGTGGAATATTACAGATGACCTGATCCTGGATTACTGCAAGGGACTGTCTGACGCCATTCATTCTGTGTCCCTTCAGGTGCAGGCCGCTGAAGTTCCATCTTCAAGAGACCTATGTCACGACTTGTGTCCAGGTGACTGGATCCTATTGAAGAAGCACGTCCGGAAGAACTGCCTAGACATGCGTTGGAAGGGGCCCTACCAGGTCATATTGACAACGAATACCGCTGTGAAGTGTGGAGGGCTGCCAAACTGGATCCACGCTTCCCATACTCGAAGAGTTCCAGCACCCTTGGAAGAAACAGCTCCTCTCGCAGATGAAAATCCAGCTGAGGACGGCAAACCACTAGAGGGGATCAGTCAAGCTGTGGGGGTGTCGGAAGAAGTTGGGAGCGCTACAGATCCAGAAGAAGAAAGACAGGACGACAGTGAAACTGAAGTTGCCACAGAAGGAGAAAGTTGCTGTGAATACGGCTCAGACACAGATCAAGTCCAGAGTGATCAAGAACTGAGTGAGAGGACAAGATACAGGAGAACAAGGCGTGGAGAAGCTAGTTGGCCTGAAAGAAGAAAGAGGCCGAGCTTGAAGTCAACTCCAGCAAGAACTCTTGCTCCTATATCTGAAGACTCGGATCTGGACGAAAGTGCACAAGGACAGGAACAGGAAGGTCCGAGAAGATCGAGGAGAGTGCGAGTGCATTGCAGAAGATACGCTACTCCTGAGTGGACCTACCTCGCTGCAGATGTCCAGTGTACAGGGATCTGGGAGGGTGAGGGAAGTGACCCTGACCAGTACTGACCCCATCATAACAGTGGAAATAGTGTTGCTGATACCTGGAGTGGAGGTCGAAGGGTTGCTGACACTCAATATCCCCTATCCTCCTTATCTGAGCGGAATAAGAGACATGATTTTTAACAGAATAGATTTCCCGACTTGTTGTCCAAGGAGGTCAATACTTGGGGAAGTCCTTCTTCGTTTGGAAATATTAGAGTGCGTGACTAGAGTAGCTGGATCACGTATAATTATGGGTTGCTAAAGGACTTTGAAAAGACTTTGTAAATAAACAGATTGAGAGATAACCTAGCGCCGAGTGGAAGAAGAGATTTAGGGACTTCCATATAGAGGACGGAGAAGGGCTAGGGTTGTCTGTTGCTATGGAACTCAAAGACTGATCCTGCAGAAGGGATTATCAGCTTCCAGGTGTGGTTCGAAAAGAGACATTGTGCAAAGAAAAGAGACATTACATTGTGCTGTGAAAGAAAACCGGAACTACACTGTTTGAGATCATGGAGGTTGGCAACCCGAACCGCAGGACAAAATGCATAGTAGGCACACTTTTAGTGGGAGTGATTTTTCTTATAGTTTTAGTGGTTACTATATCATATGTAGTGGGACATGAAAATGAAGAGAAAGCAACAAAGGAAGCAAAAGTTATATCGATACAGAAACCTACAACTGCTGGTAAAAAGGGGAACAATACAGAGAAAGATAAAGCTTTACTAGCAGCTGAGACTCGTAGGTTACATGTAGATGCATCACAGGGGAATTTTAAATCAAATGCATATGCTAAATTGCTTTATGAATATGTTGATGCTATGGAGGCTAAAAATTGTTATGTGTGCATGAAATTGCCAGCCTCTGTAGATGAAGGTATTAGATATCATCATCTTCCATTGACTTATGGAATCACATGTAGTTTGTTGTTGAGCATATTTTATGAACGTGATGGTTTTGAATACTATTTTTCAAACTTTGATTCTGTGTTACCAGAAGTGCCAAACTACAAGCATTTAAATAAGTGGGATTATTATAAGAGTGAAGACAGATTACAGAAATTTTTCCTTCCTTGGAAAACGTTGGATACTTCACATGCCCGAAGAAATAATTTGACTTGTACAGTGTCAGAAATTGAGAAAAAGTTTGTAGGACAGGTGGATGCTCGGTACAGGAGACAGAATAATAATAATAATAATAATAAGCATTTATTGAGCGCCTGGCTACACAAAACTGTGTGTCCCCGCGCTGACTGCAAAATGCAACCCATCGGGAAGGACAAGAACCGAAGGAGATAAAGTTAGTTTTTGGGGAATAGGTGAGTTTTAAGTTTAGCTCTGAAACACATTTCAGATGGCTCCATCCGCAGTTGGATTGGCAGAGCATTCCAAAACTTAGTGGCTAGATAGCGAAAGGATTTTCCCCCCATTTTAGCTTTTGTGATGCGGGGGGTTTTAAATAGCATCATGCCCGCAGATCTTAGGTCTCTAATCGGCCGATGGATGGTGATGAGACCTCTCAGATAGCTTGGGCCTTTGTCTTGAGCAATGCGATGTGCATAGCAGAGAGTCTTGAATATGATTCTCTCTTTGATAGGGAGCCAATGAAGCTTGGCAAGCGCATGTTTGGTGGATGATATCCGAGGGAGACCGAGCACCAGTCGTGCTGCTGAATTCTGTATGCATTGTAGCTGGTGCAGACCCTTCTGATTTAGACCAAGTAGGAGAACATTGCCATAGTCCAAATGAGGGGATATTAAGGCATGGACTATGGTTTTTCTCGCATCGGTTGGCAGAAGGTCAAGTACTTTACGGAGTACTTTTAAGGTGCTATAACATTTGCTTGTCACTTTATTCACCTGGGCTTTGCCTGAGAGGTCGGCGTCAAGCATGACTCCGAGATTTTTCACTTTCTCCACAGGCAAAGGTAGTTCTCCTAGTTCGCTAGGCCACCATGCATGGGACCAGACAGAAGTCTCTTTCCCTACTATCAATACCTCTGTTTTATCTCCGTTTAAACGGAGACAGTTGGTGTTCATCCATGTCGCTATCGTTAGCATACAGTTAGAGAAGTAGGAGGCTGAGTCTCTACTGTCTGGCGTTATCTTGAACACCAACTGGGTGTCGTCGGCGTAACTGACAATGCCCACCCCAAATTCCTCTGCAATGTGTGCCAGGGGTTCCATGTAGATGTTGAATAAAGTAGGGCTCAAACTAGAGCCCTGTGGAACCCCATGGCTAACACTGCGAGGTGATGACTTAAAGGGTGGGCAGTGAAGTTGGAAAGTTCTGTCAGTGAGGTATGACTGGAACCAGGTGAGAGCTGGGCCTTTTACTCCCATGTCTGAGAGCCGAGACAGCAGCGTTGAGTGCAGCACGGTATCAAACGCTGCACTCAAGTCCAATAGGACCAACGCTGCTGTCTCTCCCTCATCCACCATCTTCCGAATCTGTTCGGTAGAATACAGAACAGCTGATTCGGTTGAATGTCCCGATCTGAACCCTGATTGAGAGGGGTGGAAGAGCGATTCCTTCTCTAAAAACTCCATGAGTTGGAGATTGGCCACCTTTTCTATGATTTTGGCACAGAAAGGGAGAAGCGAAATTGGCCTTAAATTTTGGAGCTGAGTGATTGGAATATTAGGTTTCTTTTTTAATGGTATTACCTGGGCAGATTTCCAGTTTTTCAGGACATGGCCTTCCTGGAACGATAGAGTGATCATATTGCTTATTTGATCCAGTAATAAGTTTTCCATGACTGCTTTGTACTGTTCCGGGGGGCAGGCATCCATGGGGGAGCCTGAACAAATACCATTTATAATTTTCATTAATTCCTGTTTGTTGGGGGTCCTGAAGTTAGTGAAAAGGGGTTTGTGGGAGGCGGAATCTGGGTTATCTACCTTGTTTATATCTATCCTGGTGCTGCTAGGAAAAGTGGCATGAATTTTTTCTACCTTTTCCACGAAGAAATCAGCTATCTGGTCGCATATCTCTGTGGAGTAGGTGTCTTTAGTATCCAGGCGGGAGGAGATAGTGATTTCTCTGTAGATACCGAATAGCTCCTTTGTGGGGTTTTTAGATTCCATGATTCTGCTTTTGTAGTAGACACTTTTCTCTAGTCTTACCAATTTTTGGTATTTTTTCAACTCGCTTCTATAGTTTTCTTTGAGTTCTGGAGTATAGTATTTCCTCCACTTTCGTTCTATGGATTTACATAGGGCTTTTGCATTTTTAAGTTTTTCAGAAAACCAGGGGGCATTTTTAGTTTGTCGAGCTGGTGGTTTGGTAGTCCATGGAGCAATTTTGTCTAACACTTTGGTTAGCCACGATTCAAAGTTATCCCATATTTCCTGTAGGGAATTTCCTTTTAAAGGAGGATGTTCAGCAAGTTCCTGTAACAGCAGTTCAGGGGTGCATTTTTTAAAATTACGGCGTCTGCAAGGAGGCATTTTAGCATGAGTATTGGTGATACATTTTCTGGCTATCTTGAATGGCACCATACTGTGGTCAGACCATATTAGTGGGATAGGTGGTGAAGTCTTAACGCCTTCCAAGTTAGTGAATATAGGATCTAATAAATGCCCTTGTTGATGAGTGGATAAAATGGAAAGAAGTTTGAGATCAACCGCATTAAAAGCATAATAAGAGTTGAGCTTCCTTGGAGTGGCTATCCTCTAGATGGATATTGAGGTCGGCAAGTATGATGATATTTTTATGTCTGATGGCCAGCTGAGTAGCCAGTTCAATAAGTTGGCTACAGAAGGCTAGCGCTGCTCCAGGAGGTCTATATATAAGTAAGCCTGTGATTGTGTTGGTAGCATCTAATTTTATGGTGAAACTGCCGCACTCACTGTCCGTGATTTTTAGTTCGGTTAATGTACACTCTAGTTCTTTTTTGCAAATCATTGCCAATCCTCCCCCCCGTTGTCTTTGACGGTCGATTCTCAGAAGGCAATAGCTGTTCGGTATAGCCTCTAAGATCTCCGGGGAGGAAGCTTCGTCTAACCATGTTTCAGTAAGAAACATGGTGTCCAAATCTTCCTTGGTCAACAAGTCGTGAATTTCAGTTTTATGTTTAGGCATAGACCTGCAGTTGAGTAATGCCATTTTAAGGTTCAGCATTTTGTTAGTGGTAAGGGTAATTTTAGGAAGTGGTTGATGGCATATGTTACATTGTGCGGGTAAAGACACCGGGTCTATGGAGTGCAAACAATGACAGGACCATGGCTTACCGAGTCTCAGCAGGTCAGCTTTAGAATAGTAACAGCGAGGAGTCTTATTGGTGTGTGACTCTGCAGGTGATGGGGAGCCAGATTCATGGAGGCCGGCCCCGCGCCCCGTTCGATCGCGGACGGGCGCAGACGGGCTGGACTCTGGCTTGACTCCGGCGCGTGATCGGCGCGCCCGCAATGCGCGTCCGCTGCGCGGAGCCATGTACGTATGTTTTTATATCGTCGTCCGAGCGACGTTCCCAGCGAGCCCACACTAAGATGGCCGCTGTTCTAATCACCCAGTCCCCGCAGATGACGGCCCTTCAGTCGGCCACACCCGCAGAGAGAGTCCGAGCAAGTAGGCTGCTCTTGACTGGGAAACAGAGTGAATCTCCAGGTACAATACACCTTTCCTCCTAAATGGTTATGGGCGTAGTTGAATGGCAATTTTTGAATTCTAAAATGCCAGAGTAGCAAGATCGCGTCTAGTAACTTCAGCGCGAGGGGAGGGGAAATGACACACAGGGAAATTCAACAATTCAGCAATTTAAAATCAGCAGAGTTAAAAAGCATAACCTCCCGGCTCAAGCCTCAGGAGAGAAAGCAAGCAGTCTTTTGAAAATTTTTTGAAGATTTTAAAATCTTCAGGTCAATGGAAAACAGATTGGACCGAGGAAGAAAGGTCACACCAACGAAAGGGTAGCAATGGTCCAATAGCTTTAGATCGAGAGAAAAAGGGGAAACTGTGCATACATAGGGGTGAAACCTATTACGAAAATGTGTTTGTGGGAGAAGTAAGTTGTGAACATGCTTTCCAACTAGAATATTATTCAAAAGATTTCTTGAAGGAGATGCAGGTGATCCCAAATGTATATTTTGTATGTGGAAGAAATGCATACGTGAAACTACCAGATAATTGGTATGGATCATGTTATTTGGCAATTGTCTTCCCCAAAATATACCATGCTGAGGATTTAGAAACATAGAGGGAGGAACCCGAGCTAGAAAAAGAAGAGATGTCAACACTGAGGAGATAGTTGGAGATGTATTTGGTGCTGCTTTTCCTCTTTTGGGGATAGTACTGAATGACATCAAGATTAGAAGATTGGCAACAGTTGTAGATAGGTTGTCCGCCAGTACTGCTAGATCATTAATACTGGTGGAGGTAGAGATGCAATCGATAAGGGCAATGGTTCTTCAGAACCGACTTGCTTTAGACGCTCTGTTAGCCAAAGAGTGAGGAGTCTGTAAGGCTTTGAAGGTCCAGGAATGTTGCACTTACATTCCAGACAATTCAAAACCTCTAGAGAAGTACATACGGAACATTACTGAAATACATCATGAGATTGAGGATTTGACGCAGGTAAACGTGTGGGAAAAAGTAGGTAAAGTAATGGGTAAAGTTGGAGGTTGGTTTGCCAACCTAGGAAAGAGTTTCATTTGGTACATACTGAAACCCATCATCATAGTAGTGATTTGTATAATCACTTTGTGGGGATTGGTGCGGCTGTACCAATGGTATAGATCAAACAGGTTGCAGAGATCCATGAGAGAGCAGGAGAGGAGATTAGCTACGATGCAGGATAATCAGTACAAGAGTCTGAGAGCTCTGGAAATGATGAAACGAGGGGGTACTGCAACGACTTCAGTTTGACTCAAAGTCATACCTCAGGGATGGTGTTGAGATGGTGATGACTACTAAAAGTCATCAAAGGGGGGACTGAGAGAGCGCAAATTGGGAAATTTTGTAGAAGTGCACCATATTTACAAGCACGTTGTATTAGTCTAGTAAAAATTATGTAGGAGTGTCGAATTTATAGAGTGCAAATACATAAAAGTGTTTAACTAGAATAAGAATACATATATCAGTGTGAAAACCTAATGTAGAATTGTGTAGAAATGTTAGATGATGTTGGAATCCTGTGTTATGTGGCTGTTGGAGGAGAAAATGTAATTCTGCTAAACGTAGAGATGTGTAGGCCACATGGCAGTTCACAGAAAACGAAAGATGCTGTTACACTTTCACATGAGAAGGGATTTTAATGTTATTGTAGTTCAAAGTATTATTGATCATAGAACTGAAATATATGTTTTATAGAAGTGTTTCATATAATCATTGTGTGTAATAAGTTAGAATACTGTTTAGACAAATAAATTAAGATTTGTAGAGTGCATAGGCCCGTTTCATGTAATTCTAATAGGCCTGAATAGACAAAAGTCGTTTCTTTTGATCTGCATGTGCTCGTTAGAGAAAGGTCGTGTTAGGCACAAACTGTGGAGCCTGCTCTATGGTTTACGACTTAGAAGATACGGTGGAGGTCGGAATTTGGGGCCCACAGTACAAGTGTCAGTTTGCAGGTGCGAGGGGGTTTTAATCAAGAGAGTGATGAATAGACTTTTGTCTCGGGAACCAGGCACAGGCCTGGAGGAGTCTTCAGGAATTTCCTGGGGGGCACCGGCCTGCCGGAGAGGAGCCTGGGAAGCAAGGTCAACTCTAACGAAGGGTCCAGAGGAGTATCAGCACAGAACATACCAGAACCAACACCACGTGAGGGGCGTCTCTAAGGGGCGTTTCTATTGTAAATGTGATTTTGTATTAGGGACAGCACCCCTGGGTGGAGTTAAGGCAGATGATCTGAGGAACCTAAGAGAGCGGATGGGTAGGCAGATAGGGAACTGCAAGACTTCGTTTTGCAACAAAGACTAAGGGAAGTGTGTGATCTTCTTTGGAAGTCACCACGGCTGACGCCTTTTTAGGTAAAGATTCTGTTAAGTAGGGATGTCACTTAGTCTAGTGTAGGGACAGTCTAACCTGAATTTTCCTTTCTGTAAATGACTTCCAAGCTACAGCTTGTGTCTATTCTTGCAACTTTAGTGATTCTGGAATTGGTTTTGGTGATATTCTTCTGCTGATTAAGAACATTTAGAAAATTCCTGTTTGTATTGATACCTGTATATCTTTTGAACCTTATTTTGAGATGTTTGTATCTCCAGTTAACTTTGGCTTTGAAATAAACTTTTAAAACGTATTCTTAGTAAGTGGTTCTTTAGAGTGGTGTAAGTCCTTAACTGTTTGACCTAGTAGTGGATTGCCTTTTACTCAATGACCGGTACCAACGGTTCAGTTGACCTGAGTTGGGATCTAGATCTATAACTATAGACCAGAAATCCCGCGTTAACACACCCTTTATAGCCCTTATCGCTCACAGGTGTGTACCTGATACCTATTACTGTCCCTCCACTCCAACAAAAGGCGTGATCAAAGCAGTGTAAAATTATTATTTAAAGCTAAACTTGGAAATAACAGTGGTACATTGTGTGCCTTTCACCAAAATGTGTTTCAAACAGTGGTGGCTGCCGGTAGCATTCATTAATGGTGGGGCACTCACCATATATGCTGCCGGCCACCAAGCACTCCAAACCGATGCTCCTCTCCCCGTGCAGGTCCTGGGGGTGATGAGGAGCAGGAAGGAAAGGCAACACTTCCCTCCTTGTGCAACAAAAATCCAACCAATCCTGGAGCTCCAGGACTAGTTGAAGCAGGCTAATCCGGCCCTCACTTTGAAGCTGTGGGCCTGTTTCAACAGTACCTCCACTGTTTTACAGTGCTGGGATTGCTGGCTTTGAAGTGGGAATGTCAGTTTGGCCGGCTGTAGGCTGCCAGCCAATTTTACATTTGAGGTTTACCTTATTAAGAACTAAACCCCAGCTTTTCTTTCCTCTTTTGGTGTTGTCCTTTCTACAGGGTTCTCCCTTTGATCCTTTGGACTCTTCCAACAAAATGTCTAACTTTTAAGTTTTTTTTCTTAACTGCTATAACTTCTGCTAGGCAGTTGGGGGAATTGGGCTCCGTTCAATGCCAATATCCCTATTTGAAGATGTTCGAGATAGAGTGGTCTTGTCCCTAGGCCCCAAATTCCTTCCTAGGGTCTATTCTTCATTTCACAGGACTCATTTGCAGAACTCAAGGCATTGTTCTCCCTTCCTTTTTAGATTTCTCCTTTCCTTTCCTTTCTCCTCTGGATCCTTTTTGGATGTAGTAAGGGCTCTCACTATGCATCTCCGGAGGACCATTTAGGAAGTCTGAGTCCTTATTTGTCAATTTTGGCCATGCTCACAAAGGTTGTAAGTCTTTTAAATCAACCACGGCTCGATTGATCAAATCAGTGATTTCCTTGGCTTACAGCAATGTGGGCAAGGAATTTCCAGATAGAATGTTAGCTCATTCCCCTAGAGGCATGGCTGCCTTTTGGGCTGAGCTGCAGGGTGTCTCCAGAGTGGACATATGTGCTGCTACAACATGGGCCTCTCCATTCACACTCATTTCCCAAAATAGGTTTAACTTGGCGCAGGCGTATGAGTTGGATTTTGACTCGGGAGTCCTTTCTAAAGCTGTCTCCAAGGTTCCTCTGTAATTAAGGGTAGTCTTTTGTGGAATCAGTAATTTGTGCTTTCTTCCATTACTTTTCCTTGTTCAACACTAGGGTGTGCATTTCAATTAAAATTGTATGTATACAATTCTGTGCATTCTTTTTTTCTTTCTCTCCCAGGATATGATAAAAAAGGCCTGTGCTTTGGCTTATCCTCTTGTCTGTAAGGAACAGGACGAGGAAGAAGATGTAGTGGCAATTTTCTGACTACTTAATGGTAACATTCATTACTTCTATTCTATCTTCCTCGTCCCAGTACTTACAACCCTCGACCACTCCTGTTTTGTAGTCTTGGTGCCACTGCTGCAGAAAGACACCCAACTGATTGCTGTGTGACCTTGAGAAGAACCTTGGGATCTGAGCATTTGCCAATTCTGCAAAGAGACCCATCACTGGAGTCCCCCATCTGAGACAAAGCTCCCGAAAAACCAAGGGATTCAGAGTGTAATCCTGAGAAGTAGGAAGCACACGACTCAGAGTATCTGCCTGAATGTTCAGACGACCTGATTGTGCACTGCTTTTAAGAACAAAACATTGTTTTCAGCCCAGCTCATAATGTCTGACACAATTTGAATGAGACTGCGACATCTGGTCCCAACCTGGCGGTTGAAACATGCTTTGGTCACTTAGTTGTTTGTCCTGATGACTAGCACTGAGCCCTTGAAATGGGGAGGAAATCAAACATGCAGGGCTTTACTCCTGAGGAAGTCAAAGACCATGAGCCCAGAGATCCCCCAGAACTGTCCCCCAACCCCTACTGCTCACATGCATTATTAGGATTAGAGGTTTTGGAAGACCCTTGAATAGCAGCTCTAGTCACCATGACATTACATGACATCTGTGTTTGAATGTAAGGAGTCACTGGAATGCCGGTTTTGCAAATCTCAGAGTTGCATAATGTGCAGAAACACCTGACTCTGGTGAACCTGAGCACGAGGTATGATAAACACCACTGCTGCTTATGAAAAAAAGAAAAGAAGAGAAGAAAACACAATACTCACTCCCTTGTGGCAAAAACAAAGCTAGTGACAACAAGAATGAAAAGAAGTTACCATATCACCTTGTATGCGAATCAACTCCCGTACTGGAGCCTACTGGTTCTATAGAATTTGCCTCAGATGGAAGCATAATTTAATTAATCTCAAAGAGGGAAGGAACACTTTCCCAATATCCATCCAGAAGCTAGCATCATTGTAAACCAGGTCTTGAGATGGAACCAGAATCGACTTCCTGAAGTTTCTAAGAAATCCAAATTTGTCCATTTCCTGACAGTCCTTCAATGTGTGAACCACAGACGGAGCGAGATGATGCTTGAATGAGGAGGTCATCCAGATAAGAATAGATCTGAATGCCCTTGTTGTGAAGTGGGGCAATTACTGTGGCCAGAACTTTTGTCAACACTCTCAGCGCAGTATTTAACCCAAAAGAAAGAACTTGGAATTGGAAATGCTCATTCCCCACACAGCACAGCAGATATTGTTGATATGGCAGGGCAATTGGTATTTATAGCTAAGCTTCCAGTAAATCAATATTTGTTAAGAAATCTCCCAGTCTCACCGAAGGATTCATCTGCTGCAGGGAACTCATCTTGAACTGTGAAATATAATAGTTCAGTTACTTCAAATTTACAATCATTCCGTACTCCCCTGATGACTTCTGGACGAGAAATATTCTTAAGTAGCATCCACCTTTCCTTTGATGCAATGGAACCAGAACTATTGCTTTCTTCTGAACCAAAGAAGCAATGCTGTCAATTAATGACTGCTTCTTTGATGGAGTCACTGGCACAGGAATAGGGAATAATTTGTATGTTGGGCATACAGGAGCAAACAATATTGGGTAACCCACAGACACAATCCACAAGACCCATTTGTTCGAGATGCTGGAAACCCATTGATCTTGAAAAAAAACAAAGATTATCTCAACTGGGATCACTTCCCGACATGATCAGGATCATTGATTTGGGTTGTCTTTGCCACCAGAGGTTTTATGCGAGGAATCACCCCCTGAGATCTAGGCTGACATCTGAACCTATTGAAGGAAAGGCCACATCTCTAGGTTTGTTCCTCTGAAAAACCTTATTTTCCTTGTAAAGTAATCCTTGTGTCTGAAATTAAAGGGCTGGATATGCTTTTGATTTTTGTAGGATTGCCTAGAACTTCCTCTAATTCTTCCCGAAACAACTTGGATCCTGATAAGGGCTTACAAAGAAGACAGTTCTTATGCAAAGAATCAGCATTCCAACCCCTCAAATGCAGATCACGCCTGGCTGCACAACTCCGGCCGATGCCATAGTTGAAGACCTAAGACTATGAATGAACGCATGTGATAGAAATTTGGCCTGAAGCTCCATTCCAGCCAAAAGATGGGAAACATCTTGCCTTTCTGGAATTGTTGTAGAGAAAGCTAAAAAAAAAACCTTAACCAATGATTATGAGATATAAACAGAATAGATCTCGGCTCTCATAAAACAACTTAACATAGCAGATGCTCTCTTCATACCCTCGTCAGCCTTCTTGTCCACAGAATCAGCAACAGCAATAACCTCATTCAACGGAGAAGTTTGCCCAACCAAATTAGGCAAAAAAGGCCAATAGACAGAGACTGCAGTAACTTAGGGTCCACCCTATACCAACTGATAAATTCTGCCGATAATTCTCGGCACAGTCAGTCTATCTGGGTCTTTTAATTCCTACTGTAGCAATCTTTGTCTGGCTACACTAAGAGGATGTTTAGGGGTAGATAGTCTACGAAATTGACAGAACGAGTCATTGCTTGCAAAAAGCCGCTCCAAATCCATTGACAGCTGCAGGCTTATAGTAAGATAGGAAATAATAGGCTTTATTTCTACTTTTTGAATGTATTTCCCTCTGGATGCTGACAACTGTCTGGAAACCCCATATCCCCCTCATAATAATCAGGAGAGACCCAAGATGATAAAGAGGTCAGAGATGAAACAGAAACTCATGTGGAAGCAGACGAGGGATGAGGGTCAGAGCCTCTATAACAGTCATAAGCTTCAGAGAGTGAATGAACCATCTTGTATAGAGGAGATTTCCTGTCAGCCACAAAGAGCGAGAACCAGCCTAAGAATGGCCTTTCACCCCACAATGGGGATCGCCCCTAGGGGAAATAAAGGTGTCTCTTCTGAGAATGCTTCCCCATTGCTCCACCACCAAAAGCAAATAAAGAAACTGAAAGCCAAAGTACGTTAAATAGTGAGAATGGGTCCTTAAACAAAGTGTGAAAAAGACACTAAGAATAAAAATCCATTAAACCAACAGACTCAGGAAGGAGGATATATATTACTTCAAAATGCCCCCACTTAATTCCTCTAAAAAAAAAAAAATGAAAATTTGTGAAAATTGTAGTCAGGCGAAAATAAAGCACCCATGTAGCAGATAATTCCTACTTGTCCTTCTCCCCTTTCTTTTTTGTCTTTAAAAGACTTTATTTAGCACAATAATACTATCAACACATGCAAAGGTAAAAAGATAAGAAGAAACTTGTATTACTAAATGCATAAAACAATAAAACATCAACGTCTTTATAAATTTAAGAGGGGGGTAGGAAGAGGAGAGGGGAGAAGGGAAGAACAATTCTGAAATATAAAATATAAATTAGTAAAAACAACATCATATTAATACGTCATCAAGTACTTCATAATAAAGAGGAAAATTATAAAAAAAATTAGTCTAATATATATAAAGTACATTCAAATGCAATAGGAGACAGAGATTCAAATATTTACAGAGGATATAAATTCTCAGATAGCATGGAAATAGTGTGTGACACAGGAACACTAATTTGATTGAGAAAAAGAGTAAGTTGTAGCCATAACCTGGGGACATTATGAGAGGGAAAACATTGCATCATGTACGAAGTATCCATTTTATGACGTAAACATACAGAATCTCACCACACTTTCAATGATAATTTGTCTGATGATTTCCAATTTAGAACAATTTGCTGAAACGCCAGAGCATATAAAATGTTTAACAATTTATCTCTGGGAAACAATAGAGAAATAGACTGAGATAGAGTATCTAAAAATAAATAAAGGCTATTGAAAGAAGGTTGTATATTAAAAATGTGTAGAATCTGGGACCAATCCCTGTGCCAAAATAAAAGCGCCATAGGGCAGTGAAATACAAATGCATAAAATCTGCCTGAGGAGAATCACACGACCAACATTTAGCAGAACCATCAGCGGAGAATTTAGAATACTGTAGGGGAGTCAAGTAATGCCTGTGATAAATGAAAAATAGGGATTGAGTAACACTAGCAAATCTAGAAATTTTTGAAATATGTGCCCATATTGTATCCCAAAAAGCAACATCCCAACATACCCCTAAGTCCTTATACCAGGTCAACCTTGGATTTGGTTCTAGTGGGGTCAGATTACAAAATATAGATAACAGACGCTTTAGGGCCTGACCTGAGGAGCTTAGTCAATTCAGAGGAGAACGGGGCCAACCGAGGTGGAGAGGGTTGAAAGGAGAAATACTGGTCTAAGATCACATTCATCAATAAATTAAAGCGAGAATACAAGGACTTGGGACACTGATAAAGATGACAACATTGAGTAAAGGAAAGTGGAGCATTATCGTAAAAGAACTTATACACCCACATAAGGCTCTCATTTTTCCAAGCACGCCAAAAAATAGGTCTATTGTTAATTAGGATTATGGAATTATACCATATCTGCATTTGTAAAAATTATAAGGGAGATAAATGAATAGGAAGGAAGATGGACCTAATCAATGAGACTGTATGCTTTAAGACCGGATAATGAAGAAAAAGACTTACAGGAAAAAAAGGACATGATTTCTTTAAAAGTAAAGGGCAGAAGGAGAGTTTTTTGCAATTCCAACGATAATGGAGAAAAAGGTGAAATCTCTTCAGAGCTCTTATGACCAGCTTGACGCAAAATAAAAGCTCTTTGATAAGAAACGAAGGGCCTGATTCACAGAACTAACTTAAAACAAAACCCTAAACTTACTACCATTTTGGTATTCACAGAAGGCACTTACTCATTTTGGTATTCACAGAAGGTACTTACTCATTTCGGTATTCACAGAAGTTAGGAGTCCTAACTTTAGGACTCCTAAATGCCTTCTGTGAATACCGAAAGTCTTAAAGTTAGGATTTTTCCCAGTTTAGGAGTAGTAAAGTTAGGACACCTAAATCCTGTCAAATTGGGCTTGACAGGAGCCGTAGTTGATGTAGAATGAGGGCCAAGTCTATGAACTCTCTGAATAGTCAATGAAGTTGAGGAGGGCATGTCGAGCAATTTTGGAAGGAAGGAGGCGAAAAAGAAAACATCATCACTCCCCTCCCATGACTCGGGAACACATAAAGTCGTACGTTATTGCGCCGGTTTCTATTTTCTAAATCCTTTGTGTGCTGTTTAAGTCTCAAGACCTCCTTTTCCAGACAAGAGATTTTTTTAGTTTCATCTTGCAAGTCTACAAGCTGCTGCTCCCCACAGAAACACGATTCTTCATTGCTGACCATTTATCATCCAAATGTTGTATCCGATTTTTGATCTCTTCCACGAAAGGGAGACATACCTTTCTCAGGTGAGAGAGGATCTTGCTTCAATCTCTTGGAAGCGGAAGAGGATGACTGAGCTTTACTTGTAGATGGAAATGGGGCCGTACGGGCAGCAATAGAAGTAGCCATGCCTTTTTAGACCAAATTATCTGTGGACAAAAGACACAAATGTGACTAGCAATGCACCTTGGGTGAGAAAACAAACTGCAGCTTCTTTAATTTTCCCATAAAAAAGGAGAATGTAGAATAAGCTCAGCAGGCACTTCTATGGAGAAATATAATTTAAGCATTGCCACAAGCACTGTATATAATATCTATGCACAGATCAATGTAGAACCAAGCCACATAGCTAACAGAACGTCTACCCAAACTCCAGCACCCACCACCTCCAACAGGAATTTCTACCTAATGGATGCACTTCACCTTAGTCAGAGAGCTGAAAACATAGTCACTTTTGTTGCAAAGTATACTTGTTGGCAGCCTGAGAGAGTACTGGACCTGTATTCACTGCTCGGTCAGCAGTGGTAGAAAGTTACAAAATAGCAGCCGCAGCTAAGGGAACTCTCAGCGGGCTAAAGAAACACCGAACCAAGAAGCAAATATTTGAAAAAGAAACGCATTATCCTCACGCCACCTTACGCCATCCCGCAATGAAGAATTCCTCCAACAGGACCTCAGGAGGATGCCGAAAATACAATAAAGTATCTGGAGTATGGCGGAGCTTCACCTCTAGGTGGCCTTCTTAGGTGATGCCGAAGCAACGCCCCCTCCCACCTTCTCCCCTTTCTCTTCTGCTTTTTTTTCACAGGACGGATCCCCAGGCGTTTTTGCCCTGCACAAAACCAAGGTAATACACAAAGAAAAAGAAAAAAAATATATGAAAGGTACCCCGCGAATGCACTGATTACTCTCCCAGCGAAAAGAGCACAGGTTCCATGAGCTTAACAGAGAACAGTGTTGAATGCATTCCAAACTCCTGTGTAAGAAACATGAGTACCATGAAATAACTGGTATCAGTCCTTGTGGGCTCAAAGACCACCACAGAGGTTCTGCTTTTCTCCGGTTGGAAGAGAAAGACGTGGCCTGACAGAAGAAACAAAGACGTAGCTGAAAGAGCGTGCTCCTAGCAATGCGTCTAACCAGGAAAACTCCCAAAAAGAGAAAGATATTTGAAAGAGAAGGATCCTAAGATCCTATTAAAGAAAAGGTACAAGAGATATGTTAGGAGTGGCAATGCAACTCCTAACACTTGCGAGATTGTAAAAACGGCTTACACAAAGAAAAAAACTGGAATTACTCTTGTGGATGAGGGTAAGTTGAGGAGATGCTTAAATGACTTCAATAGAAAGAGAAAAAAAGCTTGGCAGGTTGTAACGATTTTGAGGTAAACCTTATGTTTGTAAAAATAGGGACAAGGAAGAAAATGAGGAGGGAATGTAATAGTCCACGCAAGCTGACAAGCATACATGCAATACAGAAAGGAAAGTAGTGGCAGCTCTGCTTATCTGTGTAATGAACTGTAGCGAACAAGAGGAAGGGAGTTCTAAAGCACACACAGCTTCCCTACAGCACTTTGATGTGTGTATGTGTCAAATCTAATGAAGAAACCAAAATTCTCCCAAAGCTGTCTGTAGAGAGACCGATACAATGAAACCAGCTTCTGTTGACTAGTGAGAAGCAAATAAATGAGAGTGACGTTGAAACCAACCAATGGTAAGTAACAGGCTAAGACCTTTTTACGTTTTTTGTGAAATAACAATAAATCTCATAAGTGACAGCTCATGCACTGTCTCAGTCAAGACTTAAAAAGTAGCACCAAAAATGCGAGCAATGGAAAGACGCAAGTACTTCAGCCAAACAGAAGAAGAGGAAGTGAAGCCGGCATGATATAAAGAATGAGTAGCAAGCAAATGAGAGTGACAATGAAGCCAATCAATGATAAGCAATGTGTGGGTGCTGTCTCAGGCCCACTGAGACACTGGACCACTTTAATTTGGTGGTATATATCCATAGATTTTGATTTACAGTTTGAATAATTTTGTTGGGTGAACTGATTCATTTTAGTACCAAAGCATATTTCTGGACAAATAAATCCATTTTAGAAGCTATTCAATATTATAATCTAACATTTTTACTGAGTTGAAGTGTTTTTCCGGAATTGAGTCATTTTTTTCACAGATTTTTTCTTTTGTGCTATTTTTCTTAGACTATTTTTGGGCGAATTGCAGGCGTTTTCTCAGTTTGTTGAAAGGCAAATTTTCAGCCAATTATGAGAGAAATAAATTGACTCTTGCGAGAATCAATCTTTTATAGTCTCCTCATTTTCTGCTCTGTAGTCACAAAGGCTTCGGCTCTGCCGTTTCTCCGATACAATTAACATCTTCTGTATGCTCAAAGGCTTTATCACATTTCAGCCATTGATTTTGTTCCTGACTTCAAATGAAAAGGCTGTAGGCATGATTCTTTTAGAAGAATGTTCATATAGAATTTATGAACTGCCACCATCCATTATCCCTTGGGAAATAACTACACAGCCTCTAAAACTAATGTGGCTCATCTATAGAAGTATATATGTGTCTATGTTATATGGTATAATGTGCATCTAGCTTCAAAGCAATGAAGCACAGTTTTCAGTTTAACTGTTATGCTAGGGGAAGTTAGGTGAAGTTTTTTGCCATTACCTGTATTCACAGAGGCAATGTTTCATCTGCCTGAGACCAGCACACTGGGCTGATTTTAAGAGGCAGGCTGTCCACCTGTTTAATCTCAGAGGGGTGGGACATCATGCTTCTGGGGATGGTGGAAATGGCCGTGGCAGAGGATGGGATCATGCATTTGAGAGAAGCAGGGTATTGGGTCTACATTCAAGCTTTGTGCCCGGTGGGAGGAGGATGGGGGAGGCACAGTGAAAAATACTTTGCCAAGTAGTAAAAGGAGGGTGTAAGGGGGCATTGCTTTTGTTAATTAAATGGGATGTGTTGTGGGTGGGGTGTGGAGGCAAGCTGCTTCATGTTAGCCCTCCACTCATTGCCACCCCAGGGCCTTGTGGCAGCGGGAACAGATTTCAGCTGACTCAAAATGTGTTCTGAAACTTCCTTTTTTCATAACCTTGAGGAGTTCCATCCACTGAATAGAGGGCCAGATGTCGTCGTACCCACACGATGGCACTAGGACCCTGGGGACTCAGGGCTTGGGGACAGGGACACCGGACACCACATCCGGTCAGGGGAGGGGATGAGGGGCAGTCGGGATCAGGACCTCGGAGCAAGAGGTCAGGGCACAGAGCATGCTGTACCAATATGCTGTTATGGTAATAAAGGAATTGCTTGCTGCAACCCTACCGTCTCCTGCGTATTGTGTGAGGGTCCGCGACGCGACAACTGGCGACGAAGGATGGGATCGGAATCGTCCGACGTGGAGAAATCGCGATTTTAACCAGGGGCCCACAGTCACAGAGGAAGGAGTGCAGGAATGCAGCGACATCAATGAAGCAGCAACGACGCGGGAGCCCACCCCGATCGCTGCAGGAGGAACAGGAAAGAGAAGCTACCCCTCCGGTAAGCGCCTAGCAAAGAGCGCGAAATTGGAAATCGAAATTGAAGTGGAGAAGGCAGCGCGAGCTCTCTGGAGAGTCTCGGCGGCCATTTTGGGGTCAGGCGCGAGAGCCAATAGGAATTGAAAAGGCACGCTGCGGCCATTTTGGAGTCAGGCAGCACTGTGAGTGGACGCGAGCTCTCGCGAGAGTCTCGGCGGCCATTTTGGAAACAGGCAAATAGACCAATAAGAAGCCAGAAAGGCTCGGCGGCCATCTTAAGGCCAGGAAGAGATCGATTTTCAAAAGGAAAGTGCCGGTGTTCTCAGAAAACACCCAAAGAAGGCCAATAGAATATAAAATAAAGAAGGAAACGGCCAAAGAAAGGAAATAGAGAGCAACAAAAGTAAAAGCACACAGAAAGCAATAAAATAAAAGCAGCAAAATTCAACAAAGGTAATAAAGAAGGAAATAAAAAAAAAATAGGAAGCAGAAGCAAGAAATGGCAGACCCAAAACCAAGCGCGCAATATAGAAGACCACTGCCATTCAGCCTGTCTGAACCGCAAACAGGGATAAGATGGGAGAAATGGCTCAGGCGTTTTGAAAATTATACAGTGGCAACAGATGTCACAGCAGCAAAGAAACGAGGACTGTTTCTAAATCTAGTGGGTGATGAGGTCGAGGACCTGATGGTGACACTGCCAACCAAAGACATTGACACCTATGACAAACTAATAAAATGCCTAACGGACAAGTTTGACCCGCAAAGAAATGTGGACTTTGAGAGATACAGCTTCACGATTGCCTTCCAACAAGCTGAGGAATCACTAGATGACTTCGCAACGAGGTTGAGGAAACTAGTGACTCACTGTGAATTTGATAAATTCGACAACGAGCAGGCCATACGGTTACTAATAATCACAGGCTGTCGGGACATAGAATTCCGAACAAGAATACTAAAAGAACTGATAGCTCTAGAGAACATCCTCGCACTTGGGAGGGCAGAAGCGCGAGCAACAACACACGGACAAGTGATGGAACGTGGCAAAGGAAGAGGTGGAGAACAAATTCATCGGATGGCGAGCAACAGCAAAACAGGAAACTGGAGACAAGACAGAGGGGACCAGGCAGCAAGGAAGCCGCAAGAAGGAACGTGTTACAGATGTGGACTAGAGTTCCCACACCGAGGACAATGCCCCGCATTTAGCCAGACGTGCAGAAAATGCAATGGGAGAGACCACTACGCAAGCGTGTGTCGAGGAGCACAGTTCAGGAATGACCGGGGAAGAACGAGCAGCGGAAGAACGTCGAAGAGGAGACACATCAGACATGTCGAGACTGGAGTGAGAAGTTCATCCGCAGAGTCAGGGGAAGAATATGAAGAAGAGAAAACAGAGCGCCTGTACCTCATGACAGAGGTCACCACGGACTCAGAAGACGATGAGGAAGAGTGCAATGAAACAATATGCCTGGTGGACAAGAAAAAGATAAGGAAAACGGAGTCGGTAACAATAAAAGTGGGGCCACATGATGCCACTTTTGTTTTGGACAGTGGTGCGACGTGCAATATTATGTGCGTTTCGGAGTATGAAAAAATGAAAATAAAGCCGACTTTGAAGCCATCACGAGTGAAAGTCTTCACATGGGGGGCAAAGAGACCAGTGATCAACCTGGGGAAGTTCAAGGAAGAATTAAGGTACAAGAATCAAAGGCTAATGGAACAGATACATGTGCTCAAAGGAGACATCCCCGCGCCATGTTTGTTGAGCAACGTCACAGCACAAGTGATGGGACTGATGGAAATGACGTATCACATGGCAGAAAAAAAGAACATTTTAAAAGAATATCCAAAATTGATAGAAGGATTAGGAAAACTGAAAGGTCGACAGATAACATTACACATTGATGAAACGGTGATACCAGTTGCGCAACATCACAGAAGGGTGCCCATACATCTACAACCACAAGTGGAGGAAGAGCTGAAAGCCCTCCTAAACCAGGACATCATAGAACCAGCAGATGGACCGACACCGTGGGTGTCACCCATCGTGGCCGTCCCAAAGAAAGACAAATCGAAAATAAGAATATGCGTGGACATGAGGATTCCGAACAAGGCAATCGAACGGGAGCGACACCCAGGCCCACACCTAGACGATATGATTAGCTGTCTCACGGGTACAAGAAGATTTTCAAAGTTGGATCTATGCAAGGGCTACCACCAATTGGAACTCGACCCTCAGTCGCGGTATATCACGACATTCTCCACCCACCTGGGGTTATTTCGATACAAGCGCCTGAGCTTCGGGATCTCGTCAGCCACGGAAATATTCCAAGAAACAATTCGTCAAGTCATCAGGCCTGTCAAGAACAGTTTGAACTACAGTGATGATATCCTGGTATTCGGCAAATCAGATGAAGAACACGACACCGCCCTAAGAGAGGTGTGCTCACACCTAGAGGAAGCAGGTTTAACGCTGAATGAAGGAAAATGTGAACTGGGTCGCAATGAGCTGGTGTTCTTCGGTCACATTTTTTCCAAAAAAGGAATGCGGCCAGACCACAGCAAGGTGGAAACTTTGGAAAAGGCAAAGAAGCCCACAGACGTGGCAGAAGTGAGGTCGTTTCTGGGGCTAGCGAGCTACTGCGCGCGCTACATCAAGGACTTTGCCACCGTCAGCGCACCGCTGAGAGAGCTGACGAAACAGGGACAAAACTTTCGATGGACCAGCGAATGTGACAAAGGGTTCGAGGAGATAAGAAAGGCAGTGACAGCAGTGGATCATCTCGCCTACTTCGACCCGAAATTATGCACAGAGCTGACAGTGGATGCAAGCCCCGTGGGTTTGGGAGCAATTCTAGCGCAACATCAGCCTGGGAGAGATTCCTCAAGACACATCATCGCGTATGGAAGCAAGAGTCTGACAGATGTTGAGAAAGGATACTCACAACCTGAAAAAGAGAGTCTGGCGGTAGTGTGGGCCTGTGAACACTACCACATGTTCGTGTACGGAAAACCGTTCACGATCGTAACGGATCATCAGGCCCTGATCACAATATATGGCAACCCGAATGCAAAGATAGCGCCAAGAATAGAAAGATGGGGAATCAGGCTCATGGACTACAATTTCAAAATCATCCACAAGCCAGGCAAAGAACAAAACCCAGCAGACTACGTGTCAAGACACCCACTACCACAAAACTCCCAAGTGACCACAATGGCAGAAGAATACTTAAATTTTGCACTGAAACTCAGTACACCTGCGACAATAACGGTGAATGAACTGGAACAAGAAACGAGACAGGACGACACCATGCAAGAGGCAATGAGGATCAACAAAGCTCAACGATGGAGACACGTGAATAGTAACATGCATGTAGACAAAGGAGTAGACCAAGAAGAACTGCTGGCATTCAAAAGAATAAACGAGGAACTATCAGAATGTGAAAACGGAACAGTAATGAGAGGCACTAGAATAGTGATGCCCCAAACGCTAAGAAGAAGGACAGTGGAATTGGCGCACGAGTCACACCGGGGCATGGTGGCCACCAAAAAGATGCTGAAGGAAAAGGTGTGGTTCCCGGGACTTGACAGCATGGTGGAGGAAACGGTGACAAAGTGCCATGTATGTCAGGTAATAGGGCCACCCTCAAGACCGGAACCACTGAAAATGTCTCCACTACCAAAAGCGGTGTGGACGGAGCTGGCCGCGGACTTCTATGGGCCTCTAGAAACAGGAAACTACTTCTTAGTAGTGATTGACGAATACTCAAGGTTCCCCATCGTAAAGCTCGTGTCGTCGACGTCTGCGAACGCAACACTGCCAGTATTGGATGACATTTTTGCGGCATGGGGTTCGCCACAGACATTAAAAACAGACAATGGTCCACCGTTCTCAGGCGAAGAATTCAAGAGATTCATGGCATACCTAGGCATACATCACAGACGCATAACCCCCCTGTGGCCACAAGCAAACGGGATGGCGGAGAGGTTCATGGGGACCATCAAAAAGGCGGTGCAAAGAGCAAAAATAACAGACATATCAATTGGACAAGCCTTATGCCAGGTACTTAGGGACTATCTGAACACGCCCCACAGTTCCACTGGAAGATGTCCTGCCGAATTGGTACTAGGGCGAGTGAGCAGAACACGACTGCCACTGATAGAAGAAGAAAAAAAAGTGGACCAGGAAGACATCGCCATCAAAGACAAGGGGCAGAAAGCAAAGATGAAAGAATACGCGGATCAAAGAAGACATGCAACAAACCAAAAGATAGAGGAAGGGGACATGGTGTTTGTGAAGCAGCGGCAGGTGAGAAAGTCAGACAGCTCATTCGCAAAGGAACCAGTAAAAGTGGTGAAAGTGAATGGGCCCATGATCACAGCCGCAGCCGGCCAACGCCAGATCACTAGAAATAGCTCCCACTTTAAAGAAGTAAAAACAAAGGAAGAAACAGAGATGCCAAAGCAAGAACAGACCAGAGACACATCACAGGAAGACCCAACACCAGATGTTGGAGAACAACGACCAAGGAGAGAATGCAAAAAGACCAAGAGACTGATCGAAGAGATTTGAAGGAATACCAGTCCACGTTTTCTCTATCACTGACATGAGCCATGGGACAATTGGCAAACAACTTTTGTTCGCAACAAGGGAGGAGATGTCGTACCCACACGATGGCACGAGGACCCTGGGGACTCAGGGCTTGGGGACAGGGACACCGGACACCACATCCGGTCAGGGGAGGGGATGAGGGGCAGTCGGGATCAGGACCTCGGAGCAAGAGGTCAGGGCACAGAGCATGCTGTACCAATATGCTGTTATGGTAATAAAGGAATTGCTTGCTGCAACCCTACCGTCTCCTGCGTATTGTGTGAGGGTCCGCGACGCGACAGATGTAACAAACCATTTTCTGATCGCAAACTCTGCGAGTCGCAAACTCACTGGATTTGCGGTCACAAAATGCCTTTTTCTAACCTACAAAACCCATTTTGTGAGTCTGAAAAGTTTTCCAACTTGTAAAATGGGTTTTCGACCCATAATAAATTGCAATTTGTATGGGTGGTGTAAAAGGAGTGATCCTTGCAAAATGCGATTTGGTATGCAATGTACCAATGTACTGCAAATACATTTCTGGTCTCAAACCACTGAACAGTTTCCGACACCTCAAACGAGGTAGTAATTGATTCAGAAGGGGTCCGCTCTTGGCTCTTTTCCCTTTAGGAATTATGTTGACAACCTCGGGTAATGCACAGTGGCTGATGAGACCATTGCCTGCTCTCCCTTATGTTTTTCGAAAACTAAATCATTATGGAGCAGATTTACAAGCCCCATGCATAATTCTTGCGCCGTAGTTGCGTCACTTTTTGTGACGCAGCGGCAGCGTAAAAATACAGCCCATTTACAAAGTGATGTATCTAGGGAGATGCGTCATGTTGTAAAGCCCTGCGTCACGTTTTACCTGCATCAGGTATAATGTATGCGCAGTGGGCGTTCCCACGCAGGACAGCCTCGTAAAAGTGATGCAGTAAAATCTACAAGGTTTCATTGCACCCCTTCTAGGACGCCACTGCGTAAAATTCTTACGCCTGCTTGGAGCAGGGGTAAGGAGTGATGCAGCACAATGAGGATAGGCCTCTCCACGCATTGCTGGAGTTGTGTCATTCTTGCGACACGACTCCAGCAATGTGACTTTTGCGCCAGCAGATGCGTCAGAATTTCTGACACATCTGTCAATCCTTGCGACATAGTGCGCCGTATTGTAAATACGTCACATTCTTGGTGCCACAGGGGATTTTCAGGGTGGCACAGGGAAAGTGATGCATCTCTACAGATGCCTGACTTTCTAGTAAATCGGCCACTATGTTTCTTATAGAAGCACCAGTACTGTAAAGAACATACAGTCCTTTAAAAAAGTGTTTCATTCGAAAAGGCAAACATAGTAATGCTGTCCATTGAAGGCCATCCTCTTTGTGCTTATAGCCGAACCCAGGGAGTCCCAAATTGTGATCTGTGTATTTTTTCAGTAAGCAGGTGATTCTGCGGCACACTGCAAATGGTTATTTTGTGGTGCGACATATTAATAAGACACTCCACAAATTCACAAAACATCAGTGAGCAATTTGCAATCTCAATCTCAATCTCTCAATCTCAATTTGCAATCTCTTTTTGTGAATGGAATCTTAGCATATCTGCCGTTGACTCTTAATTACTTTTTGACATAAGAATGGTCTATGTACTTGCCAACCCAGGCCGTTGAGATAAATTTTGCGCTCATTTTTTGCACAAAATTACTCCTGCTAGAAGCATGCCCCATAAAACCCATTAGCTCGGTGTTAAAGACATCTGTGACATCTCTTAGCACTCTCTTGTAGAGCATAGGACCCGGATCCCCCCAGCATGGCCCCGCCTCCCCCTAGTTGACACACCAACCGACAATTGAAACCTCAAAGCATTGAGTGGGTTATAAAAAAGGCCATGTTTAATTCTCAACATATCATAAACATGACAAAAGCAAAGTAACATGCATAATCAAAATCAGACACTTTTAATATTAATCTTCATAAATGCAAATCATGAATGCAAAATCATCTCATCGCCCCCCAGCACCAAGGGGGCCCTCTGGCTCGCATCTCGCACTGAGCCTACCACGCGAGGTGCAGCGCACCTGCGCCCAAGAGAAGTGGGCCCCACGCTCTGATCCTTGTCCGCCATTTCCAGGGCCCACCCCCCCAACCACCAGGCTGCCCAGGGACCCAGGAGGCTCGTGATCTGTCGCCCTAGCCTCCCCAGCCGGTGGTCACATCTTCCCAGCGAAGAGCTTACCGTCTCCCCCTCAGTGCTGGCCTATGGAGTACGCAATGCGGACTCCCGTCCCTTGTGTTAGTCAATGTCACTGATCGCAGGTCTCACTTCCGCCAAAAACAAACCACCCCTTCCAACTCCTAAGCAAAAGGGATGGTGGGTGGGAATTTAAATTTTAAAGTAAAAGGGAAGGGGGTGGAAGAAGGAGTCGCCCGGCGAGGTCGTCAGCTGGAGTGGCAGAGGGCAACGAGAGACTGAGGCCACGGTGTCTTGACCCTAAATAGGGCAAAGGTCTCCGCCCCCTGCCACCCCAGCCGGACATACGTATAGGCCGACCCGGAAGTACTTGGGTGACCGAGTGCCGATTGGGCGACCGGCCGCCCAGGATCATGTGACCGGGGGCGTGGCCCGGGGGGCCCGGGTCCTAAGAGCGCGCTTTCATGATATTCGCGCTTGTCATAGGACCCGGATCCCCCCAGCATGGCCCCGCCTCCCCCTAAGTGGGCCCCACGCTCTGATCCTTGTCCGCCATTTCCAGGGCCCACCCCCCGACCACCAGGCTGCCCAGGGACCCAGGAGGCTTGTGATCTGTCGCCCTAGCCTCCCCAGCCGGTGGTCACATCTTCCCAGCGAAGAGCTTACCGTCTCCCCCCTCAGTGCTGGCCTATGGAGTACGCAATGCGTACTCCCGTCCCTTGTGTTGGTCAATGTCACTGATCGCAGGTCTCTCTTCCGCCACAAGGGTGGCCAAGGCCCTCAGGTCTGCCACCCTCCCCACCTGCGCTCTGTATAAATGACCAAAGTCCTTTAATCCATGTGTCTGTGCCCAAGTCCGACAAATGCAGCCCATCGTTGTGGTACGTAGCCTCTCCAGAGATCATCCGGTGCGGAATATGACACAAGCGGCCCTTCACTGAGCACAACCTAGCCATCTCCCCGTTGAGTCGCCTTACTGACACGTTCAAGGACCTTGTTCGAACTCCCGGGCCCCATGTCCTGCGCGGTATCATAGCTGACCAAGCAATCCTGGCCGATGGGAAGATCTTCCCTAACCACGCAAACTCTGTCAGCAACACCTCTTTGACTGCCAAGCGACCACGATCCACCATGTCATTCCCTCCCAGGTGAACGATAATCCAGTCTGGAGACTTGTGCCCTTCTTGATCTCTTAACTCCTCCACGAGCCGCCTCAGGTGACGAATTTGCATGCCCCTGACGCCTCGCCACAGGAATTCCGTCCCGCTCAAGTCTGCCGGTTTCACCACTCGCCGTTGATGTAAACGCACCGTAGCGCGTAGCACGAACGAGTGCCCCAATACCCACACCACCTTTGCGGGCATACTAAGTTAGAGGAGAGAAATGGAAAAGTCAAGCACAAATCACAGTAAATTATTGATCCATCATCACAACAATTCAGGCCTCACATATCTGCGATAGCAATCGGACGACCAGCGCCCCACTCTCTTAACCGCCTCCCCGCGGCCAAAGTAGCTGTGCCAATTCTAAATGAATGGGACGAGTATCCTGCTGCCCCCAGACCCAATCGCGCTAGCACCAACCCCAAGACCGCCTTAAACTGAAACTGGGACAAACAGTCCCCATTCTCATGAATAAACAAGGCCTGCCCGCTCCCAACTGGGCGCAGGGCCAAATACTCTCTCATCCGGGTTACCGGGCAGGCCGAGACCCCTGGCGCTGGACCCAGACGAATGGTGACCCCCTTGCCCAATTGGTCGGTCTTAGATCTCCTCAATGTCACTACCAGACTACTTGAAGACAGGCAAGTGTCCCTATGTTCGAGGCCCCCTTCCTGGTCAACTCTAGAGGACCCTACCACTTCACCCAGACGGAATGCCCCGTAAAAGGTTAGAGTGAAAGCTGCCCCTAGCAGGATGCCTTCGAAAGGTGAGTTACAAACTGACGGCAAGAGGTCCACCATGGCACATAAGGTAGGGATGTCCAAAGGCCTACGAGAATCCCGCCTAGGTCCTTCTAGTCTTGCCCAGCCCGCTACCGCTTTCCTGACTAAAAATGAGCAACCCGGTTCTCGTACCCCTGCTAGTTTTGCAAAGAAGCCTATTGCCGACAAGTTAGCCTTTACGAACGAGACAGCCCTGCCCTGATCCCTTAACGCCTGTAGGTACCCATGAATAGCATCCGGGGCAAACAATTGAGGCAACCCAGCCTCTTTCACGAAAGACCTGTAGGAATTAAAATGCCTTTGGTAAGATTTCCTGGTGCGATCGTTCAGGGAAGCACCTACCAGCCCCGCTAATGCGGGGCACCAATTGTCCACAGTGATGGTGGGAACTCTGTCATTCGCTCCTCCGCCTGCGGGTGGAACCTCCGGAATTCCTGCAACTTGGAACGAGACAAAGCATCAGCAGCATTGTTGTCAACTCCTGGTATATGCGCCGCCTTGAAAGTCAAGTTCAGCTTCAAGCACACCAACACCAAACGTTTTAACAGTCTCAACACATGCCCACAAGAGGCCCCTTGCCTGTTAATAACTTCTACCACAGCCATGTTGTCCGACCAGAACACCACTGCCCTGTCCCTGAAGCGGTCGGCCCAAATTGTCACAGCTACAACTATGGGAAAGAGTTCCAGGAAGGCTATGTTTTTTGTCAGGCCTGCCCTGTGCCAATCCGCTGGCCACTCCGCCCCACACCAGGAAGGACCCAAAATGGCACCAAAACCGATGCTGCCGGCCGAATCAGTAAACAGGCCGAGTTCCGAGCTAGACACCGGAGGGGCTGGCCACACCACCCTACCATTGAATTCGCTCAGGAAACTGCGCCAAACTCTAGGGTCTTCCTTCACCTCGGCCCTCAGCCGAACACGGTGGTGCTTGTGTGTTAATCCCCCCATTGACCTAGCTATGGATCTAGAGAAAGGGCGCCCCATGGGGATGATTCTTAGGGCAAAATTGAGCTGGCCAACCAGTACCTGGAGCTGGTGAAGAGTAACCTTTGGTCCCGCCAGAGTGGCGTCAATCGCTCGGGAAAAGGCCTGAACTTTATCCAATGGCAACCTGCACTCCCCTGCCACCGTGTCAATTTCTATCCCCAAAAAGGACATGCACGTGGCCGGCCCCACTGTTTTGTCCGGAGCCAGGGGGACCCCAAACTCCCGAAACATCGACACCAGCTCATTGAGCGCTCTGGCGCACTCCTCTGATGCTGCCGGACCCATCACCATGAAATCGTCTAGGTAATGTACCACATTGACACAACCTGTCCTGCGTGAAAAAACCCATTGCAGCATGGAACTAAAGGTCTCAAAATACTTGCACGATACCGCATAACCCATGGGCATGCATTTATCAAAGTAGAATTGCTGCTGAAGCTGGAACCCCAGTAGTTTGTAATCCTCAGGATGTACTGGTAACAGCCGGAAGGCAGACTCAATATCATTTTTGGCTAACATAGCCCCCCGCCCTAGGTCCCTCACCATACGCACTGCGGCATCAAAAGATGAGTAAGTAACAGAACACAAAGCTGGGTCAATGCAATCATTCACCGAGGGACCTTTAGGAGCGGAGAGGTTGTGTATCATCCTAAACTGCCCAGGATCCTTCTTAGGCACTACTCCTAGGGGGGAACAAACATAGCCTGCCAGCGGAGGAGCGGAGCAAGGGCCAGCGACCCTACCTAAGGCCAATTCTTTCTCAACCTTAGCTGCCACTACCGTTGGGTGCATTCTAGCTGACAAGAGATTGTTGCATTGGTCAACGGGAGGAACGCCTAGGGCGGGAATGCGGAACCCTACAGAAAAACCATCAAACAAAACCTTGGCTGCTGCCTTATCTGGGTACTGATTGAGCCAATAAATCAGTTTCCCTATGTCTACAGGAGAAGGTAGCTTATTGCTGAGGAGGCTTGTGCTCCCTGCTCCCAGCCCCCCACACTCTTTGAACTTTTTATTACATTTGAACTCTGGGTGAGAGGAGTGACCGCAGAAGGAGCACGCATGTTTGAATCTGCACTGCCCTGCGGGATAATTGCATGACTTTTTATTGAATGCCCAGCAAGCTCCTTTCTTTTCCCCTGGGCCTCCCTGAGAGGTCCGAAATGGCTGCTTCGTGTGGAGCCCCCCACCATTAACGTTCTCAAGCCAGGCATTTATTTCCACCTGGTCCCAGCCAATACTCGGGTTCTCCTCTTTTGCCCACCGGAATTCCCTATCATAATCCAACCATGCTGTTCCCCCATGAGTCGCATGCGCTTTCACAATTTTATTCGTGTAGAAAACCAATGATATTGCTAACTCTGGCCTTTTGTCCAATAACACCGTCATGTACACCTGGAAGCCAAAGAGCCAATTAGTCAGAGACTCTTCCACCATTGGTTTCCTGTCTTTGAAGGAGCCCTCTTTTCCCTCCCTCTCCCTGAACTCCCTCTCCCTCCTTGTAGGCCTGATGAACGCAAATATATCAACATATGCCCCTTTCCAGATTTGTTCCTTCATTTCCGTGGACACATGCGTGGCTAACATTCCAGGTTGGGACAACACATTCCCGTGTACCACACCGGGCACTATCCCCGCTTCCCCGCCCTTGGTCG
This sequence comes from Lissotriton helveticus, assembly GCF_964261635.1. Lineage (NCBI taxonomy): Eukaryota > Metazoa > Chordata > Amphibia > Caudata > Salamandridae > Lissotriton > Lissotriton helveticus. The sequence continues at coordinate 1,913,939,932 of NC_136065.1, forward strand.
CCACCTCGCATGCCTTACCTCCTACAGGTATTGTCGCTATCGCTGGTGTCAGGGGTGTCACTCCTGTAGTCCCACTGGGCTTAGTACTCCGCGCCTCTACTACAAGCGCTAACTGCCTCTGAATTTCTATCAGCGCATCCTGTTCCACAGTCTGCCCTGGTGCCCACGGGGCTGCTGCCACTGTGCTGGGAGTCTGTCCCGCCGCCGGGGGTGCTAGCTGTCCCACTAGAGTAGCAACAGATGCTAAAAGCCCAGCCATCGGGTCCTGTGTGACTGCTGCCGCCACTACAGGTTGAGGGGGGAGAGGTGCTGGTAAGTCAATCACGGCCTGGTGCGGATTCACCGGGGCCAATGCTTTTAGTGCTTTTCTAATCTCTGCCAATGCTGAACCCACGGGGTCAGCTGGCGTTACTGCAGGCACGGGTGCTCCCCCTAGCGGTAAGTCCGCCCTTGGTATTACTGGCATGAGGGGGGTAGTAATTACATCTTCTAATGGAGGAGCAGGTATCTCCTCTAATGGAGGGGGGACGGGACCTACTGGTCTCTCGTCCTCTGCTTCTCTGTCATGAGACTTTTTCTTCTTCTGTGATGCACCCCCTTTACGTTTTTGGTGGGCTCCAGGCTTCTTTACTAACGGGGGGGAAGCAGCCCTGGGTGGCACCCCCTCCCTACGCGGTCGCTCATTAATGCTCTCCTGCTCTGGCTCACCCTGCGAGGCATCGCTATCGCTCGCGCTCTCCTGGTCATTACCCAGCTTAGCCAGCACTAGTTTCAACAATTGCGCAATTTCGGGGTCCTTCCCCTTCCGTTTGTGGCTAACTTTCTTGGGGGCCATCGCTTCTCCGAGTCTGAATCTGTGTCAAAACAACGCGCGCTTCCTTGCTTTTACGCGGGAAACTGACTGTTGTGCCCTCGAGGTTAGCGCTACTGATATCACCGCTAATGCCGCCTAGCGCGCTTATCCGGACTCCTGCCGGGCTCCTGCCAGGTGATTACAAGCCCCGCACCCTAGCCTCCCCTCACCGAGCCGCCCACTCTGCCCAAGAAGGAACCCGGACCCCGGAGCCCCACCGGCAGCCACCAACCACCGGAAGTGACCCGCACACAACAACCCTCGAACCCCCTCCCGCAATCGGCGGCTGCAAGCAGGCCCCCCAGAACTCCCGGCCCCTTACCTGGCAAAATGGGCGTCTCTCCGCTGCAGCGCGCTGGTCTCCGCCGTCTCCCCTCACAGCCGCCGAGCCTCGCCGCCGGGCTCCGGATCCCCAGCACCGCCTTCCACGCAGCTCCTCGCACTCCCTCGACAATCCAACGGGAGGTGCGAGCGTCGGGGGACGAGGGACAATTTAAATTTTAAAGTAAAAGGGAAGGGGGTGGAAGAAGGAGTCGCCCGGCGAGGTCGTCAGCTGGAGTGGCAGAGGGCAACGAGAGACTGAGGCCACGGTGTCTTGACCCTAAATAGGGCAAAGGTCTCCGCCTCCTGCCACCCCAGCCGGACATACTTATAGGCCGACCCGGAAGTACTTGGGCGACCGAGTGCCGATTGGGCGACCGGCCGCCCAGGATCATGTGACCGGGGGCATGGCCCGGGGGGCCCGGGTCCTAAGGGCGCGCTTTCATGATATTCGCGCTTGTCAACGTCTGCATAGGAATATACAGGCTCGGACTGGTCATTGCGGGCATCGGGCTATCCCCCTGTGTGCCGCATGGATGGGGGCCGGTTTTGGGCTCCTGGGGGCCGTTTTTGTTACAGGGCCGTTTTTGCAGCTTAGCTGCAAAAACGGCCCTGTAACAAAATCGGCCGAAAACCGGCCCTGGCAAAGAGCGCAGTCGCACCCCCAAACCCCCCGGGGGGATGGGGGGCCGGCTGAGCACTTTGCCAGGGTCGGTTTCGGTTCCCAGTCCGGCCCTGGGAATATATCTTATTTAACGCATAAGTGCTATTGTGCATAATTTGAGAGTCTGTTCTACACAAGTTCACTGAATAGATTGTGTTGCAACTGGACATCCATGGGTTTGATGAAGTGTTAAAGCAAATTAGCGGATGTGTAGCAGCCTGTACCACTTATGGAGTGGTTGGATGAAAGAGTGATGAATGATGTGTTAACGGTGTTGGAAGGATTTTGTGAGAGTGAGTTAGAGAGCAGATGGGTGCTCTTATCTTCTCTTCTGTTGAAGTGCCTATATGTGTAACAGTGAGAAAAAGAGTGAGAGATAGAAAGCAGGCCTTTCACAGTAATTTGATTGCTATAAATGAATGAGTGAGTCTGTATAGAATCCATTCTGGACTGACAGTGGAGCACCACACATCAAGCACTGGATATAGGCCAGAGATGTGGGTCAGAAAATAGGCCCAGACACCAAAGTAAAAATCACCCCAATTAGTGATTTAGAAAGCTAATAAATTAGCCCCTGTTTGCAAATTGGGGCAGATTTTTTTTTACCCTTGCATGCCTCGGATGGCCTCCAGCCGTCCAACGTCACGGTGGGCGTGTGCGTCGGACAGCCGAGGGCAGTCCGATTTGAGCACACGTGGGATTCGCCCGCACTGCGGGGGAATTCCACGTATGTCTGAGGGGTTAATTAGGAATCAAAGCAACAAATATTTAAAAAAGTCAGTATGTTATATAGTCAATAACATAGCAGAATGCAAAAATATACCAAAAAAATTAAATAAAATAAGTCAAAATGAATAAATCGCCAAAAAGGCAATACATAAAGTGATATTGTAATAGAAAAGAAGAAAGAAGGTTAGAAGATGAACAAGCATTTACAATGCAATGGTCTCGGCATTATTAAAGGTAGAGCTATTGGCATTGCTCATTACTTTTTTTTTTTTTTAATCATAAATAAACGGCATTGTTATTTACATTGCCAATTGCTTAATCGCTTGCATATGCGAGACCTATTGCATTAGCACCCACACATAGAGTAAGTAGAAGAGTAGTAGAGTGAGTAGTTGATAGTGAGTAGGAGAGAGTTATTAGTAAAGAGAATATTAGAGAGCGAGTAGTAAAAAGTGAAAGAGTGAGTATTAAATAGTGAGAGAGTGAGTAGTAAAGAGTCCTAGAGCCACACACATTTACATGCACAGCCACACCCTTACATATACAAAGTGTATTTTTAGTTTCAGTAGTAAAGAGTGAGTAGTATAGAGTGACTAATTATGAGTGAGTAATGTTGAGTAGTAGAGAGTGTAGCAGAGTGTGTAGTATAGTATTACAGTAAGTACTATGCATTAGATGCTATTTAGTAGAGTGAGTAGTAGCGAGTTGTTGATATTGAGTACTACAGTGAGTAGAGAGTGTTTTGGAGTTGGATAGTAAGTATTCGAGTGAGTATTGATAATATTTGATAGTGAGTAGTATAGAGTGACCATTTGAGTGAGTATTTGTGAGTAGTAGAGAGTGTAGTAAAGGGTGTGTAGTAGAGTGTGTAATAGAGCGTTATAGTGAGTACTGTAGAGTATTTATATGTGTACTAAAGTGAGTAGGGAGTATTAGAGTTGTTTAATAAGTACTTTAGTAGTAGAGTGAGTAGTAGTGAGTAGTTGCTATTGAGTAGTACAGTGAGTATAGAGTATTAGATATTTGTCGTGTAACTAGTAGAGTGAGTATTGAGAATATTAGAGAGTGAGTAGTAAAGAGTGAGTAGTAGTGTGTAGTAAGTTGTGTGTGGTAGACATTTTTTTGTAGAGTATTACAGTCAGTACCTCACAGCATTTTTTCTCATTACTAAATCTATTAGGCAGTATTAGAGAGTTGTAGAGTAAGTAGTACAGTATTAGAGTGAGTAGTAGAGAGTGAGTAGTAGAGAGTATTAGTAGAGAGTTATGAGCGGTACTGCCAAGTGAATATAAACAATACGGTTAACCGATGCGACAGAGGCTAATGTGTATTAAACAGCCGAATAAAAAAGAACAAAAGCAAAGATAATCAATTTGTTCTAGGGTATTGTTCTTAAAAATAAACAGCTCACACAGCTCTCAAAGCCCTCACAGTTCTCATTCTTCACACGGCTCTCGCATCTCAAATTTCTTACCCAGCTCACACAGCTCTCACAGCCCACACTGCTCTCACAGCCCATACAGCCCTCACAGCCCACACAGCTCTCACAGCCCACACAGCCCACACAGCTCTCACAGCCCACACAGCTCTCATAGCCCACACAGCTCTCACAGCTCTCACAGCCCACACAGCTCTCACAGCCCACACAGCCCTCACAGCCCACACAGCCCACACAGCCCTCACAGCTCTCACCGCTCTCACAGCTCTCACAGCCCACCCAGCTCTCACAGCCCACACAGCTCTCACAGCCCACACAGCCCACACAGCTCTCACAGCCCACACAGCTCACACAGCCCACACAGCCCACACAGCCCTCACAGCCCACACAGCTCTCACAGCCCACACAGCTCTCACAGCCCACACAGCTGTCACAGCCCACACAGCCCTCACAGCTCTCACAGCCCTCACAGCCCACACAGCCCTCACAGCTCACACAGCTCTCGCATCCCACACAGCTCTCACAGCCCCCACAGCTCTCACAGCCCCCACAGCTCTCACAGCCCACACAGCTCTCACAGCCCACACAGCTCTCACAGCGCACACAGCCCACACAGCTCTCACAGCCCACACAGCTCTCACAGCCCACACAGCCCACAGAGCCCACACAGCTCTCACAGCCCACCCAGCTCTCACAGTTCCCTTAAGCTTAAAGAAGTTCTACAAGAAAACCGTTCTGATGTTTTATGCGCAGGGTCCAACTCAACATTTATCCAGTGACTGAACGGAACAATATTTAATCAGGAAAACTGCATCCAAATCATAGCCTACTTTGTTTTTTTTGGGGGGAAGAAAGGGGCGACGAAATGAGTTAATTATAATGCTAAGAGCTAGAAACTTCAAAACGCCTGAGTGGAGATTTGGTTTTGTGACTTAACATTTCTAGCTGTGTCACCGGATTTACCACACTGTGTGATCCTGGGCATACGGATTCACCCTTCTTCATTTCCTTTATCTGATAAACTGGCCAAAATAAGAACGCCTGGAAACGGGTTTAACGCCACAGTTAATCTATATATAGGTGGACATCTGCGTCTGAAAAGAGCATCTTCGTCTCCCGGGGAGGCACTTGGCGGCTGTGCATTCAGTTATTTGACGGAATCAAAATGAGAATTGCCTTTTTGTTCGGGGGGCGGGCCCCGCCGCCATTTTAAAAGATTAGCAGCTGATAAAGCTGCCAGAAGGTACTTAGTATAAAGCAGACAGTGTATGTCCTTTGATTTTATACCGCCTGCACAACTCTCGAGCCCCATTCTGGCTAACACACGTGCCAAGGCAGGTGTGAAGCCAACGTAGGCACGGAGATGCCTGCCAGGGATGTCACGCACTGTTAAAGAGGTGCACCAGGGGTGACAGAAGGAGCGAGAAGGCCTCACTCTGCCCTGGCCCACTGGGCACACACCCATGTTTATAAGTGGCACACAGCGATTATGAATCACTATTTTGTGTAGCGCTTAAATGCAAGCGCAGCATTAATTTAACGATATTTAATCAACAACAGCAAAATGAAATGCTACACGTGGCCTCCTTGAACCAAGTCACACTTTTCTTTGCAGCAGGCACACCAACCCAACATCTCATCAGTAGTGAAAATGAATCACTTGAAAGTATAGACTTACGCAGATTCACACATTCAGTAAAATATTCTTCATTAGTTCAGTTTAAGGTGACGAACGGGCAGCTCCAAAGCCCGCCGGCCTCCGGCCCTGCTGCACAGGGCTTTACTCTAAGTATACAGAGAGATCTCTCGGGACAAAGTCACAGCCACAAGAGCGCTTTAAACGCGAGTATGGGTGCGCACTGTATACAGCATAAACCACCCTGGGGCTGGCTGCCTACCTAGTTCAAGCATTAGCGAGGGCAGGGAAGCAAGCACAGCGAGGGGGGCTCGACTGTCCACTTACTTATTGCTGACTGACCTGCCTGCTGCCCAGCCTGGAGCCACGATTGTGCAGCAGCACAGACACACTGCCTGCTGCCATGATACTGCCTGTGCCAGTGCTGTCTTCATCCACTCTGAGGCACTGAGCTCAGGTCAGCTGAGCTGCTGTCCAGTCTCCACAGTCCTCGCCTCTACCGCGGCGTGGCTCCCCCGCCGCAGCCGCGCTCGTCCTCCTGTGGGGGGCTGGCCGCGCCAGCCCAGAGACATTCGCCGGCTCACCCTGACCTCAGCTGAGTGCCGCACATGATGCGGCCGGACGGTCGGGACCCCCCCTGCGGCCGGCCTGGCCTGCCTGGTGCCCTCATGATGAGGGAGAATGAGCAACTGAGTGAGGCAGCCTGCACGCTCACTCAGATTCCCCCCCCGACTAACTTCCTGTCAGTTCCTGGCGGCCGGACGTGACGCGGGAGTACCCATACTCCGATACATTGTAGCGCCGGCTCTCAGAGAGCTGCGCGCTGCTGTTAACTGTTTGCTGGGACACAGGCGGCCAGCACCTCGAGCAGCAGAGAGAGCCACACCGTGACACGCACAGTCAGTGACAGGCGCCGTTGGCAAAAGACGCTTGGCAGGACTGAAGCAGGTCGGTGCGGGCCACCAAGGAGTCCTAGCACACACAATGTCATCCCTTCATATTTTCAAGCTGAACAGAATTTGATATAATGAAGAAAATGCTCACCATGCCTCCTCCATCATTGATTCAGTAGCTGCAAGTGGCTGACGCTTGGCAGGACTGAGGCAGGTCGGTGCGGGCGACGGTGCCCCTGAAAACCATAACATCAAAAACAAAATGGCGGCCGCAAGCATCCGAAAATTTTCGGATTCGGGGGCGTGTATTTGTTGTTCTGAGTGACGGATGACGTCACTGTCGAAAGAACAGCAAAATTTACGCTCCCGAATCCGAAAGAGACGGAGCTTTATTGGAGTGATGCCCCTCTCCTCCAATGGCTGGCATCCGTTTAGGAAGCCAGCTAATGGAGAAGAGACGGAGGAGAGAGGCGGGTTCAAACATCGTACTAAAGAAAATTAATTCTCCTCCCGGAGACTGCGCAAGCACAGCCTTCTCGGTCCTCGACCTAAAAAGGGAAGTAAATAGAAGAGAGTAAAAAGAAGGCGGTAAGAAGGATATCAAGTACATGCTGAGACAAAATTATAATATAGTAAGAGAGGATAACAAAATATCCTATTAAAATCTGAGTGAAATAGAACATGAATAATAACTCATACTATAGATGAAATTCAACAAATAATCTGGTTAGTCTTGTGAAGACACAGTAGCATTAACACTAGCACTATGAGATATATCTGTCTAATCCCTGGATGTGACATACTAAATTCCACCAACAGTTAATAGAAATATTTTTTGGGGATTTCAAGTTAGAAGTAACAACCTTTTTTCTATATATGCAATTGATATTAAGAGTTCTAAATGTTTTCCTAGCAATATGCTGCAAGACCAAACAGGGTGTGCCCCTCCCAAAAATATTTTATCTAAAGAAAAAGCTGAGGAAACACTGGTGAAAACTTCAACCTTTTGCCAAGCATGAGTCCAAAATTAAGAAACAACAGGGCATTGAAAAAACATATGCGAGTATCTTGTTGAATCAGTTAGTTTTAAAAACAAAAACTGCAGTGTAAAGTAATCGAATATGGAAATAAAAAGGAATTTTTGTTAAAGTAATGGACTGAGCTCTAGAATGCACTTTGGTTCAGATTTGAACTCAGGTAGAAACCATTCAAGTACAATGCAACTCTAATTGCCCCAAAGCTTCATTAGGAAACTTAGGTCTGTCGATATTAAGTAGTCGAAGCAATTTGTATATGACAGCAACGTTTGAGAGCAAATTCCTAGAAATAGAACTAGTCTGCATATGAGGAGCTGCAAGGCTAGAAGAGGCGAGTGACCCAAGTGCAATGTGGAGGTGACCTACCATTAAATTGTGTAAACAAAATATTTGAGAGATTAATATGTGCTGGATAGTTCTGAAAAAGAAACAATAGAGTTATCCTTTAATAATTGTGAAATGGTGAAAATACCCATATCTGTCCACTTTGTACACAGTATGGTTTTACCATTCTTCTTAATCAATGTATTATGCCAGATGTAACTAGTAACAAACTGATCAAAAATTGATAAATATGAACCATAAATTGTTTCAATGAGGAACAAGTGTGTGATACAGTAGATGGCACCCAAACCTTAGGTGAATTAGACATAAAAAGATTTGTTTTGTGAGGAAAAGGGAAAGTCAAAGCCCGCTCTAGATAGGACCATAACTTGCCAATGTTGCAGACAGAATCTAATAAATGAACCTGAATTTGTTTAATTTCAAATGTCCTGTGATATGTAGAGAAATCTGGAAAATTAACACCTTGAAACAATGTTGGATTTTTCAATTTATCTAGGGAAATTCTAGATTTCTTCCTATTCCAGAGGACCTGAAGTAATATGCTATCAAAGGTAGCAAAACAACTTTAAAACATTTTAACCAGCATCATCATAAGAAAAAAGTTTACAATTGTGAGAAAAATCATCTTGATTGTGTCAATGTGACCCCATCAAGATAAATAAAATGAGAGCATTTTTGTGTAAGGTGACAGACTTTACTAACTATTCCATCTGTATTGATTTTATGAGTATCCCTAATAGAATTACAATACTAGATCCCCAAGCATTTAATATTAGTTCTATTCCAGGATAAACCCGCCGCAACAGATAGTACTTTCGTACAACATTTATTGAGAGTCATAACCTCTTACTTATCTACATTAAGTTTATAACCTGAAACCTCGTAATAGAGTTTTAGTTCTGTGAAAAAAGTTGGTATAGACAATTTCAATTTTGAAACAAACCAAATAATATCATCTGCATAAGCAGTACACTTAATGGGTTGATCTTTAACTTTAAAGGCAGAAAAAGTCTCAGGCTATTTTATTTGAAAGAGAAATAGATCTAATTTATTTATTTATTTATTTAGCGATTTATAGAGCGCCTGGTGACCCGGAGGCATCCCCGCGCTGTAGCATTTGTGGAGACCAGAGGGGAGAGGGGACTTTATTTTGGGAACAGCAGCGTTTTCAATTTTTTCCGGAAAAGGAGATGGCTGGGTTCCAGCCTCAGGGGGCGAGGAAGTGAGTTCCATCCTGAGGATGCTTTTACAGAAAAGCGTCGACCGCCGGTGCGTGCCTTCCTGTATCTGGGGACGTTGGCCAGACGCTCATTGTCCGAGCGTAGGGACCTGGGGGCCTTGTAGGGGGTGACCAGGTCTCTCAGGATAGCAGGGCCGAGACCGTTGAGAAGTTTGTGTGCGGTGCACAGGGCCTTGAATTCTACCCTTTGTCGTATTGGAAGCCAGTGGAGGGCCTTGATCGCTGGTCTGGCTGAGACTCTGGAAGGGAGATTCATAAGGAGCCGGGCAGCTGCGTTTTGCGTACGCTGAAGTTTAACCATAGTGGCTTCAGGAGCTCCCAGATAGACCGTGTTACTGTAGTCTAGCCGCGCAAGGATCAGACCTTGGACCAAGAGTTTCCTATATAGGGGCGGAAGTAGTGGGAGGATCCTGCGGATGGAGCGCATGAGACCAAAACAGGTGCCTGCTGTTTTGGCTGCTTGGGTTTTCAGAGACAGCTCGGGTTCCAGCCAGACTCCTAAGGTCTTAATTACTTGTTTCGGGGTGGGTACTTCCCCGAAGACGTCTGGCCAGACCGATGAGGGGATGGTGGTCCATTGCTTGCCCAAAAGCATGACTTCTGTCTTTGATCCGTTTAGCTTGAGCGATGACTCGCACATCCAGTGGTGAATTTGCTGGAGGCAGTTCGGCAGATTGTCTGGGTGATTGTCCAGATGTGAGAGTGAGACGACCAATTGCTTGTCGTCCGCATAGCTCACAATCTTGATCCCGAAGGGGGCGACGACATCCTCGAGGGGGGCCATGTAAGCATTAAATAAAGTGGGGCTTAGTGATGACCCCTGGGGGACTCCGCTCGCAAGGGGGAGGGAGGCAGAGTGGGAGTTGCCATCCCATACCTGGAACGAGCGCCCTGAAAGGAAGGATTCTATCCATGTGAGCGCCGAACCTGCGAGCCCTGCCACGGCCAGCCGATGGAGTAGGACACGGTGGTTAACTGTGTCAAAGGCTGCACTGAGGTCCAGGAGGATCACTGCCACTGACCCTCCTGAATCCAGGATGCACCTTGCCTCCTCGATGACAGCGAGAAGGGCGGTATCTGTGCCGTGGCCCGGGTGGAACCCAGTTTGTGACTGCCGCAGAAGGTTGTTTGATTCAAGGAACTGTGACAGTTGCCCATTGACCAGTTTCTCGGCCATTTTGCTGACGCATGGGAGGAGTGAGATTGGCCGGTAGTTCGCCATGTCGGCGGGGTCCAAATGAGGTTTTTTTAGGAGTGCCTTGACTACTGCACTCTTCCAGCTTGGGGGGACAGAGCCTTGAGATAGCGAGTTGTTTATCAGCTCCGTGATCGTAGGCACGATGACAGGGGCTACTGTTTTCAGGAATCTAATGGGGGCAGGATCCAGAGGGGAGCCGCTTTTCATTTTGGCCATGGTTGTGCCTACTTCGTCCAGTGTTACTGCTCTGAAAGCGGTCAGCTGAGGATGCATGATGTTTACTGAGAGGTTGGTAGATGCATCATTGTCCATGTGGTTCGGCAGGCAGGGATGGGGGAGGGAGACTAGAATACGGGCGATTTTGGAGTTGAAGTAGGTAGCCAATTCGTCACTTCTGTCCGCCGGGGGAGTGATGGATGAGGGGGGAGCTGGTATTTTCAATAGCTCTTTGGCGATGAGAAAGGATTCTCTTGCCGAGTTGGTGGAGTTTTTTATTCTAGTGTCGTAGTGTGAGGCTTTAGTGAGCTTCAGGGTTGATTTGTAGATTCTCACCGACCTCTGATAGGCTTCCTTGCTGGCGTGCAGCCAGTCTTTCCTCCATAGTCGCTCTGCTTTTTTGCAGTCTTTGCGGAGAGTCCGGAGTTCCGGTGTGTACCATGGGGCAGATCCTAATTTCCCGTTTTTATCCTCACGGGTTTTTTTGGGGAGGATAGAGTCGAGTGACATGGAGATCCACTCCCTGAATTTGCTATCTGCGGTGACCGGATCTTCCGAAGGGGTAGGGGTGGTAGAGTTCAGGGTTCTGGCCCATTCCTGTGCGGAGAGTCTGGACCATGCCCTGTCCCTGGTATAGGTGGTGGGTTTGTGGAGTTTCTTGAAGGCTCCTGGTAGGCAGAGAGGGACCATGAAGTGGTCCATCCACGGGAGGGGTAGGGACTCTTTGGCTTGAAGGGTGGGGATGTTGGTAAACACTGGATCGAGCAAATGACCTTTAGTGTGTGTGGCTCCGGAGTTGGTGAGGTGGAGACCGTAGGCAGCCAGTTCTGCAATCAAGTCGACTGCCCCTGTATCTAGGGGGTCATCGAAGTGGATGTTGAGGTCTCCTAGTATCGCGAAGTTAGATGTGGAGTGGGCCTGAGACGCTATGGCTTCTAAGAGAGCGCTGGCAAAAGGGCCAGAGTGGCCAGGGGGACGATAAACTAGGAGGCCTGACAGTGAGCTAGTCGGCGCTAACTGGATGGTAAAATAGAGGCTTTCGGAGTCCAGGATATGAGCGTCGTTGGCTCTGCAGGAGAGGTAGTCCCGGTAGATGATGGCCAGTCCTCCTCCTCTGCCTGAAGGACGAGGTTGGGACTGGATAAGGAAGCCCGGAGGGAGGGCTAGAACAACGTCTGAGTCCGAGTGGTCGGTAAGCCATGTTTCAGAGAGGAACAAAATGTCGATCTCGTGGTCTTCTATTAGGTGATTAATGAACAGCGCGTGCATAGGGAGTGAGCGACAGTTCAGAGTGGCCAGTTTAAGAGCCGAAGGAATGGCAGGTCGACTGTGGAGTTGTAGCTGAACTGGGCAGCAGAGTGTGCAGCTGGTAAATGGTCCGTCAAGATCATGGACATAGTTACATGAGCTATCATTGGTGGGTCTGAGACTGAGGAGGTCCCGACGCGAGTAGCTTACCCTAGGGGAAGCTGGGTCCGGCATGGGTTCTGGCCCTGAGCCCGGCCGTGCGCGGACGGGCGCAGACGGGCTTGCCTTAGGCGCTCCCGCTGCGCTCGTCGGCTGCGCTGGTATGGCCGACACATTTGAGGCGTGGGACGTGGGCGTGGCCTCGTTGTGGGCGTGTCTACGCCTTCGAGCCGCGATGGCGGTTTGAGGGGTTTCCCTGTATCAGCGCTACGTTCCGCTGTGTCAGGGGGTGTCAGGAGGGCTGCTCGGCGCGTTAGGCAAGCGCTTCTGAAACAAGTGAGTAGGTTTTTAAAAGCAGTGCAAGTGACAAGTAAGTTTTAAAACACAGAGCAAAATACAGTCCTCCGGCTTTCCGCCTCAGAGGTCAACAAAAGAATAATGCGAGACGCTTTTCAATCAGCGTTAAGTAGTCTTGCACGTGGGCGTAGCCTCATTGTGGGCGTGTCTATGCCTTCGAGCCGCGATGGCGGTTTGAGGGGTTTCCCTGTATCAGCGCTACGTTCCGCTGTGTCAGGGGGTGTCAGGAGGGCTGCTCGGCGCGTTAGGCAAGCGCTTCTGAAACAAGTGAGTAGGATTTTAAAAGCAGTGCAAGTGACAAGTAAGTTTTAAAACACAGAGCAAAATACAGTCCTCCGGCTTTCCGCCTCAGAGGTCAACAAAAGAATAATGCGAGACGCTTTTCAATCAGCGTTAAGTAGTCTTGCACGTGGGCGTGGCCTCGTTGTGGGCGTGTCTACGCCTTCGAGCCGCGATGGCGGTTTGAGGGGTTTCCCTGTATCAGCGCTACGTTCCGCTGTGTCAGGGGGTGTCAGGAGGGCTGCTCGGCGCGTTAGGCAAGCGCTTCTGAAACAAGTGAGTAGGTTTTTAAAAGTAGTGCAAGTGACAAGTAAGTTTTAAAACACAGAGCAAAATACAGTCCTCCGGCTTCCGCCTCAGAGGTCAACAAAAGAATAATGCGAGACGCTTTTCAATCAGCGTTAAGTAGTCTTGCACGTGGGCGTGGCCTCGTTGTGGGCATGTCTACGCCTTCGAGCCGCGATGGCGGTTTGAGGGGTTTCCCTGTATCAGCGCTACGTTCAGCTGTGTCAGGGGGTGTCAGGAGGGCTGCTCGGCGCGTTAGGCAAGCGCTTCTGAAACAAGTGAGTAGGTTTTTAAAAGCAGTGCAAGTGACAAGTAAGTTTTAAAACACAGAGCAAATACAGTCCTCCGGCTTTCCGCCTCAGAGGTCAACAAAAGAATAATGCGAGACGCTTTTCAATCAGCGTTAAGTAGTCTTGCACGTGGGCGTGGCCTCGTTGTGGGCGTGTCTACGCCTTCGAGCCGCGATGGCGGTTTGAGGGGTTTCCCTGTATCAGCGCTACGTTCCGCTGTGTCAGGGGGTGTCAGGAGGGCTGCTCGGCGCGTTAGGCAAGCGCTTCTGAAACAAGTGAGTAGGTTTTTAAAAGCAGTGCAAGTGACAAGTAAGTTTTAAAACACAGAGCAAAATACAGTCCTCCGGCTTTCCGCCTCAGAGGTCAACAAAAGATGCCTGAATAAAGAGTGAAGGAGACTGAGGACATCCATGCTTAGTACCCCTGCTAAGGGGAAGATAAGATGATTGGAAGCCATTTGCTATTACTTATGACTTGGCAGAAGAATACAGTAGTTCAATAAGCTCTAGACATTTGGGATCATGCCACGTATATGCTTCCATAAGAAACTGGCAGTTAACTATGTCAAAAGCTTTCTCTGCAACAGGAGTAAGTGCAGCAATAAAGATGGCCATTTTAGAAGCTTTGCTAGTAATATTTGAAAAACTACAAGAATTATGTTTCTATTTTTAATAAAACCAGACTGTTCCAGGCCAGATAAGTCTGGTATGGAGTTAACTAGTCTAAGTGCCAGCACTTTGGGAATATTCTACAATCAGTATTAATGAGAGAAATAGATCTGTATAACTTGCACATAGACAGATCTCGATCTTTTTAGGTATGATACAAATCATAACCTCCATAAAAGCACCCATAGAACCCTTTAAAGAAGTGATTAATCAGCTTAAATAGCAAAGGATTTTTTTAAAAATTCTACTGTAAATTAGGCCGGGCGAAGTTCGAGTTACCAAAAAACTCTGCCGCACTACACGGAGTTCCGCAAGCAGGGGAGAGCATTTGGTCATGTTGTTCATGTTGATTTTCAGTGCCAGGTGTTTGTCCCGCATTGTAAAATAAACAGAAACTGCACCATGCACAGCAGAAGAGGGCATTGCTCCTTTTCTTGATGCTCAAGTAGATTTTCGTCCCTGCCCGGTAACTTTCTCAACATGAAAGGAAGGTTCCTCAACGCGAGCGGTTGCGACCATCCGCGACCACCTACATTGAGAAATCTGCCCGCCCGCATGAAGAAATTTCACTGGGAGGTGAATTTTTCTCACTTAAGCTTGCTGAGCAAGCAAGGAAAAAAAAAAATTCGGAACTTCGTGTGCGCAGCAGAGTGCGGAATACTCTGCAAACTCCATAAATAGAGCAGAGTTCACCACCTAGGCCTACTGTAAATCTATCTGGACCCCATGCTTTTCTGTTGTGAGAACTTTAACTCTTCAATTTATAACAGGTTTGCTAGAGAAAACAAAGTAAGAATTAATGATCATCGCAAAAGGACTAGTCTCAGGAAAGTATACATTTTGGTAGTAGTTTGCAAATCAAGCAGCGATTTCAGAATATCTGAGCATTTTCTCACCCAAGTCATTCGCAATAGGTTTCACTGCTGATTTCTCCCTTTTGCATTTCAGATAATTAGCCCATAAAGCACCAATTCTATCCTGCTCCACCCAGCATTAATTTTAAGAAGAGCCCCACAAGTTTTTTCCAGTAGTGTATTTGTTAAACTGTATTTAAGCTTCCATCACTGCCTCCAGATCAGCTGCATTATGTTTTGAAGTATAGTATTTATGTTCTAACTCTTAATTTTGTCGAGACTTAGATGCAGATTGTTTTTTGGCATTTTTCTTTTTGAAGGAAACATAACTGATTATAAAACCCCTGAAGGCTGTGTTAAATGCATAAAGTGAAAAGGAGTTGCCCCTATATAACTATTATCAAAATATTCTTTGACACAGTTTTTGTAGGTGGTAATGAAAGTCTTATCTAAAAGCACGGAATTATTAAATCGCCATTACGATTTTCTATTATTAATCTGCGGAATATATAGGTCTGTCCAAACCAGGTCATGGTGAGGAATCAGAATTGAGCCAAATTTCAAATTAACCAAATGTTAAACCATGACTTCATTTAAAAAATAATTAATCAATTCTAGTTAGAGAATTATAAGAGACTGAATAAAAAGAGAACTCTTGAATATCTGGGTTAAACAATCTCCAGGAGTTGATAGGGAAATCTGCGAAATGATATTTTTAAGCGCCTCATGGACACTGTTAGGAACAAATCTAGCTGAGGAATGCCTATCAAGATTACAATTCCCACCTAATAGGAATATATCAACAGAATGTTTAAGTATTTTCTGTGAAAATAGTTTTAAAAACAAAATGGGGCCGTCCTACCTCCAAAGTTTCAGCGGCGCTATGACCATATCAAGGAAAGGTTCCTAAGTATGCAAGGCAATGCGTTAAAGGATGCTACTAAGGCGGTCTACCCGTATCTTGGAGTGCTCATCCTCCGAGTCTGGCTCAGGGCCTTCCAGGGCTCTGTCGCCACGAGGATAGTCTCATCGTGGGTTCTTGGCAGGCAGCTCAGAGATTTCCAACACATCAGTCCAGATGGTAGAAGACATGGAGTCCCTCATTGGCTCTGATGCGCCTTCTGTGCAGGATCCAGGCAACGAGTCGAAATTTCAGTCGGACACTGGCAGTGACTTTGAGGAGACCCTGAAAAAAAGCGTAAAGAGGATGACAAAAACACCCCCAAGCTAGACACAGGTCTGTAAGCGCCCAAGGAAGGCAGATGGGAATGTTGAAAAAAGGAGTACGCCTGTCAAAGTAGTCAGCACTGCTGAGGCTGGGGCCCCCTTGCAGCCCAGTGACATCTTTGAGGCAGTGAAGGTGTCAAAAAGGCAATGCAGTCCGTTGTCGATGATTGGCTCGATGTTTACAAGCAGGATAGAGAGGCGGGACTTCTGGATTTGATCAATTTCATCATGCAGGCATGTGGATGCAAAGGTGTGGTCTCCCAGGAGATGATGCAGAAATTTCAGAATGCTGAGATCATCCACAAGATGACCGAAAAATTTGATGAGGCAAGTTTCGATTACCCTCCTTCTATGACCAGTCCACCGTGGAAAAAGTTCAAAGCAAATTTCTGCGAGTTCATTGTCACTCTGGTACGGCAGTGCCAGTACAACATCCTGTATGACGAGTTCCTTATGGACACGCTCGTCTCCCTGCTGACTGGCCTTTCAGACTCTCAAGTGCGCGCCTTTCGCCACACGAGCACGGTGGCACCTCTGAAGTTGATGACTGCCCTAGTGGATGTGGCTCTTAATCTGACTGTGCACAAAGACAATAATCAACGACAGTATGATGTAGAGAGGAACAAAGCTATCAACAAGAGGGCCACTGAAAGGCTGGAGGCACTGCTTCTCAAATGGAGAGAGCTCCAGGAGAATCTGGAAGATATCGAGAACATGATGAATGCTATATTCAAGGGAGTCTTTGTGCATCGCTACAGGGACTTCATCCCAGAAATTTGTACAGTGTGCATGGAATAGTTGGGTGTCTGGATGAAGAGTTACAGCTACTCCTTCTTAAATGATGGTTACTTGAAGTATATCGGCTGGACTGTAAATGACAAGCAAGGACATGTGCGTCTCACTTGCCTGAAAGCATTGCAGGGCCTGTACAGCCAAAAGGATATGGCAGGGAAACTAGAGCTGTTTACCAGGCGCTTTAAGCCTCGATGAATTCCTGTGGATATATATATATATATATATCTTTTTTTTTTTTTTACAAGAAGCGTCGTCAACTTATGTGATTTCACAAACATCGAATCTTGACACCAATCTTCATGAGTTTAATAGTTTGTTATATTTAATTTGTCTTCATTTATTTTTCCTTTGCAAGAGTCAATATAGCGCTGTCCTCCTCTCAGACCAACACATTTGGGCTTACACCTTCTACTGGGCCTCCATTTGCACCTCCCTGGGTGTCCTCCATCCTATTTATTCAGTCCTTCCACTCTTTTCATCCCCATTTGGCTACTAGAGCATGGATTACTCTTTCTGGTCGGTTTATTCTCACTGCCATTTTTTCATGGTTTCTGACTCATTTAACTGCGTTATTCCATATCCTTCTGCAAATGCCATTTGATTGCTGAAAGTGACTAGTGCATAATTGTATTAAATATACTATTCAATTTTATAATCACCCTCATATGGAGTACTTTACATTTTTTAAGTGACCTGTGCACTCTAATGGGGTTTTTCCTCAAATGAGGTGTCTACTGGCCTATTTCTGGGCAATTCAATTAATTAAAGTGACCCGTGGCTAACTAATACCTCTTCTATGCCTATATTGCAAACACATTTTAAGATGTTCTACTATTACATATGTATTAGTGAAATGGAATGGATGATGTCATCCTTTATTTAACATCCACCCCTCTTACATATACTTCATATAGTGTCCTGTGCTGTCATATTTTCTAAGAAACTAAAGTGACATGTGCTATTGCATCATATGAACAAATAACTAAAGTGACACATGCTACCTCCTATTCCTATAACCGTATTGCACATACCTGTAAAATGTCTTGTGCAATTGGATTTGTAGTTATAAAGTGACTTGCCCTTATTGCACCATACCCACTAAAGTGTTTAGTGGTAGAGCAATATCTTGTTATTAAAGTGACTCATTCTCTCTTTACTTGACCTCTTCTCTTTTTTCTTTTGTTCATTCATTTAATCATAGTCCCTATCCCAACTTGAACAACAATGTCTTATTGTCCTCTATCCTCTAACCCACCAAACTGTATAAAAGATATTTCAGTTTTATATAAGGTGTCATTGCTTAACACCATTGAAATGTTTTCTCAATTTTTCAAGTTTTTATCTGAAAAAATGTTTAAATTGTCTCTGGGTTCAGTCCCTTGACATGGGGGATAGAGTTATTTTTCTCTGTACTTCATTTTACTCTTCTTCCTGTTTGTTACTGTGAGTAGTTGAGCTGATTCATGAAAAGGGGCTGTCTTCAATGGTTACAGGTGTACATATAACTCCACATCTGTGTTATGTCCTGTTATGTCCTGTAAACGTTTCTGTGCCCATCATGATTATTAATTTTGATTCTGATCTCTTTAATTCTAGCTCATTGTTCCATCCTCTGCTGTTTTTTGGTATATGTTTGATTCCATAATAACTTAAACCGTTTAGGGAGCGTTTGTGCACCTTTTCAAAGTGATTTGCTGTAGTGCTAGAGGCACTCTTGTGGTCTGACACCCTGTGATGGCCTTTGACTACCATTATTTTAATTGACGTGTTATTTTATCCTAGCCTGAATGCACAACGTCTTGCATATGCCTTGCTTCTCTTAAAGGTTTATTTCTTTTAATCTTGCTGTCTTTCAGTGGGAGCTGTCACGGAGTAGAACAGCCTTGCCAAGAACAGAACGTGTGGGATGTGCATTTGAAAGCATGAGACAGAGATATGTGTAGAATGTACTTTTTGGTCTCGAAGTGCAATGTTGTGAGCGGTGTTGCACAAATGTGCTCTGGGTTGTACATTGAGAGATGAAGTATGTGATACTATAAGCAGTGGTGCACATTGGTAGTATTATGAAATTCTTACTATTGGCTTTGACATGGCCTCATGTCATCCTGAATTCTGCCCCTGGCTCACTTGAGCTTTATCTGCGTGCACAACCAGCCTTCAAGTTGTTTGGGTTAATCACATTCAAGGATTGTTTTTGTGAGAGATTGTTTAATGTACCCTGGAAGGCTTTCATGAGCTTCGTCAAGATGAAGATTGGAACATGCGAGATTGGAGAGGGGGTGTCGGAACTCCTTCCTGCCATGGAATGCTTTCTTGGAAGCTGGCCAGTCTTGGTAAGATTCCGTTGGCTCAGGCGGGAAGTTTTCTCGTACCTTCAAGTGCGAGTTTTGAGACTATAAAGCTGGTGTTTGTTGACAGTTGGTCTGGGTGCTCACTTACAGAGTAGACTTAGTACTGTAAGACAAACAGAACTTGAGTCCCGGTCGAGAGTCCAAGTCAGCTGTGAATGAGCCCCCCAGCGAGAGTTGGCAAGGATGTCGAGTGAGGTGATTTGTTTCTGACTAGTGCCATTGTGATGCGTGGTTCCAGTGACTGTGGTCATTTGAGGTGTTTGAGCTTTGATTATTGCCTTTGTGATGTCTGGCCAGTGGCTTAGATCATTTGAGGTGTTTTCTTTGTGATGTGTGAATGAGTGAGGTGCACATCCAAAGTAATAATTTGATGTGTTCAGTGTATATATAACTTTCTGATATCTTACAGGACGTCAAGCATTTTATATTTTCTTGAGTCTTATCTTATATTATTTTCTGCTTGTTTTTCATGGTGTTATTCATGCATTTAAATGTTGCATTTACCAAGTGTGTTATTATTGCTTGCATATAAACATTTATATCTCTTTGTGTATTTGAATGTTGTGCATTTGGCATCTGGGAAAGCCTTTCTGTTAGAGAGCATTGTGTAAAATAAAACCCCAAGCCTTATTCTAAAAAAAGTCTTTGCATTTTGTAAAATAAAACCCTTTTCTAAAGGTGTTTGTTTTGTGTTAAATGTCTCTTGCCTCGCCGAGTGTTGAGCCACCATGTGGAGGCTGTATTGTCTGAAAGGCGAAGCAAGACATTCACCATCAGCTAATTCATATCTCCATTTGTGATGGACCTAACATGCTCTGTAATAACCGTAGTTTGTTGACAGTATTCCCCACCTAGTTTTTATAACAATTACATCTAAGTGTATAAAATACGAATTCCATCTCACAGGTGTGTGTGTGTGTGTGTGTATAAATATATATATATATCAAACAACAAATTGTCCTGTCGCAACGGGAGCTCTGTTCCGGTGGGTGCACGCGAAGAGACCAGGGCAGTGTCTCTAATTAATCCAATACAAGAAAAGAAATTGCGGCACACTTCTTGGTTTGATTGCAGTTATTTATTCCAACGTGACACAACACCTCCTACGCGTTTCGAACCGTAGTTCCTGTTCACGGTAGTGATTGTGATTGGTCCCTTTTCGCTTTCCACATTTATGTCATTACACACCCATTTAATTAGCTGTGGCATGCTGGTACTTGCGTACGGTGTTGTGCGTAGCCAGCATATTGAAATGCATGATGCAATGCAAAGTGATAAAATGATTAAACCACAAGTACCAGCATGCCACAGCTAATTAAATGGGTGTGTAATGACATAAATGTGGAAAGCGAAAAGGGACCAATCACAATCACTACCGTGAACAGGAACTACGGTTCGAAACGCGTAGGAGGTGTTGTGTCACGTTGGAATAAATAACTGCAATCAAACCAAGAAGTGTGCCGCGATTTCTTTTCTTGTATTGGATACATATATATATATATATATATATATATATATATATATATATATGTATATATATATATACATATATATATATTACCTACTGGCGGTCGCCAGTAGGTATATATAGTTAGGATTTTTTCTCTATGGGTTTTTTGAAAATTCTATGTCTAATAACTTTGGCGTTTGTGGACGGAATTGGCTGAAATTTTCAGGAAAATGGCACATTTTGTTTCTGAGCAGCCCTTGAAAATTTGGGGGGGGTTCGTCCAGTGGGGGCCGAGAAAAAAGGGGGGTCCCAAAACGTGTTTTTAACATTGCGTTTTCCATAGGGCGGTTGGCCTCACTTTTAGCCCGAACGGCTGAATGGATTTGCACGAAACTTGGCAAAATTGTAGGGACTGGTAGCCCGATGTGCCTTTTGTAGGTCTCAATATATGTGCTCCAGTGGATTTTGAGAAATTAACGTTTAAAAAAAGATATATATCTGTAACAGCGGACCGGTTAGCGCTCTGGTTCGCGGACTTTTCGCGCAACGGAGCTTTGTGAAGCGAAGCTGATTGGTTCTCCGGCGTCTGTCAACATTCCAAACAGTCCGTAGCGGCCGCCATCTTGTCTCTCGGTAGGATCGAGAGACAAGAGGAGGTCAAAACAAAGGGGGAAATAACTATAAGGGGGCATAGTAGATCCTCGCTGACCCCCTAGGTTTGATGTGGAGGTTTTAAAAGGGCCCCGCGGGGCAAAAAAAAAAAAAAATAATAATAATTGAACGGCTGAATGGATTTGCACGAAACTTGGCAAAATATTAGGGACTGGTAGCCCGATGTGCCTTTGCTAGGTCTCAATATATGTGCTCCAGTGGATTTTGAGAAATTAACGTTCAAAAAAAGATATATATCTGTAACAGCGCTCCGCTTCGCGTAACGGAGGTTTGCGAAGCTGATTGGTCATTCTGTCACTGGGCTATAGTTGGGCTACATCTGGCTGATATTTGGGCTACATTTGTTTTTTTGTGTGTCTGGCGGCCATCTTTGGGCTACATTGGGCTACATTGGGCTTCATTGGGCTACATTCGGCTAATTAGCAAATAGCTCATCGCAAACTAGGAATGGTAAAGAATCGCTATTTATTCCTTAAAGTTCGCTATTTAGGAAATGCAAATAACTTTGATGATACATATGGCGGTTCATCTCTAACAAGATAAGAAGCATAGGGATAGATTTATGATGACTGGCGCATCACCAGGGATGTGTTAGTCATTCTGTGCCGCTGTTCCGTCACCTATGGTGTGCTGCATTTACAATGCGGCGCATCATGGGGCAAAAACAGCACAGATGCGTGATGTATCTGTGCCGTAAAGGTGGCGCATTGCTGGAGTTGTATCGCAAGTGTGATGAAGCTCCAGCAAGGGTCGGGGGTGCCCCTGTCGCAGGGTTTCTGTTCTCACACAGAACTGTGGACAGAGGATTGGAACCTCGGCGAATTAGGGTGTCCCAAAACTCACGTTAGTAATCAAAAACTATTTAGCAAGCTAGGTACAGTGTCACATTGGATATAACAAACTCTCAATGTTTAGACAATCCAGAAAATGAACTTATAGTACCTCAGGATACGTGGAACTCATGAACAGTCGGTCGTTATATATTTCTTAGAAACCAGAACATGGAGTTAAGAAGAACACATGTGTATTTGAAATGTTTATTTACTAATGCCGTCTTCTCAGGCGTAGTACCTTAGATAATAAAAGTACACATATTATCAGTAGCAAAATTACCAGCATAGTTACTAGTACATAAAAAGTGAATGGTGATAGTATGTTAACATGCTGTAAATGAATAAGAGTTAGCAACACTTATAAGCAGCCGCGGGCCGTGGAGGGAGTTACGGTGAGGCAGGGAGGCGGGGAGGGGGAGAAGCAGGGTGGAGAATACAAGTACACATATTATCAGTAGCAAAATTACCAGCATAGTTACTAGTACATAAAAAGCGAATGGTGACAGTATGTTAACATGCTGTAAATGAATAAGAGTTAGCAACACTTATAAGCAGCCGCGGGCCGTGGAGGGAGTTACGGTGGGGCAGGGAGGCGGGGAGGGGGAGGGGCAAGGTAGAGAGGGCTCCACCCTGCTTCTCCCCCTCCCCGCCTCCCTGCCCCATCGTAACTCCCTCCACGGCCCGCGGCTGCTTATATCTCACCCTCCCTAATACACATATTATATTATTTGCTAAGAAGGTCTCTTTGTGTTGGTTTAGGGCGTGTCCATACTTTAGTGTCTTAGATTTGAAGGAATCACATCAGCATACACCAGCTCTCTCTTCATGTGAACCGCATCAACTGTTGTGTATGTGTGTTCGGCAAAGCAATATAAAACCCGCCTCATGCCCAGAATTGGCAGAAGTTGCACTTATGTTATGAGTATGAAGTCGTGGAGATCAGACCTCATAACAATTCTGTATCGTGTTGTTCTTGAAACTTTAGCACTCGCTGTACAGATATAGTTTAACAAGTAAAGCAGATAGTAGACCAATAACATATTATTCTCATGTAAACCACGATGAACTACTAGGTGGAAAGCTAAAGCAACAACTAAGTGTCGTGTGCAGAAGTTGCAAAAAAGGAAAAATGGCGTTTAAACCGGTAATGAGCCCATGCTAACTTAACACGGTGTAAAGATATCCAGGACCTAGATGACACCTCCTCATGATCCGGAAACGAACTGAATAAGATAATAGAAGTGCCATCTCATGAGAGCAGATTGCAAGTTTATATGTGGACGGTCCGCAAGGTAAAGCATTAAAAACTAGGAAAATTCAATGCTAAAGAAAAATAAAACAGCCAAGTACTTTATCGAGTCTTAAGCCAATAGGCAAGGTAAATAATAAAAACTTGACAAATAAGTCAATGAATTGTCAATGAAATGCTAGTACTCAGCATATCAAACATGAAAAAGGTCTATGACATAACTGTGTATGCAAAATAAGCTGCAACAGCCTCCAATAGGAAGTCACCGTCTTCATCCGAAAACAGTTCAGCCATCCAATTTAAAAGCGGAAAAGAACATACGTGCTCTCCCAGCACCGGATCCTCTATCACCATCAGAGGACAGCTCGGTGGGTTTTCAAGAAAGCTGTGTTCCAAGAAAGACTGTGCTGCCGCCAGTAAATTCCAGGGACCAAGTAGTCCATGCATCAATGCCACAGCCATAATCCTTTCGCCAGGACAAATCAACTCGTGAGTAATGATAGGAGTCATCAGCTGATTAAAGTCGACGTCAGGAGAAACCGGTCCGCAGAGACACAAATCAATGGCCCAATCGAAATCACAGGTCAGGCAGTGAAATACAGGCTGGACACAGGTGAAGTAGGAGAACCGAAAAGATAATCCATATGCCGTGCTTAATATCGCCAACGGCATTGTGCCATAATATTCTAGCATGCGATTGCGGAACAGTGTCAGCAGCTGCAGGGTCGGAGGTTGCATAGGAGGGACATCCATATTTAAAAATGTAAAAAAGCACAAGAGCGTCCGCTGGTAATGCAAGTAAAAATGCAATCCACGAACCAGAGTGGAGAAAATGGAATGAAAGGGAGCAGGGATGACTCCAAAGATTTTCTCAAATGAAGTCACGAGACCACTGGTAACAACTTTAAAAAAGTGTGCCAGGGATTTTGTGGAGGATGCGTTAAAGATAGTCGGAAACATGTTGCTGAAATTGAAAGGCAAACCTGTGTACGGGTGTTCGCTATGTGAAGTACGAAAGTTTCACGGGCCGAACTCAAGGCCACCTCTCTCTGAGACAAAAGAGCTCTTATTCTTGTCATGCCGTTGAAACGTGTCCCAAGGTTGGTATTTGTGGCCAGATTGAAAACTCCCTATGTTCATGTGTGGGAGGAAATAGAACATTTCTGCAGCAAATAACCCGTTCACTTACTGTTACGATAAAAGGAATACTTTTAATTAACTCAGAACAATCTTCATTATTGAGCATCAAATAACTACCATTTTCCAACAACTTGAACGTGGGGATGATAGCAGGAACTGGCGTGCCTTGCAACACGCAAGCCATATTTGGTCGGTGTTTGTTGCATGAATCGTGTAACTGTATGTGCCTACACATTAGTGAATGATCTGGCGTCTCAGTGCATTCCTCTCCATTCAGATAAACTTCTTGATCATCTTTGAAACATCTGTATGTGTATGGAAGCGACCAGACCTCATGAACAAAAGCACTACCTAAAGGTTCATAAAGACCTATTGGTATATATTTCATACAATTTGAAAACTTATATAAAGCAAAAGGCAGCGTTATTAAACCGTGGATAAGGCATGTTGCCAAAAAACCCGCAATCCTCTGCTGATGATGTCACTGAGCATGTCATGAATGATGTAATATGTGACATCATCAGTAGTGGATTATGGGTAATAGTATCTCTAGTTTACTCCCCTATAGCTGTCTTTCTTTTAACATAAGTGTGTGTTTCCTTCCCTTATACTTACTGTTTTTGGTTCGCTTCCAGTTCGCGTACCAGCGAGCGAACTAGGAAGCGAACTAAGAGAAATAGAGGTTGGCACAGTTCCAAATATTGTACCAATTTTTTAATAACGGGGAGGTAGTTCTGAAAAGAACTTTTTTTTTTATTTTTCTGAACATTTTTTTACTGTTTTTGAATTTTTCGGAACAGTTTTATATTTTTTTGGGTTTTTCTTGGAGGGGGCAATGAAAACGATTCATTGTAAAGGGCTCAACAGGAGCAACAAAACAAAAAAAAGAAGTATTTATTATTTTGGGCGTTTCGGACAAACTTGCATATGATAGTCAATAGCTCTGTTGATCAGAGTGATGCTTCTTTCTCCGTAGGAAATGAATCCATCGCAAAATACGCAGGTGTGTTTTACTTCACCAAATCTCATTTGTATATTTGGCACCATCTCCCTGCCCTCTGGTCCCGTTACTTCCGGTACAACAGATCTTCTGGCCATAATAGGGAGATTATCTAGGTCGTTCCGAAACTGTGCAGCACTGTAGTTGTTAGGATGCCACCTAGTCATATGGCGATGCATTGTGTAGTTTCCGAAACTGTATTTTTTGTCGGTCCCTCTGGACAGTCTATCTTGACATATAAGGCAAGTTACGTATCTTGCATTTACTTTTTTCTGACCTTTGGGAATTTTAAAAAATTGCCAAATGAAGTTTTCTTTCCGGTGAGACGTCTTGGGCTGCTCAGGCAAAAACTGCCTCTCTTCGTGCTCGTCCTCCTGTTCCTCTTCTTCTTCTTCTTGTTGAATTACAACTTGAGCAGGTGGTCCACTCTTCCTTGGATGTGGTGGAGGTGGTGGGGAAGCACCAGCTGAAGCTACTAAAGAAGCCATTGCTCAGTGATCACAAAGGGTCTTTCTCTCACAATGATGAAAGTCAGAGTGAGGAAAGAAGGAGGGATTTTCATCATTTGGGAAAAACAAGAGTTCTCAACCAATCAAAAGTGTTCATTTTAGATTATATGACCTAGTCTTACATCATTAGGAAACCAAAAGTGAAATGAACCAATGAAAAGTGTTATTACCAAGTCACATGACTTGCTGTGTTTACGTTAAGCGCTTTGCAGGGCCTCCCTGTTTGCTTCCAGAAACCTGCGCTTTGGCACTCGCTTCGCGTACCAGTTCGCTAACGTAGCACGTCATATGACGTATCAAGCGACAACGTGGAACGTCATGTGGACGGGAGGCGTCACGATGTTGTTTTCTAACGCGGCACTTGCGGTAAAGAAACGTTTACCGGCTCGCGGTCTATTTCGCGGCATCAAGGTCAGCTAACGGGAAGCTTCCCGATTCGCGAAGCGGGAACGAAGAAAAAAAAATATTTTAAAAAAAAATTATTCATAAACATATAAAATATATTTTTGGATTTAAAGAAGAATACATTTTACAGCTACAGATATTAGCTGTTAAAAAACCAATGAAATTCACAGAAAAAACCATAGGTTATAGACCATATATAGTTAGGAATTAGCATTTACAAAACCTTGAAAATTCACTGAAAAAACCATAGGTTATAGACCATATATAGTTAGGAAATAGCATTTAGAAAACCTTATTTTACTCACACAAAACCATTGAAATTCCATATATAGTTAGTTGCACTAACTATATATCGCGCACCTGCAATCCACTGCTGATGATGTCACATATTACATCATTCATGACATGGTCAGTGACATCACTGATGACATCACTGATGACATCTCAAATGACATCACTGATGACATCACTGATGACAACATCCAGTGACTGTATGCTTCTGTAAAGTTAAAATATGTCTTACATATTGAAGAATGAGTGGATGTATAAGTGTCTGGATGAAGGATTTAGTAGGTGCATGACTGACTGTATAAGTGAGTGATTAAATGTGTCTCACTGAGTGCATGGGTTAGTGACTAAACTGTTTTAAATTGTGCATCATTGTGTCTGTTGTTTTGTAATCTGATGCATGTGTTGATCATTAGCTATATGACTAACTATATGGGTTATTGATTAGTTGCCCAAGTATTTGTATGGGAGACTGAGTGTGTGTGTGGGTGTCTGGGAGGTGTATGACTCTGTGCATAGATGTGTGAGCAGTTGATTCACTAGATGTATGGGTTCAAAAGTGCATGTAGAAACATCTGTATGGGCGGTTGACTGTGTGCATGAGTGTATTGGTGAGTGAATGGATATCTCAGTGCTACATGTCAAAGTAAGTACATATGTAAAACACAGTACATGTGATAGTTGACATATATAAATAACTGTGCATAAGAGCCAGTGAATGTGTGAGTGGCTGTATGGATTATTGTGAACTTGTATCAGGGATTGTATAACAGAGTAAATATGTGTTATTATATGTTCCAATAAGTAAGGTGTGTATAACTATATAGTTGAGGAAATCGAGGTGTGATTGATTCTTTGCAAGACTGACTAGGTGTGTGAGTAACTCCATGGATGAGTGACAGTCTGTGAGTGTCTGTTTACACTGAGTGTATCTAAGGTTATATTAGAGTCTGAAGAGGTTCATTGTATCATCACATGAATGATGTCATCAGTGATGTGATCAGTAATGTCAAATGAGATGTCATCAGTGATGTCATCAGTGATGTCATTTGAGATGTCATCAGTGATGTCATCAGTGATGTCACTGACCATGTCATGAATGATGTAATATGTGACATCATCAGCAGTGGATTGCAGGTGCGCGATATATAGTTAGTGCAACTAACTATATATGGAATTTCAATGGTTTTGTGTGAGTAAAATAAGGTTTTCTAAATGCTATTTCCTAACTATATATGGTCTATAACCTATGGTTTTTTCAGTGAATATATATATATATATATATGTATATATATATATATATGTGATCAAGGCCTCTAGTGGCTGAAACGTTTCATGGCGGAATAACACGTTGTACAAATAAAACTTTTCAGCATGAAGAAAACTGGGGTCCGTTCCTTATCTGATTCCGAAGCCAGGGAATCTTGAAGAATCAGTGTTTTTAGTTACCAATAATGACATAAGGATAGGTCAAACACAAGCCGAGAGACAAACAAAAGGAGGTGGAAACTGAACAAGGAACTAGTCAAAAATCCAGCCTGAAATGTAAAAAAAAACACACAAAAAATGAGACACAGGTTGTGAATAGCTGTGTGATCACCTAAAAACCAGGAAAGAAGGAACATTTTAGATGCAATTAGGCATTTCTCAAGCAGATAAAAGAACAATAAAATCATAAATTAGCTGAAGAACTCAGTTCCAAAGCTTCAGCTCTTTGCTGTTTGATAAAAACTCTGAGGTTACCAGGGTCATCATATATAAAAGTATATTCTTTGTAAGTTACCTTGAAAAAGTGGGTTTTCAGTAAACCATCTGTAGCATTCATAGATTGAGTTGCGGGAGATATGTAAGAAGTTCTTACCTTCTAAGTACTGTAGCATTAGCAACATCTTGAGAAAAGAAGACTTGGGGCTCATAATGATGGCAGAATGTCCGCCACTTCCAGACATGCGGAGGCGGTCCTTCCGCCATCGGACCTCGATTTTTCCACCACCGTATTAGGGTGACGGTGGGAATCCAATTCAGTCTGCGGCGGATGCAAATACAGTCCGCCAAGGAACCACCACAGGCAATCATTGCGATTGCCTGGCGGACGGAAAATAGGGCCCAAAATGGTGGCGTGCATAGCAGGCACCGTACACCAAATTAGGATGTGGGCTAACAACGGCATAAGGCTGGTAAAGAATGCCTCTGGGGCCCTTTGTGGGCCCCCCTTATGTTGGGGTGGTGTCTGTGCACTAGGGGGTACTCATGGTACCCCCGTACATTTCACTGCACCAAGTGGCAGGCACCATGTGGTGCTTGCCATGTAGTGCAGTGAAATGTACAACATGACTTTTTAGCTTTGCATCGGGTGCTGCTGTGAGCAGCATCCGCCGCAATGTTAAATACAAAAATGTAACCGCCATTGTGGTGGTTGCATCCTAATTCGTGGTGCGGGGCCGCCGCATTTATGGCGGACGGTCCCGGTTTACACCAGGATGGAAGACAGACTCCAGTCCATCCACCATTCTAATGAGCCCCCTAGTTCCCTGACCACATCAATTTTCTGAATTTCTTAGCTGCTGAAAGATAATCCGTCAGTCCAGTGAACCTCAGGAAGAGATGAATGATTTCCCTAGGCCTTGTCCTCGATGGAGAAGAGATACTGAGTAGACCACAATCTCCCAGGTGAACAATTGAGGGAATAGCCTTTCGTATGAATGAGATCATGTTGGAACATTCATATCCCTCTAGTACCCCATGAAGGCAAAGATTATTTCTCCCATTTCTGTTTTCAAGCCCTCTGACGTTTTATCAAATTGTTCAATTTTTTTACCATATGTCAAACATCTGGTATGAAATCTTCAACATCATTCACTCTCTGTTCGATAGCAGATCTTTTTTTTATCATGAAAATACAATTTCTTTGAAGAGCTGCATTGGTTTCAAGAACAAAAGGTTTCAGAGCTCCAACCTTTTCCATGATTTCCTCCAAGGTCAAGGGGGAAGGTGATGTGGAGGGAGAATCTACATCCTTTCTGGGTCTTTTAAGAGAGGTAGCAACATAAGGCTTTTTGGAAGCTGCTCCTGAAAATTGAGGAGAAGCAGAGCACATTGGGGAAAATTCACCTCTCGCTTCCAAGCTGGCCCCAAGAGATATGTTATCAAGATCTTGATAAGGGATGGAGAAATAAGTAGGCTTAGTGATAGCCCTTTACCTTCATAATCTCCCCATACAATCACAAGAAAGAAGAGCATATGCCAAATCCTTCAAGTAATAATAGGTTAATAGCGAGGCCGAAAAGGTTCATAAGGGCTCTCAGCCAGGGCCCTGGACGTGATGACCAATTCCGATCAAAAAGACAGGATCAATATTATAAAGCAGTGGTATCCAGCAATATAGAGGACCATTGATGACTTCACAATCCAGAAATAAAACTGCAGCAAGGTAGGCATAAATATTCCTCAAACTGTTGCTAGATAGCTGAAGGAACCAATAATTCCACACCTTAGCAAAACAATTAAAATAGAGCCTTAAAGAGAGTTCATGTCAAATCAGGCTCTGAGGTAAACTCATACCATTGCAGGGGCTCATTGAAAATAGGTAGAGCAGTATGTTTTCACATATAAATAAGCAACAAAAAATGTGCTGGGCCCTAAGTTTATAAAGAATCCTGAGGAGAAAAATAAACAAGATGCAATAATTTTTCCCCATATATCAAATGGCCTTTTCCAAAATATGCTGCATACATAAATGTTCTTGTACCTTTCAGAATTGTTTCAGTGTGTCCCTGTTAATAAAAACCTTGTCGAGCCCTCGAGAAAGCCTGGAGAAGGGAGCCAACCACGGACAACATGACCACCCTCAAGCTCGCCACCCGGAAACACCACCAACTGATCCGCGCCACCAAGAAAAATGCATACAAGGACCGACTGGACAACAACGCACACAACTGCAAGGAACTCTTCAACATCGTGAAAGAGCTCTCCAACCCCAGCGCCGGAAACAACGACATCACCCCATCGCAAGACCTCTGCAACTCCCTCGCGTCCTACTTCCACAACAAGATCACGGACATACACGACAGCTTCAACAACCAACCAACGCAAGCCACAACCGCAACGACGCCACCCACCACCACCCTCCGCACCTGGACCCCGATCAACACCGAAGACACCATCCGCACCATGAACTCCATCCACTCCGGATCTCCGACTGACCCCTGCCCTCACCACATCTTCAACAAGGCCGACGCTGTCCTCGCACCCCACCTGCGGGACATCATCAACACCTCCTTCGACTCCGCCACCTTCCCTGAGAGCTGGAAGCACGCCGAACTCAGCGCCCTCCTCAAGAAACCTACAGCAAACCCCACCGACCTCAAGAACTACCGCCCCATCTCGCTCCTCCCGTTCCCGGCCAAAGTCATCGAGAAGACCGTCAACAAACAGCTGGCCGCCTTCCTCGAGACGAATGGATCCCTCGACCCCTCACAGTCCGGATTCCGAGCGAACCACAGCACCGAGACCGCCCTCATCGCCGCCACCGACGACCTTCGAACCCTGATGGACAACGGAGAAACAGCGGCCCTCATCCTCCTGGACCTCTCCGCAGCTTTCGACACGGTCTGCCACCGCACCCTAGTACAGCGCCTCAGCAACATCGGAATCCAGGAGAAGGCACTGGAATGGATCACCTCCTTCCTCGACGGAAGAACACAAAGAGTCCGCCTACCACCGTACAAGTCAGAGGCCACCAAAGTCATCTGCGGCGTCCCTCAAGGATCCTCACTGAGCCCCACCCTCTTCAACGTCTACATGAGCCCACTCGCGGCCATCGTACGCAAACACAACCTGAACATCATCTCCTACGCCGACGACACCCAGCTGATCCTCTCCCTGACCAACGACCCCGACACCGCCAGAGCCAACCTGCACGAAGGGATGAGAGACGTAGCCGAATGGATGACGACCAGCCGCCTGAAACTGAACTCAGACAAGACGGAGGTCCTCATCCTGGGCTCCACGCCCTCCGCCTGGGACGACTCCTGGTGGCCCCCCGCCCTGGGCACCGCACCCAAACCGACGGACCACGCACGCAACCTGGGCTTCATACTGGACTCCTCCCTCTCCATGACCAGACAAGTCAACACCGTCTCCTCGTCATGCTTCAACATCCTGCGCATGCTACGTAAGATCTTCCGGTGGATCCCCACCGAGACGAGGAAGACGGTCACCCAGGCCCTCGTCACCAGCCGACTGGACTACGGCAACGCCCTCTACGCCGGAACCACCGCCAAACTCCAGAAGAGACTCCAGCGGATCCAGAACGCCTCGGCGAGATTCATCCTCGACATCCCCCGACGCAGCCACATCTCCGGACACCTGAGAGATCTGCACTGGCTCCCGGTCAACAAGAGAATCACCTTCCGGCTCCTCACCCACGCGCACAAAGCCCTACACGACCAAGGCCCGAGCTACCTCAACAACCGGATCAACTTCTACACTCCCAAGCGCCTCCTCAGATCCACCAACCACGCCCTCGCCGCCGTCCCCCGCATCCGAAGAGCGACAACAGGAGGAAGATCCTTCTCCTACCTGGCCGCCAAGACCTGGAACTCACTTCCGACCAATCTGCGCCTGACCCAAGACCACCTCTCCTTCAGGAAGAAGCTCAAGACCTGGCTGTTCGAGCAGTAGCGGCACCCCCCCCCCCCTCCCAGCGCCTTGAGACCCTACGGGTGAGTAGTGCGCTCTACAAGTGACCTGATTGATTGATTGATTGATTGTCCGGTATCAAGAAGAGTGCTTTACATTAATTTCAGGTAGGCTTTTGACCGCTTTCCTTACTTAACAGATGCATTGACTTGAAAGACAGAGCAATATTATTTTAAGTCATTATTATCTCTGTCTTGCTATACAGCAAAATTAAATCTGTGTTAAAGGGCCCTTTCACAGCAATAGAGATAAAGTGAGAGAGTTGAAAGCTCGCAAATCACCTCAGCACTTCTTCCAAAACAGGACAAGCATGAGGCACTCATAAAAAGAAACACGTAGCTTCTCAAAAAAGTATTTCACATATCTGTAGAATTGATAAACTTGCTCATCCTTCAATAAATCTTAA
The DNA here is from genome assembly GCF_964261635.1 of Lissotriton helveticus. Classification (NCBI taxonomy): domain Eukaryota; kingdom Metazoa; phylum Chordata; class Amphibia; order Caudata; family Salamandridae; genus Lissotriton; species Lissotriton helveticus. Next base: position 1,913,972,667 of record NC_136065.1, read on the forward strand.
TTGTTATGCCATAAATCTCCTCAGCAGGTCTTGAAAAGCGGGCTGGAGCAATGTGTGTCAACAGGCTGGAAAAGAATGATGTTCTTCAAGGAAACTGCTGCCACAAGTTACCTTATTATCTCAATCTATTTTTTTCAGTCCAAAATCATGCTTATGCTACTTTATTCTGAAGATCCTTTCCATCACAGCCAGACCCTCACTAAGCTGGGTCATCTATCTTGGGGTCCCATGCCATATCCCAATTTCGGGCCATTTTAACTAGGGATTGGTTATATATTGTGCTCTACCAGTGAAATTCGCAGAGCTCCTGCAAAATTCCACCACCCGCTGCATGGTGTAGATTTTTCTAAAGGTGGGTGGTAAACTCCACTCCGCTAGCAGAGTTTGCATAATATTGCCAACTCCATGTTCCGTTGGGAACCTGGCGTACAGACAAAAACTGTTAGCTCCCAATCCCCCTCCTCTTTGGAAAAACTTTACCTTTACTAGCTAAAGAGCATATGGCCACCTCACAAAAGTGAGCTTTGAAACATATCAGGCAGTTAGAGAGGTGATGATTTTGGGGTCTCCCTAACCTAGGGAGAGGACCAAGCAGATGCCTTGAACACAAAGAGCATATCATGCTGAACGATTTGGTGGTGGTCCCATCTTCCTAGGACCACCCCAAGCAAACTTATGGGCAAAAATGCAATGCCAACCAAGGGCACCGCGAACCATTATGGGGCGAGATTCTAGAGTGCAGCATCTGCTTGGTACTATACCCAAGGTTAGGTGGGACCCCAAAATCATCACCTCTCTCACTGTTTGCGATATTTATAATCTCACTTTCTGTGAGGTGATTATACGCTTTCTAGCATGTGAAGGTAGAGTTGCTTTACCAAAGGTGTGTGAGGTTCCCATTTTATTAATTGGGGTAGAGTGGAGCAGTATTTCACTGAGGTTTTTTTTCAACTCTGTAAAACTCCGCGTAGTGGCACTCTGCCCACCCTTAGTTTTTTCTCCAAAAAACTAAGAAGGCAAGCAAAAGAGAGATTTGGCATCCCGTAGCATGATTTTTGATCAATAGGAGAGCACCCAGCAAGATTTCTGCAATGTGGTCGGTCGTGACCATTCATGGTCAGAAAGCTGTCTCTCGAGTAGAATATCAAGTCAAGAAGCTGCGCCTTCTGGTGCTCTGTGTGGTACCGTTCACGCTGATTTTTCAGTGCAGAACAAGCTCCCGGCACTAAATCACAGAACAAGCAGCTCAACATGCCTATTTCCTCCCGTTCACGGAATCGCATTGAGTATTTTTGTAACTCCTATTATTAACTTGTAAAAACATGCTGTATAATGTTTTGCAGGGTATTGGCGATTGCATTTATTTGAGCTTGTTGCAGGCAATGTTTGTTTCAACATCAGGGAAATTAACAGTAAAGTCCAGCCTAAATGTGTAGTATACTTGTAAAGCGCACAGCTGCCCCAGCAACGGGGCGTCCCGGCGCTGTATAACTCTGGGGAACCCGTCCTGGCTTTCCCTGTGGGATGGTCCCTTGCTTGGAGTCCCCAAGGTGGAGCCAGGCATCCCCGGAATTGGTGGGGCCGTTGTGGAGATTAGGCAAGCTAATGCCCAGAGTTGCCGAGTGGAACCCCTGATTAGAGTAAGCACCGAAGCGAGAATTATCAAGTCCGCTGACCAAGGTCCACGACCCTGCCGCGTCGGGAATTGAACCCTGGTCCCAGGCTGACTTCTGCTCTCAGGCCTGCCGCCTCTAACCAGTGAGCCACACTACTCCCTAGCAGAAGAAAAACAGGCCCACAAACAGCCAAAACATGGTATGGGCTGCAGCAGTAGCAGAAATGTCGGCGGTGGTGGCAGTCCTGAGGTGGTTTTCCCGCTCACTTTTTGATTGGGCGGTTGGACCACCAAGGAAGCAAGATGGAGGAAAAGCCAAGAAGCAATGGCAGTCCCCATCCTGCCGTCATCGTAATCAGGCTCTTAGTAATTTCATTCCAAATAAGAATTCACAAATAAATCCTTGATATATAGCAACACTGAAAGAGGTGTCTGGATAAAAAAGTACATTTAATTTATGCTTTGTACAAATGATGATGTTGTCCAATAATAATTTGTGTATTATTGTTGACCAAAGAGTTTAAATTCAACCCACTAGAGTTACTGTATTTGTCATTTTTCAGGAGTAATATAGAAGCTCCATAAGTATGCATGATAGAGACTTTTATTAAAGTATTTTTATTGAATGTTAACTCCTCCGGTTCCTGTTTACAAACCAGTGCAATAGATTAGAGGCCTAAAATGCCCACTTTAAAGCAGAACCACATAGAGTACTAATAATATGTGGAGCAAATGTAGCATTGTTATAAAGTAGTTAAAAGTTCCTGTGTTCATTTGTAGCATGGTCTCAGCACAGGGTCATAACGTCCAGTAAACTTATAATTCTAACTATAACCACAAACATCCACACCCGGCCGATATCTAGGAGCTTTGTTTAAACCATGTGTCAATCCCTCTACTCCAAGATGACTGTCCAGTGCGGTGCCACCAAAAATTATCCAACGACTCATCACCCTTTTCATCAGGGAGATATCAGTTTAGCTGGTGAGAGACACCCAGGTGCCTCTTCCTACCGCTATGCAAATGTGCCAATTGCCAAAACCCAGTCATCAACCATTGGCTTTCTACGTATACCCCTTTGTTCTTCTGCTCTCAATCCAGATTCTTCAACTAATGCCAATTTCTCTAATTCTTCCACTTGCTATGTGGGGGGCTTTCCAGCAACGTGCATCACAACCACTCTTTTGATGATGAACAATCCCAGGTGTATGAAACTAGAACCTACCTTGTAAGCTGGTCGCCTAGGATACAGGTCCAGCATACTTGCTTCTATGTCCCCAAGATGTGTTTGGTTAGTTGTTCGTTCTAGGTCCTGTGACACCCATCACCTAAAGATGGCAATTGTGAAGCATTTCCTGACCATATGCATAAAGTGAGCACCCATCAGCGAGCATCGAGGGCAAGCCTTATCAGCGGTTCTTGCTATCAAGTCAGTCAATGAGGTGTCAGGAAGATAGTGTGGAGGTAGCTGAGCTAGATGTATTTGAATCCAGTATTTCTGGAAGCCCGCTGTGTGTACTTTAGGCTGGTGGTCCATTCACTGTCAGCTTTCTTGTCAGTGCCTCTTCCCGGGTTGCTTCAACTCTATCTACGGGCTCTAAAGTCATCGCGAACATGGTTTTATTATAACCAGGAGATAAGCTTTTGCTCGGTTCCATATGTGAGGTAAATCTGCAAAGCATCATGTGATGGGGGTTCCACCAGGTGCCACATATTGCGCTAGAGAGTGCACCGTAAGTCAAAAACTGGGACCCTAGAAAGCAATCCTCCTCTTTCATGGATGTGAAACACTGTAATTCCCAATTAGTGTGACAATCCCCTATGGAAATCAGCCCTGCCAACGTTCATTGCTCCATCCTCTGAGTGGTGAAATATCCCGCCCGCTCCCCCCTTCGGCTGATAGGAGCCCCACCAGTGACAGAGCGGGGGCATATAGTGACCACTCTCCGGTTTTCTTTATCACCTTCTTCCTGGACCATAGCGCAATGGCAAGCATCTTGGTGAGGCCTGCTGCGCCCGTCTTCTCACCTAGCATGAGGCCAACAAGGGCCCTTCCTTTGGAGCCTCCCCAAAAGAGCTCAGCTTCTCCTGCCTCCCGCCATCGAAACGCTGGGCCTTCCACTGTAATAGAACCTCAGAGTAGTAGAGTGCAAAGTCCGGTGTGGCCAGCACTCCTTCCCCAGTAGGTCACTGGAGAAGGCAGAGTGAGATCCCCTGTCTTCCTCCATCCCAGATCAATTTCCTCAGGAGTGTATTCATATTCCTGAATCAGGAATTAGTACCCACATCAGCAGATTTGCGAAGAAATATAAGACCCATGGGAACATCACCATTTTAGTCAGTGCTACCCTAACCATAAGGGGGATGCACAGGCTATGCTAGAATGGCACTGTGGCTCTCAATGACCTTAGCGCATTCCCCAGGTTACTCTCCCTGGTGTACTTGTCCTCATTGTAAATCTTGATGCCTCGATAATTACACATTGTCGGCTCCCACTTAATACCTTGATCATCTGTGAAGCCATCCTCAAAGAGGCACGTATGGTAAATACACATTTTATTCCAGTTAGCATATAGCTCTAACTCAGACACAAAGGCATCTAGCATTTCCGCCCCCCAAGTCACTCCTGTGTCTGAGTAGCCGTAGTAAATGGCATTTAGGAAATGCCCAGGGGGTGACACAGAAGTGACACAGTGTAGTCATCTAGAATAAAGGCATACAGTGCCCACCGGGAGCATGTGTAACCAGGTAATGAGAATAGATTAAATACAGACAGTCATGGAATTGGCTAATAGCATCCTTTCAGGTGCAAAAACAGGAGTAAGTCCATGTCTTGCTCTGGTTACAGGCTGTCAGCTTAAAACATTACAGGTTCAACACAGGAGTGGGAGATCAGAAGAACATGGCATGCATCAGCCAAGTGATCTAATAAGCCAGTTTGTAAATTCCCTAAAGACTCCATCCAGAAGCTGGTCCACGTACTGGATACAGACCATCATTGTAAGTGATCTAAAGAGGTGCCTCTTGATCTAAGATGAGTAATGAACAGGCATGCACAGGAGGCATATAGCTATTTTAGAAGCCCTTTAGAGTCTTCTCAATATAGGGTATGCATGGCAACCTGTACAGCAACAATGTCCACCACTGATCGTGAAGGCTCACAAGCTGTAAGATGATATGCAATGAAATAACGAAATGTGGCAAGTCACAGATCACCGGCTGGAATCAGAACCAGTTAAACAGTCATAAAGAAAAGTCAAAGTCATCTGAAATCTATTTCTTTGGAAGCTAGGAAGAGACCCCTAATTGCCCATTTCTTAGTCAACCTCTTAGCGTGCTGCTGCTTTTCCACTAACAACCATGATCACATGAACTAGGGATCTATGTCATGGATAAGGCTTGCCAGATCACTCCATGCCGGCTGCCACCCTTGCCTCCAGTGTTGAGAATTTTCAGTGACAAATCATTTTTCAGGTGTGTTAATTCTATTAGTTTAATTGAAGCAATCAAAGACTATAATTAAACAAAGACTGTGAATTGCCAGAGCACACCACAAAGGAACTTACACTTACACTTCCTCGTTCAGTGGGTGGTGTGGAATGTGGGCCCCATTCAGGGCAGATCTTCTGGTTTGTAGCTACACCCTGAGGCACTCAGGTCAATGATTTGCTTCCAGAAAATTTATGGACATGGTTCATTCCTGTCATCCTGTGACTAACTCTACATCCTGTACAGCAAGAATGTTCAAGGGAGGGTCCATGCCTTGCTGGCTTACAACCAGATGCTACCTGGGAACTGCTCACATAACACCATCAAGTGCACATAAAACAAGCCCAAAAACATCTGTCATAAGCACAAAGGTCATTATTCTCCGACCCCAGAACGCCAAAAGGATGGCTCAGCTGGCTGGACTACTAATGTATAATGGAGGATGGAGACAGGCGTCGTGAAGGGGCCTGAAACTGCCTTCAGCACTGTCGCAGTATGTGTGTGTGAATGTATGTGAATATGTGTATGTATGTATATATATATACATATATATAGTTACTGAAGAAACCAAAGTTTACTATTACAGGGATATTATAGTTAGGAAATAGAATTATACAAGCATTGAAAATGCAATAGGTCTCGCCTTAGATTAAGTTAAAGCCATTTACTTTGCTAATGGTATTGAATTGTAGCTTTGCATTATTTAGTGTACATTTGTGATATGTGCATATATGTGCACATATTTGCTCTTCCCTCGCCCCTTTTGTGTGTCTTTTGCTATTGTAATCTCACTACGAAATTAACACACATGCTATTCTTCTATTCATTCACCTCCCAAATCTGAAACACTGCTCTTTTCCTAATAACGCTATGCTTTAAACTACAACACAGCAATTTTAACTACATACAACTACATCATATCCAAAATATACACTAAATAATGCAAAACGAGAATACAATACCATTAGCAAAGCAAATGGCTTAAAACTTAATAAAAAGCGACACCTATTGCATTTTCAATGCGTGTTTATTAAGGCAGCTGCCCCCAGTCAGTTCTCTGCTGCTCCACATTTACTGCCCAACTAGAATGTTAAGATCCGCTGATCTCAACCTAGCTGCTATTCTACACTTCAAGCTGGCTAGACAGGGAGGTAGGTAATGCCGCGTCTTGGCTCCCAGACTCTGGAATAAAGTTCCCATTTACCTAAGCAACGTCCCTAACCATCTCAGTTTCAGAAAACAGTTAAAGACTTGGCTGTTCTAGGCGGGAGTACCTGTTTTAGTGACTGAGGCTTCTGACGCGATGGGAAGCACTTGCCTGGGCAGCCATTAGCAGTGTAAATTATTATAGCATAACATAATTGTCTGTCTGTAACTGTGCTGGCAAGCCACACCATAAAAACACCCCAATGTCATGGCAGAAATTCAATAAAATATGTTATGAAAAAAAAAAAACAATACAAATACCCGTTCAAGTCTGTTTTTGCATTTGATTGCTACTTTTGCTGGAAACAATTAGGAGTAAAGTCGGCAAACGTTTTTGGGACATTTTTGGGCACAGCTCTACTCTTCATGATTGCATGTCAGCATGTTACTGAGGGGAATATTGTCTGACATTATATCCTAAATAGGGTTTACAGAGATATTGTCCCAACGGGTGTAGATTTTTTATGAACTCAAATGGGGTGAGATTTTGGTAAATTATATTTGGAACCCAATATTAATGACAAATAATATTCTGACACTATTGTTGGACCACACCCCCTTCACACAGATTTGCATGCTGTATCCCGTAGGTGGATCTTGCAGCAATGGCCTTCACAGAAATTGTGAGAGTGACAATCAAACCAGACACGTAGCTGGGAGAGGAGGGGCAGACCACCATGGGTGGCACTTTTTGGGGGGCGGTGGCGGGCGCAAGCTAAGTTTTCTTTTTTTTATATTTTATTCTGTCTCATAGTCTGTTGCCTCCCGCCGCTCGTCGTACTCTGTCAACCCTCCCCCTCTTACCTGCACAGCTGTCATAAGCAGCCAAATGAAAGATCGACCCAGCGGCAAAAGCTCTAGCTACCCCACCATATAGAACTGTGCTCCGAATTGGCGCAAAGTGCAAAACTGGGGACAAAAATATTTACGATCATCAATTCTCTATGCGTCAATTTTACAATGAGGCAATAAGCCCACAAAATGGGTAATGAGCCCACAAAATAAGTGAAAATCCTTCCAAAATTCTAGGCATGGAAATTTAAAATGTCTCCTCTCAAAAAGACAATTGAAGTTCTTCAAAGTTTAAGCAAATGTGAAGACAAACAAGAGAGCCAACAAAAAGAGAGAAGAAGGTGAACAAAAGACAGAGCAAGGCAGAAGGGACAAAATACGCAGCAATATGGAGAGGGACCGGAATGTGATAAAGAGATCCGGAGAGACGGCGAGAAACCTGCAAAGCGTATAGCGGGAAGGAGAGGGGCTGCAGAGACATCGAATATTTATTTATAGGCAGCACTTTTACCCAGAGGTCTCGAGGGATGTGAACCTGGAGAATAATTACAGCTGCATCCACACAGTAAGAGACACAGCAGGAGCAGAGGCTAACCAAGGTGCGGAAAATACCGCAATCATTAACTGCGAAAGGAAGCCACGGAAGGGATAGAGAGGGCAGGGAGGGTCGGGTGAGGGAGGGTTGACGGATGGAGAGAGACGGGGACGGAGGGGGTAAACAGAAGAAGAAAGCGAGCTAGAGGTGGGGCGAGAGGTTGACAGATAAAAAGCAGGTGGCACGAGTAGACAGGAATTTGGTTTGAGGGCTAAATGTACGGAAAACGAATGAAGAGGTAGGGAGAAAGATTGGCAGATGACAACATATGAACAAATGGGAAGAGAGCGGGAGAGACATGGATAGATGTAACGAGGTACACATTGAGAGAGATGCGTGAGACAAGGAAAGCGAGAGAAAGACTAGGGAAAGGGGTAGAAAGAAAACAAGCTCGGCATTGCGTGGCGGGAGGGGGCGGGGGGAACGTCGGAGGGGGGGAGGAGAAGTCTGCTGTTTAAGCAAATGTGAAGACAAACAAGAGAGCCAACAAAAAGAGAGAAGAAGGTGAACAAAAGACAGAGCAAGGCAGAAGGGACAAAATACGCAGCAATATGGAGAGGGACCGGAATGTGATAAAGAGATCCGGAGAGACGGCGAGAAACCTGCAAAGCGTATAGCGGGAAGGAGAGGGGCTGCAGAGACATCGAATATTTATTTATAGGCAGCACTTTTACCCAGAGGTCTCGAGGGATGTGAACCTGGAGAATAATTACAGCTGCATCCACACAGTAAGAGACACAGCAGGAGCAGAGGCTAACCAAGGTGCGGAAAATACCGCAATCATTAACTGCGAAAGGAAGCCACGGAAGGGATAGAGAGGGCAGGGAGGGTCGGGTGAGGGAGGGTTGACGGATGGAGAGAGACGGGGACGGAGGGGGTAAACAGAAGAAGAAAGCGAGCTAGAGGTGGGGCGAGAGGTTGACAGATAAAAAGCAGGTGGCACGAGTAGACAGGAATTTGGTTTGAGGGCTAAATGTACGGAAAACGAATGAAGAGGTAGGGAGAAAGATTGGCAGATGACAACATATGAACAAATGGGAAGAGAGCGGGAGAGACATGGATAGATGTAACGAGGTACACATTGAGAGAGATGCGTGAGACAAGGAAAGCGAGAGAAAGACTAGGGAAAGGGGTAGAAAGAAAACAAGCTCGGCATTGCGTGGCGGGAGGGGGCGGGGGGAACGTCGGAGGGGGGGAGGAGAAGTCTGGGCAGGCAGGATGACTCAGGGGAGGGGGCGGAGCGGGGCAGAGCGGCATGTGGGTGTGAAGAAGCCGGGCCTTTGAAGTGAAGCTAAGCTTCACTTCAAAAGGTGTCGGAGGAATGCGGGCGGCTGTGCACGCGCTTTTAAGCTCAATGCACATGCGCATTGAGCTTAAAAGTCACGGGCACTGCAAGGAATCGCCACGATTCCTTGCAAGTTAGATAAAGTCTGGATGAGCCCCTATAGTCTCGCTTGCTCGATGCGCATGCGCATCGACAGGCGAGACCTAAAAAACCATAGAAATTCTCTGAAAATAAAGGTTACAGGTACATTATATTTAGGCTCATATTTCACTTGTACAAAACCAGAGAAATTCTACAGTTGTAGTTACCTGGGCTAACTATAACATATGTACCCACAATGCACTGCTTATTACATCACATATTACATCACTCATTGTCAGTGACATCACTGATCACAGCTCTGATGACATATCAAATTGTTTTAAGGGATAAGGGGATTAGGGCAGGGGGGCCACAGGCCCCAATCCCCAGGCCAATTTTGGCCCCAGGGACCCCATCCACCAGGCCGGGTCATTAAGAAATGGGGAGGGGGGCTGCTCGGCCCCCCTCCTCAGACCGATTTCGGCTCAAGTGACCCCCATCCTGCAGATATATATATAGTGCCTAAACACTAGTTAAGGGAAGTAATCTAATTGTAAGTTTATTTTGACTTGAGAACATAGGGCCGGATGTAGGACACCAAATACCGGTCAGTAACGGCCAATTTCGGCGGTTACCGACTGGTATTTGGTTTTTGAGATGTAGGGGGCCCAAATTTTAACGATTCGGAATAATTTACCGATTCGGTAAATTTACCGATTCGGTAAAATACGGAATCGGTAAATTTACTGAATCTGTAAATCTAGATGTAGGTGGCACTTAAAATTGTGCCACAGGCCCTTAAGAATTCGTTATTTACCATGAAATACTATTTCATGGTAAATAACGAATTCCTGTGTACATGCACATCTGTGCATGTACACCTGTGCCATGTGGCACACATACATGCCCTAAGGGCATGTATGTGTGTCACAAGTCACACAAGCCAGAATCAGGGGTGCAACAGGGTGTCAAAGTGACACCCTGTCCCCCTTGACAATTCGGTAATTTTACCGAATCGGTATTTACCATTCGGTATTTGACAGTGAATCCTATGGGCCTCAAGGCCCATAGGAATCAATGGCAATTACCGAATCGGTAAATACCGAATCGGTAAATACCGAATCCTACCGATTCGGTATTTTTTACCGAATTTTTACCTACATTGGATTTACCGATTCATAAATACCGAATCGGTAAAATTCGGTATTTATGAGTCGGTAAATCCAATTTACCTACATCTAGCCCCTGGTGACGTGCTTTCTGACCTTCCTTGTCCCTGCTTGTGTGCTCTTTGGTGAACCACAAACAGAGCCATGTGCCTATATTCCCTTGAACACAGCATCAAGCACTATATAAAATCTACACTTAGCAGCTGCACTTGTCTCTACGTTGCAAGTGTCACACTGCATTTGGATGGCATTCCACTTCACTCTCTAGAAATATACCCAGTTATCATCTTTTCTGCGAGCATGGATTGTAAACCTTGGAGTGAGGAGCACATATCCACCAGCTGTATTTCACTCCTGACATCACTGGAGAGAAATCATCTTAATACTGCCAAGCCGTGGTTCAGGAGCTAAACATCTAAAAAATGTCTTAAAAGGTCAATGTATCCAACCAGTAGAATTGTCCACAAAAAACAGTAAGATTACATGGAAACTCATGGTTAAAATCCCCTCATTTTTACCCTAAAAATATTAAATTTAGACAAAGGCGAATTGGGCTACAGGGAAATCATCTAAATTGCTAAAAGGGAAACCCCTTCTGGAAAGTCCAAAAGAACTAGGATAATTAAAAAATATATATATTCTTTTTAAATAAAGTGAAGTGAAATAAATTCCGTAAAATATGCTTTATATACAACAACAGCAGCAATCTACAATTTGAAGGATTATATTTTGCTGAATAAGTATTTTTTACTTATTTTGCAGAAAATAAAACCTGCAAACTTACCTTTACAGAAGAAAAGGAAAGGAGCTTTGACAGAGGTGTATTTTGAAAGAAGCCGATACATTCTTAATTCTGAGAAATGCAGGAATTATGAATGTTGCCAGATTCAGTGGGAAGAATAAAAAATATTGCTCACTCTGATGTCTACTTTATAGAAATTGACAAATTTTCTTGTAAGGTAGTCAGCCTCTGGGGTTGTGCTATTTTATGGCAGGAGTTATTGTCTGTTCCACCTGTCCACTGACAGTGCTCCCTTTCCAGCAGTAAGAATCAACACTGTATTTCCACTTCACCGCTTACACATTGTAAATATAACTAATTTTGTCAGTCAGTAACGCCCCTTGTATGTAAATAATGTTCTCTGTCTCTGTAAACGTGTATTTTCCTTGCCTGACACATCCATCTTCACCTTTCAATACAAAAGCTGAATAAACAGAGACATGGCAGCTGTACCTTAGACTATGTGAAATTGATATATGGCAGAAACAGTTCTGCCTGGGGTGCAATAAAATGTAGTGCACCTTCTCAGCTACGTTTAGCTTTCAGGGTTCTGCATAAACACAGACGCCTCTATCTAAAAATTATATTCACAAATATAAATAAGTTAAAAGTGTTCAATTATTTTTTATGGTAATTTTTATATTGCTCCATTATGTCACCATTGTACAACTTTAAAACGCTACCAGAGCACGGAGAAAGAAGTGTACAAAAGCACAAAAGTTGATAAGAAAGAGTGGTAGAAATAAATGTGTGACACTGTGAGTTGGGGCACTAGGGAGGGTGCCACTTTCAAAGCTCAAATGCAAAAAGAACAATTGATGGACAGAATGTTGAGCAATGTCAAACATTCACCCCATTCCGAGATCTGGGCCTAAATCCATCTTTTTTTGCTCTTGGTGCCATTCCAGTTTAAATCCAGCCAAATGCAAATCAGTCTTGGCCCTGCTCCCCATAAGGACAGTCCAGCCCAAACTGCCAGGCCAAGTCCTCCCTGGACCAGAGAAAAGCATCCTGGGACCAGTTTCTGGGTATCACCCCATATCAGCCAGGCTAGTTTGACTCTAGTGGGATGGAGATCATAGGACCCACGTCTGGGCATACCCATTCCACTTGGGGTGACAAATGCAAAAGGAACAATTGATGGACAGAATGTTGAACAATGTCAAACATTCACTCCAGTACAAAGATTTGGGCAAAATCCATGCTTGTTTTGCTCCCCATGCCATTCCAGTTTAAACGCAGCCAAAGCACAGGCAGGGTGGGAGAAGTAAACTGAATGATTTAAAGGCTTGAGTAAGCAGGGGAGCGGATTTAAAGTTCAAAAGTAAAAAAGTGACTAATGAAAGAAGAGGGCAGTGCAAGCAGATGTGGTAAATGCAAGGCCACTAGATGGGTGGCCACGGCGGGATTCAATGCACTGTAAGGGAGTGTAAGAGAAGGGACATGGAGAGCACTGTGTAAGGGAGGGTGGAAGAAGAGAACTTGAGAGTGGCAGAGAGAGGGTGGAAGAGGAATGAAGGGATGACAGTGAAAAGAGTCAGAGCCAGCATGTGAGTAGAAAGTAAAGGAGGGTGGAAGACAGCATGAGGTGCACTAGGTTTAAGAGAGATTATAAATGGAAGCTGAGAACACACAAATGACAGAGGACCCTGCACATCATCCATGCACTGTCCATTATTAGCACACCTGAGGTCCCGCTCTAGGGAGCAAAGCCTCTGGCGGAAAGGAATGGACACTACAGAGCTGAGCAGTGGTTATTTCCACTATCCCTCAGGGCTAAAAGTAGGATAATAAAATCATTTGTTATACAAGTTTCAGGAGGCAATTCAGTTTTCACCTCTGGCCTGGTCGCCCCCCTGCTCCTTGCCGCACCTGCCTCTGAGCCCCTGCTCACCTGCATACCGAGTCCCTCCTCTCCGACGCCGTCAGCAGCGCCCCAGCCGCCGCTGGGCTGCCCGCTCTGCCGGTCCCGTTCCCGCACCTCCTGATTGCGGCCCCGCCCCCTCGCCAGACGATTGGGCATCCCTTCCCGCCTCCCAGCTGACCCGCCCTCCCTGCTCCCCTCTTATGACGCCCCCAGAGCGACCGTGCAGCGGACGCGCGCAGCGGTAGCACCGATTGAGCGCCGAAGGTGCACCAAAGGTAAGCCCGTCTGCGCCCGTCCACGCCTGGACCGCGCCCAGTGCCAGGACCCCTGGCCCCCACCGCCGGAAGCCGACCCGACGGACCTACGACGCCACCGAACTCAACGCACTCAACACCGGCCGAACCCCGGGTTGCTACCGAGCCACACCGAGACGCACCCACGGACCCTTCAGCTGCCACTCCTGCAAGTTCACCTGCAACCGGACCCACGCCACACCAGCTCCCACCAAGCCGAACTCCAGCAGCACCCACCTGAAGTGCATCCTGCTCAACACCCGCTCCGTCCACAGACACGCCGTCGAGCTCTGGAACCTGCTCGACACCACAGACCCAGACGTCGCCTTCCTCACGGAAACCTGGATGAACGCCTCTTCCGCGCCCGACATCGCCATCGCCATCCCAGAGGGTTACAAGATCACCCGGAGAGACCGCGCCAACCAGACAGGAGAAGGCATCGCCATCATCCACAGGAACACCATCCGCATCACGACCAACACCGACGACACCCTCGCACCCGCCGAACACCTGCACTTCCAGATCCACGTCAACCCCAAGACCACCCTCAGAGGCACCCTCATCTACAGACCCCCGGGACCACGCACACAATTCAGCGAGGACATCGCCGACTTCGTCAGCCCGCACACCCTCCCCTCCGCTGACTACATCCTCCTCGGGGACCTCAACTTCCACCTGGAGAGCAACAACAACCGCAAAACCACCACCCTGCTGGACAACCTCGCCAACCTCGGACTCAAGCAACTGGTGACCACCCCCACACACTACGCCGGACACACACTCGACCCGATCTTCTCTTCCAGCAAGGACATCGCCTTCAGCCACGCCACGGGACTCCACTGGACGGACCACAGCTGCGTCCACTTCAGCTTCAGAAGGACCACGCTCCACCACCACCAGCAACAGGCTTCCCGCAGAAGCTGGAACAAGATCACTGCAGACCAGCTCGCGACTTCCCTGAGCAAGAACCCCCCCACCAGCACAACTAACCCCAGCCAAGCAGCCACCAACCTCACGAAATGGATCAGCGACTGCGCAGACGACCTCGCCCCGCTGAAGACCCCGCCGAGCAGACCCGGCAGCAAGAAAGCCCCATGGTTTAACGACGAACTCAAGAGCTCCAAGAAGAACTGCAGAGCACTCGAGAAAACCTGGCGCAGAGACCCAACACCGGACAACATGACTGCCCTCAAGCTCGCCACCCGAAAACACCACCAGCTGATCCACGCCTACAAGAAAACCGCATTCAAGGAACGACTGGACAACAACGCACACAACAGCAAGGAACTCTTCAACATCGTGAAAGAGCTCTCCAACCCCAATGCCGGAAACAACGACATCACCCCTTCGCAAGACCTCTGCAACTCCGTCGCCTCCTACTTCCACAACAAGATCGCGGACATACACAACAGCTTCAGCACTCAACCGACGCACGCCACGACCGAACCACCGCCCCCCACCACCACCCTCCGCGCCTGGACCCTGATCAGCACCGAAGACACCATCCGCACGATGAACTCCATCCACTCCGGATCTCCGACAGACCCCTGCCCCCACCACGTCTTCAACAAGGCCGACGCTGTCATCGCACCCAACCTGCGGGACATCATCAACACCTCCTTCGACATCGCCACCTTCCCGGAGAGCTGGAAGCACGCCGAACTCAGCGCTCTACTCAAGAAACCATCAGCAGACCCAACCGACCTCAAGAACTACCGCTCCATCTCGCTGCTCCCGTTTCCGGCCAAAGTCATCGAGAAGACCGTCAACAAGCAACTGGCCGCCTTCCTCGAGACGAACGGCTCCCTCGACCACTCGCAGTCTGGCTTCCGGGCCAACCACAGCACCGAGACCACCCTGATCGCAGCTACCGATGACATCCGAGCCCTGCTCGACAACGGAGAAACAGCGGCCCTCATCCTCCTGGACCTCTCCGCGGCCTTCGACACTGTCTGCCACCGTACCCTAGTACAGCGCCTCAGAAACGTCGGAATCCAGGAGAAGGCACTGGAATGGATCACCTCCTTCCTCGCCGGAAGGACACAGAGGATCCGCCTCCCCCCGTTCAGATCGGAGGCCACCGAAGTCATCTGCGGTGTTCCTCAAGGCTCCTCACTCAGTCCAACCCTCTTCAACGTCTACATGAGCCCCCTCGCAGCCATTGCACGCCAGCACAACCTGAACATCATCTCCTACGCCGACGACACCCAGCTGATCCTCTCCCTCACTAACGACCCCGCCACCGCCAGAGCCAACCTGCACGAATGGATGACAGACGTAGCCAACTGGATGTCGAACAGCCGCCTGAAACTGAACTCGGACAAGACGGAAGTCCTCATCCTGGGATCCTCACCCTCCGCCTGGGACGACTCCTGGTGGCCCCCCGCCCTGGGCAGCGCACCCAAACCAACTGACCACGCACGCAACCTGGGCTTCATCCTGGACTCCTCCCTCTCCATGACCAGACAAGTCAACGCCGTCTCCTCGTCGTGCTTCAACATCCTGCGCATGCTACGCAAGATCTTCCGATGGATCCCCACCGAGACCAGGAAGACGGTCACCCAGGCCCTCGTCACCAGCCGTCTGGACTACGGCAACTCCCTCTATGCCGGAACCACCGCCAAACTCCAGAAAAGACTCCAGCGGATACAGAACACCTCAGCACGACTCATCCTGGACATCCCCCGCCGCAGCCACATCTCCGGACACCTGAGAGACCTGCACTGGCTCCCGGTCAACAAGAGAATCACCTTCCGGCTCCTCACCCACGCACACAAAGCCCTACACAACCAAGGACCAGGATACCTCAACAGCCGCCTCAACTTCTACGCCCCCAAACGCCAGCTTCGATCGACCAGCCACGCCCTCGCCGCCGTCCCCCGCATCCGAAGAGCCACCACAGGAGGAAGGTCCTTCTCCTACCTGGCCGCCAAGACTTGGAACTCCCTTCCGACCCACCTCCGCCTGACCCAGGACCACCTCGCCTTCAGGAAGCAGCTCAAGACCTGGCTGTTCGAGCAGTAGTGGACCCCCTCCCCCCAGCGCCTTGAGACCCTCCGGGTGAGTAGTGCGCTATATAAATGCTTTGATTGATTGATTGATTGATTACAGTAGGTGAACACAGATTTAATTTATTTGGGTGAATTCAGAGCATTTCGCTCTTTGCAATGAGGAACAAAGTTTCCCAAACGTGCCCAGGGCAATCGTACCTTTATTCTGCCCACCCAATGCATCCGGATGTCCTACTCGACAAGAATGAGACATCAGAATCAGGCTGTAAGGGATTTTGTTTCCCTGTCATGTGAGTGACAGCGGGCAACACAATAGCAGACGAGTGGTCACATTCTATCTCCACCGTCCCCTGCCGGAAGTCATCCCCTGAGACTTCCAGCCAAAGGCATAGGAGAGGGGGCGTGGCACCGCAGGAAAAGGGCAGGAAGTGGCAGACAGCCCCGCCTTATGCGACAGTGGGAACATTCCCACATCAGTGCTTGGCCCCTTCTTTGCCCACAATTTCTTTTAAAAATCTACTTTGCCAGCTTTGGGGTACGAGATGCTTTTGCAGTTTAAAAAAAAGTGAAGGTTTTGCAACTTCTCTATTATTCATTATGCACTGCATAAGATGAGAGCACAGTATGGCCCCACATATACTCAGTATTTGTGTATCGTGGTTCTGTACAGCAAGCACAGGATTTAAGTGAAGTAATAGTTAGCACAAGGCCGAAGGCCATTTTCCACGCTAGGTTTTATATTTTACAGGCATGTTTTTAAGCTTTTCTCAGTATAATTGAGGGAAATAACCTAATTACTGTGAATTGCAGGTTTCAAAATCACTGTTATCTCTGCAGTGATAAAAGCCAAAGACCATGTATTTACATAAAACGGATTTAGGTATTGTAGCTGGGAAAAGATTTTTGTTCTCAAAACCATTACTGCGGACGAACAGCATAAATCATGTGAATTACTCAGATCATCCGAGGGAGGGCGGAGCCTCAAAATTGCTTTTACATGGAATATCTAAAATGCTGAACTGTTAATTTGAACTGTGGTTCAGTGTTTTTATTATTTATCTATTATTTGCATTGAGGGCAAACCCTGCCCATAGTGCTCCCAAATTAGTCAAGAACTCGAATAAAGCCACGGTCAGAGAACAATAGAATTTGAATTAAATGCAAGAGAAATTATGCAAATATCCACTCTAGCAGCAGCATGGTTATTCTGACCAGTAAAGCCTGGAGTAGAAACAAAAAAGGAAAAAAGGAAATCTCAAGTCAAAACTATTTAATGAAAGGTCACGTCTTCAAATTAAGTCTAAAGTGCCAAAAATTTACCTATTCTCACAACTGATAGAAAGTGAGTCTATAAAAGAGGTTTTATAATGATGAAATAGCATGTTTGAAAGCTTTGACCATCGTGGTTAAGGACTGCTTACCTGCCTTTATGCTGATTTCAATGGATATATTGTGTGTAGTGCACCCCTGCTTACTATGTTTAGCTATGCCAGTGACCCTACATCAAATGCACTACAATAAAGTATAAAATGACCAAGACTACTATTACATCACATAGGGTAAGTACAATGATGAGTGTAAACCGGATCAGAATAGTGTTAGGGTTACATGTAAGCTTAGGGATACATTTAGGGTTAGGTTATGGTTAAGGCATAAAAGTTAGTGCTTGGTAAGCGTTATGTTTCGGATTAGGGCAAGGATAAAGATTAGGGTAAGGTTTACAGTTAGGTTCAGGGATAGGCTTAGATTTACAATGAAGAATATGGAGAGCTTTAAGGTTAGGTGTAGGATTAAAGTGGGAGGTGTAAGTTTAAGAGTGCATGTTGTATTGGTGAATATGACTTTTAGATGGAGTGTTAGTGTTGATTGTATTTTCAAATATATCTTCCATGCACATGTATAGACAATACTGTGATATTGCTGTAGACGCATATTACAATTACTAATTTCTAATTTAAAACATTTATAAAGCGCAGCGTGCACCGTACGGTTTCTTGGCGCTAGTGGATAGTTCGACACCTGAGGAAAAATAAAACCTGTCGTGGGCAAGAGGGGGAATTACACGGGGAAGGCTTGTTTGAAAAGAAACGTTTTTAAATCTTTACGAAAAGAAAGATAGTGAGTTGCAGAGCGGAGGTGGTCAGGAAGGGAGTTCCAAAACGTGGGGGCAAGGGTAGCGAAGTTAGTTCCACCCCATTTTTTACGTTTGAAACGTGGGATTTGGAGGAAGGATTTGGAGGAGGAGCGAAGCTCTCTGGTAGGGACGTACTCATTTATTAACGAGGAAATGAAAGCAGGGGCAGTGCCTTGACGGGCCTGGAAGACCATACAGCCGGTCTTGAACAGGGAACGTTCCCTAACAGGGAGCCAGTGAAGCTCTCTGAGGAGGGGTGTGGAGTGGTGATAGCGTGGGAGACCATAGACCAGCCGGGCCGCCTGGTTCTGAACCATCTGGAGTCTCCGCAGGCTATATGCTGGAATACCGTTGTAGATGGCATTGGCATAGTCTAGCCTCGAGATCACCAGTGCGGCCATGATCAACTTAAGTGCCTGCGGGGAGAAGAAGCGGGAAACAGTGCGGATAGTTCGGAGGGTGAGGAAACAGGAGGAGACAACAGTGCTAATTTGTGAGTGGAGGGTGAGCTGGTTGTTGATTTTAACCCCCAGTGTCTTAACTGCGGTTGAGGGGGTGGGGGAGGGACCAAGAGAGGAGGGCCAGAATCGGGAATTCCAGGGACTGGACGAACCACCGGTGAGAACCAACTCGGTTTTGTCCGGGTTCAATTTAAGATGGTTGTGGTTCATCCAGTCCCTGATGAAAGTCATGGTAGACTGAAAATTAGAGACAGAAAGAGGAGAGGAGGACAGGTCAAAGATGAGCTGGAGGTCGTCGGCATAATTGTACACGGTAACCTCCAGCTGCTGAAGAGCGAAAATGAGGGGAGAGATATAGAGGTTAAATAATAAAGGAGAAAGAGAAGATCCCTGGGGAACACCACAAGTGACAGGAAGTGGAGTGGTCGTAAAGTCTCCTAGCCGGACCGCCTGAGTGCGGTCCCTCAGGAAGGAGGACAGCCAAATCAGGGCTGAACCCTCAATTCCAGCCGCCTTGACACGGGACAATAAGATGGTATGGTCGACCGTGTCAAAGGCGGCAGAGAGATCGAGAAGTACCAACGCCTGATGATTGTTATTGTCCATACCCTTCCTGAGGGTATCCAAGACCGAAACCACAACTGATTCGGTCGAGTGCCTGGGGCGAAAGCCAGCCTGGCGGGAGGCCAATCCCCCATTAGCCTCTACGTGGGCGCTGAAGACCGTGGTGGCATGGCGTTCCAGCACCTTGCCCAGGTAGGGCAGCAGGGAAATTGGGCGGTAGTTGGCTGAGATGGACGGGTCAGCGCCGGGCTTTTTTAGGATGGGCACTATAGTGGCTGTTTTAAGCGCCGGGGTCACTACTCCCTGCGCAAAGGAGTTGTTGAGGAAGGTGATGGGGGCTTCAGGACAGGAGGAGTAGATATGTTGCAGGATTCGAGCCGGACAGATGTCTGCCGGGGAACCCGACTTTACTTTGGGGAGTATCTCGCGGAATCTGGCCTCAGTAAGGGGAGGGATAGAGGTAAGATGACCACGGATAGTGGGAAAGGAGGGATCCACAAAGACAGGTGAGGGGAGGGGGATATTAGCCTTAATGGTGGCGATTTTCTCTAAGAAGTAAGTGTTGAGTTGGTCGCATAGTGACTGGGATGGAGGGATTTGGAGTGAAGCTCTATCGGAGTAGGCCAGGTCGTTCACTATACTGAATATTTCTCTAGATTTGTTTTCGGCTGCCATTATTTTTGTAGAGAAATAGGTAGTTTTGGCGGAGAGAATTGCAGTTTTGTAGTCAGCAAGTGATTTAAGATAAAGGGTTTTTGATAAGGGGCAATAGTTTCTTCTCCACTGTCTCTCCGCCTGTCGAGCGGTCAGTTTTAGTTCTTTTAGGCGGTCATTAAACCATCTGTTGGAATCCTTTGGTCGTCGGATGGAAATGCGACGCAAGGGAGCCACTGAGTCGCAGCCTCCAGTCAGCCAGGTGTTAATGGCGTTGGCTTGAGAGTGGGAGGAGAGGCCGGAGAGAATCGGAGTGGAGTTCCGGAGCAGGGAGGACAAGGAAGGGAGGTCGACGCTGTTCCAATTCCGCGCCCAGGTATTTCTGGCGTGAGGGACTTTGGATACACGGTTGTGAGAAATGGAAAAGCAAATAAGGGCATGGTCGGACCAACAGCAGGGGGATACCGTCACCGAGGATATTTGGAGATTGAGGGACCAAACCTGGTCAAGTGCATGACCGTGGGAGTGGGTGGGGACAGTTATATGCGGAACAAAGTTCAGAGAAGAAAGAGATTCTGTGAACTCTTTCGAAGCAGTGCACTCTGAGGGGTCCGCAGGCCAGTAATTAAAATCCCCTAGCACCAAGACTGAAGCGTAGTTGACCACCAAATTGGCCAGCAGGTCTTGAAATGCCGGTAGGAATAGTAAAGAAGACTGGGGTGGGCGGTACATTAGGAGACAAGTAATAGGGGGAGAGAAGGATAAGGAGCGGACCACAAGAAACTCCGTAAGGGCGATGGGAGGAAAGGGAAGGGTTTGAAAGTTTAATTCTGACCGAGCGATTAACGCCACACCGCAACCAGCCCTGCCCGCCGGACGATCGGCCCGAAGGGCAACATAGGAAGGGGGAGGGTAGCCAGAAGAACAGGAAGGGAAGAATCACAGATCCAGGTTTCGGTCAAGAGCAGCAAGTCAGGCTTCTCAGTATCAAGCAGGACAAACAGCTCGTGGTGGTGCTTGACCGCTGACCTGGTATTAAGTAACAAAGCAGATAACGGCGGAGGAGAGGGGAGAGGGTCAGGCGGGGAGGAATCATGTGGTGGAGGGATGAATCGGGCGGGGGGCAATGTGGGAGTGGAAGAGGGGACAAGACCTAATGAGGCAATGTGTCTTTGGACGGTTTCTGAGAGAGGCCAGTCGCCTTGGAGGGTGGTAAGCTCCTCAGAAGAGTATGAGATAAATTTGGCATGGGGTCGTGCCCTGGCCCCGTCCGGCCGCGGACGGGCGCAGACGGGCTTGCCTTAGGCTGCGCGTTCTGGGATTGCACATTGATAAAGGAAATCTTGAGGCGGGAAGGGGGCGTGGCCTCTAGGTGGGCGTGGCCGAGCGTGTAACAAGCCGGAGGGAGGGGGTCACGTGAGCGCTGGATCCGCTGCACGGCGCCCTCGAAGTGAAAATAGCAATGGGAGTCGAGGTAGGTTTAAAGTACAAGTTAAAATCACAAGTATCACAATAATTTTCTAAAAAGCAACACTCCCGGCTATTTTGCCTCAGGAGACTCACAATCCATACAATACATCCTGACCTGCTCGGTGTAGATATAGGTGGATGGAGTGGCTCAGATGTAGGGGTAGATCAATACAGTGACTTGTTTTCACGACATACAACTGCCGTAGGTTCCTGAGTGGTACACAACAGACAAATACAAGAATACTTGTACCCCATGATCGAAGATGCGTGGCGTGCTCTGGCCAGGACGTCACTTCCTTTGATGTGATGCCTGACTCTGCATGGGTGATGCAGGCAGGGCCTGGGCTCGGTAAATCAAGTGAATATCTGAATATGAACCTGCGCTGTTTGCTGCTGGTGTAAGTCGAGCGGGGTTCTCTTCACGCCCCTAGTGGTGTCTTCACAGGTGGTCTTGGTGGAGTGTCCATGGACACATCTTGTGGCCTGAACTACACACCTGTGAACCCCACACAAAGCCCCACCCTTTCTACTCTTTCTTAAAAGTGGGTTTTAAGCAGATAGATTGGTAGTACGGAAGGAAGAGTGCAGTGTAGTGCAGGACTTCACCCTCCAGTGGCCACCTGCCTCTGAAGGTTACAAAATGCCCTCTGATAGTCAGAGTAGCTGAGTGAGTGTTTGATCTAGTTACTGCAAGAGTTAGTGTCGAGATTTAATGAATGGATGAGTAAATAAGTGAGGGAGCAAGTGGGCAATGGTGGGTGATGAGTGAGAGCTTTTATGCAAAACTCTCATTAACCAGACAATGGAATCCATAACATCAAAAGTTCCGCAATGTAGGCTGGTCGTGTTCTTCAACTCTGACCTCACACCCGTCAGTCAGGACTCCCATTACCTGAAACAAGTATGCTGGTCTGCAGTAATCCTCGGCTTGTAATGTGAAATTATCGGCTTAGGAACCAGAGCCTTAAATGGGGGTAGGACCGGGCCTGCTTTGTCCCCTCCATCAAACCAAAGGCCGGGAGGCCTCAATGCGCTTGGGCCCCAAGGTGATTCTGCATTCCTCAGAGCCCACCGCTCCTGTTCGAGTGGAACAAAGACAGTTCATCACCCCCTTACTTCTTCCTTCCACTCCACGTCTCCTTCCGGGTCAGAGTGCACGTATCTGTTGGTAAATAACTCCACAAACGTATGCAAGGGAGTCCTGGGTGACAACGGGCCTGTGAGACACCTCTGCGGCTCTCGGTCTGTGCTGTGCTCTGCTATTAGAGGACAGGTTTCTGTGAAATCCCTTTGCACGGTTCGAAACCTGATCCCATGCAGCGTGAAATCGGGATTTCACGCATTCAACTGTGTAAGAATTAAAAATAAAGAGCTGCCACTTAAGAGAGGAGGGATACAGGACGCCTCGCGCCTACTGTATGCAATCAGAAATGAGCAAACCCGGATTACAGGCGCAACAGACAAGCCAAGCAGCAGACAGGGAGAGCAGCAGATAGACAACCAGAGACACGGCTAGAGAGACAGACAGACATACAGTGAGGCAATCAGCTAAACAGTCAGATAGAGAGACACATAGAGAAACAGCTAGACAGTCCGATAGAGAGACATGAAAATAGTGATACAGCTTTACATTCAGATGGAGAGTCAAAAAAAGAGACAGATGGCGAGATATTCAGGAATAAAGAGACAGTTAGACACAGACAAAGATAAAGAGATAGGTAGGTAGATAGACAAGTAGACAAGACAGACAAACAGACAGACAGACAGACAGACAGACAGGTAGACAGACAGACAGGTAGACAGACAGACAGACAGATAGATAGATAGATAGATAGATAGATAGATAGATAGATAGATAGATAGATAGATAGATAGATAGATAGATAGATAGATAGATAGATAGATAGATAGATAGATAGATAGATAGATAGATAGATAGATAGATAGATAGATAGATAGATAGATAGATAGATAGATAGATAGATAGATAGGCAGGCAGGCAGGCAGGCAGGCAGGCAGACAGACAGACAGACAGACAGACAGACAGACAGACAGACAGACAGACAGACAGACAGACAGACAGACAGACAGACAGACAGACAGACAGACAGACAGACAGACAGACAGATAGATAGATAGATAGATAGATAGATAGATAGATAGATAGATAGACAGATAGATCTGCAGCCCATGAAGGCTGTCCCAGTGCCCCAGGAACCGCCCACCCCCAGTAAACAGGTGACCTCTTCGCCATCACTGACTGCCTATTCTATAATGATACATTAGCGATGAAGGGCTGTGTGGTCCAGCCTGGCTGAGTCTGCAGAACATGTTTAGGGTGCGTGAATCCACCTCCCCCCCTCACATCAAACCCAATGCACTTTCCGCTCATCAGATGCGCAGTCCTCACCCTCGCCCAGCCCTCGGGCACAGACTCGCTGAAGGAGCACTCAGCCTGCAATGATGGAACTTGCGAAGATGAGAAGCGATGTAATGAAAAGCCACCCCACCCATCGGCCATTGTCACCTAACAAACAAGCCCCGATGCTTGCCGGCAATCACGTGCGTGAGTCCCTGAATCAGCAGGCCACTAGACACTTCCCCTGAGAGGAGGCATCGGAGCGTGACCGACCCACACCTACTGCCCCCACCAGACACGGCCCCTCCCCTGCCGCGCCCCACCCCACCTGGCTCCACCCTGATGCTCCCTGCGCGCATATAAGGGGCAGAGCGGCAGCCTGGACCAGCACAGCCTCCAGCCTCCCTCACCGCTGAAGTTTGTGCATCCCCAAGCCTTCCAAGATGTCCTCCAGCCGGTCTCTGTACTCCAGCTTCGGGGGCTCCAATGCCATGAGCGTCGCCTCTGGCGGGAGCAGGCTCAGCTTCGGCGGGGGCAGCTCCGGCCTGGGCGGGGGCAGCTCTGGCTTCAGCTTCGGCGGGGGCAGCTCTGGCTTCGGCGGGGGCAGCTCTGGCTTCAGCTTCGGCGGGGGCAGCTCTGGCTTCGGCGGGGGCAGTGCCGGCTTCGCCGATGGAGGCCTGCTCTCGGGCAGCGACAAGCAGGTCATGCAGAACCTCAATGACCGCCTGGCCTCCTACCTGGACAAGGTGCGGGCCCTGGAGGCGGCCAACAGCGAGCTGGAGATCAAGATCCGCGACTGGTACTCCCTGCAGCAGGCCAACAACAAGGCCAGCGCCGGCCGCGACTACAGCAAGTACTACGCCACCATCGACGACCTCAAGTCCAAGGTAAGCCCTGATCCGGAGCAGGGGCCACAGGGCGAGCAAAGCAGGGGCCCAGGGCGAGGACAGGACGGGTGACAACAGGCACAGTGGACTGGCCTTTCAGCTTTGTGATTTTGGGCCAAATTCTGTATTTGTGTTCAAAAATATACCCCTCCTCTGAGTCTATTGTCTTCAACACATTATATGTCTGAAAAACAGTAGGTTCGTTTTTACATCTCTTGCAACTCGATTCTTGCAGAACTGCAAGTTGGAGATGAAAGCATTCCACATCTCAGCGCTATGCGTTATATCGAGCTTGGAATGATAAAGGGTCGAGTCCTACCCGTGACAGACAGATCTCTGAAGCAGTTGCATTAACCCACTGAGCTGTCTTACCTGAACTGCAGTCGGTGTTTGACTGAGGGAGGCAGGCAGCCGCGGCCCTTCCCATAAGACAGGTAGATGAGGCAGACATCGCACCTGCTTTCACAAGCGGAAGCATCGACGTGTGCCTGGCCCTAAGTGTGATGGATCTGTGAGCAATCGTCTGCGTGCCTAAGACAGTCATGCCTGCCCCGGGGCAATCCTGCTCAGCAAGAGATGCTGACTTTAATGATTTTAGACTTTCCGATGGGAACAGGGTACATTCAGGTGAGCAACACAAAGCCCAGGTGGAAATATGCAAAGGCTGGCTGGGCCAGCACCCCCATGAGGCGAGGCATGCGCTTTTCCAAACAACATCAAATGCATCAGGGCGCAGCATCATTCTCGTTTACATATTGGCTGCTAACCAGAAACTTAGAAAAGATTAAAAATGTCACTTAAAACCACAAAATTGTCAATCTATAGCATGGCCCAGTAATGTCATCTCGGGGTTCTCGGGATGTTTTTGCTACTCTTTGTTCTTTCGATGGATAGCCTTTCCCAGCAATGCTGGAGAGACACAACCAAAGTATAAAGTGTTTGATTTCTTATGAAGGTTGACTTTTTTGTGTTATAGACCCAGTAGAGCAGATACAATGCAAGCCTTTGTTCATGAATTTTATTAACCAGGCCCTCACAGTGTCATTCAATCTTGTCAGATGTCTTCTACAGTTTGAGTAAAGTAAACAACAGCTTTGCCTCAAGCAAAACATGTGTCGTGTCATTATACTCAATGACAAAACATGTATTAATGAAGATGAGATAAAACTGCAACACTCAATACATCAAGGAAAAATAAACACAATGCACCTGATGTTCTTTTAGAACAACAGAACTGTAAAGTATATGTACGATAAAATTGGAGCATCAGATCGAATAACACAGTTAGTATCAGGTTAAAAGAAGTGATGACCTCCCAGATAGTCATTCATTGTTTCTACTTAGGGAGCTGTGTAATGTGCAGATTACCATGGGGTTTGTGTGTGTGCTGTGTAGCACCCTTTAATTCATGTTTTGTACTTTATGTACACATTTAGATGTTTAACAAAAGGCAACAATAATAGCAAGAAATACTTCGATCGACTCCGTGTCATTCTACTTAAACATTTATGAAACTTCTTTTTCACATGCAATGGTTTTCTTTTTGTTTCTTTTACCCTCATGATTTGCCTTTTTTTTCAGTTATCGTCTATTTCTTAATGCACAACTTCCAAAGAAAAAAGGGACACAGCTTCCACCAACTCTCTCAGCCCACAATATCGCACATATAAATAATGTCATTATTTTGGTGGTACAATAGTTTGGTAATTCTTTATTCTGTTTTTTTTTCTGTATTTGCACATTCAGTATTTTTGCTGTCTTCTGTTAAGCCTTTGCCTTTTAGAGAGGTGGTTCCTTAGAGTGCCCACACTCATTCAACCATCTATTTCTCACTCCGTTTGCGTCACAGAGCACAATGCAGGGCACTAACATGCCAACTCTGAATCAGAGATGTGCGCCAGAGCGGAAGAGGTGTGGCTGATACATGCCACCTTTGTATCTGAGATGTTCCTCATAGTGGAAAAGGTGTGGCTGATTCACGCCAACTGTGAATTAGATTTGTGCCAGACCGGATGAGGTGTGGCTGATTCATGCCACCTTTGTATCTGAGATGTTCCTCATAGTTAAAAAGGTATGGCTGATTCACGCCAACTGTGAATCAGATTTGTGCCAGAGTGGATGAGGTGTGGCTGATTCATGCCACCTTTGTATCTGAGATGTTCCTCATAGTTGAAAAGGTGTGGCTGATTCATGCCACCTTTGTATCCAAGATGTTCCTCATAGTAGAATAGGTGTGGCTGATTCACGCCAACTTTCAATCTGAGATTTACCCCCAGAGTGGAAGAGGTGTGGCTGATTCATGCCACCTTTGTGTCTAAGATGTTCCTCATATTGGAAGAGGTGTGACTGATTCACGCCAACTTTGAATCTTAGATTTACCCCAGAGAGGAAGAGCTGTGGCTGATTCATGCCACCTTTGTATCTGAGATGTTCCTCTTATTGGAGGAGGTGTGGCTGATTCACGCCAACTTTGAATCTGAGATTTACCCCAGAGTGGAAGAGGTGTGGCAGATTCACCACAACTGTGAATCAGAGATGTGCGCCAGAGAGGAAGAGGCGTGGCTGATTCACGCCAACTGTGAATGTAAGATGTTCACTAGAGTGGAAGAGGTGTGGCCTGGCCATGATTTTGAGGGATTCAGAAAATTTACCTCTGGGACTGCTCACCCATCAGTAGACATAAAAGTATAAAGTTGAAGATGCTCAGATGGGTGGATAAATCTAGGATTCACGCTACCGTTTTAGAGACCCAATGTAGGGATGGCACGCGCCTCACAAATGGCTACACCCGGGACCGCAGAGACCACGTTGCTCAGACTACTGGATTAAAACTATAGGATCACACTTCTGAAATTTCGCCTTGAAAAAGCCCTCTACCAACTGGCCGTCGGGTGTAACACGTGTCAGCAGTTTTTGTCTTTTTTGTGTGATATCAAAGTTGAAAAGAAACTATTAAAAAATGACAAACTTTGCAGATTGAGAACTACAATACATAACTCCTGGAAATTTTATTCCGTCAATTTTATCCGATTGAGGGGCACATACCTCCAACCACAACTCAGACTAAAAGTATAAAGCTCCTCTGTGGTCTGGGTGAGAGGGCGTATGAGGCAGAGATGTTTATTTCTTGGGATAGTCAATGTAACAAGTGTCAAGTCATTCAGGCTCAAAACCCGAGCCTATCATAAGATCTATACATTTAGGGCCATCTGCAACACACAGTCTTCACACTAATGGAAACTGGGCTCTTCACCCACTTAAAAGCGTCAGGGTAACATGGGTCACCAAACACCCCAAAGTGTGAAATGTTGGTGCACCCCAAGTGCTCTTGATGTGATACATTTCACAAGGGAGAGATTTTAAAATATTTACGAAAAATATTGGGTTTGGTGCTCCATAATAAAGACAAATCCTCTATCCACCTGCCAATTATAGTCATCTGCATGTGGTGGTGGTATTGGGGGGAGGGGGCGGTTGAGCTGTGTAGAAAAGTAGGATCTTTTTATACAGAAAATTGAAGGATGCAGCCACAAGTACCAGTTGCCTCGCATGGACCAGTGGATGCCACAAAATAATTATTTAAAACCAGGCAGGATCAGACTTTTCTTTATGTGTGGGTGGTGCTTTGACTGAGTGTAACTGAACACACTGATTGTTATTCATTTTTGTTTTTATCTTTTAGTGGGCTTGAAAGAGTGCTAGTCAAAAAACCTCCTATTTACAAACGTCTATGTTTTCCAGATTTTCGCTGCATCTGTGGGCAACGCCAAGCTCGTTTTGCAGATTGACAATGCCAGGCTGGCTGCTGATGACTTCAAAATGAAGTGAGTAGCAAGTAGCTTAACGTAATGCCTTCCAGGCCCTGAGAAAACAAAAAACAAATTGGCAAAGGCTGCAGCTCTTACCTGTAGGCTGCAAAGGGGGGCCTATTGGCGTTGCCACTGCTTTTTATGATGCAAAAGGCACAATGACGCAAATGCCCCATGACGTAGCAGACATTTTGTATATGTGCAGCCCCAACATGATGGACTTTATTCTTGGAGAAGTGAATGAAAAATGCATGCACATACAAATTGACGAAGACAGTATGGCCACATCATCATGCTTTTTTTTCTTTTTGCCAATGCTCTAGAACATTGCCAAAAAGTAATGTGCAAAGCCAGTAGGTCGTGAAGGCAATACCTATTGCCTTTGCCAATGCTTTTTTCTCAGTGTGCCACTACAGTAAAGGGGTCCAAAATGGGATGGGTATGCTCAGACGTGAGTCCCATGCTCTCTACACCACTGGAGTCAAGCTATCCTGGCTGAAGACGGCTGATAGCCAGAAACTGGTCCGAGGATGCTTGATTCCGGTCCAGGAAAGACATGGCTTGGCAGTTCGGGCTGGACTGTTCCCATGAGCCACAGGGTCACGGCTGATTTGCATATGGCCATGTCTGAACTGGGGTGGTGTGGAGTGCAGAAAAACGATGGATTTAGGCCCAGATCTCTGTACTGGGGTGAATGTATGACACTGTTCTGCATTCTGTCCATCAACTGTTGTTTTTGCACTACAGAAAAGGGCCAATTATATGCAAGTCAACATTGGTGATGGGATTAAAATATAGTGAGTGCAGGAAAGAAAGAAAAAATATGAAACCGAAGTAAAAGAATGAAAATATTATAAGAAAAGATAAAGGTATTACAATAGCTAACCGTAATCTAGAAACATGGAAAGGTAGCAAAATAAATAAAGGGGACAAAGGGAATAAGGTATGGTTCTGGAGGAAGGGGAAAGAAGAAATGAGAAAACATTCTTTACTGTAACCTGACTACTTGTGTCATAATGATG
Source organism: Lissotriton helveticus (assembly GCF_964261635.1). Classification (NCBI taxonomy): domain Eukaryota; kingdom Metazoa; phylum Chordata; class Amphibia; order Caudata; family Salamandridae; genus Lissotriton; species Lissotriton helveticus. The sequence goes on from NC_136065.1 coordinate 1,914,002,211, forward strand.
GCAATTTCTTTTTTAAGGTATGAAAACGAGCTGGCCATGCGCCAGAGCGTGGAGGCTGATATCAACGGGCTGCGCAGAGTCCTGGATGACCTGACCATGGCCAGATCTGAACTGGAGCTGCAGATCGAGAGCCTGACCGAGGAGCTGGCCTACCTCAAGAAGAACCACGAGGAGGTAGAGTACACCTGATCTCGTTGACGGATTTTCCACCGGCTTCTCTCGAGGAATCCGGCTGCTGTATCATTTAGTAGAGCAAACCAAAGATCAGATCTTGCAAACTACCTGTCATGAATAGTACTTAAAGTAGATCCTCGTAAAGAGCTTTAAAAAAAAATATTTGCATTAAACTAAAGTTCCCCAGCATTCCACTCACAAAAAGGAAGCTTTAGGTAGGTGTCTTGGGCACCTCATGTGTGCCTCACTCCAGAACATTGCTCATGGTTGCCTTGAAGCACCACTGTCCCTGCATACATATTTACTCACATGGTTACCAGAGTTGATTGAATCAATGTGGGTCATGATAGTAGCCTCTAGACATTAGCGAGACAAGCTGAAGCCCTGCACAAGTGGCGACCAGAACTGGCTCAGCCAACCATGATACTAGAACCAATAGCCATCAGACTTAGCTGAGGCAATGACAGGCCCTGGAGATAAAAAACACAGACCAATTCAATAAAGTTTACAGAGCCAATTTCACAAATTGTAGATGGTTCAAGTACCTGGCAACACGAGTTTGAAAAGCCCTTCACAAGCCCTGAAGCTCAAAACTAGAGTTGTCAAAAACCCCATGTATGTTTTTATTGGTGCCCACTAGAGTTGCAAAAACATGACTTCTTGGTGTTTCCTATAGTATTCGAGAAAACCTATCCCGGGCAAGCAAAGTGTGTATGTAAAGGGAATGTGAATATAGAGGCGAATTCATGGAAGACAATGTGAGCAGCTTGAATGAAAGGTGCTCTACTTTTGATTTAATCATTGAATGTCTGTATTAAGATTGGTCAAGTGAATAGAAAGGAGAGAATAAGGTCAAAAACACAGATTACACCTTTCTCAATTTTTTTGCGTTTTTGAGAGCCTACGGTATAACTGAGGCGTAACACAGGAAACGTTTTAAAATCCCCAAATAACAGAAATTCTAAAATAGTATCTTACTCTACAAATCTACTAATTAAAAAGAAAAACCTCAGTGGTAAATCCGGTACATGGCAAGGTACATTCAATGATTTCCTGCTTTTTAGGATCAGGGGCTAGCGTGCCTTGCATAAGGTTGGGATGCATTCCCTATTTCTTAAAGGATTTCTTCCTCCTAGTCATTTTTCATTTACAACCTTTGCAAAGAAATATTTGTATAATACATAACATTATGAATGTATTGTTGTTGTGGGGTTAGACCATAGCGTGATCTAAAGAGTTTTATTGAAAATCTTTCCCATATTAGGAGTTGAGCGCCGCTCGCCAGGGTGCTAGAGGTGATGTGTCCGTCGAGATGGATGCTGCACCATCCTTGGATTTGCTTCAGAACCTGAACAGCATGCGGGCCGACTATGAGTTGTTAGCAGAGAAGAACCGCCAGGAGGCAGAAGACATGTTCAGAAAGAAGGTAAGAAAGGGCCATGCACACCACTGCATGAAGCAACAAGTACCCACCAAACAGTGATGCTGGAAAGGCTTTAGAGCTACTACCAAATGGAGGAAAAATTCAATAGGGTTTTTACCCCAAAAATCTAGTAATGACGATGAACCAAATTTCTGTAAGAAAATTTTCCGCAGAATGCAAAATATAAATTAAGGGGTGTGCGTACTCGCAAATCCTTTCCTTTCCACACTTGTGATTTTTTATCTTCAGCATTTTTACGCTTTGCAAATGCTGCATATTTTTAAATAAATAACAGAAAAAAACTAAAAATCGTTCATTGCAGAAAACAATTGACAGACACCACCTAAGTTTGCAATAAACGTTTTTGCAAAAAATTTGTATCCGATAACTTTTTTTGCAAGATGTTTCACTTTTATGAAAAGCTTAGTAACGTTTACAAAGCTTTCCAACAATCACAAGTTATGAAATTTGTAAACTTTTCAAACCCTCTAAATGTAATTATGCCATAGTAATTTTTTCTAGACATTGCACTTTAGAATGATTTATAAATACATTAATAGTCTTCAAGCATCACAAACATGCCCCAAAGAAATACATGTGAAGACATTGAAAAGGGGAATAACAAAATTATCTGCTATTCTAAAAAATAATGATTTGCAAAAACGTTCCTAAAAGTGCCAAAAACACATTTACCTTGCTTTCCAATGGTAGCCCGCCGAAGAATGTGGGTGTGATGACAACAATGGCTTAGGTGTTAATTTACTACCACTGGTGGGAACAAGGAGACCATGGCTGCCTGAATGCAGGGTACTGGATAAAGGGATAAGGCCATGGCAGTCTGGCAGCCCCATAAGACTGATTTTCACAGCAAATGTGAGCTCTTCAAAAGGTAGATACATTGGAGGGAAACAGGGAGGTTGAAAACTTCACATATAGCTCGTTACTGTTTGGGATAATAAAATTCACTTCATTTATATATAAGACTTTCTGATCTGGTACTCCGTTTTCATGGTGCTGTCAATGTCACTTCTTTAAACCTCTGCCGAATAAATTCCTGAGTTAACCATCCAAAGTTTCAAACCTGCAACCAGCCGGTTGCATACTTACGCCGCAGTCACATTGATCCACTGTGCTATCGAGGCGCCTCAAGCACTAGCAATGCCAACAAGGATTACATAGCCCAGAGGCCACTGAAAATGGACAATTTGTGTCCATCGATTCATTCAGTCACATCTGGATTCATCTGAAGTTCACAAGTGGAGTAGTGCTGGATTTGTTCAAACCTGTGTTTCAGAATGGATTTACTCTCTCTTGGTACAGGTTGCAGAGCTGCAGAAGGTCATCGTCAGCAACGCGAGTGAAGTGTCATCGAGTCGCAGTGAGATGTCTGACCTGAAACGGTCACTCCAGAGCCTGGAGATAGAACTCCAAGCCCAGTTGGCCATGGTAAGTAGCCCAGAATTCATTCAACATGCCATGTCGCTATTCAAAAGAAGTCTTTTTATCCTAATATCTATCCATGCATCCACCCATGCATTCAACCATACATTCATCCCTCTATAGATTGATTCATCCATCAACAATTTATAGATTACTCTGCAAATCAGTCAATCCATTCATTAGTCCATCCATGCTCACATCCATCTACTGAATGAAACAAAAATCAATACATCCCCCCTCCACCCATCCATCCACCCATCCGTTGATTGATCAACAAATCAATTATTCCACCCATTCACATATTCTATTTACTGGTTGATCCATAAAAGCAATCTATCGATTCATATACCCCTTTATTGACTGATCCATAAATCTATCCATATCCATCCATGTAACTTTTTTCCTGTTCTCTCACCCCAGAAAAAATCCCTTGAAGACACCCTGTCTGAGACAGAAGGCCGATACTGCCAGCAGCTATTTTCCATGCAGCAGAAGATCAGCAGCTTGGAAGAGCAGTTGACCCAGCTCCGCATGGACATGGAGCGGCAGAGCTATGAGTACCAGCAGCTCCTGAACATCAAGACCCGGCTGGAGATGGAGATCGAGACCTACCGGCGCCTGCTGGATGGAGAGTTTAGGTAAAGACCAGGTTGATGGCTAACACTAGCCCTGCTCCAATCATGGTGGGGTGTGTAAACTCTTCAGGATGGGTGATGAGTCCTTTGTAAGTGTGCTTCCTCTTCAGTATTGTGTGGTGGTTCTAAAGTTCGGGTGTGCTGCACTACAGAGCTGTGTGGCACTCAACAACTCTGCCAAGTTGTGAACTTGACCAGCAAGAAAAATGTCAACTTATGGAAGAAAAAGCTTTTGCTGGAGATCCTATCTCAGAAAAGTTTTCAGGACATTTTCCTTGCCTTTTTTTGTAAGTTCGAAAACTCAGTGAAGGTCCCGAAGCTGGCAAAGTAAAAAAAAACGTAATGGATTACAATTAGCAACAATTTTGCGCACTTGCTGAGACTTAACTCCCGGTGAGATGCAGCCATAGATATCACTAGAGGCAGTGCTTAATTTGTGCAGGGGCTGGCAGATGGATAGTCATGGAAACCCAGATTTATGGATATCAAGAGGCATTGATCTAGAGCAAAAGAGAGAAAAGGAAGAAATTAGGAGGCAGAGACATATAGGAAAACAGTGACTAAGGTAAAGAGCAGGGATGAAAAAAGAAATCTCCATAACTAAGATAAAGGGATGGGAAGTGTAGTCTGTAGGAAGAAAATGGCATGAACAGGGTTCATGGCATCGCAGCCTTTATATTGTATTGTGTTGTAATTGCATTATATAGAGCTTAATGCCCCTGATGAGGCATCGTATTGCTTTTTCGGAGAGTAGCAGGCTACTCCAGAACCCATAAAGGATTAGTGGTGAATTAATATAGTGAAATATGAAATTAATTTCAGTGTAGAATATGTTAATCAGTTATTTGGATTGAGAACGATAGTGTAGTGATAGAAGAGGGAAAAAGGTTTGCATTTATATAGCATGTGCTACCCCTGATGAGGCGTTGAAGCACCTTTTCGGTGAGTAGCACGCTACTCAAGAACCCATAACAGATTAGTGGTGAATTAGTATAGTGAAATATGAAAGTAAATTGAGTTATGGATATGTTAGTCAAATGTTTGGATTGAGAAGGGTAGCTAAGGGATAGAAGAGGGGAAAAGTTTGCATTTATATAGTGCTTGCTACCGATGATGGGGAGTTGAAGTGTTTCTGGTGAGTAGTAAGCTACTCCGGAACCCATTAAGGAACAGTGGTGAATTAGTACAGTGAAAAATGAAAGTAATTTGATTGGTGGCTATGTTAGTCAGGTATTTGAATTGAGAAGGATATTCTGCCAACCTGGCATCCAGTTATGCCAGATATGGCTTCTAAGAACAACTTTTATTCCTTGAAATTATTAAATCATAAAATAACCTGATTATGGGGTCTCTAGTGGTCCCGAATGTAATCACAACTATCACCAGCAACAGCAAACCACCAGCCAGGCGCTCTGTGTCACAGTAACTAAGGATAAAGGCCATCAGTAGTAATGACAACTCAAATCCCTCTGAATCTACTTGGTACACCTGTTGTATTTGCACCCCTGTGAGACTTTGAAGCAACCATTTGTCCACTTTTGTTTTTCATCAAAATCCTGTAATTTCCCCTAGGACAAAAAGTTAGGGGCATATTTACAAGCCTCTATCACCACAGGAATATCACCTTTTTGATGTTGGGGCTGCGATAAAGGGTTTGCTTTATTTACAAAGCGGTGTTAAGCCACTTAATATAGCTTAACATCGCCTTGTGAATAAGGCCCCCTTTCATTCTATAATCAACGTGAAAGGGGAGGGCAATGGGTGTTGCAGTGGGTGTTCAAAAGTATTCGTAAATGTGTTGCAGCCCCAAAATGAAGACTAAAAAATTCTGGTTTTAACATGGTGCAACGAGAAGAAATGCTTTATTTCTCTTTGTTTTTGCTGTTTCTATGTGTGCTGCACTGTTAAGCACACATAGAAACAGCAAATCGCTGGAAGGATTGTTTATGTGCAGGAAGGTGTCCCTCCTTCCTGCACATAAACAGCACAAAGCGGCACACATGCTGCACAAAGCAGTTACAAATCGCCATTTAAGATTGTTTATGTGCAGGTAGAGACACCTTCCTGCACATTAACAATTATTCCCACAACCCAGGCACCGTTGCACTATAGTGCAAGGGTGCCTCCGCTGGCAATAGGCAGCTACATCCAGTGCAGGGGAAAACACAGATCTGCACCGTATTGTTGTAAATACAGCATAGACCAGCTTTTCCTGTGGTGGAGCGCTGCGTTAAGCCAAGAAGGCTAACGCAGCGCTTCCCTTGTAAATATGCCCCTTAGTGTTGTTACTTTCTGTCCCTTCCTGTGATGCTTCAAGAGTAAAAATTTAAGGACTCACTCTGTGACATCATTAGGTGGAGTAAGTGATATCATTCCCCCTAACTCTATGATTTTGGTGACATAGAGCAAGTTTATAAAGAATGGAAAATCGAAAATTTAGCTGTCAATATTTCGTACAAAATTTCGCAAGGCCTGATTATTAATGCACATGTGTTCCGTTGCAGCGGATATGAGACACAAAAGACAACAAAAGTGGAAGTAGTCCAATCACCTACCCCATCAGAAACCAAGAGAGGTAAGTTGATGGCACTTCTGTTTAAACGGATCCTTGTTAACCATTTGTAAATTTGAAATTCTGATCACTCAGAAAGTTGCCTCTTTTGATATATGAAGATTTTCGATTCTGATTGGTCTGCCAAGTGCTCCTGAGATTCAACGGAAGTTCTAATTGCGTAATCAGGATTGCAGGATCTCAGTTGACCAACATGGTTTCCCTTTTACCTTCAGGAGTGTGACTATTCACTGACTTCCCTACAGTTAATGGCTTCCATTTTTCCTTCAGGAGTGTGACGTTTCACTGACGTCAGTGGCTAAATAGAATTGCAATTGATCACTCCAAAATGATGAACAGGATTTCAAATTGGCCATCTAAAATGGCAAATACTATTTAATATTTGCAAGTCAGTAGCAATTCGAATTTCAGGTGCACCACAACAAGTCAGTGAGCATAACAAGTGTGTGGTATAGGTACTATTCCCAATTTACCGTCACAGGCCGGCAGGGACTAGGCAGGCTTTCACTAAACCACTGTCATCTCTATTGAACCACTAATTACACAGTCATACATAAGGCCGCTATAATTTGTTAATTTTCTTCTAAATGTGACTTCACAGCTCGACTATTATAATCTACAGGTTGTGACGTTAGTGAAACGTTAAGCTAGAAAGTGAAACTCTAATGAGAATGCGAACCCCGCGGATTCCCCTCCTCCAAACAGAGGAAAAACTAATGTAAGCTGCAGCTCACAGAAAACTGCACATCCCCAAAAAAATAGGAAACGTGGTGCAAATCTCCCTAACTTCAAGGCACCTGCTACCTCTGTGTAAAAGAGAATGCTGGTTGTCATTTTGTTATTATATAGCACATGTAGCGTGCACCTTCATCAAAACATTTTTAAAGAGATTACAAGACACCGCCATGGTTTGTGCTTTTAATCATTGCACTACTCATTGACTTATAACCTTAAATAAAAGATCTGTTGCGGGGAGAAATCTATGAAATGTCATCTAAGTGAATTCCAGAGAAATTCTACTTCATTTAATTTTTCACTGAAAAAACTTTCAATGAAAGGAGCAGTTTTTGCAATACCTTGCATTGAAATGGAGGCACTGAATACAATTTAGTAGAAAATGTTTGAGTGAAAATCTATTGATTATACAACATCACCTGGCACAAGTATATTTCTACAATGGACTTTAGAAATACATTGAACTCTAGTTCTAAATTAACCCATGATTTTTTATTAGCATTAGATTTTAATTAGGATAGGGTTAGGTTGAGGTCATTCCTTAGCCTGACCCTAACCTAACCCTCATCCATATTATAATCTTGACACTTATCTTACCCTTACCCTATGAATCAATGAATAGTGGCATTTATGTTGCGTACTTCCAAGTAAGAATCCCAGGAGGAGCTAGAGCCTCTATGCCCCATGTCTATAGCTTCAGAGCCCTAGTAAGACAGCTACTTTTTGAGATGAACTTTGAATAGAGACCACAGACTTCTGAACATGGAATTCCAATGCTAAATTGTACAACTACAGAAGCCATCGCCACCCAGGTCAACTAGGCAATAGGACAATAGAAGTGAATTTCCCCCTAGAGTAGACTGAAAGCTCAGGCCTAGAATGAAGTAAGACGTTCTCCTTCAAATACGGAGGGGTCAAAGTAGAAAGCCATTTAAACACCAAATGTTTATCCTAAATTTATCATTAACCCGTACCCTGGAAGTAAATGGACTCCATCCCTGTTACTCAGGAATGAGGTTACCCATACGCATATCAAACCGTAACATTGACCCTAACCTTAACTTTGAACCTAAACTTAATTTGAATTAAAATCTGGTCCCTAGTCCTAATCTTGACCCCATTCATCACTTTATTATCCGAATTTGTTTAGAGGCATTTCTGTGTTTTTATTTCAATTTTATTCTTTGAAAGTCATTTTGTCTACAAATGAAGAGAAAAAATGGCAGGATTTTGCCTATATCTTTAAATACGTATTTTTTGTCATAAAATGGCTATTTTTGTCCCTCTGTAAAGCACAGGCAGTGCTGTGACACCCTGTGCCAAACAGAGAGACAGCATGTTATTTTCGGTATTCGATTAACCAACCTGTCACTTGGGGTCAATCCTACACCAATTGATTTCTACTCCCTTGTCCAGTAAAGCGACAAACTGGTGACCACCCCACTTCCCTTGTCCACTCTGATATTCTCTGGCAAGGATTGCATACCAGCTGACCTTCAGCCCTTCTGAGGCCGTATAGCATGTTGTAGGGTCATGAGCAATCCCAGATACATGGCTGCAGCAGAAAATACAACACAACCCATAACATCGAGCAAGCGAGACAATTGTACACAATGGATGCTATTAAATTTAAAACAGTCCCTGTCTTATGAATGTTAAGTGGGACTCATTGTCATTGGTAACACACGTCTCAATGCCTCTTTATTGATTATTATTTTTTAGATCCCACCAAGACCAGAAAAGTGAAAACAATCATTGAGGAAGTGGTCGACGGTAAAGTTGTGTCTTCCGAAGTCAAGGAGATGGAAGAGTCGATGTAATACCAGGGTTTCGAAGGCAGCGTGGGGTGTTTGGTGGATTCGTTTTGGAACAGAAAATGATTGTAAAATTACCTCCATGAGAACTCTATTAATGTGACGCAGGAAGTTTGCTCCAACACTGGGAACAGAAGCGATTCTGGCAACAGAGAGAAAAGCAGCAGTGGTTATTGGCTATCTTGTGTCCAATCATATCCCAGGGTCTCAGTCTGTTGAGCAAAGATCACTTCTGTAGCCAAATGCACGACCTTGTCATCAGATGCGTCCAAAAATCGAATTTTATTTAGTGCAGCCTTTAAATCGGCAAGTCCCTTCATGCCAATAACCTTCTTCTGTCTTGTCTCTGACTCTGGCTGAGGTGTGTCAATTGCTGCGTGTCCTCCGTGGAAATATTCTGTGGCGGGTATATGGAGCCTGTCTTTTGTGACATCTTGTGGTCCAATAAACACCATGAAGCAATACACTGTTTTGCGTGCTTTTTCTTAATGATCAATATCTCTATGTGAATCATATCAGGTCCTGGAGGGTCTCTGGGGACAATGGCCAGAGACCCCATTGCAAATACAGGGAGTGGTAGATTTTCTCATGAAGGCTGATTCTTACTGTCCTCTGGCACTCAGTGACAATGATTCTGTGCTACCTACTTCCTAGCATCTACTCAACATCTCTCACTATGCCATCACACACAAGGCACACCATAAAGTGTGCAACCCACCAGGTTTAACTCTTGCACACAGCTATGGCTCTCCCACTGGCAGCATAGGTCGAGCCTACCTGACAGCAGAGGGTGTCTGGTTGTGAAAGGCCTATTGGTTGCCTTTACTTTTCACTTTCATTAGCCTGCCTGTTATTTGTTGCCTTGTCTGGGTTTGCCTTGCTCCTCTGTGATTGTCTTTCCCCTGGAGCATAGCCTCTTTACTTGTGTCCTTCCACTGGTTACATTTCGGGAAGTACATTTTTTGGTTAAGCACTCCATGATAGTGCATGTGTTTTCCAGCTGTCTTTCTCACTCTCCCCCCTCTATCACTTGATGTTGCGCTTGCCCACTTATGCCTACACTCGCGTTGCTTTCTCATGCATGTGCTTCTCCCTTGAGTACGGCTTTACTCCTTCCCTGCACGCTCCCCGTTACTGCCCCCTCACCCTACAGGTAGTTATTTAAAAATGCTGGCCTGTCCGCCTTAAAAGAACCTTTGTACTACTTCTTTTTCTTTATTTGTTTTTTAACTAATCATTCTTGGATAGGTGAACTAAAAAAATGGCTTCTCTCTTCTTCTCTTTATCCTCCTGCCTATCAACCATTCTGTCTTTTTTTAACCCTTCATAAAAGTCCCCAACTGTATAAGATTCATCATTTTTTTTCATAAAATAGCATACAAATCTACTACTTTAAGAGATGGCTGTTGAGATCTCAATGGCGTTTTGAGCTGCAGCCACATGCAAATTTATATAGTTTGTCCTGGTCTATTATAAACATTTTCCACACCCCTGCGTCCATGTTACCACTGCCTTTTGGTCAGAAATGTGTTATAGTGCCCTTTCCTGTGGAAATTTGTTTTCCACATTGCTGAAGTCGCGAATTGTAACTAATCCACAAATTTAAGACGGTGAAAAAAAATCTATAAAGACTTTCACAAACCAATCGCACTTGTCTAAAAATGCAAATGTGGTTGACGGCATTATTGATTTAGTGAATCACAAATTTAAACCAAGAGTGATATGAGTGTTAACTCTTCTGAGCCCATCCATCACCTTGTAGAGATGATTGTGTAGTGTAGAAAGTTAATTTTTAGATTCACAGAAAGTCAGTGGAGCAATAATGATTGTGATACCAATGAAAATAAAAATCTACCATTAATATCACGAGGACTCTGAATATATGATCCAAGGGATCACTACATGGGTTGACTCCAGGCCTGAGGTTGCTTTGAATGGCCAGGTATACAAACACCTCTGGGGAGTGGTGTGGGATTTGACTGCTTGGAGACTGTGGGTTGGTCAGTGGAGATGGGATTCCTTAGTGTGATGACAATGCTGGTATGTTCTTTTATTGCATTTGTCAACTTGTGGTGTTTGTGGGCCTCAGCAGATGGCTCTGGTGTGCTTCAGAGAAACTCATGAAATGAGGAGCAATGTAAGCATAAGGTTATTGGGGGATCATTATGTGAAGTAGGCTTTGCTAGATATAAACCCATGTCACTTTCTATTTCTTGAACTTTCAAAAGTTAGATGTTAGTAGCTGTGTTTTGTTGAGCCTGAGTGGGTGCTTCATTTGGTTTTGATAGTTGGAAAGATTTCACCCCAAGTGCGTTGCTCTTTTTCTCACCTGAAAGGCTATGGATATTTATATGGCGGTGGATGAACAGGCCAAGGAGGGGGTGGGTTGTGCACTTGTGCACAGTCGCAGCTGCTGAAAATATACAGTGGGGGGCAGGGGTGCGGGAGCGACAGAGGCAGAGGAATTATAAATAAATATTAAAAAACGTACCTGATGCTACCACCCGCTTTTCGCCTTGGGCTTCTCTGCTCTCTTGACGCTGCTAGCAGTCCCTGGGACACCATCATAGACTACCCCTCCTAATCCAGACGCTGCTCTCATATTATGAGAGGAGCGTCAGCATTGGCCTGAGCAGGCTGGTTGGATGCTTGCACAGGCACAGGGAGTCTGTGCCTTTTATCCACTCGCCTGTGGCACACAGCTGGGTTGGAGAAACCTAAGTGCGCATGTAAGTTTGGTGGTCATAAGACAGCCAGCCAAACCGACATGCGCACTTACAGTGCCCACCACTCCTCCTCCCAGCCATGGCTCGGCCCTGCCCCTCCCTACACACGCATGGCTCAGCCAGCCACTTAAAAAAAAAAAAATGATAAAATTGTTTTGTTATCATTTTATTTTTCAACTGCTGGCTTTGAGCTGTGGGCGATGCTCCTTCGCCATTATGGACATGTTGCCGCTGCTTGTGTGGATACGCTGCTGTTGACTTCAGAGACAGATTTGAAACCTCAGACTACATTCATAAGATAAGGTATCTGAGGATCAAGTTCATGTTTGCCCTGACAGCCCAGGAGGCTGATAGGTCAGCAAAACAGTTGAGGGATGCTTGCTGTTCTTTGCATGCAGCACTGACTGTCCCTGACTCAGAAAGTGTCTAGCAAAGTGATGTTTATGCCCGTGTATTCAGTTATGAGCCTGGGACGTAAGGCAGGTGTGGTATTTTAGCAATCTCGATGTTTCAGCCTTAGGAGGAAGGGTTACAAAGACAACGTTGCTGACGTTTGTGTGATTGTTCTGAAAGTGTGAAGTTATAAAGCACTTCAAACATTACAACCTCTACGATGGTCGCAAACGTTTTTAAAACATTACAAAATAGAGCAAAAGCAATTTTTGATTAGCGAAATCTCAGCAAAATCCACTTTAGGTGAAGAATTCTCCCACAATATTTTTTTGCAAGACTTTTTGCCTTCATGCAAAACTTTTGAGAAGTTTACAACACTTTGAAGGCAAGGGCTCAGAAGGGCTATCATGTCAAGAATAAACTTTAACATGGTGGCACCAAACATTTGAAATAAGTCTTGCTGGGGATCCCAAAAGTCCTGAAGATGATACTGGGTAGAGAAACAAAGTCAGAGGTTGAAGTAGGTAAACAGGGAGACAGAGAGGTTAAGATAAACAGAATAGATAGGGGCCAATGTTCATTTTCCCAGGGGAGCCCTTGGAAGGTGGGAGCCCTGGGCAATTGCCCACTTTTCCCATGCCTTAAGACGTCTCTGGCGGCACAGGCAACGGTATGGGTATTTACGCTGCCACCTTGTTCTAACATTCGTGGATTTTGGCTGGCCACTGGCAGTGAAGGAGGTGTGAATCACGCACACCAATTAATGGCTCCCCTACTTTTACTTGTAGCAGGCTTGCGGGCTGTGGAGACGCAATTAATTTGTTTTATGTTGAGGTGTGTGTAGATAGCTAATTTTTGGCAGGATAATCATAACTAGTTGAAAACTAGGTTTGTTGGGCAAAAACAGGTTATTACAAATCAATCGGTGCTCAATCTGATTGAAGAGACAGTTTTTGCTAGAGATTAATTGATTCTCCAGATTGTTAATGCCTCACTAGGCCATTGGAATTCCCCAAATATCCTGCAGACTGTTCAGCTCCTTCCCATGCTAATGAAATTATCCCTGGTGCCGCCCAACCTCACCAAAATCTGCCAAAAGTAGGTAGAACGCATTGGGATCCTGGCGGCACGAGCACTGCAGCAAGAATACATTTCTAAAGGGCTACCAATAAGGCTTCAGATGAGGCTGCAGCACTGAAAGAGCCACACTCCAAGTCATTGACGCACTGGAACGACCTCTGCCTCCTGCTCCTGCTTGACCTCTCTGCAGCCTTCGGCACAGTCAACTGTCCAGCTCTGATCCACACGCTGAAAGCACACATGGGACTTTCATGCACCATCTTGCTATTGTTCACATCTTATTTCACCAACCAGCACCTGTTAATGAAGGCAAGGTCCTCAAATGTATCCAGGCAAAAAGTGTCTAGAGATGAAGGACCTGGCAGTATGTATTTTCCCACCCCATGATTCATGATTCGGACACAAACTGTACTTTGCACCAGAATCATGGCTTGATCAATTAAGGCAAACAGCTTGAACTCCCATCTGAGCTAAATATAGCGGCAGATTTACAACTTATTGTGCATCTCTGCTAATCAGCAGGGATGCGCCAGAAGAGTTGTGACGCATCTGCCAACCCATGCGCCACACGCCGCATTTATATTGCGGGCGCTGTGGCGCACGGATGGGCAGATGCCTGTGGCATCGACTGGCGGAAATGCAGTGCATTGCTGGAGTCGCGTTGCAAGCGCAACGCGGCTCCAGCATGGCTCGGGGGTGCCCTATGCCTACCATGCTGCGTCAATCCTTACGCCTGCTTCAAGCATTTGCAGGGTTTTGACGCAGCATGTCCGTAAAAGTGACTCAGTGAAATCTTATAGATTTCACTGCATCACTTTTATGAGGCGTACCTGCGAGAGGACGCCCACCTTGTGCCGGAACGCCCACATGAAACCTGATGCAGGTTTCATGTGGCGCAGGGGTTTACAACGTGACGCATCACCCTAGATGCATCATGTTGTAAAAACAGCGAAACATGGTGCATGATTTACGCCACCGCTGTATCACAGAAGTGACGCAACGGAGGCGTAAATGTGTCACAAGGGACTTGTAAATCTGCCCCGCAATCTCTTTCGGCCCTCTGACTTTAGGTGTTATTGCGAGTTTTGGGTGTTATAGTAGTGCGGGTTGGCAGACGGAGTCAGTGTTTAACTTGAGCCGGTGGTTTCCGGTGCTCGGCACCGGCACTTAATTGCCAACGCCGGCACTTGTGGCAGTTTGCCACAAGGTGGCGCTGTCTGCGATGACCGCAACAACAGTCAATTATTTATTCAGTATATAATAAGAATGACTATTACCTCCCGCCCAAGCCATTCTTATAGCTTTGGGGGCCTGGAATAGTCCAAATTGTCACATTTGTATGAGTGTGAAAGTTAGTAGTTGTGTTGTTAATATCAATGGCAGCGCAGACAGGGGCAGTGTGTGGTGCGATCTGCCGTGGCCCCCTGACGAGACCCTGGCACTTGTGTGTTTTTTACAAATGAAGCACTGGACGCAGTTCAAGCTAGTGTTGACCAGTTGTTAGCTAGTTTGTAAAGCTGTTAGTGCCTGAAAATGTGTTCCTGTAATAATATTGGAAGATAAGGGCCTAAAATGATGAGTGACCAGGCAAGAATCTAAACTGCTGCTCCTAATCTTCCCAGAAATGCTCTAGATTTTAAACAACAGTGAACCTCTCTGCCTCGTCCATCATGCTCACTAGAGCGTGCCATGTTTTGACATACTAATACACAGGGTGTCTGAGATGAATGCATAGGGTGTCTGAGATGCCAGCTATTCCACTCAGGTGCGTGCCACAAAAATCTTCTGGTTTGCTGGGCAAGTCTGATGCAGTTCCACAACACATTTCTGAAAGTAGCATGTGACATCAGCTATTCCCTTTGTCAGATGCGTGCAGCGTCTTTCAACATCCAGGCGGAGCACTGTTGCTGTTACGTTGGAGTGCGGTGAAGCGGAATATTGTAGGCGAGAAATTTGCAGAAACTTGTGTTATGTTGCAACTTGAATAAGCTTCACGCAACCACTATTAGGAGACAGTCTGCTCCAAAAGTGCAAGTGATATTATTCTAACCATGTCTTGTCTACATCTAATCAGGTGTGGTCGTCACAGGTAAGAGCGGTGGGGCGTGACAGGGTGGGAGGGCAGTTGACAGATGATGGGAGAGGTCAAATGAAATTTAAAAAATTGAAAAACCACTTACCTTACGCTCGCCGCATCCCTGAGTCGGCAATGCGGCGAGCGCAATAGAAGTGTTTTTTTATTTGATTTTACCTATCCCGGCATCTCTCGTCTTCCCCCCAACCTTCCGAGCACCCGCCCTAACCCCCCCCCCCAACCGCTCTTACCTGTGCTGGCAGCACCTGTATCCATGTGTTTTTGGGATTTTCATATTTAATAGAGACATTAATGCAGATTGACCAAAAGTCAGGGACAGCAGAAGTGACGTCTCACACTCTTTGGCCAAAATTATAATACAGGAAGTGACATCAGAGGACCCCAATTTCTTTCCTGGAGAAGGGCAGGGCCGTAATGGGAAAACGGTGATACTAGGTCCTGCTGCATGGTACCAGGTGTCTGTAATGCGGTAAGGCCCCCTGAATGATGTATTTCTGAACTCCCAACGCCGGTGGGAGGTTCCCCGGAAAAAACCTTTTTAAAACTAAGTTACATCTTTTTAACATATGAAGAGTCTAATCTTTTTAGTAAGCATTTTTTGTACCATAATACTAACATGTGGAAATTGTAATGATTTTAATTAATTATGCAATAAACCTTTTTGACAAGATTTGACAAGATCTATTTCTCCACAGCATAGGGCCTTCTATTAAATATAATTCACTTCATAGCTTCAAAAATTGTTCTTGCAATAAAAATATTCAAAAATGTCCGCCTGTGCGTGTACACACACATATATGCACAAATAGGTGGCCACTTCAAAGTTTTTTTGTAAAATGTCATTATAAAAAACATTTGAAAATGACTACCAGTCTGTGCACGTGTGTGAACACACACAGGCAGCCATTTTTTTTAACTGTTTTTTGTAATCATACTTTACATAACTATTTTAAAGAGCATAACTCACTGCAAAGCCAAACAAGCATTGGCATAGCCAATAGGTCTTGCCTTTGTGACCTTTTAAGTGTTTAGCCATGCAGCACATACATACACAGGAGGAAGGACACTGAAAAAACCATGGAAATATGTTACAAAAAAAACCCAAGGAAATGCCATTTTTAGAATGTTGAGTGGCTTTTGTGTTGTGCAAAGCCAGTGGTGCTGGTGTTGGGTAGTTCAGTTGCTCAGAACTTTGACATGTGTGAAGATCCCGTCAAGAAACACCAGAGCATTCCATAGCACACGCTTCACCAACATGGTTACACGCCATGTGATCACGCTCAAGAACGTCTAACGATAAGCCCTCTAAAATATATTCAAAAGTACCTGGGCATGTGGCTTTCAGTCACATAGGAACCAGTGCTCGTCCTCCTCACGCGTTGCACGTCTATGTCGCTCCCCAGAATAAGCGCGTCAGTGCGGCAAATGTGCTAATTAAAAACAAATGGCGCCCTTGCTCGTAACTGCATGCCGAAAGCCGTGGCGGCTATATTTCGTGGGAAAGGTGGGACATGCACCCGCCTTTGCCCAATTGCGTGCTGTCTTTTTAGAAAGACGCCCAACCATTGTGGACTCAGCTAAATCATTGGGTATAACCCTTATAAACAAGCACAAGATCCTGAGCTGGAAAAAGTTCAAATAAGTTCAAGTAATCAAGTCCCAATATTTTAGGTGCTCCTCATTTTATTCTTCATGAAAAGATTTTTCTTTCATTCAATTGATGGAGTCCAATCTTCGTATATTTACAAGTGAAAAACCACAACCAACGCCAACACGTGTTTCGTCTAGGTCGTTAAGACCACTAGACTTCGTCAGGGCAAAATTTATCAATAGCAAGCTTCCAATAAGTAAGCGTAGGCGTATTTGTTCTGCCTGAACAAATACGCCTACGCTTACTTATTGGAAGCTTGCTATTGATAAATTTTGCCCTGACGAAGTCTAGTGGTCTTAACGACCTAGACGAAACACGTGTTGGCGTTGGTTGTGGTTTTTCACTTGTAAATATACGAAGATTGGACTCCATCAATTGAATGAAAGAAAAATCTTTTCATGAAGAATAAAATGAGGAGCACCTAAAATATTGGGACTTGATTACTTGAACTTATTTGAACTTTTTCCAGCTCAGGATCTTGTGCTTGTTTATATTGGTTAACTGTGGCCCCTTGGTGTCGCAGGTTTTGACTCTGGTGGGGTGACCAGAATCTGATCCTTGGAAGCTTACTAATTATTGTGATTGTACGCATTTCTCTTTCCCAGCGCATGTTATCCCCTGTTCACCCCTCTTTTTGCTGTTGCTGTTTTGGGTATAACCCTTGACTGCAACCTCAATATGCAGAAACACATTAGCAATGCAACAAAGGGAGCAAACTTCCAGATAAATACACTGAGGAAGCTGAAACCCTTCCTGCCTACCAATGACTTCAAGATGGCAGTACAAGCTCTAGTTATCCCTCGTGTGGATTATGGAAGTGTCTCTCTCTGTGGCCTACCTAAAGCTACAATAGCACCCTAAGAACCTCTATTAAAGCTGCAGCAAGACTCAACACTGGCTTGAAAAGAAGGTCCCACATCTCCCCAGACTTAAAATCCATGATTTGGCTACCATTTGAAGCCAGAATTCACCTGAAAATAGCGTGCATTACGCATAAGGCCATACATCACAATGCACCCAGCTACCTCACACAGAAACTGACAATCTCTCGTTGTATAAGATCCACAAGAAGTGCGGAAAACCTACTACTGAAGCCACAAAGATTCAACAAGAAGAAAGCATATAAATGATCCTTCTCAGGAATGGCCCCCAGGATATGGAATGCACTACCCCCAGAAACCAGACTCAAGTTCTCCACTGCATCTTTCAAAAATGAAGTAAAATCGATTCTTATGGCAAAATTCACCTGAACATAGACCAAGGAAATTCTGAGAACATCCGTACCCTCGCCAGTATTCCTTGTTATGATAAGGGTCCAACTAGTCAACCCTGTCATTATATTTGCCATTGTCATGACTCAATGGGACTCTCCTGTTTTGCACTTTATTGCTTTGCTTTATGTTGCACAAGATGTTATGTATACTTGATTTACCTGCTTTTATTTGTTGTATAATTAACCTCACTTATTGTAAACCGCTCTGGTATCAACAAGGGTTTTGTTCGCGCTCTATAAAACTTTCAAAATGTATAAATAAATAAAGGCCAATAGAAAAAATGCAAAAAAAAACACATGTGTGTGAAAAGTCCAGAGTGATTCCAAAAGGTCTTTTACTAGTGCAGCGCATGCGCGCTGTGCTAGGCTCGACCTAAAACGTTTGTGTGAGGAAAACTGCACTGAGGTCTTGGCGCGTGCAAAGATGGGGATTTGGTAAAAGGATGGGCCGGAGAACAGGCAGAAGCTGAGTGCACACCACTCTTGTAAGTTTTCTGCAGTCAGCAAGGTCAGAGTGACCGGAAATACATATTTATAAAAAATACCTTGAGGAAACCGCTTTGTGGGCTCCACTTTAAGATTTAAGTGAAAAGTGGGCAAAAAGGGTGGCCCGTTTTGATGATATTTACATGAGATTAATTTACTTGCAATTAATCCAAATTAGAATCATTACATAGATAATAGTTTTCCTGAACATGTGGCATGGGTTTGGGCCCCAAGAGCTATCTCTAGAAAGCCCTCCAGCCTTTAAAATTCCAAAGAATTTGGGTATGATTGCATAGTTTCTAGGCTTGTGTACTACATTGAGCTCTGCAATACCCCCATCTCCTGGCCTCTTTCTTCACTGTAAGGACCACAAATCGTCCCGAAAAGGATGCAGCCGTCACGCCATGCCTGAATGCATACACATGTGCATGACGAAAGCACGCTTCTCTTGGACATGCCACCTGCAAAGATGCATTTATAAATGAATACATCCCGGGGTCATGGAAACGAGGGTCCAAACTTTGGCCAGATGCAACACTGAAGTCAGGAATTTAGGTATGTGCCCAAATATTTTCATAAACTAATAACACAAAAGGGGAGCGTATTCAGTTTGTTTTAGTTTATGGTTGCGGGGTGAAAAGGGTACTTTATTTAGCCAAATAGAGTGCACACAGAGCATTGTACATCGTGTTGGGTGTTTCTGTTAAGACTGTTAGTGATGGTGTATTATCATTGTTTTAAAGATTTTTTTGTATTAAGTTACTTTTTAAATGCTGTGCTCCATTTGTAAATGCCCTCTTCGGTTTGCAAAACTGTGAGTTAATTTCATATGGCGGTTGTCAAGTGTGGCTGCTGTAAACATAAAAGCAGGTTGTTTCTCTAAAAGTAGCCAGAATCTGGGAGCTCAATGGCCTAATGCAGTGGTTCCCAAACTTTTGACTCCTGAGGACCCCCATTGAGTCACCACTGGAAGCCGGGGACCCCCAAGCAATCTGTATGAGTTCAATTTCAAATATTAAAACAGTAATTAAAAAAAACACACATGTGCACACAAATCAAATACTCAAAGTACTAAGGGGCAGATTTATGAGGCCCTTGCGCCACGTTTACGCCGCTGTTGCGTCACGCAAGGCGGCGTAAACGTGGCGCATCCCTACGACCGATTTACAACGTGACGCATCTAGGCAGATGCGTCACGTTGTAAAGCCCTGCGCCGCTTGTGGGCGTTCCGGCGCAGGGTGGGCGTTCCGGGGCAGGAGCGCCTCGTAACAGTGGCTGAGTGAAATCTATAAGATTTCACTCAGTCACTTTCAGGCCAATGCTGCGTCAAGCTTGAAGCAGGCGTAGGTCTTGACACAGCATTGCAAAGATGGGACACCCCCGAGCCTTGCTGGAGCTGCGTCGCGCTTGCGACACAACTCCAGCAATGCGCCACCTTAACGGCACAGATGCGTCACGCATCTGTGCCGTTTTTGCCCCATGGTGCGCCGCATTGTAAATGCGGCGCACCATGGGTGGCGGAGCAGCGGCGCAAGATAACTGGCGCATCCCTGGGGATGCGCCAGTTATCATAAATCTGCCCCTAAGGATTTTGGGGCCAGATGTACGACCATTTTATTTAGCGCCTCGCAATTGGCGACCCATGGCGAGTGGCAAATTGTGAGTCGCTAAATGAAATGTACAACAGTGTGTTTAACACTGTTTGGGATTCCCAATGGGTTTCAAATCGCGAGGCTCATTAATATTAATGAGCCTCTCACAATTTGCCAGCCCTCCCAGGGATGGTGGCCTGCTGGGCTCAGCAGACCACCATGTCTGGGACTGCTTTTAAATTAAGCAGTTTAAAAAAAAAAATGCAGCCCGTTTTCGACGCATTAAAAAAAAAAAAAATGAAACGTTTCAGTTTCATTTTTTAAGAGCAGTCAGTGGTCCCTGGGACCACTGCCTGCCCTTAAAAAATAATTTTGCATGCATTTGCAAAGGGGAAGGGGTCCCCTGGGGACCCCTTCCCATTTGCGAATGCATTACCATCTACTTGAAGTAGGTGATAATTGCAAGAGTTTTGCGACCGCAATTGCAGTCGCAAAACATTTGTACATCGTTTTGAGACTCACTATTTGGAAGGGAATGCCCCTTCCAAATAGAAAGTTGAAAAACCTATTTAGCAAGTTTCAAAAAAATCGTGACTCGCGAAATAGGCTATGTACATGGCCCAATAGGTTTTTGCATGCGCAAATGGGTTCGCGAACCCTTTTGCGCATATAAAAACGGGTCGCACATCTGTCCTTTAGTATTTTATATGGAAGGAATACCCCCTCTGTCACATGTATTTCCTTTGTTTTATAGCATCTCTCATACCATTGCAGGATGTCAGAGCACTTTACACCACACACATATAGAGACAATGAATCATACATGTAAATCAGTGTATAGAAAATGTTACATAAGGTAAAGGGGACAACAAGTTGTAGTATTCACATGTCATTCATACTGGTGGGCATTTTTAAAGAGTGCTTGGTCTGGAAAAGCACAAACTCAGGATTCAGAACATAACACAGTGGCTAGTAATGACTTTAACATTAAAAATGTATTTCTTCCCAAATAAATCTTTTTAGCAATACCGGGGTAATGAATGACTGGGAAAAAACATAAGTTACTAACTGGCACCATGCAGTTGGCAAGCAGCTCTTTGATGACAGCTTATGGGTCCCTCTGCTAGATTACGATTGTCACTTATGAAGTGCACAGTAACAAAAGAATCTCCGTGACAAAAGCAGTAACCACAGACCTATGCACATAAAATCTGCTTTTTAAAATGCATGTTACATGTTCTTTTCAGTAGGCACATTAACCCTCTGTGCTGCATTATTTAAGTCAAAGCTGCCACTGAACAAAACTCTCCTCTCTCTCCAGCAGGTACATTAATCACTGGCATTATTTTGACACTTTTATTGTTGCTCGTACTCTGCTAATTATACAAGAAACTTTGCCGTGCTTTTAAAACTCCTGCCTGTGGACCCCCTGGGAATGTGTCACGGACCCCTGGACTAATGCATTGCCAGAGCAGACTTGGGCTTAAACCCACATGCATGAACACATATGTGAATCCCTCTGTGGCAAATTTCGTCCTCCCCGGGTCGATAAACGAAACTACTGAGTTGGGTTACAGTAAATATCTGGAGTCAATAGCGCCGAGAGGCCCTCGGGGAAAAGTGTGCTTTACAAATACGCATTATATTATCCCACACAACGAATTCCAGAAGTGAAGAGACACCATGACCATAATAAAAAAAAAAACACTCATCGCATCTTGAAGGACCTACCTCGGCGGCTGGGACACACCTAGCGGGACGAGGAGCAGGAAAACTAGCAGCAGCCCCAGCAACGTCACAGCCTTCATCCTCCCGGCCTAAAGAGATAGATCCCTGGAAACACGAAGCTAGGCTGCCAGCAAACCACAAGGGCAAACAACAAAGGGTCCCCAAAATGAAGTGTCAAACTACTTTAAACAGCCTGACGCAGCAGCGGCTCCGCGGCACATCATGCACAGCTGGCCCATACCGGCTTTGGCTCCCTCACGCCCCTTTGGAGTTCCCACTGCTGCATGAAGTGAGAATGCCAGCAGGACCTGGGCAGCCGCAGAGCGCAGCCACAGCCCAAGTTTCACAGCCCACTTTCAGCAAAAAATAATTAGAAACAATTGCATGCCCTGGCAGGAGCTGGCGTTGGTTAGATATATGGGTTGTGTGTGTTAACGAAATAACGTGGTTCAAGTCCTCATTCGCCGGTTGGCAAGAAGAGGCTTTCAAAGCAAATGCCAGGTCGGTAGATTTTCACTATGAGTACATGGAATGGTATGTTTTGTAGCACTAAGGGTTTAGGGAATGGAATTGAAACACATATAAAACAAGCGAGGCCACAACCCACAACATATGGCGTGCTGCAAATAAAACAAGCCCTCACCAATAGGAAAAACAAACGCGCGGCCGCAAAAGTGAAAGCCGTAGCACACCTCCCCCACTTGCAAGTGTTTCACATCGTGTGGGGAGATACGAGCATATTGGAAGGAGGTGGGTGAGGATCAAACAAAGGAAGATAAGGTTACTGCTGCTTTTGCAAGTGGGGGGTGTGTGCTGTGTCTGCCTGCTGAAAATCAAAAAATGCGCGGACGCGAAAGTGAAAGCACTCCCGCTGGGTAAACATAAGAACTGAAAAGTGATCCTGGAATGAAGCCTGGAATGCAGCTGGCACACTGCGCGCCGCTGCTCACTCCGCTCCCTCCCGAGACACATCGGCTAGGGGAGTGAACATTTAAAGAAAAGGCGGGACATACCCATGCCTTTGGCCATTTGCGTGCTTTCATTTGTGAAAGCCATACGCATTGGCCAATCAAATGTGTGGGTGTAAACAAATCCACACAGAAAAGTTGCAAGGAAGTTGGGAGTGCTTACACAAAGCCTCCCACAGAGCAGCGCATGCAAGCTGCGCTAGGCTCGACCTAAAAAGGGCCATCACCTAAGGTCAGGAGTATTTGCTTTTCCAATGCTTCTTGACTTTTCTAGTGGACATCAATAGGGATCAGGGAAACAATGAATGTTGCTCTGGATAGCATTAACTACAGGAATTGAAACATTTATATTTAGAGGAAGGCATTGAGCTCTGGAGAAAGTAATCAGTTAGTGGAGCTTCACTGCATCATATCTGAAAAGAGAGAGACCTTGGACTGCAGCACTCAAGTGCCAGAAGAGCTCTGAAATAACTGTGTTTATTATGCTGCTGGCATGATAACATTTAAATTCAATAAAGGAAGCATCACGTGCACTTCAGTATCTCAACCTTCCAGCCTACATTGAAACATAGACGCTGCCGCTAGGCTGATATTTGTTAATGAACACAGCATTTCGACACATACTAGAAAACTGCACTGGCTTCCTGTACAGAAGAGATGCTGGTTCATGGCCGTCTGCATGTGCCACAAGGCCTTCTACCCAAAGTACTGTGCCAACTATATTTATTCCATGTTCTCAAAGAACATATCTTCTAGACTACTACAGTCAGCCTCTACCAATTTGGTAGTTGTGATAGAGCGCGCAGGTCACTCGACTATTATTTTACCATATACGTATCGGGCCCATTAAAATTTCAATTTTACACTATTCATTAATCAGGTGACCTTGCACTCTACTACCAGTAATCCTTGTTCCTTCCTATTTTATTTCCAGTGTACCCGACTTACCAATCCACCGTTACGGGTACCTATGACCACAATGGATCCGGGAGCTAGCTGCAAAAGAAAGGCAGATACCAAACGTACTTTGTCTATATTTGCACTCAGATAATAACCAGAGACACGGGAAGTTTTAAAACCTTTATCTAAACTTCATCAGATTCCGAAAGCATAAGATTTACAGTAAGTAAGCAATCAATAACCAAGATTACAAAGAGCACGTATCCATAAAGGAAGTATATGAGACCAACCATTTATGAGTCTAAAGGAAGGTAAGAACAGGGAACATGCTAGTAAGAACTTTCAGGTTCTATGACTAGGCATGGAGCAGCTAAAGGACGGGGAAAATAAGGAACATACTAGGATATATATCCTTCAAAGGTGGACATAATACGAGAGTTTTATCAGTCTATGGAAACTGGAAAGATAACATGTGACGATTAGGAAGGGTAGAAGTGGCATACACACACTATTTCAATGCAGATTTTTATCATTTGCTAAAGGAGGGAAAAGAAAAGGGAACAACTATGTATCATGGACTGACAACAGGAATGTACTTAAAGGATGGGTAAGAAATGGAACATGCTAGAATAACAATGATAATGTATGCCCTGTTCATTTAGTGGTGCGAAAAGCATGGAAAATCAAATATGCAAGAGTATGGCTTTATTAAAGCAAAGAAAGGAAAATATAGAAGATGCAGAGTAGACTTTCAGCACTATATTTACCTATTATGGTGTGAAGACCAACCCTGGCCACGGGTCAGTTAAGGACAGGAGAAACCCCAAGGAAGGACAGTCGCCAATAGGCCAGCAGGTGCAGAACGGACACCCCAGGACAGGACAGGGAAATCAGATTAGGATCAGGACAGGACCACCAAGGTAAGACCAGCACCCGCAGTTCAGAAGCAGCGCCTACGCTCCACCCTCTCTGCAGCTATAAGTCAGAACCCCGATTGGGTTATCAAATTCCCCAGCAAAGTGCTCCGCCAGCACTTAAGGTTCAAAACCCCGCTTGGGTCTCTGGAAATTACGGACAGAGTGCTTCGCAGCAGTCTGTATCAATCACCTATTGAGTGCGTTGGGTCAGTGACAGGTCAGCTATTCAGACAGGTCGGACAATTTCTCTAGCTAAACCCAGGCTAGTTATACTGTTTTTGGGTCAGTGTACCACCCCCCAAATGTTGCAAGTGTAAGAATCCCCAATTTCGATTGGTCCACAAGTAGGCCAGGTCAACACACCAACCACATTTCACTTCTACAAGACTTAATTAGCATACTCTGGGACCGCCTATTGAATTTGGGGTTCCCATGACATAAATCCTAACGTTACAATAGTGCATCTATGAATTATGATACATTTAGAACAGTTCAGCTTTTTCTGCTAGGCGAAGGTACATCTTCCCAGGCACATCTTGGCTGGGACCTTGGCTTGGCAGGGTTTCAATGCCACCGGCAGAAGACTGTCATGCGCAGAAAGGCTGTTCAATATGGAGTATTTTCATCCCGCATGCTCACAGATTTTCAATACATGTAAAGTGTGATTTGGGTTCAGTCCCTGTAGACTTTACTGAGGAACATGGCGGCGGCAGGCTAACGGCTGCTGTGAGGCTCCGACTCTGAGTGCCCTGGACGAGCTTCTAACATGGTCTCTTAGATCCCGGGATACGGATGGCGGCAGTTTACACACTGGTGAGCAGGAATGCTATATCGGAAACGATTACTAGACAACTATTGAGCTTTTCTTTTCCGCTGTGTTTTGTCTTTTCTCGAGCTGCGAGTCTGACGCAGAACGCTGGACGCGGTGCCCGGGATCCGGAGGCACTAGGACCGGCGCGGACCCCGCGTAATGCGAGAGCGAGAGAGTGAATGCAGGCGGGGGCGGTGGTATGCTGAGGAGCAACGTACCGGTATACTCCATCGGATAAAGCCCAAAACTGGCGGAGAGGTCTCGAGACCGGGAGTGACAGGTAAAGATAGAACCAGCAGAGACGCTGTGCAAGCTGTACAAGCCTGGAATCCGCCTGGTCTGCAGGTAAGCTGCAACAATCTATGGCTGCGCTCGAGAAGTGCTTTCTGGTATCGAGCAGCTGCGTTAGCTCATCAAGTTTCAGTCACAGCGACCAGCACCGGTAACGAATTGTTTGTTTGTATGGAGGCAGATAAGGAAGCGCCTGAGACACACAAAGTCATCCCCGCTTTAGAAGGCCCTTGCAGAAGTGGAGTAACTGCTGAAGGACAGACACTTACCTGCTCCCCTGATATTACAACTAAAGAGGGTGCTAACCATAGGGCTAGCAAAATAGTACCAAAAAATCGTTATCAATTGCGCTCTAAACAAGAGCTTAAGAAAAAAGGGGTCCTTAGTCCCATTGATTTGGTTGAAGGAGGAAGCGCTGGGCCAGTGCCTATTTCACCCCACAAACAAAGTAGGAAGGGGGGAGTAAAGAGAGGGCAACCAAAAGGTTTGAAACAAAAGCAACCGCTTAGAGGAACTCCCTCATTAAAAAGCTACTTTAAAATTATGGAGCAAGCAGTCTCCTCTAAAAGTCAGAGCAGTAAAGAAATGAACTTAGCAGTTGGGGAGATTGCAAATGATGTACCAGTTGAAGAAAGTCTTACTAGTAACTCCACAAGTAATCCCACAAGTAACCCAACAAGTAATCTTACAGGGAATGAAAGTGATAAATCGGACAAAGCCATGAATTCTCCCTGCTTAGCTGTCTTTCCTTTGAGTAATAAGTATGCAGTGTTGGACTCTGGACTTCTTAATGAAATACCAGCGGAGGATATACAATCTCCCTCTCCCTCTAACTCTAACTCTAACGGTATAACACCTAGTGAAAGTCCCTCGAGCAGCGCTCATAGGACTCATACTATGGCTCCTGCATTTCAACCTAATGGCTCTACTACACAACCTGCCCTATGTGCGGAAAATTACAGCCTTCTCTCCCATTCGAGTGGGGGGGCCACAGCAAGTGGCGGAGGTGGTACAGCAGAGGAAAGATTGGGATCCTTATTATATACTTTGAGAGAGGACTTGTTGGAGAGATTTGAGATTTCCGAAAAAAATCAGAGGGGGCTGCATGATAGGTTCGATCTTTTAGAGGCCAAAATAGAGGGTATAAATGCCAGGACTAGCGTCCTAGAAGGAAAAGTGTCTTCTCTTACTGAATCCTCCAATATGAATGCTAAAGATATAGCTGCCCTAAAGGCTCAGAATCGTACCCTAGCAATGGACCTTGAAAGATTGGAGACTCAGACTCGTCGTAACAACCTGAGGATTTTAAAAATTCCGGAAGGGGCTGAGGTAGAGGACTTAAAAGGATTTGTATGCAGATTGCTACGGGAAGGTATCTTAAAGGATCGACCAGACATTAATTTGGAAGCAGAAATTCAGCGGGTCCATAGAGATCCATTTAAATTGCACCCTGATCGAAAAGCACCTAGGAAGATCCTAGTCTATTTTCAAACTTATAGCGTAAAAGAGTTAATTCTTACTAGATGCCTCTCTCGCGCTTCTCTACATTTTCAAGCGAACCCCTACCATATCAGATCTGATATAGGCAGTAAGACAGCTCAAAGACAATGGGAGCTTGGTTCGAGAATGCCAGAGCTGCGCTCTTATGGGGCGCAAGTACAAATGAAATTTCCAGCGCTCCTAAAAATAATGTGGAATAATAAAATGTATACATGCCACTTCCCGGAGGAAGTAGATGCAGTGTTAACTAAGATGAAGGAGCAGACAGACTAATTAGAGACTTTTCACTATGTTTAATTATGTATTATTATAGTCTAAATGGTACTATCTTGTTGAATCTATATTAAGAGGGATAAGAGGGGTATGGTGGTGTGGTGATGGAGCGGTGGTGAGAGGGGGAGAGAGGGGGAGAGGTTCGAGAAATAATAAAAAAAAAAAAATAAAAAAAAAAATATATATATATATATATAAAAAAAAGCAGGGTGCTGGGGTATGCTTAAGGTGAGAGTGGGAGTGGGAGAGGAAAAAAAAAAAAAAAAAAAGGGGGTTTGGTAAAAAATTTACAAAAATCCGTATATGTAGAACTAGAGACCTAGAGACCTACCTCTCTATTTTCTTATTGACAGGGCAAAATGGGTCTAGGGCCTCCTATGGCGTAGTTACGCCAATCAGGAGGGTAGGGTTCCTCGGGGGGAGGGATGGGGGGGTCTTCGGGGGGGGGTGAGAAATCAAATAAAAAAGTCCTCTTATACCCAAAGAATTTTGTATTTTTCTTTAGTAATTATAAGTTTTTATAGACTATTACGTTTAATGCTGGCCTCAAAAGGTAGAAGAGTAGAAATGTCCGATGCCTCAACTTAGATATAATAAGATCCTCTCCTGGAACTTGAACGGAATAGGGAGCCGTAAGAAGCAATTAAATGTATCTAATTTTTTGAAAAATACGGATGCTTCTATAATTCTTTTACAAGAAACGCATTTGGGAGCTGAAGAATGTAGAAATGTTTTTATAAGGAATAGGTGGGTCCAGGATGTTCTTTGTTCAAAGCAAACTGGCACAACGAGAGGTGTAGCAATGATAATATGTGCTAATAAAGGCATTAATATCCATGATTGGGCTACAGATCCCTCAGGGAGGTGGTTGGCTGCATTAGTCTCTATAAGCACTGTTACATTTTTATGTGGGGTCTATTACGGTCCAAATGAGGATAATCCTTATTTTCTACAGAAATTAGAAAATTATATGCTTCAGTTTACAACCCCCATAGTGTTGGGCGGTGATTTTAACTTATTACTAGACCCTGCAGTCGATCGTACTTCAAAAGCTAAGTATAATTGCCCAAAAAAATCCCTCTCGATGTTGAAGAATATAATGAAAGAATATACTTTATGTGATGTATGGAGAGTTAAACACGGCACTAAGAAAGAATTTTCCTTCTATAGCAAAAAATATCATCAGTTCTCGAGAATAGATTTTTTTCTGTTGGATCAATTATTATTGGCTAATACCCACTCTATTTCTTATATTCCCAATGGGTTATCGGACCATTCTGTGGTTGAGATGATTATTAATATTCAAATGAATCTTTCTGATTATAGATGGACACTAGATAGGACTATTTTGTTAAATGAAGACTTTAACATTAAAATCAAGGAACACATATTAGAGTTCTTTGAGTTCAATCAAGAATCAGCTCCAGACTATATTATTGGGGATACTCTTAAATCTTTCTTAAGAGGAATATATGGCTCTCAGATGATCCTAATCAGGAAGTTAATGAAAGAAAAGGATAACAAAGATCTCAGTTTGATTAAATCAAAAGAACAGCAACTCCTTACTGCCATTGGTGAGGATCAAAGTAACATATCAAGATTAGAAAAGGAATTATTTGAGTTACAAACAAATTTTAGACTCAGAACTGAAAAAATTCTTAAAAATAAATGGGAAGTTAGTAAATTACGTAATTTTGAGTATGGGGAGAAATGTGGATCATTACTAGCATGGAAAGCCAGGACAGAGAGGACAAGAAATAATATAAAATCATTGATACAGCGC
Organism: Lissotriton helveticus; assembly: GCF_964261635.1. Classification (NCBI taxonomy): domain Eukaryota; kingdom Metazoa; phylum Chordata; class Amphibia; order Caudata; family Salamandridae; genus Lissotriton; species Lissotriton helveticus. The sequence goes on from NC_136065.1 coordinate 1,914,031,471, forward strand.
GGAACTGGGGTATTCCTGTCAGAGGACGGAGAGATTAAGAAGGAAGCTAAAACATTTTATGAAGAGCTGTATTGTGACAAAATCAGTCGGTCGGATGAGGAATTAGAAAATTTGTCTTTCTTGAGGGACCTGCCACAGCTGAGCAATACAGACAGAGTTTTTCTGGCAAAGGGAATAACCGAAGGAGAGATTAGATCTCAAATAAAGAAAATGGCAAGAAATAAAGCTGCAGGCCCAGATGGGCTTCCAATAGAGATTTATAAGGATAATATAGAAGAAATTCTAGTTCCACTATTGAAATTATTTAATAATATTTTTATTCTGGGAAAACAAATTCCATCCTCTTGGCTAGATGCTACAATCTCCCTAATTGCAAAACCAAATAAAGACCCGACAAAAATAGAATCGTATCGCCCCATTTCACTTTTAAATTCTGATCTAAAGATTTACTCTGGAATTTTGGCCAGTAGATTGGCAAACGTTATTAAAACTATTATCCATCTAGATCAGAGGGGATTTATTCCCGGTCGCCAATTAAACGAACTTACATTTCAAGTAATCGGGGCCATAGATTATGCAATTGAAAAGAAGAAGCCTCTTGCTATAGTTGCAATAGACGCAGCCAAAGCATTTGACCAAGTTAATTGGCCTTTCCTTTGGAAAACAATGTTAAAGTTCGGTTTTCCAGAAACTTTCATCAATGGGGTTAAAACTTTATATAAGGGCCCGAGAGCAAGGATATTGGTAAATGGCGGTTTGTCTGATTGGTTGCACATTCATAGAGGAACAAGGCAGGGATGCCCCTTGTCTCCATTATTGTTTGACATATATATCAAGCCATTTGTTTGTGCTCTGAGACAAGACCCTGTAATTGTCCCTTTTAACATAGGAGAATTAATAATCAGAACAGCACTATACGCTGATGATCTTCTTCTTTATACCTCAAACCCATCTGAAGCTATACCTAGATTATTTAAACTAGCTGATGATTTTGGTATTGTTTCTGGATATAGCATCAATAGGGATAAAACCGATGTTATGTGTTGGAACAGTCCAGTCTCTATCCCAGAAGCAAAATCTAAGATGAGATATCTTGGTATCCAACTGACTCAGAAGGTAGAAGAAATCTCTAAGACCAGTTGGGAAACCGTGATAAAAGAGATTAAAAAACTATTGTCTAAATGGAACTCTCTACCCTTAAATATTTATGGTAGGGTGAATTTAGTAAAGATGATTATATTACCGAAGGTAACATTTCTGTTTAATTCTATCCCTTTAGTATTTAATAAAAAAGATATTCTTAATCTACAAGGCAGGATTGGATCCTTTATTTGGGCGACAAAATCCCCAAGGATAGCATGGAAAAAGCTAAGGAGAGGATTAAAAATAGGAGGCTTGGCTCTTCCAGACTTATTATTTTATTGTTATGCCTTCCAGCTTAAAAATTTTCGGCTCTTAGCCAATAAATTGGATTCTACGTCTAATAGTTTAATTTTTCGGGCCATGTTGCATGACCTTCCATTTGATGCAGATTTCTTCTTGTTTAAGTTTGGGGATCAAAAATGTTTCAAAAAAGTTAGACTGAAGGTTTTGAAAGCCGCTTTACATTACTGGTATCAAATTTGCAAGTTGCTATCTATCCATTATTATCACTCCTTTGCTCCGATTTGGGACTCTCCAGGTACTCCTGAATGTTTGGGCGATCAACTAGCTCTCCCGTTGAAGAGAGCTAGTCTTTTTAGATGGGGGGATTTTTTGGATGCCTCGAAAGCCCTAAATTGGGAATTTTTGGTTAGTTTAACTGGGGGTACTCTCACGAGATTTAAGTTCTATCAGCTGTCAGCCTGGTGGGGAAGCCAAATTTGGGATTTAGAGAACGAGAGTCCCCTGTGGAATTTAATCAATAATTCTAGAGTGAGGAGAGGGGAGACGGCCATATTGTACAAAATTCTACTCGACAATAGGGATAATTTGGAAACTGAAATTATGAAATTGTGGGACCCCTCAGGGCTCTGGGTTTCGGATAACCTAATGAAATTGTGGAAAGATTCCTTTACAATGTCTCAGCAAATAATCAAACCCTCTAATTTGCGAAGAAACCATTTGTACACCATGTACAGAGTTTATTGGACTCCTGCAAAACTCTCCAAGATGTCGGTTGTTAAGTATTTCTGTCCAAGATGTAAGTTGCAGGATGCAAATGATATTCATATGTTTCTGGAATGTCCCAATATAAGTAACTTTTGGGAACAGGTGTGTAAGTTTTTGGAGGATGTAGTCGCATTTTCAATTCCATGCACCCCCAACTTGGTTTTTTTTGGTCTCCAATCAGATTACGTTTTGGATAGTAATTTATCACAGTTTATCTTTTATGTAATAGTGATCGCCAGAAGAGAGATCTGTAAGGTATGGAAATCGGCACTCCCTCCAATATTTGCAGATTGTCTCAAAAATATTATCGTGGTGAGTAAATTTGATATGTTATGTGGTGGAGAAAAGTCTGTAAATCTGTGGTCAGCTTTAAATGCATGGAGCGAAAGATAAAATAAACCTAAGCTCCAATGATTATGCCAGAGGTTTTGTGGTCCTGTCCTTCCTGAGTAGCAAGTACCATCATGACAGGAAGTTGGACGGGTAACAATCCTACCTCTGGGCAATCCTTAAAGGCTATCCACAAACACGAGGGCCGGAATAGGAAGGTTTGTGTCAGTGGCCTGAGGAACGCCTATTCAGAGTAATCATTTTCTGGTGGCATATATGAGGACAAAAAAAAACACACCAACCACATTTCACTTCTACAAGACTTAATTAGCATACTCTGGGACCGCCTATTGAATTTGGGGTTCCCATGACATAAATCTTAATGTTACAATAGTGCATCTATGAATTATGATACATTTAAAACAGTTCAGCTTTTTCTGCTAGGCGAAGGTGCATCTTCCCAGGCACATCTTGGCTGGGACCTTGGCTTTGCAGGGTTTCAATGCCACCGGCAGAAGACTGTCATGCGCAGAAAGGCTGTTCAATATGGAGTATTTTCATCCCGCATGCTCACGGATTTTCAATACATGTAAAGTAAGCGAAAACAATGTAGAACATAGAAAATAAATTATTACACTGTATACCAGGAATCCCTATATGACTCCCCTTACTTTATTAACTATAGCGTTATTTATTAATGCGATACGAACAGAAAGCAGAAAGCGGCAAGACAAGCTTCGGCATGAACTCAATGACATGAGATAAGATGGAGAGGAAGATGGCGGCCGGCTGAGACGCTCGGTCGTGAGCTCCGATAAGACTCCAGGAAAACATGTAATAAAACGCTTCCCGAGGCAGAACCAGATAACTCAATGACATGAGATAAGATCCGAGGCCCCCCAATACCCCCGGAATTTCACATTTTGAAAACCCTCCCCCGGCAGGCAGCAGTCGGAGTCCGATTACCTGACCGGAGAGATCAGCGACCAGTGGCGGCGGCGGTGGCAGTACTTTTCTTGGATTGCTCCGTCCTTCACTCCCTGTCCACAGCTGACTGGCCGATAACCGAGAACCAGTTCTGGGACACACTGTATTGAGGTTAAATCCTGCATGACGGGGTGGAGCGCAGCTGCGGTGTGGCGGAGCCTTGAACCCGCGATTACCTCTTCAAACAATAACAGACTGTGGGAGAGAGCACGAGACGCTGCCCGGAATTGCAGGAAGACGCTCGGTGAGATCAATTTCTTCTTCTGGGGTAAGAGCAGCAGAGCCAGCGATGCCTCCGTATGTGTTTGTGTTTGTGGGGCAGGTGCAAGCACTGAAAGTACGGTGAAAAGACCACAAGGTAGTAGCGAGGTCTTTAGTACGGGACATCTGAAAGGAGAGGTGAGCCTTAATTTTTCGGGAAGCCAAGTGATTCTGCAAGGAACAGATTGCAAAGAGCGTCACAGTGAGCATTTCATGACGATACAACCCCCGATAATTCCTTGCTGGATGAGTGAAAGGAGATGTGAAAGTCTCGCCCCAGAGGAAGTATTGGCAGAAGGGGAGCAGACACATAATAAGCAACAGCAAGGTACTGAAGCGGAGGAAGATGAAATAAAAACTCAATACAATAAAGACCCATTACCACAGACTTCGGAGGAAACTGGTAACAAATACACTGGCTTACCTCTGGGGAAACACAACATTAGCAGAAACAAAAGGGAAAAAGGCCCCCCTCAATTTGCTTACACCACAAGATCAAGATCAAAGAAGACACAAGCAGTAGGAGCAGCCTTTTCTTCTGTGTTAGAGAGATCGGAACAGGGAGGTGGAAGGTCCGCATACTGTCTTAGGAATCAGAACCTACCTAACCAGAATTCACTACAGACCACAAAAAGGTGTACGATCCCGAGAAGCACAAAGAAAAACGTAAAACACCCTCCACGCTCAGAGGAATTAACAGAAAATATAAAAAGCAGAGGGTCTAGGAAAAGTAAAGATCAGAAAATCAAGATTACACCATCTCTGAGATCCTATTTCAAGGTGCAACAAGTGGTACAAGTAAGAGGAGGGGGTCACTTTCTAGCGACTAATACGACCAATACAGCAAACACAGCGGACACGGACACGGCATCTCTGTTAGTATCGGATAAGCAGTGTGTCAGTCCAACTTCCGAAGAAGAAGTGGAGGAGAGCGCAAGCGAGGAGGCAGTATAGAGAGCAGACATGCAGTCGTCCTTGACTCCGAACGGTACCGCAACCCTATCCCTGACACAATCAAGATCGCCAACGCAGACAAGCCAGTCATCTCAACCAGTACAGCCATTGCAAACAAGCTCCCTGAGTACCCCGCGAACGGAAATAATTAATGATCAAGAAATTGACCAAGAGACTCAAGAGGATGCATCAGGGCAGGAACATATGGAGCACTTGGTTAAAATAAGACAGAAAAATTCTTGGAGGTGCACATGGATAAAATGATGGACAAAATATTGGGGGAAATGAGAGAAAAATTCTCAATCTCGGAAGGAAACCAGAATAAAATACAAGAAGTCGTTGAAAATCTAGATCAGAAACTAAATGATTTAGGGGTCAGAGTTACAGCGGTCGAAAATGAACTTGGTTCCTTAAGCAAAAAGATAGATATAAATCAAAGAGAAATAAGACATTTAAAAGACAGCGAGAAAGTCATCAAGGAGAAACTAAAATCTTTGGAAAACCAAGGAAGAAGAAACAACCTTAGAGTGCTGAATGTCCCTGAAAACTCAGAGGGATCTGATATTAAAGCTTATGTTGTATCTCTTCTAGAAGAATTTCTTCCTTGGACTAAAGATTGCGATTTAGCTGCCGATATTCAACGAGTCCATAGAGACCCATTTAGAAAAAACAAGGAGAGAAAGGCCCCGAGGAAAATTTTGGTAAATTTCAGAACCTACTCTCTGAAAGAAAAAATATTGAGTGAGGGACTAAAAACTGGGAATTTCAATAAAGATAATTGGTCATTTCGTATACAATCAGACATCTGTAAAGCCACACAAGACAGGCAATGGGAGCTGGGGCAACATATGCAGGAGCTGAAAGCTTTGGGAGCGAACGTACAATTGAAATTTCCAGCTTCCTTAAGAATAATGTGGCGAAATAAAATGCACAATCTAAGGGAGCCAAAAGAGGTAGAAAACCTCATTCAGCTGATAAAAGACCATATCGAAACTGATAATCTAAATAAGGAATAATGCAGCAATGAAGTAACGGAAGGAACAAACTTTAACAAACTTTAACACAATTTTATTAAAATTGTAAGAAGAACCTAGGAAATTTGAAGAAAAAAAACGGAAAACACATATACATATGTATAAACATAAAATGGGGGGGACAGCTGTAGCACGGACCTCAACATAACACAACGTACTTAGAAATAAGAAAAAATAAAACCATATACATACATTGGGAAACGCCTACGTAATAAGGAATAAAGAATAAATTACCTGGTGAATCGGAGCACGAAAACGGGTGTAATAACACCTGAAAGAAGAAAAAGGGAGGCTTCCTCAGGGAGGGAATCTCAAATCACACTGTATCACAAAAATGCAATTTTTAAATATACACGGGTGGGGAGCAAGATAGGGAAAAAAAAGAAAAAAAATCCTCAAAATTGGAATATAAAAGGAATAGTACGGGATTTAAATGGCTGCCTCAATCTGCCTCAATCTCAATCCCACAACAAGAAATAACAATCTAAGATGACAAAAGAAAAAATTATAAAAATTCTAACATGGAATGTTAATGGGCTTAGAACCCCTTCAAGAAGAAGAAGAATTGTGGAATACTTGAAAGAAATAGAAAGTGAAATTATTATTCTCCAAGAAACACATCTCATAACTTCTGAGTGGACTCAATTGGTAAAAAATTTCCATTGGATTGGATCAAGCATACATACATCACAAGAATGCAACATAAAGGGGGTAGCAATCATTATAAAAAAATCCCTAAATGCCAAAATAGAATCCAAAGAAGTTGACAGCAAAGGAAGATGGGCGGTTGCTAAAGTTAGGATTGAGGACTGTATACTCACAATTGTGGGATATTACGGGCCAAATAGGGATGACCCAGCGCCTCTCCAAAAATTATACTCTGAACTCTTAACATTTTCAGCTCCGATTATTTAGGAGGAGATTTCAATATTATGGAGGATCCTAAAACAGACAGAATGCCCCCAACAAAACAATGGAATCTACCAAAAATGAGGGAATGGCTAGGGATTTACAAAAAAGATCTAAACCTGGAAGACATGTGGAAGCTAAAAGGAGAAAAAAATTATCCGTACACTTTTCATAATAAGAAATTAGGTCACAAATCTAGAATAGACTTTTTCTTACTGAATAAATTTCTGCGAGCTAATGTAAAAAGTATTGAACACCTACCTGCGCACTTATCAGACCACTCGGCGGTACAATTAACTTTAGCACTTCCACAATCCCTTCTATCTACCAGATGGACTGTTGATCGATCAATCCTTAAAGGTGAGCAAAGTGTGGACCAGCTTATAACAACTTCCCTCCATTACTTTGTAGATAATGCTGTCGGAACATCAAAAAGAGTAACGTGGGATGCCTATAAAGCGGCAATAAGAGGCAAGCTGCTCAGCTTGGGAGCACACAAGCATAAAACAAAAAAACTGGATATTAATAAGATGGAACTGGAAATCAAAGAAGCTGAATTACAGCTAGAGTGTGGCATAACTCAAGAATCAAGAGAAAATTTAGAAGAGAAGCGACGTAACTTAAAGGAGAATCTGGTGGACTACTTGGAGAATATAGTTAAAGAAAAATGGGAGAACAGTAAACTAGCAAATCATGAATATGGAGAAGGCTGCGGAAAAATGCTAGCCTGGAAAATGAAAACGGATCAGTCTAGAAATAATATATTAAGTATCTATACCCAAGACCAACTATCAACTTGCTCAGATGATGTTTCAATAAGGCAAGAATTCTCAAAAATGTTTACCACAATATATAGAGAAGACATAAATCCATCAGATGAAGACATTAAGAACTACCTTGAGAATGTTCCCCTTCCAAGCTTGACAGATGAAGAAGTGGATTCCTTGAACGCTGAAATTACACTAGAAGAAATAAGAACTGCCATAAGTAACCTAAAGAGAGGAAAAGCTGCGGGACCGGATGCGCTGCCTAATGAATTCTACATAGCATTAAAAGAAACATTAATTGAACACCTAACAGAAATAATGAATATGACTTACTTGGGACACGATATGATACCTGACTCATGGAATGATGCGACGATTAGTATTTTATTAAAACCAGGAAAAAACCCAAAGAATTGCGGATCTTATAGGCCAATATCACTTCTCAACTGTGATTACAAGCTGTTTATGAATGTGATAGCTAAAAGATTATCAAAAGTTATGGCTAAACTAATTAACTCGGATCAAAAGGGTTTCATAAAGGGCAGACAAATTCAGGAAATTACGCATGAACTAGTGGCAGCAATCGACGTTGCTGTCTGCGAAAAATTACCTCTAACGATCATTACATACGATGCTGCCAAAGCTTTCGATCTGAATAAAATCATAAAAAAAACCAAACTAGGGAGTAATTATGTCATATGGTGAAAGAAATCTATACAAACCCAAGAGCGAAGATAGCAGTAAACGGGAACCTCACAGATAACATCGAGATTCAGAGGGGCACAAGACAAGGTTGTCCCTTGTCTACGCTACTTTTTAATCTGTATATCAAACCCTTGGCCTGCTCTATTAGAAACCAACCACTCATAACACTCTATAAATATCAAAATTGGACAAAGAAAGTTGCACTTTATGCAGATGATCTAATGGTGTTTACTGACAACTATAACCTCTCCAAATCAGCGATCGAGATGCAATGAATAACTTTGGCAAGGTTTCAGGATATCTGATAAACAACGATAAAACAGAGGCAATGAGCTGGAACACTAACTCAAATTCACCTTTCTTAAAGGACAAAATAAAATATCTAGGCATCACTATAACAAAAGAGCTTGAAAAAATACCACAACTAAACCTAAATATAGTGGGGAAAGAAATGAGAAGACTCCTTAAAATCTGGTCAGGTCTGCCGTTAAGTTTTCTAGGCAAAACCAATGCAATAAAAATGTCAATTATTCGCAAATTTACTTATCTCTTCAATAACATTCCGTTAGAGTTTAAAAAAGAAGCCTTAAAAAAATACAAGGAGAAATATCCAGTTTTATTTGGTCAGCAAAAAGTACAAGAATCTCATGGAACAAACTCAGAAGAAAGAAGGAACAAGGTGGAATAGCAAACCCTGATATATATGAATATTAGAGATCTTTTCAATTTAAAAACTTCAGAGCCATGCTAAAGGAACATTATGTTTACCCAAATTTCTTACAACATCTAACGAATGGAGAAGATTATTTCCTCTTCAAATTTGGTCACCCAAAATTCTTTAAAAAAGTAAAACTGAAGATCTTAAAAAATGCTGTTAAGCTTTGGAGTCAGATAAGAATTGCCACAAGGATACCTTACTACAGTAGTATGGCCCCAATATGGGACTCGCCAAGCACCCCAGAATGCTTAAAGGATTCATTATCTAGCCCACTCAGACAATCCGGAATTGAAAAATGGGGACAACTCCTGGTTGAAAATGTCTTAATATCTTGGGAACATCTGCAGATAATAACAGAACGGAAAGTTTCAAAGTTTAAATATTATCAGCTGAGCAGTTGGGCCAATACCATCCCGAAAGGAGCGATAGATCCGAACAACTTAGAAATAGAATTGATGAAAGAAACGGCAATAAAAAAAGAAGTTTCAAAATGGTATTGGGCTCTAATTGAATCTGGTGAAGAAGATTTAACTATATCGGAAAAAATATGGAGAAAAGACCTACCAAACGAAGTTATGGATCTAAATCAAATCTGGAAAAAATCAGTAGAAAAATGCTGGTTGTGTGTAAAGCCCGCAGCCCTAAAAAGAAACCATCTTTTCTCTATACATAGAGCATACTGGACACCCAAAAGATTATCAAAATTTAAAGACACGGCAGTAAAATCATGTCGCAAATGCGGTGAAGAAAAGGTGGATGATATTCACATGTTTTGTGGCTGTTCAGCACTTACGCACTATTGGCAAGAGATTGGTAAGACACTAACTGCAGTAATGGCAACACCTATAACTGTAAGTACACTTTTAATTATTTTTGGGATCCACTATACCACTCAACCAAATTTGATTAGGCTAAGTAAACATCAAGAAAGCTTATTGTTCGTTCTGATTCTGTTAGCACGAAGAGAAATTTGTATTAATTGGATAAAAACCGCACCACCAGCACATGAAAACTGGCTAAACTCTGTAATAAAAAACAGCAGATTAGATAGAAAAGGGAAACAATGCAAAAGAATGATATACTGGGAGATTTGGGAAAATTATATCACCTCGAGATGATATACCAGAACTCCTTCTTTTCTGTTGTTTTTTGTTTCTTTTTTCTTTTTCTTTTCCTTTTTTTTTGATTCCAATGATTAATGCGGATCAATAATTCTGCCAAACAGCCTATGGGCTAGATACCCCCAGAAACAAAGGAATTATTGGGCAAGATAAAGGTGCACTGGAGAAAATGGACTGGTAAGAACTAAGACAATGTGAAACTCCCCTTGTATTCATCGATAGACGATTAGGGGCAGTGTTGTTGGAACGATCGCGAAAACACCATCAAACTCCCAAACACCTTCCTATCAGCATAATCGCAATATGAGGAGAAAAAAAAGAAAAAAAAAAAAAAAAAAGACAAGCTTCGGCATGTGAGAACACAAAGCGGCCATCTTAAGAGAAGGGCAGGCTGGCCACATTGACGAGGCATTATCCTCGCTAGGCTTAATCCAACAAGTAAGGGGACCGACACATGTGAAAGGTCACACGCTTGACTTAATATGGACGTCAATGCCGGTACAGGGACCGACGACCTCACAACCGTGTGTCTGGTCGGACCATCGCTTACTGAAGGGAGATCTCCTGATGAACTTACATAAAACGAAACCGGCAGAAGGCCAGAGGCTGGTGAGGAAATGGAAGAACATCAATGGAGAAAAGATGGTGGCACATCTTCTAGCAAATTCTTCCCAGACCCGTTTAGTTAACAATCCTGATGCCCTCTGTAGTAATCTAGAGGAGAGGCTTCTAAGTGCGGTCGACCATGTGGCGCCAGCACGCAGGGTCAATCTAGTAAATAGAGGTCGGAGGTCCCCTTGGTACAACGACTCTCTAAGGGAGAAAAAGAGAGCCTTGCGCATGACGGAGAGAGCTTGGCGCAAAGCCTATGATACTAAGGCGAGAAGTATCTATATGCTTGAATTAGCGAATTACAAGCGGGCAATAATAGCTAGGAAGGCGGATTTTTATGAGGAAAGGATCACCACAGCTATAAATCCTCAAAAGGAAATCTTCCGAGTCCTAAATGAACTCAAGAAAGTAAAAGAACAAAGGCCGGAGTTCACTTTAGAGGACTGCCAGAGATTTCAGAACTTCTTCACCAGCAAAATTAAAGATCTTACTTCGGAAATTGCCTGCACTCCCATACATGCTTGCCCCCCACTGACTATGTCGGCTAAAAAGCTGGTGGATAGACCGCTGGATTTCCTTCCTCCCATTACGAAAGAGGATTTGCCCCTGCTCATTGGGAGAGTTAAGTCTGGCTCCCAGGCAGACCCTTGTCCCCCTGACGTCTTCAAACTGGCTATGCCAGGAATAGAAGAGGAGGTGCTGAATCTTTTGAACTCATCTTTAGCGTCAGGAAAGGTTCCCACTGCCTTTAAGGAAGCAAGGTTGATCCCTTTGCTAAAAAAGCTTGGGGCAGACGTGAAATGCCTAAAAAATTTTAGGCCTATTTCCCAGATCCCTTTCCTGGCCAAAGTGCTGGAACAGCATGTTTTGGCCGACCTTTCTGACCATCTAGAAAGGAACGGTCTGTTGGAACCAAACCAATCGGGGTTCCGTGCTAATCACAGCACGGAACTGGTCATGCTGTCCATCATAGATGAGCTCCGGAATAGGGCAGACAAGAAGACACCCGGCGGCCTGGTGCTGTTAGACCTCTCCGCGGCGTTTGACACCGTTTGCCACAAACAACTCCTGTCGCGGATGAGGGACTTCGGCATCCAGGGCACAGCCCACGCCTGGTTTGCTTCTTTTCTACAAGGGAGGACACAAAGAGTTCAGCTGGGAGAACTGCTCTCTACTGCAACACCAATCTCTTGTGGAGTGCCACAGGGGTCGGCTTTGTCGCCCCTGTTATTCAATATATATCTTCAACCATTGATTGCACTCCTGAATCAGATGGATTGTCAGGTTTACAACTATGCGGACGACACCCAAATTATTATCCAATTGGATGATACGTTTGGGGCGCCAGCAAATCTACAAACCATCTTGAAGCACACAGCTAATTGGATGTCGCTGAACTCCCTAAAAATTAATCCGGACAAGACGGAAGTTCTACCTATTACAATCGCTGGCAATCCATGGCATGATGGATTCTGGCCGAGGGAACTTGGACCGCCTCCGGAGCCGGCAGGGGCTGTAAAAAGCCTAGGCATCTATGTGGATGACAAGCTTTCCATGCGGAAACAAGTTACCACGGTGGTAGGAACTTGTGTTGGCTTGCTTCGTCAACTCAGAAAAATTGCGCCATTACTGTCCCATTCCACACTGAGACGGGCGGTTTCCGCTATGATCCTTGCAAGACTGGATTACGGCAACTCGCTCTATTTGGGTTTACCCCAAAAACTCCTAGACAAACTTCAGATGGTGATGAATGATGCCGCTAGGCTCATTCATAAGAAACCCAGGAACACGCATGTGTCCCCACTTATGCGTGAGCTACATTGGCTCCCAGTAAGGCAGAGGGTGCTCTTCAAAGGGTTATGCATCGCACATAAATCTCTTTATGGTAAGGCACCAAGATACATTAAGACCCGCCTGATTCCATATAAACCTGCCAGGGTGCTAAGATCTGCTGAGGCAACTCTTCTCATGCAACCTCGTTTCAGATTGGCGACAGTGGGCGGTCGTGCCATTTCGAACACCCTCCCAGGGGCTTGGAATAGTCTACCGGCGGACTTGCGCAAAGAATCTAATCTGCTGTCCTTTCGGAAGAGGTTGAAGACTGTTCTTTTCCAGAAGGCCTGGGGAGGGCTATAAATTTCTGGGAAGTATCTTTCTTTTGGCTTCCTGTGGTGCTTACTGGACAAGCGCTTAGAGACCCCTGGGTTATATAGCGCTATACAAATCGAAAGAAATAAATAAATAAATTAAGTCAAGTGCGCAAGCGCGAAAAGTTCCCACCAGAACTGCAAGTACGTCACGTCACGTCACGTGATTGTGACCGACGCATGCGCAGAAGAAAATCCCGCCAAGCAGCGGCCATTTTAGAGGCAAGCTTTGTTAAGGTTAATAACACATAGGCAAGCATCACTCGGATACCAAAAATGTCAGAATAAAAAGGAAATTAGTAAGACAAACAAGTTGGTTATATCTCATTATTGTTATTTGAAGTTCTTGATACAAGCAAGCCGCTTAACGTGCAAATTCTTGCTCCATCAGTTGTGCCTGTTTTATAGGGCGGGAATGGGTAGACGTGCTTTTTAAGTGATAACAACACAGACGTGGAACATACTTCCTCCTGAGCTACGTTCTGAACTCAATATCCCAAAATTTTGTAAGTCTTTAAAAACATGCTAATTCAATGAAGTGCAAAGTTCAGATGCCTTAATACTACAGAATCACATGTTCTGTAGGTGAACTGGAATGCCTTGTTACCTTACATAAGCCCCAATACATTTTTGGGTAATCACTTGCTTTATCAATTGATAAATAAATACATGTATTTCTTTTTTGAAAGAAAAACATTCTGAAGTATCATAGGCATTCTAATGAGCATTATTTCCCAGTTTCAGCGTAGTAACAGAAAGTTAACAGGGCTCATCAGAGCCCAGTTTTGCTTAAAGTTCTTGGCACTGCCATCTTCATCCAGGAGGTCTGGGGTTATAAAGGCTCTTCTGGGGTCACAACTGTGACCCCTGGCAACCTCTAAATGATGCCAAAGCACACAGGAGGGACTAGGAGCGCTTCTAAATCCAGCCTTTAAGCTGCCTTCAAATCGATGCAAACCAATGGAGAATGCAGTTGCTCCAGAGACAAAGGGAAGAAGAAAGAGAAGGAGAAAGGTCAGGTCGGTGGGAAACTGAGAAAGCAGATCGGAGGGTGGATCTGATTGCTCAGGAACAAGAGCCCACACAAACCCATGATCAGGCAGCTCCTCATAGGGCCAGTGCTGCAATGCCCACAGGCCCTCTTAAGGGGGCTCTTTGCCGTTGATCTTTTAGGATAAGACACCATTGGGAAGTATGAATGGAGATGCTCTGATTGTAGATTGTTGTAATGTGAATTAAAAATAGCTAATATTTACCCTAACAAATTTCATAAGTGGGTCCTCTTGTTATGATAAAAGCAGTGGGTGGCAGAATGAGGAGAAAATGGTCCAATGCAACTCATATTCATAATCATAATCCACATTTGTAAAGCGCTTACCATCACCCGTTAGGGTCTCTAGGCGCTCGGGGCCGTCGGGAAGATTAAGCAAGCTATTGCCAAGAGTCACATGGTGCTGGACTAATCTGCCGCTGGCCCCAGGGATCGAACCGTGATCCCCAGATGCTGGAGTCAGTCACCCTGGCCCCGGCGCCACACCTCTCCCTCACAAAATAGTGTGTACAAAGGTCGACATGTTTTTTGCCAATGGTCGTCACTATCGAGCAGTGCAATTCTTCAGGACCAACTACCTAATCTAGTTGTGATTGGGGAGGTGTAAGTATGTTGCGAACAAAGATACCCAATCACATAAAACAATTGATAGCCGTCAATATACATAGTATAACGGTGAATATTTAAAAAGGGCACAAGTGTGGTAAGCATCTGACCCCAAAGGTTATGGCAAAGACCGTGCTAGCTGTGGGATAAAAAAAAGTCATCCAGTATGCTCATTAAACGATGACCGACCCCTCTCTACCACCCTGCATAATCCATTGGTTCACAAAGACCTCTAAATGATGTCCATAACCTCTCTGTCATGCAGGGGGGGTAACGAAGGCCCCCACAGTATGGGGGTTTCTCTCATTTTACATGTCAAAGGGGGCCACGAGAGCTCCAGCAGACCAGCCCAAAGAATTTAAATAATATCAGAAAAACTCAGCTGTAGGAAATTGGGTTCTTGGTTCACTGGGGTGAATACCCTTCTCAAGTAACAACCACCGTCCGTGTCAGGACGAACCACAAATGTCACTAAATTACCCTTTGCTTAACCCTCTGGCAGCGTGGCACAAAAGAAATGAGGTTTAACATAGAAGTAATGAGTTATGTATTTATGCAACACTCAAACATTAATAAACTGGAAACACAACACAATACAATTTCACAAAAATTTAGAGAAATAGAGTAAACTTTAATTAATGATTTGATACCAAAATGGCAAAAATCCAATCAGTAGAACCTGAGACATGCAATTTCCAAGTTTTAGGTAAGTATAACACCTAAACCCCAAAGCACCACTGGCTGTCACTCGTCATGCTAGATCAGAGGAAAGTCACACATTCAGGGCAACCACAATGATTCGGGGGCCAGATAGAGGGACGAGGTTAGTCCCAATGAAAAAGTTACCTTCCCAAAGTTTGGCGTGAAGAGTTAAGTTCGCGGTGGAGGAGGCCATGAGGTAAGTGTCACGGATGGTCGCCGCTATTACGTTAAGAGTAAGCCTGGCATCAATCAATCAGGGTTGGTAAAGCGCACCTACCCACCCATGAGGGTCTCATGGTGCTGGGGCGGAGGGGAGCCGGCTCTGTGGCATTATTGATGGTCGTCATTGTAGCCCAAGATCCTGTCGGCCATCGCGGATGGTCGTTGCTGGAGTTTCACATTAGAGGACCCCACAGGCTGTCATCACTGAAGCGGGAAAGGCAGATCTCGTGTTTCCGGTCGCTCGTGGGTGCTGTAGCGCAAAGAGTCAGGTTTACCGGAGCTTCGCATTGGTGTTCGTCACAGGCAGCAAGATCTCAGTGCAAATACTACATTTTGAGATCATGAAGAACCCAAAAGTTCAGGATTTCTCCCGTTTCTTTAGAGGCGTGCACTCTGATGCCAGCCAAGGGTCCACAGCCAGGGGAGGCACCTCTTAGGGTTCAAGGGCTCACTCTAGCAGAGGTCAGCTAAGCTCAGTCAGTTACAGTTGCAGATCCAGGCAGATCCACTCGCAGCACGTCAGCTGGGCATTACAGGCCTCTGGACTTTGTTGCATGCCTGTAGCTCAAAACAGGATGTTAGCCAACTGACTCTTCAATTCACTCAGGTTAGCCTGAAAAGAAGGGAGCAGGTCCAGTCTTCCTTCTCAGAGAGCACAGCAGGGCAGTCTTCTGACAACAGGACAGTCCTTCTCCAGTAATGTCCAGAGGTCCCGGAGCATACTGAAGAGTTGGATTGAGGGGCAAATATTTATAACTGGCACCAGCTTTAAAGAGGGACAAACTTCTAGACTTTCTCCCACATCTGGTCTGGAATTTCCTTCCCTCCCTTGCCATGGCACCAATGGGTATGGGTGGACTATAGTCTGGTGTCTACTTCTTTGTCAATATGCTGGATGCACCCCTTGGAAATCTAAGCACAAAACTCCTATCCTGGCAGGGTGGCCCATCCAGTCCTGTCAACACTTACTTCCCCTTTGTCTCACTGTTTGGGAGAAATACACAAAGACCAGCTGCCACTATACTTAGTTATGTAAACCGGGACACAGGCAGCTGACACCAAATGGTTAGGACAAGAAAATGCCAACTTTCTTACAGTTAGAAAGGTCAAAGTGCCTACAATGGATCAATTTAGGGAATATCATTTTCATTAACTTTATCTTATATATATGGTGACATCCAATGACACTTGTAAAAGTAACTCAAATTCAGAATGAAATTAATTACACAAAGGTGTATCAAGAAAGAGAGAATTACATTTATATGTAAAAAAACAAGAATAAGGGTACAAAAACAACAACAAACTATTTAAACATAAAATTGACAACAAAAACATGTAAATTAGATACAAATATCTTTATTGTCAGTGTATAGCAGCCCATCTTCATTTAATAAGGTAATGAGTCTGTCCTCAGCATAGGATTCAGAACTCAAGCTGTGTTGATTAACAATGACTAAGAAAGAAGAATGGGATAGACATCGACGTTTCAGTCTCCGTTGCGTTGTCAATGAGACAATCTTCGGGACAAACGCTGATATTGTGTAGTTTCCTAACCCTTGTTTAAAGGGTTGAGAGAAGACCCGTATTTTCAAGAAAAAGTTCTTCAAACAGATGAATTGGGCAATTGTAATGAATCAATTGACCTCTTGTGAAGAAAAGGAAATTAAATCCTCGTTTTAAGGTGCTGTGACGTTTGTCTCATGAACACGTAGTACAATCCACATGGGGTTAAAATTATTATTTTGTTTTTTTATTCACACTTGACAGCCTCAAATGAAAAGTGTATTGTAGTTGCTGGTTGCCATAAATCCCCATGGACAGTTTGACGTGTATAAGCATTCTAAAGTAGATACATTTGCTTTCAGGGACGTAGCAATAACAATATTGGTCATTTGCATACAGAACAATACAAACTAACCCTGGTACTTAAATAATAGGTGTTAATATTGCTGAGTACAATGGTATTTCCTTTATTAACCTAAGAAGGATGATAAGTTGAGTCAGCCCTGCTAAAATAAAAACAGCGAACTGCATGGATTGACCGGATCTCTGCAGGTAGCAACAATAGGTTTCTTGCCATGACTTTTTTTAAAGTGCCAAACCATATACATCTGAAGTTGTCCTGGTCTCAGTTACCCCATGATTAACTGTTCTACAGCTCCGCCCACGTTCACATCTCTTTAGCCAGCCTTCAGAATGTAGTGATATCTTCTCACCACCTCCCACAGTAATGGTCTTGCTGGCAAATGTTTTTTACATTCACTTTCCCTAACCCTGCATTTTTAAATGCAAATAGATTAATTCCCTTGTCAGTTGACCTCGTTTGAAGGACCAGCAATCTTCTATATTTAACAAGACACACAAGACTTGTCCTGAAACTTCACACAAGGGCATTGACTTCTACTATGCCAGGATGCATGTATGCGGGTTTTTCTTCTGGTGCAGTATCCCATTCGTCTTGGTGAGTGGCATAACATGAACAGGCATTAGCATTGGGTTTCAAACACTGAGTGCAGTAATCAATGCAGGCATGTATACAGCAGCGGCAAGTGCAGGTAAGCGCGGTGAGGTGGGGCGAGGGGGATGTCGACAGACAACCGAATAGAGCAAAATAAATAAATAACTCCTATTCCATCATCTGCCGCCATCCCCCCTGCAGTGCAGCTGCAGCACGTATAGGAGTGTAACTGTGGGAAAAGGCAAAAAACACAAGGGAATGGCGAGTTTAAGAAGCTGTTTGATTTAAGAAGGAAAGGAGGGCAAAAGAGAAAGTGAGACAGAGAGAGGGAAGGGGAGTATATATTGAATAGCTTGGGTTTCATATAGTGCTTTAGTCTTTGGAGTTTTCTAACTGCTACAAAGTGTTATTATTATCTAATTTAACAGCATTCAATTTACAGACCACGGCCCCACTGGAAACTTTGTGACCCGTAGGCTTCAGCTATGTGAGAAGCTTGTATTATCTGACTTGTTTTCTTTAGGAGTTTCCCAGTATAATGTTGCAATATTTCTGCAACCTATATTACCATAACCATGGGCAGCAATTACTAGATGCAATATTACTTAATTACTTTAACTTTTCCATGTGGAATGAACCATATAATGCAAAAAGTGTGAATTATGAACTGATTTTCACATAGTTCACCTTGTTCTGAGAAGATTTCTCTGATCACATATCGCTGAGTTTTCCGAGTTCAAAATTAAATGGGCAAAATTACTTGATGTGCTGTGTTTTTCAAACAAATAGGAAACCCGATTTAGGGGGAAAGTGCTATTTCCACCCTAATTGGGATTACAACAGGACTCAGAATGAGCCATTAACCATCTTACTAGCTGTGATAGGAGAACACTGGACACTGGGTGATATGCAAAAACAGAGGGCAACATGGGGAGTATTAGAAATGGAGAGAGTGGGTGGGTTGGTTTGAGGTGGGGATAATAGATCCAGATCTAAAAAGGAATCAGTGGTAGCCTTAGTGGTGTTGGGGCACATCCACTCTTGTTTACAGACCCTTTTTTAGGTCAAGCCTAGACAGTGCTTGCCCTGTCACTTCACAACTTGTTGTATACCGTTTGTGGAGTTCAACTCTGCCCATTGCTTTCAATCGCTTTTTTATTAGTCTATGTCAGTGTCCTTTAAAAATACTTGCTTGCTTGTGGTCAGTTCTGCCTCTTTGTGCCTCCTTTTTCTATTCCGTTCCTCCCACGGAGCAGGGACTATGTACTGTATCATTACGCTATGGTTCTTTATCTGTTCTTTCGGGGGCTATTTTTTTCAAGGTTTCCTGCTCTGTTACTGTTTGCCTGTGTTCAGCTTCAGTGCCATTGCTGATTACACTTTAATATACCATTCCTCACTCACACCTCCTATTAAAGCCACAGTTATGTTAGTGCTGCCTTCTGCTTTGTTGCTGGTATTTTCTTTGCCTTTTTTGTAATTTTGGATGTTGACCGTCAGTTGGGCCTTTTTTGGTTTTGTGTTTCCTTTTAAGGGAATTGGGCTTGTTTTAGCCCTTTTTCACTTTTAGATGGCGACCTCGTTTATTTTGCCAACATTTCATCACAGCGGCTTGCCACTCTTTATCTTAAGCATGGCGGTCACACCTTTCTTTTGTTCTACATGGCTCAGCTTGGTTTTATTTTGTGAGAATCTGTGCTTAGCCGATGGACCTTTGGTCTCTGCTTTGGAAGTGTAGAGGGGAAAATTGACACCTTCAGTTGGTATCACCAGCTCAAAGAATCAAGACTCCGAAGAAACACAGACTCCAGATTGTCAAGTTTATTGGGTTTATTACAAAGCCAAAATAAGTTGAACATACAAACACCTCAAAACGAGGTTGTAGGAATACATGGGAACTAATACAAAGCCAAACCTACAACCGAAATCTAGCTTCTGGAACATGAAAAGAATGACAAATTACAAAACCAGAATGCAGGCAATAAGTGCCCCCACATCTAAATCGGTCTTCATTGGAGAGTCATAAGTAAAAGCATTAGTCTGTCCCTGCTCTACCACTAATATGACAACCCTAAGTAGCATTCCCGAGGCAAGTCAGGACAAAGTGTCAGCGCTTGAAGACTTTCTAAGAAGTACACTCACATTGTATGGGTCAAATAGCCAAAGTGTACATAACTTGTTCTAAGATGCTCCTTTACTTATATTTATTTATAAAGTTTTACATAGCGCAAACCTGACCCAGGTGGGTATCAGAGAGCTTCACACTTGGCGGGGAGGGAATTATAAAGGAAAAGACAGGCGTCAATGAAGGATACAAAACAAGAACAAATCTCCGCATGCATCTTCTTTCCTCTCCTGACTCAACCCCCGGGGCACTGCCTCTAACTCAAACACCAAAATCTCTTAGCACGCCTACTGCTCATCCTCCAATCACCTCATCTAGCTGGGCACTCCTTATAGGTAATTATACTTTTAAGTTCGATACTCTCGGATCCTGGCTCTATGACCTTAATTCCCAGGCCTTCTTCAGTGAGAAAGAACACCGTCCACCATTATCAGAACTTTCTTTTGTAATGTATTCTTTAATCCATAAGCCTAGCTCCTAAAACAAAAGCGTTATTCTAACTAACAAAGATGGTTTCTCCACTTGCAACATAAACGTGAGAAAGGAACAAATGTAACATGCACATGAAAATTGAATATTAACTCTAAAGTAAAGAGCACTAGGAAGAGGGCATTGCAGGCCTACAGAAATCAGCCAACACAAGACAATATTACATAGGCCTCATAAGTGAGCTCTTTTACTGAGCTCTAAAATGAGCTCTTTTACTGAGCATTTCCAAATCAACAGGTTACATGAGCACATCAGATGCCTGAATAAGTGCAAGCATCTAACGCAAGTCTACACATTGATGTTTTCAGCTAAACACGCATGTACAGTGACAATAATTTCTCCACATTTATATGAAAAATATACCTAGTACATCACGTTTCACATTATTACAGTACACATTTTACTGTCACAGGTTAGCACAACAAAGAAATCCATGTAGGTGCGAACTACTCATAATTATAATGCACCCCATACGAATGCACCATCATGCTCTATCACAGGCCACATTAACATCAAATTAAACGTGGTGGCGGTATTCTTTCTGATTCTGTAAAGTGTTCCATATTTTGTCACTATTTATTTATATGCCACATAAGCACTCAAATACGGGGGAAAGCGAGAAAAAATAATTGTTCTTATCCTCACATTCAGGACGACTAACTAGAATCTACACCCTACCAAGATGGCACCGGGTTTTAGCCACAGTGTCTCAACCCTCTTTCATAACAGGCAGGACGAGGTGACTGGAAACCTGCGGGTGGTAGACCTTTCTCCCATCTCCAGGCTGCCAGTGTCAAGCAGGGTGCAAGCGTGCCGAGCCCCCTGTTCTGTGCCACTCTCACAGTCTCCGAAAGAAGCAGGGAAGCAGCGCGTGCTGCAGGTAGAGCATTGCACTGTCTGGCTGCAGATAGGCTGTGCTCAGCTAGCTCCTAGGCACTGCAGGCAGCGTTGGTGCTGGCTTTCCTGACTGCAGTCATTCAGTTGCCTAGAATGTGGCTCAGCTTAAAGTCTTACCTCTTCAGCAAGAAGGGGATCACAGAGCTGGTTGTTTTAACGACAGCTCAGAGATTTCAATAATAAAAAAGCTGAGTCATGCAATGCATCATCGCTCCTGTCTGTGTTGCAAAGGTGCATGTCTCTCCCTTCATATTACTTGTATGTGGGGGGGTCTCTGGGGCATATTAGCAAGGGGCAGCGATAATTATCACTGACCGCTGTTGCATGAGGAAAACTATCGCCCGCTATCGCTGCCGATAATCTCCATGGTAGCGTTGTATTAACAACGCTTAACGCCATGGAGATAAAAATCCCAGCGATAGCGGGGATTGTCGCCGTTTTCAATGGAATATCGCTGGTTTTCCAGCGATATTCCATTGAAAATGGCGATAACCTTGCTGATAGGGCAGGACAATCTTAGCCATGTAATCCACCTCCCATTGGATTACATGGCTAAGAACAGGTCACAAGCAGGCGTTAGGAAAGTAGCGTTAACTGTGGTTAGCGCTACTTTTCCTAACGCTCTGCTTATTAGCGAGCAGCTTGTTAATAGGAGAAATGTCGCTTAGCGACATTTCTCCTATTATTTAGCCCTGGAACGCCCACTTTGCATCTCATTAGAGATGCAAAGCTGGACGTTATTGACACAGGCGCAAATCAGCAAAACACGCGATAGCGTGTCTTTGCTGATAGGGCGAAGAAATTATCGCCGCTTTTCGGCCGAAAACGGCTGCAAAAAAGGCGATAGTTTCACATCGCCCGCCGTGTTAATATGCCCCTCTGTGCCTACATGATGTGTCTCAAAGGCAGTGTAGATCTGTGAAATATGGGAGACTCAGGGGCCTCGTCCTCACATTCTGGGAAGGGCTCATGGAATTGATGATTCTCTGGAAAATTCTGAGTGCTGGACCCCTTTCTTTCTTGTATTTGGGACAGCTGATAAAAAGTCAGATGCTGTTTTAATTACTTACCCTCACACTTTCTTGCCCTTCTTTGCCCTCCTATTTCCTCCTACCCATCTCTAGTCTTTTTCCCAATTTTTTCCACGTGCTCTTCTCTTCTCCCTTCCTAACTTCTCTCTCACAGCTTTCTCTCCTCATCAACTCTTTGCTTGTCTTGGCTCTCGTCTCATTTTAATCCTTTCTCGTTCGTTACCGTTCACACGTCCAAGTCCTTATCACTCATCTAATCTCACATCTCCTGTTTCATTCTCTCTCAAAATTGCCTTCCTTCAACCCTGCCGCATACGTTATTCCGTACACCTCTTTTCTCATCATTCCTTTAGGTCCTCCCCTTTTTAGGTCTCGCCTGAGCCAATGCGCTGGTCTACCAAAATGGCTGCGGATCGCATACAGTTCATGTGATCTATGCGCGTGCACACATAATGCCAGCCACATAACACACCACCATTTGTCTGTGCCTTGTATCAGACTTCAAAGGCTGCTGCTCCCCTGCCCCCCCGTGCACATCGCGCACCACAATTTGTCTGTGCCTCGGCATCAAACTTAAAAGGCTGCCGCTGCCCCCCCCCCCGCTACAGCAATGCCGAGAGCTTGTTTCTGGACGAAAGTGAAAGCCTACCGTGCTTGTTTACAGTAGCCTTGCTCCTCAAATACTGTTGCTGTTTTGCCATCTCTCTAGGGACATCTCAGCTTGAAAACACTCGACTTGCTAGCTGCAATGCTACATCCTCTATGCTTTGCCTTTAGACACGTTGAACCCTCGAAGACTGTGCTGACTCTGCCCCTCCTGATTCTGAAACTGACCAACAAAGTCACCACGCAGTCTCTTCGCTCTGTCTTATGATGTCTGCCCTGCCACCATTTACTTTGGACCCTCACACCTCCGTACCCTAACACCCCCTCAGCCTCACACTCACACACCCTCACCCTCACACACCCTCACCCTCACAACCCTCACCCCCATCACCTTCACCCCTGTCACCCTCACCCTCCCTCACCCTCACACACCCTCACTCACCCTCACACCCTCACCCACCCTCACACCCTCACTCACCCTCACAACCTCACAACCTCACACCCCTCACCCACACAACCCTCTCACCCCATTTCACCCTCACCCCCTCACACCCCCACACACCCTCACCCTCACACACCACAACACTCAGGAACACCACCACATCACTCAGGGACACCACCACATCACTCAGGGACACCACCACATTACTCAGGGACACCACCACATCACTCAAGGACACCACCACATCACTCAGGAGCACCACTCAGGAGCACCACCACATCACTCAGGGACACCACCACATCACTCGGGCCACCACCACATCACTCGGGGAAACCACCACATCACTCTGGGACACCGCCACATCACTCAGGAACACCACCACATCACTCAGGGGCACCACCACATCACTCTGGGACACCACCACATCCCTCAGGGACACCACCACATCACTCGGGGACACCACCACATCAGTCTGGGACACCAGCACATCACTCAGGGGCACCACTCAGGGGCACCACCACATCACTCAGGGACACCACTAAGCATGGGCGTAAAATCCGTTCCGCTCGCGGATTTTCGGCAAATTCGCAATCCGCAAACTCTCGCGAACGTGCCGAAAATTCGTAAATCCGTGCTGTAAGAAATGGGGTTACCAAATCTCCAGGGGGGTAGCACAGAACCAAGCGGGCAGGCCAAACTTCGGAGGACATGTGAAGCACTCACGCAGTACCAACAGACGACACACCAGGCACACCACAAAAGAGGCAGGACACCAGTTTGAGTTGGAAAATTAAGAAGTTTAGTATCTCCAACCTGCAAGGCAAAAATGCATCAACATTGGTATCATAACACGGCGCCAACTGGCACCAGAGCCAAGTGTATCAAGGGGGATTATTTACATGGGAAGTAAGGGCTGAGTCTGTAAGTCCATCTGAAATATAAAAAATGTGACTAACTTGACATTGAACCTGGGGCCAATATGGCGGGGCCAACTCAGGCTCTCATCCTTGGCAGTTTAACTCCAACCCAACCCCTGTAAAGGAAAACTTCATGGCATCACAGTAAATCCCAACAGACAGGAACACCTGCAATAAATCAGCAATGGGATATCACCAGGGGCCTGGAATGACACGTCAGGCCAGCACAGGGGCAGGACACCTATAATAAAAGGGCATATCAACATTAGATATCGGTCTCATCACCTTAGGCCAGGGAGATGACCATCTCATCAGGGTAGCAGGCACCTTGTATGCAATAGAACCTTAGGCATACACATTACGCTGTGACATTAGGCATTTAACCATAAGCATATGAACACTGGCGCATTATTCCTGAGCAATACCCTGGCATCTAACACATTGCGCACCTCACCAGTGCGTACATTAGGCTCACTTAGGCAGGTAAATAACATCTGCAGGGGCCCACAACCTTAATTGTCTAACAGCCTGGAATCAGCGTAGGATCACCTAGCAGGCGTGTAACATCAACATACATTGGCATCAGTAACGGTAGTAACTGGTTACAACCAATCAAACATTTTCTATCACCTGGTCACTGTGCAGGAATAAACCTGTCACTAGGGCCACCCTAAATACCTCTTCAGGCGACTAACACTTCCCTAGAGGGGCAGTCCGCCTCAGCAGCATAACACATTTGGATGCCCACCACTAACAGGGGCATTAACACTAGGCCATAAGCACACTGGGCGCGAAACCATCGGCCTGAACATCAACCCAGCATTAGCATAGATCCTGGCCCTAACTCTTGGGGCTTTAATAATTCCTTGGGGGACCCAGGGGCACAGCATTGACCTCTAGCCTACACCAGTTGGCACTTTTCAGGCTGTTGTCCAGGTCAGGGTAAGTTTGCCATCCAAGGTCTCTAATATCCCAAGTCATGGGGGGGGGCGGACACCGACCCTGTGCCACTCTACCCTCCACACAGTCTAACGTAGGCACCACTCACCGGGGTTCTGGGGAGGTCTCCTTCTCCGTAGGGGCCAGGCACCGACAATGTGCCTCGAGGCCCCTGCGCACAGCACTCTCGTCGCGGGGCTCTCCTCAGACCTGCACCGGTCACTCGGGGCCCGCAATGCCTCACTCAGGCCTCTGCTGCACAACCGGGGCTCCCTCTTCACTATGGGGGCCCCGCGAAACGCCTCCAGCTGGCTTCTGCCCTCCGCCGGGCTCCTCTCCTTCCTTAGGGACCCGGGGCTCTCCACCATAGGACGCAGGGCTCCTTTCCAGGGGAGGGGCAGGCACCGGCAATGTGCCTCGAGGCCCCCCCTTCTCTCAATGTCACCCGGGCCTCTCCTCCTCACAGGGGCCCGGGGGGGATCAATGCGGCCTCCGGTCGGCACAATCGGGGCTCCCTCGTCCTCACGGGAGCCCCGCAGGCACTCTGCTCTGCTGGCCGGCTTCGTTAGGGGAGGCGGGGCTGGCACCGACAGTGTGCCCCGGCCCCGCCCTTCTCACCGGCCCCTCACTCCGGGGCACAGACCGGCGGGGTGGCCTCCCACTCCGGTTGCTTCAAATCGGGGCTCCCCCTCAGTCACGGGGGCCCCGCACCGTCGCTTCACCCGGGTCCCCCTCCTACCTCACAGGGACTCGGGGCTTTGACTCTGCTTCTCCCGGCCTTCCCGGCCGACAGCCAATCCCTGCGCGGCCTTCAAGGGGCACGGCCACGCAGGCCAATCCAGGCGCGGTGTTGGCGGGGGCGGGCCGATGATGCGGCCGGTCCCCCGTCACGTGATGCGGGAGACGGCGGCCTCAGGGCCTAGCGCGGCCCTCACTTCACTTCGGCGGCCCTCTCCTCACACCGGGGGCAGCCGCAATGGTATCCACGTCAGTAAGGGTCCCTTCAAGGCGGCGCCGGGCCGCGGCGGTGATTTCCGCCAATTTCCACTCGGCGCAAGGCAGCGCCAACACTCCTCGTGCTTCGGCGGTGATATCGGCGGCAATAAGGGGTAGGCTCCCTTCTATTTAATTATTTATATGGCGCTATTCACAGCGCACCGCTCCTCCCTCGGGCCACACAGCGGGGGCAGGAAATTATCTCTTCTCCAGCGCTTCCAACTTATAGCGCTTCTTCCAAATTACAGTGCTTGACAGGCAGGGCCTTACAGCACTTAGGGGCCACAACAGTCCCAGGGCCCAGCGCTTCCACAGGGCCTCACAGCACCTCAGCTAGCAACAGTTCTTTTGGGGGCACAATCTTCCCCATGCGGTGCTTCAACGGGCCACAGCTTCCCAGGGGGGGGTGGACAGCCCTACAACAGTCCCTCAGGGGCGCGCTCCTCACCTCCTGGGTGCTTCTCCCACGCAGCGCTGGCGTAATTCCCAGTCCCCACAGAGTCAGGGACCTGGGTAGGGGCCCTTCTGCGACAGGGGGCCCGTGGGGACAGCAGAGGGGGGGGTTTAGGGGTGCAGGGCCCAGCTCACAGGCCCATGTGGCGGTAGCACCTCGCAGCAGGTCCCCTCTCTTCCTTGTCCCAGCTCTGACTGACTCTCTGGTGGCACATCCCCCTTACTTATACCCTCCTCCCAGGCAGTGCCAGAACCTTCTAGAATGTTGGCAAAGCTGGCCTAAACTGGTTCAAGGGGAGGGGTTGATCCCCCTGGGTGCCAGCCTTTCCCTCCAAAAGCTAGGGGTAGCTGGGTAATAATATCTAGACCGCTGACCCATGGCCGTCCAGTGGCAAAACCCATGGCCATGGCATCCATTTTAAACATAGGACATTTCAGTCAGGTGCATTTTACAATGGGGGGAATTTACAAGTGCTCACACCATTACATAGCATTACAATTTAACAAGGTGTCTCACACCACTCATGGCCTATACAGGTTTAATCCCATGGGGGAGACAGTCCAAATTAGGGGGGAAAAAGCGAAAAATTTCAGGGGAGAAGGCCAAGTCCAACACGTGCGAAGCGGATTTTTTGCTTGGTCGCAATTGCCAACTAGAATACTATACAATTTTGCGGGAGTAAACACTTGCGAACATGTAGATGCGGCGGGCAGCGACAATCTCGCAATTGCGAGATTGCAAAATTTGCAATTTCGCACAAGAAATCCACCAGCAGGCAGCATACACCTTGAAAATTATGATTTTTATCAGAATAACTCCTCAGGTTGATATTTGCCTGCACTTTTTTTTGCAAGGAGTCCATTTTGGTGGGGGTGGCGGGAGGAAGGAAGTGCCCCACAGTCTCCAACTTCCTGTTCTTGTCCAGCAGGCTCCTCCCAGTGCTTTCTTCATGTGCTGGTCACTTTGATTTGGATCTTGACCTGGAAGGTTTACTTTTTGTGGATGATGCTTGATATTTGGATTTTTGCAAAACTGAAAGCACTCAGCAGGTGCAAAAGTTCAATCTTATCATTAGTAACCATTCCCTGTAGTGCCTGGAAGGATTACTTTTTGTGGATGCTGCTGGATATTTGGATTTTTGCAAAACTGAAAGCACTCAGCAGGTGCAAAAGTTCAATCTTATCATTAGTAACCATTCCCTGTAGTGCTTCCTGAGGGGCCCCTTCAGAGTTCAGTTGCCTACTTGCAACTATTCTATGACCCTGGTCTGACCCTCACAGCAGGCTCAGAGAATAGGGACAAGTATACAACAAAGGCCCTGTTAAAAAAGTTACACTGCATCAGAAAGCAATTACAGATAAGGAAGCAGGTGCCAGCCTGGAAGTTCAAATTCAGTGACACATTAATCAGCCCCTAATTCATTCATGTCAGTTGAGGCAGGGCAGGTGTGCTTTTCCCCCCATAATCTACAGTGATGAACTAGAGGGTGGCATGGGTGAGCCAGAGGGTGGCATGGGTGAGCCAGAGGGTGGCAGTGGTGAAACAGAGGGTGGCAGTGGTGAAACAGAAGGTGCTGTGATGAACCAGATGTAGAAACAACATGGTCGCGACAGTTGCTACCCGACAAGTAAGTTCGCGTTTGCGAACTGGTAAAAAACCCTTGCGAATTGGCAGAAACACTTGCGAACACAAAAAAAAAGGAATCCGCAAAATTCACGAGAGTTCGCGGATTTTGAGGATTGCGAATCCGTAAATACGCTATTTCGCCGATTGCCAATTCGCAAAATCCACCCATGCTTAGACACCACCACATCACTCAGGAACACCACCACATCACTCGGGGACACCACCACATCACTCGTGGACACCACCACATCACTCGGGGATACCACCACATCACTCGGGGACACCACCACATCACTCAGGGACACCACCACATCACTTGGGGACACCACCACATCACCCTGGGACACCACCACATCACTCAGGAACGCCACCACATCACTCAGGAACACCATCACATCACTCAGGGGCACCACCACATCACTCAGGGACACCACCACATCATTCAGGAACACCGCCACATCACTCAGGGACACCACCACATCACTCAGGGGCACCACCACAACACTCAGGGACACCACCACATCACTCAGGAACACCACCATATTACTCAGGGACACCACCACATCACTCAGGAACACCACCACATCACTCAGGGACACCACCACATCACTCAGGGACACCACCACATCACTCGGGGACACCACCACATCACTCGGGGACACCACCACATAACTCGGGGGCACCACCACATCACTCAGGGACACCACCACATCACTCAGGAACACCAACACATCACTCGGGGACACCACCACATCACTCAGGAACACCACCACATCACTCAGGGACACCACCACATCACTCAGGGACACCACCACATCACTCGGGGACACCGCCACATCACTCTGGGACACCACCACATCACTCTGGGACACAACCACATCACTCTGGGACACCACCACATCACTCTAATACACCACCACATCACTCAGCCCAACCACATCATCACTCAGCACCACAACAGCACTGTTCTTGCTTGCTACCAACAAGCATTGCCATAGCCAATAGGACTCGCATTAGGAAAGTGTAAGCTATTGGCTTTGTGAATAACAATGCTATTAATTTATATATTTTCAAAGCCAACACAACTCAGGGACACCACCACATCACTCAGGAACACTACCACATCACTCAGGGACACTTCCACATCACTCAGGAACACCACCACATAACATAACTCGGGGACACCACCACATCCCTCAGGGACACCACCAAATCACTCGGAGACACCACCACATCACTCTGGGACACCACCACATCACTCAGGAACACCACCACATCACTCAGGAACACCACCACATCACTCAAGGGCACCGCCACATCACTCAGGGACACCACCACATCACTCAGGGAGACCACCACATCACTCAGCTCAGAAAGGAGCTAATTTCCAAATCAACACATTGAGAAAGTTGAAACCCTTCCTCCCAGCCAAAGACTTCCAAAATGCAGTTCAAGCCCTAGTCATCCCCCGCATTGACTATGGAATTGTGACCCTCAGTGGCCTCCCTTTAGCAACAACTGCACCCCTAAGAGCTTCCTTGAACGCTGCCGCGAGACTCATTACGGGCTCAAGAAAACACTCTCATATAACCCCTGACTTGAAATCTCTGAAATGGTTGCCCTTTGAAGCCAGAATACAACTGAAAATCGCTCTGATGACACACGCGGCTGTACACCACAATGCACCTAACTACCTCACTCAAAAGCTAACTATATCAGGAGGGTCGAGATCCAATAGAAGTTCAAAAAACTTTCTCTTGAAACCTCGCAGATTCCGGAAGGAAAAAACATACAAACGCTCCTTCTCAGGAATGGCGCCGAAGATCTGGAACGCACTCCCTCCCGAAACAAGGCTTATCTCCTCCACGGCCTTCTTTAAGAAAGAGGTGAAAGCCATCCTCATGGCTAAGTTCACCTGAACTTTAATGTCAGTTCCTCTTTGACTTTCGTGCCGCTTGGGTATTACTGGTTTCATGATTGTCTAATGTCAAATAATGTCATATTTTGCATGATCTAGATTTGTTTATTCCTCTTGTTTGCCACAAGTACATGATGGTCAGTCAATCCTTTTATGCTACTCACTAAATATCTATTATTAGACTATTCATATTAGCCTACTGTATATCGAGGCCCCTTCCCCTTGCTCCCTGTAACTTTTAGATACTTATAGTATAAGTTCTCCTGATTTTTTATCGTAGTTGTATGTAAGACTCAGTATCGTCTTTTATTTTCGCTTATCTGATTGTTTACTGACATTCTATTAGAACATGACTGCTATCCGATCATGCTACTGAAGTTTATATTGCACCCAATATTATGTCGCGTCACCCTCATGCTATCGTCCCCCCCTGTTTCTGTGAAGCGCTCTGATATCTGTAAAGATCTTGTTCGCGCTATATAAAACTCTGAATAAATAAATAAAATAAAATAAACTCAGGAACACCACCACATCACTCAGGGACACCACCACATCACTCGGGGAGACCACCACATCACTTGGAGACACCACCACATCACTCAGGGACACCACCACATCACTCGGGGACACTACCACATCACTCAGGGACACCACCACATCACTCAGGGGCACCACCACATCACTCAGGGGCACCACCACATCAATCAGGGACACCACCACATCACTCAGGGACACCACCACATCACTCGGGGGGACCACCACATCACTTGGAGACACCACCACATCACTCTGGGACACCACCACATCCCTCGGGGACACCACCACATCACTCAGGGGCACCACCACATCACTCAGGGGCACCACCACATCAATCAGGGACACCACCACATCACGCAGGGATACCACCACATCACTCGGGGACACCACCACATCACTCGGGGACAACACCACATCACCCTGGGACACCACCACAGCACTCTGGGACACCACCACATCACTCTGGGACACCACCACATCACTCTAATACACCACCACATCACTCAGCCCAACCACATCATTACTCAGCACCACAACAGCACTGTCCTTGCTTGCTACCAATAAGCATTGCCATAGCAAATAGGACTTGCATTAGGAAAGTGTAAGCTATTGGCTTTGTGAATAACAATGCTATTAATTTATATATTTTCAAAGCCAACACATATTAAAAAAATTGTAGTTTACAATACCAATAGCTCACACTTTCCTAATGCGAGACCTATTGCATTGCAAATGCTTGTTGTTTACTTTCTCACCTACCTTTTCTTACCCTCTATTCTATCTTCCTTTTGTACCCTCTTCTCTTCTGTTGTTTCTCTCTCGACCTTC
Organism: Lissotriton helveticus; assembly: GCF_964261635.1. Lineage (NCBI taxonomy): Eukaryota > Metazoa > Chordata > Amphibia > Caudata > Salamandridae > Lissotriton > Lissotriton helveticus. The sequence continues at coordinate 1,914,063,011 of NC_136065.1, forward strand.
CACAAGTTTGTTTTAATTTCTCTTCATCACTTTTTTCATTCATTACCTCTTTCTTCCTTTCAGCCTGAGTGCTCCCTCTTTCTCCCTTTACCCATCTTGAGGTTCGTTCCCACGTTTGCAGAATCCTGTAAATGCTTATGGCAAATTTCATTAAACACCTCTCACTCATTGGGGATTTCTGATTCTCTGTGTTCAGAGATACTAAACGATCCAAGTTACACCTCGTCATAGATGTCAAGTGACCCTGTGTTCTTTGGGACACCCTCAAAGAGCTGTCAGTTTTTAGGCATCAGTACTTCGACTTATGGGAGTTGTAGACAGTTGTGTTTCTAACACTGTGTTTGCATTTAGTCCCGTCCTGCAATGCAAGATGATGTTTGATTAAAAGACGGAGCTGGATAAGAAACATTTGTGACAATGGGGCTATTTGACTGCAATATCTCAATCGCTGGGTCGTAATGCAGGCCCCGCATCCCCTGCTGTGCGGTGGTGGGCACACTTCAAGGCCCCCCATTCAGTATAAATCCTATGGATATCCGTGGGATATAATAATCTAAGGAGCCCCTATCACAATCTATAGGGGCCCCCAGAATGTTGTGCTCAGGGCCGGACTGGTGAGCAGGGCCGGACTGGGAACTGAAAGCAGCCCTGGCAAATTTTGCCAGACCAGCCCCTGTCCGGCGCGTAGCGAGCCAGCCCCCGTCCGGCACGTAGCAAGCGAGTGCATCGAGTGAGCCCGACGGCCACTAGGGGGGTTTGGGGGGGTATTCCCCCCAAGAAATTTTTCAAAAACGACAAACCAAAATGGTGAATTTTACAGCACATTTTTCATTACATATTCAAATTGTATCAACTTTCAAAGCACAGTAAACAGTAGATGATGACCTTAAAGAACATCAGGTTACCCACCCAGTCATATGTATCCATAGGCATTCTTTCAGAGAGCACCAAAAATAGACACGAGTAGTGAATCAGAAAGAACAAAGTGAAAGTGAGACCAACCTCACCCCCCTTCCCCCCCCCCCACATGGTGTGTAGCGAGCAAGTGCCGTGAGCAACCACTAGGGGGAGTTTGGGGAGTTGAACTTCTCCCCCCCAAGAAAATTTGGGAGACAGAAAGGCCAAAACAAAGCATTTTTCAACACATTTCTCATTACATATTAGATTGTATTCACTTTTAAAGCATAGTAAATGATTACCTATAGAGCACCAGGATACCCAATCCTAAATCACAGACATTCCTACAGAGAACACTAACAAACGAAATGTCGAGCATGAAACATGAATTTAAATAAAACCAATTTATTCTTCATATAAAATAGCATAAAGACATTTAAAAACACACTGAACTTCAAACAATTGTGCAAAGGTTCAGAGTAAAAAGTGTACAAGACAATGTGCAAACATTAAATGATTTTTATATCCTGAGTTTTGTAAACAGTGCTAAAATAAAGCATCTTATGTAAAGTGCAACAGTGCACAACATTATGATTGTAGGCATATTGACATTCTAAACAGCTAACATGTCCTGCCTGTAGTAGCACATCCTTCATATGATATTAAATACTATAAAACATAATAACATATTTCTTCTCAAACAAGTGTTATATTCAATTGCACTTTGCATTAATTTGTGTCAAGAGGGTGTTTCACGGATGAGATGTCGGAGCAAGTCCCCAAGCAACTACCCATGGGTATTGATGTAAAGCCCTACCTACTAACAAAGGTAGACCTGGATTTAAGACAAAAGCTGATGCCTTCTTGAGGTTTTCCAAGAATGCATGTTTGCTCTAAAGTACAGCATAAATACAGTTCAGTAAACATTTTAAAGTTTTCCTAAGCATAGGATTTTGTAGTGGATGGATATTACTTGTTGTTTAAGTGCGAAACCTATGCTAGACAGTAGACATAATGCTCACAGCCTTTCACTATGGTACAAAGGTGTGTGCGTGGTGCAAAGCAGGCTCAAAGAGAGCCAACGCAAGGAGGTCAACTCTGGTTATTGGACTGCATTGTTTGATATTTATAAATGGCCCTCAAAATGTTTACAGTAACATGCACAAGTCAAATGCTTTTCATGTCCAGAATGCAAACATCAAAGAATATGGATAAAATAAGTGTGATACACTTCTGGAGGGTACAACAACCTGTTAATATTTGTGAATAGATGGCACTCCTAATTACCTGGAATACATCATTATTACGAAGGACTTCCTATTTAAATATGAAGAGTCTGCATTTTAGGCCAAATTCCTGCTGTACCTTTCCAGATCAGAGGTATGGTAAAATCGGGCACAAGGCAGAACTAAGATCTCAACATGGAGATTCACTGTTCGGGCCTTATTGAGATGGTTGAAGGAGAATGCTAAATAATACAGCGCAAATAAATAGGAGCTATTCAAGGTGATGATCTGAGGAGAGTGCATGGCCAAAAAGTATAGTAACAAACAATAACTGGGACGGAAGAATAGAAAAAAGATTCAGTTAAGAGAAGCAGCATCTACAATGCAACCGAAAAATGCTAGACTTGTTATATGTATACGAAAAACATGGGCTACCCGTGACAAATTGACTATTGCTACATATAGAAAACCCAGCGCAGTGACCATATAACTAGATCATGAACATATGAAATACCACAAAAGACCTGCACATTTGCTCAAAGTTGCGTGAAAAACTTTGAAATCCACAATTGTCTCAACCTTATACAAACATATTTTGACTTGAACTTATGTGGGTTGTCTATTTACCTATATATTATTGCGGGGCCTCCTCTGATGTGTATGTAAAACGTACCTTTTGCCCAAAAGATTTGTCCTGAATTTTTGTCCTGAATTTTGACCCTTTGTCCTGAATTCTTACACTCACCGTCCTGAATTTGCACCAATGCCAGTTGGTCACCCTAATCATGCTGGTTACAAGGATCCTCATGAAGAAGGCTGGCTTGGCGCGGTGAGTGCAGGGGATGGGACAGGTGTGAATACTGATGGCGATGGTTTGGCACAGATGTATTAAGGGGTTGTATTGTGCGAGTGAGCGATATCTGAGGGTTACTGACTGTTTTGTGTTTTGCCTAAGTTCAGGGTCCCTTTGAACTGTGATGCTGCTGTGGGATGGATCCTCCAGAGCTGAGGCCCGGAGCCGCAGTTGTAGCATTGTAGCTTGTTTCATACGGTTGTTTGCCCATCCTTGAATCTATCCCCTGCTGCCAGCCCACACTCCTCCCTTTAAGGGGTACAATATCAAGCGGCAGCGCTCAGATTGCACATCATAAAAACATCTAAACGTCTTATTTATCCCTAGTTAAGTCTTTCACAGCAGCTCTTTCATAATAATAGCCGAATTGGGGCAATGTGACTTGTGGGCACCCTTGACCTGGTTACTCTTTCCGGAGCGGAGAAGAGAACCATACCACTACATCACCAGGCTGAGTAAGACCAGGGCGGCCCGGCGAAGAAGACAATGGGAGCATTGCCTGATCCATTTCTCAGCGGGCAGTGCCAGTGCAGTGCTTCCGTTTTTTTAATGCTTACAGGCAGCTTGTGTGGGATTTTGTCTGCGAGTGCAAATTATCCTCTAATTGCATTTCTATTTGAAAGAAGCAAACAGCGTGACATGAGTGACTTATGTGTACGTAACTCTCGAGCCGGGAGGTTATAACTTACAAGTTATGAGGTACATAGTCAGTCATGTTACACATTTGCTTCTTTCAGTCACTCTCGGCCCCAATTATTGCATTTAGTAAGATGTGAGGACTATTCTGCAAGTGAGGGAGGCATGTTTCGAATCAGAGGTAGACACTGTGATACAATTACCCATACTGTAAAACTCTGAGCTCCTATCTTCCCCTAGACTAGATATTGCAAGTCCTAGACTAGATATTGCCGGTTCCACCATGAATTTACTGCTGTCAATCATCTGGCCTCCTCTCATATCTTTCTGTCCAGTGCTTCTGTGTTGTCTGAAGATGCCTGGTTTCCGGGTGAGGGATGCATGGGCGGGCTGTGCTCTGGGTTTTCCATCCCTGAGGGTGTTTCTCCGGGGGGGGGGAGTGTGTTTCTCCAGGGATTATCGGGCTGAAGATGGTCTGAGCTGATAAGATCTGATGCTCCTGGAAATTGTGTTACTTAAAAACGACTTTGTGAACATAATGGTGTGTCTTATCATGTGTTGAGCGCATCTGTCAAGTGTGTCTTGCAAGTCTCGTGGCAGTGTTGGTCCTTGCGATCTAATTGGAATGCTGGTGTATTTGTATGCATGCGTTCTTGTGGACTCAGTTGAGTTGGCTACTCGAGAGAACTGTGTGTATGCTCACACCAAATAAATACGTACTTTAGGACTCAACATGGCGTACCTACTCTTCGAACTCTCTTTTTCAATGCAATGTGAAGTGTAGGAGATGAATTCTACACCATCTCTACCTATGGTGCACCTAGTGCCTTGGAGCTCTTTCTTTGTTTTAAGAACAAAGAAGCGATACTGTGACAAAATAACTAAGGTCCCACTGCAGCTGGAGTGCACAGTCTTTATTGTTTATCAGCGTCTCAGGACATCAACAAAACCAATAGGCAAATTGATGAAAAAGGGATGGAATTAGTCCCACTTTGGCCCCTTGGATAACCTACAGTCCTGTCAAGTATCACGCATTGAGTGTGACGCTAATGCTTTTCAATGTGGTGATCCGCATCATCGCACTGAAATGCATTGTCACGCATTATAGCGCTGTTCTGTCCTGCTACAAAAATGCACATTATAAATTGAGCTACAGCACCTGTCAGCGCGGTGCGCACACCGCTCCCAGCAGGCAGAGGCTAACGGGGCTGGGCCTGGCTAGATCTGGTTGCAGCTCTGAAAAGTTAAGTACCGCTACAATGTTACAAGTTGTAGAGGCACATGGCGCTGAAATTAAACTGACGTCACTGCAGTGCCCACTGGTGACGTTAATTGACTTCCTGCCGCCCGCGCTTCTTTAAGTTCTGTGTAGCTCCTGCTCCTTCCTCCTGACATCGCCGCTCTCACCGCAGCAGGGAGGCAGGATGAGGTGATCTTGCGTATCGGCGCTCTCGTTTCCGAGGAGAAGCAAATATCTTCAAATCACTGCAACATCAACGCGTAGGCCCCTGCTGCAGCCGGCTTATCTGTTTGATGCAGAGCTGAGACGGCAGATAGAGGAGGTCTACTTCCAGACTCCGAGGCGCGAGACCCCGGGGAGTTCAGGGCAGTGAATTTACATGGTGTCACTTAGAGCCAAGGTAAGGAGACGCCGGTATGAACTTCCTTGTGGTCACTGACTTGTCTTCAAAACGGAGGTCTGGTCACGGGAGCTCTGATTTCATTATGTTTAATGTAGGACAGGAATAACGTCATTTATTTTGGGCTCGGTGGGAACACCCGATATTTAAAGTGGTGCTTGTGCTAACAGCGTTGCTCTTCAAACTCTTTCTGTGGCGCCTAAAGCAGTGTAATTACTTTACGTGTGTATAGGCTGGTAATTCAATTATTGCATTAGCAGAGGCAGGCGATCCGTGGCACAGCTCCTCCGAAGAGGAAATACACGGAAGTGCCCCCTCCCCCCAAAGGATTGGGGGTGCTGAGCCACAGTCTGCCATACACACCTACCCTCCCCACGAGGTGTGGGCATTACAGTGAGGCTGGCTGTCAAGGAAACAACCATCTCAAGCCCCCCCGCCCATCCTCACCTGAACATTCCAGCATGGGGCTTAAATTGAGTTGAAAAAGGTTTCGGGGTTATATAGCGCTTTCCCACCACTTGCGAGGTATCAAGGTACTAGCCTGGCAGATAACCCAGGCAACAAACCCTGGTCGCAATTGGCCTGTTTGTCTCTGGTAAGTACACAAACAACTCTTCCCTCTCCACTGGCAACCAATGTTGTGCCATCAAATGGCTGCGATACCAGCTTACTGGTGCTCCTTACCCATGCCTCAGTCTCGTCTGTTTTGCTTAATAGCCACAAATCCGTGCGTTTTCATCATGCCCTGGTAGAGCTGAACTTCTGAAAGTGCAGTAGTCTTAAGTATATTAATTCATTTTTTGCCTACCCCAAAAATCTATTTCCAAGAATATCTGCTACATTAAATCATTGAAATAGGTTTTGAAACTCTGAAAGGAAACCCCCAGTTACGTTTTTTAAAGTATATGCATTCATGTTTTGCCTAACCCAGGTAACCCTGAGCACTAACTTCCAAGCTTTTTAAGATCGATTGTTGTTCTCAAGTGGGTGTAATTTCTAATAAGTATAGGTTTCCCACCTCTTTATTGCTGGATTTGCTTGCGAGAAAGAGTCACTCATAGTCGTTGAAATGTCAACTCATAATTACAGTAAAATTATAAAAATGTCACACATAGCAATCTGAAAACTTGGCAGCTATGAACCTACGTCCTTTACAATCTGGAGGAAGACGGCCATTCGTGGCAGTAACTTTATGCCCTGGTGGCCTCTTGCTTATAACTCTGAAAAATGAGCATAAGCAATATCACTCTGCGAGTGCGAACCTGATCCTAATTGCATTTGCATTTCTAATTAAAAGAAGCAAGCAGCGTGATGTGACTATGTACCTGGCTGATAAGTTATAACCTCTCGGTCCGGGACTCCGCCTGTCTCTCTGTCCATATACCCGTGTGTATTATCTGTAATTGCAGGTCTGGTCTATATGTGCATTAATACTTGTAAGTGTGTGTGCAGTGGTGCGGGTGTGTTGGCCCCTATGTAAAGGTATACCTTGCCCTCTTTTAGATGCCTGCTGGTCTCTGTTTGAAAGGACCTGTCTGTTCTTCTGTGTTCATTGTTGTGTGTATGATTGCTGTCCTCTGTACATGGATGTCTAGCGGTGCTGGCCTTGCTGCCTGTAAGAATTTTCCCTCCCACTCATTACCATCCTTTCTTTCATGCTTACGTGTGTGTCACCTGTATAGAGTGCCTGTTATTGGGTTTTGTGCATACATGTTTGTATCTGTTTCTATGGGTTTCTGGATGCCTTTGTGTCGATTGGTTAATGTGTTATGGATACCTGTTTGTTGGCACCAAATAGAAGGAATTTCTCCGAAAACCGGACAGAAATGAAGTAAACGTTGACATTTCAGTCCCTTTAATTATATCCGTTGTCGACTGTCTGAAGGTTACTCTTGCGTTCCTGCAGTCACATTTTGAGCAGTCTCTATCACTTTGTCTGACAATCTATCTTTTTGGCCAGCCCTATATTTCTGTGTCCTTGTGTGCTGTGTGACTGCAGGAAAAACGGACTCACCTCAGGGCAGGCCTGCAGTGCTGACAGCTGTTGGTGGCAGACACGGGGGTCGGGCTAGGCGGCAGTAGAATAAAATTATGGCCCCCTGCCTTCAACTAAGTACCGACGACGTCCGTGCGCACCTCAGCTCCTTGGCTCTCGTCACTCCTGTGGCAGTCACGTGCAGTTAATTACCTAATGCGCCTGCGGGTCGGGAATTAATTACACCAGCCAGCCGAACCCTGGAGACTGAGGCGCGCAGACGCAGAGGAGGAGACATGGACTGCGCGCTGCGCAGAGGCACCTCCTCCTCCGTCATTTGTTTTGTTAGGTTGCACATTCAGCGATGTGTGCACACCGGACCAGTCAATCAGGCTTGCTGGCACTAGTATTCGGGGCAGGCCTGCTTCGGAACTGTCTGTAACTTGGAAGTCTGAGACAGGCTGTGACGGTCGGACTGAAAACCGGCCCCCTTTTTTAAAACCGGCCCCCACCCCCCCTCCAGCCTACGGGGGGATTGCCCGGGGCCCGGACTCACCAGTCCGGCCCTGCTGGTGAGGGGTGGGGGGGCCGGTTTTCAAAAAGGGGGCCGGTTTTGTGGCTGGGGGCCGGTTTTCAGTCCGACCGTCACAGCCTGTGACGGTCGGACTGAAAATCGGCCCCCAGCCACAACAGCGTCACTCACTTCGTTGGGATCATGTCTGAGACTCTCTCTCAGACTTCCAAGTTACAGACAGTTCCGAAGCAGGCCTGCCCCGATAATCCCTGGAGAAACACCCCCTCTCCCCCCTGGAGAAACACCCTCAGGGATGGAAAACCCAGAGCACAGCCCGACCATGCATCCCGCACCCGGAAACCAGGCATCTTCTGACAACACAGAAGCACTGGACAGAAAGATATGAGAGGAGGCCAGATGATTGACAGCAGTAAATTCATGGTGGAACCGGCAATATCTAGTCTAGGACTTGCAATATCTAGTCTAGGGGAAGATAGGAGCTCAGAGTTTTACAGTATGGGTAATTGTATCACAGTGTCTACCTCTGATTCGAAACATGCCTCCCTCACTTGCAGAATAGTCCTCACATCTTACTAAATGCAATAATTGGGGCCGAGAGTGACTGAAAGAAGCAAATGTGTAACGTGACAGACTATGTACCTCATAACTTGTAAGTTATAACCTCCCGGCTCGAGAGTTACGTAGTCACTCATGTCACGCTGTTTGCTTCTTTCAAATAGAAATGCAATTAGAGGATAATTTGCACTCGCAGACAAAATCCCACACAAGCTGCCTGTAAGCATTAAAAAAATGGAAGCACTGCACTGGCACTGGCACTGCCCGCTGAGAAATGGATCAGGCAATGCTCCCATTGTCTTCTTCGCCGGGCCGCCCTGGTCTTACCCAGCCTGGTGATGTAGTGGTATGGTTCTCTTCTCCGCTCCGGAAAGAGTAACCAGGTCAAGGGTGCCCACAAGTCACATCACCCCAATTTGGCTATTATTATGAAAGTGCTGCTGTGAAAGACTTAACTAGGGATAAATAAGACGTTTAGACGTTTTTATGATGTGCAATCTGAGCGCTGCCGCTTGATATTGTACCCCTTAAAGGGAGGAACGCTGGCAGCAGGGGATAGATTCAAGGATGGACAAACAACCGTATGAAACAAGCTACAATGCTACAACTGCGGCTCCGTGCCTCAGCTGTGGAGGATTCATCCCACAGCAGCATCGCAGTTCAAAGGGACCCTGAACGTAGGCAAAACACAAAACAGTCAGTAACCCTCAGATATTGCTCACTCGCACAATACAACACCTTAATACATCTGTGCCAAACCATCGCCATCAGTATTCACACCTGTCCCATCCCCTGCACAACTGGCATTGGTACAAATTCAGGACGGTGAGTGTAAGAATTCAGGACAAAGGGTCAAAATTCAGGACAAAAATTCAGGACAGAATGTCAAAATTCAGTACACATCTTTTGGGCAAAAGGTACGTTTTACAAACACATCAGAGGAGGCCCCGCAATAATATATAGGTACATAGACAACCTACATAAGTTCAAGTCAAAATATGTTTGTATAAGGTTGAGACAATTGTGGATTTCAAAGTTTTTCACGCAACTTTGAGCAAATGTGCAGGTTTTTTTGTGGTATTTTATATGTTCATAATCTAGTTATATGGTTACTGCGCTGGGTTTTCTATATGTAGCAATAATCAATTTGTCACGGGTAGCCCATGTTTTTCGTATACATATAACAAGTCTAGCATTTTTCGGTTGCATTGTAGATGCTGCTTCTCTTAACTGAATCTTTTTTCTATTTCTTCAGTCCCAGTTATTGTTTGTTACTATACCTTTTGGCCATGCACTCTCCTCAGATCATCACTTTGAATAGCTCCTATTTATTTGCGCTGTATTATTTAGCATTCTCCTTCAACTTTCTCAATAAGGCCCGAACAGTGAATCTCCATGTTGGGATCTTAGTTCTGCCTTGTGTCCGATTTTACCATACCTCTGATCTGGAATGGTACAGCAGGAATTTGGCCTAATATGCAGACTCTTCATATTTAAATAGGAAGTCCTTCGTAATAATGATGTATTCCAGGTAATTAGGAGTGCCATCTATTCACAAATATTAACAGGTTGTTTTACCCTCCAGAAGTGTATCACCCTTATTTTATCCATATTCTTTGATAGTTGCACTCTGGACATGAAAAGCATTTGACTTGTGCATGTTACCGTAAACATTTTGAGGGCCATTTATAAATATCAAACAATGCAGTCCAAAAACCAGAGTTGACCTCCTTGCGTTGGCTCTCTTTGAGCCTGCTTTGCACCACGCACACACCTTTGTACCATAGTGAAAGGCTGTGTGCATTATGTCTACTGTCTAGCATAGGTTTTGCACTCAAACAACAAGTAATATCCATCCACTACAAAATCCTATGCTTAGGAAAACTTTAATATGTTTACTGAACTGTATTTATGCTGTACTTTAGAGCATACATGCATTCTTGGAAAACCTCCAGAAGGCATCAGCTTTTGTCTTAAATCCAGGTCTACCTTTGTTAGTAGGTAGGGCTTTACATCAATACCCATGGGTAGTTGCTTGGGGACTTGCTCCGACATCTCATCCGTGAAACACCCTCTTGACACAAATTAATGCAAAGTGCAATTGAATATAACACTTGTTTGAGAAGAAATACGTTATTATGTTTTATAGTATTTAATATCGTATGAAGGATGTGCTACTACAGGCAGGACATGTAAGCTGTTTAGAATGTCAATATGCCTACAATCATAATGTTGTGCACTGTTGCACTTGACATAAGATGCTTTATTTTAGCACTGTTTACAAAACTCAGGATATAAAAATCATTTAATGTTTGCACATTGTCTTGTACACTTTTTACTCTGAACCTTTGCACAATTGTTTGAAGTTCAGTGTGTTTTTAAATGTCTTTATGCTATTTTATATGAAGAATAAATTGGTTATATTTAAATTCATGTTTCATGCTCGACATTTCATTTGTTAGTGTTCTTTGTAGGAATATCTGTCATTTAGGATTGGGTATGCTGGTGCTCTATAGGTAATCATTTACTATGCTTTAAAAGTGAATACAATCTAATATGTAATGAGAAATGTGTTGAAAAATGCTTTGTTTTGGCCTTTCTGTCTCCCACATTTTCTTGGGGGGGGAGAAGTTCAACTCCCCAAACTCCCCCTAGTGGTTGCTCACAGCACTTGCTCGCTACACACCATGTGGGGGGGGGGGTTGGTCTCACTTTTACTTTGTTCTCTCCGATTCACTACTTGTGTCTATTTTTGGTGCTCTCTGAAAGAATGCCTATGGATACATATGACTGGGTGGGTAACCTGATGTTCTTTAAGGTCAGTCTGGGAGCTTCGGGTGAACTCTCCAATCAACCTCAGTTGAGCTGCTTCTCTTTTCCATCTTTTGAGGAGTTCTGTAAATTGGCACAGACTGTATCATCTGGCTCTCCGCTGGATCCTCTCCTGCATAAATTCTGGAAAATATTCCAGGAAGAACTTTTCTACCCTGTGTACTCTATCTGTCACCAGTCGCTTGTTACTGCGACTGTTCCAGAGAGTTGGAAGCTGGCGGTGTTCTCCCCCCTCCTGAAAAAACCTACACTCGACCCCACCTGTCTGTCAAATTACAGGCCCATCTCCCTGCTCCCTTTTCCGGTTAAGATCCTGGAGAAGTTGGTCACCCGCTCTCTATCCAGTTTCCTAGAGGACAACACCAGTTTGGATGTGGCCCAGTTTGGGTTCCGGCCAGCGCATGGGACGGAATCTGCGTTGGTGGCCGTGTTGGACAATCTTCGTTCAGGGGTCGACACAGGTCGGGCAGCCTTTTTAGTGTTGCTCGACATGTCGGCCGCGTTCGACACGGTCAGCCACTCCACCCTCATTGAGAGACTAGAGGAGATCGGGGTTACGGGGCTGGCCAGGGACTGGTTAGTCTCATATCTCAACAACAGACAGCAGGTGGTGGCTTTTCCGCCTTTTAAGTCGGATGTGCGGAAAGTTGGGCAGGGGGTACCGCAGGGCTCGGCCATCAGCCCCATATTATTCAATCTGTACCTCCGCCCTCTGATCCTATGATAAAATCTTTCGGCATCTCGGTGTTTAATTACGCCGACGATACCCAATTAGTCTTTTCTTTGGAGGGCAAAGACGCTGTCTCTTTAGAGACATTCCACCGCTGTATGACTGCCACATCGAACTGGCTGCGCTCCAACTCCCTCCAGTTTAATGGATCTAAGACGGAGGTGCTGTACTGCTCCAATGACCGTGTCCCGCGCGCACTACCGGATGATTTCTGGCCCCCTTCCTTCTCCGGGCGGTGACTGCAGCAGAGTCTGCTCGAAATCTGGGGGTCATGTTTGGCCCCATCCTACAACTGGACCTCTTCGTCAACAAAACCGTAGCCACCTGCATGATGCTGCTTCGGATGTTGCGGAAGGTACTACCACTGCTCCCAGCGCAGGTTAGGCCTGAGGTAGTGCGGGGCCTGATCCTAAGCAGATTGGATTATTGCAACGCACTGCTCCTGGAGGCGCCTAGTACGCTGGTGGGCAAACTGCAGCGAGTCCAAAATATGGCAGCCAAGCTGGCACTTTCTCGACCGTGCGCTGCCTCTTCCACCACGGCACTTCAGGATTTACACTGGCTGCCTGTACATCAGCGTATCCTTTTTAAAGCATCCTGCCTGGTTTTTAGAGCTTTACATGGACAGGGCCCAGTTTTGCTGCAGAACTTATTCTCTTGGTATTCCACCTCTCGGAGCCTACGCTCCTCCTCTGCCTGTTTGGTGACGGTCCCCAGAGTTCAGAGGATAAGGATGGGTGGGCGGTCGTTTAGCTTTGCGGCCGCCAGACTTTGGAATTCTCTCCCGCTCTTGATAAGGAGTCAGGTGGAATTCCCAGCTTTTAAAAAAGGGCTCAAAACCCATCTGTTCCCAAGAGCAGTCTGAGCTCTGCATCGGTGGTTCGGCTTGTTGTGTCAAAGCGCCAGGATGCCCTCCGGGTGAGAGTATAGCGCTATATAAGTATGCAAATACATACATACATACATCATCTACTGTTTACTGTGCTTTGAAAGTTGATACAATTTGAATATGTAATGAAAAATGTGCTGTAAAATTCACCATTTTGGTCTGTAATTTTTGCAAAATTTCTTGGGGGGAGAACCCCCCAAAATCCCCCTAGTGGCCGTCGGGCTCACTCGCTGCGCTCGCTCGCTACACGCCGGACGGGGGCTGGCTTGCTACGCACCGGACGGGGGCTGGTCTGGCAAAATTTGCCAGGGCTGCTTTCAGTTCCCAGTCTGGCCCTGGTTGTGCTACTCTGCTTGTCCGTGGGCCATATTCAATAAACTGTGCAGTGGAGCATACATGGGCAAAATGCTCTTTTTCACTACTAGTTTTAATCAGAATGGAATCAGCATATGGAACAATTGCAAAAATGTATTATACTAATTTTACCCATAAATCACTTACAATGCATACAGTTTGATACCCCCTCCCCCTATACTCATGTTGCACTGCGTGCTTCGGATCTTCGACTTAAAGGGCTACCGAGTAGAAAGTTTTAAAAAATGGTTTTTTTATTTGATGTTTCATCAATAATCACCAAGACAGGGGTGGGGGGCAGATTATCAATTTGTTTGATGTCATATTGTGTCGTAATACCCATCATACCATTTGTGTATGGCCCCATTAAAGGTTTTGCTCTTATCCACAACATTTACAGTTTGGAGATTTTACTACCAACCGTTATTGGAGGTCCTTCTTGAAGGAGTGCAACGGAGTATATTCCATCACAGTTTTTTATAGCCATAGTGCTTTTTCCAATGCTTTCTGGAGCATTGTGGCCAACGCTGCAAGTGTATAGCCCTGTGCCAATGGGGTTTTCGATTTTGTAAGCATGAATGTTGGATCTGTGAGTCACATTTTAGCTACAGAACGGTGCAGAAACCTTCAGGCCATCAGTTCGAATCCTGCTAAGTCTGATTCAATGACAGGCTGGTAGTAGTGTTGCTGCTAAAATATGTCATTTTCTGCTGTGACTAGTCACAGAAGCATTGTATGAAATATTATATAAACAAGCATTTACAATGCAATAGGTGTAGCAATGACATTGTTTTGAGCTATTGGCATTGTAAATGTTATTGTTTTTTTTTCCCTTCGTGAAGCATTAATCAAATGGTGTAATGCAAAATGTCAATAGCTCACTTTGTTGTAATTTTGAAATCTATTGCATTGCATTTGTACAAGTGTGAGTTTTGTATTGTCAATGGTACTTGCTTTAATTATTTTTTTATCACATTAATCTAATGCATTAAAAATGTTAATACCCACGCATTTTGGAATAAGGACTCTGAGTGGGTATTACATATACTCATGTATTGTTACTATGATTGCAGTTACAGGTGTGAGATCACTATCACTGCAGATATAAGTGTGAGATCAGCATTCCTGCAGATATAGGTTCGGGGAGCAGTGGGCCTTGGGAGGGAGGAGGTGTTGTTGCCCAGGGGGAGAGGGTGGGAGAGATGTGTGGGGCAGCCAGTGGGGTGTGCTGATGGGGCCTGTGGTACTGGGGGCACGGCACACAAAGAGGGGGGCAGCGCGGATCACAGTGCCAACGGATGGGTGGGGGGGCTTGTCGCCTTGCACAGGCACAAGAGATGGTTATTGGTCCCCTGCCCTCGAGGTGATTGCTAGTTTGGCTCCAACCCGCACGCATAGGGAGAGGATTCAGGGAGCACCTGGTGTCCTTGTGTAGGGGAGACAGCCATTACAACGCAACTTTTACAACGTAATGCCATTACAATGCAAATTTTACATCGTATGGTCCATTACAACACTTGTCATTACAACGCATGCCATTACAACGCATATTCCATTACAACGCATACCATTACAACGCATATTTGTTTTGTTTTTTTAACGAAAAAAGTACTTGTTTAAAAATAATGCTCAGTTATTAATTTTAGAACGATAATAAAATAAAATAAATACCTTGTCCCATATTTAAATAAATTGTAAAATTAACCCTCGCACAGGATGCAGGAATTATAGGGGTTTTAAGTGGGGTAGTGTATTAAAATGTAGGCAGGAACTATAGACACTGATTAAAATAAATAATCGATTTAATAAATTAATACTCGGGTATCAATTTAAATACTCGTATGATAAAAGGGAGTACCCCTGGCACGGGATGCAGGGGAAATAGGGGGTTTGGGTGGGGAAGTGTATTAAAATGTAGGCAGGAACTATAGACACTGTTTAAAATAAATAGTCAATTTAATAAATTAATCCTCGGGTATCAATTTAAATACTTGTATAATAAAAGAGAGTACCCCTGGCACCTGATGCAGGGGAAATAGGGGTTTTAGGTGGGGAAGTGTATTGAAATGTAGGCAAAAACTATACACACAGATCAATAAAAAGAGTTGAATTAAAAAAATAAATACTTGGTTATCAATATTAATAATTGTATAATATAAGAGAGAATAAATTCAAAGTAAATGATGTTTGCGAAAACGTATGAGGAAATAAATCGAAACTAAAACTGTTTTACAAGATGCACGTTTACATAAACACATGTGTAAGTTAAACAGTGGAAATGAGAGCACATGTCAACTGAAAAAAGTGACCCAGAAATGGGAGGAGCAGTAAATTGATTTCATAGTGACTTCAACAACCAAAAAGTATATAAACCACACCCGTGGGATGATTAGGTTTGATTCAGAGAAACAATAACGGGTGACAAAACTATGAGCAAGGTAAAGTTTACAAGTGACGGAATCATCTTGAGAACATCTTTCATTTCCTCAGAGGGAATATATTGTTAATGTATATTTTGAAATACATGAAACATTATGTTTCCTCCAGAGGAGTTGGATGTATGTCGACGAAAGATGGAAAGAATTTTAAAGTGAGGTAAATTAATGCTATAAGTTTATGATTGATATTTTTTAAAATGCAAGAATATTTAAATGAATTTTAAAAAAGTAGGATAAAAAGTATAAATGTACTTTACTAACGACATGTAGTAAGATCAGTTAAACAACTATCATCACGAAAAGAAAATACTACGAAGAAAAGGAGAATACAGGGTTAGAAAAATGTACAAATTATTTAATAAAAAAGTACCACTAATACTCTTTTTCTTCTAGTGAAAATGGTTTTTAAAGTATTTATATTGTGTAGTATTTCTCATAGCACTTCTATTCTACTTAATCTTAAAAGATGATGGGGCAAGAAAAACAAACCCTATTATATTTAAAAGATGATGGGGCAACACTTATAAAATGTTTACATAAGGAAATACTGGTAGGGGAAAAAAAATGGAGTGTGAGCCAACGCGTAAGACAATTGTTTTGAAAACCGATTTTCCATATCAACTGTGTGATGTTTTTTAAAGACTTGATAAAATTATTTTCAAACCATGTTTTTTTTTTCAGCGGCGTAACAAGACTTATACATTTAATGCGAGTAAATAGTACTCCAAGCTAAAGAAGACAACTCAGCAAAAGTATTATAGTTTAAAAATTATAAAAAAAATTTTTTACCATCACAGTCCACCAAATCGTAAGCAGTGTAGAAAGTTTAAGTGAAAAATACCTTCCAACAACTTGTTTTTTTCACGCATTGTAATTTAAAGTGCGTCACAAAATGGCTACGTAGATGGTGAGGGAATGCTTAACGTCTCATAAAGAAAAGGAAAAAAGCCAATCAACATTAGTCGAAGGAAGGTCCAGTTCAGAACACAAAAGCCAATAAAATGTCTCTGCAACTCCGTGCAGGGGAAGGGAATGGTTGGTAATAGTTCTTCTTAAAATGTTTCACAACCAATGAAAAAAAAGCAAAGAAAGGTTCTGTTTTCTAAATACGAGCCAATCAGATGTCTTTGCAACTCCGCGCAGGGGGAGGGAATGTCTGCTAACAACAAAGACAAAAAAAAGATCATTTTCAACTAGGATCAAAACACATGCGTGTTTGTAAAAAAGAAGACTGCGAGGTGCAAGATTAAGCATAACGTAAAATAAGTATGTGTAAGCAAAAGATTCTCCACTCATATGCGAAAGGTTCATGGTTTGGTGCAACTTGATATGTGAAAGAGTTATAGAGTAACGCATTGTACGTAAATAGAAATAATATTTAAAGCTATTGTTGAATTAAAAAAAAAATATTTAGGAAAGTAGTGACCTACATTTTAGAAAATGGATTGCTCCATGCTTCTACGTGCCTGTAAAGGACCACAGAGCAACATTCAAATGTCTTACAAAGGAGTCACGAAGCACCAGGGGACATAAATCAAAACGAGCATGGAGAGCATTTTGTTTTATACGTTAGAACTTACTACCCTTTAGTTGTTGAATGTTTTAATAGTGATATAGAGCTTATTTGCTGGGCTAAATAGGCAAATAATGTCAGGATAGCTTGTTAAAGTCCCTCGTCTTCGGCTCGGAACTTTAATGCACACTTCAAACCCCTACACTATCCAGCAGTTACCCTACTGATGCACCACCCTGGAGTTAGAATACTAATATTATCCCCTACACTATTCACAACTTACCCTACTGTTGCACCCACAAGGATTTAGAATAGTAATTTTAACCCCTACACTATCCATAACAGACCCTACTGTTGCACCCCCTGGAGTAAGAATAGTAATTGTTACTCCTACTCTATCCAGCACTTACCCTACTGTTGCACCCTGTGGAGTAAGAATAGTAATTGTTACTCCTACTCTATCCAGCACTTACCTTACAGAAGCACCACTGTGGATTTAGAATAGTAATTGTTACTCCTACACTATCCAGCACTTACCCTACAGAAACACCACCGTGGATTTAGAATAGTAATTGTTACTCCTACACTATCCACCACTTACACTAAAGATGCACCACCCAGGAGTTAGAATAGTAATTGTTACTCCTATACTATCCATCACCTGGAGTTAGAATAGTAATTGTTACTCCTGCACTATCAAGCACTTAGCCTACAGATGCACCACCCTGGAGGTAGAATAGTAATTGTTACTCCTACACTAGCCTGCACTTACTCTAAAGATACACCCCCCTGGAGTTAGAATGGTGATTGTTACTCCTACACTATCCAGCACTTACCCTACAGATGCACCCCCTTGGAGTTAGAATAGTAATTGTTACTCCTATACTATACAGCACTTACCCTACAGATGCATCACTCTCGAGTTAGAATAGTAATTGTTACTCCTACACTATCCAGCACTTACCCTAAATATTCACCCCCCTGGAGTTAGAATAGTAATTGTTACTACCACACTATCCAGCACTTACCTTAAAGATGCACCCCCCTGGAGTTATAATAGTAATTGTTACTCCTGCACAATCCAGCAATTACCCTACAGATGCCCCCCCCCTTGGAGTTAGAATAGTAATTGTTAATCCTACACAATCCGGCACTTACCCTAAATATGCACCCACCTGGAGTTAGAATAATATTTGTGGCTCCTACATTTTCCAACAATTACAATAAAGATGCACCAAACTGGAGTTAAATTAGTAATTGTTACTCATACACAATCCAGCAATTACCCTACAGATGCACCACACTGGAGTTGGAATAGTAATTGTTAATCCTACACAATTCAGCACTTACCCTACATATGCACCCCCCCGGAGTTAGAATAATATTTGTAACTCCTAAATTTACCAGCACTTACAATAAACATGCACCTCCCTTGGGTTAGATTAATAATGGTTACTCCTACAGAATCCAGCATTTATCCTAAATATCACCCCCATGGATTTACAATAATAATTGTTACTCCTATACTATCCAGCACTTACCCTAAATATGCATCCTCCTTGGTGTTAGAATACGCGACACTGTTTTTTTGGATAAACATAATTTAATAATGATTTTATATCCAAATATATTAATAATAAAAATTAACATCTAAATATAATGAAAAAAATATTTTTATTTCAAATACATACAGTTTATTACTTAAAGAAAGATAAACATAATGGTAAAAGAAATGGTCTGTTTTCTTTTTGTTGTTGTTTGATGTGACGTTTACGCGTAGACGTCAAACATGAAGGCAGCCATTTTGAGGAACGTCGCCGGACAGAGCAGAAGCAAGGGAGACCTTCTCAAAGGTTATAAACTTTTTAAAAGTTAATTTATATCGTGCATGAGTAACTTTTATTGCAAGGAGAGAAGAGGGAGGTTTATAGATGTAAATAATGTGTTTAGAATTTTAAATTGTAACATGTCACAAATCATGTTGTTAGTGTATGCCCAAATCGGGTCACGTGTTTAGACAAAATGACGATACAAATCATGCTATTGCAACGCATATTTTTTGGGGATTTGAAAGATAAAGACTAGAAAAAAGATTAGATCTAGGGAACAGTGACCCGACTTATAACATTAATGTACTGTTAATAAAAAATGCCAATTTAATAGACTTGTACAATTTATGGCAAAACAGGAAAGTAAAAGCGAAGTGATTATTAGTAATGTAGAATGTGAGCAACATTATCCAGGTAGTCAGAAGCCACACACAACGAAAATTGTTGTAAAGTTGCCAATAGTCTTTCAGACATCTCTTTAGTTTTTTTTGCTAATTCTTGGGTTCAGACTACCTGTTAGTGCTTGACTCATTCTCATGTCTTGAACACTTGGCTCCTTCCTCAAAGTTTCCAAAAAAGGATAAAAGGTAGGCTGAGCTTTTCCAATTGTGTGGTTGAAGGAGTTGTGCCATCCCTCTATGGCATTGTTTGTCTTTGCTTCTCCTTCTAAACAGCTTGAGTAGCAATTCCACCACTCCACATGGAAACGTGGTTTCCTCCTGCGACCTGACCTGCTTGGATGCCCAATCCATGTGTCTTCAAAATAATTTAGTAAGGATGCCAATTTTTCTTTATTTGTTGTATAAAAGTCAGATTCAGTAATTGAAGTGTAGTACTCGTCTACACTCTCAGGAGGAACAAAGCAAAGCGCATTAGTTATTTTAGTTCAAATTGCAGTTTGCTATCCGATACGTAATCCACAACTATGGATGTTTTTTGTATCTTACGCCAAAATGCCTGGGAAAAGTTGAAAAAACATCCTTGAATTTGGGTATCCTCGTACATTTTGGAAATAACATTAATCATTGCAAATTCAAAATCAATAAAAAAATTCCTAGGACTTTAGTTGGACGTTTTAGATTTTAACACTGTTAAAAGTTCAGTGTAAACTGAGGATTGCTTATCAGGTAGCAAACTGTATACCAAGGGGACTACTGTATTAGAAATGTTGGCATGAAGAGTGTATATTTGGGTGAAAGGATGGGGCATGCTTTTAAACGTCCCATCCATCATCCAAACATCACTATTCTCCAACTTAACTAGATTACTTGGAGTACTAAAGATGAGAATTGGTTTATGAGGGTTTTGGTTGTCATGTAGTAAGAAAGGTTTGTTAGAAACAGATACAGAGCGATCAGGAGGAATAAGAATGTCAGAAGAGGTATGTGGTGTAACTCTTTGTGGGTTATGTGCCTGTTTTTTACGTTGTATAATTTGTCTCAGATTGGGTATAATGGACATACTGCTAGCAACATGACTTGGGACATGTTGTGCAACCTCCCTTAAAATAGAATCTCAGGAGTCATTGGAGGTGCATGCAATATCCTTCATTTAATTCATAGTTTCTCTCACCACAATCTCCATTGCAGAGGCAGAGTGGTTATGACCTGTAGTTTTTAAAACAAACTCACCCAGAGTAACCGCTCTGCCTGTGCAATGGGTTCAGTAACATTGCACACACCTCCAATGACACCTTGGTTCTGTTAGTCTCTCCTTGCAATAAATGTACCCTGCATGCTTTAAGAGGCGGTTTCCCTTGCTCGAAGTGAAGTAATGTGCTGTCTTGTCAGTTGACATTATCTGAAATGATAAGAAAAAGTAGGTTATTTTGTATGAAAACTTTTCGAGATGCTTTATTGAAGTTGGGAAATTAACTGCTATCATTGTTTTATTCCTTCATGTGAAAATTCCATTGTTTTATTAAATATGACACATTAGAGAATTGGTTTCAGCTCATTATACCTTTTCCTTATGTCGTAAATAAATTATTTACACTATCATAATTTCTATAAATAAATAAATATCAAAAGGGTCAAGCATAAATGAGGAGCAGAGTCCGTGGTATTAGAGTCAATGGGCTTTATTGCATTAACTCGAGTTAAGGGAGAGCTCCAGCGCCAAGCGGGCACAGGAGAGTTCTGAGCTTTATTCACAGAGTACAATATTTATACATTCTTTGCATACATAGGGAGGAGCCCTCCAACCAGAAGGAGAGAAAAAGATATGAGCATGTAGGCGTTCACTGTAATGAGTCATAGGTGGGTGGGTGCATAGAGGGGGCAGCAAGGTCAGCTAAAACTCGCAATGCCTGTTTGCGTAACTTTATCAGACTTATCCATGAGGGCTGTTTCCTTTCTGTTGGCCAGGGAGGGCCCTGGGTGTCAGAGTGACTAGCATGCCTGGTCTTATCTCTAGCTCGGGGCAGCATGCAGATTGCTCTCATCTGTAGAAGTGTTGCTGCTTCATACTAGCAGTTGGTTTGGCCCTTCCTGTCCACCCCTTGTGTAACTGTCTTGGAGGTTTCCCTTGACATGGGCCCCACTTATCTCTGAGAGCCGACAGCAAAACTGGGCCTTATCTCTGCAGAGGGGCTTCTGCTCGCCTCCTGCTCGGGCCGGAATGCAGCTTTATCAGGTCGACCCTTGTTTGACACTGTTAAGACACCCCGGGCTGGGCCTCTTCTCCGTGACTGCTCAAAAAAATATCTAATGTGCTGCAGAGAAATGTAACGTGTGCCTTTTTCAGGGTCTGGCATGGAGGGGCCTGGTGACAGAGAAATAAGGCCTCTGAATGTGAAGTAATGCAGGGGTTTTTATTCAACATGGCAGATGGTGAGAGGGTAGCGCTTGGGGGCACAAATACATATAAATATGTAATTTTCTTCATTCCCTCCTTGTCCCCAAGCGCACCCCTCTAATACACCTCTATTTTCATCAGGCCGTTAATGTGTTCTTGCAACATGAACTTTTCATTTTTTCTGCTCTGCACATGTGGACGGGGAATGCAGGCAGTGGCGCACAGACCGCAGATGGCCGGACCGCATTGGATGCAGAGGCAACAACTGAAGATGATAAACAGTATTGATCCTACTACAGTCAACACTTTCCATCAGCTTTTTTTACTACCTACCACACTGCTGCGCTCGCGCTGGCAATAGCGCTGTGAATTTTTAGCATTTCCTGTTTTGTATCTTGGTTTGCTTTTTGCTTTATTTTACCCTTGCTTTTAATCTCCTGCCTGCAGCTCGCGCCCCTCTCGCCCCTCACCGCATTTAAAAAGCATTCTATTTTGCTGACAAAGCACCACCACTTTGGTGGGTCCTGGTCCTGGGGGTCAACTTTGGGCGCCATCTTAGATTGGGGCATTTCTTCAGCGGCGGCCGCCATCTTGGAGCGGACTCGCGCGCTTAGGGCGGACTGGAGCGCCTATTTAAGGCGGTCCCTTGTGTGGCGGCGGTCTTTACTACCTACCACACTGCTGCGCTCGCGCTGGCAATAGCGCTGTGAATTTTTAGCATTTCCTGTTTTGTATCTTGGTTTGCTTTTTGCTTTATTTTACCCTTGCTTTTAATCTCCTGCCTGCAGCTCGCGCCCCTCTCGCCCCTCACCGCATTTAAAAAGCATTCTATTTTGCTGACAAAGCACCACCACTTTGGTGGGTCCTGGTCCTGGGGGTCAACTTTGGGCGCCATCTTAGATTGGGGCATTTCTTCAGCGGCGGCCGCCATCTTGGAGCGGACTCGCGCGCTTAGGGCGGACTGGAGCGCCTATTTAAGGTCGCTCCCCTACGCGCAGCGGGACGCGCAGGTGGACGCCTTCGCTTAGCCTGAGTCGTGCCGGAGTCCTGCCCGTCTGCGCCCGTCAGCGTTCCGGAGGCGGCGGGACGGCGGTAGACTACGGTTCGGCCAGGCGTGGGTGAGGATGATTCGCTACACCTCGGCAACGCTGCGCGCTCTGCAGATCTATTCTTGCTCCTGTCGCGTGGTTTTTCCGGGGCGCTTCAGGGGCAAACGGCGCTGCCCGGCCTGTGGCTGGTCGCCTACATGGACACCAGCCAACGCCCATAGGCTAGTTGAGGCTCGCGTTAAACATCTATGCCTGCTACTCAATACGAGGTCAGTAGGTAGCCATGCCCTGCACATACATGATCTCCTTGTTAGGGAAAATCCTCTATGTCTCCTCCTGACCGAAACCTGGTTGGGAGAGGCGTCCAATCCGGATATTTTCTCTGCCATTCCATCAACGTATAACATTTACCGGCAGGACAGAGCTAAGGGAAGGGGTGGCGGAGTAGCTGTGGTGGTGAAGAAGAACGTCTCCTGCTCTGTTCTCCCCTTGAACCCCATTGGGGGCTCTGAGTCTCTTGCCTTTACACTTAGATTATCCCCGGGCCAAGCGTTCAAGGGGCTGCTGGTCTACAGGCTACCAGGCCCCATGGGCTCTTTCTTTGAGGATCTGCAGATCGCGATCTCCGAGTTGGTGCTATCTACACAGCATTGTGTGGTAGCAGGCGACTTCAACTTCCATCTTGACGTGATAGATGACCCGGATGCTATTAAACTGCTGGACATTACATCTCCGCTGGGCCTCGTACCGTTTGTGTCGGGTCCCACACATGATAAAGGGCATACCCTCGATCAAGTGTTTTCGTCAGTCCCGATTGCTGATATTGAAACCCTGCCGGTGCTCTGGACGGACCATAGGCTGATTAGGTTCTCCGTGTTGGAGAATGGGCGGCCGGACAACAGCGCCCCCATGTTGCCTAGACCAGCTTCGAGAGCGTTGCACAGAGTGTCGCCCGATATGTTGGAGCAGGCGCTTATGGAACATCCCTGCCACCTCTCGGGGGATCTGGAAAGAGACACTGAGGCTCTGCAGTTGTGGCTGACTGAAAGGTTGGAGGATCTTGCCCCTAAGTCAGCCCCCCGGTCCACGGTATTACGGCAATCTGCGCTGTGGTTCACGGAGGCGCTGCGTGTGGCTCGCAGCCAATGTAAGGTTGCTGAGCGGGCCTGGCGCCTTCAGTACGACAGGGAGGCTAAAAGTGCCTATAGGGCGGCTGTGAAGGCATATCACCGGGACATCCTAGGCGCGAAGAAAGAATATCTTGCTAGGAGGATCGAGGCGTCGGCGAACTCCTGTAAGGAGATCTTCACGATTGTGAAGGAGTTCACGACCCCTAGTTCCCACTCACCCCCGCCAGTATCTTCGGATGCGTGGGCGTGTGATCTTGCCAGTTTTTTTACTAACAAGATCAAGGCGATTCGGGCCTCCTTCTCGGAGAGCTCGGAGGAGGGTTGTTGCGGCCCCGGGGCGGGTCATGGGTTACCGTCCATGCCAGTCGTTGTGCTGTCAGACTTTCCAGCTGTTTCCAGCGATGCGTCCCGGGTGCTGTTGGCCAGTCTTAAATCTGGCTCGCCACTAGACCCATGCCCTGCCAAATTTTTGGCCGGCATGGCGGCGGTGGTGAACCCCCTGGTTAACCCCATCCTCAATGCCTCCCTGAGGGAGGGGAGTGTCCCTCGCACCTGGAAAAGGGCGATGGTAATCCCCCTCCTGAAAAAGCCTGGTCTTGATGCTACGGTTCTGGCCAATTATAGGCCAATTTCACTTCTCCCGGCTCTGGCCAAGATCACAGAGAAACATGTCCATGGCGTCTTGTCGAGCTTTTTAGAAGCCAACAATCTGCTCCATCCATCCCAATCCGGATTCCGCACTAATTTCAGCATGGAAACGGCGTTGTTGGAGGTCTCGGAGATCATCAGGGAGACTTTGGATGTGGGCGGCAAGGCCATGTTAGTCATGTTGGACCTGTCGGCGGCCTTTGACACCGTCCCCCATGAGGCGCTCCTCGCCAGGCTCTATGACATCGGCATTAGGGGGACGGTGTTCAAATGGTTTACATCCTTTCTTGAAGGCCGCCGCCAGACGATCTGGGTCTCCCAGAGCTCCGCCGAGATGCCGCCACTGGGAGTCGGGGTTCCACAGGGCTCGGTGTTGAGCCCGTCATTGTTTGACATCTTCATGTCCCCTTTGGCGGCGGCGGTGGAGGCCTGTGGGGCCCAGATCGTGTCCTACGCCGATGATACGCAACTCCTCTTCACTTGCGGTAAAGACCAGGCATTTGATGGAGAGAGTATTCGGGGCTGTCTGGGAATGGTCTTCGACTGGTTCCAGCGGAATAGTTTAAAGGCCAACTCCAGCAAGTCGGAGGTCTTATTCTTTGGTTGTGCCACTGACCCTGATTGGCGGCAATGGTGGCCATCTGATATGTGTCCTCCTGCACAGTCATCACAGGTTGCCAAAAATCTTGGTATCAAGCTGGATAACAGGCTCTCACTCAGAGCTCATGTCCTGGGGCTGGCTGGCACCTGTTTCGGTATTCTGAAGATGCTTCGCAAGTTCCTACCACTGCTGTCTGTGGAGCATAGGCGGATTACTGTGCAGGCGCTCATTGGATCCAGGTTGGATTATGCCAACGCCCTTTTCCTCGGCCTTCCGGATTATTTGGTCCAGCGCCTGCAGGTGGCACAAAACTCTGCTGCCCGCGCCATTTTTGGCCTGCACAGGCGAGCACGAGCTTCTGGGTTGTTGCACAGGCTACACTGGTTGCCTATCCGGAAGCGGATCATGTTTAAATCCCTGACGCTGATGCACAAAGCATTGTTTGGTTCAGGTGCAGGATACCTGCGGCGAGGTTGGCCTTCTATCACCCAGCCCGCTCACTGCGGTCTGAATCTCTCTTTAATGCTATGGTTCCGCGTGTGAGGAAGGCCCGCACTGGGGGGCGCTCCTTCAGCTTCAAGGCCCCCCAGCTGTGGAACTCGCTTCCGCTGACGCTTCGCGGCACCTCCAATTTGCTTCAGTTCAGGAAGAGCCTGAAGACTTGGCTTTTTAATCTCTAGGCTTTTTCTGGTGGGTCTCTTTCTTTGCGTTTTTATCTGTTATTCTTTGTTGTGTTATTTTACATCGAGCTGCCTGTGGAAAGCGCCGGGACACTCTTTTAGAGTAGCCGTGCGCTATATAAACTTAATATAACAAAATAACATCCCCATGTTGCTACTAATCCCCACAAACAGCTGCTTAAGGACCATTCTCCTTTATCCATGTCTAGCTGACTTGACATCTTGTGTACCTTGGCAATGGCTTGGTATACCGTAGGTGCGTTATTTGGAATAAACACACAACAACTCGTGGAGATCAATCTGCATACACCACCACGGTCAGCCAGAACGATGTCTAAAACAATGCGATTTTGTAGGGTCATGACTCTGTCCGCGACCACCTCGGCTGTGAGATTAGAGAGGGCACCTGCCGTTGCATCTATCGTGTTTTGCACCACTCGTGTGAGGTGGCGGATGTTCCTGCTGTTTACCATTGGACCCCAAAATGGAATGACTCCGGCAAAGAAGTCTCCCGCCTCCTGCCCTGCTGTATCTTCTGTATCTATGACCCCCCTTCGCCGTCTGTTATAGACAGTCAGAGGCTCAATTTCATGATAGTCCGCAGGGGCAGTGTAGGTGGGGGGAAGGAGAAAAGCAATGTAACAAGTGCCGGACCAGCCCTGTGGGAGCCATGTATAACCTTTATCCCCACATATGAAGTAGGTGCCCTGTGCGGCTAAAAGCCGTGTATTGTTTGTTCCATTCAAATTGACTGTGTGATTGCAGATGCTATCACCCATACGTATCTTTCCTTTACTTTGGACACAAAAAGGGCCTTTCGTTGATGCCACAAAAACAGGTGAAACGGATCTTTTTCTCCTGTCCATATACTGATAATATAACTTATTAGAACTGTTACCGTGGTCAGCATAGGCTTCCTGCTCTAGTGGGGTACCACATGCCCTGTTCTTTTCACCTCGCCAACATAAAATGTATAGGTGATATCTGAGCTGAGACTGCTCTTTTGTATCCGTATTGGCCATATAGGAAGCTTTGTTTGTTTCCCACCAACCGGTACAAGAGCCTTCATAAGAAAAAGGGAGAGTGATGAAAGGCATGCCTTTGGCAACTGTATGGGGAAGAAGACCGCACACCCAGCAGTTGGATGTGTTTATGGCCAGTTGATGCTGTTGTAAAAGGGTGATGAAAGTATTGTTCTTAAATTCATTTCTTCTGTTCTCTAAGTGTACTGGGAGCTCAACATGTGAGTGTACTATGGTGGCGTTCTGTGAGACAGCAGGTGGATAGAGAACATGTAAGAGCCAGCCAATACTTATTACCACAATGCTCATAAAAAGTACAATAATCAGAGACACTATACATCTGCTGTGTAATAGCTTGCAGTATTTCTTTCTCATATTAGTCCTTTTTTCTTTACTGTTCACTAGTTTATTCAAGTCAGACATCATGTTCAACCGCTTCACCACCGGGTGGACTTAGACAATCAAATGTCGACTGACCTTCTAGATCTCAGTTTGGAAGTGTACTCTTGCTGGGGAGTCTTTTCCAGAAAGGGGGGCTCAAAGTCTGTATTGTCTTTGTTTTTAGCAAATGTTCCGGTAGTCCCAAAGTATTTTTTACAGTGACTGGCATGCAGCCACCCCTTTCTTCCCTCGACTTTGATGGCCGTCCTCGTCGTCAGCAGGACTAATTTTGGTGCCTTCCACCTGGGGTCCAGAGGGCTCGTCCGGTCGAAATTCCTTATCAGCACCCAGTCCCCTGGGGCTATGGCATGGTCCTCGACCTGGGTGTTGTCAGGGAAGGCAGCGGCAACCTGCGAACGGCAAGAGAGTAGTGCAGACATCAAGGAAGCCAGGTAGTCTGTGAGCATAGTACTGTCAACATCAGTTATTCTTTTAGGTATTGGTGTACCCCACATATTCGGTGGTCTTCCAAAGACCACCTCATATGGGGATAGGCCGGTTCTAGAATGAGCTACCATGCGCATGTAAAAGAGGGCAACCGGTAAGGCTACCATCCAATCCACGCCCTTTTCTGCACAGACTTTAGCTAATTTTGTTTTGAGGGTCTGGTTATGTCTCTCTACTAGACCTGCTGCTTGGGGATGCCTTACACAATGGAACTTCCAGGTATATCCCAACAGAAGGGACACCTGTTTCATGAGCTCAGAGGAGAAGGGCTGGCCATTGTCTGAGTAAATGACACGTGGCAACCCGTATCTAGGGAAGAACTCCCTCACTAACTGTTTGGCTGTTGTAACTGCAGTATAATCTGGGACTGGGTAAGCTTCTGTCCATCTGGTTAGGGCACACACCACTACCAGGACGTACTTGTGACCTCTACATCTGTCCATTTGAATATAATCCATTTGGAGAACCTCAAAAGGGTGATCAGGGGGATGAAATCCACCCTGTTCCACTGAGATGCCTTTTCCAGGGTTGAATTGGCAACAAATCATGCAAGTCTTCACTTTCTGCTTTGCTGCCGCTCGCAAGTGTTTGTTAAACCAGATATTCTGCAGGCCATCCAACAGTCCCTTTTCTCCCAAGTGTGCCGGGCTATGTGCTGTCTCTATTATCACCTGTACTATAGAGTCTGGGAGGAACCATGTCTTTTTGTTTTTAGTCATCCAACCCTGGTCAGTCTGGACCCCTCCTTGTTCAATCCATTTCTTTATTTCATCTGGAGTGGCATGGGTCTGTATATCTTGTACATCTTTGGAGGGATCCGTGACTGTCATAGTCTTTGTCAGTGGTAATACCTGTGAGTTTGTTATGTCAATTGGAGTCTGAGCTGTCTGTTTAGCAGTTTGGTCTGCCAGGTCATTACCTTGGGAAATGACATCTGTGGCCTTGGTGTGTGCTTTGCATTTCAGGATTGCTATGGCTGTAGGTAGGTGTATTGCTTCTAACAAGGCCTGTATGAGAGGGCCATGCTGTATCTTGGCCCCGTGTGAGGTCAGAAAACCTCTCTCCCTCCATAGTACCCCAAAGTCATGAACTACCCCAAACGCATATTGTGAATCAGTGTAGATGTTGACCCTTAACTGTTTTGCTCGTTTACAGGCTTGCGTCAAAGCAATGAGCTCTGCTGCTTGTGCTGACAGGATATCTATTCTTTGTGTCTCTATGATCTCATGGTCAGTAGTTATGGCGTATGCTGCCACTAATTCTCCTGCCCCTGTTCTCATGCATGATCCATCTACATAAAACGTTATGTCAGGGTCTGGGAGTGCAACATCTGTCAAGTCTTGTCTTGGCTTCGTCACTACATTAATTACTTCCACACAGTCATGGGGTGTGGTGTCATCTGTGCTTGAGGGTAAAAGAGTGGCAGGGTTGAGTATGTTACATCTTCTAATCTCTATGTGGGGTTGAAATAGTGTCAGCTCGTATCCTGTCAATCTTGCTACAGTCAGGTGTTGTGTCTGTGTCCTATTCAGGAGAACTTCCACTGCGTGTGGTACTTGTACTGTCAGGGAGTGTCCCAGCACTATCGAGTCACTTTGTCTTATGGCCAAAGCTGTGGCCGCAACAGATTTCAAGCATGCTGGCAGAGCCTGTGCTACAGGGTCCAGTGTACTAGAAAAATAAGCACATGGCTTGTGTTTCCCTGCTTGGTCTTGTGTGAGGACTGTTCCATCCCGCTCTGTCACGAACAGGGTGAAGTGTTTCTTGTAATCAGGAGTGGCTAAAACTGGCGCTTGACATAATGCCCGTTTTAGTTCCTCAAATGCTAAGGTGTGCTCTGATGTCCAAGGGAGGACGTTAGAGGTGGCTGCCTCCAATGTAGTCAATTGTATGAGTGGCTTGACTATGTGGGCATACTGGGGAATCCATTGTCTGCAATAGGAAGTAAGGCCAATGAATGCACGTGCTTCTTTCTGTATTTTGGGTTGTGAAATGTTGGAAATCAATTTAATTCGTTCTTGTGTCAGCTGCCTACCCTCCTTGGACAGCAAGTGCCCTAAGTAAGCCACTTGCTGTTCACAGAACTGTAACTTCGAAGGGGACACCTTGTGCCCCTTGTCCGCCAGAAAATGAAGGACCGTGAGGGAAGCCTCTTCACAGTCAGTTTCTGATCTTGCTGCGATGAGAATATCATCCACGTACTGTATCAATGCTGTGTTAGTAGGCATACTAATACTGTCAAGTTGTCTCTTTAATGCCTGACTGTAAACACTTGGGCTTTCTGTACAGCCTTGGGGAGCTCTTGTAAATTTAAAGCTGCGTCCTTTTAAACTGAATCCAAAAAGATATTGACTGTCAGGATGACTGGAATGCTGAAGAATGCATTCTTCAGGTCAATGACCGTGAAAAATGTTGCCTCAGAATCAATGGCAGTAAATAATGAGGAAATGTCTGGGACCACTGGGTATTGTGGGACCACACATTTGTTCAGTTCTCGAAGGTCAACTACTAGTCTGTAAACTGGGGGTGCTTGAGGGTCTGTGCGTTTAAGAACAGGGAGGACGGGGGAGTTACACACATTCGAGTCTGTCTCCACCACCACCCCCTGTTCAATGAGTTCTTGAATTATTTTTAATAAGGCTGTTTCAGCCTCAGGTGGAATCCTGTACTGTCGTATTCGGGGTAGGACTACTCCTTCCTTAAGAGTGACCTTGTGTGGTGTTATATCCATGTAACCTACGTCAGTCGAACCTTGTGCCCATAGATACTGTGGGACATCCTGAAGTCTGGGATCAAAATCACTAACCGTGAAATGCCCTTTGAAATCACGCAAAAACAGTCTTACTCCTTCTGGTGAGCAACAGATAACTGCTCCCAGTTCTTTTAGGGTCTTTATACCTAGTACATTTTCTGGACATGTCTTAGTGAGTAGTAGGTCTGTGGTGCGTGTCAGTGGACCCACCCCTAAAGAGACTGGTTCTGATACTTTGTTGACAATTGGCTTTCCAGAAAATCCCAGGGATATATTCTGTGAGCCCGAGAGAGGTGCCCCTGGGACCTCGTCATGACTGATGGTAGTCCTGCTTGCCCCTGTGTCAATCAGAAACTTTCTATCTTGCCCCAGCAAACGAGCATGTACATAAGGACCCTCTTGGTCCACAGGAACTGGGATAAGGGGCAAGCAATCTTCCCTCTCGAGGCTGTTTCATGAAAAAGATTGGTATTCTGGGTAGTCTGACTGCGTGTACTGATACATTTGAGGTGCAGCGGCAGCGGGCGTCTGGACCTGCGGCGGGGTGGGGACTTGTGTCTGTTGAGTGTTGTACTGTCTAGGTGTATAGGGCCGTTCCTTTGTTTTACCTGTGGCTATATTGTGCTTTAGGACGGGGCATTCCCTTACAAAGTGACCCTGTTGTTTACAATAATTGCAGGTCCCTTTAGTGGGTGCGGTACCATTCTTGTTCGTGTTTGCAGGTACTGTTTGGGCAACTAGCACCTTTATTTTTGTATCCTTCATGCGCTTCTTTTCTTGTTCTTGCTCTTCCCTTATTCTATTTTGGTGGTATTGCAACATCTGTAACATTTGTGAGGGGCTATTTGCTTGCCAAGTGCTCTCAACCTTCAGCACTCTATTCCTAATCTGAGGAAGGGCGTTATCTACCAGTTTGGTCACAAAAAGGTGGGGATAGGCCTCACTACTGTGTTTTAAACCACTGTTGACAGCGAAGCATTTTTCCAACCTAGTGTAGTAATCGCTCGTGTCTTCCTCTGGTTTCTGTTTACAGGCTGAAATTGCATCCCAGTCTTCCTTTTTAGTCGTCAATAGTCTTGGTAAAATTTGTATAAGGAGTTCGGGGAGCCCCTTAATTTTTTCACCAAGGCCATCCCCCGGGGCCCTACCTGCATCTTCAGCTTGCAACTCTGCCCACTTCAACATTTTATCTCCCACATCCCAGTCTTTCTCTTTAAGTTTCTCGTAAATGCCTGCTGGTAACAAGACCTTTAGTAACCTTAGGATATCAGGGTAAGTATAGTCTCCTATGCGGAGTATATCTTTTATTTCTCTGTGAAACCCCCCGGGGTCTTTATCATGGGAAGGTAACAACCTCTTCATTTCCAGTATTTCTAGCTTGGTGAGAGGGGTATAGACATATACCCGCTGGACAGTGCCATCTATTTTTCTTATGGGGTGGACCTCTCGCAGAGGGTACTGTCCTCTGGGGCGAGGGTCTGGTGTCATTGAGGCGGAAAGGAATTGCTCATATTGGAGACGCAAGTCTAAAATGGTGTTAATCAGTTCTGGGCCCTGTTCCATCCATCTATCTAGTATTACCTTTTCCAGTACTTTATATAATTTGCCAGGGTGGTGATATTGGCTCTCATACAACGTGATCAAGTGTTGGACCATATAGATGCTGGCCAGGCGTTGTTCGAGTGGTGGGAGGCTCAGGAACATCTGGGCCACTATGTCGGGATTATATACATGATGTTGGGACACCCACTGGGTGGCCGACCGAGCCAACTCCCTCTCATGTGGCGTGAGGGGTGGCTCGTCGTCCATCCAATGGTCTAGGGCTTTTTCAGTTGTTTGGAACAAATCCTCAGGAGAGATATTTGTTTCCTTGTTAACCCTTGTTTTCTGAGGTCGATGGTGTTTGGCGCCATTACAGTGCCGTGCTATGCCCAGAAAATTCATTTTGTCTGGCGTCTCGTTATTATCACCTTCCTCTGACACACTATCCCTGCCTTCCTTCTCGGCGTTACGTATTGCTAGTATTTTCTTTTTAATCTTATTCGTCATTGCTTCTGTCTGCGCTACCCTATCATGTTTACCGTCATTGATGCTGTCGCTCCACTCTATTAAACTAACCTCCACGTCCCCATCACCCTCATCACGTTCCCTGATCAGACAGTTGACAATAAAACGAAGGATGTTGTTCTTAGCTTTTACTTTTCTATTTTCCATAGCTTGAGCTACGCATTCATGGTTCCGTCCTGTTCTGATGAACTCATACAAGGCATCTAAATGTGTATTCATATCAGGCAGTCCATCTAGCTCTGCGATGGCTTGCCTTACTCGTATTGATATGGCGCGCATTGGACCAGTAATACCTGGCTGTAAATCATATATACATCTAGGGAGTTCGACGTCATCCTTTATTTCCTTATCCCCCCCCCTTCCGCACCCCCGGAAGCCTGTTGTTGGTTCTGGTCTGGCTGGGGCACGGCCTCTGGTGGGAGCGGGGGAAATGGTGCGTCTATGTAGGCTGGGGGTGGCTCTGCTAGGTAGGCGGAAAGGAACGCCTCTGGTGCCGTTGGTTTAATTTTAAGGGGTACATTTTGGGGAACTTCCTCTGCAATCTCCTCTGAGAGTACAGGGTAGATACCAGCAACAAGAGCATTTCTTTCCCTATCCATTTGTTCCACTCGAACCTGTTCACCCTCTTCTAGTAACTCTTTTTCTTTTGCCTGTTATGACATTTGCCTGCTTTTCTCGGCTTTGTTAAGTTCTTTCAGGGCCCTCCTATTAGCCTCTTTGCGCCATAATTCAATGGCCTCTTTCTGCGAGGGCCTCGACTTCCTTTTCCATAGTTGTTCCTCTACTCTCATAATACATTCTGAATCCCATGTGCCGGTCGCAGGCCATCTATGCACCGTCTCTAGATCCTTTGTGTAATCTACCCAGAGGTCTAAATAGAGAATAGCGCTGATGCCATGTTTGTTATACATAAAATGGCCGGGAGTATCTCTTGGCGGGACATTAACTGCCTCTTCTAATATTCCCTTTTTAGTGCCTATTTTACGCAATTTTGAAAACAACGGCATGCTGGAACCTAACTAAAACAATTTCAAACTCAAAACATATACAACATATACTTATGTGCTGGAATACAGTACAACCATACCGGTCTCGTGAAGGAGACACGTCTTTACCGTGTTCATTAAATGAACCCGTCTTTATGCGTTCTCAGTGGTACTCACCGGGAAGCAGAACTTGAAGACCTGGTCATCGGACGCTTGACGCTTGCGCAGGAATGGCGGACCTCTGAAGACCTCGGACTCGGCTCTCTCACGGGTTGGGGTCTGGGTCAGGACGCTCCGCAATCTTCCTCACCGCCTCGTGTGGATGTCTGGTCTCAGTCCGCCTCCTCCGTGGGCCTGAGGGAGTTGGCGGGAAGTCCCGCTGGCGTGTACACTTGAAGTCCATCTAGGCTGTAGAAGGGGGCAGAAGCCGGACCTACATCGCCGGCGCGTGGGGAAGGGGATGCGTCCCTGTTCGGGCGCCAGATTATGTCGTAAATAAATTATTTACACTATCATAATTTCTATAAATAAATAAATAAATAAATATCAAAAGGGTCAAGCATAAATGAGGAGCAGAGTCCGTGGTATTAGAGTCAATGGGCTTTATTGCATTAACTCGAGTTAAGGGAGAGCTCCAGCGCCAAGCGGGCACAGGAGAGTTCTGAGCTTTATTCACAGAGTACAATATTTATACATTCTTTGCATACATAGGAAGGAGCCCTCCAAGCAGAAGGAGAGAAAAAGATATGAGCATGTAGGCGTTCACTGTAATGAGTCATAGGTGGGTGGGTGCATAGAGGGGGCAGCAAGGTCAGCTAAAACTCGCAATGCCTGTTTGCGTAACTTTATCAGACTTCTCCATGAGGGCTGTTTCCTTTCTGTTGGCCAGGGAGGGCCCTGGGTGTCAGAGTGACTAGCATGTCTGGTCTTATCTCTAGCTCGGGGCAGGATGCAGATTGCTCTCATCTGTAGAAGTGTTGCTGCTTCATACTAGCAGTTGGTTTGGCCCTTCCTGTCCACCCCTTGTGTAACTGTCTTGGAGGTTTCCCTTGACATGGGCCCCACTTATCTCTGAGAGCCGACAGCAAAACTGGGCCATATCTCTGCAGAGGGGCTTCTGCTCGCCTCCTGCTCGGGCCGGAATGCAGCTTTATCAGGTCGACCCTTGTTTGACACTGTTAAGACACCCCGGGCTGGGCCTCTTCTCCGTGACTGCTCAAAAAAATATCTAATGTGCTGCAGAGAAATGTAACGTGTGCCTTTTTCAGGGTCTGGCATGGAGGGGCCTGGTGACAGAGAAATAAAGCCTCTGAATGTGAAGTAATGCAGGGGTTTTTATTCAACATGGCAGATGGTGAGAGGGTAGCGCTTGGGGGCACAAATACATATAAATATGTAATTTTCTTCACTTAGGTTGTTTTGGTTTCTAGTTGGTCTCTGTTGATCTTTAATTTAGCCTTTGTAGTATAGATTATTTGAATCTGGAAGAGAAAAGGATATATGTTTTGTTAATTTATTTTTTTAATTTTCTGTATGTTGGTTGTTTGGGAGTTAAATGTGTAATTATATTATTTAATATACATTTTTATCAAGATCTTACTTTTACTAATTCTTTATGAGGTTCTGAAGATGTTCATAATTTTGTATGGAAGGCCTGGGAAAGTAGTTGCTTTATGGTTTTCGAATTAGCTAGATTTTTTATGGTTGAAATGTATGGAAAGTTATGAAACATATCTTTTATTAGATTTGGAATGAAGATTATCTTTTATGTTTAAAAAAATGCATTATTAAAGTTGTACAAGAATAAAATTGTTAACAAAATCGAAATATTGAAGCAAACAGAAATAATCAATATTTACTAAATTGCATTCGAATTGTGATTTTAAAAAAATGTAATGTTCATGAGTTCATTCATTACAAGTTTCATTATTCAACTTCTTTTTAAAAATTGACGACTTTTATAAAAGAGAGAGACATGTAAAAAAAATGGCATAACATCAGAAATGTATAGGTTTTTTAGCTTGCAAATGATGTTGAAAAAAATGGGATTCAAAAGTGGATATTATTTGTTTCTAATATGTGGTACAAGTACAATCTTTTTTTTTAATACAAAAAGCAACCCATTACTAAAAGAAAACATCTTCATGTTGGAAAAAGACAGTTTATATTAAGTACAATTGTTTGAAAAATTTACCTTTTTTTTAGAAGATGTCTCTTCCTTCTTGTTCGTAGGAAGTGTTTCTTTTTTCTTCAAATCTGTTTGAGTAATTTAAAAAAAAGTAGAAAAATGTCTATGTTTATATTGTGATGTTTATTTGAAGTTAATTAATTTGTCAAAACTACAACTCACCTAAAAAAGTT
Source organism: Lissotriton helveticus (assembly GCF_964261635.1). Lineage (NCBI taxonomy): Eukaryota > Metazoa > Chordata > Amphibia > Caudata > Salamandridae > Lissotriton > Lissotriton helveticus. The sequence goes on from NC_136065.1 coordinate 1,914,098,893, forward strand.
ATGTGCAACTAGGATGAATGTGTTTTTTTTAACTTGAATTCCTTGAAGAATTTTCTTTTCTTTAGAGAATTATCAAATGTGAATACACTGTCTGTTGGAAATATTATAAATGGACATTTTTAGGTTATTTAAAAAAAAATGTGTTGTTCGACTAATTAATTTTAAAACATCGTATTGCTACATTTTCATTTTAAAATCAGACTCATAGGTAGATCATATAGGTTTATAAATATTAATATGAACTGCACATTTGATGTTTTTGGTGAATATAGAACATGGTTGAATGAATACACCTTTTTAGATATTTTAATTACCTCATCCTGTATGTATCTTTACATCGGACGCAGAATCTTTTAAATATTTGACATTCTTTTGTTTATAAAAATCAAAAAAATTCTTTAATTCTTTTTAATTGCTTTAAATAATATATTTAAGATTTTGACTTACTTTCGAGTTTTGTAACCCAAAAACAATATGTTTTTCTCGAGTCTCTAAATTCAGTTGACAGGTTTGGAATAAACTGAAAATTAATAAACATATTTAAAATTAATGTATTGTTCTTTCAAATTGGTTAGCTACATATGCATTACCAATTTATTATTCTTACTTTTTGGTTATCAGAGGCTATTATGTGACTTCGATGCGACTTTTTCTGTGACAGAGAGAGAGTGGGCTTAAAATGCGTCTGTTCTCACTGGTAGTCAGTTGACCATTGTTTTTTTACTTGTTAATATCATGTGGAAACATATATTTTAATTTTCGTTTTAGGAAATGCCCGTTTCAATAGTTTGTGTTTGTTTTGTCCTCCATTTTGTGTGCTAGATGACGTATTTCATGTCATGGAAACTGTAGTAGGACTTGTTTTTGACCCTAGGTCAAAAAATGATGCTCTGTTTCTTTTTGATTCTGTAGTCTTCCTTTTGAATTATTTTATTTTCCGATGTTATAAAAAATTAAGAATATATTTGTTTGTTTCATAATTCCTCAATCATGAAATTAATAAATGTTAAAATCAATATATTAATACTTGTTAAATACTCTAGTATTAAAATTAATACCCGAGTAATAATTTTAAAATGGAGTACCGTTTAAATTATTTATGTGTTCAATTTCTCAACACATCTTAATACACTTACCCACCCAAAACCCCTATTTTCCCTGCATCCTGTGCCAGGAGTTATTTTACAATAATGTTTTTTAATATAAAAAAAATATGCGTTGTAATGGTATGCTTAGTATTGTATTGCGTTGTAATGGCACTTTTAATGTTTTTTATATAAATTGCGTTGTAATGATTTTCGATGTAAAATATTGCGTAGGAACAGCATATACGTTGTAATAAATGTGTTGTAAAAGTATGCGTTGTAATAGCATGCATTGTATCATCTTCATGCCCTCTGCCTTTCATTCTTCTGGGGCCAGTGAGATTGGTTGCAGTTCCTTGTCAACCGCGGTGCCTATGGGCGCTCGGGAGACCTGGGCGGGTGGTGAAGCACTGTCTGGGGAGGGATGAAGGGGTGTTATTGCGGTGAGAAGTGCAGGGAGGGTCAAGCGTTGTTTGCACGGGTAGCACAGAGCAGACGGTCACCTTCCAAAGTAGCAGGGCCTGGAACAAGGCGGGGGAGCTGGGACAGTTGGGCAGAGAGTAGATAAAGTTCCGCTGAGCGGATGGTTTGAGGTGAGGGCCGGTGTGGGGTGGATTGGTGGAACAGCATGCAAGTACCGTTAAACAGGAAAAGAATAGGTCAGATGTGTGCTGCAGCCGGAGCCCGCAGGTGGTTTGCGGCTGTTCTGTCAGTATTAACGGGCATGAAGGGATGTGGGGCTGAGTTTTCGGGGTAGAGAGTGGTATACAATTCCAATGGACAATACGGCGTGGCTACACCCAATGTTTAGCCCAGGTACCACCGTACGGGCCTAGCAGCAGCGCGCATGGAGGACTGCATTGCCCCCAGCTCGATAGTTCATATGGCAGCAGGAGTGGAGCAATGTGCGGGAGAGTAGGTTAATGATGTGTGAAGTTTGGAGGGCTGAAGTGTTGGGCCTGGGGCTGGCTGAATGGTGGTTAGAAAATTGCAATTTGTGAGTGGCAGGCTAAATTCGGAGGGCGGACAGGATTACAGGAGGTGTGAGTTAGTCAATGGGGTCTGCTAGGCACCTGTAGGTTATAGTGGGGACCATAGGGGAGGAGATGTGGCCTATGCACAGAGCTACCGACTTGGGAGTGGCTCAACATCCTCTGATCCTGCGCAGATGATTTACTCTTCTCGGAGTACCACAAACCAGGTATTTGGCATGGGGGGATGCACGGAGGATCAGGAAGAAGGTTTCAATGCGGACTCAGGTTAAAGTGTGGACAAAGGCACGCGAGGGGTGCGCGCGAGTGGCGGGGGCTGCTTTGGGAGCCTCAGCTTAGGAGTTGTATATTTAGTGATTGTGCGCAAGAGCGAAAGGGTTTGAGTAAGACAATAGCAGTAAATGGCAGGGTCTGAGGGGGAAAGCGAGGGTGTCCTAGGCTCAGCGCTGTTGACTTTGGAGCGAGGGAAAAAAAATGTTAATCTCTGTGTGGCTCAAAATCCTGTGATCCTGTGCGGATAAGTGTTCTCCCATAGTACTAACAAAGAGGACTTTGTCCTGGGGTGACGCAACGGGGGGAGGGTGGGGCGCATAAAAACGCTATAGTTTCTTAGGCAGGTTAGAGGGAGACAAAGCGCGGGAGCGGTGAGAGGGGAGGGGCACTTGTTTTGGTGGCTTAAGGAAGGGCAGAAAAGGGTCTAATTACAAGGTTAAGGTAGGGAACCAGGCGGCGCAGGAGGAGGTTTTTGCAGATAAGAATGGAGTGGTTTGGTTACAGTACATTGGTTGTTCCCCCACATCTGGGGGGGGGCGGGGGTTGCAGCGCCAGGCACTACAGGGCGCAACAGCGAGAGGCCAGGTATGGAGTCGCCGCCTCCACCATCTTCTGTCTGGATTGCGAGGCCGGGTTTGTGCACCTGCACCCTCCACACTCTGTCTAGACTGAGAGGCTGGGTGTGTGCCCACCCCCTCCACCTTCTGCCTGGACTGAGAACCAGGTACACTCACCAGCAGTTCCCACCACCCCCTGTCCTCCACCTAAGCTCTGAGCTCGGTATGTTCACCAGCACTCAACACACCCTTCTAAGCCAACTGGCCGTGTATGGGCACCCTGCACCCTCCACATTCTGTCTTGGCTGAGAGGCCAGGTATGGGCACCCTGCCGTCCCCTACCCCACCCGCCCCTCCACCTCCTGTCTGGACTGAAAGGCCAGGTATGCTCACCAGCAGTGCCCACCACCCCCCGTCCTCCACCAAAGCTCTGAGCTCGGTATGATCACCAGCACTCAACACACCCGTCCAAGCCAAACGGTGGGGGTCACAGAGGTGTTTTAATGCTTTGGGAAAAGGGGCAATTACCTAGGACCCCTATCTTTTAATGAACCACCCACACACACATACAAGCAAGCGTGACTCCACTCATTCTGTGTATTTTTGTATCCTAAGTTTAAAGCCGAAATTCATCATTAAACAACATCGGGCCTGATATAGCAAAAAATAGGTAATACAATTCAAAAGCATTCCAAACATGGGATCCACAAAATATGTGTTGCACTGTCCCTCAAAAGCCTTAAAACGGACTCTGGTCAGGGATGGGCAACAACCTTCCCTGTCTGAGTGGAGAAATTGATTGATCCTTCCCCCACGCAGCCCTTCTATTGAACTGGAAGGTCATACATGGCACCAGCCGCCCCCACTACACACCCGGGCTCAGAGAGAGCGCATGCGCACGAGTGTCCACTGTCACAACACCCGTGTATGGGCACCATTTTTATTTATTTATTTATTCAAAGCGATTTTCTATAGCTCGAACATTACCTGAAGGTATCAGAGCACTTTACATAAGAACCAGTTGCGATACATAAGGATTTAGGATTACATGAGTTACAAAAAGATACAAACGGAAAAAATTGCAAATGTACACGTTGTGAAGTCACTCAAGGAAGAGATAGAAACTGAAAAAATGTGCAAATGTACAAGTTGTAGAGTCACACAAGGAAGAGATACAAACAGAAAAAAATTGGCAAATGTACAAGTAGTACAGTCACTCAAGGAAGACATGGAAACAAAAAAATTGCAAATGTACAAGTTGTAGAGTCACACGAGGAAGAGATACAAACAGAATTTTTTTTGCAAATGTACAAGTAGTATAGTCACTCAAGGAAGAGATACAAATGGATAAACTCTAAGAGTCACATAGGAATGGTGGAGAGTACAAAGGTCTACTGCATATAATAGTGATTAGAGTTATCTCTATATACATATATATACAAATAGTGGATTTTGTCAGGTCAGGACGCAAAAAACAAGGGGATCAGAGTTCCATTAAGTGGGGTCAGAGGGGGCACGCATTCACAGCACCAAGGGAGGGCAGGAGAATGTCTGCTGTTCCGCAAGATGGCGGACCAAGGACAAGAGCGACAACAGGAGATGGTCCCAAAATGGCGGGGCGCACACGTGTTTCCAGTCCAAAAGTTATGAGTGAGTGCTCCCCCGGGCTCCTTCCCTGGGGGCCAGGCGGCTCCTTCACCCGCATTTGAATGCATTTTTTCCCGTGGGGTGTATTTCTTTGTTAGGGTGGGGGCAACAAGCGGAGGGTGGTTTCTCCTCTTGGGGGCCGGGCGGCACCTTTCCCCGTTCCGATTCCTTTCCTCCGGTGGATTCATTACTTTGCAGGGGTGGGGGTAGCAAGGGGAGGGTGGTGCCTGGGGAGACGCTGCCTGGGCTCCTGCAACCAGGCATGGTGGAGGGGTTCTGCAGCGTGCAGTGCTCTTGTCTGGGGGCTCAGATGCCATGGGCATCTGAGCAGAGAGGCCGGGTACTTTGCACAAGCCCCTACCTTGGTCCAAGTGAACGGAAGCCAGGGATGGGCGCCACTTTAGTCTGTGTATGCAGAGAGGCCGAGTGTTGATGAATGCATTCACACAAACATATCCTGCTGCATGGCCACGGCTAGGACAGTTACTGAGGGCTGGGGCTTCTGTAGGCCGGGCGCTGACACTCCTGTGCACACAAGTCGAGGCGTGCACACAAACATATCCTGCTGCACGGCCGCAGCTAGGACAGTTACTGAGGCCTGGGGTTTCTGTAGGCCAGGCGCTCGCACTCCTGTGCACACATGTTAGATGCATGCATACACACATATATCCTGCTGCTGGTGCGGTGGCTAGGACAGTTACTGAGGCCTGGGGCTTCTGTAGGCCAGACAGTTATGGAAGCAAACAAGCACACTTGTGCACGTACACACAAACACACATAAACAGACCCTGCAGAGACACACATGTGCACATCACATTCACATAGACCCAGAAGACTCCATCTATGCATGTGTAGGGTTACAACGATAGTCGCCAAGGCTAGATAGCAACTCCAAGAGGGCAGCAAGCCAGGCTGTGAGACCTGGGCCCCTCTGGAGGCCAGACACTCCCATAAACATGCACACACACAAACACGTACACACATGCGCAGAGAGCTTATAGACACCTATACACACAATCGCTTGTCGAGTGCACCACCGGAGCCCTTTCGTTTACACAGACCCCCTCACCTGCTCTAACCCCTCCCCCACACACACATAGCCCCCTACCTCCTGCACCGGCTGTGAGGGACTTGCGCTCTGGTCAGTATGACGTCATCAGCAGACCTCCAAACCCACCCAAAGCATGTTTGTTTTTTCACACCTTTTCCACCTTTCTTTACACCCTTTCCATTACCCTCGCATTACTGTAATATTAAACTGAGATGAGAAAGCAGTATCCAAATACAGTCACTAGACCTTCTTTGAATGGAAATGAAAAATGTGTTTAACCCCTTCGCTGCGGGGGTAATTCCCTCGCTGTGCTGGGGGTTTGAGGGGGGGCGCGCACAGCTCCCCCATGCTCATGACGAGCTCAGGTTGTCATGAGGCACGGCGCTCCGGTGCTCATGACGAGCTGAGCTCGTCACAACTGCACCCGTTCCCATGGAACGCCCAGCACAGCAGGGGAATTATCCCAGCGTGTGAGCGTTCCACGGCTCATGACGAGCTGAGCTCGTCATGAGCCCCCGAGCACCGTGCCTCATGACGAACACAGCTCGTCATGAGCATGAAAGGTGTTAACACAAAAAATCTTTATGTAGTTTAGAATATCTTTTCATTATCAGCTGGGTATTTGTGTGGGGGAGATCCTTAGCTCCAGACAGATTATTAATTGTGATGTAACATGTGGTGCCTTATTCATGACGTATTCATAATCTGAATAAACGTATCAGGTCATTAATCACGAAATACACCCTCTGTACAAGGTGCCATCTCCCAAGACATCTAGCAGCATAATAAAGTTGTGGGGGATGTACTCCGTGCACAGCGTGTATTGGGTCTTGTTTGGTGCGCGTGCGCAACGTAAAGGATCGCCGAGTACAGATCTCACACAGCACCTGGGCGCAGAGGCTGCCACGAGCCATGGGCATCCCGGGTGCCAGCCTACGCTTCCATCCTTGTGACTACAGCTATCCTTACTGAGATTTCCAACCGTATACTATCTAACTATTCATCCATTAAATTGGAGCTAACATTTGTAATTTTTCATTTTCTCAATTGTCAATAAAATTAATCACTTCCCAGAGTCACGCATAATGCTTTTTCTGAAGCGGCCCAGGACATAACACCCATGTCTGTGATGACACTGCTCACTGAAGTCCTTTTGTGAACTCTATGAACGCATCACACTGGGAAGGCACCTCAGTAAATTCACTGCTAACCGCTTACACCCAGTGTGATCTGCGCGTAAGGGTTTGCGTCGCTGCAAGGACTCCTTTGCTGTCCATCCTTCTGAGGTCCGTAGGTTCAGTACCAGAGGATGGCAAATAACAGCACCTGGTACTTGTAGTGCTTAGAAGCGGAGGGCATCTACCGGAATTCCAAGTGATTATAATAAAAGTCGCTCTATTCGGTGAAGCCACTCGTTTACATGATGTGGGGCATTTGGAGGTCCATGTTTGGGTCAAATAAATTGTCCCCCCCCCCGAAAAAAATAGCACCCCTCTGTAGGAAGTCCCCCATCTTTCCAAAGTGTCTTTGGGCTGCCCGAGCCCTATTACAGCGCTCTCTTCATGGTCCGAACCATCTACCCGTTCTGCGGACCACTGCCAGAGGCTGTGCAGAGAATTCCGCCAGTGGTCTGCAGGCCAATCATCGCCAAGGGGCGTGCGGTGATTAACGCCGGTGGCATTACGAGGGTGGCGGCAACAAGTCACGCACTTCAAACGGAGGAGAATGCCCTTCCTCTCAGGGATGTCTAGTTTTCAGGCCATTTTATTTGTATTCAATTGTGGCTGGAGAGTCAGGCGTCCCAATTTTGAGTTTCCAGAAGAGCGAGTTGGTGGTCGTGGCTCTATATAGGATGATGGCCTATAGGATGCTGGGGGATGGTGGCAAGCTGAGCCTATACAAAGACAAGGAACACATAATAGCTTGTCCCGTTTCCTTCCCTGCACCAACACGCACTTTAAACGTGGTTCCCCCTCACTGGTGTCTGTGCTGGGGTTGCACTTCATGATGGGAGCTGCAGCGTGCCTGAGTGGCGGGCCGGCCCTGGCTCTAAACAGCGCTGACAGCTCTGATTAATAGACGCAGTAAAGGCGGTCTCTGGTGGTGGGGGCCACTGAGAGCAACTGAGCATTCCTGGGGGCTGGGGCTGTGCATCATGCGTTCATTCAGCAGACACCCCTGCACAGGCTGACCTTTCTTGTGGAATTACGTCCTGGCAGCACATGCACTCCCTTGAAAACATGCCACTCTGCTTCACAGCCCTTCTGAAGACTTTTATTATCTGCTTATTAATTAAACAAGAAGATACAGCCGTGAAGCACAAAGAGAAAAGAAAATGCTCGCCATCTGTTTTCATTCAACGCTTGTATTTGCGACTGGGTTAAGTGAAAACATGTGCTTGTCACGATGGGCGGCATCACAAACTGCAAGGGCGTCAACAAAAATGACAGACAGCAAACCAAAAGCAGGGATAAAACATTAATCAAGACCTAAGCCAATTGGAAACGGTCGAGACACAAGGGCGTGGATTAAAATTCCCCTTCTAACAGTGCTTACTATAGCCCTCACAGGGCGAGGAGCGCATGTGCGCTCCGACGCCAGGCGAGACCTAAAAAGTAATTTGTAGGTCTCACTTAGTTGTCTGTTGTCCAGCACCTACCATAAACAATCCCAAAACTTAGAGTGGGCTTTCTTACTGTTGATTGGCTTTCATGTCAACCAAATTTTTTTATTGCCATTGTTTTTCTTTTATAAAAAAAAGTGATGGATTGTGCTGCTGCCCAAGTGATTGCCAGTGGTCACTACTTTTGTAACACCTTTGTGGTTTCTCACTGGTTGAGGGAAACATGCAGTTGTCTGTATAAGGATGTACTATTGTTATGAGTGTCTGTGGGCATATCAGAATGTGGTTTTACCCCCCCCAATTTTTTTTTTCTTACTATGACTAGTTTGGTTGCATCACCAGTGCTCCTGTAACATCTGATTATATCACTGGGCATTAGTGGTTGGAGGGACTTTGTCAAAGATGTAGAAAGTGTCCTTTCAAGAAAATGCTACCAGCAGAAGGATATAGATGTGTGTGTGTATACATTTGGCGATGCAGCACACGCAACAGAATTTGTTTTATTGATTTAATTGTCAACTTACCTGCATACATCCGTATTCCGGTGTTTACTACACCCCCCACCCTGCCTCTCCGCCACCCCACGACACCGCCTGGTAGCACTCCCACCAGGAGCCGCTACTAAATATAATATATATCTATTAGTGATTTCCACCCATGATGAGATGTTTAAGCACTTCACATACGTTAGCATGCTCCTCTGGGGATCTCAGCATTAGTTTGCTGTGTTTGTTGCAGATGTTCTAGATAGTTGTATATTATTTGAGCGTCCAGTTTTATGGTATTCATTTTTTTTGGTTTTTCCATCTATATTAATCCCTATTTATTTGTTCTCATTTTAATGGTATATATTCATATTTTTTGATGTAGGTAAAATGAATTTGCACCTTGTATATTTCCTTATTTAATCAACTGATAAATGTCCACTCATATTTCAACGTCTTGTAGGGTTCGAGTTCACCAAGTAGTTACATAAATATAAGCCAATACAGTGACATGAAAACATAAACATTGCAATAGTAGAACTTATACTCGCCTGAAGGTGTTACAGTTTTTCTAGAAAATCATCTTATTTAACACCTTATGCTGTCAATATACATAGCTGTTAGACTGCCAGTCATGATCAAAAGAATGTAGAGACAATAAACAAAGATCAGATTTCTGTATTTTTCCATTATTAAAAAGAAATGGCAACCTTGAAGCATAATGTGCTGCATAGCTAAACATTGCTTTTTACAGAGAATTATTGTGTCTACCTAGGTAAAGGGTTCTCCTGTGGAAGACACTGTTAACACTTCACGTTTGAGGTATGAGCACAGTGTGACTTCACAAAGCAGACTCTTTAGTTTTGCCATATACATGTTGTGGTCTATGTGACTAGTATTCCCAGTAGGAGTGTTGCTATCTTACACGAGACATCATATTGCTGCTACTATCAGATTAAGCAGACTGTAAGCCTGTGGAAAGTGTATTGGCCTAATCCTGCACAATTGGTATTATGTGCTCAAGGCATATAAAAAACACACTCTGTAAATGGTGTATTGTGAGCTCAGTGCAGCCAAACACAGATTGTAAACATTGCTGCAATACGAGTCTCAAAGAGAAGATAACTATGGGGCATATTATCAAGGGGGTTTATCTCCGCTTTTTTGGCTTTAAAAGCCAAGAAAGCAGAGATAAAATGATCTCCCTATTACCTAGCTGTCGCTAACACCAGTTAGCGACAGCTAGTAGGAGATAGCGACCATCTTGGGCCCCACTTTGCATGTCAGTGATATTTATCACTAATGACATGAAAAGTGGGCGTGTCAAGATGTTAGCGACTGGAAACAGTCGCTAACATCGCTATCTCCTATTACCAACTTTTGGAGATATTCGCGCTAAGCGCGAATATCTCCAAAAACTAACACCTGCCCTGAGCAGTTCTTAGCCATGTTATCCAATGGGAGGTGGATAACATGGCTAAGAGCATTAGCTCGGTAATGCATGAATATCGCTGACTTTTCAGCGATATTCATGCATTGCGGCCGTTTTTTATCGCATTTGCGATAAACCTTGATAATAGCAAGGTTTATCTGCGATAATTTCTGACGATGCTTAGCGTTAAAAAATTCGTTGCTAAGCATCGTTAGCGATAAATATCGCTTAACGTTGGTAATATGTCCCTATATCCTGTCGCTTCATCTTTTCAATTAATGTTTTTGAATCTTTCGCCATAAAGTGTGCGTGTCCGTGTTTGATCCAGGTGATGTAATGTCTCGGGTTAGCTCGGCTCATCTCTCCCTCACACTCCCACCAACCCTGACACCTTTCCCTCACACTCCCGCTGCTTACTCTCATCTCTCCCTCGCACTTCCACCGACCCTGTCATCTCTCCGCCACTCTCATCTCTTCCTCACACTCTTACTGCCACCTCTCCTCTTTCATTCACACTCCCATAGACCCCGCCAACTCTCGCTCACAATCCCACTGTTGCCTCTCATCTCTCCCACACTCTTCCACCAACCCTGTCATCTCTCCCCCACACCCCCACTGCCCCCCTCATCTCCCTCTCATACTCCACATGTCCCTCTCATCATGTCCTCCCACTGCCCTCTCATTCCTCCCTCACGCTCCCCATCTCTACTCTGTACTGCCTGCTCACGCTTGCTGCCTCCCCGTATCTCTTTGAACTGTGCTCTCAACCACCTCTCACCCCCTCTCTGGATGCCCCTCCGACTCGTCTCAGTGCTGCTGTCATTTGTACTCAAAACTGGAAGAACTACACAGCCCGTCTCTTTCCTTGCTCTCTCTGTCATCTCACACGCCGCTCTCTCTACAGTGCCCATCCTCTGTGCCCCGCTACAGCTGGTGGGAGGTCATTTCTTTGGGAAGAGCAACCAGTTACTCTCTCTCTCTCGTACTCTCTCTTACCACTCTCTCTCGTTCACACACTCTTCCTACCTCTCTCATGTGGTTGACTTCAAGTCTTTCAGCACAGTTTCTTTCCCGTGACTTTTCATGGTTTTGATCCCTCAATCCCACACTGTCCTCCTCTTCTTGGGGTGTCTTCTGCATAGACAGGCGCTCCCTCTTTATGCATCTGTCGCCTGCTCTCTCCTTCTTTCTCTATTTCTCACACACTCTTTTTGCTCCTCTGTCTAGAGTTCATTCAGCACTTCGAGCAGAAACTACCTATCCGTCTCTATCTTCCTGTCTATCTATTCTGTGCAGTTCTCATCGCTCGCCGTGCCACATAATTCCACTACACTAATACACCCCACAATACAATTCCACCCCATACAATTCCACAACTAACAATTCCAATCCAACCCACATAATTCCACTCCACACTACATACATCCACTCCAAACCAAAACACATAGGTAAAAGATATTGGGGCTGATTTACAGGCCCCCGCTCCACCAGTAGGTCACATTTTGTGACATACTGGAGGCGCATTTTACTTCTCCATATTTATAAGGAGAGGAAAAGCCACCCTGCATTACTTTTTCTCTCCTTGTAAATATGGCCCCTTCACACGCAGCACTTTGCATGGAATGGGCGTTCCATGGGTGTTGCTGTGGGTGTTCCCACGCAACACCCATGGAACGAGACACATTTCCAGATTTACGAGGAATCATAAATCTGGAAATGCGTGTCAATGCTAAGCCTCCCCAGGGGAGGCGTAGCGAGGCACGGCGAGGAGAAATGTTTTAATTTCTCCCTTCCTGCACAAAAAAAACCTCCCCATGATGCAGGCATCCTTTCACCGTGGTGCAAGTATGTCTGCACCGGCGCATGGCTGCAGTTTGTGCGCCAGCGCAGGGGAGAGCACAGAAATGCAACATATTATTGTAAATCTGTTGCATTCCTGTGCTTTGGAAGTGCCGCAGCATCACGCAGCCAAAGGGCTTGCTGTGCCATGCTGCGGCACTTCCTTGTAGACCTGCCACATTGTCTTTTACAACACCAATAGTACTAACTCTTGCACATGCCAGACCTATTGGCATTGCCAATGCTTGTTCCTTAGGCCAGTTGTAAATATTTGCTTAATATTTACTATTTGTATAATAAGAACATGCCAACCTTTGCTCTGAGCGGGAGCCAAGCAGCCACGGACAATGAGTCTTATTTGAAGACTAGCGCTGGCGCAAAGAGCCATCAGACACCTTTTCAAGGCCTGGAGAAGTCCCAGTCCAGACCTTAGAGGCCTGACAAGCCTCAGGGCCACCCATATGTCTTGTTCTGCATCATCTCCTGTAACTGTAGCCATTGGCATATTAATCTTCAGCCATATAGGGCCTGGGGCTACACCACAATCAGGCTTTCACCTGACCCGCTCCCATCTCGACTAGTGACCCATAATGAGCGGGGCGTTGAGTAAGAACAACAAAGATTGAGTGAGAGTGAGCGCAAGTGAGTGTGCGTGAGTGGGTGAAAATAAGTGTGAGTGAAAATGAGTGTGAGCTAGTGAATGTAAGTGAGCATTAGGGACTGACATTAGGTATGTGTGTGTGTTGCGCTGCTGCAGGTCCTGGAGTCCTGGGGTAATAATTGCTTTACAGAGACATTTGTGGAAATATTCTGGTGCTGGCATATTGCAGGTAATTCTTGGCCGATCGCACTTAAGTGGCAAAAGTTTTAATAGCACGCCTAAAGGTGGACAGGTCATTCAGGGCTCGGATGTGCACCGGGAGCGAGTTCCACAGTCCCGCGGCAAGCACCCGGTAAGAGCGGCCACCCATTCTACTGAGTTTAAAACGGGGGCAGACCGCCAGATGCAAAGCCTCTGATCTTAAAGATCTCGGAGGAATGTAGGGAATGAGCAAGTTAACAAGAGCCGGCGGCGAGGAAAGTTTCATGATTTTAAAAGCCAGACAGAGCGCTTTAAACTTAATCCTCTGTCTGACCGGTAACCAGTGAAGGGCAGAAATAGTGCCGGAAACAGAGCAATGTCTGGGAAGTCCAACAATGGCCCGCGCCGCAGCGTTTTGTACCCTCTGAAGCCTGGATGCCTCAGCCTGATTAACCCCTAACATCAACGCACTTCCGTAGTCCAACCGAGATAAAACCGAGGCTTGAACCACGAGCTGCCGAGTGGGAAGGTCGAATTATTTAAGAACCGGCCTTATGCCTCGCAAAATACCGTAACAAGTGGCTGCTGGCATTTAGGACTTGTAGCACGCCCAGCACTTTCAAAGATCACGAGCTGCCATTCTGGAGGCTATGTGGTGGAAAGGAGCTTGAACAAATGTAAATCGCTTTAACCCCTTAGCTGCGGCGGCTATTCCGCCGCAGTGCTAAGGGGGAGGGGGGGCCGCGCGGCGCTCCCGTGCTCGTGATGGAAACGCTCCGTCACGAGCCTCGGACGCGCCGTGCTTGTGACGGAACGGTTCCGTCACGGCCCCGCCCACCCAACAGAACCTTCAGGGCAGGCGCGGAATTCGCGCCACGCAGGCGCGGCGAGCGGGCCGTGACGGAACCGTTCCGTCACCAGCACTGCCCACCCGAGGCTTGTGACGGAACGGTTCCGTCACAAGCACGCAAGGGGTTAAATACAATAGAGATTGGGCATGGCATTGGTGGTCCATGACGGGTGCTACACATTTTGCAAGGAGTGGCATGTGAGGGTGGGTAGGCATTAATGGTGAGGGGCCTTTTCCTTTCTGGTTGCATAGGGGCTCACGGAACAAAGGCCCTAGCAGCACCTGCAGTTCGGGGGACTCCACCCTTGAGGGCAGAGCATGATTCAGCCTCATAACTATGGATACTTGTGACGTATGGGAGGCTCAAGGGTCCCACAACAGTCAACACACTCTGCCAGGGGTACATCATTTTGCATTACACCACTGCATGAAATCCTTGCTATGCCACAGGAGAGAGGGGCCAGAAATAAGGATACCAGGGAGAGCTGTAATAGATAATGAGTGAGAGAAAGAAAAAGAGGAGAGAAATACTGAGAGGGAATGCAGAGGAAAGAATGAAAGGAGGAAAGGGATAAGCAGAGAAAAGGATATCAACAAAGAGAAGAGAAGGAAAGCAACTTAAAACTTGAGACCCATGAGCAGGGGTACAGCTGTTATTCATGCAGAAGGTTTAGTGATGCCAGTATGCAGGAGTGTGAGGGTCCCACTATATCCCCATTAACGCTGTATTATTATTTCCATCCCAGGGTGGGTATTTTGATATGTACTTGCTGGGGGGATCTGTATTTTTTGTAGTCACAGTTTTGACTTATCATATAATAGCACAGAGAATTGATGTGCCTGCTGCAAAGCACAACATGTAACAAGCAGATCACAGATTTGCATTTTATGTAGATAGATCAGTGGATTACTACTTTTGTCATAGATATTCTTTATTGTTTTTTCTCCATATTTCATTATTCTAAAGTTGCTCATAAGGGCTCATTTGGGCGGTAAAAATGCTTATTCATATAGTCAACCTCAATCAGTGTTACTTTTTAAATTCTGAGTTTGTGTTTCTCTAGACCAAGTACTCTTAACAAATAATGCCTACCAGTATGGGTGACATGTCTCGTACACCTTTTAGCCCTCATTGTCCTATATAACATTTCATATACATTAATTTACGCACATGGATGATTTGTCGACTCTTTGTAATTACTGTGTAGGATGGAAAAAATACAATACTAAACCTGAGAGAATGTAAGTGGATACACATGTTAGACACCGTAAACAATGCACTCAATGAATTTGAGGAGAACAGCAAACAAGTGGTCATTTTTTAACAGTGGTGATTCATGTTTTATGTTCCAGGATTTCTATCTTTGAACTGTGGATTTTCGTTTGTTGAGCTACTTTGAAACAAAGATGTTGTAACACAAACCTTGCTGGTTGAATAACACTGTAATTAATACTCTGGGAAAACAATGTCTCGTATTTATGAGAATTG
Source organism: Lissotriton helveticus (assembly GCF_964261635.1). Taxonomy (NCBI): domain Eukaryota; kingdom Metazoa; phylum Chordata; class Amphibia; order Caudata; family Salamandridae; genus Lissotriton; species Lissotriton helveticus. The sequence goes on from NC_136065.1 coordinate 1,914,114,018, forward strand.
TATAGAGGGTCGTTAGCTCCACTGACACCCTGCCATCAAACCACCTCAGAGATTTTTTCTATTAGCTTTGTGTAAAGATGCAAATCCACTCCAACTGTGAAGAAGTATTCTTTATTGTAGGTTGACAACAGGTACCTCTAGCTCCTTCCTCCACCAGCTTCACAGCTCTGTCTCAGTTACTTCAAACACTAACATTCTAACCTAGCAACAAGTGTACATTCTATAATACAGAACTCCACACATCTCCCCCCCTTACAAACAATGAAAATCAAAATATATAACAATTCAATGTTATGATATAATAACAATTACAAGAAGTAAATCAATTATACAATAATGACTGGGGAGTACAAACACTGTGACATAATGACAATCACAAGAAATCAATCATATAGTAATGATTGAGGAGCACAGCATTTAGAAATATTACCAAAGCTCCAGGTCGATCCATCAATCAAAATGACAACATTCTTCTTTTGACACCTCACTTGGACGGGTTTAGAGTGTTTACTGTCACCTTTAGCAAAAATTCCACTGCGCTTTACCACCACCCAGTCACCACTTTTTACGTCAGGAACTTTGACTCCTTTCTTACAATTGTAATGACATGCACCAGCAGTTTGTTGTTCAGTGACATCCTTCACAATCTTCTCACGATCAACCCACACACAACCCTTGACTTTTAACCATCCAGGAACTTCTTTAACTCCTGGTTCACACCCTTTAAGTGAAAGAAAAGGAGACACTCCAGTCACAGAATGTGGCGTTACTCTATAAGACCAGATTAATGTTTTAAGCTCATCTGACCATAACAATCCACCGGAAATCGAAAGCTGTATATTATCTATGATCATCCAGTTGGTCCTTTCTACCAGACCATTTGCCAGAGGCCTGAACATGGCAACTCTCTCATGCTTGACTCCCATCTTACAAATAAATTATTGCATCTTCCTTGTCACTAACTGAACTCCATTATCTGATACCAGTACCTTAGGAATTCCCTCATTCATAAAAACCTTCTCCAGAAAATTAATCACTTTCTCAGTTACAATACAATCTGCTGTTTCAACAACAAACCATTTGGAATGGTAATCTATCAGGACCATTAAAAACTTGCAAAGCGAACTAAGTCTAGAAATAGGAACAAGGAAATCAGTGTAAAGACGCAAATCCACTCCAAATGAGAAGAAGTATTCTTTATTGTAAGTTGACAACAGGTACCTCCAGCTCCTGCCTCCACCAGTTTCACAGCTCTGTCTCAGCTACTTCAAACACTAACATTCTCACCTAGCAGCAAGTGTACATTCTATAATACAGAACTCCACACTTTGTTTTGGCTACAAGGTTTCTGTACCGAATAGATTATCTTCATCTTATCTTGATCGAATCAGGTTTGCAATGCGACATAGACTAGCACAGCTGCCAACAGGCAGCCATCTTGGAAGGATGCCGATCGGCATCAAGGAAGCTTTAGTGCTTACATATACTAACATCTGCTTCTTCTTTAACTATGAGATCAAAAGGTGGCTCACCAAGGCAAATACTGATCACACTGAGACCTAATGTTGGAAGAAATGTAAGTATGTTTATTTTGCTTAGCAAGCCAGAATCATTACTCGATGGGTAAAAGGAGGAATCTATAAAAAATATATTTCCCCTTTTACTTTTATTAAGTTTTCAAATTGATTCCGAACTCATCCTTTAAATATTGGAGATGTTGGTGAGTGGAACAGGGGCTTGTAACTTTGCATTATGGCATTTGTGCATAGACCAGCTTTTTGAAGGATTTTTTTTTCACATCACGGGGGTGATTTCTTAAAGCATAGCGTATTGCACACTGATGACCATACAATACCTCAAAAGTGGGTACGATTAAATGTTTTTATTAGCATTGCACACATCTGCGCATTACTTCAAGATCTTGGTGAGTGAACTCGAGACCTTGATTTGAAATGTTAGGATAATGGTCCATGTCAGTTTCCTGCATAATTTCCCATACTTTTCTGATATCCCAGGGTTCACTGATTCAAGCCTACTTTATACAGATACGAGCATACGCCATTGTCCTTAGAGAGTGAACACAGTTTCAGGTAAGTCGCACCCCGGGTCTGATTGAGTACATATTATCTTTATTCAATTTTTACAACATGAGGTCTAACATGATGTTTATCTAACACACAGAGTTTTCCATGTACAGTCCTGATGAAGACCCATAAAGTGGTTGTGAAACCGCACACTACCTGAATGGGTCGAAATGTAAACAGATTTTACACTTAGCCTATACTTTTATACTCTTTTGGTTTAGAAAAGGTGAATGTGATCCAATCCATCCACAAGAGACTTTAATTTGAAAAAAATTGACAGGCTTTCAAAAGTTATTTGTCAATCATTTTGTTTTATTTGTTTAATCGCCACCTAAAGTGATGCACTGCATGAGTACTTTTTTCATCTATCACGTATGGAGCACCAGATTGAATAATATTGTAAATTGTTATCATTTTGATTGCAATACATATTCTTCCAACCAACATGTTATGCCGGTTTCTTTTTTCTATGATTGATTCATGTTATCTAACAGATTGTTAAAAAGTTTAATCTAAAATCAACAAGGTTATTTTAAATGTATCTGACTGAACCATTTTGATAATGCAAAGCTTGTGCATACCCTGCACGAGGAAATCTTGCTCTCCTTTTTTTTTTTTTATTTCAAAATATTTTATTGGAGTAAATTTTGACATATGCAGATACAAGGAAAGCATTTGTCACAATTCTTCGCTGTTCCAACAAGTATACTGTATGGCTTGTGGTGGAGCAATGACGCTACCTTCATAGTTCCTGCTGTGGGTATGTCAGTGAAGGAAGCACTGCTGCTTCTGATGAACTACTGCTTGTGAGTGAGTGAAACCTAAACTGCTCCTGTATCTGCTGCACCTGTTCTTTGAACAAGAACCTTGCCCTACTTGCCCTATTGCTGCTTTGACTATTGCATTCTAATGCACGTGTTGAAAAGGACCCCATTCTATAACACATAAATATCTAACACACAGGAAACAGGTGTGATAGAACAGGGGGTGCAGGTGTATAGGGCAGTTTGGACTCGTCATGTTGATAGAGACAGATTATGAAATTAGGAGTTAAAATAAGAGAGAGAGGAGCAAAGGAACAGCAAAAGGGAATAAACAATAAAGTGGTGTCAAAGGGAGAGAATACGAAAGAGGAAAACAAACGTGAGCGGTAGAGGAAAGAATAGGATTGAAAACACCTAAAAGGGAGAGAATGAAAGGGATTGGGATAACAAAAAAGAAAGCAGGCAAGAAAAAGGAAAAACAAAGAGATATTAGAAAGGGGGTAATAACCAAGAAATTGAAGATGAGGAAGAAACGAAAGGGTCAGGAAAGTACACATAAAGGAAAGACGTGGCGGCAAAAAAAATACACTGGGAAAAAAAGCGAGGGGCAGAAAGAAAAGAGAAAGTAAGACCAAAGGCTGCACAACGGCAAAGAGCATGAGCAGGAGGTCATAAGTGACTGTGTGCAAGAGAGGGAGGCAACCATGAAAATGAGAGAGCTATCCATTGCAAAGTGGTTAAGTAGTTCAGACGGCATTGCCATGGCTTTTACAAATGAGTGAAGTTATGGAATAAGAAAGAGAGATGGCGCAAGTGAAAAATTCAAAATAAAAGAGGGGGAGGAGTAAGAGAAGCAGCAGGGAGTTGAGTGGACTTAAATGGAAATTGGAAACTATAAAAGTAAGAAAGAAACAAGAAGAAGATGCATGGGAATGGTAGCAGGGAAGGAAAAAAGTTTGATTATTTGAAAATTAGAGAGAGAGGTAAAGGGGGGGTAGTTGGAAAATGGTGATGCAGAAGACAGAACATTAAAGAGGCATAAATAGTGGGGAAAAAGGCTTTGCTTTATAATGGTGGGAAAATGAGAGGAGAAAAGTTGATAGTAATATATGAACTGCAGTGAGAGATATTTAGTGGTCAAAGGTGAGACTTAATGTAAAAGGGAGAGGGAGAGTGGATGATATAGAAATTAGAAAATGTGAGGAGAGCACGTTGTAGTCAAGTGCAAGGAGAGAGGGACGAACGAGTGGTGGGTGACGGTGAACCTGAATTGATAGAGGTAGGTGAGATATAGGTATGGATATAGTTTAGTGAATGGGAAGTTGAGATATGTAGGTAATTAGAAGAGACAGAGTAAACTAATGGTAGAGTGAAGTTGCAAAGGAACGCAGGAGAAACAGAGGAAAGGGCAACATTGTCAGAACAAATAAGGGAGGGAAGATGGCAGAGGTAAAAGATCAATAGACGTACACGTGTGTGAAGAGGAAACTCAAAGAAATGGATAAAACTGGAGGCCAGATGTGGAATTAAGAGGAGAACTTGGAGAGAGAGAGAAGAACAGGAGTGGGAGCGACGAAAAGTGGGATCAATAGAAATCAGAATGACAGAGGTAAAAGAGAGCAATGCTAGTGAGAGAGAGGCTTAAATATGTTTGTGGGGTGTAGCAGTGCTGGAAGAATGAGAAACTTGGGTGATGTGATCAGAGCAGAAAAGGTGATAAAAAAAATAAGAGCCAAAGACGAGAGTCACACTCAGAAGGATGGGATTGAGAATGTGAGAGAAAGACCAGCAACAAGTTCCTTTGGTGCATACGTAATGACATTTTCCCCACCACTGCGGCCTCAGGTACCTCGTTTCTTCTTTTGGAAATCCTATAGCGCTACTCTAGCGCTTTCCTTGGTAGACCCTTGGCCAAACCATCAGACCCACCCTACTCCAGCTGTGGTCTAGTCTTGAGCTCTTGGACAATAGTTTCACTTATTCCTCTACTGCCATTTTACGTCAAGATTGGGAGTGCCTCAGATCAGGCTAAAATCTGGTAGCCAATGGGAAAATGAAAGACCATAACTCAAATCACACTGGATATTTACCAGGGAAAAGAGACAATGCCCCATGGTCCCATGGTCTAGGAGAATATAGGAGGTTAAAACGCAAACATTTACAACACATGCTTTTACAACACGGTTTTTACATCATAACATCTATTACAACCCATGATTTTACAATACATGCCATCACAACGCATTTTCAGAAACTACATTTACATCGCATTCCATTACAACGCATACCATCACAACGCATACCATTACAACGCAAAATACTTTTAGGGTAATAGTGGGGTAAGTTTTGGATAGTGTAGGTGTAAAATTACTATTCTCACTCCAGTGAGTGCACCAGTAGGGTAAGTGTTAGATTGTGTAGAGGTAACAATTACTATTCCTATGTACCCCCAAACCCACACCCACCCTAAAACTAAAATAAAATCCATTGCTTACCTTATAATGCATTGTAATGGTATGTTTTGTCCTGGCATGAGTTTTAGTGACATGCGTTGTAATGCCTGCATTGTAATGGCATGCAATGTAAATTCAGTTGCGTTGTAACACCCAGATTGTAAAGTGACTGCATTGTAATGACTGTGTTATAATGGTTGTTTCCTGGTCTACGCACCAAAATGTGCTACAGTGGGAAGGTTCGAGCCTGTGAAGCCAGCAGTACAGCATTGCAGGACAGCTCTCCTACTTGATGATAGGCAAATCATGCTTTCACTGTGCCTCTGTCCACTAATCTTCTAATTTGCACGAATTTAGGATTAGTAGCTAGGTTTGTCTTTGCACTTAGGTTACAATTAACTATAACATGAGGTGCAAAGCTGTGAACCCTCCAATACACCCCAGCGATGAACTTTGAAATGTCCAGCATATCCCAGCAATGGAAAATGGATTTCCAAGGATACTGAAGTGTACTGTAAAACGAGTCAATTCCATGCTTAGCACTCTGGCCTCAAGCTATTGACTCTAGAGGTTGACTGGCTATTAAGTTAAGTCAATCATGTTAATTTAGGGTCTTGGGTTATGTTTGAAGCTTTTTGCAGTGATCACTGAGTGATTCACAACCACTTCACTGTAGGTGTTCACATTTCTCCTCATTAGCAGATTTAAAGGCAAATCTGTGCCCGACACCTGTACTCCCTTTCAGCCACCCTGTAAACAAACGCTGGCCAAGAAAAGCTGTCTTATAGCTCGTAATATTCACTGCATGTGTATCTGAAAGACCACAGAGGGACACCCTTCCAGGCCACTTGAGGCATCCCACCCGGCTGCCCACTCATTCCAGTTGACATATTTCCTGCTCCAAAGCCTTGCTTTGCTTTGTCATTAGTGACTGGCATAAACTTGGGGGCAATTTGGCATCGTGTAGTGGCTGGCTGCAAGATTCTGGTCACATGGCCCAAAAGTGGGGCAAGGCAGCAAACATAAGAACAGGTGGCCATCCTAATAAGGGTCAGAGCTGGAGATCTTACATCCCACAGCATGTAAATAAAGACTTTGATTGGCTATCAAAGAAAACCATAACTATTCTGGAGCCATGCATTCAAGTTAGCTGCTGAAACTGTCATATGTCCCATGCAGGCCCATTGCCATGTTACCTATGTTCGCATGAGAGTGCTGCAGTCTTTGCTTTGCACATGTTACTACACGTTACTACACACATGTATTTTTCTTAGTGCCTTTCTGTACTTTCACACAGAACTCACTGCTATTTTTGTGTTATGTATTTTCCTGGGATTTCGTCTGAACACTGTAGACAAGGTCAAACAATAATGCCCCTTGGTGAACAACACTTACAACGCAACTTTTACATCGCAGAGCCTTTACAACGCAACCATTACAACGCAAACTATTACAACGCATTGCTCTGGGGGGCGCTCTAGGATAGGGAATAGGTTAATTTACTATCCAATAACCTTCCCTAGTGTCCACGGGGACTGGAGTTGGAATAGTAAATTTAACTATTCACTATCCAGCACCCCAAAGCACTATGCGTTGTAATGGACTGCGTTGTAATACTTACGTTGTAAAGGCATGCGATGTAAATGCATGCATTGTAATGTCATACACCCATGCCCCTTATTATTCTGTTTTGATCAGGCACTAGCACATAGACAAAACACACACATGCAGATGTTGTTTGGAAACATGTACCCTTTGATAGGTATGCACAGACAGGCAAATACACAGAAAAGATCACGACTACAGCTGAGATGTAGAACATTTACCTGTGCATGCTAAGGTATGGGGTCTGCTGCAAACACTCACATATCTTTTGATTTGTAATCACTTTGCTTCTGTAGAAGGAGAGGAGGGTAGATTACCTTGTCTTCTATATAATAACAGCTCCTTTTATGATTCATGGATTACTTACTATGCTGACCAAATTTGTGTTAGACATCTTCTTACTTATTGTGGCACTTACACTGTAAACTAGAGCACAATAGTTAAAATTAATATTTTAAACTTTTCTCGTGTCACTGTCAGATCTTATTTTGGACAAGTATGAGTGTAGGAGCAAAGGGTGTGTGCTGTCACTGCGATTCCCGAGAGGGTCGGAGTGTTGTGTTCTGGTGTGTCTAATTAGTTGTTCCTCTGTGAATGAATAAAAGGGCAAGTGAGATACTATAACAAGTCGGTCCCGTGGTCTTGGGTACTAAGGAGGTATGATTTCTCAGGCCCTGCCTACTAAGTTTCGATGGTCTGCAGCATAGCTCTGTGACTACACATAATCCCTGCAACAAAACTGAAGACAGCCATTGAAGAGATGAGCATTCCTCAGGCTGCCTCACAGTCTATTGAAAGCAAGAACGCAGTTGTCACATTTAAGCCCACATCTTTCCTTCAATAAAAGTGTGACGCAGCAGCCTTTGGCTACAGTCATTTGAATTCCCGCAGACAAAACTCTAGTAACTCTTTCATCAAAACCATTAGCTTTGGCAGAATACCAGGGAGTGGATTTGTGAACAATACCCCTAAACTCAGACATTTTAACAGAAGAGAACTCCGCTCCACTGTCCGTGGTAAAAGACATAGGAAATCCTTCATTGAAAAAGCACTCTCTTAGAAATTCCAACACACTTTCCATAATGAGTACCTTAATAAACCTCCACTCTACTTATTTAGAACTTTAATCTTCAGGCAAAATCAAATATTTACAATGTGACCTTAATATATGATATGGTGCCAAGAAATCCAGAGACAAATGTTGCCAAGAACCTTAGGGAACTGATCAAGAACTAAGGGAGTAGTCCGTGCCTTTGAACAATTGTCAGAAGTGGAGCATTCCTTACAGGATTTTGCCTATTTACTATTTGTTTTCTTCCATAAAAGCCGACAAATAATAATGAACTCTGAATAATTTCCAAATGTATCTTATTAATCTGAAGTTGTGCTCTTTGAGAAAAAATCAGCAAAAATAAGTATGTCATTGTGTTATGTTCCAGAAGAGATTATTCATCAACCTCTTGGAAGACGAAGGTAAAAGTCAAATCAAATGGCATGTGTAGATGGCACGAGACACCATCAGGGTTCACAAAAGTGGTTGTGTTGACAATTCACTAATAACTAAATCTGATAATGTGCAGACCTAAGATCAAAAGTAGAAACGTATCTACTCCATTGCTGCACACATATGATCTTGAGTAGCGAATGTTGATCCACAAGAATTTGCCTCTTTAGAAAAGTCAAATCAGAACATAATCTCAACTTTGCTTCTTTTCTATATAAATAAAACAATGTGGGGAGCCCACTCTGAGGACTCAATAGCCTGAGTAATACCCTATTTGCACATATCTCCCAGCATGGTTTAAAAGGGTGCCGCTCGAGTGAGGAGTTTGCTTTGCCTTTGGTCCTTGCTCGCCACAGGAGTGGTTGGGAGCCTACTGCTGGGGAATCTTTTGCACCAAGTCCGGCCGCAGTGGAGGTGAGAGGCGGAGGCGAGCGGGACTGCGAGGTCCAGCAGTCCATCTGGCAGCGCCAGCTGGTTCCTCTTCCCGCCGCGCCTCGCGCCCCCTCCCAGTGCCACGCCCCCCCGCCTGAGTGCTTTTAACTCCTCGCGGCCCCCGCTTCGCGGGAGCCGCTCGAGTGAGGAGTTTGCTTTGCCTTTGGTCCTTGCTCGCCACAGGAGTGGTTGTGAGCCTACTGCTGGGGAATCTTTTGCACCAAGTCCGGCCGCAGTGGAGGTGAGAGGCGGAGGCGAGCGGGACTGCGAGGTCCAGCAGTCCATCTGGCAGCGCCAGCTGGTTCCTCTTCCCGCCGCGCCTCGCGCCCCCTCCCAGTGCCACGCCCCCCCGCCTGAGTGCTTTTAACTCCTCGCGGCCCCCGCTTCGCGGGTGCCGCTCGAGTGAGGAGTTTGCTTTGCCTTTGGTCCTTGCTCGCCACAGGAGTGGTTGGGAGCCTACTGCTGGGGAATCTTTTGCACCAAGTCCGGCCGCAGTGGAGGTGAGAGGCGGAGGCGAGCGGGACTGCGAGGTCCAGCAGTCCATCTGGCAGCGCCAGCTGGTTCCTCTTCCCGCCGCGCCTCGCGCCCGCTCCCAGTGCCACGCCCCCCCGCCTGAGTGCTTTTAACTCCTCGCGGCCCCCGCTTCGCGGGTGCCGCTCGAGTGAGGAGTTTGCTTTGCCTTTGGTCCTTGCTCGCCACAGGAGTGGTTGGGAGCCTACTGCTGGGGAATCTTTTGCACCAAGTCCGGCCGCAGTGGAGGTGAGAGGCGGAGGCGAGCGGGACTGCGAGGTCCAGCAGTCCATCTGGCAGCGCCAGCTGGTTCCTCTTCCCGCCGCGCCTCGCGCCCCCTCCCAGTGTCACGCCCCTTTGTTATACATAGGAGAACCTCCTCACGCGCGCAGCGGGACGCGCGCGGGGCGGTCACCGGGGCGAAGACCGGGCAAAGAGCGGGCCGTTTTAGGCCGTTAGAGGCCGGGAGAGACCGGACCGGGCCACCCCTCTAACGCCCCCGCCATATTGTCCCATTATCTACCCCAACATGGCATCTAGGGCTTTAAGGAGTAAGTCTGCACATCATGGCGCAAGCACCTTGGAAAAATTCTTCCCAAAGGCGAGCTCCCAAATCAGCAAGTGTCACTCACCCACGGACTCCCACCTTGAGATGGGTCCTGAAAGTGTGTTCCTGGACCTTGGGGAATCTGTCTTAAATGATGTTAGTACACCCATCACAACGGATGCTACTCATTTGTCCCTACTGGACAGCATTGACCAGACTATTGAGTCGGTACTCCGTCAGCTAAGAACTCCTGTCACGCAGAGGGATCGGGTCTCCCCACGGCCAACGGGGTCTTCCGACCACTCTGCTGTTCCGGATAACATGGGTCTAAACACGTTGGAAGCGGGTCAAGCGGCCCTGTTAACACTCCCTGTAGATAGTGGGGCGGCTCAGCCTCTAAAAAGAAAAAAGCCTGCTGAAATAAAGAGGGCAAAAAGGGCAAAAATCGCTGTATCTGAATCAACCCTCGAAGAAAGTACAGATATCTCGGTCTCCCCTGAGCTCATTCTATCTGGGTCGGGCTCGGATCTTGTGGCCTCGCCAGCTCCTGTGTTATCACCAGTGGCGGCGGGCCCTTTTATCTTTGGTGGGCTATCTTCCAATAGTTCAGATACAGTAATTAATTCCCTCACAGCTATCATTAAGAATTTGTTAACCCCCATCTCAGCTAGATTAGAGGCTATAGAGAATTTACTCCAGTCCCGGGAAAATATTCATACTAGGAGAAGCCCTGGTGTAGCTACAAATGTACCTGTAGCCAGTGGGAATCACCTGGGAACAGCTTACCTCCTTCTACATTGCCCCAGGTTTCCAGTAGGGCATTGCCTAGTGCAAATGGTGCGTCTATCTCTCAGACGCGCACTTTGTCACCTCCAGCGCCCAGGCCCCCTGTTCCGGCTCCCAGGAGATCCAAACTACCCCCTGCGCCGAGGCTAGCGCCGCAGTCAAGGGCGACAGTGGGTCCTACAAATGCCCTAAGTGATGGTTCTGTCCCTCCCCCAGATAGACGCAGGGAGGTCAATCTGCCCCCAGAAGCTGTTCCGTATACGGCAATCATGGTGGGAGTTCCTGAGCTAACTGGTGGTGTTAGGGAGTCCCAAGACTCCCTACGTAATAAGGTCATAAGCTGGCTCAGTATTAATAGACCGCTGCCCCCAAACTTGAAGGGTGAGGTTCTGATGGTAAGGAGGATCCCATGGATTGGCCCTACCAAAAAGAACAGGTCGGGGGATTGCATCGTCTTAAGTTTTAGGAGCCCACATGTTGCAAATTATATCTGCAACTGGCTTGTAAGGCCTGATAAGTCCACAATAGAACTTGTACCCCTCTCTTATTTCTATCCTAGTGGTAGCAACACGGTGCGAGGGAGTGAGAGGGGATGGACTAGGGTGGGCTTTGCTGTAGATGGCTCCCGCTACAGATCAAGGCACTCCCTACCAACTGCTCAGGCAAATTTCACACATCACAATAGGTTTTCCTGTCTGGATCAGGTCGATTGACCACAAACCAGGTCAATCCTCTCTGGTCCTGAGAATAGGGTGGATGATGTGTTAAGTTGTGTGGGATTGGGTGTGATCCCTATGTCGGAACCAACCCGACTGCAGGCCGCCAATGAGCGAGGGGCTGACACGGTCGACAATTCGTCCCAACTGGGTCCCCCACTTAACACCGGGCCTGCCCATATTCCACAAATAGGGGCAGTGGAGCGGGCTGGTCCTGCTGCCACCGTTGTCGTCGGAACCGGTGCCCTGGACGCTGGTTTACCCATGGCTACCCCGCAACCTCCTGCCGGAGTTCAGGGCAGCCTGCCACCTGATCCAGGATTGAGAATTCTCTCCTGGAATGTGGCAGGAATTGCGAATAAGGAAGGCTCTCCTGAATGGGATTCCCTGGTAGGTGGATGTGATATACTTCTCCTTCAGGAGACTTGGGCGAGGGTCGCTCAGACCAGGAGAGGGTTTGAAGTTTTCGAAATCCCTGCTAAATGGGCTGGGAGGGGGAGGCCATCTGGTGGCTTGGCAATCTGGATTGCGAGCCACATTGGGTGTCAGGCGGAGCAGGTTCGCACGTGCTCGCAGGACATCCAGTGTGTGCGGCTCACCTGGCCTGGCAAAACCTCGTGGGCCATTGTCAACGTCTACTCGCGTCCGGTGGCCTCGCCAAGTGAATCACCCACCCTAAATGATTTGGCTTCCTTCTTGGGCCAACTTCCGGGTGATTACAAGGTGGTACTTGGAGGAGACTTCAATTGCCACTTTGAACCTCTGGAAGGTTTACTCGATGGTGTCCTTACGGCCGAGGACGACCACTGGGGGGTTCCACCCTCTTCTTCTCCTCACCCTAAAGCCTGGTCCCCTCTAGCCTTACAACTCATGTCCCTTACACTGAATAGCGCGCTGAGGGCGTGTAATGGTCGTACGCCTTCCGATACCCCCTCGGTGTGTACTTTCAACAGGAGGGGCCATGAGTCGAGGCTAGATTACATCATGGTGGACATCACACTTTGGCCCAAAGTGTTGGACTTTAGGGTAATTAAGAGGTCAGACAGCGACCACAACGCCCTCTGCCTAAACATCTTGTGCCCTTTGCCCTTGACGGACTCATCCCCAGCTGGCCAAGGGGTCGACATGGGGGATTTGCTCCTTACCACAAACAGGCGCCGGGTTAAGTGGGGAAAGTTGGTGAGGTCGGAAGAGTCCATTAAGAAATTATATGAGCTGGCACTCCCAAGCTTTGTGGAGGTGGATGCTCTCCTGAACGATCCAAGAACCCCCGATTACCACGAGAAACTGGGAAATATTCACCAGGTTTTAGTGAGGGACTTGGCTGGGGTATTCCATCCGGAGGTCCCAATCCGAAAGAAAAGGACCCCTGTCCCCACCTGGTATACTCCAGATTGCAGGGCAGCAAAAGCTGAGCTCATTGCAGCCATAAAAGAGGGGTCAGACAAGGCTAAAGTCCGCGACTTAAGGAATCACCATAAATCAGTGCTGGCGGCTGCAAGGACCGAGTGGGACTGGAACCATTGGCAGGACCTCTACGATGCCCTCAAAATCAGGGACTCCCGGAAATTCTGGGCCCTGGTAAATAATGGGTCAGGGGAACTCAGCAAAGCGATTGAGTCTAATATAGCTCCCGCGGTCTGGGAGGCCCATTTTGGGGCTCTCTACCAAGACACTAGTTCCTGCCCGGCCGCAGAGCTGCAATTGCCCTTGGGCACTCAGGAGTTCGGAATGGAACTATCCCTGGGGGAAGTGGAGCTTGCCCTAGAACGTCTAGCAGCGGGGAAGGCACCAGGCCTGGATAGGTTACCCGGGGATCTATTTAGGCACCACCCGGATATCTGGGGCCCATACCTTCTCGTTCTATTTAATGCCATTCTCGGAGGTATGGCGATCCCTGGGTCGTGGTTGGGGGCAGAGATTGTGCCCATCCACAAGAAGGGTTCTACTCTGCTCCCTTCCAATTACAGGCCTATAAGCCTGATAGATGTGCCCCAAAAGCTCTTCGCGCGCCTCATCTTGGACCATCTCCTAGACTGGGTCGAGGCCAATGACATCTTGAGCCCCCTTCAGGCTGGCTTCAGGAAGAACACGTCGACCATGGACCAAATCTTTCGCCTCCTTCTCCTGTATTGGAAGACGGTTACGTTAGGGGGAGGCCGATTGTACATGGTCTTCGTGGACCTGAGGTCAGCCTTTGACCTCGTCCCGAGGGGGAAGTTATGGGAGGTCTTGCAGAAGCTAGGAGTTCCCCCCCACCTCCTCAGAATTATTATTAGGCTGCATGAGAACAACTTTGCGGTAGTGAGGTGTGGGAGGGATGGCAAGCCCTCGGGTAAATTTCCGGTCCGCCGAGGTGTCAGACAGGGCTGTGTCTTGGCTCCGACACTGTTCTGTCTGTACATTAACAGCGTCATTCAACACCTTGACGCTGTTGGGGATAATGACGCCCCGGTTTTGGCAGGAAGGAGGGTTCCGGCAATAATGTTTGCCGATGATACCCTCCTTCTTTCCAAAACCCCTATGGGGATCCAGAGGATCGTGGATGGTTTTGGTCACTTCTGTCGACAACATGGGTTGGAGGTGAACACGGAAAAAACTAAGTTCATGATCTTCAACCCTCCGACCAAGACCAGACCAAATCCAAAACTGGGGGATATTAGTCTGGAAAGGGTTTCTACCTTTATATATCTGGGGGTCTCACTTCAAGAAAATCTCACATGGGATTCCCAGGTGGCAAGATCTAGGTTGAAACTCTCCCAGTTATCGGGCGCACTCCTGAGGGTATCCAACAAGTCCACCTTCAAGCCTGTCAGTCCGGCCCTGGAAATGTACAGGACCCAGGCGAAGGCAGCTGCCTTGTATGGCAGTGAGCTGTGGGGCCATAAAGCTGGGTCTGTCATGGCAGGGGTGGAAAACTGTTTCCTCAGACGTCTTCTTGCTCTCCCACAAGGCACTCCACTCCTCCCCCTAAGACTTGACCTGGGCCTTCCGTCAATCGCAGAGGACCTGCGGTCGAAACCGGTGAAGTACTGGCATCGGTTATGGTCCACCGAGGAGCTGCATCACTATAGGCAGGACCTCATACACGTTATGAGGCTGGATGTTAATGGTAAGATCCCGTGGCTGGCACTCATTAAGTCGGAATGTTCCAGCCTGAATCTGCCAGACCTATGGGATGACCCAGCTCAGGGCTGTAGAAGGATTTCGCGCAAAACCTTGGCACAGCTCTACAAGAACAAAACCCTCGCTGATATGGACAATGCCTGTGACAGTGGCACCCTGACGGGACGTTTTTTAGTATCCAAAAATTCTTATGTTTTTGAACCTTTTATGGATTTTATCTATCCTCTTTTGGCGAGGAAATTGTTCCTGCAATGGAGGTTTGGTACGCTCCCTACTAAAGTCTTCACCTGTAAATGGTCGCCAGGGGGCGACAAGCTTTGCCCATGCTGTAAAGTTAAGGATGAAGATGATCTACACATAATGTTCTGTTGCCATGCTTATCGGAGCCCGAGGAGGCGCTGGCTAGCCCCTCTATGCCGGAATCTGGGCTTCAGTAACTACCTGCAGGCCTACAGGGTGATGAAAACTAATACCCTGGGCCACATTGTGTTTGCGGTTTCCAAATTCTTGATGGCAGCATGGATAATAAGGAAGAAAATGTCTGGTTAATCTTTTTTAGCTTGTCTTTTTCGTACACTGCAGGTCCAGTTGGTTTTATTGTATATACTGTCTTTTATCTGTATGTTTTTTCATGCTTCTTTTATGGCCTATGTGGCCGAAATAAAGAATTTTTGGATTGGTTTAAAAGGCCAGATGCAGTATTAT
This sequence comes from Lissotriton helveticus, assembly GCF_964261635.1. NCBI lineage: Eukaryota > Metazoa > Chordata > Amphibia > Caudata > Salamandridae > Lissotriton > Lissotriton helveticus. Next base: position 1,914,129,250 of record NC_136065.1, read on the forward strand.
ATTGGTCGCAAAACACTGTCTCAAATTGTGCTCCGACTTTATTTGATCAGCAATTTATTTTGCGAGCCAAGCTATTGTACTAATAGCTGTATTCACAAAATAAGGGACTGTAGGGTTTGCAAAAGACATGAATAATTAATGTTCATTATTTAGACAGGTCACAAATTGATCACAATTTGACTCCCTTTCAGGGGTGGTGGGCTGCAAGGGGCATCTGAAATTGAATTACATATATCTATGGTAATTAACTCCTGAGATTTTTTTTATTGTGCTGGGTATTGTTCGCTATCAGCTTTTCGTTCCCAAAGGTTGGATCAGTTCACCTTTGGTATGTGGTCAGCCGTGCAACATATTTTCTTTGCAAACTTTCATTGAACTTAACTTGCTTTTGCAAATGTTATAAACCTATATGTCAATAATTCCTTGTGCCTCTACTTGGAAATTGTGGGTTTACCAGACTGTGGCATGGCCTAATGTACCGGCAAATGAAACTGACCATGCTTTTCTGAGCATCGGTTGGTTCTGTTTTTAAAAATCTGCTGTTAGTTATTGTAATACAAAATAGACTGCACATTTGCTGCACTCTAAGGCTCTAAGAAGATCTCTTGATGTTAGCTGAACTATAGGAAGGCAGGCAGGGATGGATGGAGGGAGGTGGGGAGGAAGAGAGGAGGAGGAGAAGGGGAGAGCGGGGAGAGGGAGAGAGAGAGAGAGAGAGAGCGAGAGAGAGATGGTTCTGATTACTTCCGAATAAAGATGGATTTAATTATTTATTACATGATCAGTACACCTACCCTTCAATAAAATCCCCACGGTAGTTCAGCAACATGTATTATACACAAGAGCACATAATAGCTAAGTTTGGAAGTATGTACGCCCAAGATTACACATCCAGCTGCTGAAATATTTTGATTTTACTATGAGCTATGAAGAAGTAAGCTATCTCAGCTGACCACGTGCCTGCAATGACCTGTTGAAGTGCATTGGTTGGAATGTTAGCAACCTGCTCGAACCATCAGAACAATAAAACTGTTATTTTGTGATTAGAGCCATTATTAAAATATTTTGAAAAAAACTGTATGGTAAAGGAGGCCAGCAGTGACCTTCGAGGTCGATAAACTCTGTAATGTATAGTACGTATACAGTGAATAATAATGTTGTGTTTAAGAAAATGCAGATTTTTGTATGTAGCACATAAATAGAGGTTTTGTTTTTATCACGATGGCATATTGTGTTATGTGCTCACAGCTTTTCTGCCCATTATGAACGAGTCTGCCTTTCCACTCTTCTGTGGTACAACACTGGCCCCAAGTGACGGGTTAAGTTTTTGTCTTTGACTTTAAAGTCCTTTTCAGCTCTTTCGTTTCCGTTTCCTCGCTCGACATCAGTTTGGAAAACTGCCGAACACACCCTTCGCGTGCCCTGCGGGAAGATAAGTCACGCTCCAACGACAAAGCTTGAATTCCTGCAACCAAGCTGAGCGTTAGGAATGACTGGGGTCAGCAAAGCGCGGCCCACAACTTCCGGCCTTAGTTTTTTTGCGGTTGAGGAATCTGGAGACAGGGTGCCTCTATATAGGGACAGGGTAAATGCACCCACCGTTTCCTGGTGTTAACCTGCAAACCTACATATCTCCGGCCTCCGGGCCGACCAATCAGAGTAGCTCAGGCTATAACCGGCAGGTGAACGAACACTCGGCAGATGAGGTATAATGTGGCTTAACGGTCAGAGCTGCCGACTTTGGAGCTGGGGAACCAGTTTCGAACCTTGGTGTTGGCTTAACATCCTGTGTTTCTGGGCAAATCACTTAGGGGCATATTATCTAGGAAGTGGCAGTGAGAGGCGTTAGCCTCCTTGACTCAACGCCTCTCATCGCCACTTCGGAAGCGCCAGGATGCAGCATATTACCAAGGATATGGTGCAGCCTGACGTTTCCCCATGCGATGGCACTAAGTCTCACGACTTAACGGCAATGCAGGCACAAGGGTGTCTGCAAGCAGAGAGGTTTGTTTATGTACAGGAAGGTGTCCCTTCTTGTACATAAATAAACCTTGGCATTTTGCTTTTTCCATGTGTGCTGCACAAGGCAGCACACATGGAAAAAGCAAAAACTAGGAGAAATGAAGCATTTCTCCTCGTTTCACCACCTTAAAACCAGGATTTTCCTTGTTTTAAGTTTGGCGCTGCCACCTATTATCGCCTCTCTTGATAATAGGTGGCAGCGTCAAAGTGAATGGGTGTTGCGGTGAAACGCCCCCGCAACACCCACTGCACACCCCATTCATGCTAATTTTAGCATGAAAAGGGCCCTATTACCAAGCCAGCGTTAAGCCAATTAACGTAGCCACGTTATGTGGTTTAATTCTGCCTTGGTAATAGGGCGCTGACCCTATCGCCACCACAATGTCACAAAAAGTGAGTTGTGGTGGTGATAGGGGCTTGATAATAGGCTACAATATCTCCCTGTGCCTATCAAAAAGGAATGTGTCCTTGGGTAACGTAACCGGTGCTCATGTAAAGCGCTAAAAAACCTTAGGGTGGAGTCCTTGGACTTCACGCTTTATAAAAACTGCAAGAAAAAAAACCAATAACAGCAAAAAAAAACAATGCCTTTGCTGAACAGAATGGACAGACATCGTGTTGCTAGTGACCACTACCAGCACACTTCAGGTCTAGCATTGATAAGAAAAATAAATAAATCCAAACAATAACCGTCCTGACTCATGACCCATCAGACACTATTACATCAGTGACTTCCATATTGCTAAAATCTCTACTTGTCAAGGGAAGGCACAACTGCACCAAAGACCAGTGGAAGGTTGTAGGTCTGCTGTCGATTATAACACAAGGACAGGTGTAGCAGCATCAGCGCCTCCATTACGAGATGGCCTGAATGCACGCCCTGACCGGCAGCAGGAGTTACCGGCAGACCCTGGGTTTTGCCGGGCCCCGGGGGAAGCACTGTCGCAGACTAGTCTTCCCCCGGGGACATTCGCGCAAGATCAGGCTATCTAGGGGGAAAGGGTGGAGTTAGGGGGAGGTTATAAAGTGCAGGGGAGGAAGGCAACTTCCTCTTCCTGTGCTCAGCACCATCGGGAGGGTTTATCGAAAGGCCACCCACCCACCCTGCAGTTCATGGGGTTTGGGTCATGGGTTGGCTTAGCGTGCCAGTTTAGGCCAGGGCTGCGGGTAGGCGATACTTTGGAGGGATAGGGGGGTCAAGAGCGGGTGCACCCATCCCTTGGGGGGGGAAGTTTGAATGATGTGGGGAGCTGGAGGCATGACTGGAATGTCAGAAATATTGAGGTAGGAGGCTAGGTGATTTGTGGATATGGATAAGGTACGGTATGGGCATGGAGTGGTTGGAGACACGAGGCAGAGTGGGGAAGAGTGTGAGGCAAGAAGAGTTGATATGGGGGTTGCTGTTATTAATGTTGATGTTTTTGGTTATTGTTTAGTTGTGCAGCCTCATCTAATAAATGGCCTTTCACCATCTGCGTTGTCTGTTTATTGCGCGAGTAAGTGATGCGATCTTACTGAACCGTTACACTGCTGGGGCGGTATATCCCTTGACCCTCGGGTAGGTCACTTCTCCACCGCTGCAGCTCCGCCTGTCTGCCCGCCTGCCGCCAGATCAGCGTCCTACTCGATCGCCGCCTGGCCTGACTTGCTTCTTCTTGTGTGCCTGCTCGTGTGCCTGCCCACCTTTCCTCTTTATTATTCTGTACCCCGCATCTCTGTGTGAGTGCCTCGTGTGCCGCCTTCTCTTCCTTTGTGTACCCCGCGTTTTTGTGAGCGTCCCGTGCTCTTGGTTACTTTTTTCCCCTCCCGCTTCCCCCGTCTTTCCCGCCGCTGCATCCCGTGCGGCCCCGCCCCCCAATACCCATTGGCTCTTCCCTCCCGCCTCCCAGCTGACCAGTCCTCCCCTCCTCCCTCTTATGGCGACCGCTGCATGGCCGCGCGCCGCTGGCACGCCGAGGGCGCACCAAAGGCAAGCCCGTCTGCGCCAGTCCGCGCCTGGACCACGCCCAGCGCCAGGACCCCTGGTCCTCGACGATGCCAGCGCACCCTACGGACCTACGATGCCACCACCCTCCACGCACTCAACGCCGGCCGGAACCCCGCCTGCTACCTAGCCAACCCGAAACGCACCCACGGACCCTTCACCTGCAAAGCCTGCCGATTCACCTGCCTCCGAACCTGCACCGCACCCGCCAAGCCGAGCACCAGCAACAACCACCTCAAGTGCATCCTGCTCAACACCCGCTCCGTTCACAGGCACGCCGTGGAACTCTGGAACCTCCTCGACACAACATCACCAGACGTGAATTTGAAAAGCACAGGTGCACCATAAATTACAATTGTAAGAAAACAACAAACTTATTGTAAAGACACAAGTAGTGATGTCCAGAAGTCTTGTTTGATTGATTCATTTATTTTTCAATAGAAAGAAACGAACAGCCGACGCGTTTCGTCCCAGGTGGGACTTCCTCAGGGCAAGAGTGAAATGACAACTCCTTGAAGGTGTAAGCGGTCGTACGGTGAAAGCCAGGGTATGACGATACGTTTCGTAGTCTAAAATTTTAGTTGAAAGTTAAAAATGCAGCAGCAACTGGAGAGCTTTGTATTATTTCTGTCCTCCAGAATATATGAAAAGCTGGGCTTGAAAGTTCACTTGAATTTATGGATAATAAAACAGAATCTCATATATTCTAGACAAAGGTGAGTATGTCCGAAGTACACCATCCATTGGTTGTGCACCTTGATCTGTTCTTATACAATAAATTCTTTGATCAGTAATATAGGTGTATATCTCAAAACATCTCCTTATTCCTCGGCTAAATTTCGCGAACAAAGAGGACGTACAATCTCCGTCATATGAAGCCCAGTAGCCGTGCACCCTCAGTACGTATAGCACCTGATGGTCCAAACGCGTCGGCTGTTCGTTTCTTTCTATTGAAAAATAAATGAATCAATCAAACAAGACTTCTGGACATCACTACTTGTGTCTTTACAATAAGTTTGTTGTCTTCTTACAATTGTAATTTATGGTGCACCTGTGCTTTTCAAATTCACTACATGTTAAGTTCTGTTTAGGACTATCACTGTGATGGCGGGTGTCTTATCAGTGTGCACATAATCCCCGGCAAACCATTTATAAAGGGGAAAATATTATTGAGGTTATCTTGGATCAGGTGCATTTCTATGAAGGTTCCGCCATCTTCCATGTTTTAGTACAACATCACCAGACGTCGCCTTCCTCACGGAAACCTGGATGAACGCCTCCTCAGCCCCCGACATCGCCATAGCCATCCCGGACAGCTACAAGATCACCCGGAGGGACCGCATTACCCAAACCGGAGGAGGCATCGCCATCGTCCACAGAAACACCATCCGCATCATGACCAACTCCGACGACACCCTCAACGCCGCCGAACACCTTCACTTCCAGATCCACACCGACCCCAAGACCACCCTCAGAGGCACTCTCATCTACAGACCCCCGGGACCACGCACTCAATTCAGCGAAGCCATCGCAGACTTCATCAGCCCGCACGCCCGCACCTTCTCCGACTATATCCTCCTAGGGGACCTCAACTTCCACCTGGAGAACAACAAGGACTGCAACACCGCCGCCCTGCTGGACAACCTCGCCAACCTCGGACTCAAGCAATTGGTGAACACCCCCACCCACTACGCCAGCCACACGCTTGACCCCGTTTTCTCCTCCAGCAAGCACATCTCCTTCAGCCACTCCACCGGACTACACTGGACAGACCACAGCTGCGTCCACTTCAACTTCAGGAGAACCACGACCCACCACCACCCGCAACAAGTTCCCCGCAGAAGCTGGAGCAAGATCACCGCCGACCAGCTCACCATCACCCTCAGCCAGAACCCACCCACCAACAGGATGGACCCCGACGAAGCAGCCCGCAACCTCACTCTGTGGCTCACCGACTGCGCCGACGAACTCGCACCACTGAAGAACCCTCCCAGCAAACCCGGGAACAGCAGGAAAGCCTCGTGTTTTACCACCGACCTCAAAAACTCCAAGAAAACCTGCCGCACCCTCGAGAAAGCCTGGCGCCACGACCAGACAACAGTACACATGACCGCCCTCAAGAACGCCATCCGCAAACACCACCAGCTGATCCGCACCACCAAGAAGACAGCATTCAAAGAAAGACTGGACAACAACACCCACAACAGCAAGGAGCTCATCAGCATCGTCAAAGAGCTCTCAAATCCCAGCGCCTGCAACACCGACATCACTCCCTCGCAAGACCTCTGCGACTCTCTCGCCTCGTTCTTCCACTGCAAGATCGCCGACATCCACAACAGCTTCGGCGCACAAACCACGCACCCAACCGTCGAACCAGCGCCCCCAACCACCACCCTCTGCAACTGGACCCCGGTCAGCACCGAAGACACCACCCGCACGATGAACACCATCCACTCCGGATCCCCTACCGACCCATGCCCACACCACATCTTCAACAAAGCCGACTCCATCATCGCACCCCAACTCCGGAATATCATCAACAGCTCCTTCGCATCCGCCACCTTCCCGGAGAGCTGGAAACACGCCGAGCTGAGCGCCCTCCTCAAGAAACCCACCGCGGACCCTACGGACCTGAAGAACTTCCGCCCCATCTCGCTCCTCCCCTTTCCAGCCAAAGTCAACGAGAAGACCGTCAACAGACAACTCTCCGCCTTCCTCGAGACCAACGGATCCCTCGACCCATCACAGTCCGGCTTCCGAGCAAACCACAGCACCGAGACCGCCCTCATCGCAGCCACCGACGACATCAGGTCCCTGCTCGACAACGGGGAAACGGCTGCCCTCATCCTCCTGGACCTCTCAGCAGCCTTCGACACCATCTGCCACCGCACCCTGATACAGTGCCTCAGCAACACCGGAATCCAAGGAGCGGCCCTGGAGTGGATCATCTCACTCCTCGCCGGAAGAACCCAGAGAGTCCGCCTCCCCCGTTCCGATCCGCGGCCACCGAAGTCATCTGCGGCGTCCCGCAAGGATCCTCACTCAGCCCAACCCTCTTCAACGTCTACATGAGCCCTCTCGCAGCCATCGCCCACCGACACAACCTCAACATCATCTCCTACGCCGACGACACCCAGCTGATCCTCTCCCTCACCAACGACCCCACCACTGCCATAGCCAACCACCAGGATGGAATGAGAGACGTCGCAGAATGGATGATGATCAGCCGCCTGACACTGAACTCAGACAAGACGGAAGTCCTCGTCCTTGGACCATCTCCCTCCGCGTGGGACGACTCCTGGTGGCCCCCTGCCCTGGGCAGCGCACCCAAACCAACGGACCACGCACGCAACCTGGGCTTCATCCTGGACTCCTCCCTCACGATGACCAAGCAAGTGAACGCAGTCTCATCATCCTGCTTCAACACCCTGCGCATGCTCCGAAAGATCTTCCGATGGATCCCCACAGAAACCAGGAAGACGGTCACCCACGCCCTCGTCACCAGCCGTCTGGACTACGGGAACACCCTCTACGCTGGAACCACAGCCAAACTCCAGAAAAGACTCCAGCGCATTCAGAACGCCTCAGCACGACTCATCCTGGACATCCCTCGCCGCAGCCACATCTCTACCCACCTGAGAGACCTGCACTGGCTCCCCGTCAACAAGAGGATCACGTTCAGACTCCTCACCCACACACACAAGGCTCTCCACGACATGGGCCCAAAGTACCTCAACAGCCGCCTCACTTTCTACACACCCACCCGCCAGCTCCGATCCGCCAGCCTCACCCTCGCCTCCGTCCCACGAATTCGGAAATCCACCGTCGGAGGAAGATCCTTCTCCTACCTGGCAGCCAAGACATGGAACTCCCTCCCCACTCACCTACGGTTGACCCTGGATCACCTCTCCTTCAGGAAACAACTCAAGACCTGGCTGTTCGAGCAATAGCGACTCCCTCCCCCACCCCCCTCAGCGCCTTGAGACCCTTACGGGTGAGTAGCGCGCTATACAAATTCTTGTGATTGATTGATTGATTGATTGCTATCCCCAGTTACTGACGCTGGCATTACCACTGTTAACAACCGAGCCATTAGCGGTCTTGGTCCCGCAGTGACATAGCGCACAGAAGCTCGTGTTTTTGCCAAAAACAGTTGTCAGGGGCCGCTTGTTACGATGGCCTACGCATCGGCAGCCCTACACCAGCCAGCACCAGCTGAGACATTAGGCAAGGCATGCGATTGACACCACCTTCATTGCATTAAAATTTCCTTCAATTTGATACCCCGATTAAATTGGTTCGCTAGGGTCGGCTTAGGCTAGTCAGCGTAAACGGATACGCCGCTGCCGAACATGGCATTGGTGCTAGTGTGTAACTATTGACTACAACTCATCAAGGAGAGAGCACACAGACACGGTTCACAGTGCCGCTTAGGGTAGACTCCTGTTATGGCACTCAGTGAAAACCCACAAGGCGACAGCAGATTGGCACGTCAGCATCAGTGCCACCTAGTGGCAGGTTTTTAGTTTGGCTTTAACTGCAACCGAGCAGGAAGCGATCCGACTAAAACAGATGCATCAGTGACACCTTGTGGCACATTGTGGTTATGGTATAGAGTAAAACCCGACAGATGGATAGAAAGATATCTGTGTTAGTGGCACCTAGTGGTAGATTGTTGTTATTGCACTGTTATGAAAAACCCACGAGACAGCATGGTAGCTGGACCACTGACCTCTAGGGGGAGCTGACACTGAATAAACACAACAGAGAAACAGCAGATCTACATCGCTGCATCAGTGGCATCTATAAGGAAATTGCTTGCAAGCCACTGATTGCAATTCATAATGAAGAGCAGACCCTGCTGCACCCACTAGTAAAAGGCTGTTATTGCATCAAATGAACCCAAACATGTTTTCTGGAGAGATACAGATACGTCAGTTGTTGTTGCTGGGCACCAAGTGGCAGATTGGTGGCATAGCTTTGCCTCAAAACTAAGTAGGGGGTACCAGAGAGATACGCCAGTGACAGCTATAGGTAACTTTCTTGTGCATGAAACCAACGAGAAAGGAGAAAATACTGCTGCATTCAGTGACAGGAGATGATGAAAGCGTGGATGGAGACAGACAGTGCTGCACCAGTGACACCTTGTGGCCGTTTGCTGGTACGACACTGACTGGAACCCAGCAGGGTCATTCACAATGTTTTCCAGAGAGGTCACTGAAGTGTTTGTTAATCCTGTAGCTTGGAGAAGTTTCAACAGAGCTGTTAAAATGACACTCAATGACAACAGGTCATTTTAGCCTTTCGATATCCATTTTCAAACAGATGCATTGTGCGTTCAAAATGAAATTGAGTGTGCTCCAAGCGCGACAATAATTAAATGACTTCCAAAACAAAAGCCCAGGACTATAAACACGGCATCTGAGTGACAGGGAGACACGTGAAAAGCCCATTTGTGAAAAAGGCAGTTCCAACGTTTGAAAAAGCAGAACAGGGACACAGGGCCGGCTCTAGGCTCATGGTGGCCCTGTGCAGGGAGCGTAGGTGGGGGCCCCGGAAGAGGGGGTCCGGACGAGGCGGAGCTCAGGAAGGTGTTTTAATAATACGTCCAGAAAAGTCGTTAGATGATTGACCAGTACCTGCGGCTGCTCCTACCCTTCCGAATTTGTCTCAGACGATACAATTTAGGAGGAGGGCATTGTGACACACAACATGAGGGATTGGGCGCACAGACAGCTGCAGTGCCAGGGCCATGACAGGGGCACCGGCACCTTCTGCACTTACTGTAGCGAGCTTTGTGTGCCACTGCACTGCCAGTGCCACAATCACATTTTTAACTTAAACTTAGTCAGTATATTCATAAGGTAGTAAATATGCAACAGTTTTTAAACATTTGGGCCACAACCACATACACTTGTTCAAGATTCTTTCACGAAATGACAACCAACGAAAGGTTTCAAGAACTGACACAACATTGCCGTATTAAGGAAGGCTATGGGATAGGTGGGCCACCACAAGCATGAATAAAATGTAACCCAAGAGACTACTAGGGATTCTCCTGGTTTGGATTCTGACAGACACATGTAACTGATTCTTTTAATGTCTATCTTGGGATGTAGATCAGAGAACTGTAAATATGATCTACACTTGTGTGTCATCAGTAATCTCTGTAGAGGTCACATCCTTACCATATAGAGGAAGAACCGTCTGAGTGAAAGTACACAATCATATCATATCATCATATATACAGTATATATATTATAAATTAAAATTATACTATTTAATTAATTCTCAGACTCTCTCTATAGCAGTCTTGTCTCAGAGTCAGACTCTCACCGTTCCAAATTAAAGCTTCGGGCCCGGGGAACCTTTACCAAGTCACACGCATTGCAACTGTTGAATAACCAACAACAAGAATTCGATTTTCCTTCTTCTGTTTTTGTTTTATGGACAGTGGTCAGAAGAAAGGAGATAGTTATTGCAACGTGTTTTTCTGCAAGTGATGGGTCATTACAGGAAACATAGGAGCTCAACGTGTTCCTACACATTCTGGCACAAGCATTTTTTTCTGTTGTTAAGCTCTGTCTACTATCTTTAATGCAACACATTACTAATGCATGTTGGTGTGTTCAATTTCACGATAAAGGTAGCGCTTTCATTCTTCATGTCTGCAAATATACTCTCTCTTTCCTCTGAAAGAGCAAGCCACCAACGATTTAAGCAGTTTGTGGGAATGGTTATTGTGTGGCCCTGAATTATAAATAATAAAGTACTCTCTGCTGTGTATTGAAAGGACAGTGCAAGTCACCTCGGAGTTCCATGACCTTGTAAAGAAACTCTGCTGTTGGCCTCCTTCGTCTATAACACTCTCTGTGACTCGCAATATACTTATAATTTATGACAGTGGGTACTTTATCCCATATATTATACCACACACACTCATAGAAATTAAACACAATATGCAAATTGTCTTAAATGTTGTGTCATCATAGCCAACAAATCACATCATGTGATGTAAAACTCGACAACATGAGAAGATGACATAGATCACGTAAAATATGATTCCATACATTTTCCAGAAAAAAAGCGCATTGGCCCCTGATTCTGCTGTCAGTGTGTGCTATGTGAAAGGTACACTCTGATCTGATCTTGAAAACTCACCTCTTTGAGGAACACTACGTCACAGTGCACTAACCTCCTACAGCCCAGTTTACTCTCCTATCACTCACTCGCTGTAAGCTTGTGTTTGACCATGTACAGCTCTCCGCTGCTTTTAGCTAGGTTCTTGCTGGAAAAACCATACGTACATACATACATACATACATCTTTTATATGTGTCTTTTCGTAAGTTAGTGATCAACGCCGCATGCAAAATAGCTACACATGCAATAAAACTTGATTTCGGGAGCGAATGAGATTGTTTACCACTCTCTGAAAACGCCCTGGTGGGGGCCACGGAGTGTGTGATATTTTCTTCTGCACCTTCTAGTGCTCCTGAGACAGTCAGTTGTGTGGAGAGTGAGCCTTTCCAATCAAGCAGACTCTCCTCCCTGCCCTGCGGTTGGCCTGAGCCCACTGAGAAGTGTGTGCAGTAAGGTGGACATGTCTCCCTGCTCATTCAGAATTAGGCCTCTGTACTGCGACTTTGTTAGCTATACAGAGGTTACATTTATATTCTAGTTCTTATAACGCACTTTCGAGTCACAACGGAGTACTTTTGAGAGCATTGGGCTCACAGGGTCAGTTGATAGGTGTTTTTTGTGGGAGGGGGACAACAGGACAAGCTGTGCTGTGATATGGTGAAGGGTAGCAGGTGTCGGGTACTTTTAATGAATGCACTCACTTTAACAAAGGTGACAACAGTTACAACATTTTCTCACAGTATTGCTTTCTTTTAAAGTCGAGGTTAAAAGCTTAATTACTCTGTATCTTCAAACCACTAGGCCACAGCGCCACTGGTCTCCAGTCACAGGGCTCACATGGGCCCTAGCCCATGGCCCCTGGCCCTACTCCTATTCACCTTTCAACCAAGTTCAGATGGGGTCTCGTTGTGTACCTGCTCACTGCTGGCTGCAAAACCAGTAGATATAAAGTTAATACAAGCGCCCCCACCTGAAGGCCAGAGTGATCTTGTGCAACTTAATAAAAGTGCCCTTACTGGCCACAATTGGGAACATGGGGGGATAAGCTGCAAATCACTATGAAAGGCATTAGGAACTGGACATCGACATAACGTGTGGGTCAAGGCACTCACCGTTGAGCTGGTTATAGACCACGTGACGTCCTCCTCCAGGTGGTCCAGCCGCTGCAGGATGGACTCGCGGTCAATGAGCGGGCCCACCTCTGACGATGACGACGGCGCACAGTCACAGTGGTACCACCGCTCACTCATGCACTCTCCCTGGCGGGAGCGTGACCACCGTGATGCGTCAGAGTTGCGCACTGCGCACAGCTCGCGGGGGCTGAATGTCCCAGGGCCGTCACGTCATTGGAAGTAGGGCTAAGATTGACGGCCCTGGGACCCAAACTGCTGGCTGGCTGGGCAAGAGTGAAAGTAACTAAAACAACAACGCTGCAGTGCCATTACTTGGTGGTATAACTGGGTCGGGCCGCCGGCTTCGGGAATTCAACCTGGCTGATTTATTAGTGTGTGTGACGGTGCAGATTGCGGACCGGGGTCGGAGCCGGAGGCCGCCAAATCCTGCCAGGGGGCCTCCAGTGCCAGTGATCCTTCCGATCCGATCCTCGTCGTGGCGGCCCCTGGGGTTTGGCGGCCCTGTGCAGGTGCACACTTTGCACATGCCTAGGGCCGGCCCTGAGGGACAGCAAACCCCACCCACCAAACAACAATGATCAGAAATCATGCCCCTTTTTCCTCTGTTATATGTTAAAAGCTGCGAAGTATGGGAAACGGTGCAGCATATTTGAGTGTTGTACTAGGTCGGGGGTTGTGGCCTAAGGGGAGCCCAGTTGAACAAGTATGACCACGTTGGGGGGTGGCGGGTTTGTTGCCTGATGAGGTACGTGTTTCTAAATGGAGCTGGGCTGATCTCAAGACGGCCAAGTGTCACAGCAAAGGATGTATTGGTTATTCTAAGACATGTCTATGAGTGGAGGGGTGTGGCCTAGTAGAGGTATGTGGAACAACGAGGTGTGTTTTTGATGGAACAATTGTGCACTAGTGAAGTGATGTGGCCTAATGACGTGTGGTGTAATGGAAGAAGTGTGGGCTAAAGGGGAAAGTGTAATGAGATGTGTGGTGGGGAGAGAGTATTTCTTACTGGTGGTGTCCTCAGTCCTCAGCTTGGGCTCAATTGTACTTAATTGTGTAACCCCGCTGACACTTATACTTTTGGTTCACAAGCCCCATCAGAAGCTACCGGTATTACGCTGCACCGCACCCCGACGCATGTATTACCTTACACTCAGCTTGGCTCAATCGCACTTAAGTGTGCAGATCCCACTGACACTTTTCCTTTTTGTTTACAAGCCCCCTTGGGAGCAAGCAGTAATTATAATTATAACTATGAGTTGCGCCTCAGGGAGCATGTGCATCAGCAAACCCAACGCATTTTTAAACACAGCTCTTACTCCTCTCAGTTGCAGTCACTAGTCGACGCGAAACCTGAGAACAGCGATTTTACACGCTTCTCCCTTCTCCGTTCATTAAATGCACACTGCTCACTTAGTCGCATTGGTTGTGGCCTGCTCATCGTTTTCAGTAAGTCTCCATACACTTTTGGGATCCTTAACTTTGTTTGGGCACCCGGAATTACCATTTATTCTGGTTCTTTTTATTCACACAGACCGTGCCTACACAAGTCACAATTGATTTGGGCTCCAACACTCACCGCAGAAGGGTCGCTAGATCTCAATAGGACCTTTTCCCACAGGGTGAGGTTTTAATCATTGTAGGAGGTACGCTTGTGCTGTTGCCCATGTGTACACCTCCTCATGGAACTCCCCTCTATTTAGGGCACAAGAGAGCACCCAGCACAAGACTGACTCCTGCCCTTCTGTTGCCCCAGGCAAGTCCCTTTCCCCTCCCTTTTTAATCATGGTCGTACTTCACACAGGCTCCACCAGGATGTATGACGTTACAACGCATGCTTTTACCACGCATGCTGTTACAACGCAGTTTTTACAACGCATACCATTACAACGCATAGCGCTTTGGGGTGCTGGATAGTGAATAGTTTAATTTACTATTCCAACTCCAGTCCCCGTGGACACTAGGGAAGGTGTTGGATAGTAAATTAAATCTATTCCCTATCCTAGAGCGCCCCCCCAGCGCAATGCGTTGTAATGGTTTTCGTTGTAAAACCTGCGTTGTAATAGCACTGTGTGGTAAAAGTTGCGTTGTAAAGGATGTTTCCCGCTCCACCATGCTCCCCTCAGAGCCCTTATGCATATTTTAATTCCAGATACTGGGTGCTCATGCCCCATCCTGATGAAGTCCTCACATTGCTAGAGGTCGAAACGCTATCAACAGTAGCCATGCATAGACTCTGTTCCCCAATTGCAACAATAATTTAAAGGAGGCATATGTTTTTTATGTGTAAAGTAAGTTTCTTCACTTTATCACTGCACTTTTCTTCACCTATGTGTGAGCACTGGATCTCGTTCCAGTATTGATTGCCTGCCTTCCCCTTCTTCCCCTTGACTTGGAAACATGTCTTTAATAAATGAAGACATAATGTTCTCTCATTGTGATTGATGTCCTAGTGAACCATTGTTTTTTCTATATATAATTAATGGGGTTGTGAAGCATGTGCAACTACAGCAAGAGTAGCCTAGAGGATCCTGCATGATTTAGTAGGAGGCACGTGGTCTAATGGAACAGAAAATAATACCTTGTGGTCCTTTGAAGGAGGAATATTCTGAACGAAGAGGTGTGATCTGACTGACAAAGTGTGTCCCAGATCTGGAGGCATAGCCTACCGGAAGAGGTATCTTCTACTGAAAGAGTTCTTGCCTTATGGACATGGGGGTGCCTTGTGGGGAGGATATAGCTTAGCTTACAGGTGTGGTCTGACAGTGGAGACATGGATTTGAATTGATTTGGGGAGGGGATGCGGTCTAACGGCTAATGTGGTCGAACTAAAATCTGGAGAACTGGGTTCGAGTCTCAGCAATGATGCTCAACATCCTTTGATTCTGGGCAAATCTCCCCGTGCCAAACAAAAAGGAATGTGTCTTTGTGTAACGCAAAAGCGTTCTGATATCTTCGGGTCAAGCTCGCGCTATACAAAACTCTGGGGAAAAAAAGCCACAGTGAAGGTGATTTGCTCTGTGCAATAGTTACAGCTTTTAGAATAAGGTGTAGTTTAGTTAAAGTGGCATGGTCTAGTCAAGGAGGTAAATTTGTCCATATAAGCCATGGTTTAATTGAGAAGTTGTGGTCTAAAACAGGAGGTATAGAAGAAGAAGAGTGGTTAGATGTAGGTAGATCTTAGGCTTTGGATGTCAGTCAAATCTCTTCACCCACTGAGTGTATTAAAAAAATATATTTCTATAAACTCTTTTGGGTCTTTTAACTCTATTCATACGTTTTGTGCAACTTTTTTACGAGGAACTTGCTGCAAATGTTCATCAAAGATAACCTCAGGTTTTAGCTATTGGATGGAAGTGGCAGCCCCAGCACATTCTATATCAACAAGACCATTTATTTGGAGGAGTGCAAAATTGATTAACTGCACTTTCATCCACTTCACGAATTTTGTCTAATCTTCCAACTTAGTAAACTTAATGACGTTAGAAAAGTCTTTGCAATTGATGAGGAATTCCCCCAAAAAAGGTGTTTAAAGAGAAAGCTCTTACAAAACCTACTTTAGAGAGAGAATACAGATTCAGCGCAGATAATGATTCACAGCTTTGCTAGTGAAAGTTTTGCTTCTACTACATTATGATAATACCCTGACTTTGTTTATGGACTTGCCATTAGTAAGGCTTTGCCAGTTTTTTTCCAAATGTACTAATTAACAGTCTTTTTGTTGTATTACAGTATTCGTCAGTGGTGCTCCTGACTTAGAATTCCAGTGGTACAACATCATTCAGTAGGGGAACAACCGGATCATGCACCACCTTCCATTAGCTACAGGTTGTAGTAAATATATTAATGCCCCTTGCTTGGGTTACATCGTTGCACAAGGGATAACATAAAAAAAGCAACCGGTAATGAACTATAACCAATAAAATATTGTGAGATCTCAATAGTTCCAAAGCAGCTTTCCGTAATATGTTGGAGCTCACGCAATTGCCACGCCATAGAAAACGTGTTTCTTTTGGTAAGTAGTCTAGTCGTTCATACGAATATAAGCCTATTACCATGTGTGCAGAAAGACAATACATTGTCCATGCGTTGTAGAAAGCAGAGAAAAATGTGTGTGTCTTCTGAGCATTAGCGGTCTGTGTCCAAACATGGTGATGGCCGGAAGGATACATTGCGGGGCAGTCATACAAACCGGGATGTGGAAAAAACACCTGCGTGCATACGAATGCATATCGTACCTGTGTCAGTTGCACAGTCAGTGTAACGCCCGACAAGCCAAATTCAGTACAAAACGGGAGTGGTTGTCTTTCAGGGGGGTTGCTCGTCCATTTTAGCATCTACTGCTAGTAAGAAGATTTCCCAGATCTCGCTCCCTACTCAGAAGTCACCACTCATACAGAGCAGTCGGAGATTGTGTGTTTCAGTCCTAGTCCAGGTTAACAAATCATGCAACAATTGCTGCGTATCTGGGGGTGCAGTAGGCTTCCACGCCTTGCCTATGTTGCATTTAAATAATACAAAAGCCTAATCTATAAATCAGTATAGATGCTTATCCTCCTACGTGGGGGGCACAGTCCCTATAGGTACAATTTGGGTGTAGAAGTGAGATTATGTGCCGTCATGTCAACAACCAGCCCAGTTACCTTTGTCCATGGGGGTTGTAACGAGGGGCATGCCCAGATCATGTGGTAGAAGTCTTCATTGCACAGTTTGCATCTGGGATTTTCTGGAGTGTGTTTTGGAAATGTTTGTTGGATGCGGTGTGGGGAGAGATATATATCTGGCGAATAAAATTAAATTGTGTATAACGAAATCAGGGGTTACGGGACACAGTTTTTGTCAGTTGGGGGAAAGGAGATCAGTCCCCGTTGGTCAACGGTCGTTGGAGTGCTTCATTCCACCGGGTGAGTGCTTTCACTGTGTGGTTCGTTGGGTGAGTATGGATCGCTGTGTATAAAGAAGTAATGGCGTGACGGGTACAGGTGGCGGATAAGATGACGTGTAGCATCGGGTAAGGCTTCGCTAATTGAGGACAGCTAAACCCAAACAAAATCCATTCTCTTAAGCATATCTGCCCCATTGTAGCGCTCATCACCACAAATGGTCCATCCCCTTTGACATACCATATTTTGCAGGCCTGATGAGCCCCAAAACCATACCCCATTTCAGTTCCCGAAGGATCAACCATAGAATCTTCTACAATTCCATCCCCTGCACCACACCCATGATCCCCTCCTCAGCTCCAGACGCTTTTCAGATATATTTCAAGTGGATACCTACTTTGTATCTTCACACTGGTCACTCCATGTTCCTTCACCATGATTACCACTTAAAGAGAGAAACCGATTCTGGAAAACTTAATCGGAAGGCAATAGTCTTATAGTTATGAACTTGTAGGGTCACAATCACAACAGCATGTGTCCCCTAAATTGTGATCATCCTATCGAGTACAGTGCCAGAGCTTGCCTGGCCATCATTTCCTTGCTTTTTCCTTTCCAAGCAGGTAGACCTGGACTACAACCTTTAAAAATTGTGCATCCACGTTACCCCTGAATATGTAATCTCATATCATGAATCATGAAAGGGAAGAAGAAATATGTTTGAGAGACCACCATGAAGTCCCCAAGCTCTGACTGCTTTTCCTCTCTTGCCTTAAGGCTCAAAGATGGGAACAGCAGGGCGGCATGGCCTATAGATACAAAACAATCTTTACATCCCTTCAAAAGCGATAGCCGTTCCAATATTGCACTTTCACATTCTCCAATATGTTCCTTTTATCTTATAACTATATAACTTATAACAGACAGTCAGTGAGCAAAGGAGTGTAAAGCAGTATTGCTGTCCACACTGAATATAGGCGAACTCACTATTGTTTTTAGTAAAAGTTACCATCACTGGGGGTGCCTGCCAGGCCCATAAGTTTATTATGAAAAAGAGACACTCCCTGGTACGGGGTCCTGCCCTCTGCAGCAGACTTGAAAGAACTGAGCAACACAGAAAGTCAGACCTTTTTCACAAAATATGAGGGTCTGTTAAAGTTAGCATTATTTGGGTGATAAAAGATCAATAACGTTTTAGATAAGAGTGGACATATTTCAAAATCTGAGAGTCCCAGGAGCGACTGCAATGTCAGAACAACCCAAGGCCTCATGTGGTATTCCCACTCGCCAACCAGGGATGTGCAATTTGCTCACCAACTGGTTTGCAAATGGAAATGCGAAATGCAATCACAACTTGCTCTTTCGCAGAACAAACATCTTGATTGATGAATGTTAATTAGGCAGCATTGACATTTGCAACTGCCTCTGATTGGCTGTAAATATACATATGGAGGCAGGTAGGGGGCAGTAGACCTCCAGGCCTGCATTCATGTGGAATAAATGTTCTTTACAAAGCAGCCTGTGTCCTTTGACACAGGCTGCTTTGTTTGCTTGCTTGGGAATAATAGGTCAATGCCTTCAACCAACAATTGTGCTTAAAACAGCAACTTTTTCGTCACAAACCATTGATACCTGGAGAGGATGTGGCACTACAGCCAGAGCTGCTGACTTTGGAACTGAGGTAAACAGGTTTGAGTCTCTGCCATGGCTAAACAACCTGTAATTCTGGGCAAATCACTCAAACTCCCCATGCCTAAAAAAAAACGTGACCGTGTGTAAAATAACTGGCGGTCATGTAAGGCACTCTAAAATGTGCCCCTTTCAGACTCCCTCCGATTTACGATTGTGATGGATGGAAAAGTCTCTTTTACAAATCACACAGAATTATTTGACTTGTAAAATAACTATCATACATTGTAATTCGAGTTTTGCAATTGAAACCCCTTTGTTTTTGTGAATCACAGACTCTGCAGCTGTGAAACACCTTTGTACTTGAGACCCCCAGGTCACCAACCCACACACCCTTCCTGCCTGAGCAGAAAAAGAAATGAGCAAGAGGGATTTTTTTAATGAAGAGATTTCAAAGAAGTCGGGTGCTTGTTCAAACCTGCTGCATGAAAAGTCTGCGCCAAACCTGCCTTTGTGGAGTAGCTGACAAAAACACCTGTAGTTCCTAAATATTAAAGAACTGACAGGGAGCTGTCAACATTGGCTGAAGTCAGCCACAACACATACGAGAAAATGTTTCAAGCAAACAAAACAAAAACTTAAGAATCCACAAGGATATGTCCAACAAAGCAAATGCCTATCATAACTAAGGATTAAAGGGAAATCATACGTTTTTCGAATAGACTTGTCCTTCACACAAGCTGGAAAAAATCTGTATTACAAATGCCAAAGGCTACAATGCACGTGTAATAGGGTGTATTGGACATCTTTCATGTCTGTGATGGAGTATCTCATCTCCCAATCTGTAAGTAAGGCCCTCAGTCACACAGGAAGTATTCTTAATGACATGACTATTTCTAAGCTCTGGTGGCATTATTTGGTCCTTTATTTATGTTTT
The DNA here is from genome assembly GCF_964261635.1 of Lissotriton helveticus. Classification (NCBI taxonomy): domain Eukaryota; kingdom Metazoa; phylum Chordata; class Amphibia; order Caudata; family Salamandridae; genus Lissotriton; species Lissotriton helveticus. Next base: position 1,914,148,974 of record NC_136065.1, read on the forward strand.
GATTTTTGTAGTTGAGTACCAGTATGCACCAGCCTTCAATATTTACTCATTCGTTAATTTTGTTCATAGAATTATCTCTTCATTCTGCCACACATCACTTGCGTCTGGTAGGAGGGTGCCACTGGAGGATGCTCCTTTGACAATTCTCAGAAAGATAAAATAAGTGGAGAGCCCTTTGAGAAGTTGAGGTCCAGTCCCACGTACATCTCAACCGTGGGCAGAGTCAACATCTCAGCTTGAGCGCATGTTACATTGGGAGGTTGTTTTGAGTTGTATTGATGTAAAGTCTCACGTGTGAGGTTGTATTTTGTTGTTTAATGTTAAGGTGGATTCTTCAGTGTTTTGCAGTGCTGCCGCATTGCATTGTCCTGCAATGTTGTTGAGCTGTTGTGTTGTTGTTACAATGTAAACATTTTTGCAACTGTTTGGGTTTGTAATGCTGTATAATCGTTGAAATGCTTGCTCAGCCCTACATGAGTCTACAGTCTACAATAGTGTCATGTGGCGCCTGGATGTGCAGGTGAGACTGAATAAAAGGCTTCAATTCTTGCGATGCTTCTATGACAACATTTGGGGCCAGATGTAGGTCACCAAATTCCGGTCGGTAACAGCCGATTTCGGCCGTTACCGACCGGTATTTGGAATTTGACATGTAGGTGGCCTTAATTTTACTGATTCGGTAAATTTACCGATTCGGTAAAATACAGAATCGGTAAAGTTACCGAATCGCTAAATCCAGATGTAGGTGGAACTTTAAACAGTGCCACAGGCTATTACCAATTCGTTATTTACCACCAAATACTATTTGGTGGTACATAACGAATACCTGTATACATGCACATCTGTGCATGTACACCTGTGCAAGGGCATGTATGTGTGTCACATGGCACACAAGCCAAAATCAGGGGTGCAACAGGGTGGCAAAGTGACACCCTGTTCCCCTTGACAAATTGGTATTTTTACCGAATCGGTATTTACCGATTCGGTAATTGACATTGATTCCTATGGCAATTACCAAATCGGTAAATACCGATTCGGTAATTACCGAATCCTACTGATTCGGTAAAAAATACCGAATTGTTACCTACATCTCATTTACCGAATCTAGAATACCGAATCGGTAAATTTCGGTATTTTAGAGTCGGTAAATGAGGATTACCTACATCGGGCACTTGGTCCCTTGCCAAGATGCTTTCATAATAAGGCGCCACTAACCCCATCAAGCACTGTTAGAAGTAACCTTTATCCTCATGCAAAAGAGTTCTAGTCTCTGCCGACCTGCCTGCCAGAGTAAGCACACTTTAAACTTGGATTTTTAAAGCCTACTATTGCCATGACTGCCTGGTTCAATTGTGGTGGGCAAAATTGCAAGTTTTTTCTATCTGTACTGTTATTTTCATAAAAATGTCATGTCTTAAGTGATGTGTGAAAAATTGGTTTTGAGCTATATCCTTGCGTACAAAAGTAATGTGAGACACCTGCTAAATGTATTTTCCATACAGTTTTCAAAGTAATTCAGTGAGCAATCTTACTGCGTTGCAGGCGGCCATAGCACATATATAGTTACACAGCTCCTGCTAGATATTTTGTAGTTGAACTAGTCTTCCTCCAGCATAAAGTTTGCAAAAATCTTATGCAAAAAACACAAAACACAATAATCGAGATTTAGGGTTCACGATTATGGTTTAAAAGCAAGTAAAGGCATCCAGTGCTCTTGGGAGCGCTGAAAGAGCCCGCTCTATTCAATCCTGGAGCTTTTTTCATGTTGGTCTATAGTATGAGAACATCAGCAGGATTGGATGAGGGAGTCAGCTCGGATTCACTCAGTGGAGGAGTGTGGCTCACTGATTAGAGCGGCAGACCCTGATGCAGAGGTCTGGCCCGGGACCAGGGTTCAATTCCTGACGCGGCAGGGTCCTGAGCCCAAAATGTCCACGGACTCAATAATTCTCGCCTCGGTGCCTATTCTAATCATGGGGTCCCACGCTGCAACTCTGGGCAATAGTTGCTTAATCTCCACTACGGCGGCCCACCTGCTGCGGGATGCCTGGCTTTCACCCTGGGGATACCCAGTAGGGGTTATCTCACAGGGAAAAGCCAGGACGGGTTCCCAAGGCAAGTGCCTTGATGCCTTCGGGTGATACGTGCGCTATATAAGTCGCAATACAATACTACAATACAATTCGCTTGTAGGAGAAAAGGACACTCGAGCGAAGACGTGCCGAAGCGAGGACGTGCAATAAGGTTAGTTAATTGTCTTTTTAAATTAGCATTTTATTTGTAATGTGCATTAAATCACCGACATGCATTTCATTACCGTTTTAATGTTAAACGATAATGTATTGCATATTGGCAATGTAAAGTCATTTTACCCAGTGTGTATGGCCCAAACATCCATCTGCCCACCCCACCACTGTCGGTAGGTAGCAGTCGCTCCAGTTTCTTTCATTCCTCTTATAAAATCAAGCCTCATGGGAAACTTGACATCACAATTCCTTGAGTAAAGTCTATTCGACCTCTGGGTCAGACACATTCTCTTTCAGTGGCGGCTGGCAGGGAACGGGTGTGGTGAGGAGGGGTGTTGAAAAATAAGAAGTAACGAAAAAAATACACGTACCTTTTTCCACTGCCGACGTCTCTCCGTTCCCTCTCTCCCCTCGCTCAGATAGGGACTGGGGGCCTGGGCATGTTCCCCACCAGTCTGTGTAATGCAGCCTGGTGGGGAACATTCTAAGTGCGCATGACGCTTTGGCTGGACCAAGATGGCCAGCCAAGCAGTCATTCGCACTTTGAGAGTGTGCATTCACCACTCCTCCAGGCTCCGACCCCAGCGCCACCCTGACCTTACCCAGCCCAGTAGCAAAGAAAAATAAAATTACAAAGTTATTACTATTTTATTTTTATCTGCTCTCAGAGTAGTGGGGCCACGCTCCTCCGCCTTAGCGGAGGAGACGCCCCTGTTCTCTTTTCCAGTATTTTACTTTCTTCTGGACCAATGTAGCAAGGCTCAAAGGACACATTAATTCCAATTTTGGGAAGGTTTCACGGCAGAGCTGGCTCCAGTGCAAGGGTGACCATTAATACATACTAATAAGTGACCCATTATCCAGCAGAGGTGGGCGGGGTTACAGGACCCCCAAGGAATGCAATTTGCTTCCTCCAGCCAGAGGCACAGCTTGTCCTATTAAATACTGAGACCGGTGCTGATGCCTGAGGAGGGACTGCTGCCATTCCTTTGCACACATGTACAGTGCAGTCAATTGGAGAGGGAGAGAACGGTGCATCAGTCTCTGTCCTCTTACTTCAGTTCCGTCTCCATTGCCACCCTCAGGATAGTCCACCCTCCTCTAAAATCCATCTCCACATACCTGGAAAGAGACAGAATAAGAGAATGGGATGTCTGTCTCTCTATTCTCTTCAACAGCTCCTTCTCCCTGACATCCTTATGGAGGGATCTGGAGACCATAATGCCTCCCCCCTTCACCATTTCTTCCTCTTCCTATTGGTTTTTATGAAAAAGGGGTGAAGTATCGGTTTCTATTCTGTCTCCAAGTTGTTATATGACATGGTGGAGGAGAAGAACCCCCACCCCAAATACAGACAGCCCCTCACCCATCTATGCATTCCCCTTGGGGCGTTGTGGCTTGGTGACTGGACAATCTTATGATGCCATTGGTACCTGCGCCAGCATTGATGTGTCCTCTGTAAGGAACAATTGGAAGATCAGCCAACCATCGCTGAGATCCCACCAGAGCCCCAGAGCAGTCTGCGTTTGATTAACAAACACTCATTCACAGACATTATGACATCATGCATTGGCAAAGTTAGTAGGTCTCACCTATGTGAGATCCATTGTCTTTATTGGAGTGGAGTGGAGTGGAGTGGCGTGAAGCGGAGTTGCATGGAGTAGTGTGGTGAGGCAGTGAGTGGGGTGGCACTGAGTGGAGTGGAGTGTTGTGGTGTGGAGTGGCACTGAATAGTGTGGAGTAGAGTGAACTGAAGTGGAATATAGAGGTGTGGCACTGAGTGGAGTGAAGTGGCATTGAGTGGAGTGGAGTGCAGTTCAGCGGAGTGGCATTGATTGGAGTAGAGGAGAATGGAGAGCCATTGAGTGAAGTCGGGTGATATTGAGTGGAGTGAAGTAGTGTAGAGTGTGGTGGCATTGAGTAGAGTTGAGTTACAGTGTTTGGAGTCCAGTGGAATGACATGGAATGTTGCCTGAGTTGTCAAGGAATTGCCGTTTGTCATCTCAAAGCCTTGTGCTATATATATATATATGCAATTATAGTATAGTTACCAGTTATCTCGACCTCCAATCTATGTAAACATCTTATAAATGTATCCAATGCACAAGCTTGCTAGTATGTAAAAAGCTTCTGCGAAAACAGGTTTGTTTATAAATTAATGCGTTTTAGACCAGGAGGGGGTAGTGGGCGAGTGAGCAATATATATCGTACTGGATGAACAGCAATATTGTGGAGCTGGACATTAGGGTGGGAGGATGGTAGGAAGAAGCAACACGGAAAAGGGGGTTAGGAAGGGAAGAAGAAAAGGTACCTCAATCACAGCGCAAGCTGTGGACGGACACTAATTAAGATGAATGAATATGTGCTTGCTCCATCTTGCTTCACAGAAAGAAGAGGAAGTGCTCCTGGCACAAGCTGGCTAATTAGGAGGCAGCAAGGAAGAGTGAAAATAATGCCAATCAATGGTAAGCAATGGAAGGGCTCCAAGCACTTTATAATAAACAATACCAATTGCAGCAGTGACAGCATGCTCTCTCGTCAGGTGAGACCTAAAAATGAACTTCATGTTTCCACACAAAGCATTAGGCACTTATCATCATAGTAGTTGTATCCCATTTATTTTTTTATTCGCTTATGATATGAGTGGACCGCATGGAGCTTTGCATGGCATCCCGCCGAGGGATGCAGGATTCGTCCCGGGGCATTTTTAACGATTAGCCTGGACCTTTGGCTATGACTTTCTGCTTGAATAGCCTGAAGACTTTTATATGACCCTTTTGCCTTGAAAAAGCCTTGGCCAGCAGGTCACTTGGCGAAACACGTCGGCTGACTCTGTTTTCACTCATATCGTAACGTAAGCGAATTAAAAATAAAAAGGATAAAACTACTAAGACCTTTTGCTTCCTTGCTGAATACCGCAACTGCAACGACAGAGCATGTCTCCTTAATTTGCTCTGATATCAGCTAAAAACCTTTGGAATTGCACTAACCCTGTGATTGAAAAGAACCTTGAGGGCACGAAACCCAGTCATCTTGCAATTATCCACATATATGCAAATGTGTAATGTGAGGAAGTGAGGTTACATTACAGTGAAAGTATAACATTAACCAATGTAACCTGCCTTACACATTAAGTATGTCATTTGGAATTGGAGACGTTTCACTATGCATAATGGGCCATATTTATGACCCGGTTTGCATCACTCTTGCACCACGCATCGTGGTGTAAGAGCGAAGCAAACCATAAGTCTGATTTTTTAAGCAACTCTAAGCCACTTTGCTTGGCGCCGAGTGGCTCTAAAAATCTGGAGTAACGCAACACAGGGTAAATCACTATGTTGTATTACTCTGCCCTGGGAAGGCGTTCCTTGGGCATTGTGTGGGTGATCCTGTGCAACTTTTTTGACACATTCCCAGATTTACAAGATGTTGTAAACTTTGGAATGTACACCTTTTCAGGAGAGGCATATTGAGGAGAAATGAGAAATATCTTTATTCCTCCTTCTTAGTTTCTCTTTCTATGTTTGCTGAAATTAACAGCACAATTAGAATTGGGAATATGCCTCTCAGGACTGTTTCAATGCAGGAAACTGTCCCTTCCTGCAAAAAGCAATACTGCATGCAACACAGGCACCCTGGCGCCATGGTGTAAGGGTGTCTGCGTTGACACTAGGCAGATCGTTGTGCACCAATGCAGGGGGTAAAGTCAGGAATGCACTGTATGCCTTAAATATGGAGCATTCCTGCCCTCTGCACTGCACCACTATTTAAAAAATATACCCCAATGTGTCTTACACACTCCTACTGCAGTATGTCATTATGTATATTGGTATGACACCGTACTGTGATTGTATATCACGATTGCATTCAGGTATAGGATCTTCAAGTGGCTACCAAACAACACCAGGAAAACTGTCACACCCTAATCACCAGCAAGTGGGACTACGGGAACACCATCTATGCTAGAACCTCCAAGCTACTCACCAGATGACTACACATCATCCAGAACTCCGCGGTCTGACTCATCCTGAACTTCCTACACAGAACTCACATCATTCCACACCTTAGAGAGTTCCACTAGCTCCTGGTACACAAGCATGCTCATTTCAAACTCCACACCCACACATTCATGGCATTACACAGCTTAGACCCGGCCAACCTGAGCAGCGCCATCTCCTTCCACCAACCACCCAGACAGCTCTACTCCACAAGACTCCTACTCGCACACTTTCCATGCATACACAGAAACAGATCCAGAGGACAGGCCTTCTTGCATATTAGTCCTAAAGCATGGAAACACCTCTAACTATACATCAGAGCCACCTCCTGTCTTCTTGAACTGAAGCTGAAGACCTGGCTCTACAACTAAACCACATCCTATGATAAGCTAGTTACACACCCCTGCTGAGTGGTACAATACACTTGTGGTGATAGCGTGCTTTATAAATGCACATAACATAGCCTAATATATGCAATAGTGGTCCACTGCCATGTATTGAAGTATGCCACTGTGCAAGTTAATGTTAATGTTACCAAGATGTCTAAAGCGCTCTGTTACCCTGGCGTGTCCTGGCGCTGGGCATTGCCTACCTAGAAGTAGATAAGATGGAACTGTTCATGTAAAAAGCCATGTTTTCAATTCTTTCCTGAAGGGGAGGAGCTCAGTTGAGTTTCTAAGATGGAAAGGCAAGCTGTTCGATGCCTATAATCACATAAAACAATTCCCCTGAAATGCAGGCCCATTTTGTTCATTGTTGCTATGCTATAAGGATAAGATCTGAAGGTCATAGTCCATCAACAATACAATTCACTAAGTAAAATATTTCTTCTCTGCTTTAAGGTCAGACATATTCTCCATTTATAAAACCATCAAGGGCCTCCTGATGAGAAACTGCATACACACACTGTGATGAGTACTGTTTCTTTTAGTAATAAGTGCTTCCATCCGCCGTTAATTGTCTAAAGAGAATAAACCTCATATTGTCTTGAATAGGACAGGTTTTGAAACACAGCGCTGGTGGAATCCCAGTTGCCATGTGCAGATGGTTTCTATTTGATCCAGACACAAGAATGTGGTTTTGATAATTAATTACATATGAAATATTAATTGTTTACTTCAACGCCATATCAAACATTCTCAACGCTGCAGCCCCAAAGCAACTCAAAAGGATTCCTTGCAAACAATCCAAACCTTGGTTCAATGGGGCCTTTAATGATGAACAACGCAATCTAAGGTTCTCGGAGAGACTTTGGAGAAATGCTCCCTCCACCTCTAGTCTCAAACAGTTAAGAAAGATGAGAGGCTCTTATAACAAATACATTTGCATTGCTAAATCAGATAATTTCAGAGATCAGCTTGACAGTGCTAAAACGATCCCAAAAACTGTTTGATATCATCAAATGACAGGCTAGTCCTACTCCAGCAATCAAAACATCTGGTTCCAGTGAGGAGGTCTTCTCAGTGCACTTTTCTGAAAAGTCTAGGAATATTGATCGGGAGCTGCAATGTGCCACTGCTAACCTGTTGTCAATGAGCTCCTTGGATTCGACAGTACCGGCAGCAGTGTGTGAGCTGCTTTAAACCACGGAGTACACACCCAAAAACAATGCCTGCTGGAATACCTTCCTACTCCAGGACTTTGAGGATTTGTCAAATTTCTTGGCAGCTCTTAAACCATTTCCATGGTCGACTCCCTGCTAAGTTGATCAAAGACCTCAACCTGGCCATTCTGCCTCTCTGGGCCTAGATCATCCAACAATCTCTCTTACAGGGGAGGATCCCCAACTGCCTTAAAATGGGGCACTTCACACCCATCCCCAAGAAGACCAATGCAGACCTAACAGACCCCAGTAACTACCGGCCGATCACCAACATCATGTCTCTAGCGAAGTTGCTTGAGAAATGTGTTCACATACAGCTCTGCGACCACATGGAGAAATTTCAGCTCCTAGACCGACATCAGTCAGGCTTTAGATCAGGTCATAGTACGGAAACAGCGCTTACTCACATTGTTGATGCCGCCTTGAGAGCTCTTGACCAAGATACGCCTTGTCTTCTAATTCTTCTGGACTTGTGCTCTACTTTTGACACTACCAAACATGATAACTTGAGTAACCTTCTGCAATATAGGATAGGGTTATCTGGCCCTGTCTTAAATTGGTTCTACTCCCTCCTACATAACCGAACACAAAGAATCAAAGTCAACAGATCTTTGGCTGCCAGCACCACAGTCACTATTGGGGTACGTGGAGAAGTGTGGCTCACTGGTTAGAAGCGGCAGACCCTGAAGCAGAGGTCGGCCCGGGACCAGGGTTCAATTCCCGACGCGGCAGGGTCTTGGGTCAATGTCCGCGGACTTGATCATTCTCGCCTAGGTGCCTACGCTAACTATGGGTCCCACTCTGCAACTCTGGGCAATAGCTTGCTTAATCTCCACAACGGCCCTATCAGCGCCGGGGATGCCTGGCTTCACCTTGGGGGTGCCCAGGAAGGACCATCTCACAGGGAAAGCAAGGACCGGTTCCCCAGCGGTATACAGCGCCAGGATGCCCCGAGATGGGGTAATAGTGCGCTTTACAAGTATACATACATTTACATTTACATTTACATCTGCTCTCTTGCCCACGCTCCTCAATCTCTTCATGGAACCACTAACTGCTATTCTCAATGGGTCAAACATTCAGTACCATATGAACGCGGAAGATACTCAACTGTATTTGAAGATCTCCTCTCCAGATGACATTAAAACTATTAATGGAGCACTCCAAAAAAAATCAACAATGGCTAACTCATAACCACCGGTTACTAAGTTCCCGCAAAGCAGAATTACTCCCGTTTACCCCCCCGCAACCAAGAGTGCCCAACGCAAAACTGGATCAAAAATATCTCTGCACTCAACTGCACCCCGCATATGTTGGACTTTAGGTGTCACTCTGGACAAATTTCTAAACATGCAAGGTCACATCAGTGCCACCATTAAGAGTGCCAATCATCAGCTCAACACTCTTAGGAAAATCAAATCTTTCTTACCGTCCGAGGACATCCAGTCAGCAGTCCAATCCCTTGTTATCTCGCGAGCAGAATATGGCTTGGTGACCTAGCTGGGCTTCCTAAATCTAGATTAGCTCTGCTAAGAGCTACTCTGAATGCTTCTGCCAGACTAATCACAGGCTCCTGAAAGCATGATCATATTTCACTTGACTTAATTCAACGTAACTGGCTTCCCATTGAAGCAAGGATCCGCTTCAAGATAGCGTGTCTAACACATAAAGCTATATTCTTCAATAGCCCCACTTACCTGGCAAAGAAACTTGAGCTCTCTGGTTCCAGTCAAAACTTAAGAAGCTCCAATACCTTACTCCTGAAACCACCTAAATTCAACAAAAAAATAACCTACAATCGCACCTTCTCAGGGCTGGCCCCAAGAATCTGGAATGCCCTACCGAAGGAGATTAGAGCCAGCCCCTCAACTGCCTCATTCAAGAAACAGGTTAAATGGCTACTTTTGGAAGAACCTCAGCAGCAATAGCTTCTATGTCTTGGGACTGTCACTTCCCCATAGTGCTGGACAATCACTTTTACTTTCTGTATTGAAATGTATATGCTTGACAATCTTTATGTTTTGAAATATGTACTTGACAATCATTTTTTTTTACGTTGGATGTCAACTTTATTTTCTCGTTCATTGGACGTCGTCTAGTAGGGATTTCCTATTTAATCACCTGCTACCCTGTCTTCCCCGAGCACCCACATGTTCCTTTATGACTCAGGTTCCTCTTATGTTGCCTTTTGTATTGTACTTTTATGTATCTTCACGTCAACGTTAATTTTCCTCTTTGTATAGCACTCTGATATCCGTCTGGGTCTTGTTCGCGCTTTATAAAATTCTGCAAATAAATAAATAAATAAAATTGTTCGTAAACACCATTTTTTGATCAAGCCTACTAAATAGCACATGTGCTGGCTGTTGTGAAGCATACTGTGGCTTACCAAGAACATAAAGGGTCATGGAGCCCCCTGCCACTTACCATTATTTGGCTTTCTTTTTCATTCTCATTTGTCGGCTTCTCATTCGTGTCCCAGTTTCTAAACCTAGTGTTGACCCTCCCATGTAGTATTGCCTCTTCACCATATATGTGCATGCCTGGTGTCTGTGCTGGATGTTAGGGAACTTCTTTTTCTTTTTGTGTAAGCTTTCACAGAGAGTGCATGGGTTATCCAGCCGTCTCCCTTGTGTATTTCTCTCGCCCATGACACTACATGTCTCTGTGTGCTTGTCCCTGTCCCCTCCCTGTTGCACTCACTCGCATGGTCTTCCATGTTTTATCCTGCCCGCCCTGTTGATTCTGTGTCTCCCTGTCCTCCCCTTGTTTTATTCATGTGCCCCGCCCTCCCTGTGTTGCTTCCATGTCCCCCACTCTTTGCAGTGTGGCTTCCGAGTGTCCGCGTCCTCTTCCGTCTTGCTTCCCACTTTCCTGTTGCTTCTGCTCCCCCATCCACTTTAAAAAATAGATAAAAAATACTTTTGAGCGGTTTGTTTTTAGTTACTGAGCTAAATAAAAAGGCAGCCTCAACATTTTGTAGGCACGCTCATGCACGGTGAATGCATCTACAAAATGACGGGGTGTAAAAGTTATTTTTTTGTTTTCTTTTAGCTATGCTGCACACCATTGAGGATGGAATATGTCTCTTTACTAAGCATGCGACATATTGCATGCCATTACAACGCGGTTGTTACAACGACCGTGTTGTTACATCGCAGAGCATTACATCGCAAGCCATTACAACAACTTTCTGTAGGGGGCGCGCTGGACTTAGGAATAGTATTATTTACTATTCCTACTCCAGTTTGTGCAACAGCAGGGAAGGTGTTGGATTTGGTTGTATGACGATCCATCGGAAACAAAGACCGCGCAGGAGTTTTCATCGCGGTCATAACATCGCAACAGCAGTCACATCGGCAATTTTCTCAGCGCACGTTGTTGCGGCGCAAATGCGGGCATTTAATTGGTTAGCGTGTCACATCGGCGACTGTACATCGCGCGACATGACAACGCGATGTTTGAACCCAAAGAAAGAAGTGGAAATACATCACACTTCAAATGAATGCACTTGACGTGATGTTTCTTTTTTCGCACCAGCGAGAAAGCTACGTTAAAAAAATTGCTTTCTGTGCTCAAATGCAGTGTCAGAAGGTAAGCGCAGTCGGCGATGCTAACAAGGGTAGGTGGTCGTGTCATTCTAAGTTACAGTAGCGAATGAAGCGGCACGCTTGGATAAAAGACACCTCTCCCTCTGCACAATGAGTGCCCACATTTGTGCTCAGTCGCTGCTCTGTAGCAAACAGTGGATTGTTGCTTACTGCGCGTTTGTGGTTATTCATTTAAAGTATTTTACGTGCATTTGGCAATTTTGGCACTGTGTTCTTTCTAAAGCCCCAATGAGCTGAACATGCGTCAAGAAACTGATACAACACAACACGTTAAATCCAGGTCGTGATGAGCACAATGAGGTTAGATAAGCAAACATTTGCTTTGTCACCCGAGTCTAGTTTCTGATTAATCTGTAATTCGCTTTTCAAGTCCTTGTTTTATGCCGCAATATTGTTACTCAGATTATTAAATAACAGTCGCCTTTAAATGCGTCTGCAGGACTTACTTTTCAGGGATTCCTGCTTTTCTACCTTCTTCGGTTGCACGTGAGGCTTTGCTTTTTATTAGGTGAATGCCCCGAATAACTCAGATTGTTTTAAGTTTGCCATTATGGGGTGAGAATTATCCCATTTACGATGTGCGCACTAGGCTACACCTGCGCCCATGGGTCACCAGTACACAATGAGGCCTCCATACACATCTAGACTAAAGGCAGAGAAATGTCCTTTCTCTTCTACATGGCAAAGACATTGCACATGTTGGTGAGCTTACCCACAAATAACTCAGATTGTTTTAAATTTGCCATTATGGGGTGAAAATTATCCCATTTACGATTTCCATTCCCCAGAAGAGCCTTTCCGCATGAACGAGGACCCCCTCCTGCCGATTTAACATTCGGAAACACACTGAAAACATTGCTACCACTCCTATCCCCAGAATCTTGTAGAAGGCCAGAAGCTGTCAGCATCTAACTAGCCATGCATCTTATCAGTGCAGCAGGTGCAGTGGTACCAAGGCCCAGCAACGTGGGCAATTACTCATCCTATTTGTTGCTGCCTTATATCACTCAGCAAGGAGTAGAAGTGGATTTCCATTGTTTACATTAATGCCCATGACACTATTGCTTCACCTCAGAGGGTTGTGCCTACAGAGTGTTCTGTTCACAGTCTGTACAGTGCAAATCACTTGCAACATAAACACTTGCTATATAAACTATGTGCATGAGTTCCTAGCTTTCCAATTCATTTCCTATGAACCCATATGGGAGTCCAGGCACTACTGTCATGAATTGTACAATATCTGCTTTCTCGAACCCTGGTTGACAGCACCAAAGTCGGCAGAGCCGTCGGCCGTTTCTGTAGCCAGCATGCGATTAGCATCTATGCTGCCAATTGTAATTGTAGGTTTACACAAACTTGGAGGCAGAGGTTTGCTGATGAGGAAACCTAGAAGCATTGTTACATGCATCCACCCATACATGCACCCATCCATCCATCCATCCAGACAGCCACCCCTCCCCCCCCCCCCCCCCCCGCTTTCCCCACGACGATAATTCTTTCCTTTGTATTCGCGTGACTGTGTTAATTTTTTCCGTCTGTGCTGTCTGTTTTAACATTGCGTGACTGTATTAATTTTTTCCTTCTGTGCTGTCTGTTTTTTCCGTCTGTGCTGTCTGTTTTAACATTGCCTGACTGTATTCATTTTTTCCCTCTGTGCCGTCTGTTTTAACATCATAGTGCCGGTTCCGTCTATCTGACATCACTTCAGTGTTTTTCGTCTGTATTGCCAGCAGCAATAACATCCTTGGGCCTGTAAAGTGCACGAGGCCTGTGGAGCAGCAATAAAAGCCTTGGGGCAGCATGGTATGTGCGGAACTTGTCGATACCATCGCATATGGCGGCGCTGCGTTTAAATCTTGTATATAAAATAATAAAAACATAGGACCAGATATGTGCACCTGTCACCTGCAATTACCATCGTATATGGCTGTGCTGAGCATTTTGCAGTGCTACGTTTAAATCTTGTGTAAACATAGCACCCGATATGTGCACCTGTAACCTTGGGGCAGAATCTGCAGGCAGCAATTACCATCGCACTATGTGCAGATCTTGTCGATCTTGTCTTGTATATAAAATATTAAAACATAGGACCCGATATGTGCACCTGTCACCTGCAATTACCATCGTATTTTGCAGTGCTGCGTTTAAATCTTGTAGCATCTGCAGGCTGCAATTACCATCGCACGCGTAAAGGCCTGTAAAGTGCACGAGGCCTGTGGCATGCGTTGTAATTGCATGCGATGTGAATGCCATTGCGCCGTTGTAGCATGCGTAGTAGACGCCTGCGATGTCAACGATCCTGCGATGTAAATATCACGGTGCGATGGCACCACGATGTATTGACACCAATGTAATTGGTGTTTCCCGTTGGATTGTAAATTCAACAAATTGTGCCCCTTATTGCAAGTCGTTGTAACGACCGCGTTGTAATGGCATGCGATCTTTCGCATGCGATCTAAATTCTATTTCCTTTGAGGATGCTGTGTAGTGTAGCTAAAAGCCATTCTAGAGGTGTGGTGCCGCGGCTAGGGCGACTGACTCTGGAATCTGGGGATCATGGTTCGAGCGGCAGATTGGCCCAGCACCATGTGACTCTGGGCAATAGTTTGCTTAATCTTCCCAACGGCCCCCAGCACCTAGAGACCCTTACGGGTGATTGTGCGCTTTACAAATGTGGATTATTATTTTTAAAGCCAATAGGTCACAAATGCAAGATCTATTGGCTTTACCAATTCTTGTTAAGTTTATGAATTTTTATATTTGTCAATTAAATATTTGTTAAGATGCTATTAAGACCCTGAAAACTGCTTCAGAATTGCACAGAGGCTGAGAACGGAATGGGGTATGGCCGATTCCATCTGCTTGGCCTACTGTGTTTTCTAATTATGTTATTAATGCATGTTCATGTCAAAGTGTGTTACATGCTTTAAACGTTGGGTGGTAAAACTTCGGAAAATGTCAAGATGCTATAACAATAGGAATTTTCACTTTACAGTATGCTGGTTGATAAAGCCGTCCGCAGCAGAACCCAGTAGATAGAGGACATCAGCGTCGTCAAATGCTCAACATGACACCCAAGTCACCAAGTACCGCCACCCCAACAGCACATCCTAGAAGGGCCTTTGACAACCACTCATCCTTGTGGAATGAGATAAACTGCTGACTTGCTCCGACACAAGCACACTTTGCTACCACTATCTAGTAGTGGTTAGTCTCCTAAACCAACTAGAAATCGCTCTGCAAACATCTGAAATCCTCAGTAAACTCATGATCACAATAGTGGACTGCACCAATGTTTACAACATGAAGTAGTCAGTTTCATGCCCCCAATGTCTTGTGCTTCTAAATGTATCTCTACACTGCTGCTCAAGGCCAGTGTGCAGTGATAGCATGCCACCAATGTGTAGCTGAGTCACTGTACACTGCAGACATATCAGTGCACGTTCAGAACTGTGCATTTGAGGAATACTACAGTCCGGTGCTTTATGTCTAACATAAATAAATAAATAAAATAGGTGGAAGAGCCCTAGGCTGTTCTCAGGCACGCTCCACCAGCACAGTCGGAAGCCAGGGTTGTCGAATACCAAGCCTGCCTGGTCCGAATTTCACGTCCTCTTTCCTCTACCACCCTATTAGGTTCTTGTTCAACCCTGCTTTTCTCCCACACTCACTGTTTCCCTATATTGAACTTCTTCGTTAGTTCTCCTTTTCAACCAGTGCTACGGTGTAGCATTTTGGTTTCCTACTTTAAAATTGTGTAATTCCCCACTGAAAACCGCCTTCTTTTGCACACGGTCTGGTCCCACGTAATGCAGTGCATTAGCAGACACGCCCCTCCCTTTGTACCCTTTGAGTTATGGCTCCTGCTGCTTCACGTCATTGTTCTGGAACATTCCTATCTCACGATCAAGCACCAGCCCCAGGGCAACATTGCCTCAGAGTCTGAGAACAAACAGCTGCAGAGCTCAGGAAATGAATCACTCAAGGCACCTTGGACAATACTACATCCTTAATGGTATCTCTGTGCCAACAGAGCCCTGCTGGTGAATGGCCAGTCCTAGGAGCAAACCTGTTTGGCTTACTATCAGTAGGAGGGGGCAGATTTACAATAACGGGTGCATCCCTGCATATCAGCAGGGATGCGCCAGTTATTGTGCGCCATGCCACGGCCACCATGGATGCACCGTATTTACTATGCGGCGCACCATGGGGCAAAAACGGCACAGATGCATGACGCATCTGTGCCGTAAAGGCGGCGCATTGCTGGAGTTGCGTCGCAAGCGCGACACAGCTCCAGCAATGCTCTGGGGGGGTCCTATTCTTACAATGCTGCGTCAATCCTTACGACTGCTTTGAGCAGGCACAGGGTTTTGACACAGCATGGGCCCAAAAGTGACTGAGTGAAATCTTGTAAATTTCACTCAGCCACTTTTGGGAGGCGCCAGAACGCCCCCTCCACCCCCCCATGTACAGGAACGCCTCCTTCTGACGCAGGACTTTACAACGTGACGCACCTCCCAGATGCGTCACGTAGTAAGTACCCCGCACCATGGCCCATCTTTTGTGCCGCCACTGCGTCACAAAAGTGACGCAACGGCGGTGTAAAAGGGGCACAAGGGGCTTGTAAATCTGCCCCGAGGTGTATATTCATCTATTTTTACGAGAGAGGCGACCTGGCACAGGTGATTATTTTTAGGTCGAGCATTCGAGACCTCTTGTATATACTTTAGTATATACTTATTAGTATATACTTATATGTGTAGGTACTTTGTTGGCTCTGGAGATCAGCCTTAGGACTTGTCTGCTTCCACTTAGGGACTTTTTTTTCTGTTCGACTGCCTCTATTTAACTGTGTTAATAGAAAAGGACCAGTAGAGGTCAGTAAAATACCAGAATTGCTTTCTGCCGAGGGAATTTCTTTTTTCTAAAAATTTTCTGGCAACTGCCTCTATTTAACTTTCTTGATAGAAAACAACCAGCAGAGGTCAGTAAAATACCAGAATCACTATAGCATTCTCTAGATTCCAGTCCATAGAAATTGTCTTCTACGAGCACCCATAGACAATATATTTTTTTTAAATCTTGTATTTTCAGTGATATGACCACCAACAGCCCTGATTTTATATTAAAAACTGGCAATATTTCTCTCCATTTGTTCCCATACCTGGTGTGTCTCACAGTTTGGTGTTTACTTTCCCTCTATGTTAAAGAACAGTAGATGTTTCAACACCCAGGCTAATGTGCTACATGGCTAAATACATATAAGGCCCCAAAGGTGAGACCGATTGCATTGCAAATGCTTGTTTTTTTCACTGCCAAAAGGGAATCAGGTGAATTTTAGCAGAAGTCACTCATTTTGAGGCACAAGAATCCCCGGGCCCAAGGATGGGCAGGATGTGATTTCATTATCCAGAGGCCATTGCTTTCCTTAAATACATAATATGATTTATTTATTTGTTTACAGAGCGTTATAAAACAATACAGCGTCACCTTGTGGTTGCTCAAAGGCGGCTCCTCCATCTGGGTGGAGCAGCGTCGCCCCACTGCTTTCTCGCTGTGCGAGAAGCAGAAAGATAAAATGGTATTATAAATCCTGTTTTATGTTTCTGCTTCTCACACTGTGAGAAAGCATAAGGGTTAGGTTGAGGGCGGGTGGGTGGACGTGCCTGCTCGTGGGCGGGACAAGGGCCCAATGCTGTGGACCCTGACAGAGGGCCGACCAAACCAGTCATGCGCACTCTCCATTTTCTCCATGTAGGCTGCATGCAGCCTAAATGGAGAAATTGGCCGCCCCATAGATGCCTGTGCAGTTGGCGTCCCAGCCAATCACAATGCTGCCATTGCAGGGTTGTGATTGGCTTAGGGGAGGGGAGGGGAGGAAAGTTGCTTGCTTTCTGTTGCGGAGGACGTCGTGGGACTGACGACGCAGGACTGGGGCAGCAAAGGTACGTTTTTTATTTTAAATTAAACCTCCCCGCCCACCTGCGAGTCATGCTGGCCACGACTGTGTTTGCTTCGGAGCAATGTAGGGACTCCCTCTTCCATTAGACTGTAGTGGTGCTGGAATAATTTTCACAATGGATGTACTGCCCTCATTGTAACACCACTGAAGTCATGGCAACTGTGAAAAATCCAGGTATCACACACAGAACAAGGGGCATATTTATGTAGGTCTTGCGTCGCCCTTTCGCAACACAAGAGGCACACGGGAGATGCAATACCTAAGCCGGATTTCTAAAACCTGCATGGCTTGATAAATTCAGAGTAACGCAATGCAGCGCAAATCTCTGTGTTGTATTACCCTGCCCTGGGAAGGCATTCCATGGGTAGAGCGTGGGTGTTCCCACGCTAAAACCCATGGATTTAGCGCCTTCCCCTTCCTGGGAATGTATCAATATGCTACACCTCCCAGGTGAGGCCTAGAGAGGAGAAATATCTTTATTTCATCTCTTTCTAGGTGTGCTGTAGAAAATGCCTCTCTGCGCTGCATGATTTCTTAATGAATATGCCCCCAAGTGTATTAAAAGGCAACGCCCATTTATCACTAGAGTGGTAAAGGTGTGGTATATAGCCGGTGGTGCAATTTAGAGCACAATATAATTACTAAAGCATGGTGTAGTCATGTACAGACAGCACACTTCCCCTTGAAATGGCCACTAAATCTGCACAGCGATGAAGTTATACTGATAAAACTATATAGTGCCTCAAAAGATAATGTGTGGAATTAGTATTTCAGTGAATATTTATAATTTGCACATCACCAAGTAAAGCCTCTTGCTTTGTTTTGATCTTATTAAAATCTGTCTCCATCAAACTTCAGAGTTACAAAAAACGTGCTTCATTTGTGCTTTCATAATTGCTGATATATTATGAAATGTTTGTACAGTTCATTTACAGATATTTTCAATTTTGTTGTGTTAAAAAGAATTGATATTTTACAGTTTATAATTTCACAATCCCTGTACCTCAGCAAAGTGGACACAGTTAAGTTTACAAAAGCTTCTCAATTTGCAGTCCGAGAAAGAAAAGACAAGTCTCTATTTTAAAGGAATAAGCAGCAATTTGTCAGAATACATAGCTTGACCTTTGACCTCTACCTTTGAGCATTTGGAAATAAGGCAAGATGAAAATGCATCTTTATTGATCATTCACCTACTAAACTACTGCATGTTTTTTTTCTGGGGGTCCTGCAGCACCCATACATTCTTCATAGGCATGCTTAGCATTTGACTTTACTAGACCTTCATTCAAATGAGCATACCATAACTTTTAGAACTCATATAAGACAGCGGCTCCATGTGGGCAGAGGTGCGCCGCCCCACCCACTGGCTCAGTCAGCCACTGGTGCCAAGTGTTAGGGCATTGCAGGGCGGGGGTCATTGCTGCAGGCCGCACTGGAAGCAGGGAGGAGGGGTGCCTGGTTGCACCACTGTAAATTGCAAATGTCACTTTGGCCGGCTGTCTTGTGACGGTCAGCCTGACATGCGCAGTTTAAATGTATCCAGCCTAAGCTGCTATACGGCCAGTTGGATAGGCAGCGCAGGCCCTAAGTGCTTGAATGAGCGGTGAGCCAGCCCGCTCCAACCAATGCCGACACTGCTTTCATGCTGGGTAACGGCATGATAGCAGCATCAGGATTAGTTAGCGAGTAGGCTCAGGCTCTGGGGACGTCATCGGGCCTTGCTGTTGAGGCAGGGTCTTTTTGAAGAGGGATCAGGGAAGACGGAGCGGTTGCTACTGTACATATGCCAGGTGGCGTTTTACTCACCGTCAAGGCAGAAACTAGTGAAGTGACGTCAGGAGCAGTGGGCATGACTTGTATAAGCACTTTAACAAAAGTCTGTCCTGGGGCACTGTTGATGATTAATGTGGCCTATCGTGCAGTCAGCAGAGCTATAGCAAGTAAATGGCTGGGGGCAGGACTGGCCTACATATCGGGGTCTGGCTTGAGCTCTGTGGATCGATGGCTCTCTGGGAAGGTTGGGGGTGCCAAGGGAGGGGTGAGGCACAGGCACACATGGTACAGTTACTGGACTCCTCTTGGTACATATGGATGAAATGCTGCAAAGCTGCAATGGCTGTTATTGTTACATTTTCAATAAAACAATATGTTACAAAGCGTTACAAAGAGTGGGTGGGTTTTCCATGCTCTATCCCAGGGAGGGGCACAGAACAGGTCTATGCCCTTGTGCCATCAGAGCGGCTGCCACTAGCTTGGCCCGGGTACAGAGAAGGGGTACGCTTCGTGTGCACCCCGCAGCCAGCATACCTTTATGCTCTGCTAGTTACACCACAAAATATGGCGCTGATTGCTGAGCTCACAGGGAAGTTCCCAGAGCTGGTCAGATAAAGGAAGGGGCACAGAGTGGCACCACAGAGGGCAGAAGACGTCACAGTCTGTGGGCACACATTCCACCCTTCGCCTCCTTGAGGGCATCTGTAGTCTCAACTTAGTGCTCGCTGCTCCTTTATACAACTTAGATCTAATCTCTTGCTGTTCAGGCCTGGTCCTGGGAGCTTAGTTCAGTACATCATGGGAGCTGTAGTTCCTGCTTGCATGTTTAGAGCACTGTATGGGCTGTCAGCTCCTTGGTAGTTCCCAGCAGCAGCTCCTCCGCTAAAGTGGAAGAGCGTCGCCTCACTACTTTGCTGCACTGCAAAAAATGAGAAATGAAATGATAATAACATAATGTTAGTATCATTTTTGTTTTCTGTGCTGAAGCCAGTTTTGGGGTGTGGTGGACTTGACTATCGTCACCGCCAGCAGGGGGTGGAGGGTTTGATGCACTTAAGTGCGCATGACTGTTTGGCTCCCTGCCTTGGGCCGGCAAAACAGTCATGCGCACTTAACATGCTCTTCACCCGGCTGCATTGCACAGCCTGGTTGGAGAACATGCAGAAGTTCCCACTTTCTGTCTGAGCGCGGAATCAGGCCATTCAGACGAATCACAAAGCTGCTGTCATGCTGGTGAAAGCAGCGTTGTGATTGACTAGGGAAGTCTGGGAGCCTGTGTGCTTCCGGTTGACAAAAGAGAAAGGAGGAGAGGCGATATTTTCTTTTCTTTTTTTTAACCCCCCTCCACCTCCTTCCTGCTGTACTATTTCTGCACCGGAGCAGCCGCCACCGGTAGCTCCTGGTTGCGTGATTATTGCTCTCATGCAGAAGTGGGTGATGCTGAGGGTTCGTGTTGGAGGGAGGAGTCTTGTAGCTCATTCTGCCCCACAGCCGGAGGCCTGGACGCTTTAAGGAGCGAAAGAACAGGTTTGTTGGTATGCTGTAGTAAAGCTGCTCCTCTCACTCATGCTGCTGACTGACATGGAAATGATTTTCATGACTGATTGAACAGCAAAGCTTCACAGCCCTCATGCCCCCTCCCTGCAGCTACCGGGCGGCCATCATCAGTATGGTAGCTGGGCCTAGGCTTCCTTTCTTCAACTCCCCAATATATAGTCGCTTTGTAGTTCCAGAGACACTTGGTAAAAGGACATTTACTTTCCCCTGTAAAAATCAATATAATTGTGGCTGCTCCTGGTTTCATTGGCAATGCACGTTGCCATCGATATTCCGAAACACTTTTAATATGATGTTTAACTAGTGCTAGTTTTCGGAAAAGGCAGCATTCAATGATTTGGTGCTTTGCCTAGGACCATTTAATTTAGAACATCAGTTTCCAAACACAGAAGCTAACACACGATTGCATTTCCAGTAGGTAAAATAGGAAACAATGTCATTAATCCACTTTGCTGCTCCAGTTTTTCAGTTTACAGTTAAAAATGTGTTTGAAGTCTATTCAAGGGTAGGCGTAGTGTGCCATGGCAGTCTCGGATGGTTTTCTTGCACCAATAAAAAAGAACAATGCCCAAGGTTTTGTAGTAATGTCATCGAGATTCGAGAGATACTGTGGTCAGCTGCACTAGTATTGTAATGGTCTGTGACTGAGTAGTCTGTAAGGGAATAAAAAGACAGATTTATTTGGGGGTTGTATTACTTTATGCATAGAAACCTAGATCGAGATAATAGTTCCTTTTGGATTAGAACTTTCCACCACACCACTTTTAGAATTTTCAAGTCGCCCCTGCGATAAGACCTTAAAATAAATAACTATACTGTATATTTTGATCAATCCATCACTCTTGATTAGATGTCTTTCTTTTCTATCTCATTTCCCTATTTTTCATTTGATGGCTTTCCTCCTTAGTCTTTGTTTGTCCCACCTCTGGAGCAAATTTACCCTTTTCTGAGTAGATGGCTTGTATCCTTCCGCTTCTTACATTCAGGAAACTACTTTTTAGGTTTCGCCTGGGGCACGGAGCTTTAGCTCCGCCCCAGGAGAAATCTTTAGTTTTCAGTATGGGGGGACTTGAATCCGCCCTCTGTTCCATTGGCTAGCTCCATAAATGGAGGCTAGCCATTGGAACAGAGATCTGTCCGTCATGGCCGGACCAGATTCGTGGGCGTTCCTGCATTTTTTTCGCTCTCCACCCTTTTTGCATCGTCATTGGGCGGTGGGCGGAGTTTCGTTTTTTTTTTTTGGTATTTGTTTTCCTCATTTCATGCCGACCACGGCCGCAGGAAGAAGTCCAGGTGAGTGCGTTCCTTCCCCCCCCATCCCGCTGTCCGTTCCTTTCCCGCCCCCCCCACTCTCCGTGTGCCCGTTACCGCCCCCTCCCACTGTCCGTCCGTAAATGCTTGTTTGTTGTTGTTGGTCACATTCATGAGAACAAGTACTGAAAACTGCGTGCCTGGCCCGCTTCTCAAGAACCCGCCATGAAGGTCTTTACTGCAGTTCTGTGCTTAAGTGATTTGCCCAGATTCCCAAGATATTGAGAAACGCAGAGGCTCGAACACTGATCCACAGGTCTGGAGTCGGCAGGAGTTGGGGTCGGGGTAGAGCCGGTCCGCTTCAGCGCTTGTTTTTTGTCCTCCCTGATAAAGATGAAACTGACAGTGTATTCATAGTAGTCAAATGCAGACACTTTCCTCTACACATTTTTAAATGTATGTGTCAATGTGGCTGTAAATTATAAAGCTCAGAGCACAACAAAGCTGCCAGCCGGCATTAAAATAGAACACTTCGAGCGGTGTTTATTCAGCATGTGTTTTTGCTTGCCTTAATTTTCTTTTCCGAATTTGTATCTAAGCTGCACCCGTCACCTTCGTAAGATGTGTTTTTTTAGTCAGTTTGTCTTGTTGCAGCTCCTG
Source organism: Lissotriton helveticus (assembly GCF_964261635.1). Lineage (NCBI taxonomy): Eukaryota > Metazoa > Chordata > Amphibia > Caudata > Salamandridae > Lissotriton > Lissotriton helveticus. Next base: position 1,914,171,635 of record NC_136065.1, read on the forward strand.
AGCCCGGTTGGCGCTGGTACATTTTCACTTGACGTGATGTTTTGTTAACAGAAGCATGGCCAATATCGGGATAAGAAATCATGGATGAGCGATGAAAAATGCTTTCATTCATGTTCCTAGTCATGCAAATGTGGGCTCAATAGGGAGCCCGTGTTAAAGAAACGAAGTCTTCAATGCCAAAGAATTACATTTTTGTAACATGCTAATGAAATTCTAAATATGAGCTCATCTGAGAAATTTGTACCCAAAATCACTCAATCATGATAACCACACTGAAAATGCATTGTACACCTAACCTCTCTTTTTCTTTCTTGTGAATAATGTTTATTTAAGTGCACTTTGAACATATTGTTTATTGTTCAAAAATACGTCATTCTGAATGTAATTCTTATACCTTTCGTTGGCAGACTCGTTTAAGGTGCGTGAAAATATGTTCTAGTGATTACTCTACAAAAATGATCTGTTATTATCATTAATAAACAATGACTTTGAATCTAGTTGAATACAATTCCAAGTCGAAATTACATTTGTTTCTCCGAGGCTTTATGTGGGTGGCCTTAAAGTCAGTACAGCCGACTTTGTGGCCTACTCCTAGCTCCTGTACCTACAGGACCAGTTATTCAGAGCCTTTACCATATACAGCATGCTTTGGGCACAGCGGGTAGCTTCTTACAGAGCATAGTGACTTCTCGATTTGGAAAGAGGAGAAATACCAATCACAAAGGAAGCAATACAACATTAAGAAAGTTCAAAAATCACAGATAAAAAGGCAAAATCTATAGTTTTTTCGACAAAATCATCTTTTATGGGACACTATGGTTAAAAATCAAAACGAAAACCCACTGAATTTCTCCAGTTACAGAAAACCACACAAAAACGTTTCAAAATACACTTGTAACCTCATTGATCATGTCACAGATAGTATCAAAATTCACATCTTTATTAATGACATCACTGAGAGCATGTAAAATGGGCTATTTTGCCGTATGGAGTGGCCACAGGGCACATCAGCAAGACTTGTCGTATGGCAAGAACCTCCTGTGCATTCCAAAACATCATGATGGGGTCTGGAAAGAGGCGGACTGGGCATGTCTAACAGCCTTATCTTGCATTTAGTACAGATTGAAAGGCATGCACCGTGAGCCCTGGGTTATAGGGAAGGGTGTTGGGTAAATCCAAAGACCATGCCTTGAGCCTAGAGCCTGCTACACAAGGCTACATTTATAGCACAGTGGGCATTGAGGTGACAGGATATGGTCACAACAGGCCAGTCCCTGTATGTAGACACTTCTGTGCATGGCCGAAAACTGCGTGAAGTCAGTTCTTGGGCTCCGTGGACATTGGTGCAGGATTTTGCCCATGGCGGCACCGGCATCCATACCCTGCTGTGCACACCTGAAGGACATGTGGTGTGGACTTGGTTCTCGTTTGAATTAGGAGTAGGGTGTGATCACAAACAATGATCGCTCATTGGAGCCTAGGCCGTACAGCTAAAGGCCTTGGGATGCAGCCTCTGGACTTTCAGACACAGTGCAATTATCCATAATGAAAATGCCTTCTTTATGCCTACTGGACATTTACTGAAAGAATCCTGGCAGGTGGAAATAAGTTAACCTAGTGCAGAGATATGTGCAACTTCCAGGAAAGGTGAGGGAAGTAGGTGGAAACATGAATGGCTATCTTTTAACGTTTTTGATGGCTGACACATTCATATGGTTGTGGGGCTTTACAAACTGAAATTGAACCCTTTTCAACCATGGCCAGCAATTTTTGCAAGGACTGGAAAATCATTACTTCAGTATGGGAAAGGAAATGGACCTCGTGCAAGGGCTTGCAGCACAGGAAAACGGCTTTCCCTGTGGAAAAAAACGAAAAATGTGTTCTCCTTTCCCCTTTGCATATTTGTATGTGATGTACAATTGTGCACTGTTGAAATGAGAGCCCCAGAAGTATGTCACATGACACTCCCACAGGCTTGTCTGAACTTCTGCACCTGGTGCAGTTTTCCTGGTGTACTACCTGTTTTTTCCCTGGAGTTTTATATAGGGCAAACTTGACTAAAAGGTTTCAGAGGCTTTACATGAGCACCAGTTTTGTTACAGATGAACACATACGTTTTTGGTTCGAGCCTGGGCAGCTCATGCGCTGCTCTGCGAAGCATGCTGTATTGAGGTAGGGACTTAAAGCTCTGTCCACTCTCCGCCCACATTTATAATTGTCTTTCGTCATTGTCAACTGTAAACTGTGGCTCTTCATTGGTCAATAGGCTTAGTAGTCCCTCCTTAGTACTGCTTTGTCATCTCACATGGGGACACCCCCTGTTACGTCTATTCTTACTTGGTAGGCTTTAATTACAGCCTCTTTCATTAGTATTTGCCAGGGAAAGGCAGCTGTCAACCATGTGTTGGTCCTACCAGGGCTTTTAGTGTTTTTTGAAAGTACTTATTTCTTAGTTTTTCACATCACCACAATATTTAAGTACACTTTATCCTATGGTATTCCCCAATTCTCATTCCAGAGCTGTTTGGGCATAAACTACAATACCCCTACCAGGATAAAAATCTGGTGCTGGCCATGCCCGGCTGTGCTCTCTCTCCGCTTCATATGTTACGCGCTGATTTGCTCGCTTAGTCGCTGAGACTCCGACTCATGTGTTTGCTTCTTCCTCTGCTCTCACAGTTGTACCGTTAATGCATGGCCCCTCTCTTGTCTCCCTTCCGCCGTCTTGAACCAGCGGACGTGGCCGCTCCGGGATGCCGGTTTGAAACTTTCGAGTTCGTATATTCCTCCTGTAAGGTACCTTTTGCTACCTCATGTTTTGTTTGCTCACAATTGTCACTTTTGCCTCATGTAACGGAACGTCTGCTTTTGTAATTTGTTCACTCGTAATCTTCTCATGTATCATTTCTGTTTCTATTGTGAAGCGCTGGATGTAGCAGTGTCACTGTTGTGTTATAGAACTCGTCTGCAAGTAATTGCTGTCTGCTGAGCTCGTCCAGTAGGGTACAATAGGTCTCACCTTTGCGAGAGATTAAGCTATTGCCAATGTAAATGACAATGCCATTTATTTATCTGTTTTCAAAACCAACACATAAATAAAAATGTTGCCATTTACAATGCCAATAGCTTTGTCAAAAGCAATACCAAAGGCTCAAACTTTAACAAAGGCGAAACCATTACATTGTAAATGCTTGTTTCTTTTATCACTCCCTGGAGTGCACGGGTTTTTCTTACTCTTGGCCTTCACGCCTGTGAGTTGATTACCCCTTGAGGCCAGCACCCCTCTGGCACTCTCCATGTTTCTCTCCAACTCTCCGCTCATCTGTTGTTTCCCCTGAAAATCTCCATCCAACTAGGTTTAAAAAAAGAAATCCTTGTTACATTGTTCCTCTGTCCATTGCGAATGCATGTCTCCCCTCTCTTTTACACCCCACATCTTCTCATCCCATTTTTTCAGAAGCAGTTTGGTACTGGGCTGCTGTAAATACACTTTCACATTTCTTTTTTATTTACTGCTCCACGATGGCCTTCCGCTGTTTTGGAACAGTAAATGATAAGAAAACAAAATGTTGCATCATGATATATAGACACACACATGCGTATTGATGCATATGCTTGGATACATAATCACTTTGGGGACACTGTAGCGTCATGATACATAAACACACATGCATGATGATGCATGCACACTTATGCATGATTGCACTTGTTTATGATGCTGAACAGCATTGGCAGAAAGCATTTCCCTCTGTCAAAACAAGCATTTGAAAAGCCATTTGCTCACCACTATTTTTTAATAAACAAGACAGAATGATTTTAACAATGATTGTTCAGCAACGGTTGCTTAGTACACATGGACTAAGTTGAATGCACTCTGGTGGGTCATTTGTTTCTGTACACATTGTTCAACATTTCTTTGGTCTCATGGCACTGTTATGTGTGTCTGTATGTGGACTGTTGTCTGTAGGTTGTAGGTGTTCTTGAAGGCCATGGCTTAGAAGAAAGGCCTGGACATGTGACTTTCCATCAAATCAATTTCAGTATGGTCAATGGTCTCCTGTTTTATGTATTGGCAACATCTCAGTGTCTCCAGGTTGCAGTCTATTAGCCTGTGACTGTCTGCCCCACAGTGTGTATCAATCTCTCTCTTCCAGTGAGTGTATTCATGTCTCCCTGTCACAGTGTCTGGGTTTTCCAATCTCTGTGTCTGTGTGGCTCTGTTTGCCTGTCTCAGTAAAAGCTTCAATGCCAGTTTATCTGTTCCAATCTGTGCCACTATGCCGGGGTTAGTATTTATTTTCCAGTAATGTGTCATAGACTTATGTATTTGCATAGTGAACCTAATCACATTCTTTCTGCCCAGGCAGTGAATGGTGAGAAGCTATGGAGGTACCGCTGTGGAAAGCCTGAGTAGGGCCCGACTACGGACCAAAATCAGTCATGGCGAAAATGTTCAAACTAGCCCACACTGCAGGAGGCCACAAGAAGATGGGGCTATGAGGCTTTCAGGCCTTGGTCATGACGGTCGATTTAGCTCTGAAAGCTGACAAAGCCTGCAGAGCACTGGGAAAATGGGAAAGTGGTAGAATGGCCAGTCAGGTCTGGCCCTTAGAAGAAAAGTCCTAGCACGTGAGGTTCCGCTTGTACTCCAGTCCAGTGGTCACCGGCTTGAGTGCCATTCCTTCATAAGTACTTAGGGGCAGATTTACAAGCCCCTTGCGCCACGTTTATGCCGCTGTTGCGTCACGCAAGGCGGCATAAACGTGGCGCATCCCTACGAGGCATTTACAACGTGATGCATCTATGGAGATGCGTCACGGTGTAAGGCCCTGCACCACATAAAACCTGCGTCAGGTTTCATGTAGGCGTTCCGGTGCAGGGGGGGGCGTTCCGTCGCAGGAACGCCCCTGAAAAGTGACTCAGTGAAATCTACAAGATTTCACTGAGTCACTTTCCCAACGCTGATGCGTCAAAACCCTGCGCCTGCTTGAAGCAGGCGTAAGGCTTGAAGCACCACGTTAAAGATAGGGCAAGTTGGAAAAGTGCTGGAGTTGCGTGCCGCACGCAACACAACTTCAGCACTGCGCCAACTTTACGCCCAAGATGCGACATGCATCTGTTCATTCCTGCGCCATGGTGCGCCGCATTGTAAATGCGGCGCATCATGTGTGGCACAAGGATGAACTTGCGTGCCGTATCTTTCCTGGCGCATCTCTGCTGATTTGCAGAGATGCGTCAGGCAACGTAAATCTGCCTAAATGTTTTTTTGCAGGTCAAGACTTTCTGGAGGGACAATACCCAGGAGAGTTTTTCAGAATTGTCAACAGAGTGACCATATGGTTCCATGTCAATGGGACAACAGTTTTCCATTCATGGACTTTCCTTTATGTATCTTTGTTATCAGATGTGTTGGTCCAATTGGCTTAGTTAAAATTAACCAAGACTACAACACTCCAGAATTCAATGATATGTAAATTAAAGTCCAGGCATGGGCAATTGGTGTCCATGTGACAAGGTGCTACTTGATATGCCTTATTATGAAGGTTTTTCTCCTTTGAGGGTTCCTTATGAGTTGTGTTTGCACCGATTATGTCTTGTGAATCTTGACGCTCTAACTCCAGTAATTCAATATTTGAACTACGGAGAGCCTATACCGAAGCCAGAAGCACCTGTGACACGGAGTCCAGTATTATCCTATTGTTAACATAGGAATGCTACATTTGGTATATAAATGAATTGGAGCGGTAATAACACTGCGATCAATGCATTTGTGGGCATCGATTACAAGCAGTGCAGTAATACCGATTGCATCAGCAGTCCCACACCTGGAAGTAGCGATTTAGCATGTATAACTACATCTGAGTTGCTGGAATCCTGATCAGGGACATCATAAGACATTTAGGGGGCCTGGGACAAACACAAGTTGTTATCCCCTGTTTGGAATAACTTTGAATTTTGAGAGAGCACAAATCTGAAAAATGTATAAGTACACCATATTTACAAGCACGTAGTGTTAGTTTAAATTGTATTGCACAAGAGTGTCAACTTATATAAGAGAAAATATATGAGTGTTTGTTTTAATTAGAATAGATGCATATATAAGAGTGGAAAACTAATGTAGAGGTTGTAGAAATGTTAAAATGATGCTGGAGTCACACGTTAAATGAATAAGTGAAAACGAAATGTAATTCTGCAAACCATGAAAATGTGTAGGCCACATGGCATTTCACAGGAAACGAAAGATGCTGCTACACTTTTAGTGACGTGGATCTTAAAGTCATTAGAGTGCAAATGTATTATTAGGCCTAGTATTGAAGTATATGTTGTATAGATGTGTTGCATTATAGAAATGTGTGCTAGTTAGAGAATACTGTTTAAACCGAGTTAAATGTTTTCAGAGTGCAGGGACCCGCTTCATGTAAATCAAGTAGGCCTGAACAGATAATGTCGTTTCTTTGATCTGCAATGTGCTCGTTACAGAAGAGGTCGAGAGGCACCAAGCACAAAGTTTTACATATGTTTTATGACCTATAGATATGGTGGAGTCTGGAATGTGAGGCCCACTGTAGGATGGTCTGAATGCAGGTGCGAGGGGTCCTAATCAGTTGTAATGAATGGAGCTTTGTTCAGCGACGCCTGGCGCAGGCCTGGAGGAGGTTTCAGGAATTTCAGGGGGTACCAGCGAACTGGAGAAGAAGCCTGGGAACCAAGGTCAACTTTAACGAGGGTCCCGAAGAGTATCATCATGGAGTTTTGCCGCTGAAATCGGTACCACGTGAGGGGCGTCCCGAGGGGCGTTCCGATCGAAAATGTGATTTTGTATTAGGGAAAGCGACCCGGGGGGAAGGCAGAGCAGATGATTTTGGAAGCCTAAGAGAGCGGTGGGGTAGGCAGATAGGCTGATCACAAGAGACCTATTTACAGAAGAGACAAAGAGAAGTGCGTGATCTTCTTAGGAAGACACCACGGCTGACACCTTTTGGGGTAAAGATCTTGTTAAGTAGGGATGTCACTTAGTCTAGTGTAGGGACAGACTAACCTGAATTTTCTTTTCTGTAATGACTCTTAAGTTGCAACTTGTATCCATTCTTGCAACTCTGATGATTTTCGAACTTGTACTTATTATTCTGTTTTGTAGACTCAGATTATTCAAAGAATATATGTTTATAGTGATACCAGTGTACCTTTTAAACCTTATCTTGAGAAGTTTGTATCTTCAATTATCTTTGACTTTATATTAAATCTTTAAACTTTATCACTGGACAGTGGTTATTTAGAGTGGTGTAAGTTCTTAATTGACTAACCTAGTAGTAGATTATCTTTTACTCAATGACAGGTACCAACGATTCAGTCGACATGATTTGGGATCTGGTAAGGTAAATAGAGACCAGAAACCCCGCGTTAACAGTTGGTAGCAGAGGATGGGTATCTTCTTGAGGAAGGTAATCTAGATTAGGTTAGTTTACCCCAAGGCCCCTAGACATCGAGAGACGAGCAGCGGAAGAATCGTGCGCCGAAGGTGCAGACGGGGCGAGAAAAGCAGCAGTATCGGAGGAGAGTGAGTATAACAAGGGTCATGCGTGAACAGATTGCGGTGTTTTGTGTTGTATTTGTATTGTAATGTCTTGCGGAGTTGAATGCCTGTAGCGTGATTGTGAGAAGGTTGTGAGCGAGCGCAACCTGGTAAATTGGTTACCTGGTAAACGGGTGAACCGGTGAATCTTAAGTTCAGGCCAGAGCTTAAGTGGTTTTGGGTGTATCGAACATCCAGAGTAGTTGTCGACCATAATACGGAAGTCATGAGGTACCATTGACCGCCGTGGGACCGAGATAGGGGGAGTGTAAGAGTGAGCGTATGAGTAACGGACGCTGGTCGGAAGTTACTGTGTGTGAGTAACCTATCAGAGAAGGCGATTGTCTGGAAGTAAACGGAAAGACATTTCGTCAAGTTAAGGGGACAACTACAGAAAGACTGTGGGCGTACAGTCAAGAAAGGTGATCGCTTGGACAGAAGTAATCATTTTTCAGAGTATGAATGGGATGCACGCATGACCGAGGAGACGAGCTGAAAAAGGAGGGGAACTGCTGCGAAGGGGGACGAGTGACGTCAGAAAGAGCCACGCTGAGATAGGGTGGCGAGTGAAGAGCCGCGACGCGATTGGGCGGCTGGTGCGACGTCAGTGAGAAGTCGCGATCGGATAGGCCAGTTAGCGAGAACAGCGCGGTGATTGGTAGATTGTCATCAGGAAGTAAACAAACGCGGAGAAAAGAGAAATCATGAAGTGCTTTAAGTGTTTGAAAGGGATTTTTAAAAGAAAAAGAAGTGAACATTATTACGGGGAAGAGGCACCGCCGGAGGGTACACCAGCTCATTATATGGCAGCGAATGTGGTTTTGCATACGATATTATGGATTGGGGCTTGGAATAAGCTTACGGAAGGAAATGAAGAAATGCAGTTCCCTAAGTATGGGACGTTTAAGTTAGAAGTGTTACATCGGTTAAAAGCAACCATGTCCTCATTGAAACCCCCGCCTAGACCAACCCAGTTTGAGGCCCTTAATGCATGGATTAGGGCAGCGCACGACAGGAATTTGAACAGGCGTCAACAAAGATTGACTCGATCTGTAAGAGCAGTGCGAGATTCTAAATGGGACGAAGAGGCAAAGAGATGGAGGGTACAGGCTATTGAGGTGAATAAGTTGTACACAGTGAGAGAGGTGGCAGGTGAAAAGACACTCATGGAAGAAGATGAGGAGAGCGAATCGGAGGACAACGTAATAAATAGATTATTGATAGATAGACCGCCTCCGAGAGTTGGGGAGATAGAAAGTAGAGGACTCGCAAGGGAAGATGGGGCTGCCATAGAGGGGTATGTACCACTTCCTACATCGGAATGGACACCTATCAAAGGTGGGGAGACACCTCAACCTAGTACAGCACAGAGTGTAGTCGGAAGGTTTGTGGTACAGAAAACGCCAACCGCAGAGAGGGCGGAACCTTGTAGATTGCCAGATGCTCTCCAAGTACCCGTTACCATAGGACCCATAGTATCGATTTACAACCCAGAGAATGGGAGAGAGGAAGAACAGATACGGTTAGATAGAGAAAGGATTGAGATGGAAAGGAGGAATAACACGACAAATGCATGGAAGCAATTGCCAGTATCGGTAACGTGGAACACCCCATTCGATACGACTGTGGGTCCCAACACAGGACAGGGAGGTCAGAGAGGACCGATGGACCTGAGGGGACCACGGCCGAAATCTTATACAGAATTAAGAGCAGATTTGAGAGAATGGGATGGGTCCACGGTAACTCCGAGTAATAGGTCAAGAACAGAACCCGAGTGGGAAAACCGAGGTAACGGGACTGTATCTCATTGCGGGGCTAGCGAGAGCAGTCAGGGGCGAGAGGGTCAAAGTCAGGAGAATAGAGGAGTTACACGTCCTACGAATGGGAGGGAACAGCAGGAGCAAAATGGTAGGAGTATGGAGTGTGAGGAGATGTCTCGCCTCATGCAAAACGAGGGAGACCAAAGAACACGAGTACAGAGATAGGTTTAGGTGCACTCATCACGCACCTGGGGAAGATGTACAACACTGGCAAAGAGGGAACAGTGAAAGATCACGTCATACATCAAGTGATCAGAGGTCACAGATGCAGGGAGAAGAAAGAGGGAGTAACGGAATGCCTTACCATGCATCCCGAGAACCTAGACAGGATGGGGAATGTGGGGCTATGAGGCGCGAAGGAGTGTTTCACCATACACCCCGAGAAGATGGAAAGGCATGGGACCTAGAGAGATGGGAGCATGGGAGGACTCCACATAACACACCAGAGCCTAGACGTAGAACTAGGAGCTGGGATGAGAGAGAGGCTGAAGGAGCACCGAGAGCCGAAGTACTGAAAGCAGCTATAAAGGTTAAAAGGCTTGATGTCTCCAGCCTAAAATCCGATCTAGACGAGATTATAGAAGGGACGGTGCCTTTGGAAAGGATTGAGTTGTACGAACAAGATGAATTGCTATTTATAGCAAAGGATATTACTAGAAAGGCCAGAGCAATTCATGAGAAACTGTCTAACCTGGCAGACAGGTACATGGTAGACTTGTCCAGAACAAAGACATTACAGAGTAACCATAGGTTGCAGTACTCAGACCAAGACCTAGACGAGAAGAGAACTACAGGATTAAAAACACACATAAGAGAGTTGATATCGGGAATAAGGGTGTGGAGAGATCTGGACAAATGGGAGGAGAGATGGTCCAAAAGGGGTACAGTTAGACGGAGTACAAGTGTGATGTCTCCAGAGGGAAGGGTAATGCAGATGGAGGCGTTCCCTTTGCGAGAAATATCGAACGGAAATTATGTACATGTGCCCTGGAGTAGAGGAGATTTAGCTGCATTTACCAACTCATTTCCGAAGTTAAGGGAGAATCCAGTTGAGTGGTATAAGCAGGTAGAGAGGTTTGTAAAGATCTCCAAAGTATTGTGGATTGATTTGAACACCTTGTTTGACATTGTGGTTCCAGGGGATTTGTGGGTAACCTGCAAGATTAGTGTCCAGTGGCCAAATGTAGAACCTGAGAGGAATGCTAGAACTAATGGACCGTCGGACAGTGTCATGGAGAAATATGAAAGAGTAATAGCCTGGCTAAAGGATAAAGTGCCTCCACAAGATATAGATTGGGTAAAAATAGACAGAACGAGACAGGAACCCAAAGAGACAGTTCATGAATTTTATGAAAGATTACTGAAAATATTCAAACAATATAGTGGACTCGATGTAATGGATCCCAAAGAGATAGGACAGTTTGTGTCAAAGTTCGTTTTGGGGCTGAGACCAGATATTTGTTTGATGATCCAACAACATTTAATCTGTTGGCAAAACAAACCACTAGATGAGATCCTGCGATATGCAAGATACTGCAGTGACGAAATAGATTCTAAAAAGAAAAATCTAAAGGAGAAGCTGATGGTGGTGCAAATGCAGTCAGCCAGAAAGGGCGGACAACAGAAACAGGGGATGGAACGAAAGTCGAATGGTCAGAACAAGGATAATGAAGAAGGGCAGAGACCTAGAGTAGACTTTGCCACTTTAAAGAAGACGACAAAGTGCCACCAGTGTCACCAGGTGGGACATTGGAGACGCGAGTGTCCCTTTAACCCTGAAAATGGAGAGCTAGAATTAGAAGAGCAAGTTCAAGAGGTTCCAGCTCAAAAGGCGACAGTCCCAGGAAGCAAGGTGGTCAAAGGGGGGACTTCGGCTCCAAGAGCTCCGTTTCCACAGCCACCGAAAATCGCGACAGGGGGAAAGGTCTTTAAACAGATGCCTCTTTTTATTGAGGAAGAAAAGTGTTATTATATTGATCCATTGACAGGACAGCGTGTGAGTAGGGAAGAGGACTGTACCCTCGGGGCAGTCCTAGAGGTGGATCAAAGGGGGCCATTTGTTGAGGCTGAAGTGGCAGGATGTCCTACAACGTTCTTAGTGGATACTGGAGCTACTCGATCAACTTTGAGATCAGTGGTGGTTCCAGATTTACCGATGTCAGGGGAAACAATTCAAGTGGTAGGAGTTGCAAACAAAAGGATGACTAGTCCCTTGACTGAACCAGTATCCGTGCAAATAGGAAACCATATGAATGAACATCAGTTTGTAGTATGTTATTCGAGTCCTGTATGTCTGTTAGGAAGGGATTTGTTATGCAAATTGAACTGCACAATATACTGCACCCCGCAAGGAGTGGAGGTACAGACTACAGACGATGACGCTACCTTCAAGGTAGCCAATTCAAAATCTTGCATAGAACTATATCCTACTCTGACTGTAGAAGATCTTCCCCAGGACCTACGAGATGCTGTGGCGTCGGGGTATGGGATTTCACAGGCGAGGAAATAGGATTGATCAAGGGGGTAGAACCAGTGAAAATAATGGTAAAGCCAAATGCCGAGTATCCCAGAACGCCTCAATACAAATTGTCCCAGGAAACGATTGCAGGAATAAAACCTGTGATCGAGTCAATGATTCAACAGGGAATACTACAAGAAATCGTGGGAAGTCCTTGTAACTCCCCGATTATGGGTTTGCAGAAACCTAGTGGGAAATTCAGAATAGTTCAGGACCTTCGAAAAATTAACAATATAGTTGTTTCATGTTGTCCAGTGGTACCGAATCCATCAGTGATACTGTTTCAGATACCATGCCAAGCAGAATGGTTCACAGTGATAGATCTTTGCCAGGCTTTCTTTTCAATCCCATTGGATGAAGAAAGCAGGTACCTTTTCGCTTTTAAAATGGAAAATCGCGTCTTAACATGGTGTCGAATCCCACAAGGATTCACAGACAGCCCATCAATCTTCAACCAGTTGTTGAAGAAGAATCTCGAAAATCTAGTACTGCCGCAGAATTCGGTTCTGGTTCAGTACATAGATGACCTACTTGTTGCGTCAGAGACCGAGGAGGCTTGTAAAACAGATTCCATTGCCTTGTTGAACCATTTAGCTGAAAATGGACATAAGGTATCTCCGAGCAAGTTACAGTACTGTTTGACAGAAGTACAGTATTTGGGGCACCGGTTAGAAAAGGGAAAGCGTAAGGTGTCTCCAGATAGGATTGAGGCGATAATGAAGATGAATGCGCCCACGACACAGAGAGAAGTTAGGATGTTCCTAGGAATGGTTGGTTATTGTCGACAGTGGATAGTTAACTTTTCACTGAAAGCAAAGCCCTTACAGAAACTGACGCACAAGGAGGTGAGTGATCCGGTACCATGGGACGATGAATGCCTAGTGGCATTCCTGCAGTTGAGAGACGACTTGTGTCGTGCTCCGGCTCTGGGGATGCCCGATTACGAGAAATATTTTTCGCTTTACTGCTGTGAGAGAGAGGGATGTGCTTTGTCAGTCTTGGCACAGACCCATGGAAATGCCCGTAGACCAGTTGCCTACTTTTCGGCTACATTAGATCCGGTAGCCGCAGCGTTGCCCGGATGTCTCAAATCCGTTGCTGCAACGGGTGTCAGCATTGAGAGGTGTGAGAGTATTGTTATGGGACACCAGTTAGTGGTGTATGTACCACATTCTGTAGAATTGCTAATGACCAGGACGAAGACGCAGCATCTGACTAATAGCAGGCTCACGCGCTACGAGCAAGTTATCCTTGCTGCGGAGAACGTGACCCTCAAAAGGTGCTCTGTTTTGAATCCTGCTACATTGATGCCACTACCTACTGTAATAGAAGGCGAAGAATGTGAAGACCACGATTGCCTTGATGTGACTGAACTATGCACGAAGCCCAGACCAGATATTGTGGATGAGCCGTTGTCTGACCCTGATGAGATTTACTTTGTCGATGGCTCATGTTTAAGAGATGATACTGGTCGGTTGAGAGCAGCTTATGCTGTTTGCACCATTACTGGAGTTGTGGAAGCCGCTTGCCTGGAAGGAGTACATTCCGCACAGGTAGCAGAAATCATTGCATTAACTCGTGCCTGTATAGCAGGTAGCGGAAGGAGAGTCACCATATACACTGACAGTCAATATGGTTTCGGTGTGGTTCACGATTTCGGGCAATTGTGGTCTCAGAGAGGTTACATGACCTCTTCTGGTTCGCCCATTCGAAATGGAGAATTTGTGCGACTGTTGTTGGAAGCATTACAAGGTCCAGCTGCCATTGCTATTGTAAAGTGTGTAGCTCACACTAAGAATACAGATTTTGTGTCACAAGGTAACCGTTATGCAGACGAAGTCGCCCGCTATTGTGCGGAGCAGGACTATTCCTTCACAAAGGTAGAAATAGAAGGGGCGGAAGAGAAGACAGAATTGAGCATGATGTTGGAAACAGTAGACACTTGGGAGGATTTAAGAGTGATGCAGGAGAACGCACCTGAAACAGAGAAAAAGGCATGGGAGATAGCAGGTTGTGTGAGAAGCAAGATGGATTTTTGGATTTCAGCAGATGGGAGGGCAGTGTTACCTGAGGAACTAGCGAATCCAATGGCAAGACAAATACATGGTCCAGTACACCTAGGAAGAGATGCTATGCTGAGAGTGTTTAGGCAGACTTGGTATTGCCCTAAATTTAGGATAGCGGCAGAATCAGTATGCAAGCGATGTGTTACCTGCCAACAGTTAAACATAGGGAAAAGAACACCAGTTACACTGAGTCACATTGGGAGGTCTGGGGGGCCTTTCAATAGAATGCAATTGGACTTTATTGAAATGCCAAAAATCAACCGCCTTAGGTATGTTTTGGTGGTTGTATGCATATTTTCCAGATGGGTTGAAGCATACCCTACACGCAGGTGCGATACACTCACAGTAGCCAAACTATTGCTCAGGGAGTTGATACCACGCTTCGGGGTGCCTGCCTCTCTGGAATCGGACAGAGGAACACATTTTAACAGCAAAATTGTGAAGATGTTGTGCTCTGCATTAAAGATCGATCAAAAACTGCATTGTAGTTATCGACCAGAAGCCTCAGGGATCGTGGAACAAGTAAATGGCACCCTGAAGAGTCGACTAGCTAAAGTCTGTTCATCCACATCTTTGAGTTGGCCAGATGCTCTTCCTTTAGTACTCATGAGCATGCGTAGCACACCTGACAGGAGGACAGGTCTCTCTCCACACGAGGTTCCGATGGGGAGGGCCATGAGACTTCCCACTGTTCCAACTGCTGCCTTATTAAACATTACAGATGATCTGATCTTGGATTACTGTAAGGGACTGTCTGACGCCATCCATTCTGTGTCCCTTCAGGTGCAGGCGGCTGAAGTTCCATCATCAAGGAACCTGTGTCATGATCTGTGCCCAGGGGACTGGGTGTTGGTCAAGAAGCACGTCCGGAAGAACTGCCTAGATGTACGTTGGCGTGGGCCCTTTCAGGTAATCCTGATCACGAATACCGCGGTGAAGTGCGGAGGGCTGCCAAATTGGATCCATGCATCTCATACTCGGAGAGTTTCAGCACCTTTAGAAGAAACAGCTCCTCTCCCAGACGAAAGTCCAGTCGTGGAAGAAGAATCCCAAGAGGGGACCAGATCAGCTGTGGGGGTGTCGGAAGGAGTTGGGAACGCATCTGATCCTGAAGAGGAAGGAAGGCAGGACGGCAGTGAGACCGAAGACGCAACTGAAGGAGAGAGCTGCAGTGAATACGACTCAGACACAGATCAGTACCAGAGTGATCAAGAACCGAGTGTGAGGACGAGAAATAGGAGAACAAGGCGTGGAGCAGCCACCTGGCCGGAAAGAAGGAGTAGGCTAAGCTTAAGGTCAGCTCGGGAAGAAACGCTTGCTCCTATATCTGAAGACTCGGATCCGGAAGAAGATACCCAGGATCAAGTCCAGGAAGGTCCAAGAAGATCAAGGAGGGTGCGAGTACCTAACAGAAGATACTCTACTCCTGATTGGACCTACCTCGTTGCAGATGTCCGTGGGTCACAGAACCGGGAGGGTCAGGGAAGTGAGCCTGATCAGAATTGAACCAATTATCACAGTGCAATTAAGGTTCCTGCTACCAGGAGTGGAGGCCGAAAGATTGCTGACACTCAACATCGCCTATCCTACTCTCCTGAGCGGAATCAGAAAATTGATTTTAGAGACAGTTGATTTTCCGGTTTGTTGTTCACAATATCCAATATTGGAGGGAACTCTTCTTCGTTTGGAAATGCTTGAACGAGTAGTGGAAGTTCTTGGAACACTCATTGTCTTGGATTAATACCTTGTTACGGATGTCTTCAAAGGGGCGCAGAACTGGGAAGGTGAAGAAAGTGATCTTGGTCAGAACGGACCCCTTTGTAACGGTGGATGTAGAGTTGATAGTACCAGGAGTGGAGATTGAAAAAACATTAACTCTTAATTTCTTTGTCCTCTTGTCCTGAGTGAAATAAGAAGAATAATCCTAGAGACAGTCGAATTTCCATGTTGTTGTACGAACTGCCCAATACTTGAGGGAATCCTTCTTCGTATGGACATTTATGAGGATGTGGTGGCACTTCTTGGAACACTTATAGTTTCAGATTGATAAAAGAACTTTGTAAATATTGCTGCAAGATAACCTAGCGCCGAGTGGAAGAAGAAAATGGTAGGGACTTCCTTTTAGCGGACGGAGAAGGGCTAGGGTTGTCTATTTCTACAGGACTCTAATGTTGTTTGCGGAGTAAACTGTCAGCTTCCAGGTGTTCAAAAGAGAAACGCTGTTCGAAAGAGAGACTTTGTTCGGAGAGAAGGAGAAACTGGTGCTAGAAGAACACCCAAAACTACACTGTTTGAAAACATGGAGGCCGGCAACCCGAACCGCAGGGCAAAATGTATAGTTGGCACACTTTTATGGGTAGTGATTTCTCTTATAGTTTTAGTAGTTACTGTATCATATATAGTGGGACATGAAAATGAAACAAAGACGAGATTACAAACTAAGAAAGCATCAACACAAAAGCCTATCACTGTTGCTGAGGTAAAAGGAGAAAACACTGAGAAAGAAAAGGCTTTGTTAGATGCTGAGATCAAAAGATTACATGTTGACGAATCAAAGGGGAACTTTAGGTTAAATGCTTATGCCAAGTTGCTTTATGAATACATTGATGTCATGGAGGCGAAGAATTGCTACGTTTGTATGCAATTACCAGCTTCGGTGGATGAGGGTATCAGATACCATCATCTTCCATTGACATATGGAATCACATGTAGTTTGTTGTTAAGCATATTCTATGGACGAGATGGGTTCGAGTATTATTTCTCGAATTTTGACTCGACATTGCCAGAGGTCCCAAATTACAAGCATCTGAACAAGTGGGACTATTACAAGAGCGAAGACAGATTACAGAAATGGTTCATTCCATGGAAAACGTTAGATACTTCACATGCCCGAAGAAATAATCTGACTTGTCAAGTGTCAGAAATTGAGAAAAAGTTTATAGGGCAGGTGGATACTAGATACAGGAGGCAGAAGATTCTAAAGGCTTCAGGACAATGGGAAACAGATTGGACCAAGGAAGAAAGGATACAGCAAAGAAAGGGTAGCTTTGGTCCAATTGCTTTAGACAAGGAGAAACGGGGGAAACTGTGCATTCACAGGAGTTACTCCTATTATGAGAATCTGTATGTAGGTCAAGTCAGTTGTGAACATGCTTTCCAATTGGAGTACTACTCCAAAGATTTTTTGAAAGAGATGCAAGCAATTCCAAATGTATATTTTTTATGTGGAAGAAATGCATATGTGAAGCTACCAGATAATTGGTACGGATCATGCTATCTAGCAATTGTCTTCCCCAAAATATATCATGTTGAGAATTTAGAAACGACAAAGAGAGGAATACCAACAAGAGGGAAGAGAGGGTTAGGTGCTGAAGAGGTAATTGGGGATGTATTTGGTGCTGCATTCCCTATCTTGGGATTGATACTGAATGACATCAAAATTAGAAGATTGGCTACAGTCGTAGATAGGTTATCTGCCAGTACTGCTAGATCCTTAATGCTGGTGGAGGGAGAGATGCAATCGATAAGAGCAATGGTTCTTCAGAACCGACTTGCTTTAGATGTTCTGTTAGCCAAGGAGGGCGGAGTCTGTAAGGCTTTGAAGGTCCAGGAATGTTGCACTTACATTCCAGACAATTCAAAACCTCTAGAGAAGTACATACGAAACATTACTGCAATTCACCACGAAATTGAGGATCTGACAAAGGTAAATGTGTGGGAAAAAGTAGGTCATGGAATGGGTAAAGTTGGAGGTTGGTTTGCCAACCTAGGAAAGGGTATCGTTTGGTACATATTGAAACCCATCATCATAATTGTGATTTGTGTAATCACTTTGTGGGGATTGGTGCGATTGTATCAATGGTATAGAGCAAACAGGTTGCAGAGATCTATGAGAGAACAGGAGAAAAGATTAACGGCGATGCAAGATACACAATATAAGAGTCTGAAGGCATTGGAGACAATGAAAAGAAGTGGTACTGCCATGACTTCACTTTGAAGGGTCCTACATTTTAGAGATGGTGTTTTGATGGTGATGACTCCTGAAAGTCATCAAAGGGGGGACTGAGAGAGCACAAATCTGAAAAATGTATAAGTACACCATATTTACAAGCACGTAGTGTTAGTTTAAATTGTATTGCACAAGAGTGTCAACTTATATAAGAGAAAATATATGAGTGTTTGTTTTAATTAGAATAGATGCATATATAAGAGTGGAAAACTAATGTAGAGGTTGTAGAAATGTTAAAATGATGCTGGAGTCACACGTTAAATGAATAAGTGAAAACGAAATGTAATTCTGCAAACCATGAAAATGTGTAGGCCACATGGCATTTCACAGGAAACGAAAGATGCTGCTACACTTTTAGTGACGTGGATCTTAAAGTCATTAGAGTGCAAATGTATTATTAGGCCTAGTATTGAAGTATATGTTTTATAGATGTGTTGCATTATAGAAATGTGTGCTAGTTAGAGAATACTGTTTAAACCGAGTTAAATGTTTTCAGAGTGCAGGGACCCGCTTCATGTAAATCAAGTAGGCCTGAACAGATAATGTCGTTTCTTTGATCTGCAATGTGCTCGTTACAGAAGAGGTCGAGAGGCACCAAGCACAAAGTTTTACACATGTTTTATGACCTATAGATATGGTGGAGTCTGGAATTTGAGGCCCACTGTAGGATGGTCTGAATGCAGGTGCGAGGGGTCCTAATCAGTTGTAATGAATGGAGCTTTGTTCAGCGACGCCTGGCGCAGGCCTGGAGGAGGTTTCAGGAATTTCAGGGGGTACCAGCGAACTGGAGAAGAAGCCTGGGAACCAAGGTCAACTTTAACGAGGGTCCCGAAGAGTATCATCATGGAGTTTTGCCGCTGAAATCGGTACCACGTGAGGGGCGTCCCGAGGGGCGTTCCTATCGAAAATGTGATTTTGTATTAGGGAAAGCGACCCGGGGGGAAGGCAGAGCAGATGATTTTGGAAGCCTAAGAGAGCGGTGGGGTAGGCAGATAGGCTGATCACAAGAGACCTATTTACAGAAGAGACAAAGAGAAGTGCGTGATCTTCTTAGGAAGACACCACGGCTGACACCTTTTGGGGTAAAGATCTTGTTAAGTAGGGATGTCACTTAGTCTAGTGTAGGGACAGACTAACCTGAATTTTCTTTTCTGTAATGACTCTTAAGTTGCAACTTGTATCCATTCTTGAAACTCTGATGATTTTCGAACTTGTACTTATTATTCTGTTTTGTAGACTCAGATTATTCAAAGAATATATGTTTTTAGTGATACCAGTGTACCTTTTAAACCTTATCTTGAGAAGTTTGAATCTTCAATTATCTTTGACTTTATATTAAATCTTTAAACTTTATCACTGGACAGTGGTTATTTAGAGTGGTGTAATTTCTTAATTGACTAACTTAGTAGTAGATTATCTTTTACTCAATGACAGGTACCAACGATTCAGTCGACATGATTTGGGATCTGGTAAGGTAAATAGAGACCAGAAACCCCGCGTTAACAATTTGTTATTCATTTTCAGGTCATTTAAGCCCTTTTAAGCCAGCTCACAGTCATTGTCAGTTTAAGGATTATTGAGGTCTTCTTAGGTACAAGCATATTTTGGACATCCCTATTTTCATAAGCGGTATCAATAACAAATCCCGAGAGGCAATTCCCCATATTTCATCCTTTATTTTACATTTTGTATTCAGAATACATACTCCAGAAGGCAAAACAGTAACATTTGAGTTTACAATGTTATGATAAGGTGCAGCTCACTGAAGTTATTAGAATTTGTATATCTGGACCCTCCCTTTACTCAAGAGTGAGAAATTGTTCGGCTCTAAATTAACTTTTTTTATGAATGTTGCATTGGGCTAACAAATATAAGTACAACATTTCTTTGGGAAAATGTTATAATGGACTCCCACATCATCAAATTACAAGAACTACAACCGCAGCACATTAAAAATTTGTAAGAAACATAAACATCTGAATATTATACACCTTTTTTGAGGCATCGATAGATGGGATCAGCACAGATGACACAGATACTGAATTTATAAAACTGAGTTTGGGCATATAAAACAATCATGTGAATCGCAGTTTTTGACAGAAAAACAATGGGGCATATTATCAAGGGGGTTTATCTCCGCTTTTTTGGCTTTAAAAGCCAAGAAAGTGGAGATAAAATTATCTCCCTATTACCTAGCTGTCGCTAACACCAGTTAGCGACAGCTAGTAGGAGATAGCGACCATCTTGGGCCCCACTTTGCATGTCAGTGATATTTATCACTAATGACATGCAAAGTGGGCGTGCCAAGATGTTAGCGACTGGAAACAGTCGCTAACATCGCTATCTCCTATTACCAACTTTTGGAGATATTCCCGCTAAGCGCGAATATCTCCAAAAGCTAACACCTGCCCTGAGCAGTTCTTAGCCATGTTATCCAATGGGAGGTGGATAACATGGCTAAGATCATTAGCTCGATAATGCATGAATATCGCTGACTTTTCAGCGATATTCATGCATTGCGGGCGATTTTTATCGCATTTGCGATAAACCTTGGTAATACCAAGGTTTATTTGCGATAAAAATCGCCGCAGCTCAGCGGTAAATTTGTGTCTCTAACCAAGCAATAGCGATAATTATCGCTATTGCTTAATATGCCCCAATGTCTCTATTTACATGGGCCTTAATAAAGACTGGCTTCTACAGGAAAAATATCCCCAATCTTATATATGTCCTAAAGGCCAAGGTAGCAATTACTCAGGTTGCAGTGATCTAAACCCAAGCCTCTAAGCAACCTGTCTTGGTTACACTGATTATGCAATCTCAGATCCCAGTCAGCAACTCTATTGCATATGTTTCACAGGCCTTAGAGACTCTAACTCACAGAGGGGGGTGAGATGTTCCTACTTTTAGTCTATATTTCAAACCATACTGTGCATATTTAGGTAGGGGAGATGGCCCGTAGCATCTTTTGTACATAGAAAAGGCTATGTTATATTAGTTCATTCATTTATTTGTACAGCCGAGGGAGTGGTATGCACATGCACTTTACGTGATACTGTGCACATGAAGAAAGGGCTTCCTCCCGCATTTATATCACAAGAGAAGAAAGAGGCACTCCATATATAGTGCTATATTCTTATGAAGTACAATTTCATGTTATGATCCAGTATTGCAGTTGTTATGTAATCAGCGACTTTCCGAAGTTGGAGTAGAGACAGGATCCTGAGAATGCGCTTTGTTTTGAACCTTCATTTCTCCTGGCCCATAAGGTGTTTCCAGACACTGCAGGGACATCATCCCATCAGCTCTGAAAATGTATAGCACAATGGCGTAGCAAGGGGGTGGGACGGACCGCCCCGAGCGGCACAAGTTTTGGGGGTGGGGCAGGTGCACAACACCCATTGGGCTCACGGGGCTTCAGCCCTTCCCCCCCCCCCGTCGTGTGTGTCAGCTCGGGCGGAGACAGCTTCGCGGGCAGGCGAGCATCTATTTGTAGCTGCACCCGAGTACTTAACAGGTCTTTAAAAGACTATTTACTTGTAAATTAGGCTTTTGTTGTGTGTTCACACCTTCTTACAGTCACTCTGTCTATGGTTGGAAGAATTAGCCCCCCGAAATATTTTTCAGCCTCCCCCCCGAAATTTGGCTTTAGTTGCCCGCCTGGGGTGGGCGCCTCCCCCTGAACCCTTGCCAGCATCCCGCAGCCCCCACTGGTTTATATGGCCACCGCAGGGCAGCAAACCCAGGGACCGCCTCTGGCGGCCGCAGGTCTAGCTACGCCACTGGTATAGCATCCTCTTCTGTCTAGTCAACTTTAGCAAACGATAGAGTGTTAGGTCTGACATTTCCTCAGACAGCCCAACTATAAAAAAGTAGGAGGCTCATATATATAAAATTGAGAAGGTTTATTCGAAGATTGAACAGAGGGAGCACAGCACATCCGTTAGGAAGTAGATTCAGGGAATAATACAGTTGGAGCAGAATCTGGAACCAAGCATGTAAGATGCAGGCACGCATCATACATTCTAGGCTCCAGCAACAATGAGGTAATGTACAGAGAAGGAAAACAAGCATAGGAAAAACAAGAATGTAACACATCTTATCCCTATAAAAGAAAATTAACACAGGTACCTACTAGGTATTCTTTTGGGTCTAACATCAGATTTGACCCTAGAAGCGACGGACAAATCTTTATGGGGAAAACTTTGAGGAGACACATTAACTTGTACATGAGGAGATGCATTAACCTGCGCACGTGATGGTGATGGAAAAGAGTCAGGAGAACCAAGGGAACTGGACGAATTAGAGGAATTGGGACATCTGGCCACCCTACGAACATTCCAAACTCTACCATCTTGTGTGGCAACACTGTTTTTGAACACTTTGACCACTTTAATGGGAGGGAAGAATTTAGAAGATCCTTTAACCAGAAATCCAGGTTTTTTCACTCTCACCCACTCACCTACAACAAAGTCATGAAGCTTGACATTCATTTTTGAATCAAACACAACTTTCATACATTGTTGCTTATCTTCAACACGTTTAGCAACACTCTCAACATCAACTTTAGAATCATTCTTATTAAGCTTTTTAACCCACCAGGGGCAAATGACAGAGGTAGGTTCCCTACCCTTCAGAAGTTTGAAAGGACTCACACCTGTGACGGAGTGAGGAGTGATGCGATAGACCCAGAGTCTATTCCTGACCACATTCAACCAAGAATCGTCAGAAGAACCAATCCCAGTAATGCAATCCTTGAGGACACGATTAAAACGTTCTACCTGACCATTCTCCCTAGGCTCATATAAAGAAACAGTATGATGTTTAATGCCACAGCTGTCAAGAAACTGTTCCACTTCAGAAGAAATCAGCTGTGTACCATTATCAGTGACAAAGGTCTCAGGAAAACCTTCCCTAGCAAAGGTCTCTTTCAAGAAAAGCAAAACAGCCTGAGAAGAAACATTACTTACAAATTTAACTTCAGGCCATTTCGAATGGTAATCTACTAAAACTAAGGCAAAACGGGCATTCAAAGGCAACTGTTTAAAAGGGCCGGAGATGTCAAAAGCCACCTTTTGCCAAGGGAATTTAGGCCAAGCTACAGGTTTAAGAGGAGCAGAAGACAAATGAAGCATTTTATCGCTGCTAATACACTGAGAACATTCCCTTACCATTCTATCAATCATTTTGTCCATGCCCGGCCACCAGAAGTTTTCTCTAACCAGACGTTTCATAGATGACATACCAATATGACCTTGGTGGGCCAACAACAAAATCTTCTCTTGTAAAGAGGCAGGAGGAATTAACTTACCAGTCTTGAAAAGAAGACCACCAAACTCTTCAATCTCCGAAGCAACCTGGGAAAAGGAAGCCAAGTCAGAAGGAATGGACTTACTATTAGGCCATCCACCTTTTACAAAGTCTAAAATTTGTTGACAAACAGAATCTTTTCCCATTTCTTTAAACCATTCTTCCTCAGTTAAAGTTAAGAACTCCTGAGATATACAATCTTCAATGGAAGCAACCACATCTACATCCAGGTCAATGGTAGAAACCTTATCAACACTACATGGTAACCTGGAAAGAAAATCTGCCGTGACATTGCTTTTTCCAGGAACATACGTGATCTCAAAGTCGTATTCCTGAAGACGTGAAGACAAACGAGCAATCCTTGCAGTCGAGTTCCAACCACCACCAGGGGACAAAATTCCTACTAACGGTTTGTGGTCCGTTCTCAAAACAAATCTGTTCCTCCACACATAATTTCTAAAATGTTCCACAGCCCAAATGCAGGCTAGTAACTCCTTTTCGATAACAGAGTATCTTCTTTCGGTGGAAGATAAGGTTCTAGAAGCAAAAGCTACGCACCATTCATCCTTCCCAGCACTCTGACTCAACACAGCACCAATGCCATACAAACTAGCATCAACAGTGATTATACATCTCTTACTTATACAGAATGATTTGAGTGTAGGGGCATTAACAATCTCACTCTTAATTTGCTTGAAGGCAATATCTTGCTTGTCCGTCCAATTTTTATTTTTATTTTTATTTTTTATATAAAATTGAGAAGGTTTATTCGAAGATTGAACAGAGGGAGCGCAGCACCTCCGTTAGGAAGTAGATTCAGGGAATAATACAGTTGGAGCAGAATCTGGAACCAAGCATGTAAGATGCAGGCACGCATCATACATTCTAGGCTCCAGCAACAATGAGGTAATGTACAGAGAAGGAAAACAAGCATAGGAAAAACAAGAATGTAACACCAACTCTTAGAAATAGTGTACATATGGGTGAATCCCAACCAGGAGAAACGCTTCACTCTACTACCAATCTTAATTAACCCTGCATGTTGAATCTTGAACTGTACATTTACATAAAAAGGAGACAAAATGTGCTTGTTATTCATGTCTACCCTGTAAATCCCATGAGTCTACCTACGTACCTGCTCAATATTGCAGGCCAGTAGACTCAAGATCTAAATGATACACCAATCCTATCATGGAAGATGCAATTTGAAAGTACGGAATCAACTTTTATTCTTTGTTCACTGTACATATTGATATGTAGAACGAGAGGAATAACACAGGAGAATGGGGTCCACTGAAGTTTGAAACTTTTATTATGTAGTATTTTATTATCAGTATTTAATATTGCATGGCTTACATTTGTAAAGCTGAAATGAAAAGTGGGTTTGATTTGATTAGACTCTAGCCCGGGCAGCAGTTTCAAGTTTAGCTATCTGACAGCATCGACACTCCTGAAATGACAGATCTTGCAGACTCAGACGGCCTCATTTATGAAAAGTGATGCATTGCTGCGTGAAAACAGCGATGCGTCACTTTTCACTGCGCCCTCCTTGCGACACCAATAATGCGTCATATTTACAGTATGACGCATCATGGCGCAAGGAGTTACAGATACGTCAGTATTTCTGATGTATCTGTATGGCGCAAAAGTGACGCATTGCTGGAGTGTGTCACAAAAGTGACGCAACTCCAGCAATGTCCTTTCACATGGGGCAAGCCCCATGTGAAAGGGCCTGTGTCAGTCTTACGCCTGCTGTGAGGCAGGAGTAAGAAATTGATGCATTTGTTTCCTAGAAGTGGCGCAGTGAAATCGTATAAATGTCAGTGCGTCACTTCTATGACCCTTTCTTGCGTCAGAACGCACCCCCCGCATACATTATACCTGGCACAGGTATAATGTAGCGCAGGGGTTTACAAAGTGACGCATCTACCTAGATGAGTCACTTTGTAAATATGGTGCGGCAAGGCAAATTTTTTACGCTGCTGGTGCGTCACAAAAAGTGATGGACCGGCGGCGTAAAAGTGACGCATGGCCTCATAAATGAGGCCTTTTAAATGTGCCTTGTTGCACCAAATTTACAAAGTTACACATCTAGGTAGATGCGTCACTTTGTAAACCCCTGCGCTACATTATACCTGCGCCAGGTGTAATGTATGCAGGAGGGCGTTCTGACGCAAGAAAAGGTCATAGAAGTGACGCAGTGAAATCTATAAATTTTCACTGCGCCACTTCTAGGACGCAAATGCGTCAATTTCTTATGCCTGCCTCACAGCAGGCGTAAGACTGGCACAGGCCTTTTCACATGGGGCTTGCCCGATGTGAAAGGACACATTGCTGGAGTTGCGTCACTTTTGTGACACACTCCAGCAAAGCGTCACATTTGCGCCATGCAGATACGTCAGAAATACTGACGTATCTGTAACTCCTTGCGCAATGATGCGTCATATTGTAAATATGACGCATCATTGGTGTCGCAAGGAGGGCGCAATGAAAAGTGACGCATCACTGTTTTGACGCAGCGATGCGTCACTTTTCATAAATGAGGCCCACGGTTTTTACTGCAGGGCACCTCTCAGGAAATATCCCTCCTCATACTAAAGCATCTTAACACAAAATTATCCTTCAGGTTATACAAAAAGTACAAGCTCAGTAATATAACTAAAAGGTATCCTTTATGTTGAGTAAATGATACAGACTCAGACTTCAGACATCTAACCCATCCCCAGGCTACATAAATGTTACCAACTAAGGCCTCACGGAGACGTACATCAAGCTACATGATCTCACAGGCGCGGACTTAGTACGGCAAAAGAACTACTGAGGAATTCGAGATACTACCCTTTTACCAAGGAGACAAAGTAAGGAATCTGCTTTATATTCTTTCTTCACAAGCTGGAAGAGTGTAAGTGGCACCGCAGCAAACACCACTCGCCAGTCAAGGCAGGAGTAGTACAAACATTATTTACAAAAACCCAACTGGCCCTAACAGTGAGAGCTTCCTTCAGACACAAAGGAGAATGAACAATGTAGGCTTCTCGTAGATGCATCCTTGGTCAAGCACAGTAAATATCAACTTTGGAAAGTTCTCGCAACTCACACAAATTTGGGCAGTACAGTAGTACTGCAAATATTCCTCAATGCAGCAAACATTTAACCATCCTCACTCCTAGCAGGCAGCAGCCAAAGCAAACCTCACTCACACTGATTAGGTACATAAAGGACCGTAGTACTGCGAGCTGCTTTCACATACAGGGCTAGTTCTACACATCCACTGACGCCAAGCAAGCTTCCTTCACATATAGGGCTAGTTCTATACATTCACTGACGCCAAACAAGCTTCCTTCACACACAGTGACAGAGCGTAAGCTGGTAAAGCAGGACAGCTATGCATCACACTCGCAAGCGGAAGGAGGGCCGCATGTATTTTTCTTTCCTTATAGGAATATGCTTTGGAGAGATTTAACTTGTAGAGAAAGGTGCTCTCCGAAATGAATTGTTTTCTAAAAGCTCATGTGACAGAAGGCAAAATAGCCCACTTTATTAATGTTTAAATGTGTGGTAAAGTAAAATACGTGATAAGTGCTTTGCAAAAACAACTTATAAAAATGTTTGTGGTTTGTGTTTCATATTGTTTACTTTTAGTATTCAGAATACATGCTCCAGAAAGCAAAATAGTAAGATTGAGTTATCTTTTTTTTTTTTTATTTCAAAAGATTTTATTACAAGATTTTGTAGGTACAGTACAGATATGGTGAAGGCAATATTGTTGTGGTGTACGCCGGTGTGGTTACAATTGGCGTCACGCGTTCCGGATTGCTCACGTAGTCGACTGGTAGAGAATGACTTGGCCTTGTTTGTATTTTGCTCTCCTAGGAAGGAAAAGAAAAAGTGGGAAAGGAGAGATAGAGTCGCTGACAATTCTATTGGCGTTATTTGCTAAGTGCCATCATGCTGGAGTACACCTGTGTATGTGTTGAGAGTGTGTTGGGGTGCTGTTCTCTGTAACTTGCCTACGGGGGCTTGTGTGATGCCAGGTAGTTGTCCAGGGTGTGCCACATCTCTCCCTTCGCGGTAGAGTTGGGTGTGTGTTTTGATGTTATGTTATCAGCTCCTCTGAGGAAGGTGATCCAGTTGAACCAACTCTTGAAGGATGCTTTCCCCGTGTCCTTCCAGCTTGCTAGGATTGTCTTGACTGCTGCTGTGAGTAGGATGTCTATTAGCTCGCTGTCATTCCTAGATTGAGTTTCTTGGGCTATGAAGGCCGCGACTACCCCTGCGAAGTCTGTTTGCAGTGGGAATCCCATTAGGCTATTTGTGAAGTCTCTTATTTTGTTCCAGAATGTTTTGACTTTGGGGCAGTGAAAGAGAAGATGAGCTAGGTCACCTTTATGTTTGTGGCAGTTCCAGCATAGGTCGTTGTCTCGGACCCCTACGGCTGCTAGTCTGGCCGGGCTCCAGTATGCTTTGTGTAGGAGCCAGTATTTAGTCTGTGCTAGGATTGGAGTGACTTTGTTTGTGCTTGCTGAGCTCCACAGTCGAGTTTTTTCCCTATCGTTGAAACACCTATTTTGTTGGCCTTCCCAGTACTCTATTGTCTTGGTGTTTAGCTTTGTTGAAGTTGGGCTTAGTAGTTTGTAAAGGTGCAATGTTTGGTGGCCAACTTTATTTAGGTTAGCCGCGTACTGTAGGATTGATGGGGTTTCTTTGTTTAAATCTGCCTTGGTGAGTGCCGCCCTTATTTTTAGGAAATTGTAGAAATCTATGTCTGGTAGGTTGTGGAGGTGTTTAAGGGTGTCGAATGTGAGTGGGGTGCTTACTTTTTCCAGTTGGCTGGGAGTGGAGATGCCTCGTTCGTACCAGGAGCTCATGTTTAGTATTTTGTCCTTATATTTTATTTTTGTGTTGAACCAAATGGATTCCCACTTTGTGTTGTTAATGCTGTTCTCCATTTTCTTGTCTACTTTAAGAAAAGGGTTCTTAGTGTTTTTGAAAATGGTACTGTTGGCTTCAGGGTGTCTGTTGGCTGAGAGTAGGGCTAGGGGGTCGAGACCATTTAGGATCGCTCTTTCTAGCGTTAGCCAAGCCGGTGTGTAGTCTTGTCCTGGCGAAAGCCAGTGTAACCCTTGTTTAGCTAGGCATGCCGTTTGGAATGTTTTGAAGTTGGTGAGGTTAAGGCCTCCTAGGTTTTTGCTCAGTCTTAGTTTCTGTAGACTTATTCTGGGTTTCTTGTCCTTACATAGGAATCTTTTATTATGGTGTCTAGTTTTTTGTGGAAGTCTTCTGTGGTTATTAGCGGGAGCATGCTGAGCATGTAGTTGATCATTGGTGCTATCATCATTTTTATCATTTCAACTCTGCCCCACCAACTGACGAACTTTGGTGTCCACATTCCAAGTTTCTCTTTCACTTTATTTAGAAAGGTCTTTTCATTGTGGTCCAGTGTTGATTTGAGATCTCTCTCAAAGTGTAGGCCAAGATATTTCAGCGATCCTTTCTGCCAAGCTAAGCCTGAGTTTCTTAGTACTGCCTTGGTTGTGTGCACGTTTAGAGGTTTGCATTAAGACTTGTCCCTATTGAATTTGTAGCCCGAGACTTGTGCATATTCCTCAATGGTAGACATTAGGGCTGCTATTGAGTGTTCAGGGTTCCCTGTAGTGATGAGTATGTCATCTGCGTAAGCAGCTAATTTGACTGTGTTCCCATTGATTTGGATTCCTTCTATTTCTGGGTTGGTTCTAATCATGCATAGCAGTGGTTCTATGGAGAGTAGGAAGAGTGCTGGGGATAGTGGGCATCCCTGTATCGTGCCTCTTTCTAGGAGTAGCGTCTCTGAGGTGCACCCATTGACTGCTACTCGGGCTTTTGGTTCATTATATAGTGCCATCACCATTCTTCTGTAGTTTTCTCCGAGGCCAAACCTGCGCATGCATTGGTCAAGGAAGGGCCATGACACTCTGTCAAATGCTTTCTCGGCATCCAGTGCCATCATCACTGCTTGTTCGCTTCTAGAGGAGGCATGGTTTATTAAGTGACATAAAAGAATAGTGTTGTCTTGGGACAGCCTGTTTTTGAGATAGCCCACCTGAGAATTATGGATTAGGGACGGAAGTACCGCGTTTAGCCTTGTCGCCAAGACCTTAGCGTAGATCTTACAGTCAACATTAATAAGAGAAATGGGGCGGTCATTTTTTGGGTGTTGTGGGTCCTTGCCGTCTTTGGGTATGACTATTATATTGGCATCTGTCATTGAGGTAGTAATTTTCCCACTGTGGAAGCAGTGGGTGAACACCTCCTCTATTGTGGGTTTGAGTTGACGGAGGAATTGTTTGTAGAATCCCGCTGTGTAGCCATCTGGCCCAGGAGCTTTGTTGTCTTTGAGGCTTGCGACTGCTCTCTCTATTTCTGCCCCAGTAATGTCTTGTTCTAGTGATGCTCTCTGCGCCTCTGTTAAGCTGGGTAGGTTTAGACTGTCAAGGATGCTCGCCCCTTTGTCCACTTTGAGGTTTGTGTCTTCTTTGCACAGGCATTCGTAGAAGCCTTTGAAGACCTTGAGGATCTCTTTGTTTGACGTTTGCGATACCTTCTCGCTGTCAGTTATAGCTGCAATGGTGTGTTGTCTCTGTTTGCTCTTGAGGTATGAGGCTAATGCTTTACCTGCTCTGTTCGCATTGCACAGATTTATGGCTTTATATTTATTTATCCACATACCAGCTCTTTCGCTTAGGATCTTGTTGAGCTCATATTTTTTCTTGGTTAATTCTGTCAGGGTTTTTTTGTCTTCTAAGTTCGTGCTGTGGCTCTTCTCTAGGTCTTTAATTGTATTTTCGAGTTCTGTTACTTTTTTGTTCCTGTCTCTGTTCATTCTTGATTTGATGCTATGAATTTTCCCCCTGACTGTGGCTTTAAGGGCGTCCCAAAGGGTGCCTCTGTCAGTGCTTGGGCTGTCGTTGAAACTTATGTAATCCTTTATGGTGTCCTCTAGTTCAGCCATGTTATTCTGGTTTTTAAGGATGTCGCTATTGAATCTCCACCTCCGGCTAGCCGGTTCGCTGTGTCTCCCCCGAGTGTCAGACTGATGAGTGAATGGTCTGATATTGTTCTGGGAGCAATTTCAGTGTGGTCTATGAGGTGAGTGTGGGGTGCGGAGATAAGGATGTAGTCGATTCTACTATATGAGCAGGCAGCTCCGTTCTTCAAACTCCAGTCTGATAACTACCACCAGATTTAAGAGGTCTCGGAAAGGTGGTAGAGCCTTTGGAGTGATGGCCTCCCGTATCTGGAATGAACTGCCCCTAATGCTTAGACAGGCTAGCCTGAAAACCTGGCTCTTCCCAAGCAATGGGTTTTAAGTATATCTTTTAAATAGCTGATTCTGATTTTTCCTTTTCCGGACTTCTCTCTGATCCAAGCGCCAGGATACCCGTAGGGTGACAGTTTTGCGCTATATGAGTTTCTAATACAATACAATACAATGAGTTGTGAGGGTGAGAGTAGAAGGAGTAGTCTCTTTTGTCTGGGTGTTGTAGTCGCCATGGGTCTTTTAGGTGGAGCTTGGCGCACAGATTCCCTAGTATGCTTTGTTCTGGCGAGCCGTGGCTGGCTCTTTGTGGGTGTCTGTCTATTATGCTGTCCAGTGTTTGGTTCATGTCGCCGGCCACTATTAGGAGGTCATCTTGTGGAAGCTTACTCAATCTGTTCTCAACGTTATTCCAGAAGTCGTTGTCTTATGAGTTGGGACCATATATGTTGGCAATGTGTATTGTGTTCTCCCCCCTCTTGACACTGGTGATTAGGATTCTACCGTCTTCGTCAGCGTAGTTGTCCTGTACTATTAGTCTGGATTTTTTGTTTATAAGTGTGATGACTCCTCTCTTTTTGTGAACCACTGGCACGCATAGTGATTGGCTTATCCAGTTAGCCTTTAGTCTTTGTGCATCTTCTACTGACAGTTTAGTTTCTTGGAGCACACAGACATCGCTTTTAGTTTTGCCAAGATATTCTATGGCTTTCCTCCTCTTAACCGGGTGATTGAGCCCTTTAACATTGAAGGAGACTACCTTAATGGTTTTGGGTGTGTGGTTATTTGCATTTGGTGTTATTCCTTAGAAATAGTGTCGCTGACTGTTGTGATGCTCTGGTGTATTCTTGGGCACCCTGCATGGTAATCCTGGAATCCTTCGGTTGTAACCCCCGTGTGGTGTGTTTTTTGTCTTGTATGATGGCTTAGTGAATGCTTGTGTCTGACTGAGACTAGGCTGGAGATGATAGAAAAAGGGAAGGAAGGAAGGAAGGAAGAAAAGAAAAACATGGAAGACCCAGATATCTGTACTCGGAGGATCCCCCACTCCCCCCTTTTTCCCCACCCCTCCCACCCCCCACCCCTCATTGATTGCATTATGAGC
The DNA here is from genome assembly GCF_964261635.1 of Lissotriton helveticus. NCBI lineage: Eukaryota > Metazoa > Chordata > Amphibia > Caudata > Salamandridae > Lissotriton > Lissotriton helveticus. The sequence goes on from NC_136065.1 coordinate 1,914,203,333, forward strand.
GTGTGACAGCAAAGTTCCTCCCCTCCTTTCCCCTGAGGCTTATAATGAGCTAAGTCCAACTTCCTATGGGTTGATGACGTTACTATCGAAGGATAGTTAAAAGGATATGTGGGAGTTCTTGTTGTGCTACTTCTCCCTGTGGTTGTGGCGATAAGCCTTGGTTCTGTCATCGAGGTAGGTTGCTGTAACTTGAGGTAGTTCAGTTATCCATATTCTAGTCTTTTCCTTGTGTGGCGGTTCATTCAGTGTGTCAGAGCTGTGGTCTGGTATGACCGATGTCGTTTTACGTTAGTTCTCCTTAGCTCCTTCTGTTTCACTGTTGCTTGTTGATGCTCTCCTTTTTCCAGCACCATTGTTTTGTGCTTCCATGTCCTCTGCCGGTGGTCCTTGGAGGTATCTTCTCAGTTCGCTGGGGTCCTCGAAGATCTGTGTTCGCCATTTGTCCGTGATCTTTAGTTTAGCTGGGCCCGCAAAGCTAAAGGTGACATTGTCTCTCCGCATTCTATCTCTTAGCGCTAGGAATCCCTATCTGGTTTCAACTGTCTGTCTTGAGAAGTCTTGCGTAATTATTATTTTGTGGCCGTTCCATCTTAGGTTAGGGTTTGTCCTTGCTACCGCAAAGATCGCCTCAGTTTGGTTCGATCTTAGGGGCTTGCAGATGATCGGTCGAGGACCGCGGCCGTGTGGCAGTTTGGTTGCAGGGACCCTGTATGCTTTGTCAATTTCAAATTGTCTATCGAATTTAATGCCTGTTATTAGTGGTATCAGTTCTTCTATTAGGTTTGTGCAGGATCCGGGCTTGTCCTCTTCTCCTTCGGGATCCCTAGCAGTCTTATGTTACCCCTTCTGTTGCAGTCTTCTTGGTCTGCTAGCTGCTTCTGTAGGGCGGATGAGGCCTTTGCAATGGAGTGTAGACATTTGTTCGATTGTGCGTTGTCGTCTTCTATGTTGCTGATGCGTTTCTCCGTAGCGTCAATTCTACAGTTAGTTTTGTGTTGATCCGCCCTTATGGCTGCTAGCTCCAGTTGCATATTGTCTATTGTCTGTTTCGTTGATTTGCCCAGCTCGTTGTCTTCATTGATTTTGTTGAGGATCAAATCTAGTGTTATCTCGCTTTTTTGTTTTTGAGGTGAATCGGGAATGTCTTTCCTGTATTTCTTGATGTCATTGGTCAGTTTACTGTCATGTCCTGCCATCGCTGCAAAGCCTCTTCTGACCTGATGGCACACTAGTCTTCCGACTTTCTGTTGAAGTGCTGAGGGGTTTGGTGGTGCCTTTTTTGGGATTGGCTCTTCTTCGGCCGTGTCTCGGCAGTTCAGCCTGAACCTGCTTGGTTCCCGGATGGTCCTGGTTCTAGTCTTTGCTCCTGCCAGTTCTTCCCTTGTGGCTTCATCCTTCCTTTGCTTTTCCCCTGCTGCCCTTGTGAAAGGGCAAGATGGGAGGTTTAGGTTGCAGTTTCACTGTTGGGATAGTTGGCTTACTACCTTTGCACGTAATGTTTTCTCGTTGGTTGGGGCGCCAGCGCACCCTGACCCTTTATATCGGCTTTCTTGCAGTTGGTGTTTGGGCACTGTGGCCGACCCTCGTTGTGTTGTGTAGCACATGTGGTAGTTGCGTCTATCGCCGCACACCGCCGCTTCTCTGTTTCCGACGTGATTTCAAAATGCCGGCGCCCTTAGTACTCTTCCGGTTTCGTTTTTTTGTGCCTAATGTTGCCAGCACCCTTCGCTGGCATGGTTTCTTGCTTGAGCGGCTGCGTTGTTGTGACCGCCTGACTAAGTTCCTCCTCAGCTTGATCAGAATTTATGGAAGTCCCCAACCTTCTTCGTCGCTCGCTGTTTGTGGTGTGGGTCTAGGATTAAGATGGCCACCTCTAGACGCACTTTCAGTTTCCCCGCCTGTGTATCTCGCCTATCCAAGTAGCTTATCTAGTATGACTTCGCCCGTATGGGAGCTGCTGCTTCACTATGCTCGGCTGCGCTGCCAAATTCTAGTGCCGCGGCTGAGTGCCTTGTTGTTGGCGTTCGCACTGCGCTTGTCTCTCGTAACAGCAGTGCTCAGAGTGTGATGGGTTGCTCTCTGGTTTCGTTTTTGTACTGCGTGCTATATGCCACTTCAGCTTTATATATTTCTCTTGTGGCATTTACTGGTTGGTTGTGGGGCAAAGCGGTCGGGGTGTCGGCGATCACCTTGCGCGTCTCCTGGTTTCCTCGATGTCTACACCGCGGCGCCTTCCTGACACTCTTTCCGGCTCCTCGGTTTTGATTAGAGCGCCATTTTGGTCTATTCTGACCCGCTCTGTGTGTTGGGGAGTGCGATGCCCAAAGCTTCTGCAGACTGCTACCGGCGACCGTTTTTAATTGGTCTTTGTGTTCCCCAGGCGTTCCGATTTCTTTAACCGTTCTTGATTTTTGGGACAGAGCTCGTTTCGCTGAATTATTCGCTGTTTTTTGCCTCAGGGTTACGGAGGTAATGGACCTAGGCACCCGTCCTCATTGCCGTCCAAGCCACGCCCCCGTAAGATTGAGTTTTCAATATAGTGATAAGGTGCACTTCACAGGTGTCATTAGACTTGGTATATTGGGACCCTCCCTTCACTCACGAATGAGATATTGTTTGGCTCTAAATTAACCTTTTTTATGGATGTAGCATTGGACTAAAAAACATAAGCACAGCATTTCTTAAAAAAATGTCATAATGGACACCCACATCATCCAGTCCCCGGCTTACTAATTTTTATTTTAAAGTAAATTGTACTGAAAGCAGTCTATTTTTAAGCAAATTTCTAGGTTATCAGGGCAGGACTTTCACAATAAAACAGATGACGATGGTGTAGTGTAGTTCCTATCATCCCAATAGGCTCTGCGCATTGGAATAATACCTACAATAGTAAAGGCCTAGACCTGACGTTAACTAGGTCTACTACTGTCGATACTAGACTTAAAGTTTTGGGTTTGCCAGCTTAGCTCAGAGTTCACTAGAAACTTTCTCGAATGTTCAGGAAAGAATTAACTCCCCTGATTAGACAAGAAGGGATTTAGTTTCTGACAACCATAGAACATGACAACTTTGCTCTCCCCTAATCAAGAGTATATCTCGAGAGTCGTGTGAACAAAAGGCAATTTATTTTACTCAGTCAGTACGTGCATTCTTAGTCTCATCAGATTGTAGAGAAAAGGAAGAGACGGGCGTGTTCAATAAAAAGGTGTTATTTATTGATCAGTCTCTTTTCTCATACAAGAGAAATGGATCGATATTATTGCAATACTTATAGTTAAGTAAAGTGCATACATTAAAAGCAATAGTATAAAATAATACTGTAAAAACATTGATATGGTTTCTAAGCCATATGATGTTTTAAAATGAATAAAATATATTACATACACATATACATTTGACTAAACGTACTCAACTGGTGTTTCTAAATACGCCTAACCCGTGTACCTGACCTAAGCCTAATACGTGGGCGGGAATAGAAAGTTACAGTTTAAGTTAAGTTTGTTTTTGCCAAGTGAATAACTAAAGAATTCTCTGTGAGGGGTTATTCAGTTCTGTACCTGGAAGTTAGGATGAATGAGGGATGGTATCTCTCTCTCTGGTCTCGATATTCCAGGCTGCCTGCGAGGGCTGCCCAGAAACGCCGGGGCTGGAATTCTCGGCAGGAGAAAGCAGCTTCTCTCAGCGCGTCAGGAAGGCGGGGCTGCGCCAGCGGGGTCTGCTCTGCTCTTCGCTTTGGCAAGTATGGCTGCTCCGTCTCGTCACCACCGCGTGTGTTTGCATAGGGCAATATCGGTAATATTTATACCTTTAAGGTGCCGAGATTGACGTAAGGATGGACATAGATACGTCAATAAGGATGTCATACGACTTGCTCGTTAGCACATTCTTTTACTGAAGTTCTCGGTGAAATCAAAACAATGGCCGCAGGGTTTTGCCCAGGTTGTCATAGGTTTGATTTGTTATGAGAACTCCGTATGCCTTATCAGGGGCTGGAGGAATATCGCTTGTCTAATTAGATCGCAAGCGTTATGACCTAATCAGATAACACGTTCCTGTGCCGTAGTGTGACTGCGTCAGATAACGGTATCTGCATCATGGGGGTTTTCTGCCTCATGGGCTGACTACTTAGTTAACTTGTTAGTTTGCTTAACCAGAATAGGGTCAGGAATAGGGGGATCGATTCAGGACCTATAGGAATACATCACACCCACTCCACGCTAACTATGGTCATATTTACTAATCTAGGCATAGTGTAACATAGTACAACATACTACAGAGTATAGTGTATACCTTACCACCCCAAAATACATAAATGCATTTTGAAATGTTTCAAATATACGGAAAAAATTGCAGTCATATGTATTGTATGCACTCAAGCTGTATAATTATGCCAAAGTAATCGCATTTGTATACATTGTTGCTATTTGGTATATGAGAATTACACATGAAATGGCTCTTAATACAGAAAAAAAGTTCGAGACCATTCCATCACATAATAAAGTATTTGTGAACATACCTGCGGGCAGCTAATGTCTATAAGCTATCTAAAATTTAGAAACCTTAGTTCTTTAAGAATAGTTCTTACTTTAAGCAGAAGATATTGTCCCGAAAAATATGAAAAAATATTTTGGGGCTGCTGAAAAATTGCTGTCCGTGAACTGGAGGAAAGATTGTTCATGTGACTTTATTTTTAAAGTTGAAGGCCGAATTCAGGGAACGCCGTGTGCGAGCTTGTTCAAAAGTCTCTATTTCTGCTCTGCATCATATCATTTAGGCTTTCGAAAAAACTGTCAACAGCTTCCTGGGAAAGTTCCACTAACTCGGAAATAGGTGTAATCATGCATTCGTGCGCATGATTGTCTCCATTGACATTCTGATTTGCATTGCTGACAGAAGGTCGTACCTGATCGATGCTGCTTTCATCTTGAACTTCACTACCCATCAATCGTAGTGGTGAAGCTTCCACAAATGCCGTCATCAGGATTGGTAGCCTTTGAGGGCAGCACAAAGCATGAACCTTGATCGGGCTCAACAATGTTTCTGCATCCATCGGCGCATCCGATTGTAGCGTCAGACAGGTGTCTAACACGCATTCTTCTCCGCATAGCAGACACCTTAATACAGGTAAAACACATCTTTGCCACATTGGTCGAAATGATAGAAACCAAGTCATATTTAGGTCTCTAAGCCGGGAGAGTCCCAGGATTTTTGATATCCGGTCCCGGTATCCAATGGCTAGGATTGTTTCTTCCCTTGTCGCAAGAGTTTTGTCTGTGACATGGGTTGCCATAACGAAAAATAAGGACTAAGAATAGGATTCCTGCAATTAGTCCCAGGATCAGGGGAAGTACGCCAAAAATCGAATGGACGAAATCTGGAAAAATACCCAGTATGGCTTTGAATGGTGTTAATGCCATCGAAAATACTGTCTTAAATACCTTTGAGATCCCATTGGTATCAGAAATATTTAAGATTTCATTTAGAATTTCCGCGAAATGTATGGGGGAATTAGTTGATAACAATGAATGTATCTCTGCAGTCGTCCTTGCGACTTGTAGATCATACGTTTCTTTTGATGATGTGAGCCTAGTAGGCGTCTGAAGAAGCACTGTTTTCATTCTGCTTAAAGTATCTATTCGAATAGAAGTAATTTTCAAATTGGGCCATGCCCTTGCCTCCCTGTCTGGAAAGGAGCTGGGGAACAATGAGCGTCCACAGCACTTGACCTTCGCAGTCGTAGTTACTAGATAAGGAGTCCCGGGCATAAGACTACAACATCTGCGGTCTACAATTAGAATGTAACTCCCATTATAGAGTCTTTGAAAGAATGGTTCTATTTCTGTTGCAGGTGCGCCTTGCTGGTGACATGAAAGGTTGTATGAATTCCCTTCACAGGCTCCATGCAAACTAATTCCGTTACACAGAAGTGTGCCGCTTAGTGACATCGCACAATTATTGCCACTAAGAAACACTTTCTGTCCTTTATTACTGACACATGCATGTGAATAGGGCAGGTTCCATATTGTTTTAAGGTACCCCTTTCCCAATTTCTCGTACATGCCAGCCTGTATATATTTTTGGCAGTATTGAAACCTGAAGGTTGAAATTGGAATATTAATTATCCCATGTATTATCCATTCACTGACAGGTCGTTCTGACATTGTCATTGGTAATCTCTCAAGTTTCTCAATGCTCAGGATTGTATAATCAGCACCCCTTTGCGCCATACTGATTTGTCTATCAGTAAGGTTAAAGATTTGGAATAGTGACGTTGTGTTGATTAAACGCCAAGGCACATAGCCTGAACGCAGATTTTGTAACGTCCAGCCAAGCTGTACAATAGAACGCAATTGTGACTGACCGTGTTGTAATAACAGTAAGTCCTGCGATAATATGTCGATTGCTGAAGACACAATGCTGTCCAAAGAAAAAATTCTGGAGGACAGAGTCATTAACCCATTGTCCACTACAGAAAGTGATTTTTCCAAATTAATACGGTCAATTTCCCGTATTCTCTCTGCTGTTTCAATTTGAGTAACCTTCCAGGCCTCATTGTATGCTGCATATACAGAGGCTGCTATGAAACGTTTTTGACGCTGTTTGCGTGGTCCCATTATGAAATCACGCAAGTCAGCACCATCAGTAAGTAAAGTTAGGTGTTGCTTAATTTCTGCCAGTGTGGAAGTTTGCAGCCATTGAAGGCATAATTTGCCCACACTGTAGGTGGTTATTATCCCTGGGTGATGTCTTTGGGGATATCTAGGGTCTGGCCTGGTCATTTTGAACCCCTGTGTTTTATTCAGGAATCTGTCTTGACAGTTATTAGTATCTGTGGGCCAGATCAACCACTGTTTCCAATCAGGATGTGTTCTGTTTTGGTTTAATATATGGTTTACGTCTATCTCTTCATCTGTGGAAGTGTTGCTAAACATTGTTGGTTTTGGAATAGACGGTTTAATTAAATCTTTGATTTTGGCTAGGCCAAGACAGGTGGTTTGTTGAACAGTGTCATTTAAAAATATCATTTGTTCTGGGATCATGCAGGCTCTAAACAAAGCTTCTATACCCTGTACTTGCCAATCTTTTGTACCCCAAACACTTTTCAATTCAACATTTTTGTCCCAATAATCAAAACCAAAGGTATTCAATTTTTCAAAAAATGAGTCTGAATAAATCAATATTGTGTTGGTTATCATGGTCTTGGTTCCTGTCTTGTTAGACAATTTAAAATAGAATGCTTCAGCATTACTTGTGTTAAAACCTGAAAAGTATGAATAATTGTCATAGAAGGTTCTTGAGCTTCCTTTTGGAGGGGTTGCACAATGTTCCCATTGATTATAATTTAAAACATTTCTAGGCTGTGCAGATTTATGTAGAAAATGGTTACCATAATGGTTATAACAGTACATACTATCATAATTTGTAGAACCCTGCAAATAATCATGTTTGGTAAATTTAGCAGACATTACTAAGTCAGACATCATATTATTAATACTTTCGAAGTCCCAATCATCAGCAAATGAGCTTGGTTTTGCAAAGTCACTCAATGAGATCTTAATTTGGTGTGGATATTTCAGGATTTCGACCGGACCATAAATTTCATAGTCAGTGTTGTCCCAGGCTACCCCACCAGGTATCGGATTGGCTGTGAAGTTGGCTGAAGAAAGTTCTCTTTTCTCGACGTGTGAAGATGTGTGTGGTTTGAGGATCAAGTTGATTTTCTGACTTGCTGTGTCCATTTTAGCATATTTTCCCTCAATGAAGCGTCCCAAAGTTAGTACCATGATGAGCCAAAGTATGAGGATAAATGCACCAAAACCCACCCAAAATTCAATCCATGGAGAAATCAGATATGTTTCTTTCAGTTGTTTCAAAAGTTCTTTAGCTTTATCTTTAAAGGTTTTTGATGATGGCTGTGTTTTTGATTCACTGAAGCCTTCAGAGGAATCATCGAAGTTTATGAAGTAGCCGGATGCAGTTCTGTCAATTGTTCCAATTGGTTCAGGATTTCTTTTTCTTGCATTTTCACTTGGTACTTCATTATAGATTGGTGTGTCCCTGCTAAATGTTTTTATTTGGGTTTTCAGAGGTCTGAGTTCTATTGCATTGTTGCATAGTCCTTGTTGTTCTTCTGTAGGCGTTTCGAATGTGATGAGCCTCTTCGTTAGGACCTCTGTACTGGTAGCAAACCTTGGTGTTCTGCTACTTATTGGGAGTCCACTTGGCCTACTGTTTGTTATCGGCCACATGTTGTGGTTTTACCAGGTCGATTGATACAACTCGGTTCTCCTTTTTTCCAGCAAGTGGCGGTAGTACAACTGATCTTGTCCCGTTGACAGACAAGACAGGAACTGCTTTTCTGTAAGAAGGCCCAAATTCCTTCTTTACCGCGATCTTCTCCCTGACTAGATCCCCGACTTTTGGAATCCAGACAGGTCTTGCTGGGACAGGTGGTGGTTCTTTAGTGGTTGTTGGCTGTTGTTTCAACTTTATGTTGCTCAGGTCTTTTCTTGTTTTGTTTAAGTCCTGCAAAATAGCCAAACGGTCTTTGATATCAAAGCTTTTTTCTTTCACCACTGAAGTCTGACTATCAATGTCAGAGATCATCATCCTAGTTCCAAATAATAATTAGTACGCACTGAATCCCTTCAGAGAATTTCTTGGCAAGTTATTTAGACTACATTGGACACTTATTAGATGTTTGACCCACCCAGCTCCCGAACCTAATACCTTTGCCGTTATAGATTGCTTTATGTCACGGTTTTTTCTTTCAACAATTCCGTTCCCCTCAGGGTGAAATGGACAAGAGTACCGCAATGTCACGCCCATGCTGACCATGGCCTCCTTCTAAGCTCTAGAGCTAAAAGCAGGACCGTGGTCCGAATGCAGCATGCCAATTGCGTATGTGCCGATAAAGACTCGCAAATCTTTTATAACAGTTCTGGCGTCAGCCGTTCGCTGGGGCCACATCCATATGAATCTCGTGCATGAATCCACTGCGACCAAGATATATTTATAGTTACCGTCCCTTTGTAAGGGACCGCAGTGATCTAGATAAACACAGGCTAATGGTTTATGCGAGATTAGAAGGGGCGTCTGTGCTGGACGTCTCACCGTTGATACTTTCATTTTTTGACATATTTCACATTCTAGAACATAGTTCCTTGTTTGTCTTCTCATTTGTGGCCACCAGTATCTCTGTTTTAATAATGATACTGTGGCTGAGACGCCAGCATGGATAGAAGCAAGCCCTTCGTGTGCCGCTATTATTAGTCCTAACCTATGTTCCATGTTTGGAATTGCCCTATCCCCCACTCCAGGGATTCGAGCAAAAGGAACATTGTTTGCATCAGTTATGTATGAGTATTTTACTGGAAAGCCTTTCGGGAGTGTTTCTATCGGATCCTTTTCTGAAGCGCTGACAGCTTGTAATATTTCGCTGTCTATTTTTGTTTTTGACCGTGTGATGGCAGCTACGGAAGCCGTTTGCACAGCTGCCTTCGCGGCCTCATCAGCCAATGAATTCCCTGCAACGTGAACGCCATCACGTTGATGACTCACCGTATGTATCACGTGAGTCTTTGGTAGTTCTTTTTGTAAAAGAACTACTTGTTCCCAGAGCATTTTATGCTTGATTGTGCCACCTTTCGCATCCCTGAAACCATTATTAAGCCAGATCTGCAAGTATTCATTGTAAGACTGAACGCAATAATACGAATCGCACACTATGAGTGTGGGGAATTCTCGATCGGTATTTTCAAGCGCCATCTTGAACGCCAGTAGTTCAGCTCGCTGAGCTGTACAATCTCCTAAAGATTGTGTTTTAGTGATAGCTGGTTTAAATTTTCCTTCATGCCAGCGACCTTTAACGATCGCGCACGCAGCACTGTAAGCTTGCTTACCCCCCACTGCAGGTTGTGCTGATCCGTCTGTATATATTATACAGCCGTAGTGGTCTAGAGGCAAAATTTCGGTCGGCGGAGGACATTCAAATTCATATTGGAGAAATTCTTGTGTTTTTAAATAAGGATCAAATTCGTACGCCACGTCTGTTGCAGCAAGAGAATTAGCCCATTGTATCCATCTCGGATGGAGAGCCTTAGCATTTGGAATGCTTGCTTTCGTTACAGCCTCTAGGGCTGGTATCGGTGTCACGATTATTATTCGTTTACCTTGTGCCAGGGCTCGTTCTTTTGCTATAGCTGTCTGTGTTGCAGTAAGAATTTTTTCCGTTGGGCTAAATTTCATTTCAGCCTTAGTGTACAAGTGTGATTTGAATGCAATTGGTACCTTTTCTCCCTCATTAGAGGTCAGGTATGTGAATCCGCATCTCCCTGGGATGACTCGAATCACAAGATTGCGTGTGTTATCACGTGTTTCTAATTTTGTTTTAATTAGCATGTCTGTTTGTAGAGATCTCAAAATTTCTGTGTGTATTTGAGTCCAATTGGATCTTTTAAAATCTGGTTTTATCAGATGATAAAGGGGCTTGACCCTTTCTGCGTAATTTGCAATGTATGTTCTTCCGATATTTAGGAAGCCTAGAATCGACTGTAGGTTTTTTAGTGTTCTAGGTGCTTGTATTACGGCACATTTCTCTAGGAAATTGTCAGCCAGGCTTTTGCCTTCACTTGATAACTCATATCCTAAGAACAGGACTGTCAGATGGGCAATTCTGGATTTTTTAAAGTTGAATTTGTAACCCTCTGCAGCGAACCCAAGTATTATGGTGTTCACTCTTTTCAAGTGAGTCTCCAAGTCATCATCTGTTAAGTAAATGTCATCGACATAAGATAATGCTTCATCGTCATATAGTTGTAGTAATTCTGTTACCCTCGCTGAGAATACCCCCGGGCTGTTCTTGTACCCCTGGGCTAACCGACAGAATTGTTTTTGAGTGCCATTTATTGAGAATGCAGTTAAATATCTGCTCTCTGGTGCTATGTTTTGACAAAAGAATCCATTAGAGATGTCTAATGTTGTTTTGTATTTTTTGCGCACTATGTTATTCATTAGTGCAGCACTATGTGAGTTTTGCACTGCAAAAGTTTTGCAACATGTGTTAAGGTGTCGGTAATCCAAAACTAGACGGTATGAATTGTCTGGTTTGGAGACCGGAAACAAAGGGTTGTTCATTTGTGAGGTGCAAGTTTCAATCACCCCCTGGTATTCTAGCTGATCTAGTATTTCATTTACCTGTTTTTTAGCTTCTTGCTTAATTGGGTACTGCCTTTGTGCAGTAGGTTGTGATTTTAACTGGATTTTGTGAGGAGGAGAGTCCTCATCCCATCCCACGTGATTTTTATATAAAGCAGGAGCTAGAGCTACTGCCCACTTTCTAGCAAGTGTGTATTTTTTATGAATAGGAATTTGATTTGAGAAGGCAGGCATAATTACTTCTTCGCCATGAGGGCACTCCCTGACAAACTCTGGTGGCCAGTCTTTTTCAGCTAGAAGGATATCATAGCCCTTGGAGAGATTATCCCAAAATAGTCCCCTTATTTTCCTAGTCTTATCTCCCTCTATATGCAATGTTATTTCGTATATTTTGTGAGGTTTGCTAACTCTGGTGTCCGCAGTTTCCACTTGAAGATATTCATTCGTGTCCACTGTCTCCAGATGATTCATAAGGACTTTGCGAGCTATGCTCACTTCTGCTGCGCTGTCTAGCATTGTCTGAGCCCATTCCCCGTTTTTCAGTTGTGTCCTCAGTATTCTCTGCATTGTTAACTACCTTGATACTGGCTACCTTCTTTTTTGGAAATTGTAATTTCTTTTTTAGCTGAGCAAGTTCCTTGTCTTTGGACTTGGCGTGCTCTTCTCTTTGTTCTGATCGTCCTCTTCTTTCCGATTTCTGCGAGGAAGTCTGAAAAGATTGAGAGGGACGTGTATCAATGTCTTGATATCTATCAGGCTTTTTTATATTATCCCTATTTCTAAGGTTATATCTATTCCCAGAGGGGTCACTTTGTGGTGACCTGTGTCTCTGGTTCGGAGATTTTTCTCTTCGCCTAGGAGACCTTCCTCTGGACTGGAATTTCTTTTCTTTAGGATTGGATTGTTTGTTTCCATCCCAGTTCTTTTTTGGTGATGTAGATTTATTGTTATAAAATATTTTTTCAGGACTTTCAATCAGTTGTGGTTTTACTGGTATCCCACCTAAACTATCTCTGCCTAGTTCCTCATAGGATTTTTCTATGATTCTGGCTATTTCAGCTGGTTGGTCTGCTATATCTGTCTCTTTTAACCTCTGGCGGATCGCCACGTTTGCTGCTTCTCCTTTTATGTTGGCTAATAGTATAGCCGAGACCTGCTTGAAGTCTTTCAGTAATTTCATACCAAGAGTTAAAGCGGGTTCTGGACCATATTCATCTTGAATTTGTTTTAGCACATCTGGTATTACCGAAATGGATGGAACACCGTGCGTTTTTGTGTAGATGGAAGCAAAGACTATACCCCAAGTGTCACAGTCCTCTATGTGTGGTGCAATTCCCATTGGGAGACAGATAGTCAGAATCCTGTGTTTTTCTAATGGGGTGGTGTCAGGAAACACCGCCTCTATTTGGGTGATTTTCTGTGCCAACCAGAATGGTATTTGTTCCCGTTTAGCCGGTACCTTCCCTAGACAGGACTGGATGTTCTGTGGTGTAATTTTATTTGTGTTCCCCTGGTGAGGGGTCAGCTGTGGAAGTTTAATCGCTGGCTGAATTGTTGAAGTCCGCATCACATATTGGACTAATTGTCTATGTATTTTTATTAATTGTTTTAGCTGTGTTAACAGCTCTGCTGCAGACATCCCTTCGATGTCTGGATGTGGTGTGTATCCGGCTAGGACCGGCCACGTTGCTCCTGGTCTACCTAAAGGACCGAGCCTGGTGATGTGATTGTTATGTTTTAGGGCGCCATCAAATAAGAGCAGGTGCTCTTGAAATTTGAGTGGTACTTCCACCTCCTCGAAAGGAGTGTACGTTTCAGGAGGTTTCTCTATTTTGTAATAGTGGAAGTACTTTGTTACAGCATTTGCTGCTGGAAAATGTATCCATGAATAGTATACCTCTGTCTGCCGATATTTGTGTGCCTCAATTACGAATATGACTGTGCCACCTCTAGGTGTCAGTCCATTTTCTATAAGTTTTAAAGTTATAGATCTCCTTTTGATGACCGGGATGAGTATTATATCCTCGTCTGCTGCCTGCATGGTAGCATCAGCTGCTGCGAGTTCAGTTGCTAATCTAACTGCCTCTCTTTCATCCTCATTGTCTGACATTTTACTGTCCAAAAGGTTATTTTGTTTGTTTGCAGATCAGGTTTCTTGTGGAAACAAAGATTAGATGCACAATATTTTGGGATAGTGTATCCTTCAACGTTGACTATACCAAGAACCATACATAGGAGTTCCCTCCTGCGAGGTCTGGCGGATATTACCTTTCACCCACTCCAGACGTCTTTGGAGTATTTGGGAAAAGGGGTCTGAGTGAGAAAGCACGACTGAGTTACTCTAAATGTCTTACGTTAGTTTTATCGCCCTTTCCAAACGCGTTGGGCGCCATGTAGTGTAGTTCCTATCATCCCAATAGGCTCTGCGCATTGGAATAATACCTACAATAGTAAAGGCCTAGACCAGACATTAACTAGGTCTACTACTGTCGATACTAGACTTAAAGTTTTGGGTTTGCCAGCTTAGCTCAGAGTTCACTAGAAACTTTCTCGAATGTTCAGGAAAGAATTAACTCCCTGATTAGACAAGAAGGGATTTAGTTTCTGACAACCATAGAACATGACAACTTTGCTCTCCCCTAATCAAGAGTATATCTCGAGAGTCGTGTGAACAAAAGGCAATTTATTTTACTCAGTCAGTACGTGCATTCTTAGTCTCATCAGATTGTAGAGAAAAGGAAGAGACGGGCGTGTTCAATAAAAAGGTGTTATTTATTGATCAGTCTCTTTTCTCATACAAGAGAAATGGATCGATATTATTGCAATACTTATAGTTAAGTAAAGTGCATACATTAAAAGCAATAGTATAAAATAATACTGTAAAAACATTGATATGGTTTCTAAGCCATATGATGTTTTAAAATGAATAAAATATATTACATACACATATACATTTGACTAAACGTACTCAACTGGTGTTTCTAAATACGCCTACCCCGTGTACCTGACCTAAGCCTAATACGTGGGCGGGAATAGAAAGTTACAGTTTAAGTTAAGTTTGTTTTTGCCAAGTGAATAACTAAAGAATTCTCTGTGAGGGGTTATTCAGTTCTGTACCTGGAAGTTAGGATGAATGAGGGATGGTATCTCTCTCTCTGGTCTCGATATTCCAGGCTGCCTGCGAGGGCTGCCCAGAAACGCCGGGGCTGGAATTCTCGGCAGGAGAAAGCAGCTTCTCTCAGCGCGTCAGGAAGGCGGGGCTGCGCCAGCGGGGTCTGCTCTGCTCTTCGCTTCGGCAAGTATGGCTGCTCCGTCTCGTCACCACCGCGTGTGTTTGCATAGGGCAATATCGGTAATATTTATACCTTTAAGGTGCCGAGATTGACGTAAGGATGGACATAGATACGTCAATAAGGATGTCATACGACTTGCTCGTTAGCACATTCTTTTACTGAAGTTCTCGGTGAAATCAAAACAATGGCCGCAGGGTTTTGCCCAGGTTGTCATAGGTTTGATTTGTTATGAGAACTCCGTATGCCTTATCAGGGGCTGGAGGAATATCGCTTGTCTAATTAGATCGCAAGCGTTATGACCTAATCAGATAACACGTTCCTGTGCCGTAGTGTGACTGCGTCAGATAACGGTATCTGCATCATGGGGGTTTTCTGCCTCATGGGCTGACTACTTAGTTAACTTGTTAGTTTGCTTAACCAGAATAGGGTCAGGAATAGGGGGATCGATTCAGGACCTATAGGAATACATCACAATGGCAGATGGTTGAGACGGCTGTATCAAGGGTCCCCCTGAAAGGATGGGGCCCTAGGGCGCAGTCCACTTTGCGTATGCCTTAAAACGTCTACGATCATGGTCATCATGAAAATTAGAAACATCACGTAGGAATCAGTGTTCCTAAACCAATATCTTTACGTTACTCTTCATTTGTGGGTCGATTTTCCATCTGAAGTTTCATCTGCTTTGAGGAGGTGAAATATCTGTGCGAAAAAATCGGAATCTCAGTTTTCCCACAGTCCTGATGGATTCCATCCACAAACCACCGAAAGGTTATAAACTCCCAATTTAGGGTGGTAACTGATTTGCAAAAGGAGACGGGTCCCCTTTGCTACTCTTCTGCTTTGTCAGTTGTGGATTAAGCTTCAAGGGGACTCGGAGTAGGTTGTAGCCCAGTGGTTCACTGCTAACTCTAAAAGAAAGTTTTTTAAATAAGCACCACCGTTTCCTTTAAGGAAATCAGCTCTCAATTTTATTGCAAAGTAATCACATGCTCTCCGGCCTCCATCCTTGTGATGCCACTAATCAGAGTGAGCTGCATTTTGTGACAAACTTCATAAAATTAATGGGTTAGGTCGGATGGCTACTCACTCCAATTTAAAATGTGTATATAGCAGGACCCAAGGCCCTTGGTTAGTAGAATTCGATACTGTTCGTAAAAAAAAAATCCAGGCCGCAATTTTGAACCATTTTTTGTGACTAGTATAGAGATACATCTGGCCCTATATGTGTAGAACATTGCATCCGTGGATTAATCTCATTTTTGGGAGTCCTTCCTGCCGCCCCCTTGTTTACAACGCCCTGTATCTCCAGGCACAGCCTCCCCACTGCAATTTGCAGCTCGTTAATTGTAATTGGAGAAGAAAAGTCTGCTATATTCCCCCAGCCCTGCGCTCAGAACACCCAAATAGACCAGAGCCAGCTACATGTCCCAACATATAACCGACTCTACAGTAGGAGGGGGCGAAAATTCATGTTTTTTTTTTTACAAATCCTTGCAAGTTCTTTTCTTGCAATTTAAACTTATCAGTCCTCATGAACTTTCTTCATTTTTTGAAAAAGTCTGAAAAAAAGAAAGTATGGGACATCCTTTGTAACTTTTACACAGTAGACATATGGCGCTTTTAAAGAACAAGCCATGGCATGATTGATTGATTGATTGATTGATTGATTGATTGATAGGAAACCTTTTTCCATCACCCTTGAGATGTGCCTGGCTTCGTTTCAGGCGACCTCAGACACCTGAAGGCTGCAGTAAAATGTCGAGTATGTCACAAGTTTGAAGAAAACAAGGTGTTGTCGGGAATGGGTGGCTTTCTTTGACTATCTGTCAACAGGAGAGTCCTCCCCCCACACAAGGAGGGCTGAGAACCAGCCGAGACAATGGGGAAGGAGCCTGAAACAAGGTCATGCTGCCCATCCTGCTGCGGTTATCTGCACATCACCAAGGCCTCTGTTTGTGTTGGGCGTGCCTGGTGGCAGGACGTCTTAAACTCACGAACACACTCGCCTCTTTCTAAGCCTTTGAACGACATTTCATGGCTCTACGCAGCCTGTGTTTACAGAGGCAGACGGAATGCATGCATTCTATAGGAACAACATCCCGGCCGGCCCAGGGGCCCCTTCATACGGATACAGGCACCGTGAAGTGAACAATTTACACTCATCTCCATTTCTCTTTGGAAATATTTTCTGGCCACTGTCTTTCAATGAGAAGTTTTTATTTACCTTCCCTTTCTTTTAATGCAGGACACACCCAGTGCCCCTGGGCTTCTCTTCTATGCCCTTGAAAAGCTGCCAAGATACTCTTGCAAAGATCAAATTCATTTAATTTTATTTGAAGCTTTTGTTAAGCATTGCCTGCTGCTTTTCTACTCCTTCAAAGCGCTTTGAAGCAGGGATGAGGTGCTTGGCAGAGCCGCAGGAGGGGCGTTGTAGAATTGGGTAGGATGCCCGTCTGCGTCCATGTAGGCACTGTAGTTCAGGTCTTACTCGCCACTAGTTATAGCGGCACACTCCCCAGCCCTCCCACAGCAATAAATGTAATAAATAGACACAACACAATTTTGGTGGAGAAAATTGCTGCAGGTTTATTTGCATAACAATATGCCAACATGGTGGGTTAACTTTCGGGCGATGCCAGGGCAGGCGCCCCTCACCACCTGCCGACCTGATGAGCCATAAAACCCGGTGGCCCTAACCAACCGGTATTGTCATTTTGGGGGAGGAGATAGCCCCTCCCTCCGGCGGACCGCCCCTCCCCGCTACGGGGGGGCAGAGTGTTGCAGGCAATCCACGGTTGCTTAAGTCCACAACAGCCGGTAGGACTAACGGGGCCCCGTCGCTCCTCCGGGATCCCACGCAAGGACCTCCCTGGGGATAATTGGTTTTAGCACTCTTACTGTGCTCCTGTAGAGGGTACCCTTCTGTACCTTACCACTTTTGGATCGCCCTGTAACTCCGCCTCCAACACAAAGTAAAAAGGTTTAGTTGAAACACCTCCCCCTGCCCATGCGCTGGGTCTGCAGTGGGGAGGGAAAACAGCGTCTGGGCAGCCAGGCAGGAGGGGCACCGCCGACCAGAAATAGGAAAAGAGGGCGCTCGGAGGGCGGGAGAGGTATAAGTACCACTCCCCCTCCTCCCGGAAGTGACGTCACAGGGGGACCCACTTGGGTCCCAAAGCACTGCAACGTTGGCGAATGTGCAATCTTGTGTCACTAAGGGTGGCTGCCCTCCTGTAAGAGCCCCCATCGTGGGCCCGGGGCAGCCTAGCATTGGGACAATATTGGCACACTCCTCAGCCCTCCCACAGCAATAAATCTAATAAATAGACACAACACAATTTTGGTGGAGAAAATTGCTGCAGATTTATTTGCATAACAATATGACAACATGGTGGGTTAACTTACGGGTGACTCCAGGGCTGGCCGCCCCTCGCCGCCTGCCCTCCTGATGAGCCATAAAACCCGGTGGCCCTAACCAACCGGTATTGTCATTTTGGGGGAGGAGAAAGCCACTCCCTCCGGCGGACCGCCAGTCCACCCCTTACTCACGCCCCTTCCCGTTACGGAGGGCGGAGAGTTGCAGGCAACCCTCGGTTGCTCAGGTCCACAACCGCCCATAGGACTAACGGGGCGCCGTCGCTCCTCCAGGATCCCACGCGGGGACCACCCTGGGGATAATTGGCTTTAGCACCCTTACTGTGCTCCTGTAGAGGGTACCCTTCTGCCGCTTAACAGGCCTGTGAACTTGCAACCCAGGGCCGCCTACTGGCCTCTAACCCTTACTTGGACATGCCTGACATCGCTTTATTAAGTTCCGTGGCCAACCTAGTCACCGAACCCAGGGCCGCCTACTGGCCTCTAACCCTTACTTGGACATGCCTGACATCGCTTTATTAAGTTCCGTGGCCAACCTAGTCACAGATGGTAAAACGAGGGGCTTAAAATTAGAAGACAACTGAGATGATAGTTAGCTAGACCCAATACGGAGTGATCCTATAAAATGAGGTCGGGACCACCACACCCCGCATGTGATACAGCCCAGATTTACTTTGCCATGCCCCCTCCCAAGACCTTGATATCACCATAAACCCCTGCAGTGACCGGGCGGCATGCACCCAACGGTACCTGTCAGTCCTATTGTACACCAACTTCTTGCCGCCGTGCGGCACTCGCTGCTGCAGGAGTCTAGTTGCGACCCCTAATCGCCCCACTTGACCCGCAATGCTTGCACCGCTTAAGATGTGTGGTTACCTCTCATCGGGGTCGGTGGAACGTATAACATCTGCCTTGAATGTACAATATATGTGGTGTTGTGCTGGAGTAGGGGAATCAGAACCTAATAGTAACTGTGCATGTGTTAATATCCAAAACTGTGAATCTTGATAAAGCACGACCTGTGCTAGAATTCACTGTGACATCTGGCTTACGCATGATGCAGCACCAATTGGCCCATCACAACTTTACAAACCCAGGAGCAAGCCTGAGCTGGTTACCCCAGATCCATGCCGCACACGCCTTAACCGAAGGACCTCTTCCCAACGGAGCATTCGTCCCAACAGAACTGACCCATTTGTATCCAACTCGAAGTGTGTCAAATGAAGCAAACCATGCCCCCTTAAGGCTAAAAGGATGCCCTGGGCCGAAGGTAATTGTCAACCATGATCTTGACTTACTGAGTGAGACAACATTATTAAACCACCTAGTCAAATATAGCACAGGAAAACTCGCTGCTGAAAACTCAGTGGAGGGCCCTAGCCGCGCTTACGGAAGTCCAAACTTGACTTTCTCACCTTGAGGATTTAAACAAGGTGCACAATTGACAATAGCGTTGCCTGTGACTACCTGGACAGGCCCTTTCCCCTGCTGTGTGCAAACCCCATAGTATGTCACAAGTACTGATCCTAGGATAACTTCTGGACAAGTTCCCTATGCACCCCACAATGAGTACCATTGCCCATCTACTCATGTGGTTACTCCTCCTTTCACCTATGAGCTGAGGCCAGTAGTTGCATGAGGTAATTAAGCAACAACTGGGGCTGACGTGTAAGGTTGTCATGGTAATTGCAAAACCGCTACACTTAACAATGCTTCTACTCTACCCTACAAGAGGTCTGAACCGGGTTGTCTCCTTGCCCCCCAATATAAACTCTATGTGGGTGACATGGCCCCCAATCCCCTATAATAGACAGTGCCCCTCCAAACTCCGCGGATATTTCCTCTCCAAACAATAAGAGGAAAATCCAAACCAACTAGCTCAGCTTGATTTGGCATTCTCGAACCTTATTCACTTAAATCAGTCCAGGCCCCGTTAAAACGCTCACTACCTGTAAAAAGGCAAACAAAAGCCCCTTGTGCTTCTGCCAAATTTGTCCTCCTCTCTGTTCGACAAATTGGAAATAAATTCCTCTCATGAGAAGGTTATTTGCCATCTGGTTTTCTGCACACCCGGAAGTCTATCCCTAATCCAGAGCAGGCAAGAGCATGGCACGCCTGGCTGTCCTGCCCTTGCGCCTGCTGTGTTGACAGTCAATACGTACAGAAACACCACTGTTGACTGACCGGAACAGCTCACCCTCCACAGGCAACCGTTAACCTAAAAACAATGGAACAGCAGCTCCCTAGCACCTGCAGGCGTCCGCAACGCAAGCCAATGATACGCATGACTTAACCAACATAGCGCTGAAAATGCCCCCAAGCATCCTATCCTTGACTCGTATCGCCGGTCGATAATGGCATAGCGATGGACTTGCGATTAACTCCAAGGACATGTCGAACAACTTTGATGTATCTGCTTGAAACCATAGAGCCATACCCCTGATCGGTGTTAGCGAGTAAAGACAACATGCATTCATGTAAACAAGCATGTCTCACGTCACTGTTGGTATAATGCACGCTACCACAAGACGTAGCAGGAATAAAATCTAATTACCAACAATATGCATAATAAGCGTTCCATGGCACCGAAAATGCTAGGCATAGACAACATTTCTAAGTATATCCACAGGTGAATCGCCTTTTGAGCTGAAACCTGGCCCGCCCCCTTTCCTCCACGGCCCATGTCTCCCAAACCCTCAGATGTGGTGGAACCGCGACAGTGGAAATCTGGGCACCTCTCCCATGCTCAGGGGGCCCAAACCTTCTAGCTGTTGGAGATTAGAATGGGCGCCCAGTGCGCCCGTGACCTGTCTGACGACATGCGCCACCACCCCATGGCAGCCTCAAAAGCCAAAATCGATCAGCGGAACCCATGGTAGTGGTATGAAAATCGGGACTGCGTGTCACGTACAATTATTGACAAGAAAAAGGGGGACCAACCCTGAGCCATTACTCGAAACCATCACACAGTGGTGCACACGTTACTGTTTCCCCTGTGTCTGTGTTGCCTCAATGACTACAACATCTTGAGCTACTCTGCTACCACCCCGCTCACAGTACTTACTTACACAGGCACGGTGTCGGACCTTTGAGCTTTGGTGCGTTCGAGTGACAATACGTAATTCTGCTACCCCTCCCCGGGGTGTCCAGCACCCGGCACCCCCAAGAGCACTTAACAAGGAACAGCATTCAGGCTCCAAGGCCGGAGCACGCCCTGGCCATTCCTGCTTCTGTTCCCACCCGTCCTCCTCTGAGTGGTGCCTGCGTACTTGATCCGATTGTCCTGAAATCAGAAAAAAGGTTACACTCCATTCCTGGACGTGCTGACCCAAAACCCCACACACTGGCCCCAGTGTGCTCTTCCCCTGTACCGGTTCCGAGCCCTGGCAGGCCAGCCTGCTAGGCGTGGTTTGACCATCAGAGAACGAATGACAACAGCCCATAACCAGCATTGACAGGTAAGCATGTTTCGAGAGATACAGGTTTTAATGCACAGGAAGTAATGGCGCTCAAGCACTATTGACATTATTAGTTCAAAGTAAGGATGGTGCTGTCAGGGAGGGGAGACCCTAAAAAAGGAGAAAGAGTAACTTGTTACTTTATCAGCCCTAGCGTGAAGCGAGGAACTCTGGTCACGTGGTCGAGGGTCTGAGCACTGAGGGCCCTGAGGAGTGCGACGGGATTGGTAGTATACCAGAACAAGCTAGGCAAAGGTTGTGTTTAGGACAACTTTGTGCGCCGCAGTTTATTTATTATTTATAGTGTTTTATATAGTGCAGACTTTACCTGAAGGTGTCAGAGTGCTTCACAAAAGCAACAGTAGCGTTTCATGAGGAGAAAATTACATGAGAACAAATTACAAAGGCAAATGTTAAGTTACATGAGGCAATAGTGACAATTGTGAGCAGTGCATAGTAATTTGTGGTACTTAACGCAATGTACCAAAGGACCCACACATTGAGTGGTGTTGCGAGGTGCCTCGTGCACGGTGGCACTGCCCATCAAGGGGAACCTGTTTTTTTCCATGGCGACGGCCACGCTGACAGGTGGCGGCGTTTGGGGGTATCTTCACCGTTGTTGTATCGTGTGACGAAAGGCCGGAACAAGAGGGCACAGACCCCCTCCCACGCCGGGCTGGGAGGAGGCCCGGCCGACAAGAACCAGCCTTCCCCCGGGACTGCTCCTTCCTTCGCCCCGTGCCTCAGCCCGTATCCGCAAGCGAGGGAGCGCCGAACGACGCCCGTTCCCGCGCAACACAGGCACCGCCATGCGGCCGGGAGAGGAACAAACCCGTCTGGATGCGTGTACTTCTCATCCCCACCTGCACCCAGGGCACGAGAAAGCAAGCCGAACCCGGAAAGCCGGAGCAGAGACCCCCCGCCCATATCCTGTTTGTGACTCCTTACCCTCTCTCGTCTGTTGTGGAAAGTTGGCCTTTCTGAACACAGCATTCTCGGTTGAAGCGGAGAGGGAATTGTGGCACAGGAGGGATAGAAAGAGCAACGTTTTCCCTGTTCAAGCTGACTCATGTTTTGTGTTTGTTACTTCATAATGACCTCTCCATATGGACTGGTCTGCAGTGGACCACACTTTACAATAGACGGGTTTGCTGTTCTCCAGGAGCCTCAATCTATTAAGAGTAGGGCAAAATCTGGTTAAACCCTCAGTTGGTCATTAACCATATTAACCATATATACGACTTTCACACAGGCTTCGGCTCTGAACATCGCCACCAACCATGCCTCTAACATTGGTAGGGTCATCTCCCTGCAGTGTCCTAGGATGCATGCTTGGGTATCGCTAACCATTTGCACCCATGAGAAGAAAAGCCTAGGACATTTGTCATGCCATTTAACAGAGCCAACTGACACAAAATAAGCATAGGTGAGCCATGAGCATTAGATACTTGATGCCATACATCAAACAAGTACCACTGAAGTCTTGGGCATTAGAAGGTTGCTTTCAGGGTGTCGCACCACCAGCAGTCAAAGTGGAGTAGTAGTCCGGCCGTCTTGGATTTTCCTAGGAGACCAAGTAACAGTTGTTTATAATTTTAAAGTATGCAAACTTCAGGTGGGTTCCCTAGGAGATCAGTCATGGTTGGTGAGTAAGGTAGAATAATCATCAACTTTGCAGCCTCTGTTCAATAGTCTTTGCCAATATAGTCAAGTGAGTTGTTCCATCAGTTTGGAGAATGTATCTGCGTATGATGTAATGCCCAAAGATCACTCCCTTGAAGAATCCCCACTTCTTTAGGAATTTTCTAATTTGTGAAACAGGCACAGAAATATGGCCAGGGCCCAGACTTCTTCTGAAGCAATGGGAAATGTCCTCGTTTGTCATGTGTAACTTGTTGAATCCGAATTCCTAAGTAAGGGCCTTAACGGACTGTATTCTACCACCTGAAATGAGCTGATCCAAGTGCAACAGATGTCACTGGCTCCAGTTCTTACAGTGTATTGGGGAGCCATCTAGGCACACCACGAGTGCAATCTTGGGTATGCCCCCAGCAAGTCATGGTCATAGTTCCATTAGATAAGCATCACCTTGGATATGAGCCAGAGAGATGCCCGTGGATTGATTTGTGCAGGTATAAAATATCTAAAGCATTTGACCCCTGTAATATGCATGTCTCCATAGTCATCAAGGAGGGAGATGGCGCAGTTCCGAGAAGAAAAACTATGTTAATTGCAAGACATTGTGGTCCAGGTAGTAACTGTGCATACGGGGTAGATACCGTCCACTAGAGGTGTTTTGCATGTGTAATCTAGGTGGCCACCGTCTCGAGTAGCAACCCCCATACACATGAATTGTGCTAAAATACGGTTGTGAATAAGGAATGGTAGCATTCCAAACACATAATTACAACAAAGGCACCATCCTCTTACTCACTTCAATCCGTACCCATAGAGAAGGTTGCAGATGGGGCAAGTGAAGTAAGTAATGCTGTGTGCGAGATATCAAAGGATTAAGATTACCTTCAACCATTACCTCTAAGCCTCTCTTTAATTCCCATGACCAGGTACTTCGGTCTCCATCATGCGGGACAACCTGAAATGCTGGCAGCAGCAGTAATGTGGGTCATGGGCAGTTTCTCCCATTTGTTCAATTTCAATTTTTCAATTTTCAAAGCTTTATTCGATTTTCACATATTAAAAATCATAAAAGCAGTTCATACAAAGAAATATATATATACAAACATACATAACATTTAAAAGGTATTAAATCAATTAGAGTGATTCAATCGAATAGTTAATAGTTCATAATGAATTTCCATCGTTTTAAAACACTTTTTAAAAACATAATCATGGTCATTATACATAACATGGGGACCCCTTCCCAACAAATGGGTATAGTCCGCCTTGAACCTTGTTGACAGAATATGTGGGGTGCTTTGGGTAAAAATCATGTAGGTCCCATACAGATATTGGGCCATCTCCTATTTGGGGCAGGTTAGATCGTAAATAGGGGACAATGTTCCTATTTCTAAATTTCACAAGGATCAGGTCCCCACTAATGTCTTTGGTTAAAGACCCTAGCCAGCCCACCCTTCTAACACACAGGATTCCGCCGTCGTGATTAGGTGCAAGTAGTCTATTTTTAGATAGCCAAAATATGACCTTGTTTAAAAGCTCCTGGCGACTTTCGGGTTTCCCGTGGGAGGGTGCCGGTATTCCTGAGAGGACAAGAACAAATGGGGCGGCTTCTGGGGGTAAGTGTATGGATGCTACTCTTTTTGGATCCACTCTAGCAGCAGTATACTTAGTAAACCCGAGCTTAGGGGCGACTTTAGGGACAGTTGTAGCATTTTTATTAGGAGGCTGTGAGGAAGTTTTGGGATGTTTACTTATGTTAATGGTTAAAGGAGCATTGGGTGCTGTAAGTGGATCAGAACCATTCAAGGTTACCTTCCTCGAAGTGAATGGAAAGTTGGCTTTAGTAATTATCTCTTTTGTTATAGTAGTAGCCGGCGGGGCTCTTCCCCCGTTAGAAAAATCTTTAATGAGTGAAGAAGAGTTAACTAAAATGATTTTCTCAATACCTGTTAATCTATCACCCAGGGCGTTGACTTTTTCTACCAGTGGTAGTACGATAGAATTTAACAGTAGTTCTAACTGAGACAATAGAGGGAAATAGGGAGAAGGTACTTGGTCTTCGTGTTTTCTGGTCTCCACCGTAGTTAAGGTGGGGTTAGAGACTGGCGATGTAGTACCGGCGCACAGTTTAGGTGTTTTAGGATGGTTCCCACTCCCATTTATCCCGTCATGCTTCCTTTTAATATTTAGGCCCTGAGATGAAGCGATATCTTGTGTATTGTTTGTTAGAGATGGTAGGATTAAGTCACCGGGTTTACTAGTTGGAGTGATAGTACTGAAGCTTTTAGCGGGGAATGGGGATGCCACTAGGGCGTAATTAGTTCCGCATAAGGCATTTATTTCCTCCCAAAAAGGCAAAATCTGCGAACTATCAGAAATCACTGGGGGAGATTGTCTAGTTACTAACGTTTGGCACAGCTCATTCATATCTTCGCTGGAAGTGGGCGGTGTACTGCTGGTTACGGTAAAATTTAAGACCCCCTAACCTAAGTCGCGTAAAAAAGGAGATTTCTTATTGGTCCCCTTGCGTGACATAGTTCAGTACAGTAGTATATAGAAGGTGCAAATGGCTTTCAGGAGAAAGTACACTGTCCAGCGAGTGTCAATATATAGCTCTAGCAAATGTACCTCCTCTTGTCGCGGAGTCAAGGGAGTCTAAATAAAACCACCTCAAAGAACTCACCCTATCCGGGGTATGGAAGCCCCTCTCCATGTGGTCAAATGCCTTTTAGGCGTAAAAAAATAGCACAATGGCCTCCAAGTGTTGGTCATACATCGGCCAGAAGAGATTAAAAAGCCAAAATAAATGAGTAACCTGGGACAAACTCAAATTCAGCTAAAAAATCAGGAAGGGATTTACTTTGGGCAATCCGGGGCCCAGAATATTTACAAAGATTCTGATATCTATGTTTAGCAGTAGTAGCTGCAGTTGCGGGATCCTTTATCGTCTTCAGGTGTGAGTAAGATGAAAGCCATATTTGATAAGTGTACCAGACACCCTGCTGTTTTGGCTTCTATGTATGGGGCTCATACCACTGGTGTGATGGAAGGTGCTCCAGTTTTAGAGAAATCTGTGGAAAAACCATCTTCCCAGGAGACATGCGTGTAGGCAGATTTCCTTTGGCTTCCAAGAGCTCATCTGGACTGACTCCTCCTTCATCTAATACTCATTCCTCTGGGAACAACAATGGCATTTTGATCAGTCGGTTGAAGTTTTCTTTTCCCTCAGTAATGTCGGTTGATTCAAAGCTATACAAAGTTTCATAGAAGGAGCTCAGCTATATCAACAATCAGTGCTTAATTTGTGCCAGTGTTTACCGGTATATTGCACTGACATTTAATTCTCAACACTAGCATTTATTCATGAAATTCACCACTAGGTGTTGCTGTGTATTTTTGAGAATATATCAACAGACTGTAGGATAAATTAATATACCTTAAAATAAAAAAAAACAGTACATCCAGACCGTTCTTACTGCCAGCGGAGGATGACCTGGAATAAACAACAATAGTCACATATTTAGGAGTATGCTGGCAGGGGCATTGGGTGGTACATGCTGCAGGGGCCTCCGGAGAAATACCTTGGGACCTAGCACATTGATTTTTTCTTTAATTAAGTACTGCAACCAGTGCGCCGGTAGATGGCCTTTTCTGCTTCAGATGCTGGGCATTCTGGGCATCTGGCACAGCTGAAAGACACCATTTTCCAGCTTTTCCTCCCTCTAATAAAGCTGTCATTTGAGTTTTATAAGGGCATATTCAGCTTTGACAGAGGAGAAACAGCTAAGCACACATTTCTCTGACTGTATGTGTTTGCTCTAAGTAGGTGTAGTGTGCATCGAGCATCAAGTGGACAGGGCCTTGATTGAGGATTCCAGTCTGTCTTGCTCACATATTTGTTCATTTATTTATGTGTCATGTTATTTGTAGATTCCTAGAAACATTCCTCGAATGCTTCTAACATAGACATAATTCATAGGTAAAAAGAAACACTATTTCATGTGTGACACATTCAGTCATTCTTGGTTTTTTTAAACAACACCATTGGCATGCTAGGATTTTTAATGCTATGCTTATATTGTCAAAACAAAACAGGACCCAGAAATGCAATGTGATGTTTACTAAAAGCGAGGACTGGTTGAAAGTGTCACACTTTCATGGCGCCACTTGGCAGAATCTCAGGTGTAGACCCTTGTTATATTGCACAGGTGAGTGAGTGAATGAATGTGACTGCCTACAGCATATATTAGCGTATCACCCAAAATCACAGGGGAATATTTACAAGGGAATATCGCCACCAGGAGTCACATTTAATGACGTTCTGGTGGAGATCTTCCCTTCTCTTTATTTGCAAAGCTGCGTTAAATGCTGCCTTGTAAATAAGGCCCCTTTTCACGCTTCACTTAGCGTAGGGTGTTGCAGTGGGCGTTCCGTCCAAAACTCATTGGGGGCGTTCTGCCGCAAAACTCATTGCTTTTTGATGTTGCCCCATATTTACAAGGCTGTGGCAGCGCCAAAAACGAAAACTAGGGAATACCTGGACTTACACTGGTGATACAAGGAAAAATTATTCATTTCTTCTCACATTTTGCTCTTTCTATGTGTAGTGCGTTCTGCAGCACACATAGAAACAGCAAATCGTCTTTACTTGTTTATGTGCAGGAAGGTGTTCAATTTTGGAGTAACACCGCGCTCCGACAGTTTATTGAAAATATCCCCATAGTTTTAATCTCGGAGAGCTCTACCGCCCTTTCATTTAGTGACAGGAAAAGTGCAGACTCGTATTTGTGCCAAGAAACAGTTTCGCTTGTGCTTTCTATTCCAAGCTATGTCGATGGTTCAGAGCTCTCAAGCTTCCCGGCTGCATATTTGAGTAGCTCGCCAAGGCGAGGTTCTTTTTCTTTGATTCTGGGATTAAGAGCTACTTTATTCTGTTACTAAATCTGAACTACAAAGCCCCAGAATACAAAGAAAAACCCTGGACTGGAAGAGCGGACTGGGCTCCTGAGAAACGTGAGATCTTTGATGCTATTAAAGACAGAGAGACCGCCCTCATCGCTGCCACCGATGACATCCGAACCCTGATGGACAACGGAGAAACAGCGGCCCTCATCCTCCTGGACCTCTCCGCGGCATTCGACACTGTCTGCCACCGCTCCATAGTGCAGCGCCTCGGCAACATCGGAATCCAGGAGAAGGCACTGGAATGGATCACCTCCTTCCTAGACGGAAGAACACAGAGAGTCCGCCTACCACCGTACAAATCAGAGGCCACCGAAGTCATCTGCGGCGTCCCTCAAGGATCCTCGTTGAGTCCCACCCTCTTCAACGTCTACATGAGCCCCCTCGCGGCCATCGCACGCCAACACAACCTCAACATAATCTCCTACGCCGACGACACCCAGCTGATCCTCTCCCTGACCAACGACCCCGCCACCCCCAGAGCCAACCTGCACGAAGGGATGAGAGATGTAGCCGAGTGGATGACGACCAACCGCCTGAAACTGAACTCAGACAAGACGGAGGTCCTCATCCTGGGCTCCTCGCCCTCCGCCTGGGACGACTCCTGGTGGCCCCCCGCCCTGGGCACCGCACCCAAACCGACGGACCACGCACGCAACCTGGGCTTCATCCTGGACTCCTCCCTCTCCATGACCAGACAAGTCAACGCCGTCTCCTCGTCATGCTTCAACATCCTACGCATGCTACAGAAGATCTTCTGGTGGATCCCCACCGAGACCAGGAAGACTGTCACCCAGGCCCTCGTCACCAGCTGACTGGACTACGGCAACGCCCTCTACGCCGGAACCACCGCCAAGCTCCAGAAGAGACTCCAGCGGATCCAGAACGCCTCAGCCAGACTCATCCTCGACATCCCACGGAACAGCCACATCTCCGGACATCTGAGAGACCTGCACTGGCTCCCCGTCAACAAAAGAATCACCTTCCGTCTCCTCACCCACGCACACAAAGCCCTACACGACCAAGGCCCGAGCTACCTCAACAACCGAGTCAACTTCTACGCTCCCAAGCGCCACCTCAGATCAACCAGCCACGCCCTCGCCGCCGTTCCCCGCATCCGAAGAGCGACAACAGGAGGAAGGTCCTTCTCCTACCTGGCCGCCAAGACCTGGAACTCCCTCCCAACCGACCTACGCCTGACCCAAGACCACCTCTCCTTCAGGAAGAAGCTCAAGACCTGGCTGTTCGAGCAGTGACGGCCCCCCCCCCCTCCTAGCGCCTTGAGACCCTACGGGTGAGTAGTGCGCTCTATAAATGTCTTGATTGACTGATTGATTGATTGACTATTCTGAGTACTACCAGAGCTTAATTTGTGCCAGTGTTTGTCGGTACTCAACACCGACCCTATTTGTAAACGCTGGCAAGTATGTATTAGAATCTACCACCTGGTGGGGGTGCGTGTGAATTCTTTTTGCAGAGTTCGTTACTGGAGCATTTAGTTAATTAACATTCCTTCAAAATGGATAAAAATAAGATTTAAACCTACAGTGAAAGGTGACAAGTGAGTGGTGTCAATTACAAAGGACTCATGTGAAATAACCTTGGCATTTACATTTTTTGCAAACTAACCACTGCACTAGACCGATTGGATGAGGATGACTTCCAAGCCGTTTTATTTGCTATCCAAGTTACAGCAGTGGGCATGTTGTGACCTGTCATTTTGCTTTGTCACTAAGTTTAGGCCTGCAACTGCCTTTGTAGCTTAGGATGAAACCCGAAGAGGGCTGACAGTTATCATCATAATGACAAGGAGGCAGGTAAAAGACGTGCCACAGTTAGAATCTACTACATGTAGTAAATTTGCTGTCATGTGTGGAGGGTTTCAATCTAGAGCAAGTCTAGTCTAGAAATTTGGTGAACACTAAAACTTGATAGATTGGAGTTATTTAGAACATCTTTCTCAACTTTTCAAGGTCCATGCTTGAGCAGCTCAAGTTTTCTTTCTCTTTGCATTCTGGGATATGTAGTCCTTGTTTTACCCTTTAATGAAACTACAAGGCTCAGAATGCAAAGGTAAAACTTGAGCGTCTCACTTCTGGACATGGGAAACTTCAGCGCTCTTTCCGATACTCTCTTCAAAGGATTGGCCCCTGACATGGGCAGAGATAGGTCATTATCGAGGAATAGGGTGAGATGGAAACACCTCATTAACGGGGAAGTCCTTGTGGTGAGGGGGTTCCCTACGGGAAAGAAACCCCTGAGTAAAAAAGTTAGAAAGTGCAATTGCACTTATTGGTTGTCCCTCGTATTCGACGTTCCAGGTGTGGTGGCAGATGCTTTTCTTATTTGGCCCCCACCCTCTGGAACAATCAACCATTCTCCGTTTGTACCTGCCCTGACTCCAGCAAATTTGGGAAAGCATTAAAAACGGCCCTGTTTTAAAAATCCAGATTCTGTGTCTAAGCCTCTTGAATTGACTGCTGCGCCGAGACCCTCCACAGAAAGCCCTCTGTGCAGTCTCTGTGCTTGCCGTGGTGTTAGCAGGTGGACTAGGCGGGATGTCCTGCAGCCGCGCCCTTGTTAAGCCGTCCGCGGCGCAGGCGGATCCGGTGGCACGCTTTGAAGCGGATCTCCTTCATGTGAAGCATAAGGCGGCTATCTGGAGCCGGCAGCACCAATGAAATATTAAAAGGCTGCTGATCCTGGAAAGAGTGCCCACGGTAATTGATTGAAAAGCAGTGGAGGTGACATTTGAGACAAGCTCGAGGCATGAAGGGCGTGGCCGAGAGAAGCTTGGCGAATATGGGGAGTAGCACAGACCACTGACACCGAAATAGTGTGTGAAAAAGGCGGCTTTATTGAAACAAGTGCATATCACAATTAAAAGCCCTTGGCCTGATACCTTACAAAACTACAACCTCACTATACAAAACTATTACCTATGTTAAATTACCCTCCCACCTCTAAGGTTCTGCCACAGAATATTCTAAACCTGCAAATTAGTTCTCCTACTGTGACCTTTTAACCTTTCACCTCTTAAATTTAATCTTTGACCTTTCACCTTTGAAATTTAATCTTTGACCTTTCACCTTCGAACTTCACCCTTTCACCTTTGACCTTTCAACCTTAACCTTTACGACTATTAACCTATAACTAACTAAACTTTCTAATGCACCTTAAAGATCCTACCTCATGAACTTGTCCACCCATTCCCTTTCAGCCTGGATTGCCTTTGTCAATAACGAATAAAGTTGGCTAAAACATGTCAACTTGACTGCCAACCACTTCAAAGCAGTCACGTAGACACCATGTACACCTGCTCCTAAGCAAAGCCAACCCGAAAACCCAAAATGTTCTCCGGGAAAGAATTAAATTCCCCCAAGAGTGAATTGAAATGGGTGGGGGGTTGAGGGGAAAAAAGCTTCAGGATGTCTATGACCAGCCACCGTGAATACAAAACGGTGGCTGGTCAAACAAAATGTAGAGATAAGTAGACTTTGGTCTGCAAAATAGCCCAACCAGCCCAATCAGCCCAACGGTGGCGGAACAGGTGCCTGAGCCGCTTCCATTCCCCAAACACTCCGAGGGGCAGACCTCTTTACGCTCGGCTGCCCCCCAAGACCTTCTTTGCGGCACCTTGAGCAAGGATCCTGAGTGGCGTGGTCAGAGGCTGAGCCAAATGGCGGCCGCAATGAGGTCATTTCCCGCCCAAACTGGTGCGTAGGGTGGCCGCCTCACTATCTGTCATGAAGGATCCTGTTTCCAGTTCAGAACGGTTCACCCACTAATGGTTGTTTTAGACTAAGGGAAGCAGATAAGAACTTTAATACCCATAATGCACTAAGTTGTCAATGAATGTCCAGTACTGCAAAGGGTGTTTGTATCACGTGGACTGAGGTGACCATCCTAGGTGTAAGGGAGGTAATAGAAACGTCTCAAGAGCATTGCAGATTAGCGTGCTACTCATTGTAAAGCGCTTCAACGCCTCATCAGGGGTAGTAAATGCTCTATAAATCCAATTACAATTTCAATCATTGTGCGAACATGCATCTGATCCATATGCGTGCCTATTTTGAAAGTGGGTCTCGAAAAGGACATGTAAGGAGTCCATAGGAGAAATCACAATACTTAGAGTACAGCTATCATGAAGACAGATTCAGGAACTTAACTCGGAGTAGTCTTTACACTCAGAGGGGGCAGGGAGTTATGAGACCTGGTAAGACCTCATGGGCTGTAATATTAAAAGTGCCCCAGGGGTACAACGGGCCTGTCTACCTGCCTTTGCACCCCTGGGGTACTTTGGTATTTCAGAAGGGGCCACAGACACTTGTGCGGTTGCTTCTGTAAGGGAGAATGTAGTGCCAGTGAGAACCTAAGGTAGCGTGTCCTTGTGTCCATGGGGTCATGGCCCGATAATAATACAGATGCAGGCTCAAAGGCAAAGGAGCTGTGAGACTCAGTGAGCCCCCTCGGCAGCACCCCTTGGAAAAGGGGGGTAAGGAAGTCCCTGGAACCCAGTGGTATCCTCCTGATGGTGGGTACAGTCACTCACTCCACCCACCTGCAAGGTGGTCACTGCCGCTTTTCAAAATCTGGCAGCGTTGCCCTCAGCACAAGAAAAAGGCGGATCAGAGGCTTCAGACTGCCAGTTCACCTTTCACTAATGCGCTGCCTCCAGGGCGTGCACGAGCTCAAGGTTCTGCTGGGGGCAGTGCGCTCATTGTGACAGGACGCACTGACTCAGACTGTGTCCAGGTGCACCCAGGGCAGTGTGCCCTATCTGTAATGCGAGCCCAGGTGTGAAGACACGCAAAGCTGACAAGCCTTCATGGGGCTTTTTATACAACAGCACTACTGGGATTTTGGAACCCCTGCTTCCAATGTTAAAAGTGAAACTACAAGTACTGGTATGCAAGTTAGCAATGCTTAAAAGTCAGTAATGTTTAACGCGTTACACGACTGGACCGTATAGGAGGTGTATAGACAGCTTCTTCAGCAATCGTCTAGTGGTTAGCCTCAGCTCCCCAGCAGTTCCCCTGTAAGAACCGGGTCGTTTAACCCTAATGGCTGCAACACTGGGGCCTAATTCACCGTTTCCTATTTGTTAGTGCTTGGCACGCCTGGAAGTCTTGAGAGAAGAACAAGTCCAATTCATAAAAGACGTGCATGTAGGTGGCTTCTGTGGCGCCCACAGAGATGCCTTCTTGCAAGGCTCAAGTTTGGCACAGGAAGTGTTTGCTGGTAGAAAACGAGAGCGAGCTTAGCACATCCAACATCCACAAATGGATCCCTCGCATACCCCAGGGACTGGAGTGAGCAGGTGCCGGCCAGGCGTGTGGGTAGTGCACAAGGTGATCAGGTCTGAAAGCTGGACGAATCTTTTCTTTATTTGTGTTTCTGTTGTAGACAAACCCCAAATATTAGTGCATAAGAGCTAGACATATGAAAGGAACCCAGCAGAAGCAAACAGAGAGGGATATATTTGCAGAGTTGTCCCTCATGCTTCTCAATGCAAGCACTGGGGTGAATGCGGAAGCACACACTCAAACTGACGATAGCATTAAGTGAGAGATTAATACTCCACTGGCGAGAACCAAGACATAATTGACAAGCCTGCAGCCAATGGATAAAAGAGAGTGGTGGAAGAACGCCTATGGTTGAAAGGAGGTGGGCTCACAGCCAGTAGCGGCCTGTATAGGGCGTGCCACCGGGCGGTGACGTGGGGCGGGGGAGGGTAGGGTGGGGGGTAGTAAACACCGGAATACGGATGAATGCAGGTAAGTAGATAAACAAATCAATAAAACGAATTTCGGTGCGCGCGCTGCATCGCACACGGAATTCGTTTTTATTGAT
This sequence comes from Lissotriton helveticus, assembly GCF_964261635.1. Taxonomy (NCBI): domain Eukaryota; kingdom Metazoa; phylum Chordata; class Amphibia; order Caudata; family Salamandridae; genus Lissotriton; species Lissotriton helveticus. The sequence goes on from NC_136065.1 coordinate 1,914,237,069, forward strand.
GTAATTGTCTACTTACCTGCATTCATCCATATTCCGGTGTTTACTACTCCCCACCCTGTCCCTCCCCTGCCCCACATAACCGCCCGGCAGCACGCCCTGTAGGGGCCGCTACTGCTCACAGCCCACACTATACATTTGTAAGAAATGGGTCTATTTCACTGCTGTGTTGGAAAAAAACAGAAACCTTAAAAAGTAGCTTGGTAGTGAATGGATAGCTTGGTAATAAATGGATGGCTTGGTAGTGAATGAATGGCTTGGTAGTGAATGGATGGCTTGACACAGAATGGATGGCTTGTGACTGAATGGATGGCTTGACACAGAATGGATGGCTTGTCAGTGAATGGATGGCTTGACACAGAATGGATGGCTTGTCAGTGAATGGATGGCTTGGCACTGTATGGATGGCTTGACACAGAATGGATGGCTTGTCACTGAATGGATGGCTTGTCACTGAATGGATGGCTTGTCACTGAATGGATGGCTTGACACAGAATGGATGGCTTGTCAGTGAATGGATGGCTTGGCACTGTATGGATGGCTTGGCACTGAATGTATAGCTTGGCACGGAATGGATGACTTGGCACTGAATGAATAGCTTCGCATTGAACGGATAGCTTGGCACTGAATGGATGACTTTGCACAAAAGTGATGACTTTACACAGAAGGGATGACTTTGCACAGAATGAATGGCTTGGCACTGAACGGATGGCTGGGCACTGAATGGATGGCTTGGCATTTAATGGAGGTCTTGGCACTGAATGGATAGCTTGGTACTGAATGGACGGCTTGGCACTGAATATATAGATATCCACTGAATGGATGGCTTGTCACTGAATGGATAGCTTGTCACTGAATGAATAGCTTGGCACTGAATGGATAGCTTGGCACTGAATGGATGGCTTGTCACTGAATGGATAGCTTGACACTGAATGGATAGCTTGGCACTGAATGGATGGCTTGTCACTGAATGGATAGCTTGACACTGAATGAATTAATGACACTGAATGGATAGCTTGACACTGAATGGATAGCTTGGCACTGAATGGATAGCTTGGTACTGAATGGACGGCTTGGCACTGAATATATAGATATCCACTAAATGGCTGGCTTGGCACTGGATATATAGCTATCCACTGAATGGATAGCTTGTCACTGAATGGATAGCTTGGCACTGAATGGATGGCTTGGCACTGAATGGATGGCTTGGCACTGAATGGATGGCTTGTCACTGAATGGATAGCTTGACACTGAATGGATAGCTTGTCACTGAATGGATAGCTTGACACTGAATGGATAGCTTGGCACTGAATGGATAGCTTGACACTGAATGAATTAATGACACTGAATGGATAGCTTGGCACTGACTCTTTGCTTGGCACTGAATGTAGTGCTCGACGTTAAATGGATAGTTTGTACCTATTATGCATTGTCTCCACTCCACTTTCCTCCTGGGGGTAGCAGTCGGTTCAGAAATGCTTCAGAGTCCTGAGCTTGCTTGGAAAGAGGACAAGAGAAAGCAGAGCGCCTCCAGCGAATTGTGTTCAGGGATCCCCACCCTGATGTGGAATGCGTGAAATGAGCACATACCTTGCTGGAGGTGAGAGGGGGGGGTTGTAGAAAGATAAGTGCTGTAGGAGCCTGTATGCAACGCATAATCTTTGGGGTGACAACACCCTGTGGATAAAAGAACCACGTGCAAGCACCTGGAAACCCTCACAGGTGACAAGAAGCTCTCTACAAATTTACTGATTGATTGACTGGTTGAAAGCTGGTAACTTTGGTTAGTTCCTCCTGGAAAAGGATGCAAAGCACGTTAGGCAGAGAACACGAGCAAACAGTGCAACTGGAAACGAGAGCAAATCTGTGTCCTCGGTGCTGCAGGACATTGTTCCTCCCATGAGCGTAGACCTTATGCCCAGAATTCAGTGGTTCTGTGAAACTCTCACACTGGTAGCTAAAGTGGGAAGTGGGTGCATTTAGCACCTAGGGCTGGAAAGCTGGGTACCACTTAATAATTGGTTTTTCTGAGACTTCTCTGCATGTTATAACACTGTATTCCCTGGCCGACCTCAGGAGTGAGGTGAAAAGGACAGTGAAGTACTGAGAAGAGAAATGATCGAAAGGGGTTAAATATGTAAATGAGAGGGGGAATAGAAACAGTGAATACGAGAGAGGGAAAATTAAGAAACAAATAGTATGGCTGGCCAAATAAATATAGATGGATAGATAGAAAAAGGAATAAAGAAGGGTAGAATGAAGGGTGAAGTGAAGGGAATCTCAAAGAAAGGAAACAAGGTATGAAACAGACGTGAAAACAAGGAAGTGTGAAATGAAATAGGAAGTGTGAAAGTAAAGGTGAAAAGAAGCAAGGTTTAGGGGAGCAAAGGCGAAAAAGAAAAGAATAGTGAATGGATGGATGGAAAGTTAAAGTTGAAAAAATATGTTGAAGGTTGAAATGATTAATGTGTGAAAGATGGATGCAAAAAACAATGAAATGAAAGATGGCTATATCAAAGGATAGATGGGTGGACCATTGGCTGAGCAGATGAGTGTAAAATGCATGTGTGAAATAATTGATAGATGTGAGGTAGGGTGGATCGATGGATGGAAAGTTAAAAGGAGGGATGGATGAACAAAATGATTGGCTGTAGGAGAGATAGAAGGGTGAAAAAATAAGTGAATAGATATTTAGTAGGACAGGTTGCAGGGACCTCTTCTAGGGAGGGTCAGACGTGCTCACTTACCTCCATCTGTGCCATTAGTGATATAGGTTTTAATAGAGGTACTTTAATTATCTGGCTACTTCCTTAAGCTCTGTTCTCCTATCTTGCTCAAAGATAAGGGTTGCTGTCCAGAGTGTAAGAGTCAGTGAAGCAATTCCTTATGTATAGGGGTGTTAGAAATGTGGGTAATTTACTTATGTATAAAATACAGGACATTTAAGAAAAATGATGTGAAATTATGCAGAATGCGGAACCATCATTTGGCGCTATATGTTGGTCATGAGGATGCATTTGGCACAAAAAAATAGAGCAATAAACAGGTCTCAGCTGCCCATTTTCTAGTCATTCGCATTTTTCCCATGTGCTTGTCCTATATTTTTGCCGCGAACAAGGCATAGTTCCATGACAAGGCACAATAGCATAATTTCGGGCAACAAACCTAACCCAAAATTAGCAAAATTATGCAAGATTATGGCAGAGTAACAGAAACTTCGACCAAGCCTAGTTTTAACAAGACTCTCTGACATCCAGTCCCATCATCCAAGTAGTTGGTTTGAGGGCAAGCGACCTTCACTTCAATGCCGGTGGGCCCCTGTCCCACCACATATGTATGCGATGGGAACAAATGATTAGCTAGGGGTTGGGACATGCACCCACCATCTAGCTATGCATGGACGGCACCTCCTCACTGAGACATAAACTTTGTGAATTAGCCCTTAGTGTCTCTGGGAAGCCACACCGGAGTGGTGGTATTTAGGTTTAAGATAATCTGTTTAGAATTCCCAAGGGGCCTGGTCTAGCATTATGGACACTACATGTTGCATTGTGCCAATAAAACATATCTGGTGGCTGGGTTTGGTGGCTTAGTAGACTAAATTATTCACTCCAGAGATACGTGTTTGTCCCATGATCCCAGGTTTCAGTCCCAGTGGTGGGAACACTCATCCTTTCATCCTTCTGAGGTTGATTAAAACAAGTACTACTGAGTTTGATTGAAATAAAATTATTTAATAGTGGCAAGAGATCTTTTTTTGGTGTGAATATGAACTAATCAAATATGCCTGTTATGCAAACAAGTGTAGGATGCAGCTGTGCATAACAAACCCTCAAAATAAATGTAAAATGTCAGTAAAGGAGAAAAAAGTGAGGTATATCAGACACTGTAACGAGTTGGGATGTATTCCACCATAGGTGTGCTGCTAGGCCAAGCCACCGCAAGATCAGACTTGTCCAGTGAGACTGAAAGTAACAGAAATAAGTTGTTCACAGAAAAGATGATGACTGTGTGGGAATGATGAGTGTCACATAATTGTTGCATTATTTAAATAGGATTATGACAGACTCATGGGAATGGATCTTTCCCCCCAAGCAAAGACAGTACTTAGACTGAGGTCACAATCAGTTTATCTATGAGTGTAGTCAGAGAACCTAAAGACGCTCCCTAGGGAGAAACCCAGGGGTCAAATATGGCTCCACGTATGATTTCAGGTGTGGGTGGCCCATTAAGACAGTCCCCGCTTGTCTAATCAGTACCCACATGTCCCTATTTGTAATAACAAAATAAAACCAACAGTAAAAATATTTATGGTCTCAAAAAGCACACATTGCCATAGTAGTACCTGCCACCGAAGGGAAATACTTTTATTATAAAGTGACAGTATTCTGCCCTTTCACAAGAAGCACAGTGACACACAGCCAGTGGCTAAAGTGGGCTGCACTACTGCCCAATGTTGTATGCTGTTGTGGGAGGAAATAAAATGTGAACGGCAGGCAACAGACCAATGGATAAAGAGAATTACCCGAAAGCCCCTATAAGCATATCATACATATAAATGTTGTCAAATTAAAAAGTCTTGACTTCTGCTAGAACTAAAAATTAGAACAAGCATTGGTAAAGCCAATGGATGTCACCTATACAAGATCTATTGGCTTTGTCTGTGTTTTAAGCCATGTGCATAGCAGCACAGCCGTTGTGCAACATGGCTTAAAGTTAAAAAAAAAAGTGATATGATGTGGCCCGTGTTGACTACATCATAGCATTTTTATTTTCTTTACTTTCAGCTATGTTGTACAATGGCTGTGTTGCTGCCCAAAATATTGAAAAAAACACTGACAAACCCAGTAGATCTCTTGTAGGCGAAACCTATCACCTTTGCGAGTGCTTGTTTTCAGATGGTGCAGGCGGGACAGGCAAGAAAGGACAGTGTAAGGGGGTGGAGGTACCAAAATGAAAGGGAGAAGCGAGGCGCTGCAGCTCAGAGAAGAGGTAGACGAGAAGGCGAAGTAGCACCAAGCAAAATGAGGAATGAAGGGGAAGAAGAAATAGTACATCAATCACAGTGCGAGCAGCAGACGGGCACTAATTAAAGCTGAATCAATGTGTGCTTGGTCCATGAGCCACAGAAAGAAAAGGAAGTGACACTTGGCCCTCACTCAGTTAGGAGGCAGCACAGAACAGTGAAAATGAAGTCAAAGAATGGTAAGCAATGGGCTGGGTCCAAAAACGTTATTGTACGCAATACCCCACACAGCAAGCGAGAGCGCATGCAGTGCACGAGCAGTCACTGGCTGACCTAAAAATGTTGAATTTCTATTACATGGGAAAAACATTCCACATTGTAGCAACAAATCTCACATCTTTTCTGTGCTCCAAGTGCCGCTGCTACACCTCCCAGAATCCAAAGTGCTGTTAATTGAAGAGAACCAGGACTTACTTAAGGTAGTCATATTCTCAAGTGGCACTGTATGTGCAGTTCTAACACAAGAAGGAGAAAAGTGGGTAGAGAATATTGCATTTGGCTCTCACTTATTGCCTCAGGCCGAAATCAATTACTCGGTGATAGAGAAGGAAGCACTGGAAGAACACTGGGCAATCAACAAGTTCAGAAATTTTGTGTGGGGAAAAAATTCAGATTGAAGACAGACCACAAACCACTTGTTGAAGTTTTCACTAAGAAAGGACTGGATTCCATCTTTAAAAGGATCAGGAGGTGGATTGTGAGCCAGCAGGAGTATACCTTTGAGGTAGAGAATGTGCCTGGAGTAAGAAACTATGGTGCAGATTGTCTTTCACGTCTCGTATGGGAAGCCTAGGGAGGAAGAAAGTACGAGCAGCCCACAGGTGGAAGAGGAGGCAGAATTGCTAGATGAGAGTATCTGTGCCACAACCCATGGAGCAATTGAGGAAACACAGTGGGAAGATGAACTGAAAAATTATTCTCTCTTACAGAGGGTTTGTAGGAAGACACAGGAGGGGTGGGCAAGCCAAGATAAACACGAGGAATTCCTCAAACCATATTGGATGGTGCATGAGGAATTGCAGGTGGGTGTCTTTTCCTGGGCACAAGACTTATCCAATCCAAGGTCTTAAGAGATAAGTTAATCAACTTGGCCCATAAGGAACATCTCAGGATCACAAAGACCAAACAAAGACTATGTTTGGACTTCTGGTGGGCCAAAATAGACTTGGACATTGAGAAGAAGGTGCAGGATTGCATGCCCTGCTCCACCGGTGACAAGATACTTAAATTAAACACACCACCCATGCACTGCAGACGGCCGCCTGAGGGACCGTGGGTCCCTCAGACATCACCTTAGATATTGTAGATCCACTAACAAGAGAGAAGCAATTCCCCTACATCATCGTGTTGGTGGATCTTTTCTCACGTTGGCGGCCAGAGATAAGGTTTGTATCGGCCATCAGCACCAAGTCTGTAATCGATTTAATGCTAAAGGTATTTCTTATAGAGGAGTTACCTATCTCCATACTGACTGACAGTGAGGTACAGTTCTGCTCCCAAGAAATGAAAGACTTCTTACATTGCAATGGCATCAGACACAGATTAAGTGCGTTATATCATGCTGAAACCAATGGGATGTGGGGACGTTGAATAGAACCATCAAGGAGGGAATTCAGTTGTCCAGAGCCAGCGGGTTGGGTTGGAGAGAAGATGTCATGAAACGACTAGGAGCATATTGGCTAACCCCACGCCAAACCACTAATTTAATACCATTTGAGCTCATGAAAGCTAGGAAGCCTAACTCGAGACTAGTACCTGGTTGGATGAAGTGACATAAGAGTTGGTTGGACTTTACTGCGGTTGAACAGCATAGACAGAGGGGACTGAGGGTCCAAGCTGAGAGGAAAACATGTTATAACAAAATACATAGAGCCAAGGACACTCCATTTGAAGTGGAAGATCTGGTTACGGTCAAGGCACCCACAGGTAGAACAATATGGACAGGCTTCAAAGAAACCCATGAAAATTGTAAAGGTGTTCAGAAATGCTGTAAAAACTCACGATGGCAGGATTTGGAATGTGGCAAGAGTCAAAAGGTATTTTGATCCCAAAGAAACGGGGTCCGCACCTGAGGAGAAAGAATAAGTCAAGAACAAGGTTCACACTAAACCTGCCACTGAGAAGGGCAGCGTTCCTGTCAGGTCTTGCTGGAGGAGAACATGCTGCTCGCAATTTCTCAAAGATTATCAGGCACATGCATCAAAGACTTTTGCGATCACAAACAGTGAGATTCGCAAAAATTGGCCGTATGCAATCGAAAAATTTGCATTTCCGATGCATCAAGGGTCAAGGCCCTCACAATTTTAGAATTCGCAATTAATTGCGAATTCTCAAGTTGCGGTTGGTTTTAAGGAATCGCATTTAGTGATTCCTTAAATGCAATGCATGAAAGTTTAAAAATCTGCGATTTTGCAAATAGGGGGATCAAATTACCATGAAGTTCAACTTCATGGTAATTTGCAAAAACTTTGAAAAATGCACTTTTGTGCATTTTTCAAAGTTTCATGTTGCGCACACACATGCCCTAAGGGCATGTGTGTGTTCAACACATGTGCACAGATCAATTTCAGGGGTGCAACAGGGTGTCCTTTGGACACCCCTGCACCCTTGAAATTGTATTGTCAATTTGTGATTGACTAAATGCGAATCGCACATTGAGAATGTCTTCCGATTCATTCCTATGGGCCACTAGGCCCATAGGAATGAATGGGGAGGTATTCCTTAATTACGGCTCGCAATTTGCGAGTCTCAATTAAGGAATATTTAGAAATCGCAATTTCTTTAGCAATTTCTTCATGCATAGCCTTTTGCTATTCCTTATTAGCGAATCCTTCTTTTTCGTTAATAAGGAATCGCAAATGACATTGTTGATGCATGTGGGCCTATGTAACAAGCAAATTGTATGTTTTCTCCTACAGTTATCCTTTACACCTTCCGTTCTTGTTTCTTTCTTCCAGGTTTTTAAATAATGTTTGTTGTATACTTTTCTTCATGTTTTATCCTTATTATGTCCCTTTCTCCCTTGTGGTATTTTTATTGTTAATGAGGTGGATTTGTGGTATCTTCCATCGTGGGGAGCTTATTTTTCTTTTCTCTCCACCATGCCTGCCCCACGTGGTTCCCTCTCCCTTATCTCCAAGGGGCTCGTGATGCCTTTGGAATGTCGGAAGTGAAGATTCCAATGTAAGTGTCCGATTGTGTCAGAGTGACCGGTACGAGCTGTGGCTGAGGCGTTGTATTTGTCTTCCTCTTAATGAACCTTGGTCTGCTTTTACACCTGTTCCTGTGTGTTATATTTAACCTGCTACTGGCAGCTTTGCAAGTACACGTTCAAATCAAATCAAATGCCATGCAGGTACTGATATAACTCAGTTTAGCCTGCAGAGGGCGACATGGAACTCTGGTTTTGTTGATCCAGAAGGAAGGTGATGACACCTACCTTTACCAATACAAGTGAAAAAAAATGATGTAGACTGCCTCTTCAAATTTTTTAACATTTATGTGAGCTTTATGGACTTTGAAAAAAAGATTTAAAAACAACAAAAGCCTACTTTAAGCAGGCAATTTATCTGGAAAAAATCTTTTTCGTAGAAAAATTCAAGCTTCATCTACTAATTATGAAATTTGGCAACTCCACACAATGTTGTCAGTGGTATTTTATTTTAACACAAGCATACTTAACAAATCACCCAGGTGAAAACTTAAATCAGATAATTTACTGAGTTCAGAAGCAAGACAGCTGCTGTTTATGCATACACACCTTCGGTGATCACAAGCAAATGGCGGCATGGCAGTGTTTGCATGAGATGTTTTGTTTTCCATTACGTCTCTACCCAGATGTGACAAAGCTGATGCAGTAGAGATTAACTCTTTTCTTATATGGAAACCCTGTTTCACTTCTTCTAGTAGGAGCCATGCAAAGCACTTCAGAAATCCTGTGCACCTTTGCTTTAAACAATGCACCAGGTAGATTGCAGAGGCCGTATCCATGGCAGAGATTTACGGCTAGCGTGCAAACTTTGTAATTTTATAAATTCACCAACCTCACTGCGTTGACAAAGAGTTTGAAAGTAACAGCAGCTGCAAGAGAAAGTCACAGGACAACATACCTTTTTTAGATCTAGCGTTAGACAAGACCTTTTGATTTTACTAAAATGATATGTATAATATGCTTACTTATCCAGGCTTTCAGCCGGTCCTCTTCAGCCATTGGTTTGTTGTTGTGTCATTTCCATGTTTCTTCCACCTGCTACAGATCACACTATGGGGCAGCCCACTTCAGCCATTGGCTAACTTCACTGTGAGTGATGGCATTCCCCTCCCTCACAAGATGCACATCCACATAAAGCTGTTCCCTTAAGTGCCAAGAAGTGTAAGTGACAAGTAGTGTATGCTTGATGCAAAAAATATTGGTTTTAATCATGACACAAAAAACAAGCATTAAGAAAGCCAAAATATTGCCAGCCAGCGCCAAATCTATTGGCTTTACCCAAGTTTGTTTTCTGTTGATTTGTTCCTGAAAATATTTTGTGGGGAAATATATTTCACAAAGATCTTTTTGATTTAAAATGTAAGGTAGGATTTACAAAAGGAACAATTTCTGCAATTTTAAAAAATTTAAAAGTTTGTCATATTAGCAAACTTTTTCCAATGGAATTAAACTTTAAAAAATACCCCTAGAAAACCACTGCCTACCTAAATGCATTTAATTCAGATGAATTCAGTATAATGCATCTAAAGTGAATATTCTGACATTTTAAATGGGTCTTGCCCTACTGGACCTACGTTGGGTGCTAGTGCTTTACACAAAATATGTGAATAGAAAAATTATGTGTGATTTGACATCCTGTAACTATTGGCACACTTCATACATCACCCAAACAGCTCTGTCATGAGTGCAAGCACTGGACCTAAATGATTGACAGAAATGGTGAAATTGAGAGGCAAAGACTTCACCAGCATCTGAAAATTTTAAGATTTTTAGATGTTACATGATCTAAATCCATTTTATCTTTGTCATTACAATTAAGGAGGTTGTGTGACTATCAGTTTTACATATTCCAGGGTACCTGAACCTAGAGCAATGGAGCTTTCACATGAAACCTTATGAAAGCTGGCTGGATGCAGGTTCAATTTGGAATGTCACGAGCCTTGCTAATCTTGACCGCAGTGACAGCCACTGCCAAATAGCAAATAAACCCCTATGTGCCTTGAACAACTAGTGGCCATTTACAACAAGGGTTTTCGGCCCCCTGATACATACATGTATGAAGTCAGAATGGCAAGTCATAAGTAGGGATGAACAGTTAGCATATGGGATCAACAGAACTAGCCTACATCTCTTTGATGCTGGAGCATCCTACAACAACAGGGATAATGATATACATCTGGAAATGTTAAAAGATGAGGAGAGGATTTTTGGGGCTGCCTTGAGCTGGATGGATCCATTCCTTCCTTCTCAACAGCTACCAACCACTGTGAATTTGATAAGTGCAGTTATCAACACATAAGTTGTAATTTAGAGTACAATAGGGATCATGCATATGGTGCCAGCTGTGTGTCATCTGACAGAAGGGCACACTGATTGCACCCAAATCCACTTCGGCTTGAATGAAAGAGTCGCCCTGGTAGGAACTGAGTCAGTACTGAGATTCTCGTTTTGAAAGGAGAAGATTAGAGCCCCTTTCGGCCCTGAGTCAAGAGCTATCTCGTGAAATTTCACTCACTATTTTCAGACTTACAATCAAATGGAGCTGAGCAGAGCCAAGTGCTAACATGCTGAGACTATTGTAAGATTTGTTACACCAGACTGCCAAAAAACCTCAACAATAGGCTGAAAAAGGCAAAAAACTTGGATGCCAGACTGTGTTGCAACATACGTAAGTGGAACTACAGAAAATGAGCCATGAAAGTGGACATTTGCTCCCGCAGGATCTGATAATGGAGTTCAATATTTTTCTTCACCACTAATATGGTCTTCTTAGGAAAAGAGCCTAGGCACTTGCAGCTCTAGGCACACAAACACACAGTGGATACTCACAGAGGCTGACACTCAAAGGCAGAACCCTTTGAGTAGAGGTGCCTTGATTATGTCATGCTTTGAACCAGAGCCTGAATGTTGAACCTAACTATATGCACTTTATAAAAGGCATGACAATGGATTGTTCATGGGCACCTTCCTCTGAACACCAAGAAAAAAACATGAGAAGCTCCTGAAGAATGGCAGGCATGAGATCCTTCTTAAACCTCACAAGGATCAGTCTGTCTTAACTAGATCTCCTCCCAGAAAATCTGAAAAACTCACAGTTTAAATCAGACATTAAAAAGTGACTTAGCTGTTTATAGAACAGCAATGAAAGAGGCAGTGTCTGGAACACCTGGGTATGTAAGGAGTCATTAAGTTCTAGAGATATTTCTACTGAGGATATTGCGGCTCGGGTAGTAGAAATAAAAGGGTTGTTGCATAATGTGATCCTCTGGTCATGCAATAAAATCTGCACAACCTGCCAGTGTTACGAAGTGGCTGAAAGGCAAGATGTATGTATGTATGTGGGCAAATGTGTATCTCTGTGATATCTGTATAGTGCAAACCTAGCCAAAAATGGTGGAGCACTGAGCAGAATCAAAGGCAAAGATACAGCCAATGAGCGACTGGAGAGGTGGTTGAGTTCTGAGAGCAGAAGTGGTGTATTATGTCACCACGATGTAGTGTTCTTTAATGGGGTGCCTCTTGAGCCCTTCCCTAAATTGGAGCGGAATTGGTAAAAACTCTGCATCCAACAAACGGTCTGTAATCCGACCTTTATACTTATTAGTGGGAAAGAGCAAATACCCAATGCTTCAAACAATTTATAAATAAAGAAATGAATGGAAAGAATGTGTTCTGCTGTTTTGTGACTCGTGGCAGAGGATTCAGAATTTTAAAAATGTTAGAAACCTAACCACACCTTCCCACCTATAACTATTTGTTTAAGTACGCTGGAATGAAGGGAAAAGGTTAGTCTCTGATATGAGTGGTATGCGGTTTGCATGAGTAAATGCTTTCCATAATAAAATAGCTAGGGTGTACTATAACAGAGTCAGATAGCTGGTGGGCTGGCTGCTTGGTCACAAGGGAGATAGATGCCTTTATCACTAAAGGAATCAGTCAAGTCACCTGTATGCACCTAATGAATTGGATTATGGATTGACTTTAGCCAGGGCTAGAGTCCAATGTCAAAGGCTTCATTGCATGCATTGTTCATGGCAGCTGAGATGTGGACTCAAGCCTGTGCATATAGGGAACCCCAAGGTTCCCCACATGCGAAAGTGGCTAATGTCATGGTGGAAAAAAGCTTGCCCACCTTCTTCCCTTTTCTTTATAAATGATGAATGTGTCCCTTTTCAGAGCCAAGCTTATGATGTGTAACCTTTATTTTCGTTCTGTCCATATTATCCAGTATTGATCCCTGTCACCCGCAGAGTCCTGCAGGGCTCCATGATTCACTGGTTCACTGAAAAAGCAGCCTATGTTCACCTTCGGGATCATATTAATGCTAAGCATCTCTCACACAACTACCAATCTGGCTTCAGGTAATGGTGCAGCACTGAGACCGTTAACTTACAATCAGAAACATTGCCCTCCTGATCACAGATGCAGATGACCTGTGCCTCCTGATATTGCTGGACCTCTCAGCTTCCTTTGACGCTGTTGACCATCCTACCCGCATAAACACCTTAGAATCACGAATGGAATTCATCGCCAATGTCCTCCACTGGTTCTCCGCCTACCTTTCCAACTGACACCAGTTTGTTCACATGGGCAGTTACAGGTCATAAAAGATCTATCACCTGCTGAGTTCCCCAGGGCTCCATAAGGGGGATGTATGACGTTACAACGCATGCTTTTACCACGCATGCTGTTACAACGCAGGTTTTACAACGCATACCATTACAACGCATAGCCCTTTGGGGTGCTGGATAGTGAATAGTTTAATTTACTATTCCAACTCCAGTCCCCGTGCACACTAGGGAAGGTGTTGGATAGTAAATTAAATCTATTCCCTATCCTAGAGCGCCCCCCAGCGCAATGCGTTGTAATGGTTTTCGTTGTAAAACCTGCGTTGTAATAGCACTGCGTAGTAAAAGTTGCGTTGTAAAGGATGTTTCCCCCATAAGGGTAATCTGGCAGGGTGCGGAAATCTTGTTGGTTCCTCTGCCCTCATACCAGCAAATAGCCCCTCACGGTATGTAACTATGGAACCTTTATGGTGTGGAAAAGTAAATTTTGCCATGTTATATGTGCCTACGTGTTCCCCATGTTATGATATATGTGCATGATCGATATGCATGTATTCCCCTCTGATCAATTAAAGACGCAATTACAGTTGTGTCCATCTCTAGTATGCCAGTTCCCAGTCCTCGTGAATACAACGAATATCAGGCCTATGTAAAGTTACGTTGCCACGTTTTACAGTGTGCACGTTAATTCATTGAATTGTCCCCGTTTCTAGGCCTCAAAAGGGCCCGGACTCAGATTCAGCTCCTGTTTCCTGAACCCTCTCCGAGGAGCGATACAGCCCCCACCTGTATCCCTGACCCTTCACTTACTTCATGCCTCCCAGTCTGCCAAGAGTATGTTATGTTTCTAGTTATCAGTCCAGCCCTCCTTCTCTGCATTCCTAAGTTACTGAATCGCATCAATAGTTTCCGTCATGGTCTAGCCTTTGTGTCTCCATGTAAGAGAAATCCTGTATTCATATTCATAGAATATTCCTCACGCACCGCACTACATATAGAATAATGCATGCACCAGTCTTAGTGTCTATTAGCCTTTGCCCTGATAACTTTTGGATTCTATCAACATGTTCTCTAAACACTAGATACTAGATAGGCTTTAGGTACATGTCGCTCTGACACTCCAGACTTTCGTCTCCTCTTCTAGTGCAGAAGTCATAGCCCCCAGTTCTCCTGGTAACACGTCATTGCCAGTTTGCGCGCACCACTAGGTTAAAGGTCCCAGCTGCTCAGGTAGCCCCCTCCATGTTTCCGCCCCTTTTTATGACATATTCTGTTACGTTCATACCACATGTCTATGTACACACCTCTTGTTACACCCACTTTATGCCTTATCTTTCGCGACTGCTACAAACCACGCCTACTGCTACGCCCCCTGTATTGACTGTAATGTAAATGTTTTAACTATATATACTTGTGCACTGTTATTAAAAGCTAGCGCTCCTTTGTCCCTGCCCCAGGCAGCTGCCATCCTATCCCCGTACAGGCTGTCCTGTTCCAGTCCTTTATGCCTAATTAAAGCCTGTCAACTCTAGCTACCTCGTATCTTGACTCTTATTTATTGAGCTATCTATTGGTATGAGTATCCTGAAAAATAGTACCGGTAATTAATTATTTATTTACCACATAATGGCGCCCGAATAGGTACTTGCCCTTTCCCCACGCGCCGGAGAAGCCACGCAGGCCCCCTGATCCTCTGCAGCCGTGACGGAACCATACCGGCCACGTGCAGATATTTCTGCTTCAAGTATCCCTCAGGCCCACGGAGGAGACGGAGGTTGCGGTCCAGCGTCCAGACGAGGCGGTGGAGGAACGCGGCGAGTCCCGACCAGAGCCCAAGCCGAGAGTCCAAGGTCCGAGGTATCCGGAGGCCCACCTGTAACTGAAGTCCGAAGTTCGTCCGTCCGTCGTCGTAGCAGTCCAGTCCAGTCCGAGGCCTTCCGTTCTTGCTGCCCGGTGAGTACCGTTGCTGGGGTAGTATCTAGACAGGGTCAATTAATTTGTCTCTGGTCCGTGGGTTTGGGTACGCAAATCCAACACGAAGTGTCCACCTAGGTGGATGCGGGTCCTGACGTGTCTCTTTATGGGACCGGTAAGTTTCGTACTGTTTTAGCAGTACATCTAGTCATTCTAGTAAGTTCTGTTCTCGAGAAATTCATGTGTTTTCTGTTTTCAGTATTCCAGGTAGTATTCTGTCCGAACTGTCATTTTAAATGTTATTTCATGTGTTTTCAATGTCGTGGTATGAGTGATTTGTTCTTTTAAAGTTATTATTGTGTTTATCGTGTATTGTATTGTGTTCAGACTCCAGCCTAGTTATGCCTCTGTTCTCAAGACTACGTCAGTTAAAAACTAGAAAAGGTCTGCTCGAGGAAGCAGTTCCTGTCCCGCCTAGGGACAGTCCAGGTCATTTCATGTATCATAAACATGGCATAAGTGCCATATTATATCTAGACTTATGGGTCGAGTATACTAAAGATCTAGAAGAGAAATATAGATGGCCCGTATCAGGTACATGGGATGCCGAGTGCATCATGCGAGTAGAAGAAGCATTATGGAAAAAGAAAGCCAGACAGTCCCAGAAAGATGCCATCGAGTTATGGCGCAAAGAATCTCATAAAAGAACCGAAAAAGAAATCAGAAAGTCAGAATTAAGTAGGGAATCCTCAGAAAGAGCCCAAGAAAGGGAATTAATCGAAATAGGTGAACGAGTTAAAGCCGAACAGTCAGACAGACAGAGAAATGCCCTTATTAAGGGTATGTATCCTCTTCTTGCCGAGGGCTTGCCAAAAGCAACCCCGGAAGCACCATGTAATTTTCCGCCACCATTAGTTCCGATTAAGCTACGTCACAAACCGACCGCAGCTGATATTTTTCTCTCGTCCTATTTGGACGACACAGTCCCAGAATATGCAAATCCTGTTCCGCCAGCTCCTGTAAATAATGTAATTCCTGTTCCTCCAGCTACCGGGGCACCTGTTACAGCACCTGTTACGGTACCCCCGGTCCAGTCCATAATACAAGTACCCGCTACATCGGTCACTCTGCCAGCACGAAGAGTATCAGTCGACGATTCCAGTTTAGGGGCCGCGGGGGGAGGTCCTCCTGGTACCCCGCCGCCACACAAACGTGTAACGTTAGTCGAGTTACATGAACGTGCGTTACAGCGTACGCCCAAATATCAGTCCGTTGCAGATATCAGACGAGCTCTCACCGAATGCCGTTATGATCCAGTCCCAGGCGATGATAATATGGTTATATATTCATTGCGCGTAAGACGGGTGACCGAGTATTTGGACACCCTACCGAATATGAAAGAAGATCTAGACAGAATATATCGTTTCATTCGTACAGGAACAGACCCAGAAAGTATTGGCGAAATCATGTCTCTAAGGAAAGCTGAGACTCAGCTCATGCTATTAAAGTTTCTAATTAATTGTTTAATAAGGGAACAAGATTATCCGACTAAAGATCCGACCGAAATGAAAGTCCTGACAAGGTGGAGTGATAATATAGCCGAGGGTAGACACAAGACACTCAGTAGTATAGAGAGTATGTACAAGAAAATTCGTAAGGAAATAATAAGGTTTCACGAGAAACGCAAAGCAGCACAAGTAAGCGAGAAAGAAGACGACTCTTCTACTGAAGAGGTAGACGACGAGAATCCTACCAGAATAGCGTATGTAGGTAAATCTAGATTTCCAGACCGACATTCACGTCTAGAACACAAGAAAGTTTTCCCTCCTCCAGCACCAGAACAAGGTTCTCTTGAACAAGTATTTCAAGCTACCGATCACATTCTGAAGTCACGAATCGGTTATAGTGAACTTAGTACTATGCATGAACAAGAACTAGCTCGATCAGCAGTCCGATGGACTACTGATTCGACCACTTTTCCAGACGAAATAGTGGCACAAATGTATCTGAAACTGCCCCCAGCCGGGCAGCGACTGGTGGGTATGTATATGATCCAGCACCTCATTACACTGTATGAGGGACAACATTCTGATCCAGGTCCGTTACATGATGTTCTGAACGAGTTACTCCAATATAGATGGAGAGGTCTAGGTACCGATTTAATTAGTGTCATTCTAGAACAGCGCCACAAATATAGAACGTTTCTGAACCCGCATTTTGTTCACATCTCACCTCCAGAAAGTAAACCATTTTACATAGATAGGCAGCATCCGTTACGGGAAGTACACCCAGTTAAGACAGAGGGTGGTGAAATGCAACGAGTATTTGTTTACACCCCTATCACAAAGATGGAACTCTTAGAGATGAAGAAATTAATTCCCTGTCACGACAAAGATCCAGCAGGGTTCCACCGTGAATTAAAAGACATGCTCCGTATGGGAGAATATACGTATCCAGATATCATTAAAATGCTAAAAGTCCTGTTGCCCGCAGGGGTATATGAAAAACTCAAGGAAAAAGAATGGGAGGTGGGAGAGAAAAAGATTGATTGGGCAGTTCTAGAAGCTGAAGATAAAATACGAGTACCAGGTACCGGTCTTGGGGAGAAATGTAAAGAATTACCCGAGTTATTGATTCAGGTTTTGCCAAGGTTACTAGCCACGAAAAAGGAAGACTGGGATGCCATCTCAGCATGCAAACAGAAACAGGATGAAGATACTAGTGATTTTTATTCCAGATTCGAGAAATGCTTCATAATTAACAGTGGTTTGAAGACAGGTAGCGAGTCATACCCTCATCTTTTTGTTACTAAACTAGTCGAGAATTCAAGCCCACAAGTTAAAAATCGAGTTTTGAAAGTCGAAAGTACTTGGCAAGCTAATACCCCATCCCAGATGTTACAGATGCTCCAGTATCACCAGAATAGAATCAGGGAAGAGCAAGAACACGAAAGGAGACGTATGAAAGACACGAAAATGAAAGTACTAGTTGCACAATCTGTTCCACAAGACAGTCAGAAGAGGGGTCCGAATCAAGCCAGTCATCCTGCAGCTCCCGTTAAAGGGACTTGCAATTATTGTAAACAGCCAGGTCATTTTATAAACGAGTGTGCAGTTCTGAAACACAACATAGCCACTGGTAAGACTAAAGAAAGACCACGTCCGCCTAGACAAGAACAAGTTTCACAGACTTCTCAGTCACCACAGAATGCACAACCGACAGTTCCAGCACCGCAGCCTATCGCTGCAACACAGCATGTTACACAGCAGATGTACCAGTATGCTCAGTCAGAGTATCCAGAGTACCAGCAGTATTCATGAAACAGCCTAGAGAGGGAGGTAGGCTTGCCTCTCATCGAGATACCTGTAGATCAAGAGGGTCCCTATGTACACAGTCAAGTATTAGGGAAAGACAGAAAGTTTTTGATTGATACAGGGGCAAGTAGGACTACTATCAGTCATGACGAGGTTCCAGGGGCTCCGCTCTCAGGCTCAAGAAATGTTTCCCTTGGATTTTCAGGAAAGCCTATTGTAAACGAGATTTCAAAGCCAGTTTCTCTAGAAGTTGGTCCATTGTCCCGAACTACTGATTTATTACTTACGAAGTCATGTCCAGAAAATTTGTTAGGTATTAAAACATTGAAAGAATTAGGTGCAGTTATTTGCTGCTCTCCAGAAGGAATACGTTTGTTTTTGCGTGACTTCAAAGGTCACTATGTATTACGCGATTTTGATCCAAGATTATCCAATGTCCCCCAGCACCTATGGGCACAAGGTCCAACTGATGTAGGTTGTATGCAAATCACACCCCATCGTGTGACTCTCAAGCAAGGTATAGTCTTGCCACGAATCAGACAGTACAGATTGCCACCTGAGGCTGTAGCAGCCTTATCCAAAATTATTGACGAGCTCATTGCTCAAGGAGTGGTTGTAGAAACTGACTCAAATGTATGTAATTCTCCTATCATTCCAGTCATGAAACGTACTGATCCAAATGCACCTCCAGTATATCGATTAGTGATTGACCTTCGAGAACTTAATAAATGTATCATACCCCAGTATCCAGTAGTCCCAGATATTTCATCTCTATTGACAGCTATTGATTCTGAAGCCATATTTTTTACAGTAATAGACCTCAAAAATGCATTTTTCAGTGTCCCCATTCATCCAGATAGCCAGTACCTTTTCGGTTTTTGTTTAAATGGAAGGAGCTATAAATTCACACGAGCTCCTCAAGGTTTTACAGAAAGTCCTAGTATTTATAGTCAAGCACTTAAAAGACAACTAGACAATATTCACATGCCAACTGACACTGCCCTGCTCCAGTATGTCGATGATCTATTGATCACAGCCCGTTCTGAACGTGACTGCGAACGTGCGTCACTTACAGTCCTGTATTTTCTGGCCGAGATGGGGCACAAGGTGTCCCCTTCCAAATTACAATTCTGTGTCCAGCAAGTGATCTACTTAGGCCACTTACTGTCCAAGTGGGGTAGGCAGTTGACACCAGATCGTATCCAGTTAATAGCGAGTCTTCCACAGCCCAAGACACAGAAGGAGGTACGAGCTTTTATTGGCCTCACTTCTTACTGCAGACAATGGATTCCTCAGTATGCATTTCTAGCCAAGCCACTGATACAGTTAACGACACAGGAGGCAGCCGTATCGACTGTCCTCCCTTGGACATCTGAACATACACTTGTTTTTAATGAATTAAAGAAAGCCTTATGCCAAGCACCTGTTCTAGCTACACCAAACTACAGTAAGCCTTTTACACTTTTTGTCACAGAACGTGATGGTACAGCATTATCTGTTCTCACACAAGATCAAGCAGGACAGTACAAGCCCTGTGCTTATTTTTCGAGCACATTAGATCCAGTAGCCCAGGCTCTGCCTGCGTGCCTCAAGTCAGTTGCAGCTACAGCTCTAGCTATCAGACAAAGTGATTCCATAGTATTAGGACACTCCCTGACAGTACAAGTTCCACATTCCGTGGAAGTTCTTTTAAACCGAACACAGACTCAGCACTTGACAATTGCACGTTTAACAGGTTATGAACTGACACTGTTTCAGCCACACATAGAAATCAGACGCTGCAACGTCCTAAATCCTGCTACCCTGTTACCGTCAGTTACTTCAAATCCTGCCACACATGACTGTGTGGAAGTCATTAATACTATGACCAAGCCAAGACAAGACCTGACAGACATTGCATTACCTAACCCCGACCTGACACTTTATGTGGATGGTTCATGTATGAGAACAAGTACAGGAGAACTAGTAGCCGCGTATGCAGTGACTACTGAAACTGAAGTTATTGAAACACACCGTATTGACACCCTGTCTGCTCAAGCAGCAGAGCTAGTCGCTCTGACCCAAGCCTGCATACGTGCCAAGGACCTGAAAGTAAACATATATACAGATTCACGTTACGCATTCGGAGTTGTACACGACTTCGGAGTGCTCTGGCAGGAGAGAGGTTTCATGACTTCTCATGGAACCAAGATTCAGCATGGTCTCCTCATTCAAGCTCTGTTAGATGCAATACATTTACCGACAGCTATCGCTATCATGAAGTGCAAGGCACATACGAAAGTCACTGACATTATTTCCCAAGGTAATGATCTAGCAGATCGAACAGCCAAGCTTACAGCTCAGACACCAGACATTCTAGTTAACAAGACACAGACATCCACTCCAGATCCGACTACATGTATGACAGTTAAGGACCCTACTCAATATGTCATAGATATCCAGTTACATGCTACTCCTGAAGAAATCAAGAAATGGTCTGAACAAGGAGGGGTCCAGACAGATCAAGGATGGGTAACGAAGGGAAAAGCCACATGGTTTCTCCCCGACTCTATGGTTCAAGTCATTATCAATACCGCACATAGTCCAGCACATCTAGGAGAAAAAGCTATGTTAGACAGTATCCAGAACCTTTGGTTCAACAAGCACCTACGAGCTGCAGCCAAGCAAAAAGTCCGTACCTGTATGATATGTTGCCAGTTCAATCCAGGTAAAAGTGTCCCGGTGGAACAAGGTGGATTCCAACCTCCTGACCACCCTTTTGAAGTCCTCCAGATGGATTACATTCAGATGGAGCGATGTCGAGGTTTCAAGTATGTCCTCGTAGTTGTATGCGCTTTGCCCAGGTGGACAGAAGCATATCCAGTTCCAGATTACACCGCCGCGACCACTGCCAAGCAGTTGGTTCGTGAATTCTTTCCTCGTTATGGACTCCCTAGGGTCGTGTATTCTGATAACGGCCAGCCATTCTCATCTGAACTCATGAAGCATGTTTCCCTTTTGTTAGGGTACCAGTGGAAGTTCCATTGTGTGCGCCATCCTGAAGCAGCCGGTCTCGTAGAGAGACATAATCAGACCCTGAAAATCCGCATTGCAAAAGTTTGTAAAGAGAAAGGTGTAGACTGGCTAGTTGCCCTGCCAGTTGCTTTATTCTTCATGAGGATGGTTGCACATTCCAGATCAGGTCTGTCCCCTTACGAGGTCGTATTCGGCCGCCCCCCAAATATGTGGGGTACACCTAGACCCCGCAGTATTACAGATGTTTCCAGTAATATGCTGACAGATTACCTAGCTTCCTTGATGTCTGCCCTACACTCTTGTCGTTCACAGGTTGCCGCTGCGTTTCCAGACAATACCGAAGTGAAACCGCATGAGGTCATTCCAGGGGACCTGGTACTTGTAAGGAACTTTGATCGTTCAAGTCCGCTGGAGCCTCGCTGGAAGCAGCCGAGACTAGTCCTTCTGACCACCCGTACGGCCGTGAAGTTGGAAGGCCGTAAGGGATGGGTCCACCTGTCTCACGTCAAGAAGTTTCATGGAATCCGAGAAAAGACTTTTGCCAAGAACATTTTTAAGGACTGCCAAAATCCTAAAGACTGCCCTATTCTCAAGGACTGTCCCGCTACTGACTTTGAAATCAAGCCCTCCCAGTTAGAGAAAACTCCGCAGCAGGAGTATAAATTAAAGCTCCGGTCTAGTAAAATAAGTCAGCCAGTTTAATTGTCTAAGTCCCCCTCGGGTGAAACGGTTAGACAGGTTCCTGACATGTATAAGATAGACCCCCACAGAGAGAGAGTTAGTGAAAACTCTAAAAGTTGCATTATTATTTTATGTTTTCTGCTATATCTAAGCCTGATAGTTACCTGCACAAGTTATGCATTACATTTATGTTTTCCAATTTCTCATGTAAATATGTTTGCTAATGCTACAGTAGAGCACACATTTAGTGATCTGCCTCCTCACGAGCTATCCTATCGTCTTGCTATGCGCAATAATTCATTCATCCGAATGTTACACTATTCACACCAGACCAGCAATGCCACTAATTGTTGGGTGTGTGGTCGACTCCCCCCTTTCCAGACACCGAAGGGAGTTCTGCCACTCTTTCCTTATCCGTTTTCCCATAATGGTTCGTGTGGAGCATGGTCCACGTTAACGTCATCCCCAACTGCTATGTCCTTTCTGAATAGAACATGTTTTCCAGACAAGCAAGGTCTCTCCCATAGAACAGGGTTAGATCTAGAAAATGAAGTTTATAATTTGGGTAATTATTCTTCGAATTTCATGGTCCTGAATGTTCAGTCTGATCCTACTCCAGACTTACCTGCTATTTCAGTACTACCAGTCAAAGGCGAATTATGTGTCAGAAAGAATGGTTCCGTACATGTAGGACATAGTGATTGTACTACTATTGTCAAGTATAGTGACAGTGGGAAATCCATTTTCAAAGCCTCACGTCATTCTTATTTTGTTAGTGGTCAGACCGCATATGTTCGTCTGCCCCTCGATTGGGAGGGAACCTGTTACATTGCCTTCCTACTGCCACCAGTTTTCCTAGCCCCATCCGATTATCATAGAAACACACATCTAGTACACATTAGACATAGAAGGGAGATCGAGTCCCCGATTGTCGATCAAACTGAAACTGCTCTAGAACAGTATACAGATTTCAATAAAGGATTCTTTTTCTTTATAGGACCTATCCAGAATAGTAAGTTAATACGTAGATTAACCAGAACCCTTGAAGCAGTAGTGAATGAAACTACTTCTGCTCTAGGTAACTTAACTGAAGAGCAATCTGCTATGAGATTTGTCGTGCTCCAAAATCGTCTCGTTCTTGACGTCATACTGGCCGATAGAGGAGGAGCATGTAGAGTCATCGGATCTAGTTGCTGCATTTTCATTCCTAATAACGCGCCGTCTGTTTATTCAGCTATAACCAGACTTCATAAAATTGCCCATCAGTTACACCAGAATCCAGGCACCTGGACATGGTCCAGTAGGCTCTGGAGTATCATAACTGCCTGGGGATGGAAAGTATTGTCATTTCTAGGTATTGCAGTAATGATCATATTCAGTTGCTGCCTCTGTATACAATGTGGCCCTGCGATTTGCGGCATTTGTGCTACCTCTTGTATTTCTAGTCCTAAATCCCGTTCCAAGACAATTCGAGACGAGCAAATGATGCTATATGAAATGATAGATGGTATCATGAATATAGATGTTTCCTGACGGAAACGTAGGGCACAAGGAGGGAATGTGGAAAAGTAAATTTTGCCATGTTATATGTGCCTACGTGTTCCCCATGTTATGATATATGTGCATGATCGATATGCATGTATTCCCATCTGATCAATTAAAGACGCAATTACAGTTGTGTCCATCTCTAGTATGCCAGTTCCCAGTCCTCGTGAATACAACGAATATCAGGCCTATGTAAAGTTACGTTGCCACGTTTTACAGTGTGCACGTTAATTCATTGAATTGTCCCCGTTTCTAGGCCTCAAAAGGGCCCGGACTCAGATTCAGCTCCTGTTTCCTGAACCCTCTCCGAGGAGCGATACAGCCCCCACCTGTATCCCTGACCCTTCACTTACTTCATGCCTCCCAGTCTGCCAAGAGTATGTTATGTTTCTAGTTATCAGTCCAGCCCTCCTTCTCTGCATTCCTAAGTTACTGAATCGCATCAATAGTTTCCGTCATGGTCTAGCCTTTGTGTCTCCATGTAAGAGAAATCCTGTATTCATATTCATAGAATATTCCTCACGCACCGCACTACATATAGAATAATGCATGCACCAGTCTTAGTGTCTATTAGCCTTTGCCCTGATAACTTTTGGATTCTATCAACATGTTCTCTAAACACTAGATACTAGATAGGCTTTAGGTACATGTCGCTCTGACACTCCAGAGTTTCGTCTCCTCTTCTAGTGCAGAAGTCATAGCCCCCAGTTCTCCTGGTAACACGTCACTGCCAGTTTGCGCGCACCACTAGGTTAAAGGTCCCAGCTGCTCAGGTAGCCCCCTCCATGTTTCCGCCCCTTTTTATGACATATTCTGTTACGTTCATACCACATGTCTATGTACACACCTCTTGTTACACCCACTTTATGCCTTATCTTTCGCGACTGCTACAAACCACGCCTACTGCTACGCCCCCTGTATTGACTGTAATGTAAATGTTTTAACTATATATACTTGTGCACTGTTATTAAAAGCTAGCGCTCCTTTGTCCCTGCCCCAGGCAGCTGCCATCCTATCCCCGTACAGGCTGTCCTGTTCCAGTCCTTTATGCCTAATTAAAGCCTGTCAACTCTAGCTACCTCGTATCTTGACTCTTATTTATTGAGCTATCTATTGGTATGAGTATCCTGAAAAATAGTACCGGTAATTAATTATTTATTTACCACAATGGGAAAGAGGGCAGACACTGCACTTCTAGGGAGCCATAGTTCCTTGTGTACCAATGTTTGGATGTATACATAGTGTGATGCCATCAACAAGCAAGCCTATATCATAACCACTGGACCTTATACAGGAGATCTTTATGCACAGCCTTAACTTAAGCTTACCAGACGACTCAGTAAGGTGAATACTCCCTGTTGACAAATACAGTGTTCTGGAAGTCACAAGTTCAACTCCTGTCAAGGCAGACTCAGCCTTTCGTCCTTCGGCGGTCAGTGAATTGGGTAAAGGTAACACCTGTTATTTACAGTGTTTAGCAGTGATGCATGGTATGACTTATTTACTTATGCCTACTAACTCTCCTGGGTATAGGCCATCAACCAGGACTATCCAGACATCTCTGTCCTGGGCTTTTCTTTTAATCTGAATCCAGCTGTAACCCATCTCCTTGCAGTCAGCCTTGAAGCTTCGGCACTTGGTGTTTCTTGGACTTCCTTTTTTCCTTTACCCTTGAGGGTTTCAGGTCAGGACTTGCCTGGTGGTGTTTGATGTAGGCTTGCAGAGAGAGATTGACCCATACAGCCCCAGTGTCTTTTTCATGATTTCTTTGTGAGCAGGGATTTGGAAAGTCTGCTGCCATAGGCCGTTGTTGATGGTTTTTGGCCAACTGATTTGGAGAATTCTCCTCAGCTAGGTCTTGATGAAGGTCTGGACTTTGTTGGCGGTGGTCACTGTTGCCTTCCAAGTTTCTGCTCCCGACAGGAGGACCAGTTTTTAACTGGATTATGGGTTTTACATTGGTGTTAAAAAGCCTGATCTTTGTGTGCAGCGCTAGGTCCTTGGAACGCCAGATCTTTTTTAGCTGAATGAAGGCAGCCCTTTCTTTGCCGTTGGCATCTGTGTCACCCTGTGTGTGTATGGCACTGCCCAAACAGGTGAAGGCCTCAACCTCTTCCAGTGCATCGCCTGCAAGAGGGACTGCAGTTGTGCTGGCCATGTTAACCTTCAGTTGTGCTGATCATGTTAACTTTCAGGATTTTGGTGTTTCCCCTGTGGATGCTGAAGCCAAGTTGTACTGATGTGGCTGCCACATTGTTGATCTTCGCTTGCGTCTGTAGATGGGTATAGGAGGGTAAAGCCAGGTCATCTGCAAAGTCCAGGTCATCAAGCTGTGTCCAAGGTGTCCACTGGATCCCATTTCTTCTCCTCACTGTGGATGTATTCATGATACAGTCTAGGGCCAGCAGGAAGAGAAAAGACAAGAACATGCAACCCTGGCAGACTCCGGTCCTCACTTGGAAGGCTTCCGTGAGGTGTCTTCCATGGACTATCTTTCAGGTCATTCCCTTGTAAGAGTTCCATGGCCACCCCTAAGCCGAGCTGCAAAAGGAGGAGGGTTATGTGTGGGCCCAGCTATCCCACTTTATAAAACAATTCTAACTACAGCAGAAACGTGTGGTATGAATCACTATATAAAAAATATATTACTATTTGGCAGTGGGTAGAATGGTTGTGTTAAATTCCAAACCTCTTTTAGTTAGAGTTGCAGCTCTGTGGTACATAGCATACATAACATACATAGTAACCCACATAGACTCACATCTCTGGGAGAAGAAATTCAATGTTTTAGAAACAAACCATTGAAGAAACACTGTGGCTTGACAACTGATCTAAGTTGCCTTATGAAAAATTTCACATTATGTTCTCATGAATTAAACAGCTATTTAAGGAATGCATGGCCGATATTGATCCAGCTCAGGACTACTGTTATTTTACCCACATATGACTTATTCTGCATCATCTATGACCTTCTTTTATTTTACCTGGAAAGCAAAGTATCAACTCACTTAATGTGCTCATTGTCACCATTAGATAACACAATCCTATATAATCTTGGAGAAGATTAGACAGAAGAGGTTAGATACCTACTTGGATTATTATAAGCCATCTCTGGTGCAAGTTGTTGTGGTATTAATTTGGATTCAAAATGCTTTAGACTCGTCCTTGAATCTTGTTAGTTAAAGCATGTTTCGAAGGCAAAGATAACAAACTAGCCTGCCGCCTTATCCATTTCCTAGACAAAGCAGGAAACATGCTGAAATCCAACTGGCAGACAATAGGTGGGGCGCCAAATGATGTTCTTAAGACTCATTGACCTTGGCCACAGGACACTACAGAATCAGTACCTCTCATTGTAGCTACGTGGAGCTATGCAGCGCCGGAATTGGCCATACAAGAAGAAAAATGGAAAACTGACAGCTACCCGCAATTTTACAACGCAAAATTTGTAAAACGTTTTAATTACCCTTCTTTCGTTTTTAACAGACCACTTGCATAACCTTGAGACTGATGAAATGGTACATGTTACCACACAAACAAGGTTTTGAACTTTGAACACTCTGTTATCATTGTTTTACAACAGCGCATCTTAAAATATGTCAAATTAAAAGAATTGATATATTGTTTTAAAGTTGCAGTGGTTTTAAGTAATCACGCAATAAAGGTTAAATACTGAGGTGGGGTCATTTGAGGGATCTGCAGAGATGGAATACATATATCCTCCAAGGAGGCAGACAGTTGTGTTGCACTCACAGTTTGTAGTGTTTTGCAGCACCATTCATAGTGCTGGAAGGCAGATCACTTTTTTGCCTTTGAAGCATTACTGTTGATTTATTTTAGAAGGTTAAAAGGTAGTTATCTGAAAGTTTTGGTATGTCCTTTCGCTTTTCTGATTAATTTAGAGGCTGCCTTGGTATTATTCCTTCTACAGGTCCATTGTTGTGCAGGCAGTGTGTTCCTATCTACCGTGATAACTGGCAGTGAGGAAAAGGTGATCTGATTTGTACCTCTTAGAAAAGTATAAGCCTGTTCTAGGTTCTGCACTGGCTACAGTCGTGTGTGGTGGTACCTAATTATGGTGGTTCTGAGGGTTCTACTGGAGCTGTCCTTGGTTCTATAGTTGATTAAGTGGTTTATTTTGACTTTGAAGTTGCCAGGAAGGGATGTATGTCAGTACAACGCGATCTAAAATATCGCAGTGCTTGACAACGCGGGCATTACAACGCAAGTCGTTACAACGACTAGCGTTGGTAGGCGCGGGTTTTGGAATATTATAATTTTATATTCCAACACCAGTCCACGTACCAGTAGGGAAGGTGTTGGAATATAAAATTACAACATTCCTCGCCCAACAGCGCCATCCAGCACAAGTCGTAGTAACAACTTGCGTTGTAATGGCATCGTTGTAAAGGCACTGGGGTGTAAACACCGCGTTGTAAACGATGTTTACCCCAGGAAGCTAGGCTGGTTCGGACTCCTTATTTTAGAAAGAGCCACATTTTTAATACCCTTCTGATCATAATGGGCCATATCACATAAAGTGATCACTTTAAACAATAACTATTTCACCACTCTAGATTATGGAAAAAGGTTGCTTGTCTCTGAAACTTTCAAAGCATGTGCTGCTCTTGACTAGAATTATAGCAGCATTTGTTGACATAGTTAGCCCCTTCCTTGCGGGGGTAATTTCCCCACGGTGCAGGGGGGTGAGCGCGGCGCCGCGGTGCTCGTGACGAGACCAGCTCATCATGAGTCACGGTGAAGCTGTGCTAATGATGAGATGGTCTCGTCACGACCCCGCCCACTGATTAATTCGCCCGCACAGGTAGAGAATCAATCGCGCATGGGCGGTGCGGAACCGTTATGACGAGACCAGCTCGTCATGAGCACAGCTCCACTGTGACTCATGACGAGCTGGTCTCGTCATGAGCACGGAAGAGGTTAAGGTACTCAACAGAACATAGCTCAATAACATGCACATAGTAACATAACACAATAACAAACGTAGGGCACATCACAAAAACAGTCAAAACTGAATGCAACACAACCACAGAACACACAAAAACACATTGCAATAATGCAGCACCAAAACACTCCAGTACAACAAAAAACAACAGGATACATTCCCATCACAAGAAAATACCACACAACAAATGTACACAAACATTCTTGTCACATATTGCCGCCCCCAGAATCCTGTTTTCATAATAGAATGGTAAAAGATATTCGGAACATGCACTGCCTTAATATGGCACCCCTTGGTGCTATGAAATGAAATAGCTTAGATTGTTGTCTATAATGTGTATATTTAGTGGAAAGGAGTTCCAAAGCTCTGCTAACTGCACTAATAATGCTGTTCATCCAATTGTCATTTTCTTGGAGAAGGGAATGGTTAGATTAGATTGTAGTCTGAGCGGGATGTCTGTTCTGGTCATAGCTCTGGAATTTACCTTGCAGGTACTGTGGACCTTTTTCTTGGAAGGCGCTATGCGTGAGTGCCTTAACGGCAAAGGCTCTGCCTATTGATAACCGATAACCAGGATAGTGCATAAAACACAATTTCGTGTCTGCAGAAGCCACTCCTTGCGACTTCATTGTTATTTAAAATTAGGTTGAAGTCCATGGTCACGCTGAGGTTTCTTGCTTCCCTTGATGTTGCTGGTGGAACTGCCAGATCTTTGGGCCAGATTGCTGTAGGGTGCTAATTACTCCGTTGCTGGTGGAACCGCCTGATCTTTGGGCCAGATTGCTGCAGGGTGCTAATTACTCCATTGCCCACACGTCATGATCTCCAGTGTGGAGGAATTGACTTTAGGGTGGTAGATCATCACTGGAAGTAAAGCAAATTCAAAACTGCAATCCGCGTGCCTTAGCCACCTAGTTACGGTAGCGAAGGTGATGGTCACCTGGTGGGTCACCTGGTGACCCCTGTGGATAACTCATAAAAAGTAAAGGAGGCCCCCTTATCTGTCAAGTTTGGGACAGGGGAGTAACATAGAAAAGCAAGAGCGTCCCACAAATTAGCCACAAAGGTGGTAAAGAGTGTACTAGTGGTGCTAGGCTTCTTGTTTTTTAGCAATACCAATCATACAGATATAAAACTTTTTATGCAACTCAATTCACTAGACATAGGCCAACCATTGTGGAGATATATCAAACACCAAATTATACCAGTATAGCACACATGTTATTTATGTTCAGTCTAAACTAGAGAAAAAAACAGGAAGATTGTTTTGGAAAAATATGTCATTTGTGTATTTATTCAAGAATACAAAATTATCACAATAGTAACGAAGTTAAAAAATACATGCAGTATATTGTACATTTAATTAAAAACATAAAATCACAATAGTGAACAAAACCAATTTATACAATATGGGATAAAAAATATTCGCAAGAACAGGGGTCGACGCGGCGCGGCGTTTCGGTTTAAGGAGAAACAATTAACAACCTTCTTCAGGACTAAGTTCTGTATTTTATTACTAGTTTCCAGATATATCCTAGAGGACCAGGGGCCCGGTTATGCAATCCGGGAAATAGCTGTACTGTATGTTCTCAATGCTTTTGATGTAGCATGTGCACTACTAGGGTCTTATGCTTGTATTGGGAAGGTTCACGCTCTGGTAGTAGGAGCCACCGATATTGATATTCAGTTTGACCAGGTTTTTATAACTGGCAAATTGATAATACACGAGCTTTTCAATTGGCTTGTGTTGCGGTTAGGCGTTCATATAATTGCGGGGGTTCTCCTGCCACTAGAAGGTAGAATTCGGCCTCCCTGCTCCTACTACGTCAGCGTCCCATGGATTCTGGGACGCTGACGTAGTAGGAGCAGGGAGGCCGAATTCTAACTAGACCAAGCTGGACAATTGGTTCAAATTAAATCTATTGGACAGTGATGAATATAAATATCTCCAAACACCACACCCGAAAATGGCAACCATATACTTCCTTCCCAAAATACATAAGCACCCCACGAAACCACCAGGGAGGCCAATAATATCAGCAAAAGGTGCATTGTTGGAACCAATTGCAAATTATCTGGACGTTTTCCTTTTACCCTATGTGAAGGGTTTAACATCATATGTGAAAGATACGGGGGACCTGTTAAGACGATTGGAAGATACCCCTTGGCAACCTTCATACAAACTTATAGCAATGGATGTAATATCCCTCTATTCTAACATTCAGAATGAAATTGGCATAGAAGCTTGTAAATCTTTCCTGATGGATAGGAACATTCAATTTGCAGAGCACAATAAGATGCTGCTTGAAATGATCTCAATGTGCCTGGATCAAAATGTATTTTTGTTTGAAAATGAACTGTATAGACAATCCAAGGGCACTGCAATGGGCTTTTCATTTAGTCCATCATATGCCTGCCTAACGATGGGTCATTGGGAAAGAACATGGGCCTGGAGATGTGAAAACGATGTGTCGGTATCAAAAACCATAGCTTGGTTGAGATACATAGATGATTTACTTTTGATTTGGGATGGAACGGAGGAGGAGTTTGCAAATTATTTTGAAGTATTGAACAATTCCAACTTTGGTCTCAAATTTACCTACACAATCAGCGAATCAAAAGTGATTTTCCTAGACACGGAGATTTTCATCCAAAATAACACAATACAAACAACACTGCATCGTAAAAGTACAGCGACGAACGCAATACTGCATGCCCAAAGTTTTCACCAGCCAGATTTAATCCGTAATATCCCATACGGGGAGTTTCTTAGAATCAAAAGAATATGCTCAAAAGAGGAGGATTGGATCATTAACCAGAAATTGACAAGTAAAAGATTTGAAAAACGTAAATACAAGCCATTCATAATTCAAAATGCATTAACACGATCTTCCGTTATCAACAGAACTGATTTGTTGAAAGAAAAACCCAAACCAGAAACTGAGGACCAAAAGATTCGATTCATAACCACACATTCAACAGCTAATGATTCGATAATCAAAATCCTAAGAAAAAATTGGCATATTTTGCACATGGACCCAAAAATTGCAGAAATTGTAGGAGATCATCCTAATGTAACGTATCGCAGGGCCAAAAATTTAAAAGACAAACTAATCTCCAGCCACTTTCAGGAGCAGATTAAAACAAAGGTTTGGTATAAGTCCAAAGGTTTCTACAAATGCTCGGGATGTAAGGTGTGCTGTATTGCCCAAAATACCAAAGATCTAAAAATGGCAAACAACAAGACCTGGACAATTAACCAACTGATAAACTGCAAAACACAATTTGTAATTTACGTGCTAGAGTGCCCATGTTCACTCAAATACATTGGGAGCACAAAAAAGAGCTTAAATTACGAATATTGGAACATGTCCGTGCAACGATTAACAGTGACAGAAGTAATGCCATGGCTAAGCACATGGAAAAGGAACATAAAGGTAACTGGAAAGAATTAACATTCTATGGAATTGAAAGTGTGGGAGCAAATCAAAGAGAAGGAGATCGTGAGAAAATAATGAGGCAAAAGGACTCAAAACATATAATGAACTTTCGAACCATGAACCCTCTTGGGATTAACTTGGATGAAGAACTTCATTGCCATCTTTGAACTCTAAAACTGTATTGAAAAGGAAACGAATATGAACTATCTCTCTCAGTAACTTTTTAATCAAATTTTCACTTTATATGAAATATTTTGTTTAATCTCCTTTATTGCAGATACAAGACATATAGAATATAATTGTGAATGAACAACAATAATCTATAATCACCCACTAGAGGGTTGTATGAGCGAATATGAGTTAGAAAACCTAGTTGGAATCATAAGTAAATTACGTGATTACAATGGTTTTGTAAATTGGTATGGAATTCCCACTAGAGGGTTGAATATGAATAATATGATTTCAAGCAGCATAAGAAAAATTGTTGTTTCTAACTCCGTCTCAAAAAGTTAATAATTTACTTTCATAATGAAATATTTGAAAAACTACATGTCCCAGAATTCCTGTGTTATCAACAGGAAGTGATGTAACGCAATGGAGGATGTTCGTAAATTTTTTTCACTTTATTTAAACTTACCAAAAAATGTAGAAATGTTTTCCTGTGAGCAAGGTCTCCGTAGAGACCGAAACGCGTCAGGTGTTGCTGGCTTGCTGAAATATAATAAATCGAAGACTGAACTACCTTCTTGGTTATATGACTACATAATTCTACCAGTATCCGGGAGTGCGTGGAGATACCCTTCCCCTCGGGGAAAACTCGAATAATATATATATATATATATATATATATATATAGGCACGTGAACAAGGCTTTCTTTGCTGAAACGCGTTGTGCATTAAACTGCATTACCAACTATTTTGACCCTCTTCTTGCCTTTTTGTCCGAGAGCGCATGCAATTCACTTTGTGAAAGACTCCAATTACATTAATTCACCGGACTGCTTCGCCGGTATTTGCGCCACCTTCCACGGGTTCCAAGTGCTCCAGAAGAAGCCTTCAGTTTTTCTCATATATATATGTATATATATATATATATATATATATCATCAGCGTGAAGGGCAGGAGGCCGTTTCATGGTGAAAAACAGTACAGCACAGTGAGTTTGGGACTCTTTCATACCCACTGGGGTTTAAAAGGCATGACATGGAGAGCGTGCAGCAACTCACTGAAGTTTTATTTCTTGGCACTACATAGACCAGCAGGCTCAGTGCGAGCCTCCGCCCACAAGGACAGGTGGTCTGAATTGAAATCACAAGTACTGCCTTTCCATCACGCTGTCTTGCCAGAACTGCCTCTGAAGAAATGCTAAGGAGCATGAAACGCGTCAGGCAGGCATTTAAATGTGACAGAAGATTTCATTCCAATGTGCTGTTCCTCCGTGATTAAAAACGAAATACTTACCTTCCTGTTGTGGCTCTCCTTCAGGGGCAAACTCTGTTTGATGGATATATATATATATATATTCACTGAAAAAACCATAGGTTATAGACCATATATAGTTAGGAATTAGCATTTACAAAACCTTGAAAATTCACTGAAAAAACCATAGGTTATAGACCATATATAGTTAGGAATTAGCATTTAAAAAACCTTATTTTACTCACACAAAACCATTGAAATTCCATATATAGTTAGTTGCACTAACTATATATCGCACACCCGCAATCCACTGCTGATCATGTCACATATTACATCATTCATGACATGGTCAGTGACATCACTGATGACATCACTGATGACATCTCAAATGACATCACTGATGACATCACTGATGACAACATCCAGTGACTGTATGTTTCTGTAAAGTTAAAATATGTCTTACATATTGAAGAATGAGTGGATGTATAAGTGTCTGGATGAAGGATTTAGTAGGTGCGTGACTGACTGTATGAGTGAGTGATTAAATGTGTCTCACTGAATGCATGGGTTAGTGACTAAACTGTCTTAATTTGTGCATCATTATGTCTGTTGTGATGTAAACTGCTGCATGTGTTGATCATTAGCTATACCAGAGGCTATATGTGTTATTAATTGGTTGCCCAAGTATTTCTATGGGAGATTGAGTTTGTGTGGGGGTGGCTGGAAGGTGTGTGACTCTGTGCATAGATGTGTGAGCAGTTTATTCACTAGGTGTAGGAGTTCAAGAGTGCATGTGGAAACAGCTACATGGGCAGTTGACTGTGTGCATGAGTGTATTGATGAGTGAATGGATATCTCAATGCTACATGTCATAGTAAGTACATATGTAAAACACAGTACATGTGAGAGTTGGCATATATAAATAACTGTGCATGAGAGCCACTGAATGAGTGAGTGGTTGTATCGATCATTGTGAACTTGTATCAGGGATTGTATAAGAGAGTAAATATGTGTTAGTATATGTTTCAATAAGTAAGGTGTGTATAACTGTATAGTTGAAGAAATGGAGGTGAGATTGTTTCTTTGCATGACTGACTGGGTGTGTGAGTAACTCCATGGATGAGTGGCAGTGTGTGAGTGTCTGTATACACTGAGTGTATCTAAGGTTATATTAGAGTCTGAAGAGGTTTATCGTATTAGCACAAGAATGATGTCAAATGAGACGTCATCAGTGATGTCATCAGTGATGTCATTTGAGATGTCATCAGTGATGTCATCAGTGATGTCACTGACCATGTCATGAATGATGTAATATGTGACATGATCAGCAGTGGATTGCGGGTGCGCGATATATAGTTAGTGCAACTAACTATATATGGAATTTCAATGGTTTTGTGTGAGTAAAATAAGGTTTTTTTAAATGCTAATTCCTAACTATATATGGTCTATAACCTATGGTTTTTTCAGTGAATTTTCAAGGTTTTGTAAATGCTAATTCCTAACTATATATGGTCTATAACCTATGGTTTTTTCAGTGAATTTCAATGGTTTTTTAATAGCAAATATCATAAGCTGTCGAATGTCAAGTACGTGGTAAGTAAAAACATTTTCGTGTTTATGCACACTGATCTGCTTTGAATGCTGCCCCCCACCCCTCATTTCTATTAGGAGTACTCTCTCTTTGCAGATAGTGAAGGGTAGTTAACGCAGGCCTTTGCCCCCGTTGTAATCCGTCGTGCCTGCTTCTCTCTCCATTTGATTGATTGTTCTCTTTGGTTCATTCTCTATTTACAAACAAGCACAGAGTCGCAATACTCTGTTTAGTCTTTGCAGATAGCGAAAAATCGTGTAAAAAAACAAAAGGAATCGAGCAAAATCAGTAGGCCACTAATGGGATCTCTTTTTGACCTCCCTAAAATAGAAACATTAGGAACAACCTGTTGATAATACCAATGTGTATGTACATAAGCGGCGTTCATTTGTGTTCACAGTACCCCTTGTTGATTGTTTGAATCGACCATTGAATTGTTCGAAGTTGGTTCTCTTAAGAATCTTCTCTGCCTGCAAACGAGGAAGAATAGGAATATTCTCTCTCCCTTTGCAGATAGTGAAGGGTAGGTAACGCAAACCTTTAACACGTCGTGCCTATTTCGTTCCTCATTGATTGATTGTTTCCCCAAACATTGACTGTTTGGGAATTGGTTCTTTTTGGAGGTATTCCCTGTTTGCAAATATACGTAGGAAAATCTTTGCAAATAGTGAAAGGGTACATAATGCGGACCTTTCTCCCCCGTTGTAATCTGTCATGCCTATCTACTCCCCACTGATTGATGCACCTGTTTCACCCGGACCATTTACTAGAGATACGTCATCTGGCCCGACCAGAGAGCACCCCTAGTGAAAAGGACACATGCAATAATAACGAAGTGATCACTGTATCCTGTTAACAGAAACTTTAGCATGAAACAACCTGGAAAGAAAAGAATAGGAAAACGAAAATCAGTAGGCCACTGATGAACATGAACTTTTATTAAACAACGAACAAAGAAACGATAACATAACGTAATGATAAAACCTATTAATGTCCTAGAAACAAGAAAACGTTAGAAATATGCCAGTGGTGAGAGACCAGAAAAACAGTAAGAGAAACCAAATCACCCCTCGCTGTCCCACCGCCTGCCACGCCCAAAAAATCGATAGACTAGTGAAAATGCAAGTCAGTAGAACATCCGCCCCCACTCTGGAAACTTCCAAGGTGGGGCAGGGTTGCGGCTACGCCCAGCCGGGAGCAGCCCATATAAGGCGGGGCCTGCTGCCACGCCTCGGCCAGGAGATCCTAACGTAGGGTGTAGCCGGAGGAGAGGCCGAGGCCAGCGGGACCCGGCCAGGGGATTGCCTTTACAACGCTGAAGAGTTGCAGGGGGGGGAATGTCTCCTCGACCCTCCCCTCTCTCTCTCAGTCCGGCCGCGGTGGCCCTTGAGAGTTTCAGGTAGTCCCGCCACATGCTCTTCCGGTCCGGCCACCAACGGTCGGGGGGCCGAGGCCGACGGGATCCGGCTGCAGCCGATAAACCAAGGAACCCGTTCATGGGGCCAGAGCCAGGGGCGTCCGGCCGACATCCACCGGAAGCCCGGCCCAAAGACGGACGGGACATTTTTTCTTTTCTCCTTCGTAATAGCAGCGGCAACACGCCAGGCACCACTTCTTTCTTCAAAAATGGCTTTGACAACACTGGGGGGGATGTCTTGCACATGCATCCGACCCCCCCCCCCGTCCTCATCGCCACCGGCCATAACAAATGTCAAGCGGGGCGCCGTGGGGTGCACTGGGAGGGAGAGACGGTGCGAACAGGCCTCTCCCGCCTCCTCAGGTGAAGGCTTCCCAGCTGCACCCTCAGCGCTCCAGGCGCCCCGAAAAGGGTTCTTCCACTGTGGCGATGCTGCAACGTCTCGCCCGGCAGGGTGGAGCCCGTCCGCTCATGTGACCCCGCGATCGCCGGTAGCTGCCGAACTCTCAAAATGGCGATCGACCTGGCAAGAGCGGGCCCAGCATGAAGAAATGGCCCGGTCACTGGTTGACTCCACCACCGTAGTCCTCCACGACCTTGAAGATTCTACAGGAGCCGCGGGAGTCTCCGACCCCCGATGGGGAATGACTGCCATGATCGCCCGTGGAGTGACGAAACTGTATCCGCGGGACGTCGGCGCTCCCATGCTGGCGCCAGCCTCACTTTGAATTACTAGAATCCTGCAGACCTCAGTTCCGGTGAAAGCACAGTGTGACCCGGTAGGAAAAATTGTTGCACCCCCTCCCCTTTTGAAGTGATAGTTCAAACCACCGATCCTTTCCTTTGCCCTTTTAACGGAACTTTGGACTGCCTCCCCCTCTTTTACATTTTCTAGAGAAAACAAAACATTAACCACTACATTACCATAGCAGTTGACACCAGAACTGTTTTCAAATTGAAAACCAACAACATCTTCAACAGAATCCTTTTTAGGTCTCGCCCTGGAATTCGCATCCGAAGGATGCGTCCAGGGTCGGAGACTTATAGCGAGCTGACACGGGGGAATGACGGACAAAAAACTGTCACGCGCTTCTCCCCGGCTGGATTCAGCTGCTTGCACGCGCACCAACATTCACGCATGCGCACATCACAGGCACACGCATACACAGCACTCACGCATGCGCACATACACACGCGCCGCTTACTTTCACTTTGCAACCCCCCCACCAGTCATCGGATTTTTTTACACACGCACGCATGCATGCATACATACACACACACAGACACACGCGCACGCACAGGCACACACGCACACACAGGCACACACACAGACACACACGCGCGCGCGCACATGTCCCCTCCCCCCCTCACACCCCACTCACCGAGTTCTTTTCGTGTGTCCCTCTCTCCTTCCCTCTCTCCTTCGGCAGGCAGCGGCAGGCAGCGGGTCATCCTCAGCAGCAGGCGGGGCTCTCCATGAGCACAGGAGCCCCGCTAGCTGACACGCAAATCTTCCGGCAATCTTCCGGCTGACGGGCACAGGAGCGCGGGGTAGGCTCCCGTCTGCTTCCTGTCTTTTTGCGGCCCCGCCCCCGTCCCAACACAGGTTGCCTGGCTTCCTGTTCGAGCCGGGCTGCGGCGGTGAGTTTTTGCACAGGGCACACGCTAACCCATATACCCGGCTGTAGCTACGCCCTCTATGCACACCTCATCAATCAATGAAAATGTACTTAGTTGGATATGGTTGTTGAAAAGATTATGCAGAACGGTGCAGTAAAGTGTTCGGTAGAATGTCGCCTTCAGTAAATTGAATGGAAACGAGTGACGAATCTCTGTGGGTAAGTGCGCATTATTTTGTGCCAACGTTTTTTTGTCTTCAAATAGCCTTTTTAAAAATGCGCTCATCTGCAAGATTGGGAATTTTAAAAAGCTGCTCTTTGTAATGTTTATCTATTAGTCGACAACTGCTTTTATTGGTGGACTTTGGAATGTCGCTAGAATTATGTAATATCAATCAAATATCCAAGAAACAAATCAAGGGTTTAAAGTGAAAGTAACCGCAAGTAAAACATTGCGCCTAGAATCCTGAATGTCTAATCTATGAGCATCGAGGTCTCGGTTTGCATAGATCGGGTTATAGCCATGTGTGTTCCATCACTTGGCTTAACATAGAATGAATATTCTTATGCTGCGCATTCGCCTTTTTATGCAAAGAAAATTAAAATAGCGCATAAATAAAAATAAAAACATTGCCATTTACAGTACTAGTAGCTTAAACTTAAATAATGCGAGACCTATTGCATTGCAAATGCTTGTTGTTTCTGCTGTGACCCTGCTACAGCACAGGCATTGTCCCCAGCAGTAATTCTGCAATGCCGGTAAGAATAGCTGTGGTGCCTACTGGACTCACTCACCCCCGCGGCGCCCCACGCCGTTATTTGCTGGGCGGCAACTTACTAGACATCACTTTCGTGCCATCTAGATTTCAGCGCGTTCTGCTGCCTTGGAACTATTCGCACAACAGACTGCTACTGACGACCCACCCCCAGGCAACATCTTCTGAATTTTCATAATTTGAAAGAACTAGTAACATGTCCTCATCAGGAATTCAAAAGAAATTGCCACGGTCTCTTCGTTGTTTAAATGTTTTTACTGTTTTTGTTTTGTTGTATATATTTATATGTTATTAAAGTTTTATATTCCTACTACTTTGTTGGAGTGCTATATATTTTTAATGTGACACATAATTGTAAAAACTTTGATGTACAAAGAGTCATTCCTGGAATCTTCCGCTTCAGGCTCGGTCCCCTCCCCAATCACAATACAGGATGGTTTTCAGATAGTAGGAACACGTGTGGTGTGACGGATCTCATCGGGTGTGGGCCTTGATCTACTATAACTCCTTTGAAGAGGGGTGATTCTTTACAGCTGGAGCCATAAACTACATCTGCAGGGCTAGCTGATAGCCTGGACAATCGGACACAGAGGAAGAGGAGTGTCAGAGGGTGCGGTAGTGAATAGGGCGAAAGGGAGGTGTCGGGCGGGCACAGAGTGTGATTCTCAGGGAAGAGCAGCGCAGATGGGG
Organism: Lissotriton helveticus; assembly: GCF_964261635.1. Taxonomy (NCBI): domain Eukaryota; kingdom Metazoa; phylum Chordata; class Amphibia; order Caudata; family Salamandridae; genus Lissotriton; species Lissotriton helveticus. The sequence goes on from NC_136065.1 coordinate 1,914,276,258, forward strand.
GGAGGTTTATTGCCCATGCATAAGACAGAGAGCGGGGGTGACCAGTGCCTGGGGAAGATGCTTGCGAGGGTGGGGAGCCATGCTACGAATCGACAGCGTGCAGAGAGTGGGTCTGGTCAAGGCATCTAAAATGGCTGCCGTGCACGACAAAAGTGTGGCATTTCAAAAAAGGCAAGATGGCGCAAACAATGTTTTTCAACACTTCCTCATTTCCTTCGAATCGAACGTTAACAGACGTTGGTGCATATTACCAAAGTTAAGCGATATTTATCGCTAACGATGCTTACCAACGAATTTTTTACCGCTAAGCATCGTCAGAAATTATCGAAGATAAACCTTGCTATTATCAAGGTTTATCGCAAATGCGATAAAAAACGGCCGCAATGCATGAATATCGCTAAAAAGTCCGCGATATTCATGCATTACCGAGCTAATGCTCTTAGCCATGTTATCCACCTCCCATTGGATAACATGGCTAAGAACTGCTCAGGGCAGGTGTTACTTTTTGGAGATATTCGCGCTTAGCGCGAATATCTCCAAAAGTTGGTAATAGGAGATATATATCTTGCATGTTGTAATGCAAATTATTGTGGTATATGGAACTCATACCATAATCTCTCAGGAAAGCAGAAACTGATCCTTTTGGGACCGCCTGAGAAGGCCTAGGGGGTGAGGGGTACTCTACTTTGCCCCCTTTTCATGTTCCGAACTATTTTATTTTTTTCTCTTCTGTAATTACACAAAATAGCAGCGATAAGATGCATCAGAGACACACAGTGAGAGAAAGGAGGCCGGAGATGAAGAAGAGATGTCAAATACACATTGGAGATAATATAGTGGGAGAAGGGAAGTAAATATGAGTAAACTTACCATGTAACATAAAAATGTTGCACTCTATACTATAAGTCTCATTTTATACTACAATCACTTCGCTACAACCTCATAAATTAAAAATAAAAATGAATAATGTCTCAAACAATTTTTGATTTCTAAATATAAATTTATTCTTCAGAATTTTCTAAATTTGAAAGAACTAGTAACATGTCCTCATCAGCAATTTCCTCTTCAATCATCTCATCTGGAATCTCCTCATTAAAAGTCTGCAATGATGATTCTTGTAACTCTATGGTCTCCAAACATTCGATAAATTCGCCATCAACAGATTGATCAAAAAAATCATTTAAGTCATCTCCTCCTTGTGACAATATTTCATTATTGGTGCTGTCAATTTCAATCAATGTAGTGGAATCATTCAAGTCATCTCCTCCTTGTGACAATATTTCATTATTGGTGCTGTCAATTTCAATCAATGTAGTGGAATCATTCAAGTCATCTCCTCGTGACAATATTTCATTATTGGTGCTCTCAATTTCAATCAATGTAGTGGAATAATTCAAGTCATCTCCTCCTTGTGACAATATTTCATTATTGGTGCTGTCAATTTCAATCAATCTAATGAAATCATACAAGTCATCTCCTCCTTGTGACAATATTTCATTATTGGTGCTCTCAATTTCAATCAATGTAGTGGACAATGCAAAAGAAATTGCCACGGTCTCTTCATTGTGAGCCATTTTATTTTGAAATTGCTTGCTGTAAATTGCAGAAAAAAATAATCACTTTCATTTATCGTTTTTAGTAATACATAATATAAAACTAACTTTATCAAGTATTTAGTATAACAGAAGGACTGCAAATAAATAACAGAAAACATTTTTCAAATTATCTTCAAGTGTACAACATAGTTCCCCTTACAAATTAACAACTCACCTTTTTAAAAGTAGGAGAAGTGTTAGTACTGTGTAAATAAAACACCAGAAATTCACCACCAAAAATTCCTCACAAATGTACCTCAGACAGTAGTATCACAAAATGGCTGTGGTTTCCTCTCATTTGAGATATATACATAACCAATTAACTTTCATCACACACAAATACAAAACCAAAGTAACATTTTAATTGGTTCTAAATTTCAACACTTTCAAATGTGTTTTCCCCATGCAATTTTCCATAGGACATTTACATACGTCTACAGCCTGAATGGCTGAACGGAATTACACCAAACTTGGCAAAATGGTACATCAAACCTAAGTGGTCAGGGAGGATCTACTATGCCCCCTTATGGTCATTTGCCCCTTCGCTTTGGCCTCCTCTTGTCTCTCGATCCTACCGAGAGACAAGATGGCGGCCGCTACGGACTGTTTGGAATGTTTACAGACGCCGGAGAACCAATCAGCTTCGCAAAGCTCCGTAACGCGAAAAGTACGCGAAGCGGAGCGCTGTTACAGATATATATCTTTTTTTGAACGTTAATTTCTCAAAATCCACTGGAGCTCATATATTGAGACCTAGCAAAGGCACATCGGGCTACCAGTCCCTAATATTTTGCCAAGTTTCGTGCAAATCCATTCAGCCGTTCGATTATTATTATTATTTTTTTTTTTTGCCCCGCGGGGCCCTTTTAAAACCTCCACATCAAACCTAGGGGGTCAGCGAGGATCTACTATGCCCCCTTATGGTCATTTGCCCCTTCGCTTTGGCCTCCTCTTGTCTCTCGATCCTACCGAGAGACAAGATGGCGGCCGCTACGGACTGTTTGTAATGTTGACAGACGCCAGAGAACCAATCAGCTTCGCAAAGCTCCGTAACGCGAAAAGTACGCGAAGCGGAGCGCTGTTACAGATATATATCTTTTTTTGAACGTTAATTTCTCAAAATCCACTGGAGCACATATATTGAGACCTAGCAAAGGCACATCGGGCTACCAGTCCCTAATATTTTGCCAAGTTTCGTGCAAATCCATTCAGCCGTTCGATTATTGACATTTAGATACGTCTACAGCCTGAATGGCTGAACGGAATTACACCAAACTTGGCAAAATGGTACATCAAACCTAGGAGGTCAGGGAGGATCTACTATCCCAGCTTATGGTCATTTGCCCCTTCGCTTTGGCCTCCTCTTGTCTCTCGATCCTACCGAGAGACAAGATGGCGGCCGCTACGGACTGTTTGGAATGTTTACAGACGCCGGAGAACCAATCAGCTTCGCTTCACAAAGCTCCGTTGCGCGAAAAGTACGCGAACTGGAGCGCTGCCCGGTCCGCTGTTACAGATATATATCTTTTTTTAAACGTTAATTTCTCAAAATCCACTGTAGCACATATATTGAGACCTACAAAAGGCACATCGGGCTACCAGTCCCTACAATTTTGCCAAGTTTCGTGCAAATCCATTCAGCCGTTCGGGCTAAAAGTGAGGCCAACCGCCCTATGGAAAACTCAATGTTAAAAACACGTTTTGGGACCCCCCTTTTTTCTCGACCCCCCCTGGACGAACCCCCCCCCCCCAATTTTCAGGGGCTGCTCAGAAACAAAATGTGCCATTTTCCTGAAAATTTCAGCCAATTCCGTCCACAAACGCCAAAGTTATTAGACATAGAATTTTCAAAAATCCCATAGAGAAAAAATCCTAACTATATATACCTACTGGCGGTCGCCAGTAGGTATATATAGTTAGGATTTTTTCCCTATGGGATTTTTGAAAATTCTATGTCTAATAACTTTGGCGTTTGTGGACGGAATTGGCTGAAATTTTCAGGAAAATGGCACATTTTGTTTCTGAGCAGCCCCTGAAAATTTTGGGGGGGTTCGTCAAGGGGGGGCCGAGAAAAAAGGGGGGTCCCAAAACGCGTTTTTCCCATGTTAATTTCCATAGGGCGGTTGGCCTCACTTTTAGCCCGAACGGCTGAATGGATTTGCACGAAACTTGGCAAAATTGTAGGGACTGGTAGCCCGATGTGCCTTTTGTAGGTCTCAATATATGTGCTCCAGTGGATTTTGAGAAATTAACGTTTAAAAAAAGATATATATCTGTAACAGCGGACCGGGCAGCGCCCCAGGACGCGTACTTTTCGCGCAACGGAGCTTTGTGAAGCGAAGCTGATTGGTTCTCCGGCGTCTGTCAACATTCCAAACAGTCCGTAGCGGCGGCCATCTTGTCTCTCGGTAGGATCGAGAGACAAGAGGAGGCCAAAGCGAAGGGGCAAATGACCATAAGGGGGCATAGTACATTGTCGCTGACCCCCTAGGTTTGATGTGGAGGTTTTAAAAGGGCCCCGCGGGGCAAAAAAAAATAAAAATAATAATAATCGAACAGCTGAATGGATTTGCACGAAACTTGGCAAAATTGTAGGGACTGGTAGCCCGATGTGCCTTTGCTAGATCTCAATATATGTGCTCCAGTGGATTTTGAGAAATTAACGTTCAAAAAAAGATATATATCTGTAACAGCGCACCGCTTCGCGTACTTTTCGCGTTACGGAGCTTTGCAAAGCAAAGCTGATTGGCTCTCCGGTGTCTGTAAACATTCCAAACAGTCCGTAGCGGCCGCCATCTTGTCTCTCGGTAGGATCGAACAGCTGAATGGATTTGCACGAAACTTGGCAAAATTGTAGGGACTGGTAGCCCGATGTGCCTTTGCTAGGTCTCAATATATGTGCTTCAGTGCATTTTGAGAAATTAACGTTCAAAAACAAGATATATATCTGTAACAGCGCTCCGCTTCGCGGAGATAAAATTATATGTGTATTACCTAGCTGTTGCTAACACCAGTTAGCGACGGCTAGTAGAAGATAGCGACCATCTTGGGCCCCACTTTGCATGTGAGTGATATTTATCACTAATGACATGCAAAGTGGGCATGCCAAGATGTTAGCGACTGGAAACAGTCGCTAACATCGCTATCTCCTATTATCAACTTTTGGAAATATTCGAGATAAGCGCGAATATCTCCAAAAGCTACCACCTGCCCTGAGCAGTTCTTAGCCATGTTATCCAATGGGAGGTGGATAACATGGCTAAGAGCATTAGCTCGGTAATGCATGAATATCGCTGAGTTTTCAGCGATATTAATGCATTGCGGTCGTTTTTTATCGTATTTCCGATAAACCTTGATAATAGCAAGGTTTATCTGCGATAATTTCTGACGGTAAAAAAATCGTTGCTAAGCATCGTTAGGGATAAATATCGCTTAACTTTGGTAATATGCCCCAACGTCTGTTAACGTTCGATTCGAAGGAAATCAGGAAGTGTTGAAAAACATTGTCTGCGCCATCTTGTCTTTTTTCAAATGCCACACTTTTGTCGTGCACGGCAGCCATTTTAGATGCCTTGACCAGACCCACTCTGTGCACGCTGTCGATCCTTAGCATGGCTCCCCACCCTCGCAAGCATCTCCCCCAGGCAGTGGTCACCCCCGCTCTCTGTCTTATGCATGGGTAATAAACCTCCCCCATCTGCGCTGCTCTTCCCTGAGAATCACACCCTGTGCCCGCCCGACACCTCCCTTTCGCCCTATTCACTACCGCACCCTCTGACACTCCTTTTCCTCTGTGTCCGATTGTGCAGGCTGGTCCTAGGGTATCAGCTAGCCCTGCAGATGTAGTTTATGGCCACAGCTGTAAAGAATCACCCCTCTTCAAAGGAGTTATAGTAGATCAAGGCCCACACTCGATGAGATCCGTCACAGCAGAAGCGTTGCTATTATCTGAAAACCATCCTGTATTGTGATTGGGGAGGGGACCGAGCCTGAAGCGGAAGATTCCAGGGATGACTCTTTGTACATCAAAGTTTTTACAATTATGTGTCACATTAAAAATATATAGCACTCCGACAAAGTAGAAAGATTATAAAACTTTAATAATTTATAAATATATACAAGAAAACAAAAATAGTAATAACATATAAAAAATTTTAGGGAAAAACAACGAAGTAGCGGTCGGCTGTGCGAATAGTCCCAACGCAGCACAACGTCCAGATTTCCGGCGTGGGGCGTCGCGGGGGGTGGGTCATCAGTAGCAAACTGTTGTGCGAATAGTTCCAAGGCAGCAGAACGCGCTGAAATCTAGATGACACGAAAGTGATGTCTAGTAAGTTGCCACCCAGCAAATAACGGCATGGGGCGTCGCGGGGGGTGGGTCATCAGTAGCAAACTGTTGCGCGAATAGTTCCAAGGCAGCAGAACGATGGCACCAAGGTGATGTCCAGTAAGTTGCCGCACTGGTTTTGGTATCCTACAATGCTGCTCCGAATAACGGCGTGGGGCGCCCCGGGGGAGGCGGCGTGAACGGGCCTCTCCAGGTGGAGTGTCATCTGTTGTAGTGGGGCGCCCCTTTACCGTTTCAGTTGCCATTCCGTCCGTTTTTGGTCCACTGTGTCAAAAGCCGCAATTCAGCTGAGTTGCGCCCACTCTTGCGGTGCAGCGATAGGCGGCTGTCACAGGACTCTCAAAATGGCGGCAGGCTGTTTCCTTTTTGGGCCTGGTCCTCTGAAATGGCCCTGGGACACCTTGGAAATCGGACGCTTGTCTGCTAGGTCTTGGACCCCATTCTCGAAAGCGTTCCCTCCGCCTTGAGAATTCATCAAAAGTTTTGGGGGCTCCGACTCCTGCAGGCTTCTGGTGGGGAGCGGCTGCCATGATTGCTCGCGGAATGACCACGACTGAGCTACGAGATGGTGGTGCTCTCATGCTGACGCCAGCTTCAGTCTGAAACATCCAGAAACAAGGTGGGGCTTTCATCGTTTGGGAAAAAAAAAAAGTTTTCATCCAATGAAAAGTGTTGTTTTTAGGTCACATGATCAAGCCTTCCATCATTAGGAAACCAAAAGTAAAATGAACCAATGAAAAGTTTTATAAACAAGTCACATGACCTGTTATGCGGCATAGGGTGTAAAATGCGGAGAAAATACGTTGGCACGTGAGGCGGCGTCAGTAGCGGACCGATGTGCGAATAGGCCGAAGGCAATGCAACGCGCCAAGATCCGGATGGCACCGAGGTGGTGTCATAGTTGAGAGTTCTGAGCAGCGGTTGTAACACTGTCTGAAGCTTATTTGCAGCTGCTGCAGCTTCACTACGCGCCAAGATCCGGATGGCACCGAGGTGGTGTCTAGTAAGGTGCACTGGTGTGGCCATCCTACAATGCTGAAAGTCGGCGTGGGGCGCCCCGTTGGCCTGTGAGTTTGCGTCAGTAGCGGACCGATGTGCGAATAGGCCGAAGGCAGCACAACGCGCCAAGATCCGGATGGCACCGAGGTGGTGTCTAGTAAGTTGCCGCACTGGTGTGGCCATCCAACAATGCTGAAAGTCGGCGTGGGGCGCCCCGTTGGCCTGTGAGTTTGCGTCAGTAGCGGACCGATGTGCGAATAGGCCGAAGGCAGCACAACGCGCCAAGATCCGGATGGCACCGAGGTGGTGTCTAGTAAGTTGCCGCACTGGTGTGGCCATCCTCCAATGCTGAAAGTCGGCGTGGGGCGCCCCGTTGGCCTGTGAGATGGCGTCAGTAGCGGACCGATGTGTGAATGGGGCCGAAGGCAGCGCAACAATATTTTCGGAATAGAAGACACCACTAGGCGCTGAGATGCCAAGATCCCGATGGCACCGAGGTGGTGTGTAGCAGGTTGCCGCACTGGTGTGGCCATCCTACAATGCTGAAAGTCGGCGTGGGGCGCCCCGTTGGCCTGTGAGTTTGCGTCAGTAGCGGACCGATGTGCGAATAGGCCGAAGGCAGCACAACGCGCCAAGATCCGGATGGCACCGAGGTGGTGTCTAGTAAGTTGTCGCACTTCTGTGGCCATCCTACAATGTTGAAAGTCGGCGTGGGGCGCCCCGTTGGCCTGTGAGATGGCGTCAGTAGCGGACCGATGTGCGAATGGGGCCAAAGGCAGCGCAACAATATTTTCTGATTTGAAGACACCACAAGGCGCTGAGATGCCAAGATCCGGATGGCACCGAGGTGGTGTCTAGCAAGTTGTGGCACTGGTGTGGCCATCGTACAATGGTAAAAGTGGGCGTGGGGCGCCCTGTTGGCCTGTGAGATGGTGTCAGTAGCGGACTGATGTGTGAATGGGGCCAAAGGCAGCGCAACAATATTTTCTACAATATTTTCGGAGTAGAAGACACCACAAGGCGCTGAGATGCCAAGATCCGGATGGCACCGAGGTGATGTCTAAGTTGCGGACCGATGTGCGAATGGGGCCAAAGGCAGCGCAACAATATTTTCTGAAGAGAATACACCACAAGGCGCTGAGATGCCAAGATCCGGATGGCACCGAGGTGATGTCTAAGTTGCGGACCGATGTGCGAATGGGGCCAAAGGTAGCGTAACAAGATTTTCTGTATGGAAGATACCACTAGGCGTTGAGATGCCAAGATTCGGATGGCACCGAGGTGATGTCTAGCAAGTTGTGCCACTGGTGTGGCCATCGTACAATGGTAAAAGTCGGCGTGGGGCGCCCTATTGGCCTGTGAGATGGTGTCAGTAGCGGACTGATGTGCGAATGGGGCCAAAGGCAGCGCAACAATATTTTCTGACTGACACCACAAGGCGCTGAGATGCCAAGATGCGGATGGCATCGAGGTGATGTCTAAGTTGCGGACTGATGTGCGAATGGGGCCAAAGGCAGCGTAACAATATTTTCTGTATGGAAGATACCACTAGGCGTTGAGATGCCAAGATTCGGATGGCACCGAGGTGATGTCTAGCAAGTTGGTGTGGTCATCCTACAATGCTGAAACTCGGCGTGGGTCACCCCATTAGCCTGTGAGATGGCGTCAGTAGCGGACCGATGTGCGAATAGGCCGAAGGCAGCACAACGCGCCAAGATCCGGATGTCACCGTGGTGGTTTCATAGTTGAGAGGCACTTCATCTGCAGTGGGGCGCCGAGATCCGGATGGCACCGAGGTGATGTCTAGCAAGTTGCTGTACTGGTGTGGTCATCCTACAATGCTGAAATGTAGTGGGGCGCCCATTTACCGTTTCAGTTGCCATTCAGCTGAGTTTCGGCTGCTCTTGATGCTACAGCGACAGGCGGCTGCAAGAGGACTCTCAAAATGGCGGCCTGTTCTTTGGATTTGGGCCTGGTCCACTAAAATGGCCCTGGGACACCTTAGAACTCGGACGCTCGATTTTTTTTTCCTTTCCTGTACATGCAAAAAAAGGTAAATGCCCGGTACGTTACACGCTTCATCTGCCACGATGAACTCTCCAGAGGAACCGAAAAAAAATATAGTTGTGGTAACTATACCATGCATCGTCATATGGAGAGGTGGCACCAATTAATTATAGTGCTGCATAAAAGAGAGATTTGGAGGAGAACCCCTGACCTGCTAGTACATTCATCAAAGAAGTGGCACTGAGAGCTTCAGAGGCAAGGGAAACGGTCCCAAATATTTAGAAGAACTTTGGAAAGATTAAAATGACATGTTTAGATTGTGGTAAATTAATTTCATGTGGACAGATGAGTGTTACTCTAATAAATACAGCATATGAACATCATCATAGTCGATGGTTGGTAGAGACATTTTGACTATATCCTGGACCTGCCCGTCCTCGCCCAAAATGGCGCCGGAATAAATGGGACTCGTAACTCCTTGTTGTGTACTGGTTGCAGAACCTTGAAATCACGAGATACGTATGCAGTTTTGAAGCACATGGCGGGCGGGGACGAGAATTGATTGAATATTTCGACATCCCTATTGATATTAAGTTCTGATGTGTTATTGATTACTGTACTGTTGAAAATTCGAATTAACGTCACCCATGGTACTTGCCCGCAAATGTATATCTAGATAATTTTATTGTAACTGGCCCTGTCGTATTTTAATTATAAAATGTACGTCCACCGATTCCGTAACTGTTAGACACCTTAGTTCTTGCAACCTAATGGCCCGCCCGTTACGTTCCTCTACAGTGTAAATATCTATTCATCATATACGATTACAATTTGCTCCGTGGCAGGCCCACGTGGTTATAGGCTCGTATTTGTATAATGAAATTTTCACAATAAAGGTTTTTAAAAGAAAACATGGTAGTAGTATATACGTTGGTAAAGTTTTTAATAATAGTCACTGTTTTAGAATCATTAAAAGGCAAGTGAAATAAAGCAGACCAATTTGATGAAGGGTAAAAGGTATAATACGAAGGAACGCAGTAAAGATAAATGGTCAAGGGCTGTTGTGTTTTCTATTCCTGCAACATAAAGTGATCGATAAGAATCTCATATTCAGGCGTATCGGCGACTAAGACAGCAGGTCGACCCTCTTTTGCTCAACGGCTCCGTCATGGGACGAAGAAACGCTCTTTTTCTCGAAAAAAGAATATATTTTACTTGCAGGACAGTTGTAAAATTTCCGGGAAAGTACATTAGCCTGGAACATTATAACATATATTTAAGAAAAAATAATGTTCGGAAGTAATTAAAAGCGTAATTTTTAGGTGATATGACCAAGGCTTTCATCATTAGAATAAGAAAAGTAAAATGAACCAATGAAAAGTTTTATTAACAAGTCACATGACTTGTTATGCTTACGTTACGCGCTGCGCGCCCCGGATGACTTCCGGATGCGCTAACGCAGCGCGTCATATGACGCATTACGCGACAACGCAGGTCCAGAATATAGTCAAAATGTCTCCACCAACCAGCGGTCGAAACACAACCCCTTTCAGCAGGCTAAATAGTTCTGTTAAATGACAACAGAAGGGACAGGCAACAAGAACCATCAGTCAAAGAGGGGAGGGCTAGTTCTTCTCTACCGGGTTACATTGGGGTGCTACCGGAACTGATCGAATTGGTAGTCTACAGTGTTTCTGGATGTTTCAGACTGAAGCTGGGGTTAGCATGAGAGCACCACCATTTCGTAGCTCCGTTGTGGCCATTCCGCAACCAATCATGGCAGCCGCTCTTTATCGTTATTTTGGGCGGGGTGGGTGGCGGAGCCGAGCTGTTTTGCAGCCATCATTGTGTGGAGTTCAGTTCATCTCACTAGTTTTGTATTTGTCATGAGGGGTTGTTCCTAATGTTTCTATTTTAGCGAGGTCAAAAAGAGATCCCATTAGTGGCCTACTGATTTTACTCGATTCCTTTTCTTTTTTTTTACACGATTTTTCGTTATCTGCAAAGACTAAACAGAGTATTGCGACTCTGTGTTTGTTTGTAAATAGAGAATGAACCAAAGAGAACTAATTCTAAAACAGTAAATACTTGGATAACAATCAATCAAATGGAGAGAGAAGCAGGCACGACGGATTACAACGGGGGCAAAGGCCTGCGTTAACTACCTTTCACTATCTGCAAAGAGAGAGTACTCCTAATAGAAATGAGGGGGGGGGGGCACCATTCAAAGCAGATCAGTGTGCATAAACACGAAAATGTTTTCACTTACCACGTACTTGACATTCGACAGCTTATGATATTTGCTATTAAAAAACCATTGAAATTCACTGAAAAAACCATAGGTTATAGTCCATATATAGTTAGGAATTAGCATTTACAAAACCTTGAAAATTCACTGAAAAAACCATAGGTTATAGACCATATATAGTTAGGAATTAGCATTTACAAAACCTTATTTTACTCACACAAAACCATTGAAATTCCATATATAGTTAGTTGCACTAACTATATATCGCGCACCCGCAATCCACTGCTGATGATGTCACATATTACATCATTCATGACATGGTCAGTGACATCACTGATGACATCACTGATGACATCTCAAATGACATCACTGATGACATCTCAAATGACATCACTGATGACATCACTGATGACATCTCAAATGACATCACTGATAACATCTCAAATGACATCACTGATGACATCTCAAATGACATCACTGATGACATCACTGATGACATCTCATTTGACATCAATGGTCACATCAATGATGATATCATTAATGTGACAATACAATGCATCTCCTCACACTTTAATATAACCTCTGTTACACCCAGTGTTAAATACAGAATATAATTTTTTAAACCATTGACACACCAATACTAGTTACTACATACGCACTCACTGATTCCTACGTCTACACACACATTCACTCATTCACCCATACAATCATTCATACATACAATCACTCATCTTTACAACACTATCATATGCCCTCATACACCTATACAGACACTCACACTCTGCCACTCATCCATGGAGTTACTCACACACCTAGTCAGTCCTGTAAAGAATCAATCACACTTCCATTTTCTAATCTATACAGTTAAACATAGAGTACCTTACATTTTCAAACATATACTAACACATTCTTACTCTCTTATACAATCATTGATACAAGAACACATTGATCTGCACAGAGTCACACATCTCCCAGCCAGCCACACACACACACACTCAGTCTCCCATACAAATACTTGGACAATCAATCAATAACCCATATAGTTACTCATATAGCTACTGATCAACACATGCAGCAGTTTACAGAAAAACAGACATAATGATGCACAAATTAAGGCAGTTTAGTCACTAACCCATGCACTCAGTGAGACACATTTAATCACTCACTCATACAGTCAGTCACGCACCTACTAAATGCTTCATCCAGACACTTCTACATCTACTCATTCTTCAATATGTAAATCATATTTAAACTTTACAGAAACACACAGTCACTGGATGATGTCATCAGTGATGTCATCAGTGATGTCATCTGAGATGTCATCAGTGATGTCACTGACCATGTCATGAATGATGTAATATGTGACATCATCAGCAGTGGATTGCGGGTGCGCGATATATAGTTAGTGCAACTAACTATATATGGAATTTCAATGGTTTTGTGTGAGTAAAATAAGGTTTTGTAAATGCTAATTCCTAACTATATATGGTCTATAACCTATGGTTTTTTCAGTGATATATATATATATATATATATATATATATATATATATATATATATATATATATATATATATATATATATATATGCCTCTCTTAGTCTGAAAGCTTACTCCTATGAAGAGGTGGTTTTAGTTATACATTTAGAGGCAAGGGTTAGGTTCCAACAGAGTTTGTTACACCACATTACCCGGGGCCTTGTCACGACACTGCAAGTATTGCATGCTGGTACTTGTAGTAACACTGGGAAAGTCACTGTCTCGGAACGAGATATTATAGCTCAATACACTGTCGCTGAAATAACGCTTTTCCGTAACCCGTACTCTCTCACTAAACGCTTCTCGTTTAAGTGAATGTATGTATCCTTTCTACAGCTCGTCTTGGAACGGTGCTCCGGGTCCGAGGACCCATCATGCAGAACGGCTGACACAGGGCTCCTGGCGCGCTTCCCGCCCTCTGCCTTCAGGGCGCGCGCGTGGGCGCGGTAGCCGCTGCACCTGTGGAACAAGGTGTGTCTCTTGTGCCGCGAGGGATGAGGGGCTTCTCTGAGCTGTAAAGATGTCACTCATCTATGTGGGAAGTGGCCCTTCAACACGTTTCCTAAGGTGAGCCGGGTACTTTTTGCAATTCCGCGCCCTCTACTGTGGTTGTAGGACCGTCTCGTGGTCACAGAAAGCCCCCCTTTCACAGTCCCATAAAGAGGACCCGCGGTATTTAATTTAGTGCCCAAAGCTCTCCTCTGAAACATTCGCACGCTGCAGCGGCCACCGAATACTAAGGCTGCACGGTCTTGAATTCACATCAGACCTTTTCAATTCATCTCCAAACTGTCCCTTTATCTCACTCTGGCCGGCTGCTGCTTTCGCCCTTTATGACGGTTTTCCCTCATTCCGCTTTGTTTATTTTTCCGTTTCTTGGTCTCTTTTGCAGAAACATAGGTGTGGTCCACAGAATTAAGTGATTGGTGCCCCCACCAGCAACTCCAGCTCAAATTAAGCACTGGAGGACCCTAACCTGTGATTAAGAAGCCTCATCTGGGCAGAAAGGTCATGGTGTATGAACCAGGAAGCAGTAGCATAGCAAGGTTGACAAGAGTTCTAATACAAGCAACGAACATAGGCCCCTGCTCTGGTCGTGTAGCAAAAGACAGCTACAACTGGGGCGCAGTGGACCTTTCACATACCAGGGACCCAGTGCCACTACTTCCGCTGCAGTAGTGATACCGACTGTCCTGCTAAGCACCTCCTCATCTGTACAGTACAAAGCTCATCTGTGTAGAATGGGCCAGCTCACTTATGCAGTAAGAAGTGGGCCCTCTGTAGTGTTAGCAACACCTCATCTGCTGATGTAGTAACGAAGCACCCTCACCTCTGGTGGATGGGTGTCACATCTGTGTAGTACCAATCTGCCATTTGTGATGTAAAGGCCTTCAAGTGTGCAGTACCAGGCCATCATCTGTGGGTAAGGGCTGTCATAGCTCTGCAGTAAGTGGTTCTTTTTCTGTGTAATATGTAAATGCATGTGACCACCACAGGCTTAGGGACTGTACAGTCTGCACCCCCTTCGGGTTCCACTGAGAGTGGGGATTACAGGGTGAATCTGTAGTTCTGGGTCTGTTTCACCTGTAATTCAGTGTCTCTTGAAGTATTCAGCCGTTTTGAACAGCCAGAAGGCATTCGGACCTTTTGATTCTGTAGGCCCTTTGAAATTAGCATGGTTAGAACTGTGCATGTACCACAGACACATTTCATACTACATAAGCACGTGTTTCCACGAGACTGTCAAATAAGGTGTTTAGGAGACCACATGCAAATGTGGTTAGAGCACAACACGGTGTACTGTTAAACCAGATTTGTGGGTTTGCTTTTGGACATTCACAAACGTTTTCCAAGGCATTTCCATACCTAACTTCACACGTAATGCACGCCAAACGGCGCAGGTAAAAAATATTCTGCAAAAATGAGTCTCTGTGCTGAAGCTGGAAAGTTCTCGCTGCTTTACAATGCTCCAAGCGCCATGCTAGGCCACCAGTCATGGCTTCCAGCTGCACTGGTGAAAGTCCTGGGCGTGATATCTGGCAGCAGGGAAATGAGTCAACATGACTTCTATATGATAACTACAGTGTTTGCCTGCTACTGCTCATGGCTATGGTGGCTCTGAGTGACACACATAACACACACTCAACAGAGAAGTGCTACAAAAAGTGCTCTATTCCCTAAAATCAAGGACAGGGAGGTGCTACAATTCATGTACCTACCCACATGGGAATGGTATATATCATTTCCACCCAGACCCAAGACAAACAAGGGGAAGACAATAAATATCTTAATACTGCCCTCACACACTTTGAAGTGTCATGCTTCATCACTGGGCCCCATCAATCATCCAGGTGCAGACCAACACTCTGAATGGAGCACAAGAATTTTTTGATGAAGAAAAGTGGTGAGGGTAAGAAAAAGTAACAAAACACACAACAACACGTAACAACGTGACTCAACTTAAAGGAGGGAAATATATTCCCCTTAAAGACGGGACCAATTAGTGCAGATACATATAATTAAAACAACTTAGAGGGTCAACACTCATTTTTTTTTTATTCCTGTTAACCCTTGGTTGGATTAAAACACAAAATCAAGGATACAAAGGGGAGGTAACGGCCCCTATAGCCCCACTGCAGATACCAACATGTTTCTGGCAATTTTATGAGCCCACCTGGATCTCTCTGGCATTCGTCAGGGTGTTGGTCCCTAGTTTGTGGTCTTCACCCCTATTCGTGTGGTTACCTTCTTATTAAGTCCGTAGGACAATGCTCAATTTTCATAAACTCTGGGAACTTCTGAAAGGGAGCAAATTTCTGTGAAAAGGCAAGAGAAAGGGGAGCGCAGAACCTCTCAATGTTGTACTACCCAGCCTTTGTGTGTTCTCCCTTACAAATATAAAATGTACGTCTTCAACCTTTTTCCCACAATCACAACCAGTGTCTCTATACCACCCAGGCATTTTATGTATATATACACACCCACGTCCCATTGGGAATAACCACACTACGAAAAAACACAGACATCTCCATACTCGGGTGGGATATAAAAACTAGCCCTTGTTAAGCTTGTGTGTGCCAAATATTTAAAAGTCAGTCATACTCGGACCTAAGCACGCCCAAATGTGTTAACATCATATTGCCAAGGAAGTGGTCCCATTTACCATATCCCTGTGGGAGAAACCATCAAAGCCCTGAGCGTATGTCAGTATATTTTGCTTAGTTATACTCACACGAGTTCACAAGAAATTCTCTCAACCCGGGACCTTAGTGGGACTGTGCTCTTATCGTCACACTGTAAAGTAAGACAAAGTAGAAAGATGGTGGGACGAGACGGGAAACACACTGTCTGT
This sequence comes from Lissotriton helveticus, assembly GCF_964261635.1. Classification (NCBI taxonomy): domain Eukaryota; kingdom Metazoa; phylum Chordata; class Amphibia; order Caudata; family Salamandridae; genus Lissotriton; species Lissotriton helveticus. The sequence goes on from NC_136065.1 coordinate 1,914,292,344, forward strand.
TAAAAAAGTCCTCCTCATGGCTATATATCAGTGCACACCCCTCTCTGTCGGCCTTTTAAAACTAAAGCGATAGCCCAGCAAGACTTAACTTCCCATCCTGTGCCCCCTGTAAGAGCGAAAGGCTTGTTCCGTGTTCTGTTACTTTTTCTTCCTTTCCTACCCTCACCACTTTTCTTCATCAAAAAATACTTGTGCTCCATCCAGAGTGTTGGTCTGCACCTGGATGTATGATGCGGCCCAAAGATGTAGCATGACACTGCAAAGTGTGTGAGGGCAGTATTAAGAAATGTTATCTTCCCCTTGTTTGTCTTGGGTCTGGGTGGAAATGATATATACCGATACCATGTGGGTAGGTACATGAATTGTAACACCTCCCTGTCCTTGATTTTAGGGAATAGAGCACTTTTTGTAGCACTTCTCTGTTGAGTGCGACTTAGATTATGATAAGGGAGTCAGAGAAGTCTTAGTCCCTTGTCTCTTCCAGTTTGTGATATTCACACATAACCTACAGCCTGATTTTCTGTTCATACTGATTGGAGAATCCAATGTAGACTAGAGAATTGCTACGAAGAATGTCACCTTACCGCCTTGAATGAGAGTTCTCCCTGGTGGTGCTACCCAGTTCATGCCAGTACGCAAGCTGGGGATCCAACCTACTGTAGCTCAATGACCTGAGTGTATGTGACACACCTGGGGTGAGGGGAAGGGAGTAAGGGGGGAGGTAGTTATGGGTAGAGAGTTCTACACATGGGATTGCATACCAGTATGAGAATAGAATCGGGAATCAACACTGAGATGCCTGCATATACCGGCTGCGATTTTACTTTGCATGACACTTGCTGCCTTCATTGTATCCCGTGATGGCTAATGAATATGTTATTGAACAGCAGAGATGTGGACTAATTCCTCCATGTAACCTTGTGAAACTTAATAAAGTTTGTTGACAAAAAAAAAATCATGAATCAAAATCATACTGGTTGGAGAATCCAACTTCAAAATGTTGGTCATAGGAAAATTTGGACTTAATGAAGTGCTTCAACTTTGCCCGATTCATGAACATAGTATTCCACTGACATCACCCGAGATCGTATATATGTAGGCAATCCGCTTTTCTACATGGTCACCACAGATTTTTCCCGTTTTGCCAGACCATAGTTTGCTGGGCTGGCTTCAGAACTCTGTGCACTTTACCCCTACTAACCAGTAGTAGATTGCATGTCCACCCACCCCAATTACAGTTAACCTGGATTGTAGCACTTATTGTACCACCCGCTAGTGTGACTATGAAAACATGCTTTAGGGTTACCATTGTAGCCTGACTACTGAAGTTTAACCCGTTTCCTGCTTCCAACGTTCAGCGCCAGTGCTGAACGTTCGAAGAAACGGGTGCGGCCGCGTCGGCCGTTGGACGTGCGCAGCACCAGGGAGGTAGCTCGCGCGACGTCCAACGGCTGACGGCAGCAGCGAAGGGGTTAATCCTGTAGTGCACTCAGTTAAAATATGCCTTGTTTAGCAGGTTAAATATTTGTATGTTTTTAGCCCACAAGGCAGGGTGCATGGTATTTAAAAGTGAGACGTAGAAAATTCATGCACTGAAATTTACACAACTTTGCTAGGAAAAAGTCTGCACAGCCCAGAACCCGACAATGAGGTAAATCCAGGCCTGCTAGTGATTTAGAAATGAAGGGGGGAAGTGACGCAGAGGACAGACTCCATAAAGTATAAGGAGAGACAAGTCGAGGGAAATGGCCCTTGAACTTCTACAGAAAATGCTTTGAGGAAATCTTAAGATGAAAAAGGACCTTACAGTGAGTTAGAAAAAGTGAGTTAAAATTCAAGAGTGCGGCAACAAGAAGAACAGGGACCCTCAGAACCCAAAATCTCACATGCAAAAACAACAAAGTGATGTATGGAATGCTTGAATCAATCTCGGCCAATGGCAATCGCTCAGGCCAAATCCCAATCCATTATTTTTCACCCACCACGCCACATCTGGTTGGACCATGCTATATGCAACTCAGTCTTGACCCTGCTCCTCATGGTAACAGTCCAGCCCGAACTGCCAAGCCAGGTCTTCCCTGAACCGGCACACAAGCAACCCAGGAATGGCTTTGCCCTTACTAGGGCTTTGCAGTCAGGTAGAGCTTGGTTCCAGTGACACAGTGAGCCTATGGCCCATTTCTGGGCATACCCGACGCACTTAGGGTGTCAAATGTAAAAACAAAAAGGTGATGGATGCAATGCATAAATTAATCTCAGCCACTGGCAATTACTCGGGGTCTCATCCCAATCCATTGTTTTTCATCCACCATGATGCCTCAGTTTGTACCCAGCTATATGCAAATCAGACTTGATCCTGGCCCAAACGGGAACCCATGGACCGGTTTCTCCTTTATTAGGCCTCTTCAGCCATGCATAGCTTGCTTCCAGTGGCACAGTGAGCCTGGGACCCATGTCTGGGCATACATGGGCACTTAGGGCATTAACTTAAAAAAGCATTCAATTCATCCCTTTTTTCTGTACTTTAGTGAATCCAAATATTTCAGGCTGGACAGTAAGAGGAATCGGGATAAATGTGGCTGAACAGTCATGGGTGACAGAGAGATAATAAGGATCTGGTACTGAGTTAGGTAACAGGAGAGGCTGTGAGACGTACTGAAGGTTCTATCAAGATAATCTACTTACTTAGGAGAGACCAGTAGGCATCAGTCCTATGAAGGTGATAGGCAGAAAGAGCCTACCTCTCTTACTACAATCATTTGCCGGCACCACCGCTAGTCACTTACAGTCCAATGAAAGGACAATAGTCACTCTCTCAATAGAGGATGCCCACCACAACTTCAGAGCCCCGCTCAGGGGAGTAAGTGGGAGTGTGCGAATAAGTTTACATTTTCAAATTGAATTTTGGTAAATTGTATGTAAATTTAGCAAATTATGATTTCAGAAGAAAATGTGGTTTGCCAGAATCAGGTACGACTTTGAGTGAGTGTGGAGGAAACTGGCTTGAGAAGAAAATGTCTACTGTCCATACCAGTGCACAGCCCAGGGCTAAAGATAGAGAACAGGTGGAAAGCTGGTAGGGCGCCAGGTGCACCTTTGACAATACACTCACACATGCACACTAATTTCTCCAGGTGCTCGCTACTTCCTGGAGCTGACAGGCATTAAGGAAGAGCCTTGGAGGTGCTGAAATGAATGCACAGGAGGAACTTAAATTGATTTAAAAAAAAAAAAACAATCCTTCGAGTGCGAAGAGACATACACACTTCCATCAGCAAAATAAAGTCGATGCACAAAACAACGAATTGCTCAAGTAGGGTTACCACAGGAACAGTTTCAAAAGAAAGAGTTTAGGATTATACTACCTGAATCCTCCCCTCCCCCCAATCCCCTTCCCCCAATTCCCTCCCCCCCTCCATCCTAATCACAAAAGGGTCTTTAGCCGTTTTCCTTACTATCAGTTACTCAGTCACAATAAACCAGGGGCCTCATTTATGAAAAGTGACGCATCGCTGCGTGAAAACAGCGATGCGTCACTTTTCACTGCGCTCTCCCTGCGACATGATTGATGCGTCATATTTATAATATGACGCATCATGTCGCGTCATATTTATAATATGACGCATCATGTCGCAAGGAGTTACAGATACGTCAGTATTTCGGACGTATCTGTAGGCGCAAAAGTGAAGCATTGCTGGAGTGTGTCACAAAAGTGACGCAACTCCAGCAATGCTTCCTTTCACATGGGGAAAGCCCCATGTGAAAGGGCTTGCGCCAGTCTTACGCCTGCTGTGAGGCAGGCGCAAGATTTTGACGCAACAGCGTCCTAAAAGTGACGCAGTGAAATCTCATAGATTTCACTGCGTCACTATTACGAGGCTTTTTGCGGGTGAACGCCCCCTCTGCATACATTATACCTGACGCAGGTATAATGTTGCACAGGGGTTTACAAAGTGATGCATCTGCTTAGATGCGTCACTTTGTAAATAGTGCGCATCAAGAGGCAAGTTTTACGCCGCCGATGCGTCACTTTGTGACGCATCGGAAGCGCAAAACTCACGCAAGGCCTCATAAATGAGGCCCCCGGTCTTTGAGAGCAGATAGCTGACAATGACTGCTTTCTGTTTTTAACTTCGGGTGTTTCGAAACTGAGGAGCACTGGTTTCTGACTACTAGGTCTGACCAACGTTGTATGCGTTACCAATATTCAACTTCATGGAGTTTCCCTCAAATTTTGCAAAGTGAGCAAATTAGCCAATTTGTGAAGTTAAAACTGAAGTGGATGAAAAAAAGTTGCAAAGGGTAAGTTTTATAGGGCGGGAAAGCCCGTCTAAAAATAGTTTGTGGCATATTGTTTTTGCTAAATGCGCACAGTTTGTAATATCGGGAATTGGAAATGTTATGCACTTTGTCAGTTCAGCAGATGAAATTGAACCTTTACCATCTCTACTGACATTTGGGGAAAACTTTATGAAATTCAGAAAAGTATCAAGTTTGCCACCTTTTGAAAATTTGACAGAAAACAACGTTCATGATGTTACACAAACAGCAAGCAAATGCTTCGCCAAAATAGTGGCTATCTGCACCCACAGGTTTCTTACATCACTTGGATGCAGATTTCCAACGTTGTACAATTCACAAAAGTTTTCAAGTTGTACATAAATACATTTTCTAATACAAAATAGTTCTCTTTGCATGAGAAAATGGGGTGTGAAACTGTAAACGCACTTGCTAATTTTTTTCTCTACTGGGATTTTTATTTTAGGTATAGAATAACTCCTTCGCCTCCACATATTTTAGGGGTCGTTTACCATTAAAATAGTTTTACTCCTACTCTTGACAGAGGTACACCTCTAACCTATTGGAGGGTCCGAAGTGGCTGAATGCCATATCTGCACATTTTTGGGTGTTCATAAATTCACTTGGCATTCACATCATATAATGCCCACACCTTCCACCACCCCTGGCCCGCCCCCACCCCTGCTCGTAGATATACTCAAACGTTTTGTGAATTATTCTTTTTATGAGAGTGCAAAAATGACTTTTGAAAACAGCAAAGTACTTTGCACCTGTAAACAACAAATTTATATTTACACCTTTTAGTGAAGGTTATATTGCAAAAGATTTTGAGAACCGTGCACTACCCACGGAGTAAATGTTATGCTGAACTCTTCTGTTAATGTGAAATATATATGCCACCAAATTATCGCAAAAGTTACCATGTTTCCTCAAATGTAACAAAGGAAATAAATTAACAACCTGGGTAAAGTTCATCATTTCTTTCTAGACCATCCCAAATTCACACCCACTTAACAGAATACGCATTCTGTATCACAGTGTATTAGACATTGATAGTCTGAGACCATTATTCTGGGGCACTCAATTTCTTTTTTCCACCAAGAAGTTGATCGAATAAACAAAAGGATGTTGTGAACAAAAAATTAGGCGCCTTATTAAATATGATCAGTGAACTCATTATGCACTCTTGATGTTTGGATAAGAAACTCCATTGTTGATCGTGAGAGTCTACTTTTTAAAACAATATAACGTGCTAAAAAATACATCTATCTATGAATCAAAGCTCGGTTGAGAGCCAGGAGTGTAATTATCACATAGCAGCCTCCACAGGTCACCCCTGAGGTAAGGAGTGTTATTTATGTTCCACTTCTTGGAAGGGCTCACATTACCTGAAGCAGAAAGGTATGAGTCCGCAGTGCCGCCGGGGCGCTTTGTGTTCCCGCCTCCCGCATAGAGCGCGCTCAAGCATTGGGTGAGACTGTCACGCTAGAGTGAATTAAAGAAGGAAGAATGGTAAACTTGGCACATGTTTGTGTGACAAGTGAGCTGCAATGATTTGTCAAAGCCTTAACTGTGTTGTACAAGCTATGTGGGAACAAAAGCGCCATGTATGAGACCACAAGGCACAAAACACTCATGTCCCCGCCCCTCCACCCCCCTCACCCCCCCCCCGTCTAAGTTCTAAAACCCATGCGGGCCTGATGAGGAGGGGGTTGGCTGTAAGAAGCGAGTTGGGAAACCTACACTTCCTGTGTGGACAGGAGCTGATTACGTCAATAGATAGTGAAACACTGGATGTTAGATGTTCAAAGTAAACAAAAGAACAGGAATTCTCAAGTAGTCACCATGGATGCCATTTCTATAAACCTTCCTCCATGTTTGTAAATTAGAGGCTCTGCCAACCTAAGGTGTGTGCTTTTAAAAGTGTCCAACATGTGATTGAAGTAAAATGTGAAATGGACACATTAAAATGATTCTCAAGGTTCAATAGTGATAGGCTGCACTTGAAAATGAGAATCTTTTGCCAGTGAAGGCATGAAACTACTCTAGCAAAGGCGGCAAAGACTCCCCGCTTTCCCTGGCTTCTCCAAGATGAAGTTTGACTTGGCTGGTCCCCTACACTAAGCTGATTGATCATTTTGCAGCGGAAATGACCATGAAAGCTACAGTGGGGCTAGGGTGACCAACTGGCATTGGTGCAAATTCAGGACAGTAAGTGTAAAAATTCAGGACAAAGGGTCAAAATTCAGGACACAAATTCAGGACAGGAGGTCAAAATTCAGGACAAAACTTCAGGACAATAGGTAAGTTTTACAGACACGTCAGAGGTCGCGCAATAGTATAGCCCAGCCATTTCCAAACATATTCAACTATTTGCAGACCTATCCATCATGTATCCTTCCATCTTTCATTTCACTCATCCATCCCTTCATCCATCCTTTCACTCATCCATCCATTATCCATCCATCCACCCTTTCACCCTATCCATCTGTACACTTATCCATCCACTCTTCATCCCATCCATCAATTCACTCATCCATCCAGCCATTTACCCTTTCACTAATCCAGCCATCCTTTCACTTACTAATCCTTCCACCCATCCACTCTTTTAGTCATCCATCCATCCTCCCTTTCTCTCTCCATCGACCCTTTCACTTAGCCATCCTTCCTTCCATCCATCCATCCATCCACCCACCCATCCATCCATCTACTCATCCAGTCATGAATCCATCCATTGATCCTATCACTCATCCATCTATCATTTCACTCCTTCCCACATCTATTCATTCTTTTGTCCATCTACCCTCCCTTTCACCCACTCATCCATCCTTACATCCACCCTTTCACTCATATGTGCATTCATTCACCCTTGCACTTATCAATCCATCAATCCATCCATCATTTCACTCATCCACCCAACCAGCCCTTATCCACCCAACCATCCACCCACCCACCCACCATCCACCCACCCACTCATCCATTTTTTCACCCACCCACCCACCATCCAATCTACTCATCCATCCTTTCATCCACCCACCATCCACTCACCCACCCACCATCCACTCACCCACTCATCCCTCCTTTCACCCACCCACCCACCATCCAATCCACTCATCCATCCTTTCACCCACCCACCATCCACCCACCCACTCATGCATCCTTTCACCCACCCACTCATCATCCATCCATCCATCCTTTCACCCACCCACTCTCCATCCATCCATCCTTTCTCCCACCCACTCTCCATCCATCCATCCTTTCACCCACCCACTCATCATCCATCCATCCATCTATCCTTCCTTCCCCTCATCATCCATCCATCCTTCCCCTCATCATCCATCCATCCTTCCCCTCATCATCCAGCCATCCATCCTTCCCCTCATCATCCAGCCATCCATCCTTCCCCTCATCATCCATCCATCCATCCATCCTTTCACCCACCCACTCATCATCCATCCATCCTTCCCCTCATCATCCATCCATCCTTTCACCCACCCCCTCATCATCCATCCATCCTTGTGGAGAAGTGTGGCTCACTGGTTAGAGGAGGCAGACCTGGAAGCAGAGTTCAGCCCGGGACCAGGGTTCAATTCGCGGCTCGGCGGGGTCTTGAGTCCTAAAATGTCCATGGACTCGACAATTCTCGCTCCGGTGCCTACTCGATTCACGGGTTCACACTCTGCGACTCTGGGCAATAGCTTGCTTAATCTCCACAACGGCCCCTCGCGGCGGGATGCCTGGCTTTCACCTTGCGGATACCCTGCCGGGGTTATCTCACAGGGGAATACCAGGACGGGTTCCCTAAGCAAGCGCTTAGAAACCGCTTGGTGATTTGCGCTATATAAATTCCTGTACATTTACATTTACATTTACATTTACATTTACATCCTTCCCCTCATCCATCCATCCTTCCTTCCACTCATCTATCCATCCTTCCCTCACCCATCCATCCCCTCATCCATCCATCCTTCCCCTCATCCATCCTTCCCCTCATCCATCCATCCTTCCTCTCACCCATCCATCCCCTCATCCATCCTTCCCCTCATCCATCCTTCCCCTCATCCATTCTTCCCCTCATCAATCCATCCCTCCCTCCCCTCATCCATCCTTCCCCTCATCCATCCATCCTTACCCTCATCCATCCTTCCTTTCATCCATCATCCATCCTTCCCCTCCATCCCCTCATCCATCCCCTCATCCATCCATCCTTCCACTCATCCATCCATCCTTCCCTTCATCCATCATCCAGCTACCCTTCCACCCATACATCCAGCTATTTACATTTTCTCTCATCCCTCCTTCCCCTCACTCATCAATACATCCATCCTCTCATTATCCATTTATTCAATCTTTCATTCATCCATTCACCCTTTCACTAATTCATCCAGCCATCCACCCATCCCTTCACTTACTTACTCGCCCACCTTTCCATATAAATTTGAGCTGAGCCCTTTTGAGAAGAGGCTCATCAAGAACTTCACCCTCGCTGCAGGAGCCGTTCTAGGACTGGGACAGAAGCCACCCAGGGCGGAGACAAGATCCAACACAGGGGGGACAGGAGCCATCACAGGAGGGGGAACAGGATCTTCCAGGGTGGGCACAGGGGTGGGCATGTAGTATTCTAGTATCATCTTGGGCTCCTCACCCCCTCCTGCACAAAACAACAAGAAGACAGGCTCTCTGTCCAAAATGCCCTCCCCCACTGTGATGTACAGTACTTATAGGAGATACTCTAAGAGAACTGGTTTAACTGATTGTCCTCCATACTCTGTTCATCAGTGTGGGTGTGATTGTGCCACACATTATATATTACATTATAGACTGCATGTTTGAAGAACCGAGGTCGGTGTAATCTGGCAGAGTCTAGGATGTTTGGGACCCTGGGTAGAAATGGAATGTGTGAGGCCCCCTCTAAATTGCAGAAACATGACGCATTCTAGCCTGTTTGCATCTGAACAGATGCCCCTGCTGAAGCAGCTGCCCCTCCCTCTCAGTCACCTTCGAGCACCTCTTAACAGCTCATCACGGGCTGAAGGTGTGAGGCGTTGCCATCCCACTGTGCCTCCAATGCTGCTGGGTGTCTGAGCTTTGGAACAGCCTCGGAGTCAAAGAGGGAGGTGGGTGGAAGCTGGGCCCGGTTAAAATTACGGACAAATGGCGTCCGTTAAAGAATCCTTCACGGACAACGGACAGACGGCCAAAATTACGGACTGTCCGTGAAATTTACGGACGGTTGGTCACCCTAAGTGGGGCGCAGGGGCGGTTACTGATACACTGGAAACTAAAATCAGGCCAGTAAAAAACTATCAAAACAGCCACTGGCTGCCAGAGACTGTGAAGTTCTAAAGTTCTAAAACCCATGTGGGCCTGATGAGGAGGGGGTTGGGCAAGACTGTGTTATGGAAGTCTATCCTGCTTTGGAAGCAGCCACGACTTGCTAGCCTAACAGGAAAATGCCATAAATTACTTGCCCGGTCTTAGGGCTGGTGCAGTGGCTGGAGTTTGAGGGGTAGCTTGAGCTTTAGGGACCAGTGCATTTGTTCAGATAACAGGAACTTTCAGAAAAATATTTTACATTCACAAGACACTTCCTGAAATAATATTACTTTGCACAATTTTTGAATAAAGCAGAAAAAGTGAGTGAACATCGGACACAGTGAGGATGTAACCTCTTTTGTGCACAAGATAATTTTTGCATTGCTAGTGAAGCTTCCCCTATACCCATGTAAGCGTGGGTACTCTAATGGGACCTGCAGAGCTGACTAAATCTGCCAGCTCACTGAAAATCATAAACTATGTGTCTATCTCTCACGCTTCATCATCCAGCACACTGCTAAGCGCTGCGTCCCATAACACAATAACCTCACCACGGTGGTCATCACATACGACATGGAAACACTTCTCACATAGGATTAGTATAACACAACAAACTTCTAAACACGCACCTTATGCAGAGTATTTTGCTACGGTTGTATGGAACCAAACAGGCATTTATCACACCTATCTAAAAAACGGAACCACGAATATGTCTTTACTTTACCACGAAAGTCATTACAACGACTTGCCTTGGGGAAAGCGCCGGATTGAAATTGTATAATTTGCTATTCCAACTGCAGTATGCACAACAGTAGGGAATGTGTTGGATATAAAGCCCAACATCAGTCCAACAACCCTTTCCTTAAGGCAAGTCCTTGTAATGACTTGTGTAGTAAAGGAATGCATTGTAAAGACGCATTCGTGGTTCGGACCGCATTGTTTAGGCAAAGCATGGTTCGAGCCGCATTGTAAATGCTATTTCCCCTTTGATACCCATGTAAGCAAGGGATTCAGCACCCTACATAGTGGTAGTAAGTGCTATAGAAATGTAACAATACAATATTCTTTCAAGATAGCCCCAAAGAAACATTTTGTACAAAAGACTCTATCACACGAATGTATCCTCAGGAGGCAAGTCACTAAATGACCGATTTGATGGGTTGCGTTAGTTTAAGGTGAGCATTGTCTATGTGCATTCTATCTCTTTCTCTTCATGTGAAACCCAGGAAACAAACCCTTCCCCTTGCACTGAGACATGCTCACAGAAGGCAGAAGTTCCTGCTACAGGGAATAATAGTGCAGTCTACTTTATGAGAACATCAAAATGTATTTACATCTGCTACATTTCCACCTGATCCAGTCATACAACATGAAGAAGGTGCCAGGATGGGAGATGATGCTGTCCTTTGTAGGTCTTTTCAGACAGAAGGACAAAAGAAACAATCTTACAAGTATAATGCATCGATAAGGCTTACATATTTCTAATTGAGTTGCTGTCTTTTAGAAACTCTTCAGGGCTGGTACAGGTCGAGCTAAGAGAACAGTGGAGCAGCATTCCATTGGGTGAGCTGGGTGTGAAGGGCCATGACAGCCGTACCTCAATTAAGGCTGTCATTTACTAATCCATGGAGTATTCTTGCTTGCAAGTGGGCCATTGCTACACCACAAGCTGTGCGGATGCATATGGTCCAGTTGGTGTGTAAAAAGGCAGGGACAAGGTCGACCAAGAACCTTCAGTGTTTGCCCGGCGATAGCCGCCTCTCATACCATTCAATATTACCAAACAAAGAGGCAGGCGCTGGAGACAGGAAGGCAGGAAACAGAAGTTTATTTCGACGGAGCAGAACACGTCAAATCAGACAACAGGGTATCTTCTCGAGGTGCTCTAACCGCATCTCTGAGGCCTGGCCTCTTATACACAAGTTTATGACTTTATTAAATTTTATGACATTCGTGGTATTGCTTTGAAGTACAAAAAGGCATCTTTGGAATCCCCGGTTCAGGCCCGTTCTCATACATATCTACAGTAGAGGTCCCCACCCAAATCTCAGCATGATGGCTATCGCGCAGCTGGACATTCCGCTGGGAACAGGAATGTGGGCGATCGTTCGGATCTAGGGGTGTGAAGGCATTGATTAATCACCGCTCCTTTGATGTGAGGTGAGGTCCTACTGTAGGGGGCAATAAACTGCATCTGTTGGGCTAGGTGATGGTCTGGGATCAGGCCGGACAATCGGGCAGGGAGGAAGAGGTTATCAAAAGGGCCTGTTCTATGAATGAGATAAAAGAGCGAGGGGGTTCAGCACGGGATGTGGCTCGGAGACCGGGTCGCGTTAGAGGTGCGTTTATGGCCCAAGAAGGAGAGACCGGGGGCTGTCGGGGCGCGGGGGAATGCTTGCGAGGCCGGGGAGTGAGGGGGAGAGACGCGCAGGCTATTGGCAGTGGGCAGAGAGGTCATGACACACAAAATGGCTGCCACCTACGTGCATGATGGGGCCTAAGAGGGACAAGATGGCGTGGCCACTGTTTCGCGATTTTCACTTTACTTTCAACAGTGGCTGTGGTGAACGTAAATGAACGCCGCTTATGTATACCTAATTTTAGTCATTTTCCACAGTCCCCAGTTTTTATCATAAGTTAGTTCATTCCTGTTCATGTCATAGGTGAGGATGTACAAGCTGACATTAGTTATACAATTCGCTTTGGTTGCCCATATGCATTACAGGCAGATGGAAATAATTCTGCTATTAATGTAGACAAAATCGTACATAACCATATGTAGTCAATGTGATGGGCGGGGAGGCAGTGCATACAAAATTACATTAGCTGTGTCATACATTAGACCTGGAGATGGGGACATTACTTAGATGATGTAGGGGATTTCGTTCGAATACAAACATGATGTCATACAAAAAAATGTTCTGGCAGAATAAGGGCTATTAAGTACATTACTTGAGGTCTGGACTCCGTGAGGATCAAAACTAGACAGCATGTTCATGTGTATGACTGGTGTTCTATAATCATCATGATACAGAGTTAACGCTTTCTTAGTTACCCATGTACAGTTGAAAGTGACCGATGTAAGGTTTCGAAAGCTCATTTGGGTGATAATCAATACAAAGTGGTTGGGAGAGGAATCCAACTTAATACAAGGGACAGTCAAGGGGTGGCAATGTTCAAAAAGGGTTCGTCTTTCCAGTGTCTTATTTACAGCGAGCCATCACTGGTAGGCTCTCATTGTTCTTCCTCTTTCGTTGGCACTGTTGAGCACCGGCGATGGAGATATGCGTCCAGCTCTAATTCAGATTTCGCGTTGCAGGGTGTGGCCATTCTTTGCTCTCGGACCACAGTCCTGTTTTTGTCCTGTTCCCTAACTAATTTATCATAGGTACCTTAGGCGGGGTACCCGCATTCCGTTCTTCCTTCGTGACAAACCCTATTCTATCTTTTGTGCTGTTTTTCTTCTCCAAGTCAAGTTCAAAAACTCCATATAAAAAGGGGGGGGGGGTGATGGGGGCGTGCTTTGGGAGGCCGAGGGAAGAGAGGGTGGAGTGGGATCAGATCTGAGACGGACCAAGGAGGGCAGAAATTTCAAGCAAGTGGGCCCATCAATCGGGAACAATGGGCTGGGACTTTCGGCACGAGCTCATCAACATGCAGGGGCTTCTGGACCGCCCTTCTTTCCTTCACTTTCCACGTTGAGAATGGTGCCTTGTCCGGCAACTCTTTGCTCTGTGGCTCCGCCTTGGTCGAGGTCATAGATACTCCCCGATCTGCAGCCAGGCTGTGCGTCACGTCCGGCCCCTCTCCTCCGACGACTGCACGTTATCTTTAAATGAGTACAAAAAAACAAGTCTTAGAGAACTGGCAGGGGAAGACGTTTACACACTTTAATTTCTCTCCCAACCCCAAGTAGTTGGGGAAACGTTTATTGGTCACGATAGGGTGGATGCTTAGTAATCCTTACATCGGTGTATGCTGTTAACTCATGCATCATTGCTGTAGTGTGGGTCGGCAAGCATTTTTCTATTTTCAAACATCATGTCTGTCTGGTGTTTATTCCTGTTATATTTGCGAACGTGGCAAGAAGTCTGATATCTAAAAAATTACATGCTTTATCAAATTCAAACCGGCTCCTCCAGTAGAGACTCGTGTTTTTCTAAAACAAATCCTGTTGAGCTATATTTTTCTTCAAGGTCTGCTAATTTATAAAAAGTGTGAAGTGCTATTATCATGGGCTTACAGCTACTTTTTCCAGGGAAGGACATACGTTAAGCATTTATTTTTCTTTTCTGAAAGCAACGGCTAACCTTTATCAGTTTTAGACGATTTATCTTTAAAAACAAGGTCATCAGCTACAGTCTTTAAGATTTCTGGGACGGCTGGTACAGAACTGGGACCATTCTGGAAAAACGGGGACGTTTCGGACATTCTATTTTTGTGCCATGGGCGGTGGTAATCCGAATGATGAGGGTGGTGTTACTAAAGCACTAAAACAAAAGCCACTGACATATAGTTCCCTTTTAAGGGTCAGATTAGGGGACATCAGTCGTCTTACCTGTCCTTTCTTTCTCAGCCAATTAAGTTCCATCATTTTACAGAAAGGAGAGGTAGTAATATGGCAAAAATACGATCGTTTTGTTTCTGTCAATTTGTTCAAACACTGTCGTGTCTAAAGCCAATTATACCTGTACCGGCGAGGTACAGTGTCGTCATTTATTCAAGAGGGAGCAAGGGAGCCCTCAGAGGGAGAGAGCGTCGTGCGCACCAAATAGGTTATTAGTACACGTACAACATAAAGAGAGAGAGAGAGAGGAAAAACGTGTATAATAATAGGCTATTCCGTGCACACACATATAGAACAGTACGGGTCAGTTTTACGTGTAAAAACACAAGCTGAGGGAAAACATAAATTCCTAGTTTACATACACATGGATACCAGATAGTGCGCGACAGTACATACATCAAGTACGAAAACCTAAGACAAAACACAGAGCTATTTTGGGCAAAAGGACTTTTTCATGTGTGTTGCATATTCTCAGTATTCCAATTAATTCATTTGGGGGTCGGGCTCTTTGTTCTCCTTCCTTCCTAATAGTAGACAATTTTTGTTGGTAACCTCGTTTCAAAAATACTTTACTCCTTTTAATTGGTCGGACACCAGTCCAGTCGTGCTTATACTCATGGTGGGGTCTTCCAACATCTAGCAAATGATGATGATAATGGGACAATTCCGATTTTTCTATGAGGATGGAAGAAGAAGAGGTAAATCTAAAACATGACAACATCCCTAATTTCTTGGCTGAGGGGGATTTTGGATGAACCCCAACCCGGGGTACTCTTAACTTTTCTTATTTAGTCAGCACATAAGTTGACTCACTGGTGCGCGTCATTTTGGATATATATATATATTTGGGATATCGGTTGGGGTCGGGTTCGTTGTACTGCAATAACCCTTCAAGTTTCTGGTGTAGGCCACTCTCCAATTTACTAGCTCCAGAGAGAGAGTTGTGTCTAATCGGGGAATGTGCTATATTTTTATTCATCTTTCACATGCAGGTACCATGTTCGGGCTTAATTTTCCTATCCCATTAACCATTCTCCATACCCCTGAACAGCTGAGACCTCCTACTCCCGCCTATGGGCGCAACAGATGTCCAATCCCTGACTGACCACTATCTCAACACCATGACCTCAATAATTAATGAGGCTGCTCCCATGCAGTTAAAAAGAGTCTCCGCTAAAATCTCCAATCCATGGTACGACGGGAGTCTCAATGAAGATAGACGAGCCATGCGAATGGCAGAGCACACCTGGAGATCAGCTCCCTCTGCACTGCACCTGAAAACGCTGAAGAAAAAGAGAAACGCCTACTTCAGGAAAATAAAGCGCTCAAAAGCAAACTTCTTCAGCCTCCAGCTTGACCAAGCAAAAAACCGCCCAAGAAAACTGTTTGAATTAATCAGAACACAATCCAAGGAACAACCCCAACCTCTCAGTACCCTGCACGAAGCACCCGCCTGTGAAGACTTTGCCGCTTTCTTTACCCAAAAAACTGACAACATAAAGAATGATCTCTGCACTGACGCAAGACTCCACACCACACTCAACTGCATAACACCCACCGAACCTAAAAACAATGCAACATGGTCGACCTTTGAAACCTACTCAGAAGAAGAAATAGGCAAACTGCTCAGCACCTTGAAACCCTCCAATCACCTCACGGATCCCCTCCCTGCTAACGCTGTCAAAGATTTCACCCCAATGCTCCTTCCACTCTGGACTAAAATTATCAACAGCTCGCTCCAAGAAGGAACCATCCCCGACTCCCTCAAAGTTGGACAAGTCACACCTTTGCTAAAGAAACCTACTGCAGACCCATCCGACCTAAACAACTACCGTCCCATTACCAATATTCCCACTCTCGCCAAATTATTGGAAAAATGCGCACAACTACAACTGACTAAACACATTGATCGGTTTGATCTCCTCAACCCCCATCAATCAGGCTTCCGAGCAGGACACAGCACTGAAACGGCTATGACTCACATAATTGACGACGCCCTGCAAATCCTAGATCAGGGTGATACCTGCCTCCTCATCCTTCTTGATCTCTCTTCAGCATTCGACACTGTTAAACATGAAAAGTTACTCGATCTTTTGAACACAAGAATGGGTCTTTCTGGGACTGTTCTCAAATGGTTCACCTCCTTTTTACACAACAGGTCGCAGAAATTCAAGAGTAACAACCTGTTGTCCTCTCCAATACCTGTTTCGTTAGACGTCCCCCAAGGATCCTCCCTATCACCAACTCTGTTCAACCTAGTTATGGAACCTCTCACCACCTTGCTACAAGCATCCAATGTACTTTTTCACATGTACGCAGATGACACTCAACTATATCTTAAAATACAATCCCCCAATGACATCTTACTCCTGAACTCAACGATCAGAAGCACCCAATCCTAGCTTGCTGACAATCACCTCAAACTCAATGCTCTGAAAACAGAATTCCTGTTGATCTCGCCTCCCGCGAAGATCTCTACCACTCAAACCTGGCTTAAACAGCTAACTGCACTCAATGTCCAACCCACCATAGTGGATTCAGCGAAATCCCTAGGTATAACTCTCGACTCCAATCTCAACATGCAGCATCATATCAGCAAGGCGACTAAGGGAGCGAACTTCCAAATCAATACCCTGAGGAAACTCAAACCCTTCCTACCAGCCAAAGACTTCCAAACTGCAGTACAAGCACTAGTAATCCCGCGAATTGAATACGGCAGCACCGCCCTCTGCGGTCTCCCGTTAACCACTACTGCACCCCTAAGAGCCTCTCTAAACGCTGCAGCGAGACTCATCACTGGATCAAAAAAATACTCGCATATCTCCCCTGACTTGAAATCACTGGACTGGTTGCCTTTTGAAGCCAGAATACATCTGAAAATCGCCTGCATGACACACAAGGCTCTACACCTGGGCTCTCCCCGATACCTCACTCAGAAACTGTCAATTTCTGGCGGCTCTAGAAACACTAGAGGCACAAACAATCTTTTGTTAAAACCTCGAAGATTCCGGAAGGAAAAAACCTATAAACACTCTTTTTCAGGAATGGCACCCAGGATTTGGAACTCACTCCCTCCTGAAACCAGGCTCATCTCCTCCACCACACTTTTTAAGAAAGAAGTAAAAGCTACATTATGGCCAAATACACTTGACCTATTAGCGTGGATCTGTAAAGACTCTACACCAATCTGTTTTATTCTGCTCGAACTCTATGACTATGTATTCCACCTGTATTATTGACGTTACTGACTATCTATGCACACATTTATCTGTAATATGTATATTATTGATGTACCTGTATTAATTTGCTCCCTCACGTTCCTACCCTTCCCACTTATTATGTTTAATTTCACTCTCCTGTTGGTATTCACGGCTTTGTAAAGCGCTCTGATATCTACAAAGATCTTGTTCGCGCTATATAAAACTTTCAAAATAAAATAAAATAAATAAATAACCCTTCAAGTTTCTGGTGTAGGCCACTCTCCAATTTACTAGCTCCAGAGAGAGAGTTGTGTCTAATCGGGGAATGTGCTATATTTTTATTCGTCTTTCACATGCAGGTACCATGTTCGGGCTTAATTTTCCTATCCCATTAACCGTTCGATCAACACCTCAGTCATACAAAAAGCATTCTTTTGTCAACCCAGACGTGCGCCACACATAAGCATTCATACGGCACAAATCAGGGCCCATGCGCACATTCATACCATACAATTTTTTTTTTCTTTTTTCTTTCTGCGTGGAACACGGTGCATTTTAGGTCTTCTCCATACTTCAGCTGAAATTCCGATATTAACCTGCAGAAAAAGAAAAGAGGGGGGGGGGGTGACAGCGTTCAAAGCACATCAGCGAGCATAAACACAAAAATGTTTTTACCTACCACGTACCTGACTTATCTTCTTTGGGATGCAGTACCTTGCATCTCGGCATTGAAGCCCAGAGGAACTGGTCTACTGTCCTATTCATAGATATATCTAAATATCAGGATCTTTACCTATTGCTTATGCTGCAGGAATGTAAAATACAACAGATCCTGACTATTCTTTTCGCATTATTTCTGTGTACCATGTCTTTCTAATTTTTCATAACCAAAAATTGCTTAATTTTACTTGCCCTTTATTTATTTGAGAATAGTAGCCTTTATTCAAGAACCTACCAATCTAAGTGACTGTTATGAGGCTAGTTCCACATATTTAAAAAACTTTATTTGTGAAGATGTCAGCATTCAAATACAGGCCTCCAACCATGTAGGCCTGTCACGGAGCAGACGGGAAACGCATGAGGTAAGGAGACATTACACTGTAGTATAGAAGTAAGTAAAGGATGAGCCATTTAATTGAAAAACTAAATGCGACTAACGGTTGCAGGACCAGTGAAGGTTTATTTTATAGTTGGAAGTATAACAGGATCAGTTACAATAAAATCGTCCATACTTACACCATGGGCGAGTATCATGAGTAACATTACTTCGAAGCTATAATAATACAATAATCAATAATGACTAAAAAAAACACATCAATAGGGTTGTCCGCATGCCCAGTCAGTACCCTTCCCCGCCCGCCGTGTGCACAAAGACCGCATACATATCCCATAACATCAAGGCTTAAGCAACGAGAACGTCATAAGGAGTTGCAAGTCCCGTCTATGCTGGCGCCATTTTGGTCGAGGCCGGGCGGGTCCAGAGTATAGTCCAAATGCCTCCAATAACTAGTGGTCGGACCAGAACCCCTTTCGGCAGTTCAAAAAATTCCGTTAACGCCAGCAGAAAGGACAGGCGGCATGAACCGCGACTTAAAGGGGAGGAAGGCAAAATCTTCCCTACCGGGTCACGCTGAGGTCCCGCCGGAGCTGATCGAGTTGGCAGTCTACAGCGTCTCTTAGTAATTCTGACAAAAGCTGGCGTCAGCATGAGAGCACCACCATCTTGTGACAACGTTGTGGCCACTCCAGAGAGCGGGACAGCAGGCGTGTCCCTCCACCGATGCGCTGAATCAGCCTTTCCTACGGCACCAGATGTGGATAAGGCGGCGGTCACCCGGGGCAGCGGCATATCCATGGTGGGATAGTCGAGCAACAGTGGCGGATGCCCCCACCGGAAGCCCGCGGGAGTCGAGGGCCAATGACTCTCGTAGAATCTTTAAAACTGAGAGGACGTCTTCAAGAGTTGGGCTCATGCCCGAGCAGGCAAGCATCCGAGTTCCATGGTAGCCCAGAGCCATCCTAGTGGACCAGGCCCAAATCCGGGGAGCCGGCCGCCATCTTGAGAGTCCCCCCCCTCCCGCAGCTGTCCTTCGCCACAGCCACCGGAGCGGGTCCCCCGGCCAGTCAACCGCGGGGGCCCGTTGAGTGGAACGCTAAAGGCAATCTTGGTGCTGGAGAGGAACCTCTACCTGGAGGGGGGGGGGGGGCATCCGCGCCGCCTCTCCGCGGGCGCCCCACGCCATATCCTGGCGAAGGCATACAAAATGGCCAGACCCACGACCCTGAGTTTAAGAGTCTCATGCTCGATCGATTGAGCTAGCCGGGCCAGGCAACAAAAAAGGGGGGGGGGTGAGGAGGGCCATCAGCAAGGCATCCACCGCACACGACTTGCTGGACACCACCTCTGGACGATCTGGGGACGGGCCTCGGCGCGTGGTTTTGCCTCCGGCCTATTCGCACAACGGTCCTCCACCCCAGGCCGCCACCGATGCTACCTCGCCGGCTGATGGCTTTTGTAGACTTTCTATAGCCCAAAGCCAACTAAAAAGTGGCCCAAAGTAGCCCAACATTGCTACTTTAAGGAAGGAGGGACAGGAACAGCGTCAAGCAGACGGCGAATGCATTGGGATTGATGTTGCAGCCGGCTGCCATGTAAATATTTGTATAATAAAACGTTTTAACATATTACTTTGCTGGAGTGTTGTATATATTTATAGTATTTGTATAGGGTTTGTCGTCATTTGGGCGGGGTGGGCGGCGGAGCCGAGCTGTCTTGCGGCCATCATGGCGTCGAGTTTGGCTCCTCTCACTAGTTTCATATTTCTCATGAGGGGTTGTTCCTAATGTTTCTATTTTAGCGAGGTCAAAAAGATCCCATCAGTGGCCTACTGATTTTGCTCGATTCTTTTTGTTTTTCCTAGCGATTTTTATGTCATAGTTCGTTGCAAAGATACAGCGGCTAATCCGTATTTTATGTACATGTCCTTTTTATTAGGGGTGCCCTCCGGTGGAGCCGGGTGATCTACCTCTAATAAACGGTCCGGGCTGAACCAACTACTGAACAGTGGGGAGAAGATAGGCATGACGGGTTACAATGGGGACAAAAGTCTCAACTACCTATCCTTCACTACTTTGCGGAGACTAGGCAGAATGTTTCTATTCTACAGTATTCGCAAATAGGGAATACCCAAAGAGAGAACTAATTCCAAACAGTCAATGTTTGGACAAACAATCAATCAAATGAGGGATAAAAATAGGCACGACGGATTACAACGGGGGCAAAAGCCTGCGTTACCTATCCTTCACTATCTGCAAAGACTAAACAGAGTATTGCGACTCTGTGCTTATTTGTAAATAGAGAATAACCCAAAGAGAACCAATTCCGAGCGATCAATGTTCGGATAAACAATCAATCAAATGAGGGATAAAAATAGGCACGACGGATTACAATGGGGGCAAAAGCCTGCGTTACCTATCCTTCACTATCTGCAAAGACTAAACAGAGTATTGCGACTCTGTGCTTGTTTGCAAATAGAGAATGATCCAAAGAGAACCAATTCCAAAACAGTAAATGCTTGGATAACAATCAATCAAATGGAGAGGGAAGCAGGCACGACGGATTACAACGGGGGCAAAGGCCTGCGTTACCTACCCTTCACTATCTGCAAAGAGAGAATACTCCTATTCTTCCCTGTTTGCAGACAGAGAATCTCTCAGAAACAATCAAATGAGTAATACTAGTATTTTCAAACAATCAAACAATCAATTCGCAATTCGTCGTGTTACACGACCTTACCCGGACCGCATGGACAGTTTCTCGTCTTCCGCTTCCAGCGCCTGATCGTCCTCTATTCTCCGTAATTGCTGTGGCACTCCTGATGGTTCCCAGTCAGGACCGTAGATCACTCGAGAGAGGTCTGCTCAGAACTGGTGAAGTTCGGATGATCGGCTGCCAGACGAGGGTCTCTCGGGTAGGTGCACTTCCCGATCGTTGCAGTCGTTCACTCTGTCGTTGGGACCTCTCCCACTGGATCCACGTGTCACTGATGGGCCCCACGTTTGGGACGCCAATTGTAAAAAGGCAGGGACAATGTCGACCAAGAACCTTCAGTGTTTGCCCGGCGATAGCGGCCTCTCATACCATTCAATATTACCAAACAAATAGGCAGGCACTGGAGACAGGAAGGCAGGAAACAGGAGTTTATTCCGACGGAGCAGAACACGTCAAATCAGACAACAGGGTATCTTCTCGAGGTGCTCTAACCGCATCTCTGAGGCCTGGCCTCTTATACACAAGTTTATGACTTTATTACATTTTATGACATCCGTGGTATTGCTTTGAAGTACAAAAAGGCATCTTTGGAATCCCTGGTTCAGGCCCGTTCTCATACATATCTACAGTAGAGGTCCCCACCCAAATCTCAGCATGATGGCTATCGCACAGCTGGACATTCCGCTGGGAACAGGAATGCGGGCGATCGTTCGGATCTAGGGGTGTGAAGGCATTGATTAATCACCGCTCGTTTGATGTGAGGCGAGGTCCTACTGTAGGGGGCAATAAACTGCATCTGTTGGGCTAGGTGATGGCCTGGGATCAGGCCGGACAATCGGGCAGGGAGGAAGAGGTTATCAAAAGGGCCTGTTCTATGAATGAGATTAAAGAGCGAGGGGGTTCAGCACGGGATGTGGCTCGGAGACCGGGTTGCGTTAGAGGTGCGTTTATGGCCCAAGCAGGAGAGACCGGGGGCTGTCGGGGCACGGGGGAATGCTTGCGAGGCCGGGGAGTGAGGGGGAGAGACGCGCAGGCTATTGGCAGTGGGCAGAGAGGTCATGACACACAAAATGGCTGCCACCTACGTGCATGATGGGGCCTAAAAGGGACAAGATGGCGTGGCCACTGTTTCGCGAGTTTCACTTTACTTTCAACAGTGGCTGTGGTGAACGTAAATGAACGCCGCTTATGTATACCTAATTTTAGTCATTTTCCACAGGTGGTGTGCCTTCAGGGCTCTTTTGATATCACTAAACATGGCACAAATACGCTGCCAGAGAAAACAACCTCTAGTTCAAAAACAGAGATGTTGAGCTGAGGCGGATACGTTTAAAACCATGGGCTGTTGTTTCTCACTTTGGGTAACACCACTGTCTTGCCAAAGAACCGTCCAGGTGACTTCACAGAAACTTGTCCGCAGTGACTGGTGAATCCATTCAAGTACATAAGGCATCTTCCTTTCCAATGCACCTGCAAAGCTCATATAAGGAAGGTGCTGAATGTTTCTAGGCAGGCGCATGAGAAGGGTCCTTGCAGAGCCAGCACCCATCATAAAACAGGATGCATCTGGAGTGAAGGGCCAAGGGGAGGTTGCTTCCAGGGTAAACCAGAAGCAAACCATGGGGTGGTAAAATATCTGCTTTCTTCATCCAGGTGTTGATAACGTGATAGCATGAATACATTATTTATGAGATGATTTAATGCCTCCTGCATCCATGTGTTGAATTTGTGCTGGCTTACAGAGAACAATAACACATTACTGCTGCTGCTGATGAGAGAAAAAAGTGTGTGCTAGTGAGATATGCCCCCGAATGACTGCATTATTACACTTGCACCTGATGCAATCACTTCTTGCATATCTCTTCTGTTCTCTTCATATGACTGTCAATCCGTTTTTGTGTAACATTACAATCAGAGATTCAATCTGTGCATAACTGTGCACAGTACAATCAAGAAGTCAATAACTGATATTGGCACACTATACCACTATTCCTCCATAGCAGCTACAATTTCAGGATTAATTCTTCTCGAACAAAGATAAACGTGTATGGTTCAACATTACGCCGCAGTGAGGGAGTTTTGCTAGGATCTAGTAGTTTGGTGTGTGTAGAGGGATAGCTAATAACAGTATCCTAATAATGGCTGTTCTCAGCTGGCCTGCACCAATGTACATGGCTATTTAGGAGCCGACCTCCAATCATCAGCTCTCTAATAACTGGTCAATCGAACTAAAACAGTACCAGAAAGAGCAACAGAAAATCCCAGGTAAGGTGCTCATTCTCTACCCGATGTTAGGGTGGACCTAAGCAAGGGCAGCGGGGGGATCCTCAGGGACCAATGGGGGGGAGGGGGCGCACCATACGGCTACTTAGTAATGGTCCTGGTAAAGCCTGTCTAAGGCATGATTGGATTCCTTAGTTGATCATGAGAAAGTTCCTGTAGTGAGTTGATGATCCAGCTTCCTCTCATTAGAGAGCAGTCTAGTCCACAGAGATCCCATATTGGGTAAATTCGAGCAGCAAAGCATCCCAGACATGGGCCCTCTCGCATCCATTATGCCCCTCGCTTGTTTATATATAATATTTCTACCTTAATCTTGGCCCATCTAATCAGCTGTGTTTTCCATCGATTTGCTGGGGCAGTGGAAGGCAGGTACCCTCCCACTGCATGACAAGACAACATTCAGCTTTGTGCAGCAAACTGCCGTCTTTCCTCTTGGGGTCTAGGGATGATGCCTAGAAGGCAACATTCTAGTTTATGTAAGATTGCTCTCTCAGTAATGCTTTCCAGCCCCCCAGTTATTCTCACCCAATAATCATCTGCTGACATCTGACACATTCCAAGGCAGTGAACCCATATATCTTACTGAGTTTGCATATCATCCAGGTAAGTTCTGAGGAGTATGATGTTCTGTAATAGCTGAAACAGCATTTCTTGACACCTTAACCATTTCTTGTTTTCAATCTAGCACCTCCCTATCTTCACATGATTGTAATTGCTCTTCTCCTTTAATTCTTCAACTGTGTTGTCCCTTTCATGCTCAAATCTCACTTATTTTCATGTTCTTTCTCTTGTGCTTGCTTCCTCTCTAATCTCCAACAACAATCTTCTCAGTCCCTCTCTCCTGGCTCTGTCTCGCAGGCACTACTTTGTAAATCTCTCTACTGACTGAATTCTATCAGTGCTCCAGCAATTGGCGATTTTGCACCAGAATTTGCGCTGATCAGCTGTTGCAAAGTGACCTTTTCCTTAACAGTTTACTGCAAGAACATCAACAGAAATTATATTTGACTATGGCCAGTATGTGAAAATATAAGTGGATAATTTCCGGACACTAGTGCTAAATTGCGAAGTGACGTGCAGAGCATGAAATTTGGCTCATGAGCTTCCGTCTCCTTTTTGCAGCACTGTTTTAACTTTCTTCTCCCACATATTCTTTTAAACTTTCATTCAATGTTGCTCGCTTTTACTGTCTTAACCTCCTTCCTCTCTCTCTGACTTCATGTTTGATACTCACATTGTCTTTTTTCCTTCTGCTGTTTTCTCCCCTTTCTGTTCCTTCATCTCTCCTGCTACATCTTCTCCATCCAATGTATCCTCCTTTTCATGAGATTGGATCCCAATTCTGAGCCCTCAATTTCTACCTGATTTTCACCACCCATGGACCACAGCGCTTACTCTACACCTGATCATCACTCAAAAATGTGGCCATAGCAAAAGGATGAGGCAAGTGGGCCTCACCTGCTTCTGGCATTGACAGTTTTGAGGACACCAACTTGTCCTTTATGCCTTTCAAAACTCCTTAAAGTATGAAAAAACTGAGGTAGCATGGTGTGCAAAAGAACAATGGACTGGGTTGCGGCCCGAGTAATGACCAATGGCTAAGATTAATTCAAGCATTCCATCCATCAATTTTTGTATACTTTAGTGCTCTCATAACTCCCTGGACGTAACTGATGGACACTGGTACAATACAATAGGTTTTGACTATACAAAAGTTACAACTATTGTTTGGGTCAGTGTGTTAGATGCTTGCCCTGCCCATCACTCTTCTCGGCGGCAGGACATGATTCAGTTTTCTGTGAGATTTAGAATAAAAATCAACCCTATAAAAATTAGAAAGTAGAACAAGATTTCCCTTAAAACGTTTAAAAGTTCAATAGGAAAAAAATCGCCAATAAATTGTTAGAGGTAACCAGGTATGAATTCAGGCGCACAGCATAAGTATAGGCTAAGTAATAACGTAAGTACAATAAGGTGCTGCCAAGCAAGAGCGAAAGGTCACCAAACTTTCACACAATCCCAAAGTAAAACTCTGGGTGTAACAATTTTTGAAATTTCTCACTGAGCACTCATAAAGTCAAAAATATAATAAAGTAGTAACAGTTCAGTTGTAATTCACTATATCCAATTGCCAGTAAAGTTCATCTCCTCCATAAAATCTGTACGAGGTTGAAATCCATCCAATTATGATCTTGAAGTAAAGAGACACCGGGGCTCAATGTTCAATCCTGGTAATGTTTCAAAATGTATTACTAGTTCTCCCATCAAAGAAGTTTTCAGTCGCCAAAGTTTTCAGCAGAAAAAAATTGCAGGGAGCTTTCTCTAAACTTCTTTTTACTGGATGGTAGTGAATAAGAAAGAATACAGATGCGTCTTCATGATTTTATCTGCTTGGGATCCAGGGTCCTGTGGAATGTAGAGTGATTTGTCGGTGTCCAGCAGAGAACATGTTCAAAATACCCCCAAGCCTGATCCCTTCTTCTTCGACACAGGCCTGAAAGAGGAGTAGACTCTTCCTCCCGCGCCTACATCCCCTGCAGGTGAGAGTCAGACAAATGTTAATGTCTTCATTTCAAGCACTTGTCTGTGTTTCCTTCTCCTTGTTGAATCAGTTTAGTTCTCTGGCGGGTGACACACCTCTGAAGTTTTGAGGTAACTTGGAGAAAGATGGACACCCAGCGGTCGACACACAAAATCCAAATAGAAAGAAAGAAAAGCAGATACTTGGACTAAAATACAACGAAACAACAAAAGTAAGAGACTGAAAAGGAGAGAACAAAAAACTTGAATAAACATCAAAATACTTTTGCTGAAAATAGTGGCCCAAGGGGGCACAGAGTTGCTATAATTAAAGGGCTGTATATGACAAGCCAAAATACCAATTTGAGTGTTTGCACATGGACACATTCCTTTTTTATGGTTATTGGTCGAGGACGGTTGGTCACACTTCAGGTATAACCTTGACTGACAGCTGCTTGAAGAAGAGCTCTTACAGTGCGTGAAGTCCGGGGTTGATCTTTGAGGGTAGGATAGGCTTGGTAGAAGAGGAGGACCAATGCCTCTGCTGTACAGTGGTGAGACCACGCAGAGGTTTGTAATCCTGATGGCAGCTCCTCTCTCACCGATCTTGAAACTTCTATGTATAGCCAATCTATATGAAGTTCACTGGAAATGGGCGGACAGCCACTGGAAATGAAAAGGCGGTCCCAGCGGCCATGCTGAACCTATGTCGGAATGACATATAATGTCAATACTTGGGCCCCCCTGCTCCTAATGTGGATTCCTGGGGCAGGGAAATACAATTATTGGAGAGAAATTCCCTAGGCATCTATCGGTCTATTCAATATGTAAGACCTTGTGATGAAAACACATGATATTTATAGACTCGGTCTACGATAATATTTAATAAAAATGAATTTTATTTGTACAAACTTGTTTAAAGTGACCATTACAGGTTCTGTGGTCCTTCTGTGAAAAATATATATAAGACAGTAACCTCAGGATTAGGTTCGACGAAGCCTTGTCATTTAGACAACAAGCAGGTGCTGTGGCAGGGTCCTGCTTTAATATAATCAAAGGCCTCAGAAGATTCTTCGACCTCCTCCCACTGACAGCAAGAAAGACTGTGGCGGTGGCGCTAATTACATCTCGCCTGGACTACTGTAACAGTCTCTATGCAGGCTCCAGCAAAGCAGTACTGCATAGACTGCAGATGGTCCAAAATGCCACCGCCCGCCTCGTGCTGAGATGGCCCAGGAAGTCATCTGCATCTGCAGCTCTTAAGACCTTACACTGGCTGCCCATCCACAAAAGGATACTATTTAAAATCTTGGTAATCACCTTTAGAGCCTACTACCAGCTGGGCCCCACCTACCTGTCAAATAGGTTTGGCAGATATGCGCCCGCCCGATCACTCAGATCCTCCAACCTGAACTTGCTGGTTATTCCCGAATCTAGACTAGCCACGAAAGGAGGCAAAACCCTCGGAGTGCTAGGCGCTAGGGCCTGGAACAAACTACCTCTGCAATTATGCCAGATCCCGACAGAGAACCTTTTCAGAAAAGCTCTAAAAACTTGGATTTTTAATCTCACTGACTCAGCATGTCTGGCCCTGATCTAAACCATCTTCCTAGAAATCGCCATTCTATGACACTGGCACACGACTAATTCTCTGGCCATACACCTTTCTGGACACAACGGTCAGCGCCAAGATGCTCCGTGGAGTGTAAGCTGCGCTTTATAAAAATAAAATTACATTACATTACATTACATCACAATATAACCAACAGAATTGACAATAATAAATATATACGACATACATAAGCATATATCCTATACACATGATCCAATAAGAAAAACTATATAATCAATCATAAAGCAAACTGATTATAATGTTATAAAAATGACAATAAACAGAGGAAAAATTCAAGAACACCATAAATCATAAAGTGCAATCTAGTGGCTTTTGGTATAGTGATGGATATTCTTAGTATCTACACGTGTTTCGGTGAACAAAGCGCCTTCATCAGGAAAGCCAAAATAAATCCTATGTCACGACCAAATGATATGGTGGTCAGAAAATATATGTATAATACATATGTGTGGTGATTGGATTTGTAGTTAAATAACTCGTAGTTGGATATATAAGGCACTCAAACCGGTCAAACAAAGGTCCGTATTACAGCCCAAGGTAGTGATTATATCGAAAGATCAGCAGCAACTTGCAGCAACTTGTATGATGGTCGATCTTCATGTTGCAATGGAGCTAGAAAAAATGTCCAGATTGGGAATAGTTATAATCCTCAGGATAGGATTACAAGTGGCACAAAGATTTCAAATAATCTTAGATGATTCAGAGGTGGTTTAGGGAACTCTGCTTGAACAATCGGCGGCCTAGGTTCAAAACTGAACTTGAACTGTAGCAAATGACCGGAAGTATGCGCCTGCCCGAGGCCACCTGGTGGCCATCAGGAGGGCGGGCCCTTAGTCACGGAGGGCTGCCCCCGCCGTCCCCCAGCTGGTCGTTGGCCACCCCTCCTCAGGGTATGTTGCCTAGGTGGAGGGGGGGCGGTCTGGTGACGCACGTCCGGGGGCACGGGCAGGGTGAGGGTATATCTCACCCCCCGGCCATTGTGCGGCCTCTTTGGCGCTCCGGACGTTGCGGCACACATCGGGACACTCTTTGCTTCGGGGCACTTTCCGCGGTGAGTTTGGCCTCCGGGCTTTATCCCCCCCCCCGCCTCTCCCTCACTGCGGAGGTTGGAGCTATGGCCGTGGAGGTGGGGTTTGCGACTCGCCATCGAGGATTTTCCCGGAAGCGGTCCGAGGCTTTCTAGAGCGTGGCCCCCCCTTAGGCCCCGCTCTCCCCTGTGTGGTTGAGTCCTGGGTGCGCCCCGCCTTGCCACTATGCTGTCTCCCATGTCACCGATCCCGTGCTTTGTAGTGCGGCTTCCTGCAGGCCATCGTTGGTGTTAGAGCGCTAGCGCGGGCCCGGCGGGTCTCTCTCCGACGGTTCGAGCGCGGGGGAGGGGACCAGGGGCAGGTATCCTAAACGCCAGGGTGCCGCTTTGGTCTCGGCTTGGGCCCGGAGAGGTAGACGTGTGTTGCCTCGTGTGGTCTCTCGCCCACGTCCCCTTGGTCTCCGCGTGTGCACAGGTGCGGCTCACTGTGCCGGACGCTTAGGTAGCGTATTGCAAGAATCGTAGTCCAATTTCCCGAGTGTTTTAAATTGTAAAGTAATTAAGCAGGGTGGGTTGATGTTACTAGCACTCGCATTGGTCCTGCATATGCATATGCTGTTAGGGCCTATTCAGTTACAGTTGCAAGGTTAGCACTGTTAGTCGGGGAAAGTTAGAAAATACAGGACACCGTGTGGGATGTGGTCGCCCTAGTGCCTGGCAAGATAGTAATTACGGAGGAACATTGTCGAGGCCAAGATAGTAATTACGGAGGAACATTGTCGAGGCCCCCGGCTGTTATTAGGGTGAAGCGGGCCTCTCTGGCCTACATCCCTACGTGTCCAATTATTAGTTATAAGGTTTTATAGGGTGATCACGTTAGCTATGCCCCAGTGTAACGCCGTTGTGCACCAGTGTATGCCTTTTATTGTGTCTATGGTTCAATGATGGGATTAAAATGTTATTGGTCGATTGTGAGCTCCAGCGGCGCAATCAGTTAGCGCGCGGTATTTATACAGCAGTTGCATTGTTGCATGCCGAGGTTGTGAGTTCGTGCCTCACCTGGAGCAGCTTACTGGTTTGCATAAATCATTTCCTAAAAGTAAAGATTAAACTCAGTGTCAGGACGGCCATTGCTAGAGAGTCGGGCGAGTGGGGTGTAGTGTCCTGTAGAGACCTTCTACATCTTAGAGCTGTGACCTTTCGGCCGCCTCAGCCAGTGCCGCGAAAGAGAACCCCCACATTTATAATCGTATGAGGGAAGCATTGGCACGTTGCCACATGGCCGCGAGTGTTTTACTTGTGCTTGCATCCCAATATCGAGCACGTGAGCCTCTCGACAACAGGCGTTAAATGTTAATACTGTCTACAGGGTTAGGAGTGCAGTGAAGTAAATGCTTATTTGCCACAAAATGGGTGTCTTTTCAATTATGAACACGTGGCTTTGCATGTACAGCTGGATGTATAAGTCTATGATGTGCGCAATTTTGTGGAGGGGTCCGTATTTACAGTGTGCGTGGTATCATGGGGCCATAGTACCACGGCCCATTCGTGTCACTTCTACGTTTTCCACCCGGTTCTGCATATTTTAGCGCTAGGCTGGTGTGTTACCGTATTTACGATCATTGGAACATAGTACCTCGAGGCCCCAGTGTGTGCCTTATTCATTTAACACGTGGCATCGCATGTCCAGCGCGATGGGTAGGCCAATTATTGCGCGAGTGAGTTTTTTGGTGTCTGTATCTACAAAGGGTGTATTGTGTATTGGGGCCATTGTATCCTTAGGCCCTATCGAGTGTCTTGCTCAGTTTAACACATGGCATTGCTTATTTCAGCGCGATGGGTAATCCTACGTGCGCAAATGTGTCGACTGTGTCCTTTTTTAAAATGGCCTATTGCCTCTTACCGCGGCGACCATGCCTAATGCTTAGGGCCATCTTGGCTTATTTGACCGTGTTTATGGCTATTTGGCTGCGTGGGACCTGGTTTGTAGGATATTGCCCCCCCCCCCTGCTGAGCGGCCATTTTTCCAGTGTGCGGCGGGGTGGTAATGGCACTTTGTGCGCGGCCATGTTCCGTAGCAAACCCCCCCCCCCTCTCTCGGCGGCCATCTTGTCTCACGGGAGCGTGGCTTCGACTGTTTGCCGGACGGGGAGATTTATTTAATTTTACGCGGGGATTCCTTTGGAGTGGACCTTTCCCGGTGATGTATGGTTGTGCACAGTGGTCTCTCATGCTCCTTAATGAGATTGTTGCTCATGCATTAATTTGATGCGTTTTATAGTATCAGTGGGACATAGCATCCTGAGGCCCAATCGAGTGACTTGTTCACTATAACACGTGGCGTTGCATATTTTCTGCATGTGGGGTACGCCGATGTCATGTGCTAATTTGTTCCTACTGTCATTATGAAAATACGTGTATAGTATCGCAAGGCATTAGTATTACGAGGCCCGGGTCGCAGTGTGGGTGTCCCCCCGGCTCTGCTTGGTCGATGCGCGTCCTATGCGTCTTTCCCTCCTCAATTATTTTGCTACGAATATATAACGTGGACTCCCAGCACGAAGGCAACATGAAAATGAAGAACGGTGGCCGGGGAGTCATTTCTTCCTGTATATGGTCTCGACAATAGGCATTGTATGTATTGGTGCGCGAAGATGGAGATTGTTTTCGCGACCTAATAGTTCTTACACAATTTACAAAACATGTGCCAACATTCTAAGTTATACACTATAAGTTTGCATGTGAAAACTTTTGAGACTTCCCTAATATTCGGAATACTACATGATTTCAATCATTAGGACATTAATTTGCCTTGGCGATTGTCGAGTGTAGGGGAAGCTACGCTGCACCGTAGCAGTGTGCAAGAGTCTGCCAGCATTATTTCCAGTCGCAGTCGAAGGGAAAATTAGTATGTGACTCCCCAATGCTTCGTAGTATGCAGTGCTCACATATGAACAAAGTGGCCATGTTCTGCGTGGAGAGCCGGAAACGCCCGCTTTTTTCCTAGGAAGGTTTCGACCCCTAGTGCATTGACCCTTTTGCCCTAGGCCCCCTTCTAGATCGGACGACCTTCTCACTCAGGTACCATTACATTCCGTGTAGTGGGGGCTCGATGAGAGTTGTTGTGTTTCAGTGAATTACACCTATTCTTTCAGATAATAAGAACTCAAGGATACCAGGTTTTGCTAGCAAAAGCTGCCCAGGGAATATCCTGTGTTGTGAGCTAACTGCCCACCTTATATTGCTGCTCCCGGCATGAGACCCAAAGGTGCCCGAGTTCGCACTACCAGTAGAGTCCAAATCATACCCTATCAGGCAACGACAGTTCTCGCAGAGGTCTAAATCGGATATCTCGCCCCAATTACTGATACAAGGGAACTTTTAGTGGATATGTGGCCTGTTCAACATTAAGATCTTACTGTAGTACACCTACCCTGGGCAGTGCTTGAATCCAACCAGTGAGTTACTCAGAACTGCATTGCTTGCTTGTATTTGGTGTGTGTCTACCAAAAACTTTGTTATTCGGGGTGTTCATCACTGTCCAATACAGTCTTTGTTTCGCATATCTAAAACATTTCTTTCTTGAGGTTAGCTAACCTGAAGCTATGTTTCCTGTAGACCATAACAGTTGGTTATGCTTAGTTTTATACATAACAGTGTATAGTCTTTAGGTCTCTCCGAGGCAGCACTTGCGCTGTCTCATCGAGGCATGATGCAGGCATATAAGGGCATGATGCCCCGCCCGCTTTCTGCCCACTATAGCGTATAACTCTACTCTAGTGTAGCCCTGGTACTCCCTTTTCTAGCTACAGATCTGCATTGCAGGGAGCTATCTACAATGGTGTGGGTGGGAGTATGTCATCAGCATAGCATGTGATAGTACTGGCCCAATATTATTATAGCTGGATGCTGGACAAGAAGTTGAGAATAATACCCTACTCCTGTCCATATATGAAGATTCCACCTCATTGAGACAGGCATAATAGGAGCGTAGCTGCATCGGGATAATACTAGCTTGCCAGGATCTGCCTGCATTTGAGGTGTGCGGTACAACAGGCCTTCAGCTAGTGTACTCTGTAGTAGGCCGCCAATGTGTACAGTTGTCTGGGTGCCTCTGCGCAAGAGGTGTGATACATCTCTGTAGTAGGCCGCCGATGTGTACAGTTGTCTGGGTGCCTCTGCGCAAGAGGTGTGATACATCAGACAAGCAGCAAGTTAGAACTGTAGGATGTGTCTGATGTGTACGGTAACGGTGTGTCCATGTTAAGAGATTTGTGTTATTACAGACAAACAGTAAGCCAACTATGCACGAGGCGATCAGCAGATGCAGGCGACCGAGTATCAGCAGACTTTGAATTACTGCTCGGTCCAGGGGAGGCGCGTAGCTGAGCGCTCAGTGTACATGTATGAGAATGGACCCCTGCTCTTGCGCAGTTGTAAGGCCATTTGGAACGTTTCTGGACTCCATCTAACATTATCTTTATTGAGATAGTGCTGCGACTGTCAGAACTGAATGTACGTAGACTAAAACAGTGTGGAATCAGTGTGCCAAAGGTGCTAATTTTCAGTCACTTCTTATGCAATTTGGCGTCTTGTGCGTCTGTTTTATTACAGAAGAGCAGGCACCCCGTAGATTATACGTTTGTGTGCTATGGGGAGCCCGAGCCGCGTATTGTGACTCTTTTGTTGTGTGGAAATTTATATTGCCCCTTAATATTATACATACTCCTGTGGCGCTCTTTGGGTGGGGCCCTCTCTTTTGGATATCATCTGACTGCACTGTCAGGGAATGGTTTTAGTATATGGAAGTCTATCTTGAAGTGCCAAAAATTAGAATAGTAGCAAATCCTAGGTCTAGCCCTAAGCTAATAGGACTTGTATAACCATGCACATATCATCCTGGGGCCTTACCAAGTGGTAGAGTTAGTCTTGCTTATGTACATTCCCGGGACCTGCCCTGTTTTAACGTAACCTAGGAAGAAAGGTCACATGACAATAGTCAATTTGCTCATCCTTAATACTGCTGTCGTCTGTCTGTTCTTCCAAGGCTCTGGAATCTGGAAGGCAGCCTACCCGCTGAGCCATCAGTTCGGGAGCTCCTGCTGCCTCCCAGTAGATGTAGGGTCTACAGCCTGCAGTGTCAATCAGTTCACGTACCACTGCCTGAGCCTGGACTGCCAATAATAAGTGAGCTAATAGGACATATATAACCCATGCGCATATCGATCCTGGGGCCTTACCAAGTGGTAGTCAGTCCTTCTTATGCACATTCTCGGGACCTGCACTGTTTAACTTATCCTATGTAGTACAATAGTCAATTTGCTCTTCCTATTACTGCTGTGGTCGGTCAGTTCTCCCAAGGCTCTGGATTCTGAAAGGCAGCCCACCCGCGGAGCCTTCAGCACGGGTGCACCTGCTGCTTCTCAGTAGTAGGTAGGGTCTACAGCCTGCAATTTTCACTCAGCTCACGCACTAGCGGAGCAATTGCGCCATTGCCTGAGCCGGGACTGCCAATATTACCTATAGAGGTGGGCCCCCAGAAGACTCTCAATATAGTAGTGCCCAGGAAGTGAAGTAACAGCCGTATGAAGACGCTGAGTGTCTATCTGGTATTCCAGACCCCCTTTTCTTCGCTCTCTATATTAAGGTGGTGGCTTGCACGATGGGCTCCTAGCCGGAATTGGATCCACGGTTTCTCACTGGGTTAGCGTGGTTGGGCTCCCCGGGGCTGCGTTGTAACAGCCTTGTGCGAACCTGAGTATCCTCCAGATTCCCGTGTGCCCCTCCCAAGGTGAGAAGTTGGCCAATACTGGGAGCACCTTGGTTCAGTTTATTAAATCCCTTAGGTCGGGGGTCGAAGTCAACGTTATAGACAAGCTATTCATGAGGAAGCATGGTTGAGCAGCCCCCAGGTCATAGGGGCATGTGATACCAGCTATTTGCATTTGCAATCCTGTATATAAAATGTAAGTCCTCCTCGCAAGTTACTATACTATGCTTTGCGCACTGAATACCCCTCTGTACTTTGCTTGAGCATAGTTGCACAAGCGTTCACGAAGCACAGTTCAGTGACTGGTGGTCTTAAGTAATCCTACAGACAGCTATCTTAGTCGGATTTGGCTGGGGATGTCTTAGGGGTGGCGGACATAAGTTTTGAAGCTGGCCTGTCCATCACTCTCAGACGGTCCAAAACTGATCAGACAGGCAAAGGGACGGTTATCCGGTTGGCCCCCTTGGGTGACCCCTGCTATTGCCCTGTAGAGACCCTCAAGTCCTACCTCGCTTTACGTCCTGCGGTCCCAGGTTACCTTCTCATCCATGCTGACCTGAGTCCCTTGACCAAATACCAAAATGGATAAAAATATGCTTGCGTGCCTTGATAGAGCTGGTTTGCTGAAGCAAGGGAAAAGGTTCTCCAGCCATCCATCCCGTATTGGGGCTGCCACCTCTGCTCTCAAGGCTGGCATGCAGCCAGAGAGTGTTCAGAAAGGTAGCATGGCCTAAGCTGTTCCCAGACTAAACCCGAGAGGGCGGGTGATGCCTGCTGTTATACCTTTTCAATCTTGTATTGGCACATGCAAGGTCATCGTCCTATTCATAGTAGGATATATTTATCCCTTCTATGCCTCTGTGCGCTTTTAAGATAGCAGCACAAGCGTTATTGTAAGCCCACTGTTGTGCGGAGAGTGGCGTTACAGCAGTAGTCATAACCTGGCTGGGTGTAGCCTGCTGTCGCTTGTCGTGAAGGGTGTTCAAGTGTCGGGGCTGGTGCTGGAACGCCTATAATTTGACACGAAGCGCGTTCAACAGTAGGGGCCCCTTCTTCCCATTGTCATTACCTGGTATTATGACTCTCGAACCAGGGATGGTTACACTAATTTTGTGAGTGATAAGACCCAGGGTATCTGCAGATTAGTGGCAGAAGGGCCTGCGTTTCTTCAGGCATGCATCTTATGCCCCTGGTGAGGTGCTAAGTTGCGCCAAGCAATTATAAAGTCTAGGAAGAAAAGCTCTGTGCCATGAAGAAATTTACCCAACAGAGGGGTCTGGGCTTCTTCAGACATGAAATGATTCAGGACAAAGTAAAAGGTTACGTCGAGGCGGATGGAGTCCTCCTGACGCCGGTTGGCTTAGACTTATTCCTCCTCGATTTAAAAGAACAAAGGTTGCAGGTAAAAGTAGCAGCGTTGGTGGGGGACCCGTGCGACGGCAGGGACCATCGCACAGGCTGTGGTGGAGTTACAGGGCAATCCGGAAACAGAGAGGTGCAAAACAGTACTTCAGCGGGCACATAGGGGTGCCAGAGCCTAACCTAGAACCTCATGGGAGGTCTAGGAATCCGAGTCGGCGCCCCAGTAGTCCTTCGGGCGGTTGTGGGCCTGTGCAACCGGGGGTTTGCCTAGATACGCCCTGCAAGGGGCGTGAGTAGTGTATTACCATAATGGTGCAGCAGCTGGCTGGTTGCCACTGTGCTGTTTGGCTCATCAGGCGGGCAGGTGGCGAGAATGCGGCCTGCCCTTGGATTGCCCGTAAGATAACCCAACGTGATTACATAATGTTGTATGTAACAAATAAACCTGCAGCAATATTTCCCAATCTCAACACTGGCGTCTGTGTGTTATTTGCGGGATATTGGCTATGTGGGGGCGGGGGGTTCCTGTGGCCCTGAAGTGACTATGCGCCTGCCCGAGGCCACCCGGTGGCCATCAGGAGGGCGGGCCCTTAGTCACGGAGGGCTGCCCCCGCCCTCCCCCAGCTGGTCGTTGGCCACCCCTCCTCAGGGCATGTTGCCTAGGTGGAGGGGGGCGGTCTGGTGACGCACGTCCGGGGGCACGGGCAGGGTGAGGGTATATCTCACCCCCCGGCCATTGGGCGGCCTCTTTGGCGCTCCGGACGTTGCGGCACACATCGGGACACTCTTTGCTTCGGGGCACTTTCCGCGGTGAGTTTGTCCTCCGGGCTTTATCCCCCCCCCGCCTCTCCCTCACTGCGGAGGTTGGAGCTATGGCCGTGGAGGTGGGGTTTGCGACTCGCCATCGAGGATTTTCCCGGAAGCGGTCCGAGGCTTTCTAGAGCGTGGCCCCCCCTTAGGCCCCGCTCTCCCCCGTGTGGTTGAGTCCTGGGTGCGCCCCGCCTTGCCACTATGCTGTCTCCCATGTCACCGATCCCGTGCTTTGTAGTGCGGCTTCCTGCAGGCCATCGTTGGTGTTAGAGCGCTAGCGCGGGCCCGGCGGGTCTCTCTCCGACGGTTCGAGCGCGGGGGAGGGGACCAGGGGCAGGTATCCTAAACGCCAGGGTGCCGCTTTGGTCTCGGCTTGGGCCCGGAGAGGTAGACGTGTGTTGCCTCGTGTGGTCTCTCGCCCACGTCCCCTTGGTCTCCGCGTGTGCACAGGTGCGGCTCACTGTGCCGGACGCTTAGGTAGCGTATTGCAAGAATCGTAGTCCAATTTCCAGAGTGTTTTAAATTGTAAAGTAATTAAGCAGGGTGGGTTGATGTTACTAGCACTCGCATTGGTCCTGCATATGCATATGCTGTTAGGGCCTATTCAGTTACAGTTGCAAGGTTAGCACTGTTAGTCGGGGAAAGTTAGAAAATACAGGACACCGTGTGGGATGTGGTCGCCCTAGTGCCTGGCAAGATAGTAATTACGGAGGAACATTGTCGAGGCCAAGATAGTAATTACGGAGGAACATTGTCGAGGCCCCCGGCTGTTATTAGGGTGAAGCGGGCCTCTCTGGCCTACATCCCTACGTGTCCAATTATTAGTTATAAGGTTTTATAGGGTGATCACGTTAGCTATGCCCCAGTGTAACGCCGTTGTGCACCAGTGTATGCCTTTTATTGTGTCTATGGTTCAATGATGGGATTAAAATGTTATTGGTCGATTGTGAGCTCCAGCGGCGCAATCGGTTAGCGCGCGGTATTTATACAGCAGTTGCATTGTGGCATGCCGAGGTTGTGAGTTCGTGCCTCACCTGGAGCAGCTTACTGGTTTGCATAAATCATTTCCTAAAAGTAAAGATTAAACTCAGTGTAAGGACGGCCCTTGCTAGAGAGTCGGGCGTGTGGGGTGTAGTGTCCTGTAGAGACCTTCTACGTCTTAGAGCTGTGACCTTTCGGCCGCCTCAGCCAGTGCCGCGAAAGAGAACCCCCACATTTATAATCGTATGAGGGAAGCATTGGCACGTTGCCACATGGCGGCGAGTGTTTTACTTGTGCTTGCATCCCAATATCGAGCACGTGAGCCTCTCGACAACAGGCGTTAAATGTTAATACTGTCTACAGGGTTAGGAGTGCAGTGAAGTAGATGCTTATTTGCCACAAAATGGGTGTCTTTTCAATTATAAACACGTGGCTTTGCATGTACAGCTGGATGTATAAGTCTATGATGTGCGCAATTTTGTGGAGGGGTCCGTATTTACAGTGTGCGTGGTATCATGGGGC
The DNA here is from genome assembly GCF_964261635.1 of Lissotriton helveticus. Lineage (NCBI taxonomy): Eukaryota > Metazoa > Chordata > Amphibia > Caudata > Salamandridae > Lissotriton > Lissotriton helveticus. Next base: position 1,914,330,406 of record NC_136065.1, read on the forward strand.
CATAGTACCACGGCCCATTCGTGTCACTTCTACGTTTTCCACCCGGTTCTGCATATTTTAGCGCTAGGCTGGTGTGTTACCGTATTTACGATCATTGGAACATAGTACCTCGAGGCCCCAGTGTGTATCTTATTCATTTAACACGTGGCATCGCATGTCCAGCGCGATGGGTAAGCCTATTATTGCGCGAGTGAGTTTTTTGGTGTCTGTATCTACAAAGGGTGTATTGTGTATTGGGGCCATTGTATCCTTAGGCCCTATCGAGTGTCTTGCTCAGTTTAACACATGGCATTGCTTATTTCAGCGCGATGGGTAATCCTACGTGCGCAAATGTGTCGACTGTGTCCTTTTTTAAAATGGCCTATTGCCTCTTACCGCGGCGACCATGCCTAATGCTTAGGGCCATCTTGGCTTATTTGACCGTGTTTATGGCTATTTGGCTGCGTGGGACCTGGTTTGTAGGATATTGCCCCCCCCCCCCTGCTGAGCGGCCATTTTTCCAGTGTGCGGCGGGGTGGTAATGGCACTTTGTGCGCGGCCATGTTCCGTAGCAAACCCCCCCCCCCTCTCTCGGCGGCCATCTTGTCTCACGGGAGCGTGGCTTCGACTGTTTGCCGGACGGGGAGATTTATTTAATTTTACGCGGGGATTCCTTTGGAGTGGACCTTTCCCGGTGATGTATGGTTGTGCACAGTGGTCTCTCATGCTCCTTAATGAGATTGTTGCTCATGCATTAATTTGATGCGTTTTATAGTATCAGTGGGACATAGCATCCTGAGGCCCAATCGAGTGACTTGTTCACTATAACACGTGGCGTTGCATATTTTCTGCATGTGGGGTACGCCGATGTCATGTGCTAATTTGTTCCTACTGTCATTATGAAAATACGTGTATAGTATCGCAAGGCATTAGTATTACGAGGCCCGGGTCGCAGTGTGGGTGTCCCCCCGGCTCTGCTTGGTCGATGCGCGTCCTATGCGTCTTTCCCTCCTCAATTATTTTGCTACGAATATATAACGTGGATGCCAGGTTGAGAGGGCTAGGAGATCCGACCAAGTCCTTCGTCATTAAAGCAGCGTTGAAGGGGTGGGCTCGGGACGAACCTAGGATCCCCTACACTAGGTCTCCCATCGAGTTCCCCACCCTGCAGGCTATGTTAGCAGTCCTGCAGTTGGTGGTGCACTCGCATTTTAAGGCCTACCTTTTCTCTGCGGCCTTCGGACTAGCGTTTTTCGGGGCTTTCAGGAGCAGCGAACTGGTTGCACGCTCCAAGTCGGATTTGTCTGGGGATGCCTTAGGGGTGGCGGACGTAAGTATTGAAGCTGGCCTGTCCATCACTCTCAGACGGTCCAAAACTGATCAGACAGGCAAAGGGACTGTTATCCGGTTGGCACCCTTGGGTGACCCCTGCTATTGCCCGGTAGAGACCCTCAAGTCCTACCTCGCTTTGCGTCCTGCGGTCCCAGGTTACCTTCTCATCCATGCTGACCTGAGTCCTTTGACCAAATACCAAATGGATAAAATAATGCTTGCATGCCTGGATAGAGCTGGTTTGCTGAAGCAAGGGAAAAGGTTCTCCAGCCATTCATTCCGTATTGGGGCTGCCACCTCTGCTTTCAAGGCTGGCATGCTGCCAGAGAGTGTTCAGAAAGTGGGGCGTTGGGAGTCACCCTGCTATAAACGTTACATACGACCATGAACAAGTTAGCCCGTCCTGGGCAGTTTATTGTATATATGTTTGCTGTGTTCTGCTTTTGTTGGTGTGCTCCTTGCTTGTTGTACACTCTTGGTCAAATAAACATTGACAGCTATTGCGTTTGTTTTCTTTGACAGGGTCAAGAGTGTGGGTCTTGGGGCACTCCACGGTCGCCATGTTGGGCCGATGGGCAGCGATCAGGCACTGGACGCAGGGCTTTGCTAACACTGACTGTTCTTGGATGGGTTTCCCTGGCATGCGTTGGAATAGTCTGTTGTACAGATTACAGGTAGCTCTAGCTACCGTGAAACCACCACCTGACCATTTGGTGATTCACTTGGGCGGTAATGACCTTACTAACTGGGGGAGGTCGGCCTTACTACAGAGAATGAAGGAAGATATTGGGGTCATCTGCGGACTCATGCGCGAGTGTGAGATTTGGTGGTCTGAAATCTTGCCACGAAGAGTGTGGCGGGGTGCTAAATCATGCCAGGCTATTGATAGGTCCAGGAAGAAAATCAACAGCGCCATGAGGAAATTTACCCATCAGAGGGGTCTGGGGTTCATAAGGCATGAGATGATACAGGATAAAGTCAAGGGTTACTTCGAAGATGATGGAGTACACCTGACGCCGGTTGGCTTGGACTTATTCCTCATTGATTTAAAAGAGGCTTTGCAGAGTAAAGGTTGCAGGTAAAAGTAGTAGCGTTGGTGGGGGACCCGTGCGACGGCGGGGACCATCGCACAGGCTGTGGTGGAGTTACAGGGCAATCCGGAAACAGAGAGGTGCAATACAGTACTTCAGCGGGCACATAGGGGTGCCAGAGCCTAACCTAGAACCTCAGGGGAGGTCTAGGAATCCGAGTCGGCGCCCCAGTAGTCCTTCGGGCGGTTGTGGGCCTGTGCAACCGGGGGTTTGCCTAGATACGCCCTGCAAGTGGCGTGAGTAGTGTATTACCATAATGGTGCAGCAGCTGGCTGGTTGCCACTGTGCTGTTTGGCTCATCAGGCGGGCAGGTGGCGAGAATGCGGCCTGCCCTTGGATTGCCCGTAAGATAACCCAACGTGATTACATAATGTTGTATGTAACAAATAAACCTGCAGCAATATTTCCCAATCTCAACACTGGTGTCTGTGTGTTATTTGCGGGATATTGGCTATGTGGGGGCGGGGGGTTCCTGTGGCCCTGAAGTGACTATGCGCCTGCCCGAGGCCACCCGGTGGCCATCAGGAGGGCGGGCCCTTAGTCACGGAGGGCTGCCCCCGCCCTCCCCCAGCTGGTCGTTGGCCACCCCTCCTCAGGGCATGTTGCCTAGCTGGAGGGGGGGGCGGTCTGGTGACGCACGTCCGGGGGCACGGGCAGGGTGAGGGTATATCTCACCCCCCGGCCATTGTGCGGCCTCTTTGGCGCTCCGGACGTTGCGGCACACATCGGGACACTCTTTCCCTCCCTACCTCGAACCCTGAGTGTCAAGTATGGGGGGGCTCCTGAGGGAGTTTAATGTGTTCCTTTTTTCGTTGCAGGTGGAGTTACAGGGCAATCCGGAAACAGAGAGGTGCAATACAGTACTTCAGCGGGCACATAGGGGTGCCAGAGCCTAACCTAGAACCTCAGGGGAGGTCTAGGAATCCGAGTCGGCGCCCCAGTAGTCCTTCGGGCGGTTGTGGGCCTGTGCAACCGGGGGTTTGCCTAGATACGCCCTGCAAGGGGCGTGAGTAGTGTATTACCATAATGGTGCAGCAGCTGGCTGGTTGCCACTGTGCTGTTTGGCTCATCAGGCGGGCAGGTGGCGAGAATGCGGCCTGCCCTTGGATTGCCCGTAAGATAACCCAACGTGATTACATAATGTTGTATGTAACAAATAAACCTGCAGCAATATTTCCCAATCTCAACACTGGTGTCTGTGTGTTATTTGCGGGATATTGGCTATGTGGGGGCGGGGGGTTCCTGTGGCCCTGAAGTGACTATTTGTACTTCAGCACACAACGTAAATTGGCATCAAGGAACGAGGAATGACACCTGCCTATCCCATAGCGGTAAGTACCTGAGTGGGTTTTGCCCCTGCACCCCTTAATCATTATTGTAATATTGATTCTCTCTGCACCTAATATCAGTTACTTAGCCTTCAATGAGAATTTGGTCATAATGGGGTACTCTAAGTGCGCATCATTAGTACTGGTAATTGGGATTGCTGCCATGTCTCTAAAGAGGGATTGAATGGAAGTAGGCGATAATTTTTGAACGTCCTTGTATACAGTTGTCCACTTGGGTACATTCTATATATTTTGTGGATACAAAAGGCTGCTAAGTGTAGAGAGATGTCTCCAACTGTCCTCACAGCCAACCACAAAGAGGGTAGGGGTGATTGCCTGTTAGATCTCTAATTTACTCCTAGTGCATGCTTTATGAATTTCTATGTGATCTTTTTCTTTTTGGCTGGTTTGCTGCATAAGGAAAGCAGTCTGAGACCCTTCGGTCTCCTTCCCGCTATTGAAAACTACATACATAATATAAAATGTGAATATCTGAGTGTCCTTCCTCGACCCGACCCCCTCTCCCAGCTGGCAGCCGCCATCACCCCCTGCTCTTCGTTTCCTCGTGTTATTTCCATTTCTTGCAGCCCATCTTCTTTCCCATGTAGATTTGACATTTTCACACATACATCTAGACCAGGGTATAGCCATTAGAGCTACCAGGAGCCTTTTTTTGATTATCTTAATGGAAAATCCTCGGTGTTAGAAAACCACCATGTACCTGTAGCATGTGATGCAAAGCAAAGAGTAAAGTGGCATCAGCGGTTGTACTTCAAACGTGGTGTGCGAAAATTATTTTTAGTTTCAAATCGAAGGAAGGGACCTGTGCGTATTCGAAAGCTACTGTACAACACCGTTTTGTGCATTTCGCTACTGATGTTTGTACCTGAAATTAACAAAGAGTTAAAGGGGCCAACCAGTACACGAAAACAATATTCTTTTATCCGAGTCCTGAATTACAACCAACCAATACCCAGCAGTAGGCGTTCTAGAATGTTCCATTGTTCCATGACGTGTGCTTTGGTTTTCAGGCGTATTATGAGGCCACTCATAGGGTGGACCCTTTAAAGACTGTGAGTAAGTGTACTTCTGTGCATTGAAAGCATTGCTTAACATATAAAAACCTTAGGGGCAGATTTATGAGGCACTTGCGCCACGTTTACGCCGCTGTTGCGTCACGCAAGGCGGCGTAAACGTGGCGCATCCCTACGAACGATTTACAACGTGGCGCATCTAGGCAGATGCGTCACGTTGTAAAGCCCTGCGCCGCTTGTGGGCGTTCCGGCGCAGGGTGGGCGTTCCGGGGCAGGTGCGCCTCGCAAAAGTGGCTGAGTGAAATCTATAAGATTTCACTCAGTCACTTTCAGGCCAATGCTGCGTCAAAAGCCTGCGCCTGCTTGAAGCAGGCGTAGGTCTTGACGCAGCATTGTGGAGATGGGGCACCCCCGAGCCTTGCTGGAGCTGCGTCGCGCTTGCGACGCAACTCCAGCAATGCGTCACCTTTACGGCACAGATGCGTCACGCATCTGTGCCGTTTTTGCCCCATGGTGCGCCGCATCATAAATGCGGCGCACCATGGGTGGCGGAGCTGTGGCGCACTGTGGCGCATGTTAACTGGCGCATCCCTGGGGATGCGCCAGTTAACATATATCTGCCCCTTAATCTTTTTCACAAATTGGCAAAATTACATAACAGAGTTCTGCGGATAAAAGCATAAGAAGCGCATTAAACATATTGAAAATCTTAAGTAGTACATATTGTTAAAGTTGGGCTTCTTGTAACGCACTAACTTACGTGCACCAACCAAAGATGGCGCCCCAGGCTGGCCATCAACAGTTTTAACTTTGAAAGGCAAACATTTTTAATGCATTCGGTTCATGCACTCGTTGGACTTAAGGCTCTCGCGCAGCAGCCTGACACCCATGACTCTTGACACCCTTCTCCTTGTTCTAAGGGTCAAACGGCGCCTCGCTAAGAAACTGGTTTTCAGGAATGGGGCCGAGCAGCAATTACTATCTCTCGAACGGAATTTAGCCCAACACTGCCAAGGGCGAAAATCTTAGGGGCATGTCACGTCTTGTCGAGCAATTTTCCACTAGGTTGATTTATCTGTTTTTTTTATAAATTTTAACGCATTTTCTTAATTTAAGAAGTGAGTAAGGCGCATATTAGCAGGAACGTCATTAAAATTATCGCCGTTTTAGCGGCAGGGCATCTAATGTGGGCTTCTACTGGAATTCTATAACGCATATTAGCAAGCCCAGTATGGCCGTTTTAACGGCGATAATTGTAACGAGGTTCTTGCTAATATGCCCCTAAGTTTGGCAAAAGGTCACATGTGCCAAGTTTTAAAAATTATTCAGCAGGTACTCAGTTCAGCCATGAAAATTCCATTCCAAACTGCAACGCTAAAGATATTGTGGGAACCTGCCACAGAAAGTAGGGTCTTTTGCTAAACCGGGCATTACCTCTGTAAATGTTTAAGTAGGAGTAGGAAGTATGCTGGATCGTCTGTGTTTAAACCCACATCCATGCTAGCTGTAAATGAGAGAAAGTCTGATCCGTGTGATTTTGATCAAATCATTTAATTTCCCTGTGTCTAAAAAATGTGAAATTAAATGTGTGTAAAATGCATTTGTGTTATCCTCACTTAATGTGCACAATCTCCTAATTCGTTTACTAACCCTTCACATAGGGTTTTTTATGGCCATATTTACAAGTTGCCGCAAAGCCCAGTGAGCAGCATTTTTTAAGCGTTAACCTACATTTTTCACATCACCACTGCGCTTAGCGTGACTTGCTGAAAATGATATGCAAGCTAGGAGTTCCTAGCAAAAAAACTCCAGCAAAACAATAAAGATTAAAAAATACGGGGCTCATTTATGAGGTTTTGGGGCAGGGCAGCACTGCAAGGAATCTTGCTGCTCTGCCCTGCGTCCAAAGAAAAGGACAGGAATGCACAGTATCTATAAGATATGGGGCATACCTGTCCTTTTCCCCAGAACTGGTGCACAATGGGCTTCCATGCGCCTGCGTTGTGGGGCTGATTGATTTTGTGTAGGAAGGGAGACCTTCCTGCACAAAATCAATCACAAGAGGCAATTTCGTCTTTTCATGTTTGCTGAAGAATGCAGCACACATGGGAAAAATTAGAAGAAATGTAAACGTTTCTCCTCGTTGCGCCTCCCTAATGCCACCCCTGGGGTGGCGTTAGATTCTGACGGATTAGCAGGTTCACGATTTCTCGTAAAACTGGGAATGCTTCAGAGTCCATGGGTGTTGCATGGGAACACCAACAGCAACACCCATAGAACACCCATTTCACGCATAGTTATGGATAAAAGGGGCGCATATTTACAAGGCCATGAAAAGCCACGTAAAGAGGCTTTACGTGGCCTTGTAAATATGCTGTGACACATTGCGCCACCAGAACGTCAGCAACAGGAAGCTGGAGACAGGGAACCGTGGAAAGTCTGAGACTCTCTGGAGCCAACAGGAAGCGTGGAAGAAGGAGAGGCGCACAAACAGAAACTGTTGGGTGAGCAGAAACGCCCAGCCGGGAAGAAGATCGTCGCTGAAGACAGGTGGCGCTCATATAAGGTAGCGTTGACAAAGGCCAGCACGTGCAGATGATTTGAATGTCTTTATAGCCTATCGCTTGTACTTTTGCACATGGAGGTGTGCTGACAACGTCACCATCAATTAGGCCATGTGTGCATGTCTATGGATGTGTGGCCACATGCCATGGTTGCGAATGGAACATGCTTAATGTCTTTCCAGTAACTAATGTTCCTCAAGTATACAATCATTTTTGGACACATCCAGAGTGCATAAACATGTAATTTATGGAACAACCACTGCCACCAGGTATTACTCAGATCAGCAGCACACATGATACATTGGGACAGTTAATCTACCAACATGCGGTACAGTTCCATAATACTAGCACTTTTTACACTCCAGGTTGGACAAGTGTGAGTGCGCACAAGGACAGGGAGAAGCAGGGTCAAGACAACCACCGCCATGGCAGTGCCATAAAAGTCAGCGGATCTACCACCAGAGGATCACCCTCATTCACCTCTGGCAAGTGGAGGTCATAGACCATTTCATGATTAAGAAGGGGTCCATTGTCTGCCTCCTGAACCAGATAGTGCCTGGCCTGCAGACCACATCTCAATGCTTCACCCAACATTCCTGACAGACCAAGCTGCTCACTGTCCTCCACATGCTGGCATTAGAAACTTTTCAACCTACCACCGCCAGAGTGACAGGAGTATCACAGGCATCCTTTACCAGGTTCCTCCCCACTGTCCAGGATGCCAACATAAGCTATAAAGGAAGTCTCCATCTCCAAGGGCATATGGTGAGTGTCATAAAGGAAATATGCCAGTCCAAACACACAATAGGTGGATACCAAATACTGTCAACGCTATGGCCTACAGTGGCCCCAAGATGTCTTGCATTGCGGTGTACGCAGGATACTTGTTCAATGGTTATGTGCAACCTCACAACACATCTACTAACTTTTGTATAGTGTCCCTACAGTGGACACTGTGGAAAACCATGTGTTATAAAACATCTCACAGGGTCACATACATCCACTTTCATGTCTGTGCCTCACATATTGAAACAGCAAATTCCCAATCAGAAAGGTTAGGGGTAATCTATGACAAAAGGTCTGAGGCTGGTGTTGTTCACAAATTGGTAGCACAGCACTTTGTCTTGTCTCAACACACAGGTATAAGGCATATGTATCATATTTATGGTGCATCCCTGTGTATGCCCTTTCGCTGGTGCCAACAAACCTGGGCAGTAACAGTGCTGGGACACTTGTGCCGTGCCATGTCGCAAGGGTGAGTGCCCTGCATGGTTATTTATTCTGTGCGTGAAGGGACACCTAACATCCCAAATAAATCTAGAAAAGGTATTTGCCTCATCCTTGTGTGCTGCAGCATGCACACACATGGAGTGAGCTGAAATACATGAGAACTAAATACATGTCTCCTAGACTTGCCTGTTTGACATAACCTTTTGAGAGCTATCAAATTTGACACAGCCCCAGATAAGTGAATCTAGAGCCACATCAAAAGCTATGGATGTTGTGGTGGAACGTCCACCCCTATATTTTAATATCAAGAGCAGAAATTCCTTACTCAGGACCAAGTGTCTAAGTTAATCTTTCATATCCTATTCCACAAGTTTCTATATGAGTAATATCTCATGAATCATAAGACAACAACAACTAACAGCTAGATTACTTAAAGCAATTTATTGACCATAAGAATATTTTTAAAACATACAATTTAAGCTATTTCTAGCTTCAATCAATATCATGATACTCCTCCGACTAGGGGTTACACTCTAAAAATATATACCAGTTAAAAGCTTTATTAAAAAAACGTTAATGACACCTTGATGCCTTCACCATCTTCAGGACTAACAAAGTTTAAACATCTGAATAATAAAAAGAATAAAATACTAAGGGGTTCATTAGGATGTCAGGCGGTGGCACCACCGTGGTGCAGACTGGGCGGAAAAACACCTTTTTCCGCCCGCGAGCAGCAGGAAACACGTCCGCCATATTAGCAGAGCAAAACATAGGTCAGTTCCCGTGTGCCGCAGAGCGACGCGCCCCACCATCAAAGTGCGCACGCCACCGCGGCGTTGGGAGCCAATGGAGACTCACCGCCGTGAGGCATGACGTCCGCTCCGCTCCACAAATTAGGATGGCCCAAACAAGCAGAAGCACTGCAGCGGGGACACCGTCAACCAGAGACGGCTGAAACTCGACGGCGGAGCGCGATAGCACTGACCCGGTCCACACCACCCGGTCACGACCACCATGGTCCCAGCTCTACATGTATTTCCGGTGCTGTACCTGCTACAGCACTATCATCTAATGGGCTACCGTGGACGACGATGCAGGTACGCAACTACACAAATACAACACACAACACACGGGCTGACACAGGGTCCAAAAACCACAACAGACACCCTGCTTGGGGGTAACAACACATCCACAAGGGCACCCACACATGACCCAACTGCCACCAAGTCACCCCACTGCATCCTGGACACACATCGACCGCGAACATACAGCAACGTCCCGGTCACGTCACCGCAGCGGTCAACACATGCGCACAATGCAGAAGGCTGGGCCAGTCCAAGGCATGGGCAGGGCACAGAGACCACAGGGACACACCCCCTCCAACCACACATCAAAACACCCCATCAAGTCACAGGCCAGGTGCCCATCCTGTGCACCCTCCATGCACATCAACAAGCAACAAGCACAGAAACAAGCAAGCACAATCAACACCCTGCACCACACAACAAACAACCAGGGAGACCGCCACTGCAGTAGTGGCTGACAAGGAACACACAACACCAGTGCCAGTACATACACATACAAACAAACACACACCCTGGGTGTAGCCACAAATATAACACACACACACAGGTATGCCTGAACAGATGCCTGCCCAAAAACAACACACAAACACTACAGGAACACACACAGACCCCCATCAGAAACAGACATACTCTGTCAGCCAAACTGTGGAAAGGCAATGGAAGCACAGACACAACAGGAGTGCACAACCTCATCACTCAGGAACAAAACACACACAACATACCACAAATCACACAAGAAGTGCACCAGCACAGAACTACTCTGCCTCATGAAACCAACCACAGATGCACATGAAAGCAAAAATTAACAAACACCACAGGACATCAGGGGATGCACATCAGGCAATGCCAAGGCCACATACACACAGCACTGTATGCACAACAAGCAGTGTGTGCACACCAAGCAGAACAGTCACACACAGACATGACTGACATAACCTCAACACACACAACACAAATCAGCACAGCACAAACACAACAGCACACCCATGAAATGAAGCACTACCACAGCCAACACACATACACCCAACACAACAACAACAGATGCACCACTCTGGGATACAAGAGCACAACCATCTTGACCAGAGCACTGGGCAGCACACACAGCTGAAGTGCTCATGAGCAATCCCCACTGATTAATAGCACAAGAACACCACACATTGGGGCAATGTCCAGAGTGGAACATCACCTTTGGCTCAAGAACCACACCACAAAGCACAGTGTCACAAATGAAGTGATGGGGAGGTACACACACATGGAAACCAAGGGGACAGCTGACATCAAAGTGAACTGACGTGCATGTCAGTAGTAGACATGTAAGGGGTGTACCATACACAAATAGAGGGTAGTACAGACCCACAATGGGTAGGCATAGTTGGCACACATAGGGGATGGCATCACACCACACACCCCTTGCCATACAGGAGGAGAAAAGGCACAATGTGCCTGCAATGCATGAGAAACACAACCACAATGGCAGTGTGGAGCAGCAGGGCCACACAGTCTACACAAACACACTCAAGACACATGGATGATCAAACCAACACAACACTGATGTGCAAGTCACTCACTTTGCACATACATACGTGACTTAAACAACAAGGAGGAGTCAGACAGAAGAGCAGGGACACATCAACACACTGCACAGGGCACAACAGACAACTTACACATGTGCATACAACCATATCCACAGGGCGGAACAATACAAACAACAGGCACACAACTCCTGGGTGACACATGTGTGTCTTTCAGAATCACGGGGCACACACACATCCACACCCCCTTAAAAGTCACACCCTTCACACTGCACACCTCTTGACTACCCAATATCACACATCTCATGTAGGCCATGGAACCAGGACTAAGGGCCAACACAAGATGACCATACACATACATAGCTAGGCACACATAAAGGAATAACACACATACATCATGACATTGCCCAGCCTGCATGCAAACCTGTGCACAGCATCACACCCTGTGCTTGCAGTGTCCCCCAACCTGCTATGTGAACAATGTAGCCAACAATAGCAAAACACTAAAAAGAGAACTGCATGACAGGTAAAATAGCCATCACAGATAACACTAGTATCAGCTTCTGAATGGACCGAAGACCCTGTCACCCCTGTTTAAAAATGTGAAGCGGCCAAAGAGCTTGGCAATGTTTCAGTGACACATAGAGCATGGGGCACAGGCAACCAAATGCACACACCAAAAGAACTGAAATTAGCAAGGACACTGACAAAACAGACAACAGGAGAAACTGTCTTTATTCACATATTGCATAGATGTGACTGTAGAACAACAGTAGACAAGAGCAAGGCACATAATGCTGATCAAATGCAAGATAATCTGCACAGGCAAACTCCAAACAGGAAGGCCAGTGTCCATGGCAGGTGGCACAGCAAGTACACGAGAGGCTGCACATGGGGAGACTCCAACACAGCAGAGCAACAGAGCCAGTGTCCATGGCACATGGGAGAGTACAACACAGCAGAGCACATAATGCTGATCAAATGCAAGATAATCTGCACAGGCAAACTCCAAACAGGAAGGCCAGTGTCCATGGCAGGTGGCACAGCAAGTACATGAGAGGCTGCACACGGGGAGACTCCAACACAGCAGAGCAACAGAGCCAGTGTCCATGGCACAGGGGAGAGTACAACTCAGCAGAGCAACATGGCCAGTGTCCGGGGCAGGTGGCACAGCAAGTACATGAGAGGCTGCACATGGGAGACTCCAACACAGCAGAGCAACAGGGCCAGTGTCCATGGCACAGGAGAGAGTAAAACACAGCAGAGCAACAAGGCCAGTGTCCAAGGCACAGGTGAGAGTACAACACAGCAGAGCAACAGGGCCAGTGTCCAGGGCAGGTGGCACAGCAAGTACATGAGAGGCTGCACAGGGGATACTCCAACACAGCAGAGCAACATGGCCAGTGTCCAGGGCAGGTGGCACAGCAAGTACATGAGAGGCTGCACAGGGGAGACTCCAACACAGCAGAGCAACAGGGCCAGTGTCCAGGGCAGGTGGCACAGCAAGTACATGAGAGGCTGCACAGGGGAGACTCCAACACAGCAGAGCAACAAGGCCAGTGTCCAGGGCAGGTGGCACAGCAAGTACATGAGAGGCTGCACAGGGGAGACTCCAACACAGCAGAGCAACAGGGCCAGTGTCCAGGGCAGGTGGCACAGCAAGTACATGAGAGGCTGCACAGGGGAGACTCCAACACAGCAGAGCAACAGGGCCGGTGTCCGTGGCACAGGGGAGAGTACAACATAGCAGAGCAATAGGGCCAGTGTCCAGGGCAGGTGGCACAGCAAGTACATGAGAGGCTGCACAGGGGAGACTCCAACACAGCAGAGCAACAGGGCCAGTGTCCATGGCACAGGGGAGAGTACAACACAGCAGAGCAATAGGGACAGTGTCCATGGCACAGGTGAGAGTACAACACAGCAGAGCAACAGGGCCAGTGTCCAGGGCAGGTGGCACAGCAAGTACATGAGAGGCTGCAAAGGGGAGACTCCAGCACAGCAGAGCAACAAGGCCAGTGTCCATGGCACGGGGGAGAGTACAACACAGCGGAGCAACATGCCCGGTGTCTATGGCACATGTGAGAGTAGAACACAGCATAGCAACAGGGGCAGTGTCCAGGGCAGGTGGCACAGCAAGTACATGAGAGGCTGCACAGGGGAGAGCCCAACACAGCAGAGCAACAGGGCAGGTGGCACAGCAAGTACATGAGAGGCTACACATGGGAGACTCTAACACAGCAGAGCAACAGAGCCAGTGTCCATGGCACAGGGGAGAGTACAACACAGCAGAGCAACAGGGCCAGTGTCCATGGCACAAGTGAGAGTACAACACAGCAGAGCAACAGGGCCAGTGTCCAGGGCAGGTGGCACAGCAAGTACATGAGAGGCTGCACAGGGGAGAGTACAACACAGCAGAACAACAGGGCCAGTGTCCATGGCACAGGGGAGAGTACAACACAGCAGAGCAACAGGGCCAGTGTCCAGGGCAGGTGGCACAGCAAGTACATAATAGTCTGCACAGGGGAGAGTACAACACAACAGAGCAACAGGGCCCAGAGGGCATGGCAAGGTGCAGAGTCAGGACACGAGAAGCTGCACAGGCAAGGGCAGAACAGCAGTGAATGACAAGGCCAGCGGGCATGGCAAAGTGCAGAGTCAGGACATCAGAAGCTGCACAGGCAAGGGCAGAACAGCAGTGCATGACAAGGCCAGTGGGCATGACAAAGTGCAGAGTCAGGACATGAGAAGCTGCACAGGCAAGGGCAGAACAGCAGTGAATGACAAGGCCAGTGGGCATGGCAAAGTGCAGAGTCAGGACATAAGAAGCTGCACAGTGAGTGTGTTTTACTGTACCCTTCCATGGGCAGCAACACACCCAGGTGGTAAACAATGGGCAGGACAAGCACACCTGTATGATAGACAGGTGTATGAGGGGAACTACCACTCACTCTTGGATGTCAGGCTGACTTGGAGCTGGCTGTGTGTCGGGGACAGCAGGAACACTTGACCTGGGAGAGAGAGAGGCCCAGGTGATGTAGGGCTATCAGTGGCTTGGCAAGCTGGAGGGCTGTTTGGACCAGGTGGTGTAGTGGCACGTGGAGGTGGAGTCATGCAGACATGTGACACAGTGTGTGTGGGAGAGGTTTGAGGGGCGCCTTTCCACTTCTTGGGAATTCTAAATGCTTTCCTGTACAGGGGTCAATGGGAACTGGTGATGACACAACAGGCACACACACCAACAGACCCGCATCAGGTGCAGACACTGGCGCTCCCTCTGGTGACATGCTGGATCCTGCAGAACACTTTGTCTGGCTACGCCTCTGGACCACCTTTCCCTGTTTGCCAGGTGTACCCTCTACAGTGCCCTCCTTTGCCTGTTTGCCAGGTGTCCCCCCTACAGCGCCCTCCTTTGCCTGTTTACCAGGTGTCCCCCCCTACAGTGCCCTCCTTTGCCTGTTTGCCAGGGGTAGCCCCTACAGTGCCCTCCTTCACTTGCTTCACTGGGCTTGGAATTGGAGTTGATGTGGCGGGGGAATGTGGCCCTGAGCCCTTCCTAGGTGTACCCTTGCCATACGACACCTCCTCAGTGGGCACAGACACTGCACACCTAGCTCTTCTTGAAGTTTTACGAACAGGACAGTCCTTCGCTGGTGATTCCTCTGAATCATGGGAGCCTTATGTCTGCTTCATTGCTTTTTCGGCCTTGCTCTTCCCTGACGGGCTCTTGTCTTTGCATTCTGGGGTGGCTCTGCTCTTCTGTGGGGATGGTGTCTGTGGGCGGACCTGCTTGGGTTGTTTCTGCTGGGTGCTTCTTGTGCTGTATCGTGACTGTGATCCATGGGAACCATGGTCACTATCATTCGATGTGGCCGCTGATTGGGGGGGTGGACAAAGGCACTGGAGCAGGAATGGTAGTATGTGCGTGTTGAAGGGCCGAAGTCACTGTGGATGACAATGCCTGGACTGTACGGTGTAGCCCACCCACGTCAGAGTGTATGCCCTCCATGTAGGCAACCTCCTGGCCTCATTTTTTGTCATGGTGACTGAAGCCATTGAGCAGGGCTGTCTGGCCCACACAAAGCTGGCGCAGGAGCTCTACAGACTCAGCACTGAGGGCAGCAGGGGGGACAGGTGCAGGTTCAGCGGTGCCAGGTGTGAATCTAACTCGTCCCCTCTTACTGACAGGGACACGGGCAGCACCAGAGGAAGTGGATGGGAAGCTGGCTGCTTTGTGGTAGAAGATGATGCAGCGTCCCCATTCCCTGCGCCTGCCAACATGGATGCATCACCGCTGGCATCAGATGATGTAGTACTTTGTGTCTCAGGCAGGGATTCCTCCTGCATACTCCGGTCCCCCTCAGATGCGCTGGTGAGCTCTGTGTCACTGTGCTCCGGTGCAGCTGTAGTGCTACTCTCGCCACCACTGGATTCAGGCTCCTGTTCTTCCGTGTCCACTGGGGATTCTGCTTGAGAGAGAGAGATGCAGGGTTGTGTTAGTGTCATCAGCAGTACAACGCAATTCAATCAATGCAGTACGGGAGAGACCCAAATCAACATGGTGACACCACACCCTGCAATCACATTGCAGCAACACACTACATAGACCTGTAACCCTGAATATCTGCCATGACTGAGCCATGTTAAGGCCACACAGCACAACACCCTGCCCGTGGATGAAGTGTACCAGACACACAACTTGCACTGCCCACACCTGGGGACATGATGTGGGGACACCACTTATTACCACTGACAGACCTTGAGGGAACAGGAGGGGACAACAGACACACCTATTAAGACATGACAGTCCACAATGGCAAGTAGCCCATACCAAACACTATGTGGTACTCTGGGGCACATTGTTGTCAGATGTGTGGGCCTCAACGGTCATGGTGCATGCAGAGTAGGCATATATAAAGTCACACTCAGATAGTGGACACTACTGTTCACCCCCTAATATATTCCCCTCAGTATCCCAATGCTGAATGACCATGTAGATCCTAACACATCTGTCTATGGGAAAGCACAGCAGGGAGGATCACCTTTGTAAGGCCAGTTTGGGCCAATGCATGACACTGGCACCCATCCTAGCAGCCACTCACATGACACAGCACAATACCACCCCACGAACATCACATGGGCCACAGCTGCCACAGGCCCGGTACACATGCATCCGCTCCCAGACAAATTCACCCTCCTCAAATACTCACCCCTGCCTTGCTTCTGATGCTCCTTCAGACGTGCATCCAGCTCAGGATGAGTCACTAGCAGAATGCGGCCCATCAGTGGTGTCATGCTGCGCCGTGCCAAATGCCCAGTGTGGGGTAGCAGCCCCAAGGTCATCTCCCACGTTCTTTGCCAGCCGGCTGATGTCGTCCCACCTCTTATGGCAGTGGGTGCATCGTCGGTTAGATACCCCCAGGGATCGCACCTTTGCTGCAATGAAATGAAATGACATGAAATGAAATGAATTTGTACTTGTAAAGTGCACTGCTGCCCCAGCAACGGGGCGTCCTGGTGCTGTACTCATACCGCTGTGGAACCCTTCCTGGCTCTTCCCTGTGAAATGTCCACTCCTGGGCACCCCCAAGGTGAAGCCAGGCATCCCAGCGCTGTTGGGGCCGTTGTGGAGATTAAGCAAGCTATTGCCCAGAGTTGCAGAGTGGGACCCATGATTAGAATAGGCACCGAGGCGAGAATGATCAGATCCGGGGAAATTGAGCCCAAGACCCGCCGAGGCGGGAATTGAACCCTGGTCCCGGGCCAGACCTCTGCATCAGGGTCTGCCGCTCTAATCATTGAGCCACACTTCTCCATTGGCCCTCCACACGGCCTGACACTGGTGTACCTTGAGCTGCAGGCATGGGAGAAAAGAAGAAGAAATGAGAGAGTGTCATGTACCAACATCTATCGGTACAGTAGCAAGACACAGACTCATTACCAAATGTAATCTCCCTCCATCCCAAACTGGGGTACACCTCACAAGGGCCCTCTGCATGGGCCAAGCAGATGTGATTGCATGCATTTATGAGGGCATACAGGGTCCCTGATAATCTCACACACATGCAGGATGACTGCACTGAACCCCCTCAGTCCTATGCATGTCTGGCCAGTACATACATCACATATCGACCTGTGTCTGTGTGTAGAATCATTGTGTGCATGACTGGGCAGCATTCAATGAGCATGTCCTGTGCACATATGTGTATGTAATGTGTGTGGCATCGGGGTACATGGACTCACCAACACAATATCCATCTACATGTGTGGTCGTGTGCAATTATACAGGGCTGAAATGGTGCATATTTTTATTTCGTTGTTAATGAACAAGAGTAAGGACACAGTAAGTGCAGTGATGTGATCTGGTCTTGGTGGGCGGGCACTGTGCATAGCCTCTGGGTTCACACTGAGTCGGACAACAGGGGCACACAGAGACAATCGGCCGAGCAATTACTGTCCTGGCACCTGCATGTCCAACATCCTGTGGCTCTGTATGACAATGTAACACACTCCACTCAGACATACAACTGCAGGCAGGGAAAACCGTGACATTGGGACACACACACTCCTTCGCCCTGGAGACAGCATGTTTGTCAGTGTATGATACAACCCCACACCCCCAGGCATATACTGCAGCAGTCCAACTACATGTCTGACCCCCCATGCCCTACATCTCCCTTTCTGATGACTTACCACAACATTGGGGGCACTATACAGCCTTGGGTACTGTGCCAGCACCCCGTCCACAAGGACCTCCAGCTCCTCGCTTTTGAATGGACTGACACGGATCTTCTCTGTCCTTGCCATCCCTGTGGACATGAAACACCTGTGGTGGAAGTGAGTGGTGAGGGGTCCCAGGCAGCAGGCTCTGTAGGCAGCAACAGGAGAGGGTCCCAGGCAGCAGGCTCTGGAGGCAGCAGCAGGAGAGGGTCCCAGGCAGCAGGCTCTGGAGGTAGCAGCAGGAGAGGGTCCCAGGCAGCAGGCTCTGTGAGCAGTGGAAATGTGAGGCTCACTCCCACAGATTTATAGCCTCCTGGGGTCGTTTCTTAGGTGCCAAGCTACAACAATTGGTTAAACCTAGGAGAAGGGGTTTTTTAGGGTACAGGGAAAAACTAGGCGCACAGCACACGTTAGTGTACAAGATAGGTAGGTTCGGGTGCAAGTAGGTGAGGGGACCAAGACCCTAAACCCCTCCAAGTGTGTGCAGAGCACACGCAATATACAGAAAAAACAAGTACCACTTGCACACCAAATTACAGTAAAGACAACGATGCCTCAATGGACATGAAGGAGCAATTAAAAGTGGTCGAAACAGAGGAAGAAATGGATGTTGGATGACTCCTCTTTTATTGTATGGATGGCCAGCCGACACGTGTTTCGTCGTCAAGTTGTGACAGTGCTTGCACGACTCATCAGGGCTGGGGATGATACAAAGTACAACATGGGATCTGATGTCCACACAATATCACGTAAATATATATGTAATAAGTTCCGGTGATTGGTAAGTGCGCGAGTGAGTGCTCGTGGTTGACGTGTAACAGAATATTTGCTATTTTTTATACATTGTTGCAGTTTAGCAAGGTGGGAACACACTGTGCCACACATGGTGATAGTGAACTCTATGTTGGGGACCAGAAATGACTATATAGTGGTGCGTGAGAAAGTGCGAGTGGAGTGCATACCATGCGTCAAAAGTGTGTAGCTGTCACAGGGGAATGGCGGTGAGAGTATCCCGTGAAAAGCACGACAAGATTCTTATGCGAGCGGTTCCATGGGGACAATTGTGCAACTGCACAGGGTGTGTTTACATTCTACGTATCTACTTAAAGCGGTGGAAACACGCCTCAACGGGCTATGGGTAAATAGAAGAACAAAACCCGTGCAAAAACACGCTATCTAATGTAGATGAGCGGCGGGATGCTCAAAGTTTCCTACCTGTGACTCGAAGAAGAAGGACCACAGGTCTAAAGCACAAAAAGGAAGAAGGAAACAAAAGGGCAAGACTCCGTATTATGACCAGTATAGTCTTGAAATGGAGCACTGCACCCTTAATTTTGTTGGGTGCAGATACAGGCAAAATCAAACTAAGTGAGACAATTATGATAGTACAAAATAAGAAGAGGTGGACACATCGAAAAAGATTAAAAATGAGGACTCACCGCTTGGCCGGTGATACTTCCGACCCGGCCCTTGCTCGGGACCAGGTTATAGGTTTGCAGATATAGGAAATTGCTTCTCATCCAGTGGACGGATTGTAGAGAGGGGAATGCTGGAAAGGGAGCATCATAAAAATATACTCAATGTGTGACCCAAACGTACTGAGGAAAAAATGAAATGCAGAGGCACATTGAAACTGGGTGGCGGCTAGGACGGGTAAAGTGGCCGCTTTGGGTACAAAATATCGCATAATTGTAAAAGTCTCACCTCAATAAAGGAGACAGTGCTCCAAAATCCTGGAGTGCGTAGTGCCACTTGATAATACGAGCATTCACATGGAGATATGGGGGTATTAAATCCAAGTGGTGGCAGGCGAGAGATCGTCAGATTGCAGTGGAATCTGTGAACGAAAAGGGATTGTGGCGTGAGTAGAAGAAGACCGGACCGCATGGTCTCAGTCGGTAAGCTGTGGGGATCGGAGCATGTCTTTCCAAGAGAAAGGCACAGAATAGGGATGTATACCGGTGTACACCTACCCGAAGTCAAGTTGATGGTCAGACGGGAGGGTGCTCCCAAGCAGCGGTTCCGGGTGCGGACACGTGGGTCCGACCCGGAAGTGATTTTATATTAGACGGCGGAGAGCCCGTATGTCCGAGACTAGAGCGGCAAGTGCACCTCGTCGGTGGGTGTGTCTGGCAAATCCACCCTCCGTATACTGGTTACGCGATAAGAAGCCCGAGAATGAGGGCGAACCCTAAGACATAATAGTGAATTTCATAATTGCGATAAAGAATCATGATAAGATAAATTAAGGCATAGAAAATGAAAAATGTGAAAAAATGAGAACGGGGACATAGAAAATCTCCGTGTTTCGTATAAAATAAAACTCGGATACCAAAGGGGTAATTGGGACTTAGGGTGATTCCAAAAGCATGCAAAGAGTAGTCCCAAGCATGCTAAAGGTAGTCATGCATCCATTCCACAGCATGCCAACGTGTTAGGTGATGCATAGAGAGGTAAACAGCACGTTTCATAATACATGAATCCTATTACGAAATTCAAGTGTGTACGACAAGTGAAGTAATGTACATAATACATCGCAAGGTTCTTGTAAGTCTTATCACATTACTTGGTAAAGCATTAGAACAAAAACAAGAATTTTATGCATGGCAGAACATTGGTTGCGGTCAACAATGCAGTGTGAACATCATGGTTTGATGAGAGGAAGAAATGACACAGTGAATGCAGTATCATTAGTGGCATATTGTCATCACTCGTATGAACTAATAGTGTGTAGTGTAACATATTTATCAAAAACCAATAGAAACCTCATGTGTCCCCACTGAGAGATACCATCCGTAAGGGTGGTATAGTAGGACAAAGTAGGAGGGGTCTACTGCGGTGACTACTAAAGATGAGAACAAGAATACAGAAAATATCATAGTGACATATGCAGGCAAAGAGTACTAGGGTTCAGTCCCCCAAGAAGAATTGCATCTCTTGGTCAAAATTTAATCCCTGAGACACGGTACGAAGGCGGAGGATCCATGTAGCCTCTAAGCGCCTTAGTTTAAGTTCTCTGTTACCGCCCCGTACACCAATAGGGACAGAGTCTATCCCAAAGAACGAGACCTGTTTGTCCATAGATTGTTCCCCGCACGCAGCCGCGTGTAGAGCAACTGGATATCTAGGATCCTGTTTGTGTATCGCTCTTATGTGTTCTGCTATCCTTTCTTTGAGCGGGCGGATGGTACTTCCCACATAGATTTTCCCGCATTTGCACTCGATAATGTATACTACATAACGTGTAGTGCAATTAATGTTAGTTCTGATAATGTAGGCGTTGCCTTTGGTGTCATGGAATTCTGTGGTTTTGTGTTTGGCCCACCGGCACATAGAGCAGAAACCGCACTTGTAGAAGCCAATGTTGCGTTTGGTAAGCCAGTTGTCGTCGGTGTTGCTCCGTGGGATTGTGGGGCTGAGTCTGTTCCTCAGAGTTCTGCCCCTTCTGTAGGTGATCTGGGGGTGTTCTCCCACGTAGTTCGAAATGTTCTTGTCCTTTTTAAGGATGTTCCAGTGTTTGCTGAAGGTTCTACGTAGTGCTTGGTGGTGGTTGCTGTAGTCAGTAATCATGCGGATGGTTCCAAGATTGTCTGTTCTTTTGTTTTGTTTGTCCTTCAAAGTGTCTTCTCTGTTGATTTTCAAGATCCTAGACGTAGCTGATTTGAGTAGGTCGTCGGGGTAGCCTCTTCTCTTGAAGCGTTCCTGCATACTCATGAGTGTGTTTTTGAAATCTTGGTCGTCACTGCAGTTTCTGCGAGCTCTTAGGAATTCTCCAAATGGTATGCTGCTGATCTGGTGGGATGGGTGAGCGCTGTTGGCATGCAGAATCGCATTGCACGCTGTACTCTTCCTGAAAAGTTTGCTATTCAGTTTGTTGTCAAGGATGTATATTTCCAGGTCCAGGAACTCGATCTTGTTTAGACTTGAGGTCATGGTGAACTTCATGTCCCACGTGTTGTTATTGAGATGACTGTAGAATTCTAACAGGAGTTCATGTGTACCAGACCAAATCAGGAAGCAGTCATCGATGTATCTTCCCCAAAAGACTATATAGTCTATGAAACTAGCTCCTTTGGTGCCCCAGATGAGATCGTTCTCTAGAGCGCCCATGAACAGATTGGCGAACGAAGGGGAAAATTTCGAGCCCATGGCGACTCCTTTCGTTTGTCTGTACCATGCGTTGTTGAACATAAATACATTGTTGTTCAAGATGAGTTCCATCATGGAGATAAGCATGTTAGTGTGTTGCTACATGGTGGCTGGGTGTTTCTGTAGAATTTTGGTGACAACTTTAAGTCCAAGATCCGGTTTGATGCTGGTGTACAGGGCTACCACATCCATAGTGACCAGGAGGTTGCCTGGTTGCCATTGAAGATCAGAGAGGATACTCAATATGTGCTCTGTGTCCTGAATGAAGGAGGGTAGGTTGCGTACCAAAGGGCCTAAAAACAGGTCAACGTATTCCGCAAGTCTTTCCGTGGGACCCCCAATCCCGGAAATGATGGGGCGTCCAGGAGGGAAAGGGAGATCTTTGTGTACCTTGGGAAGGGTGTACAACCAAGGAAACGAGGGTTTGATTACTTTCAAGTAGAGATATTCATCTTCATTGATTAGACCGTTTTCTTTCCATGTGGTAAGAGATCTATTGATTTTGGTCATAAGTTGTGCTGTTGGATTGTGGTCAAGGTGTTGGTAGCACGTATTGTCTTGTAATTGACCAAGAATTTCTTCATCATAGTCTTTTCGGTTCATAATAACGACGTTCCCTCCCTTGTCTGCTTCTCTTATTATGATGTCCTGGTCCTTGATGAGGCTGTTCATGGCTGCTCTTTCTCCCGTGGTTAGGTTGTCTTTGTATTTAAAGGTACGTTTTGTGTCTCTTAGTTCCAGTTTGTCAATATCTTCCAAAACTCTTTTGTGGAAGTTGTCTATGGAGTTGCCTCCAGGTAATGTAGGGATCCATTTGGATTTGGATTTGAGCCCACTAACAATACTAAAGTCTGATTCGATGTTGAGTTCCTCTAAAAGGGTGTCCATATCTTGAGGAGTTCGTTCTAGGTCCGTAATAGAAAGAAGGAGGTGTGTGGCTTGGATATCATTAATGGTCAAGACATCAGGTTCAAACTCAGTAGGGATGTTGGTAGAAATTTTATTGGACAGTGGGGACACATGAGGTTTCTATTGGTTTTTGATAAATATGTTACACTACACACTATTAGTTCATACGAGTGATGACAATATGCCACTAATGATACTGCATTCACTGTGTCATTTCTTCCTCTCATCAAACCATGATGTTCACACTGCATTGTTGACCGCAACCAATGTTCTGCCATGCATAAAATTCTTGTTTTTGTTCTAATGCTTTACCAAGTAATGTGATAAGACTTACAAGAACCTTGCGATGTATTATGTACATTACTTCACTTGTCGTACACACTTGAATTTCGTAATAGGATTCATGTATTATGAAACGTGCTGTTTACCTCTCTATGCATCACCTAACACGTTGGCATGCTGTGGAATGGATGCATGACTACCTTTAGCATGCTTGGGACTACTCTTTGCATGCTTTTGGAATCACCCTAAGTCCCAATTACCCCTTTGGTATCCGAGTTCTATTTTATACGAAACACGGAGATTTTCTATGTCCCCGTTCTCATTTTTTCACATTTTTCATTTTCTATGCCTTAATTTATCTTATCATGATTCTTTATCGTAATTATGAAATTGACTATTATGTCTTAGGGTTCGCCCTCATTCTCGGGCTTCTTATCGCGTAACCAGTATACGGAGGGTGGATTTGCCAGACACACCCACCGACGAGGTGCACTTGCCGCTCTAGTCTCGGACATACGGGCTCTCCGCCGTCTAATATAAAATCACTTCCGGGTCGGACCCACGTGTCCGCACCCGGAACCGCTGCTTGGGAGCACCCTCCTGTCTGACCATCAACTTGACTTCGGGTAGGTGTACACCGGTATACATCCCTATTCTGTGCCTTTCTCTTGGAAAGACATGCTCCGATCCCCACAGCTTACCGACTGAGACCATGCGGTCCGGTCTTCTTCTACTCACGCCACAATCCCTTTTCGTTCACAGATTCCACTGCAATCTGACGATCTCTCGCCTGCCACCACTTGGATTTAATACCCCCATATCTCCATGTGAATGCTCGTATTATCAAGTGGCACTACGCACTCCAGGATTTTGGAGCACTGTCTCCTTTATTGAGGTGAGACTTTTACAAGTATGCGATATTTTGTACCCAAAGCGGCCACTTTACCCGTCCTAGCCGCCACCCAGTTTCAATGTGCCTCTGCATTTCATTTTTTCCTCAGTACGTTTGGGTCACACATTGAGTATATTTTTATGATGCTCCCTTTCCAGCATTCCCCTCTCTACAATCCGTCCACTGGATGAGAAGCAATTTCCTATATCTGCAAACCTATAACCTGGTCCCGAGCAAGGGCCGGGTCGGAAGTATCACCGGCCAAGCGGTGAGTCCTCATTTTTAATCTTTTTCGATGTGTCCACCTCTTCTTATTTTGTACTATCATAATTGTCTCACTTAGTTTGATTTTGCCTGTATCTGCACCCAACAAAATTAAGGGTGCAGTGCTCCATTTCAAGACTATACTGGTCATAATACGGAGTCTTGCCCTTTTGTTTCCTTCTTCCTTTTTGTGCTTTAGACCTGTGGTCCTTCTTTTTCGAGTCACAGGTAGGAAACTTTGAGCATCCCGCCGCTCATCTAAATTAGATAGCGTGTTTTTGCACGGGTTTTGTTCTTCTATTTACCCATAGCCCGTTGAGGCGTGTTTCCACCGCTTTAAGTAGATACGTAGAATGTAAACACACCCTGTGCAGTTGCACAATTGTCCCCATGGAACCGCTCGCATAAGAATCTTGTCGTGCTTTTCACGGGATACTCTCACCGCCATTCCCCTGTGACAGCTACACACTTTTGACGCATGGTATGCACTCCACTCGCACTTTCTCACGCACCACTATATAGTCATTTCTGGTCCCCAACATAGAGTTCACTATCACCATGTGTGGCACAGTGTGTTCCCACCTTGCTAAACTGCAACAATGTATAAAAAATAGCAAATATTCTGTTACACGTCAACCACGAGCACTCACTCGCGCACTTACCAATCACCGGAACTTATTACATATATATTTACGTGATATTGTGTGGACATCAGATCTCATGTTGTACTTTGTATCATCCCCAGCCCTGATGAGTCGTGCAAGCACTGTCACAACTTGACGACGAAACACGTGTCGGCTGGCCATCCATACAATAAAAGAGGAGTCATCCAACATCCATTTCTTCCTCTGTTTCGACCACTTTTAATTGCTCCTTCATGTCCATTGAGGCATCGTTGTCTTTACTGTAATTTGGTGTGCAAGTGGTACTTGTTTTTACAACAATTGGTTGTCCAGGTCTGCCTCTTTCAAAACCATCCAATGACCGCCTCTGCAATGGCGGAGCACGCCTTCCGCGATTTTGAAAACTGCATCATGCCACTGCAATCATCGCTCCCATTGGCTGTAGGCAATGCTCCATGGCGGTGATGCATCGCAGGGGCCCGGGGTGCACTACCGTGATGGTGCATCTTTCAAAACCATCCAATGACTGCCTCCACAGTGGCGGAGCAGGCCTTCCGCGATTTTCAAAACTGCATCATGCCACCGCAATCATCGCTCCCATAGGCTGTAGGCAATGCTCCATGGCGATGAAGCACAACCGGGGGCAGGCCGTAGCTACCGCAAGTAGGGTGGCGGAGCATGCCAACCGCCATCGTCCCATGTCTCAATGGCTAGCACTACCGCACTCGTGTAAGGGGTGGTGCTGATGACACACCGCCGGGGCCAGGCGGTAGCTACCGCGAGTAGGGTGGCGTAGCATGCCAGCCGTCATCTTCCCATGTCTCAATGGCTAGCACTACCGCACTCGTATAAGGGGTGGTGCTGGTGACACACCGCCGGGCCAGGCAGTAGCTACCGTGAGTAGGGGGGCAGAGCATGCCCAACGTCATGCCGGGGCCAGGTGGTAGCTACCGCGATTTGGGGCACATGGAATGGCAAGGTCCAACGGGGACACTTCAACAGTACACAGTGGCAAAATGGTGAAGGGCACATCATCATGCACACAATGCCATTATTCCATAGAATCCACAGGTGGATGCACCTGCCATGGTTGGCTACGTGTGACATACATTGGTCTGTGGTCCCTGCCATGTCAATTATGCATTTGATGGTTGATGATGCATGACAGTGTTGAAGTGGACTCAACAATGTGTAACCAATCAATGTGTTGTGGGTCACTGCTGACCTTGGCAAGGCTTGTCTCACTGTATCATGTTGTTACTTACTATCTGCTCACACACAATTGATGTTTCGCCGCCTGCTGTGATCATTGTGTTGTGGATGTGTGCTGAGTTTACATGATGCATTGAGGTGTGACAGGTACAGCAGATGAGTATGAGACAGTCATGTTCATTTTCAACACATTGGCTGGATGGTACGCTACAAGGCGTGCATATGCGAAATGTGGGGTTTAGTATGTGTGCATTTACATTGACCTATGTGTAGTTTGCGGCACTTGTGTATGATAAATAGAGAGGTGTGCCCTCTGTGTGGCTCAAATGTCTACCCATGTAACCTGGAGTGTCACGCATTTCTCAGGGCAGTCCTTGTTTTTCCGTGACATCCTTAACCGGATGTGCTGTGGCCATCTCATGATGGTTGTCATTGACATGTGTCCATTTTGATCTCAACTAGGAGGAGGCATCCTCTCATACGTCACTTGACACTGCTGGAGGACTTGGAGGATGTTGCGATAATTCGTAAATTCCACCTCGACAGACCGACCCTAAAGACCCTTTGTGATCTGTTGGAGCCCCACCTGCAGCCTCGTCGCCACTACCCAACAGCTTTCACACCAACGTACAAAGTGATGGCAGCCCTCCATTTTTTTGCAACTGGTTTCTTCCAGGAGACTGTGGCCAGTGCTGCAGGGATGTCTCAACCCATGTTCAGCCTGGTGCTGAGGGATGTACTTGCAGCGATGATGATCTATAAGGATAGATACATACATTTCCCCAGGGGAGCTGAGTTGGCCGGTGTGAAGGGAGACTTCTATCCCCTTGGGCACATCACCCATGTTGTTGGTGCTATCGATTGCAACCACGTTGGTCTGGTGCCACCACAGGCGAATGAGCACATTTTTCGCAATCGAAAACATTATCACTCGATCAATGTGCACGTGATGTGCCTGGCAGACATGACCATATCGCATGTGTGTGCCAGATTCCCCGGCTTGGCCCATGACTCGTACATCCTGAGGAACAGCATTGTGCCCCGGTTGATGGCAAATCTGCTTCCCGAGCGTGCTTGGATTGTGGGTGAGTATGCCTAGTGATATGGCGTGCTGCGTGTGTGACCTGCTGCCCTCTGCCTGTGCAACATTGCAATGTGTGTTTGTCATTCCTAGGTGAGGCTGCATATCCCAGCCATCCATGGCTGCTGAGCTCACTACGTAATCCCAGGACCCCGGCTGACATCAGGTACAATGAGGCCCATGGCAGGACCCATCGCGTCATTGAGCGAACTTTTGGCCTGCTCAAGCCAAGATTCCGCTGCCTTGGCAGGACTGGAGGCGCACTGTCATACTCGCCTAGAAGGTCTGTAAGATCGTTGTGGCATGCTGTAGGCTCCACAACATGGCCATTCACAAGGGGATTCCCCTGCTCCTGGATGATGATGAGGAACCAAGGCCCCCGCCTGCTCGAGGACCTGAGTCCAGTGATGGGGACAGTGGAGAGGAGGAAGGAGTTGACATACGTCAACAGCTCATCACCCGCTACTTCACTTGAAGGTGGGTGACGAGGTACAAATTGTACATTGTCTGGTGTGATTGCTGTTGTCGTGAAGGGCTATGTGCAGATGGTACAGACAGGCACATGTAAAGTCACCTGTGTGTGGATATGTGGCAGTGACATCTCACCTGTGAACGTAAACGGGATTCTGTTTGTTGACACTTGTTGCACATTGTGTTGTCTGCCTGTTGACTTATGTAGATGGTTGGTATAGTGTAATGTCTGTGATGCCACACTCACATCGGTGACTGTTGTTCTGTTGTGTCTCCCTAGGTGCCTCAAAATTATCCAGGGCTACATACTGTACATCTTTTAGATACATTATGGACATTTTGAACACTGTAAATATTGCACTGAAGACAAAGCTGAAGCAATTGAAGTGTGTAAGGTATTTTATTTACAAAGTTGACATGTGAGGGGTGCGGGCAGATTTACATGAAGTTGGTGATGGAGCAGTGAGTTGACAGTCATGGTAAATGAGATGTGAGAGTAGACACTACATGGAAGTGGTGACCCAGTCCAATAGACAGGTGCCATTCACATGGCAGTGTGGGGAAGGACAGTCCAAACAGTCAATGCAGTGGGGAAGAGGGTTGCCATAAGGGCTGGCTTTGTGACTGGCGTTTGACTGGTGCTTTGCCTCCAGAGACTCCCAGGCTCCTCTTTGGACGCCCCCTTGGTTGTTTGGCTACGGGGGGACCCTGATCCATGGCCAGCGCCATCTAAGGACTCACCCCTCTCTGTGGCCACAGGGGAGGATGGTGCACTGTCATCGTGCAGCACAACAGAGGGGGCGGAGGTGTTGTTTGGGACGCAGGCCTGTCCCTCAGTAACGCCACTTGCTGGCCCATGAGGTCCACCATTTGTCCAAGGCGGGTGTCGATGGACCTCATCAGCAGGATGAGCTTGCGCAATAGTTCGTCAGACCGGCCACTTTGTCCCTGGACCTGTTCGTAGGCCCCGATGACTCTGGTGAAGTGGTCCAGGGATGGTGTACCAACCTCCTGAGGTCTGGGGGTGACCCTGGTCCTGCCACCTGCCCTGCTGCCACGGACATGTTGCCTCGCCACTGTGGGTCCACGCACATTCTCCCTGCCGTCCACAGTTGTTGGTGTGGGCTGGTCATCCCCTGGGACAGGGAGGGTGCTGTAGGTGCCACTGGTGGTGGTGGTGGTGGTGGTGGCGGCGGCGGTGGAGGCACAGGCCACAACTGCAGGGGTCTGCTGTGCAGTTGTTGTTGCAGCAGACGTGGTGGTGGGGAGGATGGGGTCCTGGGACCTGTTGCTCCCTGGCACACCAGATGGGCCGTACTGGCGACTAGGGGGTTTATTTAGGTATTCCAGAATTACAAGGCGCACAACCAGAGTGTCCGTAAAGTTAAGGCTTAAAACATAGGTATACAGTGATTGGTACAGGCAATGGGGCGAACGGTAAAACCTCACAACCGCTCGAAGATGGACCAAGCTTGGTGCATACTAGAACAAGAAAAAACCACAATGCCCCTGCACTTGTACAGAAGTGTATTTACGGTGTGTGGTAACACCACTGTCAATTAGCTCAGTATGAGGAAAAATAGTTTAGAACAACATCCAACTCATTCAAGTAAATAAATTGTCGGTAATCGTTTTTAGACAAAATAGGGAAGGAAAATCAGGATGTAATCCGTTGTTGGTGCAAAAGAGTTTTCGTTTATTGTTCCGTTAAGTAGGCCAACACGTGTTTCATCGCAGGGAAACTTCAGGGCTGGATTAAAACATAGAGAGTGCATTTGCGATCATGTTTTACGTTTGCAAGTGTATTCAGATGTGACTTGGTAGTGTCACCAAAAGTGACAAGAAGACATGCCAACTAGTGAATGTAGGTGACTTGGTGTTCACAGGTGTGGAGACATTATTCTTTTTGTGAGTAGTGAGAAAAACATTTTTTTGTGCGAAACTGTGACTATTCTTGGTATTGTTATTATTCGTGACGAGTTGTAGACAGTAGAACATTTTGTGGCCGTTGAAAAATAAGGTGCTATAAGTGAAAAGGTAGTGTCGCAACGTGAGGTGTTTGACAAGGAAAGAGTACGATATCCCGAGTGACTGTTGAGGTGAGCTTATATACATTTCATCAGAACCCATATGATAACTGTACCATGGCGCTTAAATGGTAGAAACATTACACATTCTCTCGTGCGCTTTCGTTTTTTTGGTGTCTATCATGAGTCTCATCTAAAGCGTGTGGGAATGCTAGGTAGTAATCACGTTTAAAAATGACTCTGGGTTCTTGGAGATTAACTATGTGCTCAATGCGATTTATTGCGATGTTATGTTAGTCCATTACTAGAGCGGTAATGTTTCAGCCTGTCTACTATTCAGACGAGTGTCGTCTGAAACAGGAAAGAGCAAAAAGACTGAAGAAATCACAATTTAAAGACAAAAAATTAAAAACGAGATATTATTTTAGAGCAGTCTCTATTTCTTGTGTTCTGTCATGAGTTAAAAAACTAAAAGTCGAAAAATTGCAACGCATGCTCAAGTGGAAGTGATAGTTAAGTGGGGAGGGAATAGAGGAGCACTCACCCTAATAGATGAGGTGCCAAGGCCACCTCTGATACGTGTAATCAAAAGATCCTGTAAGACGGAGTTTCACTTGTTGAGTGAAGTCGCACTCCGAGAACGGATAAGTCTGTTGGAAGTACAGTCAGGGTTATCTTCGTTACCAACGATTTATCCGGATATTATTACATGGTTTGTTCTCTACATATTGTGATATGTTTCAAAATACGCGCGCACAAAAACGCGCGCAAAAACAGAAGAACAAGAGAGTGGAGGGGCTGGGGTGAAAAAAAGGGGAAATGGACCTACCTCATAAATAAAGCACAGAGTATAAACCGGGAGGAGAGGATTGACAGGTAGCTTCAATTGCGTGACGCTGTCAAATACTACGTATGGCGGGTACACCTGTATATGTTCGTCACCGGCGGGATAAAAAAGAGCAAAAACGAATTATTTCTGCTTCCCCATCGTCTCTGGTATTTAAGGCAAAAGTAGATATTGTTTCGCGCACGTCAGGGAGAGGTTGCTTACCTGGTCGTAGCAGTTCTCCCTCTTGAGTTTCCCGGCGCCGTTTTCCGAAGACGGTCACGTGACAGGAAACCCGGCCTGAAGATATACCGGCCGGCGGTTTCCTGTTCGTGTAACTACTAGACCGTCAACCCTGTGTGCTGACATTCACTAGTGGTGGCTGTGGTGAAGAAATACTACAAGACCACAGTGATGCCTATGGGGTTAGGCATACCCGTATCTGTGTAGCGGGTATTGTCCCAATTATAACAATACTAATCCTCCGAAATTGTGTGAGCCTTGTGCCTAAAATTTCCTTCTTGCTAGAGAGATGGGTAACCTTCGATTTAGCAATTGATACTCAGACAATGGTTAAGCCGAGTTCATTACTTGCTTTGGGAGCATGCGTGCAAAAAAGATACTAGATTGTGGTGTCAGAAAGCTATTATATAGTCTTTCCTTATTGTTCCATTAGTTACTCTATATAAGAGATCCTCCGTATCTATTTAGGAGGGAGGGAACTTGTTATTCAGGTGTTTCACATACAGTAGAATACTGTATATCATAGGAGGTTTATATTATGGTTATGAGCACAAAATTCGGTTTATTCCCTCTGGGTGATATCAGTTATTTAGTTTAGGGAGAAGGGGAAGTCCTACCTCTCGATGGGGGTTTGTTTGATATAATGGCTACTATTAGTAACTTTGGTTTAACCTGTTCATGTTATGTCACACATCACAAGATAAACATTTCACATTTTCTTTTTATCACAAAACAATAATAGTCTTATATTGCTTATTTGACAAGTTATTTGTGGAGTTTTTTTGTCGACACATTTCCAACGATGTCTAATTGTTCACATTTCTTTGTGTAAGCGAAAACATGTTTTAAAAGAAAATGAAAAAGGAGTGTGAAAATATATCAGAAATTAGACAAAAATAGTGTCAACTTGAGAAAATTATTTTTCACGAGAAAATAGTCATTAATTTTACATGGGGAAAATTAAACGAAGGAAGCCGCTGAGGCATAGGGTTAAGTCAATGGTGTATATATACTGTCTATACATTCTCGGCAGGCTTAGATTTGATAATCTAATATGTTTCCAGGCTACTTATTCTTGTTTCGTTCCGGAGATGGACGGTTGTGGCTGCGACATCTCCTTTTTAGATCCATTGGGATTACTAGTATCCTAAGAAAAATTGCATCTCTGGATCATAATTCAGTCCGTGTTGGTGTGGGCTGGTCATCCCCTGGGACAGGGAGGGTGCTGTAGGTGCCACTGGTGGTGGTGGTGGTGGTGGTGGCGGCGGCGGTGGAGGCACAGGCCACAACTGCAGGGGTCTGCTGTGCAGTTGTTGTTGCAGCAGACGTGGTGGTGGGGAGGATGGGGTCCTGGGACCTGTTGCTCCCTGGCACACCAGATGGGCCGGCCTGGAGCTCATTGTCCAGAGAATCCTAGGAGTCTACATCCGAGAGTCCATATACCGGGGGTGGATTCTGGCTCTGCTGGTCGTTGTCCTCAGCAGTGAGTTCTTGGTCACCTGTGGATTAGATGGGGAATGGTCAGTGTTGTGCACTGTGCAATAATTCTGTGTGTCAACCACTGTCTGTACACTATACAATTGACTGATCTTCACTATTTTTTGTAAGTGCAATACTGTGCCTCATTACATGATGCAGACGTACATATATTACTGGTACATGCCAGGTATCGATGAATTGCATGCAATTGGTGCTGTGTGTAGTGATGCAGGTCTGCTACCCACAAACAGCCAGCCCAGGGAAGATGGCTACCTACCTGTGAGTTTGTTTGGTGTGCTGCAATGGCTTCCAGGGGCTCCTGGGAGGGAGGGAGTGCTCCATGCTGCTGGGGTTTGGGACAGGGGGCATGGTGGGAGTAGGGGTACAGGCCTCCCTCCCCCAAACAGGCCTCCCCAGCAAGATGACCACCTACCTGTAAGGTGAGGTTGGACAATGCAATGGCTTCCAGGGGCTCCTGGGAGGGAGGGAGTGTTCCATGCTGCTGGGGTGTGGGGCAGGGGGCATGGTGGGAGAAGGTATACAGGCCTCCCTCCCCCAAACAGGCCTCCCCAGCAAGATGGCTACCTACCTATAAGTTTGTTTGGTGAACAATGCAATGGCTTCCAGGAGATCCAGGGGGGGTAGTGCTCCATGTTGCTGGGGTGTGGGACATGGGGGCACAGTGGGAGTAGGAGTACAGGCCTCCTTCCCCAAAACAGGCCTCCCCAGCAATATGGCTACCTGCCTGTAAGGTGAGGGTGGACAATGCAATGGCTTCCAGGTGCTCCTGGGAGGGAGGGAGTGCTCCATGCTGTCCAATAACACTTAGAACAAATATAAAAAGACTGACATATTTCCCAACCCAGTATCCCCAGAATGGGTAGGTAGCCCTTAATATGTACACTTGAAAAATATGAACAAAGACCTCTTAAACTCCTTAAATTTGTGCCAGTTTGTTGGTTTTGAGTACCTTAGTAGAATATTCAAAGATGGCCGATGCGGCTTCGGGACTCAAGCATGAGCATACTTTTGGATAATATTCAAAGATGGCCAATGCGACTAAGGGGCTGGAATATGAGATTATGCAGGAGAAACGTATATATAGAGAAAAAATATAAACACTTTATGAAAAGAGCGTTAAAAATTAAATATTAAGAGTGGCTGACTCTAGCGTTTTTTAATACGAACATAGCTTTTGAAACAAACTTCTTGTAACGTATCATACGAGAGACGTGAGCATGTTTGTGAAACACTCAAACATAGCCGACGGCTTTTGAGCAGGAAAGGCGGGTTGATGAAATATAAATTGACCCGTCACCTGGAAGGAGTTTACACGCACAAAATTTGGAAGTCTGTTAGAACAGGGAGGCCGAGGAACAAGAGTCTGCTGAGTGAAAACAAGAATCCCAGATGCTAAACCGATGGCTTTTGCAAATAATATATACCTTAGCTCTTTTTTAAGATGTTCTTGCTCTATACAACATGTAGCTTAATATATTTGAAGCTGCAGCACTCTATTCGGTAATGTGTATATTTTAAAAAAGAAAACAGTTAGTCATTATGCTGTTATTCTAGATTAAATATAAGAACCTGTTATTGTGAAATGGCCATGGTTACTGCCCTTTAGAGCAACTGCAACCGTAAGTACCGCATTCGGTTATACGTGCTTTAGAAATGAGAACAATGAGGAATTGCACTGGTCTTTCAGTTGAATCGTAAGGGTTTAACCGTCATGAAATCACTACTGCAGCATGTTTAAACAAACACACAGGGAGTCTGATTATTAAAGTACCGGTAGATATGTGCCCAACCCTTTAATGTGATGTATGTGAGTTAGCTGCTGAGGAATACGAGCCCACACAATCATGGAGATGTGGCATGTAGCGTTAAAACTTTTTTATAAATTGTAATACTTATAAATTCTAAGAGTGAGTCAATTGAAAAACGACCGATTTGTGTCCAATTAAAAACAAGACGCGATTGAAAAGGGAAATATGGCTTGTAATTTCAAAACTTACATATACAGAGATTTTATATAGCTGTTCAATTGAAAAACGACCGTGATACCGAATATGACGCCGCTGTTGTAAAGGCGCACCCGCAGGTCATTGAATAACCGTGAGGTTTACAAAAATACAGCTATTTATCCTGTTTCAATTGGATAAGCGATGACATGCCGTTTTGCATTTGAGCATAATTAAAAAGGCATTAAGTATGGAGGAAAATAGAAGCAAACTAAAATCTGTGATGTTTGTCTTCTCAATAGGAATGAAGATTTGTCCTTTACAACATTTATAAGATTACTTTGCAAGACACGGTGGTTCTAACAGACAAAATCTGTAGATAAATTACCACGTCATAAAGGTACGAGACAGGACAAAGTTCTTAATTAAAGAAACAGTTATAGGTTTACGTTGGGAAAATGACCTGTAGATAATGATGAATTGTTTTTATTCATAGGTTGTTTATCCTGGCAATCTTGTTTGTGAGACATATAATACCACGGAGTATGGCATTAAACATAACCTAAGTCAATTCAATTTAATTCAAAAGAACCTTTATTCGGCTTAAGTAGTAAACCATAAAAGTTACACATCCTGATACATCCAAGGTAAAAATGCATAGTTAGAGGGCTAACATCAACAATATACATTAATAAATAATTAAAAGGGCTTGAAAAGAATTCATTACTGATCATGATACATCTAAAGTGAATGGGCATTAATTAAACGATATCCATAGCAGCAAGCAATTAATGAATAATTAAAAAGAATTTAAAAAAAGTTCATTACAGATCCATCTGCTTCCTAGACTTAACAATTGATTTTAAAAATTCCACAATGAAAAATAGACAATCCTCCTTCAATAATTGTAGGTACATCAATGCCGGACGAACCTGTACAAAATTAAGTTTTTTTTAAAAGAGGGACAAGGTAGCGTTTACGAGGGACCTAAGTCAACTTAAGGTATGACATACTTATATATACACTATTGGCAAATTAGGAGGCTAGATTAGGAACTCTATATAGCCAATGAGAACAGATAATAGCTAACAGTCATATGTGTATGTTAAAAGAATTAACAACAACCTTAGTTGAATTATGTTATGTCGCGATCAATGATCATACATGTGATAAGGTGTCAGGAATAGGTATGATATTGTACTTTTGATTAAAAAACAGAGGATCAAATATCAGAAATGTATTGTTAATGTATATTATGAAATAGGATTCCATTTACTTCAACACAAGTGGGTAAAAGATTAGAATGTAAGAGATTGAGAAGGTTGTGAGTAATGACGACAACTGTAATGTGGAAAATGTTCAACTTGTAGACAAGCACACTGTCTAAAACTTAGTATTTTATTCTTTTTATTATTTAGATGTTTAAACTTTGTTAGTCCTGAAGAAGGTGAAGGCATCAAGGTGTCACCGAAACGCTGCGTCAACTTTTTTGTTGTTGTTTTTTCTTAATAAAGTTTTTAACTGGTATATATTTTTAGAGTGTAACCCCCAGTGGGAGGAGTATCATGATATTGATTGAAGCTAGAAATAGCTTAAATTGTATGTTTTTAAAATATTCTTATGGTCAATAAATTCCTATGAGAATTTCAAGTAATCTAGCTGTTAGTTGTTGTTGTCTTATGATTCATGAGATATTACACATATAGAAACTTGTGGAATAGGATATGAAAGATTAACTTAGACACTTGGTCCTGAGTAAGGAATTTCTGCTCTTGATATTAAAATATATGGACACTTTCTTTCGCTTTGTGTTTACCCCGTCCCTTTGCTTCGCACTGGGGTAGCACTGGGTCCCTTTCTCTTATTTTGTTTGGAACGTCCATCCCAACACCAATTGCACACCCCTTTGGTGTATCAGACTGCTGTGGTAAGGCAAATATGAACAAGGTGGCATAAATTAAAGTTAACTGGCTTTGGGCAACCCTGTAACCCAACAAGAACGTACACAAAAGTGATGTCCCATTGGCGTTTATACCCTGTATGCATGCCCCCAAACTTTTGACACAAGTAGTACATGCTTGGTTGCCCCATATGTGTGTGTCTCATCCCCAGGACAGTGGTAGGCATCTTTCTGGAATGGGGTAAGTAGTTGTCACATATGTAGTCACACATACAACATATGAAAAACAGTGTAACTTGTACCATTGCATGCATTGCCAAACATTGTGAAGCCAGCACTATATAAAACTCAATAAATAAATACATCTGTGAATCTTTGAATGTTGAGAGCCCAGACACATTTTGAACAAAAAACATCTGAACAATGAAAGCAACATCCACAACATATGTCACATGCCATAGCCATGGATTGTTGCCAGGCGTATAACAGCTAAAAGAAAATGGTACAAATACAGGTCCAGTACCACCTAGCGTTATTTTAATAACCGCATTACACGATAGCATGAAGTTTTCATAGCCGAAATAAAAAAATGGCAAGTACATGAGTTGTCGATGAAAATTCTGCTCTTAACCATTTGCGGCACAAACATTCAAACAAACTACACTGGACTGCCACTTCTGGCCTGCAATGGTGCTTGTCGATTGCCCGCCAGTTTCTGCTTAGTTTTGCACTTGGCATCATGCCAGTGCCTCTTGCAGTCCGTCACTGTCCTCTTGACTTCTACGATGGAGGTCACCTTGTTGACAATCGACTGCCATAAAGCGTTTTTAGTCCCCAGTGACACCTTGGAGGTGACCAAGGGCTGGTGTTGATGCTCCATGATCTCATTCTCCTCCCGACTGTATCTGCGTTTTCCTCTACCTCAGGGACTCTGGCTGCTCATCCTGGCTGTTGGGAGAATATTGCTAAGGGTTGTTGTCCTATGCTGCACTTGGTCCTGGCTGCTCCATTCTGTATTCAGGTATTTTTTTTTCCCTTAGCAGCGTATTTGTAAGCTCTGTTTAACGCTAGACGCTGAAAAGTGATGTTGGGCTGACTAGCGTGATCTTTTTTACTGCTACTTAGCTGGACGTCACTTTTTTCACAGTAACGTAAAAGATTTTATCGCCTTGACTCAAGAGTTAGTGTCAATTTTCACACCCCCTAGCTGATCCTAATGCCATGTTGCGACGACTTGTAAATACGTTGCGTTAGGATTTGGCGATCGGCAGCCGTTAAAAAATTGCAGCTGAGCAGCATGAAAACTGCTTAGTGTCAAATCTTATACATATACCCCATAATTACTATTTGGGATTGGTGACTACCAACCTCAACGAACAATGACAACTGATGTCAGGGTGAACCCTCGAAGTCACTAAATTAACATAAGCTCAATACCCTGGTAGCTATGGACATGAGCAGACAGGCTCAATTTAGGGCAATCAGTAAGTATTTAGGCAGTACCAAAAAGGTAATAAAGTAGAATTACAAAAGAATAAAGACTTTAATCAGGTTAGCAACATAGCGTACGATTTAATAAACAAAATGACACCAAAGTTATAAAAAAACAATAAGGGGAACCAGAGAAATGAACTTTTTATGTTTTAGGTTGGGATAGCATCAAGCAGCATAAAGTGCCATTGATAGCCAATGAATTGAGGTAAAGACCAAACAAATGGATCATTCAGTATATTTCACTGGATTAGTTAAAACATATTTAACAAAATAATTGGACATATACAACATTTTACTTTTTATAAAGCAAGTCGACATACATATGGATAACTTATTTAGTAAGTGGACAGAACTGACTGCTTCAAACTACAAACGAATGAAGGGGTACAATTACTAGAAAACATCATATACCTGTGTCAAGGTTAAGAGTTTGGCATAATTTTGTAAGATGCTTGACATGTGTAATGATCCAATGTTACCTTCAAAAGTCTATTGAATGAAGCATGTTGATCATAGAAGATATGGTAATTTTTGACACGAATTGGATATGATGTTGCCTTTTAGATCTCCTGTTGAATGAATAAGGGCCACAATTCTCAGGACTGGATTGCATAGGGTGTACATTTGTGAATCCTGTGCTATTGTGTTTAAATTAATTGGCAATTTAAGGTTCTGATGAAAGATGGTGGCAGAAATTGTGAAATAATGTTGCTTTGTAAAGGTGATGCCTGAATGAAGGAATTACTGCTGAGTGTGTACCAAAACTGGCATTTTTCAAACACAACAGTACAGGAAATTGGTTTTTTCAGACACTTTATTTATTTATTTATTTTTATTTATTTATTGAGTTTTATTTAGCGCTGGCTAGACCCGGAGGTATCAGAGCGGTTTACACGAGGAAGAAACATTGTTTCAGAACATGGTTACAATGTTACAACAGTTACTGGAGCTTATTTGGGATGTATGACGTTACAACGCATGCTTTTACCACGCATGCTGTTACAACGCAAGTATTACTACGCAAACCTTTACAACGCATTGCGCTTTGGGGTGCTGGATAGTGAATAGTTTAATTTACTATTTCAACTCCAGTCCCCGTGGACACTAGGGAAGGTGTTGGATAGTAAATTAAATCTATTCCCTATCCTAGAGCGCCCCCCAGCGCAATGCGTTTTAATGGTTTTCGTTGTAAAACCTGCATTGTAAAAGCACTGCGTTGTAAAAGTTTCGTTGTAAAGGATGTTTCCCGCTTATTTGCAGGAATTACCTGAGTAAAAAAGCATAGCATAAACATGAGGAAAAATAGGCAAGGGGAGAGAAGAATAGGGGAGAGAGGGAAGGAATAGGGGAGGTATAGGAGAATAATAGGGGGAAGATGAGGGGGAGGGTATAGGCGGCACAACAGGAAGACGAGGAACAACAGTGCCTGACGTCCGGCTGGGTAGGTTACGGCTGAGGGGTGAACCAGAGCCAAACTCCTCTATAGCTGCGTGGGACAGCTCCTCCGGTCATCGGCCAAAGGTTTCCCGGGCACCGCAGTACATACAGAAGGGTTTTGGTTCCGCCTAGGGGAGCATAGTCCAAAAAGTTCCATTGTGCGCACCGGTCATGGTGCACGGTGCTCTCCCAGCGGCCATGGGGTAAGAATCCAGGCCTTTGCTGTGTGACTCCCTTACGCTGTGGACTCTCTCAGAGGGGTCTCTGAGACTCCAGGGCATACATGCTGGATCCCTCCCCAACAAGGGGAGAAGGAGTGCTTTGGAAAGGGGCCCACTCATGTTGCCCATTTATCAGAAAATTGGTGTGTCAGGGGTCCCAAGAGGCGGCCATTTTTACCTAATATTGCTTCAATAGACTGGATAAGCTGGTTAGGCAAAGCTGAGTACTTGTATAGGCTTGTATACACCAGGGAGGTGCAGGATTTTACAAGCCTCCTTGCTTAGAGGGTGCCTGCTGACAGTCGTGCCAAAGATGACAGGCATTAAGTCAGGACATCTGCCTTCCAACTGCTCGATGAGCAGCGAGCCGCCATCTAGAGGTCAGGCAGAGTCAGGCGTGGAGTTAACGGTCATTAAACTCCTGCTCGAGTGTCCACCGGGCCAAGTCCCCTGTGGTCCCGCTACACCACACTCCTTCAAGGCTGGCCCGTTGTTGCTCCTACCTTCTTCGCCGCATTGGAAGTTGGAAGTCCCCACACATGTGGCTCACCGTGCAGCTCGTGGTCCCTGCTGGGTTCCTACAAGGTCTTGCTCCACCGGGAGAGGCTCACCCCATCACAGACATTGGTTCCGAGGGTCTTACAGGGGAGCAGTCATGCCAGTGGGTCACTTGATCTTCCCGCGGGTGAGCCAGCATTCAGCAGTCAATCAATTCAAGGATGTCGTTCTGGTCATATAGTTCAAAAGTGGACCAATAAGCTTCATTTTTGGGTATTGAATCTTTGGATCCTTGACACCATCATTACTGGGGAGAACCCCAGGACCAGCTGTGCAATGTGTGTGGCTCTCATGGCTTAGTGTACACCGCCTGCTCCAGTGCCATGAGTGCTACTGCCTTCTGGTCCATGTGAGGACCGTCAATACTACTACATGCTGGTGCATTAGATGGCAGGGCGTGTGGATCTACTGTGACAGGCACTTGTGAACAGGTGTGCCATATGTACAGTCTGATATTATGTATTAAACATTTATATTTATTTTAAAAAATATTTCCAAAAAAAGCTATTCCTAAACTTTCTCTGAGATGATCCCTACCCTACTCTCCCAATTCCCCACGCTTTGTCACTGCCACCTTACCCGATCAAAGATTGGGTTTCGTTCTCCATGCATGGCGGCTGCACCACTTGCCCGGTATCTACTTCCTCTCGGTAAATGGGAGGCTCTTGAGGAGTGTGGGATATCGGCTAAAAAGACATGGATGCAACCAGTGACTGTTTCCTTATCATTCCACTTCTTAGTCTCAGAACTGGATGCTCTGGACCATACAAAGACATCCCAGCTTAGCTCCTCAGTCCTGCTGTTATGCTGAAAAAAGTGCAGCCAAGGGTCATTGTTATTGGTGGCCACCCACCTCCAACCAGAACCATTCTCACACCCTGATGCCACGAGAGATGACCCGCCATGGAGCTGCAGTCTAATGTGGCATCAATGCACTGTTTGTTAAACAGCATGCTCCATCACTCTTGCGCTCCACTAGTCCTTTTTCCCCACGTCTGTTCAGGCTTCACTTGCAATAACTGTAGAAGGAAACGGTGATGGCATGAATGGGGAGTGGGTTGTCTGTACCTGGCCTCACTTTGCATATTGCAGCATCCCAGCAGGCAGTCTGTATAAAACCTCCTTGAGGTCTTCTCTTTGAGTTTATTGGGTTATTGAAAAACGTCCTGCTGCAGGATGTTGTTACCAACTGTGTCCCTTATTACAAGTAGTTCTCTAACTTCCAATGGGACCAGTAACAGCACTGACATGCCCCCTTTAAAAGGCGGTAACATAAATCCATAATTGCACCAGCTGGAATGACCAAATACTTCTTATTGAAAGCAGATCTTCCCCCCTAGGAGCAAAAACTACCCAATAAATAAAAAAGTGCACCTTCCCCAAACAGTTTACATATTTATATATGCACATGTAGGTGTGTATATCTGTGTATATATGTGGTTTGCCACCGTTGTTCGCTGTAGCATTTTATGTTTTATGCGTCCATAATGTAATTACTCCCCGAATTATTGCTGTTCCAAGTGTGACACTGTTTCTTGACGAGGTAAGGATGTGCTGTTACCCTACCCTCTCCTTTCACTGTTCACTAAAGGGGTATCCCTTATGCTCAATGGGCTAATGCTGCAACATTGATAACTAGTGCTGTTCCCTGCATAGAAATGCACACATTACCTTTGATTATTTGCCTTTAACAATGAACCAGTCCTCTAAATTATATTGTACAACTGCTCACCATGGTAAAACTTTAAAACAAATTAAAAAATGATTCACAAAGGCGAAACCTAATGCATTTACTAATGCTTGTTTATGAGCGTTACTGTGTCAATAATGTCAATTAAAGTTATATCCTTCTATAAAGATTCAACATGAGGGGCTTGTGGAGAATCAATAATTTGAAGAAAGTCGAAATGTCTGATAGATAAGGATTTAAGTATTGGATATATATATATATATATATGGTATGATATTTAAATTGTAACACTTGTTTTGAAAGCACCGTTTTATATATATATTTTGTCATGTGAATGTAAATAATTCATGCATTTTGATATCGTTGTACATGATATTACTTACGACACCACACTAAGATGGCGCCCTTACTTTGTTTGCACTTAGTGGTGTTTGTATCAGTCCTCTTTCTATGTAGTTGAACATGGCTTCATTAGGAGTGTTGATACTTTGTGTTTCCAGCGTGACCAAGGCAAAAGCTGAAACACGTTGTTTTTTCTGCAGTGAATACATTCTTTTCCGCAACTTTCCAAGGCGTCCGTATATTTTTCTGGTATTTCAGAGGAAGTTTTCGGAGATATTGTGGGGTTTCCGGTAGCCCGTTTAATTACCGCCCTGTTGGACAGCCTCTATCCTCACCGGGATCTTTTCTGATAGATACATATATATATATATATATATATATATATATATATATATATATATATATATATTACGGGATATATAGTTAGGACCTAGTTTCCATAGGAAATCCACAACATTCTATTGGGAATAACTTTGGCGTTGATTGAGGAAATTGCGTGAAATTTCCAAAATTTTGGCCAGCTCAGTTCTACTCCTTCCCTGAAAGTTTTGGGGGGATTCGCTAAGCGGGGGCCGAGAAAAAAGGGGGGTCCCAAAACGTGTTTTCCCCATGTTAATTTCCATAGGACGTTCAGACACGGCTACAGCCTGAACCGCTGAATGGAATTACACCAAACTTTGCAAAATTGTAGGGACTGGTACGCAGAAGTGCCTTTTCTATATTTGGTGAAAATTGCTCCAGTGGTTTTTATGAAAATTAACTTCAAAAACACATATATATCTATATAAACTTACTGTAAGCTTACTGTACTCTGTACCTTCCGGAGTACGAGCTGCATTCTGATTGGCTGCCAATGTCTGTCAACACTCCAAAACAGAAATTGTTGTCAGCCATCTTGTACCCCGGTAGACTGAGGCACGGGAAAGCAGAAAAACAAACGTGTAGAACTCAAAAAGGGGGCAGGGAAGAAGCACCCTGACCCCCTAAGCCGGCTCAGGGGGTCCCACAAAGACCCCCCAGTTCCCCCAATTTTTTGGGGGGAAAAATCGCGGGGTACGCGTGAGATCTGATTGGCTGTCATCACTTCATCCAAGAACATTTTGAGTGACTTCTCAAATCCTCTTCTATTTCATTAAAAAATCCTACCATGCAGTCTCCCAAGATGGCCACCAGAGACAAAAGAGCCCAAATGTAGCCCAAATATCATCCAGATGTAGCCCAAGTATAGCCCAATGACAGAATGTCCCAGAGTGTTCTAAAGAACAACTAGAGCGCTAACAGTCTTACTTCTGACAAAAGTATGGCACACCAGAAGCCATCTTGATTGGAATGAAGTGGTAAGTCTGAAAACATTTAATTTAAAAAGGAACAAAATGAGGGGGTTCATTTTGCCATAGAAAGTATGATTAGTGCTTCAGAAAGAAAAATTAGGGCACATTTTGAGTGACTTCTCAAATCCTCTTCTATTTCATTAAAAAAATTCTGACATGCAGACTGAAACATGCACTTTGAATACCAGCAGCAGACATCCCT
The DNA here is from genome assembly GCF_964261635.1 of Lissotriton helveticus. NCBI lineage: Eukaryota > Metazoa > Chordata > Amphibia > Caudata > Salamandridae > Lissotriton > Lissotriton helveticus. The sequence continues at coordinate 1,914,373,895 of NC_136065.1, forward strand.
GGTGAGCAGTAGCTTTACTACAGTGATCTATTGAGCAACTAGAGTGCTAACATCCAGAATTTATGGCAAATGTGTGACACATCTGAATGCCTTCTTGATGGAACCAAAGTAAACAAGCATTGAAAATGCAATACATCTCGCCCTCGTTTAAGTTAAAGCCATTCTGTTTGTAATGAGGTGGCTTTTTAGCTTTGCTTTTATTAGTGTTTTTAAAACGTTCATGTAAATACCATGCATATGTATGCATATATGTATATGTTTGCATGCATTTATATTTGTATTTATATAGATATGCAGATTATATATGTTTATATATGTATGTATATATATATATATACACATACATATATATAAATGCATATGCATATATATGTGTATATGTGTGCGTGTAGAGAGAGGTAGAGAGGTAGAGGTAGAGAGGTAGCGGTAGAGAGGTAGAGACTAGTAGAGAGAGGTAGAGAGTAGAGAGTGAGTAATAGAGAGTAGAGAGTGAGTAGTAGAGAGTAGTAGAGAGTGAGTAGTAGAGAGTAGTAGAGTGAGTAGTAGAGAGTAGTAGAGTGAGTAGTAGAGAGTGAGTAGTAGAGAGTAAGTAGTAGAGTGAGTAGTAGAGAGCAGTAATGTAATGTAATGTAAATTGATACTTGTATAGCGCACTACTCACTCGCAAGGGTCTCAAGGCGCTTGTACGAATACCGCTGTGGAACCCATCCTGGCTTTCCCAGTGAGGTATCCACTCCTGGGCACCCCCAAGGTGGAGGCCAGGCATCCTTAGCGTTGTGGGGGCTGTTGTGGAGATTAAGCAAGCTATTGCCCAGAGTTGCAGAGTGGGACTCCATGATTGGAATAGGCACCGAGGCGAGAATTACCAGGTCCGTGGAATTTTTGAGCCCAAGACCCGCCGAGGCGGGGAATTGAACCCTGGTCCCGGGCTAGACCTCTGCATCAGGGTCTGCCGCTCTAACCATTGAGCCACACTTCTCCACTCTCCGCTGAGTAGAGAGTGAGTAGTAGAGAGTAGTAAAGAGTGAGTAGTAGAGAGTAGTAGAGAGTGAGTAGTAGAGAGTGAGTAGTAGAGAGTAGTAGAGAGTGAGTAGTAGAGTGAGTAGTAGAGAGTAGTAGAGAGAGTAGTAGAGAGTGAGTAGTAGAGAGTAGTAGAGAGTGAGTAATAGAGTGAGTAGTAGAGGGTAGTAGAGAGAGTGAGTAGTAGAGAGAGAGTAGTAGAGAGTGAGTAGTAGAGAGTAGAGAGTATTAGAGAGTGAGTAGTAGAGAGTAGTAGATAGTGAGTAGTAGGGAGTGAGTAGTAGAGAGAGAGTAGTAGAGAGTAGTAAAGTAGTAGAGAACTAGTAGTAGAGAGTGAGTATTAGAGAGTAGTGGAGAATATTCCAAAGTTTGGCACAGCACCACTTGCACAACAAGTCCAATCAAATCATATCACTTAGAGTCCTTATTGAAGTGCTGAATCTTGGTGTATATTCAAATGCTTTTATTTTCCTTAAGTTTATGTACCACAGCCAGCCAACGCGTTTCGTTCTGTACAGCAGAACTTCTTCAGGGCGTTCTTATTTCCTTCAAGTTATGTCGGTATCCTGTTGTCATATAACTAGATATTTCTTCCAAATGTTAGACGAGACGTAAGTACATTCTTATTCAAAGTGACTAGGTATCAATTTTACCCACACAATTCGGGCAGACTTGAGTAATTTATAGCATCCTCAAAGTCAGTCTTTCAAAAATTCCAAAGTATAGGAGATGATAATCCAAATCCAAATGTCTCTCAAGAAAAGTCATTTTCAATCGTTCGGAATATTGTGGGACCCCCTGAGCAGGCCTAGGGGGTCAGGGTGCTTCTACCCTGCTCCCTTTGCGTGTTTTGCACCTTTGTTTCACTGCTTTCTTGTGCCTTCGTTCTACCGAGGCACAAGATGGCTGCCAACACTTCCTGGTTTGGAGTGTTGACAGACAGTGGCAGCCAATCAGCATGCCTTCCCGAGAAAGCTGCATGCTCATTGGCTGTCAACACTTCTAACCTCAAAGTGTTGGCATCCATCTTGTGCTCGTTAGTAAAAGGCAAAAGAAAGCAAAAAAACAAACATGAAGAACACAAAAAGGGGGCAGGGTAGATACACCCTGCCACCCTAGGCCTGCCCAGGTGGTCCCACAAGGACAAGAAAGGACCCATTTTTTTTTTTTTTAAAACCTGGTCTGTTTTTTTTTAAATTACCCCACGGGGGGACCAAATCGCGGGGGCATAGTGATAAAGAGGTGTGGGGGGTCCACAATCCCCCCACACTTCCCCGAGGACTGCCACCCCGGGGGCAAAGCAACGCAGCCCCTTGGCGCATACTGGAGGCTCCTGGTGGGCTAGTTGGCCCCCAGGGACCCCCAGTATGCAGGGGGAATTAGTTCCTACTCTGCAAACACACCAGGGGTTGCGCTGCAGAGAGGTGTAAAAAAGAGTGTGTTTATCAAAAATATTTCCTTTCTGTGTATTATTCTTTTGGTTGGTGACCATGCGGCCTACACATTTGGATTGCTGCCTTTTACTTTATAGCTTTAGCATCAAAACCATTGGATAAATATCAATACTCCACACCAGAAAATCCTTTTTTTTGTTACTCTCAAAAATGTATTTATCATATGCAAACATTTATACTAAATAAAATTATAAAAGTCATTGTAAAAATTGCATTCCATTAGTATTATGATTGGGTGCTCTGGTACAATCTTGTATATACTGTCTAACAATTCCGATTTACGGTGTCTATCTCAGAGTCACTCCTAAACAGACATCATATACACTTATATTCACAAATTCAATACAAAATACATACAATTCTTATTAAAAAGTCCCACGGTCGACGCGTTTCGGTGCGTTGGTTTACAATTATGGCACCTTCCTCAGGACGGACGAGGTTTAAAACCAAAGATTATTTACTTCTTTCTAAAAAAAGAGAATGCATATCATTAATACATTATTTACATAAAGAGTGTGTTCTAGTTGTGGACTTGTCTGATGGTATTTACTATTTATCTGGTGACTGCCCTTACTTGTAGTATAGGGATTGAAGTCCTTTTAATGATTTTCAGGACGACTGTATCTCCTTTTAACGTTGCGGTTTTAGGCCACTCACATCATAGTCTGTGGGGTCATAGTCTTCTACAAAAAGAAGCATGGAGTTATATACCATACTATGCAGACTTTTTGCCTGTTTTTGCATTTTTGAGGAGTCACTTACTAAATAAATCTGATTGACACTTATTCAATGGTGTCTTTTGGAGCCGGTGCTTTTTTCAATGTACACCTTCCACATGAGGTTATCTTGCCATACCTATGGAGTACACGAGTATTACTGTATACTTTAGATAATAATTTCATGGCTGGTGGTTATTTACTAGATTGGCATGCGCATACATACCAGAAGGTTTAACGCCAGATGTTGACTTTCAGGCTGTCCTTCCCTGCACCTTCTGAAGTGGTATCCTGGTACCTACGTCAGAATGATAAAATTTTCTAGTTTGGTGCATACTTGTATAGGAGTACTAGACTATTAATTACCTAACCAGTGGCTCGTGGTTTAGTGAGAGAGATTTTATACATACCGATTGAGGGCTGTAGTATCCCTTTGTCGCCTGAAGTTCAACGTTATCTCCTTTTCATTAGGCGCTGTCGGGTACAGTATAGGTTTTTGGTATCGATCATGTGAGGATCTCAGAGTCTCTTAACTTACAATCTGCAGGAATAAACTACGAAAATGGCGCGGATTACCCTGCACCCTTTATTCGAGCAGCTACGCTCTAAACATGGATAAAATGCCTGAACACGTAAGATTAAGTAGTGAACACCGCCAATGTTTACAAATCGAACCACGTATAGAATTAGACGGCATAAATATATTTAAAACAAATAGAGGGAGCCCGAGGAACGAACCTGCGTTTCCGTAGTCCTCACATGATCGATACCAAAAAAAACTACTAAAATGGCGCAGACATATGGGCGTCTCAATTGACAGTTATTGCCAATTTAGGGGATAATGAGTTTCCAATTAACGAACGGAAATGGTATATAAGACCCGTGGGCCTGACATGTTTTATCAGTAGCGGTTGAAGCAGGATGCCGTCACGAGAAGGTTCGCCGGTATTCCATTCCGAAGGTAAGGACCCGTGAGACTGGTGCGAGTCATTTTAGGGGGACAGAATCTTCCCATAGAAACTACACCTTAAATTAGAAAACCCCCTATTAATAAGCCCTCCTTATGTTTTGGAGTATTTTTAACAATATGGGTTTTAGTGAGAGGCTGTATTTCAGCACGCCCAACTCTAATAGCACAGTAATGGGAACCGGGTGGTTCTTCTTTGAACTGCACCGAATTGCCCAGATTACATTGATACTGCTTAAATGTAGAAACACGGTAAAGTCCACACATGCCAACTGCATATCTGAAAACAAGGGTCCTAAATAGTACGCGCACGTATAAAAACAAACTTTATCTTGGGATTTGTTCATGAAGCCACAACCAATACGATTTATTCACCGCAGAGGCAGAAAGAGGATACAAAAGAAAAAATCCCCCAAACCTATACTGTACCCGACAGCGCCTAATGAAAAGGAGATAACGTTGAACTTCAGGCGACAAAGGGATACTACAGCCCTCAATCGGTATGTATAAAATCTCTCTCACTAAACCACTAGCCACTGGTTAGGTAATTAATAGTCTAGTACTCCTATACAAGTATGCACCAAACTAGAAAATTTTATCATTCTGACGTAGGTACCAGGATACCACTTCAGAAGGTGCAGGGAAGGACAGCCTGAAAGTCAACATCTGGCGTTAAACCTTCTGGTATGTATGCGCATGCCAATCTAGTAAATAACCACCAGCCATGAAATTATTATCTAAAGTATACAGTAATACTCGTGTACTCCATAGGTATGGCAAGATAACCTCATGTGGAAGGTGTACATTGAAAAAAGCACCGGCTCCAAAAGACACCATTGAATAAGTGTCAATCATATTTTTTTAGTAAGTGACTCCTCAAAAATGCAAAAACAGGCAAAAAGTCTGCATAGTATGGTATATAACTCCATGCTTCTTTTTGTAGAAGACTATGACCCCACAGACTATGATGTGAGTGGCCTAAAACCGCAACGTTAAAAGGAGATACAGTCGTCCTGAAAATCATTAAAAGGACTTCAATCCCTATACTACAAGTAAGGGCAGTCACCAGATAAATAGTAAATACCATCAGACAAGTCCACAACTAGAACACACTCTTTATGTAAATAATGTATTAATGATATGCATTCTCTTTTTTTAGAAAGAAGTAAATAATCTTTGGTTTTAAACCTCGTCCGTCCTGAGGAAGGTGCCATAATTGTAAACCAACGCACCGAAACGCGTCGACAGTGGGACTTTTTAATAAGAATTGTATGTATTTTGTATTGAATTTGTGAATATAAGTGTATATGATGTCTGTTTAGGAGTGACTCTGAGATAGACACCGTAAATCGGAATTGTTAGACAGTATATACAAGATTGTACCAGAGCACCCAATCATAATACTAATGGAATGCAATTTTTACAATGACTTTTATAATTTTATTTAGTATAAATGTTTGCATATGATAAATAAATTTTTGAGAGTAACAAAAAAAAGGATTTTCTGGTGTGGAGTATTGATATTTATCCAATGGTTTTGATGCTAAAGCTATAAAGTAAAAGGCAGCAATCCAAATGTGTAGGCCGCATGGTCACCAACCAAAAGAATAATACACAGAAAGGAATTATTTTTGATAAGTAGTTGATACCCAGTCCTTTCTGGTCCCGGGGAAACTCTCTTCTTTTGGAGATTGTAAAAAAGAGTGTGGCCTCATTACACCTCTCTGCAATGCAGCCCCCTGGCGCATACTGCAGGTTCCAGGTGGGCTAGTTGGCCCCCAGGGACCCCCAGTATGCAAGGGGAATTAGTTCCCCCTCTGCAAACACGCCCAGGGGCTGCATTGCAGAGAGGTGTAAAAAAGGGTGTGGCCTCATTACACCTCTCTGCAATGCAGCCCCATGGCTTATACTGGAGGCTCCTGGTGGGCTAGTTGCCCCCCAGGGACCCCCAGCATGCAAGGGGAATTAGTTCCTCCTCTGCAAACGCGCCAGGGGTTGCGCTGCAGACTGTTGTAAAAAGGGGGCGTGCCCTCTGAACACCTGCCTGCAAAAATGTAGTAAATCAGTATAAAAAAAAATAATACATTTAAAAATTGTCATTTAAAAAACCGTTGAAATTCAATGAAAAAACCATAGGTTTCAGGCCTTATATAGTTAGGAATTAGCATTTAAAAAACCTTGCATATTCAATTAAAAAAACATAGGTTTCAGGTCTTATATAGTTAGGAATTAGCATTTAAAAAACCTTGCAAATTCACTGAAAAAACCATAGGTTTCAGGCATTATATAGTTAGGAATTAGCATTTAAAAAACCTTGCAAATTCACTGAAAAAAACATAGGTTTCAGGCCTTATATAGTTAGGAATTAGCATTTAAAAAACCTTGCAAATTCACTGAAAAAACCATAGGTTTCAGGCCTTATATAGTTAGGAATTAGCTTTTAAAAAACCTTTGAAATTCACTCAAAAAACTATAAGTTTTAGGGGATGTTATAGTTAGCTGGACATTTCACTCATACAAAACCATTGAAATTGCTCCTATATAGTTTTTTATTTTTTATTTTTTTTATTTTAGCGATTTGTATAGCGCCTGGTGACCCAAGGGCATCTCCGCGCTGTAAGGAGATTGTTTATCCTGTAAGGAGAGGGAGGGAGGAGGAACAATTATTTCGGGAATAGGTGCGTTTTCAGTTTTTTGCGAAAGGTCAGGTAGCTGGCTTCCAGTCTGAGGGTGCGTGGGAGGGAATTCCATCTCACGGCCGCTTGCACCGAGAATCGTCGGCCGTCTTGCACCGAAAATAGTTAGTTGTACTAACTATATTTCGCGCACCCGCAATCCACTGCTGATGATGTTTCATATTACATCATTCATGACATGGTCAGTGACATCACTGATGACATCAATGATGACATCACTGATGACATCATCCACGTGACAATCACATACACCTTTTCATACACTAGTAAAATCTTTCATCACTCTTTGTAAAATACAGAGTATCATATTTGAATCCATTGACACAGCAATACAAGTATTTAAAAACCCACTCATTAATTCCTAGATGTATACACACATCTAATCACTTACCTGTAGATTCACTCGTACATGCTGTCAATGAAAAATAGAACACTATCAAAAATACTTATATCGACATTACACACCAGCATACAACCTATTCACATATGAAGTTATCCTACTCACTTATGCAGACAATGGATCATACTTACATACTTAGTTAGCTACACACTTATACAAACACCACTTCATCTATTCATTTAGATAGTAAGTCATATTTAGTATATTATAAAATCATTATTACAAGTATACAGTTATCCATACAGTCACTCACACAATCATTGAGTATTATGTATACTTATAAAATAACTGACACATACACTGCCTTTTATTTTTCTAGTTTGTTGGACATGTACCATTGAGAAATATATTTGCTCATCACCACACCCATAGATATTCACTCACCCAAACAACTGTTAGAACATGTAGTTTTAACTTCATATATCTACTGAACCAACTATTCACACATCTTTGGGCAGTCACACACCCTCCACCGAAACACACTCATATTCACTCTCCCATACAAATACTCAAATAACTAATCAATAACTAATATAGACTTTCACATAGCTAGTAACCAACTGGAGAACCAGTTTACACAACAACTGACAAAGTGATACAGATATTCACGCAGTTTAGTCACTATCCACTATATTTAGTGAGGCACTATACATTGTTAAAGTCCTCCATCCAAATATTTATTTTTATATATCCACTCATACTTCAATGCAAATTGCTATATATATAATGCATATTTAAATAACAAAGCAAACCACATTCACTGGATGATGTCATCAGTGATGTCATCATTGATGTCATTTGAGATGTCATCAGTGATGCCACTGACCATGTCATGAATGATGTAATATGTGACATCATTAGCAGTGGATTGCGGGTGCGCAAAATATAGTTAGTATAACTAACTATATAGGAGCAATTTCAATGGTTTTGTATGAGTGAAATGTCCAGCTAACTATGACACCCCCTAAAACTTATAGATTTTTGAGTGAATTTCAAAGGTTTTTTAAAAGCTAATTCCTAACTATATAAGGCCTGAAACCTATGGTTTTTTCAGTGAATATATATATATATATATAAATATATATTTTTATATATATATATATGTATATATATATATATATATATGTATATATATATATATATATATATATATATATATATATATATATATATATATATATATATATATATTCACTGTTATAGTTAGGAATTAGCATTTAAAAAACCTTAGGAATGCACAGAAAAAACTCACGCCCCCGCAATGCACTGCTGATGATGTCACATATTACATCATTCATGACATGGTCAGTGACATCACTGATGACATCATTGATGATATCACTGATGACATCATCCAGTGAATACGTGTTTCTAGAAAACCTAAATATGTTTTATATATATATGCCAAGGTGTATTGAAGAATGAATGGGTGTATAAGAGTCAGGATGCATGATTAAGTAGGTGTGTGACTGACTGTATAAGTGAGTGATTAATTGTGTCTTACTGAATGCATATGTTAGCGACTGATAGAGAAATTCACACAGTTTAGGTTGTCAGATGGTGTGTAATAAGCATGGGCGTAAAATCCGTTACGCTCGCGGATTTTTCGTATTTTCGGAGAATCCGTAATCCGCGAACTCTCGCGGATGTGGCGAGAATACGCAAATCCGCGGGAAGCAGATTTTTTGTTTGTGTTCGCACTGCTCGCGGTCAATCTCGCAACAATCTCGCACTCGCGAAAGTACAAAAATTACAAGGGGAGGGGTAAAGGAAGTGGCCCAGTCTCCAACTTTCCTGTTCCTGTCCAGCAAGCTCCTCCCATAGGGGTGGGGTGAAGGAAGTGCCCCAGTCTCCAACTTCCTGTTCCTGTCCAGCAAGCTCCTCCATTTCCTGGCCACTTTGATTTCGATCTTGACTGGGAAGGATTACTTTTTGTGGTTGCTGCTGGATATTTGGATTTGAGGCCTTTTGGATTACTTTTGGATTCGAAATTTGATTTCACAAACAAGTAAGTTGATGTTATTTGTTTGTGGTGATTTTTGTGTGTGTTGCTTTTTTTTCGACTTTTTTGGGGGGGAAATCTGCAAGTTCGCGAGCTGAGGATGTTTTTGCTTGTGTTCGCACTGCTCGTGTCCCGCGCAGCAACAATCTCGCACTCGTGAAATTGTAACTAAAAATTACAATTCTGCACATGAATTGAAAACCACCAGGCTTAGTTATGGGTGCATGCATGATACAACTGTTTTGTTGAATTTTTTTTTAAACATGATTCTGGCCAGGGCATGGATGGCATTGGATTGTGGTGATCTTTGTGTGTTTTACGACTTTTTGGGGTGGTGTTGGGGGCTTGCTATGTGGGTGGGGGCCATTTTATTGCCTGGTCCCGTGTGGGTGGGGGTCTAGGGGCCATTTTTAAGCCAGTTTGTGTGCTTTGTGCCATAGGCCTGCACCCAGAGTGCTCTGATGTCATCCATTATGCCCAGGGGGCCCAGAATCGGTCTGTTCGCGGATTTTGCTGGTTTTTCGCCACGTTCGCGCCGTGAAGCAACAATCTCGCACTCGCGAAATTGTAAAAATTGCAATTTTGCACCGGAAAACCACCAGCAGGCAGCATAAGCCTTCTGAAACTTGATGGATGGCATTGGATTGTGGTGATTTGATTTGTGTTGTGTTTTTTCACTTTTTGGAGTAGGGGTTGGGGGCTGGCTATGTTGGTGGTGGCCATTTTGAGGCATGGTCCTGGCCATGTGGATGGGGGGGTCAAGCGGCCATTTTGAAGGCAGGCAGTGAGCTTTGAGACATAGGCCTGCACCCATTGTGCCTTGCTTTCACCCATTGTGCCCAGGCGGAGTCAGGGGTACATGAAAGTACAACCCTCTCTGTGTGTGCTCTCTTGGATCAATGTTAAATTCCTGTTTCCCAAAAATTTAGCAAATCCTAATTTTGAAATTTCCATATTGTGTGGTGTGCACGTGTGTATTCATAAATGCCTACTTGCAAACTGTTTATTGAAGCGCTACATATGCAACATATATTTACTGATGTTCCTCTGTCTTCGTTTGCTTTTAGGTGCACAAAACTCCGCATCATCGTTGAGCATCAGTGCCAGGAAGAAGTCCTGCTGCGGCCTGTTGTTCCGACATCTGAAGAAGATGGCTCCAAAAAGAGGTGCCCGTAGGTCCTCTTGCAAGAAAGATGTCTCTACTAAGGAGAAGAAGAAGCAAGTGGCACCACTTACCAAGGAGACTGGTGGCTCAACCAATACATTTTTTGGGGAAAAACAACAAAAAAAACAAAGGCCCACCATGAGTGCTGCACAGGTAGCCTGTTTAGTTGTTGAATCACCAACGACCAGTGATGTTGGTTCATCGCAAGAAAGTAGCAGCACACCATCAACACAGGTTGTAACTCATCTCACAAGTACTATTCAACAATCAAAGCCGCAACAACAACTGCATGGGCTACTAGTACAAGCAGAAGTACATGCGCAAGGAGCTGTCCGAGAAGGAGCTGTCCGAGAAGGAGCTGTCCGAGAAGGAGCTGGCTGTGAAGGAGCTGGCTGTGAAGGAGCTGGCCGAGAAGGAGCTGGCCGAGAAGGAGAAGGCCGAGAAGGAGAAGGAGAAGGCCGAGAAGGAGAAGGACGAGAAGGAGATGGCCGAGAAGGAGAAGGCCGAGAAGGAGACGACCGAGAAGGAGAGGTCCATGGAGACTTGCAAGTAGAGGTCAGTGAAGATGCCCATGTAGCGGCGCATGGAGCGATGCAAGTGCCCACAATGGCTGTTCTTCCAGAAGTAGGGGCACAGGAGGAAATTGACTTTGGAGCCGGGGTATTATGTCAGGAAGACGAAGCCACTCCTCCTGATGATTCATTTTCTCCCAGCTCCCCAGCAAGGAAAAGATCAAGGAGGGTGTGTAGAAGTTCCTCTTCAAGCCCCGCTCCATCAGATGATGATCTGGATCTAGATTGGCAACCATCTCTGACGTCTGAGAGGGAGGCACACCATGAGCTGCGAAAGGTATCAAATGTTAAAAGGAAGGGCCCCGGAAAGCTCATACTTATGGATCCGAACGTCGGACTTGATGAAGTGGTGCATTCTGATGTTGTTGAACAGGATGACAGCAATGACCTAGTCATCACACATGTCAGTCCAGCCACACCGGCCATGCAGCAGACAGACATTTATACCCTATCCCGACGTCATGCTGAGCGTGACCCTGGCGACGTGCCACTGGTAGCACCACCAACGCAGTCAAGTAGTACAACAAGTTCAACAAAACCTACAGCTCCCATATTTTCTCCCCAGAGGGGGACTCCATCCAGCTCGACTCCCTCAAGTAAGGTTGCTGCAATAATTGCACAACCCAGTAGATGTCTGCAAGGCTCATCCACCACTGCTTCATCTGGCATTGGCAGCAGTATCACCTCGTGCGGCAAAACCAGAAGTTTCCAGTCCCCAGTTTGGAACTTTTTTAGTGTCCATGAAAAGTATGATAACATAGCCGTTTGTTGCATTTGTAAGACTAGCGTTAGCCGTGGTAAGACTGGTACCAACTATGGAACCGGAGGCCAGATAGGTCATCTTGAAAGAAAGCACGCTGTCGAATGGTTTCCGCACCTAGCAAACGTCAAGGGAAAGCGATCCCAAAGGGCAAGTGGCCAAAATATACCCATACTAGGTGTTTCATCTGAAGATGACGGGCAGGTAGAAGAAGCGTCAGACATGTGTCCGGTTGCACCCAGTACCCCTGGCAGCACCACACCCTCCGGAACACATAGAAGGCACACTGAGAGTCTGGGAGACACACCAATGCGGAAAATGTCAACACTGATCAGAAGTGGGTCGAAGAAGGCATCAGCATCATCCCGTAAATTTGTCCAGCGCACCATTTCAGCCATGTTCTCCTCAGATGTGCAATTTCAACGCAACCACCCAACTGTACGCCTGTATAACACTAAGCTGGCTAAAATGCTAGCGGTGGACCTTCTCCCTTTTTCGTTTGTCGAAGGTGTGGGTTTCCTTGAACTCGTGGCAACACTGGCCCCTAAATGGAAGGTTCCTAGCCGGTTCTATTTTGCCAGGGTTGCTGTTCCAGCACTACATAAAGAGGTGCTTGAGTTGGTGGGGGCAACTTTGCAGTATTTTGGCAACTTTGTATTCCCACTATACACCTGACAACAGACATGTGGACCAGTTGCCAAGCCCTTGATTACATGTGCATCACTGCACACTGGGTCTCTTTTTCAGGGGTTATAAAACAGATAAATGCAGGTGGTGACTTGGTCGAGATTTTTAAGGGTGCTCGTAAACATGCAACATTAGCCATGTTTGGCATGGAGAAAAGTCATACTGCAGTCAACATTTTGGCTGACTTTAACAAAAAGGTCTTGCAATGGCTGCCCCCAAGAAATTGCAAGGTTGGTTATGTTTCTACAGATAATGGCAGCAATGTAGTTAGGGCCATGGAGGACGGTTTCTATTTCAGAGTGCCGTGTTTGGCGCACTGTATCAACCTTGTTGTGCAAACTTTTTTGAAAAAAGAACTTGCAGTCGACAAAACACTGACCATCTGCAGAAGAATATGCACACATTTCAACCATTCTTATAAGGCCCGGAAGGAGCTGAGGCGCAAGCAAAATGAACGTAGAATGCCAGTGAAAGCACTTATCCAGGAGGTGGCAACACGTTGAAACTCAACCTTCTACATGCTTGAGCGTCTGCATGAGCTGTTTCCAGTAGTCAATGAGTATTTCTACAACCTGGGTGGTGATACGACAGAAATGATGCTAGCGGTGGAGCAATGGCAGCTAGTTAAAAGCCTGACAGACATGCTTCGTCCTTTTGAGGTCTTCACGTGTGACGTCAGCAGGGAGGACTGTTCTTTGAGCAAAGCTATCCCATTGTTGCTGAAGCTCGAGCACCAAGTCAAGGTGGTGTCTTCACAATTAAAGGACGTTGGAAAGAACGAAGCACATGAGTTGGCGCAGAGATTATTACAACGCCTAGTTAGCAATGAACGGCTTGTAAAAATCAAGAAACAACAGCACTACATTTGTGCTACTGTTCTGGATCCACGATACAAAAAGCCATTGTTTGGCAAAGTAATAATTCCTTTTGAAACATCGGATGTTACAGAGTACAAAGGTTGGCTAGCTCAGTCAGCCATTCGTTTTGAAAGAGAGCGGAAGGAAACTGTAGGAGAAGACAGTACTACTAGTGAATCAGCAGGCCATCAGGCGTCCCAAAAAAGCACTTCTGCATCTGTGCCTGTGGCAGAAGTGAGTGTCTTTTCCTCTGAGCCGTTAACCACACCAGCAACCGTATCATCTGCACCAGGCCCAGGCGATATGTCTGAAGCGGGTTGGCTAACTCAGCTAGGGTTTCCTTGTCCTAGAAAGGACACAGAAGTGCAAAGTACAGGAATCCGGGAGGACATTCTTTCAATGGTGCAGGCCTATCTGGATGACTCAACAGAGGTCAATATTACTGAGGACCCATTGGCGTATTGGCATGGGAAAAGAAAAATATGGCGAGAGCTCACCAACCTGGCTATTAATTACTTGTCTTGCCCACTCGCAAGCGTGTCCTCAGAACGTGTTTTTAGTTCTGCTGGTGGCATTGTGACTTCCAAAAGGTCCCGCCTCTTGCCCGCAAATGTGGAGCGGCTCACCTTGATAAAGATGAACCAGCACTTCATACCACCAGATTACAGAGTACGAGAATCCACGCAGGAAGAAGAGGACACCGACCTACCTGAGGAAAGTTCTCCTCAGTTACTAGAAGTAACCCCGACTGATGATTTAGCAGAGTATGAGGACGAGTTCTGCTTCCCTGACAGCGAGTTCTGAAAATGAGTCAATCATTCATTAATTGTAAATTTAGTCCTCCTTATTCACTTTTATTCCTGTGTGTCTGTCTTTCTTTAGCAAGTGCTTCATCACATTCCCAACAAAACTGTAATCAACCAATAAAACAACAAGCCCATCAACAGAACTGTCTTGATTTTGATGCCGCAGCATTCCTCAGGTTCACAACAGTTAGTTGACAAGAACTCAGTCCTGGTCGTCTATCCTGAGTCCTCCTCCTCCAGACTCACCCTATCCATTACCCATAATGCTGATGCCTGGATTCTGCACAATGAAGAAACTTACGTTGACGAGTCCCCTAACGCCTTAGGACACTGTGAGTTCCAGGTGGAGCCAGCCCTCAAACACAAATTACAGGTAAGATAAGCGTTTGGATGGGAGGTAGTATAATGGAGTGTTCGGAGAGGCGAGAGAGTGACAGTGGTACTAGCAGTAAAGTCCTAGGGCTCTTGAATTAACAAACTCTGTGACAGGCATTTACTTTGGAAAACATTTGGCCTATTACACGTGAACGTTTAGGCGTTATTATTGCTCGCTTGCCTGTCTCAGGGGTGCTGTCTGTGGGGCTTCTAGGTTTTTGGGTTGTGTGAGCACCGCTGCCACATTTCTAATGTTGATTGCTTTTGTTTTGCAGAAAATCCACGCCGGGAAACTCCAGTTGGGGCCCTGCTGCAGAACGCCTTAGGACACTGTGAATTCCAGGTGGAGCCAGCCCTCAAACACAAATTACAGGTAAGATAAGCGTTTGGATGGGAGGTAGTATAATGGAGTGTTCGGAGAGGCGAGAGAGTGACAGTGGTACTAGCAGTAAAGTTCTAGGGCTCTTGAATTAACAAACTCTGTGACAGGCATTTACTTTGGAAAACATTTGGCCTATTACACGTGAACCAACACGATGACAGTGTTCAGTAAAACGAACTTACTGCAAAACCACCACCCACCAGGCTCAAAAGTAGTAAAAAACAGGTATGCTCAGATAAAGTTTGAAAAAGTATATTTATATCCCTAACAAAATAATCTCCCGCAAGACCCTCCCTAACCCCAAATAAATAGTCCACCAAAAGTCCCCAAAAAACCCAACTCCCAATTCCCACCCCCCCAAAAGTCTCTAAAAAAGGGGCAAGGGACACTCTACGGATGCAGGTTGTTCACTTTGGCCTCCAGGGCATCATGCATTAGGGCCAGGGCATCGTACTCCTCCCGGAGCATGGCGTGATCTAAGCGGAGGCCCTCCATCACCTTTTTGTACTCCTCCCATTTCTTGACCTCCGCCTCCAGGTTGGACACTCTGCGGAGTGCACGGCGCAAGCGAGCCTTTACAGTACTGTGAGGAGGTGCAGCCTTTGCTGCTCGGCGGTGGCGTCTTCCAGCACGGCTCTGGTTGGCTGGAGCACTGCGCTTACCGGCAGAACGTGGGGTCACGGAGGAGGATGCAGAAGATGTAACATTTGATGCACTTGAGTGCGTGTCGTCCCCCTCCATTTCCACCAGCCGGCGATATTGCGCAACAGTGGCATCCAGCCTCCGTTGCCGGGCCAGTACAGCCAGCATACTCCTGCTCGGTTTTGCAGTTTTAGTATTACCAACTATATGAAGAAAGAAAGACATAATCTGTAACGAATGCTCTTTAAAAATATGATTAACACAAAATGATTCAGCAGGAAGTTGTGTCACAGTACAACTAGCAACTAGCCAGCGCAGTACAAATCTATTCAGGCCAGTATCATGGGCGTCTGCATGGAGGGGCAAGGTGGGGCGCTTATGGTTTGGTGCTCTTTCATATGAAAGAGATCTGGCAGAAGTGAGTGACTTTTCCTCTGAGCCGTTAACCACACCAGCAACCGTATCATCTGCACCAGGCCCAGGCGATATGTCTGTTTCCCTCTCTCTCTCGCTCTCTCTGTCTCCCTCTTTCTGTCTCCCTGTGTCTCCCTCTACCTCGCTGTCTCTCTCTCTCTGTCTCCCTTCCTCACCCTCCCTCTGGCTCCCTCCCTCTCTCTCTCTCTCCTTCTGTCTTCCTCTCTCTCTACATCTATCTGTCTGTCGGTCCCAGCCTGCTGTAATTACCATATTGTAATTTGTCACTGGGCCAGCACTGGATACACATCATATGCTATCTAAGAGTCAGATAGTACCATGATCGAGCTTACCTGTACTCGCCACCACCACTGCCTGCTTCCTCACAGTCTGATTGTCCGCTGGCGCCGCATCCTCCACAGAGTAGTCCTCAGACTCGGAGTCGATCACGATCACGTCCGAGCTGGCCCCGCCACCTAAAAATATATTTAAAACTGTTAGATTACACCACTCACTAGTATTTGGTTTAGGAAGGAAGAAATTTGAAAACAACAGAAAAAATAATTGACTGTCTACTCTAGTCTAAAGTAAAAATGTCCCTCCTTCCAGGGAAGGCTGTTGTCTTGCTGCTTTTTTTTGTCACAATTGATGAATGCTTGCTTAATTTTAACACACACCATTTTTCTCTGAACAGACAGACGCTGGACTTCTACGGACAAGAGCAACATCAACTAAACCAGGTGAAAGCTCGGCTCGACCACAAGAAATGTGTTCCAACTTCCATTACTCATCAACTCAGCACCAAGCACTTTTCCTTTTCCAGCTAACTTTATTTTATTATATGTGTTTACTTTTACTTTTAATAAAGCTTTTAAACTTGAATAGACTCTGTGGTTTTTGGTCCTCCAGACTAGAGTGACTGAGCGAAAGGTTTTGTAATTTTTGCAAGGAGGAGTCCATGCCGCTGACACTACCAGGTTTATACAGTGTGCCAAACACACCACTCAGAAATATTATGACTCTGGTCTTTGGTGTCCATAGTTTGGTTTGTGGAGAATTGTCCCTGCAACAGTAGTATTATTGATTTTGCTCCTATCTAAACACTGTTTCGAAAAAATTAAATTAGGAACGCTTGGACAACAATAGGTCCTCTATATTTAAATGAAAACTTACTGGGGCCAGCAAAGGAGCACTCGCCGCCCTGGCCTGCATCCTCCTCCTCCTTTGGAGCCACTGCATCCACTGTTTCTGTCCGCTTGCCCCTGGGCGGACCTGACGTACAACATGAAAGAAAGAACAGAAAAAATTGATGATTGCTGCGTGTCGATGTCCTTGTCAACCAAATCAAACATTTAGAAAGAACAAGACCAACTATTTCAGCCAAAAAGAGGGCTACAAAGGAAGGACTGCACCTGAGCCTCTACTCTAGGGGCAGATTTACAAGCCCCTTGCAGCTCTTTTGCTCCGTTCTTGCGTCACTTTTGTGACGCAGCGCCACAACAAGAGAGGCGCCATGGTGTGGCGTATATTAACAACGTGACGCATATGGGAGATGCATCCCATTCTAAAGCCCTGCGCCATAAGGGAGCGTTCCAGCGCAAGGGAGGGCGTTCCTGCGCAGGAACGCATGCTAAAAGTGGCTATGGGGAATATATAAAATTTCAATCAGTCATTTAGGACAATGATGCGTCACTGAAACCCTGCGCCTGCATGAAGCAGACTTACGGCTTGACGCAGCATTGCTGGAGCTGCGCCATCGTTGCAACGCAACTCCATCAATGAGCCGCCTTTACGGCACCGATGCGTAACGCTTCGGTGACGTTTTGGCACCATGGCGTGCCGCATTGAAAATACGGCGCACCATGGGTGGTGCTGGCGTGCCTCACACTTTGCAGGGATGCGCAGGTAATTGCTAATCTGACACTTAGGGGCATACTTACGAGTTCTGAGCTGGACACCTCCAGATGTGCACCAGAACAAATGCGTAATGCAAAACTAACCTTGCGTCACGGCAGATGCGCCGCAATTACATTGCGGCAAACCCTGGCGCAAGGGTAGGCAGATGCGTGACGCATCTCGTGACGAAAGAGGGGTGCATCTCTAGAGTCGCGTCGCAGGCGCGATGCAACTATAGCAATGCTCAG
The DNA here is from genome assembly GCF_964261635.1 of Lissotriton helveticus. Classification (NCBI taxonomy): domain Eukaryota; kingdom Metazoa; phylum Chordata; class Amphibia; order Caudata; family Salamandridae; genus Lissotriton; species Lissotriton helveticus. The sequence goes on from NC_136065.1 coordinate 1,914,391,954, forward strand.
GGCTGCCCAATACTCAACATACCGCATCAGTCCTTACGCCTGCTTCAAGCAAGCAGGCATAAAGAATTGACGTAGCAGCGTCGCGGAAGTGCCTGCGTTAAATCTTGTAGATTTCACGCAGGCACTTTTGCGAGGCACACATCTGCATGACCGCCACCCCCCCCCCCCCGCGTGGGAACGCTCCCATTGTGGCGCAGGCCCAGGTCTTAACGTGGCGCATCTCCCTAGATGCATCACGTACATGACTCGCAGGGATGCGCCACGTTTACGTCGCTGTGCGTCAGGTAAGGCAGCGTAAACGTGGCGCAAGGGGCTTGTAAATCTGCCCCTTTGTGTCTAGCATTACGCAGTTCTGTAAAGTACACTCATACATTACTCAGCCCAAATAAATGAACACAAAATAGAAAACAAATAAGCAGTGGCACCGCCACAGAGAAGGAGAGCAGTGCACCTGAAATGCACAGAAGATTTTGAAATATTAATTTACCTCTCCTATCAATGTAATCAGCAGCATTATTGCTCTTTGTAAAAAAGTTAAAGCAAACATTTGCAATATTATATAACACACAGAGCAGGAGAAAAAACAGAGTAGTGACGAGTGATGAAAAAATTGCTACTACTACTCACCAAGCCCGGGGACCTCCACTCCCAGCAGGTCGAGCAGGTCGTGCTCCCGGTCCAGGATATCGGTCCAGCGGTGGGTCATCTGATTATAGGTGCGCTGGACCCCCGTGATGTTAAAAAGGGCCCAGCACACCTGCCCCCACCGCTTCCGTCGCTCCTGGCTGTTGGTGTAACCGGCAGCGATCCTGCCGCCTGCCGCGATAGTCCTGGGGAGACGGCGCTGCACATAATAAACCAGTGAGCCCACCTCCTCAGGACTGAAGATCTCCCGGGGCACCACCATTTCCGCCCTCAAGCGGCCACACGGGAGCCGGGCACGGGCTGCGGCGCCCGTCTTGGGCAGCTTGACTGCTGTCTTCACCATGTTCTGGGCAGGTAAGGAGAAAAAATGAAAAAGAATAAGAGTAGAAAAGAAGGAAATAAAAGTTTAAAAAAGTAGTTGAAAAGTAAACAAAAGTAGACTAAAACACAAAAATATAGACCTAGAAAACAAGAGGGATAGAAAAAAAGTTTAATAGATCAAAAAAAAAATAAAACAAGCAAAGGATGGCAGAGATATACAGAGGATAGAAACACCATGCCCAGACACATAGGAATGAATGAAAAACAAGATGGCCGCCCGAACACGTGCGTGTAAGTAAGTTCGCACGCGATTTCTCTCGCGAACTCGTGCGAACTTGTATTTGCAAGGCGCTCATCGCGCGAGATTACACATAGCGGGCGGAAACGGAAATACGTCACGCAAACAAAATGGCGGCGCCCATACTCAACCTTGGGGTAACTTGCACGAGTTCGCGGCTTCCACGGTCGATTTCGCACGACGCCGCGCCTCGCGAATAGGGCGAAATTACCGAAAAACGAGTTTTGCAAAAGCAAAACCAACGAGCAGGTGCAAAAGTTCGAGCTCATCATTTGTAACCATTTACCTGTAGTGCTTCCTGAAGGGGCCCTCCAGAATCCGGTTGCCTACTTGCAACTATTGTGTGACCCTGCTCTGACAGTCACAGAATAGTTACAAGTATGCCATTGCATCCTGTTAAAAAAAATTTACATTGCAACAAAAAGGAAAGGGAGCAGACAAGCAGGTGCCAGCCTTCATTAATAATAATAATAATAATAATAATAAAAGAGCTTATAGAGCGCTCAGTAACGCCATCGCGGCGTGTCCCCGCGCTGAAGCTATCAGTGAAACAGCATGACATAAGAGCCTATGATCTACGCAGTGTATAGTAGTGTTTTAAGCATGGCCCTAAACCTCGCTTCACTGCTCTCCAGTCTCAGAGCAGGGGGAAGTTTATTCCATTGTTGAGCTGCTTGGAGCGCAAAGGATCGTCCACCTAATCTAGCCTTCCTTATCCTGGGGACTGTCAGCAGTCCGGCACCCTCCGAACGGAGGGTCCTAGTTGGTTCATATCGGCTGACTAAATCCTTTAGGTATGCGGGCGGCCTGTCCCAGACAATTCGGTGACAGAAGAGGAGGCACTTAAACAGCACACGTTTCTTAACAGGCAGCCAATGAAGCGCATCCAGCGCCTTTTGCGAGTTAGCTCTCCTAGGTCTTCTTAACACCAGTCTGGCGGCGGAGTTCTGTATGACTTGTAGGCGGCCTAGGCTGCCCTCGGTTGCCCCTAGGAACAAAATGTTTCCATAGTCCAACCGCGAGGTCACCAGTGCCTGTGTTAGTGTCCTTCTGGCCGCTAAGGGTAGGAGGTCTAAGGTTTTATTGAGGGTCTTTAGTATTCCAAAACATTTGCCCACAAGACGCCTTATGTGGCCATCATATGAGAGAGAGGGGTTCATCCAGATTCCTAAATTCTTAGCCTCCTCACACGGTATAGGAGTAGGGCCCAGGCATGAAGGCCACCACTCAGCTGACCAGTTTTCGCTTTTTCCCCCCACCACCAACACCTCTGTTTTAGAGCCATTGAGCTTTAAGCAATGGGAGTCCATCCACTCAGCTAGTGCCTGCATACAGGATTTAAAGTTGGCGGGGGTGTTAGAGGTGTTCTGCGATAAGGAGATCAGCAGCTGGGTGTCGTCGGTGTACGACACCAATTCCACCCCAAATGATTGTACAACTTTCGCCAGGGAGGCCATATAAAGATTAAAAAGAGTGGGGCTCAGAGCTGAGCCCTGAGGCACTCCCTGATCTAATGGCATCTCAGCTGAGCGACATGTCCCTTGCTGTACCTGGAAACATCTTTCCGTGAGGAACGACTGTAGCCAGCACAGCGCAGGACCAACGACCCCGGCTTCGCTCAGACACCGTAGCAGGATGGAGTGAGCTACGGTGTCAAAAGCCGCGCTTAGGTCGAGCATGATCAGGGCCATTGTATGACCTGCATCTGCCCCTGCTCTTAAGGTCTCAGTGGCTCGAAGGAGAGCCGTCTCCGTAGAGTAGCCCGCCCTGAATCCTGATTGTGAGGGACGAAATAGATTCCATCTCTCCAGGTGCTCCGTAAGCTGAGCGTTGACCACCTTCTCAGCCACCTTCGCCACGTACGGCAATAAGTAAATAGGTCTGAGGTTTTCCAGCACCTCCATGCTTACATTCGGTTTTTTCCTTATTGGCAGTACTATGGCCTTCTTCCACTCCATAGGGACTTGTTGAGTGGAAAAGGAGGTTTGTAAGACGTGTCTGATGTGGGGTTCCAGGGCTGTCAGGCCTTCTGAGATGACCCAGGCCGGAGCCGGATCGTTGGGGGAACCGGACTTCACGCTTCGACAGATCTTTATTAGCTTGTCAGCTGCGGGAACCTCGAAGGTTAGTAATGAGGAATCAGGGGCTGCAGGTGAGCTACCTGCTATAAAATCTATGCCCTTATCTGGTTGTTGGGAGAAGGAGGCATAAATCGCTTTAACTTTGTTAGAGAAAAAGTCAGCGACTCTATTACATCCCTCCTTAGAGGCCTTTGTGGGGGTGTTAGAGCTAGAGACTGAGGATATTTCTTTGTATATTTTGAACAGTTCACGCGAGGAGCTCTCGGCAGCCTCAATGCGTGTATGGAAGTATTTGGCTTTAGCTCTGCGCACCGCATACTGATAGCTTCGGTGAGCTGAGCTATAACTGTTTTTTGCTTGTTCACTCGGGTTCTTTCTCCAGCTCCTTTCAAGTTTTTTACAATTAGACTTGATTTGCTGGAGTTCAGGAGTGAACCAAGGGGCAGTACGTTGTCTGCCTTCTCTAGCTTTACCCTTGCTCATGGGAGCTATCTCATCCAAGGTGGCAGTCACAAGTAGATTAAATTCCTTGTTCGCCTGATCACTGTCCGTGGCACACAATGGTTGTGCTTTCTGGATGGCACCTATGAAGTTTTCCTGAGAGTACTGTCTCCATTTACGTCTCATAATATTTCCCATCCCATTCTCAATAGCCCTAACAGGCTGGTAAAAACATTGGAAAGGGACCAAGAAGTGGTCGGTCCAGGGGAGCTGACAAGGAGTAAGTGCTTTTATCATGTCCCAACTGGCGAAAATAGGGTCCAAGCAGTGACCCCTCTGATGTGTAGCTGCAACACTTAGCAGGTTAAGCTGTATTTCTTGTAGGACAAGACGAACATCCTCTGCCTCCTTCTGTAAGGGGTCCTCTAGGTGTAGGTTCAGGTCACCCAACACCAATACTTTATTGTGTTTAATCGCAGTCTGAGCAACCCCTTCTAGTAAACTACTACGGAAGTTGCCTAGAGAGCCAGGAGGTCTGTATATTAGGATGCCCGATATTGCCTCGTGTTGAGTCAATTTAATACTAAATTCACCTGCTTCGCTGTCATCAATTTTTACTGGTTTTAAAACACACTGAAAAGGGTGTTTGACAATGATGGCGATGCCACCTCCCCTTCCTTTTTCTCTATCAAGTCTGTGGAGGGTGTAGCCTGGCGGAATAGTACCCACTATATCTGGATCAGAGTGTTCTCCTAACCAGGTTTCAGTTAAAAATAATATATGCATGTCCTCATCTAATAAGAGATCCCACAGCTGGAGGGCATGTTTGCTGACGGATCTACAGTTTAAAAGACCCCCTTTAGCAATAATCGCTTCAGGGTCAGGGACATCGGGGCAGTTGGGGCAGGGCAGGTGTTGTTGTTTGCAAAACTTAAAGCACTTAGCAGGTGTGCTTTGCTTTGCCTCAATAATGTACACTCACTGGTCAATCAGAGGGTGTTGTGATGACACCGAGGGTGGCATGGGTGTGCCAGCCAGAGGGTGGCATGGGTGAACCAGAGTGCCAGTGTTGACAGAGGATGGCAGTGCTTTGCTTGGCCCCAATAATGTACAGAGGATGCTGTGATGACACAGAGGGTAACATGGGTGAGCCAGAGGGTGGCATGGGTGACCAAAGAGAGTGCCAGTGGTGACAGAGGGTGGCAGTGATGAAGAAAGCCTTGAAAACAGGCTGGGCACGTAGAAACAACAAGTTTGCAAAACTGGCGACCCGACAAGTAAGCTCGCAATTTGCGAAATTGTACAAAACCCTCGCGAACTTGCAGAAACCCGTGCGAACACCCCCCCCCCCCCGAAAAATACGCAAATCCGCGAGAATTCGCGGAATTTGCGGATTTTCGCAATCCGCAAATCCGCAAATTCGCGGATTGCGAATCCGCAAAATCCGCCCATGCTTAGTGTGTAAGCGGTTGCATAGTTTGGTTAGCAGCTAATTAAGGATCTATATTGGCTATTGATTGCTTGTCTGAGTATCTGTATGTGTGCCTGAGTGTCTGTGTGGGTGGGTGGGGGGGGTGACTGTGCATAAATGTGTGAGTGGATAAGTGTGGCTCACTGGTTAGAGGAGGCAGAACCGGACGCTGAGATCAGACCCGGGACCAGGGTTCAATTCCCGACGCGGCAGGGTCTTGAGCCCAAAATGTCCACGGACTCGGTAATTCTCGCTTCGGTGCCTACTCGAATCACAGGTTCACACCCTGCAACTCTGGGCAATAGCTTGCTTAATCTCCACTACGGCCCCCCGCGGCGGGATGCCTGGCTTTCACCTTGGGGACACCCAGTAGGGGCTATCTCACAGGGAAAAACCAAGGCGGGTTCCCAATGCAAAGCGCTTTGAGACCTGGCGGTGATATTGCGCTATATAAAAACCTATCCATCCGATAATTCACTGTGTATATGTGTTCAAGTCTGTATCTGTGAAGGGCTGTATGTCTGGGTGAGTTTGTGTATGGGTGTCTTGGTGAGTGAATGGATGCCTCAGTGGTACATGTGTGAGTAACTGCATATGTGAAAGGCGGTATATGTGAGTGTTGGACTGTATAAATGACTGTATGTGAGAGTGAGTGATTGTGAGAGTGCCTGTATGGATCAGTGTGGGCTTGTATTAGTTATTGTATTAGAGGGAAAGTATGTGTTAGTATATGTTTAAATAAGTGAGGTGGTATGTGTATAACTATACAGGTGAGTAAATAAAAGTGTGATTAATTTTTTCCATTACTGACTAGGTGTGTGAATAACTCTATGAATGAGAGGCGGTGTCTGAGTGTCTGTATAGATATGTGATTGGATATGATAATGCTGTATTGATGGCTGACTGTATGTATGAGTGACTGTGTGGGCGAATGAATTGATGTGTGTGTAGACCTAGGAATTAGTCAGTGGATATGTACTAACTGGTATTGGTGTGTTCATGGTTTCGAAAAATATAGTCTGTATTTTAGAGTGGGTGTATCAAGTGTTATATTAAGATCTGATAAGGTGCATCAGATTGTCACATGGATGATGTCATCAGTGATGTCATTTGAGATGTCATCAGTGATGTCACTGACCATGTCATGAATGAAGTAATATGTGACGTCATCAGCAGTGCACTGCGGGGGCGCGAGTTATAGTTAGCTCAACTAACTATAACAGTGGAATTTCTATTGTTTTGTATGAGTAAAATGTCCAACTAACTTTAACGTCCCTGAAACATATGGTTTTTTCTTTGAATTTCTAAGGTTTTTAAATGCTAATTCCTAACTAAAATGTCTGTAAAACCTATGGTTTTTTCAGTGAATTTCAAAGGTTTTTTAAATGTTAATTTCTAATTATAATGTTAATTAAACATATATTTTGTTCTGTGTTTTTTAATTATCATCCCATTCTCAACCTGGTAAAAACTGCAAATCTCATTCATTGATACCTTCCACTAACAAAATTGCCACAAATAAAAGCCTCAACTAACGCTAATGAAATGCAAAGTAGGTGTTTCAGTGCCAAAAAAACACGAAAACACCACTTCCCCATAGTTTCAACAACCAGCCAAATCTGCAATGCGATTCAAAAAGCAGACGATAAGCCAACTTACCAGTAACAAATTAACATCAACCTTTAACTGGTGTAAGGAGGTCGACTATCTACTGCGTGAATTAGACCCAACTCGCAGCCACATCTAAAGACCAACACGAGATATAGCTACTGCTCATGCAGCTCCGACACCCAACAAGGCCACAACGCCCAGCGCCAACACCACCAGAACCTCCCCCCAGACCAACCCCGCTACTACCACCGAGGCAGCACAAAACAGGCCAATGGACCTTCCCAAAATACCATGGCCGCACAATAGCTGATTGTTGGGAGATGTGGCAACCAACTATATATGAAGAAGGCAGGTCACCCATCAATAATAATGCACACAATGCCAAGTGTAATGCTGATGTGCTGCACAGATCTCACTATGCAAAGCACAAACCTCTCCATGTGGAGATATACTATTGATACTTATTGTGTAGTGCACAGTGGACTCAACTATGTTACCTCAGGCAGTGAGGAAGATCTCGGTCATGTAGCTGTGTTTTCCTCCCCCTGGAAGTGGAAGCCGAGTGGGCTGGTCCAACCTACACCACTCCAGCATAGGAGTATGAATAAATAGGCCAGGTCCTGGGTGTGGTTCACTTGTGGGAAGACCAACGAGTCTGCAGAGCGGCTGCCCTCACCCTGGCACGTGGCTGCCGCCATGGTCGCGAGTCTCCACACAGGCCCCCTGCGAACCCAGCGGCACAGCACCTCAGACTTATATCTGTACCGACTACTGCCTTCGATCTACACTGCGGGCAGCAGGGTTCACCATTTGAATTCAGCCTTGATTTATTAATTGCACAGACAATTGTACTCTATGTGCTCAGATGTTTTCAAGAAGAAGTGACAAAAAGCATTCCTCGATGTCTATGCTAACTATTGCCTCCGATCCACATTGCGGACAGCAGGGCTCACACTTCAGATCCAGTGGCGATTGCAGATGATGCAATCCAGTTCTTAAGACACGTTGCTCCCAGTGCAGCCTGCTGGGACCACGCATCATCGCAGAATGCGCACACACTGTGTGCTTCAGGTGCTACTAACTCACTGCACCATAAGTCATCTCCACGTGGCCTTATCAAGGCAAGACATTGCTCCCAGTGTGACCCGCCGAGACCACGTATTATCACAGGGTGCGCACATGCCGAGTACTTCAGGTGCCACTAACTGTGCAGCTCAACTCAACGTCACGTGGCTGTGCGCCCATCCTGACTAGTGCCTGCGCCCTACACTGGGGTTACACGGTTAACAATTCAAGATTAGTAGCAACGCAAATTGTGTAAGAGACTATAATGAATTAAGAAGACCAAATGCTCCCAATCTGTGCAGCTCAAGCCAACGTCATCTGCCTGTGGGCCTTTGCTGACCGCTGCCACCGGCCTACACTGTGGAAGAGTGGCGACACAACTCGTGGTGCCAACTAACCCTGTTCAACACAAGCCGATCCCATATGTGTAACTGGTTCCTGAGTCCTGAATGGCAGCGACCCCAACTTCGTGTCAGCGACCACATCACCAGACTCCCTTCAATCAGTGAAGGATATTTGCATAAGGAAGTCCAGCGACACATGGTACCACTGAACCTGTACTACGCAGGCCGGTGGGGCTACCAACGTATGCACATGGCTATGGGCCCTTGCTCACCTCTACCTCTGGCCTACACTGTGGAAGACCGTGGGCACAATCCTACATGTGTAACTGTGTCCTGTGTCCTGAATAGCAGTGACCCCAACTCCATGAGACAACTACAGCAGCAGACTCCCTTCAATCAGTGAGGCATGTTGCCATATGGAAGGCTGGCGACACGTGCTGCCACTAACTCTATTCAACACAAGCCAATCCCACTTGTGTAAGTGTGTCCTGAGTCCTGAATGGCAGTGACCCCAAGTCAGTGGCAGCGACCATAGCAATCAGACTCCCTTCGGTCAGTAAGGCATATTTCAATATGCAAGGCCGGCGACACGTAGTCCCACTAACCCTCTTTAACACAAGCAGATCCCACATGTGTAACTGTGTCCTGAGTCCTGAATTGCAGTGACCCCAACTTCTTGGCAGCGACCACAGCGCCTCACTCCCTTCGATTAGCGAGGAGTATTTACAGATTGAAGTCTGCCGACAAGTGGTGCCTCTGAACCTGCACTACGCAGGCCGGTGGGGCAACCAACGGATACACATGGCTGTGGGCCCTTCCTCATAGCTACCTCTGGCCTACACTACAGTCAGCAGGCCTCACAATTCAGATACAGTCCCAATTCCACATGACGCAGTCCAGTAGGCAAGACATATTGCTCCCAGTGCGACCCATCCACATCAAGCATCATCACAGGCTCATACAGTCTCAATGCTTCTGGTACCACTAATCCTATTTAATACAAGCCGATCCCACATGTGTGACTGTGTCCTGAGTCCTGAACGGCAGTGACCCCAACTTCGTGGCAGCGACCACAGGACCAGACTCCCTTCAGTCTTATTTGTTGTTCTTTTCTTTAAATAAATGTTTTATATGTAAATCTATACATGAATAAGATTCTTCTTTCTCCAACAGCACAGGGACACTTCCGGGCCCAAGAAGGTTGTTAATGTGGGAAGAGGGTACGTTACCTGCTAATGTGCTGAGAGGGAGCGTCAAAGGGGTATCACTCACAGAAATAGCTCCGATATGTTTTCACAAATGCCTCGGACAGATGGCAGTTGATGGACTGAATCACAAAATGTTTTTTTAAATACTCATGTAGTGTGAGTTATGAACAGTTATGAACAGTTTGGACCCAGGCTCACAGAGGGACAGCTGCGGCCCATACGCTCGACTCCTGGACGCAGTACTACGAGCCGTCCGCATCATTGTGTCTATCACTGCCCTGTTCCGTCGTACGCCACGCCACTCCGATTACGTTCCAACGTTGGCTCCACATAGCTACCTGTCGCAGGCGTACTCGCTGTTGGTGTGCAGGTTGTTGGTCTAGTTCTCAGCATCTCACAGCCACTCCCTAAGGGCAGGTTTGCACACACACCACACCCATCCGGCACATGCGGCACAGGCCATGTGACCACGCAAATATAATCGATCGTCAACGTCACATCCTTTATTGCCGTTGCTGACTAGCTGGCGAATGCTCCACGGGTCTCAACCATAAGGAGTCCATGAAAAGTTGCGCAGAAGGTTAGTCACAACCTCATCGGTGACGTCAGCGGCCTACCATCCCCTTGGCGCAGACTTCATATGCATAGGCTTAGTGCCACCCTAAACTCATGTGGCCATTAGGAGCCTACCACCATGTGGCACAAACTTGATTTCCACAGGCTCAGCGGCACCAAACCCTGAGGTGGTCTCCGCCGTTGACCACTCAGGGCTCAGCGACATGTGTGAGATCTGCCAGGCCACAGAGAAGCTGTAGTGGTCTCCACCATTCAGGACTCAGCGACATCTGTAAGATCCGTGCAGAATCCGCCCACTGCTACACACTCCCCTGGCACCAGGTACTATTTGCTCATGGATGCGCAGAGTCGACAGTCTCTCTCGCTCTCTCTCTCTCTCTCTCTCTCTCTCCTGTCATGGGGGTGAGCCTTGCATGTACACTGTGTTAAGTTAACATGAGATTATTAGAAGTTTCAACGCCATTTTTTCCTTTTGGTGCCTTTGCACACGGCACACATCTTTACAAATGTTTAGAGTCTAGAGGACTGTTTTGCTTCACACAAGAATAATATGTTTTTCTATACTAGCAGCTTGGCTTGGTCAGCTTTGTCTGAACAGTGAGTTCCGAGGCCTTTCAACCCAGTGGTTGTTGTTCGGTCTGATCAGCGCACGTTCTAGACATAACATATATGCAGCTGTGGCCACCTCTGATTTTGGCGCGTTTAATAATGCACTGCGCAGGCATGCTCGCTCACACTTGGAGAACATTCGCATGCAGAGAGCTGGTGTAGAAAATGATATGATCCATTTCTACTAGGACCAGAGTTATGGGGCCGCCCTTGTAAACCCAAGAGACCTTCTGTAGATATAAAATAACCTAATAGCAAGGGAGCGTGAAAGCTAGGTGTGATCTAGTATATTTCTATTTAGCATTTTAACATACTTACTCCTTTTGTATTTTATGGAATAGTAACTATGCTGATAATCATGGTGCTTATAATATGTCTGCTTGTATTAGCCAAGATACTGCGCCTGAGAACACGGCATTAGAAATAAATATTGCAAACAAGCACGTGTCTTCATTTACTCCCCGTTTTGGACTAGCATGAGAGTATAACGAAAGAGTGTTCCTGTGTCCCACATTGCCTGAGGTAAGTTCCATGTTCTGGGTTGTCTAATCATTGGGGGTATGGAAGAACCAATGAGACACTGATTGCTAGTCTGGTAGGGGATTTTGGCTACAAAGGTGAGTTTTGGCACACCCTAATTCACTGAGGTTCCAAGTCTATATGCACAGTTCTGTGTATGAGCAGAATCCCTGCTACATGGCGCCCATATGTTGGTGGTCTTATTACATGACGCTTGAGTAGTACTTCATTCAGTCCTTAACCCATTCGCTATTGTTTTCGGATAACAGTGGTGTCGGACAAACCTATCTATAGTTATATAGGTCTTTTCAAGCTTGAATCTATTCAAACGGTTTTCTTTTGAATTACTACCCAGTTGTGCTACTAAGTTTTGCATGGTAGCTTATTCTTCTCAGTGTCACTATGGTTGACATTGTTATACCGCAACATAGTCGCATTGCGGTTCGCAATCATTTGCAAGCATACAATGTTGGTTTGGAGGGCATGGCAGTGATTTTGGTCGTAAGTGCTGAGGTTGCTTACCCGTTGAGATATTCTACTCTTGGGTGACGTTTGCTGCAGTAGAAGCGGCTATGCAGGTTTTCACACTTACACTCACACAGCCATGCGCAGGGACTACGTCCCTTATAGGACACAGGAAATTCTGATTTCTGCATGGCAGCACCATGTTTGGTTTGATGGCGCCCTTCCCCACAGTGTAACGGTGGCTAGATAGGGTCCTTTGTCCATTCCAGGCGCTTCCTGGCCGGTTTTGGCTAGATTCACCCTGCATCCTCATGCTGGGCAGGTCCCCGTTGCTAAGTTACGGACCCTATATGACTCTTCTGTTAGTGTCATTCGGGCTCTAGTTCAATATATTACCCGCAATTTCCAGGGCGGGGCCCCTGGTGTTGCTGCCCTTTCAGCAGGACTGAGCGGAATGAAGCTTAGTCCCGTGATGGTCAATGCAGTGATGGGCAAGCGTCCCTAAGATAAGGATGATATGCCTTTTTGGCTTGCCGAGAAATTTGACCAGCTGGAGGCAGAATTTCCTAATTCAAGTCTCATAGAAAAACACAGGATTCCTACAATTAGTTTACCCAAGGATTTGGTACTGGAAGCCGGTGACTGTGAGTCATGGGGTAGAATTTTTGCAGCGGTGTACACGAGGTGCTTCGGCACTCCGTCAATGGCTGTCCTTCCTACGGTCATTAAGCGTGTTCAGAACGAACACAGACCTGAGGCTGCAGTTGAATTGGGAATGAGACTCGTGGGCTCATTTGATGTAGTTTCCGATCTGGTCCTTTCTAATATAAAGGGAGACGCGGTAAACTTTCATGTGGCTAATGCCTTACGCGATGTCCCCGATGCCGACAAACCCCGACAGTTACAGAGAATTATTACGGCTGCGTATAAAACCATTGGCCGCAATAGTTTAGGTGTCAAGCCCTTTTTTTCTAAAGATAAAAAGCAAACCCAGGATGCGAAGTCTGAAACAGACGTTCAACCCACGGCTCCAAAGAAAAATTGGAACAGAAATAAAAAACAGGGGAAACAGCAACAAAAACAGGAGTCCCGTCCCCCATCACCAGTGCCTGCGTCTACTGAGCGCATTTATGATTTGCGCAACTGCACTACAATTAAGTCGCCTGATCGATTTCAGGTTCCTGATCAACGCTCTCCTCGTTCTTTACAGGACAGATCAGCCTCATCGTCCAGTGGTGGAGGTGGCAGCAGAGGTCGGAGTGGCCAGCAGAGTTGTGACCAGCCCCGCCCCAAAGACAGAAACGGCAAGCAGGACGATTCTTCACAGAAAAGACCCTAGTTTCAGAAAAAGAAAGTTGCCGCTTTGACAGCTTATTATGCCACAGATAGTGAGAATGCAGCTTCGGAATCAGACATGGGTGCTGACGTTGTTGGACAGCACGGCAGAGATTACCATAGTGAGGCAGGTCCCCGTTGCTAAGTTACGGACCCTATATGACTCTTCTGTTAGTGTCATTCGGGCTCTAGTTCAATATATTACCCGCAATTTCCAGGGCAGGGCCCCTGGTGTTGCTGCCCTTTCAGCAGGACTGAGCGGAATGAAGCTTAGTCCCGTGATGGTCAATGCAGTGATGGGCAAGCGTCCCTAAGATAAGGATGATATGCCTTTTTGGCTTGCCGAGAAATTTGACCAGCTGGAGGCAGAATTTTCTAATTCAAGTCTCGTAGAAAAACACAGGATTCTTACAATTAGTTTACCCAAGGATTTGGTACTGGAAGCCGGTGACTGTGAGTCATGGGGTAGAATTTTTGCGGCGGTGTACACGAGGTGCTTCGGCACTCTGTCAATGGCTGTCCTTCCTACGGTCATTAAGTGTGTTCAGAACGAACACAGACCTGAGGCTGCAGTTGAATTGGGAATGAGACTCGTGGGCTCATTTGATGTAGTTTCCGATCTGGTCCTTTCTAATATAAAGGGAGACGCGGTAAACTTTCATGTGGCTAATGCCTTACACGATGTCCCCGATGCCGACAAACCCCGACAGTTACAGAGAATTATTACGGCTGCGTATAAAAACCATTGGCCGCAATAGTTTAGGTGTCAAGCCCTTTTTTTCTAAAGATAAAAAGCAAACCCAGGATGCGAAGTCTGAAACAGACGTTCAACCCACGGCTCCAAAGAAAAATTGGAACAGAAATAAAAAACAGGGGAAACAGCAACAAAAACAGGAGTCCCGTCCCCCATCACCAGTGCCTGCGTCTACTGAGCGCATTTATGATTTGCGCAACTGCACTACAATTAAGTCGCCTGATCGATTTCAGGTTCCTGATCAACGCTCTCCTCGTTCTTTACAGGACAGATCAGCCTCATCGTCCAGTGGTGGAGATGGCAGCAGAGGTCGGAGTGGCCAGCAGAGTCGTGACCAGCCCCGCCCCAAAGACAGAAACGGCAAGCAGGACGATTCTTCACAGAAAATACCCTAGTTTCAGAAAAAGAAAGTTGCTGCTTTGACAGCGAGTTATGCCACAGATAGTGAGAATGCAGCTTCGGAATCAGACATGGGCGCTGACGTTGTTGGACAGCGCGGCGGAGATTACCATAGTGAGAGAGGCCCTGCGTCCACTACTGAAGGTGACAGCGACTGACCAATATGTTGTTGTGGAGACAGCTGATTCCAGAGTAGCTCCCCCTGATAGACTTTATGAAATAGTCCTTTTAATTGAAGGTGACATACAACGTACCATAAAAGGGGGTTTTTGGAAAATGTTACAACTACCTATGACATTTTGTTAGCGGAGGCTGACTGGCCCCCACCTTTTGTTCTCACGGCTCCGAGAGGGGAGGAGATGATCTTCCCTAGTTTCGTGCACACAGTCTCGAAGGAGCATGCGCTGAATTTTGCAGAAGAGTGGGCTAAAGCCCTTGCGCTGGCTCTGTACCGTACACACTGTGGTTGGGATACATTTTCTCCACACCACGAGATTCCCTTGTGGTCTGTGCCGCAGCCTCAACCTCAATATCCCATCCGACATGAAGCTAAGGCTTCCATTGCGGAAATCCTTGAACAATTGGAATATCAAGGTGTAATTGAAACCTGCGTGTCACCGATGAATAACCCACTTTTTACTGTAATAAAGATAGACGGTTCATACCGTTTGGTATTGGATTACCGGCATTTGAACTCACATTGCCGTACCTGTGCAGTACAGAATACCCACGGCTCTGTTCTAGTGGATGGTCTTGTGCGAAAGTGGTTTAAAACCACGCTTGACATATCCAGCGTTTTTTTTGCCCACAATTTGGATGGTCTAAGTTCCCAATGGACCAGTTTTACCTGTGGCGGCAAACAACACCAATTTAAACACCTGGCAATGGGCTTTATGAATAGTCCAGGTGTGTTTGCTGCCCGTTTTGTCTCTCTCTTGGAGAGAGTTGACCCAGATGTGTGTTCGTATGTGAGTGACATTTATCTGCCAGACAACGAAATTTGGGCGCATCTGTGTCGCGTTGACCGCATAATTTGTAACTTTGTGGACTTTGGTTACTTATTCAACTTTGCAAAGTCTCATAATGCAGAATACACAGTGTTGTTCCTGAGCTACGAGCTCAACAATGAAGGTCCAGGATTGGCTCCTCACTTCTTGGAGAAATGCGCACAGCTGCGCGCTCCTACAACTCTGAAAAAATTACAGTCCTTGCTGGGATTTTTGAATTTCAGGCGTACTTACATTCCCGAATATGCCCAGCGTATCAAGCCTTTGTATGCTTTGATACAACCTACTTTCACCAAATCGTGCTGGCTGCCTGAACATTCAGCCATTTTGCAATCTTTGCAGGCTGTTCTTCTAGAATCTAAATTCTTACTGATTCGTGATAACCACACCAACCTGGTGATAAGAATCATCCCTGGGATGGTGAGTTTCACTTACCTTACTTTTAACGAAGGAGACACAGTACCTATTGCTTACAAGTCACACTTGTACACTTCGGCAGAAATGCGGTTTTCCACTGTGGAAAAAGTTTTGACAGCAGTGCAAATGGCGATTCTTAAAGAACGTGCACTGTCGCAGGGAAAACGCATGTTGGTTGTTACCCCGTATCCTGCACTAGAGGCAGTGACGAAGGCCAGTGTACCAAATTCTGAAGCTTTGCACCTGCAGTGGATACAACGGGCAGCATCTTTGACGTCTCCGGATGTCACGTTTATTTTTGATGACTCCTTACAGTCACAAGAGTTTTTGCAGTATGAATTTGTTCATCCTGCGCCATTGACTATGCGACCTTTGGAGGATTTCCATTGTATCATATACACTGATGGTTCTGCCCAAGTTGCGCATGGGTCTAAACATGCATACGTCTCAGCTTGCGACATTGTGGTAGGTACCATGGTGAATGATGAATTCAAGTCCAAAGTCGTGCGCATGCAGACTTTAGGGGACTGTACCACACAATTGGAAGAGTCTGTGCTCTGATGCTTTTATTGGAGTACGCTGATCCTAGTGTGACGACTCTTATTGTAAGTGATTCTTACTACTGTGTCCAGTCTTACAATGAAAACCTGTTATTTTGGATTCATAATGATTTTCGTGACTCCAAAGGTAGCACAATCTATATATATAAAAAACAAAGTATGTCCGTTTGTCCGTTATGCATTACTACACCGTACATCCGATCGGCATGAAACTTTGGGAAGTTGTTGAGTACACTTCACGAAGGTTTCTGGCAAAAAACATTTTTTTAAAATTAAAAAAGAAAAATTTGTTAAATATCGGCCCCCGGCCACCCAGGGCCCTCATAATCTTTCCAATACTGAACGTTTACAGTTTACGGTGCGACTCGCTTTTGCAATGACCATCAACAAAGCACAAGGACAATCGCTGCAAGTGTGTGGACTAGATTTGGAGAATCCATGATTCTCACATGGACAACTATATGTGGCCAGCTCACACGTTGAAAAACCCTCTGATTTATTCATGTACGCAACGTTTACAGTTTCCGGTGCGACTCACTTTTGCAATGACCATCAACAAAGCACAAGGACAATCGCTGCAAGTGTGTGGACTAGATTTGAAGAATCAGTGCTTATCACATGGACAACTGTATGTGGCCAGCTCACACGTCGGAAAGCCTTCTGATCTATTTGTGTACGCACCAGACGGAAAACCAAAAAATAACGTGTATCCACAAGCACTCGAAAAAATAAACAGAATTAAAACAACACTTTAAAGTGTTTTCCATATTAAAATGAATAAGTTTCAATAAAAGTCACACAATGTAAATTAAATGTTATCATAACAAGTTTCCTTAAATTTCCTTTCTTCTGACATCGCAGCAACGCGCAACGGGTAAGCTAGTAAAACATAAAATGATCTGGTTCAGAGTGGCTGAGCTTAAAGAGCAGTTGCCACTCGTGTATGTAATTCACACTCTCGGTCATCAGCGCGTGGGAGTTCACGCTGTTGGCAATTCTTTGGCCGATGAGGCCGCAAAATCAGCAGTATCGACATATTTGGTTGCAGCAGTTACACGTTCCAGGAGTAAGATTGATGATGATATCTTGGCGGCTGTAGCCGCAACTGGGAAGGGAAGTAAATATCCTAAGGGGTTCCCTTCGAAGTATTCATACCACTTAAGTCCTGATAAAGTTCCTTATGTGAAAATACCGGACGTTGGTGAAAGGTTAATTCCCAACGCGGACCGCAGGTCCACACTGATTACAGCTGCCCATGAAGGTGTTGCGTCTGCACATGCAGGCGTTTCGGCTACTGTGTCTCAGTTGCAACAACGTTTCTGGTGGCGAGGACTGTACAAACAGACGTGTGATCATGTCTTTCAATGTGACATTTGCCAGCAGATGAAACCTTCGACAGTTGCGCGTCCGCCCCAGACACAGTTGTACTTTTTTAATAAGCCACTTGGTTGTGTTTACTTAGATCACTGCGGTCTTTTTTCTTCTGATACTGCGTATGAGTACATCTTAGCAGCAGTTGATTCATGCACACGCTTTGTGTGGGTGTGGCCACACCGCAGCACTGATTCACGAACTGTCATAGGAGACTTGCGTGTCTTTGTAGGGATTTTTGCCTGTGGCACCTTCCATTCCGATCAGGGTCCTGCTTTTGCCTCTAAGGCGTATAAGGATGCCATGACTTCGTTGGGGGTCCAAGTCAAGTTTTTGTCTCCATACATACCTGAGGGTAATAGTATTGTGGAACGGATGAACCGAGACGTAAAGCAGTCTTTGACAGCTAGGGTTATATGCACTGGCCGGAACTGGCTGGCCCACCTCAATAGCGTGCAGCGTGCCCTTAATAATCTCCCTAGAAGGTCTCTGGGTGGTCGGACCCCATACGAAATGCTCTTTGGTATCAAGATGTTTGTCCCGGACCTTGGCGGACTAGACCAGGCGGCAGTTGCTGCCTCCTTTGACGTAGATGAACATTGCAATGTTTTACAGGATCTACAAAAGACGAGAGACAGTCTTGCAAAGGAACACTTGCCCTCCACATCTGAGGCTGCATCGCAGATTCCGGTAGTTGGCTGGCTACCCCAAATTGGAGAACTGGTTCGAGAGAAGATCGAAAACAAGAAGTAGTTTGTTCCCTCATATCGAGCTCTGGTTCCAGTGCTTGGTGTGAAGGGCACAAGAACAGTAATTTTACCACCACTTCCAGGTCGTAAGGATAACAGGTATATCTCCATTGACAATGTCAAATTATGCAGTGTGGCCGATTCTTCTTAGTATGACTCCGGCGGTCTCATGCCCATCGATTTTGAGAAATTCTGTTTTGGCCCCGGCTCCTAACCACCGGCCTGATGTTGCCCTCGAGATGCCTGCAGTTTCAAGTCCTTTATTGAGTTCACTACCTGGTGCTCACCTTGATGAGACTGAATATACTTACCCCACTGACTTGTCAATGCCTGATTTGCAAACTTGTTTGGCTACAGAATCCAGATTTAAATTTGTCACTGACTCTCACACATCGAAGACCCCTTCCAAGATTTCTGTTCTTGCAACACTGTTTAAAAAACATTTTTTGATTCCTTCTTGGACCTACATTTGGTTGGTGCTTTTTTCGATTCACCTGTACATGTCTATTGGATTTGTGGTGTATTTTCTCCGCCTTGTCAACGGACACTATGATGAAGAAAGAACATGCACTCGACATATTAATGGAACATTGGCTCCCCATTCCTCATCATTCAGATTGAAGAGGGACCTGGCTTTTGTTAACATCACTGCTTGACCCGTCTTAGATGGGATTGTGTGGGATGCTATTAGATTTCAAATCCATGGGCCCACTGAGGTTATAAATGTCCCAAATGTCCTACGAGTTTCTATGGGGGATGTAATTCAACAAAATATACGTTCTGATGATTGGGATGTTTGGGCCATAGAAGCTTTGTTTTCTGATTTGAATTATTATGCTGCCTTTGATGCTGAATATTTGTATTCTGCAAATTATGGTGATTTGTTTTGTTATCAACATTTTGGCAATCACTACCTGCATAAAGCAAATACCAGGAGGAATACTGTTAATTATACACAGTGGGAGCATTGTCCCGCTCCTGTACAAGGCAGTTCCACTTCTTTTTTAAAGAGGTTCACTTACTTCACTGATTTTAATCAGTCAAATCCTAATGCATTTTATTTATAAATGACTGAAAATTTCACTACCAAGGTTAGACTTACCCACACAAAATTATTGTATTCTAAATCCTTTTTAGACCAATTGGCTGTTGAGGGCTTTGAGCTGTGGAAAGATACAATTGATCTTAAATCTGTTTGGGGTTCTAAAAATTGGCAAGTGCAAGGCACTGAGGCTTTGCATTGTGCATGCCTCATCCCGAACCATATGTTGTTTTTGAATTCTACAATTTCACAAACGATGTGCTTTGGATTGGCTACTACTAAAAAATTAAATGCCCCTTCATTTCCTGAATTAGAAGAATATTCCAGTTGGAATAATAATACCAAGTTTTCCATCAGAGACTTACAGACTCTGTTACTGAATTCTTCCTTTATCATATCCAATTTGGACCCTAAGGGTTGGTTGCTGTGGCACAAAAGTGCTGATTCTTGCCAACATCACTTTCTGGGCTTAGCTCCAGGCTACACACAGGTCAAGGTGGATCCCCGTTTTGAAAGTGGCCATTCTGTGACTACCTATTCTGTAGACAAATTATGTCAGAGTTGGCTCAAACATTCTACTTTGGCGTCAGTTAAGCTGCACTTGTCTAAATAGACTGACGATGTTGATCTGAATGACTTCGTGAAAGGCCCGGCTTCCGGTAGATCTAAAAGATGGATATATGCTATTTACAACGAGGTCTGGAAACTGTCCCAAATTGAGGCGATTTCCACACATTAGAGCTATAGATCAAGCAAATTTATAGAAAGTGCTAGCAGTTGTAGATAACAGCATTAACATGCTTTCTTCCTGCATTTACACATTAGATAATATTGCGTCATCTGTTGTTGATATTGTGCAAGATGAAGTGTCTTTTTTGTACCATGGTCAAAATCAATTGCGTTCTATTAGGCAGTTTGCATGGACCTTACAGACTTTGAAAGCTGGAAAAGTGCCATGGCACTACATGAATACGTCATCATTATTTGCCCTGTTTAATTTAACTGAAAAGCAACGTTTTATGTCAATGAAGGATGCAACTTTTTCTATGTTACACATTGAAAAGTTAGAGCCTTTACCATTTTCTGTGGCTGAGACCAATTTGGCAACGTGGCTTATCCATGGGTTAATAACTCTACCTTTTCCTCTTTTTAAATTCAAAGCGTGTGTGAAGTACTATGCAATTGGCAGATATCAAGCTCTGGGCACCGCTTATCTCCATGAAGCTTGGTTGCTACCTATTTCCTACAGATGCCTTAGGGAGGGAAAATAGGTTTACTTGAATGGTGAGGATTGCACTATAAGGTCTGATCATTCACTAATGTGTAGGAATATCCAATTGCATGGCTCTTGTAACCTGAACGAGCCAAATTTAGCCTGTATTTTGAAAGGCACACCAGCACCTGCTATCATACCAACATTCACATTAATGCCAAACAGGAGTTATTTACTTTTAAATAATGAAGATTGTTGTGGGATGGTTGCTGGAATACCTTACATGGTTACGTTCAGTGAGCGTGTGGTTTGTTGTAAAAATGTAATGTTCCCTCCTCCACATGGGAAGCTTGATTTTTCCATCTTGCCGACGATTCCGACCTTGAAAGCAGAGTTCAACAAGATGAGCTGTATAAGAGCTCTATTGTCCCAAAAAGAAGTCGCCCTCACATCTGCTCGTGAAACATTTGTGCTTCACGTGGCAAACACCCGGACAGAGGTGCATGCTTTATTAAATACTGATTTGCCCTTGCATTTCAGTGAGTTTCACACTATCTTTAATGCATCCTCCACCACAGGGCTGGCACACTTTTTTAAAGTTGTTAGCAGTGGCCTTGTGACTTCTTTTCAAAATATATATTTGGTGTATTCCCGGCATTTTTTCATTCGATTTTTTCCAGCCTATTTGGTGGATTTCCCTTATTGCTAGCTCTGGCCGCAGGTGTACTTCTGTTGTTTTGTTTATTTCAAAAAGGATGCACGTCCTGTGTTGAAGAAGATCTGTCATGACAGTTGCTGCTCCGCAACCGAATGCTTGAGTATTATGGAGCGCTACCTCTTGCTACCTTGAGTGTGGCTTATGGATTATCGTTTCTATTTTCCTTTTTTACATGTGTCCAGCCTGTCTTTCATTGCCTGAGTTGCGATTTCGACTGGGCCCTGGATTTGTGTCTCTGCAATACGGTGTCTCCCAATGCGGATTATGATCAGCTTATGAGCCCCTTAGTTGCTCATGGATTGCTTTGTTCTGGCGGGGGGATTATGGCCTTTGCAGCGATGCATGGAGTCCTGGGACGTTGGAATGTTTTCGCAGTGGCGCAAGATTTCTTGGCACGCAGCTTCATTGAAGAAACACCGAGTTGCCCTCTGATGGTGCTAGAGGCTCCGGTAGTTGAGGAACATGTATGTTCTCTCCCTTTGCTGAATTGGATGGCTGACATGTTTTCGGATGAGAACAGTGACTTCCTATTGGAGGCTGTTGCTACATTTTTTGCATATACATTGTTGGATTGAATGGCTTCTCTCTTTCTTCCATGACTGAGGTCAAGTTGGGCATCGGATATTTTTTATATTTTTTTCTCTACTCTCAGTTTCTATTTTTCTGCCCAGAACTATTGACTTCGCTATGTCCATGGCTAAAATGATTTGATTTGAAGTGCATTTAAATTATGGGGGGCTGGGGGGTTTGTTCCCATTTTTTTTCCCTGTGGCAATTTGAACTTGGTTCGGACAGTCGTTCTTGAACTCTGCTTTCCAAATTTGCCCTTTATCTTATCAGTGCTCGGATCAAGGGAGGGTGTCATGGGGGTGAGCCTTGCATTTACACTGTGCTAAGTTAGCATGAGCTTATTAGAAGTTTCAACGCCATTTTTTCCTTTCAGCTGCCCTTGCACACGGCACACAATATTACAAATGTTTAGAGTCTAGAGGACT
Source organism: Lissotriton helveticus (assembly GCF_964261635.1). Lineage (NCBI taxonomy): Eukaryota > Metazoa > Chordata > Amphibia > Caudata > Salamandridae > Lissotriton > Lissotriton helveticus. Next base: position 1,914,414,168 of record NC_136065.1, read on the forward strand.
GTTTTGCTTCACACGAGATTACTATGTTTTTCTATACTAGCAGCTTGGCTTGGTAAGCTTTGTCTGAACAGTGAGTGCTGAGGCCTTCAAGTTTATTTCAACACAGTGGTTGTTGTTCGGTCTGATCAGCACACGTTCTAGACATAACATATATGCAGCTGTGGCCACCTCTGATTTTGGCGCATTTAATAATGCACTGCGCAGGCATGATTGCTCACACTTGGAGAACATTCGCATGCAGAGAGCTGGTGTAGAAAATGATGTGATCCATTTCTACTAGGACCAGAGGTATGGGGCCGCCCTTGTATACCCAAGAGACCTTCTGTAGATATAAAATAATCTAACAGCAAGAGAGCGTGAAATCTAGGTGTGATCTAGCCTATTTCCATTCAGCATTTTAACATGCTTTCTCCTTTTGTATTTGATGGAATAGTAACTATGCTGATAATCTTGTTGCTTATAATATGTCTGCTTGTATTAGCCAAGATACTGTGCCTGAGAACACGGCATTAGAAATAACTATTTCAAACTAGCACGTGTCTTCATTTACTCCCCATTTTGGACTAGCATGAGAGTATAACAAAAGAGTGTTCATGTGTTCCACATTGCCTGAGGTATTCTAAGTTCCATGTTCTGGGTTGTCTAATCATTGGGGGTATGGAAGAACCAATGAGACACTGATTGCTAGTCTGGTAGGGGATTTTGGCTACTAAGGTGAGTTTTGGCACCCCCTAATTCACTGACGTTCCAAGTCTTTATGCACAGTTCTGTGTATGAGCAGAATCCCTGCTACACTCCCTCCCTCTCTCTCTCTCTCTCTCTCTCACTTGCCTCTCTTCTCTCTCTCTCTCACCCACTCTCTTCATTCCTTTCCTTCTATCTCTCTCTCCCTTCTCCCTTGCTCACTCCTTTTCTTTCCTTCCCTCTCTTTTTCTCCCTGGATTGTTTTTCCTTCTTTGTTTCTCTCACTCAGTCCTTTGATATGCACATTACACACGTCCTTATTTTGTGCTTTATTTTCCAGGCTCTGTTGTCGAAATCCATGGTCCCCACAGGAGTCTTCCACCTTGTTGTTTTCTATTATGTTTGTTACATTTTGTTTGTTGGTTTATTTTTTATATATATGTTAATAAAAAAAATAAAATGTAAAAATAGTTTATGGTTTATATATGTTTATAAAAAAATAAAGTTTGACAAAAAAAATTAATAACCTTTTTGGTTGTTTTCTTAGCTGCTGTGTGACTCTTTCTTGTTCTTATTTCTGTTATTTGCTGGTATCCACCATGGTGTTAAATTTTGGAGCACTTATCACGAGAATACTGGTGATCTCTGCAGTTTGCACCAACTTCTGAATACTGTGTTAGATTCATCTCAACTTTAGTTGCATTAAAGTGCTGATAATGAAATGCAGAATAGCAGTCCTGTGCAAAAAAACACGAGGTGCACCTTTGCCATTTATTCTAAATACTGAAATCCTGTATTGAATTGCACTAAGGTAGTGCCTGCACTTACAGTGTTCACACAAAATCAATGAAGAAATCTCATTGTATTTATATTGATTAGGAACAGTGCGTCAGGTGCGGGATCTTGACGGGATACACTGCCCAGTTTGTATATTGTTCTGCACACGAAAAAATGACATCACAACTTTCACAACTGCAAAGCGTAATTCATTCCGGCGATAACCCACGTTACCACCAGGAATTTTACACCTGCTCTCTGGTGTCGAGACCGGACGTACCCGTGGCTGTTACAGAACGAAGATAAAAGAGATCCATCTGAGTGCCCACAAATCGTTATCAAGAGGCGAGTGGTGGTCGAGTAACAGAAGGAAAACCACAGGGAAGGGAATACCCTAAACTACAGGAGGGGTCCCCCATATGAAATAGAGTGATGATATAATCCAGAAGTTCCATAACCGGCTTTTAATGAATGAAGAAAAAGGAAAATAGAAATCAAAGGAATAACATCCATAAGTCTGCTTTAGAAACAACGATTCAACAGCAAGTCCATCAAATATCTAACCGATTAAATCCAGTGTCAGGCTGTGTGTGGAAATTGTCCAAAGCTAAGACGGGAAATTCATTATCCTTAATAAAAGAAAGGATACCTGTTAAATGAACCAGATGACCCCAAGTGAATTTGATTTGTCTTGAGGAAGGTGTGACCATATCTACGGGCCGATACACCGAAATGCGTCGACGCTTTTGTTTCAAATAGAATTCAAGCCTAGGAGATTCTTGATATTTTGCACACTGTAATACTGGAAATCCAAATGAATTAATGTAAAGGCTATTGAATCTGACAATCTGTAGCAACAAGAGGTGTTCCATTTATAGTAGGGGGTTCTTTTTCTTCTTCCTTCTATTTGTCAATAATTGTAGGATTATGTTGATGAATTAGAGAATGTATTCTTTCTTTCTTCGATATGCTGTATAAATGTGAAAATGTTTTAAGTTTCTTTTTAATCTGTTGTACAGTATGAGATGTTTTTTATTTCATATGTTTTCAGTAGAATCTAATCGACCTTATACTGAAATTTTAACCAATATGTTTTTTAATAAAAAGCCTGTGAACGTTATAAATTAGTTTGTGACCAGTGATTTGAACAGTAATTGGAGTATATGCTGTGAGTGAGTGACATAGCATTCCGTTACACTAACTCTTCCAGGGATAGCCCTTTGACTTTGCATTGTCTTAAGTACCCTGTTCCCTGGAACTCGTGGGGTCTTCTCTCAAATTTTTTTTGACAAGCTCTGCAACACCACAGTGTGCTGTCTTCAGCAGACGTACCATGTCACCTTAGTGTTGGCAGTGACCCTGGACATGTAGCTATGCACGCATCCTCCTGCAAGCATAACACACGTGTGCTGGTCCGGCGTATACAGGGGCAGGGTGTGCCTATCCGGTAAGGGAAACGGGGTGTCTCGGACATGTCCGTGTGCAGGAAGTGCGGTAAGTGTGTCTCTGTGTTCTGGTGTGGCCTGCCACAAACGCCACAGCAGACGATGTTGTAAAGTGGGATACACCACCACCAAACGGCACTCTCATGGTGTAGTTCAAATGCCGCAGGACATGCCGGAATAGGCATTACAATGCTGTGCTGTGCGAGTGCACGGGATACAACAGCGTACCGTACAAAAGTTCGTGAGCTCGTGGGAGGGAGGAACAGCTGTTTGGAAACATTACACACAGTGAACCCGCCCATGTGCCACATGCTGGGCATCTCATCCATGATAACCACGGCCGCAGACATCCCACAACACCCACGACCGGCCTTTGTACACATCCTGTATGAATACAGTGTGGTTTTCACTTCTATGCTAGTTCAGTGGTGTGATGTTGCCTGGTTGTGTGACTTATGCTCCTTGTTGGTGTGTTTCATTGTGGCCATTGTTTGTCTATACTTGTGCTGCACTTCATTGTACATGTGTCCCATTGTACCCATCTCCCCCCGTCCCCCCACTCCGTGCTTCTTCCTCTTCCTGGTACTGTTTCTATAATTTTGTTCCTCCACACATAAATCCAATCAGGTATCGTTTTGTATGTGAAAAAAAACTACCTCCCCATCTTTAAACATATCTCTTATTCTACGAAGGAACTGCTTGAGCTACAGACATCTTTCCATACCTTTCAGCCATACCTTCAAAATGCTAGTGTGGATCGTAGGACATAGCTATGTTTTCTGGTGTAAGAGGTATACAGAACAGAGACGTATTGACTTAGACCTAGGTTTACAAAATATGGGCATTAGATGGTTTGCACAGAGTGGATTCAAGTGGCACCAATTGTTGCCTTTGGTTAAAACCAGTCTGCATCTCCAACACCCTGACCTCATGATTGTGCACTGTGGTGGAAACGACCCAGGCACATTGACTGGGGTAGGTTTGGAAATTCTTATGAAGGACACCTTTGGACAATTGATGTTACTTTTGCCTCAGACTGTCTTTGTATATTACAATATATGCCAAAGACTGAAGTGGAAATGGTCAAAACAATTTTGTCCTCAGATTGAAAAATCTAGGAAGAAAGTCAACAAAGCTGTATCTGCATACCTCAGAGACCCCAAAATGGGGTCAATCTACAACAACAACATATGTTTTGATATGGCTGATATCTAAAGAAGTGATGGAGTACACTTCACAGATCAGGGAAATCAAGTTTTCCTGAATAACTTGAAGCTGTGCATCCGCACTTATATGCAGCTCCAACTAATGAACACAAGGGCTCTTTTTAGAGCAACCCTATAACTTATAACTTAGGCCCGCTATTTTAGGACCAGATAACAAGTCAAATGCAAATGCTTGATGAAAGGGTTTCAATGATTTTGCATTTGACTTGTGAGGGACATCTAGTAACAACTAGTGGAACTGCAGCTTGATGTAAGAATAATTTCAATGCTTTTTCATTTGACTCGTGGGAGACATCTAGTAACAACGAGTTGAACTGCAGCTCTTTGTAGAATTATTTTGATATTAGATACTATAATATTCACTGCCCACTGCTAATCTCATCCCATAATGCTTTCAAGGGCCTTTGGTTGGGATTGTTTTTTTGCCAATAACTGTGCTTGGGGTGGTCCTAAGAGGATGGGACCACCACCGAAGTTCAACAAAATGTGCTTTTTGTATATGCTCTTTGTGTTCAATGCATCTCCTTGGTCCTCCCCCCAAGTTAGGGGGGAACCCCAAAATCATCACCTCTCTCAATGTCTAATATTTTCATTCAAAAAGTTCACTTTTGTGAATTGGTTGTATGCTTTTTAGCATGTAAAATTGCTTTATCGGTGCATCTGAGGATGTTATTGATGCAACTGCTACGCTACGTGATTTTGTACTACGTACAATTTGCGGAGGGCATAACTACGAATGCTCCGCTAGCGTAGCGTAGTACTACGCCCATGATTTATTTGCACCGCTCGCAGCCAATCAGTAGCAAGCTTGTAACGCCTCAGCCAATCAGATGGCAGAATTCCTAAATATCGATATCTGTAAATTTCAATATTTCTCCAAAACTACTGAACGAATTTACACCAAATAAATAAAAGTGTGCTTTCTAGACCAAGACCCTTCTCCCTGCCAAATGTGGGGTAATTCCGTTCACCCGTTCGACCTGTAGCCTTGTCTAAAGTTTCCTATTGAAATTAACATGGAGAAAACACGTTTTGGGACCCCCCTTTGATCTCGGCCCCCTCTTGACCAATCACCCCCAAACTTTTAAAATAGGAGTTCATATGAACAAAGAATTAATTTTGAAAATGTCATGAAGTTTCATCAAGCAACGCCAAAGTTATAAGCAAAACAAAAATGCTCTTCTTATGGACACTTGGTCCTAACTATAACTACCTACTGGCGACTGCCAGTAGGTGATATATATATATATATATATATATATATATATATATATATATATATATATATATATATATATATATATATTCAATCGAACATACCAAAGTCCACACGATCCTGGGACAGTATGAGGCACAAACTCTGATTGCGTGTTATTCAAAAATATTTAATCAGCCAAGATAGCAGCAAAAATAATCACACTCGACGCGTTTCGGGGCTCCTCCCCCTTGGTCACGAGTAGTAAACAGAGTAATAGGATTGTGATACATATACTCAAAGTCACATGGTCTAACTGAAGAAATGAACCTAAACAAAATACTAGCGCTTGAAGTCAGCGCTGTAGGGGAAAGTTTATAATGGTGCAAGAATCTGAATTATATATTCTCAAATTAACATATTATCATGGTCTGTTAATAAACGTATTAAATTAACTGATGTCAACCCTATACATGTTTGGGACACTTACATTATTGATTTATATATCATTCAACGGAATGCATTTTGCTTGCTTGACACTCCTGATGCGAAGTCAGTGAAAACAAAACATAGATCGCCCCAGTGGGCTTTAAATTGTTCTCATTACACTAGATTACCTCCTATAATATAGGCAATCGAAAGGCAATCAAAAAGACGCTATTCCACCCCTGTGGGCAAAACAAAATAGACTATGATTTCAAATTCATATAAAATGTCAAGAAAAATAATGCCCATGTGGGCTAAACCATTGATGCATGTTGAAAGATTGAATTCTCAGTTCCAATGTCGGCTCACTGTTTGTTTCTTATAGGGTTGATATTTTCATTCAAAACATATTTACACAACCAATCCCTGAAAAAAGAGAAAAAATAAATAAAAAGTGATCAGTGATGATACTAATGAAAAAAAGGACCAGTGATTCAAAAGTTGAAAATTATAAAATTCTATCGTAAACCCTTCATAACTTATATAAAGGACACAGAAGTTAAAAACAACTAAGGGCGAAACATATTAAAGTACACGACATATTCTCTACTAAATCCAAAATGGATTTCCTACTAGACAGAATTACAGAATGCTCAATGAAACCAGATTATTACATTATATTATCCTAGGTGTACTTCCATTTCTTCATCACAATTATGACCATTCGGGACCAGTGTTTTATATTGAATAATCATTCTTGATTCCAGTCTCCTCAATTTCTGTACTCGATTGCCCCCTCTCTCATCAAATTTGACTGTGCACAGTACACAATAACTCAATAAATTCACATTTTGATTGTGATGACTGAAAAAGTGACGTGCTATTGGGTAAGATTTATCCATGTTGGTAATAGCACGCATGTGCTCTAGCACTCTCAATTTGGCAGGTTTAATCGTGCTCCCTATATAGGTTTTGTTACAGGGACAAAATAGAGCATAAACTGCATGGTCACTGGTGCATGAAGTGTGTTCCTGGATAATCAGGGTTTTAGATGTGGGCGACAGTCGTACTTTTTTCAGGTTACGACTGTTTTTGCAAGCCTTGCAATTTCTGCAGGTGAAAAAGAGGAGGAAAAAGCAAAAACACATCTGCAGGAGGAAATCCTGCAAGCCCGGTGGGAAAACGTACAAGGGGCCAAATGAAGCTGAAATAATGGAGAGAAAAACAGTAATCAACTTGTCAGAACGCATTTTGACCAACACTGAGGTAGAGTTACTATCTTTGGGCTTAACATTTTGTCCATCTATGAACTTTAACTATACACAAAGCAAAATTGATTTATTTTTCTTTACAAGAAAATTAAAAATAAGAAAGTGGTATGCAACCAAAGCAGGATTGGGCATTGTTCATACTAAAGATGTACCACATCATTCAAGTATCTCTGAGGTCAATCTAGCTCACTCCCTGAAAGTTCTAAACGGTGAATGGGAGGAAAGCCATGACCCCTATCAGGACCTTGTTGATGCTGATATATCACTGACAATGAGCTCCGGGAGTAACTTTAAACCGAAATCAATCTTCCTTCCACAAATTCATAATGACACCATTGATGTGTTCGAAAAATGCATGATAAATGAATTTAACAAAATTGAAACTAAGAAGTACCATCAGAAATGGAGTAACATTACCAAAGACCAATGTAGACTGATTGACAATCTGCGTAAAGACCACACTATTGTGATTAAAACTAGTGATAAGGGTAGTAACATAGTGGTTCAGTCAAGAGAGAACTATATATTGGAAGGACTGAGACAATTATCAGATACTAACAACTATTGCAGAAGCAATCGAATGGAATATGAAAATTCGATTAGACAATTTGGAATACAATTGTTGGAATGGAAAACCAAAGGGCTACTTGAAGAGGAGGAATATAGATTCTTATTGTGTAAATCTCCCAAGTTACCAGCATTATATCTCCTCCCTAAGGTTCACAAAAGTTTATCACATCCCCCTGGCAGACCGATTGTTTCTTCTAATGGTAGTTGTTTTGAATGTACTTCCCAATATGTTGATTATTTTTTACAGCCCCTGGTACAACAGTTACCGTCTTATGTTAGAGACTCAGGAGATTTCCTGAACAAAATCAGAACAGTGGTATGGGATGAGGAATTTTCACTTCTTTCACTTGATGTGACGAGTTTATACACCTCTATTCCTCACCAATTAGGACTTGATGCTTGCATGCATTTTCTTTCTAAAAGATCTGTCTCCTATCTTTACCACACCAAAATGCTCATCACCATGATGGAACTATGCCTCAAGCAGAATTACTTTTTGTTTGATAACAAAATCTACAGACAGACCCTTGGGACCTCTATGGGGACTTGCTTTGCGCCGAGCTTTGTGGGTCTCCATATGGGGTACTGGGAGGAAAGTGTAGCATACAGGTCACCTATGTACCGTGGCCACGTTATCAAGTGGCTGCGGTACATAGATGATGTGCTGGTTGTGTGGAGGGGAACCCAGGAAGAGGCTAAAATATTTGTGCATGAACTCAATCAAAATACTTTCAACCTTAATTTCACCAGCAATTGGTCCAAAGAGAGCTTGGAATTTCTAGATTTGAGTGTGAGAGTGGAGAAGGGTAGATTGGAAACAGTTCTTTTTAGAAAAAAGACAGCTGGAAACAGTATACTCCACGCACGCAGCTGTCACCCTAATTCTCTAATTAGGAGTATCCCAGTAGGGGAACTGTTAAGAGCCAGACGTAATTGCAGCACTGAAGAAGCCTTTTTGGTTGAACAACAAAATATGGTAAAAAGGTTCTCTGAACGTGGCTATTCCACTAAAGCAATCACAGATGCACAAAAAGCTGTAAAGAAACGATCCAGAGAATCACTACTACAGCCGAGACCCAGTGAACCCATAGACAAAAATGACAACAAAACACGGTTCATAACAACCTACAGTAGCCAAGCGGGTCCACTTAGAAGGAGTCTCAATAAATTTTGGCCAGTGTTATTAAACGATTCAGACGTGGCTACATTTGTTAATGAATCCCCCCAAATTTCTTTCAGAAAAGTAAGGTCCTTGAAGGACCAATTGTGCACAGCAGTGATCCCCAAGAAACCCATGACCACCGGAGTGAGAGGCTTTTTCACCTGCAGAAATTGCAAGGCTTGCAAAAACAGTCGTAACCTGAAAAAAGTACGACTGTTGCCCACATCTAAAACCCTGATTATCCAGGAACACACTTCATGCACCAGTGACCATGCAGTTTATGCTCTATTTTGTCCCTGTAACAAAACCTATATAGGGAGCACGATTAAACCTGCCAAATTGAGAGTGCTAGAGCACATGCGTGCTATTACCAACATGGATAAATCTTACCCAATAGCACGTCACTTTTTCAGTCATCACAATCAAAATGTGAATTTATTGAGTTATTGTGTACTGTGCACAGTCAAATTTGATGAGAGAGGGGGCAATCGAGTACAGAAATTGAGGAGACTGGAATCAAGAATGATTATTCAATATAAAACACTGGTCCCGAATGGTCATAATTGTGATGAAGAAATGGAAGTACACCTAGGATAATATAATGTAATAATCTGGTTTCATTGAGCATTCTGTAATTCTGTCTAGTAGGAAATCCATTTTGGATTTAGTAGAGAATATGTCGTGTACTTTAATATGTTTCGCCCTTAGTTGTTTTTAACTTCTGTGTCCTTTATATAGGTTATGAAGGGTTTACGATAGAATTTTATAATTTTCAACTTTTGAATCACTGGTCCTTTTTTTCATTAGTATCATCACTGATCACTTTTTATTTATTTTTTCTCTTTTTTCAGGGATTGGTTGTGTAAATATGTTTTGAATGAAAATATCAACCCTATAAGAAACAAACAGTGAGCCGACATTGGAACTGAGAATTCAGGGGCATATTACCAACCAATAGAGATAATTTTTGTCTCTAACTTATTTAGAGACAAAAATTATCGCCGCAAATCGGCGATTTTTATCGCAGATAAACCTTGCTATTAGCAAGGTTTATCGCAAATGCGATAAAAAACGGCCGCAATGCATGAATATTGCTGAAAAGTCAGCGATATTCATGCATTATCGAGCAAATGCTCTTAGCCATGTTATCCACCTCCCATTGGATAACATGGCTAAGAACTGCTCCTGGGCAAGTGTTAGCTTTTGGAGATATTCGCGCTTAGCGCGAATATCTCCAAAAGTTGGTAATAGGAGATAGCGATGTTAGCGACTGTTTTCAGTCGCTAACATCTTGGCACGCCCACTTTGCATGTCATTAGTGATAAATATCACTGACATGCAAAGCGGGGCCCAAGATGGTCACTATCTCCTATTAGCTGTCGCTAACTGGTGTTAGCGACAGCTTGGTAATAGGGAGATAATTTTATCTCCGCTTTCTTGGCTTTTAAAGCCAAAAAAGCGGAGATAAAGCCCCTTGATAATATGCCCCTCAATCTTTCAACGTGCATCAATGGTTTAGCCCACATGGGCATTATTTTTCTTGACATTTTATATGAATTTGAAATCATAGTCTATTTTGTTTTGCCCACAGGGGTGGAATAGCGTCTTTTTGATTGCCTTTTGATTGCCTATATTATAGGAGGTAATCTAGTGTAATGAGAACAATTTAAAGCCCACTGGGGCGATCTATGTTTTGTTTTCACTGACTTCGCATCAGGAGTGTCAAGCAAGCAAAATGCATTCCGTTGAATGATATATAAATCAATAATGTAAGTGTCCCAAACATGTATAGGGTTGACATCAGTTAATTTAATACGTTTATTAACAGACCATGATAATATGTTAATTTGAGAATATATAATTCAGATTCTTGCACCATTATAAACTTTCCCCTACAGCGCTGACTTCAAGCGCTAGTATTTTGTTTATGTTCATTTCTTCACTTAGACCATGTGACTTTGAGTATATGTATCACAATCCTATTACTCTGTTTACTACTCGTGACCAAGGGGGAGGAGCCCCGAAACGCGTCGAGTGTGATTATTTTTGCTGCTATCTTGGCTGATTAAATAATTTTGAATAACACGCAATCAGAGTTTGTGCCTCATACTGTCCCAGGATCGTGTGGACTTTGGTATGTTCGATTGAATTGATGGGCTCGCTGCCCGGCACGGACCACTGTTGTTGTGGAGGGGTCCAAGCGGAGTGGAGCGTCACGCTGCACATTTCCTGGAATATATATATATATATATATATATATATATTACCAAAGCTTCTTCTTCCCACGATTAGTAGACAAAGGCACAGCAGCAGATGATTTCTTCGCATTTTTTATTTACACACCAGTGCAAAAAAGAAAGTGCATCAAATGGACGGTCTACGCGTTTCGGCTCCTGCCTTCAACTGGACCATAGAGTCCACAGGTCTAGACCTTACTTAAATACAGTGATAAGTGAAAGTACCCTCTACTATTTCCATGGTCATCTAGACCACCAACCCTGCATAGTGGACACGTGGCCAGTACATGTTTGTGTTTATACATAATTATGTACAATTAACGTGAAGTACAAAAGTAATTCTGAACCAGTAATCATAATTAAAGTATAATAATGGTATTTACAATCAGATCCAATCCCGTCTATATACAGTAATTCATTGTTGAATTATAATTATTTCTGTAAAGTAGTCTCACTAATCTGTATAGGAAAGACGGGGTGAGGGTGGGGATGGATTATCCTGAACCAACAATCTAAAATGAGGTATTTACAGTCAGATCCAATTCCGTCTATATACAGTAATTCAATGTTGAATTGTAATTATTTCTGTAAAGTACTTTCAATGGTCTGTATAGTGAAGGCGGGATGATGGGGAGGAGTAGTTCCTAGATCACATTGATATACATGGATGTTAGATTATCTACAGCCATTGATCGAATAACAATAAGGCAAGATGAGGGGAGAAAATATGAAAAATTGAAAAATTGACAAACTGATGCCCGCTGCACTCTATAACCTATAAAGTATCAATTACTATGTGGGTTTGTTGTAGACAAAGTATAATGTAGTGATTAAGGTCTATATACAACCTATTATTTACAATTATATACATTTTCATCATCATCCATCACCCTTTGCGGCAGAGCATATTATAAATCAAGCGCTCCCTCTAACTATATTCCCTCATTGTTGTATTTTCTCGAGTGTTCGATCTTAGATTCTCATCTCCCCCATCATTCTATATCTTTCATTTAATTCCCACATATGTGGTCTGATTGGGTTTTTTGGTTCCTAATTATATCATGATTCCAAACATGTACAAAATCCAACATCATTCATTTTAACCATGTGTGAGTTCTCATATAGTTCCAGATTATAGGGTTCCACTCTTATGATGTAATTCATTGTTCTTATACCAATTATTATAAATGTACATGTAGTTCGGCGTCCAAGTTATGGCCGAATGGTACCTCTGTTCCCATGCTCAGTATCATTCTGAATTCCAGACGTCTCAGTTGTAGTAGCTGATCTCCACCTCGTTCTGGGGTTTTGCACATCTTAATCCCCGAGTATTTAAGGAGGGTGGGATCACTTTGATGATATTGAGCAAAATGTGTGGCCATTGGGTAGCAAAGGTCCTTGTTTTTTATCGCTCTTAGATGTTGCAGTATTCTCAGTTTTAATTTGTTCACTGTGCTCCCAATGTAGTACTTTCCACAAGGGCCTATAAACCACATATTTTGAGTCACAGGTAATGTGGTCTCGTATAGTTTCCTTTTGGCCATTCTGTAATTGATAATATTTGATGTTCACTCCATGCTCACAGGCTTTACATTTGTGGCATTTCCAGAAGCCTGGTGTTGTTAGCCATGTCTGTTTCTTCTCCTCACGCAGTACTAAGTGACTCTGCGTTAAAATGTCTCTTAAGGAAGGAGTCTTTCGATATGTTATGCTTGGGTTTCTTGTCAGGGTTTTTCTCAAAGTTTTATCCAGAAGGAGGACTTGCCAATGTTTTTTGTAAGCTTTCTTCATACTTGCACTTTGATTGTCATAGTCCACTATCAATCTGGTAGTTTCATTTTCCTGATCTGGATCTTGTTCCGGGTTTGGTTTTGATCTTTTTATTTTTATTTTTGGAGTTAAAATGTTATGTTATGTTATGTTATGTTATTATGGTTCTTCTATAGCGCAACAGCTACTCCAAAAGATCCTCTCTCTCTTTCAAATGCATCCGATTTTGTGCAGTAGATACCACTTCCATTGGGTATCCTCTTTCAAGGAATCTGGTACTCATTTTTTCCATCTCCTCAATCAGATCTTCTTCCTCGGAGCAGTTCCTTTTCGCCCTCAGCATTTGACCATAGGGGATACTCCATTTCAGTTTTATTGGGTGTCCACTGTTCGCATGTAAAATGCTGTTACATGCAGTCGGTTTTCTGTGGATTTTTGAACAGAGTTTGTTGTTTTTGACAAAAATGTCCACATCTAGGAATATCAAGGAGTGGGTACTGATTGTGGACGTGAATTTTAAGTCATATCTGTTATTATTGAGAGAGCCAATAAACTCCTTCAAAGAGTTTTCATTTCCGTCCCATATGACAAACAAGTCGTCAATGAAACTACACCATAGTTTGATTTTTGGCCCCTCAGAGTTATCTTGATCTTTCTGTATCACGTCACTTTCCCATGCCCCCATGAGAAGATTTGCATAAGTGGGAGCAAATGAAGTCCCCATAGCGGTCCCCTGTTTCTGGAGATATATCCCCCCCAAAAACAGGAAAGCGTTATGGGTCAAACAATATCGGAGCATGTCCAGTAACATATTCGAATGTTCCAGAAAATTTACAGGTCGTGCTTTGAGTACTTCTTTCACTGCCTCAATACCATCCTCATGGCGGATTGAGGTATAGAGTGATGTAACATCAATTGTTGCCATTTGGTAAGATGGTTTCCATTCACATGTGCTGATTTTATGCAAAAAGTCCATTGTATCTCTCAAGAAGGATGGTAAACTCGTCACATAGTTCATAAGAAAGATGTCTATAAATCTTGATGTAGACTCTAGAAGGGAACCTATTGAGCTTACAATTGGTCTCCCTGGTGGATGATCTAGTGACTTGTGAATTTTCGGTAGAAAATATATGGTTGCCATGATCGGGTTGCTTGTCTTCAAATAACTGTATTCGTCAAAATCTAATAGACCTCTGTCTTTCCAGGTTAACAACATAGAGTGGTATTCATTTGTCCATTCTTCCATCAGATTCGTGGTTAGTTTTTCATAATGTTCCTGGATATTTAACTGTCTATTTGCTTCTTCGATGTAGTTAGAAACATTTTGTATAACGAGGTTGCCCCCCTTATCTGAGGATTTTATGATTATGGACGTATCATTTTTCAAATCCATCATCGCCTTTTGTTCTTCCAAAGGAAGGTTTTGTTTTCTCACTCGTCCCTTCTTTATTGATTTGTCAGAAATTTTTGTTATTTCCTCGACCATGAGTTCTTGAAATAGGTCCACTTTGTTGCCTGGTGGAAGTTGTGGACAGAATTTTGAGCTTCTTTTCAATCCACTATTTCCTCCTTGGTTTGTGGACAGACCAATGTTTTTACAGAAGCTTTTTTCCATCTCTGGGGTAATTGTATTGTCCTCCTGACTGGTAGAGGGGGTCTCTTTAATCGATGCCAGAGTTATCATCGCGGTTAGATCTTTCTGTGCGACAGTTGAAGTGATTACATTCGTCTTGGAGACATATGTTCTTTTATTGTTCCAATTTCTCTCAGCGAAATGTTTTTTAAGTTTCACCTTCCTGCAGAATTTGTACAAGTCTATGCGAGAGTTAGGTACATTTATAGTCTTTGTTGGGCAAAAAGAAAGGCCTTTATTTAAAAGTTTCAAGTGGGTGTCCGAGAGCTGCTTGTTCGATAAGTTTACCACTATGTTGTTAGACACGGACATTTTCTTCTTTAATATTACTTGTGCTTTCCTTTTCCTCGCTTTGCTTTTACTTCTTTTTCCACCCCTTCTGGTTTTTGGTTTGTCGGGGGTTTCTTTGGTGGACGTTGTTCCCTTCCCCAAGTGTTGGATCTGCCTCTTCCTCTTTGTCGCGTGACCATGTGTGCTAGCTTGATCTCCCCCTGAAAATCCAATGGTGTTGTGTTGTGTTGGATTCTCCTTCAATGGAACTCACTTCTGAACTGTCTACTTCCTCTGTGGGCTCATTGGTTCTATCCATATTCTTATCCATTGCAACATGACTTCTTAGGGTGTCATACTTTCGTGCGAATGTATAAATTCGACCGTTCATATAGTCCAACCTATCTCTGGTGAACTTATTGGCTTTCCTTTTCTCTACCTCTATTTCATGTTTGGCCACCTTCTTTTCCATATTTTCAATTGCCTCTTTGCTTTCTTCAGATGTTGGAATATCTGCGAGTTCTGATTATATATTTATATATATTAAGCATGGGCGAATTTTGCGGATTCGCGATCCGCAAATTTGCGGATTTGAGAATTCGCGATCCGCAAAATTCACGAATTTGTGCTAATTTGTGGATTTTTTTATTTTTGAGTGTTCGCGGGGCGCTTTGCGACGTCCTGTGGGATTTGTGCCTCCTTCTTCGCCGCCACCGCTGCTGTGTGGGGATTGGAAGTTGCGGGAGCAGGCTGTCGTGGATACATATGTAGGTGTTTTTCTGATGGGTTTCTCCGAGCCCATTTCTCCGTGAGGCCGCCTTGAAGGGTCGGGGGCTCCAGAATCGGGGAATCTGTGTCTGTGCATATATATATATATATTTATATATATATATATATATATATATATATATATATATATATATATATATATATATATATATATATATATATATATATATATATATATATATATATATATATATATATCCTGAATTCCGTTTTACCACAAGCTCGCGCAGCTCGCACAGCCAGCAAGTAGACTCCGGACACGGACCTCGAGGTACTTCACAGATTTTATTTGGCAGAAAGAGTCATATATATAAAACGCTTCTACTTGCATCAGAAGACGGGGCACTTAAAAAGACGGGTGGCGGTGGCGGTAATGCTCCGAATAAATATTGTCGCTCTACTTCTTTCAATCCAGGAAAGAAGTACACAGCACTCACGGGGTCGGTTGCAGTAGCAGCGGTTTATTTACACAGATGCGTTTCGGTGAATTACCTTTGTCAGTGTGTATTTACAAAAAGCGTGCTAGCAGACGCCATACTATTTTTTTTTTTTTGCCCCGGAGCGCTCCCGGGGCACGTACCGATGCGCTCACCGGTGAGCGCAGTGTTACGGCGCGCCCCGGGGTGCCCCGGGGCGCATACCGATGAGCGTCCAGTTATCGCTATTGCCGCGAACGAAAACAACATCGTGACGTATCGTGTAGCCGCGTGATGCGTCATATGACGCACTGCCTAAGCGCACCCGGGAGCACCCGAACGCATACGAACGCGCAACGTAAGCGCCGCCGGGCGCGCCGCCGGGCGCGCCCTGGGGCGCGTAGCGTAAGCGCGTCGGGTCATGTGACCTGAAAATAACACTTTTCATTGGTGCAGAACAGTTTTGGTTTCCACTGCACTTTTAGACACAGGCCTCACCACCTATGCTCCCCAGGAAAGGCCTCTCTCCCACTACAGTCTTGAACACAGGCCTCACCTCCTCTGTACCTCTGGACATGCCTCACCTCATCTGCACAATCTACTTCCTAATCTGAGGTAACACAGGTGACATCATTGTGAAAGATTCAAATATATTTATTTAATCATGCAGACACTATTTATTCCTTCTCAAAAATCTAAAAGCCATTGATTTTCATCAAAATCGTTTTTCAAATCACATTTAAGAAACACAGCACAGGTCCTATGTACAAGCATTCAATTTCACTACTGAAACCTCACTATTTCACAAAATACAAATCCTCTATCTTGCAAATGTTGATACCAAGTATTATCAAAAAACATGACACAAACCAACAGCAAAGAAGCTCAATGTGCTTCCTAGTATGAGGGAACACAGGTGACATCATTGTAAGAGGTTCAAATGTATTTCTTTAATCATGCAGACACTATTTATTCCTTCTCAAAAATGTAAAAGCCATTCATTTTCCCCAAAATCGTTTTTCACATCACATTTAAGAAACACAGCACAGGTCCTATGTACAAGCATTCAATTCAACTACTGAAACCTCACTATTTCACAAAATACAAATCCTCTATCTTGCAAATGTTGATACCAAGCACTATCAAAAAACATGACACAAACCAATAGCAAAGAAGCTCAATGTGCTTCCTAGTATGAGGTAACACAGGTGACATCATTGTAAAAGGTTCAAATGTATTTCTTTAATCATGCACACATTATTTATTCCTTCTCAAAAATGTAAAAGCCATTCATTTTCCCCAAAATCGTTTTTCACATCACATTTAAGAAACACAGCACAGGTCCTATGTACAAGCATTCAATTTCACTACTGAAACCTCACTATTTCACAAAATACAAATCCTCTATCTTGCAAATGTTGATACCAAGCATTATCAAAAAACATGACACAAACCAATAGCAAAGAAGCTCAATGTGCTTCCTAGTATGAGGTAACACAGGTGACATCATTGTAAAAGGTTCAAATGTATTTCTTTAATCATGCAGACACTATTTATTCCTTCTCAAAAATGTAAAAGCCATTCATTTTCCCCAAAATCGTTTTTCACATCACATTTAAAAACACAGCACAGGTCCTATGTACAAGCATTCAATTTCACTACTGAAATTCAACCATTATCAAAAAACATGACACAAACCAACAGCAAAGAAACTCAATGGGCTTCCTACTCTGAGTTAACACAGGTAACATCATTGTGAAAGGGTCAAATTTATTTCTTTAAGCATGCAGACACTATTTATTCCTTCTCAAAAATGTAAAAGCCATTCATTTTCCCCAAAATCGTTTTTCACATCACATTTAAGAAACACAGCACAGGTCCTATGTACAAGCATTCCATGTCACTACTGAAACTTCACAATTTTACAAAATACAATTCCTCTATGCAGTAAAAACTTTTTACCAAGCATTATCAAAAAACATGACACAAAGCAACAATAAAAACCACAATTTGCTTCCAAATCTTCTCCATAGAGTATACAAGGCTCTATATTAAATGAATCATTACTCACCTTTACAAATGCTTTAGGAGATTGAGAACAGTGTCAGACACACACACCAATATTTCTTTAGCAAAGCAAAAGGTATGTACTCCAGGCACTGCAACCATGAATGGCACAGAGAACCTCTAATTCTACACACATATTCCTCAGGGTAACCAATCAAAACTCTTCCCTCTCTATTTTCAAACCAACACTCTTCCCCCCCTCAGCCCTTTCTACCTGTTACCATAGCAACTCCCTCCTCACTGAGCTCTCAGGTTTAAAAGTTTATTCTACAATGTTGCAATTGAACTTAGCAAGGATGTTTGACCTCATAATACACCAGCTTATCCAGTGCATGTTTTCTTTAAACCATTCAAATTGCTTCTTTCACAAAACAGAACCATGCACCCTAACTTTCAGTTTTCAACTATCTGAATCCACCAATCATTGCTTGTGATTCAAGAGCACTGAAACTCCACAGTTGTTTTTTGCAAACTCCTACTGTTCCAACTGCCATTTCATTCCCACACTTCATCTGACTGCACCAGAACCTCCTCTTACCATATATTCTGTCTGGATTATTGGACATAGCTACATCCACTGGGCTCAAAGGTATGCAACTACCAGAAATTTTCACAACCTTGATTTACCAAATGTGAACATCAAATGGATTGGCCAGAGAGGATTGAGATGTCATCAATTGATACCATTGGTGAAAACCTTTTTGCATCTGCCACACCCTCACCTCATAATTCTGCACTGTGGTGGAAATGACTTAGGCACTTTGACTGGGGTTGGTCTGGAAATGCTTTTAAAGGACACCTTTGAGCAATTGATGGCACTTTTTCCTCAAACTGCCTTGGTATTTTCCAATATATGCCAAAGACAGAAATGGAAGTGGTCCAACCAATTTTGTCCACAATTTGAGAAAGCACGGAAACATGTGAATAAACTGTTTCTGCTTACATGAGAGACTATGAAATGGGTTCAATATACAACAATAACTTGCGTTACAACATGCAAGATATCTACAGAGGAGATGGTGTGCACTTCTCAGATGAGGGGAATAGAATATTCCTCCTGAATATAAGACTGTGCATTGGAACCTACTTGTAGGTACCTAAATCAGCCACAGAACCCAAAAGCTCTTTTCAGGGCTACCCTACCTATGGTCACTCAAAAATATTATTTATCTCTAACTTTTTTCACTGTTTTTCAACAAAGTAGGCTTCCCGGTACGCTCCCCAGTACGCTCCCCAGTACGCGTACCGGGCGCTTCCCCCGCGAAAATTAAAAAAAAAATGGGGTTTTTGGGCCTATATGGGCCTCCTAAGCCCCCCTCAGAAAACCTAGGGGGTCAGGGAGTGTCTAGCATGCCCCCTTTTACCCATTCCCAACGTTGTTTGTCCTCCATCTTGTGTCTCAAATCTACCGAAACACAAGATGGAGGACTCCTGTAGCGCTGCCGGTACGCGTACCGGGGCGCGCACCGGTAAGCGCCCTAAAAAACTTTTGGAAGTCAATATACTTAAAAACCACTGGAGAGACTTTCACCATATATAGAATAGGCCCTACTACATAGCAGTCCCTACCATTTTCCCAAGTTTGGTGGAATTCCATTGACCCATTTGGGCTGTAGCCCTGTCTAAATATCCTGAGGTAAATTACATGACTAAAACACATATTAAAGTGTTAGAATTTGCAACCAATGAAAATGTTACTTTCATTTTGTATTTTTATGTGCTGACATTTCATTGGTTATGAACATGAATGTATATAAAAAATGAGAGGGAAATACGGCCATTTTGAGTACTACTACCTGAGGTACATTTATAAAGGATTTCCTCTGAAAACATCAACTCCTTTCTGAAAGGTAATTTGTTAATTTGTAAGGGAAACTATGTTCTGCACTTTAAGTTAAATTGGAAAAACGTTTTCTGATAGTTTTTTACTGTCCCTCTGTTATAGTTATAGATTCAGATAGGCCTCTCTGTTGTAGTTATGGATTGATTCAGGCTTCTCTAGTATAATTATGAATTTACTTAGACTTCTTCACATGCACTTTTTTATATTTGCACTTCCTGCCTGATAACATACACTGCCCAAAGATAACTTCACTGGTAAAAACTCAGAAGTACCTGTCTGAACTTAAACCCAACAGTGCCCTAACTCTACTAATATAGTTATTTTTTATGCAATTTACAGCTAAAAAATGGAAGGTAAAGAGGAGACCAATACAATTTCTTTTGAAATTATGCATAACAACATTCTTAACGAAGACTTTGATTTCATGGATGAGTCTGGGGATCAAGAACTAATAAACTGTCTTGAAGCAATGGAATCATGCAATGAAATTGTGGAGGAGATTCCAGATAATCTGATGTTAGAAGTTTTAATAGAGTATGAAAAATCTCAACAATAAATTTTTATTTAATAATTAAAAATTGTTTCAGACATTATTCATTTTTATATGTAATTCTTATGTAATTCTTGAAGTCGTACCAAAAAGATTATATTATAAAGTGAGACTTATACTATACTGTGCAATTTTTTGGAGTTACATAGTAAGTTTGCTTCCTTTCTCCCACTATAGTATCTCCGAAGTGTATTTGACATCTGTTTTTCATCTCCTGCCTCCTTTCTCTCACTGTCTGCAAATTATCTACAAAGGAGACGGTCTACATTGAATTTAAAACTCTGCATTGGTACCTACATGTTCGTACTTAAATCACCCACAGAACACAACAACTCTATTCACAGCTACCCTACCTCTAAGCACTTTCAATTATTATTTTACTGTTTCACTGGGTTTTCCCCTTGGTACGCTCCCTGGTACGCTCCCCGGTGCGCGTACCGGGCGCTCCCCCCGCGAAAATCGAAAAATGTTTTTTGTTTATTTTTTGCCCCGTGGGGACCTTTTATGGCCCCCACATCAAACCTAGGGGGTCAGGAGGGGTCTACCCTGCCCCCTTATGGTCATTTCCCCCTTTGTTTTTGCCACCTATTCTGTCTCGATCCTACCGAGACACAAGATGGCGGCCACTCCGGACTGTTTGGAATGTTGAAGGACACCCGAGAGCCCATCAGCTTTCCGTGCGCGAACTCGCGTTACGCGCCTGGTGCGCTCCCCGGTGCGCGTACCGGGGCGCGCTTATAGATATATATATATTTTTTAACTTAAATTACTCAAAATCCTCTGGAGTACATATCTTGAGACATAGCAAAGGCGCATCGGGCTACCAGTCCCTACAATTTTGCCAAGTTTGGTGAAAATCCATTCAGCCGTTCGAGCTAAAAGTGAGTCCAACCGCCCTATGGAAATTAACATGGGGGAAACACGTTTTGGGACCCCCCCTTTTATCTCGGCCCCCGCTTGACGAATCCCCCCCAAACTTTCAGGAGAGGAGCGGAGCGCAGCGAGGCAAATTTGAGGAGAATTACAGGCAGATCCCTCAATCTGCGCCACAGTTATTCCCAATAGAATGTTGCGGATTTCCTATGGAAAACAATCCTAACTATAACTACCTACTGGCGACCGCCAGTAGGTAATATCTATATATATATATATATATATCTATATATATATATATATATATATATATATATATATATATATATATATATATATATATATATGGAAAACAAATTGCCCTTCAGCAACGGGAGGGCACTCAACGGCGCTCTCTGTTGTGTCAGCCTCGCTGCAGCTCGTCTCTCTGTGCCCCTTAATTCTGTGACAAAGCCGACGCGTTTCGAGGCATCACGCCTCTTCTTCTTAGGCAGACTCTGAAACACTGTGGGCTCACCATTGTATTTTCTTTATTACTTTTCTCGCATTAATTAGTGGGCGTGGCAACATTCAGCCCGATTGCATGCTGGGACTTATAGTCCTATGGTGAGTACAAGTGACTGACCTTAGTATACAATATTTCCATAAAATTCACGGCGGCCCGTGCCGTGGGGATTGAGCACCATTTTCATAAAGGAATGAAAAGGCTGTGGGATGGAACTTTTGCCAAAACCACGAGGCACGTCGCTCCCATGCACAAAGAGGAAGCCTGCATCTCTGCATCCCGTCCTACTAAGGATTTAAATGGACTTAAAATTGACTCTTGAAATATTGTACCCACTAAAGGTCAGTCACTTGTACTCACCATAGGACTATAAGTCCCAGCATGCAATCGGGCTGAATGTTGCCACGCCCACTAATTAATGCGAGAAAAGTAATAAAGTTAATACAATGGTGAGCCCACAGTGTTTCAGAGTCTGCCTAAGAAGAAGAGGCGTGATGCCTCGAAACGCGTCGGCTTTGTCACAGAATTAAGGGGCACAGAGAGGCGAGCTGCAGCGAGGCTGACACAACAGAGAGCGCCGTTGAGTGCCCTCCCGTTGCTGAAGGGCAATTTGTTTTCCATAAAATTCACGGCGGCCCGTGCCGTGGGGATTGAGCACCATTTTCATAAAGGAATGAAAAGGCTGTGGGATGGAACTTTTGCCAAAACCACGAGGCACGTCGCTCCCATGCACAAAGAGGAAGCCTGCATCTCTGCATCCCGTCCTACTAAGGATTTAAATGGACTTAAAATTGACTCTTGAAATATTGTACCCACTAAAGGTCAGTCACTTGTACTCACCATAGGACTATAAGTCCCAGCATGCAATCGGGCTGAATGTTGCCACGCCCACTAATTAATGCGAGAAAAGTAATAAAGTTAATACAATGGTGAGCCCACAGTGTTTCAGAGTCTGCCTAAGAAGAAGAGGCGTGATGCCTCGAAACGCGTCGGCTTTGTCACAGAATTAAGGGGCACAGAGAGGCGAGCTGCAGCGAGGCTGACACAACAGAGAGCGCCGTTGAGTGCCCTCCCGTTGCTGAAGGGCAATTTGTTTTCCATAAAATTCACGGCGGCCCGTGCCGTGGGGATTGAGCACCATTTTCATAAAGGAATGAAAAGGCTGTGGGATGGAACTTTTGCCAAAACCACGAGGCACGTCGCTCCCATGCACAAAGAGGAAGCCTGCATCTCTGCATCCCGTCCTACTAAGGATTTAAATGGACTTAAAATTGACTCTTGAAATATTGTACCCACTAAAGGTCAGTCACTTGTACTCACCATAGGACTATAAGTCCCAGCATGCAATCGGGCTGAATGTTGCCACGCCCACTAATTAATGCGAGAAAAGTAATAAAGTTAATACAATGGTGAGCCCACAGTGTTTCAGAGTCTGCCTAAGAAGAAGAGGCGTGATGCCTCGAAACGCGTCGGCTTTGTCACAGAATTAAGGGGCACAGAGAGGCGAGCTGCAGCGAGGCTGACACAACAGAGAGCGCCGTTGAGTGCCCTCCCGTTGCTGAAGGGCAATTTGTTTTCCATAAAATTCACGGCGGCCCGTGCCGTGGGGATTGAGCACCATTTTCATAAAGGAATGAAAAGGCTGTGGGATGGAACTTTTGCCAAAACCACGAGGCACGTCGCTCCCATGCACAAAGAGGAAGCCTGCATCTCTGCATCCCGTCCTACTAAGGATTTAAATGGACTTAAAATTGACTCTTGAAATATTGTACCCACTAAAGGTCAGTCACTTGTACTCACCATAGGACTATAAGTCCCAGCATGCAATCGGGCTGAATGTTGCCACGCCCACTAATTAATGCGAGAAAAGTAATAAAGTTAATACAATGGTGAGCCCACAGTGTTTCAGAGTCTGCCTAAGAAGAAGAGGCGTGATGCCTCGAAACGCGTCGGCTTTGTCACAGAATTAAGGGGGTACAGAGAGGCGAGCTGCAGCGAGGCTGACACAACAGAGAGCGCCGTTGAGTGCCCTCCCGTTGCTGAAGGGCAATTTGTTTTCCATAAAATTCACGGCGGCCCGTGCCGTGGGGATTGAGCACCCTTTTCATAAAGGAATGAAAAGGCTGTGGGATGGAACTTTTGCCAAAACCACGAGGCACGTCGCTCCCATGCACAAAGAGGAAGCCTGCATCTCTGCATCCCGTCCTACTAAGGATTTAAATGGACTTAAAATTGACTCTTGAAATATTGTACCCACTAAAGGTCAGTCACTTGTACTCACCATAGGACTATAAGTCCCAGCATGCAATCGGGCTGAATGTTGCCACGCCCACTAATTAATGCGAGAAAAGTAATAAAGTTAATACAATGGTGAGCCCACAGTGTTTCAGAGTCTGCCTAAGAAGAAGAGGCGTGATGCCTCGAAACGCGTCGGCTTTGTCACAGAATTAAGGGGCACAGAGAGGCGAGCTGCAGCGAGGCTGACACAACAGAGAGCGCCGTTGAGTGCCCTCCCGTTGCTGAAGGGCAATTTGTTTTCCATAAAATTCACGGCGGCCCGTGCCGTGGGGATTGAGCACCATTTTCATAAAGGAATGAAAAGGCTGTGGGATGGAACTTTTGCCAAAACCACGAGGCACGTCGCTCCCATGCACAAAGAGGAAGCCTGCATCTCTGCATCCCGTCCTACTAAGGATTTAAATGGACTTAAAATTGACTCTTGAAATATTGTACCCACTAAAGGTCAGTCACTTGTACTCACCATAGGACTATAAGTCCCAGCATGCAATCGGGCTGAATGTTGCCACGCCCACTAATTAATGCGAGAAAAGTAATAAAGTTAATACAATGGTGAGCCCACAGTGTTTCAGAGTCTGCCTAAGAAGAAGAGGCGTGATGCCTCGAAACGCGTCGGCTTTGTCACAGAATTAAGGGGCACAGAGAGGCGAGATGCAGCGAGGCTGACACAACAGAGAGCGCCGTTGAGTGCCCTCCCGTTGCTGAAGGGCAATTTGTTTTCCATAAAATTCACGGCGGCCCGTGCCGTGGGGATTGAGCACCATTTTCATAAAGGAATGAAAAGGCTGTGGGATGGAACTTTTGCCAAAACCACGAGGCACGTCGCTCCCATGCACAAAGAGGAAGCCTGCATCTCTGCATCCCGTCCTACTAAGGATTTAAATGGACTTAAAATTGACTCTTGAAATATTGTACCCACTAAAGGTCAGTCACTTGTACTCACCATAGGACTATAAGTCCCAGCATGCAATCGGGCTGAATGTTGCCACGCCCACTAATTAATGCGAGAAAAGTAATAAAGTTAATACAATGGTGAGCCCACAGTGTTTCAGAGTCTGCCTAAGAAGAAGAGGCGTGATGCCTCGAAACGCGTCGGCTTTGTCACAGAATTAAGGGGCACAGAGAGGCGAGCTGCAGCGAGGCTGACACAACAGAGAGCGCCGTTGAGTGCCCTCCCGTTGCTGAAGGGCAATTTGTTTTCCATATATATATATATATGCAAGAAATCACTCCCTAAGCCACCTCCAATCCCTCGGACCGGTGAAGCAAAAACAGGAGACAGACCACAGGATCTGGCCTCAGAGATAATTTACTGGCACAGGTAAACAGCAACAGCAATGACGCGTTTCGGGCTCATAAGCCCTTGATCACATGCAGAGCAGTTACATTTTTTGATGTTTTTTTGCAGTGAACAAAGTGCACGCCCCCCTGAAACAAACTCCAGCCAGGTCAAATGACCATGGACATAGTGAAAATACTGTACGAGGTGGTTTTTAAATTGTGCAAATAAAGCTGGTTGTTATATATAAAATGGCAAGTTGCATTTATAAAAATGCATAAATGTATAACGCATATTAAACGCTCGTCAAATAAACACCCACAATTTATAAAACCACTTCTATTAGGAGTCACACATATAGCAACAACAATATTACAGCATCAATGCATATAAGTTGTATGCGATCTCAAAAGATGTAAAAAAGTCTAAAAAATCTGAATGGAGTCGAAATACTTCATGACAGGATAAATCCTACCACTTGGTTAAATATCTATGCAAATAGATATACGACATTAATGAATCCATTCTGAAGTAAAAGGCAGTATTACAGGGAGGATCTTAAAAAGATAAAGTGCATAAGTTATTATATCTTTATTTTATATTATTCAGTAACACCTCTACCTGGTGTGCAAAAAAGCTGTGCAAAAATAAGTGCAAACAATATACTGTAAATTGCAAAGTGTATGATAAATAAATCTGTATAAATATGTATAAATATGATTAACAATAAAAATCGGTCATTGCCTAAATCCATTGTTAAAAACACATGAATATCACATTTCTTAAAAAACAGTAATTCATCATGTTTAAAAGGGATGCGCACCCCATATGTGAAATGAAAGAGAGGACAAAATGTCATGATATTTACAGGAGACTGATGTAGTAATGATGCATATGCTAGGTAACAGGGAACCTGACTACCTAAAGAGATACTAATGGTACAGAGTGGAGATGTACACACTCTCAAAAAAAAACTTTTTATATAATAGTAACAGGGAACCAATAAGGATAAGACATGACTACGATTCATACAGGAAGCATAAAATTCAGAATGAAGTCAGAAGGCAACCAACACCCATTGCTGGGGCAACCACCGGGACAGAATGCTCATGAAAATCCATAACAAATTCCTAAAAACTTCCTAAAAAATTCATGAGAAATTCTCATAAAAAATTGTACATGTCCTCCGTATTATTAAGACCGTTCGGCCATTTACTGTCGAATTCTAGGATCTTGGTTATCTCAAGTTGCCTTAATCTTTGCTCTCTATTGCCACCTCTGCGTGGTTTGGGGATTGACCCCACCACAAAATAAGTTAGGCAGGCAATCTCATTATTGTGTTTCCTTTTAAAATGACGTGCTACCGGACAGGCAGGGTCACTGTGCAGGATGGGTCTGAGATGCTGTAAAATCCTGACGTGCACCTGTAATTTTGTACTGCCTATATAATTCTGTTTTGCAATTGTAGCTACCTGCAATCGGGATATCAGTAGAACAAAAAGGAGTTTGGTAATGGGTTTTGTTGATTCCAAATTTGCATGCTCTACAAGAAGAACACTTCCTGAACCCTGACGCTGGTTGCAGCCACATACTTTTCTGTCTCATCTCTGGGCAGCTTTTGTCTAAAACTGACCCATATTTTTGGCCCTTCGAAAAGTGACCAACGGTATACTAGGTAATTGAGAAAATATTGTATCTGTTAACAATATCGGCCAGTTTTTTTTAACAATGGTCCTGATTTTATTTTCCTCATTGCTAAAGGCCGTAAACAATCTAGGGCAGTCATTGATCTCAGTGAGGGGCGTCACATTGATGTCTGCATCCATAGTGCTGTAAGGGTTCAACGGGAAAAGACTTTCTCTAGGGCGTGTATGGCTTTAATTAACGCTTGATGTAACATAGCCTCCGAATAGCCACATGCCTTAAGTCTAGCATTCATCTCTTAAACACTTCTCAAACTCATAAGTGGAACTGCATATTTGTTTGAGACGTAAAATCTCACCGTAGGGAATGCTACTGATGGTGTGTTTGGGATGCAGACTGGTGGCGTGTAGTGTTGTATTTCCAGCCGTGGGTTTTCTGAACAGTGTTGTTTCTAATCTGGCATTCTTAACATACACTTTCACATCTAAAAACTCGATCTCATGTTTATTTATGTGTGAAGTAAAATTGAGGTTGAGGGAGTTGTTATTTATCTCTTTTAAAAATGTTAAAGCTTCTTCCTCATCCCCTTGCCAAAGAATAAAAACGTCATCAATGTAATGTAAATATTTTACAACCTTTTCATTAACCCATGCTTGATGTTTGATGTTAAGGACCTGTTCCTCCCACCAGTCTACGTGTAAACACGCATAGCTGGGGGAGAAACATTATCCCATCGCCACACCCCTTAATTGTCTCCACACATCTTTGCCAAACAGAAAAAAATTGTTGTATAAACACCATTCGATAAGACTAATAATCACCTTGTTGTGTTCATAATACTCGACAACTCGTTTGCCTAGAAAATGTTCAATCACCTTAAGACCATGTGCTATACTCGTGTAGAGGGACTCTACATCCAAAGTTATCAAAAACATGTCACTGTTTCATTCCAAATCCCCAATTTTTTGCAGGAAATCACTAGTGTCCTTAACAAAGCTTGGCAAACTTTTTACCAGATCCTGCAAAAAGAAGTCAATATATTGCCCGACTTGTTCACTAGCACTCCTAATCGCCGAGATAATCGGTCTGCCTGCCGTTGGATTAATGCATTTATGGACCTTGGGGAATATATAAAACACAGGGAGGACAGGGAATTCATTGTTCATAAACTTGAATTCTTCCGTGGAAATCAAGCCTTCTCTGCGCCATTTGTGTAACAACTTGAGAAGAGTCTCTTTAGCTTTAGCATACTCCTTGTGAGTGTTTTTTTCATAGCAATTGACATCCTGTAATTGTCTGTATGCTTCTTTGGTGTAGTCCTTTTTGGGCCAGATGACAACGTTACGACCCTTATCCGATGTTTTTATCACTATTTCTGTGTTGTTACTTAGTTTTTTCATAAGGGTGGTATAGTCTGCTTGCTGTCGATGGTACTTTTTCTTATTGTTGCCTCTGGTGGACCTATACAGTTGTTTAATTTCAGTGGTCATACAGTCGTGGAATGTGTCTACCGCATCTTTTGACATTAGGGGGACAAAACTCGATTTGCTTTTAAAAGGAGTTAACCCTGCCCCTTTTTGTAGCTTATTTATTTTACTTAATCTGGTTTGTGTACTTAGACTCACATCCGGACCAGAAGTCTGTGAATCAGTCGCATCATATAGCCCATGGAGAGTTAGGAGAGTGGGGACATCCCCGGACGAAACTTCTGCTCCTCCCACCCCGGCCTCCATCTTCGTGGCCACCGATATATCTGTGTTTCTTCGCACCCAATATATATCGGCTGAAGTCACGGCACAGCAACAGGTAGTTTGTAAAAAGTTTTTTACTTTATTCACACACCATGTGCAAAGTTTCTAGCGTGCACCAAAAAACGGACGGCTTTTCCGTTTCGGCTACTCCTAGCCTTCCACTGAACCATAGAGTCCCTGTGGTCTAGACCTTCTCTAAAGTGTTTAGTGTAAGTACCCTCTTCCCTTTCCATAGTCATCTAGACCATCAACCTTGCACAGTTTTAATGGCTAGTATAGTCCGCCATTTTTACTTATTGTTTCCATCTAGCATCACAGTAAAGTACTCTCATTGTAAAAGGAAACTCAAAGCAAAAAACAAAGTTTATACATATATACATTATACAACATTATGCATCCTTTGTGTATTTAAGGTTAGTTTCCCCAATTATACACTCATGAGTCTTATGATTATTATCACAGTAAAGTACTACTTTCATTTGCACACTAATTTAGACTCAAGAACAGAGCACCTTCCAATATATTGTGTAAAGTACTTGAATTCAAATATTAGGTGATCAGTCTCAGATTTCATGTAGCACAAATTGGAATACCAAGGATTCTACTTATCCGTTCCAAAGTCTCTATTACTGGACATATTGTTATTCTATGTACACTATCTAAAATTGCGTACAGCATATTGTCCATTCCTAAATGTGTGCACATTTAATGCTACCAATTTCGAGACAATGCTCGACATGATAAAGTTATATGATTATTTGTGAAATACATATTGTTTCGTCTCACTTCTTTTTCATGTCCTTATTAATATCCTTCATTCCACTTCATTGTATAATCATCCACCCAGTGTGTATTTCAAAACTTCAAAATTAACTCATGATTGGAAACTCCTTACTTATAGGATGCAACCTTACTCTTATATTGATTCTGGCCTTTATACTCCTTATTGTTTTCAAATTACACCACCTCATCACATCTATGTACAACTTTATACATATCTCTGATCATGAATTCGATTTTCGATTTATCCCATCAATATATTTCCATCATCTACAAATGTACAAACAGTTCGGCATCCAAATTATGTCCGAAGGGGTCTTCTGTCCCCATTCCCAGTATCATTCTGGATTCAAGTTTTCGAAGTTGTGTTGTTCGGTCTCCACCCCTTTCTGAGGTTTTGCTCAGTTTAATCCCTGAATATCTCAGTAGATATGGGTTGCTCTGATGATACTTAGCAAAGTGTATGGCCATAGGGTAGCTTGGGTCTTTGTTCTTAATTGCCCGTAGGTGCTGTAAAATTCTTAGTTTCAATTTATTGATAGTGCTCCCTATGTATGATTTCCCACAAGGGCATTGTAGTCTGTACACCACCCACTTTGATTCACATGTGATATGATCCTTTATTTTTTCTACTTTGCCGTTTTGCAGTCTGTATTCCTTGATGTTTACGCCATGTTCACAGGCCTTACATTTGGAGCACTTCCAAAATCCTGGAGTCGTTAGCCAAGTAGGTTTGTTCACTTCTTTTAATTCCAAGTGGCTCTGTGTTAAAATATCCCCAAGAGATGAAGTTTTACGATATGCAATGCTTGGACAGGGTGTTAGATTTTCCTTTAATGTCTCATCTAGGAGCAAGATTTTCCAATGTTTTCATAATGCTCTTTTGATATATATATATCGACAACAACTTATGCATTGCACACAACGAAATTCGTTTTATTTATATATATGCTTACTTACCTGTTAAAGTCCGTAATCCATACTTTACTACCCCCCACCCTGCCCCCCCCCCCTCCCCACGTCACCGCCCTGCAGTTACACCTACTACCGGCCGTGGCTGGTTTTCTTACACTTTTGTAGATATCAACTCTTGTTTTGGCATAATTGAATGAACTTTCAGGGCAATAAGAAAGTCCCAAAGATAGGAGTTGTTGTTCTGCCTTGTTGAGGACGGCGTCTGTGAGGTTTATTACCGTTGGGTTGGTAATACGCTCTTGCTGCTTTACCATCTTCAATTTCTCCTATTCTGTTTCTTTTGTTGCGTTCCGCTGTTTGTGCCTTTGTTTACTGGCCCGCCGTCTTTCCCGGCGTTTGGTTGTTCCACTCTTGTTTTGGTTTGCTGATGTCTCGGGCACAGGGATTGCTGAGCTCTAATACTAAAAAATCAACTTCTTCGGCCAGTGAGATTTGGGATGGAATCTGATGGAGTGCCTGTTTGCGAGTCTCAGCTTCAGTTTCTCTCTCGGGGGCTGAGCTAAACTCTGAAGGGCCGATACAAGGCCCGTGAGCCACTTTTGGGCCGCCGTTGTGTCACTTCTGTGACGCAGCGGCGGCGTAAAGCTAGTGCCATGCTGCGGGGGATTTACAACGTGACGCATCTAGTTTCTAAAGGGTGGGCATTCCGGCACAAGAACACCTCGTAAAAGTGCCTAAGTGAAATCTACAAAATTTCACTCAGTCACTTTTCTGACCCCGCTGCGTCAAAACCTTGCGCCTGCTTGAAGCAGGCGTAAGGTGTGACGCACCATGTGGAAGATAGGCCGGGTTGGCACAGTGCTGGAATTGCGTCGCCCCGGCAACACAACTCCAGCACTGAGCCAACCTTATGCCGGCAAATGCGACACGCATCTGCCTGTCCTAGCGCCATGGCATGCCACATTGTAAATGAGGCGCATCCGTGGTGGCGCAACAATGGGATTGCGTGTCGCATGTTTCTTAACTCATCCCTGCTGGTTTGCAGGGATGCACCAGGAAACATAAATCTGCCCCTGAGTTTGATGATGCCTCCGCTGCATTTGCTCTGGCCTCCGGTACTCGTTTATCAGATTGCCCTCCTCCATATTTAGAGACTTTGCATGAATTGTACTTTTTTGCGAAAGTGAATATTCGTCCACTTTCATAATCGTTGTGGTCCCTACGAAATTTGAACGCCTTTCTCTTATAGTCTCTTCCTCCCTCTTGAGTCTCTTCATCATGTCGTCTTTTAGTGTGTTGGTTTCTTCTAGTTGCCCCAAGTTTTAAATTTCTTCATTAAGTTCGTCAATTTTTTCTAGCAGTTTGGCCCGGTCTTTTTCAGCATATTGCACCACAATTAGCACTAACCTACGTGATGAGTCCAGGTTGGTTTCTGCCCATTCCTTCATCCTCTCCCTATCGGGGTCCTCATAACTCGGAGATATAAGTATTCCTAACCCTCTTGGTACACTGCCTACGTCCACATACTGTTTAAGGGACTTGACCTCCTACCACTTTTTCTGCTCTGCCCTCATGAGCTTTTCCAGTTGTCTGACCTTGTCTTTAAGACTCGTATTTCTGGGTGTATTTCTGGGCCAAGCTGTTGTATTCTGGGATATTGAGTCCAGTGCTGGCCTTTTTCTGTCATCAAACATATCAGCTGCCGCCGCTTCACGTTCTCGGAGTGCTTCAGCTGTCATTGTCTTGAACAATTCTTAGCGTGTATTTTAACTTGATGGATACTAATGACGAAGCACTTTGGCAGTACTGGCCACGCGGTAGTATTGCTGCACAATCTCGCTACCCGACATATGCTTGTTGCAAAGCAGAATAACCTCGCACCCTCAGCTCACCGTCAGTCAAGTGCCTCCCGCGTCTTCAGACCCATATTCGCCTACATGGCAGCGGCTTCTTGGTAGCTGGGTAGCTCCTGCTGCCTGTTTGTCGCCTGTCAGGGTATATGTATATATATATATATATATATAGATATAGATATATATGTATATATATATATATATATGAGGTATGTTGGATTCCCAACACCAGCAAACGCAGCAAGGCAGCCACGCACGCAAGCAGGAACCAGCGAGACCCTTGAAGGTGCAAAATTTTCTTTATTGAAATATAGCCCAGCACCAGTCCACCATGACGCGTTTCAGCTAGGAATAGCCTTGATCACATGTATATATATATATATAAATATAATAAATATATATATATATATATATATATATATATATATATATATATATATATATATATATATATATATATATATATATATATATATATATATATATATATATATATATGTATATTTATATACTAGCTGTACCCGACCATGCGTTACTGTGGCTCAGTCAGGTTAAATGGAAGAGAAAGAAAAGAGTAAGCGCATATTTCTAATATGTTTAATTTCACAATGCTTGTGGGTATACAATATGTTTTTGTCCATCCTAATATATGTAGACTATTGTCTATATGCGTCCCTTGTATTTGTTGCGCAGCAACCAAATCAATAGGGTCTGTTCGGGTTGCAAATTGAACCAACTCCTCCCCCCTCCCTCCATCCACTTCCCGGTCTGCCATCCTGACACCAACTGTCCATCTTAATATATGTAGACTATTGTCTATATGTGTCCCTTGTATTTGTTGCGCAGCAACCAAATCAATAGCGTCTGTTAGGAAAACACGCGCGTATTGGACACGTGCGTATTCGAATCCAACGTTGTGTATATATAAACACGCGCTAATGTTGCAAAGTGAACCAACTCCTCCCCCCTCTCTCCACCCACTTTCCAGTCTGCCATCCTGACACCAACTGTCCATCCTAATATATGTAGACTATTGTCTCTATGCGTCCTTTCTTAATGTTGCCAAGTGAACCAACTCCTCCCCCCTCCCTCCACCCACTTCCCGGTATGATGTGCTAATGTTGCAAAGTGAACCAACTCCTCCTCCCTCCCTCCACCCACTTCCCGGTCTGCCATCCTGACACCAACTGTCCATCCTAATATATGGAGGCTATTGTCTATATGCGTCCCTTGTATTTTTTGAGCAGCAACCAAATCGATAGGGTCTTTTCAGGTTGCAAAGTGAACCAACTCCTCCCCCCTCCCTTCACCCACTTCCCGGTTTGCCATCCTAACACCAACTGTCCATCCTAATATATGTAGACTATTGTCTATATGCGTCCCTTGTATTTGTTCCGCAGCAACCACATCGATAGGGTCTGTTCGGCCTTTCGATTAAAAAAACCCGCATATTGGACACGCACGTATTCAAAACCAAGGTTGTGTTTATATAAACACGCGCTAATGTTGCCAAGTGAACCAACTCCTCCCCCCTCCCTCCACCCACTTCCCGGTCTGCCATCCTGACACCAACTGTCCATCCTAATATATGTAGACTATTGTCTCTATGCGTCTATTGTAGTTGTTGCGCAGCAACCCAATCGATAGCGTCTGTTCATCCTTTAGATTAAAAACATGCTCGTATCTGACATGCGTGTATTCGAATCCCACGTTGTGTATATATAAACACACGCTTATTCAAATTCAAAGTTGTGTCAAAATTTCAAATCAATCGGTAAAGAACTTTCGTAGATTTAAGATTTTTATCAAACGCACATTGACATTTTTATGTGTCTGTTTGTGCTTTCGATTAAAAACACACGCGTATTCGACACGCGCATATTCAAATCCAACGTTGTGTATCTAAAAACACACGTGTATTCGAATGCAACGTTGTGTCAAAATTTCAAAGCAATCAGTGAAGAACTTTCCGAGATCTGAGATTTTGAATAAACGAACAGTTAAATTTTTATTAATATATATATATATATATATATATATATATATATATATATATATATATATATATATATATATGGGAAAGGTGAGTAAAGGTTTAACACACTTTATCCCCATGTCCTTTGGAGTGCACACATCTAACAACAGAGAAGAACAATGGCTTGAGAAGAGATCCACATAGCACTGTTGATCCACAGCCTCTCAAAGGGATACCTGTAATGTGCTTTTGATTTCCACAAAAATGTTAGTGATCAGTACAAAATGCTTGTCACATTCCTACATTGTACAGTGTAGTTCTAATGTGCATTTATTGTTTCTTGCCAATACTTCAGACCCCAACAAAACCAGGAAGGGGAAGACCATTGTTGAGGAAGTTGTCGATGTTGTAGTTTTGTCTCTCTGTATTGAAGACATCGAGGAGGAAATTGGCAAATAAGAAATAAGCACATATTACGGAAGAGCAGCCTTCCCAAAGAAAGCAGAGCAAGAATACAGGGAAGAAAGAACCAATGAAGATTTTGCCTGTCCTGTCGCTATGATAAATATGGGTCAATGCAGCAGAGTGAAGGAGTAGCAATGTGTACGCATCCATTGTCTCCCAGGACAGGTTAATAACATTTCCACAGCTTGTACCACAGACTTTACAAAAACATGCTGAAAATATGGAGAAAAGGTTTAAAACTAAGGAGCAATGGTACTTTACCTCATCCGGAACCAATGGGAAGCAAGGTAGCACTGATTAGATTTGTGGTTGTAGATTTAATACTTATTGTAAATAGTCGAAGTGACAGTAAACACAAAGGAAATCGCTGTAAATGAATGCATTGGTTGTAACGCAATAAAGGAGTTATACCTGTATGTGGAGGCACATGGTAGGGAAACAAAAGATTGAAATGATTTGAGTCCCTTGATTCAAAAATAAGCTTCTTTCTACCAATAAGCAACTCAAATGCAAATAAAATAAAATAAAAATAAGGGAAAATATGAACACTTGACATTTTAATGGATAAGGAAAGTCCTACTCTGCAGTCCTTACTTTGTGCAATTTTTTTAAAGCTCCTAGGCAGAAATATTATCAGCTACAGGAACTACACACCTGTTCTTTCCTGCTATGCCTCTGTAATATAGGAATCCCCACTGCTGCTATACCTCTCTCCTACAGGAATCACTGCTGCTGCTTTGCCTCTCTCATCCGCCTGATGAACTCCATCCACTCAGGATCGCCAACCGACCCATGCCCCCACCACATTTTCAACAAAGCAGACTCCATCATCGCACCCCATCTCCGCGATGTCATCAACTGCTCCTTCACCTCCGCTACCTTCCCGGAAATCTGGAAACACGCCGAACTCAGCGCCCTTCTGAAGAAACCCACTGCAGACCCCTCTGAACTTAAGAACTATCGCCCCATCTCGCTCCTCCCATTCCCTGCCAAAGTCATCGAGAAAGCTGTCAACAATCAGCTCGCCGCCTTCCTGGAATCCAACAAATCCCTTGACCCCTCACAGTCTGGAGAGTCTGCCTCCCCCCACTCAAATCAAAGACCACCGAAGTCATCTGCGGCGTACCACAAGGATCATCACTCAGCCCCACCCTCTTCAACGTTTACATGAGTCCCCTCGCATCCATCGCGAGACAACACAGTCTCAACATCATCTCCTACGCAGACGACACCCAACTGATCCTCTCCCTCACCAAAGACCCAAACACCGCCAAAACGAATCTACACGAAGGAATGAAAGAAGTAGCCGAGTGGATGAAGAACAGCCGTTTAAAACTCAACTCCGACAAAACGGAAGTCCTCATCTTAGGATCATCCCCCTCTGCCTGGGACGACTCATGGTGGCCTCCGGCCCTGGGTACAGCACCCATACCTACTGATCACGCATATAACCTGGGCTTCATCCTAGACTCCACCCTCTCGATGACCAGACAAGTCAACGCCGTCTCATCATCATGCTTCAACATCCTACGCATGCTCAAAAAAATCTTCGGCTGGATCCCCACCGAAACAAGAAAGACAGTCACCCACGCACTGGTCACAAGCCGACTAGATTACGGAAATACCCTTTACGCCGGAACCACAGCCAAACTACAGAAAAAACTCCAACGCATCCAAAACGCCTCACCCAGACTCATACTGGACATCCCCCGTCAATATCACATTTCCAGCCACCTGAAAGACCTCCACTGGTTCCCCATCAACAAGAGAATAACGTTCCGTCTCCTCACTTACAAAGACACAAGGCCCTCTATGACCTCGGACCCGAATGCCTCAACACACGACTGTCCTTTCTCACACCCACCCACCAACTACGATCGTCCAATCAAGCCCTCGCCGCAATTCCGCGGATCCATAGAACCACCATGGGAAGAAGATCCTTCTCCTACTTAGCGGCCAAAACCTGGAATTCTCTCCCTACCCACCTCCGCCTTACACAGAACCACCTCTCCTTCAGAAAACAGCTAAAAACCTGGCTATTCGATAACTAAAGCACCCACCCCCCCACAAGCGCCTTGAGACCTTCCGGGTGAGTAGTGCGCTATACAAATTCCTGAACTTGAACTATAAAGGAATCCCCTCCGCTGCTTTACCACTTCTGCTGATACGCCTTTGTAATATAGGAATCCCCACTGCTGCGATACCTCTTCCCTACAGGAATACCTTCTCCTGCAATAACTCTCTCATACATGAATCACATCTGAAGTTCTACCTTTCTAATAGAGGAATCACTTCTGCTGCTATGCCTCTCTCACATGAATCTCCCTACTGCTATACCACTGCTGCTGCTATGCCTCTCTCATAGAGGAATCCCATCTACTGCTATACCTTGGTCATACAGGAATCACGTATGCTGCTAAACCTTTCTGATACAGGAATCCCCTCTTCTGCAATACTTTCGTCATACAGGAAATACTTCTCATACACTAATCAATTATGCTGCCATACATCTCATATACAGGAATACATTCTGCTGCCATCCCTCTGTCATACAGTACAGGAATCCCCTCTTCTGTCATACCTCTTTCCTATTGGAATCACTTCTGATGCTATACCACTCATATAGGAATCCCCTCTGCTGTTCTACACCTCTGATATAGGAATAACCTCTGTTGCTAAACCTCTGTCATACAGGAATCACTTATGCTTCGATACATCTCATATACATGAATCACTTCTGCTGCTATACAACTCTCATATAGGAATCCCCTCTTCTGCTATACCTCTGTTATAAAGTAATACATTCTGCTGCTAAACCTCAGCCATACAGGAGTCACCTCTGCTGTTATGCCTCTCTCATACAGGAATAATTTCTGCTGCTATACAAGAATCTTAACTGCTGCTATACACTTCACATATGGGAATAATTTCTGCTGCTATACAAGAATCTAAACTGCTGCTATACACTCCACATATGGGAATAATTTCTACTGCTATACATCTCTCATACAGAAATCACCTTTCATGCTATACCTCAGTATTACAGGAATCACTTCTGCTGCTATACCACTCATACATGAATCATTTCTGCTGCTATACATTGCTCATACAGGAGTCACCCTAAATGTTATACTTCTGTCATATATGAATTAATACTGCTGTCCTATCTCATACAGGAAGCACCTTTGCTGCTATACATCTCTTATACATGATTTACCTCTTCTGCTATACCTTTCTCACACAAGATTCATTTATGCTGATATGCTTCTCTCATACATGAATCCCTTCTGCTCCAATGCCTAGATCATACGGGGATTGCTGCTCCTATACCTCTCCCATACAGGAATCCCTTCTGCTGTTATACCTCTGTCACATAGGAAACAAATATTGCTGGTATACCTCTCTGATACAGAAATCACTTCTGCTCCTATACCTCTGCCATACAGGAATCCCGTCTGCTATTATACCTCTGTTACATAGGAATCCCATACAGGAATAACTTCTGCTGATATACATCTCTCATTTAAGAATACCCACTCCTTTGCTGCTATACCTTTGTCATACAGTTATCAGTTCTGCTGCTATACCTCTCTCATACATGAATCACATCTGAAGTTCTAACTTTGTAATACAGGAATCACTTCTGCTGCTATGCCTCTCTCACATGAATCCCCCTGCTGCTATACCACTGCTGCTGCTATGCCTCTCTCATAGAGGAATCCCATCAACTGCTATACCTTGGTCATACAGGAATCACGTATGCTGTTAAACCTTTCTGATACAGGAATCCCCTCTTATGCTATACTTTCGTCATACAGGAAATACTTCTCCTGCTATACCCCTCCCATACAGGAATCACTTATGCTGCTATAAATCTCATATACATGAATACATTCTGCTGCTATACCTCTATCATACAGTACAGGAATCCCCCCTGCTGTCATACCTCTTTCCTATTGGAATCCCTTCTGATGTTATACCTCTCTCATATAGGAATCCCCTCTGCCGTTCTACACCTCTAATATAGGAATCCCCTCTGTTGCTATACCTCTGTCATACAGTAATCACTTACGCTTCGATACATCTCATATACAGGAATCACTTCTGCTGCTATACATCTCTCATATAGGAATCCCCTCTTCTGTTATACCTCTGTTATAAAGGAATACATTCTGCTGCTAAACCTCTGCCGTACAGGAGTCCCCTCTGCTGTTATGCCTCTCTCATACAGGAATCATTTCTGCTGCTATACATCTGTCATACAAGAATCTAAACTGCTGCTATACACTCCTCATATGGGAATAATGTCTACTGATATACATCTCTCATAAAGGAATCACCTTTTATGCTATACCTCAGTCTTACGGGAATCACTTCTGCTGCTATACCACTCATACAGGAATCATGCCTGCTGCTATACATTGCTCAAAAAGGAGTCACCCTTAATGTTATACCTCTGTCATAAATGAATCAATTCTGCTGTCCTATCTCATACAGGAAGCACTTCTGCTGCTAAACATCACTTATACTGGATTTACCTCTTCTGCTATACCTTTCTCATACAACAATCACTTCTGCTGATATGCTTCTCTCATGCATGAATCCCCTCTAGTGCTATGCTTCGCTCACATATGAATCCCTTCTGCTCCAATGCCTATGTCATACAGAGATTGCTGCTGCTATACGTCTCCCATACAGGAATCCCTTCTGCTGTTATACCTCTGTCACATAGGAATGAGATATTGCTGGCATACCTCTCTGATACAGAAATCCCTTCTGTTCCTATACCTCTCCCATACAGGAATCCCGTC
This sequence comes from Lissotriton helveticus, assembly GCF_964261635.1. NCBI lineage: Eukaryota > Metazoa > Chordata > Amphibia > Caudata > Salamandridae > Lissotriton > Lissotriton helveticus. The sequence continues at coordinate 1,914,453,648 of NC_136065.1, forward strand.
TGCTATAATACCTCTGTTACATAGGAATCACATATTGCTGCTCTATCTCCCTCATAGAAGAATCCCGTCTGCTGATATACATCTCATTTGAGAATACCCTCTCCTCTGCTGCTATACCTTTGTCATACAGTTATCACATCTGCTGCTATCCAGCTCTCATAAAAGGAATCACCTGTTATTCTATACCTCTTTCATACAGGAATCCCTTCAGGTGATATACCTCTCATATACAGGAATCACTCTGCTGCTATACCTCCCATTCAGAAATCATCTCAGCTGCTATACACCTCTCATGCAGGATTAATCTCTAAGGCTTTAACTTTTTCATACAAGAATCACTTCTGCCTCCCTATCTCAAACAGGAAGCACTTCTGCTTCTATACATTGCTCATATAGGCATAGCTTCTACTGCTATAGTCTCATACTACACCTCTCATACAGTAATCATTTCTGCTGCTATACGTCTCTCACACAGGAATCACCTCTAACGCAATACATCCCTCATACAGGAATCACTTCTGCTCTTTTACCTTTCTCATACAAGAACCGTTTTTGCTGTTATGCCTCTTTCATACAGGAATCACTTCTGTTACTATGCCTCTCTTGTACAGGATTTCACTTCTGCTGCTATACATCTCTTATACTGGATTTACCTCTTCTGCTATACCTTTCTCATACAACAATCACTTCTGCTGATATGCTTCTCTCATACATGAATCCCCTCGAGTGCTATGCTTCGCTCACATATGAATCCCTTCTGCTCCAATGCCTATGTCATACAGAGATTGCTGCTGCTATACGTCTCCCATACAGGAATCCCTTCTGCTGTTATACCTCTGTCACATAGGAATCAGATATTGCTGGCATACCTCTCTGATACAGAAATCCCTTCTGTTCCTATACCTCTCCCATACAGGAATCATGTCTGTTATTATACCTCTGTTACATAGGAATCACATATTGCTGCTATATCTCCCTCATAGAAGAATCCCTTCTGCTGATATACATCTCATTTGAGAATACCCTCTCCTCTGCTGCTATACCTTTGTCATACAGGAATCACATCTGCTGCTATCCAGCTCTCATAAAAGGAATCACCTGTTATTCTATACCTCTTTCATACAGGAATCACTTAAGGTGATACACCTCTCATATACAGGATTCACTCTGCTGCTATACCTCCCATTCAGAAATCATCTCAGCTGCTATACACCTCTCATACAGGATTAATCTCTAAGGCTTTAACTTTTTCATACAAGCATCACTTCTGCCTCCCTATCTCAAACAGGAAGCACTTCTGCTTCTATACATCGCTCATATAGGCATAGCTTCTACTGCTATAGTCTCATACTACACCTCTCATACAGTAATCATTTCTGCTGCTATACGTCTCTCACACAGGAATCACCTCTAATGCAATACATCCCTCATACAGGAATCACTTCTGCTCTTTTACCTTTCTCATACAAGAACCGTTTTTGCTGATATGCCTCTTTCATACAGGAATCACTTCTGCTACTATGCCTCTCTTATACAGGATTTCACTTCTGCTGCTATACCTCTCTCATATAGGAAACACCTATGCCACTATACATTTCTCATACAGGAATCATAGTGTGCCCTCTGCTGCTATACCCACACGCACAACATATTCTTAGGCGACTTCAATTTGCACTGGGACGACAAGAATGATAAACAGATCAACGCACTGAAAGACTTCCTAACAGATCTAAACCTCACTCAAACCTGCACACATCCAATGCAAGTGAAAGGGGCTACCTTAGATTGGATAATATCAAGGAGTAAAGAAATCACAATCCAATCAATTGTTCCTTGTGACTGGACTGATCACCATGCCATAACCTTTATAATACCATCAATAAAGAAGAGCAAAACAACACCACCAGTCAAACTAAAAAAATGGACTAGAGACATCAAAGATCCTAATATTGAGACACTGGTAGCAAGATGCGAGAAAGAACTAAATCCGCCTAACAACTTACTAAACGCTAACAAACTCACAGAGCACTACACTAAATCAATGACGAACATAGTCAACTCAGCCATGCCGCTAAAACTAAAAAGAATATCGGAGCAGGATAAAAACCCATGGTTTAATGAAACTTAGAATGAAGATAGGCGTAAACTGAGACAAGCTGAAAGGAAATGGCGACAGCAACCATCATCCCCTCAGTTTAAAACGCTCAGAAAGATCAGAAACGAATATAACAAAAAAGTACTCAACTCCAAGAAAGAATTCTTTAGATCAGAACTAGACAGCGCCAAAAACAGACCGCGGAAATTATTCGAAATATTAAAGCAACAGTCAAATAAGCAGGCCAAATCCGCACAAGAAACTGCTAAAACTCAATTGAGCTGTGAAGAATTCTCTACTTTCTTCAAGGACAAGGCCAGCAAACTAGAAAAAGAACTCAGATGTGCAGCTGACAACCTTCATAGTCAATTACCTCAACAAAACAAGGAATCCTTGACAAACGATCATGATAGTCTGAAAAACAGTGCACAATGGACTACTTTCAAGCTTTATGACCAGAACACCATTGACAAAACTCTTTCGGATATTAAACCTAACAACCACTACAATGATCCCCTCCCTTCTAAATGCCTAAAAAAAATCAATCACATTGTTGTTCCTGTATGGACAAAAATAGTAAATGCCTCACTCTCACAAGGAATACTACCAGACTTCCTCAAAACAGGTCAAGTTCTTCCGATCATCAAAAAACCTACAGGGGACACGACGGAGCCAAATAAATACCGCCCAGTAACGAATATTCCTATACTTGCAAAACTAATCGAGAAATGTGTACAAAATCAACTGAGTGACCACATTGCCAATTTCAAGCTGCTGGACGACTGTCAATCCGGATTCCGACCGGGCCACAGTACGGAATCAGCAATCCTACACATAGTAGATGATGCACTGCAGGCCCTGGACCACAATCAAACTTGCCTCCTAGTACTTCTGGACCTGTCGTCTGCCTTTGACACAGATAACCATGAAAAATTGCTATCCAGGCTTCAAGACAGGATGGGTCTATCTGGAATTGTTCTGAAATGGTTTGATTCCTTCCTCCAGAACAGAATTCAAAGATTCCTAGTCAACCAACAGCTCTCACCCTCATGCCCTAACTCAATTGGAGTTCCTCAAGGATCAACACTATCTCCATCCATCGTTATTCAATTTATATGTCGAACCCCTCACAGAAATTCTCCGTGACGCATGCATATCTTTTCACATGTATGCTGATGATACCCAGATATACATCAAGATATCGTCACTGGAAGACATAAAGAAAATGAACGAGGCATTAAAAATATCATTACACTGGCTAACTAGTAATCATCTGAAACTAAACGCACAAAAAACTGAATTCCTATTAATTTCACCACCGAATAAACCCACAGAAGTGAAAGAATGGACCAAACTGATCACAGCACTAAACTGCATCCAGACTCTAGTATAATCTGCAAAATCATTGGGTATCTCGCTTGATAAGAACATAGACATGGAAACACACATCAAATCAATGGCAAAAAGTGCCCGGTTTCACCTGAACTATATTAGGAAAATGAAACCTCTCATCTCTACAGCAGACCTTAAACTAGCAGTACAGTCCTTAGTTATCTCTAGGATTGAATATAGACAACTCTAGCAGGTCTCCCAAAAATCTCAACAGCCCCTCTTAAAGCATGTCTAAATGCGGCAGCAAGACTCATTACTGGTTCGAGAAAATATGACCAAATCTCCCCTCACCTGAAAGCATTAAACTGGTTACCTTACGAAACCAGAATTCACATTAAAATGGCATGCACTACACACAAAGTGCTCCACCACAGAACTCCAAGGTACCTTGCTCAGAAAATAGAGCATTCAGGAGGAAGCAGACCAGCCAGGAGCGCTAGAGATATGCTGCGGAAACCACCCATCTTTCGGAAGAAGAAGACATACGACAGAGCTTTCTCCGGAGCAGCCCCCAGAATCTGGAACTCACTCCCTCCAAGCATTAGAAAAATTCCAAACACAGCAACATTCAAGAAGGAAGCGAAGAGCTTCCTAATGAGCAAGTTCCTGCCATAGGCCAGACGACTCTTTAATCATTAAAACTCATACACCATCGTTAATCAGGAACCGTTCATGGTGTAGACCCCTCCGTAAGCACAATTGAATCATGTGCAAAGAAATATTACATTCAACAAAACGTATAAGAAAACAAACACGGGAATATTAGATATAGCATTGATGATATTTTGGTTGTAAGGTTAAGAAATGCATGTCATGTACAGTAATTTGTATATAGTAATGCCTCTCATTTTACTGAAACTGATAAGAAAGTTAATGTACAGGAGGTATATACAGTTATTCACAATGTTTCACTAATGTTCATAATGTCTCTGTTAAGCGCCCTGAAACCCAAGGGTCATGTCCGCGCTATATAAAACTCTATAAATAAAATAAAAAAATAAAAACCTCTGTCATATACAAATTCTGATGTATTCTCTGCTGCTATAGCTCTATCACACACGGATTCCACTGTGTTCTCTGCTGCTACACCCCTACAGGAAATACTTCTGTTGCTATATCTCTCATATGGGCAGAAGCAGCTACTCCACTATGGCGGAGGAGCCTTGCCCCACTGATTTTGAGCAGTGCAAAGTACGTAACATAAAATGATAACTTTACATTATTATAATTTTTTATGCTTTGTGGGCAGGCGGGTGAGCGAGCGGGTAAGCGGGCTGCTCAGCCCTCAGAGCAGGGCAGGGGAGGAGTGTTTCGCCCACTCCTAAGTGCGCAATGACTGTTTAGTCTGCTCTCTCGGGCCACCCAAACCAGTCATGCATTACATTTAAACTTTAATTCGGTCTTTTAGACCATAAAAGCACATAAAAAACAAAAAGAAAGAACATTCCCATCATACACTTACTCGACATTTGATTTTAACACATGGATTAGGTATTAGAAAGCTCAAATTCATGATCCAGTCGTGATATACAATTAAAACTAATTATCCGAATAAATATGATAAAAGAATATTTTACAACAATAGAACTAGGCGAGTTAAAACCTATTAAAAAACCTTCAATCGCCCTCCTCATAATTAGCATTATCAAGTTTGAATGTTATCTGGTAACTCTACCAATTTCATTTTTTCAGTGTTGAAGGAAGATTCATCACTGGGTTCTTAAAATAGAAAAGTGCATGTGCAAAATATGTCAAATATTTACTAGAACTACATAGTACACCATTACAGTTTCAAACCAATTTTGGCTCTAATAATCTTCACATTGAACAAAAATCTACTTACACAAAAGACCACCCGTTGCGTGGTATCCGTCCTCATTATACGCTCAGCCTCTCTAAAATGCCTAATATTTCAGTTAATGCAGAGCGTTTTAATCAATTTTTTTCTTGGTCTATCATATGAGGGGCAAAAAAAGTGTAGTGTGTGCGTCATCTTCCTTGACCTTAACCACATTATTCAAAACGTACACTTATCATAATCCTTGTTCTCACGATTACTGCCCCATTTGGATTTATTATTGTTTGTTTGTAAAACCCTGTATCTAAATTTCAGGTATAAGGATTTTGCAATTTGTGGACACACCTCTTCTAGAAACGGTTCAAACTGAGCTATAACTTTTCACAGGAGAAATGATGATGTTACGGGGCCCAGACTCGAATCATGTAGCAATTTACTATTGACATAAGACCAAAAAGATGACTTTACTAACTTGCTACATGCCGTGGTCAACTCTAAAGGCTCCTCCCAGTAGTGTGATAACCCTATTTTGTCTAACCAAGTTCATATATGTTGGAACCATGGAAAAGCCTTAAAGAGTCCAGTACTCATTTTCTCCTGTAGGCCTTTTTTATTATGTAAAAGCTCCAATGTTGACCATATTCTCACTCAAAATAGCAGGGGGTGATTGTCAGTTCGTTTTAAATTCAAGTCTGTAGTTACTGGAATCAGTGGGGTCCTATTTGGAAGAGGAAGTCATTTTCGAAAAAAATTATTTTCTTCAATTTCAAAATTGCGTTTACAATACGGCCCCCATATTTATGCTCCATAAAAGGCGGCTGACTGGGAATTTAAAAACCTCAATGGCAGGGGATACAGCCTTCCAGGTACTCCCCCCATGCTTTTTTATAATGGGAGCACAATTTTGGAGCAAGATTATTCTATTTTTTTCCAGCTGTGGCTTCCAGGTCAACTTCGTGTCTAATGTGATACCTAAATAATTAAAACTGTGTACATATTCTAGTCTTTGACAGTTTAATTGTAAAGTCTTTTTAAAGGATTTACGAGGGTTAATAGACATATATTTAGTCTTGCTGGAATTTATTTCAAGCCCCTTGTTGGTAAAATACAACTGGAAGGAATTCAGCAATTTTTGGAGACCATTAGGGGTTTGCGAGATTAAAATGGTATCATCTGCAAAAAGTAATGCAGGTATTACTTCGCCTCCCAGCCTAGGGGAATCATTTTTACAACCTTCCAGATAACGAGGGATGTCATTTACATAAAGGCTAAACAAGGTGGGCACCAATACACAACCTTGACGTACTCCCCGTCTCACAGGTATTTCTTTAGTATGTTCACCCGTCATGTACACTTTCCCTGTTCTCCATGCAGGCTGTATTACAGCCTGCAGGGAGAACATGCCCACCTCTCCAGCCTTTGGCTGAGCACTGTGTCACTGTGTCACGTCGCTCAGACCAATCACGACTCTGTATTGCAGTGTTGTGATTGGTCAGGGGAGCCTGGGTGCTTACCAATCACACCGCTGTCAGTGGGTCCTCGCTGTGCTTCCTGTTCCAAGATGTTCCAAGATGAGGAGAGCAGGCGAAGAGATGCAGGACCAGCAACAAGATAAGTTAATGTTTTTTATTGTGCACTCAACCCTCGCGCACAACCCCCCCTCACCTCGTCCCGACACCCGCAATCCATGCCGACCACCACTGCATCCAGGAATCACCTTTGCTAGTCCCCAGCTGTTATATATCTATCACAGAAGGTTCTCTGCTGCTATATCTCTCCCATACAAGTATTTAATTGTGGTTTCTGCTGCTATTCCTGTCTCATGTAATATTCACACCCGCTTATCACAGTGCATCCTTTGCAGTGGTATCTCTCACATACAGGATTCAAACCTAGTTTTCAGAGTGAGTCCCTTACAGGTATACTACTCTCACACAGAAATCCCTATGTATCCTCAGCTGCTTTCTCTCTCTCATTGAGGGAACACAGTTTATCCTGATCTATCATACCTTCGCTGCTATACCTCTCGTATATACGGACGGCATACAGATATCACGTGTGCTCTGCTGCTATCCCTATTTTACAGAGGGACAACATCCGGATATCGCAGCGTGTCCTCTGGTACTTTCCCTCTTTTACAGATGGACAACAAGATATTGGATCACTGACATAATATCAATGCAACAAATATAGAAATAGCAAAAACATTGGAAATTAATTATCGATATTAAAAATGTTGACTACATATACATAACTATAAAAAACACAAATATCAAGAAGACAAATATCATTGTAATAAATATCGATTCTTACAAATATCAAAAACAAAATTAAAATTGGAAACAAAAATTTTGCTACCTTTAAATACACATAGAAAATGTCAAAAATATTGAGTACAATATTGTCACCAAAATAGTTAAATAATCATTATTTAAACAATAAAAACATTTTTCACTTGAAACGATGACTTTAAATAAACCAGCGACTTGTTACATACATTTTCAATATAAAAAATATTACATCAACAAAATATTTAAGATGCACACCAAAAATGTATAGATCTAAATTCTAAATAATCAAACACCCCCAAAGATTTGCATTAACTACAAACAGGTAAACACCAACCCAAATATATATATATAGCACAGCACATGAAGAGGTCGGAGAGGAGCGCAGACGAAGGCCCACACGCCGAAATGCATTCGCTCAAGACTGTTTCTCAATAAAGTGCTCTTTTGGAATCCTCTGCATGGGTTACTGCTCTTTTTTTGTGAAGGAGGCTTACCAGGATATTTTATGCGACTGCCAGTGCGCATTCAGAAACCCCGCAGTACAAGAGGTCACGACGATCTGGCATGCTCGTTTGAGCCTTGTTCCCCGATTGCATCACAGTCACGTCGAGAACCCGCCAGGACGCTTGGATTGACAGCGGTTTGGAGGTATTCTAAACCTCCGATTTGGGTGACCGGGATTCCTGAGCCAACCCCCGCCACTTTTTCCAGGCTGTGAGGCTGCTGCGTCAATATGTGGAGGACCCGAGGGGGCACTGAACTTTGAAACCGCCTTACCTCCCAACCTGTTCCAGCTGTGCCTGCTCTCGACCGCTACTCTGGCATTTTTTTTCCCCCGCTGAGTATTTCCTTACCTGGCATGCACCATACAGCGGCATGCTGGGATTTGCGGTCCGTTTCCACAGGACCACACAGGTGCGCTCAATAAGTACAGGGGGCGGAGCAAAGCATGTACATCTTCCTCGAGGCAGGGATCGCCTACTGCCACAGCACATGAAGAGGTCGGAGAGGAGCGCAGACGAAGGCCCACACGCCGAAATGCATTTGCTCAAGACTGTTTCTCAATAAAGTGCTCTTATGGAATCCTCTGCATGGGTTACTGCTCTTTTTTTGTGAAAGAGGCTTACCAGGATATATATATATATATATATATATATATATATATATATATATATATATATATATATATATATATATATATATCAAAGAAAAAAGTCCTGCTCCCAAAAAGAAGAGGCACGTACACGAAGTGTGCATGGATAAGGCTTCTTTATTGTTATTCAGGTCTCCCACGACCCCGCATTAAAAGAGAGAAGCGTTTCGCCTGCGCAGCAGGCTGTGTCAATATATATATATCCAAGTCAAAACAGGCACCCACTTTTTTAATCAGAGCCACAGGAAGAATGCTTTGTTCGTTTCTTTATTTAAATTCGCATCTTGCTGGCAAGCATTCGGCATAGGAAACCACATCAGAAATTAAAACGCCGAACGCGTTTCAGGAGGTAAATCCTTTCATCAGCAGCGTAAGTTCAGAGGGAAAATGTCAGCGCTGTTCATAGCACACACCTAAGTACTCCTCCTTGCCTCAATGGGCGGGGCCTCCAGGGCTCTCTGGGATACGTAGTGCTGCCAAATTGTTCCACTGTGGGCGCGCTCACACTCCCTGATGCTTGAACTATGAATCCCAAGTGGGTTGATGCGCAACCTTTGTAGATGCATGCTTTGCTTTGTAGATGCAAATTTCGAAAGCAGGCTGACAACTCCCTGCAAAGTGTCAGCTTGTCTTCCTCCCAAAGTGCGAACACCAGCTGGTGTCCGGACGGGTCTGCAACAGCGGCGGGCTCTGATTACGACCTGGGCAGGCCGTTAATATATCCAAGTCAAAACAGGCACCCACTTTAATCAGAGCCACAGGAAGAATGCTTTGTTCATTTCTTTATTTAAATTCGCATCTTGCTGGCAAGCATTCGGCATAGGAAACCACATCAGAAATTAAAACGCCGAACGCGTTTCAGGAGGTAAATCCTTTCATCAGCAGCGTAAGTTCAGAGGGAAAATGTCAGCGCTGTTCATAGAACACACCTAAGTACTCCTCCTTGCCTCAATGGGCGGGGCCTCCAGGGCTCTCTGGGATACGTAGTGCTGCCAAATTGTTCCACAGTGGGCGCGCTCACACTCCCTGATGCTTGAACTATGAATCCCAAGTGGGTTGATGCGCAACCTTTGTAGATGCATGCTTTGCTTTGTAGATGCAAATTTCGAACGCAGGCTGACAACTCCCTGCAAAGTGTCAGCTTGTCTTCCTCCCAAAGTGCGAACACCAGCTGGTGTCCGGACGGGTCTGCAACAGCGGCGGGCTCTGATTACGACCTGGGCAGGCCGTTAATATATCCAAGTCAAAACAGACACCCACTTTAAACCCACTTTAATCAGAGCCACAGGAAGAATGCTTTGTTCGTTTCTTTATATATATATATATATAATTTTGTAAACAAAAATATGAACAATATATTATACATAATTAGTAAAACACAAATTAGCGATCACCATAGAAGGATTCAACTAATAAACAAAATTTTAACTATAGTAAACCCACCAATAAAATTGCACCATAACCAAGTTTAAGCAATAAAATCAAACAAACAATTAAATCAACAATATATAAGACACACTAATTAGAACAACTAAATACTTAAAAATGACAAATTCTGCAAGAAGAGCTAACTTTGCTGGATTCGTATTGCAAACAATTAAAAAAGAAAACTAAACATCTCAACAACTATATAACCAAGTAATTAACACTTCTATTTCAACTCTAACGCAACTCTTCGGAAACGTAAGCATATGAAATAGCTAATAAATATTAATACACTTTCCAACTTTTAACTTTTTTACAAAGTTCTCCTAAAAGAAAAAATCTAACACTTGAAAACCAATAAACTGCCACTAAATATCAAGTATCACAAAACAGCAAAAATAAAATAAAAATAAGTATTCATAAATAAATGGCTAATAATAAACTCAGCAAAATAGCAAACAAAAACAAATCTAACAACCTCAACCCCTGCAAACTATCAACAAAGTACAATTTAAAATGTAACTTATGTTTTCTTTTCCCAATCAACAGAAAAGAAAGCACCTGCTGCACATTAAAACACTTCCAAGTGAAAAGCTGCAAAACCAGATGAAACATCTCACCAGAACATACATGTAAGTATATAAGATAGAAGTAAATGCATTTTTAAACATGTTAATGACAACCATGCTAAAGATAAAATATCTAAACTACTATAATAAAGGAAGAACTTTCAGGCTTCGAGGTGGGTAAACTCGGCAACCACAGGGCCAATCCACACACCCGATACACCGTTGGAATCGTCAGGGTGTGTAGATGGTTATAGGCTATATAAATTTTTTTTTAAAACGTTATTTAAAAAATGTACAGTAAAAAAAAGTAGTCCCTCCGAAGTAGCGCCGGCCGCGACGTGCGTGCTCACGTCAGTAGCGCGGGGAGGAGCGGCGTCCAGGAGCATGACGAGGAGCGGCGGACATGGCGTGGGGGAGGAGCGGTGACGTGAGGAGCAGCGGGCAGGCCAGCGGTGGTGCGGGCAGCGGACAGGATGGAGGAGCGGCGGCTGAGGTAAGGGAGCGGCGGACATGGCGCGGGGGAGGAGCGCTGACGTGAGGAGCAGCGGACAGGCCAGCGGCGGTGCAAGCAGCGGACAGGCGGGAGGAGCAGCGGCTGAGGTAAGGGGACCCATGTCGGGGCGGGCAGGGATCGGGGCAGGCGGGGGACGGGCCGGGCGGGGGCCGGGCTGCTGGACAATGTCGGGGTGGGCGGGGGTCGGGGAAGCCTGTTGCTACCGGACAACGTCGGGACGGGCTGCTAGTATCATATATTTATACTATTACAATACTTAACCACTTCCACGCTGATGATGAGCTCAGCTCGTCATCAGTTACACCGCTCGCACGCTGATGACGAGCTGAGCTCGTCATGTAACGCGTGTTTTTAAAAAACGCCGCGTACAGCGGGAAAAGCCACCGTGCACATGCGGTTAACAGATACAATGAAAGAGGCCGCCAACTTTAAAACTTCACATAATTGAAAGTAATTCCAAATCACATGGGTTACACCTACAGCCAAGAAAGTGCATTATCAGAAACTATAAACTGAAAATGTAGTAAACATTATTCTAATGCATGCTATAGTAGGGCAACTACAAAAGATGATTTTGTAATGCATGCAAGAGAACACAACCCACTAGTTCCCAGGAAACCACAAGCAAAATGTCTTATCTAGTGTCTAATCACAAGAAGGATCTCTTATCTAGAGTCCCCGAACACATAACAGTACAACTACCACCTATAACCCACTTTAAAAAGATTAATTTAATGATCTAAAAATGCCACCAGCGATACCCTACTTGCCCCAAGAAGATACATAGACATACACTCAGGGGCCACTTCCGATCTCGATCGGAAGGGCTCCGAATCGGGTTCGGCATTAGCGGGTCGGATTCGGAGGCTGAATTTCCATCCGGTTCGTACACAGGTCCGGACGTCGAAGTACGATGCGAACAAGCGCGAAATCTCCGTCCGAATTGTTTCCGGGTCCGAGCCGCCCTGTACGTCTTGGCCGTAAGCTAACCGTGGCGCGCAATGGAGGTGAATTCCGACCGGGCCAGTACGATGCTCGATTCGGACAGCCGGATTACCACAAATCTGATCAGGTGGTAACCAGCTGTAACTTATATTAAAAGCCCTAAAATGCATCATGGTGTCCCATAATGACAGTGCTGTATGCAATTGTGAGGAGGGCGAGGATTCTCAATGTCCTTTAGCCAGGAACGGATATTCAGAGTGAGGGTGACTCTCTTCCAACAAACAGAGGAGGAAATATTTGATAAGTACAGGCTGAGCAGTGAAGTTATGTTGGACCTAATTGCAGAAATAAGGCCTCAGCTGGAGAGACAGACACTCAGAAACAATGCCAGACCCACCCATGTACACATACTATGCTCACTTCCTTTTTTAGCCTCTGGGAGTTAAAAAGGTGTCATTGCTGCTGCAGGCGGGGTATCACAAGGTGCCCTTTCTAGGTTTTAAGGATTTCCTAGATGTAAAGGTACAGAGAATACATCACATAACTTTCCCCAGCACACGAGTTGCAGTTAGCAAAATTGAGCATTGACTGCATTGCCCAATTTCTGCATGTAATGGGATGTATTGATGGCATCCATGTTCCCATATGCCCTCTGTCTCACAATCTAAAAAACACAACAGTCATTCACTCAATATACAAGTGGTGTGTGATGCAAAATATGTCATAACAGATCTCATAGTAAATACCCCGGCAGTACACATGACTCTTATGTGCAGTCATAACAGCATTTACTCATGTACTAAATGATTAAATTGTATATATTGTAAATGCATTCCCAAAAGTGACAGTGTATATGCTGAGATCATGGATATTAACAACATATCCACATTCACCAAACCAAAGTGAGATACGGTACAATGCCGCACATAAATGGTCCAGGTCTGTCATTGAGAGGGCATTTGGTCTACTGAAGAGAAGGTTTTGCTGTCTCCACAAAAGTGGGGGTGCCCTACAATATTCCCCAGAGACAAGTTACAAGATAATCGCTACTTGTGCTATTTTCCACAATGTTGCAATGCAGAAAGGATTGCCAGAAATCCTGTCTGATTCAGAATCTGATGAGGATGAACCTCAAAACCCTCCAGCGCAGGCAATACAGGAATGTACATTGGCAGCAGAAGGACGAGCCAGATGTAAGGTCATTTCTACCACTTACTTTTAAGGTATGCAAATGATGCCGTATGTTACATTTTGCACAAAGATAAGCACAAGTGCAGTGTTAGCCCCTTCCGTGTGGGCGTAATTCCCCAGCTGTGCTCGGGGGCGTGGGGCGCGCGCAGCATCCCGGTGCTCATGACGAGCTCAGCTCATCATGAGGCACGGCGCTCGTGTGCTCATGACAAGCTCACCTCGTGATGACCACACCCGTTCCCTAGAACGCTAAGCAGGGGAATTATCCCCGCGTGGGAGCGTTCCACGGCTCATGATGAGCTGAGCTCGTCATGAGCACCGGAGCGCCGTGCTTCATGACGAGCTTAGCTCGTCATGAGCATGGATGAGGTTAAAAAAAATGTACCTTTATTTTCTAGGTTGAAAATGGATTTGTAAATTCCTTTTTACTCCCCAGAATGTTCAAATGAAAGTCAAATGTCAGTGCACATTACTGAAATAGCAAAAATAACAAAACAATATGTGGTGCGAATGTAAGTCTTACTACTGTTTCCGTCACCTACGAACTGAAGTTTGCCGCACAGGTGCAGTGGAGCCTTCCTTACTGACAACACCACCTTGTGATCTACTGTGACAGACATTCATTGCCTCATTCACAGAAGTACTGCTAATATTAGAAAGGTCCTCCCTTTTGGCATGCCCCGCTGCTCCACTTTGTGCTATTTGAGTGGTCTATAAGCTATCAACTGCAGTGGTTTCTTGCATAAGGCCTATGCATGCAACCTTGCCGCTGGAGTGACCCCTTTCGACCTGCAGCTTTACAGTATGGCTTGAGTGTTGATGTAGCATCTGAAAGGCGATTTATTGAGCAACTCAACCTATCCATAAGGGAGAATAAATTATGCTGAGTTTGTTTGTGTAATGCATTGTCCTGTTGCATTTGGCCACATAGATTGTCCACAGCCTCTGCCATAAAGTCCACCTTTGCCTCCAGAGACTTGTGGGTTTCTTCAATGGTTGTTGCTACATGTTGGAAGCCAGTTGTGATGCTTCTTTCTATTCTAGATATTTGTTTGGTAATAATGTGCATTTGCTTGTGTTGTAGGTGCTGTACCTTCAACATGGAGGCTTCCAGACCACCAAACACGAGAGGTATCACCCGTATCTTGTGTCGACACTGATCTGGGATTAGACTCCCTGACAACACCGCAATGTCTGACATGATTATGCCTTTGCAGTTGTTTGCACCTCCCTGAAGGTTCTTCCATTACATTTGGTCTCTCTATTTCATCATCTTCATTAATGGGCAAAATCTGACTGCAATGTTAAAGACTGCTACTATGGGGTCCATTAGGATGTCGGGCGGTGGCACCACCGCGGTGGTGGCGGGGCGGAAAAACAGCTTTTTTCCGCCCGCGAGCAGAGGAACTCACGTCCGCCACATTAGGATAGGTAAACACAGGTCATTTCCCGTCTGCCACGGAGCGCCGCGCACAGCCATCAAAGTGCGCCCGCCACCTCGGCGGCGGGAGCCTATCGAGACCATCCGCGCGCCCGATGACGTCCGCCCCGCTCGACAAATTAGGATGGCCCAAACAAGCAGACGCACCGCAGCGGAGACACCGCACAGCTGAAGCAGGCGGAAAGTCGACAGCGGAGCACGATTGCCGAGACCCGACATGAACCCCATGGACCCAGCCCTCCACATGCATCCGGTCATGTACCTGCTGCAACACTATCGCCAGATGGGCCGCCGCGGATGCCGCCGCAGGTACACCACTACACATATGCACCACACAACACACATGCCGACACAGGGCCCAAGCACCACACTGGCATCCTGCTGGGGGGCACAACACATCCACATGGGCACCCACACTTCACCCACCTCACAACAAGGCACCCCACAGCATCCGGAACACACAACGTCCGCCAACCAGCAGCAACGTTCCGGCCACGGTTACGTCACCGCCACGGTCAACACATGCGCACTAAGGAGAAGGCAAGGCCACACCAAGGCATGGGCAGGGCACCAACATCACAGGGACACACCACCCCAAACCACACTGCACCCCACCCGAGCTAGCCACAGGCCAGGTGCTTATCCCGTGCATCCCCATGCACACCAACAAGCACTGTAACAACAAGCACAATACACACACACTGCAACACACAACCAGGGACACAAGCACTGCAGGATTGGCTGACAAGGAACACACAACACCAGTGCACTCCCCAAAGCACACACAATTGCATACAATCATCCACACAGGGCAAGACAAAACAAACAACAGGCATACAACTCCTGGCTGACACATGTGTGTCTCACACCATACAGGGGCACACATACATACACTAAAACTAACACCCTTCACACTGCACACCTCTGCAACACCCAACACCACACATGCTATGTAAGCCATGCGACCAGGACTAAGGGCCAACACAAGATGACCATACACATACACGCCTGGGCACACAGAAAGGAAAACACACACATACCTCCTGACATCACAGACAGCTACAAAACCACTGAACAGCTGCACACCCTGTCCTGCTAGTGTCCCCCAAGGTGACCTGTGAACAGTGTATGCAGCAATAGCAAATCACCAACAAGAAAACTGCATGGCCTGTAAAATAGCCATCACAGAGTACAACATCAGCAGGGCCAGAATGGAATGAAGACCCTGTCACCCCTGTCTAAATATCAGATGGCCACAAAGAGCCTTGCAATGGTGAACTGAAAAATAGAGCATGGTACACAGTCAAGCAAATGCAAACAAGAAAAGGACTTTAATCAGCAAGGAGACTGATAAAACACACACCAGAAGTATCTGTATTTATTCATATATTGCACAGATGTAGCAATACAACATTAGTAGACAACAGCGAGCCACAAAATCATGTACAAATGGTAGAGACAATGCACAGGTCAAACACAAACAGGAAGGCCAGAGTCCATGGCAGGTGACACAGCGAGTACATGAGAGGCTGCACAGGGGAGAGTACAGCACATCAGAGCAACAGGCCCAGAGTCCTTGGCAGGGGAGACAGCAAGTACATGAGAGGCTGCACAGGGGAGAGTACAGCACATCAGAGCAACAGGCGCAGAGTCCTTGGCAGGGGAGACAGCAAGTACATGAGAGGCTGCACAGGGGAGAGTACAGCACATCAGAGCAACAGGCCCAGAGTCCTTGGCAGGGGAGACAGCAAGTACATGAGAGGCTGCACAGGGGGAGAGTACAGAACATCAGAGCAACAGGCCCAGAGTCCTTGGCAGGGGAGACAGCAAGTACAAGAGAGGCTGCACAGGGGAGAGTACAGCACATCAGAGCAACAGGCCCAGAGTCCTTGGCAGGGGAGACAGCAAGTACACGAGAGGCTGCACAGGGGAGAGTACAGCACATCAGAGCAACAGGCCCAGAGTCCTTGGCAGGGGAGACAGCAAGTACATGAGAGGCTGCACAGGGGAGAGTACAGCACATCAGAGCAACAGGCCCAGAGTCTTTGGCAGGGGAGACAGCAAGTACATGAGAGGCTGCAGAGGGGAGAGTACAGCACATCAGAGCAACAGGCCCAGAGTCCTTGGCAGGGGAGAGTACAGCACATCAGAGCAACAGGCCCAGAGTCCTTGGCAGGGGAGACAGCAAGTACATGAGAGGCTGCACAGGGGAGAGTACAGCACATCAGAGCAACAGGCCCAGATTCCTTGGTAGGGGAGAGTACAGCACATCAGAGCAACAGGCCAGAGTCCTTGGCAGGGGAGAGTACAGCACATCAGAGCAACAGACCCAGAGTCCTTGGCAGGGGAGACAGCAAGTACATGAGAGGCTGCACAGGGGAGAGTACAGCACATCGGAGCAACAGGCCCAGAGTCCTTGGCAGGGGAGAGTACAGCACATCAGAGCAACAGGCCCAGAGTCCTTGGCAGGGGAGCCAGCAAGTACATGAGAGGCTGCACATGGGAGAGTACAGCACATCAGAGCAACCGGCCCAGAGTCCTTGGCAGGGGAGAGTACAGCACATCAGAGCAACAGGCCCAGAGTCCTTGGCAGGGGAGAGTACAGCACATCAGAGCAACAGGCCCAGAGTCCTTGGCAGGGGAGAGCACAGCACATCAGAGCAACAGGGTCAGCAACACACCCAGGTCGCAAACAATGTTCTTGACTAGCACACCTGTGTGGGGCACAGGCGTATGAGGGTGTTGACAACTCACTCCTGGCTGTCCTGCGGACTGGGACCATGTTAAATCTAAGGTCAAGGGACAATCGATTATTTGCCCGGCGGTATCGCCTCTTTAACCCACGAATTATTAATCAATGAAGAGGCAGGCGCTGGAGACGGGAAGGCAGGAAACAAGGTTTATTCTCTCCGGAGGAGAACACATCAGTTCAGACAGCAGGTATCGTCATGAGGTGCTCTAACCGCATCTCTGAGGCCTGGCCTCTTATACACAGGTTTATTGCTTTATTATATACAACACATTCTTGGTAATGCTTTGATGTACGGAAAGGATATCCTCCGAATCTCCCCCTCAGGCCCGTTCCCACACACATTTACAGTTGAAGTCCTCACCCCGGTCACAACAGGTGATGACTACCGCGCAGCTGGATATTCCGCCGATTCATAGAATGTGGGGGTTTGGTCGGATCTCATAGGGTGAGGGCTTTGATCAACTCGGGGGTCCTTTGATGAGGGAAGCTTTCTACTGTACGGGGAGGGGCAAGGAACAGTATCGGCAGAGCTAGGTGTCGGCCTGGGAACGAGGAAGACAAACGGGCACACAGGAAAAGGGGATTTGTATCAAAGAGGGCCTGGGACCATGAAAGGAAGGAAGGGAGGTGTCGCGCTGGGGACAGGATGGGGTTCTGAGGCAGAGCTGCGCTGAAGAGGGGTTTATGACCCAAGGCATGTGCGAGCGGGGGTTGTCAGAGTGCGGGCTTTGTGAGGGAGGAGGGCTATGCTGGGGGACAGTGGCATGCAAAAAGGGTTGTTCTGATCGAGGCACCTAAAATGGCGGGTGCGCACGACAAAAAGTGTGGCATCAGGGAAAAAGGCAAGATGGCGCAGATAATGTTTACCAGACCGTACTAATTTTCCACAGTCCTCCCTTTAACATATCCAAGACATCTTGCTGGCCTATTTCCAATTCATGTCGACTGTGGTGGTCATAGGAAAAGAAGTAGGTACCCAGGTGAAGGAGTTATAAACATTACATTTTAAAATCTTTCATCTTAGGAGGCGGGTCTATCGATAAAAACTCGTTTGCAGGAAAGCCATAGTAATGCAATAACAGACAAAGATGATTCTGTAGTGTGAGCATTGGGTACATTTCATAGCTACTTATAGTTGTTCGGAATGTAAATTGATAGGTCATTACATATGTGAGTTCTGTTCATGTTTGGTTGGAGCATAATTAATACAATGGTGGCTGGGAGAGAAATGAGACGTAGTAGAAACGATAATTGAGGGTGTCAATGTTCGAAGTTAATGAGTTCTCAGCATTCTTTGTCGTCTTTTGTTGGCGCTGTGGAGCACCGGCGGTGGAGCTACGGGTCCAGCTCTATTCTAGGTCCCGCGTTGCAGGGCATGACCTTTTCCTCGTGTTTCTGGTCAAAAAGGTCCTTTTCGCCCTGTGTCCTTTGAGTTGATTGTCAAAAAGGTTCAGATGGAAGAAGAGTGTGTAGTCCATAGGGTAGGTCGGAGGAAAAGGGGGGGATGGAGCTGGGCCAAATCGGGAACAGATCAGGGGGGCGGAAATTTCAGGTAGGCGGGCTCATGACCGAATTCAGAGAGCGGGGACTTTTCGGCACATGTTGAACATTGAGCAGGGGCATCAGGTCAGCCCTTTCCTCTCACTTTAACGGAAACAGTGCCTCGTCCTGCAACTCCTTTCTGTCGCGGTCTCGCCTTGGCCAATGTCGCAGATGTTCCGCGATCTGTAGTCAGGCCACGTGCTCCCACATCCGGTCCTTCTTTCCTCCGACAGTCGTACCCTTAAATGAGTTTGAAAAGACAGTCTTTAGAGAATTGGCAGAGGAAGGTAATCACATAAGTCTATTTCTCTCCCAGCTCCAGGCAAAAAATGGAAACGTCCGTTATATTAGGGTTCGCAACTAACATATAAATGATTGATGACGGGCCTGCTGGATTTACTATAACTTTCCTTCACAGCTATTTCTTTGGTGTTTGTTGGTCGTGGGACGAGATCTGGTACCTTTTATTGCATTACTGTTACGTCAGTTCTTCTGACGGAGACCCACCTTCCTAGTACGAGCCTTACAAAGCTATACCGTTCTCCTGGGCTTTATATTAAAAAACGCAATGTGCTATCACCATGGTCTGATAGGTATCTTTCTGAGAGATGAACATAGGCTAAACATTTTTCATTCTATCAATGCGTCCTGCCTTTCAGCTAAACATTTTACTTTCAACAGGGTTCATTGCAACGATTTCTTCACTTCGGTCTAATCTCAATTTTGCAAACATCGTTCTAGTTTCTACATGGCCTCTTACAACCTGACTACTTAATTAAAAAAACCGGGGTTTTATGGAAAACAACTATGGACATAGAAAACTGTGGTAAGGGCGTAAATAGACCCATCTCTTACAACCGGGGGTGAGGGACAGTTTTATAACTCTCGTCTGGGGCAGCTGATACGAAACAGGGGGCGTTCCGGGAACATGAGGATGTTTCGATCACCTTTACTGTTTGGGTATTGCGACAATTCGGGACGGGGAAGGTCGCGTTATCTGAGGCATCTTTTTATAACACAGGAGCCGCTGACATGTAGTTCCCTTGTTTCGGGTCAGATTAGGGGACCTCAGTCGTCTTACCTGTCCTTTCCCTAATGGCCAAATCTCGGTTTCATCAATTTTTAGCAGAAAGGAGAGGTAGTGACACGGCGTCAGGGTGATTTTTATTTAGGATAAATTTTGAGCAAATACTTGTGGTATTTGGAGCCAATTGGGTGGTGCACTAGGGGTGGCGGTTTGCCAATTTAGATGCTAGTCGTTCGGAAGAGCGAGATAGAGAGAGAGAGAGAGAGAGAGAGAGAGAGAGAGAGAGAGAGAGAGAGAGAGAGAGAGATGTGCACCAACAGGCTAAATAGTACACGTGCGACATGGGGAGTGGCCGTGCATTAAGATAGGCTTTTCAGCGCATTATACAACATAAGACCTTACGGGTCTGTGTTAGAATGTTGAAAGCATGCAGTTTGGGATGGACGAGCATTAGGCCGGGTACAGGGGACATGCATCGAGGAAAAAAAAAGGGCACCATTGTCGCATTTCTTGCATTCTCGGTCCTTTAACCAGTTAAGTCCACGCGTCAGTCATACACAAACATCATCTCATAGTTTCAGACATACGTGACAGGTGTCCATTCACGCAACACGGATTAAGGGTGATCGCTTTCATCATGTCATACAATTTATTGGCTCTTTTGGTACAAGAGCAGTTTGTGGGTGTGTTTAGGTGCCACCAGGCAGGGTTAGTCCGCTTCGTGTATCAGACATGGCGAGGCTTCAGATCTTCACCATACCTCGGTCGTGATTCCGATGTGGCCTGCAGGGGGGGGGGAAGAGGGGAGGGGAGGGGGGACAACATTCGAGCATATCAAAAGCACGGGTACGAAGGTCTTTTACTTACCTCATACTCGTCTTATCCCTTCGGGATAGAATCCCTGGGGTTGTGGTTTCTGGAGCCAAGGGGGGGGGGGGCAGTGAGTCCTTATAGGCTGTGAGTAGGAAAACGTTAGAGAATCAGAAGCACTTAGCACGAGGTTTCTAGTTGGTAGGTGTATTTAGCTATCGGGGTCCTTAAATCTCTTCCAATGCTGTGATGTTCTAAGGTTTATCAGCTCTTCGGTCAACTCTGTTCCCTAGTACCTTTTGAGTGTCGTATCTTTATAATATTCTATTATTTACATCGTTTCACTTTACCCATTCTTTATATTCCATCTTTTACACCGTTTCGCCTTACCCAACCCCAGAAATCGAGGTCTTTCTCCATGCGCGAGTCCCTGAGTCAGTCGCATATTTGACGGCAGAGTATCGTGTCTCAGATTCGATCCTCCATCCGGGGCTGGGCAACCATCTTCTATTAACCTTAAAGAGAGAGCAGAGTAGGGTGCACAGAAAAGAACTCTCCCGCCGATCCCACATTTTAAATAAAGCATGCAATACCCGTTCATAGTTTCGAAAACCTTTATTTTCACAATCGTTCAGCATGTTGATAGGACAGTGTGATCGGGGTTGGCCGGATACGGCAATGGCTAAAGTGCGTACAGTAGGTGGGGGGGGCTATTTTGTAGGATTAAAAACATGTTTTAAAAGGTTCATTCATTCATTTGCAGGGAACTAAAAACGTCTATCGAATAGTGGAGGGACCAAGGGGCATTCATTTCATAATTGGAAACACAGTTGGACTAGTTGTAATCAAATTCCTATAGGTATACCATGGGTGTGTGTTATAAGCGAGGTTACATGATAATATCATAATGAATCGTACATTTGAAAAAAACTGTTTTCATGGGGCCCTTCTACATGTTCATCGAGTGAACCCTCCCTCTTTTTCGTCAAGTGTACAAAGGATCATATATATTTTTCAGAACATCGAGTCTTTTCAGCTAAAAAAAACACCACGAGGTGTTCGTGAGTTCCTATTGATACCGGCGCCATTTTGGGCGGGGCCGGGTTAGTCCGGAAGTAGCGTCAGGGAAAAAATGTCTCCTACAACCGGCAGTTGGACCAGAGTCCTTTTCGGCAGTTCGAGAATTCATGCTAACAGAAGGAGTGGCTATGTCATGCTTATTTCGTTAGCGATCAAGGCAGTTGTTCCTCACCGGAAGCCTGCAGGGGCGGAGGGCTCCTGGGACTTTTGTAGAATCTTCAAAGCTGTGGAGGTGCTGTCGGAGGTGGGGGCTCGTGCCCCGGTGGGCAAGCGCCCGAGTTACGTTGTTGTTCAAAGTTACTCTAGCGGCCGAGATCCGCCTTCCAGCGGACCCAGACGCCATTTTGAGGCCTGCAGCAGCCCCCCTCGTCGAGTCTGCAAGAGTGGAAGAGACCCTTTTGGGGACAAAAAGGAAATAGAACTCCGTGATGTGGAAGCAGGACATTCGGCTAGGGTGCAGCTGTGGTGCCCCCCCACCTGGGGGGGGATGGGGGGGGGCGAGGGAGACCCGTTTGCGCCGTCTCCCTCTCCCGGTGCACTCCATGCCGCTCTCTTTCATGGGCATGCACGATGGTCTCTCCACACCCTGTGCTCCACAAGTCCCATGCCCAGTGCTGCGGAAGTATGGCCACCTGCGGCGCATGTTCGGTGCTGCGCAAGTACTGGGGCGCCACCATGGTATGTTCGGTGCTACGCAGGTATTGGCACCACCGCCTGGCTGGAGGAGTTCGGCGCCGGGCCAGGGGCTGGGAAACCTCCTATTCGTGGAGGTGGGAGAGGCTCGTCCGCGTCGCCTCTCCCTCCCAGCCCGACCTGGACTAATTTTCCACGGAGGTATGTACAAGACATTCCTCCCCCCAGAGTTGTCGCAGCCATTATTCAAGTGGCGCCGGGCGTGCTGCTGCGGCCATTACGGAGGGGAAAAGAAAGAAGTGTTCCGTCCTTCTCTGGGCCGGGCTTCCGGTGGATGTCGGCCGGACGCCCCTTGCTCAGGCCCCATGAACGGGTTCCTTGGTTTATCGGCTGCAGCCGGATCCAGTTGGCCCCAGTCCCCGGCCATTGGTGGCCGGACCAGGAAGACATGTGGCGGGACTACCTGCAACTCCCACGCGCCACCGTGGCCGGACTGGGGGAGAGAGAGAAAGAGGGGGGTCGAGGACATAGACATTCCCCCCCCCTACAACTCTCCGGTGTGGTCAAGGTGATCCCCTGGCTGGGTCCCGCTGGCCCTTGTCTCTCCTCCCGCTCCACCCTATGTTACGATATCCTGGCCGACTGTTGGCAGCAGGACCCGACTTATATGGGTTGCTGCCGGCTGGGCGTAGCCGTAACCCTACCCTACTTTGGAAGGTTCCAGAGTGGGGGGGGGGCGAATGTTCTGCTGACTTTCATTTTCTAGTTTACCATTCTTGTTTCAAACGTTTTCTGTTGTTAGTGCATTGATAGGTGTCATTATTACGTACTGTTATTTGTTTCTTGTTCGTTATGTTAAATAAAAGTTCAAGTTCATCAGTGGCCTACGGATTTCGTTTTCCCATTCCTTTCTTTCCAGGTTGTTTCATGCTAAAGCTTCTGTTAACAGAAGTTTAAGTAACACGGTAACACAGACAGAGGGATGACGCAGATTCATGCATCACGTACACACAAACTCAGACGGGGAGACAGTACAAATATTATATAAAAAGACCCAAGACAAACATAATACAGTTATTGGCCATAATTATCTTATTTCTATATGCTGCGCATACTTTTTGTTAGAGCAATGGGGCAGGCTTTAGTTATATGCCTATAAGGATGCCGAAGAAAGGAGGTAGTAGGTTTTCAGACATTGGCAATATCCCTAGTCCTCTCGGCGAAATATACTTGTGTAACCCTTACCTCGAAATACCCTAAACTTTTCCCTACTTGGCTAAACGTAAGGATGCTTGATCATGTGTGTACATTATTCCTTCTGGTTTCTTCGGGGTTTGTCGTCTGTTAATTTAGAGCTAGACTGGGTTTCCCGTCTTAGCGTTGTTTGATCTATGAGGACTCGAACATGTCGTTGAAATCGGCCTGGCGAAATCTGTGCCATCGGGCATAATCAAACGTGGTGGTTCTATCTGGCCTGTCCATGTCAGTCTGATTCATCTTTGTCTCGTGCCTTTTCCCTTTCTGCCGGCCTGTTATTCCTGTCGGTCCTCTGCTCCTACTCACGTTCAGTAGAGTCGGGCATTGGGCTTTCCAGTGCCCGGCATATCTACAAAAAGCACATTGGTTTTGCCCTAAGTCTGGCCGTCCTGTGCGTAGTGTCGGGGGATTACTTTCGGGACGTTGTGTTCTGTGGTCGTCCTGTCGATATGTTCCTTTACCTGCTCTGTCCTCGTCTCTATTCTTTCGTTGCATTGCTTCTTTGCGCCACATACCGAGGCAGTCGAGCATAATAGGCGTTGTCTTATTATCACGAAGGGCTATTTCTAACGTTTCTATTTTATCAAGATCGAAGGATCCTATCAGTGGCCACTGTTTCTCTTGACTTTCTTTGGTATACCTGTGCCACAGTTTACTATAGGCTATGGTAACTAATCCATAGTTTACGAACATGTCTTTATTAGGGGTGCCTTCCAGCGGAGCTAGATGATCCACCTCTAATAAACGGTCCGGGCTGAACCAGCTATCGACCAGTGGGGAGAAGACAGACATGACAGCTCACAACGAGGGACAAAAAGTCAGCACTGCCTATCTTATCACTGCGCGCAAAGACTAGACAGAATATTTCTATTCTACGTTGTTTGCAGGCAGTGAATACCTCATGAACCAATCTAAAATAAAAAAACAATTCAGTGGGGAGAATAAGTAGATTCGCAAAAGGTCTGCGTCCTCTACCCTTTCACTATCTGCAAAGGGGAACCTGTTCTTTCCTGTTTGTAGACAGAGAATCTCCAGAAAACAATCCGCGAACAGTAGTTCGGGGTCAAAAACAGTTAATCAGTGGCCGTTAAAAAATAATTAATCAGTGGGGGAGAAAGATAGGCGCGACGGCTGCGTTACCTATCCTTCACTGTTTGCAAAGAGAAAGAGCCTACTGTTTCTTCGTGTGCAGACAGTGAATCTCCAAATAGGTCAACAAAGAGTAATACTAGTATTTTCTGAACAATTAAACAATTATTTTGTGATTCGTCGTGTCTACACGACCTTACCCGGACCGTATGGACAGTTTCTTGTCTTCCGAATCCAGCGCCCGATCGTCCTCTTTTCTTTGTATTCCTCGCAGCACTCCTGATGGTTCCCAGTCAGGACCGTAGATCACTCGAGAGAGGTCTGTTCGGAACCAGTGAAGTTCGGATGATCGGCTGCCAGACGAGGGTCTATTGGGCAAGAGCTCTCCCGATCGTTGCAGTTGTTCACTCTGTCGTCAGGACCTCTCCCACTGGATCCACGAGTCGCTGATGGGCCCCACGCTTGGGACGCCAATTGTTAAATCTAAGGTCAAGGGACAATCGATTATTTGCCCGGCGGTATCGCCTCTTTAACCCACGAATTATTAATCAATGAAGAGGCAGGCGCTGGAGACGGGAAGGCAGGAAACAAGGTTTATTCTCTCCGGAGGAGAACACATCAGTTCAGACAGCAGGTATCGTCATGAGGTGCTCTAACCGCATCTCTGAGGCCTGGCCTCTTATACACAGGTTTATTGCTTTATTACATACAACACATTCTTGGTAATGCTTTGATGTACGGAAAGGATATCCTCCGAATCTCCCCCTCAGGCCCGTTCCCACACACATTTACAGTTGAAGTCCTCACCCCGGTCACAACAGGTGATGACTACCGCGCAGCTGGATATTCCGCCGATTCATGGAATGTGGGGGTTTGGTCGGATCTCATAGGGTGAGGGCTTTGATCAACTCGGGGGTCCTTTGATGAGGGAAGCTTTCCACTGTACGGGGAGGGGCAAGGAACAGTATCGGCAGAGCTAGGTGTCGGCCTGGGAACGAGGAAGACAAACGGGCACACAGGAAAAGGGGATTTGTATCAAAGAGGGCCTGGGACCATGAAAGGAAGGAAGGGAGGTGTCGCGCTGGGGACAGGATGGGGTTCTGAGGCAGAGCTGCGCTGAAGAGGGGTTTATGACCCAAGGCATGTGCGAGCGGGGGTTGTCAGAGTGCGGGCTTTGTGAGGGAGGAGGGCTATGCTGGGGGCCAGTGGCATGCAAAAAGGGTTGTTCTGATCGAGGCACCTAAAATGGCGGGTGCGCACGACAAAAAGTGTGGCATCAGGGAAAAAGGCAAGATGGCGCAGATAATGTTTACCAGACCGTACTAATTTTCCACAACCTGGCTGTTTGTCAGGGACAGCAGGCCCTCTTGACTGGTGTGACAGAGGCCCATGTGATGTGGTAATAACAGAGGGCCTGCAAGGTGGAGGGCTGTGTGGACCAGGTGGCACCGTGGCACGTGGAGGTGGAGTCATGCACACCCCTGACACAGTGTGGGGGGGGAGAGGTTGGAGGGGTGCCCTTCCACTTTTTGGGAACATGAAATGGCTTCCCTGTCTTGGGGTTGACGGGAAGTGGTGGTGACACAATAGGCACACACACCAACTGTCCCACATCAGGGGCAGACACTGGCATCCCCTCTGGTGATGTGCTTGATCCTGCAGAACGCTTGGGCTGGCTACACCTCCGGACCACCTTACCCCCTCTGGAAGGTGTACCCCCTACAGTGCCCACCTTCCCACTCCCCCCAGGGGTGGTGTCTACAGTGCCCTCCTGTCCCTTCTTGCCAGGGCTGGTCACAACACTGCCCTCCTTTTCCTGAATCACTGGCCTGGACACAACACTGCCCTCCTTTTCCTGAATCACTGGGCTGGTCACAACAGGGCTCTCCTCTGCCTCAATGACTGGGCTGGTCACAACAGGGCTCTCCTCTGCCTCAATGACTGGGCTGGTCACAACAGGGCTCCCCTCTGCCTCAATGACTGGGCTGGTCACAACAGGGCTCTCCTCCACCTGCCTCGATGTACTTTGTTTTGGGGTTAAAGTGGTGGGTGGTTGTGTCCCTGTGCTCTCCCCAGCCATGACATGCCACACATCCTCTGTGGGCATAGGTGAGTCCATTTCTGGTGATGCCTCTGCATCATGTAAGCCTGATGTCTGCCACAATGATCTTCTGGCCTTGCTCTTCTGTGACTTCATCTTGTCTGTGGATATTGGGGGGGCCCTGCTCTTCTTTGGGGATGGAGTCTGTGGACGGGATTGTTTGGTTTGGGTCTGACCTGTGCTCCTAGTGTTGTAACGTTTAGTTGACGTAGGTCCCAAGTGGTCACTGTCATCTGATGTGGCCACTGAATGGGTGGACGTCACAGTGACCCTGTCCCTCTGGGCCAGTCACCCCACCGTGCACACTCCCCGTGAGTGAGCCCGTTCCCAAGTGCCGCCACTGCTCTCAGCTGTGCCCCCGACCGCCGGAACCGCTTCTGGATTGCGGTTCTCCTGTGCCTCCTTGTTACCCGCTTGCTCTCCCCTGCCTTTCACCGCTTTTTTGCTCCTTGGAAACTGCTTTGCCTCTTTGTTTCATTTGCCGCTTTTTGCCTCATTGTAACCTGCTTGCTCTCCCCTGTTAGTGTGCAGCGTTTACCGCCGTATTTTCTCTTGCCCCCTGTGTTTCTTTCCTCGGCCGCTGGTCTCCTCATTAGGACGCCCAGCCCCTGCCGCGCTTCTCGCCACCTCCCCGCCGCTGCCCCCCTGCGGCCCCGCCCCCTTCCCTCGCTCGCCCTTCCCATTTGCCACCCTGCTCCCGCCTCCCAGCTGACCCTCCCTCCCACTGGACCATAAATAGAGAGGATGCCCGGTGAGGTGCAGTGACCCTGTCCCTCTGGGCCAGTCACCCCACCGTGCACACTCCCCGTGAGTGAGCCCGTTCCCAAGTGCCGCCACTGCTCTCAGCTGTGCCCCCGACCGCCGGAACCGCTTCTGGATTGCGGTTCTCCTGTGCCTCCTTGTTACCCGCTTGCTCTCCCCTGCCTTTCACTGCTTTTTTGCTCCTTGGAAACTGCTTTGCCTCTTTGTTTCATTTGCCCCTTTTTGCCTCATTGTAACCTGCTTGCTCTCCCCTGTTAGTGTGCAGCGTTTACCGCCGTATTTTCTCTTGCCCCCTGTGTTTCTTTCCTCGGCCGCTGGTCCCCTCATTAGGACGCCCAGCCCCTGCCGCGTTTCCCGCCACCTCCCCGGACCTGCCCCCCTGCGGCCCCGCCCCCTTCCCTCGCTCGCCCTTCCCATTCGCCACCCCGCTCCCACCTCCCAGCTGACCCTCCCTCGCTCCGCCCCCCCCCACTCTCCACATATGGCAGAGTGGCGTACGCGCAGCGTTGACGCGCAGCGGGCGCGCCGATTGAGCGCCGAAGGTGCGCCAAAGGTAAGCCCGTCTACGCCCGTCCGCGCCTGGACCACGCCCAGCGCCAGGACCCCTGGCCCCCGCAGACCCCAGCCCGCCCGCCGGACGTACGACGCCGCCACCCTCAACGCACTCAACGCCGGCCGATTCCCGGGCTGCTACCGAGCCACCCCGAGACGCACCCACGGACCCTTCTGCTGCACCTCCTGCAAGTTCACCTGCATCCAGACCTGCACTACTCAAGCACCAACTAAGACCAAGGCGAGCAACAACAGCAGCCACCTGAAATGCATCCTGCTCAACACCCGCTCCGTCCACAGACACGCTGTCGAGCTCTGGAACCTGCTCGACACCACAGCCCCAGACGTCGCCTTCCTCACAGAAACCTGGATGAACGCCTCTTCAGCGCCCGACATCGCCATCGCCATCCCAGACGGCTACAAGATCATCCGGAGAGACCGCGTCAACCACACCGGAGGAGGCATCGCCATCATCCACAGGAACACCATCCGCATCACGACCAACACCGATGACACCCTCGCACCCGCCGAGCACCTGCACTTCCAGGTCCACATCAACCCCAAGACCACCCTCAGAGGCACCCTCATCTACAGACCCCCGGGACAACGCACACAATTCAGCGAAGACATCGCCGACTTCATCACCCCGCACGCCCTCCCCTCCGCTGACTACATCCTCCTCGGGGACCTCAACTTCCACCTGGAGAACAACAACGACCGCAACACCATCACCCTGCTGGACAACCTCGCAAACCTGGGACTCAAGCAGCTGGTCACCACCCCCACCCACTACGCCGGTCACACACTCGACCCCATCTTCTCATCCAGCAAGGACATCACCTTCAGCCACGCCACCAGACTCCACTGGACGGACCACAGCTGGGTCCACTTCAGCTTCGGAAGGACCATGATCCACCACCACCAGCAACAGGTTGCACGCAGAAGCTGGAACAAGATCACAGCCGACCAGCTCGTGACCTCCCTGAGCATGAACCCTCCCACCAGCTCAACGAACCCTAGCCAGGCGGCCTCCAACCTCACGAAGTGGATCAGCGACTGCGCAGACGACCTCACCCCCCTGAGGACCCCGCCTAGCAGACCCGGTAGCAAGAAAGCCCCATGGTTCACCGACGAACTCAAGAACTCCAAGAAGAACTGCCGAGCACTCGAGAGAACCTGGCGCAGAGACCCAACTCCGGACGACATGGCTGTCCTCAAACTCGCCACCCGAAAGCACCACCAACTCATCCGCGCCACCAAGAAAACCGCATTCAAGGAACGACTGGACAACAACGCACACAACAGCAAGGAACTCTTCAACATCGTCAAAGAGCTCTCCAACCCCAACGCCGGAAACAACGACATCACCCCATCGCAAGACCTCTGCAACTCCCTCGCCTCCTACTTCCACAACAAGATCGCGGACATACACAACAGCTTCAGCACTCAACCGACGCACGCCACGACCGAACCATCGCCCCCCACCACCACCCTCCGCGCCTGGACTCCCATCACCACCGAAGACACCGTCCGCACGATGAACTCCATCCACTCCGGATCTCCGACTGACCCAAGCCCTCACCACGTCTTCAACAAGGCCGACGCTGTCATCGCACCCCACCTGCGGGACATCATCAACACCTCCTTCGACACCGCTACCTTCCCGGAGAGCTGGAAGCACGCCGAACTCAGCGCCCTACTCAAGAAGCCATCAGCCGACCCCACCGACCTCAAGAACTACCGCCCCATCTCGCTGCTCCCGTTTCCTGCAAAAGTCATCGAGAAGACCGTCAACAAGCAGCTGGCCGCCTTCCTCGAGACAAACGGATCCCTCGACATCTCGCAGTCTGGCTTCCGGGCCAACCACAGCACCGAGACCGCCCTGATCGCAGCCACCGATGACATCCGTACTCTGCTCGACAACGGAGAAACAGCGGCCCTCATCCTCCTAGACCTCTCTGCGGCCTTCGACACTGTCTGCGACCGTACCCTAGTACAGCGCCTCAGCAACGTCGGAATCCAGGAGAAGGCACTGGAGTGGACCATCTCCTTCCTCGCCGGAAGGGCACAGAGAGTCCGCCTCCCTCCGTTCAGATCTGAAGCCACCGAAGTCATCTGCGGCATTCCTCAAGGCTCCTCGCTCAGCCCAACCCTCTTCAACGTCTACATGAGCCCCCTCGCAGACATCGCACGCCATCACAACCTCAACATCATCTCATACGCCGACGACACCCAGCTGATCCTCTCCCTCACCAACGACTCCACCACCGCCAGAGCCAACCTTCACGAAGGGATGAAAGAGGTAGCCGAATGGATGAAGAACAGCCGCCTGAAACTGAACTCGGACAAGACGGAAGTCCTCATCCTGGGATCCTCACCCTCCGCCTGGGACGACTCCTGGTGGCCCCCCGCCCTAGGCAGCGCACCCAAACCAACAGACCACGCACGCAACCTGGGCTTCATCCTGGACTCCTCCCTCTCCATGACCAGACAAGTCAACGCCGTCTCCTCATCGTGCTTCAACATCCTGCGCACGCTCCGGAAGATCTTCCGGTGGATCCCCACCGAGACCAGGAAGACGGTCACCCAGGCCCTCGTCACCAGCCGTCTGGACTACGGCAACTCCCTCTACGCCGGAACAACCGCCAAACTGCAGAAGAGACTCCAGCGGATCCAGAACGCCTCAGCACGACTCATCCTGGACATCCCCCGTCGCAGCCACATCTCCGGACACCTGAGAGACCTGCACTGGCTCCCGGTCAACAAGAGAATCACCTTCCGACTCCTCACCCACGCACACAAAGCCCTACACAGCCAAGGCCCAGGATACCTCAACAGCCGCCTCAACTTCTACACTCCCAAACGCCAGCTCTGATCGACCAGCCACGCCCTTGCCGCCGTCCCCCACATCCGAAGAGCCACCACAGGGGGACGGTCCTTCTCCTACCTCGCCGCCAAGACATGGAACTCCCTACCGACCCACCTCTGCCTGACCCAGGACCACCTCGCCTTCAGGAAGCAACTCAAGACCTGGCTGTTCGAGCAGTAGCGGACCCCCCTCCCCTAGCGCCTTGAGACCCTCTGGGTGAGTAGTGCGCTATATAAATGATATGATTGATTGATTGATTGATTGATAGGCACCTGAGCTGCAATGGGAGCATGTGCCTGTTGGAGGGCTGACGTGACTGTGGCTGACAATGACTGAACTGTACGGTGCAACCCACCCACGTCAGAGTGTATGCCCTCCATGAATGCTAGAACCTGGCCTAATTTGTTCTCGTGGGCACTGAAAGGATTGAGCAGGGTGGTCTGGCCCACGCAAAGTTGGCGCAGGAGCTCTACGCACTCTGCACTGAGGGCAGCAGGGGGGACAGGTGCAGGGGCAGCGGTGCCATGTGTGAATGTTACACGTCCCCTTTTAGTAACACGGATACGGCCAGCACCAGAGGAAGTTGATGGGAGGCTGGGCAGTGGTCGCTGGGTGTCAGATGCTGCAGCACACTCCCCATCCCCTGTGCCTGCAAACAGGGATGCATCCCCGCTGGCATCAGATGAAGTGGTACTCTGTGTCTTAGCCACAGGTTCCTCATGCACACTCCTGTCACCCTCAGGAGCGCTGGTGTGCTCAGTGTCACTTGGCTCAGTCTCACTTGCCTCCGCTGCCGCTGACGTGCTGGTCTCGCCACCACTTGTTTCAGGATCATGTTCTGCCGTGGTGTCTTGCGAATCTGCATTAGTGAGAGAAACAGGGTTGTGTACGTGTCATCATCTGGTCACAAGATTTGAGATCAATGCAGCACAGTAGAGGCCTAGAGCTACATGGTAACCACCACACCCTGCAATCACTGTGCATCTACACCCTATCTAGACCACAACAGTGCCTGTCATGCAGATAAACTGCCATGAGTGAGGCATGTCCATGCCACACAGCACTACACCCTGCCCATGGATGGTGTTCCCCCAGCACACATTGACCTGCCCCATGGACATGATGTAGCCACAACACACATCACCGCTTACAGCCCTACAGGGAACCAGAGGGGACCACACACACCTGTATTGACTACACATGCCACAATGCCAACTAGGCCATAGCAATCACCATGTGCCAAACAGGGTTTACATTGTCGTCGGATATGTGGGCCTCAACCATAATGGTGCATGCAAAGTAGACAGACATGGTCTAACACTCATTAAGTGGATACTGCAGTTCACCACAATATGGACTCCCCACACCATCACAAAGAAGAGGGACCATGTGTATACAAAAATCTGTTAAGGACTGAGAACTGCATGCATGAGCAGAACAGTAAGGCCATGGTGGCCCAATGCCTCATACAGGCACACATCACAGTCGCCACTCACATCACATATCACAGCATGGCAACACACACACATCACATGTGTCACCGCTGCAACAGGCCCTGTACACATGCATCCACTCCCAGACAAACTCTCCCTCCCCAGATACTCACCATCTCTGTCTTGCTGCTGATGCCCCTTCAGACGTGCATCCAGGTCTGGATTGGTCACTGCCAGTATGCGTCCCATCAGCGGAGTCATGGTGCGCCGTGCCAAACGCCCTGCGCGTGGTACCTTCCCCAAGGCCATCTCTGCCACTTGCTTAGCCAGCCGACTGATGTCGTTCCACCTCTTGTGACAGTGTGTGTGTCGTCTGTTTGATACCCCCAGGGCTAGCACCTTTTCTGCTATTGCCCTCCACACGGCCTTACGTTGGTATACCTTGAGCTGCAGGTATGAGAGTAAAGAAGGGCAAATGAACAATTACACAATGTCAGATGTCAGCATCTATCATTACAGCAGCCAGACACAGACTCAGGACTCACAGTGACCTCCCTCCCTCCAGAACTGGGGGTACCCTCACAAGGGCACTCTGCATGGCATAAACATTAGTGAATGCATGCACACATTGTGGTTCCTAGTCCCCATGATATTCACACAAATGCATGATGCCTCAACACAAATGTATCGACAGCAGTGTGTAAATCAGAAATTGTACAGGGCACTGATGGTGCATATCTACTAATCAGTGTGAAGCAACTGTAGCATGTAAGTTTGCTGATTTTCAACGTTTGGCTGTGCAGCCACTGAACCTACTCTGTGGGTCACACTGACTCTGACTAGAGGGGCACCCTGAAATGTCCTCACAAGCGTTCACTGTCCTGGCATCTAAAAGGCTAACAACCATTGGTTCTGTATGTCCGGGAATGTAACACACCCCACTCACACATATGAGTACAGGCCTAAGAAAGAGTCACATTGCAACACACACACTCCCTCGACCTGGATACAGCTTGTCTGTCAGTGTATGTCATCACCCCATATCCACAAGCATATACTGCAGCATCACGACTACACGTCTGACACCACCCTGCCCTACAGCTCCCTTCATGGTGACTTACCACAACATTGGGACCACGAAACAGCCGTGGGTACTGTGCCAGCACCTCGTCCACAAGGACATCCAACTCCTCACTCGTGAAAGGACTGGAACGGATCTTATCTGTTCTTGACATCCCTGTGTATATGGCAGACCTGTGGCGGAAGTGAGTTGTGAGGGGTCCCAGGCAGCAGGCTCTTGAAGCAGCAGGACAGGGTTCCCAGGCAGCAGGACAGGGTCCCAGGCAGCAGGCTCTTGAAGCAGCAGGACAGGGTCCCAGGCAGCAGGACAGGGTCCCAGGCAGCAGGCTCTTGAAGCAGCAGGACAGGGTCCCAGGCAGCAGGACAGGGTCCCAGGCAGCAGGCTCTTGAAGCAGCAGGACAGGGTCCCAGGCAGCAGGACAGGGTCCCAGGCAGCAGGCTCTTGAAGCAGCAGGACAGGGTCCCAGGCAGCAGGACAGGGTCCCAGGCAGCAGGCTCCTGAAGCAGCAGGACAGGGTCCCAGGCAGCAGGACAGGGTCCCAGGCAGCAGGACAGGGTCCCAGGCAGCAGGACAGGGTCCCAGGCAGCAGGCTCTTGAAGCAGCAGGACAGGGTCCCAGGCAGCAGGACAGGGTCCCAGGCAGCAGGCTCTTGAAGCAGCAGCAGCAGGAGATGGTCCCAGGCAGCAGGCTCTGTGAGCAGTGGAAATGTGAGGCTCACTCCCACAGATTTTTAG
Organism: Lissotriton helveticus; assembly: GCF_964261635.1. NCBI lineage: Eukaryota > Metazoa > Chordata > Amphibia > Caudata > Salamandridae > Lissotriton > Lissotriton helveticus. The sequence goes on from NC_136065.1 coordinate 1,914,488,184, forward strand.
CCCCCTGGGGTCGTTAGGAAGCTTAAAAGCTGCTATAATTGGTTGTCCGGGTCTGCCTTATTCAAAAGCACCCAATGACCGCCTACGCGGTAGCGGAGCTCACCTTCCGCGGTTTTCAAATCTGCATCATGCCACCGCGATCATCGCTGCCATTGGCTGTATGCAATGCTCCACGGCGGTGACGCACCGCGGGTGACCAGGGTGCGCTACCGCGATGGTGCATCATTTAAAAGCATCCAATGACCGCTTCCGCGGTAGCGGAGCACACCTTCCGCAATTTTCAAATCTGCATCGTGCCACCACGATCATCGCTGCCATTGGCTGAATGCAATGCTCCACGGCGGTGACGCACCGCGTGTGCCCGGGGTGCGCTATCGCGATGGTGCATCATTTAAAAGCATTCAATGACCGCCTCCGCGGTAGCAGAGCACACCTTCCGCGATTATCAAATCTGCATCATGCCACCGTGATCATCGCTGCCATTGACTGTATGCAATGCCCCATGGCGGTGATGCACTGCCGGGGCCAGGCGGTAGGTACCGCGACTCATGCGGCGGAGCATACCCACCGCCATATACACATGTCCATATGCCAATGGCTACCGCACTTGTTAAGGGGGTGGTGCTGGGGTCACACCGCCGGGGACCGGCGGTAGGTACTGCCATTTTCGTACAGATTACTGTGTATGTCAATCAAGGACACTGTATCAGCACCCTGCAGCAACATGGTGAAGGGCCCATCATTGTACACACAATGCCACACAGCCATGTCATCCACAGGTGGACGCACGTTCAGTGTGAGACACTTTGGCCTGTGGTTCAGCCATTTTAGTAACACATGTAATGGCTGATGATGATTGACAGACTTCAGCTGGTGTAAATGATGTTGTGACGTTTAATGTGTTGTGGGTCAGTGCAGACCTTGACCTGGATGGTGTCACTGCATTGTATCGGACCAGACTTGTGCATTCACAACTGCTCATGCACACAACCGGAAGTGTCCCTGCTACTGTGATCATTGTGTTGATGAATGTGTTCCGACTTTACATGATGCATTGAGGTGTGGCAGGTACAGCAGATGGGTATGATAGACATGGTAAGTCACAATAAATTGGCGGCTCTTGCTGCACCTTGTCTGCACATGTGAATTGTTCATCCATTATTTCCGCATTCACTGTCCCAGATGTGTTTGTGGCACTTGTGTATTGTCACTGGAGAGGTGTGCCCTCTTTGTGTAGCTATTGGCCAGCCATGTAACTTGATGTGCCATGAATCTCTCTGGAACTCGTTGTTTTCCCATTACATCATTGATGCTTTGTGCTATGCTCATCTCATGATGCTTGTCACTGACATATTCATTTCACTCCTCAACTAGAAGGAGGCCAAATCTACTACGTCACCTGACAGTGCTGCAGGACATGGAGAATGAGGCAATCATCAGGAAATTCAGGCTGGACAGACCAACACTGAAGATCCTGTGTGATCTATTGGAGCCCCACCTGCAGCCTCGCCGTCACTATCCCACGGCATTCACACTCCACTTTTTTGCCACTGGTTCCTTCCAGGAGACCGTGGCTAACACTGGGGGGATGTCACAGCCCATGTTCAGCATGGTGCTGAGGGATGTTCTTGCGGCCATGATGCTATATCGCAATCGCTACATACATTTCCCCAGGGGACGTGAATTTGCTGCTGTGAAGGGTGACTTCCATCCCCTTGGGCGCATCCCACATGTAGTCGGTGCCATCGATTGCACCCATGTAGGTCTGTTGCCACCGCAGGCGACGGAGCACATTTATCGGAACCGCAAACACTACCACTCCATGAATGTGCAGGTGGTGTGCCTTGTGGACATGACCGTATCACATGTGTGTGCAAAGTATCCCGGTTCGGCCCATGATTCGTACATCATGAGGAATAGCATGGTGCCACGGATGATGGAGAATCTGCATCCCGAACGTGCCTGGATTGTGGGTGAGTTTCACTACTACTATGGCGTGCTGTGTGTCACTTGCTGCACTCTGGCTGTACAACATTGCAATGTGTGTTTGTCATTCACAGGTGACTCAGCATATCCCAGTCGGCCATGGCTGTTGAGCCCACTCCGGACTCCCGGACACCCGCAGACATCCGCTACAATGAGGCCCATGGCAGGATCCGACGGATAACCGAGCGGACTTTCGGCCTGCTGAAGTCAAGGTTCCGGTGCCTTGACAGAGCCGGAGGCGCACTGGCATACTCGCCTGGGAAGGTGTGCAAGATCGTTATGGCATGCTGTATGCTGCACAACCTGGCCATCCACAAGGGGATCCCCCTGCTCCTGGACGATGGTGAGGAACCAAGGCCACAACCTGCTCAGGGACTTGAATCCAGTGATGAGGACAGTGGAGAGGAGGAAGGAGTTGACCTGCGCCAGCAGCTCATCGAACGGTACTTCACTTGAAGGTGGGTGACGAGGTACAACGTGTACATTGTCTGGTGTGGTTGCTTTTGTTGTGAATGGCTATGCGCGGATGTAACCGAATGATAGGCACATGTCCTGTCACCTATGTGTGGTATTGGTGAAATTGATGTTCCGTACGGAGATGTATTCTGGACCGTATTTGTGCACATCTGCTAGACATTGTGTAGTATGCCTGTGATGTCTTGGATATTTTTTGTGCAGGGATCTGTGTGTGTGTCCACAATGAGACCAGTGACTGTTGTTCTGTTGTGTCTCCCTAGGTGCTACAAAGTGTTCCTGCCCTGCATACTGTACATCCTTTTTACACATCATGGACATTATCAACAATGTATATAATGCACTAAAGAATTCACTACACAAAATCTGGAGTGTCAGGTATTTTATTTTGGGAGTGGACATGTGAATTGTGCGGGAATATTTACATGAAGGTGGGGAATGAGCAGTGAGTTGACAGTCATGGTCGCAGAGATGCAAGAGTAGACACCCCATGGATGTGGTGACCCAGTCCAACAGAGAGGTGCCATTGCCAATGCAATGTGGGCAAAGACAGTCCAAACAGTGAATGCAGTTGGTGAGAGGGTTGTCTTCACGGCTGGCTCCGTGACTGGCGTGTGCCAGGTGCTTTGCCTCCAGAGACTCCCAGGCTCTTCTTTGGACGCCCCCTAGATCTTTTTGGCGGTGGGGGGCCTGCTGAATGGCCAGCGGCGTCAGAGGACTCACCCCTCTCTGTTGGCGCAGGGGAGGATGGTGCACTGTCATCCTGCTACACAACAGGAGGGGACGGAGGTGGTGGTTGGGACACAGGCCTATCCCTCTGCAATGCCACTTGCTGGCCCATGAGGTCCACTATCTGTCCCAGGCGGTTATCGATGGACCTCACCAGCAGGATGAGCTCCCTTAATAGTTCGTCAGACCGGCCACTTTGTCCTTGGACCTCTTGATAGGCCTGCACAACTCTGGTGAAGTGGTCCAGGGATGGTCCACTCCTCCCGAGGTCTGGTGGTGTCCCTGGCCCTCCCACCTGCTCTGCTGCCACAGACATCTTCCCTTGCCACTGGGGGGCCACGCACTCTCTCCCTGCCCTCCACAGGTGTTGCTGTGGGATGGTCATCCCTAGGGACAGGGAGGGTGCTGCAGGTGGTACTGGTGGTACTGGTGGTGTTGGTGGCAGTGGCAGTGGCGGTGGTGGCGGTGGTGGTTGTGGTGGAGGCAGAGTCCGTGACAGCAGGGGTCTGCTGCGTTGTTGTTGCAGCAGAGGTGGTGGTGGGGAGGATGGGGGCCTGGGACCTCTGGGTCTGTGGCACACTAGATGGGCCGGGCTGGAGCTCATCATCCAAACTGTCCTGGGAGTCCACATCTGAGAGTCCATGTGCCGGGGGTGGAGACTGGCTCTGCTGGTCGTTGGTGCGGTCCTCAGCAGTGAGTTCTTCATCACCTGTGGAGTAGATGGGGAGTGGTCAGTGTTTGTGTCATCTGCATTTCATCATCTGTCTGTACACTAGTTATATATGCAGTCATCAGTAGTACAATTTATGGCAACACCGTGTAACATTTCATAGTGCAGAGGGACCACATGGAGTCATACATGTTGAATGTCGATGCATTGCGTGCAGTTGTTGTTGGTTTTCTAGATGCAGGTCCCCCACACACACTTCATGAAGATTTATGGTAGGTACGTACCTGTTAGGTGAGTGTGCAGGGTGCAATGGCTGACAGTTGCTCCTGGGTGGGAGAGGCCTCCATGCTGCTGGGGTGGGGGCCAGGGGGTATGGTGGTAATAGTAGTGCAGGCCTCCCTCCCCCACACACCCTCCCAGTGAAGATGGCTACCAACCTGTAAGTCTGTTTGTTAAACAGTGCAATGGCTGACACATGCTCCTGGGTAGGGGAGGCCTCCATGCTGCTGGGGTGTGGGCCAGGGGGTATGCTGGGAGTTGTGATACAACCCTCCCTACCCCAAACAGTGCTCCAATACAAGATGGCTACCAACCTGTAAGTCTGTTTGTTAAACAGTGCAATGGCTGACACATGCTCCTGGGTGGGGGAGGCCTCCATGCTGCTGGGGTGTGTGCCAGGGGGTATGGTGGTAGTAGTAGTAGTGCAGGCCTCCCTCCCCCACACACCCTCCCTGTGAAGATGGCTACCAACCTGTAAGTCTGTTTGTTAAACAGTGCAATGGCTGACACATGCTCTTGGGTGGGGGAGGCCTCCATGCTGCTGGGGTGTGGGCCAGGGGGAATGGTGGTAGTACAGACCTCCCTCCCCCTACAGGCCTCCTAAGCAGGGTGGCTGGCTACATGTTGGGTGGGGATGGACAGTGTAATGGTGTTTGGGTATTGCAAGGAGGTAATTCTCATTGTGGTGTTAGACATTTGTCTGTACTTACCAGCCTCCGCTCCCCTGGCTACTCCTGAGACTCTCAGGACGCAGGATGGCAAGAACCTCCTCCTCCCATGGTGTGAATGTCTTCTGTGGGATGGGAGGGCCACTGCCAGTCACGTTTGCCAGCGTCCAGTTCTTGCTCCTCTTCTGCTTGACAACCCTCTTGAGATCATGCCACGGCTGCATGATCTCCTTCTTGGATCTTGGGGTGGCCCCTACTGCATTCACCCTTTGGACTATCCTTTCCCACATTTGTGTCCTGGTGGCTAATGGTGTCTGTTGGACCAGGCTACCAAATATTTGTGGCTCTACTCTTACAATCTCGTTGACCATGACTGTCAACTCACTCTCGGTGAATTTGGGCATTTTTTGTGATGTCATGGTGTGTGGGGGTTGAGGTGTTTGTGGGTGCAGGGGTGTGTGGGTGCAGTGGTGTGGTGATGATGCGTGAGATGTGTTGTGTGGTGGGGGTTTGTTTGTGATGGTGGTGTTGATGGTGGTGGTGGGTGGGTGTGTGTGCTGTGCTCTTTTGCCTCTCCTGTCAGATGTGGTGTATGGCCTTCTCTTCTGGAGTGATGCAAAGGATTGTGCTCAGTGCAGGGGGTGGCTTTGTACTCAGCTGTGTAGGTGTGTCCAATTGGATTTAGGTTGTCAGGTGTGCTGTGGGAGTGGTTCTGTGGTTCAGTATATTTATTCTCACTATTTATGTTTCTGTGTATGTGTGTTGTATATTTTGGGTGGAGGGCTACTTTGTTTATGCAGTGTTAGGCATCATTGCCGTGTTTTCACATCGACCGCCATGTTTTTAATGTTCGTCCGCAGCGGTGGCTTTGCTGCTGCTTGACCGCCATTTCTCCCATTCACTCCTGGGTGCGACCGCGGCGGTCGGTGTCGGCGGTTCCGGCCGCGACACACTCGGGGATATCTTAATTTCCCGTGCGGTGTCTCCGCTGTACCAGTGGACGGTTTTGTCTTTTTCGCTGCTTTTCCAGCCGCCGCGGTCGGAATTTTGGCATCACCGCACGCGTCGGGCGGTTTTATTTCGGCCGCTACCGCCGTGGTTGTTTTTTTGTGGTGGTTGATCCTAATTCGACCGCCGGTTTTTCCGCGGTCATGGCGGGCAGTTGTTTTCCGCCTCCATGGCGGTCGGGGTGGTTTTCCGCCCGCTATCCTAATGGGCCCCTAAGTCTCTGGGTTGATCTATGTGGCATAATGGACTTGTTGCCTTCATGATTGCACATCCGTGTATCTTCCTGACCCTCTCCTTCGGACTCATGTCCTCTTTGTGCTGGAACATCTGATTAGAGATGAAATGTGTAAATATTTTTAAATAAACGTAGTTATGTACACTTTTGTCCGTATCATTTACAATACGATAGGATTGGTTTGTGCTGTAGGTGTTCATAACGGAGTACAACATATCCCATAATGTACTACTAGGGTAAGCCTAACACTTCTGATGCTGTTTTTATTGTATTCTATTGTAGCTAAATGTTTCCCAGCCTAATAGGGTAACATTGTTGCCTCACACATTGCTGCAAACATGTTATTGTCATACTGTAAGTGTATGTATCACTCTTACCTTTTGAAGTAGATGGGGCCTCTGAAGTGTCAATGTTGCTGAGTCCAGACACAGTTTCGGGCTCAAGGGTAGACTCAAACATTTTCTCAAGGGCAGTTGGTGGTGGCTGGGTTGGAGGTCATCCTTTTGTTGCATGGGCCTTAGTTCTATGGGTTGCCAACTTCTCTTTGGTCCCGACTCGGAGGCTGTACTATCTTTTGCAAATTTGTTCTATGGATCTCTGTGTGACCCCCATAACGTTGACACGCTCCTAGATTTTTAGCAATTTGTTTTCTTCTGTGTCTCTGCCATAGAGAGGCGATGTTTTCCCAAACAAGGCATTATGATTAGCAACACACTCTTCTGTGAGTATTTCTAACTCTTTCTCAGAGAACATGAGTTTTCTCTTCCTCCCTCCAAGGTCCTTCTCCTTTTCAAGATTCGGTAGGGACATTTTACTGCTTTACAAGGGTGGATGGCTGTGATTGCAGCAGATCACAATTGGATTTTATTGATTTTTACCGTCTCAAGGCTCTCCAGTGTTCTTACAGGCCTCCTGCTGCTCTACTCCCTGTTTGTGATGCCATTACTCACTGGCAGGTAACATTTTGGTATTTGTGACTCGATTCACTATTTACCGAATTGCTATTTAGGATTCCTTAGATAGCGAATGCTACTCTTAGACAATCAGGAACGGCCCGTCACTTTAATTCATACACTCAAAATACTGATTCGTGGGGGGGGGCGTGGCTAAGATGGCGGCTCGGTAGGACGTGTTCCGCGGTGGTTCCCTACACCCGATCCCCCGACAGGGATTTTAGCGGACCATCGCCCCCACCGAGCCGGCCACCACCGGCGGACAGGGTCCGCAACAGCCGCAGTGAAGCAGGGGCCGGTTGCGAGGCCCGAAGAAGGCGGGAGGCGTCCCGGAGCGGAGACGGCCCGCTACCGCTGCTTGGCGCGAAGATAGTGCCCGGGCCTGGGCACACGGCGACCCGGGGAAGACTCCCACAGCGCTCCCGATACAGGAGCAGAAGGGTCGAGGACACCTGCAGCGACCGCGGAGGCCGAGGGGCGAGTCTTGGCTGCGGCAGACGAGGAGCCGGGCAGACCCGAGGTGGACAGCGGAGTGCCGGGCCCGCAGGCTGCCTGAACTACTCGAGGCCCCGGCTTGGGCCTGGTCGCGGAAGGCGCGACTTGGCCTCTTTGTCGGCCTGAGCGGCCGGTGCGCAGCAAGGTGAGGAGCCCCGGGGACGACAGCGACGGCCTGCAAGTGTGCTGGCGCAGAGTCGGGAGGGCGGACCCCCCACCACACGCAAGAACTAACAGGGCCCGGGTGGAGGGCTGCAGCATCGGACAGCGGCGGGGCCCTGGCGCACTGGGCGTAGGGGACCACAGTGCACTGTGGGCGGCTAGGAGACCCCTGGGGCACGGCCAAGAGCCCCCCCCACAGGCACCCAGCGAAGAGCGCCCCGTGAAAGGTGCCCCCCCTTTGCCGCGCGGAAGGACATCGCCTGCAACAGCGCCCGATAACCCACGAGGGTTCTGCAGAAAGGGGCGAAAGGGGGACAGAGGCCCATCGGAGAAGGAGAAAGTGTGCGGGCCACAGACTGGGCCGTTCGGGGCCGGAGTCTCGGCTGGCAGTGGTACAACAGGCTCGGCCTGGGGCGCGGGGGCCCCTGCTGCCAGGGAAGTGTGGCACGGAGACCCCGGCCGGGGACGCACGAGACGACAGGCCGGGCTACAGCGGGGCTCAAGGGAATACCCCGAGGAGGCTGTGCATCGCAGGGGCGGAGGCCCTGGGAGGTGGAGGCCCGAGAGGCCCGGCGGATACCTGGGAGTTGCCACGTGCGCCATAGCCAGCGCTACACATAGGAGGGGGCCGCGTCGCGCGGGCCATCGGCCGGGGCACAGAGGATACAGAGGCGACCAGGGCGCGGAACGGAGGCACTGAGTGTGCACAGGCTGCCCCTCCATTCATCGGCCCAGGCACGCAGAAGAATTCTGCGGTCCTGCAGAGGACCACGGCTTAACTGCGGACCCCAGCCGGGACCGGGAACACTATGGCGTCCAACAACCGCAAAGGGAACCGCAACATCTCTGACATGCTGGTCTAGGGTTCCTCCAAGGGCGACAAAACACCGGACAAGCCGGCCCCGGTGGCCCCCCCCAAGGGGAAGGACCACACAGAAGGCGAGGCCCCGGCGACCAAGGCTTTCATGGAGGCCCTCTTCACCTCCCTTAAGGAGGACATCCAGACCTTCCGGCAGGAAATGACCGTGGAGTACAAAGAACTCAGACGCGATGTCGACGATCTGGGGGAGAGAGTGGCCGCCAACGAGCTGTCGGGCCAAGCCAGGAGTGAAGAAATAGAACTCCTCCGACAGGAGATCGTCCGACTCCACGACCAACAGACAGACCTCCAGTCCCATACGGAGGACCTGGAGAACCGCTCCAGACGAAATAACATCCGAGTCCGGAACGTGCTACAAACGCTCTTCCGGATGGTGTTGGGCGAAGATGATAACTTTGTGATTCGCATCGACAGGGCCCACTGGGTGGGCATGGCCAGGCGGACCCAGGGCCCTCCCCCGGATATCTTGGCCTTCCTGCCAGACTATCCCCTAAAGGAGCGCATACTAAAGGCGGCACGTCTCGCACAGCCCCTTCGGTTCCAGGACCACAATGTGGAACTTTTCCAGGACTTGTCGGCGATCACCCTGCAGAAGCGGAGGTCATTTAGAGCTGTCACAACCTTCCTACGCAAAGAGGGAGTCCCTTACACCTGGGGGCACCCTATCCGTCTCATCTTTAAGTGGAACGGCGCCCTGCACCAACTGCGCTCCTTGCGAGACACCTGCGCAGTACTGGACATCCCATATGAGGAGCCGCTCCGGGATGACGTGGACGAGGGGCGGTCTCCAGGGAATACATCTGGCTCCCTTTGGACGACGGGGGACGGCTGGCAGAAAGTGCGACGAGGCAGGCAGCAGAAGAAGTCTCTTAAGCCTACTCCCGACACAGTAGCCCAGGAAAAGGCAGCAGCGATCCAGGTGGTTTCCAAAGACACTAGTGCCGACTCGTGAGATGACTTCAGCGACGGTCGACATCAGCTACGTTTTGACTCCTGGTCGGGGGGGTCGGGGGGCCAAGAGCCGCCAATGCCACACACCCTTACTTTGACTCATTTACCACAGGCCTAGACTGTCAAATGATTGGCCTGGGACTATGTTCACCAGTTGGAGGGGTGGGAGGGGGGCAAACGTTGGTGGGGGCGTTGGGGTCAGGGCAGGCGTGGGGGAGGGAACTCGGTGTGTTCAATGCGGACTATGGCTAGGTGTCCTGGGGAGAGGTGGCTCGGAGCCCAATCTAGGGCATGCGGAACAATCACACACTCATGACAGTTGACAGCATTCGTATCCTCTCCCTTAATGTGAAGGGACTTAACAATCCTATCAAAAGGAGGGCAGTTCTCTCGTTCCTCGAACGCTCTGGGGCGGAACTTTGTCTATTGCAGGAGACACACCTCTTAGCGAAAGACTGGCACCGCATGAAAGCAAGAGCCTTCCCCCATCAATTTTACTCCACAACTACTGAGAAAAAAGCAGGAGTGGCTCTACTGGTAGCCAAGCATTTTAGGGGACGGGTGGGGGGCAAGGTAGCCAAGATTAAGGGCAGACTCCTAGCGCACACGGTTCATATAGGCCCATCTTCCTTCACATTGGGCTCTATCTACGCACCCAACCCTAAACAGGAGGCCTTTTTGAAGGGGGCGCTGTCCGAGATGCTGTCAGTTGACATGAGGCTTGTCCTGGTGGGAGGGGATATAAACTTGGTCATGGACAATGAAATGGATAGGTCCGGGAAGAGGTTTGGGGACACAGGGGCACTCTCGGAGTCGGGGAGGCAGTGGCTGAGGGACAGGGGGCTGATGGACATCTGGCAGGAAAGGCATCATACTACCCCGGGATACACTTTTTATTCGCATGTGCACCACACCTATGCTAGGATAGACCACTTTTTGGGCTCCACAGACATGATCCCCATGATTCAAGACATAGACATTACACCTGCGGCGCTTTCAGACCACGAAGCGGTGGTTCTCCAACTGGCAGTCCCGCGCACACCTCCACACAGGGGCAAGTGGCGCCTCCGTGAAAGCCTGCTCTCCCGCGGGGGGGTGGTACAACAACTATCCCAAAGCATCGCCAGCTACTTGGACCAAAACGACACCGGGGAGGTAGCCCAGGCGACACTGTGGGGGGAATCAAAGCGGTCGTTAGGGGCGACATCATTGCGATTGCGGCGGCGGATAACAAGGAGCGAATGGACCGGAGGCGGGAACTAGAGACGCAGGTGTTAGAGCTGGAGCGGGTTCACTGCCGGACAGGCGCCCCCCGGGATCTGGCGCAAACTGAAAGCTGCCAGGGCACAACTGGCGAGTCTAGACCTGGACAGGGCTGAATATGCGGCACTCGGCCTCTGCCACACGTACTATGTAGGGGGAGACAAGACTGGTCGCCTCCTAGCCAGTAAGATTAAAGCTAAAACTGTTCGCTCCCAAATCCCCGTTATACGCGGAGACGGAGGCGAGGAAGTTCGAGAGGACGACCGCATGGCGGAGGCGTTTCGAGCCTTCTACACACAGCTCTATGCTGCAGACCCTGCCCTGGGGGAGGAGGCGGGGAGGGCCTACTTGGAGACCGTGGATGTCACCGCTCTCAATGACACGAATGCCAAGGCGTTAGATGCCCCTATCCGCCTGGAGGAAGTTATATCGGCCATTGCCCGCCTCAAACCCCTGAAGGCCCCGGGCCCGGATGGCTTCTCTGCGGGCTTTTACAAGACCTTTTGCCCTCTCTTGGCGCCGGTCCTCACGAAACTATTTAACTCATTTGGGGGCCCGGGCTCGATCCCGAAGGAGATGCTGGAGGCAGAAGTCATAGTCCTGCCAAAGGGCAAGGACCACTCGCGATGTGCGGCATATCGGCCGATATCGCTCCTCAATCTCGACCTCAAGCTCTTCACGGGCATCTTGGCCTTTCGTCTGGGCCCCTGCCTGCCAGGCATGATCGAACCGGACCAGGCAGGCTTCGTCCCCTCCTGGCAGTGCGCAGACAACACTAAACGCATCATGCACGTCATAGACAAGGCTAACTTCAACGCCTCTGATGCAGCGCTGCTATCGGTCGACGCCGAGAAGGCGTTCGACAGGGTGGACTGGAGTTTCTTAGATCACACGCTGACAAAATTCGGGGTGGGCCCCCGTTTCCGCTCCTGGGAGGCAGGTTGTTATACGTCACCGAGGGCGACGATCAAAGTCAATGGGGTAAGCTCTAAGCCATTCGACATCCAACGGGGCACGCGGCAGAGCTGCCCGCTCTCGCCGCTCCTGTTCGCTCTCTACATTGAGCCTTTTGCCCAACGAGTTCAGAACAATCGCTCCATCACAGGGATCAAGTTTGGGGGGGTGGAGCATACGCTAATCCTGTACGCGGACGACATCCTTGTGGCGGTGGATAGTCCAAGGGTCTCTCTACCGGCCTTCCTGTCGGAAATGGAGGCATTTGGAGCGGTGTCGGGCTTCAAAATGAATGTACAAAAGTCCGTTGTCCTCCCGCTGGGTAGCAACACCCGGCCGGCGAACAGAGAGTCGCTGCACATAGGGGGTCTTGAGGTAAGCACTACAATACAGTACCTTGGGATAGACTTGACGCCAGCGACTGCCCAGACGGTCGACCTTAACTACACTAGGCTCCTGTCACGTGCCCAGGGCGACATAGCGCGGTGGAAACAACAGCCGCTCTCGTGGCTGGGACGGGTTGCAGCCATCAAAATGTCCCTTCTGCCCAGGATCCTGTACCTATTTCAGACCATCCCGGTCACTCCCCCACTGGGGATGCTGAAGAAATTGCAGGACGTCATGAACCAATATGTATGGGCTAACAAGAGGTCCAGACTGCGGAGCGACTTGGCCACGAGGGTAGCGGCAGAGGGGGGCCTGGGCTTCCCAGACTTGTGGCGCTATTTTCAGGCTGCACAGCTCAGATACCTTCTGGAGTGGTCTAGGCCGACTTCAGAAAAGCACTGGTTATTTCAGGACAGGGCCATGGCGGGCCTGCCCCTATGGAAGGTCCCCTTTATGGCACGGCCAGATAGACCGAAGTACCTCAAGAAATCCCCTATCACCAGAACTCTCCTACAAGTGTGGGACGCAACTGCGGTCCCGAGGGGCCTGACGACTTTCCCCTCCCCTATGACACCCCTGTTAGATAATCCGGCGTTTCCCCCGGGCAGACCTCCGGGCTCGTTCCCCCAGTGGCGACAGGCTGAGTGCCGCTCCGCGGGCCACCTGTTTGATACAGAGGGCTTTCTGTCATGGGACATAGTGACAGCGGACTACACACTTGACAAACCGCTCCGCTACCAGTACTTTCAACTTAGGCATTGGCTGACACACGCCGACGTGGCGCCCCTGGCCAGTCGCCCGCTCACCCCATATGAGAGGTGGATTATGACCAAAACATCGGTCCATCACGGAACTTTACCTAATGCTGTCCCCGCCTCCCCCCACAGGGAGATCTGCCGGACAGAAAAGGTGGGAGAAGGAGCTGGGGCGTACCCTCTCTGACAAGGAATGGCAGGACATATATTACCGGGCTCACCACACGGCCAGAAACACGGCTAGCAAAGAAGCGGCGGTGAAGATCGCCTATTATTGGCACTTGACCCCGGAACGACTACACCGAGGGAACCCGAGTAAAGACCCTAACTGCTGGAGAGGGTGTGGACAAACGGGAACCATGATACACATCTTATGGGAGTGCACCGAGGTGCAGGAATTTTGGGAGGCAGTGCTTAAGGACATAGACACCCACTTTGACACCGACATTCCTCGCTTCCCTGCTTATGCGATAATAGGGGCTCCCCAACAGATTGATGTTCCCGCTCAAATCCATAAGGGGTAAACAGATGGGATTGGCGATGGGGGCGGCGACCCAACACATCCTGTCGCTTTGGGGGACTACAAGGAAGCCCACTCACACGGGGTGGTTACACAGATTATGGTACATCATGGGGATGGAAAGGATACAGGCCTCACTCACACAGACATCAGAAACGTTTAGAGAGGTATGGCAGTCACTCATCTCCCTGCTCTCCCGAGAATTCACGGAACTCACCTGCCCGAAATATCTTAGGGTTCTGAAACTGGCGGAGGGATTCCGCGACGACACGACCAAAGGAGGCCAAAAGGGTTAGCCTGCACCCCGTATGGTCGCCTCTAGGCGCTACAAGGAACACACCGAGTGGGGAGGGTGGTGGGAGGGTTAGGGGGGGACGGGAGTCAAGCACAGTTGGGGTAGGTTGGGATGGTGGGGTTCTGGGGGGGGGTTGGTGGAAAAGAGTTCCAGCGGACAGAGCGAGGTTTGTCTACCACCATACGAGCATGCATGGACACCTGGCAACCCCTCGTTTAACAGATGGATGGTTCAAAAGTGCGATGCCTTTGGGGCGGGTGCTGCAGCTTTGCTCTTTTCATTTACTGTATGTATGGTATTGCTTTGTGGAACTCAATAAAATACATTTGATCCAAAAAAATATACGGATTCGTAAATTACAATTCAGTAAGAATCGCAATTTACAAATCAGTATTTATTTGCTTCGTACATCTGGCCCTAGCCCTACATTACTAAGAAATAATAGCCAAATGCATATTCTGAAATAATTCTTAACCTACCTAAATACTCAAAAAGTACAACAAAATGTAAAATAACATACCAAATCCATTTTTTTAAATAATAAATATATTATTTTATTTTAGCAGTCGCCAACTAAAATAGATAAAACGAAATTCAGTCCATCACATAAAAAAATACCAAAACATAATTCACACAATTCCACATAACAATCACATATATTCAGTATAGGCAAGGTAATATCCCAGTTCCCACAAAAAAATAAATGAAACAAATAAACCTTACTGTTCTGTAGCTGCAGATCTTTCTCTGACTCCATGTAACAAAAATTAGTAATCCACCAAAAATTAGATAAATGAGCCCAAAACTCCCCAAAAAAATGCAAACAAATAGCGAATCTAATTGAAATCCCTAAACGTAATCCAGATTATCAAGGTTTCATAAAAGACCAGAAAAACTGTTTTAAAAAAGAACCGCTCCAGGAAACTGGAAAAAAAGGAAATCAAAGTAAAAACGATTCATTTATTCAAAACCAAACTGATTATCTTTAAAATTAAAAAATAAAACACAATGCCAAATGCCCATTGAATACGTTTGTTGACAAAAACCTGTAAAAGAAATTGACAAAACCCACCGATAAACAGATTACATAACAGTTGATCATCAAAATATTACTAATACCACACAATTTAACATAGTATAGTAAACCATTATTAAAACAGTGTAAACCTGCAAAACAACAAACTAGTTTAAAATACTAACAGCAATACATCTAAATGTACCAAAAACCCACAAACAACTCTATAACAAACTTTTAAACTTCCCTCCTAAACACCCCTACCTTCAAAACATAAAACATTTCAATGTTATAAAAAGTATGGAAACATTGTAAACTACAAGTTAAATAATAGTATCTGATATATACAGTTATTTAACCCGTTGCGTGCTCGTGACGGAACCGTTCCGTCACGAGCCTCGGGTGGGTTGTGCTGGTGACAGAACGGTTCCGTCACGGCCCGCTCGCCGCGCCTGCGTGGTGGGAATTCCGCGCCTGCACTGAACGTTCTATTAGGCGGGCAGGGCCGTGACAGAACCGTTCCGTCACAAGCACAGCCCACCCGAGGCTCGTAACGGAGCGGTTCCGTCACGAGTACTGGAGCGCCGCGCGGCCCCCCATCCCCCTTAGCACTGCGGCGGAATAGCCGCTGCAGCTAAGGGGTTAATATACACTAATCAAACATATGGGAAAATAATAATGAAAATATATATGTAAACAAAAGTAAAGAAATGTGAAAGAAATGTTAACAATAGAAAATTGATTTACCTGACTACACTAATTAAAAATACTGAAAAAAAATAATTCACCTAATTTAATATTTTTTCTTTGTTTCACTTGAGGTATATATGATATAAATAGTAAAAACTACAGACTAATACAAAATTGCAAACAAAAACTGAAAACTGTGTGGCATGTTTTGGCAAAGGAATTGGAAACTAAAGAGGTAACATTTACTATTCCCACTCCAATGTTCCGATTTAGGAAGATGTTTGACACTAAAGTGGTGACATTTGTATTCCTACTCCAATATAACCATATTTGGGAAGGTGTTGGGCACTAAAGGGGTGTAATATATACTAATACCACTCAAATCCAAACGAATTTGGGGAAGGTGTTGGACACTAAGTAGATGAAATCTACAATATCCCCTTCACAATAAAACAATTTACATAAAATAATGCAAAATAAAAATATCACAAAGACAATCAATACTACATAATCTCATACTTTTGTGTAGATAACAATTTAGTAAAATATTTACTTAAAACACAAATTTAACTACAAACATGTATAATGATATTTATATTTTGAATAAAACTATTACTATGTAAATTAGTATTAAAAAATGTTTTTAAAATATTTAACATTCATGAACTTAATAAAATAAAAAACAAAGCACAAAATTAGCAATAATACATTTTGAAAACAGTTGTATGAATTCCACATTTACCATTGTATACATTTCATATTTTTCAAAATGTATACAAAAAATCTACTAAAATCAAAGATTATTTTTATTAAAAAACATAAAAAACTAACAATTATTTTTAAATAATTAGGTTTATTATTCAAACATTTATACATAATCTTTTTATTTAAAAATAATGTTATATGTTTTTGATATTTAAGAAAATTTAAATAAATGAATCTGATAACATAAATTAAACAATCCCTAAAATATTTACCTTATCTTTTAAAATGTAAATAAAATCCTTAAAAATGTTACCACATATAGCCCCTAAAAATCCAATATCCTGCTACTATTGAAAAACAACAACACTTCTTTATATATATTATTACAAATAAAAATACAAACTTCAAACTTCTTCATAAATAGAATATTATAAATAAAAAATTTAAAAAAAGTATAGAAACATACAAATACAATACATTACATACTAATTAAAACTTACAAACAATATTCCATACAATGATATTTTTACCTTCGATATTTTTTACAATACTAAAAATTATATTTTTACCTTGGATATTCCTGTTGACAATATTGTTAATGTCCCGACATTCTTTTTTTAATGAATTTTTTTATTTTGTTTCGGAAACAGAAAAATAACACATTGAACAATGCATGAATACATGATGTACAATAATCATCATTCCATACTTGTCTCATACAGCAGTCTTCCAACCGTGACGGCCATTGTAGGTGAATCTGTAGGTGAGTTTGGACGAGGCGCACGGGCCAGAAGAACCCTTCAAGACCGTAATACTCTTGTTACCCAACAGCGAGACATACAGTGCATCCTTCAAGGCTCTTCCCTCCGTTGTGCTGAGAACAATCCCCCACTCTCGGCCTCCCCTTCCACTTCTAGATTGTAGTATTTTATCCACGGTGCCCATATAGACATCAACGCAGCTTATGCTGCTTTCCATGAGTGGATTACCACAGGGCTTGATACCCTAATCCCAGCCAAATGGACCAAAACCCGCAGTTCCCCTACTAACCCATGGTACAATGAGACTCTTAAAACCATGCGGAAAGAATGTAAAAGAGCTGAACGCTGCTGGAGAAAGGAGTATAAGGACAATGATAAAGCCCTCTACTTGTCAAAACTAAGGACGTACCATAAGGCGATACGTACTACTCGTGCATCCTTTTATGCTAAGGAAATTAACTCAAGTTCCAACCCCACCAAAACTATTTTTAAATTGGTACAAAATCTCCAAAATAGCTCTAACCCTGTATCATGTATTACCTCTTCACAACAATGTGAGGACCTCGCTATTTTCTTTATAGAAAAAGTGAGGGAAATTTACAACACTTTTCCACCGGATTTTCCTGAGCTCCTAAACCCTCTTAACCCTTTGGCCGACAATCCTAGGCTGTCACTTATACCTAATATAACCCATGACGACCTAGCCAAACTATGTAAACAGGTTAAGTCCGGTTCTCCCACAGATCCTATGCGACCAGCCAAATTTCTAGAATCACTAGATTTTTTTCTCCCTCCCTTGGCCACTCTGCTTAATCTCTCCTTCTCCTCGGCTGTGGTTCCCACCTGCTGGAAGCAAGCATGGGTCTCCCCTATTATTAAAAAGCCTACGCTAGACCCCACAAAGCCAGAAAACTTTAGACCCATTTCGCTGCTTCCATGGGCATCTAAATTGGCAGAAGCCCATGTGAATAAAGTATTATCCCATCACATGGTCCAAAACAATATTCTAGACCCATCCCAGAATGGCTTCAGGCCAGAATTCAGCACTGAGTCCGCCCTGCTGGCTACCATTGAACACCTCCGGAACATACTGGACGCCGGTCAGAGTGCTGCGCTGATTCTACTTGATCTCAGCGCAGCCTTTGATACGGTCTCCCATAATATCCTGTTAAAACGTCTCGAGGCTATAGGGATTTGTGATCTTGCCCTTGAGTGGTTTCGGTCCTTCTTGAAGGATAGGTCCTTCCGGGTTTCAGCCCCCCCATTTATTTCCCAGCCCCATTCCATCGAACAAGGAGTTCCCCAGGGATCGGCGCTCAGCCCATCCCTTTTTAATCTCTACGTCCAGCCTCTCGCAGTAGTGGCAAAAGAGTGGGACCTTACGCTGGTGTCGTACGCTGACGACACGCAGCTGGTCATCACTCTGACTGAGGGCCCCTTAATTTCAGCTGCGAAATTTAGGGATGGCCTAGCGGCAGTTGCGCAATGGATGACGCGTAACTGCTTACAACTGAACGCTGGGAAAACAGAGGTGCTGCTCCTTGGAAAAAACCCCTGCTACTGGAGCGAACACTGGTGGCCGTCCTTGCTTGGCCCCACTCCATCGCCAAAAACTGTGGTGAAGAATCTGGGTGTCTGGCTGGACTCCTCGCTCAATTTTCAGACCCACACAAAGAAAGTGGCAGCTACTTGTGTGGGTCTGCTGAGGAGCCTCAATCCGATACTTGGCTTCTTCGACTCCAAAACGCGCCAACTGATCGTTCAATCCATCATCCTTGCTCGGTTGGACTATGCCAATGTTCTATTCATAGGCACCAATAAAGCAGAAACGGCACGCCTGCAATGGGTACAAAACTCAGCAGCAAGAGCAGTGGTGGGCCTTCCCCGTAGGTGCTCTGCTAGAGCTACCATCCGGAAACTACATTGGCTGCCGATTGAGTCTCGAATTCAATTCAAGACTCTCACCACTGCCTTTAAAATTCTCAGATCAGAATGTCCTGGACTCCTACGCCCACTCCTGGTACCCTACACTCCCCAGCGTGCCCTGCGCTCCTTAGGACAGCACCTTGTGTCTGTCCCTCGAACTAGGCTTAGCAGAATGGGTGGCCGATCTTTCAAGGTTTTGGGGGCGAAACTTTGGAACTCCCTGCCGCTCCACATTCGCTCCATGACCAACTTGACGGCCTTTCGCAAGGCAATTAAAACCCATCTGTTCGCCCTGATCTAAACTCCTGTTGTTTCACCCTCTTCCCTCAGGTGTCTTTTATGGTTCAGCGCCGGGACGCCCCGTTGCCGGGGCAGCTGTTTTGCGCTATAACAAATTTTTAACATAACATAACATATCTTTCTGAATTTCTGCGGACACCCCCTTGTGCTATATGTCACCAATTCTGCCGCCATATAGAGGTCATGACTCCTCCTCCATTCTTTGAGGGACGGTATTTTTGAGCACCCCAATATTTTGCTATGTCCCGTTTGGCCACGACTAACCCGAAGTTGGCTAATAGGAGTTTGCGTCTTGAGATATCCACATCTGTGGGAATCCCCAGAAGAAGAAACCGTGGCTCCAATTCTAATTGGACTTCAAGGATATTATTAAGTTCCCTCACAATCTTTCCCCTGTATACCTGAATATTTGTACATTTCCACAAGGTATGTATGAACGCCCCATTTGCTACCTGACACATAATGCATTTTGGACTTTCAGCCCTCCCTATTTTATGCAATCGTGCCCCATCAAAGTAAATGTGATGTAGAATCTTATATTGGATAAGACATAGGCGAAGTTTGATTGCCACTTCTCTTGGATGCATGAGGGCTGTTTCCCAGTCAATATCTTCCAGCACCCCGGTGCACCACTCCAGGGATTCCTCAGGGCCGCCACAGCACAGCTGATCAGGGCGCGTCGCAGCTCTGGTGAAAGGCGCCTCGAGTGAAGGGCACCTCAGCTTCCGCTTCGCTCAGTATGTGGCAGCCCCTTCGGGGACAGCCCCTCCGCTCTGGCTCATCGTTCCGAGTGCAGCGCCCCGGCCGTCATCTTGAGAGACCGCGCGCTGCGGGCCGAAAAGGTCTCGATCGCCGGCTAAGCCTAACTCTCAGTCTCACAGTGGGCACTCCAGCACCCGCCCGTTCCTTCCGATCAGCGGCGGAATGTTTTGTTGGCAAAGAGTACCAGGATTAGTGCAGGATTTAATATCGAGCCAGCGGAGCTAGAGTTGGACGCAGCTACCCAGCCAGGCTATTAGCCACGCCCTGCCGATGTTCTGATATTCTTGACACAATATTATTGTATCACAATCTCTTTTTCCCGATATTCTCTCCAAACACCCCAGATGTTAGTTCCTCGTAATAACCCTTCCAAATATATAAAAACTGCAAACTCTTGATATAGCGAGTTTCCAGTGCCGCAGGGAGAGGTAGTATACACAATGGGTAACTATATAATATGACCCATACATTGCCATACATTTATTCTGGTGATATAATAAAGCATGAGGCCAAAGTTAATATCAAAACACATTCCACAAATTGTGTATTTCACCATTGATTTAGAAATTGCAGAAGGTAAAGACAGATATCCACTTACTTCACAGTCTGTATCCATGCGACCTAGTACCAATAAAAATGTAGAAACAGTGTGTGTTTGAAGTTCCTACAAAGTTCATAAGGTCAGGCTTCACAACAACTTCACTCCTTGTGGAGGATTCTATGAAATGAGTGTGAAACACTGAGGAGAGACAGAAATGGGTTAAAAAATGTAAGTGAGAGGAGGGAAATAGAAACTGTGAATATTATGCAATGTGTATTTGTATAGTCTACAACTCACCTGAGAGGGTATCCTGGCGCTGAAGCAGGAGCTGTTTAGGCCGAGCCATGGTCAGGGCTAGGTGAAGAACCAGGCCTTCAGTTTCTTGTGGAATTCAAGAACTAAGAAGGAAGCTGTGATGTGCCGGGGGCAGGTTAGGACAGACATCAGGCCCAAGGTAGGAGAAGGGATGATTGACGGGCATTGTTGTGCACATGAGGGGGGGTGAGAAGGACTTCTGTTGAGCTGAGCTGCTGGTGGGTTTGTGGAAGTTTATGCGGTTGTACTGGTATTTGGGGCCAATGTTGAGTAAAGCTTTATATGTGTTCATGAGGAATTTGAAGAGTGCTCGTTTGTGGATTGGGAGCCAGTGGAGCTCTGAGGAGCGGAGTGATGTGAGTATGGGGTTCGAGGTTGAGGGTGAGCCTAGGTGCTGATTTTGTAAGGTCTGGAGTCTTCTTTTCAGTTTAGCATTGTATGTTGCCATAGTCAAACTTGCTGACTATTTGGACTTGTGTGATGGCTCTGTGAGTTCTGGTGGGGAACGGTTTAAAGATCTTCTTGATTGTGTGGAAGCTGGCAAGAGAGACTGCATTCACTTGCCTAGTCATGGCGAACTGTTTATCAATAAGGTATTTATTTATCTTGAGTTTTCCATTCTGAGGTTCTTTGCATGAGTTGCTGGGAGAGGTGTGTGTGAGATTTCGACAAGCTACCAGGTGGAGTCCCAGACTAAGGTATCTTTGCCGCAGATTACTACTTTCAACATTGCTGTTTAACTTGAGGCAGTTGTTTTTCATCCATCTGGCGAATTCAGTCATTCAGGCAGAGAAATTGGCTTGGGTGCTTGGCATCTCTTCGGAGCGGAGGAGAATGAGATGGGTTTCATCAGCATAGGATTCCGGGTGCATGGATGATGCTGGTGAGAGGGGTCATTGTGGTATTCCATGACATGTCATGTAGAACCATGACATGTCATGTAGAATTCATGATGTCAGTAGAATCTGTGTGTGTGTTCGAGGCATTAGTTCTGGGTGGCTGTTGGAAGAAGACGTGCCTTTTCCTGTGGATGTTAAGCTGTTCTGCCATCCATTAAATCTACACGCTGGAACCCATATACTCTTGTGTTGATTTATAACACAATTACTGGCGACGATCGGGATCAGCTATTCCGCATGTGTATGGAAGCGGAATCACGGCGGAACAGCGTTCACGTGAAGCTACCACCTTCAACAGAAATTGACGGCTTTTCGCCGGTTTCGGTAACGTACTGCCACTCAACTGTTAATTTTTTTTCTCTTTTACTCGGCCTGCTTAGCGGAGTTTGTAAGATTTCCCTCGTACTGTTCACCCGCTCACCTGTTTGCCGTTTAGCCATTCAAATCGGCTGAGCGTTCCAGTGCGACTCGAGGAAGTCTCCCAGCCCGTCATTGTTTGACGCGCGCCTCTCTTCCCGCAGTAACAAGACGCAAGGCATTGTGGGCCATCACCTTCAACCCCAGTGACGCGCTGACGTCACAAGCGTACCACCATCTTGGAATTCTTCGAAATTCATCGGAGTACAGGGAAATTCTCCGACATCACAAGTTTTTGCATATTTGCGTGTTTTACTCACAGTTCGAGTGGGCAGTTACTCAACAACAATTTGAAGGTATTAAATACATATCTATATATTTACATATTTATAGAATCCGTATCATAAATTTTATTTTTGGAAAAAGAAATGTCGAACATTGCTGCTCCCCCTCATTTTTTACAAACAGCAGGAGATCCTAACATCGAATGGGACTTATGGTTTCCCATGTTCATAGCTTATGTAGATGTCCTGGAAAAGGAGGGGTGTTCTGCCAAACGCAAACTAGCTCTTTTACGACATTGTTTAGGAGGGGCAGGAATTAAAGAATTTGACAATCTTCCTCCAATTGAAGATGCTGGTGACATTGACGTTTTTGAAAAAGCAACTAGGCAAATGAAAATCCGTTTTGGCAGGAAAATAAACACTGTCATGGAGAGGTTCAAGTTTTACTCTCGCATTCAAAAACAGGATGAGTCCATAGAAGACTATGTTTCGGCACTACGCTCTTTAGCCTGTTATTGTTCATTCGAAACAATTTCCTACGAACAGGTTCTTAGAGACCAGATCATGATGCGAACAAAGAGCAAGAAAATTCAGGAGAGACTTTGGCTTGGAACAGAAACCACGCTTAACCACTTGGATGCTAAGGCATGCCGATCATGCCCATTGACTTTCCATTGAAATCAATGGAAACTCCATGACGAGTTACCCTTGTCATTAGCGCTGAAGGGGTTAATGCTGTTATTAACATAGCCAAGGGTATAGAACAGTCAGAGTTGTTTGTATCAGAAATTAGAGGTGCAAATGTCAAATCCTCGGTTCCCGAGCCTGAAGTTGCCTTAGTTAAAAACCAATCTAACCCCAATTTTTCTTCCAGGAACGTTTTGAGGAAAGATAGCGAAAAAAAATCCAGTGAAGTCAAAACCTATCCAGATAACAGATTTGGCCAAAGAAAAAACATTTCATGCTACCGTTGTTGTAGTCCCAACCATGTTGGCAATTATAAAGGTTGCCCTGCCTGGGATAGAGTTTGTGTGAAGTGTAAACGTAAAGGTCATTTTGGAAATGTCTGTCGTTCAACACAAAGAGTGAATTATATTTCGCAAGAAGAGGAGGAAGTTCTCAATAGTTTCAATTGCATCCTTTCAGTGGATGAGGTTGAACAAGATGAATTTCCCTCTTATCCCATTCTGGTTGATGGCATGTCCATTGAGCTAATGATGGATTCGTGTTCACGATACTCCATCATTGGGTTAGATTTGTTTAAAAACTTCTGGGACAATAGGGAACTCTGTATTCCGGATATTCATCCTGGAGGTTACTCAGGCAAGAAAATAGAATTGGAAGGGTACTTCTGGGCCAAACTTCAAGTTAAAGATCGTGTCACAAATGGGAAGGTGTATGTAGCCACTAAAGGAGTAGCTATTTTAGGATGGCCACACCAACGTGAATTAGGCATCAAACTAGATCCTAATGCCAATCCTCCTGTGTGTTTTATTGACCCTGAGGTGAATTTACTTTCTGATATGAATGATTCTTGTTTCATTAGCAATATCAAAAATAAGTTTCCAAATGTCTTTAGAGATACCCTTGGCAAGTACACAGACTTCAAACATAGAATAATTCTCAATGAGAATGCTGTGCCAGTTAGACACAGGGTAAGGAATGTCCTGTTAGCTTACAGAGATAAGCTCAAAGGAATTTTGGATGATCTTGTTTTAAAGCATATCATCGAACCTATTGAGTCTTCTCCTTGGGTTTCCCCCGTTGTTCTATCCCTCAAGAGTTCTGGGGATCTCCGTCTCTGTGTGGACCTTCGTAGCCTGAACCAGGAAATATGGGTTGATAAACATCCCTTACCGAATATTCATGAATTGATTTAATCTTTGTCTGGTGCCACTGTGTTCTCTACGATAGACTTGGCGAGTGCATATCACCAAGTGGAGCTCCATGAAGATTCCAGGAAATTGACAGCATTTGTGACTCCAGAGGGCATGTATCAATACTTGAGGATGCCCTTTGGACTGGCCAGTGCTGCATCCGTCTTTCAAAGACTCATGCGAGATGTACTAAAGAACTGCAGTGGTGCAGTGGCTTTCCAAGATGATATTTTGATTTTCGGAAAGGATTGTGAAGAGCATGATTTGAACTTGTATTCTGTTCTTAATTGTATTCAAGAGAAAGGTTTAACCTTAAAGTTTTCAAAATGTAAATTTAGACAGTTTAAAGTCGAATACTTAGGCCATGAGATTTCAGAGAGTGGTATTAAGCCCAAACTCAGCCATGTCAAAAGTATTCTGTCTGCTCCTATCCCTACTTCCAAGGAACAGTTACTATCCTTTCTAGGTCTTACAGAATTTTATGGGAAATTTGTTCAGAATTACTCCATGTTAGTACACTCTTTACGCTCCTTACTCAAGAAACAAGCAAAATTTGAATGGGGAAAAGACCAGCAGGAGTCTTTTGATACTCTTAAAAGGAAAATTGTAAGTGCTCCTTTTCTCAAACCTTTTTCAGTTAACAAGGAATGTATAATTTGTGTGGATGCCAGTAATGTGGGCCTTGGCGCAGTGTTAATGCAAAAAGATAATTCAGGTGAATATGTTGTCTCCTATGCTTCAAGGTCTCTTCGTGGTTCTGAAGTCAATTATTCCACGATAGAGAGGGAGTTACTTGCATGTACCTGGGCCACCCAACATTTCCGTCAGTTTATTTGGGGTACCAGATTTTCACTAAGGACTGACCACAAGCCTCTGGTCACTATGCTATCGGCTGGAGGTGGTAGGACTCTTACTGCTCGTTTAGCGAGGCTTGCTGCAAAGTTGCAGGAATATCGATGTGTTGTCACCTATGTTCCGGGTCGCCTAAATGTCCATGCAGATTGCATGTCTCGTTTTCCAGTTAAGGATAGTCCAGCTGTGGATCATTCTGAAGAATGCGATGTGGCTTTTACCATGTGTGATATAAACATCATTGTTAATGACAATCAGTCCAAACTGATTTCTCAGGCTGCTTGGACTAAAGCTTGGGATCAGGATGATGTTCTCAAGGATGTAAGGTTGTTTTTAAACAAAGGTTGGCCCGAAGAGAGGAAACTTAGTGGTGAACTAGCTTCTTTCTTTAAGGTGAAGGATGAGTTGATGGATGATGGTACTATGATCTTTAGGGATGATAAAATCATTCCCCCCTTGGGCATACGAGATATGATTTGTGATCTGGCTCATGAAGGTCATTTAGGGATGCCTTCCACTAAGAGAAGGATCAGAGAATTTTATTGGTGGCCTAGTATGGACAACATGATTGACACATGGGTAAGGAATTGTTTCCCTTGTTCGTTGAGTGACAAATCCGTGAAACCTATTTCTGTGAGTCCTACTCCTGTCGAGTTTGTTCAAGGTCCGTGGCGCAAACTTGGTGTAGACATCATTGGCCCCTTTAGTTATCAGTCGGGCAAAGAGATGTTTGCCATTGTTCTGGTAGATTATTTTTCCAAGTGGCCGGAATTGAAAATTGTGGAGAAGGTAAGTTCTGATGTTATTGTCGACTTCCTTAATGAAGTCTTTTCCAGAGAAGGTCTGCCTGAAGAACTTGTTACTGATAATGGTCCACAATTTGTTAGCGAATTTTTTTCATCATTCCTCTCCAGTTGTGGTATCAAACATAAAAGAGTTTCCAACTATTTTCCTCAAGCCAACGGACAAGTGGAACGCTTTAATAGAGTAATTAAAGAATCTTGTCAGTTGGCTTTGCGTAGTGGTTTGAAGTGGAGGAAAGCTCTCCAAGCAACTTTATTGACATATCGTTTTTCCCCCAATACTGTGACTGGATTGTCACCTTTTGAGATGTTGCGCTGTAGAAAACCTGATTCGAAGCTTATGCCTTGGTGGTTGCGTACTGAAAAAGGTGACTATCTAGAATTAGATTTGAAGGCTGTCAGAGAGAGAGTCAATAAATACCAAGCTAAGGTGTCTAGTGTTCCAGCACGTAATATGGGTCTACCCAAATTGAGTGTTGGTGACTTCGTGAGAGTGAAGTTTGGTGGACAAGTCCGTAAAGGTTCCCCTAGATGGTCTGGTCCTCTTCGAATCATTGAACTCTTCAGCAAAGCTGTTAGGGTGGAAGATGGGAAAATTTGGAATTTGAGACGCATATCTGTGTGTAGATCTGATGACCTGAGAAACTTCTCTGAACATAAGTCCACTGATTCTAATTCTTTCCCTTTACATTCTGGCGTTTCTCCTTCTAACGACTCACCTGTTGTGAATGAAAGTTCTGAGCTTTGTGGTACTCATGAAGCCTTTGATCATTTGTCTGTGAATAAGAATGTTAATGTTAACAATTTTACCAATGATGATGTCCTCAATGGTTCTACTTTTTGTGAAGATGCAACCAAGAATGTTATTCCTGTGAATGTTGATCAGGATATTGTTGCAGACAACTTGGTTAATATGGACCTTTCTGATTGTGTTCTTCCTGCCTGTGATCAAAGGTCAACTGCTTCACGGCGTAGTTCACGTGTCAGATGTTTTCCTATGAAATTTAAGGATTTTGTTCGGTTCTGATTTTTTTTTATTTTTTTTTCTCTTCCCTCTTCTCTCTATTTTTTTTTTCTGTTTTTTTTTGTTGTGTTTTTCTTTCGGTTAGTTTTTTTTGAAGGGGGGGAGGTGTGTGGTATTCCATGACATGTCATGTAGAACCATGACATGTCATGTAGAATTCATGATGTCAGTAGAATCTGTGTGTGTGTTCGAGGCATTAGTTCTGGGCGGCTGTTGGAAGAAGACGTGCCTTTTCCTGTGGATGTTAAGCTGTTCTGCCATCCATTAAATCTACACGCTGGAACCCATATACTCTCTTGTGTTGATTTATAACAGTCATGTAGACATTGAACAGAATGGGGAAGAATGTACTCATTGTGAAACTCTGCATGTAAATTTGACAGTACCCGAAGTAAAGGTTACCAGACCGACTGGGTGCGGCCCGTCAGGAAGGAGAAAACGCCGCAAAAAGTAGAACCGTAGATGCCAGCTTCATGCAGTCATTGAATAAGGATGGGGTAGGAGATGATGTCAAAGGCTGCAGAAAGATACGGTGGGAGGGGAGTCGTGGTGTAAACCTGTTCATCTGGTTTTAATCTGTGACAGTGGTGAGGGCAGTCTCTGTCCAATGGTTGGCCCTGAATCAAGATTGAGTGGGTTAAGGAGATGTTTTTTAGTGAGGTGAGTGGCTAGCCATTTGTTTATCATCTTTTCAATTATTGTTTATCATGTTTTCAATTACTTTTTTCAGTAGGATAGCAGGGAGATAGGTCTGTAGTTGGCTTGTGTCTTTGGGTCTGCTGAGCGTATCTTGAGTTGGCGGAATATTGTGGCCTGTTAACAGATGTCCGCGTAGGTAACTTTGATGATCGAGTCATGCAGGGTGAGGGTTGCACTGATGGGGTCCAGTCCCTCTGGTGAAGAATGGTGAGGGCTGTGTCCGAGGGTGCTCAGGAGTGTATTGATTGCATGGTCTTTGCAGTGAATGAGAGAGAAAGGTAAAAAAGAAAACCATGGAGGGCAAAACAAAGATAGATGGATAGACATAAAGGCAAAAAATAAGGCTAGAAGGAAGGGTGAAATGAAGGAAAACTGAAAGGAAGGAAACAAGGAAGAAAAGAGGTGTGAAAACAAGAAAGGGTGAAATGAAAGTAGGAAGTGTAAAAGTAAGGGTGACAAGAAGGAAGGGTAAAGGGGAAGAAGGTTGAAAAGGGAATTAACAGTGAGAATGGATGGAAAGTTCAAAGTATATATTAAAGGATGAAATGATCATTTTGTCAAAGATGGATGAATAAAAAGGTGAAAGGACAGATGGATAGGCAAAAGGATGGATAGATGGAGGGACAGGTGGATGAATAAATAGATGCATAGATGGCTGAAAGGTTGAATAGGTGTATAGATCCATGGATGGGTGAAATAATTGATGGATGGGAGACTAGGTTTATCGATGTATGGAAAGGTAAAGAGATGAATGGATGGATGGATGGATGGATGGAAGGATGGATGGATGGATGGAAGGATGAATGGATAGATCTTGTGTGAATGTAAGGATTAAACAAGCTCTTCTAGAAATGTTTAAATATGCTCACTTGGAACCATCAGTCCCATTAGTGGTGAGGGTTTAAGTAGATATATTCTAATTTTTTAGCTACCCCCTTAAGCCATATTCTCTGTCCATCTATCTTCTACAAAGCTATGGGTTGCCGCACAGAGTGTAGGAGTTAGTGAAGAAATCCCTTATGTTTAGGGGTGTGTGAAATCCGTGCAATTTCCATATGCCTAATTACATAACTTTTAGGAACATTACGTGAAATTACGCAAAATGTGAAATAGTAATTATCACTAGTGCCAGCCTAGTTTTAATACAATTCTCTGATATCTGGTTCCATTGTCTAAGTGTTTGGAGGGCAATCGGCCTGCTTGAATGTTGCTGTCCCCTGTCCCTCCACTTACGTTGGTGTTGGGAAGAAACTATTAGCCAATGGTTGGAAATTGCATCCAACACCTAGCTGCGCATGGACGTCACCTGTGACCGGTCTACTGAGACACAGGCTTTGCAAATTAGCCCTTGGGGCCACTGGGAAACCACAGAGGAGACTTAAGACACACTATTTAGAACCCCCAATGGATATGGCCTAACATCATGGACAATACATGCTGCATTGTACCAATCAAATATATCTGGAGGCGGGGTTTGGTGGCTCAGTAGAGTAATGCATACACTCCAGAGATCAGCGTTTGTCTCCATGATCACAAGTTTGAACCACAAAGGGAACTCTCATCCTTTCAGCCTTCTAAGGTTGATTAAAACCACTGAGTTAGGCTAAAATACAATCTGTCAATAGCGCCAAGAAATCATCTTTTGGGGTGAATATGCACTATACAACTATGCCTGTTATGTAAACAAGTGTAGGATGCAGCTGTGCATTACAAACCCTCAAAATAAATGTAAAATGTCAGTAAAGGAGAAAGAAAGGGAGGAATATCAAGCACAGTATACAGGGATATATTCCAGTGTAGGGGTGCTGCTAGTCTAAGCCACCACAAGATCAGACGTGTCCAGTGAGGCTCTAAGTAATAAGCATTTGTAATGCAATAGGTCTTGCATTAGGAAAGTTTGAGCTATTGGTATTGTAAATGACAAATTTTTTATTTATGTTTTGTTTTTGAAACTAGCGAAATTAATAGCTTTTTCATTTACAATGCCAATAGTTATGACTTTCGCAAATGTGACACCTATAGCATTTGTAATATAATATGTGTTGTATTTACGTGACTTACATGTATTGATATTACAATAGCCTTTAATTTTTTTAAATAATTAATACTTAAATACAAATTATTGTAATTTATAATGGCAATAGCTTAAACTTTTGTCAATAACTTTTGTGAAGATTATGTTCAGTGTATCCAAGAACAAAAGTGAAATATTAACATCTTCTTGTTACATTTGTAATAAAGCTTGAAATATTGAGAGAACATTTTTGAACCAGTTGTTGTTGAATGGTTGCACAGATTGATGCTGTGGTGGCGCTGAGTGATGTGATGGCGAACGAGTGATGCTGTAGCGTTCAGTGATGCTGTGGTAGCGCATAGTGATGTTGTGGTGCCCCCGAGTGATGTTGTATGCTATGCTATGCTTTGTTTTGCTATGCTATGTTTCGTTGTGTTTTATTATGCTATGCTTTGTTTTGCTATGCTATGTTTCGTTATGCTATGCTTTGTTATGCTATGTTTTGTTATGCTATGCTATGCTAAGCTTTGTTTTGTTATGCTATGCTATGTTGTGTTTTGTTATGTTATGCTATGTTTTGTTATGCTATGCTATGATTTGCTATGCTTTGCTATGCTATGTTTTGTTATGTATGCTATGTTTTGTTGTGTTTTGCTATGTTTTGTTATGCTATGCTATGTTTTGTTATGTTATCACCTTGCGTGCTGGTTACGGAACCACTCCGTCACCAGCCACGGACGTGCTGTGCTGGTGACGGAGTTGTTCTGTCACTGCCCGGCCGCCGCCCCTGCGCTGCTGTGGAAAATGACAATGTATATGTACATAAGCGGCGTTCATTTATGTTCACCCTCGCCACTGTTTAAAGTAAAGCGAAAGTCACGAAACAGTGGCCACGCCATCTTGTCCCCTTTTTAGGCCCCATCACGAACATAGATAGCAGCCATTTTGTGTGTCATGACCTCTCTGCCCACTGCCAATAGCCTGCGCGTCTCTCCCCGTCACTCCCCAGCCTCGCAAGTATTCCCCCGTGCCCTGACAGCCCCCGGTCTCTCCTGCTTGGGTCATAAACGCACCTCTAAACACGACCCTGTCTCAGAGCCACATCCCGTGCTGAAACCCCTGCCCCCTCGCTCTTTCATCCCACCCTTAGAACAGGCCCTTTGATAACCCCTTCCTCCTTGCCCGATTGTCCGGCCTGATCCCAGGCCATCACTTAGCCCAACAGATGCAGTTTATTGCCCCTACAGTAGGACCTCGCCTCACTTCAAAGAAACGGGGATTAATCAATGCCCTCACACCCTTAGATCCGACCGATCACCCGCATTTCTGTTCCCAGCGGAATGTCCAGCTGCGCGATAGCCATCATGCTGAGATTAGGGGCGGGGACTCCTACTGTAGATATGTGTGGGAACGGGCCTGAACCGGGGATTCCAAAGATGCCTTTTCCGTACTTCAAAGCAATACCACGGATGTCACAAATGTAATAAAGCCATAAAACTGTGTATAAGAGGCCAGGCCTCAGAGATGTGGTTAGAGCACCTCGAGAAGATACCCTGTTGTCTGATTTGACGTGTTCTGCTCTGTCGGAATAAACTCCTGTTTCCTGTCTTCCAGTCTCCAGCGCCTGCCTCTTTATTTGGTAACAGTAAGTTGGGTGAGAGGCGGCTAACGCCGGGCAAATCTTGAAAAGGGGTAATCGACCTGATCTGCCTGACCCTTTTTCATCAATTGGCGTCCCAAACGTGGGGCCCATCAGCGACACGTGGATCCAGTGGGAGAGGTCCCAACGACAGAGTGAACGACTGCAACGATCGGGAAGAGCTCCTGCCCGATAGACCCTTGTCTGGCAGCCGATCATCCGAACTTCACTGGTTCCGAGCAGAGCTCTCTCGAGTGATCTACGGTCCTGACTGGGAACCATCAGGAGTGCCACAGCAATTACGGAGAATAGAGGACGATCGGGCGCTGGAAGCGGAAGACGAGAAACTGTCCATACGGTCCGGGTAAGGTCGTGTAACACGACGAATTGCGAATTGATTGTTTGATTGTCATTGGAAAATACTAGTATTACGCATTTGATTGTTTTGTCCTGAGAGATTCTCTGTCTACAAACGGGGAAGGATAGGAGTATTCTCCCTTTGCAGATAGTGAAGGGTGGGTAGCGCAGGCTTTTGCCCCCGTTGTAACCCGTCGCGCCTACTTCCCTCTCCATTTGATTGATTGTTATCCAAGCATTTATTGTTTTGGAATTGGTTCTCTTTGGATCATTCTCTATTTGCAAACAAGCACAGAGTCGCAACACTCTGTTTAGTCTTTGCAGATAGTGAAGGATAGGTAACGGAGGCTTTTGCCCCCGTTGTAATCCGTCGTGCCTATTTTTATCCCTCATTGATTGATTGTTTGATCGAACATTGATCGTTCGGAATTGGTTCTCTGAAAGGATCTTCTCTGCCTACAAACAGGGAGGAACAGGAAGATCTCTCTCTTTGCAGATAGTGAAGGGTAGGTAGCGCAGGCTTTTGCCCCCGTTGTAACCCGTCGTGCCTATTTTTATTCCTCATATTGATTGATTGATTATTTGTCCGAACACTGACTGTTTGGAATTGGTTCTCTCTTTGGGTATTCCCTATTTGCGAATACTGTAGAATAGAAATAGTCTACCTAGTCTCCGCAAAGTAGTGAAGGATAGGTAGTGCAGACTTTTGTCCCCGTTGTAACCCGTCATGCCTATCTTCTCCCCATTGTTCAGTAGTTGGTTCAGCCCGGACCATTTATTAGAGGTAGATCATCTGGCTCCACCGGAGGACACCCCTAATAAAAAGGACATATAAAAAAAAAAAAATTGCGGATTAACCGCTGTATCGTGCTAGCAAACAATAACATAAAAATCGTTAGGAAAAACAAAAGGAATCGAGCAAAATCAGTAGGCCACTGATGAGATCTCCCTTTTTTTGACCTCGCTGAAATAGAAACATTAGGAACAACCCCTCAGGAGAAATATGAAACTAGTGAGAAGAGCCGAACTCAACGCCATGATGACTGCAAGACAGCCCGGCTCCACCGCCCACCCCGCCCAAATAACGACAAACCCTACGCAAATATTATAAATATACAACACTCCAGCAAAGTAACATGTTAAAACGTTTTCTTGTACAACTATATATTAAGCAACTATTTACATGGCAAACGGCTGCAACAACAAACCCACAATGCATTTCGCCGTCTGCTTGACGCCGTTCCTGTCCCTCCTTCCTCAAAGTAGCAATGTTGCGCTACTTTGGGCTACTTTTTAGTAGTTTTTTGGGCGTTAGAAAGTCTACAATAGCCATCAGCTGGCGAGGTAGCGTCGGTGGCGGCCTGGGGTGGAGGACCATTGCGCAAATAGCCCGGAGGCGACACCACGCGCCGAGGCCTGCCCCCAGGATATATCAGCGTTCCGCTCGACGAGCCCCGCGGTTGGCTGACCGGGGGACCCGCTCCTGTGGCCGTGGCAAAGAGCGGCTGGCCGCCATCGGCCGGAGAAGTCGTGGGGTGAATGGCCCGGCCCGGAATGTACTGGTTTTCCCATTCCCTTCTTCTTCCGGCGCCTTGCAGGCCACGGGGGGGGGGATGTCTTGCTTATGCCTCCGACCCCCCCCCCCTCTTTCATCGCCTGGTCCAGCCATAACGAATGTCAGCGAGACGGCGTGGGGTGCACTGGGAGGAAGAGGCGGCGCGGACGAGCCTCTCCCATCTCCTCAGGTGGAGGCCCCTCAGCTGCACCCCCAACGCTCCACTCACCCGACAAGGGTTCGTCCACTCTTGCAGTACAGCGACGCTCCACTCACCCAGCAGGGTCTCGTCCACTGTGGCGGTGCAACAACGCTTCGCCCGACAGGCTGGAGTCCGTCTGCTCTTGCGACCCAGTGACTGCCGGTAGCTGCAGAACTCCTAAAAATGGCGGTCGACTCTGCAGGAATGGGCCTGGCGTGAAAAGATGGCCTGGTCGCCTGTCAACCAGAAAATGGGCCCCCGTCCAGAAGCGTTCTCCTCAGCTTTGAAGATTCTATGAGAACTGCAGGGGCCCCAGGCCCCCCGATGGGGAACGACTGCCATGATTGCCCGCAGAACGACCAAGACGTAGCCACGAGACGTTGGCGCCCTCATGCTGACGCCAGCCTCAGTTTGAATGACCAAAAATACTGCAGACTACCGATTTGTTCAGTTCCGGTGGAACACCAGTATGACCCGGTAGGAAAGATTGTTGCCCCCCACCCCTTTTTTTTGATTGATGGTTCATGTCACCGGTCCCTTCTGTTGTCCTTTAACGAAACTTTTGGACTGCCGAAAGAGGCTCTGGTCCAACCATGAGTTGGTGGAGACATTTTGACTATACATAGACCTGCCTGACCCCACCCAAAATGGCGCCGGTACAAACGAAACTCGCAACTCCCTGTTGTGTTCCGGATGCTCAGCCTTGATATCATGGGATATGTATGCAGTTTTTGAAGCGCATGGCGGGAGGGGATGGTTACTGATTGAACATTCGGACAATGAATTGATATTAAGTTCTGACGTGTCATTGATTACAGTATTATTGAAAGTTCGAATTTCCGACACTTATGGTACTTGCCCACAATGAATTTTCGATATGATATTATTGCACTTATCGTACCTTAATGAAATCAACGACTACCGACTCCGTTACGTTTTCCTCAAATAAATATGCCCTCATGTACAGTTCCAGTCTGCTCCGTGGCCGGCCCACGTGGTTGTAGGCCCGCATTTGTACGCCAACACTTTTAAATAAAAGTTTTTTTGTGAAAAGCAAACATAGTTGTAGCACTTGGATTGGTAAGTTTCGAATAAATGGCCATTGTTTCCGATATACGTAAAATACAGGTGAAATAAAGCAATTCGATTACTTAAAGGTTAAAAAAAGCAAAGTACACAGAAATATTGCAAATGTGAATGGTCCAGGTTTGTTGCGTGTGTTTTTTATTTTGCTTTTGTGCAACGTAAAGCAATCGATAAAGGACCCGGTATTTAGCCTTTACTTTATATGCCACATATATCAGGGAAGTTGTTTCAGATGCCCCTAAGCCACTCCGAAGGAATGCTACCTAGCCCCTCTAGTTTCCGTGCACCCCCACTTTACACTGACTGCCCTTTTGTTTTGACCCTCCCCTACACACGATCCGCAATACCACACTTGGGCGATCTATGCAATACACAGTCCATCAATGATTATCTCTCCCGCACTACCAGTCCCTCTGGGCTTAAAACGCCGAGATGAAAGGGACTGCATCCCGTGGGGATAGGTCGAGTATGTGGTAAGTAAAAGCCTTTTCGGGTTTATGTGTGCGGATGTGTTTTAAAACGCTGCCCCCACCCCTTCTTTTCCCCTTCTTTCTGCAGGTCACATCGGAACATCGATTAAAGAATGGAGAAGACCTAAACAACACGCCATGGTTCCGCGGGAAAAATTATATATTATCCATGGAGACTGCCCCTGAGAACGTGACGAATTTGTGTGATATGAATGCACGCGTGTATGCCCGGATGTGTATAACTCGACTGGATACACGTTGCACACGTTTGACTTGATAAGAAAGATATTTTTGAGTGATGATCGAACGGCCGATGGAATGGGGAAAAGGGGTCTAAACATGGTGCCTATACACGACGA
Source organism: Lissotriton helveticus (assembly GCF_964261635.1). Classification (NCBI taxonomy): domain Eukaryota; kingdom Metazoa; phylum Chordata; class Amphibia; order Caudata; family Salamandridae; genus Lissotriton; species Lissotriton helveticus. Next base: position 1,914,523,340 of record NC_136065.1, read on the forward strand.
ACAAACAAAGATATAACACTCCCTTACTTCGAAACGACTGTCTCTCTCTCTCTCTCTGAACCCAGCGACTGGAAGGGTGGCCTGAAGCAGAAACTTGGCGAGTTATTGCAGTATGGCAAAAATATGACTCCAACCGGCACCCCAAATAATGCAACCAAGAATGACGTGCACCTATGAGTAGATTCATACGGTAACTAAATAGGGGAAGGTTCAGGAATATTCCGGGGTGAGGTTTACCCAAGTACCCTCCTCCTGGAAGACTAGGAATATTGCCAATGCTTAAGATTTACCACCTCCTTCTTGCACCCTCATAGATGTGAAACTCAAAGCTGCCCATTGTTCTCCTGACTGACACCCTCCGTTGCCTCAGCCTGGATACCCATTCGCTAAAAACGATTAGAAGATCCCACCGTGAGTATTAGCCCGACCAGGTTAGTTCCCGAACAATTGACAAAGGTGTAAGTATTTGCAACCGAGGTCAACAGCAAAAGAGAGCCAGGTGAATTAAATAGGATACTAAGGATGCGCAGCATGCAGGAGGAAATCTCTTTGGCCAAGTACTGTTCTATGTTGTGTCTTGGGTTTTTGTATATAATACATGTACTACCCCCCCGCCTGAATTCATGTGTACGTAGTGTATGGATTTACGTCGTCCCTCAGTCTGTGTTTCTATATAACATGACCCCTACTGTTTTGTGTTGTGTGCGCACTAAATGGCCTATTATTGTACACGTTTCTCTCTCTCTTTCTCTCTCTCCATGTTGTACGTGTACCGAATAGGTCATTTAAAATGCGGACGACTCTCCCTCCGAGGGTCCCCCTGTTCCCTCTTCCTTTGTGTGGTAACGTTGTGCCCCGCCGGCACGAGCCTAATTGGTTTTCGAACACAAAGGTGTTCGGCAAATTGACAGAAACTAAAACAATTTTAATTTGCCATATTACTACCCCTCCTTTCTGTAAAATGATGGAACTTGAATTGGCTATGAAGGAAAGGACAGGTAAGACGACTGATGTCCCCTAATCTGGCCTTTTTATAGGAGGACTATATGTCAGTGGCTTTCTGTTCTCAGTTCGTTAGAAACATGATCCCCAATGCCCAGATTGCCCCACCTCTCTGCACCCAAACACGGATGTCCAAAACGTCCCCGTTTCTCCCGATTGACCCCAGCTCCATATCCTGAAGTATAACTGATGGCCCTGATTAACTGTTGCCCCCCGAGAAAAGAATGTTTAGCCTCTACCCCTCTCTCATGATGATGGAAGACTGCCAGGGCTTGGGTTAGAGAGACGAGTCTCTACCGAAGGATCCAATTTCGAGTTTGAGGGAATACACAGTTGATAGGAGTCTGACCTCTCTCCCTATACGTCATGAATGAACGCCAAATAGACTTAGTATGAGCTCAGTAGACATGCCTGTATACATGCTCCACAGTGGTAACTTCTGACCGTGACCGATGAACGTACCCCCAACTACTTAGATTTGGGGCGGAATTGAAATGTATAAATGTCCTCTCCTGCCAGTTCTCTAAAACCTGTTTTTTTACCCATTCAAAGATACACAGTCACCGGAGGAGAGGGGCCGGACGTGACGCACAACCTGGCCGCAGATCATGAGGCACGTGTGACCTCGACCTAAGGTGGAGCCGCAGAGCAACGGGACGCGGGACGAGGCACCACTCCCAAACGGGGAAAATGAAAGGATGGAGGGCTGCCTTGAAGCCCTCTGCTTGTTGACCCATGCGTGCCAGAAGTCCCCGCCCCTTCGAGCCCGATTGATGGACCTGCCTGCTCATCACCCTTTGCTCCCTTGGTTTGTCTCGAAGATCTGGTCCCACTCCGCCCTCTCTTCCCTCGATTATCCGACAAACGCCCCCCCTTTTTTCTTTTCACGTGGATTTTGACTCAGAGAAGAAGAACAGCATTTAGGTAGAGTAGGGTTTGCCGCGGAAGGAGAAAGAAATGCAGGTGCTCAGCATGAGGCACCCATAAAAAGATTAGTTAGGAAACAGGACTGTGGTCTAACAGCAGAGGACAGATCGCACCCTGCGACGTGTAAAGAAGGATCCAAGCTGGACCTATAGCTCCACCGCCGGTGCTCAACAGCGCCAACGGAAGAAAACGAACTACCAGAGCCTACCAGTGATGGCTCGCTACTAAAAAGACACTGTGGCGAAGACCCCCCCCCCCTTTCTGAACTTTCTACCCCCCTTTCTGACTAATTGCTTGTATTGGACAAAATCCCTCCCTCAACCACTTTTGTTGCCTTCAAAATGTTTCATCGGTCACTTTTAAACACAACAAATGTAAATTCATATGTATTCCACCTTGTATGTCGCATCGGCTACACATAGTTATATGCAATCCACCAGTACTGACAAACGCTATCTCATTGACCACACACGACTATATGTACACCCCGTTAGTTATGATAAACACGGAAATGAACTGACTTATGTTAAAAAGCGGCGACTGTGGAAAATGACAATGTATATGTACATAAGCGGCGTTCATTTATGTTCACCCTCGCCACTGTTGAAAGTAAAGCGAAAGTCACGAAACAGTGGCCCGCCATCTTGTCCCCTTTTTAGGCCCCATCACGAACATAGATAGCAGCCATTTTGTGTGTCATGACCTCTCTGCCCACTGCCAATAGCCTGCGCGTCTCTCCCCCTCACTCCCCAGCCTCGCAAGTATTCCCCGCGCCCTGACAGCCCCCGGTCTCTCCTGCTTGGGTCATAAACGCACCTCTAAACACGACCCTGTCTCAGAGCCACATCCCGTGCTGAAACCCCTGCCCCCTCGCTCTTTCATCCCACCCTTAGAACAGGCCCTTTTATAACCCCTTCCTCCTTGCCCGATTGTCCGGCCTGATCCCAGGCCATCACTTAGCCCAACAGATGCAGTTTATTGCCCCTACAGTAGGACCTCGCCTCACTTCAAAGGAACGGGGATTAATCAATGCCCTCACACCCTTAGATCCGACCGATCACCCGCATTTCTGTTCCCAGCGGAATGTCCAGCTGCGCGATAGCCATCATGCTGAGATTAGGGGTGGGGACTCCTACTGTAGATATGTGTGGGAACGGGCCTGAACCGGGGATTCCAAAGATGCCTTTTCCGTACTTCAAAGCAATACCACGGATGTCACAAATGTAATAAAGCCATAAAACTGTGTATAAGAGGCCAGGCCTCAGAGATGTGGTTAGAGCACCTCGAGAAGATACCCTGTTGTCTGATTTGACGTGTTCTGCTCCGTCGGAATAAACTCCTGTTTCCTGTCTTCCAGTCTCCAACGCCTGCCTCTTTATTTGGTAACAGTAAGTTGGGTGAGAGGCGGCTAACGCCGGGCAAATCTTGAAAAGGGGTAATCGACCTGATCTGCCTTACCCTTTTTCATCAATGCATCAATTTCGCGCCTGCGTGGCGTGTTCTATTGAGCGGGTGGGGCCGTGACGGAACCACTCCGTCACAAGCACAGCACACCCGTGGCTCGTGACGGAGTGGTTCCGTCACGAGCATGGCAGCGCCGCGACGGCCCCCCACTCCCCCCAGCGCCGCAGCGGAATTACCGCCGCGGCCAAGGGGTTAAGCTATGTTTTGTTATGTTATGCTATGTTTTGTTCTGCTATGTTTTGTTGTTTTTGTTATGCTATGCTATGTTTTGTTATACTATGCTAAGTTTTGTTTTGCTATGCTTTGTTATGTTATGCTATGCTTTTTTTTGTTATGCTATGTTTTCTTATGTTATGCTATGTTTTGTTGTGTTTAGTTTAGCTATGCTATGCTTTGTTGTGTTTTGCTATGCTATGTTTTGTTTTGTTATGCTATGTTTTGCTTTGCTATCCTATACTTTGTTTTGCTATGCTATGCTATGTTTTGCTATCCTATGCTTTTTTGTTATTCTATGCTATGCTGTGTTTTGTTATGCTATGCTATGTTTTGTTATGCTATGCTGGTGCTGGTGTGTGAGGGTGTGTGAGGGTGTATGAGGGTGAGTGAGGGTGAGGGTGTGTGAGGGTGAGGGTGTGTGAGGGTGAGAGGGTTGTGAGGGTGAGGTGTGTGAGGGTGTGGGTGTGAGGGTGAGTGAGGGTGTGTGAGGGTGAGGGGGTGTGAGGGTGAGGGGGTGTGAGGGTGAGGGGGGTGAGGGTGTGTGAGGGTGAGGGGGTGTGTGGGTGAAGGGGTGTGAGGGTGAGTGAGGATGAGGGGGTGTGAGGGTGAGGGTGTGTGAGGGTATGAGGGTGTGTGAGGGTGAGGGGGGTGAGGGGGTGTGAGGGTGAGTGAGGATGAAGGGGTGTGAGGGTGAGGGTGTGTGAGGGTGGGTGAGAGGGTGTGTGAGGTTGAGGGTGAGAGGGTGCATGAGGGTGAGAGGGTGTGAGGGTGTGTGAGGGTGAGGGGGTGTGAGGGTGTATGAGGGTGAGGGGGGTGAGGGGGTGAGGGTGTGTGAGGGTGAGGGTGTGTGAGGGTGAGGGGGTGTGAGGGTGAGTGAGGATGAGGGGGTGTGAGGGTGAGGGGGTGTGAGGGTGAGGGGGTGTGAGGTTGAGGGTGTGAGGGTGAGTGAGGGTGTGTGAGGGTGAGGGTGTGAGGGTGAGGGGGGTGAGGGGGTGTGAGGGTGAGGGGGGGTGTGAGGGTGAGGGGGTGTGAGGGCGAGGGTGTGAGGGTGTGTGAGGATGAGGGGGTGTGAGGGTGTGTGAGGGTGAGGGTGGGTGAGAGGGTGTGTGAGGGTGAGAGGGTGCGTGAGGGTAAGAGGGTGTGTGAGGGTGAGAGGGTGTGTGAGGGTGGGAGGTTGGGTGAGGGTGGGTGAGAGGGTGAGTGAGGGTGCAGGGGTGTGAGGGTGAGGGGGTGTGAGGGTGAGGGGGTGTGAGGGGTGAGGGTGAGGGTGTGAGGGAGGGTGAGGGGATGTGAGGGTGAGGGAATGTGAGGGGGTGTGAGGGTGAGGTTGTGTGAGGGTGTGTGGGGGTGTGTGAGGGTGAGGGTGTGTGAGGGTGTGAGGGTGAGAGAGGGTGAGGGTGTATGAGGGTGAGGGGGGTGAGGGTGAAAGGGTGAGTGAGGGTGTGTGAGGGTGAGGGGTGAGAGTGAGGCTGTGTGAGGGGGAGGGTGTGAGGGTGAGGATGTGAGGGTGAGTGAGGTTGTGAGGGTGAGTGAGGTTGGGCCACGGTGTCTCTGAAAACAGTTGTTTTCATTTACTTGGCGTGGGTTCAGGTCCGATAGAATGAAATGATACGGGCTAGGCGCATTCCTCCGCCGTGAAGCCATAAAAAAGCCGTTTTAAAGTTAACAGGAGAATTAACCCCATGCTGTTCTCATCTGTTATTCCGCAAGACGTCTGTTCTCCGAGCGCTCACTCCGTATATTCCTACACATTCGGGATTGCAAAATGTTATGTTTCCGTTCACACGGTAAGAGCACGCTGTCAATTAGGCACCTCTTGCTTGCACAACTCTTCCCCCCCACAAAAAAAGGTTTCTTGCGTGCCGTGATGTGACACATTGAACTTCCACCTAGCAAAAGCATTGTTGTTGTCATAGTGACTTTTAACATTTCACAATTCGTGCTCAAATTAAGTTATATTTTTTTGTAGCAAGTAGGATTTACGATTTTTTAAATGGTTGCTGCAAAATGACGTCACAGAAACTTTTCTTGATTCTTGAGACCAATTTTCTCACAGAGAGTTTTCGCCGCCAATTTCATCCGAAAAAGCTGTACTACTATTTAGGCACATGCATTGTCCACTTTAAATCAAAACAGTGTGAAATTTACCTTAAAATACTTTTAGACATGTTACAGTCAATGAACGCATTTTGCGTTTCCAGACCGAATTAAAGTGAAAGTGTCAGTGAAGCTCTTGGCAGTGCGTGGCGGGGGGGCGGGGTGTGTGTGTGTGTCTGTGGGCTGGGTTAAAGATGAGAGCTGAGTAAAATTAATGAAAAGAGCGTTATAGTGGAGAAGCCTGTGTTAGGGAGCAGGGAAAATGCACTCAGAGATAGGTGGTCAGGACTAGGTCATAACAAGCTCTCGGCATTGCGTGGGGGGGTCTTCCTTTGAAGTCTGATGCGGGGGGTGGGGGAGCGGCTACCTTTGAAGTCTGATGCTGAGGCTCCGACAGATGCTGTGCGATGTGGATGGGATGTGCACGCGCCTGGCTCACATGAACTGTACCTGATCCGCAGGCAGTTTGGGTAGACTTTTGAAAGCCCTTACTATAATGTTGACAAACAAGCATTGCTAAAGCAATGCTGTAGGTCGAGACCTAAAAAATAAGTCGTTCTTAGAAAAGATGATGATTGTGTGGGAATACAGAGTTGTACATAATTGTAACATTTTTTAAATAGAATTATGGCAGACTCATGGGAAGGATCATTTTCTCCCTCCGGCCTCCTCACCCCTTCCCCAGCAAAGAGAAAGCTGGAGACTGAGGTCACGAAGTATTTATCTATGAGTGTATTCCGAGAACCATAGTACACTCCCAACACACCATGTATGACCACCACGCCTCCTGAAGAGCTCCAGGTCGTTTTAGTTTGTCCCTGCTTTTTGCAATCAATGCCCATGTGTCCATATTTGTAACAACAAACAAAACCTGCATATAAGAGGGTTGTATTGAGAACCAAAAGTAACCCTTGAATATAAAGCCTCATGTTGCACCAAGCGAGAAAACCAAGCAAGCTGGACCTTCAGCCAGGGACTGTAAGTGGAAGTAATGCTGCCCTTTCACAAGAAGGACAATGACACACAGCCAATGGCAAAAATGGGCTGACCCACTGTCCCATGCTGTATGCTGTATGGACGGAAGAAAAATGTGAATGACACACAACAGACCCATGGATAAAGACAAGCTGAAAGCTCCTATAAGTATATTATCCAAAGGGTTTCAACGGGTAAAGATGTCACTCATCTATGTGGGCAGTGGCCCTTCAACACGGATCCTAAGGTGGGCGAGGGAAGTTTTTGAAATTCCATGCCTGTGGTGTAGGACCCACCCGCGGTTATGGACAGGTCCTCCTCTCCTTGTCCCATAACGAAAATGTACTCTAATAACTTCATACTTTGTACCCTCAGGAGCGGGGAATCCAAATAACAACTTTTGTTTTTGATGTATGTATATAAAATCTCAAAAATAAAATAAATTAAAAAAAAGTGTACCCTAGTGCCTCATTTGTAATGGAATGAGTGCCGGTGCCCAAAGCTGTGCTCTGAAACTCACAGACAGTTCAATTAAAGGTCGGTGCACCGAATACCAAGGTTGCATAGTCTTGAATTCACCTCAGGTCACTTAAATCCACTACCAAACTGTCCCTTCATCTTACGCTAGCAGGCGCCTCCTTTCTCCCTTTAGGACTGTGTTTCCGTCATTATCCTCCTCTACCTATCCGCTTTGTTTGTTTTAACATCTCTTATTCTCTTTTGCAGAAATATAAGTGCCTGTCTCCAAAAATAAGTGCTGGTCACCCCACTAGCCACCACCTGCTCAAATTAAGCACTGGAGGACCCTCACCTGTGATATAAGGAGACTAATCTGGCCAGAAAGATCATGGTGTATGAACTAGGAAGCAGTAGCATAGCAAGGTGGACAAGGGTTCTAATACTTGCAATGAACATGGATACTATGCTCTGGTCATGCAGTAAAAGACAACTACAACTGGGGCGCAATGGACCCTTCACACGCCTGTGGCCCCAGCGACACTACATCAGCAGCAGAAGTGATAGCTACTCCCCTGCTAAAAACCTCCAAATCTGAACAGTGGAAAGCCATTTGTTGTCTGTTGAGGGCCTTTGCAAAGCTGTAGTAAGTGGGCCTTCCTCTATGATGTCAGCTCCCACCACTATAAAGGGTCTAATATACATTTATATTAAGAAGCTCCTTATCAATGCAGTATGAGCCCTCGTCAATGACTTAAATGGCCCATCACCTGTGGTGCCTGTGATGTCACAAAGTGGTCTTCATTTGTGGTGTACAGGCTCTTATGTGAAGGAAGGGTCCGCCATGCTTGACATAAGAACATGTGCATCTGTGTAGAATGGGCCAGCTCACTTACGCAGTAAGAAGTGGTCCCTCTGTAGTGTTAGCAACACCTTATCTGCTGATGTAATAACGTAGCACCCTCATCTCTGGTGGATGGGTGTCACATCTGTGCAGTACCAATCTGCCATTTGTGATGTAATGGCCTTCCAGTGTGCAGTGCCAAGCCTTCATCTGTGGTGTAAGGGCTATCGCATCCATGCAGTAAGTGGTTCTTCTTCTGTGTAATATGTAAATGCATGTGATCGTCACAGTTTTAGGGCTAATCGGCGCCCTGACTTGCACCTGTATAGTCTGCACTCCCTCCTGGTTCCACTGGGTGAATCTGTAGTTCTGGGTTCGTTTCACCTGTAATTCAGCGCCTCTTGAAGTTTTCAGCTGTTTTGAACAACCAGACGCCTTTCGGGCCTCTTGATTCTGATAGGCCCATCGGAATTAGCAGGGTCAGGCCTGTGCATGTACCACGGACACATTTCATACTCACTTCAGATCAGCACGTGTTTCCAAAAGCTTGTCAAACCAGGTTTTTAGGAAACCACATGCAAATGTGGTTAGAACACAACATTATGTGTACTGTTAAACCACATTTGTGGGTTTGCTTTTGGATATTCACAAATGTTTTCCAAGACATTTCAATACTTAACTTCGCACGTAATGTACTCTAAACAGTGCAGGTAAAAAAAGCTCTGCAAAAACAAGTCACTGTGCTGAAGCTGGAAAGTTCTCGCTGCCATTCAATGGAACAGGTGCAATGCTAGGCCGCCAGTCATCATGGCTTCTAGCTGCAACGGTGGAAGTCCCAGGGCAGGATATCTGGCAGTTTGGAAATTAATCAACATGACTTCTATGTGACAGCTATAGTGTTTATCTGCTACTCATGGCTATGGTGGTTCTAAGTGACACACATAACATACAGCCTGATTTCCTGTTCATTCTGGGTGGAGAATCCAACTTCACAAGTTGGTTCAAACGAAAGTTTGGACTTAATGAAGTTCTTCAACTTTGCCCCATTTTATGGGCATAGAATTCAACTTCACCCGAGATCGTATATATGTAGAAAATCTGCTTTTCCTTCATGGTCACCCCAGATTGTCCCCTTCTGCTGGACCTTATTTTTGCTGTGCTGGCTTTAGAACTCTGCACTTTACTGATATTAACCAGTAATAGATTGCATGTGCACTCACTTTGAACACAGTGAGGGCCAGATGTAGGAGCCCTAATACCGGTCGGAAATGGCCGATTTTGGCCGTTTCGGACCGGTATTAGGGTTTTCAGATGTAGGGCATGCATTTACAGAATCGGTATTTTACCGATTCTGTATTTACCGATTCGGTAAAATTACCGAATCGGTAAATACAGACTCGGTAAAATACCGATTCTGTAAATGCAGATGTAGCTGGCACATGTCAGAGTGCCACAGGGCTTTAAGAATCGGTATTTTACCACCCAATCCAATTGGGTGGTAAAATACCGAATCCAGGTGTGCATGCACATGTGTGCACGCACACCTGTGCCATGTGACACACAAACATGCCCTTAGGGCATGTCTGTGTGCCACATGGCGCACATGCCTATTTGTGGGGGGCCAGAGGGTGTCAAAGTGACACCCCCTGCACCCTTGCTGAATTCGGTATTTACCGAATCTGTAAATACCGATTCGGTAATGCCCATTGATTCCTATGGGCTTCAATGCCCATAGGAATCAATGGGCATTACCGATTCGGTATTTACAGAATCGGTAAATACCAAATCTTAACGATTCGGTATTTACCGAATCTGAAATACCTACATCTCCCCTCCTCTTTTTTACCACTTCTTAAATACCGATTCGGTATGAATCGGTATTTAAGAAGTGGTAAAAAAGATTTACCTACATCGGGCCCTTAACCTGGATTATCCTTGATTGGCACATTTAATTTGCCCGTATGAGTCTCTAGTATATGGTGTATAAAATGCACCCAGGGCCTGGAAGGTAAATGTCAATTATGGACTGTAGTAACTACAAATGAGCAACCCAATATACCCTTGAGGGTTGTGGCAAAGGATATGGTAGGGTAGAGGTACCTTCAAGGGGTTTTGTTATTATATAATTCACATAGAATTTCAAACAGTACTTGAGGGCCTTATATATATAAGACCAATAGTGCAAAGCAACAATCTCAGATATTCAATCAATATATATAGGTCACTTCAAGTGATCCAAATAGAGAGGGAGAAGGTGTGTATGAAAAAAGTTTGTATTTAATACTCCAAAGATAAATTTAAAAAAAGGGTACAGAAATCTAACAATGTTATAGGAGGAATAATTCAGAAATAACAATCAAAAGAAAACTCTCTATAACAATTGTATGCGCTTGTCTGCTTCTTCACAGTTGATCGATTAATTAAACAGACAAAGCGTACATGTCGGCGTTTCGGTCTCTAGTCTTGAGTTGAAGAGACCATCCTCAGGACATATAAATCATATCTGGAAAACCCTAAAAAGACAGAGTTGTAATTAAAAAACAATCTCAATCGCCTATACTGGGACACATTTTTTTTTTATTAATCTTGTATACATATCACACCAAACCTCTCTATGTTGAAAGACAATCGTTCGACGTCTAACTAAATTCAAATGTGCATTGAACCAGCAATTTATACATTTGTTTTAAATTTGTTTTGGAGCTTCGATTCAAAATACATCTTAGTTTCGGAAAACTATACATTTATCACATATTTACATCACATACTGGGCGTGTCTATCCTAACACTGCTTTGTGTATCAACCCTCTTTTAATATTCATATATCTAAACATTATGTTAACAGGGTGTATTTACTTGTTTTGTGAACACTAGTGACTTATATGTTGCTACATAATCACTTTTATCTTACGCGAGCAGTCACCCACTGGAATTTCTACTTGAAAAGGCTTTTAACTCAGTAGCACAGATGTTGAAGAAGAATTTGTACATCTTGCATATAATGTGGTCTTGATCGCATTCTCTATGTATCTATTTGCACAACATTCTGGCAACTCTAAAGGGGGGGGGCTGAATGAAAAGTTGGACTTATGTCATGTCCCATTTTCAATGAGAAAGTCTTGGTATCCTAACACTCACTTTCCTTCGAAGTTTTCAGTTCAATTAACTATATAAGCAGGTATAAAAATTGTAAGATATACCTATTGTTAGCCAAATGCTAAAATCTCCAAACATTTAGATCAATATACCTGATAAGGTGAAGTCTTGTAGCCTCCAAATATACTCTATTGGTGATTAAAAAGGCGATCAATAGTGCCCTGTGTAGGAATTAGAACGACTCGATTAGCACTGTTAGAATTTCAGAGGTGCTTGAGTTGAAGATTAACTTAATTATGTTCATACCTACTATACAGTGAGTGGCATGTAAAATCTTCCGCTTGAGTAAATTTCGGTTGGTTCAGCTCAAAGTGCTCTCAAAGTTTAATGCGGATGATTGATAATTGTTAACCTGTGTAGAGAAAGTACCTGTGTCAATGCTATTTATAATATAGGGACAACTGGTTTTCTGAACTACTTGGTTGGTCAATACCTACTGCGCAAAATGATGTCGCACAACGTCTTCCCCTGTACTTTAATTCTTTATGGAAGACGAAAGATCTGTAAATTCAGAACAACAGAGATCTATAAAAATTATGTTGCAGCGTGCATATTGCCTGGTATGGCTAAGTCTTATTTCAAGCTCTCACCTGCATGAAGAACTCAGTGGGTCGTCAGCGTAGCTGCATGCATCCGAAATGAAGCAAGGATCAAGTGCAGCAAAGTGCTATGGTTATAGAGCCCGTCGTTTGGAGATCGAAACAGGACTAACGTTATATCATTCTTATGCCTCTCAAGTAGATAGGGCGAATTCGGCTGCCATCTTGGAGTGGGCAAGTTATTATGGCTTACTTAGGAATTAGATCTTAATGTAAATGTGTGTGTCTTGTAAAGCGCACTGCTACCCGGAGGCGTCCTGGCGCTATAGACCGCTGGGGAACCCGTCCTGGCTTTCCCTGTGAGATGTTCCCTACTGGGTATCTCCAAGGTGAAACCAGGCATCCCCGGCGTTTGTGGGGGGGCCGTTGTGGAGATGAGGCAAGCTAATGCCCAGAGTTGCCTGGTTCACGACCCTGCCGCGTCGGGAATTGAACCCTGGTCCCGGGCCGTCCTCTGCTTCCGGGTCTGCTGCCTCTAACCAGTGAGCCACACCACTCCACTCCCTAGTTCCAATCTTTATTGATCTTGTTATGTCATCTGAGATAGAACTCATGTTTACCATTGGTGTGTGTTGCATCATTAAATTCAGCTCCCTAGTTCCAATCTATTCATGTATTTATCATTCGCATATTATAAGATGTTTATATCCATTTTAACAGACACAAGCATGAATAGATTGGAACTAGGGAGTGGAGTGGTGTGGCTCACTGGTTAGAGGCAGCAGACTGGACTGAGGTGGCATGGTGTGCAAAATAATGGTTTGGCATGCGGCCGGATTAATTACCAGTGGCTGAGATTAATCTAAGCATGCCATCCATCACTTTTTTGTACGTGGGACGGGTATGTCCAGACGTGGGTCCCGTGTACATTGTGTCACAGGAACCAAGCAATATCTATCTAATGAGGCCTAATCAGGGCCTCTGTTGCTTGTGTTCTGGTCCAGGGTGGACCTGCCATGGCAGTTCAGGCTGAGCTGTTCCCACTGGAGCAGGGTCAAGACTGCTTTGCATATAGCTGGGTCCAAACTGAGGTGGCATGGTGTGCAAAATAATGATTAATTCAAGCATTCCATCCATTCCTTTTTTGTATACTTTAGTGAATCGAAAAATTTCAAGCAGGACCGTAAGAGGAATTTGGTTGAATGTGGCTGAAACGTCATGGGTGACAGTGAGATTAATAAGGGTCTGGCAATTAGTTAGAAAACAGGGGAGTCAGTGAGAAATACAGAAGGTTCTATCAAGATAATCTGCTTACTTAGGAGAGACCAGTAGGCATCTGTCATGTGAAGGCAGAAAGAGCCTACCGCTCCTACTACAATATTTTGCCGGCACCACTGCTAGTCACTTACAGTCCAATGAAAGGACAATAGTTACTCTAGAGGATCCCCTGCAAACTCAGGGCCATGCACTGGGGTCTAAGTGGCAGTTTGCAAATATGTTTACGTTCTTAGATAAAATGTTGCAAAATTATAATGATTTATGCAAATTATGATTTCAGAACAAAAACAATGTGGTTTGCCAGAATCTCGTACGACTTTGTTTGGGTGAGTGTGCAGGAAACTGGCTTAAGCAGAAACTGTCTACTGTCCATATCAGTGCACAACCCAGAGCTAAAGAGAGAGTACAGGTGGAAAGCTGGTAGGGTGCCAAGTGCACCTTTGCACATACACACACACACCCATAAACACACACATACACTCTATAATTTCTCCAGATGCTCGCAGCTTCCTGGAGCCAACAGGCATTAAAGAATAGTCCTTGGAGGTGTTGAAATGAATGCACAGGAGGAACTTAAATTAATAAAAACAACCCTTCGAGTGCAAAGACAAACATGGGGGCAGATTTACAAGCCCCTGCGCCTCTTTTACGCCACCGTTGCGTCACTTTTGTGACGCAGCGGTGGCGCAAAAGATGCGCCATTGTGCGGGGTATTTACAATGTGACGCATCTCCGAGATGCGTCATGTTGTAAAGCCCTGCGTCAGAAGGAGGCTTTCCATCGCATGGGGTTGGGGGGGCGTTCTGGCACAGGAACGCCTCCAAAAGTGGCTGAGTGAAATCTACAAGATTTCACTCGGTCACTTTTGGGCCCAAGCTGTGTCAAACCCTGCGCCTGCTTGAAGCAGGCGTAAGGATTGACGCAGCATTGTGGAGATAGGGCCCCCCAAAGCATTGCTGGAGCTGCGTCACGCTTGCGACACAACTCCAGCAATGCGCTGCTTTTACGACACAGATGAGTGACGCATCTGTACCGTTTTTGCCGAATGGTGCGCCGCATTGTAAATACGAGGCATCCAGGGTGGCGGAGCTGCGGCGCAATATAACTGGCGCATCCCTGCTGATATGCAGGATGCACCAGTTATTGTAAATCTGCCCCATGCAGTATATACGGGCACTTCCATCAACAAAATAAAGTCGATGCACAAAAAATTAATTACTCAAGTAGGAGTATCACAGAAGCAGTTTCAAAAGAAAGAGTTTAGGATTATCCTACCTGAACCCCCTGATTCTAATCACAAAAGGGTCTTTAGCCGTTTTCCTTACAATCAGTTACTCAGTCACAATAAAACCGGTCTTTGAGAGCAGATAGTGACTGCTTTCTGTTTGTAATCGGGTGTTTCGAAACTGAGGAGCACGGTGACTACTAGGTCTGGCCAAAGTTGTATACATTAGTTAGCAATATTCAACTTCAAGGAGTTTCTACAAAATGTTGTAAAGTGAGCAAACTATGTGGGAAGTGGGAAAAAACACGTGGCAAATGGTAAGTTTTAGTGGGCGAGAAAGCCAATCTAAAAATAGTTTGGGGAAATTTTGTTTTTGCTAAGTGGGCAGAGTTTGTAATTTTGGGAATTAGAATTGTTATGTACTTTGTCAGTTCAGCAGATGAAATTGAACGTTTCCCCTCGCTAGTGACTTTTAGGGCAAACTTTATGAAATTCAGAAAAGTATCAAGTTTGTCACCTTTTCGAAACTTGACAAAAACCACATTTCTTATTTTACAAAAACTGTGAGCACTCGCTTCACCTAAATTGTGGCTATCTGCACCCACTGGTTTCTAACATCACTTGGATACAAATTTCCAACATTGCACAATTCACAAAAGTTTTCAGGTTGTACAGAAATCCGTTTAACATATAAAATAGACAGTTATCTCTTTGCATGAGAAAATGGGGCATGAAACTGTAAATGCACCTGCTAACTTTTTTCTGTTCTGGAAAACATTTTTCAATATAGAAAAACTCCTGCGCCTCCACATATTTTATGGTCGTCTTTTTTTACCTTTCTCACCATTGAAATAGTTTTACTCTTACTCTTGACAGAAGTGCATCTCTAACCTATTGGAGGGTGGGAAGTGGCTGAATGCCATAACTGCAATTGTTGGGTGTTCATAAATTCACATGGCATTCATACCATGTAATGCCCACACCTTCCACCGCCCCTGCCCCATCCCCACCTTTGTTCGTAGATATACTCAAACGTTTTGTGAATTATTATTTTTATGAGTGTGCACAAATAACTTTTGGAAATAGCAAAGTACTTTGCACCTGTAAACACAAAATGCATTATCTTGCAAAAGGTTTCGAGAATCATACCCTACCCGAGGAGTAAATGTATACATATTTTTTTTTTTACGGAGTTTTATATAGCGCGACTTGTCTCAGTATCGGGTATCAGAGCACTTTATATAGCACCAGTTGCATTACATGAGGACACATTCATTTTTGATAGGCACGGGGAGATTCCCCAGATTCGAGGTCAACCGCCCTAGCCGTTAGGCCATCTCCTCTCCCCTTATGCTAAACTATGTTGTTAATGTGAAACATATATGCCAACAAATTATCGCAAAAGTTACCATGTTTCCTCAATGTAACAAAGGAAATAAATTAACAACTGGGTAAAGTTCTCCATTTCTTTCTAGACCTTCGTAAAATTTCACAACTTTACACCAACTTAACAGAATAGGTATTATGTATCAGTGTATAAATCAGTGATAGTCTCAGATCAGTCATTCTGGACACTCGGGGCATATTATCAAGGGGGTTTATCTCCGCTTTTTTGGCTTTAAAAGCCAAGAAAGCGGAGATAAAATTATCTCCCTATTACCTAGCTGTCGCTAACACCAGTTAGCCACAGCTAGTAGTAGATAGCGACCATCTTGGGTCCCACTTTGCATGTCAGTGATATTTATCACTAATGACATGCAAAGTGGGCGTGCCAAGATGTTAGCGACTGGAAACAGTCGCTAACATCGCTATCTCCTACTACCAACTTTTGGAGATATTCGCGCTAAGCCCGAATATCTCCAAAAACTAACACCTGCCCTGAGCAGTTCTTAGCCATGCTATCCAATGGGAGGTGGATAACATGGCTAAGAGCATTAGCTCGGTAATGCATGAATATCGCTGACTTTTCAGCGATATTCATGCATTGCGGCCGTTTTTTATCGCATTTGCGATAAACCTTGATAATAGCAAGGTTTATCTGCGATAATTTCTGACGATGCTTAGCGTTAAAAAATTCGTTGCTAAGCATCGTTAGCGATAACTATCGCTTAACGTTGGTAATATGCCCCTCAATCTCTTTTTTCCACCAAGAAATTGAACGAATAACAAAAGGGTGTTCTGAACATGAGGAGCCTTATTAAATATTACCGGTGAACTCAATATGCACTTTTGATGTTTGGATAAGAAACTCCATTTTTGATCGTGAGAGCATAGTTTTTAAAACAACATAGAGTGCTTAAAATATATCTATCTATGAATCAAAGCTCGTTTTAGAGCCAGGGCTGTAATTATCACATAGCAGCTTCTACAGGTCACCCCTGAGGCAAGGAGTGTTATTTATGTTCCACTTCTTGGAAGGGCTCACATTACCTGAAGCAGAAAGGTATGAGTCCGCAGTGCCCCCGGGGTGCTTCATGTTCTCGCCTCCCGCATAGAGCGCGCTTAAGCATTGGGTGAGACTGTCACACTAGAGTAAATTAAAGAAGGAAGAATGGTAAAGTCGGCACATGTTTGTGTGGCAAGTGAACTGCAATGCTTTGTCAAAGCCTTAACTGGGTTGTAGAAGCTATGTGGGAACAAAAGCGCCATGTATGAGAACACAGGCCAGAAAAAACTCCCCCCCTCTCCCCCACCCCTCTGCAGACGGTTCAAGTTCTAAAACCCATGCAGGCTCTGATGATGAGGGGGTTGGCTGGAAGAAGAGGTTTGGAAACCTCAACTTCATGTGTGGACAGGAGCTGATTACGTCAATAGACAGTAAAACACTGGATGGTAGATTTTCAAAGTAAACAAAGAACAGGAATTCTCATGTAGTCACCAAGGTTGCCATACCTATACACCGTCATACTAGTTTGCAAATTAAAGGGCCAGCCAACCTAAAGTGTGTGCTTTTAAAAGTGTGATTGAAATAAAATGTGAAATGGACACATTAAAAGGTTAAACAACAAACGAGAGAGTGAGGGATTTATCACCTATCAATGTGATTTGAGAACTCCTGGTCCCCAGAATTAATTACAAAAACAATGGAGGAGTATCTACTCAAACAGAGAGAACAAAAAAGTGGGTTCCTCTGAATACGGGCTCAAGTGCTCAATTCAGCATCATGTGCCTCAGCCTGTTTCAGGATAATGCATATCCTTTTAGAAGACCCCTCACTCACCAACCTAGTTGGTGACATGCTTCATCATCGGGGTCCCACCCCATAGGCCGAGTGCCTACAGGGTGTGCTGCGACACCTGATTACAGTGGAGCGGGTTCGTTTTTCTTTTATATATACAGGGCGATCAAACAAGTGATTTAAAAAGGGCCAACACTACTCACTGCAAGTTATTTATTCTTGAGTGCTTGAACCCTTGATTAAAAACGTGTTGCACCTATGCCTAATTAGGTAGGCTCCGGTGATATGATTAGTGTTTGATAAAAATAGCTAAGTGTGCTATGTGAAGTGTGATAAATACTATAGGTTAAAAAGGTCTACATGTTTCAACCATTGTATCATTTATTGGTTTTCGTCAGGACCGTGATGTTGAACTGGGTGGTCCACACACGCTAAGGTGCGTCCTGCCCTAGTCCAAAGTTAGAGTGCACAAATTGTGGACTCGTGTAAAAGAAGTGCTTTTCTTTAGTTCAAAGAAAAAACCTGTAAAAACAGGGAAACAAAGAACAAACAGGGCGGGGTCACATACAGGGGTAGACAGTACACATATGCCACATTTAACATATAAAGTCATACCAAGTCAGTAGTTGATGATAATCCTAGGTTGTGAAACAGAGGGATTCATCTAGTTGTGCTATATTGCTACAGTGCTATTACAAGACTGTGGCTGGTCGCTACTTGAATAATGCCAAAGAAGTGGTGTCGGCCTGGTTTTGGCATTTAGTAAATAGCTGGTGACAAATAATTTTCGGCGTGCTATGAGTGAGTGATCTCTATTTGTGATCACGAAGTGAACGGCTGCTGAAATTTGTGAGCAGTCGTGACGTCGCTGTTTGTGAATTGCGACGGGTATGATGTTTTGCTTACGCTTCCTTGCGGTATTTGCCGCTACATGGGCACCTGCACTTCCAAGACGGCAAGAGTCCGTCTCCTTAAAGTTGTTACGTAGCAAAAAGGAGAAAAAGAGAAAAGGTTTGCCCGGTTTTAGTTACCTGGCCGTTTGTACATGTGACATTGCCAGCGGGCTTTTTATTCAGAAATGCGAGGAACCACTTGTTCCTTCTTTCAAACGATCGCGCATCACTTACTTGCTGCTTCTGTTCGTCAGGCGGTAAACCTACTTGGTTCCGGCTGGTGGTGCCCCGAGGAGTGACCGGAGCTCACTGAGGCTACCGGTAAAGTACCGTTTGGGGCGCTTCCTGGTTGGGCGTGGCCGCATCACGTGGTGTAATCACGTGACCTGCCGTATGGCCAATCAGGTATCTCCGTGGGCGGCGCTCCCAAATGATGTCAGCGGTCTCTAGTAGAAACGGCGGGGGCAAGACTCTTGTTTACGTTTCTATGGAGACCAATCGCGTTTTGGTATAGAATCGTTTTCTATGTGTTTAGAAGGGCATTTCTTCATTTCCAAGACCAATTATGTATTTTAAAAGGGCTTTTCTTCATTTCCAAGACCAGTTTGGGATATGAAATTAACGGATCAGCGGGCAGGGTCAGATTTAAACTTTAATAAATGTATAGTATTGAAGTCTTTGCTAGTTATTGACGCAATTTATGAGCACAGCATGAAATGGTTTATAGATCGATATTTATGTCAGTACACTGTTCCATGGAATATTGTAGTTCAAGCCAGACTTGTGGGTAGACAATCTGTACACCCATCTTTGCTCCTTTTCAAAGAGTCGTTTAGTCAGATTAGTTCCTGGCTTAACTTGCTCAATAATAGTCCATTCCAAGTCATTTGGTGTATGGCCTTTTGATAGAAAATGTTCAGTGAGTCTCGTGTTAGTCTTTTGGCACCTGATAGTATAATAAGGAAGCACTGGAATATCCTAAATACTGGCAACTTGAGGTGGGAAAAACCCTTGTTCTCTTTTAAAAAAGCACAGAGCATAAAGGACAAGGTGGTCAACACAAGACCAAAAAAGACAATCCCAGAAAGGGAAACACAAACAACTCTATGGGATTTACCGAAAGTGACAGGCCACTATAAATGTGGAACCTGTAGTGTCTGCCCCTTCACAAAGAACACAAAAACACTGCAATTGGAACCAAATAAAACTTGGACTATCAGGAGTCATACAAATTGCAATAGTGAGAATGTTGTCTACATGCTCACATGCCCGTGTGACCTAAGATACGTGGGTATGACGAGCCGGAAGATAAAACTCCGGATAGGTGAGCATAGAAGCACTATCAGGTGCCAAAAGACTAACACGAGACTCACTGAACATTTTCTATCAAAAGGCCATACACCAAATGACTTGGAATGGACTATTATTGAGCAAGTTAAGCCAGGAACTAATCTGACTAAACGACTCTTTGAAAAGGAGCAAAGATGGGTGTACAGATTGTCTACCCACAAGTCTGGCTTGAACGACAATATTCCATGGAACAGTGTACTGACATAAATATCGATCTATAAACCATTTCATGCTGTGCTCATAAATTGCGTCAATAACTAGCAAAGACTTCAATACTATACATTTATTAAAGTTTAATTCTGACCCTGCCCGCTGATCCGTTAATTTCATATCCCAAACTGGTCTTGGAAATGAAGAAAAGCCCTTTTAAAATACATAATTGGTCTTGGAAATGAAGAAATGCCCTTCTAAACACATAGAAAACGATTCTATACCAAAACGCGATTGGTCTCCATAGAAACGTAAACAAGAGTCTTGCCCCCGCCGTTTCTACTAGAGACCGCTGACATCATTTGGGAGCGCCGCCCACGGAGATACCTGATTGGCCATACGGCAGGTCACGTGATTACACCACGTGATGCGGCCACGCCCAACCAGGAAGCGCCCCAAACGGTACTTTACCGGTAGCCTCAGTGAGCTCCGGTCACTCCTCGGGGCACACCAGCCGGAACCAAGTAGGTTTACCGCCTGACGAACAGAAGCAGCAAGTAAGTGATGCGCGATCGTTTGAAAGAAGGAACAAGTGGTTCCTCGCATTTCTGAATAAAAAGCCCGCTGGCAATGTCACATGTACAAACGGCCAGGTAACTAAAACCGGGCAAACCTTTTCTCTTTTTCTCCTTTTTGCTACGTAACAACTTTAAGGAGACGGACTCTTGCCGTCTTGGAAGTGCAGGTGCCCATGTAGCGGCAAATACCGCAAGGAAGCGTAAGCAAAACATCATACCCGTTGCAATTCACAAACAGCGACGTCACGACTGCTCACAAATTTCAGCAGCCGTTCACTTCGTGATCACAAATAGAGATCACTCACTCATAGCACGCCGAAAATTATTTGTCACCAGCTATTTACTAAATGCCAAAACCAGGCCGACACCACTTCTTTGGCATTATTCAAGTAGCGACCAGCCACAGTCTTGTAATAGCACTGTAGCAATATAGCACAACTAGATGAATCCCTCTGTTTCACAACCTAGGATTATCATCAACTACTGACTTGGTATGACTTTATATGTTAAATGTGGCATATGTGTACTGTCTACCCCTGTATGTGACCCCGCCCTGTTTGTTCTTTGTTTCCCTGTTTTTACAGGTTTTTTCTTTGAACTAAAGAAAAGCACTTCTTTTACACGAGTCCACAATCTGTGCACTCTAACTTTGGACTAGGGCAGGACGCACCTTAGCGTGTGTGGACCACCCAGTTCAACATCACGGTCCTGACGAAAACCAATAAATGATACAATGGTTGAAACATGTAGACCTTTTTAACCTATAGTATTTATCACACTTCACATAGCACACTTAGCTATTTTTATCAAACACTAATCATATCACCGGAGCCTACCTAATTAGGCATAGGTGCAACACGTTTTTAATCAAGGGTTCAAGCACTCAAGAATAAATAACTTGCAGTGAGTAGTGTTGGCCCTTTTTAAATCACTTGTTTGATCGCCCTGTATATATAAAAGAAAAACGAACCCGCTCCACTGTAATCAGGTGTCGCAGCACACCCTGTAGGCACTCGGCCTATGGGGTGGGACCCCGATGATGAAGCATGTCACCAACTAGGTTGGTGAGTGAGGGGTCTTCTAAAAGGATATGCATTATCCTGAAACAGGCTGAGGCACACATTAAAAGGTTCTCAAGTTTCAATAGTGATAGGCTGCACTTGAAAATGAGAATCTTTTGCCAGTGACGGCATGAAATCACTCTAGCAAAGGCGGCAAAGACTCCCCACTTCGCCTGACTTCTCCAAGGTGAAGTTTAACTGGGCCGGTCCCCTACACTAAGTTGATTGGCAGCCATCTTGCAGCTGGAATCATCATGAAAGCTATAGCGGGGGCAGCAGCAATGACTGATGTACTGGAAACTAAAATCAGCCCAGTAAAAAATGATCAAACTAGACACTGGCTGCCAGAAACTGGGACTAGAATTGAAAAACGGGCAAGACTGTGTTATGGAATTCTATCCTGCTTTGGAAGCAGCCACGACTTGCTAGCCTAACAGGAAAATGCCAGGAAGGGCCTGCCCTACACTAGTGATGGTGCAGTGGCTGAAGGATAAGAGGCAGCTTGAGCTTTATAGACCAGTGCGTGGATTCAGATAACAGGAACTTTCAGAAAGATCTTTTGAATTCACAAGACACTTCCTGTAATAATATTACTCTGAACAATTTTAGGATGAAGCATAGAAAGAGAATGAACATCAGAAGCAGTGGGGATGTGACCTCCACTATACCAAATATAATTTTTGCATTGCTATTGGTGCTTTACCTATTCCCATGTAAGCCTGGGTACTCTAATGGGACCTACAGAGCTGATCAAATCTGCCAGCTTACTGAAAACCATAAACTGCGGGTCTATTTCTCACACTGCACCATCCAGCACACTGCTAAGTGATAACTGCACCACAGTGGTCACAGTGGTCATCACATGCGACATGGAAACACATCTCACATAGGATTAAACCAAGACAACACACTTCTAAACACACACCCTACGCATAATACTTTGCTACAATTGTATCTCGGAACCACACAGGCATTTATCACACCTGTATGAATAACGCAGTCTGAACCACCAATACGTCTTTATAACGCATTCTTTACCACGCAACCCAATACAACAACTTGCCCTAGGGAAAGCGCTGGAGTTAGAATAGTATAATTTACTATTCCAACTCCAGCGTGCGCAACAGGAGGGAAAGTGTTGGATTTAAAGTCCAACATCAGTCCAACAAGTCGTTGTAATGACTTGCATGGTAAAAGAATGCCTTATAAAGACGTGTTCGTGGTTCGGACTGCATTGTTTAGGCACAGCGTGGTTTGAGCCGTATTGTAAATGCTGTTTCCCCTTTGCTACCCATGTAAGCAAGGGATTCAGTATTCTACATAGAGGGAGTAAATGCTACAGATATGCTACAATACAGTATTCTTTCAAGATAGCCCGAAAGTAACATTTTGAACAATGGACTCTATCACACAAATGTATCCTCAGGAGGAAAGTCACTAAATGACCGATTTGATGGGTTGCGTTAGTTTAAGGATCGTGAGTGATAACATTTCAGAAGTGCTTTTATTTAGGAGAACATGTAATTGTTTTTTTCATTGAATGCCATAGTTCATGAATTTGTCTTTATAAGAAATAAAGTTTTTCATCTTCACACACGAGCAGCACTTTAGTTTATCCCCCGAGGGTTTTCTGGCTGTGTTAGAGCCAACCCCTAGCTTGGAAGTAGATGCCATTTTTTGGTGGGCAATCTAGCTTCCAGCGTCGCGACCAGCACACTATTTAATGCAGCTTGGTGCACGGACACGGACTTCGCAGGATCTTGTATGATAATATTTCAGAAGTGCTTTTATTCAGGAGAACGTGTAATTGTTTAATTCATTTAATGCCATAGTTTATGAATTTGTCTTTTAAGAATGAACGTTTTTTATTTTCATGCACGAGCAGTACTTGGTTTATTAGGTCTCGCCTAGGCAGTGCATGCGCTGTCTTGTTGAGACATGCGGTATACAGTATAGCGTGGAAGCTTTGTTTAAGCTCTGCCCACTCTCTGCCCATCTTTTGGATTGGCTTAGATCCTAAATGCTGCCTTGTGATTACTTTTTGGCTTGTTAGTCCCTCCTCCTGATGGCCATGTTGTCATTTGTGTCCTTCCCTGGCTATTGGCCCCTTTACTACAACACTATTTTCTGCCCTGTGTTCCCTCGCCCCCTCCCGCAGTCTATGACTTCTTGCCCCACACCCCTCATCACCCCCCACTCCCGTTCATGCCTTCTTGGATGCCTGCCCTTCCGTTTCCAATGCAATAGGTCTCGCGTAAATACGAGTCCTATTGCATTGAAAATGCTTTTTTTTCGTGGGATTGGCTGGGGAAATTCGTACTCTTTTATCTTACACATGCACAGTGGATGCCTCTCCTCCCACAGGCAGTCTGGCCCCCTTTATGTTATACTTTTTCACGAGCCTCCTCCTCCTATATATCTGACTCTATCTGTACAGATTTTAGTTGGAAAAATGGGTCACATACGTGTGAAACATACAGATACGTTTCCTGCTCAAGGGCCCTTTGTTCGAAAGGAAAGGGTTCCCTCTGTATTTTGGCATCCATGGCAACGCATTCCGTTGACACTTAGCTGACCGCAGCCTGTCCTCTTTCTCTTTCCATAAGTGGGCAGTTCTGCCTGCCGCCTGCAGCGTGCTACTGTTTGTTGTGTACAGGTCTTGCTTTCACGTCTGTAAGAGAAGAGCGCAGCGCAGAGGCTCCCGAATGGCTCCTTAATATCGCATACCAACAGTCTTCACCACTGGAGCCCTCTACCAATCTCACACCTACACTGCCCTCTGCCATATCTGTGCAGGTAGCTGCCCTTGGTGCCCCAATGCCACCGGAACCGGTGTCCAGAGCCTCTCCCGCTGCCAAGCCACTGCTCAAGTCCATCCTGGCTATGACACACGCACTGTCTAAGCCACCCCCACGGACCAGTCCTGCACCCCCAATCTCCCCCACCAAGCCATCGCCCGCTATGCTGCTGCTGCCCCCGGGGAGCAAAGGCGCCTAAATGCGTGTATTACTTTCCAGATGGTGCTATTAACATCTGCCCTCGGACACGTACCCATTCAGCTCCGACCACAGTCCCAGCCCAATGGCCCGGCGAATCCCTCTGGGGGCACCCCCCATTTTACAGCACTCAAACACCCACCTCACTGCTGTAGCATTGCACGTAGAGCACAAGCACATAATCGCCTTTCTAGGTGACACCTGTGGCCATCTGCATAAGGTATGTGGGCTGTCCTTTACCGTGGCTAAACCCCTGTTCTCTTCTCAGAGCTGAGGGATAATTGTGCAAGCATATTTATAAATGCATTATAGGATAATCGTACAGCACTATTGTCTCCAAATGCTGCTTCAAAGCGCTTGGTCTGTTTTGATGTCCTGTCCCTGTGCATAACTATAGACAATAAACGTGTAATTCCTGCAATGTCGGCGTGTACCTGCAGGGA
This sequence comes from Lissotriton helveticus, assembly GCF_964261635.1. Taxonomy (NCBI): domain Eukaryota; kingdom Metazoa; phylum Chordata; class Amphibia; order Caudata; family Salamandridae; genus Lissotriton; species Lissotriton helveticus. Next base: position 1,914,548,168 of record NC_136065.1, read on the forward strand.
ATAAAGAGCACTTATATATTGCTTTGTATAGCACACCCTATTTGAGCTCAGTGCATCACTACAAAAGGTTGAATGGTATCACAGTCTTCTGCACCGGGAACAGGTTATCATGTGGCAATGATGTTCTTGTGATCAGCTGTTCCGCTGCACATGGTTCAATGCATGCCCGGTCAGTGGTCGTGTGCATCTTGGTAGCTGTCCAGGCTGGCTCTGAGTTGGTTCTGTCTTCCATTTGCAGTTAGGTGTGAGGTGGCTACTGAGGTGGCAGAAGGGTTTGTGACGTGGGTGGCCCCATCATCAGTTTTGCAGATATCTGTAAGGCAGTGAAGGTTTGTCTTTGGCAAAGTGTCTAAATTCACATCACAAGCACACCCAAGAAGCCTTGCCTTGGTGTCAACAGGCCCCTTTACTCAACCGTTTGTCACGTCGAGAGTAAAGGCTATGCCAGGGTCTCAGGAATTATGTGATTGTGCAGCCACATAATAAAAGATTTGCCGTATTTGCCATATAGTCCATCATTTGCCACATAATATGCTCAAATTGAAAAATTAAGTAATACTTAAAAAATATATGCTACATTACATGGCATGAATTGTTTTTTCTTGCCGCATAATTCACTCAACCCTTACGCATATTTTGGTCCTGCGTAAGGTGTGACGCATTATGTTAGAGATTGGCTGGGATCGAACAGTGCTGGAGTTGCGTCGCGCCCGTGCTGTGCCAACCTTACACTGGCAGATGCGACCCAGTGCTTAATTTGTAAAATATTAAGTGCCAGGGCTCTGACCAGGAGGCCACTGCAGCTTGCACCACCCATCGCCCTTGTCATTGCTGCCAAAACAACTACTAACCATCTCTCTAGCATGTAAATGCGACATTTCAGATCATTTCAGGTCCCCAAAGCTAAAGGAATGGCTGGGGAGGCAGGTATTAGCAATTTTTTAATGTATGTTGTTTCCCTAAACAACTGTTGTTCTACTTGTCTCTCAATTATATGAGCAGTGCCACCTTGTGGCAGACTGCCATAAGTGTGATGTTGACAATTAGTTGCTGTTGCCGAACACCGGAAACGAATTAAGTGCTGGTGCTCAGCACCTGAAAGCACTGGCTCAAATTAAGCACCTGACACGCATCTGTTTATCCTTGCGCCATGATGCGCCGCATTGTAAATGCGGTAAAAAAGGGGGTGGTGATGGACGGAGCATCTGAACCAATCAAACACTCACACCCAGTCAAAAGATCTGGGTTTAATCCATCACCGTTCTTTAGCCCACTCTGCCACCCCAGTTCAGACATGGCCATATGCAAATCATTATGACCCTGTGCCTCATGGGAACAGTCCAGCCTGAACTGTCAAGCCATGACTTCCCTGGACCGGAAACAAGCTTCCTAGGACCAGTTTCTGGCATTTCAGCCTTCTTCAGCCAGGCTTGCTTGAATCCAGTGGCAAAGTGAGCAAGGGACTCACGTCTGAGCATACCCTGCCAACTTATGGCGAACAAAGCGGTACAAAAGGGGGTGGTGATGGACGGAGCATCTGAACCAATCAAACACTCACACCCAGTCAAAAGATCTGAGTTTAAACCATCACCGTTCTTTAGCCCACTCTGCCACCCCAGTTCAGACATGGCTATATGCAAATCAGGATCAAGTGCACAAAATCTGACTGATAGTCTTTCTGTAGAGCATCACCCCCATTGGGCACACCTTGAGATGTGCCTGCATTCCTATTGTGCTGCTAGAAGGAGCATGGGTTACACCTTTTGTGAAACAAAACGCCCACTGTACATCCAGACAGAACAAAGTCAGTCTAAATAACCACCCCTGCTCCTGGTGTTTGGTTTGGTATTAACAGGGCTCTGACCGGCTAGCAGGGTACAGCAGGGGGCACATCACATGAGGTGTGTGGGGTGGCCCAGGCCCAGGCCTATCGTCACTGACTGTCACTCACTGCCCAACTGGAAGGAAGAAAGAAAAAGGCAAGCTTTAGCCTGGTGGTGCACCCGCCTGAAGAGGGCCGTGTTTTCGTTTGTGCCACTAAAAAAACTGAAAGCAATCAATGGTTCTGAATCTGATGATCAGACCAGTTCATTTGTGTGCCACTGCACTGCCACATCATTTTTAACTTACTTTGTTCATGCAGTTTTCATCAATCATATTAATAAATAATGTATATAATATTATTTCTCTCTCTCACCGTTCCAAATTTGAAGGGGAGAGTGGTGACTGACTGTGAGCGAGAAGACGGCGCTCGCGAATCGCGCCGGGCCCGGCGTCGATATCATCAAACAAAAGATACTACTGCCGGTGGTCGTCTCTGATGTCGTCGTATGAATTCTTTATTCTCACGACGCAGTCCGCACCGCGCACGCACGCACTCACTCACTCCCTGGCGGGCGCGTGACCGCCGTGACGCGCTCAGAGGCAGGTGCGCACTGCGCACAGCGCGGGGGCTGTCCCAGGGCCGTAATTGGTAGCGCTAATAGATTGACGGCCCTGGGACCCAAAATGCTGCTACAATTCGAATAGCCGGCCCGTGCATCGCCTATCAAATTCGGGCGATGCGATGTTTTTCATTACAAAAAACTGCACACGTTGACTAGTGTAAGGTGTACCGGCGTTAACTGAGGGGTCATTTCAATCAGTGTCCAGGAGTGTTTGCTAATGTGATACTGCTACTGCACACCCCATGAATGGTGGCAGGCAGCGTGGACTCGCTCTCGGGAACTACTTTAGTTGGTAGGTACTAGAGCGCCTGGCTGTTTCACAGTATGGCGTGCGTGGGTGCTTGCGTGCTTGCCTTAACAGTGAAATATTCAAGTGACAGTCCCCCAGCCTGTAGTGTGTATCGGAAATAAATGCGCCACGTTTGGCAACTCCAAGTACCGTAAACGTACTGCGTTCATTAAAAAATGTCAACTACGTTTTCACGATGTGCAGGAGTGAAATATTCCGAGTCCCAGCCTGCAGTGTATCGGAAATAAATGCGAATGCGCTACGTTTGGCAACCAACTCCAAGTACCGTAAATGTACTGCCTACATGCATCCATCGTCATTAAAATAAATGTCAACTAAGTTTTCACGATGTGCATTGTGCAGGCAGTCGTTCTCTCAATTCAGTTCTGCCAGACAGTGAGTGTGCCCTGTGCCAGCTTCAGCTTGAGCTTGCAGTCCTGTCCAGTCAGTGGGTACGTCGCGCCGCATCCGCATCGCACCACCAGACACCAGTGACCGTGACGATCATTATCATCACAACATGATCTGGTCAGGTGGGTGCGGTGCGTGCGTGGCGGCGCGGGGTGGTGCGTCCGCTGGCTTGTACTACTAAAGCAGCTAGTCTGTGGCTAGGCAGCTGGTGTCACCCCCTAGATGGGGTGACACCCGGTGCGGTCCGCACCCCCCGCGCCCCCCTAGTGACGCCAATGGTCCAGCCCCAATTGCCAAGCCATGCCTTCCCTGGACTGGAAACAAGCTTCCTAGGACCGGTTTCTGGCATTTCAGCCGTCTTCAGCCAGGCTTGCTTGAATCCAGTGGCAAAGTTTGCAAGGGACTCACGTCTGAGCGTACCCTGCCAACTTATGACGAACAAAGCGGTACAAAAGGGGATGGTGATGGACGGTGCATCTGAACCAATCAAACACTAACACCCAGTCAAGATATCTGGGTTTAATCCATCACCGTTCTTTAGCGCACTCTCCCACCCCAGTTCAGACATGGCCATAAGCAAATCAGTCTGACCCTGTGCCTCATGGGAACAGTCCAGCCCGAACTGCCAAGCCATGCCTTCCCGGGACCGGAAACAAGCTTCCTAGGACCGATTTCCGGTATTTCAGCCGTCTTCAGCCAGGCTTGCTTGAATCCAGTGGCAAAGTGAGCAAGGGACTCACGTCTGAGCATACCCTGCCAACTTATGGCGAACAAAGCGGTACAAAAGGGGGTGGTGATGGATGGAGTATCTGAACCAATCAAACACTCACACCCAGTCAAAAGATCTGGGTTTAATCGATCACCGTTCTTTAGCCCACTCTGCCACCCCAGTTCAGACATGGCCATATGCAAATCAGTATGACCCTGTGCCTCATGGGAACAGTACTGCCCGAACTGCCAAGCCATGCCTTCCCTGGACCGGAAACAAGCTTCCTAGGACCGGTTTCTGGCATTTCAGCCGTCTTCAGCCAGGCTTGCTTGAATCCAGTGCAAAGTGATCAAGGGACTCACGTCTGAGCATACCCTGCCAACTTATGGTGAACAAAGCGGTACAAAAGGGGGTGGTGATGGACGTAGCATCTGAACCTATCAAACACTCACACCCAGTCAAAAGATCTGGGTTTAATCCATCACCATTCTTTAGCCCACTCTGCCACCCCAGTTCAGACATGGCGATATGCAAATCAGTCTGACCCTGTGCCTCATGGGAACATTCCAGCCCGAACTGCCAAGCCATGCCTTCCCTGGACCGAGCAGCACTTTAGTTTATTGCCTGAGGGTTTTCTGGCTGCGTTAGAGCTAACCCCCAGCATGGAAGTTGACACCTTTATTTGGTTGGCGCTCTAGCTTCCAATGTCGCGACACACTATTTAATGCGGCCAGATGCACGGATTCGGCGCAGGTGTACCAAAGGCAAACTCATCTGCACCCGACCGGAGCCGGCCGGGGCTTGGGGCCAGGACCCCTGCCCCTTGTCACTTAGCTCCGAGGCATCACTGTGCTGATTCACTAAAAAGATTTAACTGATCAACCAAGAAACCCAGTCAACACAGAATGGAGCCAGATATCTGGCCCCGTGAGTGCCCTTGGTGCGAACAGTGGTTTGACCCCTTTAAAGCAGACTTAGGTGGGGTCGAGAATTCACTAGGAAAGAGTCAGCTAATTGGAAAAGATATGCTATTCCAGATTAATGCTGTAAAAACTATGTTCACTATCAATTGTGGGTCTTTGCCTAAACACAGAGAGCAGCTGTTTACCCTACTTGAGGATCAACAACTAGCTGCTATCTTTTTAACAGAGACGTAGCTTCACGCTAGTAGTGGGCCAGACATCGCAGTCACCCTCACTTCAGGTTGCGCAATCAGAAGAAATGATTGTGGGAGAGGTGTGGCGCCGCGGCCAGGGCGACTGACGCTGGAATCTGGGGACCACGGTTCGATCCCCGGCTCCGGCGGCAGGTCAGCCCAGCACCATGTGACTCAGGGCAATAGCTCGCTTAATCTTCCCGACGGCCCCCAGCGCCTAGAGATCCTTACGGGTGATTGTGCGCTTTACAAATGTGGACTTTATTTTACTTTTATTGAGCAATTAAAAAAGGAGGCAGTGTCGCCAATATTTTTAGAGAAAACCTGGAGTGCAAATCAGACTAAATACCAGTAACAGGATGTGAGGGCTTACTATTTTCTTTTTTTGTTTTTGTTTTTGTGCATCCACAGCCCCCACTGCTTCTCAGTGAACTCTGTGGCCTGAGATCTGTGCAGCCACATTCCCCACTGCTTCTCAGTGAAATCTGGGGCCTGAGATCTGTGCATCCACAGCCCCCACTGCTTCTCAGTGAACTCTGGGGCCTGAGATCTGTGCAGCCAAAGGCCCCACTGCTTCTCCGTGAACTCTGGGGCCTGAGATCTGTGCAGCCACAGCCCCCACTGCTACTATTTTTCTTTAATGGGGACCTTGCAACTCTGTTTGGATATATATTTTTTTAAACAATTCTTTATTGAAGTTTTTTACAGTTTAATTCCGCCCCCCCAAAATAAAATACTCCCCCCCATACAGGCACCATTGGATACTAGGCGCGTTCGTCCTCTTGATGTTAATCCAAACAAGATTATTTTCAATAAGGCAAATAAAATAAGAAACAGTAAACACGAAACGAGAAGAAAAAAAAAACAGAGGAAAAGGGAAAGATAAAAAAAAAAGAGCACAAGTAAAAAGAAAAACATTTCCATTACAGTAATTAAACTGCATTACACTTCCGGTCTCCCTATCCACTGTGTGAGAGGATGCCATATTTCTAATCCTTTTTTTTTCCTCTTTAAACCCTTCTGGCTATATATGGCTATTTCCAGGCTATATGTGGCTAAAAGTCGTGCCCGCCATTACTGAAATGTAGGTGGATACGGGTCTAACCAAGCAGATGTCAAACAAATTCTAAGTACAGCCATTGAGATAAACAGCATACCCTGCAGGTTAGCGGGTTTAGCATTACTATCTACCCCTAGTATCATTTCAGTCGTAGTTATCTCAATGTTGTTCTCAAAGGTTCCAGATAAAAACGTAGAAATTTCTCGGCTGATAGTACTTAGGGTTTGGCATGTGGCCAGCATATGTATCAGATCTGCTTCGGACATTGCACATCTAGGACATAATGTGCCTTTGCCGGTGCTCCATTTAGATATCCTATCTGGGGTATAGTATAGTTGAAAGAATGTCTTGTAAAATTGGGCTTGTAGTTTGGTTGACATTAATGAGGAATTTGATATTTCTAGTGCTTTTTGCGTTAGAGTCTCTGATATGTCAAGTTTGTTTTGCCAGTTAAGAATGTGTTTTTCTAAATCGTCTGGAAGACTTGCAACTAGATCCTTATATATTTCACCAATTTTAACCCTGTCCGTTTGCACCACTGTTTCAATAGCTAGAGTTTTCTCCATGGCCACGCTGCCACCCCCCTTTTTTAAAATAAAATCCCTAACATGTAGATATTTATAAAAATCACGAAATTCTAACCCAAATTTAGTTTTTAAGGAATCGAATGAACGTAAGCCCGTAGAATCATACAGCGAGCCGAATTGTGAAATTCCCAATCTGACCCATCGCATCATACAAGGATCGGTAAAGATATCCGGAAGATTAGTATTTCTATCTAGAGTAGTATAATAGGAGAACCTACCAAGCACCAAGAGTTTTCGCACGTGGTTCCAGACGATATATATACCTTTAAGTGTTTTAAAGCGCACTTTTTTAAAATGACAGTCGTATGTTAACCTCCACAAATGATCACTTGTCTCATTACGAAGAATGAGTTCCTGTGGGGTTGGGACTGATCAATCTGGATTAGACTCTTGCTTGGGGGTTAAGAGCGCTCTACTATATTTAAGAATAGTAGCCCACCAATAAATTTTAAAGTTGGGCAACGCTAGATCACCTCTTTCCCTTGGTAGGGTAATGAATCTTTGGGCTCTACGTGTTCTTCCATATCCCCAGATAAAATGAGTAAAGATATTATCTATAGCTTTAAATATCGCTGGGTCAAAGTTTAAACAAATTGTGCGAAAAAGTATAAAACTGTAGGGAAAAATAACATTTTAATAAGGTTACATCTTCCTATAATCGTTAAATGTAGGTTATGCAAACTGTTTAACCCCTTCCGTGCTCATGACGAGCTCAGCTCGTCATGCAGTACACTGCTCGTGTGCTCATGATGAGCTGAGCTCGTCATGAACAATGGGATTTACAGACCCCTCAGCACAGCAGGGGAAAAGTCAAAGCACCCAAGGTGTTAAACTTTTTTCTGACTGTTTTAAGAGTGGATTCAAGTTAAGGCTCACAAAATTATTTAAATTTGAGGTAATATTGACGCCGAGATATAGGGCATTATCTACAACCCTTTCGTCCGAGTAGTTGATTTGACTATTGATTATAATCTGGGTTTTGGTTTCGTTCAATTTATACCCTGATATCTCACCAAACTTTTTCGCTTCTTCTTCCATTAGCTTAACTGCCTGCCTTGGATCGGCTGTAACAATTGCAATATCATCTGCAAAAGCCAAGGTCTTAGTTTCACCATTGGTGGTCTTCATGGGTTGTATAAATTGGTTTGTTTCTAGCCTCAAAATAAATGGATCTATAAAAATAGCAAACAGTAGGGGGGAGCAAGGGCAGCACTGCCTTGTACCTCTAGTCACTTTGATGGTATCGGATATGTCCCCATTGACCATGACCACCGCTTCAGGGGTGGCATACATCACCCGAACAGCTTTGATGAAATGGTCCCCATTCCCACTTTTTGACATGGCTGTCCATAGATACTGCCAGGAGACCCTATCGAATGCTTTTTCTGCATCTAGCAGTATCAGGGCCATAGGGTCTCCTGCTACTTCTGCCATGTCAAAAAGCGTGATCACCCTCTGAATATGGTCGGTGGTTGATCTCCCTGGGACAAATCCATGTTGCCTAACAGATATAATTTTGTGAATTAATGGTGAGAGTCTACTAGCTAACAGTTTAGAATATATTTTTGAATCTTGTTTATTAATGTAATTGGGCGATACGCACCTAGTTCTGTAGGGTCTTTATTTTTTGGGGGGAAAACAATAATTTGTGCCCGGGCCCAAGATGCCGGAGGGCGTCCACCCTGAAAAACATCAATCATTAAATTAGTTAGGATGTCTTTCAGTGTGGTGGTAAATCGGACATAAAATTCCACGGGAATTCCATCTAGGCCTGTTGCTTTTCCCGAAGGAAGGCTATTTATCGCGAGTAGAATTTCTACCCAATCCGGAGTATCTGAGAGAATATCTTGATCTGATTGAGATAAGCGGGCCGTGTAACTAGATCTCGATATTCATCAATTTTAGCCTGGCTATTATCTATCTCGGTATAGAGATCCGAGTAATACCACTTGAAAGCTTCCCTGATTTCTTTGGGGTCGTGGGTTAATCCAAGGATTGGGTCTCTAATTGCTTTAATCGTTTTTTCTGAGTTCTGCTGTCTTGTGCGGATAGCCAGTTGATGCCCCACCCGCTCACTCAATTCGTAAGTTTTCTCCTTATTCATTGTAGCCTTACCGATTGCTTTGGTTGTAAACATTTCAGATATTAGATTCCTTCCTATAGCTACCTCCCTTACAGCCCTTTCTACATTGTTTCCACCTTGCACTGCTCTAACTAGATCTTCTTCCTTTCTTTCTAAATTTCCTTGTAGTTTTATTAACTTTTGTTTTTCCTCTTTATTATTGTTTATTGAAAATCTAAGAGTTTCACCCTTTAAACCTGCTTTCAGTGCGTCCCAGACCACCTCCAACTGGGCACTACCCATATTAAACTTTAAAAATTCTGGTATCCAATTCTCCATATGTATACGGTATTTTTCGTTAAGCAATAATGCTCTTTCGAAGGTCCTAATCCTACGATCAGATTGTATCGTCCCCATATCCATGTTTATAATTAGAGGATTGTGGTCAGAAAGAACCCTAGGTAGCCGCTCTATAGAACAGCTATACAAATATATAGTCCAGTCTGGCTAGTTTTTGATGGTGTGATGTATTCCTATAGGTTCTGAATCGATCCCCCTATTCCTGACCCTATTCTGGTTAAAACAAACCAACAAGTTAACTAGCAGTCAGCCCATGAGGCAGAAAACCCCCATGATGCAGATACCGTTATCTGACGCAGTCACACTACGGCACAGGAACGTGTTATCTGATTAGGTCATAACGCTTGCGATCTAATTAGACAAGCGATATTCCTCCAGCCCCTGATAAGGCATACGGAGTTCTCATAACAAATCAAACCTATGACAACCTGGGCAAAACCCTGCGGCCATTGTTTTGATTTCACCGAGAACTTCAGCAAAAGAATGTGCTAACGAGCAAATCGTATGACATCCTTATTGACGTATCTATGTCCATCCTTACGTCAATCTCGGCACCTTAAAGGTATAAATATTACCGATATTGCCCTATGCAAACACACGCGGTGGTGACGAGGACGGAGCAGCCAGACTTGCCGAAGCCCAGAGCAGAGCAGACCCCGCTGGCGCAGCCCCGCCTTCCTGACGCGCTGAGAACGAGACGCGCTGCTTTCTCCTGCTGAGAAATCCAGCACCGGCGCTTCCGGGTAGCCCTCGCAGGCAGCCTGGAATATCGAGACCAGAGAGAGAGATACCATCCCTCATTCAACCTAGATTCCAGGTACAGAACTGAATAACCCCTCACAGAGTATTCTTTAGTTATTCACTTGGCAAAAACAAACTTAACTTAAACTGTAACTTTCTATTCCCGCCCACGTATTAGACTTAGGTCAGGTACACGGGGTAGGCGTATTTAGAAACACCAGTTGAGTACGTTTAGTCAAATGTATATGTGTATGTAATATATTTTATTCATTTTAAAACATCTTATGGCTTAGAAACCATATCAATGTTTTTACAGTATTATTTTATACTATTGCTTTTAATGTATGCACTTTACTTAGCTATAAGTATTGCAATAATATCGATCCATTACTCTTGTATGAGAAAAGAGACTGATCAATAAATAACACCTTTTTATTGAACACGCCCGTCTCTTCCTTTTCTCTACAATCTGATGAGACTAAGAATGCACGTACTGACTGAGTAAAATAAATTGCCTTTTGTTCACACGACTCTCGAGATATACTCTTGATTAGGGGAGAGCAAAGTTGTCATGTTCTATGGTTGTCAGAAACTAAATCCCTTCTTGTCTAATCAGGGAAGTTAAGTCCTTCCTGAACATTCGAGAAAGTTTCTAGTGAACTCTGAGCTAAGCTGGCAAACCCAAAACTTTAAGTCTAATATCGACAGTAGTAGACCTAGTTAACATCTGGTCTAGGCCTATACTATTGAAGGTATTATTCCAATGCGCAGAGCCTATTGGGATGATAGGAACTACACTACATGGCGCCCAACGCGTTTGGAAAGGGCGATAAAACTAACGTAAGACATTTAGAGTAACTCAGTCGTGCTTTCTCACTCAGACCCCTTTTCCCAAAATACTCCAAAGACGTCTGGAGTGGGTGAAAGGTTATATCCGCCAGACCTCGCAGGAGGGAACTCCTATGTATGGTTCTTGGTATAAGTCAACGTTGAAGGATACACTGTTCCAAAATATTGTGCATCTAATCTTTGTTTCCATAAGAAACCTGATCTGCAAACAAAAGACATAACCTTCCTGTCGGTAAAATGGGAGACAGTGATGAAGAAAGAGAGGCAGTTAGATTAGCAACTGAACTCGCAGAAGCTGATGCTACCATGCAGGAAGCGGACCCGAATATAATACTCATTCCGGTCATCAAAAGGAAATCTATAACCATAAAACTTATAGAAAATGGACTGACACCTAGAGGTGGTACAGTCATATTCGTAATTGAGGCACACGAATATCGGCAGACAGAGGTATACTATTCATGGATAAATTTTCCAGCAGCAAATCCTGTAACAAAGTACTTCCACTATTACAAAATAGAGGAACCTCCTGAAATGTACACTCCTTTCGAGGAGGTGGAAGTACGACTTAAATTTCAAGAGCATTTGCTCTTATTTAATGGCGCCCTAATACACAATAATCACATCACCAGGCTCGGTCCTTTAGGTAGACCAGGAGCAACGTGGCCGGTCCTAGCCGGATACACACCACATCCAGACATCGATGGGATGTCTGCACCACACCTGTTAACACAGCTAAAACAATTAATAAAAATACATAGACAATTAGTCCAGTATGTGATGCGGACTTCAACAATTCAGCCAGCGATTAAACTCCCACAGCTGACCCCTCACCAGGGGAACACAAATAAAATTACACCACAGAACATCCAGTCCTGCCTAGGTAAAGTACCGGCTAAACGGGAACAAATACCATTCTGGCTAGCGCAGAAAATCACCCAAATAGAGGCAGTGTTTCCAGACACCACCCCGCTAGAAAAGCACAGGATTCTGACTATCTGTCTCCCAATGGGAATCGCACCACACATTGAGGACTGTGACACTTGGGGTACAGTCTTTGCTTCCATCTACACAAAAACGCACGGTTTTCCATCCATTTCGGTAATACCAGATGTGCTAAAACAAATTCAAGACGAATACGGTCCAGAACCCGCTTTAACTCTTGGTAAGAAATTACTAAAAGACTTCAAGCAGGTCTCGGCTATATTATTAGCCAACATAAAGGGAGAAGCAGCAAACGTGGCGATCCGCCAGAGGTTAAAAGAGACAGATATAGCAGACCAACCAGCTGAAATTGCCAGAATCATAGAAAAATCCTATGAGGAACAAGGTAGAGATAGTTTAGGTGGAATACCAGTAAAACCACAACTAATTGAAAGTCCTGAAAAAATATTTTTTAATAATAATTCAACATCACCAAAAAAGAACTGGGATGGAAATAAACAATCCAGTCCTAAAGAAAAGAAATTTCAGTCCAGAGGAAGGTCTCCTAGGCGAAGAGAAAAATCTCTGAACCAAAGACACAGGTCACCGCAGAGTGACCCCTCTGGGAAAAGATATAACCTTAGAAATAGGGATAATATTAAGAAACCTGATAGATATCAAGACATTGATACATGTCCCTCTCAATCTTTTCAGACTTCCTCGCAGAAATCGGAAAGAAGAGGACGATCAGAACAAAGAGAAGAGCACGCCAAGTCCAAAGACAAGGAACCTGCTCATCTAAAAAAGAAATTACAATTTCCAAAAAAGAAGGTAGCCAGTATCAAGGTAGTTAACAATGCCGAGAATACTGAGGACACAACTGAAAAACGGAGAATGGGCTCAGACAATGCTAAACAGCGCAGCAGAAGTGAGCATAGCTCGCAAAGTCCTTATGAATCATCTGGAGACAGTGGACACGAATGAATATCTTCAAGTGGAAACTGCAGACACCAGAGTTAGCAAACCTCACAAAATATACGAAATAACATTACGTATAGAGGGAGATAAGACTAGAAAAATAAGGGGACTATTTTGGGATAATCTCTCCAAGGGCTATGATATCCTTCTAGCTGAAAAAGACTGGCCAACAGAGTTTGTCAGGGAGTGCCCTCATGGCGAAGAAATAATTATGCCTGCCTTCTCAAATCATATCCCAATTCATAAAAAATACACACTTGCTAGAAAGTGGGCAGTGGCTCTAGCTCCTGCTTTATATAAAAATCACGTGGGATGGGATGAGGACTCTCCTCCTCACAAAATCCAGTTAAAATCACAACCTGCTGCACAAAGGCAGTACCCAATTAAGCAAGAAGCTAAAAAACAGGTAAAGGAAATACTAGATCAGCTAGAATACCAGGGGGTGATTGAAACTTGCACCTCACAAATGAACAACCCTTTGTTTCCGGTCTCCAAACCAGACAATTCATATCGTCTAGTTTTGGATTACCGACACCTTAACACATGTTGCAAAACTTTTGCAGTGCAAAACTCACATAGTGCTGCACTAATGAATAACATAGTGCGCAAAAAATACAAAACAACATTAGACATCTCTAATGGATTCTTTTGTCAAAACATAGCACCAGAGAGCAGATATTTAACTGCATTCTCAATAAATGGCACGCAAAAACAATTCTGTCGGTTAGCCCAGGTGTACAAGAACAGCCCGGGAGTATTCTCAGCGAGAGTAACAGAATTACTACAAATATATGATGATGAAGCATTATCTTATGTCGATGACATTTACTTAACAGATGATGACTTGGAGACTCACTTGAAAAGAGTGAACACCATAATACTTGGGTTCGCAGCAGAGGGTTACAAATTCAACTTTAAAAGATCCAGAATTGCCCATCTGACAGTCCTGTTCTTAGGATATGAATTATCAAGTATAGCCTGGCTGACAATTTTCTAGAACTAGAAGAAATGGAAAATTTAGAATATGAAAGAACATTCCCTCTGCCAATCGACATTCTGCCTTTACGACATTACGCCTGTGTAATTTATACAGACGGACATGCTCAAACCCCCGTTTGGGGAGAACAGGCATACAACCCCACATGTGGGATTACAAAAGAAGTGTGGCGCGGAGGTAAACTAAAACCTCTATTAACAAAAACACACTCAGTAGAAACTAATTCAGAACAACAGACTGAAATAATAGCATTGAAAATGGCGCTAGATAATGCAGATCGCGAATTCCCGACACTTATAGTGTCAGATTCATATTACTGCGTCAAATCATATAACAAGGATTTACAGACATGGATTCAAAACGGTTACAAAGATGACACAGATGCACCAATAAAGCAGAAACTGCTCTGGGAACAAATAGCTCTTTTACAGAAAGAGCTACCAAAGACTCACGTGACACACTCACTGAGTCATCAGCGTGATGGCGTTCACGTTGCAGGGAATTCATTGGCTGAGACAGCCACAGCGGCAGCCACTAAATCGGCTCCCGTAGTTCGAAAAAAGCGTACATTAAAATACATTGACGGTGAAACAGTGCTGGCGGTGAAAACGTCATCAAAAGGCGACCGCTCAGCATTACCGATCAACTATCCACTCAATTATACATACATAATCGATGCAAACTCCGTCCCTTTTGCTCGAATCCCTGGAGTGGGGGATAGAGTGATTCCAAACATGGACAGGAGAAACTTGTTAATCGCAGACGCACATATGGGCGAGGGTCTCAGACACCTCAAACTAAAAGATTCTCTGGAAGAATTACAATCACGGTACTGGTGGCCAGGCATGAGCTTGCGTCACACCATGTTTGTAAAAAACTGCCCAAACTGCAACAGAGATCGCAGTGGGGAGAGAAACAGTTTAATACCTCGTCGTTTTACTCCAGAAAAAATCAAGAGTAAAAAGGAAGGGTTGCGATTAACATATACAGGCTAGTTTCCACTTATAATGTAGATCACCAGCACTCGGCTGACGTCTGGACTGTTATACAAAGATTTGCGAGTCTAAATGGCATATACGCTAAGAGCATGCTACGTTTGACCATTGTCTTCACTCTAGCCCTCCAGCCTGAGGGGAAACATGACCAAATGAGCATAGCCCAGCGGGAATCTTCTCACTTCCTTCCTGAGGGTACGGGATGGTGTAAAGAAAAAACCAAGACATAAAGCAATCTATAACGGCAAAGGTATTAGGTTCGGGAGCTGGGTGGGTCAAACATCTAATAAGTGTCCAACGTAGTCTAAATAACTTGCCAAGAAATTCTCTGAAGGGATTCAGTGCGTACGAATTATTATTTGGAACTAGGATGTTGATCTCTGACATTGATAGTCAGACTTCAGTGGTGAAAGAAAAAAGCTTTGATATCAAAGACCGTTTGGCTATTTTGCAGGACTTAAACAAAACAAGAAAAGACCTGAGCAACATAAAGTTGAAACAACAGCCAACAACCACTGAAGAACCACCACCTGTCCCAGCAAGACCTGTCTGGATTCCAAAAGTCGGGGATCTAGTCAGGGAAAAGATCGCGGTAAAGAAGGAATTTGGGCCTTCTTACAGAAAAGCAGTTCCTGTCTTGTCTGTCAACGGGACAAGATCAGTTGTACTACCGCCACTTGCTGGTAAAAAGGAGAACCGAGTTGTATCCATCGACCTGGTAAAACCACAATCATGTGGCCGATAACCAACAGTAGGCCAAGTGGACTCCCAATAAGTAGCAGAACACCAAGGTTTGCTACCAATACAGAGGTCCTAACAAAGAGGCTCATCACATTCGAAACGCCTACAGAAGAACAACAAGGACTATGCAACAATGCAATAGAACTCAGACCTCTGAAAACCCAAATAAAAACATTTAGCAGAGACACCCCAATCTATAATGAAGTACCAAGTGAAAATGCAAGAAACAGAAATCCTGAAGCAATTGGAACAATTGACAGAACTGCATCCGGCTACTTCATAAACTTCGATGATTCCTCTGAAGGCTTCAGTGAATCAAAGACACAGCCATCATCAAAAACCTTTAAAGATAAAGCTAATGAACTTTTAAAACAACTGAAAGAAACATATCTGATTTCTCCATGGATCGAATTTTGGGTGGGTTTTGGTGCATTTATCCTCATACTTTGGCTCATCATGGTACTAACTTTGGGACGCTTCATTGAGGGAAAATATGCTAAAATGGACACAGCAAGTCAGAAAATCAACTTGATCCTCAAACCACACACATCTTCACACGTCGAGAAAAGAGAACTTTCTTCAGTCAACTTCACAGCCATTCCTATACCTGGTGGGGTAGCCTGGGACAACACTGACTATGAAATTTATGGTCCGGTCGAAATCCTGAAATATCCACACCAAATTAAGATCTCATTGAGTGACTTTGCAAAACCAAGCTCATTTGCTGATGATTGGGACTTCGAAAGCATTAATAATATGATGTCTGACTTAGTAATGTCTGCTAAATTTACCAAACATGATTATTTGCAGGGTTCTACAAATTATGATAGTATGTACTGTTATAACCACTATGGTAACCATTTTTTACATAGATCTGCACAACCTAGAAATGTTTTAAATTATAATCAATGGGAACATTGTGCAACCCCTCCAAAAGGAAGCTCAAGAACCTTCTATGACAAATATTCATACTTTTCAGGTTTTAACACAAGTAATGCTGAAGCATTTTATTTCAAATTGTCAAACAAGACAGGGACAAAGACCATGATAACCAACACAAAATTGATATATTCAGACTCATTTTTTGAACAATTGAATACTTTTGGTTTTGATTATTGGGACAAAAATGTTGAATTGAAAAGTGTTTGGGGCACAAAAGAATGGCAAGTGCAGGGTATAGAATCTTTGTTTAGAGCCTGCATGATCCCAGAACAAATGATATTTTTAAATGACACTGTTCAACAAACTACC
This sequence comes from Lissotriton helveticus, assembly GCF_964261635.1. Taxonomy (NCBI): domain Eukaryota; kingdom Metazoa; phylum Chordata; class Amphibia; order Caudata; family Salamandridae; genus Lissotriton; species Lissotriton helveticus. The sequence goes on from NC_136065.1 coordinate 1,914,564,725, forward strand.
TGTCTTGGCTTAGCCAAAATCAAAGAATTAAATAAACCGTCTATTCCAAAGCCAACAATGCTCAGCAATAGCTCTACAGATGAAGAGATAGACGTAAATTATGTATTAAACCAAAACAGAACACATCCTGATTGGAAACAGTGGTTGATCTGGCCCACAGATACTAATAACTGTCAAGACAGATTCCTGAACAAAACACAGGGGTTCAAAATGACCAGGCCAGACCCTAGATATTCCCAAAGACATCACCCAGGAATAATAACCACCTACAGTGTGGGCAAATTGTGCCTTCAATGGCTACAAACTTCCACACTGACAGAAATTAAACAACACCTAACTTTACTTACTGATGGTGCTGACTTGCGTGATTTCATTATGGGACCGCGCAAACAGCGTCAAAAACGTTTCATAGCAGCCTCTGTATATGCAGCATACAATGAGGCCTGGAAGGTTACTCAAATTGAAACAGCAGAGAGAATACGGGAAATTGACCGTATTAATTTGGAAAAATCACTTTCTGTAGTCGACAATGGGTTAATGACTCTGTCCTCCAGAATTTTTTCTTTGGACAGCATTGTGTCTTCAGCAATCGACATATTATCGCAAGACTTACTGTTGCTACAACACGGTCAGTCTCAATTGCGTTCTATTGTACAGCTTGGCTGGACGTTACAAAATCTGCGTTCAGGCTATGTGCCTTGGCGTTTAATCAACACAACGTCACTATTCCAAATCTTTAACCTTACTGATAGACAAATCAGTATGGCACAAAAGGGTGCTGATTATACAATCTTGAGCATTGAAAAACTCGAAAGATTACCAGTGACAATGTCAGAACGACCTGTCAGTGAATGGATAATACATGGGATAATAAATATTCCAATCTCAACCTTCAGGTTTCAATACTGCCAAAAATATATACAGGCTGGCATGTACGAGAAATTGGGAAAGGGGTACATTAAAACAACATGGAACCTGCCCTATTCACATGCATGTGTCAGTAATAAAGGACAGAAAGTGTTTCTTAGTGGCAATAATTGTGCGATGTCACTAAGCGGCACGCTTCTGTGTAACGGAATTAGTTTGCATGGAGCCTGTGAAGGGAATTCATACAACCTTTCATGTCACCAGCAAGGCGCACCTGCAACAGAAATAGAACCATTCTTTCAAAGACTCTATAATGGGAGTTACATTCTAATTGTAGACCGCAGATGTTGTAGTCTTATGCCCGGGACTCCTTATCTCGTAACTACGACTGCGAAGGTCAAGTGCTGTGGACGCTCATTGTTCCCCAGCTCCTTTCCAGACAGGGAGGCAAGGGCATGGCCCAATTTGAAAATTACTTCTATTCGAATAGATACTTTAAGCAGAATGAAAACAGTGCTTCTTCAGATGCCTACAAGGCTCACGTCATCAAAAGAAACGTATGATCTACAAGTCGCAAGGACGACTGCAGAGATACATTCATTGTTATCAACTAATTCCCCCATACATTTCGCAGAAATCCTGAATGAAATCTTAAATATTTCTGATACCAATGGGGTCTCAAAGGTATTTAAGACAGTATTTTCGATGGCATTAACACCATTCAAAGCCATACTGGGTATTTTTCCAGATTTCGTCCATTCGATTTTTGGCGGACTTCCCCTGATCTTGGGACTATTTGCAGGAATCCTATTCTTAGTCCTTATTTTTCGTTATGGCAACCCATGTCACAGACAAAACTCTTGCGACAAGGGAAGAAACAATCCTAGCCATTGGATACCGGGACCGGATATCAAAAATCCTGGGACTCTCCCGGCTTAGAGACCTGAACATGACTTGGTTTCTATCATTTCGACCAATGTGGCAAAGATGTGTTTTACCTGTATTAAGGTGTCTGCTATGCGGAGAAGAATGCGTGTTAGACACCTGTCTGACGCTACAATCGGATGCGCCAATGGATGCAGAAACATTGTTGAGCCCGATCAAGGTTCACGCTTTGTGCTGCCCTCAAAGGCTACCAATCCTGATGACGGCATTCGTGGAAGCTTCACCACTACGATTGATGGGTAGTGAAGTTCAAGATGAAAGCAGCATCGATCAGGTACGACCTTCTGTCAGCAATGAGAATCAGAATGTCAATGGAGACAATCATGCGCACGAATGCATGGTTACACCTATTTCCGAGTTAGTGGAACTCTCCCAGGAAGCTGTTGACAACTTTTTCGAAAGCCTAAATGATATGATGTTCTCACCAGAGCAGAAATAGAGACTTTTGAACAAACTCGTACACGGCGTTCCCTGAATTCGGCCTTCAACTTTAAAAATAAAGTCACATGAACAATTTTCCTCCAGTTCACGGACAGCAATTTTTCAGCAGCCCCAAAATATTTTTGCATATTTTTCGGGACACTATCTTCTGCTTAAAGTAAGAACTATTCTTAGAGAACTAAGGTTTCTAAATTTTAGATAGCTTATAGACATTAGCTGCCCGCTGGTATGTTCATAAATATTTTATTCTGTGATGGAATGGTCTCGAACTTTTTTTCTGTATTAAGAGCCATTTCATGTGTAATTCTCATATACCAAATAGCAATAATGTATACAAATGTGATTACTTTGGCATTATTCTACGGCTTGAGTGCATACAATACATATGACTGCAATTTTTCAGTATATTTGATAATTTCAAAATGCATTAATGTATTTTGGGGTGGTAAGGTATACACTATACTCTATAGTATGTTTTACTATGCATAGATTAGTAAATATGTCCATAGTTAGCGTGGAGTGGGTGTGATGTATTCCTATAGGTTCTGAATCGATCCCCCTATTCCTGACCCTATTCTGGTTAAAACAAACCAACAAGTTAACTAGCAGTCAGCCCATGAGGCAGAAAACCCCCATGATGCAGATACGGTTATCTGACGCAGTCACACTACGGCACAGGAACGTGTTATCTGATTAGGTCATAACGCTTGCGATCTAATTAGACAAGCGATATTCCTCCAGCCCCTGATAAGGCATACGGAGTTCTCATAACAAATCAAACCTACGACAACCTGGGCAAAACCCTGCGGCCATTGTTTTGATTTCACCGAGAACTTCAGCAAAAGAATGTGCTAACGAGCAAATCGTATGACATCCTTATTGACGTATCTATGTCCATCCTTACGTCAATCTCGGCACCTTAAAGGTATAAATATTACCGATATTGCCCTATGCAAACACACGCGGTGGTGACGAGGACGGAGCAGCCAGACTTGCCGAAGCCCAGAGCAGAGCAGACCCCGCTGGCGCAGCCCCGCCTTCCTGACGCGCTGAGAACGAGACGCGCTGCTTTCTCCTGCCGAGAAATCCAGCACCGGCGCTTCCGGGTAGCCCTCGCAGGCAGCCTGGAATATCGAGACCAGAGAGAGAGATACCATCCCTCATTCAACCTAGATTCCAGGTACAGAACTGAATAACCCCTCACAGAGAATTCTTTAGTTATTCACTTGGCAAAAACAAACTTAACTTAAACTGTAACTTTCTATTCCCGCCCACGTATTAGACTTAGGTCAGGTACACGGGGTAGGCGTATTTAGAAACACCAGTTGAGTACGTTTAGTCAAATGTATATGTGTATGTAATATATTTTATTCATTTTAAAACATCTTATGGCTTAGAAACCATATCAATGTTTTTACAGTATTATTTTATACTATTGCTTTTAATGTATGCACTTTACTTAGCTATAAGTATTGCAATAATATCGATCCATTTCTCTTGTATGAGAAAAGAGACTGATCAATAAATAACACCTTTTTATTGAACACGCCCGTCTCTTCCTTTTCTCTACAATCTGATGAGACTAAGAAAGCACGTACTGACTGAGTAAAATAAATTGCCTTTTGTTCACACGACTCTCGAGATATACTCTTGATTAGGGGAGAGCAAAGTTGTCATGTTTTATGGTTGTCAGAAACTAAATCCCTTCTTGTCTAATCAGGGAAGTTAAGTCCTTCCTGAACATTCGAGAAAGTTTCTAGTGAACTCGGAGCTAAGCTGGCAAACCCAAAACTTTAAGTCTAATATCGACAGTAGTAGACCTAGTTAACGTCTGGTCTAGGCCTATACTATTGAAGGTATTATTCCAATGTGCAGAGCCTATTGGGATGATAGGAACTACACTACAATGGGGGTGGGAAAAAAAAGTATAGCCGGGGTACTTCATCTCCCAACAATCTACTAACCCGTGGGTATAACAAAGCGCTTCCAGGGCTTTAAAAGTTTTTGGTTTCCTTCCTTGATAATTGAAGTTATGACCAGAAAACCAGTTAGATGGAAGGTTAAGCTTAAAATCGCCCCACACAATCATGGGTACTGGCCAATGTGCTAGTTCATTAGATAAAAACAGCAATAATTCCGGATCGTCGATAACACACCCTGAGCAAATCATGAATTTTTCCCCATAGCACATTGGCTCTCTGTGATTGCCCATCTGCCACATGAGTCTGCAGCAGATCTTGTGAAACGGAATCCACCACCACGTGCCAAAATAGCCACCCCACATGTTTTGTTCACCTGTGTTGTAGTGACAACTAATCTATATCCCAGATTTTTCAATAGCTGTTTTTGGGAGCCCTCGACATGGGTCTCCTGGATACAAACAATATCCGCCCCAATTGATTGGAGACCAATTGCTATTTTTTGAGATCATTAAGCCCGCATATGTTGATAGTCCAAATTTTTAGTTTAGCCATTAGATGTAAAAAAACAATTTTTTGTATATTTTGGAAGATGCTCTTTTTAATCGACGAAGTACCCGTTTTTCTTTCTTACTTATACGCCAAGACATAAATTCTGACCTGATTTTTTGCCTGTATGGTTGCCCCCTCCCCCTAAAACCCCTCTGCTACCCCCCCCCCCTACACCCCATCTTCCCCTCCACCATCTAGTGAGGCTACCTGGTTCCCAAGGAACCAGGTTGTGGGCATCATGTGATCCGTAGGCAGCTGGTATCTCCACATCCTAACCCCTGTGGCTATTGGGAGTGGAGATATAGTTATTCTTGGGCAATAAATGTTCTTATATTCATAATGCACAAACATAACATCTGTCTATGCTACCTATATTACCCCCCTCCTCTCCCTTTCTCTAAATGTCCTTCACCTCATGCCGCTGGTGACCTATTGATTAGCTTTTAGTTACAAACTATTTGGTATGCTTTTTTCATTTTTTACATTTATCTTTGTCTTTGCTGTTTTCTGTAATCTCCTCTAGATATATTTGCGCCTGGATTTCACTGATGAAACTTCTGGTGACGCCATTAAAGATGATCTTCAGTCTGGCAGGATTCTGTAAAAATAAGCTGGCTCCCAACTGTTCAAAAGGGGTAAAAAGTTGCCGCAGCCGCCATCTTCTTTCCACCATCGCGTGGGCAAAGTCGGGTCTACTAAAAAACATATACCCTTTGTGCTCTCTTTTGTGGGTTGGACGTGCCAGGTCAAAGATTGCTTCCCGTAGGAGAAAGTTGCCAAAATAAACCAACATTGCTCTTGGGTATTTCTCCGATGAGAGCGACCGTTTGTTGAGGATAAGAGGAAAATGATGAGCCCGCTGGACCTCTTTATCCCAATCCCAAGTGGTTAGTTCGGGGAATGATTCTTTAAAAAGGGATATCATATAACCCCTAGAGCCGTTCCCCTCGACTCTCTCAGGGATTCCCAGGAGGCATACGTTATTTCTCCGGGCCCTGTTTTCCTGGTCCTCCACTTTCATCATCAAGTCTGGCACAATTCCTTAATGTTCTTTTCCTTGTTTCTGGAGGACGGAAACATCCTTTTCAAGGTTCTCTGTCCGTAGCTCAACCGAGGCCATTCTATCTGAGATTTCTAGACAAGTTTGGCCCACCTTGTTGATTGCTCCATGAAGTTTCTTATTGTCAAGTTTCACATCTTCTTGACATTTCATAATTGAGTTGAATACATCACCCAAGGAAGGCTCTGTTTGACCTCCCCCTTCGCCAGATAGTTCATGCTCGGTCATATTTACATCTCTAAGCAGATTGTAATTTGGATCGGACATTGATGTAGCTAGTGAAGATGGATTCCTATGTCGATGATCCATCCGATCTGTATTGCTTCCTTGATCGGTGGTGTCTTCATCGATAAGTTTATTTTGTCTCCTGTGTCTTCTTTTATTTTGTTCCTGCCTTTTTCTTGCACTGTTATCTTTAGGGGAATCATTCGTCTTTTTAGATTTAAGGTTAAAATTGGAATCAGAAGGTTCCCTCCTGGACGCCTGACCCGACATCACACCATCTTAGCGCGCTGTAGGGCGAGCTATTCACTAACGCGGTAGCTTTTTTTTAAAATCCCCGTTTGTTATTTGTGTTCATTTATTTTTCCTTTACCTTGTTTTTAGGCAGTGTTGCGTTCCCTCGCCTGCACTATAATTGTATTTTCACCGCGCTTTGTGGGTCCCTGTCTCACATCAGGTTTGGCCACCATCTTGGGTGAGTCTTCTTCCACGCCTGGCCATTTCCGGGTAGCAGACCAGCTGTCACAAGGACACGCTGACCTGCATATAAAGCAGCCATTCTACGCGCAGCGTTTGCGCACAGCGTTTCGCCGTAGTGACGCCGGAGTCACGCCAGAGTCCAGCCCGTCTGCGTCCCGGAGGCGAGCGGAGCGGCGGGCGGGGCTGACCCATTGTGACTAACTCCATCTAGTGTCATTATGGTCTGTTATACATCTGTGGAACTGCGGTCCTTCCAAAAGGTTTCCTGTGCGTGCTATAAAGTGTTTCCTGGCCGGCACAGGGGTAAGAGGAGATGTCAGGGTTGTGGCTGGTTTCCAGCCAACAGCCCGTCTTCGTTAACCAACCGGGAGACGGGCAGGGTGAAGCATCTCTGCCTGCTTTTAAACACCAGATCAGTGCGAAGTCATGCTCAGGAGCTCTTTGATCTCCTGTCCACTGAAAAGCCGCTGTGTCTGATGCTGACAGAGACCTGGTTAGGAGTCTCATCTAATCCCGATATCGCCATAGCGATTCCCCCTGAATACAATTTTTATAGGCAAGATAGATCGGAAGGGAGGGGCGGAGGCGTGGCACTCGTAGTGAGTAAATCTGTTGTCTGCTCGATTATCCCGACGGAGGCTACAGGGTCTGAATCCCTTGCTTTTTCCTTGTCATTGGTTCCGCATCAATCGGTTAAAGAGCTGTTAGTTTATAGGCCCCCGGGCCCGGCTGGCTCTTTCTTTGATGAGCTGCAGTCTGTAATGTCAGCGTTGGTCCTGAGAACCGATCACTGTATCTTGGCTGGGGACTTTAATGTCCACATGGACGAGGGTTCGGACCCAGATGCGATCAAATTGATCGATATTACGGCCCCTTTGGGCCTAGTCCCCTATCTTTTTGAACCAACGCATGATAAAAGCCATACTTTGGATCAGGTCTTCTCGACGTCCCCTATAGAGGTGACGGCACTTTTACCGGTCCTCTGGACAGACCATCGGCTGATTAGTTTTCATGTATTGGGTACTAAGAAGCCTTCGAGCATGGCCCTCAGACAGCGGGGATTAGCGCCGAGAGCGTACCATCGGGTGACCCCAGATATGCTGGCTCAGGCATCCTATGATCATCCTTGCCCCCTCCCTCACGGGGGATTTGGATAGGGATCTGGAGTCTCTGCAGACGTGGCTTCTGGACAGGCTGAATGATCTTGCCCCTGCGATGGCCCCCCGCTCGGTATCTAAACGGGTTTCTGCCCCGTGGTTCACTGAAGTGTTGGTGGCCTCTCGTAGGCAGTGCAAGGTGGCTGAAAGGGCTTGGCGTGCTCAGTACGACTCTGCCGCCAGGCTCGCGTATAGAACTATGGTCAAAGCCTATCATCGGGATATCCACCTAGAGAAGAAAGGCTATTTTGCTAGGAGGATTGAGGCTGCTTCTAATTCTTGCAAGGAGATTTTCACGATTGTTAGGGAGTTTACGGCCCCGCGGTTGAATTCGATCAAGACCGCCCCTACTGAGGCTTGGGTTTCTGATCTCGGCAACTTCTTTACTACGAAGATAAAGCTGATTCAGGACTCTTTTCCATTAAGGCAGGTTGTAATCTCTCCTAGCTCTGATGACGGGCCAGTTACATCGGTCCCTCTAGGGCCAGTACTGTCAGACTTCCCGCCTATTTCAGCCCCTTCGTCATTGACACTTATGGCCAATCTTAAATTGGGCTCGCCGCTTGATCCATGCCCGGCCAAATTTCTGGCGAAGATGGCGGCAGTGGTTAACCCGTTGGCGAATCCCCTCCTGAATCTCTCTTTGAACCGGGGGGTGGTCCCTCAGGCATGGAAGCAGGCAATGGTCATCCCCTCATTAAGAAGCCTGGTCTTGATCCCGAGGTCTTGGCCAATTATAGGCCCATTTCTCTCCTCCCTGCGTTGGCCAAAATCTTGGAGAAGCATGTGCACATTGTGCTTTCCAATTTCTTGGAATCGCACGATCTGCTTCACTCCACTCAATCTGGCTTCCGCCCTAACCTTAGTACTGAGACGGCGCTGCTGGAGGTCTTTGAAGCCATCAAGGAGGCACTGGATTCGGACGGCAAAGCCATGCTGATAATGCTTGACTTGTCGGCGGCCTTTGACACCGTCCCCCACGAGGGTCTGCTCGTCAGACTTCATGAGATCGGTCGGAGGGGGACGGTGCTTAGCTGGTTTAGATCGTTTCTAGCGGGCCGTCGACAAACGGTCTGGGCCTCATCCAGCTCGGCTGAGATGCCGCCTTTGGGAGTCAGAGTCCCGCAGGGCTCGGTGCTGAGCCCGACTCTATTTAACATCTTTATGACCCCTCTGGCGGCATTGGCTGAATCTTTTGGGGCCCAGATCGTATCCTATGCCGACGATACCCAGCTCCTCTTTACCTGCAGTAAAGGAGAGGATTTTGATGGAGAGAGTATCCGTGAGTGCCTTGGGGCTGTTTTTAAATGGTTCCAGCTGAACAGCCTCATGTGCAACTCAGATAAATCGGAGGTACTCTTCTTCGGTTGTCAATCCGATCCAGACTGGCAGGAATGGTGGCCCGCCGATATGTCCCCTCCAGCTCGCTCGTCTCAGCTGGCTAAGAACTTGGGGATCAAGATAGACAATGGTCTGACTTTAAGATCTCAGATCCTTGCCCTTACTGGCACCTGCTTTGCCCTCCTCAGGATGCTTCTGAAGTTTCTTCCTCTGCTCTCTGAGGATCACAGGAGGACGATGGTACATGCCTTAATTGGCTCAAGATTGGACTATTCCAACGTCCTATACTTGGGCCTGCCGTAGTAGCTCTTGCAACGGCTGCAGGTAGTCCAGAATACGGCCGCGCGAGCCATTTTTGGCCTTCACAGGCAAGCCCGAGCCTCCGGTCTCTTGCAGTCTCTCCATTGGCTGCCTATCCGGAAGCGGATAGCTTTTAAGGCCTTGACCCTGGTCCATAAGGCTCTCCACGCATCTGGGGCTAAGTATTTGCAAAGGCGGCTCGCATTTTACCATCCGGCACGATCTCTGAGATCAGAATCGATGTTTCTTGCCTTGGTCCCTCGTGTGAAGAAGGCCCGCATTGGAGGTCGCTCCTTTAGGCTGTGGGCTCCACAGGTCTGGAACACGATGCCTCTGGCATTGCGCAGCACTTCGAATCTGTTGGCCTTCAGGAAGGGCCTTAAAACCTGGCTCTTTGCCCTTTAGACTCCCCTTTTTTTTTTAGCTGATTCCGTCTTTTATCTTTGTGTTGTGTTTGTCTTTTTTAGGTGTCAATAAAGCGCCGGGACACTCTTCCTGAGTAGCCGCGCGCTATAAAAGACAAAATTAACATAACATAACATAACATCTGCTTATATCTCAGTCTATGTGGTGCACTTGAAGTAGACATCCCAGTCTCATATATTTCAGACTCCGCCTCTGACTCGGATTCAGATCCAGGCCTGTCTGAAAATGGAGCTATATTGCTAGGGTTTAAATCAAGAAATCGAGAATATTCGTTTTTTTCAAGCTCTGCATTAGTCGAGCTTGGAGTTGGTGGTATTAGGGAGGTTGAAACAATTAGGTTAGCTGTCTGTACAGATTCTTCGAGTGATACTGCTGTCTGATCCTCTGTAGGTTCTTTAGGTTCTTTAGGCTCAACTGTTGTAGAGCTGCTCGCCATAGTCGCTGGTTCGGTGGTGGATTTCTCACTTATGGCTACCGGGTGCTTACTCCGATTACCAGGTATTTTGGACAGATTACTGGAATTACTATCAGTTTCTGCTAGCCTCACCTAGTCGGGTTGCCCTTTAATTACTGAGGTAAAGATGGTTGAGATCCGCGGTTGAGCATCGTTAGACTGGCTGCTAGTTTTAGCAGCAGACGTTAGGTTTTTAATGGCCTGTAGCCGCTTGGCTTTCTTTGCCAATAGTTCCATTTTAGCTGATGCCTGCAAACTATCAGGACCCACTTCTATATCATGTTCCTTGTCTTTGTATTTATCTTTTGCCTTGTCTCTCTCCTTATCCCTCTCCTTATCCTTCTGTTCCTTCTGTTTCTCTTTGTCCTTGTCCTTATCAATGTTTTTAGATTTTTCTTCCTTATTTTTTGCCCCCCTTGTCTCGGGCTGCCTCGTTGGGTTTACCGGGGCTTGTATGTTTACATCCTCAAGATGGTTTCCTGCCCCCTGTGTGCCTGTCATGGTTATCTCGCTCTGAGCGCTCTCAAAACATCGTTCGCGCTGTACATAGCCGGCACTGAACCCCTCCACTCCAGCCATGCTGGCCACCTTCTTCTCCGTTGATCTATGGCTCTGGCTCTGCTGTAGTCTCTCTTGGCCCGCTGTACATCGGCAGGGGCAGGTGAAGGAGCAGACAGTTTTCCCCACAATTCTGAATATCTGCCTACACTTCTTTGTCCTCGATGGATACCAGCATAATGACCAGCAAAAGAGCCGCTTCAAAGAGCTTTCATACCCCGAGCGGGACACAAACCTTAGGAGTGTTACCCACGGGCAACCAGAACAGCCGGGAGCGCAGCCTGAATTGAAGCACACTGAGCCTGAGCCTGTTCGAGGATTCCGAGTTTGGACGATCTGCATTGGGTGCTTGCAGCGTCTCCTTGACAACGGCAACGAAGGGCCGGGAGAGCAGCGGAGCGTCGAGTCGATGTGTCAGTCGATCTGCCTCGAGGTTTTGCTTGGACGAAATCAGTACGAATCTGCGGTCACAGACGGGATCCTCCGCAGATTCAGAGCACCCATAACTTCGGGGGTTTTCTAGCGCCCAGCAGCGAAAATAATGGCCCAAGAGCTGTGATCCAGAGCTGTGTAGCCGTGAGCTGTGAGTTGCGAGCCGCCGTAGAACTGCAGAGCCGTGGAGCCGTGGAGCCGTGGAGCCACAGGGCCGCAGAGCCCCGCAGAGCCTGCTTAGTCCGGAAGTATGCCAAAAAAAATCCAGAACCTTTATGACAGCGCCCGGACTATCGCACGAGCATCAACAAGTATCCAGTCCAGAGCAGTGCAGGTATGAGTATGAGTATGAGTACGGGTACAGGTACAGGTACGGGCACGATTGGTATGGTTGGTATGATTCCGCTTTCGTCCAGGTCTACTTTCTGACCACTGCTGTTCTGCCCGTTTCGCCGCTTCTTCCGTTTCGCCGTTACTTGGCTTGTAGGTCTGTCGGCCCGGTAACTTTGTTGAGATTTTTGAGATTGTCCGCCTCTGAGATTGTCTGTCTCTATCAGGGGTCCATCATCGACACTTTTCTGTGATCACCATGATCCTGACCAGAGGGTCACAGGATTCAGCAATAGATGACATCCATTGATATCCGATAACATTCATTGACATCCATTGCACTGTACGGCACAGCTCAGCATTAGACAGAGTACAGAGCACAGGGGTCAGGGCCTCGCGGAGCTCAGCTTACTGCTCCGATCACACCGACGCCATCTTGCCTCTCGGACTCTGTTACTATTTTCTATTAAGATTTTACATTCCTTTACTTTTTCAGGCCTGCTGCTTTACAGGCCCCTAGGTCCGACTTCAGACTTTCTGCAGCATATCCCAGATATTATTGTCTCCCATAGCCTTCAACTTCATGCTTCTAGGAGATCTGAATATCCAGTTAGGTGGCATTATCTGTAGACAGTCAAAAACCTTCTACACAGCCTGCCCGATATTCAGCTTGAACAGCTAGGAAAATCCCCAACCCGCTATAAGGGACATACTCGATATAATCTTTTCAAACATACCTAATATAACAGTAAGTAACCCACAATCTTTACTATGGTCAGACCATTTTTTGATTGAATTCAGGATTAATAAGATGGATAGGGTCAGCCCACACATAGTAAACACAGTAGAGACCGTTCCCAGATTAAGACCAAATCATCAAAAATGAGCTGCCCAGTGATTTTTGGGCATCTCACAAAAAGTGATAGACTGGCATCACACTCCACCCGGAGTCATGCTTCATCATCTGCCAGTCCTCGCCCTCCAAAAACCGAGTTTGATGGAGGGCGGGCATGCACCTGGAGACAGGAATGCACTTCTAAGTGAGTGGGGGCCCAGAAAGAAAAAGTGAATTAAAAAGCCATCATAGTGCACCCATTAATCCTTTATTCACAGGGGAGACTGTGTGGAGTTTAAAATCAAGAGTGCGGTGAGTAAGGATTCTATCTTCCCATCACCGCTGTGAATTTTTTAGAGGGATGGTCAACATGTTTCTGCCTATTGTCCATATGGGTACATGGCATTCTTCAGGACCAAGTGTAAAAGAGGGGGGGCTCCAAGCTTACCAACTATTTTGGCAGTGCCACTCGGTGGGAGTATTCCTTATTACTCTCCACTGGGTGGGTCCATAGACCTAAATATGACATAGAGGTGGAGAAAAGTACATTTATTATGACTGATCCCAATTCATGCATTTAGTCTATAGTTATTTTAATTGATAAAAAATGTACTCAAATAATAACGTTTGATAGCTGAGGAAGACTCAAGAGAAGTGTCTTACCCCGCAATGAGGTTGACTTGCCCCATGGGAGGGGGAGTTTTCTCAGGGGATCCCTGTCGTCACACTAAATCAAGGAGAATGACAAAACTAAGTTTTTAGCGGCCACAGAGTTGTGGTTTGGGAGATCGTTATGAGATTGCAAATCTCCAGCCTATAATAGCATTGCTGGATTTGTATTTCTGGTAGTATAGCTGGGCTCACCAGTAGTCACGGAAGGTCCCGTGGGTACACCTACAATGCGCGTTTCTCCACCTCCCCGTAGATAATACGGTTGGACCGAGCTCAGTTTATATAGTCGTGCGTTCGATTTAAATTGTAAAACGAGCCGCACCTGTGTATAAGCGCGCGGTGTAATGACGTAGGATTTCCTGTGTCCAAGGGAGACCCGAAATGTGATTCGATATCACGCCTGACCCTGGGCGTGAGATCAAAGCGAAACTTTTATTTGCAGTATATCACAAGATATTGTCTCAGACAAAGTCCGGTGTCACATACCTGTTTGTCTGACGTGCGCGGGTACAAGTGTGATTGTTGCTGGTTGGTTGGCTGGTGTCACATGTTAGCGCTCGCGTACCTATCATGCAAGCGCTTGCCTGATAGATGCTCGATCGTGTGCTGTCATACCCAATTGGTCAGTCAGTGTCACATGGTGAAACTCGCGTTTCTGCTCATAGTGAGGCCTGCTGCCTGAATACAATAGGCTCAGAGGATTAAAAGGGGTGTGTAAGGGTCTGACGTCATCCTGTATGGGATGTTAGTAAACAATGTCACGTTAGTTCTAATATTACCGAAGAAATATATTAAGTTCTCAGTGGGTATTAGGACGTACTTGATTCTATGGCAGTCCACGGAGGCTCAAATAATGCTTCTCTAACTTTACTGACACAAACAGCAGCAAAGAGTTAACTTTAAACGAGCATGACCCGGAAGAACAGCCCCCTCCAGGTATGCACCAATAGCATTACAGTAAACCATACATAATGTCCCAATGACGTAAGCACTTCCTCTTTCTTTGCTGCTGCAGCAGCGAGATAAGTGTTTTTCTATTCTTTTATGGTATTATTGATGTTTACTATGTATTTGCTGTAGCGCGCTGCGCCTTACTCGTCAGACGCGACCTTCGCGTCTTCTTTTGCCGGCGTGTGTGTTTCTTAACTGCCGGTTTTTGTCTTTCCGTCCTGCTTTCACGGACGGGGTGTTTTCCGACTGCGCACTTCATTGTGAGCGCGTTGCGCTCTCTCGCGCATGCATTATTCTATGTGCCTTGCTTGAAGTTGAGGCTTCGGTGCCCCTTCGGCTCCTTTGTGTTGTGGGCTTGTGGCGAGGGAGCGGAGTTGCGCACTTCGGTGCGTCCAGGGACCAGGCTTTGTGTTAGCCCCGCCTTCGCGTGTCTGCGCATGCGCAAACAGCCGGTGACTGGATTTCTTCACAGGCTCTTCGCGCATTAACTCACGCTGTGCCTGAGATATCCCTGGCTCCAATATAACGCTGACTGGAGCGTTTTCCAGACATAGTGCTTGGCATTAGGGGAATTGTTTTGGGCTTGCTCCTGCCACTTTTGAATTAATTATTTTAGACCCAGTTTCAGTGTTTTTTCCAATTTTTTCTGTCTGTGGTCTTTCAGCCCTTGGGTTCTTCCCCCCCAATTTGAACTCCTTCAACCCTCCTATTATAATAATGGCGTACTACGCTGAGGAGGAAGATAAGTGGGTAGATTTTAATGAGTATGAAGAGTATGTGGAGCCATACAATGACAATATGGAGGAGCAGTTTTCTGAAACCCGGGATACCCACGACCGGGGGTCTATGAATAAGGCGCTTCTCAAGGCGCTAAAGCCTTTATCGAAGTCTCTGACTTCAAAGAAACGAAAGTCTAAGTCTAAAAGCACCTCTTCAACTTCTTCTCGTGCTTCGGCGGAAGCCTTGTTAACAGCTGCTAAGAGTGTGTTGCTAGACCATGGTTCCTTGGTTGATAAAAAGGCAAAACAGGATTCTACGACAAGTTCCTCTTCTACTACTTCAGATTCTGATGATTCCGATTCACCTAAGAAGAAGGTAAAAAAGACAAAACATACCTTCTATGATGCTCAGGCTGAGGTTCAACCGAAGAATTTATTGTTCAATCCACAGAATTTAATACATCCACGGTCCACAGAATGGCAACCCTGTATGGAAGTTGCGCATTACGTCCAGAATAATATCCGTCAAGGCTTTGAAAATCAGGTCAGGGCTACACTTAGATCTGAGTGCCCTCGACCTTCCTTACTTGGTAAAGTTACGGATACACCAGATTTGGATCCAAATATGGCAACGTTTATGCGTAAATTTGCAAAGGACCCAAAAAAGGGTTTAGATAGAGCCTGGAAAGGTTGCCAGGATAAACTTTTAGATATTTCTGGCCCTCTGACCAAGATTTTGGATGCCGCGGTGGTGGCTAAAGATAAAGGTACACCTCTCGACCCTTCGGATGTCATGGAATGGGCACAACGTGCCATGTGCTTTTTGGGGAATGCAAATGTGGCTTTGTCTACCGAGAGGAGACGTTCATTTTTGATGCGGATAGATCCGCAATTAGCAGAGATGGCTACCACAGAGCCTGGTTCCCTGGCCAATGGCATGCTTTTTGGTGAGGACTTTGTCAGAAAAATGGGAAAATATGTAGCGACTTTCTCTGCTCTGGATAAAGCGCAAGCTAATATTAAGAAAGTATTCCATACTGGTGTTTTTTCCAGGGCCGGCCGCTTTAGAGGTCGCGGTTCCGGCCGTGGAGGACAACAGACCTCTAGAGGTTCTGAGCAAAGGGGCAGAGGCTCTACCCAAAGGTCCAAATTCTACCCCTCCAAAAGTAGAGGCGACAGAGGCCGTGGTCAGCGAGGCAGTTATCGGGGTCAGCAGTACCAGTCAGGAGACTCCTCATATTCAGGTACCCATTTTACATTTCGGGGATCACATGGTGGGAGGTCGTCTGTCTCAATTCTTTCCCAGATGGGAGGCCCTGTCTTCGGATCCTTGGATCCTTCAAACTGTTCAGGGTTTCCAGATAGAGTTTTATTCCACTCCTTCTCAGACGATGCTTCCTCGTCCACTAAGTTTTTCCCCCATAGAGATGAGTTTCATCGACGAGGAGATTCAGTCTTTGTTGCTCAAAGGGGCTATTGTGCACACAACGCTGCATCCACACGGTTTTGTGAGCACGATTTTCCTTGTGCCCAAGAAAGATCTGGGTTTCCGGCTTGTTCTCAATCTAAAAGACTTCAACGTGAGCGTAGTGTATCGCCATTTCAAAATGGAGGGCATTCATCTCTTACGAGACATGTTGTTGAGTCACGATTGGATGGTTCGGCTAGACCTGAAGGATGCTTACCTGACGGTGGCCATTTTTCCTCCTCATCGTCGTTTTTTCCAGTTTCAGTGGCGCAATCAATGGTTCGAGTTTACGGCCATGCCCTTCGGGCTGTCGTCCGCTCCATGGTGTTTCACGAAACTCATGCGACCAGTGGTGCAGTGGTTAAGAGAGAGAGGTGTGAGACTCATTATTTATCTGGACGACATTCTGATTATGGGTCAGTCTGTCGAGATAGTACAGTTGCACCTGTCTTGGACTATAACTCTCCTTCAGGAGTTGGGTTTCCTCCTCAATGTTCCCAAGTCTCTACTAATTCCCTCTCAGGTGATCGAATTCTTGGGTTTTCAGGTCAATTCGGTGACGTCTCAACTTCTCTTGCCTCTCAAGAAGAGGTCTGCTATCAAGAAGGACTTGAGGAGAGCACTTGCCTCTCCGACAATATCGTTGAGGACATTAGCCCGCCTTGTAGGACTGTTGGCAGCATCCATTCAAGCGATATTTCCAGGTCCCCTTCATTACAGGGCTTTACAGAGGTTGAAGATCTTACATCTTCGCAAGGGGCTGCATTATGCGGAACAGATTGCACTCTCTCTGGAGGCGCGTCTGGAAATGGATTGGTGGTTACAACACATGGATGCTTGGAATGGCAAGGCCATTTTTGCGGCAATCCCGGACGCCATCATAGAGTCCGACGCCAGTCGTTGGGGCTGGGGGGCTCGGTGCGGGAATGTGGAAACCGGTGGTCGGTGGTCCCAGGAGGAACTACGTCTGCACATCAATTGCCTGGAGCTCCTTGCGGGCTCTTTTGCTATTCGGACACTCTCTCCTCAGAAGGCAAGTTGTTGTATTCTTCTGCGCATGGACAATGTGTCAGCGGTACGCTACATCAATCGTCTGGGGGGTACCAGATCCCGTCTTCTAGTAGAAATAGCCAAGGATTTTGGGCATTTTTGTCTAGACCATCACATTTCTGTGACCGCGGAGTACATTCCAGGTTCCCTGAATGTGGTAGCGGACTGGAATTCCAGATTCCTACGGGACTCAAGCGACTGGAAACTGCATCCGTGTGTGTTCCACGCTCTGAACTCCAAATGGGGCCCGTGTGTTCTGGATCTCTTTGCCTCTCGACTCAACAGGCAACTTCCCCTGTTTTACAGTTGGCGTCCGGATCCGTTAGCGATCAGTTCGGACGCCTTCCTTCAATCATGGATGACGGGCATTCTATATGCATTTCCACCGTTCGTAATGATTCCGAGATTATTGGCCCACACTCGTCGACAGAGGGCGGAAATAATCCTTGTCTCACCTTGTTGGAAAGCTCAAGCGTGGTTTCCAGGAGCAATGATTTTGTCATGTGCTCCTCCAATTCGGATCAAGCCCTTTCCGGAATTATTGACCAATCCTGTCGGTCTTCTTCATCCGTTGATCATGCAGGGCCAATTGCCTCTCATGGCATGGAGACTTTCCGGCGACGTTGGCAAGTGCCGGGAGTTTCGCAAGACGCTCTCTTTTTCCTCTCCCAATCATGGGCACCTTCCACTCACAAACGTTATGAGTCCGCTTGGCGGCGATGGGTGCGTTGGTGTGGTCAACAACAGAGTGATCCTTTGGGATCCAGTATCTCTGTAATTGTCAATTTTTTGTCCGAATTAGCCAAATCTGGTATGGCTTTCAGGACAGTAAATAATTTTAGATCTGCTCTTTCAGCAGGTCATCCTCATATTGATGGTAAACCAGTTGGTGAACACCCTTTGGTTTGTAAAATTCTTCGAGGTATCAGGTTGGTAAATCCTCCGCAACCCAAATATCATACCTTATGGGATGTTTCTATTGTGCTCAGATTCTTGCAGTCTTGGCCAACTAATGATGGTTTGTCGCGCAAACAATTATCGGCCAAATTGACTTTGTTACTGTGTCTTATATCTTGTAGACGTGTATCTGATGTGCGTGCACTGGATTTAGCAGGTAGAGTATTTACTCCCTCCGGAGTTTCTTTTACCATTTCTCGTCGTACAAAGACAAATTCAAGATGTGTTTCTTATCCTGCCTTTCCACATCATAGTAAACTTTGTGTGGTGCAATGTTTGAAGGTCTATGAAGACTGTACTAGAGAATTCAGAAATGACGTGGCAGGTCAATTGTTAATTTCTCTTCAGAGACCTTTCCGCCCAGTCTCTTCAGCTACTCTAGCCAGGTGGGTTACTTGGCTTTTGGCTTTGGCTGGCATAGATTCCTCTGTTTTTGGTGCTCATTCTGTTCGAGGATCCATGGCTTCTAAGGCCCTTCTCACTGGGTCTAGGTTACAAGATATCATGACTGCGGCAGATTGGTCATCTGAGTCCACTTTCAAGACCTTTTACCACAAACCTATTGTGGATATTGCGTCAGTAATTGTGGAGCAACTTTAAACTAGCATTATTTGAGCCTCCGTGGACTGCCATAGAATGAAAAATTGTCTAGCATTCGCGACAAATAATTTTCAATTCTATTAAGGACACGGAGGCGAGAATAATCCCACCCAGGATGTTTTATTATATTCAGTGTATTTTGTTTACAACTGTTTTATATTGAATGCATTGTTTGATGCTTTGCTTAAATTCTTGTTTTTTCCCCACCCATTTCTATTTTGTGACTGTTTTATTTTCAGTCCGACATGGGTATTATGGCTATGTTTTCTTTTTTCAGGTGATCAAAACATCCAATCATGATGATTCAGCTATCCTGATGTTGTTTACCAGTCCTCTGCGTTCCTGGAGGTTTCCTGATGTGTTCCATTCTAGTTCCTTTGGATCTGAATTCTTTTACTTATGGACTTTGCAAAGAAAGAGGAAGTGCTTACGTCATTGGGACATTATGTATGGTTTACTGTAATGCTATTGGTGCATACCTGGAGGGGGCTGTTCTTCCGGGTCATGCTCGTTTAAAGTTAACTCTTTGCTGCTGTTTGTGTCAGTAAAGTTAGAGAAGCATTATTCTCGCCTCCGTGTCCTTAATAGAATTGAAAATTATTTGTCGCGAATGCTAGACAATTTTTCATTGTTATTTAAAGACGCCCTACATGAGATCGTGTCCTATTGTTCTTAATGAGGAGCGTGATATTTTAAAACACACAGTGTGTTCTTTTTTAACTTGATTAAGGTTTTAAAACAGTAATACCTGGGGAGGCACAGCACGTTTTTTGTCAGAGGGTTATATAGTATGTATAATTTTCAGAATCCAAGGCAGTAGATATTGTCAGTCAAGTAGCATAGAAACACATGTCGTCCAGCTACTCAATAGCAAGATGGGTGCGTGTAGAGCTATGTGAAGATAAAATAATTTTTGGGGGAAGTTTCTATATTAATATTGATAGAGGTATGCATTTAGGACAAAGGAGGTGGAGCTATTGCATGATAGGTCGCACATTTACTGTATCATGCTAAGCAGACCCTAAAGTTACTATTGCATTATAGTCACGTTTTTTGGTTCATCTCATGACAATTTTTAGGACAAAACGTCTATAGATCCAGAGACTAGAAAATTCTTGATTGGACCTCATCAACTTGCAAGACCTTATTCACCATGATCATTCTCAGGTCATTTGAAGCCAGGGTATGTCATCATTGAGGCCAGTCTTTGAGGTATTAAGTCTATAGACCCATCATTGTTCTCTTATATGAAGGGCATGAGTCAGATTTGTTTCTCTTCTGTGTAGTACCTCAAGGACTGTCCATTTTTAGTCACACTCAGTGTGTGCCTTCTCCAATAAGTGTCTAGTGAGCTTGGTGTTATCTTTTTTGCACCTAGATGTACTGGGGTGCTCATTGATACGAATCCTGACTTTCCTTGTGGTCATGCCCACATAAATTTTTTTGCATGGGCATGTCAGCAAATAAATAACATTTTCAGTGTTACAATTACTGAAGCCCACACATACCCTGCCATAAAGTAAATAGGCAATTGTCTAAAATTAACATACCTCAATGCATAAAATCTCTTCAGGACCTAGGGTGCTCACAAGAAGGAGTTGTCAATGCTGTCTACAAGGCATTTGAGGACTGGGTAGAATAATCGCTGGAGACTCGCGCTTAAAAAAAATGTTGCTGTCTCATAATATCACGCCAAATGTCATTTGGTTTACACCGGAATTCAGAGACTTAAAGAAACTTTGTAAAAGGGCGGAAAGGATTTGGAGACAAAACTATGAGCTTGACAAAAAAGAAATGTATTAAAAAAATGGTGTAAAGGTATCAACAGGCTAATAACGTAAGGCCAGACTAACAGATATTGCTGAGAGAAGTACACTGTCTTCACAGGCCTCAAGGGAAATCTATAACAAAGTGAACTCCTTCTTGAAATCTAAAGTCACAGGGTCAGGTCCCTCCCCCTCTAACGAGCACTGTGAAGAGTTTGCTTGCCACTTTGTTAATAAGGTAAGCCTCATTCATGACTCTTTAGGGAACAACACATTGCAGAAGATGACTCACATCACCAAAGAAGATCATAATCCAGCTAGCCCAGTCCCTCAAATCTTGAATATGTTCTCTCAACTAAAAATTAACCTCCTAACTGAAGATATATAGTAAAGACAGTCAAGTCAGTTTTTCCTCTAGATCCCACCCCATCAACATCTTGACATCTTAATGAAAGGAGGTGATATAATTTTATCAGCTCTGACCAATTATTTAGTTCCAATATTTTATTGTTTTGAAGACAAGCGTTAATACATACATAATAATACACAATACAACCTAAAGATGTGATCCATAAATAGTTGAAAATTGAATAAATACAAATATATTATATATTATAAGTAGTGTACATAAAAGATCATGAATTCTGGGTAGGTGGATACTAAAAAATAAACAGCACCTACAATTAGTTGCATTGCTTAGAAAAAGAGAACAACCAAATAAAAGAAAGAGGGAAAGGAAAAGAAAGAGTAGCAAATAGTAAAGTAGGAAAAAAGAAAAAAAAATGAAAGAGAAGAGAGGACAATTGATAGAGAGATGGGGACAACTGCTTCACGGAAACAGACAAATTAAGAAGTAGAGACAAAGGGATACTGAGCTACTAACCCCTGAGAAGTCAAATTCATATACTTATCCAGTGACCGCCAGACAGTCTTAGAAATAGAAGGAGTATAATGCTTCTCCTCAACAAAAGTATGGTCTTGACGAAGATACGACTCCCATGTCCACCAAGTATGATAAGATAGCAGATTAAAGGATTTACGATCATTTAATATGACTTTAACAACAATTGATATAAGGAGATCTAATAGCTGAATATCAATATCATCAAGGGGTAAAGGAATTGGTGCAGCCCATGGCCCCAATAAAATTATAGGTAAAGAGAGCTCCAATGAGAAAATAAAAATTTGTGATAAATGTTTCTGAAGCAATTTCCAAAAGGATTTTAGCAAAGAGCATTCTAAAAACATGTGTTGATTGGTGCCGGAACCAAATTGCAATTCCAAAAGAGATCGTCATCCCTAAGCTTTAGCTTGTGCAAGCACACTGGGGTCCAGTGGAGAAGATTTAATGTAAAGAATTTAGATTGAATAAGGGAAGGAGCAATCTTGTTCCGAAGAGAAAGCTTCCCAATCAACAGCCATGTCTCTTGTGAGATATGTTTGAAAATATCTTTATCTGACCAATTTTTTTAACCTCTCCTAGGAAAAAGGTCAGGTTCCCAATCGGTGGAAACACGCGATCATCCATCCACTACTGAAGAAACTCTCCTTAGATCCTATTAAGACAGAGAATTGCAAACCTATCTCTCTTCTTCCGGGTGCTCAGCTGCGCTCATCCTTTTAGATCTGAGCGCAGCCTTTGACACTGTCTCCCACCTGATACTGCAAAGCAGGCTGGAGATGTTAGGAATCAAGGAAAAAGCATTGAGATGGCTGGTCTCCTTTCTGGAAAACAGAAGCTTTCAAGTCCTGGAGGGACAGTGTCTGTCAGAAGTACATCAGCTTAAGTGTGGCGGTCCTCAAGGCTCGTCTTTGAGCCCTACTTTTTTAAACGTATATATGTGTCCTTTAGCTGATAGCAGGGTTTGTGGTGATCTCGTAAGCAGACGACACACACATCGTCGTCCTCTCTCTCTCCTCCAATATTAAACAAACCAAGGCCAAGTTGATGGACTGCATGGAGCAGGTACAAAAGTGGATGAAGAGCAGCCACCTTAAACTAAATGGTGACAAAACAGAGATTACCCAGGTAGAAAATAATCCCGCCCTCTGGAGTATTATCTCAAGGCCGCTAGGTTTGGGTAAACGACCCACCCCAAAAGACGAGATCAAAAGCCAGTGAATAGTACTTGATGAGAATCTTACCATGGCAGCACAAACCAGGAAATTGGCTGGATCATGCTTTGGTCTTCGAAGAGCCCTTAGGAAGACTATTAAATGACTACCCATTGATGCCTGCAGAATTGTCATCCAATCATGTGTTCTCTAGATTATGGTAACTCTCTCTATTTTGGGAGCCATATGTTTGTCCCAAGAAAATTACAGGTGATAGAAAATGCCGCAGCTAGAGTCCTGCTGAATATCCCTAAATCTCATCCTGCACGTCCCGCGCTCAGAAGCCTCCATTGGCTGCGTATACAGAAGAGAATTAAGTTTAAGTCTCTTTGTATAGTCTATAAAGTAAGACATGTTCAGAGGCCACATATCCTGAAGCAACTCCTTGTTCCACACCAGAGTGTATGGGACTTACGATCAAACAACCAATCTCTCTTGACCATACCAAGAATAAAAACAGCAAGAAGGATGCTCCTTTGCTTACCTGGCCTCGAAGCTCTGGAATTCACTCCCGCTAAGTCTAAGATCTAATGACAACTTGCTTAGGTTCAGGAAACAACTGAAAACCTAGTTGTTCTCCTGAATTGTTTACAATCCTCCTCATTCAGGTCTCCTGCTAGCGCTGAGAAGCTTGTGCTCGGGTAGCCACATGCTTTATAAGAACCTTGAAATGAAATGAAACGGTAAGAATTGTTCTATTTACATTCTATCTCATCCTCTTCTTGTGATACCCAAGAAACAAACCTTTCCCCTTGCACTGAGACAGGCTTACCGAAGTCAGAGTTTCCTGCTGCAGGTCTGTTGCAGGGAGCAATAGTGCAGTCTATTTTATGTGAGTATCCAAATGAATTTACATCTGCCACATTTCCACCTGATCCAGTCATACAACACGGAGAAGGTGCTGGGTGGAGGTGCTATTAGAGCCACATGCTGTCCTTTGTAGGTCTTTTCAGACAGAAGGACAAAAGAAACAATCTTGAAAGGACCAAAAAGACTTATATATTTCTAGTTGCTGTCTTTCAGAGAGTTGGAGGTTAAGAACACAGTAGAGCAGCAGTTCACTGGTACCCAAGGGCGTGAAGGACCCATGGCAGTTCTACCGCAAATAAGGCTGTTATTTATGAATCAACAGTATTCCTTGCCTGTAAGTGGGCCCTTGCTACACCACAGGCTGTGTGGAGGACTTTGGTCCATGTGGTGCTGTGCCTTCAAGGCTCATTGGCTATCAGTATAACTATAACCGATAGTTCAAAGATGGATATGTTAAACAATATGGACTTTGTTCCTGACATTGGGTAACATCACTGTCCTTCCAAAGAACCGACCTGGTGTCTTCACAAAAACTTGTCCGCAGTGACTACTGAATCCATTCAAGCACAGAAGGCATCTTTCTATCCGGTGCACCTTCAAAACTCATATAAGGAAGGTGCTGAATGTTTCACGGCAGGCGCATGAGAAGGGTCATTGCAGAGCCAGCACCTATCATAAAACAGGATGCATCTGGAGTGAAGATTCAAGGGGAGGTTGCTTCCATGGTAAACCAGAAGCAAACCATGGGGTGATAAAATATCTGCTTTCTTCATCCAGGTGTTTATGTTATGTTATGTTATTTATGTTTTTTATATAGCGCAACGGATACTCAAAAAGAGTGTCCCGGCGCTTTGAGTAAGGGGAACAGATTCAGAATAACATAACGCAATTAAAAAAGAAAAAGAAAACACCACACACGCAGAGAACAAGGAAGAGCGGCTAGGGAGGCCTACTGGGTAAACAACCAGGTTTTAAGACCTCTCCTAAAGTCCAAAAGACTGGTCGCTCCCCGAAGTGAGAGTGGAAGCGCATTCCACATCTGTGGGGCCAGCAGACTGAAAGAGCGGCCGCCCAAACGAGCTCTCTTAATACGAGGGACGGCCGCCATAAACAACGATTCAGACCGCAGAGAGCGGCCCGGCTGGTAAAAGACCACTCTCTTTTGGAGATGTTTTGCTCCTACTGCGTGGAGTGCCTTATAGGCCAATATCATGGCCTTAAAAGCGATCCGTTTACGGATCGGTAGCCAATGCAAAGTCCTCATTAGCCCGGAGGCGCTGGCACGTCTGTTTAGACCAAAAATGGCCCTGGCCGCCGCGTTCTGCGCAACCTGAAGCCGCTGCAGCAGGTACTCAGGTAGGCCCAGGTAAAGAATGTTGGCGTAATCCAACCTGGAGCCTATCAGGGCCTGCACTGTCAGCCTCCTATGCTCCTCCGACAAAAGAGGCAGGAACCTCCGCAGCATTTTTAAAAGACCGAAGCAGGTGCCGGTCACCCCAAAAATCTGGGCTTTCATTGACAGTCCCCCATCCATCTTAACCCCCAAGTTCTTAGCCATAGGGGAAGAACCGGACGGAGGGAACATGTCAATGGGCCACCAGGCCTGCCAGCTAGGCTCCGCATCGCACCCGAAAAAGAGTACCTCGGACTTATCGGAATTGCACTTGAGGCTGTGCAGTTGGAACCATGAAAACACAGCCCCAAGGCAATTCCGGATACTCTCCCCGTCAAAGTCGGCCCCTCTCTCGCAAGAGAAGAGGAGCTGGGTGTCGTCGGCATATGACACGATCCGGACACCGAAAGACTCCACGACCGCCGCCAAGGGGGTCAGAAAGATGTTAAAGAGGGTCGGGCTCAAAATAGAGCCCTGAGGGACCCCGACTCCCAATGGCGGCATCACAGCGGTGTCAGGCGGCGTCCAGATCGTTTGCCGGCGGTCGGCAAGAAAGGATGAAAACCATTTGAGCACCGTCCCCCGCAGGCCAATCTCATAGAGTCTTGCGAGAAGGCCATCATGGGGGACGGTGTCAAAAGCCGCCGACAAGTCCAACAACACCAGCATGACTTTACCCCCGGTATCCAACACTCCCTTGATGGTTTCAGAAACCTCAAGGAGCGCGGTTTCGGTGCTACGATTTGTACGGAAGCCAGACTGGGAGTCGTGCAAGATCTCATGAGACTCCAGGAAATTGGAGAGCACCGACTGGACGTGCTTCTCCAGGATTTTAACGAGGGCCGGCAACAGCGAAATCGGTCTATGATTGGCTGGGACCTTCGGGTCGAGCCCCGGTTTCTTTAGCAGCGGAATGACCATTGCCTGCTTCCATCCTGGCGGAACCACTCCCTGACTCAACGAAAGATTGAGAAGAGGGTTCGCCAGTGGGTTAACCACCTCCGCCAACTTACCCAAAAGCTTAGCTGGGCATGGGTCAAGTGGCGACCCAGATTTTAAATTGCCCATAAGTGCTAAGGAGGCAGAGGCCGGCAAAGATGGAAACTCGGCCAAGACGGCGCCCTGCCAAACGGGAGGGGAAAGGCCAGCCGCGGGAGTAGGCGATGTTTCCTCAGGCGCTCCCGATGGAAAAGAGTCCTGTATAAGCTTTATCTTGGCCGTAAAAAAACAGGCAAGATCCGCCGCCCAGGACTCTAAGGGCACCTCATCCGACGTGACGGTCCGAGGAGAAATAAATTCTCTCACAATAGTAAGGATCTCCTTACTAGAGTTCGAGGCTGCGTCAATTCTACCCGCAAGATAGATTTTCTTTGCGAGGCGGATATCCCGATGGTAGGCATTCACCACGAGTTTATAGGCAGACCTGTCCACACTGTCATAGTGTGCCCGCCAGGCCCTTTCGGCTACCTTGCACTGCTGCCGCGTAGCCCGCAGTGCTGCAGTAAACCAAGGGGCCGAGACCCGCTTTGATGTTAAGCGGGGAGGCAGCACCGGGGCCAGATCATCAAGCCTATCCACAAGCCACTCCTGCAGGGACTCCAAGTCTCTCTCCAGGTCCCCGACAAGAGGACAGGGGTGATCCACAGCGGCCTGAGCTAACATCTCAGGGGTCACTCTAATAAAAGCTCTGGCAGCACCTACCCGTTGCTGAGGGACAGGGATGGACGACCTGACAATGCCACTGATAGAAAATTTGGCGAGGCAGTGATCCGACCACAAGCCCGGAAGAATCTCTTTCACCACCAAAGGTGAAGTGGAAAAGACCTGATCCAGCGTGTGCCCCTTAGCATGAGTCGGCCCCTTCAAGTAGGGGATAAAACCCAGCGGAGTCAAGGTGTCGGAAAGCTTTATAGCAGCGGGGTCAGACGGATCGTCCATCCGGATGTTAAAGTCCCCCGCTACTATGCAGTGCTCCGCTCTCAGGGCCAGTCCCAGCAACACCGAATCGAGATCAGCAAAGAACGTACCGGGCGGACCTGGTGGTCGATAGACCAGGAGTCCTTTCACTGATTGGTGCGGCGCTAGCATGATAGAAAAAGCAAGCGACTCCGAGCCACGGATATCCTCCGTTATAACATGATAGCATTAATACATTTATTTATGAGATGATTGAATGCCTTCTTCATCCATGTGTTCTATTCCAGCTGCCTTACAGAGAAAAATATCACATTAAAGCTATAGGTGAGAGATAAAATTGCGTGCTAGTGAGATATGCCCCCTCATGTGACTGCATTATTACACTTGCACATGATGCAGTCACATTTTGCATATCTCTCCTGTTCTCTTCATATGACTGTCATTTTTTCGGTATTTGATGTCACTATTTTGCAAAAAGAAATCAAGCTTTATTGAGTTTTAGTGTAACATTACATTCAGAAATTCCTTCTGTGCATAATTGTGCAGAATGCAATTAAGAGATCAATAACTGATATTGCCACACTATTGTAACGACAGCTACAATTTCAGAATCTTTTCTTCTTGTACATGGATAAATGTATATGGTCCAACATTATGCTGCAGTGAGGGCGTTATGTTAGGATCTGGTGTGTAGGGGATCTTTATTAACAGTATCCTGATAATGTCTGTTTTCAGCTAGCTTGCACCAAATATACCTATGTAGGAGCCGATCATGAGCCATCAGCTCTCTAATAAGTGGTCAATCAAACTAAAACAGTACAAGAAACAACAACATAAAATCCCAGGTAGGTGCTCATTCTCGACGTGAGGTCAGGGAGGACCAAAGCAAAGGCTGCGGTGGGCGTGGGGTGATCCCTAGGGACCAATGGGAGGTCACCCACAAAGGTTACTTAGTAAAGCCTGTCTGAGGCATAATAATTCATCATGAGAAAGTCCCTTGTAGTGAGTTGATATTCCAGTTTCCTCTCATTAGAGAGCAGTCTAGTCCACAGAGATCCCATATTGGGTACTTTTGAACAGCAAAGCATCCCAGACTTGGGCCCTCTCTGCATCCACAATACCCCTCGTTTGTCTATATGTAATGCTTCTACCTTAAACTTGGCCCATATAATCACCTCTGCTTTCCATAGATTTGCTGGGGCAGGGGGAAGGTTGATACCCTCCCACTGCATGATAAGACAACATTTAGCTTTAAGCAGTGGCAGGTCCAGGAAACCTATGTTGGCTTTTGTTGGGATTTATCTATGCTTGATGTTCCATCTGTGCATGTTCTCCGTGTTCTCTTTGTGTGTGTTCCCTGCGTGGAATGTACACTAAGATTCCCAGCTCGGCAGTTGCTGCCGGGGACTTGTTGAGGTTGGAACAGAATAAACCAGCTCCTGACATACCTTTTCGATCAGTGTACTTCCTTTCGGTGGTGACGATTGGGCGATTGCTTCTCCAGCCTCGGCATCCCCATTGTTGTTGTCGCCGTGATTTTGCCTGTCTCCTACCATCAAGCTGTTCGGCGTGCGAGGTTCTGCAAGTGCCGTCGCATCCGCGCTATTCAGCTAAATTTGATGTGCTGCGTTGTGGTGTCCTCACCCTGTTTACTGCTTCCACCAAAAGCTGCTCTTACAACATAAGGTACTGTTTGGGGTGTTACGTTTCGTGTTGAGGACACTGGCGAAAGTATCGCGCCACGGCTTGTTGGAGGGTGCGCGTGGCACAAGTGACGTCTTCCTTTCTTGTTGGACGGCTGTCTCCGGTGACGTCACAGCGTCACGTCAATCCGTTGATCTTTCTTCCACACACCGTCGCGTTGAATGCAGCCTGTTGCTATGGTTACAACATGGCATTTCTTCAACGCGCTGATGCGCACAGCTTAATCTACCGTGTTAACAGTGAACTTTCACAGCAGTCCATATTTATTTAACGCGCTGATGCGCACAGCTTTGCTTTGAAGTGTTGACAGTGGATAGTGGACTTCTGCAAAAGAACCCTTATTGTGTGCTCTGTGTCAATTTCTTCTCTGATGCACACAGCTTTATTCTTCATTCAATGTTTTCAACTATGTGTTACAATGTAATTTGACCCATGTGCATGCATTTATTATAAATATTCCATTGTAAAAGTATCTTGCCTTTTGCTGTGTGTGGCAGCAACTCACCCACGCAATGGATCGCATTTTGGCCCCTCCGCCCTTTTTGCAAAATGCAGGTACACCACCCAAGCTATGGGAACAGTGGAAAGACACTTTTGAGGCCTACTTAGAGGCGATTGATGGCAACACTGTTACCTCTTAGAAGAAAAAACTTTATTGACTTACAATCTTGGCGCAGAAGGTAGAAACATCTTAAAAACATTAACTCTTGAGGTGGTCAGCACTACCTTAAGTGGTGGTGATTCTGGTGATTCACTCCTGATTGATGAATATGCCTCGTTGATAAAAACTCTTGGCAAAAGATTTTCTCCAAAGAGGAATGTCGTTCTTGAGCGTCATAAGTTTCTTCAACGTGCGCAAACGCATGGCGAATCTATTGACGATTTTGTAGCTGCTCTTCGCATATTGGCTATTAATTGTAACTACAGAGAATTTAGGGACGAAATCATAAGGGACCAACTCATTGAAAGAACTTCCAATAAGGAAATTCAGGAAAAGCTGCTTGCTTCTGGTGATCCTGACTTGGAGACTGCTCTTACTCTGGCCAAAAGTATTGAACATTCTCAGTTCTGTGTTAAAGAAATTAGCTCATCCTCCTCATCCACGTCTTCTGCTTCGGTAGAAGTTAAACTTTTAAATTCTAAACCTCCTTCTAAACCCAAAACAAGTGTACCCATGGTCAATATCACACATCCTTCTCCAGTCAGTGCCCCCTCTAGATTAAAAACTGTACAAAATGATTTGATATGTTTTCGTTGTGGTAGCAAATCACATCTGGGTTCGGCGAAGTTTTGTTTTGCCCTCAACCAGACCTGCTACAAGTGCGGGAACAAAGGTCATTATTCCCGAATATGCAAAGCTTCCTCTTCGAAAAAGCCCATCCACTCTGTAAATAACATTTCAGGGGATTCTGATGAAGAGTGTTACGACTTATTAATGTTGTCTTCTTCCCAAGAAGCCGGAGTAGTTGAGTTGTTTTCCTTATCTGGTCTCCGGAAAAAGGAAATCCCCTTCGTGTTCAATAATAGTGAATGGAGTTGTCTGCAAGTTTTTAGCGGATTCTGGTTCTCCATTCACCTTATTGAATTTTACGGATTTTAGTAAACTTTCAGATGTGCTTTTAGAACCTTTTAACATAAAGATTTTTGCTTATGGTGGAAAAAGTGTAGAAGTTTTGGGAAGGGGTTCTGCAAACTTGGGTTTTCATGACGACTGCACCACTGCTGGGGTATTTGTAGTCAGGGATGGTGCAAATTTGTTGGGGTGGGATAAGCAGGGCGATTTGAACATAATTTTGGATCCCAACCATCCTGACATGGTGGTATCCCGCAGCGCTTTAGGGGAGTCTTATTCTTCTTCTGCCCTTAGTGCTAGTGCGCAATTTGTGTCACAAGTGTCAAACACTAAGTGGAGGCTAATGTTTCCTGAAGTATTTAGTGGGGAATTGGGCAAACTCAAGGGTTTTCAGCATCGCATAATTTTGAAGGAAAATGCTAAGCCCGTTGCCCACAAGGTGCGCAAGGTGCCCCTGAGTCTACATTCAGAATTGAAGAAGGAGTTAGAACGTTTGTGTGCTGCAGGAGTTATTGAGGCGATCGAGGGTTCTGAGTGGCTCGCCCCCATAGTTTTGGCACGCAAATCGGACAAGTGTTTGAGGATGTGTGTTGATTTGCGCGACCTTAATGCCAACATCTGGATCGACCGTCAACCACTCCCAAACATCAACGAGATGTTAGCTACCCTTGGTGGTGCCAAATTTTTCACCTCTCTTGACATCTCTTCCGCATATCATCAGATCGAGCTGTGTTCCAACTCCAGGCACCTTACCTCTTTTGTAACCCCAGAGGGTGCGTATCGTTACATCCGCATGCCATTTGGGTTGGCCTCAGCTTCGGCTGTTTTTCAGAGATTGATGAACAACTTATTTAAGGA
This sequence comes from Lissotriton helveticus, assembly GCF_964261635.1. Classification (NCBI taxonomy): domain Eukaryota; kingdom Metazoa; phylum Chordata; class Amphibia; order Caudata; family Salamandridae; genus Lissotriton; species Lissotriton helveticus. Next base: position 1,914,595,597 of record NC_136065.1, read on the forward strand.
CGTTCCTGGGGTCGTCTTTTTCCGGGACGATATATTAGTCTATGGAGAAACTGAGATTGAGCATGATGAACGTGTTAAGCTAATTTTAAGTATCCTAAGATCCAGGGGGCTAACCTTGAGGGAGGACAAGTGCAAATTTCTTCAGGAAGGGGTAGATTATCTTGGTCACCACATTTCTCACAAGGGGGTGGAACCCAAGGTCAAGATCATTGATGCCATTCAAAATGCCCCTGTCTCTGTAAACAAAGACCAGTTACGCTCATACCTTGGGTTGGTGGAGTATTACTCCAAATTTGTTAAGAATTTCTCCTCCAAGACTGCTGCTATGCGTGGACTGCTCAAGAAAAATGTCAAGTTTGTCTGGGATGATGATTGTAGTATGAATTTCAACGTTATTAAGAAAGAAATTGTAGAGGCTCGCCCACTGAAACTGTTTAACATTAATGATTTATGTGTTCTTTCCACTGATGCCAGCAATGTGGGTCTGGGTGCTGTTCTCATGCAGAGGAGGAGTAATGGATGTGAAGAAACCATTACCTTCGCGTCCAGGACGTTGAGGGGTGCTGAGGGGACGTACTCCACCATAGAGAAGGAAGCTTTGGCAATGTGGTGGGGTGTTCTTCACTTTAAAAGTTTTCTCTGGGGGAACAGATGCATCTTAAGAACTGACCATAAGCATTTGGTTGATTTGTTCACAACTAAAGGGGGTGGTAGGTCAACCCCGCGCATCTCCAAATGGCAGTTTAGGTTGCAGGAGTTCCAGTATCAACTGGAGTATGTAGCCGGTGCAAAGAACCTAGTAGCTGATTGCTTGTCGAGACTTCCTCTTTCTAATAATGATGACAATGTTGAGTGCGATGATTTAAAGGTGGTTTGTGCAGTCGGGTCATTGTGTGACCCTGTCGGGTGTGCCCTTTCTGAGCAGGAGTGGTTGGAAGGGATTGCCATGGATGTAGATATGCAAGTAGTCATCGACCTTCTGTCCAAGGTTTGGCCCATCGAAAAAGATTGTTCTCCCAGTATTATTCCTTATTTGAGAGTTAAGGATGAATTGTCCCTTGTTGATGGAATATTAAGGAGGGGAAGTTTGCTGGTTGTTCCTGCTTCTATATGTTGCAAAATCTTGAGTCTTGCTCACGAAGGTCATCTTGGGATTCGTTCCATGAAGCATAGGGTGAGGCAGGATTTTTGGTGGCCGTCGGTGGACAAAGATGTCAAACATTGTGTTCGCAACTGCTGCGAATGTGTAGTTAGTGACAAATCGCAAGTCACTCATCCTTTGCCTGTTGAGCCCGTGGTGGTGAGGAATGTTCCCCTAGTCCAAATTGGCTTTGGACATTGCAGGACCATTTGGTCTCATTAGCTCCACTCCTAAATATGTTCTGGTGCTGATTGATTACATGACTAAATGGCCTGAGGTCAGGTTTGTGGACTCAATTAGTTCTTCTGTAGTGATAACATTTTTACGCAATATTTTTAGCAGGGAGAGATTTCCTGAGTAAATGGTGTCTGATAACGGTATGCAGTTGGTTTCTGCGGAGATGTCATCCTTCTTCAAGGAAGTTGGTATCAAACACATTTGTACGTCTCTCTATCATCCTCGCAGCAACGGTTTGGTTGAGCGTTTCAACCGTACAGTCAAAGAACACCTTCAGTTAGCTTTGGTAAATGGTTTACATTGGCGTGAGGCAGTGTGTGACATGTTATGGGCTGTTAGAACCACTCCACACGTTTCGACGGAAGTTGCTCCTTTTACGTTATTACGGGGAAGAGTTGCTGGTACCAAATTGAACAAAGAATGGATGGGTAGGAAAGTTGTGGACGCTGCACGTTTAGCTGTTGTAGCTGATGTTAGGGCTTCAGTTCAGGAAAAGTATGACACACGTTTGGACGTTTCTTCTGCTCCTAGGGTGAAAGTTGGTGACTGGGTAAGGATAAAAAGACCTGGTTTTCTCCGCAAGGGTGAGTCCCGGTTTTCTCCTCCTCAGAGGGTGACTGTGGTGAAGGATAATGTTGTAGTTTTGGACGATGTCAAAGTATGGAGTAAGAGTATGATTTCAGTTGTGCCTGATTCCATGTCTGGGTGCGTCAGAAGGCGATTTGGGGTCGACGGATCTTCCGTTGGTCCAGGTGAGTGGGATGTGGGTGTAAGGCGTTCCAATACTTCTGGTGTCCTTGTTTCTAATCCTCAGAGTGAAGCCTCCTCCAGAGTCAGATCTGTTCCTGTGAAATTTCATGACTATGTGATGGGGTAATGTAGTGTTTCATGACTATATGATGGGGTAACGCTGTATTCTGGTGGGTTACCTTCTGTTTCTTTTAGTGACCCTATATTCCTAGCATTCCTTTTTAGGTCTCGGCCGAGACCTATTGCAGCCGAATTCGCACTCAAGGGAGGACAGAGCGGTGCACGAGCCTACCAGGGTCTGTGGACGAGCACACACACAGGCAGGCAGGCAGGCACGTGCCACGCACACACACACACACACACCCTCCCTCTTTGCCCACTCCCTCTCTGCCGCCCCCCTCTACCCCACTCACCGGGCTCTTTCCCTCCGCAGCGGGTCAGTCACGGCAGCAGGCAGACTCGGTGTCTTCTCCGGCGATTTTCAGCTGATGTGCACGCCCACGCTGCGTCTCGTGCGCGCCCACCACGCTATTTCGCGCCCGTTGATCCTCAGCTTGTGATTACTACTCCTTCTAACCCGGACGGGGGCTCCTCGTCCTCTCAGGCAGGGGCTGCGCACTGCTGTGCACGTGTGCACGCCCCTGGCGACGTGCGCGCCCCTCACGCCCGACCCCAGGTCTGCCCAGTGGAACGGCGCTCACTTCATCCCTCTGTGAGGCAGAAGGTGAGTGCAGAGTGCGCAGAGTGTGAAGTAGTGAGTGCAGAGTGAGTGTGCATAGTGTGAGTGCAGAGTTGTGAGTGCAGAGTGAGTGTGCAGAGTAGTGAGTGCAGAGTGAGTGTGCATAGTGTGAGTGCAGAGTGCAGGGTTGTGAGTGCAGAGTGAGTGTGCAGAGTAGTGAGTAGTGAGTGCAGAGTGCGCAGAGTGTCAAGTAGTGAGTGCAGAGTGCAGAGTAGTGAGTGCAGAGTGAGTGTGCATAGTGTGAGTGCAGAGTTGTGAGTGCAGAGTAGTGAGTGCAGAGTAGTGAGTGCAGAGTGCAGAGTAGTGAGTGCAGAGTAGTGAGTGCAGAGCGCAGAGTGTGAAGTAGTGAGTGCAGAGTGCAGAGTAGTGAGTAGTGAGTGCAGAGTAGTGAGTAGTGAGTGCAGAGTAGTGAGTGCAGAGTAGTGAGTGCAGAGTGCAGAGTAGTGAGTGCAGAGTAGTGAGTGCAGAGTAGTGAGTGCAGAGTAGTGAGTGCAGAGTAGTGAGTGTAGACTAGTGAGTGCGGAGTGTGAGTGCAGAGTAGTGAGTGCAGAGTAGTGAGTGCAGAGTAGTGAGTGCAGAGTAGTGAGTGCAGAGTAGTGAGTGCAGAGTGCAGAGTAGTGAGTGCAGAGTACAGAGTAGTGAGTGCAGAGTGCAGACTAGTGAGTGCAGACTAGTGAGTGCAGAGTGCAGAGTAGTGAGTCCAGAGTAGTGAGTGCAGAGTAGTGAGTGCAGAGCAGTGAGTGCAGAGTGCAGAGTAGTGAGTGCAGAGTGTGAGTAGTGAGTGCAGAGTGCAGAGTAGTGAGTGCACAGTGCAGAGTAGTGAGTGCAGAGTGCAGAGTGAGTGTGCAGAGTAGTGAGTGCAGAGTAGTGAGTGCAGAGTGCAGAGTGAGTGTGCAGAGTAGTGAGTGCAGAGTAGTGAGTGCAGAGTAGTGAGTAGTGAGTGCAGAGTAGTGAGCAGTCAGTGCAGAGTAGTGAGTAGTCAGTGCAGAGTAGTGAATAGTGAGTGCAGAGTAGTGAGTGCAAAGTAGTGAGTGCAGAGTAGTGAGTAGTGAGTGTACAGTAGTGAGTGCAGAGTAGTGAGTGCAGAGTAGTGAGTAGTGAGTGCAGAGTGCAGAGTAGTGAGTGCAGAGTGCAGAGTAGTGAGTGCAGAGTGCAGAGTAGTGAGTGCAGAGTGCAGAGTAGTGAGTGCAGAGTGCGGAGTAGTGAGTGCAGAGTAGTGAGTGCAGAGTGCAGAGTAGTGAGTGCAGAGTGCAGAGTAGTGAGTGCAGAGTGCAGAGTGCAGAGTAGTGAGTGCAGAGTAGTGAGTGCAGAGTAGTGAGTGCAGAGTAGTGAGTGCAAAGTAGTGAGTGCAGAGTAGTGAGTGCAGAGTAGTGAGTGCAGAGTAGTGAGTGCAGAGTAGTGAGTGCAGAGTAGTGAGTGCAGAGTAGTGAGTGCAGAGTGCAGAGTAGTGAGTGCAGAGTAGCGAGTGCAGCGTGCAGAGTAGTGAGTGCAGAGTAGTGAGTGCAGAGTAGTGAGTAGTGAGTGCAGAGTAGTGAGTAGTGAGTGCAGAGTAGTGAGTGCAGAGTAGTGAGTGTAGAGTAGTGAGTAGTGAGTGCAGAGTAGTGAGCAGTGAGTGCAGAGTAGTGAGCAGTGAGTAGTGAGTAGTCAGTGCAGATTAGTGAGTAGTCAGTGCAGAGTAGTGAGTGCAGAGCAGTGAGTGCAGAGTAGTGAGTAGTGAGTGTAGAGTAGTGAGTGCAGAGTACTGAGTAGTGAGTGCAGAGTAGTGAGTGCAGAGTAGTGAGTGCAGAGTAGTGAGTGCAGAGTAGTGAGTAGTGAGTATTGAGTAGTGAGTGCAGAGTAGTGAGTAGTGAGTGCAGAGTAGTGAGTAGTGAGTAGTGAGTAGTGAGCAGTGAGTGCAGAGTAGTGAGTAGTGAGTAGTGAGTGCAGAGTAGTGAGTAGTGAGTGCAGAGTAGTGAGCAGTGAGTGAGGAGTAGTGAGCAGTGAGTGCAGAGTAGTGAGTAGTGAGTAGTCAGTGCAGAGTAATGAGTAGTGAGTGCAGAGTAGTGAGTGCAGAGTAGTGAGTGCAGAGTAGTGAGTAGTGAGTGCAGAGTAGTGAGTGCAGAGTAGTGAGTGCAGAGTAGTGAGTAGTGAGTAGTGAGTGCAGAGTAGTGAGTGCAGAGTAGTGAGTAGTGAGTAGTGAGTGCAAAGTAGTGAGTAGTGAGTAGTGAGTGCAGAGTAGTGAGTAGTGAGTGCAGAGTAGTGAGTAGTGAGTGCAGAGTAGTGAGTAGTGAGTGCAGAGTAGTGAACAGTGAGTGAAGAGTAGTGACTAGTGAGCAGTGAGTGAAGAGTAGTGAGTAGTGAGTAGTGAGTGCAGAGTAGTGAGTAGTGAGTGCAGAGTAGTGAGTAGTGAGTGCAGAGTAGTGAGTGCAGAGTAGTGAGTGCAGAGTAGTATGTGCAGAGTAGTGAGTGCAGAGTGCAGAGTAGTGAGTACAAAGTAGTGAGTAGTGAGTAGTGAGTGCAGAGTAGTGAGTAGTCAGTGCAGAGTAGTGGGTAGTGAGTGCAGAGTAGTGAGTGCAGAGTAGTGAGTAGTGAGTGCAGAGTAGTGAGTGCAGAGTAGTGAGTAGTGAGTGCAGAGTAGTGAGTAGTGAGTAGTGAGTGCAGAGTAGTGAGTAGTGAGTGCAGAGTAGTGAGTGCAGAGTGCAGAGTGAGTGTGCAGAGTAGTGAGTGCAGAGTAGTGAGTGCAGAGTAGTGAGTAGTGAGTGCAGAGTAGTGAGTGCAGAGTAGGTAGTAGTGAGTGCAGAGTAGTGAGTGCAGAGTAGTGAGTAGTGAGTGCAGAGTAGTGAGCAGTGAGTGCAGAGTAGTGAGCAGTGAGTAGTCAGTGCAGAGTAGTGAGTAGTTAGTGCAGAGTAGTGAGTAGTGAGTAGTGAGTGCAGAGTAGTGAGTAGTGAGTGCAGAGTCGTGAGTAGTGAGTGCAGAGTAGTGAGTGTAGAGTAGTGAGTGCAGAGTGCAGAGTAGTGAGTGCAGAGTGCAGAGTAGTGAGTGCAGAGTGCAGAGTAGTGAGTGCACAGTGCAGAGTAGTGAGTGCGGAGTGCAGAGTGAGTGTGCAGAATAGTGAGTGCAGAGTAGTGAGTGCAGAGTAGTGAGTAGTGAGTGCAGAGTAGTGAGCAGTAAGTGCAGAGTAGTGAGTAGTCAGTGCAGAGTAGTGAATAGTGAGTGCAGAGTAGTGAGTGCAAAGTAGTGAGTGCAGAGTAGTTAGTAGTGAGTGCAGAGTAGTGAGTGCAGAGTAGTGAGTGCAGAGTAGTGAGTGCATAGTAGTGAGTGCAGAGTAGTGAGTAGTGAGTGCAGAGTGCAGAGTAGTGAGTGCAGAGTGCAGAGTAGTGAGTGCAGAGTGCAGAGTAGTGAGTGCAGAGTGCAGAGTAGTGAGTGCAGAGTAGTGAGTGCAGAGTGCAGAGTAGTGAGTGCAGAGTGCAGAGTAGTGAGTGCAGAGTGCAGTGTGCAGAGTAGTGAGTGCAGAGTAGTGAGTGCAGAGTAGTAAGTGCAGAGTAGTGAGTGCAGAGTAGTGAGTGCAAAGTAGTGAGTGCAAAGTAGTGAGTGCAGAGTAGTGAGTGCAGAGTAGTGAGTGCAGAGTAGTGAGTAGTGAGTGCAGAGTAGTGAGTGCAGAGTAGTGAGTGCAGAGTAGTGAGTGCAGAGTAGTGAGTAGTGAGTGCAGAGTAGTGAGTGCAGAGTAGTGAGTGCAGAGTAGTGAGTGCAGAGTAGTGAGTGCAGAGTAGTGAGTGCAGAATTCAGAGTAGTGAGTGCAGAGTAGCGAGTGCAGCGTGCAGAGAAGTGATTGCAGAGTAGTGAGTAGTGAGTAGTGAGTGCAGAGTAGTGAGTAGTGAGTGCAGAGTAGTGAGTGCAGAGTAGTGAGTGCAGAGTAGTGAGTAGTGAGTGCAGAGTAGTGAGTGCAGAGTAGTGAGTGCAGAGTAGTGAGTAGTGAGTAGTGAGTGCAGAGTAGTGAGTGCAGAGTAGTGAGTAGTGAGTAGTGAGTGCAGAGTAGTGAGTAGTGAGTAGTGAGTGCAGAGTAGTGAGTAGTGAGTGCAGAGTAGTGAGTAGTGAGTGCAGAGTAGTGAGTAGTGAGTGCAGAGTAGTGAGTAGTGAGTGCAGAGTAGTGAATAGTGAGTGAAGAGTAGTGAGTAGTGAGCAGTGAGTGAAGAGTAGTGAGTAGTTAGTAGTGAGTGCAGAGTAGTGAGTAGTGAGTGCAGAGTAGTGAGTAGTGAGTGCAGAGTAGTGAGTGCAGAGTAGTGAGTGCAGAGTAGTATGTGCAGAGTAGTGAGTGCAGAGTGCAGAGTGCAGAGTAGTGAGTACAAAGTAGTGAGTAGTGAGTAGTGAGTGCAGAGTAGTGAGTAGTCAGTGCAGAGTAGTGGGTAGTGAGTGCAGAGTAGTGAGTAGTGAGTGCAGAGTAGTGAGTAGTGAGTGCAGAGTAGTGAGTGCAGAGTGCAGAGTGAGTGTGCAGAGTAGTGAGTGCAGAGTAGTGAGTGCAGAGTAGTGAGTAGTGAGTGCAGAGTAGTGAGTGCAGAGTAGGTAGTAGTGAGTGCAGAGTAGTGAGTGCAGAGTAGTGAGTAGTGAGTGCAGAGTAGTGAGCAGTGAGTGCAGAGTAGTGAGCAGTGAGTAGTCAGTGCAGAGTAGTGAGTAGTGAGTAGTGAGTGCAGAGTAGTGAGTAGTGAGTGCAGAGTCGTGAGTAGTGAGTGCAGAGTAGTGAGTGCAGAGTGCAGAGTAGTGAGTGCAGAGTGCAGAGTAGTGAGTGCAGAGTGCAGAGTAGTGAGTGCACAGTGCAGAGTAGTGAGTGCAGAGTGCAGAGTGAGTGTGCAGAATAGTGAGTGCAGAGTAGTGAGTGCAGAGTAGTGAGTAGTGAGTGCAGAGTAGTGAGCAGTAAGTGCAGAGTAGTGAGTAGTCAGTGCAGAGTAGTGAATAGTGAGTGCAGAGTAGTGAGTGCAAAGTAGTGAGTGCAGAGTAGTTAGTAGTGAGTGCAGAGTAGTGAGTGCAGAGTAGTGAGTGCAGAGTAGTGAGTGCATAGTAGTGAGTGCAGAGTAGTGAGTAGTGAGTGCAGAGTGCAGAGTAGTGAGTGCAGAGTGCAGAGTAGTGAGTGCAGAGTGCAGAGTAGTGAGTGCAGAGTGCAGAGTAGTGAGTGCAGAGTAGTGAGTGCAGAGTGCAGAGTAGTGAGTGCAGAGTGCAGAGTAGTGAGTGCAGAGTGCAGAGTGCAGAGTAGTGAGTGCAGAGTAGTGAGTGCAGAGTAGTGAGTGCAGAGTAGTGAGTGCAGAGTAGTGAGTGCAAAGTAGTGAGTGCAAAGTAGTGAGTGCAGAGTAGTGAGTGCAGAGTAGTGAGTGCAGAGTAGTGAGTAGTGAGTGCAGAGTAGTGAGTGCAGAGTAGTGAGTGCAGATTAGTGAGTGCAGAGTAGTGAGTAGTGAGTAGTGAGTGCAGAGTAGTGAGTGCAGAGTAGTGAGTGCAGAGTAGTGAGTGCAGAGTAGTGAGTGCAGAGTAGTGAGTGCAGAATTCAGAGTAGTGAGTGCAGAGTAGCGAGTGCAGCGTGCAGAGTAGTGATTGCAGAGTAGTGAGTAGTGAGTGCAGAGTAGTGAGTAGTGAGTGCAGAGTAGTGAGTGCAGAGTAGTGAGTGCAGAGTAGTGAGTAGTGAGTGCAGAGTAGTGAGCAGTGAGTGCAGAGTAGTGAGCAGTGAGTAGTGAGTAGTGAGTAGTCAGTGCAGATTAGTGAGTAGTCAGTGCAGAGTAGTGAGTGCAGAGTAGTGAGTGCAGAGCAGTGAGTGCAGAGTAGTGAGTAGTAAGTGTAGAGTAGTGAGTGCAGAGTAGTGAGTAGGGAGTGCAGAGTAGTGAGTGCAGAGTAGTGAGTGCAGAGTAGTGAGTAGTGAGTATTGTGTAGTGAGTAGTGAGTGCAGAGTAGTGAGTAGTGAGTGCAGAGTAGTGAGTAGCGAGTAGTGAGTAGTGAGTAGTGAGTAGTGAGCAGTGAGTGCAGAGTAGTGAGTAGTGAGTGCAGAGTAGTGAGTAGTGAGTGCAGAGTAGTGAGTAGTGAGTAGTGAGTGCAGAGTAGTGAGCAGTGAGTGAAGAGTAGTGAGCACTGAGTGCAGAGTAGTGAGTAGTGAGTAGTCAGTGCAGAGTAATGAGTAGTGAGTGCAGAGTAGTGAGTGCAGAGTAGTGAGTGCAGAGTAGTGAGTAGTGAGTGCAGAGTAGTGAGTGCAGAGTAGTGAGTGCAGAGTAGTGACTAGTGAGTGCAGAGTAGTGAGTGCAGAGTAGTGAGTAGTGAGTAGTGAGTGCAGAGTAGTGAGTAGTGAGTGCAGAGTAGTGAGTAGTGAGTGCAGAGTAGTGAGTAGTGAGTGCAGAGTAGTGAGCAGTGAGTGAAGAGTAGTGAGTAGTGAGCAGTGAGTGAAGAGTAGTGAGTAGTGAGTGCAGAGTAGTGAGTAGTGAGTGCACAGTAGTGAGTAGTGAGTGCACAGTAGTGAGTGCAGAGTAGTGAGTGCAGAGTAGTGAGTAGTGAGTGCAGAGTAGTGAGTGCAGAGTAGTGAGTGCAGAGTAGTGAGTGCAGAGTAGTATGTGCAGAGTAGTGAGTGCAGAGTGCAGAGTAGTGAGTGCAAAGTAGTGAGTAGTGAGTGCAGAGTAGTGAGTAGTCAGTGCAGAGTAGTGGGTAGTGAGTGCAGAGTAGTGAGTAGTGAGTGCAGAGTAGTGAGTAGTGAGTGCAGAGTAGTGAGTGCAGAGTAGTGAGTAGTGAGTGCAGAGTAGTGAGTAGTGAGTAGTGAGTGCAGAGTAGTGAGTAGTGAGTGCAGAGTAGTGAGTGCAGAGTGCAGAGTGAGTGTGCAGAGTAGTGAGTGCAGAGTAGTGAGTGCAGAGTAGTGAGTAGTGAGTGCAGAGTAGTGAGTGCAGAGTAGGTAGTAGTGAGTGCAGAGTAGTGAGTGCAGAGTAGTGAGTAGTGAGTGCAGAGTAGTGAGCAGTGAGTGCAGAGTAGTGAGCAGTGAGTAGTCAGTGCAGAGTAGTGAGTAGTTAGTGCAGAGTAGTGAGTAGTGAGTGCAGAGTAGTGAGTAGTGAGTGCAGAGTAGTGAGTAGTGAGTGCAGAGTAGTGAGTGCAGAGTATTGAGTGCAGAGTGCAGAGTAGTGAGTGCAGAGTGCAGAGTAGTGAGTGCAGAGTGCAGAGTAGTGAGTGCACAGTGCAGAGTAGTGAGTGCAGAGTGCAGAGTGAGTGTGCAGAATAGTGAGTGCAGAGTAGTGAGCGCAGAGTAGTGAGTGCAGAGTAGTGAGTAGTGAGTGCAGAGTAGTGAGTAGTGAGTGCAGAGTAGTGAGCAGTAAGTGCAGAGTAGTGAGTAGTGAGTAGTCAGTGCAGAGTAGTGAGTAGTGAGTGCAGAGTAGTGAGTTCAGAGTAGTGAGTGCAGAGTAGTGAGTAGTGAGTGCAGAGTAGTGAGTGCAGAGTAGTGAGTGCAGAGTAGTGAGTGCAGAGTAGTGAGTGCAGAGTAGTGAGTAGTGAGTGCAGAGTAGTGAGTGCAGAGTAGTGAGTAGTGAGTGCAGAGTAGTGAGTGCAGAGTAGTGAGTAGTGAGTGCAGAGTAGTGAGCAGTAAGTGCAGAGTAGTGAGTAGTGAGTAGTCAGTGCAGAGTAGTGAGTAGTGAGTGCAGAGTAGTAAGATCAGAGTAGTGAGTGCAGAGTAGTGAGTAGTGAGTGCAGAGTAGTGATTGCAGAGTAGTGAGTGCAGAGTAGTGAGTGCAGAGTAGTGAGTGCAGAGTAGTGAGTAGTGAGTGCAGAGTAGTGAGTGCAGAGTAGTGAGTGCCGAGTGCAGAGTAGTGAGTGCAGAGTGCAGAGTAGTGAGTGCAGAGTGCAGAGTGCAGAGTGCAGAGTAGTGAGTGCAGAGTGCAGAGTAGTGAGTGCAGAGTGCAGAGTAGTGAGTGCAGAGTAGTGAGTGCAGAGTGCAGAGTAGTGAGTGCAGAGTAGTGAGTGCAGAGTAATGAGTGCAGAGTAGTGAGTGCAGAGTAGTGAGTAGTGAGTGCAGAGTAGTGAGCAGTAAGTGCAGAGTAGTGAGTAGTGAGTAGTCAGTGCAGAGTAGTGAGTAGTGAGTGCAGAGTAGTGAGTGCAGAGTAGTGAGTGCAGAGTAGTGAGTAGTGAGTGCAGAGTAGTGATTGCAGAGTAGTGAGTGCAGAGTAGTGAGTGCAGAGTAGTGAGTGCAGAGTAGTGAGTAGTGAGTGCAGAGTAGTGAGTGCAGAGTAGTGAGTGCAGAGTGCAGAGTAGTGAGTGCAGAGTGCAGAGTAGTGAGTGCAGAGTGCAGAGTGCAGAGTAGTGAGTGCAGAGTGCAGAGTAGTGAGTGCAGAGTGCAGAGTAGTGAGTGCAGAGTAGTGAGTGCAGAGTAGTGAGTGCAGAGTGCAGAGTAGTGAGTGCAGAGTAGTGAGTGCAGAGTAATGAGTGCAGAGTAGTGAGTGCAGAGTAGTGAGTGCAGAATAGTGAGTGCAGAGTAGTGAGTGCAGAGTAGTGAGTGCAGAGTAGTGAGTAGTGAGTGTAGAGTAGTGAGTGCAGAGTAGTGAGTGCAGAGTAGTGAGTGCAGAGTAGTGAGTGCAGAGTAGGGAGTGCAGAGTAGTGAGTGCAGAGTGCAGAGTACTGAGTGCAGAGTAGCGAGTGCAGCGTGCAGAGTAGTGAGTGCAGAGTAGTGAGTGCAGAGTAGTGAGTGCAGAGTAGTGAGTAGTGAGTACAGAGTAGTGAGTAGTGAGTGCAGAGTAGTGAGTGCAGAGTAGTGAGTGCAGAGTAGTGAGTAGTTACTGCAGAGTAGTGAGCAGTGAGTGCAGAGTATTGAGCAGTGAGTAGTGAGTAGTCAGTGCAGAGTAGTGAGTAGTGAGTGCAGAGTAGTGAGTAGTCAGTGCAGAGTAGTGGGTAGTGAGTGCAGAGTAGTGAGTAGTGAGTGCAGAGTAGTGAGTAGTGAGTGCAGAGTAGTGAGTGCAGAGTAGTGAGTAGTGAGTGCAGAGTAGTGAGTAGTGAGTAGTGAGTGCAGAGTAGTGAGTAGTGAGTGCAGAGTAGTGAGTGCAGAGTGCAGAGTGAGTGTGCAGAATAGTGAGTGCAGAGTAGTGAGTGCAGAGTAGTGAGTAGTGAGTGCAGAGTAGTGAGTGCAGAGTAGGTAGTAGTGAGTGCAGAGTAGTGAGTGCAGAGTAGTGAGTAGTGAGTGCAGAGTAGTGAGCAGTGAGTGCAGAGTAGTGAGCAGTGAGTAGTCAGTGCAGAGTAGTGAGTAGTTAGTGCAGAGTAGTGAGTAGTGAGTGCAGAGTAGTGAGTAGTGAGTGCAGAGTAGTGAGTAGTGAGTGCAGAGTAGTGAGTGCAGAGTAGTGAGTGCAGAGTGCAGAGTAGTGATTGCAGAGTGCAGAGTAGTGAGTGCAGAGTGCAGAGTAGTGAGTGCACAGTGCAGAGTAGTGAGTGCAGAGTGCAGAGTGAGTGTGCAGAATAGTGAGTGCAGAGTAGTGAGTGCAGAGTAGTGAGTGCAGAGTAGTGAGTAGTGAGTGCAGAGTAGTGAGTAGTGAGTGCAGAGTAGTGAGCAGTAAGTGCAGAGTACTGAGTAGTGAGTAGTCAGTGCAGAGTAGTGAGTAGTGAGTGCAGAGTAGTGAGTTCAGAGTAGTGAGTGCAGAGTAGTGAGTAGTGAGTGCAGAGTAGTGAGTGCAGAGTAGTGAGTGCAGAGTAGTGAGTGCAGAGTAGTGAGTGCAGAGTAGTGAGTAGTGAGTGCAGAGTAGTGAGTGCAGAGTAGTGAGTAGTGAGTGCAGAGTAGTGAGTGCAGAGTAGTGAGTAGTGAGTGCAGAGTAGTGAGCAGTAAGTGCAGAGTAGTGAGTAGTGAGTAGTCAGTGCAGAGTAGTGAGTAGTGAGTGCAGAGTAGTAAGATGAGAGTAGTGAGTGCAGAGTAGTGAGTAGTGAGTGCAGAGTAGTGATTGCAGAGTAGTGAGTGCAGAGTAGTGAGTGCAGAGTAGTGAGTGCAGAGTAGTGAGTAGTGAGTGCAGAGTAGTGAGTGCCGAGTGCAGAGTAGTGAGTGCAGAGTGCAGAGTAGTGAGTGCAGAGTGCAGAGTGCAGAGTGCAGAGTAGTGAGTGCAGAGTGCAGAGTAGTGAGTGCAGAGTGCAGAGTAGTGAGTGCAGAGTAGTGAGTGCAGAGTAGTGAGTGCAGAGTGCAGAGTAGTGAGTGCAGAGTAGTGAGTGCAGAGTAATGAGTGCAGAGTAGTGAGTGCAGAGTAGTGAGTAGTGAGTGCAGAGTAGTGAGCAGTAAGTGCAGAGTAGTGAGTAGTGAGTAGTCAGTGCAGAGTAGTGAGTAGTGAGTGCAGAGTAGTGAGTGCAGAGTAGTGAGTGCAGAGTAGTGAGTAGTGAGTGCAGAGTAGTGATTGCAGAGTAGTGAGTGCAGAGTAGTGAGTGCAGAGTAGTGAGTGCAGAGTAGTGAGTAGTGAGTGCAGAGTAGTGAGTGCAGAGTAGTGAGTGCAGAGTGCAGAGTAGTGAGTGCAGAGTGCAGAGTAGTGAGTGCAGAGTGCAGAGTGCAGAGTAGTGAGTGCAGAGTGCAGAGTAGTGAGTGCAGAGTGTAGAGTAGTGAGTGCAGAGTAGTGAGTGCAGAGTAGTGAGTGCAGAGTGCAGAGTAGTGAGTGCAGAGTAGTGAGTGCAGAGTAATGAGTGCAGAGTAGTGAGTGCAGAGTAGTGAGTGCAGAATAGTGAGTGCAGAGTAGTGAGTGCAGAGTAGTGAGGGCAGAGTAGTGAGTAGTGAGTGTAGAGTAGTGAGTGCAGAGTAGTGAGTGCAGAGTAGTGAGTGCAGAGTAGTGAGTGCAGAGTAGGGAGTGCAGAGTAGTGAGTGCAGAGTGCAGAGTAGTGAGTGCAGAGTAGCGAGTGCAGCGTGCAGAGTAGTGAGTGCAGAGTAGTGAGTGCAGAGTAGTGAGTGCAGAGTAGTGAGTAGTGAGTGCAGAGTAGTGAGTAGTGAGTGCAGAGTAGTGAGTGCAGAGTAGTGAGTGCAGAGTAGTGAGTAGTTACTGCAGAGTAGTGAGCAGTGAGTGCAGAGTATTGAGCAGTGAGTAGTGAGTAGTCAGTGCAGAGTAGTGAGTAGTGAGTGCAGAGTAGTGAGTGCAGAGTAGTGAGTGCAGAGTAGTGAGTGCAGAGTAGTGAGTGCAGAGCAGTGAGTGCAGAGCAGTGAGTAGTGAGTATTGAGTAGTGAGTGCAGAGTAGTGAGTGCAGAGTAGTGAGTAGTGAGTGCAGAGTAGTGAGTAGTGAGTAGTGAGTAGTGAGCAGTGAGTGCAGAGTAGTGAGTAGTGACTAGTGAGTAGTGAGTGCAGAGTAGTGAGTAGTGAGTGCAGAGTAGTGAGCAGTGAGTGCAGAGTAGTGAGCAGTGAGTGCAGAGTAGTGAGTAGTGAGTAGTCAGTGCAGAGTAATGAGTAGTGAGTGCAGAGTAGTGAGTGCAGAGTAGTGAGTGCAGAGTAGTGAGAAGTGAGTGCAGAGTAGTGAGAAGTGAGTGCAGAGTAGTGAGTGCAGAGTAGTGAGTGCAGAGCAGTGAGTGCAGAGTAGTGAGTGCAGAGTAGTGAGTAGTGAGTGCAGAGTAGTGAGTGCAGAGTAGTGAGTAGTGAGTGCAGAGTAGTGAGTAGTGAGTAGTGAGTGCAGAGTAGTGAGCAGTGAGTGAAGAGTAGTGAGTAGTGAGTGAAGAGTAGTGAGTAGTGAGTGCACAGTAGTGAGTAGTGAGTGCAGAGTAGTGAGTAGTGAGTGCAGAGTAGTGAGTGCAGAGTAGTGAGTGCAGAGTAGTGAGTGCAGAGTAGTGAGAAGTGAGTGCAGAGTAGTGAGAAGTGAGTGCAGAGTAGTGAGAGCAGAGTAGTGAGTGCAGAGCAGTGAGTGCAGAGTAGTGAGTGCAGAGTAGTGAGTAGTGAGTGCAGAGTAGTGAGTGCAGAGTAGTGAGTAGTGAGTGCAGAGTAGTGAGTAGTGAGTAGTGAGTGCAGAGTAGTGAGCAGTGAGTGAAGAGTAGTGAGTAGTGAGTGAAGAGTAGTGAGTAGTGAGTGCAGAGTAGTGAGTAGTGAGTGCAGAGTAGTGAGTAGTGAGTGCAGAGTAGTGAGTGCAGAGTAGTGAGTGCAGAGTAGTGAGTAGTGAGTGCTGAGTAGTGAGTGGAGAGTAGTGAGTGCAGAGTAGTGAGTGCAGAGTAGTGAGTGCGGAGTAGTGAGTGCAGAGTAGTGCGTGCAGAGTAGTGAGTGCAGAGTAGTATGTGCAGAGTAGTGAGTGCAGAGTGCAGAATAGTGAGTAGTGAGTAGTGAGTGCAGAGAAGTGAGTAGTGAGTAGTGAGTGCAGAGTAGTGAGTGCAGAGCAGTGAGTGCAGAGTAGTGAGTGCAGAGTAGTGAGTAGTGAGAAGTGAGTGCAGAGTAGTGAGTGCAGAGTAGTGAGTAGTGAGTGCAGAGTAGTGAGTAGTGAGTGCAGAGTAGTGAGCAGTGAGTGAAGAGTAGTGAGTAGTGAGCAGTGAGTGAAGAGTAGTGAGTAGTGAGTGCACAGTAGTGAGTGGTGAGTGCAGAGTAGTGAGTAGTGAGTGCAGAGTAGTGAGTGCAGAGTAGTGAGTGCAGAGTAGTGAGTGCAGAGTAGTGAGTAGTGAGTGCAGAGTAGTGAGTAGTGAGTGCAGAGTAGTGAGTGCAGAGTAGTGAGTGCAGAGTAGTGAGTGCAGAGTAGTGAGTGCAGAGTAGTGAGTGCAGAGTAGTGCGTGCAGAGTAGTGAGTGCAGAGTAGTATGTGCAGAGTAGTAAGTGCAGACTGCAGAGTAGTGAGTAGTGAGTAGTGAGTGCAGAGAAGTGAGTAGTGAGTAGTGAGTGCAGAGTAGTGAGTAGTGAGTGCAGAGTAGTGAGTAGTGAGTGCAGAGTAGTGAGTAGTGAGTGCAGAGTAGTGAGTAGTGAGTGCAGAGTAGTGAGTGCAGAGTAGTGAGTGCAGAGTAGTGAGTGCAGAGTAGTGAGTAGTGAGTGCAGAGTAGTGAGTGCAGAGTAGTGAGTGCAGAGTGCAGAGTAGTGAGTGCAGAGTGCAGAGTAGTGAGTGCAGAGTGCAGAGTGCAGAGTAGTGAGTGCAGAGTGCAGAGTAGTGAGTGCAGAGTGCAGAGTAGTGAGTGCAGAGTAGTGAGTGCAGAGTAGTGAGTGCAGAGTAGTGAGTGCAGAGTGCAGAGTAGTGAGTGCAGAGTAGTGAGTGCAGAGTAGTGAGTGCAGAGTAGTGAGTGCAGAGTAGTGAGTGCAGAATAGTGAGTGCAGAGTAGTGAGTGCAGAGTAGTGAGTGCAGAGTAGTGAGTAGTGAGTAGTGAGTGCAGAGTAGTGAGTGCAGAGTAGTGAGTGCAGAGTAGTGAGTGCAGAGTAGGGAGTGCAGAGTAGTGAGTGCAGAGTGCAGAGTAGTGAGTGCAGTGTAGCGAGTGCAGCGTGCAGAGTAGTGAGTGCAGAGTAGTGAGTGCAGAGTAGTGAGTAGTGAGTGCAGAGTAGTGAGTAGTGAGTGCAGAGTAGTGAGTGCAGAGTAGTGAGTGCAGAGTAGTGAGTAGTTACTGCAGAGTAGTGAGCAGTGAGTGCAGAGTAGTGAGCAGTGAGTAGTGAGTAGTCAGTGCAGAGTAGTGAGTAGTGAGTGCAGAGTAGTGAGTGCAGAGTAGTGAGTGCAGAGTAGTGAGTAGTGAGTGCAGAGTAGTGAGTGCAGAGTAGTGAGTAGTGAGTGCAGAGTAGTGAGTGCAGAGTAGTGAGTGCAGAGTAGTGAGTGCAGAGCAGTGAGTGCAGAGCAGTGAGTAGTGAGTATTGAGTAGTGAGTGCAGAGTAGTGAGTGCAGAGTAGTGAGTAGTGAGTAGTGAGTAGTGAGTTGTGAGTAGTGAGTAGTGAGTAGTGAGTAGTGAGCAGTGAGTGCAGAGTAGTGAGTAGTGACTAGTGAGTAGTGAGTGCAGAGTAGGGAGTAGTGAGTGCAGAGTAGTGAGCAGTGAGTGCAGAGTAGTGAGCAGTGAGTGCAGAGTAGTGAGCAGTGAGTGCAGAGTAGTGAGTAGTCAGTGCAGAGTAATGAGTAGTGAGTGCAGAGTAGTGAGTGCAGAGTAGTGAGTGCAGAGTAGTGAGTGCAGAGTAGTGAGTGCAGAGTAGTGAGTGCAGAATTCAGAGTAGTGAGTGCAGAGTAGCGAGTGCAGCGTGCAGAGAAGTGATTGCAGAGTAGTGAGTAGTGAGTAGTGAGTGCAGAGTAGTGAGTAGTGAGTGCAGAGTAGTGAGTGCAGAGTAGTGAGTGCAGAGTAGTGAGTAGTGAGTGCAGAGTAGTGAGTGCAGAGTAGTGAGTGCAGAGCAGTGAGTGCAGAGTAGTGAGTGCAGAGTAGTGAGTGCAGAGTGCAGAGTAGTGAGTGCAGAGTAGTGAGTGCAGAGTAGTGAGTGCAGAGTAGTGAGTGCAGAGTAGTGAGTGCAGAATAGTGAGTGCAGAGTAGTGAGTGCAGAGTAGTGAGTGCAGAGTAGTGAGTAGTGAGTAGTGAGTGCAGAGCAGTGAGTGCAGAGTAGTGAGTGCAGAGTAGTGAGTGCAGAGTAGGGAGTGCAGAGTAGTGAGTGCAGAGTGCAGAGTAGTGAGTGCAGAGTAGCGAGTGCAGCGTGCAGAGTAGTGAGTGCAGAGTAGTGAGTGCAGAGTAGTGAGTAGTGAGTGCAGAGTAGTGAGTAGTGAGTGCAGAGTAGTGAGTGCAGAGTAGTGAGTGCAGAGTAGTGAGTAGTTACTGCAGAGTAGTGAGCAGTGAGTGCAGAGTAGTGAGCAGTGAGTAGTGAGTAGTCAGTGCAGAGTAGTGAGTAGTGAGTGCAGAGTAGTGAGTGCAGAGTAGTGAGTGCAGAGTAGTGAGTGCAGAGTAGTGAGTAGTGAGTGCAGAGTAGTGAGTGCAGAGTAGTGAGTAGTGAGTGCAGAGTAGTGAGTGCAGAGTAGTGAGTGCAGAGTAGTGAGTGCAGAGCAGTGAGTGCAGAGCAGTGAGTAGTGAGTATTGAGTAGTGAGTGCAGAGTAGTGAGTGCAGAGTAGTGAGTAGTGAGTAGTGAGTAGTGAGTAGTGAGTAGTGAGTGGTGAGTAGTGAGTAGTGAGTAGTGAGTAGTGAGCAGTGAGTGCAGAGTAGTGAGTAGTGACTAGTGAGTAGTGAGTGCAGAGTAGGGAGTAGTGAGTGCAGAGTAGTGAGCAGTGAGTGCAGAGTAGTGAGCAGTGAGTGCAGAGTAGTGAGCAGTGAGTGCAGAGTAGTGAGTAGTGAGTAGTCAGTGCAGAGTAATGAGTAGTGAGTGCAGAGTAGTGAGTGCAGAGTAGTGAGTGCAGAGTAGTGAGTGCAGAGTAGTGAGTGCAGAGTAGTGAGAAGTGAGTGCAGAGTAGTGAGTGCAGAGTAGTGAGTGCAGAGCAGTGAGTGCAGAGTAGTGAGTGCAGAGTAGTGAGTAGTGAGTGCAGAGTAGTGAGTGCAGAGTAGTGAGTAGCGAGTGCAGAGTAGTGAGTAGTGAGTGCAGGGTAGTGAGCAGTGAGTGAAGAGTAGTGAGTAGTGAGCAGTGAGTGAAGAGTAGTGAGTAGTGAGTGCACAGTAGTGAGTAGTGAGTGCAGAGTAGTGAGTAGTGAGTGCAGAGTAGTGAGTGCAGAGTAGTGAGTGCAGAGTAGTGAGTGCAGAGTAGTGAGTAGTGAGTGCAGAGTAGTGAGTAGTGAGTGCTGAGTAGTAACTGGAGAGTAGTGAGTGCAGAGTAGTGAGTGCAGAGTAGTGAGTGCGGAGTAGTGAGTGCAGAGTAGTGCGTGCAGAGTAGTGAGTGCAGAATAGTATGTGCAGAGTAGTGAGTGCAGAGTGCAGAATAGTGAGTAGTGAGTAGTGAGTGCAGAGAAGTGAGTAGTGAGTAGTGAGTGCAGAGTAGTGAGTAGTGAGTGCAGAGTAGTGAGTAGTGAGTGCAGAGTAGTAAGTAGTGAGTGCAGAGTAGTGAGTAGTGAGTGCTGAGTAGTGAGTGGAGAGTAGTGAGTGCAGAGTAGTGAGTGCAGAGTAGTGAGTGCGGAGTAGTGAGTGCAGAGTAGTGCGTGCAGAGTAGTGAGTGCAGAGTAGTATGTGCAGAGTAGTGAGTGCAGAGTGCAGAATAGTGAGTAGTGAGTAGTGAGTGCAGAGAAGTGAGTAGTGAGTAGTGAGTGCAGAGTAGTGAGTGCAGAGCAGTGAGTGCAGAGTAGTGAGTGCAGAGTAGTGAGTAGTGAGTAGTGAGTGCAGAGTAGTGAGTGCAGAGTAGTGAGTAGTGAGTGCAGAGTAGTGAGTAGTGAGTGCAGAGGAGTGAGCAGTGAGTGAAGAGTAGTGAGTAGTGAGCAGTGAGTGAAGAGTAGTGAGTAGTGAGTGCACAGTAGTGAGTGGTGAGTGCAGAGTAGTGAGTAGTGAGTGCAGAGTAGTGAGTGCAGAGTAGTGAGTGCAGAGTAGTGAGTGCAGAGTAGTGAGTAGTGAGTGCAGAGTAGTGAGTAGTGAGTGCAGAGTAGTGAGTGCAGAGTAGTGAGTGCAGAGTAGTGAGTGCAGAGTAGTGAGTGCAGAGTAGTGAGTGCAGAGTAGTGCGTGCAGAGTAGTGAGTGCAGAGTAGTATGTGCAGAGTAGTAAGTGCAGACTGCAGAGTAGTGAGTAGTGAGTAGTGAGTGCAGAGAAGTGAGTAGTGAGTAGTGAGTGCAGAGTAGTGAGTAGTGAGTGCAGAGTAGTGAGTAGTGAGTGCAGAGTAGTGAGTAGTGAGTGCAGAGTAGTGAGTGCAGAGTAGTGAGTGCAGAGTAGTGACTAGTGAGTGCAGAGTAGTGAGTGCAGAGTAGTGAGTAGTGAGTAGTGAGTGCAGAGTAGTGAGTGCGGAGTAGTGAGGGCAGAGTAGTGCGTGCAGAGTAGTGAGTGCAGAGTAGTATGTGCAGAGTAGTGAGTGCAGAGTGCAGAATAGTGAGTAGTGAGTAGTGAGTGCAGAGAAGTGAGTAGTGAGTAGTGAGTGCAGAGTAGTGAGTGCAGAGCAGTGAGTGCAGAGTAGTGAGTGCAGAGTAGTGAGTAGTGAGTGCAGAGTAGTGAGTGCAGAGTAGTGAGTAGTGAGTGCAGAGTAGTGAGTAGTGAGTGCAGAGTAGTGAGCAGTGAGTGAAGAGTAGTGAGTAGTGAGTGCACAGTAGTGAGTGGTGAGTGCAGAGTAGTGAGTAGTGAGTGCAGAGTAGTGAGTGCAGAGTAGTGAGTGCAGAGTAGTGAGTAGTGAGTGGAGAGTAGTGAGTAGTGAGTGCAGAGTAGTGAGTGCAGAGTAGTGAGTGCAGAGTAGTGAGTAGTGAGTGCAGAGTAGTGAGTGCAGCGTAGTGAGTAGTGAGTGCAGAGTAGTGAGTGCAGAGTAGTGAGTAGTGAGTGCAGAGTAGTGAGCAGTGAGTGCAGAGTAGTGAGCAGTGGGTGCAGAGTAGTGAGTAGTGAGTAGTGAGTGCAGAGTAGTGAGTGCAGAGTAGTGAGTGCAGAGTAGTGAGTGCAGAGTAGTGAGTGCAGAGTACTGAGCAGTGAGTGCAGAGTAGTGAGTAGTGAGTAGTGAGTAGTGAGTGCAGAGTAGTGAGTGCAGAGTAGTGAGTAGTGACTAGTGAGTGCAGAGTAGTGAGTAGTGAGTGCAGAGTAGTGAGTGCAGAGTAGTGAGTGCAGAGTAGTGAGTGCAGAGTAGTGAGTGCAGAGTAGTGAGTGCAGAGTAGTATGTGCAGAGTAGTGAGTGCAGAGTGCAGAGTAGTGAGTAGTGAGTAGTGAGTAGTGAGTGCAGAGTAGTGAGTGCAGAGTAGTGAGTAGTGACTAGTGAGTGCAGAGTAGTGAGTAGTGAGTGCAGAGTAGTGAGTGCAGAGTAGTGAGTGCAGAGCAGTGAGTGTAGAGTAGTGGGTAGTGAGTGCAGAGCAGTGAGTAGTGAGTGCAGAGTAGTGAGTGCAGAGTAGTGAGAAGTGGGTGCAGAGTAGTGAGTAGTGAGTGCAGAGTAGTGAGTGCAGAGTAGTGAGTGCAGAGTAGTGAGTGCAGAGTGCAGAGTAGTGAGTGCAGAGTAGTGAGTATTGAGTGCAGAGTAGTGAGCAGTGAGTAGTGAGTAGTGAGTGCAGAGTAGTGAGTATTGAGTGCAGAGTAGTGAGCTTTGAGTAGTGAGTAGTGAGTGCAGAGTAGTGAGTAGTGAGTAGTGAGTGCAGAGTAGTGAGTAGTGAGTGCAGAGTAGTGAGTAGTGAGTGCAGAGTAGTAAGTAGTGAGTGCAGAGTAGTGAGTGCAGAGTAGTGAGCAGTGAGTAGTGAGTAGTGAGTGCAGAGTAGTGAGTGCAGAGTAGTGAGTGCAGAGTAGTGAGTAGTGAGTAGTGAGTACAGAGTAGTGAGCAGTGAGTGAAGAGTAGTGAGTAGTGAGCAGTGAGTGAAGAGTAGTGAGTAGTGAGTGCACAGTAGTGAGTAGTGAGTGCAGAGTAGTGAGTAGTGAGTGCAGAGTAGTGAGTGCAGAGTAGTGAGTGCAGAGTAGTGAGTGCAGAGTAGTGAGTAGTGAGTGCAGAGTAGTGAGTAGTGAGTGCAGAGTAGTGAGTAGTGAGTGGAGAGTAGTGAGTGCAGAGAAGTGAGTGCAGAGTAGTGAGTGCGGAGTAGTGAGTGCAGAGTAGTGCGTGCAGAGTAGTGAGTGCAGAGTAGTATGTGCAGAGTAGTGAGTGCAGAGTGCAGAATAGTGAGTAGTGAGTAGTGAGTGCAGAGAAGTGAGTAGTGAGTGCAGAGTAGTGAGTGCAGAGCAGTGAGTGCAGAGTAGTGAGTAGTGAGTAGTGAGTGCAGAGTAGTGAGTGCATAGTAGTGAGTAGTGAGTGCAGAGTAGTGAGTAGTGAGTGCAGAGTAGTGAGCAGTGAGTGAAGAGTAGTGAGAAGTGAGCAGTGAGTGAAGAGTAGTGAGTAGTGAGTGCACAGTAGTGAGTGGTGAGTGCAGAGTAGTGAGTAGTGAGTGCAGAGTAGTGAGTGCAGAGTAGTGAGTGCAGAGTAGTGAGTGCAGAGTAGTGAGTAGTGAGTGCAGAGTAGTGAGTAGTGAGTGCAGAGTAGTGAGTGCAGAGTAGTGAGTGCAGAGTAGTGAGTGCAGAGTAGTGCGTGCAGAGTAGTGCGTGCAGAGTAGTGAGTGCAGAGTAGTATGTGCAGAGTAGGAAGTGCAGAGTGCAGAGTAGTGAGTAGTGAGTAGTGAGTGCAGAGAAGTGAGTAGTGAGTAGTGAGTGCAGAGTAGTGAGTAGTGAGTGCAGAGTAGTGAGTAGTGAGTGCAGAGTAGTGAGTGCAGAGTAGTGAGTAGTGAGTGCAGAGTAGTGAGTAGTGAGTGCAGAGTAGTGAGTAGTGAGTGCAGAGTAGTGAGTGCAGAGTGCAGAGTGAGTGTGCAGAGTAGTGAGTGCAGAGTAGTGAGTAGTGAGTGCAGAGTAGTGAGTGCAGCGTAGTGAGTAGTGAGTGCAGAGTAGTGAGTGCAGAGTAGTGAGTAGTGAGTGCAGAGTAGTGAGCAGTGAGTGCAGAGTAGTGAGCAGTGGGTGCAGAGTAGTGAGTAGTGAGTAGTGAGTAGTAAGTGCAGAGTAGTGAGTGCAGAGTAGTGAGTGCAGAGTAGTGAGTGCAGAGTAGTGAGTGCAGAGTAGTGAGTGCAGAGTAGTGAGTGCAGAGTACTGAGCAGTGAGTGCAGAGTAGTGAGTAGTGAGTAGTGAGTAGTGAGTAGTGAGTGCAGAGTAGTGAGTGCAGAGTAGTGAGTAGTGACTAGTGAGTGCAGAGTAGTGAGTAGTGAGTGCAGATTAGTGAGTGCAGAGTAGTGAGTGCAGAGTAGTGAGTGCAGAGTAGTGGGTAGTGAGTGCAGAGTAGTGAGTAGTGAGTGCAGAGTAGTGAGTGCAGAGTAGTGAGAAGTGGGTGCAGAGTAGTGAGTAGTGAGTGCAGAGTAGTGAGTGCAGAGTGCAGAGTAGTGAGTGCAGAGTAGTGAGTATTGAGTGCAGAGTAGTGAGCAGTGGGTAGTGAGTAGTGAGTGCAGAGTAGTGAGTATTGAGTGCAGAGTAGTGAGCAGTGAGTAGTGAGTAGTGAGTGCAGAGTAGTGAGTAGTGAGTAGTGAGTGCAGAGTAGTGAGTATTGAGTGCAGAGTAGTGAGTAGTGAGTGCAGAGTAGTAAGTAGTGAGTGCAGAGTAGTGAGTGCAGAGTAGTGAGCAGTGAGTAGTGAGTAGTGAGTGCAGAGTAGTGAGTGCAGAGTAGTGAGTGCAGAGTAGTGAGTAGTGAGTAGTGAGTGCAGAGTAGTGAGTAGTGAGTGCAGAGTAGTGAGTAGTGAGTGCAGAGTAGTGAGTAGTGAGTGCAGAGTAGTGAGTAGTGAGTAGTGAGTGCAGAGTAGTGAGTAGTGAGTGCAGAGTAGTGAGTAGTGAGTGCAGAGTAGTGAGTAGTGAGTGCAGAGTAGTGAGTGCAGAGTAGTGAGTAGTGAGTGCAGAGTAGTGAGTGCAGAGTAGTGAGTACAGAGTAGCGAGTGCAGAGTAGTGAGTAGTGAGTGCAGAGTAGTGAGTGCAGAGTAGTGAGTGCAGAGTAGTTAGTAGTGAGTAGTGAGTGCAGAGTAGTGAGTAGTGAGTAGTGAGTGCAGAGTAGTGAGTGCAGAATAGTGAGTGCAGAATAGTGAGCAGTGAGTAGTGAGTAGTGAGTGCAGAGTAGTGAGTAGTGAGTGGAGAATAGTGAGTGCAGAGTAGTGAGTGCAGAGTAGTGAGTAGTGAGTGCAGAGTAGTGAGTGCAGAGTAGTGAGTGCAGAGTAGTGAGTAGTGAGTGCAGAGTAGTGAGTAGTGAGTGCAGAGTAGTGAGTAGTGAGTAGTGAGTGCAGAGTAGTGAGTAGTGAGTGCAGAGTAGTGAGTAGTGAGTGCAGAGTAGTGAGTAGTGAGTAGTGAGTGCAGAGTAGTGAGTAGTGAGTGCAGAGTAGTGAGTTGTGAGTGCAGAGTAGTGAGTGCAGAGTAGTGAGTAGTGAGTGCAGAGTAGTGAGTGCAGAGTAGTGAGTGCAGAGTAGTGAGTAGTGAGTGCAGAGTAGTGAGTAGTGAGTAGTGAATGCAGAGTATTGAGTGCAGAGTAGTGAGTGCAGAGTAGTGAGTGCAGAGTAGTGAGTAGTGAGTGCCGAGTAGTGAGTGCAGAGTAGTGAGTAGTGAGTAGTGAGTGCAGAGTAGTGAGTGCAGAGTAGTGAGTAGTGAGTGCAGAGTAGTGAGTAGTGAGTGCAGAGTAGTGAGTGCAGAGTAGTGAGTGCAGAGTAGTGAGTGCAGAGTGCAGAGAAGTGAGTGCAGAGTAGTGAGTGCAGAGTAGTGAGTGCAGAGTAGTGAGTGCAGAGTAGTGAGTGCAGAGTAGTGAGTAGTGAGTGCAGAGTAGTGAGTAGTGAGTGCAGAGTAGTGAGTGCAGAGTAGTGAGTAGTGAGTGCAGAGTAGTGAGTGCAGAGTAGTGAGTAGTGAGTGCAGAGTAGTGAGAAGTGAGTGCAGAGTAGTGAGTGCAGAGCAGTGAGTAGTGAGTGCAGAGTAGTGAGTAGTGAGTGCAGAGTAGTGAGTAGTGAGTGCCGAGTAGTGAGCAGTGAGTACAGAGCAGTGAGTACAGAGCAGTGAGTGCAGAGCAGTGAGTGCAGAGCAGTGAGTGCAGAGCAGTGAATAGTGAGTAGTGAGTAGTGAGTAGTGAGTAGTGAGTAGTGAGTAGTGAGTGCAGAGTAGTGAGTAGTGAGTAGTGAGTGCAGAGTAGTGAGTGCAGAGTAGTGAGTGCAGAGTAGTGAGTGCAGAGTAGTGAGTAGTGAGTGCAGAGTAGTGAGCAGTGAGTGCAGAGTAGTGAGCAGTGAGTGCAGAGTAGTGAGTGCAGAGCAGTGAGTAGTGAGTGCAGAGTAGTGAGTAGTGAGTGCAGAGTAGTGAGTAGTGAGTAGTGAGTTGTGAGTAGTGAGTGCAGAGTAGTGAGTAGTGAGTGCAGAGTAGTGAGTGCAGAGTAGTGAGTGCAGAGTAGTGAGTGCAGAGTAGTGAGTAGTGAGTGCAGAGTAGTGAGTAGTGAGTAGTGAGTGCAGAGTAGTGAGTAGTGAGTGCAGAGTAGTGAGTGCAGAGTAGCGAGTGCAGAGTAGTGAGTGCAGAGTAGTGAGTGCAGAGTAGTGAGTGCAGAGTAGTGAGTGCAGAGTAGTGAGTAGTGAGTGCAGAGTAGTGAGTGCAGAGTAGTGAGTGCAGAGTAGTGAGTAGCGAGTAGTGAGTGCAGAGTAGCGAGTAGTGAGTGCAGAGTAGTGAGTAGTGAGTAGTGAGTAGTGAGTGCAGAGTAGTGAGTGCAGAGTAGTGAGTAGTGAGTGCAGAGTAGTGAGTAGTGAGTGCAGACTAGTGAGTAGTGAGTAGTGAGTGCAGAGTAGTGAGTGCAGAGTAGTGAGTAGTGAGTGCAGAGTAGTGAGTGCAGAGTAGTGAGTGCAGAGTAGTGAGTAGTGAGTGCAGAGTAGTGAGTAGTGAGTAGTGAATGCAGAGTAGTGAGTGCAGAGTAGTGAGTGCAGAGTAGTGAGTGCAGAGTAGTGAGTAGTGAGTGCCGAGTAGTGAGTGCAGAGTAGTGAGTAGTGAGTAGTGAGTGCAGAGTAGTGAGTGCAGAGTAGTGAGTAGTGAGTGCAGAGTAGTGAGTAGTGAGTGCAGAGTAGTGAGTGCAGAGTAGTGAGTGCAGAGTAGTGAGTGCAGAGTGCAGAGAAGTGAGTGCAGAGTAGTGAGTGCAGAGTAGTGAGTGCAGAGTAGTGAGTGCAGAGTAGTGAGTGCAGAGTAGTGAGTGCAGAGTAGTGAGTAGTGAGTGCAGAGTAGTGAGTAGTGAGTGCAGAGTAGTGAGTGCAGAGTAGTGAGTAGTGAGTGCAGAGTAGTGAGTGCAGAGTAGTGAGTAGTGAGTGCAGAGTAGTGAGAAGTGAGTGCAGAGTAGTGAGTGCAGAGCAGTGAGTATTGAGTGCAGAGTAGTGAGTAGTGAGTGCAGAGTAGTGAGTAGTGAGTGCCGAGTAGTGAGCAGTGAGTACAGAGCAGTGAGTACAGAGCAGTGAGTGCAGAGCAGTGAGTGCAGAGCAGTGAGTGCAGAGCAGTGAATAGTGAGTAGTGAGTAGTGAGTAGTGAGTAGTGAGTAGTGAGTAGTGAGTGCAGAGTAGTGAGTAGTGAGTAGTGAGTGCAGAGTAGTGAGTGCAGAGTAGTGAGTGCAGAGTAGTGAGTGCAGAGTAGTGAGTAGTGAGTGCAGAGTAGTGAGCAGTGAGTGCAGAGTAGTGAGCAGTGAGTGCAGAGTAGTGAGTGCAGAGCAGTGAGTAGTGAGTGCAGAGTAGTGAGTAGTGAGTGCAGAGTAGTGAGTAGTGAGTAGTGAGTGCAGAGTAGTGAGTAGTGAGTAGTGAGTGCAGAGTAGTGAGTGCAGAGTAGTGAGTGCAGAGTAGTGAGTGCAGAGTAGTGAGTAGTGAGTGCAGAGTAGTGAGTAGTGAGTAGTGAGTGCAGAGTAGTGAGTAGTGAGTGCAGAGTAGTGAGTGCAGAGTAGCGAGTGCAGAGTAGTGAGTGCAGAGTAGTGAGTGCAGAGTAGTGAGTGCAGAGTAGTGAGTGCAGAGTAGTGAGTAGTGAGTGCAGAGTAGTGAGTGCAGAGTAGTGAGTGCAGAGTAGTGAGTAGCGAGTAGTGAGTGCAGAGTAGCGAGTAGTGAGTGCAGAGTAGTGAGTAGTGAGTAGTGAGTGCAGAGTAGTGAGTGCAGAGTAGTGAGTAGTGAGTGCAGAGTAGTGAGTAGTGAGTGCAGACTAGTGAGTAGTGAGTAGTGAGTGCAGAGTAGTGAGTGCAGAGTAGTGAGTAGTGAGTACAGAGTAGTGAGTGCAGCGTAGTGAGTAGTGAGTGCAGAGTAGTGAGTGCAGAGTAGTGAGTAGTGAGTGCAGAGTAGTGAGCAGTGAGTGCAGAGTAGTGAGCAGTGGGTGCAGAGTAGTGAGTAGTGAGTAGTGAGTGCAGAGTAGTGAGTGCAGAGTAGTGAGTGCAGAGTAGTGAGTGCAGAGTAGTGAGTGCAGAGTAGTGAGTGCAGAGTACTGAGCAGTGAGTGCAGAGTAGTGAGTAGTGAGTAGTGAGTAGTGAGTGCAGAGTAGTGAGTGCAGAGTAGTGAGTAGTGACTAGTGAGTGCAGAGTAGTGAGTAGTGAGTGCAGAGTAGTGAGTGCAGAGTAGTGAGTGCAGAGTAGTGAGTGCAGAGTAGTGAGTGCAGAGTAGTATGTGCAGAGTAGTGAGTGCAGAGTGCAGAGTAGTGAGTAGTGAGTAGTGAGTAGTGAGTAGTGAGTGCAGAGTAGTGAGTGCAGAGTAGTGAGTAGTGACTAGTGAGTGCAGAGTAGTGAGTAGTGAGTGCAGAGTAGTGAGTGCAGAGTAGTGAGTGCAGAGTAGTGAGTGCAGAGTAGTGGGTAGTGAGTGCAGAGCAGTGAGTAGTGAGTTCAGAGTAGTGAGTGCAGAGTAGTGAGAAGTGGGTGCAGAGTAGTGAGTAGTGAGTGCAGAGTAGTGAGTGCAGAGTAGTGAGTGCAGAGTAGTGAGTGCAGAGTGCAGAGTAGTGAGTGCAGAGTAGTGAGTATTGAGTGCAGAGTAGTGAGCAGTGAGTAGTGAGTAGTGAGTGCAGAGTAGTGAGTATTGAGTGCAGAGTAGTGAGCTTTGAGTAGTGAGTAGTGAGTGCAGAGTAGTGAGCTTTGAGTAGTGAGTAGTGAGTGCAGAGTAGTGAGTAGTGAGTAGTGAGTGCAGAGTAGTGAGTAGTGAGTGCAGAGTAGTGAGTAGTGAGTGCAGAGTAGTAAGTAGTGAGTGCAGAGTAGTGAGTGCAGAGTAGTGAGCAGTGAGTAGTGAGTAGTGAGTGCAGAGTAGTGAGTGCAGAGTAGTGAGTGCAGAGTAGTGAGTAGTGAGTAGTGAGTGCAGAGTAGTGAGCAGTGAGTGAAGAGTAGTGAGTAGTGAGCAGTGAGTGAAGAGTAGTGAGTAGTGAGTGCACAGTAGTGAGTAGTGAGTGCAGAGTAGTGAGTAGTGAGTGCAGAGTAGTGAGTGCAGAGTAGTGAGTGCAGAGTAGTGAGTGCAGAGTAGTGAGTAGTGAGTGCAGAGTAGTGAGTAGTGAGTGCAGAGTAGTGAGTAGTGAGTGGAGAGTAGTGAGTGCAGAGAAGTGAGTGCAGAGTAGTGAGTGCGGAGTAGTGAGTGCAGAGTAGTGCGTGCAGAGTAGTGAGTGCAGAGTAGTATGTGCAGAGTAGTGAGTGCAGAGTGCAGAATAGTGAGTAGTGAGTAGTGAGTGCAGAGAAGTGAGTAGTGAGTAGTGAGTGCAGAGTAGTGAGTGCAGAGCAGTGAGTGCAGAGTAGTGAGTAGTGAGTAGTGAGTGCAGAGTAGTGAGTGCATAGTAGTGAGTAGTGAGTGCAGAGTAGTGAGTAGTGAGTGCAGAGTAG
Organism: Lissotriton helveticus; assembly: GCF_964261635.1. Lineage (NCBI taxonomy): Eukaryota > Metazoa > Chordata > Amphibia > Caudata > Salamandridae > Lissotriton > Lissotriton helveticus. The sequence continues at coordinate 1,914,623,696 of NC_136065.1, forward strand.
TGAGCAGTGAGTGAAGAGTAGTGAGTAGTGAGCAGTGAGTGAAGAGTAGTGAGTAGTGAGTGCACAGTAGTGAGTGGTGAGTGCAGAGTAGTGAGTAGTGAGTGCAGAGTAGTGAGTGCAGAGTAGTGAGTGCAGAGTAGTGAGTGCAGAGTAGTGAGTAGTGAGTGCAGAGTAGTGAGTAGTGAGTGCAGAGTAGTGAGTGCAGAGTAGTGAGTGCAGAGTAGTGAGTGCAGAGTAGTGCGTGCAGAGTAGTGCGTGCAGAGTAGTGAGTGCAGAGTAGTATGTGCAGAGTAGGAAGTGCAGAGTGCAGAGTAGTGAGTAGTGAGTAGTGAGTGCAGAGAAGTGAGTAGTGAGTAGTGAGTGCAGAGTAGTGAGTAGTGAGTGCAGAGTAGTGAGTAGTGAGTGCAGAGTAGTGAGTGCAGAGTAGTGAGTAGTGAGTGCAGAGTAGTGAGTAGTGAGTGCAGAGTAGTGAGTAGTGAGTGCAGAGTAGTGAGTGCAGAGTGCAGAGTGAGTGTGCAGAGTAGTGAGTGCAGAGTAGTGAGTAGTGAGTGCAGAGTAGTGAGTGCAGCGTAGTGAGTAGTGAGTGCAGAGTAGTGAGTGCAGAGTAGTGAGTAGTGAGTGCAGAGTAGTGAGCAGTGAGTGCAGAGTAGTGAGCAGTGGGTGCAGAGTAGTGAGTAGTGAGTAGTGAGTAGTAAGTGCAGAGTAGTGAGTGCAGAGTAGTGAGTGCAGAGTAGTGAGTGCAGAGTAGTGAGTGCAGAGTAGTGAGTGCAGAGTAGTGAGTGCAGAGTACTGAGCAGTGAGTGCAGAGTAGTGAGTAGTGAGTAGTGAGTAGTGAGTAGTGAGTGCAGAGTAGTGAGTGCAGAGTAGTGAGTAGTGACTAGTGAGTGCAGAGTAGTGAGTAGTGAGTGCAGATTAGTGAGTGCAGAGTAGTGAGTGCAGAGTAGTGAGTGCAGAGTAGTGAGTGCAGAGTAGTGGGTAGTGAGTGCAGAGTAGTGAGTAGTGAGTGCAGAGTAGTGAGTGCAGAGTAGTGAGAAGTGGGTGCAGAGTAGTGAGTAGTGAGTGCAGAGTAGTGAGTGCAGAGTGCAGAGTAGTGAGTGCAGAGTAGTGAGTATTGAGTGCAGAGTAGTGAGCAGTGGGTAGTGAGTAGTGAGTGCAGAGTAGTGAGTATTGAGTGCAGAGTAGTGAGCAGTGAGTAGTGAGTAGTGAGTGCAGAGTAGTGAGTAGTGAGTAGTGAGTGCAGAGTAGTGAGTATTGAGTGCAGAGTAGTGAGTAGTGAGTGCAGAGTAGTAAGTAGTGAGTGCAGAGTAGTGAGTGCAGAGTAGTGAGCAGTGAGTAGTGAGTAGTGAGTGCAGAGTAGTGAGTGCAGAGTAGTGAGTGCAGAGTAGTGAGTAGTGAGTGCAGAGTAGTGAGTAGTGAGTGCAGAGTAGTGAGTAGTGAGTGCAGAGTAGTGAGTAGTGAGTGCAGAGTAGTGAGTAGTGAGTAGTGAGTGCAGAGTAGTGAGTAGTGAGTGCAGAGTAGTGAGTAGTGAGTGCAGAGTAGTGAGTAGTGAGTGCAGAGTAGTGAGTGCAGAGTAGTGAGTAGTGAGTGCAGAGTAGTGAGTGCAGAGTAGTGAGTACAGAGTAGCGAGTGCAGAGTAGTGAGTAGTGAGTACAGAGTAGTGAGTGCAGAGTAGTGAGTGCAGAGTAGTTAGTAGTGAGTGCAGAGTAGTGAGTAGTGAGTAGTGAGTGCAGAGTAGTGAGTGCAGAATAGTGAGTGCAGAATAGTGAGCAGTGAGTAGTGAGTAGTGAGTGCAGACTAGTGAGTAGTGAGTAGTGAGTGCAGAGTAGTGAGTGCAGAGTAGTGAGTAGTGAGTGCAGAGTAGTGAGTGCAGAGTAGTGAGTAGTGAGTGCAGAGTAGTGAGTAGTGAGTAGTGAATGCAGAGTAGTGAGTGCAGAGTAGTGAGTGCAGAGTAGTGAGTGCAGAGTAGTGAGTAGTGAGTGCCGAGTAGTGAGTGCAGAGTAGTGAGTAGTGAGTAGTGAGTGCAGAGTAGTGAGTGCAGAGTAGTGAGTAGTGAGTGCAGAGTAGTGAGTAGTGAGTGCAGAGTAGTGAGTGCAGAGTAGTGAGTGCAGAGTAGTGAGTGCAGAGTGCAGAGAAGTGAGTGCAGAGTAGTGAGTGCAGAGTAGTGAGTGCAGAGTAGTGAGTGCAGAGTAGTGAGTGCAGAGTAGTGAGTGCAGAGTAGTGAGTAGTGAGTGCAGAGTAGTGAGTAGTGAGTGCAGAGTAGTGAGTGCAGAGTAGTGAGTAGTGAGTGCAGAGTAGTGAGTGCAGAGTAGTGAGTAGTGAGTGCAGAGTAGTGAGAAGTGAGTGCAGAGTAGTGAGTGCAGAGCAGTGAGTAGTGAGTGCAGAGTAGTGAGTAGTGAGTGCAGAGTAGTGAGTAGTGAGTGCCGAGTAGTGAGCAGTGAGTACAGAGCAGTGAGTACAGAGCAGTGAGTGCAGAGCAGTGAGTGCAGAGCAGTGAGTGCAGAGCAGTGAATAGTGAGTAGTGAGTAGTGAGTAGTGAGTAGTGAGTAGTGAGTAGTGAGTGCAGAGTAGTGAGTAGTGAGTAGTGAGTGCAGAGTAGTGAGTGCAGAGTAGTGAGTGCAGAGTAGTGAGTGCAGAGTAGTGAGTAGTGAGTGCAGAGTAGTGAGCAGTGAGTGCAGAGTAGTGAGCAGTGAGTGCAGAGTAGTGAGTGCAGAGCAGTGAGTAGTGAGTGCAGAGTAGTGAGTAGTGAGTGCAGAGTAGTGAGTAGTGAGTAGTGAGTGCAGAGTAGTGAGTAGTGAGTAGTGAGTGCAGAGTAGTGAGTGCAGAGTAGTGAGTGCAGAGTAGTGAGTGCAGAGTAGTGAGTAGTGAGTGCAGAGTAGTGAGTAGTGAGTAGTGAGTGCAGAGTAGTGAGTAGTGAGTGCAGAGTAGTGAGTGCAGAGTAGCGAGTGCAGAGTAGTGAGTGCAGAGTAGTGAGTGCAGAGTAGTGAGTGCAGAGTAGTGAGTGCAGAGTAGTGAGTAGTGAGTGCAGAGTAGTGAGTGCAGAGTAGTGAGTGCAGAGTAGTGAGTAGCGAGTAGTGAGTGCAGAGTAGCGAGTAGTGAGTGCAGAGTAGTGAGTAGTGAGTAGTGAGTGCAGAGTAGTGAGTGCAGAGTAGTGAGTAGTGAGTGCAGAGTAGTGAGTAGTGAGTGCAGACTAGTGAGTAGTGAGTAGTGAGTGCAGAGTAGTGAGTGCAGAGTAGTGAGTAGTGAGTACAGAGTAGTGAGTGCAGCGTAGTGAGTAGTGAGTGCAGAGTAGTGAGTGCAGAGTAGTGAGTAGTGAGTGCAGAGTAGTGAGCAGTGAGTGCAGAGTAGTGAGCAGTGGGTGCAGAGTAGTGAGTAGTGAGTAGTGAGTGCAGAGTAGTGAGTGCAGAGTAGTGAGTGCAGAGTAGTGAGTGCAGAGTAGTGAGTGCAGAGTAGTGAGTGCAGAGTACTGAGCAGTGAGTGCAGAGTAGTGAGTAGTGAGTAGTGAGTAGTGAGTGCAGAGTAGTGAGTGCAGAGTAGTGAGTAGTGACTAGTGAGTGCAGAGTAGTGAGTAGTGAGTGCAGAGTAGTGAGTGCAGAGTAGTGAGTGCAGAGTAGTGAGTGCAGAGTAGTGAGTGCAGAGTAGTATGTGCAGAGTAGTGAGTGCAGAGTGCAGAGTAGTGAGTAGTGAGTAGTGAGTAGTGAGTAGTGAGTGCAGAGTAGTGAGTGCAGAGTAGTGAGTAGTGACTAGTGAGTGCAGAGTAGTGAGTAGTGAGTGCAGAGTAGTGAGTGCAGAGTAGTGAGTGCAGAGTAGTGAGTGCAGAGTAGTGGGTAGTGAGTGCAGAGCAGTGAGTAGTGAGTTCAGAGTAGTGAGTGCAGAGTAGTGAGAAGTGGGTGCAGAGTAGTGAGTAGTGAGTGCAGAGTAGTGAGTGCAGAGTAGTGAGTGCAGAGTAGTGAGTGCAGAGTGCAGAGTAGTGAGTGCAGAGTAGTGAGTATTGAGTGCAGAGTAGTGAGCAGTGAGTAGTGAGTAGTGAGTGCAGAGTAGTGAGTATTGAGTGCAGAGTAGTGAGCTTTGAGTAGTGAGTAGTGAGTGCAGAGTAGTGAGCTTTGAGTAGTGAGTAGTGAGTGCAGAGTAGTGAGTAGTGAGTAGTGAGTGCAGAGTAGTGAGTAGTGAGTGCAGAGTAGTGAGTAGTGAGTGCAGAGTAGTAAGTAGTGAGTGCAGAGTAGTGAGTGCAGAGTAGTGAGCAGTGAGTAGTGAGTAGTGAGTGCAGAGTAGTGAGTGCAGAGTAGTGAGTGCAGAGTAGTGAGTAGTGAGTAGTGAGTGCAGAGTAGTGAGCAGTGAGTGAAGAGTAGTGAGTAGTGAGCAGTGAGTGAAGAGTAGTGAGTAGTGAGTGCACAGTAGTGAGTAGTGAGTGCAGAGTAGTGAGTAGTGAGTGCAGAGTAGTGAGTGCAGAGTAGTGAGTGCAGAGTAGTGAGTGCAGAGTAGTGAGTAGTGAGTGCAGAGTAGTGAGTAGTGAGTGCAGAGTAGTGAGTAGTGAGTGGAGAGTAGTGAGTGCAGAGAAGTGAGTGCAGAGTAGTGAGTGCGGAGTAGTGAGTGCAGAGTAGTGCGTGCAGAGTAGTGAGTGCAGAGTAGTATGTGCAGAGTAGTGAGTGCAGAGTGCAGAATAGTGAGTAGTGAGTAGTGAGTGCAGAGAAGTGAGTAGTGAGTAGTGAGTGCAGAGTAGTGAGTGCAGAGCAGTGAGTGCAGAGTAGTGAGTAGTGAGTAGTGAGTGCAGAGTAGTGAGTGCATAGTAGTGAGTAGTGAGTGCAGAGTAGTGAGTAGTGAGTGCAGAGTAGTGAGCAGTGAGTGAAGAGTAGTGAGTAGTGAGCAGTGAGTGAAGAGTAGTGAGTAGTGAGTGCACAGTAGTGAGTGGTGAGTGCAGAGTAGTGAGTAGTGAGTGCAGAGTAGTGAGTGCAGAGTAGTGAGTGCAGAGTAGTGAGTGCAGAGTAGTGAGTAGTGAGTGCAGAGTAGTGAGTAGTGAGTGCAGAGTAGTGAGTGCAGAGTAGTGAGTGCAGAGTAGTGAGTGCAGAGTAGTGCGTGCAGAGTAGTGCGTGCAGAGTAGTGAGTGCAGAGTAGTATGTGCAGAGTAGGAAGTGCAGAGTGCAGAGTAGTGAGTAGTGAGTAGTGAGTGCAGAGAAGTGAGTAGTGAGTAGTGAGTGCAGAGTAGTGAGTAGTGAGTGCAGAGTAGTGAGTAGTGAGTGCAGAGTAGTGAGTGCAGAGTAGTGAGTAGTGAGTGCAGAGTAGTGAGTAGTGAGTGCAGAGTAGTGAGTAGTGAGTGCAGAGTAGTGAGTGCAGAGTGCAGAGTGAGTGTGCAGAGTAGTGAGTGCAGAGTAGTGAGTAGTGAGTGCAGAGTAGTGAGTGCAGCGTAGTGAGTAGTGAGTGCAGAGTAGTGAGTGCAGAGTAGTGAGTAGTGAGTGCAGAGTAGTGAGCAGTGAGTGCAGAGTAGTGAGCAGTGGGTGCAGAGTAGTGAGTAGTGAGTAGTGAGTAGTAAGTGCAGAGTAGTGAGTGCAGAGTAGTGAGTGCAGAGTAGTGAGTGCAGAGTAGTGAGTGCAGAGTAGTGAGTGCAGAGTAGTGAGTGCAGAGTACTGAGCAGTGAGTGCAGAGTAGTGAGTAGTGAGTAGTGAGTAGTGAGTAGTGAGTGCAGAGTAGTGAGTGCAGAGTAGTGAGTAGTGACTAGTGAGTGCAGAGTAGTGAGTAGTGAGTGCAGATTAGTGAGTGCAGAGTAGTGAGTGCAGAGTAGTGAGTGCAGAGTAGTGAGTGCAGAGTAGTGGGTAGTGAGTGCAGAGTAGTGAGTAGTGAGTGCAGAGTAGTGAGTGCAGAGTAGTGAGAAGTGGGTGCAGAGTAGTGAGTAGTGAGTGCAGAGTAGTGAGTGCAGAGTGCAGAGTAGTGAGTGCAGAGTAGTGAGTATTGAGTGCAGAGTAGTGAGCAGTGGGTAGTGAGTAGTGAGTGCAGAGTAGTGAGTATTGAGTGCAGAGTAGTGAGCAGTGAGTAGTGAGTAGTGAGTGCAGAGTAGTGAGTAGTGAGTAGTGAGTGCAGAGTAGTGAGTATTGAGTGCAGAGTAGTGAGTAGTGAGTGCAGAGTAGTAAGTAGTGAGTGCAGAGTAGTGAGTGCAGAGTAGTGAGCAGTGAGTAGTGAGTAGTGAGTGCAGAGTAGTGAGTGCAGAGTAGTGAGTGCAGAGTAGTGAGTAGTGAGTGCAGAGTAGTGAGTAGTGAGTGCAGAGTAGTGAGTAGTGAGTGCAGAGTAGTGAGTAGTGAGTGCAGAGTAGTGAGTAGTGAGTAGTGAGTGCAGAGTAGTGAGTAGTGAGTGCAGAGTAGTGAGTAGTGAGTGCAGAGTAGTGAGTAGTGAGTGCAGAGTAGTGAGTGCAGAGTAGTGAGTAGTGAGTGCAGAGTAGTGAGTGCAGAGTAGTGAGTACAGAGTAGCGAGTGCAGAGTAGTGAGTAGTGAGTACAGAGTAGTGAGTGCAGAGTAGTGAGTGCAGAGTAGTTAGTAGTGAGTGCAGAGTAGTGAGTAGTGAGTAGTGAGTGCAGAGTAGTGAGTGCAGAATAGTGAGTGCAGAATAGTGAGCAGTGAGTAGTGAGTAGTGAGTGCAGAGTAGTGAGTAGTGAGTGCAGAGTAGTGAGTGCAGAGTAGTGATTGCAGAGTAGTGAGTAGTGAGTGCAGAGTAGTGAGTGCAGAGTAGTGAGTGCAGAGTAGTGAGTAGTGAGTGCAGAGTAGTGAGTAGTGAGTGCAGAGTAGTGAGTAGTGAGTAGTGAGTGCAGAGTAGTGAGTAGTGAGTGCAGAGTAGTGAGTAGTGAGTGCAGAGTAGTGAGTAGTGAGTAGTGAGTGCAGAGTAGTGAGTAGTGAGTGCAGAGTAGTGAGTAGTGAGTGCAGAGTAGTGAGTAGTGAGTGCCGAGTAGTGAGCAGTGAGTACAGAGCAGTGAGTGCAGAGCAGTGAGTGCAGAGCAGTGAGTGCAGAGCAGTGAATAGTGAGTAGTGAGTAGTGAGTAGTGAGTAGTGAGTAGTGAGTAGTGAGTGCAGAGTAGTGAGTAGTGAGTAGTGAGTGCAGAGTAGTGAGTGCAGAGTAGTGAGTGCAGAGTAGTGAGTGCAGAGTAGTGAGTAGTGAGTGCAGAGTAGTGAGCAGTGAGTGCAGAGTAGTGAGCAGTGAGTGCAGAGTAGTGAGTGCAGAGCAGTGAGTAGTGAGTGCAGAGTAGTGAGTAGTGAGTGCAGAGTAGTGAGTAGTGAGTAGTGAGTTGTGAGTAGTGAGTGCAGAGTAGTGAGTAGTGAGTGCAGAGTAGTGAGTGCAGAGTAGTGAGTGCAGAGTAGTGAGTGCAGAGTAGTGAGTAGTGAGTGCAGAGTAGTGAGTGCAGAGTAGTGAGTACAGAGTAGCGAGTGCAGAGTAGTGAGTAGTGAGTGCAGAGTAGTGAGTGCAGAGTAGTGAGTGCAGAGTAGTTAGTAGTGAGTAGTGAGTGCAGAGTAGTGAGTAGTGAGTAGTGAGTGCAGAGTAGTGAGTGCAGAATAGTGAGTGCAGAATAGTGAGCAGTGAGTAGTGAGTAGTGAGTGCAGAGTAGTGAGTAGTGAGTGCAGAGTAGTGAGTGCAGAGTAGTGAGTGCAGAGTAGTGAGTAGTGAGTGCAGAGTAGTGAGTGCAGAGTAGTGAGTGCAGAGTAGTGAGTAGTGAGTGCAGAGTAGTGAGTAGTGAGTGCAGAGTAGTGAGTAGTGAGTAGTGAGTGCAGAGTAGTGAGTAGTGAGTGCAGAGTAGTGAGTAGTGAGTGCAGAGTAGTGAGTAGTGAGTAGTGAGTGCAGAGTAGTGAGTAGTGAGTGCAGAGTAGTGAGTAGTGAGTGCAGAGTAGTGAGTAGTGAGTGCCGAGTAGTGAGCAGTGAGTACAGAGCAGTGAGTACAGAGCAGTGAGTGCAGAGCAGTGAGTGCAGAGCAGTGAGTGCAGAGCAGTGAATAGTGAGTAGTGAGTAGTGAGTAGTGAGTAGTGAGTAGTGAGTGCAGAGTAGTGAGTAGTGAGTAGTGAGTGCAGAGTAGTGAGTGCAGAGTAGTGAGTGCAGAGTAGTGAGTGCAGAGTAGTGAGTAGTGAGTGCAGAGTAGTGAGCAGTGAGTGCAGAGTAGTGAGCAGTGAGTGCAGAGTAGTGAGTGCAGAGCAGTGAGTAGTGAGTGCAGAGTAGTGAGTAGTGAGTGCAGAGTAGTGAGTAGTGAGTAGTGAGTTGTGAGTAGTGAGTGCAGAGTAGTGAGTAGTGAGTGCAGAGTAGTGAGTGCAGAGTAGTGAGTGCAGAGTAGTGAGTGCAGAGTAGTGAGTAGTGAGTGCAGAGTAGTGAGTAGTGAGTAGTGAGTGCAGAGTAGTGAGTAGTGAGTGCAGAGTAGTGAGTGCAGAGTAGCGAGTGCAGAGTAGTGAGTGCAGAGTAGTGAGTGCAGAGTAGTGAGTGCAGAGTAGTGAGTGCAGAGTAGTGAGTAGTGAGTGCAGAGTAGTGAGTGCAGAGTAGTGAGTGCAGAGTAGTGAGTGCAGAGTAGTGAGTAGCGAGTAGTGAGTGCAGAGTAGCGAGTAGTGAGTGCAGAGTAGTGAGTAGTGAGTAGTGAGTGCAGAGTAGTGAGTGCAGAGTAGTGAGTAGTGAGTGCAGAGTAGTGAGTAGTGAGTGCAGACTAGTGAGTAGTGAGTAGTGAGTGCAGAGTAGTGAGTGCAGAGTAGTGAGTAGTGAGTGCAGAGTAGTGAGTGCAGAGTAGTGAGTGCAGAGTAGTGAGTAGTGAGTGCAGAGTAGTGAGTAGTGAGTAGTGAATGCAGAGTAGTGAGTGCAGAGTAGTGAGTGCAGAGTAGTGAGTGCAGAGTAGTGAGTAGTGAGTGCCGAGTAGTGAGTGCAGAGTAGTGAGTAGTGAGTAGTGAGTGCAGAGTAGTGAGTGCAGAGTAGTGAGTAGTGAGTGCAGAGTAGTGAGTAGTGAGTGCAGAGTAGTGAGTGCAGAGTAGTGAGTGCAGAGTAGTGATTGCAGAGTGCAGAGAAGTGAGTGCAGAGTAGTGAGTGCAGAGTAGTGAGTGCAGAGTAGTGAGTGCAGAGTAGTGAGTGCAGAGTAGTGAGTGCAGAGTAGTGAGTAGTGAGTGCAGAGTAGTGAGTAGTGAGTGCAGAGTAGTGAGTGCAGAGTAGTGAGTAGTGAGTGCAGAGTAGTGAGTGCAGAGTAGTGAGTAGTGAGTGCAGAGTAGTGAGAAGTGAGTGCAGAGTAGTGAGTGCAGAGCAGTGAGTAGTGAGTGCAGAGTAGTGAGTAGTGAGTGCAGAGTAGTGAGTAGTGAGTGCCGAGTAGTGAGCAGTGAGTACAGAGCAGTGAGTACAGAGCAGTGAGTGCAGAGCAGTGAGTGCAGAGCAGTGAGTGCAGAGCAGTGAATAGTGAGTAGTGAGTAGTGAGTAGTGAGTAGTGAGTAGTGAGTGCAGAGTAGTGAGTAGTGAGTAGTGAGTGCAGAGTAGTGAGTGCAGAGTAGTGAGTGCAGAGTAGTGAGTAGTGAGTGCAGAGTAGTGAGCAGTGAGTGCAGAGTAGTGAGCAGTGAGTGCAGAGTAGTGAGTGCAGAGCAGTGAGTAGTGAGTGCAGAGTAGTGAGTAGTGAGTGCAGAGTAGTGAGTAGTGAGTAGTGAGTGCAGAGTAGTGAGTGCAGAGTAGTGAGTAGTGAGTAGTGAGTGCAGAGTAGTGAGTGCAGAGTAGTGAGTGCAGAGTAGTGAGTGCAGAGTAGTGAGTAGTGAGTGCAGAGTAGTGAGTAGTGAGTAGTGAGTGCAGAGTAGTGAGTAGTGAGTGCAGAGTAGTGAGTGCAGAGTAGCGAGTGCAGAGTAGTGAGTGCAGAGTAGTGAGTGCAGAGTAGTGAGTGCAGAGTAGTGAGTGCAGAGTAGTGAGTAGTGAGTGCAGAGTAGTGAGTGCAGAGTAGTGAGTGCAGAGTAGTGAGTAGCGAGTAGTGAGTGCAGAGTAGCGAGTAGTGAGTGCAGAGTAGTGAGTAGTGAGTAGTGAGTGCAGAGTAGTGAGTGCAGAGTAGTGAGTAGTGAGTGCAGAGTAGTGAGTAGTGAGTGCAGACTAGTGAGTAGTGAGTAGTGAGTGCAGAGTAGTGAGTGCAGAGTAGTGAGTAGTGAGTACAGAGTAGTGAGTGCAGCGTAGTGAGTAGTGAGTGCAGAGTAGTGAGTGCAGAGTAGTGAGTAGTGAGTGCAGAGTAGTGAGCAGTGAGTGCAGAGTAGTGAGCAGTGGGTGCAGAGTAGTGAGTAGTGAGTAGTGAGTGCAGAGTAGTGAGTGCAGAGTAGTGAGTGCAGAGTAGTGAGTGCAGAGTAGTGAGTGCAGAGTAGTGAGTGCAGAGTACTGAGCAGTGAGTGCAGAGTAGTGAGTAGTGAGTAGTGAGTAGTGAGTGCAGAGTAGTGAGTGCAGAGTAGTGAGTAGTGACTAGTGAGTGCAGAGTAGTGAGTAGTGAGTGCAGAGTAGTGAGTGCAGAGTAGTGAGTGCAGAGTAGTGAGTGCAGAGTAGTGAGTGCAGAGTAGTGAGTGCAGAGTAGTATGTGCAGAGTAGTGAGTGCAGAGTGCAGAGTAGTGAGTAGTGAGTAGTGAGTAGTGAGTAGTGAGTGCAGAGTAGTGAGTGCAGAGTAGTGAGTAGTGACTAGTGAGTGCAGAGTAGTGAGTAGTGAGTGCAGAGTAGTGAGTGCAGAGTAGTGAGTGCAGAGTAGTGAGTGCAGAGTAGTGGGTAGTGAGTGCAGAGCAGTGAGTAGTGAGTTCAGAGTAGTGAGTGCAGAGTAGTGAGAAGTGGGTGCAGAGTAGTGAGTAGTGAGTGCAGAGTAGTGAGTGCAGAGTAGTGAGTGCAGAGTAGTGAGTGCAGAGTGCAGAGTAGTGAGTGCAGAGTAGTGAGTATTGAGTGCAGAGTAGTGAGCAGTGAGTAGTGAGTAGTGAGTGCAGAGTAGTGAGTATTGAGTGCAGAGTAGTGAGCTTTGAGTAGTGAGTAGTGAGTGCAGAGTAGTGAGTAGTGAGTAGTGAGTGCAGAGTAGTGAGTAGTGAGTGCAGAGTAGTGAGTAGTGAGTGCAGAGTAGTAAGTAGTGAGTGCAGAGTAGTGAGTGCAGAGTAGTGAGCAGTGAGTAGTGAGTAGTGAGTGCAGAGTAGTGAGTGCAGAGTAGTGAGTGCAGAGTAGTGAGTAGTGAGTAGTGAGTGCAGAGTAGTGAGCAGTGAGTGAAGAGTAGTGAGTAGTGAGCAGTGAGTGAAGAGTAGTGAGTAGTGAGTGCACAGTAGTGAGTAGTGAGTGCAGAGTAGTGAGTAGTGAGTGCAGAGTAGTGAGTGCAGAGTAGTGAGTGCAGAGTAGTGAGTGCAGAGTAGTGAGTAGTGAGTGCAGAGTAGTGAGTAGTGAGTGCAGAGTAGTGAGTGCAGAGTAGTGAGTGCAGAGTAGTGAGTAGCGAGTAGTGAGTGCAGAGTAGCGAGTAGTGAGTGCAGAGTAGTGAGTAGTGAGTAGTGAGTGCAGAGTAGTGAGTGCAGAGTAGTGAGTAGTGAGTGCAGAGTAGTGAGTAGTGAGTGCAGACTAGTGAGTAGTGAGTAGTGAGTGCAGAGTAGTGAGTGCAGAGTAGTGAGTAGTGAGTACAGAGTAGTGAGTGCAGCGTAGTGAGTAGTGAGTGCAGAGTAGTGAGTGCAGAGTAGTGAGTAGTGAGTGCAGAGTAGTGAGCAGTGAGTGCAGAGTAGTGAGCAGTGGGTGCAGAGTAGTGAGTAGTGAGTAGTGAGTGCAGAGTAGTGAGTGCAGAGTAGTGAGTGCAGAGTAGTGAGTGCAGAGTAGTGAGTGCAGAGTAGTGAGTGCAGAGTACTGAGCAGTGAGTGCAGAGTAGTGAGTAGTGAGTAGTGAGTAGTGAGTGCAGAGTAGTGAGTGCAGAGTAGTGAGTAGTGACTAGTGAGTGCAGAGTAGTGAGTAGTGAGTGCAGAGTAGTGAGTGCAGAGTAGTGAGTGCAGAGTAGTGAGTGCAGAGTAGTGAGTGCAGAGTAGTGAGTGCAGAGTAGTATGTGCAGAGTAGTGAGTGCAGAGTGCAGAGTAGTGAGTAGTGAGTAGTGAGTAGTGAGTAGTGAGTGCAGAGTAGTGAGTGCAGAGTAGTGAGTAGTGACTAGTGAGTGCAGAGTAGTGAGTAGTGAGTGCAGAGTAGTGAGTGCAGAGTAGTGAGTGCAGAGTAGTGAGTGCAGAGTAGTGGGTAGTGAGTGCAGAGCAGTGAGTAGTGAGTTCAGAGTAGTGAGTGCAGAGTAGTGAGAAGTGGGTGCAGAGTAGTGAGTAGTGAGTGCAGAGTAGTGAGTGCAGAGTAGTGAGTGCAGAGTAGTGAGTGCAGAGTGCAGAGTAGTGAGTGCAGAGTAGTGAGTATTGAGTGCAGAGTAGTGAGCAGTGAGTAGTGAGTAGTGAGTGCAGAGTAGTGAGTATTGAGTGCAGAGTAGTGAGCTTTGAGTAGTGAGTAGTGAGTGCAGAGTAGTGAGTAGTGAGTAGTGAGTGCAGAGTAGTGAGTAGTGAGTGCAGAGTAGTGAGTAGTGAGTGCAGAGTAGTAAGTAGTGAGTGCAGAGTAGTGAGTGCAGAGTAGTGAGCAGTGAGTAGTGAGTAGTGAGTGCAGAGTAGTGAGTGCAGAGTAGTGAGTGCAGAGTAGTGAGTAGTGAGTAGTGAGTGCAGAGTAGTGAGCAGTGAGTGAAGAGTAGTGAGTAGTGAGCAGTGAGTGAAGAGTAGTGAGTAGTGAGTGCACAGTAGTGAGTAGTGAGTGCAGAGTAGTGAGTAGTGAGTGCAGAGTAGTGAGTGCAGAGTAGTGAGTGCAGAGTAGTGAGTGCAGAGTAGTGAGTAGTGAGTGCAGAGTAGTGAGTAGTGAGTGCAGAGTAGTGAGTAGTGAGTGGAGAGTAGTGAGTGCAGAGAAGTGAGTGCAGAGTAGTGAGTGCGGAGTAGTGAGTGCAGAGTAGTGCGTGCAGAGTAGTGAGTGCAGAGTAGTATGTGCAGAGTAGTGAGTGCAGAGTGCAGAATAGTGAGTAGTGAGTAGTGAGTGCAGAGAAGTGAGTAGTGAGTAGTGAGTGCAGAGTAGTGAGTGCAGAGCAGTGAGTGCAGAGTAGTGAGTAGTGAGTAGTGAGTGCAGAGTAGTGAGTGCATAGTAGTGAGTAGTGAGTGCAGAGTAGTGAGTAGTGAGTGCAGAGTAGTGAGCAGTGAGTGAAGAGTAGTGAGTAGTGAGCAGTGAGTGAAGAGTAGTGAGTAGTGAGTGCACAGTAGTGAGTGGTGAGTGCAGAGTAGTGAGTAGTGAGTGCAGAGTAGTGAGTGCAGAGTAGTGAGTGCAGAGTAGTGAGTGCAGAGTAGTGAGTAGTGAGTGCAGAGTAGTGAGTAGTGAGTGCAGAGTAGTGAGTGCAGAGTAGTGAGTGCAGAGTAGTGAGTGCAGAGTAGTGCGTGCAGAGTAGTGCGTGCAGAGTAGTGAGTGCAGAGTAGTATGTGCAGAGTAGGAAGTGCAGAGTGCAGAGTAGTGAGTAGTGAGTAGTGAGTGCAGAGAAGTGAGTAGTGAGTAGTGAGTGCAGAGTAGTGAGTAGTGAGTGCAGAGTAGTGAGTAGTGAGTGCAGAGTAGTGAGTGCAGAGTAGTGAGTAGTGAGTGCAGAGTAGTGAGTAGTGAGTGCAGAGTAGTGAGTAGTGAGTGCAGAGTAGTGAGTGCAGAGTGCAGAGTGAGTGTGCAGAGTAGTGAGTGCAGAGTGGTGAGTAGTGAGTGCAGAGTAGTGAGTGCAGCGTAGTGAGTAGTGAGTGCAGAGTAGTGAGTGCAGAGTAGTGAGTAGTGAGTGCAGAGTAGTGAGCAGTGAGTGCAGAGTAGTGAGCAGTGGGTGCAGAGTAGTGAGTAGTGAGTAGTGAGTAGTAAGTGCAGAGTAGTGAGTGCAGAGTAGTGAGTGCAGAGTAGTGAGTGCAGAGTAGTGAGTGCAGAGTAGTGAGTGCAGAGTACTGAGCAGTGAGTGCAGAGTAGTGAGTAGTGAGTAGTGAGTAGTGAGTAGTGAGTGCAGAGTAGTGAGTGCAGAGTAGTGAGTAGTGACTAGTGAGTGCAGAGTAGTGAGTAGTGAGTGCAGATTAGTGAGTGCAGAGTAGTGAGTGCAGAGTAGTGAGTGCAGAGTAGTGAGTGCAGAGTAGTGGGTAGTGAGTGCAGAGTAGTGAGTGCAGAGTAGTGAGTGCAGAGTAGTGAGAAGTGGGTGCAGAGTAGTGAGTAGTGAGTGCAGAGTAGTGAGTGCAGAGTGCAGAGTAGTGAGTGCAGAGTAGTGAGTATTGAGTGCAGAGTAGTGAGCAGTGGGTAGTGAGTAGTGAGTGCAGAGTAGTGAGTATTGAGTGCAGAGTAGTGAGCAGTGAGTAGTGAGTAGTGAGTGCAGAGTAGTGAGTAGTGAGTAGTGAGTGCAGAGTAGTGAGTATTGAGTGCAGAGTAGTGAGTAGTGAGTGCAGAGTAGTAAGTAGTGAGTGCAGAGTAGTGAGTGCAGAGTAGTGAGCAGTGAGTAGTGAGTAGTGAGTGCAGAGTAGTGAGTGCAGAGTAGTGAGTGCAGAGTAGTGAGTAGTGAGTGCAGAGTAGTGAGTAGTGAGTGCAGAGTAGTGAGTAGTGAGTGCAGAGTAGTGAGTAGTGAGTGCAGAGTAGTGAGTAGTGAGTAGTGAGTGCAGAGTAGTGAGTGCAGAGTAGTGAGTAGTGAGTGCAGAGTAGTGAGTAGTGAGTGCAGAGTAGTGAGTGCAGAGTAGTGAGTAGTGAGTGCAGAGTAGTGAGTGCAGAGTAGTGAGTACAGAGTAGCGAGTGCAGAGTAGTGAGTAGTGAGTGCAGAGTAGTGAGTGCAGAGTAGTGAGTGCAGAGTAGTTAGTAGTGAGTAGTGAGTGCAGAGTAGTGAGTAGTGAGTAGTGAGTGCAGAGTAGTGAGTGCAGAATAGTGAGTGCAGAATAGTGAGCAGTGAGTAGTGAGTAGTGAGTGCAGAGTAGTGAGTAGTGAGTGCAGAGTAGTGAGTGCAGAGTAGTGAGTGCAGAGTAGTGAGTAGTGAGTGCAGAGTAGTGAGTGCAGAGTAGTGAGTGCAGAGTAGTGAGTAGTGAGTGCAGAGTAGTGAGTAGTGAGTGCAGAGTAGTGAGTAGTGAGTAGTGAGTGCAGAGTAGTGAGTAGTGAGTGCAGAGTAGTGAGTAGTGAGTGCAGAGTAGTGAGTAGTGAGTAGTGAGTGCAGAGTAGTGAGTAGTGAGTGCAGAGTAGTGAGTTGTGAGTGCAGAGTAGTGAGTGCAGAGTAGTGAGTAGTGAGTGCAGAGTAGTGAGTGCAGAGTAGTGAGTGCAGAGTAGTGAGTAGTGAGTGCAGAGTAGTGAGTAGTGAGTAGTGAATGCAGAGTAGTGAGTGCAGAGTAGTGAGTGCAGAGTAGTGAGTGCAGAGTAGTGAGTAGTGAGTGCCGAGTAGTGAGTGCAGAGTAGTGAGTAGTGAGTAGTGAGTGCAGAGTAGTGAGTGCAGAGTAGTGAGTAGTGAGTGCAGAGTAGTGAGTAGTGAGTGCAGAGTAGTGAGTGCAGAGTAGTGAGTGCAGAGTGCAGAGAAGTGAGTGCAGAGTAGTGAGTGCAGAGTAGTGAGTGCAGAGTAGTGAGTGCAGAGTAGTGAGTGCAGAGTAGTGAGTGCAGAGTAGTGAGTAGTGAGTGCAGAGTAGTGAGTAGTGAGTGCAGAGTAGTGAGTGCAGAGTAGTGAGTAGTGAGTGCAGAGTAGTGAGTGCAGAGTGAGTAGTGAGTGCAGAGTAGTGAGAAGTGAGTGCAGAGTAGTGAGTGCAGAGCAGTGAGTAGTGAGTGCAGAGTAGTGAGTAGTGAGTGCAGAGTAGTGAGTAGTGAGTGCCGAGTAGTGAGCAGTGAGTACAGAGCAGTGAGTACAGAGCAGTGAGTGCAGAGCAGTGAGTGCAGAGCAGTGAGTGCAGAGCAGTGAATAGTGAGTAGTGAGTAGTGAGTAGTGAGTAGTGAGTAGTGAGTAGTGAGTAGTGAGTGCAGAGTAGTGAGTAGTGAGTAGTGAGTGCAGAGTAGTGAGTGCAGAGTAGTGAGTGCAGAGTAGTGAGTGCAGAGTAGTGAGTAGTGAGTGCAGAGTAGTGAGCAGTGAGTGCAGAGTAGTGAGCAGTGAGTGCAGAGTAGTGAGTGCAGAGCAGTGAGTAGTGAGTGCAGAGTAGTGAGTAGTGAGTGCAGAGTAGTGAGTAGTGAGTAGTGAGTTGTGAGTAGTGAGTGCAGAGTAGTGAGTAGTGAGTGCAGAGTAGTGAGTGCAGAGTAGTGAGTGCAGAGTAGTGAGTGCAGAGTAGTGAGTAGTGAGTGCAGAGTAGTGAGTAGTGAGTAGTGAGTGCAGAGTAGTGAGTAGTGAGTGCAGAGTAGTGAGTGCAGAGTAGCGAGTGCAGAGTAGTGAGTGCAGAGTAGTGAGTGCAGAGTAGTGAGTGCAGAGTAGTGAGTGCAGAGTAGTGAGTAGTGAGTGCAGAGTAGTGAGTGCAGAGTAGTGAGTGCAGAGTAGTGAGTAGCGAGTAGTGAGTGCAGAGTAGCGAGTAGTGAGTGCAGAGTAGTGAGTAGTGAGTAGTGAGTGCAGAGTAGTGAGTAGTGAGTGCAGAGTAGTGAGTAGTGAGTGCAGACTAGTGAGTAGTGAGTAGTGAGTGCAGAGTAGTGAGTGCAGAGTAGTGAGTAGTGAGTGCAGAGTAGTGAGTGCAGAGTAGTGAGTGCAGAGTAGTGAGTAGTGAGTGCAGAGTAGTGAGTAGTGAGTAGTGAATGCAGAGTAGTGAGTGCAGAGTAGTGAGTGCAGAGTAGTGAGTAGTGAGTGCCGAGTAGTGAGTGCAGAGTAGTGAGTAGTGAGTAGTGAGTGCAGAGTAGTGAGTGCAGAGTAGTGAGTAGTGAGTGCAGAGTAGTGAGTAGTGAGTGCAGAGTAGTGAGTGCAGAGTGCAGAGTAGTGAGTGCAGAGTAGTGAGTGCAGAGTAGTGAGTGCAGAGTAGTGAGTGCAGAGTAGTGAGTGCAGAGTAGTGAGTAGTGAGTGCAGAGTAGTGAGTAGTGAGTGCAGAGTAGTGAGTGCAGAGTAGTGAGTAGTGAGTGCAGAGTAGTGAGTGCAGAGTAGTGAGTAGTGAGTGCAGAGTAGTGAGAAGTGAGTGCAGAGTAGTGAGTGCAGAGCAGTGAGTAGTGAGTGCAGAGTAGTGAGTAGTGAGTGCAGAGTAGTGAGTAGTGAGTGCCGAGTAGTGAGCAGTGAGTACAGAGCAGTGAGTACAGAGCAGTGAGTGCAGAGCAGTGAGTGCAGAGCAGTGAGTGCAGAGCAGTGAATAGTGAGTAGTGAGTAGTGAGTAGTGAGTAGTGAGTAGTGAGTAGTGAGTAGTGAGTGCAGAGTAGTGAGTAGTGAGTAGTGAGTGCAGAGTAGTGAGTGCAGAGTAGTGAGTGCAGAGTAGTGAGTGCAGAGTAGTGAGCAGTGAGTGCAGAGTAGTGAGCAGTGAGTGCAGAGTAGTGAGTGCAGAGCAGTGAGTAGTGAGTGCAGAGTAGTGAGTCGTGAGTGCAGAGTAGTGAGTAGTGAGTAGTGAGTTGTGAGTAGTGAGTGCAGAGTAGTGAGTAGTGAGTAGTGAGTGCAGAGTAGTGAGTGCAGAGTAGTGAGTGCAGAGTAGTGAGTGCAGAGTAGTGAGTAGTGAGTGCAGAGTAGTGAGTAGTGAGTAGTGAGTGCAGAGTAGTGAGTAGTGAGTGCAGAGTAGTGAGTGCAGAGTAGCGAGTGCAGAGTAGTGAGTGCAGAGTAGTGAGTGCAGAGTAGTGAGTGCAGAGTAGTGAGTGCAGAGTAGTGAGTAGTGAGTGCAGAGTAGTGAGTGCAGAGTAGTGAGTGCAGAGTAGTGAGTAGCGAGTAGTGAGTGCAGAGTAGCGAGTAGTGAGTGCAGAGTAGTGAGTAGTGAGTAGTGAGTGCAGAGTAGTGAGTGCAGAGTAGTGAGTAGTGAGTGCAGAGTAGTGAGTAGTGAGTGCAGACTAGTGAGTAGTGAGTAGTGAGTGCAGAGTAGTGAGTGCAGAGTAGTGAGTAGTGAGTACAGAGTAGTGAGTGCAGAGTAGTGAGTAGTGAGTGGAGAGTAGTGAGTGGAGAGTAGTGAGTGAAGAGTAGTGAGTGAAGAGTAGTGAGTGCAGAGTAGTGAGTGCAGGTGCAGAGTGAGTGTGCAGAGCAGTGAGTGCAGGTGCAGAGCAGTGAGTGCAGGTGCAGAGCGGTGTGTGCTGTTAAGTGCAGAGTGCTGTGTATTGGCAATGTAAATGACAATGCCATTTATTTATGATTTAAAGAAAAAAAAAGAAATGTCATGAGCAATGCCAATAGCTCTACCTTTAATGATGCCGAGACCATTGCATTGTAAATGCTTGTTATTCCTTGTCCTTATCACAATTTTCTCCTTTTCTTCCTGTCTTCTTTTGTTTCTGTTCGAAGAAGGGGAGGTGTGTTGGGATTTATCTATGCTTGATGTTCCATCTGTGCATGTTCTCCATGTTCTCTTTGTGTGTGTTCCCTGCGTGGAATGTACACGAAGATTCCCAGCTCGGCAGTTGCTGCCGGGGACTTGTTGAGGTTGGAACAGAATAAACCAGCTCCTGCCATACCTTTTGGAATAGTGTACTTCCTTTCAGCTTTCCTCTTAGGGTGTGGGGATTAAGTCCAGAAGGAAACATTATGTGTTATGTAAGATTGCTTTACCAAGTAATGTTTTCCAGCAATATCTGCCCAAATCTGAAACATTCTGTGCTAGGGAGCCGATTTACTTTACTTACTCAGTTTGCTGGCAGCTAGGCACCTTCTGAGGAGTATGATGTACTGTAATAGCTAAAACAGCATTTCTTGACACCTTAACCATTTCCTGTTTTCAATCTAGTAACTCATCAGCTACCTCATCATTGTAATTGCTCTTCTCTTTTGATCCTTCAATAGTTTTTTGCTTGTTCATGCTTACTACTAACTTATGCTCATTCTCTCTCTCTTCTGCGTCCTTTCTCCCGTCATTTCAACAACAATCTTCTCCGCCAGTCTAAAGCTGGACAGCGGTGAGGGAGCGGCCCGCATAACTGGGTGCTGAGCACTCCTGGTCTCCACCCCCTCACTAGAGGCCACGTTCGGATTGGCCTAAATGACTTTCAGGTTGGGAACGCCGGAGTCGGAGCTGATGCAAAAGGCACAAAGATACGGAAGATGAGCTTTACAGCCATTTTCAGCAGCCATTCTACGGCTTGCGGGAATCTGATAGCCTGGTTGTTGGAAATGGCCCTTTTTGCAGGGTTATCCCCAAACCTTTTGCTTCTTCCTTCACTTTTTTCCTGACTTGTTTATGTCGGTTTTAGGACTCTGGGCACTTTACCACTGCTAATCACTGCTAAAATGCATATGCTCTCTGTGTAAATTGTGCTATGGTTTGGTGTTCCATGATTGGATATTTGATGTACTTGTTACTTCCTAGTAAAGTGTACTGAGTGTGCCAGGGTCTGTGAATCAAATGCTACTCGTTGGCCTGCAGCACAGATTATGCCACCCATGTGAGGAGCCCGGAAAAGGTACCTCAGACCTGCCATTGCCGAGTCTGCACGCAGTTTGTAACTGTCATGTCGATTTGGCCCATGCACACACTGGCCAGTCCCTAACCTTCCCTTTTCTTACATGTCAGGCACCCCTACGGTAGGCCCAAAGCACCCCTGTGGGCGGGATGCAGTGTATGTGAAAGGTAGGACATGCCCTGGTGTGTGTGGCATGTCCTAATAGTGAATTACAGCCCATTTAGTTTTTCACTATTGCAAGGCAACCTGTTCCCCATAGGACAGAATGGGAAGTTTGTTTATAAAATCTTATAAACGTAACTGGCCCTGGGAACTAGGTGGGAAAATAAAATGTAGTAGGCCTGAACTGAGAATCTAACGCTGCATCTTTTAGTGAAGGTGATTTTTACAATCTGTGTTTGAAAATACCACTTTCAGGAAGTAGGTATTTTTTGGCTCAGTCACCCCGTGTGCCTCTGCTGGAATGTGGATTGCCCGTCTAGGTTTTGCACGACAAATGGCTAGGAAGTAAGGGTGGCTCCCGATAGTCTAGGTAGTTCAGGAAAGGGCTGAAAGGACCTGGGCTGCAATGGGGGAAGAGGGAGAAGATTTCCTCGCACCTCAAGGGGCCTGGTCTGCCTCTGACAATGCCGTCTCCACCCCCTGCCGGGAAATCACACCAGAGAAGGGAGAACTGGTTCTGGCTGGGCACAGACATCCTCTGCATAAAGGTTCAAAGGATTTTTGGATACAAATACTGGGGCCCAGACCCCTGAACTTTAGAACTCTTTTGGATCAAGAAGACGGCCAAGGAGAAGACCTGGAGAAACTGTGTGGAGGGATTACCACTTTGCTGTGTGTTTTGGTGTGTTGGCCTGCAGTGGTAGCTTCTGTCTAGGGCAGTGAAAGGACTGGACTGGACTGAACTTTCTGCAATCTACTTTGGGAGTTTCTCCATGGGCTTGAGGTAGAGCTTGCCCCCTGTTACAGAAGTCTCAGGAACAACAAAGACTTCAAGCTCTTCTGCCCGCAGCACTGGGGACTGTGTGTTTTGTGCTGCAAAAGTGAAAAAGTAACTTGACGAAGTCTACGACGACGCTGCCGTCTCCTTGTCATGACGGCACCGCAGAGAGCACCACTGCACCCCGACCCTGTTCTCACCGTTGACGACTACTGACTCAGTCACCGAGCCGTTGCTCGCACCGCAACCTGTGGGCACGGCACTCTGCACCGCCCCACTTCACGACCACGCCTTGGTCTCCCCAACGACGCCGCTCCATGCCGAAATCGATGTTGCTGCTTGCACCTTTGTTCGAGGACACCGCTCGTACAGTTACACGACGCACCGCCCTCATCCCGCACCGCAGCCTTGGCTTACCGACGCCGGCACCATCGAATCCAGATCATCAGTCGACGACATTGCTTCAGAAACGATGCCGCCGCTGCTTGCACCGTGACCTGCCAGCACCATGACGAGCACCGCCTTCATCTCGCACTGCGACCCTGGTCCCACGACGACACCATCTGACGCTGCCACCGAGCTGCTGTTCTCAGCGCGACCTGAGGGTACAACACCGCTGTACTTCCCACCACAGCACACGACGCCAGCCGACACCAGTGCTCCTGACTCCATTAGAGAGGAGAACGACCTGCAACACATGTGACTTGTAGGGCCCCCAACAACTCCTGCACCGACCGACGGAACCGATGCCTGCGGACGCCGTGTTTTCAGAAGGTCAATGAGAGGTCGCTGACGGCCTGCATTTTTAAAAGGTACTGTTTGCAGGTCTTCCCGACAATGTAGCTGGCCCGCAACGCTGCGGTCAGCCACAACAATTTTGATTTGTTTGCTCAAGAGAACTATTTTTAAAGCATATTTTGATAAGTGAAGATTTTGAAGTACTGTATTGTGGATTTTTATCGTTTTTGGTCTTGTCTTATGTATATAAAAATATTGGATATTTTTCTAAACTGGTGTGGTATCCTTTTGTAGTGCTTACACTGCATTACTGTGGGTTATGTGCGAATGCTTTACACACTGCCTCTAAGATAGGCCTGACTGCTCGTGCCACGCTACCAAGGGGGTGAGCAGGGGTTATTTTTGGAGTGTAACTCCTAAGGGGAGAGGAGTTGGCCTAACGGCTACGGCGCTCGACCTCGGACCTAGAGGAACTGGGTTCGAGTCTCGGTAACGACGCCAAAATCTCCTGTGATTCTGGGCAAATCACTTAATCTCCCCGTGCCTAAAATGAAAGTAACTGGAAAACGTAAAAATGTAACGTAACTGGAAAAATATGTAAAGCGCTCTGATACCTGATTCGGTTCGGGTCTAGTTCGCGCTATATAAAACTCTGCAAAAAAAAAAAAAACTCCCTTATCCTGACTAGAGTGGTGGTTTCTGCCTGGCTTTGGCACATGCCCTACCCTGCCAAAAATCCTATTTCTAACACTGGCAGAGACCTTTGTTTATTTGCATGATGCACGGTGAGCACCAGCTCAGCCTGGGATGGAGCCGCCTGCTAACGCGATCCAGCATGCTTTATAGCATTAGGTAGAAGGAGCAAGAGAGGGATGAGGTGGGGAACCGACGAGTGCCTCACAGAGGTAAGGGGGTCTCTTGTGTCAAGGAGTCGTCACGGCAGGCAATCCCTTCCCAGTGGAAGGTCCGTAGTAAGGTTAATTGCTCACTGTCTACTTTTCCTGTTAGTCCTGACAAGATTAGTACTCTACCAAGGACATTGGCTTCCACAAAAGTATAAAGAACTCATTTGTGGCTGGAAAACAAACCTACATCTTTCTAAGACAAGAGTATGCTGCAGATGGTTCTGAGGGGAGTGGGTGCTTCAGCAGTAAGTACCACACAGGCAAATCAAAAGGCTGAAAGGAAAACAGCACAAGTGCACATTCTTGCTGTAAGGAGGGAGAAACATCTAGCAAATAGAGGTAACGCTTCAGGCAGAACGATGGAGCAAGCATTGCCAGCCTTAGTAGACATATTAGCAGCCCCCATGGTGACTGCACCTCCCCTAGGTACTGCTGCCTCTGCCTTGGCTGGTTCGTTCTTTGCTTTGCTATGGACAGCATGAATGATAATTACAACTTCCAGCAACAGAATAGTAGAGTTCAGGGAGGTGGACTGTCAAATCAATATAGCTACAGTCAGTGGGGAAAAAGGAAAAATCAATGAGAGAGGTTGGCAGAGAGAATAATAAATAATAAAGAAAAAGACTTCCCTTTATTTGAAAAAGAAAATGAAAAATGGGTTCAGAAAGTACGATTGTGCAGACAGAAAGTTCGGAAAAAGTAAAACTTTCTGTGGCATCGGGTCCTGGTGCATTACTAGCTTCAGTCACAGTAGATAGCTTGTTATTATCAAATGCTGCTTCAATGTCTTGAATCTACTGCCGCAAACTACTGAAACACTGCTTTTTGCTAGTGCAGATCAAGAACTGTCAACGAGTGCCAAAAGATCTCATGCTGAAAACCAGGTTTATTCTGCAGACAAGCCAGATGAAGCAGCACAGTAAGGAGGTGGTCAGTTCTAATTCAAAGAAACTTCGATGTACCAGTTTTAGCGATGTCTTTAAACTATTCTAGCCAAAATTAGAGAATGCAAAACCTCTCAGGCGCAGGAAATTGCCTCAGTCCATCAAAGGCTGGAAAAGATTAAGGAAATGGTGCACCAAATTCAAGAACGAATCAGAGAGATTAACCAGAGAGTATCGGATTTGGAGGCTCGCTCTCTAGGCTGGGACAAAGATATCGCTGTTCTTCCCCAAAAAATTACAGGCTTCACAAATCAAAGAGTGAACGAGTGAGCTTATGTATTTTTGAGCTTGTTAAGTATTAGTCACTTTTTGTGCTGTAATTATATAGGTATGCTTCTAAACAAGTCACTTTTTGTTTTTAATATATAGCATGCTGTAGCACTCTGTTGGTGGATCTGAAGCTAACAAAATGCTGGAGGTTAAGTAGCAGATATATTTGTTTTCTGCTAAGCACCAGCCACATAGTTAAAATAACACTTTATGGCACAATAGCACTTTACACTGTGCTTTTTGCTCCAGGGATAAGTTGGGAGCTACTGAGGTATGCTGCTAAGCACTAGTAGTCACTTTAAAAAAACAAGCATTTGCAATGCAAATGGTCTCGCCTTTGGGACCTTATATGTATTTAGCTATGCAGCACCTTAGCCTGGGTGCTGAAACATATACTGTTCTTCAGCATCTCGTGAGAGATGAGTTGCAGATCAGGTAACAGCCGTGCAAGCTTCACCGACTTACACAAAGCCGGTACAATACATTGTGTAGCATGCTTTGTTACACCACAGTGGGCTCCGGCAGCTTTGTGTATGTCGGAGAAGCTTGCATGGCTGCAACCTGAGCTGCAACTGATCTGTCATGAAAGAAGCTTGCAGTCAGCTCTCTTTGTGAACACAGTACCATAACACATCAACAGGTGCTGAAGTTTACAAGGAATAAACATTCCACGCCCATTCAAGCTGGCACGACATATTTTGTTTCTGAATTTCCACATGTAGAGAGTTTTTTGGGAATCGCTCGTTTCAGTACGTTTGTTTGTAATTAGATGCTGCTGGCACACGACGCGGGGATCTGAAAAGGGAGATACCCAGTGGAAACAAACACAGTCCCTTTAAAATAAACATGGCCGAACAAAGCTGCGTTAACATAAACTCCTTGCAGAGGCCAGATCGGTGTGACGGAGAGAGCATAGGAACATAACAACTGAGCTACTGTCACGGCTCTGCCACAGACTCCCTGTGTGAGCTTGAGCAAGGCCAGCAAGGCGCCTGGTAATGGGGCGCAGGAAACAGGGCTCTTAACGTAGGCCCTGCTTTCGCGTTTATAAACAAACACTGCTGCCTCCTCCACGCCACTGACCGCCAAGTACTGTTGCCTCCCCCCCCCCCGCCCCATTGAGTATGAACTCTCTCTGCTTTGCTCCCTAGCACCAGTTCCCTGCCACTTAACACCAGTGACTGCTCTGTCAAACCGCACCTGCCCCCTGCCTCTCTGACCACTCATGACTAAATCACAGTTGTCTCACCACTGTCAGACGTCTTCCCCAGTTTTCTGCTGCTTTGACCACGAGTGACTGCTCCCCCCCCCCCCGGCCCCCAAGGTGCCTACATTCTGCTTCTTAGGTCCCTTAGCGCCCTGCCTGCATCCCTACTGGTACATGGTCTCCGTCCACATTTGCCCACTCTGGGCATGTTTTCCTGCTCAGTGCTTCCTCGGGAAACAACCGGTGCCCACTGCCCGCTACCTTCAACTCCCCTTTTGCCTTAAGTTCTGCACCGGACTAGTATGCGGGTGGCCCAGTGGAAGGACCGACCACTGCTACTGCATCGAGGAGCCAGCGGTTTCCCTTGACTCCGTTGCAGCTTAAGAACTCACTGGGTCACTCTAATGGACTTCTCTACTTTTGTCCTGCCCGCCATTTTGCTGCTGTTCTCGGCTGCTTTTCTCTGGACCCTGACCCGCCATCTTGTCCATTCCCTTGTCCTTTACCCTTTTCCCTCCTTTTCCCCTTGATGATCCTCTGATTTGCCTTTTCTCCATACCCTTGTATCCCTCCCACCCTCCCCTGGTGCTGTGACTACGTCCCCCCTCTCACCCCTTTAATGTAACTCTGCTCTCCTGTTTTTTTTTTTGGGGGGTCTTGACCTGAGAAATTCTACTATTTGTATATACATGTATATAGAGATAACTCTAACCACTAGTATATGTAGTAGACCTGTACTCTCTACCATTCCAAGTGACTCTTAGAGTTTATCCATTTGTATCTCTTACTTGAGTGACGTTACAACTTGTACATTTGAATTTTTTTTCTGTTTGTATCTCTTCCTTGTGTGACTTTATAACTTGTACATTTGCATTTTTTTCTGCTTGTATCTCTTCCTTGTGTGACTTTACCACTTGTACATTTGCATTTTTTTTTCTGTTTGTATCTTTTATGTAACTCATGTAATCCTAAATCCTTATGTATCGCAACTGTTTCTTATGTAAAGCGCTCTGACACCTTCGGCTAATGTTCGCGCTATATAAAATCGCATTAAATAAATAAAACAAGCAACAAGGAAGACAGCCTCCGGCTGGCTCACCGAGGGCAAAGCCAATTGGGGAAGGGGATCAAACAGGCCCGGGAAATCAGGATGCAAGGCACCACTTACTCCTGTGTCGACCTGCGCTCACATAACAGAGCCCGGTGTGTCCTAAACTGCCCACGACACCTTTCATCCCGCATATCTATGCCTCAAATGAAAGCCCGACTTACAGGAACAGCCCAGTCAGTGGCGTGAAACAGACACCAGCCTTACCTCACTCTGGGATCACGGCAGCCTGGCGGCCGGGGGAAGAGGCGCCATGTACTGGTCCGAACCGTCCGTGGGGCTAGAGAGGGGTTCCCAAGACGAGAGACGAGGGCAAGAGGGAGGAGACCCACGGACCGCGGGAGAATGCCACGGTTTTGTAGCGCATGTGTACGATGTAAAGCATCACGCGTATGCGACACACAGAGTGCGATTGACCCCCCAATCAGAACGCAAACAAGCAGTGAAAATGCAATAGGACTCGGATTTACCCGAGACCTGTTGCATTTTAAATGAAGTGCCGGCATGAAAGAAGGCATGAACGGGAGGGGGTTGGGGGCTGGTTGTGGGACAAGAAGTTACAGATGTGGGAGGGAACAAGGAGAGACAGGAAACAAAACGATTTTACAAGTAAAGGGGTTGATAGCCTCAGAAGAGCCAAAATGATTTCATGGCAGTTAGGAGGCGGGATTAAAAAGCCAAAAACCAATCAAAATTCAGAATTTTTTTATTGAAGCAAATCAAATTTATTGCCGGGGAAGTGGGCGGAGCTTTCCCTCAAAACTGTATACAGCATCCTTCGACGAGACAGCGCATGCGCTGCCAAGTCGAGACCTAAAAAATATGTAGCATGTTGTAACACTTTGTCTATGATCTCTGAGCTTATGATATGCCGGAGGCTAAATAGCAGATGCATTCGCATTTAGCTTAAGCATCAGTCACATTCTTAAAATAGCACTTTTGTGGCATATTAGCACTTTATTCTTGGCTCTGGCTCCAGGACATGGCAGGGCTAATAATTAAAGGGGGTGGAAGTGTGAGATTGTGATGGGGCATATGTACAAGGAGTTAACGCCGCCGTTGTGTCAAGTTTTTCACGCTACTGCGGCTTTTTTCTTAGCGCCGTATTTACAAGTTGCCACAGTTAGTGGCAGTTTTGTTGCGTAAACGTGCATTATTCAGATCGCCACTTCTGTTAGCAAGGTGGGCGTTCCCGTGTAAAAATTACTGCGAAGCCTATTTCGCAATATTTACAATATTTATCGGGATGGCGATACTTCAAAAAAATTCACGCTGAACCAGTTAGCGGCTGGATTTTGAGACCAGAAAAAAGCTGGTCTAATAAATGGTGCAAACACACCTGTACACAAGGGAGACAATCCCTGATCCTCATTGTTTCACCTAATGATGCCATGGTGGAACTACTCTTGCAGCTTGGAGCCCCAAGAAGACCAAAACCACCACCACCACCACCACTCACTGCCACTGCCACCAGGAACACCACAGAGGTAGCACCAAAGAAGAGAGCGGGTGTACTGTCAACGCATCACCCTGATAGACCTCCGTCCAGAGGATGTGATAGCACACTAAAGGCTGAAATGGACCTAAATCCTACTCATGCTCACTCAGATAGCACTAAGGCTGCAGGCAGCATCGCAGTGCTGCACAAACATCCGTCTGCATACAAAGCTACTTGCAGTGCTGCACATGTTGGCCTCTGGTACCTTTCAACCAACCACTGGCAGATCCTTTCCATGCTGATTCAAATAAGCTGTAGTCCTAGAAAATGTTGTAGTCACAACATAGTCTTAAACAGACTATTGCAGACTCTGTGCCGAAGCATGAAAGAGAAAAATCAGGGAACAATCTCAAATCATGCATCAGATATCTTTTCACACTCTATTTAGATTAGATCAACTTGAATACCAAGGGGTGATTGGAACATGCACCTCCTCAATGAGCAATCCTTTGTTTCCTGGATCCAAACCAGACAATACACATCATCTAGTATTGGATTAGATACATCTAAACTCTTGTTGCAAAACATTTGCAGTGCAAAATGCATACTGTACGGCAATAATGAATAACATTGTGCGTAAAAAGTATAAAACCACATTAGATATTTCAAATGGTTTCTTTTGTCAAAACATTGCACCAGAAAGTAGATATTTGACCGCTTTCTTAAATATGGGGACACAGAGTCACTTCTGTTGTCTCCCTCAAGGATTCAAGAACAGTCCTGGGTTATTCTCAGCAAGAGTAACAGAGCTACTACATACTTATGATGATGAAGCATTGTCATATGCGGATGACATCTATCTGACAGATGATGACTTGGATAGGCACTTCAATAGGGTGAATACCATTATATTTGGATTCGCCTGTGAGGGCTATAAATTCAATTTAAAAAATCTAGAATTACCCATTTAAACGTCCTCTTTTTAGGATATGAACTATCAAGTGAAGGCCAAAGCCTGGCAGCAAACTTTCTAGAGAAATGTGCGCCGCTCCAAACCTCCAACAACGCTGAAAAGCTTACAATCGATTCTAGGATTCCTGAATTTCGGAAGAACTTACATTCTGAACTACGCAGAAAGGGTTAAACCTCTCTATGAATTAATCAAACCTGATTTTAAAACAGTACATTTGACACAAAAACGCACAGAAATGTTGCGTTCACTACAAACAGACATGTTAGCAACAAAACATTTGCAAACACGCGTAAACTTACATAACTTAGTGATCCGAATAATTCCGGGTCAATGCGGATTCACCTACTTAACTTTTAACGAAGGTGAAAAAATACCAGTAGCTTACAAATCACATTTGTATACACAAGCAGAAATGAAATTCACTTAAACAGAAAAAATTCTGACAGCTGTTCAAACCGCTGTAGAAAAAGAGAGAGCCCTCGCACAGGGGAAATGCATTATGGTCGTAACTCCTGTACATGCCTTAGAGGCAGTGACAAAAGCGAGCATTCCGAATGCTAAAGCTTTACATCCGAGATGGATACAATGGGTTAATTCTCTTACTGCAACAGATGTTGAATACGTTTTTGATCATATTTGAAAACACAAGCATTTCTACAATACGAACAAGAATGTCCTCTGCCTACTGAAATTCTTCCTCTAGAAAAGTATGATGTATAATTTATACTGACGGATCAGTTCAATCTGCTACGGGGGGGAAACAAGCCTATAGTGCGGCGTGCGCGATCGTTAAAGGTCGTATGCGATACGGCAAATTTAGACCATTGGTCACTAAAACGCAAACTCTAGAAGATTTTACAGCTCAGCAAGCTGAACTACAAGCATTCAAGATGACACTTGAAAACACGGATCGCGAATTCCCCACACTCATAGTGTGCGATTCTTTCTATTGTGTACAGTCTTATAATGAATATTTACAGAATTGGTTTCAAAGCTGTTTCAAAGATGCAAAAGGTGGCTAAATTAAGCATAAAACGCTTTGCGAACAAGTAGTTAAGTTACGAGAAGGTCTACAAAACACTCACGTGATACATACTCTGAGTCATCAACGTGATGGCGTTCACGTTGAAGGGAATTCATTGGCTGATGAAGCCGCGAAAGGGGCTGTGCAATCGGCTTCCGTAGCTGCAATCACTCGTTCAAAAATGAAAATAGACAGTGAAATAATGCTGGCTGTCAATGCTAGAAGCAAAGGCAGCGGTAGTACCTTACCTAATGGGTTTCCACTCAAATACTCATATATAACTGGTGCGAACAATGTTCCGTTTGCTCGAATCCCTGGAGTGGGGAATAGGGTAATTCCAAACATGGAACATAGATTAGGACTAATCCTAGCAGCACATGAAGGGCTCGCCTCTGCACATGCAGGTGTTTCCGCCACAGTGTCATTACTAAACCAGAAATACTGGTGGCCACGCATGAGGAAACAGACCAGAAACTACGTCTTGGACTGTGAAATATGCCAAAAGATGAAAGTCTCTACTGTGAAATGTCCTACGCAGACACCCCTGTTAATTTCAGATAAACCATTAGCGTGTGTTTACCTGTACCACTGCTGTCCCTTACAAAGGGATGATAACTATAAATATATCAACATCTCGCCCACCTACAGCCTTAATAACATCTCGCCTACCTATAGCCTTAATTGAAACTGCATATATCCAAACTTGTAACTTACAGAGTTTAAACCTAGACTGTGGTAATCCTATGCCCACCCTTTTGGCAACTGGGGAGGACAACAGCAAAGTACAGGGCAATGATTGTTCCACTTGCGAGGGGAGAAATGAGGTAGATTGTATTATACCGCAGGTTACAGGTAATGCTGGGATTAAGGAGCTTATTACTCCAAATTCCACCATTGGACATGGGACTGTACCTGTTACAACAACCACTAAAGGCAAAAGTAGAGACTTGAGCGTCGTTTCTTGGAACATCGCAGGTCTCAGGAATAAAACAACCTTCCCCGATTGGAACGAACTAATAGAAAGGTATGACCTGTGTATTTTCCAAGAGACATGGTGCTTGGAACCAGTATACAAGCCCGGCTATTCTACCTTCCATGTCCCTGCAACTCCCTCCAAAAGGCGTCGCCCGTCTGGAGGTTTGCTTGTCTGGGTTAAAATCTCATTAAATTGCAAGATCTCCCTCTCCCCTAATATCTCCCATGACATGATGAGGTTAACAATTCGGATTCCCCAAGCCCCAGAGACTCTGGAAGTCTTTAACATATATGCCAGAGGTATACCGGGGGGGGGGGAGGTAAATCTCCAACTATAGCTTTACTTGCAGACTCACTCAGTAGCTGTTCCCCGGATACATTGCCGCTAATAGCTGGCGACTTCAACTGCACATTCGAGCCGTTGACTGTCGACGGCGCGGCAGGTCTACTGGAGGAAGATGCGAGATGGGGAATCCCACAATTGACGATCGCGCCCATTAAAAAGTGGACGTCTACCACCATCCAAATTAATGCCATGGTGCTGGAACATGCTTTGGTAGCAGTCAACGGACGCACTCCGTCTGACTTCTCCGGAGCATGCACCTATGACAGAGTTAGTAGCCCGAGTAGAATTGACTACATCCTGGTAGATAGGAGATTGCGGAAACATGTGTTGGATATGGTGGTTATCCCGTCTATTCACAGTGACCACAACCCCCTATCTCTCAGCCTGAGCAATCTGATAAACATGGAAAACCCCCTGTCCAACAATAGATTTACAATGGCGACAAGAGAAATAGTACCTTCGAACTGCAAAAGGTTTATCAAATGGCACAAATTTGCTATTAATGAGCAAAAGATCAATGCCCTGGAGGAAATCGTTAAAGATCAGACGGAGAAGCTTTCCACACTCTGTGCCGATGATCCCGGCTCCGTCCAGGTTAATATGGCATATGAGGAGACAATAGATAGGATGGCTACCCTCTTCCATGACGGAGGTGTGATATGCCGACAGAAACGAAGGAAGCCTGCTGCCAGGTGGTATACCCACGACTGCAGGGAGGCTAAGTCTAATTTAATCTGTGCCATCAAAACTCGAGATCCCACTGAGGTTCGCCTAGCTCGTGCCGTGTATAGGCGCGTACTATTAGTGGCAAAGAGGGCTTGGGATGATTCCCATTGGGAGGAGTTAAAATTGGCTAGCCAGAATAGGAATGGGGAACGTTTCTGGGCCTTGGTGCGAAATAATAGCGATGATGGATCAGACCAACTACCCAACCACATCACGGATGGGGATTGGTACGAGCACTTCAGGAAACTGTATGCAGGGGTAGGGGTCCCCGAGAATATCGAAGCAACAGCCGAATACTCACCACTCCTCCATGATATACCCCCATTCATGGACCAAATAGGGCAGAGGGAGGTAGAATCAGCAATCAGTAAAATCGTCCAAGGCAAGGCACCGGGCCAGGATGGCATTCCTGCCGGTCTGTTTCGTGCCAGCCCCAAGCAATGGTCCAAATTCTTCTCCCTTTTGACCAATGCCCTCCTGCTAGGGTCTCCAGTCCCAAACTCCTGGAAGGGAGCAGAAGTGATCCCTATATATAAGAAGGGGTCAAGGGGCGACCCTACCAACTATCGGCCGATCAGCCTGATCGACGCCGGTCAGAAGGTGGTTGGCAGAGTCCTCCTTGAAAGGATCCTATCCTGGGCAGAGGAGAATAGCATTATCTCCCCCTTCCAGGCGGGGTTTAGGGCTTGTACAAGTACTGTTGACCAGGCTTTCAGACTGTTATTACTGCATTGGAAGACAGTCTCGATTAGCAAGGGTGGTCTGTACTTGGCCTTTATCGATTTGAAGACCGCGTTTGATCTGGTCCCCCAAGGGCGGTTGTGGGCGGTCCTTCACGAGATGGGGTTCCCTCCGCCCATCCTGCACTTGTTGGCCCGCATGCACGATGGAACCTACGCACACATTCGGTGGGGCACGAAGGAGCAGTTAACAGAAAAAATTCCGGTGAACAGAGGTGTCCGCCAAGGATGTGTTCTGGCGCCGACCCTCTTTTCCCTATTTGTTAATGGGGTGGTTTCTTTTTTAACTGACATCGATGCTGACGCCCCTAGTCTGACTGGTGTGAAGGTCCCCGCCATGCTCTTTGCCGACGACACATTATTAGTTTCCAAAACGCCCATGGGGCTCCAAAAATTGTTAGATCGATTTTTTGACTTCTGTAAATTAAGGGGCTTGGTCATCAATACTTGTAAAACAAAGCTCCTTTATTTTAATCCCAGTAGAAAATCTAATCGCACGCTCACCCTCAATGAAGAGCCGCTAGAGCGGGTCAAAACGTTCGATTATCTTGGGATTAGGATATCCGACCAACTCAAGTGGAAGCCCCACATTGAAAAGATGGCCTTAAACCATTAACGGGTCGTGGGTGCCATAAGCAGGGAGCATAGATCTTCAGTTTCCAGACCTATAGCCCCTGCCCTTGAGATCTATGCAGCAAAAGCAGTAGGCAGTGCATTGTATGGGGCAGAGCTCTGGGGCTTTTGTAATGTTGATCTGCTAGTAATGGCTGAAAAACAATTTTATAAAGAGCTGCTGTCCATCCCCAGGAGTTCCCCAAGCAAGCCCATTCAATATGATCTTGGATGCAGATCTATCAAAGACCTTATAACTCTGCGTCCGCTTCTCTATTGGGCTTGTCTATGGCGTACACCAGAGCTAGAGAGCTACGTAGACGGCCTTAAAGAAATCATGAGCTTGCAGGGGTCATATAAAATAGCTTGGCTTTCAAAAATAAAGGAACTCCTGATGGCCATCGGTTTTTGGGTGGCATGGGAGTCCGGTGCCTCATTGTCCAAACTAGAGGTCAAGCGGGCTAACTGGGCGTGGGTCGATGCCCAGGAATATAGAGCGGATAACTTGGGCAGGCTCACCGACGAGTTTCGACTGCACAAAACTGTTCCCTTTCTTGAACCCTACATGGACTTCATTAGAAAACCAAGAGATAGGGCATTGTATGTGCAGTTTAGAATAGGAACCCTACCAGTCCGTGAACGCACCTCTAAATGGAAACCCCTGCACCAGACGCCTGCCACCTGCCCGCACTGCAGCACCGAACTGGAAACTATCCCACATGTTTTCTTTGTCTGTAGTGCTTATAATAAGCCCAGATCCAAATGGTTAAAACCTGTTTGTCTCCTTCTTGAGACCAGACGTCACGCCCCAGCCCTAAGAATCTTGCAATCTGATCCTAACACAGTACTGGCGTGTGGGGTAGCCAAATTTCTTGGTTGGGCGTGGGTGATCAGATGCAAAGCTATGTGACGAACCCCCTCTTAGGCAATCCTTGGTTCCTCGTTTCTTTTTTAAAACTCAAAGCTGGGGGGGAGGAGCTTGGCGGGCATCCGAGATGGCCGCGTGAGCACAGCGCTCCCCGGACCCCCGCCGCTCCCGGCTTAATATCCTGATTTAATCCTGATTTTTGCGAGGATTCATATAGAGGATGTTGGGCTGATCTACCTGGACTTTTCATAAACGAATTTGGACATTGGGTGTCTGAATTATGTTCACTTGAACTTTTGGGCTCCGCCCTCGAAGTGCGCCCGGGACTGGGTGAGGTTCGGTGGCCGTCTTGGAGTTGAACAACAATGGCAGGGGGATTGGACGTGTGAGACCCCCTCTTAAGTTTCGGTTTCGTTTCTGCCTCGGACTGGGACATTGGTGAGAGGGCTGGGCCAGAGCTGCGGCCGCTCTCCACGTAGGTTGTTTGGCCCTTGGCTGCACTGTTTCTGGAGTGGGCTGCATCTATCCTGGTGCTACATCTCTTGTAGTCCTTTGGTCCAGGGGCCTCCGTTTCTGGTGCTCGGCCTGTCGACCCTGGTGACATTGCTTGTGACGCATCTTCAAAATGGCGGGCAGAGGGGACCGAGAAACGCGCAAGA
Organism: Lissotriton helveticus; assembly: GCF_964261635.1. Lineage (NCBI taxonomy): Eukaryota > Metazoa > Chordata > Amphibia > Caudata > Salamandridae > Lissotriton > Lissotriton helveticus. The sequence continues at coordinate 1,914,657,636 of NC_136065.1, forward strand.
CGAAGGCACCTCTGCGCGGGGGTCCGTTTCAATCTAATGTCATGGATCGTTATACCCACTCTAAGGGGTCCCCCGGAGCTGCCCTGCCCGGTCCCACTGCGTCGGACCAAGTACTAGATGCGTCGCTGGAGCCCTCCTTGCAAGACATCATGGGCGCCATTTCTGGCATGAGGGAATCCATAGGCCACCAGTATGAAACTTTGGCCCACAAACTGGACACTGTGGCGATTGAGGTCAATTTGATTCGAGCCGATCTCTCCAAGACGAACGAAAAGGTGAAATCGTTGGATATCAAATCTTCCAGCCTCACGACGGACGTCTCTGATATTCAGACGGAGATTGGCAATCTCCGCAGGGTGAACGATTTCATGACCCGGCGCTTGGAGGATTTTGAGAACAGGGCGCGTCGCTGTAATGTTCGCGTGGTTGGTGTGCCGGAGAATCCAGAACCCCACTCGGTTGATCTCCTGGTTGAAGATCTTATCCAGAATCACCTTTCACCGTCTGGCCTTAGTAAATTTTTCGCAGTGGAGCGCGCACATCGTGTTCCGGGGGGCCAGGGCAAGCCTGGCGCCCCGCCGAGACCTATTGTTGCCAAGCTTTTCCACTACAGAGATCGAGACGCTATCCTGCAGGCCTCGCGGGCGAAGGGCCCAGTAGCCTTTGAAAATGCCACGGTGAACTTTTATCCGGACTTTTCCCAACAGGTCCAGAAGCAGCGGATGGGATTTCGTGGTGCCAAGAAACGTCTTAGGGACTTGGGGATTCGTTACGCAATGCTCTTTCCGACCAGGCTGCGGGTGGAGCATGATGATCAAACTTTCTTTTTTGATCGGCCAGAGGCTGTGAATGACTGGTTGGACTCCCTGCCTAATCGACCTCCTGAGACTGAGTCCGAAACCCACCCGGGCGGTGCTGAAGGTGGTGTTGAGAGCTAAACGTTTCGTTTTTGACTGATGCCTTGTTTTGTATGACTTTTCCAGGGATGTAAGCCTATGTTCCTCTACCTCATATGTGTTTTGATGTATGGTCTTATTCTCGTTCTTTATTGATCGGGGGGCGGGTGGGCCGGAGCCTTTCCTCCTCCGGGGTCTTCGTGTAGAATAGGGGTTCTTGGGCGACAGGCACACTGCAGGTTGGGGTGGCTTTTTAGCTTTTTGCAGGGGTGCAGGGTGGGGGGTGTTTTCCTGTTATTTGGGGGGTGGGTGGTTGGGAAGTTCATTGTTTGTATGTTCTGTGTTCAAGGCGACTTTATTCTGTATTTGAATTGCTTTTTGTGGTCGTGCTCATTGATGGAGGGATTGGGCTTTGTCGAGTGGGATGGGGGGTAGCGGGTTGAGATTTGTTTCGTGGAACGTTAATGGTCTGGGTGATCGTATCAAACGCAGTGTGGTGTTGAAATGTATACGACGTTTATCTCCTGACGTTGTTTTCCTGCGGGAGACTCATTTGATAGGCAATGTCTGTCATGCAATGAACAGGTGGGGCTATCGCCTCGTAGCACATTCGGGTTCACCTCCGGTTCCAGGGGTGTGGGTATCCTCATTCGGGCTTCCCTCCCCCTGGCTATTGATGATGTTATACAGGATGACCGGGGGCGGTATGCTGTCCTTGTGGGTCGGTATGAAGGCCGTACCCTTTCCTTATTAACTGTTTATGTGCCCCCCGGCTTGCAGACTTCCACCTTTTCAGATTTGGGCCGTGTCTTGTTGGACCTTCCTGATAGTACTCTCTTTGTGGCTGGTGACTTCAATTCGGTAGTCTCTGGCATTCGTGATCGCCACCCTCCTAGGGATACCCCGGCGGCTCAGCAGTGGTTGGGTGGCTTTTTGGATACCTTCGGCCTAGTGGACTGCTGGAGGCTTTTGCATCCTACGCAGCTGCAGTACACCTTTCACTCCGGGGCCCATGGGAGTTTGTCTCGGCTGGATTATTTCCTGATGCCTGCGGCTCAGTCCCCGGCTGTGCGTGAGATTGTGCACTTGCCCAGGGGTATCTCTGACCACTCTCCGCTCTGGCTTCGTTTTGAGGTTGGGGTGGAAGCAGCGGGCAGGGTGGCTCCCATTAATCCGTGGTATCTTACCTCCCCTGAGACCCGCACCCTTTTACTTAAGTCCCTCGACTCGTATTTTCTGGATAACGAGGGGTCGGTTTCATCTGCTGTGTCCCTGTGGGAGGCCTTTAAGACTGTGATTCGTGGGCAGGCCCTCTCCCTTATTGCTGAGGCTAAGAGAGCGAGGAATAGAGAAGTGGTTGAGCTTGAGGGGGAAATTTCTGTACTGGAGGAGGGCTTGGAATCTGGTGTCACGCCTGAGAAGCTCCATACCCTGGGTCTGAAACAATTTGATTATAAGTCCTTGGTCACGGATGCCGCCAAAGTGATGTTTCGGGAGCAACAGGGACGTTTGTATGATGTGGGTGATAAAGCGGGTAAATTGCTGGCATGGCTGGATAAGAAGGAGAGAGCTAATCGTGTGGTGCCCGTGATTCAGCCTGCCTGTGGTGTGAGTGTAACGGACCCGATTGGGGTAGTTGACCGGTTTGCCGAGTACTTCCGTGTGGTGTATACCCCTGTGTCTGTGAGGGATGTGGTTGACTCTCGCCTTCTGTTGCGTGATATAGCCCTGCCCATTGTTTCTGATTCGGACCGTGTGGCGTTGGACTCTCCCTTTACGGTTGATGAGATAGCTACTGCCATCCGTTCCCTCCGTTCTGGCAAAGCATTGGGCCCGAACGGGTTGCCAATTGAATTGTACAAATTGCGTCCGGATAGGCTTGCTCCGTATCTCCGCGCCATGTTTCTGGAGTCCCGGGAACGGGGTATTCTCCCTTATGATCAGAGACTAGCCACGATAGTTGTCATCCCCAAGGAGGGCAAACCACGTGATCTTTGTTCCTCCTATAGACCCATATCCCTACTAAATGTTGAACCCAAGGTGTTGGCAAAACTCCTGGCCACCCGTCTCTTGACGGTCATTAGTGACTTGGTCCATCCGGATCAATCTGGATTTATCCCACATCGCAACACGGCTCTGAACCTACGTCGTCTTCATGGCGCGATCGCGAGGGCGGGGCTTCTGACGGAGCCGGCCATTTTGGCATCGTTGGATGCATCCATGGCCTTCGACACGGTGGAGTGGCCCTATCTTTGGGCGGCTCTTGAGAAATTTGGTTTTGGGCCTGATTTTATTGGTTGGGTCAAGTTGCTGTACGCGGCACCTCTGGCGCAAGTGGTGGTGAATGATAGGGTCTCGGCTCCTTTCACCCTCGGCAGGGGTACCCGTCAGGGATGCCCCTTGTCTCCATTACTGTTTGCTCTCGCCTTGGAACCGTTGGCTGCCTGGCTCCGGTGGGAACCGTCTCTCAAGGGGATTCGCTGGTCTCCGGACTTTGAGGACCGCGTTTCGCTTTACGCGGACGATATCCTTTCATACCTCACCTCCCCGCGTAAATCTCTGTCTGTTCTGTTTGATGTTCTTGCTTCTTTTGGGGCCAACTCGGGCCTCGTTATTAATTGGGCCAAGTCCTGTGTATATGTTCTTTCGGGGGTTTTGCCCCCCTTGCCGAGTAGACTTCCCATTCAAGTGGTCCATTCGGGCTTCAAGTACTTAGGGATTTTTATTACGTTGGACCCGACGCTCCGCTTTGAGCATAATCTCCTCCCACCATTGCTTAGACTGCGATTGGATGTGGCCCGTTGGCGCAAGCTTCCTCTATCACCGCTGGGCAGGGCGGCCCTGTTTAAAATGATGTCCTTGCCGCGATTCCTTTACGCGCTTCACAACTCTTTTGACGCTATCCCTAAGACCTATTTCCAAGAGATTGAGAGTCTTCAACGGCAGTTGATATGGGATGGGCGACCCCGTATCGCACTCGCAAAACTCACCATCCCCTGGTATGACGGGGGCATGGCGCTCCCCGATATCAAGCGATATTATTGGGCTTCCCAGTTGTCTGCCATTAATCATGTGATGTTTTCCCCGGGTCGTAATCCTGCATTCGAGATGGACAGACTCCAGCTTCCAGGTGGGGACTTTACTAGAGCGCTTTATTCCCGATCGGCCGGGCGCCATCTTGTGGGCCCATCCAGGATTGCAGTAACGGTGTGGCGGGCTGCGAGTGTGAGTTTGGGGTGGGAGGATCGATTGACGTTAGCGACACCGCTTTATGCATCCGAACGTTTGGGCGGACTCTGGTCTACCAAGGGTTTCGACCGCTGGGATGTGATTGGGATCTGTAAGGTGGGCGACGTGTACTCGAATGGTTGTGTGAAGTCGTTCCAGGCCCTCCAGGCGGAATATGGTTTAAGTGGTAGGGAATTTTTTTCGCTACCTGCAGGTCCGACATGCCCTCGTCTCAGTCTTGGTTCCTGATGAGGCCTTGCCTGACTCTTCCCCCCTCGAGGACCGTGTCCTTGATGGGCATCTTCCCGATAGTACTATTTCTCTGATTTACAAGAAGTTGATTAATAATCGGGTGGACTTACTGATCCGACTTCGGGAGGCTTGGGTTCGCGATGGGTTGGAACTGGACGACGAGGATTGGCAATCGGCGCTCTCTTCTCCCAAGGAGGTGGCCATTCCTGCCCGTCTCCGTTTGGTTCAGCTTAAGATTCTTCATCGAGTCTATGTCACTGGTCCGCGTCTGGTTACGATGGGCTTTTCTTCGGATGGGCTATGCAAGCGTGGATGTGGCTTGAGTGCGACTTTTTTGCATATCCTTTGGGAGTGCCCGGTTGTAGCTGCTTATTGGACTGCTGTGCTTGAGGTGATGACTGCTGTTACGGAGGTGGCCCTGCGACCGGAGCCTCGCAGATGTCTGTTGAATGTATGGGAACCCACTGACTACTCTGTGGCCCAGACCAGATGGGCTACCCTTGGTTACATGATTGCGAAGCGGGATGTCGCGCAACTCTGGGGCGCTTCCAGGCCCCCTGAGGTCTCGAGGTGGGAGGACAATATGGACTGGTCCATGTTTCGTGAAAAGACGGTTTATGTGGCCAGGGGCAGACCCAGGGCGTGGACGAAGGTTTGGGGCCAGTGGAATGATTATCGTGGGGGTATTTGCACCCCTCCCCTTGAAAACACTGCTGAGATTGTCCTTTCTCCCTAGACTGGAGTTCCCGGAACCTTTCCGTAAGGTTTTTTATACTTCCGGTTCTCCCCGCTGCTCCCCTCCCCCCCCTCCCCGACTTGATTGGAGCCTTCGGGCTCTGGGTGTGTTCTCCTGATCGTGGAACCGTCCCCTCCGCTCTTTGGGTTGACCTTAATTATCGTCCATTCGCCTTTAGTGTTTATGTTTTCTTTTTGTAAAAAATAAAAATACAAATTGTTCTGTGATGTCTATAGAGTAACGCTCTGTACTTGAGCTGTACCTATCCACGGGTGTATATTTTCTTACATGCATTTTGCCTTGTTATTAGCGGCCAGCCCGTGAGGTTGTAGGCCCATTCTTGTACTTTTCTATGCTTACTCCAATAAAGGTTTTGGAAAAAAAAAATAAAAAAAATAAATAAATAAAACTCAAAGCTGTAAATCGTTTAATATTGTTTTAAACTGTCTTTTTAATTATTTATTGAGTGTTTTTAATAATATGAATTGCATTTGAATTGTTATGTGCTTTTAAGATATCAATATATCGAAATAAAGCTTTGTACTACTATAAATATATCATGGTCGCAGTGGATTAGTGTTCAAGATTCATTTGGATGTGGCCTCAGCGCTCGGCTGACGCTCAAACTATTATAAAAGATTTGCGAGTCTTTATCGGCACATACTCAATCGGCACACAACATTCTGACCAGGGTCCTGCGTTTAGCTCTCGAGCTTACAAAGAAGCCATGGCCAGTTTGGGCGTTGCAATGCGGTATTCTAGTCCATTCCATCCTGAGGTTATGGAGAGAAAAAAACATAAAGCAATCTATAACAGCTAGGGTATTAGGTTTGGGTGACGGGTGGGTCAAACATCTAATGTCCAACGTAGTCTTAACAACTTGCCAAGAAGTTCTCTAGGGGGAACTTGCCAAGAAGTTCTCTTGGGACAAGAATTTTGGTCTCGGACCTTGATTGTCAGACATCAGTGGTGGAACAAAAACATTTGATATCAAAGATTGTTTGGCTGTTTTTGGCTTTACAGGACTTAAATGAACTACGAACGAAACAAAGCAACGTGTTCCTGAAGCCAACCACCACTGGAGAAAAAACAACCGTCCCAGCAAGGCCTATCTGGATCCCAAAACTTGGTGTTCTAGTCAGAGAAAAGATCGCGGGCAAGAAGGAATTTGGGCCTTCTTACAGACAACCAGTACCTGTCCTAGCAATCCAAGTATCAAGAACAGTTTTACTGCTGCCCCTTGCTGGTAAAAAGGAGAACAATTTGTGTCCATCGACTTGATCAAACAACATTATGTGGCCGATACTAAGCAGTAGGCCAAGTGGACACCGACCAAGTAGAAGACGCACTCCTCTAGCTACTATCCAAGAGGCTCAAACTGAGAAACTCATCACCTTTGAGGAATCTGCAGTGCGAAAAGAAGGTCTATGTAACAAAGCTATGGAACTTGTACCTCTTGAGCCCCAAATAACAATTTGTCAAGAAACACCTGTCTACAACGAAGTAACAAGTGATCACGTGGTTCCAGCGATTTCAATGAATCCTGATGCCTCTGGCTATTTCATTAACTTTGATATGTTTTCTGAAGATCCTAGCGAACCTGAAACGACGCCAGCAAAAAGAACTTTCAAAGAACAAGCGAATGACCTTTTTCATTACCTGGAAAATACTTATCTGGTTTCAGCATAGATTGAACTTTGGATTGTGTCGGGAATACGTTTTCTTCTACTTTGGTTAGCTCTGGTCATAACTCTGGGTAGGCTGATAAATGGAAGATATGTCAAAATGGACACCGCAAGTAAGAACATCAACTTACTCCTCAAACCACACAAATCATCTCATCGTGAACAATGAGACTTGTCAGCAGTGAACATCACAGCCGTTCCTGTACTTGATGGATTAGCTTGGGACAGAACAGAATATGACATTTTGGCCTGTCTGAGCTGTTGAAGATTCTACACCAGTTCAAGATTTCATTAAGTGATTTTGTTTCATCTAGTACCTTTTCTGATGATTGGGACTTCGAGACTGTTAATAATATGATGTCAGACCTAGAAATGTCTGCAGTGTTCACTAATCATGAATATTTAAAACGTTCTTTAGACTATGAACAAATGTATTGTTATAATCACTATCGTCATCATTTCTTGCACAAATCAACAATGCCTAGAAATATATATGTATAACTAATGGGCTCTTTGTCCTACATTACCAAAGGGCAGCTCAAAAACGTTTGCTAATACGTTTCCATACTTTTCTGGGTTCAATGTATCCAATCCAGAATTATTGTTCTTTGGAAATGTAAACAAAACAGGACTGAAAACTATGTTAACAAACACAAAACAGATTTATTCTGCAGTCTTTTATGCCCAACTGTCTGGACTAGGTTTAGACTTTTGGAAAGACAACATTGAGACAAAAACTGTCTGGGGTAGATTGGCAAGTGCAGGGGGTAGAAGCTTTGTTTAGCTCCTGTATCATCCCTGAGCAAATTATGTTTTGAATGACACTGTCCAACATACGTCTTGCCTTGGGTTAGCCAAGATCAAAGACATGAACAATCCGTCCATACCTACACCTGCACCTGGTAGTGAAGACACTTCAGTGGGGGAGGTTGACGCACATATTATTTTGCTTCACAACAGAACAGATCCAGATTGGAAAAAATGGTTGCTCTGGCCCACAGACACAAACAACTGTCAAGATAGATTTCATTACAAGAACGGAGGCTACATTATGCATAGACTTTAAATGCAGTCTCTAAGCAGCCACATACATCATAGTTAAAAGGTTCCATAAAAGAACATTCAGAATAAATATAGGGCATGAGCCAACAAGAGTCTGCCTCTTTTAAATGCGGCTCTGAGCAGATAAGTTGTCTTGTTTTCTTACATTATCTATGTCTTTTACTGGCAAAATTTCATGGTTTGGGCTATTCCCCCCCTTCCCATCTGCCTCCACCGATTTCCAATTTATGGAAATCCCCTTCCTTTTCCTTGCGGCCTACCCTCATGCCTAATATCGTAATTGTTAACATTGCTTATGGTGTGTTTTAATGTTTTTTTCCTAACAGTTTTTCTCTCTACGGCATACGTAAGTATTTGCCATTTTGTACTTCATATCGATTTCCATTTTTCGCGCTGTATTTTATTGTTTGTGTTCCCCTTCGGAGCGCCTGTCACTTCTCCTAATACCGCTTTGGTTTTGAGCCTTAATACTCCTTAAACGCAGAGTTTCAAGCCTCAGTTCTTTCGCGCTCGCATCATCCTTTAACGCGAGTACATAACGCTCGCATTTAGAGGAAAGGCCCGCGGCAGCAACGACATCACGTACGCGTGTTGCTAAGGTCCTTTCCTCTTCCCCTATAGACGAGCATTTCTTGATTGTTTCTTCACGGCGCGATACGCCGGTTACCATGGTTTTTCAGGACGCTGCTGATCGTGAGCAATTTTTAGTTCGTTACTCGACCTTCACGATCAGCTGTGCCTCCGTGATTACCGCAAGTGATTTAACCCTTACGTTTTCTAAATAATATCAATATTTTATTCTCTAAGGAAAACCTTAATAACTTCCTTATTGATTTGGGCGTATTAGGGCTCTCTACCACTTACTTTTACACTAGCCATGTCTGAATCTGACTCTGAGGGTGCTTCTGCCCCCACTGCCAATATTGAAAATGAGCATTTTAAGAAGGTTTTGAATAATGAAATGCAATTTTGCATGCTTAATACTTTGAAAAAGGTGATGTCCTCTAAAAGGTCATTCTCATCTGACGAAGATGAATATAATGAGGGTCATAATATTGATGTTCTGAGGGGTAGAAGAACAAAAAAAGTTAAAAATATTGAACAGTTAGCCCCTAAGAGCACTATGGGGGCCCTAGCATCTTACAATATCTGGGAGGTCCTTGCACCTCACATACATTCGCACCTCAAGACATTTTGGTGTCCCTCGCGGCACGACCTATTATGGTGTCCCTCGCGGCACAAGATATCCGGGTGTCCTTAGCGGCACACAAAATCTAAGTGCTCATGACCTTATTGGAGAGAAGGAATTCAGGGATGATGATTCTTCAGATAACCCTGAAGAATACATCCTTGATTTAAACAGGGACTACGATCAAGACCTTTTTAACCCTCCAGAACCTTCTTCTTCTCTAAAAGATACCTTTCTTGACCCTCTAGGAGAAGAAATGTTCTCTCCCCTCAAACTTAAACGTCCCAGGAGCTCAGAATGGTGACCTCACGACCACGTGGCGAAATTCATTAACAAATGGCTGAGATACCCACTTGAGCGTAATACTCGCAATATTCTGAGGGCTGAGTGCTCAAGACCCTCTATTGATGAAAAAGTTTCCCAAACTCCGAATTTGGACCCAGAATTGATAAAATGTATTTTCAAACTTGGGCGTGATCCTCGCAAAGGCATGGAGAGGTCACTTAAAGGATGTCAAGACCGCGTTCTTGACGTCCATTGGCTAGAATTATTGACGCAGCTGAGGACAGCCATATTAACGGCACTCCCCTTAACAGTGACTTATTTAGAGGTTGGAGCCAGAGAGCCCTAATCCTCCTTGGAAAAGCTAATGCCAGCTTGAACGCAGAGCGGCATAGAGTTGTATTAACCAAAATTAATCTTAAACTGTCTGACATGGCTGATAAGGAGACCTCTCAGAACCCTAAAGGGTTGCTATTTGGTGAGGATCTCATAAAATCTCTTGGCAAGTATGTTTCAACCTTTACGGCCTTAGATAAGGCCCAACAAAACATGCGTAAGGTTTTTAACAATAACCTTTTTGGTAGGGCCGGAAGAAGGGGCCTCTCTTCCGGCCGATTTAACCAAAGGCCCTCCTCAAGATCACGCGGTTTCGGAAGAGGCTTTCAGCATTTCAACAACTCGCAGTTCTATCCCCAGAGAGGACGAGGCATGCGCTCAAGAGGATTTAGATCTCGCGGTCAATCCTCCTCCGACATTACACAAAGTGAGTATTTCTACCCCTCCTTGCCCTCTTTCTTTCCCCCTAGAGGTGGGAGGGAGACTCAAGTTCTTTTTTCAGAACTGGAAGATGGTCACTCAAGATCCTTGGGTCTTGAACACCGTCAAGGGTTTCAAGATAGATTTTACAGAAATTCCTACTCAATCTTCTCTTCCAAAAAGGTTTCCAATCTCCTCAGAACAGCAAAAAATAATAGAAGAAGAGATCACCTCTATGCTCAAGAAAGGTGCGATCATGGAAGTTTCCCCAGAGGAACTGAGATTCATAAGCACCCTGTTCCTGGTGGAGAAAAAAGACAAAGGGTGGAGACCCGTCATAAATTTAAAATATCTCAACAAATTTCTGGTGTACAGACACTTCAAAAGTGGAAGGAATTCATCTCTTTGGAGATCTTCTTCTGGAAGGAGACTGTTTGGTAAAACTAGACCTGAAGGATGCCTATTTCACCATTCCTATGGCCAAAATCCATCAGCCTTTTCTCCAATTCCCTTGGAAAGATCGATTGTACCAGTTCAAAGCCCTCCCATTCGAACTTTCTTTAGCCCCCTGGTGCTTTACCAAGGTTATGAGGCCAATCGCCTCTTTTTTAAGAGAAAGGGGAATCCGTTTGATCATCTACCTAGACGACATTTTAATTAAGTCTCAGGATCTTTCACAAATCTCTCAAGATCTAAATACAGTTATGAACCTTCTGGAGAATCTAGGCTTCATCATCAACAAAGAGAAATCAGTATTAATCCCTTCAAGATCAATAGAATTTTTGGGTTTCACTGTGGACACATCCTGATGTCTTCCTTCCAAGAAGATTACCAAAATCAAAAAAGAAATTTGTCATGTACTGAAACAAGGAGACTTCCCCTCAGGGAGCTGGCCAGATTCATCGGTCTTCTCTCCTCCTCTATCCAAGCAATCTTTCCTGGCCCTCTGAATTATCGAGCCCTACAAAGAGTGAAAGCGAGGGCCCTAAGATCCAGTCTTTGGTACAAAGATCATGTCTCTCTAGACCCGGATGCCAAACTGGAACTGAATTGGTGGCTGAAAAACCTGGAAGCTTGGAACGGAAAAGCGATTTTCGGTTCGAAACATGAATTCGTTTTGGAGTCAGATGCCAGCCTGCATGACTCGGGTGCCTGCCTTCTTGGCCAGAACACCGGTGGAACCTGGTCTCTGGAAGAATCCTCTCTACACATAAATTACTTGGAACTCACAGCTGGTCTTTATGCCTTGATGAGTTTCAAACACTCTCTTCAAGGGAGGTCAGTCGTCTTGAAGATGGACAACATCTCTGCTGTGGCTTATATACATCGTCTAGGTGGCACCAAGTCTGTGGACCTTTCAAATCTGGCCAAGAAACTTTGGATGTTCTGTTTAGAACACAAAATTGCTCTGAAAGCAGAATACATTCCTGGGAAAACCAACATCTCAGCGGATTGACACTCAAGATTTCTCCTACACCGCAGCGATTGGAACCTCGACGTTTCCATTTTCGATTGTCTCAACAAGGTTTGGGGACCCTTGTAAGTAGACCTGTTCGCAAGCAGACTAACATTTCAACTGAAAAAATACTTCAGCTGGATGCCCAATCCTGGAACTCTAGCTGTGAACGCCTTTCTCCAACCCTGGAAACACCTGAGAGCCTATGCCTTTCCCCCCTTTGCCATGATCCAAAGGGTTTTACAGAAAGTGAGGATCGAACAATGCTCCCTTGTTCTAGTAACTTCCTTCTGGCCTTCCCAGGCTTGGTTTCCAATGGCTCTGGAACTGGCATGCGACATCCCCTTCCTAATTCCTTTCTTGGATCATCTCCTAACAGACGTAGATGGCGGAATTCACCCTCTGATCCAGACAGGGAGTTTGAGCCTTCTTGCTTGGAGAGTGTCAGGAGATCAAACGAGATCTCAGGACTTTCGTCTACAGCTTCAACTCTCCTCTCAGAGTCATGGTCTCCTGGCACCCACTACAGATACAACAACATTTGGAGAACCTGGGTTCGTTGGTGCGTGGAAAGGAACCTGGATTCCCTTACGGCACCTATTGTTGACATAGTTAATTTCCTCTGAGAACAATTTGACAGGGGTCTTAGCTATAGAACCATCAATTGCTATAGATCAGCTATATCTGCTGGTCATACACTCATGAATGGTAAGGCGGTAGGTAAAAATGTTATGAAGAGCATCCGCCTAAGAAGACCCCCTAAGCCAAAGTAAGATTCTCTTTGGGATGTTAAATAAATTTTAGACCTTTTCACTAATTGGCCCGATAACACTTTCCTTAGCAGAAAATTCCTCTCAATCAAACTTGCTACTCTTTTATGTCTTTTTTCCTGTCGAAGAGTCTCCGACGTAAAAGCCTTGGAGATTTGTAATAGGTCCTATAACATGTTTGGTGGGAAGTTTGAAATTTATAGCAGGACTAAAACTATGTCCGATTCAATTTTCTATCCTCGATTTGACTCCTGCCCTAAACTTTGTGTTCTTGATTGTTTAAGACAGTACGATCACAGAATGTCTCTTCTTTGACCCCCTGATGTCAAATATTTACTTATTTCCTTTGTGAGACCACATAAAGCTATTTCTTCTACTTCCATCGCTAGATGGGTTAAAACAGCCATGAGTTTAGCAGGTATCGATTTATGTAAATATTAGGCTCACTCTCTTAGAGGTGCCATGGCCAGCAAATCCCTCTGGTGTGGTGGTAAGTTGGATGATATTCTTAAAGCTGCTGATTGGTCAAATGCTAGCACATTTGCTTGACATTACTGTAAGCCTATAGATCATATGTCTGACGTAGTATTACAAAGCTACCAACATGCATAATGTAGCCTCCGTTCTTGTAATGAAATTGTGATTCTCCTATTACTATGACTAGAGAATCTGGATTTCATTAAAGACACGGAGGCTCACATTATCCCACCCATCCCTCCCTGGGATATGTTCCTTTATATTTGCTTACTATGTTTACAGCTTTATCTCTATAGTCTGTATTACTCTTTATTATCTGGCTTACAGTTCTAACATGTTGTTTTATAATTATTGTGATATGAATCTTATTGTCTTGTTTACTTGGTTTGGTTTGCTCCAAATTTATGTCTTCTCTTTTATTCAGATAATCCTTCTTAATTTTGATCTGTTTGGATCCTTCTACAGTTTTATCATCTTGGGATATTCCCTCCTGAAGTTCTTGGAATTTTAGATGTTTTCTCCTGAAAGTTCTTCTGATGCTATTTGGATATTTTGAAGTTTATTGTTTCTTTTACGGACTTCTCTGTACTTCCACATTTAAAAGAGGCAGACTCTTGTTGGCTCATGCCCTTTATTTATTCTGAATGTCCTTTTAACAATGATGTATGAGGCTGCTTAGAGACTGCATTAAAAGTCTATGCATAATGTGAGCCTCCGTGTCTTTAATGAAATCCAGATTCTCTAGTCATGGTAATAGGAGAATCGCAATTCCTGAAGAAAACACAAGGGTTTAAATACAATAGGTCAGACCCAAGATATTTTCAAAGACAGCATCTTGGAATAGTTACAACATACAGTGTAGGGAAGCTCTGCCTTGATTGGCTACACAGATCTACACTTAAGGATGTAAAACAACACTTATCTTTACTTAAAGATGGCGCAGACCTTAGGGAATTCTTGCTAGGACCAAGAAAAGTGCGTCAAAAACTTTTTATATATGACGGTATATATGCTGCTTATAATGAAGCATGGAAGATTACGCAAGCAGAGACTGTAGAAAGAATACGAGAAATTGATCATATTAATTTAGAGAAAACTCTCTCTGTAGTTGATAAAAGGTTAATGTCGTCCAGGATATATTCATTGGACAGCATAGTATCTTCTGCCATAAACATCATGGAACAGGTGTGGTTCTGAAAATCTGGACCCTGTTGTTATCCCGATATCGAGGTCCTTTTCCGTGTCACAAAACATCCACCTACCATGACGAATTTGGTATCGACGAACCGATAATGACTAGGACATCATTCCTGTGCATTTGCATCATAATCGAAGTTTGCCAACACCCCTAAATCGTAGTTTCCGTTCCGACCCCTTAGACTCCATTTTGTAAACGGCATCCATCTTACGTCTTGCCCTCATGATAAGTCAATTAAAGGTCGAGCTTGATCCAAATAGACACGTCCACCTTCCTTGACTTCCCCCTGACCTGTCCCAACTGACTCCACTGTCTTCGGCCAGACCTGTTTGGGCGGGTCCTCACCCAGTGGCCGAATACGATAACATCAGTGCATAACATTCCACAAACCATTCACTACATACAGACCATGCTTTCTGCAAACACGCACCTGTCCACATTCATTGTTTATGGCCAGTTTTATGACTAGGAGGTACCCTTCTTTATTGAGGTTTCATCGATATCTGATGGGAGTTCCAGGCCTAACCGGGTAATCTATCAACGAACTGGACATCTAAAATATGGGCTTGCTTACATGACTTCGCTCTTTGTATTATTGTAGAAATATGTGTATAGCCATATCATAAACTCAAGAATTCTTGCTTGGAGCTATATATTTTGTATATAAGGAGACGGCTGGTTCTGTAAAAACGAACAGTCTCCCGAGAACCTACTCTCCGTGTGGTGTACTTCTGGGACACGTGTTACTTGGTAGCTACCAATAAAACTTGATCTTTGACTGCGACTAGAAGACTCCGTGTTTCTGTGGTCCGGAACAAGGGAGAACTCAGAGGTCTTCGGGTGTTATCCCCCGGCACCCCGGGTTCCTAAAAACCCGGTACCTCAGTTGGCGCCCAACTCGGGGCGATATCAAGCGGCGACGGTCCAAGCCAGATGTTCGTGAGGAGCTTTGTGTGAAAATTCCGGAGGACGGCCAGCCACTTCAGCAACCCCTGTATGTCGACATGGTTCCGAAGGTCTTTGCTGCGAGGTTCCCCGCGTCCCGAAGGCTACGAAGGACTGCTGCCCTGACTATCGCCTTGTTTTGGACCCAGTGATCCTTGGTAGAGCGAAACGATAGACGAGTCTTCTAGCGACGTCACAGATCTTCAAATACTTCAGTTAAGTATAAGTGGAGCGTCTCCCAGTCCTTAGTTTGTCCTTAGTTTTTGGTATCCTTGAGATACGCTTTGATTTGGTACTTGCAAGCCCCAAAGCCGAAGGACTTGTGTATTCACGAGACAATATCGTAATAGATAATCCTTTGAAGTTTGAAGCTAGACTAGTGAGCGAAGATGCCTGGTTTTAGCAGACTTGGAAACTTGTTTTGTCTTGGTTGCAGTATGGACTCCCGATTAGAGGATTCTTGTCCTGTTCCTCCGATTGGAACTCCTATGTATGAGCTCTACGTAAAGCACGGCGTAGGTCCTATCGCATATAACGAAGTATGGATAAAATACACCCACAAGGATGGGGTTTTAAAATGGCCCCAATATGGTAGTTTCGACTCAGAAATATTAGATAACTTAGAGGTCAAATTGTTCAAGAAAAAAGCCCGGCCGGCGATGTTTGACTCTTTCCGCCTATGGCGCAAAGAAGCCAAACAGAAAGAAATAAAATTAGCAAAAAGGAATAAAAGAGGTATGTCGATGGTGCAAGCTGCCGTTGCATACAGAGATAACGAGGAAGAGCAGGAAAGAGAACAAATGCTTAGGAGCAAGAAACTAGCAGTAGATAAATGTTACCCGATGTTACCAAATAAGGGACAGGGTCAAGAGAAAGGATCCGAGAAAGATCCATTAATGTCCCATTTATTAAATTCGCCACCACCCTATGCACAAAATGCCACAGCACCTCCACAACCTTTAGTTGCACCTTTGGTAGCTGTTATACAGGCTCCTTTACAGCACTCACCAGCTGCTCTTCAGCTGGCTCCTGTTTCTCTAGTGCAGCCTCATCAAGGCTCACCGATCACATCTACTTCTCCTACTGTTCCTTCTAAAGTTTCGCCTAGCGCACCTTCTAGTCTCTCTGATATTCGTTCTACGAATGTTTCTGTTTCTGCTCTGCGTGACTCTGTTCTACCACCAGTTATTCCTCCACTTTCACCTTCCGTCTGGCATAAAATGGCCAGCATTGTTACTAACTTTCCTTCACCACTTTTTCGGTCGCCTAAAACGACCCCTAATACGGAACGAAGACAATTACGAAGCCAAATGCCCGATTATCAGGAAAGGGAATCATTGAATAAGCTAGCACGGAATTGGGCTATTGACACAGCAAGATATGATGTAGAGGCTGTCATGAACGTTTTCCGTCAATGGGATGAACCAACGCAAAGATACGTGTTTGAACAGATGTGTGTTTTTCTGTGTGAGGATTTGGAAGATAATGGTCAGAAGAGCAACCAGCAAGAGTTGTGTAGTGTACGATTTAAATTTGGGGAGGGTATGATTGTGGGTCACGAAGTTGAAAAAGCAGTTGAGATATTATTATCACATCGAAGTACGGGCGGTAATTCTGGGTCATCCTCTGAAAGTGGTACATCTAGTAGGAAAAGAGCGAGACAGTACCCCATGAGAGAGGTTCCTCCGGTTTGGAGGGAAGGTGACGCAACTGCAGTTCCACCGGTTCTGCCTCATTTCCAGCGCGTATGGGTACATGTCCCCTGGAAGAGATCCGAAGTTTTAGCACTCAAGCAGACACTACCCGATCCCCGTAAAAACCCGACTGGGTATTATAAGGAGTTGTCCCAAACTGCAAGCTCATGTATAATGAATTTAGCGGATATAGACATGTTGTTTGGGAACGTTGTTCCACATCCTTTATGGAGTAAAATTCGTCATACGGATCATGACCAAGAATTAGGTGACTCGTGGGCGAACATTGCGACTACAGATGCTAGACAAGTCGGTGGTTTCAAGCCTGAGCCGTTAATAGCTGAACTTCCCGGTAGAATTATAGCGTACATGAAGACAATTATGCCTGAAGTACGCGTAAACTGGGACAAGCTATCTGCGTGCAAGCAAAAGAAAGATGAGAATGTGTCTGACTTTTTCACGAGATTCGAGGAAACTTTCACCGATCATAGTGGTCAGGATATGGCTACCGAGGGTGGCCAAAGATTGTTCGTAGACAAATTTGTACATAATTTGCTTCCTGAACTGTGTACTAAACTAAAAGACTCTGAGAGTGCTTGGGCTGTCTCTACGTCAGCGCAGATTTTAGCAACAGCTCAGTACTACGAAAACAGGCGCAAAGACGAGCTCGATAAGGCCGACAAAAAGACGAAAGATTTGAAAACTAAAGTTCTTCTCCAGCAGGCCTATCCGCCTCGTATGGCTAGTCAGCCCAATTATCAGCAACAACCGCAGTATTCAAGAAACGCGCAAGGTAACGAGTTTTCCCATCAGCGTCCTACATTTGGCCCGAATCAATGTGCGTATTGCAAGGAAGAGGGTCATTTTAAAGGTAATTGTCCGGCCCTTGCGCGACGTTTGAACGGCGCTCAAAGAGTAAGGGGAAGAGGTGTTCAGCATGCCCCTAGAGGTAGAGGCCGTGGAAATTTCACTCAGAATACAGCTTCTTTCCCGCCTCAGAAGTCCATGAATAGCTTTGACCAACAGAATAATTCATCATCCAGGTCAGCTCAGTACTATGCTGACGACTATTACACCGAACACGACAATAAGGGCAACGATTGCTAGGACAGCCATGGACAAAGAGAGGGAGTTGTTTCAGTTCCAGTAGATCAGGATGGACCTTATGTCGAGGTAATTGCCTCAGGAGTGTCAGAGCCATTTCTGCTGGATACTGGTGCTACAAAAAGTTCTATTCTGCACTCGAAACTTCCTGGCGCACCTTTGTCTGGCGAAATGAACGTCTCAGTAGGCTTCTCTGGCGCCCCTGTTAAGAACCCGATCTCTAGTCCTATATCCCTTTCTGTTGGCCTCTGTGAATTAGAAGCACCGCTCATTCTTACAACGGGTTGCGGTGAAAATCTGTTAGGATTGGATTTACTAAAGAGGTTGTATGCGACTTTGTACTGTTCTCCCTCGGGAGTACAACTTACTTTAGGGAAAAAAGTCATTTCTCCAATGTATTTGTCGAAAGAAGATATTCCAACTGAATTGTCATCACTTCCTGATATACTGTGGGCTAATGGTTCTAATGATGTAGGTCGTTTGGCGATAGCACCGTACGTTATAACTTTGAAAGCCAACGTTAGGTTGCCACGTATTCCCCAATACAAAATATCCAGCGAATGCGAAAGAGCGTTGTTGACGATTGTTTATGATCTGATTGACAAAGATGTCATCGAAGAAACAACAGGAAATGTTTGTAACAGTCCGGTTTTACCAGTCTTAAAGCGTACTGATCCTTCACAGCCCCCTGTGTACAGGTTTGTGATCCACCTTAGAGAAGTGAACAAGGTAGTTATACCACAGTTTCCAGTTGTCCCCGACATTACTGCTTTATTGACAATGGTTCCAGCTTCAGCAGCTTGGTTCTCGGTGATTGATCTGAAAAACGCTTTCTTCAGCATCCCAATTGCTGAAGAGAGTAGAGATATTTTCGGCTTCAATTTGGGAGGACGAAGTTTCCGCTTCAAATGCGCTCCTCAAGGCTACTGCGAAAGCCCATCAATATTCAGTCAGGCTCTGAAAACACAACTAGACACAATTGTGCTGCCAGATGGGTCAACTTTGATTCAGTACGTAGACGATCTGCTGATCGCTGCGGATACTGAAGAGATTTGCAAAGAAGCCACGTTGTCACTATTGCATCACTTATGTGACATGAAGCACAAAGTCTCCCTTTCCAAACTGCAATTTTGTCGACAAGAAGTGACCTACCTAGGTCACATCTTGTCGAAGGAGGGAAGGAGACTGACACCAGAAAGAATACAGGCAATTGCAGAACTAAGTGCCCCAAGGACACAGAGAGAGGTTCGAGCCTTCTTGGGCATTACATCGTACTGTAGACAGTGGATACCGAATTTCTCACTACTAGCCAAACCTCTGCTGGCACTACTCCGTAAAGATACGCCCAATCCTATGCCTTGGTCTGAAGATTGTCAGACGAGTTTCCACGAGTTGCGTGATGCATTATGTTCGGCACCTGTGTTGGGAAACCCCAACTACAGTAAGCCTTTTACATTATATGTCCACGAAAAAGAAGGTTGTGCATTATCAGTCTTAACGCAATACTTTGGGGACAAACAGCGCCCATGCGCGTATTTTGCGGCAACTCTAGATCCTGTGGCTAAAGCCCTACCAAGTTGTCTGAGAGCAACCGCCGCAGCAGCTGTCTGCATTCGACAATCTGCTGGATTAGTCATGAATAACACTCTGATCGTTATGGTTCCGCATGCAGTAGACATTTTGCTAAATAGGACAAAGACACAGCATCTTACTAGCGCTCGACTATCCAGTTACGAACTTACACTGCTAGCAAGTCACATCCACATAAAGAGGTGTGATACACTCAACCCCGCTACGCTACTTCCCATCCCAACAGAAACAGACACAGACAAGATTGATAACCATGACTGCTGTTTTAGGTCAGAAGAAGAGACAAAAGGCAGAGTAGACCTACAGGACACTCCCCTTCCCGAATGCAATGACACTTTATGGGTTGATGGTTCATGTTTCAAGTTGCCGAATCGTGATACGACCACAGCATATGCCGTAACGACATTACACACCATTATAGAGACTGCGCGTATTTCCCACGATTCTGCACAAGCCGCAGAACTTATAGCGCTTACCAGAGCATGCGTGTTGGCGAAAGGAAAGCGAGTGAACGTGTACACTGACAGCCAATATGCCTTTGGTGTGGCTCACAGTTTTGGGAGATTGTGGCGTGAACGTGGGTTCCTTACGTCCCATGGTGCAAAGATACAACATGGTCAGCTAGTTAATGAGCTCCTTGAGTCACTTACCTTGCCACTACAAGTCGCCATCATAAAATGCAGTGCAACCAAAAAGATTCAGGATGATGTTGGCCGCGGAAATGCATTCGCAGACGAGGTTGCGAAAGAAACTGCAAGGAACACAACGAGTCGGATGTATGTTATGGGTCCCGCTAGATGGATTGCTGGTGTGGGAATGTGTGAGGACACCATTGAAAGCGTGAAATTGATACAAGCCGAGGCCACTGAGAACGAGGTGAATGAATGGAGAGAAAGCACAGGTAGATTAGATGCGAATGGTTGTTGGGTCGAACTATCAGAACACCAGCGATGGCTATTACCTAATGCATACGTACTTGCAGTAGTAACGATGGCTCACGGAATTGCGCACATCAGTTCGAAAGGAATATGTAAACTATTGGCCCCAGTATGGCAGAATAGCAATATCCCAAAATATGCAGAGAATGTGGTCAAAAATTGTATGGTGTGTTTGAAGTACAACCCCGGTAGGGGAACCCCAACTCCAGCTGGTCATTTTGCGCCTCCAACGTACCCGTTCGAGGTCTTGCAGCTCGATTTCATCCACATGGAGAGGTGCAACAACCTAAAGTATGTGCTTGTTGTTGTTTGCGCCTTTTTAAGGTGGGTGGAAGCGTACCCCCTTAAGGACAACACCGCCTTATCGACTGCCAAAGCCCTTGTCAAAGAGTTCTTCCCGAGGTTCGGTATGCCTAGAATTGTCTGGAGTGATAACGGAAGTGAATTCGTAGGATGCGTGATGAAGAGAGTGTGTGAGTGTCTGGGCATCCACCAAAAATTCCACGCTGCAAATCAACCCCAATCAGCTGGATTAGTAGAGTGCTACAATGGCACTCTAAAACTCAAACTAGCCAAGATCCAAGCCAGTACGGGTCTTAAATGGCCCGACGCCTTGCCCCTAGCACTCTTGTCAACCAGAGTGACTGCCCATTCCAGATTAGGACTTAGCCCCCATGAGATAGTGTTTGGCCGCCCAGACCAAGGAAACTCAGTGAGATAGAACACCCCGTGCTGCTTGACTATTTGTGCGAATTGACAACTAAATTGCGTGTTTTACACCAACAGGTTCGCAGTTCCTCTCCGCCAGCCTCTGACGATCCAGGTCACCTCATCGAACCCGGCTCGTGGGTTTTGGTGCGGAATTTCCAGCGCACCAGCAACGGACAGCCGAGGTGGACCGGACCGCACCTGGTGCTGCTTTCAACGAGATCAGCAGTTCGGGTGGAAGGCAAGAAGAACTGGGTACATGGGACCCACTGTAAACGGGTCCCTCTACCCCTTCCATACGACCGATGGGTCAATAAAGGACTTGCCGACTCCGAGACCAAATCCGTACCTCGCTTCATCCCTTTCAGTGATGCATGTTTGAAAGAGACTGGTACCGAGAAGGAGAGTGATCATATTCTACAAGGACTTGTGTCACCATCTATGCAATTGGACACTACCGAACCTGAGACATTGTTTGAAGACCACACCGTACCTGGGAATTGACGGTACAACCTACGGTCTAGACAAAGAGACTAATAAAGCTTGATCTAATGTGATTTCCCTTTTCCCCCAAGAACTATTTTTGATTTTTCAGCTCTCTCGTCCCAGGGAACTTGCTCATTTTTGATTTTCGAACCGCCATCCGGTTCTGCTGCTAGGGTCGCGGTTGAAGTCTAGGGAGTGCAACTGGGAAGTTTTAGGTCCACGGTTCTGGTTGGCCCACGGGAGTTACCCCGGACTGAACAGAGTGCACCCCCTGGGAGAATCAATCAACCACCGCGGGCAGCAACTAGAGGATGGAGTTTCCTAGGGTAGAGAGACCTATCAGACTTACGAACTTTGAAAAAGAGTTATGCACGATACTGTCCAAAAGAAGATTCCTGATAATATGTGTTTTAATGTTATGTAGCATAGCCGTGTTTTTTACTGGTTATACACTATTCTTATTTAAAGTTACCTTCTCGAATAACACCCAGCCACCACCTCCTCCCACTATTTCTCCACACTACTTTCACCCTCTACCTGAACACGAGTCTGCCCGAAGACTCGAATTTGTAAATAACTCTTTCATTCAGCTTCTACACCAACACCAGTCCATAATGAACACATCAAACTGTTGGATATGCGGACTCATGCCACACACAACCGATAAGGGAGTACCATACTTCATTTTGCCATTCAGTTACTATGGTTCTCTGTGGGCTTTCCAGACCATGTTCCTCTTCGCCCTAGAACCATACCCGACCCGCTCCACTGAGAGCGATTCCAGTAACAAGGCACTAATTGCAGGGATAAGAAATATGAGTAGGGATATCGACACATACCTGACAATGCCCAAGGATGAACTCAGTCCTTACACCCGTTGGAACGTGACCAAACATGGGGTTTACCTGGTCAAGAGCCAGGCGGCAAAGAAATCCCGCCCAGTTTGGATAGTGCCCCACCGAGGTCACTTATGTTTACAGGGTATTGGTAGGGACCCCACAGCACAGTTAGGAAAGAGCATTTGCACAGAAACATATGTATTCGCTTCCCGAACTTCCCCTATACTCTTAGCAGCCAAAGGCACGTATTTCGTCTGCCACGACCAAGCCTACACCTGGTTGCCCCCTAACTTCGCAGGTACATGTTTCAACTCATTTCTGCTACCTCCCACCTACACGGCCAGAGCAGATTACCATCGGACAAGGACAGCTAGAGGTGTCGTGAGTAAAGACGACACCGCGGGTCAGGAATTCGCTGACTTCGCAAAGGGTTTTCTGCCGTTTTGGGGGCCTATGGTGAACAGGAGGAATATTCGTCAGTTAGCAAGGATAGTTGAATCCGCCGTGATTACGACGGCCGGAGCCCTTGGCAATTTAACAACCGAGCTTCAGTCGGATAGACTCATGACTCTTCAGAACCGAATTGCCCTAGATATCATACTCGCCGATCGTGGTGGTGTGTGTAGAGTCATCCAATCTAGTTGTTGCATTTTCATCCCTGATAATGCGCCGACGGTAAACCAGGCCATCTCTAAGCTACATGAAATATCTGGTTCCCTTCACGTTGAGAAAGGGGATTGGTCCTTGCTGGGGTGGTTCTGGGAGCTGATCACCGCCTGGGGATGGAAGACCTTGATCTTCATTGGGATGATCTTGGCACTCCTGTTCATGTTTTGCCTATGTATACAGTGCGCTCCTGCACTATGTGGCCTCTGTGCTACTTCGTGTGTACGGAAGCCTGTGTCAAGGGACGAACTGAGTAACAGAATGATGCTACAGCAACATCTCCGCGAATTTCTCCATACCGATTTGAACTCAGATTAACATGAGTTATTGCCTTACATAAGGGCAAAAGGAGGGTCTGTGGTTCTGAAAATCTGGACCCTGTTGTTATCCCGATATCGAGGTCCTTTTCCGTGTCACAAAACATCCACCTACCATGACGAATTTGGTATCGACGAACCGAT
Source organism: Lissotriton helveticus (assembly GCF_964261635.1). Taxonomy (NCBI): domain Eukaryota; kingdom Metazoa; phylum Chordata; class Amphibia; order Caudata; family Salamandridae; genus Lissotriton; species Lissotriton helveticus. The sequence goes on from NC_136065.1 coordinate 1,914,681,054, forward strand.
AATGACTAGGACATCATTCCTGTGCATTTGCATCATAATCGAAGTTTGCCAACACCCCTAAATCGTAGTTTCCGTTCCGACCCCTTAGACTCCATTTTGTAAACGGCATCCATCTTACGTCTTGCCCTCATGATACGTCAATTAAAGGTCGAGCTTGATCCAAATAGACACGTCCACCTTCCTTGACTTCCCCCTGTCCTGTCCCAACTGACTCCACTGTCTTCAGCCAGACCTGTTTGGGCGGCTCCTCGCCCAGTGGCCGAATACGATAACATCAGTGCATAACATTCCACAAACCATTCACTACATACAGACCATGCTTTCTGCAAACACGCACCTGTCCACATTCATTGTTTATGGCCAGTTTTATGACTAGGAGGTACCCTTCTTTATTGAGGTTTCATCGATATCTGATGGGAGTTCCAGGCCTAACCGGGTAATCTATCGGACTGGACATCTAAAATATGGGCTTGCTTAAATGACTTTGCTCTTTGTATTATTGTAGAAATATGTGTATAGCCATATCATAAACTCAAGAATTCTTGCTTGGAGCTATATATTTTGTATATAAGGAGACGGCTGGTTCTGTAAAAACGAACAGTCTCCCGAGAACCTACTCTCCGTGTGGTGTACTTCTGGGACACGTGTTACTTGGTAGCTACCAATAAAACTTGATCTTTGACTGCGACTAGAAGACTCCGTGTTTCTGTGGTCCGGAACAAGGGAGAACTCAGAGGTCTTCGGGTGTTATCCCCTGGCACCCCGGGTTCCTAAAAACCCGGTACCTCACAGGACTTGGTCATGCTGCAACATGGTCAGTCACAACTACGTTCTATCATGCTATTAGGCTGGCTGTTGCAAAACCTTCATTCAGGCTATGTGCCACGGCGTTTAATCAATACCAGGTCACTGTTTTCTGAATACAATCTCACTGATAAACAGATCAAATTGGCACAAAGGGGAGAAGACTATATGGTGCTGAGCATTGAAAAACTGGAAAGATTGCCATTTACGGTAGTAGAGAAACCAGTTACTGAATGCATTATACATGGAACGATCACTCTGCCAGTTACAATTTTCCATTTTCATTATTGCCTAAAACACATACCAGCAGGCACATATGAAAGGTTGGGTAAATAATACATCAAGACATCCTGGGAATTACCATACACACACAGATGTTGGAGGGGGGACGTGAACTGTTTCTTAGTGGTAAAAGCTGTAAAAACACACTAAGCGGTTCTCTCCTTTGTCATGGTATTAATTTACATAGGGCTTGCGATGGTTCCTCTAACAATTTATCCTGCCACCTGCAAGGTTCACCGGCTGCCGTGATTGATCCAATATTTGGGCAACTTTCAAATGGGAGTTACCTCATGTTGAACGATCACAGCTGCTGAGGCTTGTTGCCAGGGATACCATATCTAGTGACTGTCAGCCAGGGTCACCTGCTGTATGCAAGTATTGTTTCCTAAAACCATGACAGCCAGGGAGTCACCTTTATGGCCTTCCTCAGAACAACTTTTCTATAATAATTGATACTCTAAGCAGAATGAAAGCCATTCTTTAAAAAAAAAAACTGTGCCACTGACCTCGACCAAAGAGACCTACGATCTACAAGTCACAAGGACTGCTGCCGGGATACATGCCCTTTTAACTACAAACTGCTCTATACATTTCGCGGAAATGTTAAATCGTATCTTAAACATGTCTGATACGAGCGGTATTGTACATCTATTTAAGAACGTATGTTCCGGACTGTTAGCACCTTTTCAAGCAATCCTAGGAATATTTCCAAACTTCATGCACTCTGTGTTTGGCGGACTGCCCCTCCTTTTGGGTCTCATTGCAGTGATACTATTTTTGCTCCTTCTACTACTATATGTCAAGCCAAATCTCGAGCGCCACTCCAAGCACCATAGAGAGAGCTCTATTGGAGATGAAGTGTAGTGAGTACATCGTCCAAATTTTGGGATTAACTCGTCTACGAGAATTATCTACCACATGGTTTCTGTCATTCAGACCAATCTGGCAAGATTGCATCTTACCTGTTCTACGCTACCTGCTATGCGGAGAAGAATGCGTGCTAGACATCTGTCTAACACTCCCATCAGACTTGCCAATGGATGTTGATACTTTGCTGGACCCCGTAACGGCCGATACTCTGTGTTGTCCCCAGCGGCTACCAATTCTGATGACAGCATTCATTGAGATCTCACAGACGCCAATTGCTGATGCTGAGGTTTGAGAGGAAACTTCAGGCGCACAGGAAACATCCGATTCAAACATTGCTAATGCGACCAATGCTGAAAGCGATGTTTCACATCTATGTGCGGTTAATCTTCTAAACGAGGTAATCCAAGTGTCACCTACAATGATAGACGACTTTTTTACAAACTTAGAAGATTTCATGTTTTCTCCAAGCGCTAACACTGCCTTTTGATTTTGGCACACAGTGTTCTGAGAGACTTTGAATATGACCTTCATTTTATGAAAACAAATAACTTTTTCCTATGGTTAATTTTTTTTCTCCAAATTTGTATTTTTCATTTTTTGTCACAAGTAATCTGCTTATAGTAGAACTATTCATAGAGAACAAGAATTCTTTGAATACTTCCAAGAGACAATATATGACTTTGTCCACAGACAAACAGTTTTATGTAATCTGACATGAAATGGTTTCGGCCTTTTTTCTTCTGTATTTACGAGCCATTTCATAGATGTATATTTTAATGCTTCATTCATTTAGCATTGGAATGTAACTATATGTGTAAAATGAAACATTGCTTTAATGTGTACAACACCTATGCATTTTTTTATGCTTACAACCAATTCCAATGCATTTTTTATCTACTTTTGGAGCGGTTTTAGCACTTCATGTGTACATATGTTTTATTTATGTTTAAACATGTTTAGTAACGTCGTACATAAGAAAGTGGAGTGGGTGTTGTGCATCGGTGTTGTGTATCGGTTTAGATTTCGTATGCATTTTCCAGATTCATTGCCCTTATATAGGCATAGAAATCCAGTCCTTATTTAGGCATAGCCCATGCTACCCAAATACAGGCATGGCTACTTCCATCCATTCATCTACGTCACAACGATTTCTTGGAAAACCAGACTCTTAAGCTGAAGGGACTTCCCCTTGCCTGGACATTGATTTCTCCAGGAACTCATTTATTATGCATGAACATCTATTCCTTATGGGTTCATTAATGACTTTCATATGCCCGACTTTTACGTCAATACTGGCTTTCCTAAACACCTTCAAGGTATAAATATACATTCACTTGCTATGGCAAAGCACGATGTGGTTCGGTGCAGTTCAACTACGACGCAGCTCTCTACAGCAAGTGCCGAAGGAAGCCAACTCTCCAGCTGACACACTGACTAGAAGCTGACATCCTCCTGCCGAAAATCCAGCTCCAGTGTTTCTGACTCCCCTTGCGGGGTGTTGGGAAATCGAGTCCCTTGAAAGAGATACTAACCTCTCTCATTCTAAGATATGGAGCTGATTATAACCTAGAGAAACCTTTGGCAATTCTTGGCAGAACTAAACTAAAGCTAAAGACAGCACCTACTTCTTCCCTGGTACTAGACCTAGGTTAGTTACATTGGGGTAGGTGTATTTTAGAAGCACCAGTTGAGTATTTTAGCCTGTGTTATAAATAACACAGGCTAAAATACTCAACTGGTGCTTCTAAAATACATAAGTATGCATTTTTATATATGTTATAGCAACAGACAATGCTATTACAGTATTATTTTATATTACTGTTTATGCTGTACACATTATACTTCGCATTCTGTCTAACGATTGTAGCAGTTCACATCTCTTGCATGAGAAATAAGACTGTTCAATAAACCCCTTTTATTGAAACGCCTTTCTCTCTATTTCTATGCAACTCTGTAGAAACAAAGCATGCACGATTGACTGAGTGAAATGGTTATCTATTGTTTCCACGACTCTGAAGATATTGTTCCGGTTCTAGGGGAAACAAAGTTGTCATGTTTATGTGGTTGTCAGAGACTAATCCCTTCTTGTTTATTCGAGAAAGTTTCTAGTGACCTCTGAGTTAGCTGCCACTCACACAATTAAGTTTAATGTACTCAATACAGACATACTGACCTCAGTCCTATGTCAAATCTATAGTGTATATTATTCCAATGCGCAGAGCCTATTGGGAATATAGGAACTACACTACAAATGTTCCTTGATTAATAGTAATGTCTACCCTGAACATGCATTGTTGGCACATTTAAACAGAATTGGTCACAAGCAACACACATCTTAGTGACTCAATTAATTGTATTTACATGTGCAGTAACTAAGGTAGTAGATTGGCCCAGTTCTTTGTGCAACAACACCCCATTGTGGGAATGGATGGGGTGCCCAGACAGAGTCCAGGGGGGAACATGTGCAGAGACGTGTTGAGGAAGAGGCAGAGTTCAGTCAGCAGGCTGATTGCAGTGTCATTGGGAACAACACAAAAATTGGCAATCCAAATCAAAGTCAATGGTGAGTTTAGCAGAGTCAATAATGGGACAGTGGAAGCTGATGTTCCGGGGCACGAAGAAACAGTCCATTTGACAGATATGAATGCTACCACTGATTACGTCAGAAGATTGTTGATTCATCTACATCTTCCTCCTCTGATGAGTCATGTGCCTCCTTTGTGTGTGATGGAGGGTTAGCTGAGCATTGTAAGGCTGTAAAACTTCAGGGGGGTTAGATGTGGATGTTGAAGGTGCAGCAGCCTTCATCTGTGCCAAAGTTTGAGGCAGCACTGCAGTGCTGATTAGCAGCAGGGCTTGTAAGACTTTAGCAATGTCTCTGTGGTATGCAGCCATGGCTACCAAGTGTGAGGCCTGCATCCCCTCCATGTTCTCCATGATCATTCTCATGTGACGCAACTCCTTGGTGACATCGCTAGAGTCACCTTGACTGGACAGTTGTTCTTGTCTCTGAATCAGTACTCTAGCGATGTCACCCAATTGAATGCTGGAGAGCCTGGAGTGGACTATGGGAGCTTGTGATGGACGCCCATTTAGTTTTGCCGCCAGGCAGTCAAACACCACTGTACCGGACCAGCCATGCTGGACCTCTACTGCACGGCATTGAAATCCTAGAAGTGGGTCCTCAAGGTTCGGGGAGACAGATGTGGTGGTTGCAGCTGTGTGTTTTGTGCAGGGGGTGGAGCTACCATGACGCTGCTGGATGTCCCTGCTTCCGGAGATGGGCTGCCAATGGAGTTGAACAGCCCTTGGAGGGTGTCCTGGTTGATGGTTGACATTTCTTCATCTTCATCATTGAAGAGTGGGACAGGCTGCTGTACAGGAGGTGATGCTTCTCCCTCTGCAATGTAAAGGTGAGATGCTGTTGTATGTGTGTCTCAAGAACGTAGCACGTTATAACGCGTGCTTTTACCACACGGTAGGTAAAAATGTGATTGTTACAACAACCGGGTTGTTACGACGCGTGTCATTACATCGCAAGTCGTTTTTACGACTTGCGCTAGGTGGCGTGCTGGACTTAGGAGTAGTATAAATGACTATTCATACTCCAGTTAGCGCAACAGCAGGGAAGATGTTGGATTTAAAATCCAACACATTCCCTGGTGTTGCACGCCACATAGCGCAAGTCGTTGAAACGTCTTGCGATGTATTGCAACGTGTGGTACCAACGCAGTTGTTTTAACGGCTGTGTTGTTACCTACCTGCTTAGTATTGACAGCGTTGTAAATGCAGTTTCCAGTGTCTCAAGTATGATCATGCATTTGATGAGTTTACAAGCAGACTGCATGCCAATGTCCATTCCAAAATTTTTAGAGAAGATATCTATTACACTGATGTAACAGAGTTCTCAATTCTTTTCTTACAGTTTACAAGTATGCCAAATGTGAGTGTCCAATTTCTACACACATGCTGCACCAGTTGTGTCCTCTGTATAGTAGTGACAGTGGTGCAGGTTGTACCACATTGTTGTCAATGCCGATTGGTTCAGATGTATGTGTCTCTACACTGCATTGTAGTGGAGTCAACCATACTCATTACACTACAAACTGTTTTCAGATTGTCTAGTTTTGGAGGTGTGGATTACATGCTACCACACTTTGAAGTTGGCAATGCCACATGATTGTTATTGTGGCATGAGGAGGGCTATCATGGAGTTGAGTTCAGGGTTGATGTGATGTGACACATGGTACGGGCAGATAAATATGCTTGATTTGCCGTGATTCAAACTGTGTAGATCCATTTTAATGTTGCCAAATCACATGGACAAAAGACATTCTCATTGAGGCATGTTGATAGGCAGGTATTGTATTGCTTTTGTTTTACTGCCCCTTATTCCTTCCACACATTGAACCTTGCACTTGAGATGTTGCAAGCTGGAGGAAATATGGTTCTTGGTCAAGGTTGGGAGACACTTGTGCATTGTTGGACATCAGATGTCTTTCTTACATCAGGGGGTGTATGGATACGATGAAGTGACAGAGTGAGGCCTTCTCTGTACAAGATTGACTCCACACTCATCCACTTCAGTGACAGAGGCATGCACCATGTCTACAGGTTTATGGTGCAGTTATGCGTTTTATCATGCACTGGCACTTGACTTGTCAGTGTGGCACACAGACAGGCACTTAGCAGGGTAGTGCAAGTGTGTCTGTGTTCAGGGAAAGAATGTTTATGTTGAAGGAGGGACTCCTTCAGGAACATTAGCAATGATCGGCATAATGATATTTCTATGTGTGCTGCACAAATGCAGTACACAAGTAAACAGCAAAATTGTGGTAAATTCAGGATATTTTTAGTTTTACATGTTATGGGTCATAGTTTACCATGCATACATTGCTTAATAGCCTCCTACTGGCTTCAACGTCATGAGTATAGGGCAGTGTGTCTTTCTATTGGTGTTGCAAACAACACCCATTACCCTCACCTTTCACACCACCTGAAGTGTGCAAGTGGGCCTAGATTACATGGCTGTGGATTTACATTGGCTTCTTAGTGGTGCTAAGCCCCTATCACTACTCCAACGTCACATCAAGTGAGATTGGCATGGGGATGTGTGCTTGGGAATGTGCCCCTCTGATGGACACATGAATGATACATGCTGTTCTGCTCATAATGATTGGATGCCTTTGTTTGTGTAAGGATGTTTACAAACATGACTGTATATTTGTTCACTGCCACTGTTGATTTTCCCCAAGGACTTGTTTCCTTGCACGTCAATGTGCAATGGCCATCTCACAACAGGACTGTGAAGACTGTACTCTACTATTATCTTTATGGCACATGTGGAGAGTTTGATGTGGGTGAGTGCATTTTGACATATAGGGTGACGGTGACATGTAGCAATGACAAGTAGCAATTTGACATGCATTGGTGCTACATTATTATTCTTGCTCTGTGTCATACTTCAATTGATATGCACCTTGACAGGGACTGTATGGTTCTGTGAGCAAGGCACACAGACGAGACATTAAGATAATTTTTATAGGACACATTCCTGATATGCAGAGTCCTTACACTGTACTTTTTGAAGCACATCCCTTCTGCTCATAGTTAAACATCACATTGGCCCTCCAGTATGCTAAATGTGGGCATTGTGGAATATGCACTTTTCAGACACAAGAGTGAATATTCACTATGTTGTGGCAATGCATGTGTTGATGGTATTGAGACTCACCTCATGCTTTGTCACTTTGGGAACATAGGACTGCATCTCATGAACAAGCAAAGGGACAGATTGACTGGAGATGTGGCATAGTGTTGCATTAGCCTCCTTGCCTCAACACCACACTCATACAAATTGTCTACACAGGGCAGCATCTCATTGACAATATGATGCAGCCCCGTGAACCAGACTGCTCTGGAACTAAAGACAGCAGGCCACCACCGATGACGGCACACATGCACCATTGTGCAGGGGTGTCTGAGTTGTTTGAAGATTGTACATGTACATAAACGGGGACCTTACTGCACATACACATTCTTCTACAAAAGTGACACTGCGCTGATTAGCGTGTAGTTTCTGGCTGCTGACTGGCCGGCTGCCACTTTTGTCATGTTTATGACAAGATTTTTATAGCTGTGATGCAGGTGTTAACGTTGACAAATCCAGCAGCTATGAGAAACTGTCGCCATGTAGTGACGTATTGTAAATACGTTGGTACCATGGCGATAGTTTTTAGCGATACAAGGTGGTAAAAAGAATTGCTGCTAAAGTTAGCGGTAGCTAGCGCCAATACATATGCCCCCAGTGAAGTCAGGTTGTCAGTGAAGCAGCCATTTACGACACATAGAGTGGTATTATGCGACCGCGTGATGACCAACTCTAAAACGGCTGTAACAAACTATATTGTGTTTGGTGTCAAACATGTTGTAATCATACCCCCACACCGGATACCGGTGTGGGAGGTATGATTCCACCCCTCAGAAGCGATTTTCATGGGTCCCAGGTGTTCCCGGTACCAACCTTCTAGTCCTGCACAGTACAAAATGGCTACTGCAGACCAGAGACACATTTCTGCCCTCCTGCTGCTGAGCCAAGCTCGAGCAGGGGAAGGCAGAACAATAGGCATCCTGTCACAGAGAGGTGTGACCAACTACCAGACAGGATTTCGTGTATTAGGGCTCGGTGGGTGCACTAGCAAGCAATAAAGTATTAATTAGGGGCATATTTGGTGTCCCTGTGCATAGGCCAGTTCAAACCGTTGGCTCCCGCTCTGGTGCAAAACTGGACAACCCTCTCCCGTGTATACTTAAAGGCTTACCTGGCTGTAGGACCCTAGATGCGACGTGGACAAGATTCTGAACCAGAAACCACTGAACTTCGACCGTCTGGACACTTTGGACTTCGCTGGACTTCATTTGGGCCAGACTACGTCTCCCACTCAGTCTGCTGCATCGTCTGTGCTCGTGCACCATACAGGACCCCTGCAAGACCTGTAAAGCTTCAAGGACAACCAAAGATATCTCCCTTGGAGTGAAAGGGTCACTCCACTGCATTCGTGGGCATCTCATCACTGCTGACCAGTCTCCTGATCCCAAGCTCATACCGACTCCGAAGAGTCCAGCAACACAGGAGGTGGGGTTCTACGTCCCTCGAGGCCAGAGCTGTCCTCTCACTAAGTTTGAGGTCAGTGTCCCTCGGGGGGGGGGCTGCAATACTCAAACCCCTGTGCACCGCATACATTTGCAAGTGCAGGTGCTTGTTGGCCGTTCCCAAACAAGTGCATTGGGCTACTGATAAACTCAACCTCTGGCACCATTTCCTACCAAGATCTTTGACCTCCTCACACTTAGTGCTCCGTTGCCTGTTTGGTGAAATCGCTCAAGGTCCACTTGCGAATCCTGTACCTTCGGCCTCTGGGTCCATCTGAGGGTTAACTTTGCTTTTCTTGGGCTCCCCATGTTGCTTTAGGCTACCTTCACTCCCCTGTGTTTGGTGAGTCTCCTGGAACTTGCTGCTCCAAACCGTACACCAAGGCTTATTGGTGCTCCCCCGGACACCGACCCCTCAGCACTCGACATCCTTGACAGGACAGCTTGTATCTGTCTCCTGGTCATCCTTGACATCTCCTGGTCCCCGTAGCTGCAGAGTCAAGGATTCCATCAACCAACCTGAATCATCCAACATTGGTGGGCATTATGCACATAGACAGCTAACGAGGATTGATACTTTACCATCCGTAGTTCTTATTGTCCTTTCCAACTGTAAGTAAGGACTTTTCTTCTCCTTTCTCGACTTGCAGAGATCGGTTGGGGTAGCAAAGTAGTCCCGAGATGGCAAATGATATTTAAAGGAGCCTTATGTCCGGGTCGTTGCCTCCCCCTAGACTCAGAAAAGTCTTGAGGCAACTATGGACATGTAGGCAATGAGGTCTGAAACTATATGTCACTTCGCTGTTTTTCTATGCTAATAGTGGTACTTTGGTTGTACTTATGTAAAGGCATGAATAACACTTAAGACAATTATAGTCCGGAATCATGATACTTGGTTATCTTGATGCCAGTGATTGAGAGTGGCTGTAGAGTTGATAACAGACGAACAGACATCCACTATTTATAGATAACAATCTCTTTTTAGATACATATTTGTGTGAGAGTCAGAGATACCTCATTTGTTTTCAATATTGAGAGGTCTGCTGTTGCATACTGGGTGTTTGGTGATAGACCAGTGGCTGTCTTTGATTAACTACCCTCTGGAAAGTAAGAGTTAGGGAATGGGGTCATTGGTTTATGGTTATATGAAGGGACTGATTAGTACACAGCTCTATATTTCTATATCCTTTAGGTCTCCATTCTATCTAACTTTTTACAGAGCGGGCCTCTATATATCCTGAGCACGGTCCAGGTGAGGTGAGGTCCAGTCCCCGGTCAAGCTGGGTGAGCACTTGAATATTTTCAATTTTTTTTACTTTTCTTACTTTAGGAAACAAACAAGGAATTAATGGGTAGATGCATCATTGTTGCCGTTTGCGATTCCTAAATTGCGAAAATTAAGGAATCACAATTTAGGATTCGCAAACGGCAATGCATGAACAATTCGCATTTATTTTTGCGATTCGGTATTTTTCCTTAATTGCGATTCACAATTTGCGAATCGCAATTAAGGAAAACCCTTCCCATTGATTCCTATGGGCCAAAAGGCCCATAGGAATCAATGGGAAGGCAATCACATTTTGCGAATTTCAAATTGCAATTCGCAAAATCTGAATGCAATTTCAAGGGTGCAGGGGGGGGTCCAAAGAACCCCTCCATGCACCCCTGAAATGTAACTTTAAATGCAATTTACACACACACATGCCCCAAGGGCATGTGTGTGTGTGTAAATTTAAACTTCGAAAAATGCAATTTGTGCATATTTGATAGTTTTCTGTAAAATAGCATGAAGTTCAATTTCATGCTATTTTACCCCTTCCAAATTGCGAATTCGTAATTTAAAAATAATCATGCATTGCATTTAAGAAATCTCAAATTGCGATTTTTTAAATGCAATCGCAATTTTAGAAATCGCAACATGGTTGCGATTCCTAAAATTGCGAAATGCATGATGCATTCCAAATTAGTCAATTGCATTCGCAAACGGCCGAAAATTGCAATTTGCACCATTTGCGAATGCAATTCTGTTTGATGCATCTAGGAATAAACGTTTACAATTGTTTATTTGATTTGTTGTAGATGCCATCTGCATTCCTTGATGCGGAGGATCAGATTTCCACGGGTTGTATTTATTCCAACCTATTTGCGTTATTACATTCATGAATAACAGCAAGTATTTTGTTTCATGTTTGTTACATTTTCACCAATTATCATGTGTGTTTGCAGTAGCAATATAGGAGAGCAGAGGCCCTGAAGAAAGCCTAGGGACTTTTTGCCCGACTGGCTGAAACATGTTGGCCCTTTCTTGGCAGTTATTTGTTTAAACTGCATTTTGCACTGTTCTGTATTTAGTTAGGGGATGTGTCCGCATCGTAAATAAAATGTTCTCTATTTTGGGGCACACTACCCTGTTTTAACTCACCACTTCACAGTTTTTTGTGTTTTGCTCTGCTCTTTATCTTCTCGGTGGTCAGCTATTCAGTTGTTCACTGTGTTTCTCAGAGTGAATGAGGGCGCGATCCAGCCCAGCATCTATGGTATGGTGATCTCTATGATCAAGAGATACACCACTTCCTTAGCTGGTTGACCAAATGATAATACTGATCACAACGAGAAGTTGATGGTTATCCAGACACATTAGGGCGGATCCCTACCACACATCACGTGTAGTGTTTTGTTTTCCCCTTTCATTTAACCAATACTATAAGGTTGCATTGTGGTAAAACAAGCTGCTTAACATTCCTTCCAGACTAAGCCTGAAGGCTGATCTCCACAGCTACCACTTGGATAGCTTTCTAAGGTTATCGTTGACCTCTTAAATAACCATAAGGGTTGTTTGGACTGGTGCAAGATGCCCACTTTAATTAGTGGACAGCATATACCCGGGTAACGTCTCACAATAGGGTTACCCGAGCTGAGGCTAAAGCCTTGTACATATGCTTTTGAATTGGCACACTGCCTCTGAGGTCCTTTACTGTAAAGTGGGAGCGTAGCGAAGTAGGACTTGAGAACTGCCCTTTCTGCCCGAACTCTGTTGAATCCGAGGTTCACTTTTTATTGTTTTATCAAAAAAAGTACAAAGCTCCAAGGCCCTTGTGAATCCTCCCCCTCTGTTGAAACACAGGAGTTAATCAATGCGAGGTAGCCTTACGCATAATGAATACCTGGGCTGAGTGCCTGGTCACTTCTTGCTGGTGTATTAAAGGCTTGGACCTGAGGCGAGTGGTCAAATACTAAGGTTCATGAGTCAATGTTCACAACTGATTAGCAGCTATATTCTGGTAACCTCAAATGTGTACTCTCTCCTCTAGTTCATGATATATTTTATGGTAAGTATTATGCACTTTTGTTTGTGTAGCTATATTCCAGCCCAAGGCTTTTGAGCTAACGTTTACAACTTATTAGCATTCATGTCCTGGTAAACTTGAATATGTACTCTTTCCTATGGATATATGTTTTATGGCAAGCATTATTCACGTTCGTTTGTATAACTATATTCCAGGCAATTGTACTTTTAACCCGCCTCTTTTAGACCCAAGATGATTTTAGATGCTGACTTTGTACCTTGTATTTTATATCTATTTTAACTGGAAGTCATATGTATGGGGTTGTTTTAACTGTGCCATCTGTATGCATGTTTGTACTGTACTTTTATTATCGTTTGGACCAAAATAAAATAATATGATGAGGACTCCTCACACACATTCAATTTAGAAATGAATTAAATAAGAGGAGTATAGGGTGCAGGGTAACCACCACACCCCCAGAACACTAGAGACACTCATTGCAGTCATGGACACTGGTGTGATTACCAAATGCATTCTGTGGTATTGTTTTGCTACCATTCAAGTAACTAGACAAAGGCACTTGAAAACGATTTGTAGGTAAAAGGTTCATGACTGGTGGCAGTGTCTACCTTGACCTGCTGGGAGGTGTTCATCTTACTTGGCAGTAACCATTTTGTGGGATTGTCTTATCATACAGGGGTGTAGCTTCCATTGGAGCAGAAGCTGCAGTCGCACCGGGCCCATGCGCCTGAAGGACCCACTGATGAACCCTGAGTTTTGCTGAAATCTTTCATTCAGACAGCAGCCAGGGGTCCATTTTCTTTCTTGCAGTAGGGATTATGACATACTGGCTATGCCACTGAATTTATGGTGGGAGTTTCTCTGCTCTCGTGTTTAAGGCCCTTACTCCAAAGGCTTTATGGTAAGCCCTGGGTTGCCAATGACTGATGAATGTGCACTGCTGGGGCAGTGGACTGAAGGTGAACACCTTCTGGTGCAAACAAGAGTTTGGACTGTCACCACTCAGGAGAAGCATTTACACAACGAGACCCATCTCATAGTTTCCACCTGAGCTACAAGTGTTACATTTCACTAATGCATAACTTTAAACTATATTTTAAAAAGTGTGCTGCAAAAGCAAAGAAAGGAGTTTCACGTGGGTGGTTGTGATGGAACGCAGCCCTACACCCTATCACTATCAGGTGGGCGATCTGCTGTGGGCGGTCGGGCTTGTTCTACTTGTTTCTTGGCAGATCCCTGCTCCCACAAGCTTACCTCAATCTTGCAGAGAGTGGGCCTTCAGCAGTGTTGATAGGGGCCTGTCAACAGCTCTTGTCTTTTTTCAAAGATAAAAACCATTTTCTTGCAAGGTGAGATGCTTCTAGCTCTACCCTAGAGTTTCCAAGACAAATGGTCAGATCAGCGCAGATTGTGGTAAGTGGCAGATGCCTATCTAGATGGACGGGAATGTGGTCCTGGAGAGCGGGGAGTGTGCAAGGACATATTTCAATACAAACCCCTTTTTGGCTATAAAAGGGACAGTCCGGAATGGCGGTGGTGTACTTCTGAGCTCTCGCCAAAGCAGGTACATCTAAAGCTCGGGGCTATCTCACCAACCACTATTATGTCGAAGAGCTTCGGCAGTCAATCCCTGTATAGTTTGCCAGGCAAGGGCAGTGCATTTGGAGGCGAGTCCTTCAGCATCTCCAGAGGCAGGTATAGCTCCGCGGGGGCTGGCTTTGGGGGGGGCTCCTTCGGTAGTGGTGCTGGGGGTGGCTTTGGAGGGACCTCCTTCGGTGGTGGCTTTGGCGGTGGTGCTGGGGGTGGTAGCTCTAGTTTCAGCACAGGGGGTGGCGATGGCGGCCTCTTGGGTAACAGCGGGGAGAAGCAGGTCATGCAGAACCTCAATGACCGCCTGGCTGCCTACCTGGACAAGGTGAGGGCCCTGGAGGCCGCCAACAGCGATCTGGAGACTAAGATCCGTGGCTGGTGTGAGAAGCACCAGAGCACCAGCAGTGTGAAGGACTACAGCAAGTACTACGCCATCATCGACGACCTGCAGAGCAAGGTAAGAGGGTGAGTGGGTACCAGCATCAGCAGCACTAAAGGTAGTATAGTATATTATTGATGTTATACAATTCTGTATACTTTAATTGACACAACAATGGCCATAAAAGAAACATACCAGAGGACTAAAGTGCATCCTACATAGCACCATGGTGAAAAGCAATCTAACAAGTGCAATAAACAGTAAAGTGCATACAGTAAAGCAGCATTGAGATGGGGCAAACCTATCACAATCCAGCCATCGCTACATTCACTTAGGTACCTTTTCGGTCCCGGACCGTTAGACATGTTGTGACTGCTTAAAAAGATGCTTGCCAAGCCATGCTCTAGTACTACATAATCCTATGTTCTAAAAATATTACTCATGGGTTAAACACCTAAAAGGCCGATCGGACTTGCCAACTCATGCTTCAGTGCGGTAGAATAACATATACTAGGAGCTAGAAACATAGCTTTCACCAAAGGCTTGGCCTTCCATCAATTATCTGTACCTTACTGCTGCTTTAAGAAAGGAACAAACTTTTTTAACAGATATCAGGACTACGTAACAGCAGGAGAGAAAGTAGTGGAACCCTGCACTTATGAAACTGTAAACACTTTAAAATAGGCTTTAAAAAAGAACAGAAACAAAGTCTAAAAAAGTACAAAAATACATAAAGTGCATCAGTATTTGCTCTGACAGCCCTAAGAAAAACAGACCACTAGAGACCCCTCAAAGGGAACTACAAGGCTTTGAAAAAGACAAGGGATGCCACACTGTACCAGCTGTGAAAAGAAAAAGAAGAAATCTCTCCCAGAATGTAAGTTCTAAATTTAAGTACACAGCAGCCAGGTACGTAAAGTAATCTATAATACAGCCATAAAGTCTGCTGTCAAGGTTGGTTGTAAAAGGCCCTGAACCCGAGTTGACGTGGGCCTATAACGAGGAAGAGAGCCTTTAACAACCGGTATAGCCCAAGGCAGAAAGGCTATAAGGCTATTAGAACATTCCACCCACTAAGGATAGAAAGTTCTAAATTGTAAGGGGACAACCATGCAGACAAACATTGGAATGTTGGAGCTCCAGGCTTTATTATTATGCATATTTTGTAAAGCGCATGGCTACCAAAAGAAGGTTTCCCACCACTGAGCTCAATACTGAAAGTGGGTCAAGCCAAAGAACAATCTCAAAAACATTATAGCATTTAGGAATGATCAGAGGATGAGCACAGCCACGTTTTTAACAGTTTGCTAAACAGAGAGAGTAAATCGCATTCTCTAACGGTAAGAGGTAGATCATTCCAATATTTCAGACCCAGAAAGGAGAAAGCTCCGTGTCCTTGTTGGGATTTCCTATTTTTAGGAATTACAGCTAGACTGAGGTGACTGGAATTCAACGAGCAGCCAAGTTTATACCAAGACACCAAAAAATCAAAGGTAACCGGGTCCGGTGTCTGCCAGGCATTTTTGCACGTAGCACAGCACCTTAAATTGCCCCCGCCGTTCAATGGACAGCCAGTGTTAGTTCCTTAGCATAATGGCAGTAGAGGTACATTTTGGAGGGTGGAGGAAGAGGCGTGCATCACCATTTTGTACAGTCTGAAGGTGTTTAAGCACTGTTTTTAACACCCCTGGATAAAGAATAAGTCAATAGTCTAGCAGAGAGATAACCAAAGCTTGGACTACAGTTCACTGGGCAGAAGTAGGGAGGTAGTGAAGGATCTTCCTGAGTCATTTTAAAATCCCAAAACACGTAGCTGCAACCCTATTAATCTGTTGACTCATGATAAGTTTTTCATCCAACCAGACTCCTAAGTTCTTTACAACTGGTACAGAGCTAGAGGAGTGGGAGGAAATAATTGTAGGCTACATGTGAGGACCCCAGGTATTATTCGGAAGATTACCCACCAACAAGACCTTCATCTTGTCTTCGTTCAGTTTCAAGAAGTTAGTACACATCCATACTGAGACTTGAAAGAGACAGGAGTTAAGGGCTTTACATTCTGGTTGTCCTTAGTCGAGAGAAATACCACAATTTGAATATAATTTCCAAACAGAAAAAGAGTGAGGCCACAGTTTTCCACTATCTCAGCTAGTGGTCGTACATATAGGTTGAAGAGTAAAGGACTCGATCCCTGAGGCACGCCTGACACGAAGGGGTGGGTTTTTGACATATGTTCTTTAGTGTGCACCTGGAAGGTGCGGCCATGCAAAAAAATTTTAGCCAGGACAGGGCAACATCTTTTATTCCCAGGCCCTCTAATCTTTGAAGGAGCATGGTGTGATTTACAGTGTCAAATGCTGCATTGAGATCTAATAAAATCAGTACAGCGGCTCCACCATTATCCAGTTGATGCCTCAAGAACTCAGTAACACCGAGAAGAGCTGATTCAGTGCTATGGCCTGCTCGAAACAGAGAATGCAAAGAATGAAGCAGGCTATTGATTTCCAGGTAGACAGTGAGTTGTTGGTTTACATGTTTCTCCAACACTTTAGCAAAAACAGAAAGCAGAAATATAGATCTATATTTAGACCAAATAAGCGGGTCCAGATTATTATTTTTTTTTTTTGAGTGATCAAGGCTATTTTCCACCAGCCATTATAAACCCGGAGCTACTCAATTGTCTTCAATGCAGCTCTCAACACTCCAGTGTTCTAATAGAGCTTTTGGTAAGTTCAATGCGCAGCCTCTGGGATTGACAAAGCTCAAGGAAACTTGAATGGACTTTTGGCTTGTCATTCTTATTTAGACTGGTAGGTACTTTTAAAATGTCTAGCAAACTCAATTCATTTAGAGTTTTTAAAACATAGCCCAACCAGGGGAATAATAAACCCATACCTAATTTGACACTATCTGACATGATTTCTCTGTTTAAGCCTCTGAGTTAGCCCAGATGTTGACCAGAGCCTAGCTTTGTCTGATATATACTCAAGGCTTAGCTCTGAGTGAATAATGAAATGAGAACGTGTAGGGGGAGATGAAGGAGCCACCAGTATATATGGTTTTCCTCTAGCTGTCATGTGGTAACATTATGATAGCCCCATTCTCCAGCACCATACAGTCTGAAGTAAATGGGATAGTACTCCTGCTGCTCTACTGAGCTTCAAGTGAGAACTACACATCTGAGGCTGCCATTCCTCCATGGGGTCAAAAACAACCCGAAGTAACGAAAATTGGCCACGCTGCGTAAAGAGCAACAGCTGATAGTTTGGAAATATTTTTCCTTCCAGGGCCACATGCCATGACATGTGACTCCCCAAAGTTAGGGAGCAAATCCAGATTACTCATAAAATTTACAAAACACTCGACTAACATTCAGAGGGGCACATGCATCATTGGTTTTTGCATTCGCAAACGGTGTGAATCGCAAAAATCGGCCGTTTGCGAATGTAAAAACCATTTTTGGGATGCATCATTTTTTTTTCATTTTTCGCAATTTAAGAAATCGCAATTTATAGCGATTTCTTAAATTGCTATGGCATTTAAGAAATCGCAAATTATGCGATTTCTTAAATGCTATGCATGATTTTTTTTAAATTGCGAATTCGCAATTAGGAAGGGGAAAGTTAACATGAAGTCAACCTTCATGGTAATTTGCAAAAAGTTTCAAAAATGCACAAAAGTGCATTTTTTACACTTCTATTTTATGTTATGTTATGTTATTTATATTTTTATAGCGCACAGATGCCCCAGCAAAGGGGCGTCCTGGCGCTCTAGACAGGTACTATAACATAACACACAAAGGGAAGGAAAAAAAACAAGAGGCAGCTACTTGGAAGCAAGAAACAGGAAAGTTTTAATGGCCCGCCTGAAGGTGAATAAATCATTCAGAGCTCGAATGTGTACCGGGAGCGAGTTCCACAGTCCTGCCGCAAGCACCCGGTACGAGCGGCCACCCATTCTGCTAAGTTTAAAACGGGGGCAGACTGCTAGGTGAAGAGCCTCTGATCTTAGTGATCTCGAAGGGATGTAGGGAATGAGCAAATTGGCAAGTGCCGGCGGCGAAGAGAGTTTCATAATTTTAAAGGACAGGCAGAGCACCTTAAACTTGATCCGCTGTCTGACCGTTAGCCAATGTAGGGCCGAGATGGTACCTGACACAGAACAATGTCTGGGAAGACCCACAATGGCTCGTGCCACGGCATTTTGAACCCTTTGAAGCCTAGATGCCTCGGCCTGATTGACCCCTATCATCAGCGAGCTCCCGTAGTCCAGTCGGGATAAAATTGATGCCTGGACCACGAGCTGCCGGGTCGGGGGGGTCAAAGTATTTCAGGACCGGCTTTATGCCACGCAAGATTCCGTAGCAGGTGGCTGCAACCCTCTTCGTGTGGCCTATGAAGGTGAACGCAGGATCCAACCAGATTCCTAGGTTTTTCACTTCGGAAACTGGGATAGGAATAATGCCCAGCTCTGGAGGCCACCACTGGTTTCCCCATAGCTCAACATGTTTCCCCAAGACCAACACCTCAGTTTTGGTGGCGTTCAACTGAAGGCAATTGGTACGAAGCCAACTCGCTACAGCCACAAGACCCGCTCGGAATCTGGGGGCCTCCACTTCAGGGTCTCCACTAAGTGTCACCGCCAGCTGCGTATCGTCCGCATATGAGGTCATTGTCAGACCCCACTGTTTGACGACTGCAGCTAGCGGTTTCACATAGAGGTTGAACAAGGTGGGGCTCAACGAGGATCCCTGTGGGACCCCCAGATCCAAGGGATAGGTGGTGGATTGGCAAGGTGGTATTGCCACTTTAAAGGTTCGCTCCGAGAGAAAGGATCGAAACCACTGGAGGGCAGTACCTGCTACTCCAGCTTCCTCTAAGCGTTGAATCAGTATCTGGTGGGACACAGTATCGAAGGCAGCGCTCTGATCTAATAGCAGGAGCGCTGCCGTACGTCCGGAGTCAAGCACCAGGCGTAAATGCTCGATGATGTAAAGCAAAGCAGTCTCGGTACTGTGTCCTGGCCGGAAGCCATTCTGGCTGGGGTCCAGTATCTGATTACGAGCCAGATGTTCTGACAAGATCGAGTTAACATGGGCTTCGGTAACTTTAGCCATCCAAGGCAATAAAGATATGGGGCGATAATTTTCTGGCAAGAGTGGGTCGGAATTTGCCTTTTTTAAAATAGGGGTCACTACCGCCTGCTTCCATAAAGCGGGAATCGTTCCAGTTGACAACGACATGTTGATAAGATTTAGAATGGGAACTCGACACAGCGGAGAAAGAGTACTAATAAGAGCTGGCTTCAGCGGGTCCAGAGGAGAGCCTGATTTAATGCTGAGGCTAAGTTTATCAAAAGCCTCAGTGGATAGGTCAGGTAAGAAAGTCAAGGTCTCATACCCCAAAAGATTAGGGTTAACTAACTCTGGATCCGGCCGACACAGATCAAAACCTCGGTAAATTTTCTGTACTTTCTCCAGGAAGAAAGTTGCCAGATTCTCACAATGGGAGTCTGTGCAGATCTCTGCCGAGATAGCTCTTTTCTTCATAAGGTCTTTCAATACCTTAAATATTAATTTAGATGGATTGGTGCTGGCTAGAAATTCCCGAGCATAAAATGCGGCACGTGTTCTGCAAATTGCCCTATGATAGAACTTAAGTTTGGCAAAGTACAGGGTTTTCAAGGCAGGATAATAAGATCTTCTCCAATCCCTTTCCGCTTTCCGGCAAGTTTTTTTGAGCTCGGCAAGGGACTCATTATACCACGGGCTGGGTGCCTTCGAGTAACCTTTCGACCAGCGCAAGGGTATAAGGGAGTCAAGAGCGTCTGAAATCCACGTGCAGAACAGCTGGTACCCATGATCCACATTCAAAGAAGCGCTCAGGGGTTTCTGCTCCAGCAACCTGTAGAACTCTTCAAGTTTGAGCTTGTGCCAGTGCCTTTTCAAAGTCGGCCTATCCACAGGATTAAATGGTTTATCGTGAATGGGGCAAAAGGCTTCCACCAGCAGGTGATCCGTCCATCCCATCAACATCGGGTCGGACACCTTCACCCTCGCAAGAGTGGAAAAAAAGGGATCAAGAATATGGCCTCCAATGTGGGTGGGAAGAGTAACAAGCTGAACCAATTGAAGAGCTTCAAGGTCTGCGAGTAAGGTGTTAACAGCTGTGGATGACCTGTTGTCAAAATGGATGTTGAGGTCACCCATGATGTTAAAATTCGCATAATCAAGCACCAAAGAGCTTACCATATCGGCAAGAGCGGACTTAAAGGCTGAATCATTGCCAGGTGGGCGATAAATGAGCATACCGCTGAACGTAAACTGATGACTGAAAGCAACCTTAAAAAGGGCACTTTCACATGCGGGCAGCCCAAGAGCTTTCCATTCAGCAGGAAAGCAAGATTTAACTGCCATGGCAATGCCACCTCCTCTGGTAGTCCGATTTAACGTAAAGATCGTATAGTTAGGAGGGAACGCAAGATTCAGAACAGCGGCATCCGAATCCTGAAGCCAGGTTTCGGTGAGTAGAAAAAGGTCTGGATCATCTCTTTCAATGAGGTCATATATCAACTGGTGATGTTTGCCCAGTGACCTCACATTTAAACTCCAGATCCGGAGGCCCTGTTCTGAATTGGTATTGCGTTTGATCTGGTTGACGCCTTCCAGAGAGCGGATCATAGTCGGGCTTTCTAGCGACCAACCCGTACATGCACAGACATATGGGCCGGACAAGGGGTCCACAGGATAACATGAGCAGACCCTAACCCTATTCCCAATAGATATCAAATCTGCCCGGGAGTATATAGACATTGATGAGGCGTGTCAGATGGAAGTGACAAAGATGAAAAATGTCGAGCCCTGCCACGTCTCGCGCTTCCTCGTCGCTGACGGGCAGGACTCTGGCACGACTCCGGCTAAGCGAGGGCGACCCACCTGCGCGTCCCGCTGCGCGGGAGAGGAGAGCTTTAAATAGGCCAACCAATCCCAGCGCGAGGACGCTCCAAGATGGCGCCCGTAGCTGGAAAACTGAGCCCAAGGCAAGATGGCGCCCACAGATGTCCACCCTCGGGGCCCGGACCCGCCAAACGGCGGTGAAGCTACCTTTTAAGTGCGGTAAGAGGGAGGGGGGCGAAACCTAACCAAGTCCCGCTAAAAGCAGGGGAAAAGTGCGAAAATAGACACTCGAAATTAAATACAAAATCAGGGCAATTTAAAACCAGAAGTGCCAGCAGCAGCGCGTGCGCAGCAGTGCTAGTACCTGTCAAGGCTGCCTGAAGGGTAGATCCGCCTTAAATAGGCCAACCAATCCCAGCGCGAGCGCGAGGACGCTCCAAGATGGCGCCCGTAGCTGGAAAACTGAGCCCAAGGCAAGATGGCGCCCACAGATGTCCACCCTCGGGGCCCGGACCCGCCAAACGGCGGTGAAGCTACCTTTTAAGTGCGGTAAGAGGGAGGGGGGCGAAACCCAACCAAGTCCCGCTAAAAGCAGGGGAAAAGTGCGAAAATAGACACTCGAAATTAAATACAAAATCAGGGCTTGGGACATGTGTGTGAGTAAAATGTCCTTACGTGACATTTCAGGGGTGCAGGGGGGGTCCTTTGGACACCCCCCATGCACCCTTGAAAATGCATTCTCATTTTGCGATTCCTTAATTGCAAATTCGCAAAATGAGAATGCCTTGCATTACATTGATTCCTATAGGCCTCTAGGCCCATAGGAATCAATGTAATGCGATTCCTTAATTGCGATTCGCAATTAAGGAATCGCAAATACAGAAAATTAAGGAATCGCTGAAACTTTTGAAATATATTGATGCATAGGATTTTGCAATTCCTAAATTGCGATTCCTTAATTTTCGCAATTTAGGAATCGCAAATTCCTACAATGATGCATGTGCCCCAGAGAACCTACGGGGTCTGTCTCAAAAGTACTGCATTGTCTTCATATAATAACACTGGTACAGACAGTTTTGCTATCCTCAGAGTATCCCTAGTAGCATTGATCGAAAAAGGGCTCAGGTTCTTAATATAAATGATAAACAGCAACAGAGCCAGAATACAGCCTTGGCACACCCCGCTAGCTAATAGAAAGATTTTGGACATTTCTCCTGCCTGAGAAGAGAGTGGCTGTTCCTCCTCCTCCTCTAGAGGTGGGAGAGCCAACAAATGAACAGGGAGAGCCTAGTCAGAGCTAAGGCAAGGGACTGGTTCAGCTCTTACAGCCTGTGAACGAGCTGAGTTCTGAAAATGAATGCTACATAAATCATGCCACATACCCTGTGAAAAATACGTATAATTCAAAAAAGTATATTTCTTTAACTCGTGAAAGCCTTAACATTAATAAGTCACATTATAGCACTGACACTGAGAAGTACTTATTAAAATTGATAGTTTTTAAACATGAGCTAAACTAAGAGGCACGATAGTTGTCATGTAAACCTTTTACATGGCCCAGATTATAATAGAGCAACGCGCTATATAAAACTCTGCAAAAAAACCACTATAGTCTACTAAATCAAACACAATAGGTTTTTGTACAACTGGTATTCCGAACTCACATATTTGAAAGTGTTTTCATATGTGATGATGAAGTAAAAAGATTTGGTTAAAAAAGAAAACGTTTACCAAAGATCACACAATTCCAGCAGGGAATCCACGATTTATGTAGGTTTTCTGATTTCTTTTGTACAGATCAGCCAGTAAATGGGTATCTGTCATTCCTTATGTTAAGGTTTTGTGTTTACTTCTTTGTCCATTTTCTGCAGTTTTTCATAATAGGCTTTTCATAAGTGGCAGACAGTTACATTTCACACAGTCACATTCAATATTTATAGGCACCAGAAGATTTATTGATTTGCCCAGAAATCTCAGGATGCTGTTGAGCTGACGCCCAGACTCAGACCTGATTCTCCAGTCCAAAGTCGGCAGCTCTGGCCATAATGCCATAATGGTATCATTTTACTCGGGAGACTGTGAGGAACGCTGTGGGAAAGAACATTTTTGCCGGCACTGTGATTCCACCCAAAAATATGTTGCAAATGTGTTTTTTTAATGAAAATTTGAGGTTTACAGGGGATTCTCAGTAGGGAAACATTGGGGAATCCACGCAAGCCATACCTCATTGCACTCCCCAGGGTGTCAAGTTTTCAGAAATGTGTGGGTTTGGTAGGTTTCCTTAGATGGCGGCGAGCCCGGGCCAAAAAACCAGGTGCCTCCACCCCCCCCAAACCAGGTAGTTTTTTATAGGTAATTTTGAAGTCTAGACAGTACGATTTGGGCCATTTCCTGGTGCAGCCACTATGCCTACCCACGTAAGCCATACCTTGTTGGACTCCCTCAGGGATCTAGTTTTTAGAAATGTGTGGGTTTGGTAGGTTTCTCTAGATGGCCGCTGACCCCAGGGCCAAAAACTCATGGGACCCCGTTGCAAAACCAGGTTGTTCTGTGATAGGTAATTTTGATTTCGCCTCAATAGGTTTTGAGCCCTTGCCGGTCGCGGGTACTTCACCCACCCACACAAGTGAGGTACCATTTTTCTCAGAATACTTTGGAAATACGGGGTGGGTTGAATTTTGTGGATCCACACAGATTCCAGAACTTTCCACCACAAAAATGTGAGGAAAGTGTGTTTTATTTGATACATTTTGAGGTTTGCAAGGGATTCTGAGTCACAGAACCTGGTGAGAGCCAGACAAATCACTCCATCCTGGATTTCCCTGGGTGTCTAGTTTTTAAAAATAAATACGTTTTCTAGGTTTCCCTATGTGCCGGCAGAGCTAGAGTTCAAAATCTATAGCTAGACCCTGTAAAAAAAAAGGTGCCGGCAAAGCTAGGGACTTTGCAAAAAAAGTAAGTTTTCACTGTAAAAATAAAGTGTGTCCATGTTGTGCTTTCATCCGTTTCGTGTTGCGGGCATGAAGTCTACCCACACAAGTGAGGTCCCATTTTTATCGGGAGACTTAGGGTAACACAGAATTATAGAGCAACTGTTATTACCTATGGACTTGCAATACATTTCTGCATTCCAAATGAAAGACAATGTGGAAAAAAGAAGTCATTTTGAAAAATGACCTATAATTCTCATGCTAGTATGGTTACTCACAATTTCAGAATTGTGCAAATATCTACTGTTTCTAAACACTATATTTTGTTCCAATTTCAGAAATACATAGGTGTCTTTCATACCGATTTTTCCATGTATTTATTTTCCCAAATTAATTGCTATATACCCGATACATAATTAAAAACCATTTGAAGACACTGCTCAGTTATTGGGTCCGGGTTGATCGGGTTTTTGATGAACCTACAAGTCCTATATATCTCCACAACCAGAAAGGTCCAGCGGATGTAATGGTATATTGCGTCCAAATAGCTGTCATAATTAGAAGAAGTTATAGATGGAAACGTTGACACAAAGGGCTGTTTTTCTCAACTAATTTAAATTTTTTCCTATATTCATCTTTGATGGATCTACACAAATGACCCCTTGCTGAATTCAGAATGTTGTCAACTTTGGTAAAATTGTAGCTTTCCAGGATCCATTACTGCTTTCATACTCATTTCTACCATTAACTGGAAGGAGGTTAAAAGCACAAAAAATAGCAAAAATAGGCTATGTCCCCGAAAAATGCCAAAACTGTGTAAAAAGTTTTGGTTTTCTGACAAAAGTCTGCTTGTCACTGAAAGCTGGGAAAATGGTGATTTCAACACCACAACCCCTTTGTTGATACCATTTGCAGGGAAAAAGCCAGACGCTTTCATATGAAGCCTTTTTTTCAAAGTTTTCCACACACAAAAAAGAAATTAGCTATATTTTGGCTAATTTCTGGGTCTCCTCCAGGGGAATCCACAAACCCTGGGTACCTTTAGAATCCCCATGATGTTGGAAGAAAAGGACGCACATTTGGCGTGGGTACCTTATGTGGTCAAAACAGTACCGGGGGCCTAAGTGCAAACTACCCCAAATAGCCAAAAAAGGCTTATCACGGGGAGGCCCAGCAGCGAAAGAGTAAAAGTGTGGTCCATAAAAATGAAAATATATGTGGCTATTAGTGGAAGAGATATTTTAAGATGACAAGATCTCGGTAAGCTGTATTTTGCTCAAACCAGGATCAGCAGAACCTATAGTGTTAGGTGATATGCTTGTTATTAGTGTGGAACAAAATGTATAGCTGCAGAAACAAAAGTATTAGAACACATTGTAAAGTGTTTTACTACATATCGGTTGTATAAAAGGATTTAACCACCATATCATGCTAAAAGAAAATGCCATACCAGTGTCCCGTAAGGTTTGGCATGAACCATTATCTGTCAGAAAATAATTAAAAGATTTATTTACTGCGCTTTGTAAAGAGATGGCATTATTGAACCTAATGATTCTTCTGAAGGGGTAGCAGCAGTGGTGATCACAAAAAAAGGGATATATTTGGCTTTGTGCAGTCTTATGGTCCAAAACTTAAGGAACAAAACTATAATAATAGATTGCCACCAACGCCCTAAAATACAGGAAATACTTAATTAGGTCATAGGATCCTCATATTTTTCAATAATCAATTTAAGGTCTGAATATCACCAAGTAAGACTATCTGAAGGTTTAGCTACTATTTTTATTAAGCCTTTTGGAGCCTTCTGATATTTACGATTATCTTTCCGTCTGGCATCAACTGCCAGTGTATTGAAAAAAATAATGGATCACCCTTTTCATTACATGCAAGGTGTCCAGACCTTTCAAGATGACACTATGATTCATGCTAAAACTATGAGAGAACATAATGAAATATGGGATATGGTTTTGCAAATTCTTGAAAACAGAGGTATGAGTTAGTAATCCAAATGCATTTTTTCGCAAACTAAAGTAGAATACTTAGGGCATATGGTGTCTGGTGCAGGTATCACACCAAAAGATGACCCATACCTATTAACAAAGATTCTTTGAAATCATTCCTATGCATGAGTTGGTACTATGCCTGTTTCATTCATAGATATGCTTTGTTGCTTTGCTGGTGGAGCCATTAAGGAGATTGTTGAAAAAGAAAACAATATTTGGAGTATAGACCAAGAAAAACTTTTTCAAAGAATTAAACAAGCCATTCTGAAAGCACCAGCACTTAGGACATATGATCGCAAATGTAGGAATAACATTAGGAAACATCCTTTAGAACAAAGCTGGGATCACGTTGTGCTTTCACAAGGCAGGTAATAGAACAAATGCATTGTAAACATGCATTCATTTAGCGTGCAAGTGGCTACAACAACTTGATTTAAAGGGGTGCATTGGTGGAGTGGTGTTGGATTTTAAATCCAACACCTTCCCTACTGTTGCGCAGACTGGAGTTGGAATAGTAAATGATACTATTCTAAAGTTCAGGACCCACCTAAGGCAAGTCGTTGTAATGACTTGCGTGCTAAAGGAAAGCTTCAGAACAACGGGTTTGTTCTAATGCCGGCTTTGTAAAGGCATGCGTGCTAAAAACATGCAGGATATCGTCATACAACCATATCATCACGGTAGATGCCAGCAGCATAGGATTAGGAGCAGTTTTCAGGCAAATATGTATGTATGTATGTATATAGGATTTATTAAGGGCAACAAACACCCCATGGGTACCCTGGCATTACAGTACGTGATTTAGAGGACCAATATTAGTCCGAGAGACAGGGACAGATAATGAGGAAAAACAGTAATCAAAGGACAGAATCAAATTTCTAGGAAACAGCCACGTCTTAATCCTTTTCCTGAACAGCAGCTGGAAATTACACTGTCTAATATCAGGTAGTAGCTCATTCCACAGCCTTGCTGCAGCAATGCTGACGGCACAGCCACCCACTCTGACCCTCTTGAATCTAGAAATGTGCGCCAACCGGGCCAAAGAAGAGCAAAGATGTTGAGTAGGAATGTACCAGCGTAGTTCTTCTTGCAGAGGTTTTGGTCCAAGGCCATGCAAGGCCTTAAACACAATGCACAATGACTTAAACTGTACTCTTTGCAACACTGGTAGCCAACGTAGCTCAGCCAAGCGGACGAGTCTTGCGGTTTGGCTAGAGCTAATCTTGCCGCCATGTTTTAAACCCGTTGCAGACGTTGGATCAAGTATTTAGGAGATTCCAGCAGCAGGGCATTACAATAGTCTAAACGACTTAAAATTGCGCCCTGCACTACTAGAGCTCTGGCCGAGGTATGCAGCAGTGAAATAATCTTTCTTAAGGCTCTAATCAACCCAAAACAGCAACCTGCTGTTTTATTCACCTGTGCCTCCAGGGTCAGATTAGCACTGAACAGAACCCCCAAGTTACGGACCATATTGGCCGGAGCCAAGGGAACGGAGGTACCTAGTGGCCAGAAGTTGTAGGGGAGAGGTAGAGACACCTTCCCTACTGCGCAATGCACTATCTCGTTTTTTTCGGAATTGAATTGTAAAAAATTAAGCCATTGCCATTGCGCAGTATCACGCATACACGCATGAAAATCATCCAGCGCCGAAGGTTGAGAGCTGTCCAGGGAAAGAATGATCTGGATATCGTCCGCATAGTTTATCAGCTTCACCTTATGGGCCTGAGTTATATCAATGAAAGGTCTAAGATAAACATTAAACATAATCGGACTGATAGCAGACCCTTGTGGGACACCATGACCAATATCGGTGAAGATAGATTGAAACGGCGGAAGGGTCACCGCCTGACGTCTACCCGAAAGATAAGACCAGAACCAAGCCAAAGATGCACCTACCACTCCCGCCTCCTCGAGGCGGGCTAGCAGAATACTATGGTTGACCGTTTCGAAGGCGGCAAACAGCCAAGCAATATTAATAGTGCAGATGGCCCCTTGTCTGCCAACAACCAAAGATCATCCATCACGGTCACCAAAGCAGACTCCGTACCGTGCTCTGGGCGGAAGCCAAATTGGACATCCGCCAACTTGTTGTTACTCTCCAGAAACACAGAGAGGGATCTGCTGACCCAGCGTTCCAGGATCTTCACTAGGTAAGGTAGGAGGGAGACAGGTCAATAGCTTTCTGGGCATGCTGGATTGAGAGTAGCCTTCTTAAGAAGAGGTGTAACCACAGCTTGTTTCCAGCTTGAGGGCACCTCCCCACTGGAGAGTGAATAATTACAAATTTGTCTAAGACTAGGAAACAGATCTGAAGCAAATTCCTTCCAGATTGTATGAGGGAGAGGGTCTAGTGGGGAGCCGGAAGAAACCCCCAAAGCCAACCCAATTCAAAATGGTCCAAAATACCCAGAGTCACAGTCCCGGTTTCCGCCTCTAGACATGACGTCTTTCCCACACCCGGAGAAGAGATGGGGATTGGTCTGCTAGTACAGCCGGCTGCTACTGCTGAAGTAGTTGTAAGTCCATTTATGATGGTATTAATCTTTTCCTCAAAAAAGAGAGCCAGTCTATCACAGACATCCCGAGATAGCACAATCTCATTTTGTAAGCATTTAGGATTGGCAATCTCGTTGACCAAACTAAAGACACATTTAGATTTATTAAAGGATTAGCTTACCCGTCGTGCGTTGCTGCGATCTCCGAAGAAAGGAAATTCAAGGAAACTCGTTATGATAACATTCAATTTACATTGTGTCATTTTTATTGAAACTTATTCATTTTAATATGGAAAAAATGTCAAAGTGTCGTTTTAATTATATTTATTTATTCGAGTGCTTGTGGATACACGATTTTTTGTTTTTCCGTCTGGTGCGTACATCAGTATTCGAAAGATTATAAGGGCCCTGGGGCGGCCGATATTTTTAAAAAAAGTATGCCAGAAACCTTCGCGGTAGTGTACTCAACAACTTCCCAAAGTTTCCTGGCGATCGGATGAATGGTGTTTTAATTCTATTTATTTATTCGAGTGCTTGTGAATAAACGATTTTTTGTTTTCCCGTCTTGTGCATACATCAGTATTCAAAAGATTATGAGGGCCCTGGGGGGCCGATATTTAAAAAAAAGTTATGCCAGAAACCTCAGCGGGAGTGTACTCAAAAACTTCCCAAAGTTTCATGGCGATTGGATGAATGGTGTTTTAATTCTATTTAGTTATTCGAGTGCTTGTGGTTACACGATTTTTTGTTTTTCCATCTGGTGCGTACATCAGTATTCGAAAGATTATGAGGGCCTTGGGGGCCGATATTTAAAAAACGTTTATGCCAGAAAACTTTGCGGGAGTGTACTCAACAACTTCCCAAAGTTTCATGGCGATCGGATGAATGGTGTAGTAAGGCATAAAGGACAAATAAACAGACAGACATACAGACAGACATACTTTTGTTTTTATATATAGATTTCAGAATAGTGTCTGCAAAATATTTTGATTTTGTCGAGAAGATTGCTTTTTTGTAGATGGATATAGCTATTTTCCATGCAATCTTATCCTCATCTACATAGTGCTTTCGCCATTTCCGTTCAGCCTGTTTACATTTCAGTTTTAATTCTTTAAGATTTTCATGAAACCATCTGGCTGAAGTTCTGCCTCTAATTTTGCATACTTTCAGAGGAGCAATTTGATTGACAGTCGCCATGATATCACTACAGAATTCTACATAGTTCGCCTTCAATGATTTGGCGATATCCAAAGCCTTATTAATAGTAAATGTAGGGGAGGACGTTATCTTCATTAATGCCCTCTTCCAGTCCCTGTTTAAAAAAATCCTAACTACCCCATTAGCAGGAGTTTCTTTAATAGAACACATGTCAGAAATTTAACCAAAAAATGGTCAGTCCACTCCATCAGAAGTACCTTTATCTGCCCAATGGCATTTTCCTCACTAAAAACTAAATCCAACATCTGCCCCCCTTTATGTGTAGGCTCCGACACCCCTTGACAGAGTCCAAGATTCTCACAAGATTGGAGAAGAGTCGAAAGCCCAGTGTCCAAATTGCCATTAAACCACATGTTAAATCACCAACTATAAGAACTCTTGAGTGCGTAATAGCCAAGTTATCAATCACAGCAATCAACGCCTGCAGATGGAGCATATTAACAAGGCCAGGAGGTCTGTAACATACTATACCATCTAACAAATGTCCCTTGGTGACTTTTAAGGAGAACCCCAGGAGCTCAAATCCCTCCACCATATCAACCTCCAAAGGGGCAAAATTTCAGCTATCTTTAAACATTATACTGACCCCCCCTCCTCTACCAAACTCTCTAGGTTTGTGAAAGACCTTATATCCAGGAGGGCACGCCTGCCCCAGATCAACCTCCGAATCATGATATGTCCAGGTTTCAGTCATGAATACAACATCTAACTGATGTACCTCAATAAGTAGTTGAATCTCTGTACAGTGTTTGGGGATGGAGCGAACATTCAATAGTACACAACTCAAAGCCTCCCTCCTACTAAACTCAACATTCAAATTTATAATTCCCTCAGCCCTCAGTGCTCCTACCTCTTTGTTCAGAGCTTCACCAATCCTCCGCAAGGTCTCACTAGTGTAGCACTGAATTCCTGCATTACGAGCAGCATGGCTGGCGCTGAGCGCAGGCCGAGCGTGGACGGGCGCAGACGGGCTTGCCTTTGGCGCACCGCTGGCACGCCCGGTGCGCATCCACGCCAGCAGGGCGTTTAAATAGGCGGAGGAAAAAGAAGCTAGAGCGCTGTCCGCGCTAACAGCCGGAGAGCGCCGGGTCTCGTGCATGAAAATGTTCCAGGTGCAAAAAATATCAAATCGGAGCCAATGTCCCCACAGGAAAAAAAACATACAATTTATTTAGTCAGTTTTTAAAACACAAAGCCTAGAGCAATTTTTAAAACAAGTTACTATGTCCCCACAGCAACCAACATTGATATCTCAAACTCACATACAGTGAGTTTGAGATCAAGTGGTGGATAGTAGGGAATACACCATAGCTTTCATCTCAGTTAATTAAGGGAATCGTGAAAGCAATACAGGTTATTGAAAGGGAAATTTTGGCCAGCGTTTGGGCGTTGTAAAAGTTGAAAAGCTATTTGCAGGGGAAAAGCTTTGAAATTGTGACTGATCACAAACTGTTGCTGTTTATGTTGGATGGATGGCTGGCGCTGAGCGCAGGCCGAGCGCGGACGGGGCAGACGGGCTTGCCTTTGGCACGCCTTCAGCATGCTGCCGGCGCACCTGCTGCGCGTCCACGCCAGCATGGCGCTTAAATAGGCGGAGGAAAAAGAAACTAGAGCGCTGACACAGGAATCGGGCGTGTCCGCGCTAACAGCCGGAGAGCGCCGGGTCTAGTGCATGAAAAAGTGCCAGGTGCAAAAAAGATAAATTCAGAGCCAAGGTCCCCACAGGAAAAAAAACCATACAATTTATTTAGTTCGTTTTTAAGACACAAAACCTAGTCCAATTTTTAAAACAAGTTACTATACCCCTACAGCAACCTACATTGATATCTCAAATTCACATATAGTGAGTTTGAGATCAAGTGGTGTATAGTAGGGAATACACCATAGCTTTCATCTCAGTGGATTAAGGGAATCGTGAAAGCAATACAGGTCTATTGAAAGGGAAATTTTGGCCAGCGTTTGGGCGTTGTAAAAGTTGAAAATTTATTTGTAAGGGAAAAGCTTTGAAATTGTGACTCATCACAAACTGTTGCTGTTTATGTTGGATGGATGTGCTAGAGGTACTGCAACTGCATCATCAAGGTTGACCAGGTTAATGTTAAAATTGCAAGAGTAAAATTTTGTAGTTCAATTCACTTCTGGAGTATTGAACATAAGAGCAGATTGGTTATCAAGATCGCTAATTGAGGATTCCGAAGAAAACATAAGTGTTTCTGAATAAGAATGTTTAGTGTCTGTGGTAGATACTATTGATTGTTGTGAGGGATGTATATCTGAAGCTAAGTGGGTAGAATCAATAAGAAAGGATTCTGCGTTGAACCAAATTTAAACATATGTTGTGAATGGATGGCCACCGATTAAAAATTTGGGCAAGACTTTATGAAGTTATCTACAAATAGCAGATGAATTAACTATTGAAGGAGAAATGCTTATGAGGCATGATGTATTTGTACCATCTTTTGTCCCAAGGAGGAAATTAGTGAAACCAGCTCATGGAGGACGTCCAGGAGCAATTACCAATAAGGAATCATTGCTGGTGGCCAGGGATGGATTCATAGGTTGATATGAGTATTGACAAATAAATAGTGTGTAAGGTCAGACAAACATTGGAAGACCTCAAAGGAGGAGATGCATTGGGTTGGTATTCGCAATGGACCCTATGCATTATTTGCTAGTACTGACTGTAGGAAGCTGGGTTTCTTTTGCAGTTTCCACCCCATTTCTTGCCAGACTACTGATGCACTATGACTTGATGTGCCCTGGGTCCCTGCCAACCAGGTTCACAGGGCCTGTGTTCTTTATCAAAACTGTACCTTGTACCCCCAATTGGCAACTCTCTGGCCACATGTCAGTTTCTTGTGAATGGTACCATGGGTACCAAGGGCACTATGGCCAGGGAAGGCCTCTAAGGGCTGCATCACTTATTGTGCCACCCTAGGAGGACCTGTACCTGTACACACACACACACACACACACTGCCATTGCAGGCTGCGTGTTTTGGTGCAGAACAAAGTGAATAGTCGATATGGCACACATGCCTGTGTGCCATGTCTACAACCACTTCCCTGGCGTGGGTCAGCCACCCGTACAGTGTTAAGACCAATTCTTAGACATTGTAAGTGCAGTAATGCACCATGTCACACATTCAGGTTTGGATGAGTTGTAACCATCTGAAACTCAACCCAGGCAAGACTGAATTGGTCTTGCCTGGGCAGAGCGTATTAAGTTGGAGCCAATGCTTTTGGCCATCTAGCATGGGGGCTCCACCTTCTAGATCGTCCTCAGTTAAAAGTCTGGGTGTACTAATTAGTGAGGATCTTTCTTTGAAAAGACAGGTAGGCGCGGTAGTGTCTTCCAGTTTCTTTCAGTTAAAAAAAATAAGAAAAATTGCTTGCTTTCCCTCACAGGCTGCCCTCATCCAGGTCATAATTGCCTTGGTCCTGTCCCGACTGGATTTCTCCAATAGTCTCTATTTGGGGCTCCAAACTGGAGAGTTAAAACGTCTCCAGATGGTCCAGAATCAGGCGGCCAGATTGATTCTGGGACTTTCAAAAAGACAATCTATTAGACCTGGGCTGAAACACTTACATTGGCTGCCTGTTGCGCAGCGAGTTGCATTTAAAACAGGGTGTATCCTTTTTAAATCTTTACAAGACTCTGGCCCTAAATTTATAAAAGATCTGTTCCTCAGATACAAACCATCGCGAAATCTACGTTCCGCTCAAAAATCTTTACTGACTGTTCCATCTTAGAAAAGGAAGCGCCTAGGTGGTTGCTGCTTTGACCATCTTGCAGCCACCTTCTGGAATTCCCTTCCTCTTCAATTGAAACTGAGCGGTAACCTTCTCAACTTCAGACACTCCCTCAAAACCTGGCTATTCTCACAGGCTTATTGCTGAGTTTCTCATTATTACCACTTTTAACTGCTGTGTTGTATTCTCTTCTATAGCGCCATGAAGCCCTTGGGCGTACGAGCGCTTAATAAATGCATATTAACATAACATAACATAACAGTAATGCCATTAAGAGTATATGGTGCTGGGATGGGAGTTTGTCATTACGAACTCCACAGCACTATAATGGCTTTACTCAAAACTGGAAAGTTTGGTATCAAACTTCGCAGCACATTAAACCCACACTGATGCCAGTGTGGTATTTAATGTATAATGCACTCAGAGGGCATCTTAGAGATGCCACCTGAAAAATGTCCAGCCTCTGGTCGGTTCCCTGACTGGTACACACCAGCCTGCCACCATGAGACATGTTTCTGGACTCCTGGGGTGGGAGTCTTTACTCCTTAGGCCCAGAAACAAAGGCTGTCCACCTTTGTAATATGGCCCCCATCCTCTCCTGCAGTTAGTCCCTCATCTAGCTCTAGCCCCACCACATGATCCTATCTCCTTGGAGATTAAATCAACCAGGAAGTCCGACTCGCCATTGCTATTGCGGAGTCGACCGTCAAGATGCACGATTGATTCGGCACCCGGTGAGTTTAGTACCAATGCAACTACCACTGGCGTGTAGATGCGAGGCACACACCCCCGCCTTTTTTGAAACACAGGCACCTCCAGTGCCGGTCAAAATGATGTGTAGATGCAGATTTAGTTTATGCGTCCAGCTAAGCACTCACGTGCTATCTTTTCTTCTTTTTATTATTTCAGTACTTGACGCATACTGCGGTACGTTATTCTACCAACCCAATTACCTCCGAGGTAGGCGTCTCGAACGCCTGATCACGGTGAGTTTCGCTCCCAAACGATTGTTTCTCGCCACTTTTACAACATGCTGCCACATGAATATGTGGATAATACGTGTAGAATCATGTCACGGTGCATTGATGATTTTATTATATTATGCTCCTTTTAGATACCAGAACAAGGAAGTTCCATACAAAGATACCGTATCTATTCACGATACAGGTAATGGGTTCTTGTTTATAGTTGCCCTGCCCACCCAGTCCAACTTGCTGCCAGTTTCTTCGCGCCGCTCCCTGTTTCCAGACTCCTTAAATATTAAATATCAATTTTGATTATATGTATATATCCATAAATAACCTATGATATTCGACTCTGCGATACTTAATATATTCCTAGTCATTGCCACGAATTGGCCTGAGTCAATTGTAATTTGGTCGGATACTTTAATACTCCCTTGCTTTCCACGGTCCATATACGCTAATTAATTGTGTCGCTATTCCTTACAGATGATGTTATTATACACATCCTTTGTTAGTTAACTAACTGAACGCATATATCAAATAGGTACCTGCCCCACCACCCGTCCTGATGAAGACCCCACGGCAAGGACAATAACAATTACCTGCATTTCCTGAGGGGTCGAAACGTCGACAACCCGCCTGTTCTTTATGACAACTCCATGTCCTAACTTTTCATTTATTTGAATCTATGTGGAGTATGTTATGTGTAAATACAATGATTTTGAACTTTTAAGTCTTTTATGTACAGAATATGTAACAGTTCTACAGCTTACTCTCTATTCATTGATTATTCTGTCACGATATTCACTTCCTATCACTTTTTCCTCACTTGCTATCACTCACTCCCCCACCCTCCCTAACCGGGGCACTGTTCAATATATTGATTGATTGTCTAATGTATGATGTGCATCTTTTTTCCCCATTGTGATTAAAACAATGTGGACGCATCCAGTGTTTGTGTAAATCAGTAATTGAAATTCTTTTTACAAATTGTCTCATTAAGCTGGAACCCCTTCCTCTTATCGCTTAGTCTACCCAGGTTCCAGTAACTATTGTTGGGTATAACCCGTACATCCATACACCTCCTTGGGCAGACGCCGGTCTGCGAGGTTCTCACTTCCTTTCCAATTTAGTTGGACTTAGCACACAATGGTCGAAAGGGAGCTCCTCTCATATTCTGAGGATTATATCGACAAACTGTTGGACAATCCTGACAATTTTTTCATTTCTTCCGAAATTCCCACTATCGATTTTTCACTGAAGGATAACATTTCTCGGCTGGAGCGCCTTGAGAAGAAACTGGTACGCACTCGTTGGCATGGACATCTGCTGACAAGGTACCTCAAAGAAAACATAATTCCAATTGGACTGCAAATAAAGATTGAACCAGCTATATTCGTTGAAGTGCCCAAATTCAGAGAGGGCTTCAGTCACGTCGCCAACAATTGCTCCCGGCATTGGATGGTGCTGGGGGTGGAGACGGCTACGGAACAAGTCCACCTAATTGCCGCTGAAATCAAGGCTCTTAAAGCAGAGATAGCAGCCGATTCGAACTTTTCAAGTGCTAAAGAAACTTTGACAAACCTTGAGGCAACACTCAAAGACTTTGATTTGACCACCCAGAACCGTAAGCTAGAAAAATTAGCCCGAGACATACGGTTGTACGACAAAAAAAAGACTTATCCGTACTTACAGGAAGATTATTTTCGTCAAGACACCCAAGGGCGTTTTACGAACCGTGGGCGCGGATCCACCAGGGGAAGACGTTATTATCCAACCTTCTCCGATTCATCCTATAGCTCGGAGGGCGAGCAGGAACAACCCGGCCCTAACTACCAATACAACTATCCAGACTACGGACAATACCCACAACAACAGCAATATAATCCTTTTTTGGGCCAGCGCCAGGCACCATGGCGCCCTTCGCGAGGCAGAGGCAACAACTGGCGACGTGGCCAACAACGGGGTCCACAACCTCACACAAGCGGTTGGGATGCTGCACGTGGCCAAGCACCGAAACAGGTCAGTTTCCAACAAGATCAGCACGGAGAACACACGACCCGCAACAAGACCTACAGATGGTAACACCAACAACTGGCCATTTCGAGCTTAAACTACTGGGAGGCGCACCGCCAACTACCACCAGCCCCGTAGTCAATATATCAAAATATAGATTGAATGAAGACGAGATCAATATACTGGGTAAGGGACTATCATACGTCCCCAGCAATCATCCTGATCTATTCACTATTCGTACTGAACTGTATCAATTCTTCCGGAAAATCAGGTTAAAATATTTTTTCCGAAACTCAACACCAAAAACTGACTTATCAATTACAGGTCTCAGACCCCCATCTACATTTGTCCCGTACTCAGGTAGTATGTCTCACAAGATTCTGGCGTACGAATCTGTAGTATGGAGAGATGTGCAAGAAGTGCTAAACACCAAACCCTTTGTGAAGTACAACACGAGCAAAAATGAAAAGATGGCACTACAGTCTCTGTCCCGGAACGACCAGGTTGTGATTAAACCCGCGGACAAAGGCGGGGCCATTGTGGTACAGGATCTAACCTCGTATGAATCTGAGATTCTTCGCCAACTTAACGATGGAACAAGTTATCAACAGCTTCGCTCGGATCCATCCAAAGCCCTGGCAATTGAAATCCAAGAAATAACTCAAGCTGGGCTAGATCTAGGGTTCCTGTCGCCAAGCGAATTCCAATTTTTGAATCAACAACATCCTCGACTAGCGACAATCTACACGATACCCAAGATCCACAAGGATATGGCAAAGCCCCCAGGCCGACCTATAGTGTCCGGGTGTGGCTCGATCCTTGAGCCCTTGGGTAAATACATCGATTTTTTCTTGAAGCCTTTGGCTGAAGCCACACCGACGTATTTACGGGATACGATGCATACAATCAACATCATAGACAATCTGACCTATGATCCTCAACAACAGAGACTGGCCACTTGTGATGTAGTCTCACTATATACATCTATTCCGCAACAGGAAGCACTTACAGTTATTACACGATGTCTACAACAACGACCAGCACCAGTGCAGGTGCCCACCGAATTCATCGTGGCCCTGCTACGAATAGCGATGACCAAAAACTTCTTCGTCTTCAGGAATAAATTCTATATCCAGACATCGGGAGTGGCGATGGGAGCTCCCTTTGCACCGGATGTGGCCATTCTATATATGGCGGCTTTTGAGGCAGAAACCATTTTGAATCACGTCAATCCATTCAGAGACCATCTCAGTCTCTGGATGAGATATATTGACGACATCCTCATCGTCTGGCATGGACTTCTAGAAGAACTTGATGCTTTCTTCGTCTGGCTGAATGGGCAATCAGAATTTCTTAAATTTACCATCGAATCTGATACCAACATGGTCAACTTTCTGGATCTCAGTATATATGAAGAATCGGGGAAACTATCCACTAAACTTTATCGAAAACCGGCCGAGAGGAATTCGCTCCTTCACTATCAGAGCCACCATCCCAGAGCCCTCCGGGACAATCTGCCGTTCGGGCAGTTCCTGCGGATCCGCAGGAACTGCTCTAACAAGGATGATTACTTCACTGAATCTGAAGAACTTTCCAACCGCCTGACACAAAGAGGCTACCCCAGACGCCTAATCAAGCGATCACGAAAAAGAGCTTGGTTTTACCCACGTGAGGAACTTTTGACTCCAAAAAGCAACAAGGATCCATCCGACAACAGGATAGTATGTGTTACCACGTTTAACACAAAAAGCAACAAAATCAGAAAGATAATTAATCATCATTGTGACTTAATATCTGATGACATTGAACAACCATCCAAACCTTTACACGCATTCAGAAAAGCGAAAAGTGTCAAAGATCAGGTGGTGCGCTCCTTCCTAACCACCCCGGAGGACCCCACTGTAACGACTTTATGGAATCTACCACCCGTAGTTGGACATTTCAGATGTGGCAGCTGCAAGGCTTGCGAAACAACAATCCAAACTAAAGTATTCTCTTTCCACAACAAGCAAATACATCTGAAAACACATACAAACTGTAATTCAACCAATGTTGTGTACGCCATAGTCTGTCCCTGTCAACTCATTTACATAGGACAGACCCAACAAAAAATCAAAACATGAATGTTGCAACATATGAGTAGAATCAGGTGTCAAGTACAAGGGGCTCCCCTGGTTGAGCACTTCATTACAGCATCTCACTTGCCAGACAGTTTCAAATGGGTTGTGATTGAGAGAATAGTCCTAGGTCCACGTGGAGGGAACATTTCGAACATCCTCAACATCCGCGAGTTAAAATGGATGTTTTTCTTTAACTCCATTGAAAGGGGACTTAATGAGTACGACAGTTCCTTCTCGCAACTGGCCACCTTGCATTGAGTAGCCTTCCCCGTAATTTAGACTGATATGACCCATACACTTACGTGAGAGGTACGTCTCATTTAATCAGATGTCAATAGCTCAATTCCAATTCAATGTACATACATGCTCGTTTACTGTATCCCCCTCTGGTAGCCATAATTCCTAAACTTGTGCAATGTGTGGACCCGAGTGCTGTCCAACTACATAGGGGTCCTACGTGAGAGGCCTATACCCTCATGAGAGAGGTACACCCCCACTCACTTCCATCTCCATGCGGTTGAAATTAGCGATGTATTTTATTTTGCCTTGATCATTGCAATCATGCTGGATATCTTAGGCCTATACCCTCTTGTGAGAGGTACGCCTCCACCCGATTCCGCAATTTCTCTAAATGATTGTAATCTTTCTAAACTTATGATACCTATTCATGTAATATGTGTATGCTTCTGCCCTTTTTCCAATGATCACACTTTTCTAGGTGTTTGGACGCCAATATGTGGAATAATGTACTGGGCTCATATATTGTTACTAAAATGATTGTACTTTACTAGGTGGTTGGAACAATGTCCTGGGCAATTTGATAATATATTTTTGCTTGAAAGTTCGTATTTTCCTTTCATGCATCGATAATGTAGAGTGTGAATATGTCTCTTGCTAATTGACAAAATATATATAGAATTCTCTATTGCCAATTGCAAATCAAGCCATCACATAAGTTTTTTTCAGAGTCCATATGTTACTCTACTCTTCCGGTAATAATTGCGTGAATAACCGCTCTGCTACGTGCGTTTCAGTCACCCTGACGTCGCTGAAACGCATGGTCAGTTAGTCCCTCATCTAGCTCTAGCCCCACCACGTGATCCTATCTCCTTGGAGATTAAATCAACCAGGAAATCCGACTCGCCATTGCTATTGCGGAGTCGACCGTCAAGATGCACGATTGATTCGGCACCCGGTGAGTTTAGTACCAATGCAACTACCACTGGCGTGTAGATGCGAGGCACACACCCCCGCCTTTTTTGAAACACAGGCACCTCCAGTGCCGGTCAAAATGATGTGTAGATGCAGATTTAGTTTATGCGTCCAGCTAAGCACTCACGTGCTATCTTTTCTTCTTTTTATTATTTCAGTACTTGACGCATACTGCGGTACGTTATTCTACCAACCCAATTACCTCCGAGGTAGGCGTCTCGAACGCCTGATCACGGTGAGTTTCGCTCCCAAACGATTGTTTCTCGCCACTTTTACAACATGCTGCCACATGAATATGTGGATAATACGTGTAGAATCATGTCACGGTGCATTGATGATTTTATTATATTATACTCCTTTTAGATACCAGAACAAGGAAGTTCCATACAAAGATACCGTATCTATTCACGATACAGGTAATGGGTTCTTGTTTATAGTTGCCCTGCCCACCCAGTCCAACTTGCTGCCAGTTTCTTCGCGCCGCTCCCTGTTTCCAGACTCCTTAAATATTAAATATCAATTTTGATTATATGTATATATCCATAAATAACCTATGATATTCGACTCTGCGATACTTAATATATTCCTAGTCATTGCCACGAATTGGCCTGAGTCAATTGTAATTTGGTTGGATACTTTAATACTCCCTTGCTTTCCACGGTCCATATACGCTAATTAATTGTGTCGCTATTCCTTACAGATGATGTTATTATACACATCCTTTGTTAGTTAACTAACTGAACGCATATATCAAATAGGTACCTGCCCCACCACCCGTCCTGATGAAGACCCCACGGCAAGGACAATAACAATTACCTGCATTTCCTGAGGGGTCGAAACGTCGACAACCCGCCTGTTCTTTATGACAACTCCATGTCCTAACTTTTCATTTATTTGAATCTATGTGGAGTATGTTATGTGTAAATACAATGATTTTGAACTTTTAAGTCTTTTATGTACAGAATATGTAACAGTTCTACAGCTTACTCTCTATTCATTGATTATTCTGTCACGATATTCACTTCCTATCACTTTTTCCTCACTTGCTATCACTCACTCCCCCACCCTCCCTAACCGGGGCACTGTTCAATATATTGATTGATTGTCTAATGTATGATGTGCATCTTTTTTCCCCATTGTGATTAAAACAATGTGGACGCATCCAGTGTTTGTGTAAATCAGTAATTGAAATTCTTTTTACAAATTGTCTCATTAAGCTGGAACCCCTTCCTCTTATCGCTTAGTCTACCCAGGTTCCAGTAACTATTGTTGGGTATAACCCGTACATCCATACACCTCCTGCTATGAGGAGCAGGCCCCCCTCCTGTCTCCCCCCTCCTTTTCAGTGGGAAAACAGGTAGGAAAAACAAGAGCAGCCCAGAAGGTGTGCCCACCCCTGCCAACCCCACCCCTCAGATGGGGGAGGCGAGGTGAAGCCCACTCTTCAGTACCCGCCATCTTGCAGATGGCAGGTACTCTACAATCAGGATTAGGGATTGTGCCCACTTTCCCACATGGGGTGAGCATACCAAGGGTGTAGTCACCCAAAGGTCAGTAGCCAACACCTCGACACCCCTAAAATGCCCCTAAATACAGTATTTAGGGTCCAGCCCTGACCCAAAAAGACATATCCCTGCAACCTACAAAGAAGAAGGACAAAAGAAGACACCCAGCAAAGGAGACTGCAGAGAAGAACTGACCTGGCCCCAACCCTACCGGCCCGTCTGCAGTATCCAGACATCATGCGCCAAAAGTCGCCTTGCCCTGCAGCCAGTGACTTCCAGAACCCCTGGGAGGACTGACTGCCTTCAACAAAGACTTGATCAAACAATCAGATATTTGTAGAGCACGCTACTCACCCGTTAGGGTCTCAAGGCGCTGGGGGTGCGGGGAGCTGCTACTGCTCGAAGAGCCAGGTCTTGAGGTGCCTCCTGAAGCTGAGGTGGTCCTGGGACAGTCGTAGGTGGGTGGGGATAGAGGTCCAGGTCTTAGCCGCCAGGTAGGAGAACGACCTTCCTCCGGTGGTGGCTCTGCGGATCCGTGGGATGGTGGCGAGGGCGATGTTGGATGAGCGAAGCTGGCGGGCGGGGGTGTAGAATGTGAGTCGTTTGTTGAGGTATTCCGGGCCCAGGTTGTGGATTGCTTTGTGAGCGTGGGTGAGCAGTCTGAACGTGATTCTCTTGCTGACGGGGAGCCAGTGGAGATTTCTCAGGTGGGATGAGATGTGGCTGTGTTGGGGGATGTTGAGGATTAGTCGTGTGGAGGTGTTCTGTATGCGCTGGAGACAGTTCTGGAGTTTGGTGGTTGTCCCAGCGTAGAGGGCGTTCCCGTAGTTCAGTCGGCTGGTGACGAGGGCCTGGGTGGCTGTTCTTCTGGTTTCGGTGGGGATCCATCGGAAGATCTTCCGGAGCATGGGCAGGGTGTTGAAGCATGAGGAAGAGACGGCGTTGACTTGTTTGGTCATTGTGAGCGAGGAGTCCCGGATGAAGCCCGGGTTGCGTGCGTTGTCTGTGGGTGTCGGTGCGGTGCCCAGTGCCGAGGGCCACCAGGAATCGTCCCATGCTGAGGGGGTTTGTCTGAGTATGAGGACCTCTGTCTTATCTGAGTTGAGTTTGAGACGGCTGTGCTTCATCCAGTCTGCTACCTCTTTCATTCCTTCCTGGAAGTTCGGTTTGGCGGTTGCTAGGTCCTTGGTGAGGGAGAGTATCAGCTGGGTGTCGTCGGCGTAGGAGATGATGTTGATGTTGTATTTTCGTGTGATGGTGGCGAGGGGGCTCATGTAGAAGTTGAAGAGTGTTGGGCTGAGAGAGGATCCTTGGGGTACGCCGCAGATGATTTTGGTTGCCGAGGATCGGAAGGGGGGGCGGACTCTCTGGGTTCTGCCGGTGAGGAACGAGGTGATCCATTCCAGGGCCTTCCCCTGGATGCCCTTGTTGTAGAGGCGGTGTGCTAGGGTGCGGTGGCATAGGGTGTCAAAGGCTGCGGAGAGGTCCAGGAGGATGAGGGCGGCTGTTTCTTTGTTGTCCGTCAAGGTTCTGATGTCGTCAGTGGCTGCGATGAGGGTGGTCTCGGTGCTGTGATTTGCTCGATATCCGGACTGGGAGGGGTTGAGCAAGTTGTTGTCCTCAAGGAAGGCGGTCAGCTGTTTGTTGAAGGTCTTATCGATGACTTTGGCTGGGAAGGGGAGGAGCGAGATGGGCCGGAAGTTCTTGAGGTCCCTGGGGTCTGTGGTGGGTTTTTTCAGTAGTGCATTGATCTCAGCGTGCTTCCAGCTCTCCAGGAAGGTGGCTGACGTGAAGGAGCTGTTAATGACGTTCCGTAGGTGGGGTGCGATGATGGTGTCGGCTTTGTTGAAGATGTGATGGGGGCACGGGTCTGCGGGGGAGCCGGAGTGGATGGTGTTCATGATGTGGATGGTGTCTTCACTGCTGATGGGGGTCCAGGAGTTGATGATGGTGGTGGGGATCGTTGGACTGTTATCTGGGGGTGGCGGTTGGGATCTGAAGCTGTCGTGTATGTCTGTGATCTTGCGGTGGAAGAACGTGGCGAGGGAGTTGCAGAGGTCTTGCGAAGGGGTGATGTCGTTGCTGCTGGCGTCAGGGTTCGAAAACTCTTTGATGATGCAGAAGAGTTCCTTGCTGTTGTGGGTGTAGTTGTCTAGTCGTTCCTTGAGCGATGTCCTCTTGGTGTTCCGTATCTGCTGGTGGTATTTGCGGATGGCGGTTTTGAGGGCTGTCCTGTTCTCCGCTGTCCGTTCTTTGCGCCAGGTCTTTTCGAGGGTGTGGCAGGATTTCTTTGCGACTTTGAGGGCGTCTGTGAACCATGAGGGTTTTCTGGTGGTGGTCTTGCTGTGGGTGTTTTTTAGTGGAGCGAGGACGTCGGCGCAGTTGGTGATCCAGTGTGCGAGGTTGAGTGCTGCGGTGTTGGCGTCAGGTGTGTTGGTGTCGGCGGGTGGGTTCTGGCCCAGCGATGTGGTAAGCTGGTCCGTGGTGACTTTGCTCCAGCATCTGTGGGGACTCCGAAGCGTGTGGTGGTGAGATGTGGTCCTTTTGAATGTGAAGTGTACGCAACTGTGGTCGGTCCAGTGCAGTCCTGTGGCGTGGTTGAAAGCGATGAGATTGCTGGCGAGAAGATGGCGTCGAGGGTGTGGCCGGCGAGGTGAGTGGGGGAATCCACTAGTTGCTTGAGTTTGAGGCAGGCGAGGTTGTCGAGCAGTGTGGCGGTGGTGTTGTCGTTGTTGTTTTCTAGGCGAAAGTTCAGGTCTCCGAGGAGGATGTAGTCTGGTGAAGCTAGGGCGTGACGGTTTCAATGAATTGTGTGCACGGGCCCGGGGGTCTGTAGATGAGTGTTCCTCTGAGGGTGGTCTGGGGGTCGGTGTGGATCTGGAAGTGTGGGTGTTCGGCGGTGGACATGGTGTCTTCGGTGTTGGTTGTGACGCTGATGGTGTTCTTGTAGATGATGGCGATTCCTCCTCCGGTTATGTTGATGCGGTCCCTCCTGGTGCTTTTGTAGCCGTCCGGGATGGCGATGGCGAAGTCGGGGGCTGAGGAGGCGTTCATCCAGGTTTCGGTGAGGAAGGCGACGTCAGGAGCTGTTGTGTCGAGGAGGTCCCAGAGGTCGATGGCGTGCTTGTGTACGGAGCGGGTGTTGGTGAGGAGGATGCACTTGAGGTGGTTGTTGGTGCTGGGTTTGGCGAGAGTGGAGCGGTTATGGAGGCAGGTAAATTTGCAGGCTTGGCAGGTGAAGGGTCCGTGGGTGCGCCTGGGGGTGGCTTGGTAGGAGGCGGGCGGTCGTCCGGTGTTGAGTGCGGTGAGGGCAGCAGCGTCGTATCTTAGTCGGTTGGTCTGGGTCCGGCGGGGACCAGGGGTTCTTGCACTGGGCGCGGTCCAGGCGTGGACGGGCGTAGA
Source organism: Lissotriton helveticus (assembly GCF_964261635.1). Classification (NCBI taxonomy): domain Eukaryota; kingdom Metazoa; phylum Chordata; class Amphibia; order Caudata; family Salamandridae; genus Lissotriton; species Lissotriton helveticus. The sequence goes on from NC_136065.1 coordinate 1,914,725,955, forward strand.
TGGGCTTGCCTTTGGCGCGGCTTCGGCGCGCAATCGGCGCGCCCGCTCTGCGTGACAGCTGCGCGTTCGTGTGGTCTCCGCTATAAATGGCGAGGAGGGAGGTAGGAGCAGCTGGGAGGCAGGAGCGGGGCGGCGAATGGGAAGGGGAGAGGGTACAGAAGAGAAAAGGGCGGGCCGCAGGGGGAGCAGCGGTGGGGCGTGGGGGGGAGCGAAGAGGGGGAAACGGTCCCGAGAACGGGCGGCAGGGGGCAAAAACACAATCAGGAAACCAGTGGCACAGAACAAAAACACAGTCTAAAAATAACAGAGGCACAGGAACAAATCACAGGGCACAGTATACAGTGAAGTGCAGGATACTTAGCAGCAGGGGCAGCGGCTAACTCGTGGCAGCAACGGTGGAAGGCTGGGCACACCTACAGGGAGCCGTGCGGTGCGTGGAGCGACCGGCCCTGAACCAGGGTCAGAGGTCGCTGCTCACCACAGCGCGGAATCGCCCTAAATGTCCAAGAGGGAGGGAGGAGCAGCTGGGAGGCGGGAGCGGGGCGGCGAATGGGAAGGGTAGAAGGTACAGAAGAGAAAAGGGCAGGGCCGCAGGGGGAGCAGTGGCGGGGGGAGGAGGGGAGCGAAGAGCGGGAAAACGGTCCAGAGAACGGGCGGCAGGGGGCAAAAACACAATCAGGAAACCAGTGGCACAGAACAAAAACACAGTCTAAAAATAACAGAGGCACAGGAACAAATCACAGGGCACAGTATACAGTGAAGTGTAGGGATACTTAGCAGCAGGGGCAGCGGCTAACTCGCGGCAGCAACGGTGGAAGGCTGGGCACACCTACGGGGAGCCGTGCGGTGTGTGGAGCGACCGGCCCTGAACCAGGGTCAGAGGTCTCCTGTGAACAGCAGCTCTTTTCAAAAGAAACTCCCAAGAGAGACTCTGAGCCTGCTGAGGAAAAAGATACCCCATGCCTGGAATCACCACTGCATAAAGGGCCAGATGCATCAAGCTAAAAACCGGTCGCAAAGGGTCAGATTCTCAGAATCCGCCCCTTTGCTACCGGTATTTTTGCATTTGGGATGCATCATCCCAAATGCAAAAATCGCAAATAGAGAATTCGCTAAATTGCGATTGTTTACATTTAAGGAATCTCAAATTGAGATTCCTTAAATGCAATGCATGAAAGTTTCAAAGATAGCGAATTCGCTAATAGGGCACGCAAATTACCACAAAGTACAACTTCATGGTAATTTGCAAAAACTTAGAAAAATGCACTTTTGTGCATATTTCAAAGTTTCATGTTGCGCACACACATGCCCCGAGGGCATGTGTGTGCGCAACATATGTGCACAGATCAAAATCAGGGATGCAACAGGGTGTCCTTTGGACACCCCTGCACCCTTGAACTCGCAATCTCAATTTGCGAATCGCTAATTGCGATTCGCAAATTGAGATTGTCTTCCCATTCATTCCTATGGGCCTCTGGGGCCATAGGAATGAATGGGGAGGTATTCATTAATTGCGACTCGCAATTTGCGAGTCGCAATTAAGGAATTCTAAGGAATCGCTATTTTTGTAGTGATTGCCTAATGCATTCCATTTTGCTATTCCTTATTAGCGATTCCTTATTTTTCGCTAATAAGGAATCGCAAAATGGATGCTTGATGCATCTGGCCCCAGATGCCTACGGCCCGAATACAGGTGGCCCACCGGTCCCAGCAAGGTCCCCAGCACTCCAGAGTCCAAATCCACTGTGGGTTGACCCCTTCAGGACTCCCCAATGTCACCTGCAGCCTCTGCACGGAGACCCCCCGCAACCATGAGTGGCCCGGTAAGGTGAAATCCGACCTCAAACATCTCCCCTGCATCCAGTTGCAGCTGCGCCCTGGAGAAGAGAACCTGAGGTGCACCTGAGGTGCACCTTTGCCTCGAGCCCTCTAAAAACTTACCTGCCCAGCTGTTTGGAAGTCATCCTGGACTGAGCCTGCAGCCAAAATCCAAACCGGCAACTCCCATTGAAAACAACACCCATATCCCCCATTGAATAACAATAGGCCTTAGCACTCTGCACCCAGCCGCCCTTGTGCCGCTGAGGATGTTCTGAGAGTGTATCCTTGACTCTGGAGTGACCCTGGTTTTAGCCCCAGAATACCAACTCCCACAAAGAGTACTTACCTGCAAAACGTTAACTTACTTTCCTTCTATAAGACTGCATTGACTGTTTTCCCTGAAAATTCTTCTAAGTGTTGTGTTGGTTTGTATGAAACATTCAAAAACTGCAAATGTACTAAAAGTTAATTACTTACCTTTTGTCTAAGAAATGTCTTAATGTGATATCTAGGCATCTCACACTGATTAGCAAAAGCAACAGGCACATTATTCTGTAAAGTAACTAAAAAGTAATTTTGAACTGTTGACTTACCTGTAATTCAACCAACTGCATTTGAACCTACATTCAACTGTAAATCATTGCTTTAGATTTTGCAGAGCATTTATTTCACTTACCTGCACCAGGCTTGGCTTGGTTCTAGAAACAGAATAACTTAATAATATTTTTGATACAAACAAATTGGTCTGAGTTCAGTCTTTGAGCGAGTGGCATCATTTATTGCCTAAGTATGTACAACAAATGCTTAACACTGCCCTATGATAAAGCCTTACTGCTCACCCACACTACCACAAATAGAGAGTAAGGTGCTGTCTACTTTTACCTCTGCCTACCTTTGGGTTTCCACTGGACTCTGTGCACACTATACCTCATTTTGATATAGCCTATACAGAGCCAGCTTCCTACACTGACTGATTACTACTCAAATTGTGCATACTATGTGTTCAATGCTAACATCACCACAGATGTGATTAATGATTCTTTACCGAAAATCGTTTTTTGTGGAAGGTATTCAATGCATCTTAGTATCTGAAAATGGTCCACAATTAACTTCAAGAACAAATGTTAGGTTTTCTGGACAAATGTGGCATACAGCAAGTAAAAATACACTTGCACAGTCCTTCCTCTAATAGTTTAGCAGAAAGAGTCAATACATATTTAAAGACGGGAGTTTAAATGGCACTGGCATCTGATTTGCCTGTCTCTAATGTTTTAAGACAAAAGATTGCTAGTTATAACAATGCTCCGCAATCAATTACAGGATTTTCACAATTTTTTATTGGAGTGAGAGATGGTCCTACTTTGTTCACACCACAAATGGAAGATTGTGATAAACAAACTAATGTATCTGAGATAAGGGATGACAAACTACAAGTTAAGGGTAAAATAGTGCAACAACAACTTAAGGACAAATGTTATCATGACAAGATACATAGAAACAAATGTAAACAATTTTCGTTAGAAGATTGGGTTTAGTTAGGAATGAGGGTTCAAAAAGAGAAATCTGTATATTCTATCCCAAAGCAGATGTTGCAAGTGTCCGATAGTGCATTCTTATTGAAGGAAAGAGGGTGGTGGAATAAAAGTGCTCTGGTATTACTTAAACCTGAGCAAGAAAAGCTTTTTTCATGATTTGGAAAATGATTTTGTGAAAGTACGTGATGAACAAGGAAAGAGTTGAATTGAAAATGATTTTGTTGTTGAAAGTACTAATGTTGATGATACATTTCATTCATTCATTCTTAACTTTATTTCGACTTTTTGAGTCATAAAAGTACATAATTTAAAATACAACAATTTAAGTTAAACGCCCGTGCTTTGGTTTACGATTGTGGCAATAAAGAACAACAAAGAACAGCAGAGTCCAAAACATTCAGAGCATTCGTACAGAGTAGCATTGAGGCCCAATTATTTAAAAAAATAAATTAATATAAAAGTCATTAAAAAATCTATTAAACATTTATGTTGGGGCCGATTAAGAACGAGCACAACTTCAGATGAAAAATACAAAATAATCCTAATATCTATACATCAATTTCTAAAAGTCGCCCTCTCTTTATCCACATTTCCTGCAAAAATGTGGACACTGCAATAACAAATAGTGGTTTCATATCAGATTTTAAGATTCTAAGTGTAACTGAATAGTTCCTTATGCCTAGGCTCCTACATACTTGTGTGATCCATTTTTTCCTAGCCTTCTCATAGGCCGGGCAAAAAAAGACCACATGGACCTCTGTTTCTTCTTCCATGTGACACCCGGGGAAAAGATAGCAGGAATCATCTGACCACTTGTTTGTTAGTGAAAATAGCGGAAGGTTGCCATATCTGAATTGAAGGTAGAGCCTCCTTGTCGACAAAGGATATATAATATCCAGGGCTCGTTCAAAGGAATAGCTAAGTTTATGATTCAGGAACACCCAAGTCAAGCGTGTGGTTGAGTAAGCTTGGCATAAAGATGACAAATTGTGATCTTTCAGGAGTTTGGATAAAAAAAAAATTGAAGTAATTGCACATGCTTCTTCCGGGGTTGCCCAAAGATCCTCTCTCCCAATTGCCTTGCAGGAGTCCCTTACAAAGGACAGCCAAGATATACATCTGACTGCTCCTGGTGACTGTAGGAGCGACCTGAGCTCCTCCCTGTAGTGGCTTAGCCCCTCAGTACTCAAAGCCGACGCCAATATAACAATGGTCGGCTTGAGATAAGATCCGCCACAGGAGAGACACCCAGGTCCATCCTTAGTGGTACCAATGGGGTATTAATTGGCAATGCTGTGATACTTCAGAGGAATTTGTTTTCAGTTATCGTTAGTATTTTAGTTTTACTGTGCCCCCAAAGTTCCGCCCCATACAAAGCTGCGGAGCGGGCTTGCACTTTGTAAATCTCCAATAGCGAGCTTATTGCCTTTGATGAACAACCATTGTTAATTTTCCTTATCCCACCATTCCTTATATCATCTGTGTAAGCCTCAAATGTGCCTTTTCGATTTGGAGGGTCCAGGCCATTTTGTCGTTCAGAGTCAGTCCAAGATATTCAAAGACCCTGACGCGCTCCAATGGGATCATTCATGGTTGGTTCCGGGTAGGAAGACGGTTTGGCGCTAAACACCATATATTTCGTTTTGTTGATATTAACTTGGAGTTTCCTCTTTTTACAAAAGTCAGTAAATTCCCTTAATACTCTCTGTATCCCCATAGGTGACTTTGATAGGAGCAGGGTATCATCCGCAAACATTAATGCAGGAAGTTTGCCGGACCCCAATTTTGGGGAATCCAGATCTTTAGCTTGGTATAGATCTTCCATTAGACCATTGAGGAAAAGCGAGAAAAGGGTTGGCGCCAATACACAGCCCTGGCGGTCCCCCTTATTAACCCAAAATGGGGCCGTCAGCTGTGCATCTTTTCCATACCTCACTCTGGCAAAAGTGCCTTCATTAAGAAACATTTTAGTACGACAAACACATACATACAGACGAACAAACACAGAGTATGATAATTCACAAAATGAAATTATAACCGGAAAAAAAAATATTGTTATTCCTGCAAAACTGTTTGACTTAAATCTATATTGAAATGGTAAAAAAGAGGTCATAATTGTATATTTGCTTCAAGGTAGAACGTCTATATACATGTGTGTGTGTGTGTGTGTGTGTGTGTGTCCCTGGGACCTTGTTCACGGGATATATCTTGTGTAAAGAAAAGGTGTTGCATTGGTAATTCAAGTATTGTAAAAGTAATAGAACTTAATAGTACAGAACTAATAGAATATGTAATGCCTTAGGTTTGGAATGTTAATGAGGTATTAATTGAGAGTGGTAGAATGTTCATGTCCACTATGCTGTTGGAGACAACTTTATTGCAATTGCCTGTATCTGTCTTGTGGGCCTATTTGATATTGGAGTATGAATTATAGGAAGGCTTTATTGGATCCTGATTGATTGTTTCTTCAATAAAACAAATTGGATGTGCACACGATGTCTTTTGTGATACGTTGCACTTGTAAGTGCATGACGTCACGAGGCACTTCCTGCATCCTCTGTACTACTATTTGTTGCTAGTAAAGGAACCTCCGTTCAAAAGGCGTTAGTGTATACATATCAATTATTGATCTAAACCTGTCTTCCCTTCCAGATCGCTGCCGCCACCAAGAACAAAGGCAGCTTTTTCCTTGAGGTCGAAAACTCCAATTTGGCAGCGGATGACTTCAAGCTGAAGTGAGTCTAAGCTCTGTGTGAGGTCTGGGAATAATAGTGGCCTTCCTCTAGGACTTTCTACTATTCCTGAACGTACTACTCCTGCTGAGAGCACCACCTCCAAAACAGCTCACTCGAAAGTTTCACACAGCCAGGGTTACAATTTGTCACTCTCTCCCCAAACCTGGTAATTATAGACATTGTTTCCAGTCCTGGACCATTATGTCCCAATAGCCTAATGCAATCTAGGGGTTTTAGTCTTGTTTTGTTACCATTTAACTAGTTAGGCGAGAAGCCCTGAGATCACTGACTTTTTGGTACCTGGAGACAGTTTGTGAACTGACTTGAGTGAGGTCACGCTACACACAACTGGCACCTCACAGCACAGACTCTTATTGAGTCTCTGGGACGGATAGTATTTATTTTATTTGGACACACTAGAGATTCAGCAAGTAGTCATAGTTTTAACAGTACGATTTGCTCCATCCTTAGCACCCGTTTCCATAAACGAGTGTAAAATTAGCCTCACCCCTATGTTAGATAATATACACCCTTGAAAAAACCTGCAGAGCTGGCCCGTTGATGCAAAATAATAATGCAATGCATTATATTTATAAAGGTCAACATGCCTACACACGTATATTTGTGTGTGTGTACACATGTACATGGTATCCTTGTGTACCCTTTTAATCAGATTCTAACTTTCGTTAAGTGTAATAGATCTTCCTTACATACAGTGGCGGCCAGGGCCAGACTGAGAACCAAAACCGGCCCTGGCAAAGTGCTCGGCCGGCCCCCTGGGGGTGCGATCGAGCTCTTTGCCAGGGCCGGTTTTCAGCTATGCTGCAAAAACGGACCTGTAACAAAAACGGCCCCTAGGGCCCAAAACAGGCCCCTACCCTTGCGGCACACCGGGGGATTGCCCGGTGCCGGCAACGGCTGCCACAAATTGGGGGTGGGAAGGCAGGGGGCAGCAAAAAAAGAGAAAATTAAACTTATCTCCTCACTGCGCCTCTCCTCGTCCTCCCTCCTCATCATCCCTCTGCTCGGTCCGGAAGCACCCAGGCTCCCCTTGGTCTGAGCGCCGTGGTTCAGTGCTCAGACGGGGACTATGGGTCTTGGCATTACAGCCACCCTGGCTGTAATGCTGCCTGGGTGGAGAACCTGCAAAGTGCGCAAGACTGTTTGGCCGGCCCGAGACGGTAGGCAAAACATTCATGCACACTAACAGAGTGCCTACAACTCCTCCCCCTGCTCTGAGACCAGAGTAGCCCCGCCCCACCGCAAAGCTGCCACATCAGGAACAAGGATAATAAAATTTAGTTATTATGATCTTATTTTTCCTTTATTTACACTGCAAAACGCAGTGAGGTGATGCTCCTCCGTCTTAGCGGAGGAGCCACCCTTACTTATATGACATCTACGACCGACTAGTGCCACTTACAGCTATTACAGAGGTGGTAAATGTAAATCTGTGGAAAAAATATTCCTAAAAAGCTATCTATAAAAAAACGTAAAACATTGCTAGTTTTTGTCTATATATTTATTTCCCTTGTTTCACTGTCATCTAAGGAGACAGAGGGCACCATGTCATTAGCATAATACATAATTCAGATCAACAAATTATTTGTAAATCGATTTGTAAAAATATATTTGCAGGAACCCAAAGAGTTTCTTAGAAGCCAACAAATGGTGCTGTTGAGTGCCATAGTCACCAAACACAAAGGCTGCCTAGTCTTGATTGTAACACATTTACACAGCCTTTACTTGCTATCTCACTTTTTCAGATTCTTTTTCATCCCTACTCTCTCCGTTTGTCACTTATTCTCTACCTTTCTCTTCCTTCCATTTCTCATTTCTGCCTTCTTTCTCTTGCTCTGGATCAAATTCTGATGATAGAAATTAAGTCCAAGGCCCCAAAAATGAGTACCGGTACCCACCACTGGCACAAATTAAGCAATTATTACTATTATTATTATTACAGATATGTATATAAAGCACATGGCTATCCAAAAAGGGTTTCGCAGCTCTATGCTCCTCGCAGTACTAAAAGTCATGCTAGGCCTACACGCGGAATCAGAAGAACCTAGGGGCATATTATCAAGACAGACGATAAAATTATTGCTGTTTTAGCGGTAGAAAACTGCCGCTAAAACGGCGATGATGGGCTTGATAATATGCTCTATGGAATTCCAATTGAAGCCCATGTTAGATGTTGTAGTGATCTGTTAGGTTTGCTGTCTAGTCTTTCTAGAATCATCTATTCTCTGTGTTCTTCCCCTTCCATCCCTGTATTCGATTTAGAATATAGTTTAAACGACCAACTGTTTATTGATGATCTGCTGGCTGTGTGAGCTGCTGCGCAGCACTTGTTCCAATAAATATACTTAACAATCAACCCACCTACGAGCTGATTACTACAAAAAACGTGGCGACGATATCTGAACAAGTGTCTGCTCTCCACGCGTGCAACCCCGGAGTGAGATTCGGCGAATTCGTGAAGACCAGAAGACGTTGTGTACTTTGGAGAACCAGTTCAACCCTCGAGAAGACGTCGAGGACATTGGAGAACCGGTATACCCACCCTGCTTTTCCTCAACCTCACAGGAAAAAGCAAAAAGGTACTGTACCTAATTTTTGGTCTTCCAACTGGAAGCGGCAGCAGTCTCCCTTCACCGCGGGCAACGGCCTGCTCACCTACGAAAGATGCGCTCCAAGCGTATCTGAACTGCGTTATTAGCGTACAGAATAACGCTCAGCCATAGGTGCCTATCGTTTCCTAACGCAACCAGCGTAATTTGCGTAATGTAGTGAAACGTCACTGGAACACACCGTCCTGACGTTGAAACGCAACGTTGGGAACCATTTTGCGTATCGTTTTCGTTTTTTTTTTCAATATCTCTTTATTATCGCACTACTAACGTACAATAGGAGAAAAGTAAATTTTCGACGCACTATTCATTGCGCTTTTCAGTTACCTGCGAAGCTGTTCACGAAGTCACCAGAATTACGAGGTGAGTGGCGAAAAAAAAAAAGTCACTTTGTCTGGAGGTTCTTGTTATCACGAAGCAAGAGACAGTTTTTGTTTCTCCAACTGAGTCACTTTGTCTGAAGGTTCTTGTTATCACGAAGCAGGAGGCAGTGTTTATTTCTCCAACGTTTACCAGCAATAACTCTGTTATATTCCTTGACTGTGCAACCCTCCAACATTTTGGGTAAAATCTTAACATCTCTACAAATATGAGTCTACAAGCTGTTTCTCCCCCACCACCATTCCTTGATCTTCCTGGCGAACCTCCCATCGTCTGGAAAAAGTGTTTTGACGCTTTTACCACTTATTTGGGGGCTATTGGCGCATCCAGGTACAGGGCAGAAAGGAAGAAATACCTCCTGTTGAACAGTCTGGGATTTGAAGGACGTTCAATTTTTAAACATTTACCCCCCCTGGTACTTGCTCCTGAACAAGAAGATTTAGATGACTACAATCAAACTGTAAAACTTCTTGAACTACGTTTTGATGTTAAACCTAGTTTAGTTGTCGTCAGGCATAAATTCTTCAAATCTGAACAGAAACTTGGAGAAAAAGTAGAAGATTTTATTTCTACTCTCAGAATATTGAGTGCAGAGTGCGAGTTTGAAAATTTTAGGGACCAAATGATAAGAGATCAGTACATTTGCAAATGTTTAGATAAAAATATCCAACAGAAGTTGCTTTCACTAGATAATCCCTCTCTCGAAGAGACTGTGCGAGTAGCAAAAAGTATTGAATTTTCCAAACTTTCTGTCAAGGAATTAGATATTAGACCTTCCTCATCTATTACTAAAGATGAAACAGTAGTCAGTTCTGTAAAGATTGTTGATAATAAGATGAGTATTTTGGGTCGTACTGACAACAAATTCTTCAAACAAACCAATGTATGTTTTAAATGTGGCAATTTTCCTCATTCAAAGTCTGGTCGTCCTTGCCCAGCCAGAAGTGTCACATGTAGACTCTGTGGCAGAGTGGGCCATTTTGCAAAAGTGTGCCAAAGTGTAAAAAGGAACTCCTCTTTCTCTCAGTCTGGCAAACCGTGGAACAGTAATTATACTCCCACCTCAGTTGCTTATGTGTCTGATTTCCCTCAGGACGACAATAGCATACAGGATGATCTGAGAGACATGGTTGCTGTGGTTAGCATTGAAGATCCTGAGTCAGAGTGTGTGGATCCTTACTCCGATTTTGGTATCGGAGATAAGATTGTTTGCCTGTTAGTAGATTCCGGGGCCAGGATAACTATGCTAACTCAGGAACTTTTCGAGGAGGTTCTCTGTGTTCTTCCCCTTCCATCCCTGTATTCGATTTAGAATATAGTTTAAACGACCAACTGTTTATTGATGATCTGCTGGCTGTGTGAGCTGCTGCGCAGCACTTGTTCCAATAAATATACTTAACAATCAACCCACCTACGAGCTGATTACTACAGATGTCCTTCACATTTAACATGGGCTTCAATTGGAATTCCATAGAGCTTATTATCAAGCCCATTATCGCCATTGTAGCGGCAGTTTTCTGCCGCTAAAACGGCGATAATTTTATGGCCTTTCTTGATAATATGCCCCCACATTTTTAACAGTTTGAGAAAGACTGAGAGAGCGCAACAAGGGGCCTTATTTTGAGTTTAGCAGTGCGGAACCGCTCAGTTCCTGCACCGCCAAACCAGTGTAGGTAACACCCGGCAGAATAGGAGTTTTCTCCTGCTTTGATGGGTGGTTCTTTGGCATTTCCAGGGCGAATGCTATGAAATAGGCACCACAATGGGAACCTCAAAGGCATGGGTACCTGCATGGCATGGATTGCTGCAGTCCATGCTGTGCTGAGACTGGTGTGCATGCACACGGGGGCACATGTTGTGCCCCCATGTGTGCATCCACATGGCGTAAGGCATTAGGGGGGCCCTGTAGAGCCCCCATTGTTTCCTCAATGCCACACATTCCAAGGTGGTCACACTGCTCTGAAAGGTGTGGTGGTGAAGAAACTCGCAATATGCTTGGTGGGACAGCAGCAGCCCAGCCAATCATATTGCGGCCTTATGACCGCCGCTCCACAGCAAGGGAATGGTGGTTCCCTGGCGGTTGCAGTGGTCCCAGAGCGGCCCGACTGCCCTAGTCGTAATAGGACAGTCGGGAGGCCGCATCGGGAGTCTGGCAGTCCATGGACCGCCGGACTCCTAATAAGGACCAACATCTCTTTGAAGATGATAAGGAGTTCCACTGCTTAGGGTATGAGAAACCCCAACCCCTTGCTGGATCTCCTCGCTCAGGGAACTGCGACAAGATTGGAGCTGCTGGAACGAAGAGATCGATTTGGCTTGAAGGGCGACACCAAAGATTTGAGATAGTGGGGACCAGTGTCTGACATACATGTAGGCAAGTAACGCAGTGCTCTAATTTGAATTAGCCCCTCAATAGATAGCCAGTGAAGAAGTCTGACTGTAGACGTAAATTTAGGGGCATGCAGTGAAAAAGTCTTGTGGCTGCATTTTGCACTATCTGAAGCTGCTGGAGCATGACATTAGGGACGCCTAAGTAAAGAATATTGCAATAGTCCAGCCTGGTAATAATTAAGGGCTGAATCACTATTATGGTGTTTCAATGTGACAGCTGAAACGAAGGTCTAGGGGCCAGATGTATAAACATTGTATTTTGCGAGTGCTTAATAGCAGATTTGACTGATTCGCTATTATGGAAAATGCAATGTATGTAGGATTCGCAAATAAAATTGCGATTCCTACAAATTCCTTATTTGCGACTCACAAATAAGGAATTGTATTGTATTGTATTGTATTGTGATTTGTAAAGCGCGATTGCTGCCCAATGGGCGTCCAAGCGCTAAAGCATAAAAACAGGGCTGATGAGTGATGGAGAACGAGCTTTAGGTGGGCCTAGAAAACAAGTAAGTTTTCAGCTGCTTGCGAAATGAGAGTAGGTTGGGATTGGACCTGATTTGTAACGGGAGTGTGTTCCACATCTTCGCGACGTTTAAGGAGAACATCCTTCCTCCGGTCCTGGCTCTCCGCACTCTTGGGACCACGGCCAGGAAGGCTTCCGTAGATCGGAGGGTTCTGTTAGGATGGTATTGAGTGACCAGATTGTTAAGGATCCTTGGACCAGACCCCCAGAAAGCTCGATGGGCGATGCATAGTGCCTTAAATGCCACTCTCTGCTTTACTGGGAGCCAGTGTAGGGTGACCAGGGCGGGTTTTGCAGATTGCGTCCTCGGAATTTGCAGCAACGCGCGGGCTGCGCAGTTCTGGACGACCTGAAGTTTTCGCATGGACAGCTCTGGGGCCCCCACATACAGAGCGTTATTTGAGTCCAGCCGGGACTGGATCAGGCCCTGAACTGCCACTTGTTTGGCTTCCATTGGGAGGAGGGGGAGGACCTTCCTTAATGTTCTAAGTAAGCCAAAACAGATGGCAGATAGTTTAGTGGCCTGGGTGGAAAAGGAGAGGTTTTTATCCAGCCAAACTCCCAGGCTTTTTACACTCTCTTTTGGGGTGGGTGGTGTGCCCAAACATCCAGGCCACATGGAGGGGGGTAAAGTGGGTGGAGCAGAGCCTAGGAGCATGAGCTCCGTTTTGTCTCCATTCAGTTTTAATGAAGAGCCTGTCATCCAGTCAGTCAGCCTGACTTCCCATTCATTTCTAAGGGCCTAGATGGGAATTGCATGCGCAATTTGCGAGTACCCAATAGGTACTCGCAAATTGCGCATTCAATTTCAATTGTGCTATGGGGCCAAAAGGACACTCTGTTGCACCCCTGAAATATGCATGTGTGCACATGTGGCACACATACATGCCTTAAGGGCATGTATGTACGCCGGATGACACTTAGAATTTTTTTTTTTTAAGTGCATTTTCCTAGGAATTTGCTAATTACCACCAACTCCAAGTTGGTGGTAATTTGTGATTCCTTAAAGTCAGGTTGCAATATTTTTTTTTGCTTCCAGCATTGTATTTAAGGAATTGCAAATCGCGATTCCCTAAAGGCATTCGGAAAATAGGTAATTGCAAAAATTGCGAGGCCCTATTTTGCGAAGGCTTTTTGAGATGATACACCCCAAAAGGCTTTTTACTGTTCGCAAATGGGCCAATGATGCGAATTGGCCCGTTTGCGAACGATAAAACGCTTGATGCATCTGGCCCCAGGCCTCTTGTTCTGCCTCATTGGCTAGACTTGCAATGCTCTTAAAAGCCTTAACTTGACTTGTGGGACCCATCCAAGTACCAACTAGGCACCACCCTGCTTAGTTTCAGAGACTGGACGAGGGGAAGTATGGCCATACATACATTTCTGAGCAGTAGGTTCCACATACAGATGAGACTGCTGTAAGAAAAATATTCTAATCGACACATGGAGATTATTCAACCTGAATGGTAGGGATTACACATTTTATTCCCCAACACATCACACCTTCACAAGAATTGATTATGGGGCAGATGTATCAATCATTTTACCGTTCGCAAACGGGCCAATTCACAGAATTGGCCCGTTTGCGAACGGTAAAAAGCCTTTTGGGATGTATCATCTCAAAAAGCCTTCTCAAAACAGGGAATCTCAATTTTTGCGATTAGCTATTTTGCGATTTTCACGTTTCCACCGAAAGACGAGAATGCAAAAATCCGCAAACTCTACCAGCGTAGCAGGGATCATGGCCCAGGGTTGGAAATAACTTGGGCTACACAGTAACCTCCCCTCATGAGATCCTGGACTTGTTCCACAACTTCTACTCCAACCATTACACCCCAAACAACAAAATTAACCTACATAACTACATATTGTCTTTGAACTCATGCTCTCCCCCTTCAGCCTCAGCAGAAGACAGATCCCTACTCAATGCCATGATCACCACTTAGAAATCCAATCAGCGATCAGATCCTTAACCCAAGCAAGGCCCTTGGCCCTGATGGGTACACTGTGTCCTTCTACAAAACATGCCCTGATATCCTTACTGAACCCTTTCTTGCCTTGTTCCAATCATTTGCCTCTGCTGGCGTACCTCTGGCTCAGCTTCTGAGGCCACAATAGAGATCATCCCAAAAGAAGGGAAAGATACACTAGAGGTAAAAAACTACAGGCCAATATTGCTAATTAACACTGACTGTAAAATATATGCCAAAACACTGGCACAAAGATTGGAGAAAGTACTACAAAAACTCATTGCCCCAACTCAAATGGGAATTTTTAAAGGCAGGCTATCTGCCGACAACATATGTGTCTTCTGCAAAGCCCTTTAAACATCACAATCAACATCCTCACCCACCATGGTGATGGCAGTGGAGGCTGAAAAAGCCTTTGATGGGGTCTCTTGGATCTTCTTATATGAGACACTATGCAACTAGGTGAGTACTTCATCCGATTGGCAATGGCAATCAATGCTGCCCCAATAGTGAATGTCAGGATAAACAGCAGATTATCCAACTCACAAGGCACAAGGCAAGGCTTTCCTCTCTCCCCCTCCTATTCTTATTAGCTATCGAACCACTCTTATGCTGCCTTAAAGCAAATAACAACATTGGTGGCATTCAATTCCTATCAGGCAGACAACTTGTTGCAACCAACGCTGACGACGTTCTGATATTCACTGAAGATGTAGACAAAGCCATACCACACATCGTGACCAAAATTAACAGCTAATCAAAAGTATCTGGCTACACCCTCAGCCGCTCTAAAACAGAAATCGTTCCCCTGGCTACATATTGAATCACACCTAATCCTCCCTATCTCACTAAAATCCATCCTAACGATCTGCACTCTTACCCCTTAATAACAGACACGATTGCAGCACTCCTACGCACTAACAAAACACTGTCTAAATGGCTCATTGACTCTCTCTTAGCTTCCTTATGGTATAATTATAAATTCAAGCTAGATGGCAGATCCCTATTTTGGAAAGTATGGTCAGAAAAAGGTATTAACTGAACGGGCGATCTGGGCTCTATGCTAAATCCTATCACCGTTGACTAACTTGAGCTTATGTTACACCTCCCCCAATCGAAATTTTACAATTTATTAAAACTTAAAATATCAATCAGGACTCTTCCAAAACCTCACAAGCCAGACCTACCTGACCTTTCTGGGGAAAAGAACAGATCTTGCTGCATCTCACATCTATAAACGTTTAGAACCTCAAAGACCACACCTCATCAAAAAACTAAAGAAGAAATGGTTAGCCCAAATTCCAGAAACTCTGACCTCACATTTCTCAGAATCTACTTGGCAAAGATACTGGCAATTCCCCTTCCAAGCAACAATTGCCCCAACGTTTGCATAATCTAGATTTGGGTTGATTCACAGATCAAAACATGGCTAAATGATTATTCGGCACCGGATATTTTAGGTGCGGTCGGGTAAGGTTATGGGATATGAAGACAGGACCAACCAGTAAAAAGAGGAGATGGGGTAGCAATAATTCATTAACTGTCCCTGAAATGTATCATTAAGGCTGCTAACCTTGAAAATTGCGAGGCCATTTCTGTCTCCCTCGCCTTACTAGAAGACTACTCCCTAGCGGGCTATTTAATTTACCGTCTGCAGGGGCCTACAACACTTTTCATATCGAGTCTTGTAGAGAACATTGTTCAGCCAGCACTACACTATAATAACATGATAATTCTAGAGGACCTTAATATACAGTTTGACAATAACTCCAATTTAGAGGCACAATGTTTATGTAAGGAGCTCAAAATCCTAAATCTAATCCATAAAGTGAGCGCTCCCACCCATCAATTAGGACATATTTTAGTCCCGATATTTGCCAATTTCTCTAGGATTAAGGTTGATGCTCTGTTAATAGTTCCCTGGTCAGACCACCACCTAGTGGCTTTCACTGTGCCTTTTCACAGGTCTCTTACCGTTACCAAGTCTAATCAGATGATTACCAGAAGGAAATGTTTAATTCTGAAACCTTTTCTAATACCCTCTCGAGCACTGATCTTCAGTTTGGGGAGGACTGTAATCTGGTAAACATGAAAGTTGAAAAATAGATATCAGAAGCCCCAGATGAGATAGCTCTTTGGACTACTAAGAATACATCTAGGTTACAAAATATCGGCACCGTGTTTTAATAGTGGCATAACTACAGACAAAAAAACTTGTTAACGCCTAGAGCGAATCTGGAGGAAGGACTATTGCCCAATTAGTAGAGCCAGATATAAAAATGAGCTTAAACAGTAACATGCATTCCTTAGGAAAAAGCGGTGCAATTCCTAAACTGAAAAAATAGAAAAGCGAATATTTCTTCAAATAAACTTTTCTCCATTCTTAAATCTTTGTCCTCGCTGGAACGCACAACAGCCTCAGCAACATCGTTTCATGAGAACTGCATTAAGATTGCCTATTTCTTAGCTTCTAAAGTAGCTAAGATTTATGACACCTTCCCATTAGAACCTCGTAGCTGTGTCAATCTAGATACCTCTTTTGAAGAAACCTTTAGGGAGAATGGTCTTGAATGAATTTAGGACCCCTGTGTTGGAAGATCTATAGGGCCTGACTATGGGCATCAAGTCAGGAATCAACCTTTTATCTAGCTCCGCCTAAAATCTTGATGTAAGGAATGGAGATCATTTTCCCTTACGTATAACAGCTAATAGTTCTATCCTTTTGCCTACACGAAATTCCATAGAAATGAAAGCAAGCAATGGTACTTCCTTTGCAGAGAAAACCTTCTGCTGACCCTATGCTACTAGAAAAGTTATGTCCTATCTCACTGTAATCATTCTTCGCTAAAATTGCGGGGAAAGGTGTGAATAAAAAAAAATGACTTACATATACACTGTGGTTCTCCAGTACTGATATCTTTTATAGATTCACATGCTTGAATTTTCCCTGTCGCCATGGTGGTAGTCCCACTGTAACAGAAGAAATAGCAGTCGAAAGACATCACCCATAGACCTCGATAGAACAGAAAACTCACTTAAGTAACCTTGAAGCCTCATTTGATAACATCCAAATTTCAGCCAATCACAGTAGAGACCTCAGAGTTTCCTTCTCCTACAGACCCACCATACCTCGGATTTCAAGCTCAAGTGTATAGGTATACAAAACTCTGAGGTACCCGGTGAGCCTAATCGGGGAGGAGAGAGGGTTGCATGTGAATCTATAAAATATATCAATACTGGAGAACCACAGTGTATAGGTTAGTAACTTGTTTTTTTCTCTAGTATTGTATCTTTTATAGATTCACATGGTTGAATCCGACTAGTAAGCAGTATAAGCACAATAAGAAAAAAGAAATGTGGTGGGTAGGCAAACCATCCCACCATGACATAAACTTGTAGCATCAGAAATCAAGAAGAAGAGAAATAATATGCATACAAATTTATAACCAGTATTAAAGGAACAAAGAAGGCTACAAACCGCCTACCTTAGGCAAAGAGACGTTGAAGTGCAGCTTGTTCAACAGCAATATCTGCCTTCTTCCAACCATCAAAGCAGTAATGATTTGTGAATGTGTGAGCGTTCGCCCACGTTGCTGCACTGCATATGTCAGGAAGAGGAAATTGACACTTTCCTAGTTGAGTGAGCTTGCGTTTTCACAGGAAGCGGGCAACCAGCCTTTTAATGACAGAAGGTAATTGTTGAGGTGACCCAACGAGCAATGCTGGCCCATGTCAAGGCTTGTCCTTTCCTAGGAGCCGATAAAGATATCAAAAGCTTTCCACTGCTGCGGATAGATTAGGAAAGAATGTTAGTAAGATAATCGTCTCAATGAGGTGGTAAGTCGAAGGCACCTTAGATATAAAAGAAGGGTTAGTGCGAAGGATGACCCTGTCTGGCAAAAATTGAAGACATGGTTCTTTTATAGTGAAAGCTTGGATTTCACTAATAACTTTGTCTGACAAATGGGCAAGAGAAAAGCCACTTTCCAAGAAAGGAACTTTAATTCGCATTTGTGTACTGGCTCAAAGTGAGAATGCATTAGCTGTGACAGGACAGTATTTAGTTACCACAGAACTAGAAGAGGTTTAACAGGCAGAAAAGCTCTAAAAAGTCCCTTAACAAATTCCTTGATGGGACGATTAGACCACAGGGAAGTTTGATCTGAGCGTCTTCTATACCTAGAAATTGAAGCCAGGTGAACTCTTATGGAAGAGTGAGAAAGTCCTGATTTAGCTAAGTAAAAGAGATGAGGAAGCACCTTCTCCGGGGATGATGAGAACGAATGCAATGCTTGTGAGACACACCAAGCACAGAATATCTTCCATTTAAATGTTTAACATTTTAATGTGGAAGGAGCAAGAGGCTTTTGTAGTATCGTAGAACAGTCCTCAGACAGCCTTAAATCCCCAAATATAGAGTGATGAGGAGCCAAGCCCAGAAATGAAGAGAGGGAATTTGTGGATGAACCACTTGGCCCTGGTTCATGTAGAGAACATCCTCCCTTGGAGAGAAGAGAATCGGAGCCCACGCTGATAGGCGATGCAGCTCGGTGTACCACAATTGTTGCACACAACCTGGAGGAATGAGATTGAGCAGGCATGGCTCTTGCTTCATTTTCTGAAGTACTCGCGGAATGAGTGGAAACGGGGGAATACGTAGGCGAACAACCCCATCCAATGAAACTGTAAGGCATCTCCCCACAATTTTGTATGAGGAATCCTGCTTGCGAAAAGAGGACACTTTTTGTTGAGGAACGTAGCGAACAGATCTAATGTTGGATAACCAAAAAAATTTCCCTGTGTTTGGTAGCAGCCTTAGATTACTGAGAGAAATAGTTCCTGAGGGGTTTCTATGGGGAATGTTATTAAGGGGCAAAATCATCAATAAACCAATCAACCACTAAAGCAATAATAGTAAGCAACAACATTTCACTGTGTTAAAATAATAAGCATGTACAAGTAAGTAAAAAAATCAATTCGTGATTTATTTCAACCTCCCAAATGGGTTACAATCTAGAAAAAACTAAAATTATGTTAAAAAAACCTTTTGTGAAAAAAAGGTAACCATACAATATATATTACACTGTAAAATTATCAAAACAAATCCATATGCAAAACAAGTCGACGCGGCGTTTCGGTGTCTACTCAATCCTTACACCTTCATCAGGACAAACATATGAAATTCACAGTATCTGTAGTTTGATTACAGAATTGAGTTTAGTCACTCTCTTCAAGGTTTAATGGCTTGGCGTAGACTGGCTTATGACGATTTAGTCACGCTTGGGAGCTTTTAAATATGCCTCCACGTTTTCACCTTGCACGGAGGAACCACCGACACGAAGGCGAACGCACGGAGGAACAGGGAGGCCGGTCTGTAACTCACAGATATCCTTGAACTGAAATTACCAAGCGGAGGTGCAATAAATCAAAAAGCACACCGGCAAATCCAACCATTTTAAGTTGGACATCTATCATATCACCAGACCTAGGAGATCCTAATTATACACGGTGGTTCCTCCGTGCAAGGTGAAAACGTGGAGGCATATTTAAAAGCTCCCAAGCGTGACTAAATCGTCATAAGCCAGTCTACGCCAAGCCATTAAAACTTGAAGAGAGTGACTAAACTCAATTCTGTAATCAAACTACAGATACTGTGAATTTCATATGTTTGTCCTGATGAAGGTGTAAGGATTGAGTAGACACCGAAACGCCGCGTCGACTTGTTTTGCATATGGATTTGTTTTGATAATTTTACAGTGTAATATATATTGTATGGTTACCTTTTTTTCACAAAAAGGTTTTTTTAACATAATTTTAATTTTTTCTAGATTGTAACCCATTTGGGAGGTTGAAATAAATCACGAATTGATTTTTTTACTTACTTGTACATGCTTATTATTTTAACACAGTGAAATTTTGTTGCTTACTATTATTGCTTTAGTGGTTGATTGGTTTATTGATGATTTTGCCCCTTAATAACATTCCCCATAGAAACCCCTCAGGAACTATTTCTCTCAGTAATCTAAGGCTGCTACCAAACACAGGGAAATTTTTGGGGTAATTCTAAATCCCCCTCCCTGACATCCGTCACTAGGGGACCCTCCATTTGTTTGAGCATGCTAATGTTGGATAACCCCAGGACTGAAAAAACACCTTCAAGTGTTAATCGTTGAGCTCCCATTCATCGCATTGTTTGGATACACTGCCAAGAAAGTCGGCCTTCTCGTTGTGAACATCAGGCACGTACTCCACTCGCAAGGAGATGTGGTTGACAAGGAGCCATTCCCATATATTTTGAGCAAGAAAGGAAAGCGCTGGAGATCTCTTGCCGTCTTGCTTTTGGAGGTAAAATATTGTTGTTGTATTATCGGTCCTGACTAGCACCGACGTACCCTTGATATGAGGCAGGAAGGCTTTCAGACCCAGGAATAAGTGGTCCTGTTTGGACCACTTGTTGTGCACCCGTAATTCTTGAAGGTGAGCCCCACCATTTGTCAATTGACACATCCATGGTTTTCACCAGCTGTATCACAGTGTAAATGAAAGAGAGGCCTTGCGAAAGGTTTTCCTTGACCATCCACCATCCTATTGCGGCTCTCATTGCAGCTGAAATGTGAACTTTATCATTGAATGAAGCTTAAGACAGAGTCCATTGTGCATCGAGCTGCTTCTACAGCGGTCGCATGCGGTATGAGCGGGATGCAAGAAGACATCATCCCCAGCATGGACTTGTACTGCCTCACAGAAACAAACTTTTTTGTTGAAAGAAGCTTTGTTGTACCCAGAATACCCAATATCCTTTCTTGAGTGGAAAAGGCCTTGCCGAGATTTGTGTTGAGACGTGAACTGAGAAAGATCAACGATGTGGCTGGAAAAATTGACGATTGTTCCAGGTTGATGCGGAGACCTAGAGACTGGAAGAGAACTAGACAGGCTCTTGTTGATATTTCTGCCACTTGAAAAGACTGAGCCTTTAGGAGCCAATCCTCCAGGTATGGGAACACCTGGTGACCTGATTGTCTTAAAAAGGCTGCTATCTGTGCCATGCACTTGGTGAACACCCTGGGAGCGGATTTCAAACTGAATGGAAGCACTTTGAATTGGTAATGGTGCCCTGCCACCTCGAACCCTAGAAATTGTAGATGCTTTTTGCGGTAGAACATTTGGACGATCCTCAATGAATTCCAGAGTGTGGCCATGCTGGAAATTGTCTTGAACCCATTTGTCTGAAGAACTGTAGTTCCATTTCAGAAAGGATGCAGAGAAGAAAATATCGTGGTGTGGGACTCTGGTGGCAGGGGCCTGATGAACTTCACTGCCTCCTATTGGAGTCTTGGGACTTTCCAGCAGATTGTTACCACTTGCGTTCTGCCAGACTCAAGTAATACTGAGCCGTGCTGGATTGAAAAGACTGGTCGTACGGCTGCTAGGTACTCTGCAGATATGGCTGGTACTTCTATTGTAATTGTGGCTGGGATAAGAATTGCACTTGCAATCTAACCCGAAAGGACGGAAAGCGACACTGCTGGAGACTGCCTAAGGCTTTGGCCGTGTCCTTGTCTGTCTTTATGGATTGAAGCGCCTCGTCTATGTGCTTACTAAACAAGCACTCTCCATCGAAAGGCAAGAAATTGGCTTGGACCTCTGAATGAAAAGTCTTTAGCCACCTTGGCGAGCAGAACCACCCCTCCTGCCATCTTGCGAAACGCAGTGGATGAAACTTCCACGGCTATTTCAATGAGCTCCAAAGACACACTTTCTCCCTCCAATAGAATGCCCTTAGACTCTTTCTTTTATCTTCCGGGAGATACTCAAACAGAACAGAGATGCCAGACCACATCTGCGGGTCAGTTCTCCCAAGAAAGGCCATGGCATTAGAGGCTCGAATGCATGTGGCTGCCAATGCCGAGAACCTCTTTCCAATATTGTCGAGGCGATGCCCCTCCTTGTTTGGTGGGGCTGTACATGCAGACGCTGGATTCTTGCCTCTTCTCTGCACTGCCTACATGACAGTCTGGCCTTGGGTGACCAATGAGGCTTGCAGACGATTCGTCAGGGGCCAGGTATTTTTTATTCAACTTTGGAATGACAGATGGAATGGAGGCTGGTGTTTTCATTAGCTTCAGTCCTTCTTGCCATAGAAAGTCAACGTTGAGTGCCTGGTTTAAAATCATATAGAAAACATTCAGTATGATTAGCTAGCATTGGAAAGTCAAAATGCTTAGAAGCACACTCCAGAAGATCAGGAAATCCCCCAATAACTGCAGGAGGGGTATCCGCATCAGTAGGGATGGGAGATGGTGGCATAGAGGCTATGTAGTCATCCCATTCATCATGGGTGTCTATGTTGTTTGTATCTGAGTATCCTCTGTAATGACTATGGGGCCGATTCACAGAACTAATCAGGGACAAAATCCTAAACTCACTACTTTTGGTATTCACAGAAGACATTTAGTAGTAGCAAAGTTAGGATTTTGTCTTAAGTTAGGATATTGTCTTAAGTTAGGATTTTGCCTTAAGTTAGGATTTTGTCTTCAGTTAAACTTAAGTTTGTCTTAGGTTTTGGTCTTAACCTGTTGCCTGCGTGTGTCAGCCAACGGCTGTCGTGAGCACTACCTCGGTAGTGCTGCACACATCCGTTGGCCGACGACGCAATGGAACGCCCGCACTGCAGCGTATTTTGCGCCGCATTTAAAGAGTTAAGACAAAATCCTAACTTAAGACAAAATTCTAACTTTACTACTACTAAACGCCTTCTGTGAATACCAAAAGTAGTAAGTTTAGGATTTTGTTTAAGATTAGTTCTGTGAAGAGGCCCCTATAGGAGGAGGGATGGACTTTTCTCTGGTGACTTTGAGAGTGCTTTGTCTCAGATGAATAGTGGGAACTTCTTGAGGAGGTAAAGGCCTTCGATGAGCATTTCTGTCCTGAAAACGTTAACAGTGGTCAATCATTTGACAGAGATCAGATACCAGAGACACACGAACGTTCATTGACAGTTCCCTAAAATGATGACACTCCTCCTCCCTATCATCATAAGGGTACCTTACCTGGAAGGAATCTGGCCGCTGCATAGCAGACGTGTCTCCCTTCGCAAAAGGACTGTGATGGACTGTATGTGGGGGCAAGCATGCTCTGATTCTTGGAAGTCTAAAAGGTGAGCAGGAGGTAAAGGGGATATCTTGGAGAAATCCTGAATCTGTCTGGGTTGAAGAAGACAGATTTTTCCTCCGTTGACGGGCTTGATGATGGTGCAACAGCCGATGTGATCATCTACGACACAGTCGACGGTGCGTGGATGGCTTTTATCTGCGTGGCTGTCATCGTTGGAGTCGTCAGAGGACCGGTGGTTGACTCTGAAATTCTCAATGGCGGTGAAGGCCTCTTCGCCGACATCGTTATCGGCGTCAATGCTCCTGCCACCTTAGCTGCCGTCGATGTCTTGACTGTTGTCATCGTAGTCGTCAATGAGGAAGATGTTGATGGTGCCGGAACCTCAGATTTTCTTGAGAAGAGTGGAATCTTCGACAACGAGGCCGTCGACGGTCGAGAAGACAGGTCTCTGAGAGGAGTCAGAGAAGCAGAAGCTGGAGTTGAGAAAGGCCTTGAAGCCTCTGTCTGAGGTTTCTTGTGGTGTTTCCCTTCAGATGTGTCCTGGAACTTGGATCTCTTAGAGTACCCATGATGCAAGGAGCAACTGTCCTCCTTTCTTTTCCTTGAAGAAGAAGGGGCCTTTTCCTCAGGTTCCGACTCTGAGTCTGAAGCAGCCTTCCTTTTCTGAAGCCTGAATAGCAGCCTACCCTCCCTGTCTTTTAGAGTTTTAGCTGAAACAATGCAGCAATATTTGCCTTCCCTGGGATCGTGACTAGGCACTGTTTTTGGGGGTCTTCAGAGAATAGTCTACATTTCCCACAGGTCTTACAAGGCCTAAACAGACCTTTTTTAGGCTCTGTAATCTCAACAATAAGGAAGGGCAAAAGTATATAGTCCAAAATACCGTGAGAGTTCCAGAGGCTGACACTGGGGGTCAAAAATTGAAGATGAAATACTGTAACTGAGCAGAGCTGAGGGAGACTCCCTATCACATGATATGCAGTAAGAAATCTGAGGTATGGTGGCTCTGTAGGGGAAGGGAACTCTGAGGTCCCTACTGTGATTGGCTGACATTTGGATGATATAAATGAGGCTGAATGGTTACATAAGTGAGTTTTCTGTTCTATGGAGGTCTATGGTGATGTTTTATAACTGCTAATTCTTCTATTACCGTGGGACTCCCACCATGACAACAGGGATGATTCAATCATGTGAATCTATAACAGATACAATACTGGAGAACCAACTTATCAATCGTGTCAACTCAAATGATATACTCCACCCCACGCAATTGGGCTTTAGAGCCCTCTATGGAGTCAGCCCTACTTCTTGCAACTGAAATCTTGATAAGGCGTGCTAATGAAGGACAAACAGCTGCTTTGGTGTTACTTGAACTAAGCACAGCTTTTGACACAGTATTGTATAACCTATAACCTACTTCTTCAGAGGTTAAGTCCATGCGGAATTAGGGGTACAGCTTTATGCTGGATGCCCTCTTTCCTTCTATCGCGTAGCTTTCAAGTAGCCCAGCACCTGCATATGTCAGATAGCATTCCTCTCATGCAAGGGCCTATATTTAGCCCTACCCTATTCAATCTATATATTGGCCCTTGCAAAAATTGTGGTAAAACACAATGTAACAATTTTGTCCTATGTTTTTGATACACAGCTCATTGTCCCTCTAACTCAGGACACTGAGGTGGCTGCCACTCAATTTTCTTTATGCCTAGAGGAGCCTCCTGGATGTCCAACAATTGCCTAAAACTTAATGGCAATAGAACAGAAGTAACGATAATCGGGAAAGCGCCTTCTATCTGGTCATCGGCCTGGTGGCCTGAGGCCCTGGGAGAAACCTCTGTCCTAAACAACAGAAATGAAAATCTAGGGGTGTGGTCGGATCCTAAACTCTTGTTTGAGAGGCAAATTAGGAAGGTAACTGTAAGTGCTTAGGGACTCCCAAAGTCCTAAGGAAACTCCTCGACCTACTACCTATAGCGGCCGAAAAACTATTGTTCCTGCCCTAGTTACATCTCAAATAGACTATGGTATTATCCTCTATCTGGGAGCTTCTAAAGGAAGTTTATTCAAACTCCAACGCATCCAAAACGCTGCTGCGCGGTTGGTCCTTAATCTCTCTAAAGCTCAGTCGGCTCTTCACTGGTTGCCAGTGGAGAACAGAATAACCTACAGACCTTGTGCTACTGCCACCAAAATTTGTGGAACAAAGGCCCGAGCTACCCGCAATCTATGTTAACAGCCTACATACCTGCATGCAATCTAAGATCTGTAGGGTCTCATTTGGTCACATGCCAAGAGTGCAAAGGGCCAGATGGGAGCCCGGTCCTTCAGTTATCTTTCAGCCAAAAGGTGGAACACTTTGCCACTGAATTGGAGAACTGAACCTACGGAAAGGACCTTCCACAAGGGACTAAAACGTGGCTGTTTCTCCCTCAAATATACAGAATATCTAGTGGTCTTCCTTTAGTGCTCCTGCTCTTGTTAGCTTAGGCATAGTTCTTCTTCTACCCTTCTCTTTCCTTCCTCATAGGGGGTTAGAATCCTAGCGCGGGTACACAATGTTGTGTGTAACCAGGCGCTTTACAAATGGTAAATAAATAAATGCTAGCCCTTGGCACTAAAACAATCCTAGTGGACTAGAATCAACTACAGAAACTCCCTACAAGAGGAGGTGGACCATTTAATGTAATACTAGGGGTGCCAACAATATAATGTACGAAAAAGCACACAACACCTCTTTCTCACCGAGCTTATGGGACTCACTTGACCTTTACCTCCAAAGAGTGGACCCGCCATAGCCTTCACATATCAGGGCAAATACCACAAACACACATCCTAGGCCTTGCAGACCTGTGGCCACCAAAACCCCTATAGTTCTGACTACAAATCAAGTGATCAAAGCTCCCCTCCCCCTTTCTTTCGCCACTCTCATCCCCTCTCTTCTCTCACTCTCCTCTAGCTCTTCTTCTCTTGCACACTTTGACAATTTATCCTACATCTAATTAGTGTATGCCAGTTTTCGCTCAGCTCTTGCATACGGACCACTCATTCTTGTTGTTACTCCATGTTCTACCTATAGTAAGCCCGTAACCACCACCTCTATAATTATTAAAGCGACCTGTAATGTAATGTCATTCCACGATGAACGAATGTAATGTACAGTGGCACTAATTAATGTAAGGAACTGGAATGTATTGTCGTCCTACAATGAAATTGTATATTGCTATATATCTTACCTTGTAGTGTGCTAGCATATTTCACTATGTATCTGCCCTTTGCTTATCTGCTTCTCTCTTATATATATACCTTGATAATAAAATGTTTGAACCCAAGAAAGTTGACTTGTGTGACTGGGAGTTTGTCGGTGCTCCACAGAGAAGGCACAGTAGTGTTCTGGGGTAATGCCTGTGGCATGCATGCTCTTGTAACCTAATCCACCTCCTCCTTTATCTGGCCTTCTTCAGATATGAAAATGAGCTGGCCATGCGCCAGAATGTGGAGGCTGACAACCATGGGCTGCGCAGAATTCTAGATGACCTGACCATGTCCAGATCTGAAATGGAGATGCAATTCGAGAACCTGACAGAGGAGTTGGCCTACCTCAAGAAGAATCACCAAGAGGTAGAGGTCTAATCATGACCCATTAATGATAGCTTTCACTTGGATGGTGCCTGCTTCTCATTTTGGAAGTGTGAATGGCCTTCAGTTCTGTTTTTAGGATTCCTGAATCTATTTTACAACTGCAACTTTTCTCCAAAAGGCTAGTAATGAAGGTATAGTGTCTGCGCAGGGGTGATTTACTGGGGAAATAGGTGACCTTCTAGAGGGGAGTGAGCTAATGAGAAAAGCCTGATCTGGTTGTTAGAGGGTGTGGGGTCTGTTCGGCACTACGTTCTAAAGGGAGGGAGAGTTGCCATATGTGTGTGGTTTAAGAGATAATATGTTATTTTTTAAGCAGTATGCTCTCCTGGCTGAGGCACCATTTTTGGGAAACGGCATTTAGTGGGTGAGAATGTGATCAGATATGAAGATGTTCTCTATTGCAACATGGCTTCTAGAGGCCAAGGCAGCTGTCTATGTAGTTGTCTCTTGCAATGGCTGGGGTGCAGTAGTTTATGATAGTGTGTTCTATTGGCATACAGTGTGATTTTAATGTGTAATATGTTTTGGTGGCAAAAGCTTGATCCAATCTGCCATGGAATTTCACAGGCTACCATGTTGTCTATTTAAGTTTTCAATTATACTTACCTAGTGAATTGCCTATTGAGGTCTATATTCTCCTGGATGAGGGTGTGATCTACACATTTATAAGTTCTTCTGGCGCATGATGTGATCTTTTGGGTGTTGTACAACACCAGCTAAGGGCATGGTGTCTTGGTAACTAGTTGTACCAGAAGCAAGTTCCGGGTATTGAATTGCACTGGAATAGTGTCTAACCCATAAGCTTATAATATGCTCTGTTGGACTCAATTTTGATAAACAGGGCACACATTTGTGTTATTTAGTGTTTTACCTTGTGAAGTTCATGTAGTATGAATACAAGAATGAGGTGTAAACAGGAGGCTGCTGGAATGGTGTGAGCGTTGTATAGTTGTACCTCTATGGTCTGTTAAGCTGAAGAGTTAGTAGCAGGATCAGGATTCTGCAGGTGGCATGTGGTCTGGTGGGAAGATGCTTGTTATAAAGATAAAGTATGTGGTTTTATTTAAGGGGAGTGGTATTTATTAAATAGTAAGGTGAAGTGCAAGGGGTTATAATGTGGGTTGGATCTAGGTGAAGGTGGGTCTAATGAAAGGGGGTCTTATGTAGGATGCAGTGTTATAGGGAGAGAAGGTGTGAGCCAATGAAGGGCGTGTTGTAGAGTGTACAGTGACGGGTTGTAGTCTCTTCGCAGGGGTGTGCACTTGTGGGAGATGGTGTTATTTAATAGGAGAGGTGTGGCGCAGAGGCCAGAGCAACGTACTCCGGAGCGCGGGGCTCACAGTTCAATCCCCAAAGCCTATGGAAGCTCAACATCAGGTGACTATGGGCAATAGCTCACTTAATCTCCTCAATGGCCCCCCAATGCCTTGATACCCTTAGGGTGATCATTTGCGCTATACAAATGTGGAATTATTATTTTATTATTAGGACGAGCTGTGAGGTCACGGATGTCGACTTGTGAGAGGAGGCATGATCTAACGAAAGGCAGTGTCTTCAAAGATCTGAGACAGTGTTCCCCAGGGTTTAATTATGAATTTCTTAAGGGTGGATTTAGGTTTTCAATAGATTTATGATCCCAATGCCCTCTAGTCAATTCCCACGGCATTCATTTGAAATCTAGTGTTCCCCAAATCTTTTACATGTATATTTATTCCTGTTCATATGATCTGCAAGCCAATGGTCTTCTTGCTCTGCACAGGAAATGCTGAATGTGTCTGGAAATGTGTGTGGCCAAGTAAATGTCGAGATGGACGCTGCTCCTGGACAAGACCTCACCGAAGTCCTGAATAGAATGAGAGGCGACTATGAGGCGCTGGCGGAGAAGAACCGCAGGGAAGCCCAGGCCCAGTTCTTGAAGGCGGTAAGAAGCTTGTTACAAAGGCACATTGTGCAATGTAATATGGTGAGCAGCCAAATATGCAGGCGTATTTCACACTTGTTGGAACCTAACAATGCTCTCCTCTCTCTTTCAATCTGTTGTCTCAGTCTGAAGAATTGAAAGTACAGCTCACTGAGAACGTGCAGGCGGTGCAGTCATCGAAGAGCGAGGTGTCAGATTCTCGTCGCACTCTCCAGAGCTTGCAGATCGAGCTTCAGTCTCAGTTGGCCATGGTACGTATGTCTCAGATACCGTGTGATTAATAAGCATGGGCGTAAAATCCATTCCGCTTGCGGATTTTCGGCAAATTCGCAATCCGCGAACTCTCGCGAACTTGCCAAAAATTCGTAAATCCGTGCGAAGCGGATTTTTTGCTTGGTCGCACTTGCCAACTAGAATACTATACAATTTCGCGGGAGTAAACACTTGCGAACACGTAGATGCGGCGGGCAGCGACAATCTCGCAATTGCGAGATTGCAAAATTTACAATTTCGCACAAGAAATCCACCAGCAGGCAGCATAAACCTTGAAAATTATGATTTTTATCAGAATAACTCCTCAGGTTGACATTTGCCTGCACTTTTTTTTTGCAAGGAGTTCATTTTGGGGGGGGGGGGAGGAAGGAAGTGCCCCGCAGTCTCCAACTTCCTGTTCCTGTCCAGCAGGCTCCTCCCAGTGCTTTCTTCATGTGCTGGTCACTTTGATTTGGATCTTGACCTGGAAGGATTACTTTTTGTGGATGCTGCTGGATATTTGGATTTTTGCAAAACTGAAAGCACTCAGCAGGTGCAAAAGTTAAATCTTATCATTAGTAACCATTCCCTGTAGTGCCTGGAAGGATTACTTTTTGTGGATGCTGCTGGATATTTGGATTTTTGCAAAACTGAAAGCACTCAGCAGGTGCAAAAGTTCAATCTTATCATTAGTAACCATTCCCTGTAGTGCTTCCTGAGGGGCCCCTTCAGAGTTCAGTTGCCTACTTGCAACTATTCTATGACCCTGCTCTGACCCTCACAGCAGGCTCAGAGAATGGCTACAAGTATACAACAAAGGTCCTGTTAAAAAAATTACACTGCAACAGAAAGAAATTACAGATAAGGAAGCAGGTGCCAGCCAGGAAGTTCAAATTCAGTGACACATTAATCAGCCCCTAATTCATTCATGTCAGTTGAGGCAGGGCAGGTGTGCTTTTCCCCCCATAATCTACAGTGATGAACTAGAGGGTGGCATGGGTGAGCCAGAGGGTGGCATGGGTGAGCCAGAGGGTGCCAGTGGTGAAACAAAGGGTGGCAGTGGTGAAACAGAGGGTGCTGTGATGAACCAGACGTAGAAACAACATGGTCGCGACCGTTGCTACCCGACAAGTAAGTTTGCGTTTGCGAACTGGTAAAAAACCCTTGCGAAATGGCAGAAACACTTGCGAACACAAAAAAAAAAGGAATCCGCAAAATTTGCGAGAGTTCGCGGATTTTGCGGATTGCGAATCCGTAAATACGCAATTTTGCGAATTGCCAATTCGCAAAATCCGCCCATTCTTAGTGATTATCAGAAGTAGAGGAATACACTTTTACTCACGTGAGTGTATACTTTTTTTAAAAATTCTCTGTTGATACCTAGATGTAGGCTTTTTAAGTAATCTAGACATATTTGCAAAAATATTCTTCAAATATCAGTAGAATTACATAGAATGAATAAACCTCATGTCAGCAGCAGCTTCTCCCAAAATATAAACCTGCCTATTTAAAATTCTTAAAAATAGACAATGCATGATATAGTGATATGTTAATGGACAGCATACGGATGGCCACCTTCAAAAATTGCAACATCTTGAGTTTTCATTTCTTTACTGACATTACAGCCTACCCCACTAAGTGGCACAAGAAATGGGGCAGCTTTGTGGGCATAGTGTTTCACAGTGAGAGGTGAAGGGTGTTCAGCCATTAGTATAGTGCATATAAACCAAACACAAAAGGATGCTCTCAACATGAGGTGCCAATAAACATGCACTTTATCAAACTGCTCTTGGTTCTCTGCCAGCCTACTTGACATGTTTGTAGTGCTCCTGTCTGTTCTGTAACATGCTGGGGTCATCTCTTGACAGAAAAGCTCCTTTGAAGCAACCTTGGCAGAGACAGAAGGAAGGTACGTGGACCAGCTCACGCAGATGCAGCAGAGGATCAGCGGCCTGGAGCAGCAGCTGATGCAGCTCCGCAGCGACATGGAGCAGCAGAGCTTCGAGTACCAGCAGCTCCTGGACATCAAGGCCCGGCTAGAGATGGAGATCGAGACCTTCCGGCACCTGCTGGAGGGAGGGTTTGTGTAAGGAAAGCTTTCATAGCTATCTCAACTCTCTTATAAGGGGCAAGAATTGTCTACTGGAAGGATATCATTCATAGTTAACAATGTCCCCTTAGACCTTAATAGAGTGACGTTGATACACATTCTTGCGTTGACCCCATGGATAGTAACTCATAATCCTTTCCCAAAAACTCTATAGGTTTAATGGGCTATATGTCAGACTAGCGAGGATAAAAATATAGACCTGTCAAAATACTGTGGCCAAAATATGGAATAGCAGAATATTTTGAGGCCCAGCACAAAAACAATATGGGAAGGGGGACTGCACAGCCCCCTTCCAGGCCGATTTTGTCCCCAGGGATCCCATTCCCGTGGCCAAGCCATTAAAAAACAAGGGGAAGTGGGTTGCGTGCCTCCCCCTCCCCAGACAGTGCTCAGCCTCGGGACCCCATACCCCTGGACCTAGCTGTGCAATCCAAAGGAAGGGGGGTGCGCAGCCCCTCTTTTGGAGCCAATAATGGCCCTGGGAACCCCATCCCCGTGGGCTGGGCTACTGCTCTGTCCAGGGGTGCCTACCCTTGGGACCTAGCGTGTTTGTTCTTGCTTGGCTGGAGTATTTGTAACGATGCCAGCTGTCAAATTGGCCTGGGGAGGGGGTCACATGTCCCCCTCCCCCTAATTTTTTATGGCCAGACCCAGGGAGATGGGGTCCTAGGGCCGTCACCAGCCCGGGGAGGGAGTCCCTTTCCTTTCACCGTAATCAGCCCGGGGAGGGGGGCTGTGTGCCCCCTCCCGCATTATCTGACTGTGGGAGGCTGGCCGCAGGCAGGCGCTGCGGGAAACACATGCGTGGTGGGGGTTGGATTAACATAAGGTAATTAAATATTACTTAATGTTAAAAAAGCCCTAGAAATTCAATGAAAAAAACAAAGGTTACTGTGATGTTATAGTTAGAAAACAGAATTAAAAAAAAAACTTTAGATATTCATCACTAAAAACCAAAGGTTACAAGGACATTATAGTTAGGTTCAGATTTTACGAGCACAAAACCATAGAAATTCCGCAGTTCTAGTTATACTTATTTGAAGGAACCATAACTTGTACCGTAAGGTAACTATAACTTGCGCCCTTGCCATGCACTGCTAATTACGCCACAAATTATGTCAGTCCTGACATCTTTAATAACATCATTGATTATATCAGTGCAACGTTTGCTGTGAAATTACAGAGGAGAAAAATATGCCTTGTGATGGCGCAAGTTATAGTTATCTTAGGGCAAGAGTTATAGTTTTTTTAAGAAAAGATCATCGTCGTTGTCATTCTATGTGTTAGCCAAAGTGCACAAAAGTGTTACCAATACCCCGGGAAGACCATTTGTCTCCTCGAATTATGGCTTTCTTGGGAATACAGTGATCTATATAGACGTCTTCCTTTCCCCCTTTGAGAAGGCTTTACCAGCATATTGTAGGGGTAGTGAGGATTTCCTGACTAAGGGCTTATTAAGAGCGCTGGTGACCGCCAAGAAAAGTGTGGCAGTGAGGAAACAAAGGGAGCCCTACAGGGCCCCTTTGTGCCTTACGCCATGTGGATCCAAACAGGGGCGCAAAACATGTGCCCCCATGTGTGCATGCACACCAGTACCTGCACGACATGGACTGCAGCAGTGCAGGCCGTGCAGGTAATGCCTTTGACGTTCCCATTGCAGTGTCTATTCCATAGGCACCACCATGGGAATGCCAAAGAACCACCCACCAGACAGGAGAAAACCACTGATCTGGCAGGCAGTTAATACATGGGTCTGGTGGTACAGGAGCAGGGCGATCACATTCCCACACCGCCAAAATCTTAATAAGGCCTTAAAATACATAATGTGGAATGCGATGAATCCTTCCTTAGGATCACAATGGACATTACGTCTTTGTACACTTGTATTGATCCTTCATTCAGGGTGCATGCTCTATCTCAGGACTAGATCTTTATGTTTTCTTGAACATAACAAAATCAGCTCCGTATGATTCAATAGCGTTTGAGAGAAAATATTTTCCTGCATGATCAGGTCTTTTATCATCAGAAGACGGGAACTGCAATGGGCACCTGCTTCCCCCCCTGCTTCACGAATCTTGAGATGGCCTGGTGGGAGGAGTAGGTGGCCTTGGCGGAGGGTTATCATGAGGATATGCAGCATGTGTTCATATGGACTCGCTATATTGATGATTTATTTTTTCTTTGGAATGGCCCCATGTATATAAGCATGTATTTATACTATAGATATGTACCTATACATGTGCATTGCTTTGTATAGGGAGAGCCAGGCACTTCCGCTTTGACCAGTTAGCGGTCTAGATGCAGGGATCTCTCACTCATAAAGGGCGCAAGGCTTGCGGTGCGGTGAGTTGGGCAGTGGCAGTGTCCTCGAACCGCTTGGCGCTGCAGAGTGTGTAGGCAACTTGTTTTAAAAATCTCTTTTAATGTTTAATTTCCGTTGGCCTCTGGTTTTCTTTTAACAGTGTACAACATTTGTTTGCGGCGGAGTGCTAGGGGCGTTTGTTATCCTCACCTCAGCGGAAGCCTGGGCTCAGTCTCCACTCCTTCCCGCCTCGGTCCGACGCGGTTACTAGTACCGTTGCACGGAGGGCGGGGAAGGGAGAGCCAGGCACCTCCGCTTCGACCAGTTAGCGGTCTAGCTGCAGGGATCTCTGACTCATAAAGGGCGCAGGGCTCGCGGCTGCAGTGCGGTGAGTTGGGCAGTGGCAGTGTCCTCGAACCGCTTGGCGCTGCAAAGTGTGTAGGCAACTTGTTTTAAAAATCTCTTTTAATGTTTAATTTCTGTTGGCCTCAGGTTTTCTTTTAACAGTGTACAACATTTGTTTGCGGGGGAGTGCTAGGGGCGTTTGTTATCCTCACCTCAGCGGAAGCCTGGGCTCAGTCTCCACTCCTTCCCGCCTCGGTCGGACGCGGTAACTAGTACCGTTGCACCTAGGGCGGGGAAGAAAGAGCCAGGCACTACAGCTTCGACCGGTTAGCGGTCTAGCTGCAGGGATCTCTCACTCATAAAAGCCACATGCCTCAGCGACCGCGCAGTGTGGGCGCGCCACCGACGCGCCGAAGGCACGCCAAAGACAAGCCTGTCTGCGCCCGTTCGTGGCAGTCCGGGGCCTGGGGCCAGAACCCCTGGTGGTTTCGGAGTAGGATTAGAGTATAGCTCCCTAGAACTTCATGCACTCTTCCCCGCTATTGATGACTCATGTAGGCACAGTATTGAGGGAGGGAGCAAGAGTTGGGAGTGTAGGTATTATTCTTTCAGGTTGAGCGCCTGGAGGGAGGTTCAGGAGGCGAGCTCGTCTTTGAACCTCTGCCTACTGAACTGTAGATCACTTAGAAAACACAGGATGGAGATCTATGACCTTCTTTTAGATGGTCAGGTAGTTTGATGTTCCTTAGCGAGACTTGGCTGGATGAGGATTCAGTGCCTGAAATCCTCAAGGCATTGCCTAGCGGCTATGCGATCACCAGTGTAGATAGGCTTTCCTGCAGAGGAGGGGCGGTGGTGATCATTTTTAAGCACATCATCCATTGCTCTATCGAGACAGTCGTTATAGCAGATAGTGAGGCTGGTCTTTTTACGATCAGGGCTGCCTCGAACTACATCCTGAAAGGGCGCCTGGTCTATAGACCCCCTGGACCTCTCACTCGCTTTTCATCTCGCTTGATAGAATGCCTCATACAACCAGCACTTCGATAAGAGAAACTCTTATTGCTCAGTGATCTAAATTTGCACTTTGATGACGCAACGAATACTGGGGCTTGAGAGTGATGTCAGGAATTGGCTACTACACAACTTACGTTAAAATCTGATTTCCCCACTCATCAACTGGGTCATTTACTTGACCCTATTTTTGCCAACTGGGGTGCTATAGTTGTGAGGTCACTGCTTCCTGTTTTATGGTCTGATCACTTCTTGGTTCCTTTAGCGGTGAGGTTGCCCGGGTTAAAGATACAGGAGAAATCCAAGATGAAAATAGCACACCGGAAGTGGGCCGGCTTCTCTCAAAAGAAGTTTAACAATGCCCTCGCTCAGGGTGGGCTGCCGGGGGGATTAGATGCTGAAGGTGCATGCAAATCCTTGGATAGGCGCATTACGGAGGCACTGGACAGCACCACTCCCTGTACACTAAAAATGCCGGGAAGAGTACAAAAATCATCTCCCTGGTATAACACCGCCTTGAGAACTGCTAAAGCAGATTGTAAACACCTAGAAAGGTGGTGGAGGAAAGACTTCTCTGCCCAGGTGAAGAGGGAGTATAAAGTCACCCTGAAGAGATATCATGTGCTCATCAGAAGGGCTAAGGCATCCTATTATCAGGATAGAATTGGGGCGGCTGAAAATTCAGCGAAGGAACTGTTTAGGGTCTATAAAGAAATATCCTCCCTAGCGGAAACGGTAGCACCAGTGGTTGACTCAGAGGAGTCATGCAATTGTGTGTCGGATTTTTTTGCAGATAAGGTGGAGAAGATTTACTCCACCTTCCCTGCCTCGGCTCGAGTAGGCCACGGGACCTCTGGGGAAGCTGGTCACATTCTAGAGATAGATAGTATTAATAAATTAATTGTTCCCACCCCCCAGAGATTTTAACAAAAGTTAGCATCAGTAATAAGTCAGGTTCTCCCAGACCCTGCCTCCCCCAAGCTGCTTAGAGGGGGTATTGAAACTCTTGAGCCTTGTATCAGACACCTCTTGGAGTTATCCTTTAAGTCAGGAACGGTGCCGTTAAGATGGAAGGAAGCAGTGGTCCTTCCACTACCTAAGAAACCCCACATTAGTCTAGACCAACTTGATAATTTGCATTAAATTTCCTTGCTTCCTTACTTCGCAAAAGTTGTGGAGAAGGTTGTACGCCACAAGACCGTAGCGTGAGTCTTGTGGCGTGTTTATCTGGAGACAAGCATGTATTGTTTGTTTTTAACTGAGGCAACATTTTTCAAATAGATACTTCGTAATTTGCTTACTTTGCACTATCGTACCTCCTTCGTATTGTTTCCTGGGGCCTTTGTATCTAGAGTGCTAACGCAGTGCCAGGAACGTTATCCTGACCCGCCTGAAGATTAGCGCTCTAGTGGTTAGGGTGGTTGGTAATTTCTGGCTCCCCCTCCACTTCCTGTCCCTTATTTAATCCAGAATGTAGCGACCGCGCAGATCGTAGCGTGAGTCTTGTGGCGTGTTTATAACTTTTTAACTGGAGACAAGCATAGCTGAGCGTTTAAATTGTATTGTTTGTTTTTAACTGAGGCAACATTTTTTAAATAGATACTTCGTAATTTGCTTACTTTGCACTATCGTACCTCCTTCGTATTGGTTCCTGGGGCCTTTGTGTCTAGAGTGCTAACGCGGTGCCAGGAACGTTATCCTGACCCGCCTGAAGATTAGCTCTCTAGTGGTTAGGGTGGTTGGTGATTTCTGGCTCCCCCCCTCCACTTCCTGTCCCTTATTTATTCCAGAATGTGGCGACCGCGCAGATCGTAGCGTGAGTCTTGTGGCATGTTTGTAACTTTTTAACTGGAGACAAGCAGCTGAGCGTTTAAATTGTATTGTTTGTTTTTAACTGAGGCAACATTTTTTAAATAGATACTTCATAATTTGCTTACTTTGCACTATCGTACCTCCTTCATATTGTTTCCTGGGGCCTTTGTATCTAGAGCGCTAACGCGGTGCCAGGAACGTTATCCTGATCCGCCTGAAGATTAGCGCTCTAGTGGTTAGGGTGGTTGGTGATTTCTGGCTCCCCCGCTCCACTTCTTGTCCCTTATTTAATCCAGAATGTGGCGACTGCGCAGCGGGCGAGTGCAGCGGGCGCACCGGCGGCACGCCAAAGGCAAGCCCGTCTGCACCCGTCCGCGCCAAGACCGCGACAGGCGCAGGCCTTCCTGGCCTTAATCTCCCTCACATTGTCTACCAAACCAATGACCTTAGAAAGCTTGACTTCCAAAACAAGTGTACCTGTCAAATCCCTATGGAGCATATTTGGGGTCCTATTTCTTGTCGAACCTGCTCCTGGACTATGTCCATGCTTTCATCTGACGCCTCGACACAGATATCTATCACCCCTATCATTCAATCTAGCCTCAAAGGAGGGCTTATTAATGAGCGGTCAATGTGCAGTCATAGCCAGGATATTAAGGAACTAATTCTTGAATTCAAATTAGATTTCCTTTTTATAACCGAAACTTGGCTAAATGACTGGAGCAACCCTGATCTGTCGATCGCTCTGTCACCTGACTATATCATATTCAGGGTGGACAGGTTGAGTGGCAGAGGAGGAGGTGTTGCTATAATTATAAGAAACACTCTGAAGTGCCACACGTTTAGTCTTAGCCACCTTAAATGTGCTGAAAGCATTGGCTTTTCCATCATGCTTAATGCCTCGCTGTCTTTCACAGGAGGCTTAATATACCGTCCCCCAGGTAGCTCTACCGTGTTTCTTGAATCTCTGGGCGAATCCCTAGGTCAGCTGCTACTTTGTTATCCTCATTTCACGCTACTTGGAGACTTCAATTTACAGCTGGAATCGATTCATAAACTTTTATTCGATTGACATAACATTCAATCATAAAAAGTACAATTTAACAATCAAAATAAATTTTCATGGATACACAATTAAAACTGTAAAAAAAAAAAAAAAAAATACAAATTAAGTGCAACACTAAAGGAAAAACAATAGTTACGATAGAGTAAACAAAGTGTGAAGAATGTCAATTCATGTAATAGAAGACCCAATCATAAAACGTGTTTTTAAACAGGATTTCAGGAAAAGTGCCACACATTTAGCAGCATGGGGGGTGTCCAGCATCTGGAGAGCCAGAAAAGCTGGCCGACACGTTCTCAACCCCATGCTACGTAAGAGGGGAATTATCCATTTTTTACGTTGTTGAACAAAGAAAAAGCAGAAAAAAATGGTGTGTATGTTTGATTGAACCGAAACACCATCGCACGGACAGCAAGCCATTTCGTGCGACCAATTATGCACATTAGGGAAAGTAACAAGACGAAAAAATAAATTAAAACGAAATCTTGTTAACACATACTTTTCAAAATTAGATAGGAAAAAGGATAAATAGGGCTGGGTACCATGGGTAGATTGTATGGATAAAATGTGCACATTACTTGGCTTCAGTATCTCTGTATAGAGGCGGAGATGCCTCAGATGGTTCATACAGAGAATTTTCAGGGCCTTTTTACTGATGTCAGACAAAGACAGTGGGTCAGAAAAATAGGTATCACAATTCATATCCCTAAAAAAGTTTGAGACATACAGTAACCAGGGAATTTTTTGCCAATTTGCTAAGGTAAGGCAATCCTGGAGAAGGGAGCGGGTAAGATGACATTGAGGTGTTGTCCAAATACGGCGCCATAAAAGAATCGGCTGGCATCTGATGGAATCTATTATATAATCGATGCCCAGCTCGATATGGGAGCCGTATATTGGAGCGCTCCTGGGTAGAGCCAGGATATATTTAATAAACTTAGTGTGGACTAATTGTAGGCTATCAACCTGGACATGGCCCCAAACGGGAGCGCCGTAGGTGGCTACGCTGTGGCATTTTGCTTGATAGATCTTAAGCAGCTCTTTAGGAGCAGGTTTACCCAATTTTCGAGAAAAGGAAACCAAGGCTGAAGTTGCTCTTTGGAAGTGCATTTTTCTGCAAGCCACAGCCTGTTTCCAGGCTAATTGGTCGTCCATTAGGATGCCTAGGTAAGGATATTCCCTGGCACGCTCCAGTCTAACCTGTTCTAGGTAGATAGATTTGGGGTGTTTTACTTTGGGACCAAAGTGCATTACGAAAGTCTTGCTCTTGTTGACTTTTAGTCCCAAGGAGGACATGAACTGGTTATACTTGTCTACTTGTTTCTGCAACTGGATGAGGGTCCTAGCTAGAATGACGGAATCGTCAGCGTACAGTAAGGCAGGGATTGAACGGTGGTCGATAGTAGGAAGGTCCTGGCTACCCTTTAACAAAGCCTTTTCAACCCCGTTGGTATAGAGGTTGAAAAGGAAAGGGGCCAGGACACAGACCTGCCTTACTCCTCTCGTAACAGGAAAAGAAGGTGTTAGTTCTCCGGCTAGCCCAAAGCTCACACACGCGGTAGCGTCGGAGTAGAGCTCGCGCAGGAAGTTAACGAGAGGGGGATCCACTCCAAGGTCGCTCAGAATAGACCAGAGCCTGGAGTGGATCACACAGTCGAAGGCGGAACTGAGGTCAATATAAACTGCGTACAAGTTACCGCGCTTCGCTCCTACATACTTGCCGATCAGTAAGGTTAGGTTTAATGCCTGCTCTATCGTACCAAGGCCCTCCTGGAACCCATACTGGAGATCGGTTAAGATGTTATTTTCCGTCGCCCAGTCCTGGAGTCGTTCCAGGAGAAGGCGCCCAGCGACTTTCCCCAATGAGTCCAGGAGGGAAATTGGTCTGTAACAGGCAGGGTTGCTGCAGTCTCCCTTTTTAAAGATCGGCAATAGTATGGAGGAGGACCAGGAATCCAAGAGGCCATTTGATGAGACTGCCGCCATCACCTGGGTGACAACTGGGGCCCACAATTCTAAGTTGCTAGAGAAGATGTCCAGGGGAACACCGTCTGGGCCGGGCGCTTTTCCTGTTTTTGAACGCGCTAAGGCATGCAAAACCTCACCCAAGCTAAAGTGCAAGTCAATGGGGTAAGTTGAAACACCAGCGGGATCAACGAGTGGGGAGTCTACTGATAGAGCAGGGTCAGAGGGTCCCCCAAATATTTTCGAAAAATGAGACACCCAAAGCTCTGCAGAAATTGCCACCTCTAAGTGCTGCGGTCTATTATCCTCAGCTAAAAAGGGTGATTTAATGACACGCCAAAACTGGGCGCTATCTTTGGATAGACAGCACTCGTGTAATTGGTCCCAAAGGTTTTTCCTTAGAGCCTTTTTACGGATCTGTTGGGCCACCTTATAGTCCTTTCTTAATTTAGCTATCAGAGAAGGAATTCTGTTGGTGCTATTTGTGGCCTGTTTTAAGGCTGATAAGGCTTTGCGACATGTTTTGTCGAACCATCCCATAGAACCTTTCATAGGGGGATTATGTTTGCGAGATAGCACTGAACGCATTACTGAAAGGATCTCTTGAAAACTAGTTAAAATGAACTGGGGTGAAGAATCTACAGCAAGACAGTTGTTTATCCATGGGAGGGAATTGGATATAACTTTGGCAGAGGTAACTAGAGGGTCAATTTTTGACCATTTAACAGAAAAGCCATTCACTTTGTCCATGGCCAATGACTGTTGGATTAGGTGGCTAATCTTATTAGGTTGGGAGCCGCCGCATGGGATGGACAGGATGATACTGTTGGGGTAGTGATCGCTTGAGATGTCAGAACCCGTGCTAAACCGTTGGAGATTACCTTTTAGCAATGATGAACATAGAATAAAATCAATGGTGGACAGCCTACCCCTACCATGAAAGGTAGGCTTAAAATCAATAGGGGGATCTACCAAAACGTTAGCAAAGTCAAGTTCCATTTCAGCCAGGCTATCATTCAAAGCGTTACCAGCACAGGAATGAATAAAATGAGTTAATGGACAGTCATTTTCGTCCTGTCAACCACAAATTCCTTAGCTATAATTAGGGCACAATGAAACATTAAAATCACCCCCCCAAATTGTGTGACATAGAAATGTTGGGTGATTATTACGATAGTCGTTAATTAGAAAAGAAATTTCTTTCACACATTTAATACAATCAGATACACTAAAGTTGTTATAAAAATTAATACAAAGATAAACAGTACTTTTGCTAAATTCAAGCGAAATAATTTGGAAATTCGGGGTGTTATGTAAGACAGATGATTTCAGCAAAGGTAAGGTATTACACAGATAAACAACTAAACCCCCCTTGGATCTGCCATGAGTGGTAGGGCTGGCAGGTGAGTGGAACGTAATATAGCCCTGCAGATGTATCGGAGCTATAGCCCACGTTTCCTGGAGGCAGACTATTTTAAAAGACGAAACGAGGTCCAGCCATGATTTAATTTTTAGTTTAGAGCGGAGACCCGCTATGTTCCAAAATAAGACGGGGAGATGGAACGGTGAAGGAGAGCTCCTGGTGGTAATCGGTTTAGGTGAGGTGACGTGTGTGGAATGACAGTGTTTTAAAGGGAGAAGAGAAGCAAGTGAATTGGTGGGTAGGAGATCGAAAGTAGTAGGTACATGTTTGATAAGGAATGAAGACCGAGAAGGGATGGATGGGGCAATTGACAGATCTGGGATAGGTGCATCTGAGTTGGGTGTAGCAGAGAGAGATGTTGTGCTCGGCAGCAAGACCGAGGTCTGCACCGTAACGCAGTGACCGGGGGAAGGAGATGGAAAATTAGCATAAAGGCTAACAGATGATGGTCAATCAACCATTTCCAAACAGTCATATCTGTTGGACAATGGGATTCCGCCCCAGCCAAATGAGGGAGCTACATCACTCTCCCCATACCTTGACCTGCTGTTCCAGTCCCGTCTAGGATTCCAGTTTCCGACTTGGGTCCAGTTCCACTCTGGCCCGGTGTTATAGTGCTGGACTGGAGGATAAAAGAAGGAAAGTCTTCTAGTACTAATGCCATCGGATGTGTATTGAGGACCCCAGGAGCAAATATGCTCTACTGTGTGCGGATCTTCGAAGTTCACAATTACACAATCTCCCTGGAGTGTTTTATGTGCTTTACCTAACCAGGGAACTCGCCGTACTGAAGTAACTTTATTATTTGCGTAAGGGGGAAGGGGCCTATTACTAGATAACCAATGTAGAACCTTATTTCTAAGGGACCAACTAGGTTCGTCCGAGCTTGGGTTCAGCTCT
Organism: Lissotriton helveticus; assembly: GCF_964261635.1. NCBI lineage: Eukaryota > Metazoa > Chordata > Amphibia > Caudata > Salamandridae > Lissotriton > Lissotriton helveticus. The sequence goes on from NC_136065.1 coordinate 1,914,767,804, forward strand.
GGAACCCCCGTCATAATAACGACGAAGGGAGCTGCTTCGGGAGGAAGATGGATTGGAGGGGTCCCCTTCCTCCTAGTCCTATGAGTGGTGATATGTTGGTCACGTGTATTAGAATGTTTGGAGAGTGGAATAGTCGGCTGAACTGGCAAAAGGACAGGGGTAGGAAGAGAAGTAACTGCTGGGGTGGGAACATTTACTATCTTTGGTGGAGGGGGATTGGATCTAGTTAATGTTGCTGTAGTAGAACTATTAACTGCTGTGGCCGGGCGACTGTTTGCCGGGGCCCTATTACTAGAATTTTTCAGAGTAGGTTTGGTGACTAGGGTTTGGGCAGTTGGAAGCGCTGGGGTAGATTTTAGTGAAGACGATAGCACGTCTAACTGCTTCGCTATGTTGGTAAGAATATGTTCGAACGGCTGGAGATAGGATTTAAATAGTGCCCCAATGCTATCGAGAAGTTCATTATTAAACTCAGAGGGACAACTACTTGAATCTGCAATAGAACTGGTACTTGGATGGGGGCTAAAAATGAGTGGTGAAGGGGAAGTATTTTGGGTGACAATAGGGGTACGGGCCCCTGGACTGCTTGATTAAGAGAGTGGGGAACAGAAATTAGATGTGGATTAGGATGCGGAGTTATTGGAGACCCGATTTGAGAGTGGTTATTGAGCTGCGGACTCCTAATATGGCGGGGGATCTTTTTCGTCTTTTTATTCTTGGGAATCGCGCCCTCCCTAATTCCCCGTATGACAGTGGAGATAGGGTCAGCCCTGCTCGGACTATTAAAAAGAGCCGGAGTTTGCTCCAGTGACGGGGATAATTGGGATTGCTGGAGGGCTGAAAATTCAAGAGAGACTGATAAGTCCACTGTAGCTGGAACTAAAAAAGGATCGGCGTGCTTAGCTAAAAGTGTAACTGGAGCTGGAGGGTTACCCGGGGATTTGACCGTCGCCAATAAGCCCAGTGAGGAACGCTTAGCAGCGTTCAAATCCTGAGAAACCCTTTGCTCCAAAAGAAGTACGCCCTGATTAATGGCATCATTTGCCTTGGCGATAAATTGGTCAATTGGGCCGGTGGTTTGGGCCGTTCGGAGGGCTTTGTTACTTCTGGTGCCCCTCGGGGACATACTTCAACTAAAAAGCAGTACAATATAGAGAGTCGATTGAGTAATTAAAACCAAAAACCAAATAGGGTGGCCCAGTCCAGTCTTGCCCAGTCTTGAACGAGCTTAAACGGGCCCGCCCTTGGCCCGGGCTTCGCCCCGTGCTCCGACCCGCGCGCGTCCCGCGTCGCGGAGACGAGCCTGACACTAATAACCGTGAAGGTGGTGGGCGTGGCCGCCGGGGGAAGAGGCACCAGCTGCGCTAGTTCAGGGATTGCTGGTCCTCGCAGTCCCCCGGACGGAGTAGTTCCAATTATTACCCCCTCAAGCCTCAACCCACAGCGCACTCCGCTGGGAGCAGTGTGTGCTTCTGCCGACTGCAGAGAGTGCTCCCACCAGCGAGTGCGAGCGAGTGGGGAGGCGAGCTGGTCCGGTGAGCAAGGGGGAGAATAAAACGACAGATCCACAGGTCAGTTCAAGAATGCTATGTGAGCGGCACCCACGGAGCGGGTGTCGCGAAAAGTAAATAGGCTGGAAGTGAGGGGCGTGGCCGCCGGGGGAAGAGGCACCAGCTGCGCTAGTTCAGGGATTGCTGGTCCTCGCAGTCCCCCGGACGGAGTAGTTCCAATTATTACCCCCTCAACCCTCAACCCACAGCGCACTCCGCTGGGAGCAGTGTGTGCTTCTGCCGACTGCAGAGAGCGCTCCCACCAGCGAGTGCGAGCGAGTGGGGAGGCAAGCTGGTCCGGTGAGCAAGGGGGAGAATAAAACGACAGATCCACAGGTCAGTTCAAGAATGCTATGTGAGCGGCACCTGCGGAGCGGGTGTCGCGAAAAGTAAATAGGCTGGAAGTGAGGGGCGTGGCCGCCGGGGGAAGAGGCACCAGCTGCGCTAGTTCAGGGATTGCTGGTCCTCGCAGTCCCCCGGACGGAGTAGTTCCAATTATTACCCCCTCAAGCCTCAACCCACAGCGCACTCCGCTGGGAGCAGTGTGTGCTTCTGCCGACTGCAGAGAGCGCTCCCACCAGCGAGTGCGAGCGAGTGGGGAGGCGAGCTGGTCCGGTGAGCAAGGGGGAGAATAAAACGACAGATCCACAGGTCAGTTCAAGAATGCTATGTGAGCGGCACCCGCGGAGCGGGTGTCGCGAAAAGTAAATAGGCTGGAAGTGAGGGGCGTGGCCGCCGGGGGAAGAGGCACCAGCTGCGCTAGTTCAGGGATTGCTGGTCCTCGCAGTCCCCTGGACGGAGTAGTTCCAATTATTACCCCCTCAAGCCTCAACCCACAGCGCACTTCGCTGGGAGCAGTGTGTGCTTCTGCCGACTGCAGAGAGCGCTCCCACCAGCGAGTGCGAGCGAGTGGGGAGGCGAGCTGGTCCGGTGATCAAGGGGGAGAATAAAACGACAGATCCACAGGTCAGTTCAAGAATGCTATGTGAGCGGCACCCGCGGAGCGGGTGTCGCGAAAAGTAAATAGGCTGGAAGTGAGGGGCGTGGCCGCCGGGGGAAGAGGCACCAGCTGCGCTAGTTCAGGGATTGCTGGTCCTCGCAGTCCCCCGGACGGAGTAGTTCCAATTATTACCCCCTCAAGCCTCAACCCACAGCGCACTCCGCTGGGAGCAGTGTGTGCTTCTGCCGACTGCAGAGAGCGCTCCCACCAGCGAGTGCGAGCGAGTGGGAAGGCGAGCTGGTCCGGTGAGCAAGGGGGAGAATAAAATGACAGATCCACAGGTCAGTTCAAGAATGCTATGTGAGCGGCACCCGCGGAGCGGGTGTCGCGAAAAGTAAATAGGCTGGAAGTGAGGGGCGTGGCCGCCGGGGGAAGAGGCACCAGCTGCGCTAGTTCAGGGATTGCTGGTCCTCGCAGTCCCCCGGACGGAGTAGTTCCAATTATTACCCCCTCAAGCCTCAACCCACAGCGCACTCCGCTGGGAGCAGTGTGTGCTTCTGCCGACTGCAGAGAGCGCTCCCACCAGCGAGTGCGAGCGAGTGGGGAGGCGAGCTGGTCCGGAGAGCAAGGGGGAGAATAAAACGACAGATCCACAGGTCAGTTCAAGAATGCTATGTGAGCGGCCAATCAAATCAGCTGGAATCAAAAACAGACTCACTGGTCTCTAATTTTTAACAGACACTTGAAATATTTGGTCTCTCTCAAAAAGTAACAAATGTAACTCATCAAACGGGACATACACTTGATAGGATCTGCTCCAACTTTCCCCTTCTAGTGACCCATTTGCCGATCCCTAAAATATGGATGGTTCACTGTTTCATCCTATTTAGTGTAAATATGCATCGCTCCCCCAAAATGGCAAAATCTACTTTGCAATCCTCCTCCAGTCAAAACTGGGCACTTATTGCTCTCAGCCCAGTCACAGGTTCCTAGCCTCTCCGGCGATGTCGAACAAGATTCCAACATTTTTCACACTTGGATGCAGCCAGTAAATAATGACCTTGCCCCTTTTAAACGTGCTGCAAAAAATAACAAAACTAAAAGGATAAGTGCCCCTTGGTATATGCAGTCTTTAGCCGAAGCTCATCTTCAGTGTAAAAAAGGCAAAAGAAAATGGAGGAAAGATTATGACCCGTCTGCGAAAGTCCTTTTCATAAAATACAGGAATATATACTTTGCAAATATTAAAACTGCCAAAAAGGATTACTATACAAAAATAATTAAGGAAGCCCAACAAAGACAAAAAGCTGTCTTTTCCATATTAAAATCCTTCACCCACCCGAAAATCCTGCAACGAGTTATCCCTTCGTCCCAAAGTTTCTGAGACCAAATCGCTGACTACTTTGATGACAAAATAAAACGTATACCAAACGAATTTCCACCCATTGTTCAATTCACCACAAAGGACACAAATGATTCCGCTTCATTTGCACCAAATACTCTCAGAATGTTCAAGCATGTAACCCTTGTACAAACCCGTGAAGTCATTATATCCTGTAAATCAGGATGCCCCTCTGATGCCTGTACCCCTCTCATCCTTCATCAGATAATAGATATCGTGAATCCCATTATAAACCAAATAGTCAATGAATCACTCAGCTCTGGCATTGTCCCTGTGGACTGGAAAAAAGCTATAGTGAAACCTCTGATGAAAAAGCAAAATAAAAATACCACAGACCTTTCTAACTTACACCCCATATCTCTTCTCCCAGTCCTTGGGAAAATAACCGAACACATGGTTCATCAAGAGCTGACAAACTTCGTGGAAACACACAATATCTTACATTCCCAACAATCAGGTTTTCGCCCTAAACATTCCACCGAAACAGCTCTCATCAAACTAACTGATGCTATCAAACATTTACAGGATGAGGCGAAAAACGCCGTCCTGATATTACTCGATTTATCGGCGGCGTTCGATACTATCTCCCACAAAATTATTATTGATAGACTGAGAACAAGCGGAATAACAGATGGGGCCCTTGACTGGATAAGCTTTTTCCTGTCAGAGAGAACTCAAATTATATCACTGGGGCCTTTTCTCTCGAAGGAGAAAAGCATTACCTCAGGAGTACCCCAAGGCTCCATCCTGAGACCCCTACTCTTCAATATTTATATGGCGCCCCTTATTTATCTTATCGAATCCTATGGGATACTGGTAACATCATATGCTGATGATACCCAACTGATTGTATCACTCGACAAAAATTCCACAATGGGCAAACAAAATTTTCAGAATTGCCTTACTGATGTCTTCCAATGGATGAATAACAACCATCCTAAATGCAATTCAAGTAAAACTGAAATACTGCCCATTGGGAAAAATGTTACTTTCAGCCCCAGCAAATGGTGGCCAAAGGGTGCCACTCCGCCACCCAGTTCGGTAGAGGTGGCCAGAAATCTGGGAATTCTCTTCGACTCGTCATTGTCCTTTGAACACAATGTTAGGAGTGTTGCAGGAAGTTGTTTTAACATCATAAAATCATTGAAGAAATTCTTTGACTTTCTCCCCACTGAACCAAGAAAATATGTGGCGGTTGCCCTCATACTTTCCCGCCTCTATTATTGCAATGGCCTGATGGCAAGGATAAAAAAGCAGACGCTAAAAAAACTACAAAGCGTTCAACACGCAGCTGCACGACTGGTATTAAAACTGCCCAGAAAATCCTCAGCCTCTGCGGCCCTCAGGACATTGCATTGGCTCCCTCTCCATAAAATAATTCTCTTTAAAATCTTATTGACCTCCTTCAGAGCACTAAACAACGTTGGCCCTAAATATCTCTCAAAAAGATATACGCGTTACAATCCCACCAGAGTTTTGAGATCAGCAGGCTCTAACTTAATCAATACTCCCACCTTTCACTATAAAACCAAAGGTGGTAAAACTCTCAGTGTCCTGGATTCCAGGGCATGGAATGCTATGCCAAAGGAGCTAAGACTATTAGATCGAGAAGCCCCTTTTCGAAAACAACTTAAAACTTGGCTATTCAACTTGTCAGATGCATTTGTATTGGCCGCCATCTAGTTCCCTCCTTCATTGACTTCCTCGCTTTTTAGCGCCAGGATGATCCTTTCGGAGCGACAGTTCGCGCTTTATAAATACCGAATAACAATAACAATGACATCGCATATCGGAAAACACAATCTCCTTCACCCTACTCAGTCCGGTTTTCGGGCCCTCCATTCTACGGAATCGGCCCTGCTACTTTCCACTGAAACCATTAGAGAATATGTGGATGTGGGACAGACAGAGGCCTTAATTCTGTTAGATTTAAGTGCCGCTTTTGACACTGTTGCCCATCATACTCTGCTGCACTGTTTGAGGAAAGGAGGTGTGTCCTGCAGTGCTATGAGCTGGAGGGAGTCTTTCTTGTCGGAGCGCAGTTTTCAGGTGACGCAGGGCTCCTACTATTCCAAAGTTATCAAACTTAAACAGGGGGCGCCTCAGGGATCCACGCTGAGCCCGACTCTGTTAAATCTCTATGTCACTCCTTTAGCAGAGATTGCAGAAAAATTCAGAATTATGGTTGTGTCCGATGCCGATGACACTCAACTGGTGGTTTCCCTTACTCAGACACAGGACACGGCAACTTCCAACTTTGTGGCATGCATGGAAAAACTAGCACTGTGGATGGCTAATAACTGCCTGAAATTGAATGGCAATAAGACCGAGGTGCTTGTGATAGGGAAAGCTCTGTCAGTGTGGTCATCGGTATGGTGGCCCCAGAGTTTTGGGCCCACCCCCACGCCCTGCGCTCAGGCTAAGAACCTGGGTGTATGGCTGGATACCAAGCTCTCCTTCGAGTACCATACCTGCGGGTGGCAGGCGCATGTTTTGGAGTCCTACGGGCCTTCGGAAAACCTTGGATGTGTTTCCTACTGCAGCCAGGAAGACCATGGTGCATGCCCTGGTGACATCGTGCTTTGTTTATGGTAATATACCTGGGTGCTTCCGCTACATGCGTGCATAGACTCCAAGGCATCCAGAACGCAGCAGCTCATTTGGTTCCTATGCTTCCGAGTCCTGTTCAAGGCTCTGAGCATCTGCCATCGGATCATTCAAAGGACAGGCCCCTCCTATTTGTTTGATCTACTCACTCTCCATTCACCAATCCGGCAACTTAGATCTAGCGGGACGGGTAAGGTGTGTGTCCTTCCATGAAGAGAGCAAGGATGGGTGGCCGATCCTTTTGCTGGGGTAAACAAGGATGAGGAATTTGAAGTGCATGTGGGGTAATTAATATGTGCATGTGGGGTAATTAATATGTATCTTGATTTGTCCTCTCCTTTTATGTCCTTGTTCACTCTATCCTATATCCACCAATGGCCTCCGATGTTCCCTGCTTCTTTTACTATCTATATACCTTTGACATTGCAGAAAAATGGAAATTAACATTGTACTCTGATTCTGCATTTACTTTTGCTGCTGGTTATGCTATTATGGGTTGATATGCCTGATTTTAATGATAATCTGCTGACTATGCCAACAGTTGGCACCTGTAAATGGTATAAGAACTATATTGTATTGTAATTGCATTTATATAGCGCTTATTAACCCTGACGAGGCGTTTACGTTTTTTTTTCAGCAAGTAGCACGTACTCCAGAACCCATAAAGGATTAGTATTGAATTAGATAGTGAAATATGAAAGTCATTTGAGTGGTGGATAGGTTAGTCAGGTATTTGGATTCGGAAGGATAGCGGAGGGATAGAAGAGGGAAAAAGGTTTGCATTTATATAGCGCTTGTTACTCCTGATGGGGTGTTGAAGCACTTTTTTGGCAAGTAGCACGCTACTCTGGACCCCATAAGGATTAGTGGTGAATTAGTATAGTGAAATATGAAAATTGATATGTTAGTCTGTTATTTTGATTGAAAGGATAGTGGAGGGATAGAAGAGTGAAGGGTTTAGACTTTTTTTGGCGGAGGTCTGAGCAGCAGTAGGAGGCTTGGGATGAGTGAAAAGGGATGTGGAGGGGAAGAGTCAGAGGGAAGAGTTTAGAAAGCCTTGTTTTGGGGGATCAGTATAGTAAAACAGGTGTCAGATGGTGCAAGGAGGGGTAGAGTAGGGGAGAGTCTAGAAAGGGCTATTTTGGGGGTCATACTTGTGGTATCAGGTTTGAGATGAATGAGAGAGTGGATGTAGAGGATATATTGATCGAGGCATAGGGTGAGAAATAGGGTAGTGCATTGGAAAGAGTAGTAGAAAGAGGTTTGAGATGAGTCAGAGAGTTGAGGTAGAAGATATATTGAGGGAGGTATAGGGTTAGAAATAGGGTAGTGCATTGATATGCTGAATTGGAAGAAAGTAATAAATATATAGATCCATACATACATGGAACGTTTACAGATGTATAAAGGAAGGAAGTATATGTATATTAAAGATATTGATAGAGGTATAGGGTGAGAAATAGGGTAGTGCACTGGATATGCTGAATTAGAAGAAAGAAATATATAGATCCAAGTATACGGAAGGTATATAGATGCATAAAGGAAATAAGTATATGTAAATTAAAGATGCATTCGATAAACTCTGGTTTTCAAGTGTTGTACTTAAAAAAATATTTTATTTATTTATTTTTAAAAACATAATTATTCTACATGTTTATACAAAGCAACACATATATATGGGTACATATCTATAGTACAAATAAATGCTTATATACAGAGGGATATGCTATATATTTCTGGGGAAGAGCCAATTCTTGAATACTTTTCTGAAGCTAAGGTGGTTGTCGGTGAATCTTATGTTGGGGGGGTAAAGAGCTCCGTATTTTGGCTGCTTGAGCAGCGAAGGATGTGCCACCCATGTTTTTTTTCTTGTATCTTGGGATTTTGAGGCGAGGTGCCACTCTAGAGCGGATGTTTCTATGTTGAATGTGTTTGGTGATTTTATTCCTGTTGAAGAGCGCTTCCATTCCATGTATCGCTTTGCGGGTGATACAAAGCAGCTTGAACGTGGATCTTCTGGCAACTGGTAACCAGTGCAGGGCTTTCAAGGCAGGGGAGATGTGGTCTCATGGTTTGATATGCAAGAGTAGTCTGGCAGCCGAGTTCTGAATACGTTGTAGTCTTTTTATAGTCGTTTAAGGTGATCCGTGGTAGAGGCTATTGGCGTAATCGAGTTCGGACAGAACAAGGGAGATGGTAGCTTGGACCCTGTGTGGAAATCCCAAATGGGGGAAGATTCGTCACATAGTTTTTATAGTAACAAAGCTTGATCTTGCTAGTTTGTTCACTTGCTTTACAAAAAGAAAGACCCACACTTTACGGTATTTCAAGAAGTCTTATTCTGAATGAAATGATAAACAAAACCTAATATGTTTATCTCGGCAATTAATTGCGCCTTTTATTCATACTTTTTTTGGAAAGAGAAATACTATTTTTAGCAAGAGAAGACAATTGTTCTTCACATACATGGCCAAACAATCTTGTTGCCTTTGTTATACAAAAACATAAATCAAACATACACGAAAAGTGAAAACATAAAATTATTACAAGTCATTATATTCAAAAAGAAAAAGGTGAAAGATGTCAAATTATTTCAAATAACATCATCAAAATATTCAAGGATAAATACAATTCATTCCTAGATTCTAAAATGTCATCAATAAGTGTAAATACTTGATATGGGAATAAATGCCAAAAAGCGTTTTCAAAGAATAGGACTTAATCCCCTTTGCCGACGCGTTTCGAGTGTGGGTTCCTTGTCCCCAAACTCTCATCAGGGCCAAATAAATCCTTTTCCCAACCTTTATCCTAATAATAAAAGACAAAACAAATTGTACAAGCTCGTTAAAACCACTTCCCTCAACCTTCTCAGGCTCTGTGTTTTGTACATACTTAGCAAAAAAGTGCCGTACCTCAAAGGTGTTGAGGTGAAGGTCACTCTCCCAACTTGTGAATAAAGCTGTGTGCACGCTTCTGGAACAAGAAGTGTTTTTTGTTTGTTAGCTAAGAAAATTCCACGTTCGTGTCTGTTTTAATATTGACAAATAACGGGACATTCATACCTATAGCTGAGTCTCATAAAAACCGGCTACGTGGGCTGTTCCTCGCATCGATTTTAAAACGGGAGCACTCGTGTTTTCAAGTCTCCTTCTTTCTGCAAAAAGAGTAACCAAGCCGCCCTGATATGGCTATTTTTACATGTTTACTGGTTAATGAACATTTGTTTCAAGAGTCCGCAGCCGCACTACTCACTGTGAACTTCTTCGCATTAGTCACGGTGTCTCGCACAGTCGGGGCTTCCGCTGCCCGATCACTATCGCTACGAATCTGCAATGTGAATTAAACCTGTTAGGGCCGCTCCGCCGATAGCAAGGAATCTGAGCGTTCGAATCCATAACAAGGGATCGACGCTTACCTCTATCTTTTTCTGAAGCTCCTCTCAGTGCACTCCTTGATTTGGTTCACCAGTCTTGGTCAAACAGGCAGCCGCCTGTTAGTTATTTCAAACTTTCTTGACCAATCCAAATCAAGTATTTTGATGAAACCCAGGTAGTGCATTCTGGGGGTTGTAGTGAAACTAGGCAACTCGTAATGACCTAGCCTTAGAGTTTATTCAATTCACTCATAGAGTTGAGTCCTTTATTGATGCTGTCAAATCTCATTATTAGATACGCTTCCTTGCGCAGCAGAGCTTGTTCCACATTGGGTGATCTGTGTTTGGGATCTATACTCGCCAGCACAGTCTATGTAAACTCAGTTTCATTATGATTTAAAGCCACAAAATGGTCGACCATTGGTGCATTGGGTACTCTTTTCTTTAATCTCGACCGATGTTGTGAAATTGGAATGTTCACCTGCTGGCATGTTTTGCCGATGTATATTTTATTGCATGCACACAGCACTGCATAGATAACATTCTTACTTTTGCAATTAGTATGCATATCATGCCTCCATTTAATGCCATTATGGCTGAATTTATTTCCCTCTACAGCACTGTTGCAGGCTACACACATACCACATTTGTGGTGTCCAGTGATGGGTTTAAGTTTCCACTTCGATATAAGATCACTCTTAGGTTTTGGAACATGACTGTCTGCCCGAATGATTTGCTGACCAATGCTGGGATTTTTCTTCATAGCGAAAATTGGTCTTTGCAAAGGGTACTCAAGCCCTTCTAGCAAATGCCAATTTCGCAAGATAATCTGCCTGAACTTGTTAGTATGGACCCCATAGGTGGTCACACAGACCAGTTTGTTTAGCTCCCTTTTTGGTTTAATTTTTAACAGTTCCTCTCTAGGAGTGAATCTCGCTCTTTTCTTTGAGTGCTTCAAAAGCTTTTTGGGATATCCTCTCATGTCCATTTCTTCACAGAATGAATTTGCATGTGTGTCAAAGTCTTTTATTTCAGAACAGTTTCTTCTTATTCTCAGTAACTGACTGTTAAAAATTAATGTAATGACTTGTAATAATTTTATGTTTTCACTTTTCGTGTATGTTTGATTTATGTTTTTGTATAACAAAGGCAACAAGATTGTTTGGCCATGTATGTGAAGAACAATTGTCTTCTCTTGCTAAAAATAGTATTTCTCTTTCCAAAAAAAGTATGAATAAAAGGCGCAATTAATTGCCGAGATAATCATATTAGGTTTTGTTTATCATTTCATTTAGAATAAGACTTCTTGAAATACCGTGAAGTGTGGGTCTTTCTTTTTGTAAAGCATTTCTGGGCCCTACCCCCACTTCTGTCCACAGGGCCACACTCCTCTGTTTTTGAGAAAGTTTGTTCACTTGGGCATTCATCAATAGCTTGGAGTCCATGGTCATTCCAAGGTTTCTTACTTCCTTCGATACTTTAGGCAGTGATCCCAGTTCATCAAGCCATGTGGCAAGTGGGTCATAATGTTTCCAATCACCACACGTGAGGATTTATATGATGTATATGAAATGGAAACAATGCTTGAGTGTGCCTTCCCCACTATTCCACGCCATCATATCTTAATCCTGATATACAAATGCATCAATGAAGCATGTAAGTGAGGATATAAGGGCACTTGGGGACATTGACATCTGTTCATGGTTAGAACATAAAGATGGATTTATGTATTATACTATGCTATGTAATCAAGATGCATTATCGATGCTCGCAAGTGAGTCAGGACACTTGATCAGTACTCTGAAATCTGTTTATGATTAGAACATATGAATTAATTTTAGTATTGGAGAGCATTTGAGCCTCGGAACAAGATACATTAATATTGAGATGTTTTCCATAGTTAAAACTTGTTTGACTGTGCTGACGGTGAATATGAAAGATGAGCTTGTTATTTTTTAAAATAAGCTGTCATGGGCCATTACCATTAAGCCCTTTTATGTGGAAGGCTAATTAATGAAGATTTTGTTCTATGCTCATGATTCACTCTTTTGGAAACAAAGTCAATATTATGATATTTTATTGGGAATATTGAATTGATGCACTGAAATTATGTTTGCTTGATTTTTGGATTACACAAAATGAACTGTAGTGGGTTACTGCTTGTTGATGCACTGAGGTTGATGAAGCTGTATCGACTTGTGGGAACACATAGTTATTTCCTCAGTGCTCATTACCTCGGTTTACTTATTTTCTACGGGAAATGGGGCTTGGAATGGCTGAGTTCCGTGTAACTAATCAATTCGTATTTTTGCACACGCATTCTGGGGTGCCTGCTTTTTTTCGGTGTCGGCTGGACTTGGAGAGAAATTTATGTATAGTGTATATATATATACATATATACACACACATGAACATAGATACATACAAATACATACATAAACATAAATGAAACATACATATACCTGGAGTTAAAAATATTAAACCTATATACACATACCTTGACAATTTTCTGGTAGTCGATTTTTTAAACCTGACTATTCTGTTAGCAAACCCTTTGAGTGCCACTCATGCGGACTTCCGATTCCATCAACTCTAATGACACTCATTCTTAATTCAAATGTACCTCTAGACTTTAAAGCAATGCACCCCATACACATTCTCAGTAACTGCACAGATGTTATTTGAGCTTACCTCTCAGCCAGCAGCTGTGGTCCGCTATATTTTGATAGATTTGTACCCATAGGGAAAGTCCTTTGAGTATTTCTCAAAAGTATCTTCAATGGCCCATAGACTTTACTGAAGTGGAACGTATGCTAACATAACATAACATGTGTATTTGTAAAGCGCATGATTACTCGAAGGTGTCCTGGCGCTGAATAACAGATGTTTATTGTTACCCAACTCAATGGTACTCATTTTATCGACCTCAAACCGATGAAAGGCTGAGTGGAACCGCTGGGATTTGAACCTGTTACCATGAGGTCGAACACAGGCCCCTGCAGTGGCTGCTTTAGTCCACTGAGCCACCAGATCCAGCTATGCATCAATATCCTGTACCTCGTGTGATGGTTTAAACATGGCAGCATGAAAACCCTGTACCCTTTGTGGTGTTTTAATCATAGCAGCAACAATTTATCTTAGCTTTTAGTGAAGTCTTGTCTATAAGATGTATTTCAGGTCTAGGACGCTGCATTCATTCTGCTCATATTCAGCATAAAGGAAATTTCCCTCAGCAAAATCATGTTCCTCAATAAAAGCATGATGCAATGGAGTCTTACTCATCCTCATGTATCCCATACTTATAATTATATCTCAGCAGTAGCCTAACTCCTATAGAGGTATGTTTTAGAAAATAGATGGACTGTGCTCTTTGCATGAGCTCTTTCATGATTTCTTTAATACTGCCATCTTACGAGCCATTCAGCCACTTGGGGTAAAACATGTTTTCCCTATAATTGGTTCACAAACTCTGATTGTGTCTTAAAATGGTAATGTATAGCATGCTAGCAGCAGGAAACCATGACATCTGCTAACTTGCCATTTTGTAAAGAAGGTTCACAGTTACTAAAACAAAATCTATGTTTTTTCAACAGCAGCACGAGCAAATCATCTTTTCAGATGGCGTCTAGTAAAAGTTCTACAGTAGCCTCGTCCCAAAGCACCAACACAGAAGTGAAATCATAGATCTCGTCGGTGGATTCCAAGAAAGGTGTGCAAGCATTTCCACATCACTAGGTTGCTTTGTTTCTCCATGTTCAGCTATGAACGCAGTCATAGCTTAGTTGACATGAGCTGTGGATGGCAGTTCATGCCTTCATATGAAGGCAGAACTATGGGAATGTCATAGCAAGCACTTTCTTCAATCTAAAGTGTTGATTGTAAATCCTATTTGATGCTTGGTGCAGGTATGTGTTAAAAGAAAGTGCGCCTCCCTATCAAATGGGGACCAGTACAGAGTAAACCTGATAATATATAAGAACAGGTTTGAAGTAGTATGTTTTTCTATTTTAATACACACAACAACGTAGCGTAAATCTAGGAAAGGGGGAAACAGTTGGTAAGAAGAAACTGGACAGGTTGGGGAGGACAGAGTACAGAAGATCCGATGTCAAAGGAAAGTGCACCCTTTCCTAAATAAAAGGATGAGGGGAAAACAGAGGTGTCAGTGTGTTAGAAATAAAGGTGCAGAGTACAGGGTGAGAAAGTCCCTGCCAACAAATGAGAAAGAAACCCAAAAACAAGAAATTACACTAGGAGCTCCATCAAATAAAAAAACTTGTGGAAATATTTTAAAAAGCCATGTAGCAAGTTTGAATGCATCAACCCACTGAATGCAATTCCTTTTTGTGGAGAAGGGTACCCGGATAGAGGTTCATCAGAACAGGCATCTTCAAGTGTGTTATTCCTCAAGACGACACAGAACTTGAGTCTGCACAACCTATGAGTGAAAAGGAGATGCCAAATGTTAGCGTCATCTCCATTAGACATTTCACTAGTCTTCAGGCAGCCCCTTCTTGTCTCTTCTCTGCTGCACAATGTGACCCTCTTCAGCTTTGCATGGTCACCATAGGAGAGATTAATTATCTGCGTCATCTAGGTGGTCAAAGTCAATGCAGACTGCTAATCTATCCAGTAATATTTTAGGATATGCTTTAGTGTAAGCAGGTCCATATAACTGGCAGATTATTCTTCCACAGTGCTGACTTTAAAAATATCAATTCAGGAAAGGACTCTCCTTGAGCGCCTTGAGACCCTACGGGTATGTAGCGCGCTTTATAAGTGTCACTGATTGAAAGGACTCCCCAGACTGTCTTATACTTCATACCTGAAAGAAATTAATGCAGTGTTATCTTGTACATAGCAGGTAGTGTCACTTTGGTCCAAATCCCATGGGCCTTCCTCAGGTACCAGGAAGATTCCCCAAAATCTATTATTACGACAATGTTTAGAAGGGGTAAGTAAGGTCATGATGGAAGAGGAGTCTCAAAGGGTAAAATGAGGTACATTTTAACGATAGGCTCAAGCACATCTATTGGTAGAGTTAGGCATGCTTCAAGTCCTCACATGCATTTTTGTACTTTCATTTGTAGGAGTACAAGAAGAATGTACCTCTAAACCAATGGACCAACATTCCATTATATCTGCTTCCCATGTTGTTCAACTTTTGACTCAAATCTGTCAGTAGACGGGATAAGTGCTTTGTAGATTGTGGAGGCTTTGGGGTTACTAATTAGTAAGGAAATTAGTGAACCTGATTCTGTGAGGGGAGAAGGTAGTCGAGACATTAGAGATGAGATGTATTAAGGATTTGTAAAGGAGCTCATAGTGTTTCTTAAATAAGGAAGGTAGGGAGAAAATATTTCTAAGCTCTGAGAAGGATAAAGTTTGACAATTAGTAAAAAGTTGATTCACCCAGCCTTTGTTTCTCCAAGATTTCCAATAGATGGACCGATTATTAATTTGGATATTATGATTGTGCCAAATAGATTGCTGAAGAAGTTGGGGAAGAGATGTGTGATTGACAGAATGTAGGGATGAACAATGTGAGTGAGTGACGGCAGGCGTGAGCAATCGAGGATTGCGAGTAGTAAACAACAATATTTCTTGAAAATTAAAAGGTTCTATAAGAGGTTTTTCCAACAGAAGCCTTCATGGAGTATAGGAGGAGTAAGTAGGATTAAGCCAATGAGCAGATTATTTTAAGGAGAAGGCATAATGATAGTGTTTAAAATTAGGGGAATTGAGGTCTCCTTGAGATTTGATTTTCTTTAAGTAAATAAAGGTATCTGAGATTTCTTAGCTTTCCATATTAATTTGGAGAGTATCGAATCTATTTTTTAAAAATATGAAATTAGGATTTGAGTTGGAATCACTAAGATGGTGTAAAAAATAATAGGAGATAACATAAACTAAACAGAAATCAATCTACCTCACCAAGAGAGAAATAACGGACTGTCGTGTGTTTCCTGCATGGCCAATGGTCGTTTTCCCCATGTTAGCCTAATTGCGTACATTGTAGGCTGCATTTCGTTTTGCACATGTTACTGTATAAGCATGCCCACTTTTGTGCCACATTGTATTTTCACATAGAACCTGCATATGTTTTTGTGTTCTGCTCTTTTCCTGTGATATAGTCTGAACACCACAGACACGGTCAAACAACAAGGCCTCTTTTTATAGTCTCTCTAGTCAGGCACTAGCACCTAGACACAACACAAGAATGCAGCTGCTGTTTGTGAGTAAGCATGTCTTGTCATATAACTGAGGAAAGGAGTTCTAAAAACACACACAGAGTGAAGATCCTGAGGCAAGATTACTGCATCAGCTGAGATGTAGAACGTCCATCTGTGGGTCTGATTACGATGGGAGTTGGACAATTGTCCAAATGCCATCAACGCAAGAATGGAACAGCCTGACATGTAGTCAGCAGTTCCACCTGCCAAATTACTATCAAACCACCATGTAGGTGGTCGGAAAAAAAGCTTTTTCCATTGCGGCATGTGCTGCGGCCTGGAAAAGGACAGCAGCACAAGCTGCAATGGAAAAAGTAACTTTGTAACCATCCATGCACCGTGTGCCAGGCACCATGTGATGCCTAGCACTCAGTGCATGAATGTTTGAGGGGATTCCACATATGCCCCATAGCGGAAGCCCACGAGGGACGGGGGCCCTGTTAGGGGCACCCAAAGTCCCTTACTGTTTGTCTTTACATGGCAGTTGGACCGCCAGGTAAAGGCAGAGGGAAGGAGACATCATAATCCCTACTGCGGTGCCTCTGCAGCCACCACCCCTGTTGTAGGATATTATGGTCCCACTGACGCCCCGCAGGCTCCTTTAGCCTGTCGGAAGTATTGGCCGGTCTCTCTGACCACTGCGCTCTGACCGACCGCATCATAATGCGGCGCTTGGACTGCTATGCTGGTTGTCGGGCAGGCCACCACCGATGGCCTGTTGGTGGCAGTCCACCCGACATTTGAATTGAGCCCTAAGTTTGCTAAGGTACAGGGTCCGCCACCAATCCCAAAGATCTTCGATACATAATCATTTAGCGTCAGTAGGATGGGGGTTTTAGGCTACTCTGTTATATAACATGACAAGTCTTTTATGGCATATGGTTTGTTAACAATGCTAACGTTATTTTTGGCATGCATTTGCTTTCTAATTGTGGCGCAAATACTGCATCTTGGAGCACGATAGTTTATACAAATATTCTAAACTTCCCTTGTGTGTCTTGTTTTTCTTATTATGGACAAGTACGAGTGAGAGAGCCAAAGAGTGTGTTCTGTTACCGTGATTGAATGTTGTGTTCTGGGTGCCAATTCATCTGTTTCTCTGGAGAGGTTAGGAGGGCAAGTGAGGCACTATAGCTAATCGGACTCTGGCACATAGATAGTGGAGTAGTATGCTGACTCAGTCTCTACATGCAGATGTTCTATGGTCCCAGGCATAGTTCTATTCCTGAGCAGAATCCCTGCCACAGGAGTCCATCTGGTAATAGGGTTGTTTAAAGTTTTAGTGATGCGTTCAACATTTAATTTAATATTGTATTCTATGCTAATTGTGAACCATAATCCCAAATACTTTATTTTTAAAGACTGCCATGTGAAATTAACAGAATCAAATTGATGTTTGGTACAATAGATATTAAAGGAAGTATTTCCGATTGGTCAGTATTTAACTTGTAACCTGACACATTAGAGAAAGCTGAAACCTGTTCCATAACAGAGGAAATAGAGAAAGATGGGTTGGAGCAATGCAAAAGAATGTTGTCTGCGTTTACAGAGCTGAACGCCAAAAATGTTGGGGTACAGTTAAATTTAGGTGAGGAATAGTTCCAGTGCTTTGATGAATAAAAGGGGATAAGGGGCAACATTGACGTACTCCTCTAAATAAAGGGAAATAATAAGAGGTTTATACCACTAGCAAAAATGACAGCTTTAGAACTTGTGTAGAGTAAGGAAATTAAGCGACATAATTCCGGGGGGAAACTAATCCATTTTAAAGCTGCAAACAAGAAGTACCATCCAATCCTGTTGAGAGTTTTCTCTCCGTCCAAGGTAATAGCAGCCAAAGGAAAATCTAATGTAGATGCATGACCAAGGACATTAAAGAAGAGACAGGCATTATCAGAAAGTACTCTGTCTTTCATAAAGCCAGATTGTTCCGGGCCAATAAGGTCTGGGAATATCGGGTCGATATGCATGGCTAATATTTTCGCAAGAATCTTAAAATCAGAGTTAACTAAGGTAATGGGTCGCTTGTTTTTGCAATATTTATGATATCTGTTTTCTTTGAGAATTAAACAAATCTTTGCTTCTTGAAAGGTACCTTGAGATGAATTTTGTGTGATGAAAAAGTTAAATAAAAGGAGAAGAGTCTTTCCAAAATGGACATAGAATTCAATAGTGAAACCACCTTTTTTTATGAGAGTTACTGCGTTAATGATGTCAGTTAAAGTGGTATCACTCTCTAAAGATTTGATGCTATGGGGAGATGCTTGTGGAGAATAAATCATTTGAAAAAAGTCAAAATGTCTGTTGGAGAGGGATTTAGGTCTGGGATAGATGTATCCCAGACATATATGCATGTATATGGGGAAAGCGAGTAAAGGTTTAGTACTCTTTAATACTCTGGTATTTAAAATACACACATCTAGTGCCAGAGAAGAAGAGATGGCTTGAGAAGGGATCCACTTGGCACTGTTGGTCTACATCCTCTCAAAGGGATACCTGTAATGTGCTTTTGATTGCCACGAAAATGTTAGTGATCAGTACCGTTTATCACATTCCTACATTGTACAGTGTAGTTCTAATGTGCATTTATTGTTTCTTGCCAATCCTTCAGACCCCAACAAAACCAGGAAGGAGAAGACCATCGGTGAGGAAGTTGTTGATGACATAGTTGTGTCTTCCAGCATTGAGAAAATCCAGCAGGACGTGACAAATAAAAAATAAGCACATATTACAGAAGAGCAGCCTTTCTAAAGGAAACCGAACAGCACTACAGAGAGAAAGGAACCAAAGGAGATTTTTCTTGACATGCCGCTATGATAAATATGGGGCAATGCAGCAGACTAAAGGAGTAGCAATGTGCACAAATATGTTGCCTCCCAGCAGAGGTTAATAACATTTCCACAGCTGTAATGCCTGTACCACAGATTTTACAAGAACATTTTGAAAATAGGAAAAAGGATAAAACTCTAGGAGCAATGTCACTTTCCCTCGATTAGAGCCAAATGGAAAGCAAGATAACACGGATTATTTTTGTAGTTGTAGATTAAATACTTGTTGTAAATAGTCGAAGTGACAGTGAAACCAAGGGAAAGCACTGTATTTGAATGCATTGGTTACAAAGTGAAAAAGGAGTTATACCTGTATGTGGATTCACATGGTAGGGAAGCAGAAGATTGGAATGATTTGAGTCCCTTGATTCATGAATAAACTTCTTTCTATAAATAAGCGACTCAATTGCAAATAAAATAAGAAAGAAATAAGGGTAAATGTGAACTTTTTACATTTTATTAGATGAAAAAAGTTCTACTTTGAAGTCCTTACTTTATAAAATTTTTGAGAGCTACAAGAAAGAAATATTATCAGCTTCCAGAACTACACACCTGTTCTTAACTGTAATATTGTGCCCAGGATTTCTTTCTCCCTTAAGACATAGTGCATTGCATCTAAACTGTTCAAGATCACATGTCTCAGAAGTAAATCCCACCTTTAAATACCTAAATATGTAATGTTTTTTTAACATTTCGGCATAGAAGGTGACCCTCAGAGCCCTTCTGGTTCAATTTAAAATCCCTGTTTCTCTTTGTGATTGAATAAATGCTCTTTCAAGTAGCACACGCTGTTCTTATGCCTCTTTTGTGTGTCGGGAAGTTAGCACAACCATCTGCCTGCACTCCTATTAGGAATGACATCCAGTTGTCAGAGAGTATCTCCTGCTGCTATGCCTCTGTAACATAGGAATCCCCATTGCTGCTATACATCTCATACAGGAATCACTTCTGCTGCTGTGCCTCTCATACAGAAATCCAGTCTGCTGCTATACAACTTCTGTTGCTATGCCGCTCTCATAAAGGAATCACCTCCGCAGCTATACCACTTCTGCTGCGATGCCTCTCTCACACAGGAATCCCTTCTGCTGCTATGCCTCTCTCATAAAGGACTCACCTCTGCTGCCATACCACTTCTGCTGCTATGCCTCTCTCATGCAGAAATCCCCTCTGCTGCTATACCTCAGTCATACGGGAATCACTTATGCTGCTAAACCTTGCTCGTACAGGAATTCCCTCTTCTGCTATACCTCCATCATACAGGAATCACTTCTGCTGCTATCCCCTCTCATATAGGAATCCCCTCTGATGCTATACCTCTGTCATACGGGAGTCACTTATGCTGCTAAACCTTTCTCATACAGGGATACCCTCTGATGCTATACCTCTGTTATATATAAATCACTTATGCTGCTATACATCTCATATACAGAAATCACTTCTGCTGCTGTAAATCTCTCATATAGGAATCCCATCTGCTGCTAAGGATATGTCAAAAAGCAATCAATTCTGCTGCTATACCGGTCATACAGTACAGGAATCCCCATCTGCCTCTATACCTCTCTCCTACAGGAATCACTTGTGATGCTATACCTCTCTCATATAGGAATCACCTCTGCTGCTATACCCCTTTCATACAGGAATCCCCTCTGCTGCTATACCTCTGTCACAAAGGAATACATTCGGATGCTATATCTCCGTCATAAGGGAATCCCCGCTGCTGTTATGCTTCTCTCGTACAGGAATCACTTCTGCTGCTGTACCTCTTATAAAGGAACCCACGCTGCTGCTATACATTTATCATACAGGAATAACTTCTGCTGCTATACCTCTCATGCAGAAATAATTTCTGCTGCCATATATCTCTCATACAGGATTCACCTCTAATGTTATAACTCTGTCATATAGGAATCACTTCTGCTGGCATATCAAATACAGGAAGTACTTCCGCTGCTATACATCTCTTATGCCAGATTTATCTCTTCTTCTATACCTTTCTCATACAAGAATAACTTATGCCACTATGGCTCTCGCCTACAGGAATCAGGTCTGCTGATATGCTTACCTCATCCTCGAATCCACACGAATCCCCACTGCTGCTATACCTATGTCATACAGGAATCATTTCTGCTGCTATACGCCTCTAACACAGTTGTCACCTCTTATGCGATACCTCCCTCATACAAGAAACATTTCTGCTGCTATGCCTCTTTCATACAGGAATACATTCTGCTGCTATGCCTGTCTCATACAGGATTTCACTTCTACTGCTATACCTTTCTCATATAGGAATCACCTCTGCTACTATACATCTCTCATACAGTTATCATAGGTTGCCCTCTGCTGCTATATCTCTGTCATACAAAAATACTGGTGTGTTCTGTGCTGCTATACCTCTATCACATATGGATTCCAGTGTGTTCTGAGCTGCTATATGTCCCCCATACAGGAAATACTTCTGCTGCTATATCCCATACAGGGATCACCTCTGCTCCTATACCTTACTCATAGTGTCCTCAGCTGTTATACATCCATCACAAAATGTTCTCTGCTGCTATACCTCTCCCATACAAGTATTTCAGAGTGGTCTCTGCTGCTACTCCGGTCTTATGCAATTACTACATCAGCTTATCACAGTGCATTCTCTGCAGCTGTACCTCTCATGTACAGGATTCACACCTAGTTTCAGAGTGGGTTCTTTACGGGTATACTTCTCACACACAGAAATCCTGATGTGTCCTCTGTTGTTTTACCTCTCTCATTGAGGAAACACAGTGTATCCTGGTCTATCATACCTCTGTCAAAAGGAATGACATTTAGGGCCCGATTCACAGAACTAACTTAAGACAAAATCCTCAACTTACTACCATTTTGGTATTCACAGACGGCACTTACTCATTTTGGTATTCACAGAGGTTAGGAGTCTAAACTTTAGGACTCCTAAATGCCTTCTGTGATTACTGAAAGTCTTAAAGTTAGGATTTTTCTCAGTTTAAGAGTAGTAAAGTTAGGATTCCTAACTTTAGGACTCCTAAACTGAGAACAATCCTAACTTTAAGGCTTTGGGTATTCACAGAAGGCATTTAGGAGTCCTAAAATTAGGAGTCCTAACTTTACTACTCCTAAACTGAGCAAAATCCTAACTTTAAGACTTTCGGTATTCACAGAAGGCATTTAGGAGTCCTAAAGTTAGGAGAAGCCTGCTGAACAGGAACAGGAGGTGGTTGAAGACTTTGGGACACTTCCTTCCTGTTGGAAAAACAAGTTTTTTTTTAAACGACCCCTCGCACAAAACACCAACTTGAACGGTCCATTTGAGAAGGTTTTTTACTGCAAATTGTAATTCGAGAAATTTAGATGCTTCTCGAGGAGAGAATCTTCCCCATGTTGGAGCCACTGTAGATGGTGCGCATTTGTCACAAAACACCCGCCAGAAGTCGCTTGTGGGGCCTAAAAACGTGTTAGCGGACGCAAAATCTCACGGAAACTTGCGGGCACCTAGCAAATCTAAGGCCTAAAGAAGAGCAATGCTATCAAGAACTAAGAATGGAGTAATCTCTTAGTCGGAGTGGCCCAAAACTTTGCAAACACATCAAAAGAATGAACAACATACTACAATTTAAAGTTAAACTACCCATAAATAACAAAAGACTATGGGGTAGATGTACAAACCGTTACCGAATTGGTAACCAGGTGCGAACTGGTTACTGAACGCAAAAAAATTATTTTTGTACAAACCAAAAGCATTTGTTGCACTATTTTTCGGAACCGACAAATTATCGAATAGATATTGTAGTGATCAGAGTTTGCAAGCTGCTGTTACCGATTCCCAAAAACAAATAGTATGTATCAACCATTCGCAAATACAGACTAGTAGCAACGCCTGGATTTTGCACAGGCAAATTACCATAAAATCGGATCAGGTGGTAACCAGGTGCAACTTATATAACAAGGCCCAAAATGCATCAGGGTGTCCCACAATGGCAGAGCTGTACGTGATAGTGAGGAGGATGAGGATTCTCAATGACCTTCAGACAGAAAACGATATTCAGAGTGAGGGTGACACTCTTCCAACAAACAGAGGAGGAAATATTTGTTTTAAAGTACAGGCTGAGTAGTCCAGTTATTTTAGACCTAATAGCAGAAATAAGGCCTCAGCTTGAGAGAAACACTCTCAGAAGCAATACCCATGCCCACCCATGTTACAATCCTATGCTCACGCCAAAGTTTGGCCTCTGGGAGTGACCAAGTTGTCATTGCTGCTGCAGGTGGGGTATCACAGAGTTCCCTTTTTGGGGTTTTAAGGATTTGGTGGATGTGACGATACAGAGAATACATCACATAACTTTCCCCAGTGCAGCACAGGTGTTGCAGTTAGCAAAATTGAGCTTTTACTGCATCGCTTAATTTCTGCATGTAATTGGATGCATTGATTGCACCCATGTTCCCATATGTCCTCCGTCATACAATGAGTACATATTTAGAAACAGAAAAAACTGTCATTCACTCAATATACAAGCGGTATGTGATGCAAAATATATCATAACATATCTCATATCAAAGCACCCTGGTGGAAGCACACATGACTTTAATGTTCAGGCATAGCAGCATTTGCTCACATCCTAAATGTTTAGATTGTATATATTGTAACCTAATTCCCCAAATGTTTGTAGGTGACACTCTATATGCCGAGATCATGTATATTAACACCAAATCTACATCCATGAAACCAAAGTGAAACAGTCTGTCATTTAGAGGGCATTTGGTCTACTGAAGAGTAGATTTCTCTGTCTCAACAAAAGTGAGGATGCCCTACAATATTCTCCAGAGACAAGGTGCAAGATAATTGCTTCTTGTGCAATTCTCCATAATGTTGCAATGCGGAAAGCATAGCCAGAAATCATGTCTGATCCAGAATCTGATGAAGATGAACCTCAAAACCCACCAGAACAGGCAACACAGGAAGGTACATTAGCAGCAAAATGAAGAGCCAGACGTACAGCCATGCCAATTAATTACTTTTAAGGTCTGTAAATGATGCTGTGTGTTACATTTTGCATAGAGATAAGAACAAGGAGTGCAGTGTTTTAAATAAATTAACCTTTATTTCCAGGTTGTAAAGGGAGTTGTAAAACCCTTTTCACTCCCAGAATGTTCAAATTAAAGTCAAACTTCAGTCCACATTTTACTGAAAGAGCAAAAATTATAAAACAATATGTGGTAAGATTATTACTCTTTGGGTCGACGACAAACTGAACTGTCGCACAAGTGTAGAGGAGCCTTCTGTACCAACATCATCACCTCATGATCTACTGGGAATCAGATTTACTGCCTCATTCACAGAGGTACTGCTAATACTAGAAAGGTCCTCACTTTCAGCATGCACAGCTGCTCCACTTTATGCTATTTGAGTGGTCTGTAAGTTTTCTACTGCAGTGGTTACTTGCATAAGGCCCCAGGTGAAATTGCCACCACACAACTATATCAGCCCCCTGAGCATCAGGCCAGAAGGGAGAGGTATCATTGGAAAGGGGAGAATCTCTTCTTTCCAATGGTACCCTCTCCCCTTGCCAGCACAACTTTCCTACCATTCAGCGTTCTCCTTGTAAAATTATACCTCACTTGTTCGGGTGGGCCAAGGCCCTACGACTGAGAAGGGTAAAAAAAGTAGAGATTGAGGGGATAGCATAGCGAGCTCTAAGCGCTATATATTTTGTAATATACATTTTAAGCTGGGTCTGCATTGGACAGCCACACAAGTGAGGCATAAGTTTTATCGGTAGACCGAGGGGAACGCTGGATGGTAGGAAATGTGTGCCGGTGTGGTGATGCCGCACAGAAAGGTGACAAAAAATGTGATTTGTTTTTTGTCACTAAATTTGAGGTTGCAGGGGATTCTGAGTAGGAAAATGTTGGGAGATCCACACCTCCCTGGTGCCTAGCTTTCAGAAATGTTTGGGTTTGGTAGGTTTCCCTAGATAGCCACTGAGCCTGGGACCAAAAACGCAGATGACTCCCTCACAAAACCAGGTAGATTTACGATCGATAATTTTGATGACAGTACGTTTTTTGATGTTTCCTGTAGCGGGCACACGGCCTACCCACACCAGTGAGGTACCATTTTTATCAAGAGACTTGATGGAATGGTGGAAGTGTGGAAGTTTGTGGCTTCCCGCAGTTTCCAGAACTTTCCGTCACAGAAAAGTGAGGAATGTTTGTTTTTTTTTTACAAAGTTTAAGGTTTGCAAGGGATTCTGAGTAACATAACCTGGTGAGAGCCATACAAGTCACCCCATCCTGGATTCCCCTGGGTGTCTAGTTTAAAACAATGTACAGGTTTCCCTAGGTGCCGGCTGAGCGTGGGTCCAAAATCCATAGCTAGGCACATTGCGAAAAAAGTGTTTTTTTCACTAGAAAAATATGTTATGTCCATGTTGCTTTTCAGGCCGTTCCCAGTTGCAGGCACTAGGCCTACCCACACAAGTGAGGTACCATTTGTATCGGGAGACTAAGGGGAATACAGAATTTTAGAACAACTGTTATTACCTATTGCTTTTCTATGCATTTCTGCCTTCCAAATGTAAAACAATGTGTAAAAAAGAAGTGACTGTGAAAAATGCCCTCTAATCCACATGCTAGTATGGGTACCCACAATTTCAGAGATGTTCAAATAACTACTGCTTCTAAACTCTATATTTTGTTCTGATTTCAGAAATACATAGGTGTCATTGATACCTATTTTTCACTCCTTATATTTTACCAAATGAATTGCTATATACCCGGTACACAATGAACACCCATTGCAAGGCGCAGCTCAGTTATTGGCTCTGGGTACCTCATGTTCTTGGTAAACCTACAAGTCCTATACATCACCACAACCAGAAGGGTGCAGTGAACTTAACAGTATATTGTTTTAAAAAATCTGCCATAGTTAGAAGTTACAGGTGAAAATGTTGGCACAAATGGTTGTTTTTTTCAACTCAATTTCAATGTTTTTTTATTTCAACTGTAAGTGTCTATAGGAGCTTTGAAGGGTCTACACAAATGACCCCTTGCTAAATTTAGAATGTTGTCTACTATTCTGTAATGTATAGATTTCCGGGATGCATTATTGTTTTCACACCCATTTCTACCACCAACTGGAAGGAGGTTTAAAGCACACACAAAAATAAACAAATAGGCATTGTCCCAGTAAAATGCCAAAACTGTGTGGAAAATGTTCGTTTTATGACAAAAGTCTGCCTGTCTGTGACAGCTGGGAAGATGGAGATTTCAGCACCACAAACCCTTTGTTGATACCTTTGCAGGCAAAACAACAGACACTCTCTTCTGCAGCACTTTTTCCCAATTTTCCCCCAAAACAAAATGTTTCTGTTTGGTGGTTAATTTCTGTGTCCTCTCCAAGGGAATCGACAAACCCTGGGTACTTTTAAAATCCTCCGAATAATGGAAGAAAAGGATGCAAATGTGGTGTGGATATCTTATGCGGACAAAAAGTTACAGGGGCATAAGCGCGCACTACCCCAATAGCCCAAAAATGGCTTCGCCCGGGGGAAAGACCTAGCAGCTAAAGGGTTAACATGGAGGCTTCAAGACCACCAAACACAAGAGGTATCACCCATATCTTCTGTGGACCTTGATCTGGGATTAGGCTCCCAGACAACACTGACATGTCAGACAAGAGTACCCCTGTGCAGTTGTTTGCGGCTCCCTGCAGGTTCTTCTGTGACATTTGCACTCCCTGCATCATCCCCTTCATCAATGGGCAGTATCTGACTGCCATATTCAGGACTGCTACTTTAACTCAGTGGTGATGTATGTGTCATAATGGAGGTATTGCCTTCTTGACTGTACATCTGTGTATCTTCCAGACCCTCTGCTTCGGACTCATGTTCTGTTTGTGCTAACAGCTGTATAGAGATGCAATGTGTAAATATTTGTAAATAAATGTTATGTACACTTTTGGTTTTATCATTTACAGTATGATAGGTTTGGTTTGTGCTGTAGGTGTTCATAAAAGAGTATGACATATCCCATAATGTACTACTAGGGTAAGCCTAACATTTCTAATGCTGTTTTCTTGTATTCTATTGTAGCTAAACATTTCCTAGCTTAAAATGGTTACATTGTTGCCTCACACATTTCTGCAAACTTGTTATTGTGACACTAAGTGCATGTAACACTCTTACCTTTTGAAATACATGGAGCCTCTGAAGTGTCGTTGTTGCTGAGTCCAGATAGTTTCTGGCTCCAGGGTGGACTTGATCATTTCCTCAAGGGAGTTGATAGTGG
This sequence comes from Lissotriton helveticus, assembly GCF_964261635.1. Classification (NCBI taxonomy): domain Eukaryota; kingdom Metazoa; phylum Chordata; class Amphibia; order Caudata; family Salamandridae; genus Lissotriton; species Lissotriton helveticus. The sequence goes on from NC_136065.1 coordinate 1,914,795,026, forward strand.
CTTGGTTGGAGGTCCTCCTCTTGTTGCACGGGCCTCAGTTCTATGGGTTGCAAACTTCTCTTTGGTCCTGGCTCAGAGGCTGTACCACATTTTGCAAATTTGTTCTATGGATCTCTGTGTGGAAATGGGGTGTGTGGGAAAATCCTGCACCATGTCGCAGGCACCCCATGGTGCCTGCCACACAGTGCAGGGTCTTACGGGGGGGTCCCTTAGGTACCCCCTCGGTCACCAACCGTAGGCCGTAGTGGCTAGGGAGCCCTGCCAGGGGCCCCAAAAGTCACTTTCCGACAACCTTTCTATGTCGGACAGGCGGAGGTGGAAATTTTGTTGTAAATCGACATCGTAAACCTGACGGCGGAAACGCTGTCCATAGGGGTGTACAATGCGGTTCCGACCGACATGAATACTCCGCGAGTCGGCCGGTTCGCGTTCCGACCACGAACATTGCTATTGGGCTGCCAGACTGCAAACCGACCGAGTCAGTCGGAAGAGCTTCGACGTGGTCAGGAAGATTCCGACTGTCGGGCGGAGGCTTTCTTCCCGACATCGCATTGAGCCTCTACATACTATTTAATACTTACAAACAATAGTACATACAATGATATTTCAATTCGATATTTTTTACAACACTAATAAAAATAATATGTTTACCTTCGATATTCCGGTAGACAATATTGTTGATCTCCCGATATTCTTGACACAATATTTATGTATCACAATATTTTTCTTCGATATTCCCTCCAAACACCCCAGATATTACAACATCTTCTTAACAATCCTTCCAAATTCATAAAAACGGCAACCTCTTGATCTAGCTAGTTTCCAGTGCCGCTGAGAGAGAGATAGTATACATAATGGGTAACCATACATTATAGCCCAGCATTACATTGCCATAGATTTATTCTGGTTATATAATAAAGCATGAGGCCAAAAGCAATATCAAAACATATTCCACAACCTGTGTATTTTACCATTGATTTAGAAATTGCACAAGGTAGAGATAGATATCCACTTATTTCAGAAAGTCTGTATCCATACCGCACAGAACCAATCCAAATGTAGAAACAGTCTGCGTTTGAAGTTCCTACAAACTCTATGAGGTCAGGCTTCACAACATCTTCACTTCTTGTGGAGGATTCTGTGATATGAGTGTGAGGAGAGAGCTAACAACCCAGCGGGGGCCGAAGGGACTTCAAATCCCGGCAGCCAAAGCGGGCGAGTGCTGCCAACGAAGTGTTCCTGTGCCCGGAGGTGCACAAAAAGCCAGAAAGACTCCCCCAGCTCGGGAGGGAGCTAACAACTTAGCGGGGCGGGAGTGATTTCAAATCCCGGCAGCCAAAGCGGCCGAGTACCGCCAACAACGTGTTCCTGCGCCCGAAAGCACACAAAAGGCCCGACAGACTCCCACAGCGCGGGAGAGAGCTAACAACTCAGCGGGGGCCGGAGGGACTTTAAATCCCAGCAGCCAAAGAGACCGAATGCCGCCAACAACGTGTTCCTGTGCCCAGAGGCGCACAAAAGCCACGACCGACTCCTGTAGCGCAGGACGGGCGTGGGCATGCCCGGGCCACACCCTGGCAAAGCCATGGCAAAGGGTGTGCCTGTGTGGGCCAGTCCCCGACCGACCGAGGCAAGGCCGGCCCACCTCCCTTTCTTCTCCAAACTCAGGTACATTTAAGGTTTTTCTTCCGTAAAAGTCCAGGAAATTTTTATAGGCAACAACAAGGAGAGGGCCATATGTGATCAGCCGGAAAAAGCAGAGAAGGAAAAAACTACATTTAAGTAAGCCTGAATTACTACCTCCAAAATACATGTTACTGCATGAGCATTAAGGAGGCCTTGGACTGAACAGGATTTGCACTTTTTAATCTGAGTTTTTAACCAGTTTTTTTTATAGAAATCTGCTTAAATAACGGTATTATACTGTGTAAAAACTCGTAAGGATTAATATAATTCATTTATTTTAATACTGTGTTGTATTTACATTGATCTCGATTTACTCCATTTTTTTACTAGCATTTACTTAGTATTTAGCACTTTGCACCTTGTATCCAGCGCCTTGTATTTATGCACTTTGCACTCTAAAGTTAAATTCCATATACCTTGCACTTGCTATTCTATATCTCCGTCCCTCCTAACTTTATTCTGAATAATTTACCTGGAATAATTTACCTGGTTATTACCCTATTCTAAGATACATCTGGGCTAGACCATATATATCTATAAAGGGGTGAAAATGGTTAAGTGCAAAATGCAAAAATCTGATACCAACACCCCATGCACCTCACGCACTAACATTGACTGTTTTTTAGTAAGAGCGGTTAGTGCAATTACAGAGGAAATAGAACAGAACACCGTCTATCTCGGGGGCCCAGGCATGGTGGCTGAAGGGGTAATTTGTGAGGCTAGTGGATTTGTGCTGGAAGGTGGTGCACAGCCACAGTAAAGGGAAAAAGCAACTCATACTGAGCAACAAGGCACTTCTAGGATTACTGACACTATATTAGAACCTTACCTAGAATTGAATATTCCAACTGACACCCCCTCGCATGCATTCACCTAGTGGATCACCCTCCCCGAAAATGAAGAGAATATGCAAAACGAGCCAAGTTAAGGTGGGGAGTAATAAAAGCAGTATTAGCGCAAGAAAAGGACCTACACAGATTTCAATAGATCAAATCTGTGTTAGCCAAAATGAACAAGGCAATGTATAGCTAATTCACACACTACAGAAATTGTAGATCATATAGTAAGTAAGGTTGAAGAGTTATTAAAACCACTTTGTGATAAATTTGATAATTTGGCGAGCGAGGTGTCCAGGATTAGCGGTTTGTTAGTGAACACAAACGCCGGCAACGAAGCAAGGATGGATGCTGTAATGAGAGGCCCAATTGAACGCCAGCCCTAGGCAACAACCACCCTAGATAAGGCAAATAGCAAGGAGCCAGATAGAGCTCTACTTAGGGGAACCAATTATGTAGCAAATATAGGGGGTATAAATGGAAGCAGCGAGCCAGTAAACTCTATCCCCCTAGACAACAACCTTGCTAAATCAACTCCACCAAACTAGAGGGAAGGGGCTTGAGACAGGCCAATTGACTGCTAAGCATATTAAACCAAGAGCCAACGTGGTAAAAGAGGAAAAAGATGATGTAATGATAAACTTGCCACATGAATGTGCCAGTATGTTGCAGTCCTAGCTAATGTACATGTGCCTTGGAGCAGGGGTGATTTGGCAGCGTTTATGAACAACTTTCCTCAGCTGAGGGAGAAACCTGCTGAATGGTACAAACAAGTTGATTGTTTTGTGAAGATGTTTAAGGTGTTGTGGATTGATTTGAACACTCTATTTGACATAGTTACCTATGTTATTTGGGGTCTGTTTGTAAAGAGACTGTGGATTGGCCGACTGCGGAACCAGAACGAGACCCTATATAACACGGTCCAAGGTTTGAGCAAGTAATCACATGGTTGCAGTCTAAGATCTCGACACAAGATATTGATTGGGTTAAAGTAGATCAAACCACTCAAGACCCCGAGGAAACCGTACATGCTTACTATAAAAGGTTCATGCAAGCCTTCAAGCAGTACAGCAGGTTGGATACTCTAGATTACAAAGATATGGAACCATTTGTTTTCAAGTTTGTTCTGGGTTTGAGACCAGAAATTAGCTTTATGATCTAGCAACATTTGATTTGTTGGCAGAATGTGACATAGCTTCAGGATGACCATTGTAGCCGGACTGCTGCAGTTTAAACCTGTAGTGCACCCAGTTAATAAAGGCTTTTTGGAAGGTAAAAACCTCCCTTCATAACTTTAGTATGTCTCTATGTAGGCTTTGCAGCCCACAAGGCTGGGTGCATGGTATTTAAATTAGAAACATGTAGAAAATTAATGCACTCACGAAATGTATACAACTTTGCTTGAAAACACTTCGCACAGACCTGCCAGAACCCAACAATGAGGCAAAACCAAACCTGCTAGTGAGTTAGAAATGAAGGGGGGCAGTGACGAGGAGGACAGACTCAGTAAAGTATAAGGTGAGACAAGTAGAGGGAGTGGGGCTTTCAACTGGCACAGAAAATCTTCAAGATGAAAAAGGACCATACAGAGAGTTAGGAAAAGGGAGTGAAAAATCAAGGGTGCAGCAATGAGAACAGGGACCTGCATAAACTTAAATTTCAAAAACAGAAACAACAAGTTGATGGATGAAATGCTTGGATTAATACACAGCCACTGCCCATTGCTCAGGCCGCTTCCCAGCCATTGTTTATCGTCCACCACGCCACCTCACTATGGAACCAGCCATTTGTAAATCAGTCTTGACCCTGCTCCTCTTGGGAATAGTCTGCCCCAAACTTCCAGCCAACGTCCTCCCTGAACCAAAAAACAAGCAACCCAGGACTGGTGTCCCCCTTATTAGGGCTTTTCAGTCAGGTACAGCTTGGTTCCAGTGGCACAATGAGTCTTGATCCCAAGTCCGGTCATCTCTGGTGAGCTTTGATTATCAAATGCAAAAAAAAAAGAAGATGGATGGAATGCATGAATTAATCACAGCCACTGTCAATCGCTCTAGAATTCATTGTTTCTCACGTTCCAGACCACCCTAGTTTGTACCCAGCCGTATGCAAATCAGTCTTGACCCTGCTCCTCATGGAAACCCATAAACCGGTTTCACCCTTCTTAGGGCTCTTCAGACAGGTATAGCTTAGTTCCAGTGGCACACTGTGCCTGGTACCCAAGTCTGAGCACACACCGCACACCTCAAAGTACTTTGCACCTATTAAAAATGTATATTTTCACCAGTGAGTTACAGTTACCTTGCAAACCATTTTGAGAATTGAGCCCTAACCACGGAGTATATATTATGCAGAACTATTTTGTTAATGTGAGGGATGTATGCCAACAAATTATAGCAAAAGTAACCATTTTCACTCAAATGTAGCAAAGGAAATAAATTAACAACCTGGATAAAGCTCTCCATTTTTTCTAGACCTTCATGAAAGTTCTCAACTTCACACTCCACTAAGCAGAATAAGTATTATGTGTCACAGTGTGTAAGTGAGAGATGGTCTGAGATCAGTCATTCTGTTATGTTATGTTAAAAGTTACTTGGGGTGGAAGTAATGCAGCATCAGAGGGAAAGCCTAATCGTTATATGCCTGGGAGAGCAGCCATGTCTTCAGTTGGTCCTGAAAAGTACATAGGAGGTGAGCGACCTCAGCTCTGCAGGGAGCGAGTTCCAGAACTGAGGAGCCAAGACAGCAAAACGGGAGCCACCATGTTTTTTGCGTTTAAAAGTAGGAGTGACTAATAGGTTCAGTTGGGAAGATCATATATTACGAGTAGGGACATAGCATAGAATCTTGGACTAGATAGAAGCTGGGCTGTTGCAGTGAAGAGCCTTGAAAATCGTGCAACCCATCTTAAACAAACCACGCTTAGCCACAGGGAGCTAATGAAGGCTTTTCATCAATGGTCTAACCCGGTGCCATTTTGGTTGATAAAAGATTAATCTAGCTGCCTGATTCTGGACTAGCTGGAGGCGTCTCAGTTGATAAGCCGGGGATGCCTACATAGAGTGAATTAGCATAGTCCAGCCGGGAACTAACCAAGGCCAAGATCACCAAGATCAGAGCATTCTGGGACAGGAATATACTGATCTTCTTGAATGTACGCAATTGGAAAAACGCAGCAGAAACCACCAAACTAATCTGGGCCTTCATTGATAGGTCATTGCTAACCACTATACCCAAACTCTTGGCTGAGCTGACAGGAAGAGGAGGATTGCCCAGAGTAGAAGGCCAAAAGTTGGAGTTCTAAGGATTAGCGAGTCCTCCAGTGAGGATAAGCTCGGTTTTATCAGGGTTGAGCTTCAATTGATTTTTGTTCATCCACTCACTGATAAAGGTCGTAGTGTCTTGAAAATGACACACAGAAGATGGAAGGAGATCAATTCTGGGGTACTCAATCTCTTTTTTTCCACCAAGAAGTTGATCGACTAAATAACAGGATGCTCCGACCAAAAAATGATTCGCCTTCTTAAATATAACCAGTGAACTCAATATGTACTCTTGAAGTTTGGATAAGAAGCTTCAATGTCCATCTTGAGATCCTAAATTTTAAATCAATATAAAGTTCTCAGAAATATACCCATCTATGAATCAAATCTCGATTGAGACTCAGGGCTGTAATTATCACATAGCAGCTTCTACAGGTCACCCCCATGGTAAGTGAAGGTGCTTTTTATGTTCCACTTCTTGGAAGGGCTCACATTACCTGTAGTAGAAAGTTAGGAGTCTGCAGTGCCGCTGGGGGGCTTCATGTTCCCGCCTCCCTCATTGAGAGTGCTTAAGCATTGGGTGAAACTGTCACGCTAGAGTGAATTAAAGAAGAAGGAGTGGTAAAACTGGCACATGTTTGTGTGACAGGTGAGCTGTAATGCTTTGTCAAAGCCTTATGTTGTAGAAACTCTGTGGGAACAAAGGAGTCATGTTTGAGAACCGAGGGCAGAAAAAACTGCCTTGTGTGCAGAAGGTCTAAGTTTTATATCCAATGCAGACTCTGATGAGGAGGGGGTTGGCTGGAAGAAGAGGGTTGGGAAACTTCAACTTCCTGTGTGAACAGGAGCTGATTATGTCAATAGACAGTGAAACACTGCACATTCGATTTTCAAAGTAAACAAAGAACAGAAATTCTCAAGTAGTCACCAAGGTTGCGATGCCTATAAACCTTCATCCGCGTTTGTAAATTAACAGGTCAGCCAATCAAAGGTGTGATTTTAAAAGGGGATGTGGCGTAGCGGCCAGAGCAACTGACGTTGGACGCTGGGGATCACCGTTCGATCACAGGCGGCAGGACGGCAGGACAGCCCAGAACCATGTGACTCTGGACAATAGTTTGCTTAATCTTTCCGAAGGCCCCCAGCGCCGGGATGCCTACGGGTAGCTGTGCGCTTTACAAATACTGGATTTACATTTACATTTGATTGAAATAAAATGTGAAATAGACATATTAAAAGGATTCTCAAGGTTCAATAGTATACTCTTTTGCCAATGAAGGCAGGAAAGCCCACTAGCACAGGGGGCAAAGACCACCAACTACGCCTGACTTCTCCAAGGTGAAGTTTAACTTGCCCGACCCCTTACACTAAACTGATTCGCAGCCATCTTGCAAATGGAATAACCATGAAAGCTTTAGTGGGGGTCGGGCGGTACTGATGTACTGGAAACGAAAATCAGCCGAGTTAAAAATAATCAAACCAGCATCACGCTGCGGGAGACAGTGACTAGAATTCGGAGACCGGTAAGACTGTGTTATGGAAGTTTATCCTACTTTGGAAGGAGCCACGACTTGCTACCCTAACAGGAAAATGCCATAAAGGGCCTGCCCAGCTCTAGGGATGGTGCAGTGGCTGAAGGCTGAGAGGTAGCTTGAGCTTTAGGGACCAGTGCATGGGTTCAGATAACAGGACGTTCTGAAAGATCTTTTGCCTTCACAAGACACTTCTTGAAATAATATCACTTTATACATTTTAGATTGAAGCATAAAAAGTGAGTGAACATCAGATGCAATGAGGATGTAACCTCTTTTGTACCCAGGGTAATTTTTGCATTGCTATTGGGGCTTCCCCTTGTCCCGTGTAAGTCTGGGTACTCTAATGGGACCTGCAGAGCTGATCAAATCTGCCAGCTTACTGAAAACCATAAACTATGCGTCTATCTCTCACACTTCATCATCCAGCGGACTGCATCCCATACCACGATAACCGCACCATGGTGATCACATTCGACATGGAAAGACTTCTGACAAAGAATTAAATTAAGACAACACACTACAAAACACACATCCTACACGGTGTACTATGCTACCCATGTAGGCAAGGGACTCCGCACCCTACATAGAGGTAGTAAGTGCTTTAGAAATGTTACAATACAGTATTCTTTCAAGATAGCCCCAAAGGACCACTTTGTACAATGGCCTCTATCACACAAATGTATCCTCAGGATGCAAGTCACTGAATGACAGATTTGATGGGTTGCTTTCGTTTAAGGTGAGCATTGTTCTACTTACATTGTATCTTTTTCTCTTCCTGTGATACCCAAGAAACAACCCCTTCACCTTTCACTGAGATATGTTCACAGAAGTCAGAGGTTCCTGCTGCAGTTCTGTTATAGGCACAATAGTGCAGCCTATTGGGTTGCATGGCTAGCAACATGGATGAATAAAACGTACTTGCTATAAGCTCGGACACCAGAGTTAAATCCGTACAAAATCATGCCCTTCCAGAGGCAATCTGCACGCCAACTTCTGCTACATTGCTGCTGACCTGACCTTGCTACCTGGTAGGCATCCTCTAGGAGCCTGCGGCGTCTATAATGGTGTATAGGAGTTTGGGAGGCGGGACTCCAGAGATGGGGTGGTGAGTGGCTGCCCCTCGCTGCTGTCACCCTGGTGCCAAGGGCTTTAGACACTACTGACCAGGTTGTTCCCTTCCCCCGTACCGACCATGGGTCCTCAGGCCATTGGCTGCAGTTGCACGGAGCAGCAGAGAGATGCCGATCTTTGGGCTTTGTCTTTTCCCCAGGCGGCCGTTAATTGATCTCGGAGGCCCACAGTAGAGGGCGCGACTGTGCTGCACCCCAGGGGGGCTGTGAGACCTGCAGGGGATGCCCTGGCAACCATTCATGGGGCTGAGTGTGAGGCGGCTCTCCCCTGCTGAATCTTTCCAGCCAGAAGACCTCCTGAGTGGCCTACCTCCCTGCTGAGGGCCGGCACAGTGATCCCCGCAGGGTCAAGGCTGCTGCCGGGAAGACCCAAGGAGCTGCACACTTGAGGTGGGTGACCGTGATTCAGGGGGGTCATTGGGCTCATGTTCTTGGATCCAGTGCTCTGCACCCTCCCCACCCTGCACGCGAACTTAGGCCTCTTGAGGTGGGCTGTATCGCCTTGTTCCTCCATCCCCTGCCTGCGGCCTCCAGCCCTGGGGGACTGGTCAATCTCGGCTCCTGGGGAGGATAGTTCATGGCGCCAGCGGTCATATCCCACAGGAGCAGCCGCTACCAACAAAGAGACTATTCAGCACCCCGGCCTTGCCCCGTGGGAGATGTCCTCTGCCCGGTACTCTTATTAATGGGGCCTGTACAACAAATGACTGTCAGCCGGGATCCCACGGCCTTCTTTCTGCCAGAACTGAGAAGCCCATTGCACCTTTATGAAAAGATCCCATCTGCCCAGCGGACAAAATCGCTGGTGGGTGGCACTGACAACACTGATCGAACAGGAGATCGGTGGTGGGCGGTTGCTACGGCTCCCTGAACTTGGCACCCAGTATCATTTGACCATGAACACCTTTGGCCTGTCTTGCTGAAGTAGCTAGGGGCTAGAGTTCACATATGATCTCACTCATCGAAGACATTGAACTGAGAGTCGGCCCACATTAGCCGAAGAGGAGACCCTTTACCGTCCCCCCCTTCATCTGCTACATAATTACAATGGATAGGGCATGCCTCCACTTTGACAGAAGAGGATCCCCATTTACCCGATTGAAAGTATAGGGGACTTGCAGCAAACATGGTAAAAGATAAAGAACCCAAACAATCACGGCAGGGCAAACTAGACCATTATGCGAGAATAGTTACACCTACGGCGTACCAAGAAGAGGGCAATGCCCCTGGCCCAAGCAACGCAGACCTACTGTAAGCCATTAAATCCTCCAAAATGGCCCTGCAATGAGAGAAGTATGTTCTGAAGTATCCCTTCTACGACAGAATCTCCATGACGTTTCTGACAGAGTAACGGCAGCGAAGACGAGACTCTTAAGAAAGGAGCTGAGGAGCAATGGAAGCTCAACCCATGAGGAGGTCCAAAATGCCATCCTCCGCTTAAACCCCAGAAAGACCCACAGCCCCAATGGCCTCCCAGCAAAAATTTTCAAGAGACAAATCAATATACTAGTGCCCCACGTACTCCACTTCTATCACAAAGCATGGGAAGATGGCATCATACCGCCAGATGTCCGTAGGGCCACAATAATAGTCATACATAATCCAGGGAAACCTACCACGTCCTGAGGCTCCTACTGCCCTATTTCCTTGGTCCTGGCTACCATCTTAGCCACTAGACTTCTAAAAGTGATCACCTCTGTCTACAGTGATCAATCCAGAATTATGCCAAAATGATCCACCAGAAGAAACTTGCGTAGAATCCATATTTGGATTGCACAGGCTTAACATAGACAAGACCCCCACCTTTTCATCTCACTCGGCGCGGAGTAGGCCTATGATGCGACTGACTCACCTTTCGTTAATCAAACTCTGCAGAAACTGGGCTTTGGACCACATTTCCAAGAGTGGATAAACTGATGGCCATAGTCAGGTTAATAATATGATGTCTCCCAAATTCCCCATCATGAGAGGTACCTGGCAGGGCTGACCACTTTCCCCGTTACTCTTTGCCCTAACTTTGGAAACTCTGGCTTGTCTGATTCACACTCACCCAGACATTAAAGGTTTCCAAATTGTGGTCTCTCCCACCTCTGAAGGAAAAATTCTCCCTGTACGCAGATGGCAATCTACTTTATTTAACTCGACCCACAGACTCGATCCCAGACGTCTTCCATTTCTTCAAATGCCACCGTTCTATTCTGCTTATATGATAAACTGGGAAAAATCCATACTTTTTCCTGTTGGTGGGCTCTTTGACCCGGAAGACACCCCCCTACAACTTAAAATATCTAGAGAAGGTTTCCAAAATGTAGGGAACTATACCACGACAGACCCCGAGCAATGTATCTATCAGAATGTTAAAACAATATTAAATGCAGCCCGCTAGAAACAACTTCCTCTGAAACTCTTGGGAAGGGTGGCAATATTTAAAATTATCAATCTGCCAAAATTCATCTACGCTCTACAAAATACAAATTATAGACTCTCAGATTTATTTTTATTTTTTATTGAAGTCCAAAATTACAATACATTAAAACCATACATCCATAAAAAGAATTTACCTTTAGATTTACAAGAATTAATAATTAATAAATAGTACAAAAAGCACTAAAAAGTCAGGAACAGATACAAAAGGAACAGACAAAGATACTGTAAGCTTTTTTACAACATGCATAAGACAGTGACCATTTTCAATCCTAATCAAAGTGTGTAGCCCAGATTTTTTCAAAGTTCCCAAGACCCCCCACATGTAATTCATAAGTGCGTTCACTTCTTTTAACCGCTTTCATCTTATGGGCCCACTCATGGACAGAAGGAATCAAATCAGTACGCCACCTTTGCAACAAAGGTGATCTGGCTACTGCCATTGCAATGTATAAAAATTTAACAAATTTATCAGGAAGGAGAATATCTGGATCAAAACCAATAATTATTAACAGATCATTCACTTCTAATCGAATACTGCATTCAGTTTCCAAGTGACAGAAAATATCCTCTCAGAACCTCTGAATCCTAGGACATTGCAACATAACATGTGACCAATTAGCTGTAGGATGATTAATACAGCTAAAGCAGTGCGCCGATTGATTGGTATACATTTTAGAAAGGGAAAGAGGGTTTCGGTAAAGTTGCCATTTACTAAAAAACAGCATCCTTCGCCAATTCGCACCTCTTAGCGTGCTGAAATCAAGTTTATTAATAACTGACCACATATTTGCAGAAATTTCTAAATCTTTGTGCTTCATCCATTTTTTAAATGCCTTCTGTCCAAGATCCAGGCCCCTAACTTAGGGTAAGCGATTTTTCCATGCCCCAGGTTTTCTGACAGACGTATCCTCTAAAAGTTCAAGAACTAGTTGATGTTGTTCACCAATTTGGGATATGTCTAATTCAGTAGGGAATTTATGAAAGGTGTTATATGACCCCAAAAGAATAAAATCATTAACAATCAATTGCGACATTTTGGTCATAGTCAACCATCTTCCATTCCTCAGGAAATCTGAGACTTTACGAAATCCAGCCAAGGTCCACTTTAATGTAAATTCTGAGGATTATTTAATCCCTGCTAATGGCAGAAGACCAGATAGTGAAGTGACGGAGTTAATTACAGGGATGGAGTATCTTTTATAGAGAGCCTGTCGTTTTTAAAAAAACCATTGAAGACACTTATAACGAACCAGTTTCGGGGATTTGAAAATTGACAAGGGGGAGTGGATCTGACTTTCCTTACACATTAGATTCATAAAACTATTAATAAAAATATTTAATTGTTGTTGAGGCTTGAATCTGGATAAATATTGTGCAAAATAGTAATAGTCCCTGAGATTCGGAAGAGCTAAGCCTCCCTGTTCCGACTCTTCATATAAAGTGCAATTTGCGGTGATTTTTTTGCCCAAAGAAAGGCTGTAAACATAGACTCTACTTGGATAAAAAAGGAGCCTGATAAAACAAAGGAAGGACAGACATTTTAATCAAGGCCACCAGGCCCAAAATAGATAATGGAAGAGAGTTCCAACGCAAAAACAAGGCCTGGGATTTTCGTAGCAGCGGTGCAAAATTCAGGTGATATAGGTCACTGACACTTTCAGAAAAATATACCCCCAGATATCTCTTAGGTTTAGTGTTAACACAAGAAAGAATATCGGGGTGCAAATCCAAGCAATTTCAGTTTTCTTTTTATTAATACGATACCCACCTAAAACCTCAAAATCCTATTAGACCTGGAATACTTTAGCCTGAACCTTTATCTCTGGTTTAATAATCAGCATAATGTCGGCGTATAATTTCAATTTTGCCAGAGCTGGAATTGGGGGACGAATATCAGCACAGTTCCTTATTGCTATCGCCAATGGTTCGATAAAGAAAGCAAATAAGACCGGTGATAAAGGGCACCCTTGCCTTGTGCCTCGTTTTAATTTAACCTGCCTGGCCACCGAAGTATTAATAATTACTTTTGCTTCGGCATTAAGTTATAAATTATGGATCAGGGCCGTGATCTTTGAGGAAATACCAAAATGACATAAAATCAAAAACAAGGTCTCCCAAACAACAAGGTCAAAAGCCTTCTCGGCATATAAAAGAAGGACTCAGTTAAATAATGTGTATTAGTGGCGAGCTGCCTACCAGCGATAAAACCATTCTGGTCTGGACGGATCAAGTGCGCGGCATATTGATTAAGCCGAATAGATAACAGTTTAGTGACGATTTTATAATCTTAATTCAATAACGTTATCGGGCGATAAGATTTCAGGTCCTCGCTATTCTTGCCTTTTTTCAGGAACCTAGCTATGTTGCCTTGTCTAAAGGACTCTGGTATCGCCCCCCCCTCCAACATAGAGTTTACTAAACATAGGAAAAAATACGCAAGTGAGCTATAAAAAAAAGTAAAAAACTCCTCAGGCGGAAACCCATCTGGGCCACAGGCCTTACCATTTGGCAGATTCTTTTTTTTTTTTTAAAAACATTTTTATTGTTTTGGGCTGTACAGGAAAAACATATAACAAGCATGTCAGTATCGAGCAATACCCATACATCCCCCTCCCCACCCTATCCACCTCCCTCGTAGTTCAGGATCCACACATCATCATTCAAGTGTTCAGTTATTACAGTCCTCTGAGTCCATTTCGGTAACATTTCCTGATCCTGCAGGCCCATCCCCTCCATGGCCATCATACAGTCAAGTGTTCGCAAACTTTTAGAGCCCCCATCCAATCCATGGTACTGTCGCCATTTGCCCCACACCCTGCGGAACTTCCTAGGGCATCCTCTTGCTTTGTACGTCACCCTTTCGCTGCCATGTATAGGTCCATCCCCCTCCTCCATTCCTCTAGCTGTGGTATGTCTGCCGCCCCCCATTTCCTGGCTACATCCCGTTTGCAAAAACAACAATTGATGGACAGAATGCAGATCAATGTCATACATTCACCCCAGTCAGAGAGAAATCCCTGGGTAAACACTATCGTAGAGATTCACTGCCTTTTCATACACTGTCAGTTTATGCATTCATACATTCCTGCTTCTGCAGGCCTGTCACTCACGGTACCAGTAAATAGTTAATTTCCACACTAAAATTGAACGTTCAAGAAAGAAAGACGAGTTAAAGTAGAAAGACAGTGAGACCCAGTAACTTTGTGTAAGGGAGGGGGGACACAGTTTTCCCATCTGTCAATACTTAATAGAGTCAACTCTTCATTCAAATAGCTACATAGAGAAACCAGCAAGAAGAGTGGAAGCGCCTCAAAACAACCACAGAGAAGTGGAAAGGCCCCCAACACCTATGATTTACTCTAGTAATAAGGTAATTATCCGCAACATTCTGAATACAATAGAGGGTGGAAAAAGGATACAGTACACATAGGTACTCACAGGGCCTCATACTATCATGTTATTATATTAGGAAGAACTCCACCTTGAGTGAGAAGTAACGTATCGTGGGGATAACCCAAAGAATCACCAGTGGGTGTCTGTTTGCCAACATCCAATAGGTAAGAGTATGCCTGATGTGGGAGTACTATACATAGGACCCAATATTATGTATAAATAAGTTGATATACATGGTCTATTTTCCACACTAAAAAGCAACGCAGGAATGAAATAATCAAAATATGTTTGAACTTTCTTCCTATGCAAAATAGTCTACACTGTGCAACAAATATTGACTTTTCATCATGAGTCCGGGGGAATAAGGTCCTCTTACCATATAAAGTTGCTGGGATAAAATGACCAATGACATCTGATCATTACCTGAAATAGATGTTAGAGGCACACATAAGTATTGTGATTAATTTTAACATAAGTCCCTTGAATCTAGAATGTCTTAGGAATATATCAAATTACTGTGACTAGAGAATTGATGTTGGAGACAAACACAAATGGTGCTACCAACTTAAATATAAGTTTCTGAAAATAGAATGTCAATGGAATGCACCAATGCACTGTGATAAGTTTGGTCGTAAAAAGAATTGCATCACGCATTATTGTACAGAAGTGATACCTTGCTTCTCTCCCCTTATCTACAGCGAGGGTGCTAAGCAATATTCTCTGATGCCGGTGACCCCAAAGAAATGGCAGTCCTGAAGAAGGTGCTACAATATCATATGTCAACAGCACCGAAACGCGTCGACGCACTTATGTTTTTTTGCAGAATCCAAGCAAGGTCTGGGGAGCAGTAGATATTCATATATATATGATACTATTGACTATACCTTGGTGATACATAGAGAGGACCATTGGATCTAGTTATTATTGTGGCAAGGAAATTCAAAGGCCACAGGGTATAGGGGTTTTTCTTGTGTTATATCTCTGATTGTTATATTTGTTTTAATGTCCTAGCTTTACATGTACTAAGTTAGATAATGGAATTTGTACTTGTCTAAATGTCTATAATGAAAATGTTTAATGAATTTTTATGATTATTTGTGTTTTATGGTATATATTCAAAGATTTTTCTTTGAAATTTTAAGTCATTATTGTGTAAGCTCTTATTTTTATTAAAAAGATTGTGAACGTTCAATTTTAGTGTGGAAATTAACTATTTACTGGTACCGTGAGTGACAGGCCTGCAGAAGCAGGAATGTATGAATGCATAAACTGACAGTGGATGAAAAGGCAGTGAATCTCTACGATAGTGTTTACCCAGGGATTTCTCTCTGACTGGTGTCACTGTACCCTGTTCCCTGGTGATAGTGGGGTACTCTCTCTCTTGATATATACATTCACCCCAGTACAGAGATCTGGGCCTAAATCCATCGTTTGTTTGCACTCCACACCACCCTAGTTCAGACATGGCCATATGCTAATCAGCCTTGACCCTGTGCCTCATGGGAACAGTCCAGCCCGAACTGCCAAGCCATGTCTTTCCTGGACCGGAATCAAGCATCCTAGGACCGGTTTCTGGCTATCAGCCGTCTTCAGCCAGGATAGCTTGATTCCAGTGGTGTGGAGAGCATGGGACTCACGTCTGAGCATACCCATCCCACTCGGGGTGACAAATGCAAAAACAACAATTGATGGACAGAATCCAGATCAATGTCATACATTCACCCCAGTACAGAGATCTGTGCCTAAATCCATAGTTTTTTTGCACTCCACACCACCGCAGTTCAGACATGCCATGTGCAAATCAGCCTTGACCCTGTGCCTCATGGGAACAGTCCAGCCCGAACTGCCAAGCCCTGTCTTTTCTGGACCGGAATCAAGCATCCTAATCTGCATATGGCCATGTCTGACCTGGGGTGGTGTGGAGTGCAAAAAAACGATGGATTTAGGCCCAGATCTCTGTACTGGGGTGAATGTATGACATTGCTCTGCATTCTGTCCATCAATTGCTGTTTTTGCATACATCCCGTTTGGCCACTACCAAGGCCAGCCCTAGAAAAATCAGCTATGGGCGTGCCAAGTCCACATCATTGGTCATCCCCAGCAGTATTAGCTTCGGGTCCGAGGGGATGTCCGTCTCTAGCACCTCTCCCAGTTCAGCAAGGACTGCCCCCCAGTACTTTTGAATGCGGAGACAGGACCAAACCGTGTGGAAGAAATCTCCTCTATCGTGGCTGCAGCGTAGGCAGCAGGGGTCGGGTACTCTCCCCATTTTATGCAACCTCACTCTATCGAAGTAAGACCTATGTAAGATCTTGAACTGGATCAAACGGAGGCGTGCTTTAATCGCTACCTCCCTATGGTGCATCAGTACCACACCCCTGTCCACCTCATCCATCTCCCCGACTTCCTGCTCCCAGGCGGCCCTGAGGCCCTCTAATTTGTTCGGTCTATTATTCATGATAGTTTTATATGTTAGGGAGACTGCCTTCCCTGGGATCCGTTCCTGTAGAAGGCGGCCTTCCAATGGAGCGTATTCAGGGAGTGCCTCCATCAACGCCCCTTCTGCCCTCCACATATGTCGCAGCAGCATATATTTAAAGAATTGGGAGCGGTGGAGGCCAAATTCCCTCTGTAGTGACGGAAAGGATTGCAGCGCCCCTTTTTTAATTATGTCTCCCAATGTGGAGATGCCTATGGCGTCCCATCCCTGGAACCCTTTCAGCTTACTAAGTTCCTTCAGCCAAGTGCAGTTCCATAGCGGAGTTTGCTTCATTGGTATGTGTTCCCACTGAATTGCCTTTGTCGCCCTTTTCCATGCTCCCAGTGTGATCTTAGTAGCCGGCAGCAATCTAGCCTGCTCCTTTCCTCCGTAGATGTAGTATATGCATGTGTGAGTACCCATATTGTGTCTTTCTAGTGCATAGGTGGGGTGTGTGGCAGGTGCATGTATCCATTCATTAATGGGTGCCAAGTGTTCCGCCCAGTAGTAGGCCTCCAGGTCGGGCAATGAAATGCCCCATCATATTGGTGTCTCTGTAGGGTCGATAGCGCTATTCTAGGTTGTTTACCCAGCCATAAGTAGGACCTCAGTTCCGCAAGAATATCTAGGAAGACCTTACATTTCAGTGGGAAGTATTCATTCTGAAATGCATATAAGAATCTTGGAAGTGAGATCATTTTAAACATGGCTGCCCGCCCAAGTATCGTCAGGGGAAGCGATTGCCATCTGCTTGCGTCTTCAGTAAAACTGCGCATGACGCGATGAATGTTGTGTTCATAGGATAGATTGCGGTCTGTTGTGACAAATATCCCCAGATACATAAATCTCTGTCTAGTTGTCTGCAGTCTCTCAGGCAACTTGGGCCACTCATCCCTCCCTTGGGGGTCATAGAGCGTTGATTGGTGCCAATTGATCTGGTACCCAGACTTGGCTCCGTACCTATCCAGTTCGGCAAATAGGGCCGGTATAGTACTGTTTGGCTGCGTAATATAAAGCAGGACATCATCAGCGTATAGGGACAGTTTTTCTTCGCTTTCATCTGCTTGCCCTATCCGAAATCCCGTAATCCCTACGTTCTGTCTAACTGCACAAGCCATCACTTCAATAGAAAGGGCAAACAAGAGGGGAGATAGGGGGCATCCCTGCCTGGTGCCCCGTTGTATAGGGAAGGCCTCCGAAAGTGTGCCGTTAACCCTGACTCTAGCACTACGGCCGGTGTATAGTAGACCAATTTTACGCCTGTACTCGGGCCCAAATCCCATGCACTCTAGTAGTCCCTTCAGAAAAGGCCAGTGGACAGCATCGAACGCCTTTTCTGCGTCCAAAGATAAAAACCAATGCGGCTCCGTCCTGTTCTCCACCTCCTTGAGCCAGTTATGAATCCGCCTCAGGTTATATCTAGTTGCCCTTTCCGGGATGAACCCCGTTTGGTCCAGGTGGACCAGCCCCGGTATAACCCGTCTCAGACGGAGAGCCAGAATTGTTGCATATAATTTCGCCTCCACATTTAGCAGGGAAATGGGGCGGTAGGACAAGCAATCATCAGCCGGCTTCCCCTGCTTATGGATTGGGACAATTGTGGCCTGTCTGAGGTCCAGCGGGAACTGTCCCTCCATCTCAGCGTCTAGGAAGAGGCCCAGTAAGTGATGGGTCAAGAGATCCGCCGTTTTCTTGAAAAATTCCGCCGGGAAGCAATTGGGGCCCGGGGCCTTTCCCGTGCGGAGCCGGGTCAGTGCCATCCTAATTTCCTCCTCCGTTATATCAGTTTCTAAATCTCTTTGGTCAGCCTCCTCCAGCTCTGGGAGGTTGATATCCGCCATGTATTGCAATGCATCGTCCTTTGACCCTAGTTCTCGTGCTGCATAGAAGGCCTTATAAAACTCAGCGAATGTATCCGCTATTCTGTCATCTGTACGGGCCCATCCGCCCTGACCATCTTTCACCTTTTCCAACCACCGTTCATCTCTCTCCTTCCTGCTTAGCCATGCCAGGAGCCTCCCGGATTTGTCTCCCACATCGTATAGCCGGTGCAGAGTCGCTAGCGCCTGCGATTTTGCCTCACCTGTCACTAGTTGCCTATACTGAACTTGCAGATCAGAAAGACACCGAAGTTGCCCCGGGTCCGTGGTTAGCAGGTGTTCGTTTTCAATCGTCAGTATCCGTGTTTCCAGTTCCCTAATCTCAGCCTGGACTTTTTTCTTTTCCTCTGCCAGTCTACATTGTGCCCTATCTCGGAGTACCACTTTAAGTGACTCCCAGAGGACTACCCATGAGTCCACCGAGCCTATATTTTCAGCCAGGTACACCTTCACGTCCGCTCTCAGGCCCCTCAGTTCCACATTCTGTAGGTCCCATGCCGACAGTCTGAGTGTCTTGGGCCCCTCCCTCTTCTTCCTACCCACCTCTAACAATAGTGGAGAGTGGTCAGATACGCCACGAGCACAGTATTCAGCTGCGTCTGATACCTGTAGTGTCTGTCGCGCCATAAAATGTAATCCAGGCGGGAATATACTTTATGCGCTCCGGAGAAGAAGGAATATGCCTTGGCGTCCGGGTGGAGCCACCTCCAGACATCAAGTAGACCGAGCGCGGCCATGGATTTGGCTAATGGTGTGACACTTCGCGGCCTATCACGGTCACCTGTCCTATCCATTATGGAGTTCATTACGTCATTGAAGTCCCCCCCGAGGATTTGAATTGTATCCGCTGAGTTAAGGATAATGTCAGAAACTCCCCTTAGTGTACCTGCCTGAAGTGTAGGTGGGGCATAGGCGGAAATAAACGTGTATTCCTTCCTTCCCCACTGTCCGCGTACTCCTACGTATGTTCCCTGTGGGTCTGTCCACACCTGCGCTATATTCATAGGTGGGTGCTTTCTAATCAGGATCGCCACTCCTCTGGAGATGGAGGTAAACCCTGCATGTGCCAGGACTCTATATTGCCCCCTCGCCAGAAAGGCACATCTAGTGCCCTGCAGATGTGTTTCCTGGAGTAGTATTACATCCGCCCGGACGTTTTCACATAGTTATTAACCAGTCCCCGTTTGATCCTACAGCCCAGACCGTTGACGTTCCAGGTCAGGACCTTAAAGCCATCTCTAGACACTATTACTCTTTCTGGGGCACCCATGAGCGTATCGTGAAGTGAGGTCTGATGGCGACTTGAGTCCTATGGTGGGAGTCGTCGCGAGGTGTGTGTGTATGCTCGACATGACATGATAAAACAAACTTCCCTTCCCCTTCCCTCCTCCCTCCCCTCCCAAATAAACGTGATCATCTCCCCAACTTCCCCCCACCCCACCGCCCTCCCCTTTCAGTCCCATCAGCTACCCAATCTGCCTCTAGGACTTTCTGGTGAAGGAAGGTCTGTCGCCCTCCCACTAGTACCCCCCCCAGCACAGTTCTCCAACAATCTAGGGATGAAGCATAAAACACAGCCGTCCCCCTAGTAGAACAGTAAAAAACGGAGGTTGCTTATAACTTGCGTGCAGTCCGGACACGAGCTGGAATCTTTGTCACCTTTGTCCTCCCAGGTCAAGAGTGCGAGTCCTGGGTATCACCCTGCGTGCTCCCAGGTCGTTTGGCTTTGTCCTGCTCCATCTCGTGGATTGCTACTACCAAAGGATGCAGGGATCGAGCATCCGTCGCTTTGTCACCAGATGTTTGGCCCTCTAGTTCTTCTTCTCCTTCGGATCTCGTCGTCCTCTCTAAGCAGCAAAATCTGGACCCCTCCGCACCGTCTCTGCCCAGCGAAACGGAGTCCTTCCATTGCCTGTTCGCCGTGTCCCGATGAGGATACGGTGTCGACTGCAGGTGCCTTCCATGTCTCGAACCTCTTCGCCTTTGAGTCTTGGGCTGTCCCCACTGGGATCCACCAGCGGGAGGTGAGGTAGCCACCACATGTGTTTTGCCTTCTGCTCTCCGGGGCGCAGGGCGTTCTTCTAGCCACTGCCAGGCATCGTCCGGGTGTGTGAAAAAGTATGTATTTTCCTTGTAAATTACTTTGACTTTCTCCGGGAAGAGTAGCATATATTAAAGATGAAGTTCTCGCAGCTTGGCCTTCACCGGGTCGAAGGAGCGCCTCTGTTTTTGTACCTCTTGGCTGTAGTCCGGGAATATCATTATGTGTGTATTCTCAAGCCGTATTTCCCCTAGCTTCCTAGCCTCTCTCAGAAGTAAGTCTTGGTCAGCAAAGTTCAAGAATCTTGCGATAACTGGACGTGGCCTTGCCCCCTCTGGTGGTTTTGCCAACAGTGCATGGTGGGCTCTTTCAATCAGGAAACAGGTGGAAAATTGCGTTGTCGGGAAGGTGGATTTTATCCACGAGTATAGGAATGCCACCATGTCGTCCTTTTCGAGTCCTTCCCTGAAGCCCACAAAGCTACAGGTTGTTCCGCCGGGCCCTATTCTCCGCATCATCCACCTTCCATTGCAGTTGGCAGTGAGGAGCTTGTAGTTCCGCCATGTCCCTTTTGAGGGTAGAGAGAGAGAGTCCTCGGTCTCACTTACTCTGTTCACTACCGTGGTCACCCTTTCGGTCAGATTACAAAAGTCTTGTCGGAGCAATGTGACTTCGGAGCCCACTTCCCCGATTTTAACTTCCAAAGCTGCGCGGGACGCCTGTATATCTTCTCTCGAGGCTTGTATGGCTCCCAGTAGTAGCTCCGTGCCGGAGCGTGGGTTCGGGGGCACCGCCCCCGCATGGATGTGGGTCGCGGCATAGTGGTCCATTGTTTCTTGGCGCAGCGGTTTGGGGACCGGGTCTTTTTTCCCCATCTTGAGAGCCTCGACCGGTGTCGCGCGTATGGCCGCTTCGTGTGCTCACTTGCAGCGTCGGTTCTCACGTACGTCCAGCTACGCAACCAGAGCAATGTCCGTGGTCCCACGGCGGTTTCCGTGGCGGTGGCCGCTTGTCTCGTATTCCTGTGTATCCCTACAGTGTCTTCCTGCTGGTCGCCTTCGAAGCAGGGGACAGTCTCCTCTGTGCCTCTTCAGTGGGTGGTCCATGTATTGTAGGCCCTAGGATCACTGACCACCTTCCTCTTGCCCTGTAGGTTGTCTATCTGTCAAGCACCAACCATCGGGGCTCTCAGGGTCAGAGGTCCATATCTCCCGCCCCTGGTTAGCAGTGCGGCCTCTGTCGCGGCCCTGTCGCATCCGCCAGCATTCGGGGCCTCCCTAGGCGTTGTCTGCAGCCCGAGAGCCAGGTTCCGCAGCGATTACCGCCTCTCCTGTGGCTCCGCCGATCAGTGCCTGTAGGCCCAGTTGTCGATCTCCGGGCGGCCTCTGTTCCGGGTTGGTGGTGTAGTTTACAGCTGTGATAGGGGGGCCTCCTGACCCTGTGGGATCGCGTCTGGTGTGCCCGTGGGGCGGTCGCCCCGTACAGGGGTGTTTCATCTTCCCACCGGGGCCTTATCTCTGGGCCCCCAGTGCCACCCGCAAGGTTTCGCTGTGACGTGCCCCCGGGGCGCTCCACCAGATCGCCCGTCTGCCAGCTCCCGATGCGGCGTCCCCCGGGGCCCGGACGCTGCCGCGGTCCCCTTTGGCCTCTGTGTGTCTGCCTGGGCCCTGCCGCTCACCTTCGCCGCTTCTCAACACCGCCTGAGGGTGTCCGGGGCCAGCCTTACGCTCCGGCAGTGCCCAAGCCGTGCGGTGCCCCCGGGGCGCAGCCCACGCCTCCTTCTCCACTTGTGGCTCTCAGGCGGTTGCCTCAGCCCTTCCGTCATCGCCCTGGGGCTCCGTCGCTCTCCCGCTGCCGGACAATGTGGCCAGGCTTGCTCCGTGTAGGTCTCAATGCAGTACGGGCCGAGCCTGGGGCTTCCGCTATGCTTTAGCGTCTCGACGCCATCTTTGGTTCAACAGTCGCATCCGAGCTGGGACTCGAGCAGCTGTTTTCTCGCTGTTTGCAGACTGGGGAGCTCCAGCAAAGATCGCCAGATGGTGTCCGGATCTTCCGCTATCTGGTAGGCGAGGAATCTGGGTTGTTTTTTGGTGATTTTAATGTCGGATAACGATCAGCTCTCCGGAGCTGCGGAGGTATGCGTCCTAACCGGCCATACTGTTGGCCACGCCCCCATTTGGCAGATTCTTAATAACCCCAACCAACTCTTCCATTGTAAAGGGGCTTGCCATAGATAATTTTTCCATATCCGAGAGTGTCGGTAATCCATTATTCTGCAAAAAAACTCTTAGAGAAGTCATATCCACGGTCTGTTGTTGGTCATATGTAGACCCATAATGCTGTAGCATTATATCGCCGATTTTAGCTGGGTCATCTATACGGGGGGCGGTTAAGGGGCATTTTAACGCATTGATTTGATTAAAGGCAGCCTGCTCCCTAGCCTGCCAGGCCAGAAATCTACCCGTGAAATTACTTTCCTCGTATGTTTTTTGACGATATTGTTAAAAAGTGGCTTCACTTTGGGTGTAATAATTTGCACTAAGTTTACGTTTAGCCTGATCCAGCTGGCGCTGGTTAAACACAGAGGGGTTGTTAAGAAATACAGAATAATATCTTTGGACCTTCTGCTCCAAGATTCTCTTATCTTCCCTACCTTTTTTTACATTTTCAGCATCTTTTCCAATAATTAACCCCCGGATGAAAGCCTTGAGTGTGTCCCAAACCACATTCAGTGGTGCAGACTCATAGTTCTGTGATAAAAATTCCTTGATCTCTGTCCCAATGAAACCCACCCAGTCCTCTTCATTAAAATATTGTGTGTTCAGCGTCCATCTTTTAGGGGACCTAGTACAATCTCCTAATTGTAATTTAAGCACCAGCATAGCATGATCTGAGAATCTGTTATGTAGGAATCTCTGCTGCCTAAAACACAATCTCCGAGAGATCAAAAAGAAGTCAATGCGTGAAGAGGTATAAAATCTACTGACCAACAAGTATACGCAATTATAGTTGGAAAGGCCACAGGCCATGGATCCTGTAGGTCCAAAGTTACTCCATATTGTTGTATGGTTCTTAAAGTTTTAGGTTTCAATTGTCTTTTAGCCAGCGCTGAGGAGTCGATTCTAGGATTCATTAGAACATTAAAATCTCCCCCCAGAATCAACTCACCCAGTGCTTAAATTAGGGACTGAAAAAGATCCTTGTAAACTTTTGAATTATCCTCAACTGGGGCATATATGCTGACGAGGTTATCGGTCTCTGTCTCTGTCTAGAAATGCAGGTGAACCCAGCACCAACGACCAAACTGATCTTTATCAAAATTGACAACCTCCGCCTGGAATCCCAAGGATGTATCCATAATTGTGAGAAGATCAACTTTCATGTTACATTGCAGTTTTTCCTGATTAGTAGGAGCCAAGTCTATTACTGGTACTGATACTGATGGCACTGTGACTCCTGAGTGCTCCTTAGAGAGTTTCGGGGCTGGGCTGCAGCCTGAAGAGGGGGATTGCAACATAGCTTTTTTCAAAAATATTGCAAATTGTTTTGCTTCCTTTGCCTCTTTTGCCTTTTTGGGACCCTCGGTCACCGAGTTCTTCTGTAGAGAAGTTACTGGCATAGCTGTGGATACATTTTAATTTGCCATATCTGCCTGTTCCGAAGATGCGACAGAGGAAAAGTCCTCCTCTTCTGAGCTTTCAAGTGTGGTATCGAGTCCGAACAGGTTGGAGGGATTCTCCTTACTAGCCAATCGGGCTGCCTCCTTTGCCTCCTTAGCCTGGGCTCGGCACGTTTTGACTTTGAGGAGGGCTGCGTTAAGAAGTTTTCCCATTTTGACCACTTCAACTCCTTACAACTCTCCGCTGTGCTTTGATGACACTTATAATTATGTGCTTCTTTTGTTAGTATGATCTCTCTCAGAAAATGTCACGGAACGCCCTAATCTCTTGAGCACTCTAACAAAGGGAAGCCATAGATGAAGCCATAGATGAAGCGTGAAGTTGATACTAAACACACCAGGGAGACGCCTTGTGAAGGAAGGGAGAAGGGAGAAAGGAGTGGAGGTCTGTCCTGCTCTCCAGTGACAACAGGCTGTGCAGGTCGATTTCTGTTTTTCCTCACCCTGTCTCTTCTCAGCCTTTAGGGAGTTAGGGGAGTTTCACCATCAGCGGGGGGCTCGCAGCTTGCTACTTGTGCCCGACACTCGGCATTCACAGATTGAAGCGGCCGCCGCCGCTCGAGGCAACCTCCTTCTCCTCAACCGCGGGGGTGCCATCTGAGCCCGCAGAGGGAGTTCCACCGCAGCCACATGGGAAGCCTTGCCGTCACAGACTCCGAGGAATTAAGCAGGAAAAAGGCACCCACCACGTAAAAACCGCTCCGCAGCTGGCCTAAGCCGCCACCAAGTCGCAACAGAAAAACCGCAATTACTCAGCAGGATTCACTGAGAACGCCAGCCTGCTACACGCCAGAAGCGAAACACCATTGCTGGGGGCGGGGCAGTGGTCACCTGTGGCTACTCGGAGGTGTGGTTCTCCGTAGCCATCCCACCCAATGGATCAAATTATAGATTCTCAGAAGATGTTTTTACTCGCATTGACAGCAAACTGAGGAAACTCCTGTGGATTGATGGTCATCCTAGAATAGTACTATGTAAACTGCAGGTTAATCTATGTACTGAAGTCAAAGGCCTCCTTGATATCCTGGCCTACTATTAGGCGTTCTATTCAATAGCCATCAATGAGAGGGGATATATGGATGGGGTCACCCCACCTACACCCTTGAACCGACCTAATTCCAGACAATCACATATCACCATTTACTCTATGGCGGCACAGGGAGATCTGATCTCCTACTAGCTCCCCAAATTAGTTTGGTAGCATGAGACAAGGCAAATTCTTATATGGGTTGGAAGCAAAAAAATTACACAGTAAATGCCGCTATGGATGGGCAGAATCCTAAAAGAAATTATGAAACTTAAGGGCAATATCTCTTGGGATTGCATGGGTATTTTCAAAGTGGGTGATCTAATAGAAGGTGGCTCCCTAATGAGCTTTACTTCTCTACAGCGTGAATTTCAACTCCATGACCACCAGCAATACAAATACTTGCAACTTAGACACGCTTGGCAAACTTAGAACATCCCGCCGGATTTCCCAGAATACGCCTCTTTAAAAGGTAGAATCCTAATGAATGACCTACCTGAAAAAGCACTATCATACACCTATAAAACTATCAACAATAGTATGCTTGTTACCCTCAAAAGAATAGAGGCTAGCATGGGAAGTGAACATAGGTACACCTGAAGACATGGACTGGGAAGCAGCGCTAATGTTCCTACGAGAGGTGGCAATTAGATCCCGGTTACATCTCATACAACTGAAAATTCTACATAGCATGTACTATGACAGGGTCCACCTACATAGGATGGGCAGATCACACCGCCGGATTGCCTGCAGTGTGGGACGGACCGAGGAGATTTCATTCACACATTATGGTTATGTCCCCTCATACAGGGATACTGGTGTCAAATATGGTCAGAATTAAGTTGGATACTGGAGAACCAAATTCCTGATAATCCCAAATGTATCCTCATAGGCATACCCAACGATGTCGATATATCACGTATGAAACTACTGTTATGTAACCTGGGATTGGTAGTAGCCAAGCAAGACTCAGCTAAGAAATTGGGAACCCCTCAGGCCCCAAACCCTTATCGAATGGAGGAAGGGTATGGACTCAATTTTGGCTGTGGAAAGAGTAACGTACAAAAGCAAAGGATGCCCACGTAAATTCTGCATTATATGGGAGCAATGGATGTACTACTTCAATTCAATGCAATAAAACTTTATTCGGATAACAAAGTATCCATAAAAGTATAAGTCAGAAAAAAAAAGTTCTAAAAGAAACAACATAAAATCACATGGTACATACAGATTCATGAATCGAGCATAGTCATGGATGTACTACTATAAAGTTACTAGCATTGGAGATGATACCATCATGCCTTCATACTAATGCAGTAGTAGTGCCATTCACTTTAACTTACTGTACTATGTTGAAAATGATTGTACCACTTTCTCTCATCCTAACCGGCTAACCACAAAACTTGGGCAGCTGTTGTATTGTCTTACCGCCATGCTTACAGGTTTTGAAAATAAAAATATTGTGAACAAATAAATAGAACGAATTGTGCAGCCTTTCTTATGCGAACACCCAAATGTATTTACATCTGCCACATTTCCACCTGATCCAGTTAAACAACACAAAGAAGGTGCTAGGCGGCGAGATGATGCTGTTAGAGCCACATGACCTTTGTAGGGATTTTGAGACAGAAGGACAAAAAAACAATCTTGAAAGGATTATGAATCAAGAACACTTAGTAGCTTTTGGGGCTTTTTCACTGCAAGGACATGTTTGATAATAAATGTTTAACATGAAATTCCTATGTGTTCTAGTTGCTGTCTTTCAGAACCTCCTCAAGATTAGGAGAGTTCGAGGTTAGGAACACAGTGGAGCAGCAGACTACTGGTACCCATGAGTGTGAAGGGCCCATGGCAGTTGTACCCCTAAATGTGGTCATTTACTAATCAACTGAGTATTCCTTGCTTGCAAGTGAGCCCTTGCTACACCACAAGCTGTGTGGATGCTTTTGGTCCATGTGGTGCTGTGCCTTCAGGGCTCTTTTGCTATCACTATAACCCATGGTTCAGAAAATCTAGATGTTGAGCTGAGGTGGATACATGTTAATACATGTGCTATTCTTCCCGACGTTGAGTAACACCACTGTCTTTCCAACGAACCGGCCTGGTGTCTTCACAAAAACTTGTCTGCAGGGACTACTGAATCCATTCAAGTACAGAAGGCATCTACCTATCCAGTGCACCTTCAAAGCCCATAGAAGGAAGGTGCTGAATGTTTCAACGTAGGCACACAAGGATCCTCACATCCATCATAACACAGGATGTATCTGGAGTGAAGTGTCAAGGGGATGTTGCTTTCATGGTAAACCAGAAGCAAATCATGGGGTGGTAAAATATCTACTTTCTTCATCCAGGTGTTGATAACATGATAGCATTATTACATTTATTTATGAGATTATTTAGTGCCTCCATCCATTTGTTGTACCCCATAAAATATCTACTTTCTTCATCCAGGTGTTGATAACGTATTGCATTAATACATTTATTTATGAGAGGATGTAATGCCTCCTTCATGTGTTGTACCCCATCCGGCTTACAGAGAACAATACTAGGTTAGAGATAAAACTGTGTGCTAGTGAGATATGCCCCCTCTTGTGACTGCGTTATTACACTTGCACCTGGTGCAGTCACTTCCTGCATAATATTTATTTATTTAAAGAACTAGTAGAGCATGCAGCTACCCAAAAGGGGTCTCCCGGCGCTTGAGCAAACATGAACAGGGTGCACAAGCCCGAAGCAGAATTCATAGAGCACATTAGAGCATTGAAGAGCAAAGTCTTCACATTCTTACAGAACATGAGTAGAGAACAGCAGTTCCTGAGAGCCAAAGGAACGGAGTTCCAGAGTTTAGGGCCTAAGTATGAAAAGGAGCAGCCCTTCATGTGGGCCAGGCGAAACCTGAGCATGGTGCATAGGGCAAGGTTAGCTGATCTCAGCGGCAGGGTGGTGACATGGGGTAACACCAGACCTTGGATGTATGTGGGGGCGAAACCATGCCTAGCCCGGAACATATAGCACAAGGCCTTAAATTTAATATGTTCATCTACCATGAGCCAGTGAAGTTTGTGGAGCAAGGAAGAGACAGAAGTATGTCTAGGTAGCTGAAAGAGAAGGCGGGCGGCAGCATTCTGGATGATCTGTAAACGGTGGATCACTGATTTATCAGCGCCCAGGTATATATCATTCCCATAGTCCAATCTGGACGTTACCAAGGCCTGCAAAACCTTTCTTTGGGTATTCAAAGGAATCAGCCAGAGGATTTTCTTGAACCATTTGAGAATGGAAAAACAAGAGGCTGTGAGTTTGGAGACCTGCGGCTTAAGTGAAAGATTCTTTGCAATAATAAAGCCATTATTCTTGACTTTATCAACCGGCGTAGGTAAGGGTCCCATGGAGGTTGGCCAGTGCTCAATTCCCCAGAATTCAGGATTATTGCCCAGAATCATGACTACGGTTTTATTGCCATTAAGCTTTAAAGCATTTCTGTTCATACAACGGGGACATTAGTCAGGCCTTGCCTAAGTGGGGAAGGATCTAGGTTCTGTGCATTAGAAAGTGAAAATAAATCTGGGAATCATCAGCTTAAGAAAACAGAGTGAGACCAGACTCCTCAATCACGTCCATCAGAGCGCGAAGGTAAATGTTAAAAAGCAGGGGACTCAAAATGGAGCCCTGCGGAACCCCTGAGGGCAGCGATAGGGTCTTGGATGTGTTATCAGCTGATGAGACCTGAATAGTACGATCTTTAAAAAAAAAGGACATCCATCTTAGTGCCAGGTCCACAAAGCCTAGTGCCTCCAATCTGTCCAGCAGGATAGAATGTAGAACTGTGTTGAAAGCCGCACTTAAATCCTAAAGGATAAGGGCGGCAGTCCCACCAGAGTTAAGTAGTTGCCGGAGGAGCTCTGTGACTCCCAGTAAGGTGGATTCTGTACAATGGCCTGCCCTAAAACTGGACTGAGACAGATGGAGCAGATTGCAAGAAGTAGCGAGAGTTGAGTGTTGATATGATTTTCAAGAATCATAGAAAAAGCCGTGAGGAGGGAGATAGGCCAGGAATTGGACCAACAAAGGGGGTCACGGCCATCCTTTTTGAGCAGAGGGTGCACTACGGCATGTTTCCAATTCTGGGGGACATGGCCTGTACTCAAAGAGGATTTGAGGAGATCAAGAATTACTGTAAGGGCAGCATCGTCAATCAATTTAAGTTTTGACAAGGGAAGGGGATCTAATGGAGAGCATCTTGATGGTGTCTCATAAAGTATGCAGCGATGATAAATCCAAAGGGAGCCAGGCCTCGATTTCCAAGGGTTCTTCCGGCTTATCGTTGGACTTGTGGTCGAGAGAATTCAAGGCCAATTGCCAAGTGCTTGGATGGCATTGAAAGGGAGACTCACTAGCATGAGAGCATCTACTGCTAATTGCCGATGGATTAATTCAAATTTGCTTAGAAAAAAAGTGGCTAGCTTGTCACACTGTTGAGAAAGAGAGGGCGTTGGTGTAAAAATGCTAGCTGCAAAGAGTTTATTCATATCTCTCTGTTCTCTTCATATGACTGTCAATATCACTGACTATCAGTCAATCTGTCAGTATTTGGTGTCACTCTTTTTTAAAGAAATTGAGTTTTATTGAGTATTCTGGATATAACATTACATTCAGATATTGTTCCTGTGCATATTTGTGCACAATACAATTAAGAAGTCAATAACTGATTTTGCCACATTATTCCACTACTCCCCCATCACAGCAACAATTTCAGGGTCAATTCTTCTTGTACAAAGATAAATGTGTATGGTTCATTATTATGCTGCAGTGAGGTCTTTATGTTAGGATCTAGTAGTTTAGTGTATGTAGGGGGTCTTTATTAGCAGTATCCTTATAATCTCTGTTTTCACTGGTTTGCACCAATATACATTGCTATGTAGGAGCTGATCACGAGTGATCAGCTCTCTAACTGGTCAGTTCAACTAAAACAGTACCAGAAATAACAAAACATCCCAGGTTAGGTGCGCATTCTCCAAGCGAGGTCTGGGAGGACCAAAGCAAGGGCTGCAGGGTGGATCCCCAGGGACCAATGTGGGTGGCACCATAACTCTACTTAGTAAGATGGGCCTGGTAAAGCCTGTCCTATGCATGATTGGATTACTTAGTTCATCAGGAGAAAGTCCCTCGTAGTGAGTTAATAATCCAGTTTCCGCATATTAGAGAGCAGTCTAGTCCACAGAGATCCCATATTGGTTACATTTGTGCAGCCAAGCATCCCAGACGTGGGTCCTCTCTACATCTACTATGCCCCTCATTTATCTATATGTAATGCTGCTACCTTAAACTTGGCCCATCTAATCACCTGTATTTTCCATCGATTTGCTGGGGCAGGGGGAGGTTGGCACCCTCCCACTGCATGACAAGACAACATTCATCTTTAAGCAGCGCCAGGTCCAGAAAACATGTGCCATCTTCCTTCTTGGGGTCTGGGTATTAAGCCCAGAAGCCAAATTTCTGGTTTATGTAAAATTGCTCTCCCAGTAATGGTTTACAGCATCCCCGTTATTCTGACCCAATATTCAATGCCGACATCTGACACATTCTGCAGTGGTGCTCCCAGTTTGCAAGCAGCTAGGTGAGTTCTGAGCAGTATGATGTCCTGTAATAGCTGAAACTGTATTTCTTGACACCTTAACCATTTCCTGTATTCAATCTAGCACCTAGCTTCGGCATCATTGCAATTGCTCTTCTCCTGTGATTCTTCAACTGTTTTTGTTCTTTCATGCTTAAAATAAACTTATGTTCATGTTCTTTCTCTTGTGCTTCCTGCCCCTCTCCTTTCCAACAACATTCTTCTCAGTTACTCTCTGCTGCTCTTGCCTCGCCGGCACTATTTTGTCAATCTCTTTAATGACTGAATTCCATCGGTGCTCCAGCAATTGACAACTTTGTACCAGAATTTGCACTGATCGTTTGTTGCAAAGTGACCTTTTCATCAACAGATTACTGCAAGCAAATCAACAGAAACTACATTTGACTATGGATAGTGGGTGAAAATATCAGCGGATATTTACTGGACACCAGTGTTAAATTGTGAAGTGACGTGCAGAGCATGAAATCTGGCCCAGGATCTTCCTTTCCTTGTTCCTTTGCAACACTGTTTTAACTTTCTTCTCCCACACATTATTTTAATCTTGCATTCACTGTTGCTCTCTTTTGCTGTCTAAACCTCCTTCCGCTCCCTCCGACTTCATGTTTGATACTCACATTGTCTTTTTTCCTTCTGCTTTTTTCTCACCTTTATGTTCTTTCATCTCTCCTTCTTCCCCATCCATTTTCTCCTCCTCAAGAGAGACTGGATCCCCACTCTGAGCCCTCAGAGTCTGCCTGATTTTCACCACCCATGAACGAGAGGGCATACTCCACAGCTGGTCGTCACTCGGAACTGTGGCCATGGCAAAGGATGAGGATAGTGTGCCTCACCAACTTCTTGCAGTGACACTATTGAGGAAACTAGTTTGCAGAGATACGGCCCCCAAAGATCCCTGGAAGTAATTGATAGACAATGCTAAAACACAATAGGTTTTTGACTAAACAAAAGTTACAACTATTAGCTTTCTTAGTGTAAATGTGCTGCTTGCCCTATCACTCTTGCAGGTGAAAGGCCATGATTCAGCTTTCTTTGAGATTTCTAATGAAAGTCAGCTCCATAAATATTTTAGAGTAGGAACAGAAATTCCTTAAACGTTTGCAAATGTATTAAGAAAAATCCCATTGAGCTTTCTCTAAACGTCTTTTTACTGGATGGAAGTGAATGAGAAAGCATACACAGGTGTCTTCAGGAGTTTATCTGCTTGGGTTCCAGGATCCGGTGGATTGTAGAGTGATTTGTCTGTATCCAGCAGAAAAAACACTTCCTAACTGCCCAAAAAAACCTTCATCGACACAGGTGTGAAGGAGGAGTGAACGCCTCCTCCTGCACCCACATCCCCTGAGGGTCAGACAGCTGTTGATGTCTTCGTTTCTGGCACTTGTGTCTGTTTCTATTCCTTGTTTGGTTTTCTGGTGGGTGGTACCCCTTTTTAACCATGAGGCAACTTGAGGAAAGATGGACACCCAGCGGGCTGCACACAAAATCCAAAAATGAAGAAAGCAAAGAAGATAGTAGGACTGAAATACCTCGTCACAAATAAATAATACGAGATTGAAAGGGAGAGAACAAAAAAAACTTGAATAAACATCAAAATACCTAAGCTGAAAATAGTGGCCTAGGGGAGCACAGAGTTGCTATAATTAAAGGACTGTATATGACAAGCCAAAAGACCAATCCGAGTGTTTGCGCATGGACACATTCCTTTTTTATGGTTTTTGGTGGAAGAGGTCAGTCACACTTTAGATGTAACCTTGACTGACAGCTGCATGAAGAAGTGCTCTCATAATGTGTGAAGGCAAGGGTTGATCTTTGAGGGTAGGATAGGCTTGGTAGATGAAGAGGAGGAGCAAGGCACCTGCTGTACAGTGGTGAGACCACGCACAGGTTTGCAATCCTGATGGTGGTTCCTCTCTCACCGATATTGAAACTTCTATGTATAGCCTGCCACAATGTATATCAAGTTCACTGGAAATGGTTGACAGCAACTGGAAATGAATAGGCGGTGCTAGCGGCCATGCTGATTGTCCAATATTTGTTGCCATGTCTCCAAAGAGGGATTATAGCAGGTGAGAATCCTGCTAATAAAATGTATTTATAGCACTCGTTAGTTTACCATCATTAAAATGAGTTCCCAGCTTCATCTGCTAGCTCAGCTCTTTGTTGGTGTTAAAAGCGGCTGTTCATCAAGGTTTCAAACTCATAAACTCACTGGAAAACAGGTGAAACATGACTTCCTTTGACACCTCCTAATAATCCCTTTATTAATAATCCCTACTAAAGATGAAATAGGATTTCCCGTGAATAAAGCCCCCATCCTTTCCCGTCACCTCTACAGTATTCATTGCTGTCCTGCACGTCCTTGGGTTCAGTTGTCCACTCGGGTGCATTCTACATATCTGCAAAAGGCTGCTAAGTGTAGAGAGATGTCATCAACACTCCTCACAGCCAACCACACAGAGGGTAAGAGGGGATTGACTGTTAGATCTCTAACTTACTCCTAGTGCATGCTTTATGAATTTCTATGATCGTTTGCGACTTGTTTGGTTTACTGCATAAGTAAAGCACTCATACTCTTGGGTCTTCTTCCCGCTATGTAAATCTACATAAAAAATATAAAATTTAAATATACGCATGTCCTTCCACTGTTGACCATGACCCCCTCGCCCAGCTGGCAGCGGCCATCACCCCCTGCTCTCCGCTTCCTCGTGTTATGTCCATCACTTGCAAACCATCCTCCTTCCCTGTAGATTTGACCTTTTCACACTTACATCTAGACCAGGGTATAGCCATTGGAGCTACCAGGAGCCCTTTGTTTGATTATCTTGATGATAAATCTTCGGTGTTACAATACTAACACGTACCACTGGCACTTGATGCAAATTAAAGGGTAAACTGACATTTAGGAGCAGCTGTTGTACTTTAAATGTGGTGGGCGAAAATTGTTTTAGTTTAAAAACGAAGGAAGGGACCTGCGCGTATTCGAAAGCTACTGTACTACACACCTTTGTACTCATCATTTGCATTTCCCCACTGATGTTTGTACTTGAAACAAACAAAGAGTTAGAGGGGCCATCCAGTGTACAGGAAAAACCTGTTCTTTTATCCCAGTCCTGAATCACAACCAACCAACACCCAATACGTGTTCTAGAATGTTCCATTGTTCCATGACATGTGCTTTGGTTTTGTGGCTATTAGGGGGTCGCTCACAGGGTGGTCCCCTTAAAGACTGTGAGTAAGTGTTCTCTGCATTGAAAGCACTGCTTCACGTATAAAAACCTGAACAGTTCCAAACGTTAGCAAAATGACATACCTGAGCTCTGCGTCTAAAAGCACAAGACGTGCATGAACATATTATTACAAATCTTTAATAATTATATATTGTAAAAGTTGGGCTTCTGACTGTAACTCATTACCCTACTCGCACCACCCAAAGATGGAGACCGAGGCTCTGGCCCAGCAGTTCAGAACTTTTCGAATGGCAAACATCGCTAATGCATTGGAGTTCTGCTCATACACTCCAACGGTTCAATCGGTGGTCTTCAGGCCCTCAGGCAGCAGCTTGACACCCGCCCTCCCTATGTCTCTTCTCACCCTTCTTCTTCTAAGGTGTCGCAGCGCTGGCGCTCATCGCAATAACACACCGAGGCAGAGGTAAGGAATGCACGTCTTACTTTATTCCCTGCCAGCCTCACACTGGCTTACAGACTAAACTCCTCCCTGTGACTCACTTCCTTTTCCTGCTGCCTGTCCTGTCTCACACAGGAAGTCAGGCAGGGCGACACTACATCTCCCCTGTTTTGCAGAGTCTCACTTCTTCTATATCTCTTCGACCAGACGTCGGGGTTTCCTGATTAGACGTTGCGGTCGTTCTCTGTGTCTCGTCATGGGACTGTGGCTGTGGGGACTGTGGTGATTTGTGGTGTTCACCATTCGCGTGGGGCTATGATGGCTTGGGTCACTGTTGTCACTCTGATTGGAAGAGTCACTTGAGAGTGGACTTGGCACGGTGTCGTGGCCGCCGCGTCGGTTGCATTTCCTGAAGTGTGAGATGTTTCTTGTCACTTGTTTGTGGTCAGCTTTGGCTGTGACCATGGTTCCTTTCTTCTTGGTGACTTGCATGGGAATGTCGAGGTATCGACTGTCTGCCTTGGATCGTCGATCACTTCGCACTATCACCCAGTCTCCTTCTTGTATGTTGGAGTCTTTGGCATGTCTGCGTTGATCAGCATATGTTTTCATTCGATGCTTCCGGGTGTGATCAATGTCCACAAGGGTGTTGTGATCGACCGCGACTGTCCGTGGTTGCGGATTGTCATTTAGCATGGGCAGTCTTGTCCTGGGTGTCCTTCCTAGCATTACAGTTGCTGGGCACTGAGCTGTGGTGTTGTGCGGCGTATTCCAGTACGCTCTGAGTACTTCATTTAATGTCTGTTGGACATCTCGGTGAGTCAGTTCTGCCTGCTGGATTGCTCTTTTTAGTGTCCCCATAAATCGCTCCACCATGCCATTTGCCTGTGGCCATAGCGGAGTGATTTTCTGGTGCTTGAAGTTTAGGTGGGTTGCAAAGTTCGTGAATTCATGACCGTTGAAGGGAGGTCCATTGTCTGTTTTTACTCGCAGTGGGATGCCCCAGGCTGCGAATATCTCATCAAGCACTGGGATTACTGTCGTTGCTCGAGTTGATGATATCAGTTGTGCGAATGGGAAGCGGGAGTATTCATCCATGGCAACAATGATGTACTGTCCTGATTGTAGTGGGCCAAAGAAGTCGACCGCTATCTGTTGCCATACTCCGTCTGGCAGTTCTGACATTTGTAACGGTGCCGGTGGTTCTTCCTTGCTGACTACTTGGCATGTGACGCAGTCCTTCAGAGTTGTCTCGACCATGTAGTCAAGGGTGGGGAACCAGACTCGTTCTCTCAGGGCTTTCTTGGTTGCATTGATGCCTCTGTGTCCTTCATGTGCCAGGTTGATGACCCCTTGGCGTAATTTGAGAGGAATCACAATCCTCCCCCCTCTCAAGAGGAGACCATTGTCACTGATGGAGAGTTCTTCACGCACTCGTTGGAATGCGGCTAGGTCTTGTCGGAGTTGAGCGGACTCGGAGGAGGACTGCTTCACGTCCCTCCAGGAGTTGGAGCGAATTCGGGTCATCACTGCTTGGACGAGGGGGTCAAGTGCGGACGCCTCCTGGATGGCTTCGACAGGAACAGTGGGAGGACACGCAGCGTCAACAACAAAGTGAAGATATTCGTCAGCTACAGAGAGTGCAGAGCGGGCACCCGCCAGTGGGTGTCGTGACATGAAATCAGCTGGGTTTTCAGCTTTCCCAGGTTTATGGATGATGGAGAAGACGTAGTCTTGGAGACGCAGGCCCCACCGCTCAATGCGTGGTGGCATTTTCGCATTGGGGTTGCCAAAGATTGTAATGAGCGCCTGATGATCCGTGATGATCGTGAAACGTTTGCCATAAACAAAAAGGTGGAAGTGTTCGCACGCCCACACCACAGCCAGGCTTTCCTTCTCCGGCTGGGAGTATGCTTTTTCTGTATCCGTCAGACTGCGACTTGCGTAAGCGATGATGTGTCGTTGGTCTGAGTCTTCTCGGTATTGGGCCAGAATGGCACCCAGGCCCACTGGACTGGCATCCACGGTGATTTCAGTTTTCTTCTTCGTGTCGAAGTACGCCAGATTGATAGCTGACCCCACGGCATGTTTGATGACAGAGAATGCATGTTGACACGCTTCCGTCCAGTCGAATGGCTGACCTTGGCGAGTGAGTTCTCGCAGTGGGTAGCTGATTGTGGCGTAGTCGCGGATGTACCTCGCGCAGTAGCTTGCCATGCCAAGGAAAGAGCGTAAATCAGTGACATCTCGGGGTTTCTGAGTGTCGGCCAGGGCTGCCACTTTCTCAGGGTCTGGTCTCATGCCCTCCTTCGAGAAGATGTGTCCGTAGAATTTTAAGGTGTCTTTATGGAATTCACACTTGCTGGCATTAAGTGTTAGGTTTGCCGACATCAGTGCATGGCAGACCCTGTCCAGGGCTGTGTCGTGTTCTGTTCTGTCCTTCCCAAATACCAGCAGATCGTCACTGTAGTTGAAGGCATTTGGGATGCCTTGGATGACCCGTCTGATGGCTTCCTGGAAGATCTCGGCAGCCGAGGATATGCCAAAGTTCACGCGTTTGTAGCGAAAGAGGCCTTGGTGCGTGGTAAAAGTCGTGATATATCTTGATTTGTCATGGAGCTCCAGCTGGTGATAGCCTTTATTAAGGTCGAGCTTGGAGAATACTGTGGCGCCATTCAGTTTGGTGATCATGTCACTGATATGCGGCCCAGGATGGCGTTCCCGCTCGATGGCGGTGTTGGGCGCGCGCATGTCAACGCACAGCCTGACCTTGTTGTCTTCTCCTCGTTTTGGAACTACTACAACTGGCGATACCCACGGGGTGGGACCCGTCGTGCGTTCTATGATGTCTGTTCGAAGGAGATCTTGGAGCTCGTCATCAACGGCCTTTTGTAGATGGAATGGCACCTTCCTGTGGTGTTGGGCAACCGGTGTCACATTCTCGTTGATGTGAAGCTTTACTTTGAAGTGATTGAGCTTCCCGAGCCCTTTGAATAAGTTGGGAAATTTTGCAACGATGTCGGGAGTGTCCTCCGTCTTGTAGAGGAGTTCTACGAGTTTGAGTCTTTCTGCTGTGGGGAGACTGAGGAGACAATCTGCCAGATCTGGTCCCTCCACTACGTGAATGTAGGCATCAATTGTCCGGTCCTTGAACGTGAGAGTGGTGCGGAAACGGCCTAGACAAGGCAGTGGCTTGCGTGACATCCACGTGAAGACACGGACAGCAGCTGGTTCCAGTTTGGGCTTGTGTTTCATGGATTGATGTTCTAAAGCACAGATGTAGTTTAAAGATGCTCCAGAGTCCAAAACAAATTTAGCTGGGTGGTCGCCTATCAGGATGTCGAGCTTTGGATATCGCTTCAGTCGATCCGGGTCAGCAACCATGCATATGTACTCATCACGTTCCGGAGTAGTTACCATGCATATGTATTCATCACTGTCTTGTGATGTGGGGGTGCGCGATGGTGACTCACTGGATGTGTCTCTGCGTGACCGATAGGAGTCCGTCACATGACGTCTTGAGCGATGGCTACTTCCGGAACGACCTCTTGACTGATGCGAGTATGCTGACTGGACGCTGGAATTGGACGAGCTGGAGGACCTGCGTCCCTTGTCTTTTATGGCTCGGGCGTGATGGCGTGACTCATGCCCCTTGGTTGATGATCTGTGACTTGGTTGCTTGGCTTGGCATGCAATCTCGAAGTGATTGTCTCTTCCACAGCGGTGGCATCGTTGCCCGATGGCTGGGCACTGTCCTGAGTGTGGGTAGTCCTGCCCGCATCTATAACAGGTAGGCGATGTTTTTGTGGGTCTCTTGTGTCGCGAGCTTCGACGTGATGGCTGAGACCTGTGGGACTTGGAAGTGGGCTTGGCGGGCTTGGAGGACCTGTGTGTCTGAATGCGCAAAGCATGGTCTTTGTGATCCGACGATTTCTGTGTCCCCATTCGCTTCGCGTAGTCCTCCGCCTGGTCATTGATTCTTGTCAGTTCCTCGATTTCATCTAATGTGTATGGTTTTTTTAGGAGTCTCCGGCGCAAGGTTTCAGATGAGCAGCCGTCGATGATGCGGAGCCTCAGGGCGTCTTCCGTTTTAAAGTTATCAAAGTCGCAGTATCGTGCGAGTCTACGTATGCGCATGATGAAGTCACTCATACATTCATCTTTCTCCTGCGTGGCAAGGTTGAACGTGTGGCGCTCATAATCCACATTGCGTTTGTGGAGAAAGCGTCTGTCAAGTGCAGCTTTGGTTTCATCATGGGTGGCTGTTGCAGCATTAGGCAGCTCTTTGATGATTTGTGCAATGTCCGGACCAATCAGATTTCTCAGAGCCACAAGTTTTTGCTTGTTATCTTGTACTAGGGATCCGACCATGTAGTCCTCAAAGTCTTCACTCCATGTTTTCCACGATGGGCCCATGCTGTTGCCTGGCGTCAGTGGTAAAGGCTGAGGTTGGCGCATGAAGGAGGCTCCCACTGGGTTGTTCGCCATTGCAGGTACAGTGGGAGCAGGGCCTCTTGTGCTGGGAGCTGGGCTTCCTGTACTGGGAGCTGGGCTTCCTGAACTCGCTGTGCTTGATGCACTTGATGCTGTGGTGGCAGTGCCTGATGAGCTGTCAGGGCCCGGATTGGACATCTGCACTTAACTGGCTGTATAAGCGTTTATCCAGTGCTTATTGGTTGCACCCAGTGTTTATATGTTATTATTCTCTTTCTTGAGCATTTGCGCTTCTCAGTTGCCTCTGTGGACTGGCAATGTCCTTGTTAGCAAATGGCGCCTGACCTTAAGATGGCCGCCGGAGAGAGAGTGTGGGTTTGTTGGAGGGCGGCGCCTGACTCCAAAATGGCCGCCGCGCGGGACAGTAGGCCTCGTGTCTCTGTCCCTGGGACCAGGTAGACAACACGCGTGGGGGGGGGCGGCCGGGTTTGGACTCACCGTCGCTCCTCACGCTGTGTCCCGTTCTGGCTCTTCTCGCTCGCGCCTGGGATCGGGTGCTGTTCTCTGGCGCTGCACACTCGGCTGCTCACTTCTGGCACGTGGGGTCGCGCTCTGGCATACGCGCCTACCTCCTGGTGCGGCAGTTGGGTGCTTGGGGTGTTGTTCGAGCACCCGCGCTCTGGTTTCTTCGCGCCTCTCTTCCCAGGGCAGTATCGGCGAGCGCTTCTCACCGGCTGCAGTCGGGTGTTTTCTGGGCTTCGGCGGATTTTCTTTCTGCTGCAGGGTTCGGTGGTCGGCCACGTTGGGTGGCTGAGCGGTGCTGCTTGTGGGGTTTATAAACATCCCACCCTCGTCGCCATTGTCGCAGCGCTGGCGCTCATCGCAATAACACACCGAGGCAGAGGTAAGGAATGCACGTCTTACTTTATTCCCTGCCAGCCTCACACTGGCTTACAGACTAAACTCCTCCCTGTGACTCACTTCCTTTTCCTGCTGCCTGTCCTGTCTCACACAGGAAGTCAGGCAGGGCGACACTACATAAGGGTCAAAGGGCGCATCACTAAAACTGGTTTTCAGGAATGGGGCCGAGCTGCAGGTACTGCGTTATTTCTCGAACGGAATTTACCCCAAGCTCTAGCCAGCAGTGCCAGGGGCGAAAATCGCAGGGGCACGTCACGTCTTGTCGAGCCATTTTCCTCTCGGTCGATTTGTGGGGTTTTTTTTGGGGGGGGGGATAGGAGGGGGTTAAGCATGTTTTGGTAATTTATGCAGTGACTAATTTGTGACAAAATGTAATTTGTGCCTAGTTTTACACATTTTCCAGCAGGGGCTCAGCTCAGCCATAAATATGTCATACATACCTGCAATGCTATAGGTATTGTGAGAATCCTCAACAGAAAGTAGGGTCTTTTGATAAACCGGGCACTACCTCTGTAGTTGTTTAAGTAGGAGTAGGATGGATGCTGGATCGTCTGAGCTTCAACCTACATCCCTGTCAGTTGTAAATTAAAGAAAGTCTGATCCCTGTGATTTTGAGCAAATCATTTAATTTCCCAGTGTCTAAAAAGTGTGAAATGCATTTTGTGTCAAATGCATTTGTGTATTCCACACTTGATGTGCACAATCTTCTAAATCGTTTTCTATCCCAAACATATCAAGTGTACAGAGCTACAATATCGATGTATAAATATCGATATAGATAAATATCGAGGTATAAATATCGTGGGTCATACATATCGATGGAAAAAATATCGTGGACAAGAATATCGATTGTTAGGTAAATTATAACGATTACAAAAATATCGAAGTATTAAATATCGTTTACAAAAATATCGAAGTGTTAAATATCATTTACAAAAATATGGTTGTTAAAAATATCAATTTATTATTAATGTTATGTATTTTACTATTTTGTATGAGAATTGGTTGTATTTTTATGGTATGTGTTAACATTTTAGTAGTTAATATATTTTTTTTAAATATAATTTTGCATTTTTAGTTCCGTAGCGGGTTGTGGGTTTATATGGGAAAAGGGTGGGAAGTAATTTAATTATATAGATTTTATTTATTATTTATAGTAGTTAATAAATTATTTTAAATTGAATTTTGCGTTTTTAGTTCCGTACCGGGTTGTTGGTTTATAGGGGAATAGGGGGGGAAATAATTTAATTATATGAAATGTATTGAATAATTTATATTTAGTTATAATTGTATAATTGGGATGTTATTGAGTTAGATGTGTACATTAATTAATAATTGTTGTTTCTAGGAGATTTTAACCTATGGGCTAATGGGACTTTAGGGAGTCACCTGAGGGACCTACAACATATGTTTGAGAACTGTGGCCTAGATCAGCTGATATTGGAACCAACCCACTCAGGAGGACATGTGCTGGACCTTGTGTTCGCAAACCAGACTGAGACGGAGGTGGATGGTATACTACCCCAAAGCTGGACTGACCACTCCCTGATCCATTTTAAGATTACTATATCTACCCACGTGAATAATAACAACTGTCCAGTGACCTATCGGAAGGGAAGGGACTGGGCTAAATTACCAAAAGATAAAACAGACCCATCTTTTCCAACCAGATACTCTTCGCCCCTGGTGATTCGGTGGGCCAGAATTATCAAACCTATTGTAATCATATCACTGATACCCTCGACAGGCTCGTCCCCATGAAAAAGATAAAGAACAGAAGCAAACCTTCAGCCCCCTGGTTTAGCGAGGAGCTGAAACTGTTACGTAATCAATGCCGACAGGCAGAAAGGAAGTGGCGAAGATTCTATTTAGAGTCTGATAAGAAACTGCTGAAGCTAGTGCAGGCTCAATACAAAGGGACCATTGCCAAATCGAAAGCTCTCTTCTATGCCACCTCCATACTTCAAGCACCGAACAGCACAAAAGCTCTCTTTAATATCATAAGAGACCTCTCCAGCCCGGCCTGTACGAGCAATAGGGTGGTTGCAACACAAAAACTTTGCGATGAAATTGCCATCTTCTTCGAAGAAAAGATTGCTAAAATTGTTGGGGGGTTTGACCAGGGTAAGGTCAAGTATTACTCCAGATAGCTGAGGAGGAACCACGGGTAGTATCATCCATTGAGAGTTTTCAACCCCTCACTGAAGAGTTTTTTAACAGCCTCACTCTTAGTGTGTCCTCTGGATCCCCCTTAGATCCCCTTCCTCATAAGATCTGGAAGGAGTATGGACCAGAAATATTTCCATGGATGTGATTGATCTGCTGCCAATCCTTGGAGGAAAGAGTGGTGCCGGAGGTATAGAAGCAGGCAGTGGTAACTCCCTTACTCAAGAAACCCTCGCTGGATCCAACAAATCCAGCTAATTTTAGGCCTATATCGCTCCTGCCCTACCCTATAAAAATATTGGAAAAGGCTGTCAGCAAGTCTTTGTCGAGTTATCTTGAAGATAACCGATTATTGGACAGGGATCAGTTTGGGTTCCGCCGAGGCCATGGGACGGAAACTGCATTGGCAACCATGATGGATACTCTGCGAATGCGAGCCGACAATGGTAATTCATCAGTGTTAGTGCTATTGGACATGTCGTCCGCGTTCAACACAGTAAGCCATGCAGTATTGTTAGGCAGATTAGAGAGACTGGGTGTGAAAGGCAAAGCTCTGAAATGGTTACAATCGTATCTGTCAGATAGACAACAGGTAGTGACCATGACTCCATATGCCTCCCCAAGTCCCTGGTTCATCACGGAGTGCCACAGGGGTCGGCAATTAGCCCTATCCTTTTTAATATATATCTGCGGCCCTTGATTCCCATTATAAAATCCTATGGGATCGACCTGACTAATTATGCCGACGACACCCAATTGGTGTTTTCCCTGGAAGGGAAGCATGCAGTGTCTATGGACACTTTTCAGGAATGCATGCGTCGTGTTTCCGGCTGGCTCAAAGCAAACTCTCTGCAATTTAACGAGGGGAGAACGGAGGTAGTCTACTGCTCGACCGCCAAAATGAATCAGCAATTACCGTGCGAGCTCAGGTTTTCCCCAGGGACCGATCTTCGGGTCCCAGTTAAAACAGTGCGTAACCTGGGTGTACTGTTTGATGAAAATCATCAAATGGTATCTCAAACCAATAAAACAATTAGCGTATGTTTTGCCTTGCTTAAAGCA
This sequence comes from Lissotriton helveticus, assembly GCF_964261635.1. Taxonomy (NCBI): domain Eukaryota; kingdom Metazoa; phylum Chordata; class Amphibia; order Caudata; family Salamandridae; genus Lissotriton; species Lissotriton helveticus. The sequence goes on from NC_136065.1 coordinate 1,914,838,244, forward strand.
CTTAGACAGATCCTTCCTCTCCTTCCCAATGAGGCTAGACCCTTGGTGGTGAGGAGCATAATTTTGTGCAGACTGGATTATTGTAATTCCCTATATTTAGGTGCCCCATTATACATCCTGCAGGGGCTGCAAAGAGTCCAGTCGTTAGCTGCAAAGCTGGCACTTAACAGACCGCGCAGTTCCTCTACCACAATGGCTTTGAGAGATCTTCACTGGTTGCCAATAAGGGACAGAGTCACCTTTAAATCACTGTGCATTGTATTCAGAGCACTGCACAGTATGGGCCCTCTATCAATGCAGGAAATATTTACCTGGTATAAGCCTACCAGGCTCCTTCGCTCGTCCAGAGTGAGTCTGGCAACAACTACCAGATTCAAGAAATCCAGGATGGGAGGTAGGGCCTTCAGTACAGTAGCATCCCGTCTGTGGAATGAGCTACCCCAGAACATCAGGCAAGCCAACTCTCTGATGTGCTTTAGAAAGAGTCTAAAGACCTGGCTATTCTCTAAAATTCTGGGCCCTCATACTCAGCCCCGCTCTCTGCCATTTTTCCATCTGTTTAGGTTTTCCAAAGCGCCAGGATACCCGTAGGGCGAGAGTCTGCGCTATATAAGTGTAGTGTACTATACAATAAAATACAATACAATACAATTGTATGCTAATTAGTTGTTAATTAATTTAAATTATTTAATTATTAAATAATTATGGTAATTGTTTAATTAATTTTATGTGTGTGTTGTGGTTTTTATAGGTGTAAATGGTGAGAAGGGTGGGAAGTAATTTATTTTTTATTGATGAATTATTAGTTATTTGTTAATTAATCTGTATTAATTATTTAGTAATTAGTAATTTTAATTGTGTCATTAATTTTAGGTGTGTGTTGTGGATGTTATATTGTTAAAAAGTGTAATTAATGAATGTTTATTATCTTTCTTAATAATAATATATTTAAATTTCATTATTATTTATGTAAATAATGGAAATGAAATTTATTAAAAATGTTGATTTGTTTTTTTATTGATGTGGTATCCGGCACTTTCCCTACTGTTGCACTCATTGGAGTGGGAATAGTAATTCTTATCCCTCCGCTATCCAACACTTTCCCTGATTTTCACTCACTGGAGTAGGAAAAATAATTTTTACCCTCCGCTATCCAACACTTTCCCTACTGTTGCACTCCCTGGAGTGGGAATAATAATTTTTACCCCTCTGCTATCCAACACTTTCCCTGATTTGCACTCACTGGAGTGGGAATAGTAATTTTTACCCCTGCGCTATCCAACACTTTCCCTGCTGTTGCGCTCACTAGAGTGGGAATACTCATTTTTACCCCTCCGCTATCCAACACTATCCCTACTGTTGCACTCACCAGTGTTGGAATAGTAATTTTTACCCCTCCGCTATCCAACACTTTCCCTACTGTTGCACTCACTGGAGTGGGAATAGTCATTTTTACCCCTCCAGTATCCAACACTTTCCCTGCTGCTGCACTCATTGGAGTGGGAATAGTAATTTTTACCCCTGCGCTATCCAATATTTTCCCTGCTGTTGTAATTATTGTGTTGTGAAATGTATTTTTTATTTTTTTTATAATCGTATTTTATTTTTCTATAATTCAAAAAGTTTATAAATTAAATAAAGATAATAGTTAATAAAATGTATTTAAGTAAACATATGTATGCATTTTTGTGTGTGTATCTTTTTTTAAATTACTTTTTTTTGTTATATTTAGTTAAAATATATATTAAACGTAATTTATTTAATTAAAAAAGTTTAGGGGGCATGGCCAAGATGGCGGCGTGAGCGGTTGTGCTTTCCCGAGCTCCCACCGCCGGCCTTTTTTTAGCATGGGCTAAATGCTTTACCGAGCCCGCATTAGCCACTTTTGATGAGCCGGACGAAGTCCCTGACTCCCCCGGGTGCTGGATTTGGGCAGAAGTTGGCATTGCGGGCCGGGTTGCCGCGATCGCCGACACGGCCTGCATGGCTGGCTGCGCACCAGAGGAGTGGAGGAGACTGCGGGGCGGCGCCGGCGGCGGGCCGCACGGAGCCTGGAGGTTCCTGGTCCGGGAGAAGCAGACTTTGGAGTGCGGCGGAGGTCGAGAGCGGCGCTGGACAGACGGTGGGTCTAGCCCGCATGGGTGCTGAGCGAGGCTCCGGGGGGGAGACCTCCTAGGGGCTGCTGCGGTTCCCGCTGGTGATGGTGGGGTCCGGCCCGCATAGGCCCCACGTGAGGCATAGGCTGCTGAGGAGCAGAGAAGCTACTGCGGCGAGGAGAGAGGCCGCGACCTGACCCCTGCCCCTGTGTTGGTCCCGGTAGCGTGAGAGCCTAGCGGAGCAGCTGCCCGATACTCCCGGCGGCTGCGGTTTGGGCCTGGAGCGCGGCTTGGGAGGCGGGGGCGAGAGCCGGCAGACCGACTTGCTCTGTATCCTGCTGGAGACTAATAGCGGCCTGCGGAGAACCCGGACAGCACGGAGAGCACCCGTGGGGTTTGGCGACGGTTGGCCACCCCACACCTGGGGCAATAGCCTGTGGGCTTCGGGCAGCGAGAGAATGGCGCTGACTCCCCCCGCTTCTTGTTGGGTCTACTGGTGGGCTTTGGTCGGACTAGGAGGCTGTGGATTTGCCAGGGGTCCGGCATTGGAGTGAGCGTTGTCACTGCGGGGAGCATACATTGGAGTGGGCTTCCTGGTTCGGTCGTCCTGCGCTGAGGCAACTTCCCGGGCCCCCTTTGTCCCCCCATACCACAGTTGGAGGGCGCAGAATAAACGCAGGCAGAGGAGAGGGAGGTTGGCGGAGCCGCGAGGACCCAGTGGGAGACAGGTGTAGCGACTGAGGGCCCTCAAAATAACGCGACGCGAGAGGCGGCAGGCGAGTTCGGTGAACTGGTGGGCATTTTCTTGAGCCTGGTCGGAGATCCGCCGGTCCGTTTCCGGCATTTTGTCCTGAGTGTTGGAAAGTAACGGAAAAAACCCCCCAAAAAAACCCAAATGTGGTGATGGACGGAGCGTTGACAATACAAACACTCACCCCCAGTCAACTGATCTGGGTTTAATCCATCACCGTTCTTTAGCTCACTCCGCCACCCCAGTTCAGACATGGCCATATGCAAATCAGTCTGACCCTGAGCCTCATGGGAACAGTCCAGCCTGAACTGCCAAGCCATGTCTTTCCTGGACCGGAATCAAGCTTCCCAGGACCGGTTTCTGGCATTACAGCCGTCTTCAGCCGGGCTTGCTTGACTCCAGTGGCAAAGTGAGCAAGGGACTCACGTCTGAGCATACCCTGCCAACTTAGGGCGAACAAAGAAAAACCAAATGTGGTGATGGACGGAGCGTTGACAATACAAACACTCACCCCCAGTGAACTGATCTGGGTTTAATCCATCACCGTTCTTTAGCTCACTCCGCCACCCCAGTTCAGACATGGCCATATGCAAATCAGTCTGACCCTGAGCCTCATGGGAACAGTCCAGCCCGAACTGCCAAGCCATGTCTTCCCTGGACCAGAAGGAAAGTAACGCCTGATGTGCTGAGACGGCCTCCGGTCTTATCTATTCTGGGGCAGAGGGATCGGACTGGTTGCGACCGGACGCTGTGTCCTGTACGGCGTTGGAGGGGGCCTCGTGCCCCATGTGGATCCCTGGAAGGGTCGAACGCGGGCAATGTCCTTGGCCAGAGGTCGGCGGGATAAAACAATCAAGGACCTGTTCGCTCAGGCTCTGGTGGGGAAACAAGCTGATACTGTAGCGATGGCTGCCAATCCTCCCACCCAGGGCCCATCGGATGGTTCAGAGCCTATCACTAAATCCTTTCTTGAATCCCTATTTAATACCCTAGGAGATGATATCCACACCTTGAAGAGGGAGCTCACGGAGGAGATCAAGGAGGTCCGACGAGATACGGACGCCATCGGGGAATGAGTGGCGGACCTGGAGGGCAAGTGTGAGGGCCGGGATGCAGAAGTGGAGGCATTACAGCAGGAAATAATTTGTATTCATGATCAGCAAGTGGACCTTCAAACGTACCTGGAGGATTTGGAAATTCGCTCCTGACGCCATAACATTAGGATAGAGGTGTGAAAATGACGGAGGACGCTAAAGATCTCTTCCGGTTTGCCCGAGAACTGTTCAACCATATACTGGGACGCCTTCGCATTGACAGGGTGCACCGGGTGGGCTCTCCGCGCTCGGCGCCCGCCCCACCTCCAGATATTTTAGTATGCGTTCAAGACTTTCGCACAAAAGAGGAGATTCTCCAAAAGGCACGCCAGTTGAATGCCCTTACCTTTAGAGACCACTCGCTGGCCCTGTGTCAGGACTTGTCTGCCCTTATGCTGCAGAAGCGCATGACCTTCAAGCCAGTCACAACATTACTGCAGCAACGCAATATTCCCTATAGTTGGGGTCACCCGTTTTGACTGGTGTTTAAATGGGACAATAAGGTGTACCAGCTGAGGTCCCTGAAGGAGGCCTGCAGGCTTCTGGGCATTGAAGTGCCGGCTGAGGACAAGGAAGAGCCTGACCGTGCAGTAGATGTGGACGATTCCAGTCCGCAGTGGCACCAGCAGAGGCAGAGGCGACGGACGAGGTGGCCCCCGGCGGCAGTTATCGAGGAAGGTCAGCGGGCGGCAGTGAAAACAGCGGCGACGGAGTTGGCTTCCCCTCAATGTGGCTGACATTTACGTTTTTTTGCCCACAATGTGCACATCCTTTTTTTCTGGCAATGGCCGGCGGTGGGAGGGGGTATGTTGGGAGTCTCCGAGTTACCCGTGTTCCTATGTAACCACGCATCTTCGGATGATGGACATACAGTTCGGACTTGAGGTGTTTTTTCCCTTTTTTCTTTGGGGTTTGGTGGGATTGGGTGGGAAGGGTGGGTTGCAACAGTCCTTAGTCCACCAGGAGTCTGGGCAGGTTTTGGCTTTTCGAGTCCGCTACAGAAGGGGTCTTGGTGCAGGAGGGAGGTTGGGGTCCTCCATTGCTCAGTATCCTTCAATTGATACTCAATCCATAAGTGTCTAGTTGCCAGTAGCGGAATTGAAAATACTCACACTTAATGTGAGAGGTCGAAATAATCCAGTCAAGCGTGGGCCGTGCTACTCTGCTTGGAACAAACGCTGCGGACTTATGCCTCTTGCAGGAAATGAATCTTTTACAGTGCGACTGCCACCGTCTTAGATCTAAGACGTTTCCCCTTCAATTTTTCTCCTCTAGTTCCACTAAGACGGCAGGGGTGGCTATACTTATGTCTCAGAGATTTAAGGGTCAGGTCCTGGATAAGTTAGCAGAGATTAAGGGGCGATTTCTTTTCTCTAGATTTTCATTATGCTCCACCTTTTTCTCTATTGGCTCGGTGTACACCCCGAATGAGGGGCAGGAGAGATTTTTACACACGGTGCTTACTGAGGCCACATGTTGCTAGGCGGAGACCTTAACCTGGTTTTCGATAATGTTTTAGACAGATCCTGCCAGTGTACCACACAAGCAGGGGCATTATCATGTGGAAAAGTAAATTTTGCCATGTTCTGTGTCCCTACGCCTCATCCATCATATGTTATGTGTGCATGACCAATATGCATATGTTATTCCCCATGTCCGATTAATGACGCAATTACAGTTGTGTCCACCTCTGGTATGACATTTTCCAGTCCTCGTGAATACTACGAATATCAGGCCTATGTAAAGTAATGTTGCCACGTTTCCCAGTGTGCACGTTATTCCATTATAAAGTCCCCGTTTCCAGGCCTCAACAGGGCCCGGACCACAGATTCAGCTCCTGTCTCCTGAAGCCTCGCTGAGGAGCGATACAGCCCCCACCTGTATCCTCGACCCTTCACTTACTTCCTGCCTCGCAGTGCCCGGTGCATCTTGGCTCTGCCTCTGAGTCTGCCAAGAGTATGTTATGATTCCAGCTATCAGTTCAGTCCTCCTTCTGCATTCCTAAGCTACTGAACTGCATCAATAGTTTCCGTCATTGTCTAGCCTACTCGGCTCCACGTTAGAGAAATATTGTATTTAATGGTCATTTAATATTCTCCATCACGCACTACATGTAGAATAATGCATGGTCCAGTCTTAGAATCAAGTTAGCTTTTCCCCTCATGACTTCTAGTTTATATCAACATGTTCCCTAAACATCAGATACCAGATAGGGTTTAGGTACATGTCGCTCCGACCCTCCAGACTCTAGTCTCTGCTCCTAGCACAGAGTTCGTAGCCCCCAGCTTCTCCTAGTAACACGTCATTGCCAGTTTTCGCGCACCATTAGGTTAGAGGTTCCGGCTCCTTAGGTAGCCCCCTCCAATGTTTCCGCCCCATTCATGACATATTCTGTTACGTTTTCATCACATGTCTAAGTATACTCCCAGTTACACCTCTTTTTACTGTTATCTTTCGCGACTGCTACGCGTCACGCCTTCTGCTCCACCCACTGTTACGCTTACTGCAATGTAATGCTATGTGTTTGCGCTATGTATATAAGTCAATGTATTGTTATTAAAAGTTAGCGCGCTCATCCCAGACCAAGCCCCAGCAGCTGCTGGGTCATCCTATGCAGGTTGTCCTGATCCTGTCCTTATGCTGTAATAAACCTGCAGAAACTCCTACTACCTCGAATCTTGACTCTTATTTATTGAGCTATCTGTTATGCTATAAGTCTAGTCAAAAATAGGGTATTATTTATTTATTTACCACATAATGGCGCCCGAATAGGGACTTGCCCTTTCCCCACGCGTCGGTGAAGCCACGCCGACCCCCTGACCCTCTGCAGTCGTGACGGAACTCTTCTGCGCAGTGGCAGATATTTCTGCTCAAGTATCCCTCAGGCCCACGGAGGAGACGGAGGAGGCGGTCCAGCATCCGAACGAGACGGTGGAGGAACGCGGCGAGTCCCGACCAGAGCCCAAGCCGAGAGTCCAAGGTCCGAGGTATCCGGAGGCCCACCCGTAACTGAAGTCCGAAGTCCGTCGTCCGTCGTCGTAGCAGTCCAGTCCCGTCCGAGGCTTTCCGTTCCGTGCTGCCCGGTGAGTACCATTGCTGGGGTAGTATCTAGACAGGACCAATCTAAATTGACTCCTGGTCCGTGGGTTGGTGGTGCCCAGACCCACAAACGAAGTGTTCACCTAGGTGGATACGGGTCTTGATGCGTTCCTTTATGGGACCGGTATGTTCCGTACTGTTACAGCAGTGCATCCAGTAATTCTAGTCTGTTCCGTTCTCGAGAAATTCTGTTCTATTTCTGTTCTCAGTATTCCAGGTAATATTCTGTTCGAACTGCTATTTATAAATGTTCTTCATGTATTTTACGGTTGTGGTATGAGTGCGATGTGATTTCGTGTTTTTATTGTGTATTGTATTGTGCCCAGATTGCAGTTCAGTCATGCCTATATTTTCCAAGTTACGTCAGTTAAAAACTAGAAAGGGTCTGCTGGAAGCAGCAGTTCCTGTTCCGCCTAGGGACAGTCCAGGTCATTTTATGTATCAGAAACATGGCATAAGCGCCATACTGTATCTAGATTTATGGGTAGAGTATACCAAACAGTTAGAAGAAAAGTATAGATGGCCCGTATCAGGTACATGGGATGCCGAATGTATCATGCGAGTAGAAGAAGCATTATGGAAAAAGAAAGCCAGACAGTCACAGAAAGATGCCATCGAGTTATGGCGTAAAGAAGCGCATAGAAGAACGGAAAAGGAAGTCAGAAAGTCAGAATTAAGTAGAGAATCCCAAGAACGAGCCCAAGAAAGAGAATTAATCGAGATAGGTGAACAAGTCAAAGCCGAACAGTCAGACAGACAGAGGCATGCCCTTATTAAGGGTATGTATCCTCTCCTTGCCGAAGGTTTGCCAAAAACGACACCAGAGGCATCCAGTAATTTCCCGCCACCATTAGTTCCGACCAAGTTACGTCACAAACCGACCGCAGCTGATATTTTTATTTCGTCCTATCTGGACGACACAGTCCCCGAATATGCAAATCTTGTCCGCGCTCCGCCAGTCCCTGCAAATCAGGCACTTCCCGCTCCTCCAGACACCGGAGTACCTGTTACGGTACCCCCGGTCCAGCCTACAGTTCCATTTCCCACTCTGCCAGGACGTAGAGCCTCAGTAGACGACTCTAGTCTAGGGGCCGCAGGAGGAGCTACTCCTCAAACCCCGCCGCCACACAAACGTTTATCGGCACTCGAATTACATGCTCAAGCATCACAGCGTACTCCTAAAAGTAATAAGTCTGTTACAGAAATCAGGCAAGCCCTTAACGAATGTGTCTATGATCCAGTTCCAGGCGAATATACTATGGTTTTATATTCCCTACGTGTAAGGAGAGTGACCGAGTATCTAGTCACCTTACCGAATATGAAAGAAGATCTAGACAGAATATATCGTTTCATCCGTACAGGGGATGATCCAGAAAGTATTGGCGAGATTATGTCTCAAAGGAAAGCCGAGATTCAGCTCATGATATTAAAGTTCCTGATCAATTGTCTAATAAGAGAACAAGATTACCCGTCTAAAGATCCCGCCGAAATGAGAATCCTGACAAGGTGGAGTGATAATATAGCCGAGGGTAAGCACAAGACCGTCAGTGCCATGGAGAGTATGTACAAGAAAATTCGTAAAGAAATAATAAGGTTACACGAACAGCGTAAAGCAGCACAAGTAAGCGAGAAAGAAAGTATCTCTGATCCTGAAGAGGAAGACGAGAATCCCGCCAGAATAGCATATGTAGGAAAATCTAGATTTCCAGATCGCCATTTACGCCTAGAACACAAGTCCATTTTTCATCATCCAGCACCAGAACTAGGTTCTCTAGAACAAGTATTTCAAGCTACCGATCACATTCTGAAATCACGAGTCGGTTATAGTGAGTTAAGTACCATGCATGAACAAGAACTAGCCCGATCAGCAGTCCGATGGATTACTGATTCTACCACTTTTCCAGACGAAATAGTGGCACAAATGTTTCTGAAATTGCCCCCAGCCGAGCAACGACTGGTGGGTATGTATATGATCCAGCACCTCATCACTCTGTATGAGGGTCAACATTCTGATCCAGGCCCGTTACACGATATCCTGAACGAGTTACTCCAGTATAAATGGAGAGGTCTAGGTACCGATTTAATAAGTGTCATTCTAGAACAGCGTCACAAATATAGAACGTTCCTGAACCCACATTTTGTTCATGTCCCACCCCCAGAAAATAAGTCATTCTACATAGACAGACAGAATCCGTTACGAGAAGTCCACCCAGTCCAAGGGGCGGGTGGCGTAATGCAACAAGTGTTTGTATACACTCCGATTTCAAAGATGGAACTTCTTGAAATGAAGAAATTAATTCCCTGTCATGACAAAGATCCAGCAGGGTTCCATAGAGAATTAAAAGACATGCTCCGTATGGGAGAATACACTTACCCCGATATCATTAAAATGTTAAAGGTCCTGTTACCCGCAGGGGTGTATGAAAAGTTAAAAGAAAAAGAATGGGAGGTGGGAGAGAAAAAGATCGATTGGACAGCTCTAGAAGCTGAAGACAAGGCACGAGTACCAGGTACCGGTCTTGGAGATAAATGTAAAGAATTACCAGAATTATTGATTCAAGTTTTACCCAGATTATTGACAACGAGAAAAGAAGACTGGGATGCAATCTCAGCCTGTAAACAGAAACAAGATGAAGATATTAGTGATTTTTATTCTAGATTTGAGAAATGTTTCAGTATCAATAGTGGTCTCAAGACAAGTAGTGAGTCATACCCTCACCTATTTGTTACCAAATTAGTCGAGAATTCAAGTCCACAAATTAAAAATCGAGTTTTGAAAGTCGAAAGCACCTGGCAAGCTAATACTCCGTCCCAGATGCTCCAGATGCTCCAGTATCACCAGAATAGAATTAGGGAAGAGCAAGAACACGAGAGAAAACGTATGAAAGACACGAAAATGAAAGTGCTAGTTGCACAGTCTGTTCCTCAAGACAGTCAGAAGAGGGGTCCGAATCAAGCCAGTCATCCTGCAGCTCCCGTTAAAGGGAGCTGCAATTATTGTAAACAGCCAGGTCATTTTATAAACGAGTGTGCAGTTCTGAAACATAACATAGCTACTGGTAAGACTAAAGAAAGACCACGTCCGCCTAGACAAGAACAAGTTTCACAGATTCCGCAGTCACAGAATGCACAACAGACAGTTACAGCACCGCAGCCTATAGCTGCAACACAGCACGTTACATCACAGATGTACCAGTATGCACAGTCTGAGTATCCAGAGTACCAGTCATATTCATGAAACAGCCTAGAGAGGGAGGTAGGCTTGCCTCTCATCGAGATACCTGTAGATCAAGAAGGTCCCTATGTTCACAGTCAAGTATTAGGGAAAGACAGAAAGTTTTTGATCGATACAGGGGCAAGTAGGACCACAATTAGTCATGCCGAAGTTCCAGGGGCTCCGCTCTCAGGCTCAAGAAATGTTTCCCTTGGATTTTCAGGAAAGCCAATAGTTAATGAGATATCCAAGCCAGTTACTCTAGAAGTAGGTCCATTGTCCCGTACTACTGATCTGTTACTTACTAAGTCATGTCCAGAAAACCTATTAGGCATTAAGACACTGAAAGAATTAGGTGCAGTTATTTGCTGTTCCCCAGAGGGAATACGTCTGTTCCTACGTGACTTCAAGGGTCACTATGTATTACGAGATTTTGATTCAAGATTGTCTAATGTTCCGCAGCACTTATGGGCGCAAGGTCCAACTGATGTAGGTTATATGCAAATCACACCCCATCGTGTGACCCTCAAGCCAGGTGTAGTGTTACCACGAATCAGACAGTACAGATTGCCACCTGAGGCTGTAGCAGCCTTATCCAAAATTATTGACGAGCTCATGGCTCAAGGAGTAGTTGTAGAAACTGACTCCAATATATGTAATTCTCCGATCATTCCAGTCATGAAACGTACTGATCCGAATGCACCCCCAGTATATCGATTAGTGATTGATTTACGAGAGCTTAACAAATGTATTATTCCTCAGTACCCAGTTGTCCCAGATATTTCTTCCCTGTTAACAGCCATTGATTCCGAAGCCATGTTTTTCACTGTCATAGACCTCAAGAATGCATTTTTTAGTGTTCCAATTCATCCAGACAGCCAGTTTCTTTTCGGATTTTGTTTAAATGGAAGGAGCTATATGTTCACACGCGCTCCTCAAGGTTTCACAGAAAGTCCTAGTGTTTACAGTCAAGCACTCAAGAGACAGCTAGACAATATTCACATGCCAACTGACACTGCCCTGCTCCAGTATGTCGATGATCTACTGATCACTGCCCGTTCTGAACGTGACTGCGAGCGAGCATCCCTTACAGTTCTGTATTTTCTAGCCGAGATGGGGCACAAGGTGTCACCTTCGAAGCTTCAATTCTGTGTCCAGCAAGTGGTATACTTAGGACACTTGCTGTCCAAGAGGGGTAGGCAGTTGACACCCGACCGTATCCAGTTAATAGCGAGTCTTCCCCAGCCCAGAACCCAGAAGGAGGTACGTGCCTTTATCGGCCTTACTTCTTATTGTAGACAATGGATTCCCCAGTATGCATTTCTAGCCAAGCCACTGATACAGTTAACGACACAGGAGACAGCCGTATCGACTGTCCTCCCTTGGACATCTGAACATACACTTAGTTTCAATGAGTTAAAGAAAGCCCTATGTCAAGCTCCAGTTCTAGCCACACCGAACTACAGTAAGCCTTTTACACTTTTCGTTACTGAACGGGAAGGTACAGCATTATCTGTTCTCACACAAGATCAAGCAGGTCAATACAAGCCCTGTGCTTATTTTTCGAGCACATTAGATCCAGTCGCCCAGGCGTTGCCTGCGTGCCTCAAGTCAGTTGCAGCCACAGCACTAGCTATCAGACAAAGTGATTCCATAGTTTTAGGACATTCCCTGACAGTACAAGTCCCACATTCAGTAGAAGTTCTTTTAAACCGAACACAAACACAGCACTTGACAATTGCACGTTTAACAGGTTATGAATTAACACTGTTCCAGCCACACATAGAAATCAGACGCTGCAACGTTCTGAATCCTGCTACACTGTTACCATCAGTTAATTCAAATCCAGACCCACATGATTGTGTGGAAGTAGTTAACATTACGACAAAGCCAAGACAAGACCTGACAGACATTCCGTTACCAGATCCTGACCTGACACTTTATGTAGATGGTTCATGTATGAGAACTAGTACAGGAGAACTAGTCGCCGCGTATGCAGTGACTACTGACACCGAAGTTATTGAAACACACCGTATTGATACCCTGTCCGCTCAAGCAGCAGAGCTAGTCGCTCTGACACAAGCCTGTATACATGCCAAGAACCTGAAAGTTAATGTTTACACAGATTCACGTTACGCATTCGGAGTTGTACACGACTTCGGAGTGCTCTGGCAGGAGAGAGGTTTCATGACTTCTCATGGAACCAAGATTCAGCATGGTCTCCTTATTCAAGCCCTGTTAGATGCCATACATTTACCGACATCCATTGCTATCATGAAATGTAAAGCACATACGAAAGTTACTGACATTATTTCCCAAGGTAATGATCTAGCAGATCGCACAGCCAAGCTTACAGCACAGACTCCAGACATTCCAGTTAATCTGACACATACTCCAGATCCGATTACATACATGACAGTTAAGGACCCTACACAAGATGTCATAGATATCCAGTTACATGCTACTCCCGATGAAATCAAGAAATGGTCTGAACAAGGAGGGGTCCAGACAGATCAAGGATGGTTAACGAAGGGTAGAGCCACATGGTTTCTCCCCGATTCTATGGTTCAAGTCATTATCAATACCGCACATAGTCCAGCACATTTAGGAGAAAAAGCTATGTTAGACAGTATCCAGAACATTTGGTTCAACAAGCATTTACGAGCTGCAGCCAAGCAGAAAGTCCGTACCTGTATGATATGTTGTCAGTTTAATCCAGGTAAAAGTGTCCCGGTGGAACAAGGTGGTTTCCAGCCCCCTGACCACCCTTTTGAGGTCCTCCAGATGGATTATATTCAGATGGAGCGATGTCGAGGTTTCAAGTATGTCCTTGTAGTTGTATGCGCTTTGTCCAGGTGGACAGAAGCATATCCAGTCCCAGATTACACAGCCGCGACCACTGCCAAGCAGTTGGTTCGTGAATTTTTCCCTAGATATGGACTCCCTAGAGTCGTATATTCTGATAACGGCCAGCCATTCTCATCTGAACTCATGAAGCACGTTTCCCTTTTGTTAGGGTACCAGTGGAAGTTTCATTGTGTACGCCATCCTGAAGCAGCCGGTCTCGTAGAGAGACATAATCAGACTCTGAAAATCCGCATTGCAAAAGTCTGTAAGGACAAAGGTGTGGACTGGTTAATAGCTCTGCCAGTCGCTTTATTTTATATGCGCATGGTCGCACATTCCAGATCAGGTCTGTCCCCGTATGAGGTCGTATTCGGCCGCCCCCCTAACATGTGGGGTACTCCTAGACCCCGAAGTATTACCGATGTTTCATGTAATATGCTGACAGATTACCTAGCTTCCTTGATGTCTGCCCTCAACTCATGTCGTTCACAGGTTGCCGCCGCATTTCCAGACAATACCGAGGTGGCACCGCACGAGATCGTTCCAGGCTCCTTGGTGATGATCAGAAATTTTGACAGATCAAGTCCGCTGGAACCACGTTGGAAGGAGCCACGCCAGGTCCTCTTGACCACCCGTACTGCCGTCAAGTTGGAAGGCAGGAAGGGGTGGGTCCACCTTTCTCATGTAAAACTTTTCAAAGGATTGAAACCAGTTTCCAAAAACATTTCCAAGGATTCCCAGGATTCGAGAGATTGCCAGAACATTGTTTTAAAGGACTGTCCCGCACAAGACATTATTACAACCCCTCCCTTGTTAGAGAAAACTCCGCAACAGGAGTATAAGCTCAAATTAAGGTCTAGTAAAATAAGTCAGTCAGTTTGATTGTATAAGTCCTCCCCTAGGTGAAACGGTTAGACTGTTTCTGACATGTATAAGATAGACCCCCATAGTGAGAGAGTCAGTCAAAGTTCAATCAGATGTATCGTTTTTCTGAGTTTCGTATTATTCATCAGCATTTTGATTTCCTGCACCAGCTATGCGTTCTATCTGTACTTTCCAGTTCCTCATGTAAATATGTCTGCTAATGCTACAGTAGAGCACACGTTTAGTGATCTGCCTCCTCACGAATATTCTTACCGCCTTGCTATGCGTAACAACACATTTATCCGTATGTTACATTACTCACACCAGACCAGCAATGCCACAAATTGTTGGGTGTGTGGTCGACTCCCCCCTTTCCAGACACCGAAGGGAGTTCTGCCACTTTTTCCTTATCCATTCTCACATAATGGTTCGTGTGGAGCATGGTCCACGTTAACGTCATCCTCAACAGATATGTCTTTTCTTAACAGTACATGTTTTTCAGACAAGCAAGGTCTCCCCCACAGAACAGGTTTAGATCTAGAAAATGAAGTATATAATTTAGGTAATTATTCGTCGAATTTCATGGTCCTGAATGTTCAGTCTGATACTACTCCAGACTTACCTGCTATTTCAGTACTACCAGTCAAAGGCGAATTATGTGTCCGTAATTATGGTTCTGTACATGTAGGTCATAGTGAATGTACTACTGTTATCCAGTATAGTGACAGTGGGAAATCTGTTTTCAAAGCTTCACGTCATTCTTATTTTATTTGTGGTCAGATCGCATATGTCCGTCTGCCCCTCGATTGGGAGGGAACCTGTTACATTGCCTTCCTACTGCCACCTGTTTTTCTAGCCCCATCTGATTATCACAGAAACACACGTCTAGTACACATTAGACATAGAAGGGAGTCCCCAATTGTCGATTATACTGAAACTACTCTAGAACAGTATACAGATTTCAATAAAGGTTTCTTCTTCTTTGTAGGACCTGTCCAGAATAGTAAACTGATCCGTAGGTTAACAAGAACCCTTGAAGCTGTAGTAAATGAAACTGCCTCTGCTCTAGGTAACTTAACCGAAGAACAATCTGCTATGAGATTTGTCGTTTTGCAAAATCGTCTCGTCCTTGACGTCATACTGGCCGATAGGGGCGGGGCCTGTAGAGTCATCGGATCTAGTTGCTGCATTTTCATTCCAAATAACGCGCCGTCTGTTTATTCAGCTATAACCAGACTCCATAAGATTGCCCATC
This sequence comes from Lissotriton helveticus, assembly GCF_964261635.1. Lineage (NCBI taxonomy): Eukaryota > Metazoa > Chordata > Amphibia > Caudata > Salamandridae > Lissotriton > Lissotriton helveticus. The sequence goes on from NC_136065.1 coordinate 1,914,853,464, forward strand.
TGTTACACCAAGATCCAGGCACCTGGACATGGTCCGGTTGGTTCTGGAATGTAATTTCCGCATGGGGATGGAAAGTCCTGTCCTTTCTAGGTATTGCAGTAGCGATCATATTTAGCTGCTGCCTCTGTATACAATGTGGCCCTGCGATTTGCAGCATGTGTGCTACCTCTTGTATTCCTAGTCCCAAGCCCCGTTCTAAATCCCGTTCCAAGACAATTCGAGACGAGCAAATGGTACTGTATGAAATGATAGATGGTATCATGAAAATTGATGTTTCCTGATGGAAACGTAGTGACAAGGAGGGAATGTGGAAAAGTAAATTTTGCCATGTTCTGTGTCCCTACGCCTCATCCATCATATGTTATGTGTGCATGACCAATATGCATATGTTATTCCCCATGTCCGATTAATGACGCAATTACAGTTGTGTCCACCTCTGGTATGACATTTTCCAGTCCTCGTGAATACTACGAATATCAGGCCTATGTAAAGTAATGTTGCCACGTTTCCCAGTGTGCACGTTATTCCATTATAAAGTCCCCGTTTCCAGGCCTCAACAGGGCCCGGACCACAGATTCAGCTCCTGTCTCCTGAAGCCTCGCTGAGGAGCGATACAGCCCCCACCTGTATCCTCGACCCTTCACTTACTTCCTGCCTCGCAGTGCCCGGTGCAGCTTGGCTCTGCCTCTGAGTCTGCCAAGAGTATGTTATGATTCCAGCTATCAGTTCAGTCCTCCTTCTGCATTCCTAAGCTACTGAACTGCATCAATAGTTTCCGTCATTGTCTAGCCTACTCGGCTCCACGTTAGAGAAATATTGTATTTAATGGTCATTTAATATTCTCCATCACGCACTACATGTAGAATAATGCATGGTCCAGTCTTAGAATCAAGTTAGCTTTTCCCCTCATGACTTCTAGTTTATATCAACATGTTCCCTAAACATCAGATACCAGATAGGGTTTAGGTACATGTCGCTCCGACCCTCCAGACTCTAGTCTCTGCTCCTAGCACAGAGTTCGTAGCCCCCAGCTTCTCCTAGTAACACGTCATTGCCAGTTTTCGCGCACCATTAGGTTAGAGGTTCCGGCTCCTTAGGTAGCCCCCTCCAATGTTTCCGCCCCATTCATGACATATTCTGTTACGTTTTCATCACATGTCTAAGTATACTCCCAGTTACACCTCTTTTTACTGTTATCTTTCGCGACTGCTACGCGTCACGCCTTCTGCTCCACCCACTGTTACGCTTACTGCGATGTAATGCTATGTGTTTGCGCTATGTATATAAGTCAATGTATTGTTATTAAAAGTTAGCGCGCTCATCCCAGACCAAGCCCCAGCAGCTGCTGGGTCATCCTATGCAGGTTGTCCTGATCCTGTCCTTATGCTGTAATAAACCTGCAGAAACTCCTACTACCTCGAATCTTGACTCTTATTTATTGAGCTATCTGTTATGCTATAAGTCTAGTCAAAAATAGGGTATTATTTATTTATTTACCACAATCAGGCGAGAGCCTAGTTAGGCTGCATGACTTGGGCTTTAGGGATCTTTGGCGTAGTCTTCACCCAGGGGAGCGGGAATACTCATATTTTTCACATGCGCACAAAACATATGCTTGCCTAGACTACCTGCTCGCTACGTTGCCTAACAAGCCTTAGCTACACAAGTGGAGATTGGGGTTGCCTCTTTATCAGATCATGCACCAGTAATGGTCAGCTTAGCTCTCCCCCCTCTTCAGTGCGCGCAGCGATCTTAGCGTCTCAGAGAGACATTATTGCATTGGAAAGATGTGGTGTCTCGAATCCAGCAAGCCCTCTCAGACTATCTCTACCATAATAGCAACACAGACACTACATTGGCGACACAGTGGGCAGCCCTGAAGGCGGTTCTTAGAGGCAAATTTATAGCTATCTCGGCGGCAGATAATGTAGAGAGGCAGCGCAAACGGGACGACCTCACTCAGCAGGTTAGGGAGCTAGAGCAAATGCACCAGAGAACGGGGGCACCCAGGGTTTGGCGGCAGTTGAAGGCTGTGAGGCAACAATTAGTGGCATTGGACCAGGATAGAGGAGAGTTCGCAGCCTTGCGTTTGCGCCATGCCTTCTACACGGGTGGGGATAGGCGTGGGAAACTGCTGGCGCACACGTTGAGGGAGACCAGACAACGGCAGGTAGTGCGAGAGATAATTAGGGGGGACGGGAGACATGTCAGGGAAGATCACGACATAGCTGAAGCGTTTAGGGATTTTTATGCTGCCCTTTATGCGGGTGAACCCACGGACGTTGAGGCGGAGGAGACCTTTTTGAACTCTATTCCCCTACCGACGCTTACGCGAGAGCAGGTGGACCTTCAAGAAAGTGCTATCAGGCCGGAAGAGATTATTGCGGCTATCTCCCGTTTGAAAGTGGCTAAAACCCCAGGACCTGTTGGGTTTCCGGCAAGTTTTTATAAAACGTTCTGTGCGTAGCTTGTTCCCCTATTGGTGCCCCTCTTCAATTCCTTTTCGGAGGCGGGCGCGATCCCGAGTGATCTTTTAGAGGCCTCAGTTGCGGTTATCCCGAAGCCGGGGAAGAATCGAACGCGTTGCAAGGCATATAGACCTATTTCACTTCTCAAAGTTGATTTAATACTATATAGAGGGATTCTAGCGGCACGACTCAGAACTCACATCGGAGGTCTGATTGACCCGGACCAGGCTGGCTTTATTCCCGAACGCCAGACCTCGGACAACACAAAGAGGGCCCTCCATCTTATTGAGAAGGCTACACTGACATACGGGGAATATATGATGCTAGCTATCTATGCCGAGAAGGCGTTTGATAGGGTCCATTGGCCCTATCTAGCGAAGGTCCTTGAGAAGGCAGGTATGGGACCGAAGTTCCGTACGCATGTCTTGAATTGTTATAAATATCCGACAGCGACGGTGCGGGTTAACGGATTCACCTCCCCTCGGTTTGCTATAGAGAAGGGTACGAGGCAGGAATGCCCGTTATCGCCCCTTCTTTTTGCTCTTTATATGGAGCCACTGGCGCAGAAACTACGATGTAATCCAGAGGTCACGGGGATGAAGTTTGGGGGCTATGTGCATACAATTAGCCTGTATGCTGATGACGTTTTACTATCGTTATCGCAACCTGCTGTCACTTTGCTGGCATGTATCGCAGACTTGAACTCATTTGGCCAGATTTCTGGGTTCAAGGTCAATATGCGCAAATCGGTAGCGCTCGACCTGTCCCTGGAAAAACCCACCCTGGAGCAGCTGACCAAGGAGTTTCCCATTCACTGGCGACTGAGGCGGTTCCCTACTTAGGAATCAGGCTGGCACTGTCCCTACGGGATACGGTAGATATTAATTATGCGCAGTTACGGGACACGATTAGGAGGGAATTGGGGCAGTGGAGGCACTATCCCTTATCCTGGTTGGGTAGGGTTGAAATGACGGTTCTTCCGCAAATCTTATATTTGTTTCGCACTATTCCCCTATGACCTCCCAGAGGGTGGATAAAACAGACGCAATCTGAATCAGCCCACTTCATTTAGAATGGGAGGAAACTGCGCCTCAAACTCAGATGAGCAATGCTCCAACCGGAACATGGAGGGATTGGCCTCCCAGATTTGTTATCTTATTTTCAGGAGGCTCAGCTCCGATCCTTGGTGGAATGGAGTAGGTGGGAGTCTGAAAAGCACTGGCTTTTTCAAGACCAGGCTGTGGCTGGCAGACCTTTACAGGAGGTCCCCTTTCTTCGCAGGCATCATAGACCCCCCAACCTGTACGCCTCGCACATCACCAGAGTTCCCCTAGAGGTTTGGGATAGAAAGAATACTAGTCACGAACTCACCACTTTTCCATCCCCGCTTACCCCTATTTTGGGCAATCCGGATTTTACTCCAGGGCTAGACGTTGTGGCCTTAGCGGGCTGGCGGCCAGCTGGATGTCAATTTTTTCTTTACCATCTATATGCAGCTGATGGGGTGATTCCCTTCTCTCACTTTCGTCAGGAGTTTGGGTTGCCAGAAGGGGAAAGACTTTGCTACCTGCAGGCACTACATTGGGCTCTCAGTGAGCAAGTCGGCTATGAAGCGGACAGACAACTTACCCCCTATGAATATTGGTTAATCACGCGTAAGACTGACAAGAAATTAATCTCTGACCTTTATAAGATGCTACTGAATAAATATACACATGTCTATAGTGCTAGCAGAATGCGTTGGGAGAGGGAACTAGACAGGACTTTTACTCACAAAGAATGGGAAGGTATTTATTATAGGGCGCGTCATTCCGCTTACCATATGGGACTTACAGACACTCTCACAAAAATTGTAACCTACTGGTACTACACTCCGGAACATCTTCACGAAATGGATCATACTAGGGATGCACTTTGTTGGCGAGGGTGTGGACAGGTGGGCAATCTGGTGCATTTGCTCTGGGATTGTACACATCTTCAGGGCTATTGGAAACAGGTTCTGGATGAAGTGGACGCACACTTTGATACAGAGATTCCCCATCTCCCCTCATACGTCCTTTTGGGACTTCCGAACCCCCTGATGTACCCGCTACGTTCCCGTAGAGGTGGCCTGATTGCGATTGTGCTAGGCTCAGCGTTGCAGAATATTGTAGTTGTTACATTCTCTAGTTCTATGTATTTCCCTTTTAATTGTGTATTTCCCTTTTATGTATCTTGTGTATGTTTAACTATGGCACATTCCTTACAGTTGTATATGACATCACATGGAACTGTAATTGAGACGTTCTGATTATGGTCCTGGCTGTATGAAGTACTGTGCTCTTTGAGATTAAAACTACAAATCATCAATCTTGGATTTCAAGCTTCATTATTGGAATTCATTGGAATTTGAGACGTGTCTCCAAGTGTTCTATGATTAGTTAATTTTATTTGTAAGGAAAGAGATGTGTTGCATTCTTTAATTCTATGTATTTCCCTAATTCTTCTCTCACATTAATGGGTACATTCCTAAGTCTTTGTTTGACAGGAGAAACCCCTGTTTTAAGTTTGATCTCGTGGCAAAAACCTTTAAGCTTTCCTAGAGTATCAGAAAACACTTCAGGAAACATTCTCTCAACTAACACAGGATCAGCATTCACAACTCCACAAATATCCACATCCTCCATTACCGTAACAGGCTCTTTCTTACGTGGGTTGAGCATAATTCCCAGTTTCCACTGATCTCTCCAACCCAACACGTTGACCCCTTTTCTAGTAACATACACTCTTATGTAGGCCGATCTCCCTTTAAACTCCAGTTCTGAAGATACAAACCCAACACAATCAATATAAGACCTATCAAAACTCTGAGCAACAATATCTGGACTAGATAAATCCTTGACAGACAAGATATCCCCAAACTTTTCGTCAAAGTATTCCAATGTTATGATGGTCCATGGTGAACCTGAGTCAGCCATAAGAACTAAAACTTTCCCTAAAAATCTGACACAACATTAGGGAGAGGATAAATTCTCCTCAACAGAACACACGTCCTGAATAGAAACAACCATACCCCTTGCTACACAAGAATCCTCATCCGAAGAGAACACTTTAGGAATTACATATGAGGAGCGAGGTTTGTTATTAAGACTGATCATAAACCTTTGGTTTCTATTTTGTCTCCTGGGGGTGGTCTGAATGCCACAGCAAGAATTGCCAGATTAATGTCACAGTTACAAGAATACACATTTACGGTTGAATACGTACCTGGAAAAGTGAATGTTACTGCTGATTGTTTATCGCGTCTTCCATGTGACAGTAATGACAATTTAGATGAGGTTGAGATTGTTGCAAGTTTTCCTGATGTTTTGTCTAGGAAGTTTGGAAATATCTCTGAGGATTTGTGGAGGAAAAGTATGGAAGAAGACAAAGTTTTACAGACGGTCATAGAGTACTGTCGTGCTGGATGGCCTTCTAAGAATGAAATTCCAAATGAGGTGTTTCCATTTTGGAAGGTTTCAGATGAGATTTTTATCGAAGGTGATTATATTTACAGACAAGGGAAGTGCATTCCACCTGTTTCCTTACGTGACACCATTTTGAATTTGAGTCATGAGAGCCATGTTGGAATGTCTTCAATGAAAAGGCTTAATAGGTCATTTTTCTAGTGGCCAGGTTTAGACAGGTTTGTTGACAGGTTAGTTAGGGAGTGCCCAGAATGTGTTAGTAGTGAAAAATCTCTCAAGTGTAGTCCAGCTCCTCTTGTCCCTGTGAAGTGGCCAGAATTTTCGTGGCAAAGAATTGGTATTGATATTGCAGGGCCTTTTAATTTTTTGCCACAAGACTGTAGGTTTGCCATTGTGATGGTGGATTACCATTCTAAATGGCCGGAAGTAAAGTTAGTTCCACGAGTCACAACCAGTAGTGTTATTTTATTTTTGAAGGAAGTCTTTGCTAGGGAAGGTAATCCTGAAGTGATTATATCTGATAATGGTGTGCAGTTGACGTCCTATGAAATGGAAGAGTTTCTTAAGTCGCAGAACATTCGTCACATCACCACATCCCTTTATGAACATCAAGGGAATGGCCAAGTAGAAAGGTTTAATAGGGTCCTCAAGGAAGATATACTTTGGGCGCGCAATTTTGGTGCTGATTGGAAAGACAAATTAAGGGAGAAATTGTGGTTGTATCGTATAACTCCCCATACCACCACGGAAGTTTCAAGAAGGTAGTTAAGGACCAGAGTTCTGGGTTGAGTAAGGATGATGTTGCTCGTACAGTGGAGGACAAACAAACTAGAAGCAAAAAATATTATGATTCTCATATGAAAGTTAAGACACCTGATGTTCTTGTTGGGGATTATGTAAGAATACGTAAACCTGGAATATTACTCAAGAATGAGGCAAGGTTTAGCAGACCTTTGAGAGTAGTCAAGGTCAACAAAAATAGTGTAGTCATCCAGAATGGTCAAGTTTGGAATATGAGACGTGTCTCCAAGTGTTCTATGATTAGTTAATTTTATTTGTAAGGAAAGAGATGTGTTACATTCTTTAATTCTATGTATTTCCCTTTTAATTGTGTATTTCGCTTTTATGTATCTTGTGTATGTTTAACTATGGCACATGCCTTACAGTTGTATATTACATCACATGGAACTGTAATTGAGACATTCTGATTATGGTCCTGGCTGTATGAAGTACTGTGCTCTTTGAGATTAAAACTACAAATCATCAATCTTGGATTTCAAGCTTCATTATTGGAATTTAACAGTAGTACATTGGAGGTCTGCGCTTGTTCCCACTTTGCAGGGATGGCTCCATCGTCTGTGGATGGTGCTTGGCATGGAAAAACTATCTCTAACAGTGACTGGGGAGGGAGCAAAATATGCGGAATTGTGGCAGCCCTTTTTGTCCCTACTGTCCTCTGAGTTTCGGGAGGTTACCTGCCCACGATACCGGAGAGTGTTGCGTCTCTCGGATGCGGCTGATGGTGAATATAACTGCGGGAAGGATGTGGCTTTATTTGGTGGACAAGGACCAGGGGACGGGGTGGGATAGGGAGGGTAGGGTAGGGGGTAAGGGTGAGGGGGGATTCGGAAGTAGGGTTTTTCCCTTGTTTTGTTCTCCTCTGTTTCTTTCTACCTGTTTTTTCTAATGTAGGGGCTGTACACACTTAGACATTGTATCGACTTTGGTCCGTAGTCGTGGCTCGGACGCAATCTAGCTGGTGTAATTTGCTTTGGTTAAGCTCTCTCAAGTAATGTCATTGATATTTTGTGTATGCTTATTGTGTGTCATGCCTTCAATAAAAATGATTTAATACTAAAAATATTAATATTATTTAATATATTTTGTTTAAGTTAAGGACATGCTTAACTTAGGGCAATCTGTAAGTATTTATGCAGCACCAAAACAGCAATAATGTTAGAAATACAAAAGAAAAAAGAATCTCTAACACAGTTAGAGAAATAGAGTACAAGTTAATAAACAAAATGACATCAAAAACGACAAAAATCCAAAAAGGGGAACCAGAGATATGACATTTTAATGTTTTAGGTTGAGATAGCCCCAAAGCAGCACAACGTGCCAATGATAGCCAATGAACTGAGGTAAAGGGCGAACAATGGGAACATTCAGTATATTTCGCTGGTTTAGTTAAAACAAATTTAGCAAAATAACTGCACACATACAACAAACTGAGAATTAAAGCAAGAAGGCATACATGTGGATAACTAAGGGGTCTATTATGATGGCGGGCAGACTTTACGGCTAAAGGAACCGCCCGCCATGGGTGCGGCGGTCCCGCCATACCCTTTAGGATGCCCCCGCCAGAGTAGCGGGTGCATCCCACATTTCTAATATTGCGGCCGGCGGTGCCGTCAGCAGCACCCGCCGCAATGTCAGAAATGCATGTCGTGCAATTGCATGCACAACGTGACAGGCACCAAGCCGTGCTTGCCAGCTTGTGCATGTAAATGCAGGGGGGTACCGCCCATGTGCACCCCCCCACACCCTCCAACACCCTGGGGGCCCGCAACGGGCCCCCAATGCCAAAGGCTGCATGCCTTTCCTGCCATGGAAAGGCTGATCTCTGCCTGAATCCTAATATGGATGGTGGTGTCTTGCAGACACTGCCACCGTATTAAAGATGTTTTCCGCCTGGTCGACAAGTCGACCGGCGGAAAAGCAGCGGACGGTCTTTCCATCTAACGCGGACCCCCCAGCCATCCTAATATGGCGGGGGTCTTTCTGGTGTGGATGGCGGGCGGTTCGCCCCGCCGGCCCAGCGGGGGCGAACCGCCCGCCATCCTACTGGGCCCCTTATTTACTAAGTGGATAAAACGGATTGCTTCAAATAGAAAACAAATTATAGAAGGGGTACAATTACTAGAAAACATCATACACTTGTAGCAAGGTGAAGACTTTGGCATAGTTTTGTTACAAGCTTGACATGTGCCATGATCCACTCTTACCTTGAAAAGTCCATTGAATGCAGCGTTTTGATCATGGAAGAGATGGCAATTTTTGACAAGAAGTGGATATGACCTTGCATTTTTGGTCGCTAATTTAATGAGAGACCATCCTCATAACTCTATTTAGTAAGATGGGCCCTGGTAAAGCCTGTCTGATGCATGATTGAATTACTTAGTTCATCAGGAGAAAGTACCTCGTAGTGAGTTGATAATCCAATTTCCTCCTATAAGAGAGCAGTCTAGTCCACAGAGATCCCATATTGGGTAAATGTGTGCAGCCAAGCATCCCAGACGTGGGCCCTCTCTGCATCTACCATGCCTCTCATTTATTTATATGTAATGATGCTACCTTAAACTTGGCCCATCTAATCGCCTGTATTTTCCATTGATTTGCTGGGGCAGGGGGAGGTTGGCACCCTCCCACTGCATGACAAGACAACATTCAGCTTTAAGCAGCGCCAGGTCCAGAAAACCTGTGCCATCTTTCTTCTTGGGGTCTGGGAATTACGCCCAGAAGCCAAATTTCTGGTTTATGTAAAATTGCTCTCCCAGTAATGGTTTCCAGCATTCCCGTTATTCTCACCCAATATTCAATGCCGACATCTGACACATTCTGCGGTAGTGCTCCCAGTTTGCAGGCAGCTAGGTAAGTTCTGATGTTCTGTAATAGCTAAAACTGCATTTCCTGACCCCTTACCCATTTCCTCTATTCAATCTAGCACCTCACTAGCTTCGGCATCATTGCAATTGCTCTTCTCCTTTGATTCTTCAACTAACTTATGTTCATGTTCTTTCTCTTGTGCTTCCTGCCCCTCTCCTTTCCGACAACAATCTTCTCAGTCACTCTCTGCTGCTCTGCCTCGCTGGCACTATTTTGTCAATCTCTTTAATGACTGAATTCCATCGGTGCTTCAGCAATGGACAACTTTGTACCAGAATTTGCACTGATCGTTTGTTGCAAAGTGACCTTTTCATCAACATATTACTGCAAGAACATCAACAGAAATTACATTTGACTATGGATAGTGGGTGAAAATATCAGCGGATAATTACTGGACACCAGTGTTAAAATGTGAAGTGACGTGCAGAGCATGAAATCTGGCACAGGATCTTCCTTCTCCTTTTTGCAACACTGTTTTAAAGTTCTTCTCCCACACATTCTTTTAATCTTTCATTCACTGTTGCTCTCTTTTGCTGTCTTAACCTCCTTCCTCTCCCTCTGACTTCATGTTTGATACTCACATTGTCTTTTTTCCTTCTGCTTTTTTCTCACATTTATGTTCTTTCATCTCTCCTTCTTCCCCATCCATTTTCTCCTCCTCAAGAGAGACTGGATCCCCACTCTGAGCCCTCAGAGTCTGCCTGATTTTCACCACCCATGAACGAGAGGGCATACTCCACAGCTGGTCGTCACTCGGAACTGTGGCCATGGCAAAGGATGAGGATAGTGTGCCTCACCAACTTCTTGCAGTGACACTATTGAGGAAACTAGTTTGCAGAGATACGGCCTCCACAGATCCCTGGAAGTAATTGATAGACAATGCTAAAACACAATAGGTTTTTGACTAAACAAAAGTTACAACTATTAATTTTCTTAGTGTAAATTTGCTGCTTGCCCTATCACTCTTGTAAGTGAAAGGCCATGATTCAGCTTTCTTTGAGATTTCTAATGAAAGTCAACTCCATAAATATTTTAGAGTAGGAACAGAAATTCCTTTAAAAGTTTGCAAATGTATTAAGAAAAATCGCATTGAGCTTTCTCTAAACGTCTTTTTACTGGATGGAAGTGAATGAAAAAGCATACACAGGTGTCTTCAGGAGTTTATCTGCTTGGGTTCCAGGGTCCGTTGAATTGTAGAGTGATTTGTCTGTATCCAGCAGAAAGAACACTTCCTAACTGTCCAAAAGACCCCCGAGCTGGATCCATTCTTCATCGACACAGGTCTGAAGGAGGAGTGAACGCTTCCTCCCGCACCCACATCCCCTGCAGGTGAGTGTCAGACAGCTGTTGATGTCTTCGTTTCAAGCACTTGTGTCTATTTCTTTTCCTTGTCTGGTTTTCTGGCGGGTGGTACACCTTTGGAGCCACGAGGCAACTTGAGGAAAGGTGGACACCCAGCGGTCTGCACACAAAATCCAAAAATGAAGAAAGCAAAGTAGATAGTAGGACTAAAATACCTCGACACAAAAAAATAATACAAGATTGAAAGGGAGAGAACAAAAAACACTTGAATAAACATCAAAATACCTAGACTGAAAATAGTGGCCCAGGGGAGCACAGGGTTGCTATAATTAAAGGACAGTATATGACAGGCCAAAAGACCAATCCGAGTGTTTGCGCATGGACACATTCCTTTTTTATGGTTTTTGGTGGAAGAGGTCAGTCACACTTCAGGTGTAACCTTGACTGACAGCTGCATGAAGAAGTGCTCTCATAATGTGTGAAGGCAAGGGTTGATCTTTGAGGGTAGGATAGGCTTGGTAGATGAAGAGGAGGAGCAAGGCACCTGCTGTACAGTGGTGAGACCACGCACAGGTCTGTAATCCTGATGGTGGCTCCTCTCTCACCGCATATTGAAACTTCTATGTATAGCCTGCCACAATCTATATGAAGTTCACTGGAAATGGTTGACAGCAACTGGAAATGAATAGGCGGTGCTAGCGGCCAGGCTGGCCGTCCAATATTTGCTGCCATGTCTCCAAAGAGAGATTATAGCAGGTGAGAATCCTGCTAATAAAATGTATTTATAGCACTCGTTAGCTTTCCATCATTAAAATGAGTCCCCAGCTTCATCAGCTAGCTCAGCTCTTTGTTGGTGTTAAAAGCGGCTGTTCATCAAGGTTCCAAACTAATAAACTCACTAGAAAACAGGTGAACCAGGACTTCCTTTGACTCCTCCTAATAATTCCTTTATTAGTAATCCCTACTAAACATTAATCAGGATTTCCCGTGAAATAAAGCCCCCACCCTTTCCCTGTCAGCTCTACAATATTCATTGCTGTCCTGCACGTCCTTGGGTGCAGTTGTCCACTCGGGTGCATTCTACATATCTGCAAAAGGCTGCTAAGTGTAGAGAGATGTCACCAACACTCCTCACAGCCAACCACACAGAGGGTAAGAGGGGATTGTCTGTTAGATCTCTAACTTACTCCTAGTGCATGCTTTATGAATTTCTATGATCGTTTGCGACTTGTTTGGTTTACTGCATAAGTAAAGCACTCATACTCTTGGGTCTTCTTCCCGCTATGTAAATCTACATAAAAAATATAACATTTAAATATACGCATGTCCTTCCACTGTTGACCATGACCCCCTCGCCCAGCTGGCAGCGGCCATCACCCCCTGCTCTCCGCTTCCTCGTGTTATGTCCATCACTTGCAGTCCATCCTCTTTCCCTGTAGATTTGACCTTTTCACACTTACATCTAGACCAGGGTATAGCCATTGGAGCTACCAGGAGCCCTTTGTTTGATTATCTTAATGGTAAATCTTCGGTGTTACAATACTAACACGTACCACTGGCACTTGATGCAAATTAAAGGGTAAACTGACACCAAGGAGCAGCTGTTGTACTTTAAATGTGGTGGGCGAAAATTGTTTTAGTTTAAAAACGAATGAAGGGACCTGCGCGTATTCGAAAGCTACTGTACTACACACCTTTGTACTCATCATTTGCATTTCCCCACTGATGTTTGTACTTGAAACAAACAAAGAGTTAAAGGGGCCATCCAGTGTACAGGAAAAACCTGTTCTTTTATCCCAGTCCTGAATCACAACCAACCAATACCCAGCAATAGGCGTTCTAGAATGTTCCATTGTTCCATGACATGTGCTTCGGTTTTGTGGCTGTTATGGGGCCGCTCACAGGGTGGTCCCTTTAAAGACTGTGAGTAGGTGTTCTCTGCATTGAAAGCACTGCTTCACGTATAAAAACTTGAACAGTTTCAAACGTTAGCAAAATGACATACCTGAGCTCTGCGTCTAAAAGCACAAGGCGCGCATGAATATATATTATTACAAATCTTTAAGTATTACATATTGCGAAAGTTGGGCTTCTGTAACTCATTACCCTACTCGCACCACCCAAAGATGGCGACCGAGGCTCTGGCTCAGCAGTTCAGAACTTTTCGAATGGCAAACATCGCTACCGCATTGGAGTTCTGCTCATACACTCCAACGGTTCAATCGGTGGACTTCAGGCCCTCATGCATATCTTGACACCCGCCCTCCCTATATCTCTTCTCACCCTTCATGTTCTAAGGGTCAAAGGGCGCATCACTAAGACTGGTTTTCAGGAATGGGGCAGAGCTGCAGGTACTGCGTTATCTCTCGAACGGAATTTACCCCAAGCTCTAGCCAGCAGTGCCAGGGGCGAAAATCGCAGGGGCAGGTCACGTCTTGTCGAGCTATTTTCCTCTCGGTCGATTTATGGTTTTTTTTTTAAGCAAGTTTTCCTAATTTAAGCAGTGACTAATTTGTGACGAAATGTAATTCGTGCCTAGTTGTATACATTATCCAGCAGGTTCACAGCTCAGCCATAAATATGTCATACCCAACTGCAATGCTATAGGTATTGTGAGAATCCTCAACAGAAAGTAGGGTCTTTTGATAAACCGGGCACTACCTCTGAAATGTTTAAGTAGGAGTAGGATGGATGCTGGATCGTCTGAGCTTCAACCTACATCCCTGTCAGTTGTAAATTAAAGAAAGTCTGATCCCTGTGATTTTGAGCACATCATTTAATTTCCCAGTGTCTAATAAGTGTGAATTGTATTGTATTGTAATTGCATTTATATAGCGTAAAATGCATTTGTGTAATGCACACTTGATGTGAACAATCTTCTAAGTCGTTTTCTATCCCATCATATAAAGAGCTACAATATCCGACAGGATACACTCGCCCTGCTTGGCAGCTCGGAACTGCTTCTAGCGCTGTGTGAGAAACGCGCTGTGTTTTAATTTCCCTTTTGCCTATTTTGGTTATTTTATTATTTCGTTGTCCCTGTTTTTAACGGGGTAGTTGTCCCCTTACCTGCACATAATTGGACTTTAACCGCTGCTTTAGCGGGTCCGGTTCTGGGGGCTTAGCCTCAACTGTAGTTTGGGCGCCATCTTGGGAGGGGTAGTGACGCTTTGTGGGCGCCATCTTGAGCATCCTAGTGGGGCTGACCACACCTGGTGGCCCTACTTAAGGAGGTCCGTTTTGCTGCTCTGCCTTGACAGGATACACTCGCCCTGCTTGGCAGCTTGGAACTGCATCTAGCGCTGTGTGAGAAGCGCGCTGTGTTTTAATTTCCCTTATGCCTATTTTGGTTATTTTATTATTTCGTTGTCCCTGTTTTTAACGGGGTAGTTGTCCCCTTACCTGCACATAATTGGACTTTTCACCGCTGCTTTAGCGGGTCAGGTTCTGGGGGCTTAGCCTCGACTGTAGTTTGGGCGCCATCTTGGTAGGGTTATTGACGCTTTGTGGGCGCCATCTTTGTGGTAAATAAATAAATAATACCTCTATTTTTGAATGAATATATGAATAACAGATAGCTCAATAAATAAGAGTCAAGATTCGAGGTAGTAGGAGTTTGCAGGTTTAATACAGCATAAAGGACAGGAACAGGACAACCTGCACGGACAAGATCTGGGATGGCTAGCTAGCACGGGACAGGATTGGACTGGCGTAACATTTAATAACAGTACACAAGCATATATACTAAAACAATTGCATTACAATACATATGATAGGCGGAGCAGTGGGTGTGGTCAATAGCAGTCGCGAAAGATAAGGGTGAAAGTGGGTGTAACAAGAGGCGTATACATAGACATGTGATGTAAACGTAACAGAATATGTCATAAATGGGGCGGAAACATGGAGGGGGCTACCTAAGGAGCCGGGACCTCTAACCTAATGGTGCGCGCAAACTGACAATGACGTGTTACTAGGAGAAGCTGGGGGCTATGAACTCTGTGCTAGGAGTAGAGACTGAAGTCTGGAGAGTCAGGGTGACATGTACCTAAACCCTATCTAGTATCTGATGTTTAGAGAACATGTTGATAGAACCCAAAAGTTATCGGGGTAAAGGCTAACAGACTCTAAGACTGGAGCATGCATTATTCTACATGTAGTGCGTTGAAGAATATTAAATGACCATTAAATGCAGTATTTCTCTTACATGGAGACGTAAAGGCTAGACAATGACGGAAACTATTGATGCGATTCAGTATCTTAGGAATGCAGAGGAGGGCTGGACTGATAACTAGAATCATAACATACTCTTGGCAGACTCGTAGGCAGAGCCAGGCCGAGCCGGGCACTGTGAGGCAGGAAGTAAGTGAAGGGTCGAGGATACATGTGGGGGCTGTATCGCTCCTCAGCGAGGGTTCAGGAGACAGGAGCTGAATCTGGTGTCCGGGCCCTTTTGAGGCCTAGAAACGGGGACTTTTCAATGAAATAACGTGCACACTGAGAAATGTGGCAACGTAACTTTACATAGGCCTAATACTCGTAGCTTTCACGAGAACTGGAAACTAGCATACTAGAGATGGACACAACTGTAATTGCGTCTTTAGTCAAACATGGGGGATACATATGCATATTAATCATGCACACATAACATAAGATGGGGAACACGTAGGGACACAGAACATGGCAAAATTTACTTTTCCACATTCCCTCCTTGTCACTACGTTTCCATCAGGAAACATCAATATTCATGATACCATCTATCATTTCATACAGTATCATTTGCTCGTCTCGAATTGTCTTGGAACGGGATTTAGAACGGGACTTGGGACTAGGAATACAAGAGGTAGCACAAATGCCGCAAATCGCAGGGCCACATTGTAAACAGAGGCAGCAACTGAATATGATCGCTACTGCAATACCCAGAAATGACAATACTTTCCATCCCCAGGCGGAAATTGTATTCCAGAACCAACCGGACCATGTCCAGGTGCCTGGATTTTGGTGTAACATATGGGCAATATTATGGAGTCTGGTAATAGCTGAATAAACAGACGGTGCGTTATTAGGAATGAAAATGCAGCAACTAGATCCGATGACTCTACATGCCCCGCCCCTATCGGCCAGTATGACGTCAAGGACGAGACGATTCTGGAGCACGACAATTCTCATAAAGGATTGTTCTTCGGTTAAGTTACTTAGAGCAGAAGTAGTCTCAATCACTACTGCTTCGAGGGTTCTCGTTAATCTACGTATCAGTTTACTATTTACGACAGTACCTAAATAGGGGAAGACACCTTTATTGATATCTATGTATTGTTCTAGAGCAGTTTCAGTATAATCGACAATCGGGAGGTCTCTTTTGTGTCTAGTATGTACTAGGTGGGAATTCCTATGGTAGTCAGGTGGGGCTAGAAAAACTGGTGGCAGTAGGAAGGCAATGTAACAGGTTCCCTCCCAATCGAGGGGCAGACGAACATATGCGGTCTGACCACAAACAAAATAAGAATGACGTGAAGCTTTGAAAGTAGATTTCCTACTGTCACTATACTTGACGACAGTAGTACAATCACTATGTCCTACATGTATGGAACCATTATTTCTGACACATAATTCGCCTTTGACTGGTAATACTGACATAGCAGGTAAGTCTGGAGTAGTATCAGATTGACTGATTAATTTTAATAAATTTGTGGTATTTAGCTGAATTTAAACAAAATCCTAATAACCTTGGCTTTTAAATTCAGACACATATACCACTCACACGTGTCTTAGGGATCACTCATTAAAGTTTTTTTTGATACCCTGTTAGTCACTTTTAATTTGAGAATTTTCACAACACTTCCTCCCCACACAACCAGCTCCGCAGTCTTTCTGGCGTCGTAGCACACCGAAGAGACACTCGGTCTCTTCGGTGGGGCCCGATGATGAAGCATGACACTGACTAGGTCGGTGTGTGAGGGCTTTCATACTCAAATAGAGTGACTGTGATCCCACTCAACTAGAGTGACTGTGATCAATACTTTCCACTTATCCTTTTGCTCCACATTTCTGGTAGTCGTGTACTTGACCAGATTAGACCTCTCTCTTTTTTTGTTGTTTGGTAGTATCAGATTGAACATTCAGGACCATAAAATTCGAAGAATAATTACCTAAGTTATAAACTTCATTTTCTAGATCTAACCCTGTTCTGTGGGGAAGACCTTGCTTGTCTGGGAAACATGTACTGTTAAGAAAAGACATATCTGTTGAGGATGACGTTAACGTGGACCATGCTCCACACGAACCATTATGTGAAAATGGATAAGGAAAGAGTGGCAGAACTCCCTTCGGTGTCTGGAAAGGGGGGAGTCGACCACACACCCAACAATTAGTGGCATTGCTGGTCTGGTGTGAATAATGTAACATGCGGATGAAGGAATTATTACGCATAGCAAGACGATATGAGAGTTCATGAGGAGGCAGATCACTAAACGTGTGCTCTACTGTAACATTAGCAGACTTATTTACATGAGGAACTGGAGAATACAAATAAAATGCATAACATGTGCAGGAAATCATAATGCTAAAATATAGCAGAAAACATAAAATAATAATGCAACTTTTAGAGTTCTCACTAACTCTCTCTCTGTGGGGGTCTATTATATACATGTCAGAAACCGGTCTAACCGTTTCACCTAGGGGAGGACTTAGACAATCAAACTGGCTGACTTATTTTACTAGACCTTAATTTCTTCTTATACTCCTGCTGCGGAGTTTTCTCTAACAGGGAGGGATTCGTATCATAGTCTTTTGCGGGACAGTCCTTAAGAATAGTACTTTGGCAGTCTTTACAATCCTCGGAAATGTTCTTGGTAACAGGTTTTAGTCCAAAAAATCTTTTCACATGTGACAGGTGGACCCAGCCCTTCCTGCCTTCCAGCTTGACGGCAGTACGGGTGGCCAGGAGGACCTGTTTGGGTTCTTTCCAGCGAGGCTCCAGCGGACTTGAACGATCAAAGTTCCTCACAAGAACCATGCATCCGGGAACGATTTCATGCGGTGCCACCTCGGTATTGTCTGGAAATGCGGCGGCAACCTGTGAACGACAAGAGTGTAGGGCAGACATCAAGGAAGCTAGGTAATCTGTCAGCATATTACTTGAAACATCGGTAATACTTCGGGGTCTAGGTGTACCCCACATATTAGGGGGGCGGCCGAATACGACCTCGTACGGGGACAGACCTGATCTGGAATGTGCGACCATGCGCATATAAAACAGAGCAACTGGCAGAGCTACTAGCCAGTCCACACCTTTCTCTTTACATACTTTTGCAATTCGAATTTTCAGGGTCTGGTTATGTCTCTCTACTAGACCGGCTGCTTCAGGATGGCGTACACAATGGAACTTCCACTGGTACCCTAACAGAAGGGAAACATGTTTCATGAGTTCAGATGAGAATGGCTGGCCGTTGTCAGAATATACGACTCTAGGGAGTCCGTAGCGGGGGAAGAATTCACGAACCAACTGCTTGGCAGTGGTCGCGGCTGTGTAATCTGGAACTGGATATGCTTCTGTCCATCTGGACAAAGCGCATACAACTACAAGGACATACTTGAAACCTCGACATCGCTCCATCTGAATATAATCCATTTGGAGGACTTCAAAAGGGTGGTCAGGGGGCTGGAATCCACCTTGTTCCACCGGGACACTTTTACCTGGATTAAACTGGCAACATATCATACAGGTACGGACCTTCTGCTTGGCTGCAGCTCGTAAATGCTTGTTAAACCAAATGTTCTGGATACTATCTAACATAGCTTTTTCTCCTAAATGTGCTGGACTATGTGCGGTATTGATAATGACTTGAACCATAGAGTCGGGGAGAAACCATGTGGCTTTTCCCTTCGTTACCCATCCCTGATCTGTCTGGACCCCTCCTTGTTCGGACCATTTCTTGATTTCATCGGGAGTAGCATGTAACTGGATATCTATGACATCTTGAGTGGGGTCCTTAACTGTCATACATGTAGTCGGATTTGGAGTATGTGTCTGTGTCGGATTAACTGACATGTCTGGAGTCTGTGCTGTAAGCTTGGCTGTGCGATCTGCTAGATCATTACCTTGAGAAATAGTGTCAGTAACTTTCGTATGTGCTTTGCACTTCATGATAGCAATAGATGTCGGTAAGTGTATGGCATCTAACAGAGCTTGAATAAGGAGACCATGCTGAATCTTGGTTCCATGAGAAGTCATGAAACCTCTCTCCTGCCAGAGTACTCCAAAGTCGTGTACGACTCCAAATGCATAGCGTGAATCTGTGTAAACATTAACTTTCAGGTTCTTGGCGTGTATGCAGGCTTGTGTCAGAGCAACTAGCTCTGCTGCTTGAGCAGACAGGGTGTCAATACGGTGTGTTTCTATAACTTCAGTGTCAGTAGTCACTGCATACGCGGCTACTAGTTCTCCTGTACTTGTTCTCATACATGAACCATCCACATAAAGTGTCAGGTCGGGATCTGGTAATGGAATATCTGTCAGATCTTGTCTTGGCTTTGTCATAGTGTTAACTACTTCCACACAGTCGTGTGTGGCAGGATTCGAATTAACTGACGGTAACAGTGTAGCAGGATTTAGAACGTTGCAGCGTCTGATTTCTATGTGTGGCTGGAACAGTGTCAATTCATAACCTGTCAAACGTGCAATTGTCAAGTGCTGAGTCTGTGTTCGGTTTAAAAGAACTTCCACGGAGTGTGGAACTTGTACTGTCAAGGAATGTCCTAATACTATGGAATCACTTTGTCTGATAGCTAGTGCTGTGGCTGCAACTGACTTGAGGCACGCAGGCAGAGCCTGGGCTACAGGATCTAGTGTGCTCGAAAAATAAGCACAGGGCTTGTATTGTCCTGCTTGATCTTGTGTAAGAACAGATAATGCTGTACCTTCACGTTCAGTGACGAAAAGTGTAAAAGGCTTACTGTAGTTCGGTGTAGCTAGAACTGGAGCTTGGCATAAAGCTTTCTTTAACTCATTAAAACTAAGTGTATGTTCAGATGTCCAAGGGAGGACAGTCGATACGGCTGCCTCCTGTGTCGTTAACTGTATCAGTGGCTTGGCTAGAAATGCATACTGAGGAATCCATTGTCTGCAATAAGAAGTGAGGCCGATAAAAGCACGTACCTCCTTCTGGGTCTTGGGCTGAGGAAGACTCGCTATTAGCTGGATACGGTCAGGTGTCAACTGCCTACCCCTCTTGGACAGTAAGTGGCCTAAATAGATCACTTGCTGGACACAGAATTGAAGCTTCGAAGGGGACACCTTGTGCCCCATCTCTGCTAGGAAATACAAGACTGTAAGGGATGCTCGCTCGCAAGCACGTTCAGAACGGGCTGTGATCAGTAGATCATCGACATACTGGAGCAGGGCAGTGTCAGTTGGCATGTGAATATTGTCTAGTTGTCTCTTAAGTGCTTGACTGTAAATACTAGGACTTTCTGTGAAACCTTGAGGAGCGCGTGTGAACATATAGCTCCTTCCATTTAAACAAAATCCAAAAAGAAACTGGCTGTCTGGATGAATGGGGACACTGAAAAACGCGTTCTTGAGGTCTATGACTGTAAAAAATGAGGCTTCGGAATCAATGGCTGTCAATAGGGAAGAGATATCTGGGACAACTGGGTACTGGGGAATAATACATTTATTGAGTTCTCGAAGATCAATCACTAATCGATATACTGGGGGTGCATTTGGATCAGTACGTTTCATGACTGGAATGATCGGAGAATTACATACATTGGAGTCAGTTTCTACAACTACTCCTTGAGCAATGAGCTCGTCAATAATTTTGGATAAGGCTGCTACAGCCTCAGGTGGCAATCTGTACTGTCTGATTCGTGGTAACACTACACCTGGTTTGAGAGTCACACGATGGGGTGTGATTTGCATATAACCAACATCAGTTGGACCTTGTGCCCATAGATGCTGCGGAACATTGGACAATCTTGGATCAAAATCTCGTAATACATAGTGACCCTTGAAGTCACGTAGAAACAGGCGTATTCCTTCTGGGGAGCAGCAAATAACTGCACCTAATTCTTTCAGTGTCTTAATGCCTAACAGATTTTCTGGACATGACTTCGTAAGTAACAGATCAGTAGTGCGGGACAATGGACCTTCTTCTAGAGTAACTGGCTTAGATATCTCGTTTACAATAGGCTTTCCTGAAAATCCAAGGGAAACATTTCTAGAGCCTGAGAGCGGAGCCCCTGGAACTTCGGCGTGACTGATGGTCGTCCTACTTGCCCCTGTATCAATCAGAAACTTTCTGTCTTTCCCTAGTACTTGACTATGAACATAGGGACCTTCTTGATCTACAGGTATCTCGATGAGAGGCAAGCCTACCTCCCTCTCTAGGCTGTTTCATGAATATGGCTGATACTCTGGATACTCGGACTGTGCATACTGGTACATCTGCTGTGTAACATGCTGTGTTGCCGCAATAGGCTGCGGTGCTGAAACTGTCTGTTGTGCATTCTGTGGCTGAGAAGTCTGTGAAACTTGTTCTTGTCTAGGCGGACGTGGTCTTTCTTTAGTCTTACCGGTAGCTATATTGTGTTTCAGAACTGCACACTCGTTTATAAAATGACCTGGCTGTTTACAATAATTGCAGGTCCCTTTAACGGGAGCTGCAGGATGACTGGCTTGATTCGTACCCCTCTTCTGACTGTCTTGAGGAACAGATTGTGCAACTAGTACTTTCATTTTCGTGTCTTTCATACGTTTTCTCTCATGATCTTGCTCTTCTCTGATTCTATTCTGGTGGTACTGAAGCATCTGTAACATCTGGGACGGGGTATTAGCTTGCCAGGTACTTTCGACTTTCAAAACTCGGTTCTTAACTTGTGGACTTGAATTCTCGACTAGTTTAGTAACAAAAAGATGAGGGTATGACTCGCTACTTGTCTTGAGGCCACTGTTAATAATAAAGCATTTCTCAAATCTAGAATAAAAATCACTAGTGTCTTCATCTTGTTTCTGTTTACAGGCTGAGATTGCATCCCAGTCTTCCTTTTTAGTGGCTAATAACCTTGGCAAAACTTGTATTAACAGTTCAGGTAATTCTTTACATTTCTCTCCTAGACCGGTACCTGGTACTCGTATCTTATCTTCAGCTTCTAGAACTGCCCAATCGATCTTTTTCTCTCCCACCTCCCATTCTTTTTCCTTGAGTTTTTCATATACCCCTGCGGGCAACAGGACTTTTAACATTTTAATAATATCTGGATACGTATATTCTCCCATACGGAGCATGTCCTTTAATTCTCGGTGGAACCCTGCTGGATCTTTGTCATGACAGGGAATTATTTTCTTCATCTCTAAGAGTTCCATCTTGGTAACTGGAGTGTAAACAAACACTCTTTGCATTTCACCATCCGTTGTCTTAACTGGGTGTACTTCTCGTAACGGATTCTGTCTATCTATGTAAAAGGGTTTACTTTCTGGGGGTGAGTCATGAACAAAATGCGGGTTCAAAAACTTTCTATATTTGTGGCGCTGTTCTAGAATGACACTAATTAAATCGGTACCTAGACCTTTCCACCTATACTGGAGTAACTCGTTCAGGACATTGTGTAACGGACCTGGATCAGAGTGCTGACCCTCATACAGAGTAATGAGGTGCTGGATCATATACATACCCACCAGTCGTTGTTCGGCTGGGGGCAGTTTCAGAAACATTTGTGCCACTATTTCGTCTGGAAAAGTGGTAGAATCAGTAGCCCATCGGACTGCTGATCGGGCTAGTTCTTGTTCATGCATAGTACTTAACTCACTGTAACCAATTCGTGATTTCAGAATGTGATCGGTAGCTTGAAATACTTGTTCTAGAGAACCTTGTTCTGGTGCTGGATGATGAAAGATTTTCTTGTGTTCTAGACGTAAATGGCGGTCTGGAAATCTAGATTTTCCTACATACGCTATTCTGGCGGGATTCTCGTCCTCTACCTCTTCAGTAGAAGAGTCATTTTCTTTCTCGCTTACTTGTGCTTCTTTGCGTTTCTCGTGTAACCTTATTATTTCCTTACGAATTCTCTTGTACATACTCTCTATACTACTGATGGTTCTGTGCTTACCCTCGGCTATATTATCACTCCACCTTGTCAGGATTCTCATTTCGGCCGGATCTTTGGTCGGGTAATCTTGTTCTCTTATTAAACAATTAATCAGAAACTTTAATAACATGAGCTGGATCTCAGCTTTCCTTTGAGACATGGCTTCACCAATACTTTCTGGATCATCCCCTGTACGGATGAAACGATATATTCTGTCTAGATCTTCTTTCATATTCGGTAGGGTGTCCAAATACCCGGTCACCCGTCTTACACGGATGGAATATATAACTGTACTATCATCACCTGCAACTGGATCATAGCGGCATTCAGTAAGGGCTCGTCGGATATCTGCAACGGACTTATATTTGGGCGTATGCTGTAACGCACATTCATGTAACTCGGCCAACGTTCTACGTTGGTGTGGTGGCGGGGTACCAGGAGGACCTCCTCCTGCGGCCCCTAAACTGGAATCGTCGACTGATACTCTTCGTGCTGGCAGAGTGGGAAATTGTAATGTAGGCTGAACCGGGGGTACCGTGGCAGGTACTCCGGTGACTGGAGGAGTAGGATTTACATTATTTACAGGGACTGGCGGAACAGGATTCGCATATTCTGGAACTGTGTCGTCCAAATAGGACGAGATGAATATATCAGCTGCGGTCGGTTTGTGACGTAGCTTGGTCGGAACTAATGGTGGCGGAAAATTACTGGATGCCTTCGGGGTTGCCTTTGGCAAGCCCTCGGCAAGAAGAGGGTACATACCCTTAATGAGGGCATGCCTCTGTCTGTCTGACTGTTCGGTTTTTACTCGTTCACCTATCTCGATTAATTCCCTTTCTTGGGCTCGTTCTAAGGATTCTCTACTTAATTCTGACTTTCTGATTTCTTTTTCGGTTCTTTTATGAGATTCTTTGCGCCATAACTCGATGGCATCTTTCTGTGACTGTCTGGCTTTCTTTTTCCATAATGCTTCTTCTACTCGCATGATGCACTCGGCATCCCATGTGCCTGATACAGGCCATCTATACTTTTCTTCTAACTCTTTGGTGTACTCTACCCATAAATCTAGATATAATATGGCACTTATGCCATGCTTCTGATACATAAAGTGACCTGGACTGTCCCTAGGCGGGACAGGAACTGCTGCTTCTAACAGACCTTTTCTAGTTTTCAACTGACGTAATTTCGAGAATAAAGGCATGACTGAACTGTAATCTAGACACAATACAATACACAATGAACACGATAATTACTCCACTCTCATACCACGACATTGAAATACATGAAGAGCATTTAAAATAACAGTTCGAACAGAATACTACCTGGAATACTGAAAACAGAATACATGAATCTTCTCGAGAACAGAACTGACTAGAACAGAAACTAGATGCACTGCTAAAACAGTACGAAACTTACCGGTCTCATAAAGAGACACGTCAGGACCCGCATCCACCGAAGTGGACACTTCGTTTTGGGTCTGTGTACCACCAAAACCCACGGACCAGAGTCAATTAGATTGACCCTGTCTAGATACTACCCCAGCAACGGTACTCACCGGGCAGCAAGAACGGAAGGCCTCGGACTGGACTGGACTGCTTCGACGCCGGACGGACGAACTTCGGACTTCTGTTACGGGTGGGCCTCCGGATACCTCGGACCTTGGACTCTCGGCTTGGGCTCTGGTCGGGACTCGCCGCGTTCCTCCACCGCCTCGTCTGGATGCTGGACCGCCACCTCCGTCTCCTCCGTGGGCCTGAGGGATACTTGAAGCAGAAATATCTGCACGTGCACGGTATGGTTCCGTCACGGCTGCAGAGGGTCAGGGGGCCGGCGTGGCTTCACCGGCGCGTGGGGAAAGGGCAAGTCCCTGTTCGGGCGCCATTATGTGGTAAATAAATAAATAATACCTCTATTTTTGAATGAATATATGAATAACAGATAGCTCAATAAATAAGAGTCAAGATTCGAGGTAGTAGGAGTTTGCAGGTTTAATACAGCATAAAGGACAGGAACAGGACAACCTGCACGGACAAGATCTGGGATGGCTAGCTAGCACGGGACAGGATTGGACTGGCGTAACATTTAATAACAGTACACAAGCATATATACTAAAACAATTGCATTACAATACATATGATAGGCGGAGCAGTGGGTGTGGTCAATAGCAGTCGCGAAAGATAAGGGTGAAAGTGGGTGTAACAAGAGGCGTATACATAGACATGTGATGTAAACGTAACAGAATATGTCATAAATGGGGCGGAAACATGGAGGGGGCTACCTAAGGAGCCGGGACCTCTAACCTAATGGTGCGCGCAAACTGACAATGACGTGTTACTAGGAGAAGCTGGGGGCTATGAACTCTGTGCTAGGAGTAGAGACTGAAGTCTGGAGAGTCAGGGCGACATGTACCTAAACCCTATCTAGTATCTGATGTTTAGAGAACATGTTGATAGAACCCAAAAGTTATCGGGGTAAAGGCTAACAGACTCTAAGACTGGAGCATGCATTATTCTACATGTAGTGCGTTGAAGAATATTAAATGACCATTAAATGCAGTATTTCTCTTACATGGAGACGTAAAGGCTAGACAATGACGGAAACTATTGATGCGATTCAGTATCTTAGGAATGCAGAGAAGGAGGGCTGGACTGATAACTAGAATCATAACATACTCTTGGCAGACTCGTAGGCAGAGCCAGGCCGAGCCGGGCACTGTGAGGCAGGAAGTAAGTGAAGGGTCGAGGATACAGGTGGGGGCTGTATCGCTCCTCAGCGAGGGTTCAGGAGACAGGAGCTGAATCTGGTGTCCGGGCCCTTTTGAGGCCTAGAAACGGGGACTTTTCAATGAAATAACGTGCACACTGAGAAACGTGGCAACGTAACTTTACATAGGCCTAATACTCGTAGCTTTCACGAGAACTGGAAACTAGCATACTAGAGATGGACACAACTGTAATTGCGTCTTTAATCAAACATGGGGGATACATATGCATATTAATCATGCACACATAACATAAGATGGGGAACACGTAGGGACACAGAACATGGCAAAATTTACTTTTCCACATCTTGAGCGTCCTAGTGGGGCTGATCACACCTGGTGGCCCTACTTAATCCAGTCCTCATACGCGCAGCGGTATCGCGCAGCGGGTGCGCCCTCGCTGTGCCTGAGTCGTGCCAGAGTCCTGCCCGTCTGCGCCCGTCAGCGTCCCGGAGGCGATCGGAGCAGCGGGCGGGGCTGGCTCTACGGGAATATCAACTCTTGCCGCCAATATGGTACGTTATACGTCGCTGGAGCTTCGGTCTCTGCAAAAGGTATCCTGCGCTTGTTACAAAGTTTTTCCCGGTCGATATAGGGGTATGAGACGATGTCCTGGTTGTGGTTGGCTACCAGGCAATGCCCCGGCCACAATATCGAATAGGGAGGTGGACAGTGTGAAGCATCTCTGCCTGCTTTTAAACACCAGGTGAGTGCGCAGAC
Source organism: Lissotriton helveticus (assembly GCF_964261635.1). Lineage (NCBI taxonomy): Eukaryota > Metazoa > Chordata > Amphibia > Caudata > Salamandridae > Lissotriton > Lissotriton helveticus. The sequence continues at coordinate 1,914,879,911 of NC_136065.1, forward strand.
ATGCTCAGGAGATCTTCGATCTCCTTGCCACTGAAAAGCCGTTATGTCTGATGTTGACAGAGACATGGTTAGGAGATTTGTCTAATCCCGACATCGCCACAGCAATTCCCCCAGAATACAATATCTTCAGGCAAGATAGATCGGAGGGGAGGGGAGGGGGTGTGGCACTTGTGGTGAATAAATTCGCCGCATGCTCCATTATTCCCATGGATGCCATCACAGGATCTGAATCGCTTGCTTTTTCTATAGCATTGGCGCCTCATCAAGCTCTTAAAGGGCTTTTAGTTTACATGCCCCCTGGACCGGTCGGATCCTTTTTCGATGAGATCCAGTCGGCAATTTCGGCGCTGGTTCTGAGAGCTGAGCACTGTGTATTGGCCAGAGATTTCAATTTCCATATGGATGAGGGATTGGACCCTGACACGATCAAATTGATTGACATCACGGCCCCCCTAGGCCTTGTCCCCTACCTCTCTGGACCAAAACATGAAAGGGGCCATACCTTGGATCAGGTCTTTTCCACGTCCCCCATAGAGGTGATGGCACTTCTGCCGGTGCTCTGGTCTGATCATAGGCTAGCCAAATTCTATGTGTCGGGCACAAAGAAACCATCGAGCACTGCTCTTAGGCAGCAGGGACTAGCACCTAGGGCGTATCACCGGGTGACTCCAGAGATGCTGGCACAGGTATCTCTTGACCATCCCTGCCCTTTTACGGGAGACCTGGATAGGGACTTAGAGTCTCTGCAGGCGTGGCTGACGGACAGGCTGAACGATCTAGCCCCTGTGATGGCCCCCCGATTAACATCTAAACGGGTTTCTGCCCCTTGGTTTACTGAAGCACTGTCGGCTTCTCGACGGCAGTGCAAGGTGGCCGAAAGGGCTTGGCGTTCACAGTATGATTCCGCGGCTAGGCTTGTCTACAGGACAGCGGTTAAAGCTTACCATCGGGATATCCTCCTTAAAAAAAAGGCTACTTCGCTAGGAGGATAGAGGCTGCCTCTAATTCTTGTAAGGAGATTTTTACCATAGTTAGGGAATTTACGGCCCCACGATCTAATTCGAACCAGGCCGTTCCTTCCGAGCCGTGGGTTTCTGCCCTTGCCAACTTTTTTACTACCAAGATAAAACTGATCCAGGACTCTTTTCCCTTGAGGATGGTTGAAGTACCTCCCAGCTTCGAGGGCGGGTCAGTTCCACCGGCCCCTTTGGGTTCAGTCTTGGCAGACTTTCAGCCAATTTCAGCTTCTTCGTCATTGGCACTTATGGCCAACCTTAAATCTGGGTCGCCTCTTGACCCTTGTCCGGCCAAATTCCTGGCGAAAATGGCGGTAGTTGTAAATCCGTTGGCGAACCCACTTTTGAATCTCTCCTTGAGTCGGGGGGTGGTCCCGCTGGCTTGGAAGCAGGCGATGGTCATTCCCCTTCTCAAGAAGCCTGGCCTAGACCCCGAGGCTTTGGCCAACTACAGGCCCATCTCTCTCCTCCCTGCGCTGGTTAAGATCTTGGAGAAGCATGTGCATATCGTGCTTTCCAATTTTCTGGAATCCCATGACTTGCTTCACTCCACTCAATCTGGCTTCCGCCCCCAATCTAAGCACCGAGACGGCGCTTTTGGAGGTGTCTGAAGCCATTAAAGAGGCACTGGATTCGGGAGGCAAAGCTATGCTTGTAATGCTTGATCTGTCGGCGGCCTTTGACACCGTCCCCCATGAGGGTCTCCTCGCCAGACTCCATGAGATCGGTCTGAGGGGGACGGTGCTCAGCTGGTTTAGATCATTCTTGGCTGGCCGTCGACAAACGGTCTGGGCCTCTCCTAGCTCTGCCGTGATGCCACCTTTGGGAGTCGGAGTCCCGCAGGGCTCTGTGTTGAGCCCGACTCTTTTCAACATCTTTATGACCCCTCTGGCGGCACTGGCGGAGTCTTTTGGGGCCCAGATCGTATCCTATGCCGACGATACCCAGCTCCTCTTTACGTGCGGGAAAGGTGAAGATTTTGATGGAGAGAGTATCCGTGAGTGCCTTGGGGCTGTTTTTAAATGGTTCCAGCTTAACAGCCTCAAATGCAACTCAGACAAGTCTGAGGTACTTTTCTTCGGCTGCCCATCTGACCCAGACTGGCAGGAATGGTGGCCTGTTAATATGTTTCCTCCAGCGCACTCTTCCCAGCTAGCAAAGAATTTGGGGATCAAGATCGATAATGGTCTGACGTTAAGATCTCAGATCCTTGGTCTCACGGGAACATGCTTTGGCCTCCTTAGGATGCTCTGCAAGTTTCTTCCTTTGCTCTCAGAAGATCATAGGAAGACTACGGTGCAGGCCTTGATTGGTTCAAGACTGGATTATTCCAACGTCCTATACCTTGGCCTGCCGGAGTATCTCCTGCAACGGCTGCAGGTGGTCCAGAACTCGGCCGCGCGGGCCATCTTTGGCCTTCATAGGCGAGCCAGAGTCTCCGGCCTTTTGCAGTCGCTCCACTGGCTGCCTATCCGGAAGCGGATAGTTTTTAAGGCCTTGACCTTGGCCCACAAGGCTCTCCACGCCTCGGGAGCAAAATATCTCCAAAGGAGGCTCGCCTTTTACCATCCGGCCCGATCTCTGAGATCTGAATCATTGTTCCTTGCAGTGGTCCCTCGAATAAAAAAGGCCCGCATTGGAGGTCGCTCTTTTAGGCTGATGGCACCACAGCTTTGGAATGCTCTGCCTTTGGCATTACGCAGCACCTCTAATTTGCTGACTTTTAGGAAAGGCCTTAAAACCTGGCTTTTTGCCCTTTAGTGCGCTCTTCTTTCTTTTTGCGGGGTTCGTTTTTTATTTTACTGTGTTGAGTTTTTTCTGCTACGAGCTGTCAATAAAAGCGCCGGGACACTCTACGGAGTAGCCGCGCGCTATAAAAGACTAAATTAACATAACATAACATAACATGTATAAATATCGATATACATAAATATCGAGGTAAAAATATGATGGGTCAAAAATATTGATGGAAAAAATATCGTGGACAAGAATACCGATTGTCAGGTAAGTAATATCGATTACAAAAATATCAACAGTGTTAAATATCGTTTAGTAACATATAGTTGTTAGAAATATAATGTTATGTATTTTACTATTTTGTATGAGAATTGTTTGTATTTGTATTATATGTGTTAAAATTTTAGTAGTTAATGTATATTTTTTTAAATACCATTTTGCGTTTTTAGTCCTGTAGCGGGTTGTGGGTTTATAGGGGAATAGGGTGGGAAGTAATTTAATTATCTGATATTTATTGAATCATTTATATTTATTTATAATTGTATAATTGTGATTTTATTGATTTACATGTGTACATTAATTAATAACTGTATGCTAATTAGTTGTAAATTAATTTAAATAAATTAATTATTAATTTATTATGGTAATTGTAAACTAAATTTTAGGTGTGTGTTGTGGTGTTTATAGGTGTAAATGGTGAGAAGGGTGGGATTTTTTTTGATGAATTATTAATTATTTGTTATTTAATTTGTATTAATTAATTAGTAATTATTCATTGTAATTGTATAATTAATTTAAGGTGTGTGGTGTGGATGTTATAGTGTTAAGAAATGTGTAATTAAGGAATGTTTATTATCTTTTTAATAATAATATATTTAAATTTCAATATTATTTATGTTAATAATGGAAATTAAATGTATTAACAATTTTGATTTTCTTTTTATTGCTGTGGTATCCAGCACTTTCCCTACTGTTGCACTCACTGGAGTGGAAAGAGTAATTTGTACCCCTCCGCTATCCAACACTTTCCCTGATTTTCACTCACTGGAGTGGGAATAATAATTTTTACTCCTCCACTATCCAACACTGTCCCTACTGTTGCACTCACTGGAGTGTATATAGTAATTTTTACCCCTTCGCTATCCAACACTTTCCCTGATTTGCACTCACTGGAGTGAGAATAGTAATTGTTACGCCTCTGTTATCCAACACTTTCCCTACTGTTGAGCTCACTGGAGTGGGAATAGTAATTTTTACACCTCCGCTATCCAACATTTTCCCTACTGTTGCACTTACTGGTGTTGGAATAGTAATTTTTACCCGTCCGCTATCCAACACTTTCCCTACTGTTACACTCACTGGAGTGGGAATAGTAATTTTTACCCCTCCACTATCAAACATTTTCCCTGCTGTTGCACTCATTTGAGTGAGAATAGTAATTTTTATCCCTCCACTATCCAACACTTTCCCTGCTATTGCACTCACTGGAGTGGGAATAGTCATTTACCCCTGCGCTATCCAATATTTTCCCTGTTATTGTAATTATTGTGTTGTGAAATGTAATTTTTTTTTATCGTTTAATGTGTTAATTAATTATAAGATGTTTTATTTTATTTTAAATTATTGATATATGTGTATATTTTATTTTTATATAATTTTAAAAAAATTATAAATTAAATAACGATAATAGTTAATAAAATGTATTTAAGAAAATATATGTATATGTACACTTTTTTGTGTGTTTATCTTTTTTTAAATTACGGTTTTTTGTTATATTTAGTTAATATATATATTAAATATTAATATTTTTAACAAAATAAATTACATTATCTATACTACTATTATAAAGAGAGAACTGTGTCATTTGAGCCAGGTAAACTCAAAAAGTACACCACCAATCGCAACACCCAATACAGCGTTGGAAAGGGGAGGTCCAGGAGATGGACATAGGCTATATAAAAATAAAAATAAAACGTAATTAAAAAATTTTACCATTAAAAAAAAAGTAGTCCCTTGAAAGCAGCGCCGGCCGCGAGGTGCGTCATGATATCAGGAGCGAGGGGAGGAGCGGCGCACGCTGACGTCCGAGCATTGATTGAAAAGAGCGGAGACTGGAGGACAGGTGAGACGTGATTGGAGCAACCGAGAGGCGAAGAAAGGGGGACCCGATAAACGAGAAACGTGGGGCGAGTAGCAGAGAGGGTCAGGAAAGGGGTCACTCACTTCTGTGATAGTCACAAGGCAACAGCGCTAGGAAGGGGGCAGAGTGACGTGATGCTGAGGCGGCCAGGGAGCAGGTATTGAGGTACAAAGACCGATCATTCTCTGCTGGACACGAATCCCCCCACCCCCCTCTGCTGGGCAGGTGCCTCTCCCTCTCTGCTGGACAGACCCTCTCTCTCCCTGCTGGTTGTACTTGTTCCCTTCTGTTGCACATATGTCTCTTCCTTTATCCAGTACGGGTCTGTCACTCTTGGCCGGACAGGCCCCCCTCTTTTCTATATCAGTGCTCCCCCCCCCCCCAAACCTCCACCTCTGCGGAGCAAGTGTTTCTCCTTATGTACAGGACGTGGTTACCTCGTCCTCCGCCCGGTAGAAGGGGGTGTCCCTGCCGCTCAAGCACCGCTTGCTTCTATTGGACGGGGTCCCCTGGCCTCTAAACAAGCACCTCTCCCTCGCGGTTGGTAGAGTGGCCCTTCCTCGTTATTGAACAGAGGCCCTCCCTCATGGAGAGGCGTCTCTTCCCTCCACTGTGCAGATGTCTCTCCTCTCCTTGCTTCCGCCGCCCTCCCCTTTCGCACTCGCCTGCCTCTGAGGGGTGATTAAAGTGCTGGGCACGCACTGACGCCTCGAGCACTGAGCAGCCCCCAAGGATCCCAGCCCGTGCCCCACTGCCCCCTTCAGCCCCGCCTCCCTTTCCACAGAGAGAGGACCGTCGCTACTGCTTTTCTTTAGCAGACGGTCACCCGAAAGTGTGGTAAATAAATAAATTATTACCGGATCTATTTTTCGGAATTAATCAATAAACAGGTAGCTCAATAAATAAGAGTCAAGATTCGAGGTAGCTGGAGTTTACAGGCTTTAATAAGCATAAAGGACAGGAACAGGACAGCCTGTACGGGAATAGGATGGCAGCTGCCGGGGGCAGGATCTGGAATGGCTAGCCAACTTTAATATCGGTGTACAATATATATACTTTAAACAAATACATTACATTCAATACAGTAGGCGTAGTAGTAGGCGTGGTTTCGTAGCAGTCGCGAAAGATAAGGGTAAAATGATGTAACAAGAAGGCGTGTACATAGACATGTGATGTAAACGTAACAGAATATGTCATAAACGGGGCGGAAACATGGAGGGGGCTACCTGAGCAGCTGGGACCTCTAACCTAGTGGTGCGCGCAAACTGGCAATGACGTGTTACCAGGGAGAACTGGGGGCTATGACTTCTGTGCCAGAAGAGGAGACTAAAATCTGGAGTGTCAGAGCGACATGTACCCAGGCATATCTAGTATCTGGTGTTTATAGTACATGTTGATAGAATCCAAAAGTTATCAGGGCACAGGCTAACAGACTCTAAGACTGGTGTATGCATTATTCTACATGTATTGCGTGTGCTAGGAAATATTCTATGAATATTAATACAGTATTTCTCTTACAGGGAGACATAAAGGCTAGACCATGACGGAAACTATTGATGCGATTCAGTAGCTTAGGAATGCAGAGAAGGAGGGCTGGACTGATAACTAGAAACATAACATACTCTTGGCAGACTGGGAGGCAGAGCCAGGCCGGGCCGGGCACTGCGAGGCAGGAAAGTAAGTGAAGGGTCAGGGATACAGGTGGGGGCTGTATCGCTCCTCGGAGAGGGTTCAGGAGACAGGAGCTGAATCTGAGTCCGGGCCCTTTTGAGGCCTAGAAACGGGGACAATTCAATGAATTAACGTGCATACTGTAAAATGTGGCAACGTAGGTTTACATAGGCCTAATATTCGTTGCTTTCATGAAGACTGGAAACTGGCATACTAGAGATGGACACAACTGTAATTGCGTCTTTAATCGATCAGAGGGGAATACATGCATATCGATCATGCACATATAACATAAGATGGGGAACACGTAGGCACATACAACATGGCAAAATTTACTTTTCCACATTCCCTCCTTGTGCCCTACGTTTCCATCAGGAAACATCAATATTCATGATACCATCTATCATTTCATATAGCATCATTTGCTCGTCTCGAATTGTCTTGGAACGGGATTTAGAGCGGGACTTAGGACTAGGAATACAAGAGGTAGCACACATGCCGCAAATCGCAGGGCCACATTGTATACAGAGGCAGCAACTGAATATGATCATTACTGCAATACCTAGAAATGACAATACTTTCCATCCCCAGGCAGATATGATACTCCAGAGCCAACCGGACCATGTCCAGGTGCCTGGATTCTGGTGTAACTGATGGGCAATTTTGTGAAGTCTGGTTATAGCTGAATAAACAGACGGCGCGTTATTAGGAATGAAAATGCAGCAACTAGATCCGATGACTCTGCATGCTCCTCCTCTATCGGCCAGTATGACGTCAAGAACGAGACGATTTTGGAGCACAACAAATCTCATAGCAGATTGCTCTTCAGTTAAGTTACCTAGAGCAGAAGTAGTCTCATTCACTACTGCTTCGAGAGTTCTGGTTAACCTACGGATTAACTTACTATTCTGGACAGGTCCTATAAAGAAGAAGAAACCTTTATTAAAGTCTTGATACTGTTCTAGAGTAGTTTCAGTTTGATCGACAATTGGGGACTCGATCTCCCTTTTATGTCTGACGTGTACTAGATGTGTGTTTCTGTGATAATCAGATGGGGCTAGAAAAACTGGTGGCAGTAGGAAGGCAATGTAACATGTTCCATCCCAATCGAGGGGCAGACGAACATATGCGGTCTGACCACAAACAAAATAAGAATGACGTGAGGCTTTGAAAATAGATTTCCCACTGTCACTATACTCGACAGTAGTAGTACAATCACTATGTCCTACATGTGCGGAACCATTCTTTCTGACACATAATTCGCCTTTGACTGGTAGTACTGAAATAGCAGGCAAATCTGGAGTAGTATCAGACTGAACATTCAGGACCATGAAATTCGAAGAATAATTACCTAAATTATAAACTTCATTTTCTAGATCTAACCCTGTTCTATGGGGGAGACCTTGCTTGTCTGGAAAACATGTTCTATTCAGAAGGAACATATCATTGGAAGATGACGTTAACGTGGACCATGCTCCACACGAACCATTATGTGAAAATGGATAAGGAAAGAGTGGCAGAACTCCCTTCGGTGTCTGGAAAGGGGGGAGTCGACCACACACCCAACAATTAGTGGCATTGCTGGTCTGGTGCGAATAGTGTAACATTCTAATGAATGTATTATTTCTCATAGCAAGACGATAGGATAACTCGTGAGGAGGCATATCACTAAATGTGTGCTCTACTGTAGCATTAGAAAACTTATTTACATGAGAAACTGGAAAACATAAATGTAAGGCATAACTTGTGCAGGTAACCATTAAACTTAGAAACAATAAGAAACTTAGAATGACGATACATCGTATAGAGTTTTGACTAACTCTCTCACTATGGGGGTCTATCTCATACATGGCAGAAACCTGTCTAACCGTTTCACCCGAGAGGGACTTAGACAATTAAACTGGCTGACTTATTTTACTAGACCTCAACTTTGCTTTATACTCCTGTTGCGGAGTTTCCTCTAACAAGGGAGGCTTGAGTTCAGAGTCTGGTTTCAGGCAGTCTTTAAAAATGTCCTTAGAAAATGTTTTTTCACGAACTCCATGGAACTTCTTGACGTGGGACAGATGGACCCACCCCTTGCGGCCCTCCAATTTCACGGCCGTGCGGGTGGTCAGAAGAACAAGTCGTGGCTCCTTCCAACGGGGCTCCAGTGGACTTGAACGATCAAAGTTCCGGACCAACACGAGGCTGCCTGGAATGACTTCATGCGGTTTCACCTCGGTGTTGTCTGGAAATGCGGCGGCAACCTGTGAACGACAAGAGTGTAGGGCAGACATCAAGGAAGCTAGGTAATCTGTCAGCATATTACTGGAAACATCTGTAATACTGCGGGGTCTCGGTGTACCCCACATGTTTGGGGGGCGGCCGAATACGACCTCATAAGGGGACAGACCTGATCTGGAATGTGCAACCATCCGCATATAAAATAGGGCAACTGGCAGGGCAACTAGCCAGTCTACACCTTTCTCTTTACATATCTTGGCAATACGGATTTTCAGGGTCTGATTATGTCTCTCTACGAGACCGGCTGCTTCAGGATGGCGCACACAATGGAACTTCCACTGGTACCCTAACAAAAGGGAAACATGTTTCATTAACTCGGATGAAAATGGCTGGCCGTTATCAGAATACACGACCCTAGGGAGTCCATAGCGGGGAAAGAATTCACGAACCAACTGCCTGGCAGTGGTCGCGGCTGTGTAATCTGGAACTGGATATGCTTCTGTCCACCTGGACAAAGCGCATACAACTACGAGGACATACTTGAAACCTCGACATCGCTCCATCTGAATGTAATCCATCTGGAGGACTTCAAAAGGGTGGTCAGGAGGTTGGAATCCACCTTGTTCCACTGGGACACTTTTACCTGGATTGAACTGGCAACATATCATACAGGTACGGACTTTCTGCTTGGCTGCAGCTCGTAAATGCTTGTTGAACCAAAGGTTCTGTATACTGTCTAACATGGCTTTTTCTCCTAGATGTGCTGGACTATGTGCGGTATTAATAATGACTTGAACCATAGAGTCGGGGAGAAACCATGTGGCTTTTCCCTTCGTCACCCATCCCTGATCTGTCTGGACCCCTCCTTGTTCGGACCATTTCTTGATTTCTTCGGGAGTAGCATGTAACTGTATGTCTATGACATCTTGTGTAGGGTCCTTAACTGTCATACAAGTAGTCTGTTCTGGAGTAGATGTCTGTGTCTTGTTAACTGGAATGTCGGGAGTCTGAGCTGTAAGCTTGGCTGTTCGATCTGCTAGATCGTTACCTTGGGAAATGATGTCAGTAACTTTCGTATGTGCCTTGCACTTCATGATAGCAATAGCTGTCGGTAAATGTATTGCGTCTAACAGAGCTTGAATGAGGAGACCATGCTGAATCTTGGTTCCATGAGAAGTCATGAAACCTCTCTCCTGTCAGAGCACTCCGAAGTCGTGTACAACTCCGAATGCGTAACGTGAATCTGTGTATATGTTTACTTTCAGGTCCTTGGCACGTATGCAGGCTTGGGTCAGAGCAACTAGCTCTGCTGCTTGAGCAGACAGGGTGTCAATACGATGTGTTTCTATAACTTCAGTGTCAGTAGTCACTGCATACGCGGCTACTAGTTCTCCAGTACTTGTTCTCATACATGAACCATCCACATAAAGTGTCAGGTCGGGATGAGGTAATGCAATGTCTGTCAGGTCTTGTCTTGGCTTTGTCATAGTGTTAACAACTTCCACACAGTCATGTGTGGCAGGATTTGAAGTAACTGACGGTAACAGTGTAGCAGGATTTAGAATGTTGCAGCGTCTGATTTCTATGTGTGGCTGGAACAGTGTCAGTTCATAACCTGTTAAACGTGCAATTGTCAAGTGCTGAGTCTGTGTTCGGTTTAAAAGAACTTCCACGGAATGTGGAACTTGTACTGTCAGGGAGTGTCCTAACACTATGGAATCACTTTGTCTGATAGCTAGAGCTGTGGCTGCAACTGACTTGAGGCACGCAGGCAGAGCCTGGGCTACTGGATCTAATGTGCTCGAAAAATAAGCACAAGGCTTGTACTGTCCTGCTTGATCTTGTGTGAGAACAGATAATGCAGTACCATCACGTTCTGTGACAAAAAGTGTAAAAGGCTTACTGTAGTTCGGTGTTGCTAGAACAGGTGCTTGGCATAAGGCTTTCTTTAATTCATTAAAAACAAGTGTATGTTCCTGGGTCCAAGGGAGGGCAGTCGATACGGCTGCCTCCTGTGTCGTTAACTGTATCAGTGGCTTGGCTAGAAATGCATACTGAGGAATCCATTGTCTACAATAAGAAGTAAGGCCAATAAAAGCTCGTACCTCCTTCTGTGTCTTGGGCTGTGGAAGACTTGCTATCAACTGGATACGGTCTGGTGTCAACTGCCTACCCCACTTGGACAGTAAGTGGCCTAAGTAGATCACTTGCTGGACACAGAATTGTAATTTGGAAGGGGACACCTTGTGCCCCTGCTCGGCTAGGAAATACAGAACCGTAAGTGACGCACGCTCGCAGTCACGTTCAGAACGGGCTGTGATCAGTAGATCATCGACATACTGGAGCAGGGCAGTGTCAGTTGGCATGTGAATATTGTCTAGTTGTCTCTTAAGTGCTTGACTGTAAATACTAGGACTTTCTGTGAAGCCTTGAGGAGCTCGTGTAAATTTATAGCTCCTTCCATTTAAACAAAAACCAAAAAGGTACTGGCTGTCTGGATGAATGGGGACACTGAAAAATGCATTCTTGAGGTCGATAACAGTGAAAAATGTAGCTTCAGAATCAATGGCTGTTAGTAGGGATGAAATATCGGGGACTACTGGATACTGGGGTATGATACATTTATTAAGCTCTCGAAGGTCAATCACTAATCAATATACTGGAGGTGCATTTGGATCAGTACGTTTCATGACTGGAATGATAGGAGAATTACATACATTGGAGTCAGTTTCTACAACCACTCCTTGAGCAATAAGCTCGTCAATAATTTTGGATAAGGCTGCTACAGCCTCAGGTGGCAATCTGTACTGTCTGATTCGTGGCAAAACTATACCTTGTTTGAGAGTCACACGATGGGGTGTGATTTGCATAGAACCTACATCAGTTGGACCTTGCGCCCATAAGTGCTGCGGTACATTTGATAGTCTTGGATCAAAATCACGTAATACATAGTGACCTTTGAAGTCTCTCAAAAACAATCGGATTCCTTCTGGGGAGCAGCAAATAACTGCACCTAATTCTTTCAGTGTTTTAATACCTAACAAATTTTCTGGACATGATTTCGTAAGTAACAGATCAGTAGTTCGGGACAATGGACCAACTTCTAGGGAGACTGGTTTTGAAATCTCGTTAACAATAGGCTTTCCTGAAAATCCAAGGGAAACATTTTTAGAGCCTGAGAGCGGAGCCCCTGGAACCTCGTCATGACTGATAGTAGTCCTACTTGCCCCTGTATCAATCAAAAACTTTCTGTCTTTCCCTAATACTTGACTGTGTACATAGGGACCCTCTTGATCTACAGGTATCTCGATTAGAGGCAAACCTACCTCCCTCTCTAGGCTGTTTCATGAATACTGTTGATATTCTGGATACTCTGACTGAGCATACTGGTACATCTGCTGTGTAACATGCTGTGTTGCAGCGATGGGCTGCGGTGCTGGAACTGTCTGTTGTGCATTCTGTGGTGACTGAGAAGTCTGTGAAACTTGTTCTTGTCTAGGCGGACGTGGTCTTTCTTTAGTTTTACCAGTTGCTATGTTGTGTTTCAGAACTGCACACTCGTTTATAAAATGACCTGGCTGTTTACAATAATTGCAAGTCCCTTTAACGGGAGCTGCAGGATGACTGGCTTGATTCGGACCCCTCTTCTGACTGTCTTGTGGAACAGATTGTGCAACTAGTACTTTCATTTTCGTGTCTTTCATACGTCTCCTTTCGTGTTCTTGCTCTTCCCTGATTCTGTTCTGGTGATACTGGAGCATCTGGAGCATTTGTGACGGGGTACTAGCTTGCCAGGTACTTTCGACTTTCAAAACTCGATTTTTAACTTGTGGACTTGAGTTCTCGACTAGTTTAGTAACAAAAAGATGAGGGTACGACTCGCTACTTGTCTTCAGACCACTGTTAATAATAAAACATTTTTCAAATCTAGAATAAAAATCACTTGTATCTTCATCCTGTTTCTGTTTGCATGCTGAAATTGCATCCCAATCTTCCTTTTTCGTGGCTAGTAACCTTGGCAAAACTTGTATCAATAACTCGGGCAATTCTTTACATTTGTCCCTAAGACCGGTACCTGGTACTCGTATTTTATCTTCAGCTTCTAGAGCTGTCCAATCTATCTTTTTCTCTCCCACCTCCCATTCTTTTTCCTTGAGTTTTTCATATATCCCTGCGGGCAACAGGACCTTTAGCATTTTAATGATATCTGGATACGTGTATTCTCCCATACGGAGCATGTCTTTTAATTCTCGATGGAACCCTGCTGGATCTTTGTCGTGACAGGGAATTAATTTCTTCATCTCTAAGAGTTCCATCTTTGTGATAGGGGTGTAAACAAATACTCGTTGCATTTCACCACCCGCTGTCCTAACTGGGTGTACTTCTCGTAACGGATGCTGTCTATCTATGTAAAATGATTTACTTTCTGGAGGTGAGACGTGAACAAAATGCGGATTCAGAAACGTTCTATATTTGTGCCGCTGTTCTAGAATGACACTAATTAAATCGGTACCTAAACCTCTCCATTTATACTGGAGTAACTCGTTCAGAACATCATGTAACGGACCTGGATCAGAATGCTGACCCTCATACAATGTAATGAGGTGCTGGATCATATACATACCCACCAGTCGCTGCTCGGCTGGGGGCAGTTTCAGAAACATTTGTGCCACTATTTCGTCAGGAAAAGTGGTAGAATCAGTAGCCCATCGGACCGCTGATCGGGCTAGTTCTTGTTCATGCATGGTACCAAGTTCACTATAACCGATTCGTGATTTCAGAATGTGATCGGTAACTTGAAATACTTGTTCTAGAGAACCTTGTTCTGGTGCTGGAAGGGGAAAAACTTCCTTGTGTTCTAGACGTGAATGTCGGTCGGGAAGTCTAGTTTTACCTACATACGCTATTCTGGTGGGATTCTCGTCGTTTACCTCTTCAGTATCAGAGTCGTCTTCTTTCTCGCTTACTTGTGCTGCTTTGCGTTTCTCGTGTAACCTTATTGTTTCCTTACGAATTTTCTTGTACATACTCTCTATACTACTTAGTGTCTTGTGTCTTCCCTCGGCTATATGATCACTCCACTTTGTCAGAACTCTCATTTCGGTCGGATCTTTATCTGGATAATCTTGTTCCCTTATTAAACAATTAATTAGAAACTTTAATAGCATGAGCTGGGTCTCAGCTTTCCTTTGAGACATGGCTTCGCCAATACTTTCTGGATCTGTTCCTGTACGGATGAAACAATATATTCTGTCTAGATCTTCTTTCATATTGGGTAGGGTGTCCAAATACTCGGTCACCCGTCTTACACGCAATGAATATATAACCATATTATCATCGCCTGGGACTGGATCATAACGGCATTCGGTGAGAGCTCGCTTGATATCTGCAACGGACTGCTGTTTGGGCGTACGCTGTAACGCACGTTCATGTAACTCAAGTAGTGACAGACGTTTGTGTTGGGGCGGGGTACGAGGAGGATCTTCCCCCGCGGCTCCTAGACTAGAATCATCGACTGGTACTATTCGTGCTGGGAGAGTGACTGATGTAGCGGGTACTTGTACTGTGGGCTGGACCGGGGGTACCGTAACAGGTGCTGTAACAGGTGCCCCGGTGGCTGGAGGAACAGGAATTACATTATTTACAGGAGCTGGCGGAACAGGATTTGCATATTCTGGGACTGTGTCGTCCAAGTAGGACGAGAGAAAAATATCAGCTGCGGTCGGTTTGTGACGTAGCTTAATCGGAACTAATGGCGGCGGAAAATTACATGGTGCTTCCGGGGTTGCTTTCGGCAAGCCCTCGGCAAGAAGAGGATACATACCCTTAATAAGGGCATTTCTCTGTCTGTCTGACTGTTCGGCTTTAACTCGTTCACCTATTTCGATTAATTCCCTTTCTTGGGCTCTTTCTGAGGATTCCCTACTTAATTCTGTCTTTCTGATTTCTTTTTCGGTTCTTTTATGAGATTCTTTGCGCCATAACTCGATGGCATCTTTCTGGGACTGTCTGGCTTTCTTTTTCCATAATACTTCTTCTACTCGCATGATGCACTCGGCATCCCACGTACCTGATACGGGCCATCTATATTTCTCTTCTAATTCCTTGGTGTACTCCACCCATAAGTCTAGATATAATATGGCACTTATGCCATGCTTATGATACATGAAATGACCTGGACTGTCCCTAGGCGGGACAGGAACTGCTTCCTCGAGCAGACCTTTTCTAGTTCTTAACTGACGTAATTTCGAGAACAGAGGCATAACTTAAGCTGGAGTCTGGACACAATACAATACACGATAAACACAATAATAACTTGAAAACAAATCACTCATACCACGACATTGAAAACACATGGAATAACATTTAAAACAACAGTTCGGACAGAATATTACCTGGAATACTGAGAACAGAAACACATGAATTTCTCGAGAACAGAACTTACTAGAATTACTAGATGCACTGCTAAAACAGTACGAAACTTACCGGTCCCATAAAGAGACACGTCAGGACCCGCATCCACCTAGGTGGACACTTCGTGTTGGATCTGTGTACCCAAACCCACGGACCAGAGACAAATTAATTGACCCTGTCTAGATACTACCCCAGCAACGGTACTCACCGGGCAGCAAGAACGGAAGGCCTCGGACTGGACTGGACTGCTACGACGACGGACGGACGAACTTCGGACTTCAGTTACAGGTGGGCCTCTGGATACCTCGGACCTTGGACTCTCGGCTTGGGCTCTGGTCGGGACTCGCCGCGTTCCTCCACCGCCTCGTCTGGACGCTGGACCGCAACCTCCGTCTCCTCCGTGGGCCTGAGGGATACTTGAAGCAGAAATATCTGCACGTGCACGGTATGGTTCCGTCACGGCTGCAGAGGATCAGGGGGCCTGCGTGGCTTCTCCGGCGCGTGGGGAAAGGGCAAGTGCCTGTTCGGGCGCCATTATGTGGTAAATAAATAAATTATTACCGGATCTATTTTTCGGAATTAATCAATAAACAGGTAGCTCAATAAATAAGAGTCAAGATTCGAGGTAGCTGGAGTTTACAGGCTTTAATAAGCATAAAGGACAGGAACAGGACAGCCTGTACGGGAATAGGATGGCAGCTGCCGGGGGCAGGATCTGGAATGGCTAGCCAACTTTAATATCGGTGTACAATATATATACTTTAAACAAATACATTACATTCAATACAGTAGGCGTAGTAGTAGGCGTGGTTTCGTAGCAGTCGCGAAAGATAAGGGTAAAATGATGTAACAAGAAGGCGTGTACATAGACATGTGATGTAAACGTAACAGAATATGTCATAAACGGGGCGGAAACATGGAGGGGGCTACCTGAGCAGCTGGGACCTCTAACCTAGTGGTGCGCGCAAACTGGCAATGACGTGTTACCAGGGAGAACTGGGGGCTATGACTTCTGTGCCAGAAGAGGAGACTAAAGTCTGGAGTGTCAGAGCGACATGTACCCAGGCATATCTAGTATCTGGTGTTTATAGTACATGTTGATAGAATCCAAAAGTTATCAGGGCAAAGGCTAACAGACTCTAAGACTGGTGTATGCATTATTCTACATGTCTTGCGTGTGCTAGGAAATATTCTATGAATATTAATACAGTATTTCTCTTACAGGGAGACATAAAGGCTAGACCATGACGGAAACTATTGATGCGATTCAGTAGCTTAGGAATGCAGAGAAGGAGGGCTGGACTGATAACTAGAAACATAACATACTCTTGGCAGACTGGGAGGCAGAGCCAGGCCGGGCCGGGCACTGCGAGGCAGGAAAGTAAGTGAAGGGTCAGGGATACAGGTGGGGGCTTTATCGCTCCTCGGAGAGGGTTCAGGAGACAGGAGCTGAATCTGAGTCCGGGCCCTTTTGAGGCCTAGAAACGGGGACAATTCAATGAATTAACGTGCATACTGTAAAATGTGGCAACGTAGGTTTACATAGGCCTAATATTCGTTGCTTTCATGAAGACTGGAAACTGGCATACTAGAGATGGACACAACTGTAATTGCGTCTTTAATCGATCAGAGGGGAATACATGCATATCGATCATGCACATATAACATAAGATGGGGAACACGTAGGCACATACAACATGGCAAAATTTACTTTTCCACATTCCATGAAAGAGATGCCAAACCCACGATGCAAAGAAAAACAAACCTGAGAAGTTAGCACGGATTTCTCCCTGCTGCCGGTGCATTGCAGCGCCTCCCGCTGGGTTCAAACGTGCGTTGTAGTGATCGGGCGCGCGCCTGCAGGTGCGGCTGCAGGTGTGTGAAGATGACAGCTTGAAAGTAATGGGGAACAGCTGCGCTGCAGGTGTCACGCGTGAGGACATCACATGCAATGAAGAGACCCCTTACCTTGAGCTGCGGCCAGGAGGTGCAGCAGGTGCAGGAGCAGCACCAGCCGCGCTGTCCGGGGGGGCTTCGGGCACCAGATGCAGGAGTACGGGTGGAGACATGAGGGCGGGACTGACTGGACAATAAAAGACCTCCCTGGTCCGAAAGTAATTCCCTGCCCCCGGAGTGGGCTACGAGGCAGTGCCTATGTCTGAGCCCTCAATGGTGAAAAGTGAGACTGCAGCGCCCATGCTAACAGCGTATGCGGGGGCTTAGACCCGCAGCCCCCCCTTCCCGATACTGCTCATCCATACGTGCCTCTCAGCACCTGCATTTCTTCTAGGCGCAAGACTGTTTGATGGAGGGTCTGTATCTGACGTCTCCTACCTCGCCTCGTGTGCGCCCCCTATAAGCCCTCCGCCCCCCTCCCCGCTTCCAAGCATCACTCTACACAGAGGAGGGGCTGCACTCTCCCGAACACCGTCAGTCAGCCTGATGTTTTCGGTAACACAGCAACGACAGCGCATCATTGCTCATAGCAGAGGACCAGTGTCTGCTCCAACAATGCTCCTAAATAACTCCAGCAACACATTCTTTTTTTTAATTCTCAGGTGAAGAGTCAACATTTTGAGTAAATGCATCCTCATACCTGCTTTTATTGAGATAGGGCACTTTGTACTCGTGCAGCGTGTTTTTGCCTTTGCTTTGGCTTCCAAGCACTATGGGTGTTCTGTAGGGTGCGTTTCTGATTGGATGCTGAATTTTCGCTAGACTTAATGTGTCTTAAAGCACTAACTATGGGCCTGATTTAGAATTTGCAGATGCAGGACACCCCCCCAAAAAAAGCAGACGTTCATTCTGCACTACTTACTGTGCATGGAAGCCACGTGCACTCTAAAGAGATATAAAATCCACTGCTTTCCGGCTGACACCCCACGTCTGCCACACTCTAAATCTATACTACTATTATAAAGAGAGAACTGTGTCATTTGAGCCAGGTAAACTCAAAAAGTACACCACCAATCGCAACACCCAATACAGCGTTGGAAAGGGGAGGTCCAGGAGATGGACATAGGCTATATAAAAAAAAAAAATAAACGTAATTAAAAAAATTTACCATAAAAAAAAGTAGTCCCTTGAAAGCAGCGCCGGCCGCGAGGTGCGTCATGACATCAGGAGCGAGGGGAGGAGCGGCGTACGCTGACGTCCGAGCATTGATTGCAAAGAGCGGAGACTGGAGGACTGGTGAGACGTGATTGGAGCAACCGAAGCTGACGTCCGAGCATTGATTGCAAAGAGTGGAGACTGGAAGACTGGTGAGACGTGATTGGAGCAACCGAGAGGCGAAGAAAGGGGGACCCGATAAACGAGAGACGTGTGGCGAGTAGCAGAGAGGGTCAGGAAAGGGGTCACTCACTTGTGTGATAGTCACAAGACAACAGCGCTAGGAAGGGGGCGGAGTGACGTGATGCTGAGGCGGCCAGGCAGCAGGTATTGAGGTACAAAGACCGAGCGCACCGGAAGGGGTGCTGTGACAAGGTGTAGTAGATGCCGCGTGGGAAGGGGTGCTGTGACAAGGTGTGGTAGATGCCGCGTGGGAAGGGAACAGGTATGATGTATACAGCCAGCTGGCGCGCAAGGGATATGGCAGAAGGCTTGAGAGGGCTGGTATGCGTAGGGAGAACCAAATAGCGGCTTTTGCAGTACGATCATCCTTCAGCACAGTCAGAATGTCAATGAGCAACCTAACAAGAGTGGATATGATGCAGATGTGTCTACAGAAGTCGAAATAATGCTGCCCTAGCATCTAAAAAGGTGACCAGGAGGTGGAAAAGTGGGCTCTTATGCAAACCCAAAACATGGTCTGAAAGGTAAGGTTTAAATACACCCGGAGCCTAACCAATCCCTTTTTCTACGTGCAGGCGGGGGCTCTGAAGCCTAATTGCTCCCGGACAACGTCGGGACGGGCTGCTAGTTTAATATATTTTGTTTAAGTTAAGGACAAGCTTAACTTAGGGCAATCTGTGAACATTTATGCAGTACCAAAACAGCAATAAACAACAGGATGTGGGAGCACACCACTGACCTCTCAGGCAAGCTTCTACCCTGGCATTCTGGGAAATGCAGTCTCTTGTAGCTCGCTCTGATATTTTCAAGTGTTTCGCCAAGGTTGGCGCAGATAGTGCTTATATCTAAGACACGTGTTTCTGGTTTATTAACCGTCATCAGTAGAGAATACAGACTTGTATTTTGGGGTTTGCTGAGTAAGCTGCCAAACATTATATCAGGTCCGGTACCTCTCACTGGCGAGCAGGTGCTTCATCCACGAGCTCGTCAGCTCAATGACTCACAGGAGTACTTAAAATAGACAACAGGAGAACCTTGGCGAAACACTCGAAAATATCGGTGCAAGCTACAAGAGACTGCATTTCCCAGAATGCCAGAGCGAAGCTTGACTGAGAGGTCAGCGGTGTGCTCCCACATTCTGTTGTCTATTTAAAGTACTCGCGTGAGTTACTGAGCTGACGAGCTCGTGGATGAAGCACCTGCGCGCCAGTTGGAGGTACCGGACCTGATATAATGTTTGTCAGCCTACTCAGCAAACCCCAAAATACAAGACTGTATTCTCTACTGATGACGTTTAATAAACCAGAAACACGTCTCTAGAGACCAGCACTATCTGCGCCAACCTTGGCGAAACACTCAAAAATATCGGAGCGAGCTACAAGAGACTGCATTTCCCAGAATGTCATACCCAACTGCAATGCTATAGGTATTGTGAGAATCCTCAACAGAAAGTAGGGTCTTTTGATAAACCGGGCACTACCTCTGAAGTTGTTTAAGTAGGAGTAGGATGGATGCTGGATCGTCTGCGCTTCAACCTACATCCCTGTCAGTTGTAAATTAAAGAAAGTCTGATCCCTGTGATTTTGAGCACATAATTTAATTTCCCAGTGTCTTAAAAGTGTGAAATGCATTGTATTGTATTGTAATTGCATTTATATAGCGTAAAATGCATTTGTGTAATGCACACTTGATGTGAACAATCTTCTAAGTCGTTTTCTATCCCATCATATAAAGGGTACAGAGCTACAATATCCATGTATAAATATCGATATACATAAATATCGAGGTAAAAATATGATGGGTCATAAATATTGATGGAAAAAATATCGTGGACAAGAATACCGATTGTCAGGTAAGTAATACCGATTACAAAAATATCAACAGTGTTAAATATCGTATAATAATATATAGTTGTTAGAAATATAATGTTATGTATTTTACTATTTTGTATGAGAATTGTTTGTATTTGTATTATATGTGTTAAAATTTCAGTAGTTAATATATATTTTTTTAATATCATTTTGCGTTTTTAGTCCTGTAGCAGGTTGTGGGTTTATAGGGGAATAGGGTGAGAAGTAATTTAATTATATAGATTTTATTTATTATTTATAGTAGTTAATAAATTATTAAAATGTAATTTTGCGTTTTTACTTCCGTAGCGGGTTGGAAGTTTATAGGGGAATAGGGTGGGAAGTAATTTAATTATCTGATATTTATTGAATCATTTATATTTATTTATAATTGTATAATTGTGATGTTATTGATTTACATGTGTACATTAATTAACAACTGTATGCTAATTAGTTGTAAATTAATTTAAATACATTAATTATTAATTTATTATGGTAATTGTAAAATACATTTTAGGTGTGTTGTGGTGTTTATAGGTGTAAATGGTGAGAAGGGTGGGAAGGATTTTTTTATTGATGAATTATTAATTATTTGTTAATTAATTTGTATTCATTAATTAGTAATTATTAATTGTAATTGTATAATTAATTTTAGGCGTGTGGTGTGGATGTTATAGTGTTAAAAAATGTGTAATAAAGGAATGTTTATTATCTTTTTAATAATAATATATTTCAATTTCAATATTATTTATGTTAATAATGGAAATTAAATGTATTTACAATTTTGATTTTCTTTTTAATTGCTGTGGTATCCAGCACTTTCCCTACTGTTGCACTCACTGGGGTGGGAAGAGTAATTTGTACCCCTCCGCTATCCAACACTTTCCCTGATTTTCACTCACTGGAGTGGGAATAATAATTTTTACTCCTCCACTATCCAACACTTTCCCTACTGTTGCACTCACTGGAGTGGGTATAGTAATTTTTACCCCTCCGCTATCCAACACTTTCCCTGATTTGCACTCACTGGAGTGGGAATAGTAATCGTTACGCCTCTGCTATCCAACACTTTCCCTACTGTTGAGCTCACTGGAGTGGGAATAGTAATTTTTACACCTCCGCTATCCAACATTTTCCCTACTGTTGCACTTACTGGTGTTGGAATAGTAATTTTTACCCGTCCGCTATCCAACACTTTCCCTACTGTTACACTCACTGGAGTGGGAATAGTAATTTTTACCCCTCCACTATCAAACATTTTCCCTGCTGTTGCACTCATTTGAGTGAGAATAGTAATTTCTATCCCTCCACTATCCAACACTTTCCCTGCTATTGCACTCACTGGAGTCGGAATAGTCATTTTTCCCCCTGCGCTATCCAATATTTTCCCTGTTATTGTAATTATTGTGTTGTGAAATGTATTTTTTTTTTGTAATCGTTTAATGTGTTAATTAATTATAAGATGTTTTATTTTATTTTAAATTATTGATATATGTGTATATTTTATTTTTATATAATTTAAAAACATTATAAATTAAATAAAGATAATAGTTAATAAAATGTATTTAAGAAAATATATGTATATGTACACTTTTTTGTGTGTTTATCTTTTTTAAATTACCTTTTTTTGTTATATTTAGTTAATATATATATTAACTATTAATATTTTTAACAAAATAAATTACATTATTTGATATATTTTGTTTAAGTTAAGGACAAGCTTAACTTAGGGCAATCTGTGAACATTTATGCAGTACCAATAAACAACAGGATGTGGGAGCACACCACTGACCTCTCAGGCAAGTTTCTACCCTGGCATTCTGGGAAATGCAGTCTCTTGTAGCTCGCTCTGATATTTTCAAGTGTTGTATTTTGGGGTTTGCTGAGTAAGCTGCCAAACATTATATCAGGTCCGGTACCTCTCACTGGCGAGCAGGTGCTTCATCCACGAGCTCGTCAGCTCAATGACTCACAGGAGTACTTTAAATAGACAACAGGAGAACCTTGGTGAAACACTCGAAAATATCGGTGCGAGCTACAAGAGACTGCATTTCCCAGAATGCCAGAGCGAACCTTGACTGAGAGGTCAGCGGTGTGCTCCCACATTGTGTTGTCTATTTAAAGTACTCGCGCGAGTTACTGAGCTGACGAGCTCGTGGATGAAGCACCTGCGCGCCAGTTAGAGGTACCGGACCTGATGTAATGTTTGGCAGCCTACTCAGCAAACCCCAAAATACAAGACTGTATTCTCTACTGATGACGTTTAATAAACCAGAAACACGTCTCTAGAGACCAGCGCTATCTGCGCCAACCTTGGCGAAACACTCAAAAATATCGGAGCGAGCTACAAGAGACTGCATTTCCCAGAATGCCAGGGGCGAACCTTGCCTGAGAGGTCAGCGGTGTGCTCCCACATCCTGTTGTCTATTTGAAGTACTCGCGTGAGTGATTGAGCTGACGAGCTCGTGGATGAAGCACCTGTGGCCCAGTGAGAGGTACTGGACCTGATATAATGTTTGGCAGCCTCCTCAGCAAACCCCAAAATACAAGCCTGTATTCTCTACTGATGAAGGTTAATAAACCAGAAACACGTGTCTAAAGATCAGGACTATCTGCGCCAACCTTGGCGAAACACTCGAAAATATCGGAGTGAGCAACAAGAGACAGCATTTCCTAGAATGCCTGGGGCGAACCTTGCCTCAGAGGTCAAAAACTGTGGATTAATGTTATTTTGTAAAGGCGGCGCCTAAACGAAGGAATTAATGACGAGTGTGCTACCAAAACTGGTGTTTTTCAAACACGACAGTACAGGAAATTCATTCCTTGAGACGATGAAGCGGTAATGATCATGTATTCAGGATAATCACTTTTTGATAGCCAATTGTCGCAATAAACCGGTATCTAGGTACAATTTAATGCTAACCGAATTGGAGCCCAGGTCGGATAGGCCCACCAGGTTGTTCTGGTCAAAGATTTTACCTTTTGACTTATGGACTGATTTAGAGTTTGGTGGAGAGGGCTTCTCCATCACAAACATAAATGATATCCCATCCTCCTTATTACAAGTCCATTATTTCCTATGCCACTTGAATTACAGCAATGGGATATCTAAAACCGGCCCTTAGTCCTTTCATTTCTAATTTACCACAGGTGTACACTTCTAACGCTCACCGCGGCGGGATTAAGGGGAGGCACTTAGAGGCGCATAGTGTGCTTGAAAAAGGCCAATACCAGGGTCTAGTCCACGTCCGGTTGCCACCGATCAGCCTGGTACTTACAGGAAAAGGTCTCTATTGGCTTGTTCTATCCATGTGCCTTGAACAGGAGTTCTGCCTTATAACCTTTGGAGTCCACTTCCTTGTACTGGGAACAAGAGGAGCAGGTCCAGTCCTTGAGGTCACAGATAGCAGGTCCAGAAGTTGTCTGAAGTCAGTGCCTAGAGTTGCAACGTTATTGCCTGGCACTAGCTGATGGGTGGATGACTGCTGGGCATGCTCTAACCAATAGGATAAAAGTTCCCAGGGCCAATCCTACCCACGTTGGGTATTTGCAAGATGGTGAAAGTATTTGACCATACTAAAATTGAGCGCTTAGGGTATGTGTGTGGAGTGTACAATGGTAAACCTAGCGCCCTTCCACATCTAACACAAAAATCCAGTTTGAGGCAGCCACTGTACCCACAACAAACTCAGAGGCAGAAGTTTGGTAGGACAAAAGCAGAGTCATTCTGCAACTAGGCAGTGGATCTACAAGAATTCTCTTGCCATCCTTTTCTCTCCCCTTTCAAGTGTGCCCAATGAGTCATATGCAGACCCAGCGACAAACGCCTGGCAAAAAAGTGGAGTTCTTCAGCAACCAGACAGTAGGTCCACAAAAACAGTCTTGGCACCCTGCTCATTCCCATTTTAAATGTGCTCCAAGTGTTTGCATATGAACCAAGCAGACCTGTCAAGCCAGATTCCACACGCAAACAGGATTTAACACAGTGGTGTCAAAAGGGAGGCTCACAATCCCACCCTGAATATTATGTGGAGCTCCCAGGAGTCATCTAGGCCATTCAAGTGAACATATTGCTTGCTCCTGGGAGGCATTTCACACCTATTAAAACATATTTAAGGCTAATGCCCAACTGGGAGCTGGCAAGGGCTTATGTTAATTTGTCCTCCGACTGTTCAGGAAGGTGTAGGGTAACTTTCTAAAAGTTAATTTTCCCTAATATTAATACAAAATCAATGTCACCATTGAATTGGATTTTTAATAACCATTACCAATGGTTGATTTATTATTTTTATAGCAGGTTCCTTTTCCAGGATACAGAATTAGTATTTTAACCTGTGCTCTGTTTTTCTACATAGGACAGCTAGGCCTGCTACTGTTGCAGGGATTCTGCTCACACACAGAACTGTGCACAGAGACCCAGGACATCAGTGAATTGTGGTGGACCTAAAAACTCACCTCACTACCTAGAACCCCTAACTGACTAGCATCAGTGTCACATTAGCTCTTCGTCCTATAGCAAAGGTACCAATGATTAGACAACACAGAACATGCGACTTAGGTTACACTCAGGAATGGTGGGAATCAAGAACACTCTTTCGTTATATTCTCATACCAGTCCACAACATGGGTAAAGAAAGAGACACAATAAAGTTTAAACTATTTATTTTAACGCCAAGCTCTAATATGCAGTATTTTTGCGAGCATAAGCAGACATATGATTAAAAATAAAACGATCAGCATTGTTAAAACTCCATAAAAACAAAAGGAGAAATCATATTATAATGAGGGTGGGAACAGGTTACATAGCACCTAGTATGCCACCCTTCCTAGTTAGAAACTATGGGGCCCATTAGGATGGCGGGCGGATTGCCCCCGTCAGACTGGCGGTAGCTACCGCCAGCCTGGCAGGGGCAATCCACATGCCATCTGTACCTAAATTCCCCCCCCGCCATATTAGGATGGCGGGGGGGACCGCGGTGGACGGAAAGACCGTCCGCCGCTTTTACGCCCCGGTCACCTTGCGACCGGGGCAGAAAAGGTTTAATATTAGCCATATTATGATGGGCCTTAAACAGATGCCTTTCCGTGGCGGGCATGCGGGCTTCACTTCGGGGGCCCCCTGAGGGCCCCCATGGTGAAGGGGCGTGCACATGGGGGGTGCACATGGGGGGTACCTGTGGTACCCACCTGCATTTGCATACACAATGCGGCAGGCACCGCGCGTTGCCTGCCGCTTTGTGTATGCAAATGCATACCTGCATTTTCAGCATTGTGGCAGGCGGTGCTGAGAGCACCGCCCGCCACAATGTTAAAAATGCATGATGCGCCCGCCACTGTGGAGGGCGCATCCTAATATGCAGTGCGGGACCGCAGCTCAGCTCGCAGGCGGTCCCGTTTTCCGCAAGGGTGGTGGGCGGGCCAAAGTCCGTCCGCCATCCTAAGGGGGGCCTATGTGTTATAAAATGTAGAAGGTCTCTTAGGCTTGAATAGGGAACCCCATACCTCCAAGATCAGCAGAAGTGAATCACATCAGGATCTGCATTAGCTCTCTGTCTCTCCGGAAACGGGCTTCCTTTCAGAGTCTCTAAATCATGCATGCAGTGTGTTATTAAAGACGCCAGGATTTTCAGTTAGCTGCAGCTGCATGCATGTTATGTCTAGTGCATTAGACAAGCAGCCCGAACAACACCGAACATTGTTTTGATAACCTTGGAGGCTTCAGCACTCACTGTGCAGACTAAAGTCGAGCTGTAAGTCTAGGGACGTTGAAAACAAGCCATTTTCATGTGAAGCAATTCACGCAGCCTAACTTACAACAACAGTTACATATAGTGTTGTGTGCAAAAGCAGCAAAAAGGTAAAATGGCGTTTAAAACTTGTGATAAGCTTATGCTAACATAGCAATGTTTGCAAGTAAGGCCTAGCCCTCACTACACCCTACCATGATCGGAACACGCACAGAACGGGGGGCAAATTGAAACGCAGAGTTCAAGTTCGAGTGAGACAGAACCAAGTTAAAAATTTGCCAAACAGTAGAATTGGGAGTAATATTCCGAATCAGCAATTAAGAAAAAAAAAATTCTAGTCTCCACGATGCAGGGACTGTATAGTGTTCAAAGCGCAGTATGTGAACTGAGCAATACAATAAAAAATAAGAGATACAAAATATCTTGAGCCACAAAACGCGTTTGAAGCTAAAATCAGTTAAATCCAAAAGAGTATAAGCACAGTACGTTGGAACTTCTTTCAAGAGGAAGTCATTGTTCTCACTCGAAAACATTTCAGCCATCCAATTCAATAAAGGGAAAGAACACACATGTTCCTCGACAGCAGGAGCCTCTAGCACCATCAGAGGGCAACTTGGGTGTTCTTCAAGATAACTGTGTGTCAGAAAATCATGGGCTGCAAACCATATGTTCCAATTACCTAGGACTCCATGTGCAGTTGCGCAGGCCATTATTCCAATACCAGAACAGTCTAACTTATGAGCAACTAAGGGACTCATTAGCAGATCATAAACCGGGTTAGGAGGCACCGTGTTGCAGAGACACAAATCCAGAGCCCATTCGAAACCACAATCCAGGCAATGTAAGACAGGCTGCACGCATGTAAAATACAAGAACCGGAAAGATAATCCACACGCCACACTTAATGTAGCCAGCAGGAGCGCGCCATAGTAATCAAGCATCCGGTTACGAAGCTGGAGCAACCGGGGCAGGTTGTCGTGGGGCACAGATTGTGCAGCCATTTTTGAGTAAGCAAATCAACAGCAGTATACCAGCAGCTAAGGCGAGAATTAATGGTAATCCACCGAAGAGGCTGGAAAAAATAGAATGAAAAAATGCCGGTATCACACCATATGTAGTTTGGAATGAAGTCACAAGGCCAGAACTTACAATTTTAAAAAGGTGTGCTAAGCCCATGGTGAAAGAGGCATTAAAGATTGAGTGAATCAAAGCCCCGAAATGCAGGCGGAGATCAGTATTTAAGAGGGCATGTACCTCGTTGCAAGTGTTTGCCACATGAAAACGAATGTTTCACGCGAAGATGTAAGGGTGACTTTTTTTTAGACAAAAGAGCCATTATTCGACTCATCTTGTTGAACTCTGCTTTCAATGTCGGAATGGAAGGCCAGATGGATACATCGTACTTCCCATGTGGAGGAGGAAACAGCACATTTTTGCAACAGACTACACGTTTGGAAACAGTCACAATGTATGGTATTCCTGCCAGCATACCACAGCAGTTTTCATTATTTAAAACCAAATAACTACCGTTTGCTAGCAACGTGAAAGTCGGGGTTATTGCTGGGACAGGATTTCCTTTTAAAATGCATGCTAAATTTGGGGTGTTTGACTTACAAGAGCCATGCAATTGGATATTCCTGCATACTAATGAGGGATCAGGTGTGGAAGTGCAATCTTCACCTTTCAAATAAACTTCTTTACCCTCCCTTAGGCACCTATAGGTAAATGGCAGAGACCAAGCTTCATGGAGATAAGCGCAACCTAAAGGTTCAAACCTGCCTATGGCATAGTACTTCATACATGAAACTAATTTAAATAGTGGAAAAGGCAATGTTATCAAACCACGAATGAGTCATACAGCTGAATTACGTTCAATGTGCAAAAGTAAATAGGATGCATCCTTCATCGACATGAATTGTTGCTTTTCTTGTCAAATTAAATGGTATAAATAAAGAAGTATTCATGTAGTCCCAAAGCACTTTACCAGCCTTCACCGTTTGTAATGTTCAAGCAAATTGCATAATGGAACTTAACTGATTATGACCATGATACAAAATAGACTCTTCATCCTGGACGATTTCAACAACAGAAAAAACAATATTGTCCAATGTGTAAATTCGGGAAGAAAGGGTGTTAATGCTGTCATCAACAACTGCAAGCACTTTTTCTAAGTTCGCTTGATCTATTTCAATCAATCTTGAAGCTGCTTCAATTTGAGACCGTTTCCAAACCTTGTTATAAACAGCATATACCCAACGTTCCGTTCTGCCTCCCACAGGGCCCTTAACAAAGTCATTCAGATCAACATCTTCAGTTAATTTGGATAGATGGAGTTTCACTGACGCTAAGGTGGAATGTCTGAGCCAGTTCTGACATAACTTGCCTACCGAATAGGTGGTAACAGAATGATCACTTTGAAAACAGGAATCTACTCTCACCTGTGTATAGCCAGGGGTCAGACCCAGAAAACGATGTTGACATAAATCAGAACTTTTTTGCCATAATCCTCAACCTCGGGAATCAAAACTGAAAATGTTAAAAGATGAATTCAGCAACAGAGACTGTAAGTCACTAAGGGACAAATCTGTATGATTGTATCATGTCAGGTATTCTCCTTAATCAGGAAGAGAGGGAGCATTTAATTGTTTGGAAGTAGCCAATCCAAAGCAGGTTGTCTGAGAAATTGTCGAATTACAAAACAACATATGGTTCAGCATCAGACATGCACGATACAAAGCCTCAGTGCCTTTTACCTGCCAGTCTTTAGAACCCCAAACAGATTTAAGATCGATAGTATCCTTCCACAGTTCAAAGCCCCCAACTGCCAATTGGTCAAGTAAGGACTTAAAATATAATAATTTAGTGTGGGTAAGTCTAACTTTGGAAGAGGACTCGCCAGTCATCTTAAAGTAAAATGCGTCAGGATTTGATCGATTAAAATCAGTAAAATATGTAAATTTTTTCAAAAGAGTTTTTGAGATGCCCGCAACGGGAGCTGGACAATGCTCCCATTGCGTATAATTAACCACATTCCTAAATGTGTTAGCTTTGTGCAGAAAATGGTTGCCATAGTGCTGGTAACAAAATAAACCAGCATAATTTGCTGAGTCCAAATACAAATCTTCAGCATCAAAAGCAGCATAATATTTCAAATCAGAAAACAGAGCCTCTATGGCCTGGACATCCCAATCATCAGAGTGTATATTTTGTTTGACTACATCCCCCATTGAAACACGTAGCACATTTGGAACATTAATAACCTCTGTGGGGCCATGGATTTGAAATCTAACAACATCCTATACAATCCCATCTAAAACCGGCCAAGCAGTGATATTAACAAAAGTCTGGTCTCTCTTCATGATGTGAGATGAGGAGTGGGGTGCCAAAGTTCCACCAATTAACTGAATTGAAGCTCTTTCTTTAACATAGTGTCCATTCACTAAACGGAAAAAATACACCATGAATCCAATCGAAAAATTGAAAAAAGCACCAGCCAAATGTAAGTCCAAGGGGGTATTACAAAGTGTTTCTTAAACCAAACACCAAAAATCGAAATTTTCGATGGGGACTTTGATGCAATAGAGTCAGTGTCTGGTTAACTGCAGATGTTTGCAAATCAGGCATCGACAAGTGTGTAGGGTCGGTATACTCTGTCTCATCAAGGGGATCACCAGCCGGTGAATTTAATAAAGAATCAGTAACTATAGGCATCTCGATGGACATGTCAGGCCTGGTGGAACTCGCCGGAGCCAAAACAGTATTTCTCAGCATTGCTGGACAAGAGACCGCTGGAGTCATACTAAGAAGAATCAGCCACTCGTTGTAATTTGAGATGGTGAATGGAGATGTACCTGTTTTCTTTGCGACCAGGTAGTGGTGGTAAAATGACTGTTCATGTACCCTGCACCCCAAAGCACAGGAACTGGTGCACGATATGAGGGGCCAAACTCCTTCTTGTTCTCCACCTTCTCTCGGACCAGATCACCAACTCGGGGTAGCCAGCCAACTACCGGAATCTGAAGAGCAGCATCAGATGTGGAGGGCAAATGTTCCTTTGCAAGACTGTCTCTGTTCTTTTGTAGGTCCTGTAACACAGTACAATGTTCATCTACGTCAAAGGATGCGGCAGACGCCGCTATGTCTAGACCCTCAAGATCCGGAACAAACATTTTGATGCCAAAGAACATTTCGTATGGGTCCGCCCACCCAGAGACCTTCTAGGGAGATTATTAAGTGCACTTTGCACGCTATAGAGATGGGCTAGCCAGTTCCGGCCTGTACCTAAAACCTTAGCTGTCAAGGATTGCTTTAAGTCTAACCCTGGGCGAAGCACTACGCTACGCTCGCGGAGTTTGCGAAGTTTTCGCAACTTCTCACTACGCGAGCTGCACGTAGCACAGTGTGAACATGCGTAGTGCAGCGTAGCGTAGTGCAGAGGTCATTTTTTGCTTGTTCGCGGTCCTGAACGTCATGTTCGCGACCGCGAGCAAGCAAAATGACATCCCGGCGAGATTCTCAACGCGAGGAGGTCAGGTTTCTCATTGTGAGTGGTTGCGCATGCTCGCGACCGCTCTCAATGAGAAACTACCTGTTCGCGTTGAGAAAGCTGCCGCTCGAGTAATAATCTTCTCGAGCAGCAGAAAACTACAGCTCGCACTGTGCAAGATGCTGTTTTCAATGCTTGCACAGTGCCGGATGCTTGTCCGCACTGTGCAATCATTGAAAACGCATCTTGCACAGTGCGAACATGCTACTACGCAGCTCGCGTAGTGCTACGTGAAGTGTGCGTAGTGCGAAGTGCACTTCGCGTAGCTTTGTGTAGCGCTACTTCGCGAACTACGCCCACCCTTATTTAAGTCAGGGTTCATTCGCTCCACAACACTATTGCCCTCAGGCCGATATGGAGACGAAAATTTGACTTGGACACCCAATGAATGCATGGCATCCTTGTACGCCTTTGAGGCGAACGCTGGACCCTGGTCCGAATGGAAGGTACCACATGAAAAAATTCCCCCAGAGACACGCAAATCCTTGATGACAGTGCGGGCATCAGTACTCCTTTGTGGCCACACCCAAAGCATGTGCACGAATCAACTGCAACTAAGATGTACTTATACTCAGTATCAGAGGAGAAAGGACCGCAGTGATCTGAGTAAACACACCCAAGCGGTTTATTAGATATGTACAACTGTGTCTGGGGCGGGCGCGCACCAGTTGAAGGTTTAATCTGCTGGCTTATGTCACAATGAAGGACATAATCAGGTGTCTGTTTATACAATCCACGCCACCAGTAATGCTGTTTAAGGAGAGAAACAGTAGCTGACACGCCGGCGTGAGCTGAGGCCATACCATTGTGAGCTGCTGCTATCAAGGCTTGCCTGCGGTCCGCGTTGGGAATCAACCTGTCACCAACGTTGTTAATTCTCACATAGGGAACTTTATCAGGACTTAACAGATAAAAGTATTTAGAAGGGAAACCGCTAGGGTAATTACCTCCCTTCTCTGTTGCGGCAATGGCTGCCAAGATGTCTTCACCAATCTTACTCTTGGAGCGTGTAACTGCTGCTACGAAGTATGTCACTACTGCGGTCTTCGCTGCTTCATCAACAAGACACTTACCAACAGCGTGTACCTCCACGCGTTGGTGACCAAGAGTGGGAGCTTTTCTTTAAGCTCAGTCACTCAGACCCATAGCATTTTATGTTTAATCGTTATATCTCTGGAATCGCAATAGTCATTCTGAGTCCAAAAGAATAGATTGTCATTGTAAGACTGAACACAGTAGTAAGAGTCACTCACACAAGGGTCTGCGTACTCCAGGGCAAGCACCGGAGCACGTAGCTCTGCCAATTGGGCGGTACAGTCCCCTAATGTCTGTGTATGCACAACATCGGACTTGAACTCTCATAGTACCAACCACTATTGTGCAGGCCGCAGAATAAGCATGTTTTGAATCCGTTGCCGGCTGCTCCGATACGTCAGTGTATATGATACAATGGAAATCTCCCAGCAGGCGCATGGTAAGAGGAGCAGGATGAATGAATTCATATTGCAAGAACTCTGGTGTTTGCAAAGAGGAGTCAAAGATGAACGTGACATCCGGAGATGTCAAGGACGTGGCCCATTGTATCCACCTCGGGTGCAAAGCTTTTGAATTCGGTACACTGGCCTTCGTCACTGCCTCCAAGGCAGGATACGGTGCAACAATCAACATGCGTTTCCCCTGCAACAGCGCCCCTTCTTTCAGAATCGCCATCTGCACTGCAGTCAAAAGTTTTTCCACAGTGGAAAAACACATTTCAGCCGAAGTGTACAAGTGTGACTTGAAAGCTATAAGGACTGTGTCACCCTAATTAAAAGTCAGGTATGTGAAACCAACTGCGCCTGGCACGATTCTTATCAACAGGTTTGTATGGTTGTCACGAGTCAATAAGTATTTAGATTCAAGAAGATCAGACTGCAAAGATCGCAAAATTGCAGAATGTTCAAGCAGCCAGCAAGATTTGGTAAGTAAAGTGCCAAGTGCAATGTAAAATCACAGCAGGCTCGTGTGCTCCGGCCCCGGTACACCACAGCTGACGCTGATTGAGTGGAGGGCGGACACGCACGGCCTGACACACCCTCTGGCACGTCAGAACGCTTTGGAATTCGGATCATTACTTACGCTGATGACACCCAACTGATAGTATCCCTCAATCAACCAGGAAACAGTCCAGACACCCTAGCAAATTGTATGAAAACAATTTCAACCTGGATGGAAAGCTCCTTTTTACAACTTAATGAAACCAAGACCGAACTGATGTTCTTGAGTAAACCACTTCCGGAGGGGGCCATCACCCTTTGGCCCAATTGTCTAGGCAAAGCTCCAACTCCCAAATCAAATCCCTGGGAGTTTGGCTAGACAATAAACTTAACATGAGAACCCAAGCGCAGAAAGTGGCAGGATTCTGTTTTGGACTAATTAGAATGATGAGGAAAGTCTTCCCACTTCTTTCATGGGAATCCAAGAAATTAGTGGTCCAGGCACTAATTCTCTCACGCCTGGACTACGCCAATGCTCTTTATGCTGGTTCACCGCGGTCCACAATAAGGAGTCTTCAGGCGGTGCAGAATTGCGCAGCTAGACTTCTCATGGACGTCTCCCGCAGAGAATCGGCCAGAAGAGCAATAGCCTCCTTGCATTGGCTACCCGTGGCAGAAAGGATCCAGTTCAAAGCCCTCTGTGTCACCCACAAGATCCTGAATGCAAAATGCCCTCCAATACTACAGGGAACCATTGTCCCCTATCACCCTAATAGATCTCTCTGCTCAAGCAACAAACCCCTAGCAACAATCCGTAAAATCTTGAAGACTAGAAGTGGAGGCCAACGCTTCTCTTATGTCGCTTCCAAAAGTTGGAACACCCTTCCTGACCACATTCGACTGGTGGACGACCATCTGGTTTTCCGCAAACAATTGAAAACATTGCTATTTCAATCCAGCTAAATAGAGCAGTCACAGCTAATAGTTCACAGCGCTGGGAGGCCTCAGGGTAGCCATGCGCTCTACAAATCAATTTACAATTACAATTACAATTTGGTGAAAGAAGGTTGTACCAAGGCATAAAGCGACTTGATACGCTGGGAATCTTCGGGAATGTAGGTACGTCCGAAATTTGCGCAGCAGTGCACATTTCTCCGGAGAAAGTGAGGTGCTAAACCTCGACCTTCATTGTTGAGCTCATAGCCCAAGAACAACACTGTGTACTCTGCAATATGTGACTTTGCAAAGTTAAATTTGTAACCGAAGTCCGCAAACATACAAATGATGCGGTCAATGTGACACAGATGCCGCCATAATTTGTCATCTGTGTGATAAATGTAATCAACATACAAACATACATCAGGGTCGAGTGTCTCCAAAAAAGAGACAATGAGGGTGGCAAAGACGCATGGACTGTTCTTATAGCCCATAGCTAATCTTCGGAACTGTTTCTGTTTACCACCACAGGTAAACACTGTCCATTGACTACTAAGAGAGGACAGGTTATGGCTAAAAAAGCCATTGGATATGTCAAGTGTGGTTTTAAAACGCTTACGCACAAGACTATCCACAAGGGCAGAACTGTGAGTATTTTGTACCGCGCAGGTCCAACAATGAGAGTTCAAATGCCGGTAATCCAAAACCAAACGGTACGAGCCTTCAGTCTTAGTCACAGTAAAAAGAGGATTATTCATCAGACACACACGTTTCAATTACACCTTGATATTCCAACTGTTCTAGGATTTTTGCCATGGGAGCCTTCGCTTCACGTCGCATGGGATATTGGGGTTGTGGCTGTGGCATAGAGCGCAATGGTATCTCATGTCTATATAAAACAAATTTCGTAGCGCACCCAGCATCGCAAAATGCGATACAGCGCGCGCTACGAAATTCGTTGTATTTAATAAATTGTTTACTTACCTGCAGTTATCCATATTCCATTGTTTACCACCCTCCACCCTGCCCCTCCCCCGCACCACCTCCCTGCCCCACCGAACTCCCTCCACAGGCCGCGGCTGACTCTAGTGTCAGCTGTCTCAACAGTACTGAACGTGTCAGTTGCTGTCACCGTCTGAAATGGATGCGCCAACTTTCCTCTTCTGAAACTGGGGTCTTTGACGCAGTGAGTTGTCTTGCTTGCCTTTACCGTCGGTCTTCCAGGGCTGCTCTCTGCTTTGCTGGGCACCCTGAGCTTTGCTGCTGTCTCCTCCACTGAAGGGTGAGACCAATGTATCGGGCAAAGAGTGATGAGAACATTGATCAGGAACCTGAAAACAATCATGTGACTTAATACTAGCGCGTTTTCGCAAATCATATGAGCGCCTAGTAGACTATGGCGAAGCAGGATGTGACCCCTGTTTCTGTTGTTTTTTTCCCTGTTTTTTATTTTTACTCCAATTCTGTTTTGGAAAAGCGGGTCGCTCATCTTGATCAGAAGACGCCACCTTAGTTTGCTTCTGCGCTGCTGTTTTAGCAAAAGGCTTAACACCCAAACTATTGCGGCCAATGGTTTTATAAGCATCAGCAATGATTTTCGGTAACTGCAGGGGCTTTTCGGCTTTGGGGACTGTGCGTAAAGCATTAGACACCTGGAAGCTCACAGCATCCCCTTGGCATTAGCAAGGACGAGATCGGAAACAACCTCAAACACTCCGAGTCTCATTCCCAATCCAACAGCCGCCTCCGCCCCGTGTTTATCTTGGACACTCTTAATGACGGAGAGCAGGACAGCCATAGATGGAGTGCGAAGCACTTAGTATAGACTGCCGCAAATATCTTACCCCAGGTCTCACAATCAGCAACCTCTGGTATCAAGTCTTTCTGCAAACTAATCGTAAGAATCCCGTGTTTCTCAACAGGAGACGTATTAGGAAATACTGCTTCCAGCTGGTCAAATTTCTCAGCAAGTCAAAAAGGTAAATCATCCTTTTCTTGGGGCCGCTTGCCCATAACTGAATTAACCATGAGGGGATTAATCTTCATCCTGGCCAGTCCAGCTGGTTGCCCCGCAGTGAGAGGTCGCCCTGCCTGGACGCGGCATGAAACATATTGCACTAAAGCCCTAATAACCCCTATAGAAGAGGTATAAAGGACTCTTAGTTCCCCAACGGGAACCGTCATGTAACGCGGATGCAGAGTAAACCCGGCCAAGACAGGCCAAGTAGCTCCAGGATGGACAAAGGACCTAATCTCACCGCCGTTACAGAGTGGGGAAGGTCGCCATTAAACCAAACTCAATGCTGCCAAGCAAAAATCGGAATCTCCTGTGTCCTATAAGGAGTATATTCCATAGGCACAGCAGTGTGAGTGTAAACATTGAAACGTGTTGCTATCTGCAGTCACTGCAGGGAATGTAACCCATGAGTAGAAAATCTCAAATGGGTAAGTCGCTTCAGGACTCACTACAAAAACGATTGCCATGCCCTCCAAGGGGACGGCATACGTCTGCAAATGATTGCGGACAGCCATCTGACTATGCTGGGGTATTTCAACATCACCCATAGTGACACAGTAGAAAAAAATACAATGCAAAATAAATGTAGCACTAAGGGTAGTAACTCAAGTAAGAACCTTTTTAAATCATCAAGCTTGAAAGAACCTATTTGACTATAGGTAGGTTAAACCGTCACCACTGTCAACCGGAAACAACAGTGACAGTGTCGTGGACTGTTATAAGCACTACTCGAGTGTCTCAAAAACAAGACCACTAAGTTAGGTGCGCCATGTTGCAGGGATTCTGCTCACACGCAGAACTGTGCACAGAGACCCAGGACATCAGTGAATTGTGGTGGACCAAAAAACTCACCTTAGTACTTAAAACCCCTAACCGACTAGCATCAGTGTTATATTAGCTCTTCGTCTTATAACATAGGTACCAATGATTAGACAACCCAGAACATGCGACTTAGGTTACTCTCAGGAATGGTGGGAATCAAGAACACTCTTTCATTATATTCTCATACAAGTCAATAAAGTTTAAAATATTTATTTTAACGCCGTGCTCTAAGATGCAGTATTTTTGCGAGCATAAGCAGACATATGATTAAAAATAATACGATCAGCATTGTTACAACTCCTTAAAACACAAAAGGAGAAATCATATTATAATGAGGGTGGGAACAGGTTATATAGCACCTATTATGCCACCCTCCCTAGCTAGGAACTATGTTTTATAAAATATAGAAGGTCTCTTAGGCTTGAATATGGGACCCCATACCTCCAAGATCAGCAGAAGTGAATCACATCAGGATCTGCAATAGCTCTCTGTCTTTCTGGAAACGGGCTTCCTTTCAGAGTCTCTAAATAATGCATGCAGTGTGTTATTAAAGACACCAGGATTTTCAGTTAGCTGCAGCTGCGTGCATGTTTTGTCTAGTGCATGAGACGATCAGCCCAAACAACACTGAACATTGCTTTAGTAACCTTGGAGGCTTCAGCACTCAGTGTGCAGACTAAGGTCGAGCTGTAAGTTTAGGTACATTGGAAACATGCCATTCTCATGTGAAGCAATTCACGCAGCCTAACTTACAACAACAGTTACATATAGTGTTGTGTGCAAAAGCAGCAAAACGGTCAAATGGCATTTAAACTTGTGATAAGCTTATGCTAACATAGCAATGTGCGCAAGTAAGGCCTAGCCCTCACTACACCACAGTGAAAATAGCTTTTGGGTACTAGTCACTGTACTGTAAGAACATACCAACATTACATTTCTACATGTCATACTTCTAACCCATGCACCCTGCCTTGTAGGCTACAAGGCTTACATAGAGGTGGCTCATTCATATTTAAAATGGAGGGTTTTACCTGTCAAAAGGTTTGACAGGTGCAATTGCAATTTTTACACTGTTACAGTCAGGCCACAATGGTAGGCCTGCAGCCTTGTTTGTACTGCCACTGTAGTGGGTGGCACAATATGTGCAGCAGTGCACTAGTGGCATTAAATGTACAGACCCTGGGTGCACTTTGTACCTTTTAGGGACTTATAGGCATGTTAAATATGCTAATTAAGAGTATACCTATTTGACCATTCAAAAGGGTGAATA
Source organism: Lissotriton helveticus (assembly GCF_964261635.1). Classification (NCBI taxonomy): domain Eukaryota; kingdom Metazoa; phylum Chordata; class Amphibia; order Caudata; family Salamandridae; genus Lissotriton; species Lissotriton helveticus. The sequence goes on from NC_136065.1 coordinate 1,914,917,573, forward strand.
CTGGGGCTTTACTACTAATTAGCAGGGGTAAATTAACAGAGATCAAAAGCCAGTAAACATAAAGTACCCAGCAAAAGGTGGATTATCCAGGGTAATGTAGAAAAGGCAGATTTTCTACAAAATCCATTATATGCATGCTTCCTACACATCACATACAATCTCACAAAGGAATAAATATAAGTAAATGTAGGTGTAAATGAATGTCTTTAATGGTGGTTGAAAAATATTGTTATTCATGAGATTTGCTTGATTAATACAACATGATTCAGCTGACACATGTTTCAATACAGACAATTAGTTGATGAATTTTATCATGGCTTCCATCCGAAGCAGCATACGCTTAGGTGAACACATCATTAATAACTAGAAGACACTATCACTGCTTAATTTTGTAAAAGAATAAGGGCCAGGGCCTAAAGTTCTGCTCATAACCTGCGACCAATGCTATCAAACGTTGGGAATGCAGAAAAGCAGTAAGTATGTTGATTCCATCTCAGATGTCTTTCATACACAACAGGCCATCTCTGCCCTTTTCTCTCTTTCTGGTTCTTTTTCACCCCTTTTATTAGGTCGAGCCTGAGAGCATGCGCTGCTCTGCGAGGCTTCTTGTTTGCACTTTAAACTACTCCGTGTGGGTCTAACTCCCCAACACATAGAATTAGCTTTTGCGTGTATCTTTCAAAAATGAAAGCACGCAAATGGGTAAAGGCGAACGCATGTCCCAACGCTTTTGGAATGTTAACTCCCAAGGCGTTTTGCTCTCAGGAGTGAGCAGCGGTGCGCAGGGTAGCAGCTGCATTCCTCATGGGTCAGGTTACTATGTACACAATGCCCCGTGCTTTCGCTTTCATCTGGGGGCCGCCCTCTTTTGCATTTATTTTTTGGCTATGCCAATGCTTGTATTATATACAACTACAGATTTATTTTCCGGCCACATTTAAGTTTGTTTGTTTATTTGGGGGTGCTAGAGGGCGCACACACGGAATGGCCGCCTAACTGCGTGGCTCCCGTTCCATGAAGCACTGATCCTTACATAATCCTCACCTGCTGGAGGGTCAACTCTCCTGAAAGTAGCTGCATCGCCGCTGAGTGGGATCGCCCGTACTCGGTCCAACTCCTGGGTCTCTAGAGGTGACCGGGACCGAGATACCGTCCTTTCAATATTTGCCGGAAGTGCCCCTGGAACTGACTGGACAGCGAGATTGGGTGCCGATTGCTACGCAAGACCGGCGCTTGCCACGAGGCGGTGGGCCCCGGGCGCGGCCCCAACTGCGGAGACTGCTGTACCCCCGGCTACTCTTCCAGCAATCGGCCCCCTCCCCTGCACGCTAGGAACCCTCCCAGAGATCCGGCGGTGATTGAGGCCCCACACCTGCCAGATGGTCCGAAGCTGACCGGGAGGCACCCATGCGGTTCACTGCGTGAGGCGGCCGCCACTGGGGACGTCGACTCTACAGTTCCGACCCCCGCCGGTGGAGTGCAGGTACTGGGCACTGCGGGGAGCGGGGACCATCTCCTTGCTCCCTTTGGAGGTGCGGCGGCTCGGGCTAATTGCGGCCGGAGGCTGCGAGGGACGACCCTGCCGAGAGGAGTCTCCCGGTCCTACCGGGGGTAGTGCATGGCGAGAGACCATATGCCTGCTGCGCAGCTGTGATCAGCGCGGCGCTGAGGAGATCAGGGGAGGTGCAGGCTCTCTGACCCCCTGACAGAGCATCAAGAACAGCTTGCCCTGAGTTGGTGGGGGCGCCGGGAGGGCCCCACGTACGACTGCTACCTACTGCGGGGCTATCTGTGAGGCTTTGCTCTGTTGGCCTCGGATGGCGATGCGGCCTATGGTACTGGAGAGGCCGAATACTCCTGGGTTCTGACCACACAGCTTGGCCTGCTGCGGGGGCGCTGTCGGCGCGTGGCACTTCTTGTGTCTACATCCACGTGTTGCGCCTACCTGCTCAGTACTGCACCCGGGCCATGGTTGATTCTGCCTGAGACCTAGGAGTGCTGCTTGCACTGTATAGCTTCCCCTGTACCTGTGAACTGGCTTGATATCTCACTGTGCAGCTCGTTATTTTGCGAGGCCACTCTGGTGTGAAGGGTCACGAGGCACAATATTGGGAAAGCCCCCTGCTCAGAGACTGGCTAAAGGGAGTCGCAACGCATTGCTTGGCCAAGAGTCACCTCCTATCACATCAGTGAGCCCCAGGGCAGCGGGCCGCGAGCGGCGCAAAAGCAAGATGGTGCACCCTGAAAATCGCCAGACGAAGATAAACTTTGAGGGGGCAAAGAAGGGGTCGAAGTCGGTACCAACCGAGTCGGGGCCTAACGGAGCGGACCCTACTGCGGCAGCCTCTCCCTCTAAAGAATTAGACATGCACCGTCTGCTCCAGGAGATGCAACAGGGTTTCGCCACTGTGGTGGAGAAAGTGGACAGGATGTCCTCCAGAATGGACGCACTGGTGCATAAAGTAGACCAGCATGAGGAGAGGATAACTGCTACAGAGCAGCGGATTTCAGACAACGACGACATCGCTGCCTCCCATACATCTCAACTAGCCCGCATGAATAATCTACTACGAGTAATAGCTGCCAAGAACGAGGACTTGGAAGCCCGTAGCAGACGCAACAACATCCGCGTTACGGGCGTTCCGGAGTCCACAGACACTGGCAGGATGGAAATATATGTGGAGCAGCTCCTCAGGGCGTCGGTGGGAGAAGATGCCTTCTCACCTCAGTTCATCGTGGAAAGGGCGCATAGGTCCCTAAACCTGGAATGCCACCTAGGCAGATTATCGCCCGCCTCTTGAATTATCTCGACCGAGACGTTGCGCTGAGAGCAGCCCGGACCAAACAAAACCTGCATTACAATGGCATCACCTTTTCTATCTATCCTGACTTCACTCCCTTAGTGCAGGAGGAAAGGCGCAAATTCCTGGCTGTCAAAAAGAAACTGCGAGAGGCCCAGCTGGACTATGCCCTGCTCTACCCGGCAAAGTTACGGGTGACACACCAAGGAAAGCAGTGATTTTTCACTAACCCGCAAAAAGCAGAAGATTACTTGAAAACGCTCCGCAGGGCACAGAGGGCAGATCGGGATGGCAACGCGGATATCGAGGATGACCCACCTCTGGCGGACGATGGCACTTAATGCGCCGTGACCCTCTAGGTCTGGTGTGTTTGGGTTTCGATCCCATGGGGCTTGACCCTCAGGACGCTGAACCAGATGGCTTGCACACCATGCTGCAGAATGGGACTAATTGACTTCTCCAGTGGTAAAGTATTTCAGGGACCACTATCCCTACCCTGGCCTCCACCGAGTGTGGTACAGTAAGGGAGGCTACCGGAGGGAGAAGTGGCTGTGCGCTCTTGATGTTGTTTCCCCTACGGGTATACCCCACTCATGGACACAAGTTCTGGAAGTTGTGGGGAGATCGGGGGAGGTGTGGGGATGGATGGCTGCTGGCATGATTGGGATGCAGTAGTGGGAGGGGGGTTGAGTTCTTCTGGGGAGGGAGTTTGGTTCAGCGGGGAGGCAGGGCGTCTGGTTGGTCGCTGTGCTGGTCGGTATCGCCTGAGGGCAGATGTTTTTTTTGTGTCTACTATGGCATGCTACATTTCTATGATGTACCCTACTTTATGGCGGGTCTGGGGCTTAATGCACGATTGAGTTGTATGTCATGGAATATAAGGGGTCTTAACAATGCCAAAAAGTGTCGAAATGTGATTGCATACTTAGATCGTCATCACGTTCAGATTTCCATGTTGCAGGAAACACATGTATCACCGCAGACACGTCCTACCTTTGCAAGCAAATGGGCTAGTGCTCGTGTTTTCTCTTCTTATTCTACCTATGCGAGAGAAGTTGCTATCCTAATCAAACGCACTGTACCGTTTCAAGTGTGTGGTGAATTAACGGATGCAGAGGGCCGCTTTGCCTTGATGTGGGGACATTTAGGCCGTGACACTATCACCTTCGTAAATTGCTATGCACCTAACATAGATATGCCTTTATTTTTTACTACACTCTGGGGCAAAATTTTGGACGTAGGGTCTCGACATATTATTTGGGGTGGGGATTTTAACTTAGCACTGGTGCCCCAATTAGATAGGGCGGACGGTGTGACGCATTACAAACCTAGGTCCAGGAAGGCTCTGGGGGGAGTGATCTCGGAGGGAGACCTGGTGGACGGATGGCGCTATCTACACCCTCTCCGAATGGAGGGCACACATTTCACATCACTGACAGGTACATGGGCAAGACTGGACTACATCTTCACGTCTAGAGAGATTTGCGCAGGGGTGGCTGATGTGGTGCACCTTCCGAGGACATACTCCGACCATAGCCCGGTCCTGATGCACCTACAGGTGCCTGGATGGGACAATCCCAGACCCCACTGGAGGTTACAGCCAGCGGCCTTACTGGACACTGTGTTCCGCACTGAACTCGGTGAGGAAATTGCCGCTTTCTTCCCCAGAAATAAGGGTTCCGTCGACTCTGTCGAACACATTTGGGAGGCATTCAAGGTGACGGTCAGGGGATATTGCATATCAAAGTGCTTCGGGGTTCTGCGCGACATTCAACGCACAATTCGCACACATGATAGCGAACTGAAGGCCTTGGAGGTTCGGATGGTAGAGGGAGATGGTGCTGACATCCATGCAGAATTTAGGGATAAACTGACACGATACGAGGACGAAGCTAACAGGGAGGTAAAATTTAGAGGGAAGCACTGGCAGGCGAGAAAATACTGTGAGGGAGACAGACCGGGCAAGGCACTGGCAGTGCTGACGCATACCCAGCACAATCATAACACGATTCTGGAAGTTGTGAACGATCAGGGGCACACAGTCCGAGACTCTGATGACCTACTCGCTGCCTTCATTTCTCACTATCATGCGCTATACACCACAGCCGCGATCTCCGATGTACCATATGATAACTTTCTTGGTGATGTGGCTCTCTGCTGGCTTAGTGATGGTGACAGGGCCTTCCTAGCCGCCCCTTTTGAGCTGAACGAAATCTGGGATGCTATCATGTCGCTGCAAAACGGTAAGGCGCCCGGCCTGGACGGCATCCCTGCCGAATTTTATAAAAAATACATAGACATTATGGCCCCTGTCCTCCGTGAAGTCTTTGAGGAATCACTGGCTGACGGGGTCCTCCCCAGCTCAATGCGCGAGGTCGTAATCACTTCGCTGTTAAAGCCTGGCAAGAATCCTACCGCTCGTGATTCATATAGTCCGCTTTCGCTCTTGAATTGCGATGTTAAATTCTTGGCGAAGGTGCTGGCTACCAGACTGTCTCTTCTGATTACCCGGATTGTATTACCTGACCAGTCTGGGTTTGTCCCGGGTCGATCCACCTCCCATAACCTGCGTACTCTGTTTTCCCTACTTCACACGGTGCATCCGGACCTCCCTGTCGCAGCGGTTTTTCTAGACGCCACTAAGGCTTTCGATTCGGTCGAATGGCCATACCTGTTCACCGTCCTAGCGCGTATAGGATTCCTCAAATTATTCATCTCCTGGGTCCAATTGCTGTATACGCAACCAACAGCGAAAGTCCTGATTAACGGCCGCCTTTCCACCTCTATTGTCATTTCCAGGGGCACCCGACAGGGATGCCCATTGTCCCCCCTATTGTTCGCAATTGCTGTCAAGCCACTGGCCTGTAGGCTCCGTCAGCTGCACCGTGAAAGCGCGATTCGCTGCTTCCGGCGCCAGATTGATGTATCGTTATATGCTGACGACATGACGCTATTTGTCAAAGACCCGGCATGCAACTTGAATCCATTACTCAGGGAGTTTGTTGTTTTCGGTGGACTGTCTGGTGTGCATATAAATTGGACCAAGTCACAATTTTACCCGCTCACGGACGCGGTCGCTGACTTCCCTCTCGGCTATCCTTTGGAATGGTGCCGTTCAGACCTCTGATACCTGGGTATCCAAATCTCGCGTGATAAAGACGAAACATTACGCTTAAACTACGGAGTCGCAGTCACGAAGCTTGCCGCACTAGTGGATCGATGGATTATCCTTCCTCTTTCCATGGCAGGTAGGGCATCACTTATCAAGATGGTGGTGCTCCCTCGCTTTCTTTATCTTTTCCTTAATATCCCTTATTACCCGGGTGCCTTCTTCTTCAAAACATTGAAATCAGAACTTTGTCGTTTATTTTGGGGGAGTAAGAGCCCGCGACTACGGTGGTCCATGCTGACCCAACCATATGATAAGTGGCGTTCGATATACCCGACTTTGAGGTTTATTATTTATGTGCTCAAGCACATTATGCCTATCACTGGATAGTTCCCACTCCATTTATGCCTCAATTGGCGGTGGAAGATTGGATTGCGAACCCCCTTCCCCTCAATGGGCTCCTCTATTGTCCGGCGTCGCTCATAACAACACCATATACCTCCGTCACGTGCACGATAGATGCCTGGTGCCACTTGACTAAGAGGCTGGACTGCATCCTGCTATATTCCCCCGGATGCCACTGGCATATCACCCTAAGCTTGAACTCCTACAGGAACGTGGCTTTCATGTGCTCTGTGAGCGACTACGAATCACCTGCTGGGGTGACCTCTTCTCCGCTGGCCAATTCAAAACCGCGGAACTCTTCTTTGCCTCGCATAGTCGTACTCCGCTTGATATATTCTACTATCTTCGACTGCGACAGGGGATGAGGGAAATCCTACCTGATTTTCCTAGTGAGCCTGCGGTTCTATCTCCGCTTCACTTCATGCTATGCTCACAGGACGGCTCACATCTGGTGTCGGGCATGTATCACCATATCAGGATATGTATTCCGGGCCTGGAGGCCTCGGCCCGAATGCACTGGACCGCTGAACTAGCAATCAAAATTACTGACGAACAGTGGTTATACTGCTGTAACCTCACGGCCCGAATATCAGCCAGTAGCAGGCTCAAGATGCTCCATTACAAATTCTTGCAGCGACTATACTACACCCCGGTAAAAAAATACAGGTTTAGGCTGTCTGATAACGATAGGTGCGAGCGTTGCCGCGAGGAACATGCAGGTTTCCTACACCTTGCATGGGAGTGCCCTCCTGTACACACCTACTGGCAACAGGTGCATGATGCCCTCGAATCAATGACTGGGGAATCCATAAACCCTGATCCATTGCTGATGCTCCTGGGACACACAACACACATCCCGGCTGACTGGTTAGAGGCGGCAGACCCGGGAGCAGAAGTCGGCCCGGGACCAGGGTTCAATTCCCGACGCGGCAGGGTCGTGGACCTGGGTCAGCGGACTCGATAATTCTCGCTTCGGTGCCTACTCTAATCAGGGGTTCCACTCGGCAACTCTGGGCATTAGCTTACCTAATCTCCACAACGGCCCAATCAACGCCTGGGATGCCTGGCTCCACCTTGGGGACTCCCAGGAGGGACCATCCCACAGGGAAAGCCAGGACGGGTTCCCCAGCGTTATACAGCGCCAGGAAACCTACGGGTAGCAGTGCGCTTTACAAGCTCAAATACATTTACATCCCCAAGACATGCAGAAAATTCCTAGATATTGCACTGCTCCTTGCGAAACGGCGCGTGGCGTGTAGGTGGGGTCGTGGCAGGGCCCCGAAGTTCAAGGAGTGGCTTGATGATATGACACACAGTCAGGAACAACACGAGACTTTTACTGAATTGCTCCCGCTCTCTAGCAGGCCGGGTGACATCTGGGGTCCCCTAGTCGGATATCATCTAGCCCAGGCAGAATGGGGCGAAGGTCTGGATGGGGGTGTCCTTCGGGGCGACGGGGTTGTCCAGGTATGATGAGTCTGCTCGTTCAGATAAACCACCACTGGATGGCCTCAGCTTATGATCGCTTGATCTATATGTGATTGCATACTTCTCTGACTAACACGTTTCACTTCTACCTGCCATCGATATGATTGTACGTACCTGTTGTTACCTCCTGCATACCCTGGTTATGTACTGTGGCATGGTCTTCCCTAATGTATACTAGTAATATGGCACTACCCCTGATTTATGAACATTGTGCACACTCTGATGACCTACTGCCACTCTATTAATGCTGTTAATTTGCCATATACCTTACATGCTAAATGTTTCGGATGCTACCTCGCTGATTGTGAGACCAAACCTCTGTATTGTTCTGTGTTGAAAAAAACAATAAACAAAGTTTAAAAAAAAAAAGTTTGTTTGTTTATTTGTTTCAAATAAATGTATGTATGCGTTGCGCTGCTTTTTGTCTGTTCTTAATGTTTGGTTCTCCTTTAATTATCATATCTGTTGGACCTGGCACCATTGGCATGGGTCTCCCTTCCATTTTTTCACTGTTGCATCCAATATTTTTGCTATTTTTTGCTGGTCTAGATACTTTGGGCACTTTGCCACTGCTGTTCAGTGCCAAAGTGCAAGTGCTCCCTGTTGTAAATTGCTGTAATGGATTAGTGACTATGATTGGCTTTTCTAGTATACTTCACAGAGGCTAGTATGGTGCACCATGAGTGCCCAGTGACTGTAAATCAACTGCTGCTGGTGGGCTTGCAGCACTAATTGTGCCACCCACAGAAGCAGCTTGTAAAATATGGCTTAGGCCTCCCATTGCAGAGCCTGTGTGTAGACTGGGACTGCCATGTAGACTTGGCAAGAGCACCCACTTGTCAGTCCCTAAACCTTCCCTTTTCTACATGTTAGTCACCCCTAAGGTAGGCCCAAGGTACACCTATGGGCAGGGTGCATTGTATGTGAAAGGTAGGACGTGCCCTGGTGTGTGTGGCATGTTCTGATAGTGAATTACAGCCAAATTTTTTTTTCCTATTGCAAGGCTACCTGTTCCCATGGGCCAGAATGGGCAGTTTGATTATAACATCATATAATCCTAACTGACCCAGGGAACAAGGTAGAAAAACGAGTTTAGTATGCCTGAACTCAGAATGTTAAAATACATCTTTGAGTGTGGGTGCTTTTTACATTCTGTGTTTGAAAATACCACTTTTAGAAAGTAGGTCATTTCTTGCCTAACCATCCAGTATGCCTCTGCTAGGTTTGTGTATTACATGTCTGGTTTGTGAGTGACATGGTTTACATCACCGCTGCGTCACAAAAGTGACGCAACGGCAGCATAAAAGTGGTGGTAAGCGGATTCACCAGTTGCAGGATCCAAGGAGAACGACTTAGGCGATCGTGTTTCATTTCTCTTGTGCCCGATTCACAAGGTACAGTACATTTAGTTGGGGGTGTACCTGGAATAGTGCCTCATTCTATCTCATGTGGCTCTGATGAACTTGCTCCTGTGTGTGTGAGACCAGACTGGTCTGGTGTAACCTGTATCATCATACACCGGACGTTGGGCCTCAATTCCACTTCATGCGTGTGACCGGATTTGCCTGGTGCAACCCATATCAATGTGCACCGGTCATTGTGCCTCATTTCCAGAGAGGTACGAAATTTTTAAATCTGAAATGTCTGGTGCAACTCATACCAACGCGCTCCAGAAGCTGTGCCCGGATGGCCTCGGCAGGACCCTGATCATTGTGTACCAGTCGGGGTGCCTTCTCCAACCAAGAGGCTCCCCTGTGTTACTACCCATTCATCGGTTGGTCTCTTATTGACCCTCATTGCAGCGGACCAACGGCCCTCTCCTCACCGGCCCCTCCCAAAGACATTTTGGCGCCAAGTAGTAGCGAGAGAGATTGACTGGGTTGCATGAGCGCTTCAGAGACTGTTCGGAAGCGGGTCAAGAGACTGTGGGACTCCACTGTGTTTTGAGACCAGTAGGTGAACTTCCAAGTGGCTGCTAAACTCCTCCTTGTTTACGTCTACCTCCTAATTAAAACTTGCTACATATCCCCACCTGCTTCCCTAGGACGTGGGCAAAGTGACTTCAGCCGCATATGTCCAAGTGCCTGAGGGGCGGGGTAGGTTATCTTCCATCCAGGAGGTATAGAACAGTCGGGATGAACTAGTGGGGGGGGGGAGGCTGGTGCCACGGATTCTGCAGTGTTTGTTATCCATTGACCTGCTAGGTACCAGTTGCACTGCATTAGGGTGCTGAGTATGTAAGTGTACAGGAGCATTCCAGACACACTGTACTGGATACCTGTCGCACCATAGAGAGGAGGGAGTGTGTGTGGGTAGGAGTGATAGTGTGAGGACAACCTGTGATTAACAACACTAGCTGGCGGTGTCGCTTTATACGTTAATTTCCTGCCAAAAGCATACTACATTTGACATTGGGTTTTCACACGTGGCTCCTGCCCACGGTGCTTCTATAACATGTTCTTCTTTCATGTATGTACATATTTTTAATATTGTTGTGACCCAGGGTGTACTATATAACTGTGTGGGACTGTATTATCAGGATTACCAGGGTGGGCCTGGGTGGGCAGCATGTCGCACTTCATAAGGGTGCTCTTCCTTTGTGGGGTGGGGGGGGAATTAGGTTAGGAATTGCCCTACAGTCTGCATACTATTGAAATCGTAATAATACGACTGGGCCTAGTACTGCTAACAACAATTCCAAATTTGTTTTATGCTCAAAAGTATCTGATGTTCATGTAATAATGATTGACTATGTGTGTTGAATATAAACGTTTTTACATCCATCCTGTGTGAAGTCTTCTGTGACGCTCGGTGTATTTATTACAACAGACTGCTGTACCTTTGCTTTACACATTGCCTCTATATTAAGCCTGACTGCTCAGTGCCAAGCTGCCCTAGGGGAGGACATGTTACAGGGTAAATGTAATCACCAACCCTTGATGGGAGCAGTAGGTTCTGCCTGGGCGGGGGCATCCCTGCAGCTAACCAGAAAGTTCAGGTTGCAACAGTGAACATCACACCCAAGAACATTAGGGACCAGTGTCGTAATGAAACTTGAGGGAGATCCCCCTGCAAAGTACATGGAGGCGGCCCCCTCCGACCACACTCCGGAGCTCTCAGGCCAGGGTACTGTGCTGAGGGGGCACCCTGGAGCTCAGGCTCCCTCCCCGCACCGCGGGGGCTTTGGGGGCCTTTGTTACGCCCCCGAGAGACGCCCCTTGCAGTCTTGGACATTGGTGTGATAACCAAATGCATTCTTAGTGCTGTGGTATTGTTTTGCTACCATTTGAGTAATTAGACAAAGGCACTTTAAAACGATGATTTGTAGGTAAAAGGTTCATGACTGGTGGCAGTGTACACCATGTCCTGCAGGCAGGTGTTCATCTTACTTGGCAGTAACTGTTTTGTGGGTTTGTCTTTTCATGCAGGGGTGTAGCTTCCATTGGAACAGAAGGTGCAGTGGCACCGGGGCCCAGAGGCCTGAAGGGGCCACTGATGATCCCTGATTTTTGCTGTAATTTTGAATTCAGACAGCAGCCAGGGGGTGCATCCTTGCACTAGAGATCATACCACACTGGCTATGCCACTGTATTTAAGGTGGGAGCTCCTCTGCTCTCGTGTTTAGGATTCTTACTCTAAAAGGCCCCGTGGTAAGACCTGGGTTGCCAATGACTGATGAGTGTGCACTGCTGAGGCAGTGGGTTGAAGGTGAACACCTTTGGGTGCTCAAGAGAGCTTGCATTGTCCCCACTCTGGAAAAGCATTTAACCAGCGAGACCCATCTCCGTTCCCACCTGAGCTAAAAGTGTTACATTTCACTATTGCATAACTTTAAAACTATATATTGACAAAAAGTGTGCAGCAACAGAAAAGAAATCTGTTTCACATGGGTGTCTATGCTGGAACGCAGGCCTACCTACCATCAGAATCAGGTGAGTGATCGGCGGTCGGTCTTGTTTTGCTTGTTTCCCGGGACATCTGTGCTCCAACAAGCTTACCTGCATCTTGCAAAGAGTGGGCCTTCAGCATTGTTGACAGGGGCCGACGGCAGCTCTAGTCATTTTTCTAGGAGACAAAATATTTTCTTGCAAAGTGAGATTCTAACTTCACCCGAACCTCCTGGGAAAGATGAGAAGCCGCCCGAGGGAGACGTATCTCCAAGACAAATGGTCAGGTCGGGGAAGATTGCTTATCTGGATATCTGGATGGACAAGAATGTGGTCCTGCCGAGCCAGGAGGGGATGAGGCCAGTTTGAAATACAACCCCCTCACTACACCCACCCTCACCCCCCTTCCCCCCCACACCCCTTTGGCTATAAAAAGTGACAGTCCGAGCTGGCTGCGGTGTACTCTTGTGCTCTTGCCACACCAGGTACAGCTGAAGCCCAGGGCCTCTCTCCAGCCGCCACCATGAAGCGCTTTAGCAGCCAGTCTGCGTATGGTTCATCAAGCAGGGGCCCTGCATTTGGGGGCGAGTCCTTTAGCGTCGCTAGGGGGGTGTACAGCTCTGGTGGGGCTGGCTTTGGGGGGAGCTCCTTCGGTAGTGGTGCTGGGGCTAGCTTTGGGGGGTCCTCCTTCGGTGGGGGTGCTGGCTTTGGAGGTGGCTCTGGTTTCGGTGCAGGGGGTGGCTCTGGTTTCAGCTTCAGCTCAGGGGGTGGCGATGGCGGACTCCTCGGCAGCGGCGGAGAGAAGCAGGTCATGCAGAACCTCAATGACCGCCTGGCTGCCTACCTGGACAAGGTGCGGGCCCTGGAGGCGGCCAACAGCGAGCTGGAGCTCAAGATCCGCAACTGGTACGAGAAGAACCAGAGCAGCAGCAGCAGCGCGCGCGGGAACGACTACAGCAAGTACTACGTCACCATCGACGACCTGCGCAGCAAGGTAAGAAGAGGGTGAGCGGGAGCCAGCATCAGCAGCACTGCAGGCCGTTTCCGAGATCTCGGAAATGCTTGATATGTCATAGCATGGTAGTTGCTGTAGCCGCTTCTTAGCGCTAGGAGGAAAAATACGTACTTGTAACTGACATGAGATGAAAGGAGAGCAGAGAACAGGGAAGAATGTTGTAGGCAACACTGTGTGGTGAGATAACGGTGGTAGAATAGTATATTATCGATCACATTAAATGAGTTATTTAGAAAAAATAGGTTGTTCATATTCATGAGTAGAGAGTGACTGTTTCCTGCTCCACCTTCCCCCTCTAACAGGTGGGCGAGCCAACAAATTAACAGGGAGAGACGAGCAAATGGACTGGCTCAGCTCTTAAAAACCGTGCAGCAGCTGAGGCCCGAAAATGATTCCACAGACACCTGAAAAATAGGATGCATTCTCCAAAATTTTAAAAAGTGTAGTTCTTCAACTTGTGGAAGCCTTAACATTACTGTGTCTCTTCTTAACAGTGATATTTGTTTTTAAACTTAGACTATCAGTGACCTAAGAGGCAAGACAGTTTCTTTACAGGGACCAGATTATTTTAGAACAACATTGTAGTCTACTAAATTAAACACAATAGGTTTTTGTACAACTGCTGTTCTAAACTCACATGTTTGAAAGTGTTTTCATACACGATAATGAAGAAAAATGAGTTTTGATTAAATGAAATGTTTGACAAAGATCTCACAATTTAAGGAGGAAAGCCACGATTTATCCAGTTTTCTGGTTTCATTTTGTGCAAATCACCCAGTAAATGAGTATCTAGTTGTCATCACTTATGTTAAGGATTTGTTTCCCCAGTTCCAAAGACACCAGCTCTGGCCCTAATTCCACATCCTGTGTAGAAAAAGAGGGAGACAGGAAGAAGCGACATAAAAGCTCGGCTTGTTATAGGCTCGAGGGTCCAACAGTACCTTGAGCTGATTAGAGCCAGGCTTCAAGCTCTAGCCCTTAATGGCTCGCCCACCTCTATTCCTTTACCCCTTCTCTCTCTCCTCTTTTCTCTGCCACTGGCCCTAGGTACTGCAGATAACTCTCCATATATTCTATATTATGTTTCACTACCCCTTCGCACCTCTGCCCCTGCCTCCCTTTAACTCCCTCTATCTAGGTCTTCCCCTTTTCTCTCTCTTACTCCATCTGTTTGTTTCACCCTCTCTATCTACAAACAGCGCCACTGGAATCAAGTGATTCTGCGGCTTCTGCGTTTTCCCGCATAATTATTGATTTACCGCATTTGCCGTATAATCCACCATTGTTGCATAATCTGCAGATTTTAATCAAAAAATGTGTTTCTAGCTCAAACAAATCCAAAGTTACTACAATGTTGTGAAATGTGTTCCCGCGCAGTGGAAGACACGTCGCAAAAGTTGACAGGTCATTTTTCTGTCACGTATTGCTATATTTTGTTATTACACTGGCTCTAAATCTTTGCCCACCGAGGGTTACCATGGTTAAATATGACAAAAATAATAAAGTTATACTACAAAAAATGTGCCTCATCACGCCAAATAAATTGCCTTATCTTGCTGCATAATTTATTCCTCCCCTACCTCATGAATCTCGTGGCCCTGCACAAAACCCAGGTTGTATGCTGTGCACGTGAAGAAACCCGGGACCTACATGGGAATGGAATTAACGGTGGTGGGGTGCAGTAAAAACAATGCGAGCCTGACACCCAGGTGCAGATTAACTACTTCTGGCGCATCTCTGCTAATCAGCAGGGATGCGCCAGAAGTGTTCCGATGCATCTGCCCACCCGTGCGCCACCACTGATGCGCCGCATTTACAATGCGGTGCACCGTGGCGCACGGATGGGCAGATGCGTGTCGTATCCCCCATCGGAAAGGCGGCGCATTGCTGGAGTTGCATCGCAAGCGCGACGCAGCCCCAGCAACGCTATCCCTAACATGCTGCGTCAATCCTTACGCCTGCTTCAAGCAGGCGCAGGGTTTTGACGCAGCATGCCCTTAAAAGTGGCTGAGTGAAATCTTGTAGATTTCACTCAGCCACTTTTAGGAGGCGTTCCTGCGCCGCAACGCCCCCCCCACCCCATCCCCACCCCCCCCCTCCCGCACAGGAACGTCTACATGTGGAGCAGGGCTTTACAACGTGACGCATCTCCCAGATGCGTCACGTTGTAAATACCCCGCAGCATGGCGCTGGCTTTGTGCCGCTGCTGCGTCACAAAAGTGATGCAATGGCGGCGTAAAAGAGGTGCAAGGGGCTTGTAAATCTGCCCCTCAGTTTGTACAAAAGGAGAGGTGGGGACTATGGGCGTGGCCAGCGTATTACTTTCTGTGCTGTCATGAGTAGCACGTGCAGGATGGCTTCTGCCAGGAGGGGGTGGAGGGCATCACATCACCCTGATCACCCCAAATTACCAAACCCACCATGATAACTCCGAATACTGAGCTGAATCAATGCAAGGGTTCCTTCAGAATTAGCATTAACCTGAAACGTAATATATATAACAAAGGCCATTGGCCTCCGCATAAAAGCTTCGATCCTTTGTACTCCACGTCGTGATTGTAGAAAGCAAGATCTAAGAATCGTTTTTATTTCCCAGTGAGACAATCACCAGCAAGAAAGAGCTTCTTGTTTTTCGAAACATTGTGGGAGATGTAGTTCTCGAAGAGGAAGCTGCCGTGTTGCAGTCTTAATTCCAGCGGATGGAAGAAGAGAATTCTCGCCCCATAAAGAACCAGTGGCGAAGAAGAAACTATAGAGAGCTTTTTGCGTAGGACACCGCAAATGCCACTTAGTTCAGATTCCAAACCACTAGGGTAACAATCAAACGAGATTGCTTATGGTGAAGGCCCTGTGATCATATGCCAAAGCACCGATCGTCCAGGGCCCCGTCTTTTTATAGTGCTACGAAACTACAAGACTGTTGTGGCAGGTGGCACTAAAACTTGCTTTATATAAGGTGAACTGGGGAGGTGATAGGCGGCACTGAGGGTTATATAGTCCCCGATGTTCCTAGTCACGCGGCCCCCACTGCATCTTCAAGTCCTCCCTTGCTGGGACACACAACTCAACAAAATATGGCCACCTCCTCATTATTCGAATTCAAAACCATACACAAATTCACCCCTTTTACTTACGATGCCTCACCGACTCGGCTCGTCAAACTGGATCCCGGTTACGTTAATCCATGATGTTGTTGGGTTTATCTGCATATTTTGTATTCATTACACCCGCCCCCTGGCCACCGAGCCTCCTGTAGTGTGGTGAGGTAGGCCTCACACGTGCTTATTCACACAGCAATAATGGCATACAGACTCTGTTATATGGTTAGCCGGAAAGACCCCGAGCGGTCTTCCGCTTGTTTATTTATACCAAGGGGCGAGCCCGCCCCAAGGCTGCGTGTGCGTGCGTGCTAGAAAGGACACATTGTAGGGGAGAGCTCGGGTGGCTCTCTACATCCCTCCTTTATTTTAGTCTCTTTCAGCAGGCACTCTCGGAGACTCATGTTCACGGAGACGACCAGGCAAAGTCCAGCAACCGTTGACTCGGCCTCGGATTGGGCCTCAGATCATAGCGACGATTCTGGGTCCGCGGCAGTTCGTTAACCCCAGCCGGGGCTGTCCTCGGACCATCACTTGCATCTTCGACCCTTGGCTGACTCCGCCCCACGTCGGGGCCAGGTGGCATTGGCCTTGGCGGAGTGTCCTCTCTTGGCAGAGTAGGTGCAGGACTAGGAAAGTTGTCGAAGTCCACGTCTTCGTGGACTCCTGGTACCATTCTCTCTGCTCTCTGATGCCCGCCTCGGGCGTTGGTTACCTTCCGGAAGCACGAGACATTTCTCGTCACAGCTTGGCCGTCTCTTGTGGCTGTGACCATGGTTCCTTGTACTCGTTCCACTATCCATACCTCCGGTTCAAAGGGAGTCCGAAACTTCCACCCCGGATGGCGATCCTTGACAACAACCGCATCACCTTCCCGGAGAGTGGGTTCTTTGGCATGACGATGCACACTGGCTTTGATGTTCGTGGTTTGTCGTCGGGACTGTATGGCCTCCGCGTTCCTTTCTTCCGGTACCCACGTGCTTGTAGTGGGGATGCCGTCCCTTGGAGCTCGCTTGAACAGTACATGGGAAGGGGCACACTTGGTCGTTGAATGAGGCGTCTGACGATAAGCTCCAAGGAAATCGTCCAGAGCAGTCTCCGGGTCTTCACCATTGTCTACTGCTATCCTGAGTGCTCTATTTAATGTTCGCATCAGTCTCTCGACTTCCCCGTTAGCTTGTGGCCACAGGGGTGTGATTTTCCGATGTTTGATCCGGAGAGCTTCTAGGTAGACCTGAAACTCTCTTCCTTGAAAGGGGGGTCCGTTGTCGGACTTGATTTCTTCGGGGAGCCCCATCGTGGCAAACACTCGGTTTAGGACCTTCTTGACCTGCGGGAATGCGGTGGACGCGATGACTTCCACGATTGGGAATTTTGAAAAAGAATCGACCAGCACCAACATGTGCCGACCGTCCGGGAAGCTACCAAAGTCAATGCTGAGTTGAGCCCACGGGGCTTGAGGTGCCTCTTCCGTGAGGACGGGTGCTGGGGCAGGGTCTCCACCCGTGATCGTACAGGCGTGGCAGGACCGGATCATATCTTCCACCTGGCTGTCCATCGCGGGAAACCACACTTTACTCCTCAAGCGGGCCTTGGTTTTAGCCATCCCTTGGTGTCCCACGTGGGCTAGACTCAGGGCTCGTTGCTGAAGGCCTTCGGGCATGACGATGAGGTGTCCGCGTAGCACCACTCCCTGGTCTCCGATGCTCAGTTCATTCCGTACCTGCCACAACTGCTGCCGGGCATGACTCACCTCCGGCCGGAGGCAAGATGCGCCATCAAGAAAATGGGCCCAGTGATTCCCCTCGAGTGCTTGTCTAACCCTCACAAGGGTCTCGTCCGCTGCCGTGGCGTCACCAATTTCCTGAAGTGACATATTCTCCGGGCACGACGCTTGGGTGATCATGTGTACGATCTCCTCTACTTCTTCCCCTTCGTCTGGGAGGGCCTTCGGTGGGATGACATCAGGATGTCGCGACAGGTAGTCGGCGGGATTGTGTGCTCCTGGCCTGAACACCACCTTGAACCGGTAGCCCTGCAACTGGACAGCCCACCGTTCGATGCGCGGGGGAGCAAGCCGTGACGTCCCCGCAAAGAGGGGCAGGAGGGGCTTGTGGTCTGTGACTACTGTGAATTCCTGTCCGCATAGGTAGAGGTGAAAATGCTGGCACGCCCATTTGATGGCCAAGGCTTCTCTTTCAATTTGTGCGTACCTGGTCTCAGTGTCAGACAGGGCCTTGCTAGCATAGGCAACGGGTTTCCACTCTTCAGGTCCGTACTCTTGTAGCAGGACGGCACCCAACCCCACTGGGCTGGCATCGACAATCAGTTCAGTTCGCCTTCGCGGCTGGAAGTAAGCCATGGTGGTGTCATCCAACAGACCGGCCTTGATGGCCTGGAACGCTTTGTTGGCGGCTGCAGTCCAGTCCCATTTCTGATCAGCACGTGTGAGGGCTCGGAGGGGTTCCGCTATGTCAGCTAGGTTCGGGATGAACCGGCCACAGTATGTGGCCATGCCCAGAAAACTGCGGACCTCCGTTTGACTCCGCGGGGTGCTGGCTGCTTTGATGGCTTCTGCCTTTTTGGGATCAACCTTCAGGCCTTCCCTCGTGAAGACGTACCCAAAGAAATCCACTGACTCCTGGTAGAAGGCACACTTGGCGCGATGGAGGGTCAGGCCGCTGTCGGCGAGTCTCTGCAAGGTTGCCCTCAAGTTGGCGTGGTGTTCTTCGAGGGTCGTAGAGTAAACGAGGATATCATCACTCAGGTTAATCACCCCCCGAAGACCAGATAGCACCTCTCGAATGGCGTTTTGGAAAACCTCAGCTGCCGACGAGACCCCGAAACTGAGCCGGGTGTAGCGACGCAGCCCCACGTGCGTCGAAAATGTTGTAATGTACCGGCTAGCAGGCTCTAACTCCAGCTGATGATAGCCGGAGTTGAGGTCCAGTTTGGAGAACCACTTCGCCCCGTTGAGATCAGCTATGATATCATCCATGGTAGGAGTGATGTGCCTCTCGCGCTTCACAGCGGTGTTGGGGAGTCTCATGTCCACGCAGAGACGTATGGCCCCTGGCTGCTTCGGTTTGGGGGCGACTACCAGCGGTGAGACCCAGGGTGTCGGGCCCGACACTTTCTCGATTACCCCCAACTCTTCAAGCTTGCGAAGCTCTTCCTCCACTTGAGGCCTGAGGTTGAAAGGCACTCGCCGGTGCCTGAGAGCGACAGGTTTCACGGTCGCGTCGATATGCAGCTTAAACTTCTTTCCTCTGAGCTTGCCGAGGCCCTTGAACAGTTCGGGGAAGTCTTTCAGCAGGAAATCCGCGTGAGCTTGGTGCACTTGGTTGGCGAAAAACACCAGTCCCAGGTCCTCCGCTGTGTGGCAGCTCAGGAGGGTGCCCTTCTTGCCCTCCGTGATGTGGAACTTGGTCACGGTGGAGTACTCTCCGTTAACAACGGTGGTCTGGATCACTCCCCGAAGGGGCATGGGTTCCGTCCCTCCATAGGTGTAGATGCGCGCCGCGGACGGTGCCAGCGATGGTTTCGGGGACATACGCTCGTACTGGTCCGAGTCCATGACGTTCACGGACGCCCCCGTATCGATCAGCGCGTGGACACTCGTCCCATCAACCGAGACGGAGCACATGGGAGGCGGTCGTCTTTTCGTGGAGGCCCGACTCACATAGGAGATGACATACACTTCGTCGTCTTCATCGTCCTCGTACCTGGGCCGGCGGTCTTGAGCCTCTGTGTCGGGAGGGGGTCTCTCCTGGTCGAGGGACAGTTGCCTGACACGCTGTGTCACAGTTCTGGCGCGCGGGCCTGCTGACCGGAATTTCCCTCCTCGGCAGACGGCGGCGAAGTGATTAAGGCGCCCGCACTTAAGGCACGTCTTGCCTTTGGCGCCACACGTGGCAGATGCCGGGTGATCGTCGCCGCAGTACCCGCACTGACCGCCTCTCGGCGGGCCGCCTCGGGGCCTTGCGGGCGGGAATCGTCTGTGTACTACGTCCACTCGTTCTTCTTTAATGGTCGGGGCCCTCGCCACCGACGGGGCGATCACCGGGGTGCGCAGTGCTATCTCCATCTCCTCTGCGCGGGCATCGGACAGTTCATGTGATCTAGCCAGGATGAGGATCTCGTCGAGAGTGATTCCCGGTTGCCTCAGTATCAGCTTCCGCAGCAGCTTGGACTTGCAGCCAACAATGATCTGATCCCTGATTTCGTCACGAGGATTGGTGAACGGACACGTGCTCGCAAGCCGTCGGAGTCGAGAGTAGTACATGTCAACCGACTCTGAGTCCATCTGCCAGGCACGTTTGAATTTGAATTTTTCAAAATCATTGTTCAGCTGCGGATCAAAATGCGCATTGAGGGCCGCTACCGCGGCCTCGTAGTTGTCCTCTGGCCCAGTGTTAGGGAGCGACTCAAACAGATCATAGATTTCTTGACCCCCATACAGAATGAGGAGCGATCTCTTCACCGTTCCATCTGTCTCTCGGGTGCCCTTAAAGTACAGGTTGAGGCGACCGACCCATGCTTTCCAGCGGCTGGCAGCCGTCGCTGGGTCCGCAGATTCGCTGAACGGCGGAATGGGTGCTGCGCCAGCATGCTGATGCGCGTGAGGCGCAGTTGTGGGGGGGCCCGCTGGGGCCATTGCCCCTGCTTGGGCTTGCTGTTGTTGAGCTGCAGGCACGCCAGGTGGCGGCTGGACCGCCTGCTGAGGGGGCTGGCCAGCCCCGTCTTGGGCCGCTCCGTCCTGGTTCATGGCGTGGTGGCACGCAGGCTGTGCAGGTGCTTTCCGGGCTTGTGCGTCGTGCGGACGGGCACAGGGTGCTGGGCGCAGTTAGGGTGTGCGCAGGGTGCTGGGAGCTCTGGGCGGCAGCTGTTGCTCGCAAGAGTCCTTGTCGTTGCCAATGCTTGATGTGCTGCACTTGGTGCTTGATGTGCCCCCTCAAGGTATGTGGCTTTCACTTTATTCCCTTTCTATTCTCACTCTGCTTCAGGTTGTGTGCAGACGGCGTGTTGCTGGACGTGCCTTTCTTCCCCCAAAGTAATGTTATTTTGAAGGCCTCCTTTGCATGAGGCGCATGGGCCCACGTGGCAGCAGCGAGGACGAGCGCCAGCGAGCTGCGGGGACAGGAGCGAGGCGGGAGGGGCCAGAGGAGGCGCTCCGCACGTCCCGCCGCAGAGATGAGCAGGCGGGACCTCCGCAGGCCACAGACACGTGGTGCGGCGTCGGGGATCCGGGGAGCACTATCCAGCAGGCGTACCTCCTCCGCGCAGACACACGGGAGGAGGCGAGGCAGGGCCGCGCAGGCGGGGCAGACGGCACACTCACCCGCAGGATCCAGAAGCAGCGCACCGGCCACACGAGTCCCGCCGGCTGAAGGCGCTCCCTCACGGGAGACGCGTGGGCGGGCCTCGGCAGGAAGGGAACCGGCACACACCAGCGGGCGGGCACCGCAGCCGGAGGCAGGCAGCAGTGCAGCAGGCCGAGGCACCGGGCACACGTGGGGAGAGAGCCGCCTCGTCGCCAATGTAGTGTGGTGAGGTAGGCCTCACACGTGCTTATTCACACAGCAATAATGGCATACAGACTCTGTTATATGGTTAGCCGGAAAGACCCCGAGCGGTCTTCCGCTTGTTTATTTATACCAAGGGGCGAGCCCGCCCCAAGGCTGCGTGTGCGTGCGTGCTAGAAAGGACACATTGTAGGGGAGAGCTCGGGTGGCTCTCTACACCTCCGTCTTCTAACCCCAAATATTAATATTTCAGTAGTTGCACGCGGCCACTCCAGTTCTTTCGTAATACGTCGCACTTGTACGCGCATGACGTCACCATGCACTTCCGGCGCGCTCTGTACCGTCATTTGTTGGTATGCAGAGCACCTGTGTTCAAAAGACTGTAGTGTATACTTATCAATTTGCTGATTAAACTCTTTCTTGCTTTTTAGATCGGCGCCGCCACCATTGACAACGCCCGCTATGTGCTGCAGATCGACAACACCAAGCTGGCAGTGGACGACTTCAAGCTGAAGTGAGTCTGAGCTCAGGACGAGCTTCCTCTAGAACTTTCTACCCATTGGAGAACTTACTACGCAGCCTAACTGCCAAGTTTCACGGGGCCATTCGTGATGTGCTGCTCTACTCCATATTTTCTCCTTTGAATTCTGGGTCTTGTAGGCTTGTTTATTCCATTATAAATAAGGCTCCCGGGTTTCCGTTTTTCCTGATTTTTACAGATAAATACAGACAGAAAACCATTTTTCTTGTCTGTATTTATTTTTAAATGTGGAGAAAAACGGAAATTGGCTGCTTTTTTGGGTTATTCTAAATACACTTTGCCATGTCTGCCAAGTCAATAACTATGTGGATTGATAGGTAAGTGGGTAAAAAAAAACGCGATTTTAGTAAAGAGTAAACAGCAGTAAATATGCACAAGGCGGATACTGAAAAGTGCATATTTTCATATAACTTTCTAGACCTGGCCCAATGCATTCTGGGTGTTAAAACCTTATTTTGTTCCCATTGAACTAATTAGACAAGCAGCCCTGAGCTAACCGGATGCGTTGTGTGTACTGACCTGAGCAAGGCTTTCATGCTACACAGAGCTGGCACCTCACAGCTCAGACAGTCCTTATGTATTCTCCTCTAGTCTCTGGTCTGATAGTACTTATTTGAATTGGACGCTCGAGGAATTCGGCAAGGGCTCATAGCTTTAACATCAGGATTTACTCCATCCGGAGCTCCTTTTTCCATAAACCAGTGTCAAGTCAGCCCCCCCCCCCCCCCATTGAAGACAATATGCACCCTTCGAATACATGCAGAGCCGGCTCCTTGATGAAGAGTGATAATGCAATACATTATAATTATAAAGGTGAATACGTTTTCACACACATATTTATGGTATCCTTGAGTGCCCTTGAAGTCAGATTCTAACTAGTCTGATGTAGTTAAGTTTAATATATCAGCCTTACACACTATCTACAATCTACTAGTGCAATTTAAAACTTTTACAGTGGTGGGAGATGCTAACTTTGTCAATCTGAAGACATAGTCTTCCTAAGAAGCTATCCTATAAAAAAAGAGAACATTGCTTCTTTCTTGTCCATGTAGTTGTTTCCCTTGTTTCTCTCATGTCTAAGGGAATACAGAGCACCTGTGTCATTGGCATAATACATAATTCAGATCAACCAATTATTCTTATATCATGTTAGAAAAATATAATTCCAGGAACCCAAAAAGTTTCTTAGAAGCCCACCATTGGTGCCATTGAATGCCGTAGTAGCCAAACACCAAGGCTGCCTCTTCTTGATTCTATCTCCTCTACACAGTCTGACTTTTTGTCTCACTTTTTCAGATTCTTTTTCATCCCTATTCTCTCCATTTGTTACTTTTTCACTATCTTTCGCATTCCTTTGTTTCTCTTTCTTGCCTTCTCTCTTTTGCTCTGGGTCAAAGTTTGATGGCGAAAATTAAGTCGGAGTCCCTAGAAGTGAGTGGTGGTACCCACCACCGGCACACATTAAGCAATGCTTACTATTAATGTGTTTCAACCTGACAGCTGAAACTAAGGTCTAGGCCTCTTGTTCTGCCCCATTGGCTAGACTTATAGTGCTCTTAGAAGCCTTAAGATGACTTGTGGGACTAGGAATTTGTCAGGCGTGCCACAGAAAAGGCACAGTAGTTTACTCTGGTTTTGCCTGAGGAGTGCATGTCTTGTATCCTAAACCAACCCCTTCCTTATCTTTCAGGTATGAAAATGAGCTGGCCATGCGCCAGAGCGTGGAGGCCGACATCAATGGGCTGCGCCGCGTCCTGGATGAACTGACCATGGCCAGATCTGAACTGGAGATGCAGATCGAGAGCCTGACCGAGGAGCTGGCCTACCTCAAGAAGAACCACCAAGAGGTAGAGGGCAGACCTAGTGCTTTGTTTCCTGCTAAACCATGGTCCATTAATAACACCTTTTCCAGCACAGGAACTCTTGAAAACCTCTTTTCAATAAGTGTGATTGGCCCCCAGTTCTCTTTTTAGGCCTCCTGAGTCTATTTTACACCTACATCTTTTCTACAAAAGACAAGTAATGAAGGTATAGTGAATACGCAGGGTTAATTTACTGGGGAAAGAGGTGACCTTCTAGAAGAGGAGGGAGCTACTGAGAAAAGCCTGATCTGGTTGTTAAAGGTTGTCGGGTCTGTTCCGCACTATGTTCCACAGGGAGGGAGAGTGTCCCATGTGTGTGTGGTTTAAGAGGCAGTATGTTGTCTTTTGAGCTATTTTTTCTCCTGGCAGAGGCACTGTTTTTTGGGACGAGGTCTTTAGTGGGTAAGAATGTGATCAGATATGAGACTGTTCTCTATTGCAACATGGCTTCTAGAGGCCAAGGCAGATGTCTATGTAGTTGCCTCTCATACTTGGATGGGGTCTAGTAGTTCTCTATATATCATGGTGTGTTCTAATGGCATAAATTACATTTGTAGATTTATACGGCACTGCTTATCACCCGTGAGGGCATCCAGGCGCTGTCTATGGGTGCAGGGAGATTAAGGGATTTGCCCAGAATCACTGGATTTTGAGCCAATGCTGAGACTCTAACCCGGCTCCCTGAGTTGGCAGTTCTGGCCAATACGCCACATCCTCTCCCCTATAGGGTGTGATTGTATTGTGTAATATGTTTTGGTCTTCTGAAAAGGCTTGGTCCAAACTGCCATGGGATCTCACAAGCTACCATGTTGTCTATTTAAGTTGTGAATTATACTTACCTAGTGAATTGTCTATTGAGGTCTGTAGTCTCCTGTCCGTGGGTGTGACCTTATGAGTTCTGCTGGCGAATTATATGATCTTTCAGGTAAGGTCTGTTGGTAACTAGTTGTACCAGAAACAAGTTCCAGGTATTGAATTGCACCGGACTAGTGTCTGGCCCATAGGGTTATAATGTGGTCTATCTATTGGTGTCAACTTTCATCAATAGGACACATCTGTGTTTTTTGGTGTTTTAACTAGTAAGGTTCGTGTAGCATTAATACAAGGATGTGGTCTAAACAGGAGGCTGCTGGGATGGTGTGAGGGTTGTTTAGTTGTACTTGTATGGTCTGCTAAGCTGAAGAGTGTCAGTTAGTAGCAGGATTTAGATTCTGCTGGAGGGGTGTGGTCTGGTGGGAAGATGCGTGTTATAGAGCTAAAGGAAATGGTCTAATTTGAGGGAGTGGTCCTTATTAAATAGTAAGGTAAAGTGTAAAGGGCTATAATGGGGGTTGGATCTTGGTGGAGGTGAGGTTGTCTGAAGAAAGAGAGTCCTATGTAGGATCCAGTGTTACAGTGATACAAGGTGTGAGTCAATGAATGGTGCTTTGTCCAGTGACAGACTGTAGTCTTGTTGGAGGAGTGTGGATTAGTGGAAGATGTTGTTGTTTAATAGGACGACCTGTGATGTCATGTTATGGATGTCGACTTTTAATAGGAGGCATGGTCTAATAAAATCTGGTGTATTTAAAGATTTGCAACTGTTTTCTGGGCTCTAATGATCACTTTCTTTAGGGCGAATATCGGGTTCATACAGATATATGATTCCAATGCCCTCTAGTCAATTCACACAGCATCCATTTTAATATCTAGTGTCCCCTATACCCTCTACATGTGTATTTAGTTCCTGTCCATATGATCTGCAAGCCAATGGTCTTCTTGCTCTGCACAGGAAATGATGTCAGTGAGTGGCACTGCTTCTGGTGAAGTGAGTGTCGAGATGGACGCTGCTCCTGGACAAGACCTCACCGAAGTCCTGAATAGAATGAGAGGCGATTATGAGTCGCTGGCGGAGAAGAACCGCAGAGAAGCCCAGGCCCAGTTCTTGAAAGCGGTAAGAAGTTTGTTACAAAGGCGTACTGTGCAATGTAATATGGTGAGCAGCCTAATATGCAGGTATATTTCACAGTTGTTGGATCCTAACAATGCTCTCCTCTCTCTTTCAATCTGTTGTCTCAGTCTGAAGAATTGAAAGTGCAGCTCACCGAGAACGTGCAGGCGGTGCAGTCATCGAAGAGCGAGGTGACAGATACTCGTCGCACTCTCCAGAGCTTGGAGATTGAGCTTCAGTCCCAGTTGGCCATGGTACGTATGTCTCAGATACCGTGTGCTTCTCAGAGGTAGTGGAACACACGTTTACTCACTCGAGTGTATACTTTTAAAGCTCTCTCTTTATACATAGGTGTAGGCTTTTTAAGTAATCTGGATATATTTCTAATACTATTCCTAATTACTTAGAATGAAAAAAACTAATTTCAGCAGCAGCTTTCCCCCAAATTATAAACCTGCATGTTTAAAATTAAAAAAAATAGACAATACATGATATAGTGATATGTTCATGGACAGCATATGTGCGAACACTTCCAAGAATTGAAACATCTTCATTTTTTTTACTGACATTACAGCCTACCCCACTAAGTGGCACAAAAAATGGTGCAGCTTTGTGGGCATAGTGTTTCACAGTGAGAGGTGCAGGGTGTTCAGCCATTAGTATAGTGCATATAAACCATAAACAAAAGGATGCTCTCAACATGAAGTGCCAATAAACATGCACTTTATCAAACGGTTCTGTAATCTCTGCCAGCCTAGTTGACATGCTTGTAGTTCTCTGGCTTGTTCTGTAACATGCTGGGTTCATCTATTGACAGAAAAGCTCCCTGGAACAAACCTTGGCAGAGACAGAAGGAAGTTACGTAGCCCAGCTCATGCAGATGCAACAGAGGATCAGCGGCCTGGAGGCGCAGCTCATGCAGCTCCGCAGCGACATGGAGCAGCAGAGCTATGAGTACCAGCAGCTCCTGGACATCAAGACCCAGCTGGAGATGGAGATTGAGACCTACCGGCGCCTGCTGCAGGGGGAGTTTGGGTAAGGAAAGCTTTTATAGATCTCTTACAACTCTCTTATAAGGGGCAAGAATTGTCTACTGGAAGGATCTCAATCCTAGTCAACAACGTCCGCTTAGACCTTATTAGAGTGACACCGATACACATTCTTGTGGTGACCTCATGGACATTATCGGAGTGCCACTCATAACCCTTTCCAACGACGCTATAGACTTTGATGGGTTGTATGTCAGAGTAGCGAGGATAAAAATATATAATTGTTAAAATACAGTGGCCAAAATATCGACTAACAGAATATCCTGAGGGTATATACTTACATATACCTGGAGCTAAAAATAGTAAACCTATATACTCAACCCTTCACAATATTCTAGTAGTCAATATTGTAAACCTGACTATTCTGTCAGTAAACCCTTTGAGTGCCACTCATGCTGACTTCCAATGACTCCATCAGCCTTAATGACACTCATACCTAATTCTAACGTACCTCTGGACTTTAAAGGAAAGCACCCCATACACATTCTCAGTAACTCCACAGATGGTATTTGAGTGTACCTCTTAATCAGTACCACTGAGTTAGGCCGCTGTATTTCGATAGATATGTATCCACAGGAAATGTACTTTGAGTATTTCTCAAAAGTAACATCAATGGCCCAGAGACTTTACTGGAGTGGAACTTATCCTCAGCATCACTGCCCCATACCTCGTGTGATGGTTTAAACATAGCAGCATCAAAATCCTGTTGCCTTTGTGGTGTTTTAAACATAGCAGCAACAATGTCTTTTAGTTTTTTAGTGAAGTCTTGCCTATAAGATATATCACAGGTCTGGTACACTGCATTCATTTTTCTCATATTCAACATAAAGGAAATTTCCCTCAGTGAAATCATGTTCCTGAATAGGAGCATGCTGCAATGGCGTCTTACACATCCTCATTTATCCCATACATATAGAGAAGTCTCAGCAGTGGCCCAACTCCTATAGATTTATGTTTTAGAAAATAGGAAGGCTGTGTTCTTTGCATGAGCTCTTTTATGATTTCTTTAATACTATCGTCTTATGAGTCGTGTAGCCAAATTGGGGTAAAGAATGTTTCCCTATAATTGGTTCACAAACTCTCTGCCTTAAAATATTAATGTAAGCATGCTAGTAGTAGGAAACCATGACATCTGCTAACTTTCAATGTGGCAAAGAAGGTCCACTGTTACTAAAAAACATAAAACATATGTTTTTTCAACAGCAGCGCCAGCCAATCATCTTTTGAGATGTCGTCTACTAAAAGTTCTACAGTATCCTCGTCCCAAAGCTCCACCACAGAAGTGAAATCACAGACCTCGTCGGTGGATTCCAAGAAAGGTGTGCAAGCATTTCCACATCACTAGGTTGCTTTCTTTCTCCATGTTCAGGTTCGATAGCAGTCATAGCCTAGTTGACATGATCTGTGAATGGCAGGTCATGCCTTCATAGGCAGGCAGAGCTCTGGGAATGTCATAGCAAACACTTTCTTAACTCTGAAGTGTTGATTGTAGATCCTGTTTGATGCTTGGGTGCAGACATGTGTTTAAAGAGAGTGTGCTTCCCTATCAAATGGGGACCAGTAGAGAGTAAACCTGAAAATATATAAGAACTGGTTTGAAGTAGTCTGTTTTCAATTTTAATACACACAGCTAAAAAGTAGAGGAGCTCTCGGGAAGGGAGAAACAGATGGTAGGAAGAAATTGGACAGGTTGGGGAGGACAGAGTATAGAAACCTAGAACGAGCGTGAGAGGGTGTAGAAAAAACAAGAGATCCCATGTGAATGGAAAGTGTACTCCTTCCTAAGTAAAAGCATGAGGTGAGAACGAAGGTGTCAAAATGATAGAAATAAAGGTGCAGAGTATCTGGTGGGAACATCTCAGCAAACAAACCAGAAAGAAAACCACAAACAAGAAGTGACATTAGGTGCTCCATAAATGAAAAACAACTTGTGGAAATATTTAAAGAAGCCATTTCGCAAGTTTGAATATATCAACCTAGTGAATGCAATCCCTTTTTGTGGAGAATGTTTCCTGAAAAGAGGTTAATAGGAACAGGCATTTTCAATTGTATTCCTCAAGACGACACAGAACTTGTCTGCAAAACCTGATAGAAAAGGAGATACCAAATGTTAGCATACTCTCCATTTGACAGTTCACTGGTCTTCAGGCAGCCCCTACTTGCCTCTCCTCTGCTGGATCACCATAAGAGACATTAATTGTCTGCGGCATCTAGGTAGTCAAAGTAAATGCAGTAACTATTTGCAGACTCCCACTCTTTATCCCGTAAAATTTTAGAATTGTCTATAGTGGAAGCAGATACATTTCACCATCAGATTGTTCTTCCACAGTGCTGACTTTAAAAAGATCAATTCAGGCAAGGACTCCACAGACTGTCTTGTTCTTCGTACCTGACAGCAATTAATGCAGTGCTATCTTGTACCCAGCAGGTAGTGTCACTTTGGTCCAAATCCCATGGGCCTTCCTCAGGTACCTGGAAGAATCCCCGGCATCTGTTATTACGACTGAATGTTTAGAACTGGTTGGTAAGGTCATGATGGGAAGAGGAGTCTCAAGGGTAAAATGAGGTACCCTCTAAAGATAGACTCAAGCACATCTATTGGTAGAATTAGGCATGCTCTAAGTCCTCACATGATTTTTTGCACTTACATTTGTGTGAGCGAAAGAAGAATGAACCTGTGCTTCTGGTGCCTTTACAAAGAGGATGAAGCCAGATATTTGGTAACGTTATTCCATCCAAGGCAAATGAGGTGAACCCCTCCAGGAGGGTAAACTGGGGTCTAGGCCTCTTGTTCTGCCTCATTGGCTAGACCTACAATGTTCTTCGAAAGCTCCCTCTAACTGACTAAAAATAACACTACATACCTCAGAGAAGGACTAGACCCACGAATTGCTTCTAGTGGCTACAAAATGGATACATTCCAGACTTCCAGTTTGTTCTTTTGATAGTTGCCCTTGATTGGCATGGGGCATGTTCAGCATGGTTTTCATGTTTCAGACGTTCTATTGCACTTCTGCGGCACACACATTTGATGTTCAGCCAAAGCCCATAAAATGACTCTTTTCCTGAATGGTATTCGCTCAGGGCACCGCGTAAAAACAGAGGTAGCAACATGGACATTTACATAAAATTGGGGGACCGAATATGTAGTACACAATGCATATATGAAACATACTTTAGACATTTTTTATTCTGCTTGGAACTTATTTACTGCTTTCAAACCACAACATATTTTTATCTATAATATTATAATATTGAATTTATAATGGTTTTTACTGTAACATATAAGGTTCCATGGAACCTATAAGTATGATAAACATTTTAAATTTTTTTTACAATCGAGGGTTACTTTGGAGACATGTGACGGTCATTAGGAAAAGGGATAGGCTAGATTTGCGCAAAAAGTGAGTAACGGTTCAGCACTCTTTAATCCTCTTGTCTTTTGAAGTGCACTCATCTAACACCAGAAAAGAAGAGATGGATTGAGAAGAGATCCTCATGGCACTGTTGGTCTACAGCCTCCCAAAGGGATACCCGTCACATGCTTTTGATTGCCACAAAAATGTTAGTCATGGGTTCAAAATGCTTGTCCTATTCCTACTTTGCAGTTCTAATTTCTAATTTGCACTTATTGTTTCTTGATACTTCAGACCCCAACAAAACCAGGAAGGTGAAGACCATCGTTGAGGAAGTTGTTGACGGCGTAGTTGTGTCTTCCCGCATTGAGGAAATTGAGGAGGACGTGACAAATAAGAAATAAGCACATATTACAGAAGAGCAGCCTTTCCAAAGAAAACAGAACCAGAGAGAAAGTAACCACTGGAGATTTCGCATGTTGTGTCGCTATGATAAATATGGGACAATGCAGCAGACTGAAGGAGTAGCAATGTGCACACACCCCTTGTCTCTCAGTACAGGTTAATAACATCTCCACAGCACCAATGCTTTCACCACAGTTCTAAAATGTGACAAAAGGGGCAAACTCTAGGAGTAATGCCACATTACCTCAGATAGAACCAATGGGAAGCTAGATATCACAGAATAGTTATGTAGTTGTAGATTTACTACTTGTTGTAAATAGTGAAGGTGACAGCGAAGCCAAGGGAAAGCACTGTACATGAATGCATTGGTTAAAAGGAGTTATGCCTGTATGTGGAGTCACAGGGTTGGGAAACAGAAGATTAGAATGATTGGAGTCCCTTGATTCATGAATACACGTCTTTCTATAAATAAGTGACTCAAATGCTAATAAGAGAAAAAAGGAATAAGAGTAAATGTGAACTTTTGACAATTTATTAGATGAAAAAAGTCCTACTTTGAAGTTCTTACTTTTGTACATTTTTTAAGAGCTCCTAGAAAGAAAAAATATCAGGTACAGGAACTATACACATATTCTTACCTCTGCGTAAGGTTGTACACAGAATTTCTTCTTCCCTTAGGAAAGAGTGCATTGTATCAAAACTGTTCAAGACCCCATGTGTTTCTCAGAATTAAATCCTACCTTTAGATCCCTAAATATGTCACGTTTTAACATTTCGGCATAGAAGAGGGCCCTCAGAGCCCGTTTGGTTCAATTTAAAATCTCAGTTTCTCTTTGTGATGGAATAAATGCTCTCTTTCAAGTAATACATGCAGTTCTTGTGCCTCTTTTGTGTGTCTGGGAGTTAGAACAGCCATCTGCCTGCACCCCTACTAGGAATGACATCCAGTTGTCACAGAGTGTCTTCTGCTGCTATGCTTCTGTAGCATAGGGTACCCCACTGCTGCTATACCTCTCTCATACAGGAATTACTTATGCTCCTATGCCTCCTACAGAAATCCCATCTGCAGCTATATCACTTCGGCTGCGATGCCTTTCTCATACAGGAATCACCTCTTCTGCTATACAACGTCTGTGATACAGGAATCACTTCTTCTGCTATACCTCTCATACAGGAATCACATCGGCTGCTATACCTCTGTGATACAGGAATCACATCTGCTGCTATACCTCTGTGATACAGGAAGCACATCTGCTGCTATATCTCTGTCATACATGAATCACATCTGCTGCTATACCTCTGTCATAGAGGAATCATATCTGCTGCTATACCACTTCTGCTGAGATGCCTGTAATACAGGAATCACCTCTTCTGCTATAAAACGTCTGTAATACAGGCATCCTCTCTGATGCTATACCCCTCTCATCCAGGAACCCCCTCTGCTGCTATACCTCTGTCATACAGGAATCACATCTGCTGCTATTTCCTCTGCCATACAGGAATCAAATCTGCTGCTATACCTCTTTCATACAGGAATCACATCTGCTGCCTTACCTCTGTCATAGAGGAATCACATCTGCTGCTATACCACTTCTGCTGAGATGCCTGTCATACAGGAATCACCTCTGCTGCTATACCTCTCTCATCCAGGAAACACCTCTGCTGCTATTCCCATTTCATTCAGGAATCACTTCTGCTGCTATGCCTCTCATACAGCAATCTCGTCTGTTGCTATAGCTCTGTCATACAGGAATGACTACTGCTACTATGCCTCTCATACAGAATTCCCATCTCCTGCTATACCTCACAGGAATCACATCTGATGCTATACCTCTCTCATACCAGAATCACTTCTGTTGATATACCACTATCACTGCTGCTGCTATACATCTGTCATACAGGAATCACTTCCGCCGCTGTACTATGCCTCTCTCATACAGAAATTCCATCTCCTGCTATACCTCTCATACAGGAATCACATCTGATGCTATACCTCTCTCATACCAAAATCACTTCTGTTGCTATATCACTATTGCTGCTATGCCTCTGTAATACAGGAATCAACTATGCTGCTATACTATTTCTGCTGCTATACCTCTCATACAGGAATCACTTCTGCTGCTATACCTCTCAGACAGGAATCACTTCTGCTGCTGTGCCTCTCTAATACACTAATAACTTCTGCTGTTATACCTCCCTCATACAGGAATCAATTCTGCTGCTACACCTCCCTCATACAGGAATCACTTCTGCTGCTATACCTCCCCCATACAGGAATCACTTCTGCTGCAATACCTCTATCATACAGGAATCACTTCTGTTGCTATACCTCCCTCATACAGGAATCACTTCTGCTGCTATGCCTCCCTCGTACAGGAATACATTCTGCTGCTATACCTCCCTCATACAGGAATCACTTCTGCTGCTATACCTCACTCAGACAGGAATCACTTCTGCTGCTATACCTCACTCATACAGGAATCACGTCTGCTGCTATACCTCCCTCATACAGGAATACCTTCTGCTGCTATACCTTCCTCATACAGGAATCAATTCTGCTACTATACCACCCTCATACAGGAATCACTTCTGCTGCTATACCTCCCTCATACAGGAATCACTTCTGCTGCTATACCTCCCTCATACAGGAATACCTTCTGCTGCTATACCTTCCTCATACAGGAATCAATTCTGCTACTATACGACCCTCATACAGGAATCACTTCTGCTGCTATACCTCACTCAGACAGGAATCACTTCTGCTGCTACACCTCCCTCATACAGGAATCACTTCTGCTGCTACACCTCCCTCATACAGGAATCACTTCTGCTGCTACACCTCCCTCATACAGGAATCACTTCTGCTGCTACACCTCCCTTATACAGGAATCACTTCTCCTGCTATACCTCCCTCATACAGGAATCACTTCTGCTGCTATACCTCCCTCATACAGGATTTCACTTCAGCTGCTATACCACTCTCATATAGGAAGCACGTCTGCTACTGTATACGTTTCTCATACAGGAATCATAGTGTGCCCTCTGCTTCTATAGCTCTGCCACACACACATTCCTGTGTGTTCTCTACTGATATTCCACTTCCACAGGATTCCACTTCTACTGCTATACCTCTCGTATAGGAATCACCTGTGCTACTATACATCTCTCATACAGTTATCATAGGTTTCCCTCGGCTGCTGTACGCCTCTCATACACAAATTCGGGTGTGTTCTCTGCTGCTACACCACTTACATACAGGAAATACTTCTGTTGCTATATCTCCCATACAGGACTCAGCTCTGCTACTATAGCTTTCTCCTAGAGGAATTATAGTGTGTCCTCAGCTGTTAGACATCCATCACAGAATGTTCTCTCCTGCTATACCTCTCCCGTACAGGTATTTCAGTGTGGTCTCTGTCTCATGTAATAATCACATCCACTTATCACAGTGCATCCTCTGCGGCTGTACCTCTCACGCAAGGGACTCATACCTAGTTTTCAGAGTGAGTCCCTTACAGGAATACTTCTCTCACACAGAAACCCCGGTGTGTCCTCTGCTGCTTTACTTCTCATTGAGGAAACACAGTGTATCCTGGTCTAAAACATCTCAGTAAAAATCAATGACATCAAGTTATCACAGCTTGTCCTCTGCTGCTATACCTCTCACATATATGGATAGCATCCACATATCACGTGTCCTGTGCTGCTATCCCTGTATTACAAAGGGACACCATTAGGATATCGCAGTGTGTCCACCAATGCTATGCCTCTCTTATACTGGAGTGCTATCCAGGTATTACAGCGTCTTCTTAATAACTGTTTCACATACATAAAAAACTGCAAACTCTCGCTCCAGCCAGTTTCCAGTGCAGCATAGCCCCCTCCAAGGTTCCATTCTCTGCTTTAATTTTCATGTGAAACCATAACCATTAGGAGCACTCCTAAAAACATTCCAACCTTTCTTACTACTTTTGTGCAGATGACGTGCAGTCATGCCTGAAAGTAACTGATCCAGTAGACATTGCCTTCCATGCATTGATGATCCTAGTAAACATCCAGTCCTGGATGATCCATCACCACCTTAAACTAAACTATTTAAAAATAGATCTTGCTATGATCTTTCTCAACTGTGCGACTCCAGTGTAATTGGGGCTGAATGGTCTTAATATCTTAGACTACTGCCCACCCATCATTGGGTTTCCCGTTTTGCTTGACTCATTCATAGCCAAGAATTTCAGCCTCTTCTCACACATGACCTCCCTGCCCAATATTGAACACTTTAAAATCAGACTGCATTGGGGGATTAACCACGTTGTACCTTTTAGGGATTTCAAGCAGATAATTCACTAGACTAGAGGACTCCCCTTCTGACGGATTTGCTAAAAATACATATTGATTTCTTGAAAGCAACATTCCATGCAGTAGCCAGATTGGTCAATCATACCAGGAATTTTGACAGCACCACGACAATTTGGATCTCACTGGGCTTGCTTCTGACTGAAGGAAAAGGCACACTAGAACGGACCCGCATCATGCACAACGTCCTCTACTTAGAACCTTCAAACCAACTAACCAACATACTAGTCATTTCAGGTAGGTAACTGGTATTAAAAAGCACTGACACTCTTCTACTGGAAATACCAATCTGGAGAAGGAGACGAACACTCAGACAATCATTCTCAGTGAATGCACCAAGACTTTGAAATTCCATTCTTCCAGCAAACAGAATGGTTCCTGCCTATGAGATATTTATTAGTTAAATGAAAGGTCGTGACTCATCTTGAGGGAAATCTAGATACGGAACTCGTCATGAAACCAGACAGAGATAGCCTCTTTACAAGTTGAGAGTTTCCAGAGGAAGAGATATCAGATGCTGCCTTCTTCACTCTATCTAAATTACATTTCTATTAACTGAATCCCCTCTTCATCCCTCTGTTAAGAAATAGATGCAGAGCTGCACACCACTCATGACTAAAAATGTCACGTGTCTCATACTATACCCATCCCTAGCTCAACTCTTAATTGTATAATTAAAAAATCCATTTTGTACGAAAGATATTCTTTTTTCAAAATGTAATACCTTTTGAAAACTTAACTCCTATAATAGTTTGCCCATATATTGTTCAAGCACAAACAGAAAGGTAGGGCAACAATGCTGGGAATACACAAAAAGCTCTTCATAGAAGTACATGCATTGAAGTGCACCTTCTAGAGTGCACACGTCAAATATTGCAAACGTTGGTAAATGTAATATCTTCATGTTTACACTTTCAACATGAATTGTGGGCCCGATTCACAGAACTAACTTAAGATAAAATCCTAAACTTACTAAGTTACTGCCATTTTGGTATTGACAGAAGGCACTTACTAATGTTGGTATTCACAGAAGGCACCTACTCATTTCAGTATTCACAGAAGTTAGGAGTCCTAACTTTAGGACTCCTAAATGCCTTCTGTGAATACCGAAAGTCTTAAATTCAGGATTTTCTCAGTTTAGGAGTAGTAAAGTTAGGTGTGTGGGTGGCACACAGCAGCTGTAATCCGCACCGGCGCCAGGGAAAAGGGAGGAAAGAGCCATATCTCTGAAAATATGGCGCTCTCCTGCTCCCTCCCTATCGCACAATGCAGCGCAGGCTCGTGGGAGGCTGCGCTGCGTTAAGTGGCGATTTGGTAAATC
The DNA here is from genome assembly GCF_964261635.1 of Lissotriton helveticus. Classification (NCBI taxonomy): domain Eukaryota; kingdom Metazoa; phylum Chordata; class Amphibia; order Caudata; family Salamandridae; genus Lissotriton; species Lissotriton helveticus. Next base: position 1,914,953,721 of record NC_136065.1, read on the forward strand.
TCCCCCTTAGGGTTAAACATAGATTGACGTGCTCCCACAGTCTTCTGTGTATGCTCCATGTAACCATTAAAATGTTAAAGCAGTGTGCAATTGTGCAGTCCATATTCTTACACAGTTCTTACATCTGATAAACAGGGGTGGGTCATATAGCACTGTACTGTACAATGGAACCTCCAAGATATTTAAACAATGTTATGAATAAGAGAATGATGAATTCAATATTATGAGAATGAATCTGCAAAGCACATTTGATGCTATACAAATTTTCTCTTGTGCTATGCAAATGGCCCCTTAGTCTGAGCCTCAAAAATACGCCACCAATTGCATTACAATCAGTAAATAATCTGTTTACTATGATCAAATTCATCCATTAAATGGGAATTCAAAACCCATAAATGTATAAACAATTCTTAGTATTTTAATACCAAGTATTTAGAATCTTACATTTAAAATTCTTGTTTTGACAATATTGCAACTAGAAAGCAAGTAATGAAAGATGAGTAGATAAACAAGGTAGCCATAATTTGTAAGCAAACCACCAATAAGCTTAAAAGATAATTCTATCAGGAGTATCTGTCATGTTCAAACCTTGTCCTAGTATATCATGCATGTCGAATGATTTTAGCAACAGCAAAGCTAACCACAGGTGATCAGATATATATTACACTATGATTAATGAAACCAGGATATAACCATTGCCTACTTGCCTATTTATATAGAGGACAGAATGGCAAACAAAATAATTTTGGAGGAGGCGCAGTTCCCATCAAATTCATAACCTGCTCGCGAACTAGTAGGGGTTTAATATAAATCAGGCATACAGCACATTAGATTTTGCATTGTACACTGGATTCACAAATATCCCACACCCTAGAACTGGTTTAGCTTGCGAGTGGTCCCTGGCAGATTTTATTTCAAAGAACTAACAAAAGGTACTTCACACTAATGAGTTCTATGTGCCTGGGAAGTTTAATGTAGTGCTGCTCAGTACAATCCTTTCCTGGGTATTGGAGAAAGAAGCATTGAAGTCCCATTTATTGTTTTAGGATCTAACATTTTCTTACAACGTTAAAATCTATAGGAATTTTTTCACAGTGCCAGAACAAATCAGAGCATTAACTGTGATGTTTAGTGAATGATGGCCTCTGGCTTCCTATAGGAGACTGTGTCATATTCAATGCACCAGGCCTCATCTAATCCCTCAAGATCCCTGGTGAAAAGAAACATCTAAGAAGTAAAAAGGAATTGAGACTGAAAATAGGGAAATTCAATTTTCACCCAATTCTGTACAATATTTTTCAGAAGGTGACCAAACTTGGTGAAATGCTACTCCTAAAGAATTTTCTTCAGTTTAGGAGAAAACTGAACACTCCCCTGTTCAACTGCTATCACTGCACTAATCACAAGTGTCCTCACCATTGGTTCTCATCCTTTCTGCTTGTTATTATAAAGAGACTCTACAATTCTCTATAGCTCAAACTCTTCTTTCTTCTCCTTGCCATCCCACTCTTCTCAGCCTTCATGGTTTTCCATTTAAATGTAATTTTCATAGCATTCTGCAGAACCCAGTACTATTTGTTTTTGTTTTATTATCGCTTGTATGACCAACAAAGCGTTGCACCACAATACCCCCTCCTACCTGTCCCAGAAACTGACTCTATCGGGAGGAAACAGAACCTCCAGAAGCACAAGCTCTCTACTTCTCAAGCCAAAGAAATGCAAGAAAAAACTGCAACCATTCCTTCTTTGGAATGGCTCCAAACATCTAAACTCTTTACCCAAGGAGATCAGACGCAACCCATCCAAATCCCTCTTCGGAAAAAAGTAAAAATGTTTCTTCAAAAAAAATCCTCTCTCTGAGAATCAGGCTGCTGGTACCCGTACCTCACACCTCCCACGTAACGTGTACAACACTACCTCAGCGGGAACTGTGCCTCTACTCTCCCCACCCTGTAACTCCCTCCCTCTTCTACCGCAGAACCTTGCATTCGCATATTCTACTGGATATTGTGTTGTTTAAATTTTTTATATTTTGTTACTTGTATTTTAATTTACAATTATGTAACCAGAGTATTTGTGGCTCTTTGCTTACATATCTCATTCTATATCATTTTCTCTTTTATCATTACTATGTATTCTTATGTAATTATTATGTTCCTAATGTTATCCTGTTGTGCTGACTCTGTAATGCACTCTGACACCTTCGGGTCATGTTCTCGCTATATAAAACTCCTCAAATAAATGCATCTAAAGCACACTAATGCCTTTCTTTTGGTAGTGCAGCACTATATGAATAAGTTATATAAATGAATGATTTGATTAAAATGTAACCTAAACTATGGAGAAGCAGTAAAGAACCATTACAAGTGATCATATTTGTAGAAGTTATGCATCTAACATTAGGTTCCCTAGGTAAATCAGATAATTCTGGAAATATCCACTAGTAGCAACTAGCTAGATAATATTAACACATCCATGCCAATTGTTTGAATCATGATAACATTGAAGCCTTTTTTAAGCCTCTCCGATCCTTGGCACTAGAAGACATTGCCAAATATTGGATTCCATGACAAATTTAGAGAAAACTTCAGGAGTTCTAAAGGTAAATAGTCAAAACTGAGATTTAGTAATGTTACGTTACTCCTTATAACATGATTATTCTATTTCTCATAGAACTTTTTAAGGTGTGCTAACGTTGGGAAGCTTTTTTTTTCAAAACTTCATACATTTTCCCCACTCTATGGAGTAGGCTATATGTATCCAACTAGTTGTATGCCTTTTAATGGAAAGTTTGAGAAGGTAAATTGTTTATTAGGGAACGTCCACATCTATTGCAGGTTGACACAGAGAATGCCTTCAATGACCCATGTCATATTGATCCAAACTCAGGAATTTCTGAATTTCTGCCACCCAAGGAGAAGCCTTTATATGAGGCAAACAGTTCACTTCCTCGGTGCAAGCTTGGTGCTTGAACAGGAAAAGTCACTCCATCCTTTAGGAGGCCTTGGTAGAATTCCTATGCAGATTTCCACCATTAAATGTGATGTTTACAAACTTCTGAAAATGTGTGTTAAATTCTTTAGAACAAGCATTTGCAATGCAATAGGTCTCGCATTATTAACGTTTGAGCTATTGGTGTTGCATTATTTAGCAATGCCAATAGCTCAAACTTTATTAATATGAGACCTATTGCATTGCAAATGCATGTTTTAGTAGTGGGATATTTGGTCCATCTCCATCTTCAGGTAATCTAAGAGGGATTTTTGGTGGAGAAATGCATTCACAATTTTGGTCCATAAGGGTGTAACAGATTGCTTGATCTCTTTCAGTAGGTGTGAGGGAATGGGTGGTAGGTTTTATTGATTGCATGTTTTTCTGGATTTCCCTCTCAGACATAAGTATGAAACTGTTCCAGAAGGCTCCGTTTTCCCTTGGGAGATATGGGGAATGTTGGACAGTATATATGTTGTGTGTTGTGAGAGTGGGGTTGGTGATACTCTAGGTTGGGTACTTGCTAAGCTGGGAATAGAGTTGCTTATGGTTGCGATATTGTCTTTAAAGAAAGTTGGTGTACCTAGATAAGTCAACTGGATACACCCTTTAGACTGCCTTAGTGTCTAACCTGGCATGGGCTCCGACATAGAAAGACGCATGGACCCAAGGTGTATTGTAGGGTGGGGGGGGTATAACTTTACCTGCCCTGATGGGACACCCTATGCACTCTCCCAGCATACAGCAATAGGCTGCTTTACTCGAGCACAATTGTTTAGTGACTGGGGTTAAACTCTTCTTTTTGGGGGAGGGGGTGGGGATGGCGTTGGGGATTAAATACTGTCATACTTGCCTTCTTATGTGAAAACGTGATTCAATTCCTCGCGAGTGGTAATAAGCATTATATCAATGCAATTTCAATAAAAACGTTTAACGTGGTAATGCGCCGCTGCCTACTAAAGGAAATTAAGTTCCTTGAAAGGATTTCATTGACAGTTTATTTGTTAAAAATTACCCCAAAACTTCTGGTCAGACTGCAGTTCAAATATTCACATTGACAGTCCTTTTTATTCTTTCTCCCTTGAGGGTGGCCCGTATTTGTTCCCTGAAGGCTGTTTCGTCACATTGATGTGCCTCCACCAAGGCAATGCAAGGAGCTGTGCTTGCTTTCATACTTTGTTGGGAATGTGAAAGTGCCACAGCTGGACTAGTGTTCAGAGCAGCGTAACAGACTTTGTCAGCTAGCGGGAATTTGACTCCCTGGCAATATCATCTCGATTTGCGTTGTTGTATTTGTCAGGTACATATTTTCCGTTAACGTTACACTTGGCAAAGCAGTTTGTCGCACCTGGTTTGGGGCTCCCTTCGAATAGGGTGTACAGACGGGGGGAAAACGCCCAGAGACCCCCCCCCCCTATTTTCCTCTACGGCCCCTTAACCCGCCTCCGAGCATTGGAAAGGAGTTAAACAGTACAAGGATCTGTTACCACCACCACTGACAATTGCACCATTTGCTGAAGGACACCCTGTGAGCTAATTTTAGACCCATAAAAATGTATTTGCTGATTAGCAAAGCAGCTCTGGATAAGGGCGGAAAGCCCCGGAGGTTACTGGCCATAAATCAAATCAAATCAAATAATCTTTATAAAAGTACAGATCATCACCACCAATAGAACTTAAAATATACAATCATCCAATACGTATACAGAGTTACATTAAAAATAGAAGCATAGGGTTAGGCGTGCTGAATATAGCATTGTTAATGGCATAGTGCATATTCAAAAATTGAATAGTCCAAGGTGCAGGAATTGCAATAAGTGCAAATAAAGTGCTATACGTGCAGTCAGACAAGCAGCAAAACTAGAAGCAACATAGTGCAAAATTGGAGGTTAAACACTTTAAACTAGTGTGCAAAATCAGCAGTTATCTATAGACAAAGTCTTGCAGAGGACAATATATGTGCAAAGTCAGCAGTATTCTATAAATAAGGTACTACAACGGGCAGAATATCAATCAACAGCACACATCAAATTATAGGAATGCGCAAGCTAAAGCATCATTTTCAATGTTCCTAATTCTGTTAACCATAAACGATGAAGATCTTTTAAATGCCAGATGGAACATGTGGGCGCCATGTACACTAATTAAAATACAATATACAAATATGTTACATGTTTAATAGTCGCATTAAAGATGGTTCATGGAAGCACGTGAACGTACCACAGATTGCAAAAATGAGCTTGCTCGAAAAATCATCTTGTCGCTTCCTAACCTCAATATTTCATGATATGCCAAATTAAAATCAGTAATGGCTTGTGCTCTAAAGTAGGGAATTAAATACTGTTTGGTGTATCTGACATAAAATTTACAAAAGAACAAAAAATGTAATAGTGTTTGATTACTACCAATGCCACATGGGCAGCACAACTTCTCAAGGTTATTATTAAATTCAATTGGAAAACAAAGTGAGTATTTAATGCTGCCATCCCTGAGATGGAAAAGTAAACTCCTTTTCCATCTCCCTATGTTTTTCCTAAGATATTCCTGTGGCATCTGCTAATCGTTGCCTGATAACACCAAAATAGGGATATATCTGACAATCGATGGTTTGCAATGTTTAGTAGTTCCTCTTTCCTTACGATATAGATCATACAATGCCCCCCTTACTGATTTTATACTTATGCCATCTGTTGATAATGGATGGAGGAAGGTGTGCTCCAGCTTCACACTGGCTAGGCTATTTTTTACTGCGCCAATCCAGGGTATGCTGCTACCCCTATCACACTTGAGGCAATCTGCGATTATTTCTTGTGATAAAATCGCAGCGGGATTTCGCCATATCTTTAACCAAAATAATTCCGGCCGGGATTTAATAAAATCCTCCACATAATGTAAATTCAATTCTTTATGGCATATATAATTAGGAGATGAGATTTGTGCCCCAAGGACCTTTCTACAAAATCAGTTCTCCTCAGTTTGGATCCCACTGCAATTCACGTACCCCCATACTTCGGCACCATAAGTAGCCATTGGTACGCATTCAGATTTATAAATCTGTAATAGGGGTATCACCACCTCTGCCTGCTTAGGCTGTCGCAGACTAATGATAGAGTTAACTGCCTTTCCAAGTTTATTTCTGCCATGAGCTACATGGGGTTGGCATGAACCTGAGTCTGAGAAAACTAAACCCAAATAAGGGAAAGTGCTTGTGCATTTTAGGGAATCAAATCCCGATATTATATGATTAATGCGATGTTTTATTGGCCCACAGGACATTATGTATGATTTTTTCAAATTAGTACGAAGGTCCAAGTCTGCCATAAAGGACACAAAACCCGGAATTAAACTGCGAAGTGCTTTCGGGGTGCGGCCCATGAGGACCGCGTCATCCGCGTATAAAAGTACGGGGAGCAATTTGCCATTAATTTTAGGTACATCACATGTCAGTTTGGACAGGGAGTTGTGTAGTTCGTTTATGTAAAGAATAAAAAGTAGAGGGGCTAAGACACAACCTTGTCTAACCCATCTACCAATTACAATGTCCCCGGAGACCTCCCCTTCATTGCTTATCCTCACCTGTGCTTTTAAGTCTGCGCAAATACGCCAAAAAGTGAACAAGTGCCTCATCCAACCCATCATTTAAAAGGATCTCCCATAAACGTGATCTATTAACAAAATCAAACGCTGAGGTTAAATCCATAAAACCCAAATATAGTGGAACTTTTTGAGCGATGGTATATTTACCCAGTATGAGGTTTAAGTTCAAACACTGTTCTACAGTTCCAACATTACTCCTAAAACCCAGCTGACAGTGATTTAGAAGTTGGTTGTCTTCTGCCCAATTCCTAATCTTGTTAAAAACAACCCTACCCAAAATCTTCAAGGTGTAATCTATCAGCGATATTGGGCGATAACAGCTGGGGTTGGATCTTTCACCCTTCTTAAAAATTGTCACAATTATACTAGTTGACCAAGTATTTGGAATAATTGTAGTGGTCAAATTGTTAAAAACATTACATAAAAGGGTGGACCAGAAGTCAAGTTCAGATTTAATAAGATCAATTGACAGTCCATCAGAACCTGGGGCTTTATTCCCTGCGCTTTGACGTATGGCATCTTCGACTTCAGTTATTTATATGGCAACCTTTGCGACTGGGCAAAGGCTATTAGCGGTCGTTTTGGGGGTGGTATATATTCATGCAAAATGCTCCTCCCATGTCTCGCTTGATATGTTGCAACTTATGGGAGTAATGTTCGATCCCATAGACCTCATGGCTTTTACTTCATTCCAAAACCCCTTTACATCTTTGAGTGAGGCAGCACAAGCGAGAGAGTCCCACCGTTCCTTCAGTATCGCCTCTGAGCATAGTTTAGTTGCTTTCTTATAACACGCTCTCAGTTCTCTGATCAAAGTTATGTCCCTGGGTTTATCAGCCAGTGCTTCACGTAGTTCTCTATTTGCCCGGGAGCAAGTGCCATCGAACCATCTAGGTTTCTTACTCAGGTTCGTAACGGGTCTTGAAATTTCATGTTTAATGCCAGCGCATAACCCGGTGAAGGCCTGGACAATCTCTGTACCTGAACAGCTACTGGATAAACACGACTCCACCAATAGGGGATAGGAGTTTAATATACGTGCAAATAGGGCTTTGTTATCTATGCCCTTCCAGATCACTTTAAGTTTGTCTGTTGATACCACCAGGTTCTTAGCCCCTATTTCCTTCCGAATTATAAATTTAGTAAAAAATCTAATTGTTGTTAAAATTGGGTTATGGTCACTATAACTAGTGCCTAAGATCTCAGCCTTGACTAAACAATTTTCAAGTGAGGATGATATAAAAACATAATCTATGATAGATGAACAACCACGTCCTCTGTAGGTAGGCAATGGACCCTTGTCGGACTCAACACCAGCCTTATCCATAACATTAGTTAAATTCTGGGTGGATAGGTGATTATAGAGTTCTTCCCCTCTTTTGCACGAAATGACCCGGAGAGATGTAACAACAGGGTTATCAATTCTTCTGTACAAATGTGCATTAAAGTCCCCCCCTAGACAGATTCTGTCCAATTTGCCATACCTCTGTTCATCTGCCAAATTGTCAATAAATTCAAACAGGTTAATAAAATTACCATTGGGTAGTGATGTAAAATCATTATTATAAAAATTAATTAAACATATCGTGGTTCCATGTGAATAGATCGTAGCCTGCAAGTTTCCATCGTTTGTATCGAAGGGTTTTATACAGCTCCCAGCTATAATCTTTATCCATGTGGATAATCCCCCACTAGGTCGACCAAATTCAGGGCTCGGTACAATATTGTTGTAGCATACAAAACCCTCAAGAAACAGACGGCTGGTACACCATGTTTCTTGGAACATTGAGAAGTCGTAATTACTAACCAGATTAATCCACTCCACTATGTTCACTTTAGATTTTAGACCTGCGATATTCCAACTAAGTACATTTAGATTTGGGTCTAAGGATCTGGGTTCGATAACATCCTTACAGGTTAATGATGGTTCTACCGAGGGAGCTATTTGGCAAGTGTCTAGGGTTCTGTATCAACCAGGCGGGTCATTGATGGTTCCGTTGGCCCTGCTACAGTGGTCAATGATTTATTCAGTAGTCAATCTTGAATCTCCAGGTCAGACAAAGCGGTGAACCGATTATAGGTAGTGTATGTCGGGATGGCTAAGTTACGAACTCTCTGAGGAGGTCTGTAGAAAAAACCCAATGGTAATAAGATTATGAGGGTTGGAGTGCCATTGTGGTTTGTTTGGCCTTTCAATAACCGATTCACCAGGGAAGGGCGCCTAAAATTCACAACTATACAGTCGCCCAAAATGTTCTTAACTGAGGGCCCCACCCATCCCACCCTTCGGACCATCAGGATTTCCTTAGCGATCTCCATCCCTAGCCCCTTATACTTTGATAACCAATCAATGCACTTGTTTTTAAGTTGGTCCCAGGACTCAATTTGATCTTTCTTCAGCGGGGATACGCCAGCTAAAATTGTGACATAGGAACATGCTTCAGGTAGGTGAAGAACAACCTCAGCGGGATTTTTGACCTATGTATCAGAAATGGGGCTGCTATTTGAACCAATAGTCAATTCAGTTAAAACAGGGACAGGCAATACAGGGGTGGCTAATGTGGGTTTCTGTGATAAATTATTACTAGGAAGCCTATTATCCACGGGTGCATTTAGCAAGGGCAACATGCCTGCCGTAGGACCAGGCATTGAATTAGATAACAGGCTAATCTTGTTGTTACCACATTTTTCACATGCATTGTTAGTGCCAGAGGGCATACATTTACCATTTTCCCCAGCAGTGCCCTGATTAATTACCTCCATGTTTTTTAGATGCCGTTCACCCCTAATTTGGTCAATAATAGTAGCCCCTCTTCTTTTGACATCCTCTTTCTTTACCAAGCTTTCTAGTCTATCTAGGCGTTTAAAAATAGCATTAAATTGTTTATCCATTAGATTTTTCAAACGATCAAAAGCAGAGTCCACTAAAATATCAATAGAGTTTTCATTGGGCCTCCCATGTGCGCCATTTACAGATGTTATTTCAGTTTGGGTGCAAATAGAGTTAGATACAGCTTCCATTGTGGTCAAATCTACAGTGCTGTCATTTATTCGCGCAGTAGGGCTAGCTGTTACCACAGTTGTTCCAGTAACTCCAGGGTTCCACATACTCAAAGGGGTAGGTTGAGATTTTTGGCGAGGTGGTTGTTTCCTCTTACTGCCAGTCATTTTTGATGGCCCTCTCTTCCTTTTCTCCCCCACGGTTTTTGTGGTTAAAGCTGGATTAATAGCACTAGTATTAACTTGGAGCCTCTGTTGGGAGTCTGTAATTTCTACTACATTTTTGTCAGTCACAGAACCCGCAGGTAACATTTCATGATGGGTAGAGTTGTGAATTATTACTGTAGGTGATAGCGGGAGAGGCACCGTAGGGCTGCCACTCTCTGTCCAATTGGATGTATGCGGGTGGGATAACAGTTGGTCCATAGAAAGTCTCCTCTCTATAATTTCAATTTCTGAATTGACCATGTTAAAAGCTTTATCAAGCATGCTTTCAAAAGTGGTGGCGGTCGAGCTCTTTGGGCCCGTAGTAGCTGTTGTAGCTGTACGTCTCCCCATGATACTTGTTTGTTTTTCACTCACCTCGCTCAAGAGCTTGGGGGGGGACCCAGCCCAGCCTCTGCCTGCCCCTGACGGCCACAGACGGCCCGCCCTTTGCCCGGGCTTAGCCCGGCTCCGCCCGCGCGCGTCCGCGGTGCGGGAGGCGTTCTGGTCTTTTCAATCGCCTCCGGGTGCTTGCGGTGGCGTCACAGGTGCGCCCTGACGCCCGGGGCACCTGGGAGTTGAAGTCCTCGGCCGTTGCCCTCACGGCGTTGGGAGAACGCAGGATTCAGAAGCCGTTGCCCTCACGGCCGGAGCTGCGGTAAGGTAAGTGCTCAATTTGCTGGCCTGATGATTTCCCCCGGAGCTCTCGGCGCTCCGGTCTTTTCAATCGCCTCCGGGCGCTTGCGGTGGCGTCACAGGTGCGCTCTGACTCCCGGGGCACCTGGGAGTTGAAGTACTCGGCCGTTGCCCTCACGGCGTTGGGAGGACGCAGGATTCAGAAGCCATTGCCCTCACAGCCGGAGCTGCGGTAAGGTAAGTGCTCAATTTGCTGGCCTAATGATTTCCATGAATACCAAAGTACTTGGGGGTAACAGCCTGTAAAGATCTCAGAAATTGGTGCATAATGAACAAAGGAGTGCGCCTTCTTACAAGATGTGCAGCCCACTGGGCAGTAAACCTGGTTCACGCAGAGCGAGTTCTCGTTTTCCTGCCTCAGGCCTTTTTGCTGGCTCTTGCTTTGGTGAACAAAGCGGTACAAAAGGGGGTGGTGATGGACGGAGCATCTACGCCAATCAAACACTCACAGCCAGTCAACAGATCTGGGTTTAATCAACCACTGTTCTTTAGCCCACTCTGCCACCCCAGTTCAGACATGGCCATATGCAAATCAGTCTGACCCTGTGCCTCATGGGAACAGTCCAGTCCGAACTGCCAAGCCATGCCTTCCTGGACCGGATTCAAGCTTCCTAGGGACCGGTTTCTGGCATTACAGCCGTCTTCAGCCAGGCTTGCTTGAATCCAGTGGCAAAGTGAGCAAGGGACTCACATCTGAGCATACCCTGCCAACTTATGGTGAACAAAGCGGTACAAAAGGGGTTGGTGATGGACGGAGCATCTGAGCCAATCAAACACTCACACCCAGTCAACAGATCTGGGTTTAATCCACCACCGTTCTTTAGCCCACTCTGCCACCCCAGTTCAGACATGGCCATATGCAAATCAGTCTGACCCTGTGCCTCATGGGATCAGTCCAGCCCGAACTGCAAAGCCATGCCTTCACTGGACCGGATTCAATCTTCCTAGGGACCGGTTTCTGGCATTACAGCCGTCTTCAGCTAGGCTTGCTTGAATCCAGTGGCAAAGTGAGCAAGGGACTCACGTCTGAGCATACCCTGCCAACTTATGGTGAACAAAGCGGTACAAAAGGGGGTGGTGATGGACGGAGCTTCTGAGCCAATCAAACACTCACACCCAGTAAACAGATCTGGGTTTAATCAACCACTGTTCTTTAGCCCACTCTTCCACCCCAGTTCAGACATGGCCATATGCAAATCAGTCTGACCCTGTGCCTCATGAGAATAGTCCAGTCCGAACTGCCAAGCCATGCCTTCCCTGGACCGGATTCAAGCTTCCTAGGGACCGGTTTCTGGCATTACAGCCGTCTTCAGCCAGGCTTGCTTGAATCCAGTGGCAAAGTGAGCAAGGGACTCACGTCTGAGCATACCCTGCCAACTTATGATGAACAAAGTGGTACAAAAGGGGGTGGTAATGGACAGAGCATCTGAGCCAATCAAACACTCACACCCAGTCAACAGATCTGGGTTTAATCCACCACCGTTCTTTAGCCCACTCTGCCACCCCAGTTCAGACATGGCCATATGCAAATCAGTCTGACCCTGTGCCTCATGGGAACAGTCCAGCCCGAACAGCCAAGCAATGCCTTCCCTGGACCGGATTCAAGCTTCCTAGGGACCGGTTTCTGGCATTACAGCCGTCTTCAGCCAGGCTTGCTTGAATCCATGAAGCCGTCCATCACCACCCCCTTTTGTACCACTTTGTTCGCCATAAGTTGGCAGGGTATGCTCAGACGTGAGTCCCTTGCTCACTTTGCCACTGGATTCAAGCAAGCCGGGCTGAAGACGGCTAAAATGCCAGAAACCGGTCCGCGGAGGCTTGTTTCCGGTCCAGGGAAGGCCTGGCTTGGCAGTTCGGGCTGGACTGTTCCCATGAGGCACAGGGTCAGACTGATTTGCATATGGCCATGTCTGAACTGGGGTGGCAGAGTGGGCTAAAGAACGGTGATGGATTAAACCCAGATCTGTTGACTGGGCGTGAGTGTTTGATTGGTTCAGATGCTCCGTCCATCACCACCCCCTTTTGTACCACTTGGCTCTTGCTTTGGTGGCGCTTTTTCCCCCCACTTTTCACTTTCTGTGAATAATTTGTCCTCTTTTCCAAATGAAGGATAATGTAAGCAGCGTGTCTATGGTTGTGCTAGTGCATTAAGAGTTGAGGGTTTTCTCCTTTTTGGAAACCTTGTTTGTTTGTTTGTTGCAAAAACCATGTACACGTAAATACCTTGTTGGCTGTTGGACCTACAAGAAAGAACAGGACATTTGTGATACTTTTTTATTTTCACTATTGCCTCCACTCCCCCCCATCAGAGGAAGAGGTGTGGCGCCGCGGGCAGGGCGACTGACGCTGGAATCTGGGGACCACGGTTCGATCCCCGGCTCCGGCGGCAGGTTAGCCCAGCACCATGTGACTCTGGGCAATAGCTCGCTTAATCTTCCCGACGGCCCCCAGCGCCTAGAGACCCTTACGGGTGATTGTGCGCTTTACAAATGTGGACTTTTATCATGAATCTCCCGGTGCCTACCAAAACAAGCCGGGTGAAAGTGGCACCGAACAAAACACGGTTTCTTTCATTTACTTGCTTCCCCGTAAAATGGATCCCAAAAAAAAATGCCCGCCAGTGATGCGCGCGCGCCACAGCGAGCCGTGGTTTTAATTATCACGCCCGTTAATTGAAATCACATGGCCTATTGGTGTCTATTACGCGCACCAAGCGCGTAATAGACACCAATAGGCCGTGGGCGGAGGAACGTGCCCGCCTTTAGCCAATGGTGTGCAGTCTTTTATAAAAAGACGCACGCAAAGGCCAATGGGGTAGCACAAAAGGAATCGCACACACACAAACGTGTGCGATTCCTAGGTCAGTGCTAAAACCCCGTTTTTCACTCACTAAAGGTCTTGCGCAGTTGCAATGCAGGCACGAGGCCTAAAAAGGCTAGCAAATCAGTGGGAAAATGTGCACTGCAGTATAATTAAATGTTTTTATTAATTGGACAGCATACCTTATAAAGGTGTACGTAAGGTTTGGAAAGACAAAAGTCAGATTTTTTGCATTCTAATACCATGTGGTTGTGACATGGGCCACGAGAAGTATAGAGCGTTCACACTAAGTAATAATAAGAGGAAAATAATTTAAGTGATAACTCTTTAGTGCACACAGGGTTTGACCCCCATCTTTTTGCTTTGTTCTATTGTAAAACCATGATGATTAGATTAATTTCTCTATGAACCACCAGAAAACACAACTGCATAGGTGTTTAACATTCTCTCAGCCCCAGAGTGCAAACTACTCCTCCCTCTGCTCTAGCCAGGCCAGCCCCGCCCGCCCTAACTTGGCTCTGAGTCCCCATTGAAAAATAAAATAATAACATCATGTTATTATCATTTTATTTAAAATTATCTGCACTGCTCAAAGAGCAGTGGGGCGACACTACTCGGCCTTAGTGGAGGAGCAGCCACTGCTCAGCCTGAACCATTCTTTACCAGCACAGAGGTGAAACACCAGTGGACTTGCCTCTCCTTCAGCACGGTCCAATGCTGGCAAAAGACAGACAACTGTTGATGCCTTCATTTCAGGGTCCTGTGTTTGCTTCCTTTTCATTTTTGGATGCTTTTGGGCCTCTGGCATGTAAGCGGTGAATCTATTTTCAATGCATGAGGTGCCTCACTGAAAGATGCATGTTCAGTGGCATGTACAGACAAGACAAACATTTTAAGAAAAACACTGCTTGCAAGATGCAAATACTCAAGATAAAAAGATTTGAGATTTGAGATTAAACGACTTAATGGAACACTAACATCTTTTAAAAAACGCAAGTACAACCAAGGTTGTCTGGAGCTGGGCTATTTGATGGATTGCATCTGACAAGTCGATAAAGCAACCTCCATGTCTCTGCATGGACACATTCCTTTTTTATGGTTAATGGTGAGGGTAGTTTGACAGACTAGAGGTGTAAATTTGAGTGTCAGCACCTGAGTAAGAGCTGGCTGAAGAGCAATTCAGAATAGGATAAAACATTGATTAATGTATTGTGTGGTGGGGGGGGGGGGTTCCATGAAGTTCAGGTGAGGGGACTGAGAGCCATATGAAAACAAGCATTCTTAAAGTAAAAGGTCTGGTGTTTGTCAATTTGTTTTGTTATGTTTTTTTGTAAAACGTTACTGTTGGAGAAGCTTTGGGGCCTCACCAATAAAATAAATTACTAAAGACAAAAGTATTTTATTATTTAAAAAACACTCATTGCCTTAGAAGTCCCTGAGACTAAAGAGAACCACTTAGTTTGAGGAGGTGCTCTATGTGAAACAGCAAAATGTTGTAACTCACAGTGAAGTTTGTCATTGGTTGAAGTGGGCTGGCCCATTGCCCCATGCTGTAGTAGATGGAATAAAAGTGTGAATGAAACAGCAACAGACCAACAAATGTAGAGTGTTGGCTGAATCCCCTATAAGTAAGTATATTATATGTGTAATTTTACTAAAATGAAAAGATATTGACTAATGACAGACCTGAACACTACTTTGTTAGGAGTTCACTGCAATTCAGACCGGGGACTCTGAGGATAACCCCACTACCTCCTCTTCTCGTAAAATACTTTTAGTCATGAATTCCAGAATCTGATGTGACTGGACTGGGTGGACAAAGCAGGAAGGGAGATAGACAGAGAAGAAACACTACATAAGCGTCTTGGCCTGCTGATCTTCAGAGAACAGGCTGGTGGAAGGCATACAGTAAGAACCTTCTGTTTGCAACAGATTGACTGGTAACCCACGTAATCCTATAAAACAAGATATGGATATTCTAAATGTAATTGTATACATAAAAGATACAATGTCTTGAGAGTATCAGTAGAATCGCTTACCAGGGTATGGAAGTGGGGGGGTCTGTGATTAGCCTCCAGACGACCAGAATACTGTCCTTGAACCGTATACGAAGGTCGGCTGCCTGTAGTCTAGGTGCTGGGATCCAGGATGACTTGAATTTTGAAGTTGGAGCAGAAATTCTTGAATGACAGCAAGCAAAGCTCAGTATCTGTGGAAGGAGAGGTTAACATGGGTGTCCGTAACCACCCAAAGGGAACTGAAGGGCAGCAAAAGAAACAAGCATTTGCAATGCAATTGGTCTCGCATTAGGAAATTTGAGCTATTGGTCTTGTAAATGACAATTTTTTTATTTATGTGTTCGTTTTGAAAATAGCTAAATTAATAGCTTTGTCATTTACAATGCCAATACTTTTAAGTTTTGCAAATGTGACACCTATAGCATTTGTAATGCAACATGTTTTGTATTTACGTGACTTAGATGTATTGATATTACAAAGAACAATGGCTTTTAATTTTTTTAAATAGTTAATACTTAAAAAAAGTTATTGTAATTTATAATGGCAATAGCTTAAACTTTTGTAAATAACTTTTGTGAAGATTATGTTCAGTGTATTTTATTGTGGCAAAAATCCAAGAACAGAAGTGAAATATTAACTTCTTTTTGTGACATTTGGAATAAAGCTTGATACATTGAGAGAACATATTTGAACCAGTTGTTGTTGAATGGTTGCACAGATTGATGCTCTGGTGGCGCTGAGTGATGTTGTGGTGGCGACGAGTGATGCTGTGGCGTTCAGTGATGCTGTGGTAGCGCATAGTGATGTTGTGGTGCCCCTGAGTGATGCTGTGGTGGTGCGATAGATAGATAGAGTGAGGGCAGAGGGAGGGCGATAGATAGACAGAGGGAGGGCGATAGATAGATAGATGGTTTAGCTATAGGGGAGATGGGCCGTGGATTCCCTCCTTGGTCGTCACCTACCCAGTCGGTCTTTTGACAGACTTCTTTTCGTCTCTCCTTATTGTCTCTTTCCTTATCCTCCCTTTCTCACCTCCCCTGCCCCCTCCACTACTTTTCTCTCTCCTCTCTCTTCTCTCCTAATTGTATTGCTTATGTTTTGAATGCTTTGTGTAATTGTTGAACTTTTTCTGTTACATTGTTGATTCTCATGTAAAGCGCTCTGATACCTCCGGGTCTAGCCAGCGCTATATAAAAGAAATGAACCTGCGGCTGCTGACAATATGTGCTCCCACTTCCCCCAACCCTCCCCCCCTCCGCTCCTACTCTTTCCAGCTTCTGTCCTCTGCCCTCGCTTGCGCCTGTCCTTTGTCCCCACCCTGTTTTTCTGTGAACCTCTTCCCTCGCCACCTGAGACTGAACTATTTTGTATGATGCCCGATGGAGCTACCTGGTTTTAGCTATAGGGGAGATGGGCCGTGGATTCCCTCCCTGGTCGTCACTTACCCAGTCGGTTTTTAGACAGACTTCCTTTCGTCTCTACGGTCGTCTCTTCCCTTATCCACACTCTCTCTCCTCCCCTACTCACCACTACTTTATCTCTCCTTTCTCTCCTCCCCTAATGTAATGCTGACTGTTCTATTTAATGTTTACTTGTTGTTCTTTTTCTGGTATATTGTCGGACCACATTGTTGCACTTCCTTTCGTCTCTCCTGTCGTCTCCACCCGCATCCTCCCTCTATTTTTGTCTCTCCTTCCCTCCTCTCTCAATGTATTGAGACCGAACTATTTTTTCTGATGCCCGATGGAGCTACCTGGTTTAGCTATAGAGGAGATGGGCCGTGGATTCCCTCCTTGGTCGTCACCTACCCAGTCGGTCTTTAGACAGACTTCCTCTCGTCTCTACGGTTGTCTCTTCCCTTATCCTCACTTTCCCTCCTCCTCTACCCCCCACTACTTTCTCTCTCCTTTCTCTCCTTCCCTAATTGTATTGCTGATTGTTTGATATAATGTTTACTTGTTGATCTTTTCTGGTGTATTGTTGAACCACATAGTTACACTACCTTTCGTCTCTCCTGTCATCTCCTACCGCATCCTCCCTCTATATTATGTCTCTCCTTCCCTCCTCTCTCAATGTATTGAGACTGAACTATTTTGTCTGACGCCCGATGGAGCTACTTGGTTTAGCTATAGAGGAGATGGGCCGTGGATTCCCTCCTTGGTCGTCCCCTACCCAGTCGGTCTTTAGACAGACTTCCTCTCGTCTCTACGGTTGTCTCTTCCCTTATCCTCACTTTCCCTCCTCCTCTACCCCCCACTACTTTCTCTCTCCTTTCTCTCCTCCCCTAATTGTATTGCTGATTGTTTGATATAATGTTTACTTGTTGATCTTTTCTGGTGTATTGTTGAACCACATAGTTACACTACCTTTCGTCTCTCCTGACGTCTCCTACCGCATCCTCCCTCTATTTATGTCTCTCCTTCCCTCCTCTCTCAATGTATTGAGACTGAACTATTTTGTCTGACGCCCGATGGAGCTACTTGGTTTAGCTATAGAGGAGATGGGCCGTGGATTCCCTCCTTGGTCGTCACCTACCCAGTCGGTCTTTAGGCAGACTTCTTTTCGTCTCTCCTTATTGTCTCTTCCCTAGCTCCTATCCTCTCTCCCCTGAATCTCTCCCCTTGTCTGCCCTGGGATCACACCTTACTGGACTTTGGACGTTGCCTTGACTCGCCTACCGGTTTGTGTCCCCATCACCCTTCCTCTCCTCTTCCCATGCTGTGTCTCTCACCCGCCCCTCCCCTTTCCCACCCTCATTATCTGTCTACTTCCCGTGCTCCAACACCCCCTCCCCGGAATCTCTCACCTTGCCTGCTTTTCCCCTTACGTATTTGTGCTTATTGTTTATCTCAACCTTACATGTAACTATGTTGCCATTCTCTAAGAACTGTGTAACTTTTGTAATGATGTAACCTGTAACTATGATCTGATGCTCATGTAAAGCGCTCTGATGCCTCCGGGTCTAGCCAGCGCTATATAAAACTTTTTAAATAAATAAATAAAGAGTGAGGGCGATAAATGGATAAATAGAGTGAGGGCGATAGATAGATAAATAGAGTGAGGGCGATAGATAGATAAATAGAGTGGGGGTGATAGATAGACAGAGTGAGGGTGATCGATAGATAGAGTGATGCCGATAGATAGAGTGAGTGCGATAGATAGACAGATAGATAGAGTGAGGGCGATAGATAGAGTGAGGGCGATAGATAGATAGATAGCTAGAGGGCAATATATAGATAGAGGGCGATAGATAGAGTGAGGGCAATAGATAGATAGCTAGATAGATAGCTAGATAGATAGAGTGAGGGCAATAGATAGAGTGAGGGCGATAGATAGAGTGAGGGCGATAGATAGAGTGAGGGCGATAGATAGATAGAGTGAGGGCGATAGATAGATAGAGTGAGGGCGATAGATAGGGTGATCGATAGTTAGATGGAGTGAGGCCGATAGATAGATAGATTGATAGATAGATAGAGAGTGAGGGCGATAGATAGAGTGAGGGCAGTAGATAGATAGAATGAGGGCGATAGATAGAGTGAGGGCGATAGATAGATAGATTGGAGGGTGGAGGTGGAGTAGGAGGGTGGGGTCGGAGTTGGGTGGAGGGTGGAGTTTGAGGGTGGAGGGTGGAGTTTGAGGGCGGAGGGTGGAGTTTTAGGGTGGAGTTTGAGGGTGGAGGTTGGAGTTTAAGGGTGGAGGGTGGAGTTGGAAGGTGGAGGGTGGAGTTGGAGGGTGGAGTTGGAGGGTGGAGGGTGGAGTTGGAGGGTGGAGTCAGAGTTGATGGGTGGAGTTGGAGGGTGGAGTTGGAGGGTGGCGGGTGGAGTTGGAGGGTGGCGGGTGGTTTGGAGGGTGGAGTCAGAGTTGGTGGGTGGAGTTGGAGGGTGGAGTTGTAGGGTGGTGGGTGGAGTTGGAGGGTGGAGTCAGAGTTGGTGGGTGGAGTTGGAGGGTGGAGTTGGAGGGTTGAGTACAATCTAGCGAGCATATTTGTATTTTAAAATATATAGGATTGTGTCTTTTCAATGAAAACATGCATACACTTTCTCCACCATGAAGCTCGTCGCAACTTATGAACGGAGGAGTGTGAGACACCGTGTGAGCGTGTGCACCTTCCCCGTTTGATCTTCGTTCCCCAAGCATAGCTCTGCAGACACGCACCGTCCCGTCTGAAGACTTTGCCCTGCTTTCAAGGTGAAATGTGCACCCCGAGGCATCACTGTGGACAGCCCGCAGTCGTCAACAAATGCCCAAAGTGGAGCAGTTCAGGCAGACCCACCAATCAGATAGATGATCCGCCGGTGAGTTTGTGCAATCCCCGGCCCGCAGCCCGCGAGTAATTGAGGCAGTCTCAAACTACTTTCCCCACAGCCTCCCAGTGTGCACAATCAGGAAGCGTTACCTGGGAAGCGGCGGCGGTGCTGTCCGAGGCTCCTTCCCCTCCGGTCACGCTCCGGCCTTCGGTGCAACTCTCCCTGTTCCGGCCAAAGCCGGGGAAGCCGTCGGGGTAAAGCCAATGGGAGCGCGGCACACAGGTGATGTCACTGAAGTCCTGGCGAGCTGCAGCCAATCCCGGCGCAGCACTCCGATGACGCGGCGGGAATCGCTGAAACTTTGAGCCAACCACAGAGCGGCACGGAGGTGACGTAGTTGGAGTAGGCAACGGCCTCCCAAGGTTCCCGGGCCGCTAGCGGTGCTTCTAACGGCGATCTTGATGCACTCTCACACAGTGGTGAAGTTGGGGGCAAGTTCACACACTGTAAGAACCTCGGGCCAGCAGCGGTGATCTTATCAGGTACAGCCCTTGCCCTGCAGCGCTTCCCAGTTCCATAGTCGCAGACTCCACCCTCCCTCCGCGCGCGTGTGTGCCTGCCTGCGAGATGCATGCGGGACTATGCATGCGAAGTATCAACACACGTAAAGGCTTTTTAAATAATATGAGAAGCAGAAGTTGAATCTGTCGTACTGTAAACCAAAAGCGCGCACACACGCTGAAATCGGAAACGGCCCTGCGCGAACGCCCAGCAGCATGTGAGACAGGAGATGTGCACGGCGCCGACCTGGGCGTGCGCGCCCACGAAGTGAAATCACTGAGGGCTTGCTCGTGCCCATCCCCTGTCTCAGATTCCCAAGAAGAGAGTCACAATAGATACTTCGCTGGATGCAGTGCTTTGCACTGCTTTCACCAGCTCGACCTAAAAAGGAGCAGGGAACAAAAACGGTGCGAACTGTGTGATAGGAACAAAAAACTAATCAACTACTGTTGTCAGGCACTGGGTAATGCTGTAATTGGTGCTTAAATCTTCACATCTCTAACTCACAGATGTGTCCCTAATCTTCTGGTTCCTTCCAGAATGTTCCAGCTCTTCTGGAATGTTCGGCTCTTTCCACATAGCCCTAGAGGAGCTGTTTTGCGTGACCTTGTGACTCCACCCTCCTGTACCTGCCCAGCAGCCACTGGCCCACAGTCTCCAAGGCTTGGCTATACGAAGCTTGCATTGTGGAGTCTAAGTAATGTGACCATAATCCTTCAACACAACCCTAAACATGGCCCCTTCAACGACCAAAGACATGAGCCATGAAGAGCATGAACTCCAGGATTCCTGACAAAAGCGGTTAGGTGCATTATGCACAGGATGGAGGAACCCCCTCTACCAGATCATCTGGGACACCAGTGATCATTCAGGAGTTCTAGTAACCCTCCCCTGTGACTGCCATATAGATTCAGATATCTTCTGAAGTCAATTTCTAACCCTTCAATGAGGGTCCATGAATTAGTAAGGGAGCTGGAGAGCCTCCTTTAACCCTGGCAATTGGGATGATCCCTGCTGTCTGCTGTCATACCTCCAACTCCAAAGCAGACCTTTAGCAAATTTGCATGCTCTCCTTATCATACCCACTGTATGTATGTTTTGCATGTATTTAGGTATCTATGTGGAATTCGGGTAGTGGGAACCTACCCACAAAGCATCAGAGCATTGTACAGGGTCTAGGATACAGTCAAAAGGTGGTTTGAGGGGGGATTGCGTTGTGAGATTAAAAATGGACTGTTACTTCATCGTAATGTATTCTTCTTTAAAGAGATATGTCTTCAGCCCTTTACTAAATTGGAGCTGGATTAAGGTACTGAGGGATGTAGTCCGAGGTCCTGGAATGATAAATGGAAATTCTCTGTGTTTCTGTATTTTCTTTTTTGCTGTCCAGGCTGTGTGCTGATGGCCACAGGAGGTTATGAGCATGACAGCCAGAGGTTGGGGAGGGGGGGTGTCGCCGGTTGTGATTGCTTTGTGGCCCTGATCTCAGTCTCCTGGCTTCCACTTTCACTCCATCCCGCTCAAAACTCCATTGCTTTTAAAAGAAAATTGTTTAAACATGCAGGTGGGTCAGGGTAAAACAGCTATTTGTGGTATAAAAAACACAATTGAGTAGCTCTGTAATGTAACAAAAGATAGAGGGTAAACTGGAGGCCAGTGGTGGCAGATAAACGTTCCTATTTTTCCAAACTGCTCTGCTTTTATTGCTCAAATTATACATAACAACAGAAGAGAAGCGCAGCATCTCTGCAATAGCAGTGTTAAATCATCACACAAATGATGTACACAAATGAGGTATTTATTAGAGAACGATAAGGACATCATAATATATAAGTACAGACCTCCACCGCGCAATGCAACATTCCCAGACACACTTCTAGACACAGTTTCAAATCTGAGAAAACTACACTCTAGCCTACGCATTGTTGGTGACCTCAACATTTGGGTTGACAAACCCAATATGCCCCATCCAAAAACTAACATCACTGACCTAGATGCACAGAACCTACATCAAATCGTTCACAAACCCACACACAATGCTCGACACATCCTAGATTAAATGTTTGCAAATACAGAACTAGTTACCTTTCTAATGATTACTCCAGTCACATGGTTAGACTACCATTTGCTTGCTTTCCAACATAAAACAACACAAAGGAACACACCTAAAACAACCTTATGTGCATCCACCTATCGACCGTGGAACAAACTCAATTTTGAACACTTAGAAAAAAACTAACCCCCAATACAGATCTAGGCACAATATATTCCGTTCAAATTCTTTATAAGTGGTACAGGAAGTTTTTGATATTGTAATACCACTAAGAACAACAAAACAGGACAAAAGAAAACAGGAACCTTGGAGAACTACAGAGCTAAAAGAGATAAAACTGCAAATTAGAAAGCTGCAACGCACCTGGCTCACAACAAAAGCAAATCAAGACACACTTCACCTACAGAAACTTAATAGATTATACAATTCAATCAAAAAAGTTTTTTTAAAAGATACTATTCCGACAGAATTCAAAATGCTAAATTCCCACCAAATTTCGTAAACCAAATTGCCTGGAAAGAACTCATCTCATTAATCAAGAATTAACAAACAAACTGGCAAATCATCACAGAACTAAAGCAGAGAAGTTGGGCTCCTATTTAAAACACAGGACGAGCTGCAGCACCGACCCTTTTCCAAAATAAACCTCCAAGAGAAGGCTAACCCAACTTCTGCATTCCTTCCAACAAATATCGTGCAATTAATTTATGCAACTGGTCAAAGCAAGCAGGCCATCCGGCCGCCGTTCTGACCCATGTCCACCACAAATCTTCAAGAAACTTCTTCTAACTACCTCTGCTGCCACACCAGTAAGAACAATCATCAACTTTTGTTTAACTACGGGAATTTTTCAAGAAGACCTAAAACAAGTCATGCATATGCCCATTGCTGAAGAAAACAAACCAAGATCCTCTTAACCCCAACAAGTACAGAGCAATTACAAATGAACCTTTCCTGGGCAAACTAATAAAAAATAGCAGCATTCGCCCACATGTCACAATTCACTGAAGATAATTCCATACTTTCAGACTTCCAAACAGGATTCTGTCTAGGAAGAGGCACAGAATCTGCCATCAATGCCATCTGGGATGACCTTAAGAACAGAGTTGACCGAAATGGGTTTGCTGCACTACTTCTCTTGGACCTCTGAGCTACCTTTGACACAGTTGACCATGACACTCTGATACAAAGACTCTATGAAACTGGTATAGAGGGGACTGCTCTCGACTGGATCCCATCCTACCTTTAAAACAGAGCAAATATTAACCAGGCCCTCCCTTTCTCCTCCAAATTGTACTTCACAAAAGAAGGGGTCCCTCAAGGCTTTATCATCTCACCCATGTTTTTCAACATTTACATGAAGGCATTACCGGCACTGATCAATAAATTTCACTTCACATGCTGTAACTCTAAAGATTAAGAACTGTGTCTTTAGTGGAAGCTTTGAAAGTTTGGCGGGAAGCAGTTTATGATGGTGTTGAGACATCGCACAACAGGCAGTTGAAAACGGCATCTGAAGTTGTATATACGCGGCATCGTTGATTCCCTGATGAAGGGCGTTATGAACACGCCCGAAATGCATTGGATTTGAACAATGACTTTGTCGCTAGTAAATAACTGAATGAAAGTAAAAGAATGCTAAAGCAATCGGAAAAAGTAATGCAAGAAAAATAAAACAGCATATACAATCAAATGAACTTTTTTGTTTGGAATCCTCTCGTCACAAACAGAGGAAAGAAGGTGTGCCCAAAGGGATGTCTTTAGTGTTCCACTAAAGACACAGTTCTTGGTTTATTGAAGGCGTCTAGGGATGTTGGTCGCCACCTACGGAGCACCCACAACAGATAACAATTTGTATGAAATACTAGGGCAGTGCGCTAACCCCTACCTATAATCTTGTAACTCTAAAGATGACACACAAAATACACCATAAACTGGAAATCCCCAAACACATTGGAAACTCACAAATGTGTTGTTGACTCAGAGTTGATGATTAGTGATAGACATGGAGCCATCTCAAACAGAATTCTTCCAAAACGGAAATACTCACATTTGGCGATTGGAAACATTATGACCCACTCGCCACCTGGCCTGACGATCTGGGAACACTGCCTAATATCTAAGGAAGTAAGAAACCTCAGAAATACAATGGTCTCCAAGCTATCAATGAATGCCCAAGTGGGCAAACTAGCAAGATCAAGCTTCATTACTATAAAAACTCTGCGACGCATCTTCCCCCACCTGGCATTGCCACAGAAGACCAGGATTAACCTGTTGCCCAAGGCAGTTTTGGGTTGGGTTTTGATGCCCACCCTCTCAAAGCAGGAGCCAGGGACAGGCATGGGACTCAGAGGTTACTTATGCGGCACAAAGACAAGTTCTAATCATCACCACTGACCTCCAATGTAAAAAGTTGGGCGATTGCTTGTTTTTTTATTTTCATTTTGCTGCGGATCCTCTGCAAATACGCAGGACAATTTAAAAATAAAAAATCGATTTTGCCCCCTGGTGGGGCCCACCACCAGGCCTAGGGGGTCAGGCTATTTCTACCCTGCCCCCTTGTATTTTTTTAACATTTTTCTTTAGATTCAGGCCGAGTACTGAGTCCCAAGATGGCTGCCACCAGTTGTTGGCAGCCAATCAGATCTCAGCATGATATCAGTTGGATCTGCAGACCCTCCAAAAGAGATATTTCTGGACTAAGATCTGGCTCTATGCCAATTTTTGTGTAATTCTGTTCAGCAGTTTGGGCTGTAGTTCTGTCTAAAATCCCTATGACAAATTGCATGGGGAACACATGTTTTAACACCCACCCCTGCTCCCTTGTTTTCGGCCCCTGTTGGACGAAGCACCTGGACAGTTTTTAGACAGCAGATTCAGTGAGTGGCAAACTAGTTTTGAAAATGTTGTGAAGATTTGTCAAAGGTCATCAAAGTCATTAGCAACACAAAAACACTTTTCCTTTGAAATTAGGTCATAACTATTACTACCTATGGCAACCACCAGTATGTAATGTATGTAAATAATATATATATATATACACACACAAATACATATATATATATATATACATATATATATATATATATATATATATATATATACATTTATTGCTCCAAACGCCACCAGCCTGCTGCACACTCGAGCGGGTGCTCTTCGAGGCGGGGGTGTACCCGCCGAAACATCACTGCTACCAAATTTCTCCACGTTCCATAAGAACAAGAAACAGCACTCTCAGGGGGGGTTATCAGTACCAACAATTCTTTATTGGTCAACCAGCACGGACAAGACGCGTTTCGGCGCTTAGCCTTTGTCAATTGCGAAATACGAAGGCGCCACCATTCCTTTTAACCACATTACTTTCGTCACAGTATGTATGACATGAACATAAAGAGAGGACAAAAATAGCAAATATATCGCCATCTTTGAATGCATAATTCAAACATGAAAAGAAAGTATATACATTTCATTACTCATGCTAGTATGTGATGGGGTAGAGATAGTAAACATAAACTTCCCTAATTTTAGTATTCGCAATATTTACAATATTTACAATACTCTGATAGAGCCCTGGATGGGCTAAACCCCTGTACAATTCATTGATGCCCACAGATGGGCTAAACCATTTACATGTCATACTGTGTAAGAAAAACAATGTACTTGTCAAAGTTTCAGTTCCTTAAGCATATTTCTTTAGAAAATAGAGATAATTATTCATAAACGACGAATCATGAACCAACAATATCTCTCCGCTACACAAAATTATTAATATCCCAAATGAACTGCTAATTCCTCATGTGTGTTGAGCCCCGCCAGACTGTTACTCTGTAAATCTATAATATAGCGTGACTCTAAACGCCGTAATTTCCGTAGACGGTCTCCTCCTCGTGGGAGTGGTGGAACACTATCCAGACAAAAATAGGCCAGCAGATCCCTGTTGTGCCCATGTAGTTTGTTGAAATGTCTGGCCACGGGATAATATTCATCGGTATTATTGATAGCATGCATGTGCTCCAATATCCGCAGTTTGACAGGATTGATCGTACTACCGATGTACCTTAGCCCACAAGGACATACCAAACAGTAAATTGCATATGGTGTAGTGCATGTCAAAAACTTGGTTATTTTCTTAGGGAATTTCAGACCTGGGATGACATACGTGAGAGTCCTTTTACTGATTTTACAGGCCTTGCATCGGCCACATGGATAAAAACCATTAAGAGGTATTTTGTTAGAAATATTGGATTTCACCACATGGTGACTATATACTAAGTCATCTTTCAAGGCTCTGGCTTGTCGGTAGGTTACTAACGGATTGGATGGTAAATCTTCTCTAATGATATTATCAGTTAGCAAGATGCTCCAATTCTTTTTAAGTATTTTCCTAACTTGTTCCGAATTCTCGGAATAAGTAGTAATCAGTCTAAAGGTTCCCTGCTCTTTACCTTCAGTCTGTGTAGGTTTCAACAGTTCCGCTCTAGGACGTTTATTTACTTTATTCAGAGCTTGTTTAAGCACTCCCTCATTGTATCCATGAACTCTGAAACGATCTAAGCAGAGTTTCGCAGATTCCTGAAATTCCATTTCTGTTGTGTTATTTCTTTTTAACCTCAAAAGTTCCCCCTAGGGGATGCTTTTGATCAATTTTTTCGGATGATTGCTGGTGGCATGTAATGTACAATTACCGGCCGTGGTCTTCCGAAACAGTTTGGTCTGTAATTGTCCTCCTTCTACATATACGGTAAGATCCAGGTAATTAACACTTAACTCACTGATTTCACCACTGAATTTTAAATTAACATTGTTGTTATTCAGTACATCAACATATCTAGTAGCTTCAGCAATTGACCCTTCAAAGATAATAAACAGATCGTCAATATACCGGTGCCACGTTTTGATCTTTTGATTCCATATAGCATTGCTGTTATTCCAGGCTATCTGTTCCTCCCACCAGCCAACGCAAAGATTAGCGTAGCTGGGGGAGGAGCAGGAACCCATAGCCACACCTGACATTTGTCTATACAGCTGTCCATTGAAGACAAATATATTGTTATTGAGGCTGAAAGTTAAGAATTCTATGAGCATCTTATTATGTTCAAAATACCCAATTTCTCTTGTTTGTAGACAACTTTGAATAGCCCTCAGCCCATCTGTGTGTGCAATACTTGTGTATAAACTAGTGATATCCATCACCATCATACAGTATCCAGTTTGCCAGACAAAATCCCCCAACAAGTTCAAAAAATGAGTTGTATCCTTGAGATAGGATTTTAGGGCAATCACAAATGGAAATAAAAAAGAGTCAATGTACATAGAGAGATGTTCAGTGAGCCCTCCAAGGGAAGCTACAATAGGACGTCCTGGAGGATTAAGATTGTCTTTATGAACATTCGGGAGGTGATTGCCCTAAAATCCTATCTCAAGGATACAACTCATTTTTTGAACTTGTTGGGGGATTTTGTCTGGCAAACTGTTTGCCATATATCTGGACCCGTTGTTAAGAAGGCTTGCGTACAACCATAGGATCCCCCCAGTTAGGCTGCATGAGCAGGAATATAAATTATTCGCTTATGCGGACGATGTAGCCATTACAACACCAGCACCGGGGGGGGCATTGATCGAAATAGAGCAAGAGGCAAGGAATTTCGGGGTGATTTCAGGGTATCTTATAAACAGAGGAAAGACACAGGTAGTGCAGAATAGGTTCACAACATTCCAGGATACGAGGGTAGTTTCAGAAGCAATGTATTTGGGGATTAGGGTGTCAGCGGATCTGGATAGATTAATAGAGATTAATATGGAGCCACTCCTAGGGAAGGTCAAAAGAAATATGGAGAGAATTAATAACTTACACTTGACGTTAATGGGGCGTATCAATATGATTAAAATGGTTACTTTTCCAAAATTTTTATATATTTTCAGAGCGATTCCCTTATACTTTGATGGCACATGGTTCAATAGAATAGAAGCAATATTGAACAGGCTAATATGGGCACAGGGGAGGACACGTAGAGCATATCGATTTTTGACACTACCGAGGGAGAAGGGGGGATGGGGGGCACCTGATTTTAGGCTGTACTATTGGGCAGTAGCTCTCCAATACTCTCAAGGGTTATTAGGAGGTAGTAGCCAGAATGGCGAGAGATTGGGCTGCGTGAACGTTTATGAAGCGGTTCTGGGCAAGGAGGCAGAGAATGCCTTAGTAAATACAGTGGATTATGCCTACTTTAAACACACTAGGTTCAAGACACTAAGTGCTATATATAAAATCTGGAAGGCCGTTGGGAAAAAGCTAGGAATTGGGAGGTATAATAGATATCTGAGGTTGTATACAAACAACGCTTTTCCTGCAGAGATCTTCAGGGATGCAGTTATGAAGGATTGGGATGGCAAGGGGATTAAGAAATTAGGGGACTTGCTGGACGCAAAAGGGGTGTTCCTACTGTTTCAGGATATTCAAACCAAATTCAAGATACCAGGAAGTCATTTTTTTAAATATCTACAAGTGAGGAGCTATTTTCATAAGAAACAGGGCGGGCTAGCAGGGCTGTCTCATTGTAGGATAATGGACTATTTGGAGCGTAGCATACGTGGTACGATCAGGCAACTGTATGCAGAGCTCTATGCATTAAAAACAGATGATAGAGAGAAATATGCCAATAAATGGGTGGAACAAGTAGGGGCGCACCCCGAGGGATTACAAGCCTCATTAGATCTAGGCCGGACTGTTTTGTCCTCGGCAACGTTACAAACTCAGCACTATAAGACGGTTTATTCTCTGTATCATACACCTGCTAGAATTGCCCAGTGTGGGTGTAGCACTGGAATAACTTGTCCGCGGTGTAACTCAAGTAGTGCCAATATTACACATATGTTTGCACAATGCCCACAACTCTATACACTAAAACTGGCAATCGAAGAATTTCTGGAGGGATCTCTGGGGATGAAGATTAAATTAACGGATGAGTTGATAATGCTAGGGGTGAATATAGGAGATAATAGTGAATATCCAGAATTTTTGTTTATGGTTACGGCAGTCTTTAGGATTATTATTGAAAGGGCCTGGCTCGATAAGACGGCACCTACATTCCAGTCATGGATAGCAAGGCTTCTTTCCACATACAACTTGGAGAAGGCCATCTATGATAGGAAAGGCAGAAGGGCAAGGGCATTGGGGGGTAGGATATGGTTACCCATTGAGCAATGGAAGAATAGGGGTAAATAGGGTTAAAAATCTGCCTCTTTAGTTTTTTTTTTGTTTTGTTTTTTCTGCTGAAGGTCGAACTTTCTGTGTATGTAATATCTGTACTGTAAAAATGCAACGGATTTATTAGAAAAATGTGGGGGGGGGAAATCAATAAAAATATTTTTTTTAAAAAAGGAATAAAAGCAAGTGTATTCTCCACCCCTCAGACGCAAGAGACACACAGCTTTGCAGATGCCTTTATTTCAGGCTCCTGTGTTTGCTTAGGTTTGCTTGTTTGACCCAATTGGGTCTCGGGCAGGGATGTGTGAATCCACCTCGGTTGCAATGTGGTGCTTCGAGGAAAACTGCAATAAAATGCAAATTGTAGTTATAACATAAAACAAAAAAAGGCTGCAATCAGAGACTGAAAAAAGAGAGATTAAGAACAAATATGCACATCAAATTATTTGTCGAAAATGGTGACCCAAGGAAGCAGGCAGTTGCTGTTATTGATGGATTGTATTTGACAGGTCTGTGGAGAAATTTGTGCGCACACATTCCTTTTTTATGGTTATGAGTGAGGACAGTCTGACACGCGTCAGTGTAACATTGACAGACAGCATTACACTTAGAGCTGTCTGAAGAAACGCATTCGCAGTGGGGGACTGAATGGGCTGGTCAGTAGGGTTGAGAGAACTAACACACTAGTCCTTCAATAATCAGGTCGTACATGAATGTGCATGTGATAATGGATCCCTTCCTAATGATTTTCAATCATCCACATACCTTTATGAAGCACAGATGAAAATGAGTTCCAGCTGGTGAAATGTTATGTCGGGCCCAGAGCCTCATATTATGCTGTTTTTAAAAAGTATAGATCATAAAAACATATAGTACACTATGGAAAAAATAGCACCTATCAGGCTGTAGTGTTGAATTAGCAATATAGGTATTTTAGTCAGGGGCGGCTCCTCTATTACAGCATTGCCCCTCTAAAATGTCCCCAGAGACGGAAAATAAAATGATAATAAAGTTAATTCTTTACCATTTTATTTTTCGTCATCCCGTCCCAAACCAAGTGTCAGGATGGTGCGCGCCTGCTGAGTGGCCGCAGGAAAGAGTGGTGGGCAGAGGTCTGCCAGTGCACTGTTTAAAGTGTGCATGTCCCTTTGGCCAGCCATATTGCGACGACCAGCCAGACATCCGCACTTTAACCCTCTCAATCCAGCTGTCTTAAGACAGCTGGGTTGAGAGCAAGTGCAGGTCGCGAGTGCCCTCGAGACCACCAACAGAAGCCGCTTCTTCCAATCTGGTTAACTGCATGAGAGAAGTGCCAGGATTGATTAAGGGAGTTCACTGGAGCCCTGACCTCACAGAGAAGAGGACTGTAACAAGAATGACAGCTGCTGCACGGTAAGTAACTTTTTATTTTATTTATTAATTTAATGTAATTTCCCCACCCCACCCCTCTCGTAGTAGTTGTCAGCTGCCACTGTCATTAGTTACCTCCACATAGAGCACTCCGAACAATAGCGCTACATCTTTCTTGCTGCTGGCAGTCAGTTACACAGTCTTCCATTCCTCCAAAAGCACTTTGCTGTGTATGCTATTATATTCCTGTTTTATTAATGGACATTTCCCTAAAAAAAAAATATATATATATATATATATATATATATATATATATATATATATTCTTTACCACACCAAACTTTTCCATTCAAAGAAGGCGCTGACTCCGTGAATCTCAGTTCAAAACGTTTATTCCATATTCAGTTGCTGCTCAGACGCGTTTCGGCGGCTTGCTCCCGCCTTGCTCACTAACATCTGTATTGCTAAATCTTAGCCTCTATATACATTTTACTTAAGTCATGTGATACATTTATCTGCCATTTGACTGGCTATTACTCTGTCAAACAAGGCCCCACCCTGTGAATTACCATAACTAGTTGATGACTTGCACATTCCATTGTTCTATGTTAGTCTTTCTTCACTAGTTTTATGTAACACTTGAAAAAACATCCTTAGAAATTATATAATGCAATACATTAAATATAATAAAATTAAATAAACATATGCCTTCCCATTACCACAAGTTTCCAAAACAAATGTTTTTGACCCATTAAACACAATTATTTACAATTATTATTGTCCCTTGAAATATGTCATTTATGCACGTGATGCCTACTAGGATGAGTCTGTTTTTCATATATGTTTTTTTGGGTTACTGCATACTCATCCCATGAGTCACTGAATAGGCCTATCCAGACCTCCCATGTTCACCTAAAATCACAATACGACATGTGTCGCTCTGTAATTGGATGCGCACATTCGCGCTTCTGCCACAAAGGTTTCTCTGGTTTAGGAAACCGGTGATTAGTATTTTCACAACCTGCGCCGCTGAGACTGCCTGACACGTCTACTCGAGGTGAGTGTGTGATTTGTGTCTTTCTGTCCGCATGTGAGAGCGCTCGGAAATATATATATTACCTACTGACGATAGCCAGTAGGTATATATAGTTAGGATTGATTTCCATAGGGAAATCGCAACATTGTATTGGGAATAACTTTGGCGCCGGTTGAGGAATCTGCCTGAATTTTTCAGCAACTTTGCCTCGCGGCGCTCCGGTCCTTCCCTGAAAGTTTGGGGGGGATCTGTCAAGCGGGGGCCGAGATAAAAGGGGGTCCCAAAACGTGTTTTCCCCATGTTAATTTCCATAGGGCGGTCGGTCGCACTTTTAGCTCGAACGGCTGAATGGATTTTCACCAAACTTGGCAAAATTGTAGGGACTGGTAGCCCGATGTGCCTTTGCTATGTCTCAAGATATGTGCTCCAGTGGATTTTGAGTAATTTAGGTTAAAAAAAATGTATATATCTATAGCAGCTTACGTGTAAGCTTACTGTAAGCTTACTGTAAGCTTACTGTAAGCTTACCTTTTGAGCTCGAGATGCATTCTGATTGGCTACCAATGTCTGTCAACACTCCAAAACAGAAACTGTTGGCAGCCATCTTGTGCCTCGGTAGACTGAGGCACAGGAAAGCAGAAAAACAAACGTGTAGAACTCAAAAAAGGGGCAGGGTAGAAGCACCCCGACCCCCTAGACCTTTTTTAAAAATCGCGGGGTACGCAGGGTACGCGTACCCCGACATTTACAAAAAAATTATTATTATTTTTTTTTTTTTTTCTTTGGGGTCTTTGTGGGACCCCCTGAGCAGGCCTAGGGGGTCGGGGTGATTCTACTCTGGCCCCTTTGCGAGTTTCACACCTTTGTTTCACTGCTTTCTTGTGCCTTGGTTCTAACAAGGCACAAGATGGCTGCCAACACTTCCTGGTTTTGAGTGTTGACAGACAGTGGCAGCCAATCAGCATGCCTTCCCGAGAAAGCTGCATGGTCATTGGCTGTCAACACTTCTAACCAGGAGGTGTTGGCATCTATCTTGTGCCAGTGTTGACAGACAGTGACAGCCAATCAGCATGCCTTCCCGAGAAAGCTGCATGCTCATTGGCTGTCAACACTTCTAACCAGGAAGTGTTGGCATCCATCTTGGGTCTTAATCGACTGAGGCACAAAAAAGCAGAAAAACAAACGTGTAGAACACAAAAAGGGGGCAGGGTAGAAACACCCTGACCGCTTAGGGTGCTCAGGTGGTCCCACTAGGATATTAATATATTTAAACGTTATCCGCTAATAGAATTAGCATTTAAAAAACCTTTGAAATTCACTGAAAAAACCATAGGTTTCAGGCCATATATAGTTAGGAATTAGCATTTAAAAAACCTTTGAAATTCACTCAAAAAACCATAGGTTTCAGGCCTTATATAGTTAGGAATTAGCATTTAAAAAACCTTGCAAATTCAATGAAAAAACCATAGGTTTCAGGCCTTATATAGTTAGGAATTAGCATTTAAAAAACCTTTGAAATTCACTGAAAAAAAAATAGGTTTCAGGCCTTATATAGTTAGGAATTAGCATTAAAAAAACGTCTGAATATATAAAAATGTTATCCGCTAATAGAATTAGCATTTAAAAAACCTTGCAAATTCACTGAAAAAACCATAGGTTTCAGGCCTTATATAGTTCGGAATTAGCATTAAAAAACCTTGCAAATTCACAAAAAAAAACATAGGTTTCAGGCCATATATAGTTAGGAATTAGGCACAAGAAAGCAGAAAAACAAACGTGTAGAACACAAAAAGGGGGCAGGGTAGAAACACCCTGACACCTTAGGGCTGCTCAGGTGGTCCCACTAGGATATTAATATATTTAAACGTTATCGGCTAATAGAATTAGCATTTAAAAAACCTTTGAAATTCACTGAAAAAACCATAGGTTTCAGGCCATATATAGTTAGGAATTAGCATTTAAAAAACCTTGCAAATTCACTGAAAAAACCATAGGTTTCAGGTCATATATAGTTAGGTATTAGCATTTAAAAAACCTTGGAAATTCACTGAAAAAACCATAGGTTTCAGGTCATATATAGTTAGGTATTAGCATTTAAAAAACCATTGAAATTCACTCAAAAAACTATAAGTTTTAGTGGTGTTATAGTTAGCTGGACATTTTACTCATACAAAACCATTGAAATTGCTCCTATATAGTTAGTTGGACTAACTATATTTCGCGCACCCGCAATCCACTGCTGATGATGTCACATATTACATCATTCATGACATGGTCAGTGACATCACTGATGACATCACTGATGACATCTCAAATGACATCACTGATGACATCACTGATGACATCTCATTTGACATCACTGATCATATCACTGATGATATCATTCATGTGATAATACGATGCACCTCCTCAAACTCTAATATAACCTTAATATAACCTAGGTCTACACACACATCCATTAATTCACCCATACAATCACTCATACATACAGTCACTCATCAATACAATACTATCATATGCACTTATACACCTATAGAGACACTCACACACTTTCACTCATCCATGGAGTTTCTCACACACCTAGTCAGTCATGCAAAGAATCAATCACACTCCCATTTCCTCATCTATACAGTTATACACACAACACCTTACTTATTCAAACATATACTAACACATACTTACTCTCTTAAACAATCACTGATACAAGTACACATTGATCCATACAGCCACTTGCATAATCACTGGCTCTCATGTATAGGCATTTATATATACCAACTCTCACATGCACTGTGTGTGTAGTGGGAGAGGTGTGGTGCCGCGGCCAGGGCGACTGATGCTGGAATCTGGGGACCACGGTTCGATCCCCGGCTCCGGCGGCAGGTTAGCCCAGCACCATGTGACTCTGGGCAATAGCTCGCTTAATCTTCCCGACGGCCCCCAGCGCCTAGAGACCCTTACGGGTGATTGTGCGCTTTACAAATGTGGACTTTACTTTACATATGTACTTACTTGGACATGTAGCACTGAGATATACATTCACTCACCAACACACCAATGCACACAGTAAACCGCCCATACAGCTGTTTCCACACCTCCCAGTCACCCACACACAGACACAGTCTCATATACAAATACTTGGCCAACCAATCAATGACCCATATAGCCACTCATATAGCTACTGATCAACACATACAGCATCTTACACAACAGCAGACATACTGATGCACACATTCAGACAGTTTAGTCACTAACCCATGCATTCAGTAAGACACATTTAATCACTCACTCACTCATACAGTCAGTCACGCACCTACTAAATCCTTCATCCAGACACTTACACATCTACTCATTCTTCAATATGTAAAACATATTTAAACTTTACAGAAACACACAGTCACTGGATGATGTCATCAGTGATGTCATCAGTGATGTCATTTGAGATGTCATCAGTGATGTCACTGACCATGTCATGAATGATGTAATATGTGACATCATCAGCAGTGGATTGCGGGTGCGCGAAATATAGTTAGTCCAACTAACTATATAGGAGCAATTTCAATGGTTTTGTATGAGTAAAATGTCCAGCTAACTATAACACCACTAAAACTTATAGTTTTTTGAGTGAATTTCAATGGTTTTTTAAATGCTAATACCTAACTATATATGACCTGAAACCTATGTTTTTTTCAATGAATATATATATATATATGTATATATATATATATATATTTATATATATATATATATATATACTGGGTGGAGCGTGTTCCTGCCAATGGGAAAGGTGCAGGCTATTTGAAAACACGGGTGGGAGAGCAACCTGGAGACACAGGCATCCGACGAAGGCCGAGTAGGGCGAAATGCATCATGCCAATTATCAGTCCAAAAAGAGCTTCCTGCAGCATTTCCCCGTGTGGCCTCTGCTTCTCGAGATGGGAAGAGTTACTTGGTGATATTTTACGCACCAGCCAGAGACGCGGTACAGGGGCCCGTTCTGAAAGTTGGCCGGGTCATTGCTGGTTCCTGCAGCTGTTGCTGTTTTCATTTTGTCCAAGGTATTGGATTGGACCCGGCCCGCCTCACAGTGCAAGCAACGCAAGGGCTGCTGCATCGCAGTTCGTGACTACACGAAGTGACAGGATACATTGATTTTCCTGCCCCTGCCCAGCAGACACTTGAAATTTTGGGGCTGGAACGTATATGGGGACTCGAGGAAGCCACAGGACTGTATACCAACCGGGAGATTAACAATTGGCCACATCGCGTCTTTCCCTGCACCTCGCCAGTCTAATGAGGCATCAGATTCACAAACCCCGTGCAATACCTACCTGGTCTAGTGAACTCTGGGAGTTGCAGTCCACATCTGCAGCAAATGGTGCACGAACAAGTGAACTGGGAGGAGCGTGTTCCCGCCAATGAGAAAGGTGCAGGCTATCTGAAAACGCGGGTGGGAGAGCAACCTGGAGACACAGGCATCCGACGAAGGCCGAGTAGGCCGAAATGCATCATGCCAATTATCAGTCCAATAAAGAGCTTCCTGCAGCATTTCCCTGTGTGGCCTCTGCTTCTCGAGATGGGAAGAGTTACTTGGTGATATATATAATATATATATATATATATATATATGTATATATTACCCAAATTTGCCCTGCAAGCAAGTCCGCACTCAAAAAACCAGTAAGTTGCACCACAACTTTATTTTCAGCTGAAGCAAGCCTTTTAGTCCGGATTCTCCCTTAAACTTCCTGACGCGTTTCAAAGATACCAATCTCCTTTTTCAAAGGCGTGCGAAGTTCCAATCCTTTCTCCTCACAGTGCTGCTTTCATGCTCTGGTCGTTAATCAAGCCTCCTGTGCGCTCATGCACGGCTTCCTTTTATTGTTCAAATAAGCCCCAATATCGTGCAAGGCATTGCGGTACTTGTAGTTTTAATGTTTTTACCCTCCTTTGGGTTTGTATGCAACTTCGAATTTTAAAGAGGGGAGTAGCCCTCCAGTGGGCTTAGGGCTGAAAGTCCCGCTTCCATCAAGTTTAAATACCAGTTTTTCCCTCGTAGGTCCGGTATGGTTCCAAACCAGGGCCCCATCTTTTCTGGGCGGTGCGTCGACTTCACGGCTGGACCTGCCGTGTGAAATATTACCCAAATTTGCCCTGCAAGCAAGTCCGCACTCAAAAAACCAGTAAGTTGCACCACAACTTTATTTTCAGCTGAAGCAAGCCTTTTAGTCCGGATTCTCCCTTAAACTGCCTGACACGTTTCAAAGATACCAATCTCTTTTTTCAAAGGCGTGCGAAGTTCCAATCCTTTCTCCTCACAGTGTATGTATGTATACATATACATATATATATATATATATATGTATATATATATATATGTATATATATCCAATTTCAAGACTTTCCCCCTCCAGAAAGTTTCACGGACACCGTGGAATTGCAGCCGAAAATGTTCTTTATTGCAGCAAAGTGAAGCAACGTGTTTCAGCTTTCGCCTTGATCACGCTTGATGATAGGCATTCAGTTACACGTTTAAAAACACAAAATAGTGAAAATAAACAACAGACAATAACACCATTAGTGGTATAGTGAGAAATCAATAATAGGGCGGCCATCTTCACATGATTATTTATGCATTGTGTCTCTGAGCTATTTACATTGTATTTCAGTTCATTACATATTTACAAACTTTTAGCCAGGCTGATATCACAATAAGAATATATTTAAATCACCTATTACTTTTGTCATTGCATATTTAACTTGAAAATATACAATGTTATGTTTCCATGTTTTCAATCGATTATTCGTTTTGCCGACTAAAAAACAATGTATGAGGTCTAGCCCAAGTGGGCACTCAGCATGTTTGTAAACAATTGACCTTTTAAATAAAGTTATTACAGACAGAAAACAGTGATGTAAATTTTAATCCCGTCAGCGCTGAACATGTTTTCACTGTCTCTTGCCTTTGCGCATGAGTCATTGATTCAAATAAAAATTATGAAACAACTGATAATTTCAATTCTCCTCCAATATTTCTCAAAATTTGTTATAAATCATGTCATACTATTTTACTTTACAATTCTGCCCAAGTGGGCATAACATGACAGTCATAATGCGCAAAAGACATAATTGGATTTCTACAACAGTTCCGTCCAAATAAGCCCCAGAGGCATTAGTGAGATGGCCAGTGATAATAAAGTGCAAGAAGAACACCCTAAGAGATAAAACAAAATTCATGTTAAAAGCAATTCATGATAAATTCTATACAACAGCAACAGTTATAAGCACCCTCTTCAATTGTGTAGATGCACTGACAGTTCTTCATTGGAGTTCATACCCAGCGGAATCAGAGTTTCGAAGTCAATTATGTACCTTGACTCTAACTTGCGTAGACTCAAGAGTCTATTTCCACCACGTGTATTTTCAGCCACTGAATCATTCACAACCATTTTCAAAAATCGTTTGTTTTGCCTATGATGCTCATAGAAGTGTCTTGCTACGGGGTATAGCTTATTATGATGACGAACAGCCCTGATATGCTCCAATACCCGTTTTTTTGCCTGGTGTATTGTACTTCCAATGTACATTTTCTGACATGGATAAATCAATACGTATATACAATACATAGTGTTGCAATTTAAGTTCTTTTTAATTACAAATTCTCTCCTTCCACCTAGTATACTTAGGCTTTCACAGTCAGTGCTGTATTTGCAAGCTTTGCAATTTCTGCAGCATCTGAAGCCACTCCTCCCCACTGGGTTCTGATGTTGCCCATCAGTCACTAGGTTGGGGCTCAGCTCATCTCTCAGTGAGCGATTCCTTTGAAATGTAATTTGAGGACTACTACCAATATGCTTCTTTATGTGGTGGTCCATCATTAGGGTATGCCAGTGTTTAGTGAGGATCTTCCTGACATGTTGTGCCTGGCCTGAGTAAGTTGTAATAAACCTCATCATGGTATCTTCCTTAATTTTTGCCTCAGGATGTAATAATTGGTAAGCATGGGCGGATTTTGCGAATTGGCAATCCGCGAACTTGCGTATTTACGGATTCGCAATCCGCAAAATCCACGAACTCTCGCGAATTTGCGGATTTTTTATTTTTTTTGTGTTCGCAAGGATTTCTGCCAGTTCGCGAGGGTTCTGTACCAGTTCGCAATTGCGAACTTACTTGTCGGCTCGCAACGGCCGCGACTATGTTGTTTCTACATCTGGTTCATCATCACAGGTTCACAGCACACTCTGTTTCACCACTGCCACCCTGTGGTACACCCATGCCACCCTCTGGTACATCACTGCCACCCTCTGGTTGGTTTATCACTGTAGATTATGGGGGTGAAAAAAAGCAAGCACACCTGCCCTGCTTCAACTGACATGAATTAATTTGGGGTTGATTAATGTGTCACTGAATTTAAACTTCCAGTCTGGCTGGCACCTGCTTCTGGCTGGCAATTTGCTTTCTGTTGCAGTGTAATTTTTTTTCACAGGACATTTGTGGCCTATAGTTGCAAGTAGGCAACTGAACTCTGAAGGGGCCCCTCAGGAAGCACTACAGGGAATGGTTACTAATGATAAGATTGATCTTTTGCACCTGCTGAGTGCTTTCAGTTTTGTCTGTAATTGCTTTCTGTTGCAGTGTAATTTGTTTAACAGGACCTTTGCTGTATACTTGTAGCTATTCTCTGAGCCTGCTGTGAGGGTCAGAGCAGGGTCATAGAATAGTTGCAAGTAGGCAAATGAACTCTGAAGGGGCCCCTCAGGAAGCACTACAGGGAATGGTTACTAATGATAAGATTGAACTTTTGCACCTGCTGAGTGCTTTCAGTTCTGCAAAAATCCAAATATCCAGCAGCATCCACAAAAAGTAATCCTTCCAGGTCAAGATCCAAATCAAAGTGACCAGCACATGAAGAAAGCACTGGGAGGAGCCTGGTGGACAGGAACAGGAAGTTGGAGACTGTGGGGCACTTCCTTCCTCCCACCCCCACCCCCCAAAATAGACTCCTTGCAAAGAAAAAGTGTAGGCAACTGTCAACCTGAGGAGTTATTCTGATAAAAATCATAATTTTCAAGGTTTATGCTGCCTGCTGGTGGATTTCTTGTGTGAAATTGCAAATTTTGCAATCTCGCAATTGCGAGATTGTCGCTGCCCGCCGCATCTACCTGTTCGCAAGTGTTTACTCCCGCGAAATTGTATAGTATTCTAGTTGGCAAGTGCGACCAAGCAAAAAATCCGCTTCGCACGGATTTTACGAATTTTCGGCAAGTTCGCGAGAGTTCTCGGATTGCGAATTTACTGAAAATCCGCAAAATCCGCGAGCGGAACGGATTTTACGCCCATGCTTAATAATTGGGTACGTGTTGTCGTCTCTACCTTCTTAACTGCATCTCTAATGGTTTTCTTAGAGTAGCCCCTTTCACTGAATCTCTTAATCATCACCCTCTTTTCCTCATTGTATCCCGTCTCCGAGCTACAATTTCGTTTGGCATGAAGCAGCTTTCCAAATGGAATACTTTGAACTAGTTTTCTGGGATGAGAGCTAGACGCACTCCGAATGCTCTTTCCAGCTGTTGGTTTAGGGAACAGCTTCATAGTGATGGTTTGTTCCTTGATTTGCACCAAAATATCAAGGAATTCAATCTCACTTTTGCTCATGTTAGCTGTAAATGCTAGATTGTAACAGTTATTATTCAGCTGGGCTACAAAGGTCTTGGCAGAAATCATATCACCATCCCAGATTAAAAAGATGTCATCTATGAATCGTAGCCACAGGACACATTGGTCGTACTCCGCCATCTGGGATTCCACCTGCTCCTCCCACCAGCCCATGACCAAGTTGGCATAGCTGGGGGCGAAGCAGGTGCCCATGGCTGTGCCCTTTGACTGACGATAGATGACATTACTGAACAAAAAATAGTTGTTCTTCAGGCAAAATTCAATCATGGTTAAAACCATGTTGGAGTGTCCGCGTAGTGATATGGACCTTGATCAGAGAAAGTGTTTGATGGCTTGTAACCCGAATTGGTGTTCAATACATGTGTACAGACTACACACATCCATGGTTACCTACATAATTGGGCTCCCAGTGTATTCCATCAATACTAGTCAAAAAATGGATCGTGTCTCTCAAATATGAAGGTAAGTCTACCACATATGGTCTTAAATAGTGGTCTATAAATTGTGACGTGTTCTCAAGCAGTGAGCCAATCGAGGATACAATTGGCCTCCCTGGTGGATTAGTGGGATTTTTGTGTAGTTTGGGCAGCAGATACAGGATGGGGTGTTTAGGATGTAAACATTTAAAAAAATTATATATATATATATATATATATATATACATATATATATATATATATATATATATATATATATATATATATATATATATATATATATATATATATATATATATATATATATATATATATATATATATATATATATATATATATATATACAACAATACAATACCATCTGGCATATCTTCCCCTGTTAACTCTGGTACTCAGATCATTATTGCTTCTGCCGTTTTGCATTAGCCCAGTTTAACATAATTGTATGAGTGGTTATCCCTTTGATCTACTGACACCAAGACATACCTTTAGTCAGTAAACAGTAATCTGGATGATACTTGTCACCATCTATTGTAGAAATATATATATATACAGCTACAGTTCCAAACTCGATAAACCTATGAGAAATGATTAGTACGGAGTACTTCTAGTGGTTATCACCATGGTGAGAAATGATTTGATTACATCTGATTACTTGCAGTTGGTATTTAATCTATGAATCTAGATGTATTATTACACAGCACTTTGGCACTTTTTGCACTTATAACCCTTATGAATCACAAGACCAGCGCCTATCTACTATTTTGGCATTCTTCATATTTGAAGAGGATTTTCTCTATCATTAATTCATTGCAGTAGGTGTGCCCTGATGAGATACATGAAACATAGACATATCCTATCTCATTGGGTTTATATCCATCAAACTGCATATGTTTTGTACACGTGACATTGCAACATTTACATTAAGTATGTTTTGCCAGCCATTTATGCAAAATAATTTAGCATATCCACATATGAACTTTTACATAGATACACATTACAGGTTCATACATCAGGATGTATTTTACCATGCTATACCAGGATTGAAAAAAGATATATGGAATTTTTCTATGTCTATCAATTTCAGGTCATGTGATGTTTTTATCGATTGCACTGTAACTTTAAAAATGCGCTCAATTTTACCATAATGTCATGTGAACAAAGCTCGCGGGAGCCGAAACGCGTTATGACAACCACAGAGGAATACACTCTTTGCACTTACCTTGGGTCCATGCCCGTTCTTGGTGCCGTCCAATTCCAAACGGAAGAAAGTGACATATATATATATATCACACACAAGAACACCAGACTTGGGAGGCCACACACCTGGTTGGGTATTTATTCTTGCAAGGCAGCATTGCACAGCAACTGTAGAGACACAAAAGTTCAGCATGCCCATAAGTATTTCCTTACGCGTTTCGGGCGTCACGGCACCCTTGTTCTCAGGACTTTGGCAGATGCAGAGGGCAGGATACAGTTGCTCCAATTAGCAGTTTTATGTTCCGCCCGCTGGGCGTGGTTGCACATTGCATTCTGGTAATTAGAGTTCATATTGCCGGAAAATCCTTTGGTCAGATACTGTGCCCACAAAGGCTGGCTTTTCATGTTTAGAAAAAATACTAGATTGACTTCTGAAGATCAATGTTATATGTTCGTCAAGAAGTCACATGTACCATTGCGCCACATGGGCATATCATGTTTGACATGCCCCCATCACCATCACATACTAGGATTACCAACCATGTGCCAGGGATGGCCAGCGTACACTGGTGATAGTCACCATCAACATCCTGAGATTTCTTATTTATTTATTTTTATTTTACACATTTATTAAGCGCACTGTTACCGAGTAGGTGTCCTGGCGCTATACAGTGTGATACAAACCCAACTATGCATCAGACCACTAAATGAATGTCCAAGATAATGACAAGTTCTAAAGTAAGGTGATTCTCATTTGCTTCTTAAACAAAGGCAAAGGTGTCATTTCATGAAGGTCTACTGGGTGGAATTTAATTGGTGCAGATACGTAAAATAAAAGAAAGGCCGCACACTCTAGCTCTTTTGCCTTTATGTACAGCGAGGAATCACTTGCCATCTTACTCAAGTGTGCTCAGGGCATACACGATCTTTTCCAATGGTCAGACACTTCACCACAGACGGTCATAAGAGTCATTAAGGGTGTATATTTATGTCTAACTTGAATTGGAAACCAATCTAGCCTTCTTAGAGTGAGTGATATGTGTTACCTCTTGGGTATGTTTGTCACATGACCTGTCACAGAACTCTGGATAAACGGAAGCTTTTGCAGCTTTGTCTTCGAAAAACTAATCAATTGGCAATTTCAATGAGCTGTTTTAGATCCAATAATTGCTATGGGAAAGGGTGCCCTATGGAACTGTGTAAGAAACAGAAATATACATCTCAACACCTTCAGGTAGTAATGTGCGTAGGCCATTTGCTTTATCATAGACTTATCAGAATGTAGCAGAACCCCTCATGTCTCACCTTTATCTATTATGGAAATTGCAACATTGCCTAACTTAATGATATGTTATATTAAAACATTAGAATGTTGAGAGCTCCATTGAAGACA
Source organism: Lissotriton helveticus (assembly GCF_964261635.1). Classification (NCBI taxonomy): domain Eukaryota; kingdom Metazoa; phylum Chordata; class Amphibia; order Caudata; family Salamandridae; genus Lissotriton; species Lissotriton helveticus. The sequence continues at coordinate 1,914,997,204 of NC_136065.1, forward strand.
ATGGAGTGCTCCCTGCTTCTACGGTCTGGTAAAGGCCCGCAGAGCAACATTCCAAGGTTTTACAAAGGCCTCTCGGAGCTCGAGGGGATTTAAATCCCTTCGAGCTTCGAGAAGACTTTGTTTATTTGTTAGAACATTCTGCCCTCTAGTGGCAGAATGTTTTAGTAGCCTTATAGCCCTTCGTAGCAGGGCTATACCGGCAATTAAAGTCCCGTCCCTTGTTAAAGTCCTTCGCCTCGGCTCGGACCTGTAACGCGAGAGCGGGCCTTTAATAGCCGGTGTAGCCCGCTAAGGAGGGCTATAATGCTAGATTATGCTACATTATTTCTAAAATGCACTGTTAACCCAAGCGTCTTCCGGCACTGGAAACTTAAGAAGGTTTATTCCTTTAGAGTTTGCTCTTTGATGCAATCAGTAGGCTCTCAGTATTAGTTTAATTTACCCTCAGGTTGCTAGACTTCATCTATTTGAACCTTCAGGGATACCCGTTTAATTTGTAGCAGATAATGTTTGCAAACTTTAAGCAGCAAGTACACATCCTGAATAATAAATCCATATTTGTAAAGCACGAACTATCACCCGTTAGGGTCTCTAGGCGCTGGGGGCCGTCGGGAAGATTAAGCAAGCTATTGCCCAGAGTCCCATGGTGCTGGGCTAATCTGCCGCCGGCCCTGGGAATCGAACCGTGATCCCCAGATTACAGAGTCAGTCACAAAGCTCGTCTGCATTGTTGCAGAAATCTACTCCTATTGTCAGACGTAACCCCTGAAGAGAATACGCAGAGATTCAATAATATTGTGGGTAAAAAGTCTCCCAAGCTGTGGACAAAGGGGAATTTGCATCTTTGTAGTGTCAGCTAATGATGAACGAGATGAAGTATTCATGTGTCACATTGTAGAGCATCACTGATGACATCATTCACAGAACCACTCACAAACTGACTCACATACCCACACAACCTCTTGTACACCCACTCGCTTACAAATACAGCTACTCACACACCCAGGTACTCATGCATACAGCCTCTCAACAGAGCCAGTGACACAACCACTTCCATATCTTTTCACACATCCATACAACTACTAACACACCCACCTAATCATCCACAGAGCCACTCACACACCCACTCACTCACCCACACATACAGGAACTCACTTACCCATACACCTACTCACACAGCCACTCACTCACCCATACAGCACTCACACAGCCACTCACTCACCCATGCACTTACTCACACAGCCACTCACTCACCCATACAGCCACTCACACACACACTCACTCACCAATGCAGCTACTCACATGCCCAGTTACTCACCCATACAGCCTCTCAACAGAGCCAGTGACACACCCACACAACCACTTCCATACCCATTCACACATCCATACAAGCACTAACATGTCTACTCACTCAGCCATACAGCCACTAACAGTCACTCTCCAACACAGCCACTCCCACACTCACATATCTGCCCATAGAGCCACTCACACATCCAAAAAGTTACCCAGGCACCAATTCACACACAGATACACACAGTCACACACATAATATATGTTAGTAAGTAAGTAATATGCCTATAGAGTGCACAAATGCCAAGGAGTCTTGGTGCTATAGCAGGACATTGGTTTAGCACGGGAGGTGTCATGGGGATGAGCCTTGCCTTTACACTGTGTCAAGTTGACATGAGCTTATTAGAAGTTTAAACGCCAATTTCCCTTTCTGCTGCCTTTGCACACGGCACACATTATTATCAATGTTTAGAGTCTAGCAGAGTGTTTTGCTTCACTAGAGAATAATATGTTTTTCTATGCTAGCAGCCTTGCTTGGTAAGCTTTGTCCGAACAGTGAGTGCCGAGGCTTTCAAGGTTATTTCAACACAGTGGTTGTTGGTCGGACTGATCAGCGCACGTTCTAGACATACCATATATGCAGCTGTGGCCACCTCTGATTTTTGGCGCGTTTAATAATGCACTGCGTAGGCATGATCACACACACTTGGAGTGCATTCGCATGCAGAGAGCTGGTACAGAAACCGATGTGATCTATTTCTGCTAGGACCAGAGGTATGGGGCCACCCTTGTAATCCCAAGAGACCTTCTGTAGATATAAAATAACCTACTAGCAAGGGAGGGTGAGATATAGGTGTATTCTAACCTGTTTTCCATTTAGCATTATAACATGCTTTCTCCCTTTGTATTTTATGGAATAGTAACTATGCTGACAATCTTGTTGCTTATAATATGTCTGCTTGTATTAGCTAAGATACTGCACCTGAGAACACAGCATTAGAAATAAATATTTCAAACTTGAACGTGTCTCCATTTACTCCCCGTTTTGGACTGGTATGAGAGTATAAGGAAAGAGTGTTCATGTGTTCCACATTGCCTGAGGTATTCTAAATTCAATATTCTGAGTTGTCTAATCATTGGGGTTATGGAAGCACCAATGAGACACTGATTGCTAGTCTGGTAGGGGATTTTGGCTACTAAGGTGAGTTTCGGCACACCCTAATTCACTGAGGTTCCAAGTCTCTATGCACAGTTCTGTGTACAAGCAGAATTCCAGCTATATGGCGCCCAATGCTGGTGGTTTTATTACATGACACTTGAGTAGTACTTCTATCAGTCCTTAACGACTTCACTATTGTTTCCGGATAACAGTAGTGTTGGATAAACCTACCTATAGTTACATAAGTCTTTTCAAGCTTGAATCTTTCAAAATGGTTTCCTTTTGAATTACTACCCAGTTGTGCTACTTTATTTTACATTGTACCTTTTTTCTCTGTGTCACTATGGCTAACGTTGATATTCCGCAACATAGCCGCATTGCGGTCCGCAATCATTTGCAAGCTTATAACATTGGTTTGGAGGGCATGGCGGTTATTTTGGTGGTGCGTGCTGAGATAGCTTACCCGTTTGAGATTTTCTACTCTTGGGTGACATTTCCTGCAGAGGATGCGGCAATGCAGGTTGTTCACACTTACACTCACACAGCCGTGCCCGTGGAATACGTTCCTTATAGGACACAGGAGATTCCAATTTCTGCAGGGCAGCATCGTGTTTGGTTTAATGGCGCCCTTCCCCACAGTGTAACGGCGATTAGATTGGGTCCTTTGTCCATTCCAGGCGCTTCTTGGCCGTTTTTGGCTGGATTGACCCCGCATCCTCGTGCGGGGCAAGTCCCCGTTGCTGAATTATGGACCCTATATGACTCTTCTATTAGTGTTATTCGGGCCCTAGTTCAATATATTACCCACAATTTCCAGGGCAGGATCCCTGGTGTTGCGGCCCTTCCAGCTGGACCGAGCGGAATGAAGCTTAGTCCTGTGATGGTCAATGCGGTAATGGGCAAGCTTCCCCAGCATAAGGATGATATGCCTTTTTGGCTTGCCGAGAAGTTTGGCCAGCTGGAAGCAGTATTTCCTAATTCGATTCCTGTGGAAAAACACAGGATTCTAACAATTAGTTTGCCCAAGGACTTGGTACCGGAGGCCGGTGACTGCGAGTCATGGGGTAGGATTTTTGCGTCAGTGTACATGAGGTGCTTTGGCACTCTGTCAATGGCTGTCCTTCTGACGGTCATTAAGCGTGTTCAGGACGAACACGGACCTGAGGCTGTGGTTGAGTTGGGAATGAGACTCGTTGTCATATTTGACGTAGTTTCCGATCTCGTCCTTTCCATACTAATATAATAAAGAGAGAGCCCAAACTTTTGAGGCGGGTAATCTCAGGAACCACAGCACCAATCACAACACCCAATACAGCGTTGGAAAGGGCAGTTGCAGCAGAAGGACATAGGCTATGCAGACGCCCACCATATACATTTAAAAGGAAAAAGAACCGTGCCAGCAAAGTAGTCCCTTGTGGGCCTGTCTGCGTTGTGCTGTGGGCGTGTGCTGGGGACGTGACAAATGCTGGGGGCGTGTGGTATGTTCCGCCCTTCATGCCATGTCTCATATCGTGTGCTAATCCGACCCTGCTCCCTTTAAATACCCCTGCACCCCATATTCATAACCCACCCTTACTCCTTAAAATACCCCAACACCCTTAGACACTAACCCATCTTAACCCTATGAATATACCCTGTACCCCAAAACCCGAAACTATCCCTAAACCCTAAAAATACCCCTGTACCCCAAAACCCAAACCTAGCCCTGAACCCTATAAATACCCCTGTACCCCAAAACCCGTACCCCAAAACCCAAACCTACCCCTGAACCCTAAAAGCCCCTGTACCCAAAAACCCAAACCTAGCCCGAACCCTTAAAATACCCCTGTACCCCCAAACCCAAACCTACCCCTGACCCCTAAAAATACCCCTGTATCCCAAAACCCAAACCTAGCCCTGAACCCTAAAAAAAAACCCTGTACCCTAAAACCTAAACGTACCCCTGAACCCTAAAATACTCCTGTACCCCAAAATCCATACCTAGCCCTGAACCCTAAAAATACCCCTGTACCCCAAAACCCAAACCTACCCCTGAACCGTAAAAATACCCCTATACCCCAAAACCCAAACCTAGCCCTGAACCCTAAAAATACCCCTGTACCCCAAAACCCATACCTATCCCTAAACCCTAAAACTACCCCTGTACCCCATAACCCAAAACTATATCTGAACCCTTAAAATATCCAAACATCCCAAAAAATATACCTCAGTACCCCAAAACATATACCCCTTATGCCCATACTTACCATATCCAAACGTTTAAAAAAACTTGCTTTTACCATTCATGCATTTACAACGAATTTCGTTGTAAATGTATGCCTGGTAAAAGCATATAAAATGTAATGCCATGCGTTATAATGGCATTGCGGAGTCATGGTACTTTCGTAATGAAAGTATGCAGAGTGATTGTATGCGTAAAGTAAGTTGCGGAATAATGGGTGTTTACCCTCCCCCGGAAAGTATATTGGTGGCACGGCGGCCCACATCTCCTGCAACTTACTCATATTTTTTCAAGTTCTAGAGTTGCGAACTTTAGAGCTGGGGAGCTACGTTCGAATCTCGGCATCAGCTCAACATCCTGTGATTCCAGGCAAATCGCTTTGTCTCCCCGTGCCTACCACAAATAAATGTGTTCTTCTGTAATGTAAATTGTGCTCATGCCATGTTGTTGAGTTTGCGCTATATAATATTGCAAGGAAAAATAAAGTAGGGAAACTCGAGTTCACACACTACTGAACGCGCACTCTTAAGTGCATCAGCAGTGCACTGTGAATCGGAGCGTTTCACAGGCCTGTCACAGATAAGAAATGCTATCAAAACGAAATCATGCAAAACAATATACTACTGACCGGCAGCAATTCATACCCGGACAACGTCGGGACGGGCTGCTAGTCTAATATAAAGGGAGATGCGGTGAACTTTCAGGTGGCTAATGCCTTACGCAATGTCCCCGATGCCGACAAACCCCGGCAGAGAATTATTACAGCGGCTTATAAAACCTTTGGTCGCAATAGTTTAGGTGTCCAGCCCTTTTCTGCTAAAGATAAAAAACAAACTCAGGGTGCGAAGTCTGAAACAGACGTTCAGCCCACAGCGCCAAAGAAAAATTGGAACAGAAATAAAAAACAGGGGAAACAGCAGCAGAAACAGGAGTCCCGTCTCCCATCACCAGTGCCTGCGCCTACTGAGCGCGTTTATGATTTACGGGACTGCACTACGATTAAGTCGCCTGATAGATTTCAGGTTACTAATCAACGCTCTCCTCGTTCTTTACAGGACACATCGGCCTCTTCGTCCGGTGGTGGAAGCGGCGGCAGAGGTTGGGGTGGCCCGCAGAGTCGCGACCAAGCCCACCCAAAAGACGGAAAAGGCAAGCAGGACGATTCTTCACAGAAGAGACCCCAGTTTCAGAAAAAGGAAATTGCCGCTTTAACAGCGAGATATGCCACAGATAGTGAGAACGCAGCTTCGGAATCAGACATTGGCGCTGACGTTGTTGGACAGCGCGGCGGAGATTACCATTGTGCGAGAGACCCTGCGTCCACTACTGAAGGTGACAGCGACTGACCAGTATGTTGTTGTAGAGACAGCTGATACCAGAGTAGCTCCCCCTGATAGGCTTTATGAAATTGTCCTTTTAATTGAAGGTCACATACAACGTACCATAAAAGGGGTATTTTGGAAGAATCTCACAACTACCTATGACATTTTGTTAGCGGAGGCTGACTGGCCCCCACCTTTTCTTCTCGCAGCTCTGAGAGGGGAGGAGGTCATCCTCCCTAGTTTCGCGCACACGGTCTCAAAGGAGCATGCGCTGAATTTTGCAGAAGAGTGGGCTAAAGCCCTTGCGCCGGCTCTGTACCATACGCATTGTGGATGGGATAAATTTTCCCCACACCACGAGATTCCCTTACGGTCTATGCCACAACCTCAACCTCAATATCCCATCCGGCGTGAAGCTAAGGCTTCCGTTGCGGAGATACTTGAACAATTGGAATATCAAGGAGTAATTGAAACTTGTGTGTCACCGATTAAAAACCCACTTTTTACTGTGAACAAGCCTGACGGTTCGTACTGTTTGGTATTGGATTACCGGCATTTGAACTCGCATTGCCGTACCTGTGCAGTACAGAATACCCACGGCTCTGCTTTGGTGGATGGTCTTGTCAACGGCGTAGCTAGAGCTTGTGGCGCCCGGGGCTACCCTTCAGATTGCCGCCCCCCTGGGGGGGATGCTGGGGAAAAAGAACGGCGAGCACCTGAAAGAGGTCAGAGAGACACGTAGTATCGCCGCTAATAGTTACCTCGATCATGCAGGCCTGCAGGGGGATCAAATATTCGTAATACAGCACACTGTCCCAGTTTTGTGCACAGACTGGAGTGTGTGCTGCAGCACAGACTGGGACAGTACTCCGAATCCATAATATAATCCTATGGGTTTTGCATTTTTCAGTTACATTCTTTAGGTAACTGGCACCTCCATTCAATGGAAAACAAGGGTGGATTATGTGGTATGTTGTGGCAGATGCACTCAAAAACAAGCATTGAAAATGCAACAGGTCTCGCCTTTGATTAAGTTAAAAAGCCATTTGCTTACGTAATGGTATTGTATAATAAAAGCAAATGGCTTTATCTTAATGAAAGGCAAGACCTATTGCATTTTTCCACTCTGCTGCCTATCCCAGTCTTCGGCCTCTTCCACTTCCCAGACTCTCCCTACCCAGAATCTTCACTTGCAGCCTCTTTCAGTTCCCAAACACTCCCCCACCCTCTTCCATGTTCCACTCCTCAGACTCTCCCAGTCCCCAGTCTCTTCCACTCCACAGACTCATCCTACCAACTCCTCACACAGACGTCTACATTCAATGGGCTCTTCTATTCCCCAGACACCTCGACTTTCAAAGATGAAGTTTAAAATGGTGACACACAAATTCTTCTGGCCTTGGAGCACAATAATTGGATGGTGTTCCTGGAAAAAGTAAATAAGGACGAAAAGACAGGCTGCTTGTCAGATGCCCTGCAAAGCACATTCCCCAAAAAACAATTTGAATAGAGACACAGAGCCTATCAATGCGCACAAACGCACCTATAAATGTGAATATATTTTCATCTTCTCACATTGTCGCCTCACATCTGCAAGCTATGCAAATTTTATTATTGGAGCGTTTCAGGCAACATTTGTCTTTAGCTGGCAGGCATAAGTCTGAAGGAATGCAATCTCTAACATTTTGCCTTAGGAAACTCAGGGGGTTCAGAGCTTCTTAGACAGTAAAACCGAAAAGACATGTTTGGCACAATTGTGCTGAACAGGACACCTTGGTGTACAGCATCATCCAGTGCCAGTGCCCGTGGTGCTCAATTTAAACTTACTGTGAATTAGGGAAGGCTGAGCGAGCGGTGGTGCCAAGATTTCAAGTTGCGTACTGGCCAGGGCAGGACTTTCTGCTTTTTTGCCAACACTCTGGGCAGCGCTGCCACAAGGAAACCCTCACCTTGCAGGCTCGAAAACGTTTGAGCAGCACAGGGACTGGAGGCACACAGAAGCTTAAGAACTCAGGAGCTTCCGTAGATTAGATAACTAACGCACGTTGTCACGTTGGGGTCAGGAGAGCTCGAGGGCTCTGGCTCTGACGTGCGGTGCGGTGCTGCTGCGCCTGCGCAGAGCTGAGCTCCGAGAACAGCATGCTGGAGCAGCGCTTGCAAAACGGCGGCCGTGTGGCACTGGCCGCCCGTTGCGGCGGCCTTTATAATTTATTTGAGGACACTGACTGACAGAAGTCAATGTCCCCAAATAAATTATAAAGGCCACCGCAACGGGCCAGTGCCTCTCGGCCGCCGCCCTCGAATTAGCGCCGCCTGGGGCGGACCGCCCCCCCTAGCTACGCGGGTGGGTCTTGTGCGAAAACGGTTTAAAACCACACTTGACATATCCAACGTTTTTTTTGCCCACAATTTGGATGGTCTAAGTTCCCAATGGACCAGTTTTACCAGTGGCGGCAAACAACGCCAATTTAAACACCTGGCCATGGGCTATATGAATAGTCCAGGTGTGTTTGCTGCCCGTATCGTCTCTCTCTAGGAGAGAGTTGACCCAGATGCGTGTTCGTATGTGGATGACATCTATCTCACAGACAATGAAATTTGGGCGCATCTGTGTCGCGTTGACCGCATAATTTGTAACTTTGCGGACTTCGGTTACAAATTCAACTTTGCAAAGTCTCACATTGCAGAGTACACAGTGTTGTTCCTGGGCTATGAGCTCAATAATGAGGGTCGTGGATTGGCTCCTCACTTCTTGGAGAAATGCGCACAGCTGCGCGCTCCTACAATGCTGAAAAAATTACAGTCCTTGCTGGGTTTTTTAAATTTTGGGCGTACTTACATTCGCGAATATGCCCAGCGTATCAAGCCTTTGTATGCTTTGATACAACCTACTTACACCAAATCGTGCTGGCTGCCTGAACATTCACGACAAATATGGGGTGTCCCGTTTTTTTGCAAGCGTAAAAAAACCTGCTGTTCAATAGGAATGTTCTGTATATCTCTGAGTGCTCTGGGATCAAGTCGGGACTTAGCAACCCTACACACAAAAAACCTTAATGTGTGCCCAATACATAGACAATCTGTAAGTGCCGTAGACTTTGGGTGACAGGTAATGTAAACTAATACAACTAATTTCTGGTACAAAATATCCGAATGTATTCTTATGTCATACAGAATGGGACATATCGTACTGTTAAAAACAGCAATAAAAACAAACATATATATATATAATCAGTCAACATAGTATTATACAAATTCATTAAAACAGTATAAAATTCTGTACATAACAGAAAGAATCACAATTTAAGTCATAACAGAAAGAATCACAATTTAAGTCGACGCGGCGTTTCGGTTTTTCTTATAAGACACCTTCTTCAGGACCGATTCTTTGACACTAATCTTTGTATTTGAATCCACCTGAATTATTGGTGGTATGTAGTGCCCCAGTCTTGTACGAGCTGTTGGCATCAGTTGAATTTTTCGTTTCAGGCTATCTCTCTTCTTTAATAAGATATCGCGCCTTCCACACTGTGCGAGGGAGCCACCGTTGTAGTTCGAAAGTGGAGAATCCTATTATCGTGGGGACAAGCCGCTGCAATGATTTGCCTCTTGATCGAATCTTGGAACCGAAGCTGCATACAAAACCGGTGACGCTGTGACGAGGAGCAGGGAGGCCGTAATTAAAGAATTAGAGTGCCGTGGGCTAAAAGAAATGAAACGGGAGAATAACCCCTAAAAACGTTTGGCGCCAAATTTGCAGGCTGATGTTCTAGAATCTAAATTCTTACTGACTCGTGATAACCACACCAACCTGGTGATAAGAATCATCCCTGGGGCGGTGGGTTTCACTTACCTTACTTTTTTTTTTTTTTGAAAACTTTTTATTGATTTTATAACACAAACACAAACAACTTGCAAGAAGAGAAGAAAAAGAGACATCAGTATACACAACGTTGCAGTACGTGGTGTTGGAGCGGGAAGGGCAATACCATGAGCATTTGTTCCATCGAGAAATAATCACACAGGGGGGCGGGGGGGGCAGAAGAGACAAATTGCAACCAGTATACAATAGAATGTGAAGGAACCCTCGGGTTACGGGGACGTGGGTGCAACATCTGGGTCAGGAAGAGGAGGGGCACATATATCACCACGATAAGTGTTCCATTGAGTCCATATCTTCCCCCATTTTCGGGGGGTACCCCGAGAAATATATACAGTTTTTTCTCTGAACATGCACCAGTCCATGTTTTGTTTCCATTTCCGAATCCCGGGCGGGCCCTGAGCGCCCCACAGTTGCGCAATGTCTCTTTTGGCAATCATATTGCCCAAGGTCACCCACCGAAGCTGCGACACGGAGTAATCATTCGGTTCCCATACGTTCAGCAGGCATCTCCTAGCTTCCGGCATCGATCGCACCCCCGTAACCTCACTCATCACCTCGTGCACACGGGACCAGAATCGCACTATCTCAGGGCACTCCCAGATGATATGTAAAAAGGTGCCCAGGAGACCGCATCCACGCCGACACAAACCATCCACAGAGAAGCCCATGTGCACCAAACGGGGACCAGTGACATACACTCTATGCAGGATTTTAAGTTGCACAAATCTAAGGCGCCCCTGGATGGCCACCTCCTTAGGGGAGGAGATCGCCGCCTGCCAGTCCTCATCGTCCAGCTCCAGCCCATCACCAGTCCAAACCTCTCTGAGGTGAACCAGGAGATCAGACCTGGAGTTGATTAATTTTTTATAATTAAGCGAAATCGTACTGTCAGGAACATGTCCGTCCAGTACCCTGTCCTCAAGCGGGGACGACTCCGGCATCTCCACACCCGAAGGGAAGACCGAGAGCACCGCGTGGCGGACCTGCGCATAGCGAAAAAATTCACGATCGCTCAAAACGTACTCGGTTTTCAATTCCTCAAACGTCTTCATTCTCCCCTTAGTCCAAACATCATCAATCCTGCTGATACCAAGCAAGTCCCACCTATCGAACCCCCGAAACTGCCAAAGTGAGCCAAGTCTATCAGACGCGTACAGTGGGGTGGCACGAGTCAATTTACCAGTCCACCCAAGCGCCATGGAAGCATGTCGCCATACCTGGACAGCCGTCCTGGTGGGGCCCGTCACGTTGCGAGGGGTGAGTTTCGAGTAGAGGGCTCTATTGAAATCGCCCCCCGGTAATAACCATTTGTCCATCTCGAAGGCCGGATTCGGCAAAGGGCCATACATGCAATGATTTATCGCCCCCAGTTGAGACGCCCAATAATAGCGACGGATATCGGGCAAAGCAATTCCACCGTCGTACCACGGGAGCGACAATTTAGCAATGGCGATCCGGGGCCTACCCCCCCACACCAGTTGCCTCTGTAAACTTTCAACCTCACGGAAGTATGTAGCCGGGACGACGTCAAGTGTGTTTTGCAATGGGTAGAGGAAGCGGGGCAGTGACATCATCTTAAACAATGCCGCTCTACCCAGGGGAGAGAGAGGGAGTTTCCCCCAAGCAACCACATCTGCCCGAAGGCGCTGAAGAGGGGGCAGTAAGTTACGGTCAAACCGCAGTGCAGGGCTCAGCGAGATAAAAATGCCTAGGTATTTAAAGCCATCTTTCACAATCGCGATAGGACAACCACTTGGCAGAAGGGGGGCGGCACCCGACAGGACGTATACACAGGACTTCGACCAGTTGATGACAAGACCCGAGTTTTTGCGGAAAGACGTTAAGACATCAAACAGCACAATGAGGGATTTACGGGGTGATGTAAGATAGAGCAGAATATCATCAGCGTAGAGAGATATACGGTCCTCAAACTCCGAGTTCCACCTAATGCCCTTCAGGGACGGTTCCCACCTCAACCAGGCCGCCAGCGGTTCCAAGGCGAGAGCAAACAACAAGGGGGACAAGGGACAGCCCTGTCGCGTCCTTCTGCTCAGTGCAAAGGGCGCAGAGACCCGACCATTGACCACCACCTGAGCCATGGGACCGGCGTAAAGCAATTTGACCCACCGAACGAACTCCGAACCGAAACCAAACTTAGCAAGAACCGCCCACAAATACGGCCATTCTATTGTATCAAACGCCATCGTAGCGTCTAAGGACGCCAAGATGGCGGGCTCGCGCAGCGTCTCGGCCCGTGCCAGGACGCCATGCAACCTTCGGAGGTTAAGCGCCGTGTTACGATGCGGTATAAAGCCGGATTAATCAGGGTGAACCAGTTCCCCAATAACGGTCGCCAAACGTGTCGCCAGCAACCTGGCCAAGATTTTAGGTTCCGCGTTAATCAACGAAATGGGTCGAAAAGAGGCACAGCGATCCCGAGGTTTACCATCCTTGTGGATGACAACAATAGTGGCCAGTCTCTGGTCCGGCGGGAGAAAACCCACCTCCAAAGATTCAAGAAACATAGAGCGCAGATGAGGAGCCAGCGAATCCGGGCGCAGTTTATATAGCTCAATGGGGAGCCCATTAGGGCCGGAGGCCTTGCCGGATCGGACCGAACGGACAGCAGCGGCAATCTCGTCCACAGTAGGCGGGGCATCCAGAGCATCTCTATCAATGTCAGACAATCGGGGAAGTGCAATATCACGCAATAGCAGGCAGGAGTCCTGCTCTGAACGATCGGACACCTGGGAGTACACCTCGCGGAAATAATCGGCAAAACATGCAACAATATCAACAGGGTCTGTACAACACTCCCCATTCTCCGCAACAATCACAGGGACGACACGACTTGCATTCTCCCTCTTATCCAACCAAGCAAGCAGTTTCCCAGCCTTATCACCCACATCATACAAGCGTCCCTGCTGTTCCCTCCCCATTTCCTTAGCAGCTTCAGTGACCAGAGCCCTGTATTCATGTTGCTTCAACTCCAGTAGATGTAACCCCTCAGCGGTAACCCCAGATTCCAAGCGCTCCTCCAGGGCCATGACCTCCCCCTCAAGTCGAACCATTTCGGTGCGGTTGGCCAACTTCACGCTACCAATCAGTGAGAGGGCCTGGCCACGAATGACCGTCTTGTAAGCTTCCCAAAGCAAACTAGGGGAGGAAACCGAGCCCACATTTTCCTCAAAATAACAATCGTGTGCTTTAACCAGCTCATCCCTGACCCTGGGGTCCTTCAAATACCAGGGGTTGATCGGAGCCACTCGGCCCGCCGAACCCTGCCGTGCATCAACCACCAGCCAAAGAGGAGAATGGTCCGAGATGCCCCGTGCCAGATGTTTAACTTCCCGTATGAGGGATGCATGGACCGAGGGCAATAATACGTGGTCCAACCTCGAGAGACTACCATGAGCACCAGAATGATAGGTGTATTGCAACTGTCCCGGGTGAAGCAACCGCCAGCAATCAGTGAGCCCCAGCGTCTCCAGGAAGTCACTCAACCAAGTCTGGGCCTTCGGCAGTTCCCTGGGAGGGTGACGATCACGCATCCCAGAGACCACCGCATTAAAATCACCCCCAACCAAAAGCAGTCCCTCGGGGAGACCCAGGATAAGTCCACTCAGATCAGCAAATGTGGTGGCCTGGAGGCCCGGGGGCACATACACAGAAATCAAAATAAGAACCTTCCCCTCCCAGCGCCCCACAATGGCGGCATATCGTCCTTTATCATCCAGAATGACATCATCAATGGCCAATGGGAGGGAGGTCCGAACCAGAATGCCCGCCCCCCTAGAGCCCGAAGTGAAACCCGAGTGCGCCACAAGGCGATAACCACGCCTATTCAAAGCGTAGCACTTGTTGCCGAGCAAATGGGTCTCCTGCAGTAAAACAACATCTGGAGTCAAACGTTTCAGCAATTGCAACACCACCCTCCTCTTAATCCCATCCCCCAACCCGTTTACGTTCCAACACAATAACCGAAGTCCCCTACCCCCCATCCCCGCGTTCAGCCCCTCCCCCGCCCCACACCCAAAGTGACTGCAAAAAAAAGGAGTGCGCTCTTCCCTCGCCTTGCAAGTAACAAGAAAATTCAAACAAACAACCCAGTTCCCCCAACAATGTCAAAACGACTATACCCCCCACCCCGCACCCCTGCTGAAGACCAAAGAGCCCCATAAACTTGCAGTGTGCCTGTCGCCCAACCACTCAACTAGTCTACGAAAAGAAAACCCAGGAGGAGAAAGGACCCGTTCACCCCCCACCCACCCCCAAAAAGACTATTACTTGCAAACACTAAGAACACAACATAGCACAGTTCAAAGCCAACGGGAAGGGTACGGGGTCAAAGTCAACAGCTACTCCTGCTCTGTCGGGCCACCTTCCGCCCGATCCGACTTGCCAGAGTCCTCAAAAGGTTCAGGATCCGTAGGTAGCGTGTCAAGCCAGTCACTCACGACCCCAGGATGGTCGAAGAAAAAGGTACGATCCCTATGTACCACCCGCAGACGGGCAGGAAAGAGCATGGCATACTTCATGGACCTTTCCCGGAGTCTCTTCTTGACCCCTTGGAACCCCAGCCTCTGTTTCTGGACCTGTTGTGTAAAGTCCGGATAGAAGCTGACAGTAGAGTTCTCAAAGGCAATGGGACCAGACTGCTGCGAGTCTTCAATCGATGAGTCCTCCGGCATTGTCGTCGAGGGTTTAGCTACTGCTCCCGGCGATCCCTTAGCTAGAGTGTACCGGTCCATAATGTTTGTTTGCAGAGCACTCCCTCGAACGCCCGATTTAGGCCCGCGCTTCCCACCCTCAGGCTTGGTGGCCATCTTGGATCCTGGACCCGTACGGGTCGCCTGTTGACGGGTGAAAATGGTGACTGCGGAGGCAAATGTAGGACCAAAAGGGCGAATGTGGTGCCAGTCTCAGATCTGGAAGCCGCTACAGATCGGTAGTAGGAACGGAGAGACCAAGGGTGTAGGAGCGTCCGGCCGTCCACGGAGCCTGCAAAGTCAGGTTGAGCTCCGGACAGGAATCGAAACCGAAAGCTATCGCCAGCCCACGCAAGTCTGGCAGTCCGTTGTTGTTCACTTACTGGACGGCAAGCGAGACAAGATAGCGCGGGGCGTCACCCTGGAGCAGGCCAGAAAACTGCGACAGTCTGTAGCTCTGGACGCCGAAGTCCAAAAAAGTTTGCTGAAACGAATAAATGAGCAGTAGAACTGTGCCAATAAACACCCGTCGTCCGAATCAGGATAAATTACAGGATAGTCGATGGAGGTGGCAAGGGTCCGGGAGCCCTGTGCTCACGCGACCATCTTGGG
The DNA here is from genome assembly GCF_964261635.1 of Lissotriton helveticus. Classification (NCBI taxonomy): domain Eukaryota; kingdom Metazoa; phylum Chordata; class Amphibia; order Caudata; family Salamandridae; genus Lissotriton; species Lissotriton helveticus. The sequence goes on from NC_136065.1 coordinate 1,915,012,400, forward strand.
TGCGCGCGAAGCTCCTCCCCTCACTTACCTTACTTTTAACGAAGGTGACACAGTCACACTTGTACACTTCGGCTGAAATGTGGTTTTCCACTGTGGAAAAAGTTTTGACAGCAGTGCAAATGGTGATTCTCAAGGAACGTGCACTGTCGCAGGGAAAACGTATGTTGATTGTTACGCTGTATCCTGCACTAGAGGCAGTGACGAAAGCCAGTGTACCAAATTCTAAAGCTTTGCACCCTCAGTGGATACAATGGGCTGCATCATTGACGTCTCCGGATGTCACGTTTATTTTTGATGCCTCCTTACAGTCACAAGAGTTTTTGCATTATGAATTTGTTCATCCTGCGCCATTGACTATGCAACCTTTGGAGGATTTCCTTTGTATCATTTACACTGATGGTTCAGCGCAAGTTGGGCATGGGTCTAAGCACGCATACTTCTCAGCTTGCGCCATTGTGGTAGGTACCATGGTAAATGATGAATTCAAGTCCAAAGTCGTGCATACGCACACTTTAGGGGACCGTACCACACAATTGGCGGAGCTCCGGGCTCTGATGCTTGCATTGAAGTACGCTGATCCTAGTGTGACGACCCTTATTGTGAGTGATTCTTACTACTCTGTCCAGTCTTACAAAGAAAACCTGTTCTTTTGGATTCAGAATGATTTTCGTAATTCCAAAGGTAGCACGATAAAACATAAAATTATCTGGGTTCGAGTGGCTGAGCTTAAAGAGCAGTTGCCACTCGCGTATATAATTCATACTCTCGGTCATCAGAGTGTGGGAGTTCACGCTGATGGCAATAGTTTGGCCGATGAGGCCGCAAAATCAGCAGTATCAACATATTTGGTTGCAGCAGTTACACGTTCCAAAAGTAAGATTGATGATGACATCTTGGTGGCTGTTGCCGCAACTGAGAACGAAAGTAAATATCATAAGGGGTTCCCTTCAAAGTATTCTTATCACTTAAGTCCTGATAAAGTTCCTTATGTGAAAATACCGGGCGTTGGTGAAAGATTAATTCCCAACGCGGACCGCAGGTCTACACTGATTACAGCTGCCCACGAAGGTTGCGTCTGCGCATGCAGGCTTTTCGGCTACTATATCTCAGTTGCAACAATGTTTTTGGTGGCGGGGACTGTACAAACAGACGCGTGATTATGTACTTCAATGTGACATTTGTCAGCAGATTAAGCCTTCAACTGCTACGCGTCCGCCCCAGACACAGTTGTACATTTCTAATAAACCACTTGGTTGTGTTTATTTAGATCATTGCGGTCCTTTTTCCACTGATACTGCGTATAAGTACATCTTAGTTGCAGTTGATTCATGCACACACTTTGTGTGGGTGTGGCCACACCGCAGCGCTGATTCGCGAACTATCATAAGAGACTTGCGTGTCTTTGTAGGGATTTTTGCCTGTGGCACCTTCCATTCGGATCATGGCCTCCAAGGCGTATAAGGATGCCATGACTTCGTTGGGGGTCCAAGTCAAGTTTTCGTCTCCATACAGACCTGAGGATTATAGTGTTGTGGAACGAATGAACCGAGATTTAAAGCAGTCTTTGACAGTTGGGTTATAGGCACTGGCAGGAATTGGCTGGCCCACCTCAATAGCGTGCAGCGTGCCCTTAACAATCTCCCTAGAAGGACTCTGGGTGGGTGGACCCCATACAAAATGCTCTTTGGTATCAAGATGTTCGTCCCAGACCTTGGCGGTCTAGACCAGGCAGCGGTTGCTGCCTCCTTTGACGTAGATGAACATTGTAATGTTGTACAGGATCTACAAAAGACGAGAGACAGTCTTGCAAAGGAACACTTACCCTCCACATCTGATGCTGCGTTGCAGATTCCGGTAGCTGGCTGGCTACCCCAAGTTGGAGAACTAGTTCGAGAGATGATCGAAAACAGGAAAGAATTTGGTCCCTCATATCGAGCTCCAGTTCCAGTGCTTGGGGTGAAGGGCACAAGAACAGTCATTTTACCACCACTTCCAGGTCATAAAGAAAAAAGGTACATCTCCATTGACAATGTCAAACTACACAGAGTGGCCGATTCTTCTTAGTATGACTCCGGCAGTCTCATGTACATCGATTTTGAGAAATTCTGTTTTGGCCCCGATCCTAACCCCAGGCCTGATGTTGCCCTCGAGATGCTTGCCGTTTCAAGTCCTTTATTGAGTTCACCACCTGATGTGCACCTTGATGAGACTGAATATACTTATCCCACTGACTTATCGAGGCCCGATTTGAAAACTTGTTTGGCCATTAAATCCAGATTTTCATTTGACACTGACTCTCACATATCGAAGACCCCTTCAAAGATCTCTGTTTTTGCAACATGGTTTAAAAAACATTTTTTGATTCCTCTTTGGACCTACATTTGGTTGGTGCTTTTTTCGATTTACCTGTACATGTCAATTGGATTTGTGGTGTATTTTATCCGCCTTGTCAACGGAAACTATGTTAAAGAGAGAACATGCATTCGACATATTAACAGAACATTGGCTCCCCATTCCTCATCACACAGATTGAAGAGAGACCTGGCTTTTGTTAACATCACTGCTTGGCCCATCTTAGACGGGATTGTTTGTGATGCTATTAGATTTCAATTCCATGGGCACACAGAGGTTATTAATGTCCCAAATGTCCTAAGAGTTTCTATGGGGGATGTGATTAAACAAAATATACGTTCTGATGATTGGGATGTTCAGGCCGTAGAAGCTTTGTTTTCTGATTTGAAATATTATGCTGCCTTTGATGCTGAAGATCTGTATCTAGATTCCGCAAATTATGGCGATTTGTTTTGTTACCAACACTTTGGCAATCACTACTTGCATAAAGCTAATACCAGGAGGAATACTGTTAATTATACACAATGGGAACATTGTCCCGCTCTTGTACAAGGCAGTTCCGCTTCTCTTTTAATGAGATTCACTTATTTTACTGATTTTAATCAGTCAAATCCCAATGCATTTTATTTTAAAATGACTTAAAAGACCACTTCCAAGGTTAGACTTACCCACACAAAATTATTGTATTCGAGGTCCTTTTTAGACCAATTGGCTGTTGGGGGATACGACCTGTGGAAATATACAATTGATCTTAAATCTGTTTGGGGTGCCTCGGGCCCGAATGGACTCCCCATTGAGCTTTATAAGCTCTGTCCGGATGTATTGGCGCCGTATCTCCGATCGATGTTCTTGGAGTCACTGGAGGAGGGGTTTCTTCCTCCTGACCAGAGACTGGCCTCCATAGTAGTTATCCATAAGGAGGGTAAGCCGCGTGACCGTTGTGAATCCTTCAGACCTATTTCCCTGATCAATGCTGAACCTAAGATCCTGGCCAAAGTCCTTGCTAATCGTCTGGTGTCTGTTATAGGCGATCTGGTTCACCCGGACCAGTCCGGATTTATACCACACCGAAACACGGCACTCAACCTTCGGCGACTGCATGGAGTCCTCGCGAGAGCGGGGACTCTGCGGGAGCCAGCCATCTTGGCGTCCTTGGACGCCACCATGGCGTTCGACACGATCGAGTGGCCTTATCTTTGGGCGGTCCTCAGTAAATTTGGTTTTGGACCCGCCTTTATTCGCTGGGTGCAATTGCTCTATGCTGACCCCTTAGCCCGGGTGGTGGTGAATGGGCGTGCCTCGACCCCCTTTGCTCTTGGTAGGGGGACTCGCCAGGGTTGTCCTCTGTCCCCGCTCTTGTTTGCCCTAGCTCTGGAACCGCTGGCGGCTTGGTTGAGATGGGAACCGTCCTTGAAGGGAATTAGATGGTCCCCGGAATTTGAGGATCGAATATCTCTGTACGCAGACGATATACTTTTGTACCTTACGTCACCTCGTAAGTCGTTAATCGTCCTTTTTGACGTTTTGAATTCTTTTCATAAAAATTCCGGTCTAGTTATCAAATGGTCAAAATCCTGTATTTATGTTCTTTCCGGTGATGCTCCACTTCTGCCACGTGGCTGTCCCATCTCGGTGGCACTGGAGGGTTTTAGGTATCTGGGGATCTTTATTACCTTGGACCCCGCACTTCGATATGAACGCAATCTGCTGCCCCCTCTCCAGCGCCTCCGTGCGGATGTTGGAACGTGGAGTAGGCTTCCTCTCTCTCCTCTGGGACGAGCAGCGTTGTTTAAGATGATGTCGCTTCCCCGATTTCTCTATGCGCTTCAGAACACGCTTGATGTTGTACCGGCTGGCTATTTTCGGGAGATTGAAAGCCTCCAGAGGCAATTGCTATGGGGGGGCCGGTCTCGCATTGCCCTTTCGAAGCTTACGCTCCCGTGGTACGATGGCGGCATCGCTCTCCCTGACATCCGTCGCTATTATTGGGCCTCTCAGCTGGGGGCCATCAACCATGGCACCTACACTCCTTCGCCAAACCCGGCCTTTGCGATGGATAAATGGTTGTTGCCCGGTGGTGACTACAACAGGGCTCTATACGCGAAGTCGACCGTCGGGTCGCTTACGGGGCCCACTAAAACAGTCGTGCAGGTGTGGCATCGGGCCACAGCTGCTACGGGATGGGCTGATAAGCTGACCCGTGCCACGCCGCTTTATGCTTCGGATAAACTTGGCTCCCTCTGGCAGTCGAAGGGGTTCGATCGGTGGGACATGATTGGGATCAGCAAGATTGATGATGTATGGATCAAGGGTAGGATCAAGTCGTTTGAAGAAATGAAAGTTGACTATGGGCTGAATGATAGGGAATCCTTTAGATATGCGCAGGTCCGACACGCGGTCCTGTCTGTTTTTCCCCTGGGCTCGGATGTTCCGGAGGCGTCCCCGCTTGAAGATCGGATACTGGATGGGCATGTCCCTGATAGTACGATCTCACTCATTTATAAAAAGTTAATCAATACCAGGATTGATCTATTGGATAGCCTTCGAGAGTTGTGGACTAGTGATGGTCTGGAGCTGGATGATGAGGACTGGCAGGCTGCGCTCTCTTCTCCTAAGGAGGTAGCTATTCCGGCACGCCTTCGATTTGTCCAGCTCAAAATTCTTCATAGGGTATATGTGACTGGTCCGCGTTTGGTGCGCATGGGATTCTCGGCGGATGGATTGTGCAGACGTGGTTGCGGTATGGTGGCCACGTTCCTACATATCATTTGGGAATGCCCTGCTGTACTGCGCTATTGGAATCACGTGCATGATGTAATGAGTGAGGTCACGGGTGTGCGGTTGAAGCCTGAAGCGCAGAGATGCTTGTTGAATGTTTGGGAACCGAATGATTGTACCCAAGCGCAGCTTCGATGGGTGACATTGGGTAACATGATAGCCAAGCGTGACATTGCCCAGCTTTGGGGCGCTCAGAGGCCTCCTACGATTCTGGCATGGCAACAGAACATGGACTGGTCCATGTTTCGTGAAAAGACTGTGTGTGTCTCCCGAGGCAGACCTGGCAAGTGGGGGAAAATTTGGACTCAGTGGAACGCATACCGTGGAGATATATGTACCCCCCCCCCTTTCGGAATTTGATACCGACCTGTCTTCCTCCCAACCTGATGTTTCCTCCGCAGAAATATAGATATATTGTTTGCTTCTGTTCTCCTTCTCTTCCCCCCATCCCACAGTATATTTTGAATGCGATAATGTCTGCTTTACATTTGTACCCCCCCCCCCCGCAAACCACATGATGACACGCTTGTACTGGACTGCCTTGTTTTCTTTTGTTTCTCTATTTTCTTGTTCTTTAAATTCAATAAAAAGTTTTCAAAAAAATAAATCTGTTTGGGGTTCTAAAAGCTGGCAAGTGCAAGGCACAGAGGCTTTGCATCGTGCATGCCTTATCCCGAACCATATGTTGTTTTTGAATTCTACAATTTCACAAACAACTTGCTTTGGATTGGCTACTACTAGAAAATTAAATGCTCCTTCTTTTCCTGCATTAGAAGAATATTCCGGTTGGAATAATAATACCAAGTTTTCCATCAGAGAATTAAAGACTCTGTTACTGAATTCTTCCTTTAACATATCCAGTTTGGATCCTAAGGGTTGGTTGCTGCGGCACAAAAGTGCTGATTCCTGCCAGCATCGTTTTCTGGGTTTAGCATCAGGCTACACACAGGTCAGGGTGGATCCCCGTTTTGAAAGTGGCCATTCTGTGACTACCTATTCTGTAGGCAAATTATATCAGAGTTGGCTCAAACATTCCACTTTGGCGTTAGTTAAGCTGCATTTATCTAAATTGACTGACGATGTTGATTTGAATGATTTTGTGAAAGGCCCGGCTTCCGGCAGATCTAAAAGATGGATATATGCTATTTACAACGAAGTCTGGAAACTGTCCCAAATTGAGGTGGCTTCCCGCATTAGAGCTATAGATCAAGCAAACTTAGAAAAAGTGCTTGCAGTCGTGGACAACAGCATTAACACGCTTTCTTCCCGCATTTACACATTAGATAATATTGTTTCATCTGTTGTTGATATTGTGCAAGAAGATGTGTCTGTTTTGGGAAACATCCTTTACAACGCAACTTTTACCACGCAGTGCCTTAACGACGCAACTTTTACAACGCAAACCATTACAACGCATTGCGCTGGGGGGCGCTCTAGGATAGGGAATGTGTTTAATGTACTATCCAACACCTTCCCTACTATCCACGGTGACTGGAGTTGGAATAGTAAATTAAACAATTCACTATCCAGCACCTAAAAGCACTATGCGTTGTAATGGTATGCGATGTAAAAGCATGCGTTGTAATGTCATACATCCGTCTGTTTTCTACCATGGTCAAAATCAATTGCACTCTATTATGCAGTTTGCCTGGACCTTGCAGACCCTAAAATCTGGGAAAGTGCCATGGCACTACATGAATACTTCATCCTTATTTGCCCCGTTTAATTTGACTGAAAAGCAACGTTTTATGTCAATGAAAGATGCAACTTTTTCTATGTTACACATTGAAAAGTTAGAACAGTTACCTTTTTCTATGGCTGAGACAAATTCGGCAACGTGGCTTATCCACGGATTGATAACTTTACCTTTTCCCCTTTTCAAGTTCGAGGCCTGTATGAAGTACTATGCAATAGGCAGATATGAACCTCTGGGCACCACTTATCTTCATGAAGCTTGGTCATTACAATTTACCTATACTTGAATGGTGAGGATTGCACTACTACACCAGATCACTCATTAATGTGTAGGAATATCCAAGTACATGGCTCTTGTAACCAGAACGAGCCAAATTTAGCATGTATTTTAAAAGGTACACCAGCACCTGCTATCATACCCACATTCACATTACTGGCAAATAGTAGTTATTTACTTTTAAATAATGAAGATTGTTGAGGGATGGTAGCCGGAATTCCTTACGTGGTAACAGTCAGTGAGCGTGTAGTTTGTTGTAAAAATGTAATGTTCCCTCCTCCGCATGGGATGCTTGATGTTTCCATCTGGCTGACAATTCCGACCTTGAAAGCAGAGTTCAACAAGATGAGTCATATAAGAGCCCTATTGTCCCAGAAAAAGTCGCCCTCTCATCTGCTCGTGAAACATCTGTCCTTCACGTGGCAAACACCCGCACAGAGGTGCATGCTTTATTAAATATGGATTTGCCCTTGCATTTCAGTGAGTTAATTCACACTATCTTTAATGCATCCTCCACCACGGGGCTGGCTCACTTTTTTAAAGTTGTTAGCAGTGGCCTTGTGACTTCTTTTCAAAATATATTTGGTGTGTTCCCGGGCATTTTTTCATTAGATTTTTTTCAGCCTGTTTGGTGGATTTCCTTTAATGCTTGCTCTCGTTGCTGGCGTACTTCTGTTGTTTTGTTTATTTCAAAATGGATACACGTCCTGTGTTGCGAGAAGATCTATCACAACTGTTGCTGCTCCGCAACCGAATGCTTGAATATTATGGGGCGCTGCCTCTTGCTACATTGAGTGCAGCTTATGGATTATCATTTCAATTTTCCTTCTTTTCATGCGTCCAGCCTGTCTTTCATTGCCTGAGTTGCGATTTCGATTGAGCCCTGGATTTGTGTCTCTGCAATACGGTGTCTCCCAATGCGGATTATGATCAGCTTATGAGCCCCTTAGTTGCTCATGAATTGCTTTGTTCTGGTGGAGGGATTATGGCCTTTGCAGCGATGCATGGAGTCCTGGGACATTGGAATGTTTTCGCAGCAGCGCAAGATTTCTTGGCACGCAGCTTCATTGAAGAAACACCGAGTTGTCCTCTGATGGTGGTAGAGGCTCCGGTAATTGAGGAACATGTATGTTCTTTCCCATTGCTGAATTGGATGGCTGACCTGTTTTCAGATGAGGGCAGTGACTTCCTATTGAAGGCTGTGGCTACATATTTTGCATATACATTATTGGAGTGAGATGTGCTGTCGCTTCTCTCAATCACATGACCAAGGTCACATGTTGGACATCGGATATATATATATTTTTTAAAAATTGTTTTTCTCAATTTCACTTTTTTCCACCCAGCCCTATTGGCTTCCATATTTCCGTGGCTAAAATTGACAATTTATGGATTTTGTTCCCGTTTTTTCGCAGTGGCAATTTGAACTTGGTTCTGACTGTCGTTCTTGAACTCTGCTTTCCAAAATTGCCCCTTTTTCTTATCCGTGCTCGGATCAAGGGAGGGTGTCATGGGGATGAGCCTTGCCTTTACACTGTGTTAAGTTGACATGAGCTTATTAGAAGTTTAAACACCATTTTCCCCTTCTGCTGCCTTTGCACATGGCACACATTATTGTAAATGTTTAGAGTCTAGCAGAGTGTTTTGCTTCACACGAGAATAATATGTTTTTCTATACTAGCAGCTTTGTCTGAACAGTGAGTGCCGAGGCCTTCAAGGTTATTTCAACACAGTGGTTGTTGTTCGGACTGATCAGCGCACGTTCTAGACATAACATATATGCAGCTGTGGCCACCTCTGATTTTGGCGCGTTTAATAATGCACTGCGTAGGCATGATCACACACACTTGGAGAGCATTTGCATGCAGAGAGCTGGTGCAGAAACTGATGTGATCCATTTCTGCCAGGACCAGAGGTATGGGGCTGCCCTTGTAATCCCAAGAGACCTTCTGTAGATATAAAATAACCTACTAGCAAGGGAGGGGGAGATATAGGTGTATTCTAACCTGTTTTCTATTTAGCATTATAACATGCTTTCTCCCTTTGTATTTTATGGAATAGTAACTATGGTGATAATCTTGTTGCTTATAATATGTCTGCTTGTATTAGCTAAGATACTGCGCCTGAGAACACGGCATTAGAAATAAATATTTCAAACTTGCACATGTCTCCATTTACTCCCCGTTTTGGACTGATCTGAGAGTATAATGAAAGAGTGTTCATGTGTTCCATATTGCCTGAGGTATTCTAAGCTCCATGTTCTGGGTTGTCTAATCATTGGGGTTATGGAAGAACCAATGAGACACTGATTGCTAGTCTGGTAAGGGATTTTGGCTACTAGGGTGAGTTTTGGCACACCCTAATTCACTGAGGTTCCAAGTCTCTAAGCACAGTTCTGTGTATGAGCAGAATCCCTGCTACAAAGGAGTACCTTACTTCTGCCTATTAAATAACCACATCTTCAGCATCGTCCTGCATCGTGGTCTGGACGGGTGAAGTCTGATCTTGTCTGGTAATTCATTCCATAATCTGGATGCACAATATGACAGGCTCCTGCCTCCCCATCTTGCTCTTTGTATTCTGGGTATCTGGACTAGACCTTTATTAGCTGACCTAAGATTGTGCCTAGGAATGTACTGCTGAAATAGTTTCTGTAAATCAGTTGCTCCTCCACCAAACTGGCTTTTAACCGCATGCGTGCGGCCGCTATTTTTGCGCTGTGCGGCGATTTGCAAAAAGCCGCGTTACATGACGAGCTGAGCTCGTCATGAGCATGCGAGCGGCGCAACTCATGACGAGCTCAGCTCGTCATGCGAATGGAAGGGGTTAAGTACCAAACACAAAGCTTTAGATGCAATTCGCTGTTGCACCTGCAGCCCGTGAAGGGTTTTAATGCTGCCAGATATATGATAAAACTTTGGAATGTTTAACAATGTTCTCGCTGCAGTATTTTGTATGGATTGTAGTTTGGATAGTTGGCGCTTGTTTATGCCCATAAAGATGGCAGTAAAATAGTCAATCCTTGAGAGAATTAAAGCAACCACAAACGATATTCGTAGTTCTGGGGGGATAAAAGGAAAGATTTTCTGTAGTACTTTTAACTGGAAGAAGCAAGCAGATGTGACCTGGTTATTTTGGGCTAGGAAACTAAGTTGGTTGTCCAACAGGATTCCCAAGTTCCTGACTTTTCCTGTGGTTACAGGACAGTTCCCTGCCTCTGCCGGCCACCATACCTGGTTCCAGAGCGGTGCCCCAGCCCTAAACTCCATAACTTCTGTTTTTCCTGTATTTAGCTTGAGATAGTTCTAGTGCATCCAGTCCATGGTTTGTTTTAAACAGCCATGGAATTTCCCAGCAATGGTCTCTGCATTTGAGGAGATGGATATGACAAGTTAGGTGTCATCAGAGTATGACACCAAAGAGAATCCATGTCCAGTGGCGTAGCTAGAGCTTCTGGCGCCCGGGGCTATCCCTCAGATTGCCACCCATGGCCGAAAGCAGGAGGGGTAGGGGAATGGGGGGGCTGTAGAAAAAAGGACATATTTGCTCCAGAGTCCCCAATGAAGTCAACCGTGTAGCTTGGCTGTATCGCGCCAAAAACCTCGAGCTTCTTATTGATATATATAAGTTCATTTCACACAAGGCCTAGTGACTAAGAGAAATCGCACACTGCTTTTGTGTTCTGACATTCTTGGCATGCTTTACGTCATAATGTTAGACATACTACATTATTCTATCCCATTATCGTATATTTTTAAACTTATTCCTCATCACCACATTCAGTACCTTCCAGCCGGGGTTGTGACCCCTACCTATATGTGTGCCCATCCATTTCTGGTGCTTTCCAGCCATTTTAAGATCTTCTTATAGTTTCTCGTTGTTCAAATTGGTGTAATTTATAATATTTATATGTTTCCCTCATCTTCATTGCCTGATTTTGCTCACGCAGAAGTGTCACTTATAGGTGCTGGAGTCTATCCCCAACGCCACATCCTTTCACTGGGACACCATGTTCGGGTCTCTGCTTTTTATGCCACAACTTATTGAATGCTGGGAGTTGCAGTTGTGAATTACTTCAATTGAGCCTACTGAACTACAGTACAAACTGGCAATGATTTCTAAAAGGAAAGCTAAGGACTGGAACAAGATGTTTCTGGTAGCACGGGCTCCTCTGATAAACCACAGACCTCTCAGGTGCCCCATTTCCAAGCTTGAGTAGCTCATCCCGTCCATATGTTTTCATTGCACTCAGGGGTTTCCAGTCCTGTTCATCACATCATAAACCTAACACTACAAGTTCCAGAATGCAAAGGGAAAAAAAATGCACTGAGTGAGCTCCTCACGCTTGGTTCTGGAAAATTCGAGAGAAACCTAAATCTACACCAGTACAAGGAATCGTTTTCCAGCAGCTGCCCTCCCAACCCCCTCACATACACACTACTCTGACAGGCATTATGGATCAAGAGACTTAAAGAGAAGAAGACATTAAATCAATCTTTTAAGTGACCTCAAAGCAGGCTAAACTGCCTGCGATTAGCAGGCTGTTTGCAGTAGAAATAAAACAAGCATTTGCAATGCAATAGGTCTCGCAGAATTAAAGTTTGAGTTATTGGCATTGTATATGACAATGTGTTGCATTAAATTTTTAGCAAAGTCTGTATTGGTGTATAAAGATGATTTGCAAGATGATAGCTGTTGCAAAATATTAAGCAATGTTGGAAATAATATTATATTATAATAATATTGACAGTTACTGTTGTAGTTATAAGCATTTTGGTAGCACATAGTGATGTTGTGGTGCCCCTGAGTGATGCTGTGGTGGTGCCGAGTGATGCTGTGGTGATGCGATAGATAGTGAGGGTGATAGATGGAGGGAGGGCGAAAGATAGATAGAGGGAGGGCGAAAGATAGATAGAGGGAGGGCGAGAGATAGAGGGAGGGAGGGCGAGAGATAGATAGAGGGGCGAGAGATAGAGGGAGGGCAAGAGATAGAGGGAGGGCAAGAGAGAGATAGAGGGAGGGCGAGAGAGAGATAGAGGGAGGGCGAGGGATGGTGTGTGGGTGAGGGATGGAGTGTGGGCGAGGGATGGAGTGTGGGCGAGGGATGGAGTGTGCGGCGAGGGATGGAGTGTGGGGTGAGGGATGGAGTGTGGGGTGAGGGATGGAGTGTGGGGCGAGGGATGGAGTGTGGGGCGAGGGATGGAGTGTGGGGCGAGGGATGGAGTGGAGGGGATAGACGGATGGAGTGGGGGAATGGATGGATGGGGGATGGATGGAGTGAGGGGATGCAGTGTGGGGATGGATGGAGTGAGGGGATGCAGTGTGGGGATGGATGGATGGATGGATGGAGTGGGGGGATGGATGGATGGGGTGGGGGGATGGATGGGGTGGGGGATGGATGGGGTGGGGGGAGGGATGGATGGAGTGGGGGGATGGATGGATGGAGTGGGGGGATGGATGGATGGATGGAGTGGTGGGATGGAGTGGGCGGATGGATGGAGTGGAGGGATGGATGGATGGATGGATGGATGGATGGAGTGGGGGGATGGAGTAGGGGATGGATATATGGAGTGGGGGGATGGATGGATGGAGTGGGGGGATGGATGGATGGAGTGGGGGGGATGGATGGAAACACTACAGAAAACATAAGCTCTTGTGAATTAGAAGGCCAAGATTACTAAGGGCAGTCAGAGATGCAGGGTGAGGCAGGGCTTTAAGTGGGAATAAAAACAAGCAATGGGACCGTGACAGTGAGAAAGGAACACACAATAGTCCTAGGAAGGTCACACGTGCAAACATTTCTATTTTTAAAATTTGTATTACATCAAAACAAAACGCATTTATTTTACTGTCTTCTTCATGGACATACGTATGTTTGTATTTCTTAAATGTGTGATGTTACTACTTTATTGCCCATGAAACGCGTTCTCTTGTAAGAGCCGCCCTTTTCCCCAGGACTAAAATCGGGTGCTCTGAGAACCCGTTCAACAAACCACAGCAAAGCTCTTCTTGAAGAATTGTATGAGAGGCCCCTTTCTGCCGTTCTCTGTAAACAGTGGACAGCAGAATGAAAACGATTAAACATGTAAGCTCATGGCTTCTGCCTTTCTGGGGGTATTGTCGAGCGTGACCTTTCTCTAGGAATGCAGCAGATGGTCCTGTTTATGACCTGCAGAGCGCCGCTTCAAGAGCCTGGTGGGGGAGCGAGCGAGTGGGAGGAAACTAGCATATGGGGATGGGGTGCGAGGCCAAGCGCGCGCCTGGCAAAGGGTCACGGTTCAGTACACAACATGCATTGGGAGAAATCCACGAGAAATCCGCTTGTTCAACAGGGTTGTTTACACTGTAATAGTTCAGAGCTATGAATAGCTCGACCTAAAAATTATTAATTCAAACAAAACATAAAAAAGTAGGTTTTAAATATGAAAAGAGGCCCAATGACTTCCTCTTGTCAAACTCCACATATCGCCCACTATTTCTTTTCAGACCAAATAATATTCTAACATGTCCACGCTCAAATTACTTTCATATTGCATTACACCATATCAACTAATAGTGTTTAAGTTCCAGAGTAGCGTGCCACTCACCGAAAAGCGCTTTGATGCCTCTTCAGGGGAAGCGCTATATAAATGCACTTACAATACAATACGTGCCATTAAGCAAATTGAGAAAAGGCAAAATGGAAGTCATTGATTCTATTAAAATCTGGCCGAGCCAGTGGTGTAACAAAGGCCCCCGCAACACCAACAAACGCAAATGTTTGCACGTCATGATTTGGGACATGTTCATTACCACCACAAAGCGTTTATTTTATTGTAAATAACAAACTCACTCAGTGTGTCAACCGTGCCTCGTCGCTTGAATACACGTTCCGCCCCCTGCCGCCGTGACCTCCCTGACATCATCAAGCCGGCCTCGATAATAATACACCACAGACCACCCATTGACGACTAATGACAGGTGCTCTGCATGAACAAAAAACGCACAGGCTCCAATGTGCTCAAAATACGCTTTTAACAACTTTAATTAGGTGCTATAAAACAAGTTCAGCAAGCGGTATCCGGTATCTCTGCTGCAAATCTCCCTGCACTCTCCAGAGCGCGTGGTGGTGGCGCGCGTCACTGCAGTGCTTTCAGCACAGGGGGGGAGGTGGGGGCTAGCCAAAAATGAATCCCAGAGCCATCATTGGTAACGCTTTTGCGCGCTATAAGATTGATGGCTCTGGGACCCACATACGCGGCGGCCACCGGTTGCCCAGCACTGATAGTCCATGGTGGCGGCCTTTATAATTTATTTGCGGACACTGTGTCAGTGTCCGCAAATACATTATATAGGCCGCCGCCATGGGCCATCGGTGCCGCGTGGTCGCCACCCCGAAAAAAGTGCCGCCTGTGGCGGACCGCAACCCCCACCCCCCCTAGCTACGCCGGTGCCCATGTCCTCTGGCAAGCTCAGCCAGAGGTGTCACATAGATGCTGAAAAGTGTTAGGGATTTTTCCAGTATTTTTGCTGCAAGCGGCAGACAAGATATGGGTCGATAGTTTCTATTCAAATGGGAGTCCAGGGATGGTTTATTTAAGATTGGTCTGACACATGCCTTCTTCCAGGAAGTAGGGAAGATTCCTGAACTCATGATATTGTTTATGAGTGGGGCAAGTTGGTTACTAATTTTATTCGAGACCAAATGTATGATAGCTGGCGGGCAAGGGTCTGTTGGGGACCCAGATTTTGGTGCTAGTAACAGATCGTTTCTTCTCTCCATGGATAGAGGGGTAAACCTGCTCAGCTGATTTGATCTGGCAGGACTAGATAGACTGACTGACTCCCACGTGCTAGTACTGCAAGGGCTCGGAAGTTTCCAAACAATTCGTCATAGATCAGTTGTATTTTTGTCAGGAAGAAGCTAGCCATCTTGTCACAGAAACTCTGGTCCGGAACAAATTGATTTTCTTGGTTTAGTTTAGATAGTGCCATGACTGTCTTAAAAAGCTCTTTTGAAGGGTTTTTTGCTCCATCGATTTTACTAGTGAAATAAATCTTTTTCATATTTATGATGGCTCGTGTATACTCCTCTAAAGCAAGTTTGTAAGGCAGTTTGTTGTAGTCTGCTCTGCAGACCCTCTCTAAGTGCCTACACCTGATTTTTATGGCTTTAAGGTCTGGATAGTACAATGGGGCAGAAGCCTTTTTTCGCCGTTGTTTATTTAATCTTGACAGGGCTAACAGATCAATTGCTGTTAGGATCCTTCCATCCATATTTTTAGCTGCCTCATTAACATTCGCCCCTAGAGACGGAAGACTTCTTCTTTCCTGATTTTATGCCAAGGTCTGAATTTGACAGGGGGCAGGATCTTTGGCTGGAGCCTATCACTCTCCTTAAAGGTAAGTTTGAAGAAAACGGCCATGTTACTGGAAGTACTTTTTCGACTGAGATATTGGGGTTGTTGGCAAAAATACCATCAAGAGAGTGCTGAGGCTTATGTGTGCCTTCTGAGACTAACTGTGACTAACTGTGTAAGCTCAAAACCTACTAAGTTATCAACCAGTATGGCTGAGTCTGAGTTTTTGTCAGCTTCTAAGTGAAAATTAAAATCCCCCAATATAGTGAATGTTGGGAAGTCAAGATATGATTCCATAAATGTTAGAAATAGTATTACTCATTAGTTGTACACAAAGTATACTAATTTAACTTTTGGCTGGTCATGAATGATGTAATATGAGAGGTCATAAGCAGTACATTGCGGGGCATAAGTTATATTTAGCTCAATCACTATAACTGTTGAATTTCTTTGGTTTTGTACAAGTCTGAGCCTAACTATAACCTTTGTTTTTTTCAGTGAATATATATATGGTACAAGCTTACATATCTCACTATTAGGGATAGACTGAGTGGGATAATTATGTTGGCATGGGTTCTCTATATGGAATAAGCAATCCATGGACTGTGGACCAAGGTTTGTAGCAGTGAAGACTGAATTGGTTTTACAGAAGGATTTCCGCTGCTAACACGTTTTTTTCACATAATCTTAATGTGGACATTAAAGGAGAGCTGGGAATAAATATACAAGTCTAATGATTTTGAATTGCAGGTAAGAGGCGTGGCAAACTGTCTTGTGCCATGTAGTCTAGCTTCCATTTGACACTAGGTACTGAAGCACTGGCATAGAGGCGAGGGAGGCAACAGTATAACTGTTGGACACGGTTGAATGAGACACCTGAGGTAAATTTGTAGCCTACTGTTGGTCGACAACTTCACGGTCAAAATGTTCCGTGCATAAGTTGCAGATGATAAGTGAGAGAATTGTACCCCAAGGGTTTCAGAGCTCACAGCAAGTGTGGAGACCTCATAGTCTCTCATTTTTTACAACTTGGTGTCTCGGAAAGGGAAATGAGGGAAGATATTTAGTATGGTGTGATCAATATCCTTCTGAGGGGAGAAAAACCTAGGAAGTGCCCAGTTGGCGTAGGTTCTGAATGATGCATACAAAACAAGTACAATAAGTAGTTATTGGTATCTGTTGTCTGTGATTTGCAACCCCAGGCTAGGGTGAATGAAGCTGGTGAGATTGGTCAGTGTGTTCGATATACACCGGTGATTGCAGTGCGAGTAGCTTATAGCTCATGGCTTTCAGGAGGGGGCAGTATTTCACTGTTTTTAGTAAAGACACTGAGGACCCTGTGATGATTCATGACATCACCATGAGGAGTTCGAGACTGAATACTTCAGGGAACATGGGCTTAAATACAAAGGAGTGGAAGAGATCATCATCCCATGAGATGACCTTGAGCACATTGCTGATTTTGCAGGTTACATAGGGTTAGCAGGTTCAAAGACTACCATTTAGGAATGTCCTAAGGGAGTGTGTACAAGGTGTCAGCTGGGTAGTTGATGAGAACTGGTAAGTGGTGGATGGTGCAAACACTGTTCATGCACCTAATTGACTTAGCTGTACTTATAATTCTAAGTAAAATGGTTAATTTCTTAGGTTTATCTGTCCATTCTTGTGGAACTCCATATGTGAAGTTGTGGGAGAACAGGAGAGAACGAGACTTGAAGAGGTTTCCATGACCTGTACAACACTCTAAGCTGTGTATTGTGGGAGTGCATGAAAATGCATTCCTCCAAACTTAAAGGGTGCTTGCATCTTTCCTGCAGAGGAGGCCAACAGTGCATACAGAGTCTGAAAGCAGGTTGGGGTGAGGCTTCGCAGCTGTAATGATAAGACTACATGAAGCGCGAAAGTGGAATAAAGACACATAGCATATCCAAGAGTGCTGTTCTCTCAAGATTTGCAATGGAGGCAGGCATCTTAGATCCATTAAATATTACGTTCCTTGTGTACCAGGCATTCCTTTCTAGGCAACCAGTATACAGTATACCTAGTTGCTACAAACGAAACCTTGTTAACATAGATCATGACAGCCAAGAGCCTATATTGGTAAGGCGGGAGGCATGGGAGTCGGAGATCTCAATGCCTTCAAACTTTAGATAGAACTCCATATTGTCTGTGTTAAATAGTAAAAGAGTCAGAACAGAGACCTGAGGGAACTGCAGGCATGACTGGAGGTGTAGCTAAGGATTCACCAATGTTGATTCATTGGCATATTTTGGTCAGAGAGGCTTTAATCTACTCTAAGACAGTGGACTCAATATCTAGTCTGCCACTTAGGGGCCTCATTACAAGAACTCTGGTGTTGATCATGGTATTCTGATATGATGGACAGTCCATAATTCTAGGGAGAGAAATTTCCAGGTATCGTGCCATATGCTCATAAAGTACGATCACAAATGCAGAATTACCCTGAGAATAAGGAATACTGCACCCGAACCAAAAACTCCTGGTCTTCTGAACTTCCATGCACTGGTAACTATCATGTTAGCCTTATTTAGATTAACACATAACTCAAAATGAGGCCTTAGAGGATGAATGAGTGTAATCTGATCGATAGTATCATATGTTGCAGATAGATTAAGGAGAAGAATATGGCAAGATTTTTATGATATAACTGATGGCCCTCTCTGTATTCCACTCTCGATTACAATTTGAAATACAGCTTCCGAGTTAAAATATATGTATGTTTTGATATAGTAACTAAATCATCATCAGGATTACAATAAGTGTGTTTAACAATGAGAACTACCTTCAAATTCAGGAAATATATGTTTGTGCTTGTTTGCATTCAAGGTCACAAGTGAATTATTGTAACATGAATGCATTCATGAGTACTGAATACGTAGTTTGTAACCAATGTGTATTCACTATCTTTGATATCAGCATACCATACAAAAATACTTTTACGCTCATATACTTCTAATGGAGTTTGCAATTGTTCAAATAGAGTTCATGATGGACAAATCCTTGATAAACACAAAAGTGATATGGAATTTGTAATCCTGATGTGCAACTCCTTGGGAAATAAATAAGTGTCTAAGAACGTGTAATACCTACGGACGACTCCTTCAGAAACAAATATGTTATGTTATGTTATGTTAATAACATTTATTAGGCGCAACAGCTGCCCCAGCGAAGGGGCGTCCTGGCGCCCCTTCTAATAAGTGCTATAGAGTTTGTAATCACTAAGAATTCGTTCTTGGGAAACAAACAAATGCAAAGAGTATGTTACAAGATACTACTTTGACTTCGAGATGTCTTCATTGACTTCAGGGAAGAGCATATAAAATGATTCCAGCAACAGGTCTTAGCTGCAGCAAATATATAGAACAATTACCTATCAAGGATGCTAAGGAATTTATATTTTGTGCTTCACAATGGCCACTACTTTCAGCAAGTCTTATGACAGCCCTGTGGGCTAGTGGGAAATGTAGTCCTTCCAGTGGCATAGCTAGGCAGTTTGCTGCCCGTGGCGGTCCCTGCCTTTACCACCCTACGGGTGCACTGAAAAGCAGGGGGGGGGTGGAGCTGCTGACGCAAAAAAACGTATGCCACCTGGGGTGCACTGCATTGCTACGCCGCTGAGCCCTTCAGTTATTTTATCACAGGGGGTGGCTCAGAGCTCAATTTTGAGCCCCACCCTTTTCAATCTTTACGTGTCCCCCTTAGCAGAGATTGTGGAGAATCATGGAATCACCATCGTATCATGTGCAGACGATGCGCAGCTAGTGGTCACCCTCTCTCCTAATTCAGAGAAGGAAGCTAACAAGTTTGCAGACTGCCTAAAGGACCTTGCTTCCTGGATGACAAGCAATTGCCTGAAACTGAATGGCAACAAAACCGAGATCCTGGTCGTAGGGAAGTCTCCCACGATTTGGTCTTCAGCCTGGTGGCCAACAACTTTAGGCCCCATCCCCAACCCCAAAACAGAGATGAAAAATGTAGGATTCCGGCTGGATTCCACTCTCTACTTCGAGACTCATACCAGGAAAGTTGCAGGGAAGTGTTTCGGAATCCTGAAAATGCTGAGCAAAACCTTGGACATTTTTCCCCATTCCATTAGGAAAACCCTGGTCCATGCCCTTGTGACATCTCAACTATACTATGGTAATGTGCTATATCTAGGCGCAACAATAAAATGTATCCACAGATTACAATGCATCCAGAATGCAGCAGCACCCCTAGTTCTGAATCTACCCAAGAAAACGTCATCTAAGAAAGCACTTTAGTCCTTACACCGGTTACCCATAGCTTAGAGAATTCTCTTTAAGGCACCTTGCATAATAAAGGCCCGCTTTACCTGCGAGTCCTCCTCACTCATAACCCAGGCCGGCATCTCAGATCTACCGGGACTCACTTGGTTAGAGTTCCCATGGTGAAAAAAGCATGAATGGGTGCTCGATCTTTTAGCTTCCTGGCAGCAAAAAATTGGAATGAGCTTCCTTTGGCTCTCTGTGCGGAACCGTCAGAGAACCTTTTTCGGAAAAGACCAAAAACTTGGCTCTTCCAACTATAAGACCTGCCATTGCATTCTTCACAAC
Source organism: Lissotriton helveticus (assembly GCF_964261635.1). Classification (NCBI taxonomy): domain Eukaryota; kingdom Metazoa; phylum Chordata; class Amphibia; order Caudata; family Salamandridae; genus Lissotriton; species Lissotriton helveticus. The sequence goes on from NC_136065.1 coordinate 1,915,032,436, forward strand.
TCCTGATCTGCTCTGACACTCTTTTCTGCGCCGTCTACCCTTTGTTTTGTCTGAATAGCAGTCTGAGCGCAGGGACACACCAGCTGGTGTAACCAGGCGCTTGATAAGTGTCATGATTATTATTATCACGAAATGCATTGCTTTAAGATGTGAGGCTTCTGCCCAGGCAGCATCAAATCCCTGCACAATCTTCCATCCCCCACCCCTTCTGAATACAAGCACACCAATGAGCCTTAGGGTAGTGTGTCGCTTGGACCTGGCATGCTCGGGCAAGATCGCCTTATGCTGCATCCTGACATTCTGGTACAAAAGGGGGGTGGTGATGGACTTTGTCACTGGATTCAACCAAGCCGGGCTGAAGACGGCTGAAATGCCAGAAAACGGTCCTCGGAAGGTTGTTTCCGGTCCAGGGAAGGCATGGCTTGGCAGTTCGGGCTGGACTGTTCCCATGAGGCACAGGGTCAGACTGATTTGCATATGGCCATGTCTGAACTGGGGTGGCAGAGTGGGCTAAAGAACGGTGATGGATTAAACCCAGTTCTGTTGACTGGGTGTGAGTGTTTGATTGGTTCAGATGCTCCGTCCATCACCACCCCCTTTTGTACCACTTTGTTCGCCATAAGTTGGCAGGGTATGCTCCGACGTGAGTCCCTTGCTCACTTTGCCACTGGATTCAAGCAAGCCGGGCTGAAGACGGCTGAAATGCCAGAAACCGGTCCTCGGAAGCTTGTTTCCGGTCCAGGGAAGGCATGGCTTGGCAGTTCGGGCTGGACTGTTCCCATGAGGCACAGGGTCAGACTGATTTGCATATGGCCATGTCTGAACTGGGGTGGCAGAGTGGGCTAAAGAACGGTGATGGATTAAACCCAGATCTGTTGACTGGGTGTGAGTGTTTGATTGGTTCAGATGCTCCGTTCATCACCAGCCCCTTTTGTACTGCATCCTGACGTTCAGCAAGAAATGGAGATATTGGATAAGAGAAGTATGTTAAAGGTTCCGTACTGGCAACTGCAAAACTATGGGGGGGGGCATATTTACAATATTTTGGCTTTGGGCAGTGCTGTAAGCCTTAAAGCTGCACTGCCCTACGTCAAAAGAAAAGGGCAGGAATGCACAATATCTAGAAGATACAGCGCATTCCGGTCCTTTCTGCCAGCGCACATGCTGCAGCTGAGTGCCAATGCAGACACCCTTGCACCATGGTGCAAAGGGTGTCTGTTTTGTTTGCTTGATTTTTTTGTGCAGGAAGGCACATATTACTGCACAGAAACATTCAAAGAAGGTGTTTTCCTAGTTCTTTGTGTGCTGCAGAATGTAGCACACGTGGAAAAAGGAAAAAATGTTACGCCTGCTTTGGGCAGCGTTCGTTTTCCCCAGATTAACGCTATGTTGTAAATGTGGGCAGTGTCAGAAATCATGGATGTGTGTGGGAACACCCACAGCGACACCCATGGAACATCCCCTCCATACAGAGTAAGTCATTGCCCTACTCCATATTTACAAGGTCATAAAAGGTCATGCAAGGTGGGTTTGCGTGGCGTTGTAAATGCACACAATAGCTTGGACCGTTGCACAAATTTTCCGAATGTGTTGATGTGACCCCTGATGAAGGGTCGCGCAAGACCCGAAATGCATTGGAATACTTAACCTGTGATTGTATGATCAACTATATTTGGACACCAAGAATTTACTGGGAGAATGATTCTAATTGATTAAAATTGATATCAGAAGCTTCAGTAACGTATTGAGTGTTCTCACTAAATGAATTAACTAAATCACCATAAGAAAAATTTTCTTTCCAGATAAGTGCTCCTGTCAGCTTGGAAGGATCCTCTCTCACAGCACACTGAGGTTCTGGAGCATTACAAAAGTGACGCTCCAGCGGCATAAAGGTGCAGCAGGAGTATTGTAAATAAGCCCCCACGTTCGATGTTATTGTTTGGATTGAATTGGGATGGAGACACATTAGTTGCCTTCAGGTAAGGGTGAGCATTCAGACTCAGTGGGAGAGGGTTTGAAGCTGTGTCTTTCCACTTTTTGCAACATTATTTGTATTCTATTACAGGTTTTTTTTCTTAGTCCCTTTTTAATACAAGTGTCCCTTAGACTGTCATGGCCTGCTCCATTCGAGGTACCTTTAATTGCTACATGCGTGACCCTCAACTTGTTGTCCTCCCTGATGGAGATCCGGTCACCTCAGGCTCCCAGTTCCATCAGTTAATGACTTCTGTTTCTGTACTGATGCACAACAATCACTGAAGCTCAAATCCGACAAGATAGCTGTGCTAATTTTGTGCTGTACCCCTTTGGATTGGTCATCTGAAAGGCAACAAGAACTCTGCTAGTTGTCAACAACCATCTCGAAGGTATGGTATTTCTCAATGTTTCGCTGACTGTTCAAAGTGGCTTGTATCTGTTTCTTGTTCTTTGGAGTCCTTGAAAGTGTTTCAGTTTTTTCCACTGTTATATTGTATTGTACAGGCAATCAACTCTTCATATGTGGTCAATGGGAATTACCTCTATCTGGGCATTGCCGAATTCAAATGGATGGGTATCACATTTTTCAGATTCTTTTTAAGCATTCCCTGACCGCATTCTTATATCCTCCTGTGTTGTGTCATTTCATGTAGCCACACATGTGCTATGGCTGTGCATAAATTTCACAATGCTGTTTTGGTCACTTGTCCTTTCATGAACCCTACACCCCTAGTCAATGGCTTTCTTTAGAGTTTCTATATTTTGATATGCTTTCATTGGCAGTCAGTCTTCACTGCCAAGCTTTAGAACTAGCTGCCATTTTTTATTCGACTTACACAACATCTCAGTTTCAGGAAAGATTGAACAACCTGGCACTTTACTACCTCTCTTTAGATGTGCCTGTTTGTCGTGGGCTGCTGCCTTTATTAGCACTGCATGCCTCTAACTTTTAGCATACTCAATAAACTGCAAATTCATTTATTCCTTCATTGTCGCTGTGGTATGAAGGGGGCATGCAAAGAACTGATGAGGGGGTTGGCTGCATTGAAGAGCTATTTGATTCAGTTGTAGTATGGTAATAAGCCAGAATCTCATGAGTTTAATGTATGCTGTACAGATTAATATTGCAAACAATTATGTTCTCAATCCTATTTCATCAATCATTTTCAATCAAACTACCATTTTTTGTGGATTCTGACTTTTAAGTAACCATAATGTTGTTCTCTTGAGATAACTTTTATTGACTTACTGTTTTTTCCATTCTCAGCAACCAAGTTCAATTTTGTCTACATTTTCTCTGCTGGAAGAAGCAATATTGTAAATATTATGCAATTATCCCACTTGAGCAGAGGAGAAATCGAAACCTTTAGTCACTCTCACTGCTATTTCAAAGTGTACTTATTCTAATAAAAACATAGGCAAAAACATCTAAACGTATCCATCTAATATTTAATCAACCAAAAGAAAAGTTATTTATCATTTTCAGGTTCCATATTTGATAATTCTGAAAATCTTGATGCACACACACACACACTTTCTGACTCATAGTGACTTATTTACATATTGGAGTAGTCTGAGATTCAAATAAGTTACAATCGCTCAAGGGCATTCTATAGAAATTGCCACGAAATATGATTTGTAACCACCTTGTTTCAGATATCTAAGCACCAGTCTTAGCCTCCATTGCCCTTAAAAATGTATGTAGTTGATTTACATCTCAAAAAGTCTCAAGACATACCGACGGAACACCGTAGGAGAAAATGTCTCACAGTGTGAAACTTTCTACAAGAACCAGATGCAGAATGCAATGTAATGCAAAATGTGGGAAAAATTGCAGATTTCACGTAACAAAAAATGTAGAGAATATGAAAGACTACGCTGGCTTTGCAAATTTTTCTTTCAAGCCAAGTTTTATGGAAAAGTGTAGTATTTCTTGTCAGCTGCACAGCTAAGTGACTGGACAGCAACAGTGCCTCTAAGAGATTTTATGCGGCGAAACATAAATTGGCTGGCTGTAGGCGAGGTATTTACTACACCCAGTAAACACCATAACCCAAGAGTGAGGTATTTACTGCCTGCAGTAAATACCTCTCTTTGTATGTTTTTTGTTTTCATTTTGGAATTAGGCATAACTGCAGCCACTGAATTGTTCATGCTTTCGGACTTTTTAGTTGATACCATTCCCAAGATTTGACCTGCCCAAAAATGAATACACTGCATGAGAGTGGACATTTTTGTACTTATTGGAATTCCAATCTCTGTACAAACTCCTGCTTGCATGGGGATTGGAATATACCCTGATAATGAGTGGAGCTGAAGAGTTTCGGCTATTGTTCGCAATTTTTCTACCCAGAGATTTAGAATTTATCAAGTGCAATAACACAGTTTTTCTGTAAAACTGAAAACATAACATGGAGATTTTAATGCTTAACACACATAAGTCCACGTCATGGTATTTTCTGGGCATTTATTCCCTATATTTCGACAGGTTTAACCTACATAAATGTATCTGGAAAACAATGCAGGGTGCACTGTTTATCACACCCAATAATTTCCATGTGGTGTAAACTCCACATAAATTATATATCTGAACCCCGTGCAAATTGGGTTTCCACAGAGATTACAACTGAGTGAGGCCCTCACAATCTGCCAAGGGGCCAGATGAGGAGTTGGCTGTAAATTGCGATACCTGAACACACAGCACACAGTTTGTGCAGGGATCAGAGTTACGAGGTGTATTATATTTATTGCACACTTGCTATTTTCCCCGATATATTTCATCAAGAAAAACCTGGCTAAATATACACAAGGAAATACCCGCCAAAAAAGCAAAGCATAATTTAGGTGAAATAAATATTGTATCCGTAAATTATGCCTCACACCCAGGGAAGAAACTGGTATTAAGAGATAATCACTGTACCAAGTAAATACTTAAATTTAGTAATGGTTTTTGATAGGTGCTCTACACAGCAGAGCTGAACAAATACTTCTCCGCTGGACGACTGATTGTTTATTGGAGTGATGTGTGTACACCAGGGTGTAGAGGCTAAGAGTGTAACCACAAGACCCAGGGGAGATCTGGGATGAGGGAACCAGAGGCACGGGGTGCTAGGAGTCGGCGGCCTCCAACATAAACTGTTCATCACACTAGAGCCGCTCCCAGTGTAGTGTTGTTAGTGCTAATGTTTATCAATTCGTGAGTGCTGGCATCTCACAAAAAGTGAAGGACTGGTCTCACACACCACCTGGTGTCATGCTTCATCATTGACCAGTTCTCGCCCTCTAAAATCTTGGTTTGATAGAAGGCGGGCATACACATGAGGACAGGGATGCACTTCTAAACTAAGTGGGGGCCTGTTTGAAAAATAGTGAGTTTAAAAAGCCATTATAGATGTCAAAATAAATGTTAATGGTGCAGGCATCTATATGGCAATTAAAATAAGGTGACCGGTGTGCTGGGGATATTTTTGTCCCCCCACTGATGCCAGTGTGGTTGTCATGTTTCTGTCAAATGGCCCAAGTGGGTCAGTGGCATTCATCAGGATCTAAGTGTGAGGATTGCGGGCTCCACTCATACCAGATTTTGGTGAGATGGTTTCCACTGAGTGGGGTGATGAACATCACATTCCACTATGTTAGGGCCTGTATTTAAAGCCTGAAAGAAAAAACAAAGTGATTGGACAACGTACAGGGAAGCAAAACACTAACAACACAGCATATATGAATATGTAGTCAGCCAGACACAACGAAGATCTACTGTGAGTGGCTATAGGTGCAGCAGTCGTGGCAGTCATCTGTGCACCAAAGTTAACTGGAGCAATAGTCTCCAAGTTGCTTACCCAAAATTTGGGACATTATGCCCCATAGGAGGGTGAGAGCAGGAGACCCCTTTGGTTGAGTGCTATAAAAGTGAGGAGAGAAACAACAAAATACCAGATGTATTAGGTAATTAGATGAATACTACAGAGAACACAAGCGAGGTTCTGTAGTGAATCAGAGTCTGAGTACCTGAAAAGGAAAAACATTCATCCACACATTCATACTCTTACTGTTACGTGACGTGATCTCCGCCTCTGCACCTATCTCTGTGCTCCTCCGCACCTCGATGATAAGTGAGTGGGGCGGACTGCTGCTTTATATAGTATCAACGCTGGGAGGTTTAGTGCCAATTGAAGTTAAATTGGGTGCTGGTGTGTGGTTTCCTGTGTCTCAAACAGCACGCTGAGTGCTGGTAAGTAGCGCTGCCTGACCTGCCAAATGTGGGCACCCGGTGCGGTCCGGGTGATTGGAGAAGTGTCGGCCGGTGAGGGGGCGGTAGTTGTCTATGTGGGCAGGCAGGAAGCGCTGGTGCAAATGAGCGTCTGAGCATAGCGCCTGCGTGCTGTTTGTCTAAATTTTGCGCATGCGCACTATGGTGCGTTAGTGATCTGAGAGGTGCGCATGAACTTAGACCAGCTGGGAAATATGCCGGCGAGTCTGCTCTGCTAAGAAATCACTGTGAATGAAGTGGAGTGGGGTTCCCCAGGTAGTCGGTAGTGGGTAGCTTGCCACCTAAATACAACTGAGTATAGATAGGCCCGGGATATATATGGCATGCCGAGCGTGTCCTAGAGGGAGTGAAAAATGCACCATTCAAACTAACAGGGTACTCAATCAGATGTGCTCAGAGCAGGCGACCGTGAACATGCCACACTAGAAGACATGTATATAGGGAGGCAAACGATGTTCAATGGTGGAGTAAATTGAATTGTGGTTAGTCATTCGACTACTAACATTAGATGATACCACGAAATGTGACCAAACAGTCAAAGGTGGATGGTGTGTAGTACTGTATACTGCTAGTGGGGAAACAAAAAATTTATTATAGCAGATTAATTGCTCATGTATGTAGTGTGGAAGCAAGTGCTAGTTAAAGAGCTAGTTGCAGCCAAGGGATCTCATCATTAAGCCCTTCTTTCCATGTACGAAGGCAGTATACCCATCTCTGTTCTCTGATGTGGAGTGGTCTGGTCAGATCGGTCTTCTGTTTCTTCATGACTTCCAGGACCACCCATTTGAGGTCTGTGTCCTTGTGATTATGTTCCAGGAAGGGATGTATGACGTTACAATGCATAATTTTACAATGCATACCTTTACAACGCATTTTTTACAACGCAACATACATTACAAGGCATTCCATTGCAACGCATGCCATTACAACGATTTTTTTAAAACTACCTTTACAATGCATTCCATTACAACGCATACTACCTTTACAACGCATACCATTACATTGCATGTATGGTAAGTATTCGATAGTGTAGGGGTAAAAATTACTATTCTAACTCCAGGGGGTGCAACAGTAGGGTAAGTGTTGGATAGTGTAGGGGTAAAAATTACTATTCTAACTCCAGGGGGTGCAACAGTAGGGTAAGTGTTGGATAGTGTAAGGGTACTATGCTTTGTGATGGTATGCGTTGTAATGGTATGCGTTGTAATGACTGCATTGTAATGACATGCGTTGTAGTGTCATGCGTTGTAATGGTTGCGTTGTAATGGCATGCGATGTAATGGATGTTGCGTTGTAAAGGTTTCGTTGTAATGGTAGTGCGTTGTAAAGGTTGTTTCCCCCAGAAAGTGTCTTGTAAGTTTGGTGTTGTTTTTTTTACAGCGTATGGTGCTACAATGTTCATTGATGCAGATCTTAATCTTCCTGGTAGTCATGCCTACGTACTTCAGGTCGCACGGCATGTGGGGTGATAAACCACATTCTCCGTATTGCGGTTGCTGAAGGTATTCAATCTCCAAGGGTGTGTTGTACTGATGTCTACTTCCTTAGTAGTCAAGGTGAACGGCCATGCGACACAGCCGCCGCAGGCGTAGTGCCCTGTAGGTCCTTGGGTATTCCAGAGGGTCATTTTGTCAATCCTCCCTGTGGGGGGTCTTTAGCATGTACCAGCTCGTCTCGTAGATTCTTGCCTCTTTTGAAAGCAAACAGCGGGGCTTCTCAATGTTTGCCTGCGCTATGGAGGATGTGCCAGTTCTTTCTTATAATTTTCTGTACAGTATTGGATACTGGTGTGTATGTTGTAACACACACAAATCTGTTTTGCTTCTCTCTTTCATTGTTTTCCAGTAGAGCGTCGCAATTATTATTCCTTGCTCTCTTCTTTGCTTTTCTGATGATTTTTTAGGGTAATGTTGGTCTAAATGTTTCATCTCAAGCTCCTCTGATTGTTCAAGAAAGTTTTCCGTCTCTGAGCAATTTCTCTGTACCTGGAGAAACTGGCCCACTGGTAAGTTATTCCACAGGGCCTGTGGGTGGTAGCTTTCATAAAGCAATAGACTGTTCTTATCTGTCGGTTTGTTATGCACCTTTGTGCTGATGCCATCTGCCTTCATAGTGATGACAAGGTGCAGACAGGTAGCATGGTCTTTGCTAATGGAGTGAATGAATTGCAGATGTCGGTCTTTTGTGTTAACCCATTCTACAAAGGTTCTGGCTGTTTCTGCGTCCCCTCGCCAGACAATGAAGACGTTCTTTCTTATAATTTTCTGTACAGTATTGGATACTGGTGTGTATGTTGTAACACACACAATTCTGTTTTGCTTCTCTCTTTCATTCTTTTCCTTTAGAGCGCCGCGATTATTACTCCTTGCTCTCTTCTTTGCTTTTCTGATGATGCCATCTGCCTTCATCGTGATGTCAAGGTGCAGAAAGGTAGCATGGTCTTTGCTAATGGAGTGAGTGAATGGCCAATGTCGATCTTTTGTGTTAACCCATTCTACAAAGGTTTTGACTGTTTCTGCGTCCCCTCGCCAGACAATGAAGACGTTGTCGATGTAACGCTTCCATGTCCTCAGATTTTCCAAGAGGGATTGCCTTCTTGAAAGATGTATTCCTCCTCAAACTGGTGCACATTTAGGCATGCCAGGCTTGGAGCGAAAGTGCTGCCCACAGATGTACCAGTGATTTGACGGTACAGCACTTCCTTGAATTCAAAAATGTTTTCAGTTAAGGCTACCTCAGCGCATTCTATGATGAAGTGTTGTGGTGTGAGGAAGTCCCAATCGGTGTTAAATAAAATCTGTTCCACGACTTCCAGTGTACGCTTCTGGAAAATACTCATGTACAGCACCTCTATGTCCATGGTGATGAACATGTTTTCCGTGTGGTTGGTTTCCAGGTCTCTCAGGAGGCAGAGTACGTCTTTAGTGTCTCATAGGTAGGACCGTGATTTCTGAACAATAGGTTTGAGGAACCAATCACAGAACTGTGATAGAGGTTCAAGAATGGATCCGATGCCGGACACAATCGGTCGACCAGGTGGAGGGTTCTTCTCTTTATGAATCTTTGGCAAGGTGTAAAACCTCGGTATTCTGGGCTTCTCGTTCATCAGGAAGTCGGCCTCTTGTCAAGTGATCCAATCGTTGCCCAGTGCTTCATTCACCATCCCCTTGATCTTCGTGGTAAGAAGTGGTGTTGGGTCGTTTAAGTATTTTTCATAGCTGGCGACATCCAAGAGAAGGCGATTGCATTTCTCCCGGTACATAGACTTGTTCATCAGGACAATAGTACCACCCTTGTCGGCTGCTTTGACTGTAAGTTCTGTATTGTTCTTAAGTTTCTCTAGTGCTGTTCATTCCTGTTTGGTGAGGTTCTGAAAGCCTTTCTCTTGTTTGAAGTTGATTTTTTCTACTTCGTTGAGTACCACCTGCTCAAAAGCTAGTATGTGGCAGGGGATAGTTTGGGTAGGAGGCACGAATGTGGACTTATTCCTAAGTCCTGTACCCTATGTTCTCATTCTGATCGGCGTTTGATTCACTAAAATGGTGGCGCAGTTTGATCTTCCTGAAGAATTGCGCCAATTCAGTGTTGAGTAGGAAGGGGTCATTTGTTGGTGTCGAGACAAATCCTAGGTCCTTAGAGTGGACGGTTTCTTCATTCTCAGAGAGGGAGTAGTCGCTAAGATTAACAATGTTTGTTACTCTCTGCTTGTCGATGGGCCGTTCCCTCTCCCTTTGCTCCTTGTTCCCATTGCGACCAAGGTTTGATCTTCGCACTGTACCCTTGTATTCTGCCTTTTTTGTCTTCCTTTTCCTCTGTCCCGAGGCTGCGTACCTGGTGGGAATCCAAATCCTGGCGGATAATACGGTTGCTGCCAGAATCCAAACTGGGGCGTTGGTGGGTGCATCATTTGGTGGTGGTAGTTCTGCTGTCGTCTCCCCTGGTAGCTGTCAGTGCTCTCATCACTGCTGCTTCCGCTTGTGCTCCTCTCTTCTCCAGAGCTGAAAGTCCAATTCTGTGGTGTTGGCCTGAAGTGTTGGTGTTTCTTGCTTTGTTAGGGTTGGGGCGGTCTTTCATAGTATTCGTCAGTGGTGTATAGGTATACAGTCTCCCGACTGAACTTCTGCACATCTTTCTTCAGTTTAGTTACTTTAGATGGGTGAGGTATTCCTGGTATTCAGAGTGATCTTTATTGATTTCCTCCAGTTTCTTTTTGAATAAAGTTATTTGAACCGTGGTTTTAAGTCTACTCTCACTTTGTTGAATCTCCACCAGGAGTGCGTCGGTTAGTTCGCTGGCCGTATTGATAATGAGAACTAGCCAGACTTTTGTGTACTTCCAGACTATCCTTGACCAATTGATACGGAATTCCTTATTGTTAAGGAATAGTCTTGGTTCATTTGTAACTATGAAGCCCCTTGGTGCGCTATTCTTCCGCAAGTACTCCGTCATGAATGCTCCATGTAGAGTCGTCCATATTTGTTCTTTCTTTTTGGTAGATAGAGCCTCCCATTAATCTGTATTCTGCACTGTCTGTGCTACCACTGTCTCTGCCAATAGGGATGGTGTTCTAAGTATCTCTGCATAATTCTCCTCACTGAATGCTAGTTCGGGGTCCATGGTAGTAATGGAACACAGCGCACACCTTTCTAAAAGGGTATGCGTATTATTGAATGTGTGAATCTTGGTATTCTAGAGACGTCTGGTTGTAGATACAGAAGTCTTCATTGTAGTACCCACACTTGGGTTGAATTGAGTACCCCAAAGATTGCTCCCACAGCTTTCAGCTGTACAAATTATGTAACCACAAGACCCAGGTGAGTTCTGGGATGAGGGAACCAGAGGCACCTGGTGCTAGGAGTCGGCAGCCTCCAACATAAACTCTTTATCACACTCGAGCCGCTCCCAGTGTAGTGTTATTAATGCTAATGTTTATCAATTCGTGAGTGCTGGCATCTCACAAAAAGGGATGAATGATGATACATCGGAAACCGGAACAATGCAAGCAATTACCAAGCTGGTGTAACATCGTAAAAGGCATTACATCGCATGCATTTACTGCAGATGCAGTTACCACGCGATTGTAGTAGCTCTGCTGTTTTGTGTCATGACAACGCAGTTCACAAAATCGCCTCCTGTTACATTGTTTTTTTGTTCAGAGTTTATTAATTACCTGGGCCGTGATCTTTGCAATCGTGGGGATTTAGGCTTGGGTTTTGTAAGGATAAATCGCCACAATATGATCACCAATTGAGTATTTTAAAACATTAGTCCGGTATTTAAATTAAAACGTGTTTATTGTTGTATGAAGGTGAAGTGTTTTTTTGGGAGTAGGAACACGCAAATCTGTACGTTTTTAAAGTACTATTAAAACGTTGATTACTGTTTGCAATAGTCTTTACCAAGAGGTGTTTGAGAAAAAATACACTTGAATCAGCTGTTTCACGGTAGTTCAATAAACTAGATCCCGATTATCAATGCATTTTGGCCACATTTTAAATCAACTGAGTACTTCCCTTAAAGAGACATCACCCATGCCCACTTGTACACATATTCTAGATATACCAACAGTTTGAAAACTGATATAGTGCTGACTCTAAACTATCCGGCTGAGATATTTGCACATCGAGAAATCGGATATTGTTTTTAACGTTCTCGACCTGCATACACTCGATCTATTTATTTCTCCATACAATGCCTGTATCAATGCAAAACCGTTTAGATATTTGTTTGCACAACAGGTACATGAGGCGCTTTATGTTTTGTAAATCACATTTGCAGAGCATTTTGTTGGGTGAAAGGGTGGTTGGATGAATGGTGGATGGATACATGGGTGAAAGGGTGGTTGGATGAATGGTGGATGGATGGATGGGTGAAAGGGTGGTTGGATGATGTTATGTTGCATCATTTGGTCTATGTAACCATAATGCATATGATGTCTTGTCTGGCCCGTTATGATGTCTGGCCAGTGGCTATGGTATGACATCATCATCTCATAATCCGTCACGTGTCCCGTGCTGTCATCTTTCAGCCCACGCTGTCACCTTTCACCCTCGATACCAAAAACGTTTTTATTGTGACAAAGTGCATGTCATCTGTAGTTAACAATTTCTTACTGGTAGTTAACAATTTCTTTCTTTCCTTAATGTAACCATATGTCATAGCCATGGCGCTTTTATTTTCAGGTACTTTATGTTTTTATTTGCATATGCCTCATGTCATCACGTGCCCCGTGCTGTCATCTTCCGTGTTTGTGCCTTTTTCCTGCATATGCACCATGTCATAATCCGTCACACGTGGCGCTTTTATTTTAGCTTTTATTTGCATATGCATTATGTCATCACTTGCTGCATATCATATGCATCATGTCATAATCCATCACCAGTGGGTGTTTGTGCTTATTTATTGCATATGTGTTATGTGATAAAATTCGTCACCTGTGGCGCTTTTATTTTCGGTTTTATTTGCATATGCCTCATGTCATGTGATAATTATGCCATCTTCCGACCACCTCGGTATCATCTTCCGTGTTTATTTTGAGCAAGTGCATGTCATCTGCCCCGTGCTGTTATCTTTCAGCCCGTGCTGTCATCTTGCCCGTGCTGTCATCTTTCAGCCCGTGCCGTCATTATTCAGCCTCGATACCAAAAACTTTTTTATTGTGAGCATGTTATCTGTAGTTAACAATGCCGTAGCGCTTATTTCCAAAAGGTGGTGCTTTTATTTTCGTTTTATTTCCGCTTTTATATATTTTAAACGTTGTTATTGTCAAAGCGAATGCTGTCATCTTTTAGCCCGTGCTGTCATCTGTTGTGCTGTCATCATTTATTTATTGTGAGCAAGTGCATGTTATCTGTAGTTAACACTTTCTTCATAGCCGTGGCGCTTTTATTTTAATTTTATTTCCGCTTTTATTTCCAAAAGGTCCCGCTTTTATTTTCGTTTTATTTCCGCTTTTATTTCCAAAAGCATGAGCACTTTTATTTTTGTTTTATTTCCGCTTTTATGTCCAAAAGCATGAACACGCTTTGTTATTGTCAAAGCGATGTTATTATCACAACAAACAGTGGAGAGAGGGTCAAAGGGATACAAAGTTTAAAGACCCTTACCTGGTACAAATCCCCAGCTACACTATATGATCAACACCAAAGAACACAGGGGGTCTAAATGCCAGCTGATCTGGCTGGGCTGTCTTTAAAGACTGTCAAGTCAAAAGGTGCCCGAGTCACCACAGAACAGCCTCAAAACAGGGAACAACTACCAATTTGGCAACACATGAATCACTCAACAGACTCAAAATATATTCAAAGTTGGTTAACAAAATCCATACCATAAAATCGTGGATTACCATCAAAAAGACTTAGTGATCAGTCATATCATCTGGCTATCCACCTTGTGAATAGGCTAGTCCCTTGATCATCGAGACTAATTGCCACACAATCAGTTAATAGTATTGGATCTGGTCCATGGATGTCTATGAACCGCCTTCTGATAGCGAATCTTTGATGGTTGTGGAGATAGTGAAAACTTAGTGCAACATAAACAAATGTGGTGAGTTAAAATAGGATGATGTGTCCTCAAAAATCAAACTTTATTCCATAGCAGGGCACATCCCCTAATTAAAAACCAGAACAGTGCAAGAAGACAGTATCAACAAATATCTGTCGGAAAAAGGGCCAACATGTTTCTGCCTAACGGGCAAATCGATCCCTCGGCTTTCATCAGGGCCTCTGCTCTCAAAATGTTGCAACTGCTATCAAATGATAATGTGACCAAATCAAAATCACAAACAATAACAAAAATGAAGGTTGGAAACGATACAACCTGTACCAACCGTAATACACTAATCCTCCGTGTCAATGGAATTTATGAATATATGGAGACAATATATTCATTGATATTAGTGTAGTGTAACAGTGTTCGCTAGTTCCCAAAAATAAGTGTTCCCAAATACATATTGTTAAATAAATTGCTCAATATTGCTCACCCGATATGACAGGGGAAAGGACCTCACCTCACCTGGACCGTGCTCAGGTCTACGAGGCCCCGCTCTATGGATTAAAAAGATGCAAACAGAAAGCAGAGACATCATACGGCTACTACATCAGCAGTTCCTAATAATGTCAACAAATCCCCTCTGTTGATTATGTCATCTTCCTCCACTTTTAGATACAGTCATAGAAAACCCCCTCAGTCTCAAAGTATCCCCCCTGGGCATATTTCTCTGAGAATGACTGTTGAAATTGGCAATGTATATACACATAAGCGGCGTTCATTTGTGTTCACTGTACCTCTTGTCGTAAGCAGAATGGGTATTGCAAAACATATCCCGCCAGCATAGACCCATGCACACATATATACAACAGCCATTTTAGGTACCATGGTCTCTCTGTTTGCGATTGATCATCAGCGCCCTTCCCTGACCCTGCAAGCTTCCCCCATGCACCCCGACCGCCCCCACTCTCACATGCACAAGTCATGAACCCTTCTCCTTCTGCATGACGCTGTCACTGGGAATCACACCCCGCGCCTGACCAACACCTCCTTTCCTTCCATGAATACCCCTCTTTTGATAAACCCTTCCTCTACGCTCGATTGTCCACACCGATCCTTCCTTTCATGAATATCTCTCCTTTGATGACCCCTTCCTCTGAGCCCGATTGTTTGCACGGACCGCTGGTCATCCCTTAGCCCGAGGATACAGTTTATTGCCCACTACTGTATGCACTCGCCCCTCTTCAAAGGAGCTACTATTGATCATGACCTTCCCAACCCCTGGGATTCGATCAGGCGCACACATTCCAAAGGAATCAGCAGAACACCCAGCTGCGTGACAGCCCCCTCCTATTGTATGGAGGGTAAGGGCCTCTACTGTAGCCACGTGTTGGAATGAGCCGGAACTGGGGGGGGGGGGGTGACGGGGATGTCATCTTCATACTTCACAATGTCTTTATTGTAATAAAGAACGTTCACATGTCTTAAACCAGTGTATAAAAGACCAGGCCTCAGAGAAATTTGTTAGAGCACCTCCTGAAGACACTATGGGAGTGTCTGAAATGACAGGCTCTCCTCATGAGAAATAAAACTCTGTTCTTGATTTCCTGCTTCCAGTGCCCGTCTCTTTATCTGGTAATTATTTACGATGGGAACTAAGAGGCGCCTTGCGCCAGCAGCCTGGGCATCCGGTGCGTTATGGGCTGACTTTTCTACAATTGGCGTCCCAACGCGGGGCCCATCAGCGACATAGGGTCCGGTAAGAGAGGTCCAGACGATGGGGTGAACATCTAAATGATTGGAGTATACCTGCCTTGAGAGGGCCCTCGTCCGGCTGCCGATTGAATGAACTTCACCGATTCCGAACGGACCTCTCTCAAGTGACCTATTGTCCTGACTGGAATCCCACAGGAATGCTGCGGTAAAAACATGGAGAAAGAGAACGATCGGGCGCTGGAAAAAGGAAGGCGAAGAACTGTCCACACGGTCCGGTCCGGGTAAGGTTAAGTAGGACGTCTTTACGTCTAATTGGTAGGATGGCTTTATCCATCTGATTGATTGATTGATTATTGATATTGGAAACGGTATTTAGATACTGGTATTGTTCATTGATTGGTTCATTTAGCCTTGGGTGCTACTTGAAGTATTGGTTCTCTTGGAGACATTCTCTGTTTGCAAACAGCGACGAATAGGAATGTTTCTCTCTCTTTGCAAATAGTGAAGGATAGGTAATGCAGACTTTTGTCCCCATTGTAATCCGTCATACCTATTTTTCTCCCCATTGATTGATTGTTTGATCGAACATTGAATTGTTCGAAGTTGGTTCTCTTAAGGATCTTCTCTGCCTACAAACGGGGAAGAATAGGAATATTCTCTCTCCCTTTGCAGATAGTGAAGGGTAGGTAACGCAGGCTTTTGCCCCCATTGTAACCCGTCGTGCCTATTTCGTTCCTCATTGATTGATTGGTTGTCCGAACATTGACTGTTTGGAATTTGTTCTTTTTGGAGGTATTCTCTGTTTGCAAATAACATAGAAAACAAATACTCTGTCTAGTCTTTGCGAGTAGTGAAGGGTAGGTAATGCGGACCTTTGTCCCCCGTTGTAATCTGTCATGCCTATCTACTCCCCACTGATTGATAAACCAGTTCCACCCGGACCATTTACTAGAGGTAGGTCATCTGGCCCGACCAGAGGGCACCCCTAGTGAAAAGGACATATGCAATAATAACGAAGTGATCACTGTATCCTGTTAACAGAAACTTTAGCATGAAACAAACTAGAAAGAAAGGAGTAGGAAAACGAAATCAGTAGGCCACTGATGAAATTTTTATTAAATAACGAATAAGGAAACGATAACAATGCTTAATGATAAAACATATGATTGTCCTAGAAACAAGAAACGTTAGAAATAAGCCCGTAATAAGAAACATGAAAATGATAAGAGAAGCCAAGCTTGACATTGCGACGGCCACGAGGCAACGAGGCTTCATCGCCCCTCACTGCTCCAAACGTGTCTGTCCCACCGCCTGCCACGCCCCAATAACGGCAACCTGGGAAAGATACAAGTCAGCAGACATCCGCCCCCATTCTGGAAACTCCCAAAGTGCAACAGGTTTGCGGCTACGCCCAGCCGGAAGACGAGATCTTCAACGCATGTAGGGCGGGTCCTGCTGCCAGCCGTCGGCCGGAGATCATCACATGAGGTGGGCCTGAGGAGAGGCCGAGGCCGACGGGATCCGGCCGCGGTGGCGGCTGCGACAACACTGGAGAGTTGTAGGGGGGAATGTCCATGCCCCCGACCCCCTCTCTCAGGCAGTCTGGACCAGCTTCCATAAGAGGCCTGGGGGTGGAGAGGCCACTACGCGAATAGCCCGGAGGAGGCACCACGCGCCAAGGTCTGTCCCCAGGATGAACCAAGGGACCCGTTCCTGGGGCCGTGGCGAAGAGCGTCCGGCTGCCATCAACCGGAGGCCCGGCCCGAAACGTACTAGGCGCCACTTCTTCTATAATGGCTGCGACAACACTGGGGGGGGGATGTCTTGCGCATGCCTCCGACCCCCCCCTCTCTCATCGCCTGGTCCGGCCATCATGTATATTAGCGCCGAGGAAAACGGCGTGGGGTGCGCTGGGTGGGAGAGACGGCGCGAACAGGCCTCTCCCACCTCCCCAGGTGGAGGCCCCCAGGAGCAACCCCACCGCTCCACTCACCCGACATGAGTTCGCCCACTCGTAAAATGGCGGACGATCCTGCTGGAGCGGGCCAGGGTGAAGAGATGGCCCGGTTGCTTGTTTATTAAGAAACGAGTCCCACCATCATAAAAGTTCTCCTCGACCTTGAAGATTCTATAGGAGCCGCGGGAGTCCCCGACCCCCGCAGACACCCCCGATGGGGAATGACTGCCATGATTGCCCACGGAACGATGAAAATGTAGCCGCGAGACGTCGGCGCTCCCATGCTGGCGCCAGCCTCAGTTTGAATAACTAGAATCCTGCAGACTACAGTTCGGATCAGTTCCGGTGAAAACCCAGTATGACCCGGTAGGAAAATTGTTGCCTCCCTCCCCCTTTGACTGATGGTTCAGACCACCGATCCTTTCTTTTGCCCTTTAACGGAACCTTTGGACTACCGAAAGAGACTCTGGGCCAACCACGAGTTAGCGGAGATTTAGACTATGCCTGGATCTGCCTGACTGCACCCAAAATGGCGCCGATGCAAATGAAACTTTCAACTCCTTGTTGTACCCCGATTGTTCAGCCCTGGTGTCATGAGATATGTATGCAGTTTTAAAAAAAAAAAAACACATGGATTGATATAGGACGTGTACTGATTATATGTTCGGACAGTAAATTGATATGGGATGTGTACTGTCAATTCGGACAATGAATTGATATGGGATGGGTACTGGTTATATGTTCGGACAATGAACTGATATAGGATGGGTACTGATTATGTGTTCAGACAGTGAATTGACATCAGATGGGTACTGATTGAACATTCGGACAATGAATTGTTGTTAAGTTTTGGCGCCTCATGATTATTGCAAATTCGAATTTCAACACTTATGATACTCGCTCACACTGAATTCTCGACATGTTTTTATTGCACTTGTCGCACTTTTTATTATAAAATAAACAACCCCCGACTCCATTAGGTTTTTCACTAATAAAGTATCCCCACATCTACAGTTCCAGCCTGCTCCGTGGCCGGCCCACGGGGTTGTAGGCCCGTATTTGTGCACCGACATTCTTAATAAAGATTTTTGGGAAAAAGCAAACATAGTTGTCACGCGTAGGTTGATAAGTTTCGAATAAATGATCCCTATTTCCGATATAACTAAAATACAGGTGAAATGACTCAGCTCGATTAGTTAAGAGTTAAAAGATATAATATATAGAGATATTGCAGATATGAAGGGTCCAAGTTTTAGTTGTGTATTTTTCCCTTTTTGTACAGCCAAAAGCAACCGCTAAAGATCCTGGTATTTAGCCTATACTTTATATGCTACCTGTATAAGAAAAGTCACACTAACGGTCCACCTGGGCTTGAACGCCCAGTTGGCAGGGACTGCATCCCGTGGAGATAGGCCGAGTATGCAGTAAGTAAAAGCCTTTCTGGGTTTATGCGCGCTAATGTGTCTATCAATGTAGCCCCTGCCCCTTCTTTTTCCCTCTCTCTGCAGGTCACATCGGAATGTCGATTAATGTACGAAAATGGTGATCTAGCGGACGAAGAGACGGGAAAGAGGGTTCGATTATGGTACCTAACCGCGACAAACCCCGAATAATGCAACCAAAAAAATTACGTACAATAATGAATACATTCCTACGTTTGACTAAATAGGGAAAGTTTAAGGAATATTCCGAGGTAAGGTTTACACAAGTACCCTCCGCCGGGAGGACTAGGAATATTGCCAATATTTAAAAACCTACTACCTCCTTTTTCGCATCCTCATAGACATGTAACTCAGAAGCTGCCCCATTGTTCTCCAATTGACACCAACTGTTGTCTCAGCCTGGAAACACATTTGCTAAAATGACTCGAAAATATCACCGTGAGCATTAGCCCGACCAGGTTAGTTCATGACCAATTGCCAAAGGCGTAAGTATGTACAATCAAAGCCACCAGTAAAGGCAGCCGACGAATAAAAGAGAAGAAAAAGGTAAAAAGAGCTTAGGATGCTAAGGATGCACAGCATACAGGAAAAGATAATTTTGGCCAATAACTGTTTTATGTTTTGTCTTGGATTTTTGTATATAA
Organism: Lissotriton helveticus; assembly: GCF_964261635.1. Taxonomy (NCBI): domain Eukaryota; kingdom Metazoa; phylum Chordata; class Amphibia; order Caudata; family Salamandridae; genus Lissotriton; species Lissotriton helveticus. The sequence continues at coordinate 1,915,051,933 of NC_136065.1, forward strand.
TACATGTACTGTCTCCCCCGTCTGAGTTTGTGTATACATGATGCATGGATCTACGTCATCCCTCTGCCTGTGTTTCCGTATTACTTAACCCCTGCTGTTCTGTGTTGTGTGCGCACTGAATGGACCATTATTGTACACGTTTCTCTCTCTCTCTCTCCCTCTCCCTCTCTCTCTCTCTCTCTCTCTCTCTCTCTCCACGTCATACGTGTACCAAATGGTTCGTTTAGAGTACGGGCGACTCTCTCTCTCTCTCCCTCTCTCTCTCTCTCTCTCTCTCTCTCTCTCTCTCTCTCTGAGGGTCCCCCTGTTCCCCCCCCTTGTGCAAGAACGTTGTGCCCCACCGGCACGAACCTAATTGGGTCTCTTCGAACACAAAGGTGTTCGGCAAAATTGACAGGAACTAAAACGATTGTAACTTGCCATATTACTACCTCTCCTTTCTGCAAAACGATAGAACCCGAGTTGGTAATGAAGGAAAGGACAGGTCAGACGACTGATGTCCCCTAATCTGGCCTTTTTATAGGGGGACTATAACGTCAATGGTCTTCTGTTTTTCAGTTCGTCAGAAATGCGATCCCCAATGCCCAGATTGTCCCACCCCTCTGCACTTAAGTGCGGATGTCCAAAGCGTCCTCGCTTCTCCCGATTGACCCCGGCTCCATATCAGCTATCCCCGAAGTACAATTAATAACCTTGATTAACCGTCACTCCCCAAGAAAAGCATGTTTGGTCTTTGCCCCCCACATGACGATAACACCTCCTGCTTGCGAGAGTTAGCCGACCCCGAAGGGAGATATAAGATCGTTAGTACTTGGGTTAAGGACTCGATTTTGAGTTTGATAGAATACACTGTCGATGGGAATCCGACTTCTCTCCGCGTACGTCATGAATGAACGCCAGATAGAAAGTACGAATTCAGTGGAAATGTCCTCCTACATACTCCATATGTGGTGACTTCTGACTGTGACCGATGAACTTACTCCCTACCTACTTAGGGTTGGGGACGGAATTGAGATGTATAAATGCCTTCTCCTGCCAGTTTTTCTAAAAACTTGTTTTGTACTCATTTAAAGATACAATCACCGGAGGAGAGGAGCTGGACGTGACGCACAGCCTGGCCACAGATCATGAAGCACATGTGACCGCAACCAAAGGTGGAGCCGCAGAGCAACGAGACGCGGGACGAGGCCCAACTCTCAAACTCGGCAGATAAAGGAATGAAGGGCTGCCCTGAAGCCCTCGACTTGCTGACCCACTCGTGCCTGAAGTCCCCGCCCCCTTTTGAGTCCGACTGATGGGCCTGCCTGCTCGTTGTCCTTTGCTCTCTTGGTCCCTTGGTGTGTTCGAAGATCTGGCCCCACTCCGCCCTCTCTTCCCTCGATTATTCAACAAACTCTTTCACATAAGTTTTTGACTATAGAATTAGGTTTTGCCACGGAAGAAGAAAAACACGCAGGTGCCCAGCATAAGGCACCCCTAAGAAGATCAGTTAGGAAACAGGACTGTGATCTAACAGCAGAGGACTGATCGCACCCTGCAACGCGTAAGGATGATTCCGAGCTGGACTTATAGCTCCACCGCCGGTGCTCAAAAGCGCCAACGAAAGGAACTTTCAAAAATGTTTCATCGGTCACTCAAGTCCAAAAGTCTCATATAGCACTTTTTACTGTATGTTGATGTCATCGGAGAAAAAGTCAGAACCTGATTCCTTGGTTGACCCCGACTAAGTATTATGCCGATCTCTAGATTTGTATAAATAACTCAACGAATGTAAATTCATATGTACCGCATTCCGCCAATTGTATCGACTGCATATGGTTTCACGCAAGTTGCTAGCATTTGACGAATGTTATTTCATTGGCCGCACATGACTATAAGTACAATCCATCAGTTGGGGTAAACACAAATGTACTAGCGTATGTTAAAAAGCGGCGACTGTTGAAATTGGCAATGTATATACACATAAGCGGCGTTCATTTGTGTTCACTGTACCTCTTGTCGTAAGCAGAATGGGTATTGCAAAACATATCCCGCCAGCATAGACCTATGCACACATATATACAACAGCCATTTTAGGTACCATGGTCTCTCTGTTTGCGATTGATCATCAGCGCCCTTCCCTGACCCTGCAAGCTTCCCCCATGCACCCCGACCGCCCCCACTCTCACATGCACAAGTCATGAACCCTTCTCCTTCTGCATGACGCTGTCACTGGGAATCACACCCCGCGCCTGACCAACACCTCCTTTCCTTCCATGAATACCCCTCTTTTGATAAACCCTTCCTCTACGCTCGATTGTCCACACCGATCCTTCCTTTCATGAATATCTCTCCTTTGATGACCCCTTCCTCTGAGCCCGATTGTTTGCACGGACCGCTGGTCATCCCTTAGCCCGAGGATACAGTTTATTGCCCACTACTGTATGCACTCTCCCCTCTTCAAAGGAGCTACTATTGATCATGACCTTCCCACCCCCTGGGATTCGATCAGGCGCACACATTCCAAAGGAATCAGCAGAACACTCAGCTGCGTGACAGCCCCCTCCTATTGTATGGAGGGTAAGGGCCTCTACTGTAGCCACGTGTTGGAATGAGCCGGAACTGGGGGGGGGGGGAGCCGGGGATGTCATTTTCATACTTCACAATGTCTTTATTGTAATAAAGAACGTTCACATGTCTTAAACCAGTGTATAAAAGACCAGGCCTCAGATAAACTTGTTAGAGCACCTCCTGAAGACACTATGGGAGTGTCTGAAATGACAGGCTCTCCTCATGAGAAATAAAACTCTGTTCTTGATTTCCTGCTTCCAGTGCCCGTCTCTTTATCTGGTAATTATTTACGATGGGAACTAAGAGGCGCCTTGCGCCAGCAGCCTGGGCATCCGGTGCGTTATGGGCTGACTTTTCCACATGATGTCCAATCATCAAAATAACACACATTTCAAATTATCTCATTACGCCTGTAAATAATGTCCTAGGCAAACTTATCCTATTGTCTATCTTCCATGGGCATTCATCTACATAGCCCTGAAGATCTCACAGTGTTAAACACCCTTAAAATGTTGGTGTGCTCTCATAAGTGAATTTCGCTCTCTCATTCCTTAATTGCTTGCACTCAGCAACTCCACAAACTTACCTCTACGTCGGTATCTCAAGCTCACTTCTGAGACTTGGGGGAGACACCGATCGGAGAGGATTTGGCGTATTTATCCTTAATTTGTGTCAGGAACTACTTTTCAAAATGCGCGCATAATGCGTGTCTGGGCATACCCCCCACTTCAAATACAAAGCTATACCTCCATGCGCTACCATTTCTTGTTCAGATCTTAGGTCATAGGTATTCCGTGTACCTTTCGACACAGTGAATCCTCTTTAGAAAAAGTCACCGCCATTCAAGAAAATGCCGCTGAATCGCGGGGCTGCACTCAATCGCGGGACTACAAAATGACGTCAGAACGTCTCCGTTTGTAGTTCCGCGAGGGGCAGTGTTTTAAACATCAATATGGGGACATAAACGCTGATCATTAGCCACCCATGAAGTGTCATTATAACGAAGGGCACCAGCGATAAAAGTGTTCATTAGTCTGCACCAAATATTTCTAGTGCGCGGAACTACAAGATGACGTCATAATGTCTTCCATTGTAGTTCTGCCGTCTATCTCTATGCCTCATTGTGTCAGATCAAGTACTATAAGTAAATTAATCTTAGCTTTGTAGGCAGATTAGTCACTATAACTCAGTGGGTGGACTAATGCGGATAGATTGAACTCTTCAAATGCCCAAAGCTGAACTACCAGAGCTCTTTATAATATCCCGACCTATACTAGGGTAGATAATGCTATCTATACTCAATAATCCTCCCCATTACCTACTTATTTTGAGCTATGTTAAATGTATCAATAAAGATATACATTTGGTACCAGTCAATAATAACTGCACCATATTCGCTACATATAAAGCGAGATCCAGCTTGTATGGAAGGAATTAAATGCCCATATTGACGAATAAATGAATCAAGTGAAGTAGGCACAAAACATGCCTCGGGGGGACATTTACATAGTCCTTAAAGTTATCAGGACGCTATTACTGCTGTTAGACTTGGATTTAAAACCCTAAACTATGTTAAGCCCTTGTTATTGCTTTATGTCAAAATTAGAGTATCTAGCAGTATATCATAAGTGCATTTTGCTGAAAAGTATAATACATGTGTCTGATAGGTGTTTGATGTTAGGATACAAGTACCAGGAGGACTAATTAGTTCTTCTATACAGAGTCATATATGACCCATTCGGCCCTAATATGTATCCTCCTCTTATCATGATTAATCAGTCATGGATCTTACAGTAAAGTCCAAGGAATGTCATTGTTCAATCCCTCAGTATCTGTATGCAGCTTATAAATCCATTTTTGTTCTCTCAGGAACAAATATCTAGAGACATCACTCGTGTGTGAAGGTATACACGGCTTCTCTAAGACAGTCCACTGAAAGTCTGCTTCTCCATGTTGCTTCTCTAAAAAGTGTCTGGTCAGCCTTGTCATGGATTTTTTACAGCGAAAGGAGCTTTTATGTTCTAACATGCGTGTTCATACCTTTCGAGTAGTCATGCCCACATATCTAATGGAGCACGAACATGTTAGCAAATAAATCAAGTTATCGCTATTACAGTTACTAAAATGCATCTGTGACCAGGGTCTGTCGGTACCTATGTCAATCTGAGTGGAATGTTTAGTCTGGGGTCAACAGGGGTGGTGTCCCAGAGCCGGTGGTTGGTTTCATAGGGTACCCAACACTCTTTTAGGACTCTCTTTCGGATGAGTGTGTACTAGGCGTCGTGAATACTACTTGCTCTTTTGAAAGCAAAGAGCGGCAAAGCAATCTTGTCACTGCTATGATTAAGAATCCTCTAATGGTTCCTAACTATTTTCTGGATGTTATTACTCCTGGTGTTAAAAGTGCTCACAAAAGTAAGTCTGCTAATGGGATTTTTCAGAACCGGAGGTTCCAAAAGAGCTTCACGGTTATTGTTATTTGCTCTCTTCCGAGACTTTTTTATGAGTGACCTAGGATAGTGTCTCTCTCTCAGTTGTATTGTCAAATTGTTAGCATAGGTTCTGAAATCCTCAGTATTTGAACAGTTTCTCCGTAACCGGAGGAATTGTCTATACGGTAAATTGTACCGTAAGGACTTGGGGTGTTGGCTATCATATAGAAGTAAGGAATTTCTAGCCATGGGTTTGCTATACAGTTCACTCTGCAAGCCTGTAGGTGTAACGAATATAGAAAGATCCAGAAAGGCCAGTCTGTCTTTATGTGCCTCCACCGTGAATTTCAGATATTGGTTCCTGCTGTTTAACCGAAGATGGAATTCTTTAATAGAGTCTAGGCTCCCTCTGCACACCACCAACACATCATCGATGTAACGCCTCCACCATCTTATTGATGTGTGGAATGGGTTGGTGGGTGTGAGCACATGCTGTTGTTCAAAGTGATGCACGTACAGGTTTGCTAGGCTCGGCGCAAAAACGCTGCCCATGCTCGTTCCAGAGGTCTGAAGATAAACAATATCTTCGAAACTGAAGAAATTATCCTACATGGCCAACCTGGCTAAGGCCATGATAAAAGGTACAGGTGTTATATTGTCACCAATATTATCCCCCAGGATGGCTGTAACCACTTCAAGAGTCTCATCTTGGGGGATTGAGGTCTACAGGGACTCTACGTCAAAAGAGAAAGGTCTCTTTCAGGGTCAAATTCAATTTCAGGAAGTACTCGAAGGACATCCTTCGTATCCTGGAGGTAGATAGGCATCTTCTGCACAATAGGTCATAAGAAAAAAAATCAAAGCGATGTTATTGTCAATGCGCATTAGTAGCATGCGTTCCAAAAGCCTGCGATGTAAAGCCTCCTGCGATGTGAAAGTCGCGTTGCGATGGCATCGCATGGAAACACCATCGTTGTAATGGGTGTTTCCCACAAAAAGTGAACATCACAGCACCATACGCTGTAAAAAAAATAACATCAAACTTGCATGACACTTCCTGGAACATAATCACAAGGACACGGACCTCAAATGGGTGGTCCTGGAAGTCATGAAGAAACAAAAGACCGATCTGACCAGACCACTCCACATCAGAGAACAGAGATGGGTATACCACCTTCGTACATGGAAAGAAGAGCTTAATGATGAGATCCCTAGCTGCAACTAGCTCTTTAACTAGCACTTGCTTCTAAAATACATACATGAGCAACTAATCTGCTATAATTTTTTGTTTCCCCCAAGCAATATACAGTACTACACACCATCCACCTTTGACTGTTTAGTCACATTTCGTGGTATCATCTAATGTTAGTAGTCGAATGACTAACCACAATTCCATTTACTCCACAATTGAACAGCGCGTGCCTCCCCATATACATGTCTTCTAGTGTGGCATGTTCACGGTCGCTTGCTCTTAGCACATCTGATTGAGTGACCTGTTAGTCTGAATGGTGCATTTTTCACTCCCTCTAGGACACGCTCGGCATGCCATATATATATATCCCTGGTATATATATACTCAGTTGTATTTAGGTGGCAAGCTACCCACTACCGAGAACCTGGACAACCCCACTCCAATTCATTCACAGTGGTTTCTTTGCAGAGCAGACTCGTCAGCATATTTCCCAGCCGGTCTAAGCGCATGCGCACCTCTCAGATCACTAACGCACCATAGCGCGCATGCGCAGCGTTTAGACAAACAGCATGCAGGCGCTACGCTCAGACGCTCCTCTGCACCAGCGCTTCCTGCCTACCCACATAGACACTGCCACCCCCTCACCGGCTGGCACTTGTCCGATCACCCGGACCGCACCGGATGCCCATATTTGGCAAGTCAGGCAGTGCTACTTACCAGCAGTAATTATTATTATATATGTATAATGTATTAATTTTAAACATTATTAGATATTTTTAACTATGTTTATTTTATTTATCAGTGTTATTTTTTTTACATTTATATTTTTACAGGAAAAAACGATATTTTTAATATCTATATTTTTAACATCTATATTTGTATTTCGATATTTTTGTACTTACCATGTTGTAGATAGGATGTCGATATTCTTGCCTTCGATATTTCAGCATCGATATTTCTGTAGGTCGATATTTTCTAGGTCGATATTTTGTCAGTCATTCCTCTGGGAATGGAAGCAAGGAGATTGGCCAGTAGTGCTTGAGTTTGCTGGGGTCAGCTGAGGGTTTTTTGAGTAGTAGTCTGACTGTGGTGTATTTCCAGGCATCAGGAAATTTGCAGTGGTGATAGAGGTGTGTTGAACAGGGTGGTGAGTTCCTGGCTGATCCTTTGATTTCCGAGGTTGAAAATGTGGTTTGTGCGTGAGTCTGTGTGAGCTCCTGAGTGGATGGATTTCATGGTGGAGGTGGTGTCCATGGGGAGAGGATGTTCCAGGTGGTCCGTGTTCAGTTTGTGTCAGTTATGATGGTGGTGTATCTGTCAGGGAAGTCCATAGGTGTGAATTGCTGTTTGAAGTTTCTTTATATTGTTGCGATCTTGCCATGGAAGAAGTGGGCTAGGTTGTCGCACAGTTCCTTTGATGGTGTGATGTTGTTTTCGCTGCCAACCCGGTGGGAGAATTCCTTAACGATGATGAAAAGTTCCTTAGTGTTGTTGATACTGGTTTCGATGCGTGCAACAACGGCTGCCTTCTTTGTTGCCCTTATTAGAGGGTAGTAGAGGTTGAGAGAGGTCTTGAAGGCTGCCCTGTCTGAGGTGTCCTTGGGGGCGTGCCATTTCTTCTCCAGCTGCTTGCTGTCTAGTTTCGCCGTTCTGAGTTCTTGGATGTACCATGTAGTCTTTTTGGAGAATTTTCTCTGGGTGTTGCTCTTGATGGAGACAACGCTCTTGGCCCAGTTGGTGATCTAGGCGTTGAAGTTTTTCACTCCCTCTTTTAGGGTGGTTTCAGTAGCGGGGTTGGAGATGTTGAAGGCACCTGCCCAGCTGGTCTCTGAGATTTTGATCCACCTCCAGTGGGGGCTGTTGATCATCTTGGGGGTGGAGGTGTGGGTTCTGGAAATGCTGAAGTAGATGATGGAGTGACTGGTCCAGCTGAGTTATGTGACATGGCTGTATTTGACGCAGTTACTGGAGGTGAAAATGGGGTCCAGAATGTGTCCTGTGGAGTGTGTAGGGCCGTGGATGATTTGGATTAATTCGAGACTGCTCATACTGTCGAGGAGGTGTGTGGTGTTGTTGTCGTTGGGGTCATAGATGTGAAAATGTAGGTTGCTGAAGAAGATGTAGTCCTTGGAGTCTAAAGATAGGGGTGCAATGAAGTCTGCAATGGTGTTGCACAACCTGGAGCATGGCCCTGCGAGTCAGTTTGCAAGGTAGCCTCTGATGGATGTTTTGTAATCCATGTGGAGCTTGAAGTTAAGATGTTACGTGGGAGTGGTGGTGGTGCACTGTATGGTCTCTTTGTGGATGATGGCTGTTCCTCCTCCGAGCTTGTTGGTGAGGTCCTGTTGAGTGATTTTACATCTGTTACGGATCGCTGTGGCAACGCCTGGGGCAGATGTGGGGTTGAGCCAGGTCTCAGTGAGGAAGACGATGTCTGGTACAGGGTGGAGATGAGGTCCCATAATTCGTTGGAGTGCTTGCATAGTGAGTGCATGTTGAAGAGGCCACATGCGAGTTTGTATTTTTTTCAGGTTGTGTCTGTGGTGTGTTCGAGGAGAGGCTAGTCAAAGGGCTGGTGTGTGTGCTGTGGCAGGTGCAGTGGGTGCAGGTGAAAGGTCCTACCATGGGGCACAGGTTGCCACAGTGGCAGTGTTTGTTGCAGCTTCTGGGGTTGGGTGTGGAGCCTGGCGATGGTGTATCTTTGGGGGTGCAAGGGACAGGAGTCGTGGTGCTGGGCACAGTCCAGGCACGCATGGGTGCAGGCAGGCTTGCTTTTATCCTGCCAAAGTGCATTCGCATTAAGTACGTTCTGGGGTGGGCAGGCATTCTGTTTTTGGGAAGAGAGGTGAGTGGGAAAATCCGGACAAGAAAACCCTGGCAGGAAAAACCAAGGCAACTGCGGTGTCACTCGATCAGTTTGAAACAAGCACGAATTGCAGCCCACAGGCAAGTGGCAGGCTAGGTGTCCAGGTGCCATTGACAGTAAGAGAGCAGGAATGCACCATATCTATTGAGACATGATGCATTCCTGCTCTCTCTCTGCGCTAGTGCACTGTCTGCTGCCTAGCGTCCTTAATGCAAGTGGTCCTGTGTTACATACAGGATTGTTTTTGTGCAGGAAGGGTACCTTCCTGCACAAAAACAATCCTTAGATATATTTCCTCTTTTCATGTGTGCGGCAGAATACAGAACATGTAGAAGGAGGAAATGAGGAGAAATAAACATGCTTCTCCTTGTTATGTCTCTGTTGGGATGGTGTAGCATGTTGACGCATTCCAGGTTTACTATTCTTAGCAAATCTGTGAGTGCACCAAAAAGCATGGGTGGATCTATGGGAACACTCACACTACACCCATGGAATGCCTTACCAATGCAGAGTAACGCAAGGCAGCAACTTGTGTGGATTTACTAAGCCGCGCAGAGCCACAAAAAGTGACTGAGTGGCTTAGTAAATCTAACCGAAGAGCATGTGTTGTCTTGCGTCACTTTGCGTGATGCAGAGCAAGCCCTTGGTAAATCTGGGCCTAAGTGTCTCACAGGGCAGTGTCTGTACCTCTCAGTAAGAATGGTAATCATTAATTTCACACCATCGATCCTTCCTTCTAGATTGTAGTAAGGCAACAACTAGTCATCTTAATTGCCTACTTAAGGGGCTCCACAAAGCATTTTCTTGATAAGGACAGAAAAGATTGTGGGCCGGTAAATGTGTAATGACATTGGAAAAGAAGTGTTTTGAAATGGGGGTGTTGGCTGCTGTTTACATCTGAGAAACAAACAATTATCTGGCAACAAATAATGAAATGTATTCCACAAAAACTCCAAAGATTGTGTTATACACTCATTTCAGGACCACACGGCCCCTTCTACTCAGCTGAATAAAAATGTAAAATGCAATTTTACATGGTTAAAAATGGAAAATCAAAATGCAAAAATGTAAAGGAGGGATGTATATGATTTTGAAAGTTTATGTTCTAGATGCAGACCACCTATGAATTCATTTAGCTGTGACAGTAGGTCTCACCCCTCAAACACACAAACAGAATTGGGTACTGTGAGATGGTGAGTGCGTGCCCTCGTCCCAAAGTGAAGCGCCTCCCACACAGCTGCGTAACACCAGCTCCTGCAACGCAGGGTGCGGGGGCAGCCCTCCAAGGGACCCCCAACCCTCCAGGGGCCTTATATTCAGCCATAGGCCACCGAATATCTCCAAGATATAGGAGAGACAGTGGCCCCTCCTCACGTTCTGCACACAAGGACCCCGTAATTGGTTTCGTTACTCCACTGGCTTCACATGTCGATAACCAGGATTTTCAAACATAGTCATTGCTTTTTATTAAGTGAGCTTTGAGAGCACAGGATTAGCAGCAAGCGTACCACGAAGAGTCTCACATGTAAGGTGGGACTACTATTTACTAGGTTGGGGCATCAGAACCATGCAAAGGAGCAGAGCAACGTTGTGCCACTTGACTAAAGGCAATACGGCATACCACAACGTCAGGGTTTTTTTTCTGGGGGAGGGTGGAGAATTATTTAGCGCGAATTTGACCGGAAGGTATCACAGCGCTTTATATGAGAACCAGTTGCTTTATAGACCGACACATTCATTATTTTTTTAGGCACGGGGTAATTAAGTGATTTGCCAAGAATCACAGGATGCTTCATGCTCCTCCAGCCAGACTCGAACCTGATTCCACAGCTTCAAAGTCGGTCGCTCTAGCAGTTAAGGCACATTGGCCTCTGGCCTCTTTGACCTCCACAGCACTTTGCCTCTTTGGTCTCCCAGATCTTTCTCCTTCTTCTCTCAGATGACAGGTTTTCAGGGATGGGCTGGGCAGCAATTACTGTCATTATGTTTCCAAAGGAATTAACCTCCAGGCTCTGGTCAGCAATGCTCAGAGGGCTCAATTCTCAGCAATTTCTTATGTCTGTTGTCCAGTGATTTTCTACTCAGCATTTGTATGTTTCTTTTTTGATTTCTAAGGAGTTTCATTTCTTTCAGTAATGCCTGGTGTGTCCAAAAGCTCGGTTAGCCTTTTGTGCATCGCACATAGTATGAGCCCAGATGTTCATCTCCGCCCTGAATCTACTATTACCGACCCCACTGTAAAAGATCATATGAGGGGGACCATGAGAGCCACGTGATTGGATGACACGCGGTAGACTAGTCCACCTAGTGACCACGGGGCTGAGCCATGCGGCCGTCCAGTCTAGTTACTCATATCCATATTCTCCCAGAGTCGGGAGTAAAAAGATTCACTATTTGACCTGCAAATCTTTATAATTTTTTGCACTCCACAAACTTTTCGGTTTTCATTCACTTCCGCCCAACAAAGGTTTTTGGCGCGATATATGTCATCTCATACTTGGACTATTTTTCACAAATCAAAACCAGCGAAGCTAAAAATAATATTTAGACTAAAACAACTATGCAGGATTTTTCTGTGCAAGGTTTCATTTTTCTTATAGTTTCCAAGTGCAACAGTATTGTGTAGGAAAATAACACTGAGATACCTCTTCGCGCAGGAACGGCAGTTATAAGGGGTGTTATTCTTAATTCACCCCCTTCAAAATTCTAGCATATTGGGCCTGCCAGAAGTTAATGCACTATAAATACTGTAAACGCGGTTGTTGGTGCAGTAAGCACATTCTGCACGGTATGCCCATTTCCTGAACAAAACTTGAAATAAGCGATCTTATTGTACCTAATAAATGTTAAGCACCTTCTTGTCTAAACAAGAATGCATGCAACATCTGTTTTGTCACAAAATCACGATTTTAATGAAAATACGGCATGGATGAATGACAAAATTCTTTGCAATCTTCATGGTAAAAGTTACTTTTACAATGTTGAAAATTCGAGCCTAGCCTCGGTTCGTGCTTCAGTTGAGAGGCTGAGAAACATGGCGGCTGGTCGAGTGCCCCCAGTGCCCTGTAAGAAGCCACTCTGTCCTCCATTGTCCTCCTTAGACAAACCTCTTATCAGTAATGATAGGGATTGCTTGCTTTGGGCGGCTCCCCTTGCATTGATTGTTACCCAGTACTAACCCCTCCCAAGAGGGCGAGTGACATCGAGCACCACAGCCCCTAACTGCAGCCCACCTGCCTTTTTCTGGCACAAATTATAATTAAGGCTCCCTATTTTCCGTTTTTACAGATTTTTACGGATAAACACAGACAGGAAACATTCATTTTCTTGTCTGTATTTATTTTTAAATGTGGATAAAAACGGAAATTGGGATGCTTTTTAAGTCATAGTAAATAATGTCTGCCAGGCCAATAAATGTGTGGATTCATAGATAAGGGGGTTGAAAAATAAAGGAATTTTAGTAAAGAGCCTTTAACTGCTGTAGATATGCACAAGGTTGATACTGAAATTTGCATATTTACATATAAGGGCACTGATTTATCTTCTGAGGGTGTCACAGCACTGTCAGACATTCAAGCACAAGTGCATATTTATCGGTTAAATAAATGTGGGTATATAATAATTTCAGCTTCGTTTTCCACAAAACTCAAAATAAATATGGATACAGATATAATTAGCAAAAAAGAAATAGGGCTAAATACAGACGGAAATGTCAAAAAAATAAATACAATAAAACCTGGAGCCCTAATTATAATACGGCTTGGATGGTGCAAAACAGTCACAGCTTCTCTTTAGTAAGATATTGATATGCAAAATTCACATATCATTATTTTGAAACATGCATAACCTCATCCTTTCACACATTATTTGTAGCTCCACAACAGTAGTTCTTAGTCCACAGCAGCCGCGTCCGCTGCAGGTGAGAGGGGTAGGGCCGGCTGGGGGGATTTTGAGAGGCGACCATGGGGGAAAATGAAATAAATAGTTAATTTTCCCTCATGGTCGTCTCTCGAAACCCCACCCCCTGCAGGCCACACCGCTCTTACCTGCAGCGGCCACGGCTGCATAACAGCACCTTGTGACAGTGCACGTAGTGAACACCCTTTCCAAGCGAGGGTCTAGCACGTCTCCTGAGGCTTCTGTGCTACACCTTGCTGCCAAGTGTTGTGGGCAGCCCTTGTGCCTGACTTGGCCTGCAAGTGATGTGTCCACCCTCTGCTGACGCCATGCTGCCCCATAGCCTGCTCCCTGTGCACCAGCCGTAATGCATCCCAAGGCACGTGCTTAGGGCAGCTCCACCTTTGGCTATTGCGCTCCTTCTGCTGTTCCTTTGTGCTGTCCCCGCCATGCTGACTTCAGTTTCACAACCTCAGGCAGCTTCCCCACCTGCTGGTCTCCTGATGCTGCCTGGTTGAATCCTAATAACTCAAGAGCCCCCCAAAGTTGAAGAGGAACAGGCTCATACCTATTTCCGACAAATGTACCAAGTCTGAATCGTGGTATCCTTTCGTGTTGGGATTGATGAGGCCATGCCTCACCTCACCCCACCCGTTCTTCCTGCTCAGTCTGAACATGGTGATGCTCCACTTCTTCCTAAACCTTTCTACAGTTGCGTTCCCCTAACCCCCATCCAAACAACTCATGTTATGATCGCAAACATGCGCCTGGCCCAGGCTCCCTAGCAGGGCTACTGCTATATGATGAAGGCCCAGGACCATAACCACCAAAGTCAGGTAGACCCAGCCTGCTTCGCCATGCCCGGGTTTTGGATAAATGAGCCCCATTCTCTACCCACCTGGGAGGTGGACATTGTCTTCTGAGTTGTGACCTGGAACTCATAGGTTGAGCCCAGTTGAATGCATGGCACCACCTAGTTGCATTGTTAGATGTGCAGGGAAACTGCTCTCCTACAAGTCTGCCAACATGAGTACCCGTGTAACAAACAGAAACTCCAAAAGATTGAGGGTAACATGCTAGTTCCCTCTCTCTTAATACAGTTTGCTGATAAGCACAAGGACAAGTTGTTATATGCTGCACTCTTTTACCTCTGCCGCAAACACTCCTAAGCGTATACTTTGACCCAAGGGTAAAATAAGCTAATCTCCAATTTTGCCCTATCCGAGAGAATATTCACGGGCAAAAAGGTGAAACATTATGGCCTAGCACCATTACTATTTTACTTATATATGACCGATTAAAGCCTGGAGCTGGAAACTTCATTTCTCCTTGCCGCTGAATTTGCAGGTCCAAAGCGGAATCTTCTGCAATATGAGGATGATGCCATAATAATCAGCAAAAAACACAGCTGATGGACAGAATGTAGAACAATGTCATACATTCACCCCAGTACAAGGATCTGGGCCTAAATCCATCGTTCTTTTGCACTCCACACCACCCTGGGTTAGACACTGGCTATATGCAAATCAGCTCTGACCCTGTGCCTCATGGGAACAGTCCAGCCCGAACTACCAAGCCATGTCTTTCCCAGACCGGAATCAAGCATCCAAGGACCGGTTTCTGGCTATCAGCCTTCATCAGCCTGGATAGCTTGACTCCAGTGGTGTGGACAGCCTGGGACTCACGTCTGAGCATCCCCAGCACACTCGGGTGAAAATTGCAAAAAACACAGTTGATGGACAGAATGTAGAACAATGTCATACATTCACCCCAGTACAAGGATCTGGGCCTAAATCCATCGTTTTCTTGCACTCCACACCACCCTGGGTTAGACACTGGCTATATGCAAATCAGCTCTGACCCTGTGCCTCATGGGAACAGTCCAGCCCGAACTACCAAGCCATGTCTTTCCCAGACCGGAATCAAGCATCCAAGGACCGGTTTCTGGCTATCAGCCTTCATCAGCCTGGATAGCTTGACTCCAGTGGTGTGGAGAGCCTGGGATGCTTGATTCCGTTCTGGGAAGGACATGGCTTTTGTAGTTCGGACTGGACTGTTCCCATGGGGCACAGGGTCAGCGCTGATTTGCATATCGCCATTGTCTAACCCAGGGTGGTGTGGAGTGGAAAAACGATGGATTTGGGCCCAGATCTTTGGACTGGGGTGAATGTGTGACATTGATCCACATTCTGTCCATCACTGTTGTGTTTGCAATTACCGCTCTAAGTGTACTGGGGATGCTCAGACGTGAGTCCCAGGCACTCCACTCCACTGGAGTCAAGCTAGCCGGGCTGATGAGAGGTGTTACCTCGAAACCGGGCCGGTCCTCGGATGCTTGATTCCGTTCTGGGAAGGACATGGCTTTTGTAGTTCGGACTGGACTGTTCCCATGGGGCACAGGGTCAGCGCTGATTTGCATATCGCCATTGTCTAACCCAGGGTGGTGTGGAGTGGAAAAACGATGGATTTGGGCCCAGATCTTTGGACTGGGGTGAATGTGTGACATTGATCCACATTCTGTCCATCACTGTTGTGTTTGCAAATACCGCTCTAAGTGTACTGGGGATGCTCAGACGTGAGTCCCAGGCACTCCACACCACTGGAGTCAAGCTAGCCGGGCTGATGAGAGGTGTTACCTCGAAACCGGGCCGGTCCTCGGATGCTTGATTCCGTGTGGAGAAGTGTGGCTCAGGGGTTAGAGGCGGCAGACCCGGAATCTGAGAGCGGTCCTGGACCAGGGTTCAATTCCCCGCCCCGGCGGGTCTTGGGCTAAAAATTCCACGACTCGATAATTCTCACTCCGGTGCTTCCTCGACTCACGGGTTCACACTCTGCGACTCTGGGCAACAGCTTGCTTAATCTCCACAACGGCCCCTCGCGGCGGGATGCCTGACTTTCACCTTGTGGATACCCTGCTATCTCACAGGGGAATATCAGGAAGGGTTCCCTAAGCAAGCGCCGGGACACCTGCTTTGCGGGTAGCTGTGCGCTATATAAGCTCAACTACATTTACATTTACATTTACATGGTTTTTGTAGTTCGGACTGGACTGTTCCGATGGGGCACAGGGTCAGCGCTGATTTGCATATCGCCATTGTCTAACCCAGGGTGGTGTGGAGTGGAAAAACGATGGATTTGGGCCCAGATCTTTGGACTGGGGTGAATGTGTGACATTGATCCACATTCTGTCCATCACTGTTGTGTTTGCAATTACCGCTCTAAGTGTACTGGGGATGCTCAGACGTGAGTCCCAGGCACTCCACACCACTGGAATCAAGCTAGCCGGGCTGATGAGAGGTGTTACCTCGAAACCGGGCCGGTCCTCGGATGCTTGATTCCGTTCTGGGAAGGACATGGCTTTTGTAGTTCGGACTGGACTGTTCCCATGGGGCACAGGGTCAGCGCTGATTTGCATATCGCCATTGTCTAACCCAGGGTGGTGTGGAGTGGAAAAACGATGGATTTGGGCCCAGATCTTTGGACTGGGGTGAATGTGTGACATTGATCCACATTCTGTCCATCACTGTTGTGTTTGCAATTACCGCTCTAAGTGTACTGGGGATGCTCAGACGTGAGTCCCAGGCACTCCACACCACTGGAGTCAAGCTAGCCGGGCTGATGAGAGGTGTTACCTCGAAACCGGGCCGGTCCTCGGATGCTTGATTCCGTTCTGGGAAGGACATGGCTTTTGTAGTTCGGACTGGACTGTTCCCATGGGGCACAGGGTCAGCGCTGATTTGCATATCGCCATTGTCTAACCCAGGGTGGTGTGGAGTGGAAAAACGATGGATTTGGGCCCAGATCTTTGGACTGGGGTGAATGTGTGACATTGATCCACATTCTGTCCATCACTGTTGTGTTTGCAATTACCGCTCTAAGTGTACTGGGGATGCTCAGACGTGAGTCCCAGGCACTCCACACCACTGGAGTCAAGCTAGCCGGGCTGATGAGAGGTGTTACCTCGAAACCGGGCCGGTCCTCGGATGCTTGATTGCGTTCTGGGAAGGACATGGCTTTTGTAGTTCGGACTGGACTGTTCCCATGGGGCACAGGGTCAGCGCTGATTTGCATATCGCCATTGTCTAACCCAGGGTGGTGTGGAGTGGAAAAACGATGGATTTGGGCCCAGATCTTTGGACTGGGGTGAATGTGTGACATTGATCCACATTCTGTCCATCACTGTTGTGTTTGCAATTACCGCTCTAAGTGTACTGGGGATGCTCAGACGTGAGTCCCAGGCACTCCACACCACTGGAGTCAAGCTAGCCGGGCTGAGGAGAGGTGTTACCTCGAAACCGGGCCGGTTCTCGGATGCTTGATTCCGTTCTGGGAAGGACATGGCTTTTGTAGTTCGGACTGGACTGTTCCCATGGGGCACAGGGTCAGCGCTGATTTGCATATCGCCATTGTCTAACCCAGGGTGGTGTGGAGTGGAAAAACGATGGATTTGGGCCCAGATCTTTGGACTGGGGTGAATGTGTGACATTGATCCACATTCTGTCCATCACTGTTGTGTTTGCAATTACTGCTCTAAGTGTACTGGGGATGCTCAGACGTGAGTCCCAGGCACTCCACACCACTGGAGTCAAGCTAGCCGGGCTGATGAGAGGTGTTACCTCGAAACCGGGCCGGTCCTCGGATGCTTGATTCCGTTCTGGGAAGGACATGGCTTTTGTAGTTCGGACTGGACTGTTCCCATGGGGCACAGGGTCAGCGCTGATTTGCATATCGCCATTGTCTAACCCAGGGTGGTGTGGAGTGGAAAAACGATGGATTTGGGCCCAGATCTTTGGACTGGGGTGAATGTGTGACATTGATCCACATTCTGTCCATCACTGTTGTGTTTGCAATTACCGCTCTAAGTGTACTGGGGATGCTCAGACGTGAGTCCCAGGCACTCCACACCACTGGAGTCAAGCTAGCCGGGCTGATGAGAGGTGTTACCTCGAAACCGGGCCGGTCCTCGGATGCTTGATTCCGTTCTGGGAAGGACATGGCTTTTGTAGTTCGGACTGGACTGTTCCCATGGGGCACAGGGTCAGCGCTGATTTGCATATCGCCATTGTCTAACCCAGGGTGGTGTGGAGTGGAAAAACGATGGATTTGGGCCCAGATCTTTGGACTGGGGTGAATGTGTGACATTGATCCACATTCTGTCCATCACTGTTGTGTTTGCAATTACCGCTCTAAGTGTACTGGGGATGCTCAGACGTGAGTCCCAGGCACTCCACACCACTGGAGTCAAGCTAGCCGGGCTGATGAGAGGTGTTACCTCGAAACCGGGCCGGTCCTCGGATGCTTGATTCCGTTCTGGGAAGGACATGGCTTTTGTAGTTCGGACTGGACTGTTCCCATGGGGCACAGGGTCAGCGCTGATTTGCATATCGCCATTGTCTAACCCAGGGTGGTGTGGAGTGGAAAAACAATGGATTTAGGCCCAGATCTTTGGACTGGGGTGAATGTGTGACATTGATCCACATTCTGTCCATCACTGTTGTGTTTGCAATTACCGCTCTAAGTGTACTGGGGATGCTCAGACATGAGTCCCAGGCACTCCACACCACTGGGGTCAAGCTAGCCGGGCTGATGAGAGGTGTTACCTCGAAACCGGGCCGGTCCTCGGATGCTTGATTCCGTTCTGGGAAGGACATGGCTTTTGTAGTTCGGACTGGACTGTTCCCATGGGGCACAGGGTCAGCGCTGATTTGCATATCGCCATTGTCTAACCCAGGGTGGTGTGGAGTGGAAAAACGATGGATTTGGGCCCAGATCTTTGGACTGGGGTGAATGTGTGACATTGATCCACATTCTGTCCATCACTGTTGTGTTTGCAATTACCGCTCTAAGTGTACTGGGGATGCTCAGACGTGAGTCCCAGGCACTCCACACCACTGGAGTCAAGCTAGCCGGGCTGATGAGAGGTGTTACCTCGAAACCGGGCCGGTCCTCGGATGCTTGATTACGTTCTGGGAAGAACATGGCTTTTGTAGTTCGGACTGGACTGTTCCCATGGGGCACAGGGTCAGCGCTGATTTGCATATCGCCATTGTCTAACCCAGGGTGGTGTGGAGTGGAAAAACGATGGATTTGGGCCCAGATCTTTGGACTGGGGTGAATGTGTGACATTGATCCACATTCTGTCCATCACTGTTGTGTTTGCAATTACCGCTCTAAGTGTACTGGGGATGCTCAGACGTGAGTCCCAGGCACTCCACACCACTGGAGTCAAGCTAGCCGGGCTGATGAGAGGTGTTACCTCGAAACCGGTCCGGTCCTCGGATGCTTGATTCCGTTCTGGGAAGGACATGGCTTTTGTAGTTCGGACTGGACTGTTCCCATGGGGCACAGGGTCAGCGCTGATTTGCATATCGCCATTGTCTAACCCAGGGTGGTGTGGAGTGGAAAAACGATGGATTTGGGCCCAGATCTTTGGACTGGGGTGAATGTGTGACATTGATCCACATTCTGTCCATCACTGTTGTGTTTGCAATTACCGCTCTAAGTGTACTGGGGATGCTCAGACGTGAGTCCCAGGCACTCCACACCACTGGAGTCAAGCTAGCCGGGCTGATGAGAGGTGTTACCTCGAAACCGGGCCGGTCCTCGGATGCTTGATTCCGTTCTGGGAAGGACATGGCTTTTGTAGTTCGGACTGGACTGTTCCCATGGGGCACAGGGTCAGCGCTGATTTGCATATCGCCATTGTCTAACCCAGGGTGGTGTGGAGTGGAAAAACGATGGATTTGGGCCCAGATCTTTGGACTGGGGTGAATGTGTGACATTGATCCACATTCTTTCCATCACTGTTGTGTTTGCAATTACCGCTCTAAGTGTACTGGGGATGCTCAGACGTGAGTCCCAGGCACTCCACACCACTGGAGTCAAGCTAGCCGGGCTGATGAGAGGTGTTACCTCGAAACCGGGCCAGTCCTCGGATGCTTGATTCCGTTCTGGGAAGGACATGGCTTTTGTAGTTCGGACTGGACTGTTCCCATGGGGCACAGGGTCAGCGCTGATTTGCATATCGCCATTGTCTAACCCAGGGTGGTGTGGAGTGGAAAAACGATGGATTTGGGCCCAGATCTTTGGACTGGGGTGAATGTGTGACATTGATCCACATTCTGTCCATCACTGTTGTGTTTGCAATTACCGCTCATAATAATCAGGACACTTGTTGAAGTGCCGAGTTCCTTAAAGGCATTGCAGCACTTACTGTTAAGAAAAACCGTACAAGAAATATTAAGGTAAACTAAAGTAAACTAGGCCTGTGTGCTTTAGTGGCTGGCTAGGTAGATAAGATACCTGGAAGCTAGGAGGCGCGACACTGGCTGGCATTAATAGCTATCAGTACCTAGGCGCGTGGTTCAACGAATACAACAGGCTGTAATAATAACCACGTTGTTGCTATTCAATGATTTTTGTGTGTGATTTGACCATATGGTAGCTGTGTATGGGATTAATGTACACGTTTTACCAATATTTTAATGCCTACCCTTGCATTGGGACTGAAGGATTTTTGTTGAAAGTTTCCACTAGGTTTGAGGTAGCTCACCAAAAAGGTGATTCATTGCTCTCTTATTTTTTGTTGGTGGTGTTTTGTTGCATACCCCTGCCCCTTGGGCTTATCGCATTTGATGGCGGGATGTGCCCCCACCATAGTTGCTGCATGCGGGCCTAAACTTACAAGACTGTCCCCACTTGCAATCATCCCTGTCATACCTCCAGCATGTTGTGTTGCTGCTTTTCCCTGGTTCACCTCCCGCATACGCCCTTAGTTTGCTATTATGGGGAATCCCTACAGCCTCCCTTTCTGTCCTGTTCCCTGGAAAGGTGACTCCTTGCAACTGACTCCCTCCCTGGCCACCACCTAATGGGCCATATAATCTTCTACATTCTGGTGGTCCCAGTCGATGTGCCCCTAGCCTGAGAGTTCCTGACTGGGTTCGGAGTGTGGGGGCCCCCTCCATGTACTTTGCAGGGGGCCCACTCAAGTTTTGTTATGTCCCTGCTCAAACTATTCTGAAATTTTCTATGCAAGGTGTCCTTTAGTAGAATTTTCTATGCACTACAGTATTGCATAGGAAAATCACACTGAGGGACCTCTTCCTTCAGGAACTACATTTATAAGTGGTGTTGTGCTTTCTTCAACCCCTTCTAAAATCTGGCAGATCAGACCTGCCAGATTTTAATGGGGCAAACATGCTCCATAAATACTGGTAAACATGGATGTACGAGTACATTCTGCACAGAATGCCCATTTCCTGAACAAAACTTGGAATAAGCGATATTGTTGTACCTAATAAATGTTAAGCACCTTGTCTTAACATGAATGCAGCGGCAACAAATGATGCATGGAATGCTGAATAAATCAAACATTCACCCCAGTCAAAAAATCTTGGTTAATCCCCATCGTTCTTTTGCTCACTACGCTACCACAATTTGAACCTAGCATATGCAAATCCGTCTTGATCCTGTCCTCATGAGGACAGTCCAACCAGAACTGCCAAGCCGGGTCCTCTATGGACCGGGAACAAGCATCCTGGGACCGGTCTCAGGGTATCACCCTTCATCAGCTAGGCTAGCTTGAATCCAGTGGCACAGGGAACAAGGAGCCCACGTCTAGGCAGATATGTATATGGCTGGGTTTAAAGTGGAATGGCATGGGGAGCAAAAAACGATGGATTGAGGCCCAAACCTCTGTACTGGGGTGAATGTTTGACATTTTTCAACATTCTGTCCATCAATAGTTCTTTTTTTCATTTGTCAACCTTGGTGGGACTGGTATGCCCAGCCATGGGTCCTGTGCTCTCCATGCCGCTGGAGTCTAGCCTGCCAAGCTGATGAGTGATGATACCCTAAAACAGGTCCCAGGATGCCTGTTTCCAGTCCAGTGAGGACCTGGCCTGGCAGTTCAGGCTGGACTATTCCCATGTGGAGCAGGGTCAACTCAAGACTGATTTGCATATGGCTGGGTTTACACTAGAATGGCATGGGGAGCAAAAAGAAACAACACACACAATGAATGTAGGCCCAGATCTCTGTACGGGTGCATGTTTGACATTGTTCAGCATTTTGTCTATCAATTGTTTGTTTTGCATGAATAAGAATGCATGCAACATCTGTTTTGTCACAATATCACGCTTTTAATCAAATTATGGCATGGTAGAATGGAAAAAGTCTTTGCAATCTTCATGCTGAAAGTTACTTTAAAAATGTTGAAACTTAGAGCCTACCCAATCAGTCCGAAAATGCTTCTTGTACAAAATAGAAGAGTGGTCTGGCCTTCGTCTGACTCCTAGCAGGTGTGCTGGGCCTAGGTGGGCAAGAGACTGCCCAATTACAAAGCCATCTGCAACAATTTTTAAAAGATGTATGTATGGTTCGTGCTTCGGTTGAGAAGCTGATTAACATGGCGGCTGGTAGAGTGCTCCCAGTGCCCTGTAAGAAGCCCATCTCTTCTCCATTGTCCTCCTGAGACCAGCCTCTTATCAGTAATGAAGGGCATTGCTTGCTTTGGGCGGGTGGCCTTGCATTGCTTATTACCTAGTACTTTCTTGCTGCTGCTACAATATTATCAGCAACTCTCAAATAGAGGGGGTCGGGGGGGGGCACGCCCGGTGGCAGGGGAGTTGTCAGGCTGCTTTTGAGGTAAACAACTCCCCGTAAGGCATGTTCGGGCCCCTCCTTAATTCCCTTGGGGAGATAAGAACCAGCCCCGGGGAGAAAGGACAGGTCAGGGCAGATTGCGTTAGGGGGGGCTGGGTGGACAGGAATGTAGTCCTGGCGTGGAGGGAGGGGTCGAGGACAGACTGAAATACAACCCCCCTTCTTTGGCAATAAAAGGGACAGTCCGAGCTGGCTGCGGTGTACTCTTGTGCTCTCACCACACCAGGTACAGCTGAAGCCCAGGGCCCTCTCTCCAGCCGCCACCATGAAGCGCTTTAGCAGCCAGTCTGCGTATGGTTCCTCAAGCAGGGGCCCTGCGTTTGGGGGCGAGTCCTTCAGCGTCGCTAGAGGGGTGTACAGCTCTGGTGGGGCTGGCTTTGGGGGGAGCTCCTTCGGTAGTGGTGCTGGGGCTAGCTTTGGGGGGGCCTCCTTCAGTGGGGGTGCTGGCTTTGGCGGCGGTGCTGGGGGTGGCTCTGGTTTCAGCTCAGGGGGTGGCGATGGTGGCCTCCTCGGCAGCGGCGGAGAGAAGCAGGTCATGCAGAACCTCAATGACCGCCTGGCCTCCTACCTGGACAAGGTGCGGGCCCTGGAGGCCGCCAACAGCGAACTGGAGCTCAAGATCCGCAACTGGTACGAGAAGAACCAGAGCAGCAGCAGCAGCGCCCGCGGGAACGACTACAGCAAGTACTACGTCACCATCGACGACCTGCGCAGCAAGGTAAGAGGGTGAGCGGGAGCCAGCCTCAGCAGCACTGCAGGCCGAGATGTGTCAATCGATCCAATGAGATAAAAGGTGCGAAACAGATTCTTTTTGGTATTAACTTCAAGAGTTCATTAGAAGCTTGTCCATTGTGCTTATAGGAAAAGAGGTCACAGTGGTGGCCGCCCTCCTCCCTCCCTTTGGTTCCTACATGCCTTTCTGCACCTTTCCATCCAGCCTCCGGGTTGCAGAGGTAACATGCAACCAACTGTCTGTCTTTGTCACTCGTGTTCTCCATTCAGCCTCTCTCTCTGCTCTTCGGCCTCTTTCTCGCTCCTCCTCCCACGTTCTCAGTGGTTAATTTGTAAAAAAAAAAAAAGTGCCGGGACTCTCGTCAGGAGGCAGCTTGCACCAGCCCATTTCTCCTGTTAGCGCCGTAGCCCGTCCGGCCCTGCCTAAAACAGAACCAACCATGAAAGTTGGCAGCGGATGTGTCGTAATGGCCAGAGCTGCTGACTTCGGAACTGGGGAACCAGGGTTGAGTCTTGGCTTCAGCTCAACATCCTGTGATTCTAGGCAAATCACTTAATCTCCTCATAAATGAATGTGTTCTAACTGGTGCTCATGAAAAGCACCGGTGTTGATTATTAAATGCTGGTGCTGAGCAGCCCAAACCACTGGCACAAATTACGTCCGGCATGTTCTCCCTTTCACGGTCTCTCCTTTCTGTTTTTATTTCCTCTCGCTCTCTTCTTGAAAGGTACAGTGAACATTGTGCACAGCAAGTAAATCTAGTCTGGACATCGGCTGAACATCCTGTGATTCTAGACAATCATAACGTAATCATCCTTTGTCGGGGGGGAAAAACTCTGACCGTGTGTAATGTAACTGCTGGTGCTCATGTAAAGGGATCCAACGCTCGAAAATAAGAAAAATAAAAATGTAGTCAGGCATTCCTCATTAACACCCAGGCTTGTTAAGTCACGAATAGACTGACCCCTTCGTATGGACCCAATATGTAGCTCACTTTGCAAACCTAAACACTTGTAAGCAAACGCGAGGATTATGGGCATTTATATTTGCTGTTCATGAAAGGCATGGACATACAATTACTGGATGATGAAATGCTGCGCCTAGTCTTCATGGCGAACAGTTGCCGAAGCTCTTCATTCGTAAGACACTATCCTCCTCTTCCTGACCCCATACGCTGATCGTCTTCAGTACATCTCCATATTCCGTGCCCCCTTCATAAATTGCTTCAGCTGGGACACAAACACTCCCCTGGGAAGTGTGAAGGGCGCTTCCTCCTACAATCACAAACAAGCAGGTAAAGTCAGTAGGCATGTGTTGTATTATGCCGGGCAGCACAATGATCATGAAGCCAAGGATAGTAGGTAATCCAGTGGTTATTAGATATTGTTGCTTAGTGGGATTATTCTTGTCCTCTCAAGAAAGCCATTCTTTGTATTTTCGCCATTTTATTCTTTGTAGTAGATTGAATTAATAGGCGTCTGGCATAGTGTTAACCTGCAACCGCATGTGGTGTTAGTATATTAGAGCGAGGCAAACGGGACGCAAACAGCAGGAGTGGACATAGTTGTAAACTAGTCCCCGAGTGCATTTATTATAAGCACTCGATTGGAGATGGAAGGATATGCTCAACCAGCCAATAGCTTTAGGTGAGAAATACTTCATCTGACTGAGCCAAGTCCTGATTTACAAAGCCCAAGGCAATGGCTGAGAGAAGCTGGTCGAAGAGAGCAGATTGTTGAAAGGGGCAGACGAAAAGCCCACTCTGTACAGACTGCTAGCAACAGGCATATTTGACAGACACCGGCCCAACATACCTACCTACAACCCTATTAATGTTATCACACAGTAATGTCAACAATCTACAGCACATTTATAGGTAACAACCATCCAGTGGCCCAGAAGAGTAGTCTTTTCACCCAGGTGTAAATATGGCAATAAGTGTGCGAGTGGAATATTTTCTACTTCCAAGAAAGTGATCTAATTCCTTAGGACAACTGCCCCAAACTTCCTGCATGTTCTGTACCATCACTTTATGTGCATCGCCTCTGAAGTATTAATCGGTTATTTTACTCTCAATACCTTTCCTGTCTTCCAGATCGGCGCTGCCACCATTGACAACGCCCGCTTTGTGCTACAGGTCGACAATGCCAGGCTGGCGGCTGATGACTTCAAACTGAAGTGAGTCTGAGCTCAGGGGAGGGATCTCAAGCAGAAGTCGGTATCTTTCTAAAACTAGAACACAGGAGTGGAAGAACCTGACCTTGCAATGCAACCTATGGCATGGTTTGCCTGGGACTGACTGTTGTTATTTTATGGGACACACACAGTGGCGGCCAACACAAACAAAAAGTAGTGCGGCGGGTGGAAGGGGTGTGAGAGGGGGAGCGCGGGGAGTTAATAATACAAAAAATAAGACTCATCTGAAGCTTCTGGACACCTCACGCATCTGTGTTCTTGTGCTTCCTGGTCCCAGCAGACATTGGGACAGCATCATTGACTCCCTGTGCAATCCCTGACCCGCTCTAATGCTATCACCAAGCATGAGAGCAGCACAGGGATTGGCCTGAGCAGGCTGGTTTAATGCTCGCTCAGGCACACAGAGCCTGTGATTTATTTATTTATTTATAAAGTTTTATATAGCGCGAACAAGATCCCGAAGGATATCAGAGCGCTTTACAATAAATTGGTAGAGAGGTCAACATGAAATAAACATAGTAATTGAGAAAAGGAGAAAAAAAAACTAAAAACTAAAACAGTAAATAAAGGAACAAATATAAGGTATAATATGGCTTTGGTTGAGTTCTTCACACCGGCAGAGAGGAACGGCAGGAGTTGTCTTGTCAGCAGAGCGATCTGTGGTGGTATCTTCTTGCCTTTATAGTTGTTGGATTATACCAATTGAAGTAGGGAAGAAAAGACTTGACAGGGCTGTCCTAACAGCCCCGTCAAGTAATTGAGAGTGACATAAAAGCCAACCAATGTAAAGCCATGGGCTGGCCTTGAGCACACAGCGAGTACTGAAATGATCCATAATAGGTCTTCAACAACAGGTGGCTAAAAGCTGACTGTTCGCGAGTCCAAACCACAATTTATGGCCATGATTACTTCTTGTTCCAATGATTATTTCAGAACATGTCCCTTACACCTGCAAAGCAGTACAATAAAGCTTCCTTTGATTTTACAGTCTCTAATTCTCCTACATCTATGTCGTACAGTGCTGGTGAGCACGCACAACATTTTCCATCAGCTCAAATGTACAATAACAATAGAAGCCATAGACATAATAACACATGCATGGTGGCACTCGCAGACTGGAAGGCTACACGCCTCCTACCGCAATCTCAGCAGCATCATTAGTCCCCTGCATCACAGATCACATACCGCCAAATCCATTGGAAAAGTAGACGCATCATCACTGCTTTCCTTGTCTCTAACCACACAGAGCATGTAAACGCTACCCTTGTGATTTAATATTCAACTAACATGGCAGGTCACAGCACTTCACAATCAATAAGGCCTCTTCGGTAATTGAGTTTTTCCTTACCAACGGATTGCTGACAAAATATGTAGATTTCGGCTTACAAACTGGAGCTTCTCAATGTTGCAAGCACCCACCACTCCCCCATGAAACATGAACTGTTCTTATTTGATAAAGTAGCTCAGCTTAGCTCTGAACACCTTTTCACTTTTCATAGTCAGACCCACTACCTAGCGTTTCCGCATCTATCCATCCCGCAGCTATTTTTGTTTCTCCAACCCAGCTGTGCAATACAGCTGGGTTGTAGAAACCTAACTGCGCATGTCTGTTTGGCTGGCCTAAGATGGCCGACCAAACAGACATGTTCACTTAAAAGTGAACATACCACTCCATTCCTCCTCCCTCGCATGGCCGGGCCCCAGCCAGCAGCAAAAAAAATAAAACAAAAATAAAATATTGTTTTATTTTTCAGCTGCTGGCTCTGAGCCAGTAGGGCAATGCTCCTGCACCATTGCGGAGGAGCCGTCGCTGGACACACTGGGACCTCAGTATGAAATTATTACTTTACCAAAAGGGCCCAGCATAATTAGGTATTTTTTTACCACTGACATCTCTTTAACTTGATACATTCTTTACAAAATTTCCCATAAGTAAAAGGCTGGTGGTGACTTTACAGAACAGCAGCTGCACTATGTCCACTGCTTTTCCACTCGTTCTGCCACATTTATTGGCGGTGCCACATTAGATCAAGGTTCACTGCCCCACTCTTATGCTCTTGTTTTGAATGCACCAGGGTATTACCTCTAGATATAGCGCTACCAACAACTGAGAGTTTACAAAGCCCTCCATAATCTCTGCCCTTCATTTAAGGTTAGTGTTAATATACAAACTCATCTTGTGACCAAAATACTGTACAAAGTATCTTGCTGGGAGTAAGAGTTGATAACTTTTACAATTTGAGGAAAGCTGTTCTAGAAGCAGTATAAGAAAAGCTCTAACTCAGATTTTTATTAACTGCATACCTTTATTAAAATGTATTGTCTCACAAGCATAGTGACCCAGTTTGATCTAGTTGTATGCCAGTAGTATAATGTGTAATTCATTTTAACTTTATTATCAAAATACCACTATTTCATACAGTTTTTACGTTTTAATTCACACTAAGGCCTTACTCCTCATACTTGGCTCTTAGTTTAATGCTCTTCAAGTTGCTGGATCCATTTGTGTTAGAGGGTGGTGAATCCGAGGATCTGACAATACAATAAGCAGCAGAGTACTTTGCTAATGACTTAGGGGAGCTACTATTAACCCAAGATTTTTCCTCTGCCCTTCTTCAGGTATGAGAATGAGCTGGCCATGCGCCAGAGCGTGGAGGCTGACATCATGGGGCTGCGCCGCGTCCTGGATGAGCTGACCATGGCCAGATCTGACCTGGAGCTGCAGATCGAGAGCTTGACTGATGAGCTGGCCTACCTCAAGAAGAACCACCAAGAGGTACAGGGCAGTCCCAGTGCTTTGGTTACCTGCTAAAATAGAAAGATGTGGTGGAAAGATATAGTTACAGTATAGGAAAGGTCTTTAGTACTTATTCTATTGATCAGGTCTGACCTTTTTTTCGAGAGTATGCTTGGCATCCAGTGCAGTTTTCATGACAACAATGATGGAGCCTTTTTATACTTTGCAGCCATAACTTGTTTCTATGATTATTATTGCAGTCTGTTAATGAAAGTGTGGCCTCTTGGTAATGAGCGATTAAGAGGTGAAATATGGGCCCTTTAATGGGAGGAGTGAACCATTAAAATAGTATCATGATTTGATTAGGATAGAGTGTTGGTTCTGTTTGGTTATGTTCTATACTAAGTGTGT
Source organism: Lissotriton helveticus (assembly GCF_964261635.1). Lineage (NCBI taxonomy): Eukaryota > Metazoa > Chordata > Amphibia > Caudata > Salamandridae > Lissotriton > Lissotriton helveticus. The sequence continues at coordinate 1,915,080,613 of NC_136065.1, forward strand.
GATATAAGATGTATGGAAGTTAACTTGTGTTTTTTTTCACCAGAAATTATGTAGAGACAATAGCAAAGCAATATATTAGGTCTTAGGCAGCGGAACTGCTACATAGCTATATGGAGGCTGTGATTATTGATGAATGAGGCAATACAAACCACAGAAAATTCTGTATAACCAACACACTAATGCATGCTAATATTAAATTATGCATACATAAACGCCAAGGTAAATAAATAGCATTCTGTCCACCGCCTTTTCTCAGTAAATTGCAAAACATCCTACAATAGTTTGTTGTTCTTGTAAAGTGAGCATTTTATTAAGCAGTTTGTTTTACTGCTTGTATGTGTGGTCTAATGGGCAATGTCTTCTTTTGGTGTGGTAGGGTGGTACAGTTACATAAGCCAGCATGGTCTACCAAGATAAGGAGAGTGATTTTGTGTCACAAGGTATATTTTACTGATGGTATGTGGCCCATGTGGAGGATGTTTGGTCTAGGGATTGAGGCCTGATGTAAAGGCAGGCAGTTCACAAGTAAGGGGTGCACATTGCTCTTTGACTTTTAGCGACCTAGTGTTCATTTTATGGTGCGACCTGTGTCATAATAGGCTGAAATGGAAAACTCCCTTTCGTAGTGGGTCACAAAATGATCCGCCTAATAAATATTAATTTTCGTCCCCTGTGAATGGCTGTGAATACAGCAATGCAGTCATCGAAAATACAGGAGCCCAACATTTTTAAAGAACCCTGTGTCCATTAAATCAGATCAAGTTTCTGCTCTTTAAAAATGTTTAATGTTTGGGAACACATGAAAGAGCTGGCAGTGGCCTTTTGGCCTGCTGCTCCCCCTTGGCCACTGACACTATTGGTGAACTACCTTAAGTGGACAGCTTCCCCTTTGTGAGTTATTTCCATAGTCCGCTCAGAGGTCCGTAACTGATCAATAACCACAATTGCATCACAAGCCATTGACTTAGTTAGAACTTTCAGAATTGATAGTAGGGGTGTCCACACTTTTAACAACCCAGGATTTGAAATTAGGCAAGGGTTGCAAAATTCCCTTTATTAGTTGGACAGGTAGTTCTGATTCCTAAAAGGGCTTTGATACTGTGTAAAAGCATATTTGCTGTTTTAAATTCTGCAACTTTGCAAATTGCGGGTCTGCAACTGCAAAAGGACTTCATACATCAGATCCTAAAATTGTTATCTGATCTGAAGTAAGACAAAGTGTAAGGGAGTGCAGTGGGCACTATAGTCTATTGGTAGGTGGTGCGTTTGAGTGGAAGTGCAACATGTATAAGGGAGTGTACAGGGTAACGTAGTCTTTTGGTAGGTGTGTTTCAGAGAAAGTTCTGTGGTAGAACTGGATCTGATCTATGAGAGAGTGATCAGGCAAGAAGCATTGTCTAACGAAAAGCGTGTTGTCTAGTAATGGGTTGTGGCAGACGTGTGGACGAGTAAAAATTGGTTGTATTTAGTGGGAAGAGATGTGATCTAGTAGGAGAGCTGTGGACTTGAATCACGGGTGTGAAATAATGAAATACGGCAGTATGATATTACATTGTGTTCTATGAGTATATGAACTTATTTCTATTGAGTCTATCCTAGGGCACCTCCCTCTAAATCTAGTGTTTTCCAAACGATCTACAAGTGTATCAGTTCTCATTCAAATGAACCAAAAGCCAATTGTCTCATTGCTGTCCCCAGGAAATGCACTCTGTGTCCGGAAATGTTTCTGGCCAAGTTAGTGTTGAGATGGACGCTACTCCTGGACAAGACCTGACTGAAATACTGAATAACATGAGAGCCGATTATGAGGCGTTGGCAGATACGAACCGCAGGGAAGCGCAGGCCCAGTTCTTGAAGGCGGTAAGAATCTATTGACAGCAAAGCACATTGGCCAATATAATACTGCGCATCAGCCAGGCACTGGACATAGTTTCTAGTAGCCACTAGCCCACTTCACAAAATATCATGCATGCTGAACGCTAACTATACCCTCTTTCTCTGGTCTTAGTCTGAAGATTTGAAAGTGCAGCTCACCGAGAACGTGCAGGCGGTGCAGTCATCCAAGAGCGAGGTGACAGATACTCGTCGCACTCTCCAGAGCTTGGAGATCGAGCTTCAGTCCCAGCTGGCCATGGTACGTATGTCTCACATATCAGGCATATTGACTTTCCTAACAGAGAGGAATATAGTTTTTCACCCCGAAATGCATAATTTTCAGACTAATTCTTCACTCATGTATCTCTCCTTAGACGAATATGAAAACTAATTTTACTACTATGTCCTCCCTAATACATTTTTAGAGACTCTTCCCTCCTCCATCTCTCCTTATACTCATCCCAAGCCCCCTACTACTACTATTATCTCCCAATAAGCACTTTCTAGACTCTTCTCTCTTCTATACCTCCATTATCCTTTCCAATCCAACCAACAAACTCACATGTCCACCACTCATATTAATTAAGATTTTCCTATACTAATTCACCACTAATCACTTTGGGTTCCGGAGTAGTGTGCTGCTCGCCGAAAAGCAGTTTGATGCCTCATCAGGGGTAGTAAGCGCTCTATAAATACAATTGCAATTACAATCCATTGCTTTGTAGCCAAATTTTCCCTATTTGAGTAACCTACATACTCATCTTTGCAATATTGTTGCTGCTACATAATTAGAATTATCTAGAAAAAAGCAACAACCTTTCAGAGGTGACTTTCCCAACAACCATACTTGGCATTCACAAATTCTGAGAAGAGAACATAAACGATGTACCTAAATCGAGAGCAGATGTTTATATTAGGGTTTATTGAGCACCCAATTGGCATGAAAGCTGAAAAGAACTCATCAGCAGAGGTTCATCAAAGTTACATAAATATTCAGGTTATAAGGGCTTTCCCAAATGCCAGATCATTTTACATAGCTTCCTGGAGTTTTAGTCCAAATGGGTGAGCACATTACATATTTGTAATTCCTATACTTGCTACCTGACTGTACGAGTCATCTATGAAATGAGAGAGATCGGAGGGAATGATGCTTGACTACGTTTTGGTGTCCACCCATGTTGTCCACCCATCAGTACAGTCCATAGTATCCAGATATTGGAGGAGACTGTTTAATTGATTACCCAGAAGGAGAAGATAAGATGGAAGTGGACCTACCAAAATGAGCACTGTTGCTAACGTTAATGGATATAAATTACCAAGTAAAAAATGTGCATTTGGCCCAAGACTGATCAGAAATAAAGCTTACAAATTCATAGAATTATTTTGCGTTGTGATTGGAGTTGAGAGGAAAGTCAAGTCAATAGATTTGTATAGCGCGCTACATACCCATAGGGTCTCAAGGCGCTTGAGGAAGGGTGGGGAATTACTTGTCGAATATCCAAGTTTTGAGTTGCTTTCTGAATGCTAGGTGGTTCTGAGTAAGGCGAAGGTGAGTGGGAAGTGAGTTCCAGGTTTTGGCTGCCAGGTAGGAGAAGGATCTACCTCCCATGGTGGTTTTGTTGATGCGAGGAACAGTGGCCAGGGCTTGGTTGTAGGATCGTAGCTGACGGGTGGGGTTGTAGAAGGACAGCCGTGTGTTGAGGCATTCGGGTCCAAGTTCGTAGAGTGCTTTGTGTGCGTGGGTGAGGAGGCGGAACGTTATCCTCTTATGTACGGGGAGCCAGTGGAGGTTTTTCAGGTGACCAGAGATGTGTTCTTTACGCGGGATGTCTAGTATGAGCCTGGCTGAGGCGTTCTGGATGCGTTGGAGTTTTTTCTGGAGTTTAGCGGTGGTACCGGCGTATAGGGTGTTTCCATAGTCCAGGCGGCTCGTGACCAGTGCGTGGGTGACCGTTTTTCTAGTTTCGGTGGAGATCCAGCGAAATGTTTTTTTGAGCATGCGAAGAATGTTGAAGCAAGAAGATGAAACGGCGTTGACTTGTTTGGTCATCGAGAGTGAGGAGTCCAGGATGACGCCCAGGTTCCGTGCGTGGTTCGTCGGGATGGGTGCTTTTCCGAGGGCCTCTGGCCACCAAGAGTCGTCCCAGGCGGAGGGGGAGGTGCCTAAGATGAGGACTTCTGTTTTGTCTGAATTCAGTTTCAGACGGCTGTGCTTCATCCATTCGGCTACTTCTTTCATTCCTTCGTGTAAGTTGGTTTTGGCGGTGTTAGGGTCTTTGGTGAGTGAGAGGATCAGTTGAGTGTCGTCAGCGTAGGAGATGATGTTGAGATTGTGTTGGCGAGCGATGGCCGCAAGGGGGCTCATGTATACGTTGAAGAGGGTGGGGCTGAGTGACGATCCTTGTGGCACGCCGCAGATGACTTCAGAGGCCTCTGACTTGAATGGTGGGAGGCGGACTCTCTGGGTTCTTCCGGTGAGGAACAAGGTGATCCATTCCAGTGCTTTTCCTTGGATTCCGACGTTTCTGAGGCGCTGTAGAAGGGTGCTATGACAGACTGTGTCGAAGGCAGCGGAGAGGTCGAGGAGGATGAGGGCGACTGTGTCTCCATTGTCCAGTAGAGTTCGAATGTCGTCTGTGGCTGCGATGAGGGCGGTCTCAGTGCTGTGTTTGGCTCGGAAGCCAGACTGTGAGGAGTCGAGTGATTTTTTGGTTTCGAGGAAGGCGGCGAGCTGGTTGTTGACAGCTTTATCGATGACTTTGGCCGGGAATGGAAGGAGCGAGATGGGGCGGTAGTTTTTGAGTTCGGTGGGGTCAGCTGTGGGTTTTTTCAGAAGGGCGCTGAGTTCTGCGTGTTTCCAGCTTTCCGGGAAGGTGGCGGAGTTGAGGGAGCAGTTGATGACATCTCGGAGGTGTGGTGCTATGATGGAATCTGCTTTGTTGAAGATATGGTGAGGGCATGGGTCAGTTGGGGATCCTGAGTGGATGGAGTTCATCAGGCGGATGGTGTCCTCGGTGGAGATTGGGTTCCAGTCGTTAAGGATGTTCAAGGGGGGTGAAGGTCCTGCGGAAGGTTGGGTGGGTTGGTCTCCGGGTCGGTTGTCGAAGCTGTTGTGGATGTCTGCGATTTTGTTGTGGAAGAAGGAAGCTAGGGAGTCGCAGAGGGCTTGGGAGGGGGTGATGTCGTTGGAGTTGGCTGAAGGGTTGGTAAATTCTTTGACGATGTTGAATAGTTCCTTGCTGTTGTGGGCGTTGTTATCTAGACGATCTTTGAATGCGGTTTTCTTGGCAGATCGGATTAGTTGGTGGTGTATGCGGGTGGCGTTTTTGAAGGCGTCTCTGGTGCTGGTGTTTGGGTCTTTTTTCCAGGCCTTATCAAAGGGATCGACAGAGTTTCTTAGATTTCTTAAGATCATCGTTGAACCAAGAGGCGTTTTTGCTGCCTAGTTTGCTTTGACGTTTTTTCAACGGTGCTAGGATGTCGGCGCTGTTGGATAGCCATTGGGTGAGGTTAGTGGCTGCTTGGTCGGGGTTTGGGGAGTGGGCGGGGGGGGTTTAGGAGAAGCGATGAGGAGATCTGGTCGATGGTGATTTTGTTCCAGTTTCTTCGCAGGGTAGGTTGAGGATGGTTGTGGATTGTGGTCTTATTGTAGGTAAAATGAACGCAGCTGTGGTCCGTCCAATGAAGAGCTGTGGTGTGACTGAATGAGACATGTTTGCTGGAGGTGAAGATGGGGTCGAGTGTGTGACCTGCAATGTGGGTGGGGGTAGTGACAAGTTGTTTGAGTCCGAGGTTGGCAAGATTGTCCAGAAGGGTGGAGGTGCTGCTGTCATTGCTCTTTTCCAGGTGAAAATTGAGGTCTCCCAATAGAATGTAGTCCTCGGAGGGGAGGCGTGTGGGGTGAAAAGTGCATGTTCATTAGTATTTAAAGCCATTTACATCTCCGACGGAGGAAAATGATAATGATCCTTCTTTCCTACTTCACTATAGCCGAAGACAGGAACATAGATAAGTCAATGCATAAGACTTTGCAAATTCCTCTAAATACTAATGTCTCATCCGTACAGAAATATTAAAATTAACTGTTGCAACAATAACTTCTGCTGCTGTGCTCTTCTAAATACACTGAGATACCAGCAAATACTTGCTTTCTAAAGCATCTGTAGACTTGCTTGGTTTGCAAGCCTCTTTGACCTGCCTGTAGTGCTCTGGCCTGTTCTGTAACATGCTGGGTTCATCTATTGACAGAAAAACTCCCTGGAACAAACTTTGGCAGAGACAGAAGGAAGCTACGGGGCACAGCTCATGCAGATGCAGCAGAGGATCAGCGGCCTGGAGGCGCAGCTCATGCAGCTCCGCAGCGACATGGAGCAGCAGAGCTATGAGTACCAGCAGCTCCTGGACATCAAGACCCGGCTGGAGATGGAGATTGAGACCTACCGGCGCCTGCTGGATGGAGAATTTGAGTAAGTTTAAGTACAGAAGACCTGCAGAGGTCTCATACAATTCTCTTAGAGATGCAATAATCATGTACTGGCTGGCAGGAAGTACTTCACTGATAACCAGTCTCTTGACCACCAAATACATCAATGCAATGCCACTAATTAACATTCCAAATGACTCAATTGACTTTATCGGAGTGGTGTTTTTGTCCATTGTTAATACAGTGCCTCACTTAAATCATCCAGAATAGCCATAATAGAAAAATATTCTTGAATGGATGCTCATTCATAGCCACCATCAATTAACCAGTGACTACTCATGAATTCATTATCCTTCACAGCAAGTACCAACAGCCCAGATATTTTTAATGAGCATTAAATTACCTTTAGCTTTAAAGACTTTTAATCATAGGCACCATCAAGTACAACTAGCCCTTCAGTGAGCGTTTTTTATAGGCAGCAAAACAGCATTTAATGCAGCATTACTGTTAGGAAGCATCAGTGGCCCATTGTTTTTAGTGCAGTCTTACTCATAGCATCAATGGCAAATGGCATTTAATGGTGTCATCCACCGAGGCAGCATAAATGTTATGTATCCTTTTACTGAATCACTCTAATTGGCTGCATCAGAGGCTCAGTTACTTTAGAGTAGTCTTACCATTTTGCAGCATTAATAAGACAACTGGCTTGTCCTCACAGGTAGCATCAATGGCCTTCGGACTTTGAAAGAGTCTCACTCACAGGCAGCATCAATGTGCCATAGTTTATAATAGTGAAAAGAACAGATGATGGACGGAATGCTGAACAATTCAAACATTCACCCCAGTCAACAGATCTGGGGTTAATCCATTATTTTTTTGCCCACCACGCCCCCACAGTTTGGACCCAGCTGTATGCATATCAGTCTTGACTCTGCTTCTCATGGGAACAGTCCAATCCGAACTTCCAGGCCAGATCCTCCCTAGTTTATAATAGAACAATACCCATAGGCACACTTAAGCAAACTTACTTTGAATGATAATTACTGCACCGTAGCTATCAACCACTATTACTCAAGTTCAGACATCCAGATAGGTTACCATTCATGAGTACTGTTGATTTTAAAATATTCTCTTTATTACCGCTCAAGCCCGACACCACCAACCTAGCTTTTTGAATGGAGTTTCCCATTACCTAATATAAACTTCTAGGTCGGCTTTACGAAAATCCAACTCATGCTCAATATTCCTATTGACTTCAATGGAGACTCACACGTGCCCAGCCTTACTGTATCCATAGACTTTCATTAAGTGGCACTCATGGCTGGCGCTGCAGACACTCACTACATTAATTGATCCGTACAGTGAGAATGGCCCTGTAGACTTGGACGGACTTTTGCTCAACCACACTCTCAGTGCGCCTTTACACCATTGTTGAGATTTATTTCTACACCCTCTGTTAGAAATTAGGGTCTCTAGTTGGCAGAGGTGGGTACCTTCATCCAAATGGGGACCCTTGCTTCTAGTCAGGGTAAGGGGGATCACTTCTAAAATAACCCCTGCTCACCCCCTTGGTAGTTTGGCACGAACAGACAGGCTTATCTCAAAGGCAGTGTGTAGAGCATTTGTGAACACATACAGCAATACAGTGAAAACACTACAAATGGACACAAAACCAGTTTAAAAAAGATAAGTAATCTTTATCTAAACCAAACAAGACCAAACGACAAAAATCCACATTACAGTAATGACAATATGACTTTCAAATGTTAGAATTGGTTCAGTTCAAAGCAAATTGCAGATGCAACACTTTTCACATAGAGTACCTTGGATGCGTCGCGCACAGAAACTAAAAGGGCCGCAGGGTAGGTGATGCATCGGTTCCTTACACTCAGGGAAGGTGATGCGTCGGTTCCTTGCTCCGGGGGAGGTGATGCGTCGGTTCCTTACTGCTGCGCAGGGGAGGTGATGCGTCGGTTCCTTACTGGAGAGTAGGGGATGCGTCGATTTCTTACTGCGTGGGGTGGTGGTGCGTCAGTTTCTTACTGGATCCCCCAACGATGTGACAGACCTGGCGCCTCAATGTGTTGCAATGATCCAGGACGATGCGTGGGTTCTTGCAGCCGCACAACAGGGCTTGCATCGGAATCGGTGTGGTGATCTTGGACTTCAGAGATCGGTGCACTCGATGTGGCGTGCAACGATTTCTTCAGCGATGCATCAGAAACAGGTGCAGATGCGTCATGCTTCTTGTTGTTGCATTGCTTTTCCAGCTCCCAACAGCCAGAACAACCTCCAGAGGCCCAGAACAGCTACAGGTACCTCTTGGCAGGTCAGAACTCCAAGCAAGGAAGTTCAGGGGAGATGGGGGGGAGTCTTTGTGTCCCTGAGACGTCAGAACAGGAGGCAAGCTCTTCTTCCAGCCCTTGGGGATCTTTCTCAAGCAGGGGACACAGCAAACAGAAAAGTCCTTTTCCCTTTCCTTGGCAGAAAGTAGCCACTGTAGGCCAACCCCAGACAGCAAACCGCACTGGGGCAGTAGTCCTCCTAAGTTTCTCCAGCTCTTCTCCTTGGCAAAGGTTCCTCTTGATTTCACAGAAATAATCTAAAAGTCTGGCATCTGGGTCCTTCCTTTTTATAATACAAAATTCTTTGTTCTCTGAAGGCCGAGAGTGTCTGTGCCCAGCCAGAACCAGTTCTGTCCTTATTGGTGCAGCTTCCTGGCAGAAGGTGAAGACAGCATTGTGGAAGGCAGACCAGGCCCATCCAGGCGAAAGGAAATCTCCTCCCCTACTCTAAATGCAGTCCTGGTCTCTTCAGCCTGCGCTGACACATTAGACTCTCCGGCGCCACTGCACCTCCCTAGCCCCTGTCAGACTAAAAGCCAGACAGCCAATACACACACTGGCAGAGGTACATTGGATGGTTAAGCAAGAAAAGACCTAATTTCTAAAAGTGGCATTTTCAAACACAGAATGTAAAAATCACCTGCACTAAAAGATGCATCTTAACATTCTGAGTTCAGGCATACTAAACTTTATTTTCCTTCCTTGTTCCCAGGGGTAGTTATGTTTATAAGATGTTATAAGCAAACTCCCCATACTAGCCCATGGGAACAGGTAGCCTTGCAATAGTGAAAACGAAATTGGCAGTAATTCACTCTAAGACCTTTACATACAGTGCACCCTGCCTACAGGGGTACCTTGGGCCCACCTTAGGGGTGACAAACATGTGCACTTGCCAGGTCGACATGGCAGTGAACAAACTGCACTCAAGCTCTGCGATGGCAGGCCTGAGTTACATTTACAGGCTGCTTATGTGGGTGTCACAGTCAGTGCTGCAGCCCACTAGCAGCATTTGAGTTACAGGCCCTGGGAACACAGTGCATTGTACTAGGGACTGACTATTAAACTATTAAATCAGATATGCCAATTATGGAATCACCAATCCATAACAACAATTTACAAAGGGAAGACTTGCACTTTTGCACTGAACAGTAGTGGCAAAGTGCCCAAAGCATCAAGACCAGCAAAACGAAGTCCAACACACAGCAAAAACACAAGCAGTAAAGGCAAAAATACAGGGGAGACCCACGCCAATAGTTCCAGGTATCACACCCTCCAACTGAATACCAAGTTCAGTCTGGCCTTCCAATTGTGTATGTTTTATTAATTTGGTTTTCATAGCGTTATTGAGAACTGTATAAAATGACTGATTTTTCTGTCACGGTGACATCAGCAAAGCTCAATAAATGCTGTCAAGCCAGCATAATCTGAATAATGAGCAACCAACTGCATGATTTGAATCAGTAAAAGTAATAGAATATTACTACACTTTCAGAAACCCAACTCATACCCTACATTCTATTGTTGTCCTGTCATATTAAACCACGACTTAAATATTACAGAGTTATATTCTGCAAACTGTCAGAATTGTATTCTTCAGTTTAACCTCTCTATTTCCATATCACTGCCTTCCTAGGATTGTTGGAAAAACCCCACAGCTATTGAGAGGAAAGCATGGATTCCAGTTCAAATGTTACTCAAAATCTGCGTGTATATAGAAATACTTATGTACCATTGAGCTGGGTAATAATAAACAGCTCTTATTTCAGTGCCACCATAACCTTCTGGATGAATGCAGGTTTTAAAAATACATGGCACATTATGTAGTGATTCATTTGTAAAAAGGTTCCTCATCAAAAGGCCACTGCACCTTGTACCACTCATTGCCAAAGATAGAACCCATACAACTACTAACCATCACACTGCTGCATGTGACAATTGAGACTGTTCGAGGCCCCCAAAATGTATATTGAATAAATAAACAACTGTTGTTCTGTTCATCTCTAAATTACACAGACTGCACCACCATGGGACAGATGTAAGTGTCGGTGTTGACAATTAAGTGCTGGTGCCAAGCCCCGGAAACCACCGGCTCAAATTAAGCACTATAAGGCACGCTGGATTTAGAAGATTATGCCATCTGATGACTTGTCATTGATAATAGCTGCAGTCATTAACAGGCCTTTTTTCAACAGCAAATCATCTTTCCAGATGACGTCGAGTAAAAGTTCAACAGTTTCCTCTTCCCAAATGTCTACAACTGAGGCAGTATCGGAGACATCGTCGGTGGATTCCAAAAAAGGTGTGTAATTACTAGGTAGCTTGCTTTTGACTTCAAGTTCAGATACTGATAACACTCAAGGGTTGGTTGTCATGGGTTGAAGTTGATGATGTCTGTCTTTCTCTTTACACGGGGACCAGTGAATACAATAGCATTTTACAATCAACAGTGTCTCAGTGACTATCCAGATGCAAGATGTGTCTCAAGAAATAGCAACTATCTATGAAATTTGGATGACTACGTTATCCCGGACACTTGATGAAAACAAGTAAAGAAAAGTGGCAAACTCAATGAGGACCTAAAGTTATTTTGCCTACTGACATAAGCGGTGAATTACAAATAAACTACAATACTTATCAATGGCTGATAGTGTCCCAACACAATTTTAACAGTAACAATAAGATGTCCAATAAAATCTCAGATCCAGTACTAAATTCCTGGTTCAGCTGGTTCAGAGGAAAAACATGGACACAATTGAACAAAAACTATTGACAAGGGGAATTGGAAGTGCTTGCAAATAGATAGAGAAGAGGGACAACAGAAAGTTAAACAAAGCTATGGTCATGCTTTTATGTGTAGTGCAAAAGCAAACAAAAAAGGAATCAAGAAGGAAAGAGAACGCAGGAAATGAAAGAGTCGAGGTGATATGGAGAAGGAGGCAAGGGTGGGGAGGCCAGAAGAAAGAGAAGCGAAGAAATGCAGACGAACCATGGATGGTGAAAAAGACACTAGTAGAGAGAGGGTGGAGTGGAAGAACAAAAGTAGGGAAGAGGTACAAAAGCAGAGGATATTAGGAGAAAATAAGGAGGCAGGTGAGGGAGCTGCACACTCTCCTATGAGTGGCAGCTTCAGTGGGTGAGGCAGATGGGAGAAAGAAGAGCTTGTCCACTTTGAAAGCATCAACATGCTGGATGACATACATTGTAAGGAATTGTGGAAAAGTTTTTATTCAAAGTTGTGCTTCGGAACAGTTCTGCTCACGTTGTTCTTTCCTCAACATCACATGGAATGTAAAACAGTCATACCTGGAAGTGAAAAGCGGGCACCCAGATTCAGCTGGGGCTCGCAAGACACTACTTCCCCAGTGGACTTTGTTGGTCTTTGAGTCATGTTTTCATGTCTCCCTCTGGCACTCAATATGGCCCTGTTTGTTATATCACCAGCCTGACAGATGTTGAAGGGGATTTGATAATTTATAGGACATCACAGCGCAGTAACTAAAATTGCTGTGTGAGAGGGATCTTGACAGAGCTATGTCTATTAAGACGTGTCTCCTCTCATTCCCAGCTCTGGCCCTTTTTCAGGCTGCATAGCAAAGGTGTGTGTGACGTCTAGCAAAAACATGCTATGCTTAGACATATTCTAGAACATTTTCCGCATTGTATTTTTGCTGTACAGTGTAGCACACATGCAACGCAGTTGTTGGCGCCTGAATTGAGTAGGCGGTGTATTTTGACAACAGATCCGCGTGCCACTGTTAGTAATATGAGCTTTGCTCAAATAACCATGGGTGGTAGCGTGGGAACGCCCATGTACCACCCATGGGGTGCCGCCTTCATGCTAAGTAATGCAAAGTACCGCAAACTGCTAATTGTGTTACTTTCAGGAATACTTTCCAGTGCAAAAATGTTTTGCGCTGGAAGGCGGTACTTAATTTGAGATGGTGGTTTCCAGTGCTCAGCACCGGCAATTATTCATCAACACTGGCGCTTTTCATGAGCACCAGTTAATAACACATTAATTTACTAGGAGAGTACGTGATTTGCCCCGAATGACAGGATGTTGAGCTGACGCTCCCAGCGCGGAAGTTGGTAGCCCAGCTATTACGCCACATCCTCTCCCCACTTTCATGGGTAGTTCTGTTCTAGGCAGTGCTAACAGGAGAAATGCATTGGTGCAAGCAGCCTCCTCACGAGAGCCCCATCCCTTGTTTGTTTGTTTTTTATAAATTAACCATTGCTGGAAGGTAAATAATTTATCAACACTTTGCCTCATTTTTGATTAACTTTTTGCACCAGTTAAAACTATGTAAGCACTACCATTTTAGCTCTGAACCATTTAATTGTGATGGTTTGGCACAGGTGGTGAGAAAGATTGCACTGAGCGGTACTGGGGATTGGCGTGAACTAGGCTGTAGTGGTAGGACTTGGTAAGAATAGAGGGGGCGATGCACATAAGGGCACAGAACCATGCTTCATTGGTATGAAGGAATGAGAAGCGAGCCAGAGTAAATAGGCCTGTACCCTTTCTGTGAACTGGGCTGAGAAGGAAGCTGCGCTTCGCATTGAGAAGACACTGCTTACAAAGCTTTAGAAGCTGCTCAGTTACTAATGTGCATAATGTCTCCATTGAAAGGGATGCTACTTAAAAGATGCAGTCAGAATGGGTTTGAACCAAAACTTTCTACTGGGAAATGTAACAAACTGTGTATAATTACAACAGGATGCATGACCTGTCTCCTTTTGATTCTCGTTGTTTTGAATTGTAGTTGCATTTATATAGCATTTTTGGCTCAGCAGCATGCTACTCAGAGTACTTGGATACAACAGTGTGTGTCAGTCATGGGGCCCATGTGAGTTGTGTTTTGATGTCATGCCTGAAAATCTGTTGTTCGCTTATCGTGTTTATGTTAAGGGACTTGGACCAACCTAAACTAAAGGAGTAAGAGCTTATGCACGTCATTTGAAGGTAGTCAGGGGTCGCAGCTGTGACCTCTATCTTGCTCCCTGCTACTCCTGTTACTTCCTTTGCAAACCATTGCCACAGAGCAGGCCAACGTTCTGCCCCCCTCTGAGGCCGGGGGTCGCAAAGGACGTGCCAGTAGCAGCAAGCTAGAGGTCACATGTGTGACCCCTGGCTACCTTCACAGTACGTCCATGGAAAAGATGCATCTCTCATGTTTATAGATGCAAGTGTTTGGAGAAAACGTATGTGGCGTGTGGTCTATGGAGGAAGTTTTCTGGTGTTCTACGTGTACGGCTGAGGCTACCTTCATGTCATCGCTATGAACAAATAGCTCCACTTGTGATGGAGCACAGGAGAATAAGGAATAGCTGCACATGTTTACACTAGGGTGGATTTTAGGTTAGAACATCTGTGTTTTTCATATTACCAATTTTGTGCAGAAAAATCTAATTTGACCTTGTTTCCTGACACTTCATCAGACCCCAGCAAAACCAGGAAGGTGAAGACCATCGTTGAAGAAGTAGTTGATGGCGTCGTTGTTGCTTCTCACGTTCAGGAAATTGAAGAGGACATGACAAATAAGAACTAAGCAACTATTACAAGGTAGCAGTCTTTGCAAAGGAAAGAAGAGATTACCCAGAAAAATGAACCATTGAACACGTAGTTGACCTGCTGGTATGATACATTTAGGAGTAATGCGATACGCTGAGGAAAGGGTACTCCATAGTCATCAGCGATCTCCCAAAAGCACCAAAGCTTTCCCCACTGAACTGCATATGTTCCTGGTCTTACAATGCAACCTTTTTGTCTCCATCTTGGATTATTTTCCTCTTAACACGGTAAGCGCGCTTGAAAAACCCAGAGGTATGTGCAGTTCCTGTGTCGTGAATGCTACGGGCAATTAACCACTCCCACAAATAGAACCCGGCAGAATCAAGGGAAAGCACAAGGGCATCAACTACTACAGATAACGAACATCTTTGATCACCTTCCTACCTGCTGTTGTAATACCAGTCATGCAACTGACAAGCCAAAGAAAAAAAATTAACATAAATGTATTTCACAAAGTGTTGTAGAGATGAGCATTCATTGTTGAAAGGCGCTGGCTCATAAAAGATAACTACAGTTCCAATGTACACATTTTCTCTGTTTGGTTTTGTGTTTAATAAAATTTCTCTTTCAAGCAACCAACATAGTTGTTGTAAATCTTTTCTGTGTATTGGGCATTGTAGCTCCAGGTGTGGACCTCTCTGATCTTGTCTGCCTCTTCTCCTAGCAAGAATGACTGCCAGATATCACAGCATGTCCTCTGTTGTTATACTATCTCACAAAGGGATGACATACAGAAAACACAGTGTGTCGTCTGCTGCTATACCCTTCTCATACAGGCAGTACATTCGGATATCAGCATGTCCTCCAATGCTATACGTCTCTGACCACAAATTATATCCATATTTCACAGCATGTCCTCTGCTGCTATACCTCTCTAAAACACAAATCCTATCCAGATATCACAGCATGTCCTCTGCTGCTATACCTCTCTAAAACACAAATCATATCCAGATATCACAGGATGCCCTCTGATACTATACCTCTCTTACACAGGACGGCATCCAGTTATCTCAGCATGGCATCTGCTGCTATACCTCTCTAAAACACAAATCATATCCAGATATCACAGCATGTCCTCTGATACTATACCTCACTTACACAGGACGGCATCCAGATATCTCAGCATGTCTTCTGATACTATACCAATCTAAAACACAAATCATATCCAGATATCACAGCATGTCCTCTGATGCTATACCTCTCTAAAACAGAAATCTTATCCAGATATCACAGCATATCTTCTGTTGTTATGCTGTCTTACAAAGGGATGGCATACAGGTAACACAGTGTCTCCTGCTGCTTTACCCTTCTCATACAGGCATGACATCCGGATATCTCAGCGTGTACTCCAATGCTATACCTCTCTGACCACAAATTATATCCATATTTCACAGCATGTCCTCTGCTGCTATACCTCTCTAAAACACAAATCCTATCCAGATATCACAGGATGTCCACTGATACTATACCTCTCTTACACAGGATGGCATCCAATTATCTCAGCATGTCCTCTGCTGCTATACCTCTCTAAAACACAAATCATATCCAGATATCACAGCATGTTCTCTGATACTATACCTCTCTTACACAGGATGGTATCCAGATATCTCAGCATGTCCTCTGATGCTATACCACTCTAAAACACAAATCATATCCAGATATCACAGCATGTCCTCTGCTGCTATACCTCTCTAAAACACAAATCATAGCCAGATATCACAGCATGTTCTCTGATACTATACCTCTCTTACATAGGACGGCATCCAGTTATCTCAGCATGTCCTCTGCTGCTATACCTATCTAAAACACAAATCATATCCAGATATCCCAACATGTTCTCTGATACTATACCTCTCTTACACAGGATGGAATCCAGATATCTCAGCATGTCCTCTGATGCTATACCTCTCTTACACAGGACGGCATCCAGATATCTCAGCATGTCTTCTGATACTATACCTCTCTTACACAGGACGGCATCCAGATATCACAGCATGTCTTCTGATACTATACCAATCTAAAACACAAATCATATCCAGATATCACAGCATGTCTTCTGTTGCTCTACTATCTTACAAAGGGATGACATACAGATAACACAGTGTGTCCTCTGCTGCTTTACCCTTCTCATACAGGCATGACATCCGGATATCTCAGCGTGTACTCCAATGCTATACCTCTCTGACCACAAATTATATCCATTTTTAGGTTTTGCCTGGCGAAAGCTGCGCTCTGCGCAGCTTTTCCGCGCAGGCGAAAACCTAATGAGTATAGTAGGGGAGACAGGAACGGCCCCCGTCTTTCATTGGCTAGCTCCATAAATGGAGGCTAGCCATTGGAAGACGGGCCTGTCCGTCAATGCCGGACCAGATTCGGGGGCGTTCCCGAGAATTTTTGGCTTTTAGCTACGTCACGCTACGTCAGCCGAAAGCCAATTCTCGGGAACGCCCCCGAACCCCATTGCGCTTTATTTGTGCCTGCATAGCGCTGGACGCGCTTATATTTCTCCCCCGAGCGCTTCATAGCGCTTTTCTGCCCTAGCGAGTGCCCACCTCGCTTATTTGTTATTTAATTGTCCCCTGGCAGGCGCCCAGGGACCTTGCCGCTATTGTTTCTTTCACCTCGAGGGAGCCCACCCCTCGGTGAATTCACTCCCCGCCTGCAGTAGCTGTGAGCGGGCCGCCGCGCTGCCCGCGGCGACCCGGAAGTGACTAGCCGGCCGGCCAATCCTAGCGCGGCCGGCCGGAAGTGCCCGCCTCCCCACAGCCCGGGGGAAGAAGGAAGACGGCAGCCCAGGAGAAGAAGTATGGCGGCCCACGCGGGGCTCCCGTGGCCTGGAGGGAGCCCCGAAAGAAGCGGAGGATGTTGCCGGTCTCCCATGCTGAAGAGGGAGACCGGAGAAGTGCCCAAGAGATTGCCGCCGTCGCAAGGAGCCCCCGCCAGGACGGCGGCCCAGGAGAAGAAGTATGGCGGCCCACGCGGGGCTCCAGTGGCCTGGAGGGAGCCCCGGGAGAAGCGGAGGACGTTGCCGGTCTCCCATGCCGAAGAGGGAGACCGGAGAAGTGCCCAAGAGATTGCCGCCATCGCAAGGAGCCCCCGCCAGAGTGCCCGGTAAGTTAAATGGGCTACCGAGTGCAGCAGCACCACCACCAGAGGCTTGGGGCTCGGAGCCGCACCATGGTGGACCTGGGCGGCTGCCCCAGGAGACACCTCTGCGAGCCCCTGCCGTCCCCCGCCCTGCTCTGCTGGGCCCTGCTGCTGCTCTGCTTGGGGCTCGGAGCCGCACCATGGTGGACCTGGGCGGCTGCCCCAGGAGACACCTCTGCGAGCCCCTGCCGCCCCCCGCCCTGCTGGGCCCTGCTGCTGCTCTGCGCCCCGGAGAGCTCCGCGCTGGCAGACTTCTCAGGTAAGACCCTCTCTGATTCCCAGCCTGTCCTCTCCCAGCCTGTCGTCACCCAGCCTGCCCTCTCCCAGCCTGCCCTCTCCCAGCCTGCCCTCTCCCAGCCTGCCCTCTCCCAGCCTGCCCTCTCCCAGCCTGTCCTCTCGCAGCCTGTCCTCTCGCAGCCTGTCCTCTCGCAGCCTGTCCTCTCGCAGCCTGTCCACTCCCAGCCTGCCCTCTCCCAGCCTGTCCTCTCGCAGCCTGCCCACTCCCAGCCTGCCATCTCACAGCCTGTCCTCTCGCAGCCTGTCCTCTCGCAGCCTGTCCTCTCGCAGCCTGTCCTCTCGCAGCCTGTCCTCTCGCAGCCTGCCCTCTCCCAGCCTGCCCTCTCGCAACCTGTCCTCTCGCAGCCTGTCCTCTCCCAGCCTGCCCACTCGCAGCCTGTCCACTCCCAGCCTGCCCTCTCCCAGCCTGCCCTCTCCCAGCCTGTCCCCTCCCAGCCTGTCCTCTTCCAGCCTGTCCACTTCCAGCCTGCCCTCTCCCAGCCTGTCCCCTCCATGACCTTCCCCAGCCTGTCCTCTCCCAGCTTGTCCACTTCCAGCCTGCCCTCTCCCAACCTGCCCTCTCCCAGCCTGTCCCCTCCCTGCCCTCTCCCAGCCTGCCATCTCCCAGCCTGTCCCCTCCCTGCCCTCTCCCAGCCTGTCCTCTCCCTGCCTGTTGTCGTGTCCCGGTGGCAGCAGGCAGCAGGCAAGAGCGTGCACTGCGTCCCCGAAGTAACAGCCCTAAAGCAAGCAAGAAGTACGCCCCCCTCCCACCAATCCCTGTTAGGTAGTGGAAACTGTCCAAACTGGGGTGCAGACAGCCCCTCTCACCTTTCGGCCTGGTACTACTGCACCAGCCGCACTACTTCCCTACTGACCGTTCTCCACTTCAGCCCCGTCTAAATTACAATTCCTGCTTGTGACCCTTTTGCCTGCTTGTGCTTGTTTTCGTGACCCTGTTGCCTGCTTGTGCCTCCGTGTGCCCCTGTTGCCTGCTTGTGCCTCCGTGTGCCCCTGTTGCCTGCTTGTGCCTCAGTTTTCGTGCCCCTGTTGCCTGCTTGTGCCTCCGTGTGCCCCTGTTGCCTGCTTGTGCCTCCGTGTGCCCCTGTTGCCTGCTTGTGCCTCCGTGTGCCCCTGTTGCCTGCTTGTGCCTCCGGGTGCCCCTGTTGCCTGCTTGTGCCTCCGGGTGCCCCTGTTGCCTGCTTGTACCTCCGTGTGCCCCTGTTGCCTGCTTGTGCCTCCGTGTGCCCCTGTTGCCTGCTTGTGCCTCCGTTTTCGTGCCCCTGTTGCCTGCTTGTGCTTCCGTGTGCCCCTGTTGCCTGCTTGTGCCTCCGTGTGCCCCTGTTGCCTGCTTGTGCCTCCGTGTGCCCCTGTTGCCTGCTTGTGCTGTGTGGGTGTGTGTGGAAGGCTCTGTGTGGGTGTGTGGAGGGCTCTGTGTGGCTGTGTGTGTGGGGAGCTTTGTGTGGCTGTGTGTGTGGGGAGCTTTGTGTGGCTGTGTGTGTGGGGGGCTTTGTGTGGCTGTGTGTGTGGGGGGCTTTGTGTGGCTGTGTGTGTGGGGGGCTCTGTGTGGCTGTGTGTGTGTGAAGAACAGATAAATCAGGAAGCCGAGGTCGTATGTTGAAAGCTGGTATTTATTTAAGGTTGCTCAGCCCGTACTGCAACTCCGACTCAAACTGACATTCATCCAACATTCCAACATTCTACATTCTATACCCACACGCACAGGCTGAGCAGTACTCTACAGTGTGTGGGGGGCTCTGTGTGGGTGTGTGTGTGGGGGGGCTCTGTGTGTGTTTGTGTGTGTCATTTGCGAGAGATAAAGCTGGTGGCATTGTAAATGACAATGCCATTTATTTATGTTAAAAAAAACATAAATAAAAATAATGTCAAGAGCAATGCCAATAGCTCTAACTTTAACAAAGGCAAAACCATTGCATTGTAAATGCTTGTTCACAGCATGTCCTCTGCTGCTATACCTCTCTAAAACACAAATTATATCCAGATATCACAGCATGTCCTCTGATACTATACCTCTCTTACCTAGGACGGCATCCATTTATCTCAGCATGTCCTCTGATGCTATACCTCTCTAAAACACAAATCATATCCAGATATCACAGTATGTTCTCTGATACTATACCTCTCTTACACAGGACGGCATCCAGTTCTCTCAGCATTTCCTCTGCTGCTTTACCTCTCTAAAACACAAATCATATTCAGATATCACAGCATGTCCTCTGATACTATACCTCTCTTCCACAGTACGGCATCAAGATATCTCAGCATGTCCTCTGATGCTATACCTCTCTAAAACACAAATAATATCCAGATATTGCAGCATGTCCTCTGATACTATACCTCTTTACACAGGATGGCATCCAGATATCTCAGCATGTCTTCTGATACTATACCTCTATTACACAGGACGGCATCCAGATATCTCAGCATGTCTTCTGATACTATACTTCTCTTACACAGGATGACATCCAGATATCTCGGCATATCTTCTGATACGATACCAATCTAAAACACAAATCATATCCAGATATCACAGCATGTCTTCTGTTGTTATACTATCTTACAAAGGGATGACATACAGATAACACAGTGTGTCCTCTGCTGCTTTACCCTTCTTATACAGGCATGACATCCGGATATCTCAGCGTGTACTCCAATGATATACCTCTCTGACCACAAATTATAACTATAGTTCACAGCATGTCCTCTGCTGCTATACCTCTCTAAAACACAAATCATATCCAGATATCACAGCATGTCCTCTGATACTATACCTCTCTTACCCAGTATGGCATCCATTTATCTCAGCATGTCCTCTGATGCTATACCCCATTAAAACACAAATCATATCCAGATATCACAGCATGTCCTCTGATACTATACCTCTCTTACACAGGACGGCATCCATTTATCTCAGCATTTCCTCTGCTGCTATACCTCTCTAAAACACAAATCATATCCAGATATCACAGCATGTCCTCTGATACTATACCTCTCTTCCACAGGATGGCATCCAGATATCTCAGCATGTTCCTCTGATGCTATACCTCTCTAAAACACAAATCATATCCAGATATTGCAGCATGTCCTCTGATACTATACCTCTCTTACACAGGACGGCATCCATATTTCACAGCATGTCCTCTGCTGTTATACCTCTCTAAAACACAAATCATATCCAGATATCACAGCATGTCTTCTGTCTTACAAAGGGGTGATATCCAGGTAAGTAAGTATGTGTGATTTATAGAGTGCACAACTAACTCCAGCGGAGGTGTCCAGGCGCTGGGTTGCTGATTCACAGTGGAGAGGGATAAGGGGTGAACTACGGGAGGTTAAAAAGCCAGGTTTTCAGTGCTCTTCTGAAGGCCCGTTCTGACTCCGTCATGCGGAGGTGGAGAGGCATAGCATTCCAGAGTGACGCAGGTCTCACCGAGAATGCTCTGCCGCCTATGCTAGCCTTGCAGTCCAGGGATGACATCCGGATATCACAGCGTGCCCTCCGATGCAATACCTCTCATACACAGGATGACATCTTGGCATCTCGATGTGTACTCCAATGCTATACCTCTCTCATACATGAATCAGATTTGGATATCACAGTATGTCCACTGCTGCTATAGCTGTTTTACAAAGGGGTGACATCCAGATATCAGAGGGTGTTTGCTATTGCTATACCTCTCTCATACATACATCACGCCCAGATATGACAGCATGTCCGCTGCTGCTATACCTCTCTCGTCCGGGAATGACACCCAGATATCACAGCATCCTATGCTATACCTCTCTGATACACACATCACGTCTAGATATCACAGGGTGTCCTCTGCTGCTATACCTCTGTATTCCTGAAATGACATCCAGATATCTCAGCGTGTCCTCCTCTGCTATACCTTTCTGATACACAAATCGCGTCTAGATATCACAGTGTGTCCTCTGCAGCTATACCTCTGAAATTCAGGGATGACATTTTGATATCACAGCGTGTGTCCATGCGGTTATATTTCTGTAATCCAGGAATTCCATCCTGATATCACAGCGTGTCCTCTGCAGCTATACCTCTGTAATCCAGGAATAGCATCCTGATATCACAGCGTGTCCTTTACAGCTATATCTCTGTAATCTAGGAATGGCATCTTGATATCACAGCGTGTCCTCTGCAGCTATACCTCTGTAATCCAGGAATAGCATCCTGATATCACAGCGTGTCCTTTACACCTATATCTCTGTAATCCAGGAATGGCATCTTGATATCACAGTGTGTCCTCTGCAGCTATACCTCTGTAATCCAGGAATGGCATCCTGATATCACAGTGTGTCCTCTGCTGCTATACCACTGTAATCCAATAATGGCATCCTGATATCACAGCGTGTCCTCTGCTGCTATACCTCTGTAATCCAGGAATGGTATCCTGATATCACAGCGTGTCCTCTGCAGCTATACCTCTGTAATCCAGGAAAGGCATCCTGATATCACAAGGTGTCCTCTGCTGCTATACCTCTGTAATCCAATAATGACATCCTGATATCACAGCGTGTCCTCTGCAGCTATACCTCTGTAATCCAGGAGAGGCATCCTGATATCACAGCGTGTCCTCTGCTGCTATACCTCAGCAATCCAGGAATGTTATCCTGCTATTTCACTGTGTCCTCTGCTGCATTACCTCTGTAATCCAGCAATGTCATCCCACTATCACAGCGTGTCCTCTGCTGCTATACCTCTGTAAACCAGAAATGGCATCCCGCTATCACAGCGTGTCCTCTGCTGCTATACCTCTGTAATCCAGGAAAGGCATTCTGATATCACAAGGTGTCCTCTGCTGCTATACTTCTGTAATCCAATAATGGCATATACCTCTCTCATACACAAATCACGTCCAGATATCACAACATGTTCTCTGCTGCTATACCTCTGTAACCCAGAATGACATCCAGATCTCACAGTGTGTCCTCTGCTGCTGTACCTTTCTTATACAGGATGACATCCAGATATCTCAGCGTGTCCTCTGATGCTATACCTCTCTGATACTCAAATCACGTCTAGATATCACAGCGCGTCCTCTGCTGCTATACCTCAGTAATCCAGAAATGACACCCAGATCTCACAGCCTGTCCTCCGATGCTATACCTCTCTGATAGACAAATCACGTCTAGATATCACAGCGTGTCCTCTGCAGCTATAACTCTGTATTCCAGAAATGACATCCACATATCTCAGCATGTCCTCCAATGCTATACCTCTCTGATAGACAAATTTCGTCTAGATATCACAGCGTGTCCTCTGCTGCTATACCTCTGTAATCCAGGAATGACATCCTGATATCAGAGTGTGTCCTCAGCAGCTATACTTCTGTAATCCAGAAATGACATCCAGGTATCTCAGCGTGTTCTCCTATGCTATACCTCTCTGATACACACATCACGTCTAGATATCACAGCGTGTCCTCTGTTGCTATTCCTCAGTATTCCTGAAATGACATCCAGATATCTCAGCGTGTCCTCCTCTGCTATACCTTTACGATACACAAATCACATCTAGATATCACAGTGTGTCCTCTGCAGCTATACCTCTGTAATTCAGGAATGACATCCTGATATCACAGCGTGTGTCCATGCGGTTATACTTCTGTAATCCAGGAATTCCATCCTGATATCACAGCGTGTCCTCTGCAGCTATACCTCTGTAATCCAGGAATAGCATCCTGATATCACAGCGTGTCCTTTACAGCTATACCTCTGTAATCCAGGAATGGCATCCTAATATCAAAGCGTGTCCTCTGCAGCTATACCTCTGTAATCCAGGAAAGGCATCCTGATATCACAAGGTGTCCTCTGCTGCTATACCTCTGTAATCCAATGATGGCATCCTAATATCACAGCGTGTCCTCTGCAGCTATACCTCTGTAATCCAGGAATGGCATCCTGATCTCACAGCGTGTCCTCTGCAGCTATATCTCTGTAATCCAGGAATGGCATCCTGATATCACAGTGTGTCCTCTGCAGCTATACCCCTGTAATCCAGGAATGGTATCCTGATATCACAGCATGTTCTCTGCAGCTATACCCCTGTAATCAAGGAAAGGCATCCTGATATCACAAGGTTTCCTCTGCTGCTATACCTCTGTAATCCAATAATGGCATCCTGATATCACAGCGTGTCCTCTGCAGCTATACCTCTGTAATCCAGGAAAGGCATCCTGATATCACAGCGTGTCCTCTGCTGCTATACCTCTGTAATCCAGAAATGACATCCTGATATCACAGTGTGTCCTCAGCAGCTATACTTCTGTAATCGAGAAATAACATCCAGATATCTCAGCGTGTTCTCCTATGCTATACCCCTCTGATACACACATCACGTCTAGATATCACAGCGGGTCCTCTGCTGCTATACCTCTGTATTCCTGAAATGACATCCAGATATCTCAGTGTGTCCTCCTCTGCTATACCTTTCTGATACACAAATCACGTCTAGATATCACAGTGTGTCCTCTGCAGCTATACCTCTGTAATTCAGGAATGACATCCTGATATCACAGCGTGTGTCCATGCGGTTATACTTCTGTAATCCAGGAATTCCATCCTGATATCACAGCGTGTCCTCTGCAGCTATATCTCTGTAATCCAGGAATAGCATCCTGATATCACAGGGTGTTCTTTACACCTATATCTCTGTAATCCAGGAATGGCATCTTGATATCACAGTGTGTCCTCTGCAGCTATACCTCTGTAATCCAGGAATGGCATCCTGATATCACAGTGTGTCCTCTGCAACTATACCTCTGTAATCCAGGAAAGGCATCCTGATACCACAAGGTGTCCTCTGCTGCTATACCACTGTAATCCAATAATGGCATCCTGATATCACAGCGTGTCCTCTGCAGCTATACCTTTGTAATCCAGGAAAGGCATCCTGATATCACAGCGTGTCCTCTGCTGCTATACCTCTGTAATCCAGGAATGGCATCCTGATATCACAGCGTGTCCTCTGCTGCTATATCTCTGTAATCCAGGAATGGCATCCTGATATCACAGCGTGTCCTCTGCAGCTATACCTCTGTAAATCAAGGAATGGTATCCTGATATCACAGCGTGTCCTCTGCAGCTATACCTCTGTAATCCAGGAAAGGCATCTTGATATCACAAGGTGTCCTCTGCTGCTATGCCTCTGTAATCCAATAATGGCATCCTGATATCACAGCGTGTCCTCTGCAGCTATACCTCTGTAATCCATGAAAGGCATCCTGATATCACAGCGTGTCCTCTGCTGCTATACCTCAGCAATCTAGGAATGTTATCCTGCTATTTCACTGTGTCCTCTGCTGCATTACCTCTGTAATCCAGCAATGTCATCCAGCTATCACAGCGTGTCCTCTGCTGCTATACCTCTGTAAACCAGAAATGGCATCCCGCTATCACAGCGTGTCCTCTGCTGCTATACCTCTGTAATCCAGGAAAGGCATTCTGATATCACAAGGTGTCCTCTGCTGCTATACTTCTGTAATCCAATAATGGCATATACCTCTCTCATACACAAATCACGTCCAGATATCACAACATGTTCTCTGCTGCTATACCTCTGTAACCCAGGAATGACATCCAGATCTCACAGTGTGTCCTCTACTGCTGTACCACTCTGATACTCAAATCATGTCTAGATATCACAGCGCATCCTCTGCTGCTATACCTCAGTAATCCAGTAATGACATCCAGATCTCACAGCCTGTCCTCCAATGCTATACCTCTCTGATAGACAAATTTCATCTAGATATCACAGCGTGTCCTCTGCTGCTATACCTCTGTAATCCAGGAATGACATCCTGATATCACAGTGTGTCCTCAGCAGCTATACTTCTGTAATCCAGAAATTACATCCAGATATCTCAGCGTGTTCTCCTATGCTATACCTCTCTGATACACACATCACGTCTAGATATCACAGCGTGTCCTCTGCTGCTATACCTCAGTATTCCTGAAATGACATCCAGATATCTCAGCGTGTCCTCCTCTGCCATACCTTTCTGATACACAAATCACATCTAGATATCACAGTGTGTCCTCTGCAGCTATACCTCTGTAATTCAGGAATGACATCCTGATATCACAGCGTGTGTCCATGCGGTTATACTTCTGTAATCCAGGAATTCCATCCTGATATCACAGCGTGTCCTCTGCAGCTATATCTCTGTAATCCAGGAATAGCATCCTGATATCACAGCGTGTCCTTTACAGCTATATCTCTGTAATCTAGGAATGGCATCTTGATATCACAGTGTGTCCTCTGCAGCTATACCTCTGTAATCCAGGAATGGCATCCTGATATCACAGCGTGTCCTCTGCAGCTATACCTCTGTAATCCAGGAAAGGCATCCTGATATCACAAGGTGTCCTCCGCTGCTATACCTCTGTAATCCAATAATGGCATCCTGATATCACAGCGTGTCCTCTGCAGCTATACCTCTGTAATCCAGGAAAGGCATCCTGCTATCACAAGGTGTCCTCTGCTGCTATACCTCTGTAATCCAATAATGGCATCCTGATATCACAGCGTGTCCTCTGCAGCTATACTTCTGTAATCCAGAAATTACATCCAGATATCTCAGCGTGTTCTCCTATGCTTTACCTCTCTGATACACACATCACATCTAGATATCACAGCGTGTCCTCTGCTGCTATACCTCTGTATTCCTGAAATGACATCCAGATATCACAGTGTGTCCTCCTCTGCTATACCTTTCTGATACACAAATCACGTCTAGATATCACAGCGTGTTCTCTGCAGCTATACCTCTGTAATTCAGGAATGACATCCTGATATCACAGCGTGTGTCCATGCGGTTATACTTCTGTAATCCAGGAATTCCATCCTGATATCACAGCGTGTCCTCTGCAGCTATACCTCTGTAATCCAGGAATAGCATCCTGATATCACAGTGTGTTCTTTACAGCTATATCTCTGTAATCCAGGAATGGCATCTTGATATCACAGTGTTTCCTCTGCAGCTATACCTCTCTAATCCAGGAATGGCATCCTGATATCACAGCGTGTCCTCTGCAACTATACCTCTGTAATCCAGGAAAGGCATCCTGATATCACAAGGTGTCCTCTGCTGCTATACCTCTGTAATCCAATAATGGCATCCTGATATCACAGCGTGTCCTCTGCAGCTATACCTTTGTAATCCAGGAAAGGCATACTGATATCACAGCGTGTCCTCTGCAGCTATACCTCTGAAATCCAGGAATGGCATGCTGATATCACAGCGTGTCCTCTGCTGCTATATGTCTGTAATCCAGGAATGGCATCCTGATATCACAGCGTGTCCTCTGCAGCTATACCTCTGTAATCCAGGAATGGTATCCTGATATCACAGCGTTTCCTCTGCAGCTATACCTCTGTAATCCAGGAAAGGCATCCTGATATCACAAGGTGTCCTCTGCTGCTATACCTCTGTAATATAATAATGGCATCCTGATATCACAGCGTGTCCTCTGCAGCTATACCTCTGTAATCCAGGAAAGGCATCCTGATATCACAGCGTGTCCTCTGCTGCTATACCTCAGCGATCCAGGAATGTTATCCTGCTATCACAGTGTGTCCTCTGCTGCATTACCTCTGTAATCCAGCAATGTCATCCCGCTATCACAGCGTGTCCTCTGCTGCTATACCTCTGTAAGCCAGAAATGGCATCCCGCTATCACAGCGTGTCCTCTGCAGCTCCTGATATCACAAGGTGTCCTCTGCTGCTATACCTCTGTAATCCAATAATGGCATCCTGATATCACAGCGTGTCCTCTGCAGCTATACCTCTGTAATCCAGGAATGGCTTCCTGCTATCACAGTGTGTCCTCTGCTGCTTTACCTCTGTAATCCAGCAATGTCATCCCGCTATCACAGCGTGTCCTCCCCTGCTATACCTCTGTAAACCAGGAATGGCATCCCGCTATCACAGCGTGTCCTCTGCTGCTATACCTCTGTAATCGAGGAATGACATTCCGCTATCACAGCGTGTCCTCTGCTGCTATACCTCTGTAATCCGGGAATGACATCCTGATATCACAGCGTGTCCTCTGCTGCTATACTTCTCTCATCCAGGAACCAGCTGGAAGAAATTGACTTTCTACTTTAACTTGTATGTACAGCATGATACTGAGTGCTCATATCTGCTATTGATCTAAGAAAGGTAAAAGTTTGAGTGAGTGACCTTCATGCCCTTATTCAAAATACATAGTCACCACCATCCCACAATAATGACTATAATATCTTGCTCTTTGTCATCGCAAATTAATTTTTCCCACTAGCAGGAAAGATAGCAAACTAAAAACGTGGTTTCTACTGAGCTGGGTTTTGCATGCATCATCTTTAGAAAGCAGAAATACATTCAAGAAAGTAGTGCAACATTTTAAGGATTCCCTTAGAAATAAAAGAAAAACATACAAAACATGATCCTCAATTCAAAATACACCTTGTGAATTGTCGAAATGATATATAGAAGAAAACAGTTCAAAGAAACTTTTGGAACAAGCAACCAAACCCCCTCCCCTCAGAACCGTTAGCACCAAGTGTAACGAGTATGACATTTTTTTTTAATGATACAGTAAATTAAAGTTTTTTTTTCTTCCCCCAAATCTCTACAGTTGAAGATTCCTCATAGCATATCCTCGTGACCTAGTTTCACCGGATCTCTGCTGCTTTCAATGCTGGGTGTGGAGGCCCCTAGGCAGGTGAAATTTCGAGACCCCCACTAGCAAATAATCTCCTGATACCCAATGCACCAGATTTGTTTACAAACTGACAGCTGCCAGAAGTTGAGTTTTTAAGAGAAAAACTGTATGTGAACCTGATGTACTTTAAGTTGTTAATGGGTACATTACATGAATACAGTATTTTCTCCATGGAGTCTTTATTGTAAAGATTTCGGTCCACATTATCAAGAAAGGGCGCTACATTATCGCTACTTTTATCGGCAGGAAACTGCCGCTAAAATGGAGATAATGGGCTTGATAATATGCCCTTGTGAATTCCCATAGAAGCCCAGGTTAACACCAGAACCTGGGCTTCTATGGGAATTCACAAGGGCATATTATCAAGCCCATTATCGCCGCTTTAGCGGCAGTTTCCTGCTGATAAAAGCGGCGATAATGTAGTGCCCTTTCTTGATAATGTGGCCCTTCGTTTTTAGGGCGAGGCCTCCGCCCACGTAAGTGGGAGGAGTTTCGAGATCCTAATGTTAAAGAAGAGAAAAAAAAAGTATCTCCTAGGGCTTTGGCGAGACAAATTCCACACATTCCTTAGAGTGTTCTGTCATCTGGCCAGTGATTCGTCTTCGTTGTGGTGTCGTTTTAATAGGCTTGAAGTGATAGGGTAAATGTAGTTTTCGGACGCCATGTTGGGCATTTTTCGTGCGTGCTCGCGCAAAGAAGTACATTAATTATAATTAGGAGCTGTCAGGGTGCCTCCGTAAGTGAATCCAGATGGCCGGGCGCGTTCACCATTCAGCAGCGCTCCGCGCGCTGCTGCTGCATGCCAGGCCGGGAAAGGGCTTCATTAGCCTCACTCATCCGGCGCTGAGACAGCAAGACACGGGGGCCCACGCCCCCCTCCCTCATCGGTATCGGCGAAGCTCGGCCCACCCTGCCTACCACTTGCCATGCAAACGAGAAGCACCAGTATCGAACGACAACCCTCCTGCTTCTGGGCGCTATCGAAATACAGACGTTACTTTGGTGCAGTTGATGGCGACAGAACAGCGCAGCTGCCCCCTCGTGAGCTGGGTACTAGTGAGACTGCGCCCTCGTGAACTGTGCAATAGTGAAACTTTGCTACAGCTGTGGCGACCAGCGCAGCTGCCCCCTCGTGTGCTCCGTGGCGTACAATCACCTGGTGGTTAGTTGGCATGGTTTGTTCATTCGTTCTGTCGCTTGTGACTGGAGCTGACCACGCCGCTGGTGAACAGCGCAGCTGCGCTCCCTACTGGCAGATATTAGTGAAAGTGTGAGTAGCTGATGACGCGTGGTGCACGTTCACCAATTTCCATCTACACTGTGTCAGCGCGTAGAAATCCTCACCGGTGAGTGGTGCCACTACAAATCCTTGACTGAATGTCTGTCAGGAATGTAGTGACTGCGGGTCGTGTAGATTCGAGGAGGGCAAAGGTCACGTACTCAATGAGAGGTGGCAGCGGCTGAAGGCACGGAGTACAGCGGCTCCACTGTGTGGTCTGAGGCGCACTGAGCCCACAAGCACCTACCTCTTTTCCAATGGGTGAGAGTTTTGACTGACTGGTGTCAAACAGAGCAGCTGCACCTCAGCCTTCGGGCACAATTAAAGTTTTCTCGTCGTGTATGAAGCCAAAAACAAACACAAAGCGCCTAATTTGGGCTGGGTGCGTTTAAACCTCAAAGGGCACCGGCGAACACACAGCACGGCTGCGTGACAATGTGAAAGCGACGACATTTTGTCATGTTGTGGCCCGAGTTTGCATCCTGGGGGGTTTTAAAGCTCTCTCCGCACCTTTACAAATTGAAATAAACGGACGGGGGTTTGCCCAAGATCACAACGTGTGGCCGAGGCTACCAGAGGCTCGCCATGCGTCCTCGACGCCACGAAGTAGGAGCCCCGTTGATGGTGGGATGCGCGAGTGACTACGTTTAAGCGCCTCGAAGCCCCTCGCCATCCTCATATAGGAGCTTCCAGGGCCCAGTACATATGTCTATAGGATAAGGCTGCTGAGGGGCCCTAGACCTCCCCCCCTGAGGGTGAGTATAGCGCCCTCGCTTGAGCCTCTCCCGCCAAAAGTTGGGCGCTGCCCTCCACCGACCACCCGCCCCCTGTCCACCCGCTGTCACACCCGCAGATGAGAGCAACCGCCGCCGCGAGACTCCCCACCCTCCCTCCAGGCAGCGGCATTTTATTGTAGCGCCTTGAAGCAGGCCGGTATTCTGTATACATTCCCCATTTACTGCACGCGCAGTCCAGCTTCACTTTGAAAAGGGCGCCTCAGGTCACTCTCGAAAGACAGAACCACCAGTTTCTGCGTACCATCAAAGAGAAAATACCAAGTGCCCCGCCCCTACCCCCCCCATACCCAAGTTGGAAGCCATCCACACCATGGTGTTATTGGAAGGGAGGAGCATTAATAACTTTCAGCTGCCTTTGAAATACAGAACTGTCTTATTCTGGGCGCAATCCAGGCAGTTTGAGGGTTAAATTCAGCTGTTCTTTTTCAACACGTTCTGGCAGGCACCCAGCTCTGTATTTATAATACCTACACGAACAACTCCTGCTCTCATACAATGTACTTAAAACCAACAATATTCCACGGCATTTTAGACGTATTTATTTGTGAAGGCTGGGAAAGGATTAGTAATGTTGAAGAAAAAAACAAATTTACATAAACGCAGCATTTACATTCTTAAGTTTATGCCTTGCAAGGAGGCAAAGATGGCCATTTGTGCCAAACCGAGAAGTTGATTTAACTAGAGTAGTGGGCATGGCTTCTGGGCTTATTATTCTATGTTCCTAATTTTAATTTCGAGCCGTGCACGACGAGTGCGAGTTGTGCAGCACGTTCTAAACATGGGTGTCCAAAGTAGGCCCAAGAGGCAAAACCGCGCCAGATTTTAAGGCAACAAAGGTAAAATGATTTTATATGCAATTGATCAGAATCGAACTCTTTTACCTGGTTAGCAGTTAAACTAACAAACTTCCATGAATCCGGCTTATGGACAAATGCTGAACGCCACTGCTGCACATATTTGACCCACTGTTAAAATCAGTTTTTGATCTTTATTTGGGGTAGGAGGGCTTTTGACAGTGAGTGCAGAGTGACAGCAAGTGACAATGAATGCAAAGTGACAGCAAGTGACAGTGAATGCAGAGTGACAGCAAGTGACAGTGAATGCAGAGTGACAGCAAGTGACAGTGAGTGCAGAGTGACAGCAATTGACAGTGAGAGCAGAGTGACAGTGACTGCAAACTGAGTGCAGAGTGACAGTGACTGCAGACTGAGTTCAGAGTGACAGTGAGGGCTGAGTGACAGTGAGGGCAGAGTGACAGTGAGGGCAGAGTGACAGTGAGGGCAGAGTGACAGTGAGTGCAGAGTGACAGTGAGTGCAGAGTGACAGTGAGTGCAGAGTGACGCAGAGTGACACTGAGTGCAGAGTGACAGTGAGTGCAGAGTGACAGTGAGTACAGAGTGACAGTGAGTGCAGAGTGACAGTGAGTGCAGAGTAACAGTGAGTGCAGAGTGACAGTGATTGCAGAGTGACACTGATTGCAGAGTGACACTGATTGCAGAGTGACAGCAGAGTGACACTGATTGCAGAGTGACAGCAGAGTGACACTGATTGCAGAGTGACACTGATTGCAGAGTGACACTAGAGTGACACTGATTGCAGAGTGACACTGATTGCAGAGTGACACTAGAGTGACACTGATTGCAGAGTGACACTAGAGTGACAGTGAGTGCAGAGTGACAGTGAGTGCAGAGTGACAGTGAGTGCAGAGTGACAGTGAGTGCAGAGTGACGCAGAGTGACACTGAGTGCAGAGTGACAGTGAGTGCAGAGTGACAGTGAGTGCAGAGTGACAGTGAGTACAGAGTGACAGTGAGTGCAGAGTGACAGTGAGTGCAGAGTGACAGTGAGTGTAGAGTGACAGTGAGTGCAGAGTGACAGTGAGTGCAGAGTGACAGTGATTGCAGAGTGACAGTGATTGCAGAGTGACACTGATTGCAGAGTGACAGCAGAGTGACACTGATTGCAGAGTGACAGCAGAGTGACACTGATTGCAGAGTGACACTGATTGCAGAGTGACACTAGAGTGACACTGATTGCAGAGTGACACTGATTGCAGAGTGACACTAGAGTGACACTGATTGCAGAGTGACACTAGAGTGACACTGATTGCAGAGTGACACTAGAGTGACACTGATTGCAGAGTGACAGCAGAGTGACACTGATTGCAGAGTGACAGCAGAGTGACACTGATTGCAGAGTGACAGCAGAGTGACACTGATTGCAGAGTGACACTGATTGCAGAGTGACACTAGAGTGACACTGATTGCAGAGTGACACTAGAGTGACACTGATTGCAGCAGAGTGACACTAGAGTGACACTGATTGCAGAGTGACACTAGAGTGACACTGATTGCAGAGTGACACTAGAGTGACACTGATTGCAGAGTGACACTAGAGTGACACTGATTGCAGAGTGACACTAGAGTGACACTGATTGCAGAGTGAGCAGAGTGACACTGATTGCAGAGTGACAGCAGAGTGACACTGATTGCAGAGTGTGAGTAGTGTGAACAGTGTGTAAGTGTGCAGGGTGCACATTGTGTGAGTGTGCAAGATGAGTCTGCAGGATGAACATTGTGTGACTATGCAGGGTGAACAGTGTGAGTGTGCAGTGTCAGCAGTGTGTGAATGTGTAGGGGCAGTGTGTGAGTGTGCAGGAAACAAACACTCAAAGTAAGTCCACCACACACATACATACCACCACACACAAGAAGACACACACACCATACACACACATACACCACACACACATACCACACACACACATACCACACACACACACACACACACCACACACACACCATATACACACCACACACACATACACGACACACACATACCACACATACACACCACACTCATCACCACTCATACACACCACACTCATCACCACTCACCCCCACAGACTCACCCCCACAGACTCACCACTACAAACACAACCACACACACAACAACACCAGCCGTCAGTACATGCTTTCACCAGGGCCAAACACCACCAGGCATCAATGCACTTTTTCACCAAACACAAACACCATCAGGCGTACAACACCAGGCAGCCGTCAGTGCATGCTTTTACAAGGCGCACTCAGCAGCAACCGTCGGTGCACGCTTTCACCAAACACACACCATCAGCCATCTCTGCACGCTTTTACCAAACACACACCCACCAGCCGTCAGTGCACCCTTCCACCAGGCACACACACCTCCAGGCGCCAGTGCACTCTTCCACCAAACACACACACCAACAGCCATCAGTCCACGCATCAATTGTTAACGCATCCACAATTAACTATTGTAGCAATCGCTGTATGATACACTTTACTTTTAAACATATTCATGTAAAGCACAGCATGCAACCATTGGTAAAATTACAATCTAACCCACATAATTCCACTACACACCACATGCACACACTCCATAACACATGGCAAAAAGACATTGGCATTTACAATGCCATTAGCTCAAACTCAAATAAATCCGAGCCCGATTGCATTTCTAATGCTTGTTATTTTTATGTATATTTTGGAATCACTATTTATGAAGGCTTGATTGTAATTTTCTCTCAAAATCAAATCAATAAGCTTTTTATCCATTGTCGCTGGCCCCTAAAACTAGTGGGGCTCATAGCCGGTGACTACTTTGTCTATTTAGTAATTTGGAACTGGCTGCTTTCTTTTACTAACACCTCACCCTGTTCTACAAACCCACCGCCACCAATCTTGGCTAAAGATCTGCGGCAAGCCCTTTTACTTCATTTTTGAAGAGGACAAACTTGTTTCTAAAACATTGCAGTGTTTGGTTTGTGAATATCTAAAAGACGGTTATGTAAAGCTCCATCTTAAAAAAACAGATTTACACCCTTGGGCCTTTAAAAGGTACCCTATGCTCTAGAAAATTCAACCACATCCCCCCCATGTTAAAATACTTACACTGGCTTCCTGTTCTGGCCTGCATACTCTTAAAGATGAGTTGCGTCACTTATAAAGCTTTCAACCACATAACCCCAGCTTACTGGGCAAACTAGCTAATCATGATGGGGGCAACGCCAGACAGTAGCCTGGTATCACCAGACTGGTGACAATATATTGAAATATCATGCTACCAGAATCTGGAACAGCATCCCTATCAATTCAAGATCAGCAGCAACTTTTATACAATCCACAAAATAGCTGAAGACACACTTCTGAAAGGAGCACTACTCCTCACACAACAGTCTACCCTTGACCATCCCACACTACTTCCATTTTTTTTGGGTAGCATGCCCCATGTCCAGGTGTCTTTTGTCCTTGGGGTAGATTTGAATTCGACTAACACCAACTCATAAGCATATACATTCATATATAAACTCAACCACAGCTGAAAAATACTGTACAATCACTACCCTGATGTTTTTGAGGTATTAGCATTGAGGGATACACAGAAAACCAGTCAAAAGGACAGATAGTGAACAATGAAGGTCACCTTGGCAAAGAGATGATGTCACCCTATTAGTGATTGGGGAGATTCTACTCAGCTTTGGGAAAGATCACCCTTCTCCCAGCCTTCTAGGTTTGACTACAGCTTTCAGCACTGTGGTTTATGAAATCCTACTTTACACCTACAACACCAGGACCAGAATAGATGATACGGCTTCGAAATGATTTAGATCGTCCCTCTGTGACCACAGATAACAAGTAAAAATTGGCGAATGACTTTTAAAACCAATTTAAATGCACTTTTGTGTCCCTCATATTTATTTTCTAGTCCCATTTTTTGTTGTTGTGGGGAATCACTTAGGGATCTACTCAGATTTTGGAGTGTCATCCTACAAATATATGGACGATAACCAAGTGTATGTTAAAAAAGAAACCGCCGCGAATCTGGTAATGCTCTAACAAAAAGTACAACAAGTATTCAAGAGCTCGTGGCTCAAAGATGGCTGAAATCAAAATGCATAAGGAGGCAAGTATTATCAGGTTTACTGCTGAAATTAGCACTACACATGGCATATCAGTAACATTAGTGGGAGGCTGGTGGGGGCAGGATACAAGTCCAAATTTATGTCAACTTGTGCTGCCCCATTTGTAGGCTATTTGCAGTACTTTTCATTGGAACTGCGCACAGTGTGTCGCGAGACACTGATGGTAATCCTCGTCACGGCTGCAGACTGAAATGGCTGCTGGCTTAAAGCCGCACGAGTTCAGGATTTCGGTTGACAAGCGACGCCATCTCGCATTCCCACATGATTCAAGGTAGACCCTCGCACGGTAGCTTGGCGCTCTCGGCCGCACCCTGTGCTTCACGCGCCCTTTTCGGGTTCAATAGGCGGTGCACAAAAGAAACAGGTTTTCAGGAATG
The DNA here is from genome assembly GCF_964261635.1 of Lissotriton helveticus. Lineage (NCBI taxonomy): Eukaryota > Metazoa > Chordata > Amphibia > Caudata > Salamandridae > Lissotriton > Lissotriton helveticus. The sequence goes on from NC_136065.1 coordinate 1,915,116,406, forward strand.
GCGCTGAGCCGCAATTACTGTCATCAAAGCTTGACGAGCATTACCTAGAAGCACTACCGAGCGGTGCCCCGAGGGGCCAACTCTTCTTACGTCCATTAATTCTCTTCCCTGTCGTTAATGTGCGTTTTTTACGGGGTTTCCCACATTATGGCAAAGCCAATTTGTCTCTAAAGGCCGTTGGTATACGGCTGGTTCGTTTTCATTCTGTGCCGGAGACTATTGCTTTAAATGGACCTAAAGAAGTGCAGGTACTCCCTATTTAGAGTACCTTTTTGATCCTTAAAGGTGCCGGCTCTCTCCCATTAAATGTATTGCAGTAGTGCAGGTCAAATAGAAGAAGTCCAGGCACTCAGTACCGGACAATACCTGCCCATTTAAAGCACTGCCCCAGACATGTTATCGCACTTCCATCATATGAAGTGCATAATTTTTTTAATAAGTGCAGTGGTCCAAAGTCTGTGGGACGATCGAAATGTAGGATACCTTGATTCCACATCACGCCTCTTTTTTCCTACACCCTGCACTTGATGTCTCTTTGTCTAACTCTCCGCACCCTGTTCATCCAAGCTTTCTCCTTTGGTCGCAGATGTCCTATCTTCATTCTTTTTTCGTTGCCTTTCTCTTTCTTGTTCTGCTTCAAAGTAGGATGATGAAAAATGAGTCCTGGTCTCCAAAACGAACTGCAGGAACCGACAGGCTGCAACCGCCAACACAAATTAAGCGCTGATTATTTGGTAAGAGGATTGGAGGGACCTATCGCCGACCCATAGCAACAGACCAAATTAGGGTGATGTCTAAAATATATATAAACAAATCTCCTCATCAGCATAAGTGATTATAAAATTAAACGATAAAAATAACAAAAACATATCTATTTAGCCTATCACTTTCGATAGTTTGTTTTTACCTTGCAAAATGATAGCGCTATAAAGTTATTTTTTAAAGCTATTGTTAACATGCTATTTTACTCTAATACGTCTTTGTGAACAATCTTGCATGTGTGATTAATACAACCCCCGTGGACTGGGCTGTGTGTTGGAGTGTTGTGCTGGTTTAGTAGCTGTTTATTCGCCAGAAAGCAAGAATGCACCTTGCCTTTGGGTGGAGGTGAGCCGTGGCAGGCTTGAGGCAGCTTGACAGAGATACATACTGCTAGTGGGAGTGGTAGTTTCTTCTACAGATCTGTGTTTGGTGTGTGGTGTGTGTTGCGAGCGCAGGAAGATCGTGGATCAGAGTGGAGAGCCAGTTGTTTAGCAGTTTGTTGGTTTTGTGATAGGTTTTGCTAGAGTTGGGTATCATGGGACTATGGGCCCTCAAGCAAGCATGAAAGAATGAGGCCCCACCTCCTAGTTAAATAGTAAAAACAGTCGTGACTGGGGTATGTGGGACCCTCTAGTTCGGCTGTTGTAAAGAGGGCCCATTTTAGATCAATGCATATAGCTGAGACACTTTACAATGGTAGACATGCACTGTGGAATTACCAATGAAAAAAAATAAAAAACATTCAAATAAATAGCATTCTGTGAGCACCTGAATTGTGTAACAAAGAATAATGCGAATACTGTTAGCCAGACTTTAGGTGAAGCTGCAGGCTCCAAGATCTCTACATCAGTCAGAAGGGACCATTTTCAATTAAAAGGCATGAAAGCCATGGCACTGCTTCTGTACCACTGCAGCTACTACACTAAGGAAAGCCAGCTCTATCTCTGTTTACTGAATGCAAAGTATCACTTTGACTAGTGTCTGAAAGCAAATTCTGTGCAATATTATATTGCTTATTCTGATATTTTATTAGTGTCATATCTTAATGCAGAATTACTTTGGCAGTGCTGATTTATGACACTTGGTAAGTCTCTCCTGAGACAGCACATGTGGTGTTGCTTGCAAGACATTTTGTATACCTACAAGCAGCAAAGAGTATGCCCACTGCTTAATATTGGTTGGCTTCATTGTCAGTCTTATTTGGCTGCTCCTGTTTGGTCAATGCGTGCTGGCTTCACTTTCTATTTGTGTGTTTTTCCTATCAGCACTCATCAGCAGCTGATGCGACTTCTGCAACGTACTCTACGCAAGCGTCACCCAGAAACTCCTCAGGAAACCACAGAATGTTCCAAATTCCACAGCCAGACTGGTCCTCGAAATCCCTCGCCGCAGTCATATCACCGAACAACTGTGAGAACTCCACTGGCTTCCAGTCAAGTAAAGAATCAGTTTGAAGGACCTTACCCACGCCAACAAAGACCTCCGCAATGCTGGACCAGCATCCCTGAATCACCGCCTCTCATTCTACGTACTCACCAGACAGGATCACTGAAAGAATATCGACTGAAAGAATATCGACCATCAAAAATATCGTTGAGAAAATATCGACAGTCAAAATATCGAGTTTCTATCTACAAACAGGTAAGTACAAAAATATCGAGTTAAAAATATCGTTTACAAAAATATAGTTGTAAAAAACATCGTATTTACTAAAAACAGTGTTAAATTAAATTAATATTAATAATTAATTACTAAAATATACTTAAAATTACTTAAATTAACTTATAATAATTAAATAATTAATGAAAGTTAAATAAATATTTTTTTATTTCATATTTATTAAACATATATATATATAGTAATAAAATATAATAAAATAATACCCAAAAACTGAAAACTGACCCTGAACCCTAAAAATACCCCTTTACCTAAAAACTGAAAACTGACCCTGAACCCTAAAAATACCCCTTTACCCAAAAACTGAAAACTGACCCTGAACCCTAAAAATACCCCTTTACCCAAAAACTGAAAACTGACCCTGAACCCTAAAAATACCCCTTTGCCCAAAAACTGAAAACTGACCCTGAACCCTAAAAATACCCCTTTACCCAAAAACCCAAAACTGACCTTGAACCCTAAAAATACCCCTTTACCCAAAAACCCAAAACTAACCCTGAACCCTAAAAATACCCCTTTACCCAAAAACCCAAAACTGACCCTGAACCCTAAAAATAAAAACGATATTACTTCACTTACCTTAAAAACGATATTACTTCACTTACCTTAAAAACGATATTTTGGCTGTCGATATTCTGTCCTGTCGATATTTTCTCCAAACGATATTTTGGAGTCGATATTATGTCCAAACGATATTTTGGAGTCGATATTATGTCTGTGTACCCACCAGACACCTCCACTCCGCTCAGATGGTCCTGGCCATCGTCCCTCGGATCCACAAGATTAAAACCGCAGGAAGATCCTTCTCCTACCTCGCCACCAAGACCTGGAACACCCTGACTCTCCAGCTCAGACAATCCCCGTCGCTGACCCAATTCAGGAAGAATTTCAAGACCTGGCTCTTCGATTGAACCCCAATGCTCAGATGGATCAGCAGTCCCCCACCTCCACCCCCCCACCCCCTCAGCGCTTTGAGACCATCACGGGTGATATTCACGCTTTACAAACCCTGATTGATTGACTGATCCCTGGAGCATGGACCAACTTCTGCTTCCTGTTTTTGAGGGGTTTTGATTTCTGTCTAGGTCCATTTTTCACATCAACTTGCAGTGCTTCGTAAGAGTGTATGGCTTTGTACTATCGCTATTAAGTGAAGATTTGTTTAGTTTGTAATAAACATACATTTTGAGTATATTTCATGATCTATAGGATTTCTAGGATAAAATCTTTTATGCTAAAAATGTGGTGTGTTTTAAATTGGTTTATGTTTGCACAATTATGGGTTCGAAAGATCATTCTAGCTAAACATGCCATTATATTGTAAAACTTGTTTTGCTTGTTTGGCCACTCCTATTGTGCTTCCTCCAGTGTCCTAATTAACCCCGGGTGGAGACCCCAATCAATCAATCAATCAATCAGTCCATTTGTATAGCGCGCTACTCACCCGGAAGGGTCTCAAGGCGCTTTGGGGAGGGGTTCGCTACTGCTCGAACAGCCAGGTCTTTAGTGGTTTCCTGAAGGCGAGATGGTCCTGTGTCAGCCAGAGGTGGATGGGGAGGGAGTTCCATGTCTTGGCTGCCAGGTAGGAGAAGGATCTTCCTCCGGCGGTGGCTCTTCGGATGCGTGGTACGGCGGCGAGGGCGAGGCTTGTAGAACGTAGCTGGCGGGTGGGCGTGTAGAAGGTCAGGCGGTCGTTGAGGTACTTGGGGCCCAGGTCGTGGAGAGACTTGTGTGCGTGGGTAAGGAGCCTGAACGTGATCCTTTTGCTGACGGGGAGCCAGTGCAGGTCCCTCAGGTGGCCGGAGATGTGGCTGCGTCGGGGGATGTCCAGGATGAGTCGGGCGGAGGCGTTCTGTATGCGCTGGAGGGTGTTCCGGTAGTCCAGTCGGCTGGTGACGAGTGCCTGGGTGACTGTCTTCCTGGTTTCGGTCGGGATCAATTGGAAGATCTTTCGGAGCATACGCATGGTGTTGAAGCATGATGAGGAGACGGCGTTGACTTGTCTGGTCATCGAGAGGGAGGAGTCCAGGATGAAGCCCAGGTTGCGTGCGTGGTCGGTTGGCTTGGGTGCGGTGCCTAGGGCAGGGGGCCACCAGGAGTCGTCCCAGGCGGAGGGCGATGGTCCCAGGATGAGGACTTCCGTCTTGTCTGAGTTCAGCTTCAGGCGGCTGTTCTTCATCCACTCGGCGACGTCTTTCATCCCTTCGTGTAGGCTCATTCTGGCGGTGGCGGGGTCTCTGGTGAGGGAGAGGATTAGTTGGGTGTCATCGGCGTAGGAGATGATGTTGAGGTTGTGCTGGCGTGCGATGGTTGCAAGAGGTCTCATGTAGACGTTGAAGAGGGTGGGGCTGAGTGATGATCCTTGCGGTACGCCGCAGATGACTTCCGTGGCCTCGGATGGGAACGGTGGGAGGCGGACTCTCTGTGTTCTTCGGGCCAGGAACGAGATGATCCACTCCAGTGCCTTCTCTTGGATCCCGATGTTGTTGAGGCGTTGGACTAGAGTGCGGTGGCAGACAGTGTCGAATGCTGCGGAGAGGTCCAGGAGGATGAGGGCCGCTGTTTCCCTGTTGTCGAGCAGGGTTCTGATGTCGTCAGTGGCTGCGATGAGGGCGGTCTCGGTGCTGTGGTTGGCTCGGAAACCGGACTGCGAGGGGTCGAGGGATCCGTTCGTCTCGAGGAAGGCTGCAAGCTGTCTGTTGACGGTCTTTTGGATGACTTTGGCAGGAAAGGGGAGGAGCGAGATGTTGGTTTCTTCAGTAGGGCGTTGAGCTCGGCATGCTTCCAGCTCTCCGGGAAGGTGGTGGTGTTGAAGGAGGTGTTGATGACGTCCCGGAGTTGGGGTGCGATGATGGAGTCGGCCTTGTTGAAGACGTGGTGGGGCAGGGGTCGGTTGGAGATCCGGAGTGGATGGTGTTCATCGTGCAGGCTGTGTCTTCGGTGGTCACCGTGGTCCAGGTACGGAGGGTGGTGGTGGGGGGCACTGGTTCGACGGTTGGGTGCGTGGATGGTGCGTCGAAGCTGTTGTGGATGTCGGCAATCTTACGGTGGAAGAACGAGGCGAGAGAGTCACAGAGATCTTGTGAAGGAGTGATGTCGTTGTTGCCGGTATTAGGGTTGGAGAACTCCTTGACGATGCTGAAGAGTTCCTTGCTGTCGTGGGCGTTGTTGTCCAGTCGTTCCTTCAGTGATTTCTTCTTGGTGGTGCGGATAAGCTGGTGGCGCTTGCGAGTGGCTTGTTTGAGGGCAGTCATGTTGTCTGTGGGCTGGTCGAGGAGCCAGGCTTTCTCGAGGGTGCGGCAGTTCTTCTTGGAGTCCTTGAGTTCGTCGGTGAACCAGGAGGCATTCTTGCTTCTTGGTCTGCTGGGAGGGTTCTTTAGTGGAGCGAGGTCGTCGGCGCAGGCGGTTAGCCACTGTGTGAGGTTGCGGGCTGCTTCGTTGGGGTTCGTTGTGCTGGCGGGTGGGTTCTGGCTGAGGGAGGTGGTGAGCTGCTCGGCGGTGATCTTGCTCCAGCTCCTGTGAGGAATCTGTTGCGGGTGGCAGTGGGTCGTGGTACTTCTGAAGCGGAAATGGACGCAGCTGTGGTCGGTCCAGTGAAGTCCGGTGGAGTGGCTGAAGGTGATGTGCTTGCTGGATGAGAAGACGGGATCAAGCGTGTGGCCGGCGTAGTGGGTGGGGGTGTTGACCAGTTGCTTGAGTCCGAGGATGGTGAGGTTGTCCAGCAGGGCGGCGGTGTTGCGGTACTTGTTGTTCTCCATGTGGAAGTTGAGGTCCCCTAGGAGGATGTAGTCAGTGGAGCGGAGGGCGTGCGGGCTGATGAAGTCCGTGATGTCTTCGCTGAATTGTGTGCGTGGTCCGGGGGGTCTGTAGACGAGGGTGCCTCTGAGGGTCGTCTTTGGGTCGGTGTGTATCTGGAAGTGGAGATACTCGGCGGTGGCGAAGGTGTCGTTGGAGTCGGTCGTGATGCGGATGGTGTTCTTGTGTACGATGGCGATGCCTCCCCCAGTCTGGTTAACGCGGTCTCTCCGGATGATCTTGTATCCGTCTGGGATGGCGATGGCGATGTCGGGCGCTGAAGAGGCGTTCATCCAGGTTTCTGTGAGGAAGGCGACGTCTGGTGAGGTTGTGTCGAGCAGGTTCCAAAGTTCGATGGCGTGTCTGTGGATGGAGCGGGTGTTGAGTAGGATGCACTTGAGGTGGTTGTTGCTGGTGCTCGGCTTGGTGGCTGTGGTGCAGGTCCAGAGGCAGGTGAACTTTCAGGCTTGACAGGTGAAGGGTCCGTGGGTGCGTTTCGGGGTGGCTCGGTGGCAGGCTCTTGTTCGGTCGGGTTTGAGTGCGATGAGGGTGGCGTCGTCGTAGGTCCATCGGGGTCCAGGGGTCCTGGCGCTGGGCGCGGTCCAGGCGCGGACGGGCGCAGACGGGCTTGCCTTTTGCGTGCCTTCGGCGCACAATCGGCGCGCCCGCTGCGCGTCAACGCTGCGCGTACGCGAGGGCATCATAAGTAGGGAGCCGGGTGGGTGGATCAGCTGGTTGGCGGGAGCGGGGCGGCGAATGGGCTGGCGGGGCCGCAGGGAGGCAGCGGCGGGAAGAAGCTGGTGCGGGCGGGCAGCTCAGCGGCGGCTGGGTCGCCCGATCAGGAACAGGATTCAGGAACAGGAAGCGTCAGCAGGAGGCAAGCAGCAGAGGAGCGTGGGGGCAACCAGACCTGAGCACAGGCACAGCTCCGTCCGCGGAGTGTGTGGAGATTTGCCTCCTCCGCGTTCCACGGAGAACGCAGAGAAGGCAAATCTCCGCACACTCTGAGGGCAGAGCGGAGTTGACCAGCCCCTGCCTCCACCTCCCCTATATTTTCAATTAAATCTACATTACAAACTAGTACATTTAAACCATTTACCTGGCATGTGGCGTCCCTGGGCTGCCCTCCTCCTCTTCCTCGCAGTATCGATAATCCTTGGGAAAACTGCATTTCTTGCGAGATATGCGCAGTTTTCTCAAGGATTATCGATCCTGCAAGGAAGAGGAGGAAGGCAGCCTGGGGACGTAGCATGCAAGGTAAGTGGTTTAAATGTACTAGTTCGTAATATATATTTAATTGATAATATAGAGGGGTGAAGGCGGGTGACGTAGCATAGCATAGCAGAGTTCCACGGAGTTTGTTTGCAACTCCGTGGACCTTTGCATAGCCCCACTACGCCTGGGGTTAGCCCTAATGTGCATATTGTAACATAGATTTGAAACTTTGTTGCATCTCCATAATTTGAATTTTTTTTACATTTTGCTAACATGCTGCTTTATTATGGACGAGAAATGTAGAACAGCACAATAACAAGATTTTCACAATCTGTTATTAGATCGTCTTCCTCCTGGTTTTGCTCACTGTTGCTTTCACCTACTCTTTTCCCATGTTCATGTTTGTTGCCTTGACATTCCATCCTCTCCCCTTACACATCTTGGTGCAGCATAATAACACCAGCAGCCCACAGATTGTTATTGTCACTTCTAATAATGATTTCAAAATACATTAATGGCTTTGTGCTATTGCTATTAAGTAATCTTGATGTTTGTTTGTAACACAGTCCGTTTTGGGTAAATCTTTCAGGATTTATAGGATGTCATGAGCATCATTAACCCCTTCCACGCTAATGACGAGCTGGGCTCGTCATGAGGTAGCCTCCTCGCACGCTCATGACGAGCCCAGCTCGTCATGTAACATGCGCTTTACAAATTCTCAGCGTGCGAGCGGAATTCCGCCCGCACGCATGCGGTTAAAAGTTTCTATGCAAAAACTGTGTGTGTTTTAAATTGGTTTATGTTTTCAGGATTACGGGTTGAATAGAACATTCTTACGTGAAAATAACATTATGTTGTTTAGCCGCTATTACTACACTTCCTCCCATAGCTTAATGAGTACATTGTATAGAAAGATTACCATACCATTCTATGCAATACTATACAGTGACACACCATACTATAAAATGCCTTACCATACTATACAATTGCAGGCCATACCATATTATACAATGACAGGCCACTCCATACTAACCATACCATACCATACGACAGGCCATACCATAACATAGCATACCATACCATACAATAGATGGACAGCCCATGCTGTACCATACCATGGCATACCATACTATACAATGATATGCCATTTCATTCCCTACAATGACAAGCCATACCATACTAACCATACAATACCGTACAATGACAGGCCACACCATACAATACTAAACAGTAACATGCCATGCCACACTATAGTATACAATGACTGGCCATACCTATAATCATATCAAACCAAACTATAGAATGACAGGCCATGTCATATCATACAAAGACAGGCCATGCAATACCATACCATACCATGACAGTTCACACCATACCATCCCATGCGATACCATACTATACAATGGCAAACCATACTATACAATGACAGGCCATACCATACCATACCATACCATGACAGTTCACTCCATATCATACTATATCATAAAATACCACACCACATTTTACCATACCATATATACAATACTATACCATGGCATGCCATATCACACCATACTATGCCATGCTATGGAATTACTGGCCATATCACACTATAAAATGGCAGCACATGCTATAACATATCATGCCATACCATATTATACAATGGCATGTCATACCATACTATACAATGACAGGCCATAACATACTATATAATGACAGCCCACCCCAAACTAACCATACCATAATATGACAGGCAATACCATGCCATCAATGACATACCATACCATACCATGCCACACACAATGACAGGCCACATCATATCGTACTATACAGTGACAGGCTGTGCCACACAGTACTATATAATGACTGGCCATAACTATAATCATACCAAACCATATTATAGAATGACAGGACGTGCCATACCATCCCATGCGGCACCATTCTATACAATGATGGTCCATACTATACAATGACAGGCCATACCATACCATACAAAGACAGGCCATCCCATACTATAACATGATACACAATAACTGGCCATACCTACAGATAACAAACCATACTATAGAATGACAGTCCATGCCATACTATCCATTGCGATACCATACTATACAATGACAGTCCATACCATACCATACCATACCATACAACGACAGGCCATACCGCGCCATGCTATACAATGACAGGTCATACCATACCACACAATGACAAGCCATACCATACTATGACAGATCCCACCATACCATAGCACATTATATGATAAAATACCACACCAGTTTATTCCATGCCATGCATACCATACTATACCATGACATGCCATATCATACCATACAATGGCAGACCATACCTTACCATACTATACAATGGCAGGCCATACCATAGTATACATTGTCTGGTCACACCATACTAACCGTATCATATAATACTGTACTATTCAATGACAAGCCATAGCATACCATACCCTATAATAGAATGACAGCCCATGCTATACGATACCATGGTATACCATACTATACAATGACAGGTCATACCATGCCATACTATACAATGACTGGCCATAACATATTATGCAATGACAGGCCGTGTCATACAAACCATACCATACTATACAATGACACTACAGAACATATCATGCAATGACAGGCCATGTCATACAAACCATACCATACCAGACAACGACAGGCAATACCATGTCATCAACGACATACCATACCGTACCATAACCGTGGCCACTCGAAATATGGGGCAGGAGAGTGCTAAATTATGCAGCAGGGTTGAGTAAATTATATACCAAGAAAAGTAAAATTATGCGGCACAACGCAGCACATTTTTTTATTGTATTTCTTCATTGTTTTGTAGTTTTTACACTTGTTAACACTGTCTGGGAATTGGGAGACCCTTATTAGTACCAGTTTAGGACCCAAATATAGCAATAAGCAACAGAAAGGTGACCGGTCAACCTTTGCAAAAGGGATTCCACTGAGCGTAACATGTGCTGCTGCATTTTTAGTAACTTTTCAAAAGGTTGAGCGAGATACATTTTATTTGTTAAAATCTGCAGATTATGAAGCAGATGGTAGACTAGGTGGCAAATGTGGCAAATTTATAATTTTGCGAAAATCACTGCAGCCACACAATCGCACATTCCAGAGACCCTGACCCAACCATACACAATGACAGGCCACATTATACCATACTATACAGTGACTGGCCATACCACACCATACTATACGATGACTGGCCATACCTATAATCATACCAAACCATACCATACCACACAATGACAGGCCATACCATAGCATGACAGGTCACACCATACCATACAACAGAGGTCTTCAAACTTTTTTGCTATGAGTCCCCCTAAGAAATTTTTTTTGAAATCGGCCCCCCCCTCAAAAACTTTATGGGATGGACTGGGGGAGCGGGAGGGACATGGCTGAGTGCAGGATGCGGGGCTTATGAGATCAGTTCAGGAGTGCTTTTTCTATAGCGCATTAACCACACTACCCACAAGACTTGTAAAACAGCAACTGCATCAAACTTTTGTTTGATGCAAACCCAAAAATACTGCTTTTCATAATTGGGGTGTTGTGAGCCCCTCACACTTCTGGACCACAATGCAACTACACCTGCTGCATTAATGATAACTGCAGTCATGAGCAACAGACTATCTCCTCTGCCTCTTTCAACTCTTCCCCACCATCTGTGACCATCACTTTAATCTTGAAACAGGCCTTCTGTACCTTTCAGAAAAAAATTAGCTCCCACATGTTGTCTCCCTCTTTTCTTTAAAGGTGCCCTCCGTCCTAATGCTAGAAAGGAAAATAAGCTCACAAGCCCCCTTTTTAAAGTGAGGCAGTCATAACAGTGAAGCAGTGGGCCCCTCAGACCCCTGGGCCCCAGTGCTACTTCATTTACATGCACTTGAAGAGGCCTTTGCTCCCCCCTGGGAACCCATCCACGGCCCCCAAGGGGGGCTCGCCCCATAGTTTGAAGACCTCTGCCATACAATGACAAGCCATGCCATACCATACCATGACAGGTCACACCATAGCATACTGTACTATACCGCAGAAAACCACACCATATTATACCATACCATGCCATACATACCATATTATACCATGAGATAGTATATATTACCATACAATGACAGGCCATACCATGCTATCCTGTACAATGACTGGCAAGCCCTCCTATACAATGACAGGCCACACTATACTAACCATACCATACCATACCATACTATAGAAGGGTAGCCCATGCTATACCATACCATGCCATACCATAATATACAATGGCATGACACACCATAACATACAATGACATACCATACCATACCATGTACAATGACAGGCCAAACCCTACCATACTATACACTGACAGGCCATACTACACCGTACTGTCCAATGACTGGTGATGCCTATACCATACCAAACCAGGATATGGAATGACTGGCCGTGTAATACCATCCCATGCCATAAAATACTATACAATGACAGACCACACCATACCATACTATACCATACAATGGCAGGCCATACCACACCATACCATGCAACAGGCCACACCATACCATATCATATCACATCATATCCTATCGTATACCAAGCCATACATGCCATGCAATACCAAAGCATACAGTGACAGGCCCTACCATTTAATACTATAACATAGAAGTCTTTCTTCTTTTGTTTACTCCTAGGCAGACTACACAGCAGTACAGTGCGTGGCTAAATAAACATTGACAAAGCGAATAGATCTCGCATGGGCAAGATTTATTGACTTTGTTAATTCCTGTTTAATGTTTGCTGCTTCTGTTATAGGCAGAAATGACTTTGTCAGTGGGTCTAGTGAGCAGTATTCAACAAGTTAATTGTTTATTATATGTGGTACACTATGTATCTTTCCTCAGGTGAGGCTTCTTTACTGTGATGATTTTTCATCAGTTTCACAGGTCGTTTGTTAGAATGAGCAGTTTGGAGGACCCAGATGTTGGTGCTTTTCGGAAAACTAGGAGTTTGGGTTGATGTTGTAATGACAGGTTGGAGAATTCCACAGTTTGTAGACTTGTAGTGGGAAGAATGACCACCTATTTGTAATGTGTTGTAATGTGGACAGTCCAGGTTGGAAATAAACAGTACACAGATTTAAATTACGAACATGCAATTTTGAAAGTTTATTTCCAGATAATTAAGATAGCAAATAACATCTATGTTATATAAAGTAGAAATGACATTACGATATCTTGCAACCTTGTGTTTTTTCTATAAATAAGGATGTGCCACCTAATTCACAGCATATGTTGAATGGGTGTGCATAGTGTGCATAAGTCGCTCTTGTGTAGTTACACACAATTCTAGAAAAAGTTTCATGAAATTATGTGAAATGCAAAACAGACGTTTAAATATGTATTTTAGCGCAAAATGCGTCCTCGCGTTAATTCTGGATGCGAGAACGCCTATATTAATAGGGCAAAAAGTATATGGGGCACGAATAACAGCTGTTCATGTTCTGACCGCTCATGTTGTACCTGTGCACCCATGCTAAATGTTTGCTGCGAACATCACGTAATTATGCCACGTGGCTTAATTTAGGTTAATGAGCGTAATGCAAGATTAGGGACGCTTACTCCAGCGTAGGACAAATATCGCCTGAGGGCTAATTGCAGGTTTATACAAAAAAGTTGCTTTTAGCTGATGCAGAGCAATGGTAGACTCTGCAAAGTTCCTGGTCAACTTTGAACTGCTCATTCCTGTATTCAGCCATTTAAAGAGGTGAGATTTTCCCCCCAAAGAATGTTTATATCCTCAGTGTATTAACTGGCAGAAGGGACATGGTCTGCATCAGAAAACAAAAATATTGTGTACATAAATGTACTACTCACAGGAAAAAAATATTCCTTTTTTGTCGAACAATAGCTTGTTTCAACTATTTGCATACATTTGTTATACATTATAGACACTGTTCACATAGCGGCAACTGTTTCATGGAGTTTAGGATAGTCATAAACCTGTTGCTAGAAGTCTCTACTACTAAAGTGCCTCTTAGTTATATACAATCATAATGAAGGCGAAATGCACAATACTGTTCTGAAGGAATGGTGTAGTAATTGTGCCACAGACCCTAATGCACGGGAGGAAAATGGAATCCCCCGCCTCCTGGTTGGATAAAAAGAGACAGACCTAATTGGTCTGGAGTGGGCGCCTCAAACCTCTGGGTCCTGGTGCCACTGCAACTGCTGCACTTTAGTAGCTATACCACGGTCCCGTGGGGCTGCTCTTTTTGGAGGGGTGCTTTTAGAGGTAGCTGAAGGCGATCCTGAGTTAAACCCAAAACTGAAAACACATTTTAGAAACTATCTGGAATAAACAATAAAAGAGGGACATTTTAGCACCCAGAGTTTGCCTGGGGTAGCGGAGTTTACATCACTTATCCTTTGACTTATATGACATCACAAGACGTGACATCATATGACCCTTGGCATTGATTTCTTTACAGGAAATCATGTCATATGATCTTAACATTGACGACATCATGATAATTGGCCTCACTGAATTTTCATAATAATTTCATGATTAATGTAGCAACACAACACAGACAAATTCCTTTTTAAGGTAACACCTATATTATGCTGCTGACTTGATCTTTAAAAGTTCAGGGGTATAATAGTTGTGCTGAATTGTAGCAAGTGAGTGAAGCAAGGAAGACTGACTACTTGTGAGTGGTTCCGCACCCCTAAACAATTTTGAAAATAAAAAGGAACCAGAGGCGGCTCTTCCGTGATGGAGCCCCACTTGTCAGAGTAAGTCACAGAAAAATAAAATGATAATGAAACAATATCAATTTATTTTTTATTTTACTGATTTTGAAATACATGCAGGGCGGGGCCTGGCCATGACAGGCAGGTGGTGGCACTTAGAAGTGTGCATGCATGTTTGGCTGGCTGACCTAGGCCAGCCAAACATCCTGGGCCCGATTCACAGAACTAACGTAAGACAAAATCCTAAACTTACTACCATTTTGGTATTCACAGAAGGCACTTTCTCATTTTGGTATTCACAGAAGGCACTTACTCATTTTGGTATTCTCAGAAGGTACTTACTCATTTTGGTATTCTCAGAAGGTACTTACTCATTTCGGTATTCACAGAAGTTAGGAGTCCTAACTTTAGGACTCCGAAATGCCTTCTGTGAATACTGAAAGTCTTAAAGTTAGGATTTTCCTCTGTTTAAAAGTAGTAAAGTTTGGACTCCTAACTTTAGGACTCCTAAATACCTTCTGTGAATACCGAAGGTCTTAAAGTTAGGATTTATCTCAGTTTAGGAGTAGTAAAGTTAGGACTCCTAACTTTAGGACTCGTAAATGCCTTCTGTGAATACCGAAAGTCTTAAAGTTAGGATTTTTCTCAGTTTAGGAGTCCCAAAGTTAGGACTCCTAACCTTACTACTCCTAAACTGAGGAAAATCCTAACTTTAAGACTTTCGGTATTCACAGAAGGGATTTAGGAGACCTAAAGTTAGGACTCCTAACTTCTGTGAATACCGAAATGAGTAAGTGCCTTCTGTGAATACCAAAATGGTAGTAAGTTTAGGATTTTGTCTTAAGTTAGTTCTGTGAATCGGGCCCACCTTGCGCAATTCTATTTCTCCAACCCAGCTATGTTTCCAGTTAAGTTGGGGAAATGCCGCTGGCTCCCAGAGAGCAGCCCCAGGATTGGCTGAGCAGCTTCTGACTTCCCAGAGACTGCTGAGAGGGCTCTGAGTCTGCGGCGGTCAACGGCGTAAGAGACTGTGGGGAAAAGGTACGCTTTTGAAAAATTATTATTCCCTGCCCATACGTCCGTCAAGCCGTCCCTCCCTTCCTCCCCTGCCACCCCCTCCCCCCACGTTAGTGTTGTGGCGACTGCCACTAAAAGGAAATTTCAGTGCATTTTAATCAAAAAGTTGTTCATGAATTTTTAAAAGTGCCACAGTCATTGAGAAAACATTCATTAAATATTCATCTCCTTTCATGGTGTGCCAAGCCATTAAAACCAGATGCTCCCCAGGAGTTCACCCCATTTTAAAAAAATGTGCTCTATGTCCCCTCATACGTCAAAAATTGCCTCTATTGTGCCAGTGCTAGCGTTTTTCCTTGGGTGCCCCATATGCCATGGGTGCCCCCAACATGCCAATGGCAATACTGTTTAATTTATTCTGTCCTTTTGCCATAAGTGACCATTATTTAAAAAAAATCCATCTGTATGCCAGGGCCGGAATTATGTCATGGTTTCCACCCTCCCATATGCTAGGTTGTCCTTCTTTATGCCAGTAACTTACTCCGCTTTGCTAGTACCAGCCTTTTGCCATGGGTGCTCCTATGCCAAGAATGTCCTCAAGTACAGCATCATTGTTGCACGGGTGCCGTGTATGCAAGAACCACCGCTAGTATGGCAGTTCAAGCATTTTATCATGGGTGCCCTTTATGCCAAGAATTACAACCAGTGCCAGGTGTCTGTCATGCTACGAATTGCTCCAGTATGGCAGAGACAGTTTTTTTGCCAAGGGTGCTCCTGTAAGACAAGAATTACCCTCAGTATGCTGGCCGAATGACAGACTTACAAATACAACACTACATTCCTGCTCACTCACATTCACTCGCACTCTTTAACACTCTCTTATCCGAATTGCTCAAGTATGGCAGAGACAGTATTTTGCCTAGGGTGCTTCTGTAAGACAAGAATTACCCTCAGTATGCTGGGACAATGACAGACTTACAAGCACAACACCACATTTCCACTCACTCTTATTCACTCACACTCTCTTATCCGAATTCATTCTTATTTGCAGTCAACCTTATTCTCACTCGCTCATTGTCACTCACTCTGACTCACTTATTATTACTGACACTCAATCTCACAGATTCTCTCTATCTTTCAATGACTCTCACTCACTTTCACTCGCACACACATGCTTACACATAGACATTATCACATATACACATGCTCTCTCTCACATAAATACATTCCCACCTGCAAGCACTCACACAATTTTCATTTAAAAGAGGATTTTTATTTACCTAAACTGGCACTAAAAGTCCCTTTCCAGCAATTGTGCTTCATTTTTTATTACATCAATAGTGATTAATACTAATAGGATATTATTCTTTAATAGCACAATGAAAAATAATCAGAAAATAACGAGTGTTTTGCCAACAGTAACACAAGGGTCGTAAAAACACTGCCAGGCTTTGCTAATGGCAAGCCAGGGGTCGCTGCAGCGACCCCTGGTGACTCTTAAATGACATTCATAACGGTAGTGGCACCAGGTTGCCTGGAGGATCATTAAATATGGCCTCATTGTCATTTCGAAGAAGGAAATGTGATTTTCCCTTGAGCACCATACATTTTAGCACCAACTCCGATCGAGGACACTGAACTAGAGACAAGCTGACTGCATTCAGATGTGTGCATCAGACGCATTAACCCACCGAGTTTATAAACAGTTCATGGAAACCTTATGCAGAAAAAAATAAACATATTCTTGTCTCTTGAAAAATGAGAACACGTCTCAGAAGGACGACGCACAGATCATTTTTAAGGTGACAGCAATTGCATTGTTCGAGAGTGTGGTACTGATGTGGGTTTCATGCACCATGGCGTGGACCAGGAACTTCACTGAGGTAAATTGTACTGTATTGTAATTGCATTTATATAGTGCTTACTACCCGTGACGAGGCGTTGAAGCGCTTTTTCGACGAGTAGAGCACTACTCCGGGACCCATAGAGGAATAGTGTTGAATTAGTATAGTGAAACATGCAAGTACATTACAAGTGGTGGATAGGTTAGTCAGTTATTTAAATTTGGAATGATAGCAGAAGGATAGAGGAAAAGGGTCTGTATTTATATAGCGCTTGTTACCCCTGATGGAGTGTTGACGCACGCTATTCAGGAAGCCCATAAAGGATTAGAGGTGAATTAATATGGTGAAATATGAAGTAATTTCATTGGTGGATATTAGTCAGTTATTTGGAGTGAGAATTCATCTTTTAACTCTTGCTTACCCTGTCACTGTCCTTGCTAAGCCTGGTCCCACGGTTTCTGAATCCAGGGACAAGACGCCCTGTTAATATTCTGCAGCTATCACCCTTTCCTCGGATAAGAAGCTGTTGAGAGTCTGAAGGCCCTGATGGTGGCGAAGGCTAGCGGGCATGTGATGTCACTTCCGCTACCCTGGCATTTTGATCACTTGGTGTCTATGAGTGAGGCACAATAATCTGTGGACCCCTTAAATCTCACCTATAGTGTCTGGGGTACTCTTGGCAGCTTGTGAGTGTAAGTGGAAAGTTGTGGGTGTTGGCAGCTTGCTCTGTCGCCCTCTCTGGAGATCTGCTGCTCGCAGAACTGCGTTCTCCCCTGATCTATAAATTATTAAGTTTACATGTGCATTAAAAATTAAAGGAGGGTGTGGGATGTGGGCCTCCACGGCGGAAAGCACACCTCTCCTACCACAGATGCTCCGTGAATGTTAATGGGCTGGAACATTGCTCGCTTTCGGCCTCTATCTGATGCCTCCTAGCCGGTACATTTGTGCTGCTGCAAGCTAATCTGCAGCGTGCAAATATAAGGCTTCAGTCTCGGTGACAAGGGGCTGACAGGTAGCTCTTAACATGTCTCCAAAAGATAAAAAGCATTTTCTTGAAAGGTGAGTGTGGCGCCCCACCCTAGTCGCCTTTGGAAAGATGAGAAACAGCCCGAGGGCAACATATTTCCCAGACAAATGGCCAGATCGGGCGAGTCCTCTTTCGATGAGCAGATGCTGAGCTTGCTGGAGGGGTTTGTGCTTTGAGTGGGTGGAGAGTGGATGAGGGGAGTTTGAAATCTAATACCACCTCCTGGTGTTATAAAAGGGACAGTCCGAGCTGGCTGCGGTGTACTCTTGTGCTCTCGCCACACCAGGTACAGCTGAAGCCCAGGGCCCTCTCTCCAGCCGCCATCATGAGCAGGAGCTATAGCAGCCGATCTGCGTATGGTTCCTCAAGCAGGGCCCCTGCGTTTGGGGGCGAGTCCTTCAGCGTCGCTAGGGGGGTGTACAGCTCTGGTGGGGCTGGCTTTGGGGGGAGCTCCTTCGGTAGTGGTGCTGGGGCTAGCTTTGGGGGGGCCTCCTTCGGTGGTGGTTCTGGCTTTGGGGGTGGCTATGGCGGCGGTGCTGGGGGTGGCTCTGGTTTCAGCTTCAGCGCAGGGGGTGGCGATGGCGGCCTCCTTGGCAGCGGCGGAGAGAAGCAGGTCATGCAGAACCTCAATGACCGCCTGGCCTCCTACCTGGACAAGGTGCGGGCCCTGGAGGCGGCCAACAACGAGCTGGAGCTCAAGATCAAGGAGTGGTACAGCAAGCACGCAGGCAGTGTTGATGGTGGGCGCACCAGCGACTACAGCAAGTACTACGCCACCATCGATGACCTGAGGAACAAGGTAAGTGGTTGATTCGGGGGTCATCAGTGGCTTCACTGCATGTCCTGCCAAAGATGTGGAGGGTGGTTTCTGTAAATGCTAGTATACAATACTGTAGGCTGCATTTCATTCAGAATTGTGCCCTTTGCGCACCCCCACCCCAAAAACAAATTCACTGTCTCCTACTAGAAGGAAGCAGAATGACTTGTAAGAAAGGCACAGTTACTACAGAGGGGTTGGTGTTCCATTTCATGTGTCAGTACTCAATGCACTTCCCACTGTTTTCTTTACATTCTGTTACAGGATGGTTGTACACTGAAATACCGAGATACCACAATATCGTAGGCAAAATATCAAGTAAGTAAATATAGGTAAGCATTCATTTACCATTCTCAAGTCCACATCATGTATCATAAAAATATATGTATACTGTCAAGATAGGTGTATGTGGATTTAAGGATAGTAAACCTATACTTATCTATATACTGTTAAGGATAGTAAACCTATACTTATCTATATACTGTTTCTACTTGGATCCTCAACATTTTGGCTACGATATTCTCTCATCCTGATATTCCTTACTTGATTTTGCGTGCTTCCACTGTACAGTACTGGATCAACAACTCCAGAGCTCTCAAGTTTCCTACATCCATGCATCAGTGGCTCATCCAGCCCAGGCTCATGCTTTGCATCCTGTGACTTGCAGTCTTGCTTAGCCCATTATAAAATCAAGACTACAAGTCCCAGAATGCAAAGGAAGAGCTACTCATGGTATACTTCAGAGTTCTGCTACTCGTACGTGGCATGGGACATCTTTACGTCTTAGGGCTTGCGAAGATGTGTAGAATTCAAACGCAAAACAACTCAGAAGTATGAAAACTCCTCTGGTCTCCAATCCCCATTCCGATATACGAGATTAGCGCGAATGGTAGCACAGTAGGGCGGGTACAAGGGAGCGGTAGGTTGGATAGAGTTACTTCACACCCCAGGCTGTAAACACTTCAGCTGAGTGAAGGATAGATAACGAGTTGGATGGTGTTCAAGGTTAGCTTGAGATCTGTACATCTGAGTTCTGTCCTTTAGTTTGACATCCTTCCTGTAAAGGGTCATAAAGTCGGCGACAAGAACAGAACGCTGTTGTGGCGTTAAATTTGGGAGGGCACCTGAATCCACGCCATTACCAACAATATTTCTATTCCTGGGTTTTTATTTGGCAATCTCCCGTTCATTTTTCGGCGTACGAATCTTTTTTTACTTCAATTGAACTAATTAGAGAAACACGCCTCATAGCAATGACTGGTGAGTTAAAAGTCCAGGACTGGAAACTGTATCCACTGTGACAAGGAGTGGGGGGGCTATCTCGCGTCCCTAGGGTCATGCCCTTGACTTTCCTTCAGCCCCTCAACTGTAAGAGATAAATGGAAAGGCCAAATATTCAACTATGTGGTGATATCAGTAAACAAAGGTTGTGCAAATATTTAGGTTTTTTTTTTGTTGCCAAGAAAACGTTTCATTTTGGCACGGGTACATTACAGCGTGGGTTTCAAAATCCCAGCATGCAAAGCGCTGGCCGCTTCCGAGCCAGGACTGACTGAAAGCGCACTGCACTACATGGGGCCTTTCGCTACATTTTCTGCAGGGTTGGTACGTCAGCACCTGCCAAGCTGCTCTAAAGCG
The DNA here is from genome assembly GCF_964261635.1 of Lissotriton helveticus. Lineage (NCBI taxonomy): Eukaryota > Metazoa > Chordata > Amphibia > Caudata > Salamandridae > Lissotriton > Lissotriton helveticus. Next base: position 1,915,136,943 of record NC_136065.1, read on the forward strand.
AGTAAGCGACCCCTTTCTTTAACCTACTGGAAGCCACGCCCCTAGGTTTGTGTCTGAGGGAGGTTGACCACAGTCCGTCTTCCTCTTCCCATCCGTTGACTTTCACAAGATGGAATAGAACAGAAAGGCTAAAACTACCTCGAGGTACCCTTAGGTTTGTGTGTGTGGCCGGCAGATGTTTTAGCGGGCAGTGTCAGAGTTTAGGGTGAACCACCATACCTCACTGCTACGTGGCAGCAAAGACACCTGCAACCTTTCCTTTTAGTCAATAGAGCTTTGTATCCTGGAGCTTGTGGCTACCATTTGGCTCTTATATGGACATGTCTGTTTGCCCCAACATGGCAGTGCTACAGCCCGGGCAGGAACATGTAGTGAACATGGGACACCGATTTAGCCACGCTATGAACCAGTTCTAAAACCCAGGGCTCACAGGGCGCTCACGTTTCTTGTATTTATACCTGAGTAGCAAATCCAGGCCAGATATTTTACTCTGCATTCTCGTCCTAGTAATTGATCATTTATAGTTAATCTATAAGAGTAAGAATGCAAAATACAAAAAAAACAGGGAAGGTGAGTTAATCAGGGATTCGGGAATCCCTGAAGAGGAGAGACACACATAGAGTTATTAAAGAGACTGTTTTAAGTATCAATTTCCGCTTCTTTTAAAATGAAAATCAAAATGTCAATATATTGTGTTCCGTCGTTTGAATGTAGACACGTATTTTGGGACCTCACAGTTCTGAAGTGATCCAACCCCAAACGTGGCCAACAGAATCCATTTCTTGTTTTCCAGGATGTATCACAGTGCATGCTGGAAGACATAGTCGGGCATTTCTCACTAATAAATAGACCTGTACGTTGCACGTGCAAGTGGGAAATAAAGCCATTTCTCAAACACATGCTGAATAGCTTTAGAATAGAGTTATTTGGTTTTTGTGCACATTATGAACAGAATCATCACCCCAGTCATTTGCCCGAAACTAAAGACCTGTATTCAGAACTTCGAATAAATTATGGATTCAGAGTCCTTGGGACTGCAGTACTTTAAAGTTGTTAGGTACAGAAAATATGATTGCAGGAAACTGAAAATGAAATTTATGCTCCATTGGTCTCTGTAGTCTGTTAGAAAAAAATTTCATTGTGGCCTACAGGGTCCCAGCTACCTGGGCTCTATTCGTACCAGCGAACATTCTGTGACAGACCCTATAATCATGCACCCCAGTTGTTAGTTTACAGCCCCAAAGGACTGGGGGAAAATCACCACATACAAGGACAGCGACCTAGGATCACTAAGGACTAGCACTGTGGTTACTCACGCACGACACCAAAAGGCTCCCCAAAACGGTATAGCAGGCTACCTATCAGCTAACGCGCCGTGGTACCTTGTCAGGGGTATGAAGCGCTACATGCAGAGCTCTTAGGTTATCCAGGACCATCTGTGAGTAGCTCATCTATTACAAGTTGTTTTCTCTTTTATTCTTGGATTTAAAACCCTGTTTATTCCGTTTGAAAACCAGGACTACAAATCCCAGAATGCAACAAATGAACCGAGACTGATTGCACTATTCACAAATGGACCTAGCAAACACGAAATTCCCAAATATAAATAAAACTACAAAGCAATTCAATACATGTATGTAATGCATAGGGGTTTGTAAATGTAGGACTAGTCCATTGTAAATTCATCACAAGTGCTAATCCATCAAGAATAACACTCTCAAAATCTCCCTTTTCTTTTTCCTGTCCTCCAGATCGGCGCTGCCACCATTGACAACGCCCGCATCGTGCTGCAGGTTGACAACGCCAGGCTGGCTGCAGATGACTTCAAGCTGAAGTGAGTAATAGTTTGGGTCTTTAATCAAAGACTCTTTTACTGCTCCCTCTTTCCCTGACTGGTGTCTAGTCTCTATAAAAGTTGCTAAAAGTACCCAGGGGACAGATTATCACAGCTAGCCCCACTCTGAGAAGCTCATTCCGGTTTTCTACTTTCAAAGTACCAGTCTGTTGGAGTACCAGGGCTCTCCAAGGATTCTTTTACCCAGACTATATGAATTATAGCACAATACTGCCTCTTAATGCAAAGTGTAATTAAGCACCTGTGGTGACTTACCTGAATTCCTTTAAATTTGGTATGTCTATTTCCATCAAAGATGATTGTTTTATTGGCAGATTTTTATGATATCCTTTTTAAAATAAATGTACATGAGTGAACTGACATGAAAATTGATTGCATAGTTGATGGCGGATATCATGAAATTCTGAGCTGGTTCTGGCCCTTCTAGGCCATATTGAATACCCCTGCTGTAAAGGTTCTTTGCAGCATGACACACCCACATTTTAAAAAGTTGATGCATTTAAAAACCTGCAGAACCCGTCTTTTGTTTAAAGATTTCTATTGTCATGGACTGTGCTGTAGATCTTGGCTTCAACCAAAGCTAAACTCTTCATTGACGCTTCACAGGATGTTATTATCTACTGGTGAACCCACCTTGTACAAATACTGCCTGTGCCTGCCTCTCAATGGTTGGCTCTCTGAGAGTCAAACCGCACCGCCCTCCATTCAAAAGGGTTGTGCAAGAAGTAGTTCTGTCGCATAGGCTGGGTGAACCAATTCAGATCTTTCTAGTCTACATTTCTATAACATTTTTGTTTTGCAGATGGGGCAGATCATGCATAGACTAGTTTTTGTGATTTATTTATCCTTATACCTCTTGTTACTAAGGGTTTCAGTTTTTCAAGCAGAGCAGTAAGCCTAATTCAATTGCTCGTTTGCTATTCATCCAATGCACTCCAAAGCCATTGGATGGTTTGTGTGGGATCCGTGACTTAAAAGCTATGGCGCAAGTTACAATGTAAAACTTATGTAATCAGTAAATTTTGCTCAGGTTCGTGGCAAATACCTCTTCTTTGTCCTTCTTCAGGTACGAGAATGAGCTGGCCATGCGCCAGAGCGTGGAGGCTGACATCAATGGGCTGCGCCGCGTCCTGGATGAGCTGACCATGGCCAGATCTGACCTGGAGATGCAGATCGAGAGCCTGACCGAGGAGCTGGCCTACCTCAAGAAGAACCACCAAGAGGTAGAGGGCTTCCCAGTGCTTTATTCACCGGGTGAACCCGAAGCCAAGTTAGAGAGGGCCATAGAATTTGAATTAAAAATACATAGGGTTGGTGTTCCCTGCGTGCTGTGCTCACCATAGACACTGTGAGTGACATCAGATAATACGTCAAGAACTCTCAAGTTAGAGTCCTTGTGTATTATACAGCCCAATTGCAAGAAAGGCATGATGAATGGAAAACTTGAACTGGGCAGAAGTTCTTGGGGAAAAATGATCTACTGAAAAGGGTATAATGTTTGCTACTGAAGTTGTCTTTAGATGAGCTTAATGAAGTTTGTGTGGTGCATTAGGTAGTGTACACTCCTGTTAAAGGCTACTGCATTTTGGGTGTAGTGCTTTGCCATCCAAGTGTGGGAGATACAAGTTAGCATTTTACTATGTGAGTTCTATCAGCTGGTGGGATGCCTGCAGTAGTGTGTTGTACTAGCCAAAGGTTTTGTCTACTGTAGATGAGTATGTGGTCAGACATAGCTTGTGATCTATTGGGTACCATCTTCCTCTGACAAATGATGTCTGATGGTTAGTTCTTATACTACCTGGAGAAATAGTATATTGCTTACTAGCTAAGCAGTCTAATATTTAGGCCGGGGGGGGGGGAGGGGGGGGAGGGGCGCGGGGGTCCAGCAGCTGAATGCATTATATTTGGGTTGTCTGTGATCAATTTGGATGCATGACCCATTGGGTCATAAGAGGTTCAGTTGGAGGAGGATGTGGTCTGTTTAATGGGCATTCTTATGGATCAGCATGTTTTTAAGAAGTTTTACTTGATATTCTTTTTTGACTCTTAGTTCATTGTAATGGATGAGGTTATGGCCTCTACTGTAAGCGTGTTGACTACTGTGTTAGGGTTTGACCTACAATGTTTGTAGTGTAGGGAAAGGGCCATGGAGTGACATTAAGGTATACTGTGCGCAGGTGTGGTTTACTGTCATTCAGTGGGAATGAGAAGATGGTTCTATTAGGATAAGACATTGTCGAAGCTAGTAAGTCATGTTGAGAAGGCGAATACGGGTTACTGTCTTGATAAAGAGTGTGATCTAGTTGGGAAGAGATCTGGTCTAAGGGCACAGGGGGTGAACTTAGTTCAGAAAGGGCATCGTCTAGTAGAAGTGTATGAATGAGTGGAAAGGGTGTGGTCTACTAGGAAGAGATGTAATATTCAGGGAAGGGCGTCGATTTAGTAAAATTAAACATTACCTAGCATGAGGTACAGAAGTCTACTGAGAACAGGTGTGATTTAATGGGAGGAGGTGAAATCTCCTGGAGATTATGTGAGTAGGATATGAATATTAGTGGGAGGATGTATGGCATAGTGATGGGGAGTGGTCTAGTAAAGCGGCGTGGTCTACCTGGTGAAGCAATGGTATCTAAGATTTCATTTTGTAGCCAGGAATTTGGTTTCCATAAGGTGACATTTGATGTACTATAAATATATGAACCAAATCCCATCCAATCTGTTCCTTCTGCCTCTTCCTTAGTTGAGAATCATGGTCCTTTGCTTTCCCTTAGGAAATGCAGGCTGTGTCGGGCACTGCTCAAGGGTCCGTGAATGTCGAGATGGATGCTGTACCTGGACACGACCTGACTGCTATCCTGAATGACATGAGAGCTGATTATGAGTCGCTGGCAGAGAAGAACCGCAGAGAAGCCCAGGCCCAGTTCTTGAAAGCGGTAAGGAGCACCATGTTATCCCCTGCACCAGTCAGATGGACATAGTCGCCTTCAGGCCCTTTTGAAGAGATATCCTACCAGTGAACCCTAACAATGCTGCCTTCCTTTCTTCAGTCTGAAGAGCTGAAAGCGCAGATCTCCCAGGGCGTGGAGGCGGTGCAGACGACCAAGAGCGAAGTGTCAGATCTGCGAAGAACTCTCCAAGGCTTAGAGATCGAGCTTCAGTCCCAGATGGCCATGGTATGTATCCCTTACACTTTGCCACATGCTCGCTTATTGACTGAAGTCAAAGATATGGCGAGGTTTAAGCTATAAAGATAATGAGCTTTTTCACATTCTAAATCTTTTTCGAAATACATATTTTCATCCTGAACACACAATATATAGATAGCAATTTTCAAACGTTTCTAATTAAATGTTTTGAACCATATGCATTTCCAAATAAACGTTTTGATGTTTCAAGATAGATTTGGATATGATAATACTAGAAGATGTATAAATATTGGTGATGGCTATGTGTGTGTGTGTGTGTGTGATCTTTTAGTATGTAGAATATTATCTAGTCAGCAAATCAACCTTCAGAAATGCAACCCTAGTTCAACACCAACTTTTCCACAGAGGTGAAAATCTGCATTCCCAGAATGTCAATCAAACTCTGTCTGGCCTAGGGAATGCACGTGCGATATAAACCATCATTGATTGTGTGCGTATGTTTTCTGTGCAGCCATGCCATGTGGACGAGCTATGCAAATAGCATCTGCAGCAGTGGGGAGGGGTGGTGGGCACTGCTGTTAGTGCGCATGAAAGTTTGGACGGCCTTCTTATTGCTGCCAAACCATCATGCGCACTTAGATTTCTCTAACCCGAGCTGTGCTGCACATTAGTGTGAAGAACAGGGAGGGGCTCCCTGGTCCTAACTGAGCATTAAATCAGGCCCACTCAGGCCAATCATGGTGCTGCTCTCATGCATTACCAGCATGAGAGCAGCACTGCGATTCGCAGTCATAGGGGAAAGGGAGCCGTGCATGGATTGCCCAGAGTCAAGAGGAGAGGTGCAGAAAAGCACTGAGGCGGTGGGCGGCAGGTAAATGCCTTTTTTATATTATTTTTTAATACCCCCCTCTGCCGCTCCTATGCTGTCCCCTGCTTCCCCAAGCCCATCACACCACTTGTGTGTCACAGCAGCCACTGCAAAACAAGCATTGGCAGACCCTGTATGTCTCAGCTCTAAAAAAAAAAAAAAAATAGAGTTTTTGGCTTTGCCAATTAATTTTTTCCTAGCAGCAAGTGGGTCGGACAGCAATAGGGAGCTGGAAAGTGTAATTGCCCAGTGCTTAGTTCTTTGAATGGATTTATATCCTAGAAACAAATTTTGATTAAGAAAATTCAAACCTAATGCTAAATCATTTACAGAGCTACATAGGTGCTTGATTGGTGTAGGGTGGGAAGATGAGATGCCGGTTGACTGTTGTTTTAACTTCACTAGATTGCACTTTGGTTGCATGAAATTTTTATTTTTTACCATTTTCTGCTTCATCATCCCCCCAACTACCAAAATCAAAGAGTAATGTAGCACAGCATTCAGCACAAACATATTTCTGCTGGCTTGGCTGCCCCATTTACATTGCTTATGTCTCACCATTTACACACCTCCACCTCTGCCGCTGTGTCTGCCAAAGAAGAGTAGCAACCAGAAATGGTGTTGGAGAACCTGCCCAATCCAGAGTGACAGGTTCGCCACTATGTCTGGCAGAGTGAAGGGTCTGTTTTGAAATAGTCCTGAACTTTCAGCATTTAGGGGTTGCATCCCTTATGTTTTCCATGGACTTGGTGCCCAGCCCTATTCTGTAACTCTCTCAATTTCTCAACAGAAAAACTCCCTGGAACAAACCTTGGCAGAGACAGAAGGACGCTACGGGGCACAGCTCATGCAGATGCAGCAGAGGATCAGCGGCCTGGAGGAGCAGCTCATGCAGCTCCGCAGCGACATGGAACGACAGAGCTTCGAGTACCAGCAGCTCCTGGACATCAAGACCCGGCTGGAGATGGAGATCGAGACCTACCGGCGCCTGCTGGATGGAGAGTTCGGGTAAGAAAACCATTCAGAGATTTTTCATGGCACCTTTAGCCATTATTGCAAGTTCACCAATGGGCACAACGACTTCCACTACTGGACCAATTGGAATGAAGAGCAAAGCAGTAATCCTGTACTTCCAGCAATTTTCCCTGTAGCCTCCAGCTGTTCCAAGCAGCCAAAATTCCAGGGCAAAAATCTGACTAGGAATGAGGAATAACAAGGTGCAATGGTGCGTTACATCTGGTTCTCCAGTTATTTCCCATTCTTAATTGGACCCTCAGGCTTAAACTCAGAATAGGACAGCTTTTCTGCTTTCCTAGAGTTATTGTTCTGGCCAGTAGTGGTAATCGACTAGAAATTCCAGCCTCATTACTGAGCTACTGATAAGGAGGGATAAGGAGAGATATAGTCTTTAATAGTGTCACATTCAAATTGTTTCTCACTGGCCTAGGCAGAGGTGGCCGCTCCACTAAGGTGGAGGAGCGTCGCCCCGCTCCTCTCAAAGCAGGAGAAAGGAAAAATAAAAAGATAATAACGCCATTATTATCATTTTATTTTTCACTACAGGGCTAGGTTAGGGCGGGGCTGGAGTCACAGGGGTAGGAGTGGTGGCACACTCTAAGAGCGCATGACTGTTCAGCTGTCCAGTCATGCACAATTTGCATGTTTCCTACCAGGCTGCATTACACAACCTAGGTGTACACCAACATTGGTGACCACGGAAGGCCTCAATATTAGAGTGCCATTAAAAAAAGGGTGAATACTGGGACCATAGATAAACATTGGGACTGATATCTTATTGTTTATTTATTAGTTTTATAGGGTGCGCATTTATCCGAGGGTGCCCAGACGCTAGCATACTAATACACTCTATTAAGCAACTCACATACTCAGTGACTCCAGGCAAAGCCTACGTAAACTAATGGGTCTCTAGATCCCTGTAAAACTTTAGGAAATTTGGCTCTAGCCATAACCTTGGGCTCCAGTCTGTTACATGCCTGAGCAGTAATCACAAAAACAGTCCACCCTCCCAAACCTGCTCCCCAGTATTTAGGTACTGGGATCAGACAGGCAGAGGTCGAGCGTAGCAGTCTGGGAGGAATGTATTTTTTAAACATATCAGATAGATATGAAGATTGTGCTATGGGTAATGCCCAATCACAGGGCTGCATACATTTCTGAGCCGGAAGCAGGGGGAACTCATGCTGGAACAGGGATGAAGATGTCAATTTTGCATGTGTTCAAATCTATTTCCAAGCACCTTTGGTTTTACTAGGTGCTTCTGTAAAACCTTTAATGGGGCGGTTGGTATCCCTCCAAGAATACTGCTCCACCCAGCTTGTAACAGAGCACTTAAAATTTTATGGAAGCTTACCCAAAAACCTTCTTTAGATTTCTACTGACGTCTCAATCACAGCTAACTATAATGTCTTGAAAGAATGTTTTGAAGCCTGACTCGGTGCTCTACCATTTTGACGAAAAGAAAAGTCTGGGTACAAAAGTTTGCTCACAAGGAGATTTGTGAAGGTATCAACTTCACAAATCTGCAAACTTCATCAACTTCACAAAACTTTACAAGACACTTTTGTTTACTCAATATTAACAATAAATAAATCATCATGTCGTGAAAGTTGACAAAGTTTGCAAAGTTGAAGATTATTTAATCTGTTGAGCAATTATAAAAGGAGTTCAGTGTGACTAATGCGAATGTACTTCTTCAGCGGCAGCAGCAAATCCTCATCCTCCTCCTCCTCCCAGATGTCATCCTCTAAGACTTCGTCAGCATCCTCAAGCCAAAAGGTGTCCACTGAGGTGAAGTCACAGACATCATCGGTGGACTCCAAGAAAGGTACACACGCTTTCCCCTGTTATGCTTCTGTGGTCAGGTGATGAAGGCAGGCATTGCTCCTCAGTTGTGGGCTGTGGATGGCACTGCATGTCTCCTTCATGTGTAGAAGGGTCCTGGGAATGACGCTCTGCAGATTCCTAACCCTAAATGCGTTGAAAATATAACGAAGGCTCCTGAATTCATGATATTTTACTGTTACGTTTATGTCTGAATCTATAGATTAGCGTATTATCTTTAATTTTTTGTTTGGTGAAAAGAGAAGTGTCTAATCGTATTTTTCCATATAAATTGTACTATTAAAAGAACATTTACACTTCGATGTTTGTAACAGGCAGAGCACGCATTTACAAGAAAATAATACACACAACTGCATAAATTAGTATTGTAGCACAAGTGAGTATCAGCAGCTCTTAAATCACATTAGGAAACTCCATCACTTCTTCTTTTTAAACTTCCAGTGCTATTAATATGCACAGCTTTGGCCAGGCAAAAATAAATGAGAGAGTGGAGAAAAACTAAAAGAAACTAATCTCTGTATTTTGACATTTTTTATATATATAATCAGCAATGCAGGTTATTTTCCATCTGTATATATGTGTAAACATAATGAGAAACGGGAAAATTAGACCCTATATTTTAATTAAAGTCATCTGAAAAGAAGTCAATTGGCACTATTTCTTCCAATACATTTCAGAAGTAATACTTGAGCACGGGTGTGAAATAGGAACTCCAAATAAAGTGCCTTTAAACCGGGGGTTAAATTAGATATTTAACAGTAGCCTAATGAAGGGGTAGGGACAGTGTTTAATTTGAGCTGGCGGTTTACGGTGCTAGGCACTGGCACTTAATTGTTAACACCAGCATTTGTGACAGCATGCCAAAGGGTGGCGCTGTTTCTCTAATTTGGATTAGAGCAAAACAGCAGTTTTTTATTAATTAATATACATTAAAATTACTAATACCTGCCGCCATACCATTCTTATAGCTTTGGGCCCTTGAATAGCCTGAAATTGTCAAAATTGTAAGCGTCTGATAGTTAGTTATTGGGTTGGTCCTGTCATTGGCAGCTCTGGCAGGGGCAATGGGTGGTGCAAGCTGCTTTGGCCTCCTGACAAAGGCCCTGGCACTTACATTTTTACAAATTAAGAACTGGGGTAGCATTTTTTAATACAATTCTACATGCTTGGTTGTAGGGTTATATCATAAGGTCAATTGAAGAATTTTTGTTATTGAAGTGATGAAAATTAAATAAATCAGAGAAAAAGCCCCAAAACCATGGTGGCGTAATACTAATTGGTAGAGTGTTGGCCATGAGGAAGCATTTCAAGCTTAGAAGCCCTGTGCATATAGTAAGCAGAGTGTCTATCCGCCTCAACCTTGATTGGTGCATGAGGTGCACCGATCTTTGATATTTAGTCAGACTAGAAAAGAAGAGACATGTAAGGAGTGAAGGGAAAGGTATAGCACCGGTGGCCTGCTACCAAAGTTGGCACTCTTAAGCGGCAACTCTACTGGCACCCTCAGCTCTTCCCACTTATAGGATTCGCTCCAAAACTCCGTCATCCATTCGCCTTGAAACAGACAGATGCTAATTAGATGATGTAAACAAAGTCACTATGGCAAAATTACCTTAGTGATTAGGTCATAAGATAGCAACTGGAAACAAAACTCTACTACTTTCCATTTCCTCAAAAAACAAAAACATGCTCATGTGTACTTCAAATTAATTATGTTTCTTACTTCTGAAACCCAGTTGTAACTTGTTTGTCATTTCTTGTTAAATCTCTAGACCCCACCAAAACCAGAAAGGTGAAGACTATCGTTGAAGAAGTGGTTGACGGCAAAGTGGTGTCTTCGCGTGTCGAGGAAATTGAGGAGAATGTGAAATAGAAAAGGAAGAAGGAAGGTACAGAGGAGGACAAATTCCAGTGGAAACAGACCGAGGCAGCATTAACAGAGCAACCCTCGTAGATTAAGCTTAATATGTGCAGGCATGTTGAATTCAAGAGAGACGCAAGATTCCGTCAAATTGACCAATGAGGAAAGAAGAACTTATTAAATAATTGAATTAATATTTGCATTGTGACGCCTAATGTAGTTAAAGGGTGACAACAAAGAAGCCAAGGAAAAACGGTGGTAAAAACGTAATATCAATATAAAACACAAGTGTCAGACTAGATAATGTCAAAAAGTTGTTGTTCATTGCTCTTCTTGCTACTCAAGCCTTGTTTAGAACAACGAGTTTGATCGAAGTGGGGATGAAGTTAAAACTCTGAGAAATCACTTGGGAAGGAAGCAAAAGAATAGACGCAAATACTCAATGATATATCAAAAATTGTACATATGTCTCTAATGCAGATACACATTAAAGTTAAACTTTAAAAGCCAGTGTAAACTGAAGGCTAGCAATAAAGAGGAATCAGCGAAGCGTGTAAAAGGGGAAATTTCAACATTTCCAAAATATTATAAGCTTTTCTACGCTCTTGCTCTTTTTGTAAAACAAGAGTGCAGTTGAAGTGTGTTTCTTCCTGAGGGCAGAGTTCAATGTGTTTATTCTCTTTGAGTCTCCATAATTTACTTAGTCCCAATACGACACTCATAACCCCTTGGAAGGATATAATTTGAACTGGCTCAAAGGAAAAGTACACCACTCAGCCCTCCTGATTCAATGTAAAAAGCTCCTCTGAATGTTTTTTCGACTCAATAAAGTTTCTTAAGCAAGCAATACTTGTCACTGTTTTTTGTTTGATGGGCAAAGCAGCAGATACAGCTGTTAATCCTAGGAACCATCATGTCTTGTGAAAAGATCGGTGTATTTTTGACTTCAATATTTTTGCACAGGAGCAGCGTGGATCGGGGCACTGAATGGCCAGTGGCATTCCACATCTTTTCGCTGGTACCTGTTGTCCCAGGCCGGGGCAGCGGGAACCAAGGGTACACCATGAGCTGGCTCTACAGTGGCCTTTCTGTACTGAGTTTGTGTCCCAGTGTCAGTTTAGCTGATACAAACAGAACGGCAGCTCAGGAAATGGACCAGGGGCTTAAAGGTCCTGGAGTTTACCAGCTTTCGTAAATGTGGGTGGTGTGTGCCCTAATATTGCTACCCCTTCCCTGGTGTAGGGAGGCCTCCATCATAGGTTCTGCAATTCCAATTGGTTCAAGAAAGGTATAACGTTGGTCTTAGAAGGTTTCTGGAGGCATTCATTCTTCAAGGAATAATATTATGGATGAGCAAGACAGAGCACCAGTTTTTGGTCTCAAGAAATAGAAATTATATACCTGAATAGCCAATTGCTGGGGATACATAAGGGTCAGATGGCCCAAAGCACGCGAGAGTCTAAAGATTAGTTTAATGTTCTAGAAGTTTTTTTATTTTATTGCAAAACGATACCACCATTTTCTTCACATTCACAAATGTGAATAAAATGGCGGTATTGCCATTTGGGTTGTATATATGACCATTGAATACAGCCTCAGGAATAGATCCACCCTGCGCTTTTCTATTTTAAGTTCCTTTCGGCTATTTGATGCTAATCTTTGCCTGTAGAAAGATAGAGACCGAATCGCCTTCCTTTAACTCCATGCTCTGATCCTCGTCGCCATGTAGCTTACCCCTTCAGCCCTTCTCGTCTGCAGGTCGAAAGCTAAAGAGTATATCAGCATATTCTTTCGCTCCCTGTACTGTTCCCTCTCCTAAACTAGCAAGATACAGTCCCCTTTATACTCCATTCTCTTTGCTCCCCTCATCCTACCAGACTCAACGAAAAAAATTGGGTTTTAATGCGATTTCACATCTCCGTTTCAAAGCGAGTATCTGCTATTGGCACGCCTCTCTGTCCTGCCTAGACACCTTCCCCTTATTAAAGTGCACCTCCTTCTGATATTCTCCCAGTTATTCCAAGTTATCTTTTGGGCTTCCTTTTTGGTCCTCTGTATTGCCACCATCTTTTTTAAGAGCAGCTACAGCTGAGAGATGCATGCCCGGATCCCAGCACCTTCAGACCACCACCGTGATACAGCTCCATACAAGTCTGGCTACTTGTGCTACTACGTGCCTCCATGCTTTTCTGCCTGACGTGTTTCTCAATAATATGGGACTTCCACAAACTACTTTTTGTCAGTTGCTGCACCTCTTCTCTCTATTGTTTGACCAGGTGAACATGTCCCAACGAGCCCTCACAGTGTATCCTAAACTATACAGTAACGGTCTCTGAACATTTTGTGAAATCTTTTTACTGGGCGTGGTCATCTGCTAGAAAAGGCCAGGGCTTTGCAAAAATAAGTTAATCCAGGACTTTTATAATATTCTAGGAATTACACATGACATAACAAATTGAGTCATCAAAGACTTATTTGACATTTTGTAGAGCACTAAATATCATCGTCTGTTGAGGCCAGACCCATCTGTTTCATCACAGGGTAAGAAATCAGTTCACTCTCCTCTTCCTCCTCACCATCTGTCACCAGAAGCATGGTGTCCTAAGACCTCTCAAAGTGGGGTTTGAGGCGATTGACATGCACCACATATGGGTCCCTAGGGTTCCTGAGATCCACAAGGTAGGCGGTCTCCCAATTTCTCTCATTCGCATCATATGGGCCAGTCCAGCAGTCCTGGAGAGCTCTGGGCTTCACCAGCTCCATGCCAACACTTTCTGACCAATCTGCAAATCCACAGTGGTAGAATCTTTCTCATACCACCACCACTTGATGTCCTGGCCGGCTTCTGGGTAACTGGAAGCTTGATTTAATAACTTAGCCATTTGGCTCCTGAAGGTCAGCTTGGAGCTCACCACTTTCAGAAGACCTGACCCCCCCCCCCCCCCTCACCCACTCAAATTGAATTAGGGCCACAGGATAGTGACCCTCTCTGTTGTCAGCCATCACAACCTGATAGAATGCATGGAGAATTCCCTACTCTGGAGAAAATAGTGGACTCTTTACCATAGTCAAACTGGCTCCTGTATCATGCAGAGCCGCCACACCTTGCCTATTGATGGGGACCCATTACCTGTACATTAACTTTAGGATCTATCTTATTGTCACCCAGGGACATAAGGGTAACCTTACTAAACTCCCCCTCATTAACTGGGACAAATTCCTCACCCAGCCCTACACTAGCCACCCTAGGAACATTTCTTCCAGTGGGAGGTAATGCTCTATTTGGACACTTGGAATTCCCCTCATAGTGTCCATACTCGAAGCACTCATAGCATTTAGTGGACTTGGACTGCTGACTTTTGTCATGGTAGTCTTTCTTCTGGTGGCCAGATTGAGAATGAGATCTAGACCCTTCCCCTGTGAGTTGTTCTGGGTGCCTCATTCATTTTAATCTCACCTCACCTTCTTCTTGTTGGAACCCTGACCCCCCCTTTTGGGAGTCTCCCCTTGATGTTTTCTTGGACACTCTGGTGCTGACACAGATGTCCGCCTCAAGCAAGCTTCATAAGGTCAGAAAGCTTACTATCGACTAGCTGTTGGCGCAGCTCTGTAAAACAAATATCTAGCATGTAAAATAAGTTTTACAGCCCTTCATAATCGTTTACTTTGCTGCCCCTCACCCAGCCCTTCAGTGCCTTACCAGCATGGTTCAAGCAATCGATCCAGCTGTATATATGGATAGCTTGTGACTAGCCCTGAATCGTTATCTGTACTACTCCAGTGTCAACCCAAACGCACTGGTTAAAATGGTTTTCATTGCAGTGTAGCATGTCTGGTCCCACACCTCTAGTGTAAGAAGAGCGTTCGACCCCACTCTGGGCCTGTACACCCATAAACAACCACGCTAGAACTCCTCTGGGACCGTGGGCATTTTTAAGCCTCCTCATAGGCTCCAAACTACTTGTCCACGTCACCCCCACCACATAACTAGGCACCAAATCCTTGGTTACTCTATAATGTGACACATGTGAACACACTGCAGGTATGCTGCCGCCATTACTGTTGCTGGTCCTCACTTGTAGGGCTCTTAAGTCCAGCTCTCTGAGACTTAGCTGATGGGACATCTTCCTTTCCTCCATGGCAAGTCTCTCCTCTTCAAGAGCCTTTCTTTTCTCAGACAAAGCAAGTTTTTGCTGCTGCTCGAACGTAGCAGGATCTAGTCTCAGTTTCTTTTCTTCCCTCCTTTCTGCCGGCTCCTCTGTGGACAGGCTTCCAGGGGTGACACTTCTCCTCGCTGGGGGAACTACTATTGCTTCCTGCAGGTTATTGGCTGCCTACCCAAGAAGTGGTAAATCCACATTGGAATATAAACTCAGGTAATCCTCCTCCTCTTTGATTTCTTGCTCCTCTTCCCCTGGGTTGTCAGATCTTGCAACCTGAGTCTCTGCCCAGGCACTCAGAGCTTTCTGGAACTCTATGTTCCTGGTGAGTCCCTTGATAGAAATCTGAAATCCCATAGAGAACCCCTTCAGCTGGGTCCCATTGTAAGACTCTAACTTAGCCAGGTCAAAATCAGTTGCTGCAGGTGAAGGTACTACTTCTCCAGTTTGGGACATGGTTAAGCAGGAAAAATCACAAAGGATAAACAGGGAAAAGTTAAAAAAAATTTGAAATGGTCTCAGTACAGAGTTATAATGAACAATGAGTTACTATATAGTTTTGCACAAACACAAGTCCTACCTATCCTCACTGTTGATCACCAATGTCTATGGTATACAACCTGGCCAGGCAGAACCCATCACTCTAGTCACGGTAAGCTAGATACCCAGCGGAGATAACCTGTGCTCACCCTCTTGTAGTTTGGTGCAGAGCAGGCAGGCTTATCAAAAGAGGCAATGTGTAAGGTAGTTATGCAACACACACAGTAACAGAATGAATACACCACAAAAAGACACCACTCAGGTTTATAAACATAGGATAGTACACTATAACCAAAACAAGACAACCTATCAACATTCAATGCATACTTTTTAAGTTAGGAGCTTAATCGAATATGCAGGAAAAACAAGTGTTACAAAACACCTTCGCTCCGCGTAGACTATTCACGGTAATGTTAAAAGCTGTGAATGCAGGCAGGAACACTCACATTTAGCATGCTCATCGTGGTCTCACTAGACCGGGTTGACTGACATAGATCCCGGCAGGGGATCGACAGGTAGGCGTTTGTACAGTGCCTGGATAAGATCAGCTCCTAGCTGCGTGCTGTATCCCCTTTCAATGACAGGTATCTGGTGCGCAAAGGGTCACGTAGGCCCCAGCCCTGAACCCAGTCAGTGTAACGCTTTGGTGAATATGTTGGTGTCTCGTTGAGTCCCTACGGGTTGACGTGAATTGTAGTTGTTGAAATGCTTTGAAAGTTTTGAGTTAAACTGTTAGATAAAGATATTATTTTTCTATACCTACCTGAGTTGTGTCCTTTTTATGGTGTAATTACTGCCTTTTTGTACGTGGTCATAAACGCTTTATACACTGCCTCTGAGATAGGCCTAACTGCTCGTGCTACGTTACCACTGGGTTTAGCAGGGGTTGTTAAAGGGGGTGGCCCACTTGCCCTGACTTAGGAAGAAGGGTTTCTATTTGGACAGTGACGCTAGGCATTGCCAACTAGAGACCCCCATTTCTAAAAATGAGTAAGGCTGATCTTTGTAGTTGGCAGTTGCAGGTCAAAAACAAACACTGGAACTTTGTAGAGCGAAGCACTCGATCTTTTTGAAGCAAAGTCTTTGATGGCCCTGAGACTTCAAGAACAGGGGAGAAGCCAGCAATCCCTTGGAGAACACTTTAGGTCAGCACAGCTCAAAGGTAGCAGGCAGCACCCCAGCGCAACAAGGCAGGTAGCAAAGTGGCAGTCCCTCCTGTAGCTCAACAAGCAGTAGGCCAACCTACCAGAGTAGATAGCAGAATGGCAGTCCTGCCAGCACAGCAGCTCTTCTGGCAAGGTGCAGCTAGAGAGCCAGCAGTGTCTAGTTACAGGTCCAAAAAGTGTCTGAATTGAATTGGTCACAGACCCAGTACTTATACCCAAAACTGCCTTTGATGTAGGGGGTGACTCTAAAGAAGCCCTCTGAAGTGCACAATGATTCCTTTCACCCATGAGACCAGTAAAACTAAAGTAGAATTCCTTGACATCTGGATCTATCAATATAACAACCTGATCCAGGTAACCTTGTTCACAAAACTCACGACAAGGAACACTCTGCTCCATTTTGATAGCTATCACCCTAGATGTCAAAAATAGGTCATCCCTTTCAGCCAGCTCCTATGGTTACACACAAACTGTTTGAGCATCGAAGATTATGACATGAATGCAGAGCATCTTAAGACAAAGTTTCTGACTAGAGGTCACCCTAGACAACTTATTAGAGACTGATACAAGAGAACAAAGTACCACAACAGGAAACTGTTCTTCCAAGACAAACCCAAGACAAATTAAGAATAATTGGTTTGTGTCACTCAACACTCAACACTCAAACCTCAATAATAAAATAAGGAAAATCATAAGAACACAGTGGCATATCTTAAATACTGGAGACAACACAACAAAAAAACTTTCTAAACCAGAATACACTTTCGGACGTAACAGCAATTTGAGAAACTCTCTGGTTAAAGCAGTCTGCGTAGAGGAAACAAATTTAATTCAGAAATTGATCACAGGCTGGAAACCTGTCTCAGGTAACCATAAATGTGGCAGTTGTCATGTCTTTTCTTAGGCCATTGTGACAGACACCTTAACTTGTGGAAAAAGGAAAATGGAACTCCCTGAAATGACAAATTGCAGGACATCAATTATTGAATACTTATTCCAATGCCCCTGTCCCTTCCAGTATGTCAGGGTAAGCAGCAGTGAATTTACGCTTTGGTGAACATAAATCTGCCATAAGAAATCACTGAACAGGAGCCCTTCTGGGGAACATTGGTCCGCCAAAAGTCATGGAGATTGATATAAAAAGGATCATCTTGGAAAAGATTAAGATTCTGAAGGCCATTGATCCTGATGCACACCGAAGAAAAAGGAAAGTATAATGGGTTTCCTCCCTTGGAATGTTTGATCATAGTTTGAAAGAAATCTTACCATGAGAAATCCGGAGAGGTATATTTTACCATCCATCTGACCAACGGTAGTGCTGTGCCATGCCCGTGATCAAGACAAAACTCTGCCGTCCGTTCGTACAAGTAAGTCAGCCCCCCTTTCCCTGCAATGAATTCCTACTCTCTCTCGAGGGAACAGGGTCTGTAGCTTTTTGCGTTTAGCCATATATATTTTGATAGCCTTTGGACGCTGTTACCCCAGAATTCTAGTTTGTTTGAAATAACATAATCCTGAAATCAAACACTTCCTGGCTTATGTTTAAGCTTGCAGCCATAGTATACTAATCCACAATAGGAGATTATTTTAACTACTTTTTAGTAATTGACACCCTTCGAGTCCCCCTTATTTTATTTTTCGATTCTTTGCTTAAATCTGTGCATTTGCTAGTAGCCCTTGCATGTTTAGATATGGTAATATACTCTTGCCGGGAACTGCGTTATGTTTAAAATATACACCTATTCTCTTACCTTGCCCCATGGTAAGATTCACCTCAAATCTCCGTTTAGTAACTAACATCTAGGAGTTCTCCCCTGATTGAGTGATCAGATTACTGCCCATTTTATTATTTCTTGGGCATTGTTCCCCCTCCCCCCCCCTCCATGCCTCCCTTTCTTGCAGTTTCTCCTGGGAACTGGATACTCTATATTCACTATTTCTCACAGTAACCTGCAAAAAGTCCTTGCCTCTAACTCACAAACACATCTTCAAATGCCTTTGGAGGGTTCCACATATTTGTGCTCTTTTTTGTTAGCATGTTTCCTCTTACCTCCTACGAACCAACACTTGAAATGATCCTCCTGGGCAACGGAAACTAAGACATTCTGATTTTGACATGCCTCGTTTGAACCTTGTAAGACTTGTTTCTTTACCTGGAACTACTTAGGTGTATGTATTATTCATCTGAATAATTTCTTTTTTATGCTCCATATCCAGGTGAATATATTTGTTAGAAAATCCAAATGATAACTGCCACTTTGTGTTGTTGCCTCCCACTATAATACAGAAAGACCTCTGTCAGATTTGTGCTGGGCACTCTGACCTGACTGTTTACCATATTTTGGTTGGAACATTGGATGCTCTCTATCTGCGTTTCCTCCACCTTTGAGAGACTGTACCTATACTGATGTAGTAGGTATCTGATATCCTGGATACACTTTTGTCAAAACCTGACTGTGTAAATCAGATCTCCGGTTCTATATGCACATGTTCACACTTTGTAGCACAGTATGTCCTTCTATCCTATTTTATTATAGAATTTCACTTGAGGATTTCCTTCAAAAATATGATCTTGATTACCTGCTTGCTTTGGACTGTGTTACTCACTTCCCCCATTTTACTCTTTCCTTAGTCTCTTTCCGAAGATAACTCATCTAAGGTATTCCTCTGCTGTTATGCTCTTTTCCCAATTTCCTACACTGGGTGTTTTCCTTATGATATGGTTCCTCAGATCGTGGTCGGTGATCCCTCATCTGTTTTAGTTCTGTTCTTGTATCTAAAATTTGCTTCAGACCGTATAAGAATTGGATCCGAGCTCCCTGACTGCTCTGTTCTCTCAACCTGGATGGCTTGCTGCCACCATACAAATAGTATGTTCAGCACCCTGATGAAGGTGGCATAACTTGTTCCCTTTGCTTTCTTCTCACAGAAACTCGTCTTGGTGCAATTCTCTGTTTGATACAACTTTTCTGTGTGTACAAAACAGCTGCCAATAATAATTGATGGATTGTATTTAGATTTGTTCTGGTTCATTTAGGAACAACTATAATTTACGTGTATCTACAACATTGGCACCAATTGATAATTGGCCAAATAACATTGTATAACAAATGCATTGCATTATGAACTATGTTTTTAATGTATGGAATGTATGTGTTCACTTAGAATGGCCGTGTATGATTGGGTTGATGTGAGAGTATGAGTTTGATGTTTCTTGTTTGGTTTCGATAGGGAGCCTAAAATAATTAAACTTTTGTAGAATGAGTTCATTTAAAAGAATATACACTAAATATTAACATTTAAACTAAATAGGCCTGCCTCATGATTTTGATTATTTACTGAGTTGTCCCTGTTCGAAAGTCAATTGAGAAGTACACTTTTTGTGCTGTTTGATTACATCTGTGGGGGGTGTTCAGCACTTTGTGTGTGGCCAGGATATTACCTACTGAAGTGTATCAACCCCTCCCATTTCTCTCTGCCCAGGAAGACCCATCAGGATGCAGATAAATACAGATCCTGTTGAGTGTCCTGTGTTGTGGATGTCTAGATGGAATGCACAAATTTAGCTATCACCCGGCCCAGCCCCGATGTGTATTGGAGACAGGCTGTCAGGCACATAGAGCAGTAGGTGCAGAGAAAGGTCCACTTTCTAAAAGTGGAATTTCTAAACTAGTAATATCAAATCCAACTTCACCAGTAAAAATGCTTTATCATTACCAATCCAAAGATATAAACCATGAAAAAGCTACTGCTTCCTGATCAGGAATTGCCACGTAAAAAGGGTATAGGGGAATAGTG
This sequence comes from Lissotriton helveticus, assembly GCF_964261635.1. Taxonomy (NCBI): domain Eukaryota; kingdom Metazoa; phylum Chordata; class Amphibia; order Caudata; family Salamandridae; genus Lissotriton; species Lissotriton helveticus. The sequence continues at coordinate 1,915,157,199 of NC_136065.1, forward strand.
ATTTACCAATTATCATACAGAGAGAATCTTGATTTCATTAAAGACTACGGAAGCTAACATTATGCAATAACCTTTTATTGCTACTCCAACATGCACCCTTTAAAGAATATACATTACATCATAAAGAAAAATATTCCCATAAGAACTTTCAAAACAGCATATAATGCCATGGTAACTAGGCATCCTTATCTTAAAGATGTGACGAAAAACAGCGAATCCCATATTGTTTTATTCGGAAGACTTTAACGAATTGCACTTGACTTGGTCATGCAAGTTTCACAGTAACAGATTCTCTGGAAAAAAATGGAAAATATCAAGTGATACCAATAGGAAAAAACATAAATACATATTCATAGTCTTGCTAATAGGAAGTAGTGGTTAGATTAATATACACTCTAAATAATAGTAAATCATATCCCACAACAAAACTATACAACTTAACCCACAACGGTGTGGTGGGTGGGATAATGTTTGCCTCCGTAGTCTTTAATGAAACCAAGATTCTCTCTGTATGTTATTTGGAGAATCGCCATTTCATTACAAGACCGGAGGCTACCACTATGCATATTTATAGCTTCTCAGCGCCACACTGCTCACATGCTCCACAGCCTTAAGGTAAAAGCTTGCAAAAGTGGAAGCACTTGCCCAGTCAGCTGCTTTCAATATATCTGTAAGTGAACCTACTGATCAAAACACCTTGCTTGGCCATTGCACCTCGAGAAGAGTACACTCCGAATTTAGACAAATCTACGCCTGCTTCAGACATCACCGCTCTCACCCATCTTGAAATGGTAGCTGTAGATACGGCCCTAAAGGCTTTAATAAAAGAGATCGGTAACTGATCCTCTCCATCTGGTCTAAAATCAAGCATGCTTTGCTCATAAACTTTCATGCAATTCACAACAAACAACTTCTTACAGTTGTTAAAAGAGGGCGAAAAATGTGTTCTAGGACATTGTTTTGGTTCTCTTCTATATTTCGAAGAGAACTCCATCTGCCGAATAATATCTATTACAAATATCTAACTCCTTAACACCCGATACTCTTTTAAAAGATATTAGACAGAGTAAAGTCACCAACTTCAGTGATAACTGTTTTCTTGAAAGATAATCATTTTCAGACCAAGAGACAAATAGGTCAAAAATCAGATTAACGTTCCATAAGGAATTATATCTAGTGCTAGGAGGACGTTTAAGTCTTATCCCTTTCATTACCCTGCCGATCAAAGGATCACTACCTATAGCAAAGTAATTCACTAGTGAGCTTCCTGCAGAAATACCCGATCTGTAACAGTTAACTGTTCTATAGCAGAGACCTGATTTGAATACACTTGCAAGAAACTACGCTATATTACAGCAGGAGCCTCCACGAGATCAAAATTCCGTTCCAAGCACCAACTACACCACTTTCTCCCGACTCCTGTATATCTTTTCTTTGACCATGGTGCTCAAGATTCGTGCAGTAGGCTCTTAGACTCTCCTGAGAGGCCTGTGTATCTGCCAGATTTCCTGAAATGCACCGAACAAGAAGGTTCATATTTCTAAAAGGAAGTAATCAAGGCGATGCTGCAATGCTACCTCCTTACCATAAATAACACACTCTGTATTAGTGCAAAAGGAGGGAACACATAACAATTCTCTCCATTCCAAACTTGAAGCAAAGCATCTACTGCCAAAGCCTTGGGATCTGGCCTTGAACTGTAATAGCAATCTACTTGAAAGGTCAATCTGCTGGCAAACAGATCCACCTGAAACGGACTCCACAAGTTCGGAATCCTTTTGAAAAATACTGGGTTCAGTTTCTAATCACTGGAATGCCTTTAAAACCTTGAGTTCTAGTCTGACTCCAACAGAAATACCGAATTTTCTTGGCCAGGTCTGCAAGTTTTATTTATTCTTGCATCCCCTAGGTGATTGATAGAAGATCCTGCTATAAAATGTTCCAATAAGATCAACCCAACACTGTTTCTTAAAATGTTCTTGAAGCTCATCAAAGCATTCAAACCTGCCATAATTTCTAAGCAATTTATGTGTAAAGGAAGTTCCTCCCAGGACCACTTTGTTCCAGTTTCTATCTGTCCTAGCTTTGCACCCCAACCAAGACTGCTTGCATTCAACTCTACTGTATAGCCCAGGACATTCCCAAAAATTGGCTTGCTATTTCAGCTGTCCAGGTTGCTCCACCACCAAAGAAGGTCCTTTCGAGCCTCCGAAGACAGAGGAATTGTGTCTATGTACCATAGACCTTTCCTGAAGCCCAAGGATTTCAGCCTCTGCAGAGTCCCGTAATGCAATGGCCCTGGGGAATCCGTTTGAATGGAAGAGGACAGAAGGCCGACCACTCTTGCCAGACCACGCAAACTCACTACATCCTTTTTGATAAGACATAAGCTATCTCCTCCTTGATCTTGGACAATGTTTTCAGTGGGAGAAGCAACAGAGCCATAATGGTATCGAACTGAAACCCCAGGATTTCCAGACTATGAGTAGGAATCATGAACATACTTCTCCACATTGAAAATTAACCCTAATGCTTCTATGAGATCAGTTGCCCATTTCATGTGCTTCAGCAATTCTTCCTGATCTTGAGACATCAGAAGCATATCGTCTAGGTAAATCACTAAGGGGCAGATTTACAAGGACTGGAGCATCACTGCATATTAGCAGGGATGCGCCAATAAAGATGCGACATGCAGGAATACCCTTGCGCCACCACGGATGCGTTGCATTTTACAATGTGACACACCGTGGCGCAAGGATAGTCAGATGCGTGTTACATCTTATGTCGTAAGGGCAGCGCATTTCTGGAGTCGTGTCGCAAGCACGACGCAACTCCTGCAATGCTCAGAGGCACCCTATATCTAACATGCTGCGTCACGTCTTACACCTGCTTCAAGGTTTTGACGCAGCAGGTTTGTAAAAGTGACTCTGTGAAGTCTTGTAAATTTCACTGCGTCATTTTTATGGGGCTTCCTGGCGACGGAACGCCCACCCTGCATACATTATACCTGACACAGGTATAATGTAGCTCAGGGGTTTACAAATTGACGCATCTCACTAGATGCTTCACGTTGTTAATCTGTTGTATAGTGGTGCATTGTTTATGATGCCGTTGCGTCACAAAAGTGACGCAACTCTGTCATAAAAATGTTGCAAGGGGCTTGTAAATCTGCCCCCAAATGCACACCTCTCCTTCTCAAGAAGGTCTTAGGACCTTGGTGAAGAACTAAGGGGCTGAAGAGAGACCAAAGGGAAGAAACAAAACTGATAAATTACCACTTTCCAACTGAACTGCAAATGCTTCTGAGAAAGTAGGTCCATAGGAATTGTGAAGTATGTGTCTTTGAGGTCCAACTTCACAAGCCAATCTTTTTTCTTGCGGAATGTCCCTTAAAGATGGATTCCTTCCATCTTGAAGTGTCTGTAAACTAGAAACTTATTTAGTTCCTGAAAGTTTATCACTAGACCCCAACCATTGTCCTTTTTAGGTCGAGCTGACGTTAGCATTCATGCGAAGCATGAATGCTGTCAGCTCGACAACTAATGTGATCCGTTTTCAGGAGAGTGGACACCAAAGTGTTACGAGCGTTTTCAGGGTCGGATTTGACCTCGGGAGCGAGCGTCTGGTAGCTGCGCATGCGCAAAGCCGCTGCGCATGCGCAAAGCCCTTGCTCACACACAGGCAGCCCCCACCTCTCTGCATGCACGCACGCACACACACACACAGGCGCGCGCATGCACACGCAGGCATACAGCACCCATACAGGCACACATACAGGCACACTATCCGCTACCTCGCATTCTCTCTCAATCACACACAGTCACGCATGTGCACACACGTTCCCTCGCGCACACACGCACACACTCCCCCCCCCCCACGCATACAAACAGGCACGCACGCACTTTACATCAGCCCTGGGCCCCACTCACCAACTGCGCTCTTCCGGCGGGGCTCCTCACGGCGCGTCTCCATCTAAATCGGGGCTCCCTCAGGTCAGAGGAGCCCCGCAACAGGCGCCACACTCCTCCTTCTCCCCGGCCCCCTCCTGGGGACCCGGGCTACACCGGACGGCAGGGCGCTCCATGCGCCGGCAGCTCGCGGACCTGGGGAGGCGGGACTTCCGGTCGGCCGCGAGCGGATTGGCCGGCCGGCCAAGAGCTTCCAAGAGCTTCCGGGTCGCCGCGGGCAGCGTGGCGGCACTCTCCCGATCACTGGGTTGTGACACGGCCAATGCAATCAGGGAAGAAAGGCTTGTTTGTGGAGCCCTCTGGGGCGCCTCCGTCCTCGCTGCCAGCTCAATGGCACCTTTTCTTGCTGAAGGGGTGAAAAGTTCCGTTTTCTTCCTCTCCCGCCTCATCTGATGACATGAGCGCCGAGTGCGCTCGACCAAAGGTAAGTGGAAAGAAACATCTAGGCCTCGGGCGCTCTCTGCTCGCGAGCATAGGTTGTAAAACGTACACCTCGCTAGCCAAAGGCAACAGCGACCTCGGTATGAGAGATTGTGTGTGGTGCGCAGGTCAGCGAAGGTCACTCGAGGGAGCCTCGTTCTGATCTAGCAGGCATGGCAGCCGGAAGAGCTGACACGGCCCCCGTCCCATGGCGCCTCCACGCAGCCCTGCACACTCCTTTCGTCAAGTAATTGGATTAATACCCGCTTCCTCCGGCTAATCTCCAAACGTGGGCGCGCGTTATTTAAAATCCTGCGGGATATTCTCCTTTTACACGAAGGAGGAGCACTTTATCCCTCTGCGCGCACTATTAGCCGCTTAACATCAGAACTAATGTGCGTGAAGCGACAGCGCAATCCCGGAGTGTCGTTTCGTCTCTGCAGATTCAGGGCTCTGATCCAGCTGCAATCCTGCTTTGCATTTTTTTGCTTCTCTGCAACATGTTCATCATGACTTGCTATGCACATGTTGTAGCGATATAGGTTGCATGATTCTAGGAGGTAAAATCATCCAATACCATATATGTTAAACTCATTGGATTTTAGTTTTGGAGGTGTGATATGGTTAGAACCAAGCCCTAATGGGCAGATGAGTGATGGTGGTGGCGGAGACTCATGAATAGGCTGCTACGGGGATTTAAGTAGGATGTAAAAAATGGGGGTTGTCTCTCAAAGCGGGAAGGCCTTTGTAATAAAGGGCGTGGTTTAATAAAAAATAAAGCACTAAAAATATGTGCTTAGCATAGTGCGCCGGCCGACTGGTATTTTTCTGCTTCTGTCATTGCATCCAGGTGTAAAATACAGCAAGTAACATTAAAACAAAACAAAAAGCCAGGACTATTGGCTTTGTCAATGGTTTGTTAGTTGCATATGCTTCAGTTCTAAAATGATGAGACTGTGCAAGAACTATAACGAGTCTCTTTTACACTGATGAGGAGTACCTCGGAGGAAATGAAGAACTGACTCTCCCACCCACTCACTGACTCTCCCACCCACTCACTGACTCTCCCACCCACTCACTGACTCTCCCACCCACTCACTGACTCTCCCACCGGCTCACTGACTCTCCCACCGGCTCACTGACTCTCTCACCAGCTCACTGACTCTCCCACCCACGCACTGACACTCCCACCCACGCACTGACTCTCCCACCCACGCACTAACTCTCCCACCCACTCACTGACTCTCCCTCCCATTCACTGACTCTCCCTCCCACTCACTCTACCTCACACTCACTCTCCCTCCCACTCACTATCCCTCCCACCCACTCACTCTCCCACCCACCCACCCACTCACTCTCCCACCCACCGACTCTCCCACCCACTCACTGACTCTCCCTCCCACTCACTGACTCTCCCACCCACTCACTGACTCTCCCACCCACTCACTGACTCTCCCACCCATTCAATAACTCTCCCACCCACTCACTAACTCTCCCACCCACTCACTGACTCTCCCACCCACCCACTCACTGACTCTCCCACCCACCCACTCACTCACTGACTCTCCCACCCACCCACTCACTGACTCTCCCACTGTCACGCTCTCCCACTCTCAACAATACATATATTGCATTACAAATGCAATAGGTGTCACATTTGCGAAAGTATAAGCTATTGGCATTGTAAATAACAATGCTATTAATTTATCCATTTTCAAAACCAACACATAAAAAAAATATTGTCATTTACAATGCCAATAGCTCAAACTTTCCTAATGCGAGACCTATTGCATTGCAAATGCTTGTTCTTTACTAGGGAGACAGTACTTACAAAATCCTTTCCTGGGTTGGACACCTTGCACATAGCTCCTTTGAGTAACATTTGAACCATCTCTGAATCTACCAGTGCCGCTTGATCTAGGACCATCTCCCTTGATTAACACCTTTGGTAATGCGACTAGCAGAACTCCATCTTGAAACCCCTCAAAGTCTGCAGCACCCAAGAATCGTTTGTTATGGCTGACTAATTTTGGACAAAAAAATAGTCTTCCTTCTACCCTTGAGCGGGAAGAACCAATAGGTGGGGAAAATCGTACCTTCATGTCCAGCACCCTGGAATCTGCCTCTGCTGCCTCGTGCACGAGGGGCTCAATCTCTTTGCGGGAAGAAAGTACTGTTCGCACGGTGGTTCCTTCTGTAACCACGCTGCCTCTGCTCATAGTACTGAGACCTCTGATTCAGCGGCTAACAGCCATTCCCGTCCTGTCAGCTCTTCTAAAAACACTTTGTTGACCATGCACCTCTTGTTCGTCTGTGCCTTACTAAAGGCAGAGAAAGTCAAGACATTCTTTCCGAGTGTCACGATAAAATTCTCTCCGAAGTGTAGACCATTCTGGTCTCCTTGTTAGCAAGATCTCCCAACTGAGGGTTTATTCTCATTAAAATAGCTCCCCTATGCTTGGCAGTCAAGCCAGCATTGGCATTACTGAGAAGGCATAAAGCCCACTGACTTCAACCACGGAGAAGCTCCACGTCCACGGAGATGCCCTCAAATGAGGCTTCTTCTGCCAAGTCCAGCATTCTGACAGGTGGACCCAGAGGGTCTAACACCTTATCCTGGCACTGCTTAAGGCAGCACTAGGGTCCTTTCCTGTCTTTAACCGAAAGGTCAATAACTCTGGGTCTAAATTAAAAGTCATCCCTGAAGTTTTGTCAAGGAAAGCCCTGGGGCACTCTGCCCTCATTCAATTTTGCATCGCTATATCAAGGGACTTGTGAATCCAGATCTTAATAAAGGTTGCTACATGCTCCATTGGCCACCAATCTGACCGTCTCGGATGTGTGATATGGGTAGGATTAAACATCTGCACACCGCAAGGGTCCTTAATTGTGTTTGAACTAGAAGGCTGGTCCAACTCCTCATCGAGGAAATCATTATCTAGGGTTTCTAGAGGAGCAAACATATATTCATCATCCTCAGAATCCATTCCAAATGGGTATTCCTCATTATTTGTACCATGAAGGTCACGCAATCTTTTTGTGCTGCAAAGGGCACCTATACTAATTGCGCCAATATGGCTGCTCTTACTAGTATGCCGCTATAGACACCTGGGTTATCTGTAGCGCTTTGCCTACCCTAGGATTGCTCTCACTCTTTTGCAGCTTTTAGCCTGCCCACAGAAAGTACTTCATTAGTCATGTGCCTGGTCTGTTTTTGAGGCCTTACCTCCTTTTCTAAACAAACGGTGTTCCTCCTCTGAAAGGATCAAATAATCCTCCTCAGCAGAAGAAATCCTTTTCTTTGTATTAAGAATGGCTTCTACTGCCTCCTTTAGGGAGGACTTAAACTCCCTCCCAAAAATCTCCTAAACATATTTTCATTGAGGGGAGTGTCAACAGTTACCTGTACTTCATTATCAGACACGATGTCTCAAAAAAGGAAAACTACCTTTATATCCAGCCCTGTGGACGAAGGCACAGACATCTCCCTTACCGCCCGATTCTGGGCTGTGCCTACATAGGATTCAACAAAGGGGATGATGGACGGAGTGTTGAACATTGCAAACACTCACCCCCAGTCAACTGATCTGGGTTTAATCCATCATCATTCTTTAGCTCAATCTGCCACCCCAGTTCAGACATGGCCATATGCAAATCAGTCCGGCCCTGTGCCTCATGGGAACAGTCTAGCCCGAACTTCCAAGCCATGTCTTCCCTGGACCGGAAACAAGCATCCTAGAACCGGTTTCTGGCTAATCAGCCGTCATCAGCCAGGCCAGCCTGAATCCAGTAGCAAAGTGAGCAAGGGACCCATGTCTGGGCATACCCTGCCAACTTAGGGTGAACAAAGCAAAACCAAAGGGGATGATAGACGGAGTGTTGAACATTGCAAGCACTCACCCCCAGTCAACTGATCTGGGTTTAATCCATCATCATTCTTTAGCTAACTCCGCCCCCCCAGTTCAGACATGGCCATATGCAAATCAGTCTGACCCTGTGCCTCATGGGAATAGTCCAGCCCGAACCGAGCAAAAAAACGATGGATTTAGGCCCAGATCTCTCTACTGGGGTGAATGTATGACATTGTTCTGCATTCTGTCCATCAATTGTTCTTTTTGCATTTGTCACCCCGAGTGGGACGGGTATGCTCAGACGTGAGTCCCGTGCTCTCCATGCCACTGGAATCAAGCTATCCTGGCTGAAGAGGGGTGAAACCCCTAAACCGGTCCTAGGATGCTTGTTTCCAGTTCAGGGAGGACCCGGCTGGGTAGTTCGGGATGGACTGTTCCCATTGGGCGCAGGGTCAAGACTGATTTGCATATGGCTAGGTCCAAACTGGAACAGCATGGTGAGCAAAAAAACAATGGATTTAGGCCCGGATCTCTGTTTTGGGGTGAAAGTATGACATTGTTCTGCATTCTGTCCATTAATAGTTCTTTTTACATTTGTCACCCCGAAGGGTATGCTCTGATGTGAGTCCCGTACTCTTCATGCCACTGGAATCAAGCTATCCTGGCTGAAGAGGGGTGAAACCCCGAAACCGGAACTAGGGTGCTTGTTTCCAGTCCAGGGAGGACCTGGCCTGGCAGTTCGGGTTGGACTGCTCCCATTGGGCGCAGGGTCAAGACTGATTTGCATATGGCTAGGTCCAAACTGGAACGGCATGGTGAGCAGAAAAACGATGGATTTAGGCCCAGATCTCTGTATTGGGGTGAAAGTATGACATTGTTCTGCATTCTGTCCATCAATAGTTCTTTTTGCATTTGTCACCCCGAGTGGGAAGGTTATGCTCAGATGTGAGTTCCGTGCTCTCCATGCCACTGGAATCAAGCTATCCTGGCTGAAGAGGGGTGAAACCCCGAAACCGGTCCTAGGATGCTTGTTTCCAGTGCAGGGAGGACCTGGCCTGGCAGTTCGGGTTGGACTGTTCGCATTGGGCGCAGAGTCAAGACTGATTTGCATATGGCTAAGTCCAAACTGGAATGGCATGGTGAGCAAAAAAAGGATGTATTTAGGCCCAGATCTCTCTACTGGGGTGAATGTATGACATTGTTCTGCATTCTGTCCAACAATTGTTCTTTTTGCATTTGTCACCCCGAGTGGGAGGGTTATGCTCAGACGTGAGTCCCGTGCTCTGCATGCCACTGGAATCAAACTATCCTGGCTGAAGATGAATGAAACCCCCAAACCGGTCCTAGGATGCTTGTTTCCAGTCCAGGGAGGACCTGGCCTGGCAGTTCGGGCTGGACTGTTCCCATTGGGCACAGGGTCAAAACTAATTTGCATATGGCTAGATCCAAACTGGAATGGAATGGTGAGCAAAAAAAATGATGGATTTAGGCCCAGATCTCTGTACTGGGGTGAATGTATGACATTGTTCTACATTCTGTCCATAATAGTTCTTTTTGCATTTGTCACCCCGAGTGGGACGGGTATGGTCAGACGTGAGTCCCGTCTCTCCATGCCACTGGAATCAAGCTATCCTGGCTGAAGAGGGGTGAAACCCCGAAATCGGTCCTAGGATGCTTGTTTCCTGTCCAGGGAGGACGTGGCCTGGCAGTTCGGGCTGGACTGTTCCCATTGGGCGCAGTTTCAAGACTGATTTGCATATGGCTAGGTCCAAACAGGAATGGCATGGTGAGCAAAAAACGATGGATTTAGGCCCAGATCTCTGTACTGGGGTGAATATATGACATTGTTCTGCATTCTGTCCATCAGTAGTTCATTTTGCATTTATAGGATACACAGCTGGAAAGAGGAGACTAACAGGAGGTCACGGAAAGTGCTCCGAGCCCCGCGTCTCTTCCGCTACTATTCTCATTGAGGGAGGTTTGCGGTTAAAGAAAAAATTGCTGGAAACCTCGGGTAGTAGCCTGTGTTCCCGGAACACAGCAAATTTACAATAATCTAAAGCCATCAGGGACAGCCCTAAAAATATGTCTAAGAATGAAACAAGAGACTTAAGGTAAATTCCTCTTAAAACTAAATAAGAGGTTTAAGAGTACACATTCCTCAAAGTAAACCTGAATAAAACCTAATACCTTAATAACAACCCAACAAAAAATTGGAAGGGAGTGAGAAGAAAGAACACTGTGACACTTACCTGAGAAGATCTCAGGTAAGAAAACAGTTATATTAAGAACCACTACAAGCGAAGTTAAGCTAAAGCAAGTGAAGGCATACTTAAATGTAGAAGAGCAGCGAATGAAAGAGGAAGATGCCTAGTTACCATGAAGTCATATGCTGTTTTGAAAGTTCTTATTTGAATGTTTTTATTCATAATGTTATGTGCGTTCTTTAAAGGGCTGCATGTTGTGGCAGCAATAAAAGTTTATTGCATAATTGTAGCCTCCGGTCTTGTAATGAAATTCCCAATGCTAACCTATGAGTGGGGTAGGCCTCACAGTGGTGAAAAATGAATTTTGCTGTCTGTCACTACCAGGGCATGTAAAACACAACAGTACATGTACTACCTTTAACTTACATAGCACCCTGCCCTTAGGGGTGTCTTATATATTAAAAGGGGCGTTTTAGGGGTTGGCAATTAATTTTAACTGCCAAGTCGAAGTGGTAGTAAACTGCCCACACAGGTACCGTAGTGGCTGGCCTGAGACAGGTTCGAAATGCCACTTCTGTGGGTGACACAATCAGTGCTGCTGCCCACTAGCAGCATTTAACCTACAGGCCCTGGGTATATGGGATACCACTTTAAAAGTGATTTACAAATAAATTAAATATGTCAATCAGGTATACACCAATTACACACAAGTTTAGGAAAAAAGCCAGTGCACTTTAGCACTGATGATTAGCAGTGGTATAGTACTCAGAGTCCTAGGGCCAACAAAAAGATACTGCAAAAAGTGGAGGTAAAAAAGCAAAAAGCTTAGGGGAAGACCACCTTATGGATACTAGGTCTAACAATCATGAAGCAAAGATGCAAATAACATGACCAAATGTTGGGATGGAAATGTCCTCTGCATGGTATTAGACGTGCACCCTTGCCCTGAGTGCCCAACTGTACTTACGTCTGGATCCCTAATGCTGATTTTGTTGTCTTAGGCAAAAATGATCATGTGTGTGCACCATAACATTTGACTTTCTCGTGGATTGCGGTCTTGTTGCCCAAGCCGCTACCCTCATAGTAGTGAAAGGCTACTGCCTTCACAAGGAGTGCAGCAGCATGAGCAAGTGAGGGCAGCACACCGTGTAGTGATCATCAGTAGGAGTGAACAGGTCCTTTTCATCTGTGCCCCTGGAGTGTGGCCTACAGGCTCACTCATCTAAAGTTCCGCTGCTATGAATTTAACCCACCCTTGGCCTACATCAGTTTGGTTTGTAGTGCTGCGCAGTACATGTGAGATGTGTGTGCCTGTGAAAGGTACAATACGGGGCTAATGCAGTACTATGCAGGGCATGCATTTGATATTTGTTGGGTGTATGTGAGCCTGTGAGTGGCACAACGCATGAAGGTTGTAGTGCCGTAAATTGCCTGTAAGTTATATGCTTCTGCTGGGTGTATGTGTGCCTGCAAGTGGTACAATACATGGCTAACTCTGGGTTCCATTTCAGGACACCCAGTGCTACATGGCGAAACATGAAGTGAGGTGGTAGATGAATCTCCCATACACATTTGTGTATTACTGCATTCCTGTAAGCTGGGTGGGACTCACTGGAGAGAGGTTGAGCTAGGCTCCCCAGTACACTTCAAAGGGTGCTCTTTGATTCAGAGAGAAGTCACAATGAAGTTTCCTGGGCACATCTCAGGAAGGTAATCGGGATAAGAGAATTATAAAAAGTGGGGCTAAGGCCCTGACTGACCTTTTAATATACATGTCATGTGGCTGACATCCAGGTGTGAACTTCTAGTCACTTCCATGGCCTGTGTTGTGGGCTATCAGATTTGGAGTTGCTCTTTCTGTGACCGGCTGCTTTCAGGAGGAAGAGAGAGAAGAGTAGTGGGCACTGCAAAAGGAAGGAGGGTCCCACAAATTGTCCACTATCAAGCAGCCAGTTGGGCTGCACGACAAGGAGAAGCTCTGCAAGACTTCTGCCTGTGACCAAGACTGGGGGCCATGGCCTGCTAATCTCCCAGCTGGGTGAGGGAACATCACTCAGGAAATCCAGGACAACCTGCCCTCGAACCTGGAGCACCAGAGCCTGCCTTCTTGCCAAGACCAGTGTGCCCTGTGGGAAGAGGAGTTGGAGGGAGCTAGTTCCGGTGGGGAATTCTGTCAAGTTGTTTCCTTTAGCACGGTGTGAGGAGATGGCTGCTGCACAGAGCAGGTCATTGCCCATGTGCATAAAAAATCTTTTCACCCTTGTATGCCAGATGAGTGCAGCCGTGAATTAAACTGTGATTGTTGCTGCACAGAACAAGTCATTGTCCACGTGCAGGAAGGAACCGGCAATCCCGTATGACAGGAGGGGCCGCCATATGGCGATTGCAGTACCTAATGGGCTGTAGCTTGTAAGCTGTGGAAATTTGGCGACCCTTTATGCCGGTAGGGGCTGCCATGAACAGATTTCCGTGATGAGTGGGCCATAGCCCATGTGTGTTTGCTATGATCACTCCGAGCCCCCGTAATGTGTTCTGCCCTGAATCACTACTATATCCACAAGATCACCTGGGGCTTCCTGAAACATCATAGTCATGCACAACACAAAGAGGTAGTATCACAGCTGGCTAGAGCAGTCAGGAACACAGTAGTTACATGTGTAGCACGAGGAACACATAATGGTCAGGTTTAATATCAAGGCATTTAGGTTATCTAGGGCCCGATGTAGGTAGGCAAATACCGGTCGGAAACGGCCGAAAATACCTATTTTCGGCCGTTTCCGTTACCGATTCTGTGAAATACCGAATCGGTAAAATTACCGAATCTGTAATTTAACATGTAGGTAGCACTGTAATCAGTGCTACAAGGGTTTAAGAATTCGTTATTTACCACCAACTAGAAGTTGGTGGTAAATAATGAAAAACCTTCAGAAAGCATTTTTTTTGCTTTAAACTTTGTGCCATGTTGCAGACATACATGCCCTAAGGGCATGTATGTCAGCAACATGTGCACCCATGCACAATTGAGGGGTGCAACAGGGTGTCAAAGTGACACCCTGTCCCCCTTGCAAATTCGGTAATTTTACCGAATCGGTATTTACTGATTCGGTAATTGGCATTGATTTCTATGGGCCTCAAGGCCCATAGGATTCAATGGCAATTACCGAATCGGTAAATACAGATTCGGTAATTACCAAATTTTACCGATTCGGTAATTTATAAATAGAAATTACCTACATCCCATTTACCTACTCTTAAATACCGAATCAGTATGATTCGGTATTTAAGAGTAGGTAAATCGAGATTACCAAAAAAGGAAATTGGGTGTTCCCTGGGTTTTTGTTTCTAATGGGGAACCAAAACATTCATTCGTCTCTTTGTACCGTCACTCAGCCACTGGCTCACCCCTATGCTCTAGTAGAACCACAAAAACATAGATTATATGTACAAACTTCAGAGTCTTTATTATAAAAAAAATTTTGATTAAAAAAGTGCTCAATACATTATAAAACATATACTTGTCAGAAATGATAAAAACAATATTCATCTATTCAGTGGTGCCTAGATTCCAGGATTATTGTTCGAATACTTGGGCATTAAGATACACAAATTTCCACACTTTCAAAGACATCAGTTGCAATAAAAAGTAATTATACAATATACAATTAATACATCCCCTTCGGGGTAGTCGAAAAACCCAGGGAACACCCAATTTCCTTTTTTGCAATATTACCCTGTTCCTGTGGGTGTTAATAGAAGGGTACTCTCTTTCCTTTTTAACCAAATCGAGATTACCTACATCGGGCCCCAAGTGTTTAAAGGGAGATCTGTCCCTAGAATTCACCAACAATTCAATTTGGTCCACTTGCAATAAGTTACCCCTACATTGATAATCTTCTGGAACCTTCTGGAAACTTCTTGGCAGCCATTGTTTTGTTGCAGACCCTTCTGGAACCTTCCCGGCAGTCCAACTTCCTGGAACAACTTCATTTTTGATTGTCCAGTCATCCCAGTGGACAGCATACCAGCATCCCCAGTCTTCACCAATTCTGAGACTACAAAACCCTTCAAAAGAAAACACTCCGATGAGTTCAATTAGTCCTAAACTACAATCTGCGTGCTTAACATCTCACTTAAGTAGAAATATGAGAGACTTATCTTCGATTTAAGAGAACATTTGTGAGACATTGTGTGAGACTAAGCATGATTGTTGGAGGAGATCGCTGAGGTAGGAACAGGACTTAACAGCCACATATAGCTAAGAACTCATTAGTGCGATTGAGATTGCAATATTCTAGGGCCTCAGTGACTAAGGCAGATTTAGACAAACGCTCAAGCACCAAGTCCAGAGTCTGCATCTGCAGTCGAAAAACCTTTGAGGTTTGACATTCATACTTTGTCCACGAGTTAAGAGAGGCTTGAATGAAAGAAACGGTACAGGGGGAGTTTTGCACAAACATGGAAGGCCACAGTGGGGATTGAGCATCCAGTGGTATAGAGGTGTTTTAAACATTGTCTTTAATCCTTGAAGTGTAACACCCAGAGCATTTAATCGAAAAGAAGAGAGGCAGCGCAATAAAAGCAGTCACGGACATCACCAAGCAGAGTGGTGTGAATGGGGATTTGGGGGGGCAACCGACCAACGGGAGGCTTGCCCCCACGGGTAGTTTTGGGGCCGTGGGGGGGGGTTAGGGGCACCGGAGCACAGCAGAGCTAGTTGGGCTGGTTGGGCTGGGGGAGGTCCCTTGGGCTTCGTTTGGGCTGTTTTTGGGCTGGGGGTTAGTGTAAGCGGACATCTTGTGTCGCTGGGCACCATTTTGGTGCAACGACTCAGCAGCCAGCAGCAGGGCAGTGGGGGCACGAGTTTTTGCGAGTTTTTGTTAGGGCTGGTGCGCGGTATTGGCGATGGGAGCGGGTCTTACTTGCTTGCTGGGCCCCACTTTTGGTGTTGGCAGTGCGGCGGGAAAAATGGCGGCGATCGGTGACCCCCGGGTGCCGGAGGCTCTCCAGCTGCTGGGGGAGCCGGGCCGCATGGACCTGGTGCGGCCCGATCTTCAGTTAAGGCCGCCGCGGCGTGCTGCAAACGGCGCCGCGGCAGCGGTAATTGCCTGTGGGCTTCTGCGGTCTCGGCCGCGGAAGGCCCCAGGAGGTGGGAGGGGCAGGAAGGGGGCGGGCGAGGGAGGCCGGCGGGGCAAGTCCGCGATGCGGTGTGGGTCCAGGAAGGGGGCGAGAGGTCGCAAGGGGGCGAGGGGGCACCCGGTGCTGGATTTTGTGGACAGGGCTGGGGGCGAGGGGGGCGGGCTGGGGAAGGATCCGGGGGCTCAGGGAGGGGGGGTGGGAAGCGCGGGGGACAACGCGGGGGGAGACAAGCAGTTGATGAAGTTGGGGAGGGGGCAGGGGTCCTGTGCGTGAGGTGGGGGTGCCCCAGGAGTGAGCAGATGGGGGGCTGGCAGAGTGGGGCGATGGTCAGGGTGACGGGAGGGCGGGTTCCTATTTACTTATTGAGGAGTTGGACATGGAGGAGGAGGGAGGCGAAGAGGGGAGAGGGGGGTTGCTGGGTGGGGAGAGCGACCTAGATTGGGGGTCATCGTCGGGGAGGGGAAGAGCGTGGTGGGCCCGAGCAGGTCTCCATCGCCGGGGAGGGTGCGGGGTGGGGGCAGAGGTGGGGGGCAGCAGAGGGTGGTGAACTGGGGCCCGGGTGTGGTGGGGGAGGAGGCAGGGGGTGGGGGAGGGGAGGAAGCGGAGGGGGGTGGTGGGGGCTGGATGGGGGAGGTGGGGCCGGGCTGGGGGTACAAGGGGTGGGGAGGGGGAGTGGGACCCCAGTGTGCGGCATGGGCGGAGGGGGTGGGGGCAGGGGGAGCGGGCGGGGGGGTGGGGCGCCCGGCACAGAAGGGGGGCCACTCAGCGCGGGGGGACGGGGTACGCGGATGGGGTGGGGCGAGGCTAGCTCTTGGGGAGGGGATGGTTGAATTTTCACCCCGGCATGCTGGACTCCACCTTTTTTCTTTGGCAGGACAGGTTGTCGAGGCGCTCGGGTGAGCAGCTTGCGGCTCTGCTCTAACGAGGGGATGGGCCGGCTCTGCCTGGTACGGGCGGTCGCGCTCCACCGTGGGACATGCCATTGGACAACTTGGGGCGGTGACGGAAAGTGTCTTTCCGTCGCCGCCAGCCCACCCCCGAAGGGTCGCGACGGCCACCGGGGGGAAGGTAGTGCCTGCCGTTCCAGTTAATTCAATGCTTGGTGAGAAAGAGGCAGTGGAGGAGAGGGAGTGCGTGGACCTGGTGGATTTGATGCGAGTGTGCAGGGAGAAGGCAGGGTTGAGCCGGCTGGAGTCCATGGACGGCCGGGGTGTGCGGGTTGTTGGAGCGGTGGAGTCTGAGGAGGAGGGGGAGATACGGGAGGGGGAGGGGGGATCGAGTAATCTTGTTGGCAGTGTTTTACAGGTAAGGCCACAGCAGGACGCGCTCAGAGTGACGCCCCCCTCAGCTCCACTGGTTAGGCGGTGGGATCCAGTTTGGACGCCGACCTTGACACCAGGTAAGGTTGGAGGCGGAGTGGGGAGTGGCGCGAGCAAGCGGCGCTGTGTGCAGGTGTCGGTGGGGACGGATGCTGGAGGGGATGAAGGAGGGCATTTGGAGAAAGGCTGTTACATGCGGGACACCGGGGTGGGCACAGACGGCTTGAGCGGCGTTGGCGGGGCGTCAGCGGTGGGAGGCGAGGAGGCAGGTGCGGGAGAAAACGCGTGTACGAGGGATGCGAAGGCGGGGCCGGGCACGGCCGGAGGGAAGGAGAATTGTGTAGTGCCGGTGCGCAAGCTTCCGTACATGGGGTTGACCAAGCCACTGGGGGCGCACCTGTCGGCGGGGACGAAGGAGAAGATCTGGAAGTGGGAGTATATCGATATCTTGAAGTTGTTGCACAGGGAGTTGACTTCGAAGGAGGGGTCCAAGGAGGAAGAGCAGGAGTTGGAGCGGCGCCCTAAGATCCCTTGTGTGATTGACAATTGGTCGGCGGCCTTCCATATATATACGCCAGCGTATATTGTGAGAGGTTTCCGGATCGGTCCATTGCGCTTTTTAAGTACATGGACGTGGTGCGGAGGGCACAGGTGACGTATGGTGGGTACGCCTGGTCCCACTATGACGAGGAATTCCGGGCACGTATAGCGCCCGATCCGGAGGAAAAGTGGGGGGAACTAAATTCGGATCTGTACCAGCAAACGATGGGTGGGGCTAAGTTCAGGCAGACGGTGTATACGGCCAGCGGTCTGCCGCTCGCGCCGACCCCCTGTTTGGCTCGCCCCACCCGAGATGGGGTGGGGCAGGGTGAGTCCACAGGGCAGACCCCGGTCGGGGCCTGCTGGGATTTCAATAAAGGGGCGTGTGGTCGCCAAACGTGCCATTTCCGGCACGAGTGCTCCAACTGCGGGGGGCGGCGGCATTCCAGGGGTGCGCTGCTGGGTTGTCATCGGACCGCCAGGACAACAGCACGCGCAGGGAGGGACGCAGAGCGGAGGTCCACAGGGTGGGGGAAAGGGGGTTGAAGGGGGTGTCGGGGACTATGGCAAAAGGCTCGTACGCCGGTTAGACTGGCACGGATGGAACCCTGGCTGGCTGAGTACCCGCGGGCGGAAGATGCGGCCGGTTGCGTCTGGGGTTCCGGGAGGGGTTTCGGCTGGGCTATGAGGGCCCACGGATTGCGCGCTGGGCGGACAATCTTAAATCGGTGAATGCTTGCGAGGGTGACGTGGCGCGGAGGTTCGTGGCGGGAGTGGGACAGGTCGCTATGATGGCGAAGCGTGACATTAAGTCGGCGTTCCGTTTTCTCCCGGTCCACCTGGATGACCACCAGTTACTGGGGATTCAGTTTGACGGTGGCTTTTTTGTGGACAAGGCATTGCCGATGGGATGCTCAGTCTCCTGGGTGTTGTTTGAGCAATCAGTTCCTTTCTGCAGTGGGCTTTTTCCAGGCGCACAGGCTCTGAGGCGGTGACGCACTACCTGGATGACTTCTTTCTGGTGGGGCGACCCGGTGCAACGGACTGCCAGCGGCTGCTGGACAGTTTGGCAGGGATGATGGAGGAATTTGGGGTCCCCCTGGCACCAGAGAAGACACACGGTCCCAGTACTGTGTTTGTCCTTTCTCGGTATAGAGCTCGACTCGGCTGCCATGGAAGCACGCCTGCTGGAGGACAAGAGGTCGGTCATGTTGGCATTGGTGGACGACATGCTGGGCAAGCTGAAGGTTGGGAATGGGACGTCCAGGTCCTCTTGGAGCATCTCAAAATTGCTTGTCGGGTGGTTCGTGCGGGTCGTACCTTCTGTAGAAGGTTGGGCTGGGCGTTGTCGGGTTTGACCCTTCCCCATTACCACATGCGCCTGTCGGCAGGGGTGAAGGAGGACTTGCGGATGTGGCGGGCTTTCCTAGAACGGTTCAATAGGGTGTCGATGACGCCGGCAGAGGACTGGGAGTTGGGCGTGATGCTGTACTCCGATGTGGCGGGTGCCGGCGGTTTTGTCCTGTATTGGGACGGGCGGTGGAGCACGGAGCAATGGCCAGCACATTGGCAGGCAGGGGGCCGTAGCATCGCTTTCTTGGAGTTGTTTCCGTTGTTGGTGGCAGTCACGGTGTGGGCAGGTGCGTTGGCACACAGGAGGATGTTGTTCAGAGTGGACAACATGGCTGTGGTACACGTGGTGAACAGGCAGTCGGCGCGGGACCTGCAGGTTTTGAAGCTGATGAGAGGTTTGTGCTGCGCTGTTGGGAGAATGACATTATGTTTCATGCGCGCCACGTTCCGGGAGTGGACAATGACATTGCGGATGCTTTGTCTCGTTCACAGTGGTAGAGGTTCCATGGGCTAGCCACGGCAGCGGAGACGGTTAAGACGTCGGTTCCGGGGGAGCTCTGCTCGGTAGGAGATGTCGGGTTGTTCAGCTGGTGGGGGCGTCGGTGGCCGTGTCCACGTGGAAGGCGTACGCGCAGGCGTGGGAGGAGTTCCGGCACTCGGGTGCGGTAAGGTACGGGGATCCTGGGCAGCGGGAGGAGCAGGTGGTACGGTTCATGTTGAGTCTGATGGACAGGGGTTGTCGCGGGGGACGATTGCGGGCTTGGATTGGTGTGTTGCCGTTTGTGGGCCGGTGCGGAAGCGAGGCGGTACTGTTTTCCACGCTCATGTCCTGGATGTTCTTTGGAGAGTTTCGGGTGTCGGAGTTGGTAGGCTCGAAAGGAGGCCGGGGACTCCTGTGGCAGGACGGGGAGATGCGGGACCGGGAAGTTGCGGTGCGTGTGCGGCATGCGAAGAGAGATCGGAGGGGGTGGGGACGTGGGTGGTGATGGGCCCCGGGGGGCGCGACGCAGTTTGTCCGGCGGCGTGAGGGGCCTGCGGTTGGCGGCGGAGAGGAATGCGATGGACGGCGTGGTTTTTAGGCGAAGGGATGGCGGCAGGGTGACAGCGGTTCAGGCTTTGTGGGTTCTGCGGCACGCCCTGCGGAATATGGGTGAGGACCCAAAGGCATTTGGGACGCACTTGTTTCGTATCGGAGCAGCGACGGAGGCAGCGCGGTGTGGTTGAGGGAAGGAGGTGATCATGCATTTGGGGCGGTGGAAGTCCGATTGCTATCGGCGATACGTCAGGATTCGGGGGGTAGAAGAGGTGCTCTGAGTTGGTTGGTTCGCCCTCCGATATGTGTGTCTTTTCAGGTGCTGTGGCGGGGCCGGAGGTGGACAGCCGGAACATTTACATTGTGGGACACTCATTTGTCAAGCGGGCAGAGAGGGCTGAATGGGACAGGCACCGGAAGCTCAACTTGGATTTGGATGATACTTTGTTTAGAGGTCACTGGCGGGGAAAGGGGGGAATGCCTTGGCACGAGTTTATGCCGTTGCTGAACAAGGTGGTCCGGGGGGGAGGGGGGTGCCCGGATGTGGTATTTATACATCTGGGCGAAAATGACCTGGTGCAGTGTAAGGGTTTGGCACTGGTCAAACAGATGAAGAGGGACTTGTGGAGATTAAGAGGAGTTGGGCAGGTTGACACTTGATCTGGTCAGAATTTATTCCTAGGAGATTCTGGAGGGGGGCGGAGCGCCCTGGGGCAATTGACAGGAGAAGGGGAAGATCAACAGGGAGATGAGGGATTTCTGTGCCAGGGAGGGGATAGGCAGGATGAAACACCCTGGGCCTCATTCATGAGGCTTTGCGTCACTTTTACGCCACCGGTGCGTCACTTTTTGTGAAGCACAGTGGCGTAAAAAATGCGCCTTGTTGCGCCATATTTACAAAGTGATGCATCTAGGTAGATGCGTCACTTTGTAAACCCCTGTGCCACATTATACCTGCGCCAGGTATAATGTATGCAAGGGGGGCGTATTGACGCAAGGAAGGGTCGTAGAAGTGACGCAGTGAAATCTATGAGATTTCACTGCGTCACTTTTAGGATGCTGTTGCGTCAAAATCTGTAAGACTGATGCAGGCCCTTTCACATGGGACTTCCCCCATGTGAAAGGGCGCATTGCTGGAGTTGCGTCACATTTGTGGCACACTCCAGCAATGCGTCACTTTTGCGCTTACAGATACGTCAGAAATACTGACGTATCTGTAACTCCTTGCGACATGATGCGTCATACATTAAATATGACGCATCAGGAATGTCGTAAGAAGTGCGCACTGAGAAGTGACGCATCGCTGCTTTCACGCAGCGATGCGTCATTTCTCATAAATGAGGCCCCCTGAGCTTACGTTACGGTATGGAGTTATACATCGTGCAGTTGAAGGAGGCGCTGGATGGGGCCTTGGGGTTGCACAGATATCCGAGGAGGTTGGAGTCCTATGGGGGGTCGAAAGTTGCTAATGCGCCTGTCGAGTGGTGCTTCTCCTAGTTCAGTAAGGGGGGTAGTTGAGGAGGCCTGGGCTGTTTCTGTAGGTGGTGGGGGACACTGAGGTCATTTTACAGTTGGTAGGCATGGGGGTATTGTTGCGGACAGGATGTTGTAGGATGTTGTATGATGTGGCAATGTTGGGGATCCGCTTAGGGGTGGTGGTGGGGGTTGTCAGGCATTCACATATTTAGCTAGGCCTAGTTTTGTTCGGCACAGGCCAAGGTTGGGGAGCAGGCAGGGTGCACCTGATTCCAATAAAGCGGCCTTTATCACACCATTCCTGTGTCTGTGGTCAGTGCCCCCCTACTGGTGGGCCCCAATGGGGATTTGTGGGGGCAGCCGACCAACGGGAGGCTTGCTCCCACGGGTAGTTCTGGGGCCGTGGGGGGGTTAGGGGGCACCGGAGCACAGCAGAGCTAGTTGGTCTGGTTGGGCTGGGGGAGGTCCCTTGGGCTTCGTTTGGGCTGTTTTTGGGCTGGGGGTTAGTGTAAGCGGACATCTTGTGTCACTGGGCACCATTTTGCTGCAGCAACTCAGCAGCCGGCAGCAGGGCAGTGGGGGCACGAATGTTTGCCCGCCCTCCCGCCTGTTAGTGAGGGGTTCTTTGTGGGTTTTGTGAGGGGTTTTTGGTAGTATTCGAAGGGGTTTTCTTGGATGATGGTGCACAATCGATAGGGGGGTATTGAGGGGTAGTTTGTTTGTCGCTGGATCAGGTGCTGGTGCTGGGCTCTCCTGTTGGCGCTTCTCCTAGTTCAGAAAGGGGGTAGTTGGGGGTAGTTGAGGAGGCCCGGGCTGTTTCTGGAGGTGGTGGGGGACACTGAGGTCATTTTACAGTTGGTAGGCATGGGGGGTATTGTTGCGGACAGGATGTTGTAGGATGTTGTACGATGTGGCAATGTTGGGGATCCGCTTAGGGGTGGGGGAGGGGGTTGTCAGGCATTCACATATTTAGCTAGGCCTAGTTTTGTTCGGCTCAGGCCAAGGATGGGGAGTAGGCAGGGTGCACCTGATTCCAATAAAGCGGCCTTTATCACACCATTCCTGTGTCTGTGGTCAGTGCCCCCCCCCTACTGGTGGGCCCCAAGGAACAGAGCAGCACAGCCATTTGCAGACACAGTTGTCATATCTTCTCTTTCATCACATTTCCCCCTTCCCCTTGGCGTTATCTCAGATTAAGGGTATCCAAAACTTGATCTGGAAAGCACAGTTAGGCATCAGATATCAGGCACTGATCATCGCTTCCGCTGGACCCATGATCTCAGTTTAGTCAATCTGGTAAGTGTACTGGCTAATCAGCCTCTGGCAGTGGTGGTGACCCAGTGACCCTGTATGCCAGAAGGGTCCGCTGTGAAGAAATCTGCTGGGCCAATCGGGACGGAGCCTGTGTGCAGTGGAGAGACAGTGACCCCGAATGTCATGGATGAATACCGGGATCAAGCACGATTTGGAACTTGGTCAGGATTGTCACTGGAGGAGAGAGGCTACCGTGGGGACCCCTACAGGCCTGCACCGTGACTGAAGATCAGAGTCAATGGTTTCGCACTCCCCACCCACTGTGGGAAGGACCAAAGAACTTACTCAGCTTAGAGCAACCATGAAGAACCTCCAGTCGCTGCGGCTGCACAACTGCGTGAGAGAAAGTTGTGGTCCACCAAGTGCAGGCTGCCTACGCCGCATGCAAAGAACCTATCGGAGATAGCAGCTACAGCTCCAGTGCCCACAGATGGGGAACGTTAGGGATTCCAGTCACTACGGTCCTGCAGGTGCATATAAGACTGATTTCTGGCCAGTCAGCCCAGGGGAACTTGTTTGCCAGATAGAACTTTGGTGCAGGAACACTTTAGACTTTTATACAGAGTTGGAGTGAGACTCCTGAGACTGTGACTAGTGGAGTTTCACCTGAATGCTGTCTATAGTGAATGGGGAATAACCACTAGCTCTAGAGCTAGAAGAGAGTGGGACTCTGGGAACCGCCGAAGAAACACTACAGCCCTGACCTCAGGGGACTGTGGAAGCTGTTTGTGAATGTTGCATTTCCCTTTGAGATACTAGCTGTAAAATAAAATACTTCTTGTTTCATAAAAGCAATTATTTGACTGGACAATTGTGTCTTGCTGCTACTGCACGTATTCTAAATTGTGAGGCTGTCTTCACCCCCACTATCTCTGCCACCCCTCCTGGAAGACTTGGACAGCTCGACCCACACTACTACTGAGAGCCAAGTGCTTAAAAGAGTACTTGGCCCAGATGCTCAGTACCCATCGTTGGCTGGGCCCCAGGGCATTAGGAGTAAAATGCCTCAGCTCCCACAGCTGGGCACAGTAGTTCCTGTTTGCCCTATTGCTCTCTGCAAGGGTTCTAAAACCAACACTCAAGAATCAGGTTTGGGCTGGCTGGATTATATTATAGTGAAAGGGATTTCACTGTTAGTACAAACAAATGTGCAGTTACAGGAAGACTGGAAAACTTTGTAACCTATTAAATAACCAACAAGCACTAGCTAAGCCAATAGGACTCTCCTTTGTGACCTATTGGCTTTGCCAACAGGTTTTATCCACTCTGCACAGCATCTGTGATGCTGTGCAGCATGGATAACATTAATGAAACAAAACAAAAGCCTTTGAAGTTGTCATCTAGTTCGGGACCAAAAGCAACACACGCATGGGGAAAAGCATTGTAAGGGCAGGGAGAAGCACAACATGGAGTGCGGGGAGGGGGGAGATGTACACAAGGCGAAGTCTGAAAAACACTGGAATGAAGTTCTTTACACACAATAGTGCTTGAAAAACAAGCAGTGCAGGCAGCACTGTCAGCCAATCAAAGAGATTGTAAAGAGGCAATATTGTTTGGGAGGGGCAAACGCAAGACTGCCAAGCTGGGGCATGAATAGGAAGCAGGCAGATGAGTGTGACAAGGAAAGCCAACTAATAGGTAACAAAGGGCAGACTCCAAACACCTCTACGTTCTTTGTCAGTCACAAAATGCCTGAAACACACAGCATATCCTGTCTTTATAGGTTCAACTTAAAAAACAGGAACTTTGCACAACTTTATGGACAGAAACAAACTGCAGCCATAAAGTGTCAGAAGGACATGTGGCACCTGCAAATACTCTGTAGTGTTGACATAAAATAGGCGGCATTGTTGTGCCCATACTACTTAAGCAAGATTACCTCAGGGGAATGAGGGAAATGTTCAGCACGTGTGTATCCCAGGAAACACCCAAAACACGGTGACATACTCATTTACCACCACACCCAAAACAGGTCCTTTGTGTCTGTTTGCTCCTGAAAGAAAACATCAATTTTTTAACAAGGACAATTTCAAGGTTATTACTGTTTAACAGGGTGATATTTCGTATATTATGCTTATAAAATAATGAAGTAGGTGAAACACAGCTCACCTTTACATTTCTATGTACTGACTACAAAAATGTAATTCAGAAGTAAGTGTAATGTTCACACAATGATGGGACATACGGTGGCAAGTTAGAGATACACTATATGTGGGTGTTGACAATGTTTCCCCACTTTAGAGGCACTCTTCCAGTACCCAAACTGAAGGAGGAAATGTTACTACCCGACACAGGCATCCGCAGAATTTCTGCCAGAGATTTCATCCCCAACGTGCCTCCTCCCATGATAGAGAAACCTCCATGGCCCAAACGAAAAGCTCTAAATGCAGCAGAATTTAGACTGTCAGTGCCATTGAGGGCATTTCTCCACAACACTTGCAGATGATAAAATCCTAAATGCGTCCCATAGTTGAGTATCCCTGGAGCATAGCCAGTCGACTTTGTGCTGAAGGGGCGATGCATGCAACAGCCCGAAAATTGGGAAACTCTGCACATAACGATGTGGATGATGTTGTTCACCACAAGTAAGCATAGCAATTACCTTACTAATAGCGATAATAGGGATGATGTAGCACCTATTAAATAGATACTAGTCTACCTTAAATTCATATCCCTATATGTCAAACTTAGATAAGGTATTTGAACAATTTGCTACTTTTATATGCACACTGATCTTGTGACAAGCTCTTTGTTGATTTTACTGAAACATTGATTTATTTCCACTTTTTTTGCACTCACCGCTTACGCCTTTTCTATGGAAAAGGTGGATTTTTTGTATTTAAGAAATGTGAACTCAATGTTGTAATGAGGCATAGATTCTGAATTGTGCCTCTGACAATTTATTTATGTGGGAAACTTTGTATAATGCTGACATGTTTCCTTATAGCCACTGCAGAACACTATCACACTGGTAAGTAAAGTATCTAAGTACAGTTGCAAGACCTATAGGAGGTTGTGATGGTTCAAGAGAACATGGTACTTTGGAAGAGATCTGTGTGCACCACAGGGTGGAGAAAGCCAAGTCTACCAGGATGATTGGTAATTAAGATACCTGGACAATGAAACATTCTCTGAAGTGGGATCAAAGTTTCTAGGATAGGGCCACTGGTGGGGCTGGTCTGTAAAAAGCATCCTTGAAAAGAGAGATCTTCAGTTCTTTGCTAAATTTGATGTTGGGTCGATTGCCAGGACTTTAAGGCACGAGCGAGTCATTTGTTAGTTGGAGAGACAATCGGTCTATAGAAAACAGCAACGTTTCATCAGAATGTATAGAGGGGTGTTCTATACTGATTGCAGAATGTATCCAAGGAACGAAAGACATCCCAAATGAGAACTGCACGATTTGTTCTTGTTTGGGATTTGAATTTTTTCAATTACTGAAGCGATAGAAAAAGTAGTAGGAGGTTAGAGAAAGTATCACTCTCTAAGATAAAAATCTCTGATTCTGCCCCATTTAAACCGACAAACGTTCATTTATTGACAGCAATACGTGCTCAGGGCTTTTAACGATACATCTTTGGCCAGCGAGTCCCTCTCCCACTGGAAGTAGATCGTGAAACGATGTTGTTAGAGATAAAAAAAAAAGGTCCTGGCAAGAGGGTGTGTGTCTAAATTTAATAGGAACTGCAACAGTGAAAAAGTCTGTGGTACGGTTGGTATGAAATATGCATTAAAAATAAATATTGTATTGACATGAGTGAGTTGAATTCAGGTTGATCTATGATATTAAAATGAATGCTCATTGTTTTCAAATGGACCCGAGAAAATAAAGTAGTTATATTTATATGTACAAGAATGTAGGAGGTAGTAGGGCTTGGTGCTGGCGCGGCTGGACTACAGCAACATGGTATACCTGGGAGCCCCTGAAGCTACCATGGCTAAACTCCAGCGCACGCAGAACGCTGCTGCCCGGTTACTTTTAAATCTCCCTTCCAGAGTATCAGCCAAACCAGCAATTCAGGCTCTCCACTGGCTTCCAATACGCCAAAGGGTCGAATTTAAGGCCCTGTGCACTGCACACAAATTGCTTAATGGTTTTTGCCCTTCTATTCTGAGAGACATGGTTACGCCTTACAAGGCTCCCAGGTCCCTTCGCTCGGAGAATGAGAACCTGGCCAATGTCCCCAGACACAGGAAGACACGTACTGGCGGCCGTCGCTTCTCGGTTAAAGCATCCACCAGATGGAATGCACTCCCCCTCACCCTTCGGCTTGAACCCAACCATCTGATTTTTAGGAAAAAACTGAAAACGCTGTTGTTCCCGAAATAAAGTCCCTCCTTATTTGTCCTCTGGTCTCCATTAATATTATAGCGCGGGGATGCCCTCGGGTCACCAGGCGCTTTACAAATCGCTAAAATAAAATAAAATGAAAAAGGAATAAATAAAATGGCTTATTCTAACTCTTAGCTACATTTTCAGTTTAAATATTTGTAAAGTTTTCATATACATGTTTTTATAAACTTTACAAAGATGAAAGAGCTTCAAAATTACAGTTTTCAGTTAAAATGTTACGAACCTTAAAAGCGGTGAAGTTTAAAGGCATAGGTAACAGGTTTAAAAAAAAACTAAAGTTGGAATATGTTGCTGGGTTTATGGGACAGTTGTTAGGTGAAGGCAAACACAGAGATGTGTAGACACAGACACTGGGGCAGAGAAAGCTATTTCCAGTACCACCTGGTAACACAAGAATCTTTATTAGTTCAGATTACTATTGCAAAAAAAAAGTAAGATTAAAATCTCCTGTGCATGGCACGGTCACCGTAAAAATTTGATTTTGTGACCCCCCAGCTTTTCCTGTCCGAGTTTGCCTTTGCCACATTTACACTGACTGCAGATTTTAACACCAAAATGTTTTAGCTCAATCTGATCAAATGTTATTAAAATCACTACACCTGATGGACAACGCCCTGCTTCATAATTTGTAAAAGTTAACTGTAAAAATTTAATCTGATGATTGCAGTATTAATGCATGATGGACTTGCCCTCAGCATGAAACAAATTATTAATATACTTAGGGGCATATTCTCAAGAACGTGTGATAACCATGCCAAATTGACTTAACACAACTCTTCACATAGCAGTCTATTGCGACAAAATCACTGTGTTAACGTTGTATTCCTAACACGCCGGCACCATGCGATAGTAGCATGATAACGCGCCAAATGACCGTCTAAAAATGAATGCGACCCCGGAAAAATGGGAAACATGAACGTGAAAAAAAATGCGATGCCCCAAATTGCGATTCAAAAATCAGCGACAGGCCTGCAATTCCCACGCGTCGTGCAGGAAAATGCCCTAAAAAGCAACAAAAAAAACAAGTGCAGAGGACAACCCGAACCCCACAAGCCCCACGGAGGACCAACCAGGAACCCTGTGTTCGAGGAAGGGCAAGGAGAAGAGGAAGGAGAATACGGGGATCAGTCTGCAGGAAGAACGAATCATCGTCACGGAGGTGATCGAACATTACCAACAACTGTACATCACATCTACTGTGTCATTGGCAACACAAATGGAAAAATTTCAGTCCATTGTCAACAATGTGAATGCAGTCAGACTGTCGAAGAGGTCAATGGAGGAGGTCAAGAAGTGCTGGCAGACCAAACAGAATCTCGCCGCCAACAGGAAGGCAGCAAAGGCGACTGGAGGTGGTAGTCCTGCACCACAGGAGGAGCTGAATGAGCTGGAGGAAATGGTGGCCACAGTCATCAGTGTGGAGATAGTGCAAGGAGTTGGGGGTCTGGATCCAGCTCGATATGACCTCACCCAACAGCAACAGGGTGAGTAACCACCAGGAACTGGGTGGACGGAGAGAGATGGGCAAAATGGCACACAAATACACAATCATGTGTAGCACACTGCACAAGCACAACAAAAGTGGAACATGTCCCTGATACCCTTGGCACACTGCAGCACACATAGAAACACCAAGTAGGCCCCCGTCCACAATGTGCACAAATGGGCCTCCCTCCATATCACCAATGCCACAACCTACCCATGCACATGTGCAGAAACCAGAAAAGCCACACTGACAATGCAAGTGACACTGCATGACCGATAGCATGGCTGCAGTCAAAATACATGAGATGGTGCAAGAGACGATATTGAGGTGTCCCAGTGTGGATCACATCCGTAAAGGAGCAGGTCACACTCTGACACATCCACGTGCACCTACAACCCATGACGTCAATAACACATTTACAGACAAACAATGCACAAGAGCACAAAATCTGTCCAATAGCACAAACAAACCAAGTCGCAAACATCCTAGCACCCGAAAAGCACACAAGTCAAAGGCACACCACCTCAAAGGGATAAAATGGCCGCTAAATCAGAGCTGCAGGGGCGACTCTTCCACAAAGCAGCACACACACAAAGCAATCACAGCACATCAACATTGACGGCAATGTGGTACAAAGTGCAACACTTACACCACAGGACAGAGGACACAACTGGTGTGGCTTGTGTGTAGAAACTGGCCAATCACATCTGGCATTGCATGACACTGTGAGATGATAATGTAGGAGTACAACCACAAATCCCTCATGTAGTCAAAATGTCCACTGTCTCCAATCAAATAGCCAGCTCCACCAAAACATTCACAATGTACATTGTCATGCAGTCTGTATGTAAACATCTGCAAAGCGTCAACATACATGGGACACACTGCTAACCTGCATCTCCCATTTACGTTGCAGAGGGACAATCAACACCTCCTGCAAAGCAGACCACACATCTCTTCAGTGATGATGAAGAGGACACCCTGCATATTTGCACAGACACCCTCCAACGGCTAATGGATAGCCTCCGCACCCCACCCCAAGGAGCAGGGCAGCCCGGCTGTATCAAGGTGACCCCCACCCCCTGCACAGACCAAACAGCAGGTAGCACACACACCCATGGCTGTCTCCCAGAACTCCCTCAACCAACACAAGGAATTTCAGCGCCGTGTGTTGGGTCGCCAGGAGGAGATGGCTGATCAGCTGCTGGTGGGGTTTGACCTCGTGGCAGCCAAATTCAATGCCATACGTGGGTGTCTGAGTCCCATCAGAGACCACTAACATTCCCTAGCAGACACCCACAGTCCGCACCATGCTCTCCAACAATCCTTGGCTGACATCACTGGGGCCATTACTCGGATACAACAACCGTCTAGTCAGACAGGCTCCAGCGATGACAGCACAGAGTTGGCACAGATGTGCAGGACAATGGAGACCATGGAGCCGATGCAGGCGGGAAGTATGGCTGCCACGGCTGAACACAAGCGAGATGTAGCTGGGATTTTCCATGCCTTGCAGTTCCTCATCTTGCCATTGCACCCACTGAGCCTGTCCCAGATAACTGCTGGAGGAACTTCAACACACACATCTTCGACCCATGATGTGTCAGTGGCACACAGTGATGCAGCCATAACACCACCACACACACCTGACACACCGGACACAGAAGACATCTCAGAGGAGTAAGATGTGGAAGGTAATGACTGTGTGAGGAAGGAGGAAGTAGCATCCCCCCGCTATATGGCCTGTCCCTGCCTGGTGTGCATCATGACCTGGAACAACACCTCCTACTGTCCCCCGAAACACTATGCGACATTCACCGGGACCCCAACATGGACTGCCATTTCTGCTCTGGTTACCAATGACACAGCAATCCGGCTGCGGGCTGAACTCTTCCTCTTCAGATTACCTTTTCATTCCCCAAGGACACTGGTTGTTCCACCACTGGGCAACCATGTAATGTGGGCTTGGCATGGCCATGTACTGCTCCAGCTCAGACATTCCCCAGAATGTGAATAAAACATTCCAAATGACACAGATGTCTCATGTCTATGTTCCCTCAAGTATAAAAGTATGGATGAATATGGGGACATTGATTGCACTAACAGGTACACCCTGGTAAATAACATAACCCGCTGACACTATGGCACAGTTTCATACCTGTCTTCGGCAAATCGGTGACTGGATGGCCACCAATTGTTTAAAATTGAATTCCGGTAATACAGAGGTCTTACTTTTTGGTGCCCCAACTAATTTCTGGTCCCCTAATTTATGGCCTTTGGAGCTGGGTCCGCTACCAACGCCAGTAACTAAGGTGAAGAATTTGGGAGTCACATTTGACTAAGCTCTCGTTTGAAAGTCATGTTAATCTGGTCACTTCTCTTTCTTTCTACATGTTAAAAGTTTTTAGGAAAATTCTCCCATACATTCCAGCTGAGCTACGTAAACTGGTGGTTTCAGCACTTGTCCTGTGTAGAGCTGATTATTGTAATGGGCTCTTTATCAATCTTCGAAAAAAGTGCTTGTCCAAATTACAGGTTGTGCAGAATGCTGCGGCACTACTCCTGATGAATATACCTAAACACAAATCTGTTTCATGGGCGCTTAAAGGTCTACATTGGCTGCTTATAAAGCCACACATGACATAGGCCATGGTTTCCTAAAACAGAATCTACATCCTAATATCCCAATTCGTCATCTTCGTTCATCTCTTGCCCATAACCTGATTGTTCCAAGGGTCAAAAAATGTTCCTGGGTTGGAAGAAGTTTTTGGGTAGGCACAACCAAACTTTGGAACTCTCTTCCAATGAGGATGAAACAAGAAACCCACCTGTTGGCCTTCAGGAAGGCATTTAAGACATGGTTGTTCAGTCTCCTACCATTTAGTTTTATCCTGTCTGATGAGCAAGCGCCTTGACACGCTCGGGTTAATGCCTCGCGCTCTATAAATCTCCTTTTCATTTCATTTCTTTCATTTCATCAATGCGCATGTTTGACCCAGATCCACATGGCCAATTAGATGAGTGTGAAGGTGTGAACTAGCTGTGGCCTCATTGCACATGAACAACAATCTTGCAAAGTAGGCCCACGTCCATGTATTAAATAGGGCTGTGTGTAGAAATGACAAAATCGGTAGCAGACCTGAAGTGGTGCCCCCATCATGTGACAACAGAACATCTCTTTGCATACCTACTCACACACATCTGTGTGGACACAGTCTGTTTTGATGGATAACATTGCCCTACACGGCAAGAAGTTGGACACCATTCTCACATTGCTGAAGACACGCAAGCGCACAGGTCTGCCAGCAACTATCCCAAATACAATGTCTAGATCAGAGAGGTGGAGCTATCAAAAGGGACCCATCACCATTGTACAGGCGTCAGTTGGTCCCTCCCCGTGTAAGGACAATGCTCATTGAGGTACACGATTTGTCATTCTAATCAACACTTATCACAGTTGAACACTAGTGAAGTTGCATAGACTTTCTTAACATGTGCGTATCAGTACAAGCAAGGCAAGGACCACAGCATGCAGACCAATGCTTCAGACAGGCAGCATAGGAACATGTTGAAGTGCAAGAAATGGGGAGGCAAAAATGAACATATATCATTACGGATGGCAATGCGCTCAGCCCACCTTGCCTTGCTGTACGAGTCATGTGATGTTTGGCGTATGCTCAGTGCCCCATGTCAGGGGACACGACTCACAACCCATCGGATCTGCTGTACCAACAGACTTCGCCAACTGTTTGCTCTGCTGACAGGGAGCAGATGAAAGGGTTCTACAAGGTCACATGTCGTATATTGCCATGTGTGTACTCTCCCCACAGCAGTATGTCCGAATTGGGAACATTGCCAAACGATGCTGTGCAGCTCCGCCCATGGGACTGCATCACATTGCACAAGTATGTGTACTCACGCGTAGTTCCACGCACATGCATTCGGAATCCAGGCGAAGGCAGACATGTCCACTGTTGTGGTGGAATATGTGACCATTCCCCAAGATGCAACAAAATGTGGGGACCGGTGCTGTGGGTGACAATCAGTTGTGGCTGCAGGAGTAGTTAATCGTCCATTAATGCGAGAGCAAGTTCATGGGCAATCTGTTCCAAAAGTACATCATTGTCGAGTTCATGGAACACGAGGGAGAGCCAATCCATTAACTGGTCCAGGCAGCTGTCCTCCGTCCACGCCGTTTCACCAATCCGCAACACAGACCAATAGGGGAGCACCTCGATGTTGTCACTGCACAAGAGGAGTTGTGCAATCTCCCATGCACAACTGCCAGCACATACACCAAAGATCAAGGCATCCCATGTACGGGTATACACTCCTGTTCCTGGGCCAACAGGGCACGCACAGACAAGTCATAATCCAGTTCAGCTATTTTTACGTTGGATAGGCAGATCTCCATGGGCCACTCGAATGTGCATGATCGACAGTGGAACCAGGGCTGGACGCAGGTGACGTACGCAAGACATAAACTCAGATGGTAACTGATTCGCAACACTGCCATTGGCAGTGATCCCAACAGATGCAGCATTCGTGCACGGTACAGTTCCACATGACAGTGGTTGTGCATATGCCTGGGATGGCCTACCATTGCGTTTGTTTGTCTTGTAGCACCGCCAATCCTCAGACCAGCGGCAGTTCTGTGGACAATATACCACAGCTCTGGGCAATGAGTCGTATGAGTGTGCAAGGTTTGAACGTATGGGTTGTTTTTTACCAATGTGTCAAGGGCATCCCTTGCAGGTGTACCTCAGGCAGGGACCAGTGTGTGTGTGGGGTATGGACACCTTGGTCTTTCATTAGCGCAGTTCGTGGTGTGGGAGTCGTCGCAATCTGGTATGGTATCTCACTCAGGAGGTGCCATCCGCATTCCTGACCAAGGTCAGAGGTTCGGTTGTCCTTCTGCCTTGTGTATTGAGACAAAGGAGCTTTCATACCTAATTTTAGTCTGACTACTGCTTGCATTTCTTAAATGTGATGTGGCCTTCGCACTGACATTGATGCCAGACCTTAGATTTAGGGTGCACCAATAGCGAAACACAAGCAGCAGTTGGCATGTATGAATGAGCCAAGGACCCGATTGGCCTTGCGCTCCTTGTTCAGTCTCTCTCTCTCTCTCTCTCTTTCTCTCTCTTTCTTTCTCTCTCTCTCTCTCTCTTTCTCTCTCTCTCTTTCTTTCTCTCTCTTTCTTTCTCTCTCTCTCTCTCTCTCTCTCTCTTTCTCTCTCTCTCTTTGTCCTTTGATGAGTGTGTGACACACCTTCTTATCTAGGATACTGTCTTACAGGCAGTGACGAACAGATTGTCCAGGGATGCCCCGTCATGACTCTTCCAAATAGTTGTTTGGAGACAAATTTGATTGTGATATTTTGTTTGGACTTTCAATGGTGAATGAATGATTCTGATTTTCTGTACTCACATGAATGTTAATTGTTGTAAAAGTGCGACATCAAGCAAATACTTTTGTTCATGATTTCGTGACGATGTGTGTGAAATATTATGTTGGGGAGGTGGGGTGTACCAGGGGTAGGGCCTTATGTGGGAGGTGTGGGGGTGGTCTAGGAGGGAGTGACGGTGGGTGTTGTGGCCCTCTTGGGTGTCCGAGCTGCGTTATCATTGGCTCCATGGCATCTATTGCCCTTCAGGTGTGGCTCTGGGCTGGGCTTCCTTTTGTGGTGGAGGTTGTAGTCCGACTTTACACCATATAAGAACAGGTGTTAAATTCCTGCTGCTAACGCGCCTTATCGCCTGTTTTGTGATCTTATCGCAGATCTGGCTGTTGTAACGTGGTGTTGTCGTGTCTTTTTGCACGGGGACACTGCATATCATTAGCGTTAGTTGCCGGTGTCATCTGTGGCGATATTTTTTTAGGCTGCTATCGCAGGTAAACTGGTGATATGGGCTATTAGCACCAGCTTGTGAATGGGCAAAAAATTTATCGGGACTTTGGCTGCGATAAAGTGCAGATAACTCGGCGATAGATCCTTGAGAATATGCCACTGAATGTATTTCAAACAGGTGGGATGAATGCTTTGTTCTTTGTCATGAACATATTTTTGTTATCTATTCACACAGAGTCTCTGTTCTCAAGTAGCATTTTTTTTAAAGGATACAGACATTAGAAGATTTCTAGGATTCCGAGGTGAATGGTGGGAGGCGAATTCTCTGGGTTCTTCTGTTGAGACATGAGGTGATCCATTTGAGGACGTCTACCTGGATTCCGATCTGGTGGAGTTCGTTGATCAATATGTGGTCCGAGACGGTGTTGAAGGTGGCTGACAGGTCCAGGAGTATGAGGGCTGCTGTTTTGGAGTGGCATTGTAGCAGCCACTCCATATTTCACTTGAATGCGCTGCCCCAAGGGCAGCACAAGTTTGCAGCTGCCCTAGGGCAGCGCATACACAGTAATGGGGCGCACATTCCCGGTTTGCGCACAGCACAACTATTTAATGGTGTGCACCTATTTAAAGGAGGAACATGGTGCAAACAGGGAAAGTGCGCCCTATGCAGTGCTTAATTTGTAAGAAAGTAAGTGCCAGGGCCCTCATCAGGATGCCCCTTCAGCCTGAACCACCCACTGCCCCTGCCAGCGCTGCCAACGATAGTACCTACACAACTAATAATCATCACACTCCTACAAGTGTGACAATTCAGACTATTTCAGGCTCCCAAAGCTATAAGAATCTCTTGGGCGTTAGATTTTACTAATTTTTCATGTATAAAAAATGAATAAATGGCTGTTGTTCTGGTAATCTATCAATTACACAAATAGTGTCACTATTGGAAAACGAGGCAGCATCTGTGAGGCCTGCACAAATAACATGACAACATTTGTACTTCACTGGGAACCAAACACCCAATTGTAGCGCCTGACTCTCAGAGGGTAGCATTGCCCAGCAGTCTGAGGCTTACTCAAGGGAGGTGGTGTGGGCTAGTAATCCCCATTTGCAGGTGTGCAATAATAACACTCAATAATTGATTGTCCAGTTTGTACTTTGCTTTATAAAAGTAAAAGTACATTTATTAAACACACACACTACTCAATACTATGATTCCCGCCGCCAGACACCAATTTCCAAATATACATAAGCTGTTGGAATTACTTTGTAACATTGCATAACATCTCTACCCCTCCCACAGGGGGGAGGGGGGTCTAGTACCACCACTCCCATGTATGCACATCATCTTACCCCCAATGCAGTGAGTTGAACATAACGTGGAGCGAGGGCCCTGCGCACTGGCACCATCCCAGTGCTGACCCACCCATTTATCTCAACAAGCATTTCAAATAGGTAACCCTGCCTTGGTGACCCATAACCGTGACTGAGCATTTCCTACTGACCATGACGTATACCCTCTCTACATCTTAAGGGCTAGCAGTCTGGGTTCTTCACCTAAGCGCAGCAGCAAGAATACATGTTTAAGCATCACTTTAGATTGACAGTACTCATCACATTTATGGATCATTAGAATGCATTGCAATTACAGCCCCTAAAGGCATCACAGATAGAACCACAGGATTACGCATACACCCCCGGCCGCTCCTGCAGGTTTTTAGGGGCCCGGTCCCACCCGGGCCCCTCCGCTCATGTACAGGGTCTCGGTCCCATTCGGGACTCCCGCAGGACCTCCACGTTAGAGGGCAGACTGGGGAGCCCCGGCTACTCCTCCCGGCAAGCACCCTCGCGTGTTGCCTCGGGAGCCGGCACCAGTAGTTCTGGTCTGCCCGCTCCAGCGGGCAGACTCGAAGTCTCCCGCCGGCCCCGCCTGACCTCGGGGAAGTGCGGCAGCACTCCCCCGGTCTCCTCCTTCTCTTTGGGTCCCGAGGATCAGGTCCCGGGTCTCTGGGATGCCTTTATGGGGGCACAACGGTGACCCTGGCTTGGATTCATTCTTCGGGGCCTGGAGTTGGGATCTTGAGCCCCTTAAGAGCCTTCACAGGGAGCGTGATGGTGCTCCCTGGCTGTTCTTTACGAGCGAGGGGGGTTGTGCGACGGCGCGCCCCCCTCCTCTTCAGCGCCGACACCGGGGCTGCTGGCCCCTCTTGGGCAATTTAACGGCGAGCGCGATGGCACTCCCCGACTTTACTTCACCTGGGGTAGCCCCCGGGACCTAACCCACCCAGAGGGCATAGTTGAGACCGGCGGCGGAGACTCATGCGCTTTGTCCTCGGTTCCCCTGAGAGGTCAAAGGTGGCCTACCTTCTGGGGAGCATATCCTGGCCCCCAGGTGGCCGATTTTCACAATTTTCGTCTCTTCTTGCTCCTGGTGGTGCTCCCCAGCCACTGGCAGCACTCTCCTTTGCCCTCCTTGTCTCCAAGAGGGTGCGCTCATCAGGGAGCGGTCTTCACTGGCTCCCTGCACCAGGCTATCACCTGGCTCTCCTCCTGCGCCTCTCTTCTCCTTGCGCAGAGGCCCAGGCTTCTGCTCACTGGTCCTGGACTCCTCTCCTAGCACTATTCTGGATCCTGGGATAGTCAGGGGGTTCCTCCTTCCAACTCCCCTTGTGCCAGGTCCCAGCACCCTTTGCCTCAGCAGACCTCGCCCCAGAGAGAGCTTCTCTTCCTGTGCAGTTGGGAAGGGGGCTAGTAGGAAGTCTCTGTTTGCCCTAACACACAGCAACACATCACTTATCTGCCCCTGCTCCCTCCTTCTTGCCCAGGCCTCTGGGTTGGTTCAGAATGGCATCGTCCAGGGTCTCCTGCCACATGGTCTCTGGAAGCCCCTTCCCCCCACGCTGCCTTCCCTCCCTGGTGCAGCTTGGTGTCTGGCACTCAGTGATAGCTGCTAATAAATTAGCCTGTAGCCCCACCCATTTTCTCTTCGTGGAGAGGAGGCTTTAGCTTTTGGAAGAAACATTATCAATCCAGCCTGCTGAGGTCTGCCCTCAGCCAGGCCCTGGTTATGGCTGACCATTACAGTGGGCTTTAGTGGGTGTCTGGAATCTGTAGGCCTTAGGAAAGTAAAACTAGCCCATGTGCTCCCTATCCCCATAAGATAATAAAGGAATACACACTGTAAAGTACACTGACTTTCCCTGGCATGTTTCTTCCCACTGTATAAAGCCTATTCGAGGTCACCAACCCATTATGCATAAGTCCTGCCACACCAGTCTATCTGCACCTACTCTTTGGCTGCGCACACTAGGAATCTCCCCTGCGCAGCCCTACATGTGTGCACACGCAGGTACACATGTGGCTGCATGTAACCAGCCTGGTGTCCTTTACTCCAGCTGCTGCGCAGTGGCCTGGTCAAGCCAGGGAGACACCAGTAAAATCCCCATGCAGTCTCTTTCTTCCTGAGTTCACTGTGGGTGAGTCCCAACTTATAAGGCTCCCCCATAGTAAAAGCTCAACAATTAGGTGCTCAGGCGGCCCATAGTGTCAGAACCACCTTCTAACACTCATCATGTGGCAGACTGTCATAAGTGCTGGCACGTAGCACTGGAAACTGCCGGCTCAAATTAAGCATTGGCTCTATGTGTAATAGGGCCTCAGGAAGAACTTGTCTCCATTGATACTGCTGGAATGGTGCTTACAGACACCCTTATTGGACAACCTATTTTGTATATTGAAGAATTGATGTTTGCTGCCCTTCAATCCCTAGTGCTTGGAATTTTACAATTTCTCTGATCAGCCTTGCGACTATTCTCTGTTTGTTTTGCAGTTTCCTGGTGAACCAGCTTGTTTATTTGGCTCCCTCGTTTCTCTGATCTTTCCTTTCACTGCTTAACTTCAATTTTCAATTCAAGAGACCTTTCAAAATAATTTTCATATTTTTCGAATGAGTTGACTAGAAGTGCCTTTCGTGCTATAAAGGAACTGCAAATAATTAAATAAATAAGAGATTATGAATTCCACATTTTTTCCCATTCAGCGACCCGCAAAATAAGCCTTGCCGGGCCTTACTATGACATTGCACTAGTGGCTCTCTAATGTCAGGGTGATGGGCGTTTGCAGACTTGTTCTCATGGAAGCATGCACAGCATACAGTGGAACTGAAAAATCCTAATATCTTGTTGGTCTTGTAAGGAGGTTTTACTGGGTTTCCCCTTTGTAGGATTTTGCATTTGTCTCAACTTTGAAAACATTTTTAGAGGGATCGAGGACCTCCAAATTATGTGGGTGATTGATTAAATTTGTTGGGATGAACTAGCACTGCAGAAATCAAGCAACACACTTTTAGATAAAAGCATTTGAAAATGCAGAGTGTTGAACAGAGATATAATAAACCATAATTTGTAATGTGCGAACATATCACCCTTAGGTTTCAAGGAGCTTCTTACACCACTTCTAGGACGCCACTGCATCAAATCCTTAGCCTGCCTCACAGCAGGCATAAGACTGACGCAGGCCCTTTCACAATGCTGAAGTTGCTTCTGTTTTCAGACACACTCCAGCAATGTGCCAAGTTTGCACATACAGATAAGCGAGGAATACGGACGTATCTGTAAATCCTTACGACATGGAGTGCCGTACAGTAAACACGTAGCATCCATGGTGTCGCAAGGATGGTGCTATGAAAGTGATGCATCCATGGTTTCCCCCAGTGATGCAACACTTTTCATAAATGAGGCCCTCAGTTTTAATTTAAATGCTAACCTGCTCACTATCGGTTGCCACACCCATATTGCTATAACAGGTGCAGTAGTACCTCAGGGCACACCTTTCAAGAGCATCTGCTCTATTGTGTGGCTGTTGCACTTACTCAAATTACATAAAACTTTCCCAAGATTCACGGCACCAGAATTTGGGCAACATAACTACATTGTAATTAGATTTTCCAGTCTTTAGAAACTTGGGAATAGTGTGATTTCCTGTCAGCTGCTCATGCCTGTAGTTTTTGTTTAATCTCTCTGGCGCTAAGGAACGACTAGCTTGCCTTTGTAGAGCACAGAGCTGAACAGAAGTTATGTTGACCACTTCCAGGCACACACCTTGCTTTGAGGATACCTTTTGCCAACAATACCTTGAGGATTGCAGGGGAAGGGGCCAGCATAAAAACACCAGTTCTCCCAAATGCATAAGGTAGTTGCAGTTCATAGTAGTTTCAAGTGCTCACAAGTGAATGAAGTTTAAAGTAAAATACAGACTAATGCTGCATTATAGGGGCATCTGAGTGGTTGCCCAACCCAAGTTAGGTTGGTTGGTGGGCAATTGCTTCGGCTGGTATGATAGAAATGCAGTAACCATGAAAAAACCTGCCAAAGCACCCCACATCAGCCAATTAAAGAGCTGCCACTGGCATTTTGAGCCATCTCTCCTGGAACAGCTCTGTTACCATAGTACCCAGTCCAAGTTTAAGTGACTATCTAGGCTACAAATTTCATTCAAAGCAGTTATCTTGAAGGTAAAGATTACAATACAAAAACCAAATAAGCACCCGCGCCATACTTGAGAGCTACGTTGAGTTTATATACCCCAGTACAACAGGTGATATTACATCAGAAATCAATTTCTTTTTGCAAAACAATTTTTATTGTGTTGCTAACTCAGGAAGACATCCCATCAGAAAATGAATAGCAGACATAATCAACGGCCCTTTACAAGGCAGGCACTCGGTGAAGTACATTGTTCAGCAGGAGAATATTTTCACATGTTCATTGAGCTCTTGGCAATAGTGTCAGTGCAACTAAGTGTGGATGTTGGAACAAAACCCCCTAAGGGAACCCCCCCAACCATCTACAAGCTACCCCAACTAAACCCCCCTCCTCCCACATTCACTACATTCCCCCCCCTCCACCAGGCGTGTCGTAGTGCGTCCTCGCTAGAATGGAAATGGGTTTACAACTCTGGTCATACCTAGCAATTGGACCAATGGATACTATGTGGTATGAATCGTCTCACTTCACAGGAAGGGGCAGCAGTCTGTCAATCGGACATGGCGAGGTGTCCTGTGACCATCGTGATGCACTATGGTGGGTGTGTCCCAGGGCAATTTGCTAGGATCTCCTCATCCTCATCTGCGGAGAGTGTGAGTTCCATGACTAGTCTTTCCCAGGCTCTCGCTCTCTCTAACGCATGTTCACTACTCATTCTATGTGCAATCGGACCTCCCCCTCACATTGAGCCCACTTACTAAATTCAGTTTTCCATTGATCTAAACTGGGACCTTTGTTCGCTTTCCACTGAGATATTATGGTTCTTTTAGCTAAGAGGAGCCCCAGGTCCATAAATTTACTAGTGATTTTGTTCTTTGAGGTGTGGGGAAACCAATGAAGGATACAATGCGCCATGGAGGGCTGTAGGTCCCTTTCATTAACATCTCTCAACAGTGCCGTCACCCCTTGCCAAAAGGATTCGAGTGACGGGCAAGCCCATAACATGTGTTTGAAATTGGTGTCATCCATTGCACATCTTGGACAGGTCGCTGACTGGGTTGGGAAGTATTTATGTAAACGGACTGGTGTTAGGTATGCCCTATGTAGGCTGTGAAAATGCACCAACTGAAACCGCGCATTTCGCGTACTCTTCCAGGCCCTCTCCACTATCCCACTCCACGCTGTGTCTGGTATATCGTCCCTATATCAGCTTCCCACTTCGTCTTCAAAGCTATCAATGGGGTTAGGGCTTCTTGGGTCATGCGCTTGTAGTGGCATGTGACTGCCTTGGTTGTGCCTTCAGCAACCATGACATATTGGCAACCCATAGATGTAGGTGGCTCTGCCATGCCCGTTTTCCAGTGTATACGAACCGCTGTCGTGAGCGCAGCATGTAATAAAAAGTCACCCCCTGGTAGTTCAAAACGGTCCCTGAGGACATCAAATGGTATTAGAGTGCCGTCCTCATAGAGGTCACCATTTGTCAATAAACCCTGTTGTTCCCAGGCCTCCAACCTCTGCCAGGTGCCTCCGTGTGGCAGTGCCCTGCACATCTTTAGTGGGATATCGGGCATGTAAGGGATCGCTATACCCCCCCTTCGCAGGTACCTATTCCAACATTTTCCGGCTGTGGCAAACTCCTGAGTAAGATGCAAGTCTCCGATCGGGAGGCGCAGGACTATGCGAGACAACACCAGCAAGGGACCCGTCGGCTCACCTGACTCTCCTTCCTCCCTAGTGGCCAGCGCTACCCACTGCGTGAGCCATTGAAGTTGGGCTACTATGTAATACGTCTCATAGTCTGGGACCGCTAGACCCCCCTCCGCTCCGGGCCTCAGGACCATTCCGAGCGCCACCCTGCATCTGCCCATCCCCCACAGAAAGGAACTGATCATCGTCTTAAGCCTCCGAAAATAGCTCACCGGGATCCAAATAAGGAGGGGCCTAAAGAAGTAGAGTAACCGCGGAAGGGTCACCATTTTGAGTAGTGCCACCCATCCCGCTACTGATAAAGGAAGGGTGCTCCAGAACTCAAAATTAGCTTTGGCTCCCCTGATCGCATTTCCCACGTTCCCTTCAAGTATATCTCCCCGTTCATGGTAAATCACCGTGCCCAAGTAGGGAAGACGTCTCTCCTCCCAGGACACCCCCTCAGTGTTCTGCGGGCAAGCTCTACCTCCCCGGGTCGGGAATAGACACAACTTCGTCCAGTTGACTTTTAACCCTTTCAACCCTGCTTAGGGGTTGCAGCAGAGACTTTGCTCCCCGCAGGGACTCTCCCGTATCTGCCAAAAACATTAATAGGTCATCCGCATAAAGTGTGATATGGTGGACCTGTCCATACACGTCTACACCCTGATATGCCCGCCCTAATCGAGCGTGCGCCGCGAAGGGCTCCACCGCCATAGCAAACAACAATGGTGAGAGGGTACACCCCTGACGCGTGCCCATTCTCACCTTACATGCCTCAGAAATCACCCCCCAGTTCGAACTCTGGCCGTGGAATCTGCGTATAGCAAAGCCGTCCAGCTCACAAAATCCAGTCCCAACCCCATTCGACGCATAACATGAAAGAGGTATTCCCACTCTAAACTATCGAATGCTTTTTTGATGTCAACAGCAAACACTGCTGCAGTATCCATCTCATATGAATCAGCCTCCAAAATGTGTAGGAGCCTTCGTATATTAAGCGCTGTGTTGCGAGCGGGGATGAACCCAGACTGATCGCATGTATCAGTGTGGTCATGTGGGAAGCAACCGCGTCGCCAGAATTTTGCTCAGGATTTTGTAATCCAAGTTGAGCATAGATAATGGGCGATACGCCGTTCTATCCCAGGGCTGCTTGCCCGGTTTCAATAACGGGATAATGATCGCCTCCCTGGTGGAGTCCGGCAACCTACCTAAATTCTTGGCTTCGTTATAGAGCCATGCCAGACGAGGCGCAAGGAGGTCGATGTAAGTGAGATAGAATTCTACTGGAAGGCAATCTGACTCCGGCGTTTTGTTCCGTGCCATACTTTTGATGGCTACCCGCACTTCTCTCACCTCGATGTTCCTACCCAACAGTTTCGCATCCTCGTCCCTCAATTCTGGCAAGTTCAGACTCCCCGCAAAATTCGGTAAATCTTCCTCAGATGGAAGCACTTTACTACGATTAAGCTCCGTATAGTAGTCAAAAAACAGCTAATTTATCCCTTGTTGATCAAAGAGGGCCACTCCCATCTGGTCTCTCATCTCTAGTATGACTGAGCCGCGACAAGCGGGATTAGCTAGCCAGGCCAAAACGGCTCCCGATTCATCTCGCTCTGAGTGCGCCCGTGTGATATAGGCTTTATAATCAAAACACCATAGGTGTTCTACATTCACTGCAACTGCTTCCTTTGCCTCCAATAAGTCATCCTGCCTATCCGGCCGTTCAGGGCGCTCCTTCTCTAAGGCACGCAACGATCATCATCCCTTTGGATGTCTTGCAGTAGAGCCTTCCAGGTCCCAGACACCGCCGAAATACGTCTCCCGCGCACGACTGTTTTATAGGCGTCCCATTCAACAATCACCGACTCTGCAGTCCCCTCATTACGCTGAAAATAGTCTTCAATGGCCGTGGCTATAGTAGCTCGGAAGACCTGATCCTCAAGCACTTCCGGACGCAATCTCCAGGAAGGGATTCTGGGGCGGGGCCGCGACCACTGCAACTGGGCCCTCAGTGGATTATGGTCAGAAATAGTGCGAGTGAGATATTCGCTATTGCAAATCTCTCCGTGCACATCAGGGGAGCATAGCAATGCGTCTAGGCAGACATGTAATTCATGGAGGGCGGAGAAAAAGGAGTAATCCTTAACCAGTGGGTGCAGAACCCTCCAAGTGTCTACTAACCCCCAAGTTTGTTGCCAGGTAGATCGCGCCACTACCAGTTTGGCTGCTGGTGCATTCTGCAAGGGGGGGTGCGAGCGATCCAGGTCAATATCTGTAACACAATTAAAGTCACCCCCAAGTAATAGTGGCCCTACCAGGACTGTCGCGAGTTTGTGGGACAGCAAAGAGAAGAAGGCGGGTTGGTCCACATTAGGTGCATATAGACATCCCAGTGTTATATCTCTACCGTCCAGTTTCCCCTGGATCACCACATACCTGCCCTCTGGGTCAATCAATTGCTATGTGCACTGAAAGGGAACCCCAGCCCTTACCCAAATTAAGAACCCCCCTCGCATACGCCAAGAATGTAGTGTAATAGACTTGACCCCTCCAGCGGCATTGGAGAGCTTTTCCTTCTTTCACAATGAGGTGGGTCTCCTGAAGGAAGGCGATATGTATACCTCAATGGGTCAAGAAGGAGTGTATCTTGTGGCGCCTATTCATAGTATGCATACCCCTTACATTTGATGTGAGACATGTGTTTCCTAATGCGGGTCCCATTGCTGACACTGATATAGACAATGTTCCACCCCGTCCACGTCCCTGACATGCCCAGGTCCCCTGAACCAAACCCCACAATTAAAACATCTCCAACTCCCCCTCCCCAGGACAGGCATCCCTATCCAAACAACGAAAATGCACTTAGAAAGTCTAGTCACTTCAGGCTGCCTGGAACGTCGATTCAATAAGTCCAGATATCCCCCCAACCCCCTCCCCTCTCCCATAGGTTAATATCTCTGTCCAAGCCCCCCTCAAGGTTCCCACAGTGTGCCCAGACAGCTCACACCCCAATAGGCACAAGATCCCAAGGCCCAGTAGGCAACACAGATACCTCGTGAAGTCAGTCACATCGTTCATACTGTTCTTTTAGCCAAATACCCCACCCGCTGTTTGTGGAGTGACCTCTGGCAGATCGGTCTCCGAGAGACTGTGCACACTGCT
The DNA here is from genome assembly GCF_964261635.1 of Lissotriton helveticus. Lineage (NCBI taxonomy): Eukaryota > Metazoa > Chordata > Amphibia > Caudata > Salamandridae > Lissotriton > Lissotriton helveticus. The sequence goes on from NC_136065.1 coordinate 1,915,201,841, forward strand.
GTTACTGGGGCTCTCCTCACGACTCTTCATGCGCTCCGAATTGTAGCTGGTTGGACTGAGATCTCCATGGCTGATGGCCGCCACCGCCAAACCCGCCCTGTCTCGTTCTTGGCGCCAATCCGCGGGAGAGACCGGCTGTTGCATCGGCAGTGTGGTAGGGGAGTGATGTCGAGGTGAGGCCGCAGTAGGTGAACACTCGCCAGACTCCCCTCGGGTTTCCAGTCAGTCCTAGGAGGCCTGCGGCGTGAGGAAAAAGTGCGTACCCCCGTCAGCAGTTACTCGCAACCGGGCCGGGAACAGCATTGCGTAAGGAAGGTGTAGTTGCCTCAATTTCCGCTTCACCGCTAAGAAAGAAGCTCTTTGGCGTTGCCTGTCCCTGGTGTAATCCGGGAAGATCAGTACTTTACTGTTGCCAATTCGCACATTTTGCAGCTCCCTGGCTTTCTGTAGGATACAGTCGCGATCACGGTAGTGTAGAAGTCTCACCACCATGGGGCGCGGCGGGGCCCCAGGCTTCGGCGGTCGTGCCGGAACTCTGTGCGCCTGCTCCAGCACGTAAAAGGGGGAGAGACCCTCCGGCGCCACCTCCGCTTTTATCCAGGTCTCCAAGAATTGAACAGCGTCAGATCCCTCTTCTCGCTCCGGGATTCCTACTATTCGGAGATTATTGCGTCTGGAGCGCCCTTCGCTGTCTTCTGCCCGTACCTCCAGCATGCGGACGTTCTGCACCACCTCATTCAGTGTTTTCCGTAAGACATCAACCGTGTCCGGAATGTCTTTCATGGTTGTCTCGTTAGATGCCACTTGCTCCCTGACTAGTCTTTTAGTAGGGAAAGGTCCGACCCGATGGAGTCCATTCTTTTCTCCAAGGCCTCTCTCGAGGAGGGGTCCTGTGGTTGCGTGGGAACTCTACTCCCAGACGCAGATTCCCCGTCGCCCATATTGTGACCCGGGTCGTCAAGCTGTAGTGCCTCAAATCCTTTCTTCTTGGAAACTCTGCCCATCCTGAGTGTATTAGTGATTGTCCAGCCTCTCAGCATCTCCTCGCTCACTGCTTCTCAGGACCTCTCTGCAAACTCAGTCAAATCTGCACGGGCACTCTACCGGATTCTCTCGTTCATCGGTCAGTGCAAACACCGCGGAAGCCCCCCTCCAATCTTAGGTCGCAGATGTCCAACGACCCGTAGTACCAGCATCCCGCACTTCCCCATCACGCACGCAGGTCTGGTCACAGCCCCCAGGAAGGCCCCGTGTCTGTCTTGAGTCGCAGCCTCTCGAGGATGAGACCCACTCCAGCAAGTGAGGGCTCCTCCTCGGCCCAGCGCCTCCGATCACCTCCCTCCACCTCAGCTCCGAGGCGGTCTCAGTGGGCCCTCATTAGATCAGCGCCGTCAGGACCCAGTGCTAAGATCTTTTCCACCTGTCCAATCAGGGCCCCAGGAGAAGCTCGCAGGCGGTAGAGCATCGCATGAGTCAGTGGCTGTCTCTCCCCTTCAGTGCCAGGATGAGTGTTAGTGCATCTGCCCAAACGGAAGGATTGGCACTCCTCCAGGGCTATCCCACTGTCCCATAAGTGCTGCTGTGATATACACCGAGTCGAGGCTCGGGCGCCGCCATCTTAGGGTCAGGCAACATACAGCCTGGCCGCCCATGGGGACTCGCTGGGCAAAGATACTGATTCCCCACCTTTGTTTCTTGCGAGGGCGAGGGTCCGGTGCCTTCCGTTCAGCTGTAGGACCCACAGGAGTCTTCTCTCATGAAAAGAACGAGCTTCAGTCAGGCGCTCCCGTCGTCAGCGCCGGACGCCATTTTGTGGTCTCGGAGCACGGGCCTCGCAGAGCGTGGTGAAAAGCGCTCCCTCGCCGCTTGAGGCTCTCTGTGCCTCGTTTCACCCTTTCCAATACGGGCACAAGGCTTTTAGGGTTACGTTCCGGGGTTGGGGGCCCGGAATCGATTGCAGGATAAGTGCGGGAGAAGGGCGGCCGCGGAGGAGCTCTGGAGTCCGCTGCCGCCTACATCGGCGTCCAAGCCATGCCCCATTACATCAGAAATCAATGATAGTGCCACTGACTGCATCACTTATTTTAATAGGATATTATTGAGCACTTTACAAAGATCATTGGATTGCATCCTAAGACGTGGTTTATGGATACACAGATGGATGTTTGTATAAGGAGGCATATATTAGTTCCACAATATTTCAGATTTTTCAGATTAGGTCAAATCACTTTTTTCCTAACTAATTTTATACTATATACTGCACCACCTAATGAGACCTTTTTTTGAATTGTATAATGTCCCTATATTGCTCTATTTATTTAGATATTATACATCTCTCTTTTTGAAGCCCATAATTGGTATCTTGTACTGAATCATAGCTTTTGCATAATACTTCCTACCCCAATGTGGGACACCGAAACACTTATCTAGACAGACAGCATCATATATGGTAGATGCGTGTGGTTGGGTGTGTGTTGTCTTTCATTTAATACCGTGTGAGAAGTGTTTCCGTGCATGATGACCAAGAAGATGTTGGTTACTCTGTTATAAGATGCAGAGCTTGGGGTGTTATGGATAAGGAAGCGGGAGAGATTGACACACATTTTTAGGTCTCGCCTAGACGAAAGCAAAGCGAAGCATTGCTGTCTGGCGAGACAACTTATGTAGTTACTTTTCGGGGAATGTGTACAGCAGAGTTCCACGCGCTTTCCCTTGCCGAGATTTGACCTCGGGAGCGCGCACGTCGCTGTGCCTCACATTCCCATTCACAAACAAAGCCTCACACACGCATGCGCACATACACACACTGCATACACACACGAACCCCCCCTTAAACAGACACACGCACACACAGACAGACAGACGCACGCACAGACACACTCAATCAGACACACACGCGTACACCCCACCCCCTGTTAAAAAGTCAGCCCCTATCGCACCCGATGCCCAGGCTGCTGGTGCAGGGCGACTCTTCGTTCTCACCTTGAATAATTACCAAATAAGGAGACGGGCACTGGAAGTAGGAAAACAAGAACAGAGTTTATTACTCATGAGGAGAGCATGTCCTTTGGGACACTCGCATGGTGTCTTCGGGAGGTGCTCTAACAAGTTTCTCTGAGGCTTCGTCTTTTATACACAGGTTTATGGCACACAGGCATCCTTTATTACAATCAACACATTGTATAGTATGGAGGTATTCCAACACGTGGCTACAGTAGGGCCCTTATTCTCCATGCAAATAGGAGGGGGCTATCATGCGGCTGAGTGTCCTGCTGATTCCATTGGAATGTGTGTGCCTGATCGAGTCTCAGGGGGTGGGGTGGCCATGATCAATAGTAGCTTCTTCCGAGAGAGACGAGTGCATAAAGTAGTGGGCAATAAACCGTATCCTCGGGCTAAGTGATGACCAGCGGTCCGTGCAAAAATTCAGGCTCGGAGGAAGAGGTCATCAAAGGAGGGGTATTCACGGAGGGACAGGAGGTGTTGGTCAGGCGCGGGGTGCGATTCTTAGGGACAGAGTCATGCGGGAGGGGTGGGCTCGTGACTCGCGCATGTGGGAGAGGGGGCAGTCAGGGTGCATGGGGGAATGCTTGCAGGGTCAGGGAAGTGCGCTGATGAGCGATCGTGAACAGGGAGACCATGGTACCTAAAATGGCTGTCATGTACATGTGTGCATGGATGTATGCTGGCGGAATAACACACTCAGTGTTTTCGCAATATCCGTTCTGCTTACAACAAGGGGTGCTATGAACACAAATGAACGCCGCTTATGTACATACACATTGCTATTTTTAACAGTCGCCGCTTTTTACATAAGCAAGTTCAATTTCTACCTAGTCGATGTGATTGGCGGAATGCAATACATGTTAATTTACACCTGTCGGGTTCTTCATACAAGCCTAGAGATCGGCATAATGTTTAGTCGGTGTAGAACCAAGAAAAATGTTCCGATACATAAAAATCAGCTTCACATTTTCTCTCTAGTGACATCAACATACAGGAAGAACGCTCTGATACCTTCCGACTTGTCAGTACTATAGGGGATTTTGGAAAACTAACCACATGAGTGACCGACGAAACATTTCTTAAAAGGCAATACAAAATGGTTGAGGGAGGTATTCAATTTGATACAAGTAATTTAGTCAAGGGGCGAATAGAAAGTTCTGGACAGGGGGGAGGGTCTTTGTCGCAATGTCTTTTAACATAGTCCGTCTTCTTTTGTTGGCACTGCTGAGCACCGGCGGTGGAGCTATAGGTCCAGCTCGGATTCGTCCTTACACGTTGCAGGGCGCGATCAGTCCTCTGCTGTTAGATCACAGTCCTGTTTCCTAACTTATTGTCTTAGGGGTGCCTTATGCTGGGCACCTGCGTGTCTTTCCTTTTCCGTGACAAAATCCCAGTCCATAGTCAAATTTTATATGAAAGAGTTTGTTGAACAATCGAGGGAGGAGAGGGCGGAGTGGGGCCAGATCTTCGAACACACCAAGGGACCAAGGGAGCAAAGGACAATGAGCAGGCAGGCCCATCAGTCGGAAAAAGGGACGGGGACTTCAGGCACGAGTGGGTCAGCAAGTCGAGGGCTTCAAGGCAGCCCCTTATTCCTTCATCAGCTGAACTTGAAAGTTGTGCCTCGTCCCGCGTCTCGTTGCTCTGCGGCTCCACCTTTGGTCGTCACACGTGCTCCATGATCTGTGGCCAGGCTGTGCGTCACGTCCAGCTCCTCTCCTTTGGCGATTGTATCTTTGAATGGGTGAAAAACAAGTTGTTAGACAAACTGGTCGGGAGAACAGATATACATCTCAATTCCTTCCCTATTCCTGAGTAGGTGGGGGATAGGTTCATCGGTCACAGTCAGAGGTCGTTATTTATGGAGTCTGTAGAAGGGCATTGCATATTGAATTCATAGACTTGTTTGGCGTTCATTCGCGATATATGATAAGAGAAATTGAACTTTTGTACACAATGTATTACGTTACAAAAAATCGAGTCCTTATGGAGAGACTCGTTCTTCCCTTTAACCCAAGTATCGACAATATCACATCTCCTTTCGGGGTCGGCTAATTCTTGCAAGCAGGGGCATTATCATAGGGTTGATCGGGGGCGAGTGGGTGCTTTTGGACAGAGAGTTAGGGTCGATCGGGGGAAGTGGGGTACTCTGGACATCCGCACTTAGGTGCAAGGGGGTGGGGCAATCGGGACATTGGGGATCGCATTTTCTAACGAACTGAGAAACAGAAGACCATTGACGTTATAGTTCCCCTATAAAAGGCCAGATTAGGGGACATCCGTCGTCTTACCCGTCCTTTCCTTCATTACCAACTCGGGTTCTATTGTTTGTAGAAGGGAGAGGTAGTAATATGGTAAGTCTCAATCGTTTTGGGTTTGGTCAATTTTGCTGAACACCTTTGCGTTCGAGGAAACCCAATTATGTTTGTGTCGGAGGGACACAATGCCATCATACAAGAAAAAGAGGAAACGGGGGGCTTCTGGAGAGAGGAGAGAGAGAGAGAGAGAGAGAGAGAGAGAGAGAGAGAGAGAGAGAGAGAGAGAGAGAGAGAGAGAGAGAGAGAGTCGTACTCTAAACAAACCATTCGGTACTCGTATGCCGTGAGGAGAGAGAGACGTGTACAATAATGGTCCATTCAGTGCGCACACAACTTAGAACGGCAGGGGTTAAGTAATGCGTAAACACAAGCGGAGGGACGACGTAGATCCATACATCACGTACACACAAACTCAGACGGGGGAGACAGTACAGATATTACATAAAAAGATCCAAGACAAAACATAAAACAGTTATTGGCCACAATTATCCTTTTCTGTGAGCTGAGCATCTTTATCATCCTAAGTTCTTTTTACCTTTTTCTTATCTTTTATTCGTTGGCTGCCTCTTGCTGGTGACTTTGATTGTACACACTTACGCCTTTGGCAACTGGTCATGGACTAACCTGGTCGGGCTAATGCTCACGGAGGTTTATTCGAGTCATTTTTAGCAAGTGCGTTTCCAGGCTGAGACAACAGTTGGTGTCAATTGGAGAGCAATGGGGCAGCTTTTAGTTATATGCCTATGAGGATGCGGAAAAGGAGGTAGTAGGTTTTCAAATATTGGCAATATCCCTAGTCCTCTCGGCGGAGGATACGTGTGTAACCCCTACCTCGAAATACCCTAAACTTTTCCCTACTTAGTCAAACGTAAGAACGCTTAATCATGTGTGTACATTATTCTTCTTTACTTTATTCGGGGTTTGTCGTGGTTAGGTACTATAATCAGACCCCTTTTCCCGTCTCTTCGTCTGTTGGATCGCCGTTTTCATCGGCATTCCGAGGTGACCTGCAGAGAGAGAGAGAAAAGGAGGGAAGGGAGAGCAAGCTATATTGATACACACTCGCGCGCATAAACCCAGAAAGGTTTTTACTTACTGCGTACTCGGCCTATTTCCACAGGATGCAGTCACTGCCAACTGGGGCATTTAAGCCCAGGTGGACTGTTAGTGTGATTTTTCTTATACAGGTAGCATATAAAGTGTGGGCTAAATACCTGGATCTCCAGCGGTTGCCTTTGGCTGTATAAAAAGGAAAAATACACAACTAAAATTCGACCCTTCATATTTGTAATATTTCTACGCGTTATACCTTTTTCAGCCCTTTATCTAACCGAGCTTAGTCATTCCACCTACATTTCAGTTATATCGAAAAATAGGGATTATTCATTCAAGACTTTATCAATTTACACGGACAACTATAGTTGCTTTCTCAAAAAATCTTTAATAAGAATGTCGATGTATAAATACGGGCCTACAACCCCGTGGACCGGCCACGGAGCAGGCTGGAGCGGAGTCGGTGGTCGTTTATTTCACAATAAAAGTGCGAAAAGCGCAATAAAGTCATGTCGAGACTTCAGTGTGAGCGAGTGTCATAAGTGTTGGGCTTCCAACTTTCAATAATCATGATGTGCAAAATTTTAAACAACAATTCATTGTCCGAATGTTCAATCAATACCCATTTGATGTCAATTCGCCGTCTGAACACATAATCAGTACCCATCCAATATCACTTCATTGTCCGAACCTATAACCAGTACCCATCCCATATCAATTCATTTCCCGAACTGACAGTATACATCCTGAATCCATTAATTGTCCGAACATATAATCTGTACACATCCTATATCAATTCATGTGGTTAAAAAAAACCCTTCATACATATCTCATGACACCAGGGCCGAACAATCGGGGTACAACAAGGAGTTGAAAGTTTCATTTGCATCGGCGCCATTTTTGAGTGCAGTCAGGCAGATTCAGGCATAGTCTAAATCTCTACTAAGTCATGGTTGGCCCAGAGCTTCCTTTGGCAGTCCAAAGTTCCGTTAAAGGGAAAAAGAAGGGATCGGTGGTTTGAACCATCAGTCAAAAAGAGGGGGAGGGAGGCAACAATGTTCCTACCGGGTCATACTGTGCTTCCACCGGAACTGATCCGAACTGTGGTCTATAGGACTCTAGTCATTCAAACTGAGACTGGCGCCAGCATGGGAGCGCCGACGTCCTGCGGCTACGTTTCCATCGTTCCGTGGGCAATCATGGCAGTCACTCCCCATCGGGGGTATTTGCGGGAGTCGGGGACTCCCGTGGCTCCTCTAGAATCTTCAAGGTTGTGGAGAACTATGACGGTGGAGTCAACAAGTGACCGGGCCATTCCTTCATGCTGGGCCCGCTCTTGCCAGGTCGATCGCCATTTTGAGAGTTCGGCAGCTACCGGCGATCGCGGGGTCAAATGAGCGGACGGGCTCCCACCTGCCGGGCGAGGCGTTTGCAGCATTGCCACAGTGGAAGAACCCTTTTCCGGGCGCCTGGAGCGCTGAGGGTGCAGTTGGGAAGCCTCCACCTGGGGAGGCGGGAGAGGCCTGTTCGCACCGTCTCTCCCTCCCAGTGCACCCCACGGCGTCTCGTTCGACATTTGTTATGGCCGGACCAGGCGATGAGGACGGGGGGGGTCGGAGGCATGTGCAAGACATCCCCCCCCAGAGTTGTCGCAGCAATTATTGAAGAAAGAAGAAATGTCTGGCGTGTTGTCGCTGCCATTACGAAGGAGAAAAGAAACAATGTCCCGTCCGTCTTTGGGCCGGGCCTCCGGTGGATGTCGGCCGGACGCCCCTTGCTCTGGCCCCATGAACGGGCTCCTTGGCTCATCGGCTGCAGCCGGATCTCGTCGGCCCCGGCCCCCGGTCGTTGGTGGCCGGGCCGGGAGAGAATGTGGCGGGACTACCTGCAACTCTCAAGGGCCACCGCGGCCGGACTGGGAGAGAGAGGGGAGGGTCGAGGACATAGACATTCCCCCCCCCTGCAACTCTCCAGCATTGTCAAGGCAATCCCCTGACCGGATCCCGCTGGCCTCGGCCTCTCCTCCGGCTACACCCTACGTTACGATCTCCTGGCCGACTGTTGGCAGCAGGACCCGCCTTATATGGGTTGCTTCCGGCTGGGCGTGGCCGCAACCCTGCTCCACTTTGGAAGTTTCTAGAGTGGGGGCGGATGTTCTGCTGACTTGCATTTTCCCCAGTTTATCGTTCTTATTGTTTTCAGGTTTCTTATTACGGGTTACTAAATAGGTTTTACCATTAAGTATTGTTATCGTTTTCCTTGTTCGTTATTTAATAAAAAGTTCGTTTTTCATCAGTGGCCTACTGAATTCGTTTTCCTATTCCCTTCTTTCCAGGTTGTTTCATGCTAAAGTTTTTCTGTTAACAGGTTACAGTGATCACTTCGTTATTATTGTATATGTCCTTTTTACTAGGGGTGTTCTCTGGTCAGGCCAGGTGGCCTACCTCCAGTAAATGGTCCGGGTGAGACTGGCGTATCAGTCAGTGGGGAGTAGATAGGTATGACAGATTACAACGGGGGACAAAGGTCCGCATTACCTACCCATCACTACTTGCAAAGACTAGAGTATGGTGACTTCTGTGCTTGTTTGCAAAAATAGAGAATACCTCCAAAAAAAGAACCAATTCCAAACAGTCAATGTTTGGACATACAATCAATCAATGAGGAACGAAATAGGTACGACGTGTTAAAGGTTTGCGTTACCTACCCTTCACTGTCGGCAAAGGGAGAGAGAATATTCCTATTCTTCCCCGTTTGTAGGCAGAGAAGATCCTTAAGAGAACCAACTTCGAACAATTTAATGCTCGATTCAATCAATCAATCAATGGGGAGGAAAAAATAGGCACGGCGTGTTAAAGTTTTGCGTTGCCTACCCTTCACTATCTGCAAAGATTAAACAGAGTATGGCGACTCTGTGTTTGTTTGCAAATAGAGAATCTCCCAGAAGCAATCAATAGGCAATACTAGTATTTTCAAACAATCAATCAATTTCGCAATTTGTCGTGTGTCACGACCTTACCCGGACCGGACCATGTGGACAGTTCTTCGCCTTCCTTTTTCCAGTGCCCGATCGTTCTCTTTCTCCATGTTTTTACCGCAGCATTCCTGTGGGATTCCAGTCAGGACAATAGGTCACTTGAGAGAGGTCCGTTCGGAATCGGTGAAGCTCATTCAATCGGCAGCCGGACGAGGGCCCTCTCAAGGCAGGTATACTCCAATCATTTAGATGTTCACCCCATCGTCTGGACCTCTCTTACCGGACCTTATGTCGCTGATGGGCCCCGCGTTTTGGGCGCCAATTGTTAAAAAGTCAGCCCCTATCGCACCCGATGCCCAGGCTGCTGGTGCAGGGCGACTCTTCGTTCTCACCTTGAATAATTACCAAATAAGGAGACGGCACTGGAAGTAGGAAAACAAGAACAGAGTTTATTACTCATGAGGAGAGCATGTCCTTTGGGACACTCGCATGGTGTCTTCGGGAGGTGCTCTAACAAGTTTCTCTGAGGCTTCGTCTTTTATACACAGGTTTATGGCACACAGGCATCCTTTATTACAATCAACACATTGTATAGTATGGAGGTATTCCAACACGTGGCTACAGTAGGGCCCTTATTCTCCATGCAAATAGGAGGGGGCTATCATGCGGCTGAGTGTCCTGCTGATTCCATTGGAATGTGTGTGCCTGATCGAGTCTCAGGGGGTGGGGTGGCCATGATCAATAGTAGCTTCTTCCGAGAGAGACGAGTGCATAAAGTAGTGGGCAATAAACCGTATCCTCGGGCTAAGGGATGACCAGCGGTCCGTGCAAACATTCAGGCTCGGAGGAACAGGTCATCAAAGGAGGGGTATTCACGGAGGGACAGGAGGTGTTGGTCAGGCGCGGGGTGCGATTCTTAGGGACAGAGTCATGCGGGAGGGGTGGGCTCGTGACTCGCGCATGTGGGAGAGGGGGCAGTCAGGGTGCATGGGGGAATGCTTGCAGGGTCAGGGAAGTGCGCTGATGAGCGATCGTGAACAGGGAGACCATGGTACCTAAAATGGCTGTCATGTACATGTGTGCATGGATCTATGCTGGCGGAATAACACACTCAGTGTTTTCGCAATATCCGTTCTGCTTACAACAAGGGGTGCTATGAACACAAATGAACGCCGCTTATGTACATACACATTGCTATTTTTAACACCCCACTCACCCCTCCTCTCCCTCAACACACTCACCTGTTCTGGCGGTGCTCGGCGGCGGTTCTGGCTCTCGGGCGGCGGTAGCGCTTTGCGGGGCTCTCTCACCACATGAGAGCCCCGCCTTCCCCATGCGCCCGGCCGCTCTTCACCCGGTCCCCCATCTCGGGACCGGGACTCAATGCGGAGCCTTCGTGGCTCCTCGGGCAGCTCTCTCTCCCTCTCGCCGCGATGGGGCGGGACTTCCGGTTGGGGCCGCGCTGTGATTGGCCGGCTTCCCAACTGCTTCCGGGTCGTCATAATAATAACAAAAGCGGAGTGTTTGTCAATTATAAGGACCTCCACTTATATTTTAGCGTGCCGGTCGGCTTTTCGAGATCAGCAAGCATATAAAGATTGTTGCGAAGATAGCTGTGCCGGAACAGAGGGGGAAAAAGTATGAGGATAGAATATCTACCGCATTAGATATAGTGTGACTATATTGACAACATTTACTTACTCAACAATGTTTACCGCGTGTCAATCGACGGGGGCTGGATATTAGCAAATGCAATGATCTGCAAAAGTATGGTGACGTCAGTACCTGGACAGAATGGAGCATTCGAATGAGGGAATCTTAAAACGAGCGGCTTACTTACTTATCAAGCAACTTTAAATGTTACACGTTAATACGGGTTCACTAATTTAGCCCTTTTAAAAGAATTTGTTATTGACAAATTAATGCTTTTCATGCGCTATAAGTTACTAACACCGACTAACTTACTCCATTCCAATATGGCCGCTTTATTTCGCCCCTTGATATCACCCTTGTACGGCCAGCACATTAGCTTCGGCAGTCTCCTTTCGCTTTTCCACTTCTGTTCTAACCATAAAAACATTGCTCGCGAGGCACCGAGACAGGGAACCTCGCCAGACCACCGTCTTGCCATCCATTGAGTTGTTGCTTGATAAGTAAGTAAGCCGCTCGTTTTAAGATTCCCTCATTCGAATGCTCCATTCTGTCCAGGTACTGACGTCACTCATGACTTTTGTCATGTACAGTACATCAGGGGTGTCCAACCATAGTCCAGGAGGACAGGATTCATGACAAATTTTCAAGATATGTGCATAAAATATACGTACACACTTTCATCTCGACAGAACACTTTTCCTAGGCACCTGGGGTCTTACTGAAAATTTGCCCGAGTCCTTTATTACCTGGTTTGAACACCCCTGGGTGACACCATTAACGCATGTTTACCACATATGCGAATCACACCTGCTCTGCACGTCATCACTAGCGGAAGTGCGATAGGACTTTCAGCATTAACACAACTTTACGCTCAGAGTTGGGTCACTTGGCGGTAACAGACGTGCAATAATTTTAACGCAGCACTCAGAACTGTATAGTCTAGATAGTACAAATAGAGTCCACGGCGTGATCCAAAATTCTGTTTAATAGTGAAGTTCTCACAAATCCATCCGATAAAAGCAATGTATGAAGACTTGTACATATAAACAAGTATTTGCAATGCAATAGGTCTCGCATTTGAGCTATTGAGATTGCAAATAAAAATGCCTTTTATTTATTTTTTCGTTTTTAAAACATAAATAAAAGGCATAATCATTTACAATGCCAATAACGTAAACTCGCGTAAATGCGAGACCTATTGCATTGAAAATGCTTGTTATAGTTTGTGGTATGCTGGCAGCTCTGATTACCTCTGCAGGTCCCTCTGTTGTGCTGTACTTTTTCTTTTAACTTCTGAACCTGAGTTCCTGTGCAAGCCGTGGGAGGAAGTTGTACAATCTGAGATCCTGTGGTTCCAGGGGAGGTAACAGGTGTAGAGAAAGTGTGTTTCAGCCCCCTTTATACAATTGCCATCATGAGATGACAAGTAGAGAAATTTGCCAAAATACACGGAGTTATATTTAAACTTTTTATAATTGCCATTATAGGATGTCAGTGCTTGTAAAGTCTTTTTTGCCTATCACGATATAGTCCTGGCTTTAGAAAATTGCTAATAAACAAACAAAATACATTAAATAATCATAGGTCTATTACCACATACATTTTACACAGAGCAGTACTTATATAGTTCAGGCCAAGTAATAGCAGAGCTACTGGAATTTTTTAATTTTGTGACTGTTGAGTTTTCCACATAGAAAAACTCAACAGGGGAATGGATCACGTGTAACCACTTTACCAGGGCTTGTTAGTTAGTGGTGCCTTCTTAAACAAGCATTTGCAATGCAATAGGTCTCGCATTATGAAAGTTTGAGCTATTGGTCTTGAAAATGACAATTTTTTTATTTATGTGTTGATTTTGAAAATAGCTAAATTAATAGCTTTGTCATTTTCAATGCCAATAGTTATAACTTTCGCACATGTGACGGCTATAGCATTTGTAATGCAACATGTTTTGTATTTACGTGACTTAGATGTATTGATATTACAAATAGCAACGGCTTTTAATTTTTTTAAATAATTAATACTTAAATAAAAGTGATTGTAATTTATATTGGCAATAGCTTAAACTTTTGTAAATAACGTTTGTGAAGATTATGTTCAGTGTATTTTATTGTGATGAAAATCCAAGAACAGAAGTGAAATAACATCTTTTTGTGACATTTGTAATAAAGCTTGAAACATTGAGAGAACATAATTGAACCAGTTGTTGTTGAATGGTTGCACAGATTGATGCTGTGATGACGCGGAGTGATGCTGTGGTGGTGCTGAGTGATGCTGGGATTGCGCTGAGTGGTGCTGTGGTGGTGCTGAGTGGTGCTGTGGTGGTGCTGAGTGATGCTGTGGTGGTGCTGAGTGATGCTGTGGTGGTGCTGAGTGATGCTGTGGTACTGCTGAGTGATGCTGTGGTGGTGCTGCTGAGTTCTCTCTGCAACTGCACTCTGCAAATGCACTCTGAATCTGCACTCTGCACTCTGAATCTGCAGTCTGCACTCTGAATCTGCACTCTGCACTCAGAATCTGCACTCTGCACTCTGCACTCTGAATCTGCACTCTGCACTCTGAATCTGCACTCTGCACTCTGAATCAGCACTCTGAATCTGCACTCTGCACTCTGAATCTGCACTCTGCACTCTGAATCTGCACTCTGCACTCTGAATCTGCACTCTGCACTCTGAATCAGCACTCTGAATCTGCACTCTGCACTCTGAATCTGCACTCTGCACTCTGAAACTGCACTCTGAATCTGCACTCTGCACTCTGAATCTGCACTCTGCACTCTGAATCTGCACTCTGCACTCTGAATCTGCACTCTGAATCTGCACTCTGCACTCTGAATCTGCACTCTGAATCTGCACTCTGCACTCTGCACTCTGAATCTTCACTCTGAATCTGCACTCTGAATCTGCACTCTGCACTCTGAATCTGCACTCTGCACTCTGAATCTGCACTCTGCACTCTGCACTCTGAATCTGCACTCTGAATCTGCACTCTGAATCTGCACTCTGCACTCACAATCTACACTCTGCACTCACAATCTGCACTCTGAATCTGCACTCTGCACTCTGAATCTGCACTCTGCACTCTGAATCTGCACTCTGCACTCACAATCTGCACTCTGCACTCACAATCTGCACTCTGCACTCTGAATCTGCACTCTGAATCTGCACTCTGAATCTGCACTCTGCACTCTGAATCTGCACTCTGAATCTGCACTCTGCACTCTGAATCTGCACTCTGCACTCTGAATCTGCACTCTGCACTCTGCACTCTGAATCTACACTCTGAATCTGCACTCTGAATCTGCACTCTGAATCTGCACTCTGAATCTGCACTCTGAATGTGCACTCTGCACTCTGAATCTGCACTCTGAATGTGCACTCTGCACTCTGAATGTGCACTCTGCACTCTGAATCTGCACTCTGCACTCTGAATCTGCACTCTGAATCTGCACTCTGCACTCACAATCTACACTCTGCACTCACAATCTGCACTCTGCACTCTGAATCTGCACTCTGCACTCTGAATCTGCACTCTGCACTCTGAATCTGCACTCTGAATCTGCACTCTGCATTCTGAATCTGCACTCTGAATCTGCACTCTGCACTCTGAATCTGCACTCTGCACTCTGAATCTGCACTCTGAATCTGCACTCTGCACTCTGAATCTGCACTCTGAATCTGCACTCTGAATCTGCACTCTGAATCTGCACTCTGCACTCTAAATGTGCACTCTGCACTCTGAATCTGCACTCTGCACTCTGAATCTGCACTCTGAATCTGCACTCTGCACTCACAATCTACACTCTGCACTCACAATCTGCACTCTGAATCTGCACTCTGCACTCTGAATCTGCACTCTGAATCTGCACTCTGCACTCACAATCTGCACTCTGCACTCACAATCTGCACTCTGCACTCTGAATCTGCACTCTGCACTCTGAATCTGCACCCTGAATCTGCACTCTGAATCTGCACTCTGAATCTGCTCTCTGAATCTGCACTCTGAATCTGCACTCTGAATCTGCACTCTGCACTCTGAATCTGCACTCTGAATCTGCACTCTGAATCTGCACTCTGAATCTGCACTCCGAATCTGCACTCTGGATCTGCACTCTGAATCTGCACTCTGAATTGAATCTGCACTCTGAATCTGCACTCTGAATCTGCACTCGGAATCTGCACTCGGAATCTGCACTCTGCACTCTGAATCTGCACGCTGAATCTGCACTCTGCACTCTGAATCTGCACTCTGAATCTGCACTCTGAATCTGCACTCTGCACTCTGAATCTGCACTCTGAATCTGCACTCTGCACTCTGAATCTGCACTCTGAATCTGCACTCTACATCTGCACTCTGAATCTGCACTCTGAATCTGCACTCTGAATCTGCACTCTGCACTCTGAATCTGCACTCTGAATCTGCACTCTGAATCTGCACTCTGCACTCTGAATCTGCACTCTGCACTCTGAATCTGCACTCTGAATCTGCACTCTGCACTCTGAATCTGCACTCTGAATCTGCACTCTGCACTCTGAATCTGCACTCTGAATCTGCACTCTGCACTCTGAATCTGCACTCTGAATCTGCACTCTGAATCTGCACTCTGAATCTGCACTCTGCACTCACAATCTACACTCTGCACTCACAATCTGCACTCTGAATCTGCACTCTGCACTCTGAATCTGCACTCTGCACTCTGAATCTGCACTCTGCACTCACAATCTGCACTCTGCACTCACAATCTGCACTCTGCACTCTGAATCTGCACTCTGAATCTGCACTCTGCACTCTGAATCTGCACTCTGCACTCTGAATCTGCACTCTGCACTCACAATCTGCACTCTGCACTCACAATCTGCACTCTGCACTCTGAATCTGCACTCTGCACTCACAATCTGCAATCTGCACTCTGCACTCTGAATCTGCACTCTGAATCTGCACTCTGAATCTGCACTCTGCACTCTGAATCTGCACTCTGAATCTGCACTCTGAATCTGCACTCTGAATCTGCACTCTGCACTCTGAATCTGCACTCTGAATCTGCACTCTGCACTCTGAATCTGCACTCTGAATCTGCACTCTGAATCTGCACTCTGAATCTGCACTCTGCACTCAGAATCTGCACTCGGAATCTGCACTCTGCACTCTGAATCTGCACTCTGAATCTGCACTCTGCACTCTGAATCTGCACTCTGCACTCTGAATCTGCACTCTGCACTCTGAATCTGCACTCTGAATCTGCACTCTGAATCTGCACTCTGCACTCTGAATCTGCACTCTGCACTCTGAATCTGCACTCTGCACTCTGAATCTGCACTCTGCACTCTGCACTCTGAATCCGCACTCTGAATCTGCACTCTGAATCTGCACACTGAATCTGCACTCTGCACTCACAATCTACACTCTGCACTCACAATCTGAACTCTGAATCTGCACTCTGCACTCTGAATCTGCACTCTGCACTCTGAATCTGCACTCTGCACTCACAATCTGCACTCTGCACTCACAATCTGCACTCTGCACTCTGAATCTGCACTCTGAATCTGCACTCTGAATCTGCACTCTGAATCTGCACTCTGCACTCTGAATCTGCACTCTGAATCTGCACTCTGAATCTGCACTCTGCACTCTGAATCTGCACTCTGCACTCTGAATCTGCACTCTGCATTCTGCACTCTGAATCTACACTCTGAATCTGCACTCTGAATCTGCACTCTGAATCTGCACTCTGAATCTGCACTCTGCACTCTGAATCTGCACTCTGAATGTGCACTCTGCACTCTGAATCTGCACTCTGCACTCTGAATGTGCACTCTGAATGTGCACTCTGCACTCTGAATCTGCACTCTGCACTCACAATCTGCACTCTGCACTCACAATCTGCACTCTGAATCTGCACTCTGCACTCTGAATCTGCACTCTGCACTCTGAATCTGCACTCTGCACTCTGAATCTGCACTTTGAATCTGCACTCTGCACTCTGAATCTGCACTCTGAATCTGCACTCTGAATCTGCACTCTGCACCCTAAATGTGCACTCTGCACTCTGAATCTGCACTCTAAATCTGCACTCTGCACTCTGAATCTGCACTCTGAATCTGCACTCTGCACTCACAATCTACACTCTGCACTCACAATCTGCACTCTGAATCTGCACTCTGAATCTGCACTCTGCACTCTGAATCTGCACTCACAATCTGCACTCTGAACTCATTTCATTTCAAAATCTTTATTTCGGCATATATGCCATAAAAGAAAAACAGTGCACACATTACTTGCATTACATCAGATAAAACATATCTCTACATTAAAACACTGATACATAAACACATTGATAAAAAGTAGAATCATTAAAAGAAAAGTACAATCCATATTTGAAAACAATAATAAGGGAGCAGTACGTTCATATGTTATAGGATGGACCACTACATTGGATCAACAATTCAGATCAGTTACAATTGATGCCCCATCTTTTTCCTTTGATAAAAAATAGAAAGTAGAAATCTACTAACACTGAATATTATCTGTTGTGACGTATTAGTAGTTAGGATTCTCAGAGCCTGTGAACATGACCTCAAGCCTAATAAGAGGCATATTGGTTTGATCCATCTCTTCCTTGCCTGCACATACGAGGGGCAGAAGAAAAGGATATGCTGTTCATTTTCGATCTGTTCATGTTCACACATGGGACAAATTTCGTCCAATGTTTGAGACGATGTATCACGACTCCTAGCCCAACGTGCCAAAGTTGTTTTGATTAAAAGGTTTCCATACCTAAATTTTAAAAATAATGTTTTGGCAAGTGGGGGCTCTATTTCATCCATAAAAATTTCATAAAGGGGTTCGTCCTTAAAACTTAAGAATTTTGAGATTATGGTCCCACTAGCTGAATTACTTATTGTTCTATTCCCTATAAAAGTCCAGAATGCCCTTTTTTAAATTAATTTGGGATTATCGGGTAGTTGCTCGGGATTCTCCCAGAAATGTCTTAATCCTATACAACTCAACCAGGTCTCTGAATCTGCACTCTGAACTCACAATCTGCACTCTGCACTCACAATCTGCACTCTGCACTCTGAATCTGCACTCTGAATCTGCACTCTGAATCTGCACTCTGCACTCTGAATCTGCACTCTGCACTCTGAATCTGCACTCTGCACTCTGCACTCTGAATCTACACTCTGAATCTGCACTCTGAATCTGCACTCTGAAACTGCACTCTGCACTCTGAATCTGCACTCTGAATGTGCACTCTGCACTCTGAATCTGCACTCTGCACTCTGAATCTGCACTCTGAATGTGCACTCTGCACTCTGAATCTGCACTCTGCACTCACAATCTACACTCTGCACTCACAATCTGCACTCTGAATCTGCACTCTGCACTCTGAATCTGCACTCTGCACTCTGAATCTGCACTCTGAATCTGCACTCTGCATTCTGAATCTGCACTCTGAATCTGCACTCTGCACTCTGAATCTGCACTCTGCACTCTGAATCTGCACTCTGCACTCTGAATCTGCACTCTGAATCTGCACTCTGCACTCTGAATCTGCACTCTGAATCTGCACTCTGCACTCTAAATGTGCACTCTGCACTCTGAATCTGCACTCTGAATCTGCACTCTGCACTCTGAATCTGCACTCTGAATCTGCACTCTGCACTCACAATCTACACTCTGCACTCACAATCTGCACTCTGAATCTGCACTCTGCACTCTGAATCTGCACTCTGCACTCTGAATCTGCACTCTGCACTCACAATCTGCACTCTGAACTCACAATCTGCACTCTGCACTCACAATCTGCACTCTGCACTCTGAATCTGCACTCTGAATCTGCACTCTGAATCTGCACTCTGCACTCTGAATCTGCACTCTGAATCTGCACTCTGAATCTGCACTCTGAATCTGCTCTCTGAATCTGCACTCTGAATCTGCACTCTGAATCTGCACTCTGCACTCTGAATCTGCACTCTGAATCTGCACTCTGAATCTGCACTCTGAATCTGCACTCTGGATCTGCACTCTGAATCTGCACTCTGAATCTGCACTCTGAATCTGCACTCGGAATCTGCACTCTGCACTCTGAATCTGCACTCTGAATCTGCACTCTGCACTCTGAATCTGCACTCTGAATCTGCACTCTGGATCTGCACTCTGAATCTGCACTCTGAATCTGCACTCTGAATCTGCACTCGGAATCTGCACTCTGCACTCTGAATCTGCACTCTGAATCTGCACTCTGCACTCTGAATCTGCACTCTGAATCTGCACTCTGAATCTGCACTCTGAATCTGCACTCTGCACTCTGAATCTGCACTCTGAATCTGCACTCTGCACTCTGAATCTGCACTCTGAATCTGCACTCTGAATCTGCACTCTGAATCTGCACTCTGAATCTGCACTCTGAATCTGCACTCTGCACTCTGAATCTGCACTCTGAATCTGCACTCTGAATCTGCACTCTGAATCTGCACTCTGCACTCTGAATCTGCACTCTGCACTCTGAATCTGCACTCTGAATCTGCACTCTGCACTCTGAATCTGCACTCTGAATCTGCACTCTGAATCTGCACTCTGCACTCTGAATCTGCACTCTGAATCTGCACTCTGCACTCTGAATCTGCACTCTGAATCTGCACTCTGCACTCTGAATCTGCACTCTGAATCTGCACTCTGAATCTGCACTCTGAATCTGCTCTCTGAATCTGCACTCTGAATCTGCACTCTGAATCTGCACTCTGCACTCTGAATCTGCACTCTGAATCTGCACTCTGAATCTGCACTCTGAATCTGCACTCTGGATCTGCACTCTGAATCTGCACTCTGAATCTGCACTCTGAATCTGCACTCGGAATCTGCACTCTGCACTCTGAATCTGCACTCTGAATCTGCACTCTGCACTCTGAATCTGCACTCTGAATCTGCACTCTGGATCTGCACTCTGAATCTGCACTCTGAATCTGCACTCTGAATCTGCACTCGGAATCTGCACTCTGCACTCTGAATCTGCACTCTGAATCTGCACTCTGCACTCTGAATCTGCACTCACAATCTGCACTCTGAACTCATTTCATTTCAAAATCTTTATTTCGGCATATATGCCATAAAAGAAAAACAGTGCACACATTACTTGCATTACATCAGATAAAACATATCTCTACATTAAAACACTGATACATAAACACATTGATAAAAAGTAGAATCATTAAAAGAAAAGTACAATCCATATTTGAAAACAATAATAAGGGAGCAGTACGTTCATATGTTATAGGATGGACCACTACATTGGATCAACAATTCAGATCAGTTACAATTGATGCCCCATCTTTTTCCTTTGATAAAAAATAGAAAGTAGAAATCTACTAACACTGAATATTATCTGTTGTGACGTATTAGTAGTTAGGATTCTCAGAGCCTGTGAACATGACCTCAAGCCTAATAAGAGGCATATTGGTTTGATCCATCTCTTCCTTGCCTGCACATACGAGGGGCAGAAGAAAAGGATATGCTGTTCATTTTCGATCTGTTCATGTTCACACATGGGACAAATTTCGTCCAATGTTTGAGACGATGTATCACGACTCCTAGCCCAACGTGCCAAAGTTGTTTTGATTAAAAGGTTTCCATACCTAAATTTTAAAAATAATGTTTTGGCAAGTGGGGGCTCTATTTCATCCATAAAAATTTCATAAAGGGGTTCGTCCTTAAAACTTAAGAATTTTGAGATTATGGTCCCACTAGCTGAATTACTTATTGTTCTATTCCCTATAAAAGTCCAGAATGCCCTTTTTTAAATTAATTTGGGATTATCGGGTAGTTGCTCGGGATTCTCCCAGAAATGTCTTAATCCTATACAACTCAACCAGGTCTCTGAATCTGCACTCTGAACTCACAATCTGCACTCTGCACTCACAATCTGCACTCTGCACTCTGAATCTGCACTCTGAATCTGCACTCTGAATCTGCACTCTGCACTCTGAATCTGCACTCTGCACTCTGAATCTGCACTCTGCACTCTGCACTCTGAATCTACACTCTGAATCTGCACTCTGAATCTGCACTCTGAAACTGCACTCTGCACTCTGAATCTGCACTCTGAATGTGCACTCTGCACTCTGAATCTGCACTCTGCACTCTGAATCTGCACTCTGAATGTGCACTCTGCACTCTGAATCTGCACTCTGCACTCACAATCTACACTCTGCACTCACAATCTGCACTCTGAATCTGCACTCTGCACTCTGAATCTGCACTCTGCACTCTGAATCTGCACTCTGAATCTGCACTCTGCATTCTGAATCTGCACTCTGAATCTGCACTCTGCACTCTGAATCTGCACTCTGCACTCTGAATCTGCACTCTGCACTCTGAATCTGCACTCTGAATCTGCACTCTGCACTCTGAATCTGCACTCTGAATCTGCACTCTGCACTCTAAATGTGCACTCTGCACTCTGAATCTGCACTCTGAATCTGCACTCTGCACTCTGAATCTGCACTCTGAATCTGCACTCTGCACTCACAATCTACACTCTGCACTCACAATCTGCACTCTGAATCTGCACTCTGCACTCTGAATCTGCACTCTGCACTCTGAATCTGCACTCTGCACTCACAATCTGCACTCTGAACTCACAATCTGCACTCTGCACTCACAATCTGCACTCTGCACTCTGAATCTGCACTCTGAATCTGCACTCTGAATCTGCACTCTGCACTCTGAATCTGCACTCTGAATCTGCACTCTGAATCTGCACTCTGAATCTGCTCTCTGAATCTGCACTCTGAATCTGCACTCTGAATCTGCACTCTGCACTCTGAATCTGCACTCTGAATCTGCACTCTGAATCTGCACTCTGAATCTGCACTCTGGATCTGCACTCTGAATCTGCACTCTGAATCTGCACTCTGAATCTGCACTCGGAATCTGCACTCTGCACTCTGAATCTGCACTCTGAATCTGCACTCTGCACTCTGAATCTGCACTCTGAATCTGCACTCTGGATCTGCACTCTGAATCTGCACTCTGAATCTGCACTCTGAATCTGCACTCGGAATCTGCACTCTGCACTCTGAATCTGCACTCTGAATCTGCACTCTGCACTCTGAATCTGCACTCTGAATCTGCACTCTGAATCTGCACTCTGAATCTGCACTCTGCACTCTGAATCTGCACTCTGAATCTGCACTCTGCACTCTGAATCTGCACTCTGAATCTGCACTCTGAATCTGCACTCTGAATCTGCACTCTGAATCTGCACTCTGAATCTGCACTCTGCACTCTGAATCTGCACTCTGAATCTGCACTCTGAATCTGCACTCTGAATCTGCACTCTGCACTCTGAATCTGCACTCTGCACTCTGAATCTGCACTCTGAATCTGCACTCTGCACTCTGAATCTGCACTCTGAATCTGCACTCTGAATCTGCACTCTGCACTCTGAATCTGCACTCTGAATCTGCACTCTGCACTCTGAATCTGCACTCTGAATCTGCACTCTGCACTCTGAATCTGCACTCTGAATCTGCACTCTGAATCTGCACTCTGAATCTGCACTCTGCACTCTGAATCTGCACTCTGCACTCTGAATCTGCACTCTGAATCTGCACTCTGAATCTGCACTCTGAATCTGCACTCTGCACTCACAATCTACACTCTGCACTCACAATCTGCACTCTGAATCTGCACTCTGCACTCTGAATCTGCACTCTGCACTCTGAATCTGCACTCTGCACTCACAATCTGCACTCTGCACTCACAATCTGCACTCTGCACTCTGAATCTGCACTCTGAATCTACACTCTGCACTCTGAATCTGAACTCTGAATCTGCACTCTGCACTCACAATCTGCACTCTGCACTCACAATCTGCACTCTGCACTCTGAATCTGCACTCTGCACTCACAATCTGCAATCTGCACTCTGAATCTGCACTCTGAATCTGCACTCTGAATCTGCACTCTGCACTCTGAATCTGCACTCTGAATCTGCACTCTGAATCTGCACTCTGAATCTGCACTCTGCACTCTGAATCTGCACTCTGAATCTGCACTCTGCACTCTGAATCTGCACTCTGAATCTGCACTCTGAATCTGCACTCTGAATCTGCACTCTGCACTCTGAATCTGCACTCTGAATCTGCACTCTGCACTCTGAATCAGCACTCTGAATCTGCACTCTGCACTCTGAATCTGCACTCTGCACTCTGAATCTGCACTCTGCACTCTGAATCTGCACTCTGAATCTGCACTCTGCACTCTGAATCTGCACTCTGAATCTGCACTCTGAATCTGCACTCTGCACTCTGAATCTGCACTCTGAATCTGCACTCTGCACTCTGAATCTGCACTCTGAATCTGCACTCTGCACTCTGAATCTGCACTCTGAATCTGCACTCTGAATCTGCACTCTGAATCTGCACTCTGCACTCTGAATCTGCACTCTGTACTCTGAATCTGCACTCTGAATCTGCACTCTGAATCTGCACCCTGCACTCTGAATCTGCACTCTGCACTCTGAATCTGCACTCTGCACTCTGAATCTGCACTCTGCACTCTGAATCTGCACTCTGAATCTGCACTCTGAATCTGCACTCTGAATCTGCACTCTGCACTCTGAATCTGCACTCTGCACTCTGAATCTGCACTCTGAATCTGCACTCTGAATCTGCACCCTGCACTCTGAATCTGCACTCTGCACTCTGAATCTGCACTCTGCACTCTGAATCTGCACTCTGCACTCTGAATCTGCACTCTGAATCTGCAATCTGAATCTGCCATCTGAATCTGCACTCTGAATCTGCACTCTGAACTCTGAATCTGCACTCTGCACTCTGAATCTGCACTCTGCACTCACAATCTGCACTCTGCACTCACAATCTGCACTCTGCACTCACAATCTGCACTCTGCACTCACAATCTGCACTCACAATCTGCACTCTGCACTCACAATCTGCACTCTGCACTCACAATCTGCACTCTAAATCTGCACTCTGCACTCTGAATCTGCACTCTGCACTCCGAATCTGCACTCTGAATCTGCACTCACAATCTGCACTCACAATCTGCACTCACAATCTGCACTCTGCACACTGCACTCTGAATCTGCACTCTGCACTCTACATATGGTATGTTATGCTTACATACGTTCCATATATTATCCATGTATATGCCACATTTAGTTAAGAATATATGTTCTGTTTAGTTACATTACTTTGTTTGTATACCCTTTTATGCTGCTCTAAAGTTATTTCAATGGGTGAAATGCGGAGCCTGGGTAGCAGGAAGGAGAAGATAAGAGAGTGCATCGAGTGCGGACTTGTGAGCAAGCGCCTTAAGCCATCAGGATGCTACTTCAAGGCACGTAGACAGGGTCGTAATACCCAATGATACTCGTAAAGGTAGCTACAAAAAATGGCGTTAGGTTGTGCACACACCCTGCAAAGATGCGTGTAGCGCCTGAAGTCACAAGTTGAACCTGGTGTTGTTCGCTACAATAGACGATAGTTATCAGTGAGGTTTGTTCCACCATGAAACGAAAGTTGGCTGCCGAGAGTAACAAGGCAGTGCTGGGAGGGGGGCTGCGCACCAACTGAAGTGCTCTGGTTGCACGGCCTGCGGCAGTGTGAAGTGATAAGCCTTTGAAGTATGTCACGGCGCCTGAGGGGAGAGCAGAGAGAAGAGAAGGCTCGTGCGGGCAGAAAGGACGGCCGTGGGAGGTGGGAGGTGAATTCGGCATGGCTGGAGAGGGGGAAGAGAAATTAAAGTAAAGGCTGTGTTTGCGGGGAGAGAGAGGGGAGGTGCTGGTGTGGGAGGAGTGCTGCTACGGCCTGGGGGAAGTAGGCTGGGGAGGGGGAGGAGAAATGAATGTAAGGCTGTGGGGAACAGAGTTTATGGCCCAAAAGCGCGTGCCTGTGGCCACGTGAACTTCAAGAAAACCGCAAGGAACGAAACCCTTGGTTTGACGAGGATTTCGAGCACTTGAATACTCGCTTCTCAATGCGCTTGCGCGCATTGTAGGTCACGAGACCTAAAAACCCTCATACACGTACGTAGATGGAAATGGAGGCGGTATATCTTGATTCTCCGCCTACACGTAACGTGACAGCATCATCATAGGATTTTGTTTGGTATGCTGACCTCCACCCGGAGGTTAACCACTGGTATTGCAGTAGTGTCCAGAGACCAAAATTACTATAAAGTGGTTGCAGTGAAGTGAAATTAAAATTCATTAAACATCCTCACTTGAGTGCAAATATTTATTGGTGAGTGGTTTTTTAAAGAAATTAAAATAGTGAGCATGTGTTTAGACCGTGTTACTATGTCCTGCACACTAAGGAAAGTCCATATATACGGTCGAAATGTCTCAGCCCTGTTTGCCCAGCCTGGTATAGTGGGCTTTCTTCAGGATCAGAAAAAGTGTATTTGTGGAGACACGATTTGTATTGCAGTTGCAAAGTGGGTTACTATTTGTCCACTGTGAAGATCAGGTCGATAATACCTTAAAAGACACTCGATATGGCATCTTCGGGGATCGGCAAGTCTTTCCTGGCTTGCTGCAGCTACAGGAAATTCTCACTTGTGCTTGCTCTGCCCTCGGAGTTTTCCACATAATCATGGATTTATCACACTTACCACATCCCTATGTGCTGCATAATTCGAAGATTTGAACAACCCAATGTTTGTAGCTCAAATGGATCAAATGTTCATATGAAAGCACAGCATGTGGTGCCATGCATAGCCAGGCCCTATGCAAAGGTTAGCATCTACCTTTCAGTTGCTGACTACTCTATTCAGGTGTGTAAACATGTTAGCAAGAGGTAAAACATGACTCAGTCTCAGTTAGTATTATTGTGTGGTAAAATGACAAAATAGGAATAGAGTACTGTTACGGAATGTCCCTTTTTACCATCTCTTGCTACATAATTTAATCAGCCCTACCGCAAAATTTACATCTCTGTTGCTGCATAATTCAACTGACAGAGGAAGAGGGTTTTATGCTTATGGCGGTCAGTTCTATAAAGTGGGGCTAAATAATGGAAACACCCTTGTCATTGTATTTGGGAGCTCCAAAAGCAGGGAGTGATGACAAACACAAAATTACACCACATTGGAGCATATTTCTGGTTGAAGAAGCCCGACCTCCAAAGAAGATACAGTCAAAGGCAATAGACTTGACAATTTCAGCAAATGTCCTCGTGATTTTTCAATGAAGTGATTAATTATTACCCTCTACCTGACTGCATTTAATTGAGAATTGGTAAATTAAGCAGCAGCGCCACCAAGCGGAGACGAGTGTTTCGAGAAAAGTGCTCAGATAAATTATTGTTGCTTTTTCAACCTCTATATATTTTCTTTCGTTATTCATTATTTCTCAAGGTTTCGGCATCTAGAAAAAATAAACACGCCTACGTACATTTACAAAATTATATATAAATATTTACAAAAATCCCATAATACCTTGCGTTTGATGACTTCAGTGAAGTAGCGCATCTGTTTATCTGATGCTTTATTCTGCTGCAAGTGAGCTCAGTATTCTTTAGCTGCCCCGCCCCCGCCCATGCTGCTGAAGAGACCAGTGTACCTTTTAAACAATGTCCTCACGCTGCTGAGGGACCCCGGTGCAATTGTAACCTTTAACCCACGCCCTACTGAAGATCTCCGTTGTACTTTTATAGACTAGGCCACGACTCCTGAAGAGTCTACTCGGAAGTCTTTGCTGCTGCTCCGCAGTCACTGTGTAGTGCTTAGAAGCAGTCTCACACACCACTCAGCAGTATCTATGCAGTTGTTACGTGGAGTGACACAGCTGAAATGTCTTTACACTCTTTCATTGCAGCTTGTCATTCCATTGAACAGTCAGAATCCAGTTGTAAGGAAATGCCTCTTCTTGCATGTTGGCTCCCACATTTTCTGGACTTATGCTGATATATCGAAACTAAGAGTACACTGAGGCCTGCCTACCAGATCTCAGGGCCAGTGTTCTAGCCCCTTACGAAGTATATGTTCAATTGGCTACCCCCAATTGTCAGAGACTGCCTTACTTAGAAGTCCCTAGTATGTGGTATCCAGGGCATGTAAGGCAGAGTGTCCACCCAGGGCTGCAGCACTGTTTGTGTCACCATGGGTCTGACAAGGCACAAAATGGCTCCCAGCCGTCCACTGAAGACTGGAAGGGCTATGCTAATAATGCTAATTCAACTTTGCCATTCAAACCAAAAGCACGGCCCCAACTTCCATGAACAATATATGTATGTCTAATTGGAAGAATTTTACAAATATCTCTTTCAAAGCATGGTGGTATAATGTTTGTCATAACCATAGGCTAGATACTGCCTTTGTTTTTCCTCTTCATATGGCAGCGAAACACACCAATTTATGGCTTCCTATAACATTACACCTTGATGCTTGTGCTCAAAAATCATTTCATTTATCACCTATTCAGCAAGAAGTCTCTAAACCTCCCTGATTGACATTATTGTTCCTAAATATTTGACTTTTTAACAGGTTTTATTACTGATGCCTTTTCATTCTCTTATTGTACAGCCTCATTTATTTCTTTACAGCCAGTCTACCCTTTGTTATTCATGCATTGCTCTCCTAGAATACTTTTGTTTCTCTTCTATATCACCTATGTATATTGTATTGACACCTTTTATTGTTCAAAAAACTCTTTCTGAACTTAAAAAAAATATATATATGTATGTCTCTCCCAAGGACTGCCAATTGTGCCATTAGGCAGGGAACAGTATATTATTAAGAAGAACATGTATTTTTCATATATCTCTTAACACCAACACTTCTAAATTGTCGTTTTGCTGTGGGAGAGTTAGTTAACACAGGGTTACCAGCTGACCCCTCAGCCTGGCTAACTTCTGAATGGGACTGCCTAACTAGGTACTGTAAAGTATCAGATTAATCATGGTTTTAAACCCAACTTGATGCCACAGTAAAATTTAATGACACTATTAAAGAAATGCAACTTTTAGAAAGTTGCCAATCTGTGCCCCAGTTTGTCCAGTGACCACACAGAGTCACTGGCCATCAGACAGCTTTCTGCCCTCCTAGGGAATAGTTTGAATGACTCTCAGTCTTAGGAACAATAGCAGCCTGCTACCTAGCGAGGTGTCACCTCCCCTTCGCAGAAAGACACTCAGAGTGTTAGCCCAAAAGGCGCCATAGAAGGTGAAGCCGCCTTTGGTGAACAAATGGCGATCACACTCTGGTAGGGCTGCCATTTGTTCAAATAGACAGGCTGGCAGCGGGAAAAGAGAGGGAAGAGCAGTTCCCAAACCGGGGTTTCAGTGGGCGTGTAGCCCACAAGTAGTGACAGATCTAGGGTGGTCTGCCAAGCTCCTAACATCCAAGGAAGGGTTCAGACATCTTGAGAGTGGGCAGAAAATTGCACTCTGAGATAGCTAGATTTCACGCATAGCCGGAAAGTCATCACTAAGAGGGAAGGGACCTGGTAGCTCATTGGGTAGTGACCGCATCAGCCCCTTAGGGCACCTTCTGGGCATAAATATTGCACCCATGGCACCCTGAACCTAATATCACATCAGAACTGGAACAAGGAGTGAAGAAGGACTGCCCTGCTGACCCCTGGACTTGGCAAAGAGAGGCTGCACCGTTTGCTGGACTGCACCTGCCGCACTATGGGTTAGCGAAAACGAAAAAAATGGGGAGGCTCCAAATTCTCCACACTCGCTCCTGCCTTCTGGAACTCCCTCCCGGCCCACTTGAGATCCTGCTCCCAGTACCCACTCTTTCGCAAGGCACTTAAAACCTACCTGTTCACCCAAGCCTTCCCTTCTTAAAGCCCCCCTTGGTGTCCTGGTTCTTCTGTCCCTCAGGGATTCGTAGTACTGCACAGCGCCATGAAACCGCTCGGTGTACGCGCGCTTAAGAAATATTTTAAACTCAAACTCAAACCCATCTGAAGATCTTTTATTGCATACGTAAGATGTGGAAGGAGGCGGTCCTCCCTGTGTTGATTTGTGCCATCATGTTGAGCTTGTTGTCTTGGATGGTCGCCATACTTTTTGCATGGTCGTGGGTGTTGGTCCTAACTCTAATGGCTACCATGTGGAGTCCCACGGGAAGGGCTTATTTCCAAACACCAGTACTTCCATCTTGTCAGAGTTGAGCTTCAAGCAGTTGTTCCTCATCCACTCCACTACCATGGTCATGCAGTTTGTTAAATTGGTTCTGGTCGTGGTTGTCGTGTCCATCAGTGAGAGAAGGAGTCGGGTGAAGTCAGCAAGCAGAGGAGAGAGTCGTGATGTTTTAGGATGGATTATGTTGACGAGTGGTGTCATGTAGATGCTAATCAGGGTGAGGCTGAGGGATGATCCCAGTGGAAATCCGCAGATCAGGTTCTTGTCTCTGACGTAAAGGGTGGCACTAAAACTTTTTGGGTTCTTCCCATGAGGAAGGAGCAGATCCAGTTGAGTGTGTATCCTTAGATGTCAATCTCAAAAAGTCTTCTAATGACAGAGTGTTGTGGGAGAAAGTGTTGAAAGCTTGCTGAGAGGTCGAGCAGGATGAGCGTCGCTGTTTCTCCTCAGATTAGGATGGTCCGGATGTCGTTCAATCAGAGTACTTGTAAAGTCCGCTACTTACCTGTGAGGGTCTCAAGGCGCTGAGGGAGGGGGGGGGCTACTGCTTGAAGAGCCAGGTCTTGAGGTGTCTTCTGAAGGCGAGTAGGTCTTGGGTCTGCCGTAGGTGGGTAGGGAGGGTGTTCCAGGTCTTAGCGGCAAGGTAGGAGAAGGATCTGCCGCCGGAGGTCGTTCGTTGGATGCAGGGGACAGCGGCGAGGGCGAGGCTGGCGGAGTGGAGCTTGCGGGTGGGGGTGTAGAAGCTTAGTCTGCTGTTCAGGTTGGCTGATCCGGCGTTGTGGAGTGCTTTGTGTGCATGGGTGAGGAGCTTTAAGGTGATCCTCTTGTCGACGGGGAGCCAGTGTAGGTCTCTCAGGTGGAGGGTGATGTGGCTGCGGCGGGGGATGTTGACGATCAGTCGGGCGGAGGCGTTTTGGATGCGTTGTAGTCATCGTAGGTGTTTGGCTGGAATTCCTGCGTAGAATGCGTTGCCGTAGTCCAGTCTGCTGCTGACGAGGGCCTGTGTCACCGTTCTTCTTGTTTCGATCGCGATCCACTTGTAGATACTGCGGAGCATGCAGAGGGTGTTGTAGCAGGAGGATGAGACGTGTTGACCTGTTTAGACATGGAGAGGGAGGAGTCAAGGATGAATCCCAGGTTGCGTGCATGGTCGGTGGGTGTAGGTGCTGTTCCCAGTGTGGTCGGCCACCAGGAGTCGTCCCAGGCTGAGGGGGTGGGTCCGAGGATGAGGACCTCCATCTTGTCTAAGTTCAGCTTCAGACGGCTGCTCCTCATCCAGTCGGCGAAGGCCTTCATTCCCTCATGGAGGTTGGTTTTGACGGTGTGTGGGTCCTTGGTGAGGGAGAGGATGAGCTGGGTGTCATTGGTGTAGGAGATGGTGTTGAGGTCGTGGTGGCGGGACACTTGTGCGAGGGGGCCATGTAGATGTTGAAAAGCGTCATGCTGAGGGATGAGCCCTGGGGGTCGCCGCAGATCAAAAGGGTGGGAGGCGGACGCTCTGGGTTCTGCCGGAGAGAAAGGACATGGTCCAGTCGAGGGCCTTCTCTTGGATTCCGGCTTCTTGGAGGTGTGTCTTTAGAGTGCGATGGCAGACCATGTCGAAGGCGGCTGACAGGTCCAGGAGGATGAGGGCTGATGTTTCACCGTTGTCTAGTTGGCGCCTGATGTCCTCTCTGGCGGCGATGAGGGCTGTCCCGGTGATGTGGTTTCATCTGAATCTGGACCGGGACGGGTCCAAGATGTTGTTGTCTTCGAGGTGGCGGGCCAGTTGCATGTTGACGATTTTCTCGATGACCTTCGCTGGGAACGGGAGCAGGGAAATGGGCCAGAAGTTCTTGAAGTACTTGGGGTCCCCCTTGGGCTTCTTGAATTGGGCGTTGATTTCGGCGTGCTTCCAGTCTTCCGGGAATGTCGCTGTATTGAAGGAGATGTTGATGACCTTCCGTAGTTGAGGTGCGATGGCTGCATCGGCTCAGTTGAATACGTGGTGGCGTGGCACGCGTCTGACGGAGATCCTGAGTGGATGGAGTTCAAGACCTTGCGTGTCTTGTCGTCGTTTATGTTGGACCATGAGGTCAGGCGGTTGGTGCTGGTGGTGTTCGCAGGGGAGGTGGAGTCTGGCATAGTGGGGGCGGTCGTGGTGTTGAAGCTGTCTTGCGGTTGAAGAAGATGGCTAGTGAGTTGCACAGTCCTTGTGAGGGCGGGATGTCGTTGGGGCTGGCGCTGGGGTTGGAGAGTTCCTTTACGATGCAGAAGAGCTCTTTGCTGTCGTGTGCGTCGTTATCCAGGCGGTCTTTGAGGGAAGATCTCTTGGCTAATCTGATGAGGTGGTGATGTCTGCGGGTGGCATCCTTTTGGGCTGCGTGGTTGTCCGGTGTGCGTTCGTGGAGCCATATCTTCTCCAGTTTCCGGCATGCGCATTTGGAGTTCGTCGGTGAACCCGGTGGCTCTCTTGCTGGCGTGGCTGTTGGAGGGTTTCTTGATCGGGTCGAGGGTGTTGGCGCAGTCGATGATCCACTGTCTGAGGTTGCAGGCTATGGCGTCTGGGCTGATGGGGGCGGTGGGTGGGTTCTGGGCAAGGGTGGTGATCAGCTGGTCTTCAGTGACTTTGCTCCAGCCACGGCGGGGCAGCTGTTGGGTGCGGTGGTGCGTGGTTGGTTTCTTGAAGGTGAAATGGATGCAGCGGTGGTCGGTCCAGTGGAGTTCGGTGGTGTGGTCGAAGGCGATGTGGGTGCCTGTGGAGAAGACGGGGTCCAGCGTGTGGCCGGCTGCATGGGTGGGTGCCGTGACGAGTTGTCTGAGGCCGAGGTTGGCGAGGTTGTCGATCAGGGTGGCGGAGTTGGCTTCGTTGTTGTTCTCGGGGTGGAAGTTCAGGTCCCCGAGGAGGATGTAGTCCGTGGATGCGAGCGCGTGGGTTTTGGCGAGGTCGGCGATGGAATCGCTGAACTGAGCCCGGGTCCGGGGGGGCCTGTAGATGAGTGTTCCTCTGAGGGTGGTGTTGGGGTCGGTGTGGATCCGGAAGTGCAGGTCTTCGGCAGTGTTGAGGGTGTCGCCTGAGTGGGTGGCGACCTTGAGGGTGGACTTGTGGATGATGGCTATTCCTCCTCTTATTCCGTTGGCGCGATCCCTGCGGGTGATCTTACAGCCGTCCGGGATGGCTATGGCGGTGTTGGGCGCCGAGGAGTCGTTCCACCAGGTCTCGGTCAGGAAGGCTACGTCTGGGGCGGAGGTGTCGAGCAGATCCCAGAGGTCGATGGCATGTTACGTGAGGAGCGGGTGTTGAGGAGTATACAGCAAAGGTGGTTGGATCGCGTCCTTGGAGGTTTGGTGGCTCTGTCGCAGGTGAAGCTGCAGGTGCGGCAAGAGAAGGGTCCGTGGGTCTGTTTCGGGGCGGCCTGGAAGCAGGTGTGGTTTCGAAGCGAGGGCAACGGTACAGTACAGAGGCACAAAAAATAAATACAGGCACAAATACAGACACAAAGGTTAGATACAAATGCAGCGAGACAAGAACAGAATACTAGACCCGCGAGGCACGGCAGACAGTGGGGACGAACTCACGGTGGAGTGGCAGTGGCAGCGAGGGAGGCACTGACACACAGGTGGAGCTGTGCGGCAGGAGGGGAGCGACCCGGTCTGCAAGCAGGGTCAGGGGTCACTCCTGCTGTCGCGCAGCGACCGCCATTTGAGGCGGGGAGGGAGGGAGAAGCAGCTGGGAGGCGGGAGCAGGGCGGGAATGGGCTTCGAGGGGGCAGGGGAGCAGCATTGGGGAACGGGCTGAGGGGAACCCGAAGAGAAGAGGGAGGAGGGGGGAACAGGCCGAAGCGAGGGCAACGGTACATTACAGAGGCACAAAAAATAAATACAGGCACAATTACAGACACAAAGGTTAGATACAAATGCAGGGAGACAAGAACAGAATACTAGACCAGCGAGGCACGGCAGACAGCGGGGACGAACTCACGGTGGAGTGGCAGCAGCAGCGAGGGAGGCGCTGACACACAGTTGGAGCTGTGCGGCAGCAGGGCAGCGACCCGGCCTGCAAGCAGGGTCAGGGGTTACCTTGGTGGCAAAGATGAGTGCTGTTTCGGTGCTGTAATTCTTTTTTAATTCTGATTGACTGTACTCCAGCCAGTCTCAAGGTGGGTTGAGAGTTGTTTGTTGACAGCCTTCTCAATCACTTTGGCTGGGTAGGGGAGCAGGGAGATGGATCATACGTTTCTCAGTTGGTTCAGGTTTGCTGATGATTTCTTGAGGAGGGTGTTGATTTCTGCATGCTTCCTTCAGTGCTTAATTTGAGCCAGTGGTGTCCGGTGGTTAGCACCTGCACTTAATTGTCAACACCTGCATCAATGACAGTATGCCACATGGTGGCACTGTCTGTCTAAGTTTGACATGAGGACAACAACTGTTGTTTAATAATTCAATATAAATGAAAAATTACTAATCCATGCTCCCCAAGCCAGTCCTATAGCTTTGAGGGGCCTGGAATAATCTGAACTGTCACACTTGTAGGAGTGTGAGGGTGAGTAGTTGTGTTGGTACTGTCATTGACAGCACTGTCAGAGGCATTAGGAGGTGCCAGCTGCAGTGCCCTCCTGAGAGGGGCCCTGGCACTCATTATTGTTATTATTGATATTATTATTATTATTTTACAAACTAAGCACTGAAAAGTGTCAAGGGTGAAAACCATGCATTGCTTGAATTACTCATCCCAAAACAGAAGTTTGTTGTTATCAGTATACCTAAAACTGAACCAAACCAACACATACTTATCCTTCATAAGAAACCTGACATAAACTTTGGCTATCATTTATTCCCCTAGAGTTCTTTACATCCATCCTGATACCTGGTGCTAAATCCATCGTCATCCACACCAACTCATAAGTCACCGTCACATTTTGAAAATATCCCAGAACCAAGAGACCCCAGAGGGCCAGATATCAATTCACCCTGCAATGAAAAATTAAAAGAAAAATCACACAAGAAATTCACATCTATTATATTACAAATAAAAAGTTCTTCTTATTCTATTAGGATTTGTGATACATGTAATCTCTCCAAATTATTTTTGAATCATACATGATCTTCACACTATAGACCGGATTAATTAACCCCTAAAAAGCTTGCTAGACCCCTGCAAAGAAGTAAATGTGTTCTTCATTGTTGTAATAAGCATGATAAAAGAAAGCGTTGCTAAAAGCCGAACATTTCTAGCTAATCCTCTTAACAATAATTAGTAACAGGTTAAACATTTAATGTTAAACGTCTGGATATGGAGCGATTCAAGAGAACAATAACCAATGTCAAATCTGTGCTCCTTTTTATCCGTGACCACCAGGGGCCCTATTAGCGAGAGTGCCCCAGGGGCGCAATAGGCCTTTGCGCCCGCATTGCGCACCCCGGGGTACTTTGGCTTGTGCGGCCCCTTCTGTCATACCAATAGCGCTGCTGCACATAAAGTGCCAGCACTATCTGCAGGGGACATTCCCTCATTTGAATGGGGCCGTGCCGCATGCAAATGAAGAAATCCCTTTGCCTCTGCGCTGCACCATATTACAGACGTCGGTGCAGAGGCAAAGATGCTGTCAGGAGGCGCACTGACAGTGCACCACCTAAAAATGTGCGCCTTCTGAGAGCAGCCTTCTGGATGGGGAAAGGGGGTCCTAAGACTCCCAAGACATCTCCTTGCAGGTTAACTGCACCCGCCTGCAAGGGGATCTCTAATCTCCTTTGAAAGTGCAGATGGGTGCTGTCTGTATAGTGAAAACACGGAGTAGCTTTAAGGAAACCGCTCCGTTTTTCACAGGAATGCACTGCCCCCAGAGAAGCGCATGTTCGCGGCTGCCCTGGGGATAGCGCATTCCATGTAATAGGGTGCACTTTCCCTGTTTGTGCCTGGCGCATCTTTTTTATGGTGCACTGAGAGTAAACAGAGAAAGCGTGTCCTTTACATAATAAAACCCCAAAAGTTGTGAAATGGATCATGCATCATTATGGAGTCAGTACTCTCAATTCTTCTCTTACTTTGGGTGAAGTGCCAGAAAACTTTAAAAGGGCTCTTGTAATTACCTTATTAAAGAAACCTGGCAATAGCCCTGTTATTTGGTAGAACTATCACCCAATTACTTTATTGCCTTTCTGTACAAAGCCTCTGGAATGCCATGTGGTCCAAGAAACTAGCACAGACCCGCACAGCTCTAATTATCTGTATCCACCTACAATCTGGGTTTCGTCCAAG
The DNA here is from genome assembly GCF_964261635.1 of Lissotriton helveticus. NCBI lineage: Eukaryota > Metazoa > Chordata > Amphibia > Caudata > Salamandridae > Lissotriton > Lissotriton helveticus. Next base: position 1,915,237,204 of record NC_136065.1, read on the forward strand.
CCACAATACTTGGACCAGAATATTGTCTGTTACTGAATTAAGTGCTCTTAATTTCCCCTCTCAGAATTAAAAGCTGACCTAGATAAGGGCTTAATTTCTGCATGGGTATTGTTGGATTTATCTAAAGCTTTTGACACAGTAGCTCATAACATCTTGCTACAACGTGTCGTCGCTTCGGGCCTAACTAGCACTCCCTTTGCATAGTTGAAATCCTATTTAAAAGACACATCACAAACAGTTTAACTTTCCCCTGTCCTTGTAGAAAGTATTCTTGTGAAATGTGGAGATGCCCAGGGATCGGCGTTGACTTCGCACTTATCCCACATCTACAGCAGGCCTCTGATTAAGAGCTAGCTATGAGAGGATACCAGCTATATAATTATACAGATGACTCACAGCTCCCCCTCTACCTGGATAGCAACAATACCTCCCAAAAAAGGTTTTATGATAGAATTTGCTTTATTTATGTTTGGATGAGGAATAATTACCTAAATCAGAATACAGAGAAGACAAAAATAGTGATAATGAATACGATCCCTGACCTAGGGACCGAAGATTACTATCCTGCGGAAACGGGACCACTCCCTACTCCTAAGAAATCTCCAAAAAGATTAGGAGTAGTTGTTGGTCAACATTGTTAAAAATGGGAGTCTCTAGTTGGCAGAGGTTTGCACACTATCAAGGGAGGGGCTCTTATCCTAGTCAGGGTAAGGGGATTACACAGCTAAAATAACCCCTGCTCACCCCCTTGGTAGCTTTGCATGAGCAGTTAGACTTATCTCAAAGGCAATGTGTAAAGAATTTGTACAAATTCACATAGTAACTTAGTGAAAACACTATAAATGGACACCACACCAGTTTAGAAAAATAACCAATCTTTATCTAAGTAAAACAAGACAAAAATGACAAAAATCCAACATACAAAGGCAAAGATAGCACTTTTCAAAGGTTAAGCAAGTTCAGTTCTTAGAAATCTCTATATGCATTGGTTTTAGCACAAAGTACCATTGATGTGCCAAAATCAGAGATGAAAAACTGATGTAGAGGAGGTGAGACACTGGAAACCAAAAGGTATGTGTCAGTTCCTTAGCCCCAGAGGAATGGAGGTATCTGTTCTTTTGGCACAGCAGACGAAGTGTTCTGTAGATTCCTTACTGCGAGGTGAGGAGAAGTGCCGATATCCAGACACGTGGCCTTGGGTCTGTACTGGGGGTTGCATCGATGAAGAGACAGTGTCAAAATACGATGCTTGGAAAATCCAGACGCGCTGAGTCAATGTGGCGGCAGTGGACAGGTGCTGCGTCGATTCTTTAGCCGCTCAGTAGGGTGTGCATCAAGGTCGGGCTGGTATCACAGATGTTGGTGACACAGAGCTCAGAGCTCAGGCTGTGGTGAACTTTCAACCACATGGCAGGTGCTGCATCGATTTTTCGTGCGTATGGCGTCAATGCATTGAGGCTTCAGTGGCACGGTGGTGCTGTGTCAGAAAAACAGGCGCTGAGAGTTGATGTTTGGATTTTCTTCTCTCTGTGCAGTAAAGCCACCTCCAAAGGCCCAGAACTGGAACTAGCACCACTTGGCAGGTCAGAAACCCCAGCAGAGGAGTTCAGGGGCTGCAGGTGAAGTCTTTGATGGCCCTGAGACTTCTTAATAGGAGGCAAGTACACACAAGCCCATGGAGAACCTTGGAAGCAGGATACAGAAAGGAAAGTCCAGTCTTTTCACTACCCAAGACAGAAGCAACAATTAGCAGGCCAGCACAACACAGTAACATGCAGAGTGGCAGTTCCCCTTCTACAGCTTCTCAAGCTCTTCTTCTTGTCAGAAACTCCTCTTAGTCCAGAAGCTTTCTAAAGTTAGGGTGTCCCAGCTCCAATACTCTGAAGTAGGCAAACATCAAAGGAACATCTTCATTGTGCACAAGACCCTGCCTTTCCCTGACCTGGCTCCACAAACACTACAGGGGGGTGGACACAGCTTTGCGTAGGGACTGGCACAGCCCTATTCAGGTGTCAGTGACAACTCCTCCCACCACTCTAGCCCAGGAAGACCCATCAGCCTGGTGATGGGTCATCAGACTATGTAGGGCACACCTCAGCTCCCTTTGTGTGACTGTCTAGGGAGAATGCGCAAACAACCCAACTGTCATCCTCCCTCATGTGTGGATTTCACAGGCAAGCAGAGACACAAAATGGTAAAGCAAGAAAATGCCCACTTTCTAAAAGTGGTACAAAAGGGGGTGGAGATGGACGGAGCATCTGAACCAATCAAACACTCACAGCCAGTCAACAGATCTGGGTTTAATCCATCACTGTTCTTTAGCCTACTCTGCCACCCCAGTTCATACATGGCCATATGCAAATCATTCTGACCCTGTGCCTCATGGGAACAGTCCAGCCCGAACTGCCAAGCCATGCCTTCCCTGGACCGGAAACAAGCTTCCGAGGATCGGTTTCTGGCATTTCAGCCGGCTTGTGTGTGCTGGCCTCCTGGTCTGAAGTCTCAGACTTTAACCCCAGCACCCCTGAACTCTAATGCTGAGAGTTCTGACCTACTGGGAGGTGCCTGTCCCAGTATGGGCCTCTGGAGGTTGTTCCTGCTGTTGGCAGCTGGGAAAAACCTAGGAGAAACAAGAACAGCAATCTCCACTGCCGTCAGCCACGACGCAACCTGCATCGAATCCAGGGGCACCGCTTGTGAACTGCACGATGCACCGCCTGGAATGCACTGCAGCTCAGATGCCCTTTGACGCCTGCCAACGCCTGCAGTTATCGGCATTCCCGACGCCAGCACTCGCACCAACTCATACCACCGATAACCATCGAGGTTGACACTACGAACTTGCTGACTTCGCATTGCCTCACCGGAACCGACGCCTCACCGCCGATGCATCCGACTTCACCTGTCCTGGATTCAACATGTCGCCTCATTGCAGACACAATGCCTCACATCCCCTGTGGCAGCCAGGGAGATGGCCGCAACCTCGGCACCAACGCCTCACCTCCATGATGCCGTGCATCATCATAGACTTCGTTTCCAAAGTACTGTTCGTTTGGGGGTCCGTGTGACTCCGTGCCCGATGCCACTGTTATGTTATGTTATGTTAGCCCAACTTGTACAGCGCAACAGCTGCCTCAGCAAAGAGGCGTCCCGGCGCTGAGTACAACGAGACTAAAAACTAGAGCCTAAACCAAAGGGAAGAGATGAGTTTTGATTGCCTTCCTAAACGTCAGATAGTTATCCAGACTGCAAATATGGAGGGGAAGGGAATTCCAGAGCTTTCCCTCTAAGTTGCGGAAAGATCGTCCCCTGGCTCCTAGACGTTTTACCCGCAGGACAAGAGCCAGGCATAGCCTCATAAAGCGCAGATGGTGCATGGGTGTGTATGAGCGACCACCGCGCCCACGGCCTGGTCGCCCCCACACCCCCCTGCCGCTCCTCCTTACCTTCTGCCAGACGCCGAAGCCGAGCCTACGCCCCAGCCGTCGCAGGGCCGCCCCAGCGCCCCAGCCGTCGCAGGGCCGCCCCAGCGCCCCAGCCGCCGCAGGGCCGCCAGCCGAGCCCACAGCTTTTACCGCCACAGTTTTTCCTGCCGTAGCAGCCCCGAACACGCCCCCCAGCCTGCCGATTGGTCCCCGCGCTACCCGCCCCCCTGCGGACCCTCCCTCACCACTCCCTTCTTAAGGGGACCCACTCCACTCTCCAGGAGCGACCACTGCGCCCACGGCCTGGTCGCCCCCACACCCCCCTGCCGCTCCTCCTTACCTGCTGCCAGACGCCGAAGCCGAGCCTACGCCCCAGCCGCCGCAGGGCCGCCCCAGCGCCCCAGCCGCCGCAGGGCCGCCAGCCGAGCCCCCAGCTTTTACCGCCACAGTTTTTCCCGCCGTAGCAGCCCCGAACACGCCCCCCAGCCTGCTGATTGGTCCCCGCGCTACCCGCCCCCCAGCGGACCCTCCCTCACCGCTCCCTTCTTATGACGCCCCCAGAGCGACCGTGCAGCGGACGCGCGCAGCGGGAGCACCGATTAAGCGCCGAAGGTGCGCCAAAGGTAAGCCCGTCTACGCCCGTCCGCGCCTGGACCGCGCCCAGTGCCAGGCCCCCTGGCCCCCGCAGACCCCAGCCCACCCGCCGTACGTACGACGCCGCCACCCTCAACGCACTCAACGCCGGCCGAACCCCTGGTTGCTACCGAGCCACCCCGAGACGCACCCACGGACCCTTCATCTGCCAGTCTTGCAAGTTCTCCTTCATCCGGACCTGCACTGCACCAGCGTCCACCGAGCAGAACACCAGCAGCAACAACCTGAAGTGCATCCTGCTCAACACCCGCTCCGTCCACAGACACGCCGTCGAGCTCTGGAACCTGCTCGACACCACAGACCCAGACGTCGCCTTCCTCACGGAAACCTGGATGAACGCCTCCTCAGCGCCCGACATCGCCATCGCCATCCCGGACGGCTACAAGATCACCCGGAGAGACCGCGTCAACCAGACAGGTGGAGGCATCGCCATCATTCACAGGAACACCATCCGCATCACGACCAACACCGACGACACCATCGCACCCGCCGAACACCTGCACTTCCAGATCCACGTCAACCCCAAGACCACCCTCAGAGGCACCCTCATCTACAGACCCCCGGGACCACGCACACAATTCAGCGAAGACATCGCCGACTTCATCAGCCCACACGCCCTCCTCTCCGCCGACTACATCCTCCTCGGGGACCTCAACTTCCACCTGGAGAACAACGATGACCGCAACACCACCACCCTGCTGGAAAACCTCGCAAACCTGGGACTCAAGCAGCTGGTGACCACCCCCACCCACCTCGCCGGACACACACTCGACGCCGTCTTCTCATCCAGCAAAGACATCGCCTTCAGCCACGCCACAGGACTCCACTGGACGGACCACAGCTGCGTCCACTTCACCTTCAGAAAAACGACGATCCACCACCACCAGCAACAGGTTGCCCGAAGAAGCTTGAACAAGATCACAGCCGACCAGCTCGCCGCTTCCCTGAGTCAGCACCCTCCCGCCAGCTCAGCGAACCCCAGCCAGGCCGCCGACAACCTCACGAAGTGGATCAGCAACTGCGCGGACGAACTCGCCCCTCTGAGGACCCCGCCCAGCAGACCCGGCAGCAAGAAAGCCCCATGGTTCACCGACGAACTCAAGAGCTCCAAGAAGAACTGCCGAGCCCTCGAGAAAGTCTGGAGAAGGGAACCAACACCGGACAACAGGACCACCCTCAAGCTTGCCACCCGGAAGCACCACCAACTGATCCGCGCCACCAAGAAAACTGCATTCAAGGAACGGCTGGACAACAACGCACACAACTGCAAGGAACTCTTCAACATTGTGAAAGAGCTCTCCAACCCCAACGCCGGAAACAACGACATCACCTCATCGCAAGACCTCTGCAACTCCCTCGCCTCCTACTTCCACAACAAGATCGCGGACATACACAACAGCTTCAGCATTCAACCATCGCACACAACGACCGCAGCAACGCCGCCCACCACCACCCTCCGCGCCTGGACTCCGATCAGCACCGATGACACCATCCGCATGATGAACTCCATCCACTCCGGATCTCCAACCGACCCCTGCCCTCACCACGTCTTCAACAAGGCCGACACCGTCATCGCACCCCACCTGCGAGACATCATCAACACCTCCTTCAACACCGCCACCTTCCCGGAGAGCTGGAAGCACGCCGAACTCAGCGCTCTACTAAAGAAACCAACAGCGGACCCCACCGAACTCAAGAATTACCGCCCCATCTCGCTCCTCCCGTTTCCAGCCAAAGTCATCGAGAAGACCGTCAACAAACAGCTGGCCGCCTTCCTCGAGACGAATGGATCCCTCGACCCCTCACAGTCTGGCTTCCGAGCCAACCACAGCACCGAGACCGCCCTCATCGCTGCCACCGATGACATCTGAGCCCTGATGGACAACGGAGAAACAGCGGCCCTCATCCTCCTAGACCTCTCCGCGGCATTCGACACTGTCTGCCACCGCACCCTAGTGCAGCGCCTCAGCAACGTCGGAATTCAGGAGAAGGCACTGGAATGGATCGTCTCCTTCCTCGACGGAAGAACACAGAGAGTCCGTCTACCACCGTACAAGTCAGAGGCCACCGAAGTCATCTGCGGTGTCCCTCAAGGATCCTCGCTGAGCCACACCCTCTTCAACGTCTACATGAGCCCCCTCGCGCCCATCGCACGCCAACAAAACCTGAACATCATCTCCTATGCCGATGACACCCAGCTGATCCTCTCCCTGACCAACGACCCCGCCGCTGCCAGAGCCAACCTTCACGAAGGGATGAAAGATGTAGCCGAGTGGATGACGACCAGCCGCCTGAAACTGAACTCAGACAAGACAGAAGTCCTCATCCTGGGCTCCTCGCCCTCCGCCTGGGACGACTCCTGGTGGCCCCCCGCCCTGGGCACCGCACCCCCACCGACAGACCACGCACGCAACCTGGGCTTCATCCTGGACTCCTCCCTCTCCATGACCAGACAAGTCAACGCCGTCTCCTCGTCATGCTTCAACATCCTGCGCATGCTATGGAAGATCTTCCGGTGGATCCCCATCGAGACCAGGAAGACGGTCACCCAGGCCCTCGTAACCAGCCGACTGGACTATGGCAACGCCCTCTACGCCGGAACCACCGCCATGCTCCAGAAGAGACTCCAGCGGATCCAGAACGCCTCAGCCAGACTCATCCTCGACATCCCCCGAAGCAGCCACATCTCCGGACATCTGAGAGACCTGCACTGGCTCCCCGTCAACAAAAGGATCACCTTCCGTCTCCTCACCCACGCACACAAAGCTCTACACGATCAAGGCCCGAGCTACCTCAACAACCGCATCAACTTCTACGCTCCCAAACGCCACCTCCGATCAGCCAGCCACGCCCTCGCCGCCGTCCCCCGCATCCGAAGAACGACAACAGGAGGAAGGTCCTTCTCCCACCTGGCCGCCAAGACCTGGAACTCCCTCCCGACCGACCTGCGCCTGACCCAAGACCACCTCTCCTTCAGGAAGAAGCTCAAGACCTGGCTGTTCGAGCAGTAGCAGCACCCCCCCCCCCCCAAGCGCCTTGAGACCCTCCGGGTAGGTAGTGCGCTCTATAAATGTCCTTGATTGATTGATTGATTGATATGGTACCAATAGCTCGGTCAGAATACATGGAGAAGAGAGTTTCAGAATTTTGAAGGCCAGGCAGAGAGCTTTGAATTCTATGAGCCTGGCCATAGGTAGCCAGTGTCACCGTGAAATCACACCGGAAGTGTGGCACCTTCTAGGGAGTCCAAGAAGAACTCTGGCAGCCGCATTTTGGACCCTCTGCAAGCGCATGACCTCTGCTTTATTAGCCCTCAGAAAGAGCACCTGGCATAGTCAAGCCTTGACAGTATAGCTGCCTAAACAATCAATTGTCTGTTGGGGGGGTCAAAATAACCCAGAAGGGGTATCAATCCCCAGAGTAGGCCGAAACACATGCCTGCTATTTTCTTGGTGTGGCCCTGAAAACTGAGGTTTGAATCCATCAAATACCCCTAGGTTTTTCACCACCAATGTGGGGGTAGGTGCGTTCCTTAGGGTGTTTGGCCACCAGTTCTCACTCCATATCTCAATGTCTTTACCCACCAACAACACCTCTGATTTATTAGCATTAAGCTGGAGGCAGTTAGCGGTCATCCACTTCGCGACCGCCGCCAGACGGCTCCTAAATTTTGGGGCATCCTGCGTAGATCTTCAGAGAGAACCACTACCAGCTGCATGTCATTGGTGTAAAAGACAATGGAGAAACCCCTATCCCTGGCTATCACTTTCAGAGGTTGCATGTACCAATTGAAGAGTACAGGACTCACGGCAGAGCCCTGTGGCACACCCTGGCCAATAGGCTGGGCACGAAAGTTCTTTCAGAAATGAATGATCTAAACTATTCCAAGGCAGACCCACCGATTCCGGCCTCCTCCTGATGATTTAGAAGGATCTGGTGGGATACAGTGTTGAACGCAGCACTGAGATCTAACAGGATCTAACAGGATCAGTGCCACAGATGTTCGGTCACAGCAAAGAGCGCTGTCTCCGTACTGTGCCCTGGGCGGAAGCCGTTCGGCGTGGGATCCAGAATGCCGTTGGGGTTCAAGAATGCTTTAAGGGTGGTATTAATGTGTGCCTCAGCAGTTTTAGCTGCCCAAGGTAGAAGAGAAATTGGGCGGAAATGTTCTAATTTGGCTGGATCCAGTCACGGTTTTTTATTAAGGGGGACTATCATTGCCTGTTTCCATTGCCTAGGGGCCATTGCTGTGGAGAGGGAGGTATTGATCAACTGGCACAGAGGCACCAAGACCACAGACAGAGATTTTAAAAACTGGTCAGGCTTAAGAGGGTCTGCAGGAGAGCCAGATTTAATTTTGCTGCAGAGGAGACGGAGCTCATCATGATAAACATGGGGAAAAACCGTACGAGTATGAGTGGTAGGGGGTCTGGGTACAGGACTGAGACAGGCAGGGGCCAAAGGAAAGGACTTATATATAGTCTCCACTTTTTAAACAAAAAAAGTGGCAATGTCCTCACAGTGCTGCTCAATCGTGATCGCAGAGGCCGTGTGGGTTTTCCTAAGTTTAAAATCATCTGGGGCTAGATGTAGATAATTCTAATTTACCGATTCATAAATACCGAATTTTACCGATATGGTATTTATGAATCGGTAAATTAGAAGTAGGCAGATGTAGGTAAATTTCATTTTACATTTACCGAATCTGTAAGATTCGGTATTTACTGATTCGGTAAATACCGAATCGGTATTGCCCATTGATTCCTATGGGCCTTGAAGCCCATAGGAATCAATGGGCAATACCGATTCGGTATTTACCGAATCGGTAAATACCGAATCCTGCAAGGGTGCAGGGGGTGTCACTTTGACACCCTCTAGCACCCCAAGTACAGGCTTGTGTGACATGTGGCACACATGCATGCCCTAAGGGCATGTCTGTGTGTCACATGGCACAGGTGTGCATGCACAGATGTGCATGCACAGATGTGCATGCACATCTGAATTCGGTATTTTACCACACAATAGGATTGTGTGGTAAAATACCGACTCTTAAGGGCCTGTGGCACTCTTTGAAGTGCTAGCTACATCTAGAATTACAGAATCGGTATATTTTCCGATTCGGTAACTTACCGATTCGGTAATTTTACCGATTCGGTAAATATACCGATTCTGTAATTTTAAGCCCCCTACATTGCAAAACCCAAATACCGGTCGGTAACGGCCGAAATCGGCCGTTACCGACCGGTATTTGGGCTCCTACATCTGGCCCCTAGTATTTTAAAAATGCACTTGGTCGGATTGCTACTAGACTCAATTTCCTTAGCAAAATAAGCAGCACGCTCAGCCTGTATAGCTCGATGATACCTTTTGATGCCAGTCCGATAACATCTCTTAGCCGCCAATCATAATCCCTTCTCCACACCCGCTCCAATTTTTTACATGCTTTACGCATTACAGCCAGTCTGTCGGAAAACCAAGGGTTGGAATAGGAGATGCGGCACTTGGACCATTTGGACGGAATGAGAAGTCCAGTTCTTGAAGAATCCAGTCACAAAAGGTTTTGTATGCCGTATCTGGATCTGTAGATAACTTGGGCAATTCTAGAGCAAGAACGGCGTGGAATTGCTCGAGGTTCAGTTCACGTCAAGGGCACTTACATGAGAATTTCTGAGCCAGTTTACTCAGGGATACTGATTCCGAGAGGGACATAGAAATCAGAAAGTGATCGGACCAACAGACCGGACTAGATGTGCTAACAGTAAGGGATGGGATGTCAGAAAAAACGGGGTCTAGCAAGTGGACTGCAGCATGGGTAGGACCTGGAACTAGTTGATTTAATTGACAGGCTGCAAGGTCTGTGAGGAAGCTGCTGATAACTCACCTCACAGTCTGCGCCGTACTTTGGATTTAGTACTGTCACGACGTCGTAATAGCCCCAGGTGGAGGTATTTGTTTTCTACAAGCTCTATTTTGGACATAACTGTTTTTGAGTGCTATTTTACTATATGTGTGCTGAATTTTTGTTATTTTGGTCTTGTTGAGTTTAGATAAAGATACTTTATTTTTCTAAGCTGGTGTGGTGTCCATTTGTGGTGTTATCACTGTATTACTGTGTGTTTTGAGTACAAATACTTCACACATTGCCTGTGGGATCAGCTTGTGCCAAGCTACCAAGTGGGTGAATAGGGGCTATCTAAAATACCCTGACTAGAAGCAAGGGTCCCTACGTGAACAAAGGTGCATACCTCTGCAAATTAGAAACTCTCAGTTCTAACAATGCCTCTCTACCAAATTTAGTGAACGACCCTTGAACTTGTACTTCACTATGCAAATGCATTTGGTCAACCAAAGGTATTGATGTACGCATGCACATATATGTTATTTCATATAGTGCAAACCTAGCCAAAAGGCAGTGGAGTGCTGTACATTGTCAAAGACAAGCAAAAAGTTAATGAGTGATAGGAGAGGTAGCTGGGTTAACAACTATTAATGCATAGTAATGTAGTATTCTTTAAAGAGGTGCGTCTTCAAATAATGCCTAAATTAGAGCAGCGCTGGTGCGTTCCTGATGGATACATGAACGTTGTTCCAGATCCTAGGTGCATGGATGGAAAAGGCCGAATGTCTTTTTGACTTTTTTACACTTCGTCGTCTGCATTCTGATGGTGGCCTGGATACTGATGTGCCAACAACCACAATATGGTGAGCTTGCATGCAAGATAAGTGGGAGTGCTGGTCGTGATGGCTTTGTAAATTATGCATCTGGTTTTGAAAATGGTATGAGACAGCAAAGGGAGCACATAAATCTCCATCAGAATGGAGATGACTTGATCAGATTTCTACAGGCCCTAGATGAGACATGCTGAGGCATTTAGGATGCCTCTAAGGCGTGCAAGTGCGGAGCATGGGAGGCTGTGTTTAATTTGAGCCAATGGTTGCAGGTAGGTTCCACCAGCACTCACTCGGGAAACATCATTTACTACGAAGGAATTACCACGCATAACGTTTATCACGAGTCACTTACCACGCAAACGTCTTTTGAACGCGGGTGCCTTCAACGACCGTCTTTACCACGCGAGTGGTATTCCTTCCTGTCGTTCTGCCTGTACGATCTGCGTGGGCTTGGGGGGATAAGGGGGGGGCTAGGGAGGGGGGATGGGGGGTCTCCCCCCCAAAAAAATAAAAACCAAGGAGCGGGTTACTTTAATAAAAAAAACGCTCTTCAGTACCTCTGAAGTAAAAAGAAAGAGCCTCCCCCAAAGACGTGCCGTGTACGTAAAAATAGCAGTCCTTTTTTAATTTTGGTAGACGTGTTTTGACGCTTGTTTCCATGGTGGATGGAAGTAAGGGCTGCTGGGCAAAGGCGAGCAGGTGACAGGTAAGAATATAATCTTTATTAAAAATATATATATATTTAAGCGCACATTAAATTAAAAAAATGTATAATTGTAAGGTAATTTGAAATTTAAGATTGTTAAAAAAATCGAACGATTGGGTTGTTATGCAGTTAGAAACATTGTATTTAGCCTATCACTGTCGTTATGAAGATTACAATGACATATGTGCCTAAGGGACGTTAGAAGTTTCGTAGCGTTTTTTTTTTATTTGGCGATGTAAAAACTGGCGTTCTGAAAAGCTGCGTGGTAAAGCCACTTGCGAACTAAAATTCGCGTGGTAATGCCATGCGTGGAACTTGTAATCGTGGTAAAATCATATAACCCACTCACTCACTTTTATCCACCCCTAATATCAAAAGGAATTTACACCGGCCACCGGCCCCATGGTTCAATGAATCACTAAAAGAGGGGAAAACAAAATGCAAGGCCCTCGAAAGAGGGTGGCGGAAGGATTTCGATCCTGATAAAAAAAACTTATATCATACAGCTAGGAATCTTTATCACACCGCATGCAAAAAAGCACGGGCCACATATGTAGCTAACACCATTTTGGGAGCTGCAAATAAAGCTAAAGTACTGTTCAACACTGTTAAAGACCTCGCCGGAGCACAAACTACTGCTCCGTTATGCCCTTTGAACGAGAAGCAGTGTCAGGACTTAGCTCAATTCTTTTCTGACAAAATTGACAAACTAATTACTGAGATAGATGGGAACAACTCTGACCCATCCAAAGAAGAGTGGGAGTCTACTTCGACTGTAACCCAGACCCTCCAAAAGTGGCCACCTATTAAAACAGATACCCTCATCTCTATTATGAAAACAATCAAATCTGGTTCTCCACAGGACCCCATTTCCATAAACATAATTAAAACACTGGATGCACCCGCCCTTGAAATTATAGCCGATATTTTAAACTCATCTCTAGAGCTTGCCACAGTACCCTCTATTTGGAAGCACGCCATTGTGACCCCACTGTTGAAAAAACCGACAGCAGATCCAGACAAACTGGCCAATTATAGGCCTATTTCACTCCTACCAGCCTTCTCTAAATGTCTGGAGAGGCATGTGCATTCAGCCTTATCTCTCTTCTCAGAGGAAAATGCCCTTCTTCACCCTACCCAATCAGGTTTCCGCACTGGCTTCTCTGCGGAAACCGCCCTAATGGGTATCTCTGAAACAATTAGGAAACTTCTCGACGATGGTCAGACGGTTGCGCTTGTTCTACTCGACCTAAGCGCAGCCTTTGACACTGTGTCGCATAAAAAATTACTTACTCGGCTGGAAAAAAATGGAATCGGTGGACCCGCTCTGAAATGGATCAGATCCTTTTTGAGCCAGCGGACATACCAAATAGCCTCGGCTGCTGCATGCTCGGGACACTTCAAATCCCCCCATGGAGTACCACAAGGTTCCATCCTTAGCCCCCTTTTCTTCAATCTCTATCTTAGACCTTTAGCAGACCTTGTGGAAAAGGCGGGACTTACCTTCATGTCGTATGCAGACGATTCTCAGATTGTCTTCTCACTGTCTAAACCCCAGATATCATCTTCGTCTCCCTTAAAAGAGGGCCTTTTGAACATCTTCAACTGGATGCCAACTAACCAGTTGAAATTAAATGGGGACAAGACAGAGATTCTCCTCCTGGGCAAACAACCAGAGCTGTGGAGTACTCCACACTGGCCTGCCCAGATGGGCAATCTTCCTATTCCAGTGACCCATGCTAGGAACTTGGGGGTAATATTGGACAATTCCTTGTCCATGAAGCAACAGGCCAACAAGGTAGTGGGCCTTTGCTTTACGATCATGAAGTGGCTCAGGAAGATCCTTTGGATGCTGCCTGTCCCCATGCAGAAAACAGTGGTCAATGCCTTAATTACATCCCGGCTTGACTACGGGAACATCCTGTATTTGGGAGCAAACAAGGCAGTTACAAAGAGGCTGCAGCTTGTACAGAATGCGGCAGCCCGACTTCTCTGTGTTATACCCAAGAACAAAGAACAAAAGGAGGAGTACCACCCAGTGGAAACGGTGGTTCCTAATGGGGTACAGGCTGGAACAAAAGGGGGAAATTTCCTTTTGTTTAGAAACCCCTCACTCACCACCTAGTGGTGACATGCTTCATCATCGGGGTCCACCCTAATGACCTAGCGTCATCAGGGTGTGCTACAACACCTGATTACAGTGGAGCTGGTTGTGAGTGAGGATGCGTGAAACGAAAAAGGGGTATGTGTGTTAAAAATTGTCCTGGTTTAACTTAAGAAATGGAATTTTTATTTATAAGCAACTGGACAATGTTAAAAACAAAAGTGTGAGATAAAGTGAGGGTGATTATGAGCCCTTGTATCTCTATGTGTTTATCAGGTCTACATGTTTCAACCATAAAGGTGTGGGTTCACCAGGTTTTCATCAGGACCGTTGCCCGGAGAGTGGGTGGTGTGCGTCCCCTAAAAGGCGCACCCAGACCTACTCTCTGGGACCACAATGATTGACAAAAAAGTAGTTGTCTGTGGTAAACGCTATAACCCGGTTGGGTTAGCGTGAAAAAACAAAATACTCGTATTGGGGTATTAAGAAACCTCGTAGGGCGGGGAAGGCTAGCCTCGTCAGGAATAACGTATTAGTTTAGTGGAGAGGTTGCTTGCCGTATACCTACTGCGGTCCTCCGCCCTGCTCTTATACCCAAGAACAACAGCGTGTCCCCTTACCTGCGTGAGTTGCACTGGCTGAGGGTTAAAAATCGTATCAGGTTTAAGGCTTTGAACTATATGTTTAAAATCAAAACAGGTACCGCGCCCAAATACCTTCAGACACTGGCCTCTACCTACATTCCAGAAAGAAATCTACGATCACAATCAGCTGAAAAATTTTGTGTGCCTAGATTCAAACTGTACAGAAAAGGGGGTGGTGATGAACAGAGTGTCTGAATTAAGCAGACCACTCTTACCCAGTCCAAAGATCAGGGCTTGATCCATCACCGTTATTTATCTCACTGCCCCATCCCAGCTCAGAACCTGGCTATATGCAAATTAGTCTGTCCCTGGCCCAGTGCATCATGGGAACAGGGCAGACCAAACTACCAAGCCAATTCTTCACCAGAAAGGAGACAAGCTACCGGGGACCGGTTTCTGGCATTGTTGTAAATAATTTTGTCCACCCTAAGCGTGGAAGGGTATACTCAGATGTGAGTCCCTTGCTCATTGCACCATCAGGATTCAAGCAAGCCGGGCCGAAGACGCCTGAAATGGCAGAAACCGGTCCCCGGAAGCTTGTTTCCTTCCCAGTGTAAGAATTGGCTTTTGTAGTCTGGTCTGCCCTGTTCCCATGATGCACTGGGCCAGGGACAGACTAATTTGCATACAGCCAGGTTCTGAAACTGGGATGGTGCAATGAGCTAAAAAACGGTGTTGGATCTAGCCCTGATCTCTTGACTGGGTGAGAGTACTCTGCTTAATTCAGAGACTCTGTCCATCACCACCCCTTGTTGTAAATAATTTTGTCCACCCTAAGCGTGGAAGGGTATACTCAGATGTGAGTCCCTTGCTCATTGCACCATCAGGATTCAAGCAAGCCGGGCCGAAGACGCCTGAAATGGCAGAAACCGGTCCCCGGAAGCTTGTTTCCTTCCCAGTGTAAGAATTGGCTTTTGTAGTCTGGTCTGCCCTGTTCCCATGATGCACTGGGCCAGGGACAGACTAATTTGCATACAGCCAGGTTCTGAAACTGGGATGGTGCAATGAGCTAAAAAACGGTGTTGGATCTAGCCCTGATCTCTTGACTGGGTGAGAGTACTCTGCTTAATTCAGAGACTCTGTCCATCACCACCCCTTGTTGTAAATAATTTTGCCCACCCTAAGCGTGGAAGGGTATACTCAGATGTGAGTCCCTTGCTCATTGCACCATCAGGATTCAAGCAAGCCGGGCCGAAGACGCCTGAAATGGCAGAAACCGGTCCCCGGAAGCTCGTTTCCTTCCCAGTGTAAGAATTGGCTTTTGTAGTCTGGTCTGCCCTGTTCCCATGATGCACTGGGCCAGGGACAGACTAATTTGCATACAGCCAGGTTCTGAAACTGGGATGGTGCAATGAGCTAAAAAACGGTGTTGGATCTAGCCCTGATCTCTTGACTGGGTGAGAGTACTCTGCTTAATTCAGAGACTCTGTCCATCACCACCCCCTGTTGTAAATAATTTTGTCCACCCTAAGCGTGGAAGGGTATACTCAGATGTGAGTCCCTTGCTCATTGCACCATCAGGATTCAAGCAAGCCGGGCCGAACGCCTGAAATGGCAGAAACCGGTCCCCGGAAGCTTGTTTCCTTCCCAGTGTAAGAATTGGCTTTTGTAGTCTGGTCTGCCCTGTTCCCATGATGCACTGGGCCAGGGACAGACTAATTTGCATACAGCCAGGTTCTGAAACTGGGATGGTGCAATGAGCTAAAAAACGGTGTTGGATCTAGCCCTGATCTCTTGACTGGGTGAGAGTACTCTGCTTAATTCAGAGACTCTGTCCATCACCACCCCTTGTTGTAAATAATCCTAGATTCAAACTGGCCAGGATGGGAGGAAGATCCTTTGCATATCTAGGCCCATCCATCTGGAATACCCTCCCTATCCATATACGAAAGGAGCAAAGTCTCACCAGGTTTCGAAAAGAGATAAAGACCTGGTTGTTTGACCAGTGTCTTTGAACAACCACTGCTGTATTTTTTCATCATTTGTCTGTGTTATTAGGCGCCGGGAAACCCTTTTTGGGTAGCTGTTTGCGCCATATAAGTTCAAAAAATAAATAAATCAATAAAACTCATGTCTTGTGTGGACTGGCATTTATTTCTTCTCAACAAACTTTGATCCGTAGCAAGAGAGAGAAAAGCAAACAATGGGGAAAAAAGGAGAAAAGAAAGACGGAAAAACAGGGACAAAGGGAAAAATAGCCTACACGTGAGAGATAAAGAGGCAGGGCACATCTGGTGGTGGATTTAAGAGGCGTGAGGTAGAATTAACACTACGCAGCCCTAGTAATCGGTGCCCTGACCTTTGACAGCACTAGCTACATGCTTCTGAGCAAAACATAGGAACTAGCACCTATTTATATTGAAATTAAGCTCTGCTGGAGTAGGCTTAGCATGGCCTGTTGGGGCTTACGGCATCATCTCAAGGTCTTGGAACTGCTAGAAAGTTGTGCAAAGGAATTTACCTCCCCCAAATATGGCAAAAATATGAATACCTGTTTTGGGGTTCTTTGGTACCCATCCTTGCGAGCTCATTCCACTACACATATCTACACTTGGAAAATGTTTGACTAAGCTGGCCTAAGGATACCGCATGCAGCAACATCATAGGCTTGGCAAATTCATTTATTTTCCTCCTGCCTCAGGCAGGTTAAATCCCATTCCTTCTTTCTCGTCATGTCTCATATAATGCCCAATCAATCTGCAACGGCCAAAAAGGATGATCAAACTGAGACCCCTAAACACTCCTATTCCTCCCAGGGTCAGCACCTGCTTCCTGCACTTCTGCTGATAATAACATGATGCCCAAGGATTCACATAACACTTCAGATGTGATGCACAAAAGCCCAACTCACCTCTATGACTGACGGCGTGACTTCAGGAAAAAGCTAGGAACTGCCTCAGAGCAATTTGCACCAGGCAGAGTTCGGCTGAAGCTATTGTTTCCAACACACCCTCACCTTTCCCTAATACCCTGCTCCCCTATGCTTGCATCATGGGCATATGCTGCTATGCCACATGCAGCTCTTCTAAATTACCACCCACTGCAGCCCATGATCTCCTTCTCCATATCAGGACAACAACACAACCAAATCCAGTGGTGTAGCAAGGGGGGGTTGTCCGCCCCAGGCGGCACGAGTTTTGGGGGCGGCTCCCTCAGTGCTGCTCAGAGCTCTTCGCAAACTGCTAATGCTAGCATGCAATCAACAGATTAATATTTTCTACCTGTTCCAGGCAATTGCTACCTTTCCACCAGTCACTTACCCTAACAGCTACCAAACACAATCCTGCCTCACCACCCAACCACCTCCACGTGCCTCATCCTGACACAGGTCCTTCTTGCTCCAAGACTCCCACATCGCTAATGCCCTTTCCACTGGTTGTTCATCTCGCTGTGTCTCCGTTCTTACCGTGGGAATGTTCTATCTTTTATTGTCTGTGTTTGATCGAATCTGGATGAAAGTCCCCAGGCCCACCCGGTAGGACTTCACAAATGTCTAGTTGTACTTAGGGAATAATATGATGGGTATGCAAAAGTATCCTTTTAGCTTGCAAAGTTATAACCTTCCAAACCTTCTCCAGAAGGTGAACATTTCTGCAAAATTCTCTTGAGGAAGACATTTCCAGAAAAATGTTCCTTACAATATTGTCCTCCGACTGTTTTCTCAGATATCAATGTAAGCAATGGCATTGAAAAACAGCTGGCCATAACTGATTTAGTAAACCCCAGAGTTAGGCAAAATCTGAAAATGTGTATGCACCAGGTATACATTTTAGTGTTTAGTAACATTCTTAAATTCGATGCCAAGATTGTCCTTTTTTAAGTCTCGCCTAGCGACGCAGCGCGAAGTGTTGTCGCTAGCGAGATCTATTGTTGTCGACCTGAGTTCGGAAGGGAGACAGGACATGTGCACCCGCACAAAAGACTGAAGTTGTGCACACGTACAGCTGCGTTAGCACAACTCCAAGGACATGAGATGTGCACGCGTAGAGGTCGCGGCGATTAAGCAGAGTGCGCAACTGGCGCACTTTCGCGTTCGCTTTCCCTCCTGTCCTTTCTTTTCCCGTCATATGTTGACGTCCTGTTCTCACCCTCCTCCTGATGTCCGCATTCCTTCGGAGCGCGACTACACCCCCTGGGGCAGACACAGGCTGCACACAGGGTGCATTCACGCTACCCCCTTGCACCCGGCACATAATGCACTGCACTTACAACAGCGCCTGTGCATACTCACCTCCTCCAGCGCCCCTTAGCACTGTAAGCCCAGTAGGCGCTTTACATCACTGCGCGCTCTATCGCACTTTGCTCCAGCGGCACTACCCGTACTGCACCCCCACTGTCACAAGACCATGGACGGACTCACCTAGGGTGTCAGCCAGCAGGCAGTGCAGAGGCTGCACGCCTAGCACCAAGCAAGAGCCCCGGCAGGCTTCCTGGCTACCCAAGAGCAGAAGCATGTTCCTCAAGTGTTGGTCCCTTCCTCTTCTCCCAGGCTCCTCCAGTGCTAACTTTCAGCTGACCCTCAGCTCCTGATCCCGACAGTGTCCACCCTTGCCTGCTGCTGCCTCCTTCCAAGTGAGACTGACGGGCAGCCGAGGTGGCAGTGGGGCAGGCCAATCCCGCCTCGCACCCGTGTGCTGCGGGAGTTACTCCCTGGGCTCCCCATTTGCTGTCACCCAGGAGTAGCGCAGACTTCCAGCACTTTCTGTGGCTCCTCCTATCGCACTGAGGGTAGGAAACAGAAAAACGGAGGCCAGCTCTTTTCATGGCGCACGCCCCTTGCAGGGATTTCGCGGCCTTGTTGCGTGTGCACCACTCGCGGACTTGTGTGTGCACCACTCGCGGGACTCTGCTTTCTGATGGTGCCCGCTCCTCATAGGCATCTCGCGGGCCAGGAGATGTGCACACCCGGACAGGAGATGTGCACGTGTACGGCATCTAGTGCCAAGAGACAAGTGTGCAAGCCACAGCAACAGAGGCAGCTTACAGGCACACATACCTGCGGCAGGACTGTGGCCACGCTGTGACATCCGGCGGTGAGTTTGTTTACATTTTCTTAATATTTTTTTTTTGCGGAGCGTGTGCGCAGTGTCCATCCCCACCCGGCTACCATAGCTTGAAGTCTTATGTTCAACAGTGCCAGCCGCCACCACCACACAACTCCCGGGACGCTATCTTTGAGCAATGGCGGCTGCACAGAGGCACAACACGCATGGACTCATTGAACCCAGATGCAGCAGATCTTCACGTGTGCGCAGGCTGGTAAGGTCTCTTTATTTTAAAGTACACTCATGGCATGAGTGACTGTACTCTGGGCTTGCCCCAGGCTCTTGGAACATGCAGTAGTATTGGGAGAGGCTGCACAAATCATATCTAACGTGTCACATCTATGCTGCATGAAGAAATTAGTGTAACACCCCACATGTCTGCGTTGAGTGAGAATCCTAAAACCCACAGACTGTACCGACTCACACCCAACCCGTGTGTATTGTTTTTGTGCACCTAATAAGTCCTAAACATAATGGGAAATGTAACACAAAACGCAGCTAAGTAAAGGGACTTTAACAATGCACTTCATTCAGCGACGGGTGCCCTTCGTCTGCCTCCCTCAAGAAGCATAGTCCCCACGGAAAAAAACGGCTCCAAGGCATCAAACCCAAAACCTTGCACCACTTGAGTCCTTGGCATCCTACAAACCCTGATCCTGCAGCCACCCCCCACCCAACCCCTTCCCTCCTAATCACAGGATCACAACCAAGCAGTAAATGATGTTCCAGGGAAAGGAGGGACCCCCTGTTATGTTGCAAACCTGATAGGGCCCCTTTTGCTTTGCTCCCTAAGGCCACTGTCATAGAAATCTGCGCACCAGGCTCAGTGTGGACCTCTGCCACCTTGGTGCAGAAGCATCACGGGCCTACCTAAATGTCATCGGCGGTCCATGGTGGTAGTATCTCATCAAAATAGGAAGAGTTAATCTCTGCACACCACACTTGGAAATTGAGAAGCCATCAACATTTCCTACTTAGAGCCATTAAAACAAGTATATGCAATACAATAGGACCCGCATTTGTGATAATTTAAGCTATTGGCACTATAAATGACAATACCTTTTATTTATGTGTTTAAGTGCATGTTTTCGCACTGCTTGCAGGTTTTCAAAACACATAAATAAAAGGCATTGTCATTTACCGTGCCAATAGCTCAAACTCTTGCAAATGCGAGACCTATTGCATTGCAAATGCTTGTTATGTACTATTAGTCTACTTGGGTGACATTTGGCAAATTATGAGACAGAGAAAAGTGAACAAAATCTAAAGATCTTTTTGTGTCCACACTACCTTCGGCCTCAACAGCAGCCACATTCTTCTTGGTAAGTTCTGTCTCTCCATTTACTTAAAAAAGAGTGACCTGATTGACAATCTGAGCTGGAGATCCACGGATCTAACAGACACAATTTCTTAACTCTATAACTTTTAACCTTGGGTTTGCAGCTTGCATGCAACCCCGCCCTTGTCTGTGAACTCATCAACACAAGGCACACACCTGGCTCGGAGACCATAGGGTGTGGTGCCCATAAAACCATGAACATCTATTTACATATTCGTGCCTGAAGCAGTGTAAATAGCCCTGGCTTTTTGGCGGTTGAAAGACTTAATAATGCATGAGGGAAAGAAGGTATGTTTGCCTTCAAGGTCTGAAGGTTTGGAAATAGATATCTACAGCAGTGAAGTCAAAGTGGAGAAAGAGGAATCAGAAATGAGCTACGATTTT
Organism: Lissotriton helveticus; assembly: GCF_964261635.1. Classification (NCBI taxonomy): domain Eukaryota; kingdom Metazoa; phylum Chordata; class Amphibia; order Caudata; family Salamandridae; genus Lissotriton; species Lissotriton helveticus. The sequence goes on from NC_136065.1 coordinate 1,915,258,177, forward strand.
TATTTTACCAGTTCATCTGTTTCTGTTATGGTTTCTGTGACTATTGCCATTTTAAAAATAATTTTGTAAAACCTAGGCCAGATCCTCGAGAAGAGAACTATCCCATTACCTTCAGATGAACACCCTAAAAGTGTTCGTGCCAGAACCAATCTTCGGCCACAGCAGTGACAAAACTTAAAACTATGTTGATGTCCGGATTAATCTCTGAAACAAGATATAGGGGCTGATTTTGATATCGGTCCGACCAACCGACAGCCCTTCGGTCTGACCGCCGGAGTACAATACCGGCGATCGGCCCAAAAGCTGTTGGAGGGAAGACCGCCGCCTCCGTCAGGATCTCTGATCCTTACGGTGCGGCGGTCGGAATCGTAGTTCCGACTACAGGCGATACCCCTTTCTGACAGCCCTTTCATGTTGGATAGAACACCATGACAAGGCTGTCAGAAATGAGTTTTGGGGGTCCCAAACAGGGCTACCATATTCGTGGGCCACAGCAAAGTGGTCCAGGGGGCACATGTGGTGCCCCCACACACCTCCATGCACCATATGCCATGCACCATGTGGTGCATGGCACACAGTGCATGGAGGTGTTCCATATAACAGTGGCTTGTGCTGCAGCCTTTTTGCAAAGGCTGCAGCCCAAACCACTGTCGTATGGAGAAGTTTCTGACCGCCATAATGGCGGTCATATCATAATGTGGCAGTCGGACCATGGACTGCCTGTAGAGCGGTCTCCTGACAGCCATGATAGTGGACAGCTGTCCGACCGCACAGCATTGTAATGATATCCATATCAGGGATAGTCATTCATCTATATATGCATATGGTATTTCTATATTGCAAAACTAGCCAAATTGCAGTGGAATACAGTACAGACCTAGGAATGATACAAGAGAATGCAGTGTTATGGACGGTTAATGCATTCTGATGTAGTGTACTTTATGGAGGGGAGTCTTGAACTTTTTCTGAATTCAGTGCAGCATTGGGGTGGTCCATATGGATATGGGGATGTTGTTCCAGATCTTGGGTGCATAGACTGAAAAGACCTGATGCCTTATGGAAGGTGTCCTGGCTGTGAGTGTGCCAAAATCTATCCTATATCTTATCTGCAAGATAAACAGAGTGCTGGTCATGCTGGCTCAGTAAATGTTGAGCTGGTTTTCAGCCGCGGTCGGCAGTAGGAGTTCTTGCAGGGCGGTGACGTGGGGAGGGGGAGGGGCAGGGTGGGGGGTAGTAATGTATGGATTACGGAGTTTAACAGGTAAGTAAACATATAAATAAATAAAACGAATTTCGTTGCGTGCACTGCATCACCAAATGCGCTGCAGTGCGCAACGAAATTCATTTAAGGACACTTAGGAGAGGGCTTTTAGCAAACCCTTTTAAACTTAGAAGGTTCTAAGGCCAGCATTCATGTGAGCACCAAAGTACTCGTATTACCTAACCCAGGGAAGCTGGGTGCATAGGTGTCAAATGGTGTCGGGAATCTTCGTCGTTTTCAATGGCGTGATGCTGCAAAGTGCTGGTGCCGTGAAGAGGAAAAGTGTTCGGTGTGATTGAAACTTGGATTGAAGCTGAGAAGAACCTGAAAGCAGAGGGGACAGAGTCTGGGTCACTTGCCAGTTACCAGGGGCTCGGTAGACGAATGCCAACCGATGTCGGTGTTTCAGGTGAAAAGAGGTGAAGCTTGACTCTGCAGCCCCGGGGACCAGGAGACGTTGAGGGCAACCAAAGTCCGCAGGCAAGCTGTCCCACAAAGGATGTCGAGTGCTGGGGGGTCAGTGTCCAGATTGAACACCAACAAGCCTTGGCAACTGCAATCCACGCAGTCAGAGGAAAGATGCTTTGGTGAGGACCAGCAAGGTCCTGTGGACTCCCCAAGGGATGGAGAGTCAGGACATGTCTGGAGCAACCAGATAAGCCCACTGAAAGTTAAAGTTGCCTTCACAGGGACCCACAAGCCAACGGACCAGGGATAGCGAAGGGACCTCAAGAGGAATCACTAAATACTAGCCCACGGAACACTTGTGGAGTGTAGGCTGGTACCTTCAGCGGAATCACTGCTCCAGGTTTGGACTACAAGAAGCACAGAGGACAGCTTCAGGGGCCGCAGGAAAGTAGATGCTTCTGCAAATGGACATAGAGCCCAGGGATTCGGGTTGCACGGTCCAGATGAGGGTTACGGGTCTCAGGTTTGCTGAGCACAGTAGTCAACCTCGGGGACACTTGGAAACCCACCTCCTGCATTGCAAAAGTCTTCGGAGTCCTCAGGAGCTTCGGATTTGCAAACTGGTCATATGTGTCTTTGGGGCCTGCTTAGCAGGGGAGTAACTCCTTTACTTCAAGGGAGATTCTTCAGTCATCCAATGCAGTATAGATAGTCGAAGTACTTGGTTTTTGTAGGAGAGTTTTGTCCAGGTAAATCTAAAGTCCTGTAGCCAGGGGTTCCTAATTTATACCCAAGGAAGGGGTGGGACAAACTCTGGGGACCCACCTACGGGAGGGTCAGGACAGAGGGGAGGCACACCCATATCCTTTGTCCAGTTTATTGCAAGAGCAAGAGCAAATGGCTCCTGCAACCGGTTTGAGCTGGACATTGCACAGGGACACCAAATGTGCCCCCAGTGCAGACATCAAAGCACTCTCAGAGTGCACCCATTATTATTATTATTATTATTATTTAATTTTGTAGAGCGCGTAGTCACCCGTAGGTATCCCAGCGCTAGAATCAGTACGTCTTGGGAGTCAGTGGGGGCAGGGGGGAGCAATTTTAAGGAAAGAGGTGTGTTTTCAGTTGCTTCCTGAACCTTAAGTAGTTGGATTCCGTTCTCAGGTAATGAGGAAGGGCATTCCAGAGGTGTGCGGTATGGACCGAAAAACGCCTTCCTCCAGTTCGGGCCTTCTTGACTCTGGGTATGACGATGAGATGTTCCTGATCGGAGCGGAGGGATCTAGGGGCTTTATAAGGTTTGATGAATTTTTTTAGACTTGGGGGGCCATTGTTTTGGAGCAGTCTGTGTGCCAGGCAGAGAGCCTTGAACATCACCCGTTCTCTCACCGGAAGCCAATGGAGACGCTTCAAAGCTGGTTTGGCTGAGGCTCTGGCAGGGGTATTTGTGAGGATCCAGGCAGCAGCATTTTGGACCCTTTGTAATTTGTTCAGTGTAGCCTCCGGGGCCCCTAAGTAGATGGAGTTACTAAAGTCAAGCCTAGATAGAATCAGGCCTTGGATCAAACGTTTTTGGGAATTGTGGGGGAGTAAGGGCAGAATCTTTCAAATTGACCTGAGCAGTCCAAAGCACAACCCGGCTACCTTATTTGCCTGTGGGGTGAATGATAGTTCCTTGTCGAGCCACACGCCCAGGCTCTTTACTTCAGGTTTCGGGTCTGGGAGCGAGCCTAGACAAAGAGGCCAGATGTTATGCAGTGAGGTGGGCCCCTTCTGACCCATCCAACCCCAATACACTAAATCCTGTCTGGGAGGTGGTTACACCTCCTTGTGACAGGAAACCTATTGTCCAGCCCCCCCCTGCTGGAGTTTCGTCCAGCAGCAGGAGGGCAGACTCGTATCTGTGGCTGGCAGCATTCATCTTGTAATGCCAGGGTCGAGAAATTTGGTAACGGGTGTACCAGTGTTGTCATATGTCTCCCTCTAGGAGGGTGGAATCATACCTCCCACACCAGTTACTGGTGTGGAGGTATGATTCCAAGGTGTTTGACACCTAACACAACAGGTTTCTGAGCAGCCATTTTAAAGTTAGCATTTGCCGTGATGTTATAATGCACTTAAGAGTATATGGTTGGCTGTATCACAGAACAACCTCGGAGATTAGATTCCGAAGGCTGCAGAGGGCCTCTGCTCATGTATGGGCACCCGCTCACATAAAACCCAGCACCCTGCCTTCAGGATTGATAAGCTAAAAATAATAGAGGGAGTGGCCCACCAACCAAGGGACTGGGTACCAACACAATCAGCAAAAGGAAAAAATCCCTTGGATTAATGTCACTAATGGTTGCCCTAGTTCAATCCGCACTTCATTCACACCAGTGTCAAAAATCAGAAAGCCCCATGATAAGGCCTGCCATAGGGGTGACTGATAGGTGCATATGTGCAGTGATAAGGTAGATATAGTGAACCTACATCTAAGTAAGGGGTGCATGCACCACTTTACACAGGTTGCAGTAGCAGACCTGTGGTGTCAATTTGAGTGGCCTGTCAGTGGTGGCATAATACATGCTGCAGCCCCTGGTAGGCCTCTGGGGTACCTATGCCCTAGGTACATAGTATACCATATACTAGGAACTTATAAGGGTACCCCAGAATCCAATCCGGAGTGTACCTAAAGTACATGAGCAACCAATTTAGGGAGAAAGCAGATAGACTGGGGTCCTGATTAGCAGGATCCCAGTCAAACTATGTTGAAAACCAGAAAAACACCAGGAAAAAAGTGGGGGTAACCATGCAGTCAGATTCCACCTTCCTACACTGCAGGCCAGCAACGGGAGCCAATGAAGTTTCATCGAGATGGGGGTGATGTCAACATATGTATTCAGGCCCTGAATGAGACATGCTGCAGTGTTTGGGATGCCTTCGAAGGGGTCCCAGTGTGTAGTTCAGGAGCCCAGGAAGCAGAAAGTTACTACCATCTAGATGCAAGAGCACCAGTTCTGAAGTCGCTTTCTGGAAGCAACAGTTTAACTTTCTATAGATGAGAGAGCTGGTGCCAGGCTGTTTTTATTTTTGGCAATGTGTTCCTTGAGGCAAGGCTGGTGTCAGGGATAAATCTACATGCCTGATTAATATTATGGCGGTCCACTAGACAGCCGTAGTCACAGTGGTGGTTCGTGGACCACCAGACTGGCGGTCCACCTGCAATATTACGAGTTGGCGCTTGGACGATCACTGGACTGCTGCTACCACCTGGTTTCCGGGATCCCACTGCAGTGGCACAGCGGTCCGAGGAAAAAATATGCTGGTGCTGCAGCACTGCCAAGCATATTGGGAGTAACCTCCCCGCCCTTCTTTTCATGGCAGTGAGGAAACTAAGGTGGCACTAGCAGGGCCCCCTGTCACCTCTGTGCATGGGGTGCATGCAGCGGGGCACATGATAGCAATATATTGTATGTTTTATGTATTTTTTCCACTATCCTATACACATTCAAGTTGTGTTCATATGCTCATGTTGGGGCAGTTGGTTTTATTTCAAAGTAATTTTAGAAAAGTTGAAAGATAAAATTTTAAAACGTTTTCAAATTTAAACAAAAGCAACATTTTTACTTTTTTGCTATGTTTTTTTTATACTGTTTGGAGAATTGTTGGGACGAAGATCACATGGCTGCAGGAGGAAGAAGAATGTTGTTAATCCAGTACTACAGCGTTATTTTTTTGACATTTCTATTTGGAAACTGTGCACATTTTTATGGTTTTGTTTTTATTAACAGAGTTTCCAATACGGATGTTGCTTTTTTGTATTGCTTCTATCCACATTTATGTATTACTACTGGGTTTTTGGGGATATCATTTCATTTCTGGAGAATTCATTTTTTCTGGCTATTGGAAAAAATAACTATTTTCCTATTTATGCTTTTTAAAACTGCTTTTTTATGCTCAGTATGCATACATTTGTAATAATTGGGTTGTGGGTGAGGGTTTTGCATTTTAAACCAAGCTGTTTCAGGACTTTGATGTTTCTGAGGATATTAATTTGTCTTTATGGATTATTAGGCTACAGTTCACTCTTGTTCGAAGAAGTCACAAAGAGTTGAAGAAAGAAGACAAGTTCTGGTAGGAACCCCACAATTATTTTAATTTGGTCAAAAAATAGAAAAATGGCAATTAAATTGTAAACATTTGTTATAACAGGCAAGTAATTAGGGAAATATTGGTGAGCATTAGTAATGTAATATTTATGCAATACTGTCCAGTTAGTCTGAAGCCACCATCAATGAAAATTATTGAATTTGATCCAATAGTAGGGGTGGGTGGCGAACTCAACTCCGCCTGCAGGGTTTGTGGAGTTTTGCAACTTTGGCCTCCGCTCGAAGCAAGGAGTTCAGCAAAAACAACTTCACCACCTGCGGCGGAGTGGAGTATACTGGCACACTCATCACAGACGATGTTTGAGGATTCTGGAGCTGTGCTGAGTTGGAGAGACTTTGGTGCACCTTTGCCTGCGGAAGTGGGATTTCAATTATGCATGAAAATCTGATCAGTGTGCGGGTGGAATTGGAATAGATCACTGTACCTGACTCTCTGGAAGACTCCAACTCTATTTTCTGCAGACAGTATGCACACCACAGTTTGCCAGCGATAGAGACTATAAGAAGCTAGAGAGTCTGTTTCATGAGCACATTCGAGAAAGAAGAAAGACTTAAGTACTAGCAAGGATGGCTCAAACAAATGCCATGGGGAGGGTGTCTTATTTGAGGATTGATTCTTCGGTTGCCTAGGGGAATAGGTGCAGAATGGATGTGTTTATTTTACGTAAACCATTCAGCCAGTGTGTACAGCCTAGTCTGTGACAAGTTGCTACCACTTTTACTTGTTTTTCGCAATGTCACAGCAGAGTTCGCTGGTGAATGGAGGTTGGCAGTATTGGCAGCTCTTTGCACTCTGCAGTAATGTGTCGGCACATCGTGGGTTTTCCAAGACCCCACCATGGCCCCCAGGGTCATCCTGTCGTCACTGGGCATGGTTGTAGTACTGCTTACTTTGGGTGGCTACCTTTCCATTCTCCTGCTGACCACAGGAGATTGGGGAGAAGTGGATAGTCACAGGAGCCTATGGCTGGAGCTGAGACCCTACACTCATCACGCTGACCTGCGTTAGCTGCTAGCTGTGTAGACTGTGTCTCTGCTAGCGGCAAAGCGGGGTGGAGAAAGACAAGGTGCAAGAAGTGTGGGTGCCACGGGTGACGAAAACAAGGGCAAGACCCGCGAAGGCGCTGACGACTAGATGGCGACATGCTGTATAATCAGCTATCCACAACACCTTCCCCGACATCCAGGTACCGCTCTTTTAGGCCAGGTGCTGGCAGAAGCCATTGCTCATGTGTGTGTGCATGTGAGAGAAATATTGTGCCTTGCATATTCTCAAATCGAGTCCCAACACTCTGCTGTTTGGCGGTGGCCTAATCACGATCCTCTACCAAAAGATTCTGCCTTTATTTCTAAAATAACCAAGTTGATTTAAACAATGCCCCTACTAAAGACTAACCACTTTTCTGTCATTGGGGAACAGTTTTACATGCATATCCTTAGGTAGCTGAGCAAATACTCTGCCTGATCGTAGAACCTCACAGAATTTGGCGGAGATTTTTGGTAACTCTGTGGAATTCCCTGGAGTAAACTCGCGTGCTCCGCTCAGGCCATTTCTTTAGTCTTTTTTTATATATTTGGGTTCAGGCTACCTGACAGTGACTGTCTAAGTCTAATTTCTTGGAAACCATGGGCCTCATTCGATCCCATAGACGACAGCCCTTCAGTCAATTAATAGCATTACAAGGCTTGTAGTTCGATCCTATTCTGTCCGGGGACAGACCGCCGCCTCCGATGGGATCTCAGAACCCGACAGGGAGGCGGTTGGAACCGTAGTCCCAAATGGAGGCAGTGCCGAGCCATGCACCGCTATCAGGACTACAATAACCCTTTCAGACTGCGTGTTCATGACGGGAACACCACCATGTACAGCCTGTCAGAATCGGACTTTGAGGGACCTCTTAAAGTGGCCCCGGGGGCACATGTAGTGCCCCCACTCACATTCACCACATGGTGCTAGCGCATGGTCCATGTATTGGTTGCAGCACAAGCTGCCATAACAGTGAGCATTTTGTGACCTCCAGCCTGCTGGTCGAACGGTCCCCTGACCACTGAGATAGCGGGTGACGGTCCGACTGTCTGCTATCATAAGGTCCTTTGTTCCTTCTTCAATATTTCAAAAAAATGATTTAGGTTTGGGTGAAGTTTGCCGATGGATTTACTGAAGGAATTGTGCCATCCCTCAATGGCATTGCTAGTCTTTGCACCTTCCCAAAAGCAGGTCGTGTAACAGTTCCACCATTCAATAGGAAACCTTGGCTTCCTCCTGTGACCCTACCTGCATAGATAACAAATCCATATATCTTAGAAATAACTTAGTTGGGGTGCCAATTTTTCTTCATTTAATATTTTGATTCAGAAATTGCTGTGTAGTACTCGTCTACATAGAAAGAAGGTAAAAAACATAAGGCAGCTTGTTTTTTGTAATTCACAATGAAGTTTACTGTTTGATAAGTAATCCTCAACTAAGGATGATTTTGGGATTTTTCGGCAATATGCCTTTGAAAAGTGAAAAACATTCTTAAATTTGGGTGGTAGAGTAAATTTTTGTAATTGTATTAATCATTGATAATTCAATGTCAATTATTACTTTTCCAGGACTTTTATTAATTGTTTTGGATTTTACAACTATTAGTAATTGTGTGCCTAATTATGAGTAAGGCAGTTTTGGGACTACCGTACCCGTGGATGGGAGTCCGTCCGCCACCATTGCGCCTGGCATCCCTCCCAATTTCAATGGTGGCGGTGGGACTGCCACAAGTCCGCTGTCTCTGCTGGGATCCAGGATCCCACCTTGGCGGTGAGAGTGTCTGGAAATGGTAGCTGTGGCAATGCTGGCACTACCGAGCAGATTACCATCTGCCTTTCCACCGGTCATTTCATGGTGGGGACATGCTAAAACAAGCATTGGCATAGCCAATAGGTCTCGCCTTTGCAACATTATAAGTGTTTAGCCATGCAACAGTTGATATTGCACCAAGGATATTGTGCATAATTAAATACTTATAAGGACCCAAATAGGAGACCCATTGGCTATGCCAATGCTTGTTTGCTCTATGTAATGTGTTCACTGAAAGGGGTAATATATGCCTTCCACAGGTTCACTAGCACTACGGAGACACTGAAAAATTAACCCGCCAAAATATTGTGGCCATAACTTGGACTACGAGAAAACTATGAAGGTAAGTTTATTTTACTATACCCCACTCTATACATATATTACCTTGATGATATATGTATCATCAAGGTTCAAGCTAAGGATAGGAAATCTATATTAACCTAAATATACTTTACCTTCACATTGTTTCTGTAGTCGATATTTTGACTAAAAAAAGTACAACAAAAAAACCGTGAAACATCCTTTAGTAATTGACAAAGGCACAAGTCAATAGTTTGTGGTGCTCTTTAATGTTCCCACCACTTTTTTTTCCTTTTCTATTATTCACAGTGAAAATATATCATCTCCGTATCAACTGTGCTTCCTAAAAGAAGAGTAATTCTGAGGAAGACCTTTGTGGTCTTTGTATTTAGCACATTCCTCATACCCACATCACGCTGTAATGTCCTTATTGTCAATACAAATATCAATAAGAGTAATCATGGACAGGAAAGGAATTGAGCTGAAAAGATGTATAGATTCATCTAAAATATGCCCCATGTCTGCCATTTGTATGTTGGCAATCACCTGCAAAGTTACGACCTCTACTACAGCACATTGTGGAACAGATTTCACTAGCCATACGAGGAGTTCACAAAAATAAAATAATCGGTGTTATCATCGATCCTGGATAAAATTAAGGAGGACTTCAGCATCAAGGACTTCCAGGCTGTCCTCACAGATAATTTAAATGTTGAGTGGTCGGTCAAAGTTGAGACACTCTAAAGTACTTACTAGTGAAACACTCATCATAGAGGAATATACCTGTATAACCTTTGATGCCAAGCCTTTCTTGTTCATTAGCAATATTCAGTCTTCAAGAGGAACAACATCTCTTCAACCTTCTAAACCTAAAGAATATAATCCAAAGCGGGAGAACTGGTCAAGGTACACACTAGTAAAAAATACGCCAAAAGGAAATACTTGTGTGTCCATAACGCCAGAAGTCAACATCGAGACCCTCAGTAAAAACGCATTCAGAGTACAGACACTGTCCGTTACAGAGAACACGGTCATAACCTTCACTGTTAAGAATATATCATAGACCACCTACAACTACTCTTCAGGAAGATTAAAAACTTCCGGAACCTAAATATCATATTTCCAAGGGGGAGATTCCGCAAAAAGTAAGCAACATACTAAAATGGAAATGTTTGCTTTTCTACTGTAACTAAAAAGCCAGCAACTTGTCAGCGAGAACCCACAAGCAGATCCTGCCATCATATCAACAGTACAGAAAAAGGACTAAACATTAACTTTGTTATCCCCACTGCTGGACAGGTAAAGCAGTGGCACAGATGTGGAAGGCTGCAAGGTACGTGACAGATCAGCCATAGCCATGAGATATACAAAAGTTTCTGCTGTCCTAAACAGAAGACGGAGATCTTTGTGATGCCCCATGCAAAGATTCATGGTCGATGTCCCTAGGGATAGTATTAACAATTTCCAAGATATCAAAACGATGGTCTGGCTGAATACAACCAAAATGTGAGTACAGCAGCAGATGTACATCACCACTCATGCTGTGCAATGCCCTACAGCCCTTCTGCTAAGTTCGCCTGTAAGATTAGTACATAAAAAACATGTATAAACAGAACAATGTTATTATTTGTAACAAGACTTGCAATAAACCGCCAACATGGTACAATTAACCATATTCAGTTTAACAGGAAACCACCACCAAGAGATATGCAACCCACCCCCAAAACATTGATCAAGTTTAGCAGTGTTCAACTCGTGTCTGGCAGCTCAATTACACAAGGTGTATAGCTGGCTACATATAGGAACATGGGTGAAATATGGAGACGAATGTTCAGAGTTTATGTAAGGAAGCACCAGGCTCACCTTAGCTTTGAAGCTCGTTCAATTCCATTGACTGAGGTAGAGGAGCCTGGGGAAAGCGCTAAACACTTAGCTCTCTCAAACAAAAGCCTGAACAAAGAACACCACATAAAAAGAAAAAAAGAAAAAAGAAGTTACATTATTTTCGGTTCTCTCTAAAAGGATTCCTCTTCTGTTAAGCCTACAATAATGCCTTTTATGACGGAAGCTTAGGAAGTTATGAATGCCAGTCAAATGTAACAGTAAAGTTTCAATGGTTCACCATTAATAGGTCAGTTTTCGGTTGAGGCTGTACACTCAAGCATATATATTTTTGTTAAACAGAACAGTTTAGCAGCCATTAACCATTCAGAAATTCCCTATCGAGGCAGCACAAAAAAGGGCGCACTCAACATATGATACATTACACTTAACTACAGTTTGAGGATCCTCTCACGGCTCATTTTGAAATCATAAGCATACCCTAACCCTAAACCAATAAATGCATCAGGGCAAAGTACGAATGAGGCATCTGATAACATTTAATGAGAGCGCTAGATACCGTCTACGGTCAGGTATTTTATTTTAGATGACGCAAGATATTTTAGTGTGACCTTAACCTGTGTACAATTTGAAATAGTTTTTAAAGCAGACGAAGATCGGAGTGGCAGCATTGGCTGCATTTGACAGACGGTGCAGGCCTGCAGGGATCCTACTAAGGGGCCGATTACGATATCGGTTTTCCCGCATCCTCCGGGCCGGTGGAAGCCACCGCCGGCCCGGAGGATGCGGGAAAACCGCTGCGGACTGAAAAAAGACCCCCCGCCAGATTAGGATGGCTGGGGGGTCTTTTTTCCGTCCGCAGCTTGTCCGCCGTGGTCGCCTTCCGACCGCGGCAAAAAAACTATAACATGGCTGGTGGTGTCTATCAGACATCGCCAGCCATATTATGATGGTGTAATATGTATGCTTTTCCGCGGCGGCTTTTCCGCCGTGGAAAAGCATACGGACCTTCACTTCGGGGGCCCGTTGTGGGCCCCCTGGGTGAAGGGGGGGTGGGGGGTGCACTGGGGGTACCTATGGTACCCCCCTGCATTTGCATGAACAAAGCAGCAGGCACCGCGCGGTGCCTGCCGCTTTGTGCACGCAAATGCAGTGCATGCATTTTTAACATTGCGGCGGGTGCAGCTTGAAGCTGCACCTGCCGCAATGTTAAAGATTGAGGATGTGACCGCCACCCTGGCGGTCACATCCTAATTGCTCTGGAGGGAATGCCGCAGCCCCTGCAGACGTTCCCTCCACCTCTGGGGTCCGTCCGCGATCCTAATCGGCCCCTAAGTTCGGGGCCGGATGAAATTTGTGTCGGGTGCCAAAGGGAATATCTTGCCCTCACGCAGCTACAGCGACCGTATCCATAAGATTTGAATAATGTGACTTGTAACGATACATGCAGCCCTTGAGAAAATCAAAAAGTGGAACTTATGGTGCAGGCAATTCTTGAATGTAATATACAATCTCGCTATAAACAACCTCTGCACTCTTCCCCAAATTGAAATTTTGTTCTAGTAAGTTAAGTTTGTCTTGTTATTAAACGCTGCTGACTGTCGTTTAACATGAACGTGTTAGTTTGAGAGCTATAACCAGGGCGACTGGAATTATGTCCCAGGGGAGGGCCAAGATATAAATGGGTGGGTCGTCTAAATTATAAAGCAAGGCCACAAATTAGACGGTGGAATGCAGCATATTTTGTAACAGTATTTAGTACTGCATCGCTGTCTTTTTTTTTTAAACTTCAACAATGGGCAGCATTTCTGCCCTATTAACAACAAAGTAAAACTCAAATATGGCAAATAACTACACAACAAAGCGTGCAGCAGTGTGTTTCTAGTAGCTGTTGAACCGTTGGAGCTACACATTTTTGGGTAAAATCTGCAGCAGCAGATGGATTACGTAATGTGCAATAAATACATATTTACGCCGAAAACGCAGCGTCCGCAAAAATCGCCCTGGTAATAACTGCATTGCGATATATTAAGGCAGAATGGCGGAAAGGCTAATTTAAATAGGATCACAAATCTCTGCTGGTTAAGGCTAATAAAGTCATATACAAATACTCGACTTCTAGATAATAGTTAAGAGTTCCAAAAAAATAAAAACCTATCAGATTGCACTACTTTGTTTTTTTGCTCAGCTACTCTATGGACAGCACTAAAGTTTGGAATGCAGATGTGATATAATTCTGTTAGAGTCAAGAGGGGTAACTGCCCCTTCCTTTTTTAAAAGGCATACTAAAACCTAGTTGAACAAGCAGACAACCGGTATCGAAGATAAGAAGATTCATAGACGCACAAGAGCGAATTACACATGAATAACCTTTTAAAGCTCCCAAACCAAGATCACGACCTGCAGCCATTGGCAAAAAATACTAGCCCCGTCATTAGATCCAATGTTCAAGAGAAGAAACCCAGGACACCAATAAATAATTCAATCTATCCTTGCTTCCTATTCACCAAGGTTTGACTGTGCCATCAGCCGCTACCCACTTTCATCATCAAGCACGACAACCTAATCAAATGACTATTGTAAGATTCCTTAGTTCGATTCACCAAAGCAAACACATGCTCAAGTCCTGCAATCCCTCAACTGGCTACCTACAGCTAGTGGGTCAATGTTTAAAGTAACATGCATTCCACAGTGCCTCCCAGAGAAAAGTCCCACAGCCATGTATTAAAACCTGGAATCAGCGCACCTTTAAGTAGAATCTATAGTTTCCCGTCGACAGACATGTCAATTCATATGCAACACTTCTAGCCCACACTAATATTCTACAACTCAGAGGACAGCAGCCAATTATAGTACATGCAGGCTGTATAACTCCAAACTGATTGATCGTCTCACACTGACATGCAACGTTTGCTATAGTTCTTCATGATCCAGTACCATACGCAGCCAACGGAACTGGCCTAGAGTAACTGGAAAGATCCACCACATATTTCTGGCTAATCATCGGAAACTAAATCTAGTCCACAACTGCAGGTCCCAACCGGCTACATAATTGACAACATTTAACAATTAGACATGGGATGATAGTAACATTCTACCAGACCCAACCCCTTTACAATTTATCTCTAAACATTGCTGGTCAGAGCTGAGAGAGCGCAAACTGATTTAAATATATGAGTACATCACACTTACCTGTAGTAAGCACAAATCATGAAGAGAAATGCCATGAGTGCTAATAGTATCTGCAAGTATATTCAAAAATATACAGCTAATATAGAGATTTAAGTAGAAGTGGAACTAATACAGAAATATGTGACATTATATGACTTTATTAGATGTGATTATTTTTTGAATCCATGTCGTGAAGCTGCTAAAACATAAGGTGGTATGTGGTTAAGAGCAGAACGTGGTAGGCCTCAGGGCCAGAGCTGGAGCTAAAAGGGAAGGTGTTTCTTTTCACGACACAGATTGTTTTAACGTTTTTGGTCATTGCATTAATGGGCCATGATTTATAGTAATGTTTTCTAAATAATAGAATAAGAGTTTTAACATGCTTTAATTAAATGAAGAAGTTGAATGCTATAATCATAATGAGAAATATTGTAGGCCTGAAATGTTTTAGCATTGATTTATACGTACATGTCTGGGCTGAGAAATGTTGCAAGCCTTTTTAGAAGTCTATGAGAGTTGGGTTCTTGGCGGCAGATATCTGTCTGCAACAGGAAAGGGGGGATCCAATTATAAATGAATGAATAGAGGTCTGTTCAGTGGACGGCCCAGACATGGAGGAGGGTTCTGGAATGTTTAAGGGGTATCAGCGGGCCGGAGAAGAGTCTGAGAAGCAAGGTCAACTCTAACGTCTGAGGCCCAATACAAAGCATCATGGAAAAAGCCTGAAGTTGCACCACGTGAGAGGCGTTTCGCAAGGGGCGTCTCAAATGTTGTTGACTGTTTTGTATTAGGGACAGCACCCCTGGGTGGAGTTAGAGCAGAGACCTGAGGACCCTTTAGAGAGCGGATGGGTAGGCAGAGAGGGGTCATGACAGGAGAACTTTAGGTTTTCACCAAGAGACTTAGAGTGGGTGACTTCCCTTGGGGGTCATTCATTGCTGACACCTTTGTTAGGTTGGGATTTGGTTAAGTAGGGATACCATCTAGAACAGGGTAGGGACGCCTAACCTGTGTTTGTTTTCCTCCAACCTAAATGAAGGAGAGATATGCGTCTATGCTTATAGCTTTATTATTCTTAGAACTTGTGTTAGTGATTTCTGTTGCTCGTCTGAGGGCTTTTCGAGAGCACATGTATGTAATTGGACCTGTGTATCTCGTGAATCTCATTCTGAGATGCCTGTATTTGCAGCTTATCATTTCTTTACAATAAACTTTTGAAAACTAGAAGTTGTCCGTGATCTTTGGGAGTAGAGTCCTTTATTGGGTGAACTGACTTGGAAATAGGTGCACTTTCTTTCCTTACAGACAGGCAACAAAGGTTCAGTCGACCAGATCGAGGTTTGGATCAATAGAGATAAGGTATCGATCAAAATCTCGCCCTTTCAGTTGGTAGCTATAGAGGATGGTTGCCTTCTTGAGGACGGTGACCTAGGCCAGGTTAGCTTACCCCAAGGCCCCTAGAAATCGATGATCGGAAGAACAGCCCGCAGAAGAAGATCCGGATGACGTGAGACAGAAAAAGCAGCAGTATCGGTCGAGAGTGAGTATAAAGGGTTATGCGTGTTAGATTGCGGTGTTTTTGTATTGTATCTATGTTGTAATGTCTGGCGGAGTTGAATGTCTGTAGAGTGACTGTGGAACAGGTTGTGAGCGCGCGCAACCGGTGGAAATCTTAAGTTCAAGGAGAGCTTAAGTGGTTCGGGTGTATCGGACACCCAGAGTAATTGTCAACTAGTGTGAAGGGGGTCATGAGGTACCATTGATCACCCGAGAGACCGAGATAGGGGGAACGTAAGAGTGAGTGCGTGAGTAACGGACGCTGGTCGGAAGTTACTGTGTGTGTAAGCAACCTATCAGAGAGACGATAGACATCTCGTCAGTTGTGTTGACAATTACAGATAGACTGTGGACGTACAGTCGAGAGAAGTGACCGCTTGGTCGGAAGTAGTCATTTTTCAGAGTATGAATGGGACGCATGCATAACCGGGAGACGAGTTGAGAAAGGAGGGGTGCTGCTGCGAAGCGGAGAAAAGTGACGTCAGGTGGTGTCGCGCAGTGATTGGCTGACCGGCGAAAGACCGCGCTGTGATAGGCCAGCTAGCGAACACGTCAGACAGGGTCGCGACGTGATTGGCCGACAGGAGAAAGACCGCGCTGTGATAGGCCAAGCTAGCAAAGCCGCGACAGGATTGGTGGATTGTCATCAGGAAGTAAACAGAGTAGCGAGGCTGGATTTTGTGCGCATAATTATGAAGTGTTTTAAATGGTTGAAAGCGGTATTTAAAAAAGAGAAGCGGGGATCGTATGAAGGGGAAGAAGCCCCGCCGGAGGGTACGCCAGCTCGTTATATGGCAGTGAATGTTGGGCTGCATACGATCCTTTGGATATCAGAGTGGAGTAAGATTACTGAAGGAAATGAGGAACTGACGTTCCCGAAGTACGGGACGTTCAGATTAGAGGTGTTACATCGATTGAAATCAGTCATGACCTCAAAGAGACCCTTGCCTAGACCAACCCAGTTTGAAGCTCTTGATGCATGGATTAGGGCAGCGCATGAAAAGAATATGAACAGACGACAAGAAAGGGTGAAACGATCGGTAAGGGCAGTGCAGGATGCCAGGTGGGATGCGGATGCTAAAAGATGGAGAGTGCATAATTTGGAAATAAATAAACTGTACCCAGTGTTAGAGGCGCCAGTAAATAAAAGTCCCCTAGAAGAAGATGATGAGAGCGAAACAGAGGATAGCTTGATAAACAGATTACTGACAGACAGGCCACCCCCGTATAATAGAGCAGGGGGAGAGGTCGAGAATACTGAAGGAGCAAAGGGGGGCAATGCAGGAGAGCATAGACCGCTTCCCAGTTCAGAGTGGGATCCTGAGCCAAAGAAAGAGTTGCTCCAGCCTAGTCAGGTGCAACAGGTAGTCGGTAGGTTTGTGGTACAAAGAGCGCCGGAAACGGAAAGCGCCACATCCTACCCATTACCAGATGCACTACAGGTACCTGTTACCATAGGTCCTATAATATCGATATATGACCAAGAGAGAGCAAAAGGGGAAGAACGGAAACGGAAAGACAGAGAAAGAGCAGAGCAGGCAAGGAGGAACGATACCACTAATTCCCCAAGTCAGATGCCGATACCCAGAGAGTGGAGCACCCCGATGCACACAGCAGGGGACCCAGGGGGAGATCCTGGGGGCCCCAGATGGCCAATGGATCTGAGGGGATCTGGACGAAAATCCTTTCAAGAGCTAAATGAGTACATGAAGCAGTGGGACGAGGCAGTGAAGGCTCAAAAGTGCATCAATGCTGCAGAAGCAGAAAGGGAAAGTCAGGACAGCCGAGCACGGACTCACTGCGGGGCTGGGGAGAGTAGTCCGGAGTGGGACTGTAGAGGGAGTAGGGGAGTCACCCATTGGGCCCGGAATGGAGGTAGAACAGATCTGGAAAACGGGGGCCCCGGGAGTGGAGGGGTGGCGTGCCCAATACTCAGTGAAGGGGAGAGGAGAGCGCAAGAGTACAGGAACAGCTTTAAGTGTCCACACTGTGTGCCTGGCACCAGAGAACAGAATGGGAGTTGTGAGAGGTCGCACCATAGTCCCTGTGATGACAGAAATGAGCGCAGCCCAGGGAATATGGGGAACCAGGAAGGATCGTATCGGATACTGAGCGATACGAGGCAAAGGGAGTGTAGCGACCAGAGGGAAAATAACAGAGAGATGTGCGGTGAGAGGAGAGAAGAAGAAGAGAGTGGGCAGAGAGAGAGTAGGGATAACAGGCCCGTGTTCCATCACCTTCCAAGATCGGATGGCCGAGCATGGGACCTGGAGAGATGGGAGCAAGGGAGGCCACCCATTAACTCTCCTGAGCCCAAACGCAGAGCTCGAAGTTGGGATGGTAGGGAGACCAGTGAGCCCCCTTCAAAAGACATATTGCGAGCTGAGATAAAAGCCAAGAGACTTGATGTCTCCAGCTTAAGGTCAGATCTGGATGACATGGTAGATGGCACCCTGCCTTTAGAAAGAATGGAAATGTATGAACAGGATGAAATACTGTATATGGCAAAGGACATCACACGAAAGGCGAGAGCAGTCCATGAGAAGTTAGTCGAACTAGCAGGCAAATATATGGTGGACTTGTCAAGAACCAAAGCATTACAGGGTAACCACAGGCTACATTACTCAGATCGGGACCTAGATGAGAGGAGAACGATTGGGCTGAAAACACACATAAGGGAACTGATTACTGGAATAAGGACATGGAGGGCACTAGATAAGTGGGAAGAGAGGTGGTCCAAGAAAGGGACTGGCAGGAGAAGCATGATTTGTATGACACCAGGACAGCAGGGAATAGAAGCTTACCCTTTGCGTGAAGTTGCAAATGGGAATTATGTACATGTCCCTTGGAGTAGGGGAGATTTAGCTGCTTTTACCACCTCTTTCCCCAAATTAAGAGAGAACCCCGTGGAGTGGTACAAGCAAGTCGAGAGGTTTGTAAAAATCTCCAAGGTCCTATGGATAGATCTGAACACGCTGTTTGACATTGTAGTACCAGGAGATCTGTGGACAGCATGCAAGGTTAGCGCTGAGTGGCCCACAACGGAGCCAGAGAGAGATGCCAAGACTAATGGGCCGTCCGAGATTGTGATGGCAAAATTCGAGAGAGTGATGACTTGGCTGAAAGAGAAGGTGCCAATGCAAGACATAGATTGGGTCAGAATAGACCGAACGAGACAGGAACCCAAAGAGACAGTTCACGAATATTACGAGAGATTGCTGAAGGCGTTTAAACAGTATAGCGGCTTGGATGTAATGGATCCAAAAGACATAGGGCAATTTGTGTCCAAGTTCGTCCTGGGACTGAGACCGGATATTAGTTTAATGATTCAGCAACACTCAATTTGTTGGCAAACTAAACCCCTAGATGAAATACTGAGATATGCCAGGTACTGCTGTGATGAGATAGATTCCAAGGCTAAGAAACTAAAAGAAAAGTTGATGGTGGTACAGATGCAAGCAGCCGGGAAGGGGGGACCACAGCAACAGCAGCAAGGGACAGGTACAGGAGGTAAGAAGCAGTACAGTCAGAACAAGGGTAATGAGGAGAGTTCCACCTTTAGACCCAGAATAGACATAGCTACCTTGAAGAAAACGACTAGGTGCCACCAGTGCAACGAGCTGGGGCATTGGAAACGCGAGTGCCCCTACAATGTAGAGATAGGAGAGCAAGAGATAGAGGAGGAAGAGGTTCAGAGCGCGCCTACAAGAGGGGTAACGCCATACCAAGGAAAGGTGCTCAAAGGGGGGGGGGCTCCTCCCCGAGCCCAGTTCCCGCAACCTCCTCGAGTAGGGAGTATGGGTAAGACCTATAGACAAATGCCCCTGTTTGTGGAAGGTGAAGAGTGCTATTATGTGGACCCATTAACCGGACAGAGAGTGGAAAGAGAAGACTGCACCCTTGGGGCAGCCTTGGAGGTAGATCAGAGGGGACCCTATGTCGAAGCAGAAGTAGCAGGGTGCCCTACGACATTTCTGGTGGACACAGGAGCCACTAGATCCACGATCAGATCAGCTGCAGTTCCAGACCTGCCCATGTCTGGAGAGACCATACAGGTGGTAGGGGTCGCAAACAGGAGAATAACCAGCCAATTGACAGAACCGGTGCAGGTGAAAATAGGGAAGTACAGTGATGAGCACCAGTTTGTGGTTTGCGATTCAAGCCCTGTGTGTTTGCTAGGAAGAGACCTGTTGTGTAAATTGAATTGTACTATATATTGTACACCTCAGGGAGTGGAGGTATTGACTAATGATGATGATGCAGATTTCAAAGTTGCGAATTCAAGGATATGTGTGGAGCTGTACCCTACTTTGACAGTAGACGAGCTTCCCTGGGACTTGAGAGAGACAGTGGCATCAGAAGTATGGGATTTCACTGGGGAAGAAATTGGATTGGTCAAAGGGGTAGACCCAGTGAAAATTGTAGTGAAGCCGCATGCTGAGTTCCCAAGAACACCCCAATATAAATTGACTCCAGAAACGATTGCAGGCATAAAACCCGTGATCGAGTCTATGATTAAACAGGGAATACTGAAAGAAATCGTGGGTAGTCCATGCAACTCCCCGATTATGGGTCTGCAGAAACCAAATGGGAAATTTCGGATAGTGCAGGACCTTCGAAAGATTAATAACATAGTCGTTTCATGTTGTCCAGTGGTACCGAATCCATCAGTGATACTGTTTCAGATTCCATTCCAAGCTGAGTGGTTCACTGTGATCGATCTTTGTCAGGCTTTCTTTTCGATCCCTTTGGACGAAGATAGCCATTTTCTTTTCGCATTTAAGCTGGAAAATCGCGTCCTAACATGGTGTCGTATCCCTCAAGGGTATACAGAGAGTCCATCGATCTTTAACCAGCTTCTGAAGAAAAATCTTGAAAGTCTAGTGCTGCCCCAGAAGTCAGTTCTGGTCCAGTACATAGACGACCTCCTTGTGGCGTCAGAAACAGAAGAAGCTTGCAGGGAAGACTCCATTGCTTTGTTAAATCACCTAGCTGCCAATGGGCACAAGGTGTCCCCGGGAAAATTGCAGTACTGCCTGACAGAAGTGCAGTACTTGGGACACAGAATTGAGAAAGGCAAACGAAAGGTGTCACCAGACAGGATAGAGGCGATCATGAAAATGAACGCGCCTAAGACACAGAGAGAGGTCAGGATGTTCCTAGGGATGGTGGGTTATTGCCGACAGTGGATCGTGAACTTTTCACTGAAAGCAAAGCCCTTGCAAAAACTGACGCACAAAGAGGTGAGTGATCCGGTACCATGGGACAAAGACTGTTTGATGGCATTTTTACAGCTGCGAGAGGACCTGTGTCGTGCTCCGGCATTGGGAATGCCTGATTACAATAAACAATTTTTTCTTTACTGTTGTGAGAGAGAGGGTTGTGCGTTGTCTGTGTTGGTCCAAATCCATGGGAATGCCCGTAGACCAGTTGCTTATTTCTCGGCTACTTTAGACCCAGTAGCCGCAGCGTTGCCCGGATGTCTCAAATCCGTTGCTGCAACGGGTGTCAGCATTGAGAGATGTGAAAATATCGTTATGGGGCACCCGTTAGAGGTGTGCGTGCCACATTCTGTTGAATTGTTAATGACCAGGACCAAAACACAGCATCTGACCAATAGCAGGCTCACGCGCTATGAGCAAGTTATTCTTGCTGCAGAGAATGTGACCCTCAAGAGATGCTCTGTTTTGAACCCTGCTACCTTAATGCCACTTCCAAATGATATTGATGATGATGATGAATATACAGACCATGACTGTCTCGATGTGACTGAACTATGCACCAAACCCAGACCCGACATCGTAGATGAGCCACTGACCGACCCAGACGAAGTTTTCTTTGTCGATGGCTCATGTGTAAGAGACGAAGTTGGGCAGTTGAGAGCAGCTTATGCTGTTTGTACAATTGAAGGAGTTGTGGAAGCTGGGTGCCTGGAAGGAGTACACTCCGCTCAGGTAGCCGAGATTATTGCCCTGACACGTGCTTGCTTAGCAGGCAATCAAATTCGAGTCACCATATACACCGACAGCCAGTATGGGTATGGGGTAGTTCATGATTACGGGCAGTTATGGTCTCAAAGAGGGTTCATGACTTCTTCAGGCTCTCCCATTCGCAATGGAGAGTTTGTGCGCCTGTTGTTAGAAGCATTGCAATGCCCAGCAAGTATCGCAGTTGTAAAGTGCATCGCACATACCAGAAATGAGGACTTTGTTTCGAAAGGCAATAGATATGCAGATGAAGTTGCGCGGTATTGCGCGGAACAAGGTTACTCTTTCACAGAGGTGGATGTGGGTGGAATAAATGTAAGAACTGAATTAGCCATGATACTGGAAACTGTTGATACTTGGGATGAACTGTCAATCATGCAAGAAAATGCTCCTGATTCTGAAAAAGAAACATGGGAAAGGGCAGGATGTGTAATGGGTGAGACTCATTTTTGGGTCTCAGCAGACGGCAGAGCAGTGTTGCCCAATGAGATGGTGAGTCCAATGGCTAGGCTCATACATGGTCCCGTACACTTAGGGAGAGATGCTATGCTGAGAGTGTTTAGACAGACTTGGTACAATCCTAAGTTTAGAATAGCAGCAGAAGCAGTGTGCCAGCGTTGTGTGACCTGCCAGCAGCTGAACGTAGGAAAAAGAACACCAGTTGCACTAAGTCACATAGGAAGGTCTGGAGGTCCATTCAACAGAATGCAGATAGATTTCATTGAAATGCCAAGATGCAACCGCCTCCGCTATGTCCTGGTGGTTGTTTGTGTGTTTTCCAGATGGGTTGAGGCATACCCTACACGTAGGTGCGACACCCTCACAGTGGCTAAGTTACTGCTTAGAGAACTTATCCCTCGTTTCGGGGTGCCGGCCTTTTTGGAATCAGATAGGGGAACACATTTTAACAGCGAGCTTGTGAAGATGATTTGTGTTGCACTAAATATTGACCAAAAGCTACATTGCAGTTACCGACCAGAAGCTTCAGGAATTGTGGAACAAATCAATGGCACGATCAAGTCCAGAATAGCGAAAGTGTGCTCCTCAACGACCCTGAGTTGGCCTGATTCCCTGCCATTAGTTCTCATGAGCCTTCGTAGTACCCCAGACAGAAGAACAGGGTTGTCACCACATGAGGTGTTAATGGGGAGAGCAATGAGGCTGCCATCTATTCCAGCTACTGCACTGTTAAATATCACAGATGATATGATCCTGGACTATTGTAAGGGGCTGTCTGACGCCATGCGTTCTGTGTCCCTTCAGGTGCAGGCTGCAGAGGTTCCAGCGTGCCAGGGCCCTTGCCATGACCTGTATCCTGGGGACTGGGTCCTGGTGAAGAAACATGTGAGAAGAAGCTGCTTGGATATTCGTTGGCGTGGGCCCTACCAGGTCATCCTGATCACAAGCACAGCTGTAAAGGTGGGAGGCCTGCCCAATTGGATCCACGCGTCACATACGAAAAGGGTTCCAGCACCTCTGGAAACAGCTCCTCTCTCGGATGGACGTCCAGCTGAGGACCAAGAAGCCATAGAGGGGGCTAGTCAAGCTGTAGAGGTGCCCGCGGAAGCAGGGAACGAGTCTGACCAAGCTGAGGACGGTCAGTACAACAGCGAAACTGAAGACGCTACAGAAGGAGAAAGTAGCTGGGAGTACGAGTCTGACCCTGACAGGTCTGAAAGAGAGCGAGAACAGACCAGAAGGAGAAGGAGTAGAAGGGCACGTGGAGAAGCTAATTGGCCGCAAAGAAGGAGCTCTAGCCTGAGGTCAACTCCAGAAGCAACCCTTCCTCCGATATCAGAAGACTCAGACCCAGAAGAAGGTGCTCAGGGCGCTGAGGCACCGGACCGAAGAAGGTCAAGAAGAGTGCGTGTGCCTAACAGAAGATACTCCACACCTGAGTGGACATATCTGGCGACAAATGTCTGTGAAACCGGAGACAGGGAGGATCCGAGCGGTGGTGGTGTCCAGTTCTGAGCCCATTATCACCGTGGAAATACGACTGTTGGTACCCGGTGTCGAACAAGAAGGGTCACTAACATTCGTGCTCCCCAGACCTCCCCGCCTCAGCAAGTTAAAACATATGTTTCTTACAGAATTGCAATTCCCCGACTTTGGTACAACGATAACAGCACATGAAGAGCACACTCTTCGCTTGGAAATATTGAACTATGCTATTGAAGCTGCAACCACAAATCTGATAGTTGACTGTTAAAGGATTTTGTAAATAAAGCAAGCAGAAAAAGAAGATTACCTAGCGCCCAGGAAGCAGAGAATTTTAGGGAATCCCTTGAGTTGATGGAGAAGGGCTAGGGTTGTCTTTTTGAACTGTTAAAGGACTTTTGCGAAAAAGGCTGTCAGCCTCCAGCTGTGTGGATTCTAAAGACAAAAAGGATTTAAAAAAGACTGTAAAGGAACGAGAGGAAAGGAACTTTTTGCAAAGATAAAGAGAGAGCTATAATATCTGACGAAATGGAGGCCGGCACCCCGAACCGCAGAGCTAAATGTATAATAGGTACACTAATAGTAGGAGTGATAATATTAATAGCTTTAGTGGTAACAATTTCTTATGTAAAGGGACATGAAGAAGAGGTAAAGGTAACTGATGTGAGTTCTGTAGTAACGCTTACACCTATTGTTGCTGGTGAGAAAAGGGAAAACACTCAAGAGAAAGCGTTATTGGCTGCAGAAGCCCGCAGGTTACATGTAGACGAGTCCCAAGGAGACTTTAGGTCAAATGCTTATGCTAAACTTTTATATGAATACGTGGATGCCATGGAGGTTAAGGATTGCTACGTCTGCATGCAGTTGCCTGCGTCTGTAGATGAAGGAATTCGCTATCATCACCTCCCTCTGACATATGGCATTACATGTAGCTTATTGCTTAGTATATTTTATGAGAGAGATAGTTTTGAATACTATTTCTCAAATTATGATTCAGTGTTGCCAGAAGTCCCAAATTATAAGCAGATGAACAAATGGGATTACTGGAAGAGTGAAGACAGATTGGCCAAGTTCTTCATTCCTTGGATTACCTTAGATACTTCACATGCCCGTAGAAATAATCTGACATGCAAGGTGTCAGAAGTCGAGAAAAAGTTCATAGGGCAGGTGGATGATCGTTACAGGAGACAAAAGATTTTGAAAAAATCAGGACAAGGGAAATTAGATTGGACCGAGGAAGAGAAGTCACATAAGAGAAAGGGTAGTAGTGGTCCAATAGCTTTAGATAAAGCGCAGAGAGGAAAGCTATGTCTTCACCGAGCCAAAACGTATTATGAAAATGTATACGTGGGTGAAGTTGACTGTGAACATGCTTTTAATTTAGAGTACTACACTAAGGATTTCCTGAAGGGAATGCAAGTGATTCCAAATGTGTATTTTGTATGTGGAAGAAATGCTTACGTGAGACTACCTGACAACTGGTATGGATCATGTTACTTGGCAATTGTCTTCCCCAAAATATATCATGCACAAGACTTAGTGATCATTGAGGGTCAGACATCATCGAGGGGAAGGAGAGATGTAGGTGATGCCGAAATGGTTGGAGATGTCTTTGGAGCTATGTTCCCTCTTTTGGGAATAATCCTTAATGATGTTAAAATTAGACGACTGGCAACAGTTGTCGACAGGTTGTCTGCCAGCACTGCTCAGTCCTTAATGCTGGTAGAAGGAGAGATGCAATCGATAAGGGCTATGGTTCTTCAAAATCGGCTTGCATTAGATGTCTTATTAGCAAAAGAGGGCGGAGTCTGTAAGGCTTTGAAGGTCCAGGAATGTTGCACTTACATTCCAGACCTTTCGAAGCCCCTTGAGAAGGTTATTAAGAACATAACTAATATACACAAGGAAATCGAAGACTTGAGTAGAGAAAATGTCTGGGAAAAGGTGGGCCACGGAATGAGTACAGTTGGAGGGTGGTTTTCCACCTTAGGCAAAAGCTTTATTTGGTATATCCTAAAGCCTATCATCATAATATTGATCTGTGGGATAATATTGTGGGGATTGGTGAGGGTATTCAAATGGTACAGAGCAAGAAGGTCAGAAAGGGCCCAAAGAGAACAGTTGCAGAGATTGGCTGCCATACAAGATAATCAGTACAGGAGCCTGAGAGCTCTGGAAGCGCAGAGAATGCCAGCAATAACGGCAGTTTAAATGTTAGTGATGACCCCGAGAGGTCATCAAAGGGGGGAACTGAGAGAGCGCAAACTGATTTAAATATATGAGTACATCACACTTACCTGTAGTAAGCACAAATCATGAAGAGAAATGCCATGAGTGCTAATAGTATCTGCAAGTATATTCAAAAATATACAGCTAATATAGAGATTTAAGTAGAAGTGGAACTAATACAGAAATATGTGACATTATATGACTTTATTAGATGTGATTATTTTTTGAATCCATGTCGTGAAGCTGCTAAAACATAAGGTGGTATGTGGTTAAGAGCAGAACGTGGTAGGCCTCAGGGCCAGAGCTGGAGCTAAAAGGGAAGGTGTTTCTTTTCACGACACAGATTGTTTTAACGTTTTTGGTCATTGCATTAATGGGCCATGATTTATAGTAATGTTTTCTAAATAATAGAATAAGAGTTTTAACATGCTTTAATTAAATGAAGAAGTTGAATGCTATAATCATAATGAGAAATATTGTAGGCCTGAAATGTTTTAGCATTGATTTATACGTACATGTCTGGGCTGAGAAATGTTGCAAGCCTTTTTAGAAGTCTATGAGAGTTGGGTTCTTGGCGGCAGATATCTGTCTGCAACAGGAAAGGGGGGATCCAATTATAAATGAATGAATAGAGGTCTGTTCAGTGGACGGCCCAGACATGGAGGAGGGTTCTGGAATGTTTAAGGGGTATCAGCGGGCCGGAGAAGAGTCTGAGAAGCAAGGTCAACTCTAACGTCTGAGGCCCAATACAAAGCATCATGGAAAAAGCCTGAAGTTGCACCACGTGAGAGGCGTTTCGCAAGGGGCGTCTCAAATGTTGTTGACTGTTTTGTATTAGGGACAGCACCCCTGGGTGGAGTTAGAGCAGAGACCTGAGGACCCTTTAGAGAGCGGATGGGTAGGCAGAGAGGGGTCATGACAGGAGAACTTTAGGTTTTCACCAAGAGACTTAGAGTGGGTGACTTCCCTTGGGGGTCATTCATTGCTGACACCTTTGTTAGGTTGGGATTTGGTTAAGTAGGGATACCATCTAGAACAGGGTAGGGACGCCTAACCTGTGTTTGTTTTCCTCCAACCTAAATGAAGGAGAGATATGCGTCTATGCTTATAGCTTTATTATTCTTAGAACTTGTGTTAGTGATTTCTGTTGCTCGTCTGAGGGCTTTTCGAGAGCACATGTATGTAATTGGACCTGTGTATCTCGTGAATCTCATTCTGAGATGCCTGTATTTGCAGCTTATCATTTCTTTACAATAAACTTTTGAAAACTAGAAGTTGTCCGTGATCTTTGGGAGTAGAGTCCTTTATTGGGTGAACTGACTTGGAAATAGGTGCACTTTCTTTCCTTACAGACAGGCAACAAAGGTTCAGTCGACCAGATCGAGGTTTGGATCAATAGAGATAAGGTATCGATCAAAATCTCGCCCTTTCAGAGCCATAAACCTTTCAACAACGTATCTCAAACTGGACAACGCAGGGCAGCAACAGGCAAAGAAAGGGACCTGCAGAGCTGTTCAAAGCAGTCACCCTACTGAAAGCAATCAACTGCGCTCTTATGTTTCACACTCTATCTGCCACACTGTAAGTGATGCATCCCTTTATCCGATAACCGCAAGTAGGTGGTCATCACGCACATGGGGACACTTACCACAGAGGAACACCGACTAAAACAAAACACCCTTAAAAATGATAAATGTTTCAACACAGTTGAAGCAGGAAACAGAATACCGACACCCTTGCTGAAGGGTGGGAACTGTAAGGTGCAACCTTCCAATGTCTGGCAGTTTCTTTAGGCATAAGACACGAGTAGGTTTTACGCCCCAAGATTCAAGATGATGTTATTTAAACCTGGAGTATGATGCACTATCCTAAAAGGTTTAGAGAATCATACCCAATAAATTGGTCAAATCACAAAACTTTAAACCCCAAGTATTAAGCCTGCGGTCTGGACAATATAGTCCAATTGACGGCCCACAAATATACTTCCCTTCGAGAGGACAGCTTTCACCAGGGCCTGGTAGAAACCATATGATCTACATGGGATAGTACTAGCGATAACACGGCTGGTCTAAAATCTTGTTGGACAGTCGACGCCCCGCCCCCCACATGCCTACAGCAGTTAAGTTTGAGCACATGGAGTTTATCATTTGACAGAGCACTAACTTTTTTGATTTAACAACAGTAATGTGCTCCATCTCAGTACCCAGAGCTTAACCCCCCAATCGAAAGTCCGAGAAAGAGTTTAAAAACACGATTTACATTCTAGGAACCGTCGGATGGCCAGGTGCATTTTAAAATACATGCCTGGTAATCTTCCAAAAATAGGTAGGCTGTTGCACTAATATGGTGGGGATTCAACTACATGTCCACTATTAGCCTCATTCAGTACAAGAGAAATACTCTCTCAGACACCAAAAGTTTAAAGACATTAAATAGCAAAATCACCTTAAATATAAAGAGCATAATAACCACCCAAAAAAGGCCATTTCGAAGGATTTAAAAAAAGGCCTGTTACGAGTAGTAAGGCTAAGAGTCAGACGCTAAAGGCCATCACTCTGGGACTAAGAGTAAGTAACGCATGTGTCCGAGACTAGCGTAACAGACGCTGGTTAATGTTTCTAAATACTTGCTTGGTAGGAGACAACTTCGTAGTTTAGTGGGAGCATAGTCTGTGAATGTAAATGTTTGGCCATGGCTGTTCGAGTTCATGGGTCTTATCTTTTGGGGTCACGGGGAATTTTATATTGTTTGCTCTAGAACCTGTGACTGAAGAGACAGTGAGAGGTGCTGCGATTAGTAAGTGGCAGGAAGGTCAATACTCCTTTACCTTTCACGATATCACATTCCACCACCCTGCCGTAGGTCTTGAAAAGGTTACGCAGCTCGGTGACGGTGCACGAGGCGCTGACGTTGCCCACGAACACCTTCCAGGTGTTGAGAGGCAGCGGCTTGCTCAGTTCAACCACCATCTTTCGGCAATTCAGCTCGTGGCCGTTGAGTGCCGCTATAGCGGCCAGGGCCCGGTCCTCTTCGCACATGTGAACGAAGGCGAACTGCTTCACGAGGTTCTGTGATGGTCTGCGAGCAGTGGCTAACTGGATGAATTCCAACTGCCTCCAGTTAAATACCAAGAAGACGGAGGTGATGGTGGTTGGCAAGCAGGTGGCGTTGTGGGGTGACAAGTGGTGGCCCTCTGAGTTAGGTGTGACTCCTCTCCCTGCATCGGAGATAAAAAATTTGGGAGTCTGGTTGGACCCGACGCTTGGCTTCATCTGTCATACCAAGAAGGTGGCAGCTTCTTGCTATGGCATCATTAGGGGGCTTAGACCTATTCTTAAGTTCTTTGATGCGCCCACCAGGCAACTGGTGGTTCAAGCAGCAGTACTATCCCGACTGGACTATGCTAGCTCTTTGCTAGCCGGGATTAACCAGGCAGAACTTACCCGGCTGCAGCGAGTCCAAAATGCTGCAGCCAGAGTAGTGATTGGCCTGCCAAGGAGGTGCTCGGTTTCCAAAACTCTTCACTCGCTCCACTGGCTTCCCATACCTCAGAGAATTCAGTTCAAGGTTCTTTGCCTTGCTTTCAAAATTCTCAAAGGTATGCCTCCCAAAATTTTGGAGAATCTGCTAACGCCGTATGTCCCTTCACGTACCCTTAGATCTTTGGGGCAGAATCTGATGACGGTCCCGCGCTTTAAACTGGTTAGAGCTGGTGGCCGCTCTTTTCGCGTGTTATCGGCGAAGTGGTGGAATTCTCTTCCTCCGCATATCCGGGCGATGGACAACCTTCTCCAGTTTAGACGGGCCGTCAAAACTCTTCTGTTTGCTTAAATTCCTCTGCTGTTTCTTTTTTTCTTTTCTTTTTTTCTCTCGGAGTTTCTTATGTGGTGTTGTGTTTACCTTGGCAAAGCGCCAGGACGCCCCTTCACTGGGGCAGCTGTGCGCGGTACAAATAATAATAACATAACATAACATAACATGACTGCACAGCTCACCACTGTGCTGTGGTGCTCAAAGAGCACGCTCAGCTCTTCCTGCGTCATTTGCTCGTCAACGTTGCCCACGAAGATCTTCATCTTGATGCGTGTAAAGACTGCGTGAATGGGAAAGGGAGCAAAGCAGCAAAATATTTCTTTCTATGACGGCGCCCACCCCTAAACCCTTGTGACGCCCCAAAAATACAAAATGGATGCAATGCTCTATTTACCACCCGCCTTCCTTTAATGGTCTTATGCGTCTCAGGCACACGGCGTCCGTGCTTAAACGGCGACAAGATGATAACGGCGCAGCTGCGGTGACAACTATGGTGCGGACGGCGGAGACTGACTACTGCTCTCCCCCTCCCACTCAGTCTGTTCGTCCGTGTATCCCTTCCACAAGAACTGCTCGACTTTCTTGCTTCCTCAGCGTCGTTCCGTAAAATGGCGTCAGACGGCTAGGTTGTTACAGAAACAAGCAACAAACACGAGCACCTCGTGCGGCGGGTGGCGGGCATGATTCACTCGCAGGAGCAATAATTGCGACCAGATGGGCCGCGCGCTCCCGCGAGTGAATCTCCTGACATGCACGCGTTGCCATTGAAGGCAATAGAACGCGTGCACGTGCTTGGCTGAAAAGCCAAAGCGACGGCATAAGGTCATTTGCCTTTGTAGCGCATGCGCGCTGCGAAGGCGAGACCTAAAAAGGGTGGTGGAATGGCAGGAAAGGGGAGCCAAACAGGGCACCTGAGCAGATCTGCCCATGGGGGTGCGAGCGAGGGCACATGTTGTGTCACCTAGGATTACACAATCATGCATAGTAATTGTGACTCCCCAGTCACTGTCCAGCACGTGCCCTGAGGTAAGTACCTGATGGAGTTAGAATAATATGTTTGCCCTGTGTCACTATCTAGCATCTGCTCTGAGGTAAGTTGCTGTGGGAAATGAAATAGTAATTTTGTCTACTAGTCCCTGACCAATACCTTCCCTGAGGTTAGTACCCAGTGGAGTTAGAAAAGTAATTTTACCCCCCCCCCCCAGTCACTGTTCAACACCTGCCCTGAGGTAAGTACAAGGTGGAGTTAGAAAATACATTTTTCCCCCTAGTCACTGTTCAGCACCTGCCCCGAG
This sequence comes from Lissotriton helveticus, assembly GCF_964261635.1. NCBI lineage: Eukaryota > Metazoa > Chordata > Amphibia > Caudata > Salamandridae > Lissotriton > Lissotriton helveticus. The sequence goes on from NC_136065.1 coordinate 1,915,288,968, forward strand.
GTAGGTACCCACTGAAATTGGAAGAGTGACTTTGACCCCAGTCACTTTCCAACACCTACCCTGAGGTAAGTGCGTGGTGGAAAGTAGAATAGTAATTTTATACCCAGTCACTGTCCAGCATCTGCCCTGAGCTAAGTATTTCATGGAGTTAGAATAATAATTTCCCCTAGTCACCTTCCAACATCTACCCTGAGGTAAGTGCCTTATGGAGTTCGAGTACTAATTTTGACTCCAGTCATTGTGCAACACCAGCCCTGAGGTATGTACATAGTGGGAGTTAGAATAGTAATTTTGCACCCTAGTTACTGTCCAGTACCTGCCCTGAGGTAAGTATCTTGTGGAGTTAGAATAGAAATTTTGCTCCCAAGTCACTATCCAGCACCTGCCCTGAGGTAAGTTGCAGGTGGATTTAGAATAGTAATTTTGCTTTATAGTTAATGTTAGCATGTACCCAAAGGGAAGTATCTGGTGCTGTTGGAATAGTGTGGCTTGTTAAGTGTGGCTACTCACCGGTAAGGGTCTCAAGGTGCTGAGGGGGTGCAAGTTAAAGATGGGGAGCGAAGTTGTCTGGCTGAGGTGGAGCGGAAGGGCGGTTCAAGCTCTGCTAGCGAGGAAGGAGAGGCCTATCGATCTGGTATTTCTGATGCGGGGGACCACAGCGTAGGAGAGCTGGGCTGATCGTAGGGTCCTTTGGGGTGCGTGGAATTTGGGTTGCTATTCAGGTATGCTGGTCCGGTGTCTTGGAGAGCCTTATGTGCGTGGGTGAGAATCTAGAAGGTTATTCTGGCCTCGACTGTGAGCCAGTGGAGTGCATGCAGGTGCTGGGAGATGTGGTAGTGTCTTGGCATTTTGAGGACTAGTCCTGCGGCGGCGTTATGGATGGTTTGTAGCTTGTGGGTGAGGTTTTTGTTTATTCCGGCGTAAACTGCATTGCTGTAGTCGAGTCTGCTGGTGACGAGGTGGAGGGTTTGGACGCAGGAGGATGTGACAGAGTTGATTTGGAGGTCCATTTTGAGTTCGGGGTCCCGGATGATTCCAAGGTTGTGTGTGTGGTCTGTGGGGGTGGGTGGGCTTCCAAGGGTGGGGGACCACCAGGTGTTGTTCCAGGTGTTGGGGTTCAGGCCCATGATGAGTACTTCTGTTTTGTCGGTGTTGAGTTGTAGGTAGCTTCAGATCCATTTGGCGACGGCTTCTATGCCTTCTTGAAAGTTGTGTCTGGCGGTGTTGGGTTCTTTGGATAGGGAGAGGATGAGTTGGGTGTCGTCTGCATTTTTTTTTTTTAAACTTGTTTTTATTGGCATTTCGTTATTAGAGCAGTACAGACCATTCAAGTAATCACAAATGCTGGAGAATGCAGGATAAAAAGAAATTCAAAAAGAGGGGAAAGGGCACAAGCATGTGAATCAACATCATGGGGAGCATTGGTGTGGGTCTGCAGAGGCTATACTTTGGTGTTGCCAAGTAACTGGGGAGACAAAACTCGGGGAAGGGGCATCTGGGCGTTTGCACGGGCATGTTGAGAAGATATGGGGGCAGGGCGTCCGAGGGGTCAGGGGTTCGCGCTTACAGTGGGCTGGGTTGCCAGAAGGCGGGGGTGTCGTGTCAGAGTGCGCATAGGGCCAGACGCTCTGGGAGCAGGGTAGATGTGTGGGACTGAGGGGTCGCCTACGTCCGGCATTAGGCGTTGTCTAGGGGCTGTAGGTTCGCGGGGGCGGAGGGGACTGCTGGGGTGGATGTAGTTGTGGGGGTGGGAGTGCTCGGATCATCAGGGCGCGTCAGCTGTCGGAAACGATGCAATAACACGGCCCATTCCATAGAAATGTGGTTTTTACGGGCGCCCTTCGCCTCCTCCTCCCGCAGGGCGTCCTCTTCCGCCGCCGCCCACTTACACACCGCCCCCGTCCATGCTGCTGTGGGGGGGGGGGGCCTCTGATGATCGCCAGTGCATAGCTATACATCTTTTTGCTAGTAGTAGTGCCAGGGATACAAAGCGCTTGTGTGCAGGGAGCTGTTTTGGAATGTGGAAAATGCCCAGCGCGCTGGATTCCCAGGTGTCTAGATTGGGTGTCGTCTGCATATGACATAATGTTGAGTCCACAGGTTCTGACGATGGGGGCCGGCGGAGCCATGTAGACGTTGAAGAGTTTAGGGCTGAGGGAGGACCCCTGCGGGACTCTGCAGGTGGTTGGTGTAGGGTCCGAGAGGAAATGAGGGAGTCTGACTCGCCTTCATTCTGCCGGAGAGGAAAGAGTGGATCCAGTTGAGGGCCTTGTTCCGGATCCCTGCGTAGTGGAATCTGCGTATTAGGGTACGGTGGGAGACTGTGTCGGACGCTGCTGAGAGGTCCAGGAGGATGAGGGCTAAGTATGGGCGGATTTTGCGAATCTGGCGTACACGAACTTGCGTATTTACGGATTCGCAATCCGCAAAATCCGCGAACTCTCGCGAATTTGCGGATTTTTGTGTTTTTTTGTGTTCGCAAGGGTTTCTGCCAGTTCGCGAGGTTTGTGTACCAGTTCGCAATTGCGAACTTACTTGTCAGCTCGCAACGGCCACGACTATGTTGTTTCTACGTCTGGTTCATCATCACAGGTTCACAGCACACTCTGTTTCACCACTGCCACCCTCTGGTACACCCATGCCACCCTCTGGTACATCACTGCCACCCTCTGGTTGGTTTATCACTGTAGATTATGGGGGTGAAAAAAAGCAAGCACACCTGCCCTGCTTCAACTGCCATGAATTAATTTGGGGTTGATTAATGTGTCACTGATTTTTAAACTTCCAGTCTGGCTGGCACCTGCTTCCTTCCTTATCTGTAATTTGCTTTCTGTTGCAGTGCAATTTTTTTTCACCGGACCTTTATGGCCTACTTGTAGCTATTCTATGAGCCTGCTGTGAGGGTCAGAGCAGGGTCATAGAATAGTTGCAAATAGGCAACTGAACTCTGGAGGGGCCCCTCAGGAAGCACTAGAGTGAATGGTTACTAATGTTAAGATTGAACTTTTGCACCTGCTGAGTGCTTTCAGTTTTGCAAAAATCGTTTTTCTGCAATTTCGCGCGATTTGCGGGGCGCGTATCCGTGCAAGATCGATTTCGGAAGCCGCAAATTCGTGCGAATACACGATTTGTTTTTTTTGCGGCGTGTTTGTTCGTGTGATTTTTTGCGTGTTCGCAAGCCGCTTGTAGTGCAACGTTTGCGAAGTTACCCTAGCGGTCGTACATGGGCGCGGCCATCTTGTTTGCGTGACGTAATTCCGTTTCCGGGCGCCATGTGTAATCTCGCAAAGTGTGCGGCTCGCTAGTACAATTTCGCGCGTGATCGCGAGGAAAATCTCGCGCGAACTTGCGCATGCGGTCGTGAACGGGCGCGGCCATCTTGTTTCTCATTCATTGCTATGGTTCTGGGCATGCTCTCTGTATCCTCTCTGAATCTCTGCCATCCTTTGATTGTTTGAAGTTTTTTTTAATCTATTTTACTTATTATCTATCCCTCTATTTTTCTAGCTCTATATTTTTGTGTTTTCTGCTACTTTTTGTTAATTTTAAACTACTTTTTTAAATGCTTTTCTTTTCTTCTTCCCTGTTCTATTTCTTCTTTATTATTTTGCTTCCTTTCTGCCCAGACCATGGCAAAGGGAGCCGGGAAGAAGCCCGCGAAGGGGAAGGGTCCCGCACCCCGTGCCCGGCTCCCGTGCGGGCGTTTGAGGGGGGAGACAGTTATAGCTCGGGAGATTTTTAGTGCGGAGGAGGTGGCCGCACTAGTCTTTCACGTCCAGCGCCGCCTCCCCAAGACCATCATGGGAGGCGGCAAGATCGCTACCGGCTACGGGATCCGGGAGCGCCGGAAGCGGTGGGAGAAGGTGTGCCGGGCCATGTTTGAACACTCTAGGGTCCGGCGCACCTATAACCAGGCCACCCACCGCTGGACGGATCTCATGGACCGGGAACGCGACTTGCTGGACGTGCTCGGCGTAGAGATCCCCGGGCTTGGTGAGTAGTAGTAGCTATTTCTAGCTATTTCATCACTACTCTGTTTTCTCCCGCTCTGTGTGTTATTATATTGCAAATTTTGTTTTTTACCAAGAGCAATAAACTTGCGCCGGAACGCCCCCTGATGGCGCAGGGCTTTACAACGTGATGCATCTCCCATATGCGTCACGTTGTTAATATACGTCGCACCATGGCACCTCTTTTGTTCTGCCGCTGCGTCACAAAAGTCACGCAACAATGGAGCAAAAGAGCCGCAAGGGGCTTCTAAATCAGCCCCTACAGACTCAAGTCCAGTCCTTCCTTTGTACACATGGCGATAAGAAGAAATAGTGATGGTGGATTGATAGTTTGAGTATTCACTGATCTGCAATCACGATGGACTTTGTCTGTGACTTCGCGTGCTGTGGACTGCTGCCTGCCAGTCCTAGGCGAACCTTTTTAGTAGTTTGTTTAGTGAGTTACATAAGAACTTTCCAAGTCGACGGTCCGCAAATCAAGCAATACTAATAACATAGTAGACCACATGAGATCGGTCAATATATCCCGTGGAATAGTTGTCTATTTGCCATTTCGCCAAAATATTTTGTTATTGTTCTTTTGAAATGTTTGATTAGGTTGACAACAATCATCCATGTTTTCGGGTCTTTCTTTCTTTCATGTTGTACATCAGCTCCCCCCAGGGGCAAGAGGAAAGAGGAGGAGGTGGTTGCTGCTGCTGTAGAAGGCCAGGATCGGCCAGGCGAGGGCTCCTTTGCTGGCCCCAGTAAGTTTTCATTTTAATATAGAGTACCTATTTTTTCCTAGCGTTCCTCATTCGATTTTTTATAAATCGTCTTTGATCTTCTTCTAGACTGTATCTAAATTCTTATCCTGCCTCGACTATGACTCCCTGTGGTATTACTAGATTATTCTCATTAGTCTGTCTGTGTAGCTAACTAAGATTGCACATTTGGCAATTCCATTGGACTCCCATTCTAGTCAGCAATAGCTCTATGCACTGAGCCTTCCCTGGAAAAAGGAACATTTTTACTTTAGATTAGACAGTCACAAATTATTACATTGTTTTCTGTTTTTTTTCACATTTCTTTATTCCTAGACCAAATATTATATAGTAGTGAGTGGTGTATTCTAACATTCTTAAATGTACTTTGTAGGTGGAACATCTGGTGGCGGGGCCAGCGCGGAGGTGGTGGTGGTGGTGGATGAGGACTCGGAGGACATTTCTTGGGAGGAGGCGTTGCAAGTGCCAGACGACACCAATGTGCCTGTGAGGGTTCACACGGTGGTGGCGGGCAGAGGTAAGCTATATATTCCTTACTTATTGAGATTGAAGACTGCAGAGTGTGCTTTCTGCACGGGTGTATCAACCAGGTAGTAGCCTCCTCTAAATGTACTTCGACTTAGCTGTGAAGTTTTTGGCGAGAAGAATCCCAATCAGATCTGAGATGAACTTGATGGATGGGATGAACGAAAAGCAGTATTTTATGTGCATATGTCTGTGGTTACTGCTTTTGTCACAGAGATTCTTTTGTTAGTGTGCACATAAAAAAACGAAAAGCGAAAGAAGGGTGTAAGTAAGTGTGGAAGGACGAGAAATTTAATGATGACTGGCAAAGAAGAATGATATGTGTTTGCTTGGTCCCCAAGGTGGCTGAGAAGAATATGGTATGGTGCATGGCTGGGTGAATGATGTAGCAAGAATGGGTGGAAGGAGAACAGCCTTGGTGGGTGAAACAGAAAGGGTGAAACAGAAACTGTATGTGTGCATATACTTTGAATGGATGGATGCCTGGATCATGGTACTATCTGACTCTTAGATAGCATATGTGTATCTAGAGAGAGTAGACGGTCACTGGATGAACTAAGTCAGGGGTCTCCAAACCGGTCCTGGAGGGCCGGATACATGCCAGATTTTTAAAATAACTACATGTATCTCAATGGGGATATCCAAAAAATCTGGCATGGATCCGGCCCGACAGGACCGGTTTGGAGACCCCTGAACTAAGTGTTACTTTGAAGAGCATGTAACACCGCACCCGCACGTCCGTTCCTGTGTAGGAAAGGCAAGGAAAAGAAGTTGTAATTTTGTCCAAATACTACCATGAATAGTAGCAGTAGTTTGTATGCAACTGCAAGCACAGCATATATCCGGTTATTACGGTGGACCCTCCCTACCTCTCTTAATAATTTTAGTTTAGTAGTAGTACGTCATTCATGTGTGGGTGTATCACTGTTCACTCAAAAAAGCAAAGCACCTAAAGTCATCCCATATGTAATCAAATACATCCCATGTGAAGTGATAGATAATCAGATTATTTAGTTTCTTCTTTTTCCTTCTCTAGTACTCATTTGCACTGTAGGGTGAAAGTTAAATTAATTAAGCAGTAGCCCTTTTAACAGAGTATTCTCAGTGCCACCTGTAATGGAAAAATATGAGCTTCACCACCTGCATGTACTGTACCGGTACAGTAACGCAAGTCTGTCTCACTCATCATGGTGTGCGTCTGTTTTTCTCGGGTGCAAGTTCACTGTGCTGGCATTATGCCGGCTTGCAGAAGATAACGTACCAATTTTCATAAACAATAGAGAAGAAGAAGAATAAGACTGGTGTACCTCTGTCATAGTCGACTGTAATGGAAGTCCATAGTGCTCGTAGAATTTGTTCCTTAAACTAACACTAATGTTAGAGCAAGCCAAGGATGAAGAAGTGGGAGGTTAGATAGATACTGGCCTCAATAGTTATGTACTGTGCTTTCAAGTTGCTACTTGTACTGTGACACAACTTTCTGCTCAATCATTTTGTGTTAATCTTAAGAGCATTGGTTACAGACTATGTCTTTCTTTCTTTATATAGTTGCTCCTTCCAAATCCAACAAACCATCAAGGAAGGAGCAGGCTCGAATGGCCCGGCAACGGAGGCTGGATGCCACTGTTGCAGAATATCGGCGGCTGCTGGCCCTGGAGGAGGAGGACACGCAGTCTACTAGTACATGTACTGCGACAGCTGCATCCTCCTCCGGGCCCACACGGGCAGCCAGCCAGCGCAGTGCTCCAGCGGTACGGAGCCGGGCTACCAAAGCCAACCGCCACCGCCGAGCAGCAAAGACATCAGCTGCCCCCCACAGGAGTTGCAACGCACGCCAGCGCCGCTTATCCCTCAGAGTGTCCTACCTGGAGCAGGAGGTCTTAACCTATAAGAACTTGGTGGAGGGCCTCCGCTTCGACCATGCCACCCTCCGCAAGGAGTATGATGCCCTGGCCGCTACAGTGAACAGCATCCTGCCGTAGTGTCCCTTGCCCCTTTTTTAGAGACTTTTGGGGGGTGGGATTTGGGAGTTGGGTTCTATTTGGGACTTTTGAAAGACAATCGTTGGGGTTAGGGAGGGTCTTGAGGGAGATTATTTTGTTAGGGCTATACAAATATACTTTTTGAAACTTTATCTGAGCATACCTGTTTTTTACTGCTTTTGAGTCTGGTGGGTGGTGGTTTAACAGTAAGTTTGTTTTCCTGAAACTTAAGACTGTGTCATTTTCTTCCTTTAAGTGTAAATGGCTAAATGTTTTCAACACTAAGTGCCTCTCACAGAGTAAGTGATCCCCCCTTTCCCACCATGGATTTTCTTCAAATCACTTGCAACAAAAATTACACATTCCCACGAGTGCTCTAAAACCCCAGAACTCAGTTTCAAAAATCAAGAACACCCCGAAACACATGCAATCCTGCTGCTAGGGCTAACCCTAACGAACCCTAAGATACAAAAAGTGCCAAAACCTTTTTCCTCATGGATGTTGTTTAAACCAGTTTTATCCGGTATTAGACCTTCCCAGCAATGGCCCCAGAGCCGTCAACCCAGGCGAAAACAAGTAGAAGACCCCGAAACAGCCAAAATGCAAAAGTAAAAAAATGTGGACTTAGTCACTTTTCTGAAAATTTGCAAAATCACTCAGCGCGCGCTCTGCAGCTAGGCCCTAACTCCCCTCTGCCTCCATGGATTTCCTTCAAACCTCTTGCTATCTAAACTATCCATACCCAGTAGTGCTCCCAGACCCCGAAACCCACCCACAAACACCAGGAAGGCCCCCAAACAGGCCCCCGAAAACGCTACATTGAGCGAAAAGTCAGAAAATGCAAAACCTTTTTCCTCATGGATGTTGTTTAAACCAGTTTTATCCAGTATTAGACCTTCCCAGCAATGGCCCCAGAGCCGTCAACCCAGGGGAAAACAAGTAGAAGACCCCCAAACAGCCAAAAAGTACAAAAATGTGGACTTAGTCACTTTTCTGAAAATTTGCAAAATCACTCAGCGCGCGCTCTGCATCTAGGTCCTAACTCCCCTCTCCCTCCATGGATTTCCTTCAAACCTCTTGCTATCTAAACTATCCATACCCAGTAGTGTTCCCAGACCCCGAAACCCACCCACAAACACCAGGAAGCCCCCCAAACAGGCCCCCGAAAACGCTACATTGAGCGAAAAGTCAGAAAATGCACTGAGCCTTCCCTGGAAAAAGGAACATTTTTACTTTAGATTAGACAGTCACAAATTATTACATTGTTTTCTGTTTTTTTTTCACATTTCTTTATTCCTAGACCAAATATTATATAGTAGTGAGTGGTGTATTCTAACATTCTTAAATGTACTTTGTAGGTGGAACATCTGGTGGCGGGGCCAGCGCGGAGGTGGTGGTGGTGGTGGATGAGGACTCGGAGGACATTTCTTGGGAGGAGGCGTTGCAAGTGCCAGACGACACCAATGTGCCTGTGAGGGTTCACACGGTGGTGGCGGGCAGAGGTAAGCTATATATTCCTTACTTATTGAGATTGAAGACTGCAGAGTGTGCTTTCTGCACGGGTGTATCAACCAGGTAGTAGCCTCCTCTAAATGTACTTCGACTTAGCTGTGAAGTTTTTGGCGAGAAGAATCCCAATCAGATCTGAGATGAACTTGATGGATGGGATGAACGAAAAGCAGTATTTTATGTGCATATGTCTGTGGTTACTGCTTTTGTCACAGAGATTCTTTTGTTAGTGTGCACATAAAAAAACGAAAAGCGAAAGAAGGGTGTAAGTAAGTGTGGAAGGACGAGAAATTTAATGATGACTGGCAAAGAAGAATGATATGTGTTTGCTTGGTCCCCAAGGTGGCTGAGAAGAATATGGTATGGTGCATGGCTGGGTGAATGATGTAGCAAGAATGGGTGGAAGGAGAACAGCCTTGGTGGGTGAAACAGAAAGGGTGAAACAGAAACTGTATGTGTGCATATACTTTGAATGGATGGATGCCTGGATCATGGTACTATCTGACTCTTAGATAGCATATGTGTATCTAGAGAGAGTAGACGGTCACTGGATGAACTAAGTCAGGGGTCTCCAAACCGGTCCTGGAGGGCCGGATACATGCCAGATTTTTAAAATAACTACATGTATCTCAATGGGGATATCCAAAAAATCTGGCATGGATCCGGCCCGACAGGACCGGTTTGGAGACCCCTGAACTAAGTGTTACTTTGAAGAGCATGTAACACCGCACCCGCACGTCCGTTCCTGTGTAGGAAAGGCAAGGAAAAGAAGTTGTAATTTTGTCCAAATACTACCATGAATAGTAGCAGTAGTTTGTATGCAACTGCAAGCACAGCATATATCCGGTTATTACGGTGGACCCTCCCTACCTCTCTTAATAATTTTAGTTTAGTAGTAGTACGTCATTCATGTGTGGGTGTATCACTGTTCACTCAAAAAAGCAAAGCACCTAAAGTCATCCCATATGTAATCAAATACATCCCATGTGAAGTGATAGATAATCAGATTATTTAGTTTCTTCTTTTTCCTTCTCTAGTACTCATTTGCACTGTAGGGTGAAAGTTAAATTAATTAAGCAGTAGCCCTTTTAACAGAGTATTCTCAGTGCCACCTGTAATGGAAAAATATGAGCTTCACCACCTGCATGTACTGTACCGGTACAGTAACGCAAGTCTGTCTCACTCATCATGGTGTGCGTCTGTTTTTCTCGGGTGCAAGTTCACTGTGCTGGCATTATGCCGGCTTGCAGAAGATAACGTACCAATTTTCATAAACAATAGAGAAGAAGAAGAATAAGACTGGTGTACCTCTGTCATAGTCGACTGTAATGGAAGTCCATAGTGCTCGTAGAATTTGTTCCTTAAACTAACACTAATGTTAGAGCAAGCCAAGGATGAAGAAGTGGGAGGTTAGATAGATACTGGCCTCAATAGTTATGTACTGTGCTTTCAAGTTGCTACTTGTACTGTGACACAACTTTCTGCTCAATCATTTTGTGTTAATCTTAAGAGCATTGGTTACAGACTATGTCTTTCTTTCTTTATATAGTTGCTCCTTCCAAATCCAACAAACCATCAAGGAAGGAGCAGGCTCGAATGGCCCGGCAACGGAGGCTGGATGCCACTGTTGCAGAATATCGGCGGCTGCTGGCCCTGGAGGAGGAGGACACGCAGTCTACTAGTACATGTACTGCGACAGCTGCATCCTCCTCCGGGCCCACACGGGCAGCCAGCCAGCGCAGTGCTCCAGCGGTACGGAGCCGGGCTACCAAAGCCAACCGCCACCGCCGAGCAGCAAAGACATCAGCTGCCCCCCACAGGAGTTGCAAGGCACGCCAGCGCCGCTTATCCCTCAGAGTGTCCTACCTGGAGCAGGAGGTCTTAACCTATAAGAACTTGGTGGAGGGCCTCCGCTTCGACCATGCCACCCTCCGCAAGGAGTATGATGCCCTGGCCGCTACAGTGAACAGCATCCTGCCGTAGTGTCCCTTGCCCCTTTTTTAGAGACTTTTGGGGGGTGGGATTTGGGAGTTGGGTTCTATTTGGGACTTTTGAAAGACAATCGTTGGGGTTAGGGAGGGTCTTGAGGGAGATTATTTTGTTAGGGCTATACAAATATACTTTTTGAAACTTTATCTGAGCATACCTGTTTTTTACTGCTTTTGAGTCTGGTGGGTGGTGGTTTAACAGTAAGTTTGTTTTCCTGAAACTTAAGACTGTGTCATTTTCTTCCTTTAAGTGTAAATGGCTAAATGTTTTCAACACTAAGTGCCTCTCACAGAGTAAGTGATCCCCCCTTTCCCACCATGGATTTTCTTCAAATCACTTGCAACAAAAATTACACATTCCCACGAGTGCTCTAAAACCCCAGAACTCAGTTTCAAAAATCAAGAACACCCCGAAACACATGCAATCCTGCTGCTAGGGCTAACCCTAATGAACCCTAAGATACAAAAAGTGCCAAAACCTTTTTCCTCATGGATGTTGTTTAAACCAGTTTTATCCGGTATTAGACCTTCCCAGCAATGGCCCCAGAGCCGTCAACCCAGGCGAAAACAAGTAGAAGACCCCGAAACAGCCAAAATGCAAAAGTAAAAAAATGTGGACTTAGTCACTTTTCTGAAAATTTGCAAAATCACTCAGCGCGCGCTCTGCAGCTAGGCCCTAACTCCCCTCTGCCTCCATGGATTTCCTTCAAACCTCTTGCTATCTAAACTATCCATACCCAGTAGTGCTCCCAGACCCCGAAACCCACCCACAAACACCAGGAAGGCCCCCAAACAGGCCCCCGAAAACGCTACATTGAGCGAAAAGTCAGAAAATGCAAAACCTTTTTCCTCATGGATGTTGTTTAAACCAGTTTTATCCAGTATTAGACCTTCCCAGCAATGGCCCCAGAGCCGTCAACCCAGGGGAAAACAAGTAGAAGACCCCCAAACAGCCAAAAAGTACAAAAATGTGGACTTAGTCACTTTTCTGAAAATTTGCAAAATCACTCAGCGCGCGCTCTGCATCTAGGTCCTAACTCCCCTCTCCCTCCATGGATTTCCTTCAAACCTCTTGCTATCTAAACTATCCATACCCAGTAGTGCTCCCAGACCCCGAAACCCACCCACAAACACCAGGAAGCCCCCCAAACAGCCCCCCGAAAACGCTACATTGAGCGAAAAGTCAGAAAATGCAAAACCTTTTTCCTCATGGATGTTGTTTAAACCAGTTTTATCCGGTATTAGACCTTCCCAGCAATGGCCCCAGAGCCGTCAACCCAGGCGAAAACAAGTAGAAGACCCCCAAACAGCCAAAAAGCAAAAGTACAAAAATGTGGACTTAGCCACTTTTCTGAAAATTTGCTAAATCACTCAGCGCGCGCTCTGCAGCTAGACCCTAACTCCCCTCTGCCTCCATGGATTTCCTTCAAACCTCTTGCTATCTAAACTATCCATACCCAGTAGTGTTCCCAGACCCCGAAACCCACCCACAAACACCAGGAAGCCCCCCAAACAGGCCCCCGAAAACGCTACATTGAGCGAAAAGTCAGAAAATGCAAAACCTTTTTCCTCATGGATGTTGTTTAAACCAGTTTTATCCGGTATTAGACCTTCCCAGCAATGGCCTCAGAGCCGTCAACCCAGGCGAAAACAAGTAGAAGACTCCCAAACAGCCAAAAAGCAAAAGTACAGGTGATTAAAGTTTTAATTATATTAACTTGTGCAAAACAAAGAAAGACAGAAACACAGGAATAAAAGTGAATAAGTACAAAAAAGAAAATTTCTGAATTCATTGGCTCATTTTCAGGGCTCGGTGTCAGGGAAGAAGAGTTCGTCCTCATACTCTGCAAATTCAGACAGGAGTAGGTCAGTGTCACCTAACACAGAAGAAATTCCCTCATCTAAGTTGCTGTCCTACTCGTCTTCTTCCGTCGTGCAATCTGGTACTTTGAAATCTGGTGGTATGAGGTGCTCATTCATCTTGATCATTGTCAATATCTCCACATTTTTGGGCGATAGGCGGGTCCGTTTGCAAGTTACAATGCCACCAGCAGCACTGAAAACACGTTCAGAAGACACGCTTGCGAGTGGGCAAGACAAGTAATGTATAGCCAGGCGGGTGATCTCTGGCCACAATTCTTTTTTCCCATGCCAATACGCCAATGGGTCAGCATTAACATAGACCTCTGTTGAGTCATTCAGCTAGTCCTGCACCATCGACTCAAAGTTCTACACGGTTCCTCCACTTTGCTGAATTTTTGCTCGGACCTTTTGAGAACCATAACCAATCTCAGCTAGCCAATCCTCTTCATCACCCGATATTTCTGTTGTGTCTGGTGCAGATGATGCGGTTGCCGGTGTCTTTAACGGCTGAGAGGTCACTTCTGCCACAGCCACAGGTGCAGAAGTGGAGTCTTTTGACTGGGGATGGCCTGCTGATGCTGATGTACTGCCTTTTCCTTCAATTTGCTTCCGTTCTCTTTCAAACCTGATGGCTGACAAGGCTAGCCAACGTTTGTACTTTGTAACATCTTCATCACTAAAAGGAAATAATGCACAGCCTGCCAGCGCCTTTTTGTAGCGTGGATGCAGAATAGTAGCACAAATGTAATGCTGTTCTGAGTGGATCTTTTGAAGACGTTCATCGCCAAGTAGGCGCTCTAATAATTTCTCCTCCAAAACAAAAGCTTCTTGCTTTTCTTCATCTTTTTGAAACTTTGAAGACACCGCCTTCAGTTTGTGCTCCTGCATGCATAACAATGGGAGAGCTTTTCCCAAATTACAGTCCTCCCTGCTGACTGCACGCGTGAAGACCTCAAAAGGACGAAGCATGTCTGTCAGGCTTTTAACTAGCTCCCATTCCGCCACATTTAACCTCAGGTCCTCCTTCACAGGTGTACCCAGTGTTAAGAAATACTGATCGAGTACCGTAAACTGCTCATACAGACGCTCAAGCATGTAGAAGGTTGAGTTCCAACGTGTTGGCACCTCCTGGATGAGTGCTTTCACTGGCATTCGACGTTCATGTAGCAGGCGCCTCAGATGCTTCCGGGCCTTAAAAGAATGGCTGAAATGGTTGCACATTTTTCGGCAGGTGACCACTAACTGGCATGCTGGACTGTCTTTATCCAAGAATTTTTTAACAACCAGGTTTATACAGTGCGCCAAACACGGCACTCTGAAATAGTCACCCAGTTCCATGGCCTTAACTAAATTGGCGCCATTATCAGTGGAAACATAACCAATGCCACGTTTTGTTGGAGACAGCCAGTGAAAGACCTTTGTGTTGAATTCATTCAAAATGTTTTGTGCTGTATGACGTTTCTCCAAGCCAAACATGGCTAGTGTTGCATGTTTCCGAGCAGCTTTAAAAACTTGGTCCAGGTCAGCACCTGCGTTTAGCTTTGCTTTAACCCCTGAAAAAGAGACCCAGTGTGCAGTGATGCACATGTAATCAGTGCCTGCGCCACTGGTCCACATGTCTGTTGTCAGATGTATAGTGTGAACAGCACTCTTCTGCAAAGCTGCCCCAATCACCTCCAGCACATCTTCATGTAGTGCTGGAACCGCAACTCGGGCAAAATAGTACCGGCTAGGAAGCTTCCATTTAGGGCAGAGCGCTGCCACTAATTCTAGAAAACCAACCCCTTCTACAAAAGAAAAAGGGAGAAGATCCAGCGCTAGCATTTTAGCCAGCTTAGTGTTATACAGACGCACCATTGGGTGGTTGCGGTCATATGGCGCGTCTGAAAACAACAATGTTTTAATGTTGCCCTGGACCATTTTATGGGATGATGATGATGACTTCTTCGACCCAGTTACGCTCGCTGATGAACTTTTTCGCATTGGTGTCTCACTCTGTCCCACACTCTTGCTGTGGCTCACAGGGGGTGTGCTGACAGGGGTACTGGGTGTAAGTGAAGTGTGTGACACTACTTCCTCCTCGTCATCATCAGATAGAACATCAATGTTTTCTCGACTTGCAATTCGGGCTTCCTTGATCTCCTTTAGGTGCGCCAACCATTGGACAGTGTGCTGTCTCTTAAGAGGACCTCTCTGGCCTCCAGTCCCATAGTTGGTACCAAGCTTACCACGACTAACTGCAAGCTTACAAATGCTACAAATGGCTATGTTTTCCCTTTTTGGGCAAACACTAAAGAAGTCCCAAACTGCGGACTTCAAATGTCTGTGGGGGCCGGAGGAGGCGATACTGGTGGTGGTCGTGCTGCTAATGCCAGATGAAGTGTAGGATGTGTATTGCTGAACTTTACTACGTTGTGCACTTTCACCACCACTAATTGAGGTCGAGGTGGATGGAGGTCCCTTCTGGCGAGTAAGAAATACGGAAGCGGTAGGTTGTGGTGTACTAGTTAACATCAATGATTGTGGTGTTCCCATTGCCTCCTCGTCGACTTCATCATCACGCTCAGCAGCTTGTCGGGCTAGGGTCAAAATGTCTGTTTGCTGCATGCCCGCTGGGGCTTCAGTGATGTTAGTGATGATGACTGCGTCGTCGTCGTGAGAGTCTTTAGCAGCAGGAGTATACGCCACTTCTTGTTGAGCGTCATCACACTCCAAATCTATGAGAGTTTCGACGACCTTCCTTTTACGCTTAGCTACCTTTGTCAGATCATGGTGTGCCTCCTCAACCTCACTCTCAGACGGCAGTGGTGCTGGTTCCCAAGTAAGATCGATCCATATCATCAGAAGGAGGTGGGCTTGAAGAAGATGTAGACACCAACACCCTTGATCTTTTTCTTGCTCGGGATGTGGAAGACAATGAATGATCATCAGGAGGAGTGGCTTCCTCGAATGATACCTCGGCTTGATTGTTGATTTCCAGATGTGCCCCTACTTCTGGAGGAACAACTATTGTGGCCACTTGTTGTGCCCCTCCATGCACCTCTGCTTGCTCCTCTCCTTCAGCCGTCTCTCCTTCCACATGTTCTTGGGTTTGTACTTGCACATGTGATTGTTGTTGCGGATGTGGTTATTCAACACTCGTCAGATGAGTTACAACAACCTGTGTTGATTGAGGGACATTGCTGCTACTTTCTTGCGATGAGCCAACATCACTGGTCGATGGTGATTGAACAACTATACTGGTGGCCTCTGCAGCACTCAAGGGCTTGGACCTAAGTTGGCGTGGTGGTGGTGGCACTGAGCCCAATGGAGCGGGGGTGCTGCTCCCAGCTTGGTCCCCAGCAGATCCTGCTGCTACTGCAGGCATACTTTTTTTTTTATTCCCAAAAAATGTGGCGGGCGGCACACCAGTCTGCTTGGTAACTTGCTTCTTCTGCTCCTTTCTGGCATCTTTCTTGCTTGGGGAGCTACGGGGAACTTTTTTTGGGGCCATCTTCTTCAGATGTCACTCTGAACAGCAGGCCACAGTTGCACAAGTTGCAGAGTTGTCTGTGGCCACACGTGACGTTGTGCTGCACACACCGCAGCAGGACTTCTTCCTGGCACTGGTGGTTCTCTTGTGCACCTACAAGCAATGGAAGACAGAGGAACATCAGTTATACACCCCAAAAAGTCAAAAAAACACACAAAATTCTGCACAATCCCAGCCCATCCATGGCCTCAATGGTGTTTAAATTCAAGAAGACACCCCACAGAAAGACTAGGCCCATGCACCACTCACTAACCCCGGGCAAAAGGCCCCACCAGCAGCCCCAAAAAAATCAACAAAAACCACAAAATTCAGCACAATCCCATCCCATCCATGGCCTCAATGGTGTTTAAAATCAAGAAGACACCCCACAGAAAGACTAGGCCCATGCACCACTCACTACCCCTGGGCAAAAGGCCCCACCAGCAGCCCCAAAAAAACGACAAAAAACACACAAAATTCTGCACAATCCCAGCCCATCCATGGCCTCAATGGTGTTTAAATTCAAGAAGACACCCCACAGAAAGACTAGGCCCATGCACCACTCACTACCCCTGGGCATAATGGATGAAAGCTAGGCAAAATGGGTGCAGGCCTCAGACACTGCCTCTCTTCAAAATGGCCCCTTGAACCCCAAGCACATGTTGCCTGTACCAGCACTCAAGATGGCCACCACCACCACCCACATGGCCAGTCCACATCAACAGTACACCCCAAAAAAACCCGAAAAACACACAACAATCACCACAATCCAATGCCATCCAGGATGTTTACATTAAAGAGAGTGAGACCCCACAGGCAGACTCAGTCCATGCACCACTACCCCTGGGCAAAAGGCCCCACCAGCAGCCCCAAAAAAATCGACAGAAACCACAAAATTCTGCACAATCCCAGCCCATCCATGGCCTCAATGGTGTTTAAATTCAAGAAGACACCCCACAGAAAGACTAGGCCCATGCACCACTCACTACCCCTGGGCAAAAGGCCCCACCAGCAGCCCCAAAAAAACGACAAAAAACACACAAAATTCTGCACAATCCCAGCCCATCCATGGCCTCAATGGTGTTTAAATTCAAGAAGACACCCCACAGAAAGACTAGGCCCATGCACCACTCACTACCCCTGGGCATAATGGATGAAAGCTAGGCAAAATGGGTGCAGGCCTCAGACACTGCCTCTCTTCAAAATGGCCCCTTGAGCCCCAAGCACATGTTGCCTGTACCAGCACTCAAGATGGCCACCACCACCACCCACATGGCCAGTCCACATGAACAGTACACCCCCAAAAAAAACGAAAAACACACAAAAATCACCACAATCCAATGCCATCCAGGATGTTTACATTAAAGAGAGTGAGACCCCACAGGCAGACTCAGTCCATGCACCACTACCCCTGGGCAAAAGGCCCCACCAGCAGCCCCCAAAAAATCGACAAAAACCACAAAATTCAGCACAATCCCAGCCCATCCATGGCCTCAATGGTGTTTAAAATCAAGAAGACACCCCACAGAAAGACTAGGCCCATGCACCACTCACTACCCCTGGGCAAAAGACCCCACCAGCAGCCCCAAAAAAAAAAAAAAAAAACACACAATTCTGCACAATCCCAGCTCATCCATGGCCTCAATGGTGTTTAAATTCAAGAAGACACCCCACAGAAAGACTAGGCCCATGCACCACTCAGTACCCCTGGGCAAAAGGCCCAACCAGCAGCCCAAAAAAATGACAAAAAACACAAAATTCTGCACAATCCCAGCCCATCCATGGCCTCAATGGTGTTTAAATTCAAGAAGACACCCCACAGAAAGACTAGGCCCATGCACCACTCACTACCCCTGGGTAAAAGGCCCCACCAGCAGCCCCAAAAAAACGACAAAAAACACACAAAATTCTGCACAATCCCAGCCCATCCATGGCCTCAATGGTGTTTAAATTCAAGAAGACACCCCAAAGAAAGACTAGGCCCATGCACCCCTCACTACCCCTGGGCATAATGGATGAAAGCTAGGCAAAATGGGTGCAGGCCTCAGACACTGCCTCTCTTCAAAATGGCCCCTTGAACCCCAAGCACATGTTGCCTGTACCAGCACTCAAGATGGCCACCACCCACATGGCCAGTCCACATCAACAGTACACCCCCAAAAAAAACCAAAAACACACAAAAATCACCACAATCCAATGCCATCCAGGATGTTTACATTAAAGAGAGTGAGACCCCACAGGCAGACTCAGTCCATGCACCACTACCCCTGGGCAAAAGGCCCCACCAGCAGCCCCCAAAAAATCGACAAAAACCACAAAATTCAGCACAATCCCAGCCCATCCATGGCCTCAATGGTGTTTAAAATCAAGAAGACACCCCACAGAAAGACTAGGCCCATGCACCACTCACTACCCCTGGGCAAAAGGCCCCACCAGCAGCCCCAAAAAAACGACAAAAAACACACACAATTCTGCACAATCCCAGCCCATCCATGGCCTCAATGGTGTTTAAATTCAAGAAGACACCCCACAGAAAGACTAGGCCAATGCACCACTCACTACCCCTGGGCATAATGGACGAAAGCTAGGCAAGATGGGTGCAGGCCTCAGACACTGCCTCTCTTCAAATTGGCCCCTTGAACCCCAAGCACATGTTGCCTGTACCAGCACTCAAGATGGCCACCACCACCACCCACATGGCCAGTCCACATCAACAGTACACCCCAAAAAAAAAAACGAAAAACACACAAAAATCACCACAATCCAATGCCATCCAGGATGTTTACATTAAAGAGAGTGAGACCCCACAGGCAGCCTCAGTCCATGCACCACTACCCCTGGGCAAAAGGCCCCACCAGCAGCCCCCAAAAAATCGACAAAAACCACAAAATTCAGCACAATCCCAGCCCATCAATGGCCTCAATGGTGTTTAAAATCAAGAAGACACCCCACAGAAAGACTAGGCCCATGCACCACTCACTACCCCTGGGCAAAAGGCCCCACCAGCAGCCCCAAAAAAACGACAAAAAACACACAATATTCTGCACAATCCCAGCCCATCCATGGCCTCAATGGTGTTTAAATTCAAGAAGACACCCCACAGAAAGACTAGGCCCATGCACCACTCACTACCCCTGGGCATAATGGATGAAAGCTAGGCAAAATGGGTGCAGGCCTCAGACACTGCCTCTCTTCAAAATGGCCCCTTCAACCCCAAGCACATGTTGCCTGTACCAGCACTCAAGATGGCCACCACCACCACCCACATGGCCAGTCCACATCAACAGTACACCCCAAAAAAAAACGAAAAACACACAAAAATCACCACAATCCAATGCCATCCAGGATGTTTACATTAAAGAGAGTGAGACCCCACAGGCAGACTCAGTCCATGCACCACTACCCCTGGGCAAAAGGCCCCACCAGCAGCCCCCAACAAATCGACAAAAACCACAAAATTCAGCACAATCCCAGCCCATCCATGGCCTCAATGGTGTTTAAAATCAAGAAGACACCCCACAGAAAGACTAGGCCCATGCACCACTCACTACCCCTGGGCAAAAGGCCCCACCAGCAGCCCCAAAAAACGACAAAAAACACACACAATTCTGCACAATCCCAGCCCATCCATGGCCTCAATGGTGTTTAAATTCAAGAAGACACCCCACAGAAAGACTAGGCCCATGCACCACTCACTACCCCTGGGCAAAAGGCCCAACCAGCAGCCAAAAAAAAATGACAAAAAACACAAAATTCTGCACAATCCCAGCCCATCCATGGCCTCAATGGTGTTTAAATTCAAGAAGACACCCCACAGAAAGACTAGGCCCATGCACCACTCACTACCCCTGGGCAAAAGGCCCCACCAGCAGCCCCAAAAAAACGACAAAAAACACACAAAATTCTGCACAATCCCAGCCCATCCATGGCCTCAATGGTGTTTAAATTCAAGAAGACACCCCAAAGAAAGACTAGGCCCATGCACCACTCACTACCCCTGGGCATAATGGATGAAAGCTAGGCAAAATGGGTGCAGGCCTCAGACACTGCCTCTCTTCAAAATGGCCCCTTGAACCCCAAGCACATGTTGCCTGTACCAGCACTCAAGATGGCCACCACCACCACCCACATGGCCAGTCCACATCAACAGTACACCCCCCAAAAAAACGAAAAACACACAAAAATCACCACAATCCAATGCCATCCAGGATGTTTACATTAAAGAGAGTGAGACCCCACAGGCAGACTCAGTCCATGCACCACTACCCCTGGGCAAAAGGCCCCACCAGCAGCCCCAAAAAAATCGACAAAAACAACAAAATTCAGCACAATCCCAGCCCATCCATGGCCTCAATGGTGTTTAAAATCAAGAAGACACCCCACAGAAAGACTAGGCCCATGCACCACTCACTACCCCTGGGCAAAAGGCCCCACCAGCAGCCCCAAAAAAACGACAAAAAACACACACAATTCTGCACAATCCCAGCCCATCCATGGCCTCAATGGTGTTTAAATTCAAGAAGACACCCCACAGAAAGACTAGGCCAATGCACCACTCACTACCCCTGGGCATAATGGATGAAAGCTAGGCAAGATGGGTGCAGGCCTCAGACACTGCCTCTCTTCAAATTGGCCCCTTGAACCCCAAGCACATGTTGCCTGTACCAGCACTCAAGATGGCCACCACCACCACCCACATGGCCAGTCCACATCAACAGTACACCCCCAAAAAAAAAACGAAAAACACACAAAAATCACCACAATCCAATTGCATCCAGGATGTTTACATTAAAGAGAGTGAGACCCCACAGGCAGCCTCAGTCCATGTACCACTACCCCTGGGCAAAAGGCCCCACCAGCAGCCCCAAAAAAATCGACAAAAAACACAAAATTCAGCACAATCCCAGCCCATCAATGGCCTCAATGGTGTTTAAAATCAAGAAGACACCCCACAGAAAGACTAGGCCCATGCACCACTGTGATCCGGCCCCACGGGACACCCGACCCCGAGACACCCCCTCACCTCTGTTGCCCTATCGCCCCACAGCCTGTCCGGGTAGACGCGAGGCATCCCCAACAACAGCGTCCATGACGACCGGAATCCCGCCCCTCTCTCCTTTGCAGGGTCCAATCGGGTGTAACGAAGGACCGGAAGGGCTACCCCGCGACCCCGGAAGTCCCGCCTCCCTACGGACGGCCGGATACAGAAAAGACCGAAGAGAAGAGACACTCGGAGTCGAAGGATCGTGGCAGGAGCTTTCGGCTGGAGCGGTGACGGACGGAGAGGTCGGGAACGGAGACAGCGAGGAGTGGTCCGAAGAGTGGTGGAGTCCCACGGAGGTGGCTGAAGAGCGGCCGTAACTCGGAGGAGAGTTACGGCGGAGCGTGTGAGTACCAGTTCCCTTCTTGCGCACATTAGGTGCACTGTGTACATAGCAGTAAAACCCCTCCCCTTGTATAATTGTTCCCGCTATCCTAGGCACGTCACCTGTAGGCACTAGGCATCTTGTAAATACACACTTGACACTGTATAAAGGGCACCCCTCTCCCCACCACCCTGTGCACGTCTTCTTTACTTCCCCTTCCTCGACTCTTACCCATACCCTCCTCTGCCCGTACCTGACCCCAGCACTCCCCTTTCCTTTCCTCACACTACCGGGTAACGGTGACGGGATCGGATCTTTAGTCCAAGTGCGACTAACGGCTCCCTCTCTCTCTTATTGCCCTCCGAGGTGTTCTCCGACCCTACCGAGGCAGCTACACCCAAGACCCGGACACCCGTCGGACCTTCGTCAGAACAGGACGACTAAAGAAGAAGAACACCTTTCCCTGAGTGTTGAACCTGAACTCTCCTCTTGTCCCCGTAACCCGCTGTATAATAACTCAATAAAACACTATCGCCCACTATATCCGGCCTCCTCGCCTGACTTACCAGTCCGCCGACCGCCCACGGTCACATCTGGTGTCAGAAGTGGGATTAACTGGAGGAATGGAGGCCGTGATGAAGAGGATGGCAGACTCCCAGGAGCAGCTGGGAAAGTTAATGGAGCAGTTCCTAAAAACAGCAGAAGATGACCGGGGACAGCTCCATGATGTGTTAAAAGGACAGGGTACCTCCCATGAACAGGCCATGGGGAAACTGACCGATGTCCTGGGACATCCGAGACCGATGTCCTCCCTCCCTTCAGTGGTTCTTCAGAAATATGTGCCGGGAGAGGACCCTGACTTCTTTTTTACTAATTTTGAGCGGCTAGCCCAGGCGGCCACCTGGCCTGTGGACCGGTGGGCTCATTATCTAGGCCCCCTGCTAACGGGCGACCTGCAGGCTGCCTACCAGCAAGCGAACGTTCAGGGAGACACCCCATATGCCGACGTAAAAAGATGCATCCTTGAAAGGCTGGGTATCGATGAGGAGACCTACCGAGTACGACTACGTCAGGTAAAGGAAGGACCCCAGGAGACCCCCAGGGCCCTCTCCTACCGGATCAAAGACCTGGCCAACCGTTGGCTGAAACCCGAAGCCTCTACTAAAGATAATATCCTAGAAAAGATCTACTTGGAACAATTCCTATCCTCCTTGCTCCCAGGCACGCAAAGATGGGTGCGCCAGCATGCCCACCTGACCCTGGACACGGCAATTGAAATAGCGAGTGCCTATAGCAGGGCCCAGGAGGCCCAGAGAGGTAAAGAAGATCACCC
Organism: Lissotriton helveticus; assembly: GCF_964261635.1. Taxonomy (NCBI): domain Eukaryota; kingdom Metazoa; phylum Chordata; class Amphibia; order Caudata; family Salamandridae; genus Lissotriton; species Lissotriton helveticus. The sequence continues at coordinate 1,915,311,819 of NC_136065.1, forward strand.
CCACAAACCTCAACCCCCTGCCGGCCTACGTACTCGTCCCCCTGCTCCACGAAGACCTGACCCTCCTCTTTTGTTCCCCACCCCGGTGATACAACGTCCTGTTAACCCCTGACCACAATGCTATAGCTGTGGCGGATTCGGCCACATCGCCAGGATATGCCCGCACAAAGACGAGCCGATGGAAGTGGGGCTGGCACGTAACTATGTGTGTTCCGTCCCCGGGGCCCCACCACCTCCCTTTCGATGTCCTGTGACTTTTGATGGACAAACCCTCATGGCCCTAACGGACACCGGGTGTCGACAGAGCGTCCTCAGACCTCAGGACTTGTCGCATCCGGTGAAGCCCTCCTCCGACACAGTGGCCATTCAGTGTGTTCATGGGGATACAAAAAGGTATCCCACCACCCAGGTAAAGGTCCAACATGCCAAGGATTCCGGAACCGCTCTCACTGTGGGACTGATACCCCGCCTTCCGGAACAGGCGATACTAGGGAGCGACTACCCCGGATTACCAGGATTGTTACGGGATACCACTGAATCCCTGACCCACTGGTGGGAAGACGCGCCTTTCCCAAAAGGATTGTCCTCTCCCATGCCGGCACGCAGACCACCCAAATCCAAAGCCCAGAAGAAGAAGGAGAAAAGAGAATACACAGGCGCATATCCAGTGATCCCGGATGAACACCCCTGGGAAACGGACCGGGAATTCCGGGCAGCACAACAGGAAGACCCTCTATTACAGGAAGCCTGGGGAAGGGCAGTGGACCAAGAGGATCCCCTTACCGTAGGTCCATACTTCCTCAAGAAAAACGGGCTATTGTATCGCATGGGTGGGAACCAACAGAAGCCCCAACTCCTGATCCCCGGTCCCTTTCAGGAGAAAGTACTCTTCCTAGCCCATAGTCACCTTCTGGGAGGCCATTTTGGGGAAGAAAAGACCAGCCAAACAGTATTGGACAAATTCTATTGGCCTGGGATCTACCAGCACATCAAGAAATATTGTAAAGAGTGTTCGGTATGCCAAATGCACAGCAGATACCGACCCCCTAGGGCTCCGCTGCAACCCCTTCCCATCATCGACGTCCCTTTTAGCCGAGTGGGGATGGATATAATAGGACCCCTGTTACCTTCCCGCAGCGGGTGTCGCTACGCCCTGGTGATTGTTGACTATGCCACCCGCTTCCCTGAAGCCCTTCCTTTACGACAGCCCACCACCCAGAACATTGCTAAGGCCCTCATTTCAGCATTCACTCGGGTGGGGTTTCCCCGGGAAATCTTGACCGATCAGGGCACTCCGTTTGTCTCCGCACTGATGAAACAGGTATGCTCCCACCTAGGAATCAAACAAATCCGGACCTCAGCGTACCACCCCCAGACCGACGGGCTCGTCGAGAGGTACAATGCCACCCTGAAACAGACCCTTAAGAAACTGCTGGGTTTGGAAGCCAAACGGTGGGAGGATATGCTACCCCTTGCCCTGTTTGCCATCCGCTGCGCCAGCCAGAGCAGCACCGGGTACTCACCCTATGAGTTGTTATACGGGCGACCCCCCCGCACCCTGCTGGACATGGCCCAAGAAGCATGGGAAGCAGACCCAGACCGTACTCGGCCCCTTCCCGAATACATAGAGAACCTGAAAACCCACCTGGCAAGCATAAGAGACGTAGTGCGCCAGAACCTTGAGAATGCCCAAAACAAGCAAAAGGGACAGTATGATAAAGGCACCAAACCCAGAACCTTCCTGGCAGGCGATCTCGTGTTACTGATGTTACCCTCCTCCGATCAAAAACTCCTGGGTCAGTGGCAGGGCCCTTTTTCCATCCTGCGTCAGGTGACCCCAGTCACGTACGAGTTAGACATGGATCCCACCCGTGGTGTAACCCAAATATATCATGTCAATCATCTAAAAAAATGGGAAGGCCCTCGTCCGGTTTTAACCGGATCGCTTAACTCGGGTCCCCTCTCCTTCACCCCCTGTATTGATCACGATATCACTCCCCAACAGCGACAGGAACTCGAGACCGTCCTTTTTCCGTTGCGACGGGTTTTTTCCTCTTCCCCGGGACACACCACCATCACTGAGCACACAATACAAACAGTTCCTGGGAAGGTAATCCGACAAAGGCCCTATAGAGTCCCCGAGGCCCGCAGGGAGATAATACGGAACGAGACAGAGCAGATGCTAAAGATGGGTATCATCGAACCATCGGTAAGCGAATGGAACTCCCCGATAGTCCTTGTGCCCAAACCGGACGGGTATGTCCGGTTTTGTATTGATTTCCGGGAGGTCAACAAAATATCCTCCTTCGACACATATCCGTTACCCCGCGTCGACGAAATGGTCGAACGCATAGGGAAGGCCCAATACATCTCAACGCTAGACCTCTGTAAGGGGTATTGGCAAATCCCCCTCAGAGAAGAAGACAGAAAAAAGACAGCCTTCTCCACCCCTGATGGGTTGTATCAATTTCTAGTCCTCCCTTTCGGTCTTCATGGCGCCCCAGCCACATTCCAGCGGGCCATGAATAAAATACTACGGCCTCACTCACTATATGCAGGCGCGTATCTTGACGATATCGTTATTTATAGTGACAACTGGACACAGCACCTAGAACACCTACACAAGGTAATCACCTCCCTGGGGACTTATGGATTTACCATAAATCCCGCCAAAACCACCCTAGCAGCACAGACGGTAAAATATCTAGGCTACCTCCTGGGTGAGGGGTTGATAAGACCACAGGAAAGCAAAATCGAAGCCATCCAGGCCCTCCCTTTCCCGCAGACCAAAAGAGACCTTCGTGCTTTCCTGGGACTCCTGGGGTACTACCGACGCTTCGTACCGAACTTCTCCCAAAGAGCAGCCCCCCTTACAGACCTCTTGAAGAAATCCATGAAAACGGACACCCTCCTTAGGACCCCCACGGCCGAGTTGTTACAGGCTTTTTCCAATCTGAAGACCGCTCTGACCTCCCATCCTGTGTTAGTAAGCCCTAATTACTCCCAGCCCTTCGTATTACAGACAGACGCCTCGGAACAGGGACTCGGGGCTGTCCTATCACAAATAACCCCCCAGGGAGACGAGAAACCTATTCTCTTCCTCAGCAGGAAATTGTTCCCACGTGAAAAAAGCTATGCCGTGGTGGAAAAGGAAGCCCTGGCCATCAAGTGGGCGGTGGAAAGCCTCCGTTATTACCTAGAGGGGAGACAATTCACCATCTACACCGATCATGCCCCCTTAGAGTGGATGGCTCGGAACAAAGGACACAACGATCGAGTCCTCCGCTGGTTCTTGGCCCTCCAGCCCTACCACTTCACAACCATCCACAGGAAAGGCTTAGAACAAGGGAATGCCGATTTTCTGTCTCGATACCCTGTGTCCCTACCGGGTACAAGAAAGACAGCTAGGGGAAGGGAATGTGATCCGGCCCCACGGGACACCCGACCCCGAGACACCCCCTCACCTCTGTTGCCCTATCGCCCCACAGCATGTCCGGGTAGACGCGAGGCATCCCCAACAACAGCGTCCATGACGACCGGAATCCCGCCCCTCTCTCCTTTGCAGGGTCCAATCGGGTGTAACGAAGGACCGGAAGGGCTACCCCGCGACCCCGGAAGTCCCGCCTCCCTACGGACGGCCGGATACAGAAAAGACCGAAGAGAAGAGACACTCGGAGTCGAAGGATCGTGGCAGGAGCTTTCGGCTGGAGCGGTGACGGACGGAGAGGTCGGGAACGGAGACAGCGAGGAGTGGTCCGAAGAGTGGTGGAGTCCCACGGAGGTGGCTGAAGAGCGGCCGTAACTCGGAGGAGAGTTACGGCGGAGCGTGTGAGTACCAGTTCCCTTCTTGCGCACATTAGGTGCACTGTGTACATAGCAGTAAAACCCCTCCCCTTGTATAATTGTTCCCGCTATCCTAGGCACGTCACCTGTAGGCACTAGGCATCTTGTAAATACACACTTGACACTGTATAAAGAGCACCCCTCTCCCCACCACCCTGTGCACGTCTTCTTTACTTCCCCTTCCTCGACTCTTACCCATACCCTCCTCTGCCCGTACCTGACCCCAGCACTCCCCTTTCCTTTCCTCACACTACCGGGTAACGGTGACGGGATCGGATCTTTAGTCCAAGTGCGACTAACGGCTCCCTCTCTCTCTTATTGCCCTCCGAGGTGTTCTCCGACCCTACCGAGGCAGCTACACCCAAGACCCGGACACCCGTCGGACCTTCGTCAGAACAGGACGACTAAAGAAGAAGAACACCTTTCCCTGAGTGTTGAACCTGAACTCTCCTCTTGTCCCCGTAACCCGCTGTATAATAACTCAATAAAACACTATCGCCCACTATATCCGGCCTCCTCGCCTGACTTACCAGTCCGCCGACCGCCCACGGTCACAACCACTCACTACCCCTGGGCAAAAGGCCCCACCAGCAGCCCCAAAAAAACGACAAAAAACACAAAATTCTGCACAATCCCAGCCCATCCATGGCCTCAATGGTGTTTAAATTCAAGAAGACACCCCACAGAAATACTAGGCCCATGCACCACTCACTACCCCTGGGCAAAAGGCCCAACCAGCAGCCCAGAAAAAATTACAAAAAACACAAAATTCTGCACAATCCCAGCCCATCCATGGCCTCAATGGTGTTTAAATTCAAGAAGACACCCCACAGAAAGACTAGGCCCATGCACCACTCACTACCCCTGGGCAAAAGGCCCCACCAGCAGCCCCAAAAAAACAACAAAAAACACACAAAATTCTGCACAATCCCAGCCCATCCATGGCCTCAATGGTGTTTAAATTCAAGAAGACACCCCACAGAAAGACTAGGCCCATGCACCACTCACTACCCCTGGGCATAATGGATGAAAGCTAGGCAAAATGGGTGCAGGCCTCAGACACTGCCTCTCTTCAAAATGGCCCCTTGAACCCCAAGCACATGTTGCCTGTACCAGCACTCAAGATGGCCACCACCACCACCCACATGGCCACTCCACATCAACAGTACACCCCCAAAAAAAACGAAAAACACACAAAAATCACCACAATCCAATGCCATCCAGGATGTTTACATTAAAGAGAGTGAGACCCCACAGGCCAGGCAGACTCAGTCCATGCACCACTACCCCTGGGCAAAAGGCCCCACCAGCAGCCCCAAAAAAATCGACAAAAACCACAAAATTCTGCACAATCCCAGCCCATCCATGGCCTCAATGGTGTTTAAATTCAAGAAGACACCCCACAGAAAGACTAGGTCCATGCACCACTCACTAGCCCTGGGCAAAAGGCCCCACCAGCAGCCCCAAAAAAATGACAAAAAACACACAAAATTCTGCACAATCCCAGCTCATCCATGGCCTCAATGGTGTTTAAATTCAAGAAGACACCCCACAGAAAGACTAGGCCCATGCACCACTCACTACCCCTGGGCATAATGGATGAAAGCTAGGCAAAATGGGTGCAGGCCTCAGACACTGCCTCTCTTCAAAATGGCCCCTTGAACCTCAAGCACATGTTGCCTGTACCAGCACTCAAGATGGCCACCACCACCACCCACATGGCCAGTCCACATCAACAGTACACCCCAAAAAAAAACACGAAAAACACACACACATCACCACAATCCAATGCCATCCAGGATGTTTACATTAAAGAGAGTGAGACCCCACAGGCAGACTCAGTCCATGCACCACTACCCCTGGGCAAAAGGCCCCACCAGCAGCCCCAAAAAAATCGACAAAAACCACAAAATTCAGCACAATCCCAGCCCATCAATGGCCTCAATGGTGTTTAAAATCAAGAAGACACCCCACAGAAAGACTAGGCCCATGCACCACTCACTACCCCTGGGCAAAAGGCCCCACCAGCAGCCCCCAAAAAATGACAAAAACCACAAAATTCTGCACAATCCCAGCCCATCCATGGCCTCAATGGTGTTTAAATTCAAGAAGACACCCCACAGAAAGACTAGGCTCATGCACCACTCACTACCCCTGGGCAAAAGGCCCAACCAGCAGCCCCAAAAAAAAAAAAAAAAACACAAAATTCTGCACAATCCTAGCCCATCCATGGCCTCAATGGTGTTTAAATTCAAGAAGACACCCCACAGAAAGACTAGGCCCATGCACCACTCACTACCCCTGGGCAAAAGGCCCCACCAGCAGCCCCAAAAAAACGACAAAAAACACACAAAATTCTGCACAATCCCAGCCCATCCATGGCCTCAATGGTGTTTACATTCAAGAAGACACCCCACAGAAAGACTAGGCCCATGCACCACTCACTACGCCTGGGCATAATGGATGAAAGCTAGGCAAAATGGGTGCAGGCCTCAGACACTGCCTCTCTTCAAAATGGCCCCTTGAACCCCAAGCACATGTTGCCTGTACCAGCACTCAAGATGGCCACCACCACCACCCACATGGCCAGTCCACATGAACAGTACACCCCAAAAAAAACCGAAAAACACACAAAAATCACCACAATCCAATGCCATCCAGGATGTTTACATTAAAGAGAGTGAGACCCCACAGGCAGACTCAGTCCATGCACCACTACCCCTCGGCAAAAGGCCCCAACAGCAGCCCCCAAAAATCGACAAAAAACACAAAAATCAGCACAATCCTAGCCCATCCATGGCCTCAATGATGTTTAAATTCAACAAAACAGTTGTATCATGCACCTATAACCAACCCTGGTCCTACTGGATACTGTGGCTACCCACAATATATTTTATTTAATGTTCTGAAAAAGTTCCAAAATTGTAGTTGCAGCAACTGTAATGCCCCAAACAAACTTACTTGTGAAAGTTGATTTCTAATCCAAATGTGATCCAAAGAAAGTCTAAAAGGCCTCAAATCCAAATATCCAGCAGCACCCACAAAAAGTAATCCTTCCAGGTCAAGGTCCAAATGAAAGTGACCAGCACATGAAGAAAGCACTGGGAGGAGCCTGCTGGACAGGAACAGGAAGCTGGAGACTGTGGGGCACTTCCTTCGTCCCCCCCAAATAATGGACTCCTTGCAAAAAAAAGTGCAGGCAAATGTCAACCTGAGGAGTGATTCTGATAAAAATCTTCATTTTCTGAAGGTTTATGCTGTTTGCTGGTGGATTTCTTGTGCAGAATTGCAAAATCTCTATTTCGCGAGTGCAAGATTGTTCCTGCCCGCCGCACCTACATGTTCGCAATTGCGAACTCTCGCGATGCGTGCTGTGCAAGGTGGTGGCAAGCCGCGATTACGTATTCGCGGGCGCCAAACTCCCGCGGGATTCCGCAGCAAGATCCAAAATGGCGCAGCACTCGCAAAATATCGAGAAAAACAACTCGGCAAACGCTGAATGACGGAAAGTGAACGCCGCGCGCCGCAATATTGTATCACCAAGCAAAAAAATCCGCCGTGTGCGGATTTGCGAATTTTCGGCAAATTTGCGAGAGTTCGCGGATTACGAATTTGTCGAAAATCCGCAAAATCCGCGAGCGGAACGGATTTTACGCCCATGCTTAATGAGGGCTACTGTTTCTCCTCTGTCCAGTAGGGTGCAACGGTCGTCTGTTACGGCAAGGATGGCGGTTTCCGTGCTGTGGTTTTTTCTGAAGCCAGATTGGGAGGAGTCGAGGATTTTGTGCTCTCCGATGAAGGTGGCGAGTAGGCTGTTGATGGCTTTCTCAATGACTTTCGCTGGGAACGGGAGCAGGGAGATGGGTCTGTCGGTGGGGTCTGCTGAGGGCTTCTTCAGGAGGGGGTTGACCTTGGCATGTGCCCAGTCGTCAGAGAACAAGGTGTTTGCCAGGGAGCGGTTGATAGTGCGGTGGAGCATGGGTGCGATTGTGTCTGCGGCTCTGTTGAAGATGTGGAGGGGGCAGGGGTCCATGGGGTCCCCGGAGTGAAATAATTTAATCGTCTTCAGTGTGTCTTTGGTGGTGAGCCCCGACCAGTTGTCAATTATTGGCATCGGGATGTCGAAAGTGGTTAGTGAGGGTTCAGTTTGTTGTTGGTCTTCGTCGAAGTTTTCGTAAATGCTCTTGATTTTGTTGTGGAAGAAGGTGCTGAGTCTGTCGCAGAGGTCTTGTGATGGAGGGATGTCAATAGACTCGCTGGTGGGTTGGGGGAACTCCTTGATGATGCTGAAGAGTTTTTGCTGTTGTGCACGTGTGTGGAGATTCTGTCTTCAATCACTTTTTTCCTTGTTTTTCTGTTGAGTTAGTGGTGGGCGTTGGTGGCGGCTTTGAAGTTGTTGTGGTCTTCTGTGGATTTGGAGCTCCTCCAGAACTTTTCAAGGTGGCGCAAGTGCGTCTGGACTTTCGAAGTTCAGTGGTAAACCATCTGGATTTCTTGGCGTGTGTGTTGTTGTTTCTCTTGAGGGGGCACTGACGGAGATCCATCTCTGCAGAGTTCGGGCTGCGGTGTTGGAGTTGTCATATTTCACGATGGTTGGGGTGGAGTTGTTGAGTGATGAGGTGAGCTGGTCATTGGTGATTTTGGTCCAGTTTCTCCGTGGGAGCAGGTGCTGGAGTCTGTGTATGGTGGGTGTTCTGAAGATGAAGTGGATGCATCGGCGGTCTGTCCACATGAGTTCAGTGGTGTGGCTGAAAGTGATGGAGTTTCCGGTTGTGAAGAGGGGGTTGAGGGTGTGTCCTGCTGAGTGCGTGGGTTTGGTCATGATCTGGCGGAGTCCAATGTTGTGGAGGTTGTCTAGGATGGATGTGGTGTTAGGGTCCAGTTGATTGTTGAGATGGGAGTTGAGGTCTCCCAGCAGGGTGTAGGTGGTGGACATGATGGCTTGCGGGGAGATGATTTCCATGATGGAGTTAGTGAAAGGTCCACAGGGTCCGGGGGGTCGGTAGATGGAGGGTGGTGGTAGGGCTGGCCTGTATCTTGAAGTGTAGGTGTTCCATCAGTTCTGTGGGCTCGTCGGGAGTGTGCTCGGCTGGAGGGTGGATTTGTGAACGATGGCTATTCCTCCTCCAGGGCGGGTGGGGCATCCTTCCAAGAGATCTTGTATCCTTGGGGGATGGCAATGGCGATGTCCGGTCCCGAGGTGGTGTTGGTCCAGGTTTCGGTGAAGAATGCGACATCTGGGGTGGTGCTGTCGAGGAGGTCCCAGTTTTCGGTGGCATGTTTGTGGAGTGATCGGACGTTGAGGAGGATGCATTGCAGGGTCTTCGGTTTTGTAGTGTTCCTGCGGGCGGGTTGTGCTGGGTCTGTGTTCCTAGCGGTGCTGCAGGAGTGTCCCCAACGCTGGAAGCTGAAGGGTCCATGGGTGTCGGCTTGTGATGCTAGCTTACAGTTGTTGTTGTGGCCTGGTTTGCGTGCGTGAAGTGCTGCTGGGTCGTAGCATTGGCGGTTCGGAAATCCAGGGTTCCTGGCACTGGTCATGGTCGGGCGCAGACGGGCTTGCCTTTGGCGCGCAGCCAGCGCCATTAAGTAGAGGTCGGGAGGGCTGGACAGCTGGGAGGTGGGAGCGAGGAGCGGAACTGGAATGGGCTGGTTGCGCTGGATGGGAGGGGCCGCAGGGGCAGCAGCGGCGGGGAAAAAGGGGGAAAGGATGCCAAGAGAGTGAGGAAAAGTGAAAATAAAATAATAGAGTGCAAAAGGAATAGAGGGTGAAACGGAGCATAATGCAGAGAGAAGCAAAGAGAATAATGGTTGAAACACAGCAGAAAGCAGAGAGAGCAAAGAGAATAAAGGGGAAACGGAGCAGAAAGTGGAGAAAAGCAAAGAGAATAAAGGGTGAAACGGAGCAGAAGGCGTAGAAAAAGTGAAGAAGAGCCTGAAGGGTTAAGAAGCTAGAGGGTGACACGGAGCAGAAGGATAGGCTGAAGGGGGCAGAAGGCAGACAAGGAGGGCATTGAACACCAGCACTATGGGAGAGCAGGGGCTCACAGAGGACCTCTCTTAATGGTGGAGCTGCGAGGGTGGGAGAGCAGTTTCACTGACAGGGAGTCGGTGGTCTTGCTTGCCTGTCCCCGCAGCAGCTGCCATTAAGTAAGGGTCAGGGAGGGCTGGACAGCTGGGAGGCAGTAGCCGGGAGGGGAACTGGAACGGGCTGATCGCGCTGGGGAGAGGGGCCATGGGGGGGGCAGCAATGGCAGGAAATACGGGGTAAAGGAGGCCAAGAAAACGAGGAAAAGTGAAAATAAAGTAATAGAGTGCAAAAAAAATAAAGAGTGAAGAAGAGCAGAAAGCAGAGATAAGCAAAGAGAATAAAGGGGGAAACGGAGCAGAATGCAGAGAAAAAGTGAAGAACAGCCCGAGGGGTGAAGAAGCTAGAGGGTGACATGGAGCAGAAGGAGAGGCTGAAGGGGGCAGAAGGCAGACAAGGAGGGCATCAAACACCAGCACTACGGAAGTGCAGGGGCTTACAGAGGGCCTCACTTAACGGTGGAGCTGCGAGGGTGGGAGAGCAGTTTCACTGACAGAGAATCAGTGGTCTTGCTCCCAGTCATTGCCCAGCACCTGATCTGTACCTGCCCTGACGTAAGTATCTGGTGGAATTAGAGTAGTAATTTTTCTCCCAAGTCACTATCCAGCACCTGCCCTGAGGCAAGTTGCTGATGGAATTAGAATAGTAATTTTGCTCTATAATTACTGTTTAGTATGTACCCAAAGGGAAGCATCTGGTGGTGTTGGAATAGTAAGTTTACATACCAATCATTGCCCATTACCTGATCTGAAACAAGAGAAAGTGATGGAGGTATAACAGTAATATTTGCTTCTACTAAATTATTGGTATTTGCTTCTAAGCGTACACCTAGCTATTTTGCTATAATTATTTAAGTTAACATTTAGTAATTGTTTTGTGAAAAAAATATATTCCAACATTTTGTCACTATATTTGTTTTCTTTAGTAATATAAAATATATATGTAAGAAAAATAATATTTTATAAACCTGCAATATTGTTTTATATAAAATAGTTTCAAATATATTAATTTAGTACGTGTTGTCAGGTGTACTTTTGTAAGTTTTGTGGCAAAAATCTGTAAGTTTAGAAAAAATAAATTAATTGATATGTAATACAATTAGCGGGTAGAAATACAAGTACGTTTTTGTACAATGTGTTTAGGATAAGATTCGTTTTAAAAAATTTTATTGTCATTATTTAGAAATTATTTAAAATGTTTTACATTTCATGACTTATTGTGCTTTTCTACATTGGTTATAACGATGCATTGTAACAGTATGTGTGCTAATGGTAAAATAATGTTTAATGATATTCTATGCATATGCGTAGTAGTGTGTTTAGTAGTGAAACTGTGTGTTGTACTAGTAACAGTGTTGTTAAAACCACATTGTCAAGGTGTGCGTGGTAAGGGCACTTGTTCCGTCATCCTGTTGAAGTAAACTTTGTCCACAAAATTCTAAATCAAGCCTTCTGTCACCCCAGTGAGGGACATGATTGTGCAATATAAAAAAATTAAATTAACGAACAAATATTTAAATTATTTGAACTGTATTAGGCTATAGACCCTTTACTTTGTGGACTCTTTTGGGGCTAATCATTTGCTTGCGTTTTTGCAAACTACTAATATTATGAGCCAATTTACAAGCTCTCTGATAATGAAGGAAAAGGTATGCCAGCGGTGACCATATACCCCAGAAGAATTATGCAAATAAATCATTGACTGGAACTGCAAAGAGCCCTAGTACTGAATATACTGGACTATTGTAATGTGATCTGTACTGTGGCCTGTTACAAGATTACTGTTGCTTTACAAAGATTACAACACCACACAGCAAAATGAAGCTTTCGACTCTGGAAACATGACTATGTGAAATGTAGCCTGTAATCCCTCCATGAGCTTACAGTGGAATCATGGATCCAATTCAAAGTCCTGAGTACCACTCATCAGGCACACTGTAACAAAAAAAAACTTAACTAGGCTTAAAGCCGAGCCCCACATTGCATTCCAAACAACTCTTGATTGACAAATCTTCACCTCATTCAATAAAAACATTTAAATGACAGAAACATGGAGCAAGTCACTGGGAGCACAAGGACACACGTTTTAGAAATGCTTTGGAACCCAGCCAGACTCCAACCACCTACTATTCAGAAAGCATCTGAAGACTGAATTATTCATCGAGGCATTTTGCTGATCTCAGAGGTTGACAGGAGCACAGTTAGGGGAATACCGAGTGGAGATGCTTCACCTCACATTATGATCAACTCTGCCCCCTTCCTAATCACCCTCAAAATCCTCACCTGATTCAGTGCTTTGTGCCAGGTACAGAGGCACATGTCTGGTGGTTTATAAACCTCACGAACAATTATATAAACAAATGAGTAAATTATACATTTAAAGTCCCTTGCCTCATTCCTATTCTTTTCTGCAAGAATCCAATTCAATTCTAATTTTTTGGAGTGCGGCTACTCACCTGTGAGGGTATGCAGGCACTGAGGCCTCGCTGTGCTCCGTTGGACAGCCTGATCTTGAGTCTTTTTCTGAAATCTGTGAGAGATGGTGATGTTTGAAGTTGAAGGGGGAGGTCATTCCAGGCTTTGGCAGTGAGGTACGAGGAAGTACGGCCACCGTGGCTTTGGGGGAGTGTGTGCAACGGCGTGGGAGGTGGAGCACAAGTGTCTTGAAGGTTGGTGGAAGTTCAGGCAGTGGTGGATGTTTGCTGGTGCTTGGTCATGGAGGGCTTTGTAGGCGTGTGTCAGTATCTTGAATTTACATATTTTCCAGACGGGGAGCCATTGGAGGTTCCTGTGGTGGGGGTTGATGTGGGTCCAGTTGAGGAGGTCGAGGATGAACCTGGCTGCTGAGATCTGTATCATCTGGAGTCTCTTCAGAAGTTGGGTGGTGATTCCAGAGTAGAATGTGTTTCTGTAGTCCAGATGGTTGGTGACCATGGCTAGAGTGTTTTCCTGCTACTGATGGATGATCCATCTGAAACATTTTCAGAGCATGCAGAGTGTGAGGAAGCAGGTGCAGGAGACAGTGTTGATCTGATATTTCATGGTGAGTTTTTTGTCCAGGATGATGCTGCGGTTGCAGGCGGGGTCTGTCAGGGAGGGTGTGGATCTGAGTTTGGCAGGCCACCAGTTGTGGTCCCACGGTTTGATTCCCACAAATCAGCACTTCCGTCTTGCCCGAGTTGATCTTCAGGCAGTTGGTTTTTGTTAGATCTGGGGGTCTCTAGTTGGCAGAGGTAGGTACCACTGTCCAAATAGGGACCCTTGCTTCTAGTCAGGGTAAGGAGGATACACTCTTTAGATAACCCCTGCTCACCCCCTTGGTAGCTTGGCACGAGCAGTCAGGCTTATCAAAGCAATGTGTAAAGTATTTGTACCAACACAGTAACACAGTGAAAACACCACGAATGGACTCCACAACAGTTTAGAAAAATAGAAGTATTTAATCCTAAACAAGACCCAAAACGGCGAAAAATCCAACATACACGGTTTAAGAATATGGTTTCAAAAGAGTTCTTAAGGTTGCGTTTAAATAATCCACAGTTGTGTCACGTTTTAGCCAACAGTACCTTTAGATGAGACATAGGTTTCAGGTGAAAGCTGCAGCGTTGAAAAATAAGTGATGCGTCACTCCTGAGATGTCTGTGTAGGATATGATGTTGATGACCTGGGTTCTGATACTGTCGGCCAGGGGTGTCATGTAGGTTGTGATCACGTTAGGGCTGAGGGATGAACCTTGAGGGCCACCGCAGATGATGCTCTCGGGCACTGAGTTGAAGAGTGGTAACTGGAATTTCTGGATGTGTCCTGTGAGGAAGGATGCAATCCATTTGTGGGCGACGGCGTCACCATGGACCCCGACATGGTTGAGCCTCTTGAAGAGGGTGTGGTACTGTATCGAACGCTGCCGAGAGGTTGAGGAGGATCCTCCAGTCAAGGAGAATTCTGATGTCATCGGTGTTGTGGTTGGTGTGGCTGCCGGACTGGGAGGTGTCCAGCAGGTTGTTTCTCCCCAGGTGTTTGGTGAGCTGGTGGTTGATGGCCTTCTCAAGTACCATGGTGAGGAAAGGGAGCAGTGAGATGGGGTGGCCGTTCTTGAGTATGCTGGGTTCGGCCAAGATTTCTTGAGAAGAGGCCTGACTTCTGCATGTTTCCATCAGTCGGGAAGGCAGTCATGGTAATGGATGAGTTGAGGATGGAGGTGAGTGCCACACTGATTTCTGTGCTCCTGAGGTTGAAGAGGTGGTATGGACAGGGATCTTTGGGTGCTCTAGAGTGGATGGGGTTCATGATGGCTGAGGTTTTCTGTGTGGTGAGCTGTTCCTATGTAGAGAGTGGATGGGTGATGTCCGATGGTGTGAAGAGGTTGTAGTTGTTGCTGGGTTGGGGTTTGAAGTTACTGTAGATGGTGGATATCATGTTGTGGAAGTAGTTTGCTAGTGTGTCACTGATGTCCTGGTAAGGGGGATCATGTTCTCAGTGCTTAATGGGCAGGAGAACTCTCTAGCGATAGTGAAGAGTTCCTTGCTGTTGTTGGTGCTTGCTTGGATGCAGCCTTCTATGGCATGTCTTTTAATGTCCTTCAGGCATTGGTGGTATTTGTTGAGGGCTGACTTAAAGGTGGCTTGGTCTGTGGGGTCTCTGCTGGTGCACCACCTTCTTTCCAGTTGTTTTCAGTTGCGTTTAAGGGTCCTCAGTTCTGGTTTGTACTAGCTGGCTTGCTTGGTGGCTCTGCTCTGCTGACCTCGACTGGCTTAATGGGGGCGACTCTGTTGGCACAGCTCGTGATCCAGGCAGAGAAGTTCTGAGCGGCGTGTTCCAGGTTTGTTGCGGCGTCGGGCTGGGTGGCATTGAGGGAATCAGCCCATTGGGTCTCAGTCACTTTATTGCAGACGGACGGAGCAGGGAGACTTGGTGGTGGTGCCAGGAAATGTTATGATGGGGAAGTGGACGATGGTGTGGTCAGTCCAGGTGAGCTTAGTGACATGACTCTACTTGACTCTATCACTGGCATTGATGGTCAAGTCCAGCATGTTTCCTGCACAGTGTTTGGGGTCAGTGACTAGCTGGATGAGGCCAATGTTGCTCATGCTTTCAAGTATGTTGTTGGAGTTAGCATCTTTGAGGTCGCTGAGTTGGAAGTTGAGGTCACTGCGGAAGATGTAGCGTTTGGAGTCGATTGCTAGGAGAAAAGCATAACAAAACACAGGATATTGCTTTACCATTATTGCACTAGCATGTTAGTCCTACCTCACCTTATTTTTATATGTGAGCCCCAAAAATATTATTTTCACTTAAGACCGCCCTTAAACGTGGCTCCTAGCGCATGAAACCTGCGTTTGAAAGGGCTGGATGAGCCACATGAGGTTGGGGTTGGGAAGACACTGAGAAGGAGTTGCAGTATTCTCCCATCATTTGCTAGTCTTGAAGCAAGTTGCTTCCTTGATTAACATGGGATTCAGCTGAACATGTAGTCTCATTGGATAGTATGGTATCAATAAAATACAAAGTTTGGCACAAAATGTAGCAAACTATATTTAGTGAAAACGTAAACTGAGAAAAACAGCCAAGGCGATTTATTCTTTGACATTTGCATTTGAGGCCACAAATACTCTCTGGTCAAACACTTAACAGCATTTGTAGATATTATACAGAATGTAAAAACATTTTGAACAGAAAACACATGCATACATATTTTAATGATTTACACTGCAAAGGGCAGATGGTTGTTTGTCAGACCCCATCCCACGGGGCCAAATGATTTAAAAAAGGCAGAGGGTTCCATGTTTCTCACACACACTTTGGAGGACTCTCCATTTCGGTTATCCACTACCCACAGTCCAACTGATCACAGTTAAACTGGAAAGACAGACGTTCTTAACAATCTTCAGACTACAGCCTTCACCCAGCTGCTCACTACTTCCAATACGCCAACAAATTGATGGACCTCTGCTGCACAAAACTATGTAGCATACCATATGAGATAACATACTTCCTGCCATACATTATAAGAAAACTACAAATTACAGAGGAGTTTCATGACCACATAGAGGATTATAAAATCGTGAACAAAGGTGCTTGCAGTATCATTGAAATGTATAGCAGACAGTATTTTATGATTTATAATCCAGGATTGAACAATCACCCTTCCAACAAACACTCATGTCCTTGGATTCTTGGTCTTTCATATGAAAGAGAAAGTATAGTGGCACGCATAATGTAAAAAAACAGAATATGTAGTGTGAAATTAAACACATCATAAAGCATTTAGAAATATGTTATAAACAAGATATTAGAATCAGTTTAATGTTGGCCAGGATCAACACAATGCTGTATCTCAGAACAAGCAGAAATATCCAGAGAGTGTCTATATTTCCAGTGATTACATACAGTGTGCACAAAATAAACATATTGCCATAAATAGCTCCTTTCTTCTGATTACTGTTCATTTTCAAAAACAGATCAGTAGAATGAAAGACTAGTTCTCGTTTTCATTGTTTATACCGAAGCTGTAATGATGCTCCATAACCTTTCTTTCACCTAGGTAGTTTTCTGGAGCACAAAGTATGATGCCACACCTCAACTTAAAAAATGTATTACTAAAAAATGTATTACAGTTGAGAAGGTACAATGCTTCACAACTCAACAATAATGAGGAAATGAGGCAGGTTTTTATACAGGGCTTGTAGCGTCCCATAAAGTATAAAAGTATAAAGATA
This sequence comes from Lissotriton helveticus, assembly GCF_964261635.1. Lineage (NCBI taxonomy): Eukaryota > Metazoa > Chordata > Amphibia > Caudata > Salamandridae > Lissotriton > Lissotriton helveticus. Next base: position 1,915,328,462 of record NC_136065.1, read on the forward strand.
GTGTTACATTCTAGGAGAGATTTTAAGTTACGAGCTAGCCTCTGGCAAAGCAGATAATTCAGATCCACATCAGTTATGATTCGACTGTGCTGTTTGTTATCAAGAAAATTAATTGCTCAATCAACTGATATGCACAAAATATGAGTACATAATAAAGTGCCATTGTATGTGACAACAGGTCCTTTGTAATATTTCCAAAAATAGAACTTATTCACATAACTTGTATAAAAAAAGCAAACAAAGCAGGATTGATAGTAAAGGAAATCAATTATGAGTTTCCCACTTCTACAAATATCATAAGAGCAGGGAGTTAACTTTAAAATAAAAACAGAAAACGACCCAGTGAATGCATTTTCTTACCCAAGCTATTTACAGAAAGTCTTTCAGGATATAAAGGCTGCATTCATGGCGCATAGACAGAAGAGCGATTCAAAATTACCAAGTTGCACAAATATCAAGTTGAAAATATCGTGGGTCAGAAATATCGACCTACAGATTCTCGTGTTCAAGAATATCGATTTCAGGTAAGTAATATCGATGATAAAAACATCGAAGTGTGTAATATCGTTTGCAAAAATATAGTTGTTAAAAATATCGTATTTTTATTAATTTTATGTATTTTAGTATATATGTTATATGTATGTGTTATATGTTTTTTGTATAAGAATTGTTTGTATTTTTAATATTTTTATTAGGTATTAATTTTTATTGGAATTTTGCATTTTTAGTTCTGTATCGGGTAGTGGGTTTATAGCGGAATAGGGTGGGAATTAACTTAATTATACTAAATTATTGATTATTTTTTATTTATTAATATTTGATTAATTGAGATATTACAGTGTTAAATGTGTAAAGTAATTTATTATTAATTAATTAATAATTGGTTGTTAATTAATTTCAATTAATTAATTGGTAATTATTTATGGTAATTGTGTAACTAATTGTAGGTGTGTTGTTGGGTTTATAGTTGTTAAGGGTGGGAAGTAATTTATTTTTAATTGATGAATTAATAATTGGATGTTAATTAATTTTTGTTAATTAATTGGTAATTAATTATGGTAAGTGTGTAATTAATTTTAGGTGTGTGTTTTGGTGTTTATAGGAGTAAACGATTGGTAGTAATTTGTATTTATTTAATTAATATATAGTTGTTAATTACTAATAATTATTTGATATGTTTTTTTGGTAATTGTTTAATTTATTGTCTGTTGTTTTTACTTTTAAAGGGGTAAAGGATGGATATTAAATACATTTTAATTACTTTATTATAATTTGCTAATAGTGATAGTTTTTGAATTATAAATACGTTTTAATTAAGTTTTATTATTTTAGAGTTTAATTTAGGTGTGTGTTGTGGCTATCATAGTGTTAAAGTATGTGTAGTCAATTAATGTTTATTAGTTTTTTATAAATAATAATTATTAATTGATTATTAATTATGTTAATTTTGGGCAAAAACGTAATTAAAAAGTTTGAAGTGTTTTGTTATTGGTGTGGTGTTTTAGGGTAGGAAATACAATAAATACATTTATGTATTAATTAATTTGTTTCTAAATATTTTCTAGTATAAAATAATTTTCTTTTATAAATGTATTTATTATTTTATATTATTATTTGTAAGTTTTTAATATGTAACTAATATTACAATATTTAAATTTTATACATATTTAATATATTGTATTTTTCATTTTTAAATATTGTTTATTTATTTTTATGATTTTTAAAAATAATTTGTAATGTTTTAATTTTTGCTTTAACTGAATCAGAGCAAGACCACTGACTCATTGTCAGTAAAATTGCTCTCCCTCCCTCGCAGCTCCACCATTAAGTGAGGCCTTCCCCCGAGCCCTTGCACTCTCGAGGGTTGGTGTTCGAGGCCCTCCTCTAAACGCAGGTTTCACCTGCGCCTCATCCATGGTGGTCCAGTGGACCTCTTTGTCCATCCTCTTGCTCCGCTTTTTCTCTCCTTTTCTACTCTTTTTTTCCCTCACTTCTATCTCCCCCTTCACACTCCTTCTGGATCTTAACCTCCATTTTCTGTTGTTTTCCCCTCATTTCAAGCTTCCTCCTTCACTCTCCTGTGTCTTTCCTCCGTTGTTCACTCGTTCTTTCCTCCAATCTTTCTTGCACTTTTACTGCCTTATTTGCACCTTTCTCTCTTTTTGCCTTTTTCCTTTTTCCTTTTTTAGCCCGTTTTTCCCCACCGCTGCTGCCCCCGCGGCCCCTCCCCCCAGCACGACCAGTGCGACCGGCCCAATCCAGCTCCCCTCCCTGTTCCCGCCTCCCAGCGGTCCAGCCCTCCCCGACCCCTACTTAATGGCAAGCCCGTCTGCACCCGTCTTCGACCCCACTGCAACCAGCGCCAGGAACCCTGGATCTCTGCACCGCCAACGCTACGACCCAGCGGGACTCCATGCTCTCAACCCAGGCCGCAACAACAACTGCAAGCTAGCATCACCAGCCGACAACCACGGACCCTTCAGCTGTCACCGCTGCCGGCACACCTGCAGCACCGCCAAGACCACTGAACCAGCCAATCCACCCGCAAGAACACAACCAAACAGAAGACCCTGCAAAGCATTCTCCTCAATGTCCGATCCCTCCACAAACACGCCACCGAAATCTGGGACCTCCTCGACAGCACTACCCCGGTCGTAGCATTCTTTACCGAAACCTGGACCAACACCACCTCGGGACCGGACATCGCCATCGCCACTCCCCAAGGACACAAGATCTCCAGGAAGGACCACCCCACCTGCCCTGGAGGAGGAATCACCATCGTCCACAAATCCACCCTCCGCCTGAGCACAGTCCCCAACGAGCACACAGACCTGATGGAAAACCTTCACTTCAAGATACTGGCCAGCCCTACCTCCACCCTCCATGGAACCCTCATCTACCGACCCCCTGGACCCAGTGAACTTTTCGCCAACACCATCACGGACATCATCTCCCTGCATGCCATTACGTGCATCAACGACACCCTACTGGGAGACCTCAACTTCCACCTCGACAACCAACTGGACCCCAGCACCACATCCCTCCCTGACAACCTCCCAACATTGGACTCCGACAGTTCGTGACCGAACCCACACACTCAGCAGGACACACCCTCGACCCACTCTTCACAATAGGAAACTCCATCACCTTCAGCCACATCACCAAACTCTTATGGACTGACCATCGATGCAAGAAAGCTAGATGGTTCACCACCAAACTTCGAGAGTCCAGACGCACTTGCCGCCGCCTCGAAAAGGTCTGGAGGAACATCAAATCCACAAAAGCCCACAACAACTTCAACGCCCACTAACAAACTCATCAGAAAAATGCGATTGAGGACAGAATCTCCACTCATGCACACAACATCATCAAGGAGTTCGCCCAATCCACCAGTGAGTCCACCGACATCCCTCCCTTACAAGACCTCTGCGACAAACTCAGCATCTTTTTCCACCACAAAATCAAGAGCATCTACAACAACTTCGACGAAGACAACCAACACACTGAACCCTCACCAACCACCCCCTACACCCTGAAGCCAGCGATCGACAACTGGACAGCCCTCACCACCGAAGACACACTGAAGACAATGAAGTTAATCCACTCCGGGCCCCCCATGGACCCATGCCCCCACTACAAATTTTCAACAGTGCCGCCAACACCATCGCACCCATGCTCTGTCACACCATCAACCGCTCCCTGGCAATCGCTCGTTCCCTGATGACTGGAAGCACGCTGTGATCAACCCCCTCCTGAAGAAACCCTCGGCAGACCCCACTGACCTCAAAAACGACAGACCCATCTCCCTGCTCCCGTTCCCAGTGAAAGTCATTGAGAAAGCCATCAACAGCCAACTCGCCAAATTCATCGAAGAGCACAACATCCTCGACTCCTCCCAATCCAGCTTCAGAAAAAAACACAGTACGGAAACCGCCCTCCTTGCCGCAACAGACGACATCCGTACCTTACTGGACAAAGGAGAAACAGCAGCCCTCATCCTCCTCGACCTCTCAGTGGCGTTCGACACAGTCTTTCACCGCACCCTAATACGCAGACTCCACGATGCAGGGATCCAAGACATGGCCCTCGACTGGATCCGCTCCTTCCTCTCCGGCAGAACGCAGCGGGTCAGACTCCCCCCATTCCTCTAGGATCCTACACCTACCACCTGCGGAGTCCCCCAGGGGTCCTCCCTCAGCCCTTCGCTCTTCAACGTCTACATGGCTCCGCTCACCCCCATCGTCAGAACCTACTGACTCAACATTGTGTCATAAGCAGACGACACCCAACTCATCCTCTCCCTATCCAACAAACCCAACACCGCCAGACACAACTTTCGAGAAGGCATGGAAGCCATCGCCAAATGGATGAAAAGCAGCTGCCTACAACTAAACACAAACAAAACGGAAGTACTCACCATGGGCCCAAACCCAGATGCCTGGAACGACACCTGGTGGCACCCGCCCTCAGAAGCCGCCCACCCCCACGCACGCCATCCTGGACTCATAGCTCAAAATGGACGCCAGGTCAACTCCGTCTCATCCTCCTGCTTCCACATCCTCCGCCTCCTACGTAAGACCTTCAAATGGATTCCCCTCGAACACAGAAAGACCGTCACTCACGCCCTGGTCACCAGCAGGCTCGACTACGGCAACGCACTCTAAGCTGTAATAAACAAAAACCGCACCCGCAAGCTACAGAATATCCAAAACGTCGCCACAAGACTGGTCCTCAACCTACCAAGCTACTGCCACATCTCCCAGCACCTGCGCACACTCCAATGGCCCCCTATCGAAGCTAGAGTCACCGTCAAGATGCTAACCCACGCTCAAAGGCCCTCCACGACACCGGACAAGCATTCCTGAACAGCCGACTCAAATTCCACGCACCCCAAAGGAACCTATGATCAGCCCAGCTCTCCTACACCGTGGTCCCCTGCACCAGAAAGACCAGATCAGGAGGCCGCTCCTTCCGCTTCCGCGCGGCCAGTGCCTGGAACGTCCTTCCGCTCCACCTCAGACAGATACCATCGCTCCCCATCTTCGCAAGAAACCTCAAAACCTGGCTCTTCGACAGACCCCCTTCTTGATGGACTGGAACCTGCAAACCTCTCCCACACCCCCAGCGCCTTGAGACCCTCACAGGTGAGTAGTCGCGCTCAACAAACACCTGGTTTGATTTGATTTGATTTGAGTGTGAATAGTAATTTTTATCTCTTCTCTATCCAACACTTTCCCTACTGTTGCACTCACTGGAGGGTGAATAGTAATTTTACCCCTGCGCTATCTAACACTTTCCCTACTGTTGCACTGGTTGGAGTGGGAATAGTAATTTTTACCCCTCCACCATCCAACACTTTCCCTACTGTTGCACTCACTGGAGTGGGAGTTGTAATTTTTACCCCTCTGCTATCCAACACTTTCCCTACTGTTGCACTCACTGGAGTGGGAGTAGTACATTTGTACCCCTCCGCTATCCAACAGTCATTCTACTGTTGCATTCAGGGGAGTGGGAATAGTAATTTTTACCCCTCCGCTATCCAACACTTTCCCTACTACTGCACTTATTGGAGTGGGAATAGTAATTCTTACCCCTCCGATATCCAACACTTTCCGTACTGTTGCACTCACTGGAGTTGGAATAGTAATTTTTGCACCTCCGCTATCCAACACTTTCTCTACTGTTGCACTCACTGGAGTGGGAGCAGTGATTTTTACCCCTCTGCTATCCAACACTTTCCCTAATGTTGCACTCACTGGAGTGGGAGTAGTACATTTTTACCACTCCTCTATCCAACAGTTATTCTACTGTTGCATTTAGTGGAGTGGAATAGTAAATTTTATCCCTCCGCTATCCAACACTTTCCCTACTGCTGCACTTATTGGAGTGGGAATCGTAATTCTTACCCCTCCGATATCCAACACTTTCCGTACTGTTGAACTCACTGGAGTTGGAATAGTAATTTTTGCACCTCAGCTTTCCAACACTTTCTCTACTGTTGCACTCACTGGAGTGGGAATAGTAATTTGTACCCCTCCGCTATCCAACACTTTCCCTACTGTTGCATTCACTGGAGTGGGAATACTTTTTTTACCCCTCTGCTATTCAACAGTTAATCTACTGTTGCATTCAGTGGAGTGGGAATAGTAATGTTTACCACTCTGCTATCCAACACTTTCCCTACTGTTGCATTCTTTCGAGTGGGAATAGTCATTTTTACCCCTCCACTATCCACCACTTTCCCTACTGTTGCTCTCATTGTAGTGGGAATAGTAATTGTTACCCCTCCGCTATCCAACACTTTCCCTACTGTTTCACTGTTTAGAGTGGGAATAGTTTTTTTACTCCTCCGCTATCCAACACTTTCCCTACTGTTGTATTCTTTGGAGTGGGAATAGTATTTTTTACCTCTCCACTATCCAACACTTTCCCTACTGTTGCATTCACTGGAGTGGGAATAAAAATGTTTACCCCTCTGATATCTAACATTTATTCTACTGTTGCATTCTGTGAAGTGAGAATAGTCATTTTTACTCCTCCACTACCCAACACTATCCCTACTGTTGCACTCTTTGGAATGGGAATAGTAATTTTTTCCCCTCTCCTATCCAACACTTTCCCTACTGTTGCTCTCTCTGGAGTAGGAATAGTAATTTGTACCCCTCCACTATCCAACACTTTCCCTACTGTTGCACTCTTTGGAGTGGGAATAGTAATTTTTACTCCTCCGCTATCCAACACTTTTCCTACTGTCGAACTCACTAGAGTTTGAATAGTAAATTGAATTATATTTCTTTCCAACACTTTCCCTACTGTTGCACTGATTGCATTAGGAAATATAAGTTTAAATATTTTTTAATAGTTGAAGGTATTAAATTATTATAGAATTTCTTTTAATATTTTAAATTATTGATATATATATATAATATTTTTATATAATTTTAAAGTTTTTAAATAAATTAAAGATAATAGTTTAATTATTTGATATTTATATATATGTATACGTTATGTTTGTGTGTTTTTTTAAATTACTTTTTTTGTTATATTTTGTTCAAATGTATATTCAATTTAATTTATGTTGTTAAAATGTATATTAGTATTTAATATATTTTATATACATTCATTTAATATATATATATATATATATATTTATATATATATATATATATATATATATATATATATATATATTCACTGAAAAAACCATAGGTTATAGACCATATATAGTTAGGAATTAGCATTTACAAAACCTTGAAAATTCACTGAAAAAACCATAGGTTATAGACCATATATAGTTAGGAATTAGCATTTAAAAAACCTTATTTTACTCACACAAAACCATTGAAATTCCATATATAGTTAGTTGCACTAACTATATATCGCGCACCCGCAATCCACTGCTGATGATGTCACATATTACATCATTCATGACATGGTCAGTGACATCACTGATGACATCACTGATGACATCTCAAATGACATCACTGATGACATCACTGATGACATCATCCAGTGACTGTGTGTTTCTGTAAAGTTTAAATATGTTTGATATATTGAAGAGTGAGTGGATGTATAAGTGTCTGGATGAAGGATTTAGTAGGTGCGTGACTGACTGTATGAGTGAGTGAATAAATGTGTCGTACTAAATGCATGGGTTAGTGACTAAACTGTCTGAATGTGTGCTTCAGTATGTCTGTTGTGATGTAAACTGCTGCATGTGTGGATCATTAGCTATACGAGAGGCTATATATGTTATTGATTGGTTGCCCAAGTATTTGTATGGGAGATTGAGTTTGTGTGGGGGTGGCTGGGAGGTGTGTGACTCTGTGCATAGATGTGTGAGCAGTTGATTCACTAGGTGTATGAGTTCAAGAGTGCATGTGGAAACAGCTACATGGGCGGTTGACTGTGTGCATGAGTATATTGATGAGTGAATGGATATCTCAATGCTACATGTCATAGTAAGTACATATGTAAAACACAGTACATGTGAGAGTTGGCATATATAAATAACTGTGCATGAGAGCCACTGAATGTGTGAGTGGCTGTATGGATCATTGTGAACTTGTATCAGGGATTGTATAAGAGAGTAAATATGTGTTAGTATATGTTTGAATAAGTAAGGTGTGTATAACTGTATAGTTGAGGAAATGGAGGTGTGATTGATTCTTTGCATGACTGACTAGGTGTGTGAGTAACTCCATGGATGAGTGACAGTGTGTGAGTGTCTGTATACACTGAGTGTATCTAAGGTTATATTAGAGTCTGAAGAGGTTTATCGTATTAGCACAAGAATGATGTCAAATGAGATGTCATCAGTGATGTCATCAGTGATGTTATTTGAGATGTCATCAGTGATGTCATCAGTGATGTCACTGACCATGTCATGAATGATGTAATATGTGACATCATCAGCAGTGGATTGCGGGTGCGCGATATATAGTTAGTGCAACTAACTATATATGGAATTTCAATGGTTTTGTGTGAGTAAAATAAGGTTTTTTAAATGCTAATTCCTAACTATATATGGTCTATAACCTATGGTTTTTTCAGTGAATTTTCAAGGTTTTGTAAATGCTAATTCCTAACTATATATGGTCTATAACCTATGGTTTTTTCAGTGAATTTCATTGTTTTTTTAAAAGCTAATATCTGTAGCTGTAAAATGTATTCTTCTTTAAATCCAAAAATATATTTTATATGTTTATTAATAATTTTTTTTTTAAATATTTTTTTTTCTTCCCTCCCGCTTCGTGAATCGGGAAGCTTCCCGTTAGCTGACCTTGATGCCGCGAAATAGTCCGCGAACCAGTAAATGTTCCTTTAACGCAACTGCCGCTTTAGAAAACATCGTGACGCCTCGCGTCCGCATGACGTTTCACGTTGTCGCGTGGTACGTCATATGACGTGCTACGTTAGCGAACTGGTACGCGAAGCGAGGCGCGAAGCGCAGGTTCCCGGAAGCAAACCGGGAGGCGGCGCAAAGCGCGTATCGTAAACACAGCAGGTCATGTGACTTGGTAATAACACTTTTCATTGGTTCATTTCACTTTTGGTTTCCTAATGATGTAACACTAGGTCATGTAATCTAAAATTAACACTTTTCATTGGTTGAGAACTATTGTTTTTCCCAAATGATGAAAACCCCTCCTTCTTTCCTCACTCTGACTTTCATCTTTGTGAGAGAAAGACCCTTTGTTACCAGTGAGCAATGGCTTCTTTAGTAGCTTCAGCTGGTGCTTCCCCACCACCTCCACCACATCCAAGGAAGAGAGGACCACCTGCTGAAGTTATAATTCAGCAAGAAGAGGAAGAAGAGGAAGAGGAGGAAGAGCAGGAAGAGAGGCAGTTTTTGCCTGAGGAGCCCAGGAGGTCTCACCGGATAGAAAACTTCATTTGGCAATTTTTTAAATTTCCCAAAGGCCAGAAAAAAGTAAATGCAAGATACGTAACTTGCCTTATATGTCAAGATAGACTGTCCAGAGGGACCGAGAAGAAATACAGTTACGGAAACTACACAATGCATCGCCATATGACTAGGTGGCATCCTAACAACTACAGTGCTGCACAGTTTCGTAACAAACTAGATAATCCCCCTATTATGGCCAGAAGATCTGTTGTACCGGAAGTGACGGGACCAGAGGGCAGGGAGATGGTGCCAAATATACAACTGAGATTTGGGGAAGTAAAACAAGTCTGCGTACTTTGCAATGGATTCATTTGCTACAGAGAAAGTAGCATCACTCTGATCAACAGAGCTATTGACAATCATCTTCCAATTTGTCCGAAACGCCACAAACAATAAATTCTTTTTTTTTTGTTGCTCCTGTTGAGCCCTTTACAATGAACCGTTTTCGTTTCCCCCCCCAAAAAAACCCAAAAAAATATAAAACCGTTCAGAAAAATTCAAAAAAAGTAAAAAAATGTTCAGACAAAAAATAAAAAATATATAAAACAACAAAAACAATAAAAAAAAAGTTCTCTTCAGAACTACCTCCCCGTTATTAAAAAATTGGTAGAATATTTGGAACTCTGCCAACCTCTATTTCTCTTAGTTCGCTTCCCAGTTCGCTCGCCGGTACGCGAACCGGGAGCGAACCCCAAAAATTTTTTTTTAAAAAAAAAGAACAGTAAGTATAAGGGAAGGAAACAGACAGTTATGTTAAAAGAAAGACAGCTATAGGGGAGTAAACTAGAGATACTATTACCCGTAATCCACTGCTGATGATGTCACATATTACATCATTCATGACATGGTCAGTGACATCATCAGCAGAGGATTGCGGGTAATAGTATCTCTAGTTTACTCCCTATAGCTGTCTTTCTTTTAACATAACTGTCTGTTTCCTTCCCTTATACTTACTGTTCTTTTTAAAAAAAAAAATTTAGATCAGTCAGAAACAGTGAAAGTAATAGAGACAGACTGAGTGACCAAGAGTGAAGAAGTATGAGAAGAGAGGGACTAAGAAAAATAGTGAAGGAGTAGAGTAATTAAGTAATAGACAAAGGAATGAGGGAAGTAGCAAAGGCAGGAAAGTGATTCTTAAAGAAATAAAGCAGTGGAACTAATAGAAGTTAAATGTGATAGAAATATAACAAAAAGAGTACAAAACATTTACCTTATAATTGTCGTTAAGTTAGTCATTTGTTCTTTTTATACAAAAAAATCTGTGAAAGAGAGAACAAACATTTGAAAAATATTAAAACATGTTTTTAATAAATTAGAAAAAACAAGGGAAAAGATTGAAGGACAAATAGTTTTTCAAGAACTTTGACACTTACAGAAGCCTCTGCTTCCCCATGCCCCTAAACAGTCCTAAAAATATACATTTTAAACTAATAGTATCTTGATGCAGATGAAGTGAGTCCTATCTTGCAACATTGTGCATCTTTTGCATGACTGCTGCATCGGTTTCATGTGGCATTGTTTTTTTACAGCATGACACATCTGCCTAGATTCATCATTTTATAATTTTGTCGCCTCATACCAAATCTTTTCAACCGCGACTGCGTCACAAAAGTGACGCACAGTGGCGCAAAAGAGGCATACACCTATCATAAATCTGTCCCTAACATGTTAAATAATTGATTCAGGATGACAATAAGGTGTGGCCTATCCAGAGGTTTGTTTAAGGTGAGGCCTACTCAGGGTTGCAGATCAAACTTACACTTATTGAAGAATACAGAGGAGATAATACATGTGAACGCCTACTAATGAAGTAAGTCATGTCCACTTCACTCTTGAACAAAGGCTAGACCTCTTCTGTGTCCGTTGACAGACCTAAACTTCATCTGCACAATGTCATTCGTAAACTTAGGAAACACAGGTGATGTAATTGAAAAATGTGGAGTTTATTTTCCTCATTTCACAATCACATCACCTGTGTTGCCTTTGCTTAGGTATCTCATAGTGCAGATGGAGTCTAGCATATCAAACAGTACACAGAAGTTGAGCAGTGTATTCAACAATTTTCACACTTAGAAAACCTTCAGCTTCTGCATGTCCCCTACACAGTGCTAATTATATACATTTCAAAGTGATGGTATCTTGCTGGAGATAAACTGAAACCTATCTTGCAACATGGTGCATGTTTTACACAAAAGTGACCCACAGCGGAGCAAATGAGGCGCACAGTCATCATAAATCTCAGCCTAACATTTTAAATCATTGTTTCAAGATGCCGATAAGGTGTAACCTATTCACAGATTTGTTTCAGGTAAGTCCTACTCAGAGTTGCAGATGAAATTTAGGTTTGTTGAAGAATACAGAGAAGAAAATACATGTGCAGGCCTACCAACCAAGTGTGTCATGTCGACTGCACTCTTGGACAAATGTTAGACCTCCTCTGTCTCCAGGAACAGGCCTAAACCTCATCTACACAATGTGATGTGTAATGTTAAGAAACACAGGTAATATAATTGAAAAACGTGCAATTTTTTTTCCTCATTCCACAATCATATCACCTGTGTTTCCTTTGCTTAGGTATCTCATTGTGGAAATGTAGTCTATCATATGAAAGACTACGTAGAATATGAGCACTGTATGCAACAACTTTGACACTTACAGAAGCCTCACCTTCTCCATGCCTCCTACACAGTTCTACATGTACATCATAAATGCAAACAGAACAGAATTAATTATACATGTTAAATGGTTTATTTTTGCTGTTCTCAGAATGTATCAAATTTCACTAAAAACAGTGACTTGAAGGTATTCATCATATAACAGCGGAGAAAAAAAAACACAATCAAAATGATTGTGTTTAAAAAACCCATACAACATAACAAATCAGAATTCAGAACTCCTTAAAGTTAACTTACTTTCCATGACGGCGAAGGATGTCCTATGAACAGCTTACAATCTGTTGTGCTGTTATTACTTTCAACCCGCCACTTTCTGAAAGAAAACCTCCATTGTTTTCAAAAACATGTTACATACAATAAATGACTTCTCGCTCTCTACCACACGTTTCCACAAGGCCAAATCGTGTCTGAGCCATTTATAGCTCTTAGAATTCTTGTAAGCCAATCCCGTCATGTTGTATTTCCGCAACTTTCACAATTAAAATGTTGAAGATCATTTTCACAATCCTGGACTAGTAATATCTTCCCCTTCTTGCTCAATCATGTTCTACATTTCCTATGACACTGATACTGCTTACTATGAAGCAGACTTACACTACCTTTATGACTACTACAATTATTTAATTCTCTACATCACTTTTAATCACAAAGCAATGTAAAACAGTAGACAGCATTGCAGACTTACATTCCCTCTACGTATCTCGATAGAGGGTACCCCACTGAACACCAGGGAACAGGGTACAAGAGACCGTAAGTCAAAGGGAAATCCCTGAAGTTATGTCTCTGTACTACACTTATCCTCAAGGCCAAATCGTGTAGGAGCCATTAGAACTTCTTGAAATTCCTCAGAGCACATCCCGAGATTCTTTCCCTAAAATGTTGGTTTTAAAAACACCAGGTAAGAGTTTTTAAGGTCATACGGCAATTTTTTTGTGAAAATTAAAACAGAATCATTGCAGAATGACCAGCCATTTCTAGACTTTAAATAAGCTGTGTAATGTCCTGATGTTATTGAAGGACAGTCATGATATATAATTGCTACAGTTACAAAAGTCCTTCCTGATATTGACAACTGTGAAGCCACAACATTTTTAATTAAAGTTGTCAATTTTGTTCCATCAGGCCTACATCGTTGGAACATTAAAATGACATACTGGCCATATGTTCGTATAAATAATGTGGACATCATTTCAGATTTACATTGGCTACACTCCATGTTGTGATCAGCTCCTTTTACTAGCTTATTAAAAGAGACTGATTTACTGTCTGGCAAAGTTAAATATATAAATCTTTCTGAGTCTACACTAGTAGTACTTGATACCCTACAGTTCTCGCAGTCATGCTGCCATTGATAAGAAAGCCCAAACAGGTGATCTACATCTACACCTTCATCATGCAATACATCAAGCATATACATTAAAAACTCCTGACAATCTTGCTGACTATTTTGAGAGAATTGTGTTTGGCCTGAACATCTGTCTAACAGATTTCGAATTTCAGACACACTTTCTATGTTTGTTCTATCAGTGCTACATTTCTCTAACACAGAATTTAACAAACTGCAAAATCTTTGATCAGAATTGACCACAATCTCTTGTTTTACATTTTCTAGAGAAAACAAAACATTAACCACTACATTAGCATAGCAGTTGACACCAGAACTGTTTTCAAATTGAAAACCAACAACATCTTCAACAGAATCCTTTTTGTTTCTGCTTATAATTTCAGGTTCATCGACTTTTCGTCTTTTTGCTACAACCTCCCCAATATTGGTCACATTTCTTCGTTTACGGCCTACTACACGTTTCTCAAACAAAGGATACTGAGGCAAATGTGGCGCATACTCTCTTCTTAACCTATTGTATTCCTTAACACAATCTAGATCCGCACAAATGTTTGTGACATCACACTCAATCAAGTACAATCCCGATAAAGTTCTAACTCGTGACAATGCCACATATGCCATACCCTCCTTGAACACAGAACTGCCAATATTCACCAATGCACTGTCTACACTTAAACCTTGCGATTTATGGATTGTCACCGCATATGCCAAGCAAACAGGAAACTGCTTACGACGAACATATAAGTCTTTTACAAGCAAAAATCTAGCAGAACAACGACCAATTAGCTGTACTTCCTCAATGCCATTAAATTTAATTTTTAAAAATTCAATTCCATCTCTATTTCTGTATTTCACAAAATCAACAACATTACCCATTGATCCATTTACCAGACCTCTTTCAACATGTAAATTCCTTCTTAAAATTATACGGCAGTTCAAGCACACATTCAGAGTCTTTTCAAAACCTGCAGTTTTAGATATACTCTTCTCTAATGAATCCAATTTTGTTTTCAGATTCTCAGACAAAATAATTGTTGATCCCATATGCTCTACTCTGTCAATAGCTTCCAGTTTCACAATCTCTTGCTTTTCTAAATGCAACATTTTGTTGTTGAATTTGGCACATTCTGCAAGAGTTGGCATCAAACATATTCCAGATTTCTTCTCAGTAATTTTCTGAAAAATATTCTCAGGCACAACATCTTGGTCTGGATATAAATTTGTCAGTAATCGTGCATGTAAAGCTTCTTTCCCATGCTCGGTCACTTTTCCAATTCTAACATCTTGTAGAATAGTCTTGTAAACTTCATCCTTCGCCTGACGCATATTTTCATGCAGTTCAGCATAATTGAAGTTTAACCATATATTGACGTTGCCAATGCTCCCTAGGCACTTCCTGGTATCTTCATGCGTGAGCATTTTGAACACAGGTTGCCCTTTCACTGGTGTCAGCTGCAGAAGATCTCCGAAAGCAATGATGTGTCTGCCACCAAATAACACATCATACTCTGTTTTGAGAACTTCTTGCATTCTCAAATGCACAAAGGCAAGCATGACATTGGAAACCATGCTTACTTCGTCAATGATAAGAAGTTTCATTTTCCTCAAGACTCTTGAAACTTCAAAACAAGCATCTCCTGATAGCTTGTGATATTGTAATTTGTTGTCATGCTCCACTGGCAGCATCAGTAAACGATGTAAAGTAATCCCTTTAATGTTATGTGCTGCCAGTCCAGTTGGAGCGGTGACAACAAAAGACAGCGATGACTCTGTCCTTTCCTGCAAATAACATGAAATTGCTTTAATAAGGAAACTTTTTCCAGTTCCCGCTTCTCCACTCACGTACAGTCGAACAGGCTTCAACGACGTACATGAGCACTCTTTCTTGTCATGACTTAATCCATGATCAATTTGCATGGTAACTTCGTCATATATTTTCCTCTGCTCAACGTTGAGTTGTCTTTCCAACTCTTCTAAGTTAACCGCATCCTCCTGAGCATGTGCCATTGCTCTTTCCACTTCATTCATAGCAGTGGCAGCTTCATTTTCGATAACAGGTCCTCCTAGTGGATCCTGACTCAATGAAGCAGAACTCTGACTGTCCTGAGAACTGTCTCTGGCAATCTCCGCTGCAATCGTTGCTTCCTGCTCAATTTCCACATTCAACATTTCTACATATTTGGGAAAAGCAGGACATTCTATGGTCTCCTTGGCAGCATTGAAAGAGTCTTCATAACAGAGGAAATCTCCAAGCAGTTCCTCTTCAGCACGCCAAGGCTTAAAAAGTTGCAAAAGTGCTAAATAGAAAAACTCCTTTTTTTCAGGAGATTCGCCACTCAATTTTCGATGGTTTATCAAGTGGCATTTTCTTTGCTTCACCAGACATCCCTCACTTCCTATTACAGCATACACTCCTTTCTCAGTATCTTCTTTGATGTTCCTCTTGAATATGTAATTTTGCAGAACCTCATACAGACAAACATTCTCGAGGTGACTGCTTCGATTTGGATAATATGTATCCAACATGTTGGTCTTCAAAATGTCGGTACTGTTTGGCTCCTTTTCCGCCAAATACTCAATTTCCCGCACAGGTTTGAGAACTCGATTACGCGTTGCAGCAAGACCAAGACTCGCCCAAACGATACTCCTGGACTTGGCATAGAGACTTGCTGAAGACAACCGGTCAGAACATTCGTAAGCTCCGATTTCTCGATGCGACAACATCTTCAGACTGAAACTGTACAACTTCTTGCTGAGGCTCTTTTCATGGGAAATGTCCTCCCACATATCCTTCAATTCTGTCTTCTCTTTTTTGGTGATGTAAGATGTCACATACCGAGCCACAGCCATACAGTTATCAGCCACAAACTGTATATCCATGTTAGCATTCCACATGGACAAAATCACCGGGTTGTAGTCGTTGATGTACTTAGACTCTTCGTTCCTCTTCAAATTGTATGTGTTTTTAGGTGATTTCTTCATCACATTATGTCGCAGCGAAGACATCAAACTGTTCACTCTTCCTTTAGAAATCACCGGTCGTGGAAAGCCGAAACGACATTTGGTGTAGAACTTGTCTTTGTTTCGGAATTTACGACGACAGTACTTTCCACATCGATGGCTTTGGAAACGTAGAACTTTTTCTCTTAGGCTTTTTTTCTCCTTTGCGTTTGGAACAGCACACGTAGAATACTGTTCTATGAAACTCATCACTGAGTCTTCTGGATCCGTTCCAAATTTAGGTGCATCCTTGATCCACAGCAACATATGTATATGAGGAGCACCTCTTGCTTGGTACTCCTTTCTCCAGAAGAAATCCAACACCTCTCCAAGAGGTGGATTCTTCTTATTCATGATGAAAGACATCATACCTTCAAATCTATGATTGAAGTACCTACATACATTGACTGGATCCAAAGAGCACAGTTCTCCGGGTGTCTTGAATTCGATGTTTTCTACGTTAGCATTTGCCTCTCGTAGAAATTCAAGTAAGTCTTCCCAGCCATACTCAGCACAGCTCAGAGTGAGGAACCATTTGGGAGTTCCTAAGTTCCTCAGCATACATTTTAAATCACCATGACGACGGTACCAGTACTCATTAGTACCACGCTGACACGCCATGAGATTAATCAGGTGAGAATCCAAAATACTGTCTTGGACATTGACTTTATCCATAAAGTCACTTGCCGAGATGTTTTGCATGTGTATACCACTTTTCAAGATGTGGTTCACTGCATATGACAGTCCAGACAGATCGCTTTCAAACAGGAGATGAAACAAATAAGGAATGCATTGTCGAAACCTAGCATCTCCTGCATACAATCGCAAAGTCCGGTATTCAGAAGCAGGAATTTGATGAGGTCGCTCATCATATCTTCCTCCCTGACCTGTTGGAAAAAGCTGTGGGAAACACCGAGCTTCCAAACTTTCCTCCCAAACACTAATGGGACTCCCTTTGGCTTGTTTCATTTGAAACAACTCAATAGCATTCCCCATGACTTCCTTGGAATGCAAAGGATGAACACTATAATGTTCATATATTTCTTCACTAGTACAGGGTTCTACTTTCTCAATTTGACCAGCACACAAATCGCTATCCTCTTCCTCACTTACTTCCTCTTCTGCAACATATACATTTTTATAGTATTTTTTTTTTTTTTCAAATACAATGTTGCCCTTTTGACTTTCCTAACATCTACTAAATCTTGCCATATTTTCTTTTTTTTTTTTTTTTTTTTAACCTTTATTGTACAGAGGGCGTTCACAGATACGGGCCTACAACCCACCGGGCCGGCCACCACAATAAAATAACATACGAGGCGATACAGGAGAGACCACAGGATTTCTAAATAGCTCATACGAAAGGCAAAGGTAGCAAGTCTTCGAATCGCCATCACGGACAGGATAAGAGTAGGTTAATTTTATAAATGAAAATAGGGTGTCACAGGATAATGACAGTCTATAAAGGCCAGAGGGTCGTGGTGAGCCGTGAGCAAGCCGAGGTCTTGAATACAGGAATAGACCAAAAGAACAGTATATTTTGGCAAAGGCAGAACGTGAGTCCCACATCTAGAACAATCACAATCGCTGCTCAACACCCTCCCACCACTACCAGGACACATAATAATAAAACAGCAAAAAATACGGTTACAAAACTAAATGCCCTCCGTTACAACAACCCAAGGGAGGAAAAAGAAAATGGGGGGGGGAAAGGGAAAACAAGGGAGGAAGAGGACATCGAAAACAGGGAGAGGGAAAGTAAGGGCGCAGCATCAGCGCACGTCCCCCACGGCCAACAAAGCACCCAATACTAATTCGGCACATGGAACTAGTGGCAACAGGAGAAATGAATGCATAGTAAACCGTTACAGAAGAGACACCAAAAGGACCATGCCAGCACAAACACCCCGGGGGGCTACGCGCCGACACCGCGCCACGAAAGTAGAGGATACATGAGAGCCATAGAACCAAAAAGGGGAACAAGGAAAAATACAATAAAACAGACCCCCCCACCACCCCGCTCAGCCCACCCTGCACCCCTGCAGAAGGCTATGGCCTACCCCCCAACAGCGTGCCTGTCGCCCTAAATAGAACCCGAAATATAGAAGAATATAGAAAGTAAGAATCACATAGATTAAAAAGGGGGGAAGGGAAAACAGGGAAAAAACAGCGGGAGAGGAGCCACAGAATCAAAACCCCTTCAGCTCCCACCCCCCCGCCCAAAAACACTCAGAGCCCACGGGAAGATAGTAAACACACGGATAAGCCCCAGGAACGTACAGAAGTATCAAACATAATCATACAATTATGAACGGATCGCCCAACCATACCACAAAATAACAGTCCACAGAGGCAAGATCACTCAACCCTGTCCTCGTTTTTCGCAAACTGCAGTAGTCCAACGAACCAGGAACCAGATCGCATTGAACCGGAGGTGAATAACAGGGATTCGAATCAAAAAAACACTCAAGTTATAGCGATCGCGTCCCGGATGATCCAGAAAGTACTTTAACCCCCTCAGGCAGAGCAGGCACAGTTCCGACGGGAATACGAAGAAAGCCGGTCCAGCGGCGCAGTCACAGGATCTTCGTTCGGCCATGTTAGGCAACAGGGGAAAAGGAGACCCATCGAGGTCGGTCAATACGGGATCCGGCTGGCGAACCTCCAGAGCAAAAGGAGGCACAGGATGAAGAAGGGGAGCGGACCCCCGGACATCGATACCAACAGCAGCCTCCAGGTCCATGGTCCCAAGGAAAGTCCCGGCAGCACACAACAGAGATGACGCCGCACGAACCGAGGGGGGTCCGGCAGGCCCAGCCAGGGGACCCCTCTCCAGGATAGCGATCGGTGCAGTCAGGGGTGCCCCCCAGGAGCGCAGGGCGGCCAAGTGTAGGATCACCTTTGCAGTATTCAGAAAACGTGCCGTGCGGCGGATCCGCATCGCCGGTCCCAGGAAGGCCGAGAGTCGTGGGGCCGGCCGCCATCTTAGAAGCCCGGCGGGGCCGCTGCGAACACTGACCCCCGCCCGGATATCAGCGGGGCAAAACAGGACACCGGCAACCACCAGCGGAGGTGCCTCCAGGGCAGGAAGGAAAGCCACCAGAAGAAGGCGATGCGCCGGCACCCCACACGCCGCCGGCACCGTCCTCCGAGTCCGGGCGGAAGAAATCAAAATGGCCGGGCCGGAGAACAAAGGGGAGACGAGCCAGATGTACGGTTAACCCCGTCCATGGAAGTCAGCGCCCCAACACCAGGCTGCAGGACCGCCGGATCAGGCCCGGGAGGCCGCGACCGGTCTATTAGCACAGCGGCCCCTCCGACCGACTCCACACCACCACCAAGGGCCGGCCACCGCACCCCGTCCAGCCTGGGCGCCGCCAGGGAGTGCCAGGTCCGGCCGCTCCGGAGGCCCCGAAGCAGACAGGGGCGTAACTCAATATCCGTGGCACCCAGGAATCACCGGAGCAGACGGTAAGTGCCTATGAGTTATCGTCGTTCCATTGCACATCGTGGAATACTTCCCGGGGCAGGATAAAGTACAGGATATTTGTTGCAGACAGGAGAGTGAACGGAGCCGAGCTAAAACGCGGCCATCTCGGACGCGAGCTTGGCTCCTCCCCCCTTGCCATATTTTCTTATTCTTTGTCGGAACCCCATTAACTAAGATAACCAGAGGTTCCTCTTCCACTTTTTCTACTGCAATTGTGTTAATGTTTTTCTTGAAATCTAGAGGCAAATAAACAACTCTTCCCTTTAATCCTCTCTGTAAATCTGATGGAGGCAATTTCCCTGTCTTTGGCTCCATTCTTACAATAGCCTGAAAGGGATGGATACTTTGAATCAAAATAGATTCATAAGTATTTAAATCCTTCAATTCAGAAGGAATCTCAACCAATTCCAGATTATTATGAACTGCTCTAGCAGGCATCTGGTTTTGATTTAATTTGTTACAACAATAAGTACACACACGTTGATCCAATCCCAAATCAAAACAATTTTCTACCATCAAGTATGTTGTAAAATCCTTCCATTCACTATTATTTTCCCTTTCACTTTTTGCATATAAATCCACTAACTTAGTCTGATTCTTATAATAAGTGCGTCGACAACACACACAAGTGAAATTTGGCCTCTCACTTGATTTCACCTCAAACGTCGCAATTTCCCTCTGGAAATTATCTGTACTGGAAACCTGTACACTATCTTCCACATTACTCTCTTCTTCTTGGTCAATTTCAACATTCTCCTCTTTACTTCCAAAGTAACAAAACTCAATTTCTTCACATATATTCTTCACATCTATTTCAGAACCATGCAAAAGAGCAGCGCATAATTGTTTAAGCATAATTGCTGGACTCTTAGCATAATACAACATTCTAACTAATTTCCTCACTTTATTATGATGCACTGCTAGCATCCTGAAATAATGAAAAACACTCTGGCATACTCTCCTGGAAAGACAAGCCAGTGAATGACCATGCAAACCTATCACTTCTCTCACTCTGCAAGGATCTAATTCTTGCAACAACTTCATTTTCTGCTTCAAACTTTTCTTATTAAATGACCGTATAAATTCACAAAGCAAATTGATGGAATCCTGTCGTACACTGCAAATACTACTACACTTCCAGGTGTACACAGGACCCTTAGGACGTCTCCCTAAAACCTCATTACCTAACACCTCTTCTATCTCTGTTGTCACAAGTTTTTCTTTTTCAACTGGACAACTTCATAAGCTCGACCACTGGTGTCAACTGCATGCACCAAATCATTATCCTGGAAATAACTCTCCTCATTAAAAAATGCCTCAGAGCTTGTACTATGCATCCATTCTCCAGAAAAAACTTCACAAAAATTACTACGATTAACTATTCTCTTCCATCTACTATTTCTTTTGAAATCATAAATTGCCTTGTTTAGCTTCCTAATTCTATTGATTGTCAAAATAAATAACTTACGTTTAATTTCAAATGCCTGATCAATAACTTTCTCAACTATTTTTTTTCTCTTATAAAAAACCACTTTCTGTTGACCTTTCTTAATATTTTTTAACAAATTGCCAATTATCCTGTTGCGGAACATTCGTTTACGAATGTCCCTAAACTGTTGTTTCCTTCTACTTTCATGCATAGAGTTATCTCTTACTCTAGCAGTAACATTTTTCATTGGCCTTTCCTTTCCGTTTGAATTGCTTCTCCTTTTCTGGACTGAAACATTTTCTGTAGTAATATTTTTTTTATTACAGATATTTCTTATGAATGTTTTTGTACTCTTACCCGGTGCTTTCTTGGTGACTTGACAAATCTTTTTGTTAGAGGACTGCTGCTTTTTTTCATTCACCTGCTGTCTTTGACGTTTTGCAGCCTTTCTCACTCTTTCTTTGGTTGGCATGCTGAAATCTTGAAATGATCTGCAGTTGAATCTGTGGTAAAATATAATAAAAAAATTTATTAACCACTATTACCCAACAGTAAATCAATAACAGTCATCAAAAACTTAACACACTACTTAACATTTTTACATAGAAGATTTTTTTGTGCATGGCAAATTTAGAATACAGAAATAGCAGAAAAGAAATGGAATTTATATTCATTTTACCTGTGCTGTTTTATATGTGAATCTGATCTAATTTTATGAGCATATTTTAATATTTTATTGAAGACACTACACATAACCTGTTTTTGAAGGTGTCTTTATTTTTAAATTAAACGGTTTACATTTTTACTTTTTATTTATTATAAATTTATAAAATAAATGTTTATAGTTCCATAGGCTCAAGCACGTCAGCTTCCCATCCTATGTCATACAATTCTGACAAATCTGCATCCTCATCACGTTCTTCTTCATCCTCAGGATTTAAATCATCCAAAGGATCAACATCCACTGATGTTTCAATTACGAGTTCAATGATGAGGTCGAAATCAACTGATTGCTGATTGTCGCTCATGTTGATGTTGTCTTTATCTTTAAAGAAAGATAACAACAATGAGATGTTGCAGAGTAAGAGACAAATCTCAGAGATTATAATAGTAAAATTGTTTAACAAGAGTAACATTTTGCAGCTATTATTTAACCATGTCCAGCGATGCTGAGGAGGCAGCCGCGGGCCGTGGAGGAAGTTACGGTGGGGCAGGGAGGCGGGAAGGGGGAGGGGCAGGGTGGAGGGACCTAAAAAGTGGAGGTGAAGCCTATGTCCAATTTTTCAGTGAACAGGACTCATCTCTTCTTAACCTTGGATAAACCTCACCGACTCTGTGTCCCCTGCACATAATTAAATGTAAAGGGGCAGATTTATGTTAACTAGCACATCCCCAGGGATGCACCAGTTAACGTGCACCGCTGCTCTGCCACCCATGGTGTGCCGCATTTACAATCAGATAGGACAAAGCTGCGTCAAAACCCTGCGCCTGCTTGAAGCAGGCATAGATCTTGACGCAGGTAGGCTGAAAGCTAAAGCAACAACTTAGTGTCGTGTGCAGAAGTTGCAAAAAAGGAAAAATGGCGTTTAAACCGGTAATGAGCCCATGCTAACTTAACACAGTGTAAAGATATCCAGGATCTACATCAGTTTGGGGTTCACGAACCTGGCAGGTACAAGGCACTGAGGCTTAGCACCGTGCATGTCTCATCCCAAATCATATGTTGTTTGTGAATGAAACAATTTCCCAGACCAAATGCTTTGGATTGGCTACTTCTAAAAAATTAAACACCCCTACTATCTCGGAGTTAGAGGAATATGATGGTTGGAGTCATTTTACTCGGTTGTCCATTAGTGATTTACAGGCCCTAATCCGTAATTCTTCCTTTAACATTTCCAGTATAAATCCAAAAGGTTGGCTGCTTTGGCAACGTGCCTTATCCACGGTTTAATAACGCTGCCTTTTGCTTTATATAAGTTTTCAAATTGTATGAAATATACACCAATAGGTCGTTATGAACCTTTAGGTAGTGGTTTTCTTCATGAGGTCTGGTCGCTTCCATACACATACAGATGTTTCAAAGATGATCAAGAAGTTTATCTGAATGGAGAGGAATGCACTGAGACGCCAGATCATTCACTAATGTGTAGGCACATACAGTTACACGGTTCATGCAACAAAGACCGACCAAATATGGCTTGCGTGTTGCAAGGCACGCCAGTTCCTGCTATCATCCCCACGTTCAAGTTGTTGGAAAATGGTAGTTATTTGATGCTCAATAATGAAGATTGTTCTGGGTTAATTAAAAGTATTCCTTTTATCGTAACAGTAAGTGAACGGGTTATTTGCTGCAGAAATGTTCTATTTCCTCCCACACATGAACATAGGGAGTTTTCAATCTGGCCACAAATACCAACCTTGGGAGCAGATTTCAACGGCATGGCAAGAATAAGGGCTCTTTTGTCTCAGAGAGAGGTGGCCTTGAGTTTGGCCCGTGAAACTTTCGTGCTTCACATAGCGAACACCCGTACAGAGGTGCAGACCCTTTTAAATACTGATTCGCCTTTGCATTTCAGCGAGATGGTTCGGACTATCTTTAACGCGTCCTCCACAAAGGGCCTGGCGCATTTTTTTAAAGTTGTTAGCAGTCGTCTCGTGACTTCATTTGAGAAAATCTTTGGAGTCATCCCTGCTTTCTTTCATTCTATTTTTTCCACTTTGTTCGGTGGATTCCCAGTTTTACTTGCATTAGCACCGGACGCTCTTGTGCTTTTTTACATTTTTAAATATGGATGTCCCTCCTGTGCAAGGTCCCGCCCTGCAGCTGCTAACGCTGTTCCGCAATCGCATGCTTCAATATTATGGCACAATGCCGTTGGCGATATTAAGCACAGCATATGGATTATCTTTTCGATTCTCCTACTTCACCTGTGTCCAGCCTGTATTTCACTGCCTGACCTGTGATTTCGATTGGGCCATTGATTTGTGTCTCTGCGGACCGGTTTCTCCTGACGTCGACTTTAATCAGCTGATGAGTCCTATCATTACTCACGAGTTGGTTTGTCCTGGCGAAAGGATTATGGCTGTGGCATTGATGCATGGACTAATTGGTCCCTGGAATTTACTGGCGGCAACACAGTCTTTCTTGGAACAGAGCTTTCTTGAAAACCCACCGAGCTGTCCTCTGATGGTGATAGAGGATCCGGTGCTGGGAGAGCACGTATGTTCTTTTCCGCTTTTAAATTGGATGGCTGAACTCTTTTCGGATGAAGACGGTGACTTCCTATTGGAGGCTGTTGCAGCTTATTTTGCATACACAATTATGTCATAGACCTTTTTCATGTTTGATATGCTGAGTACTAGCATTTCATTGACAATTCATTGACTTATTTGTCAAGTTTTTATTATTTAGCTTGCCTATTGGCTTAAGCCTCGATAAACTAGTTGACTGTTTTATTTTTTCTTAGCATTAAATTTTGCTAGTTTTTAATGTTTTACCTTGCGGACCGTGCACATATAAAGTTGCAATCTGCTCTCATGAGATGGCACTTCTATTACCTTATTTTGTTCGTTTCCGGATCATGGAGGGGTGTCATGTAGATCCTGGATATCTTTACATCGTGTTAAGTTAGCATGGGCTAATTACCGGTTTAAACGCCATTTTTCCTTTTTTGCAACTTCTGCACACGACACTTAGTTGTTGCTTTAGCTTTCAACCTAGTAGTTCATCATGGTTTACATGAGAATAATATGTTATTGCTCTACTATCTGCTTTGCTTGTTAAACTATATCTGTACAGCGAGTGCTGAAGTTTCAAGAACAACACGATACAGAATTGTTATGAGGTCTGATCTCCACGACTTCATAGCCATAACATAAGTGCAGCTTCTGCCAATTCTGGGCATGAGGCGGGTTTTATATTGCTTTGCCGAACACACACATACACAACACTTGATGCGGTTCACATGAAGAGAGAGCTGGTGTATGCTGATGTGATTCCTTCAAATCTAGGACACTAAAGTATAGGCACGCCCTAAACTAACCCAAAGAGACCTTCTTAGCAAATAATATAATATGTGTATTAGGGAGGGTGAGATATAAGTGTTGCTAACTCTTATTCATTTACAGCATGTTAACATACTGTCACCATTCGCTTTTTATGTACTAGTAACTATGCTGGTAATTTTGCTACTGATAATTGTGGTAGCGTTCTAGTGTTCCTGCACAGGAACAGGATGTGGGGAAACAGAAAGCGGAAGGCGGCCATATTGTTTGCTTGGCACCGACCGTTGAGCAACAGCTTAGCCCCGGCGCTCCGCAATAAAGATAACTAAAAAGCATTTAAAGACGTACGTTCTCACATTATTACAATGGCGACGAAGATGTGTACTTGTATTATCTAAGATACTACGCCTGAGAAGACGGCATTAGTAAATAAACATTTCAAATACACATGTGTTCTTCTTAACTCCATGTTCTGGTTTGTAATGAATATATAACGACCGAGTGTTCATGAGTTCCACGTATCCTGAGGTACTGTAAGTTCATATTCTGGATTGTCTAAACATTGAGAGTTTTTTCAGCCGCGGGCCGTGGAGGAAGTTACGGTGGGGCAGGGAGGCGGGAAGGGGGAGGGGCAGGGTGGAGGGACCTAAAAACTGGCATATGGATAATTGCAGGTAAGTACACAATTTAATTATTCAAACGAATTTCGTAGCGCGCACTGCATCGCAAAATGCGATGCTGTACGCGCTACGAATTTCGTTTGAATAATGTTCCATTTTCCTGAAAATTTCAGCCAATTCCGTCCACAAACGCCAAAGTTATTAGACATAGAATTTTCAAACATCCCATAGAGAAAAAATCCTAACTATATATACCTACTGGCGACCGCCAGTAGGTAATATATATATATATATATATATATATATATATATTCACTGAAAAAACCATAGGTTATAGACCATATATAGTTAGGAATTAGCATTTAAAAAACCTTTTTTTACTCACACAAAACCATTGAAATTCCATATATAGTTAGTTAGTTGCACTAACTATATATCGCGCACCCGCAATCCACTGCTGATCATGTCACATATTACATCATTCATGACATGGTCAGTGACATTACTGATGACATCACTGATGACATCTCAAATGACATCACTGATGACAACATCCAGTGACTGTATGTTTCTGTAAAGTTAAAATATGTCTTACATATTGAAGAATGAGTGGAAGTATACGTGTCTGGATGAAGGATTTAGTAGGTGCATGACTGAATGTATGAGTGAGTGATTAAATGTGTCTCACTGAGTGCATGGGTTAGTGACTAAACTGTCTTAATTTGTGCATCATTATGTCTGTTGTTCTGTAAACTGCTGCATGTGTTGATCAGTAGCTATATGATTAACTATATGGGTTATTGATTGATTGTCCAAGTATTTGTATGGGAGACTGAGTGTGTGTGTGGCTGGCTGGGAGGTGTGTGACTCTGTGCAGATCAATGTGTACTTGTATCAATGATTGTATAAGAGAGTAAGTATGTGTTAGTATATGTTTGAAAATGTAAGGTGCTCTATGTTTAACTGTATAGACAAGAAAATGGAAGTGTGATTGATTCTTTACAGGACTGACTAGGTGTGTGAGTAACTCCATGGATGAGTGGCAGAGTGTGAGTGTCTGTATAGGTGTATGAGTGCATATGATAGTGTTGTAAAGATGAGTGATTGTATGTATGAATGATTGTATGGGTGAATGAGTGAATGTGTGTGTAGACGTAGGAATCAGTGAGTGCGTATGTAGTAACTAGTATTGGTGTGTCAATGGTTTCAAAAATTATACTCTGTATTTAACACTGGGTGTAACAGAGGTTATATTAAAATGTGAGGAGATGCATTGTATTGTCACATGAATGATATCATCAGTAATGTGGTCATTGATGTCAAATGAGATGTCATCAGTGATGTCATCAGTGATGTCATTTGAGATGTCATCAGTGATGTCATCAGTGATGTCACTGACCATGTCATGAATGATGTAATATGTGACATGATCAGCAGTGGATTGCGGGTGCGCGATATATAGTTAGTGCAACTAACTAACTATATATGGAATTTCAATGGTTTTGTGTGAGTAAAAAAAGTTTTTTTAAATGCTAATTCCTAACTATATATGGTCTATAACCTATGTTTTTTTCAGTGAATTTTCAAGGTTTTGTAAATGCTAATTCCTAACTATATATGGTCTATAACCTATGGTTTTTTCAGTGAATTTCATTGGTTTTTTAAAAGCTAATATCTATATCTGTAAAATATATTCTTTATTACGTGACGTATCACGTAGCCACGTGAGACGCCTCATGACACGTCGCATAACCGTGACGTATCGGCTCTGCAGCGCAAACAAAACCCGTAACGTAAGCGCGCCGGAGCACGCTTACAGATATATATATCTTTTTTAACCTTAATTAGACAAAATCCACACGTGCACATATCTTGAGGCCTTGCAAAGGCACATCAAACAAACAGTCCCTACAATTTTTCAAAGTTTTCTTGATAATCTATTCCATTATTTATTTTTTTACTGTTTCTCTTGTTACGCTTACCGGGACGCTACCCGGTACGCGAACCGGACGCTCCAAAAACACAAGATGGCGGACTCCCGTTACGCTGCCGGTTAGCTACCGGGAAGCGCCTCTACCGCGAAAAATCGCAATTTTTTTTTTTTTTTTTTTTGCCCCGCGGGGGACTTTAATATCCCCCTCATCAATCCTAGGGGGTCAGGAGGGGTTTACCTTGCCCCCTTTCCTTCATTTCCCCCTTCGTTTTTCACCACATCTTGTCTCTCGAACCTACCGAGAAACAAGATGGCGGCCGCTCCGGACTGTTTACAATGTTGACAGCTACGCTGCCGGTTAGCTGCCCGGTTAGCTGCCCGGTGAGCTGCCCGGTTCGCGTACCGGGACGCGCCTCTACTGCGAAAATTTTTATTTTTTTATTTTTTCCCCCGCGGGGCACTTTAATATCCCCCTCATCAATCCTAGGGGGTCAGGAGGGGTCTACCTTGCCCCCTTTCCTTCATTCCCCCCTTCGTTTTTCACCACATCTTGTCTCTCGATCCTACCGAGAGACAAGATGGCGGCCGCTCCGGACTGTTTAGAATGTTGACAGACACCGGAGAGCCAATCAGCTTCGCTTCGCGAAGTTCCGTTACGCGTCAGGTACGCGAACCGGGGCGCTGCCCGGAGCGCGCTTACAGATATACATCTTTTTTTGAACGTTAATTTCTCAAAATCCACTGGAGCACATATCTTGAGACCTAGCAAAGGCACATCGGGCTAACAGTCCCTACAATTTTGCCAAGTTTCGTGCAAATCCATTCAGCCGTTCGGGCTAAAAGTGAGGCCAACCGCCCTATGGAAATTAACATGGGAAAAACACGTTTTGGGACCCCCCTTTTTTCTCAGCCCCCCCTTGACAAACCCCCCCCAAATTTTCAGTGGCTGCTCAGAAACAAAATGTTCCATTTTCCTGAAAATTTCAGCCAATTCCGTCCACAAACGCCAAAGTTATTAGACATAGAATTTTCAAAAATCCCATAGAGAAAAAATCCTAACTATATATACCTACTGGCGACCGCCAGTAGGTAATATATATATATATATATATATATATATATATATATATATATATATATATATATATATATATATATATATATATATATATATATATATATATATATATTTATATATATCCAAAATGCAAAGTTTCCCAACTTGCAGGTAGGTGAATTTTCGTGTTTATTATGCAGACAACAGCGCAGTGGAGGGAAAAACAATGTCCAAATGAATCTGTCTGCCTGACGCGTTTCATGCTCCTCGAGCATTTCTTCAGAGGCATCTCTTAAACACACTGCGTGGAGCACCGGCCTCATTAAATCATTTTTACCTGCTCCAGTGGGTGTTGGCTCAAAGTGAGCCTGCTGGTATATGTAGTGCCCAAAATATCGCTCCAGTGAGCTGCTCCTTAGCAGTGTCAATGTTCAGCAAATAGGGGAGAGGGGTTGGCCTAACGGCTAAGGCGCTCGACCTCGGACCTGGGGATCTGAGTTCGAGTCTCGGTAACGACGCCAAAAACCTCCTGTGATTCTGGGCAAATCACTTAATCTCCCCGTGCCTCAAATGAAAGTGTGTCCTCATGTAACGTAACTGGTGCTATGTAAAGCGCTCTGATACCTGATTCGGTTCGGGTCTAGTTCGCGCTATATAAAACTCTGCAAAAAAAAAAAAACCCAGTGGGTCTGGAAATTGTCACACAGCCACAGCGCAGCATATTTCAAACCTGCATCACGACCTTCCCGCCCTTCATGCTGTTGGTCCAGTGACTGCAGCTCGGTCCACTTCTATGTGGCAGGGCTCTTCCACGACCGGGCTTGGCCGTTTTAACAAATCCAAAATGCAAAGTTTCCCTTTAAGAAGAGCCAACTTGCAGGTAGGTGAATTTTCGGGTTTATTATGCAGAAAACAGCGCAGTGGAGGGAAAAACAATGTCCAAATGAATCTGTCTGCCTGACGCGTTTCATGTTCCTCGAGCATTTCTTCAGAGGCATCTCTTAAACACACTGCGTGGAGCACCGGCCTCATTAAATCTGAATGGGTTCCTGTGCATTGATGGATATATATATATATACATATATATATATATATATCCACCAATTCGGCTCCGTTTCGCAACCCTCTGGCGCTCTTTCCATCGGTGCGGACTCCTAAGCAGAGCCCCGCTTTTGTAATATATCGTCCAACTCCTTTATGAAAAGGAAATGAGTCCGCACTCTCGGAAAAACTTTCCCAGTTTCTTTTTATTTTCCAATCATCATACTCCAAAAATACACCAGCACGAAACCAACGCGTTTCACAACAAACAGTTGCTTGATCACGGTGATCAAGCAACTGTTTGTTGTGAAACGCGTTGGTTTCGTGCTGGTGTATTTTTGGAGTATGATGATTGAAAAAAAATAAAAAGAAACTGGGAAAGTTTTTCCGAGAGTGCGGACTCATTTCCTTTTCATAAAGGAGTTGGACGATATATATATATATATATATATATATATATATTCTCGCTCCTTGTTGCGTCAAGCCGCGCACTCCTGCACGGGTGCGTGTCGCGAGCGACGCTGCTCGCTATAATCTCCGCTACTTTTCTTCTCTTTTTGTAAAGAAAACAGCACTCGCGGGAGTAGGATCTAAGGTTTTATTATTCGATCCTTTGAGCACCAGACGCGTTTCGGCTCCTGCCTTTGTCAGTGGTACACTGACGCGCGTCAGTGTACCACTGACAAAGCGTCTGGTGCTCAAAGGATCGAATAATAAAACCTTAGATCCTACTCCCGCGAGTGCTGTTTTCTTTACAAAAAGAGAAGAAAAGTAGCGGAGATATATATATATATATATATATATATATATATATATATATCCATACTAATATTATAAAGAGAGAGCCCAAACCTTGGAGGCGGGTAATCTCAGTAACCACAGCACCCATCTAAGCATGGGTGGATCTAGCGGATCTCGCGTACGCGAAATTGCGGATTTACGGATTCGCAATCCGCGAAGATACGCGAACTCTCGCGGATTTTCCCGTTTTTTGTGTTGGCGAGCGTTCGCGCCGATTTTGGGACAATTTCGCAATTGCGAACTTACTTTTCGGCACGCAACGGCCGCGACTATGTTGTTTCTACGTCTGGTTTATCTCACAGGTTCACAGCACCCTCTGTTTCACCACTGCCACCCTCTGGGACACCCATGCCACCCTCTGGTACATCCTCACTGCCACCCATTAGGTTTGTTTATCACTGTAGTTTATGGGGGGTGAAAAAAGCAAGCACACCTCCCCTACTTCAACTGCCATGAATTAATTTGGGGTTGATTAATGTGTCAGTTATTTAGAAAGTTCCAGTCTGGCTGGCACCTGCTTCCTTCCTTATCTGTAAATTGCTTTCTGTTGCAGTGAATTTTTTTTTCACAGGACCTTTATGGTCTACTTGTAGCTATTCTATGAGCCTGCTGTTTGGGTCATAGCAGGGTCATAGAATAGTTGCAAACTCTGGAGGGGCCCCTCAGGAAGCACTACAGTGAATGTTACAAATGTTAAGTTTGAACTTTTGCACCTGCTCATTGCTTTCAGTTTAGCAAAAATCGTTTTTTCTGCAATTTCGCGCGTTTTTTGGGGCGCGAATCCGTGCGAGATCGATTTCGGAAGCCGCGAATGCTTGCGAATACACTCATTTTTTTTTTGCGACGTGTATGTTCGCGTGCTTTTGTGCGTGTTCGCGAGGCGCTTGTAGCTATACGTTTGCCAAGTTACCCTAGCGGTCGTACACGGGCGCGGCCATCTTGTTTGCGTGACGTAATTCCGTTTCCGGCCGCTATGTGTAATCTCGCAAACTGTGCTGCTCGCTAGTACAATTTCGCGCGTGCTCGTGAGGAAAATCTTGCGCGAACTTACCCACGCGGTCGTGAACGGGCGCGGCCATCTTGTTTCTCATTCATTGCTATGGTTCTGGGCATGCTTTCTGTATCCTCTCTGAATCTCTGCCATTCTTTGCTTGTTTGAAGTTTATTTAATCTATTTTACTTATTATCTATCCCTCTATTTTTCTAGCTGTATATTTTTGTGTTTTCTGCTACTTTTAGTTACTTTTAAACTACTTTTTTAAACTCTTTTCTTTTCTTCTTCACTATTCTATTTCTTCTTTATCATTTAAGTTTATTTCTGCCCAGACCATGGTAAAGGGAGCTGGGAAGCACCCTGAGAAGGGGAAGGGTCCCGCACCCCGTGCCCGGCTCCCGTGCGGGCATTTGAGGGGGGAGCAAGTGGTGCCACGGGAGATCTTCAGCGCGGAGGAGGTGGCCGCGCTCATCTTCCACGTCCAGCGCCGCCTCCCCAAGACGATCCTGGGAGGCGGCAAAATCGCAACTGGCTATGGCATCCGGGAGCGCCGGAAGCGGTGGGAGAAGGTGTGCCGGGCCATGTATAAGCTCTCTGGGGTCCGGCGCACATATAACCAGGCCACCCACCGCTGGACCGATGTCATGGACCGGGAACGGGACTTGCTGGACGCGCTCGGCGTAGAGGTCCCCGGGCTTGGTGAGTAGTAGTAGCTATTCATCACTACTCTGTTTTATCCGGCTCTGTTATTTGCAAATCTTTGTTCTTTACCAAGAGCAATAATGCTGCCGATTACATTGTAGGTAAATTATATTTCAAAATCTTCTATGCATTTCAGGTGCACTGCTCTCCTTCTCAGTAGCCTTGCTTGCTACTATGCTTATTTGTTTTGTAAATTGTGTTCATTTCATTGGCCTGAGAAATTATGTATGAGTGTAGTGTAAAGATAAGAACTGCGTAATGCTAGACACTAAGGGTCATATTTTCAATTACCGGTGCATCCCTGCAAAGTAGCAGGGATGCGGCAGTAATTGTGTGCCATGCCACCACCACCCATTGGCCCAAAACGTCATAGAAGCCTTACGCATCTGTGCCGTAAAGGCGGCGCATTGCTGGAGTTGCGTGCCAACGATGGCGCAGCTCCAGCAATGCTCTGGGGTACCCTATCTCCCCAATGCTGCATCAAGCCGTACGTCGGCTTCAAGCGCGCAGGGTTTGACTCATGCATCATTGTCTTAAAAGTGACTGATTGACATCTTGTAGATTTCCCTCAGCCACTTTTAGGATTCGTCCCTGCGCAGGTACGCCCTCCCTTGCGCCGGAACGCCCCCTGATGGCGCAGGGCTTTACACCGTGATGCATCGCCCATAATTTTTTTTTTTAATATATACGCCGCACCAACACCATGGCGAGTCTTTTGTTCTGCCGCTGCGTCACAAAAGTCACGCAACAATGGAGGAAAATGAGCCGCAAGGGACTTCTAAATCAGCCCCAACAGACTGAAGTCCAGTCCTTCCTTTAGACACATGGCTATAAGAAGAAATAGTGGTGGTGGTGGGTGGATTGATAGTTTGAGTATTCACTGACCTGCAAGCAGGATGGACTTTGTCTGTCACTTCGCGTGCTGCGGACTGCTGCCTGCAGTGCCAGGCCTAGGCAAACCTCTTTAGTAGTCTGTTTATTGAGTTACATAGGAACTTTCTAAGTCAACGGTCCGCAAATCAGGCAATACGAATAACGTAGTATA
Source organism: Lissotriton helveticus (assembly GCF_964261635.1). Lineage (NCBI taxonomy): Eukaryota > Metazoa > Chordata > Amphibia > Caudata > Salamandridae > Lissotriton > Lissotriton helveticus. The sequence continues at coordinate 1,915,362,008 of NC_136065.1, forward strand.
CCACATGAGATAGATCCCGTGGAATAGTTGTCTATCTATTTGCTATTTCTCCAAAAAATGTTGTTATTGTTCTTTTGAAATGGTTGATTTGGTTGACAAATCTCATCCATGTTTTCTGGTCTTTCTTTCTTTCATGTTGTACATCAGCTCCCCCCAAGGGCAAGAGGACACAGGAGGAGGAGGGTGCTGTTCAGGATGCAGGCCAGGATCGGGCAGGCGAGGGCTCCTTTGCTGGCCCCAGTAAGTTTTAATTGTAATAAAGAGTACCTATTTTTTCCTAGCGTTCCTCATTCGATTTTTTCTAAATCATCTTTGATCTTCTTGTAGACTGGATATAAATTCTTATCCTGGCTCGAATATGACTCCCTGTGGTATTACTAGATTATTCTTATTAGTCTGTCTGTGTAGCTAACTAAGATTGGACATTTGGCAATTCCATTGGACTCCCATTCTATTCAGCAATAGCTCTATGCACTGTCTCCTTACTGACTAGATAGTGTGGCAGAGTCATTCAGCTCCCGAAGTCACCGATGATTGATCCCCAATGATCTCTAGATTATCGTACGCAGGACAAGAGAGTACGGAGTCACAGCACAGTCAAGAAGTGTCAGAGGCACTCATGCTTGCAAAAATTCCAAAACCTTTAGCTCATCCACTCTAGTCTGGAGGACCAAAAACCACAGAGTCTATTTAAGTTTAAAAGCTTTATTAAAAGTAAACACATTTATTAAAATCTACTTTGTCATAAAACTATTTAACTGAAAACGGAAAAGTGCTTAGTGCTGACGATTAATTGGACACATTTCTTGTGGTCGAGCCGAGCTCTCACCTGGTTTGAACTTGATCCTGGTCGTGTTCTTAGGAGTCAAGCTTCTGTCTGTTAGGAGAAAAAGTGGTGCGTGTTAAAAATAAAAAGCAAGCATTCATCAGTTGTGCATAAAAGTGCAGCAAGACAACAGCCTTCCCTGGAAAAAGGGACATTTTTACTTTAGAGTAGACAGTCACAAATTATTACATTGTATTCTGTTTTTTTAACATTTCTCCTAGACCAAATATTATATAGTAGTGAGTGGTGTATTCTAACATTCTTAAATGTACTTTGTAGGTGTAACATCTGGTGACGGGGCCAGCGCGGAGGTGGCGGTGTTGGGCGAGGACTCGGAGGACTCTGGGGAGGAGGCGATGCAAGAGCCGGCGGACGGTCCTGTGGGGGTTCGCACGGTGGTGGCGGGAACAGGTAAGCTATATATTCCTTACTTATTGAGATTGAAGACTGCATAGTGTGCTTTCTGGACGGGTGTATTACAAATCAACCAGGTAGTAGCCTCCTCGAAATGTACTTCGACTTAGCTGTGAAGTTTTTGGTGAGAAGAATTCCAATAAGTTCTTAGACGAACGTGATGGATGGGATGAACGAAAAGCGAAAGAAGGGTGTAAGTAAGTGGGACGCGAAATTGTATGATGGCTGGCAAAGAAGAACGATATGTGTTTGCTTGGCCCCCGAGGTGGCTGGGAAGGAAAGAATATGGTATGGTGCATGGCTGGGTCAATGATGAAGCAAGGATGGGTGGAAGGACATCAGCCTGGGTGGGTGAAACAGAAACTGTATGTGTGCATATACTTTGAATGAATGGATGCCTGGAGCATGGTATTCTCTGACTCTTAGATAGCACATGTGTATCTATAGAGAGTAGATGGTCGCTGGATGAACTAAGTGTTACCTTGAAGAGCATGTACCACCGCACCCGCACGTCCGTTCCAGTGTAGGGAAGGCAAGGAAAAGAAATTGTAAATGTGTCCAATACTACCATGAATAGTAGCAGTACTTTGTATTGCAACTGCAAGCACAGCATATATCTGGTTATTACGGTGGACACTCCGTACCTCTCTTAATAACTTTAGTTTAGTTGTAGTGCGTCATTCATGTGTGGGTGTATCACTGTTCACTCAATATTAAGCAAAGCACCTAAAGTCATCCCATATGTCATCAAATACGTCCCATGTGAAGTGATAGATAATCAAATTATTTAGCTTCTTCATTTTCCTTTTCTAGTACTCATTTGCACTGTAGGGTGAAAGGTAAATTAATTAAGCAGTAGCCCTTGTAACAGAGTATTCTCAGTGCCACCCGTAATAGAAAAGTAATAGCTTCACCACCCGCATGTACTGGACGGGTACAGTAACGCAAGTCTGTCTCACTCATCATGGTGTGCAACTGTTTTTCTCGGGTGCAAGTTCACTGTGCTGCCATTCTGCCGGCTTGCATAAGATAACGTACCAATTTTCCTAAGCAAGAGAGAAGAAGAAGAATAAGACTGGTGTACTGTCATAGTCGACTGTAATGGAAGTCCATAGTGGTCGTAGAATTTGTTCATTAAACTACCACTAATGTTAGAGCAAGGATGCAGAAGTGGGAGGTTACATAGATACTGTCCTCAATAGTTATGTACTGTGCTTTCAATTTGCTACTTGTACTGTGACCCAACTTTCGGCTCAATCACTTTGTGTTATTAATGCTAAGGAGCATTGGTTACAGACTATGTCTTTCTTTCTTCATATAGTTGCTCCTTCCAAATCAACATCACGGAGGGAGCAGGCGCGAATGGCCCGGCAACGGAGGCTGGATGCCATTGTCGCCGAATATCGGCGGCTGGTGGCCCTGGAGGAGGAGGAGGACACGCAGTTGACCGGTGCAACAACAACATCCTCGACTGGGACCGCTGCATCCTCCTCCGTGACCCCACGGGACGCCAGCATGCGCAGTGCTCCAGCGGGACCGAGCCGGGCTAACAAAGCCAACCGCCACCGCCAAGCAACAGAAAGACCAGCTGCCCCCCACAGGAGCTGCAAGGCACGCCAACGCCGCCTAGGAGTCCGAATGTCCTACCTGGAGCAGGAGGTCCAGAACTATAAGAACTTGGTAGAGGGCCTCCGCTTCGAGCTTGCCACCCTCCGCAAGGAGTATGATGCCCATGCCGCAAAATGCACCAGGTCCAGCACCCTCCAGTAGTGGAGTGTCCCTTGCCCTTTTTTTATAGACTTTTGGGGGGTGGGATTTGGGAGTTGGGATCGTTTTGGGACTTTTCAAAGACAATCGTTGGGGTTAGGGTGGGTCTTGAGGGAGATTATTTTGTTAGGGCTACTTAAATATACATTTTTAAACTTTATCTGACCATACCTGTTTTTTACTGCCTTTCAGTCTGGTGGGTGGGGGACGGGGGTGTAACAGTAAGTTTGTTTTCCTGAACAGTCGTAGGACTTTAGTAGTACTACCGTCAATCTCTCGTCTAGTCCTAAATAATACTCCATTATACTACCTCCCATCAAACGCTTATCTTACCTGTAATTTGTGTTAGAAATTAGGGCTAGGCCCAGGGCTGGCTCCACGTGAAATGGGGATTAACGTTGGCAATCCTGGGCGGGTGAAATTTCCTCATTGCGGTGGTACTAGTGGTGTGACACAGTGGCAGTTGCATGCCTATGGAAAAAAAGAAAACGAAACCTGGTTTGTCCTTACTGTAGCATTACAACGGTTACGGTACCATCGAGAATATAGCAGGTGACAGTACACTAGAACAGTGCCATAATGTAGCCTAACAAATGGTAAAGTATTTGCTTGCAAGTATAACTAGTATTTGCGTTGAATTTATTTGACATTGGCTCCTACTACTAGAAGATATAGTACTGAAGCTGAGTAAGTCTAGAAGATATCCTCGTATTCCTTCACCAGCCTGTTGCTATGACCTTATCCTCCCCAGCAAGTGTGTGGAATTATTGATGTCCTTTTAGTCAGACATCAAGCAAAACAACACAGCCCGGGGGAAGAGGGTTAGGGTTTGGAAAATGGATGGGAATGGGGGTTTCTTTTTGGGTAGGTTTTGTTGAGAGAAGAAAGAAAAAGCACAGCATGGACAAACAATAATTGAAGATAAAGAGAATCTTTGGGTACAAACTAAAGCTAAGCACATGCAGTCACACTCATAGAATAAAACAATGGATACTGTATCTGTATTGCGTATGTTGTTGGAGTTGTCCTGTTGAATTTGGTAAGTAAGTTGCATGCAGCAAACAATTCCTCTTATTGGCGGCACTCCTCCATTCCAGCTGACGCTTCGTCCATCAATGTTGGTGACCTCTGACAGAAGACACCCTGTCCACTGCCTGCATGGCGGATGTTGACTGAAACCCGGCCTGTAATTATTGAACGGAAAACAGGAAGTGCTATTACAATACCACTGATAAATAAATGAAAGGTATGTACGCTGTGTGGTGCAAAAAGTGACACTTTGATTTCCCTAATAGACAGTACAATATTTTTGAAATTGCGTGCTCTGTCTGAGTCACCTTTTTAAGGATAAATAAGTATGGCCAAAATATTATAGCGGATCTTTCCCCTCAAGGTAGGTGTACTGTAAACTGTGTTTTAGAACAAAATTTGACCTTCCCAGCAATGCTCCCACCAAGACCCATACTAAAGCCAGTCGCAAAAATGTAGAAGACCCCCAATCAGATCTCCAAAAACGATGCCTTGCAGAAAAATGGTGACAAAACGTACTTTGAAAGTAACAGTAGGCCCAAATACAGACCGTGGATTGTATTCAAACCACTTGCAAGCAAGCAAAAGTATCCATAGCCAGCATCGCTCCAACAGTGCTCTAAAACCCCAGAACTGCGTTGCACTAGAACCCCCCGAAACACATGCAATCCTGCTGCTAGGGTGAACCCTAACGAACCCTAACTTACAAAAAGTGCCAAAACTGGTGTTTCCTTATGGATTTTGTCCAAAACACTTCTATCCGGTATTAGGCCTTCCCAGGAATGCCCCAGGCAAGACCCGCCAACCCACCTGCAAAAAACCACCCGACAACACCCCCAAACAGCGAAAAAGCTAAATCTCATACTTACAATATCTCTCGGCCTTCGGTCCAAACGCGGCGCTGTGCAGCTAGGTCATCATCAATCATCATAACTCCTGTTTTCCACCACGAATTTCCTGAAAAGCAAATGCAATCAAGATTAGACTGTCGCAGCAGTGCTTCGACAGAGACCCCGGCCGCAACCCACCCACGAACAGCAGGAAGCCCCCCAAAACGCTACATTGAGCAAGATGTCAGAAGAAATAGCAAAAAAAGGCTGTTCCTTAAGGATTTTGTCCAAAACACTTCTATCCGGTATTAGACCTTCCCAGGAATGCCCCAGGCAAGACCCGCCAACCCACCTGCAAAAAACCACCCGACAACACCCCCAAACAGCGAAAATGCTAAATCTCATACTTACAATATCTCTCGGCCTTCGGTCCAAACGCGGCGCTGTGCAGCTAGGTCATCATCAATCATCATAACTCCTGTTTTCCACCACGGATATCCTGAAAAGCAAATGCAATCAAGATTAGACTGTCGCAGCAGTGCTTCGACAGAGACCCCGGCCGCAACCCACCCACGAACAGCAGGAAGCCCCCCAAAACGCTACATTGAGCAAGATGTCAGAAGAAATAGCAAAAAAAGGCTGTTCCTTAAGGATTTTGTCCAAAACACTTCTATCCGGTATTAGACCTTCCCAGGAATGCCCCAGGCAAGACCCGCCAACCCACCTGCAAAAAACCACCCGACAACACCCCCAAACAGCGAAAATGCTAAATCTCATACTTACAATATCTCTCGGCCTTCGGTCCAAACGCGGCGCTGTGCAGCTAGGTCATCATCATCAATCATCATAACTCCTGTTTTCCACCACGGATTTCCTGAAAAGAAAATGCAATCAAGATTAGACTGTCGCAGCAGTGCTCCCAGACACCAAAAATCACCCACAAACACCCGGAACCCCGCCAAAGAGCACCTCAAAGGCAAGCAAGTCAGCAAAAACGGCAAGAAATTTCCACCTCATATTTGGTCCAAAACACTTTTGTCCATTATTAGAGCTTCACAGCAATGGGCCCAAATCCGTCAACTCACCCGCAAAGAAGTACAACACCCCCACAAGTGCTGAGTCTTTCTTCATTGGGCGTAATCCAGCACTCTGCTTTGAGGGAAATCGCAGTCTGGAGGAGGAGGATAGAGGAGCATGTTCTTCAGAACTTGTGAACCTGAGGAATGTAGACTGCGGCACCTTCAAATCAATAAGCAAACAAGTGAAGACAGTTCTGCTGATGGTCTTGTTTTTGGGATTAGGTGATTAAAGTTTGAATTAAATTAACTGTGCAAAACAAAGAAAGAGAGACACACAGGAATAAAAGTGAATAAGGACGAAAAAGAAAGTTCTTGATTCATTGTCTCATTTTCAGGGCTCGGTGTCAGGGAATAAGAAGAAGATTTCGTCATCATACTCTGCGAATTCAGGCAGGATGAGGTCAGTGCCACCGAACAGAGAACAAATCCCCTCATCTACGTTGCCGTCCTCCTCGTCTTCATGCGGCGTGCTTTCTCGTACTTTGTAATCTGGTGGTATGAGGTGCTGATTCATCTTGATCATTGTCAGCCGCTCCACATTTTTGGGCGAGAGGCGGCTCCGTTTGGGAGTTACAATGCCACCAGCAGCACTGAAAACACGTTCAGAAGACACACTTGCGAGTGGGCAAGACAAATAGTTTATAGCCAGGTTGGAGAGCTGTGGCCACAATTGTTTTTTGCCATGCCAATACTGCAATGGCTCATCATTAAGAAAGACCTCTGTTGAGTCATTCATATAGTCCTGCACCATCGACTCAAGGTCATCAACGGTTCCTCCACTTTGCTTACTTTTTGCTGTGCCTTTGACATTTTTTCGAGAACCATACCCAAGCAAACTTAGCCAATCCTCCTCAGCAGCCACTGTTAGTGTTGTGTGTGGTGCAGATGATCCAGTTGCCGGTGTCTTTAACGGCTGAGAGGTCACTTGTGCCCCAGCCACAGGTGCAGAAGTGGATTCTTGTGACTGGGGATGGCCTGCTGATGCTGATGTACTGTCTTCTCCTTCAATAACCTGCCGTTCTTTTTCAAACCTCTTGGCTGACCAGGCTAACCAATGTTTGTACTTTTGAACATCTGCATCAGCAAAAGGAAAGAATGCTTCGCCTGCCAGCGCCTTTTTGTAGCGTGGATCCAGAATAGTAGCACAAATGTAATGCTGATCTGACTTGATCTTTTGAAGACGTTCATCACCACGTAGGCGCTCTAATAATTTCTCAGACAAAATAAAATGGTCTTTTTTTTGTACATCTTTTTGAAACTCAGAAGACACCGCCATCAGTTGGTGCTCCAGCATGCACAACAATGGGATAGCTTTTCCCAAATTACAGTCCTCCTGGCTGACTGCACGCGTGAAGAACTCAAAAGGACGAAGCATGTCTGTCAGGCTTTTAACTATGTCCCATTGCGCCGCAGCCATCCGCAGGTCCTCCTTCTGAGTTGTACCCTCTGTTAAGAAATAGTGATCGAGTACCGTATACTGCTCATACAGACGCTCAAGCATGTAGAAGGTTGAGTTCCAACGTGTTGCCACCTCCTGGATGAGTGCTTTCACTGGTATTCGACTTTGAAGTAGCAGCCTCCTCAGATGCTTCCGGGCCTTAAAAGAATGGCTGAAATGGTTGCACATTTTGCGGCAGGTGGTCATTACCGCGAACGCTGCACTGTCTCTATCACTCAAGAATTTTTGAACTACCAGGTTGATACAGTGCGCCAAACACGGCACTCTAACATAGTCACCCAGCGACATGGCCTTAACTATATTGGCGCCATTATCCGTGGAAACATAACCAATCTTGCGTTTTATTGGAGATAGCATTTTCAAGACCTTTTTGTCAAACTCGTCCAAAATGTTTTGGGATGTGTGACTTTTCTCCAAGCCAAACATGGCTAGTGTTGCATGTTTCCGAGCAGCTTTGAAAACTTTGTCCGGGTCAACACCTGCGTTTAGCTTTGCTTTAACACCTGAAAAAGAGACCCAGTGTGCAGTGATGCACATGTAATCAGCGCCTGCGCCACTGGTCCACATGTCTGTTGTCAGATGTATTGTGTGAACAGCACTCTTCTGCAAAGCTGCCCCAATCGCCTCCAGCACATCTTCATGTAGTGCTGGAACCGCAACTCTGGCAAAATAGAACCGGCTAGGAACCTTCCATTTAGGGCAGAGCGTTGCCACTAATTCTAGAAAACCTACCGCTTCTACAAAAGAAAAAGGGAGAAGGTCCACAGCTAGCATTTTAGCCAGCTTAGTGTTATACAGACGCGTCAGTGGGTGGTTGCGTTCATATGGCACGTCTGAAGTAAGCATTGTTCTAATGTTGCCCTGGACCAAGCATTTACGGGCTGATAATGACTTCGTTGACCCAATTTTGCTCGCTGGTGAACTTTTGTGCGTTGGTGTCTCACTCGCTCCAACACTCTTAGTGTGCCTCACATTGGGTGTGCTGCTGACAGGGGTACTGGGTGTAAGGGAAGTGTTTGACACGTCTTCTTCCTCCTCGTCATCATCAGATGCAACATCAACGTTTCCTTGAATTCGGCCTTTCTTGATCGCATCTAGGTGCGCAAACCATTGGACAGTGTGCTGTCTCCTAAGATGATCTCTCTGGCCTCCGGTACCATAGTTGGTACCTGGCTTACCACGACTAACTGCAAGCTTACAAAGGGTACAAATGGCAAACTTTGGATTTTTTTGACAAACAGTAAAGAAGTCCCAAACTGGGGACTTGAAGTGTCTGTGGGACCTGGAGGAGGCGGCGATACTGGTGGTGGTGGTCATGAAGCTAATGCCAGATGAAGTGGAGGATCTGGATTGCCCAACTTTTGTACGTTGTGCACTTTCACCGCCACTAATTAAGGTCGAGGTGGATGGAGGTCTCTTCTTGCCAGAAAGAAATATGGAAGCGGGACGAGTTGGTGTACTACTTAACTCCAATGATTGTGGTGTTTCCACTGCCTCCTCATCGACAACATCATCATCATCACGCTCAGCAGCTCTTCGGGCTAGGGTCAAAATGTCTGTTTGCTGCATGCCCGCTGGGGCTGCAGTGACCTTTATGATGACTGGGTCGTCGTTGGCAGAGTCTTCATCAGCAGCAGTATCCGCCACTTCTTGTTGAGCCTCATCACACTCCATAACTCTGAGACTTTGGACGAGCTTCCTTTTACGCTTAACTACCTTTGTCGGATCATGGTGTGCCTCACTCTCAGACGGCAGTGGTGCTGGTTCCCAAGTTTGATCCGTATCATCAGAAGGAGGTGTGCTTGAAGAAGATGTAGACACCACCCTTGATCTCTTCCTTGCTAGGGGTGTGGAAGACAATGAAGGATCATCAGGAGGAGTGGCTTCCTCAAATGATACCTCGCCTTGATTGTCGATTTCCTGATGTGCCCCTACTTCGGGAGGGACAACTATTGTGGGCACTTGTGACCCTCCATGCACCTCTGCTTGCGCATCTCCTTGCGCTGCCTCTCCTTCCACATGTACTTGGGCTTGTACTTGCACATGTGATTGTTGTTGCGGCTGTGGTTGTTCAACACTCGTCAGATGAGCTACAACAACCTGTGTTGATTGAGGGACATTGCTGCTGCTTTCTTGCGATGAGCCAACATCACTGGTCGATGGTGATTGAAGAACTATACTGGCTGCCTCTGCAGCACTCAAGGGCTTGGACTTAAGTTGGCGTGGTGGTGGTGGTGGCACTGAGCCCAATGGAGCGGGGGTGCTGCTGCCAGCTTGGTCCCCAGCAGATCCCGCTGCTGCTGCAGGCATACTTTTTTTTTTACCACCAAAAAAAGGGGCGGGCGGCACACCAGTCTCCTTGGTAACTTGCTTCTTCTGCTCCTTACTGGCACCTTTCTTGCCAGAGGAGCTACGGGTTACTTTTTTTGGGGCCATCTTCTTCAGAGCAGGTCAGAACAGCAGGCAGCAGTTGCACGAGTTGCAGAGTTGTCTGTGTCCAGACGTGACGTCGCGTGACGTTATGCTGCACACACACACCGCTGCAGGACTTCTTCCTGGCACTGGTGGTTCTCTTGAGTCTTGTGCACCTAAAAGCAATGGAAGACAGAGGAACATCAGTTCAGTTATACACCCCAAAAAATCGACAAAACACAGAAAAATGAGCACAATCCCATGCCATCCATGATGTTTACATTGAAGACACCCCACAGAAAGACTAGGGACATGCAAGTATGCAACACTCACTACCCCTGGGCATAATGGATGAAAAGTAGGCAAAATAAGTGCAGGCCTCAGACACTGCCTCTCCTCAAAATGGCCCCTTACACCCCAAGCACATGTTGCCTGTACCAGCCAGCAGCACTCAAGATGGCCACCACCACCACCCACATGGCCAGTCCACATCAACAGTACACCCCAAAAAACACAGAAAAACAGCCAAAAATCACCACAATCCAATGCCATCCAGGATGTTTACATTAAAGAGAGTGAGACCACACTACAGGCACACTCAGTCCATGCACCACTACCCCTGGGCAAAGGGCCCCACCAGCAGCCCCAAAAAAACGACAAAAAACAATAAAATCAGCACAATCCCAGCCCATCCATGGCCTCAATGGTGTTTAAATTCAAGAAGACACCCCTCAGAAACACTAGGCCCATGCAACACTCACTACCCCTGGGCATAATGGATGAAAAGTAGGCAAAATAAGTGCAGGCCTCAGACACTGCCTCTCCTCAAAATGGCCCCTTACACCCCAAGCACATGTTGCCTGTACCAGCCAGCACTCAAGATGGCCACCACCACCACCCACATGGCCAGTCCACATCAACAGTACACCCCCAAAAAACAGAAAAACAGCCAGAAATCACCACAATCCAATGCCATCCATGATGTTTACATTAAAGAGAGTGAGACCACACCTCAGGCACACTCAGTCCATGCACCACCACCCCTGGGCAAAAGGCCACACCAGCAGCCCCCAAAAAACGACAAAAAACAATAAAATCAGCACAATCCCAGCCCATCCATGGCCTCAATGGTGTTTAAATTCAACAAAACAGTTGTATCATGCACCCCTAACCAACCCTGGTCCTACTGGATACTGTGGCTACCCACAATATAATTTATTTAATGTTCTGAAAAAGTTCCAAAATTGTACTTGCAGCAACTGTAATGCCCCAAACAAACTTACTTGTGAAAGTTGATTTGTAATCCAAAAGTGATCCAAAGACAGTCAAAAAGGCCTCAAATCCAAATATCCAGCAGCACCCACAAAAAGTAATCCTTCCAGCTCCAGATCCAAATGAAAGTGACCAGGAGATGGACAAAGCACTGGGAGGAGCCTGCTGGACAGGAACAGGAAGTTGGAGACTGTGGGGCACTTCCTTCCTCCCCCCCCCAAAAATGGACTCCTTGCAAAAAAAAAGGCCATGCAAATGTCAACCTGAGCAGTGATTCTGATAAAAATCATAATTTTCTGAAGGTTTATCCTGTTTGCTGGTGATTTTCTTGTGCAGAATTGCAAAATCTCTATTTCGCGAGTGCGAGATTGTTCCTTTCCGCCGCAACTACGTGTTCGCAATTGCGAACTCTCGCGAGCTGTGCTGTGCAAGGTGGCAAGCCGCGATTGCGTATTCGCGGGCGCCAAACTCCCGCGGGATCACGCAGCAAGATCCAAAATGGCGCGGCACTCGCAAAGAAAAACAACTCGGCAAACGCTAAATGACGGAAAGTGAACGCCGTGCACCACGCCGCGCGCCGCAACCAAGCAAAAAATCCGCCGCGAGCGGATTCACGGATTTTCGACAAATTCGCGAGAGTTCGCGGATTGCGAATTTGCCGAAAATCCGAAAAATCCGCGATCGGAGCGGATTTTACGCCCATGCTTACACCCATCACAACACCCAATACAGTATTGGAAAGGGCAGTTGCAGCAGAAGGTCATAGGCTATGCAGACGGCCACCATATACATTTAAAAGGTAAAAGAACCGTGACAGCAAAGTAGTCCCTTGTGGGCGTGTCTGCGTTCTGGTGTGGGCGTGTGCTGGGGGCGTGACATACGCTGGGGGCGTGTGGTTTGTTCCGCCCTTCATGCCATGTGAGTCGTAATTGCGCCGCATCAAGGGGCACGCTGGGGGCGTGACACGCTGGGGCCGTGACAAATGCTGTGGGCGTGTGTCTGCGCTGTGGGCGTGTGTCCGCCCTTCATGCCATGTGAAGCACCAATAACGCAATTGCGCAGCATCAAGGGGCACTCTGGGGGCGTGACAAACGCTGGGGGCCTGTGCTACATTCCGCACTTCATTCCATCTGGGTCGTACATTAATCAGATCGTCTGCTGTGGCCGTGTGCTGGGGGCGTCACAAAGGCGTTCACCTCGAAGCGTGGTAAGTAACCATTCGTAAGACTCCCTTGGGGGACTGCCCCTTGCGTCACACATACTGGGGGTGCCGAATGCAGTGTGTGCTTTGGCCTGGGTGCATCTGAAAGGGCCGAACGCAGTGTGTGGCATGGCCTGGGTGCGTCTAAAAAGCACTCGGGCCGAAGAGCATCGGTGTGGGTCATAAAAAAATAAGAACAGCTGGAAACAATCATTCAAGACTCACACAATTCTAATTGTTAGATGGTCGCCGCTGGCCCTCAAGCGGGGGCACACGCGACTGAACGTGTCTGCGGGGACAATTACTGCTGCCTCTCATGCGCGCTGTTACTGAACTATCACATTAAACCAAATTACACGCACCTGCTAACATCAGCCAGGGCTGTAGCCGGGCTCAGGCTGCGGATCACTACACTAATTACATGCGCCTGCTAACATCAACCAGGGCTGCAGGTGGGCCTCAAGCGGGGGAACACGCGAATGACCGTATCTGAATACACACATTACACACATTCTATTTCATACCCGGACAACGTCGGGACGGGCTGCTAGTATATATATATATATATATAAATAAATCGTTATTTTTTACTTCTATAATTTTTACATCAGTAATTTTGATTCAATATTTTTATACATACCTGTGTAGGTATGGGAGTCAATATTTTTGTATTCGATATTTGTTTCCGATATTTTTAACATTGATGTTTTTGTCATCGATTCACAACCGAGCACATAATAGCAGTATAGGCTGTTGCCTCAGACTGCACTGGTTGTTAAAGGCCCTGAACTTAGAGCCTATAATGAGGGAGTGGGCCTTTAACTACTGGTACAGCGTAAAGAAGAAGTAATGCTATTTTTACATTCCACCCAGAGAAAGTAGAGTGCTCTAAAATTAAAAGGGAGAAACAAAAAAATTAAATACTGAAAAGTTGGAGCAGAAGGTCTATAGCACCAATTATTGGCTATCAAACACTCGATTGTCTTCAATGAAGCTCTGAAACTTATTAAAGTTCTAATGCTACATGACAGCCCGATCCTGAGGGTTTTACCGGTTGGCCCTCAGCACAGATTATACACCTGAGCTGCAGGTAAGGAACTATTATGAGGGGGGAGGCCCTTAACAGCTGGTGTAGCTTGAGGCAGAAATGCTCTAAGCCTGTTAGAAAATTGCAACATGTGAGGGTAAATTGTTTTAAACTAAACCGGGAGAAACAGAAAGAGAAGCATTGTCTGTATGAGCCTTTATTGGCCTTAAGACACTTTGTTGTTCTCAAAGGAGCTTGCAATATTTCAATGTTCAAATACTAGTGCATTACATAAGATAATGTTGAGAGTGTACTACCTCAAATATCAAAAGAGCCTGGTATTACATTTTTCATAACCCCTTGAAAGTAGATCTAGTGAATTTATAATCTTGCAACTGAACATTCCAATATGTTGTGCTTTTCCTTGCCTGAGCTGCTTACAGAAAGGCTTTTGGAATATAAATGCTGCATTCAGACCCGGGCACATAACAGTAGTAAAGCTTGCTGCTAACTGTCACAGACAGCGTATGGCCTATGAGGGAGAGGGCCATTAGCAACGAGTACAAAGTAAAGCAGGAGGGTTTTCCTGCTATTAAAATATTCCAACTACTGAGGGTAGGATGTTCAAAATCAGAAAATGGAGAAACAGGAAGCCAAACATCGGAAAGTTGGAGCAGAAGTGCTAAACCCGGCATCATTGGCTCTCAGAGCCTCCATTGCTTTTAAAAGCGCTCTCAACATACCAAAGTTCTAATATAATATTATATTCATATATTGGTTGATAAAGGCCTTGTGACCAGATTATAGGCCCAAGCTATAGGTGAAGGCCTTTTAAGAGGATGAGGGCCTTTAACAGATGGTGGAGCCTGAGGAAGAAGGGAGAAACAGAAAGACAAGCTTTGGAATGTAGTAGTGGAAGGTCTAGCCACTATTGGCCATGAGACCCTACATTGGATATTGTCCTCAAAGGAGCACGCAACATTCCAATATTCTGCTGGGAGGAGCTTGGCGGGCATCCGAGATGGCCGCTTGAGCACAGCGCTCTCCGGACCCTCGCCGCTCCCGACATTTTATCCTGGCTGAATCCTGATTCCTTGCAAGAATTCGTGTAGGGGACGTTTGGCTGATTACCCTGGCACTTTTCAGAATTCGATTTGGATCTCGTATTCCTGAGATATGGTGCTCTGAACTTTTGGGCTCCGCCCTTGAGGTGCGCCCGGGACGGGGTGCGGTACTGTAGCCGTCCTGCAATTGAACAACAACGGCAGGAGATCTGGCCTTGTGGGTCCCCTCTTCCTAAGTTTCGGTTTCGATTCTGTTCCGACTTGGGCCACGGATGTGGATGTCGTGTTGCGACTGAGACTTGGAGGCAGATCGGCTGTTGGGCTTTCATGTGACTTATTTGCTGGCTTGGCGACCTCTATCCGAGTTGTGCCCCCTTTTTATGTACTTTTGATCCTGTACTTTGGGTGTCGGGCCCGTCGAACCTGGTGGCTTGTCCTGTGACGCATCTTCAAAATGGCGGGCAGAGGGGACAGAGAGACGCGCAAGACGAAAACACCTCTGCGCGGAGCTCCAGTTCAATCAAATGTCATGGACCGTTATACCCATTCTAAGGGGTCCCCCGGAGCTGCCCTGCCTGGTTCTAGTATAGCGTCTGAACGAATTTTGGAAGAGTCGGCGGAGCCCTCCCTACAGGATATCATGGGCGCCATCTCGGGTGTGAGAGAATCCATCGGCCTACAGTACGAGGCCTTGGCCCACAAACTTGATACCGTGGCTATTGAGGTGAATCTGATTCGTGCTGATCTCGGCAAGACGAATGAGAGGGTACAATCACTGGATATTAAATCCTCTAGCCTTACGAATGATGTCTCGGAGCTCCAAACAGAGATTGGGAATCTCCGTCGGGGGAACGACTTTATGACCCGTCGCCTGGAGGACTTTGAAAATAGGGCGCGTCGCTGCAATGTTCGCCTGGTTGGTGTACCGGAAAACCCTGAACCCCACTCGGTGGATCTCCTGGTTGAGGATCTGGTCTTGAACCATTTGGCCCCTTCTGGTCTCACAAAATTTTTCACGGTGGAACGTGCACATCGTGTTCCAGGGGGCAAAGTCAAGCCGGGAGCCCCGCCGAGACCCATTGTAGCGAAGCTTTTTCATTATAGAGACCGGGACGCTATCCTGCAGGCCTCGCGGGTGAAGGGCCCGGTGGCCTTTGAGAATGCTACGGTGAACTTTTACCCGGACTTTTCCCAACAGGTTCAGAGACAACGTATGGAGTTTCGTGGTGCCAAGAAACGTCTCCGGGATCGGGGCCTACGTTACGCCATGCTCTTTCCCACTAGACTCCGGGTTGAATACAATGAACGTACCCTTTTCTTTGATCGGCCAGATGCTGTTAATGACTGGCTGGACTCATTGCCTGACCGTCCTCCTGAGACAGACTCCGCCGCTCACCCTGGTGGTGCCGAAGGTGGTGTGGAGATCTAACTGTTCGGCTCTTATGTCTTATTTTGAATACATTCTCAGGGGTGTTGGCCGGCGTCCCTCTACATTGTGATCATTCTGTCTTTCGTTTGTTATTTTTGTTCTTGCTGAGTTCGGGGGGTGGATGGAACGGAGACCTTTCCTCCTCCGGGGTCTTTGTGTAGAATAGGGGTTCTTGGGCGACAGGCACACTGCAGGTTGGGGTGGCTCTTTAGCTTTTTGCAGGGGTGCAGGGTGGGGGGTGTTTCTCTTCAGTTTGGGGGAGGGGGGTTGGGAAGTTTTTTCTTTTCTGTGTGTTGTTTTCAAGGCGAGTTGCTCCTGTGTTTGCTGCTGTTTCTGATGTCTAGCTCATGGACGAGGGGTCTTGGCTCGGGCGGTTGGGATGGGGGGTAGAGGGTTGAAATTTCTTTCCTGGAACGTTAATGGCCTGGGAGATCGTATTAAGCGCAGTGTGGTCTTAAAATGTATACGACGTTTGTCACCGGACATTGTTTTCATGCAAGAAACCCATTTGATTGGTAATGTTTGTTATGCAATGAATAGATGGGGCTACCGCCTTGTGGCGCACTCGGGGTTTACCTCTGGATCTAGGGGTGTGGGTATTCTTGTTCGAACCTCCCTCCCCCTGGCTATCGATGAGGTGATTCATGATGACCGTGGGAGATATACTGTCCTGGTGGGTAGATATGAAGGCCGCACCCTATCTCTCTTCAATGTTTATGTTCCCCCGGGTTTGCAAGCTTCTACTTTTACTGACTTGGGCCGTGTTTTGTTAGATCTCCCTGATAGCACTCTCTTTCTTGCCGGTGATTTTAATTCGGTGCTTTCCGGCCTTCACGATCGCCATCCCCCTAGAGATACCCCGCAGGCTCAGCAGTGGTTGGGTGGGTTTTTAGATACCTTTGGTCTTGTGGACTGCTGGCGACTGTTGCATCCTACTCAGCTCCAATACACCTTCCATTCTGGGGCCCATGGCAGTCTGTCCCGGCTGGATTATTTCCTGATGCCCGCGGCCCAATCTTCGGCGGTTCGCGAGATTTTACATTTACCGAGGGGTATTTCTGATCACTCGCCGATCTGGCTTCGTTTCGAGGTTGGGGTAGAGGCGGCGGGCCGAGTGGCTCCCATTAACCCTTGGTATCTTTCCTCCCCTGAGACTCGTACCCTCTTGCTCAAGTCCATGGATGCATATTTCCTGGAAAATGAGGGGTCGGTCTCTTCGGCTGTGTCCCTGTGGGAAGCTTTTAAAACTGTGATTCGTGGACAGGCCCTTTCCTTGATTGCTGAAGCTAAGAGGGCAGGGAGGAAGGAGGTGGTGGACCTTGAGGGGGAGATCTCTGCTTTGGAGGACGAGTTGGAATCTGGTGTCACGCCTGAGAAACTCCATGCCCTGGGTCTAAAACAGTTTGCATATAAATCTCTGGTCACTGACGCTGCAAAGGTGATGTTTCGTGAGCAGCAGGGCAGATTGTACGATGTGGGTGACAAGGCGGGCAAACTCCTAGCGTGGTTGGACAAGAAAGAAAGAGTTAATCGTGTGGTGCCCGTGATTCAGTCTGCGAGTGGTGAGAATGTGATTGATCCGACCGCCATTGTTGATCGTTTTGCGGAATATTACCGTGTGGTATATGCTCCCGTGTCTGTGAGGGATGTTGCTGACTCCCGCCTTCTTCTGCGTGATATCACTTTGCCCTGTGTCACCGACTTGGACCGTATTGCTTTGGACTCCCCTTTTACTAATGATGAGATAGCCAATGCAGTTCGATCGCTCCGTTCGGGCAAAGCACTGGGCCCGAACGGTTTGCCTATTGAGTTGTACAAATTACGCCCCGATACGGTGGCGCCGTATCTTCGCGCCATGTTTCTAGAATCTCGTGAGCGGAACATACTTCCTTATGATCAGCGTCTGGCGACAATCGTCGTCATTCCCAAAGAGGGTAAACCGCGTGACCTCTGTTCCTCGTACAGGCCCATATCCCTATTAAATGTTGAACCTAAGGTGTTGGCTAAACTTTTGGCGACCCGTCTCCTTTCGGTTCTTGGGGAGTTGGTCCATCCGGATCAATCTGGCTTTATCCCGCATCGCAACACTGCTCTGAATTTACGTCGCCTCCATGGCGCGCTGGCGAGGGCGGGGCTTTTGACTGAACCGGCCATTTTGGCGTCCCTGGATGCCTCCATGGCCTTTGATACTGTGGAGTGGCCCTATTTATGGGCGACACTTGAGAAATTTGGATTCGGGTGCGAGTTTATTAGCTGGGTTAGGCTGTTGTACGCGGAACCTCTGGCGCAAGTTGTAGTGAACGGTAGAGTGTCGGCCCCCTTCTCCTTGGGCAGGGGTACCCGTCAGGGTTGCCCCCTGTCCCCTCTGTTGTTCGCGCTCGCTCTTGAACCGTTGGCGGCCTGGCTCCGTTGGGAACCGTCCCTTAAAGGTATTCGTTGGGCCCCGGACTTCGAAGATCGCGTCTCGCTTTATGCGGACGACATCCTCTTGTATCTTACTTCTCCTCGCAAGTCTTTATCTGTTTTATTTGACGTTCTTGCGTCCTTTGGCGCTAACTCAGGCCTCGTCATCAACTGGTATAAATCCTGTGTATACGTTTTATCTGGTATCTTGCCTCCGTTGCCGAGTAGACTTCCTCTTCAGGTGGTCCGGGATGGTTTCAAATACTTGGGGGTTTTTGTTACCTTGGATCCGTCCCTTCGTTTTGATCGTAATCTCCTTCCCCCGTTGCTTAGGCTCCGTTTGGACGTTGCCCGCTGGCGCAAACTTCCCCTGTCTCCACTGGGTCGGGCGGCCCTGTTTATGATGATGTCACTACCGCGGTTTCTCTACGCTCTCCAGAATTATTTTGATCCTATCCCCAAGACCTATTTTCGGGAGATTGAGAGCCTTCAGAGGCAACTTATTTGGGATGGGCGACCGCGCATTGCTCTCGCGAAACTGTCCATCCCGTGGTACGATGGGGGCATGGCGCTCCCCGATATTAAGAGATACTACTGGGCTTCCCATCTGTCCGCTATTAATCACGCTATGTTCTCTCCGGGTCGTAATCCGGCGTTTGAGATGGATAAACTTCAGCTTCCGGGAGGTGACTTTAATAGAGTGCTCTATTCTCGCTCCGCTGGGCGCCATCTTGTGGGACCTACTTTGATTGCTTTGACAGTGTGGCGTGCTGCGAATGTGAGCCTGGGCTGGGAGGATCGCTTGACGTTGGCGACGCCGCTTTATGCTTCGGAACGTCTGGGCGGTCTTTGGTCTTCCAAGGGTTTTGACCGTTGGGACTTGATTGGGATCTCTAAAGTGGGGGATGTCTATTCTAAGGGTTCTGTGCGCCCGTTTCAGGCCCTCCAGGCTGACTACGGCCTGAGTAGTCGGGAATTCTTCCGTTATTTACAGATCAGGCACGCTTTGGTTTCGGTGTTTGCTCCTGGTGAGATTCCGCCTGACTCTTCCCCACTTGAAGACCGTATCCTTGACGAACATCTTCCTGATAGCACTATCTCCCTGATCTATAAAAAACTGATTAACAATCGGACTGACTTATTGGCCCGACTTCGGGAACAGTGGATGGGAGATGGGTTGGAACTTGATGATG
The DNA here is from genome assembly GCF_964261635.1 of Lissotriton helveticus. Lineage (NCBI taxonomy): Eukaryota > Metazoa > Chordata > Amphibia > Caudata > Salamandridae > Lissotriton > Lissotriton helveticus. Next base: position 1,915,381,413 of record NC_136065.1, read on the forward strand.
AGGATTGGCAATCGGCCCTCTCCTCTCCGAAGGAGGTGGCTATACCGGCTCGGCTCCGTCTGGTCCAATTGAAGATCCTTCATCGGGTGTATGTGACGGGACCGCGACTGATGGTGATGGGCTTTTCCTCCGATGGACTGTGTAAGCGTGGATGTGGTTTGCGTGCTACTTTCCTGCATATCCTTTGGGAGTGCCCGATGGTGGCTGCTTATTGGGTGGCCGTGCTTGATCTGATGACTGTGGTGACAGGGATATCCTTGCGACCGGAACCTCGTCGCTGTCTTTTGAATGTTTGGGAGCCCACGGACTATTCGGTGGCACAGACTAGATGGGCCACCCTGGGCTATATGATTGCGAAGCGAGATATTGCGCAACTCTGGGGGGCCTCCAGGCCCCCTGCCCTCTCGCAATGGGAGGATAATATGGATTGGTCCATGTTCCGTGAGAAAACTGTCTATGTGGCCAGGGGTAGACCCAGGGCATGGGTGAAGGTGTGGGGTCAATGGAACGAATACCGTGGTGACATTTGTACTCCTCCTCTTGTGGACACTATCGAGATTACCCTATCTCCTTAGGCTAGCGTTCCCGGACTCTTCATATAGGGACTGAGCTGGTGTCCCCGGCTCTTCCCCCCTTCTTCTTCCTGATCTCTGCCCCCCTCCCCCCCCCCCCACTCCGTACTCCTTAGTGCTTAGGATATTACTACTGCACCTCCACTGCGGTCCCCCCCTTGCGTCCCTTGGGCTGACCTTCAGTGATACACTCTCGCCTTTCTGTATGTTTGTTTTTTCATATAACTAAAACCTGTTTTGGTCCTGTATATAATGTGGAGTATTGCATTGTTGATTGACGGTTACCTCTGCGGGCATATGTGATATGTGTCTGCTCCTTTTTAGCGGCTGGCCCGTGTGGTTGTAGGCCCATCCTTGTACATTTCTGCTTGCTCAAATAAAGGTTTTTAAAAAAAAAAAAAAACATTCCAATATTCTGATATTAGTTAGTGCATTATGTAATCTGCTGTTGAGGACTACTTTGGAATATTGAGTACAAGAATATGGTGGCACACTAATATCATGGGAAAACATTTCAAGGGACAAAATATCAAAAGGTAATTAAATAGAGGGAAGTATAGATTTACTACTTTTAACTCTACATCGTTGTACTTTGATGAAATATATGTGCATTATTCAAATTTTGAGCCGGATTCTATGGTTGTGTATTACAAGAGTAAGTTTGTTTTCACAACTCTCCTGGGGACAGTCTAATATTGGTCCACTTGGGCGTCACCATGTATTATTCAAATGTTTGGCCCACATGGGCACAAGATGTGTTTGTCCTCTCGGTCCTGGTGACCATAGGGGAAGAACCGAGGTTTAGTGGTTGGAGGTTCAGTCATCTTGAGTGTGCTGTCTATAACAATGGAAGGTATTCGTTTTGGCGTTGGCCTTAATCTTCGAGCTTGGATTCAACTATGTATACAGACCCCCTGGCCAGAGTAAGGGTCAACGGCACAGTGTCTAGGCAAGTGAAATCACACAAGGGTATGAGACAGGGATGGCCACTTTCACCCATGCTGTTCCCACTTGCACTTGAGCCATTAGCGGCATAGGTTAGGACCGACCCGTTGATAAAAGATATCCCGATTGGCGGAGAAAGGGAGGACAACATTCTCCTGTATGCCACTCCATATATTCCAATTATTTGGCAGTTACTCTGGGTATCAAATAAATTGGAGTAATTCATTGATATTTGTAATGGCAGGAGAAGTGCCTCTCCTGACAACAATAGGATGAGCGCTAGTAATTAAAACAAAATTCAAACATCTGGGAATAGTGATCTCACAAACAGACATGGCACACTGGCAAAAGTTGCCGCTGTCACTAATGGGACGAGCAGCCATCTTTAAAATGATGGCTCTACCATGCCTAATATGTATACTACAAAATACCTCATATAAGATACCATTGGGATATTTCCAAAAGATAGATTCTCAGATAAGATATGGGATGGGGCAGTCCCCAGATAGCATTGCATAAGTTGCAGAGTGGTTCATACGACTGGGGGACAGCAGTCCCAGATATACATAAATATTATTGGATGGCCCAGCTGGTGACGATCAATGATTGGGTATATGCGGGAAGAGAGGAACCGGCATATCGAGTGGATCACTGGTTGATGGGACAAAGGGGGTATCTGGAAGCCCCGTATAGCAAGAAAGCATCGGATAAGTAACAGACACATTCACGAACAACAGTGAGACTGTGAAGAGAGGCAACCAAATTCTTGGGCTGGGAAGGGAAAATAACAGAGTGCACTCCTCTATGGGGCAGCAATCTCCTGGGGGAAGTGCTGGCCTAAAGGGATTCCACGCATGGGCATTCCTCAGTATAGATTATCTGAGGGATATTTGGGGAAAACCAAAAGATGCTAGAATTTTCATAACTGCAGTTAGAATATCAAATGTCAGACACTGAAAAATCCAGATACTAACAATTGAAATATGCCCTAATGGCACACATTAGCAGGGGAGAACAAATACCAGAAGCCACACCACCTGAAGACAGAATACTGATAGACCAAATATCGGAAAAGGCAACCTCACTTATCTTCAAAAAGATTATGAATAACACACCAGACCCATTACTAGGGGTGGGAGGAATTTGCGTAGTCGCGTTACGCAAAGCTCCGCGAAACGGTAAAAAATGTCCTCTAGCACGCAAAAGTTCAGGGAACACGCTAGTTCCGCCCGTTCGTGATGCTTTTTTCCTGTTCACGGATGCTGTTTGCATGCTCGGGGAAAAATATCTTGCAAACACGCGTTTTAAAAGCGCGAACAAGCAAAAAATTCCGCAAAGCTGCGGATTGCAGGATTTTTGGCAATTCCGCGTTTTCCAAGGAAAGCGAAATTGCCCAAATTCAGCAAATTCCACGAGCAGAACGGAATTCACCGCCCAGGCTTACCCATTACTAGTCCTTAGGGAGAAGTGGGAGGCGGGTATCGGCATCTTAGAAGAGGATGATTGGCTGGAGGTCATACAGAGCCCTAAGGAGGTAGCTATAAGAGCACAATTTCGATTGATACAAATTAGAAATATACATAGGTCCTACACAACCAGATTGAGACTCTATCGAATGGGGAAAGGTGATTCAGATATGTGTGCCAGGGGATTTGCGGAGGAAGGCACATTCTTCCATACACTATGGAGCTGCCCCAGGCTTCTGAGATTCTGGAGGGCAATCATGACCATAATGTCAAAGGTAACGGGAATGGCAGTCCCATTAGAAGCCAGATGGCATTTATTGTGTGTTATGGGAGAAATAAACTGGGCAAAATATAATAAATTATGGTTGATGCTAGCAGATGTAGCAACCAAAAGAAACATTGCCAAATCATGGGGACAGGCTCAGCCACCAACAGTGAAAGATTGGGAACAAGACCTAGATTGGTGCTGTGCGGCAGAGAAAGTAATTTACCAAATGCGGGGATGTCCTGGCAAATGGGACAAAGTCTGGGGAAATTGGGTAAAAAACAGGGGACTATAACCATGGGAACTACGATAATCTGCAGATTACACAGAGGTAGATGCTGTCTGAGGGCATGCGATGGACTATCAACAGATGTAGAGTAGAAATATGCAAGTCTCATCGGGTAACAGGGACTGTCTCCTGGGAATGGACTGCATGGATGAAAAAATGTAACTGTGTTCGTATTATTGTACTATGCATCAATGTATCTAATAAAGTAAGAAAATATTTTTTTTTAAAACAAAAACAATGGGAGGTATTAGACACTATGGTTACTTGAGACTTGCCTAAGGATTGAGACTTATAACATTTGTTTTTTACCAGCACCAGCACTGTTGTTTAAATATGAACTGACATTCTTTACAATTATCGTTTACCTTCTTTTCCAACTCCGTTTTTCGAGCATTAAAATAGCTGCTCTATATGGTATAAATTACAAGACATGGATTATAACTATCAACATAATTGTGACATGGTGTACTTCATGTAATGTGAACCACTGCTGTATGCTTACAAAGATTATCAATGAAAATTTGCTTAGCCTTGGTGCTAGTAAGTTTCAATTCTATTAAGGACTCGGAGGCAAGGATTATGCCATTGTTCCTTCGCTTTTATTTTCAACACAGCAGCGAAAACAACAATACAAACTACATTTCCCATCCATGAACACTTGGGAAAGAAAGAGTTCAAATATGAGTCCTTCCACTATGTCCGCACTCCTGGCAGCTCATATATTGCCTCAGCGCGGGTTCCTCTTCCTCTTTCTTCGCGCGAAGCATACGTGGAACAGTTTTCATGCATCCTGTTTTGGACCATCATTTCCTGCAAAAGAGTCAGTGTCAATAACTGAACCTCCGAACTTCAACAGCAATAACTCAAGAAAAAACTTTCGCAATGCAACAACAGTAAATCAGCTGAAACAGTTCAGAGAAAATAGGTTACTTACAACCATACGGGGAGGGTCCACTTCTCTGAAGTCATTGGGAGGGATAATCCTCGCCTCCGAGTCCTTAATAGAATTGAAACTTACTAGCACCAAGGCTAGGCAAATTTTCATTCTATGGCAGGACCGGAGGCTTCAGATTATGCTAGTTCAAAGCTTGTCGACAACTATCCTCGCCACTTCCAACATTGGCTTGAAATAGAACTTTTTGAAGGTGGAATCTGAGGACCAATCGGCCGCTCGCATGAGATCCTCTAGACGTGCCCCTAGGGCAAATGCTTTAGAGGCCATGGCCCCTCTGGCAGAATGGGCACCAAACTGCTTGGTATTAATCCCCACCTCCTGCATAACCCAACGCACCCATCTGGCAATGGTTGGTGAAGAAACTGCCTTGAACGACTTGCGTAACGCAATAAGCAGCTGTCGTTCGCCCGGAGGGCGGGAGTCATCAATCATCTCTTCATAAGCACGGAGGCATTGCACTACACAGAGCTTAGGGGAATCCGGAAAAGCCGGATAAGAAATAACCCTCGTGTGTGATTTCATCCGTCTACTCACTGTAAAGGAAACACCATCTGGCGGAAACACCCTGGCCGAAATATCCAAAGCTCGACGTCAGAGACTCGCCTACAAGACACCAGGCATAACAACATAGCCAATTTGGAGGATACCTCTTTGCGAGAAAGGTACCTGTTTGGTTGCCAAGAAAGAAAAAGGTTCAATACCCTGTTCAAGTCCCAAAGAACTGAGTAGCGCGGCTCCGGAGGGAGCGAAAGACGAATCCCTCTCAGGAGACGGCATACCAAAGGGTGTTCCCCACTGGGGACCCCTGAACCATGACATGACCAGCCGAGATTGAGGAGCGAAAGGTATTGATTGACCTATACGCCAGCCCATCTTCTGCCAAACTTGCCAGAAAATTAAGGATGTGCACTACATCTGCCACCACGGGATCGACAGCCCGTCGCACACACCAACGACGCCATCGATGCCAGGCTGATTTATATTTCCTGGTCATGCTATCCGCCCATGCTTTGGAGAGTAAATCTTCAGCCTTTCCCGAAAGGCCCGGGAGCGTACAGCGACGCCGGAGATCCTCCATGCCATCAGCCTCAGGGACCCTTCCTGGACCAACCGGTGGGGAACCTGATCGGGATTGAGCAGAATGCGAGGAGAGTGGGGGAGTAGGATTGGAAAAACCCAAGAAAGTTCCAGAAGAACCGGAAACCAGACTTGAGATCCCCACCATGGCGTGATCAGGACTACGTCCGCCGCCTGACGCCGCAACAGCGCCGACACGTTATTATGGAGAACGGGGGAAATGCATACCCCTGCTCCTTGGGCCAGTCCTGCAGGAAAGCATCTGTTGCCTCCGCTAGAGGGTCCGGGCGCCAACTGAAGAACCTCTGAAGTTGATGGTCCAGACGTGACGCAAAGAGGTCCACTGAAAAGGGACCCCAAGACCCCGACAGGAGAGAAAACACTTGCGGATCCAGTTTCCAAACGCTGGAATCCAGGAGGTGTCGGGAGTGCCAGTCAGCCACCGTGTTCTCCTGACCCGGCAGGTATTCCACCGTAACCGAAACCTGGTGGTCCAGGCAAAAATACCAAAATTCCTTGGCCAGGTTCGCCAGCATCCGGGACCTGGTGCCCCCCAGGTGGTTGATGTACCTGACAGCCGAGATATTGTCCATCATGAGAAGGACACAGGACTGTACCCTGTCCTTTGTCCAGCACTGGATGGCAAAGGACCCTGCCAGTAACTCTAAGCAGTTGATGTATGACGACTGCTCCTGAGCAGACCAGGCTCCACTTCGTGGAGAATTCTCCGCAACGGGACCCCCTTCTGGAACGGCTGGCGTCGGATTCGATTGCCACATCCGGTGCCGAACCGAAAATCGCCCGGCCATTCCAGGCCTCCATGTGGGTAAGCCACCACCGCATCCCGTCTAGCACTTCTTCCGATAGTGGAATTGACTGAGAATACATCAGGCCCTGCCTGAGATGGTAAGCCTTCAGATGTTGTATGGCCCGGTAATGCAAGGGCCCTGGAAAAATCGCCTGAATCGATGATGAAAGGAGGCCGACTCTCCGTGCCAACTGCCTCAGAGAAATCTGGGGCTTTGCCAAAGTCTGGCGCAGCTCGTGCCTCATCTTCGCCATCTTCCTGGCTTGGAGACTGAGAGTGGAGCCCACGGAGTCTATGCTGTACCCCAAAAAGGTCGCACACTGGACGGGAACGAGGAGGGACTTCCCCTCGTTGATGACGAATCCCAACCCCTGGAGAAGGTTGATCGCAGTCTACAACTGAGACGAAAGCCACATGGGACACTGATCCAGAAACAGCATGTCATCTAAGTAAACAATCATCCTGGCCCCTCGCGCCCGCAGAAACTCCACCACTGGTCGAAGGACCTTTGTGAAGCACCACGGAGCGGAGGATAGACCGAAAGGGAGTGTGGTGAATTCGTAGACCTGCCCGTCCCATCGGAACTGTAGGAAACATCGATGGGGGGAAAGACAGGAATCGTAAGGTATGCGTCCTTCAGGTCGAGCCTGACCATCCAATCCGAAGGCCACAAAACGTCCCGAAGGAGATGTATACCTTCCATTTTGAAATGGCGATATGCCAACCACTCGTTGAACTCCTTTAAATTGATAACAGGCCGATGGCCGCCACCGACCTTTTCGATCAAGAAGAGGTTGCTGAGGAAACCTCCCGGGTGCTCGCAAGCACAGCAAATCGCCCCTTTTTGAAGGAGGGCGAAAACCTCTTCGTGCACCAAGTCTGCATCTTGCTTTGAAAAGGAAATGGGACGGGGCGCTGATGCTGACAAGGACGGCCATGGAACTCCAACTGGAAACCCTGCACCGTCTGCAGCACCCAAGCGTCGTTTGTGAGGGAAACCCAGGCTGGGAAAAACTGCCCCAAGCGCCCCCAACCCGCAGGCTCGCTGAGGGCAGTACACTCACCTCTTCCGGCACGCTGCTGCCGGCCACTCTGGTCTCCACGGCCACGGAACCTCTGTCCTCTCGTGGGATAAAAGTTGTTAGAGCGGGCATTGTCCTGGAATTGCCCACGTCCGGAGCCTTGCCCACGATCTGAGCTACCTCCACGGCCGAACGAGTGGCCCCTGCCACATCCGGCCTAGTCGAAAACCTGAGGGGTAAAGACTTTTTTAATGTTGCCACAAACTTGCCTAATTCTTTGACGAAAGGGTCCCCAAAGAGGTCCCCTTGCGCCACTGCGCCAGCCTCCGACGAGTCGACCTCCTTCTCTCCGTGGACAACGCGCAGTTGGCGTTCACTAGGAACACAATTGCCCTCTGCGCCCAGTTAGAGAGAACCTCCGGGGAAATAAGATCACCGGACACCTTGGCCTCTTCGGCCATATCCAAGATTTTGGTCTCCGGCCCCACAGCATCTAGCAGTTTATCTTGGCAACTGCGCCACGATCGGTCGATGCCCTGTTTTGTGTCCCTGATAAACTTAGCCAAAAATGTCACCATTTTGGGATCAATGTCCGGGGTCAAAGCCACCTTGCCCTCCAAGAAGGGACGCGGGCACTCCGCCCTCAGGCGGCTGCGAGCATCCTTATCAACAGGCTTACGCAGGCGACTCGCGTCATACTGGGCCACCTTGTCCCCGGGAACCCAGTCTGAAGACCGAGGATGGACAATTTGATCCGGATCCAGCATATCGGAAGCCCCCGCCGAGGTCTGGGACCGAGCTGGAAGCCAGGACCTAGAAGAACAAGCCTCCTCGTCAGAATCTGGGGACTCCCCATCATCTCCAGTAGCATGAGAGACCGTTCCGGGAGAGGGAGGGCAAGCCTCAACTAGGGGCAACTCGGGGTGGGGTGGAACGGCTCCGTCGCCGAAAGCGCTTTTTTTAAACGCTCAAACGCATCAGCGTCCACCCCCTCAATACAGGGCTTCTTAGCAGGGGGGACGAGGAAGGGGGAGTCGGGAGAGGGACCTGTGGCACAAGGGCTGCTAGCTTGGTAAAGGCCTCCTCCATCTTCGCTGTGAGGCGCTGCTCAAGGGGAGCCATGGCCTGATCTACCGCCCTTTAGATAGAATCGTCGACTGCCTGATAAAAATCATCGTCCAAAGGGACGTAATTAAGAGGATCCTCCTCATGGTACTTCCCACTCTCGTCCTGCATCATGGGTTAATTTAGGCTCTGCAGGGGAACAAGAGCGTCTGATAGCAGTACTTAGGGGTGGCCAACAGGCTCAATTTCAAGCTGGGAGGGGGCCCAGTTCAATATGGGTGGTGCTAAGGCACACAGTACACGGGCAAAGCCCTAGGGGGAACACTCCAGCCCAACTATATACGGGGCAGCCACCCGGGACAGTGTTCCCACAGCACCACAATAGGGCACCAGAATTACGACTCCGCAGGGTGTCCAGGTACCAAATTACAGACCCACCAGGGCGTTGTGCAAAAGAATTGGGCAAACCTACCCCTTAGGGTGTCACACCGTGTGGCAAACGGGCAGCTAACAGCCTGTGGTAAGTGCACCTGAATTTCCCTCTACCAGGGCACCCACTCGCGCGCACCATAGAGCTAGAAGACTGCCCCCTGGCGGCGGGAGGACCACACCGCACCTCACACAAAAATCGGGCCAAAATCGCATCGGGCGCGCACACGCGGCCCGTGACAATCAAGGGGATCTGCAAGGAAAGACCTGCACAAGCACCAAATCGCCAAAGACAACAGCGCAACAAAACCCCCAAGAAAAGCAGAAAAACGACTTAACTTGCTGCTGAGCAGCGAAGAAAGAGGAAGATGAACCAGCGTTGAGGCATTATATGAGCTGCCTGGAGTGCGGACATAGTGGAAGAACTCATGTTTGAACTCTTTCTTTCCCAAGTGTTCATGGGAAATGTAGTTTGTATTGTTGTTTAAACTGCTGTGTGGAAAATAAAAGCGAAGGAAGAATGGCATAATCCGAAGCCTCCAGTCCTGCCATAGAATTGTGTTCATGTATAATTTGTGTATACTAAACCTGCAGACTATAAATCATGCATTGTAGTACAGTCCACTCTATGTAGTTTCCCATCAGTTAGTCCTTCATTTATGTTTTATATGTTAGCGTGATGACGTAGTACACTTTTTAACCATTCACTATGAGAAAGCCACCCACCCGTGACCAAGGTGACCTTTTCGGCGAAACGCATTGAGAATTGTTTTTTTCTGCATGTAACACGGAATAATGGAATAGGCCTTCACATGTAAACTAATCTGGAGTGTGCCTCTCTTTTGTTTCACAAGCTAGGAAACAGGTGAACACTGTGTCTGCCGCCATGGTCGGGGGCTACAGTGAGGGGATTGTATATATCATTTTTTCCAAGGTAGATGGTGAGTTAGCCATAGAAAATCTATACAATAGGAAAGTGGAAAAGTGGATTATTATTTGGGACATACAAGTGTCCACCTCAAAGGATGAGGTCACCGCCTGCTAGATGTCACACAAGTTAAATAAAATGAATTAGTGCTTAATCACTGTTAATGTCACAAAGCACGCAGGCTTAAACCAAAAGTAAATGTATAAAGTTGTTTAGCACAATAGGACTTAATAATTATCTCGGAGGTGCTGGGTGCCTTAATTGGGATGGAACTGAAATTCATTCCAACGTTGTGGAACTGCAGGTCGGATACTTTTTTCAGGAGGAAACGTTTTTTAAAGTTTCTAAACTGTCTTCTGGTGACAAACAACCACAGAGTACACTTTTATGGCTCCAAGGAACTCAGGGTAGGACACTTACATACTCTCACTGTGTCAGGAAGAAGCCAACAGTCAAGTTCAGTCCAGGTCCTTTTCCTGATGCCACTAGTCAGCTGGTTCTTGCTATGCTTTGTGATGTGTATTTGTATAGGGCACAACTCACCCAAAAGAGTATCCAGGTGCTGAAGCAAGAGCTGTATAGACAACCAGGGTCAGGCTAGGCGAAGAGCCTGGTCTTCAGTTGTTACTAGCGAAATGCAAGAACTGAGGAGTAGGCTCTGATATGCAGGGGAAGGTATTTCCATGCTTCAGGAGTCAGGTAGGAGAAGGCACAACTACTGGATCTGATTCTGTGCATTTCGTGGGTGTGCACAACTAGGATTCGGTAGAGTGGAGGTGTCTGGTAGTTTTTTGGAAGTTTGTGCAGTTGCTGAGGTATGTGGGGCCAATGTTGTCTAAGGCTTTGTATGTGTGACTGAAAGGTTTGAGGAGTGCTAATTTGTGTACTACCCAGAAAAGGCCTCTCACAGCTGTTTTTGTCCCTTTCGTCATTACCCTGAGACCCCATTTCTTTTTGTCCTGGGTACAATAGGCAGGTCAAGTACATCCCATCAGGGTTCCTCCAAGGTCATAGGTCCACAATTCGAGAAAGCATTCTTCAGGGAGTGACAATGGTGAAAGAATGCTAAGTTGGAAGGAGAAGCCACCCGATGCCCTTTCAAGGATGGACTTAGAGACTTTGACTCCAGCTGACCCACAGGACTGGAATGGGTCTATCCAAGGCCAGTGGTGCTGGCCCCCTGATTTCACCTGAGGAATTGGTGGAATGGACCTTCTGGGGATCCTGGATTTTTCCCTGGGACTTCTATGAACTGGCTCTTAACTCCACTGAAACACAGTTACCCTGTAAGTAGCCAAGAGGCTGTGGGGCCTGGACAGAGTGACAGGGGCAATGTTTTGCTCAATGGCTATAGAGGGACTTTGGAAGACACCTCCCCATATGCAAACGAGAGAGAGCACTAGGAGCCCAATAATGGACAGGATGGCTGGGGAGCCTTAAACTCAGGTCTCAATGAAAAGTGCCTTTGATGGCCAGTAGGCCTGAAGAAAATGCTTCTGGAAGTTAAAGCTGGCCCCAAGGATCACAATAAAATCAAGAACAGCAAAATCAGCCCATTGAAGCCTGAGAAACAGCCTGGTCTCCTGGGGCAACTGGACAGAGAACAAAAGGAACAGTTCACAACTAGAAACCAAGATATCCCCTGGGGAGGGTCAACCCCACATGGATGTTGTAATGCTCTATTGTTTTTTGTAAATTTCTTTGTGGAGGCCGAGTGCATGGGCTTCTCCCTGGATTCAGTGCACTTAACCTCTTCGATGCTCATGACGAGCTCAGCTCATATTATCAAGAAGTGCGATAAAATTATCACCGCTTTAGCGGGAGGAAACTGCCGCTAAAACTGCCATAACGGGCTTGATAATATGCCCTTGTGACATCCCATAGCAGCCCAGGTTCTGGTGTTAACTTCGGGCAGCTGGAGAAAGTGACAAAGGCACCTAGGGCATATCAACAAGGCGACGCTATAAAATTATCGCTGCTTTTGCATCCGTTTTCGGGCGAAATGAGGTGATAATTTAATCGCCTTATCAGCAAAGACACGCTATTGCGTGTTTTGCTGACCTTGCCCCAGTTACAACGCCCAGCTTTGCATCTCTAATGGGATGCAAAGTGGGCGTTCCTCCCCGAAATAACTGGAGAAATGTCGCTAACCGACCTTTCTCCAATTTTAAAGCTGCATGCTAACAGGGAGAGTGATAAGAAAAGTAGCGCTAACCAAGGTTATTGCTACTTTCCTTACGCATGCTTGTAATCTGATTTAGCCATGTAATCCAATGGGAGGTGGATTACATGGCTAACAACACCCTGCCCTATCAGCAAGCAATTGCCAGTCGCAGTGCGATAATCACACTGTTTTCCAGCTAACCCTTGGATTTCTATCACTTTGGAGATATGCGTTGCTGATAGCACGCTATCTCCGCGATAGGAACCAGCGTTAGCCGGCTATAATTATCCTAGCGCTGAGTGCGCTTAGCAATAATTATCGCCTGGCCTTGCTTATATGCCCCCAAGAGCTTTCAAAACTAGCCTCTGAGGGCTCCAGACGACTAGGGAAATGCCCGAGAGAATAAAAGGTCTGTCCACCTCTGATAGAGGGTGCCCACAAAATGCTAAACAGCAACTAGCATTGTGCCAGAGCGAATTGCATTATCTATAGGAAAGCAAGTAATATTTTCCATCACTGATACACTCGCATACAACCAGCATAACCCAAATCATTTTTACAAATGAAATTCCGCATATTAAGCGTTGATAAATAACGCATAATTACCAGCCTCACTTTTGCCAATTTTTGCCAGTGGTTTAATTCAGCACTAATGTTTTTGCACTGCGCATGAGCATTACTGTGCGTGACTTTAGTAACTATATGTATGGGATGAGGTCTACGTTTCTGTCCAGCCACACACATATTTCATGGATTATCAACTGTTTTGAACTTTGCGGAACAGTACACTGCGCTTCCTTTAACTTGCACCTCCAAATTCTTTTTGCTCACTCAGTTGATCGACATTACAATCCCAGTTGTACTGCTACACAGCGCATAACATCAGTTAGCGCTATGGAGTCGCCCAAGTAAAATATTAGTGAATATACTCCTAAGAATGGTGAACCTATGTGTGCTAGTCTTCTATCTATAAGTCATCCCAACATCTACAGAGGTGGAACTGTCTCCTACAGTCATATTTGCTTTTGACAAATTATTATAGACTTTCTTGCACCCCACCCTTTTCTCATTTGAATAAAGCAAACATTCCTGGGGACATATTCCCCTAGAAATGAGCGCATTCAATTCTGCATTTAAAGCTGATCTGGCAAAAAAAGAGTGCTTTCCAACATGAGAAAAAGGCGGATACTCGAGGGGGCATGGGGTGGGGTCGAGGGTGCCTTGGGCAGAGCTGCAACACCCAAATGGTTGTTTATATAAAGACCTACTCCTGCCACTGATCTTTGCAAAGGCAGAACCTCCTGCCATTACAAAATGGCAACCAGAAGCATGTCTGTCCAGCGGGAAGGTGGATATAGCAGGCTATCGTCCCAAAAATATGAAAGCAGCGGGGCTGGGTTTGGGGGCAGCATGAGTGGGGGCTCATCCATGAGCTTTCGCCAGGGCTCTGGTGGTGGCTACAGCATGGGTGGAGGTGCAGGGGGCAACTACGCCCAAAGCATTGGCAGCAACTATGCTATGAGTGCAGGCGGTAGCTTGGCAGGTATGGGGTCTGGAAGGAACATGAGCAGTTTTGGGGCCAGCCAGGGGTCTGGATTTTCCATTGGCCAGGGAGGAGGTTTTGGCGTTAACCAGGGGGGAGATTTTGGTGGCGGCCAAGGAGCATGTTTTCGTAGTGGCTTTGCAGGAGGTTTAAGGAGTGGGCTGGGATCAGGCTTTGGAGGTGGCATGGGAGGTAGTGTTGGTGTTGGTCCAGGAGACGCCTATGGTCCAGGATTTCAGGGGCCTGGGAGTGGTGGAGGTGGTTACGTTAGTGGGATGGGCCCTGGTTTCCCTGGTGATTATGGGGCCCCTGAAGGTCTTTTCCCTGGCAATGAAAAGCAGACCATGCAAAACCTTAACGACCGCTTATCTACCTACCTGGAGAAGGTGCGCGCTCTGGAAGCAGCAAACGCGGACCTAGAAGTCAAAATTCGAGAGTGGTATGAAAAGCAGATCAACTCTGGCACTGCCGGCCCTGATCCTGACCAAAACAAGTACTTTGAGACAATTGCTGAACTCAGGAGCAAGGTAAGAAAAGGGCATCCTAACTTCAACATTTAACAAAAATGGCGAAATCATCCCCAAACAAAACACGCAACAGAATGGTTTATTTTTTATTCTTCAATGTCTGAAAAATGTTTGGATACTTTATGATGTCAAACTTAATTTTGCATGTTTTTTTTTATTACAACGCCCTTTCAGTGCAGCACTAAGGCTAGGAATCTTTGAGGTGATGAATACCCACAAACTTAATGGAGACTGAAATGTAAAAAATATTCTGATGCCAAACAGTCTTTGCCAAATCAGGGTGTAAATTGGAAATAAATGCTACCTGGAATTCAGTAACAAAACAGTTCAAACTATTGGGTAGGCTCCTTGGGTGCAACAGTAGGCAAACCAACAGAATCCGCTGAATCGATAACTTGTGTGTGCCCTGCCTTGTGCACATTCTCTAGGCAGGAAGATAAGTAAACATGTTATGTTATGTTATGTTATAAGGTGAAGCTTTCCTCAGATCGCTCCATCACTCATCAGGTAACAATCATTCCTGAAGTTGAGTATTATCCAATCTGATCTACTCATACAAAGGCTAGTTACAAACCAGTAGCAAATAAATCCAAAAGCTTCAGGAAATGCAAAATGAAGCAGTTGGGCTTTGCCTGAACCTAATGAAGACGACTCATGTCACTCCAGCGCGCAGGGTGACTTTTGCGCTGGTGCCGCAACAATGTTTGTTGGCGCCTCCCCATCCATGGTGGAGGTGGTGAGCACCTCCACCCCAGATTCACTCACCACCACCTTTTAACAATGCCCCTCAACTCTCCATCACCCGTCTATCTTAGATGCATTTAATTTGTTATATAGCGCCACACATACCAGTGTAGGGTGTCAGAGCACTTTGCATCTCACACACACATTACAGAGACAAATATACGTGTGTAAATCAACGTATAGGAATTAAGCTCCACCTGACCTTGCATCATGACTGGCAAGGTGTCCTAATGCTGGACAGACGTTTTGAACAGGGCTTCCCTGACCCCAGAACATGTTAGTAAAAGAAAGGTGCACTCCGGTGGCATCTCAGGTTATTGCAGGAAAAATGTTCAGCAAAGCGCGCTAATAGCTTTGGGGCTAGGAGTGAGTGGTAAAACGACCTAGTCCTACACAAAGGGAAGGGTAACCCCAGGATTAAGGAGAAATGTTTCACCCGCTCTACCTTCTTATCGCATTATTTGTCAGTTCAATCTTTCTGTACTCTGCGATTATCCCCTACTGTCAGAATGTAAATATGCATATAGAAAGTTCTATAGACAGTCGATGTTGTTGTATTTAGCCTGTCTTCTAATCAACATACATGGTGCATCTAACATACAAAAATTAATTTTCTGACCCAAACCGACTCACTTTTTGTACCGCGATTCTGTTTCTATGTTCAGGATTTCTTAGGGAAATGATTATTTGATGTTAAAAAAGAAAAAACAAAGGTATAAATTGGCTTGATACATTTCACAGGTGATTTGGTAGGTGGGCTTGACCCAATTTACGGCTAAATCAACCCACCGGCATTACAATCCACAAGTAGCTGGAATTTTCAGGGTAAGGCATGATGACGCGAGGGCCAGGGTCCTTCCTGAATGGATAGGCTGATGATCGAAATCAAATTAAAAATGGACCATATCGATGTGTGTTCATGCACTTTCCTTGACAAATATTAACAAAGGTTGTAGGTTTACAACAAGGATGCTCTTGTCAAAGACGGTAAATAAGATCACATTTTTAGCATGCCTACATGTATCCTTTTGGACAAGTGGGAGGATGTGCACAATTGCAATAATCAATAGGGCACGTGCAACATTTAATCCAAAAGATACCCTCTTCTAGACATTTAAAGCATTGCTTCTAGCCACATTCAGATACAACATCACCAAAGTAAGTCTAATACAGGAATAAACCTTTAGACACAGGGAGACTCTGTCAGATCAACTGCTAGTAGCGCCATGAAGCCTCCAGGCGCGCATCCACATTCCAAGAACAAATAGAAGCTGAAAGGCAAAATGGTTGTTCTTGCTTGTGACTCTACTTCACAATGAGGCAGAGGCACTATCTGCCTCTCAAATTCACACAACTCGGCTCCTTATAAAAAAATTAAAAAAACTACAGGGCATATTATCAAGACAGGCAATAAAATTATCGCTGCTTTAGCGTCAGAAAACTGCCGCTAAAACGGCGACAATGGACTTGATAATATACTCTATTGTATTCCAATTGTAGCTCAGGTTAGATGTCCTTCACATCTAACATGGGTTTCAATTGGAATTCCATAGAGCATATTATCAAGCCCATTATCGTCATTTTAGCAGCAGTTTTCTCCCGCTAAAGCGGCGATCATTTTATCGCCTATCTTGATAAGATGCCCCTACGTTTTATTAATTTGAAATGTAATTAATCTTTGTTCCTTCTGCTGAGGAGGATACCAACTGCTTTCAGGCATGTATCAAAGTTGAGGCCCAGGGCACATCTTCCTGGAACAGGCAACTCCCAACTAATAATGCCCTGCAGTGTGTGGGAACTAAGGCTATAAACACATTTCCCTCAACCCCACGCACCACATGCACACACACCTGCATTTCATGTCTCTATTATTTAATGTCAAAGGGCTTCGTACACCGGCAAGCAACAGGATGTCTGCAAGTTGCAGCCTTTCTGTGGGCTGAGACGATTTTAGCATAATGTAGAGGCGGCTGGTGGTGCTTGATAGTATTTTCAAACGAGCCCTGCTGAGTCTTTCTTACTTAAATCGGAAAAAATACATTCTTTATATGAATTTCTTTTGAGATGAATGACTTATAAAATGAAGATGTGGCTCCTCGAGGGAGTGCTGCAGGCGGCGGGGCAGGGGAGAAGCAAGTTGGGGGTAGTAAACTTGGGAAACATCCATCACAACGCAACTTTTACGACGCACTACCATTACAACGCAGGATTTACAACGCAAGTCATTACAACGACTTGCGCTGGAGGGCGCTGTAGGATAGGGAATAGTTTAATTTACTATCCAAAACCTTCCCTACTATCCACGGGGACTGGAGTTGGAATAGTAAATTAAACTATTCCACTATCCAGCGCCGCCCAACGCAAGTCGTTGTAACGACTTGCGTTGTAAAACCTGCGTTGTAAAGGCATGCGCAGTAAAAGCATGCGTTGTGATGACATACATCCAGTAAATTCCAGAATTGGGCCGAACGGAGTTGAGTAAAGAAATAAATAAATAAAACAAAGTACGCCAAATCGCGCACAATGTAATTCGTTTTATTTTTTTATTTCTTTACTCAACTCCGTTCAGCCCAATTCCGGAGTTTACTACCCCGCACTCTGCCCCTGCCCGCCTGCCTCACCGCCCCGCAGCACTCCCTCGAGGAGCCACTACTGATTAAATGATAAATAAAGGAGAAGGTGCAGGCCTAATAAATTATATGTGCCATGAATATGCTGTTTGCCACAATGGTTCTCCAAGAATTTTTTTATGTGCTTGGAAGGTGAGAGCTGAGAGTCAATTTGAGCAACACAGCGAGCCCAATTCACAAAGGTAAACTTAGATCTGAAGTCTAAGTTAACCTTTCTGAATTGGGCCCTTGGACTTCAAATCTAAACTTAGACTTCAGGTTTAAGATTACATTTCTGAAATGTGATGGACAAAGACCTGTGATCAATGTGACTACAAGATACGAGGTACCGCGGGACTGTGGGAACAGGTTGTGAACTAGCTTTGTGAAAGATTGTGGTTGCGGGGGGGGGGGAGGGATGGGATGGAGTGGGAAGGGTTGTGCATAAAGGTGTCGATGAAAGCGGGGAATGACCCACGACAGCAACCCAAGGTGTGATAAGTGGCACGGCAGAGGAGTGTCGCACTTGCGGCAGTTCAGTTGAACAGTTGAGGGGGAAGGGGGAGTTGAGGGTTAAAAAGGGACTAAGTTCAACCTCAAAAAGCAGATATTCAATATGAGCTGGTTTGTTATTAACGGCCACGCTGGTTTGCCTCCAGCACGCACCTTACGAACGCCGCCCAACCTCCGGGATGTGGGCTGAGTGGCTGTCTGACATTGTGTTTTTTCTACGTTTTGACTCTCCCGCATCTGGGACAAATGAGACTTGCATACCATGCTGGCCTTTTTCTTTCTCTGCAATAAAAATAATTTATAAAAAAAAAAAAAAAAGATTACATTTCTGAATTGAGCCCACAATTTCAGACCTAGAAATGAGCTGATGATGTTGAGTTTACTAATAAAGTGATTTGCTGTGCCTGCCTTCCTGATGGTTTCGGGTTCACTAATACAGGTATATAATGTGCCTGTCTGTGATATGCTGTGCCTGTCTACCTGGTGGTGTCGCATTCACTAATAAAGTGATATGCTGTGCCTGTCTTCCTGATGGTGGAGTGTTCACTAATACAGTGATATCCTGTGCCTGTCTGTGATATGCTGTGCCTGTCTACCTGATGGTGTTGCATTCACTAATAAAGTGATATGCTGTGCCTGTCTACCTGATGGAGTCGCCTTCACTAATAAAGTGACATGCTGTGCCTGTCTTCCTGATGGTGTTGCATTCACTAATAAAGTGATATGCTGTGACTGTCTACCTGAGGTGTCACGTTCACTAATAAAGTGAGAAGCTGTGTCTGTCTTCCTGATGGTGTCACATTTACTAATAAAGTGATATGCTGTGCCTGTCTACCTGATGGTGTCATGATCACTAATAAATTGACATGCTGTGCCTGTCTTCCTGATGGTGTCACGTTCACTAATAAAGTGATATGCTGTGCCTGTCTGTGATATGCTGTGCCTGTCTACCTGATGGTGTCGCGTTCGCTAAGCCTGTCTTCCTGATGGTGTTGCTTTCACTAATACAGTGATATGCTGTGCCTGTCTGTGATATGCTGTGCCTGTTTCCCTGATGATGTCGAGTTCACTGAATAAAATGGTATGCTGTGCCTGTCTGTGATAACAAGTGCCTGTCTACCTGATGGTATCACGTTCACTAATAAAGTGATCTGCTGTGCCTGTCTTCCAGATACAGTCACCCTCCATTGACAACGCCAAGCTGGTTCTGCAGATCGATAATGCCAGGCTGGCCGCAGACGACTTCAGAATAAAGTGAGTAGGGTAGGGTGGAAGGCGGCAGCAGGAGGGCTCACTGCAGCCCCTCTCAAAGGTTTTAAAAATATTTCTATTAAGGTGTCCGAGAACACATATTCTATGCTTCACTTTTCCAATTCTTATTTATTCAATTGTACTCCCAGATTTTTTGTCATAAGGCCACCAATGTGTGTTTGTTTCGCTCCACACTACCCTTTCTCAAGAATGTAAATGTTTTCATGAAAACCATGCAACAACATTTTACTCAATAACTCTTTCCCAAGAATACACGTGTCCTTATTAATATTATTGTTCTTTATTATTGCAAATCAATGTCAGGTTTGGTTCTAAATGTGTTTCATGAAGAAGGATCGGTTGTACAATAGTGGCACGACTGGATAAATCACGTGTGCCTCTACCATGCCGCCTAAACCACAAATGTGTCTTAACCACGCATTCCTTTACCATGCATGCCTTTACCACGTAATTTTGTGGTAAAGGTATGAATGGTAAAGGGGAATGCGTGGCTAAGTTTGTGACCCCCATCCCCCGCCTGAAGCTACAAACTCCCCCAAACCCTCTCCCCGCCCTGAGGTCCAAATACCCCTAACCCTTCCCAACCCCCACATTGTCCCTAAACCTTAAACACTACCTCGACCCCCTCCTACCCCCTTGCGCTGTCCCTTCAACTACCCCAACCCCTTCCACTGCGCTTAGGCAAACCCCTATTTTAAGAAACTACCCCACCCTCCCTCCAGCCCTCAAAACTTCCCTGCCCTCCTTTAGCCCAAAAAACTACCCTGACTACCCATTCCCCTCCCCCTGCCCTGAGGCCTAAAACCCTGCCCCTTAACCTGACCCAGCCCAGCCCTAACAACTACCCTGGCCAACCCTAAGCCCTAAAAATTACCCGACTACCCATTCCCCCTTGCCCTGAGGCCTAATACCCTAAACCCCAATAAAACACTACTTGATCCTCCCCCAGCCCTTAAAACTACTCCAAACCCCATCCCTAAAAACCAGCCCCAAAACCCCCAACCCAGAAAACTACTCCTGACAGACCCCCAGCCCACAAAACTACCCCAACCCCCAGCCTACAAAACTACCTGACCCACCCCAGCCCAGAAAACTACCCCAGACACACCCTCTGATCACAAAACTACCCCGTCTCACCCCAGCCTACAAAACAACCTCAACCTATCCCCGGCCCACAAAACTACCCTGACCCACCCCCAGCCCACCAAACTACCCCAACCCCCAGCCCACCAAACTACCCAGACCCACCTCCCAGCCAACAAAACTAACCCGACCCACCCCTAGCCCACAAAACTTCCCGACCCCCCCAGAACTACAGCCCAGCCCCACTTACCTCACCGTGGATCTCTTCCTGCGAGGTCTTCCTGCTTTCGTCCAATGCAGCAAACAGCTAGACGGCGCATTGCCTTAATCAGGCTTTTTTTGTGTGGTTAAGGCATGTGCATGGTTAAGGCAAGCATGGTTTAGCTTGCGGAGTCGGAACACTCGCGGTTTAGACCGCAGTGTTCCAACTGTTAACCAGAAGGATGGCATGAACAGCAGCTGCTGCTCTAAACATGCATATCGAAAATAAAATAGCATTTTCACCTCTTTTGAAACTGTGGTTCTCTATCCATTCTCTTACATGGGGTTTTAATTTTTTGCCTTTGGTTCAAAGAGAGAGGAAAGGCTTTACTAGAGCAACAAAAATGTCTCTAAAACAATGACCCATTGAGATAATGGTATTGCTGGAAAGGGATCTTTCAGGTTTTAGTAATGAATTGCTGTTGTCGACGTTTTATATTTAGTTATCCAGGAAATTATTTACATACCTGCCACCAAGTTTACTTGTCCTATTGGGGTGTATTCCAAATGGCCCACAGTTCCCTCTAGTATATAGAATTCAGGGCTCATCCCTCCCATTGGACACGAGTCACAGAGGGCTTTGAGTGGGATGAAAAAACTGGGGAAAGAGGGTCTCTAAAAGGGGCGTGGCAAACCCAATTTTGAGCGTGGCCTAAACCATAGGAACTAGCATTGTGTGCTTAAGAAAATCACGAGGTATTACTCAGCAAAGGATAATAAAAGAAAGTCTAATGCCTGGGGTACATGTTTGCTTCTAATGTGTGTGAATAAGGTGGTTATTGAAGTGCAGCGAGCAGGACCCTGAATAAAGATACTTTGGTAGTGGAGACCAAAAAAGGAGATGGTCCAGCTGGGTTTTTGCAAAGTGTGTTGGCATTTCTGACTTTTGATTATCTACTTCTTGTAGAGTTTTTTATATGATCCTTTAATCCTGGTATACTTTTGTGATTTCTTTCAAAATGCTTACTTTTTTTGTTCAATCAATAAATCACAGGCTTCTAAAGCGCGGCTACTCACCTGTGAGGGTCTTAAGGCGCTTGGGTGGGGCTACTGGTCCCGCTGGGTGAGGATCATTTGAAGAGCCAGTTCTTGAAGTCACAATAATATTTCAATGCTTTCATTTGCTGATGCAGTGAAGCATACACGTTGACTAAATGACACTGCCAGTGGAATTTTAGCATGTGGAATACAACGAGGATCATAAACCCTTCATATGCGTTGAGTATGTACACAAGAATTGATGAGTGGTGACTATCGTCTAGTTCCTTGATGGAGCAACAAATTTAAATATTCCCAGTAGACGGGTGGTCTCTCCCCAAGGTGCAAGCCTAGCAAACCTTTAACACTAAGATTCTAGGTATGTTCTCAGAGTATTATTAGTGCCTGTACTTGCTGACAAATGGATTATCTCTGCGTTGTTCACCCGAGGCCTAAAGCTTGCTGTTCTGATGGAAGACGTCATATATTGTAATGTCTGGTTGCCAAGGCTAGAAAATGTATGTAATGTAACATTTTACGTTTTTTCTTTTTTTACTATCCTTGAAGCACAGCAATGGGTTGCATCCATGACATAGGTAGTTGACCATGTTCTGTAACACATTCTGTTGTTGATGGGTTTTGGTTGAGTGAATTGTGGTACACTGAGACACAAAAGCTATTAGCTCAAGGTGAAAAAAAAAATGATAGACAGAAAGGCTGCCAACTCACAGCCAGGAAAAAAAATAGGTGTCCATTTGAACGTAAATAAAGCGTAGAACCTTGTGTGCACTGTTGGAAAAGCTATACATTCAAAACATAGGTGCATATGTACAAGCCCCTATCGCCACCACAACGTCACTTTTACCGACATTGTGGTGGCGATATGGGATTTGCCTTATTTACAAGGCTGAGTTAAGCCACTTAACGTGGCATAACGCTGCCTTGTAAATAAGGCCCCCTTTCATGCTAATGTTAGCGTGAAAGGGGTGGGTGTTGCGGTGGGCATTCCACCACGACACTCATTGTTTTTTATGCTGTCCCCTATGTACAGTACAAAAGGGGGTGGGGATGGACGGAGCATCTGAGCCAATCGAACACTCACACCCAGTCAAAATATCTGGGTTTGATCCATCACCGTTCTTTAGCCCACTCTGCCACCCCAGTTCAGACATGGCTATATGCAAATCAGTCTGACCCTGTGCCTCATGGGAACAGTCCAGCCCGAACTGCCAAGCCATGCCTTCCCTGGACCGGAAACAAGCTTCCGAGGACCGGTTTCTGGCATTACAGCCGTCTTCAGCCTGGCTTGCTTGAATCCAGTGGCAAAGTGAGCAAGGGACTCACGTCTGAGCATACCCTGCCACACTTATGGCGGCCAAAGCGGTACAAAAGGGGGTGGTGATGGATGGAGCATCTGAGCCAATCGAACACTCACACCCAGTCAAAAGATCTGGGTTTGATCCATCACCGTTCTTTAGCCCACTCTGCCACCCCAGTTCAGACATGGCTATATGCAAATCAGTCCGACCCTGTGCCTCATGGGAATAGTCCAGCCCGAACTGCCAAGCCATGCCTTCCCTGGACCGGAAACAAGCTTCCGAGGACCGGTTTCTGGCATTACAGCCGTCTTCAGCCCAGCTTGCTTGAATCCAGTGGCAAAGTGAGCAAGGGACTCACGTCTGAGCATACCCTGCCACACTTATGGCGGCCAAAGCGGTACAAAAGGGGTTGGTGAAGACTTTGCCACTGGATTCAAGCAAGCCAGGCTGAAGACGCCTGTAATGCCAGAAACCGGTCCTCGGAAGCTTGTTTCCGGTCCAGGGAAGACATGGCTTGGCAGTTCGGGCTGGACTGTTCCCATGAGGCACAGGGTCAGACTGATTTGCATATAGCCATGTCTGAACTGGGGTGGCAGAGTGGGCTAAAGAACGGTGATGGATCAAACCCAGATCTTTTGACTGGGTGTGAGTGTTTGATTGGTTCAGATGCTCCGTCCATCACCACCCCCTTTTGTACCGCTTTGGCCGCCATAAGTGTGGCAGGGTATGCTCAGACGTGAGTCCCTTGCTCACTTTGCCACTGGATTCAAGCAAACCGGGCTGAAGATGGCTGTAATGCCAGAAACCGGTCCTCGGAAGCTTGCTTCCGGTCCAGGGAAGACATGGCTTGGCAGTTGGGGCTGGACTGTTCCCATGAGGCACAGGGTCAGACTGATTTGCATATAGCCATGTCTGAACTGGGGTGGCAGAGTGGGCTAAAAAACGGTGATGGATCAAACCCAGATCTTTTGACTGGGTGTGAGTGTTTGATTTGTTCAGATGCTCCGTCCATGACCACCCCCTTTTGTACCGCTTTGGCCACCATAAGTGTGGCAGGGTATGCTCAGACGTGAGTCCCTTGCTCACTTTGCCACTGGATTCAAGCAAGCTGGGCTGAAGACGGCTGTAATGCCAGAAACCGGTCCTCGGAAGCTTGTTTCTGGTCCAGGGAAGACATGGCTTGGCAGTTCGGGCTGGACTGTTCCCATGAGGCACAGGGTCAGACTGATTTGCATATAGCCATGTTTGAACTGGGGTGGCAGAGTGGGCTAAAGAACAGTGATGGATCAAACCCAGATCTTTTGACTGGGTGTGAGTGTTTGATTGGTTCAGATGCTCCGTCCATCACCACCCCCTTTTGTACCGCTTTGGCTGCCATAAGTGTGGCAGGGTATGCTTAGACCTGAGTCCCTTGCTCACTTTGCCACTGGATTCAAGCAAACCAGGTTGAAGACGGCTGTAATGCCAGAAACCGGTCCTCGGAAGCTTGTTTCCGGTCCAGGGAAGACATGGCTTGGCAGTTCGGGCTGGACTGTTCCCATGAGGCAGAGGGTCAGACTCATTTGCATATAGCCATGTCTGAACTGGGGTGGCAGAGTGGGCTAAAGAACGGTGATGGATCAAACCCAGTTCTTTTGACTGGGTGTGAGTGTTTGATTGGTTCAGATGCTCCGTCCATCACCACCCCCTTTTTTACCGCTTTGGCCGCCATAAGTGTGGCAGGGTATGCTCAGACGTGAGTCCCTTGCTCACTTTGCCACTGGATTCAAGCAAGCCGGGCTGAAGATGGCTGTAATGCCAGGAACCGGTCCTCAGAAGCTTGTTTCCGGTCCAGGGAAGACACAGCTTGGCAATTGGGGCTGGACTGTTCCCATGAGGCACAGGGTCAGACTAATTTGCATATAGCCATGTCTGAACTGGGGTGGCTGAGTGGGCTAAAGAACGGTGATGGATCAAACCCAGATCTTTTGACTGGGTGTGAGTGTTTGATTTGTTCAGATGCTCCGTCCCTGACCACCCCCTTTTGTACCGCTTTGGGCGCCATAAGTGTGGCAGGGTATGCTCAGACGTGAGTCCCTTGCTCACTCTGCCACTGGATTCAAGCAAGCCGGGCTGAAGACGGCTGTAATGCCAGAAACCGGTCCTCGGAAGCTTGTTTCCGGTCCAGGGAAGACATGGCTTGGCAGTTCCGG
The DNA here is from genome assembly GCF_964261635.1 of Lissotriton helveticus. Lineage (NCBI taxonomy): Eukaryota > Metazoa > Chordata > Amphibia > Caudata > Salamandridae > Lissotriton > Lissotriton helveticus. The sequence continues at coordinate 1,915,406,439 of NC_136065.1, forward strand.
CTGGACTGTTCCCATGAGGCACAGGGTCAGACTGATTTGCATATAGCCATGTCTGAACTGGGGTGGCAGAGTGGGCTAAAGAACGGTGATGGATCAAACCCAGATCTTTTGACTGGGTGTGAGTGTTTGATTGGTTCAGATGCTCCGTCCATCACCACCCCCTTTTGTACCGCTTTGGCCGCCATAAGTGTGGCAGGGTATGCTCAGACGTGAGTCACTTGCTCACTTTGCCACTGGTTTCAAGCAAGCCGGGCTGAAGACGGCTGTAATGCCAGAAACAGGTCCTCGGAAGCTTGTTTCCGGTCCAGGGAAGACATGGCTTGGCAGTTCGGGCTGGACTGTTCCCATGAGGCACAGGGTCAGACTGATTAGCATATAGCCATGTCTGAACTGGGGTGGCAGAGTGGGCTAAAGAACGGTGGTGGATCAAACCCAGATCTTTTGACTGGGTGTGAGTGTTTGATTGGTTCAGATGCTCCGTCCATGACCACCCCCTTTTGTACCGCTTTGGCCACCATAAGTGTGGCAGGGTATGCTCAGACGTGAGTCCCTTGCTCACTTTGCCACTGGATTCAAGCAAGCTGGGCTGAAGACGGCTGTAATGCCAGAAACCGGTCCTCTGAAGCTTGTTTCTGGTCCAGGGAAGACATGGCTTGGCAGTTCGGGCTGGACTGTTCCCATGAGGCACAGGGTCAGACTGATTTGCATATAGCCATGTTTGAACTGGGGTGGCAGAGTGGGCTAAAGAACAGTGATGGATCAAACCCAGATCTTTTGACTGGGTGTGAGTGTTTGATTGGTTCAGATGCTCCGTCCATCACCACCCCCTTTTGTACCGCTTTGGCTGCCATAAGTGTGGCAGGGTATGCTTAGACCTGAGTCCCTTGCTCACTTTGCCACTGGATTCAAGCAAACCAGGTTGAAGACGGCTGTAATGCCAGAAACCGGTCCTCGGAAGCTTGTTTCCGGTCCAGGGAAGACATGGCTTGGCAGTTCGGGCTGGACTGTTCCCATGAGGCAGAGGGTCAGACTCATTTGCATATAGCCATGTCTGAACTGGGGTGGCAGAGTGGGCTAAAGAACGGTGATGGATCAAACCCAGTTCTTTTGACTGGGTGTGAGTGTTTGATTGGTTCAGATGCTCCGTCCATCACCACCCCCTTTTTTACCGCTTTGGCCGCCATAAGTGTGGCAGGGTATGCTCAGACGTGAGTCCCTTGCTCACTTTGCCACTGGATTCAAGCAAGCCGGGCTGAAGATGGCTGTAATGCCAGGAACCGGTCCTCAGAAGCTTGTTTCCGGTCCAGGGAAGACACAGCTTGGCAATTGGGGCTGGACTGTTCCCATGAGGCACAGGGTCAGACTAATTTGCATATAGCCATGTCTGAACTGGGGTGGCTGAGTGGGCTAAAGAACGGTGATGGATCAAACCCAGATCTTTTGACTGGGTGTGAGTGTTTGATTTGTTCAGATGCTCCGTCCCTGACCACCCCCTTTTGTACCGCTTTGGGCGCCATAAGTGTGGCAGGGTATGCTCAGACGTGAGTCCCTTGCTCACTCTGCCACTGGATTCAAGCAAGCCGGGCTGAAGACGGCTGTAATGCCAGAAACCGGTCCTCGGAAGCTTGTTTCCGGTCCAGGGAAGACATGGCTTGGCAGTTCCGGCTGGACTGTTCCCATGAGGCACAGGGTCAGACTGATTTGCATATAGCCATGTCTGAACTGGGGTGGCAGAGTGGGCTAAAGAACGGTGATGGATCAAACCCAGATCTTTTGACTGGGTGTGAGTGTTTGATTGGTTCAGATGCTCCGTCCATCACCACCCCCTTTTGTACCGCTTTGGCCGCCATAAGTGTGGCAGGGTATGCTCAGACGTGAGTCACTTGCTCACTTTGCCACTGGTTTCAAGCAAGCCGGGCTGAAGACGGCTGTAATGCCAGAAACAGGTCCTCGGAAGCTTGTTTCCGGTCCAGGGAAGACATGGCTTGGCAGTTCGGGCTGGACTGTTCCCATGAGGCACAGGGTCAGACTGATTAGCATATAGCCATGTCTGAACTGGGGTGGCAGAGTGGGCTAAAGAACGGTGGTGGATCAAACCCAGATCTTTTGACTGGGTGTGAGTGTTTGATTGGTTCAGATGCTCCGTCCATCACCACCCCCTTTTGTCCCCTATGTACAAGCGTGGGTTACATAGGAGGCAGCGCCAACATTAAAACCAGGGAAAACCTGGTCTGAAGTTGGGGAAACGAAAGAAATGCATTATTTCTCCTCGTTTTTGCAGCACACATGGAAAAAGCAAAATGCCATGGGCTGTTTATGTAAAGGACTTACACATCTCCCACACCTCAGCACGAGCACTGTGGGATGTATCCAAAGTTATACATGGTAACTGTTTGCCACACTTAAATCTGTAACAGGAATATACAAACACTGGGACACACCATGAAGTTAGCAAGAAGAAAGAAAATTCGCACAGCATCCAAATCTTTGCTCAGAGTTGAAACTTCCTGGTGCTGTTAGGGCTGGGCAGGATCACGAAGGCTGGTTCCTCTGCAGATCCTATTGGAAGGAGAAACGCTTCCCCTGTGGCTGGATTTCACTGCAGTGTTCAGGCCGGTCACTTGCTCCGAAAGAGCAGAGCAGGGTCGCACTGGTGGTTGGATGCTGCTGGTTCTCTGCTGTGAGCTCTGACTCCAGTGGGCAGAGAATGGTCGTGGTGGTCCTGTTTGGTCCCAGTGATTTGATTTCCACAGTGGCTGGCACAAGAATGCTGTTGCTGCTCTGGCGTGCAGAAAAGAAATCGAAATCCAGATAGAAAAAGTCTCTCTTTATAGGATCCCCTTCGCGCCTCAACACTCACCTGGTGTGACGTCACTCGCAACTGCTCCATTAGTTAAAAGCAGGCATGCGCACATCTTTTTCACACTAGTGCGCATGCTCACTCGAAAGCCACAGTTCATGGAAAAACTGGACTGTCTGTTCCAGGGCACGAAAACAGAGCCCAATAAGGACCAGATTCGATATCCCTTTTTAAAAACCGCCTGTGCTCAACACAAGCAGGATCCGGCCGACTTAAAGCCCTGAGCTGCAGGGACTATTCCTGCTGGGATATAATGGACGAGCTCACCATGCCCTCCGTTCTGAGAAGGCACTGTGGGTGGACTTGTCCACTATTACCGACGTAGGGTAGGGTGTGTCCTCAAGGACTTTAGGACCAGTTCTTGAAATGGAAAAATAGAAGTGCAGGTACTCTGAAATGTGCCGGTACTCTCCAATAAAAAGAATTATGCCTCTCTTGAGAAGCGCAGGTAATGTCCCTCTCAAAATAAAAAAGGGCCGGTACCCAGTATTGGACAGTACCTGCCCATTTAAAGCGCTGTTTAGGACACTATCCAACCATGGAGACTATCTCAAAATGTAGTCGCATTTCAGAAGTTATGACCAATTCTGAACAGAGAAAGAGTTCAAATGTTGACATCATATCTGAAGAGGGACTTCTCACATGTGGAGACAACCACTGCAAAGAGGAGAACTTTACACTTGGAGACTCCTCTGGTCACTACTACCATATTTAGTCTCAGTTTATAATCTGCATTGGAGCTGCGGTGCCTTATTTACAATCTATAAATCTTTCTTTCTTTCTTGCCTAGGTATGAGAATGAACTATACTTCCATCAATCTGTCCAGGCTGATATAATCAGCCTACGCCGGATTCTAGAAGAGCAGAACATGGCCCGTGCGGATTTGGAAGTCCAGATCGAAACCATGACCGAGGAGCTGACCTACCTGAAGACAAACCACCAAGAGGTAGGTATAAGTAAAGACCACACAATTTGTGGTGATCTGTGGAATTCCTGACACCCAGCAAAGCTGTGGGAGCCAGATCAAATGTAACCACTAGATTCAAGTCTTCACATCTCTACATTTAGTCGACTTAAAGCGGGAGGCTTTCTGTTGTGCTCAAGAACTTTAGATCTTCCAATCATGCGAGTGTGTGTGAGTGCATGAATCAAAGAAGGTTTCAGCAAAGCATGGTATGTGGAGATAATCCCATGTAGATGACAACTTCACATACGCGATGGAAGCAAATCTTAACCAGAAGATGACTTTTTAGAATCCTGCAGAACTTACAATGGTACTCTGGTATATTGATTCAATAATTGTTGATGTGGAAGTCGGGTTACTGTGCCACACACAGTTGTGTAAGTGGAAGTAAATTCACGATGCATAGTTGAGAGTGATCACTAGATGCACCAACGTGCATTTATACACATGCAGCAAGAGGGTAAGGTAGTAAACAGGTGTGCAGCTTTCCAAACTCACGCAAGAGATAGAGAGAAATAGTACCATATCCTACACTAAATACACCCAGGAATACTCAATTGTACACACGTGGGCCTTTGACCCACAATGATACAGTTCAGAAACAACACAGCATCCTCATACCATTTATACACCTTCAAATGGTGACCATTTAGATAAAATGCCTCAACCTGAAAGGACGGTCCTTTTATAGTTACCCTGTTGCCTGAGGTCACTAAAACAGACACAGGGGTCAGGTGAACCCTCTCAGGGAGCCAAAGCATGGTGCAACCTATTAATAAGAGGAGAGTGGGTGCCAGACTATGCACTGGAAGGTCAGTTGTGTAGATGCACAGCACTGGCTGCCTGCCTGCCAAGTTCTCTTCGTGATTTTGGAGCGCCCACAATGGTGGAGGTGAGCTCAATCCACTGGAGGCTCAACTTGACAATTTCAATGTCCACACCTGTCCTCATAGAGCTTGAACAAAGAGGGGGGTTGCATGGTCAATTTATCTGAGGACGTATATGGTCATTTTCCGTGGTATATGGACTTTGATCCAGAAATATGATTTAGTGAATTAAGTGCTTGTTGCTGGGCCTGCTGTTGTCTGCAGGTCCATCAGACCCAATCCAGATGAGCGTACAAAAGCTTTCATGCTTCTGGTAAATTGAGTTTCCCAGTATAGCACCTGCTGTTTACAGCGCATAGACATGTTAGAAGTGTGGCATGAAAAGCTATATGTAGGACAAGCTATTACATTCTCTTACACGTAGGAGCAGATTAGAACGAGCGAGGACCATACCATGAGCCAAATTTACAACATAAGAGATATACAGCTTTACAACTGCCTTACTCCAGTAAATACGAGTTATTACCAACTGTGAACATCTGCTTTTTGTGGGTGCGTAACTTACTCATAAAAGTAGAACTTACACGCTTAAGTTTACACTCAGGTTAGTACTTCTAGGTATGTTGCAAATGAGTGGTTAGGGATATCCAGTGCAAATGTATTGAATATTAATGTACATTTGTAAGTGCTTTTGTCATATATATCTGCACACACTAAAATGTCCAGCCCCAGAAGTGTGAAAGGAGCACAAACCAAAAGCCACAAGGCGGGAAGGGAAGAGGAAATTATTTGTGAGCATACAACGTAGTGTAAGTATACAACGTAGCAATAATAATAACAATAATAATAATATTAACAACAATAATAATTATAACAATAATAATAATGATAATGATGATAATGAATTAATGTTAATGATGATGATTATTATAATAATAATATAAATAGTGATAATGATGATGACAATAATAGTAATAATAATGATAGTGAGGATGATGATGATAACACATAATAGTAATGATAATAATAATAATAATAATAATAATAGTAATAATAACGATGATGGTAATAATAATAATGATGATGATGACGATAATAATAATAATAATATTAATAATAATAATAATAATAATAATGATTATGCTGATGATAATAACAATAACAATAATGCTAATAATGTTAATGATAATGATGATGATGATGATGATGATGATTATGAAGATGATGATGATAATAATAATAATTGGTTGCCACAGTTTTGGTATTACACACACTGTGAATAACAGAAACGACTATTATCCTGCTGAGTGGTCAGGGCCGGACTGGCTACCGGGCAGTTGTGTGTGCTGCCGAGCTGGGGGTTGCTTTCGTTGATAGGGACCTGCATGGGAAAAACGAAATTCGTTTTGCTTTTTTTATTTCAATGCGCACGCAGGTCCCCATCAACGAAATAAGCCCCCACCACAGAGAAATTAGCCCCCAACTCGGCAGCACACACAACTGCCCGGTAGCCAGTCCGGCCTTGTCAGTGGTGCTTATCTAACCCACCTCATAATGACAGGAGGTTGATTCAGACCTGTCAAGGTTTAAATATGCAGACTTCATATCGCAGAGATGTCAGCTGGGAGGGTTTAACCCAGACTTTTGGTTTAGGTGATTATGCTCAAGACGCATATTCCCGGGATATTTCAATGTAAAAGATTTGTATTGTATTCCCTATGATATTCCCTATATTACTCAATTCCTGTTGTCTCTTATTACTTTGAAATAATAAAATATGTTGAACTAAAATAATGAAAACAAGATTATATATGGCAATTACAAAATATGGGTCTAATATTCTTGTCCCGCTAAATGTTACTTTTGTCATGACAGGATAGAAGGACCACCTTTCGGTTGGCCACAGATATGCATATCAGATTAAACCCCTATGGCGGACTGCTTGGAGCTTGTCTGAGCTGCTTACGCTTCCAGATATAGCTCACACATGTTTTTCTTGTTACAGGAGGTCAAGGAGCTACAGGGCCAGGCTGCTGGCCAGGTCAATGTGGAGATTGACGCCGCTCCAGGGGTCGCGCTTACCAAACGCCTGAAAGACATGAGGGCCGATTACGAGATACTCACTGAGAAGAACCGCACGGAGGCCGAGCAGTGGTTCATCCAGAAGGTACCATTCAGGAAGAAAGAAAGGGGTGTGGAAAGGGGAGGAAGGAAAGGCGGGGAAGACGCATCAAAGATGAATGTCCCACACTTGCTGGGCCAGTCTCCTGTCGCTCCCATTGCACATGCTCAAATGCTTAATATGGCCATTCTTCTCGCTATATCCCTCTCTGCAATGTTGTCCCATCTCTCTTTCCTTCAGCCTCTACTGTTCTCCACCTGTATGCCTCTTGTGGCATCTCTGAGCCCATCCTTCGGCCACTTCTTAGTGTTGACTCCCAGACACTTTTATACATTCTCCACTCAGATTCATGACTTTGGCTCCAGCCTCCTATCAGCAATCAGTCCTGGGTGACCTCACAGACTCATCACTTTAGCTCTAGCATCTCTGGGATTCTGTTTTCCAAGATCCCTCTCATGGATGTCATTTAGGGGTCGCCAGGGGTCCCAGCTTCGACCCCTGGATTGCCCCTTGCGACCCGTGGCACTGCCCTTGCAGCCCCTAGTCCCAGAGGTGGAAATATCATTGCCAGGAACCCAGTGGCAGCCCCTCCTTATGAATGAATCTTGGGAATCCACTTTCTTTGTGTTCTCTCAATTTTTTTATTATACTAATCATGAATAATATTTCACACACCATTAGTGTAATAAAACATGGAGTACAGTTAGCTGGACTATGACTTTCCATGGCAGCTGAGGTAATTCAAAAACATAAACCTGCTTATCAGGTCTCGCATAGCGAAAGCAGCGCATGCGCTCCTCTCGCTATTGCGAGTACCTTTTGGAATCGATTCTGCCGAGGGCTTTTATGCACGCGCCTGCATGGACAAACATGGCTGCAAAAAAAATGCCACTTCGCTCATAGCTCCGATCCAGCATGTACCCTGCAGTTCCCCCGGGGCACAAGCAGACATCCACTTCTGTCTTTTTGCTGACCTGCAGTTCCCCCGGAACACAAGCAGGCATCCACTTCTGTCTTTTTGCTGCAATCAGGTTGTTTAAATTGTTTACGTGCCGCTGGACACTGATAAGCTTCAACAACGCTTTGTTTTTCAGTAGGCAGCTGCATCTGTATACTATTGGGGTTGTATGTTTAAAGCTGCCATAAATGTTGTGCGCGGCAATATCATTTCAGCGGACAGCATAAAGCTTTTCACCAAGCTTTCTTTTCCGGTAGATTTGCCCTTTTAAATGCGCTATCACAAGCATATGTTTTTCACACTGCTCATCTTTTCCCTGCACTTTGTTTTTCCATAGGTTTTAAAAGATGCGCACACACAGGAGCATATGCTTTTTGTACTGTTTACGTGTCGCTGGGTACTGTGGAGCTTTTCACAGCACTTTGTTCATTGGTACAGTTTTTAATAAGCGCACACACAAACGTATGTTTTTGTACTATTTTGGTGCTGTTGGACACTGCGGAGCTTTTCACAGTTCCGTGATGTTATTACACTGGACACTGCTAGCTTTTTCTGGCATTTTGTCCTACGGTAGGTTTTCCTTTTTACGGGTACACACCATTGCAATGCGGAAAAGTAAGGGACAAACGGAGATCAGCTCGCACAGGATCATATACCTGTGAGTCTGCTCTCTTCATCAGCCTGCCATTGTCCAATCAGGGGGTGTACCCGGGGGCAGGTCTGAATTGTGGGCACCACAGTGCTCTCTGCTGAGGGTTCAAGTACGGTATGGGGCAAAAACTTGATACAAATGCATAGGCATAGGTATCACCGGCTCAACAGCCGAAGTAGCACCGGGACCCAGGAGTACAGGGGGGTTTCATGCCCCTACCATGCATGGATTCAAGGATGTGGCCTAACGGCTACAGCAGTCGACTTTGAGGCTGAGTAACAGGCTTCGAGTCTCGGCAGGGACCCTCAACATCCTGTGATTCTGGGCAAATAACAAAATGAGTGTGTCCGTCTGTAACGCAGTTGGTAAAGCGCTCTGATACCTTCGGGTCGAGTTCGCGCTCTGTAAAACTCCCCAAAAATTTGCTGTCCAATAAGTTGGGGACCATTGCTCCTAACTTAAGCTATAGTTCGTGACAGCCTTGTTACGTGACTGGAAATCTGGGTGGACAAACGGGTACTGGAGGGGTGGTCACGTGAGAGTAGGTAGGAGTGTGGGCAGAGGGCTTTCCACAATCTGAAGGGCCAGGAACAACAAGCATGTAGGCATGGGGCGCGCAGTGAGGGACATCTGGCAGCGCAGAAAGTTGAGGCCCAGCAACTCACAAACAGATAAGGCTTATGCGGGCACAATCAGGTGAGGTAAAAAGAGGAAGAGCAGGATTAGGTGAGGTGTAGGGGCTGACACGTTGTCATGTCAACGGTCGTCTCTGTCTCCTAACCTTGGAATTCCCTTGAAATGGCATGACTTACCTGCCCGAAGAAGGGGGGGTAGTGTTTCTAAAGAGAGGCTAATGATTGAATGGTCTGGATACACTCATATTTGCCCCTCGTGCTCATGACTTGGAGGTGACGAGGGCAAACCCAGCGGGCAAGAAGAGTGCCACTTTTCTAAAGATTACAAGAAGGTGATACCAAGAAAGGAGCCGAGAAAAAAGTGGGCAAGCAGACGACATTACTGTCACCGATCCCAACATAGTGCCAAGACTGAAAAAAAAAAACAATGATTAAGTACTTTTTTGATTTTAAAAGGACCTTTGAATTTTGACAAACCTCTTTGTAGTCTTCCCAACTTAACTTTGACCAAATCCCCCACAGAGAAGGGAGAAGAATCAGGTACGAAAGGAGGAGAAATAACTTCAGGCTGTTTTTCCTTTAAAACACCCTGTTGGGTTTGCAAAGTGACAACATCTCTCATCCATGAAGGAAACAACTTTAAGCCAGGATCACGTCCCCTCATTAATTGAAAAGGAAACTGATCTCCAACTGCCAAAGGAGTAGTGCGGTAGGCCCACAACATCTCATTGACCATCTTTCTAACAATACACCCACTACTAGAAGCCATTTGAATAATGCCCTTCACAACCTTGTTGGCTCTTTCACATATCGCATTACCCTGAGGATTATATAAGGATGTACGATGGTGTGAGATACCACATTCCTTTAAAAATACTTGCATATCCCTAGATGTAAATTGAGTTCCGTTGTCAGTGATGATGACTGAAGGTAGACCCTCATATTTAAAAAGATTCCCTATAAACCTGATGGTACTTGATGTAGTGATGTCATTAGTGAAATGCACAACCAACCATTTCGTAAAAACATCAACTACAACTATAGCGAATCTGTCCCTCTCATTCAACTCACTCATTGGGCCAATGAAGTCAAGGCAAATAGTGTGCCAGGGTAAACAAGGACTCTGAATATGTGCATCAGGAATAGATTTTGGAACTGTTTTCAGGCGTTTTTCACCCTCTCTGCACATTGGACAAATCTCAATCCACTCCACCACCTGTGAATCAATGCCTGGCCACCAAAAGTGATCCCTAATGCGGCGTTGAGTGAGAGTCTGACCCATGTGACCTTCATGTGCTAAAGCCAACAATTTGTTTCTCAGACCAAAAGGGGGTATGAATTTCTCTCCCTTAAGTAAGATGTTGTTCACTACTGAAAGTTCATCCAAATCCTTAATGAAAGGTCTAACAGAGACGGAAACAGAACTTTCATGCCTAGAACCCAACTTGATAAGCCTAACTACCTCCTGAAGAGTTTGGTCAATAGCCATTACCTTCAACCAATCACGAGCTGAAAAAACTCCCTCACCAACAAAGACAGCGTCCTCAACCGAAGCAACAGCCACATCATCCATGTCCAAGGACACTTCCGAATCATGAAATGTGCGCCAGTCTAAAGACAATCTCGAAAGGCAGTCCGCCTGTACATTCCTCCATCCTTGGATATACTCTACTGAGTACTGAAATTCTTGCAGCCTGGCTGCCAATTTCATAAGCTTGGCAGAACCCTTACCTGCCCCTCCCGGGGAAAGAACTTTGATAAGAGGCTTGTGATCTGTCCTCATAATGAATGTCATGCCCCAAAGATACGTCCGGAAATACTCTACTGCCCAGGAAGCGGCTGGTGCCTGCCTTTCGATGACCGAATAGTTCTTCTCAGACTCAGTAAGAGTCCTCGAGGCAAAAGCAACAGTAACCTCAGATGTCCCCTTTAACTGTGAGACCATAGCCCCCAATCCATGTGCGCTAGCATCCACTGTGACTATGGACTTGTTATGGACATCAAAAGAAGACAACACTTTAACATCACATATCTCTTTCTTGATGTTGTCAAAACACTCTTGCTGTTGGACGCCCCAGATGAAACTCACTCCACGTTTAAGCAAAGACCTAATACAAACAGTCTTATCCGAAACATTTTTGACAAACTTCGAATAGTATTCGATCAGTCCCATAAAGGAACGTAATTGATCCTTATCAACAGGTCGAGGAGCAGAATGGATAGCCTCACACAAATCTTTTTTGGGTTTGATGCCAGAAGGGGTAATGGTATAACCCAAATAATCCACCTGATCCACCCCAAACAAACATTTATCCTTACGCAAGGTAAGACCAGCAATGGATAATTTCTCCAATACAACTTTGAGTGTGGAATTATGTTGAACTTCAGTTTGACCATAAATTAGAATGTCATCTTGAAAGTAAACAACATTTTGCACCCCTCAAAGATGCTAGAAACCATCCGTTGAAAAACACTCGCTGCTGAATTAAGACCAAAAGGGAGTCGAGTGAATTGATAAGTTCCCCAGGGAGTGATGAAGGCTGTTAAACTCTTTGAATCTTTATGTAAATCAATCTGGTGGTACGCACTTCTAAGATCAAGTTTGGAAAAAAACTTGGCTCCGTTGAGTGTGGTAACAAGTTCAGCTATGTTGGGCAAAGGAAAGGTATCAGCCACAACACACTGATTAAGAGACCTGAGGTCCACACAGAAGCGGAGCTTGCCATCCGATTTTTTCGTGACGACAATAGGCGAAACCCAAGGAGAGGCCTCCACAGGTTCAATCACACCAGAAGTTAACATGTCATCAAGAAGATGTTTCACTTCATCCCTGATGACAATGGGAATTCGTCTTACTTTGTGAAGGACAGGAATTGAGTCTTTCCTTAGTATAATCTTATGAGAGTAGCCTAGGCTCTCACCAAAAACAGTTTTGAAATTAGAAAGGATAGAATACAACTCAATGTCCTCAACAATCATAACTTGAGGATCAGCATGGGGAGTGACAATAATAGAAAGGTCATACTGATGAACCCACCCCAGAATGGCAGGACCAGATACTGAAACATAGACCTTCCCTTGAATTTGTCTTGAAGAGAAGTGGATGTTTGCTTCAAAATAACCAAGGATGTCCAAAGGTTCTCCCTGGTACCCACCCGGAGAAATGTCCTTTGGGAGAAGTGGCCCCATGCCCCACACCTCCACAAAAACACACTTAGGAATGATGGTGTAGCGTGAACCAGTGTCCACCATTAAATGAGCATCTTTATCATTAATAGTAAACAACGCTTTCGGTCTGTTTTTCCGTTTGTACTCTTCCTCATGAAGACAGTCATCCTGCCCCACCACCAAAATCTTATTTACCTCATCAGTGACCCTTGGAATATCACCCACATAAGACACTGAAGAGTGAACTTTACCTCTACAGACTCTTGCATAGTGCCCTAACTTGCCACACTTCATACACTCTTGTTTAGCAGCCAAACAAAATTTGGAGTCAGAAGTGTGACCATAACTACCACACCCTAAACATTGCTTAGTATTAACAGGTTTAGATGGGTTTTGACTTTTGACATTAATTGTTTTTTTGTTAAAAAACTTCTTGTGCTTAACAACGGCAATATCTTCTTGGTCATCCTCTTCATGTGGACATAGCATTGAAGAATAACAGGATACTTCACTCACATCGCTAGAAACCACCCTCTTTTCAAGTTCCTTCATACATCCCTCTGATTGTTCCACAATCTTGGCTAATTCAATAGCTGTCTGTAAAATCGGATTCTTTGCTACCCACAAACGTTCCTGAATTTTCTTATTGTTACACTGGACTCTGAGTTGGTGTCTAACCAACTCGTCGGTCATATTACCAAACTTGCACTTAACAGACATTTCACGCAGTCTGGACACAAAATCATCTATAGACTCACCCACTCTTTGACTTTTTGTGTAAAACTTATACCTATTCATAACAAGGTTTTCTTCCTTAGAATATCTTACTTCTAAATGAGAAACAGCTTCCTTGTATTCATCTAAAAGAGCTTGCGCACCAGCTTGAAGAACCTGTGGTAAGAATTTAAAAACACGCTGACCTTCTTTACCCAGTGAGCTCAAAAGAAGAGCCTTTTTGCATTTAGCAGAGTATTCTTGTGCATCTAATGCATCCAAATAATTAACGAACATGGGAAACCAATCCTCCCATGATATGCTAGGTTGACCTGGAATTGGAAGAAAACTAGGTGGCAAAACAACTGTGCAATTTTGTAAAGAGACTTGGTCAGACATAATGCAATTAACAGAGAAACATGTAATGAATGTTAAAATAGAAAAGAAAACAACAAGGCAGAAGTGTGACCTGTCCCAAAAGCGTTTAAAGAAAAGGAACGCTTTCAATCAGTTAGTTTGACAAAGCAAACGTGAAGTTTCAACAAAGTACCTGACCAAAAATATGCTTGCCGTGTCCAAAATAGGAGCGTGTGTGAACTTGGATATGAATCTCCTCAGAGCGCTGACATGAAAACGCTGTATGACCAAATCACAAACCACGCAGTATGTTCAAATAACACATCGCCGACTGAAAATGAATGCGCAAAAGACGTGTGCATCGTCGGAGAAGATAGCGTTGCTGGAGGTGAATTGGTTACCAGAGCAACCAAAATGGCTTCCCAACACGTAATGACGTTGCGTTGACGTTTCTCATGTTACGTCGCGTAGACAGGACTGAAGGACGTTCTCAGACGTGTTGATTCGATAAGCAGCCAGACGTCATCAAGGCATTCACCAACTCCCCCACAACATTCTAAAACATCATCAGACGGCAGAAAGGAAGAGACGAGAGCAGAGCACCGCAGTTCGATGGAAGAGCGGAACTTGAAGAGAGAGGTAGGTGAACAGAGAAGAGAGAATGGATCCGACTGGATCCCTCAACTCCGCCACCTTCCCGGAAGACTGGAAACACGCTGAACTCACCGCCCTTCTGAAGAAACCCACAGCGGACCCCACCGAACTCAAAAATTACCGCCCCATCTCGCTCCTTCCATTCCCGGCCAAAGTCATCGAGAAAGCTGTCAACAACCAGCTAGCCGCCTTCCTCGAAGCCAACAAATACCTAGACTCCTCACAATCTGGCTTCCGAGCAAAACACAGCACTGAGACCGCCCTCATCGCAGCAACAGACGACATCCGAACTCTACTGGACAATGGAGACACAGTCGCCCTCATCCTCCTCGACCTCTCTGCAGCATTTGACACAGTCTGCCACAGCACCCTTTTACAACGCCTCAATAACATCGGAATCCAAGGAAAAGCACTTGAATGGATCACCTCGTTCCTCACCGGAAGAACTCAGAAAGTCCGCCTCCCACCATTCAAGTCCGAGGCCACTGAAGTCATATGTGGCGTACCACAAGGATCCTCACTCAGCCCCACCCTCTTCAACGTATACATGAGCCCCCTCGCGGCCATCGCCCGCCAACACAACCTCAACATCATCTCTTACGCGGATGACACTCAACTTATCCTTTCTCTCACCAATGACCCCAGCACCGCCAAAACTAACCTACACGAAGGAATGAAAGAAGTTGCCGATTGGATGAAACAAAGCCGTCTGAAACTGAACTCAGACAAAACAGAAGTCCTCATCTTAGGCACATCCCCCTCTGCTTGGGACGACTCCTGGTGGCCGGAAGCCCTCGGAAAAGCACCCATCCCGACAGACCACGCACGGAACTTAGGCGTCATCCTGGATTCTTCACTCTCCATGAATAGACAAGTCAGCGCCGTATCCTCTTCCTGCTTCAACATTCTTCGCATGCTTAGAAAAACATTCCGCTGGATCCCCACCGAAACAAGGAAAACAGTCACCCATGCCCTGGTCACGAGCCGACTGGACTACGGAAACACCCTCTACGCAGGCACTACCGCTAAACTCCAGAAGAAACTCCAACGAATCCAAAACGCCTCAGCCAGGATCATATTAGACATCCCACGCAACGAACACATCTCTGGTCACCTTAAAGACCTCCACTGGCTACCCGTCAATAAGAGGATCACTTTCCGACTGCTAACCCACGCACACAAATCACTCTACGACATCGGACCACAATGCCTCAACTCACGACTATCCTTCTACACCCCCTCCCGCCAACTACGTTCTTCCAGCCAAGCCCTCGCCACTGTACCTCGCATCAACAAGACCACCATGGGAGGCAGATCCTTCTCATACCTGGCTGCTAAAACATGGAACTCACTCCCCGCTTACCTTCGCCTTACCCAGAACCACCTAGCATTCAGAAAGCAACTTAAAACGTGGATATTTGACAAGTAATCCTCCTCCCCTTTCTAAGCGCCTTGGGACCCTCTGGGTATGTAGTGCGCTATATAAATTCTCTGACTTGACTTGACTTGACTTGACTGAGACAGAATAAGTATGTTTCAGTGGCAAAGTCTAAGTTGAACTCAGTTAACACTATAACTGAGTGATCAAAGTTCGCCAGCACACGAGGCAGAAATGAAAGATAAAAGTCACCTTAATTCTGTAGTCTTGCCAGGTATTGAGGCGGAAGTTGAAGATTTCGGATGTAATAATTCTCTCAGACGTCTTTAGTGATGTGCCACGCTTAGTTCAACAAAAGCAATACCGAAGAAGATTCACCTCGATCTGGTCCGCTCCTGGCTCTTAAATTTTGCATTAAAAATGCAAGGTTCAAGTTCAAGTCGCCAAAAAGTTGTAGTAAATGAGTTCCAGTGGCCAAATAAATAGAGTTGAAAGAGTTCTTTATTCAAGTTAAGAAGTAGAGCAAGAGCAGACCCTCTACTGCAGCAGCAACCAGTAAACTGCCACAGCATGGAATCCACAGTATAAACAAACCCAGAATACAGAATATAGAACATCATGCAGGAAAGTTCTACAAAGACTAGAAAGGTAACTTACAATGTACTACACATCTCTTTTCTCATCCCATAAACCTTTTCAAAGCACAGGATCCGCAGGCCACTGGAAATGCCTCTCCCCCCGACCGCTCCCATAGACCTTAAAGTTTACGTGTGTCTGTCGGGGACCTGTGGGTAGCTCTCATCAAGGCCATGTGACTTATCTTTAAGGGGACCTCTGTCTACCTATCTCACCCCTCATCATTTCACCGGACAGCATAAAGCTTTTCACCAAGCTTTCTATTCCGGCAGGTTTGCCCTTTTAAATGTGCTATCACAAGCATATGTTTTTTACACTGCTCATCTTTTCACAACGCTTTGTTTTTCCGTAGGTTTTTAAAGATGCGCGCACACACAATGCTTTTTGTACTGTTTACGTGTCGTTGGACACTGTGGAGCTTTTCACAGCGCTTTATTTATCAGTACATTTTTAAAGAAGAGGATGAGGATGTGGTCTGTCGGCTAGATTGCCGACTTTTGGGACGCGTCCATCATCCTTTGTTTCTGGGCAAATCACTTAACGCCGACGACACCCAACTGATCCTCTCCCTCACCAGTGACCCCGCCAACGCCAGAACTAGCCTACACGAAGGGATGAAAGACGTCGCCGAGTGGATGAAGAACAGCCGCCTGAAACTGAACTCAGACAAGACTGAAGTCCTCATCCTGGGACCAACGCCCTCCGCCTGGGACGACACCTGGTGGCCTCCGGCCCTAGGCAGCGCACCCAAGCCAACAGACCACGCACGCAACCTGGGCTTCATCCTGGACTCCTCCCTCTCGATGACCAGACAAGTCAACGCCGTCTCCTCATCATGCTTCAACACCCTACGCACGCTTCGTAAGATCTTCAGATGGATCCCGACCGAAACCAGGAAGACGGTCACTCAGGCACTCGTCACGAGCCGACTGGACTACGGAAACACCCTCTATGCCGGAACCACAGCCAAGCTACAGAAAAGACTCCAACGCATCCAGAACGCCTCCACCCGACTCATCCTGGACATCCCCCGACGCAGCCACATCTCCAGACACCTGAGGGACCTGCACTGGCTTCCCGTCAGCAAGAGAATCACGTTCAGACTCCTCACCCACGCACACAAGTCCCTCCACCACCTGGGCCCCAAGTACCTCAATGACCGCTTGACCTTCTACACGCCCACCCGCCAGCTACGTTCGACAAGCCTCGCCCTCGCCGCCGTACCACGCATCCGAAGAGCCACCGCCGGAGGAAGATCCTTCTCCTATCTGGCGGCCAAGACATGGAACTCCCTCCCCACCCACCTCCGGCTGACCCAGGACCATCTCGCCTTCAGGAGACAACTCAAGACCTGGCTGTTCGAGCAATAGCAGACCCCCCTTCCCCCAAGCGCCTTGAGACCCTCCGGGTGAGTAGTGCGCTATACAAATGCTGTGATTGATTGATTGATTGATTGATTAATCTCCCCGTGCCTGAATGTGTCCTTGTGTAACGTAACCAGTGATCATGTAAAGCGCTCCAATACCTTCGGGTTCGAGTTTGCGCTATATAAATCTGCAAAAAAGAAAAAGAAAATAAGAAGCGCACACACTAGCGTATGTCTTTTGTACTATTTTGGTGCTGTTGGACACTGCAGAGCTTTTTGCGGTTCCGCTATGTTATTACACTGGACACTGCTAGCTTTTTACGGCATTTTGTCCTACGGTAGGTTTTCCTTATTAATGGGCACACACCATTGCAATGCGGAAAAGTAAGGGAGAAACGGAGATCAGCTCGCACAGCATCATATACCTGCGAGTCCGCTCTCTTCATCAGCATGCCAGTGTCCAATCAGGGGGTGTACCCGGGGGCAGGTTGGAATTGTGGGCACCACAGTGCTCACTGCTGAGGGTTCAAATACGGCATGGGGCAAAAACTTGATACAAATGCATAGGCATAGGTATCACTTGCACATAAGCTGCAGTAGCACCGGGACCCAGGATTACCGGGGGCGTTTCATGCCCCTACCATGCATGGATTCAAGGATGTGGGGGAGCGGCTACGGCAGTCGACTTCGAAGCAGAGTAACAGGCTTCGAGTCTCAGCAGGGACGCTCAACATCCTGTGATTCTGGGCCAATAACAAAATGAGTTTGTCCGTCTTTAACACAGTTGGTAAAGCGGTCTGATACCTTTAAGTCGAGTTCGTGCTATATAAAACTCCCCAACAATTTGCTGTCTAGTGGGTTGGTGACCATTGCTCTTAACTTAAGCTATAGTTCGTGACAACCTTGTTACGTGACTAGAAATCTGGGCGGAAAAACGGGGTATTCGAGGGGTGGTCACGTGAGAGTAGGTAGGAGTGTGGGCAGAGGGCTTTACACAATTTGAAGGGGCAGGGACAACAAACATGTAGGCATGGGAGGGGCAGTGAGAGGCATCTGGCAGCGTGGAAAGTTGAGGCCCAGCAACTCACAAAAAGATAAGGCTTATGCGGGCACAATCAGGTGAGGTAAAAAGAGGAGGAGCAGGAGTGGGTGCTCATAACTTGGAGGTGACTAGGGCAAACCCAGCGGGCAAGAAGAGTGCCGCTTTTCTAAAGATTGTAAGAAGGTGATACCAAGAAAGGAACCAAGAAAAAGTGGGCAAGCAGACGACATTACTGTCACCGATCCCAACACATTGCCAAGACTGAAAAAACATTCATTGAAAATGCAATAGATCTCACCTTTAATTAATTTAAAGCCATTTGCTTTGCTAATGGTATTGTATAGCAAAGCAAATGGCTTTAACTTAATGAAAGGCGAGACCTATTGCATTTTTAATGCTTGTTAAATGTATGTTGTGTCCGTGCTGTTGGGTAAGTCTGTGTTTTAATAAGAGTGTGAGTGTATATAAGTGTGAATGTGTTTGTATGTGCAAGCATATGTGTGTGAGTGAAATTGAAGGGCAAAAGGTGCTTGATTTCACTTCCGCTACCCCTGGATTTTTGGTGAATTGCCGTTCCTGCTCCCTCTCTCCATGCCTATCTCCAGGCTTCGCTTCCTGGTACTCCCTCCTCCCGTGCTCTCCTTTTAATAACCTTAGTACACTCTAACTTCTCTTCAAACCATCCATACTGCTGTGTCTCCTACTTCACACTGAGATTTCCCTGAGCTTTCTTGGGGCTGTCTAAAAGATGCTTTTTTGTTCCCCAATATAATAGAACTCATGCAGTCGGCTTCAGGAGGATGGAAGACTGACTGCGCCTGTTGGGTTTGAACCCGTGAATATGGGGTCAAGCAGGTCCTTTTGGTGACTGCATTAGTATCGAGCTCTCACTGGGTCATCATCAGAACTTTCTCTGCTTAATAGACTCAAATGCCATGATTGCTCAGTGTTTGATACACTCCTTCTACTCCATTTTAATTCTGCTTTTCCACCCTTCTCTCTCCCAAGCTCCAGAATGTCCTTCTTTCTCTAACCCACTACTCCAAATGTGATCTCCTTCCACAACATTCGAGATAAGGACCTTACGCGCTTCCTTCTCTGACATGTCACTTTATAATCATGTTGTTCTGTTTAAATTTTTCATATAGTTATAATGCACTAAGCCTTTAAAAACTGTATTTAACCTTTTTACAACATCACTACTCAGCAGTAATAAGAAAATTACATACTGTACTGTAACAAGTTATTACAGATAAGCTGTGACGTGATATTTTAACCAAATAAAAGTTGCATCCTGGTGTTTATTTTGAATAGGACATGTTACAACGCACGCATTTACAATGTGTGCCATTACAACACATTTTTACAGCGCTAAATCCATTACAACAAATGTCATTTACAGCGCAGGCCATTACAACGCATAATCCATTACAACGCAAATTACTATTCTAAGTCCGCCGGGGCGTTACTTTGGGGAATAGGTTGTAATGGCATGCATTGTAATGACATGCACTGTAATGGATACTGCATTGTAAATATTGTGTTGTAATGAAGTGTTGTAATGCATGCATTGTAAACAATGTCTCCCGTTTATTTTCAAAGCATGGTCTCAAGATTGCTCCCTACATCTGGAACAATAAGACCATTTTCATAGCAAGGAACAAGAGACCAAAGGGTTGAAAAGGGAGCGATGGAAAGATAATATAATCAGGTATAAAAGATACAAAGTACCCACTACTAAACATTGTAAGAATATTACACGCCATGTAGAAGTCCAAGATTATTTAAAATAACTAAGGGCCTGATTACGACTTTGGCATTGCTGCGCCGGCTTTCTGCTGGTACAGCACTGCCAAAGGCACGCAAGGAGCGCTTGCCTGAATACAAGTTCAACTCCTGCAGGCGGATGGCCTTTTTGGCTTTCCCACGGTGGTGTTCTGAAAAAGGGCACTGCAATGGGAGTGGCAAAAATGTTCCAGCACGGCATGGATTTTTTAGTCCATGCTGTGCTGGAATTGGAGGTGCAAGTAGACAGGGGGCCACAGTTTGTGCCCCCCTGAATGATTCCCCATAGCAGGCAGCATGGGTGCCCTTAATGGGCACCTTTATTTCCCCACCGCCTGCCTTTTCATGACAGGCTCACTGCCATGAAAAGCTGGCGGTCAAGGAACTCGTAATATGCTCAGCGGGATTGCGACTTTCTCGCTCAGCATATTGCATTACCCCCTCTGCTGCACCACCACCAGGGAACTGCGGTTCGCTGGCACAGCCAGCGGTCCACCGGCAGAACAACTCAGAGAGTCATAAGCCAGTGGACAGACCACCACCACTGTGAGCCTGGAGGTCCTTGGGCCGCCAGACTCGTAATCAGTCCCTTAGCTTTTAGCCTTGCTCCTCTAGTGGTCAAAAAGTCTTTGGGGCAGATTTACAAGAAACTGACGCATGTGTAGAGATGCGTCAGTTTCCCTGCACCAGCCTGTGATATCCTTGCGTCACCATGGATGCAACGTATTTACAATATGGCGCACTATGGCACATGGACTGACAGATACGCTCGAAATTTTTACACTTTTGTAGGCCCAAAAGTCACACATTGGTGGAGTTGTCTCTCAAGCACGACGCAACTCCAGCAATGCATGTTGAGGCCTATACATATTGTACTGTGTCACTCCTTACGCCTGCAGTGGCATCCTAGAAGTGGTGCAGTGAAGTCTTGTAGAGTTCACTGTGTCACTTTTACGAGGCTTTTCTGTGTGGGAACGCCCACCCTGCATACATTATACCTGACACAGGTATAATGTGATGTAGGGCTTTACAACATGACGCATCACCCTAGATGCGTAACGTTGTAAATTGACTGCATTGTTTACGCCGCCGCTGTGCCATAAAAGTGACGCAACAGTGGCGCAAAAGTGTCGCAATGGATTTCTAAATCTGCCCCCTTGTACTTTCATTAAATTATGGATGGAGTATTTTATACCCTATATTTGGGTCAATTTTTGTACCTCTGTACAGTTCTTTTTAAAAAGCCCTTAATTACTACAGCGCGATGAAAGTATAATAATGAATGAAAAAGATTAAGTAGGTTGAAAGAAGGTAAGGAGGAAAAGAAGGAAAGAAGCAAATGAAGAGGAAAAGGAAAATAAGAATAGAATAACTGCCAACAAAGTAAATAAAGAAAGGGAAAGAAAAAGAAACAATTGAAGAGGGAACAGAATAAATGAAGCAGAGAAAAAAGAAGTGAAGAAGGTACAGGAGAAAGAGAAGGAGCAAGGTGAAGAGGGTAAGGAAAGAGTGACATTCGAATGGAACAAGCAAACACTGCAATGTTTGCTGGAAGAAATAAGGGGAGGAAGATAGGAAGTAGTTAACAAAAGTAGTGATGAGAGAACTAAAAATGAGGCAAAGAAGGAAGGAAATGAGGAAGTAGAGAAAGAAGATGGGAAGGATGTAGTAAATGAAAGGAGGAACGAAGAGTTGAGAAGGAGAAATGAAGACAGAAGAAAAAAATATGTACATCAATTTGGCAGAGCAGATACTTAAAAGAAAAATGAAACGTGGGAAGAAAGAAAACTACTGTCACTTAAATCCAGTGGCGGCTCCTCCACTATGGTGTCACCTCACTGCTTTTAAGCAGTGCACAGCACGAAACATAAAATTATAATAACTTTAAGTTATTATCATTTTATGCTTTGTGCTGCTTTGGGCGGGCGGGGCTGCTCTGCTCTCGGAATAGGGCAGACGAGGACTGGTTTGCCCACTCCCAAGTGTGCAAAGACTGTTTGGTTGGCCCTCTTGTGCCGCCTAAACCAGTCAGGCGCACTGCCACCTTCCCTGTTCTCTGCATGGAGAACATGCCCACCCCTCCAGCCCCTGGCTGAGCGATGTGTCAAGGCACTCAAAATAATCACAATGCTGCATTGCAGAGTTATGATTGGTCAGTGGGGCCTGGCTGTGTTTTTTGTTCCAAGACTAGGAGAGCAGGAGGAGAGACGCGTGACCCAGGGCAAGGTAATTTTATTATTTTTATATTACGCACCCCAACCACCCCGTGTGACTCCCCCGCCTCGCGACTCGCCCCGCATGACTCCTCCCTGCTGCCCCACCACCCGCAAGTTATGCTGGCTGACACTGCTTAAATCACCACTAACTAAAACCCATGGGGTTCTTACGTCCCTATAGAAAGAACAAAAACAACACAAATAAGAAAAAATGCAGTTTGAAAGGAAGAGATCTGTAATGGAAGACTGGAGAGAGACTAGGAGAAGAAATTATGGCAGGCCACAAAAGCTAAAAGGAACTAAAGAGAGACACATAGGCCCTAAATACATATAGAGGAGTTATTTATTGCCCCTGATGAATAAAGATACCACAGAATACGTTATTTGCCAGTTGTGATAGATAACACCTAGTATGCGTTTATGGAAAATAGCATGCAGATTTTGGTGTGTATACACCAAAATCTGCATGATATGGTAAATTCAGTATGTTTCACCTGATTTCTGCAGGTTTAACCTGCTAAAATGTTCCCGATTTTGGGTTATTTAACGCATCCGATAATTATAAAATGCATTAAATAAGACCAAACTTGTAATTCCGTTCCATTGATGTTTATGCAAAGGATGGCATTTACCTCCTAACTTGTAATCAGGCCCAAAGATACAAGTGAGAGATAAGCCAAGATAAAAGAATGAACCCGTGAATGTTGACAAATGCACTAAAATCCCAAAAGCTGCTTTAGCCTTTTTTTGACAGACACTAGATGCAATAAGGAGGCTGTGCTTCACTGTAGCTAACCACTTATTGCTCTTTGCTTCTCCTTGTAGAGTCTTGAGTTGAAGCGGGAGATGACCAAGGGCGTCGAAGAAGTGCAGACAACAACCACCGAAGTATCCGAGCAAAGGCGTCTAGCTCAAAGCGCAGAGACCGAGATTCAGTCCCAACTGGCCATGGTAAGGGCACTCTGCTGGTTGGAACACACAGTCAGTCCATAGAGGGTACTCACGCTTATTTATTTATGTCATTTATAAAGCGCACATACACCGTGAGGTACCTTGGCACTAGTTGGGATCAACTGAATCAATGTAAGCCCAAACTGGGCTTAATACCTTAGTGTAAGAATGGCAGAGCTCTTGAAAAATGTCCTGAACAGGAGGTCTGCCTCCCTTTAGATCTCTCCTGGAAAGAGTCGGGGGCCTCATTTATGAGAAATGACGCATCACTGCCTGAAAGCAGCGATGCGTCACTTCTCAGTGGGCACTCCTTGCGACATTCCTGATGCGTCATATTTAATGTATGACGCATCATGTTGCAAGGAGTTAGAGATACGTCAGTATTTCTGACGTATCTGCAAGCGTATCTGCAAGCGCAAAAGTGACGCATTGCTGGAGTGTGTCACAAAAGTGACACAACTACAGCAATGCGCCCTTTCACATGGGCAAGCCCCATGTGAAAGGGCATGCGTCAGTCTTACGCCTGCTGTGAGGCAGGCGCAAGATTTTGACGCAACGGTGTCCTAAAAGTGATGCAGTGAAATCTCATAGATTTCACTGCGTCACTTCTACGAGGCTTTTTGCGGGGGAACGCCCCCCTGCATACATTATACCTGACGCAGGTTTAATGTAGCGCAGGGGTTTACAAAGTGAGGCATCTACCTAGATGCGTCACTTTGTAAATATGGCGCAACAAGGCGCATTTTTTATGCCACTGGTGCGTCACAAAAAGTGACGCACCAGCGGCGTAAAAGTGACGCACAGCCTCATAAATGAGGCCCCTGATTCTTATTTCAACCAGGGGTTTTCCAGAGTTGTAAGGGGAATGGAGCACCCCCCACAGTTATTTGAGGCATAGAGGAAGGGATTTCTCCACAGGGAAAACGTATTTGCCCTGGAGAAAACAAGTGCTATTTCACAGGGAATTCTATTCTCCCTGTGTGTGAATATATCACACGTCCTTCCCACGAATATTCATGGAAACCTGCACCAAGGGCAACTTTTCATGTATAATCCTGGCAATGTTTGTGAATTGAAGAAAGTAGTAAATCTACACTTAAACGTAGATGTACATGTGTAATGTGTTGATTTAATACTTTCCTTGGGAACCAGGCCCAGTATATTTGGGCAAACTCAGTGGGTCCGATTCAAAAAAGTAATCTGAGACAAAATCCCAACTTTACGACTTTTAGTCTTCACAAAGGGCATTTAGGAGTACTGAAATTAGGATTCCTAACTTTAGTACTCCTAAATGCATTTTGTGAATACCGAAAGTCATAAAGTTAGGATTTTGTCTCAGATTACTTTTGTGAATCGGGCCCAGTGATAGGATCTGCCTAGTGTTCTACCATATTGTGAAGTGGAATAACAGATATCCATATCTGTGCTAGACCGAAAACAGCCATTCTCAGCATAGTCCACAAGTAAGAGTGTGTGGATTTGTGTAGTCATTTGCACAATTTTTGTGATATTTCGAGAAAATGACCAGTTTGCCACTGCTCCCAGTGAAAATTAGATGCAAATACGTTGTGCACAAAAATTTATGGACAAGACTTTTTCTTGAGGGCATAAATTAAGCAAATCACATGGGGCCAGATGTACGACCCTAAATCGGCCCGTTTGCGACCGCAATTTAGGGCATGGCATGTACAAACCTCATTTTGAGAATTGGTAAATTTTACTGATTTGCAAAATGATGTTTGTGACTCGCTATTAGGAAGGGGTGTGCCAAGGGTGTCCCTTCCTAATAGCGACTCACATTTGTGTGGATGAATGTTTTGCATTTGTGGTCACAAAAACTCGCAATTTGCCACCTACTTCAAGTAGGTGGTAAACCATTTGCAAACGGGTAGGGGTCCCCAGGGTACCCCTTCCCCTTTGGGAATGGGTCAAAAAATATTTTTTAATGGCAGGCAGTGGTCCCAGGGACCACTGCCTACCCTTACAAAATGAAACTGAAAAGTTTCCTTTTTTTTTTTAATGCAGCTGTTTTCACAGACATGGTAATCTGCTGACCCCAGCACGCCACCATCCCTGTGAGTGCTAGCTATTCCTAATGGAGTTGCAAATTGTGCCTGCCTTATTAATATTAATGAGGCATGCAATTTGCCACCCCATTAGGAATCGCAACCAGTGTCTGAGACACTGTTGTACATCCCAATTTGCGAGTCGCAAATTGCAAGTCGCAAATGCGACGCAATTTGCAAGTCGTAAATTGGTGAGTCGTACATCTGGCCCGTGACGTGAACTTTCAGGAAAATATGTGCTCCAGAAAATTACAACATTTTTCTAGCATAATTACAATGTATCCTCCTAGGCTTACCTTGGAGTGACCATGAGCTATATGTTGATTAGAGGCAGAATGTCCTTTGTAAAAGAGATCCCTGGAAGAAAGATGGCAACTTTAGCTTGTCTACAGAATAGTGTGCCCTTTTAAAGTAACTATCACAACGTGAACAATGTGAGCCAAGGTCTCTGTTTTCTATGCCGTGCATGAAAATATGTGGTGCTCGTCCATCACCAGCCTAACTATCACCTACCACATATCATTATACATTATATATTAAATCAACGTTTTCTGTTTCAGCACACAGAAAACCATTATGCAAAAATAGTAAGAAAGATTTAAATGCAAAAACACACTTTGAAGTATAAGGCAACTGTGTTCTACTGATCTGGCTCACTCATAGGATTAAGAGTTCATGTGTTAATGCTGCTTCATGGGACACTCCAGTAATCCTCAGTCACAGAACAACCTGCCTAATGAACATTGTTTAGGCAGATTGCAAATTGCGAGCCCCTTTGATTGGATACAAAACAGGGATGGAGGCCTGCAAGGAACAACAGACCCCCATCTCTGTGTTTACATCCTCAAAATTGGAATCTTTCCATGTTAAAGAAGCGCGAGTTTCTTAAAGAAGCCAGTGCTGCTTTAAAACATAAAAGCGTCCCATCTGAAAAAATATCAAGGAGAGCAGCCCACTCAGGCAACCAGCACGATTCCCAAAAAGAACGAAGCCATAAAATGACCATTTTCCCTTCATCATCCCGATACCCCCTCATAGAGGTGTCAGTAAATGGACCAGAATTAAGGTTTGAAATCGCTGGCACATATCTCTCTGAATCGTAATTTGGAGTGAATGCCCCTTAACACCCCATAAAACTTGTGTATGCTTCAGTATGGCTCACAAAACCCTTTTTAAAAGATGGAAATTATTGTTGACTAGTAAACGTATTTTATGGTCGCCAGCCCAATAATTTTGCAAATCGCGGGGTTTGTGATTGCAAAATCCTCTAGCCCCTAGCTGCTGTTGAAGTTCGTTCTATCTCTCCTCTTATGTGTGATAACCCACTTATCCTCACCCATAATGAGCAGGGTCGGACTGGGAACCGCAACGGCCCTGGCAAAGTGCACGCCCCCCTCCAATCCCCCCCCCCCGGGGGTTTGGGGTGCGGCCGAGCTCTTTGCCAGAACCGGTTTTTGGCGTATTTTTTTACAGGGCCTATTTTGCAGGGATGTATGAAGTTACAACGCATACTTTTACCACGCATGCCTTTACAACGCGGTATTTACAACGAATACCTTTACAACGCATAGTGCTTTGGGGCGCTGAATAGTGAATAGTTTAATTTACTATTCCAACTCCAGTCCCCGTGGATAGTAGGGAAGGTGTTGGATATTAAATTAAATCTATTCCCTATCCTAGAGCGCCCCCAGCGCAATGCGTTGTAATGGTTTGCGTTGTAAAAGTTGCATCGTAAAGGCACTGCGTGGTAAAAGTTGCGTTGTAAAGGATGTTTCCCATTTTGCAGCTATGCTACAAATACGGCCCTGTAACAAAAACGGCCCCCAGGGGCCCAAAACCGGCTCCCACCCGTGCGGCTCACCGGGGGATTGCCCGGTGCCCGCTATGGCCAGTCGGCTCTGATAATGAGTACCGTTCATCGTTTCAGAAAAAAGCCATTGAAGAGTCCTTGACGGAGACAGAAAACCGCTATGGTGTGCAGTTGATGCAGATTCAGCTCATCATCACAACCACTGAAGAGCAGCTGTCACAAGTGCGGGGTGACATGGAGCGCCAGAAAGCAGATTACCAGCAGCTCCTGGATATCAAAGTCCGGCTGGAGAGGGAGATTGAGACATACCGCCGCCTACTGGACGAGGAAGGGTAAGTACAGGTGGAACTAGGCAGTATTCCCAACTTCTATAGGATTTCCTCACACTGTCTGCCTTAAATGGGAAAACAAGTTTATAGTCAAATACCTAATGTTTTACCTTCCTACTAAGACTCTTTCCATTCATATTACTTTTAATGTTTCTATAGTTTTATATTCTCACTTAGAAACCTTTAGTAGAGCTCCCAGCCTTGAGTTAATTTTTAACTAAGAACTACTATACATAAGTGTTGTGTTTTCCTGTTAAAGTTAAGGAAAGACTATGTTTATCTTACATTATTATCAGGCTGCAGATAGCAGAATCTGATAATGAACACTCAAATCTGTGACCTATGTGCTTCACAGAGGTCCAGACAGAAGCACTGAGGTATTTAACTCTTAAATAAAAGTTGTTCTCAACTCAATATTGTAGTGTGAGAACAAAATTATATTTCTGAATGCTTTTAAAAGAGAGAAAATTAAAATGAAGAGTTAAGGTTATGGTTAAGTTAACTCTTGATTTTAATGTTCTCCCTTAAAGTGTTTCATTTACAAACAGCTGGCATCTTGCTCCCAGTGGCTGGTAGACACAGCGCCATGTTTATAACTAAAAAAACACAGTCCTTTTATTTTAAATGGGAGAAATTTAAAGTGAAGAAAAATGTTTCGATGAAACATTGTCTTAATGTTTTTCTCTACTGTAAATTGTCAATTAAGTCCTATTGTTTTATGAAGCATGCTTCTTCACTTTAAATTCCTCACATTTAAACAAATGACTGTATTTTCCTGTTATAAATATGGCATCATTTCTACAGGCTAGTGGGAGTAATATGCGTGCTGTTTGTAAAGACTTTTTGACATAGCCTAAAATTAAACCGTGTAGTCTTATGTAATGCATAGTATCGGGATCCATGGACATTATGTTTAAAGTCAATGAAGCTAGGTGAGTGGTGTCTGGTAACAATGCACAAGTTACTTGGCCTTCAGTAGCTCACAATGATTTTCACAGATCAGAAGTAGCTCTCATTACAAAAAAGATCGGAGAACCCTTCTGTACAACATTTATAAATGAATAGTCAGCTGCACTAGCATCACAAATTACATCAGACAAGCACATGGTAAACATCTAATACAGCAATAAAGAGGCAAAAAATCAAACTTTGCTTTTTCTTTTGCTATTCACCAACACCCATAGAAGTGTGCAAAGTTTTTTTCTATAGGTAAAGTTTTTTTGGGCTGCACAATTAATACAGTGATTTATTACTTGTCTTCCTTTTAAAGTAGCTGATATAAAGTAGATTTGTTACATTATTGCTGCCTACAATTTGATTGGGTGATGATTTCTTCTAGCCTGCACAAAATAATATAATAGTAAAATGCATGGCAAAACTGAATGGCTTGTTCTCTGTGCCCTCACCCCAACTAATAGATATCCCAGTGAATAGACAAAGTGACTATTTTCAAATTATTTCCATTCTATTGGTTCAAAAACTGGTGTTTTGCCTTCAGTGGCTTCTTAAAGGCTCCACATTGGCTGTCCATCGAGGAGAGAACCTATAGCATCTGATTGGCACAATTTCGATAAAAAAAGAGCCGCATTAGTGTGTGTCTAACATTCGAGTAGCATTGCGATGTCGGCACACACCGAGGTGTACTATGCACAAATGGAATTGCTAGTTCCCGGTAAGAAGGTATGATTGAGTGCATCTTCAAGCCTCAGATGCATGAGATCACACATGGGGGTAGCAAGGGCAGCATGAGCACAGATATTCCATTTAATTCCCACCTCACGGAACACCCAAGCAACCTTTGTGAATTAGGGCATGCAGAGTGTTCTGCTTCTGTCACTAGTTGACATTAGAGCCTTATGTCAGAAACTATATGACTCACATCTGTGTGCACATAAGTATGCCCCTAACTACCTGAAATTGGACTATTCTTGAGTTCTGTGTGTCAAGTTTCTAAAAAGTCCTCAACCGTGGCTAATGCTATTTTCAAGGCCACGTTTACAGGTCGTGGGGTTAGGCAGGCCTGATTGGACATTTCTTGACATTTCCCTGAGGCTAGCCTTAAAAGTAGTGCTTAATTTATACAAGAATAAGTGAATAGCACCCCTCGGAAGCTTACGGCGGGCTCTGGATGCCACGGCTGTGTAGTTAGGAATCTACTGCATGTCTCTTTCATCCAGTACCCGACACTCCCTACCCCTTTATCTCATTTGGAGGTTCCTGCTTTCCCCCATTGTGACGGTGTCTGAGTGTTTCTCTTTCTCTCTCTGACCTCGGGAAATGTTGGATATGAAAAAACAAGAGACGTCCCCAAAAATATGTGCCGGTGGACCACACCAGAACCCCCCGGCTCAAATTAGGCACTGCTTAGAGGATAACATATAATCTCAGTGGAACAGTCGAGAGTAAGGGATGGTCACATGTTATCCCGGGGAAGGTGACATTTAGAAAGTGGAATCTGACAACAAGAAATGTAATCTCAGGTCTGATCTCGAGTTTCTGAATATAGGTGGGTTAGATATTAGAAATGAGGAGGATACATTGCATAATTTCATAATAGAACTATGATAAAGACACCATATGTTTTACATTCTATGTGAAATATTTTTTAAATAAAAGCAAGATTTAAACTCAAAGCAACTCGAAAGCGGAAAACCCTTTTTGGGTGGCCACACAATGTAATGACATCCGTACTTGTAGCATTTTTAATCAAGGAAAAAAAAAGGGAACAAATTATACAAAAGAAAAATCAGTCTAATAGATGTACAGATGAAGAATGGCTGAAGAACGAGACAATCATTTTAAGTGTGTCCAGCAGTTTGTGATGTACAAAACCATCTAACCAGAGTGGTGTTTATTTATTTATTCATTTATTTATTTACTGCAGAGGGCGTTTGTCGATTGACAACGCTGACGAATCTTCTGCCGGAGCGGCTTCGATGTCAGTGAGCTCATCAATGTCAGTGTCCAAGTCTTCAGGCGTTGCATCAATGGAAGAGTCACAATCCAAATTTGCTTCAGGCGGCTCCTCCTTTGCGGGGTCCTTGTCTAAGTCCTCTGCCTCGGAGAGCTCAGCCAGGTTCTCAGGTGGGGCAGCACAAGCCAAATCTTCAGGAGGCGCCGTGGTGATGGAAGCATCGCAGTCCCTCTCGTCATCCTCTGATGGACTGCTGGTGGAAGGTGGGCAGTCCATGGCCATGTCCAGCTCCCAAGCGAGATTCTCCGCAGGAGCGTCTTCCCAGTCCAGCTCTCAGTCACAGGCCAGATATTCTATGTCTAGCAGTTCAGGAATGGCAAGCATGTCCAGTGGCTCCCAGTCAAGAACAGCTACTTCATCAGGGGAGTCTAAGAGAGGTGGGAGGAATTACTGGTAAACTATAAAAACCCCAGACCTCACAATTCCTCTGCTCATGCATGTTATAAAGAGCACCATCCAACAAAAAGAACAAATATCAGGCAGCTATACCAAAATATTCCTGGTTATTGGAACACATTCCAAAAAGAGATACCAGAGTATCATTATTACTTGCTCCTGGTCATCTCTGCATACATAGAAAAGCAGTTAAGATTTTATTCCATTGAAATTGTCCAAAATTAGGCAAATGAGTGATTCACAAGAACAAGTCTGAATGATGTGGCAATGTACATCAATGAGGCACCAATGAATATGGCACCAATATGTGACCCAGGCCAGAGGTAGATTGCAAGTATTTTTAGCTAAGATGTTCAAATCTACTTTGAAGAATTGGTCACTGAAACATGGAGAAGCCATAGACCAAGTACACCTAATCACATGTTAGTGAGATGATAAGATGTGGGAGTTGACAGGAGAGGCATAGGGTAATCTGTTTACAGCACCCCCTAGTGGAAAAGGAAGAGGGTAGCCGATTTTATCATGACCTTAATAGAACCTAATTTCACCTATTGCATTTGATGTTGGGAGACTGATTTGATAAAGGCATAGTGAACATTATGCAATAACAATCCAATTTATTAAAAATTGATTTACTATATCGCAATTGAGATTATTGAAGTTTAGTTATTTCACATCTCCATTATTTGAATTATAAGTGCTTAGAGCATATGTGCCATAGTTTAGCATCTTACGGTAAAAGTTAATCTCCTTGAGAAATATTACAGACTAATAGATTGCTTATAATGTGAAGTATCTTATTTGGGTGGCTAAATTGGTCAGTTTACTATGTGTTGGATGACGGGCTTATCGTTCATGGAAATCAGCATTGGAGTACTCTCTACATCTTAATAAAGCTTTGCTTATCTACACATTACGTTGTCAGTGTCTTTTTTAACCATCTAATTACTTGGGTATTAGCTATCCAAAAATCTACATTTAAAAAAAATATATATTTTGCTGTGCTGGAAAATCAGTAGAATTAAAGTAGGCGATAAATGGGTCCATTACAACAAATAATTTATTAGTGAAGACGTCAGGTAAACCACCAGCAGTTTTATGGCTGTAAATTACAAACTCCATACTTAATGGGGTCTTGAAATTAAGGTGCCTCACCTTATGGCACGTATGGTACTCTCTATAAGGGTATAAGCCAGCTTTGCATGTCACTGTATTTGCTGCTATTTCTCAATACTTAATTTTGTCAATCAAATAATTGGTACATATATATAAATATATATATATATATATGTCTGTATATATAACATTTAAATATCAAAATTAGGACCTGTAGTCAATATTAAGTTGCATGTTTATCTACGTCTTTACCATAGTACATCAACGTCACTTATTACATCAAAGGATTCTTTAAAACAATTGCAGTAATTGTTGACATATGCTAAAATCTAATTAAATGTACTCTATTTTCTAAAACAAAGTTACATGTGTTGCATGTTGTTACATTCATACTCCGTATTTTGTGTACATAAACCCAGCCCTTTCACTGCAGAGCACACACATTCGGTCATGGGTCCATTGATATTTGAGGTGAGCATAAGCGCATTATTTTAATAATATGTATCCAGAAAGATGAATGTACTTATAACTTTTAGTGAACACCTTTAGATCCTTGCTTACGAGTGGGATGGTATGCGATGTGATAAATATCGATGCCCCAATGTGTGGTATTTACCAGGTATAATAAGTATCCCATATTCTGAGTACTCCCCAAAAATGGGGTTCCACATAAAAGTCAGCATTAATCAGAATTTACCGGACATTTTTTCCTTCAGTAAATGTCATCAGGTTTGACCTTCCGAAAGTGACTTATAGTGCGCGGTGGTTTGCTGCTTAACTATTCCATGGTCAGGACTATAGTGTGCATGTGTTTACCATATTTTAAAATTCTTTGATGATCTGGGAGTGAATGATAGTGCAAGGGCATTGGAGCCCTGGGCCACATTTGAGGAAATCAGGGGCTAGAGAGCGGCCTATGAACAGTTTCCTGCTATAACTGAAACAAATAAAACTTATTATAGCATAAGCCCTTGGGCTGTGCCATAACCATTGTAATATGTGTCCTTCACTATCAAAAAGCAAAACCTATTGGTTTTAACAACATTTCTGTCAAATTTCATATATCTTGTTTTTCGCTAATAAACCACCCATGACCCAAAATACAAAGGTCCTCATTTATGAAACCTGTTGCATCGCTGCGACAAAACAGCGATGCAACAGTTTTCACTGCACCTATCTTGTGACACGATGGATGTGCCATATTTAATATATGGTGCTTCATGTCGCAAGAATTTACAGATTAGTCAGTATTTCTGACATATCCGTAGGTGCAAAAGTGATGCATTGCTGTGGTGTGTCTGAAAACAGACGCAACTCCAGCAATGCGTCCTCTCACATGGGGCAGCCCCCATTTGAAAGCGCCTACGTCAATCTTACGCCTGCTGTAAGGCAGCGGTAAGATATTGACGCAGTAGTGTTACAGTGAAATCTCATAGAATTCACTGTGCCACTTCTACGACGCTTTATTGCGGGGGAACACCCACCCTGCATACTTTATACCTGACACAGGCATAATGCAGCTCAGGCCTTCGGCACAACGTGGCGCATTATTTATGCCGTCGGAGAGTCACAAACAGTGACGCAACAGTGGTGTAGAAGTGTCGCAGGCCTTCATAAATAAAGCATAAAGAGTTCAACATTTCCAGGCCAACACAAAAGCTCAGGTCTTAAAGCATCTTAACTCCTTCTATGCTCATGACCAGCTGAGCTCGTCATGAGGCAGAGTGCTCGTGTGCTCATGACGAGCTGAGCTCGTCATGAGCCTTGGAACGCTCACACGCGGGGATAATTCCCCTGCTGTGCTGAACGTTCCACAGAAACGGGTGTGGCCGTGACGAACTCAGCTCGTCATGAGCACACAAGCACTGTGCCTCGTCAGCACGGGGGCGCTGTGCGCGCCCCCGCCCCCCAGCACAGCAGGGGAATTACCCCCGCTGCGAGGGGGTTCATGAAAGCCCTAACGTCTACAGGACATAGGTCTCCAATAGTCCAGATGGCTGAGGGTGATGTTTTTCTCTCACTAAATGAGGGAGTCTTGTAAAGGCCTGCTGCTGCTGCAGGCAACCACAAGAACCAGTTAATAAGCCTTCCTGGAGACACCACAGCTAAAGAATTTAATTTTTTTCCCAATGCCTAGGGCTTATATGATTTTCATATGACTGAGACCAGTTTTTACTGACACCTTTGATGTATCCACCTTTGTGGTCCTGGAAATCTTTACTTTGATTTTTCATCTTGTTTTAAAGTTTTAAAGATGAATTTTATTTGAAAATTGAATAGTATACAATCATATATAGCACTGTAGTTAGAAGAATAATATAATAATAAACTAAAAGGATGGAAAAGAGTGTGGAAAAGAGAGAGGAATAAGAGAAAGAGAAAAGAGATGACTATATAACTGTCATAAATACAACATCATTGCTTAAAGTAAGGGCAATATACATTATTTATAACATAGTAAGAAAAGCAGTATTTATATCAACTGTGTATAACATCAGAGAAAAGTTAAGTAGGTTCGGGTACCTCAATCTGGGGATTATGTGAATTGACACATTTTGCAGTAGAATCCAGAAAAGTCATCACCGGTAACCAAAGAATGTCTCTTTTGATAGCATGAGATAACGGATTGAGACACGCTCTATCAAGTCTATGATTATAACAAATACTATACCACCGGGATTAGGAGGAAGAGTCTTTCAAGGATTTATTTATTTCTTGAAAGGCAACTGCAGGAAGTACATCCAAAACATCAACTTTACCTGAATGAGAAACCTATTGTCTGAGACACTACTTAGATCTATATTTTTAAAATTAAAAGGGACTTGGGTGTGAAATATATTATTTATCTGTTTACAGACCTCCAATCAAAATTGATAAGTGGAGGGACAATTAAATAGCATATGTTTTAGGTCATAGGAAGTGACATTGCAGTGTCAACAAGAGGAAGGAGTAGTCGGGTTCATCTTGTGTAGAGTAACTGGGGTATGCAAAAAGAACAATAGATGGACAGAATGCAGAACAGTGTCATACATTCACCCCAGTACAGAGATCTGGACCTAAATCCATTGTTTTTTTGCTCATCAGTCCTATGCAAATCAGTCTTGACCCTGCACCCAATGGAAACAGTCCAGCCCGAACTGCCAGGCCAGGTCCTCCCTGGACTGTAAACAAGCATCCTAGGACCGGTTTCAGGCTTTCAGCCCTCATCAGCCAGGATAGCTTGAACCAGCACCCATTGGGAACAGTCCAGCTGGGGTAATCAAGAGTCTGTTGTAAAAAGAAAATTAAGTTTGAATGGTGTTAGCTGCCCTAGAAGATTTCTGTAATTTAAGCCTAATCTTGCACCATAAACAAATTAAAAAGAGGTATTTAAATCTTGTTCCCATTGTAATTCAACATCTGTCTTATCTCAGTTTTCCAAAGAAGTAGTTATTATATTAAACAGTCTGAAGAGAAGGATAACAATGATGTAGCTAATTGAGGGATAGTAATTGTGGGTGTGTGTTAGAAATGGGGTTTCTAGTTGGCTATGGTTTGCAACTAAGCCAGGCAGAATCCACCACTCTAGTCAGGATAAGAAGATTACACATCTAAAGTAACCCCTGCTCCCTTCCTTGGTAGCTTGACACAAGCAGTCAGGCTTATCCCAGAGGCAATGTGTAAAGCATTTGTTATGTTATGTTAATAGTTTTCTAGAGCGCACAGCTGCCCCAGCAAAGAGGCGTCCCGGCGCTATCAGATCTATAAGCACATCGATCCAGAGAGGTTAGAACGCAGCGACCCTGTCCATAACCTATGCAGAGGAGAAAAGAAAGGTTTTAACGGCTTTTCGGAAGGCGAACAGGTCCTCCAAGCCCCTTATATGTAACGGCAAAGAGTTCCAAAGCTTGGCGGCTAAGAGACGAAATGAACGCCCTCCAGCCCAGCAGCGTTTGAACCGTGGGACAGACGCCATGTGCTGTCCCAGGGAGCGCAGCTGTCGCTGAGGGACGTACGGACTTAACAGGTCACACAGGAGAGATGGACTGCTCAATTTTAAGATCTTAAAAGATAAGCAAAGAGCTTTAAACTGGATCCGTTTGTCAATCGGAAGCCAGTGCAGCCCTTGAATTGTAGCCCTAACCGAGCAGTGGCGGGGAAGACCTATCAGGGTTCTGGCTGCAGAGTTTTGAACTCGTTGTAATCGCCGAATTTCCGCTTTATTGGCCCCTAAAAGCAGAGAGCTGGCGTAGTCTCAGCGCGAAAGTATAGTAGACTGCACAATAAGCTGGCGGACTGCAGGATCGAAGAATTTCAGTAGAGGTTTAAGACC
The DNA here is from genome assembly GCF_964261635.1 of Lissotriton helveticus. Taxonomy (NCBI): domain Eukaryota; kingdom Metazoa; phylum Chordata; class Amphibia; order Caudata; family Salamandridae; genus Lissotriton; species Lissotriton helveticus. The sequence continues at coordinate 1,915,442,728 of NC_136065.1, forward strand.
CCTTAACAAACCTATGTAGGTGGCAGCAACTCTCTTCGTATGGGTCTGGAAGCTGATCTTGGAATCCATCCAGACCCTAAGGTTCTTTACCTTGGACTTAGGCAAAGGCATAGGACCGAGGGGCGCTGGCCACCAATGCTCATTCCAGAGGGCAGCATTCTTTCCTACCAGCAAAACCTCTGTTTTGCTCGCGTTGAGTTGCAAGCAATTATCTGTCATCCATTGAGCAACTGCTGTCAACCCGTCTCTAAATCTGGTAGCTGCCACTGATGGTCCTTCAGCTAAGGTGATGACAAGCTGGGTGTCATCCGCATAGGATACCATCCTAAGGGCTCATCTTTTAGCGACAGCAGCCAGAGGTTGAACATACTGGTTAAACAGTGATGGGCTCAATGCTGAGCCCTAAGGGACCCCCTGTCCGATAGAATGGGATTGAGAGAGGAACGGAGGGGCCGACACACGGAAGGATCTTTCTGTCAATAATGACCTGAACCACTCTAAAGCGGTACCGGTGACCCCTGCTGCCTGCAGACGATGGAGAAGGATGCCATGTGACACCATGTCAAAGGCAGCGCTGAGGTCAAGCAGAATCAGCGTTGCACTTTGACCGGCATCCAGGACAGTCCGCAGATGTTCTATGGTGGCCAGCAGGGCCGTTTCCGTGCTATGGCCTGCCTAAAACCGTTCTGTGATGGATCCAGAATGTTGTGGGAACTCAAGAATTGGGATAAAGTGTTGTTAACATGGGCTTCAGCAATCTTGGCCACCCACGGAAGAAGTGAGATTGGTCTGAAATTCTCGGGCTTTGAGGGGTCTAGCGTAGGCTTCTTAATAATAGGAGACACCCAAGCCTCTTTCCAGGCATCCGGCACTATAGCCATGGAGAAGGACAGGTTCAGTATTTGACATAGCGGCTTCTGGAGAAGCGAAAGTGATTCCATGAATTGGGGCGGCCTCATGGGATCAGAGGGGGAGCCAGATTTGATTTTCCCACCCAGACTAGTAAATTCCTTCTCAGAGATCACTGGAATAGCTGAAAGCGTGGCACTGGACTCGTCCCTAGCAGGTAACAAGATGGTATCGGGGGCCGCAAGTGGAAAAGATTGATAAATCTTTTGCACTTTCTCAACGAAAAAGGTTGCAAGCTCCTCACAATATTATGTAGATATAACACTTGATAGTGCCACTTTCCTACTCTTAAGCTCTTTAAAAATTTTAAATATACATTTAGTCGGGTTGGAGCTTAGTTTTATTTCCTTCGCATAAAAAGCCGCCCGTGCAGTGCAAATTGCTTTGTGGTAGAGCTTGATTTTGGACAGATAAATTACTTTATCTCCCTCACTAAAGTCCCTTCTCCAAGCGCGTTCCGCTTTCTTGCAGGCTTTCCTAAGGACTCTCAGAGACTCATCGTACCGAGGACTAGATTTGGAAGTGCGCTCCTTGGTCCATTTTGCGGGGATAAAGGTATCTAACCCCTTTAATATCCATTCGCAGAATGCGGCGTAAGCCTCCTCAGGGTTTGTCATGTCTCCTAGGGGATTGGTCATAAGGAAGACATGGAAATCTTCAAATCTAAGTTTGTGCCATGGGCGTCTAAGGACCAGATTATCAGTATCTGGTCTAAAGGGATCTAAAATAGAAAGCCTTATTTCTATCAGGAAATGGTCAGTCCATCCTATAGGCTTGGGCGTAGCTATGCACATAACAAACAGTAATATAGTGAAAACACTACAAAAAGACACCACAAAAGTTATTCCAAATACCAATAAAGCAAAAAGAGACTTTAAAAACAGTTCCTTGAAGTTGATAGCTCCATCCGAGGCTTTGACAGTGTCGTGAGCATACAAATCCAACAGTTCTGGACGACTGCGGCATCAAGGGCCAGCTTCGGTTTTGGGGGGACCAGTAAAATAGTAGCTTTGGAGATGCATGGCATCGGAGCTTGCGGTGAGCTCCGGAGAAGTGGCGTTGGCAGGCATCGGTCCCGGAATTTGGCGCAGGAATCATCAGGCCCTTGATGTCACACAGGTTGCAGGTCGAATTCCGTGAGTTTGAAGTCAGGAGTACCGGCGTTTGAGCTGCGTTGTGAAGTTGAGCGGTGCGGTGCAACATATGGTGCCCTCAGGTAATGGTACAGGCAGTCCAGCAGGGTTTGTGAGACTAGGTCTGCAGTCGAAGCGGGCGGTGCTCGCTGCAGTGCTGACAAGTCACGGTGCAGGCAGCAGTGGTGTTGTTGCTTAAGCACTGTCTTCGGTAGACTCAAGGCTGCAGTGGGAGATGGGGCAATGCGGTGTGCGGAGCCCGTAGTTCGCAGTGCTGGCATCGGCATTGGTTGATGAACTGCAGTCAATGTTGCTGGCGTGGGGGGGCCAAGGCTGCGGTGTGGTATGGGACGGTGTGTCGTGTAACTTATGGGCGGTATCCCCAAATCACAGTGCAGGTAGCGGCATCGATGTCAGCTTGTAGCGTTCTCGTCCGTGAGACCTGAGCTGCAGTGCGAAGCAAGACGGTGCTCTGTGTTCTCCACAGGCGAGGTCCACAGGTCACGGCACAGGCAACGGCATCGGTGACAGTGTTGCGGCGGTGTCAGGGATACCACGTAGGTGGTATGAAGCAAGGAGGTGCAGAGTGCAGTGCCCACAGGTCACAGACCAAGCAGCGGTTTGGTGGAGGTAACGGACAGCTGCATCGTTGAGACCATGGTTGTGGTGCAAAGTGTGGCGTGCCCTCTGTGGTGTCTTCAGGTCACAGAGCCTGAAGAGTCATTGTTAGCAGTGTCAGGATACCTTTTGCCCTCTGTGACAGCTGAAACATCTAGTCCCAGAAGCCGGTACACAAAAGCTGTTGAAGTCTTTGATTTCCCTGAGACTTCCAACAGGAGGCAAGCTCTACATAAAGCCCTTGGAGATACTTAGTATAGCACAACAGCAAAGGGGAAGCACTCCTCCTGGCAGTTCTTCCAGCTTTTCTTCCTGGCAGGTTCCTTAGTCAGCAGTAATATCAAGTTCTGGGGTCATGGCCCCAATATTTATACCACATTTCCCTTTGAAGTTGGTACAAACAAAGTTCCTCTGGCACACATAAACCAGTTCAGCCTGGCTCCGGCCAGGCACACCACAGGAGGTGGAAACAGCTTTGTGAGAGGCAGCCACAGTCCATTCAAGTGCCAGCAACGCATCGCGGCAGCGGAGACAACAAGCAGTGGGGGCAGGCTTTTGAACTTCAAGCCCCAGCATCCAGCGGGGGCCACCAGTGTGACCGGCAGCCCCTCCCCCCATCACCGGGTACTTCTGGAGCTCACGCTTCCCGCTCCGCGGGAAACGCATCGCGGCAGCGGAGACAACAAACAGTGGGGGCAGGCTTTTGAACTTCAAGCACCAGCATCCAGCGGGGGCCGCCAGCGTGACCGGTAGCCCCTCCCCCCACCACCGGGTACTTCTGGAGCTCGCGCTTCTCGCTCGGCGGGAAACGCATTGCGGCAGCGGAGACAACAAGCAGTGGGGGCAGGCTTTTGAACTTCAAGCCCCAGCATCCAGCGGGGCCGCCAGCGTGACCGGCAGCCCCTCCCCCCACCACCGGGAACTTCTGGAGCTCGCGCTTCCCGCTCCGCGGGAAACGCATCGCGGCAGCAGAGACAACAAGCAGTGGGGGCAGGCTTTTGAACTTCAAGCCCCAGTATCCAGCAGGGGCCGCCAGTGTGACCGGCAGTCCCTCCCCCCACCACCGTCATCAGGAGGACTTAACTGTCTGCAATCCTCCGCGACACGGGATGTGCGCAGGCGGATCCGGGCTAAGCCCGGGCAAAGGGCGGGCCGTTTCTGGCCATCCGGGGCAGACTGTGGCAGGGCAGGGCCCGGCCTCTAAGCACCTACATACCAGAGGACTCTTTCAAGAATACTGGTAAGAACTATTGATACCCGGGACTTATCAGAGGCTCCTTATCCTCATATTGCTGTTTAGTGAGTTACCCCAATTATGGAGAAACGAAAGAACACATCGGGCACGCTAGATGCATATTTATTAAGAGCTGAATCTATAATCAATCACAAGATCCACCTTACAGAGCGCAGGCTCCAACTTGATCCCTCACAGTTCCCTCCCATTAGGGAGGCCGATCCAAATACTTCTAACGTTTCGTCATCATTGACTAACTCCCCGTCTTTAATTTTCTCTCCTTCACCGGTGGTTTCCCCATTATCAAAACCTCCTGAAAGGCTCCTGTAACACCAATCCTAAGGGCTAAGGGCCCCCAAACACGGGGTCAAACCAATGCAAAGAAAGGTTGAGTACCAATCGCAAAGAAAAAGGGAGGCAGGCTGGCCAAGGGGGGAAAAGTGCTAGCTGGGATCGGCTCTTGCACAATAGGCACGCAAACAGATGAAATCTATTCACCTCCTGTAGCCCAGCCAAGTCCGGTCACTGACATTCTACACCCGATAGTACAAAACCTAGGGAAACACTTAGAAACTGTGATAAAAAACACCCTAGAACAAAAAATCTCAGACATGGCCGCTCAGGTATCCTTAACTTTGGAGGGCAAGTTTGCTTGGATAGAAAGCTAGATGGATCAAATGAAAGAGGACTTCGAGTCATTTAGCACTCGTCTAGAAGCTCACCATTTGATACCTGGCCTAAGTAACATCAGTTCGCCCCCAAATGACCGACAAAATATCCCGACCAAATCTGTGCAGCCTGGTCCCCACAAGGACCTGCAACCAGCGACTAAAAATTCCTTCTCTGGGGGCGCCACAGTGAAGCTGTCTGAAAGGGAGCAGAATTACCCAAATCCCAGGCATAATAAGGTGAATCCTCATCATTCAAATACCAGCCCTCAACCCAATAGAGATTCCTTAAGTCTGCCACCTGCATCATGTCTTGGTTTTAACGGGCGTTCCACCTTTAAAACAAGGAGAGTCCGAGTCATGGTCCTTGCTTCGGAATAAAGTGGTGGATTGGTTAGGGAAACACAAGCACTTTAATCCCCAGAACTCCAAACAAATCCTTATGGTTCGGAGAGTGGGATGGGTAGGCCCCTCCCAAAAAAACTATCCAGGGTGATTGTATAGTTATCAATTTCAACACTCCACGAACCATTCGCTCACTTTTAGCCAACAGGGAAGAAATCAAGTCAACTTCAACATCTATCCTCTCTGTCCCACTTGGTTTCTTCTACCGAACGGCTTCCCATCCAACAACGAAAGTGAACGGCTCTATTCTAACACAGAATAGATTCGAACTCCTATCACCAATAGAGGAGGTGGATTGACAACCAACTTCCCCCACACTCTGCCATTATCCCAATGCATGTCAGTCAAACTCCCATGTAACCATACTTCCACAATCATTTACACTTCCTTTAACTACCAGTCTTCCCCTAAAAGAGATTGGCTTATCAAACCTTCCTTCTCAGCAAGTACCCGAAACTCCGGGTGGGACTGCTATAAGAGTAATTTCCTGGAATATCGTCGGTCTCCGATCTAAGTTCTACCAAGATGGGTGGATAGCATTTGTGCGGTGCTATGACATCCTTTGTTTCCAGGAGACCTGGGCGGTAACACCTATCCACCTAAATGGTTATAAAACTTTCTTCAGGGCGTGCCAAAGGTGGGTTAGTGACCTATGTTTCTAATTTAATACTTCCTGTAGAAGCTAGCTCCCTAAAAAATTAGGTGAACCACCAGATAATTCTAATAACTGCAAATAAATCATTCTGCTTGTAAATTTCTATAACAACTTACAGGACACCACCCTAGTAGGAACTCTGAAGGAAATTCGTTATTTCCTCTTAGATTATGTCAACACCAATCATGCAAAAAAACCTCTAATCATGTTGGTCGGTGATTTTAATCTACCCTTATGCGAAAGAAATAACAACAATATCTGTGGGTACCTAGATCCCCAAGAGAACAACATCACTCATTTCGCTCACTCGCTTAAAGGGGAGTGCATGAACGAGACAATGTCACTACTCCAACTGGCTTTTGCAAACGAGCTGCTGACATCTGCAGTTGACTTTAGTTCCACCTTTAACGGCAGAGGAGCGTCCAGTTGCATTGATTTCATTCTTATGACTAGCAGTGTGTTGAATCCTACCAACTTCACAATGCATTATTGCGCATTTAGTGATCATTTCCCCATCTCTGTCACCATGCAACTGCCAGAAGCTCGGAAAAAAACAGAGACGCTACTTCGGGACGAGAACCTTACTATGAATAGGCCAACCAGCTACACAATAAAGTGGAACCGTACAGATCATGAAAAAACAACCGAAAAAGTCATTAGGGCGGCCAATAAAGCAGTTACCTCATGTCTGTCAGATAGTTCATCTCCCCAGGAGATTATAGATAGCTTCAAATAATTACTAAATCAGTAAAAGAAGCTCTAACCGTTTTTCCCAAAGGAAATAAAAACACTAAGTCCTCCTGGTTCAATTCATCCTGCTCTAAAGCTCATTCCGCGCTTAAAGTAGCCCTAAAAAAATCCCCATGAGATAGGGCTGAGGTTACCCACCTAAGAAAAGTATATAATAAAACGCTCCGACAGAGAAGGAACCAACTTAAAGAGGAACCCTGGATTGCCCTCCATAACAGCTGTAAAACAAATGATATGATAACATTCTGGGAGGTCATTAATTCCCCCTTCCTTTTAGGAGCAAGAGAGGACAATAAAATAGAAGTAACCATAACTGAAACCGAATGGATAATCTACTTCTCCCAGATGTTTAGATCTGCTGACCCCATTTTGGAAGAATCTGGGAACTTTCGGACAGGGTCTGTAATTCCTAGCGTTCCTCCTACCATCCAGGCAATAGATTTCACCTTGCCTGAAGTTGTTCAAGCTCTGAAGCTAAGTAGAGGAGGGAAGGCCCCAGGTCCAGACGGGGTCCCCGTGGAGCTCTATAAATTTAAAATTGACCTATGGGCCCCTTTATTACTGAAAGTTCTACAAGCTACAGGAAAAGTTGGACTTCTGGACTCTTGGTCGGAGTCCATCTTGGTCCCAGTTTTTAAAAAGGGCAATCGTAACAGTCCAACGTGTTACCGTCCTATTTCTTTACTCGATTCACTGGGAAAGGTGGTGGGCTGCATCCTACTAGATCGCTTGCAGTGCTGGACGGAAGATAACAACATCATATGTGACCTCCAGTACGGCTTCAGGGAAGGCCTCGGCACCACCGAACAAGTCCTAAACCTCACATTGATAAGAAACAAATATGTAGAAGCGAAAGGTGGCAGACTGTACATGGCTTATGTTGACCTGTCCGCAGCATTTGACTGCGTGTATCACGTGAAACTCTGGGACATTCTCACAGAAATGGGGGTTGACAAATCTCTGGTTAACTATTTGCGAAAAATTTATTCCAATGCTTCCGCAAAGGTGAGATATGGTGAGGGGGCCCAGTTATCTTCACCCTTCAAAGTAGAGCGTGGAGTAAGGCAGGGCTGTGTCCTGGCTCCCTTACATTTTACACTATACACAAACGGCCTGGAAACCGCCATGCTGGAAGGGAGCCAGGACCTTCCACTAGTTCAGAAACGCCGCATCCCCGCACTTCTATACGCGAACAACGCGGTTATCATTACACGCACACGCCTCGAACTACAACGCTCCCTAAACCGTTTCAACCTATTCATGTCACACCTAGATCTAAAAATCAACATAAAAAAGACCTTTATAATGACATCTGGAAAAAAGCTCTGAAAGGGAAATGATATTCATCTAAACAGTTGTAGGATCGACCACACCCCAACTTACCCTTACCTGGGAGTGGTCATAGATGAAAAGGGTACCTGGAAACGGGCAAAAGAGTTCAGAAAACTGCAATTTATGCAAGCTACAATGGCTCTAGTTAGGTTCACACAGAGGCTTGGAAAAAGATCCCCCAAAGAGATGCTCCAAATTTATTGTGCTAAATGTGTTAGTGCCGCCATCTACGGGGCTGGGATCTGGGGACACATGAACCACGAATCCATTCAAAAGGTTGAAAACAGTTTCCTACATTTTTTACTCGTGGTGCCACAAAGTGCCTCAACATTCAGCTGTCACACAGAACTGGGTATCCCTTATATCTCAGACGTTATACGGATGCAACCAGTCCTTCTTTGGAACCGCATTTGGACATCTAACAAATTAATACTTATCCAGGCAATAGTCTCAGATTGTGCAAAGCTAGAAAATGGTAATAAGATTTCATGGTTACAGTATGTAAATAAGTTCTTACATGATCTGGGTCATCAAAACTACTATCATAATCCTTTAGACCTGGCTGGGATTTCTAGAAAGGAACTAAGGAACAAATGCTTAAACCATCTAGCGGACCTCAGGCTCTCCATTGAAGTTAATAAACCATCCACACGGCATTCAATGATAATTCAAACAACAGATTTAATCCAGCCCTATTTAACGATGAAACTATCTACTGTTGATACTTTCTTAATGACCAGATTCAGATTAAACATCTTTCATCGCTTTGTAATTTTCCCTTCGACAAATGATTGGTCTAAGCAGCTAATCCAATGTCCCTGTGACGGTACCTCAACCTAATCTCTCCTCCATGTGACACTATTCTGTAAATTCTATGCCGAACCCAGAAAACAATGGCTGACCCCACTGTTGAAAACCATGGGTCTGTGACACTGCCGCGCAGCCCTGCTGGCTCTTCAAAGGCTAGATTCAGACGTTATAGTTATAAATGTGGCAAGGTTTTTAAAATTTTGTGTGAGGCACCGAAACCAACTTATAGCCTTAGGCCAATCTCACCCACAATTTTTTGGTTAAATGATGCTGCTAAAGTTACTCGTGAAGTACTGTAAACTATGTTCACTGACGCACTTTGGGAAACAATCGTATACGGTATCTAATCTTTTTCCGGTTTTTAAAGTGAAATTCTTATTGAAATTTGCATATTGCACTTTTTCAGCACTCAGAATGAACTAAGCATTATTATTTCAGCTACTTTCTTCAGAAATGTACGTAGGAGTAGCGTTTTGCTATTTGTTTTTACTTTAAAATTGTTTCGGATCATCTGTAATTAATTCAGTCCGTTAGAGTTAGTTGTTCTGACCCACAATTTACTATCAGCAACAATTTACCAACTTTTTAATATTTCTGTAATTGTGATGTTTTTGACTTGTGCACTGTAACTGCTTATATGGTTGTGCATTGCATACCGAATAAAGCATTTTATAACAAGTACCAGCAAGAACTCCTCCTACTATTCTTAATGCAGCCAGGTCTATTCAGCCTGGCTATGAGTCACCCAGGAAAGGGGTCTGTCTAGTGTAAATTCACATTCCCTGCTTCCATGTCTAAAGCCAGACAGGGAATATACAAAAGGCAGAGGCACACAGGATGGCCAAGAAAGAAAATGCCCACTTTCTAAAAGTAGTCAAAAAAAGGGGGCTAGGTCCAATGGACAGGACCCAGGTAGGGCCTTATATATACTTGAAAACGGAGGGAAACCTGGTATCCTAGTTATTTATAAATTATTTTCACAACAACCACACTATTTTCTTTCAGTGATTGGGTTATTTATTTACCCTATTTTTAAACAACTCTTTTTTCTTAAAGGACTTTTAAATCTTTCACATGGAACACCACAATACTGTATACATATTTACATATATTACAATTTACACAATAATTGCAACACTATACAAAACTAACATTTTCAATGACACAAATAATACTTTACACAAAACTTTACACAACCATAGATACATCGAAACAAACCAAAGCGCTACATGTACTCAATCGATGGCTCAATTGGATATCATTAAGTATTCTGATAATTTAATCCAAATGTAATCATGAATCAATTCTATTTCTTTTTTTGATTCTTTATCCACTCTTTGTTACTTTAATAGCAACTGCTGACGCATTTCAAGCCTCCAAGCTTGATAATAGGGCGATAGAGTTTTCGCCGCTTAGCGGCCGAAAACGGCCGCTAAACCGGCGAAAAGTGCCCCTTGATAATATGCCCCTCAGTGTTGTGGGAAGGGCCATCAGGGCTTACGTTCTTCTTATGAATGGTTGTATTGGAGACACTGCTCAAGTAATCCTCTCTGGACATAGTATTGACTTTAGACAAAGCTGCCTTTAGATCTTCAGTTTTGTACCCACGAGCTTGGAATCTGCCAAATGAATCAGTTTGACAATGGATAAGATCTTTATCTGGACTGCAAATCCTTCTAGATCTTAAAACCTCCCCGTACGGAATACTTTTTATAAGATGCTTAGGGTGGGAACTACTAGCATGTAGTACAGAATTACATGCTGTACATTTTCTATGGAGTTTGGTCTGTATGGTTTTATTGTCAATATATACCCCAACATCCAGACACTGAACAGCTTGGTCTCTAATGTGGGCAATACATTCTAGATTAAGGGCATTGTCATTGACTGTATTCACAAAGTTGTTAGCTGAATCAATTTATCCTTTCCAAATTATAAAGACGTCGTCTATGAAACGCCACCAATGTAATACGTGGGCTTCATAGAGATCTTTATGGGTGTGCCTGAGGACACTCTCCTCCCACCAGCCAACGTGAAGACACAAATAGCTGGGAGAGAAGCATGCCCCAATAGCCACTCCAAGCAGTTGTTGGTAAAGCTCTCTGTTGAACATGAAATAGTTGTTACATAAACATAATTCAATCATAAGCAGAAGCATAACATTATGCTGACGAAAATGGATACTTCTCTTATCGAAAAAATGTTTCACTGCATTTAACCCGTCCAAAAGATGAATACTGGTATACGGTGATGCACCGTTACATCGCAACTTTTACAACGGGAGGCTTTTACAACGGAACTTTTACAACGCAGGATCCATTACATCGGATGCCATTACAACGCATGGCATTACATAGCAGATGCTATTACAACGCATGGCATTACATCGTAAGTATAGGTAAGTATTTAATTTTTTTTAATTTTATTAATATTAATTATAATTAAATATATTTATTTATGTTTTTTAATATTATTAATTTATTATTTATTATATTAATTAAAGTAATTTTTAAAATAAGTACAGGTGTACAGGGGTGTTTTTAGGTTTCAGGGTAGGGTTTGGGTTTTGGGGTACAGGGGTGTTTTTAGGTTTCAGGGTAGGGTTTGGGTTTTGGGGTACAGGGGTGTTTTTAGGTTTCAGGGTAGGGTTTGGGTTTAGGGGTACAGGGGTGTTTTTAGGTTTCAGGGTAGGGTTTGGGTTTTGGGGTACATGGGTGTTTTTAGGTTTCAGGGTAGGGTTTGGGTTTTGGGGTACAGGGGTGTTTTTAGGTTTCAGGGTAGGGTTTGGGTTTTGGGGTACAGGGGTGTTTTTAGGTTTCAGGGCAGGGTTTGGGTTTTGGGGTACAGGGGTGTTTTTAGGTTTCAGGGTAGGGTTTGGGTTTTGGGGTACAGGGATGTTTTTAGGTTTCAGGGCAGGGTTTGGGTTTTGGGGTACAGGGGTGTTTTTAGGTTTCAAGGTAGGGTTTGGGTTTTGGGGTACAGGGGTGTTTTTAGGTTTCAGGGCAGGGTTTGGGTTTTGGGGTACAGGGGTGTTTTTAGGTTTCAGGGCAGGGTTTGGGTTTTGGGGTACAGGGGTGTTTTTAGGTTTCAGGGTAGGGTTTGGGTTTTGGGGTACAGGGGTGTTTTTAGGTTTCAGGGTAGGGTTTGGGTTTTGGGGTACAGGGGTGTTTTAGGGTTCAGGGTTGGGTTTGTGCTTAGGGCTAATTAAATTATATTTACCATTTATAAATTAATTAAAATATATTTATTAAATTAAATTAATTATATTATATTAATTACATTTTTTAATTAAATTAATTAAATTAAATAAAATATTTTAATTAATTTATTTTAATTATAATTTTTTAAAATATTTAAATTAAATTAATGTCATTATATTAATTAATTAAAATTAATTACAATTTTTATTAAAATTAAATTAAATAAATAGATTTAAATGTATTAAATTAAATTAATTACTATTTTAAAATGTATTTTAATTAAATTAATTAAATTAAATTAATTAAATTAACTTAATTACATTTTTTTTAAAAAGATATACTTACCTATACTTACGATGTAATGCCATGCGTTGTAATAGCATCTGCTATGTAATGCCATGCGTTGTAATGGCATCCGATGTAATGGATCCTGCGTTGTAAAAATTCCGATGTAACGGAATGCGTTGTAAAAAACCGCGTTGTAGTGACACCAATCCCTGGTATACAGCGAACAAATATCCATAACAATGAATAGGCAATAGTCATTCCAGGTAACTGATTGTAACTTTGACACAAAATGACCAGTATCCTTGATAAAAGAAGGTAATTCTTCAACAAATGTTTGCAAAAAAATAGTCCACATATATAGATGTAGCTTCAAGTAGACTCCTTTGCGCAGAAATAATTGGACACCCTGGTATAGGTATTTGTTTCTTGTGAACCTTGGGGATAAAATAGAGAACTGGTGTGATGGGGTGATCAGTTTTAAAAAAAAGTGTTCATTTTTATTCAACAACCCTTCACATTTCCATTGTCCCAATTCGTTGTGCACCATTTCTTTTACCTGCCTAAGATCATTCATTGTGGCTTTTCTATGGCAAGAAGTGTCAGTAAGATGTCGTTGAGCTTCATCCATGAACTGAGATTTAGGCTGTAGCACTACGTTTCCACCTTTATCTGCTGTGTTTATGATTACATTGACATTCTCTCTTACCTTGCACATTAGTGCAAAGTACTGTATCTCTGTAAATTTGCGAAGTTTACGTTCCTGCAACACTTTGTAATTAAATTTCTTGAGATCCTCTTTTAAGCAGTCACTAAAAGTGTCAATGGCATCCTTTGGCATAAGGGGGATAAATGTGGAACTAGGACGGAAGGGACTGTTAGATGCAAGGTTATCTCTGATACCCATTCCTTGTAGTTGGCCTTGTGTAGACAGTTGGATTACCTCTTTGTCTTCCGCCAGCTCACACACGGTTTTTAATGTGCTGATATCCGGTACTTGAAGTTTTGTGCTTGGTTTGTCAGTGGTTTTTAAACTGGATACCACTTCAATTGATTTGTTGAGTTTGAAATGCTTCATCAGTTTTAATTTGCGAATGAATTTAAAAAGATCAATTCGGACGGTACGTATTTGAACTGATTGGGGGGACAAAAAGAGAGTCCTAAAGCCAGTAGTTGTAGCTCGGTGTTCGTAAGATCAATGTCAGACAAATTAATGACGGTGTTGTCAGACTTGTCTGACTTATCTGACTTGGTTGTTATTACTGCCACTTCTTTGCCTTGCACCTCCTGCCTCTGTTGTTGCCACCTGCATTTGCATTTTCTCCTTTGCGTCCTACATTTGTTCCTCCATTTCCGCCTTTCTTCACCTGTGTGCGTGGCCGCAGGGTTTGGCGGCGCGCGGCGGTCTTGCACTAAAAACCCAGCTCTTCTGACCGAGTGGAGTTTGTAGGAATCTGGGTTTGCAGGTTACTCGGACCACTGTCATCAGAGTCAGTGCTGCTGGCTAATGAGCTGAGATCAGTGTTAGATGCCTCTACGTCCGGAATGCTGAATACCGATATTTCAGGGACTCTAGATGTTAGTTTTTTGTTACTGTGTCGAATTTATGAGCAAACGTAAAGGCTCTTACCCGTCTCATAGTCCCTCCTGTCACGAGCAAATTTAAATCTATTTTGGGCGTTGTCTCCTCATGTTACTTGAGGCATGCGTCAATTTTACTTCTGACTTTCCTAATGCTATGATTACGTTTGGTAATCCCCATTACTCTTAGTCCTACTCGTCCTCGACCCAGTCATCACTCATGAGGGATTCCACAAGACAGGAAACAAAACAGGAAACGCTTTTAGGCTCCACCCCCCCTCCAGCCAGGTGCTATATCACTTCCAAACACCAGAAGCACATCCTGACACACCAAGCAACAAAGGCCTGGACAGGGAGGGAGGGTGGGAAGCATGACTGGGTCGAGGACGAGTAGGACTAAGAGTAATGTAGTTCCTATTTTCCCAATAGGCTCTGCGCATTGGAATAATATCTTCAATAGTATAGACGTAGGACTGTGGTTAACTAGGTCTTCTACTGACGATATTAGACTTAAAGTTATGTGTGCCAGCTAGCTCAGAGTTCACTAGAAACTTTCTCGAATAGGCCAGGAGGAGTTTAACCTCCCTGGATAGACAAGACGGGATTTAGTTTCTGACAACCATAGAACATGACAACTTTGCTCCCCCCTAATCAAGAGTATATCTCTAGAGTCGTGTGAAAACAAAAGACAACTATTTTACTCAGTCAGTACGTGCATTCTTAGTTTCACCAGTTTGTAGAGAAATAAGAGATGGGCGTGTTTCAATAAAAAGATGTTATTTATTGATCAGTCTCTTTTCTCATACAAGAGAAATGAATCGCTATTATTGCAATACTTATAGTTAAGTAAAGTGCATACAGTAAAAACAGGATTATAAAATAATACTGTAAAAGCATTTATATGGTTTTTTAGCCATATGATACTTAAAATGGATAAAAGATATACATACATGTATACATTGACTAATCGTTCTCAACTGGTGCTTCTAATTACGCCTACCCCGGTGTACCTGACCTAAGCCTAATACGTGGGCGGGAGTAAATAAGTAGCAGTTTAAGTTAAGTTTGTTTTGCCAAGGATCTGACTCAAGAATTCTCTGTAAGGGGTTAGTCAGTTCAGTACCTGGGATTTAGAAGGCTGGAGGGTTGGTATCTCTGTCTCAGGACTCGATATCCCAGTTACCCGCGAGGGCGGCTGGAAACGCCGGAGGCTGGATTTCTCGGCAGGAGAAAAGGCAGCGTCTCTCTCAGCGCGTCAAAAGGGAGGGGCAGCGTCCGTGGGCTTTTCTGCATCAGCTGGGCTCTCCGGCAAGTAGCGCTGCTCCAAGCTCGTCACCACCGTGTCTCTGCTTAGGGCAGCGTTGGTATACTTATACCTGAAAGGTGCCGAATTTGACGTAAGGATGGACATAAGACGTCAGTAAGAATGTCATAAGGACTGGTCGTTCTTACATTCTTTTCAGGAGTTCTCGAGCGAAATCAAAACAATAGCTGCGGGGGATTTCCCAGGTCTGCTGGAGGTTTGATTTGTTTTGAGAACTCGGTGTGCTTTCTAGGGGGCTGGAGGGATAGTGCTTGCTTAATGTGACAGCATGCGCTATGACCTAATCTGAAAACGGGTTTCTGTGCCGGTGTATGGACATTTAGTGAATTAATAACCGGACAAGGGTCAGAAATAGGAGTATCAACATAGGTACCTAGATAAACACACTACACCCACTCCACGATTTTATGTACATATTTACTAACCTAAGCAATAGTAAACATAACTAACAGTGCATGTGTATACCGAACCACCCCAAAAACATTTCTTTTTTTTTTGTATTTGAAAAATGGCGTATGCAAAATCCACGAAATGAGTATAGGTACTGTATGCATTCAAGCAGTAAAATCATCCAAAAAGGAGCTGCACATTTTATATCGCCATGAATGAGTTGCGAAATTACACATGAAATGGCTCTTGATACAGAAAAAAGTTGCAAGACCATCTCATCACATATAAACAAAATTAATCGCATATAAGCTAGAGGTTGAGGTAATGTAATGTCTCTAGAATTCCTAAGAATAGAAGCTCTGTTCTCTAAGAATAGTTTTACTTTAAGCAGAAGATAAGTGCCAAAAAGGTAAATATTTTGGAATTGGAAAAAAAGTATTCGCTTTTCAGGGGAGAAGAGAAAAAATAGTTCACAGTCACTTTGTTTTCAAAAGACTGAAGGCCACAATCAGAGTTCAGGGAACGCCGTGTGCAAGTTTGTTTAAAGTTATTCTCTATGTTCCAGTAAAAAAATCATTTCAGACAGACTCTCGAAAAAACAGTCTACAGCTTCTGGTGAAAGTTCGACCAGGTTGGAAAATGTCGCTACCATGCAGTCATGCGCATGATTGCTTTCAATGATGGTTCGATCAGAACTGCTTACAGAAGGTCGTACCTGGTCGATGCTGCTTTCATCTTGTACTTCACTACCCTTCAATCGTAGTGGTGAAGTCTCCACGAATGCCGTCATCAGGATAGGTAGCCGCTGGGGACAGCACAATGCATGAGCCTTTACTGGACCCAACAAAGTATCTGCATCCAATGGTACTTCTGATTGTAGTGTAAGACAGGTGTCCAACACGCATTCTTCGCCGCATAGCATGCACCTTAATACAGGCATAACACAATTCTGCCAGATGGGTCTGAATGAAAGAAACCAGGTCATATTTAGATCTCGTAGCCGGGCTAAGCCAAAGGACTTTAGTTATGCGGTCCCGGTAGCGGATAGCTAGGATCGTTTCTTCCATTGTTGCTGGAGTCTTGTCTGTGACATGGCTTGCCATAACGAAGCAAGAGTAGCAAGAATAAAATGCCTGCTACGAGTCCCAACAGGAGTGGAAGTCCGCCAAAGATGGAATGGACGAAATTTGGAAAAATACCCAGGATCGCTTTGAATGGGGTTAAAGCTCCTGAAAAAACTGTCTTAAATACACTTGCGATACCACTTGTATCAGAAATATTTAAGATTTCGTTCATCATTTCTGCGAAGTGTAGGGGGCAATTTGTTGATAATATTGAATGAATCTCTGCCGTTGTCCTTGCAACTTGGAGATCATACGTTTCTTTTGATGACGTCAACTGGGTTGGCGGCTGTAGGAGCACAGTCTTCATTCTGCTTAAAGTATCAATTCGAATAGAAGAGATTTTTAAACTGGGCCATAACCTTCCCTCCCTGTCTGGAGCATCATTCGGGAACATTACTCTTTCACAGCACATGACCCTGGAAGTCACGCTTACAAGATAAGGTTTTCCTGGCAGCAAGCCACAACATATGTGATCTACAATTAGAATGTAACTCCCGTTCGAAAGTCTTCTAAAGAATGGTTCTATTTGTGTTGCATGTGTGCCTAACTGGTGACATGAAAGGTTATTTGAAGTCCCTTCACAGGCCCCATGTAAACTTATGCCTTGACACAGAAGTATACTACTTAGTGATTTTTCACAATTATTACCACTAAGAAATATACTTTGTCCCTTATTACTGTAACATGTATGTGTATAAGGTAAGTTCCATGTTGACTTAATGTATCCTTTACCCAACCTTTCATACTGGCCTGCCTGTATATATTTTTGGCGGTATTGAAACTGGAAAGTTGTTATCGGAATATTTATTATCCCATGTATTATCCATTCAATGACAGGTCGTTCTGACATTGTCAATGGTAATCTCTCAAGTTTTTCAATGCTCAGAATTGTATAGTCAGCACCCTTTTGTGTCAAACTGATTTGTTTATCAGTAAGGTTAAAGATATTAAATAGTGACGTTGTGGTGATTAAACGCCAAGGCACATAGCCTGAACGCAGATTTTGTAACGTCCAGCCAAGCTGTACAATAGAACGTAATTGAGACTGACCGTGTTGCAACATCAGTAAGTCTTGTTCTATTATATCGATTGCAGAAGATACAATACTGTCCAGTGAATATATTCTGGAAGACAGAGTCATTAACCCATTGTCCACAACAGAAAGTGATTTTTCCAAATTAACACGGTCAATTTCCCATATTTTTTCTGCTGTCTCAATTTGAGTTACTTTCCAAGCTTCGTTGTAAGCTGCATATATAGAGGCCGCTATGAAACGTTTTTGACGCTGTTTGCGTGGTCCCATGATGAAATCACGCAAGTCAGCACCTTCTTTAGGTAAAGTTAAGTGTTGCTTAATTTCTGACAGTGTGGATGTATGTAGCCATTGAAGGCAGAGTTTCCCCACACTGTAAGTAGTTACAATCCCTGAATGTTGTCTCTGGGAGTATCCTGGGTCTGGCCTGGTCAATGTGAACCCCTGTATTTTGTTCAGGAATCTGTCTTGACAGTTATTTGTGTCTGTGGGCCAGATCAACCATTGTTTCCAATCAGCATGTGTTCTGTTTTGGTTTAAAATATGGGCTACGTCTATCTCAACATCCGTAGTGCTATTACTGTTAGGTTTTGGTTTTGGAATAGACGGTTTATTTAAGTCTTTAATTTTGGCTAGGCCAAGACAGGATGTCTGTTGAATTGTATCATTCAAAAATATAATTTGTTCTGTGATCATGCAGGCTCTAAATAATGATTCTATACCTTGCACTTGCCAATCTTTTGTGCCCCAGATCGTTTTCGTTTCAATGTTATTGTTCCAGAAATCAAAACCGAATGTATTCATTTTTTCAAAAAATGAGTCCGAATATATCAATTTTGTGTTTGTAAGCATGGTTTTCACTCCTGTCTTATTTAACAATTCGAAATAAAATGATTCTGCATTACTTGTGTTGAACCCTGAAAAGTATGAATATTTATCAAAAAATGTCTTTGAACTGCCTTTTGGTGGAGTTGCACAATGTTCCCATTGGTTAAAATTTAAAACATTTCTAGGTTGAGTAGATTTATGCAGATAATGGTTACCATAATGGTTGTAACAAAACATTTGATCGTAATTAGATGAACCTTGCAAATAATCATGTTCTGTAAATTTAGCTGACATTACTAGATCAGACATCATATCATTAATACTTTCAAAGTCCCAATCATCAGCAAATGTGCTTGGTTTTACAAAGTCACTTAATGAAATCTTGAATTGAAGAGGATACTTCAGGAGCTCAACCGGACCATAGATTTCGTAATCAGTTTTGTCCCATGCTACCCCACCGGGTATAGGATTGGCTGTGAAGTTTACTGAAGAAAGTTCTCTTTTCTCGATGTGTGAAGACTTGTGTGGTTTCAGGACCAAGTTGATGTTCTGACTTGCTGTGTCCATTGTAGCATATTTTCCCTCAATGAAATGTCCCAAGCATAGTACCATGATGAGCCAAAGTATGAGGACAAATACACCTAGTGACCCCCAAATTTCAATCCATGGAGAAATCAGATAGGTTTCTTTTAGTTGATGAAAGAGTTCTTTTGCTTTGTCTTTAAAAGTTCTTGTTGTCGGCTGTTCCTCAGGTTCACTCAGATCTACAGAAAAATCATCGAAGTTGATGAAGTAGCCGGATGCTGTTCTGTCAATTGTTTCAATTGCTTCTGTATTCCTTTTTGCTTTAGGTATTTGCTTTGTTTCATTAGCATAGTCTGTGGTTACATCATTGTATAATGGAGTTTCTTGATGTAAAGCTTCGATTTGGGTTTCAAGAGGTTTAAGTTCCATCGCTTTGTTGCATAGTCCTTGTTGAATCACTATAGGTTTATCAGATGTGATTAGTCTTTCAGTTTGAACCTCTGTGTTTGTAGCAAACTTTGGTGTTCTGCTACTTCTTGGGAGTCCACTTGGCCTACTACTTGTTATTGGCCACATGATTGTGGTTTAACCAGGTCGATGGATACAACTCGGTTCTCCTTTTTACCAGCAAGGGGCGGTAGTACTACTGATCTTGTCCCGTTGACAGACAAGACAGGAACTGCTTTTCTGTAAGAAGGCCCAAATTCCTTCTTCACCGCGATCTTCTCTCTGACCAGATCCCCGATTTTTGGAATCCAGACAGGCCTTGCTGGGACAGGTGGTTTCTCCTCAGTGGTTATTGGCTGATGTTTCAATTTTATGTTGCTCAGGTCTTTTCTTGCTTCGTTTAAGTCCTGTAAAATAGCCAAACGATCTTTGATATCAAAGCATTTTTCTTTAACCACTGAAGTTTGACTATCGAGGTCCTGGATTAACATTCTAGTCCCAAACAATAGTTCGTACGGACTGAGACCTCTCAGAGAATTTCTTGGCAGATTATTAAGACTACGTTGGACACTTATTAAATGTTTGACCCACCCAGCTCCTGAACCTAATACCTTTGCCGTTATAGATTGCTCTGTGCCTTGGTTTTTTCTTTACACCATCCCGTTTCCCTCAGGAAGGAAGTGATAAGAGTCCCGCAATGCAATGCCCAACCTGGCCATACACCCCCCATAAGCTCGAGAGCTAAAAGCAGTGCAATGGTCATAATGTAGCATGCCCCATGCGTATATGCCATTATAGACTCGTAAATCTTTTTATAACAGTTCAGACGTCAGCTTAGAGCTGGGGTCTACCTTTTAAGTGAAAATAGTCTCTACATGTTAATATGATGCATTATTCATACTGGGTATTTTATGTCGATAGCCTAATCCTTATTGGGTGAAACACCATGGCATTACACCGTCTCGGTCACCACTGCGATCTCTGTTGTAGTTTGGACAGTTTTTTGCAAATATGTGATGTTGCAGGCTCATTCCTGCCCACCAGTATGTTGATTGTAATTCTTCTAGAGAATCCTTAAGTTTAAGGTGTCTAAGACCCTCACCCATATGTGCGTCTGCTATTAACAAGACTGTCCTGTTCATGTTTGGAATCACTCTATCCCCCACTCCAGGGATTCGAGCAAAAGGAACGGAGTTTGCATCGATTATGTATGTATAACTGAGTGGATACATGATGGGTAGCGCTGAGCAGTCGCCTTTTGATGACGTTTTTACCGCCAGCATTGTTTCCCCGTTGTTGGAACTGGGGTCACCAGTCCCCTAGGGTAGCATGGCACGAGCGGGTAGGCATCCGAAAGCACATGTGTTAAGCGATCATGCAGCACACACTCACACTGAGACAGAAACCTGGGCACGCAATAAATGACTCCACTCCAGAGCTTGTATAAAAACAAATGATTTGTATTAAGATAAATAATCAGATAGATAGAGCAGGATCAGGGAAATCATAAATTCATTTAAAATACATGTGTCTCAAAACTTGCGATCAATATTAGATGAATAAATATCCGTTCTGCAATAAATATTAAATATTGGATCAATAAATAGTTAAATACATTTTTAGTGGGACACAGGCCCGACCTACGCCTTGCTTCTTGGTCAGTACCTGAAAGGAATACATCTCAAAGTCATAAGAACAACACTGCATTAAGCATCAATATCCATTTCCTCAGGTAAACAAAGGGACAGTTCCATAACAGAAACATCTCCCCGCTGTAGGAATAAACAATTCGTTAAGTGTAGTTCAAACATTTCCTTAAATATGAAACATTTCATTTGCCACAAAAGTATGTGGACGTAACTCTCCTCCTGTAATAGGAATTAAACATTTCATTAAGAATAATTATTCCATATAACAAGGTTGGGCATCCCTTTGGGGGAACTTCTCATTGGGCCCAGCTAACCATTGCATTAGCCAGCACTACCTAGGAGAAAACATTGCAATCTAGGTAACCATCCCCTTGTGCAGGTTTAACTGTATCAGGGCTACACCAACATTCCATCAGGGAAGTAGAAATCCCTACATTGAGCAGGTGTAAGTAGATCTTCTGTTATAGCAGGGGTATGAGACCCTTCCCTGGGCAGGAGTAAACATTGCCTCAAATGAGGTCAACACCTTTCATTAGGCATAAAGTATTTCTTTAGGCATCACACACCATCCTATTACCTGTTGCCTGAACAGGCAGGGCCTTCCCCCTATTAATCAGGAGCTTACAGGTAAAACATTTCCTGCAATAGAGATAATCAGTTTAGCCGAAGTAAAACACTTCACTGAGGGTAAAACATTTCATTAACCATTTCCTTAGGCAGGAATGAAACTCCTATGGCAGGAATAAAAACACGCCACTGTGGATAAAACATCTCATTAGGCAGTGTAACTATATCCTTATAGCATTAACGTTCCCCTACTCAGCAATCAACAGTTAACAACTCTTCAAGGCAGAGATAACCATTTTTAACAGGCAAGCCTGAGCTTAGAAGACTTGGTTTATGCATGTAAAGCCTTTTAGTAAATGTAAACATTTCTTTAAAGCAAGGAGCACCTCACTCCATAACTGTGGGAATGTGTTCCACCTTTCAACCAACATGAATAAATGTTTCATTAGTCAGCAGACACAGTTCATTATGCAGCTGTTGGCGTTTCCACCCCAGGCCAGGATCAACATTCTAATTCCTACATTAAGCAGGCATAAACCTTTCAGCACCCAGGAGTAATCCTGTAAATAAGTAGAGGTTATAACACTGGGGCAGGGGTGTAATAAAACTTCTATAGTTCAGAATAATCCTGGTTCCAAGCAGGAATAACCACTTCAAAACTCTTCCCCAATCATAGGTAACATCCCCCTAATCAGGAGTAAACATTACAGGGAAGGAATCAGGCATAGGCATTTCATTAAGTAACTTATAAATAGAACATTACTCATTGCTAGAGAGCA
Organism: Lissotriton helveticus; assembly: GCF_964261635.1. Taxonomy (NCBI): domain Eukaryota; kingdom Metazoa; phylum Chordata; class Amphibia; order Caudata; family Salamandridae; genus Lissotriton; species Lissotriton helveticus. Next base: position 1,915,464,974 of record NC_136065.1, read on the forward strand.
ACATCTCATTAAGCAAGCACAGGCCTTGCTTTAGACTAGTAAAACATTTCTGTTAATTAAGGTGAACATTTCAATAAGCAATTCAGTAAAGCATTCTCAATGAGCATTTTACTATGCCTTGGACTCCCCTATGCAGGGCTAAGCCATCGCAGGTGAACTCAGTATGTCTTTAGGCCTACGCCGGAACCAGGGCCCAAACAGTTAATGAATGGCAAGCCTGTCCTCAGGCATAAACAGTTACTTAATGGCCTCCACGTCACTAGAGGCACATAGGGGCCAACAGGTGGGCACTTAAGGTCAAAAATACAGCGTTTCTCTGGGGCCTACAAGAGAGCGCTTGGAGGCACAATTACAGCGCTTCTATGGGACATTCAAGAAAGCGCTTGGAGTGAAATTACAGCGCTTCCCTGGGCACTACCTCAGTTCCTCACATGACAGCGCTTGGCCACAGGCAATGCTGGGGACAGCGCTTCAGCAGGCAATCAGGTTTAGATAATAGCACCCTGCAGGTACAGCACTTCACAAGGCAGCAACCCCCTTCAGTACCTCAGCACTCTTCACAGGGACAGCAAAGGAGCGTTGGGGGAGCAGGGAGTCAGCGCTTCAGAAGGCAGCAACTTCTAGAGCCACAGAAGTTCTTGGTGACACAGCGCTTCAGGGGGATAGCGCTTTTCAGGATTCACAGCGCTACGATATAGCAGGCAATTCACAGCAGAGGTAGCGCTCGGCAGACAGTTCATTCCAGGTAGCGCTGCTGAAGGGCACCACAGAATATAGCGCTTCAGGCAGGAATCACGCCCAGGATTCTAGCGCTTCACAGACAGCAGGGTGCAGGGCTATAGCGCTTTGGCCCACACGAGGTGGGGGCAAGACCAGCAGGTCTAATAACATTCAGTTCAGGGTGCTGCAGTTCAGGCAAATATAGCGCTTCAGAAGGCAGCAACTCCCTCCATTACTTCAGCGCTCTTCACAGGGTCAGCAAGGGCAGCGCTAGATATACAGGACAGGTGACACCCCAGTAGCAGGTTAGCATGGGAGACCCCAGGTGACATCAGGAAACGCAGGGTCAGTACCGCGCCAATACCTGTTTGCTTCTTCAAAAGTCCTGTGATGATTTAATTTCTTCTTAGCGCTTTAGGTTTCTTGCGCCCTTGTAAATAGAGGCTTAGTTTCTTGTTGGCGTGATGTTTCTTGCGCCCTTGTAAATAGAAGCTTAGTTTCTTGTTGGCGTGATGTTTCTTGCGCCCTTTGGTTTCTTGTTTCCTTGAAGGGGGTTAAGTTGGTGGCTGGTGTTCCAAGTTCTTCTCAGCCAATCCCTTCAAGTGGTCCCTGGGGGTTCCCTGCCGCGGGGTTAGGTCAGTGGGGGGGGGGTACAGGATGCCTCAATACTTGTAAAGCAGCACACTAGGCCCTGTCATTCCAGCATCATAAGACCCTGCCCTGACCCCCACTGCCTATCCTCCTGCGTAGGTACTTCCCCAGGTCTCCCCTTAGTCCCTCTGACAGGAAAGTTTACCTTCCTTTCCTTATACAGTGCCAGTTGACAGTTGGCAGTGGCAGTTGGTGTCACCTCACCTGTTCCAGAAGGTTCCAGGGGGTTCTAGGAGGTTCCACCATTCTACCTGTGGGCAGGCTGGCAGGCTAAGTTGATACATTGTTTGGAGGGTTCCAGCCAGGCCCTAGCCACTAGAATGCGCCCACTAAATCCCGCTGCAGCAGCAGTGGTCAGTGGCAGCCATGTTAGGGGTATAAGACACCTGCATCTTAACATCAGTTTCACAGAACACAGGGCTTTCCTCACTACACAAGGCCTATACATTGTTGTTACAATAGGGGCATTCTAAATTAAAAGGGGTAAAAAACGAAAAATTTCTGGGGAAAGGGCCAAGTCCCACACATCTCCCCCCCAGCCAAAAGCCAGGGTAGTCCGATCATTCCCTTGATGGGCTTCCCTGCTTGGGGCGGAAAAAGGTGGACGCAGGCCCAATACCACCATGACATTCTCGCTAATCCAACCACCCCACTGGTGTTCCCCAGTGAGATGCAGCCAGGACGGACCTCTAAACAATTCAGATGTCTCTGGCCCTTGCTCTCTCTCAGAGTGGGGGGCAGTCGCCCCAGGCCCGTGGTACCTTTTTCCACTCTCCTCCTCAACCTAGGGTCTAAACCCTTAAGTTGAATTGGTGACAGGGGCGAGACCTACCTCTCCCTGCACCCCCTCCCAGGGTTCCGCACCCTCCCACCTGGAGTAGTACCCCTGAGAGTCACAACCGGGGGAACTCTGAATACAGAGATTCCTCCCGCCAGGTCAGGCAACCCCTGAACCTGGCCACCCAACCCAGGATCTTTAACCCCGTGGCTGGACCGGTGCCAGAGGAGAGTCCTTCCTCCCTCTGCACCCCCTTCCAGGGTTCCGCACCCTCCTCCCCGGATAGGTACCCCTGGAAGTCACAACCGGGGGAACTCTGAATACAGAGATTCCTCCCGCCAGGTCAGGCAACCCCTGAACCTGGCCACCCAACCCAGGATCTTTAACCCCGTGGTTGGACCAGTGCCAGAGGAGAGTCCTTCCTCCCTCTGCACCCCCTTCCAGGGTTCCGCACCCTCCTCCCCGGATAGGTACCCCTGGAAGTCACACTGGTAGGGTCCATAGTTACTGGTACCCCACCCTCCAGGTCAGGCAATCCCTGCACCTGAAACCCCAGTCCAGGTTCTACACCCCGTGACTGGTCCAAACCCCGAACCTCGGGTACGCTGCCACCATGGAAGTACCTGGCACACATGATTTCAAGGTCTTCAGCTCTGTCTCTGTTTAGCTGAAGCCTGTGCACCAGCTTCCCTTCCTTCATTGCAAGGCTCACACTCTCCCTTTTCTGCTCTAACCTCTTTGACGACACACACCCCCTTCCAAGGTTCTCTGGTGTGCCCGCCTCCCTGGGTGTGACCTGCCCCTCCTGTCCCCATCCCCTCTCCCCTCTGGGTGGGCTCCTACCCGTGCCCCCAAAGTGGTACGGAGTTCCTTCTTCCCTCCGCCCAACAGGCACCCCCATCCCCTGACAACACTCCAGTACGCCAGGTGGGGACTCAGATAATTCAGGAAAAAGGTTCTAGGATGTGGCGACAGAATGAGATCCAACAGGCCCTGATACACTCACAGGCTAGACAGTGGAGGGGTCAATTCCTAAGGCTTGCACACACAATCAGTGTGCAGCCCAATTGCTGTGCACCCTGTCCCAATGGAGGGTGCTGCATGGTCACAGGTCCTGGATCCCACCGCTCGACACCAATATGTTGGAACTGGGGTCACCAGTCCCCTAGGGTAGCATGGCACGAGCGGGTAGGCATCCGAAAGCACATGTGTTAAGCGATCATGCAGCACACACTCACACTGAGACAGAAACCTGGGCACGCAATAAATGACTCCACTCCAGAGCTTGTATAAAAACAAATGATTTGTATTAAGATAAATAATCAGATAGATAGAGCAGGATCAGGGAAGTCATAAATTCATTTAAAATACATGTGTCTCAAAACTTGCGATCAATATTAGATGAATAAATATCCGTTCTGCAATAAATATTAAATATTGGATCAATAAATAGTTAAATACATTTTTAGTGGGACACAGGCCCGACCTACGCCTTGCTTCTTGGTCAGTACCTGAAAGGAATACATCTCAAAGTCATAAGAACAACACTGCATTAAGCATCAATATCCATTTCCTCAGGTAAACAAAGGGACAGTTCCATAACAGAAACATCTCCCCGCTGTAGGAATAAACAATTCGTTAAGTGTAGTTCAAACATTTCCTTAAATATGAAACATTTCATTTGCCACAAAAGTATGTGGACGTAACTCTCCTCCTGTAATAGGAATTAAACATTTCATGAAGAATAATTATTCCATATAACAAGGTTGGGCATCCCTTTGGGAGAACTTCTCATTGGGCCCAGCTAACCATTGCATTAGCCAGCACTAACTAGGAGAAAACATTGCAATCTAGGTAACCATCCCCTTGTGCAGGTTTAACTGTATCAGGGCTACACCAACATTCCATCAGGGAAGTAGAAATCCCTACATTGAGCAGGTGTAAGTAGATCTTCTGTTATAGCAGGGGTATGAGACCCTTCCCTGGGCAGGAGTAAACAGTGCCTCAAATGAGGTCAACACCTTTCATTAGGCATAAAGTATTTCTTTAGGCATCACACACCATCCTATTACCTGTTGCCTGAACAGGCAGGGCCTTCCCCCTATTAATCAGGAGCTTACAGGTAAAACATTTCCTGCAATAGAGATAATCAGTTTAGCCGAAGTAAAACACTTCACTGAGGGTAAAACATTTCATTAACCATTTCCTTAGGCAGGAATGAAACTCCTATGGCAGGAATAAAAACACGCCACTGTGGATAAAACATCTCATTAGGCAGTGTAACTATATCCTTATAGCATTAACGTTCCCCTACTCAGCAATCAACAGTTAACAACTCTTCAAGGCAGAGATAACCATTTTTAACAGGCAAGCCTGAGCTTAGAAGACTTGGTTTATGCATGTAAAGCCTTTTAGTAAATGTAAACATTTCTTTAAAGCAAGGAGCACCGCACTCCATAACTGTGGGCATGTGCTCCACCTTTCAACCAACATGAATAAATGTTTCATTAGTCAGCAGACACAGTTCATTATGCAGCTGTTGGCGTTTCCACCCCAGGCCAGGATCAACATTCTAATTCCTACATTAAGCAGGCATAAACCTTTCAGCACCCAGGAGTAATCCTGTAAATAAGTAGAGGTTATAACACTGGGGCAGGGGTGTAGTAAAACTTCTATAGTTCAGAATAATCCTGGTTCCAAGCAGGAAGAACCACTTCAAAACTCTTCCCCAATCATAGGTAACATCCCCCTAATCAGGAGTAAACATTACAGGGAAGGAATCAGGCATAGGCATTTCATTAAGTAACTTATAAATAGAACATTACTCATTGCTAGAGAGCAACATCTCATTAAGCAAGCACAGGCCTTGCTTTAGACTAGTAAAACATTTCTGTTAATTAAGGTGAACATTTCAATAAGCAATTCAGTAAAGCATTCTCAATGAGCATTTTACTATGCCTTGGACTCCCCTATGCAGGGCTAAGCCATCGCAGGTGAACTCAGTATGTCTTTAGGCCTACGCCGGAACCAGGGCCCAAACAGTTAATGAATGGCAAGCCTGTCCTCAGGCATAAACAGTAACTTAACCCCTTAAGTGCTGCCGTCGGCCAACGGTCGTCACGGGCACTACCTCCCCAGTGCTGCGCACGACCGTTGGACGTCCAGTTCAGCACCGGATAATGGACAGCGCAGCACTGGGGAGGTTTGTTTACTAGCTTTAAAGGGGTTAATGGCCTCCACGTCACTAGAGGCACATAGGGGCCAGCAGGTGGGCACTTAAGGTCAAAAATACAGCGTTTCTCTGGGGCCTACAAGAGAGCGCTTGGAGGCACAATTACAGCGCTTCTATGGGACATTCAAGAAAGCGCTTGGAGTGAAATTACAGCGCTTCCCTGGGCACTACCTCAGTTCCTCACATGACAGCGCTTGGCCACAGGCAATGCTGGGGACAGCGCTTCAGCAGGCAATCAGGTTTAGATAATAGCACCCTGCAGGTACAGCACTTCACAAGGCAGCAACCCCCTTCAGTACCTCAGCACTCTTCACAGGGACAGCAAAGGAGCGTTGGGGGAGCAGGGAGTCAGCGCTTCAGAAGGCAGCAACTTCTAGAGCCACAGAAGTTCTTGGTGACACAGCGCTTCAGGGGGATAGCGCTTTTCAGGATTCACAGCGCTACGATATAGCAGGCAATTCACAGCAGAGGTAGCGCTCGGCAGACAGTTCATTCCAGGTAGCGCTGCTGAAGGGCACCACAGAATATAGCGCTTCAGGCAGGAATCACGCCCAGGATTCTAGCGCTTCACAGACAGCAGGGTGCAGGGTTATAGCGCTTTGGCCCACACGAGGTGGGGGCAAGACCAGCAGGTCTAATAACATTCAGTTCAGGGTGCTGCAGTTCAGGCAAATATAGCGCTTCAGAAGGCAGCAACCCCCTCCATTACTTCAGCGCTCTTCACAGGGTCAGCAAGGGCAGCGCTAGATATACAGGACAGGTGACACCCCAGTAGCAGGTTAGCATGGGAGACCCCAGGTGACATCAGGAAACGCAGGGTCAGTACCGCGCCAATACCTGTTTGCTTCTTCAAAAGTCCTGTGATGATTTAATTTCTTCTTAGCGCTTTAGGTTTCTTGCGCCCTTGTAAATAGAGGCTTAGTTTCTTGTTGGCGTGATGTTTCTTGCGCCCTTGTAAATAGAAGCTTAGTTTCTTGTTGGCGTGATGTTTCTTGCGCCCTTTGGTTTCTTGTTTCCTTGAAGGGGGTTAAGTTGGTGGCTGGTGTTCCAAGTTCTTCTCAGCCAATCCCTTCAAGTGGTCCCTGGGGGTTCCCTGCCGCGGGGTTAGGTCAGTGGGGGGGGTACAGGATGCCTCAATACTTGTAAAGCAGCACACTAGGCCCTGTCATTCCAGCATCATAAGACCCTGCCCTGACCCCCACTGCCTATCCTCCTGCGTAGGTACTTCCCCAGGTCTCCCCTTAGTCCCTCTGACAGGAAAGTTTACCTTCCTTTCCTTATACAGTGCCAGTTGACAGTTGGCAGTGGCAGTTGGTGTCACCTCACCTGTTCCAGAAGGTTCCAGGGGGTTCTAGGAGGTTCCACCATTCTACCTGTGGGCAGGCTGGCAGGCTAAGTTGATACATTGTTTGGAGGGTTCCAGCCAGGCCCTAGCCACTAGAATGCGCCCACTAAACCCCGCTGCAGCAGCAGTGGTCAGTGGCAGCCATGTTAGGGGTATAAGACACCTGCATCTTAACATCAGTTTCACAGAACACAGGGCTTTCCTCACTACACAAGGCCTATACATTGTTGTTACAATAGGGGCATTCTAAATTAAAAGGGGTAAAAAACGAAAAATTTCTGGGGATAGGGCCAAGTCCCACACCCGTCAATATATTTTACTGAATGCTTTTTTGTAGCTACGGAAGCCGATTTAGTTGTTTCCGCTGTGGCTGTCTCAGCCAATGAATTCCCTGCAACGTGAACGCCATCACGCTGATGACTCAGTGAGTGTATCACGTGAGTCTTTGGTAGTTCTTTCTTTAAAGAACTATTTGTTCCCAAAGCGATTTTTGCTTTATTGTTAGACCTGTGTCATCTTTGTACCCGTTTTCAACCCATTTCTGCAAGTCGTTATTGTATGATTTGACGCAGTAATATGAATCGCACACTATTAGTGTCGGGAATTCGCGATCCGCATTATCTAGCGCCATTTTTAACGCTATTATTTCAGTTTGTTGTTCTGAATTATTTTCCACTGAGTGTGTTTTTGTAAACAGAGGTTTCAATTTACCTTCGCGCCACACGTCTTTTGTAATCTCGCATGTGGCGTTATAAGCTTGCTCTCCCCAAACTGAGGGCTGAGCATGTCCATCTGTATATATTACACAGGCGTACTGTCGTATGGGCAGAATGTCGCTAGGCAGAGGATATTCTCTTTCATATTCTAGATTTTTTAATTTTGTCATTTCTGAATCAAAATAGTATTTCACTCTGTCTGTAGCAAGAGAATCTTCCCATTGTATCCATTTTGGATTTAGTGCCATTGTAGGTAAATTACACAGGCTTGTTAATGCCTCAAAGGCTGATTCTGCTGTTCTGACTGTAATCTGTCTGCCGTCAGCTTGGTTTCTTTCTCTTGCTACAGCTGTTTGAACCGTGTGAACAATGTTTTCCTTAATGCTGAATGTTTTTTCAGCTTCTGTGTACAAGTGTGATTTGTATGCTATTGGTACCGTTTCTCCCTCATTAGAGGTTAGGTATGTGAATCCGCATCTTCCTGGGATGACTCGAATCACAAGGTTGCGTGTATTATCGCGTGTTTGCAGTTTTGTTTTAACTAACATGTCTGTTTGTAAAGATCTCAAAATTTCTGTGTGTTTTTGAGTCCAATTGATTCTTTTAAAATCTGGTTTTATTAGATCATAGAGGGGTTTAACCCTCTCTGCATAATTTATAATGTAAGTTCTTCCGAAATTCAGGAATCCTAGAATTGATTGTAAGTTTTTCAGCGTTCTTGGTGCTTGGATTACAGCACATTTCTCCAGGAAATTGTCTGCCAGGCTTTTGCCTTCACTTGATAATTCATATCCTAAAAATAGGACAGTCAGATGGGCAATTGTTGACTTTTTGAAGTTGAATTTGTAACCCTCTGCTGCGAACCCAAGTATTATGGTGTTCACTCTTTTCAAGTGAGTATCCAAGTCATCATCTGTCAGATAGATGTCATCGACATAAGATAATGCTTCATCATCATATATTTGTAGTAACTCTGTTACTCTCGCTGAGAATAATCCTGGGCTGTTCTTGAACCCTTGGGGCAAACGACAGAAATTTTTCTGCGAGCCATTTATTGAGAAAGCGGTCAAATATCTGCTTTCTGGTGCTATATTTTGACAAAAGAATCCATTAGAGATGTCTAATGTTGTTTTGTATTTTTTTGCGCACTATGCTATTCATTAGTGCGGCACTGTGTGAGTTTTGTACTGCAAACGTTTTGCAGCATGAGTTAAGGTGTCTGTAGTTCAAAACTAGACGATATGAATCATCTGGTTTGGAGACAGGAAACAAAGGATTGTTCATTTGTGAGGTGCATGTTTCAATCACCCCCTGGTATTCAAGTTGATCTAAGATCTCCCTGACCTGTTTTTTAGCTTCTTGCTTAATTGGGTACTGCCTCTGTGCAGTCGGTTGAGATTTTAACTGGTGAGGAGGAGAGTCCTCATCCCATCCCACATGATTTTTATATAGTGCAGGAGCCTGGGCTACTGCCCACTTTCTTGCAAGTGTATACTTTTTATGAATTGGAATATGATTTGAGAAGGCAGGCATAATCATTTCTTCGCTATGAGGGCACTCCCTGACAAACTCTGGTGGCCAGTCTTTTTCAGCTAGAAGGATGTCATAGCCCTTGGAGAGATTATCCCAAAATAGACCCTTATTTTCCTAGTCTTATCTCCCTCTATATGTAAGGTTATTTCATATATTTTATGAGGTTTGCTAACTCTGGTATCTGCAGTTTCTACCTGAATGTATTAATTCGTGTCCACTGTCTCCAGATGATTCATCAGGATCTTGCGAGCTATGCTCACTTCTGCTGCGCTGTCTAGCATTGTCTGAGCCCACTCTCCGTTTTTCAACGGAGTCCTCAGGATCCTCGGCATGTTTGATTATTTTAATGCTGGCTACCTTCTTCTTTGGAAATTGTAATTTTTTACTCTGATGAGCAGGTTCTTTGTCTTTGGACTTGACGTGCTCTTCCCTGTGTTCTGACCGTCCTCTTCTTTCCGATTTCTGCGAGGAAGTCTGAAAAGATCGAGAGGGACGGGTATCAATATCTTGATATCTATCAGGTTTCTTCAAATTATCCCTATTTCTAAGGTTGTATTTTTTCTCAGAGGGCTCCCTCTGGGGAGACTTGTTTCCTTGGTCCGGAGATCTTTCTCTTCGCCGAGGAGACCTTCCTCTTGACTGGAATCTTTTTTCTTTGGGAGTGGATTGTTTATTTCCATCCCAGCTCTTTTTTGAAGCGTTTAGATTATTTTTAATAAATACCTTTTCAGGATTTTCTATTAGTTGGGGTTTCACTGGTTTCCCACCCAAACTATCTCTTCTTAGTTCTTCATAGGATTTTTCTATGATTCTGGCTAGTTCAAATGGTTGTTCTGCTATATCTGTTTCCTTCAATCTCTGGCGGATTGCCACATTTGCTGCTTCCCCCTTTATGTTTGTTAGTAATATTGCCGAGACCTGCTTAAGGTCTTTCAGTAATTTCATACCCAGAGTTAAAGCAGGTTCTGGACCGTATTCATTTTGAATCTGTTTTAGCACCTCTGGTATTACCGACATGGACGGAACACCATGTGTTTTTGTGTAAATGGAAGCAAAGACTGTACCCCAAGTGTCACAGTCCTCCACATGTGGTGCGATCCCCATTGGAAGACAGATAGTCAGAATCCTGTGTTTCTCAACAGGGGTGGTATCTGGAAATACCGCCTCTATTTGAGTGATTTTCTGTGCTAACCAGAATGGAATTTGTTCCCTTTTAATGGGTACTTTACCTAGACAGGACTGTATGTTCTGTGGTGTGATTTTATTTGTGTTCCCCTGATGAGGGGTCAGCTGTGGAATTTTAATAGGTGGTTGGACTGTTGAAGTCCGCATTACATATTGGACTAATTGTCTGTGTTAATCAGTTGTTCTAGCTGTGCTAAAAGTTCTGGTTTCGAAATTTTTTCAATGTCTGGATGTGGTGTGTAGCCGGCTAGAACCGGCCACGTTGCTCCTGGTCTACCTAGTGGACCGAGCCTGGTGATGTGATCATTATGTTTTAGGGCGCCTTTAAACCAGAGCAGGTGCTCTTGGTATTTGAGTGGTATTTCCACCTCCTCGAAAGGGGTGTACTCATCCGGAGGTTCCTCTATCTTGTAATAGTGGAACTCCTTTGTTACAGCGTTTGCTGCTGGAAAATTTATCCATGAATAGAATACCTCTGTCTGCCGACATTCGTGTGCCTTAATTACGAATATGACTGTACCACCTCTTGGTGTTAGTCCATTTTCTATAAGTTTAAGTGTTATAGTTTTTCTTATGCTGACCGGGATGAGTATTGCATCCGGGTCTTGCTCTAGGAGACTTCTGTCATCCGCTAGGAGTTGAGATGCTATTCTAGCTGTCTCCCTTTCTTCTTCAGTTTCTGACATTTTACTGTTAAGAAGGGTTTTTGTTGCAGATCAGGTTTCCACGGAAACAAAGATTAGATGCACAATATTTTGGAACACTGTATCCTTCAACGTTGAATAAACCAAAAACCATACATAGGAGTCTCCTCCTACTAAGTTTGGCGGATTTAACCTTTCACCCACTCCAGACGTCTTTGGAGTTTTATGGGAAAAAAAGGGTCTGTGTGAAAAAGCACGACTGAGTTACTCTAATGTCTTGCGTTAGATTTATCGCCTATCCAAACCGTTGGGCGCCATGTAGTGTAGTTCCTATTTTCCCAATAGGCTCTGCGCATTGGAATAATATCTTCAATAGTATAGACGTAGGACTGTGGTTAACTAGGTCTTCTACTGACGATATTAGACTTAAAGTTATGTGTGCCAGCTAGCTCAGAGTTCACTAGAAACTTTCTCGAATAGGCAAGGAGGAGTTTAACCTCCCTGGATAGACAAGAAGGGATTTAGTTTCTGACAACCATAGAACATGACAACTTTGCTCCCCCTTAATCAAGAGTATATCTCTAGAGTCGTGTGAAAACAAAAGACAACTATTTTACTCAGTCAGTACGTGCATTCTTAGTTTCACCAGTTTGTAGAGAAATAAGAGATGGGCGTGTTTCAATAAAAAGATGTTATTTATTGATCAGTCTCTTTTCTCATACAAGAGAAATGAATCGCTATTATTGCAATACTTATAGTTAAGTAAAGTGCATACAGTAAAAACAGGATTATAAAATAATACTGTAAAAGCATTTATATGGTTTCTTAGCCATATGATACTTAAAATGGATAAAAGATATACATACATATATACATTGACTAATCGTTCTCAACTGGTGCTTCTAACTACGCCTACCCCGGTGTACCTGACCCAAGCCTAATACGTGGGCGGGAGTAAATAAGTAGCAGTTTAAGTTAAGTTTGTTTTGCCAAGGATCTGACTCAAGAATTCTCTGTAAGGGGTTAGTCAGTTCAGTACCTGGGATTTAGAAGGCTGGAGGGTTGGTATCTCTGTCTCAGGACTCGATATCCCAGTTACCCGCGAGGGCGGCTGGAAACGCCGGAGGCTGGATTTCTCGGCAGGAGAAAAGGCAGCGTCTCTCTCAGCGCGTCAAAAGGGAGGGGCAGCGTCCGTGGGCTTTTCTGCATCAGCTGGGCTCTCCGGCAAGTAGCGCTGCTCCAAGCTCGTCACCACCGTGTCTCTGCTTAGGGCAGCGTTGGTATACTTATACCTGAAAGGTGCCGAGTTTGACGTAAGGATGGACATAAGACGTCAGTAAGAATGTCATAAGGACTGGTCGTTCTTACATTCTTTTGAGGAGTTCTCGAGCGAAATCAAAACAATAGCTGCAGGGGATTTCCCAGGTCTGCTGGAGGTTTGATTTGTTTTGAGAACTCGGTGTGCTTTCTAGGGGACTGGAGGGATAGTGCTTGCTTAATGTGACAGCATGCGCTATGACCTAATCTGAAAACGGGTTTCTGTGCCGGTATATGGACATTTAGTGAATTAATAACCGGACAAGGGTCAGAAATAGGAGTATCAATATAGGTACCTAGATAAACACACTACACCAAACGTAATCATAGCATTACCTCTACGTCCCTCGTCCTCGACCCAGTCATCACTCATGAGGCACTAAATAAAAGTTTCCTGCCGAGCAAAATATATCTATAGAGTAATTCCTCTTCCATACAATAGGATTTCAGAAAATCAAATGTTGTCCAGTAATCAGTAAGACCAACCAAATAAGAGGACCAGAAGGGGGAGACGTGGCAAACGCAGGAGATACAGCCGCGGGGATGAGAGAGAGACTGAGATCCTGGAGGAAGTGACTACAGGTACCAACGAAATTGAGGTAATCAACCTCTCTTCTATTGAGTTGTCAGAAAGTATGAATAGTATACTTAGAAAAGGTTTTGGATTTTGTCCGACTAAAAAAACAGATTGGTATACTACTAAGATAGATCTGTATAAATTTGTTCGTTTATTGAAACTTAAAAAATTCTTTTCCTAAAATGAATACACTGCAGTTAAAACTTTGAGTAAACCGGTTTTCAGTGAACTCACTATTCAAGAACTTCACGATACAAAACTCTTGCTATCTTTAACAGAATCTGAGGAAGATCCTATCACTATGAATTCTCTACTACATGATCTGGAAATCAATCCTAGTCTATCATCTAAAAGTGGTTTTAAAGAAAAATCAAAATGGACACCCCAGCTGTCTTCGGGTAATGTGGTAGACGCCTTCTTTAGATCTGTAAATCTAGAAATAGATAATCTGATTAAGAAGGAACAATTTCATAATAAAAGGAATTTTCTTGACAACTTAAAAATAGAAGAAAGGGAGGCATTACGTAAACTTAGTGATCATCCACAACTTATGATACGTCGAGCTGATAAGGGAGGCAACATTGTTGTTATGAATCGTAAGGATTATAATGAAGAAGTTCTATCACAACTGAGAGATGGCAGATATTATGAGAAGATTAGCTGTAATCCGTTAGAAATGATAAAAACCCAAATAAATGTGAAACTTAAGGGTTGGTATGAGGAGTGTCTTATTGATCATGAAGAGTATATCTTTCTAAAAATTGACTCCCCCAAGGCCCCCTGTATGTACTGTCTTCCTAAAATACATAAGAACAGAGAAAAACCGCCAGGGAGACCAATAATCTCAGGCATAGGGGGACCGACTGAGAAACTTTCACAATTCATTGACTCATACCTGAGACCATATGTACAGAATCTGCCATCTCATATTGATGATACGAAACATGTCCTTAATATTGTGAACGATGTATTGTGGGAGAGTGACATGATTTTGGCAAGTCTTGATGTGGTATCCCTCTACTCAAATATAGATCATGAGAAAGGAATAAGAGCCATTGAAACCTTTTTGAATAACAGACCAGTAGAACTCCTTAATCACACATCTATGCTACTAGAGATGACTAAAATGGTGTTGGAGAATAATTACTTTCTTTTTGAATCTACCTGGTACAAACAGAAGATTGGGACTGCGATGGGTTCTAAATTTGCTCCGTCCTTCGCGAACCTCTTCATGGGGAGATTGGAGGCGGAGCTTATTTGGGGCCCAAAGGGCAGCCGATGGATAGATCATATTTATTACTGGGGTAGATTCATAGACGACTGCCTATTACTCTGGAGAGGCTCATCAGAAGAACTGGAACTGTTTTTTCAATATTTGAATACAAATGATATGAACATGTCATTCACCACTCAGTACAGCAAAGAAAAACTGACTTTTCTGGATATTGAGCTTTTTGTGGAAGATAATAAACTGGGAAGCCGAATGTTTCGCAAAGAAACTAGTTGCAATGCTCTACTTAGAGCAGATAGTTGCCATCCCAAAAGCCAAATCAAATCAATCCCCTATGGGGAAATGATTAGAGCGAGAAGAAACTGCTCTAGAGACGAGGACTTTCAATGTAACGTAAAAGACATGATGAGAAGATTTAAAAATAGAGGGTATTCTCATACTGTTATCACTGAAGCTGCACGCAAAGTATACAGCTTACAAAGAAATGATACCCTTAAACCTAAGAGCAAAACACAAACCTCTAAGAATAATCAGAAAATTCGAATGATAACCAACTTTGGTATAGGAAGTTATAAACTTTTTAACATCATGAACAAACACTGGCAAATGTTAACTTCGGATAAAGATCTGAAACCGTTCTTAACAGAACGGCCGAGTATAACATATAGAAAAGGAATGACTCTCGCTAATATAGTGAGTCCAAGCTACCCAAAACGAGCAGTACCGGAGAGCCAGAGTGACTGGCTCCGGACATGCCCGAAGGGTTTTTTTCACTGTGGAAATTGTAGCTCATGTAGATGGGCAATGAGGAAAGTAACTACTTTTAATTATAATAACACTGGGACATTTCACATTGATTCATTTATTAATTGTGAAACATCATACGTTGTTTATGTCATTGCCTGCTTATGCGGTAAAATTTACGTAGGCAGCACAGTAAGGAAACTGAGGGAACGTATGATTGAACATTATAGGGCACTTAAGAATGGAGATACAAGGTACCCTATATCTTCACATTTAGTACAGAACGGAAATGACACGGAAAAACATAAATTCCTATACCATGGTATTGAATACGTGGCACCAGATAGGCGAGGAGGAAATAGGCTACTTAAACTGAGAAGAAAAGAGGCACGATGGATTATGGTCCTTAGAGCAGTTGAAGACGGGCTTAATATAGATTCAGAGCTTCAATATTACCTAGGAGAAAACTAAGTAAATGAAAATTAAATATCAGCAATTTAGAAACATGTTAACCAAATTACGATTGTGTTATATACTATTTATGTGATGTTTTTTGAATTTGCTGATTTAAGATGTATTTTCTGCATTTGTCTTTTTAACCCCGCTTCTGTTATATCTGATAATTTTCTGTAATCTACAATTATAGCAGAATGGTGTGGGGTGCCAGTAACTTTGACACTGACAGTCATCACCAACTAAGAACTTGGATTTACTAATGAACAACCTACTTAGGTGCGCGTAATAATATGCAGCCTAGAGAGAAAGTTGCAGCCACGGAGAGTATATAATTTGAGTCTACTGAATAGTAAGATTTCTAGTATAGTGGCCACCTTAAGATGGCGGTCACGCTAGACGCTGACAATACAGATAACGTTAGCGCATTGTTCGCTTTAATGCAGATCTCTGACTTAAGAAGTGCTTAATAAGGGAATCCTTAGTGAGACTTAACTTACAAAAGATGGTGCTCACATACTTCTTGACTCAACGCGCGAGATTCAACTTACAAAAGATGGCGCTCACGTTAGACGCTGATAATACAGCCATTGTTTGCGCATCGTTCCCTATAAATTCGTTTAAAACGCGGAATGAGCTTAATAGATAAATCGCAAGACAGTTGTTTAATTTACAAAGTTTAAAACGACATTTAGTAATGTACTCCTTACCTAAGATGGCGCTCATGAAGGCCATCTTCCGGATCATACATACATAATATGGCGCTCATGATAGACGCAGATTACACAGAATGAGACTAGGAGTTGGAGGAGATAGAACTCTAACGAGGTAAACGCTATACTTACTTTAAAACTCGTTTTTTGCAGAGGATTTAATTGGAGTGTAGATCCTTAATGGTCCTTTATATCTACTTTCAGAATTTGATAACTGGGACCGGATTAGATATTACAATTGAGGAATTGAGATACTTTTTCTTTGAAGGTGAGCGCATTGTGGTTACTGAATATGGTGGCACTATGTATAAAGACATAAGATCTACCGTGTGTGAACTTCTGAACCTTAACCTTATAGATTAATTGAGAAACGTAAACATCACGCTGATTGCAAGATACTATCGTCTACATATAGCCAACTAGCAAGACCCTTATTACAGAATGGTAAGCAACACAATCTGTAGGCTCTTACTTTACAATTTTAGAGACCTTGAAAGTAGCTACATAGAAATGTGTATTCTTTTTTCAGATATAAGAAGAGTCTTAGACCACTCAACCAGTTAGAAAGAACTGGGATGTTATGGATATGGTTATGGATAACGTTTATTATTAAAAAGGTAATCTAGTAATACATAATATTTATTTTAGGAATTATCACAAAGCGATTTATTGTATATTAGGATAAAATAACCTCATTTGAATATTTTGATTGGTGAGGACAGTCAGGACGGAGTGAGAGGCTACCTCACACCATTTCTTAAGTGGTATTTTTTGAATTAATACTTTATTCCATTGTTATATGATGTTTTGATCTGTGGCATAAGAGGAATGTGTTATAGGTAATAGACCCAGATGTTTTAGATGTGCGCTGTTATTTTGACACTGGGATCCACACTTATTATGTTTCATATACACTGTTGTATTTGGGAACTTTGTGTTTTACTGTCACTTAGGAGGTGTTAGAACGAATAAGAATAATTCTCTCTAACATAATGTTATAATCTTTTACTATTACTTTTGGTTTATACTTTGTTTCCTTTGGATTACAGCCCTGATGAAGTTGTTGTTACAACGAAACACGTGTTGGCTGATCCACTTATATGACTGTGAAAAAATTATATTGGATGCTCTTTTCACAAGACTGATCTGAATATAAAGACTATTGTGAAATTGATGGGTTCAAGTGTCTTACTGATTACTGGACAACATTTGATTTTCTGAAATCCTATTGTATGGAAGAGGAATTACTCTATAGATATATTTTGCTCGGCAGGAAACTTTTATTTAGTGTTCTCCTGAAATCAGGGGACTTGTAAGGAAGTTAGGTAACCTTTCCTTTCTGCCTAGTAGCATTAAATTTAATCAAGAATTATACATAGCCGAAATTATTAGCTGAGCGCCCATTTTTCCTGTTACCTATACTTTGTATCACTCATGAGGCATACCAAAGCAACGCCCAAACAGGCCTTTGGCAACCCAAACACAGCAAAACACAGACCAGACACAAAAGGAGTGCAGCATGAGAAAAAGTTTAATACACAAACAGAACTCAGAGTGGAGGGGGAACCCCCACAGCTTGCAACACACCACGACCAAAATTGGTCCGGTCAGACAGGGCACAATTCAACTTGTAGTGCCTCACAAACGTGGACTCGGAGGCCCAGGTCCCAGCACGACAAATCTCATCAAGAGACACACCATGGTACGCAGCCCAGGAGGCAGACACGCCCCGAGTGGAACGCGCCTGAACCCCCGCCGGACAAGGCAAACCAGCACCACGATAGGCAAGAGTGATGACAGCCTTAATCCAACGACCCAAGGTGAGCCTGGAAGCAGCCTTACCCTTACCAGCCAAACCAAAGGTGACAAAGAGAAAGTCAGAAGAGCGAAACACCCCAGAACGAGCCACATAAACGGACAAGGCACGCCTCAGGTCCAAAGAATGAAGCAACAGCTCAGAAGGGGAAGAAGGAGAAGGGCACAAAGAAGGAAGAACCAGCTCCTGAGAGGAATGGAAACGGGAGCGGACCTTGGGGACAAAACCAGGATCCAAAGAGAGCACAACAGCGTCATCCAGAAAACGCAAAAACGGGGGGGACAACGCAAGGCCGTAAGCTCCCCCAACCGCCTTGCAGAAGTTATGGCCACCAGAAAAGCCACCTTGTAGGACAGAAACTTAAGGTCCGCAGTCTCCAAAGGTTGAAAGAGGGAAGACTGCAAAACACCCAACACCAGTGAGAGATCCCAAGGGGGGACCATAGAACGAACAGAAGGGGCAGAAAGAGAAAAACTTCGAAACAGACGAGAAACCAAAAGGCCATCCGAAGAAAGAAAAGAATCCGGGTCCCGGAAGGCCCGGATAGCAGCCCACTGGCCCCTCAAGGTAGAAACAGCAAAGCGCTTCTGAAAGCCATCCAGAAAAAACTGAAGGATAGAAGACACAGGGCAAGAGGTAGGAGACAAACCAGAAGAGGAACACCACCCCGAGAAGGAAGACCAGTGCTTCGAGTAAGAAGACAAAGTAGACGGCCTACGAGAGGCCTGCATCACAGAAATGATGTGGTCGGGCAGACCACGGACCCCAAGAGACAACCGTTCAACCTCCAGACCGCCAAGGAGAGGGGAACCAGAAGGAGGAACGGGGACCTCAGAGGAGAGGGGTAGCGGGGCAGAAGCCAAGGAGGGCCCACCGCCAGGCCCAGCAGCAGAGGAAACCAGGACCTCCTCGGCCAGTGCAGAAGAACAGCCACCACCTGAGCCCCCTCCCGCTGAACCTTCAGCAAGAAGGCAGGAATCAGAGGAAAGGGAGGAAAGGCATAAAGAAGCCAAGGAGGCCACCGGAGAGACAAGGCATCCACTCCCCAGGCGCCCACCTCCGGAGACCTGGAGCAGAACAGGGGAACCAGGGCATTGGACCGGGAGGCGAACAAGTCCAGACAAGGAGTCCCGAACCTCAGACAAAGCAAGCAAAAAGTCTGGGGAGCCAGGCACAGGGACAGAGCCGAAGGAAACCTCCGGCTCAAAGAGTCCGCCACCATGTTGTCCACACCCCGAATATGCTGAGCAGACAGGGCCAGAAGATTCTCCTCCGCCCAGTCCGAAATGGAGCAGGCCACCAGGTTCAGGGAATAACTGCGGGTCCCGCCCTGGTGATTGATGTAGGCCACAGACACCGTGTTGTCCGATCTCACCAGGACATGGCAACCCCTCAGATGAAGATGGAAAAAGCGGAGCGCCCTCTCCACCGCAGACAACTCCCTCCGGTTGGACAACCTGCGAGACTCCGACGGGAGCCAACGAGCCTGAACAGCCCAACGGTCCAGAGTAGCCCCCCAGCCCGAAGCGCTGCCATCCGTGGTCACAACCAGAGGAGGAGGCAGACGGAACAACATCCCCACAGAAAGGTGGCAAGGATCCAGCCACCACTGAAGAGCAGACACAACGTCCAGAGTCACAGGCACAGGAACCGCATAATCCAGGACAGGAAAGGGGACCCACCGCTGCACATGCCACAGCAGAGGGCGAAGATGAACCCTGGCCCAGGGCACGGTGAAGACAGAAGCAGCCATGTGGCCCTGAACCTCCAGCCACTGAAGGAGGGGAGCCGAGGTCCGTGACAACAACTTCCTCAGCAAAGACTGAAGGCGACAAATCCGGGCCTCCATCAGGAACACCTTGCCCAACACAGAATCGAACACAGCACTGATGAAGGTCTTCCGAGTGGCAGGCTCCAGGTGGCACTTCGGCAAGTTGATTAAGAACCCGTGATCTCTGAGCGTAGACTTGGTCAAGAGAAGGTGGCGAGACATGACCTCCAGGGACGGAGCCTGAACCATCCAATCGTCTAGGTACGGGAACACCGACACCCCCAGGAGATGGAGATGGGCCACCAAGGGAGCCACCACCTTGGTGAACACCCTGGGGCGGACCGAAGACCAAAGGGAAGGACGCAGAACTGCCAGTGCTGGCCCTCCAGGCAGAACCGCAGGAAACGCTGATCCCTCACCGCCACCGGGACGTGGAGGTATGCATCCTGGAAGTCCAGAGTGGAGAACACCCATCCCACTTGGATCAGCGGGATAACCTTCTGGAGAGTCTCCATCTTGAACGGTATCTTCCTCACGAACAAGTTCAGACCCCGAAGGTTGATGACCACCCGGAAGCCTCCCGTAACTTTTGGCACCACAAAGATGACGGAGTAGACGTCCAATCCCCTCTCCGCCAGTGGAACAGGGACAACTGCAAACATGCTGACCAAAGAACGAACCCCGTCTGACAAGGCCAGACGGCGGGAGGCATCCCGAGGAGAAGGGGTCACCACCACCCCGGAGTGGGGAGGGGGGGACAGGAACTCGATCCGGTAGCCCCTCGACAGGACATCCAGCACCCATCTGTCGGATGTCGTCAGGCGCCAAGCAGGAAGGAACTGGCGGAGTCTCCCACCAACCAGGGGTGGACCACCAGCAAGAACGCCCCCCAGGTCGGCATAGTCAGGAACGCTGCGGACCAGAACCGCCACCCCTCTGGGACTTCTTCTGAAACTTCCAGGGAAAAGACCGGCCAGCGTCACGCTGACTC
This sequence comes from Lissotriton helveticus, assembly GCF_964261635.1. Classification (NCBI taxonomy): domain Eukaryota; kingdom Metazoa; phylum Chordata; class Amphibia; order Caudata; family Salamandridae; genus Lissotriton; species Lissotriton helveticus. Next base: position 1,915,485,391 of record NC_136065.1, read on the forward strand.
TGAAACGAAGACTGCCGAAATCTGGAAGGCTGGCGGAAAGACCTGGCATCAGAGAAGGAGGAACCCCTACGGGGCGGAAGATCACGAAAGGATAAAGAATGCTTCCGCTCCTTGAAGACTTTGTGCAGCTTCTCCTCCAACGAGTCACCAAACAGACGGGCACCAGTGAAAGGCAGCCGCAAAGCCATGGAACGTTGGGCCGCATCCGTCTTCCAATCCCTCAGCAACAGGTTACGACGGGCAGCCACAGAGGAACCACAGGACATAGCAGAAGCCCTCACAGAGTCAAAGGCGATGTCCGACAAGAATTCCGCCTGGCGCTCCATAGACTCCAGCAAGTCCGGACAACTGGCACCCTCCTGCATAGATGAAAACAGGGACTTGAAATCAGTCAGCAGAGACTGGGCAACATACGCCCCATAAACGCCAGAACGAATAGCCAGGTGGGAGGCAGCATAAGACTTTTTCAGGGCAGAATCCACTTTCTTGTCCACGCCGTTCTTCAGAATGTTATCATCCGCCATAGAAGGACGACCCACGAGACTGGCCACAACAGAGTCCACAGGAATGGAATCAGGCAAAACGTCCGCCATATCCTGCAAGGGATAAAGCTTGGACATAAACCTGGGCATGGAAATATGATCAGGGTCCTTCCACTCCTTCAGCAGGACATCAGAGACACACGGATGGACCGGCAAGGAAGAAGCAACAGGCTTCCTAAACTGCGGCAAGAGCGAGTCCTGGGAGGTACTGGGCGTAGAAACATCAGGAAACCCCATGTTAACTCTCACATGGGAAAGGACGTCAGGCAAGAGATCCCTGGAAATGTATTTGCCTTGAAGATCAACAGCAGCCGAAGAAGACTCATCAGATTCAGAGGAAGACGAAATATCAGAATAAAGCGCAGCAGAACCAGAAAGACCAGCAACACCCTTCTTGGAAGCCTTGATATCAGAAAGAGTCTCCAGGATAAGGCGCTTAATCCTATCATCACCAACCCCCTTGGCACGCTTCACAGGAGGAGGAGATGAGGCCCCACTGGAATCCGAGGAAGATGGAGGCACAGGAGAGGAATGCTTCCTCTTGCGAAGATGCTTGCCCATGACCAACCAAAGCAAAAAGCAGGACTGAAGGAAAACACCACAAGAGCACACAAACACCACCCTCCAGAGGCACAAATATATATATACATAAATTAAAAGGGAACACCCCAATTAACCCCCCACAGGGAGGACCGGGATAGGCCAATTACGCCGAAAGACAGCCCCACAAAACAAACAGGGAGGCAAGGCCCCACCCCCCCACCAACCCACAGGCCGGAGAATAGGGAGGGACAGAATATATACAAAAAAGGCAGACGCGCGCCACAACCATGCACAACTGACCCCATTTCCAAATTGGAAGGCCCACGCCCGAAGCGGGAAGCAGGGGCGCCGAAAACGCCCAGGGCCCGCGACGGCACACCATAATCACCGGAAACACCGGAGAGCCCGGAGCCCACCCGGGCGACCGGCCATTGCAAGGTCAGGCAGGAAATGCTCCACCGCGAACCACGCATCGCGAGAGGTGGCTGGGCAAACAAAGAACGAGGACGCCCGGCCCCAGGAAACCAGGAAGACAGAGCCGTCCCCAGGGACACAAAGAGCAATAAACGCCCCTCGCCCCCACAGCAAAGAGGACGGGGACGGGAACGGGAACAAGGGGGGGCGGAAAATGAGCGCGCACCGAACAAGCGCTCCCGAACCAAGCACCCCACAGGGAAGAAGCACCCCCGGGCCCCCGCAACCACAGAGAGGCCCGGAGGGAGGGGGTAGGGGGGGGAGGAACACCCCGGGGAGGAGCGCGCAGAAGCAGACCATCGCTCCCCACCCCTACCTGGTAGCCAGAAGACATCAGGAGCAGGAAAAACCAGGAACGAAGTCGAAGCAGGAAGACCAGAGAAGCCCAGCAGCCCAGGTCAACCAATCCAAGGAGGAGACAAGGAAGCCCAGCAGCCCCACTCCAAAGAATCCCACGAAAGTCCATGGGAGCCTCCCAGAGCCCAGCAGAGGAGGAACCACAGGACAAAGACGGAGGTAAGTGCCCGGCACCCACCCCAGCGTCTCCCAGCAAGTAATCCACCGACAGGAAACAAAACAGGATGTGCTTCTGGTGGTTGGAAGTGATATAGCACCTGGCTGGAGGGGGGGGGGTGGAGCCTAAAAGCGTTTCCTGTTTTGTTTCTTGTCTTGTGGAATACCTCATGAGTGATGACTGGGTCGAGGACGAGGGACGTAGAGGTAATGGTATCCTGTTGCTCATGCCCCTCCAACTGTTGATTCAGTGTGTCAATTTGTTTGAGAATATCGGGGCAGATTTACAAGCCCGTGCGCCACATTTGAGCCACTGTTGCGTCACTTTTGTGACGCAGCGGCGGCACAAAGCCAGCGGCATCCTGCGGGATATTTACAACGTGACGCATCTAGGGAGATGCGTCACATTATAAAGCCCTGCGCCACATGTGGGCGTTCTGGCACAGGAGGGGGAGGGGTGTTCAGGCACAGGAATGCCTCTTAAAAGTGGCTGAGTGAAATCTACATGATTTCACTCAGTCACTTTTACGGCCATACTGCGTCAAAACCCTGCGCCTGCTTGAAGCAGGCGTAAAGATTGACACAGCATGTTAGGCATAGGGGCACCCGAGCCTTGCTGGAGCTGCGTCGTGCTTGCGAAGCAACTTCAGCAATGCGTCACCTTTACGGCAGCAGATTCGTCACGCATCTGTCTATTCTTGCCCCATGGTGCGCCACATTGTAAATGCGGCGCATCCATGGTGGTGCAAGAGGTGTCTGCCGTGACGCACAGTAACTGGTGCATCCCTGCTGATATGCAGGGATGCGCCAGTTATTGTAAATCTGCCCCATCGTTTCTATCAATCTCTGCATATTTAATCAGGATCGGGACCATATTCATGGACGCCTCCAGGTTATTGGTAACCCATTCTTTTAACATAAGAGGGTTGGGGTTCTCAAACGAAGGAGCAATGAGAACCCTCAACCCTCGTGGTACTCTGCTCACCTCCTTGTATTTTTCTAGTGATTTTTTCTCCCACCATTTAGTGAATTAGGTGCGGAGTAGTTTTTCTAAATCTTTCAAAAGTGTTTTAACATCATTGGTTGCCCTTGTGCTTCTATTATGTCCAGTGGGCACATCATCGATATCAAGTAAATTAAGAAATAATGCATCAGCCACGGCCTCCAGGTCCCGCAGCGCGTCTGCTGTAGATATCATGGCAATAATTTAAAATGCATGTCGATGCCTGCTACAGCTTGAAATAGCTGGCTGCTAGTGTTAAACTGCCTCTTCCCTGTTACCCGCTTTTGTCACAACGTAACACGCTGAACTAGGCTTACCACAAAGTAGCACGACATGTTTTATATTTCTAGGTAAAGAAATATAATTATTGGTTGGAAGAGGGTGACTCACTGGACAAGGCCCAGCAAGGATTTGACATGATGTCCTTGGGAAGGCTCAGGCTGAGAATCATTTAAAAGGCAGTTGTCACCACCACATTTGTGCAATATTGACAAGTGATACACCCTGATGATGCAATATCATTGCAAGCCTCTGCACAGAACTCACAGCAATACAGATGTCTCCCCTTGCCTCTTGTTAAGCAAAATGACGTGAGAAAATTCAGAAAAGAAGCCCACCTTTCTGATCCTGAGAGACCCTGGACGTCTCCTCAGCTAAACACTCACAAAGCATTGGCCTTGTGCCTTGGGAAGTAAGGGCCCAGGTGACTCACTAATGGTGTTGTGTCTCTTTTACACCACAGATTTAAAAAGTTTCCAGTATTTTGATGAGCAAATCCTGAGAAGTACAAAAAATCAGCATGCTCTGTTAAAGCTCAGGGCAGTGGGTGAGTTCTTGCCCGGCATCTGTGTATTACAGCATCCCCACTGCCAAATGTCCCACTCTAAAGAGCATATTTCAGATGGTGGCGAGACCATCCAGTGCTCGATGCACAGGAGCACTTGTTTGCTGTTTTACCTGTTGTCACTGAAGACACATTGGGGCACATTATCAAGGGGGTTTATCTCTGCTTTTTTGGCTTTAAAAGCCAAGAAAGCGGAGATAAAGTTATCTCCCTATTACCTAGCTGTCGCTAACACCAGTTAGCGACAGCTAGTAGGAGATAGCGACCATCTTGGGCCCCACTTTGCATGTCAGTGATATTTATCACTAATGACATGCAAAGTGGGCGTGCCAAGATGTTAGCGATTGGAAACAGTCGCTAACATCGCTATCTCCTATTACCAACTTTTGGAGATATTCGCGCTAAGCGCGAATATCTCCAAAAGCTAACACCTGCCCTGAGCAGTTCTTAGCCATGTTATCCAATGGGAGGTGGATAACATGGCTAAGAGCATTAGCTCGGTAATGCATGAATATTGCTGACTTTTCAGCGATATTCATGCATTGCGGGCGTTTTTTATCGCATTTGCGATAAACCTTGGTAAACCTTGGTAACCCTTGGTAAACCTTGGTAATACCAAATAATTACCAATAAAAATCGCCGCAGCTCAGCGGTAAAATTTTGTCTCTAACCAAGCAATAGCGATAATTATCGCTATTGCTTGGTAATATGCCCCATTGATTCTATAGGGACAACTCACAAGAGCTGGCATCTTAGATGTGACCCATCACTGACTAAGATGTTACGCGATCTGGGTAATGCGTACAATTAAAGTCATGACTTGAAACATCAAGAGCTGAGTAATCCGGAGAAGAAGCAGCTTATTATGTTAATGTTAAAAAGATTATAAAGCGCATGACTGCCCCAGCATCCGGGCTTCCCCGTGCTGCTCACCTGACCCAATAAACCAAACCTGAGGGTGAGTAGAAAAAAACAGATCTCTAATAGGTAAACAGCCAGTTTTTGAGCTTTTTCCTAAAGTCCAAATGGCTCTGAGTAATCCAGAGGGCAGGGGCTAATACTCGAAATGAGAGGCCGCCACAATTTTTCCTCTGAAACCTCAGAGTTATCGCCATATTAAGCTGTGCCGAACGCCATGCTCTCTTAGGGAGACAGGGCCACATCAGACCGACCAGAATGGGGCCACCAGAAGTATTCATGATCTTGTGTAATCCTATGCCATACCGAGATAGACATGGGGTGGAAATAGCACTGCTACAGGAGAGCCATTTGGGTGGAGGGGTGCTCGTGCCTTCACCTCCACGTGAGGCCAGATAAGGTACTTTCCCCATTAGGATGTCGGGCGGATCCGCCCGCAATCCGTCCCTGCCCGCCACCCATTTTCCCCCCGCCATATTACTGTGGCTGGGAGACCACGGCGGATGGAAAGACCATCCACCGCTTTTCCGCCCAGTCGACAAGTTGACCAGCGGCAAAGAGTTTAATATGGTGGCGGGGTCTGCTAGACACCACCATCCAACTTATGATGGGGGCGGACACATGCCTTATCTCTTGCGGGGGCCCATTACAGGCCCCCAGGGATTCTGGTGGATGGTGGGTGCACATGGGGGGTACCTATGGTACCCCACTGCATTTCAAAGTACAATGTGGCTGGCACCGCGCGGTGCCTGTCACGTTGTGCACTGAAATGCATGACATGCATTTTTAGCATTGTGGCGCCCGCTACAATGTTAAAAATGCAGGAAACGCCCGCCAGTGTGGTGGGCGCACCCTAATGGCCCCCACGGGACCCCCGTCCTTATGGCGGGCAGTCACTTTTTACGTCGTGCACCAAGTCTGAGTTTAGACCTAAAGTCTAACTTTACTATTAGCAAAGTTAGACTTTGGGTCTAAGTTTAGAGCAACAGTAGAACTTCTAACTTTACTATTAGTAGTGTTACACTTTTGCTTTCAACTTTGACCAAAAGTCTAACTTTACTACTAGTAAAGTTACACTTTAGGTCTAAACTTAGACTGCAGTTCTAAATTTAGACTTTTGGTCCAAGTTTACCTTTGTGAACTGGGGCCTTAGAATTCAGGCTATACAGGATGCACTTTTAGGTACTACATATGTCAGAGAGTTTTGGGTGCAAAAAATTACGCAGGCTTGAAATTGAGTGACATAATGTTGACGGCTGCTGATAAGGATGCTCGGTTGAAGGCTGATCAGAGAGGGGAAGGGGCAAAAGGGAACTTTTAGAATGTTGGGCAACTAAGTGATATTGCCAGTTGGGGCATTCATTCACGTGTTGCATGCAATACAGGGGAACAGGTGGAGGGATTATATTTCAACACAAAAAGGGGAAGAAGGTGACAGGCAGGTGTGGGAGGTGGCATTGAAATGTGGGAGCTAAGGAGTATTACAGAGAAAACGGTGTGGTACAAATTAAGAAACTGTATGGCGCCAGTTACTGTTGGCAAGGGCCAGTCTATTTGAATGTATAGAGCACTTGCACTTTATTGCATATTTTATAAAAATACCCTGTGGCTAGGGGAGGTTGGGAAATATTTTCCCAAAAAGTTGCACAGAGCACTTGCACTTTTTTTCGGACGTGTTAGTCGTCTTTTCAAGTTCTTATGTGCACTTTATGAGCAGCCATGGCCAGTGGTAGGTGTAACTGCGGGGCGGTGACATAGGGAGGGGGAGGGGCAGGGTGGGGGGTTGTAATGTATGGATTACAGACTTTAACAGGTAAGTAAACATATAAATAAATAAAACGAATTTCGTTGCGCGCACTGCATCGCATTTGGTGATGCAGTGCACACAACAAAATTCGTTTTAAAAATTTATATGTTTACTTACCTGTTAAAGTCCTTAATCCATACATTACAACCCCCCATCCTGCCCCTCCCCCTCCCTACGTCACCGCCCTGCAGTTACACCTACCACCGGCCGTGGCTGTTTATGAGATACTTTTGCTGCTAGTTAATTGTTGGTAAAGAGTGTTGCGTAGAGGATGCTTAGAGCATTAGCACTTGATTGCGCACTCCTTAAAAACTTTTTGCTGCTAGTATTAATTGGGATAGCTTTTCCAAAAGAAGATGCACAGAGCACTTGCATTGTTTTCTGACTTTAGCCTTTAAGTTTAGGTTTTTATGTTTACAACCAAACATGTGCATCTTTTTAAATGTCGTGAGTTGTTTTTGGATTACAACCATATATTAATTCTTCTGTATACCTCACTTAATCAGGTTTTTCCGATAAACTATAGTGTGCTGTAATTGAAAGAAGCCTGTATATGTTGAAAAACCATCTGCATTGAAATTAAGTTGACCACCGCAGAGTATAGCTTAGTGAACAGAAAAATTGTTCTTTTTTAATTGAATGTTTTTTGCATAAAATTAGCTTAAACAACCTGCATAAATTGGTAATAATTCATATATGGTAACTTTATTACCTAAAGCTCTTGTCTTTTTAAACGAAAATGAGAATCTGTAATTTTATTTGAATTTTCTGGTGTATGGAATTGTGTTTTAATCATGTATTTTATGTGGAATTCTACAGAATTCTAAACCATAATAAAATATTGAATTTAAAATTGGGTACAAATTCCTTTAGAATAGTTGCGGCTATATTCGATTTCATGTTGGAGATGAACGAGGACAGGTTGAGGGCTACTGGAAAGCAGAGGTCAAAATGCATGAGGGGATAAGGCCTACGAGAGCTGCATAGTGTAATGTGAAGAATATTCTGATATCTTTGTTAATAGTAATTAGTACAGAAGTGGAAGAAGATGTAGATGTGTGGCCAATTGATGGCAAAAAGACAGAATGCAGGAGATAGATAGAGTTAGTCATAGTTAGATCAGTTTGCTGAGTTTAGATTAGGCCTGAGCAAAATTATAATTACGCTGGAGTAACCAGAGTAATTTTGGTAATTCCACTGGCAATCACTGAAAATTAGGCAATAACGCCCATTTCCGTAATTCTGAGTAATCTGGCACAAACAATCCTACCGCAGGAGAACGGGAACAATTTAGTAAGTGTGTGCTGCTGATAGCTGCTGCTTTTCAAAGTGAATTGCATTTTTAGCTATTTTCTTTATGTAAAATGCACTCCCTGGTGCATTTTACGCATCAGTGTGCATTTTGAGGTAATAAAATAGCGTTAAATTCTGGGTTATGCGCCTTGCATAATACTGCATGATCTCATGTAATTCTTTTCATTTCACATAACTATGCTACAGCATATTATGCACGTTACGCCCACCCCTGGATTAGATTACATGAAAGTGGTAATATATAGATTTGAGAAATGGGGCATAAGGGCATGAGACCAAGACCAGATGCCATATCTGTTCATGTGGGAGAGAATGAGTTAGTTCAGAGCTTCCATATGGAGTTCAAATAAATGATGACACGTGACCTGAAAGAGGTACAGGACAGACGGGAAAGAGTGGAGAGTCTTTGGGCTCAGTTACTCCCAAGGAGTGTGTGTTGAGAGACCTTGAAGCCTGCTGCCATTGAAAAAACACAATGGGGTGGCATAGGGATGATGGGATAGAGTTTGTCTTCCCAATGGACCATAGTGTCATCTTGTAGACAAGGGTTGTAGTAGTTGTCTTCTCTGTCACGGTTCACAGATACCGGAAGTGTGATGGCTCCATAGTTACACTGTTGTACTGCTAAAATGTTGAGCACACAGAGGCTCCATCGTGGTGGCCAATGCCTGAGCTCACTCATGCCAGTTTTTTAGATCTGAAGGGAAAACATCTACTGGCTCCCACCTTATGCCAGCATAACAGAATGGTGCATAGGAGCATCTCACTCAGGATTTAACAAGAGAACAGGATGCGCTACCTGAGGAAGGGCGTTGTAATCAGAGTTTCAATTCCCTAGTTCAAATGGTGCTGTTTAATCAACGTCCCTCTAGCCTTACTCCAAGGGATGCAGTCATGTCAGCTACTGACCAGTGCTGACCCTGGAAAAGATGGCACCACAGCCCCAAGAGTAAAACACAAAGGCACTAAGAGAGTCAATTCAGTTCAATTTTCGTCTTTATTCGATCATAATCAATCATAAAAGACACATACAATTTCATACAAGAATATTTTGTTAAAAAAGCATGTCATATAAAATCCCAAGGCTATTAAAACAGTGATTAGGTTTAAAAGGGAGAATTCAGGGTCAAAAGCCATTAATGCATAATTACACAGGGCTTGGTTACAGTCTTCAATATTGGACTGAATGAGTACACCAATGCATAAGCAGATAGATTACATAATGCCTTGCAGATTTTTCCTTCTAAGGACCCAAGTCCAGCTCAGAAACTTAGCCATAGCAACAACTATGACTTCAGAAGTTTCAGTTTTTAAACTACACAGGGCCGTTTGACAAGATCTAGTTCCAAACTTTGTACAAACTGGCTTGAGCCATTTCAGCCGAGGGTTCTTGTATGCAGGGCACACAAACAAGACATGCGATAGAGCCTCGTCCTCAGTTAAACAATTGTCACATTTTATATCCTGGTCATCCCGCCACTTTTTAGTAAACGATTTTAGGGGAAGTGTTCCCACTCTTAATTGGTGGAAAAGTTTTCTATTACCAGGACATGTGATAATATCCCAATAGGCCTTCAGCTTATGCTCAAACTTATATTCAAGAAAGAGGCCTGTGAGGGAACCACTAGTAACCAAGGACAACGACTTTACATAAACCTTGTCCCTATATAAGGCTTTAAGATCTCTTTAAGATGGAAAGGAATTCCCCTCTGGGTCCTCCCACAGGTGAATGAGGCCCATTTCAGACAACAATGCCGTAATCTTTTGTAGCCAAGAAATTTTGTTTGATTTATCTGCTTCCCTAATGGACTTAACAGCTTTTGTATAAGGTGCTAGCTCCGGGGTTGTGCAAAGTCTTCGCCAAAAGGCAAGTGGTCTAAAACCCGTAGCCTCCTCAAAGGAAATATATTCTAGAACTAAAAGTAGGGGCCGCAGAGGAGAGGATTGAGGAAGGCTGGTCAATGCCCTCAGGAACTTGTTCTGGGCTAAGACTAATGTTACTACGTTTTCGAACCCCCAAAGTTCCGCCCCGTAAAGAGAGTCTATTGTAGCGTCCATCAAAAGATGTTCTCAGTCAATTAATCAATCATGATGAGTTAGGACTAAGATGGAGCTCAATTATCAGAGTATAAAAATAATGCTGTTAGAAATGGGGGTCTCTAGTTGGCAGAGGTAGGTACCCTTGTCTAAATAGGGACCCTCGCTGCTAGTCAGGTTTAGGGGGATAAACTCCTAAAATAACCACTGCTCTCTTCCTTGGTAGCTTGGCACAAGCAGACAGGCTTATCTGAGAGGCAGTGTGCAAAGCATTTGTGAACACATACAGTAATACAGTGAAAACACTACAAATGGACACCACCCCAGTTTAGAAAAATAAGTAATCTTTATCTAAACCAAACAAAACGACAAAAATCCATAATACAGTACTAAAAATAAGACTCTCAAATGGTAGAAATAGTTCAGTTCAAAGCAAATTGCATATGCAACACTTTTCACACAAAGTACCTTGGATGTGTCACGCACACAAAAAAAAAGAGTCGCAGGGAAGGTGATGTGTCGGTTCCTTACACTCAGGGAAGGTGATGCGCCGGTTCCTTGCTCCGGAGGAGGTGATGCGTCATTTCCGTACTGCTGCGCTTCGGTTCCTTACCGGAGAGGAGGTGTTACGTCGGTTTCTTACTGCATCCTCCAACAATGCAGCATACTTGGCGACAATCCGGGACAATGCGTGGGTTCTTGCAACTGCACAGCAGGCCTTGCGTCGGAATCGGTACGGTGATCTCGGACTTCGGAGATCGGTGCACTTGATTTCTCGTTGCGTCGATTTCTTCAGTGATGCATCGGAAACATGTGCGGATGTGTGATGCTCCTTGTGGTTGCGTTGCTTTTCCAGCTCCCAACAGCCAGAACAACCTCCAGAGGCCCAGAACAGATACAGGCACCTCTTGGCAGGGCAGAACTCCAAGCAAGGAAGAGCAGGGAGCTGGAGTGAAGTCTTTGTGATGGAGTGAAGTCTTTGTGACCCTGAAACTTCAGAATAGGAGGCAAGCTCTTCTTCAAGCCCTTGGAGATCTTCCTCAAGAAGGGGACACAGCAAACAACAAACTCCTTTTTTCCTTTCCTTGGCAGAAAGTAGCCACGGCAGGCCAACCCCAGGCAGCAAACAGCACAGGGGCAGTATTCTTCCAGCTCTTCTCCTTGGCAAAGGTTCCTCTTGATTTCCCAGTGAACTTTGAAGTCTTTCCTATCCCTGAGGCTTCCAACAGGAGGCAAGCTCTTCTTCAAGCCCGTGGAGAAATATTTAACTGCAGGATGATGAAAGCACAGTCCAGTCCTTTCCCTACCCAAGACAGAAGCAAGCACTTTAGGCCAACCCCAACAGCACACAGCACAGGTGCAGTACTCCTCCTCCAGCTTTCCCGGTCCTTCTTCCTGGCAGGTTCCTCAATTCAGCAACTCCTCTTTTTATACAGTAAATCTTTCTGTTCTCTCCTGGCCCAGGGCTCTGAGCCCAGTCCAAAGATGCATCTTTAGATTCTGCGTTCAGGCATACTAAACTTTATCTTCCTATCTTGTCCCAATTGAAGTCATATTTATATGATGTTAAACTCCCATTTGAGTGGAGTGGAGTGGTGTGGCTCACTGGTTAGAGGTGGCAGACCCAAGAACAGAAGTCGGCCCGGGACCAGGGTTCAATTCCCGACGCGGCAGGGTCGTGGACCAGGGTCAGTGGACTCGACAATTCTCGCCTCGGTGCCTACTCTAACCAGGGAACACACTCGGCAACTCTGGGCATTACCTTGCCTAACCTCCACAACGGCCCCATCAACGCCGGGGATGCCTGGCTCCACCTTGGGGATTCCCAGTAGGGAACATCCCACAGGGAAAGCCAGGACGGGTTCCCCAGCGGTATACAGCGCCGGGACGCCACTTTGCTGGGGCAGCTGTGCGCTTTACAAGTATACGACATTTAACATTTAACATTTGATCCTATGGGATCGCATAGCCTAACAATAGTTAAAAACAAAATTGGCAGCATTTCACTATCAGGACATGCCACACACATCAGGGCATGGCCTACTGTAGAAAGGAGGATATAACGCCAGCGTTAGTTAACCAAATTGCCTTTATTAATAAGACATAGCTTCAACGACCTCAGCCACAGCCTGATCATGAACAGCTTCCTCTCGCACTGTCCCCGGCGCTCGCCTTGGAATCTTGATCGCGGTGACATTCCAAGTGATGTCACCGCGAGCAGTTCCATCACATGCTGGGCGCCGGGGGGGCTTAAGAGAGGGAGATACCACACATCCCCCTTCCCTGCGGAAGGAAAATATAAATTAGAACATGAACAACGAAACGTACAGGGTGAGGCTTATAAGCTCTAGAGGGGTGGGAGTGGCAGCATGGACCCGGACCTAGTCGGGTGGCAACTCAAGGTAGGCAGGAAAGCATAGGCTACATCATAACATATTGATCAAAGTGCCTGGGGGGTCTGGTCGCTCTCCTGTTGGGCCTATTACCTGGGTGAGGGCCTGCCGTCAGCCTCTTGGTGGTGGAACTGAGGTCCTGCATAGAGCCACCCTCGCCAACCCTTTCACTCTCAGTGTCCTTCTCTGGCGAGTGGTATCTTACCACTCTCCCCAGGTTCCATATCTTTCCCTCCTGAGTCTTGACTGCATTCTTGAATAGTTTGGTGATTTTAGTGGGACAGCTGTACCCTGACCAGCTTGCTCTCCCAGTGGGAGACCTGATTTTGATACTATCTCCTACTTTGAACTCGACCTCCCGGGCGGCTTTACGCCGGTGGTATCCTTCCTTCCTTCTTTTCATGGCCTCTTCTTGCCTCTTCACGCTCTCCGTTTCCTTGGTCCGGTCTGACCACCCCTTGTGCCACTCCATCCACCCTGGGGTGAGCTTGGTGTTGGGTATCCTGGCGCGGAGTAGCTCGAACGGGGTGACGCCCGTGGTCTGATGCGGCGTGAACCTGTATGCTTCTAATCGCTTCCACACCTCTTCTTTCCAGCTTATGCCACTGGCCTTGGCCAGCTGGATGCTCTCCTTGAGGGTCTTATTAAAACGCTCGACCATGCCATTGGTTTCGGGGTGGTACAAAGCGCAATGTTTGTGTCTGATGCCTCTTTCTTCAAGGAAGTCCTCCATCTCCTTCGAACGCAGTTGTACCCCATTATCAGTGAGGATGCTGCTGGGCAGCCCTTCCCGGATGAATACTTCCTCTAGGAATCCGATGACGGTTTTTGTCGTGACCTCACTGACGATCTTTATCTCTGGCCACCGGGAGTATAGATCCACGAGCACCAATATGTAAGGCGTCCGCAGTTCCCCAGACATAGGGCCCACGATGTCCAAAGCCAACTCTTCCCACGGTCCCGACGGAGGCGGCCTGCACACCATGGGGGGTGTCTGTTGTCTAAGGACCTTGTCACTGCTGCTGCATGGAATGCACTCTCTGATTCTCCTTTCGGTGACCAGGTCCATGTTCGGCCACCAATAGCTCTCCCTGAGTCTTTGCTTGGTTTTGGTAATGCCCAAGTGTCCCTCGTGGGCTATCTCGACCAGGTTGTCTCTCACTGTTGCCGGTGGTACAAGCCTTGTCCCTCTGAACAGGCATCCGTCTGCTATGGACAATTCATCCTTGATGGCCAGGAACGGCCGCAGGTTTTCATCACGTTTGTCTCCATGCCTCCATCCGTCTTTTATTCTTGTGCAGATCTCCTCCAGTATCTTGTCCTCTCTCAACGCCTTCCTCCATGTTTCTTCTCCCAACGCCTTTTGGATGGTGCAGACATCCTCCAACTGAAGGCCCTCCTCTTCATCATCCTCCTTTTCTTGCCTCTCACTCGCTTCTTCATCGCTGACGAGTCTGGAAAGGCAGTCAGCTGCGAGGTTCTGCGTTCCTGGGACATACTCGACGTTGAAGGTGTATTCCTGCAGACTGACCACCCACCGCCTTATCCTGCTGGAGATGGCGTCCAGACCCTTCTTGCTGAATACTTCCACTAACGGCTTGTGGTCAGTTCGGAGGATGAACTGGGTCCCCCACAGGAAGTCTCTGAACTTCCCTACTGCCCAAGACACTGCCAACGCCTCTTTTTCGATTACTGAATAATTGTTCTCGGACTTCTGGAGTGACCTCGAGGCAAAAGCTATAGTTTCTTCTCCTTCTTCTCCTATTTGGGTGAGTACAGCTCCCAACCCTTTAGCGCTTGCATCGGTGGTGACTACTGTTGCCCGGTTGGGTACGTATGACTTCAAACTGGGGGCCTCCGCAAGCGCCCTCCTTACGTCCTCGAACTCTCTCTGGCACTCCTGACTCCATTTGAACTCATTCTCCTTCTTCAACAGCAGCCTGATGGCGTATGTCCTTCCCGCCAGGTTTCTTATGAACTTCCCGTAGAACTCCAACATCCCCATGAACGACTTGATCTCATCCTTGCCCTTGGGGGGTGTCAGGTTCACTATTGTGTTTTGTAGTTCAGCCTTGGGACGTATACCTTCTGTCGTCACCTTGTGCCCCAGAAAGTCCAATTCTGCACAGCCAAACACACACTTGTCCTTTTTGACGGTAAGGCCTTGTGACTGAAACCTCCCAAGCACGCATCTTAGCCTTTCATCGTGCTCCACATGGTTCTTAGCGAATACAAGCACATCATCCTGATAGCACATGACGCCTGGGATGTCTTTCAAGATGTTGCCCATTATTCTCTGAAACACGGCGGCAGCCGAGACTAGCCCGAAAGGCATCCTTCTAAACTTGTAGGCGCCCATGGGCGTCACAAATGCAGTGAGTTCCTGAGACTCCTCGTGCAGTCTTATTTGGAAATAAGCTGAGGTGAGGTCAAGAGTAGAAAATACCTTGGCCCCCTCTAGCATGCTCATCATTTGGGTGATGTTAGGTAAGGGGTACCGGTCGACCACGACCTCCTTCTTCAATGCCCTCAAGTCGATGCAGAGCCGGACTGATCCATCCTTTTTCTTCGCTGCCACGATGGGCGCCAACCATTCTGTCGCTTCCACCGGTTCAATGATCCCGGCTTTGCATAGTTTCTCCAGTTCGGACTTCACCTCCTCCTGGATGGCAATTGGGAGTTTCCTAACTTTAGTCACTACTGGCCTGGCGTTCTCCTTCAATCTTATTTTGTGGCAATAGTTCTTTAGGCACCCTAGTTCTTCTCTGAACACTTCCTTGAACTCTGCTACAACGTCCGCCTCGTGTTCTTGTATCTCTTGTATCAAGATCTGGGGATCGCTGTTTGGATTTAAGTAGACTCCTAGCTCTTTCTGTGCCTGCCAGCCCAAGATGTTGTCTCCCACCGTGGACACATAGACCTTGGAGACTGTTGCTCGGTTGCGGTATCCAATCCTCCCTAGGAAATACCCTTTCATGGAGATAGGGCGACCAGCATACCCCCCAGGCCTCAGGTCCATTCTCCTCAACGTTATCTTGCCCTTAGACACTCGTGAGAACTCTTCTGCGTTAATAATGGTGATCCTAGAACAGGAGTCGAACAGAGCTTCTAAGTCCACATCTCCTACTCTAATGGTGTCCTTAGGGCTACTGACCTGTCCTCCTTCCACCTGCACCACTATTTCCCCGCACGTGACCTCGCTGGGACTGTAGACTTGTGACTCTTGCACTTGCACCACTATCTCATCGCACACTACATTGGTCCTGTCTCTACCCTGTCTACTGGCTCCTTGCCCGCTCTTGCAGTACTGCTTGAAATGTCCTTTTTTCCCACACTTATTACACGTGAATCTGAGAGCAGAGCACTCTCTGTCGTTAGCAAAGTGCCCTTGCTTACCACACCTATAGCAGGTACCCCTGAATGATCCTCCTACTTTGCCCTCTCTCTGTTCTCTTCCCGCTACCTTCTGGCCCTTTACCACAGATACTGCCTCACACTCCGTCACCACCTCGCTTACATTGGTCTTTTCTTCGCTTTTCTTTTCCCCTGCGTCCTGTTTTATCTCCTTGACGCACTGCAGCATATGCTCTACCTGTTTAGCTATTATGAGGACCTCTCTCAAGGGTGGGTCGTCCTTGAGCCATAATTCTTCCCGCACTCGCTCCATTCTACAAGCCAACACAAACTGTTCCCTGATTCTTTCCTCGCTTGCGCCACCAAACTTACACGTGGCAGCTAATTTCCTCAGGTCAGACACAAAATCTTCTATGGACTCCCCTTCCTTCTGTGCTCTTCTCCCAAAATGGTACCTCTCCATGATCGTGCTGGTCTTGGGGAGGTAGTGTACATCTAGTTTCTTTAGACTTATCTCGAACTCGTTCAGCCCCCTAGCTTCCTGCGCCCCTAAGTCTGGGAGGTGATCTAGGACTTCCTCACCTTCTGCCCCTAGATAATAGGCCAGCAACGCAACTTTCCTCTCAAGACCAAGGTTTGGCCCACACACAGTGGCATAATTTAAAAACACTTTCTTCCATTTCTTCCACTGAATCGTGGGATCGCCTGGGGTGGTTAGGAAAAACGGTGGAGGGGTCACACTTTGCATGGTTGGACGCTACAGGTCTATACTAGTACCCAGAAGAATGCACGTGCCCTCTGAACCACTGTAGTTCTAGTAACCCACAGGAAACCTACATCCCTTATTTTTCTTAAATTGACACCCTGCACACCATATATTATGCTCTACTGCCAGCACATTCAGGATGAACAATAAAGCTCTCTTTCACTTGTCCCAGGGCGTGTTAGGGCTAAGCACACAGTCAAACAGGAATTGCGGTAGAAAGATCTCCACCTACAGACACTGCTCTCATTGCTCAGTGGTAGTGTCTGTGTTTTTTTTTCACTCAGTCTGATGGTACTGTAGCCAGTCCCCTTTCTATGGCTATGGTCAGGTGAGCCAATGAGGATGCGATTCCCTTCCTCTGCCTGTGGGGACTTCCTGCCTGGAGACTTCGGCGCCAGCAACGAAAAGGGTGTCCTAGGATGGTGGAGAGAGTCCCGCAACCCCCTCCTACACGTGTGGGGTAGTGTCCACAGCCTGCTACGTTTGTTAGTCGACACCACCCTTGAGCCACAAGATGAGAGGGAGGGGTCGGGAAGATACAGCGCCCCCGGAAGGAACCCGCTGCTGTGTGCGCTGCTTTCCCGTAGCTGTCTCCTACGTGCGGCGGCCCTCCTGAATGGAACCCAAACTCTTCGCACCCGGAGGCCGAGTGGTGACAACAGCGCGGCGCTCGAGCTGGTAAGAGTCTGCCCAGTCCTGCCTGCCGCCCCTTTGCCTCGCTGATCACTGGGTGCCTGTGCGCCGCCTCAGATTTGGGTTTCACACACGCTGCACCAAAACCGATTCGCCTGTGCCCGACTCAGCACACGAGATAACCTCCTCCCCCGCTTACTTCCATACCTTGACACGAAGATCACAGCATCCCAAGACTAGCTTGACGACAGTTCCCACAGCTCACACGAACTGTGAGGCAATTCTCTTTCTTCACCGCACTTCCGCTCCCCGCTGACAGCCGAGGGCCTCCTCACACACCGCAGCCTGGCAACACTTACGGTCCCGCAGTCGTCCTCTCCACCTTATTTTTTTCTCTTCCTTTATACTTCGCTGCAGCCTCCTCAACTGGTGGTTCCTTTACGACGCGGTCTGCCTCTGCTTTTCCTGCGCTTCCCTTCTGCGGAATGCTGCTCAGCTGTCTGCTTAATTACCCTGCTGTCACTTCCAGCAGATGACGATAGCGTGTTGAGGTCGCTGATGCTCCTTTACCCTCGTCGCCAGTGTAGAAAGGAGGATATAACGCCAGCGTTAGTTAACCAAATTGCCTTTATTAATAAGACATAGCTCCAACGACCTCAGCCACAGCCTGATCATGAACAGCTTCCTCTCGCACTGTCCCCGGCGCTCGCCTTAGAATCTTGATCGCGGTGACATTCCAAGTGATGTCACCGCGAGCAGTTCCATCACATGCTGGGCGCCGGGGGGGCTTAAGAGAGGGAGATACCACACCTACCTTTCACAAACACTGCACCCTGCCCACAGGAGTACCTTGGGCCTACCTTAGGCCTAACTTAGGGGTGACTAACATGTAAGAAAAGGGAAGTTTATGGCCTGGAAAGTGGATACACTTGCCAAGTCAACATGGCAGTACCAAACTGCGCACAGACACTGCAGTGGCAGGTCTGAGTTACATTTACAGGTTGCTTATGTGGCTGGCACAATCAGTGCTGCAAGCCCACTAGCAGTATTTGATTTACAGGCCCTGGGCACACTCAGTGTACTGTTCTAGGGACTTACCAGTAAATCACATATGCCAATTGTAAGAACTGGGGGGCCCTAGTTGGCTGAGGTAGGTACCTTAGTCCAAACAGGGACCCTTGCTTCTAGTCAGGGAAAGGAGGGACATACTCTTAGATAACCTCTGCTCATCCCCTGGTAGCTTGGCACGAGCAGCCAGGCTTATCTCCAAGGCAATGTGTAAAGTATTTGCAACCACACTCCCAGTAACACAGTGATAACACCACAAATGGACAACACACTGGTTTCATAAAAATAGCAGTATCTTTATAAAAAGGAATACAATGAGACCAAACGATAGAAATCCAACATATGTGTTTTCGTAATATTTCGCTTTTTCGGTTATTAGGCCAGCAATCACTTGTAGGTTCTTGTGGTATTAATGAGCAATTCACGATCTTTAATGCAGTCCTAATTCAGTACTATGCGGTTTAGAATGCAGTTCGTAATGTAGTACTAAGACAATCCTGAATGCAAGAATCAGGCAGTGCATAATGCAAGACTAATGTGGTACACAATGCACAAATCAGCAGTACGTAATGCAACAATAATGCAGTCAATGATGCATAAATCAGGCAGTTCGTAGTACAAGAATGATGCGGTCAATAATGCATAAATCAGGCAGTTCGCAATGCAAGAATAATGCGGTCAACTCGGGCACCACTTGGTACCAACAACAGAGACAACGGTCAGATGCTTAAGAGGCGGCCCTGGTACTGCTGGGCAGCTCCAGGCCACTCGGGGACTCAGCGGGTCTAATGCAGAGCAGCGGGAGAGAGCTCAGAGCATTCCTGTACTCCTCTTTCACACCTCCCCTGGCCGCACACACTTGATGCTCCCGACCGGAGTCCAAGCCTTACCTGGGGGATGCTCTGGCTTGCTCTCTCCCTCCACTCGTCGGACGTTCTGCTGGGCGATCCTGATCACGTTGCAGCTCTGTTGCTAGGCGACGCTGAAGCTGGACGGGTTACGGTGCTGCCATCTCCTTCGCTGGTGATCTTGGGCAGATTCCTTTCGACGAACAACGATCACGATCCCTTTCACCTCGAAGCTTCCGTAACTTCAAGAAATCCTTTAGCATGTTGCGGCTCGGGCCGGTGGCGGCGATCTTTCCTCACTGCCTCAGTAACGATGACGGCTCGGGCCACAAACAGCTAAGCAGCAGTGTGCATGATGTTTTTGCTGCGGAGGCAATCCGGTCACGAGGCACCTCGTAAACAGCACCACGAACAACACAGCATTCTCAGGCGTGCAAAGAGCGCACACACACAGTGTCGCTGAGACACACTTCTTAGTTTCAAGAATGCTTTTAGCATGTTGTGGCTCGGGCCGGCTGCAGCGATCTTTCCTCACAGCCTCAGTTAAGATGACGGCTCGGCCCACAAACGGCTATGCAGCAGTGTGGACCATGTTTCACGCTGCAGGGGAATGCGGTCACGGGGCACCTCGTAAACAGCACCAAGGACCACACAGCAGTCTCAAGCGTGCAAAGAGCACACGCACACAGTGTTGCTAAGACACACTTGGAAACTTTTATGTTCCTGAGTTTCCACAACAGGGAACCAACTCTCCTCGGGCCCTTGGAGACAAATTACTTCAGGACGCAGAACACAGCAAAGTCCTCTCACGCAGGGGGACACAGCACACGTCACATTCCCTTATCCCCACCTCAGTCAAATCAGCAAACTGCAGGCCAACCCCAGAACACACAACAAGGGCAGTCCTTTTCTTTAGTCTCTTCAGCTGTTCTTTTTTGGCAGAGGTTCCTCTTGACCACAAAGTAGTTTCAATCCTGTTTCAATCTGGATTTCAGTCTTGAGTTCAGGGGTTTCAGCTCTTACAGTTATACCCCTAAATGCCTTTGAAGTCTTTGTGTTCAGGGGGCTCTGACCACAGTCCAAACCATACCTGGGTGTCTTCCTGTCAATGCACACCCTCTTCCTTTGACAGTCAGAGTCTGGGGCCCATTCGCTCAGCAGGAGGTGGAATCATCCTTTTGTGGCAGCAACACAGCCCTCTTCACATCGAGGGGGCTACTTCTCCTCCCCACATGAAATCCAGGCCAACCTGTTGCTGTTTCACCCTCCCTGGGATCAGGACAATTCCCAGACGCTGTCACATCCAAATCCATATGGTCAATACACAAACAGGTAGAGGCACACAGGATGGTTTAAGACAAGAAACCAGCCACTTTTAAAAATGTGGGGGCATATTATCAAGACAGGCGATACATTTATCGTCACTTTAGCAGCAGAAAACTGCCGCTAAAACGGCGATAATGAGCTTGATAATATGCTCTATGGAATTCCAATTGAAGCCCATGTTCGATGTGAAGGACATCTAACCTGAGCTTCAATTGGAATACCATAGAGCATATTATCAAGCCCATTATTGCCCTTTTAGCGGCAGATTTCTGCCGCTAAAGCGCGATAATTGTATCGCCTGTCTTGATAATATGCCCCGTGGTTTCTAAGCACATAATTTAGAAACCATCTTCACAAAAAGATGTCTTATTAAATTCTGAGTTCAGGCACCCTAACTTACACCTCTCCATCTTATACCTATGGTAAGATATACTGGAAACATGGGACCCAGCATTCCCCATTCTGTCCTATGGGCAAGATGGCCTTGCAACAGTAAAAAACGAATTTGGCATTATTTCACTGTCAGGACATGGTACATACCTCAGTACATGTCCTACCTTTCACATACACTGCACCCTGCCCAGGGGGGTACCTTGGGCCTACTATAGGGGTGTCAGATGCACATAAAAAGGGATGTAAGGCCTAGCACTACAGTGGCAGGCCTGAGATCTCTTGTGTGGGTGGCACAATTAGTGCTGCAGGCCCACTAGTAGCATTTGTATTACCAGCCCTGGAACACATAGTGCACGTTACCAGGGTCTTTAGTAGTAAGACAAACATACCAGTTATGGACAACCATTCACCATAACACTTTATACAGTGAAAACTTTCACTTTGATACTGATCAGCAGTGCCAGAGTGCCCAAAGCATCTATGTCGGCAACATGAAGTCAGAAAAAGGTCTAGAAGGAAGGCAAAAAGTTTAAGGAACTTTAGCCAGAAAGGGCCAAGTCCAACACCAATCATAGAATTACTAATCCATAAACACAAGTTACAGGGAGAGCATGTGCACTTTGGCACTTATCAGCAGTGGTAAAATGCCCAGAGTCATAAAACCAACAAAAACAGATCAGAAACAGAAGGCCAAAAAGCAGAAAGTCTAGGGATAAACCCACTGAAAAAGCCAGGTCTAAACAATGCCATAGAAGAGCAAGTAACTAAGGATGACTTTAGGAGTCAAGAAGTCCTTCCCAATAGTGAGAGATCAATCAGAGTCAGAAAAGTCAAGGAGGATGCTGGGGCACCACTCCCACATGGGCAGTACCAATGACTGAAGAGAGTATGCAGTGTGAGCATGATCCAGAAAACATCCATGCACATACACTACTCGTGGACCAAACATGAGACTGAGCCTCAGTGGCCACTGCCACGTGACAAACATGCATGTAACTGGAGTGCTTCCACCACCATATTTACCTTAGTCTTCCAAACTGCAGCTTGGGAATGCTTCAAGCATGTCATGGGTTAGAGGCTTGTTTGTGTCAAAAGGTGACTTCTCACGAGGTTTGTCGGACAGTCAATAATGTCATGATCAGTTGGATACAAAGAATGGTCTAGTGGGCCATCGGTGTGGTAGCAGAACTTACACAGGGCCAGGGCCGGACTAGGAATCCAAAGCAACCTTGGCAATTTTATCGGACCTGCCTTGGGGAAGTACTGCCTGGCTCTACGAGGCTGGAAATACTTGCTTGCAGCTTTTGTTACTAGGAGCCGATATTGCAGCACCACTGCAAAACCCGTCATAGTAACAAACTAAGCCCCCATCACTGCAAAACCGGCCCCCACCTTTTCAGCCTCCTATGTAAGTGCCAGATGCTCACTACGGCAAGTCCTACCCTGCACAAGCCAAGTGTCTCAGGATATGTCAAAAATTACCCCTTCTATCTCCACTAGTCAGTGTCAGTAGTAGTTGTGTACCTTAATATTTCTTCCCCGCGCGGGACATTCTACATATAGGAGCCAAGACATATAAGAATATGCACCCGTCACTCAATTTTCAGGACATCAAAATTTGGCCCACCTTTCTAAAACAGTCAGTTTGGTCTGTAGTAATTGTGGCTGTTTCTGACTGCTGCCTGCAAAGGAAGCCAGACTGGAGCAAAAACAAGGCTAAAACTGTGTCTACTCATAATGTGAAAAGTCTGCATGGTGTGGGGTACGATCTGTAGCTCCCTTGTGCTTTAAGCAGGTCTTTGGAGCCATTTAATGAAAGCCTTCAGAAGTCCAAGGAACACAAAAGGGATGGTGATGGGGAACTTGAACTGGTGTAACTCCTGCTGTCCCTGAAGCCACATCCTCGCGGGAGGACCAATGCCATATGTCACAGTCAGTCAGTCAGAAATCTTTATTCGATAAATCAATATAAAAAAAGGCACGGTACATGAAGAAATACACACATTATACAATGTTAAAAATAAACATCTTTAAATTTAAAAACCACATATCATAGTTTAATAAAAGACAAATCAAAAGAATAAAACATTTTTAAGATCATCACTAAATTCATAAAAGATATGTCATCAAATATTTAAAAATCATCATCATACCGCCATCAACCTAGTTCCTGATTTATGGTAGTATTTAATTAATAAAGTGCTAGGTGCAAAACTTCACAACAATATTGCCAATCTCTCATTCTCCATAAGTCTTTTCTTGGTGCGCACCGCACACACCAAATAGTTGGCTACGCGAAAGACAATGCTGGGATGATTTAACAGCTGCAAATAAAGAAGTGCTGGTCTTACTTGCAGAAACCCTGCCTTTTTTAAGATTGGCACAAGATACTTCCTCCTTTCCACTGTAAAGTGACCACAGAACATGGTGAAATGTATAGTATCTTGGATAGAGAAGCTATCACAAGAACAAGGTGGAAATTCATCAGGTTTACACCAAGTTGTATACTGACCTAATATCAGGTGAATCATATTGAAGCGGAAACGAGTTAATAAAAACCTATGAAAAGGGCGGTTAACCAGGGTAAGATAAAATTCAGGGCCTGGAAAGGTTGCAACCAAAATGTGTCCTCTAACCAAAGGTTTTATCAGCTCCTTTTCCTCTCTTAATAAGGACAGCCTCTTTAGCATATCACTTTTGGTTCTGACAATATCAGTCCGGGATATAGACTCCGGTGAGGAAAAGAGGTTAGGTCGACCCAGAGCGCTAAAGCCATTTTTAACGTAGGTTAACCACTTGATTTTATGGACGTTGTCAAGTAAAAGACAGTCTTTCAAAATGGCCTGTTTTAAAGATAGTTCACTATTAAGCCAAATTTTAAGCCACATGATTAAAGGGGCCACTCAAATTTTGTCTGCTATAAAATCGCCCCCAAATTCAGAATGAACCGAGTAAGATGGTGTGGACTGAGGTAGAGACAAGACTGATCTAAGAAATTTATTTTCAGAAACCTGAAGACAGTCTATCGATCCATATCCCCATAGTGAACAGCCATAGGTTGCAACAGACACGCACTTGGCGTTATAGATGGTCATAAGGGCTGGGACTGGCCTAGCCCCCAGCCTTCTGCCGAAACTCAGGATGGCAGAAGATGTTCTTACTAGGGCACTATTTCTGTTTCTTATTTGGGGGCACCAACTCCCCTTATCTTCAAACGTGACTCCTAAATACGGGAATGTCGAAACTCTGCTTTGCTACAATAGAAGGTTTTAACTTTCTTGCAGCGTGAGCCTTTTCCCACCATCATAATTTGTGATTTTTTAGCATTTATTTTGAGATCTAATGAGGTCATAAAAAGCCCAAATGCGTCTAGTAACCGCTGAAGTCCCAGTCCTGTGCGGGACAAAAGCACCGCGTCATCCGCGTACAGGAGGACAGGAACACAGGTCTCCCCTATACGCGGTATGTCCGGTGTTGCCGTCTTTAACTCGGATTCAAGGGCATTGATATAAACTGTGAAGAGCAGGGGTGCCAAAATGCACCCCTGTCTCATCCCTCTTTTGGACTTGAAATGACTAGTGCGTCGTCCCCCGGATCAACCCTAACGGAAGCCTGGAGGTCTGAGTGGAGATCGGCGAAAAGGTTTACAAGTGCTCGGTCAAGATTCAGATCTGCAAGAATGTGCCACAATTTATTACGGTTCACGAGATCAAAGGCCGAAGATAAATCCATGAACCCTAAATATAACGACCCATCTTTAGCCCTGGTATATTTATCCACTAACATCTGCAGATTAAGGCACTGGTCCATAGTACCCCGTTTAGTTCTAAAACCGTACTACAGGTTGGATAAGACCCCTCTATCGTCAAGCCATGTCTGGAGTCTAAGTAGGATGACCCTGGCCAAAATTTTTACTGATGAATCGATAAGAGATATCGGGCGATAACATGCCGGATCTACCCTACTTCCCTTCTTAAATACGGGAATAATTACAGACTCCTTCCAGGATGCCGGGATACTGTATCTAGTTATGGCATTAAAAACACCACACAACACCCTCGACCAAAGCTTTGGGTCCATTTTAAAGAAGTCAGCAGGGACTCCATCCGGCCCGGGGGCTTTGTTTTTTAGGGTCTGATCGATGGCCTTCTCCACCTCAGAGACCTCAAAAACAACGCCCTGCACCTCATGAGAAAGAGGAAGACCGTCTGACAGATCTTCAACTAAATTGCTCGAATATATTGCCTCAAAGTGATCAATCCAGTCACAATACGGGATATTTAACTCAAGGGAAGCTTGATCCCTATCTGAAAAGAAGGGCTGATTGACTACCCTCCAGAAGTCAGCACTATTTTTAGCAATCTCAGGATCAGACAGTTGTGACCAGGCAGTTTCCCTAATCTCCTTCTTCCTGTTTTCTAAGGCTTTTTTATATAAAGATCTTAATGTAGTTATTAGTGGACGGTCTTTAGGGACAGCTTTAAGGGCCTTAAGCAGAGCAGTATGAGCTCTTGAACAAGCATGATCAAACCATTTTTTCTCCCTAGGCTTAGACTGTTTTTTCTTATTTGTCAGGCTAATGTCAATGGTTTTACAGATGTTACCAAAGGCAGACATAACTTGAGGATTTGATGCCCTTGTATCTAAACATGTCAGCACATCATTTTCAGTGCTATCAAGGACAGCATAAAGAACATCCTCGGGGACAACAGAAGACCACTTCAATCTGCGACCCTGGTCCTTTAACACCACATCTTGACTTCTATTCCCCCCTAACCCACTCTGGTTCAAAAAGGCACTAGACAACATCTCCGCTATTACAGGGTTATGGTCGCTAAATACTGAAACCATAGTACCATAGTGAACCACCCTCTCTAAAATCTGGCAAGACATAAATATATAGTCAATTACAGTACTGTTTACCTTTAAAGGTAGGAGTTCTGCTATCAAATTCCCCACAACTAGATTCATACAGATTCCAAGCATTCAAGTAAGATTCAAGGGTCTCCCCCTTAGTAGAATGCTCAAAGTGTGGTAGTAAAGAGTGCAAAGGCCCCTCTTCTGAGGGATCTGTACATGACTGATTGCAGGGATGAATGTTAAAATCACCTAAAAGAATAACTTTGAACTCTTTTACCTTGGTTCTATAGACTGACAAAAAAGATTCAATGATATCTAAATTCTGCCTAGTGTCATCGTTAGGACAAGAATTATAGAAATTAATAAACAAAATATTGGAAAAAGAGGGAGGATTAAATTCGACAATCAAACAATTTTGGGAGCCGGAATTGTGTTGTGTTAACACCCCTTTTAAAGACGATTTAAACAGAATTAACAAGCCCCCCCTTGGTCTGCCTGCCCCTCCTCTAGTAGCAGGTACAGAAACATGTGAATAACCATCCAAAGAGAAACTGTTCGTTAAGTCCCAAGTTTCCTGGAATGCAAGAATATCAAAGGTCTTCAGTAGTTTAGTCCATTCATCAATCCCTACCTTGGCCCTAATACCGGCAATGTTCCAGGTCATTATCCGACAATATTCATTTGAGGGACCCTCATTGGTAGACAGTCAATCATTTTCACTTAAAGATGATAGAGGGGCAAACTGGTTAAACAAGGGCAAAATTGGAAGTGATTGTGAATTAGGCCTACACAGATTATAACAATATGAGTCCATATTCACAGATGGTTGGTGTTCTTGGGCCATCCCAGGGAAAAAGGCCTGCCTGTTTGAGGGGTAAGTAGGGGTCTGATGACCAACATAAGAATTAGGAGTAGGAGTCATGTTCAGATGGTTATAAAAATACCCCAACGGGCGCACACTTATATTATCCTCGGTGACCGGTAAGGAGGCCGCCCTTAACAAGACAGTTGCGACGTGCTGCGGGTGTCTTAAATTTACAATAACACAGTCGCCTCTGCATGATTTTTTTGAGGTGCCAATCCAGTCAACCCTGCGCACTGACAGTATGTCATTACAAAAAGCGGTGGGAAACCCACAGTATTTATTTAACCAAGCAATGACCTTATTGCCTAGAGAGCTGGTCAACTCATCCCGTGCTTCAAAAGAGTTTGGGTCTATTGGCGGGACATTTGTTAAGACCACTGTGTATGGTGCACAATCAGGGGGTAAATTAACTACAGGTTTTTTCCTCCTCATTGTCCCCCCCAAACTATTATCGCCTGCCTTATTAGCGGCTATTTTCTTCTGTAAGGTAGGAGCTATGATATCAGGTTTTGACAGAAGTTGGGCAGAACTCACACAGATAACAGGTTGACCCGTGGATGTACCTTTGACCCCCTTGCCGCTATTTGAGTCAGAGACCGCAGCCGTGGCGGCTATTCCAGTTCCAATGATCTGAGGCAGTTTAGTCCGTGACAAATGTGTGGATAAGAGGCACCCAAGTCTAGAAACCTCCTTAGAGACTTGGTCTAGTTTGTAATCAACCCCCTTCCTGTTAGCTACAGTGCCCTCAGAAGTATCACTCTGATTTGCATTTATAATATTTTCAGTGATCGCTTGAGCTGGTGGAGATAGGTGTGTGCTTAATCTGGCTACCTCTTTTGTCACCATGTCTACTTTTGCTATTACGGGTTTAAACATTAACTCCATTTTAGTGGTCAGCATGTCTGCAAGTAGCTGCAGATGGTCGTTATTCACAGCTTCGTAACCCCCCTCAGTACTATCATCATTCATTACCTCCGACCGAACAGGCTGAGAGGTTGCAGTTTTCTTGATTTTACGTTGCCCCCCACGCTTATTAATCAGTCTTCTACAAGCCCTAACTGGGCGGCGGGTCAAGGATGGAGCAGCAGTGGGAGAAGATGACAATGCATCATTGCTATCAAGAATGTCCGCCGAAGAAGAAGCAGTGTCAAAATCCAATACAACAAGGGGAGAAACAGATGGGGCGCCCTCATTCACAATATCAATGTCAATGTTGTCTACAGCAAGAAGGTCGACTGTGGGCGAGGCAGGGGGGCTAATCCGGCTGAGCGACAGACGACGATCAGAATTTATCTTTGTGACCATCTTGACCATATAATTGTCCAAAGTCCCAACTAGGGCAGGAGTTTTGGCAGAGCGCAATTTTGCCATTTACTCAATAGACAAGATCAATATAAACAAATGAGTAAACGAGAAGTTAGGCACTCACTACAAGATGATTGAATCCAAGGGCCAAACTGCCAGGGGTCGTGGCCCTGCCCTGCCTCCTCCTGCCCCGGACGGCCACAGACGGTCCCGCCCTTGTCCCGGGCTTCTCCCGGGCGCGTCCGCGCACGTCCCGCGGGACGAGGAGGTGAGGGGACCTTAATGCGCCTCCAGGCGCTTCCTAATTACGAGTGTGGGGTCCTTGCCGCAATGAGGCTGCTGGGAGTTGTAGTCCACGGCCCCCGGCAGAGCCAAGCCCGGCCAGGAGCACCGCAGCGAAAAGCAGGGGTCGGTGGAGCCAAGCCCGGCCAGGAGCACCACAGAGAAAGTCAAGGGTCGGCGGAGCCAAGCCCGGCCAGGACACCACAGCGGAGCCGAGCCCGGCCGTGTACAGCAACCAGTTGGTGAAAAAACGTCTCCCCCAGGGCTCAGTGGTGAGGGGACCTTTATGCGCCTCCAGGCGCTTCCTAATTACGAGTGCGGCGTCCTTGCCGCAATGAGGCTGCTGGGAGTTGTAGTCCACGGCCCCCGGCGGAGCCAAGCCCAGCCAGGAGCACCGCAGCGAAAAACAGGGGTCGGCGGAGCCAAGCCCGGCCAGGACACCACAGCGGAGCCGAGCCCGGCCGTGTACAGCAACCAGTTGGTGAAAAAACGTCTCCCCCAGGACTCAGTGGTGAGGGGACCTTTATGCGCCTTCAGGCGCTTCCTAATTACGAGTGCGGCGTCCTTGCCGCAATGAGGCTGCTGGGAGTTGTAGTCCACGGCCCCCGGCGGAGCCAAGCCCGGCCAGGAGCACCGCAGCGAAAAGCAGGGGTCGGCGGAGCCAAGCCCGGCCAGGAGCACCACAGAGAAAGTCCATATGTCACAATGTTGTGATTTCCTGCAGGTAGTAGCCTGGTGTCTGGTCCGGATGTAGATAGGAATTTATTTGGGAGATTCAGTGTTATCTGCAAGAATGTGAGATGGGGAACTGGAGTACAGAGACACACTGAACTCTTGTATGTAAACTTAAAATGGCCGTCTCCAGGTGTCAAGAGATGCAGTGCAGTGCATAGTGGAAGAACTTAGACATTCCACATGTATACCCCGAGAGCAGGGCGGCATCGATATTGGGACATTCCAACTCCAAGCTGGTTTGTTGGAGCCGTCAGCGCCTGTCTGCTGTTGGTCCTGTGCGAGTCACAACACACTAAACTTGGCAGGAATGAGTCAGTCGTTGAAGAAGACACTTTTGATTTAAGACATCTCTTGTTGTGCCAAAATGAACCACTCCCTTTCCATTCTTAGAACCAGCTACATTAGCCATGTTCTGCTTCTCCATGTGAGACTGAGATGTAATAATTTTATCCTTTGCAGCTGTATATAGCGCGAACTCGACCCGAAGGTATTGGAGCGCTGTACGTGAACACCATTGGCATTACACAAGTACGCATTCATTTTTGGTAGGTAGGGGAGAGTAGGTGACCTGCCAAGAATGTTCTGTGACGCCGACACTCGAACTTGGTTCCCAGTGCCATAGTCGACAGCTCTGGTCGTTAAGCCACATCTGCTCCCCTGATTTAAAGTTGCAATTGTGTGTCCTTCTCATTGGCATGCCACTTTCATAAAACTGACGCTTTTGAATGTGCGGGAGCAGGAACTGCAGTCCCAAGTTTACCATCTCGAAAATGTGGCAGTTAAAATCGTTTAAGGATCGGGCAGAGCTGTGGCAGAAGCCAGCCCGCCTACATCTGACCTATTCATGGCAGGGGGGGGGCATGGAAGGCTCCCTCCTCCGTTCAGCCCGCAGCCTGACCTGTTACTGTCAAAAAAGACTTCCTGTCTCTGCTGGGGAGCTATAGGGACCCTTTTGTAACCAGACAAGTGGGCCCTGCACAACCAGGTGTCTCTCTTGAATACAGATGTCATCCATTTGTATGTGAATTAGTACATCTGTCATGACATTACTAACCCTGGGCGAAGAACTACGCTACGCTCGTGTATTTTGAGCAGTTTACTCTACTTCGCACTACGCGAATTGTACAGTGCAAACACGCGTAGCATTGCATAATGCAGTGGTCATTTTTTGCTTGCTCGCGGTCCTCAACATCAAGTTGGAGACCGCGAGAAAGCAAAATGACATCCCGGCGAGACTTTTTCCTCGTTCGCGATCAGCAACATCAAGTTGCCGATCGCGATGAGAAACTACCAGTCCGCATTGAGAAAGCTGCCGCTCGAGTAGAAATCTACTCAAGCGGCAGAAAACGACTGCTTGCACTGTGAAAGATGCGGTTTGCACTGATTGCACAGTGCGGACAAGCATCCGGCACTGTGCAATCAGTGCGCACAGCATTTTGCACAGTGCACTAAGCAGTTTGAGTAGCTACAGGTAGCTCGCGTAGTGCGAAGTGCACTTCGCATAGCTACGCGTAGTGCTACTACGCGAACTACGCCCAGGGTTAGACGTTACCTGTCTACCTGATTGCGTTTCC
The DNA here is from genome assembly GCF_964261635.1 of Lissotriton helveticus. Classification (NCBI taxonomy): domain Eukaryota; kingdom Metazoa; phylum Chordata; class Amphibia; order Caudata; family Salamandridae; genus Lissotriton; species Lissotriton helveticus. Next base: position 1,915,515,788 of record NC_136065.1, read on the forward strand.
TGTCCGTGAGGTCTGGTTTGGAACTCAATTTTCACTTCTTCCTGAAACTCCTTTTAGGGCTCAAGTGGGATGTGTTAATGCATATTTCCACAAGCTACATAAAATAAAAGATTTGCTAAATACTGCCGAACAAATAAGGGTGCAAGAGAGGGACAAATCAAAAAGCAAGTTGACAAAAGCAATTAATTAAGAATGCTTTCTAATCAAATTCCTCAAAAATAGACGCTTTAGGTAAAATAAAAAACCTGGGCCAGATGTAGAAATCATTTTATTGGTAGCAATTGCAAATAATCCGATTCCATATTTGCAATGGTTAGAATGTTTTTGTTCTTATTTACTAATTCTCTTTTAGTACTTGGCAATGTTATTCCAACTCCTTAAATGGGATTCCGAATGGCTACCGATTCGGTATCTGCAAAAGGCATGCTGTAGGCCTCCCTTCCAAATACAGAATAAAGATTTAGGGGTCAATTCCGATCTCGGTCGGTCAGCCCTCCGAGACGTGTCAGTAGTCTTACCTTACGGCCAAACCGTGCCAGGAGTGGGACCATTCGGCCGAGGAAGTACGATGCGGAAAAGTGCCAAATTCCCGACCGATCCGCATGCTCCGACTCCATCATCAATTTCCGTCTGAGCCTGACCGGGAAACACCCAATCCGTGTCGCACGGCAACATAAATACTGCAACTTCTTGCTACGTTCTGGATGGGTCACCACGTACAGCACGCCACAGAACCCGGAAGAGCTGCATATCAACTCTGATTCGCGCCATTAACCCAATCCATGGATTCGAACCGGAGCAGCCAGCAACGGATCGAGACGGAGCATGAATCTAATCCCGCAGGTCATACCAGTCCTGTACATATACGACCGCATCAGGAACAGACGCGGATGGCGCAGATGGTAAGTCGGACACCCACCATACAAACACACCCAGGGGGTCCACACCCTGTCCACCAGTACCACGCCTCCTCAGGGAACCCCTGGCCACCACATCCATATGTGTCATATTTCCTATCACTGATGTCACCCCACTCACATGTGTCATGTTGCCTATCACTGATGCCACCCCACCCATAGGGGCATTTTGCCTATCACTGATGCCACCCCACCCATAAGGGCATGTTGCCTATCACTGATGCCACCCCACCCATAGGGGCATGCTGCCTATCATTGATGCCACCCCACCCATGGGGCATTTTGCCTATCACTGATGCCACCCCACCCATAGGGGCATGTTGCCTATCATTGATGCCACCCCACCCGTAGGAGCATGTTACCCACCCCCACTGCCACCACACCCATATGTGTCATGTTACCTATCACTGATGCCACCCCACCCAAAGGGGCATGTGACCCACCCCCACTGCCACCCCACTCATATGTGTCATGTTGCCTATCACTGATGCCACCCAACCCATAGGGGCATGTTGCCTATCACTGATGCCACCCCACCCATAGGGGCATGTTGCCTATCACTGATGCCACCCCACCCGTAGGAGCATGTTACACACCCCCACTGCCACCACACCCATATGTGTCATGTTGCCTATCACTGATGGCACCCCACCCATAGGGGCATGTTACCCACCCCCACTGCCACCCCACCCATATGTATCATGTTGCCTATCACTGATGCCACCCCACCCATAGGGGCATGTTGCCTATCACTGATACCACTTCACCCATAGGGGCATGTTGCCTATCACTGATGCCACCCCACTCATAGGGGCATGTTACCCACCCCCACTGCCACCCCACCCATAGGAAAGGCACAAACAAGGGCCTTGGCTTCCCGGAAGTTCCTAGGTGATCGATGGACGCCGCACGGTAGTTTGGACATCGACGTTCTGCTGATATTAGGAAGCGACCAGACGGAGCAAACCGGCAGTACAAACTGTCTTCGAGTCTTTCCCCCCGCCAACAGCGGTGGTGTGGGAACACGCCCAGATACACGATTAATTGCATTTGAGAACTGGTCCACGATACGGTCCTTCGCCCACGTTGTAAATAGCTGTTCAGCATTATCATATGCACGACAAGAGTAACTTCGTAGCGTAATAAGATTTGGATGGTCCTGAGGAGAACCCTGATAACTACAGGGCTCAGAACGCGTCGAGTTTGCGCCCCTCTAAAGTCAAGCCAACACAATCCAACTTTAGTGGTTATGTTGCTATCACTCATGCCACCCCACCCATAGGGGCATGTTACCCACCCCCACTTCTACCCCACCCATATGTGTCATGTTGCCTATCACTGATGCCACCCCACCCATAGGGGTCAGTGTGGCAGACAATATTGACTCCCCCACTGATAGGGAGGATGATGCGACACGCATCAACAAACATCAACCACAGGCATGTCAGCCAAATACATTTCACAACAACATCATGCCAACAGTGTGTAGTTCTGACAAATACCCCCAACAGTGATTGTGATTCATGACACACAAAGTACCTACCATCACATGTGTAAACAACACCAGAGTGTGGGCTACACAAGTCAAGCTTTGAAATAGCACTGGGCCAATGTGTGAAACCCCCCATCAGTTTATACATCCAATGTAATATGTATGGACACAAACTTCAGCTAAATTTGAGCATTGTGGTAAAGGGTGAACATTACCCATCATCACAGTGATCACAAGGTAGGTGTCATCATGGAAATAGCAGCATATGCCAAACAGTAGTTAAGATTCCTGGCCATGTCAACACAACACCTGTACAGTCAACCTTCATCTACCACCCAATGTAGGTACTGGTGACATAGGCCTGGGTACGTTATTGCCCCTTGAGTCACCTGCACATAGACAATACATATGTCTACCAAGTTGCACAGAGGACACAGTTGACTTTACACCAATGAGGCCCACACCTGCATGTACAGTGGAGATGGCACAACAGTCAGGGAAACTGTCAAATTGGACATTGTGAAGCCCATCATGTGCATGGGTGCAAGCCACAGATGTGGCCATGCCAATGAAATGTTACCATCCCTGTGCTAAATTAGTTAATCATGACACACCCACTCAGCTGCAAAGGATGACATGGATACCAACCTGAACATGAAACACATCTCATGGGCCACATGGAGTACATCACATCAACACCTCAGTATCAGACATTTTTAAATCCTGCATCATCACATAATGTTAGGGTAAACAGCATCAACATAATGTACAGCTAAATAAAATGCACAAGGATAACAAAAAATGCTTTATTCAGCAAATTCAAAGCTGAAAGGGAAAATCGAAAACAAAATTAAGTCCAATGTCCTCTCAAAATACAAAGTCCAATGAGGGTGTGAGTGACACCTGTCACCCATCGCTTGCCTGCACTGATAAGGACTGGGCAAATCCACTCTAAGGGGCATACATGGGGCAGGCCAGGCACCGCAGGAACAGGATCAGGGCTCAGCAGAAGGAGGTTGAGAACGGGTGCAGGAGAGTCAGTGGCAACTGTAGTGGAGGGGTCTGACATGGGTTGTGTCGTCACAACTGTGGGGCACAAGTCTGACGGGGTGGGTGCTGGAACCCCTGCAGTGGGCAGGTGAGGTGTAGTGGACATGATCCCCACTGCAGTGCCTATGTTCCTGTCAACTATAAAACCCTATCCAGTCGCCACTTCCCTCATTGATAGCCCGACTGTCTGGTTCCTGAGGCTTAAGCCCGGAAGAGTATTTGTTTTTAAAGCGGGAAAAGGAAACTTTGAAAAAATTGCAAAATTGTACTTTTATTATTTTTATTGTGTCACTTTACCGGTAATTACCCCGAGAGCACCCCTACCTCCGGTTCAGACCGGCGCTTCGCAGCAGGGGCCACAGCAACCGATTCACGCTGCTCTGAGTAATTTCGCCGCCATCTTGGGTGAGTGAGAGGGCGAGCAGACTACTTGCTCGGCCCTCCCACCCTGTCTACTATAAAATGGCACTTCCTCCCCGGAGGCACAGCGGGCGGGCGCAGCGGGCGCGCCAGGGGCGCGCCAAAGGCAAGCCCGTCTATGCCCATCCGCGACTGGACGGGGCTGGGGGCCATGGGCTCTGTTTCAAAGGACTCAGATGCAATTATGAGACATGGTTTTCGGTACTCTTCCCAGGCGCTTAAAATCTGCAGCCAGAACCTCTGGTAGGCTGTGTTGTGTGTTCTCTTATATGCCCCGAAGGTCCATTCTCATGTCTACACTGTTGCTTTCAGGCATCTTTTACTAATCTGGATACTGGTGGTATTGCGGAGGAAAACAAGTTACCTACTAGGCCCTGTTCTCAAACATCCGCACCTAATTCTTCTATCAGCCTTAATATTGAGGAAACACCGCCAGTGAACAGTTTAAAAACTTTTCTTTTAAATATTCGCTCCCTACCAAAGCACCATATTGAATTTTGGGATCTGGTTAATACTGTAAAACCAGACATTTGTTTCCTCACAGAAACTTGGTTGAAGCCCCACACAGTTCCTGCCATTACGCTAGGGATTCCGAAGGGCTATAAGGTCCTTAAATTAGATCGTCCTGTTAAAACCGGGGGAGGTATTGCTATAGTATATAGAGAAGAGGGTTTGAAGATCTCTCTGCTAGAACAAAGAAGTTGTCCCATGATGGAAATTATGGTCTTCAAGATCAATTCCACCCCCAGAACTCACTGGAAGGGGGCGTTAGTGTACCGTCCCCCGGGGTCTAGTGCGGGCTTCTCACTTTCCCTAGTGGAATTTCTGGCTCCATATTTAAAAGCCAAAGAAGATTTTATTCTCCTTGGAGATTTTAATGTTCATGCAGACCTCCCTAGTCACCACGATACTGCATTATTACTCTCAGATCTTACAATATTAGGGTTAGAGATCCAAAATAAGGGTCCCACACACATTGGTGGACATACTTTGGACCTAATTTTCACCAATTGCTCAAAAATTAAATATTGGTCAACGTCTCAAGTGAGCTGGTCTGACCATCATATGGTTGAATTCTTTTTCTGCGGTCTTGCTATACCACATCAAAAGTCTCTCCCCGCTATTTTGCGGAGATCGTGGCACAAAGTAACACCAGATGAACTACAGAGGGTCTGGAAGGAACCCATCTTCACAGATATAGATAATGTTGAGTCCGGCTTAACCAAGTACAATAAAGCTCTCCTAGAATCAGTGGATCTGTTGGCGCCACTAAAGCTACACAAACAGCATCCAGTATCCAAACAGGAGATATGGTATACTGAAGAACTTAGAGGAGAGAAGCAGAAGTGTAGAAAGCTTGAAAAAGCTTGGAGGAAATCACACATGGAAGCTAGTAAGAAAGAGTATACTGATGCCCTGGCCTCCTATCACAAAAACTTAAAGATGGCCAGGATGAGCTATCTTGCGTCACAATTGGCTGAAGCAGGCAACTCTTCCAGAGAACTCTATAAGATCCTACAGTCCTTTATAAAACCTGTGGCCTGCGAGAGTTCAGATGACTTCTCTCAAGCCCTGTGTGATGAAATATCGCTATTCTTCGAGAATAAAATAGAGCTTATCTATGAGAAAATCAAGCAGTCAGGGATTGTTGGGAGTAATACCACCAGTTCCTCCCTGACATTACCTATTTCACCTCCGCCATCTGCGTGTGCTAATGTTCTACTTACCACCAGAGATTTTCTCGATGCTACCTCCCTGGCCAGTCAAATTAAAACAGGATCTCCTCTAGATCTCCTGCCAGCAAAGATGGTGGGCTCTCTAGGGAATCTGCTCCTACCTGGAATTCAAACTGTGATCAATCTCTCTCTTAGAGAAGGACATGTGCCAGGTGAATGGAAGAGAGCGGTAGTGAACCCTATTCGAAAGAACGCAGCCCTGCCATGGTCAGACCTATCCAACCTCCGTCCTATCTCCCTACTGCCTCATATCCAATAATAGAAATGGGGTAGCCCAATAGGTCCAGGACCTGGGAGTTAAGCAGTACTAAAAAACAATGGTCCAATGACTAATATTTTCAAATATCACAATTAATTTACATTTTATAGTTCACATAATGGAATAATCTCTCAAGACAACAACCAGCAAAACAAACTAGTGGTGATTTAATTTATTTTCTACCACTTGTAGACAATATAAATGTCATGAATAATACAAGAAGGTCAAAATGGTTGCCCCAACCGGAGCGTGCAAAAAATAGAAAAGTTGAGTGGATTTAGTGCTGAAGAAGAAGGGGGAAATTACAAAGAGTGTGACATAAACACAATTCACCAATTCAAATCAAAGGATCAATAATCATCCTCATATTGAGACCTAGCCATAACTCAATTCAGCAATGTACTTTCGAATTTTTCAAAAACCGTTATGATTGTTAAATCATATGCACGTAGAAAGAGAAATGATATTGGTCCAGGTCAATAATCTGTATTAAGCGTCGACGTATCCTCGTCGCTTCCTCATTTCAGCAAGATGACCAAGAAACATGTGAATACCCATTTGTCTAAGTTTACCGAGGCAGCGGGTGGTCTGGATCATTCTCAATCTGGGTTCAGACCTAACCACAGCACCGAGTCGGCCCTCCTCTCCGTGACCAATACCATCAGGATGGCACAGGATAGAGGGGGCTCCATGATCTTGGTGCTGTTGGATTTGTCCGCTGCCTTTGACACGGTTTCACATGATATTCGTCTCGGTCGTCTGCGGAAGGTGGGGATAGGGGGCTCGGCTCTGGCCTGGCTTAAGAGCTTTCTCTCGGGCCTATCACAAACCGTCAGGTTGGGCTCCCATCAATCGACCTCTAGGGAGCTCATTAAGGGGGTCCCACAGGGCTCATGCCTAAGCCCCACACTTTTCAATGTGTATGTGGCCCCCTTGGCGGATATTGTGAGAGAATATGGGTTCACTCCAGTATCGTATGCTGATGATACTCAGCTTTTGTTCCCCTTCCATACCCTGACACCGGCAATCAAACATGCATTTGCCACCGGTATGAGAGCAGTATCTGATTGGATGGCCTCCAATTGCCTACAATGCAATGTGAGCATGACGGAGGTCATGCTTTTTGGAGAAGCCCTCCTCTTGGGGTCGCCTGAGTGGTGGCCCCTGGATCTAGGATCTGCTCCTTGCCCTAAGCAGATAGTAAAAAACCTGGGGGTACGACTTGACCAGGCGTTATTACTAAAGGAACATGTGAATCTGGTGGCGGGAACCTGTTTCAGGACCATTGGGCTCCTGAGGCGTATGTTCCCGTTCCTGGATGACTGCTACAGGAAAACGCTGGTTCAGACACTGGTCGTCAGTAGATTGGATTACAGCAATGGACTACTCCTATCTGCCAACGAAGAACAACTGAGCCGTCTGCAGGTGGTCCAGAATACTGCGGCCAGATTAATTCTTGACGGTCCCCCCAGGTACTCTTCACGCCTTCTTCTGCATAAACTCCATTGGCTGCCTATCCGCCAGCGAATTGAGTTTTAAGTGTGTTGTATAATCCACAGATGTCTTCATGGATCTGGCCCTAAATATCTGGCTGAATTATTCCGGCTGTATATTCTGACCCGTTCATTGGGCTCTAGCAACCAATTATTGCTGCAGGTCCCTCGTATTAAGAAGGCAAGACAAGGGGGTCGTGCCCTGTCCCATAAGGACCCCACTCTGTGGAACACTTTGCCCCTCATTTTAAGACAAATTACTAACATTTATGCCTTCAAGAAATCCCTGAAGACTCATCTGTTTCCGGCTGTGTAAGATCTAGGGCTCTCTATGACTGTGATTCTGATCTGGCATCTTGGAAGATCATAAGCGCGGAGATACCCTCTGGGGTCGATTCCTGCGCTGTAGAAGAACCTAAATAAAATAAAATAAATAAATAAATAAATATGTCAGACTGGGTGGGCGTGGACTCCACTGCAGTGCCTGACACCATGGGAGTGGAAAGGGGTGCATGTGAGGTTGGCAGGACAGCTGGGGGGGGCAGGCTCCCCACAGTTGTTGCAGCGACAGACAGACTGGTGGTGGTGTCAGTGGAAGAGCAAGTGGAAGTTGGGGAGGGCCTGAGCATTTTGGGGATGATGTATCTGTGGGTGGGGGTACCTGGGACAAGGAGTGGCGGGGGAATCTGTGGTGTGCTGACCTGGGGGATGGAGGAAGGAGACTGTGCAGTGGAGCTAGGGGGCGGGGGTGGGGTCTTGCTCTTCCGGGTATGGGGTGACTTGCGGGTGGGGGCCTCAGTCTGCCTGCACTTGGGGGAGGGTGTCCGGGTGTGAGGGGTATTCTTCTCTGTGTGTGGGGACTTCCCCTTCCCCCTGTAGTCAGGATCTGCTGGATCTGAGGGGAAGAGGCCTAGGTCACACAGGAAGAGCGTCTTAGGAGATGGGGTTGCAGGTAAGGGAAGGGCTCTTGGAGGAAGAGGGATCTGAGGACTGCGGAGTTGTTGTGGATGCCTGTGTATGTGTATGCAACCTATCCCCTGTGTGTGTGGTATCAGTCCCCTGACTTAGCTTGCGTGCACGTTTAGACTTATGTTTGGGTGATTGTGTGCTGTCTGTGTCTGTGTGTTTGGGTGACCATGCAGGTGTGTGTGTTCTGGGGACAGGTGGGGTGCTAGGAGTAGTAGTTTGGGCTGAGGCTTAAGGGGTCGGCGACTGCTGTAGGAGGGATACTGCTGCCGTCAGTAAAGAGACGATTGGTCCTCTGTAGGGCCGACATGCCAGATGAGATGCCCTCCATGAACGACACCAGTTGTGTCAACAAACCGGTGTTTGCATGGAGGACACTCAGCATTGATGTCTGCCCTACATGGATCTGTTTAAGTAGATCCACAGACTCCATACTCAGGGTAGCAGGGGACACAGGGGCAGGGGGTGTGGTGCCTGGCAGGAAGGAGACATGCTCCCGAACACGGGAGCTGCAACGAACCTCTGGGATGGGAGCCGAGTGGAGGGTGGTGGTGGTGGTGGTGGTGGTGGCGGTGGCGGGGAGAGACTCACTATCAGTTGTTTTACTGCCTGCTGACACCCGCCCCAACAAGGGAGTCATCCTCCGAGCTGCTGTGGTCCTCAGCTGAGGTGGATGGTGCTGAGGACTCCTCGGTGTGGCTACCCTCACCCTCCGTGCCACTGGGTCCCTCAGACTCCTCAGTCGCTGGCCCAGACTGGCTCTGCGGCTCCTCCAGTTCCGTGGCGCTGTCTCCTGTGCCCGTGGATGTATCTGCATATAAGTTGGAAAAGAATGACAACATTAGATGCCTGCACGGACTGCACACAATACTGTAAATACACCACATCACAGGCCATTCACTGGCATCCTTAGCTGATATGTGCTCAAAATGCACACACAGGTGTATATAGGGCAATAGCCAGTCTGAACATCAACCATGGCACACAAATCCCTCATGGACCTGTAACCATATGTCTGTTGCATGCTGGCTGATGATACCCGAAAGTGCACACATGCATCACATACACAGTTGTTGAGCATGCAAATGACCATGTAGAAGTACAGTACTATTGACAAACATCACATCAAATGCCAATCCCTCAGTACAGGGGTCTTGATGAATGTATGCCCAGACTCACATTTCACAATCTTGTGATGCCTAGCAGCACAACCTACAATGATGTCCTTACATCCTGAAAGTTAATGACACAAAGGGGTGCATGGAGCACCTCTGACTCTAATGCAGGATCCCTCTTCTCAAGACATGCATGGTAAGTCAGTCTTCACTGTCACAAGTCATGTGGCAATGCATCCGGACAACATCAGTCTGCACTGCGTCACATTCAAAGCTCAGGCCCATACCAAACTCTGCAGCTGACAAGTGCACCACTCTGTCCCCTACCACACACTGTTCTTGGACTATGATGAACCTACATCACTCAAATCTTACATATGAGTGACTGCAAACACAACTACATGAATATAAGCACCCCACAGTCTGATGACAATGACACACAGCTGCGTGGAAGTCACTCTTGCATACAGCATTCTGCACTTTCAACTGACCACACCCCTATATGTTGCACAGGTATGATCACCATTTTCACAACTCAGATGTCTTGCTGACACTAAAATCCTCAACACACCAGTTGTCACAAAAAGGAAGCCAGAACACAATGACATTGTGTCAGACACCGATTGGCACATTTCAGGAAGCACAATCAGTAGGGCCATACACATGAGTGTGAGTGCAGACTCTCCCAATGCTGTGGAGTGGGCATGACTGACCAGGTATACCTAAAACACTGCATTGGTCTAGACAGTAGGCAGGTGTCTGGGCAAGTGTGACATACTTCCTAAACATACTCCTGAGGATTGCATGTGACTGTAATGCATAGGCATCATGCAGTCAATGGACAAGGTGTGAGCACTACTCGGTCCATGCATGTATGGCTTGTCTGCATACAAGTCAGCCGCGTTGGATCACATTGGTGTGACTTGCAGATGATTTAAACACAGATTTAAGTGGCATGGCCACACCTTCAACACCACAGCAGGTCCCACACTGCATTCCATGGCATGGAAGGCTGTATCACCTGTGTGTGTATGGGGGGCAACATGTCTATTCTTGAATGGCACTTAGGTCAAGCCACTCTTAGGCTGGGCAGGAGTTCATGGGGACAGATTAGTTTTGGAGTGGGGAACCTCACACATGTAATTTCAAAGTGAAGGCTTATGGGCATGAGTAATGGACACTGTACCAGTTTTGAGATGTGTATGACCTGTCACATATACCATGAGTACAGGGTTGCATGTAATTTACGTCACAGCCAGACCCATGGCTACAATCATGATCTTCCCACACAGTCTGTGTGCATATTGTGTCTCTGATGTTTGTGGTTCCATGTGCCCAATGTGAGACAGGGTCCACCATGTGCCTTGTGCATGCAATTTCATGCTGTGTGTGTAAGGGGCATCCATGTATGGCCTGCAGGGACCACAGGGGCCACTAACTCCGTGACTCATGATTGGTTGTGTGATGTCCATGATACAACATGTCATTCCAGTGCACATGTGGCAATACAGGGACCATGGCTATTTTCCTGACATGGAGTTGTGATGCCTGTGAAACATCAGTCCTCCCTTGTCACTGTGTTGTGTGTTTTGAATGTGACAGCAGTCCATGGGTACTGTGCCACAGCCCAGTGATTTGCCATTGCACCCCAGGGAACTCATGTACACATGTGTGATTTATATGTGAGATGATGGGCATGAAGGTGACATATGTGTCCATAACAGACCGCAGACACCTTAATTAATTTTGAATAACTATGATGTAAAATGTAATTTTTTGCAAGATGAGTGCCACATGGGTAGATGAATATATGATGTCACTTTGCTCATCTCTGTACTGCAGGGCCCCAGCAGTCCATTGACCATTCCCTGACCTCGAGACCATGGTGGAACGCGACAGCATCCGACGGTACCGCTTCACCAGGAGGATGATCGATGAGTTGGCTGAGCAGTTGGCACCAAATCTGCTACCTGGCCCCACATACCTGACAGAACTGACACCAAAGGGGAAGGTGATGGCAGCCCCGCACTTCTTTGCCACCGGTACCTTCCAACACACTGTGGATAGTGTTGGTGGTATGTCACAAACTATGCTCAGCCGAGTGCTACGAGATGTCTTTGAGGGGATGTTGACTCACCTGGTCTCCTACATCAAGTTTCCTACATCGGGTGAACTAGCGGAGATCAAGGATGCCTTCTATGTACTGGGGAGGATGCCAAACGTGATTGGCTCAAAAGATGGCACACATGTGGCCCTGATACGGGCACAGGAACAGACATACCGCAACCGCAAACATTAGCACTCTATCAATGCTCTTGTGGTATGCCTGGCGGACATGGTGATTACACATGTGTGTGTACGTTTTCCTGGTTCGACCCACGATGCCTTCATCTTGAGGAGGAATCGCATACCGTTGATGATGTCACAGATGCCAAACCAGCATGCCTGGCTTGTTGGTGTATACTGTTTACCATTGTATGTGTTTTCCAATGTTTTCTCCCACCCCCTTACAATACTCAACTAATGTGTGATTCTTTGTATGTAGGTGACTCTGGATACCCCAATATGCCATGGTTGCTGACACCCCTGAGGAACCCTGTGACAGCATCCGAGATGCGCTACAATCAGCCACATGGCAGAACCAGGCGAGTCATCGAGCGTACCTTTGGTCTCCTGAAAAGCCGCTTCCGCTGCCTGGACAGGACCGGAGGGGCCCTCCCATATGAGCCTGCAAAGGTGTGTAAAATCATCATCGTCTGCTGCATGCTCCACAACAAGGCAATACGGAAGGAGGTGCCTTTTATCCAGGACGACGATGACCAACATCCACCACCTGGGGAGGATCCTGGCCTGGGCCACGAGGCCAGTGATGAGGATGATAAGGGTGACGTCCGCACACACCTCATCAACAACTTTTTCAGCTGAAGGTGAGTTCACAGGGTTGTCATGTCAATGTCCTGAGTGAGCTTGTGATGTGTTTGTGCAGCTGAGTTACTGTTAGAGTTTGTCCGTGTGGTGCTTGACTCGAGGTGTGCAGTGATGTGTCCTATCAGATGGTCTGTAGTCCACAATGGTGTTGACATGCTAAGCTGTTAGTGTGTAGGTTTCTTGTGACATGTTTATTGCATTTCCATCCTGTTCTGGTGTGCTTCTGACTGTGTCTCATTTCTGTCCTTCCCAAGGTACTTTGCCAGTTGGTGGGGCAAGTCTGACACCTACATTCAGAATCCACCCTTAAAGCGCTATTTGACGACACTTCGTGACCATGTGCCCACTGTCATGTGGATTCAGCTTGATAAAATTGTTGTGTAATAAACTTGTTTCTGATTTGTAATGAACCTGTGCTTCACTTAGTTATGTGTGTTGTCTATCTTCACACATCTGACTGACATTTGGTTACCTCACCTGTGGGCCTGTTGACAGTGACTGTGGAAAGGTGTTGTGTCTGTGCATTCCACCGTATATCTGGCATCCATCTTTGTAGGCAATGTGTCACATGTCCATGGTGAGTATGTGTTGTGGAGCCCAATTGGTGTTTCTCCCTCATAGGTGTCACATCAACATGAGTCACATAATGGTAATGACATTGCTGTAGTAGTCGGCATGCACTGTGTGCTTCAGCATTTCTTCATCTCCATGACACATACCAAGATGGAATCACAACATAGGCAAGTATAGTGTAATAGTGATTTTATTTACATACATATGTGTAGATAGTGCTGTACATGAGGTTTAGAATCCAAAGTTCACACATGAGTTAGAAGTATTGGTAGATGAAATGTCCAGAGTGCAGTCCACATTCATCTTCTACATTGGTACAACCTGGACCTTCCATGTCATGTTGGGGACTTGTGTCATGTGCAACAAGGAGAACGCTTTGCACACAAAGAGCAACATCCAAAACAGGTTCTGGTTTCCTGGGGATGTGCAGGGACAACTGTGGCTCACTTGTCCTTCTTCGGATGACCCCTCCTCTTCTTCTGGGGGAGATCCTCAGGAGCAGGCGCCGACGGTGCATCGTACTCTCCACCAGATTCATCCTCCCTCCCTGTGGCATTTGCAGATGTTGTTGCAAGAGATGTTGTGGGCACACAGGGAGGTGTGGACATATTTGTGCTGATCTAGCGGAGACAGGTCAATATGTCCGTATGCACCGCAGTAAGTTTGTCCCACTTGGCCTCCATGTGGGCATGATGGGAAGCCTGGTCCTGTTGCATGTCCTTGAGGACCCCCACTACCTGGCTGAATCCTCCGGTGCTATCCTGGTAGGCATCTAAGATGCGTACCAGTTGGGGGTTATCAGGCAGTCCAGGCCCCTCTGCAGACCGTGCCCTCTGCCTAACACCACTCCCACCACCCCTAGACACACGGGCTGTACCTAGGTGGCAGAAGCAGTTGACCCAGGGCCCCCTTGGCTGTTGCCACTGGTGTCATTGTTGGTAGCATCCTGGGTGGCCGGGGCCCCTGTGCTGTTAGGACTTGGTCACCTAGGTCTGTCCATGTTGGCGGGGTTGTTAGGTCTGTGGCCAGATGGTGTTGACATGGCTGCAGGGGGTGCAGGTTGACCGTCGTCATCCGAAGGGGACTGAGCCAGATCGACACCAGAGAGCTCCTCCTCCACCAGAGTCTGGGCCAGGGACACGTCTTCGCTTGCGGCTGAATCCCCAGTGGCACATGTGTTTGGAAGAGACAGCCATTGTAAGTTATGTTACTACAGACATCAATGGTTGACCTATGTATATTGCAACAGGGAGCTCATTTTGCAATGGGTAGTACTAACAATGAAGGAGGGGGCAGTGGATCACTCATCCTGTGCAGCCATGAAATGTACATGATTTCATTCCTTAGTAAATTCCCTCCTATACGTTTACAGGAATGGTGCTACTTGGATTGCCGCCTCAGTGTACTGTAGCTGCATTTACTTTGGTTCACCTTTACTGCAAGTATGATGTGCCTCCACCTGGAGGTAGACTGGCTGCTTTTCCAGTAGTGTCCAGAGGAGATATTAGGTCTAGGATCACATGGGGCTGCTACATGTTGACTAACAGTGACCAACCCTGGTACAGTGGATCAGTAGCTGGATCCACTCACAACACCATTGTTTGTATCTTCATACACCACATTGTTAAACATTTTTCCTTTGCCTTTGGGTGTTGTGTGTGTTTTTGACTCACAGCACTTGAGCACAAATACACACACTCAGTTTTCACCTCAGGGCACTACTGGGGAACCAGCCAAGTTACCTCCAGGTGGAGGCACAGCATATTTGCAACAAGGGGGAGCCAATGATGCCGCCGCTACAGTACACTGATGCAGACAAACATGATGTCACACACTACGCATGTGTACATATGTGTGGCTTTCAATGGAGGCAACACAATCAGTTATGAACCAGGTTGCACAGGAGGAGTAGACATTCACCCCTCCTTGATCTTTGTAACAATGTTTGATATACATGACATTTGCAACGTGGCATTAGGATGCATGCCTGAACACTGCATTGTCTTCAGTTGTCACAGACAGAGTTTGATGTTGTGGTAGCACATTGTCCTGCGAACAAGGAGCCTTTCAATGTGCATGTTGATGTGTGCAGATACCCAGCTCATGTATGGATTTCCATGTACATGGTCATTGTTACTAAAGGTCCATCAGGCCTGTGGCAGACACAGGAGTGAGATCCCGTTAACATTTGACTCTGCTTCCCTGTGAGGGTGTGTGCCTTTGCTGACAAGATGGCTGACAGTGGAGTCCTGTTGTTTGTTGGTGGCCAATTCCCAGTGGAGCTATGTACTCCCCACAACAGTGCCCAGTCCCAAGGTTCTTGTCAGTCCTTCCCCCCTTGTGAGGTGAGCATGGTTCAGTGTGAGCTTGCTGGGCCATTTGGGTGGGTGGGTATTGTGAGTGACTGCAAATCCTAGCATGCTCTTGGCTACACCCCGTTCCCAGCATGCACTCACTTCCCTCCTTCTGACTCTGCTTCCCTGTGAGGGTGTGTGCCTGTGCTGAAAAGATGGCTGACAGTGGAGTCCTGCTGTTTGTTGGTGTCCAATTCCCAGTGGAGCTTTATACTCCCCACAACAGTACCCAGTCCCAGAGTTCTTGTCAGTCCCCCCCCCCCGTGAGGTGAGCATGATTCAGTGTGAGCTTGCTGGGCCATTTGGGTGGGTGGGTATTGTGAGTGACTGCAAATCCCAGCATGCTCTTGGCAACACCCCCTTCCCAGCATGCCCTCACTTCCCTCCTTCTGACTCTGCTTCCCTGTGAGGGTGTGTGCCTGTGCTGACAAGATGGCTGACAGTGGAGTTTTGTTGTTTGGTGGTGGCCAATTCCCAGCAGGGCCTTGTGCGGCACACAACAGAGCCCACTCCCCAGAGTACTTTTCAGCCCATTTCCAGCCCCTGTGATGTGAGCATTGTTCAGAGAGGTGTTGATGGTGCAATTGTGAGGGGGTGCATTATCTGTGACAACAACACCATCATGCTTTGGTATATAACCACTTCACAAGCATACCCATTATTCCTTCCTGTCAGTCAGCTTCACTGTGAGCTATTGGTTGTGGTGGCAGGGATGTCTGACAGTGTTAACTCAGATTAGTGCCACTGCCTTGCCCTATTTGTTGGTAGGTTTGTACATGTCATGACACAGTTACAATTCACTATGATGTGGCCATTATTGTGTTTGTCTGACTAGCATTGACTTCTTGGGCTGATTGACTTTTGTTTCCTATGCCTTTGCTATCACTGCATGGTTTCACAGTCTCCTTAACGGTGATGTGTGTGTATTGCGACACAATATTGAGCATATTGATTGTGTACTCACCAGGCTCTGGTATGTCAGGTAGGCCATGGATGCCCTCTGGTGGTAGGATGTCCCATACCTTCTCCTCTCAGGCCCTGAAGTAGACTGGTTTGGCAGGAGGGCCACTGCCAGTGACCTGGCTCAAGGTGTGTTCTATCTGGAGGAGGTTCTTAACTCTCCTGCGCACCTCATACCACCTGTTCTGGATGTCGGTCTTTGTGCGATATGCTGGTGCTTGTGCGTTCACCTTGTCCACAATTCTGTCTCACATCTTGGTTTTCTGTGACAAGGGGGTCCTTTGTACCAATGTCTCAAACAAATGTGGCTCCACTCTGAGGATCTCATCTTCCAATATTTCTAGCTCAGTATCTGTGAACTGTGGATTCTTCTTAGGGGCATGGTGATGGGTGGTGGTGAGGAGTGATGTGGGTTGCAAGTGAAGGTAGGTGGGTGGGTGGGTGTCTGTTTGTGTAGGTGTATGTGTGTGAGCTTTTGGAGGGGTGCTGATGGTGTTTAGGTTGTGTGATGGGTGAGTTGTGTGTGTGTCTGTGGTTGGTGTCTCAAGTTGTTCTGTGCTGGCTGCTCTGTTGTATTTGCAAAGGATCATGGTAGTGTAGTTTTGCCTTTTTATAGGTGGAGTTGTGGGTGTGTCTTTGTGGTTTTGTTTTTTTGTGTATTTATTTTACTTTGTCATGTCTTGACTGGTCCTTTTTTGTGTTTTTGGCATTGTTTTTGGTGGGCATGTAGGAGACGTTCTTCTGACCAAGTCAGACGCTCATGTTGGCTTGTGCGGGCTGCTCCGTGTCTTCCACGCTGATTGTGTTCTGTGTTGCATGCGTGTCTATTGCCATGGTCTCTCTCGCTTCAGCTACGTTATCGGTCTGGGTCGGTCGTGTGGCTTGGGTTACGTGCGATTCGGTCGGATTTCATGCGTTTGACATTGTACTGTGCGGCTCGGACGTCGCGGGTACGTATCGGTCGGGTTCATTCAGGGTTCAGTTCGGTCGGTGTGGCTCGTGTCCATTTTCCGGCCAGATGGCTGAATTTTGTACGGCTCGGTCGTACGGCTTGGTTTCTGTACGGCTTGGTTGTAAATAACAGGCTTTACATTGTACTGCGAGGCTCGTACGGTGTATGTAGGTGTCAATCGGACTCCGGTCCCGGTACGAGTCGGTCGGGCCGATTTCCGATCGGCCCCTTAATGTATCAATGTTTTGTGACTGAAATACAATCACAAAACTAAGACCCCCTCAAAGGAGGTGGTAACCTTTTTGCAAAACGGAATGGTTTCCCTGCCTTGGATCCCTTCCCTTATGTGACAGTACATAAAAAAAGTTTGTTTAAGAGGAAAAAAGTTTGCTTTTCTAAAAAAGTGAGCACAGACATAGTGGTCTTCGGACCCTGCAGGAAACCAACCCTGTGGTGACCTACAATTGCTGTGAGTCTGAATTTGTGACCAACCTCATTAATATCCATGAGGTGAGTCAGATTCCGACCCACTCCGATTAAAAATGTGAAGAATTAAAATATTATCACATATGTCGGTTATTAAAATTCTTTATGGTTGCGAAAATACTGCAAATTGTGACCAGTATTTTGTGACCAGTGAATAGTAGATATATCCCTCTGTTATTAAACAGTAGGAAGGTAAAAAAAGAGCCACGGCCATCAGATAGAGTGCCTAGATGATCCAGCAGTAGGAGAATTGATGTTGTGCTGGAACACACTTAGAATATGTGCAATGGAGTAATGAAAATCAAAAAGGCTGCCATTTTACAGCTCAATAAAAAAATTAAAAAAAATCCTTGTTCTCTCTCTGAAACACAAATGACAGCTTCATTAACAAGCATTGGCATAGCCAAAAGGTCGCGCCTTTGGGACCTTATAAGTGTTTAACCATGTAGCACATTATCCAGAGTGGTTCAATTATATTAAGCAAAAATTAGAATATGTAGAAGCTTGTGGCTTTGGAAGCAGTGTTGGGTAGCTTGCAGTGGTGTAGGGGCAGCTAAGGGAAGCTTGCAGAAGTGGGCCTTTGTAAGCAAAAATACAAAATCATTCCCAAAAAGGAAAAAAGACAGATTCTGGGAGAGTCTGCAGCACAGTCCCCCTTGTGTACCTCTGTTTAAGTGTTTTCCTCCTCTTGTGTTTCCAAGACAGAAGTGGACAAAAAAGAGATAGCTTTTCACATCAGGGAGCTAGATTGACACCTTATTGAGATTAGATCACTTGCAGACAAGTCTCTGCTCCTGTTATTGGTCTCAGGCGCTATGTGAAAAAGAACAAAGGCAGCAGCCAGTGCCGCATTTCACTCCAGGCCGCGCCATCCTAGAACAGCAGAGCGCAGAAGGAGAGAGTGAGCACCAGGACACAGATAAAGCAATTACTTGTCAAGTGAGAAACCCTGCAACGCAAGCAAATGAAACCGACAATAAGTCTCGTACAGATGTAACACTGGAATGTATCTCTTGTACTCACGTTCATTGATCCGTGTGTTTCTGTGTAGTGTGCTCACCCTCACGGTGAGTGCATGGACTGAGATGGGGAAAGGCATGGAAGAGACCTGAGCCCCGGCATGAGCGTGAGTGAGGGTGAAAGACACAGCTTAGCAAAGTAACAGAGTGAAACGGAGACATCTACAGTGCCCTTCCAGGAGTTTGTGAAAGAGAGGGATGAACAGCACGGGAAATAGAGTGAAATAATAAGATGAAGAGAAAGAGAAGGCCTGTATAAGAGAACAGCAGACCTGCCAGTAAGTGCCTGTGTGGGAGAGGGAAGTAGAAAGAGAGACTGGAAAACAGATAGACAAGTCAAGTCAAGTCAAGTCAAGATTTATATAGCGCGCTACATACCCATAGGGTCTCAAGGCGCTTGAGAAAGGGTGGGGAATTACTTGTCGAATATCCAAGTTTTGAGTTGCTTTCTGAATGCTAGGTGGTTCTGAGTAAGGCGAAGGTGAGTGGGAAGTGAGTTCCAGGTTTTAGCTGCCAGGTAGGAGAAGGATCTACCACCCATCGTAGTTTTGTTGATGCGAGGTACAATGGCGAGGGCTTGGTTGGAGGAACGTAGCTGACGGGAGGGAATGTAGAAGAACAGTCGTGTGTTGAGGCATTCTGGTCCAAGTTCGTAAAGTGCTTTGTGTGCGTGGGTTAGGAGGCGGAAGGTAATCCTCTTATTTACGGGAAGCCAGTGGAGGTTTTTCAGGTGACCAGAGATGTGTTCTTTACGCGGGATGTCTAGTATGAGTCTGGCTGATGCGTTCTGGATGCGTTGGAGTTTTTTCTGGGGTTTTGCGGTGGTACCGGCGTATAGGGTGTTTCCGTAGTCCAGGAGGCTTGTGACCAGTGCGTGGGTGACCGTTTTTCTAGTTTCGGTGGGGATCCAGCGAAATGTTTTTTTGAGCATGCGAAGGATGTTGAAGCAAGATGATGAAACGGCGTTGACTTGTCTGGTCATCGAGAGTGAGGAGTCCAGGATGACGCCCAGACAGACTCAAATATATGCAGAGGAAGCACTAGAAATCAATGTATTGCAAGCGAGAACCCAAAAAATAACCTTGGGGCTACACAGACGCACGCACAAATACACTACCAAAAACAGAAACACACAAGCAATATTTCATGCAGACAAAGGCTCTGCACCTGGTATTATTATATGCTCATCCGTGCGTGTGCTGGAGTTTGCTACATCTGAGCGTCACTCGCCGTGAACCCAGAGGAGTGCAGGAGCATGGTGCCCAAAATATGCTAATGCTTGGACGCGTGAGAAATAAAAAACCAAAAAGAATAAACACACTCAGCTCCCCGAAGAAGGTAACTTCCACAGCCGGGCTACGGAGAACGGGAGGGGGTTGGGAGCATTGTGAAGATGGACAGGGAGATGGCAACAGCTCATTTCAAGCACTCATGCTTGTGCTGGCGCCACCTCGAGGGAGTGAGCAGCGGCGCGCAGGCTAGTTTTCAATTAGTGCGCGTACCAATTTCTACAGGTTATCTCCTAGACAGCGCATGCGTGCTGTCTAGGCGAGACCTAAAATTGGCCTGATGATAACTTATTGATTTTTTTGCCTTTAGTGGAGCCACCACGTCGGAAACTCAATGGGCAGCAGTGAAGGTTTGCCGAGCTGGCTCCAAAGGTATTGCCTCACTTAGAAAAGCTTTTGTGTTTCAATGATAATCAAAAGAATTAAAGACCCCTAACAAGCAGGGAGTTTTCTTCCTGCGATTGGGAGCTTTTCTGCAATTTCCCTGCCTGTGTCCGCCATGGTTCTCAACAGTTGTCAATAGGCCTCTCCAAGCCAGATGCTGTGGCTCCAACTAATTTTCACACAATCTCCGATCTACGCACCCATCATGGGAGACCATTTTATTTCAAAATGTTTTTATTGAAACATTTTTCCTAAGAGAATGCATCAAAAGCATTACAAATGCAACAAGTTTCAGAAGTATCATCCTCCCCGGTATACAAAGCATTCAGAATATCTTCAATTTACCCCTTATGTCAAAATGGATGAAGTTTAATATACGACACAGTTTCATCATATCTAGTCGCAGACCCGGTAATGTAAGCTTATACCCATCTACCCTCCCATGAGAATAACAAGAAAAGGAAACTTACTGATTTCTAAGAGAAAAAAGGAAAAAAAATAAGGAAAACAAAGAATAAATCAAACTAAGATGTCATGGTGCGAATGAAAAGAGAAAAGAAATGGGTGTGAGGGTTGGGGAGACGAGGTCTACACCCCGATGTTCAGCACAGCAGACCTAGCCCTCTACAGTGGTGGGTATTTAGATTAGAAATAGATGGAGAGCCCTAAGCCTTGGATTGCAAGCTGTCAATGGGAGCCCCTCTGACAGGTCTCTGACCAGTGGAGACCAGACGTAATCGAAACCTTTCCTGGTGTCCTCGACAATATCAGTCATACGCTCCAGAGCCAAAGCCCGCCACAGTCGTGCGTGCCGCTGGGTCAGGGATGGGGCCTCCGGCTTTTTCCAAGCCAGCTACTGCCATTTTTACTGCCCCGAAGCAGAGCCATAGTACGGATTTGTCACTCTGTGTCTGTCTTCTCAGGAGTGGGTCCCGGACCCCCAGCAATACATGTTCAATAGAGTCAGGAATGGGGTAGCCCAAGATGAGTTTTATTTGAGATAGGATCTCCTTCCAAAAGGGTTTGATGGCAGGACAGTCCCACCAAATGTGTCTGAAATCGCCTAAGAACCCACACCCCCTCCAACACCTATCAGAGGTACCTGGAAAAATCGTGTGGAGCTTCTGGGGGTACAGGGACCAGTCGTACATAATTTTTTAGTGCGCCTCCCTGAGATACATGGAACGATTGAATTTCACTCCGCAACAGGGGCTGCTGCACCGAATGTTTCAGCTGCAAGTAGTGATATTCCTCCCTATTAGTTAATGCATATTGCGCTTTGCAATCCTGGAACGTGAGGAGATCACCCTTATCAAACATGTCGGAGATCTTGAGGCAACCTCCCTCCCGCCACGCGCCAAAGAGGCCGTCCTGTAAAACAGGGGGGAACGCAGCGTTAAAGTGTATAGGCATGTGAGGTGATGGAAAGGTTGTAAGTGGAAGCTTGGAGGTGAGGGTGTCCCATAACGGGAGTGTGGTGGAGGTGGAAGTGCTAATATAAGCATTGAGTGGCCTATCTTGTTTAGGTTTCCAAAGGAGATCCCAAATGGTGCGCCCAGTTATCTACCTATCTATATGAAGCCAATGCATCTCCGATTCCCACAATGACCACTCCGTGATCACTCGCAATTGCGCTGCTCTGTAATAGGATTGAAAAGTCTGGTAATGCTAGACCGTTCTCCTTGCGTGGTCTAATGAGCACTTTATTCGGAAGTCTAGCCCACTTCCCCTGCGCTCCATTTGCCCAAATCACTCTTTCATTGAGGCATGAGGGGAGGGAAATTAGCCCCATACAGGTTCTGCACAGGCGGGGTAAGTTTGACTCCCAGATAGGTAACATCCCGTGATGTGCAACAAAAAGGTGACATCCCTTCGATCTGACGCCATTCGCCTTTGGGTATTGTCAAATTCAGTAGGAAGGATTTTGTTAGATTAACCTTAAAGCCTGCCACCCCCTCAAATGCCTTCAGCACAGCTTGGATAGCCGGGAGAGAAATCTGGGGGTCCGTCACCGAAAGGAGCATGTCGTCGGTGAATAACGATATCTTATGGTCATCTGTGCCACAATTGAACCCCCAAACCTCCTCATTACCCCTGATCCTATGCGCCAGAGGTTCAATGCTCAAGGCAAAGAGAAGGGTAGATTGGGAAAACCCTTGCCTTGTCCCTCGCATTAAGGGAAAGGGGGAGGACACTACTCCGTTGACCAGGACCCGGGAACTAAGTGAGTGCTAATTAGCGAGAATGAAGGTTTTGCTGAAGCCAAAGCGCTAGAGCACTTTAAATAAGAAGGGCCATTCCACACGATCGAAAGCTTTCTCCGCGTCTAGCGAGAGAAGCGCTGCAGGAATATTCTTCTTTTTGGCCTTTTCAATTATATGAATGATGCGCCTCAAGTTGTCATGCGTTTGCCTCCCCTTAAAAAAACCCAGATTGGTCCGGATCCACGAGAGCAGGTAAGACAGTTTCTAGACGTGTAGCCAGGATTTTGGAATACATTTTGGTATCAAGGTTCAGCAGAGTGATAGGGCGATAGGAGGAGCAGTGTGCTGGATCCTTGCCAGGTTTAGGAAGTACCGCCTCTATTGCCTCTCCCATGGAAGGGGTAACCTTGTGTGTAGAAGTGATGACTGTAAACAGTGTAGTTAAAAAGGGAACAAGCTCTGGTGCGAAAGTATGATAGAAGTGGGCTCAAAAACCATCCGGACCGGGAGCTTTCTGGAGTTTAAGGGAATCGATTACCTTCTGTACTTCTTCGCCAGAGATAAGCTGCAACAGCTCTTCATTAGTACGCGCCACTACTTGGGTAAGGTCCAGAGTGTCTAAGTAGCCCGAGGGGTCGTTCGCACAGCGGACTCCGAGGTATACAGGGCTCTGTAAAAATCTTCAAAAGCTCCAGCCTTTCCCTCCTCTGATCTGTGAGAAATGCCATTGCCATCTATAATGTGTTTAATGTACTCACGTTCCTGTTTGGCCCGTAATTGGCGCGCCAATAAGGTTCCCACCTTATTTCCCCTTTCATAGCCCCTGGCCTGCAACCGCAAGATAGATTTTTCAGCTCTATTAGTGTAGACGGCCTGTAGTTTCCCCTTTAGGGATGTAACCTTCCGAAGGGTCAGATGGGAAGGTTGGGTCTTATGTGCCTGTTCAGCGGACTTAAGTTCGCTTTCGAGCTGGAGACATTATTTGGAGTGCAAGGTAGTGGCCATTTCAATGAATTTGCCCCGGATTACTGCCTTAAGTGCATCCCAAGTATTATAGTGAGAAGTGTCCTCAAAATCTCGAAATACCCTTTTATAGTCTTCCTAATTTCATCTCTGAGGAGTCTCTCTCTACATAGAAAGTTGGGAAAGTACCATCGGGCTTGTTTAGGGCGCGGGTTTGGCCACGTGATCGTCATCTCTAAGGGAGCATGGTCCGAAATGCAGATTGGGTGAAACTGTGATTGTAAAACGATGGTAGCAGGGACTGACTCAGGAAAATATAATCAATACGGGAGTACGTTCTGTGGGAATGTGAGAAGAACAAAAAGTCTCTCGTCATGGGATTGGCATTCCTCCAAACAACCACCAACCCCAAGTGTTGAAGTTGTGAGCGCAGTGCTGAGCCAAATGCACCCCCTGGAGCCCTGTGGGAGTGTGACGTGTCTCTGTCCAAATCCCAGACTAAATTGAAGTCCCCCAAGAGCAGTATATCCCCCTGGGCGAAATTTTCTAAGGTCATGAGGAAGGAGAGAATGAAGTCTTGTTGACCCATGTTAGGTGCATAGAGTGCTGCGAATGTACATGGGCGACCTCGACGATCTCCCCTAACCATGATGTACCTCCCGCTTTTGTCTGATTTAGTGTCCTGAACCTGAAAAGGAACCCCAGCATGGAACACCAGTGCCACCCCATTTTGTTTAGAAGAATGCGAGGACCAAAATATGTGGGGGTAAGCCTTAAGGCGTAATCTCTGGTCATCAGATTTTTTTAGGTGAGTTTCCTGAAGAGCAATGATCTAAACATAGTGATCAAGCATGTATTTCCAAAATCGCTGGCGCTTATTTGGGGAATTCAGCCCCCTAGCGTTCCATGAAACTACTCTAATCGCCATGATAACAAGAGGAAGATAGACTGCCTAGAAACGGTATCCCCCTCCACGTCAACCCCCTGGGGACCCACCCCCACCTAATGTCTGATAAAAAAAATGCCACCATGACATCTAAACAAATTTAAAAAATGCAAAAAACGTATAAAATGAGTGTGTGGTGTTCCCCTCCTAGAGGGGATTTCCAAAACTAAACTACACTCTAGGGACATTACCATTTCCCGTCCCCCAGCCCTTGTCACATCAAAAAATCAAGGCAATAGCATAGTGACACAGTATCCCACCCCCAAACTGAATATTCATGAACTAAGACAATTTCAACTAAGCAGTGAGTTAACACACCAATGTTCCTGGAGAACAGCTCTCATTCACAAAGTTGAGCAGGTCCCAACGATCCTGATTCTTCCTCCCGGGACCCCCCCTCAGTGTAAACATGAGTCACCCTCTGACCTGACTGCAGCTTGGCAGGGAGCCCACGTGATGGCCATGTCAGGCATCAGAGGTAAAGTCTCAGGTGGCCTCCGGGGACACAAAGCCCGGCCAAATGCGGATGATGCAAGATCTCCGCTCCATCCAAATCCCCCAGGATTCCCAACCTGGCATCTCCATAGGCACAGGGAAGGGATGATTGAGGGCATCCCCCCAAGACGGCCATAGTGTCCTTCAAAGGGGTGTCCAGTCTGACATCAATCCTTCCCTACCAGGAGCGGGGGATCTCTCTGCTCTCTCTGTCAGTGGACTCATTCTGGAGCTTTTGCGTTTCTTCTTCCCAATCTGCGCCATTGCCTGCCATTGCGAAGATCCGGTCGGCCTTCTCCTTCTTTATCCGACGAGGTTTTGGAAAAGTTCCAAGCCCAGCAATGTCGCCGCCTCCGTAAGGTCCACACAATGTTGCTGTTTATTTTGCCACAGGAAGGCTATCCCAAATGGGAATGTCCATCGGTACCTAACGTTCTTCTCTCTTAGGTGCTCCGTGACCGGTCGGAACTGCTGTCGGCGCTGGAGAGTGGCCTGGGCCACATCTTGATATGGGGTACACGAGGTGTTCTGGAAGGAGATGGAGTCGGATGTCCTAGCCTTTTGTAGGGCTAGTTCTTTTACTTTAAACGAGCTGAACTTGGCCAGAACGTCCCTTGGGCAGCGGTTCTCCCCCGGTAGTCGTGGGCCTACTCTATGAACATCTATTTCCAGACGAACTTCTGGGCCATCCTCATCGAGGACAGAGGACAAGAGACCCACCATGAATGCCTCCAGGTCTGGCCCCTCGCAATCTTCCTCCAGGCCCAGGACTCTTATGTTATCGCGACAAGAGCGATTTTTCAAATCTTCATACTTGAGTTGGGAATCGCGAAGTTGCTTGCACAGGTCTGTTGTGCTTTCTTCCAGTGTTGAAATCTTATCCACCACCTCCTGGTGTTGTGCTTCTAAATCAAGTGTGCGTGTGCCCACGGAATCTATATCTGCTTGGACAGTAGTTCATTTCTCGCGCACCTCCGCACGGAAGGTTTCAAAGGAAGCTTCCATGTCCGCCTTAATGTCCGCCCATAGCTTGGTGCGTAGTTCTTGTTTGAAGTCACATAGTGAGGCCAAGAGATCCTCTCATGTCAATGCCATCGTTGCTCCTTCCTCCGTCCCCCTGTTCCAGCCGCCGTGAAATAGTTGGAGACTTTATTATTGAGGTTCTTCTTGGGTGGGTGGCATAAGGGGCCGTCCGCTCGGTCAGCTCACGGCCGCCCCACAGGTATGCGTAATCTGTGCCTCTCAGTAGCCGCTAGCAGGGACCCCCCCCCCGCTCAATCCACCGCACTTGAGGTCACACTGCTCCACCGCTTCAGGAGCCCATTCCGCACTCAGTGCCCCTCATATCAACCCGCGAACAACATCATGAGCAAGAAATGCTAGCACCTAGCCATCACCTCTAAACGCTCTGTCGGCTATCCCATCTAGGCAAGTGAGCTTTAGCCGCCCTGCGGAAATCACACATCAGCCACGAAGGACAGCCTGTCCGCCTTATTGAACTCAGGCAATCCTCCCGCGTGGAGCAAATAACACCCTCAGATGGCTTCCTGGACACTCTCCAGCCTCACGTGGATTCAGCATCTAGTAAATATTGGCTTGCGGCTCCTTTAAGCAGTGTCAAACACCCCCTGGAATTAGTAACTCATTCAAATCGTGATGGGTCTGTCGCTTTTGGCCTCAACTCTGCTGTGCAAGGTAATGCTGCTGAAATTGAATGGGTATTGCTATGTAGGCAGAAGCGGACAGCAATACCTGGGACGCCAGATCCTGCCGAGTGCTCCCTCCGCATCACCACGGCCGCCATTTTTCAGAGCTCCGTAACAGATCTGGGGCAGGCCCTTCTCCCTCTGTGATTCAGTACCGGGGGCACCCAGGAATCCACGACCCACGGGAGCGTTCCCCTGCAAGCGTTCACGGCAATACTTCTTAGCGCTCGTTTACCGCCTGACGCTGCAGGAGGACTTCAGCATCACACTCCCGATGTCTGCGCCGAGGTGGCTGCCATTTCCCTCAGTGCCTGTGAGCCGGCACCTCTCCTCGGGTCGTGATCGGGTGCCCGGATCTCCAAGCACCGCAGGACAAGTCCTCAGGTGCAGCACTACCTCCGCATGGACCAAACCGGTGAGGTGCCTTGTACATTCCCCAGCTGCAGGACCTAGAAGGGAGCTGATCGGATTCACGTCCGATCGGCCATGTTGGTTAGCCACGCCCCCAAGAGACCTTTTTAGGTCTAGCATCAGTGTGCATGCGCTGTCTGCAAGTCCTTTTGTCATCAATATCGCCACATTTTTCCCACCTCCTACTTACCATTGGAAGCCAGTGCAGAGTATTTAAGCACGGCGAGGAAGGTGTGCGGGAAGGAAGATTAAGCACCAATCTAGCCGCCGTATTCTGTACCACCTGAAGTTTTGCCAGAAGGTTTTCATTAATGGAGGCTAGCAGGGCATTGCCGTAGTCAATCCGACTAACGATAAGACCTTGAACTAGTGGCATTCGGGATGATAGAGGAATCCATTTAAATATTTTCTTTAGGCTGCGCATTATTCCAAAGCAGGTGCCAGTTACTTTGTTAACGTGTTCAGCCATGGATAACTTATTGTCCACAATCACCCCTAAGTTCCTGACTGATGTCTTAGGAGCGGGACAAGTGCCCAAAGTAGTTGGCCACCATTCATCTGACCAAATTCTATCGGCCTTTCCAAAGAGTACAATCTCGGTTTTATTGGTGTTCAACATTAGAAAATGTCTAGTCATCCAATCATGTACTGCAATCATACATTTTTTAAACCTCAATTTGGTCTCACTAGGATCTGGACCAATGGTTACCAAGAGCTGAGTATCGTCAGCGTATGATACCTTACCAAATCCAAAGGCTTGGATAACTTTGGCCAGAGGGGTTACATATAAATTAAAGAGCGTAGGGCTCAGTATAGAGCCCTGAGGTACGCCTTTATCATTCCCTTGGTAGTCCGAGAGATGCTTTCCCACTTGGACCCTTGAGCGCCTGTTTGACAAATAGCTCTTAAGCCAGAGTAATGCGGGGCCTCCGACACCTATCTCAGCCAGTCGTTGTATCAATATATGATGCGAAATGGTGTCGAAGGCCGCCGACAGATCTAGCAGGACCAGTATAGCGGACTGTCCTGCGTCTAAAGACATCTTGGCTTTGTCTACTATGTCAAGCAGGGCAGTCTCGGTACTGTGGGCTGCCCTAAAGCCGGACTGAGTAGGATCCAAAAGCTTGTTTTTCTCCAGGTAAGTGCCTGGTTGTTTATTTACCAAGACTTTCTATTATTTTACCAAATAGTGGCAGGAGGGAAATGGGACGATAATTTGAAAGTTGTTTTGCATGGGCTGAAGGCATTTTCAAGATCGGTCTAATTATCGTCTCCTTCCAGTGCAGAGGAACCAAGGCGTGGGACAGAGAGAGGTTCAGAATTTTTGTTAGCACAGGGATGAGGGCGGGAGCAATTTTTTGAAGGATCTGGGAGGATGCTGGGTCGCTCGGGGAACCTGACTTTATCTTGTGTAGGGCGGAGTCTACGTCCGTTTCTGAGCAGGGTAGAAATTCTCTGAGACCATGCTGGTTTCAGCTGGTAGGGTATTGTCTGGGCGAAAAGAGGTGGTTGAGGGAAAGATTTATGAATCTCCTTGATTTTATCTTGGAAGTAGGAGGATACATTAAGGATGCACTTTACTATGATTTACTCCACAAAAAAACTATGAATTGAATGCCACTAGCTAGAACACAGTAAGCTCATTGGTTGATGGAGCTTGCCTCAAAGTCAGAGGTGCCTGTAAAAATGTGTTCTGGGTTCTCACCCCATGAAGAGGCCCATGCGACAAGGTTGACGTGCTGAAAGCAAGTAATTTATTTACTAAAACGTTAAATCTCTGCTACTCGTGTGCAGTCATAGTCTGCATGGTCCAGATTTGCAAAAATGTTTGAACCTGCACACAAGCAGTATAATATTTGCCATCCAAGTGCAGTAAGCACTTCTGGTATGGGTTTGCGCTGTAGCCTTTTCTGCCCAACATCCTCAGCTTTAAATTATTCAGTAGCCATCATCCATAACAACATCTAACATCTAACATCTAACATTTGCACTGTCCAGGTTTGCCTTCTGGTCTTTGTGGAACGACTGGACTGTTTCAGTAGCGTGCCGGTTTCTGTAGGATCCTCTAGTCTGTCCGAGCTTCCTTCTGGTGCCCATCAATGTTTGTAAAGGGTAAACACCCAAAATAAAGAATACAAAATATCGAGAGGACATAATATCGAATGAAACATGTAGAGAGGACAGAATATAGAATGGACACAATATAGTTGGAAATAATATCGACACATAGGTAAGTAATATTGAATGTCATTATATCATATTATATAGTATGATATAATATAGAATGTCATAATATAGAATGTCATTATAGCAATTTTTTTTAAATTATATTATATGTTAGTATGTGTGTTAAAAGTATATAATTTTTTTAATGTATGTTACAATTTTTTTAAGACAAGGAATTATATGTTAATTAATGTTTGTGTATGTTAGTTCCGTAGCGGGTTGTGGGTTTATAGGGGAATATGGTGGGAAGTCATTTAATTAAAATGTAAAAAATAATAATTAATTAATTATATTTATGGTTAATAATTAATATTGGTAAATATTTTTTGCGTATATAAGTTCTGTAGCAGGTTGTGGCTTTATAGCGGAATAGGGTGGGAAGTAATTTAATGTAAATTAAACAAAATAATAATTAATTAATTAATAATTTTATGGTTTAAAATTAATATTGCTAATTACGTTAATTAATTCATTATTAACTATTAAAAAGTTATTAATACAATGTAAATTGTGTAAATTGTTATCAATTATTAAATAATTAGTAATTAATAATAATTAATGTATTAATATGTTAATTATGATAATTTTTGAGGAGTGTGTTCAGTATTTATAGGGGAGTATGGTGTTTAATAAAATATTTGAAAATACATTTTTATTAATATATATGTAATATTTAATCAATGTTATTTTATACTGTTATTTGTGTTAATTAATTTATATATCATTGTTTTTATATTTTTGTTAATTGTGATTAGCTAATTAATTAAATGTTAACTAATTATGTTACTTTATTAATATTTTATATTATTGGAGCTGATGTTTATAGTGGAAAATAGTGAGAAGTAAATAAAATTTAAATAATTAATTTAAAAAAAAATGAATTTTAATTAAATTGTAAGACTGGGTCTACTAAATTATTCCTCTACACTTTCCCTACTGTTGCACTCTGGAGTGAGAATAGTAATTTTTACCCCTACGCTATCCAACGCTTTCCCTACTGTTGCAATCACTGGAGTGGTAATAGTAATTTTTACCCCTGCTCTATCCAACTCTTTCCCTACCGTTGCACTCACTGGAGTGGGAATAGTAATTTTTACCCCTACGTTATCTAACTCTTTCCCAACTGTTGCACTCTCTGGAGTGGGATTAGTAATTTTTACTCCTACGCTATCCAACACTTTCCCTACTGTTGCACTCCTTGGAGTGGGAATAGTAATGTTTACCCACGCTATCCAACGCTTTCCCTACTGTTCCACACACTGGAGTTGGAATAGTAATTTTTACCTACCCGCTATCCAACATTTTCCCTACTGTTGCACTCACTGGAGTGGGAATAGTCATTTGTACCCCTACGCTATCCAACGCTTTCCCTACTGTTGCACTCACTGGAGCGGGAATAGTAATTTTTACCCTCCCGCTATCCATCGCTTTACCTACTGTTCCACTCGCTGGAGTGGTAATAGTAATTTTTACCCTCCCGCTATCCATCGCTTTCCCTACTGTTCCACTCGCTGGAGTGGGAATAGTAATTTTTACCTACCCGCTATCCAACACTTTCCTTACTGTTGCACTTGCTGGAGTGGGAATAGTAATTTTTACCCACCCGCTAGCCAACACTTTCCCTATTGTTGCACTCACTGGAGTGGGAATAGTAATTTTTACACCTACACTATCCAACCCTTTCCCTACTGTTGCACTCACTGGAGTGGGAATGGTAATTTTTACCCTCCCACTATCTAACACTTTCCCTACTGTTCCACTCACAGGAGTAAGAATAGTAATTGGTACCCACCCGCTATCCAACAAATTCTCTACTTTTGCACTTGTTGGATTGTGAATACAAATTTTATTCCCTTAGGTATGTAATGTTTTTAATGTTGTTATATTTAATGTAGTATAATTATTAATTAACATTAAAAGTATTACTTTAATTATTTAAATTATGATATATTATTTATTTTTATTTTTATATAATAGGTTTATTTATATATATGTAAATATATTTTTAATATTTTATACATTTTATAAGTAAGATTAATAATTTTTTTATAATATTATTAAGTAAATATATATGTTAAAAAAGTATGTTTTTTACATTGCATTTATTATTTTTGCATTTTAAGCTTTTTTACATTATTTTAACTACGTCTTATTTAATTTTGTTTATTATTTAATTACTTTTATATTCTTTTTAATACATTTAAAAAAATCAATATTTTAGTTAACTATATTTTAACTATCGATATTTTTTACTCGATATTTTAGTACTTACCTGTTTGTAGATAGGGATTCTATATTCTGTCCCGCAATATTTTTGAATCAATATTCTGGACAGTCGATATTCTGTCCCTCGATATTTAATCACTGAACCCTTGTAGAGATGTCAGTTTCTGTTTCTTCGCTGATTTCTTGTCTCCGTAATTGTAACTGTGAACTAATAGTGCATCATTGCTCCCAGACTGACAGCCAGTGGCAGTAGAACTGCATCACAGTTAGCAGCATGACTGATTGAATAAAAGTCTCATGAGGCACCCTAGCCAGCGAAATATGATTTTTCTTCTGACATGCACACCTCTTGGCCTTTTAATTTATGAACGTCGTGACTGACTTGGCATTACTATTTACTAACTTTGGACCAACCAGGTGTAAAACTAGATGAAGGCAAAAGAGGATGCTATGAGAATCACAGAAAAATCGAAAAGAACATGAGGAGGCCTGTCAATAAAAGTTTATATCAATACATTTGTACAGACCTTAAAAATATTACATTTCTAAAAAGCCTTTACACTAAAAAACAGTCAGGACAAAGAGGAACATAAAGAAAATCTCAAGCAGGATTTTAAAACACCTTTTTATTATTTTATCTTCAATATAGAATAGAACAATAGCAACACATGAAAGGCATGAGACATCAACAATCTGCCTTTTTTAAATGTGGCTCTTAGCAGATAAGTTCATTTTCCTTCATTACCATTATTCATTTTTATCTATATTTTGAAGTTCCCTAGTGTATGGCTTAACCCCACCTCCCCCCCTTCCTACTGCCTCTATACCGATCTCCAATTTACGGAGATCTCGTTACACCCCCTTTCCTAGTCCCATCCTTGCGTGACTGACCAGATTAACCAGCCTTTTCTTTCAGCTTATGTACTATTTCTAATGTTTAAATATATTTAAAAAATGTTGGATGTTTAATTGAACCTTAATATTTAGTTTTTTGTGTAAACGATTATTCTTCAATTACATCCTTGTTCTACTTCCTCATGCCATAATGCGCTTACCTAATGTCTTCGTTTAACTCCTGTTTTTCACCTCTTTATACCGATGCAGGCTGCGCACTCCAATGCGGCTCTGCATCGCTACCTTCTATTATTTCAGATTTTATCCACAAGTTGTTATTGTTTTACAAACTTATTCATAAAAAAGGGGATTTAGCAGGAAGTCCTCATTTAACAGGCCTTTTTAACATTCTATAACAAAACTAATTATAATAAGAGAGGGAATTATTCTCTTGACATTCCTTTATCTATAAACCTTGTCACTATTATTAAGGGAATTTCTCCCTAATTATCTTTCATTAAAGGTCTTTAACACTTTTTACAAGTTAACATTTCCTATATACCATGTCTGACTCTGACTCAGACAAGGCTTCTGCCCCTAATCCTAACATAAACAACGAAGCCCCGCAAAAAATCCTTCATTAGGAATTGAGGTCCTGCATGTTTGAGACCTTAAGTCAGATCATGTCCTCTAAATGGTCACTCCCTGATGAGGACAACATCTCAGAAATGTCAAACCTCTACTCTGACAAGATCACTGAATGAAGGGGTAAAAGACTTAAGAAAAGTAAAAACATTGATAAGAGCAATATAGAAGGTCCAAGCACCTCATCAATTCAGGGAGGTCTTAGCACCTCAACTTCTAATTGAGGTCCTCGCACCTAAAACTCCCAAGGTGTCCCTAGCGGCACAACTTATCTGGGTGTCCTAAGCGGCACAACTTATCTGGGTGTCCTTAGCGGCACAACTTATCTGGGTGTGCTTAGCGGCACAAAACATCTGGGTGTCCCTAGCGGCACAAAATATCATAATGCTCTTTACAATATGGGAGATAATGAATCTAATGATATAGAATCCTCAGACACACCTGATGGGAATGTCCTTGATCTTGATGAAGATGATCAAGAATTTTACAATCCATAAGAGGAACTCCCATCATCCTCTAAGGACATTATCCTTGACCCCTTAGGGGAAGAAATGTTTTCCCAAATTAAATCTGAAACACCCAATAAGTTCTGAGTGGTTCCCTCAGGACCACATCGCACAATTAATTAAAAAATGGATAAGAAACCTCTTAGAAAGGGACACTCATAACATCCTTAGAGCTGAATGCTCTAGACCTTCTACTACGGATAAAAGCTGCTATACCCCCAATTTGGTCCCTGAACTCATTAAATTCCTATTCAAACTTAGACGTGATCCGAGAAAAGGGTGCCAAGACCGTCTACTCGACGTACTGGGACCATTAGCCAGAATCCTAGATTCCGCAGAAGACAGCCACATCAATCGCACCCCTCTAAACACCAATCTCATCAGGGGATGGAGCCAGAGAGCCTTAATTCTACTGGGTAATGCCAATGCTAGCATTAATGCAGAAAGACAAAGAGTCGTTTTGACTAAAATAAATCCAAAACTAACTGACATGACATATAAAGAACCCTCGCAAAACCCAAAAGGTTTACTCTTTGGAGAAGACCTCCTTAAATTCTTAGGGAAATACGTCTCCACTTTCACCGCCCTGGACCAGGCACAGCAAAATATGCGCAGAGTTTTCAATCCTAAGACGGGTCCTCTCTTTCGGCCTCTTCAATCAAAGGCCATTTCCAAGATCCTGCGGTTTCGGAAGAGGGTATCAGCAGTACAACGTGCCTCAATTCTACCCTCAGAGAATTAGAGGCCAATGCATCAGAGGATTTAGATCCTGTGGAACCTTCATCTCAAACAAACCTGCAAGTGAGAACTCTCTCCCCTCTCCCTTCTCCTTCTTTCCCCCAAAAAGTGGGTGGCAGACTTAAATACTTCCTTCACAATTGGAGATTGATCACTCAAGACCTTTGGTTCCTAAACACTGTCAATGGGTTCATGATAGATTGGACTCACATACCTTTACAAACTTCTTTCCCAAGAGACATGCCTTTCTCTGCAGAGCAACAAAAAATAATAGAAGAGGAGATCTCCTCTATGCTTCAGAAAGAAGACATAATAGAGGTCCCATTAGAAAGTTTAAGATTTATAAGCACACTCTTTCTTGTAAAAAAGAACGACAAAGGTTGGAGACCTGTCATAAACTTAAGAGAACTAAACAAATATTTGGTTTACAGACACTTCAAGATGGAGGGCATCCATCTCTTGAGGGATTTACCTCTAGAGGGAGACTGGCTAGTCAAA
The DNA here is from genome assembly GCF_964261635.1 of Lissotriton helveticus. Classification (NCBI taxonomy): domain Eukaryota; kingdom Metazoa; phylum Chordata; class Amphibia; order Caudata; family Salamandridae; genus Lissotriton; species Lissotriton helveticus. The sequence goes on from NC_136065.1 coordinate 1,915,550,579, forward strand.
CTAGACCTTAAGGATGCTTACTTCACCATTCCTATGGCCGAATCCCACCAACCCTTTCTTCAATTTGTCTAGGAAAAATCACCTGTACCAATTTCAGGCTCTCCCCTTCAGACTTTCTTCTTCCCCTTGGTGCTTCACCAAGGTCATGAGAGCTATTGCCTCATCTCTACGAATAAGGGGCATTCGTTTAATCATTTACTTAGATGACATTCTTATAATGTCTCAAGAGCCTTCACAACTAGCCAAAGACCTGAAGACTGTGATGGATCTCCTAGAAAGTTTAGGATTCATCATAAACAAAGATAAATCAATTCTGTCCCCTTCAAGATCTCTGGAGTTCTTAGGTTTCACAGTAGACACATTGAAATGTCTCCTTTTACTACCTTCAAAAAAGATTACCAAAATCAGGATGGAAATAAGACACGTCCTGAAACAGCAAGATTTATCTCTGAGAGTGCTCGCCAGGCTTCTGGGTCTCCTCTCCTCCTCCATCTAAGCCATCTTTCCCGGTCCCCGCAACTATCGGGTCCTCCAAAGGCTAAATGGGAGAGCCCTAAGAACTGGCCTCTGGTATGGAGATTGAGTCTGTCTGGATCAAGAAGCCAAATCGGAACTAGCCTGGTGGCTCGAGAACCTAGACGCTTGGAACGGAAAAGCATTCTTTGGTTCAAAACCAGAGTTTATTTTAGAATCAGATGCGAGCCTTCATGGCTGGGAAGCTTGCCTTCTCAATCAGAACACTGGTGGTATCTTGTCACAATAGGAATCATCTCACCACATAAATTATTTAGAACTAACAACTGGGCTTTACGCCCTCAAGAGCGCACCAAATCTGTGGAACTCTCAAATCTAACAAAATAAACTTTGGATGTTCTGTCTGGAACATAAGATCCCTCTCAAAGCGGAATACAATGCAGACTGGAACTCAAGATTCCTGTTAGATCACTGCAATTGGAAACTGAATGTTTCCGTGTTCAGTACCCTAAACAAGATCTGGGGCCCTCTAGAGATAGACTTATTTGCGAGCAGACTAACCTTTCAACTGGAGAACAACTTCAGATGGATGCCCCACCCGGTTGCTCTAGCAGTCAACGCCTTAGTACAATCTTGGAAAGGAGCCAAGGTGTACACATTCCCTCCCTTTGCCATGATTCAGAGAGTTCTTCAGATAGTGAGACAGGATCAGTGCTTTCTTGTCCTAATAACTCCCATTTGGCCATCCGCAGCATGGTTCCCCACCACTCTAGAACTAGCTTGCAGCCCCCCTTCTTAACCACTTGGCTGCGGGGCTGATTCCCCACGCTGTGCTGGGGGGAGAAGGGGTGCGCACAGCACCCCGGTGCTCATGAAGAGCTGAGCTCGTCATGAGCCACATTTCTCATGTGCTCATGACGAGCTGGGCTCGTCATGACCACACCCGTTCTTTAGAACGCCCAGCACAGGAGGGGAATTAGCCCCGCACCTGAGCATTCTAACGGTCATGAAGAGCTCAGCTCGTCATGAGCACACGAGAACCGTGGCTCATGACGAGCTGAGCTCGTCATGAGCATAGGAGGGGTTAATTCCTACCCTAGAGAATCTTCTTGCAGACATAGACAGAGGAGTTCATCTCCTAATTCAGAACAGGAGTTTAACCCTTCTTGTCTGGAGAGTGTTAGGAGATCCAATGAAATCTCAGGACTTTCGGCGACGGCTGCAACTCTCCTCAGAGAGTCTTGGGCCCCAGGCACTCACTATAGATATAAAACATATAGAGAATCTAGGTACGTTGGTGCCTGGAAAGGAACCTGGATTCCTTGAAAGCACCTAATACTTTCGTCAATAAAAAAAACCTTTCCATTAAGCTGGCTTCTCTACTATGCCTAATCTAAGGGTCTCTGATGCCAAAGCCCTGGAAATTACAAATAGATCTTTTAACATGTTCGGAGTCAAATTTGAGATTTATAGAAGAACAAAGACTATGTCCGATTCAATCTTTTACCCACATTTTGATTTATGTCGTGGACTGCATGAGAGAGTATGATCACAGAATGTTTGATCTTCAACCTCAGGATGTTAATCAATTACTTATATCCTTTGTTAAACCCCACAAAGGCATAACCTCGACCTATATTGCTAAATGGGTTAAGACTCTTATGAGTTTTGCAGGTATTGGATTAAAGATTAAAGAAATTTCAAGCTCACTCCCTTAGAGGGGTGCTATACCCAGTAAATCTCTCTGGTCTGGAGGTAAGTTGGACAACATTCTCAAAACTGCTGACTGGTCAAATGCTGGTATGTAGAACAAGGGAACCCGTGTAGGTAGCGAAGGACCTCGGGTAATTAGAATTATAAAGCTAACAAAGGTCCAATGCTTATTTTAAATGTCATCCAGAGTAATGCACACAGGCTTCGAATAAGAACTGTGTCTTAACCTCCAGTGTCCAGCCGGACAAGGAGCTGTTTATTTCAAAGGATTTATAATTACATACAGAATTAAGAAGCGGAGCAAGCCACAGGTAAATGGGCACAAGCCTGTACCCATACCAAGGGGAAAAGACAATACAAAGGAAAAATAACAGGCAAACAGTTTGGAGAAAAAAGGTGGCTTACAAAGCATTCAAATATTATGTAAGCTCTAACCAACAGTAGCTGCCACACATGTTACATCAATAAAGAGAAGCAGTTCTGTATAAACAGTCGACGTAACGTTTCGATCCCTATCTCCAAAATCAAATTGGGATCATCTTCAGGAATAGAATATGTAATTCTGCCTGTTTGTGATTATACCAGCCGGGGCAATCAGTTGAGGTGCGGTCACAGCATGGAGGGTTCAAGCGGGGGGAGGCTTTAGGAAATCTGAGGCGCCAAGCAAAATGCGAGGGGCAGCCTCCCAGTATGCCCGAAGATTAACGGGTGACTCCAATCCGGAGATCGCGATTTGACCTCTGAGCCGGGATGCAATGTCTTCGTGATGATAGGTCGCGCCCGCTAGAGCAAACCTGTTCCGTGCGTTCCGCAATGTGAACGCTATGGAGCGGCAATTGGGTCCCGTCTGGAAAGCGTGATAGCTGGTGTCAAATGCTAGCACCTTTGCACGTCATTATTGCAAGCTTATTGAACATATGTCAGATGTTGTTTTACAAAGCTACAAACATGCATAATTTAGCCTCCGTTCTTGTAATGAAATTGCGATTCTCGTATTAACATGACTAGAGAATCTGGATTTCATTAAAGACACGGAGGCTGACATTATCCCTCCCATCCCACCACTTGGTGGTCTTACAATGATTTAATGCTGTTTTGTTACAGTTTATTACTGTGTTTTTTATTAACAATACTTGTTTCATCTCTTGTTCCTTTTAGCTAGATAAGCTTGACACTATTTTTTAAATTGAAGCGATATTTACTTCTTTTTTGAATTTATTTTATTAGAAATTAACAACAACAATAACACGATACACAAGGCAAAATGGATTGGAAATACAGTCATGGGTCCACGTACTCGGCGCTTCAGCAATGTAGCACACATAATACAGCACAGTGTTTCAAGGGGAGGGGGCAGCGAGGAAACCAGCAGCAATACAATGTAATTAATATTAGGAATGTCAATCAGGGGGACAAGATGGCATCAGGAAACAAATCTTGAGGAGGGGTACATATATTGCCACGATATGCGTTCCATTGCGACCAGATTCTACCCCACTTCTTGGGCCGTCCACGCGACAGATAAACAGTCTTCTCACGAAACATGCACCAGTCCATATTCTCCGCCCACAACGCTACAGTCGGAGACCTATGGGAACCCCAGAGCTGTGCAATATCTCTTTTGGCGATAATGTTACCAAGGGTCGCCCAGGTGATCTGTGCCGCATTGTAGTCGTTGGGCTCCCAGACATTCAGGAGGCAGTGCCTAGCCTCTGGCAGCAGCGCCACCCCAGTGACTCTCTCCATTACAACATGCACACGGGACCAAAACTCAACCATCTCCGGGCATTTCCACAGAATATGAAGAAACGTATCGGTCATACCACAGCCACGCTTACACAAATCATCCGAAGAATATCCCATGCGTACCAGACTCGGGCCAGTGACATACACACGGTGGAGGATCTTGAATTGGACAAATCTAAGGCGCGCAGGTATGGCAACTTCTTATGGCGAGGACAGGGCGGACTGCCAGCCCTCATCATCTAATTCCAGACCGTCGGCAACCCTCGAGGCCCTCAGGCGCACGAGCAGGTCAGCCCTGTTATAGATCAGCTTCTTGTAGATTAAGGAAATAGTGCTGTTGGGCACATGTCCATCAAGAATACGATCCTCAAGGGGTGAGGATTCAGGGATAGCCGTACCCACAGCAAAGATCGACAGTAGGGCATGTCGGACCTGAGCGTACCTGAAGAATTCCCTGTCCCCGAGTTCATACTCCGCCTTAAGCGAAGCAAAAGTCTTAACATCGCCTTTGGACCAAAGATCCCCCACCTTAGGGATTCCGATCATATCCCATTTGTCAAATCCTTTCGTTCGCCATAAATTACCCGGACATTCAGAGTCATACAAGGGGGTCGCTCGAGTGAACCGATCCTTCCATCCCAAGGCCGCAGTCGCATCATGCCACACACGTACCGCGACTCTAGTCGGGCCAGTCAGTGATGTACAGAGCCTCCTGGAATACAGCGCCCTATTGAAGTTCCCCCCTGGCAGAAGGTGTTTATCCATTGCGAAGGCAGGGGCGGGATTGGGAACATACGTTGGGTGGTTGACCGCACTCAATTGGGAGGCCTAATAATAGCGCCTGATGTCAGGTAGGGCGATGCCACCGTCATACCACGGTAGCGTGAGCTTAGACAGAGCAACGCGTGCACGGCCATCCCAGATTAGTTGCCGTTGTAGACTCTCCACCTCCTGAAAGTAACGAGAGGGAACGGGGTCAAACGAGTTCTGGAGCACATACAAAAATCTAGGCAGCGACATCAGCGGTGACAGTGGCAAGTGACGCCAACGTGTAACATCCAACTTCAGCCGTTGAAGAGGGGGCAGCAAGTTGCTCTCATACCGAACGGTGGGTTCCAAGGAAACATATATCCCCAGGTACTTAAAACCGGACTCAGTGACTTGAATCGGAAATCTACGAGGCAATGGGGGGGAGACCACCGGCCAAAACATAGACACAGGACTTAGTCCAATTAATAACGAGTCCCGAGTTCTTCCCGAAGGAGGTAAGAACATCGAAGAGCACGTTTAAGGATTTCTGAGGGGAAGTTAGATACAGGAGAATGTCATCCGCGTATAGCGAGACACGATCCTCGAAATCGGGAGACCACCGAATGCCTTTTATGGAAGGCTCCCAACGGAGCCACTCTGCCAATGGTTCCAATGCAAGGGCAAAGAGCAATGGAGACAGCGGGCAGCCCTGCCGAGTACCACGTCCGAGTGGGAAAACACCGGACGCTTTCCCGTTAACCACCACCTGGGCAAGGGGCCTCTCATAGAGAAGCTTCACCCAGGCGATGAACACGGGGCCGAATCCAAATTTTGAGAGGGCCGCCCAAAGATAAGGCCATTCGATAGTGTCGAAAGCCATGGTAGCATCAAGGGAAGCCAAAATGGCCAACTCAGTGAGAGTCCCAGCCCTCGCGAGAACTCCATGGAGTCTACGAAGATTAAGGGCGGTGTTCCGATGAGGAATGAAACCGGACTGATCCGGATGGATCAGGTCCCCGATCACCTTAATCAAACGATTAGCAAAAATTTTGGGTTCGACGTTAAGCAAAGATATAGGCCTGTATGTGGCACAACGATCCCGAGGCTTTCCCTCCTTGTGAATTACCACAATCGTGGCCAGTCTCTGATCAGCGGGAAGGGAACCCGAGTCCAGAGCCTCAAGGAACATAGCCTTCAAGTGGGGCGCCATTTTGTCGGGTCGCAGTTTGTAAAGTTCAATGGGTAGTCCATTGGGGCCCATAGCTTTGCCTGAGCGGAGGGAACGTATAGCATCCGCTACTTCATCCACCGTGAGGGGTGCATCCATGAGGTCTCTGTCATCGTCGGAGAGGCAGGGCAACGAAATATCACGAAGCAACAGCCTGGAGTCTTCCTTGTCCCTGTCGCAGACAGAGGCATACACCGTTTGAAAGTGATCAACAAAACGCTCAACAATCCCAACAGGGTCAGCAACACAATCACCATTCAGCCTCTCAATCTCGGGGACAACACGATTCGCTCTTTCCTTCTTGTCAAGCCAAGCAATCAATTTACCAGCCTTGTCACCCACATCATACATCCTGCCCTGTTGCTCCCTGTACATCACCTTGGCCGCGTCTGTGACGACGGACCTATAATCGGCCTGTTTCAGACTGAGGGAATGCATTTTTAAACGTGTTACTCCTGTAGCAAGGTCACTCTCTAGTGCAGTTATGTCAGTTTCCAGGCGCACAAGCTCCTCATTTTTAGTCTTTTTGGCAGCGGCAATCAGTGAAAGAGAATGCCCACGAATGACAGCCTTAAAAGCTTCCCACAAAGATACAGAAGAAGAAACAGATCCCACATTGTCATTAAAGTAGTAATCCACGGCTTTAACGAGTTCAGAACGGGTTTTCGGGTCACGAAAATACCAGGGGTTAATAGGAGCCACTCTGCCCGCGCTGCCCACACCCATCGCAAGCCGGAGCCACAAGGGGGAGTGATCAGAAATACCCCATGGAAAATGGCGAACCGCATTGATGGAGGAAGATTGAGCCGATGGCATTAGAAAATAGTCCAACCTAGAAAGACTACCATGTGCCCCAGAATGGAAGGTGTACTGAAGCTGTGTAGGGTGCAACAACCGCCAGCTATCGACGAGCCCAAAGGTATCAAGGAAGTCACTCAGCCACATCTGGGAGCTGTCCAAATCCCTGGGGGAAAACGGTCAGATGTACCAGAGACAACGGAGTTAAAATCCCCTCCGAGGATAAGAAGGCCCTCAGGCAACCCCAGTAGGACCCCACTCAAGTCGGCATACGTGGAGGCCTGAAGGCCCGGGGGATATATACCGAAAGTATGGAGAGTGTCTTCCCTTCCCACTTACCCATGAGCGCAGCATAGCGTCCTCTATCATCAAGTATAACTTCATCAATTTCGAGGGGGAGAGAAGACCAGATAAGAATGCCAACCCCCCTGGAACCAGAGGTGAAACCAGAGTGAGCCACTAGGCGGTATCCACGTCTGTTCATGGCTCGACACGTATGCCCTATAAGATGTGTCTCCTGTAGGAGAACGACATCGGGAGAATGGCACCTAAGGAACTGCAACACCACCCCTCGCTTTATCCTGTCTCCCAACTCATTAACATGACAATAGTTTCAACTCACCACCCCCCATCCCCAAGAAGAAGCAGAGTGCCCCCGACACAGAACCCGAAGACCGAGACAATTAAAGAAAACAGTTGAATGCCTTGTGAACCAAAACAACCACACACACACACCCCCACCCCCCCAACTGAAACCCGTTACAACACCCCCCACCCTGCACCCCTGCGTTAGACTAAAAATCCACCCCAACTTGCAGTGTGCCTGTCGCCCCATGAAGAAACTAATCTACACAAAGAACCCCAGAGGAGGAAGAGACCCCTTGACCCCCGCCACCCTCAGGCCAATGTGAAGGAAGAACTAAAGAATCATTGTCCAAAATCAGCTGGAGAAGTTGAAAAGTTCAGACGTCGGGATCCACCAGTCACTCCCGCTCCGGCAAGCCACCGTCGGCTCCGCCGGGGTGCTCAGTTCGATCATCCTTTTTTGGCAAAGAATCAAGCCAGTCACTGACACTGTCCGGGTGATCGAAGAAAAACGTTCGTTCCCCATACTCAATACGAAGTCTGGTCGGGAACAGCATGGCGTACTTGAGGCCCAGGTCCCGTAGTCGTCTCATGACTCCCTGGAATCCCATTCTCTGCCTCTGAACGAATGGGGTAAAGTCCGGATAAAAGTTCACGGTGGCTTACTCGAACTTCACAGGGCCCTTGTCCCGAGAGGCTTGCAGGATGGCATCTCTATCCCTGAAGTGGAATAGTTTAGCAACGATAGGTCTCGGGGGGGGCACCCGGCTGGGCCTTTCCGCCAGGAATTCGATGTGCGCGCTCGACCGCAAAGAACTTAGTGAGTCCGGCGGGAGCAAGATAATTGGTGATCAGATCCTCCACCAAGAGGTCGGTTGCAGAAGCCTCGGGATTTTCAGGGACCCCAATAATGCGCACGTTGTTGCGACGGGCCCTGTTTTCATAGTCCTCCAGACGACGGGCCAGCACATCCCGGGAAGAACGCAGATTCCCAATCTCGGTCTGAATGTCCGTGACATCAGTGGTCAGGCTGGAGGTCTTCAGATCTAATGCCTTGACCCTCTCATTAGTCTTTGCCAGGTCCGCTCTAATCAGCGTAACATCCACGGCCACCGTGTCGATCTTGGAGGCAAGAGCCTCATACTATTGCCCCATGGAGGCCTCCATGTTGGTGATAGCACTCATCACGTCTTGTAGCGACACACCTGGTGTCGCACCGGAGGCAGCCTTAGGGTCACCAGGCGTACGGCCAACACTACTGGGGAACCCATCAATTGGGAGTAATGATCCATGATATTCATCTGGGTCTGTCCCCCTCGGTGAGGCGTCTTGATCTAGCGTCTCTCCGTCTCAGGTCTGGCGGCCATATTGGAGATAGGACCCCTCAGGGGTCCGTGCGAGCTGGTGAAAATGGCCGGCCGGGATGTGGTCAAAAACAGTGAAATTAGCCAAAATCAAAGTAAATGCCAACAGAGCTGGCTAAATGGCAAAACGCCAGGAGGACACACCACGGTGCGAGGGCATCAGGCAGGGCCAAGGATAGATCCAAGTAGCGTTTCAGCCGATCATTGCCGGGAGTAGGAGAACGAAACTGAAAGTCAGACAGGAGACCGCTGGAGGGGAACCCCTCTGGCCGATGTTATTCAACTACTCCCCGGCTGGCAAAGTGGCCGAGCCCCCGGTCAGGCCACGGGGCGGGCCGCAAAGCTGGAGACGGCGTAAAAGTGGATCCCAACGTCCGATTTCAATTCGTCAAAGAATGTCGGGATCAGCTAGAGTTCGTCTTCAAATGCCCATCTTCAAAATCAGGATGTTATAAGGATATGTGCGAAGGGCGGCGCGGGTCTCGGGAGCCCTCTGCTCACACAACCATCTTGGATGCCCGCGAAGCTCCTCCCCCCCGATATTTACTTCTTTCTCTTTTCAGGTAACGCTCCTTAACAGTGTGTCGTCTGTCCTTTGGTTTTACCTTTGTTCTTCCTTCTCCTTCAATCTGCTCATCAGAAGATCATTTTGATGTTTCAAGTTTCATTAACTTATTTTCCTCCACATTTGAAAGAGGCAGATTGTTGATGGCTTATGCCTTTTATGTGTTGCTATTGTTCTATTCTGGAACCTTTTAATATTGTGATGTAGACGGCTGCTTGGACTGCATTAAAGGAATAATGCATAATGTCAGCCTCCGTGTTTTTAATGAAATCCAGATTCTCTAGTCATGTTAATATGATAATTGCAATTCAATTGTAATTTGTCAGCAACGTCTGTCTTCTTGACCTTGCTTCTAAGTTTCCAAGTGTTAACTCCCATTGTGTTTTGCTTATTCCAAATTTTGTTTCCATTGCCCCAAATTTTTTATAAAATGATGTGCTCCCCACGGTCTCATAGTATCTCTTTTCCCAACACCAGTCCTATGTGATATAGTTTTTCCCACATTTTGGCTCTGTAATATGTCCCATGTTACTAGCGTTGTCAACTTTGTTGTTGGAGTTTTCATCATATCTAACAGGGACTTTCAAACTCTCCTCTTGAAGATCTTTAATATGTTGTTTAAATTTTTGAAACATGTTGACCTCTGTTTTGTTGTTAAATTAGCCACCCCTTTCTTTTATCCTCTGCCCACTGGGAACAACAATAAGAAAATAGAGTCCATCACAATGCAGTTTCAGAAAGTCTCAATTTGCAATACAAGGCATTACTAAAAGTCTGAGCTATTGGCATTGCAAATAATAATGCAAGGCCTATAGCTCAAACCTATTGCATTGAAAACGCTTGTCCTTGATAGTGGCCATCATATGCTGCAGCTTTCAAACAGTGGCTAAAATCTAGACCTCATACATGGATGGATCCCATCTAACATCCACCTTATGGTCACCCACAAGGACCATTTTGCTTCCAGCTTTGAATGATGGTACAGGGACACAAACACTCCCTGGGCTCCAGATGGGCCACTCTCCCCCAGATGCTCCAATGAACCTGATCAGTAACTCCATCAAGCGCAGGGAGAGCACTAATGTTAACTTGGACAACGTAGATGCTCCCAATAGTGAATGCCGCTACAAAGTCTGAGGCTGCCGTGATTCTCAAGGCTTCTTTAGATGCAAAGAGGGACAGCAACACTTCCCACTGGGAGTTATCACATCTTCATTCTCTCTCCTATATCAGCACATACATGTCTCAGAGCCATAGCAGAGCACCAGGGAGACATGTAAGCCTGGGCACTCGGCCGGCCCCGCTCCCACAAGGTGTTGGCCCCGCTCCCACAAGGCGTTGTTTAAATACTAACTCATTTCTGTGGCATTGCCACCAATAGTGGAGCATCCTAATGTGAATCTGAACTAGAGATCAACATCTAAGAAGCTTTAATCCCATTGTGACTTATTGCTGCACACCGAGTATATTTGAAATGCCAGTGAGAGAAAATGTACTGCCTAATTGTTCAAAAACTCTACCAATAACATCATTCCATACAATAATTTCGGATGTAACATATGAATCTGGCTACCTTTGTCTGTAAAATTATGATTTAGTGTCTGAACTTTTATTCCCGTCCTCTCATTTAACCACTCTGGTACATGTTATAGCCACCTTAAGAGCAGTGGTGTAACACGAAATGATGGGCCCCAGTTCAAAGTGTGATGAAGGGCCCCTGAGTCTCCTATATCTCACTGACATTCATTGACAATAGGCTGAATGGGTGACCACCCTGAAGCACTAGAGGCACTCTGAAGGGTTGGGGTTGCAGAGGCCTGCTTTACACATCTGATCAAGAGCTGAATAGAGAAATGCACTTTTTCTAGGTCTCTTATGAGCTGCATTGCACCCTTCAAGGCTACCCTACACACTGTTGTCCAGATCATCTTAGAAATCTTAACCTCATTTGCCTAGAAATCCCAAGTTTAAGAGAAAGTCCACCCTAACATGCTCTTTCTTCCAAGGTTTGGAACTCTCTACCAACTCATTTTGACCATTCTGCCTTCTTGAAAGAGAGCCCAATGAGCCACCTTCTGTTTCCTTGTAAGAGCAGAGGGAGGAAATAATTCTAACGCATAGGTGCTCGTAAACATTTTCCAATGGGCCAAGAGGCATGATCCGTGGTGTAACTGAAGGCCACATTGATGCCAGGAGGGTGGGAGTCATAGGAAAAGTGAAGCTTGTGCATGGTGTTGGCAGTGAGTCATAGAGTTATTCTGAGGAGTTCATTCCATGCAACCCTCTAAATGAAGCCCCTAATTTCTCGAAGAGTCATAGCTACCATAGGGAAATCAAGTGTACAAAGGAAGTAGCAAAATGTGTTGGTTGTGAACTCTGTATTTAAAGTCTGGGCAGGTTCCACGGCCCACTGACATTTTTTTGATGAGAGATGCCCCCGAGTCTCAATATGGGAACCACTCACAACCCCATAGTAATCTAATGAGCAAGATAGAAACTATGGAACCAGAGGGCATATCTTTTTATTAATTTCGGCAGCCCCTTGTCACAAATTGTGTGTTCTTGGATAATCACTTTCTCAACTATTGCTTAACTCCTTTATTTTTTTTAAAAGGAGACAGGACAAACTTAAATCAAAGAAATCACTGGCAGTAAATATAAGATACTACCCCAATAATCATTTTATTTCACCTATGGAGAGAGACCACCAAGTCTCATAGTCCACTCACACAAATATGGTGTAGTGAGAAAGTTATATATCTTGAAAGATGGAGCACTGAACTGTGATGTTGAAAATTCTGCTTCACCAAATTGTTTGGTGATAATCAAATCATGCCCTTTCTATGCCTTTGTCTCCTATATGACATTACGTGATAGAGTTGGGTTATCCACTGTAGGTTTGAGCCAAGCTCTAGTCAAGTGCTTGGCTGTGGCTCAGGCAGATTATATGGGACCCGCGAGCCCAAAAACAAGCCTACTCTTCATTTAGCTTCTGTATGCCACACACGCTATAACCTCATGCACCAGAAAACTTGGGTTCAATCCTGGCTTCCCCACTTGACTCAATTGTGTAATCCTATGCACTTGATTTACTTCACTTTACCTCATTTTTCTTCATTTCACATACAACAGAACCTTGAAATACAGGAGTTCAGGATATAAATGGTACACAACCTTCTCTTGAATTTGGTTGAATAAACTATGAGGTTGTCCATATATAATTACAACGGAGGCCACCCAGATGGTGCACATGACAATTGACATGCCTGTTAGTTCAATATTGGCATTGTTGTCAGATTGGGAGGAGGTATGAATGTTTCTAAGTTCATGTTTGAATACTGGTACTTTGAAAAAATACTTCTCAGTTCACTGATATAATCTGATTTAATAAGGTGAAACACTTCCACATGTTAATGAAAACCCCTTTTTGAACTTTGAAGACACATATTTTTACACATATGTTGCAAGACGTCTTTAAAAATGAAGGTGGTCATAAAGTTAAATGATGCAGGACACAATCTTTGCTTATTTTATTTTACTTCAGTTAACCTGTAAAAACGTATTTGCCCGTTTATTTAACACCTGAATGCTTGTGCTCAGGATAGTTAACAGCAGCCCAGTTCTACAGTTCACTAGAGAGCCGAATGTAAATGTCAGGAGGGGCTCAACCGGCCCGAGCCATACATTGACTATCATTGTTCTAAGGCATATCGCTGCAATGCTATGTGTGTGGGATCGCCCATAACAGGGAGAATAGGTGAGACCCGTTGACCTCTCTCCTAACATGGCTCCTGGATGAAACTGCATCCCTAGTCCTGTTTAACCAACAGGAAGACCTTTCTCTTTATTCAACTATGACTATAATTAGTTCTCGAAATCCCAGTTATCAGACCTCCAGAGTACTCTAAATATAATGGGGCTTATTTACAAGCCCCTTGCGCAGCCGGTACGTCACTTTTTTCCCATGTTAAAAGTGACGTACCAGCGGCGCAAGGGACTTGTAAATAAGCCCCACTGAATTTATATAATACTTGCCTGACCTTTTATCTGTCATTGTAGATTTAAAGGTTTCCCCCATCTTGTGGTTACCTATGATTGTACTCTGTAGCGCTCTCTGCCTCCTAGCTGTGGGTCAAGCCCACATAAACAAATGCGTAAGGATGTATATGTCTTTATCTCCGTATGAATAGACATTTTATATAGCAGTACCTAGCTATAAAGCAATAGAGCGCTTTACAACGGGTTGCAACATGACAACAAATAAGAGTTCCATACAAATAGGAGGGGTTCTAGTCCTTCACTTCCATGTGCGGTAAGCAATCAAGGTGTTTACTTCTGGATAGGGTGTTCTTTGAAACAAAGGATTTTCATCTTATTTTTAAGTGTAGGAGGAAAGGCATTTGTTGGATCTGTGTTTAGGTGGACTTCAGGCTCCTTGGTGTATAGCATGAGAGGACCAGTCTTCTAGGCACTTCTTTTTTGAGTTTGTCTGAAGTACGATGGTGTCCTTGCTCTTTGTGACTTCCATTCTTCACCAATTATCTTGATCCTGTCTGTTAGGTAGGTTGGAATGTTTCAAGTTCATTTACCCTGGATGGTCTGCCGAAATTTAATGTGGTAATTGGAAGATGCATAGGGGCGCAGCTTCAGGTGGGGTGTTAGGGGGTGACACCCCGAAGTAAATGCAGTCTTGGCTTGGTAGTCTGGTCTGGACTCCCTGGGTCAGGGCTGCTATGACTATGTTGGGTTGTCTTATTGTTCACCTTTCACTAAACAGTTTTAACGTATTCATAATTTTGGATTGGGAACTTAAATATATATTTAAAATGGACAGTTTACTAAAAAAGTAGTAAATCTGTACCTATAGACATACTCCTTGAATGGGTGCAGATTTACTACTTTTTGAAATTCACAAACATTGGCAGTAGTAGACATCAATTGGTTTTGGACATGGTCATTTGGCAACAACAACCTTCCAACTAGTGTTGGAGGAGGGCTGGCGCTCTGCTCCATGAGCAAATATCATGAGTTTGGGAGGAGCAGTGTACTCTGGACAACATGACACCATCCATCTTCATGGGTGTAGCTTAGTCAGTGAGAGTTGGGATGAATATCAAATTTCCCAACTAAAAAAGTGGTGCGCTACAGGGTGGAGGAGTGAGATGACCAAGTTCAAGATGGACTGGTACCACGAGAAACAGGGTCAGTAATGATTTTCATTAGGTGGGCCTTTGTTTAGAGTGGCACAATGGGTGAAAATGATGGTTTAAATGCAACCCCAAACTATTACCTCTGGTTAGACTACTTTGAAGCATTAGTCCCATTACCTTTGTGCGTTTGATTGCCTGGAAACCTGAAACTGGCACAGTTTTCCAAGCCATTTCAGCACCATGAGCAATTAAACTAGGGCGTAGACTAGAACTGCTGAAGATTTCCCAGAGACACCTTATGCTCTGTTCAGACACTCCCTTTTAAATATCAAGTCTGGGGGCACTGGATCTATCAAACTGTCATTATTCACTAATCTCTTACCACTTAGTACACACCAGGCAAAGGAAATCCCCATACTCAACAATAATGAATTATTGTTACCATGCCTGCAAAAAGACCAGACATTTCAGACCACATACAACCTACACATCAGTCCCAGAACTAACACTTTACACAAAATCACATAATCTGAAAACCCTGAGCACCATCAAGCACCCAACAACTTCTAATTGAAAGTGGATCCACTAATGAACAATATGGAAACCTCTATTTAGGAAGAAAAATACATTTCCATGGGTGACACCAGTGTCCACTCTCGCCTTCATGTAACATTGTCAAACAACATGGATACAATCCATTCGAAGACTGAACAAAGCAGAAAAGAAACACTTTACAAGTACACTTGACAACAACCCCAATCCCAAACACTGTGATATTTAATGAACCAATTTAGCCTTCTCATGACATAAGTGCCCCCTCCGTTTAAAACAAAGCCGGGTATAGCTTGGTTCCAGTGGCACAGTGAGCCCAGAACCCATGTTTGGGCAAACCCAGCACTCTTAGGGAGTCAAATACAAAAACAACAAGCATTTACAATGCAATAGGTCTCCCAGCATTAAAGTTTGAGTTATTGGCATTGTGTATGACAATGCGTTGCATCAAATTTTTAGCACACTTTGAATTGGTGAGCAGTGTGAGTGTGTGCAAGAGTATGGTGTTCTTGAAAGCAGTGTGGTAGAGAGTGCAGGAATTTGGGTGACCTGAGCAATGTGGATGATGCACCTCACACACGGGGCTGACACAGTTATTATTCACACAGCTCTGATGCACCTCAGGTACGGGCTCACAGATGTTATTATTCACACAGCTCTGATGATGCACCTCACGCACGGGGCTGACAGTTATTATTCACACAGCTCTGATGATGCACCTCAGGCACGGGCTCACAGCTGTTATTATTCACACAGCTCTGATGATGCACCTCTGGCACGGGCTTACAGCTATTATTATGCACACAGCTCTGATGATGCACCTCACGCACGGGCTCATAGCTGTTATTATTCACACAGCTCTGATGATGCACCTCACGCACGGGGCTGACGCAGTTATTATTCACACAGCTCTGATGATGCACCTTAGGCACAGGCTCACAGCTGTTATTATTCACACAGCTCTGATGATGCACCTCTGGCACGGGCTTACAGCTATTATTCACACAGCTCTGATGATGCACCTCAGCACGGGGCTCACAGCTGTTATTATTCACACAGCTCTGATGATGCACCTCATGCACGGCCTCACAGCGGTTATTATTCACACACAGTGATGACCCCGGGGGCAGCCTGCACCTTCCTACGCTACTGTCTCTGCATATCACAATAAGTCTGGTAATGGGCAAACTGTCTTGGTTGGCATGACATGAGGAAGTCTGGTAATGGGCAAACTGTCCTGATTGGCATGACATGAGTAGGGAAATTTGAAGGAAAAAAAGGCAAAATTCATTTTCACAACCTCTTCTTTGAACTTTGCCAAGCAAACTATTCTAAAAAGACCCATGAAGACACCCGCCTGATTTTTCCACTCTGTGCTAGCAACATATGGGGGAAAGGCTTAAACGAAGGGCCACAGCTAAAGTGCACTCATTGGATTCAAAACAGAGTTGGTAGGATCCTGGCATCTGGAACATTTACACTTCTTAAAACGGCACCAGGGACACAAACATCCAACAATATCCAGTTTGCTGTGAGAATAAGCCATCATTTTCCCTTCAAATATTAAGCAATTTAAATGTTACTGCATGCAAAATGATGGGGGAAAATACATGTACTGTATGCAACCTATGCAGTAAAATCAGAAACATTGACCGTAGTAATTCCCACTAATTCCCCCACAGCGAGTTATCAGATGCTTTCATTACAAATCCAGATTGCACTTTAACTTCATTTTAAAACACATCAGCACTGCAATATGGTGGCTCGTGAACAGGTAGGTGTACAGTAGGCTTCCAGGAGTTGTGCTTTAAGGGGTAACGTTGGCGCCTCCTGGATCCAGCGGTCACTGGATGGTGATGCGGGCCCTACAGTCATGTCAGAGGGACTGCAGGAGCAGGTGGTTATTACATGAGGTCCGGGTAGCTGAGGTGACCAGCATGCCGCCTCTTGCACCACCGCGGCCTGCCTCGTCCTCTAAGAGGTCACCCGGGAAGCGGCCGAGCAGTCAAGAAAGACATCAGGTAAAGCAGAAGAAAATAAAGCGGTACACAAAAATATGGCAAATGGAATCTGAACCTCGGCTACATTCAGTACCCCCTAGTATTGCAGTCATTATGATATTTTCTCTACTCGAGGTGAGCAAGTGGCAGGCACACTGCGCAGGTTTTTTAACTGACCCTACTACAATAACGGACTTTGCTGACATTTGCAGAAACGTTCTTTTGTTTGCAGTGGTGCAGTGTGGACTTTCAATGAGAGGGGTGCACATCGGAGTCCTCGTTTCTTATTAACAGTACGATCAGTTTAGGAGGGCAGTAGGGCTTCAGGTTGCAGATATGTATGACTTCCCAGACTTTATTGCTTGATTTTGCTTCCGAAAAAGTATCACTCATAACCGCTGAAATGCCACTCATAATTACACATAAATTATGAAAACGTCACACATAGCAATCTGAAACCTTGGCAGCTATGAAGGTCTACGTGCTCTTTCGAGACAGTTAACCCCTTTCAACAACACCCCATCCCTCCCAGCCTCACCCCAAGCGGGCTCCCTGTGCATGTTAAAGGTGCAGGCCTTACCTTGCTGTAGAGCTCAGAGGCGGACATCGCGGCGCCTCGTGCCCCTCCTTGCAGGGTGCACCGGATGAACGGAACTGGAAGCGTCTAGGCCGTGACTCCTCGCAGGTGGGCCTGTCCTGAACCCAAATAAGGCCTCCCCCGAGCCCGGCTCCCCGTACTTAAGCCCACCCTCCCCCGGCACCCCGCCTGGTCTCGCTTTGGCGTTGCCAGGACTCGAACCCTCTTCGCACTTATTTACACACACGCGCGTGCACTGAACCCTACGCACTGCTCCAGTCTGTACAAATTTCGGTGGAAACGTTTGGTTTGTTTCCTGTCTCAGTATCTCCATATCTCGGTGCAGGTTCGCGCGGCGTCCTCGCGCCGCCTTTAAAATGCTGTAGGGAGCCGTAGCACAGGCACCTGGGGGTCCTGTCGGCAGTGGGCCCCCTCTCGTTGCTGTACGTGGCTGCCTTGGGGTCACATGGTATTACTGACGCATGCAACCGTCAGGGAGGACACCCACGTGTGAGGAGGAGCGGCCGGGGATCGAACCGCCCACGGAGAGAAGCCGCGCCCACGGAGAGAAGCCCATGCCCTAGAGAGAGCCCCACGGTGGCAGCTGAAGACCGGAGTAGCGGTAAGTGGCGGCGGCGCTTGATGCACGTGTGTGTGTGTGTGTGTGTGTGTGTGTGTATGCGTGTATGCGACAGCAGGGGTGAGTTCTCTTTATGTGGGGGTGCATGCGTGCATGGGCGCTCGTGTGTGTGTGTGTGTCTCTGCGTATGCGCATGCGCATGCATGTAGGGTGTTGGAGCTTCCCAGGAGACGGCAGCTAAGCGTGTTCGCGCGCGCGTGGCCTACGCCGATCGCCTTTGCGCGCGGCCGGTGCTGTCTCCTGGGGAGCATAGTCAGCAACAAAAGATCTCCTGGCGGACACAGCGCTGACGCGCTGTTAAACGCCAGGAGACCTAAAAAGGGGACGGATGAAATGCTTGAAATAACCTTAGCTAATCGCTCGAGCCACATCCCAATACATCATATTTTGCCCACAGTGCCACATTGTGTTATTGTAGTTGATGCCCTAAGTGCGACGGGTATGCCCAAACGAGGGTCTCATGCTCACTGTGCCACTGAAATCAAGCTATACCTGGCTGAATTACCCATAAGAAGGGCAACATCAGTCCTAGGTTGCTTGCATTCTTGTTGAGGGAGTACCTGGCCTGGGCAGTTTGATCTATACTCCTCCCATTGGAGCAGAGTCAAGATTGTTTTGGATAAGGCTGAGTCCAAACTGAGGTGGCATTATGGGTGAAAGACATTGGATTGGGATGCGGCCAGAGTGATTGCCAGTGGGTGAGATTAATTGTAGCAATCCAACCATCACGTTGCTGTTGCAGTCAAATATTATCTAAATATAGTATTTGCCACTTGTAGCTCAGCTCCACGAAGCTTTGATAGCACTGGTTCCAACCAAGCAAACATTAACATACCAGAACCAAGGAAATGTTAACAAGCAACTTGATAAGAAATGGCAAGTGGTCAATAATTCAGTGAAAGTGGTAAGTGGAAACTCGTGGTACAATAAGGCATACAACCTGCTAATTTTTTTGAGTATGACCAAGGCCCTAACACACCACCCAACTCAACGATAATCATTTAAGTTGGACCAAAAACATTGTTGGGGCACTGAGAAACAACTAGAGTACAAGACAATCCTCCCTCTACTCTCCCAACTCATGACCTTTGAAAACATTGCTTTAAAAGTATTTAGTATTTAACCAGCTTTTCACACACCGTTAAACTAAAAGGTACCTCACTAATTCCCTAAGAGACAACACTTTGGGCCTGGTTTAGAGTTTGGCAAACGGGTTACATGACAGATATCCAGTCATCTTCTTACAAGCTGATTATATGCTATGGCACTTGCACTAAGGCAAGCAAGATATTCATCGGATTTTTGGGGGGATATGAAAAAAAAACAGGCTTTTCATTCCAAGGGTCTAGGTGGTGTTAAATGTATTCAGATCAGGGAGAGGAACATGACAGATGTTCACAATGGAGGCTATATGGTTAGAGAAAGAAATAGCAGAGTCTTGCCCGACGTAGAAAAAAAGGCTGCAGCTTGCAAGTACATGGATTTAACAACTTTGCACATCTTTACCTTTTATTTTGAGGATTGCAACTGACTTGAACTATTATTTTTACTTGACTAAGCTGGAAAAGATGGCAAGTATAGTCAATCAATATTGTAAATGACCAGTGCTTGGAAAATTGGCCTAACGTATTTGGAAACAATTTCCACTTCGCCATTTGAAAGCAAATAGCTTAAATCTGTTTGATAAGGGACAACTAGGCATTTGGCAGTGATGCTTGTTGTGGTGCAGAAAATTATATAAATGGTATACTCAAGCTTGAAAAGTGCATAGTTAAGCAAAGACAACAAATGCCTCAATCAAAGAACATTACAAATATACAGGCTTGTAGGAGAACAGATTGGTGACCGGTGGGAAGAGAGGTCAAAGTCTTAATGTAAGCTGTTACTGCACTCTCACTTGGCCCAAACAATCTGATCCACAAAGTAAACCTGGTTTCTGTAAGGAAACAAGTTCCTCCAAGGTGAGGTAGCACTTCTACTGGAATGTTTATTCAGCTACAGAGTGCCCAAACGTCTAAGCAAAACTTGGTCCCACTAGCATACTTTTCTAAGGTGATGGGTCCTAATGCTTCTGTCCACTTTAAGATTGTTGCTGGTCACAGCCAGTTCAGTGGAGGAGAGCTGGAGGCAGGCTCCAATTCTCTCCCTAATACTACTTTTCCAGACAGTAAAGAATTTTCCCTTGCAAACAAGTAGGCTAGTTCTGACCAAGTATAGTATGCCATGGAAGCAGCAATGCAAACTGTCCAGAGAGGCAAATGAGCAAGCTGGTTTAACAATCCAGCTTTGACGCAACAATTTGATTGGTGCAGACATCCAACCCATCTTGTCTTCCCTTCTGATGCCCCCTGGCCTTCAGGACCCAGGTATAAGGGTGCTTAGTGCATTTTCACTAAAGAATTGTGTTGCTGGACAGAAATGTGCTTATCTGAAGCAGGGAATCTCTGGTTTCTTGCGCCAAACACGGATGCCTTGCCCTCAGCCGCGTTGTTAAGGAACTCTCGAAACCATAGCAGGTTTGGTTGCATGCTTCTTATCAAAATAAAATGTTGTATGTTGCCCATCTTTTCTTCAAAATTGCTTTGTTCGAATATATATTTTTAGATTGATCTGGTTGGACAGTCCATCATTTATATTAATTGCCTCTGTACCCCCACTCCACTGAGATACAGCTTGATGTCCCTTTAACATACATAGGTCAGGTGCTTGCGTCTAGATGAGAACTACTTACTGATGCAGCCAAGGCCTATAATTCTGCCTCCTCGATGGGTCTGGTGCTGCTGGTCGAATGCTGAGGTACAACCTCATTTATGAAACATTGAGCTTTCAAGCTACCGAAGCTGCTCTGAAGTGCCAGCATTTGAGGGCAAATGCATTGAACTAATGTTTGCATGCAAAGTTCGGATGCCTGAGTGGTGATATTAATACATAAGATACGTTATGCAGCCTTACAATATTGATTTCCCAATGACTGTGAAAGGGCGAGATTTTGATCGATACCTTATATCTATTGATCTAAACCTCGATCTGGTCGACTGAACCTTTGTTGCCTGTCTTGGAGGAAAACAGTACACCCATCTGCAAGTTAGTTCACCCAATAAAGGACTCTGCTCCCAAAGATCACAAACAACTTCTAGCTTTCAAAGATTTATTGTAAAGATATGATAAGCTGCAAATACAGGCATCTCAAAATGAGATTCACGAGATACACAGGTCCAATTACATACATGTGCTCTCGGAAAGCCCTCAGACGAGCAACAGAAATCACTAACACAAGTTCTAAGAATAATAAAGCTATCAGCATAGACGCATATCTCTCCTTCATTTAGGTTGGAGGAAAACGCAAAGGTTAGGCTGTCCCTACCCTGCTCTAGATGGTATCCCTACTTAACCAAATCCCAACCTAACAAAGGTGTCAGCAGTGAATGACCCCCAAGGGAAGTCACCCACTCTAAGTCTCTTGGTGAAAACCTATAGTTCTCCAGTCATGACCCCTCTCTGCCTACCCATCCGCTCTCTCGAGGGTCCTCAGGTATCTGCTCTAACTCCACCCAGGGGTGCTGTCCCTAATACAAAACAGTCAACAACATTTGAGACGCCCCTTGCGAAACGCCTCTCACGTGGTGTAGCTTCAGGCTTTTTCCATGATGCTTTGTATTGGGCCTCAGACGTTAGAGTTGACCTTGCTTCTCAGGCTCTTCTCCGGCCCGCTGATACCCCTTAAACATTCCAAAACCCTCCTCCATGTCTGGGCCGTCTACTGAACAGACCTCTATTCATTCATTTATAATTGGATCCCCCCTTTCCTGTTGCAGACAGATATCTGCCGCCAAGAACCCAACTCTCATAGACTTCTAAAAAGGCTTGCAACATTTCTCAGCCCAGACATGTACGTGTAAATCAACGTTAAAACATTTCAGGCCTACAATATTTCTCATTATGATTATGGCATTCAACTTCTTCATTTAATTAAAGCATGTTAATACTCTTATTCTATTATTCAATAAACATATTATAATTCATGGCCCATTTAATGCGATGACCAAACGTTAATACAATCTGTGTCGTGAAAAGAACCACCTTCCCTTTTAGCTCCAGCTCTGGCCCTGAGGCCTACCACATTCTGCGTTTAACCACAGACCATCTTACATTTTAACAGCTACACGACATAGATTCAAAAAATAATCACGTCTAATAAAATCATATAGTGTCACACATTTCTGTATTAGTTCCACTTCTACTTAAATCTCCACATTAGCTATACATTTAGAATATAATTGCAGGTACTATTAGCACTCATGGCATTTCTCCTCATGATTTGTGCTTACTACAGGTAAGTGTGGTGCACTCATACATTTAAGTCAGTTTGCGCTCTCTCAGTTCCCCCCTTTGATGACCTCTCGGGGTCATCACTAACATTTAAACTGACGTTATTGCTGGCATTCTCTGCGCTTCCAGAGCCCTCAGACTCCTGTACTGATTATCTTGTATGGCAGCCAATCTCTGCAGCTGTTCTCTTTGGGCCCTTTCTGACCTTCTTGCTCTGTACCATTTGAATACCCTCACCAATCCCCACAATATAATCCCACAGATCAATATTATGATGATAGGCTTTAGAATATACCAAACAAAGCTTTTGCCTAAGGTGGAAAACCACCCTCCAACTGTACTCATTCCGTGGCCCACCTTTTCCCAAACATTTTCTCTACTCAAGTCTTCGATCTCCTTGTGAATATCAGTTATGTTCCTAATAACCTTCTCAAGGGGTTTTGAATTGTCTGGAATGTAAGTGCAGCATTCCTGGACCTTCAAAGCCTTACAGACTCCGCCCTCTTTTGCTAGTAGGACATCTAATGCAAGACGATTTTGAAGAACCATAGCCCTTATCGATTGCATCTCTCCTTCTACCAGCATTAAGGACTGAGCAGTGCTGGCAGACAACCTGTCGACGACTGTTGCCAGCCGTCTAATTTTAACATCATTAAGGATTAGACCTAAAAGAGGGAACATAGCTCCAAAGACATCTCCAACCATTTCTGCATCTCCTACATCCCTCTTTCCCCTCGATGATGTCTTGCCCTCAATGATCACTAAGTCTTGTGCATGATATATTTTGGGGAAGACAATTGCTAGGTAACATGATCCATACCAGTTGTCAGGTAGTCTCACGTAAGCATTTCTTCCACATACAAAATACACATTTGGAATCACTTGCATTCCCTTCAGGAAATCCTTAGTATAGTACTCTATGTTGAAAGCATGTTCACAGTCTACTTCACCCACGTATACATTTTCATAATACGTTTTGGCTCGGTGAAGACATAGCTTTCCTCTCTGCGCTTTATCTAAAGCTATTGGACCACTACTACCCTTTCTCTGGTGTGACTTCTCTTCCTCGGTCCAATCTGTTTTCCCTTGTCCTGATTTTTTCAAAATCTTTTGTCTTCTGTAACGATCATCCACCTGCCCTATGAACTTCTTCTCGACTTCTGACACCTTGCATGTCAGGTTATTTCTACGGGCATGTGAAGTATCTAAGGTAATCCAAGGAATGAAGAACTTGGCCAATCTGTCTTCACTCTTCCAGTAATCCCATTTGTTCATCTGCTTATAATTTGGGACTTCTGGCAACACTGAATCATAATTAGAGAAATAGTATTCAAAACTATCTCTCTCATAAAATATACTAAGCAATAAGCTACATGTAATGCCATATGTCAGCGGGAGGTGATGATAGCGAATTCCTTCATCTACAGACGCCGGCAACTGCATGCAGACGTAGCAATCCTTAACCTCCATGGCATCCACGTATTCATATAAGAGTTTAGCATAAGCATTTGACCTAAAGTCTCCTTGGGACTCGTCTACGTGTAACCTGCGGGCTTCTGCAGCCAATAACGCTTTCTCTTGAGTGTTTTCCCTTTTCTCACCAGCAACAGTAGGTGTAAGCGTTTCTACAGATTTCACATCAGTTACCTTTGCCTCTTCCTCATGTCCCTTTACATAAGAAATTGTTACCACTAAAGCTATTAATATTATCACTCCTACTATTAGTGTACCTATTATACATTTAGCTCTGCGCTTCTGGGTGCCGGCCTCCATTTCGTCAGACTATATGGCTCTCTCTTATCTTTAGCAAAAAGTCCTTTTCCTCTCGTTCCTTTACAGTCTCTTTTCAATCCTTTTGTCTTTAGAGTCCACACAACTGGAGGCTGACAGCCTTCTTCGCAAAAGTCCTTTAACAGTTCAAAAAGACAACCCTAGCCCTTCTCCATCAACTCAAGGGAAGTTCCCTAAAATTCTCTGCTTCCTGGGCGCTAGGTAATCTTCTTTTTTCTGCTTGCTTTATTTACAAAGTCCTTTAACAGTCTACTATCAGATTTGTGGTTGCAGCTTCAATAGCATAGTTCAGTATTTCCAAACGAAGATTGTGCTCTTCATGTGCTGTTATCGTTGTACCAAAGTCGGGGAATTGCAATTCTGTAAGAAACATGTGTTTTAACTTGCTGAGGCGGGGAGGTCTGGGGAGCATGAACGTTAGTGACCCTTCTTGTTCGACACCGGGTACCAACAGTCGTATTTCCACGGTGATAATGGGCTCAGAACTGGACACCACCACCGCTCGGATCCTCCCTGTCTCCGGTTTCACAGACATTTGTCGCCAGATATGTCCACTCAGGTGTGGAGTATCTTCTGTTAGGCACACGCACTCTTCTTGACCTTCTTCGGTCGGGTGCTTCAGCGCCCTGAGCACCTTCTTCGGGGTCTGAGTCTTCTGATATCGGAGGAAGGGTTGCTTCTGGAGTTGACCTCAGGCTAGAGCTCCTTCTTTGCGGCCAATTTGCTTCTCCACGTGCCCTTCTACTCCTTCTCCTTCTTGTCTGTTCTCGCTCTCTCTCAGACCTGTCAGGGTCTGACTCGTACTCCCAGCTACTTCCTCCTTCTGTAGCGTCGTCTGTTTCGCTGTTGTACTGACCGTCCTCAGCTTGGTCAGACTCTTCCCCTGCTTCCGCTGGCACCTCTACAGCTTGGCTAGCCCCCTCTATAGCTTCTCGGTCCTCAGCTGGACGTCTATCCGAGAGAGGAGCTGTTTCCAGAGGTGCTGGAACCCTTCGCGTATGTGACGCGTGGATCCAATTGGGCAGGCCTCCCACCTTCACAGCTGTGTTCGTGATCAGGATGACCTGGAAGGGCCCACGCCAACGAATATCCAAGCAGCTTCTTCTCACATGTTTCTTCACCAGGACCCAGTCCCCAGGGTACAAGTCATGGCACGGGCCCTGGCACGCTGGAACCTCGGCAGCCTGCACCTGAAGGGACACAGAACGCATGGCGTCAGACAGCCCCTTACAATAGTCCAGGATCATATCATCTGTGATATTTAACAGTGCAGTAGCTGGGATAGATGGCAGCCTCATTGCTCTTCCCATTAACACCTCATGTGGTGACAACCCTGTTCTTCTGTCTGGGGTACTACGAAGGCTCATGAGAACCAATGGCAGGGCATCAGGCCAACTCAGGGTCGTTGAGGAGCACACTTTTGCTATCCTGCTCTTGATCGTGCCATTGATCTGCTCCACAATCCCTGAGGCTTCTGGTCGGTAACTGCAATGCAACTTCTGGTCAATATTTAGCGCAACACAAATCATCTTCACAAGCTCGCTGTTAAAATGTGTTCCCCTATCTGATTCCAAAAAGGCCGGCACCCCGAAGCGAGGAATGAGTTCTCTAAGCAGTAACTTGGCCACTGTGAGGGTGTCGCACCTACGTGTAGGGTATGCCTCAACCCATCTGGAGAACACACAAACAACCACCAGGACATAGCGGAGGCGGTTGCACCTTGGCATTTCAATGAAATCTATCTGCATTCGATTGAATGGACCTCCAGACCTTCCTATGTGACTTAGTGCAACTGGTGTTCTTTTTCCTACGTTCAGCTGCTGACAGGTCACACAACGCTGGCACACTGCTTCTGCTGCTATTCTAAACTTAGGATTGTACCAAGTCTGTCTAAACACTCTCAGCATAGCATCTCTCCCTAAGTGTACGGGACCATGTATGAGTCTAGCCATTGGACTCACCATCTCATTGGGCAACACTGCTCTGCCATCTGCTGAGACCCAAAAATGGGTCTCACCCATTACACATCCTGCCTTTTCCCATGTTTCTTTTTCAGAATCAGGAGCATTTTCTTGCATGGTTGACAGTTCATCCCAAGTATCAACAGTTTCCAGTATCATGGCTAATTCAGTTCTTACATTTATTCCACCCACATCCACCTCTGTGAAAGAGTATCCTTGCTCCGCGCAATACCGTGCAACTTCATCTGCATATCTATTGCCTTTCGAAACGAAGTCCTCATTTCTGGTATGTGCGGTGCACTTTACAACTGCGATACCTGCTGGGCATTGCAATGCTTCTAACAACAGGCGCACAAACTCTCCATTGCGAATGGGAGAGCCTGAAGAGGTCATGAACCCTCTTTGAGACCACAACTGCCCGTAATCATGAACTACCCCATAACCATATTGGCTGTCGGTGTATATGGTGACTCTAATTCCATTGCTTGCCAAGCAAGCACGTGTCAGGGCAATAATCTCGGCTACCTGAGCGGAGTGTACTCCTTCCAGGCACCCAGCTTCCACAACTCCAGCAATTGTACAAACAGCGTAAGCCGCTCTCAACTGCCCAACTTCGTCTCTTACACATGAGCCATCGACAAAGAAAATTTCGTCTGGGTCAGTCAGTGGCTCATCTACGATGTCGGGTCTGGGTTTGGTGCATAGTTCAGTCACATCGAGACAGTCATGGTCTGTACATTCATCATCATCATCGATATCATTTGGAAGTGGCATCAAGGTGGCAGGGTTCAAAACAGAGCATCTTTTGAGGGTCACATTCTCTGCAGCAAGAATAACTTGCTCATATCGCGTGAGCCTGCTGTTGGTCAGATGCTGTGTTTTGGTCCTGGTCATCAACAGTTCAACAGAATGGGGCACGCACACCTCTAACGGGTGCCCCATGACGATATTTTCACATCTTTCAATGCTGACACCCGTTGCAGCAACGGATTTGAGACATCCGGGCAACGCTGCGGCTACTGGGTCTAAAGTAGCCGAGAAATAAGCAACTGGTCTACGGGCATTCCCATGGATTTGGACCAACACAGACAACGCACAACCTTCTCTCTCACAACAGTAAAGAAAGAATTGTTTATTGTAATCAGGCATTCCCAATGCCGGAGCACGACACAGGTCCTCTCGCAGCTGTAAGAATGCCATCAAACAGTCTTTGTCCCATGGTACCGGATCACTCACCTCCTTGTGCGTCAGTTTTTGCAAGGGTTTTGCTTTCAGTGAAAAGTTCGCGATCCACTGTCGGCAATAACCCACCATCCCTAGAAACATCCTGACCTCTCTCTGTGTCTTAGGCGCATTCATTTTCATGATAGCCTCTATCCTGTCTGGTGACACCTTTCGTTTGCCTTTCTCTATTCTGTGTCCTAAGTACTGCACTTCTGTCAGGCAGTACTGCAATTTTCCCGGGGACACCTTGTGCCCATTGGCAGCTAGGTGATTTAACAAAGCAATGGAGTCTTCCCTGCAAGCTTCTTCTGTTTCTGACGCCACAAGGAGGTCGTCTATGTACTGGACCAGAACTGACTTCTGGGGCAGCACTAGACTTTCAAGATTTTTCTTCAAAAGCTGGTTAAAGATCGATGGACTCTCTGTATACCCTTGAGGGATACGACACCATGTTAGGACGCGATTTTCCAGCTTAAATGCGAAAAGAAAATGGCTTTCTTCGTCCAGAGGGATCGAAAAGAAAGCCTGACAAAGATCGATCACTGTGAACCACTCTGCTTGAAATGGAATCTGAAACAGTATCACTGATGGATTCGGTACCACTGGACAACACGAAACGACTATGTTATTAATCTTTCGAAGGTCCTGTACTATCCGAAATTTCCCATTTGGTTTCTGCAGACCCATAATCGGGGAGTTGCATGGACTACCCACGATTTCTTTCAGTATTCCCTGTTTAATCATGGACTCGATCACGGGTTTTATGCCTGCAATCGTTTCTGGAGTCAATTTATATTGGGGTGTTCTTGGGAACTCAGCATGCGGTTTCACTACAATTTTCACTGGGTCCACCCCTTTGACCAATCCAATCTCTTCCCCAGTGAAATCCCATACTTCTGATGCCACTGTCTCTCTCAAGTCCCAGGGGAGCTCATCTACTGTCAAAGTAGGGTACAGCTCCACGCATATTCTGGAGTTTGCAACTTTGAAATCTGCGTCATCATCATTGGTCAATACCTCCACTCCCTGAGGTGTACAATATATAGTACAATTCAATTTACACAACAGGTCTCTTCCTAGCAGACACACAGGACTTGAATCGCAAACCACAAACTGGTGCTCATCGCTGTACTTCCCTATTTTCACCTGTACCGGTTCTGTCAATTGGCTGGTTATTCTCCTGTTTGCGACCCCTACCACTTGTATGGTCTCTCCAGACATGGGCAGGTCTGGAACTGCAGCTGATCTGATCGTGGATCTAGTGGCTCCTGTGTCCACCAGAAATGTCGTAGGGCACCCTGCTACTTCTGCTTCAACATAGGGTCCCCTCTGGTCCACCTCCAAGGCTGCCCCGAGGGTGCAGTCTTCTCTTTCCACTCTCTGTCCGGTTAATGGGTCCACATAATAGCACTCTTCCCCTTCCACAAACAGGGGCATTTGTCTACAGGTCTTACCCATACTCCCTACTCGAGGAGGTTGCGGGAACTGGGCTCGGGGAGGAGCCCCCCCCCCTTTGAGCACCTTTCCTTGGTATGGCGTTACCCCTCTTGTAGGCGCGCTCTGAACCTCTTCCTCCTCTATCTCTTGCTCTCCTATCTCTACATTGTAGGGGCACTCGCGTTTCCAATGCCCCAGCTCGTTACACTGGTGGCACCTAGTCGTTTTCTTCAAGGTAGCTATGTCTATTCTGGGTCTAAAGGTGGAACTCTCCTCATTACCCTTGTTCTGACTGTACTGCTTCTTTCCTCCTGTACCTGTCCCTTTCTTGGACCACCTCTCTTCCCACTTATCTAGTGCTCTCCATGTCCTTATTCCAGTAATCAGTTCCCTTATGTGCGTTTTCAGCCCAATCGTTCTCCTCTCATCTAGGTCTCGATCTGTGTAATGTAGCCTGTGGTTACCCTGTAATGCTTTGGTTCTTGACAGATCCACCATATATTTGCCTGCTAGTTCGACTAACTTCTCATGGACTGCTCTCGCCTTTCGAGTGATGTCCTTTGCCATATACAGTATTTCATCCTGTTCATACATTTCCATTCTTTCTAAAGGCAGGGTACCATCTACCATGTCATCCAGGTCTGACCTTAAGCTGGTGACATCAAGTCTCTTGGCTTTTATTTCAGCTCGCAATATGTCTTTCGAAGGGGGCTCACTGGTCTCCCTACCATCCCAACTTCGAGCTCTGCGTTTGGGCTCGGGAGAGTTAATGGGTGCCCTCCCTTGCTCCCATCTCTCCAGGTCCCATGCTCGGCCATCCGATCTTGGAAGGTGATGGAACACGGGCCTGTTACCCCTACTCTGGCTCTGCCCATTCTCTTCTTCTTCTCTCCTCTCACCGTACACCTCTCTGTTATTTTCCCTCTGGTCGCTACTCTCCCTTTGCCTCGTATCGCTAAGTATCCGATACGATCCTTCCTGGTTCCCCATATTCCCTGGGCTGCGCTCATTTCCGTCATCACAGGGTCTATGGTGCGACCTCTCACAACTCCCATTCAGTTCTCTGGTGCCAGGCACACAGTGAGGACACTTAAAGCTGTTTCTGTACTCTTGCGCTCTCCTCTCCCCTTCACTGAGTATTGGGCGCGCCACCCCTCCACTCCCGGGACCCCCGTTTTCCAGGTCTGTTCTATCTCCTCTCCGGGCCCAATGGGTGACTCCCCTACTCTCTCTCTCTCTACAGTCCCACTCCGGGCTGCTCTCCCCAGCCCCGCAGTGAGTCCGAGCTCGGCTGTCCTGACTTTCCCTTTCAGCTTCCGCAGCTATGATGCACTTTTGAGCCTTCACTGCCTCATCCCACTGCTTCATGTACTCATTTAGCTCTTGAAAGGATTTTCGTCCAGATCCCCTCAAATCCATTGGCCATCTAGGGCCCCCGGGATCTCCTCCTGGGTCCCCTGCTGTGTGCATCGGGGTGCTCCACTCTCTGGGTATCGGCATCTGACTTGGGGAATTAGTGGTATCGTTCCTCCTTGCCTTCTCTGCTCTTTCTCTGTCCTTCTGTTTCCGTTCTTCCCCTCTTGCTCTCTCTTGGTCATATATCGATATTATAGGACCTATGGTAACAGGTACCTGTAGTGCATCTGGTAATGGGTAGGATGTGGCGCTCTCCGTTTCCGGCGCTCTTTGGACCACAAACCTACCGACTACCTGTTGCACCTGACTAGGCTGGGACAGCTCTTTCTTTGCCTCAGGATCCCACTCTGAACTGGGAAGCGGTCTATGCTCTCCTGCATTGCCCCCCTTTTCTCCTTCAGTATGCTCGACCTCTCCCCCTGCTCTGTTATACGGGGGTGGCCTGTCTGTCAATAATCTGTTTATCAGGCTGTCCTCTGTTTCGCTCTCATCATCTTCTTCTAGGGGACTTTTATTTACTGGCGCCTCTAACACTGGGTACAGTTTATTTACTTCCATGTTATGCACTCTCCATCTTTTAGCATCCGCATCCCACCTGGCATCCTGCACTGCCCTTACCGATCGTTTCACCCTTTCTTGTCGTCTGTTCATATTCTTTTCATGCGCTGCCCTAATCCATGCATCAAGAGCTTCAAACTGGGTTGGTCTAGGCAAGGGTCTCTTTGAGGTCATGACTGATTTCAATCGATGTAACACCTCTAATCTGAACGTCCCGTACTTCGGGAACGTCAGTTCCTCATTTCCTTCAGTAATCTTACTCCACTCTGATATCCAAAGGATCGTATGCAGCCCAACATTCACTGCCATATAACGAGCTGGCGTACCCTCCGGCGGGGCTTCTTCCCCTTCATACGATCCCCGCTTCTCTTTCTTAAACACCGCTTTCAGCCATTTAAAACACTTCATAATTATGCTCACAAAATCCAGCCTCGCTACTCTGTTCACTTCCTGATGACAATCCACCAATCCTGTCGCGGCTTTGCTAGCTTGGCCTATCGCAGCGCGGTCTTTCTCCGGTCGGCCAATCACGTCGCGACCCTGTCTGACGTCTTTGCTAGCTGGCCTATCACAGCTTTCTCCGGTCGGCCAATCACTGCGCGACACTACCTGACGTCACTTTTCTCCGCTTCGCAGCAGCACCCCTCCTTTCTCAACTCGTCTCCCGGTTATGCATGCGTCCCATTCATACACCGAAAAATGACTACTTCCGACCAAGCGGTCACTTCTCTCGACTGTACGTCCACAGTCTATCTGTAATTGTCAACACAACTGACGAGATGTCTATCGTCTCTCTGATAGGTTGCTTACACACACAGTAACTTCCGACCAGCGTCCGTTACTCACGCACTCACTCTTACGTTCCCCCTATCTCGGTCTTTCGGGTGATCAATGGTACCTCATGACCCCCTTTACACTAGTTGACAATTACTCTGGGTGTCCGATACACCCGAACCACTTAAGCTCTCCTTGAACTTAAGATTTCCACCGGTTGCGCGCGCTCACAACCTGTTCCACAGTCACTCTACAGACATTCAACTCCGCCAAACATTACAACATAGATACAATACAAAACACCGCAATCTAACACGCATAACCCTTTATACTCACTCTCGACCGATACTGCTGCTTTTTCTGTCTCACGTCATCTGGATCTTCTTCGGCGGGCTGTTCTTCCGATCATCGATTTCTAGGGGCCTTGGGGTAAGCTAACCTGGCCTAGGTCACCGTCCTCAAGAAGGCAACCATCCTCTATAGCTACCAACTGAAAGGGCGAGATTTTGATCGATACCTTATATCTATTGATCTAAACCTCGATCTGGTCGACTGAACCTTTGTTGCCTGTCTTGGAGGAAAACAGTACACCCATCTGCAAGTTAGTTCACCCAATAAAGGACTCTGCTCCCAAAGATCACAAACAACTTCTAGCTTTCAAAGATTTATTGTAAAGATATGATAAGCTGCAAATACAGGCATCTCAAAATGAGATTCACGAGATACACAGGTCCAATTACATACATGTGCTCTCGGAAAGCCCTCAGACGAGCAACAGAAATCACTAACACAAGTTCTAAGAATAATAAAGCTATCAGCATAGACGCATATCTCTCCTTCATTTAGGTTGGAGGAAAACGCAAAGGTTAGGCTGTCCCTACCCTGCTCTAGATGGTATCCCTACTTAACCAAATCCCAACCTAACAAAGGTGTCAGCAGTGAATGACCCCCAAGGGAAGTCACCCACTCTAAGTCTCTTGGTGAAAACCTATAGTTCTCCAGTCATGACCCCTCTCTGCCTACCCATCCGCTCTCTCGAGGGTCCTCAGGTATCTGCTCTAACTCCACCCAGGGGTGCTGTCCCTAATACAAAACAGTCAACAACATTTGAGACGCCCCTTGCGAAACGCCTCTCACGTGGTGTAGCTTCAGGCTTTTTCCATGATGCTTTGTATTGGGCCTCAGACGTTAGAGTTGACCTTGCTTCTCAGGCTCTTCTCCGGCCCGCTGATACCCCTTAAACATTCCAAAACCCTCCTCCATGTCTGGGCCGTCTACTGAACAGACCTCTATTCATTCATTTATAATTGGATCCCCCCTTTCCTGTTGCAGACAGATATCTGCCGCCAAGAACCCAACTCTCATAGACTTCTAAAAAGGCTTGCAACATTTCTCAGCCCAGACATGTACGTGTAAATCAACGTTAAAACATTTCAGGCCTACAATATTTCTCATTATGATTATGGCATTCAACTTCTTCATTTAATTAAAGCATGTTAATACTCTTATTCTATTATTCAATAAACATATTATAATTCATGGCCCATTTAATGCGATGACCAAACGTTAATACAATCTGTGTCGTGAAAAGAACCACCTTCCCTTTTAGCTCCAGCTCTGGCCCTGAGGCCTACCACATTCTGCGTTTAACCACAGACCATCTTACATTTTAACAGCTACACGACATAGATTCAAAAAATAATCACGTCTAATAAAATCATATAGTGTCACACATTTCTGTATTAGTTCCACTTCTACTTAAATCTCTACATTAGCTATACATTTAGAATATAATTGCAGGTACTATTAGCACTCATGGCATTTCTCCTCATGATTTGTGCTTACTACAGGTAAGTGTGGTGCACTCATACATTTAAGTCAGTTTGCGCTCTCTCAACTGTAAGACCAGGTACTGCAACCTACTAGCCCAGGGTTTCTCCTATTTCTCTATGCGCTCTGAGGTCCTGCTTTGCCCAGCTCACTCCACAAATGGCCAGATTTTAGAGCTGTTCAGCACAATCGATGGAATAGTTATTTTCTTGTTTAGCCATATCACTCATGGCAACTGGCTATACACTGGTTAGTGAATTATTAAAAACATATGCTTGGGGACCCCTCTGCTGATAGACAAAATTAAAGTTTCATCAACATTTACAAACATTTCACTTTTTGAAGTCGGGGCAGCTTTTGGAAAATTCACAGGCATTGCCTGACGTGAAACTTCTCTTGAAAAAAGTATTACGTAATAATGTACGACCAAGCACTTTTTTGCTAGAGAATTAAAAGTGAGTTTTTGTTGACATTTATTTCTGATTTTACAATCCTTTTCGCAATTTAAATTTTGCAGACATCGCAAACTGTGCAGAGCTAGTAACGTTTTGCAAAAACTTCACAAAGTTTCCAGAGGAAAGGTCTAGCCCTCCCTTTGAAGACTTCATCCGTTTTCCACTTACAAAGGAGCTGATATATATACACCCACACCCAGTAATCTTGGAATAAGCCTTTTTTGCTCAGTACACAGCCTCCCTGCTGCTCTGTTGCACATGGGTAAGCACCTGTTAAAGGCAATGACACTCAATTGAATTCAGAATGATGAAGGCCCCCTGTCTCTGTCTTTTCCCAAGATACTATATCCATCCCAGTGTATATCAGGATGCGGAGTCTGATTTACAAAGACATTTCGAAGTCTAAATTCACAGGTTTATGACTGGACTTGTGAACTGTGAAGTTTTCAGAACCAGTGGGGTAGCAAGGTCAGGTGGTACCCGGTGCGAAAAATTTCTTGTCACCCCCAATTTGACAAAATGGCAAAAATATGTGTTTAAAACACATATTCCTGTCATTTTGTCACCCGTTCTCAGCAGCCGCGGCCGGTAGTGGGAGTACCTGCCGGGCGATGACGTGGAGAGGGGGAGGGGCAGGGTGGGGAGTAGTAATGTATGGATTACGGAGTTTTACAGGTAAGTAAACATATAAATAAATAAAACGAATTTTGTTGCGCGCACCGCATCGCATTTGGTGATGCAGTGCACGCAACGAAATTCATTTTATTTATTTATACGTTTACTTACCTGCTAAGATCCGTAATCCATACATTACTACCCCCCCACCCTGCCTCTCCCCCTCCCCACGTCACCGCCTGGCAGATACTCCCACTACCGGCTGCAGCTGCTTCTCAGTGATGTCACCCGGGGCAGCCTGCACCCCCCCTTCCTATGTCACTGTTCAGAGCTTGTCAGCAGGTCTCCAAAACTCATATGCAGCATTTTTCTCAAGAGTACTATTGGAATTCTTTTTTTATTCCCTTTGCCTATGAGCCAGTACACAGATGAATGTTTGTTCATGCGAAAATCTCTAAGTAAGTGCAAAACCATCAATTTTCTCCAGAGAGGGAGAGAGGGAGACAGAGAGAGAGAGAGAGAGAGAGAGGGGGAGAGAGAAAGAGGGAGAGAGAGGGAGTCTTACAATCAGTGCACATGTATGTATGTGGGATTTCTAGAACACAAACCTAGCCAAAATGCAGCCGAGCACTAAAAAGGGAGCGGAATATATCCATTACTTGCTGGTATTACCAGTCCATGTCTTTGGAGGTGATATGCTGGGCTATCTGTGGCACGTGGAGGGAACGCTTATATCAATAATGGTCAGATTGTGGCAAAGTTGTTAAAGTGCGTGTCTTGCTGTTATAAATACCCACCAAGACGGAAGTGAGAGGAGAGGATATAATAACCGAGGTACAACTGGACAAAGCAGTATTTCAGGTGTCCTGAAACTCCAGACACCATTCTGTGTGATATATGTTTTGTTATGTTAATTGGGTTTTGATATAGCGCACCACTTGTTCCGGAAGGGACATCTCGGCGCTTTAACAGGCAGGACATGAGAGGGTGTCTTGTCTTGCTGGTGCCATTATGGTGTAAGATGGTCATTGAAGAGATGGATTAAGGGTGCCACCACAGTCCCACTGTCTGCTTTCTGCTTTTTCTGTTCTTCACTTACTGTCCTAAATTTTACACTTAATCTGGGCCTCTATGGGTTCGCCCAGTATTAGACTGACACTGACTGCACTCTCAGAGCCTCTTAATGTATCACTCTTTGCCCCCACCTGTAGAACTGCCAGATTCCACCGGTAGAACTGCTCCTTCCTGTAAAGCACACGGCGAATATTGCATCATGGTGCGAGCAAATTTGTGACAATGATGAGATAATCTGGCACAGAGATGGGATATTCAAACATAATTATAGCACATTATACGCATAATTATACATTTTAGCATGGTTATGGGATATGTTTGTATAGGAATTTGATATTATCCCACTTACATAGCTATTGGGGCACCATAATAGAATATTATGGCACAGAGATGAGGTTTTCCAGTATTGTGATATATTCTGGAACAGTGATACTCAAAGTATGGCCCGGGGGCGGCATGTGGCCCTCCTGACTTTACATGCGGCCCCCGGGGCAGCAGAAGCACTGAGTTGCCGTTTACTCGACTCAGCACTAACATTAACAAAAAAGTTAAATATACAGCAAGCACTTATTTAAAGGTTAATTGCAGTTTACCTCAGGAACCTCAGCGGCATGTGCAAGATGTGGTTTGATGGCAGCCTCAGATATCCATATGTTTTTTGAGTGTCCCCGTATAACACCTTATTGGGAGGCCATAGGTAAGACTCTCACGGCATCATTAGGTACCCCAATTAGTATAGATTTACCATTAGCGATCTTTGGAGTTCTGAGGACAACTAAAAACATAGCTAGAAACCTGGTCTTCTACACGATCCTTTTAGCAAGAAGAGAGATCTGCAGGAGATGGAAGGATTCCATCCCCCCTTCCCACGGGGACTGGCTGACATCAACGCTACAGACTGCACGCATAGATCTAGCCAGATCAGGAAACCAATGCAAAAGGACCTTTTGGCATTCGATTGTATGGTCTCAATAAAGACCGGGTTTATTATTATTTATTTATTTTTATTTTTTTTCCCCGGGTCCAATGATTATACTACTATGGTGCCAACTCAATCGTATCCGGTCATATCCCGGCCCTGGCCCAGCAGTAGGCCTCCCCACTGGTAGCCTAAAAGAATTTCAAGCTGAGACAGTTGCGGGATCTGTGGCTCTCCTCTCGAATGAAATGATTCCTTCCAGTTACTATACTGTGTAAACTTGTCTGATGCTTATTCTAAATGGCTTTCAAAAACCATGGTGGATATGAGGACTAAAACAAAAAAAACAAAAAAAAAAAAAAAAAAAATTGCAGTTAAGGAAATTAAGTAACTAGGCCCTTAACTTTAGGAACACCTTCAGTAGTAAAGACAGCCACTAGATATACATGCTTTGCTTCCCAACACCCATATTACACCCCCGCTGGCATCAGTACGGCCCTCGGTCACACCATAGAACAAATTTTGCAGCCCCTGGGAAAACATATGTGAGTACCCATGTTCTGGAACAATAATGAGAAAGAAACACCACTGTACAATCAAAGAAGAGTAGAGCACAGTTATGTGACATTGTGGCCCTGTGCAGGAAAAATCGAGAATCTGCTGTAGCCTACCCTCCTTTCCCCACAGTGGAGTGATAACATGGTACAAAATAAGATATCGTTCTATATCAAGAAGACTAATCTAATGGCAGTTGAATCCTAATCCTAACCTCGATTTGGAGAGGTTTTGGATGTTAGACACGGTTGTTGTTCTCGAGAAAAGGTGATGGTTACGTGGAAATCCATGCACACAAAAGGGGCAGAGACAAAGGATGCAGTGGGGGTTAGATATCGGAAGTGTGGAGTTGTGTTTTTGTAGAGATGAGAGATACACAACGGATAAAGCATGATCGGTTGCATTGCAATTTGTAGAGATATATGCAACAAATATGTATGCCTGTTCTTATCTAACCTCATGGTCTACATTACTGTATTATTAAGTTGTTGACAGTATTCTCGAGCATAGCAAAGAGGCGTAACAAATGGGTATTAAAATACCAAGACACATGGCAAGCCCTGGCACAAAAGCCCCTGAGAAACAGACAGATACATCCTGTGTTTACGTGGCACACCCAAAGCTGCCAGGGTGGTTCCTCTGGAAGCAGGCATGCCACACAGGAGACACAATGGGTGCATTAGGAAGAGAGCTGTGTGGGTGATGGCCGAGGGAAATCATATATTAGAAAGAAAAACAAAAAGTATGGGATTATTCCATGGCATGTGTTAACAGTAGGAGGAACTGATTTGAGAGTCTTGCTCCACAACACCCTCATGCTATCATATCATAACAAACATCTCTAGGGCAGCTGTACAAATTGGCACTCTGAAGGTAGTTATTATCAACAATAATATACATGCCATGAGGCAGGAGGAAAAAGTAAGCAAGCAAGTGATTTTCCTCTGCACCCAACACTGAAAATGTAGACATAGCTGACCCTCCCAGTTCTGTATATAAAGGTCACAGACTGCAGGCACTCACCTGCACTGTGGGTCTCAGATAGTGCCACCTGCCTGCAACAATCTGACACCATGTCTCATTCTATCCACTCCAACAAATCGACCCTCATGCAAAGCAGCAACAGCTCAGGTGGTAGCTTTGGTGGCGGGCGATTTAGCTCAAGGGGCGGTACCAGTGGTGGCGGCTACATCATGCCTAGTGGGGGGTTCAGCACTTCATCGGGCAGGGTCTTTGCAGGGGTACCTGGTGTACACTTTGATGTTGGTTCTGGTGAAGGCTTTGCAGGTGGCCATGGGGGGAACTTTGGGGGATACCAAGGAGCAGGCTATGGAGGGGGAGCTGGAGGAAACTTTGGTGGTGGAGCATTGTTTTCAGGTGGTGGAAGCTTTGGAGG
Source organism: Lissotriton helveticus (assembly GCF_964261635.1). Taxonomy (NCBI): domain Eukaryota; kingdom Metazoa; phylum Chordata; class Amphibia; order Caudata; family Salamandridae; genus Lissotriton; species Lissotriton helveticus. The sequence continues at coordinate 1,915,589,055 of NC_136065.1, forward strand.
TTATGCTGGTGGGGTTGGCGGTCACTACGGAATGGATACTGTTTTCAATGTCAATGAAAAGCAAACCATGCAGAACCTGAATGACCGACTGGCCTCCTACCTGGACAAAGTGCGCGCATTGGAAGAAGCAAACGAAGAGCTGGAGAGAAAGATCAGAGACTGGTATGAGAAGAACCGTCCAACTACCCCTAACAGGGACTACAGTAAATACTTTCAAATCATTGCAGATCTGCAAAAGCAGGTAAGAATCTTCATTATTTTAGGATAACTGCAGCTATAAACTCATGCTAATTCCCAGCAAACCGTCAACACAGTGAACACCTTTTACTAGTTACCATGACCATGGGTGTAACCAAGTACACCTGCACTAAACGTGTACCTCCAAATCTCCTGGAAATTAGTTTTTCTTAAGTACTTAATTTAGGGAAGGAAGGGGACTTCTCACTTTCCTTGTATCCATTGCCTACTTTCACCTTTTTTTTGCTATCAATAATGTAAATGTAGTATACTTGTAAAGCGCACAGCTGCCCCAGCAACGGGGCGTCCCGGCGCTGTATAACTCTGGGGAACCCATCCTGGCTTTCCCTGTGGGATGGAGTCCCCAAGGTGGAGCCAGGCATCCCCTGAATTGGTGGGACCGTTGTGGAGATTAGGCAAGCTAATGCCCAGAGTTGCCGAGTGGAACCCCTGATTAGAGTAAGCACCGAAGCGAGAATTATCAAGTCCGCTAACCAAGGTCCACGACCCTGCCGCGTCGGGAATTGAACCCTGGTCCCAGGCTGACTTCTGCTCTCAGGCCTGCCGCCTCTAACCAGTGAGCCACACTACTCTACATACTACACATGCTTTCTAAATATTGGGTTATTTCACGTTTCTTTTTGGGTTAATCAGGCCCATACATACCTTTTCACACTGTTTAAAATTTGCTTCTATTTATTTTAGATTCTGTTGCTCAAATATATGTAGTTTAAGTATACAAAATGCTAAGTCTGACTAATATGCCTGGAAATCATTTTGTTAATCTATATTTATTTTATTAACCTAGATACTAAAATTTAGTCTTTGGGCACACTATGTATTCCGACATAAAACAGTGAATTAATATTTTCCAACGAGCAATGCCTTTCTTTCTTTGACAAAGCTGTGTACTGTCCACTATCTTTAAACATGGTTTCCAGCTCCCACCAAGGCCCTGACCACATTAATGCGTAGCTATTTATACATTCACAATGCTATTTCCTTTGATTGACAATGAAAGAGTATGGTAATTAACAGAAGCCAACTAGGACAATCGCTAGAATCCCATGAAAAGGAAGTTCCAACATATGACACACATGACCAGAAAATATTAATCAATATTAATCAAATGAAACTAAGTAATGAATTGATAGTTTCAATTGAAACCATAGGTCTGTCACGGTTAGACATTGTCAATATAAGTTGAAGTCAGTGTGTCTAATACAATCCCAGTCCTTAGACATGTGTAAATAGTATCACATTTTTAGTTTAAGAGTCATCACCTCATTTTTCCATCAATTTCTCCGGGTACTGTTAGCCCAGTAAATTGGCTTAGTTTATTATATATGTTTTATTACATTTATACCCCGGTTGTCAATGTATACTTTTATGAACAAGATGCAATTAAATGGATCTCATGGCTATATGAAATAGATAGCATATTAGTAGGTATTGCTTTAGTGGCCCATTCTGGTAGATTGTATTAAAAGATTGACTGGTAACTGAGAAAACACTAAATATGCAGATGGCAGAAGACAAAATGCTTTAATTTCAGGGTGAGAGTTCCTTTTATTAGACCCTCGGTGGGGATGTACAATGGTTAAAACATAGAGGGGCAGATTTACAACAAAGTAACGCAGCACGGTGCAGGAAGTCATTTTGCTGCGCCGTGCTGCGTTAGTTTGGAAAGCACAGAGATGCGGCATATTTACAAGAATATGTCGCATCTCTGCGTTTCTCCTGCGCTGGCGCACAAACTGCTGCCATGCGCCGGCGTTGTGGGGAAATTGTTTTTGTGCAGGAAGGAACACCTTCCTGCACAAAAACAATCACAAGACATTTTTCCTCGTTGCACCTCGCTACAACAACTCTATGGTGGCGTAGCATTCACACGCATCTTCCGATTTATGATTTCTCGTAAATCTGGAGATGTGTCTTGTTCCATGGGTGTTGCGTGGGAACACCCACAGCAACACCCATGGAACGCCCCTTCCACGCACAGTGCTGCGTGTGAAGGGGCCATATTTACGAGGAGAGGAAAAGTCACGCAGGGTGACTTTTCCTCTCCTCGTAAATATGGAGGAGCCCCCGCGCCACCAGTACATCACGAAAAGTGACGTACTGGTGGCACAGGGGGCTTGTAAATCTGCCCCAGAGTTACTTCACTATTAACAAATGGCAGCTATTGTTCACACTCACCTATTAAATCTGCTGGTCTCAATTAACTAATATAAAATGTTTGCACTTTAGTGGACTGATTCACAAACTGCACTTTGAGATACATTTTCTACTAGAAAGTGCTAATCACAAACGTCGTGCATATTTATGCCTCTGCCATTACCTATACTTATGTGTGCCAAATTCTCCACCCGAATGCGGAGTCTCCCCATAAATAAGCATATATTTTAGTAGTTAATATAGGTAGGACACAGGGGAAAAGATTTAAAAAGAGGCAGACTTACTCAAAAAGAGATAGGATTGAGGAAGAATAAGAGAGGTTTAGGGAGGGCCACGGAGGGGTAAAGAGAAAACTAAGTCAATTTCTATAATCAGGGAATGGAGACAGGCAACTTAAACTCTTGTAGTTCATTTACACTCAGAGTTTGTGAATACTGACAATAGTGGAATACTGGCTCCGAAGTCTAAATAACTCAAAAGAATAAGTTGCCCTTAATGTGCCTTGAGAGCTGCATAAGAAGTTGTTCATTTCTGTGGAGCACATTGTGGGTCTACTACAGCCAGAATCCTTTGCAGAGTTATATGTTTACTGTTTTCCTCTGTAAATGATTGGAAGTAGAAAAGCATTGGCAAAGCTAATCAGCTTTGTCAATGGGGTTTGCCATTTTGTACACCAGTGTGGCTGCCATTCAAAATAGCTAAATATTAGTGGCGTGGAATGTCCTACGGTGGAGTGGGGGTAAAGTGTCATAGACTGGATTTGTTGGGGTAGAGTGTCGTAGAGTGAATTAGGGGAGTAGAGTGTTGTAGAGTTGAGTATAGGGGAGCAGAGTTCAGCTGTTCAGTGGCAGAGAGTGTTGTAGAGTGCAGTTTTGTAGAATGGAGTGTCATAAAGAGGAGTGGTGTAGATTGGAATGGGTTTTCAATTAGAGTGGAGTGGGTTGGAGTGGATTGAGGTAGTAGGGTGGATTGGACTGGAGTAGATTTGGGTGGATTGGATGGGGTAAAGTGGGTTGGATTGAGTGGAGTGGGGTGGATTGGAGTGGGTGGACTGGATGAGGTGGAATGGATTGGAGTGGGGTGGATTGAACTAGTGTGGGGTGGACTGGATTGGAATGGGGTGGATTGGATTGGAATGCTGTAGTGTGGAGTGGATTGGAGTGTGGTGGGCTATATGATTTGGATTAAGTATTAGGGACTGAAATGGGGTGGATTAGATTGGGGTGGAGTGGGGTGATTTGGAGTGGGTTTGATTGGATGTGTTTGATTAGACTGGAGTGGGGTGGTTTGCAATAGGATGTGGTGGATTGGATTGGGGTAGACTGGGGTGGGGGGGGTGGATTGGAGTGGGGTGGTGGAGTGGGGTGGAATGGAGTGGGGTGAATTGGAGTGGTGTAGTGGACTGGTGTGGGGTGGATTGGAGTGAAGTAGATTGTATTGCAGTGGTGTGGATTTGATTGGGGTGGGGTGAACTGGATTTGGGTGGAGTGGATTAGATTGAGGTGTATTGCATTGGATTGGGGTGGGGTGGAGTGGATTGTAGTGGGATAGGGTTGAATGGATTGGGTGGACTGGATTGGATTAGATTGGAATGGTTTGGATTGGATTGGATTAGTGTGGGGTGGGTTGGAATGGAGTGGGGCGACTGGAGTAGGGCAGATTGGAGTGGTGCTAATTGTTTTGGATTGGAGTGGGGCCGACTGGACTGGGGCAGATTGTTTTGGATTGAAGAGGACAGATTGTTTTGGACTGATGTGGGTCAAATTAGTGTGGTGCAAATTGGAGTGGGGCAGATTGTTTGGATTGGAGTGGGGCAAATTGTTTTGCATTGGAGTGGAACAGATTGGTTTGGGCCAGATTAGAGTGGAACAGATTGTTTTGGATTGGGGTGAGGTGGATTGGGGTGGATTGGATTGGAGTGGGGTGGGTTGGGGTGGATTGGATTACGATGGGGTGGATTGGATTGAAGTGGGGTGGATAGTAGCAGATTGGAGTGGGGGGAATTGGCATGCATTGGTTGGATTGCGGTGAGGTGGACTGGAGTGGGGCAGATGGTTTTGGATTGGAATGAGGTAGATTGGAGTGGGGCAGATTATAGTGGGCATATTGTTTTGGATTGGAGTGGGGTGGATTGTTTTGGATTGGAGTGGGGCGGATTGTTTTGGATTGAATGGGGCAGATTGTTTTGGATTGGATTGGAGCAGATTGGAGTGGGGCAGTCTGTTTCGGTTTGGAGTGGGGTAGATTGTTTTAGATTTTAGTGGGGCAGCTGACGTGGTGCAGATTGTTTTTGAATGGAGTGGGGCATATTGGAATGGGTAGATTGTTTTGGAGTGGGGCAGATTTTTTTTGATTGCAGTGTGGCAGATTTTTTGGATTGCAGTGTGACCAATTGGAGTGTGAAAGATTGGTTTGTTTTGGATTGGATTGGGGCAGATTGTTTTGGATTGGAGTGGGGCAGATTGGAGTTGTGTGGGTTGGGAAAACTGGAGTGTGGTGGACTTGAATGGATTGGATTCGATTGGACTGAGGTGAGTGATTTGGTTTGGAGTGGATTGGATTGGATTGAGTAGGAAGGATTGGTATGGGGTGTGGTGGGGTGGATTGGCGTGGATTGAAGTGAGGCAGATTGGAGTGGGGTGGATTGAGGTGTACTGCATGATTATGAATTAAAGCGCCATTTCAGAAATTACACATACAAAAGAAACAATGGCACATTGCAATAACAGAATCCTCTGTCTCTGAGAACAGCGCCTAAGATCAAAAACAAAAGAAAACATGAGTGCAAAGTGAGAAAAGAAGACCAGCCAAAATAAAAAAAAGCTAACTATAGAAAATAAATCTTTACCATTCTGTTTGTCCTGCTGGCACGTTTTTGTCAGTCACACACCTTCTGTTTGCAGGGCACTAAAAGTTAAAAAGAACCTACTAATACCTCAATCAAGTCGGGAGCAGCAGACAGGCACTGATTACATTGAATCAATCAGTGCATGGTCCGTATACCACAGAGAGGAACGGAAATTATGTTAGGCCTGGCTTGATCAATTCTGAGGCTGTAAAGTGGATTGCCACGCAATTCAACAAATGGTAAGCAATGGACAGGCTCCAAGCCCTTTTCTGTATACAAGAGAGTCTTGCAAGCAAGATGTATACACTGAGTGCATGTCCTCACAGGCTCGACCCTAACAAAAAACAGCTAAGGGACAGTTTATGAAACCGTTTATCGGTGAAAATTTCATGACAAAGAATATACTTTAGATTTATTTTCAAATTTATTCAACAAAAAGAAAATTAGAAAAAACTTTGGTAGGCACATTTTAATTTAAGGATACTTGTATATAGGGCTTTCTTTTGGGACAATACGTATATGCTGTTTGAGATTATACAAGTTGTCACTAAGTTAACTGAAGTTCCACAATGTCTGGCAAGCAAATTAAAGAAACAAATTCTTACTGTTATATGTAGCAAATATTATATTACGAAGTCAGAAGTAAAATGTTCAAAACATCTGAAATTTCTTATTCAGAGAAGAAAAAGTCACAACGTTTTATTGAATTGTATTGTTGTGCACTAGTCTATGTTGATATGGCAAAAAAAAAAAATGTAAGAAACAGAAATAATGAAAATAAACTACCAAAATAGATTACATGAATTATAAACCAAATAATAATAAATCATAAAAATATTTAATAATGGTACTTTTAAAATGCTTGATAAAATAAATAATAAAGCCTTTTGGAGATGTCTGTCCGAGGGAACACTGCCTCAAATAGATGAAGGTCTTCTGAATTTGTATTTGGACTAAAAAGTGACTCTTCCACAGAGAAGCCAACATACCAGATAAAAGGATGAAGGCAGGGGAGTGGGAACCATAATAGAAGGGTTCCTTTATATTGCAGACAGTTTATGTTTCACTTTTATTATTAGTCACAATATTTAATTTGTTTAGGTGTTTAAGTAACAAGCTTCTTATTTGCTGCTACACAATTGCCTTTGGTGCACCCCATCTGCAAGTGTGGTCGAAACCTACTGATTGCTCTGTTTGTGTTTTCCATTCTCCTGCTAAGATCATCAAAGCCACGACTGACAATGGGAGCGTCGTCCTCCAGATCGATAATGCTCGTCTTGCTGCTGATGACTTCAAGCTCAAGTAAGAAGAGAGGCGTGCAGTCAAAAATAGGAACTAGATCATCTGTCCTCTTTCTAATTCTTTCTTACAGTGAGAGACTAGACCTTCTGGTAGCAGTAAACTTTAATGTCTGAAGTCAAGGAAACATTTGACAGACTTAGTAACCTCATGCACGCCACACCATACCTCAATGACCTCATACAACACTGTCTTCTGGTCCCAATAATAGTTCAGCACAGGTGTTTTTCTAAGGCACATCAATTTCCACCCACATATAAGGCCCTGTCATCTCAGTACTGTTCATGCTTGCATTCTACTCTCACAGTGTAGCCATCTCCTGATCATGAGTGTTCTGGATAATGAATTACTGGGATCCACTCATTGCTCGACCAATGCGCATCGATGCTGTTCTGTGACACTGCCTGCTATTCTGCATTTTGTACCATCACACACAGTTTTGTCCATGCCCCCCAGTCCATATCTGTGGCACTTGTTGCCATTCTAGGACTGTTATCCTTGCATACAGCTTTGACAGTCTACACCAGCACTGCCTCACAAAGAGCCCTGATACTTCACTTTTGTAAGCCAACATACACTGCTCTGCTAACAAAACTTCATTCTGCAACAGCTCTGTACTGATCTGCAATGCTACACATAACTTGGCTATGGCGCCTTAATTCTGTGCTGTAAAGGCTGATTTGAAAATCACCCCCTACATATACCTGCTTGTGCATTTACTACCAGACCAATCTTTGATGTTATCCCAAATGTCTGCAAATGCATGTAGCATTGGACTTGCAGCAGGTCTAGTTTACTGCTTAATAATACCCAACAGACTCAGGGCCTAATTACGAGTCTGGCTGTCCTCGGACTGCCAGACTCGTGGTTGGGCAGCAGTGGCAGTCTTACGACCGTGATATTATGACCCTAGTGGTCGTGCCGCCCTCGCGGTGGCGAAGTTGTCCAGAGGCACCCATATGCTTGGCAGGTGGTCCAACCAAGCATATTACGAGTTTCCTCTCTGCCTGGTTTTCATAGTGTTTCTCTTCCATAAAAACCCTGGCAAAGAGGAAACAAAGGCGGCCCTACAGGACACCTTGTCCCCCCGCCAAGTGGATGCACAGGGGGGCATAACATGTGCCCCCCTGTGTGTATGCACAGAAGTTCCAGCACAGCATTGACTTTTCTGTCCGTGCCGTGCTGGAACTTTTTTTGACGTTCCCATTGTAGTGGCTATTTTATAGGCACCGCCATGGGAACACCAAAGGAATCGCTCGCCAATGACAAAAAAAAACATTATTTGGCAGGCGATTCTCACGCGGCTTTGGTGGTGCGGTGGCGGGGCGATCCCGCCTCAGCACCGTCAAACTCTTAATCAGACCCTTAGTTAATCTAATTATTTTTATATTTCAAGAATAATGCAAAAAAATGTACTAAGGGAAAAGGAGAAGTGAATTATACCATTTATAACTAAAAGTTTCTTCTTCTTTATCCCCTGTCCTATCACATACTTTCAGGTACGAGAATGAGTCAATCCTACGCCAGAGTGTGGAGGCCGACATTAATGGGCTGCGCCGTGTCCTGGACGAGCTGACCCTATCCAAGTCTGACCTCGAGTCCCAGGTGGAGAGTCTGCAAGAAGAGCTCACCTACCTCAGGAAGAACCATGAGGAGGTAGAGTTCACTGCTGTTGAGCGGTCAGGGCAGAGCAATAAGAAGAATTGGCAAAGACCTCCAATTCATTTCAAAATAAATATTAGGGATTATAGCAATAAGGGCTTGATTAAAAAAAACTGAACATAATCTGTAATGTACACTCAGCCCACATATTTAAAGGAACTAAAATATTTTAGTTATTTTTTTGAGGCACCAATACTCATGGATGTGCCATGAGTATTGGTATCCGAATCAAACCCAGCATGCAGGTGGCCAATCAGTGTGCCTCTGTTGGGAGGTGGTGTTTCCAACAGCCTGATTCATCAAGCTGATTTGCGCTCGCCAAGGGCCAGATTCTGAGAATCTGGCCCTTTGCGAGTGCGATTTTTGCATTTGGTATTCATCATCCCAAATGCAAAAATCACTATTAGCGAAATCGCATATTTGCGAGGAATTGGATTTGAGGAATCTCTAATAGAGATTCCTTAAATGCAATTCATCAACCAAATAGAAATAGTGAAATCGCAATATTTGGTCTCAATTTACCACCAGGTCTGACTTGGTGGTAAATTGCGTAAATAGTGTAAAAAGCACTTTAGTGCATTTTTTTCTTTTGCATGTTACACACACACATGTCCTTTGGACATGTGTGTGCGCAACACCTGTTCAAATGTGCATTTTAGGGGTGCTACAGGGTGTCCTTTGGACACCCCTGGCACCCTTAAAATCGCTATCTGATTTGCGAGTAGCAAATTGCTACTTGCAAATAAGGGATACTCCCCATTCATTCCTATGGGCCTTTTGGCCCATAGGAATGAATGGGGAGTTATTCCTTTTTTTGCGAGTAGCAAATTACTACTCGCAAATAGAGAACATGTAGGAATCGCTATTTATTTAGCAATTCCTACATGAATACCGTTTTGCGTGTCCTCAATAGCGAGTCGCTATGATTCGCTATTAGGGCCACGCAAAACGGCCCCTTGATGAATCAGGCTGTAAGTTTCCAATGCCCACAGTGGATGTTTTGTTTCACTCCATCCTGGCACATCTGTTGAACAATGAACCCTCCTACAAGTGAATGTATTCACCAAAAATACTTTATATTATCTCCAACTGCTGACATTCTTTCTTTTCCCGCTAAAATCACGTTTAACCTGCTCCCTGGTTGCTCCACTGAAACAATGGTCACAGTTATAGCCCCTTCCCATTGTACACAAGGCTCTACAAGGGTGTGCGTTAGAGGGTCCTATCCAGTTATTTAAGCTCTACCACCCTTCCAGATACCTGAGGATGTACTACTTTAATCCATCCTAAAGCTGTCTGTTAGCAAAGGGACTTCTTGTATCCAACATAGACTCGGAGTTTGCTTTTGGTCCACCCCTTGTTTATGATTTAGTGGCTCTCTTGTCTATCACACTTCCCTATTCATGATTCAATGGCTCTCCTTCCTATTTTTGTGTTTGTCCTGCTGCTCAGGGACCATTTTGATCTTATTGTGATTTGGTATTTGGAGGCGTTATATCCTTCCACAATGGACATAAGAGAACTACTTCTTATTTTGATTTCAGCACTGCAACAGGCTACATTACTTTCTTTGCTGTTTCTCATTCCTCCACAACTTCATTACTTGTATTTTTTGCGAGGGATCAGAAGTTGTATTATGCTACCAAGCTGCTTGCTTTTTCTGATTGCCCGCCTAAACACGGACCACTCAGCATACTTTTTCATTTTTGAAAGGGCCCAGTAGCTCCACGCAGATTGCAGGCTGCGTGCTTTTTCTGATGTGGCCCCCCTATGCACCCAAAATCCATTTTACCCCCCCCCCTCCCCTCCTCCACAATTTAAAAAAAAAATGTTACTATTTTGCCAGAGCCTGGAAGCAGAACATTGAAAATGGACAGCTGGTTGTCTCCAATTTTCACAGCATTCCCATTTCGTACATATCTTTTTTTTAATATCAACATTCAGGAATTTCCGTCCGTCAACAGAGAACAGTACATTAAAAAACAAATATAAAGATGGCCGCTGCATATTCACTCACGCAAAGTGGTAGTCTTTGATTGATTTTCCTGTTGCTGAAAAATCATTCCAAGATGGCCACCACGCTTGCACACACCCAGTGGTCATCTAGTAATGATTTATCTTAAGGGAAAAGAAAAATCATTAAAAGGTAGCAGCCCTGCCTGTGTACACATACACAGTGGCTAGCTTTAAAAGGTTTTTGTTACACTTAAATACAAATCTTGCAAAGATATACTCCATTCCTGGACGTGCCACTGTTATCTGTGGTAAAAGTGCATTCAGTAGGTTTCCCGTGCAAGACTTATTTTCTTTGCCAATTCTTCTCTTTTGTATAAAGTGTCAGAGCCCCTTTTACATATGTTTCCCTCTTGTCAAGATAGAGCTCCCTGCAGCTAGGAACTAATATTCCCCTATACAGTACAATGTTGTTAACGTTTGGAAGGGTTTTGGTTCTAGAGTGTTCTATGGCATCTAAATGCTTTTGGTGCATCTTTGATATCTCTTTATAAATGAGGGTGGCGTCACCGGTTCTGTTTTGATCTGTCATTCAGGAAATGAAGTCCACCCCTCGCAGGGAGCAAGGAGATGTGACCGTTGAGATGGATGCTGCACCAGGGGCTGACCTGCTCAGGAGTCTCAGCGAGATGAGATCTCAGTACGAGGCGCTCGCGGACAAGAACCGCAGAGATGCGGAGGAGCGATACCTTCACCAGGTGGGCATCAGTTGCATGGTTCTTGATGCCACTACCTTCCCGTGGCACAGCTGGGCACATTTACTATTCTAATGCCACTCCTAGCTCTTTCAGAGTAAGAGACGTGCCAAGGTGGAATAATGGTCCTGAGATGAATGACAGGATGGCTAAGTGGGTTGCTTGGTCACTTCTGAAAGATCTGGAGAGCTAAAAGTCAGGAGTGTGAATCCTGAAAGGTCAACCTAGCCTTCCATACTTGTGAGATGGATACATTGAGTACCATTAAAATGGATCATGGTAAATCATGTAATATGCAGCATTTAGAAATGGCAGAAATGTAGCATGTGACTCATATTATAAACACGTTATATTATTGTTATTATACATGTTATTGTAGTACTTGTGTGAGAATCAAGCTGTCAAGGTGGAAATAATTGTGAATGCTGTAAAATTCAGACTGACGATTTTTTTTCCAACACTTTCTTCTAGAGTGCCGAGCTGAAGAGGGAGATCTCGGTTGGGGTGGAGCAGGTGAAATCAAGCAGATCAGAGATCTCAGAACTGAGACGCACCTTTCAGACCCTGGAGTTGCAGCTGCAGTCTCAGCTGGCCATGGTATGTTACTTACATGTGAAAGGAAGCAACACAATGAGCAGCAAACTCAAAAGTGTGTGCTAGTCAACTAGAGCATGTCCACCAACTACATGCATGAAACAAGGTTAGAAACAGCACACAATCAAATAAGTGACAGGGTTGATTTCATTATTTATTAATTTTGTTCAGATTATTTAATCTCTTATAATGTGGTAGATATGGGCACCATCTATGTCAGTCTTTGTAATCTTAATAATAATATATTTTTTTAGTTGAAACCCTTGTGGATTTTACTTTCGTTCATTAATAAGAAACTTCACGCTCATCTCGTGAATGTTCTCATCAATCTAGACCGGATTGAGGGAACTCGGTTTATCTAGCCTCCTCAGAAATACTTTTTTATCAATTACAGCTGGTACAAAAAGCTGCTGCCCGACGTGTTGCTAAAGTACCTAAGTCCTCATCTATTTCTCCTCTTTTATGCCCGCTCCACTGACTAACTCTCAAAAGCGCAGTGACATTCTGGCCATAGTCCATTGATGGATTTTATAAGGAATACATTATACTGCCCAATCAGACACTTTCTACATGAGACCCTACTAAGAATTCCTAAAACTCGGACAGTAAAGTTCGATGAGGAGGTTTTTTTCGCAGCCAAGACTTGGAATTCCTTACCAATCTTATTCCTTCCTCTCTGACAGTTACTGTATCAGGCACTTGACATTGACGGCTATGACATATACGGACTGGCGTCTGATCTTACATATGCTAGGAGCTGCCAGGCAGTCTATAGCTCTATTTTAAAAGCAATCACACCCTCCCCCGGGCCCGTAGCCACATGGTCACTCCACTTATGGCATGTCTTAGCCCTTGAACTACTTACTGCCTGTATCAATCACACGGATGCTAAGTTCACCCGCATCTGGCAGCCACTTATACACTATTTTTCTAAAATCGGACATTCCCGACTGATTCCCCTAGATTACGAGCTTTACAATTATTCGATGATCCTCTTGAACCTTACTCTAGGGGTCAGCAGCCGGAATCCCCAGCACAGTCAACTTAATAGAGGGGGCTTTGCCTCTTTCTCCCTTACTAGGCACCCGTTCCCCCAACACAAGGTATTTTCAACGCATCCTTTCTAAGCCCCGCCCCCCACCCTGAAGGGAGTTTTTTTTCTCACTTATCTATTTAAAGTTGAAGACATGCCCTTGCTGCTCTCCGGATCGAAATATTAAACGATTAGAGGACAGTGCGAGTGAATAGGGTCAATAAAACATAGCTGGATATTCATCCATTCAAGCTCTTTGACAACGACAGCGCCCCATATAACTCTTGGATTATTGGGTATTTCACTTTAGCCTTTCCTGAGGTGAGAGGTGTTCCTGGATAGCCTGTAAAAGGGTTGTAAAACAGTGTTCCTCTTTTCACTTCAGTTTGTTTTTCAGTGGATGATTTGGGGGTGCGTTGAAAGGTACTGGCTTTTGTCTTGCAAGTTCTAGCTGAAGCACTGTGCTATTTAAAATAGATCTTGTTCTTATTCCTATGTTTTTTTCTTTTGACAAGGATGCATGTCTTCAACCTCTTTGATTTTTGTTGTATGTCATATATTCAATAAACAGATTTGAAACATAAAAGACAGGAGTAATTGTCTATCCGGGGCTTTAAGGGTAAAGGAATACCCCATATTTCAAACAGGGTAGGGATTTTCCCTATTAAAAAATAATGCTATTCCCAATCTATTTAAAATCAGAAATGAATCTCCTTGAAGCTTACCCCTACTTTGATGTGACTTCCAAAGACCACTGACATGCACCGAAATTGTTGACACTTTTAGGTTTCCATGAGTGTTCTCCCAATTGTCTACTATGCAACAAATCTACATAACATATTATAATCTAAATGTAAACAATGTAATATTTTGGTTTGTACTTTCAGCGTGGAGAATATCATGGACGTTTATGTAAATATTAACAAAGTTCTGTTTTTCCTGCTGTGAACAAATGTTTGCTTGACCACCCCCTAATAATACCCATTGTATCTCCCCTGTCAATTGACGTGTGTTCACAAATATCTGAGAATTATGGATCTGAAACTCAGGATTTGATTTTTATAAATGCAAATTCAAAAGATTGCACGCCTTAGGTCTCCATAAGTGGGTAAAGAATTTACTAAAACGGGCCTTTAATGTTTATTAAATTCAGATTTTATCTGGTATCTGAATGTGATCTTGTCTTATCTGGACATCCTCTTCACAACGGCCCCAACAGCGCTGGGATGCCTGGCTTCACCTTGGAGGTGCCCAGGAGTGGGCATTTCACAGGGAAAAGCCAGGAAGGGTTCCACAGTGGTATGCGTACAGCGCCAAGACACCTCAGGGTATAAGTGCGCTATACAAGTACGAATTCATTTCATTTCATTTCATAAGACTGATGAATCTGTGGTGTATAATGACTATTATTTTTTTGGAATGATTAATTGAAGAATTTTTCATGCCATGACTTGCACATTCTGTCATAAGGCTTCCATTACTAAGAACTATGACTGAAGAAAAAGAAATACAGGGCGTTAGTCGAACACATTTTTGAGGAGCCAATCACTAGTAAGCATTCAGGGTGCTCATCCCTATACAGTTCCCTGGGCCAACTGCTGACCTCTCAGTTTATAGAGGTTTATTATAACTGGGAACCTGCAATCCCTGACGGACAGTATAAGGGTATTTAAAAGTCAGTTTGGAGTTTCATTATGCAAAAAGTTACTCTACCTTCATGCTCATTCCATTGCAACTCTTTGGTGACTTGTAATATCCTTATAATCTACGGTGGGGCACTTTCTGCCATATATAATATGGAAATCAATGGGCGGAGTCTCTGCCGTTTCTTCAGTTATGTCCATAGTTATATTGTCATCAACATCCAGTACCAGGGAGAGTCAATCCCAAACAGCCAACTTCACAAAGTAGCAATATGGTCAGAAATTACACTAGCACTAGTAGCAGTGCCAATAGTGTATCTAAACAAATTACTAGAGTCAAAATGTATACAATTCTCGATTAAATCATGGTATGGGCAGGGAGCAAAATCCACATCCATCAACACTGGTACCCTGAAGTAACACCCTGTTGCTACTGTGCAATTATGAGTTAATTCCCAATAATTGGGGACTAACCCTGCAAACCCGTTTTTTATGAATGATATTCCCTTTTTCATGGGGAGGAGGAGACCTGTCAGGGTCTGGGATGGTGTCACAGGAGGATAGTGCAGAACCAGCTGGTGAGTTGTACTCAGCTCCACCACTTCCATAGGAGAGAGTTGGCGTGGGGTCAGGGCTGTAGTTGTTTTACCTGTCAATGATCTGGCAGGTAAAAATGTGCTGAGTGTTTCTGCACTTGGAAAATCCAGATGTGGGAACATTTGGGCCACTTCTAATTGGATGAAGTAGTATTTCCCCTGGCATACGACTAACCAAACTTGTAATTGAGACACAATGGTGATGTGCATTAATTCCACACAAGATCACACATTCAATGTACAATTTAAAGAAAATAATGTGTTCTTCATTAAGTTGCTAAAAGACCCTGTAAGCCTTGACAGTATTCAGCAGAAGAAACCATGGGGACATAAAAACTGAAAATCACGTTTGCTTCATAAGGTGCATCTACCTGTGAATTCCTCAGTTTATTTGAAGGGCAATGGTAAATAAATAGATTTTCGATCTCCTAGCTTGAGTTGGATTGGTCAGCAGCACACGCAATCTTTTTTAAAGTCTCTTTTTGACGTTAGGTAGGATTGCCAGCTGGTCATCTCCAGTACTCTAGGCGCTGGCACTTGGTTGGTGGATGTGCACCGCACTGCTGATGTGCAACGTAATACCTACAGAGCAAACAGAAGATTGACTTGTAGCAATGTGCAGCTTTAAAAATAAAATAAACCCATGTGAGACACAGATTGCAGAACTTTAAAGAGATATCTGAAGGTTCTTTTAGTTGGAGAACATACCTTGCTTCTTAAGGAAGCTTGGTAATAATTCAAGAGCTGCCTATCCATGCCAGATCTTCACTACTCCTCCTGCCAGATCACCTAGTTACAAAGACATCTACCAATTCACTGCCAGCAGGTGAAAAGTTCTTACTTTTCTTACTCTGTAGTTAATACTCAAAATCGAGATCATGCAAATGGATGCTTGCATGTTTTTTAATGAGCCCGCTGTCCATCAATTTCACAGAATTATCCCAGGACTATACTTTGTGCTAGTCTGTTCTTTTTTATAGTGGACATTTTCACTGGCAAAAGGAGAGTATCACAAGGAATGTTCTCCTTCTAACCACTTTAGAGTAATATTCATATTTATCATATTACAAATTTGTCTTAGTGCATGGGCGGAACTCGGGCCCCTGCAGTCCATACAGCACGGAGTGCGGTGCTAACCTTCCAGGGTCTGCAAACCACTTTAGGGGTCCCATTAAGGCAAAGACCAATAAATATCTGTCAGATATGGGAGACTCAGGGGTCCTATCGTTTTGCGTTGTGCCACTGCCTTAGTCGGGTTACTGGACGGCGTTCTAACGGCATCGGGTGCGTTGCTCTCAATGTAAGTCCTTGTTTTGGGCAAATGTATCTATAGTGTGTGAATCTTAAAATAGCTCCTCTTCAAAACAAAGATGGATTCATCGAGTTTCAGAAAAAATAGTACCAATAAGCAATGCCCTTTCAATACAACCATCACTCCCTCCAAACCATCACTCCCTCCAAGCCATGAATAAGTTCGAATCTAATTTAGTAGCTATAATTATTTTACAACTATATTATGTTCAATGTTTTCAGCAGGATAATCAAGGGCTCTGCAACATAGTCCGCGAGGGCAAATCCATGCTAAATTTTCAGGCTAGTTGCTGATGATGTTAATAACTTGGTCCCCTGAGTGGTATGCATTACGTATCCTACGCCTATGTTCTGAAAATCCCACACGTTGGTCACCCTGAGTTCTCTGCAAGTTAAGGAGAGGAGGGGAGTAAGTGAGTGACAGTGCACCAGTGTGCCTAATAGTCAAACCTGCTTGTATATTCTAATCCACTATAAATGCTCCATTTCACATTTGTTCTTTCTCAATTTAGCTGCTATTAAATGCTTAAGATTAGGGTCCCAGACTACTATCCCACAAACTTCGCTTTCACTCAATATATACATTATTTGCTTTTTTCTTAATTTAAACAAAAATAATCGTCATTTTTATTTCTACATTTGGCTTCTTAATGTTATTTTGAGCAAAGGTTAAAAAAGCTATTTTTTCTGCAATTTCCTCTGTCCTAACTTCATTGGGGTTTCAAAGGCTACAGATAGCGACATTAGGACCATCTGCCAATTTTGATTTCAGCACTAAAGCTAAAATGTGCACAAACTGCGTTTGCGCCTGATTTTAAGCAAACTGAGCGTGGATGTTGGTGTTTTGTCAACTCAAAGCCCTTCAAGTAATGTTTGGAGGAATTAATGTGGGAAAACGGGTAAGTACAACCGAAAATGCGAATTATTCCCCATTCCGGCATAGACAACTTAAGATCACATGCAAAAGTGAGCCGGAGTATTACAGTCATCACACAGCAATAGTACTTATCCTCAACAAATCCAACACGCTCAATATGACATGTCATATTGAATTGGATTTGAATTTGACAGGTAGTATATTCCCTGCTAAATTTATATTGTCACTCATGCTCGATTTTACTATGTCTAACAATCACTTCTAGAATTTCAACACTATTAATGCACTCTCTAAGTGGAATGCATGAATTTCATCTAGATCTTTACATTTAATTTAATAATTAGTCATTGAACTATAAATAGTGTAATATCCAGGGTGTAGGGTCTAATCGAATTCCTGTCTCTTCCTGTAAAACGTTTCTCCTTTCTGGGCGGAAGTAGTCTTCTGCAGGTCCTTGAAAGACTGATGAGTTGTCATTAACTTTCATTCATTATCTGTGTCTAGAAACAATCGCTGGAAGCCAGTTTGGCAGAGACCGAAGGGGCCTACTGCTCCCAGCTCTCTCAACTCCAACTGCGCATCAGCCACGTCGAAGAGCAGCTGGCACAAATTCGGGTGGAGATGGAGGAACAGAACGAGGACTATAAACGACTGTTGGACACCAAGAGCCGCCTGGAGAAGGAAATCGAAACCTACAGAAGTCTTCTGGATAGCGAGGGCGGGTAAGGAACATTACGCAGGTCTCTGTGCCATTTTGTGAGCGATTCCAGTCCCCCCAGATTAGTTGAATGAACGTGGAAATGTTGTTGCTTTGCGAAGTTGTGATGTTTGTCAACTTTGCACTTCCCCTTTCACACAGAATTTCACACAAAAGAACGTCTGTCCTGGAGATTTTTCCTGCCATACTGCTCCTATATTGGCAATACAGTGATCCCACAAATTGTTAATTTAACTTTGTTTTTTTCTGCATTTAAAAACAACTGTCCAGAAGTCGCAAAGTTTTAAAGAAACTTTCTGGAGTTAGTGGAACGAAACTCTTCCCGCTTGGCACACCCTTATTTTCAGCATCAGATCCCCAATGTCAGCCTTTCTAAGGGAGGGCCAGGAAACACTCGGGGAGCTTGCAGCATGACTTAGTTTAACTGAGATAAAACAGGAACTACTCCAAAAACGAACGATAAACCGAGAACTAAAGAGTTTCCCAATGGTCTATATACTGTGGCAAAGAAAAGCACTATTTGTAAAGCATCACAGGAGACTATCTGGCACTTGACAAGAAAATGGATACCTAATATCTTTTTGGATTTTGGTGTCTTGTCCAGAGAGTCATTTAAATAGTTCAATGTGGTATGGAATAGTACAGTATGGTACAGTACAGTACAGTATGTATAACATGGTCCAGTGGTGCCCGAGGCCGCCATGAGCCATGATGAAAGCAAAGAAAATGGGCCTGTTTTCTGCTAGTTGGGTAATCAACTGAGCCATAATTGGAGATCTGAAGCCGCCTATGACACCTGGACGCAGATGGCACTACAATTGCTGCCTTGCTGTCAGCTACAAACATGGCTTGGTATGGTATGACATGACATGGCAGACTTCAGGCTACACAACCATCAATCCAGCATTTTTCATCTCCAAATGAAATCTGTCACTTGTAACTGCAACTGTAAATGAGGGACACTTTACAATAATACACACTCAAACATAACATTTTGCTCTCTGGCTTTACAGGATATCTGGTGGTGGTGAGAGTTCATTTTCAAGTGTAAATCGATCAAGTGGAAGCTCGTCTGGCGGCAGCTCTTCGATATACAGTTCAAGAACCGTAAGTTTATGACTTGAAGAGCTATTGGATCTGCAGGGTCTGGATTGAAGCTAGTTCTGGTTCACTGCTTGGAGTTTCTCAATTAAATAAAACACATCTTCAGCTGACAGGGTGGTGTTTGGTGGCCCAGTCTAAGGTTTATGATGATCCAGTGGGGACTTTGATTACTGAGAAGTCAGCTTGGGGAAAAGGGGGCTCCTACACAGGGGATTCAGAGCACCTAAGTTCAATAAACAGGAATCTGTGAGTCAGAGGATCAAAGTTTAGGATTTGACCGTATGTAATTTGTAGACTCCAGAACTAAATCCAAAATCAATAGGTGCCTGTTGATCATATTAACCAATCAATCAATGCCAAGTTCATAATAAAACCCAGTGGGTTGTCCATCTAACGAACACTGCCTGAGCTTCCTATCAGGGTGGTAGATATCACCATAAAAAGGAGGATATTGAATGTTTTACCCCACTGCTGCAGGCTCACAGCCATGTTGATCAGCTTTGCTTTTGTGAGGACTACCAACGAGTCTCTCACAGAAGCAGTAGGACAGCAATATTGGAAGATGGTTAGGGAAAGTTTGGTACCTGTGTTTTTGAAGGGCTTATTCTGTCATCAAAGAACTAAAACTTTGTAAGTAGAATTCTTGTAGGCTAAAGAGTACCGTCAGCTGTAGGCAAGGCGATAACAGAACCTCAGATATCTGGGCTGAGAAAGACAACAGCTTTTTGACTACAACTTCCCAGAGTATCTTTCATTATATTACAAAATTAATCCTGCCATTGCAGCTCTCTTATATGGTCGACTTTATCTTTTCTAACATCATAAAATTGGAAAAATACTCCCAAACTTCATGAAGTTTTTATACTGTCCAAAGTGCTAAAATCAATTTTGAATGATTAATTTGAAGGCATAATAATATCCATTTATATATATTCATATCTTAATATTACCAAAGTATTATGGGCCCGATGTACATATGGTTGGCTTTGCAATTACCAAATATTTGCGATTCGCTATTTCGCAAACACCCATGTACTAATGTGTCTTTGACACATTTTGGGATTCCCAGTGGGTCACACATAGACCTACCTCATTAATATTCATGAAATAGGTCTAGGTTTGCGACCCATTGGGAATCGCTATAATCACAGGGATGGGTGCCAGCATGTATGTGATTCCTTTTAAATAAAGCAATTGTTTTTAAATGCAGCCCGTTTTTCTGTACGAAAAATGGGAAGCATTTCAAAAAGAAAAAGGTTCCTTTTCATTTTTTAAGAGCAGGTAGTGTTCCATGGGATCACTGCCTGATCTTAAAAAACATTTTTACAAACATTCACAAAGGAACATTCACAAAAAGGAACGGGTCCATTGGGGACCCCTTTCCCTTTGCGAATGGGTTACCACCTACTTGAAGTAGGTAGTAAAATGCAAACGTTTTGCAACCGCATTTTGGACAAAAACCATTCACACATACCATTGCGATTCGATATTAAGAAGGGATTCCCTTAATACACCCCTTCCTAACACCAGATCGCAAACCCATTTTGCCATTTGGTAATAGGTTACTGAATCACAAAATTGGGCTTTGCACATAAATAATTCTTTTTTGCGGTCGCAGACTGCCCAATTCTGAGAATTGGGAATTTGTAACCTAAAAAAGCCTTGTAAATCTGGCCCCTAATTACAGATATGCATAGAATCATGTTGAATCTTATATATTGTTCAGGGCTTTATATAACAACCTACACGTGAACGGCTACATTGTCTATATATGTTGAGACATTAATATTTTATAGCAGATTAAATATTAATAAAATATGATGCAAGTGTATGAGGAATAAAATACGTTATGTTATCAAAAAAACACGAACACATATAATATTTTAACACATTATTGTAATGTATTGCACCATTTTTGGAGTTTTTCTATATATCTAACATAACCCCTCAAATACAGAATCAATAATATGGCAATGATTAGAATGGAGCACTAACAAATCTATAGGAGAATTTACGAGAGGCATTTCGCAGCACATAATGAAGTGTTGTGCGATGGTGTTGCCCAATGTTACCTTTAAAAGGTAAAAATAAATCCGAGCCATTAAACTCTACCTACTGTTTATGACGTTAAAGTCATAGTTTAAGACAAGGTCCAACACATAATTGTGAATGATACCTGCCAAACTGCTGGTGCATTGGGCTGTTAATCTATCTTGTTGCTGACTTTGTGCTCAATTAACACAAAATACATTACCATATAGTGCAGCAACCTATAATAAAGCATGGCAGTACACTCTGTATACGATTCACACTGCACACAGCACCTATGGTATAAAGCACCGTCAAAAAAAGAGTTATTCATAACCTGTATGCCACCAGCCAACATACTGGATTTGTGAAATATAACTTTAATCATTTAGTACCATCTAATGTTAAAAGCAATTTTGCAGGCCCGTGGAGATCCAAGTGCACCTTGATAATTGCGGTTTAAAGTGCCTGGCTCAAATTTAGCTCACGAGAAGATTTCACCCTGAACTCCAAAAATGTTATAACTGCTTATTTGAATTTTTGGCAGGAGGATAAACTCTAAAATATAAATGGGACATGCTAGAGGTGATAATTGTATCATCACAGAGACTTTTCATACTGTGACGTAACATGTTTCGGTTAGAATAAGCCAGCATCAGGTTGGTCCTCGTAAAATTCAAAAGCATTTAAATAACTTGTTTCCCACCCACTTATGAGTAAATTACATCTTATTAGGGCCTCTATTCCCTATTGTTCTGATTCTCAAACACACCTTTATCCCAAGCTCATATTTTCATTTGTTCTGACTGTTTTTATATTCCAGAGCACATCAAAACAAGTAAGATGAACAACAACGATGATTTCTGAAAGCTGAATGAAGCACCTCAATAAAAGACAGAAGACGAAAGAGCACACTTCTGCAGACCACTTTGTTACACGTTCATGGGGCGCAATAAAACATGATTTCTATGCAAGCTTTTCTAATGCGTTTTTTCTTCTATATCTTGAAAGATTGTTTGTCTGGCATGAAGGCAATAAAACAGGAAACCGAGAGAAACCCCCCTTCTCTGTTTTTTAAAAATAAATATATCATATTTGGGGGGGAATGGTGCTGATGAAAAAGGAACCATTCTTGAAACGTTCAGAATTTTCTAATGCATGAGTTCCTCTTGGTTGATTCCTGCTGCCACCTAACCCTATGCTTCTGAGATGATTAATTCTTTAATTGGTAAGAGAATGTTTCTCGGCAGGGCCTCCCCCAGCAGGATTGTTTCTAGTAAGTCTACTTCCTTTTTGTATGTGTTATTCACCTCTAATCTCAGTGCCTTGAATTGTTTCTCTGAAGGCCTTTGCATTCATTACATGATACTTTTTCCGATTCTCTGTCAACGGGAAACCACAAATGGGATCCGGTTGGCTGAACTTTGTGAGTTTCTGTTTCTTCTATCAATCAATAAAAGGGTGTTCTGATGCAAATGTAAGCATGGCCTGTTGTTACTTACTGCCTCCACTAAACCGTAGCACGATATAGAACTCTTTATTTCAGACAGCAAGCTCCATCAAGGGATGTAAACACAGCGACCTTACTGTTGGGCAATGCTTGATTTGTAAGTGCCAAGGGAGTAAGTGCCAGGGCCACTCTCGGAAGGTCACTGCAGCCTGCAACACCCACTGACCCTGCCAGCGCTGCCAATGACTGAACCAACACAAGTACTAACCACTGCACTCTTGCAAGTGTGAACATTCAAACTATTTCAGGCTACCCAAAGCTTTAATAATGGTGCGAGTGACAGGTGTTATTCATGTTTAATATATATTGACTTATTAAGCACTGTTGTTCTTATCTCAAATGTTGACTGACAGCGCCACCATGCTGTGGACTGTCACTAGAGTCAGTGCTGCCAATTAAGTGCTGGTGCCGAGCACCGGAAACCACCGGCTCAAATTAAGCACTGGTGTTGAGATGTAAGTAGGAGCTTCCAAGAATGGTTAAGACTTGTGATTGAATTATTTTAATAGCAAGAGTGAAGAAAGACTGCATGGAGTTCTTCTCAGATTTTTTTCATGCTCTGAACAGCCACCACTCCTAATTACCAAGTTGTAGCCACTATTTTCTGGCAAGTTTTTACTCCTTTGTCTTCTCTCTTCTTTTTTCATTCCGTCCCAGGCATATACCGACACCTAATCCCATCAGTGTTCTAGGTTGCCTCGGTAACGTGGTACCCTTATTCTATCCTGTAAGATGCTTGTGTCTCTCTCTCGCAGTCCAACCTGAAGGCTCTGGTTGAATAGCATCTCTTTCCTCTGTAGTGTGATATAGAATGGCTTTCTCCACCTCTGCATAGTCAAAATATACTAGTAGACACCTTCCCATAGCAAAAACCCCACATTTCGGAGCAATTGCTGCAACCTGGTATCCTACAGTGGCCACTTAGGATGATGCTGTATGGCAGCTCCATATAGTATCAGCACTTTCAGGATAAGTTATTTGCCTGTAGGAGAAGTGGTGATTGGCCAAGCGTCAGTAACAAAGACTGTATCTATGTCATGATTTGATATGCAGTCGGCATTTAAAATAACATCACAACTTGGGGTATCTTGGCACTGAATAACAAATGTGTTTATTACCCAACTCAATAGACATCAGAAGGATTTCTATATGTGATCATGATATGGAACACAAATTACAGACATGGAGGCTTTGAGCCACCGGGCCAAACTCTAGCTTTGGGAACAACAGATGAGGCATTAGTGAGCACGAAGACGCGGTCACATTCACTGTAGCGGGGGATGGAGTTGAGATTGAGTGTGTGGTTGTAAATCTGAATCAGAATACTCATTGGATATGTGAGTTATTCAATAATCAAAGTGAAGACAAAACACAGAAACAGCAGTATCTTTATACTTTCAAAGATAACTTTGACGAATGAGCACCAGCTTATGCCAATGTGAGGAAAATGAAGAGAATCGTCAGAGATGCCACTTACTGATGTGTATAAGGCTGAGGAAACTTCTCATAGCCTGGCATAGAATAGTTTTCTAAGGGCAGGGCACCCATACCCCAGGCGGCAAGCAATTTAAGGATCAACTTCCCCAAGAAGAAACAACAGATGATGAACTTGTTGGTGCAGGCACACAACCATAACGTATATGGATCCTCTGAGTAATCTCTGAGTGACACAGACTAGAGAGGAAAATTACCGAAAGCCATTCCGGTGCAAAACCACATGCTAAGACTTTTCTCTCTGGGAATTGAGTGAGGTTTTATGGTGTGAAAGGTGCATAGCACAGATTGTCTACAACTGCAAATGGCAGCATGTTATGGCCTTACTAAACATGTCTGCATTCCAGTTGACCAGTCATCAAATCATTTCTACTAGATCGAGTTGTGTTCCATGATTTTTTATGTCTGCATATATATCCGATAATACATGAGCACACCAAACAAGAGCAATTTTATTTATTACTAAAAAATGGAACTTAGGTGACTAGCTGTATTTAGACCCTATAGAAGCCAGTGAATGCATGTCTTTTTGAATTTTACTGAAATGATGGATTTAAATCTGTGCCTCTGGTGGCACATTCACTCTGTTTATAGTGAAGTGAATGGCGGGTATTCCACCATTGGAGACTCCTTCACTTCCACCATGTACCCTGCCAGTGAACAAAACTTAATCCGCCATAAATGGTGATGGAGAGAGCACCTGCTCTAGAATGGCTGATCAACCATCATGTCTAGCAAAGCTACATCTGTAGATGATCCACCGTGCAAAGGGTGGCCAGTTCTTCGTGAAGGGTAAATATAGCATCACGTGCAACATCTCCAGTAGGTGAAAAGACTATTAGGGCAAAGAAACTGTAGGTTCAACGTGGGAGCTTGTGTCCAGTGTTCACATTTTCTAGCAGACTCTCTTCTAGCAGTCGAGGACATTGGTGAAATTCATAATATGGTATTTGTCCACCAACAATGCTCCTACAGTTGCCACTTTATAGAGAAACCTCTACCGTCTAGATAGATTACCTTTAATTTGCCAAAGCACCCCCTGCTGCATATTGGATAAAGGAAATTGCTGCAATAGCGGACGGAAAATCCAGCAGCCACATTCTAAATCTTAATTGTATATCGTGATGGATACAACCTGTATGTCTGCCCTTCTCATATTTGAATCATCAGTGGCCTTCAATACAGAGGAACATGTTGCACTATGAGCATCTGTGGGACCTAATAGGTACATAGGACACCGCTAGGAGCACCATCCCTAAGCAGGGTCCGCAGTGGCACCAATGCACTGATGGAATACAGATCAACGACCTATCGCAGGCCAGACCAGAGACAGCCTTTGAGTCTCTGGGCCTGAGGTTTGAAACGGGAGCTAGATGGATTACGATTGACCTAAACTTATACCTGATCAGAGAGCCACATGGGATGCACTGGGATGCTACCGTTAATGGATGGCCCACCCTCGGTTACCCCATGTAAAATGTAGGTGTCATGTTACACCAACCCTGGGCATGCACATCCATCTGGAAGAAACTGTTAGGTTGGGGTATTTTTTGCTGTTTTAGGGCAGTGTTAACCATTTCCATAGACGCTTGATGTGAGGAATATTTGCTATGCAGATTGTTGCCTACAGGTTGTGCTTTATTGTAATATAGGGACTTTTGTCGATAGACCAGGACTTGTGTTTTTCCACCTGAATGTTATAGAGAGGTCTTGTAATGTAGTAATGATGTGACTGTTACTGTTTGCATCCCCAAGAAATGTCATATTCCATAAGTAAAAAGCCATGTGTGGCTGCCTGGGAGGCTAGAGTGAATGTTTCTAAGCGGGAAACAACCTTTACAACGCAACTTTTACAACGCACTACCATTACAATAAAACTTTTACAATGCAACATCCATTACATCGCATGCCATTACAACGCAACCATTACAACGCATGACACTTCAACGCATACCACTACAACGCATGTCATTACAAAGCAGTCATTACAATGCATACCATTACAACGCATACCATCACAACGCATAGTACCCTTACACTATCCAACACTTACCCTACTGTTGCACCCCCTGGAGTTAGAATAGTAATTTTTACCCCTACACTATCCAACAGTACCCTACTGTTGCACCCCCCTGGAGTTAGAATAGTAATTTTTACCCCTATACTATCCAATACTTTCCATACATGCAATGTAATGGTATGCTTTGTAATGGTATGCGTTGTAAAGGTAGTATGCGTTGTAATGGAATGCGGTGTAAAGGTAGTTTTTAAAAATTCGTTGTAATGTCATGCGTTGTAATGGAATGCCTTGTAATGGATGTTGCGTTGTAAAAATGCGTTGTAATGGTATGCGTTGTAAAAGTATGCATTGTAACATCATACATCCTTCTAAGCTGTACATGCTCATGTTTGGCAGCCCTTTTGGGTGTAGGAAGGTTGACTGGTTACCAAGGCCACAAATCACGGAGGGAGCGAGTGGATGCAAGCCTTCCCCATATAAATAGATCATGGAAGCCCACCCCCCCTTCAACTATTCAACTAGGATGACCAGACATTCCAAACCAAGAAGCAGGAAAACCACGGAGATTTGAGAATAAACGCATAGCTCTGGGGCATGGGCAGCACATCACATCTGCAAACAGCAGGGTTGCCCTGGCGAGAGCAGATAGATGTGTGAGCTTTTTTAACACACCAGCGGCTCGGTGAGCATGGGTTCCCAGCTGTCTACTCTCAGCCTGCTTTTCCAGGAACAGTTGCAAGCAAGCTGCCGCCTCCCATGTCCATGTAGAAGGTTGCGGCTCCATGCTCCACACGTCTTGTCTGCTCCCCCTGCTGGGTGTGTGAGTAGACCCCAGATGCACAGTGTGCAGCTTGGGCGCATTGTCAAGGCAACGGCAGAGAATTCATAATATTAATCTTATAAGTGTGAATTTACTTTGTGAGGCGCTCGCTACCATACCCTACTGCCTCGAGGCGCTAGAGATGCAGGCCATTAAGAGACAAGGCAGTGATAGTGCATTGCAGTGGGTAAGAGTACCAAGGGCAGCCGTATGGTAACATCAAGTCTTCCTTTACCTGTCAGTGGATCTAATTGAAGCAAAGCAATGGAATGTTGAGGTGGATCTAATTAAAGCAATGGGAAGTCAAGGTGGATCTAATTGAAGCAAAGCAATGGAATGTTGAGGTGGATCTAATTGAAGCAAAGCAATGGAATTTTAAGGTGGATCTAATTAAAGCAAGGCAATGGAAAGTTAAGGTGGATCTAATTGAAGCAAAGCAATGGAATGTTGAGGTGGATCTAATTGAAGCAAAGCAATGGAATTTTAAGGTGGATCTAATTAAAGCAAGGCAATGGAAAGTTAAGGTGGATCTAATTAAAGCAAAGCAATGGAATGTTGAGGTGGATCTAATTAAAGCAAAGCAATGGAAAGTTAAGGTGGATCTAATTAAAGCAAGGCAATGGAAAGTTAAGGTGGATCTAATTAAAGCAAGGCAATGGAAAGTTATGGTGGATCTAATTAAAGCAAAGCAATGGAAAGTTAAGGTGGATCTAATTGAAGCAAAACAATGTAATGTTGAGGTGGGTCTAATTGAAGCAAAGCAATGTAATGTTAAGGTAGATCTAATTGAAGCAGAGCAATGAGATGTTAATGTGGAACAAATTAAAGCATAGCAATGTTAAGATGATTGGGAAGATATCGAGGACTTGGTAAAGCTTGCAGGTTTTTTTTTGGGTGGGGAGGAGTTTTATATCGCGTGAATTTGACCCGAAGATATCAGAGTGCTTTACATGAGCACCAGTTGTGTGCAGGACACATTATTTTTTTTTGTTAGGAATGGGGAGATTAAGTTGTGTGCAGACTTCTTCTGGAAGTGTGGTCCAGCGGCTGTGACTGTAATGCATCTGACTTCACACACCTCCCATGAGGCTTGTCTCCTCGATGAAGAAACCCCAGGTAGCCATGCCCTTGGAGGCCAAGTCTCCCGCATTCAGGTCTGCAGGGAGCATAAACAATCTTAGCTTTGATACTGGTAGGTGATCCCTAAAGCTTCAAAGAAAAGCCTGTCGCAAGAACTGGAAACTATGCTATGCCCTTGGTGTCCATGAAAAGGTATAAGGAGGAGGCTGCTTTCCACAAGAATGGAGGTTTCACTGAACATGGAGCTGAGCCAAGGTGTATTTCAACATGAGTCTGATCTGAGCATGAAACACTGGTGAGACATCTCTGGCAGACCTGCCAAAAATCACATTAGTCGCTCCCTTGGGCAAGTGTTTGCCGGTGCAAGACTAGTCCCACTCCGCCATTCCCGCCCTTTGAGGAGAGTATGGGGAAGGGAGGGAAGGTAGAAGAAATCTTGCCTGTGTACATTTATAATAATCAAAAGATCGTCCAAACATTTAATGGAAGATTAGTTCCACCCCACCCATTTAGCGCTGTTCACAGAATACGGGCACCCTCAGGGCATTACATTTCACAGAAATGAACACTTATGAATTCAATAAATTACTTAATTTGGAGCTGGTATGCCGAGCTGGCACGAAAACTGCTTGTTAAGGAAAAAGGAGGTGGCACTATGGGCAGGAACACCCAGAGGATTCTGTATATAATGGTGATCGCACCATGCTAGGTTGCTTATTTCCTGCTCTTGCTATCTTCCCAAGGGTCACTCCCTTCGGTTTTGCTTGGCCGCGATGAGTACCTTCAGTGCTGCTCGATCTGTAGGTGCCCCCAGCTTCGGGGGCAGCAGTCTCTCTGTCCGAAAATCAGTGAAGTCCTCCCAATATAGCAGTGCTGGTGGGGGTGGCTTCAGCGGGGGCTACGAATCTGGCTTTGGAGGAGGCATGGAAAGCGGCGGCTTTGGTGATAGCTATGGTGGTGCTGAGTTTGCTAATGGTTATGGGGTTGGCTTTGGCTATGGAGGGCAAGGTGGCTATGGAGGCGGTGCTGGTGGTGGCTTTGGAGGTGGTAGCGGTGGCGGTGGCTATGGAGGCGGTGCTGGTGGTGGCTTTGGAGGCGGTAGCGGTGGCGGTGGCTATGGAGGCGGTGGCGGGGGCTTTGGCGGCAGTGGTGCGGCTTTTGGTGGAGGTGGTTTTGGGGGTGGGGGCAGCGAGGGTCTTCTCTCTGGCGGCACTGAGAAGCAGACCATGCAGAACCTCAATGACCGCCTGGCCACCTACCTGGACAAGGTGAGGGCCCTAGAGGAAGCCAACACTGAGCTGGAACGCAAGATCCGCGAGTGGTACGACAAGCATCGAACCCCAGGTGTGGGTACCCGGGATTACAGCAAGTACTACGCCACCATCGAAGACCTGCAGCACAAGGTGAGAAATAACAGGGTGCATCTGTCTGCAACCACACACCCAGCAGGGATGGTAGGTGTCGCTAGGCTGAAAGAGGCAATCCTCATAACAGTGCAGTAGCCAGCCAGGCAAGCCTCCAAATACGATATACCTGAGATAAGGAAAAAGATGTGGTGTCTGGTGTCTCAGTGGACTAATGTGTCACCTGCAGGGGTCTGTGTTTGACCTCAAGGTCACAGGTTCAAATCCCAGAAGGTCCACTCAGCCTCTCATCCGTCTGAGGTCGATAAATTGAGAGCACCAAGATGCCTACGGCTGAACGTGCGCTTTGCAAATGCACCTTATGTTATAGTGGGAGTAAAAACTAAATCTGGGTCTGTTTGTGCGAGTTTTACTCCACCTAATGAATGCTACTTTGGGGACTTATTTAGTAAAAGAGGGAAGAATGAAGGCCACTGAGATAAATTATTCCTTATAAGAATGAATATGCCGCACGTGGACGCCAAAGTGTGCTTCTAGGTATTGCTGAAGTCTTTGGATAGCTGAAAAGGATGAGGTACACACGTCACCGTGAGCTTGCCTCACGTGTGCGCTTCTTCAGGTCAGGACTACCGTTTAACATGTAAAGCACAGGAACAGCTCCAGCAACAATTAAGGGATCGGGGTGATTTTCACAGTTTTCCGAGACCACAAGTACCACTAATTGACTCAACGTTACTTTCACAGTGTGGTCAAAGTTGACCAGTAAAGCGCCTCTATTTCCAAAAGGGTCCTCTAGGCGTCACCAATAACCATGCTTAATAGTTTCTTCAAAGGTCTCAATGATAAAGGAAACATTCTGAAGTCTGGTATGCCACACTGGCTTTTGGCAGATTCAAAATACCAGCGGGCAGTGACCAATTCCATGACTCTGTCCAAGTGCCCCTAACCCTGTTCTAAGTTCTTGAAACTTCTCTCTCCCAGATCATGAGCGCCACGGTTGACAACGCCAAGGTGGTCCTGCAGATCGACAATGCCAGGCTGGCCGCAGACGACTTCAAACTCAAGTGAGTGGCACAGATGTTCGGGGCATGGCATGCAGCAAATAACACGTTGTGCGCTCTGTACAGACAGACTAATGAATGAAGGGAAGATGAATTATATGTACAACCTCCATTTTAATTTCAGCCTCAGCAGTTGACAGCATGTGTGATTCTGTGCATATCGTTTTATCACTTTGTGTCTGAAATGTGTAAATATACGCAATGTAAAGAAAAGGAGAGGTATGCTGTACAGCAGTGTCTCAGTTATTTGTGCGGGAAGTTCCCCCTTACAGAAAGAAATTATGCACCATTTTTTTTATATTTATGAGATGTTGACAAACATTTTGTTGGACGTGAAAATGCTTGGTTTTGTGCTTCTGAAAGGTATTGAGGTATTGAATACATAAATATGTCACATTAGAAAAAATGCAAACCTTTGTATGAGGTTTCTTAGCCTGGGGCAAGAGCAGCGCTCTTTACCGTTACGTTGAGGGATACAACGAATCTGTGGGTACACAGTGTACCATCTACAAACCAGCCTCCATAGAACGTGAGGGGCCACTACCACAAAGGGGGAGCTTTTACTTTAACCTCTCCCTAGTCCTACTGGTTACATCGCATTGAATTATAATGTATATAGCGCTATACCTATTAAAGTTCAACTAAGCGCTAGCTAGAGATAGAACCAGGTGCTTAGTAAAATAGACATGGTTTTAATGCTGTCCGAAACGCAAAGGGATGCTGACGGGGCCTGTCCCCACCCATGCAAGTATCTGCGCGGGAGACTCGGGAGTATAAAGTGAGTTTCCAGGGTCACAGCATTCCGGCCAAGAAGGAGGCCAGTATTTGAACTTAGGTTCTCTTGTCCCAGAGCATTAAAAACTTTACTAACCAAACTCACTACCCCTCAACATGAAAATAGCAAAGCCCAGAGACAAGAACCAAGTATGCAAACAAAGAAAAACTGAGACTAGCCACAAATTTGGGTAGGCAAGACTTATACATCACCCGCAAAGTCAGGTAAATTTCCCCCTTCATGATGGCAGGCAGTTTTCTCGAACTCGTCACTGCCTAAAGTCCCGCCCCTTAAATGTCTGGGTTTCAAGTTCGAGAACGTGCAATGCGTGGATTCCAAATGGTAGCCAACCAATGAGACCGCCCGTGGCAGTCAGCGTCATAGGAATGCTTGGTTATTATAGCCCCCCACCCCCTCCTTTGTTAGGTCAAGGTTGAAAATGTGATGATTCTCCTTCCGGGTCTTCTGTTTGTCCTGCTCGGTGGCATATCCGTCTCACTGTATTCTGATTGGCTGAGTTGCATCCTTCCATTGTTTAGTTCTGAGGGGATATTTGGACTGTGTTTAGGTCTGATTTGACAGTGTAGCTGTCTGAAAGGCATGTTGTCACCAATTCTTTAAAATACATGTAGGGTACTCTATAGGGTACTCTTGGCTCCACATGGAGGATTACTATTCTTTCACCTAATACTCTCTCGTTTGTTGGCTGTTTGGTGTATCTTTCCACCTGCTAGGAAATGTTGCCATTGAAATGAGGAGGGACTTTATTGCATCATAAGAGTACATCACTCTGCCTTTCACAAATAATTCTTAATCTCCTATAAGCATTCTATGTAGAAAATAAATATTTTTTTGCTACTCCCTCCAACCCCACAACAACGGTAAAGTCAAGAGTGAAGGCAGTTGTGCATGCAGCACATGCAAGCAGCATGAGTGAATGTCTCTGTTTACATGTTTAGGCGCATTAAAGACAGCCATATTGGCTTTGCCAAAGCCTCCTATTTTTGGTATTCAGCCCTCCGTGGGAGTGCATGTGTTTTCTTGCTCTTCCACCAGGGTTGCCGCCTTTCTCAGAGAAAGGATGAATTGTGCGTGTTTTGGGATTCTAGTAGGACCAGAAACTGCTCATGGTATAACAGCTTTTGACGTGTTTTCATTTTGCACTTGTTGCTTCCAGTGTATATATGGAAGGGGAAAAACACGAGATTTTAATGATTTTCCTCATCATCTTTTCATCAGTCTTGTCACTAAAATACTGGTTCGATCACTAAAAGACTATTCAAGTGGTTACCCTATACACTACATTTTCCCAACCCTATATCCCAACTTTATTTCCGCCTTTGACCTTCCCATGCATTCTCTTTGAAATGGGTTTTGTTTAATAGACATTCCTTAGATTATCGGCCATGTCTGTGCAAAGGTCTTGATGCATGCCACTGCCAACAAACACTGGCCGGGACATAGTTCTGGACAGGATTTTGAAAATGATTCTGATAATGCTGGTTTGCCTCGCTGTAGTGACTGAGAAGTTAGATTGTGAATGGCGTTACCCGCCTGTGATTGACCAACATAAAGGCTGAATCTCAGCAAAATGCAGTGGAGCACCTTAGATGTGTGACATAACTGAATATGTGATCTCATAGTTTGTGTACATTTACCTTTAGAAGGTGATGGAATTTCCAAGGACAGAGAAGTTCTGCCCACAGTGGCTTCTCTCATGGTGCCCACTGGTAGGCTGATGGACATCCTGTGCCACACTGGTGGGCTATATAAGTGTGGCACATTTCCCATCTCCCTCTTTGGCAAAAAGGAAGATGGAAGGAAGGGGGGGGAGAAAGGAAGGAAAGAAAGATGGATGGATGCTTTCTTTTAATCTATGACTCTACGTTTACGCTCTAGGTATGAGAACGAGCTTCTACTACGCCAGAGTGTGGAGGCTGACATCAATGGACTACGCCGTGTCCTGGATGAGCTGACCCTGTCCAAGTCTGACCTAGAGGTCCAGATCGAAAGCCTAACTGAGGAATTGGCCTACCTGAAGAAGAACCACGAAGAGGTACCTTATGAACGATGCACACAGCCTGCCATTCCTCATCTAGGCAAGGTGTCATTCACGTGTGTGGTTCTAACACAAAGTGCCCAGAGTTAGTGCTTTTGATTGGGTAATGCAGGTGTCCCATCTTAAAGAGTCCTGCTCCCCTCAGCCCTTGTGTCCACCAATGGGAGACAACCGTAGCTGGAGAAGACAGGCACTTCCCTCTCAGCAAGGAAACAGTGATGCTGTTCCTATTTAGACTTCATGTTTTACTTACTCGTTTATTCCCTAATAGTATCTGCTTTTTCTAGGATGTAGAGTTTCTGTTGTATTACCTATGTATGGTGTGTACTGTGAAAAGAGTGAGTTCAGGTTGTGGATGGGTGTTTATAACAGGCCACTTTTGAGGGCTGTGAGTTCAGGCTGAAGGCAGTGCACATTTTTTACATTGTCAGTAACTGGGTGAGAAAAGGGTTGACAATACCTGCTTATCATCCAAAGAGCGCACAGAGCAAAGGCCAGGTGTACCAAATGAAGGTGTGATTTCATGCAAATTTTGGTGAAGGTACACAGCTGTATAAACATCAATAGTCTAAAAGTTAAATAATTACAGGTGAGTGGGTGTTGTGTGTGGATGGGCAGAAGGGTGGGCTTGGTGAAGTGAATGAGATGCAAGGAAATATGTTTAGCAGAGAGTGAAAAGTAGACGCTGTAAAAGAAACAGAAGAGGTGTGAGATGTGCACATGGGGTGTTTCAGAAAAAACAGCCTCTAACTGAGAGACTGCAGAAGAATGTGGGGTGAGGGAGAGAAAAGGCGATAGATACTCCGAAGACAAGTACTTCTTCCTCAGACCTTGGTAATGTCTAAGTCAAAGTCTGCTAAACTGCTAAAAATGATTAAATGACCTTCGGGGGAATTCACACATATAAATTAGACTTGTGAGTAGTAATTTACATGTGCAATTTACTCCTTCACTTTTGAGTGACTTTACTATTTTTCCCTATTCAGAAAATCTGAGTGTAAAATTACTCAAAAGCATAGACTTACACGTTTCCGCTCCCCTGTAAAAGGAGGTGGGACCACATTTATGAGTGTAAGTTACTTCTGCCGAAATAGAAACAGTAATAAATCCTGCGTCACACATGGCAAACCACTGGTAATGCAGCCCATTCCCATAGAAAAGAATATCGTTATGAACTCAAAATAAAACTTCATAGGAAATAATGTTAAAAAATATTTTAAATAGTTAGATATATAAAGATATATAGTTTAATTTAAAACTCAGTTAAAACTCTGAGCTCCTTTGCAATCATGGTTTATCTGCATAGCAGTCCTAGAGTGCAGTGAGGGTTCTAAACTCAGTGCAAGATCGCCGCTCAGTGATAGCTCCTATACAGTGAAAATTCTGCAAAGCTGTGCTCTTTGTAAGAGTTTCTGTGCAATTAATGTTCTGCTCTTAGGGAGAGCTTATTTACAGTCAAAGTTCTACACTTACCAAGAGCTCCCATGCCGTGAAACTTCTAAGTCCAAAGAGATCTCCTTTGCAGTGAATGAAGCTGACAGTGCTCCGCCATTGGGTGTTTATAACCTGTTTGTTGTCTTTTCCCCCTGCCCAGGAGATGAAGGCTCTCGCTGGTGGAAGCGCCGGAGAACTGACTGTGGAGATGAACGCTGTACCAGGTATCGACCTCCTCAAGATTCTGGATGAAATGAGGAGGCAGTACGAGGATGTCGCTAATAGGAACCGCGAAAAAGCAGAGGCTCAGTTCCTGGAGCAGGTGAGAGATGGTGGTTGGCTATCAAGAAGGTACCAGCAATATCTCCCACTAATACATGACATATTCCAAGATCCAAGGTAACGCTTTAGGGACATCATATACCATACACCTGGCACTGCTGAGACAAGAGATCATCTGGGCTCCCTATAGCACTAACTACTTTCTAGCTCAAAGTGCATGTCTGTGCAATAGCCCTTAGACATTAAAAAACTCTCAACACCCAAAGAACGAGATTGAAAGACCTCAAGGCCCTGTTGAGATGCTTCCCAGCTAGGCCTCAGTTATGAGGCCTCAAGGGCATGCCACGAGGCCTCTCGCTCAGTTATGAGGCCTCCCAGCCCCGTCGTCTAGTTCTCTGGCTCTGTCATCAGGGCTCCAGGTTCTACCAAGATGCCTCCTAGCCACATCCTGATGCCTCTCAACTCAGTTATTAGGCCACTTGGCTCAGTCGTGAGTCCTCCCAGCCCTGTAATGAGGCCACCTGGCCACGTCATGAAGCCTCTCAGCCCCGCCATGAGACCTCCTAGCCACTTCATGAGGTTTCCTGGTCTTGCCATGAGGTTTCCTGGTCCTGTCAAAGGCCACCTAGCTCTGTCCTAGGCCCCCTTCCCTGGTCACGAGGCCTCGCTCCTTTATGAGGCCTCCTGTTGCTATCGTGGAGCCTTGAGGCTGTCTTGAGGTCTCACAACTCACTCATGTTCTAAACAGGGCGCCAAAGCCATTTAGTTAGGACAGATTTGCTGCTGCAGCACATCCATTCTCCTCGCTGATGCAAGAGAACATGTTAGAGTACATGGCGCACTGAAGGATAAAATAACAGTGCACCAAAGCCATACAGCTTGCTGGCTAGGCATTACCACAGCACACTTCAGCCCTAAGACACCGGTACCTCACAGAATCACCAGGAGACTCTAAATAAACCAATTTCAAACTCATCCAACAGAACTGTGAAGGTAACAGTTTCTCAGTTACACAATAATTTACCATCAGACCACACAGTGCCAATACACACGAAGACAATTCCACCTTGATTCAGATAATTGAGAGATCCCAGAACGATGCATTGCAGCACCGAACCAATGGTATATCCACTACAGCATGCTGGTATCCTTATACACAATAGCACAGACCAACGCTTGTTAGTTGCATGATTGAGTTTAGCGACAACCAAGATTTCTTCTGGGCGCCCATGCAGCAGTCTGCTGAGCAGGTTCTTGAGGTGGGTGTCTACCAGTCGGTGGGATTGCTGCTAATCAAAATATGGGAGGACCCAGCAAATGATAGTTGTGTTTTTCATCCCTTTCTGTTCTTGTAGAGCAAACAACTAAAGAAGGAACTCGCCACAGGCGTGGAACAAGTGCAGACCACCAAGTCCGAGCTTAGCGAACTGAGGCGGTCAATGCAGAGCCTGGAGATCGAGCTGCAGTCGGCCCTTGCCATGGTACGAAAGAGCTGGTTCACATGCTAGGGGCTCCAGCAGCGTAAGCGGGGGGCAGCCACTGGGCCCAGAGGGCTGGTAAACTGGGTGCTACAGAAACTGCAATTAGCTGTTCATTGGCCTTTTCTGTCTGCAAGCGTGCAGACTAATGCAAATATCACGTTTAGGTAAAAGCGTGCCTAGAGGGGTGTGGGCTCAAATGTACAGTGACAGAAGCAAAGAAGGTGGAATGATGGGGATGAGTGAAACACACCGGGAGAGGGACTATTAGAAAACATTGAGGATGAGAGGGGAAGATGAGAAGGAAAAAGTAAGGACGAGAGAAAAATGATGGATAAATAGAAAGGGCAAAGAACGAATGGGAGGAGGAAGGAGCGGTGACAGCAAAGAAGGAAATGTACAAGCAAAGAAGGAAAAGTGAAAGAAAGGAGAGATGGGCGAACAAAATGAAGGGAATGAAGAGTGAAAGCATGGATGGATTAACAGGGAAGATTTGGAGGGAAAGGTTCATCGCGTAAAACGGAGGATGGAAGAATGGACAGATGAATAAGAGTGAATGGGTGGATGCGTAACATTATGGATGGATACAATAATATATTCAATAGTTAAGGCTGACTGGAAGTAAATATGAAAGGATTGCTGGGAAGTTGGGTGAATAGAAAGAAGTATGTTTGGATGAGGACGGGTGGGTGGTTGTAAAGGTGAAGAGATGGACAGCTGGACGGATGTAAAGATGGAAGGTTGGATGGATAAAAGGGTAGATGGATGGGCAGGGTATACATGGTTTGAAGGAACTTTTAAGGAGCGCTGGGTTTCATTGCTTTCCTTGCTTTGTGTGATTAGAGGATGGTGGTGTTGGGGTGGTCGATTTCCGGCTACTCCTTTGTGCCGGGGGCACTGAAAGGATATGGGTGGCTAACAGATTCCAATGGCTTAGGTCTTCCTGAACTCCACGGGGGTCTGTCTTTCAGCTAGCATTCTAGCTGGGGTTGTGAGAACTTGCAATGTTTTACACCTTGCGACCTTCACAAAGGTCTACCGCAAAATGTACAAGTTGGCAAAGTTATGCATGTTTTTTATTATTGCTTTACCTGTTACATATGGAAGATGTGACTTTTTCAAGAATATATGTGCCGTTATCTTCCCCCCTGTGATTCAATGCTTAATTTTTTTAAATAAAATAAAATAGTAAGTGCCAGGGCCCTTCTCTGAAGGACACTGCAGTCTGCACCACCCACCGACCCTGCGAGCGCTGCCAATGACTGAACCAACACAAGTGCTAACCATTGCACTCCCACAAGTGTGACAATTTAAACTATTTCAGGCTGACCAAAGCTATAATAAGGGTGTGAGTGACAGGTATTATTCATTTTTAATGTATATTGACTGAACTGTTGTTCCTATCTCAAATTTTGACAGACAGTGCCACTGTGTTGTGGACTGTCATTAGAACTGGTGCTGCCAATTAAGTGCTGGTGCCTAGCACCAGGTACCGCCGGCTCAAACTAAGCACTGGATTGTATGGATCTGCAAAATATGCAGTGCAAATTACTGTGCCCCTTGTTAAATGCCCTTCTGTGCACTGTAAGTTGGAACTTTACATTTTCTGTCGGCATTGCGAGAGCAAAGCACCTTTGTTCAGCAGGGTCACATGTCAGAGGTGGCCACATATGACACCAGCAGCTGGGCATCACATATATTCCAAATCCGATTAACTAAGGATGTAGCTACACCACTGCCAAAAAGAGGTGGGGGAAAGGTGGTGCCCAGCTCACCTGTATAATTCACCTTATGTGCCAAAATAGCATGAGAGGGCTCTTCACTACTAATAAAAACTAAATTGTTACGCTCCTATTACTTGCTCCTAAACCTTTTGTATTTGATATCACCCCAGAGAAGATCCCTTGAAGAAACACTGGCAGAGACAGAGGGGCGGTACTGCTCGCAGCTGGGGATGATCCAGACCACTATCAGCAGCCTTGAGGAGCAACTCAACCAGATCCGCATGGACATGGAGAGCCAGAGCGATGATTACAAGCAGCTCTTGGACATCAAGAGCCGGCTGGAGATGGAGATCGAGACCTACCGGCGCTTACTGGATGGAGAGGGAGGGTAAGGTCTTCAGAGCTAAAGACCAAAAGAGAGCTAAAGGAAGATGGCCATTCAGGAGGTTGCAAAGTCATGAGTTGGATGGTGATGTTGATTGAGAAGGTTTATTAATCCTCTTTGTTGAGGTCACTAATCCTCAGTAGAAGCCATAACATTCCTCCACCATATGATGCTCACATGATTTGATCCATATGATGAAGGAAATTCTGTTAGCGGGCTATTGTCCAGATTTAGTATTTTCACAACAAATCAGTAGATTTTCCACAATTACCCAACTCTAAGTCAGGCTGTAAGACTCTTATCTGTCTGCACCAGTTGGATTTTATAGGAATATTGCAGACCTGCTACTCAAAAAGTATTATAGGTATTTTCAATGTCATATTCCCATTTTGAGAATGACCACTCCAACAGGACTCCTTCCTCATTCCCTCTATTCCTGCTACCGTTTCCCCTCTTTTACTCTTTGACGGTCCATTTTTTCGATCCTTCCTGCCCCTCCAATGAGCCATTCAAGCTTTTGGGTCTACAACAAAAGAAAAGACAGATAGTCACAGAGCAGCAACATCTATTGGCCAGTGCTAGTACAGTGCTACCTATGTACTGGAGTGGTTTTGCAGTCTGCGTTATGGCCACATGGGTCTCTTACGTAGGTCATACGTTTTAAGTCAAACAATGACCCCTCATGGATTTTCTAGAAAGGAAAGATAATGTAGTGGCCACAGTTTGTTTGTCCCCCATAATCAACATAATCTTAAATATTCGTATCTAATGCAACTGAGATACATAGTAGGGTACTGAGCAACATGGCTGGGTTTGACAGGGCGTTTTCCAGTAATGTGAGACAAGGCTGTTTGATGAGGTATAGAGAGAACCTTGATGGTGGAGACCACTCTTGGTCATGGTCAGGAAGTGATACTTGAGATCGTGTTTCTCCTTCCAAATGGCCACTATAACACACACACACACACAATACAGGAGGAGAAAGAGGAGAGATTGAATGGATGGCGTAGGGAGTGCAAGACGTCATATGCCCCTTTGGGACAGGAAATGACCTGGATCCACTGGATTCTTTTGTTTATTTTCCTGCAGAGCGTCATCAACAACAACCAAGGCAACTTCCTCCATAAGCTCCGGCAGAGGTAAGTGTTTGATTGTCACAAAATTGATCTGGTCAAGGGTCCACGGAGTTGTGTCTTTGAGTATAATGAGCCCCTGACAAAACAAGCCACTTCCAAGTGTACTGGAGTTGTGAGTCAAAGGGTGCTTACTAGAGATTTAGACCCATACAAATCAAATTTGAAGGCCTTCAAAGCACCTATCACAGGACTTTGGCACGATTGAAAAGCATACATGCTTGATTCCAGCAGATCTGTTGTGGGCAAAGAAATTTGTTGGTTATTTATTTTTTTTTTTTTAAAGTGCCACAGTCCAAAATTTTTCTTACGAGGCAATCACTGGAGGTGCCGAATGCTAGGGCAGCTGAATCATATGTTTGCCTGTTTCTTATGCCACCTGCTGCATCTTTCTTCCACCAATATACACTTCCTACCTGTATATCTCAGTCTGACAAGTTCTTTTCTATATTTTGCTTTCTCATGTGTTTCCTTTTTCCTGTGTTTCTCTTCCTCCTTCTTGCTCCCTTTTCTGTCTTTCTCTCTCTTGTTGTTTAATAATTAAAAACTAATTCCCAGTCTCTAAATGAGTGTTATTGCCCACTACTTGCAACCAAAGGTACCATTCAAGCACTGTCAAAGATCAACCTGATAGCAAAACTCTCTAAAAACACGAAAGATAGAAAGACAAACACATCTAATTTTTTATTTCATTCATTTGTTCTTTTTTTATATTGAACAGCATTCCCATAGAGATGGCAGAGCGCTTTGCATACAAAGCAAGAGGCAACATTTAGGTAGGATATACATATATCCACATAATAAAGATAGCATAAGATATAATATCAATGATATGATAGTAAAGAAAAGGAGTAATATATGTGCATTGAAACAGTAGCATTTGAAGTACCAATGAAATAGCAACCCGGAAAACCATAAAATCTACAAGAGGGTAAAACAGTGTAGTAGATGAGACAGTTGGAGTGAAACAGCGAACGGAGAAAAGTCAAAATGTATTAATAATGGGCGGTACACCATGCAGGGGCGAGGGATGAAATGCTAAATGTTACTTGGGACAAAGAGGTTGAATGTAAGATGCTAGCATCAAGAGAAGGTATATCAGCTAGCAAGTAATACATTCTCGAGTGGAAATGGTCCCATGCCTCATCCCCTATTCAGTTTACTTCATAGAGCCCACTCACGTTGCAAAAACTCCAAGTTTGCCAGCCAGCTATTTCGATTTTGACATGACAAAAGCTTACCTCATTTTGTATGATTTATTAATAAAAAGCGTGAGCATCACAGATGTCTCCATTGAGTAACATCCTTCACCATCTTGTCTTGTAGAGTCATCTAAAACGAAGAGGGTGATAACCTATGTTGAAGAGATGGTCGATGGAAAACTGGTTTCATCCACTAAACAAAACGTGGTGGAACAACACCACTGAGGCACACTCGCGACACGGTGAATGGCCATCCCCAGCAATCATCAGCATGATGTAAAGTAACCCCGGAGAACAGAACAGCACTCGTGCAAGGATCCCTGTGAAAGGAATACTCTTCAATGGCTGATGGGTGAACTTTCAGGATGATGTGGTCCATCTGGAATCACAGAGTTTATGGGATATCATAGGGCAGCCACATATAATCATGAACACTAGATTTTAAATCTTGGGGAAGGCATAGTCTGTTAAAGCTTACTTTTTTACCTCTTGAATCTGGAATGACACTCTTCTGTTGTCCAACAATAAACCTTTTTCTTGCAGATTTTGCGTAATTGTTTCTCAATGTCACGTGTTATTCTTAGAACTTAAAAATATGTCACATTGTCGTTAAGATATGGTAAAAGGGAAACAAAACACAAAATTGAGTGGAAACAAGCGAACTGGGAGCCTGGAGTGTTTGAGGTGTAG
Organism: Lissotriton helveticus; assembly: GCF_964261635.1. Taxonomy (NCBI): domain Eukaryota; kingdom Metazoa; phylum Chordata; class Amphibia; order Caudata; family Salamandridae; genus Lissotriton; species Lissotriton helveticus. Next base: position 1,915,630,402 of record NC_136065.1, read on the forward strand.
CATCCTTGCTTGTGGTAGGAGCAGCATTTTCACCATTTAAGGGGTCAACAGTAATAATGTATCTCTCATTTTTGGGTCTGCACAATTTATGGCAAACATTGTGCATTGTAAATATACTTTAAGGGACTTTGGCGCACTCTTCTACAGCCATTTGGCTTTTTAGACTCAGGTAGCCATTGACTTGAGCCATTTCAGTCACATTTTGAATCAGCCCTGCAGGAGTATTTCTGTCTCACCTTTTTTCTATTGGGTGTTTGGATGTATACTTCTGCCACCACTGGAATGCATGAAAGGCTTTTTTACAGCTGGAATGTACAAAGTCAACATACATTTAATTCTTTATCGCGCCCATGTACTGTATACCAAAACAATCATTTTTCATTTTTTTGCAAATCCAGCAGGCATTTTGTTATTGTTTTAATCAGCTTTCGAATATGAGCACCAAACCCACTGGCTTTATTGAGAAGGCCATACCACACCCAACAAGAAGCTCACATACAGGCATTTGGTGGCACTCATACTAAAGATCTTCAATAGGTTGAAACAGTGAAACCCAGCAAAAGTTTCCCCATGACTTCCTTTTTGTCTACTTGCGTGACATTTTTGAACAATCTACATATTTCTTTCTAATCCATTCGACGTGATATCATCAGGTCCGAGTAATTTGATGTCACTGTGTCTGAAGTAAAAAATGCGCTTTATCACACCTGTTAACACTGTCCTTTTGTTAGAATGCGGACAGTTGTTAATGATGGCAAAATAGGAGCAATGGATAATGTGGGACCCGCAAAGCGCTGCGCTGGGAAGACATACAGTTAAGCAGCAAGAGGTGACAGGGCGTACCGTACCTGATGACAGAATAAAGTGTCCCGCTTGAAATAATGCTAAACTGAATTGGTCACAGAGCAGTTATTTGTGCTCTGTAGTAGAGTTCCTAAATAGCCCCTGAAACCTATTGATTTGAGTCCTGAGCCTTTATCTTGTTAGAACAGCTGGCTGCACTGCTGCAGAGAGGTGATTGGTGTCAGAAGTGGGATGTGCCACAAATAATCTAAAAGTGCCAGTCGTGGACTAACAGCAGATGACTAGGCTCCTTCTTCAATGAAGGGAGGAGATGATACTATAGGCAGGGGGTTGTGAATCAAAGAGATCATTGCAAAAGACAATCTAATCGGCAATACAAAAATTACAACTAGCAGGGCGTCTCCTGCTAGGGGTTGTTTGGCAGGGTCTGACTTCTAGACTAGTTTGTGGACATGAGTGAGTGACAGGTGATATTGGCGGTGGATGCAAAATGGGGTGCTGAGTAAATTCCGCAAGTTCCGCCCAAGATAAAACAGTTAATATTTCTGTCTGATGTAAAGGTACCACCAGGCCCGTCGTGCGTGTATAAATATATGATACTAATTATTTGAAGACCACACATATGATGCAAATCACAACCTGAATGGCCACTTGCTACTTAAATAATCACAGTTATAAGGAGCCATCTCAAATGGCACTCAATTTTGTTGTTTGGAGTCTAGTATATAAGCTAAATGCCCTAAACAATCTTACCAGCTCCTATCTGAGGAAAAATCGTTTCTACTACATCACAACACTCCTGAAAACCAATACTACAGGGGGTTGGGGAATACTGGGTCTCTATGGGCAAAGAAAACCTTACGCTGGAAATTCCTGTGTTGATCAAACACAATGCACTATGGTAAATATTGTCAAAGACAGCACCTAAACTATAGGATGATCCCCTCCCCTTCCTGTAGCCCACCCTAGATTATTCACATCTATTCACACCTTGTTAAACAAGAATAAAGTAACTCCTACTGACCAAGCAATGGGAGTCTTCACCTCCAAAGTAATCGCACAAGAAACACAATCTGAATCACAAGAATTCATTCTTATAATCTGGCCACTCAGACCTCCAGGGTAGACCAAATAGATGCTTTAACTAAAACCCTTCACAATAGAAGGCTATAGGAATTTGATTTGTAAATATGGAATACTAAAGGATACAACTGTGTTAGAGAAAGGCACAATAGTGACTATTCACAAAAGCAAATTCTTTACACCAATGTTTGGAATATTTCTGCAATGCCAATGCATGACATGATAGTCAAACTAATAACTTGTACATTATTCTATGTGCTATAAGGTATGTTTTATAAAGAACTGGTCATCTTGCAATAACTTTACAGCGTTGAGATATAGCAAACAAGGAGGAAAATATACAAATGCAGAAACATACCAGTAATAAAAACGCATTAGGCTCTACCTGGGTAAGGAGGATAGCACTGCTGACATTCGCCTGTGAGGATCACTGGATGATACAAGGGTTAATAGGCGCGGCGCACAGCTGAGTTAATAGTTGTATGCAAGGGGTATGTTAAATTTTAGGAAGTTTTAGTTTAGAAGTTTTCAGGTGCACCTGCAGGTGGCGTTACTGTCCGGGAACGCTGGATTCTGAATTAACGGGTTGAGTGCATTACCTCACGTGTAAATGCATCCCTGCGTTGGGCACACTGTAATGGTTCGTAGTTGAAACAACAACCGACTCCAGAGAGTGTAGTATAGCTGATTCACTATTTATTGATACATTTTCAAATTGATGGCTTCTCAATTTTTCAAGTGTATATGTTCATTAATTCATAGTTCATGATCTGCTGTTCAATCAAAGTTAACCATGCGAGCTCCGATGCATTTCGGGCTGGAGTTGTCCTTTGTCAAGGAGCACTGTAAAATAATACAAAATTACGGGCTCATCAATGAACGGCATAAGCAAATTCCTTTTCGTTACATTACATCATCTAAAGTGAACTTTGTGAAACATGCGTGTAAAAATGTGACATCCAAATGAATTCAGGTGCATTGACAAGTCGGTGAAGTTGGGACCAGGGTGAAGGGTATTTGGAAAAGGGTGCGTAAGGTGAAGGGTTGTGATCTAAATAAAATGCGATAGAAATCGAGGTGAAAGGTTTCCGAAGATGGTGAACGGGATAAAGAATAGTGCTTTCCGGGTGGCTGGTGGTGAAGTAAACCATGCGGTAGTTAACGGGGCGAGGTGCTCGGAGTGTTGTGATGCGCTGCTGTCGCATGCTGAAAAAGTTAAACAATGCCTCGTGATAAGCGAGACTTACGTATCGAGGCTGGGTCCCAGTGAGCGGGAGCCTGAAAGTAATGGGCAAACGTTTCGGAGCTCAATTATGCGAGCGCGTAGATGAGGTTCTTAAAGGCGGTAGTGGGACACTTACGGTTGAAGGTTGTTGAACGTCGCATAAGCGGGAGTCTTCACCTAACGAAGGTTGAGAGTGGCGGAGTCCATGAACTCCGCAAGGAATCAAGCGGAGTGCTCCGTGAGTTCGGATTAAGTGAAGTGTGGAGTTAGAAAAGGGACTAAGGAGTGGAACGCCTAAGGGGCGGCCATTTTGGAGTGGAGTGAAGTGAATGGGAGAAAATGGACAGAGTGTCAAGATTAGTTCAAAAAGTGCACGAACCATGCAGATGTGTTTAGCCGTTACAGGTAGCAATGTGTTTCATATGTACCGTGGAGGTACTATAAATAACAACTGAATTCAAGGCGATCATTAAGACCATGAGGCTTCATGGCTTGAAGTCTATGAATCCAGGATGTTTCTCTCTGGAGGAGTGTTTTATTAATGTAACTATGTTACCAAACTATGTTACCAAAAATCCACAAGAACTTAAGAAATCCGCCTTTTTGCCCAATTGTCTCCACAAGAGGATCAATACACGAACCGATAGGTAAATTCATTGATCGTTACCTTCAACCGAGTGTCACCAATCTTAAAAGTCATATCAAGGACACCACTGAATTCCTCATCAAATTGTCTCAGATACCGATAGATAAAGATGAACAAATTATCTTATGTACAGCCGACGTCAAAAGCCTCTACACCTCCATTCCCCATGGAGGGGGTATTGAAGCAGTTGAAAAAGCCCTGCTCCACAGCGACATTGCGGAACAACTTCAAACTTTCCTGATGGAATTGATGGTTTTTACCCTTTACCACAGCTATTTCTCACATGAACAGAAATGGTATTTACAAATGTCAGGGATGGCCATGGGAAATTGCGCAGCACCCACCTACGCTAACATCTATATGGGTGAGTTTGAATCCAACTTCATTTATTCAGACAGCAACTGGATGAACAACCTTAAATTCTACGCTCGTTACATAGACGATCTTTTTTTCGTCTGGAAGGATTCAAGTGAAAACCGAGAATCCTCGTTAAGAACTTTGAATTCCAAAGACAATCGAATTGAGCTCACCTGGAACATCAGCAGTGAGGAAATAACTTTCCTAGATGTACTCATCAAATCAACCAAACAAGGCCTACAAACGGATCTATACCGAAAAAACACAGACCGTAATAATACTTTACATTTCACAAGCTTCCACCAGAACTCCCTGAAAAAACATCTTCCTTTCAGCCAGATGTTAAGGATAAAGCGCATCGTTTCAGATCCCGAAACAAGCAAAGCACAAATGGAAACCATGTCAAACAGATTTTTGAAAAGAGGATACCCCAAAGCGGTCATTGATGAAGCTCTCACAAACGTGTCTACCATCTCACGAACTCAAGCCCTCCAGGGTACTCCTAAGACGGATAACAAGAGGACAGTAATTGTCAGTAAGTACTCCACATCCAGTCAAGCGTACAAAAAAATCAACATGAAACATTGGCGAATCCTGTCCTCAGAACCCGATTTTGGTGATCTATTCAAAGAAACACCCATCTTCGCTTACACCCGAGCTCAGAACATTAAAGAAACTTTATCGAGAAAAACTGTGGAAGAATGCACATACACCGGCACCCGCCCGTGTCATCACTGCAGCAACTGTAACAACATCATAAAGGGGAACACCATCAACCATCCCATGAGGGGTTTTAACATAAAACTGAAAGTGAATGCTACATGTGATTCATGCAACTTAATCTATTTGTTGAAATGCCCCTGCGGCAAGATTTATGTAGGCAAAACATCCAGGAAAATTAAGACTCGCATTACCGAGCACAAGTCAAACATCAGAACCAAGAACGTCAAATCGAACATTGCTGTCCCCTTTGCTGAAGCAGCTCACAACATCGCACAATTGAAGTTCCTCGTTTTAGAGATGGTACCCAAATCGGAAGGAAAAGACATTAATAAAACACTCCTCCAGAGAGAAACATCCTGGATTTATAGACTTCAAGCCATGAAGCCTTATGGTCTTAATGATCGCCTTGAATTCAGTTGTTATTTATAGTACCTCCACGGTACATATGAAACACATTGCTACCTGTAACGGCTAAACACATCTGCATGGTTCGTGCACTTTTTGAACTAATCTTGACACTCTGTCCATTTTCTCCCATTCACTTCACTCCACTCCAAAATGGCCGCCCCTTAGGCGTTCCACTCCTTAGTCCCTTTTCTAACTCCACACTTCACTTAATCCGAACTCACGGAGCACTCCGCTTGATTCCTTGCGGAGTTCATGGACTCCGCCACTCTCAACCTTCGTTAGGTGAAGACTCCCGCTTATGCGACGTTCAACAACCTTCAACCGTAAGTGTCCCACTACCGCCTTTAAGAACCTCATCTACGCGCTCGCATAATTGAGCTCCGTAACGTTTGCCCATTACTTTCAGGCTCCCGCTCACTGGGACCCAGCCTCGATACGTAAGTCTCGCTTATCACGAGGCATTGTTTAACTTTTTCAGCATGCGACAGCAGCGCATCACAACACTCCGAGCACCTCGCCCCGTTAACTACCGCATGGTTTACTTCACCACCAGCCACCCGGAAAGCACTATTCTTTATCCCGTTCACCATCTTCGGAAACCTTTCACCTCGATTTCTATCGCATTTTATTTTGATCACAACCCTTCACCTTACGCACCCTTTTCCAAATACCCTTCACCCTGGTCCCAACTTCACCGACTTGTCAATGCACCTGAATTCATTTGGATGTCACATTTTTACACGCATGTTTCACAAAGTTCACTTTAGATGATGTAATGTAACGAAAAGGAATTTGCTTATGCCGTTCATTGATGAGCCCGTAATTTTGTATTATTTTACAGTGCTCCTTGACAAAGGGCAACTCCAGCCCGAAATGCATCGGAGCTCGCATGGTTAACTTTGATTGAACAGCAGATCATGAACTATGAATTAATGAACATATACACTTGAAAAATTGAGAAGCCATCAATTTGAAAATGTATCAATAAATAGTGAATCAACTATACTACACTCTCTGGAGTCGGTTGTTGTTTCAACTACGAACCATTACAGTGTGCCCAACGCAGGGATGCATTTACACGTGAGGTAATGCACTCAACCCGTTAATTCAGAATCCAGCGTTCCCGGACAGTAACACCACCTGCAGGTGCACCTGAAAACTTCTAAACTAAAACTTCCTAAAATTTAACATACCCCTTGCATACAACTATTAACTCAGCTGTGCGCCGCACCTATTAACCCTTGTAAGTTCACGCACACTGCCCCTCTGGCAGGCAGCACGCACATCCCTCAAATCTCTGAAAATGCAATACGAAGAGATATCAAAATCTACCGAAGCACGAGCTAGTTTACTAGCCTTCGGAAGCAAAGAAACAGAACGCATTTACGCGCTCATCAATGAAGATTTAACTCAAGCCACCTCAAGCCGAGCCAAGGAGCAATGTGTTAAACAGCTACTTTACCTCTCTAAAAGAAGAATTAATCAGAAACTTCATGCTAATACACTTATAAAATACCACAAGGTGCTACGCATCCCCAGAGGACTACGAATCGCACTCAAACCCTCCTTATGTAAGAACTCTAAGGCATTCCAAGAAAGATGGAATGCTATCTTAAATAAATGCAGTTTGGACCTCATCCTTCTCATAGTGGAAGAACTATCTGGAATACTGTCTGAACTTTCTAAAGAAATCACAGAGATCGAACACGAATTGGAAGAAGCAATGGACCCCGAAGAATTGAAATCGATCTTGGAAGATGTCAATAAACAACTAGACAAACATACAAAAGAAATAAATGAGCGCAAGATCTGCAAATTCCGTCGCGACACACTGGATTATAAATTAGGGGAAGTGTATACATGGGCTGACATATACGCCCAACGCAGACGCAATAAACCATTTAACCAGAACACTGACACTTCTTCCTCAGGAAGCGACACCACCAACCGTCCACCGAGAAAAACAACTACGGATCCACGAGATCAACATCCCAATCAAACTCCACACAACACCGCTTCTACTATTTCTGTACCTTTTTTAGAATCAGGCCAAAACACAACCAACGACCCAGGCGGGGCAAGAGAGCAGGAAAAAGAAGCAGAAGAGGCCCAACAATTGACAAAAACGAGACAAAAGGGGAAGAAGAATCGTTAGTCATCGACATCTCAGACACACAACTCAACAACCACGAAATGAATGTGCTTCAAAAGGGGATGTCATTCATTCCCACTAACAACACCAATCTACTAGAACTGGAGATAAGCACATTTAAGTTGACATTTTTTTGAGAAAGTTTTGGAACCTCCAACTGAAGTCAAACCAGATATACTCTTGGGCTTGAGACCACCGAGTACCTACATGCCTCCGTGCAGCCACAAAAGTATAGACACCTTCGAAACGCTTGTAAAACAAGACATTTCCAAAATAAATTTTCGAAAAAAACACAAACAAAATTTAAGCACCAAAGACAAGGACACCTTGAAGAAGATTGCTAACAACACTTCGATCAAATGCCTAAAAGCTGATAAAGGAGGAGCCCTTGTAATCTTAAACACCGACCTATACAATCAGAAAGTCATGGAACACATCACTGACCCGGACATCTACATGCCACTAAGTGGGAATCCCACCAGCCAATTTAAGACGGATCTGATGTCTCTGATCACTAAGGCTTTCGATGAAGAAATCATTGATGAAAGAACGAAAAGATTTTTGACAGTGGAACACCCAAAAAGTCCCACTATAACTATGTTACCAAAAATCCACAAGAACTTAAGAAATCCGCCTTTTCGCCCAATTGTCTCCACAAGAGGATCAATACACGAACCGATAGGTAAATTCATTGATCGTTACCTTCAACCGAGTGTCACCAATCTTAAAAGTCATATCAAGGACACCACTGAATTCCTCATCAAATTGTCTCAGATACCGATAGATAAAGATGAACAAATTATCTTATGTACAGCCGACGTCAAAAGCCTCTACACCTCCATTCCCCATGGAGGGGGTATTGAAGCAGTTGAAAAAGCCCTGCTCCACAGCGACATTGCGGAACAACTTCAAACTTTCCTGATGGAATTGATGGTTTTTACCCTTTACCACAGCTATTTCTCACATGAACAGAAATGGTATTTACAAATGTCAGGGATGGCCATGGGAAATTGCGCAGCACCCACCTACGCTAACATCTATATGGGTGAGTTTGAATCCAACTTCATTTATTCAGACAGCAACTGGATGAACAACCTTAAATTCTACGCTCGTTACATAGACGATCTTTTTTTCGTCTGGAAGGATTCACGTGAAAACCTAGAATCCTCGTTAAGAACTTTGAATTCCAAAGACAATCGAATTGAGCTCACCTGGAACATCAGCAGTGAGGAAATAACTTTCCTAGATGTACTCATCAAATCAACCAACCAAGGCCTACAAACGGATCTATACCGAAAAAACACAGACCGTAATAATACTTTACATTTCACAAGCTTCCACCAGAACTCCCTGAAAAAACATCTTCCTTTCAGCCAGATGTTAAGGATAAAGCGCATCGTTTCAGATCCCGAAACAAGCAAAGCACAAATGGAAACCATGTCAAACAGATTTTTGAAAAGAGGATACCCCAAAGCGGTCATTGATGAAGCTCTCACAAACGTGTCTACCATCTCACGAACTCAAGCCCTCCAGGGTACTCCTAAGACGGATAACAAAAGGACAGTAATTGTCAGTAAGTACTCCACATCCAGTCAAGCGTACAAAAAAATCAACATGAAACATTGGCGAATCCTGTCCTCAGAACCCGATTTTGGTGATCTATTCAAAGAAACACCCATCTTCGCTTACACCCGAGCTCAGAACATTAAAGAAACTTTATCGAGAAAAACTGTGGAAGAATGCACATACACCGGCACCCGCCCGTGTCATCACTGCAGCAACTGTAACAACATCATAAAGGGGAACACCATCAACCATCCCATGAGGGGTTTTAACATAAAACTGAAAGTGAATGCTACATGTGATTCATGCAACTTAATCTATTTGTTGAAATGCCCCTGCGGCAAGATTTATGTAGGCAAAACATCCAGGAAAATTAAGACTCGCATTACCGAGCACAAGTCAAACATCAGAACCAAGAACGTCAAATCGAACATTGCTGTCCACTTTGCTGAAGCAGCTCACAACATCGCACAATTGAAGTTCCTCGTTTTAGAGATGGTACCCAAATCGGAAGGAAAAGACATTAATAAAACACTCCTCCAGAGAGAAACATCCTGGATTTATAGACTTCAAGCCATGAAGCCTCATGGTCTTAATGATCGCCTTGAATTCAGTTGTTATTTATAGTACCTCCACGGTACATATGAAACACATTGCTACCTGTAACGGCTAAACACATCTGCATGGTTCGTGCACTTTTTGAACTAATCTTGACACTCTGTCCATTTTCTCCCATTCACTTCACTCCACTCCAAAATGGCCGCCCCTTAGGCGTTCCACTCCTTAGTCCCTTTTCTAACTCCACACTTCACTTAATCCGAACTCACGGAGCACTCCGCTTGATTCCTTGCGGAGTTCATGGACTCCGCCACTCTCAACCTTCGTTAGGTGAAAGACTCCCGCTTATGCGACGTTCAACAACCTTCAACCGTAAGTGTCCCACTACAGCCTTTAAGAACCTCAGCTACGCGCTCGCATAATTGAGCTCCGTAACGTTTGCCCATTACTTTCAGGCTCCCGCTCACTGGGACCCAGCCTCGATACGTAAGTCTCGCTTATCACGAGGCATTGTTTAACTTTTTCAGCATGCGACAGCAGCGCATCACAACACTCCGAGCACCTCGCCCCGTTAACTACCGCATGGTTTACTTCACCACCAGCCACCCGGAAAGCACTATTCTTTATCCCGTTCACCATCTTCGGAAACCTTTCACCTCGATTTCTATCGCATTTTATTTTGATCACAACCCTTCACCTTACGCACCCTTTTCCAAATACCCTTCACCCTGGTCCCAACTTCACCGACTTGTCAATGCACCTGAATTCATTTGGATGTCACATTTTTACACGCATGTTTCACAAAGTTCACTTTAGATGATGTAATGTAACGAAAAGGAATTTGCTTATGCCGTTCATTGATGAGCCCGTAATTTTGTATTATTTTACAGTGCTCCTTGACAAAGGGCAACTCCAGCCCGAAATGCATCGGAGCTCGCATGGTTAACTTTGATTGAACAGCAGATCATGAACTATGAATTAATGAACATATACACTTGAAAAATTGAGAAGCCATCAATTTGAAAATGTATCAATAAATAGTGAATCAGCTATACTACACTCTCTGGAGTCGGTTGTTGTTTCAACTACGAACCATTACAGTGTGCCCAACGCAGGGATGTATTTACACGTGAGGTAATGCACTCAACCCGTTAGATCACTGGATGATGCCATAAGTGATGTATTTTGAGATGTCATCAGCGATATAATTTAACAAGTCATGAGTGATTCAATATATGAGGTCATAAGTAGTGCATGATGGGGCACAACTTATAGTTATTTAACTAAACGATAACTGGCAAATTTCAGGAGTTTTTCGGTTTTTCAGCATTAGTTCTTACCTCATTTCAACACCAAACTATAACATCACTTTAAACTTTGTGTTTTTTTAGTGAATATATCTAAATATATTTTCTAACCAGTGTTAAAGTGCTGGTGCTTCTCCTTTCAACATGGTATTCAAAATTGGCATTCTCCTGATTGGTATATTTATTTTATATAGAAGTCCTTAATTTGTGATACCAAAATGTGTACCCAGGGTCTGTAAGTTAAATGCCACAAGTGGACTTCAGCACCATTTGCGGCATCCAACTACAGTAATGTAAACATGACTGCAGGCCTACCATCAGTTGAGTGTCTGTGCAGGTTTAAACTGCAAATTTGACATGTCAATATATCCCCTTTTAACAGGCCTAAACCATCCTTTTAAATATTATGTCATCCCTAACTAGGCCTTTGTGTCCATAAGACACAGTGCATGGTATTTAGAAGTCGGACATGTAACTGTTTAAAGTTACACATTTCCTTACAGTGACTATTTTCAGCAAAGCTGGCTGTTCCATAGGAAAACAATGGAAGTACTAACTTGTATCTCCGGAATGGGATTAGCTAGCAAATAATGAAACAACTTTTCTTAATAGTTACTGAAAATGCAATTCAATGATGAAGTGGGATTTTATTTTATATAATACAGAAAAGTAACTTTTAGAAAGTTACCTTTGCCCTGCCAGATTTCCCTGGAAGTTAAATCTGCATTTAGGTGTCCCACTAAGGCCAGCCAGTAATTAGTATTTAACCAAGGGAAGTGAAGTGTGAACATGCTCCCAAAACTAAAAAATAGGGTGACCTGAATGGGCAGAGATGACTTGTCTGATATTGACAGAATATGCAGGAGGGACTGGGAGGATCCTTTTTGAGGTAAACAGTCAAAATATCGACTTCAAAATATCGAATGGACATAATATCGAGTTTTAAATATCGAATGGACAAAATATTGACAGGACAGAATATAGACATCAAAAATATCGTTTTTTAGGTAAGTAATGTAATATCGAATGTTAAAAATATAGACAGTTTTTTACCCCTACGCTATCCAACGCTTTCTCTACTGTTGCACCCACTGGAGTGGGAATAGTAATTTTAACCCCTACGCTATCCAACGCTTTCCCTACTGTTGCACCCACTGGAGTGGGAATAGTAATTTTAACCCCTACGCTATCCAACGCTTTCCCTACTGTTGCACCCATTGGAGTGGGAATAGTAATTTTTACCCCTACGCTATCCAACGCTTTCCCTACTGTTGCACTCTCTGGAGTGGGAATAGTATATTATAGTAATTAATTTTTACTATTAATTTAATTTAACACTGTTTTTAATAAAGTCAATATTTTTAACAACTATATTTTAGTAAAACGATATTTTGTACTCGATATTTTTGTACTTACCTGTTTGTAGATACAAACTCGATATTCTGTCTGTCGATATTTTGTCAACGATATTTTTGATAGTCGATATTCTGTCCGTCGATATTATGTCAGTGATCCCCTTTTTGACATTGAAGTATGAACTACTGCTTGAATGTCACATCATGCTTGACAAGTCGGCTGAGGATTTTCATAAGACACTTGGGGCACACTTCAAAGAGGCCTCCTTTGTCACAGGCAAATATTAGCAGACACTTGGGCAGGGCCCTTCATTTATACCCCAAGCCAGTCTAGGACTAAATGACAGTGGGCCTCTTCTGACATTACAGTGTCAGAGCCTGTCTGGCAGGTCTGATGGATTTACATACAATACTGGAGTTTTTCAAATGAGAGAAGCATAATGCCAAAACCCCAGCTCCTGTCACTCTCAAACCAGACAGTCAATCCTCAAGCCGGCAGAGGCACACAGAAAGGTTAAACAAGGAAAATAGCCCCTTTCTAGAAGTGCGATTGTCAAACACAGAATTTAAAAACCATCTTTACTAAAATATGTATTATTAAATTCTGCGTTCAGGGATACCAGACTCCAATTTTCTATCTCACTCTTATTTTTACCCAGCATTCCCCATTCTGGCCGATGGGCAAGATAGCCTTTCAATAGTGAAAAACGAAATTGGCAGTATTTCACTATCAGGACATGTTACACACACTAGTACATGTCCTACCTTTCACATACACTGCACCCTGCCCAGGGGGTACCATGGGCCTACCATAGGTGTGTCCTATGTGTAATAAAAGGGAAGGTTAAGTCCTTGCAAGTGGGTGCACAGGCCAGGTCAACATGGCAGTTAACCAACTGCGCATAGGCACTGCGGTGGCAGGCCTGAGACATCTTTTCAGGGCTACTTATGTGGGTGGCACAATCAGTGCTGCAAGCCCACTAGTAGCATTTGAGTTGCCAGCCCTAGCACACTCAGTGCACTTTACTAGGGACCTACTGTTTAGACAAATATGCCAATCATGGATAACCAATCACAAACAATTTACCCAGGGAGCACTTGCACTTTAACACTGATCAGCAGCGGCAAAGTGCCCAAAGCATCTAAACCAGAAATCCAGCATTGCATCAAGAACACAGAAGGTAGAGGCAAAAAGTCAGGGAAAACCACGCCAAGGATGCCAGGTGTAACAATTGGGACTTAAACGACAAAAGTAAGAAGGTAAAATCTTTGACCAGGACAATTTCAACACTCTCCATGGATAAATTTCCACCCAGCTCCTCAGAAGACTCCAGACCATACAGAACACTGCAGGCAGACTCATCCTAGACCTCCCCAAATGGGCCAATATCACTTCCCGCCCAACTCAGAAACTCCCACTGGCTCCCCATCCACAAGAGATGCCAGTTCAAATTCCTCATGCACGCCTACAAAGTTCTACATGACCAAGGACTTTCCTACTGCCTTTTTCCCCGTTTTGACTGAAATTTGTGCTTGTCTTTGTTTCTGCCGATCTCGGCGTGCTCTGCCCACCTCGCCGCCCCCTGCTCCCGCTTCCCGCCACCGCCTTAGCCCCGCCCCTTTTTCTTCTGTTTCCCTCCCCGCTCCCGCCTCCCAGCTGCTCCGCCCACCCGCGCACTTGGCCTTAAATGGCGACCGTGCGACACAGGTGAGTGTGACCCACTTGTGGGACACCCCCGCGCCGCACGGCCACCAGCTGCTGCGTGCGCCCCCAGTGCCTGCCTCTGCCTCAGCGCCGGCCTCGCTGCCGCCCTGAGCGCTCTCCGTGGTTTCCCCCGTTTTTTTGCCTAAAGTTGTGCTTGTTTTTCATCGTGCGCCACTGCCTTTTTCCCCGTTTTGTGCATAAAGTTGTGCTTGTTCTTCATCGTGTGCCACTGCCTTTTTCCCCGTTTTGTGCCTAAATTTGTGCTTGTTCTTCATCGTGTGCCACTGCCTTTTTCCCCGTTTTGTGCCTAAATTTGTGCTTGTTCTTCATCGTGTGCCACTGCCTTTTTCCCCGTTTTGTGCCTAAATTTGTGCTTGTTCTTCATCGTGTGCCACTGCCTTTTTCCCCGTTTTGTGCCTAAATTTGTGCTTGTTCTTCATCGTGTGCCACTGCCTTTTTTCCCGTTTTGTGCCTAAATTTGTGCTTGTTCTTCATCGTGTGCCACTGCCTTTTTCCCCGTTTTGACTGAAATTTGTGCTTGTCTTTGTTTCTGCCGATCTCGGCGTGCTCTGCCCACCTCGCCGCCCCCCGCTCCCGCTTCCCGCCACCGCCTTAGCCCCGCCCCTTTTTCTTCTGTTTCCCTCCCCGCTCCCGCCTCCCAGCTGCTCCGCCCACCCGCGCACTTCGCCTTAAATGGCGACCGTGCGAACGCGCAGCGTTGACGCGCAGCGGGCGCGCCGATTGTGCGCCGAAGGCGCGCCAAAGGTAAGCCCGTCTGCGCCCGTCCGCGCCTGGACCGCGCCCAGCGCCAGGACCCCTGGCCCCCACCGACGGAAGACGACCCGACGAACCTACAGCGCCGCCGACCTCATCACACTCAACACCGGCCACATCCCAGGATGTCACCGAGCCGCCCCGAAGCACACCCACGGACCCTTCAGCTGCCTCGCCTGCAAGTTCACCTGCATCCGGACCTTCCCTGCACCCGCCAAGCCGAACTCAAGCAGCACCCACCTCAAGTGCATCCTGCTCAACACCCGCTCCGTCCACAGACACGCCGTAGAACTCTGGAACCTGCTCGACACCACCGCCCCCGACGTTGCCTTCATCACCGAGACCTGGATGAACGCCTCCTCAGCCCCAGACATCGCCATCGCCATCCCAGAGGGCTACAAGATCACCCGGAGGGACCGCGACAACCAGACCGGAGGAGGCATCGCCATCATCCACAGAGACACCATCCGCATCACGACCAACACCGACGACACCCTCACCACCGCTGAACACCTGCACTTCCAGATCCACACCAACCCGAAGACCACCCTCAGAGGCACCCTGATCTACCGACCCCCGGGACCGCGCACACGATTCAGCGAGGACATCGCCGACTTCGTCAGCCCGCACGCTCTCCCCTCCGCCGACTACATCCTCCTGGGGGACCTCAACTTCCACCTGGAGAACAACAACGACCGCAACACCATCACCCTGCTCGACAACCTCGACAACCTCGGACTCAAGCAACTGGTGACCACCCCCACCCACCTCGCCGGACACACACTCGACGCCGTCTTCTCATCCAGCAAAGACGTCACCGTCAGCCACGCAACAGGACTCCACTGGACGGACCACAGCTGCGTCCACTTCACCTTCAGAAGAACGACGACCCACCACCACCAGCAACAGGTTGCTCGAAGAAGCTGGAACAAGATCACAGCCGACCAGCTCACCGCCTCCCTGAGCCAGCACCCTCCCGTCAACTCAGCGAACCCCAGCCAGGCCGCCGACAACCTCACGAAGTGGATCAGCAACTGCGCGGACGAACTCGCCCCTCTGAGGACCCCGCCCAGCAGATCCTGCAGCAGAAAAACACCATGGTTCACCGACGAACTCAAGTGCTCCAAGAAGAACTGTCGAGCCCTCGAGAAAGCCTGGAGAAGGGAACCAACGACGGACAACATGACCACCCTCAAGCTCGCCACCCGGAAACACCACCAACTGATCCGCGCCACCAAGAAAAATGCATACAAGGACCGGCTGGACAACAACGCACACAACTGCAAGGAACTCTTCAACATCGTGAAAGAGCTCTCCAACCCCAACGCCGGAAACAACGACATCACCCCGTCGCAAGACCTCTGCAACTCCCTCGCGTCCTACTTCCACAACAAAATCACGGACATACACAACAGCTTCAACAACCAACCAACGCAAGCCACAACCGCAATGACGCCACCATCCACCACCCTCCGCACCTGGACCCCGATCAGCACCGAAGACACCATCCGCACCATGAACTCCATCCATTCCGGATCTCCGACTGACCCCTGCCCTCACCACGTCTTCAACAAGGCCGACGCTGTCCTCGCACCCCACCTGCGGGACATCATCAACACCTCCTTCGACTCCGCCACCTTCCCTGAGAGCTGGAAGCACGCCGAAATCAGCGCTCTCCTCAAGAAACCCACAGCAGACCCCACCGACCTCAAGAACTACCGTCCCATCTCGCTCCTCCCGTTCCCGGCCAAAGTCATCGAGAAGACCGTCAACAAACAGCTGGCCGCCTTCCTCGAGACGAATGGATCCCTCGACCCCTCACAGTCTGGCTTCCGAGCAAACCACAGCACCGAGACCGCCCTCATCGCCGCCACCGACGACCTTCGAACTCTGATGGACAACGGAGAAACAGCGGCCCTCATCCTCCTGGACCTCTCCGCGGCCTTCGACACTGTCTGCCACCGCACCCTAGTACAGCGCCTCAGCAACATCGGAATCCAGGAGAAGGCACTGGAATGGATCACCTCCTTCCTCGACGGAAGAACACAAAGAGTCCGCCTACCACCGTACAAGTCAGAGGCCACCAAAGTCATCTGCGGCGTACCCCAAGGATCCTCGCTGAGCCCAACCCTCTTCAACGTCTACATGAGCCCCCTCGCGGCCATCGCACGCCAACACAACCTGAACATCATCTCCTACGCCGACGACACCCAGCTGATCCTCTCCCTGACCAAAGACCCCGCCACCGCCAGAGCCAACCTGCACGAAGGGATGAGAGACGTAGCCGAATGGATGACGACCAGCCGCCTGAAACTGAACTCAGACAAGACGGAGGTCCTCATCCTGGGATCCACGCCCTCCGCCTGGGACGACTCCTGGTGGCCCCCCGCCCTGGGCACCGCACCCAAACCGACGGACCACGCACGCAACCTGGGCTTCATCCTGGACTCCTCCCTCTCCATGACCAGACAAGTCAACGCCGTCTCCTCGTCATGCTTCAACATCCTGCGCATGCTACGTAAGATCTTCCGGTGGATCCCCACCGAGACGAGGAAGACGGTCACCCAAGCCCTCGTCACCAGCCGACTGGACTACGGCAACGCCCTCTACGCCGGAACCACGGCCAAACTCCAGAAGAGACTCCAGCGGATCCAGAACGCCTCGGCGAGACTCATCCTCGACATCCCCCGACGCAGCCACATCAC
The DNA here is from genome assembly GCF_964261635.1 of Lissotriton helveticus. NCBI lineage: Eukaryota > Metazoa > Chordata > Amphibia > Caudata > Salamandridae > Lissotriton > Lissotriton helveticus. The sequence goes on from NC_136065.1 coordinate 1,915,647,767, forward strand.
CGGACACCTGAGAGATCTGCACTGGCTCCCGGTCAACAAAAGAATCACCTTCCGGCTCCTCACCCACGCGCACAAAGCCCTACACGACCAAGGCCCGAGCTACCTCAACAACCGGATCAACTTCTACACTCCCAAGCGCCTCCTCAGATCAACCAACCACGCCCTCGCCGCCGTCCCCCGCATCCGAAGAGCGACAACAGGAAGAAGATCCTTCTCCTACCTGGCCGCCAAGACCTGGAACTCACTTCCGACCAATCTGCGCCTGACCCAAGACCACCTCTCCTTCAGGAAGAAGCTCAAGACCTGGCTGTTCGAGCAGTAGCGGCACCCCCCCCTCCCAGCGCCTTGAGACCCTACGGGTGAGTAGTGCGCTCTACAAATGACCTGATTGATTGATTCCTACATCAACCACTGAATTTCCATCTGCCCACAAGACACTTGCGCTCCTCCACACTGGCCCTCCCACACTCATCCCCGCATCCATCGCAGCCGCAGTGGGGGCCGATCCTTCTCCTACATCACCGCCAAAACCTGAAGAAACCTGCTCCTACTCCTCCGAACAGCACCCTCCCTGCCGGACTTGAGAAAAAAACTCAAGACCTGGTTTTTCAACGCAGCAATAGCACACTCAGCACCCAGATACCGCTAGGGGTGACAGTGGTGAACTATACAAATGCTGATTGATCCTTTTCAGTGTAAATGACCATGTTCCATTGCGCTCAGCATCAAATTGTGCCTAGGTTCGGTACTACCATGCCCACTTTGTGCTTCTTGGTTCTATTTCTAGGTAACACTTTAAAAAATCATATCTCTGGTTTTCCTTATTGGGTATATGTCATTTTGGGATTTTTATTGCCTTGCATTTTGACATTATTAGCATTTTGGTACTGCATAAATACTTTACAGATTACCTCTAATTGTGCCACAGGTACCAGGGGTTTGAGATTTGACATTAGTGTTTCACTCTGACAAGGATTGTGATTATTACTTGAGGTGGGTACTTACCTGCCTCAACTAAAAACCAAATTTCTTAAAAATATTTACTACAAGGAAGACTGAGTTATAGTCCATCATATCATTCCACTGACTCTTTACCTACAATTGGGATAGAAGATTGCAGTTGAGAAAATGAAGCACTGGTTTTGAGCAAGGATAGACTTTTCCGAAAGATCACACGTTCAATCAAGTAGGGAGAGCTGCCCCGGTCTATGAAAATCCAAAGGCCAAACTTCAGCTAAGATTTTTCTAAAGAGGATCTTAAAAGACAAGCTCAAAATAAAGTCCACTGTTTCTGTTTATGAATGCTCTACACATGGCTATTTTCCACTATTCTTAGCCTGTTGTGTAAAGAATATCGGAAGGTCAACAATATCGTTGACAGAGTATTGAAGGAAAGAATATTGTTTTAAGTGTTGTTTTTAATGTTGTAAGAATGTTTGTTGGACTTGGCCCTTTTTGCAGGGTCATCCCTGAACTTTTTGCCTTCCTCCTGTATTTTGTCTGACCTGTTTTTGTTGGTTTTATGACTCTGGACACTTTACCACTGCTGATCAGTGCTAAAGTGCATATGCTCTCCCTATTGTAAATTGATGTATGGATTAGTGACTCCATGATTGGCTGATTTGGTTTACTTGTCAGACCCTAATACAGTGCACTGAGTGTGCCCAGGGCTTGTAAATCCAAATGCTGCTAGTGGGCTTGCAGCACTGGTTGTGCCACCCACAGAAGCAGCCTGTAAAAGTGTGTCTAAGGCCTGCCATTGCAGAGCCTGTGTGCAGTCTGGTACTGCCATGCTGACTGGGCAAGTGCACCCACTTGCCAGTCCTTAAACCTTCCCTTTTCTTCATATCAGACACCCCTATGGGGCCCAAGGGCAGGGTGCATTGTAAGTATAAGGTAGGACATGCCCTAGGGTGTGTGGTATGTCCTAATAGTGAATTACAGCCATTTTCGTTTTTCACTATTGCAAGGCTACCTGTTCTCCATAGGCCAGAATGGACAGTTAGATTATTACATTTTATAATCCTAACTGACTCAGTGAACACTGTAAAAATTCGAGTTTAGTATGCCTGAACTCAGAATGATAAAATACATCTTTTAGTGAAGTTGGTTTTAACATTCTGTGTTTGAAAATATCACTTTTAGAAAGTAGGTATTTTCGTGCCTAACTAGCCAAGGCTGCCTCTGCTAGGTTGTGTATTCCTTGTCTGGAGTTTGAGTGACAGGGCAGGGGGATTCCAAGAGACAGAATGAGTCAGCCCAGTGGTGAATAGAGAGATCTGCATCTAGATGAGAGGGAGGAGTTGCCCCTGGGACCTGAATAGGACTGTGCCTGCCCCCCACAGTGCTGGCTCCACCCCCTGTGGTGTGTCTGAGGCCTCTGCACTGTACAGTGAAAGGAGAGAAGGAGTCATGTGAACAAAGTGCTCCAGGGCTGTGCCTTTCCTCCACAATGCTGGCTCCACCTCCTGTGGGGCGTCTGATGTTTCTGACCTGCACTGTGAAAGGAAAGAAGGAGTCATGTAAACAAAGTGCTCCAGAACTGGTTTGGACAGGGCAAAGGCCCCTCTGCCCTCAGAGGACAAAGGATTTTGGGGTATAAGTATTGGGACCCTGATCCCAAGAATTTAGATCACTTTTGAACTACAAGAAGAAACCTTTGCTGAGGAGAGGAAACTGAAGAAACTGAGAAGAGACTATTCCTAAGCTGAAGTGCTGCTTAGGGGATTGGCCTGCAGTGGTTGCCTGACTGCCAAAGAGAGGAGAAAGAACTTTGTGTGCTTTACTTTCAACTTGGAACAGAGCTTGCCTCCTGCTGAAGTCTCAGGGACAACAGACTTTACCCACCAGCTCCCCAAACGTCTTCATGAAGTGCCTGCAGCTGTGCTGGACTTTGTGGGGGATTTGCGTGTCGCAAGGAGCTGGAAGCGCGACTCAAGATCAAGAAGCGTGTCGCCGAACTGCCGCTGCCGCTTCACAACACGAAGCGCCCCGCATCCCCGAAGAAGGGAATCGACGTCGCCGCAGACGCCGACGCATCACCGGGAAGTGTGTCGCAGGAGAGCAGGACCGACGTCGCCGCAGACCCTGCCGCATCTCTGAGAAGCATGTTGCAGGGCCTGTCGCGGCTCATCCCTGGAGAAGAGGATCGACGTTGCCGCAGACGCCACTGCATCGCCAGGGGGAGTGTCGCAGGGCCTGTCGCCGCTCGCATCGCTGTGGAGGCAACTCGCATCGCCAGGAGAGAGGATCGATGTTGCCACAGACTCCGCCGCATCACTGGGAAGCTTGTCGCAGGGCCGGTCGCGGCTCGCATTGAGTAAAGTATCTCGCATCGCCGGAGAAGAGGACCGACGTCGCCGCAGATGCCGCGGCATCTTAGGGAAGCGTGTCGCATCAACAACAGAGCGTCATCTTTATTTCTTTGCACCCGAACTTTTCTGCATTTTCATCGCTGCAACATTGCTTGTAGTGGGAGCGCAACGCATCATAAGGTAAATTGACGCAAAGTGTCGCATCTTAAGAATTGAACTGAACTAAGCTAAAACTACCATCTTAAAGTAATAGTATTGTGGATTTTTGTCGTTTGTGGTCTTGTGATAAGTCTATATAAAGAATACTTATTTTTGATAATCCTTGTGTGGTGTCCATCTGCAGTGTTGCCACTGGGTTACTGTATGTGGTCACAAATGCTTTACACACGGCCTCTGAGATAAGCCTGTCTGCTCGTGCCAAGCTACCAAGGGGGTGAGCAGGGGTTATTTTAGGAGTGTACCCCCATAATCTGATGAGAGGCAAGGGTCCCTATTTATCACACGTACCTACCTGTGCCAACTAGAGACCCCCAAATCTAAAATTGTTTTTAGAGAATGTATTGTTGTATATAATATAGTTTTTATGTGTTATTCTATATGCAGTTAATTGTAGTGTGTTTTAGTTGTTTGGGGAGGTTTAAATTTACCTGGCTAGGGTGAGGATTCGTCCCTTAGCACCCATTGATATTCTTCTTGCTGAGGGGCTGCCAGCACACTGAACATAGAGCATGTAAGCCATCTGCATTACCCGCCGGAGCCTTGAACTTCCCTGGCTGGGGTGGGACTTAGTCCACCAGCATCCATTGCTGTTCTTCTTGGTGAGAGTCTGCCCGTACGCTGAACACAGAGCATATAAACACTCCGATTCCCGGCTGCCCAACCGCTTCCGGGTCGTCGCAGGCAGCGCGGCGGCCCGGCGGGTACTTGTTTATTTTATATGTCCATAGCCTTACGCGAAGCCCATACTGCTCTTACTGCCTCGCTTTAGTTAGTCTGTGATACGTCTGTGATACGTCCTGCTCGGTGTGCTACTGCTGCAGCTCCCCCCGGGTATGGCAGAAATTAGAAAAATGCAACCAGATCGAGGTAGAATTTGAAAAAAAATAGATAAGTGGATTTCATTTTCCCTATTAACTTGAATGGAAGCAAATGCAATTTTAGATGGGTGACTGCTAAAATAAAGTCATGTATGGCTTAAAAATCGAAGTCTGCCGCCTGTATGGCGTAACTGCATTGACAAGTGTTGCACCTCATGTACTCGGCGGGTTATTCACTGTGACTTGGTGGTGGGACCTACCAGTGATCAACGAAAACACAGCGCTCCCGTCAATCCTAAAACAGCACCGTGTTCATGCATTTCTAGGAAAATAGAGCGCATCTCTGCAACACGCGGGGGGTGTAGAGCACATATACAAACAGTTCCCTTTACGAATATTTGTAATTTAACTTTTTCCCTCCGCCAACGAATTCCTCTTTTTCAAAGCAGGTAAAGTGGAAATTGCATTTCTCCGATGTTTCCCAACTCTCCCTTTATTTTGTAACCCCATGTTGGCATGTCACTCTAGTGCCTCACTGCAAATTGATTCGCAGCCAAACATCCATCTGCAACAATGGGAAACAGCTCTATACGCCTATAATTAGGTAGAATAGTAAGTAGTTTTGAGTAGTAACCTGCATGCAGTGTTGTGGTTTAGTGTCCCCCGGATTGCAGTACCATATAGAGCTTAATGTTCATAGGAGGCAGTGAACATTAGTGGGCAATAGAGTTGCAACTGAACGGGGGAGGTGGGACGAGCGGAGGGGGAATACAAAATAAATTTAAAAAACTGACCTGAGTTCTGCCCGACGCCGCCTCTCCTCCGACACCTCACACACCCTCACTCACCCTCTCACCCTCACTCACCCTTTCACCCTCACACACCCTCTCACACACCCTTTCAACCTCCCACCCCCTTCACCCTCACACCCCTCACCCTCACACACCCTCACACCCCTTCAACCTCACACCCTTCACCCTCACACCCCTTCACCCTCACACCCTCACCCTCTCACACCCTCACCCTCTCACCCCCACACCCTCACACCCCCACACCCCCACACCCTCACACCCCTCACCCTCACATACCCCCTCACACACCCTCACCCCCACTCACCCTCACTCGCCCTCACCCTCACACACCCTCACCCTCACACACCGTCACCCTCACCCCCTCACACCCCCACTCCCTCACACCCCCTCACCCTCACACCCCCTCACCCTCACACCCCCTCATCCTCACACACACCATCACACACACCCTCACACACCCTCACCCTCACACCTCCTTACCCTCACAACCCTCTCACCCTCACACACCCTCACACCCCCTCACCCTCACACCCTCACACCCCCTCACCCTCACACACCCTCACACACCCTCTCCCTAACACACCCTCACTCACCCTCACCCTCACACACGCTCACCCTCACACACCCTCACGCTCACCCTCACACACCCTCACCCGCATACCTCCTCACCCTCACACCCCCTCATCCTCACACTCACACACCCTCACACCCTCACCCTCACACCCCCTCACCCTCACACACCCTCACTCACCCTCACACCCCCTCACCTTCACAACCCTTTCACACTCACACACCCTCACACATCCTCACCCTCACACCCCCTTAGCCTCACACACATACTCACCCTCACACACCCTCACTCACCCTCACACACACTCACCAGCATAGCATAACAAAATATAGCATGCATAACAAAAAACAGCATAGCATAGCATAACAAAAAATAGCATAACAAAACAAAGCATAACATAACAAAGCATAGCTAAACAAAACATAGCATAGTATAACAAAACAGCACAGCATAACAAAACACAACAGAACCGTAGAACAAAACATAGCAAAACATAACAAAACATAGGATAACATAACAAAACCAAGTATAACATAACAAAACATAGCATAGTATAACAAAAAAGCATAGCATAACAAAACACAACAAAACAGCAGAACAAAACATAGCAAAACATAACAAAACATAGGATAACATAACAAAACAAAGTATAGCATAACAAAACATAGCAAAACACAACAAAACATAGCATACATAACAAAATATAGCAACACATTGCAAAACATAGCATAGCATAACAAAACACAACAAAACATAGCACAAAGCATAGCATAACACAACACAACATAGCATAGCATAACAAAACATAGCATAACAAAACAAAGCATAGCATAACATAACAAAGCATAGCTAAACAAAACATAGCATAGTATAACAAAACAGCATAGCATAACAAAACACAACAAAACATAGCAGAACAAAACATAGCAAAACATAACAAAACAGGATAACATAACAAAACAAAGTATAGCATAACAAAACATAGCAAAACACAACAAAACATAGCATACATAACAAAACTTAGCAAAGCATTGCAAAACATAGCATAGCATAACAAAACAAAGCTTAGCATAGCATAACATAACAAAACATAGCATAACAAAGCATGGCATATCATAACAAAACATAGCATAACAAAACATAGCATAGCAAAACAAAGCATAGCATAATAAAACATAACAAAACAGCAGAACAAAACATAGCAAAACATAACAAAACATAGGATAACATAACAAAACAAAGTATAGCATAACAAAACATAGCAAAACACAACAAAACATAGCATACATAACAAAATATAGCAACACATTGCAAAACATAGCATAGCATAACAAAACACAACAAAACATAGCACAAAGCATAGCATAACACAACACAACATAGCATAGCATAACAAAACATAGCATAACAAAACAAAGCATAGCATAACATAACAAAGCATAGCTAAACAAAACATAGCATAGTATAACAAAACAGCATCGCATAACAAAACACAACAAAACATAGCAGAACAAAACATAGCAAAACATAACAAAACAGGATAACATAACAAAACAAAGTATAGCATAACAAAACATAGCAAAACACAACAAAACATAGCATACATAACAAAACATAGCAAAGCATTACAAAACATAGCATAGCATAACAAAACAAAGCTTAGCATAGCATAACATAACAAAACATAGCATAACAAAGCATGGCATATCATAACAAAACATAGCATAACAAAACATAGCATAGCAAAACAAAGCATAGCATAATAAAACATAACAAAACATAGCATATTATAGCAAAACATAGCATAGCATAACAAAGCATAGCATAGCAAAACACAACAAAACATAGCATAGCATAACAAAACAAAGCATAGGATAGCAAAACAAAGCATAGCATAGCATAACAAAAGGTAGCATAACAAAACAAAACAAAACATAGCATAACAAAACAAAACACAACAACACAGAGCATAACAAAACATAGCAAAACACAACAAAACATAGCATAGCTTAACAAAACATAGCATAGCAAAACAAAACATATAATAGCATAGCAAAACATAGCATAGCATACCAAACACAACAAAACATAGCATAGCATAGTGTAACAAAACATAGCATAGCAAAACAAAACATAGCATAGCATAACAAAATATAGCATAACAAAGCATAGCATAGCAAAACATAGCATAGCATAACAAAACATAGCTTAGCATAAAAACACAGCATAGCATAACAAATCAAAGCATAGGATAGCAAAACATAGCATAGCATAACAAAACAAAACAAAGGATAGCAAAACATAGCATAACATAAAGCATCACTCAGCACCACCACAGCATCACTCAGGGGCACCACAACATCACTATGCGCTACCACAGCATCACTGAACGCCACCGCATCACTCGTTCATCATCACATCACTCAGCGCCACCACAGCATCAATCTGTGCAACCATTCAACAACAACTGGTTCAAACATGTTCTCTCAATGTTTCAAGCTTTATTACAAATGTAACAAAAAGATATTTCACTTCTGTTCTTGGATTTTCTTCACAATAAAATACACTGGACATAATCTTCACAAAAGTTATTTACAAAAGTTTAAGCTATTGCCATTAAAAATTACAATAACTTTTATTTAAGTATTAATGACTAAAAAAAATTAAAAGTCATTGTTATTTGTAATATCAATACATGAAAGTCACGTAAATACAACACATATTGCATTACAAATGCTATAGGTGTCACATTTGCGAAAGTTATAACTATTGGCATTGTAAATGACAAAGCTATTAATTTCGCTATTTTCAAAAACAAAACATAAATAAAAAAATTGTTATTTACAATACCAATAGCTCAAACTTTCCTAATGCGAGACCTATTGCATTGCAAATGCTTGTTTTTACTTGCGGATGAAATGGCCATTACTTTCATTCATCTACCTTCTTTATTATGGGGAAACAGATTTCAAAACGGAGGGTGGCGACAAGCAGGGCCAACTCTAGAACAATGCAATTGTAGAATTATTAGTCCCCCCGTCTCCATAGTTATGTTTTATACTATTAATTACATCTGTACATTTTCGTTTTTTTGTTAGACATTCTTACTTCCCCCATTTACAATCTGTGGTATAGGGAGAAGAGGCAATTTGCCCACAATCGCACCATTCACATGTAAAAAAAGTACACATTTGCAAAGTATGTCTGTATGGCTGGCATTATATAAGTCTGTGAGCACATTGCGCACCGCTCTGCCATCCCCCTTTATCTGGGTTCGAGTCTCGGTAACGATGCCAAACATCCTGTGATCCTGGGCAAATCACTTAATTTCCCCGTGCCTCACAAAAATGAATATAACTGGTCCTATGTAAAGCGCTCTAATACCCGATTCGGTTCGGGTCAAGTTCGCGCTATATAAAACTCTAGAAAAAAAAGGAGACAAAAAAAAAAAAGGCAGAATGAGTCCAGGCTAGATGAGTGACTGATCAGAACACAGGGTGCGCACCACTGCCCATACAGGGCCAACTATGGAGGAATCAGCAAAATATAACTTCCTAGAGGAGCAGAAATCATTGCCCTGCTTTGTGAAAATGTGCAACTGTGTCACACTTCAGAATAGCTACCTATTTGCGCTTAAGCAGGGTGGAAAGATGTATTGCGCACATCATATCACCTACACTTTGCGTATAACTGGATTATCGCTGGCACTTCAAATTCAGAAGGTACTGTTTTTTTGTAAATCAGTGGACACCCAAAAAATACATGTCACCGGTAAACGTTTATCTTTTCATAGCTATGCCACGTTGTGGCATAGGCACTTTTTGACCCTCTGAAAACCTTCATCACTTTCAACTGAAGTCTAGAGATTATTATTCCAGGAGGCCCTTCTAAAATCTAGACTGATGACTGCTGGCCCTCTTCATAATATGCCCATGCATGTGGCCAGAGTGAGCATTCTTGATTTTTGCTGAAAATCGACTATTGATGCTCTCCTGGATCCATTGTGTTACTTTCATGTTTTCTTCTATCTAAATCTTTGAGAATCATACCACCTTTTCTTCCCCAAGAAAATCGTAGGACGGTGCTCCTCTCTGTTGTATTTACTTGCACCAATTATGTTAGCTCTTTACATCTGCCATTACTATACACAATTTGTAAATGGGTCCAACTGCTGGTGGGTCGATACATGACCTTCTCAAATCTGCTTAGGTTTCCGATATTGTGGCCAAAAGACAATAGCGACACAGTGACAGTTATAACATAATATTGTTCAAATCTCTACGCTTCTGTCACAGAGTCCATTGTAAAACTGGTCCTGGAACTCCTGACCTAAGGGTTTGTCGCCATACACCTACTAAAGCTCTACAGTCTGCCACCTTTGCAGTACATGTATATAGGCTCACAATTCGATCTAAGCTGTTATCCCCCCAAGCTGTAGAGCTGCCAGCCCCTCCCTCCAAGATCACATCCAATTATTTCGCCTTCTGTATGAAACTAAAGGGTTGAATATATCGAACAGGCCGCTTGGCTAATGTGGTTTGTTTTCTCTTTTGACTCCTCCCAGTATTTCTTCATGGCACTGTTGGGTATTTTGTTGCACTATGGATATTTAATATAATTCATATACAAAATCTGCATCTGCAGCAATTGTGCAGAGAATATACTAAACAACCCCCTATTTGTTCTGGCCTTTAGTCTCTACTAGTTCCTGTTTCTTATCCCCCCCACCCCCAAATAAGCACTGTAAGGCATTTAGCCTCCATCACTAGATTTTCAAACTGGGTTTTCTGATTAAAAAATACCGGTGGGGCGGTTGGAGGGGAAGGTGCTTGGGTGGGGGAAGTGGGGACCAGCAGGAAGCATGCAGGGGGAGCGCACAGCGGGGCGGCTAATAATAAAAATAAACACTTACCTGGTGCTGTCATCTGCCTCGAGCTCCTCTGCCTTCCTCTGCTGCAGTTCCTGCCCCAGGAGTCCCTGGGAAAGCATCACAACTCCCGTCCAATCCACGCACTGCTCTCGTATGAGAGCAGATCGGGATTGGCCTGAGCGGACTGAAAAGACACTCCCTGTCTGTGGGTGTCTGGGGTTTCTCCATCCCGCCTGTTCAATACTGCTGGGCTGGAGAAGCCTAAGTGGGCATGTGTGTTTGGCCGGCCTAAGACGGCCGGCAAAACATACATGCGCACTTAAAAGTGCACACAGCACTCCTCATCCCCCCATCCTGTGCCCCGGCCCACCCCTACCTGCACAAGCTGGCTAAGTGCTGGTGAGAGAGCGCAAACTGACCTAAATGTATGAGTACATCACACTTACCTGTAGTAAGCACAAATCATGAGGAGAAATGCCATGAGTGCTAATAGTATCTGCAATTATATTCTAAATGTATAGCTAATATAGAGATTTAAGTAGAAGTGGAACTAATACAGAAATGTGTGACACTATATGATTTTATTAGATGTGATTATTCCTGAATCCATGTCGTGTAGCTGTTAAAATGTAAAATGGTAGGTGGTTAAACGCAGAATGTGGTAGGCCTCAGGGCCAGAGCTAAAAGGGAAGGTGTTTCTTTTCACGACATAGATTGTATTAATGTTTTGGTCATTGCATTAAATGGGCCATGATTTTTAGAGATGTTTACTGAATAATAGAATAAGAGTATTAACATGCTTTAATTAATGAAGAAGTTGAATGCTATAATCATGATGAGAAATATTGTAGGCCTGAAATGTTTTAACATTGATTTACACGTACATGTCTGGGCCAAGAAATGTTGCAAGCCTTTTTGGAAGTCTATGAGAGTTGGGTTCTTGGCTGCAGATGTCTGTCTGCAAGGAAAGGGGGGATCCAATTATAAATGAATGAATAGAGGTCTGTTCAGTAGACGGCCCAGACATGGAGGAGGGTTCCGGAATGTTTAAGGGGTATCAGCGGGCCGGAGAAGAGTCTGAGAAGCAAGGTCAACTCTAACGTATGAGGCCCAATACAAAGCATCATGGAAAAAGCCAGAAGCTACACCACGTGAGGGGCGTCTCGCAAGGGGCGTCTCAAATGTTGTTGACTGTTTTGTATTAGGGACAGCACCCCTGGGTGGAGTTAGAGCAGATACCTGAGGACCCTTTAGAGAGCGGATGGGTAGGCAGAGAGGGGTCATGACTGGAGAACTATAGGTTTTCACCAAGAGACTTAGAGTGAGTGACTTCCCTTGGGGGTCATTCACTGCTGACACCTTTGTTAGGTTGGGACTTGGTTAAGTAGGGATACCATCTAGAGCAGGGTAGGGACAGCCTAACCTGTGCGTTTTCCTCCAACTTAAATGAAAGAGAGATATGCGTCAATGCTGATAGCTTTATTATTCTTAGAACTTGTGTTAGTGATTTCCGTTGCTCGTCTGAGGGCTTTCCGAGAGCACATGTATGTAATTGGACCTGTGTATCTCGTGAATCTCATTCTGAGATGCCTGTATTTGCAGCTTATCATATCCTTACAATAAACTTTTGAAAGCTAGAAGTTGTTTGTGATCTTTGGGAGCAGAGTCCTTTATTGGGTGAACTAACTTGGAAATGGATGTACTTTCTACCTTAAAGACAGGCAACAAAGGTTCAGTCGACCAGATCGAGGTTTAGATCAATAGTGCTAAGGTATCGATCAAAATCTCGCCCTTCCAGTTGGTAGCAGAGGATGGTTGCCTTCTTGAGGACGGTGACCTAGGCCAGGTTAGCTTACCCCAAGGCCCCTAGAGATCGATGATCGGAAGAACAGCCCGCTGAAGAAGATCCGGATGACGTGAGACAGAAAAGGCAGCAGTATCGGTCGAGAGTGAGTATAAAGGGTCATGCGTGTTAGATTGCGGTGTTTTGTATTGTATCTATGTTGTAATGTCTGGCGGAGTTGAATGTCTGTAGAGTGACTGTGGAACAGGTTGTGAGCGCGCGCAACCGGTGGAAATCTTAAGTTCAAGGAGAGCTTAAGTGGTTCGGGTGTATCGGACACCCAGAGTAATTGTCAACTGGAGTGAAGGGGGTCATGAGGTACCATTGATCACCCGAAAGACCGAGATAGGGGGACCGTAAGAGTGAGTGCGTGAGTAACGGACGCTGGTCGGAAGTTACTGTGTGTGTAAGCAACCTATCAGAGAGACGATAGACATTTCGTCAGTTGTGTTGACAATTACATATAGACTGTGGACGTACAGTCGAGAGAAGTGACCGCTTGGTCGGAAGTAGTCATTTTTCGGTGTATGAATGGGACGCATGCATAACCGGGAGACGAGTTGAGAAAGGAGGGGTGCTGCTGCGAAGCGGAGAAAAGTGACGTCAGAAAGTGTCGCGACGTGATTGGCCGACCGGAGAAAGACCGCGCTGTGATAGGCCAGCTAGCAAAGACGTCAGACAGGGTCGCGACGTGATTGGCCGACCGGAGAAAGACCGCGCTGCGATAGGCCAAGTTAGCAAAGCCGCGACAGGATTGGTGGATTGTCATCAGGAAGTAAACAGAGTAGCGAGGCTGGATATTGTGCGCATAATTATGAAGTGTTTTAAATGGCTGAGAGCGGTGTTTAAAAAAGAGAAGCGGGGATCGTATGAAGGGGAAGAAGCCCCGCCGGAGGGTACGCCAGCTCGTTACATGGCAGTGAATGTTGGGCTGCATACGATCCTGTGGATATCAGAGTGGAGTAAGATTACTGAAGGAAATGAGGAACTGACGTTCCCGAAGTACGGGACGTTCAGATTAGAGGTGTTACATCGATTAAAATCAGTCATGACCTTAATGAGACCCTTGCCTAGACCGACCCAGTTTGAAGCTCTTGATGCATGGATTAGGGCAGCGCATGAAAAGAATATGAACAGACGACAAGAAAGGGTGAAACGATCGGTAAGGGCAGTACAGGATGCCAGGTGGGATGCGGATGCTAAAAGATGGAGAGTGCATAACATGGAAGTAAATAAACTGTATCCAGTGTTAGAGGTGCCCGTAAATAAAAGCCCCCTAGAAGAAGATGATGAGAGCGAAACAGAGGACAGCCTGATAAACAGATTATTGACAGACAGGCCACCCCCGTATAATAGAGCAGGGGGAGAGGTCGAGCATACAGAAGGAGAAAAGGGGGGCAATGCAGGAGAGCATAGACCGCTTCCCAGTTCAGAGTGGGATCCTGAGGCAAAGAAAGAGCTGTCCCAGCCTAGTCAGGTGCAACAGGTAGTCGGGAGGTTTGTGGTACAAAGAGCGCCGGAAACGGAAAGCGCCACATCCTACGCATTACCAGATGCACTACAGGTACCTGTTACCATAGGTCCTATAATATCGATATATGACCAAGAGAGAGCAAGAGGGGAAGAACGGGTACGGAAGGACAGAGAAAGAGCAGAGAAGGCAAGAAGGAACGATACGATCAATTCCCCAAGTCAGATGCCGATACCGAGAGAGTGGAGCACCCCGATGCACACAGCAGGGGACCCAGGAGGAGATCCTGGGGGCCCTAGATGGCCAGTGGATCTGAGGGGATCTGGACGAAAATCCTTTCAAGAGCTAAATGAGTACATGAAGCAGTGGGATGAGGCAGTGAAGGCTCAAAAGAGCATCATAGCTGCGGAAGCTGAAAGGGAAAGTCAGGACAGCAGAGCTCGGACTCACTGCGGGGCTGGGGAGAGCAGCCCGGAGTGGGACTGTAGAGAGAGAGATAGTAGGGGAGTCACCCATTGGGCCCGGAGTGGGAATAGAATAGATTTGGAAAACGGGGGCCCCGGGAGTGGAGGGGTGGCGTGCCCAATACTCAGTGAAGGGGAGAGGAGAGCGCAAGAGTACAGAAACAGCTTTAAGTGTCCACACTGTGTGCCTGGCACCAGAGAACTGAATGGGAGTTGTGAGAGGTCGCACCATAGACCCTGTGATGACGGAAATGAGCGCAGCCCAGGGAATATGGGGAACCAGGAAGGATCGTATCGGATACTGAGCGATACGAGGCAAAGGGAGAGTAGCGACCAGAGGGAAAATAACAGAGAGGTGTGCGGTGAGAGGAGAGAAGAAGAAGAGAGTGGGCAGAGCAAGAGTAGGGGTAACAGGCCCGTGTTCCATCACCTTCCAAGATCGGATGGCCGAGCATGGGACCTGGAGAGATGGGAGCAAGGGAGGGCACCCATTAACTCTCCCGAGCCCAAACGCAGAGCTCGAAGTTGGGATGGTAGGGAGACCAGTGAGCCCCCTTCGAAAGACATATTGCGAGCTGAGATAAAAGCCAAGAGACTTGATGTCGCCAGCTTAAGGTCAGACCTGGATGACATGGTAGATGGTACCCTGCCTTTAGAAAGAATGGAAATGTATGAACAGGATGAAATACTGTATATGGCAAAGGACATTACTCGAAAAGCGAGAGCAGTCCATGAGAAGTTAGTCGAACTAGCAGGCAAATATATGGTGGACTTGTCAAGAACCAAAGCATTACAGGGTAACCACAGGCTACATTACACAGATCGAGACCTAGATGAGAGGAGAACGATTGGGCTGAAAACGCACATAAGGGAACTGATCGCTGGAATAAGGACATGGAGGGCACTAGATAAGTGGGAAGAGAGGTGGTCCAAGAAAGGGACCGGCAGGAGAAGCACGCTTGGTATGACACCAGGAGGACAGCAGGGAATAGAAGCTTACCCTTTGCGTGAAGTCGCAAATGGGAACTATGTACATGTCCCTTGGAGTAGGGGAGATTTAGCTGCTTTTACCACCTCCTTCCCCAAATTACGGGAAAACCCAGTGGAGTGGTACAAGCAAGTGGAGAGATTTGTAAAAATCTCAAAGGTCCTATGGATAGATCTGAACACGCTGTTTGACATTGTAGTACCAGGAGATCTGTGGACAGCATGCAAGGTTAGCGCTGAGTGGCCCACAACGGAGCCAGAGAGAGATGCTAAGACTAATGGGCCGTCCGAGATTGTGATGGCAAAATTCGAGAGAGTGATGACTTGGCTGAAAGAGAAAGTGCCAATGCAAGACATAGATTGGGTCAGAATAGACCGAACAAGACAGGAACCCAAAGAGACAGTTCACGAATATTACGAGAGATTGCTGAAGGCGTTTAAACAGTATAGCGGCTTGGATGTAATGGATCCAAAAGACATAGGGCAATTCGTGTCCAAGTTCGTCCTGGGACTGAGGCCGGATATTAGTTTAATGATTCAGCAACACTCGATTTGTTGGCAAAGTAAACCCCTAGACGAAATACTGAGATATGCCAGGTATTGCTGTGATGAGATAGACTCCAAGGCTAAGAAACTAAAAGAAAAGTTGATGGTGGTACAGATGCAGGCAGCAGGAAAGGGGGGACAGCAGCAACAGCAGCAAGGGACAGGTACAGGAGGAAAGAAGCAGTACAGTCAGAACAAGGGTAATGAGGAGAGTTCCACCTTTAGACCCAGAACAGACATAGCTGCCTTGAAGAAAACGACTAGGTGCCACCAGTGTAACGAGGTGGGGCATTGGAAACGCGAGTGCCCCTACAATGTAGAGATAGGAGAGCAAGAGATAGAGGAGGAAGAGGTCCAGAGCGCGCCTACAAGAGGGGTGACGCCATACCAAGGAAAGGTGCTCAAAGGGGGGGGGGGCTCCTCCCCGAGCCCAGTTCCCGCAACCTCCTCGAGTAGGGACTATGGGTAAGACCTATAGACAAATGCCCCTGTTTGTAGAAGGGGAAGAGTGCTATTATGTGGACCCATTAACCGGACAGAGAGTGGAAAGAGAAGACTGCACCCTCGGGGCAGCCTTGGAGGTGGACCAGAGGGGACCCTATGTGGAAGCAGAAGTAGCAGGGTGCCCTACGACATTTCTGGTGGACACAGGAGCCACTAGATCCACGATCAGATCAGCTGCAGTTCCAGACCTGCCCATGTCTGGAGAGACCATACAGGTGGTGGGGGTCGCAAACAGGAGAATAACCAGCCAATTGACAGAACCGGTACAGGTGAAAATAGGGAAGTACAGCGATGAGCACCAGTTTGTGGTTTGCGATTCAAGTCCTGTGTGTCTGCTAGGAAGAGACCTGTTGTGTAAATTGAATTGTACTATATATTGTACACCTCAGGGAGTGGAGGTATTGACCAATGATGATGATGCAGACTTCAAAGTTGCAAACTCAAGAATATGCGTGGAGCTGTATCCTACTTTAACAGTAGATGAGCTCCCCTGGGACTTGAGAGAGACAGTGGCACCAGAAGTATGGGATTTCACTGGGGAAGAGATTGGATTGGTCAAAGGGGTGGACCCAGTGAAAATTGTAGTGAAACCGCATGCTGAGTTCCCAAGAACACCCCAATATAAATTGACTCCAGAAACGATTGCAGGCATAAAACCCGTGATCGAGTCCATGATTAAACAGGGAATACTGAAAGAAATCGTGGGTAGTCCATGCAACTCCCCGATTATGGGTCTGCAGAAACCAAATGGGAAATTTCGGATAGTACAGGACCTTCGAAAGATTAATAACATAGTCGTTTCGTGTTGTCCAGTGGTACCGAATCCATCAGTGATACTGTTTCAGATTCCATTCCAAGCTGAGTGGTTCACTGTGATCGATCTTTGTCAGGCTTTCTTTTCGATCCCTCTGGACGAAGAAAGCCATTTTCTTTTCGCATTTAAGCTGGAAAATCGCGTCCTAACATGGTGTCGTATCCCTCAGGGGTATACAGAGAGTCCATCGATCTTTAACCAGCTTTTGAAGAAAAATCTTGAAAGTCTAGTGCTGCCCCAGAAGTCAGTTCTGGTCCAGTACATAGACGACCTCCTCGTGGCGTCAGAAACAGAAGAAGCTTGCAGGGAGGACTCCATTGCTTTGTTAAATCACCTAGCTGCCAATGGGCACAAGGTGTCCCCGGGAAAATTGCAGTACTGCCTGACAGAGGTGCAGTACTTGGGACACAGAATAGAGAAAGGCAAACGAAAGGTGTCACCAGACAGGATAGAGGCGATCATGAAAATGAATGCGCCTAAGACACAGAGAGAGGTCAGGATGTTCCTAGGGATGGTGGGTTATTGCCGACAGTGGATTGTGAACTTTTCACTGAAAGCAAAGCCCTTGCAAAAACTGACGCACAAGGAGGTGAGTGATCCGGTACCATGGGACAAAGACTGTTTGATGGCATTCCTACAGCTGCGAGAGGACCTGTGTCGTGCTCCGGCATTGGGAATGCCTGATTACAATAAACCATTTTTTCTTTACTGTTGTGAGAGAGAAGGTTGCGCGTTGTCTGTGTTAGTCCAAATCCATGGGAATGCCCGTAGACCAGTTGCTTATTTCTCGGCTACTTTAGACCCAGTAGCCGCAGCGTTGCCCGGATGTCTCAAATCCGTTGCTGCAACGGGTGTCAGCATTGAGAGATGTGAAAATATCGTCATGGGGCACCCGTTAGAGGTGTGCGTGCCCCATTCTGTTGAACTGTTGATGACCAGGACCAAAACACAGCATCTGACCAACAGCAGGCTCACGCGATATGAGCAAGTTATTCTTGCTGCAGAGAATGTGACCCTCAAGAGATGCTCTGTTTTGAACCCTGCTACCTTGATGCCACTCCCAAATGATATCGAGGATGATGATGAATGTACAGACCATGACTGCCTCGATGTGACTGAACTATGCACCAAACCCAGACCCGACATCGTAGATGAGCCACTGACCGACCCAGACGAAATTTTCTTTGTCGATGGCTCATGTGTAAGAGACGAAGTTGGGCAGTTGAGAGCAGCTTATGCTGTTTGTACAATTGCTGGAGTTGTGGAGGCTGGGTGCCTGGAAGGAGTACACTCCGCTCAGGTAGCCGAGATTGTTGCCTTGACACGTGCTTGCTTAGCAAGCAATCAAATTCGAGTCACCATATACACCGACAGCCAATATGGTTATGGGGTAGTTCATGATTACGGGCAGTTATGGTCTCAAAGAGGGTTCATGACCTCTTCAGGCTCTCCCATTCGCAATGGAGAGTTTGTGCGCCTGTTGTTAGAGGCGTTGCAATGCCCAGCAGGTATCGCAGTTGTAAAGTGCACCGCACATACCAGAAATGAGGACTTTGTTTCGAAAGGCAATAGATATGCAGATGAAGTTGCGCGGTATTGCGCGGAGCAAGGGTACTCTTTCACAGAGGTGGAAGTGGGCGGAATAAATGTAAGAACTGAATTAGCCATGATATTGGAAACTGTTGATACTTGGGATGAACTGTCAAACATGCAAGAAAATGCTCCTGATATTGAAAAGGAAACATGGGAAAAGGCAGGATGTGTAATGGGTGAGTCCCATTTTTGGGTCTCAGCAGACGGCAGAGCAGTGTTGCCCAATGAGATGGTGAGTCCAATGGCCAGACTCATACATGGTCCCGTACACTTAGGGAGAGATGCTATGCTGAGAGTGTTTAGACAGACTTGGTACAATCCTAAGTTTAGAATAGCAGCAGAAGCAGTGTGCCAGCGTTGTGTGACCTGTCAGCAGCTGAACGTAGGAAAAAGAACACCAGTTACACTGAGTCACATAGGAAGGTCTGGAGGTCCATTCAACCGAATGCAGATAGATTTCATTGAAATGCCAAGGTGCAACCGCCTCCGCTATGTCCTGGTGGTTGTTTGTGTGTTCTCCAGATGGGTTGAGGCATACCCTACACGTAGGTGCGACACCCTCACAGTGGCCAAGTTACTGCTTAGGGAACTCATTCCGCGCTTCGGGGTGCCGGCCTTTTTGGAATCAGATAGGGGAACGCATTTTAACAGCGAGCTTGTGAAGATGATTTGTGCAGCACTAAATATAGATCAGAAGTTGCATTGCAGTTACCGACCAGAAGCCTCAGGGATTGTGGAGCAGATCAATGGCACGATCAAGGCCAGAATAGCAAAAGTTTGCTCCTCAACGACCCTGAGTTGGCCTGACGCCCTGCCATTAGTCCTCATGAGCCTTCGTAGTACCCCAGACAGAAGAACAGGGTTGTCACCACATGAGGTGTTAATGGGGAGAGCAATGAGGCTGCCATCTGTCCCAACGGCTGCACTGTTAAATATCACAGATGATATGATCCTGGACTATTGTAAGGGGCTGTCTGACGCCATTCGTTCTGTGTCCCTTCAGGTGCAGGCTGCCGAGGTTCCATCGTGCCAGGGCCCGTGCCATGACCTGTATCCTGGGGACTGGGTCCTGGTGAAAAAACATGTGAGAAGAAGCTGTCTGGATGTTCGTTGGCGTGGGCCCTTCCAGATCATCCTGATCACGAACACAGCTGTGAAGGTGGGAGGCCTGCCCAATTGGATCCACGCGTCACATACGCGAAGGGTTCCAGCACCTCGGGAAGAAACAGCTCCTCTCTCGGATAGACGTCCAGCAGAGGACCGAGAAGCCATAGAGGGGGCTAGCCAAGCTGTAGAGGTGCCAGCGGAAGCAGGGAACGAGTCTGACCAAGCTGAGGACGGTCAGTACAACAGCGAAACAGACGACGCTACAGAAGGAGAAAGTAGCTGGGAGTACGAGTCAGACACTGACAGGTCTGACAGAGAGCGAGAACAGACAAGAAGAAGAAGGAGTAGAAGGGCACGTGGAGAAGCTAATTGGCCGCAAAGAAGGAGCTCTAGCCTGAGGTCAACTCCAGAGGTAACCCTTCCTCCGATATCAGAAGACTCAGACCCGGAAGAAGGTGCTCAGGGCACTGAAGCACCCGACCGAAGAAGGTCAAGAAGAGTGCGTGTGCCTAACAGAAGATACTCCACACCTGAGTGGACATATCTGGCGACAAATGTCTGTGAAACCGGAGACAGGGAGGATCCGAGCGGTGGTGGTGTCCAGTTCTGAGCCCATTATCACCGTGGAAATACGACTGTTGGTACCCGGTGTCGAACAAGAAGGGTCACTAACATTCATGCTCCCCAGACCTCCCCGCCTCAGCAAGTTAAAACACATGTTTCTTTCAGAATTGCAATTCCCCGACTTTGGTACAACGATAACAGCACATGAAGAGCACAATCTTCGTTTGGAAATACTGAACTATGCTATTGAAGCTGCAAGCACAAACCTGATAGTAGACTGTTAAGGACTTTGTAAATAAAGCAAGCAGAAAAAGAAGATTACCTAGCGCCCAGGAAGCAGAGAATATTAGGGAACTTCCCTTGAGTTGATGGAGAAGGGCTAGGGTTGTCTTTATTGAACTGTTAAAGGACTTTTGCGAAGAAGGTTGTCAGCTTCCAGTTGTGTGGATTCTAAAGACAAAAGGATTAAAAAGAGACTGTAAAGGAACGAGAGGAAAAGAACTTTTTGCTAAGATAAGAGAGAGCCATATTGTCTGACGAAATGGAGGCCGGCACCCAGAACCGCAGAGCTAAATGTATAATAGGTACACTAATAGTAGGAGTGATAATATTAATAGCTTTAGTGGTAACAATTTCTTATGTAAAGGGACATGAGGAAGAGGCAAAGGTAACTGATGTGAATTCTGTAGAAACGCTTACATCTACTGTTGCTGGTGAAAAAGGGGAAAACACTCAAGAGAAAGCGTTATTAGCTGCAGAAGCCCGCAGGTTACACGTAGATGAGTCCCAAGGAGACTTTAGGTCAAATGCTTATGCTAAACTCTTATATGAATACGTGGATGCCATGGAGGTTAAGGATTGTTACGTCTGCATGCAGTTGCCGGCGTCTGTAGATGAAGGCATTCGATATCATCACCTCCCGCTGACATATGGCATTACATGTAGCTTATTGCTTAGTATATTTTATGAGAGAGATAGTTTTGAATACTATTTCTCCAATTATGATTCAGTGTTGCCAGAAGTCCCAAATTATAAGCAGATGAACAAATGGGACTACTGGAAGAGTGAAGACAGATTGGCCAAGTTCTTCATTCCTTGGATTACCTTAGATACTTCACATGCCCGTAGAAATAACCTGACATGCAAGGTGTCAGAAGTCGAGAAGAAGTTCATAGGGCAGGTGGATGATCGTTACAGGAGACAAAAGATTTTGAAAAAATCAGGACAATGGAAAACAGATTGGACCGAGGAAGAGAAGGCACACAAGAGAAAGGGTAGTAGTGGTCCAATAGCTTTAGATAAAACGCAGAGAGGAAAGCTATGTCTTCACCGAGCCAAAACGTATTATGAAAATGTATACGTTGGAGAAGTCGACTGTGAACATGCTTTCAATATAGAGTACTATACTAAAGATTTCCTGAAGGGA
Organism: Lissotriton helveticus; assembly: GCF_964261635.1. Lineage (NCBI taxonomy): Eukaryota > Metazoa > Chordata > Amphibia > Caudata > Salamandridae > Lissotriton > Lissotriton helveticus. The sequence goes on from NC_136065.1 coordinate 1,915,669,690, forward strand.
ATGCAAGTGATTCCAAATGTGTATTTTGTATGTGGAAGAAATGCCTACGTGAGACTACCTGACAACTGGTATGGATCATGTTACTTAGCAATTGTCTTCCCCAAAATATATCATGCACAAGACTTAGTGATCATTGAGGGCAAGACATCTTCGAGGGGAAGGAGAGATGTAGGAGATGCAGAAATGGTTGGAGATGTCTTTGGAGCTATGTTCCCTCTTTTGGGAGTAATCCTTAATGATGTTAAAATTAGACGACTGGCAACAGTTGTCGACAGGTTGTCTGCCAGCACTGCTCAGTCCTTAATGCTGGTAGAAGGAGAGATGCAATCGATAAGGGCTATGGTTCTTCAGAACCGTCTTGCATTAGATGTCCTACTAGCAAAAGAGGGCGGAGTCTGTAAGGCTTTGAAGGTCCAGGAATGTTGTACTTACATTCCAGACAATTCGAAGCCCCTTGAGAAAGTTATTAGGAACATAACTAATATTCACAAGGAGATCGAAGACTTGAGTAGAGAAAATGTCTGGGAAAAGGTGGGCCACGGAATGAGTGCAGTTGGAGGGTGGATTTCCACCTTAGGCAAAAGCTTTGTGTGGTATATACTAAAACCTATCATCATAATATTGATCTGTGGGATTATATTGTGGGGATTGGTGAGGGTATTCAAATGGTACAGAGCAAGAAGGTCAGAAAGGGCCCAAAGAGAACAGCTGCAGAGATTGGCTGCCATACAAGATAATCAGTACAGGAGCCTGAGGGCTCTGGAAGCGCAGAGACAAATCATGCCAGCAATAACTGCAGTTTAAATGTTAGTGATGACCCCGAGAGGTCATCAAAGGGGGGAACTGAGAGAGCGCAAACTGACCTAAATGTATGAGTACATCACACTTACCTGTAGTAAGCACAAATCATGAGGAGAAATGCCATGAGTGCTAATAGTATCTGCAATTATATTCTAAATGTATAGCTAATATAGAGATTTAAGTAGAAGTGGAACTAATACAGAAATGTGTGACACTATATGATTTTATTAGATGTGATTATTCCTGAATCCATGTCGTGTAGCTGTTAAAATGTAAAATGGTAGGTGGTTAAACGCAGAATGTGGTAGGCCTCAGGGCCAGAGCTAAAAGGGAAGGTGTTTCTTTTCACGACATAGATTGTATTAATGTTTTGGTCATTGCATTAAATGGGCCATGATTTTTAGAGATGTTTACTGAATAATAGAATAAGAGTATTAACATGCTTTAATTAATGAAGAAGTTGAATGCTATAATCATGATGAGAAATATTGTAGGCCTGAAATGTTTTAACATTGATTTACACGTACATGTCTGGGCCAAGAAATGTTGCAAGCCTTTTTGGAAGTCTATGAGAGTTGGGTTCTTGGCTGCAGATGTCTGTCTGCAAGGAAAGGGGGGATCCAATTATAAATGAATGAATAGAGGTCTGTTCAGTAGACGGCCCAGACATGGAGGAGGGTTCCGGAATGTTTAAGGGGTATCAGCGGGCCGGAGAAGAGTCTGAGAAGCAAGGTCAACTCTAACGTATGAGGCCCAATACAAAGCATCATGGAAAAAGCCAGAAGCTACACCACGTGAGGGGCGTCTCGCAAGGGGCGTCTCAAATGTTGTTGACTGTTTTGTATTAGGGACAGCACCCCTGGGTGGAGTTAGAGCAGATACCTGAGGACCCTTTAGAGAGCGGATGGGTAGGCAGAGAGGGGTCATGACTGGAGAACTATAGGTTTTCACCAAGAGACTTAGAGTGAGTGACTTCCCTTGGGGGTCATTCACTGCTGACACCTTTGTTAGGTTGGGACTTGGTTAAGTAGGGATACCATCTAGAGCAGGGTAGGGACAGCCTAACCTGTGCGTTTTCCTCCAACTTAAATGAAAGAGAGATATGCGTCAATGCTGATAGCTTTATTATTCTTAGAACTTGTGTTAGTGATTTCCGTTGCTCGTCTGAGGGCTTTCCGAGAGCACATGTATGTAATTGGACCTGTGTATCTCGTGAATCTCATTCTGAGATGCCTGTATTTGCAGCTTATCATATCCTTACAATAAACTTTTGAAAGCTAGAAGTTGTTTGTGATCTTTGGGAGCAGAGTCCTTTATTGGGTGAACTAACTTGGAAATGGATGTACTTTCTACCTTAAAGACAGGCAACAAAGGTTCAGTCGACCAGATCGAGGTTTAGATCAATAGTGCTAAGGTATCGATCAAAATCTCGCCCTTCCACTGGCAAATTAAAAGTAAAGTGATACTAATATATAAAACAAATCCCACTGGGTGGCTCTGAGCCAGTGGGGTGACGCTCCTCCGCATTGTGGAAGAGCCGACGTTGAGCTTAATGCACCAAGGGCCTGGGACTGGTGGCGCTTTTTCAGTGCAGGTTGAAATGTATGTATGTATGTATGTATGTATGCACTGGCCATAGGAGACACATTGGTTTCCTGGAAGCCACACCCATCACCACTAAACATTTACCTATAAAGTATCCTCGGAGGTGATCATAAAATTCAAATGAAATGTGAAGAAACCGCTTGAAGTGAAAACAGACCAGTGTGATGCCAAAGTGGACACTTAAATAGAATTAACCTTTGATTAAGCAATTAGTGAATACGCAAGTGTAGAACTATACTAAGATCTAGATGTCGAACTTTAGAAAGATTAACGAAGCCCACTGATGTCAGAGGTAGGTCCTCTGTGAATAAAACTCCAACGTCCCTTTCACCACCACACCCAAGTGTCGTTGTAGATACACAGAATAAAGAAACATATCAGCCGATGATAAAGAGGCGCTACTACAATGGATACTGACATTATACCTAATAGTCAGAACCATCTTCAGAGTGGAACAGATGGTAACAATTTATTGTCGACTTAGAAATGCATTAGCATATGAAGGAAAATCAAAGATTGGGGTGCAGCATGGAACAACCACATCTGCAATCAATTTCTAAATTTCAAGTTAAATGGACATGTTGTAGTGGATGCGCACAGCACAGGTGGGAACAGATTAAAGCATCCTTTAGGAAAAACAATTAGAATGGGATACCTTATATGGGCAAAACAGATGGTCGTAAACGCCATTGCCAATCAAAGCAAACATACAACAGAAAACCTTTCCACCGAGGAAGTTTTTAAAAAACAGAATCGCTAAACTCCACGCTGCTCTCTCAGTCCCACATGGGACCTGGGCCCAGACTATAACAGGGTGTGAGAGGCCCTAACACAAATCTCAATTGCCTCAGGCCTATACCATAAATTCATTAGAACCAGCTGACTCATGGACTCTGGCCGCCGCAATGAGCATGTGCGTGATAGCATGATTGCTGGGCAAGCCTTGGTAGAGCCTGTGAGGCACATAGCGGTCACAGTCAGGCAGGCTGACAAATATGTTTAAAAGTATTTTTTTTAAATCACGCCAGTATAATTAAGCGAGTGGCCCCTGGGTACTGTGCGCAGCCCTCTACAACTGCAAGTTTAGATAGTTAACACTTACTTGCACTAGTTAATAGACCGATGTAAAACTAGCATTCCAATGATACATGTGAGAAATATTTGTGCCAGAAATTTGGCAGCGAGATGAGATTCAAAATTCGAGTCGAGACTTACCTCACACAATCACAGGACTGCGGATGCCATGAGGGATAGCGGGCAATCTGAGGGATAGCCCCGGGCGCCACAAGCTCTAGCTACACCTCTGCCCTTGGTTCCGTAACAATATATTCATATACCTGTAATATAATGTAATTTATTTAATCTTGTTTAAGTCACAGAATATTATTATATATTTTTTTCTCTTTCTTTGAATCAGCATAATTATTTCATGCTATGGTAAGTATTTATCGTATCGTATTTTATCTTACTTTATCTTATCTTATCTTATCTATCTTTTAGAAAGTCCTCTCATACATTTATATTTATGTACCTCAAATGAAATTACTTAAACATGTATATTCACTTTTTACCTATTCACACTGTTTTTCTAGAGTGTCTTTTTCTCCTTGGAACATACTCATATTGTATTATGCTTCATATTTGTACATTTTTTACTTATCGATTTCTTTTTTGATCCCTTCTTTCCTTACCTCTCTCTTCCCCCTTCCATTAATTCCATTTTTTATGGCTTCAATATAAAACTAAATATTTGTCCTTGCACTTATATATTTATGTATTTATTACATTATATAATATGAATAATTATCCAAAAAGTTTTACTATATGCTTATATATAACAATGTTCTTATATATTTATTGTATGATAATACATACAGTTATCGTAATATATGTATTTTTTCTATTTATAAATTTCAATACAAAATTGAAACACAAAATAAAATATAGCTACACATGAATTGTTAAAAACATGTCTAAAACACATTGTTAAAATGCATCAAAACTGTTGCGATGCATAAAAAAATGCAATAGTGCTGTACATATTAAAACAATGTTTCATTTCAAGCACATAGTGACAGTGAATGCTAAATGAATGAACATACATATATATATATACACATGATGAAATGGCTCGTAAATACAGAAGAAAAAGGCCGAAACTATTTCATGTTGTTATATAAAACAATTGTTATTGACAAGGTGACATATTGTCGGGGCAAGACTGCAGGCCCTGATGGCTTGCCATCCGAAATCTATAAAAATCTGGCAGGAGAAATATCTCCCTTCCTTGCTGTGCTTTTTAATCAAATACTGCAGGAGGGGGTTCTTCCCCCAAAATCCTGGAATAACGCATCTATTACACTGATTCTGAAACCGGGTAATTTTAACAGGAACAGCAGTCCTTAGCTTGACAAAATCAAAATGTAAATAGCAAACATAGACTTAAATAAGTGCTATGGCTTAGTTTTCTCCAATGTCCAGCCGGACAAGGAAGTATTTATTTTCAAAGTTATACAGGGATTTACGAATACGTGAAACAAGAATCAAAAACACTGGGCACAAGCCTGTACCAAGTCAAGGAGAACAAACAATAAGGGGAAAGAATAAGGAAGGTTTTAAGCAGGCAAAAGAGTTGGAGCAAGTGGCGGCTTACAATACAATGCAATCTTGTGCAAGCACAAACCAACAGTAACTGCAATGAATATATACAGATGAGACATGCAGTACTGTTAAAACAGTCGACGTGACGTTTCGATCCCTAGCTCCTAATATTAAACTGGGATCATCTTCAGGACTAAATATTAAAGCTAATGCCTGAAATATTAAAAGCCTTGATTAACTTGGGACAGAGCCTGGAAGGGCTTCTGTAAGTTATTGGGCGGGAGGTGATCCTCGTCTTGGGAGCCTTTGAGTAATGTTTGAGACCATGAGGGATGGTTGTGCCTCGGAGAAGACGATAATTGGAAGTGGCTGTAGGATAAGACAGTCCGCTTCGTACTGAGCCTTGGAGTGATGTTTTTTGCGACCCTGAGGGTTGGTAGTGCCTCGGGATTGAAGATAAAAGGACGTGGCTGCTGAATAGAGCAATCCGCTTCGTAACGATCCTTGATGAGATCGCGTGTTGAGCTTGGTCTCGGGCATCTTGCTTGATAGCAGAGGCTGAAACCGGGTAAGGCTGCCACTGATTGCGGTTCGTACCGTCCCATATCAATTCTCAACGCCGATTATAAAACCTTTGCGTCACTCTTGGCTAGGAGATTGGGTCAGGTTGCTCCTGATATTTTACATCCCAACCAGAAGGGCTTTGTCAAGGGTCGCCAGCTCTTTGAATTAACTTATGATTTAATAGGAGCCATAGACATGGCGACCACCAATTCAATGCCTCTCGCTATCCTCACGTTGGATGCCACCAAGGCCTTCGACAGAGTCAATTGATTGTACCTGTCGGGGGCCTTGGCTAAGTTCAACGTGGGTGAGGGCTTTTGCAGAGCGGTGAAACTTTTGTACCATAGTCCATCCGCATCTGTTTTGGTTAATGGAGGTCTGTCCGATTCCTTTAATGTCACAAGAGGAATACGACAGGGCTGCCCTCTATCCCCGCTGCTTTTTGATCTCTATATTGAGCCATTTGCTCAAAAATTACGAGATAACAAAACCATCAAGCCATTTAAGTATAGAGATTGGGAAAAGAGGGTGGCCCTATATGCGGATGATGTCATGATTGTGACTTCAGAGATCAGCACCGCATTTCCTGCAGCCATTAAGCTAGCCCTGGAATTCGGGAAAGTCTCAGGTTATGAGGTAAATGCCTAAAAGACCGAGATAATGGTGTGGAATAGTGACGGAACAGGATTCAAAGAGCAACTTAGCACAAACTTGAGATATCTAGGGTCAAAAATTGTTAAAGATGTTAATCTGATTGCTTCTACTAATTTCTCTATAGTCGCTAAAGAGTGTCGAAAGTTAATGGGTTCCTGGGGGCACCTACCCCTGATGGTCCTGGGTCGTGCAAATCTGGTGAAAATGTCCATTTTACCTAAGTTGTCTTTTGTATTTAACACAATCCCATTGTATTTTGATACATCTATGTTGGCTAAGCTACAGGGGGATATTTCTTCATTCATCTGGAAAAAAAAATTTAAGGATTGCTAGGAAGAAAATCAGGCGGCGTAGGGAGAAGGGCGGTCTGACAGGTCCAGACCTGCAGATATATGCATGGGCATTTCAATTATCACACGCACGCATGCTGCTAAAAATGCCAACAGATCAGGGTGTAGGGAAGATGTTTTCGGCCTTGTTGGAGGGCAAAGGAGTTGGGCAGTCGGGTTTTCTGTTTAAGTTTGGCGACCTCATATACTTTAAGAAGGTCAAACTTCAGGTACTGCAGAGCCTAGCAAGAACTTGGTTTAATATCAGATCTTCTATAAAATTGGGATACTATTCTAGCAGATCACCCATATGGGATCTCCCCGCCGCTCCAGGTTGGGTGAGGGATACCCTAGCAATTCCATTAATGGAGGCTGGAATATCTACATGGGGAGACTTATTTGTGGAAGGGTCTTTGCTTCCATGGGAATATCTCGTGAGTAAAGTAGGTCCCAATTTTTCAAGATTTAAATATCTCCAAATATCAAGTTGGGCTCAAGCCTTTTCGGCCCAAACCTCTCGTCGTAATAACTCGCCGCTAGGGGGAGGCAGCCAACTGGAATCTCTCTTACTGGATAAACCATCTGTAACAAAAGAAGTTTCTTTATGGTATAATTTAATCCTGGAAGAGATTGATGGGGAATTCCACCTTCCCGAGCTGCTGTGGGGTTCCTTGATGCCTAGCCTGAATGTGAACGACTTATGGCTAGCATCTTGTAATGTTTTGTGGGACCAGCTTGGCTCCGCAGGAACCATCTATTTACCCTGCACAGGGCATACTACTCTCCACAGAGGTTGTCCAAGTTCTCCACAGGCGGCCCGGTGGCCTGCGCTCGATGTGGTTTAGTATCTGCCTCTGATGCGCATATGTTTTTGAGTGTCCTCATTTGTCGTCTTTTTGGGACTCCATAAGCAGTAAACTTACATCCTCCCTGGGCTTTGCAGTCGTGATTGACCTTCGCCTTGTAATCTTCGGTGTAGTGGATCAGAACCGAAGCCCAGCCAAAAATCTTTTGTTCTATTCCATTCTGGTGGCGCGCAGAGAAATCTGTAAACGATGGAAGGAGGCCGCCTCTCCATCTCTACACGACTGGTGTGTATCAATACTTCAAATATCGAAGCTAGACCTCGCCAGGGCTGGTAAACCATAAAAGAGAGCTTTCTGGCATCTGCTCGACTGGTCCAACTTGTTGTACCGGGTTTTTTGTTTTTTCCCAGGTCCGATGATTACCTAGCCTTGGTACAATCTCCCTGCTAAGCCACTTTGCCTCTCCCTCGGCACGATGGTGGCCAAAGCATTGGTGTAACCGGCTAATGGCTAGTATCTGCCAATTGGATAACAAGGTGCTAAGATTGGTATGGTATAAGTCGTAGCTGATGGGTTGGGGTCGCTCCATAAATCTTACTACACACACCAGTTTTTGACTGAGGCAGCACAGCTGTACCATTATACGTCTTTCTTCCTTGTTCAATAATACAGCAGTTCGCAGCCATGGTAGAGATGAGGACAAAAAAAAAAGGTGACATATTGTCTCTGAAGGTGTTTCAAAGAATTCTGTTCTCTATGAATAATTCTACTGTAAGCAGATTATTTGCCAATAAGAAAAATACAAATTTGGAGAAAAAAAATTAATCGTAGGAAAAAGTTCCAAGTTTAGTCTTTGTTTTGAAAAATGAATGCCAAATTCAGAGTCTTCCCGGTACATTGTGTGCTGAATTAAAAGTCAGCGTATGGGGATGGAGAAAACATGAAATCTTCTAATCCTGTGGACAAAAAGTCATCTACCGTTGTAGGTGAATGTTGGATTACCTTGTTTAGAAGACTAACCGCACATAGATGAGAAGCATCGCCTTGGGCATTGGTAGCATCAGCAATGTTCGTATCGGATGTTACCTGCGTGCCTGTTGTTTACTATCGTACCTCAGCAGTAGCAATTTGCGTCTGTGAGATCTCAAAGAATGCCGTCATCAGGATTGGTGGCCGCTGGGGACAACACACAGCATGGGCCGTTACCGGGTCCTGCAGAGTATCGATATCCGCAGGCATGACTGATGGGATTGTTAGACAGATGTCTAGCACGCATTCTTCACCGCAAAGCATGCAGCGTAGAACAGGGAAGACGCAATCTTGCCAGATTGGTCTGAATGACAGAAACCATGTGGTATTTAATTCTCGTAGATGAGGTTAACCTAAAATTTGGACGATGCGCTACAGACACTTCATCTCCAATAGAGCTCTCTCTATGGTGCTTGGAGTGACGCTGGTGATGTGGCTTGCCATGTCGTAGCAATAGGAGCATAAACAGGATCCCTGCAACGAGTGCTAAAAATAGTGGCTGTCCGCCAAACACAGAGTGCAAGAAGTTGGGAATTATTCAGAGGACTGCTTGAAAAGGTGCTAACAGTCCTGAACACACGTTCTTAAATAAATGTACAATGCCGCTCGTATCAGACATGTTTAATTACGTTACAACATTTCTGAGAAATGTATAGGGCAGTTTGTATTCAAAAGGGCTTGTATCTCGACTGAAGTCCTTGCGACTTGATGATCATAGGTTTCTTTGGCCGAGGTCAGAGGCACTGTTTGTTGCAAAAGAATGGCTTTCATTCTGCTTAGAGTGTCAATTCGTATAGAAGAGATGTTAAGTGAAGGCCATAAAGGCGACTCCCTGGCTGTCTTGATCTGAGGTAACAAGACTTGCATACAGCAAATTACCCTGGATGTAACCGTTACTAGATATGGGATACCTGGCAACATGCCACAGCAGCTGTGATCATTCAACATAATGTAATTTCCATTCGAAATTTGGCCAAAAATTGGATTAATCATTGCAGCTGGTGAACCTGGCAGGTGGCAGGATAAGTTTGTAGTGGAACACCGGCCCATGTAAATTAATACCCTGGTAGAGGAGAGAACCGCTAAGTGTGTTTTCACAGTTTGTACCGCTAATAAACACTTCACGCCCCACTCTCCAACATCTGTGTGTGTAAGGTAAATCCCAGGATGTCTTGATGTATCCTTAACCCAACCTTTCCTATTGGCCTGCTGGTATATGTTTTAGGCAATACTGAAAATGGACAGGCAGAGTAATTTTACCATGTATGATCCACTCAGTAGCTGGTTTTTCTGCCACCGTGTATGGTAATTTTTCCAGTTTTTCAATGCTGAGCGCCGTATAGTCTGCTCCCCTTTGTGCCAGTTTGATCTGTTTATCAGTGAGATTGAATTCTGAAAGCAGTGACGTAGTGTTGATTAAACGCCAAGGCACATAGCCTGCACGCAAGTTTTGTAGCGTTCAGCCTAATAGCATGATAGAACGTAGCTGAGACTGACCATGTTGCAACATGACCAAGTCTTGTTCCATGATGTCTATGGCAGAAGATACAATGCAGTCCAATGAATATATCCTGGACGACAGAGTCGTTAACCCATTGTCTACTACAGTAAGAGATTTCTCTAAATTAATACGATCAATTTCTCGTATTCTTTCTGCAGTTTCTGCTTGGGTAACCTTCCATATTTCATTATAAGCAGCGTAGATACCGGCATATATGAAACATTTTTTACGCAGTCTTCTTGGACCTAGCAAGAATTCCCTAAGGTCTGCGCCTTCTTGAAGTAAAGTTAAGTGTTGTTTTACATCCTCTAGTGTAGCTTTTTGTAGCCAATCAAGGCAAAGTTTCCCTACACTGTATGTTCTTATTACCCCTGGATGCTGTTTTTGAACATAGCGTGGGTCTAGTCTATTGATAGTGAAACCCTGTGTTTTGTTCAGAAATCGATCTTGACTGTAGTCGTTACTAGATGTCCCTCACAAGTCAAATGCAAAAGCATTGAAATTATTATTACATCAACCTGCAGTTCCACTAGTCGTTACTAGATGTCCCTCACAAGTCAAATGTAAAAGCATTGAAACCATTTCATGAAGCGTTTGCATTTGACTCGTGAGGGACATCTAGTAACGACTAGTGGAACTGCAGCTTGATGTAATAATAATTTCAATGCTTTTGCATTTGGCTCGTGAGGGACATCAAGTAACAACTAGTTGAACTGCAGCTCTTTGTAGAATTATTTTGATATTGGATACTATAATATTCACTGCCCCGCACTAATCTCGTCCCATAATGCTTTGCAGGGCCTTTGTTTGGGATTGTAATTTTGCCAATAACTGTGCTTGGGGTGGTCCTAAGAGGATGAGACCACCACCGAATCATTGAAGAAGATGTGCTTTTTGTTTTCAAGGCATCTGCTTGGTTCTCACCCTAGGGTAGGGAGTATCACAAAATCATCACTTCTCTCACTGCTTGCTAATTTATTATTTGCACTTTCATGAAATGCCTATATGCATTTTAGCATATAAAGACAGAAATACTTATTTTATCATAACTTGTCCTGTGCAAGATGCTGTTAGCAATTATTGCTCACACAGTGCTAACAGCTACGCTGTGACTATGAATCTGAGTGTACTTTGCATATCTATGTGTAGTGCTACTACGTGATCTACGCCCAGGGTTATTTTCAAAAGAGGATCAAAAACATATTCAACATCAGTTGCAGCAAGTGAATTAACCCATTGTATCCATCTTGGATGTAAAGCTTTTACATTCGGAATGCTCGCTTTTGTACCTGCCTGTAAGGCTGGTACAGGAGTTACAACCATAATGTGTTTCCCCTGTGTTAGGGCTCTTTCTTTTGCTACAGTGGTTTGAACTGCTGTCAGAATTTTTTCTGTTGATGTAAATTTTATTTCTGCTTGTGTATACAAATGTGATTTGTATGCAATTGGTACTTTTTCACCTTTGTTAAAAGTTAAATAGGTGAATCCGCATTGACCCATAATGATTTGGATCACTAAGTTGCGTACGTTTACGCGTTTTTGTCAGTGTTTTGTTGCTAACATGTCAGCTTGAATGTGTCCAATGTGTGATTTTAATCCGGTTTGATTAATTCGTAGAGAGGTTAACCCTTTCTGCGTAGTTCAGAATTTATGTTCTTCCAAAATTCAGGAAACTTAGAATCGACTGTAAGTTTTTCAGCGTTTTTGGAGGTTGGAGCAGCGCATACTTTTCGAAAAATTTGGCTGCCAGGCTTTTGCCTTCACTTGATAGTTCATATCCTAGGAAAAGGAAATTGAGATGGGCAATTCTTGATTTTTTCAAATTGAATTTATAACCATCTGAGGCGAAGCCCACTATTATGGTGTTCACCCTGTTCAAGTGGCTGTCCAGGTCATCGTCTGTCAGATAGATATCATCAACATATGACAATGTCTCGTCATCATAAATTTGTAGTAACTATGTTACCCTGGCTGAGAATAACCCCGGGCTGTTCTTAAACCCTTGTGGGAGTCGACAAAAGTGACCCTGGGTCCCCATTATTGAGAAAGCTGTCAAATACCTGCTTTCAGGTGCAATGTTTTGACAAAAGAAACCGTTAGTAATATCTAATGTGGTTTTATATTTTTTACGCACAATGTTATTCATTAATGCTGTACTATGTGCATTTTGCACTGCAAATGTTTTACAACAAGAGTTTAGATGTCTGTAATCCAATACTAGACGATATGTATTGTTTGGTTTGGAAACAGGAAACAAAGAATTGTTCATTGATGAGGTGCATGTTTCAATCACCATTTGGTACTCAAGTTGATCTAAGATCTCCCTGGCCTGTATTTTAGCTTCTTGCTTAATTGGATACTGTTTTTGCGCAGTTGGTTGATTTTTTAACTGGATCTTATGATGAGATGAATCCTCATCCCATCCTACATGATTTTTATATAATGCTGGGGCTTGGGCCACTGCCCATTTCCTGGCATAAGTATATTTTAAATGTACTGGAACATGGTTGGAGAAGGCTGGCATAATGATGTTTTCGCCTTTTGGGCACTCCCTGAAAAATTCTGGTGGTCAGTCCTGTTCTGCTAGAAGTATATCATAAACCTTTGAAAGATGCTCCCAAAAGAGTGCTTTCATTTTTCTTGTCTCACTCCATCCGGAGTGTTATTTCTTATAACCTATGTGGAGAACTAACCCTGGTATCTACGGTCTCAACTTGAATGTCTTCATTCAAGTTCATTATCTCCAGAAGTTCTTTCAGGTTCTGGCGAGGTATTGTTACTTCTGCTGCACTGTCCAACATTGTCTGAGCCCATTTTCCGTTCTTGAGTTGTGTTCTCAATATTCTCGGCATGTCTGATCTTTAGACCTGCTACCTTCTTCTTGGAGAATTGAGGTTTTGGTTTGTTTTTTCTGAATGTGTTGATCGTCTTTGGACTTCACACGTTCTTCTTTTAGTTCTAACCGTCCTCTTCTTTCGGATGTCTGTGACGATATCTAAAAGGTACGAGAGGAACGTGTATCAGTATCTTGATACCTATCAGGTTTTCTCAAATTATCATAGGAGGCGGACTGCATTGCAGCCCGCAGTAAATGCACAGCGCTTGTGCCACTTTTGGCCATCCTTTTTCAACCATTTTAATTTTATCCATGTAATCAAAACCTTTGTTCCATTAATAATTCAACTTATGCGACGGGACCACACACTCCGTGTACACGTTATTTCCAAGTTTCTACTGTTCAAATGGTGGCACTCTGGACTTTTTCCAAGAACATGATTGAAACGTGAATTCATTTCAGGCAGTGTTTATTCAAATAAAATAACCAAATGCATTTCGGGCTTCACGCCCTTCTTCGGGGGTCACTGTAAATAATCGTGAAACAACACAATTAGCAGACTGTTTTACACCAACTGTTACATTTCATAATATCAGACCTTATGTGACAACATTTTTTGTATTGTGTTCTATGGAGAGGTAATCACAACATCTCAAAATGTTGTCCTGTGGTAAGTAAACCAACCGACCCAGTCTATACTTCCAACCCGTACTTTTTAACTTCCCTTCTTCCCCTGTATTGTGGTATATAACCCCCTTCTGCCAGATATTTTTCTACCCATGCAGCTCTCATCTTGTATTTTTCTCATAAGATTTTACGACAGTATACTTTAGGTACAAAAGTTAAGTATCTATTCACCCATTGACATAAACGAAAAACGTATGTGGTTACGCCCATGTTTCCTCACTTTTCTACTAGCAGTGAAAACACCTGTAATACATTTTCTCCAAATGTTCATCATTCAGTAAAAAGGTCCCCACGTATTCCTTGGATTATGTGAGTTTAATTCCCTAAGTGCCACGTACCTGCCATTCCTGATAAAAGCAAATTTCCTCGCTGCTTTCTCCGACAAACCCTCTACCTCACCACAATCCCTCTCCCTTTTAACGTCATGATTGAATCCATGATTGGTTCACAGTTCGAAAAGTTCCCACTCTCCCGCCTAGTAACCGTTGATTACACCTGGTATCTTTTGTTCGGAAAAACTCCATCTCCCATAATTCAGCTAAAACCAACTGTTATCGCTAACCAAGGTCAACCCCTCTATCTTTATCCATATCGTAAATGTGCTGATGTAATCTATTATTTAAAACACTTCCTTCATTGTTCGTTGTTCAGCTGCCTCTCTTTCAAAATTTCTCAAATTATCCCCATTCCTGAGGTTTTACCTCCTTTCTGAGGGCTCCTTTTGAAGAGACCGACTTTGGGATTGAGAACGTTTCTCTTTTGAATGTTGTTTGTTATTTTCCCACTTCTTTTTAGAAGAGGTAGGATTGTGTTTAATAGAGTCCTTCTCCAGACAGTTGTGGTTTTGCTGGTTCCCACCCAAACTGTCTCTGCCTAATTCTTCATAGGATTTTTCAATTACTCTGGCTAATTCTTGTGGTTGTTCTGTTACATCAAAATCTTTTAATTTCTGGCGGATTGCCACTGATGCTGCTTCTCCTTTAATATTAGATAATATTACTGGTCGAAATATTTTGTAACTTCATACCTAAATTCAGAGCAGGCTTTGCCCCGTATTCGTTTTGAATTTGTTTCAGGACATCAGGTATTACCGCCATAGACGGAACACCATGTGTTTTAGTGTAGATAGCAGCAAAAAACTGTGCCCCAAGTGGTGCAGTCTTCCAGATGTGGTGTTATCCCCATTGCTAAACAGATTGTTAGTATTCTGTGTTTCTCATAAGGGTTAGTGTTACGAAATACCGCTTTGATTTGAGTAATTTTTTGAGCTATCCAGAATGGAATTTGTTCATGTTTTGTGGGCATTTTACCTATGAATGCATGTAACGTCTGTGGAGTGATTTTTAGCGTATTCCGCTGGTGAGAGGTTTGTCTCGGAATAGCTACTGTTGGTTGGACTGTGAAAGTCTGCATGACATATTGAACCAATTGTCTATATATTTTGATTAACTCTTTGAGTTGAGCAAGTAAATCTACGTCTGTCATTTCTTCAATGTCAGGATGAGGTGTATAGCCGGTTAAAATCATCCATGTTGCTCCCGGTCTACCTAGTGGACCGAGCCTGGTAATGTGATTGTGATGTTTTAGGGCGCCTTTAAACCAGAGATCATGCTCCTGTTATGTGAGTGGAATTTCAATATCCTCGAAAGGAATATATTCCTCTGGTGGATCATCTTTTTTGTAGAAGTGAAACATTTTAGTTAATGGATGTGATTCAGGGAATACTATCCATGAGTAGAATACCTCTGTCTGGTAAGATACATGTGCCTCTATCACAAAAACTGCTCTGCCACCTCTTGGTGTTAGGCCATGTTTTATACGTTTTAGAGTGACGGCTCTCCTTAAATTTGGAGCAATGAATATCGCATGTTCAGGGTTTGATTTCTTTTTCCCTGATCTTTTGTTCTAATCTATTCTACTCTGGTCAATTCTCTTTAGTCTGAAGAGCCAGAATACCCGTAGGGTGACAGCATGCGCTATATAAGCATTGCATTCAATTCAATTCATTCATCGTTTTCATCAAAACCCGTATAATCAAAAGCTACTGCAACATGGTCGGGTACAGCTCCACTGGTTCAGATTTTAGTCTCGTTATTAGACATTTGTTTAATGAAAGTTGCAGAACAAGTTTCAAGGGAACAAAGATAAGGTGCAAAATATATTGGAACACTGTATCCTTCAACGTTGAACAAACCAAAAAGCTAATACATAGGATTTTCGTTCTTCTCAGCTATGGCGGATATTATCCCTACCCACTCCAGACGTCTTATAGAGTTTTATGAGTCGGGGTCTCTGAGAAAAGCAAGACTGCCTTACCAAACCGTTGGGCGCCATGTAGTGTATATCCCTGATAGGCTTTGCGCATTGGATATACACTATAGTTGTGGCATAGGACATAGGACTAAGGTCAGTATGCCTCTATCGAGTACATTCAACTTAATTACTTGTGTGTGCCAGCTAACTCAGAGGTCACTAGAAACTTCTTGAATAAACAAGAAGGGATTTGTTTCCGACAACTGCATAAACATGACAACTTTGCTTCCCTTAGAATCGGAACAGTCTCAGAATCGTGGAAACAATAGATTGCAGTTTCATTCAGTCAATCGTGCATGCTTCGTTTCTACAGAGTTTAAACAGAAATAGGTAGACAGGTGTTTCAATAAAAAGAGTTTATTGAACAGTCTTTTATCTCATGCAAGAGATATGAAATGCTACAATCGTAAGACAGAATGCGAAGTATAATATGTACAGCATTAGCAGTAAGAGAAAATAAAACTGCAACAGCATGCTTTGTAGCTATGACATATATTCAAAAAAATACATACATAAATAACACAGGCTAAAATGTGAATACTCATCTGGTGCTTCTAGCTAGTTCTACCCCAGTGTACTTAACCTAAGTGTAGTAAGAGGTAAGACGTAGGTGCTGTTTTTCTACAATATAGTTTAGCTATAGTTTGGATTGGTGTTGCCAAGATTTGCCAAAAGTCCTTCTAGGTTCTAGTCTGCTCCATACCTTAGAATGAGAGAGGTTGGAATCTCTTTCCGGGTCTCGATCTCTAACACCCCACAAGGGGAGTCAGAAACACTGGAGCTGGATTCTCTGCGAGGAGGATGACAGCGTCTGGTCAGTGCGTCAGGCGGAGACTCAACTTCCTTCCGAACTTGCCATGGTGAGCCGTGCAAGTATGCAGCCGTGACTTGCCATGGCAAGTGAGGGTATATTTATACCTTGAA
This sequence comes from Lissotriton helveticus, assembly GCF_964261635.1. Classification (NCBI taxonomy): domain Eukaryota; kingdom Metazoa; phylum Chordata; class Amphibia; order Caudata; family Salamandridae; genus Lissotriton; species Lissotriton helveticus. The sequence goes on from NC_136065.1 coordinate 1,915,686,340, forward strand.
GGTGTTTAGGAATGCCAGTATTGATGTAAAAGTTGGGCAGAGGAACGTCATGAATGAACCCCTAAGGAATAGATGTTAATGCATAATAAATTAGTGCTTGGAGAAATTAATAATCCAAGCACTCATTGTGACGTGGATGGACGGATGTAGGTGGCCATGCCTGTACTTGGTTAGCATGGATAATGCCTAAATAATAGTAGGATTTCATTGCCTAAATAAGGGCAATGAGAATTGTGCCTATATAAGGGCATACATCGGGAAACCTATATGCGGTATCTAAATCAACGCACAACAGTATAGTGTGCACTGAGTCCTGTGGAACCCTAAAGGAAGGCAGAGGTAAAAGTAGATAGCACCTTACTTTCTATTTGTGGTAGTGTGGGCTAGCAGTACGGCTTATTAGAGGGTAGTGCTAAGCATTTATTGTACACACTCAATCAGTAAATAATGTTACTCACTGAAAGACTGAACTTAGACCAAATTGTTTGTATACAAATGTTATTTAGTTATTCTATTTCTAAAACCAATCCGGACCTGGTTAAGGTAAGTGAAAAAATACTTTGCAAAATCTTATGCAGTGATTTACAGTTGAATGCAGGTTCAAATGCAGTAGGCTGATTTACAGGTAAGTAAACAGTTCAGTTACTGTGCACTTTACTTTTTTAGATTACATTTTAAGTACTTTTGCTAATCAGTGTGATATGCCTAGATATCACACTGAGACATTTCCTAGACAAAAGGTAAGTATTTCGGTTTTTACACACATGCAGTTTTTCAATGTTTCATACAAACCAATTCCACACTTCGAAGAATTTTCAAGGAAAAGCAGTCAATGCAGTCCTATGGGAGGGAATGAAGTTATCAGTCGACATGTAAGTACTAGTTTGTGGGAGTTGGTATTCTGGGGTTAGAACCAGAGTTCTCCCAGGGTTGAGGATGCACTCTCAGAGCACCCATAGCGGCACTAGGGCAGCCGGGTGTGGAGTGCTGAGGCCCAATGTTATCCAATGGGGATAGGGGCCTCCAGTTGTTGGCTGCTCACAAGCAGGCCACAAGGTTGTGGGAGCAAAGCTCCTGGTGATAGGTTCAGGACAAAGGGGGGTCTGAGTTAGCATACAAGGCACACCCATAGCAGCATAGGGGCGGTCGGGTGCAGGGTGCTGTTTTGGGTCGCGTGCCCTGTTGTTTGCAATGGGGATTGCTGGTTTCAGTTTTGGCTGCAGGCTCGGTCCAGGAAGACTTCCAGGAGGAATCAACAGCTGGTCAGTTAAGTTGGAGAGCTCAGCAACGTAGGTGCTCCTTGGGTTCTCTTCTCCAGGGCACAGGTCCGCTGTATGCCGGGGTGTCTTTGAGGTCAGATTTCAGCTTACCTGGCCACTCGCGGTTGGGGGGGTCTCTGTGCAGAGGCTGCAGGTGACTTTGGGGACTCCTAGAGGGGTCAACCCACAGTGGACTCAGACTCTGGAGTGCTGGGGGACCTTGATGGAACCAGTGGGAAACCAAGATTCGGCCATAGGTGTCTGGTGCAACGGTGGTTCCAGGTGTAGGGTTTCTTTGTCCTCAGCAGACTCAGAGTCTGTCTTGGGAGTTTCTTTTAACAGAGCTGCTGTTCACAGGAGGGCCGGTCTTTGTTGAAGGCATTCAGTCCTTTCAAAAGGTTCTGGAGGTCACTGGCTGCAGGACAAGGCGACTTTTGGCGCAGGGTCTCTGGAATCTGAGGACGGGCCGGCAGGGCTGGGGCAAGTCAGTTCTTCTCTGCAGTCTCCTCTGCTGGGCATATTTTTCATCCTTCTTCTTAGGTTGCGGGAATCTATCTTCTTGGTTCAGGGTTACCCCTTAAATACTGAATTTAGGTGACATTTTAAGGGTCTCGAGGTCAGTAGCCAATGGGCTACTGACCTTAGGGTGACTACACCCTTGGTGTGTTCACCCCACATGGGAAAGTGGGCACAATCCCTAATCCTGATTGGAGAGTGCCTGCCATCTGCAAGATGGTGAGCACTGAAGATTGGGCTTCACCTCGGCTCTCACACCTGAGGGGTGAGAGGGGCAGTGGTGGGCACACCTTCTGGGCTGTGCAAAATGTTCCTGCCGAAAAGGAGGGGAGACAGGAAGGGGGCCTGCTCCTGATAGAAGGAGAGGCTGGGGGGTCGCATTACATAGGCAGTAAGGCCTTTGAAGCTTCCCTGTCACATGTGGCTCTTCCTGGCCGCGGGGAGGTATGACCGCCTCCGCCCAGGAAAGGCTTTGTTTCTGATCTCAGGAGCGAAGGCTCCCACCCCAGGGGACCAGAAACATGTGTCATGATGGTAGGTTGGTGTGAACCAGTCAGGGAATCCACCAGAGGCTGGTAATTATTCAGGCGGTATCTCTAAGATGCTTAAGATAAGATAAGATAAGATAAGATGTATAATAAATCCCACACTGGCATCAGTGTGGGTTTAATATGCTGAGACGTTTGCTACCAAACTTCACAGAATTCGGTAATGCCATTATGGTGCTGTGGAGTTCGTAATGACAAACTTCCAGACCATATACTCATTATGGCTTTACTGCACTTACAATATCTAAAAATGAACTTACACACTGTAGGGGTACAGTGCTCATGCAACTGTACCCTCACCAATGGTATTGTGCACCCAGCTAGAGGGGTAGCGTACCTATACCATAGGCAGTGGGTTGCAGGCATGGCACACAGGAATGTGTGCCATGTCTACTCTTCACTATTCCCTGCACCAAAACACACATCCTGCAGTGGCAGTGTGTATGTGTTAAGGTACAGGACCTCTAAGGGTGACTCAATATGTGCTGTAGCCCTTAGAGGTCTTCCCTCATCACAATGCCCTTGGTACCCATGGTACCCTTTACAAGGGACTTACATGTGGCTAGAGAGGTGCCAATTGGGGGTACAAATGTACAGTTTTGGGAAAGAACACAGGCCCTGGGAACCTGATTGGCAGGGACCCAGGGCACATCAAGTCAAAGTGCATTAGAAATCTAACAACAAGTGGGGGGTTACTGCAACAGAAACCCAGCTTCCTACACTCCCCAGTTGTTACATCCCACTTAAATCCTACATAATAGCAATAGTTTAACTTATATCTGAACCTCTTTGCCACCGCCAATAGCATGCTGAGTTACTACAAGTGTCTGGGAATGCATCCTGCATTCAGACAACTCGCTCTTCATTCTCGCCCTTCACTTTCAAGCTCACCCTGCACTCACAGCCATCACAATGCACTCACACTGATCACCATGCACTCACACCATTCACTTGCTCACCCTGCACTCACAGCGATTATTCTGCACTCACAATGCACTTGCGCTGTTCACCCTGTAACTCACCCTGTAGTCACACCGCCTTCAGACCCTCGCGGGTAGGTAGTGCGCTTTACAAATGATTGATTGAATGATTGAGATAAACAAAAAAATGCATTAACGAAAACATTACCACACAACTAGTCAAGTGAATTCAAAATATCTCCATTCAGTTTATAAAAAAATCATAAAAGACAGCAACATAAAACATTAATATTTCAACTTTAGGTAAGATATATTACAAAGTCATACAACAGTTGAAGATCACATTTTATGCTGCATATCACACATTAAATTACTTCTTCCTCAAACGAATGGGTCATGATAAAAAAACAGGCGAGGCCAGATTAAAATATGTAAACTCATCAGGCAGTAATTTTAGACTGTGTCACTTCTACAAGGCATTTTTGCATTGGAACACCCACCCTGCATACATTGGGGCACATTTACAAGGTCTGGCGCATCTCTGCAAATCATCAAGGATGCGCCAGAACACTTGCGACATACAAAACCACCCGTGCGCCACCACTGATGCGCCGCATTTACAATGCGGCACGACGTGGCGCACGGATGGGCAGATGTGTGTCGCATCCCCCAGCGTAAAGGCGGCGCAATGATGGAGTCGCGTGGCAAGCATGATGCGGCTCCAGCAAGGCTCGGGGGTGCCCTATGCCTAACATGCTGCGTCACTCCTTACACCTGCTTCAAGTAGGCGCAGGGTTTTGATACAGCATAGCCGTAAAAGTGACTCAGTGAAATCTCACTTTTACGGGATTACCTACGAGGGAACGCCCACCCACACCGGAACGCCCACATGAAACCTGACACAGGTTTCATGTGGCGCAGGGCTTTACAACGTGAGCTCCCTAGATGCGTCACGTTGTAAATACTGCACAACATAGCGCATGATTTACGCCGCCGCTGCATCACAAAAGTGACGCAACAGTGGCATAAATGTGTCTTAAGGGGCTTGTAAATCTGCCCCTCAATACCTGACGAAGGTATAATGTAACGCAGGGCTTTATAATGTGACGGATCTCTCTAGATGCGTCACGTTGTAAATGGGCCGCATTTGCACGCTTCTGCTGCGTCAAAAAAAGTGACGCAGCTGCGGCGCAAAAATGACGCAAGGGGATTGTAAATCTGCCCCTGAGTTTTTATAGGATAAGGGTGGGGAGATTTTAAAATGAAAAACTTTGACATTGATTTTATGTCATATTTTTATAAATAGGCACATGTTGTTACATAAAGTTTGGAAATGTTGGTTTTTAATAATATAAGTAAATCATTTTAAAAATGGTATTAATAAATGTACATTTTTTTGAACATTTGCTAAACTGATTCCCAAAATAAATGTATATTTGTGTGTTTTCAATGTAAATTTTAATATAAAAATGATAGTTAATGTTATGTGGATTTGGAAATAATTCATTTTAAATTAAAATATGTAATTGTTATGTAAATTTTTTCTATTTTATTATTTTAACAAATTTCATTGATAAAATTGTACTTTTTAAAAACTAAGTACATTATATATGTTTTGGTTTTCCTTTAGAACTATGGATTATTTCTAGTTGTATTCTTAATGATTTGTATACAAAATAAATTGGTATATTTAAATTTCTTATATTATAATAAATATGTGAATATTTATTTTTAACTTTTTTATGAAACTGTAATAAAAATGCCTGAAAGTCAATGTATTCATAACAACTAATATTCATATTTATATTTTGTATGTATTAGAATTCACAAATAAACAAAGTTTTCTTAATTCTGCAGACTCATAATCATCGCAATACTCCCTCTGAGCCGATGGGGCCTACTTAAAAATCTACATTGGATGAATTAGATTGGAATCCACACATATGTTTTAAGGCATTTATATCACAGCACCGTAGCGAGTTGTTATGCTGCTGTATATTTGAGCAGTGAGTGGATTTCATGGCTTGCAGTGTGTTGTTACCCTGGAGTGTAGTCTCACTTATAGACACAGGGGCTTATTTACAAGCCTCTTGCGCCACCGGTGCATCACTTTTTCCCATTTTAAAAGTGAGGCACCGGCGGCGAAAGGGGCTTGTAAATAAGATCCACAGTGTGAGCATGCTTTGGAGTGAGTACATCATGAATTAGTGAGTCATCTTCACCTCATGGATTCCTAAGTAGGTTGATCATGTTTACGCATGAACAATGATATTATTATATAAGTAATAATTACCTCCATTCTGACATCCTACAGGTTCTGAAAAAATATTCAGGTAGGAGAGCCGTATGACTCCTTTCGTTCACTTTCCCTTTTAGATTTGGATACGGGTAGACAGGGACATCTAGTAGCTCTGACGAAGGCAGAATGATAGCTCAGGCATTTTAAATTCGGCTGAAACATGCTGGCAAAATGAGGATGCTGGAACCATTGGATTTCCACTTGGCATCCGGGTTACAGATGTTTCATACCCTTATGGGTCCCCATTGAATATATTAGGGAACATCCATAACCAATTTGACACTCTACTGGACCCTCCATAATTGACCAGAAAATTGAATATATAAGAGCACTCAGGCTTGGTTGAGCCCACCTTTTTGGCATGAACCTACCAGTGCGAGAGAAAGCACCACTGAAGAAGCATGCCACCATTTGGTGGGTGAGGTGTCTCTTAGTATATTGATATTCCTGTAGGACCGGGTACCACACACAGGCATCAATGAGGTCCTGAGCTTTTGCATTTTGTGGTGGAACAATGTATGCTTTGAAGCCAGTGGCTGAAGGAGACTGGTCAAACACGGTAGTGGTTAAAAGGGTTATACCTGAAGGCCACTCTAAGGGGTAGATTTATGATGACTGAGGCATCCCTGCAAATCAGCAGGGATGTGCCAGGTAAGATGTGTCACGCAAGTTTACCCTTGCGCCTCCACAGATGTGCCGCATTTACTATCGGAAGGGTGGCGCATTGCTAGAGTCGTGTCGAAAGCGAGACGCAACTCCAACAATGCTTGTGGCCTGCCCATACATAACGTGGTGTATCACCCCTTACACCTGCTTCAAGCAGGCGCAAGGCTTTGACGCAGCGGCGACGGAAAAGTGACTGAGTGGAATCTTGTAGATTTCACTCTGGCACGTAACCAAAGTTTTACTGCGCCGGAACGCCCCACCCTGCGCAGGAAGCCCACATGAAACCTAACGCTGGTTTCATGTGGGCAGGGCTTTACAACGTGACGCATGTCCCTAGATGCGTCACGTCTTAAATAGGGCGCAACGTGGTGCATGGTTTACGCCGCCGCTGCGTCACAGAGGTGACGCAACGGCAGCACAAAAGTGGCGCAAGGGGCTCGTAAATCTGTCCCTAAATATCCATGAGAAAATAGCAGGTGAATTTGACTTGAACACTACACTTTTGGCCTGCCTTGTACTGCACAAACTGGAACACTCTTAGGTGTGGCAATAGTACCATCTGCTGGCCAAGTAAAATATTGCGGCACTGCCTTACTAAACGTTTAGCCTTTGAGGTATCAACTGAAACATGATTCATCCTGCTAAACGCACCTGCCAACGCCCATGCATTATGAAAATAAAATAACAACTAGGTCCTGCTGTTGTGCAAGTGTATAGTCAAGGCTTGTAGTGTTCTCTATGCCAAGAGACAGTCTTACAAATGAGAAATATTAAAGACGCAGATGATGCGTGCAGACTACTGAACTGCTAGACATTATTTAGTGGTTGGTGTCTGCAGACTACTTTTTTCAAACCATCTTTATTGTCATGTTAACATTCGTACAGTCAGCATACATAACAACAGTTTAGCAGAATTATGCGTGTACAAGATAAGGCTTTCCTGATTGAGTTACATGAATCAGGTGGTGAAATGTATGCCCAGATTTTGAAATGTTTAGCGCCGGGTTAGCGTTACTTTTTTAACGCTAACCCCAATTCTAAACCCATTATTGGATTCACAAAATAAAAATGTGCTTTGGTTTGTACAGAAAGCAACTCAAAACGCTGCTTTGCATTACTTTGCTTTAAGGGTATGTTACATGGGTGGTGCAAGGGCATTCCCATGCAACCACCCATGGTTTTGTATGCTAAACCTAATTCACTAACATTAGTGGAAAGGATTTTGTTGTGAAGTTCCTAGGAGTCGCCCAGGACCTGCGTGGTTTGGATTACCTAAACTGATGGCTAGGTGTCCCAACCACTTCCTGATATCCCTCAGGATAAGTCAGCCAGTAGACCAACTAGCTCTACAGTGCCACTACCACCGCCCTGTATTCTACAATGGTGTAGGTAGTCTCTAGCAGCCACTGAACATGACAACTCTGATTCCTCAGGGATCATGGAAAGCAGTACAGGGCATTTCACTCAGGCACACGTGCTTACTTTATCTCAGAAAATACACTGGATGACGATTAGGACGTTTCAATAAGATATTATTGGTCCAGCGACAGCCTTGTGTAAAACATATTTGCTGCTACAATATGGATACAGGAGCACACAAAAGAGATTGCTTGTACCAATATAGTGAATAGTAGATACATTTCTACCATAGTGTTAATAAGATGAACAGGAACAGTTCGGATAAAAACAGTAGCACTCGCATATTCCTAAAATGCGTGCCCTAAGTAATTTGCCTAAGTGTACCTAGCCTAGCCTGGATTTGTAGGTGTATATGTGCATAGTTATGTGTATCTGTAGCAAAGAAACCCCACGGGAAGAACCCGCCCCCTCACCTGATGGTTTAGAATGAAGGACCTCATCTCTGCGTTGAGGATAACACCCCGCTAGGGATGTCAGACCGCTGCGTGTCAAAGATTCAGCATGCAGAACTCAGTGTCAGCTTGGAAGGAAATCTCCTCTCATTTTTAGGGGGGAGTGAGGGTCTTCTATACTACTGTGGTCACTCCAGGGTTTTTTCTAGAATCAATATGTTTTGAAAACAATCATGGATGTTTTGAAAACAATCATAAATGTTTTGAAAACAATCACCAATGCTTTTCTAAACAAGTGCAATCATGCATAGCTGGCTGTTGGCCAAGGATGAAAAAAAAGTGGTGACCCTTTTACAGAATAATTCTGCCATGCCTGGGGACATGGCAGAATGTATTGCGACTTATATAGCGCACGTTCACCCGAAGGCATCAAGGCGCTTGCCTTGGGAACCCGTCCTGGCTTTTCCCTGTGAGATAACCCCTACTGGGTATCCCCAGGGTGAAAGCCAGGCATCCCGCAGCGGGTGGGCCGCCCTAGTGGAGATTAAGCAACTATTGCCCAGAGTTGCAGCGTGGGACCCCATGATTAGAATAGGCACCGAGGCGAGAATTATCGAGTCCGTGGACATTTTTGGGCTCAGGACCCTGCCGCGTCGGGAATTGAACCCTGGTCCCGGGCCAGACCTCTGCATCAGGGTGTGCCGCTCTAATCAGTGAGCCACACTCCTCCACGGCAGAATGAAGGGATTTTGATCAAACGCTAGGAGCCTGGTGTCGAAGAGACAGGTTCATGCTACTAGGTAAAAGGTCACCTGTTTAAAATTTTCATTGTCATGTGGATGGGACAAATGTATGTAATAGGGGTATACATTACAGGACTAGCTTAAAGGACATGACAGTTTAGCGCCAAAAATTAACGCAGCTGAAAAGCAGGCTTTCCAACTTGCAGGCGTGCTGAACTGTGCAGCACACATCCAAAGTAAGAAATGCTATTGGATATGTCCAGGCATAGTATTTTGTACAGGAAGGCTACCCATCCTGTATAAAACCTACGCTAAATTTATGCACAAATGCTAGCGCCTTTGCCCTAAGGTGTATGTCTGCCACACGGCAGCTGAAATCAGCTCTGGCGCTAGGGAGAGGGGAGGAGAGTGCCATTTCTCAGTGAATATGATGCTCTCCTGCTCTTTCTCTGTCACACAACGCAGCACAGCCTCTTAGGAGGCTGCGCTGCATTGCGTAGCAGTGTTTAGAGCTGGGCCAAAGTGTTTGTGGCTGATGTTAAGGAAAAATAGTAACAATAACTAGAACATGGTCAACCACAGATCAAGGAACCAACCTCAAAGGAAGGGAGCAGTTTACCCAGGGAGGTGCAAGTTCAATGTGGTGCATCATAGTAAGCATGGTAATTAAAGAGAAGTTATTGAGAGTAGGTGCTTTACTGCTGAGTGTGGGGAAGGAACTATTACCACATTACATTGCAGCCGACTTTGGCAGTTCACGGAGGAAAAGTGACATCTCTTGGGGTACCTTTGAGAGCCAGCAGTAGGTTATCCCAATTGCTGGAACTAGGGCCCTTCCAGAGGGTTCTGGCTTCTTCTCTGTGCAAGGCTCTGCTTTCAGCCTCAGCCCATTTTATGGTGGATTGGTGCCAATTCTCGAAGGTGGAGGTATAGCATTGTAGCATCCTCCCCAGCCCAGTAGAATGCAAATGAACATGCCACACACAGAGCTCTGCAACAGATGTCTTCATTCCTCAGCATGCGATCACACACTGCACTCTGAATATGTCATAACTGTTATTAACCACACCTAAACACCTCCCAACAAGCTTTCGAATTCCTTTGTTGAATTCACCCAGAACTGCAAGGGTCCTAGTGCACACAGTCTCACAACACTAAATCTACACCCTTCTATCGTATCATAATGACAGTTGTAGCAGCTAATAAAGCAAGGCCTAGAACGTAGGTTGCCACTTTGCCTTCTTAGGCCTCTTGATAAATACAGGTTACAGCCCCTTCGGACACTTTGTTTACCAGCCTATTAATGCTCAGCAGTCTACTCTAGACTTCTGACCAAGAAAGAATTACTGATGGGCAGGTCCTGAGCATGTGAAGAAGGAGACAGTACTGCAGCGTGTAGAGAAAGCATTAGCATCTGCTGCCACGTCGCCAAACTCGTCCACAGACTGCCTGTCAGAATATGTGTTCATTTGTGGTCTGGCGGGCGGTGCTTAGCGTTCCCATGGCAGTGCTTTTCAAAGGCTTGTATCTGAGCCTTTCAAAGGCACCGCAATGGGTGCACCAAAGCCCATTCCTGCACGGCAATGACTGGGAAGTCCATGCCTTGCACGAACTGGGGGTGCATTCAGACAAGAATGCACACCATGTGCACCCCGCATGTATCCCCTGACCCAAAGGCAACAGGGGGCCCTGCAGGGCCCCCTTAGTTTCCTCACCACCACACTTTTCATGGCGGGCTCACCGCCATGAAAACTGTGGCAATGAGGAAACTCGTAATATGCTTGGCGGTGCAGCAGCAGCACCACCAGGATATTGCGGTCACAGACCGCTGCAAGACCAGCGGTCCTACGGCTGTCCAACCACCAAACTTGTAATGCAGCAGTTGGACCGCCAGTGCGGTGGTAGCAACACTACCACAGCAGACCGCCAAACTTGAAATTAGACCCATAGTTTTTTGTGAGACACCAATGGGACATGCAACTCTATAACCCCATTCCTTGTCCCTGATTCACAGTTCTATTTAAGACTCCTACGAGTTTCAGAACGGCTGCAAGGATATCTAGCTACGGTGTTGGAGAACATTATTCAGCCAACTGGTGCATTTCCAGCCATATCCCATCCCTGACAAGGCTTGAATTAGGGAGTGTGTGCTGGATTCTAATTCAGCGATGCTGTTATTCATAAAGTGAGGGCCAGGCCACCATATATCAGAAATTGTCCTCTATGAATGTCGATTTTATCTATGAGGGAAGCAGTGGACAACAGATGGCCATCGTAAAATAGTTCCCCTAAGGTATTAATGCATGCGACTTCCCAGAGATGGACAACTCTTGCTGAATACCTGCCATGTTTGAAAAGGCCGACAGAGGTCCCCAGAATCAGGAAAGCGTGCACGCCGCTTCGCATACAACGCCCCCAAGCTCTGGATTAGCCTTCCCCTTGCCATCCGCAAAGAAACCAATCTACTGTCATTCCGCAGGCTACTGAAGACCTGGCTCTTCCCCCAATAATCCCACCCCAGGAGTACTCTCTTCAGGCTAATACTATAGCGCTGGGATGCCCGAGGGTAGCTACGCGCTCTATAAATCCAAAATCAAATCAATCAAATCAGAGGGAAAGCTGAGGCGTAGGGGATGACGCGTTTGGTGACAGACTATGTAACATCTATTTGCAGTTGATACTAAAGTCTACAGACTGCTTTTCGAAAAAGGATAAAACACAGATAGCCTCATTGTGAGTACACCAGTATCTGGATAGTTTACATCACACTCGGCAAATACAGATCGAGTTAGGTGTTTTATATACCATGTGTAATAGTAATACCTTCTCATGCCACGCTTTACACTTCAGACAGGCTACACCATGGTAATATTGCACATAATCTCATTAGTTTTTTTGGCAGTATTTGAGATGGGAAAACATGTGGTATTATCTCATTACTTGTGATCCCGACTTCCATTTGTGCCAAATTGGGATTACCAGGACACTCAGATTGTGGCCCAGTGTTTGTAATGATACACCACTTACAGAAACCAACCTGTTAGCCTCACCATGCAAAATATGTTTAATTGAAACTACACTATGAAGCTAAATCAAAACCCAAAGACCTGCCACCGCCCAGAAAGAAAGAAACATACCTCTAGTGCAAACTTGGCCCAAGGGCAACAGAGTGCTTTACATGAGCACCAGATTACCAAAGGTAATGTTTCGGTTTTAGGCACAGGGGAATTAAGTGATTTGCCCAGAATCACAGGATTTTGAGCAAATGACAGACCGTTAGGCCACATCTCCATCGAGTCCTTGGCTCTCCTTTTCGCAAATAAATTAGTTCATTTTTGAGCAACTGCATTAAAACTAGGCAAAACATCTGATACACATTGCAAATAAGAGGCTTGGACTAGAAATGAGATGTTCCTGTGACATGAAGTCAGATTTGAAAATGGCTAGGTTCTAACTGGAATGGTATGGTGAGCAAAAAAAGATGGATTTAGGCCCACATCTCTGTACTGGGGTGAATGTATGACATTGTTCTGCATTCTGTCCATCAACTGTTGTTTTTGCTTTTGTCACCCCAAGTGGGACTGGTATGCTCAGACGTGAGTCCCGTGCTCTCCATGCTACTGGAATCAAGCTATCCTGTCTGATGAGGGCTGAAAGCCCGAAACCTGTCCTAGGATGCTTGTTTCCAGTCCAGAGAGGACCTGGCTTGTAGTTCGGGCTGGACTGTTCCCATGGGGCACAAGGTCAAGACTGATTCGTATGGCTAGGTTCAATCTATAAGGGCATGGTAAGCAAAAAAACGATGGATTTAGGCCCAGATCTCTGTACTGGGGTGAATGTATGACATTGTTCTGCATTCTGTCCATCAACTGTTGTTTTTGCTTTTATTTATTTTAGGAGCAGGGGAATTATGTGATTTGCCCAGAATCACAGGATATGGAGCAAATGACACTTCCTGAGTTCCAAAGTCAGCAGCTCAGCCTGTTAGCCCACATCTCCCTGGAGTCTTTGGCTCTCCTTTTCACAAATAAATGTTTTCAGATATGAAATCTCAATTAGTTAATTTTTGAGCAACTGCATTAAAACAAGGCAAAACATCCGACACGCATTGTAAATAAGAGGCTTGGACTAGAAATGAGGTGTGACATGAAGTCAGATTGTAATTCATGGGAATCTGCAATCGCTATATTAAAAATCTGTCTGCTCTTAGAAATAAATGACGTAGCCACTTAACTGCAATAACCCATTACAGTTGGGTTCTCACATCACAATGCCTGCTGTCAGAGCCAGCAGCAGAGGGGAAAGGGAGGTCAGGTCACAGAACATAAATAAAGCAGATGTTTATGAAGAGAAACAAAACAATTTCTTTCTTCTGCTCTGTTTTTCTAGTTGTACAGTGACAAGCAGCAGAAATGTATGATTATCTTTTTACTCCAAAGTAATTTTTAGGAAAGTTTGAATATTTTTGCACATTTCTACACATTTTAAGCCACTGTGCCTTTAAAAAAAGCTGACTTGTATTAAACCAGTTCTAATATCCTTTGCAACTAATATCTAATAGCTTTTTTGATGTGTCTAAGTTTGCACTAGATATTCTATTTTTATTCTTGATGTTTGCAAACATGCTTTCTCCTTCTTATGGAAATGGTACACACCAATGATTTCATCAGTTTGTGGGAAACTTGATGGTGTGACCATGTATTATAAGGAATGAAGTACTTTCTGCCATAGATGATAAGGATATTGCAAGTCACCTAAGAGTTCCATAACTTCAATCCTCCATATGGTCCAGGAACTGCTCAGTGATTTGCAATATTCTTATGAAGTACAACAGGGGGTTCCTTTAATCCTCTCACTCACCTCTAACAATTGTTCTACACCCCTAACCTGTGTGAATTGATCTGCCTGTTCAGGTTTTTACTTTGCATCGTGGTAAATTTACAATGGGACAAGATTACAATTTCCAGAATGTAGAGGGAAGAAATGCTTGAGTGGATGAGGTATACATACATGAAATCAGGGAACATTAAGCTTGGCTATGCTTGATTGTTACAGAGCTCTCAAACTTCCCAGATCCATATGTGAGTAGCTCATCCAGTCCATGTTTTTTCTTTGCATTCTGAAACTTGTAGTTCTGATTTTATAATCGACTAAACAGGACGGGAGACAACCTTTACAACACAACTTTTACTACGCAGTGCCATTACGACGCAACTTTTACAACGCATACCATTACAACGCATTGCGCTGGGGGGCGCTCTAGGATAGGGAATAGGTTTAATTTACTATCCAACACCTTCCCTACTATCCACGGGGACTGGAGTTGGAATAGTAAATTAAACTATTCACTATCCAGCGCCCCAAAGCACTATGCGTTGTAAAAGTTGTGTCGTAATGGCATGCGTTGTGAAAGTATGTGTTGTGATGTCATACATCCAAACAGGACTGTAAGTCCCAGAATGCAAAGCAAGACAAGCTAAGCTACTCGCACATAAACCTGGAAAACTCACGAATTTCTGTATATATAACACAGTAAAAGCAGAAATAATGGTATGCAAATAAAGAAATTAAGGGGGGTGGCACCAGTAACCTGGCGTAGATCCTAACTTGTTTTAATAAAGAGAAGAACTGGCTTGGTACATTGCATATCCTAAGGGCATTGTGCATCCAGGTGACTCATTTGGTGCAGACACTAACACATGCTATCTAAAGCACATCTTGAGCAAGGTGGGGCTGGTGTAGTAATGCTTAAAAGATATGCAAAGGAAACACAAATTAACAGAGCTAGTTTTTCCAAACTTCACGGGAAGGATACAGATAAACTTTTAATTAGTCCACACATAAAAATATTTCATCCTTGACTTGAAGTACGAAGCAACAACTGCCATCTCAATTTGTACTCTTAGTACCCCAATTGTAAGAATGTTGTAATATTTTTTTAATTGAGGTCTCAATGTAAAATTAGGCTCTGTGTCACTATCACACTCCGATTTTCTTTACCAAGTAATTATCCAGTGGTTCATTCTAATTGCTTTCACTGATACTAACCAAGACACCAACATCCAGAAAACACGAATGAAAGCGAACAATATAAAAAACAGTGACATGGAGTCTGCTAGCTCTAAGTAAAATAGATTGATAGTACTTTCTCTCAGGATTCTCTGGGTGACCGCGTGATTCCATGCCATCATATATTCAGCCATGGACTTTGCTTTACAGATCCTTGCTGTCAATAATATTGGAATATTTGACTACAACTACCAGAATGCATTGCTATGTTCAAAAGACCGGTAATTAGACTATAGGGCCTCCGTGATATGGAGTAATTGATGAATCTGCAAGTAGGGCTGGACAAATGATCAATACTTTTAACCATACAGTGTGAATCAGGTTGTAAATCTTAAAAATCAAAGTTGTCTCTCTAATTTGTGATTATTTTACTGAATCATCAACTTAATTTTATTCAAGAATCAGATTTCTTTTGGGCATAACTGTATCTGTTTTAGATGTTGATAAAGACAGCCTTGCTGTTTGGGAGACCTCATGTTACCAATACTTTGAAAAAAAGTCCATCTTAGAAGTAGATACAGAGTGGACTTTGGGTCGGTCCACGTCAGCTATTGACCTTCATGGGTTTTTAATATTTGTTGTTGCTTAAATGAACTATCCATCAAGACTATGGAGTTTCATGGAAGGCTTAACTTTTACATTTGTGTTCGTTTTGGAATTTGGCGATGGGCTCAAGTAGTCCTTTTGTTAGGCTGTAGAAGCAACAGGATGTGTAGCTGTGATTCAGAGTCTTTATTGACATGATGGCATTTTAATTGCTGATGTATATAGGTGTTTTGTCTTTAGTACGGACTGGGGCTTTGTAATAACAACCTTTGCATGTTTATTTGCTTCACTTTGCTATCATGTTAAGCTGTGTTTTCAAAGTGACAAATAGGTTTTCTTACAAATTGACTGAAAATACTGTCCAGTTGCTATGTTGCTGTTTATTCCCTTTAACACTTTTATTCAGTTTAACACTTAAAATGCATACTTCATCTTCTTACACCTTTTCACAACACTCTTCTTTGAGGGTATATATTGACTGCTAATGCAGTCTGTTCAACAAAGAGGGCCTACTTACAGTCTCCATATTTGTGAGGCATTTGCAGATTAAACAAGCATTGGCATACCCAATAGGTCTCACCTTTGGGACCTTATGTGTTTAGACATGAAACTGTTGCACCAAGGATATTGTAATTGGTAATGCCAATGCTTCTTCTCAATAAGTTTCCCCAGCCCCGGGTGATTCAAATCTTTGTTTCCATCACCTACAGTGTGTGGGTGGCGGGCCTGTGATGCATTTCAGCCTCCCTGGGGCTATAAGTGAAGTTTGATAACTTATAGACAAGGATTAGACAAGGCGCTGAGTGTCTGTATGAACACACCAGGAGAACGAGGTAAGGAATTCTTTGAAAACAGTTCAAGGGTCAAAAGCTTGTGACCGTCCATCTGACCCTGATGCGCACTGAAGACTCAGCGCCTAGTTGTGAAGGCTTGATTGTGCCCACAAAGGCAGCATTCCCCTGTGGGAACTCTTAGAAACTGCATTTTGTGATAAAACACACACCGAGCTTCATTTAAACTCTTCCTGTGTGGGAGAAGCTATCCTCAGCAGTGTGCCATCTTTAATGGTATGTATTATACAGTATAGTGTACCCACAGAGGGGGGCTATTGATAGGACCGCCCCTCCACAATGCGGGGTGCCATGCGGGGTGCATGGCACTGGAGGCTCGGAGGGTGTCCTAACACGAGGGGGTGACACATTACCTTCTTCCCACCTTCTCTTTCTGGGGTAAATTGGGGGTACACGGCGGCGAAGACTTACACCCCCCTGAGGCAGCAACGAGGCTAGAAGAAGTGACGTAGGGTTCCTACCTGGGGGCAGGTCAGGTCTGCACTCTGGGGGGATTCACAAACGGATGTTAGGAAATGGATAACGGTAGAAGGGAGCCCAGGAGCCCAAACGGACGGCAAACAATGAGCAAGGCATGCCCTGGTGTGGGATTCACAACTACAACCTGCAGAGATAGAAGTCCGCACCACAAGCATGATAAAAGCTCAACACGTGTCGTCAGTGGGTGCAGACCCCCAATTCATGGATGCAAATTGCAAGGTGGCCCTTGGACTCACACGCAGAGCTTCCCACAAGCCTCAATTCAGATTAAGTAAACAACGCTTTAGGCATAGGATGTGTATAACTCCACGACACTATGTAAAACAGACCCTACGAAAAACGTAGACACCCCTAATGCAAACAGCTGGGCGCGACACAAGATATGGGGATAAGCGAGAATACATGCTTATTGGAAACAACTAACAAGTAATGTACAGACGTCAGGAAGGGATATTACAACTGAAGACATGTCTCTTGGGCATGGGGGCAGTAAAGCGAAAACACGAGTAAGGAAAAATATATGAATTTCACACTCTTACTTGCCAGAAGGCTATTAGCAAAAACAACAAGCACGCGCACCTCCTGCTAAAAGTGGGAGGGTTGAGGCTTCTAGCAAAAACAACAAGCGTGCGCGCCTCCGGCTAAAAGTGGGAGGGTTGAGGGGAGTGCCCCCGAGAGCATACAAAGCGTTTCCCTTGCGGGAGCGAGCCAGGTGCACCATGTGTTTGCAAGTTAATTACAAACATATGGGGGCAGATTTACAAGCCCCTTGCGCCACTTTTGCGTCCTTTTTCCCATGTTAAAAATTATGCAAAAGTGGCGCAAGGTGCTTGTAAATCTGCCCCATGGCGTCAAGCTTGCTCCCGCAAGGGCATCGCCAAAACATGCACACGTTGCCATTGAAGGCAATGCAACGCGTGCACGTTTTGGGACAAAAACCAAAGCAATTGCTACAGGTCTTTTTCCTATGCAGCGCATGCGCGCTGCGTAGGGGAGACCTAAAAAAGATGGACCTATTGGCTTTGTCAATGCTGATTTAAAATTACATTCTTATCTCACTGCCATTTTTCAGGACATTTAATAGCGAAACGGAAACAATTCGCAATGTATTATAAAGAGGATTTGGCACATAGCTTCGCCCCTTTCACTTTTATTTATTTATTTAAAGAGTTTTGTATAGCGCTGGCTAGACCCGAAGGTATCAGAGCGCTTTACATAAGGTTCAACAATGTAACAGAAAATGATGAACAATTACACATTACGTCAAAAAATAAGCAATGCATTAGAGAGGAGAAAAAGGGGAGAGAAAAGTAGTGGAGGGGGGAAGGGGAGGTGAGAAGAAGGAGGATGAGGGAAGAGACAACAGGAGAGACGAAAGGAAGTCTGTCTAAATACCGACTGGGTAGGTGACGTCCAATCGGGCATAAACAAAATAGTTCGGTCTCAAGTGGCGAGGGAAGAAGTTCACAGAAAAACAGGGTGGGGACATAGGGCAAGGACAGGTGAGGGCAAAGGTCAGAAGCTGGAAAAAGTAAGAGCGGAGAGGGGTGAGGGAGAGGGGGAAGATAAGGTATGGGGTGTTTGGGCGGGAGAGTTTGCCCAAAGTCCGGCTGGGTAGGTGATGGTCAAGGAGGGAGCCCAAAGTCCATCTCCCCTTTAGCTCACAAGGTAGCTCCACCGGGCATCAGACAAAAATAGCTAGGTCCCAGAAGTCTCTTCCATATGCCTCTCTTTTTTTCTTAGATGGTTTGTTCCAGGCAGGGAGGCGGGTCTTAACACTTTTGCTGCTGTGAAGCATATGCTACAGCGCTGGGGTCTGCTTCATTCAACTCTAATTTCTGTAAATGTATCAGGATCTGTACAAGCCACTCCTAAAGAGATAAATCAGCTGAGATTTTTTGTGAAATGACTAAATAATAGGGAAACACTGAACAATGAGCAGATGTTTTCCGGCTGTAGCCTTCGAAATATCTCTGACTTAAAGCCCACGTTGCGGGCCTGGTATTGAAATCTAAAAGCCCAGCACAAATGAGTCTGAAGGAAAAGTGAGGCAAGCCATTGAAAGTGTGTGTATCCATTCCGAAAGAATTTCTACTGGAAAACTGATGGCCCCTTTGCCCTGAGACCAACAGAACAATTTCACCCCTCACCTACTTTCGTAACTGCAGCAAAATCAGGGCTACATTTGAGCCAGTGGTTTCTGGTGCACCGGCACTTAATCATCAACACCGGGCTTTTGATGAGCACCAGTTAAGGGCACATTCATTTGTGGTAGGTAGGGGGAAATTAATTGATTTGCCCAGAATAACACGATGATGAGCTGATGCCAAGACTCGAACCTGGGCCCATATTTACAGGGGAATGACGGAGCACGGCGTTAAGCTAACACCATGCTCCGTCATTCCAAAAACCCAGGGATGAGCCGTATTTACAAAGATATGGCGCATCCCTGCATTTTTCCTAGAGCTGCTGCTAAATTAAGCTGCCTTATGCTAACGCAGGCACCTTGTGCCATAGGGCCAGAGAACAAGCCGCAGAAGAAAAAGGCAGTTTCCTACCACCTACACGTCAGGCGTATTAAAGTATGGAGGGTGGGACCGCTGACTAATTGTCGGGCTGTCTCAATCTCTCTGTGATGGTGGTTGGATGCTCATTCGACTGCCATTGTAATAAGGCACTTTGTGCCCTATTCAAAAGGATGTTCTCTGGGTTGTATGAGTCTTTCAAATCCATGGTTGGTCTATCACTAGTTCACTACACACTATACGCCATTCTCTGTCTGTCCAAATTCCAGATAGTGATTAGTTAGTCATCCCATGTTTTTTCTTTTACATCATTTACTGCTCCTATGTTTGCTGTTCCTGGTTATGATTTTTCCAATGCCTCTGAGTCCGCAGGGGCATGTGATCCTGTAAATTACATTCTCAAAATTAAAGATAGTTTATTCATTATTAATCCAAGGCTAGGTCAATGCTTTTGTCACTTTTGTAAGATGGCATACTACAGTTCCCACAGGGATAATGGCCAATTACTAGAGGTAAAGGAAAATATTAACCAGAGCCGCACTACTCATGATCCACCACAAACAACCAGAAGTCAGACTCTGATCTGTGTGTGAATCCTCAATGAAGTACCTACATTCTGACAGTGATCCTAGGCTACAACAATGACCGATGCATACTGCATCCGACAAAACTGAAAGGATTGACCAGGTTAATCAGATGCCTGGTGGTGGCACAGCTCTGCCACATGAACTGGCCAATGATACATCCGAACCCTGTCGACAGCAGCTACAAAAATTGGGAAAACACTGCGAAAGATTAATTTACTCTCACATCAGTCCTCTTTTCCAGGAAGTAAACAACAAGACAGAAGTCCCATCTCTGCTTCTCACTGAACTGCCACCCTATGTAGAGAGCATGGTCTGAAATGAGTGCGGAAGCAGCCTTACCACCAATGAGATTGTTTAAGGAAGAGCTATCCAATTAAGGGTGGCCCATCCAATGTCATTTCTACCAATCTCCCTTCTACCCAGGACCACTTCAAAAGCCTTGGTGGTCCCAGTGTACTTCCTGGCATGAGGCTAACCTCCTTTCCTGGAACTCAAGAGCACACATTTACATTTTTACTTACCTTAAAGGAATTTGGCATTTGCGTCCAAGAGCCAAGAAGACTTTTAGTTAATTTTGGGGGATTTGTTTTCATGGTAGACACACCCAGGGCTCCAAAGAGGTGTCATGAATATAGAGACCTCCCAAACTGAAACCTAATGACTCCTTGTTTTCCAACCTGTCCTTAATTGTAAGTTGCTGACACATACTAAGTGCTGTGCTTGTGCATTGGCGTCACAAACAGAATATGGGTGTGGATGGCTGGTTGGTGCTGTCAGCATTTACATGGAACTAGGTGCGACACAATATAAGGAAACCTGTCCTGCTGCATAAATGATTGACTGTCAGCATTGCCTCACGCTAATTAAAGCAATTAAATCATTCTTTGGCAATTACTTGAACTATTAAGTAGCGATTTGTTTTGATTAGAAAATGCTATCTTGGCCTGGTATCTAGAGGCAACAGCCATGTTTTCACCGGAGTGAAATTCGTGTAGCAACAGCACACTGCAGCCTAAGAAACAAGAGGATTTTTTTCCACTTGCAATGTAATTAAATCAGGGTTGTTCCTCTAGATTTTCATTTGAAGTCTCTTGACAGCATATGTGAAATGAACCATCCTGCTCAGTCTTTGACGCTTCATTTGCTGTAGCTCTGCTCGGTCACGCATCCAACCCCAAGATTAAGAGCAAGTAACCCAATACTACATCTCACCTACATAAATGTATGGAAATGCTATATGTAGACACACGTGCCAATATCATGTATGTTTTGTAGAAAGTCATGACTATGGAGGTCCTTTGGACCTCAGCGGGATCTCACAAAGTCAGCCTTGGCAAGCGTTTCCCACCATATTTTCAGATTCCTGCCTGCCTGGTGGGGATCTTGCTGCCTAATCAGGTCTGGGTGACGGTCACTAATATTTGGTCACCCAAAGGTGTATGGTCATCAGATTAGGAATTTTTGTCCACAGAGCCAGCAGGGGCTCCACAGTTGGAAATTCTACAGCCCCCCCCCCACATTTAGGTGGGACGGGGAAAGAGCAAGTTTGACAGGAGGACATTTACCATTTTTTGGCAAATGCCCACTTCTGCCAAACAGTCTCTTTTGTTCTCCACAACACCAACAAAGAGAACCTGGATAGTTAAAGGAGCACGGAGCATATAAAACGAGCACCTCACCATATCTATCTATCTATCTATCTATCTATCTATCTATCTATCTATCTATCTATCTATCTATCTATCTATCTATCTATCTATCTATCTATCTATCTATCTATCTATCTATCTATCTATCTATCTATCTATGAGCAATGAGATACGTTGTAGGAGGCTTTTGTTTACATAATATGATGGTTTACAGTGCGAGTTCTAAGGGTGAACACAACTATATAGGGTTATGTGCAATATTATGATATCAATTTTTGATCATTGCACTATAAATATTCCCGTTTTATGGTATTTACAGATATATATTTTTTTATATAAGATTTATTTGCAAGATGATTCTTGGCTTTAGTAATATATATGAAATGTATTTACCATGTTGTGCATATATCACCCCAATATTAATAGTTATTTATCATCTCAGGATGTATATTCCATTTTAAAGTATAAGAATTGTATAGCCTTGTGCCTACCTATGGCTGACTGTGAGCAATATACTAAGTTTGATATCAAACAGACTCATCAACCGGCTATGTAACACACAAGTGTGGTTTGTGACTCTCTGTGTGGCTCAGGCGGCTGTTTGGGCTGATGGAGAGTCTCTATGGTCTTGATATATATATATGTATATATATATATCAGCAAAAGCCCTCCAGCGATGTGAAAGGAAGGAGCCACAAACAGGGATGCACAGGTAGGGCTGTTTAATGGAAACTGGACAGCGTAGTTATGATGCATTTCGGATTTACTCCTTCCTCAGACACCTCTTGCTGCCGCGCCTCATATCCGTGTTGCCCAGATTAAATGTCCGTGACTTTTAAACCTGTCCGCTGCTAAACGCCGCCCCAACCATGTGATCATCCGCCATGTTGTAGGAGGTGTAGAACTCCAACTCCCAGAATGCTATACGTCTGGAATGGCGTGATGTGGGAAACCAAAGTTACTTCTTATAGTTTATGGCGTTATAGAACCGGGCAAACTGGATGAAGTCGCTATTTGAATGTCCTGGCCCCTCCAGTCCCTGCATGACGTTCCAACCCGCAGGGCGTCGTGTAGCTGGGTCATAGGTCGGCGAGATTGCACCAACCCTCCTGTGTAGTCACGGTCTGCGCTTAAGCAGTGTCCCTCGCATACCGGCGCTCAGTTGGTGGGCTGCCTGATAGCCCATACCTGAGCACACTCCATTGATCTGCTTGCGCAGAAACCAGAAAAGCAGACAGCCGCTTGACAGAACGGGGCTCCTTTGCGTGTCTATATATCTATATATTTTTTTTCTATCAAAGAAACGCTGCACTCAGGAACTTTTCAGATTTTGTAAAGTTTATTTAAACAGAGCCTAGTCTGTACACCAACGTGTTTCAGCCTTGCAGCCTTGGTCACGGTAGGTGGTAATACTTTCACAACTGTTTTATGTCATTTCCTGTTTCACAGCATGCCCATGAATTCTGGGACATGTAGTTTTTAAAGATATTCACAGTTTTTTCCACAATGCAGATATCATATAAAGTTTCACATGTTTTGAAAGTGCAGTTGAAACCCTTGTTTTTTCAAAAGTCACAGAACTTCATCCTTTTTACATCCTTAACAATCTGTTATTTTAAGTAGCGTTATTTACAGGTCAATTAGTTATAACCAATTTTGTCCTATCGTTATTTATGGAGCGTTTCATTTCTTAGAACCATCTAACTTTATCTGGTCATTTTGTTACTCAGATTAAGGGTATAGTACCCTACTTACAGAAAAACAACTGTTGTTCAAAAAGGAGAATATTAAATTAATAAGCAGTTCTAATTTGAAAGATATACCGAATGCATAAGATCATATCTGTACATAGATAGAAAGTTCAAAAATTGCCAGTTGTTAGCACAATTAGATTTATTCCAGGTGCACATACAGTACGTCATCGAAGTTCATCACTCTCAGTTGTTTTGTTCTCATTCTAATGATATATTTTGATTCCATGACACTCCTGAGGCACAGCCGGGAGCTTTTGTTTGTTTTACTGTATTTTAAAAATTTCTGAAACTTTGATTTGCTTTTAAATAACCCCTTCCTACCTTGCCTCTTGTATTTCTGGGCACTTACTCCCACTCTGCGACCCCCGCGCAGACGAGGTTGACGCTGCCGGGGCGAGGGAAATCTTCACTCGGCGCAATCATCGGGCCTGACCACAGGCCACGCCCACTCACACTAGGCCACGCCCCCCACATTTTTAAGCCGGGCTGCTTACGAGCCCGAGCCTAAGACCGTGACACTACTGAGGCACAGCCGGGAGCTTTTGTTTGTTTTGCTGTATTTTAAAAATTTCTGAAACTTTGATTTGCTTTTAAATAACCCCTTCCTACCTTGCCTCTTGTATTTCTGGGCACTTACTCCCACTCTGCGACCCCCGCGCAGCCGAGGTTGACGCTGCCGCGGGCGAGGGAAATCTTCACTCGGCGCCATCATCGGGCCTGACCACAGGCCACGCCCACTCACACTAGGCCACGCTCCCCGCCTTTTTAAGCCGGGCTGCTTACGAGCCCGAGCCTAAGACCGTGACACTCCTGAGGCACAGCCGGGAGCTTTTGTTTGTTTTGCTGTATTTTAAAAATTTCTGAAAATTTGATTTGCTTTTAAATAACCCCTTCCTACCTTGCCTCTTGTATTTCTGGGCACTTACTCCCACTCTGCGACCCCCGCGCAGCCGAGGTTCACGCTGCCGCGGGCGAGGGAAATCTTCACTCGGCGCCATCATCGGGCCTGACTACAGGCCACGCCCACTCACACTAGGCCACGCCCCCACCTTTTTAAGCCGGGCTGCTTACGAGCCCGAACCTAAGACCGTGACACTCCTGAGGCACAGCCGGGAGCTTTTGTTTGTTTTGCTGTATTTAAAAAATTTCTGAAACTTTGATTTGCTTTTAAATAACCCCTTCCTACCTTGCCTCTTGTATTTCTGGGCACTTACTCCCACTCTGCGACCCCCGCGCAGCCGAGGTTGACGCTGCCGCGGGCGAGGGAAATCTTCACTCGGCGCCATCATCGGGCCTGATAAAAAAAATCTTAAAAGTTCCTGAGTGCGGCGTTTCTTTGATAGAAAATTGCCGTCCCCGGCTGCTGGCTGAACCGAGCGTCCGCACCCGCTGTTTGCGCTGCTCCGGTGAATCCAGCCACATTGTTGAAAAAAATAATAATAATATATATATAAATATATATATATATATAAAACAAAGTCCTGATATATATATCACCAGTCACTACAAATCGCTGGTTATACTGCCTCTTGTGGCAGCAGCTCTCAGCGAGGTAGCAAACCTCCCAATATAATCTCACTTGTTCCGCTGATTCAAAGAAACACGCCCTGTGACCAAGGAGTGATCAGCTCCGAAACACATCGTTTTCCCTGTAAAAAATATATATTCACACTAAAGGAATTGGGCTGTGGCGTGTTTTCTTTGAATCAAGGGGAAGAGTGAGAATATATATATATATATATATATATATATATATATATATATATATATATATATATCACCGAATGAATTTAACCTCTCCTTCACGTGCCAGTCCAATAGCCAGGAAATAGACTTCCTCGACCTGAAAATCAAGGTGGTCGACAATGCACTTACCACTGTGCTTTTCAGAAAAGAAACCGCAGGGAACAGTCTTCTGCATGCCAGGAGCTGTCACCCAAAAAGTTTGGTTAATTCAATACCGCTTGGTGAATTTCTTAGAGCCAAAAGAAATTGCTCTGAAGAGGGGGACTTCACCAAGGAAGTCAAAAGCATGACAGAAAGATTCAAAGACAGGGGCTACAGCGAGAAGTGCTTATTGACAGCTAGTGCGAAAGCCATGACAATAGAAAGGGAGAACATTATACTAGAAAAGAAAGTGACAGAGGGCAAAGCTATCAATACCACCAGATTCATTACTTATTATCATGGTCAGACGAGAGAGGTGAGAAAAGCCCTGGATAAATATTGGAATGTCCTAAAATTGGACAAAGACCTGGCCACAAGCATTAGTTGTTACCCACAGATCACTTATAGGAGAGCCAAATCTCTAAAAGACATGATCTGCACTAGTACCATTCCTAAGAAAACAACACGGAATCCTGTTAAAGGATTTTTCGTCTGTGGCAGATGTAAGGCCTGCAAACACAGTTCTAGCACCAAATCAATTAAACTTTCTGGAACAATGGAGGCTTTCAAAATCATGTCCCATACCTCTTGTCATACTAACTATGCTGTGTATGCCCTCACATGCCCATGTAAATTGAATTACATTGGCAGCACGAAACTTCAAGCCAAAGACAGGGTATTGCAACATTTGAGGGCTATCACGAATAGAGACAAGAATTACCCTATTGCCAGACATTTTGAAGAAAACCACAAGAGTAATGCTAATTTGTTGTCCTTCTGCGTCTTGGGGTCAGTCCCTCAGAGAGAGAGGGGAGGAGATAGACTCCAGGAATTACGCAGATTTGAATCAAGACTAATCATTAAATATCACACTATGCAGCCTGGGGGACACAATCTGGATGAAGAGCTAGAAGTGCACCTGGGGTAGGTGATATATTTATGAGTGCAACATGGTACATGACAAGGTCCATCAAGCTGTTTTAGATTTTAATAGTATGTGAGATGTTTGTTGTTTTGTATATCTGACTGAGAAACCCTTTTTGGATTCAATGTTTGATCACATTTTGTTTCACTTATTTCACCAGATCTCTGAAAGGATGCACAAGAGATTTCACTGCACCAGCATTTTAATTTTCGACATGTATGGCAGTTGAGCACGTATGCATTGGGACACAGGCGGTCCATCACCCTGGTGCGAAGATTGTGCCTGAACAAGTATGCTTTTGGATTGTGCCCACTGGGGCTGAACTTTGAACATAGACAGTATGCCCACTGGGGCGGTTTTTGTTCTGTTTTGAATCATGGATTTTACCCACATGGGTGGATGTGAGTATAGTCCCTAGGTGGTGACTATACCTTTGAATTTACTTTGTCTGTCAATCAGCACAGGATGATAATTGCCCACTTGGGCTTTACTTTGAATTCATTTAAATGTATGAATTACGCCTGTTTTGGTCCCTGGCCATTATGCGTTCGCGCTGGCCTTTTCTTTAATGTTTATTTTGACATTTCAACAATTGTTTGCAATTTATGCATCTGCCTCGAAGTCGTGTTTACATTTTTGTTTAAACATTTTGTAAATTTCAAATGTGCCAGATAGCTCTTGTAAGCATACCTGGGAGTCTGTTTATCATTTCCATTCACATGTGACCAGATTTAAAGCACCAATACACTAACACTCACGCTCGTGACCAAGAGATAGTTTATCTCGAAACGCGTCGAGTGGAGCTACAATAAAAAAAGCTCGTAAATCTGCATCAAGTTGGCCTGGACATTCTATTCTTTTATATATTTTCCCGTAAGGAAATCCAGACACATCCGCCAAGCAGGGCTGGTGCGGTGTCACTGGTACAGGTCACGTGTAATATTCATCAAAAGCACGCCTCCCAATTTTAAAGGAAGCACAAACCGCACACAGTGTCCTCAGTCAATAACGTTTATTTTGGCAACACGTTTCAACCTGAAAAGGTCTTTGTCACAGCCAGTTACCAATTGTGCCCAACCAACATTATACATACCCTCAAGGGTTATCGACAGTGAAAACACACTCAAACACCATGTCACTTGATACATGGAGAAATGTGAAAACAGACTTAGGCAATGTAAAACATGAACTGAGCAAAATAATGCATATTTGTCTAAAAACCGATTGCATTTTCATGAAAAAGAAATATTTTGTAAACAAGTTCGCAATTTACAGAAAAGTCCCTTGCATGCAGTTTGTGAAATTGACACAACATTGCATGCCAAATGGCTCCCAACTTATTCGCAACTTGGTCAAATTCTGCACATTTGTGGTTTGCTGTAGATCTGAAAGAAACTGATCATCAAACTGTTATGTGATGTAAGCCATGTGGGTCTTGATCACATGATATATGATCACATGATATATACATATACATATATATCATGTGATCATATATCATGTGATCAATATACATATATATCATGTGATCATATATCATGTGATCAAGACCCACATGGCTTACATCACATAACAATTTGATGATCAGTATACAGCAGCGGTGCGTCCATTGGGGCGTAGGGGCGTAGCCCCACTAAGCCTGGTGGACGCACCTGCTGCAGGCGGGCACAACGAGCTCCATTTATTATTTGGGACTCCAATAAATACCAATATAAACGCTTTCAGCGAGGGGTTCCGGCCGGGACACACCCACTGGAATAGGGAGTGCGCAGGGGGTGGGGCCGGGTTGGCTGGCTGGCATTTAAACTTAAAGAAACAAACGAGTTTCTGAGTCGGAGTTGCGCATTATGGGCAGAAACTTGCCCGAGTATGCGCGTCAGCGTCATGTAGATGCTGAGACAATCGGAAGGGGCCAAGGGGGGTGCGGCTTTAGCCGGTCCCGTCGTTTGGAAGGCGAGAGGGCGAGTGCTGTGTGTGCCCCCCTAGCCAATCCTGGTGCTTATGCAGCGCCAGTATTGGCTGGTCAACCGCGCCAAGAACAGGCAATCCATCATTGGATGCCGCGTGGGTGGCTCAGGCAGGCCGCTCAGCACTGTATCCTGCTGGCCAATCACTGTGACTTCAGCATATGAAGCCATTCAGTGATTGGCCATGCGCGCCGTTAGTGTAAGTTGTTCTGGAATCATCCCTCTGGCTCTGTGACTGTGAGACACGAGACGACGCGTTGAGAGTCGCACTCGCAGTCTGAAGACGAAGACTGCTGCTGCACAGCGGGATCGCCGGGGACAAGGTAAGGGATGCTGCGGGCAGGTGGGAGTGTGCGGGGAATCTTGCAGTCCTCGCACAGGGCGCATCCGTTGTCCCCCCTGACTGTTTCTTACCCCAGACCCGTTGATGGATCACGTTCTCCAGCCCCCGCGGCTGCCTTCACTCATTTCTGAATTTTCTCCCAACGCTGTAGCTGTTCCTCACCCCCTGCATCCCGCACATAGGTCTCCACTCCGCCCTGCACCCCCTACCAGTCCCCTGTCACTCCCTCCCAGTCCCTGCCCTGTCACTCCTTCTGCGGGGTCCCCATCTAAATCCACGTGGCTGCACAGCTTGAGGGGCGACATCTGTTCTAAACTCGTGTTTTCCTTATTTCTGCCTTTACAAGCTAGCTTAATTCCGCAATAGGGTATTTTAAAGTGAGGCCTTCCTTACCAGCAGCATCTTTCGTTTCCTACTTTATGTTGAACCGCCGACGCCGCAGGTGGAAAGGCATGCCTTTGTATAGTGCTTGGTGTTTCAACTTTACGATTCGAAGCGCTGTAAATAGCAGCTGTTGCTATTGCCTAACTTGTTTGTGCTGGTTTAATCGACCTCGAGAACATAAGCCGAATGAGCCAGGAGGTTGAACAGATTTCTGTTTGAGTGGATGTTTTATTTCATACTTCTGGCTGTACAGCGGGTAGTGGTAACCACCATTCTGTTTTGGGTTTAACGGCATACTTCTTTGGCCTTGCGTTTAGTGAAAATAATTTCCAGTTGGCCTTAAACTCCAATACAATGTAGTGTACGAATAAAGCCACTGCTGCCCCGTAAGATCCAGTACAATATCACGGCCACCCTGTAACCTTCGTTTGGTGTATTTTGCTCTTTTCTCTTTGCTGCTGTAAGGAGGAGAGAGCTGAGCACTAACATACTTTTCCAACTATGAGTTGTCGTGAAAACCACCTTCAGGACAAAGGTTCATTCAATTGACAGTCAAAATGTGAAAGTTGGTGCCTCTTAATGTGCTTTCCCCTGGCACCCTGCCAGCGAATGCGATACATGGAGATGCCAACACTGGTTCCAACGTAGCATAGCTACGCCAGTCATTTTGATGTATTGGGTAACATAAACGGCAAATTAATAATAATAATAATTATGTGCAAGTAGTACGCACCTTAAACTAAATTGTCTCTTGACACTGAAATAATGAATATTATTAGCCATGCCACCCCAACCCCCCTCACCATTAAACACCAAATCCCGTTGTTTTAATTTTTGTCACGAAGTGCCTATGAACTGAAGTGTAAATAAAGACATATTATGAGTGTCCAGGTATAAGGCACCATGGGCTTTAAGTGGGCCGGGTCCCTTCAGGTCTCAGACCTCGTAGGAGTTAAAAATGGACATTGAAACGTGTCCCTGTAGGCTCTATTTTCATGTCCTTACCTCCAGGGAAATCAGTGATCTGTTTCTGAACAATAAATGTAAAACATATGGTAATCTATGTCAACGATTTATATCTTTATATTTCAAGTGTTTTTGTATTTCCAAAGAGTGTTATCTTTTTCCACGATGCTGTGATTCTGTATTTGTTTCTCGCAGCAGTTTACTCTTGTATAGTGTATACTGAATCACCTCTTGGTGTTTATAACATTGACACTGTTAGCTCTGGAGTTGAGGATGAAGGCAGTGCACATTTCTCACAGTGCCTGTCCGTGGGTCATAAAAGTGTTCCAATTTCATGGCCGTTCAATCCTTGGCCGCTCTGCAGAGCGCACGTAGCTATGATCAAGTATTCTAGCTGTTATTGTGATTCTGTGAAAATGTGGGTGAAGACCCACAGTTGTTGAAATATTGACAATGCGGAAGTAAAAGAAAATGCAGTGCTTGAAGGTAAATGGGTGCTTTGTGTGTTTGGATTGGGGAAGTGAAGACGATGGCAGGTAGAACATTCAGGAAGGAGAGAGTGAAAAGAGGGTGCTGAAGAGGAAAGAGATGTAAGATATGTTGATGGGCGAGATGTAGGAAGAAAAAGGGAGTACATGTCTAATAGAGTGATCATAACAGGAGTGACTGAGACGCTGAAGACCACTGCCCCTTCCACAGGCATCAGAAATGTTTAAATACTGGTCGGGTGGCACACTATGGAAATCACAGAAATGTAGTTTATCTTTAAGCACTGCCCTTAATTATGCAGGGTTTGCCCCTTTTAGAAACCCCTCACTTCTTTCATCCCACTTAAAGCCAGGTACTATGGACCTTAGGAAGGTAATAGGCTGTGTCTAAAGCAGGCACTTAAGCCACCAAGGTGTTATGCCAGTTATTAGATCTAAAAACTACGTTCCTGGAAGTTTCGGTCACTTTGGAACCATGTTCATGACATGATGCAGCTCAAGTAATTACAATGAGAAGGTGTTCATAGTGTGACTGTTCGTTGGGAATTTGTTTTTAAGTACAAGTGACATTTTCCTTGCTTTATTCTAACCTTTGTTCCAGAATTTATATCCGAGGACACGAGAGGTAGGCAGTTTTCAGAGAATAATTACCGTTTGACAAGGGCTGCACTGTACACAGTACGGGCAAATCCCCCAGTCAGGGGGAGAATCTTTATTTCCCTGCTTCAAAGAAAACATTTTGAGGGCCCCTGCATTTCTCTAAATAAAATGTCAAAGACTGCACATACGCAGACATCTGTGTGGAAAAGAGCAGTGTTGAGGTGACCAGAACACATCCAGTCACACCAGTCTGTAAATGCACGTAGACATCTCGTATACATCTAGTTCTGATTAACGGACAAGTCACTTTTCTAAAATCAAAAAATAATAAATGTTGCATCCTTCAATGGCACTAGGGGAGCGCAGTAGAGTTTACCCAAGCTACGGTGTCTACTTTAGTAATGCATAATAAACTTCTTTCCCCGATTCATAAAAGGGGGGGGGGATCTAAGAGAAGTACACATTACCGCTTGCTAGGGCTAACTAGAGCTATTCGAGATGAATTGTTTCTCTAGCAGTCTGTGCATACTGTAGGTTAAAGCCATCTTGGGTCAATTCAGCCTTTCATCCTTCCGAAGACATCAACTAAATGCCTTTGAATTGCGTAATGGCAACCCATGTTATTTGTAGTTTAACTGAAGTGCAGCTAGGTAGGATAACACTCTTTCATTGTATCATTCTGCCGACTGCAGAAGTATGTCCATTAGTATGTGGATGGTTGCTGAAAATGATTTCTAATATTGTATGACTTTTGCATTTTATTTTTAAAATACTTTGAGACATTCAAGTCCATTAAAGTGCGAAATTAAAGGTACGAAGCAGTGTGTTCAAGCATAAATGTTTTTGAATATAACATTTGTGCAAATAAACAACATTACGTTATGCAGAGCTATCAATGCGTGTAAGGCATAAGATAGAGTGAACTTGTAGCATAATATCATTAAGATTCAGCAAGCTGAAGCCATAAAGTGTTAGCATTTAGATTGCGACAAAAGCTAGTGTGACATGTTCATGGTAAACAAGAAAACAGCGAACAAGTGTTCTGCGGTCTGGAAGCTTTGTAGAGCTTTTTTAAGGTTTGGAATGTTTCTGGTGGTCTTATGACTGTGCCAATAAAAAGTCCAAATTTGGAGAGACGGTTTTGTCTATATAGAAAGATGGCAGTGTCCTGTGCATTCAATGTGTGTGCGAGTAATACAAGCCACAATGCTTGTGGCTACCATGAGAGTAAAGTAATCCCCAGTGTCCACCCAGGAGGGGTGAGCTGCTGTACGGCTTTGTGTGGCTGCTTGTTGCTTTTACTGTTGTAAGTGTGGTCCATGCTTCTGCAAGTGACCCTACCGCCTGCTAGAAGCCACCTCTCAGATCCTGGAGAATGCCTGTATCTGAAAGACCCTCTTCTACATTAGAAGGATTAGCTTGTTAAATGCTCTGGCTTGCAAAAGTGTAAGTCACTCGCTCTCCTTGTATTCTGTCTGATCTAAAATTTGTACGTGTTTCTGCGAGGGACGTGGCGTTTTGTGAGTGTCTATTTTTATTATAACCTCCCCTGTATTTTATTGCTCTAATCCGTGTATTAATGCATATTTAGCTTTTGGATATGATCCAGTTAACCTGCCTTTTAGTTCCTTTTTAGGCCTGGCGTTAGCAATGACCTTTTGATTTTACAAAAATTATACTTTTAGGGGCTTTCAGCCAGCCCTCTTCATCTGTGGTTCATTATTTTGTCATGCACGTTTTCATGTGCCTACTATAGCATGGAGCAGTAGGTGACCCCACCTCAGCCATTGGCTAACATCACTTCGAGTGAGGCCCTTTTACAAGGAGGACGTTCACATCAAAGTAGTTTCCTTCAGTTCCAGGGAGTACAATGGCAATATGTTCTTTTTGAGACAAAAATTGTTTTTGCTTTTAATATATATAACCGTGATCAAGACAGCGGAGGCTGTCGAAACGCGTTGGTTTCTTTTGCTTTGACACCCCATGGATAAAGAAATAAGAACTTCACTCGGTGTGGATTAACGACTTTGTTTATGCGACTCCATGTTTCCTCGAATCGTTGTTGTGATTGAATTGAATAAATTGTTATCTTTTCATTTCCAAAGCTCAGCTCAACCAGAATTACGGTAACAGCGCATTGCGCTGCCTCTTTTATATTCAGTATATTGTAGGACTGTTTTTCTTCCCCCGCCTTTCCCTGTTTTGTTTCCCTGTTTTCCCCTTGCTTGCCATTCGTTACTCTAGAGTCTAACATTCAGTATGTTGTAAGACTGTTTTTCTTCCCCCGCCTTTCCTTGTTTTGTTTCCCCGTTTTCCCCTTGCGTGCCATTCGTTACTCTAGAGTCTAATAGAGTCGGAAGGCCGAAGGGGAAGACTGTGGACTTTTCTTCAAGTTCCTGACGCTCCTGTGGAACGAGCCTGGCAACCATTACACTGCTGTGCAACTTCTTCTACTCTTAGAGCTGAGATTTCCATGAGAGTCTTATAGTCTGAATTCAGCACCTGAGCATAATAGGACAGAATGTATGAAGCTCTGTGGTAATACTGAATAAGCAGCTACCTATGTTATGGCATCTATTAATGTAATAACTGCACTTTCACAATTGGTTTATTAACCTTCCTGCTTTCTCAAATTTGCTTGAAAATGCACGATTTTTCTTCTTTTTTTTCAAAATTTTCTTGGGGGGGGTAACCACACCAAATCCCCCCTTTTGGGGTTCGGGCTCGCTCGCTGCGCTCGCTCGCTACGGTGCTGGATGCAAATTAGTTTGCACCCCACTACATTAAAATCTCACCCACCGCCCCTGTCAGTATATAGGTTCCGAGCTCGCGTTCTCCGTATCGCTTTCCTTTCCACAATCCTTTCTTGATTACAATGTATCCATTTCATATGATGGCTGCCTCGTGTCTTTCGAAAATCTTTGCCACAGTGTAGCCCTTTGTCGACACTGGCGCTCTCGTTCGCGGCGGTGCGTTTTTTTCCGGCAGAGCCTCGCCGGTCTCAATAACCACAAGCAGATATTCTGTTTGGCAGCAGGTGGATTCCAAATAGAAAAATACACTCACTCATGATTTCAGAAGTTATAGCGGCTTTATTTCAGATTCCTTGCCGTACCCAACACTTTTCACCTTTCTGCAAGGCTTGATCACGGGATACACAATCCTAGAAACACACTTCTTTCATTTCTAGTAGGACACAGTTATTTCCTGTATTTAGCGCGGTGCAATGTTGTTAGTGTAATGCTTATCTTTTACAAGATCTTAATAACATACACTAAGCACTTAGAAATGAACACAGCACTTTTTAGTCAGTAAATTACATGTTTGTAAGATCATGTAAAAGTTAAGCACTACACTAACCATAATTATAAATTAAAAATAATATATTTTTTTCATATTTGAGTACATGCCCTCAAGTGGGCATATGTTCCATATAAGATATAGAGTCTAACCGAAATATTTGTCCTTGCATGTCTTTTGATCAACACATACTGCTATGTTCAAACCTATCAATTTTCATTGGTTGTCACAATGAAAATTGATAGGTTTGAACATAGAAGGGCTGTTGGGCTTGTCAGTAAAAATGTTGTTGCCTTAATAAATCAAAAAGTACAACACGAGTTTACCCGTGAGTGCGTGTGGATTCTTCTGAAATGAATACTTGGTCAAATGTAATAACGGCTGGGCTCCGCCGTCTCCATGAATCGCACCATCAGAGAGCGCTGTGTGCCTGGAACAGAGCCACAACTGTGTCATCCTTTTGTTGAAACAAGGAGGATTTTGTGGATATATATATATATATATATATATATATATATATATATATATATATATATATATATATATATATGTGACCAAGAACAACCAGGGTTGTTCGAAACGCGTTGTCTTCGATCGCTTGCTGTGCCTGAATAAAACACCTAAAAGGACTACGTGCTCGTCTGAATTCTTTTGTGGTTACCGGAATTCTGCTGTTTCATATATATATATATTGCAAATTCATGTCCAAAATTTAGCCAGTTACATCAAGGACACCGGGGACTTTCTGTCCAAACTTGGCACAATACAATGGCAAACTGACTGGTGTATTATCACACTGGACATTGAATCATTGTATACATCCAGTGAACATTGCAAAGGTATTGAAGCCATCAGACATTATTTGGGACGAAAGTCTTGTGAATATTATGGGCACAACCGTATGTTGTGTGACTTGGTAAATTGGTGTCTAAACAATAACTTTTTATGTATGGCAAAGACATATGGAAACAGACCAGGGGTGTTGCGATGGGGTCCTGCTTCTCCCCCAGCTATGCGTGTTTACACGTGGGCTGGTGGGAGGAGCGGGATCTTGTCGCAACGTCCGGTTTTAGCAATGTCAAATATTGGATGAGATTCATCGATGACGTTTTCTGTGTGTGGGAGGGTGACATTTTCAGTGCACAGCAGTTTGTCAGCACTCTCAATACCAACACCAGTAATTTATTCTTTACATCAAACATTAGCAAACTATCGGCCCAATGCTTAGATGTTCAAGTTGACATTGTAGGGGCCAATATCAAACATCTTTATACCGCAAACCCACTGCTGGTAATAGCATTTTACATGCCAGCAGTGGACATCCCCGACATGTCATTGAAAGCATCCCTTTGGGAGAACTTCTAAGGTTGAAGAGAATTTGTAATTCTGAGGAGAAATTTGATAAGGGAGCTAGTGCTATGATGGAACGTCTGAGGGCCAGGGGCTACAGTGAGGCGATTCTCTCTAAAGCATTAATCAAAACCAAGGACAGGTCAAGAGAGTCTCTCCTTACGCCTACTCCCCCAGATGTAGGAAACTCTGAGCAGTTTACCAGGCTGACAACCATGTACAGCCGGCAACATCGACAGATAAAGTCCATCTTGAACAGGCATTGGCCTATTTTGAAAACTGATGGCGTGTTAAACCACAGAGTGTCAGACAGACCTATTGTCACCTTCAAAAGAGCCTACAGCATGCACAACAAGCTAGTTAAGCCAAGTCCAGAGTTGGTTAGTGGCAGTGACTGGCTCACAAGAAAGGGCTTTTATAAATGTAGTTCGTGCCGTGCGTGCAAGTTTGGGCAAAACACCACACATTATGACAGTCCTTTTTCGAGCACTAAGATTGCCCTCAAGGGCAATTTCAATTGTCGCACCGAATTTGCTGTGTATGTCCTGACGTTCACCTGTGGTTTGTGCTATGTGGGTAGCACGAGGTCACAGGTGCACGTCAGGATATTGCAGCATCTCCGCGCTATTGTAAACCATGATGTAGCCTACCCCGTGGCCAGACATTTTGATTCAGTACACGCCAGGGATCTGGCGTGTTTAAGGTACTACGTCATTGACGCTGTGCCCCTTTTGAGGCGGGGAGGTTATAGGGATCAATTGCTAAGAAAATTGGAGACCCAGTACATAATTGCGTTAGATAGTAAACAGCCATATGGATTGAACGCAACTGAGGATCTCCATAACTTTCTCTAAAGTATTTTTCCTTTTTAAATAACCCTTCTGTTTATCCACTTTTGGCGTGCAGCTGTTCTTACAGTAGTGTGCACAAGTCTTGGTCCATTGAATATAGATTTAAGTAGTCATGGCATAATTGGTTCTTTGAACCAATAGCCCACTGAGTCTAATATTAGTATACCTGGTAGATGTATATTGATTGCACAACATTTGCTTGTGCTTTCAATATCACAGGTATACATGGTTTTGATATCAATTCTCTTTCTTTCCTTTTTCTTGGTATTTTTTTTTTGCACTAATTTACCACAAAAAAAAAGAAATTTGAAAAAAATGTTCTTTTTTCTCCTCTTTCTTCACCATTAAGCACATGTACAGAAGGGCACTTATATTTTTGTTTTTCTGTAATATAAACTGTATATAGGTCTTAAATATTTATGATGTATATAATTCATGAAATTAGAATTTTAAATAAATATATTAGACATTAGCATGTGGGCAGTTTTGGGTGGA
The DNA here is from genome assembly GCF_964261635.1 of Lissotriton helveticus. NCBI lineage: Eukaryota > Metazoa > Chordata > Amphibia > Caudata > Salamandridae > Lissotriton > Lissotriton helveticus. Next base: position 1,915,723,119 of record NC_136065.1, read on the forward strand.
GTGTCAACTTAATTTTTTTTTACAAAGGTCATTTATTTCAGTGGACTGAGCGATTAATACAATATCTCATATCTGATGGTTAGTCCACATCAATTAGCACTAGTCCCTTTATATACCTTTTGGTGTATGCATTAATGCAGTTAAGATACAGTACTAGTCAAAAGAATTTTTTCAGCCTTTGGTTGTTTCTGCATTTAAGCAGTTATGATATGTGGTGAGGCCGTCATTGACTTTTGTGCAATGTTTTATGGGTTTAAAAAAAGATTGTTAAATTAATCATCTATTTTTAAGACAACACATGAATTTTGAAAATGTAATTTATTCGTTTCATATAATGTAATGTTTTTTCAGGCTGAGTTTTTAACCAGTTACTGTCACGACATCAAAAGTTGTTTGTCTTTCCCCTTTACGCAATTTGTACTTCTACTATGTCAATGTCCATGATCATGTGACTCACTTTAGTAGGTGTGGCCCACAGGATGGGTCAGGGAAACTAAGCATTTATAAGCAACAGGCTGACTTTTTAAACGGTGTGTGAAAAAGAGAACAGGGTACTCGAAACGCGTCGCTTGAGAGGTGTTCAATAAAATCTAACATCTTGCCTGAAGTCGTGGGGTCCGTTTCCTTCTTTCGCCACACTGCCGGTGTGGAGGTTTGAGGATTTTCTGCTGCTTATATATATATATATATATATATATATATATATATATATATATATATATATATATATATTCACTGAAAAAACCATAGGTTATAGACCATATATAGTTAGGAATTAGCATTTACAAAACCTTATTTTACTCACACAAAACCATTGAAATTCCATATATAGTTAGTTGCACTAACTATATATCGCGCACCCGCAATCCACTGCTGATGATGTCACATATTACATCATTCATGACATGGTCAGTGACATCACTGATGACATCACTGATGACATCTCAAATGACATCACTGATGACATCACTGACAACATCTCAAATGACATCACTGATAACATCTCAAATGACATCACTGATGACATCACTGATGACATCTCAAATGACATCACTGATGACATCATCCAGTGACTGTGTGTTTCTGTAAAGTTAAAATGTGTCTTACATATTGAAGAATGAGTGGAAGTATAAGTGTCTGGACAAAGGATTTAGTAGGTGCATGACTGAATGTATGAGTGAGTGATTAAATGTGTCTCACTGAGTGCATGGGTTAGTGACTAAACTGTCTTAATTTGTGCATCATTATGTCTGTTGTTCTGTAAACTGCTGCATGTGTTGATCAGTAGCTATATGATTAACTATATGGGTTACTGATTGATTGTCCAAGTATTTGTATGGGAGACTGAGTGTGTGTGTGGCTGGCTGGCTGGGAGGTGTGTGACTCTGTGCAGATCAATGTGTACTTGTATCAATGATTCTATAAGAAGGTAAGTATGTGTTAGTATATGTTTGAAAATGTAAGGTGCTCTATGTTTAACTGTATAGACAAGAAAATGGAAGTGTCATTGATTCTTTAACAGGACTGACTACGTGTGTGACTAACTCCATGGATGAGTGGCAGACTGTGAGTGTCTGTATAGGTGTATGAGTGCATATGATAGTGTTGTAAAGATGAGTGATTGTATGTATGAATGATTGTATGGGTGAATGAGTGAATGTGTGTGTAGACATAGGAATCAGTGAGTGCGTATGTAGTAACTAGTATTGGTGTGTCAATGGTTTCAAAAATTATACTCTGTATTTAACACTGGGTGAAACAGAGGTTATATTAAAATGTGAGGAGATGCATTGTATTGTCACATGAATGATATCATCAGTGATGTGGTCATTGATGTCAAATCAGATGTCGTCAGTGATGTCATCAGTGATGTCATTTGAGATGTCATCAGTGATGTCATCAGTGATGTCACTGACCATGTCATGAATGATGTAATATGTGACATCATCAGCAGTGGATTGCGGGTGCGCGATATATAGTTAGTGCAACTAACTATATATGGAATTTCAATGGTTTTGTGTGAGTAAAATAAGGTTTTGTAAATGCTAATTCCTAACTATATATGGTCTATAACCTATGGTTTTTTCAGTGAATTTTCAAGGTTTTGTAAATGCTAATTCCTAACTATATATGGTCTATAACCTATGGTTTTTTCAGTGAATTTCATTGGTTTTTTAACAGCTAATATCTGTAGCTGTAAAATGTAATCTTCTTTAAATCCAAAAATATATTTTATATGTTTATGAATAATTTTTTTTTCTTCGTTCCCACTTCGCGAATCGGGAAGCTTCCCGTTAGCTGACCTTGATGCCGCGAAATAGACCGCGAGCCGGTAAACGTTTCTTTACCGCAACTGCCGCGTTAGAAAACAACATCGTGACGCCTCCCGTCCGCATGACGTTTCACGTTGTCGCGTGATACGTCATATGACGTGCTACGTTAGCAAACTGGTACGCGAAGCGAGTCGCAAAGCGCAGGTTTCTGGAAGCAAACCGGGAGGCCCTGCAAAGCGCTTAACGTAAACACAGCAGGTCATGTGACTTGGTAATAACACTTTTCATTGGTTCATTTCACTTTTGGTTTCCTAATGATGTAAGACTAGGTCATATAATCTAAAATGAACACTTTTCATTGGTTGAGAACTCTTGTTTTTCCCAAATGATGAAAATCCCTCCTTCTTTCCTCACTCTGACTTTCATCATTGTGAGAGAAAGACCCTTTGTGATCACTGAGCAATGGCTTCTTTAGTAGCTTCAGCTGGTGCTTCCCCACCACCTCCACCACATCCAAGGAAGAGTGGACCACCTGCTCAAGTTATAATTCAACAAGAAGAGGAAGAAGAGGAACAGAACGACGGGCACGAAGAGAGGCAGTTTTTGCCTGAGGAGCCCAGGACGTCTCACCGGAAAGAAAACTTCATTTGGCAATTTTTTAAAATTCCCAAAGGTCAGAAAAAAGTAAATGCAAGATACGTAACTTGCCTTATATGTCAAGATAGACTGTCCAGAGGAACCGAGAAAAAATACAGTTTCGGAAACTACACAATGCATCGCCATATGACTAGGTGGCATCCTAACAACTACAGTGCTGCACAGTTTCGGAACGACCTAGATAATCTCCCTATTATGGCCAGAAGATCTGTTGTACCGGAAGTAACGGGACCAGAGGGCAGGGAGATGGTGCCAAATATACAAATGAGATTTGGTGAAGTAAAACAAACCTGCGTATATTGCGATGGATTCATTTGCTACGGAGAAAGAAGCATCACTCTGATCAACAGAGCTATTGACTATCATATGCAAGTTTGTACGAAACGCCCAAAATAATAAATACTTTTTTTTTGTTTTGTTGCTCCTGTTGAGCCCTTTACAATGAATCGTTTTCATTGCCCCCTCCAAGAAAAACCCCAAAAAATATAAAACTGTTCAGAAAAATTCAAAAAAAGTAAAAAAATGTTCCGAAAAATAATAAAAAAAATATAAAACAACAAAAACAATAAAAAAAAAAGTTCTTTTCAGAACTACCTCCCCGTTATTAAAAAATTGGTACAATATTTGGAACTGTGCCAACCTCTATTTCTCTTAGTTCGCTTCCCAGTTCGCTCGCCGGTACGCGAACCGGAAGCGAACCAAAAACAGTAAGTATAAGGGAAGGAAACAGACACTTATGTTAAAAGAAAGACAGCTATAGGGGAGTAAACTAGAGATACTATTACCCGTAATCCACTGCTGATGATGTCACATATTACATCATTCATGACATGCTCAGTGACATCATCAGCAGAGGATTGCGGCTTTTTTGGCAACGTGCCTTATCCACGGTTTAATAACGCTGCCTTTTGCTTTATATAAGTTTTCAAATTGTATGAAATATATACCAATAGGTCGTTATAAACCTTTAGGTAGTGCTTTTCTTCATGAGGTCTGGTCGCTTCCATACACATACAGATGTTTCAAAGATGATCAAGAAGTTTATCTGAATGGAGAGGAATGCACTGAGACGCCAGATCATTCACTAATGTGTAGGCACATACAGTTACACGGTTCATGCAACAAACACCGACCAAATATGGCTTGCGTGTTGCAAGGCACGCCAGTTCCTACTATCATCCCCACGTTCAAGTTGTTGGAAAATGGTAGTTATTTGATGCTCAATAATGAAGATTGTTCTGGGTTAATTAAAAGTATTCCTTTTATCGTAACAGTAAGTGAACGGGTTATTTGCTGCAGAAATGTTCTATTTCCTCCCACACATGAACATAGGGAGTTTTCAATCTCGCCACAAATACCAACCTTGGGAGCAGATTTCAACGGCATGGCAAGAATAAGAGCTCTTTTGTCTCAGAGAGAGGTGGCCTTGAGTTCGGCCCGTGAAACTTTCGTGCTTCACATAGCGAACACCCGTAAAGAGGTACAGACCCTTTTCAATTCAGATTTGCCTTTCCATTTCAGCAAGATGGTTCGGACTATCTTTAACGCATCCTCCACAAAGGCCCTGGCGCACTTTTTTAAAGTTGTTACCAGTGGTCTCGTGACTTCATTTGAGAAAATCTTTGGAGTCATCCCTGCTTTCTTTCATTCTATTTTTTCCACTCTGCTTCGTGGATTGCCATTTTTACTTGCATTACCAGCAGACGCTCTTGTGCTTTTTTACATTTTTAAATATGGATGTCCCTCCTATGCAACCTCCCGCCCTGCAGCTGCTGACACTGTTCCGCAATCGCATGCTAGAATATTATGGCACAATGCCGTTGGCGATATTAAGCACGGCATATGGATTATCTTTTCGATTCTCCTACTTCACCTGTGTCCAGCCTGTATTTCACTGCCTGACCTGTGATTTCGATTGGGCCATTGATTTGTGTCTCTGCGGACCGGTTTCTCCTGACGTCGACTTTAATCAGCTGATGACTCCTATCATTACTCACGAGTTGGTTTGTCCTGGCGAAAGGATTATGGCTGTGGCATTGATGCATGGACTAATTGGTCCCTGGAATTTACTGGCGGCAACACAGTCTTTCTTGGAACAGAGCTTTCTTGAAAACCACCGAGCTGTCCTCTGATGGTGATAGAGGATCCGGTGCTGGGAGAGCACGTATGTTCTTTTCCGCTTTTAAATTGGATGGCTGAACTCTTTTCGGATGAAGACGGTGACTTCCTATTGGAGGCTGTTGCAGCTTATTTTGCATACACAGTTATGTCATAGACCTTTTTCATGTTTGATATGCTGAGTACTAGCATTTCATTGACAATTCATTGACTTATTTGTCAAGTTTTTATTATTTAGCTTGCCTATTGGCTTAAGACTCGATAAAGTACTTGGCTGTTTTATTTTTCTATAGCATTAAATTTTCCTAGTTTTTAATATTTTACCTTGCGGACCGTCCACATATAAAGTTGCAATCTGCTCTCATGAGATGGCACTTCTATTATCTTATTCAGTTCGTTTCCGGATCATGGGGAGGTGTCATCTAGGTCCTGGATATCTTTACACCGTGTTAAGTTAGCATGGGCTCATTACCGGTTTAAACACCATTTTTCCTTTTTTGCAACTTCTGCACACGACACTTAGTTGTTGCTTTAGCTTTCAACCTAATAGTTCATCGTGATTTACATGAGAATAATATGTTATTGCTCTACTATCTGCTTTACTTGTTAAACTATATCTGTACAGCGAGTGCTGAAGTTTCAAGAACAACACGATACAGAATTGTTATGAGGTCTGATCTCCACGACTTCATACTCATAACATAAGTGCAGCTTCTGCCAATTCTGGGCATGAGGCGGGTTTTATATTGCTTTGCCGAACACACATACACAACACTTGATGCGGTTCACATGAAGAGAGAGCTGGTGTATGCTGATGTGATTCCTTCAAATCTAAGACACTAAAGTATGGGCACGCCCTAAACCAACACAAAGAGACCTTCTTAGCAAATAATATAATATGTGTATTAGGGAGGGTGAGATATAAGCAGCCGCGGGCCGTGGAGGGAGTTACGGTGGGGCAGGGAGGCGGGGAGGGGGAGGGGCAGGGTGGAGCCCTCTCCACCCTGCCCCTCCCCCTCCCCGCCTCCCTGCCCCACCGTAACTCCCTCCACGGCCCGTGGCTGCTTATAAGTGTTGATAACTCTTATTCATTTACAGCATGTTAACATACTGTCACCATTCGCTTTTTATGTACTAGTAACTATGCTGGTAATTTTGCTACTGATAATATGTGTACTTCTATTATCTAAGATACTACGCCTGAGAAGACGGCATTAGTAAATAAACATTTCAAATACACATGTGTTCTTCTTAACTCCATGTTCTGGTTTCTAAGAAATATATAACGACCGACTGTTCATGAGTTCCACGTATCCTGAGGTACTATAAGTTCATATTCTGGATTGTCTAAACATTGAGAGTTTGTTATATCCAATGTGACACTGTACCTAGCTTGCTAAGGGGTTTTTGAGTACTAAGGTGAGTTTTGGGGCACCCTAATTCGCCGAGGTTCCAATCCTCTGTCCACAGTTCTGTGTGAGAACAGAAACCCTGCGACAGGGGCACCCCCGACCCTTCCTGGAGCTTCATCACACTTGCGATACAACTCCAGCAATGCGCCACCTTTACGGCACAGTTACATCACGCATCTGTGCTGTTTTTGCCCCATGATGCGCCGCATTGTAAATGCAGCACACCATAGGTGACGGAACAGCGGCACAGAATGACTAACAGATCCCTGGTGATGCGCCAGTCATCATAAATCTATCCCTATGCTTCTTATCTTGTTCGAGATGAACCGCCATATGTATCATCAAAGTTTTTTGCATTTCCTAAATAGCGAACTTTAAGGAATAAATAGCGATTCTTTACCATTCCTAGTTTGCGATGAGCTATTTGCTAATTACAAATTACCCATTCATTTCCTTCATTTCCATAGGGCGGTTGGACTCACTTTTAGCTCGAACGGCTGAATGGATTTCCACGAAACTTGGCAAAATTGTAGGGACTGGTAGCCCGATGTGCCTTTGCTATGTCTCAAGATATATGCTCCAGTGGTTTTTACGAAAATTAACTTTGAAAAATATATATTGGGCTACATTGGCCTATATATATGTTGGAGCCCAAATGTAGCCCAATGTAGCCCAATGAAGCCCAATGAAGCCCAATGTAGCCCAATGTAGCCCAAAGATGGCCGCCAGAGACAAAAAAAACAAATGTAGCCCAAATATCAGCCAGATGTAGCCCAACTATAGCCCAGTGACAGAATGACCAATCAGCTTCGCAAACCTCCGTTACGCGAAGCGGAGCGCTGTTACAGATATATATCTTTTTTTGAACGTTAATTTCTCAAAATCCACTGGAGCACATATATTGAGACCTAGCAAAGGCACATCGGGCTACCAGTCCCTAATATTTTATCAAGTTTCGTGCAAATCCATTCAGCCGTTCGATTATTATTATTATTTTTTTTTTTTGCCCCGCGGGGCCCTTTTAAAACCTCCACATCAAACCTAGGGGGTCAGCGAGGATCTACTATTCCCCCTTATGGTCATTTGCCCCTTCGCTTTGGCCTCCTCTTGTCTCTCGATCCTACCGAGAGACAAGATGGCGGCCGCTACAGACTGTTTGGAATGTTGACAGACGCCGGAGAACCAATCAGCTTCGCTTCACAAAGCTCCGTTGCGCGAAAAGTACGCGTCCTGGAGCGCTGCCCGGTCCGCTGTTACAGATATATATCTTTTTTTAAACGTTAATTTCTCAAAATCCACTGTAGCACATATATTGAGACCTACAAAAGGCACATCGGGCTACCAGTCCCTACAATTTTGCCAAGTTTCGTGCAAATCCATTCAGCCGTTCGGGCTAAAAGTGAGGCCAACCGCCCTATGGAAAACTCAATGTTAAAAACACGTTTTGGGACCCCCCTTTTTTCTCAGCCCCCCCTTGACGAACCCCCCCCAAATTTTCAAGGGCTGCTCAGAAACAAAATGTGCCATTTTCCTGAAAATTTCAGCCAATTCCGTCCACAAACTCCAAAGTTATTAGACATAGAATTTTCAAAAATCCCATAGAGAAAAAATCCTAACTATATATACCTACTGGCGACCGCCAGTAGGTAATATATATATATATATATATATATATATATATATATATATACATATATATATATATATATATATATATATATATATATGTATATATATATAAGCGTAAATTCTCCTCCAAGGAAAAGAAACAGTGACCCAAGCAGATATATATATGACGAACCGGATTTCTAACGAAAGAATGGAGTCGTACTCATCAGGTGGGTCTGAATGTCTTTATTCAGTGCAAAGTTACTGGCGGTTTTTGCTCCGATGCATTTCGGTCTGCTTCTCAGACCTTTCTCAAGGAGGCCAGTCGCATCTGTGGGCTGAGGGGTGCACAGTTCCAGCCGTTCACTCTTCTTGATTTAAATCCCATTGGTGGGTTGCTCGAGTACCTGCAGTTTGGCCCCCTGGTGGGCGCCGCGCTCGGCTGGGAGAGTGAGGCATGCTGGTCTCTGTGGTTTCCTACAATCCAACAATTCTTTCCCTTCGGTGGGTGACGCATGTAAGTTGCTTCCACCTGATCCTCTTGCTGGCTACTTTCGAGTCGCTGAGGACCATTACCATTATATATATATATATATATATATATGAAGCAGGAATCCTGACAGGAAGCAAGTCGCGCTGTATCAGGTACAGACCACACCGTAGGTTCGAAGTGAAAAGTGCTTTATTCATCCATCATGGCGCATGACGCGTTTCGACCGGGTAAACCCGGTCTTGATCATATATATATTTGCACTTTGCTGGTTTAAAGATGACAAAAAAAGGATAAAGCTCAATAAATTACCCATTTGAGGATTCCTGCGTGTTGCTGTCTTTCTGTCTCTACCTGGAGGAAGTGTGATCCAAAGGAAGAGCGGTACTCAGGAATGGTTGCAATATATATGCAGCCAGGATTTGCGGGGGTCACTGACCTCTACACTTCAGACACGGAGAACAAGCATTGGCATAGCCAATAGGCCTCGCCTTTGGGACCTTATAAGTGTTTAGCCATGCAACAGTTAATGTTATTGCACCAAGTATATTGTGCTGGATAGCTAAAATTATAAGGTCTTGACATGCTAATAATTCATACCTAACACATCAGGTACCCATTTCTGCACTTCTGCAATAACCCCCATGGTGATAAGCAGTCTTACATGAAATAATCTTTAACATAAATGGCGATTAACCGCCAAGCCTAAATTTGTTTGTATCACTATTTCCAGTGATGTCTACAAAGCAGACAGTGAGTCCCTGATGGTGGAACCAGTGGCATCTCAGTTATTTGAAGGACAGCATTCCCCCTCCCTCGCAATATAGTGGGAGGAGGTGGATGAGGACAGATGGGACTTCGGCTTTCCTTAGAAGGAAATACCATCATTTCTCACTACTATGTAAGGCAGCTTGCCTACAGCATCAACCTACAATGGGAGCGCTCTAATGAGATCCTAACTATTTGTAGGAGCAAGATAGGGCGTAGCAACTGCAAAGAGAGCTGGTAGGTCAAAGTGACTGCAGGTGCAAATGCACACCCCATGCCCACTCCTGCAAGAGCTCTTGGCATCATTTTCCCCACCATCATGAATGAAGGTGCATGACATTTTGCTTACAAACATATGAATTGATTACATCAGAAAATGTCAGCCTTGATCAATGTCCTACTCCAGGATGCCCTGTCACATTTTGGTGCAGGGGAAATTTACATAATTTCCTCTGCACAAAATTCCTAAATATGATGCTATTACAGGACATACGAAAAACGCTAGTAGATCATTTTGCACCACTTTTTATCATGAAATGCATTCCTGAATCTGTTTGTGACATGAAGACACATTTTGCACTTTAAAATTAAAAATCGCTTGTGTGGCAAAGAACGGGTGTGATGTTCGTTCACATTGTTCCCTTGCTCCCACGATAAGATTTTTACTTGAGCAACACTCAAATGATGTAGCATAATAGCATTTCGTGAAAAAGCATAATAACCATGCTGCAGTTCAGAAGATGAATGAGTAATAAAGATGCCTTTAACTTTTGTTTTTATCTGGTAAGATTTGCTGTGCTTCAAAGAATGAGGTCAAAGTCAGGCAATAGGTTCTCGCACGTGCCTGTGAATTATTTTAACCTGAAAATCAATGCTTAATTTCTCTAACTACAAAGTGAGATTATTTTGCATTGTGAACTATGCGGCAGTAATGCAGGAATACAGCAGAAGGCATTTATTTCTGACACATAATAAAATATAAATACCTATAAATGACCTGTACAATTAGTTTAGACTACATCAGCAGTTCGGAAAGCACCAATGAAGCACACTTTTTTGTTAATTCTAAAGTGTGATGGAAACAAAGATTTTAATAGGATCAAAATAAATCAAGACATCCCTATTACCTGCAGGCGAATTTCCACACATTGAGCAATTTACAACAGTAAAAAATAGTAATATATTTGCGTCAGTGTTCACCAAAAAAGCACCACCTGCTACTTACTTCATCCTTACCACTGTCCTGCTGAATACCTTTGCTACACTCGTCCTTTGTGTGACACTTAATCTTCGCAGTCCCTATGACGTATGCTATGTAGCACTGATGTCAGCACCCCTCTCTGACAATTGTTTCAGCATCACTAGGACACCAGCCTGAGATGCTTTGCAGGGATGGTGGGTGGAGGGCGGAGGAGGCAGGGGAAGGGTTCAAGGAGGGTAAATATGTGAATGGGGTAGCTGACTGTGGTCTGCAATGCCTTAAGAGTGCTAAGGATCTAAAGGGTGTACCATGCGCAAATGGCTGTGCAATCTGGCAAGCCATGGCCTGTGATGCCCTGAAGGAGTGGCAGAGGAGGCTAAGGGTAGGAAGCGAGTGGAGATTGCCAGTGATTCTGATGCTGCCACTCACAGTCCCTCACAAAAGTTGAATTATTACCTGCTAGCTTAAAGAGTCACTGCAGCTGCCCCTTAAAAAAACTAATTTTTTTAGAACATTTTGCAGCAATCTGGGTCTTAGGGGTTCCCATCCACACACACACCTAGCCGTACGCTCCTCATCCCATTAGGAAAAAAGTACTAGCAATAGTGTGAGAATGATTAAAGAGGACTTTCCTATGTCCCTCTATCCAACAGAGGAGAAGGGGAAGGGGAAGCATACAGTCACAACAGCACAGTGAGTCCCGAGAAAGGCGCTTAAAATTGTCTCTGCCCTAAAGAGGACTGGAATAACATAACTGGAAGAAATGTCAATGACTCACTCTTGGTTTGCTTTACACTGTGGGAACCTCCCATCACAAAGCTGCAATCATGAAGCCAAAGGAGGTGCCCTTCCCACGGGTGTGAAACGGCAGCAAGCTGCTTAGACTAGAGGATTCACCACTAATCCTGTTTGGGTTCCGGAGTAGCGTGATTCTCCTCGAAAAGAGGTTTGATGCCTCATCAGGGGTTCCAGGTGCAATATAAATGCAAACCCCTTCTATCCCTCCACTATCCTTTCCAATCCAATTAACAGGCTCACATGTCCACGATCAAATTAATTTCATATTTTCCTATACTAATTCACCACTAATCCTGTTTGTATTCAGGAGTAGCGTGCTACTCCTCAGAACGCTTTGATGCCTCATCAGGGGTACCAAGCTACATATAAATGCAAATCCCTTCCTCTTCCATCCCTCCACTATCCTTTTCAACCCAAATAACACTCACGTCCACCACTCAAATTAATTTCATATTTCCCTATACTAATTCACCACTAATCCTTTTTGGCTTCTGGAGTAGCGTGCTACTCACTCACCAAAAAGCACTACAACACCTCGTCTGGGGTAATAAGCGCTGTATAAATGCAATTACAATTACATATACAGACACACACAGCGCCAGACAGGAACACAGACATAGAAGCAGCCATTGGCATATGCTGCTACACTGAAAGGCACACAGACCCATGCACAGACAAATGGGGAAACACATTCCCTCAGACTCATGGAAATGCATTAACAGATACAAAGAATTACAAACACATGCGGAAAAAATACTAGAAATACACACATCCAAACACACAAAGGAAGCAAAACACACAGAAACGGACAGAGGCAATCTATGGAGTAATTGTTATTTGAATCCATTTCCATATTCCAGTTCCCCTGTGCTATCTTTTCTATCTGGTGTGCCTGTAAGTATATAAGTTGTCCACGGTCCCGTGGCGGCTGAATCCAACTCAAAATGTTGACCATTATGACCCAGGTTTGATATCCTGATCACTAATATTTGAGCCCCTCGGGAATGTACATTGGTTGCAGTCCCATTCAGAATCAGAATTGTCCCAGAATTGAATTGAGGCCAGTTGAGACTCTCATTTGTGTTCCCTGGTACCTTATCCAAATGAGAATGCCAACTAGCAGACCCCAGTGGATTCAATATCTGGACTCCATGATATATGGATTGGCAGCTTGGGTTGCAGAGTGACCCCTGCTATTCTATGTTCATTGGTTTTTGGGCTATGGAAATCCTTGCTGTAAACTCAACCAGTAACTGTAATCAGATGTATCTAGCACTTACTACCCCTGACAAGGTGTTGAAGCACTTTAGGGTGAGTAGCATACTACTCTGGAACACAAGGTTAGTGGTTAATCCAGTGATGATGTTGACTATTAGGATTAGTAATGTGTTCCCAAGAAAGAAACCAAAAACATTCCATGCATTTACTGCGGTTTCCTTTAGGTAGATTAAAAGTAATACAAGTTAGGTTGTTAGTGGTGGCTATGTTGAGCCAGGCAAATGGTTGGTGAGATAAACAGATAGGCAGATTGAGGTTAGTTATTGTTTGGAGCAGAGACAGGGTACTAAAGAAGGAGAGGTTGTGATCTGTGAAATGGAGTATAGAGCCATTTGCAGAATTACAATAGGAGGGATTAAGACAGCCAGCCATGAGAACGGTTTGCTACCTCTCACATGTTTTTACCTTTGATTCTGGCACAAGTGCCTCCTTGTCTTACATAACGCTTGTTCTTGTGCCCGAATGCCTAGCACCTTTTGCAGTATTATACCTTAAATGATACTTTGTTTTCTCTTGTAACTGCACACTTGTCACTTTTTCCTCCTGTGCACCTTTTACTACCTCATGTATTTTTGGCTGCTCACAATTTTTATTATTCTGTTTGTTCACAATTGTCACTTTTACCGTTACTACCTCATGTATTTTTGGTTGCTCACAATTTTTACTACCTCATGTATTCTGTTTGCTCACAATTGTCACTATTACCTTTACTACCTCATATATTGTTGGTTGCTCACAATTTTTATTACCTCATGTATTTTGTTTGATCACTAATGTCTCTATTACCTTATGTAACGTAACGTATGCTTTTGTAATGTTCCTCATTATGTTTCATTTCTGTTCCTTTTGTGAAGCGCTCTGACACCTTCGGGTAAAGTCCGCGCTATATAAAAATGCATAAATAAATAAATAAATAAATAAAAATTAGGGGAGCCTATCTTTTGAAATATAAGGCATGGCGAGGATGCAGGTTAAGGAGAGAGTCACTCTGAAGAAAGAAAGGATACAAATTATTCAGAAGAAAGCCCTAATTCGTTCAGCCTTGAAACAGGCTTAAAGGACAGATGTATGTTTACCCAATGTCATACTGTGCAGCATTCTTTCTGGGACCTCTGCTCCACTAACAGGCAGTTTGGAATCAAAGACTACAGTAACCCAGGAGTTCACAAAGTTTGTTGGGAAAACATGATCTCTTTCTCCTAGAATAACATTAGCGATAGAGCACTTTTTTGGATCAAGACTAGCCGCAGCGCGCATGCACTCCTTAGGCCAGGGTTTTCTGCTCAAGCCTGGTGGTTACCATATTCCCAAGTGGGGAGGCTATTTACAAGCAGGTGCGGCCTTCCTTTGGTGGTATTAGGGTCGCAACTTAACGTCCTCTCCTTGTTATCGGACCCCCGCCCTGTGGCGCTTAGGGAGTAACTAATAAGGGCAATCAGGGCTGACGTATGTTATATATAAGGCGGCACTAACATGTGTGTACTTTCAGGAATGTACGTGTACGGCTGGCGAGGACTGGCTGAGAGGAAGCTGGAATATGGTGGCATGACGCCGGAAGCTGAAGGAGCAATACAGATTAAAGAGCTCAGTTTAAGGAATGGAAGGAACGTTGTGACAATGTCTTTTATCTTTCAGGATACAAAGCAAAGTAATCAGCGCAAAGGACGAGGAAGCGGTCCAGGGGGCAATTGGTGGGCCAGATACAGGTATATGGTTAAGGACCAGTCCTTGGTGTGAACACAGAGGGAGGGTGCATTCAAACAGAAAGGGAGAGGGAGCACGACAGTGTGCTGTCAGAAAGATTGTCACCTATACGGGCACCAACTAACGTACCTTTTTCCCTCCATAGCCCCCTTTTTCGCCCTCTCTCGCTGAGTTTACTCCGCATCTATCGCACTTTACGTGTCCGCCTTTCTCGCAACACTGTGATGTACGTATGGAGGGGTCTGGGACACGCACCAGTTGTTAACACAAGACAGACAGGGTACTTTTTCTCCATGTGTGTGCTGTGGCTGATCCTACTTTTTATCCCCAGATCCCGTGAGGGCGAACAGAAGTGAGAATGGACAGCCAAAGTTCCCCCCCTCTTTCAAGAAAATACCCAGGTGGACGACTCGTTGCCGGGCACCTCCCAAGACGCACGCACAGTGGGCAGACTTTTTGTAGATGGCAAAGCTTAAAGGCCTTGCTTGGACTCAGAGTTTGTGCACACGCCAGAGCCAGATGATTCTGGTTTCCCGGGTGATTCTCCATCGTCGGATACCCAGAACAGTACCGATGCCGCTCCCTCCAGGCCCAAACGGATCAGAAAGCCCACTGTTAGGGAATTCCCCCTGGAATCTCTGCCGCAGACACGAAGCAAAACGGTGGCGACACCCCGTGAGGTCCCGTCACAGGGGGCAATTGCTACGCCACCGCCCCCGGTCCTCTCTAAGGACAACCAGGCTGCCCAAGGTAATTTCGCAACAAGAGACGATCTGGCTAAAATGATGGACACATTGAACAATTTATGGGGCGTTTCCAAGGGGGGTTTAATGCTGCTGGCTCGCCTCAAGGAGGGGGAAGTAGCGTTGTTAGCGTGAGTCCTGCTCCGGCAGCTTCCACTGTGTGGTCATCCGTGCAAACATCTAAGCAAGGGGATACTGTGCAGGCTGCGATCACTACAGTGGCTAATACAACTGGGGCGCAGAGTGCGGCGCCTTTGGGGGTCCACCCGCCGCTCCTCCCCCGGTCATTCCCTTGGTTCCCAGCACGCCCTCGGCAGCTACAAACGCTTCCGCAGGGATGCTTCCTGCAGCCAGCCCATTGCCCGTTCCCTTGCCTACCCCTGTTCCTGCGATCTCCACTGCACCGCTCCTCTCCGGGCGTTGCTCCTTGGCTTGGCAGGTACCACTAGCTGCCAAAGAAGGTATTTTGAAAAGGGAGTTTATAGATATCTTTACCCTCCTGATGTTGGGTCAGGAAGGCATGGACGCTAGAAAGTTTGGGGCAAAGGAAGATGACAAAAAGGTAAAGTATCAGCCATGGCCTGAAAAGAATATTGCTAATTGGTTAGAAGCCTTCTCTATTTTAGCTTCAGTCACCATGGAAATATTCCCTGAACAGGGCCCAGGCCTGGTACAATATTCTAGGATTATTCACAATGAGGCCTTGAAATGGGGTGGTAATGGATGGATCAATTACGATAGGGAATTCAGAAGGAAAATGTCGCAATGCCCAGAAATGAACTGGGATCAAAAGGAGGTGCAGCTCTGGATGGAGCACATGGGAGCATGGGGTCAGCTCTCTGTTGGAGCAACAGGTAGTCTTCCTGGTGGGCAGTCTCCTACAGGGGGGTCCTCCAAGTTTTGGGGTAAGGGTAAACACGCCTTTCGTGGAGGCCGCTGAGGGGGTGGTTCCAGAGGTGGCTTCAAGCGATCCCCCCGGGTACTTGCCGTCTCTTCAACAATGGGTCTTGCTCCTGGGGTAAGACATGCAAATTCGTACATGCCTGTAACACTTGTGGGGGACCCCACCCCGCAACATCATCTTCATGCCACTCCAAGCAGAGCTCCCAGTCAGCAAGTAAAAGGGGACAGTAATTTGGTGTCAGGCAACAGGACTCCTTTTCTGGCTACTCCTTACGCGCTGTCAGACCCTCCCCCGTTGCAGTTAAGCGAGTATTCAGGGCGCTCTCTTCCTCCAGTTTCACCCTCTCCTCCACCATTGTTGCACCTGCAAGCGCCTCTAGGAGTGTCCCCCGTGATCCTTGACAACATCACTCCATTGCTCAGGCGCTATCCTTTAGAGGCAGACAGCCGCTTGCTGTTGTTCGGTTTCCACGAATGTTTTAAGATCCCTTTCACAGGTGCTCTGGGGAGCAAGGATGCGGACAATCTAAGATCTGCTAAGGATCAACCAGAAGTGGATAGGGCGAAGGTGGAAAAAGAGAGAACTTTGGGCAGAATAGGCGGTCCTTTCCTGCACCCACCACTTGAGAATTTTGTTGTATCTCCCCTGGGGGTCGTTCCCAAAAAGGAACCAGGAGCCTTTAGACTCATCCATCACCTTTCCTACCCTAAAGGGACTTCGGTCAATGATGGACTAGAAGAGGGAGCGTGCTCGGTGTCATATTGCACGCTGGACGTAGCATTGGATCTGGTCAGGAGGGCGGGCAGAGGGGCCTGGTTAGCCAAAGCAGACATTGAATCAGCTTCAATGTGGACTACCAGTCCACCCGAGCAGCTATCACCTGCTAGGTTTCAAGCTAGACGGCAAGTTCTACTATGATAAATGCATGCCTATGGGTTGCGCTGTGTCCTGTGCGTACTTCGAAGCTTTCAGTTGTTTCCTGCAATGGGCACTCCAAGACAAATACGGTGTAGAGGGGGTAACTCATTACTTGGATGACTTTTTGTTCATCGGGAGCGACGGGACACAGCTTTGCTCTCAGGCACTGGCAGACTTTGTTCTTCTCTCAGACCACCTGGGGGTACCCCTTGCTCCTGGTAAGACAGTGGGGTCAGCGCAAATTTTGACTTTCCTGGGAATAGAGATCGACATGATTGCAGGGGAGTCCAGATTACCAGCGGATAAGGTGCATGACCTGACTAACAAGATTCAGGCGCTGGTAGGGCTGGACAAGGCTTCCCTGGGGTGCATACAGGGCATCTTAGGTCTCCTCAATTTTGCTGCCAGAATCATCCCAGCAGGTAGGGTCTTTGCCAGGAGACTCGCTAGGGCTACTGCAAACATATCCTTTAAACACCACATGGTGAAGCTGAGCAAGGGTATTCAACACGATTTGGCCATGTGGTCTGAGTTTCTGTGCAACTTCAATGGGGCAGTGATTTGGAGGGCTCCTTGGGCTGGCAGCCCTGACCTTGCCCTCTACACAGATTCTTCAGGCAGGCACGGTTTTGATGCCATCTTAGACAGGGAATGGTGCGCTGAGAAATGGCCCAACGCTTGGATTAAGAAAAAGGTGACATCAAAGATCACTGTCCTCGAGCTCTTCCCCATCGTAGTGGCCTTTCACTTATGGCCTGCTATCCTGTCAGCCAAAAGGGTCCTGCTGTGGTCAGACAACTTAGCAGTAGTACAGGCCATCAACTCTCACTCTGCTAATTGCTCCCTGGTTCTATGTCTGCTGCGCAAACTGGTGCGAACTTGCCTTTACAACAATGTCGAATGCAGGGCGCGACACATTCAGGGTACCAAGAACATCGCAGCTGACGCTCTCTCTCGTTTTCAGTGGCAACGGTTCCGAGAGGCTTGGCCAAGAGCGAGAGAGGAAGCCACCCCCTTCCCAGCACACCTCTGGTACCTTTTGAAGTGGGGAACAGAATGAGGGCCCTAGGGGAGATGTCGTTGACGCCGAACACTAACAAAAGATACAAAGCATGTGTGAAAAAATTTTGTGCCACGGTGGGGTCGTGGAAGGACTCTGGGGTAGCCGCTGAGTTGAAAGTTCAGGCCTTCATCCTGTGGGCCAAAGATAACAAAAAGAGCCATTCTTGGGTATCAGGCCACCTAGCAGCCATTAGCCACAATGCCAAGTTGAAGGGGCAGGCTGACCCTACCAGGCCCTTTGTTATCAGGGCAGCTTTAAAGGGGTGGGCTAGAGGTGAACCCAAAGTGCCTGACAACAGATCGCCCATTGATTTCATAACACTCCAAAGAATGATCTTGTGTTTGCCTCAGGTTACTTCCTCTGTTTACAAGACGGCTTTGTTCGCATCTGTTATTAGAGGTACATCAGACCAGATAACAGCAAGTAGTTCTCAGAGATTGCAGAATAGTTTGTGAAAGTTTTGTTCTGGGACTGTAGACAGTAACCTGTAATTTTGGGCACTCTTGGCCCTGTCCCACAAACTGTGTTTTGCTGTGTATGTTTTGCAGTGTGGTTTTTCATGCCAGTGTGTTTTATTGCATGTTTTAATAAAATAGTTACGTACAACACTTCTCTTTATTTACCAGGAACCACGGTCTGGGTGCTGGGCCACGAGGGGGTTTCCAAGTTGGCTCTGTGGGCTGAAAGCAGGAAGTGGAATCCTGGGTTTAGCAAAACTCAATTTGTATGGCGCGGAATCACTGGCTTGCGTTGGAACGGGGTGCTGGGCTTACTAAAACAAGAATTACAAGGGAACGCCCATCCCCCAGACGTGCTTATCCTGCACCTGGGAGGGAATGACTTGCCTATCCTAGCTAAAAGGTTCCTATTGAGGGACATGAAAGTGAACATTTCCAAGATCAGCAACTTATTAGGACCTTGCGAGCTGTGGTGGTCTGAGATCACATCACGCCGGGTTTGGCTAGGGGCTCGCTCTGGGCAAGCGCTAGAAGTGACGAAGGAAAGTGAACTGCGCAATGCGTAAATTCGCGGAGCTGATGGGCTTTGGCTTCATTAGACATGGGGAACTTCACGCCAAATCCACTGGTTGCTTTGACGAGGAAGGAGTCCACCACTCCAGAGTAGGCATGGATTTATTTCTGTTGGACATTCAGGAAGCCCTTCTTTCAGCAGGCTGTGTTTAGGAAGGTTGAGCTCAGGTGGGGGGCCCTGATTGTGACGGTCGCCACATCCAGGGCTGTGGAGGAGTTACAGGATGATCCAGAGGCAAAAGGTACTCAGGAGTACCCTATGCAGAAGCACAAAGGGTGCTGAGGCCCAATATCCCCGGGAGATCTGTGCGGTGGACCCTGGGGTGCGACGGCGCCCCGTTATCCTACGGGCGGTTGGTTACCTGGACAACCGGGGGTCGCTTGAACGCTCCGCCCCTTGTAGGGGGGGGGGGGGTGAGCAAGAGGGTGGACCAATGGTTCACCGGATATGGGAGGGGCTATCCTCTCACCAAAACCGCTAAGCACCGTCTGGCCAAAGCCGTGGGCTACTTGGCCTATCAGGTGGCAAGCTGCGAGGGGTGGCTTGCCTTTGGATCCTCTGTAAGATAACCCACCATGTTTTGGCATAAGTTATGCTAATAAACCTGCAGCTACTTTTTCCCAACAACAAGTTGTCTTGTCTGTTTATTTATTGATGTGCAACATGTTTATTGGGGGCTTGGTGTGCGGGCCGATATTGGCACTATGCAGGCCGACAGACTCGTCGCCGCAGGGGACCCTCATAAGAGGGCGGACACCGTAGTGCCACAAGATGGCAAGCGCACCAGCCTTTTGGGTCCCAGCGGCTAGCAGCCAGCTGCAGGCACGTCACTTCCGGTAGGTGGGGGGGGGGGGGGGGGGGTTCGGGGTATTTAGGCTTCCCCCTCCCTCTAGAGGGCCTCTTTGTCGTCCTTCTTCCCTCGATGTTGCCCTCCCTGCCGCTTACCCTACATCTCAGGGGGCGGGGTGCTATGCTTGTAATATTTGTTATTTGTGTTGGAGGAGGAGTTACAGGATGATCCAGAGGCGAAAGGTATTCAGGAGTACCCTATGCAGAAGCACAAAGGGTGCTGAGGCCCAATATCCCCGGGAGATCTGTGCGGTGGACCCTGGGGTGCGACGGCGCCCCGTTATCCTAAGGGCGGTTGGTTACCTGTACAACCGGGGGTCGCTTGAACGCTCCACCCCTTGTAGGGGGGGGTGTGAGCAAGAGGGTGGACCAATGGTTCACCGGATATGGGAGGGGCTATCCTCTCACCAAAACCGCTGAGCACCATCTGGCCAAGGCCGCGGGCTACTTGGCCTATCAGGTGGCAAGCTGCGAGGGGCGGCTTGCCTTTGGATCATCGGTAAGATAACCCACCATGTTTTGGCATAAGTTATGCTAATAAACCTGCAGCTACTTTTTCCCAACAACAAGTTGTCTTGTCTGTTTATTTATTGATGTGCAACATGTTTATTGGGGGGTTGGTGTGCGGGCCGATATTGGCACTATGGCGGCTGCTTATTTTGTTGTATTTGCAGCGCTGAATGAGGCGCCCACTTTAGGGACATCGCACTCAGTTTAAATTGTATTTTTATTAAAAGTTTAATGTTGAGCACGGCGCCCTCTTTAGGGACACCATGCTCTGTTTATTTCTTTTTAAAACTTTAATACTGAGCGCGGCGCCCGCTTAAGGGACACCGCGCTCTTTATGTTTTTTTTAAACTATTGTAAATTCTCGTTCCGTTTGTCTGTGCGCCAGGCTTTGAATATCTTCTCTGACATAAATTAATCGTGCCTATCCCACGAGTGCGTGCCATCCTGATGAAAATGGCAAAGCACCTATGTGAGGGTGGGAGCTGGATGACCTTTTCCCGTGGGGGCACAGGATCACAAACTGATTGCGCTGATCGTCAAATTAGAAAAGAGTGGACGCGAAACAAGGGGAGTGAGAGAAAAACTGAATCTATCTCTCTGAAGTTGCCATTTGGTTATATCAAACGAGAGGACTTCCTGCCCTCAAACCTCCTTTCGACTCACTTAAAGCTGCTTCTCCAGAGCCTCAAAACAGGACGTACAATCTATTGCTGCTAACAAACAGGAGTCGGGCCTGGATTCCGCAGCTTCATTGGAACCCAGCAGCCCCCAACTTCTGTGTAGCGAGGCTTTCAGAGTTTCTCCTGGAAGGAATGATCAGGAAGCCTATTACCCACAGCCCAGGCCAGCTAAACGATGTTATCAGCATTCCGTCGTCCTCCGCACTGCCAACTCAATCAGGCTGTTTCTTAATTTAGCTGCGCTGCAGCCGTCCTCAGGTTTAATCTCACCATGGAAGAAATAAGTGCTGGTCTATTCAAAAAACCTTGGCTCCGCATATGATTGCTGTAAAGCACAGCAATAGCCCTGGAATAGAAATAAACTCCTGTAAGAAGCACTCGCCTCAAAGTGAAAGCGCACATTGCAAATACGAACAAGCTGCCGCCAATGCCAGTGTTCAACAGACTGGGAGCAAAAAAAAACAAAAAACATTTCAAATGCAATAGGTCTCACATTTACGCGACTTTAAGCTATTGGCATTGTAAATGATAATGCCGTTTAGTTATGTTCAAAAAACGAAAGCAAAAATAAAAGGCATTGTTATTTACAATGTCAACAGCTCAAACTCGCTCAAATGCGAGACCTATTGCATTGCAAATGCTTGTTTTATTTTAGCTTAGCAACTTATCACACAAGATTTCTTTAATGCGTGGACAGTGTGTTGATTTCAGAAGGTATGGAGACCCACCTTTCTTCTGCATCGTTATGTTAACTTCCCTAACTTTCCAACTTGTAAACAAAGAACCAGTGTTTTTAAAAGATGTAACTCTGACTGGACGTCGAGCCTATTGAGTGCAATTACTTGTGTCACAGAGTACCTGATTTCTAATCCTTTTTACCACCTCCCTCTCACAGTAAGTCTTGACTGATTACCTTGCTGCACTTGGAGAAGCAGGTGTACAATGGGACTCACCTGGTGATTTTATCTAGGTGTAATAGTGAGAGAGGCCTAGTAAAGTGAACGATAAATTATCATACACTGTTCTTAACCTCTGATATTTAACCCCTTTTAAAAGTACAATCTAGGGGTACATGTCTTGCAGCGTGACTGCGGAAGGTGGAAACAGCAATATATTACACCACAGACATGATACAAATTTGACCATTACCTGCATTTCACATCCAATGGCATCAAAACACATTAGGGACATTTTCATGTAATTCCTACCCCGTAATTTATGTTTGAAATGAAACTTGTAGCATTATCCCGCATGTGGACTTTAAGGCAGGAGGTCCAGGAGTCTGCGGATATAAGCAGGCTCCTGTTCATGTCCCCATGGGGATCATGGGAGACAATGCTTCTTGAAACAGGTGGCATGGGCCTTCTTCTAAGGATAACAGGGATTGTGTTGAAGGGGAGGCTTGTCCTTGGGGGAGGTCAGGGCAGTGCCCCGCTATTTCTGGAGAAGGAAGGCGGTTAAAAGGATTCTACAAAGCACACATGGGCACACACATACACACATGCACACAGTGTATCTCCCCTGTTGCACACCTACATGGTACCTTTTTAGGTCTCGCCTGCCAATGTGCTTGCGCATTCCTGGCGAGAATTATAGTAAGTGGAAAAGAAAAGTCTACCAAAACGGCTGTGGATCCTGTACAGTTCATGTGAGATAGGCGCGTGCAAGGCAGCCACATAACACACCACCATTTGTCTGTGCCTCGCATCTGACTTCAAAGGCTTGCGTTCCCCCACCCCCCGGGTACACATCGCGCACCACCATTTGTCGGTGCCTAGGCACCAGACTTCAAAGGCTGCAGCTCCCCGCCCCGCCCCGCCCCCCGCCACAGCAATGCCTAGAGCTTGTTTCATATTGTGTGCGTGTTCCGCATTTTGGTCTCTGATCTCTGTCTTTTGCAGGACACGTGCCGCTTACATCACATTCTAAAACTGCGCTGTCTTCCCTTCCACCTTGTCCCCAACCCCCTTTCCTATTTATTCTTCACCCTTTTACATGTATCTCCCCGTGGGGTGCCCTCCCTCCACCACCAGTTTGTCATTCATTGTAATATTGCTAGCTGCTAGTGTGTTAAGGTAACCATGTTGTTCCTGCTTACATTTGACATGCTTTACTTAATCTTGTTGTTTTAATTGATGCATTTTGCCGCTGCACACAGCCATGTCAGCCCACAGCAGGAGGCGCGCTCCCTGTTTTCTTTATTAAACACAGTCCCCCGCGATTTTTTTTTTTTACAACTCTCATGCCTGTTTGCCCTTCTCATCTCAGCTCTGACCCCAAAGCTGGTCGTCCACAACAAGGACTCAGGCCCTGCCCGCCCCCTCTTTTATTAAACACGGTCCCCCATGATTTTTTTTTTTTAAACTCTCATGCCTGGCTGCCCATCTCAGCTCTGACCCCAAAGCTGGTCCTCCTCAACAAGGACGCAGGCCCTGCGCGCCCTCTCTCCCCTATCCTGTGTCATCTCTCCGGATCACCAGGGGCTGCATTAGGCTACAACCCACCCCACTCACTCCAACTCCACCCTCCAACTCCAACTCCACCCTCCAACTTCACCCTCCAACTCCAACTCCACCCTCCAACTCCACCCTCCAACTCCAACTACACCCTCCAACTCCAACTCCACCCTCCAACTCAATCTCCACCCTCCAACTCCAACTCCACCCTCCAACTCAAACTCCACCCTCCAACCCACCCACCAACTCCACCCTCCAACTCCACCTTCCAAATCCACCCTCCAACTCCAACTCCACCCTCCAACTCCACCCTCCAAATCCAACTCCACCCTCCACCCTCCAACTCCAACTCCACCCTCCAACTCCAACTCCACCCTCCAACTCCAATTCCACCCTCCACCCTCCAACTTCACCCTCCAACCCCACCCTCCACCCTCCAACTCCAACTCCACCCTACAACTCCACCCTCCAACTCCAACTCCACCCTCCAAATCCACCCTCCATCCTCCAACTCCACCCTCCAACTCCAACTCCACCCTCCAACTCCAACTCCACCCACCAACTCCACCCTCCAACTCCACCCTCACCCTCCAACTCCACCCTCCAACTCCACCCTCCAACTCCACCCTCCAAATCCAACTTCACCCTCCAACTCCAACTCCACCCTCCAACTCCACCCTCCAACTCCACCCTCCACCCTCCAATTCCAACTCCACCCTCCAACTCCAACTCCACCCTCCACCCTCCAACTCCACCCTCCAACTCCACCCTCCAACTCCACCCTCACCCTCCAACTCCAACTCCACCCTCCAACTCCACCCTCCAACTCCTCCTCCACCCCCAACTCCACCCTCCAACTCCACCCTCCAACTCCACCCTCCAACTCCACCCTCCAACTGCAACTTCACCCTCCAACTCCACCCTCCAACTCCAACTCCTCCCTCAACCCTCCAACCCCACCCTCCAACTCCACCCTCCAACTCCACCCTCCAACTCCACCCTCCAACTCCACCCTCCAACTCCAACTCAACCCTCCAACTCCAACTCCACCCTCCAACTCCACTCTCCAACTCCACCCTCCAACTCCACCCTCCAACTCCACCTCCACCCTCCAACTCCACCCTCCAACTCCACCCTCCAACTCCAACTCCACCCTCCAACTCCACCATCCAACTCCACCCTCCAACTCCACCCTCCAACTCCAACTCCACCCTCCAACTCCACCCTCCAACTCCACCCTCCAACTCCACCCTTCAACTCCAACTCCGCCCTCCACCCTCCAACTCCACCCTCCACCCTCCAACTCCAACTCCATCCTCCAACTCCAACTCCACCCTCCAACTCCAACTCCACCCTCCAACTCCACCCTCCATCTCCAACCCCACCCTCCAACTCCACCCTCCAACTCCAACTCCACCCTCCAACTCCACCCTCCAACTCCAACTCCACCCTCCAACTCCACCTTCCAAATCCACCTCCACCCTCCAACTCCACCCTCCAACTCTACCCTCCAAATCCAACTCCACCCTCCAACTTCACCCTCCAACTCCACTCTCCAACTCCACCTTCCAACTCCACCCTCCAACTCCACCCTTCACCTCCAACTCCACCTCCACCCTCCACCTCCACCCTCAACTCCACCCTCCAACTCCAACACCACCCTCCAACTTCACCCTCCAACTCCACCCTCCAACTCCACCCTCCATCACTCAGGGGCACTACCACATCACTCAGGGACACCACCGCATCACTCGGGGACACCATCACATCACTCAGGGACACCACCACATCACTCGGGGACACCACCACATCACTCGGGGACACCACCACATCACTCGGGGAAACCACCACATCACTCGGGGAAACCACCACATCACTGGGGGACTCCACCACATCACTCGGGGACACCACCACATCACTCTGGAACACCACCACATCACTCAGGGGCACCACCACATCACTCAGGGGCACCACCACATCACTCAGGGGCACCACCACATCACTCAGGGGCACCACCACATCACTCAGCCCAACCACAGCATCACTCAGCACCACAACAGCACTGTCCTTGCTTGCTACCAACAAGCATTGCCATAGCCAATAGGACGCGCATTAGGAAAGTGTAAGCTATTGGCTTTGTGAATAAAAATTCTATTAATTTATATATTTTCAAAGCAAACACATAATAAAAAAATGTGTCATTTACAATACCAATAGCTCACACTTTCGTAATGCGAGACCTATTGCATTGCAAATGCTTGTTGTCTGTTGCAAACAGACATCAGTGTGGAAGTTCTGCAATCTCCTGTTGCTCATAGACAGCGTTTCTGATCACAACAGAGACACAAAAGCTTTCCATCTGCTCGCTGTACGTAGACATACATTGTATGCTCTCCTATTGCACATAGTAACATCCTGTGCTTGTTCTGTTGGACACAGACACATAGTGTATGCTCACCTTCTGCACGCAGACACACACTAAGGGTGGCGTGAAATATGCGCCACACTGTGCCATACAAAGTGGTGCATCTAGGCAGATACGTCACTTTGTAACCCCCTGCGCTACATTATACCCACGTCAAGTATAATGTATGCAGGGTGGGCATTCCCCTGCAAAAAAAGCTTGTAGTAGTGACAAAGTGAAATCGATGAGATTTCACTATGCCACTTCTAGGACGCCTCTGCGTCAAATCCTTACGCCTGCGTCACACCAAGCGTAAGGAGTGATGCAGGCCCTTTCAAATGTGGCTTGGCGGAAGGACGCATTGTTAGAGTTGCTTCTGTTTTCAGACACACCCCAGCAATGCACCACTTTTACGCCTAAAGATACATAAGGAATACTGATGTATCTGGAAATCCTTGCAACATGGAGCATCGTACAGTAAATACGGCTCATCCATCGTGTCGCAAGGAGGGCGCTATGAAAAGTGTTGCATCGCTGTTTTCACGTAGCGACGCAACACTTTTCATAAATGAGGCCCTAGGTATCAACACATTGTTTTTTGCGTTTTCCTGTCTCATGCAGTTGCGCACAGTGTTCTTATTGCAAAGTGACTCGCTTGTACAGTGTTCTTTCTGCACCTTGAGAATCGCTTTGTTTATTAATATTTTGCCTACAAACCCATAGTTTATCCATTCTTTCATTGCACGGGGAGTACGGTGTGTTACAAGCTGCAGCAGTCGTTCACCTTCGCATTACTCAGCATTATTTTTTGTGTTCTAACTTGTAATAAAAGCATAAAGGCAGAGATCAACTAGACTGCCTGTTCGCAAGATTTAGTGTGCTCTTCCTGCGTTGAAGTACCAATGCCTTCTTAGAAGTTACTTTTCAAAATGTTTATTTTAATTGGACCGTAGTCAGGAAACTCAATTTACAGAAACCAATTAACAGCTGCTGAGACTGCCCTTATGGCCCACAGAAACTATCACTCAGCTTCTCATCAGGGCTGCTCCTTCAACTGTCAATCTTGGAGGAAGTGTTGCTGGCATGAGCTGCTGTGGAGTAACATTGCCATCTAGTGCCCAATTTTGAAAGTTCCTTGTTGTGCCCAGTGTCGTAAAGCTGACATCTCGCTTGAAGAGTTTGTTGCGATCACTGATGGCGCTCTGCAAGCAAGTCAGAGGTTTCTGTGGGGTTTTGGGTCGAACAGTGGATGATGGTGAGGTCAACTGGACGCCAGGATCAATAAAAAAAAGATGTCCTCCAAGAAAAGGGAAGCAAGGATCTGATACTATCAGTGCTTGAAATGGAAAAATAGAAGTGCAGGTACTCTGCAGGCCGACCGACACGTCCCCGCAGGGGACACAGATAAGAGGGCGGCCACCGTAGTGCCACAGGAAGGCACACGGGGCAGCCCAGCTCTTTAGGACCCGGGGGGTCCCACGTGTCACGTCCTTCCTGTGGTGGGCGGGGGAGAGTATATATTCCTCCCCCGCCCACCGAGCGGCCTCTTTGCAAACGGTGCATTACAGGCGGAGAGGCGTCATGTGTGCAAGCTTCAAATGCGTAATATGTACAAGCAGAGGTATAACTCGGCAATAAATGGAGGCACGGGTGGCATTTGTGCATGTACCAGTACCAAGCACAATGCAGGATGTAGTAATGTGTGGTACAAGAGATAAGTGAGTTATGCTTGCTACTTGTGGGTACCAAGCACTGGGAGGGGTAAGCCCCTATCCTCGAGGGATTTCTGTATCACCGGGGGGCACTTTTCCGTGACTTGGCACGTCATTCAGAGGTACTGGGAGCAATCTTCCGAACAGGTGCCCACTTGCTTTGGCCAGTTGTGTGTCAGTTGTATGTTTTCTCTCATGCAGACTTTAATTAACTGGTTTGCCAGGCACGGGATAGGGCAGAACAGGTAGCGTCCCATGATATGGCTGGCGGGTCAGGTGCCTGGGTCCATTATTGAGATGGTTTAACTTCCTTTGGACGACATTTGAGGCATGGGAAAGTTACACATTCGTCAAGTACCCACGTATTACAAGTACTTTCTAATGGCTGTTCAGTCAACGGACAGGAGGTGTAGTCCATTCCGTATCCACTAATGGGGGCCTATGTTGGACCTCACGCCACGGATCCACCTCCCAACAGGGTCACAACCTTTGGTACCCGTGCTTCTAAGGGTGTTGATGTCAAAGCCACCTCCAGGACTAGGCAATATTGGTAAGCACAGCACGGGGAGTGAGCTTGGGGTGCCATGGACGGGCCCCGTGGGGGTTTAGTGACCAACTACTGTGATGATATAGAGATTTTCCTTCTTTGAGTGAGTGGCAGAGTTATTTGTTCGCCCATGGACGGGCCCCGTGGACAATTTTGTCTCTGTTCAAACAATTCAGGAGGTAGCAAACGGTGCATTACAAGCGGAAAGGCGTCATGTGTGCAAGCTTCAAATGCGTACTATGTACAAGTAGAGGTATAACTCTGCAATAAATGGAGGCAATGGTGTAGCCATTGGTATAGCGCAAACTTTTACCGTAGGTATCAGAGAGCATTACATAAGTCAGTTGCCTTAGAGAGCATTACATAAGAGTCAGTTGCATTACATAGGACTTTGGACTACATGAGTTCTGTAAAAGGTACAAATAGTTTTGTTGCTTATAGCAAGAGGCGAGTGAAAGCGTTTTGTTACACATGCATTGTTTCTGCATATTTAGTTGTGCAGCGGAGACTCTATTGTGTCTTGGTGCTTCACGATAGGGACAGAACTGATATGGGGGAGCACTTTAGGTGTACACTTTATGAGCGAGCAATAGTTACATGTAGCAAAGTGGCTATGGTGGATACATGTAATGCAAGGGAAGCTACTCCATGTAACAAGAGTAAAAGTGACATGAGGGCAAGTTGCTTTTGCTTACCTGGTACAGGTAGGAGGTATAGAATACTTACATGACAGAATGTTATCACAAGAACGTAAGTCACGTGAGCCAGGGAGGCACTGGTGCAAGTACAGGAAGATAGCACGAGGTAAGTGGTAGCTTTCACCTTTAGTGTGATGGGGCATGCATTAATAACATGAAGGAAGTTAGTTACATGATTTTGTGACAATCTGCCGCATGCACATGATTCTAGCAGCCAGCGCTCATGCCTCCTCTTGATAGGGATCGTAGGAGTGCTTACGTTTCTATGTGCAGCTAGTAATATGGTGTTATTAATTAGGATCTGTTCAATTCAGATATTCTGAAGTCCTGTAACTAGCTGGGCAATATGGGACCTGGACACGCCATTTATTTTAATGTGATGTCATGACATCCACCCGGGTCCCACATGGGCTGAGGGCACTCACGATTTTCCCTGCTTTTGGCCTGCCAGTGTTTTGCAGTCTTTGTATAAACTGCAGGGGAAGAACTTATGTGCCCGGGTACCTCTGATAAAGGGGGGCTCGTTTTTTTTGGTTGACTATGCTTGGAAGCCTTATTGTACACCTTGTTTTCTTGTGCAACTAAGTAGCTTTGAGTGGCACTTGGACTCCCGTAGTAGCATATTTACGTCATTGTTTCACACAGGCTCACGTTTAGCTTGGGAATTTCTGTCATAAAGCAGCCTTTTTCCTTGGCCTTTTAGAGTCTCTTGTTAGTCATTGGTGTATTTACTGATTTGGGTCTTACTCAGCTTCTTGTTCGTTGGCTCGCACGAAAGTGTTATCCTGGTCTTTGTATGACACTCTTGGTGCACGGTCTTGAGGGAAATGTCACACATAGCAGTTACTCCTGGGAGCTATGGATGGGGGACGACTATTTCTTGTTGCACTGCAAGAAAGCGATTACTGTGGCTTAGTTCTCTTTGCACCATGAAGCATTGACTCTACCATGAGATGGCTTTGTTGTATGTTAGCGCTCCTTTTTCTACGTAAGGATAGGGAGGCTTTGTCTTATCGGCCAAGCAACAAGCACGTCTCAGCACAATTGCCGGTGCAAGCGGTATAGCCCAGGTAGGCGATTGCCTTAGCTGTCTTTCCGAGAAGGGTCAGCAAGGGACAGGATTTTCCTCAGTCTAAGTCCCTCTGCAGGGGTTGTCTCGCAGGGAGGGCCCCTGGCATTGGCCATGTCAACAGATGGGCCGTTGGAAGCGTAGTGCTCCTTTTTGTAGAAATTTAGGGAGGCTATGCCACTCATACCTCCCCCAGTCTGATCCCACGAAGACCTATCAGCTCTGGCCCCACGGTGGTTCAAGCTGATACTTTGTTTTGCCTCCACTTGTTCTTTGCGTGGGACACTTGGTGGTCCACATGCGGCCAGGCAGGCGATTGCTTTAGCTGTTTGTCGGGTCCGCAAGGGGCGGGCGAATTCCACAGTCTAAAGTTGCACAACAGGGGTTGTCTCGCAGGGAGGCCCCCTGGCTAGGTGCTTGGGTAAGCGTTCTACCCAGACCGTATCTATTTAGTTGTTTTCAGGTACGAAAGTGGGGATTCCTCGTGCAGCGTTCGCTTACCAGAGGGTACGAGGAGGAAGTGTTTGTTCCCCTAGTTGCACAGCATGGTTTACAGTGGTATAGGCTGCCTGTTAGGCGCATCATAGGGGCCAAATAAGGCCAAGCACAGGGGGACCATTTGGGCAAATGTCGATCCTGGCCAGGTCATGGGCGGCCATCTTTAGCTAGAGCCTGTGGGGGTGATAGTGTTCAATTCCCAGTCTGGGGGTATGGGCCATTTTTCCCTTGCCACGCGGTGCGGGGATAGCGGGCTCTTGGTGCCCCTGAAGATCAGGCAAGGGTGTTTTGGACTGAGGTGTGTGTAACGGTATTTACACGTTCTCAGACGGGTTCCAGCGGATACTCCTACCCACATATTGGGAACCTGGTGACACTCTATCTTTATTCGACTCCACCCCGGTGTAGATAAAAGGGTCTCAAGTGGTTAGCAGGTCCAGGTTCCTGTGACCAGGTGCTTGCTCAGTAAGCAGCATAGGTTGACCCGTTGCAAAGCCTTGCAGTGTATCATGATCAGGACTCTACGCGCTCAATCCACCTTATGCTGGCCGTGACACCTGGTGCGTGCACCTAGGTCCTTTACTAGGGATTGCGCTGGTCACTGCAGTGTTCTAGGGCACTTGATATAACGACCACAGCGATCTTACGGTGGGTCTCGCCACCAGTGGGGGACAGGTAATTTTCAGTGGTCAGACAGGTCTCCATCTCTTTGGGCAAGGCGCTAGTCAGTAAACGCTACTTTTCGGGAGGCGCTGGAGCCAACACACAGGAGGTCCTGTGCTGTATATACTTAAAGGGGCAGAGACACATACCTTGGTAGCCCGACACCGTTCCGGTGGAAGTATCTAGGCTCACACAGGTGGTTAGCAGGGACCGGGATTCGGTGTCCGGTCTTAGGGTCAGCAAGCAGGGTAGACCGCACCTGTTGGCCCTTCAGGGAGGTTGTTCAGTACCATCCACAGGCAACATACTCTCTTCCCCTCCGCCGTGTTGTGACACCAGGCTGCGTCGCCGTGGGGCTGTGGAGGAGGATTGTTAATGTGTCTGGGCTATGGGGGCTAGCGGGCACTTTTAGAGGAAGTACACTAGGGAAATTGCCCACACGGTAGTGACAGATGAGCTCTGTGGTCTGATTTCTTATCCCGAGCTCCAGGGGCATGATGCCCTGTATGGAACAGTAAGGCAGCCGGCTCGCACGGGGTTTGCTGCGCCAGGCGGAAATATCTTGGGCAGAGATTTGGCCTTTTGCAGGTGGGTTATAAACCCAAGCCAAACTCCCTTGGTGTTGCTCGACTTTTGGGTCAGCGGTCCACGTGGGTATGGACCTGTTTTTCTGAATTGGGAGGAGACCCTAGTAATAGCAAGTAAGGAACAGCTAGGAGGAATGCCGGCCTTGGTGGGGGGCCCTGGCTGCGACGGTCGCCACAACCAGGTCTGTGGAGGAGTTACAGGGCGATCCAGAGGCGGAAAGGTACCCGGGAGTACCCTCTTCAGGAGCACAAAGGATGCTGAGGCCTAATATCCCCAGGAAGTCTGTGCGGTGGACCCTGGGGGTACGACGGCGCCCCGCTATCCTACGGGCGGTTGGAAACCTGTACAACCGGGGGTTGCTTGAACGCTCCGCCCCTCGTAGGGGGGGCGTGAGCAGGAGGGTGGACCAATGGTTCACTGGAAGTGGGAGGGGCTATCTCCTCCCATAACCGCTAAGCAATGATTGGCTAAGGCCACGTTGCAAATTGGCCCATCAGGTGGTAGGTCGCGAGGGGCGGCTTGCCTTTTGGATCGCCTGTAAAATAACCCACCGTGTTGGCATTGTGTATATGCTAATAAACCTGCAGCTACTTTTCTCCAACAAAAAAGTTGTCTTGTCTGCTTATTTCTGCCAAAATGTATGTTACTGTGAGCGGGCTGGTGAGTGGTGCCGATATTGGCACTATGCAGGCCGACCGACACGTCCCCGCAGGGGACACAGATAAGAGGGCGGCCACCGTAGTGCCACAGGAAGGCACACGGGGCAGCCCAGCTCTTTAGGACCCGGGGAGTCCCACGCGTCACGTCCTTCCTGTGGTGGGCGGGGGAGAGTATATATTCCTCCCCCGCCCACCGAGCGGCCTCTTTGTCTGCTGTCCCCTCACCCTGACGCCGTTTCCCTCCCTACCGCATACCCGGCGTTCTCAGGGTGGGGGGGTAATGTTTTCTAATATTGTCCATTTTTGTTGCAGGAGGAGTTACAGGGCGATCCAGAGGCGGAAAGGTACCCGGGAGTACCCTCTTCAGGAGCACAAAGGATGCTGAGGCCTAATATCCCCAGGAAGTCTGTGCGGTGGACCCTGGGGGTACGACGGCGCCCCGCTATCCTACGGGCGGTTGGAAACCTGTACAACCGGGGGTTGCTTGAACGCTCCGCCCCTTGTAGGGGGGGGGCGTGAGCAGGAGGGTGGACCAATGGTTCACCGGAAGTGGGAGGGGCTATCTCCTCCCATAACCGCTAAGCAACGATTGGCTAAGGCCACGTTGCAAATTGGCCCATCAGGTGGTAGGTCGCGAGGGGCGGCTTGCCTTTTGGATCACCTGTAAGATAACCCACCGTGTTGGCATTGTGTATATGCTAATAAACCTGCAGCTACTTTTCTCCAACAAAAAAGTTGTCTTGTCTGCTTATTTCTGCCAAAATGTATGTTACTGTGAGCGGGCTGGTGAGTGGTGCCGATATTGGCACTATGTACCGTACTTGCATGTGTGCGAGAAGTGCCGGTACTCTCCAATTAAAAGTATTATGTCTCTCGTGAGAAGTGCCGGTACTGTCCAGCTCAAAATAAAAAGTGCCGCTGCTCAGTACCGGGCAGTACCGGCCCATTTAAAGCACTGGATACCATGTAAGCTAAATGAATGCGAACAATCAAGGTGTATGAGCGAAAATATAACAAGGAGATCCCAGTCATAGCCGAGCAAATCACACTACAAACTGGTGAGGACGGCCAAAATGAAATTTTTGGAGAGTAGGATTGCAAACACTAACAATAGGAGCAAGGAAATCTTTTGTATCATTAAATCGTTTACGGCTTCTAAGGCAGAGAACAATGAAGTACCGCTATCAGCCAATTGGACGAAGCAGGTGGCTCATTCCTTTCATGAAAAAATAATGATGATCCAGCAGGCATTCTCCATGGAGGTGGGGGAGGATATATCCTCTCCACACATACAGGAGGGAAGCATCACTCCACCCCTCCCCCTATGGCAGTCTCACAATGGCCGCCATTGTTGCAGATCCCTGCCATCGAACTCGAGGACTCACTTACATACCTCTCGAGCCTTAAGTCAGGCTCACTAATAGATGCGTGTTCAGCTAAATTGATACCGGCTCTTCCAGCTACCTTCAATGCACCTGTTAGTAAGGTACTCAACTCCTCTCTGGCAACTGGCATTGTGCCGCCACTCTGGAAGCAAGCTAAAATCCTGCCTCTCTTGAAAAAAACAAATGCAGACCCCAACATGCCCACTAACTACAGACCAATCTCCGTTCTTCCTGCTTTCTCCAAAGTATTGGAGAAACATGTTAACAAAGTACTCATGGAGTATGCGGAGGAACACACTCTCCTGCACCCCATGCAATCCGGCATTGGGGCCACTCACAGCACTGAGTCTGCCCTGCTGGAAGTGACAGAAAATCTTAGAGACAAGCTAAATCGGGGTGGCAGAGCAATACTTTCTTACTCGATCTGTCTGCGGCCTACGACACGGTGCCCCACAGGATGGTCCTAGACAGATTGAGGAACATGGAAATTGAAAGGAGAGCATTAGCCTTGATTACATCCTGTTTGGAGAACAGGGAAGAGGAGCCCTACGTTTTCAGCCTTAATGCCAAGCATGCAGGTTGGAGTCACGCCGGGCTCCTCATTAAGTCCAACTCTGTTTAATCTATACATGTCACCACTAGCATCATTAGCAGAGGCACAGGGCCCCAAACTAGTCTCTTATGCTGATGATACACAGCTGATTTTTACATGCAACAAAGGGGAAGACTCCAATAGGGATGCAGTTAGAACCTGCCTCACCAAGGTTTTTAAATGGCTGAAGCAGAACCAGCTTGAGTGCAATCCCGACAAAACTGAGATTGTTTTCCTCGGCCAACCAGCTGTAAGCAATTGGAGTCTGTGGTGGACCCCAGATCTCTCCCCTTCCAAAACTGCCCAATCTACAGTAAATAGCCTGGGTATCTACATCGATAATGAGCTCTAGATGCGGTCCCAGGTTCAAGCCCTAGTTGAAACCTGTTTTGGAGTACTGCGGATGGTGAAGACATTTCTGCCGCTTCTCCCCTGGACTCCAGGAAGAAAGTGGTACAGACACTGATCACGTCCAGAGTGGACTATGCCAGTGTCCTTTATCTGGGACTACCAGTCTACCTTCTCCATGTAGGGCAAAATTCAGCAGCGAGGGCCATTCTCAAACTGTAACCCGATCGCATATGACTCCCCATCTTAAGTCCTTACACTGGCTCCCAGTGAGGGAACGGATACAATTTAAGGCCAAGGTTATTTTCTTCAAAGCCTTCCATAGCACGGGCACTGCCTACCTTAGAAAACGAGTTAGCCGATATATACCTACCAGAACACTCAGATCGTCCTCCGCCGAACTGGCCTGTGTTCCCAAAATACGTCTGGTACGCAGAGGCGGTAGGTCCTCTGGCTTCCTAGGAGACCACGCTTGGAACAAACTGCCGGCAGCTCTGAGAGCAAAAACATGTTCTCTACAACTTCAAAAAACAGCTGAAAACATGCCTATTTAAGAACTAATCACCTAGTAGGGCAGGCACATGCGAACTGTTAGCGCCGGGACACTCCAGGCGGAGTAACTGTGTGCTCTAAGTACTGGTCATTCATTCATTCAAAGGGTGTGGCTGGGCTCAAAGAGCACATGCACAAGTCAAGCCCTGAAAATTATTGGCATGTAAAACGTACAACAACCATCCTTTAAGACTATGATGAAGTCTGTTCAAAATAAAAATAAAAGAGTATTTCTTTAATGTGTGGGAGTGTTTCACTTTAGCCTGTCAGTTTATATCACTAAATTTAGAGCCACAGATAAGACCAGATATATGAAGCATTTTACAGGTCGCAAATGGCCAGTCGCCATGTACCCACCCTCTTTTGAAAGTCGGTAACATAGGATTTGGGAGTTGCTATTAGGAAGGGACATGTTTGTGGTGTCCCTGCCTAATAGCAGGTCGCACTGGTATGTAGAAATGTTTTGCAACCGAGAATGCGGAAGCAAAATATTCAGTTACCACAAACTTCAAGTTGGTGGCAAGCCCTTCAAAAAAGGGAAGGGGTCCCCATGGGGGCCCCTTTCTCTTTGTGAATGGGGGCACCAACATGTTTTCAGAGCAGGCAGTGGTCCCACAGACCACTGTCTGCCCTTAAAAAATGCAAAGAAAACTTTACATTTGTTTCTTTTAAACCCATCCCATTTTCCTTTGAGGGAAACTGGCTACACTCGTAAAAAAGGTGGCTTTATTTAAAAAACAAACACAGACATGGTGGTCTGCTGTCCCCAGCAGGCCACCATCCCTGTGTTATTGCCCATTCCCTATGGGTTGCAAATTGCGATCTAC
This sequence comes from Lissotriton helveticus, assembly GCF_964261635.1. NCBI lineage: Eukaryota > Metazoa > Chordata > Amphibia > Caudata > Salamandridae > Lissotriton > Lissotriton helveticus. Next base: position 1,915,759,123 of record NC_136065.1, read on the forward strand.
CTCATGAATATTGATGAGGCAGGTCCCTTGTCCCCCATTTGGGAATTGCTTTTGTGTCTGAGACACATTAGTACATTTCATTTTGCCAATCTCTTATTGCGAGTCTCAAAAAACCCCAATTAGCGACTCGCAAAATGAAAAGTTAGTACATCTGGCTCCTAGTTTTTAGGGTTGTATCAATTTTATTATTTTGGAGAAGTGTACAGATCATTCGCCTACATCCAATGGCCAGCGAAGAAGAGGTGGGCTGGAGAGGGAGGCAACAGTGCTTTTAATAACTAAGGAAAGCAATGAAAACATTAAACAAAACAAGCCATGTCCGTATGCTGTGTGATGGCGTCCGTGTTGCCCCAATTCCCACCACATGGTAGCTTAAGTATCGGCTTGTATGCCAGCTGTAAGATGTAGGATTCATAAGTATATCGGGCAGGTGAGTTCCCGGAAGGCGTTGAATAAGTATTTTAAGCATGGGCCCGATGTCTTCTCAAACTAAGAAAGGAGTTGATTTATTACTGCAATTAGCTTTTCCATGCTTAACATGTCCCAGAGTTTGTGTATCCATTCTGAGTGTGTGGGTGTAAGATCACTTAAATATCTTGATAACAAGACTTGTTTTGCTGTGCATAAGACCAAGGTAATGGCCCTCCCCTTGGGGGATTGCAGTGGATAAGTCAAGACGTCCAGTAGGATGTAGCTAGGGGAGCGAGGCAACTCAGTGTCAAACATTTGGGGGCAGATTTACAATAAGTGGCGCATCCCTGCATAGCAGCAGGGATGCGCCAGTTAGTGTGCGCCATGCCTCCGCCACAATGGTGCGACGCACCATTGGGCAAAAACGGCACAGATGCGTGACACATCTGTGCCGCAAAAGCAGCGCACTGCTGGAGTTGCGTCGCAAGCGCGACGCAGCTCCATCAGTGCTCTGGGGAGCCCTATTGTTACAATGATGCATCAATCCTTACGCCTGCTTCAGCATGGGCCCAAAAGTGACTGAGTGAAATCTTGTAGATTTCCCTCAGCCACTTTTAGGAGGCGTTCCTGCGCCGGAACGGCCCCCTCCCCCCGCGCAGGAATGCCTCCTTCTGGTGCAGGGCTTTACAACGTGACGCATCTCCCAGATGTGTCACGTTGTAAGTACCCCGCACCATGGCGCATCTTTTGCGCCGCCGCTGAGTCACAAAAGTGACGCAACAACGGCGTAAAAGGGGCACAAGGGGCTTGTAAATCTGCCCCTTGGTCTATATCAGCAAGTACCTCTGCCCAGTAACGATGTAGTTTGGGGCAATGCCACAGAAAGTGAGATAGAGTTCTGGAGTGGCTGCAGTGGCGCCAGCATGTGTCATTGCATCCCTTCTTCCACTTAGACGGTGGGGTGTAATACCAAAAGTGTACTAGCATAAGATCAGTGTCTTCCTCCTACCAGCACTATAGGCCGACATAAAGGCCCTATTCAGGATGTCCACCCATTCCTTGTCTGTGAACTTGCGTACGCATTCCGCCTCCCACCTTGCCTTGGCCGGTGAAAGTAGAGAATTAGCCAAGGTGTTTAAAAAGGTGTAGATATCTGACAGCAGGAGTAGGTCATCGCTCCATGTCAGGAGCCAGCACTCAAATGATGTGAGGTACCTGCTTGCGTGGGGTTGCACCTTTGGTGGATTGGTGCGTATCGCCATTTCTCCGAGACCGGGATTCCAAAGTCTTGCTGGATCCTCGGAAAGTACTGAAATCCCGGCTCATCAAAAAGTTCCCAATGAATTTACAATTGGCCTCTTGCCACTGAGAGTATGCTGACCCATGCAGTGCTGGAGGGAAGTCCGCAGTCCCCATGATCTGGGTGAGGGGAAGATTGGGGTGGAAAGGTCCTTAGAAGCACTCAGTTTGTCCCAGGCCTCAGTTGTGGCCTTGACCACCAGAGAAATGTACACTCCCGGGGGGCAGTTCTTGCACGGAAGCCAGGGTATTTTCCAAATATGGATGCCGGCTACTGCCTGGTCCAAGAAACACCAGTGTTTCTCCATGAGCTTACGTTGCCACTTTACCAAGAATCTCAATTTGTGCCACCTTGTGATTACGCATCAGATGGGGTATGCCCAGGCCTCCTTGGCTACCAGAAGATATGGACGTTCCCTAGCCATTCTGGCTTTGGCTCCTAGTTTTTAAACATGAACTCAGAAATATTAAGTACCTGCCACTGACCTGAGGACAATGCCATTACTGAAATAAAAGGCAAGTCTATTGTCACTTGTGGACTAGATTCCTATTATAGATGAAGCAACATTATTGTCTATTAAATGAAACACAAGAGAGATTTGTATAAGACGAACATCCTGAGCTCAGGTATTTGAAGGCGTTCTCTCATGTGATAATAAAAGGGAGGCTCGGAGTATGGTAATCTAGGATCACTCAATCAAGCAGGAAAGCCAGGCTTGATCAGAGGTTTTCGAGTGCTGTATTTCAGCCACCAGGTGGCTATCTCGTTCTCCTGTTTTATATCAAAGATGACTGTGTTGTCTTTCATTCTTTGCTTGAGGTTAGAGCGTGGGTCGCAGGCAGAGGCCACATGTGCGCTCAGCGACTTTTGGGTTTGAGGGTCTAAGAGGACCTGGACCTGAGCCAGAGGGGAAACATCCTTTACAACGCAACTTTTACCACGCAGTGCTTTTACCACGCAACTATTACAACGCATGTCATTACAACGCATTGCGCTGGGGGGCGCTCTAGGATAGGGAATAGATTTAATTTACTATCCAACACCTTCCCTACTATCCACGGGGACTGGAGTTGGAATAGTAAATTAAACTATTCACTATCCAGCCCCCCTAAGCACTATGCGTCGTTAAAGCATGCGTTGTAAAAACTGCGTTGTAACAGCATGCATGGTAAAAGCATGCGTTGTACTGTCATACATCCGAGCCAGAGCCATGTGGCTTGAGTCTGGATCGAGCTTTGAGTGACTTTCCCGCTTCGAACAAACGGCAGGCTTCAGTTACTAATCTATAAATAAATTCGGTTGGAGGTAGCTAGGGTCCTGAAAGTGCAGTCTTGAGTTTTAATCACCCAACCCCCACCTCCCCTCGCCCGCTTCACTCTTATGACAGCTCCAGAAGACAGTCATTGCCATGGGGATAATAGAGTCTCCACAGGAGAATCTGGATGGAGTTGCTATGTTATGTTATATGTACTTAATATAGCGCAACAAATGACCCTGAAGCGGTATTTCAGCACTGCGGCGCAGAACAGGTAAGGGAGGATAGAAGAAATGAGAAAAGCCACGTTTTAAGAAGTTTTTTTAACACCTTGAACGCTATGGGGATTTTTCTCCTGTGCTGTAACTTTACAAACACCATTATTCATGACGAGCTGGGCTCGTCATCAGCGTAGCAGGAGGCTACTGCATGACGAGCCCAGCTCGTCATGAGCGTGGAAGGGGTTAAACCGGCATAGTTGAGACAGGCACAGACAGGCAGAGGTATTGTATTCCAATGGAGTGGGCCAGGATAGAGGGAAGATTGGCCGCTGTATCTGACTGTGAGATTGCGGCAGAATAAAGCAGAAGCTGGTCTTTTGATCTCAGATTCGTGTAGGGAGATAATATCATGGAAATACGCAGGGCCCCTGGTCAATGCACGAGTAGCTCATTCTGTCTAGGGTTTTCCAATGCATTTTGGGGCTTGTGGGGTTAATTTTATACTGGCATCGACAGGACTACAGATCCAAGAAAGCAAAGAAAATCCTAGAATGGATGAGCTACTCACGCATGGCACTGGGAAACTTGCAAATACAATTACTCGGGAGAGAATTTGAAGTTACGGCAAGAGATGCAGACATTTGCACAGGGGAAGCAGGTTTGATTACCTCCCACTGGTTCAACATCATGAAATTCTGGACAAATCACTAAAATCTCCAAGGGGCATATTAGCAAGGACATGCGGTATTTACCGCAAAAAGCGCTTAACGCGTTTTGTTTTATCGCCGCCTATCGCCGGATATTATCGCAGAGATAACATGCTCATAGCAACATTTATCCCTAATGTGATAAAATATCCGGCGATAGCAGCTAAATGCGTGAATATCGCTGGAAGTCCAGCGATATTCAGGCATTAACGTAATGGGGACTAAACCTGAATATCCACCTCCCATTGGATAAACAGGTTAAGTAATGGTCTGAGCAGGCGTTAGATTTTGGCTATAATCGTGCTTAGCGCGACTTTTTTTTATCGCACAGCCTGCCTTGCTAATAGGCGACTGCTGTGTTAGCGACTACTTTCAGTCGCTAACAGTTTGGGTACACCCACTTTGCATGTCATTAGCGATAAATATCGGTGACATGCAAAGTGGGCCCCAAAACGGCTGAAAGCTGTTGCTAACTGCTGTTAGCGACAGCTTGCTAATAGGGCGATAAAACAATCGCTGCTAAAGCGGCGATGAGCCCTTGTTAATATGCCCCCAAGTTTCTAAATAAAAGAGGAATTTGACCTTGTCTAATGTAACTTGGGCTCATGAAAAGCATTCTGGTGCCCTATGGCCAAGTTTGCGCCTTATATAAAACTGCAAAAATAAAAATGTGAAACCTACTCTACTAGTATTCATCTTTCCTAGGACCCATATTGATCACACTTCCTTGTCATGCATTTGATCACTTCCTTCCACAACTATTCTTTCATTTGACTGCTGTGCTGTTTGTGGTGTACTATAAATACATTCAAATAGTGTGTTGTGCTGGAGAGCGTTTGCAGGAAGGTAGCACACTCCTCCATGGGCATACTTGGGTGGTAAGGAGTTTGTGTATGAAATGCGTCTGTGGGATATTATGATGTCATGTGTAAGGACTACAGTTGAACTCTTTTGGTGTTTTTGTCGCTTTAGTTTTGAATATAGTGAAGTGCAAGGTGTGAGTGACAAGTCTCTAACGGTTATAAAGTGCTAGTATGGCTGTAGAAAGTATGTGTGACTGTAGTATGGCCTGTGTTAGAAGTGTGTCAGTGTTGTGCATGTATGGCAGAGGGTGCACATAAGGTGACATTTCAAACATATAACTGCGTCGATGTGGGGGGCGAGTGAAAGACAGCTACATATGTGATTGTGCCTACCATTCTTCAGGTGATTGCTTATATATAAAGGGGGATATAATCGTGTCGCCCATTACTTCTAGTGATAAGTGTTTTTTTCCTGTGGATTGTGGGAGGAGCATTTTTGGAAGAGCCAAGTCTTTGCTATGTCCCTGAATTCCAGAATATCTGAACGTTTCTTGCCCTTTCTGTGAGATCATTTCAACATTTTGCGGTTAATATATGGAAGGATGTTCCACCGATAATGTTTCTTTGTCCAGTGGTGGCCGGTATGGTTCACGGGTGGCGGGGTGGGTACGGACGTGCGCTGTAGGGGGTGGGCACGAGAGGGGTGTGGGAGGGGAACGGTGTGAAACGTAAAAACAATAATTACAAATAAACACTTACCTTGCTGCACAAGGTCCCGTGTCTCTGCTCCTGCTCTCCTCGTCAGACTCGAGTCACATGTAGCACAGCCAGGCTCCAATCACAATGCTGAAATGCAGCATTGTGATTGGTAAGCACCCAGGCTCCCCTGACCAATCACAATGCTGCCATGCAGCGTTGTGATTGGTCTGAGCGCCATGATACGTTGCTTAGTCATGGACTGGGGGCCTGGACATGTTCTCCATGCAGACTGTAAAGCAGCCTGCATGGAGAACAGGGAAAGTGTGCATGACTGGGCCGGTCAAACAGTCATATGCACTTAGGAGTGGGCCAACAACTCCTACCCTGCCTGCTACGAGAGCAGACCAGACCCACCCACCCACTCGCTAAGCAGCAGGAAAATTAAAATGATAATAACTCAAAGTTATTTTATGTTTCCTTTACTTTGCACTGCTTAAATGCAGTGGAGCGACGCTCCTTCACAATAGGGTAGGAGCTGCCCCTGCAGTTCTTTCATGGAGGGCTGGTGAGATAGGAAGTGTGTCTAGAGCAAAGAGTTCTCTTTGCAGCTTTACTTGAATGAAGGATGGGCTCATGAGGTAGAGTCTTGAAGCTGACCACCTTACACTGAGCAGCAAATGGAGCACTTGGAGGGCAGATGAGATGTGGTCCTGTTGTTGCAGGCATTCTGCTCCTACACAGAACTGTGCACAGAGACCCAGGACCTCAGTGAATTGTGGTGTACCAAAAAACTCACCTTAGTACCTGGAAACCCTAACCAGCTAGCATCAGTGTCACATTAGCTCTTCGTCCTATAGCATAGAAACCAGTGATTGGACAACCCAGAACATGCAACTTCGGTTATACCCAGGAATGGTGGGAAGCAAGAACACTCTTTTATTATACTCTCATACCAGTCCACAACAGGAGTAATAAAAGACACGAGCAAAGTTAAAATATTTATCTTAATGATGTGCTCTAAGATGCAGTATTTTTGCTAACATAAGCAGACATATGATTAGAAATATTATGGTCAGCATTGTTACAATTCCATAAAACACAAAAGAAGAAATCATATTACAATGATGGTGAAACTAGATATTATAGCACCTAGTATTACACCCTCCCTAGATAGGAACTATCCGCCTGTTTCATCAAGCTAAATTGCACTCGCAAAGGGCAAAATTCTCAGAATCTTGCCTTTTGCGAGTGCAATTTTTGCATTTGGGATTCATCATCCCAAATGCAAAAATCGCTATTTAAGAATTCGCACATTTGCGAAGAATTGAATTTAAGGAATCTCTATTTGAGATTCCTGAAATGCAATTCATGAAGCATTTTAAAATTGCGAAAATGCAATTTTGGGCAGCTATTTACCGAGAGGTCAGACCTCTCGGTAAATAGCAAAAACTTTGAAAAATGCTTTTAAAAGCATTTTTCTAAGTTGCATGTTGCACACACACATGTCCTTTGGACATGTGTGTGCGCAACACCTGTTTCAATTTGCATTTAAGGGGTGCTACAGGGTGTCCTTTGGACACCCCTGGGACCCTTTAAATCGCTATCTTATTTGCGATTAGCTAATTGCTAATCGCAAATAAGGAATACTCCCCATTCATTCCTATGGGCCTTTTGGCCCAAAGGAATGAATGGGGAGTTATTCCTTATTTGCGATTAGCAATTTGCTACTCGCAAATAAGGAATATGTAGGAATCGCTATTTATTTAGCAATTCCTACATGAATACCGTTTTGCGAGTCCTTAATAGCGATTCGCTATGAATCGCTATTAGGGGCTAGCAAAACGGCCCGTTGATGAATAAGGCTGTTAGTTTTATAAAATATAGAATGTTTCTTAGGCTTATTCGAGTGACCCGATACCTCTAAGATCTGCAGTAATGAATCACATCAGTGTCTGCAAAAGCTCTCGGTCTCTCTGGAAAAACGGGATTCTTCCAAGTACCTGAAATCATGCTTACAGTGCATTATTAATGGCGCCAGAAGCACGTTGGCTGCAGCTGCATGTATGTTATGGCTAAAACGTGAGCCGATCAGCCCGAACAACAGCTACCTTGTTATGGTAACCTTGGAGACTTTAGAACACTGTGTGCAGACTAGAGTCTCGATGTAAGTCTAGGGCGCTAAAAATCAACATCAGAACACCAAGACCAGGTTTCTAAGGCGCTTTTTATTAAATTCAAAACTTTATTAAACGTGTGCGAAGTCCTGCCATTTGCTAAGTTCTATATACTACTCTTTTTTGTTTCTTGTTTGTAAAGTAGTCACACCACGTATAGACGCCTTTCTTTAAAAAAACTATTTTTACAGAAGACAGTCCTCCAACAAAGGAGTTTCTTCAAATTCGCCTAGTGTGAACCCCACAATCACAAACCGTGAAAGATAATGTAAAAAAGTGTGAAAAGACAAAATTACCCCTCAAGTGCACACCACCAATGGGATACCTGGTTGGTACTCACCAGTTGTGCCCACTTTTATCATCATTGGTGGTCATTTTGTCAAGAGAAAAAGAAAAAGAAAAAGTGTCCAAACAGAAAAGCGTAGGAATCAGGTGCAGTGAAGTGAAGTAGGTCACATCCCACGATGTAACCAAATATGATTTAAAATTGAAAAAAATACTCACAAAGCAATCCCTTTATTATTTACTGAGTGTTTTTATCAAATTAAAATGAATAGGTTGCCATTCATGCATACCTATTCAATTGCCAACATGTTTCTTTTCAGCAGAAATTTAGGCAAATTCGTCAGGGACAAAGCACTTCGCCAAAGAACCCGTATTGGACACACCGTTATGGAAGACCTCAGATAGCCATTGTCTCTTATACCAGCTTTCACTTTTGAGGTCACCTAAAAAACTCCATTTATGAGTCCTCCTTGCTAAATTACCATACAATTGATATGTCAATTTCTCTGGACCTCCCGGAGCATTTGGTCCGCTGCCGTGACGGCCGTGATGTGTAGACTTCCTTAGAAGTACTCACGTTAAATGGGTCTAATAGCTTAAAGCTATGGAGCTTGCTCTTAAGATGCTCCTTCTCCTCTGAAAATCTAGAAGTCTGCATTTTTCTGTCCCTGCGCACAATACAAAAAGGATAAATTCGGCACCCCCTAAATGTATCACTTGACAAATTATTTCACTTCTTCGGGACTGCAGTGATTTTCCATGACTTGTTTAAATAAATCTTCTTCGCTTCGTGTGACCTTGGAGTGTAGATAGGCCAGGCATAGAAGATATCCTCCCTTTTCACTTCTCAGACTGTTCAAAGACATACCAGTTATTTCCTTAACTAAAAATAATGATGGTAAATTCCTTATACCTGCAATGGGAGGAGAGCATACTGTTCCGGCACATACAAAGATACATTCATTATTTCTTCAGTAGCTGGGAAAACAAACCGTCAACAACCTGCAGCTGTGGGCCTAGACTACAGGCAACTTTAACAGACATGATTACATTAATATGAATATAATATCTTTCTGCACATCTGCATACAGAAATGATGGTATCTTCTAATTTATGCAAATTCTATTAACAAGTGCACATTACATTTCTTGTTTAAGGTGTAGATTAAATTAATTTAATAAACATAATACATTGTAATACTGAAAACATATGTGGGTGCGTTTAAACCATGAGCATAATGCACCCCTACAATTGAGAGTGCCGTATTAGCTCTATCACAATCATGGTGCCCAGCTCAGGTAATGTCTGTGTGTACATCCTCAGCTTGATGCAGGTGGAGCAAAGATTTAGAGCATGCATCTGTTGTGGATTATATGGGAGTGACTTTTTTACCAATATTCCCACCCCTCTCGTGAAGCTGTGAAGCCTGCACTGCTGTCAGGGTAAACCATATCCTATCTAGTGCCTGGTACCGAATGCCCTTCAGATGGGTCCCTTGTAACAATCCTATGTGTAGGGAGTGTCTTTTTAAATATTGCAGCACCATGGTTTTATTAATCTTACAGCCCAGTTCATTTACATTCTAGGTTATCACCTTTAAAGTGTTTCGGAGCAATGATTCACCCTTTAGAGGGGTATTGGGTGGATAGTGCCTACATGCCATATCTACCCCATAAGATGTAACGCCCAGTGTTTGCACCCCAAAGCCGGATATCACATTGAACACCAATTCAGGTCCGTACTGCACTGCCGCTGAAACAAAGATTGGTTAAACATAACTCAAAGTGAAATAAACAATGGCCCAACACCCCCATCCAGCCTCCTGCAAAGCAGGCTATGAACTGCCCACCATCCCAAAATGCAGAGCATCTATCGCCCCATCAACAACATAACAATAATGAGAACTTGGTTTGAAGACGCCTGTAAGGAAATCAGTTCACATTCATTATATCCCTCAGTATAACAAAATATGTGTTGTTGCTGAGCAGCAGTAGATAGCAATTGTGTGTCATTACTTGCAATCAATTATTGTGACTGTTCCACTGTCCCACCATTTAGACTGGGTGCACCGTAAGTTACTCATAACCCGACATCGCATAGGTACTCGATGCAAGCGTCCCCCCCACAGTCGTCCGCCTATGAGGAGCACCAGCCGTCTAAGTATCATTTCTCCTTCACTGTGCCCTGATTCAAATTCTTTCATGCCCGCCAGTCCTCCATCCAACCATATTAAGGCAAGATCCTAAACTTACTACCTTTGGTATTCACAGGAGGAATTTAGCAGTACTAAAGTTAGGATTTTGTCTTAAGTTTGTCTTAAGTCTGTCCTAAGTCTGTCCTAAGTCTGTGTTAAGTTTGTCTTAAGTCTGTCTTAAGTCTGACATAAGTTTGTCTTAAGTCTGTCTTAAGTCTGCCCTAAGTTTGTATTAAGTCTATCGGCGCAGCGAACGCTGGGATGGGAAAGAGTGATCACTCAACATACGCCGCTGTGGGTCTCCCCCAAGATTGGCAAGCTGCCCATGAGTAAAGTATTTGTGAAATGGGACCTCATAGGCATTTCCAGGGTCGGCGACCTATGGAAACAAGGCGGGGTGGTCCCGTTCGCGCAGTTGCAGGCGACATACCAGTTGGCAGGGATAGAACAGTTCCGGTTTATGCAAAAACAGCTCGCACTAATAAAGGCCATACCTAAGGGACTGACTTACCTGAGTCCACCCCACTTAAGGATCGCTTACTGACAGACCATCTAGCCAAAAAGGCTATATCACTAACATACCACAAACTGGTCAACAACCAGAAAGATCCTACAGATACCCTGATTCAGATTCTTTCATGCCCGCCAGTCCTCCATCCCGTCCCATGCCTCCTCCAATGTCCCAAAGTGCCAGGCCTTGCCCTCAGCAATGACCTAGAGCCTAGCTGGGAAAAGCATCATGTACTTCCGTACTGCTTCACGGAGGGCTCGCTTTACTTCCATTAAACTGTGTCACTGTTGTTGTCCCTGCAATGTAGATCCTGGGAAAAAACGGAGGGCCCGATTCACAGAACTAACTTAAGACAAAATCCTAAACTTACTACCTTTGGTATTCACAGGAGGAATTTAGTAGTACTAATGTTAGGATTTTGTCTTAAGTTTGTCTTAAGTCTGTCTTAAGTCTGTCCTAAGTCTGTCTTAAGTTTGTCTTAAGTCTGTCTTAAGTCTGACATAAGTTTGTCTTAAGTCTGTCTTAAGTCTGTCTTAAGTCTGCCCTAAGTTTGTCTTAAGTCTATTGGCGCAGCGAACGCTGGGATGGGAGGGAGTGATCACTCCACATACGCCGCTGTGGGTCTCCCCCAAGATTGGCAAGCTGCGCATGAGTAAAGGATTTGCGAAATGGGACCTCATAGGCATTTCCAGGGTCGGCGACCTATGGAAACAAGGCGGGGTGGTCCCGTTCGCGCAGCTGCAGGCGACATACCAGTTGGCAGGGATGGAACAGTTCCGGTTTATGCAAAAACAGCACGCACTAATAAAGGCCATACCTAAGGGGACTGACTTACCTGAGTCCTCCCCACTTGAGGATAGCTTACTGACAGACCATCTAGCCAAAAAGGCTATATCACTAACATACCCCAAGCTGGTCAACAACCAGAAAGATCCTACAGCTACCCTCAAAGGGAAATGGAAGGTGGAGGTGGGGGAAATGGACGAACAAGACTGGCAGGAGGCGCTGGCGTCCCCGCGGGAGGTGGCGACCACATCAAGAATCAAACTTGTGCAACTTAAAATATTACACAGGACATATTACACAAGACCCATGCTACATAAAATATTGAGGGCGGACACTCCGCTCTGCTTAATGGGATGTGGCCTCCAGGGCTCCTTCTACCATACCATATGGGAATGTCCTGGCATCACTCAATACTGGAGGGCGGTCATGGCCACGATCTCCCGGGTAACTGGACACAATGTTCCCCCTGAACCACGGAGAGGCTTGCTTAATGTGTGGAAACCCACAGATCTTAATCATTCAGAGCAAACCTGGGCAACCTTGAGTATCACATTAGCGAAGAGAAATATTGCACAACACTGGGGGGTACTGTCGATCCCCTCCCACCTGCAGTGGTGTTGGGACCTAGACGGGCCATGGTAGCGGAAAGAGCAGTCTTTATTAACAGGGGTTGCCCACGGAAATGGCAGCGGGTCTGGGGGAAGTGGAACGCTTTTAGAGGCAACATTTGTGACTCCCCACCCGACGACTCAGATCTGGACTTGAGCGACTAAAAGCTAGGCAATGTGTGCAGTATGGACATTATCTGTGGAAGGGGGAGGGGGACTCGTGAATTTATAAGGTGGTGTGCTGGATTTCATGATATGAATGAATATCAGTGTTAGGATTAATGGTGTTGCCTCATATGCTCTGTATACAACAATTGCATCTGTCATAGTACTGACTGACCTGTCTCGATGTGTACTCTTAATAAAATTGTTTCATAAAAAAAATGCGAAACGCAAACGCAATACATATTGTAATGAGGCCAATCCCAATACAAAAAGCACCGAAAACCAGCGAACGGCCTGCAAACCCCACGCGTCCGGCTTGAAAATGCACCATAAAAGCAGAGTAAATTAACGGTGAGATGACAACATGTAGCTGTGACACAGAACAAATAACCATTGTCCGAATCAGATAGGCATTTCCCCACAAACAGCCACAATGTACATTGACATGCATTCAGTATGTAACCTGCGCCAATTAGGAAACAAACATGGTACACACTGTGAAACCGCATCTCCACCTCACATTGCAGAGGGACATACAACACCCCCTGCACACCGACGTGCCATGTCCATGATCAAACCAGAATGAAAGCATGGACTAATGTAGGGGCAGTGACTCACCCTTACGTACATGTTGCCCATGTCGTGGGATTTGAGTCACAGGGTACATCCCTACATCATGACCGCACATATCAGAGCACAAAAGAATCACTGTTGTCACTTGTAGGCCACAAATAACAGCCAAAATGGAATGAATTGGGACACATGTGAAACTCGGAAGAGTGGGATACTGTTACAACTGTGACACATAGAACTGGCAGTTCGCATACGTAACACCATAAACAGCCTCACTGCACAGAGGTGACACGCCCACTATCCATTAACAAATTCCTCAATTGACAGCACAACATGTCGCACCCACACTTGTCAGAGTGAATTGCCTGTACTGATGAGTGACATGCACGCAGGGGATGTGAATCAGAATGCTTTTATTAGGACATGCAGTCCCTGTGGTCAGTCAACGTACTGTGCCATTGCTGCTAAGGACGCACACAATGTGACGTCAACCAGAGAAGAATTTGTCAATGATGTAGTCCCTACGGGCTACTCCTGCTGCTGCTGCAATGGGGTGTGGTCCGCCTGCCTCATCTTCTTCATCATCGTCTGGTGCATCTGGCACTCGTATCCATGGGGCTTTGCTGCGTACAAATATGTTGTGCAACACACAACATTCAAGGATCATCTTGCACACGAGGTTTGGTCGGTATACTAGCTTACCACCTGTGACGTCCAGGCACCTGAAACATGACTTCACCACGCCAAATGTGCGCTCCACAATGACCCTGGTGTGTTTGAGGGCCACATTGTACTGCCTCTGGGCCAGTGTATTCAGTGCTCGGAGGGGTGTCATCATCCAAGCGCAGAGTGCATATCCTTGGTCACCTGTGACAGTGCAGAGAGACATGAGTCACAAATACGTACTGCATGATGTGTTAACCAGCTCACTGGTTCATTGGTGTGTGATATGTGTGACTTAGTGATTTCTGTATGACATGTACTGCGTGTTGCAAATAAGCTGCACCACTGTGTACTATGTTGCCTCACTGCTGCACCTCCCCCCGAGCACATTCACTAGTGTGCGCAGCGTGATATCATCACATGCACCCCTACGGCGCACTATTAACACGCCTGTCTGAGCATGTCTACAAGCCTGACTATGAAACAGTGATGATGCTGTGCAGAATGTGGCCGGTCACGTGTGTGTAGGCCCATTGCAAGGACAGGGCTGACACAGATGTAGGGCACCTGCCTGGCTGAACTCGACATACAGTTGTGGGTACATTTTTGGCTCATGCTACACACAACAGTTGGCATGTGTGATCCCTGACCCCGAGTGGGAATGCCCTCCCTCATGTACCCCTTCGGCCTTCCATGCCACATAGCAACACTGTCGATTGCGTGACGGATGGCGCAGACACTACAACAGAGACACACGCATCAGCCACATCCTTGGCAGGGCCCACACTGAACCACACCCAGATCCACGTGTTCAGGAGCCACACCCCTATGCAGTACTGTCATTCGCCTGCCACCTCGCTTACGTTCACATGAAGATACGACACGGTCACATATCCGAGGTCTACACCATTGCCTGCGCTGCCATGGTTGCACACCCTGTACACAGCACAATGTAATGTGAAATGGCCCCGGTCCCACATGCATACAAAATGACCACACGGAAACACTGAGTGAGTATGTGGGACTGGCTAAGGGCACGCGTACCCGGCCCCTTTTATTGACAGGGTCACATCTCCAGCAACGCCTGTGCTGGATGGGTGTTGGGTAGTGTAAGCCACTACTCAGGGGTTGGTTGGTGTTGGCAAAAACTATTACAGTGAGCAGACAATCAGCAGTAGAAGATACGGGCATCATGGGTCCCTGACTTGAGCAGCACAGAGTTCGTGGCCCCGGATGCACAGCAGCCAGCACAGACACACCGCCACGGGAAGGTGACTTGCAGTGTACTGAGGAAGGGCTCAGCGAGCTAAGCGTGTTATCGTCAATGGCCAATGGGAACGTCGCGGAGGGTTGCGGGGGACAGTGGAAGGTGTCCCTCCAGGGCATGATGGAGAGGGCAGAAGCAAGCAGGAACAGGCAAATGGCAGAGTTCAATGCTACAAACTCCACTTTTCTATCTTGTCAGTATCAGCTACATGTAGAGGAAGACCACCTCCAGCCCATGGGCCCAAACACCACAGATGTATAAACAGAGATTGACCATGAATTTCAGGGCACACACTCAGGGGCAACAGAGCTGAAAGGGGATGCAGTCTGCGATGAGGCCTGTACAATGACATGGACTCTGTCATGTAGAGAGCAAGACTCAGTTCAAAATGTGTGACCTACTACACTGCAAGGCGTGCCGGAGCCAGCGGTCATCAGGGACCCACAGCCACATGTGGTAGGCATGCGCTGCACAGAGTCAGTGGCACCAGTGCAGTTGTTGGTAGTGTCCCATCACCTCCGTAAAGGTGAACCTTTTCTCCTCCGGACTGAAGCGCGTCTTCTTCTTACTCCTCACCTTGCGTACTGTGACATGTACACTGCCATGAAGAAATCAAGACTCTGTTCCAAAAATGCGACCTAGTTGGCCACAGTGTTGGATGGAGGCCGCAGTCAGCGTGGGTTAACCGCTGTCCAGCCATCTTCTCCTGGATCTCTAACACATGACATTGGAATGGCATGTGGAGAAGATTTGTGGCTGATGAAGGTAGTGGCACCAGAACTGCGCGGTTGTGCAGCCGCCGATGATGCTGTGTCCTGCCTGTGGCGAACTGCATTGGATTGGCGTGAGGCCTGCAGGACCACAGTGTAGGCCGAAGTCCCCAGTCAGCTAGTGCCCACAGACACGTTTGGTGCGAGTCCTATGCACAGCCTTGATGGAGCCACATTGAAGGGAGTATAGTGACATTACCTCAGCCTTAAATAATGTACTCTGCCATGGTGTAATCAAGACTCAGTTCCACATGTGTGTCCTATTTGTCCGCTATGTATGCCTGTGGAGTACATTAACGGGAGTGGAGTTCAGCGGGCCTGTGTCGCGGAGGCCGTGATGGTCCGAGGAGGCTGCCAAGGTTGTGGGCCTCGGGCTTGGAGCTTCCACCGGCACTTGGTGGGCCCTCTTCGACACATGCCGGTGTTGACAGTTTGGCATTGTGGCCTGGGTGCGCAAGGGGCGGGTAAGACTGGTTCGGGGACCAGCGGCCAGTTGTGTATCAGGCTCACAGGGTCGCAGGAAACACCGCTCACAGTGACAGCATCGGCCTAATGGCGGGGTGAGAAGCGCCGCCCTGGCAGAGATGTTGGGGATTCCGTAAGAGGACCACGCCCAGAGTTACGTGCCTTTTATTCACACCCCTACGCTGGCCTGGAGTACGCCGGGCCAGCCCACTCCGCTCACGCTTACGGGGGACGTGACAAGCTACATTTCCTTGATCTCCCCCACTGCCTGAGGTGACATGGTTGCTCCACTGTCCACTACACTCCAGCGGTGTGTGTCTACATGGATATGTGTGTCGTCTACATACTGCAGTCTGGCCAGCACACCACACCACACTTGGCATTGTGTACATGCTAATCCATGGGTCACTTACCTCCTTCGCACATGCCTGGTTCCCACCTCTCCCCATAATCTGCTATTTTGTGGCTGAGGTGCAATCTCGTTGATGTACATGGCTGGTCCAGGTTATCACAGTAAGTTGTGCTGTTGTGTCTGGTAGGTTGGCATGTTGTTTGGCATGTTGTATGTGAGTTTGTAACATGTGCATTCCCAGAGTTGTGTGTTGCATGATGGTGAAGTTGAGGTGTGTGGTGTGTTCATTTGGTACTTACCAACGAGCAGAGCATTTCCATAGGTGCCATCCTGGAAGCATCGGTTGATGATGGACTGTCGGAAGATGAAGGCGACAACATTGGTGAAGAGTCCCCGGTGGTCCACCATTGCCTGCACATTGATGGAATGCGTATGCTTCCTGTTGCGGTAATTGTTTACAGTGTTGGCAGGGCACAAGTAGGACATGTGTGCAGTCTATTGCCCCCAAAACATGCGGGAATCCAGCTATGGCGTAGAAGCCTTGCTTGGTCTCCAGCTGTTCCTGCGCAGTGTGGGGGAAGTTTAGGTACTGGGGTACCAAGCTGATGATGGCATCCAGGACCGGTTTGAGGAACTTTGATAGGGCTGGCTGTGATACTCCTAACTTTGGCGGTTATTAGTTGGAAGGTACCAGAGGCCAACAGGTACAGCACAGCCAGCAGCTTTGTCTGAGGTGGGATGTTGGTTGTCCGCTGTTTTGGTACCATCAGCCTGTGGACAATGATGTTCAGGATGCGGAGGATGGTTGTGCTTTTGAGCCTGTAAAGGGCAAAGCCATTCTTTGGTGTTAAATCTGTGAGGCTGGTGCGTTTTTTGAAAGTCCGCGGTCCGTGTCTGCACTGCCTCTGCGGTGGTCAGGGGTGTGGTGCGGGAGGGACCAAGGGGTGGTTGTGGGCCTGGGGGTGGTGGCGGTGAGTGTTGTGGGCCTGTTGGAGCTCCAAGCTGCATGATCCGTAGCTCCATTGCATCTGTTGTTCTTCAGGTGTGGCTCGGGGCTGGGCTCCCTTTTCTGGTGCCGGCTGCCGTCCGACTTTACACCAGGTCAGAGCAGATCTTGATTTCCTGCTGCTAACGCGCCTTATCGTATGTTTTGTGGTCGTATCGCCGATCTGGCTGGTCGTTGTGAATGTTGCGCAGTGGTGTTGTTGCGGCTTTTTGCATGGGAACGCCTACTCTGCGTCTCATTAGCGATAGTTGCGGGGGTTATCTGTGGCGATTGTTTTGCAGCTGCTATCGCAGGTAAACTGGTGCTATGGGCTGTTAGCACCAGCTTGTGAATGGGGTGATACGTTTATCGCGACTTTGGCTGCGATGAAGTGCCGTTAACTCACCGATAACTCCTTGAGAATATGCCCCATAGTTATTTATCGCAAATGAAATGTGTTGAACATTCAGGAGTCCTGTGTATGTGTGGAAAGCTGAAACCGGAATATTGAAGCTGGAAAATGATGACTCTGTCTTGGGTAGACCTATGTCATTGCAACATTACTTTCGGTTCACAGTTCCAGAATATACAAGCCTCTTGCTTCCCACAACTATCTCTGCTTTGTAAATTTCTGCCTATAGCTAGGAAAACAAAACAAGTGATGGGAGCAGTATATGAATTAAGTTGAGACACTGGTAATTAATATGGGCCGTATCTCGGTATATTGTTTATTTGTTCACCATGCCACCTTAGACAAGACCCAGCCATATGCAAATCAATCTTGGTCGTGCTCAAGTATGAACTGTCCAGCCCAGACCGTCAGACCAGGTCCAAAACAAATTAAAGCAACCCATACAGGTTTTGGCCTAGTTGGGCCTCCAAGTTAAGTATAGCCTGAGTCATGTAGCACAGTGGACAAGAGACTCATTTCTGGACATACCCTTCAAGCATTGCTCCAAGCAAGACACATCCTGATGGGTGGGATGTGTGAATTATCTCAGTCACTACAATTACTCGGGCTGCAACTCAGCCCATTGTTTTTTTGTCCTCCTGCAACAGAAAAAGATGCCATCCAGCAATGCTAGAATAAAATTGTGAGAAGAAAAAAGTGCATAAAATATACATACAATGGTTAAAAATAGATGTGAAAGCCAGACCCATCCTTCTAAAGAGGGACAACGGGAACACTAAACAGGTATGTAAAGGGCTTTAAATAAAGATATTCCCTGGGAGAGGGGGTGACTGTCATGTCGTGACCCCAATAACGACAGACACTTCTAGTTATATTCAATGGAGCTTTATTGTCTGCCTCCATGCATGTCCCAGTCCCTACTCTAACTGCCCTTTCCTGTCCATACCCCACCTCTTCCCCCAGCCCCGATGCTCCTCCCATCCCAACTACTAGACTGCACAACATTACATCTCCCCCTTTGTTAACAAAAGAAACTTGAACCGCTTCTAATCCATTTCTTCGATTAATCTCCTTGGTTTGACAATGTCTCTCCGTGGTCTGACAGAGGGTCCACTGTCAATCATCGCATTTCCTTGCGACTGGCCAGACCTCAATGACGGGCTTGGTTGAGTTGCTTCACTAATGTCTGGATGCACTGTGTCCTTCTCAAGTATTTCCTTCATACCTGGCGTGCATTTCTGAAAATGGGATGCATTGCGAGTAATTCTTCTTTGCTCCAACTCAGCCGTGATCATGGTGCCTTTGTGCTGGGTAACAGTGAGAGGTTCATCTTTGAACCTGCAGTCGGTCTTCTTGGTCTGTTCCTGTTTGACCACTAAACAATCTCCAGTTTGCAAGGAGGGGGGCTTGGCATGCCGTCGGGCATCAGCGTATATTTTCATTCGATTCTTCTCCGCACAGTCAGCTTTGGCAGTTTCGTAATGAATGCGTGTCGGGGACACCGGTGTTAGAGCTCCTTCCCATGTAGGAATCCTTGTCCTGATGGGCCTACCTAACATGAGTGTGGCAGGGCATTTTCCGGTGGTCGCGTGGGGGGTGGTTCGATAAGCCCTTAACACTTCATTCAGAGCCATCTGCAAATCTTTCTTTTCTTGTGTAGCTTGTTGGAAAGTCTTTTTCAAAGTGGCCATGAATCTCTCAATGGTGCTGTTTGCTTGTGGCCACAAAGGGGTGACCTTCCGATGGCGAAAGTTCAGGTGTTTCGCAAAATCACTGAATTCATGGCTATTGAAAGGAGGGCCATTGTCCGTTTTGAGTTCCTTAGGAACACCCCACGCAGCAAACACTTCATCCAGTACCGCTATTGTGCTGGATGCATTGGTGGATGACACAAATTGAGCGATTGGGAATCGTGAGTATTCGTCCATGATTGCCACCACATACCGACCAGATTGGAGGGGTCCATAGAAATCCATGGCGAGTTCCTGCCAGACTCCATCCGGCAATGGGGTCATCTGAAGTGGAGCTGGAGAATCACCTGATTTTACCAGTTGGCATTGTGGACAGTCTTTCAACGTGGACTCCACTATTTGATCTAGTTGCGGGAACCACACTCTCTCTCTTAGGGTTCTCTTGGTGGCAACCACTCCTCTATGACCTTCGTGTGCAAGGTTAACCACTCCTTGGCGTAGTTGTCTAGGGATGACGATCCGGTGGTCCCTCAGCAAGAGCCCTTCTGAGGTGGTTGATAGCTCATCCCTGACGTGACAGAAGGCTTGCATCTCATGACGTATCTGTGAGTCTTTCATTTCATCCTCACTCTCATGTCTCCATCAGTGTGTGCATAACCGACGCATTACTTTCTGGAGGATATTGTCTTGGGCCGTCGCCTCCCTGATTGCCTCAAGGGGAACGGCGGGTGGTCGGGCTACACTTACCACAAAGTGTATGTACTCTTCAGCCATTGATGGGCGTGATTCATGGGCTGTCAGTGGATGTCTGGACATGTAGTCCGCAGGATTCTCACCCTTCCCGGGTTTGTGAATGATGGTGAAGGTGTATTCCTGCAATCTCAGACCCCACCTCTCAATGCGAGGAGGCATCTTGGCCTTGGGGTTGCCAAAAATAGTGACAAGAGCTTGGTGGTCTGTGACCATGTAAAGTGTTTGCCAAAGATGAACTCATGGAAATGTTCACATGCCCACACAACCGCTAGGCTCTCTTTCTCGGGCTGCGAGTAGGCTTTCTCAGTGTCTGAGAGGCTGCGGCTGGCGTATGCCACAATGTAACGTCGCTCCGTGTCATTGTCATATTGAGCCAGAATGGCGCCTAGACCAACAGGACTGGCATCCACAGTGATTTCTGTCTTCCTCTTTGTGTTGAAATAGGCCAGGTTATCCGCTGACTCCACTGCTTGCTTGATTTCTTGGAATGCCCTCTCACACGAGGGGCTCCACACAAACGGTTGTCCTTGCTTTGTGAGGGCACGAAGGGGATGACTGATCGTTGCATAGTCTTTGATGTATCTGGAGCAGTAGCTGGCCATGCCCAGGAATGATCGGACGTCACTGACATCTAGAGGGCTCTTGGTGGTATTGAGCGCAGTCACTTTCTCGGGATCAGGCTTCATCCCAGATCCTGAAAAGACGTGACCAAAGAACTTGAGTGTTGATTGATGGAACTCACACTTGTCTTTGTTCAACGTTAAGTTAGCTTCCAGAAGGGCATGACACACGCGGTCCAGGGCCTGATCATGTTCTTGCGTATTTGATCCATACACCAGTATGTCGTCACTGTAGTTCAGTGAATTTGGGATGTGCCTGATGGTTTGGCGGATCATCTCTTGAAAGATTTCCGCTGCGGAAGAGATTCCGAAACTTAGTCTTTTATAGCGAAATAGACCCAAATGTGTTGCAAATGTTGTGATGTATCTCGATTTTTCATGTAACTCCAATTGATGATATCCTTTATTGAGATCTAATTTGGAGAAGACCCTGGCTCCATTAAGCGCTGCTATCATGTCGCTCAGATGAGGCCCTGGATATCGTTCCCGTTCAATTGCAGTTTTGGGAAGCCTCATGTCCACACATAGTCTCACTTTCTCTGGGGTGCCCTTCTTGGGGACGATTACCACAGGGGACCCCCATGGTGTGGGACCGTCTGTTTTTTCAATAATGTCCGCTTGAAGCAGTTCTTGAATCTCGTCCTCCACAGCCTGTTGTAGGTGAAAAGGGACTCGCCGTGGATGTTGAGCAATAGGACGCACCTGGTTATTTATGTGTAAACGAATCAGGCATTTATTCATTTTGCCAAGTCCTTGGAAGAGTTTGGGAAACTTCCGAATGATGTCGGGATTGTCATGGACTCAATACAATATTTCAACCAGCCTGAGTCTTTCAGCTGTGGGCAAACTGAGGAGACAATCAGCCTCCGGTCCATGGATGACATGAATATAGGCTTGAATTGTTGTTGACTCATGCTTAAGAGTTGCAGCGAACTTGCCCAGACAGTGAAGTGGTTTTTTCGACATCCAGGTGAATACTCTGACGTGCGCAGGGCTTAACGTGGGCTGCGGTCTCATCTTATTGTATTCAGTCACTGGCATGTAGTTGAGCGACGCCCCACTATCAAATACAAATTTGGTGGCGTGAGTCCCCACTTCAATGTCCAGCGGAGGATATTTCTTTAGTTGATCCGGGTCTGCCACCATGCAGACATATTCGTCTGTGTATTTTGTCTCTCGAGAGGTCGACCTTGAGTCCCTAGACGTTGACCTCCTAGTCCAGTGCGAGTTGTGAGACTCTCTGCTGGAATGTGACGAACCAGAGGACGACACTGCCCGGTCTTGCACAGCCTTTACATGGTGTCGCCTTTCATCAGTTCGAGATCTGGTCTTCTCACTCTTCCTCTCCGTGTTGTATACTCCACACATGATTTCAAAATGGTTCATGCGTCCACATTTACGGCACTGTTGCCCCATCGCTGGGCAAGAATCGGTGTGTGGGAAATCATACCCACATCGATAGCACTTCCTCGTCCGTTCTGTCTTCCTGGTGTAGCTCAATCTCTTTCCTCTTCTTCTCGAGTCGGGGCGTTGATTATTTCGACGTGTGTGTCTGGACGCCGGGCGAGACTTTCTCTGGTGGTCACCAGACCTTCTCTGAAGGCTGGAGTTTTGAGTCCAGTATGCCTGTTCCCTTTTTTCGCCCCGTCCTGTCTCCATGACCTTTGCATGTTCTTCTGCCTGGTCATGCACTCTCGTCATCTCTTCAATCTCATCGAGATATGACTCTTTCTCAGCAGTCGCCTGCGAAGGGTTTCTGAATGACAACCATCAATGACTTTCAATCGGATGGCATCGTCAGTTGAAAAGGAGTCAAAATTGCAATATTGTGATATTCGACGCAGTCGTGAGATGAAAGTGCTCATCATTTCTTCTTTATCTTGGCGAGCCTGATGAAACACATACCTCTCGTAGTCCACATTTCTTTTATGTACAAACTTTTTGTTAAGTGCTTCACGTACTTTATCATAGGTCCCTTTATCATCAGTCGGTAGTTCTTTGATCACTTTCCCAATTTCTTTGCCAACAAGATTGCGTAGTGCAATTAGTTTGTCTCTGTCTCCGGCGACTTTCGACCCTTCTAGGTAGTCTTCAAAATCTTCCAACCATTCCTGCCAGCGAGGACCCATACTTCCGCCCGCCACTAGTGTCAATGGCTCCGGGGGGCGTAGATGAGAGACGATGGGCACGACAGGAGCAGCCACAGCCGCGGCTGCACCACCTCCATTTCGAGCGGGTGAGGTTGACATGGTGGGGCTGACACGATATCACCGCACTTGTGTTCTTTGCGGCGCTCACCTTTGGCCTTCACTCGTGCTTGTTTGCTATTTTCTTGCTTCAACCAATGCTTGTTGGATGTTCGACAAAGTTTGTTTGCAGGTATCAATGTTTGTTTTGCATGTACCAATGGTTATTTCTTGAATTCTGACACTGCCTGACCTTAAAATGGCCACTTGAAATCCACACATAGAAAATGTCCCAATAGCTGCCTGACTTCAAAATGGCCGTCGTTACTGAACTCTCATCTCCCACGAGATTTCATCTCCATTCGTTCTTTCTTCAGGACTCACCGGCAACCGGTCTCAGGGGCAGCACGCTCCAGATCTCCAGACCTCCTCAGCAGCTGCCACATTCAGGTACGGTTGGGGTGGGCTCCCACCTTGCTTCGCCAGGCTTGGGAAGAGGGTCACCTGCTGCTTGCCTCTCAATTTAGGCGGCAGTCTCACTCTTTACAGCAGCACTTCTCTTTTTGGACGCTGCTCGGGATGGGACGTTCCTGCAGGGTTCTGTGGGTGAAATTACCACTCATCCCACCCTCGTCGCCAGTTGTCATGTCGTGACCCCAATAACGACAGACACTTCTAGTTATATTCAATGGAGCTTTATTCTCTGCCTCCATGCATGTCCCAGTCCCTACTCTAACTGCCCTTTCCTGTCCATACCCCGTCTCTTCCCCCAGCCCCGATGCTCCTCCCATCCCAACTACTAGACTGCACAACATTACAGTGACCTTGCCATCCGAGTTCCAGGATAGCCACACTCTTGGAGGAGTCCCAGACTGAGCTCTGTTCATCTGCTGTTCGGCCTTAGCAGTGCCAGGAGGAGAGGAGTGAATGGAGTGTGCACCAGGGCTCAAGTAGGTGATTACCCTTGTGATCATCCCAATTGTCTACTACCATTGAATGCTGCGGTGCACGTAACATTGTGCTGGCGGTGGCGAGCTGGGCTACTTTCCTATGGTGTGACGGTGAAGCACTGAGTTGGCGCCAGAGACGAAAGTGGGAGGAGTTTACCTTTGTGTGGCCATAGTGTAACCAAGACTGTAGATCTTCTTAAGGAGCCGCTCAGATACTGCAGTCCTGTTCTGTGGTTGAGGCCATAACATAACCGGTGCATTTGTAAAGCGCACGATTAACCGAAGGTGTCCTGGTGCTGAATAACATATGTTTATTGTTACCCAACTCAATGGTACTCATTTTATCGACCTCAAATGGATGAAAGGCTGAGTGGACCCGCCAGGATTTGAACCTGTGACCATGAGATTGAACACAGGCCCCTGCAGTAGCTGCTTTAGTCCATTGAGCCACCAGACCCGTAAGTTGATGATTTCACTGAATCTGAGACACAGGAATAGGTGGTGCTTTCTACAGAGTAAAGGGACCTTCCTTAGTCCATTTATGAACTGAGATTAGACCTACATGACCAGTCAGTACCGAATGAAGAGGTGGTAGCAAAGGCCTAAATTATAGAGTAATACACGTGGAAAGGTGAAAGGAAGAACAGAGGTCTTCTATCTGCATTTGTGAGGGTTACCTATCTGAAACAGTACGTAGGTTGGAGGAACTAGATTGGTTTTTGAATACTGACATTAATGCGCTGACAGAAATGGATGACCAACAAGGTGTTGAACAACCAGCAGAGAAATACACACCTCAGTGTCCTGGGTGTGCCCACAGAGGTCCCTCAACGCCATCTCACAACCTGCGTCTGAAAAGTCCTAGCTGGACTTTGAACTTGCACAGAGAGGAAGCACTTGACATCATTCTGCACGCTTACACACTTACCATGAAAAAGGGAACACCTGAAACTAATGTGGGAATCACGGTAATGGCTGTGGTAACATCTGCAGAGTGTGTAGACAGACCACAAGAGCAGCAGTGGAAGCTAAAACAGTGACCATGAATGAGAAATAGATGTTGCTCCTCCCAGATTTAACCAGGAAAAGGGAGCTTCTGACTACCAAGTAAGAATTGGAAGAGAATGTTGACCAGGTTTAGGTGGGCTTCAAGCGCATCCGAAAGTGAAACAAAGAGAGAAGAGATTTCTATTCTCCCAAGTAGACACATCATGAGCATTTTTGCAGAGCTTGGACAGAAAACCTGGGTGATCTATGGAGCAACTGCGACCATATCTAAGATACACCAGGATCACTGGGCGGACAAAAAACTGAATGTGCCCCTGGTTTTTGGAAAATCTCTCCTAAGTGGGGTAGATCTTCTTGAATTGTTCACTGAACTCTTGTCACTCCTCTAACCCAATTTACTCTTTGCATTATTGATTGCTTCTTTGTATTCTGAGGAAGAGCATATTTTGAATATTATGGTAGCTGTGGCCAGTATGTGTTCGTAGAGACTCACCAAGCTTGCCTGTTTGCTGTTGGTGGCAAGTGTTTGCTAAAGTGTGGTACTTGTTAATTATTAAGAGTTTTTTTGTAAAGTCAACCTGCTAATATATAGATTGAAACCTAAATAAATGTTCCACTTTTCCTGATAATAACAAGCATACAAAATAAGCTGCGATGTACTTCTGTTTACGGATGTGCAGAACTCACAGAGTTTCAATCTGCTGTGTTCCGCGGAGTTACATCAAAACTCCCCAAGATTCCGCGGAGTTCCATGGGCTGGTAGAATCGACAAGTTGTGCTGATTTTTGGAGCCAAGACCTTCAGGCATGTAAAATCAGTGCAAATGGCACAACGCAGTGCCAGAGGGTGCTGCTTCTTTGCTGCCACTCGAGTAGATTTTCTACTTGAGCGGCAGGTTTCTCACCTTGAGCGGCTGGTTTCTCACTACGAACAGGTGAGACTGCCTGCAACAGCCGCGTTAAGAAAACCTCAGCAGGTGCCATCATAGCACCGGAAATTCGCACTAGCGCATGCCAATTCTTGCTTGTGCTGGCCAACTCAACGTTGGCTAGCCGCTAACGAGAAAAAACTCATCCATGCGGAGGTTAGCAGAGTTTTACCCGAACTTTGCGTTACAAGCGTAACGCAGAGTGGTATCAAAACTCCGCAAACTCCACTGGCGGAGCGGAATTTATCACACACTCCCACTTCTGTCCTGCTCCCGCAAACAACAGAAGAGCTACCCAGAGAGGGACCATTGATACCTCCTGTGGTCTTCACCTCCCCATAACGCCGCCAAAAAACACAAGCATATCTTGTCATTGTGGACTTATGAGCCTACAAGTATCTGATTAAAAAAATACACGTGACATATGATTTTGCACAAAAAGGCATCGTCGTATTCAAACTGGATGAGAGGATGTATTTCACACTAAAAATAGCATAACTTTGCCTAATTTCCACCGTGTAATTACACGATTTTTACCCAAGGTTACTTGCCACCAGAAATGGAATGCTCCAACCTTGTTTTTTTTCTTTACAGTTCACAGTTTTCATTTGTCTTAGATCAGTTGGATAAATTGAAGTAAAGCACGACTACAATACCCAAAAGAGTTACGTTGTTAAACTAATCTCCACGCCTGGAGCCCTACTCCTTGGTGACATCGAGTCTTCAAGTGCCAATTGAATGCATATACTAGGGGCAGATTTACAAGCCCCTTCCGCCACTTTTGCGTCACTTTCCCCATGTTAAAAATGACGCAAAAGTGGCGCAAGGATCTTCTAAATAAGGCCCCTAGTATTTCAATATGGCGAATCTGGCTTGCAAGCATTTAAGTGCCGAACATAGGATTGGGGAGATAATTCATGATTGTGTATGGGAAGAAAGGAGGTGTAGTGTCTCAGTGTAGGCCTACAGGATAGATGGCACAAGACACGTGTAGTTGCTTTGGTGGCCAGTAACTAACTTAACCACGCCCAGAGCCCTGGGCTTTTTATTGGCTACTCACGCTCTCTACGTACACGTTGGCCTCAACCAACTGTCCCCTCACGCTAGAGGGGTAATCACAGGTCAAACATTTGGAGGGGGCGTGTGCCACTGTGGTACGCCCCACAGTTGACAACACTACATTCCTCCTTTACCTAGGGATAAAACAAAACTGGGATACAACAGTGCACAAGAGTCTCTTGCAGTCATATGGGACACTGCGAGGAGCCTTGCAGGCTATATGTAACAAAGTTCGCCAAAAGTCTCTGACACAGACCCTGAGGAGAAATGACTGGGTTACAAACACAGAACAGTCTTACTTTATTCTCGGCGGGGTCAGCTATCTTGATCAGATCAACGCCAACACTGGGCCACGAAGTCCCGGTACCTCTGGGAAGATTTTGGCCACGGGCGTAGACTGTATCTTGTTTGGCTTCGCCCTTCCGCTGCAACCCAGGGCTGGTCTTCTGTCTCTCTCTCGTTGACATTGGGTTCTTCAGTTGGTCTCTCTGGCTCTTCCTCTCTCAGGGTGAGGTCACGGGTTTGACTCGCTAGAGTGTCTGTGTCTGTTGACTCCGACGACCGGTACTGGGGGGTCAGGTGCCAGTTGTCCGACTCCATTTCCTCTCCTGCGTCGGGTGATCTCTTAAAAAATGAAATGTTCCTTGTCACAGTCTCTCCATTTTTGACGGCAGTGACCATCGTTCCGTTCACCTCCGTTACTCTCCAGGGATCAAGTTCAAAGGGCAGACGGAACTTCCCGCCAGGGTGGCGGTCTTTTACTAGGACCATGTCTCCAACTTGAATCAGGCTATCTGCTGCCCTCCGTCTTTGGGACACTCTCTGGTTGTTCTTGGTGCGCTGTTCGGCAGACCTGTTTGTGGGGACCGGGGCTAGCTCCCACGATGGGTGGTGTGGAATGGTGTCAGCTATAGCCCGGTTGAAAGAGAGTCGGCTTGGAGATACTCCGGTGGTGCAGTGTGGGGTCAGGCGATACTCTCGGAGGAATTGATAAATGGCCAACTCCAGGCAGTGTCCGTCGGCTATGGCAATTTGGATTGTCTTATTCAAAGTTCTCATCAACCTTTCGACCTCACCATTGGCTTGAGGCCACCTTGGGGTGATTCGTCTGTGTTTGATGCCGTGGCTCTGCAGATACTCTGTGAACTCATTGCCGTTGAAGGGGGGACCATTGTCAGTGCGGACTTCTTCCATGAGCCCATGGGTAGCGATGATTTTCTCGAACTTCGGGATTACCTCCGAGGCCGCTGTTGAAGTGACAAGTTCTACTTCGGGATGGCGAGAGAAATCGTCTACTACCACAAGCATATACTTGCCCCCGGGGAGACTGCCGAAGTCTGCGCTTACTCGTGTCCACGGGGACGTTGGCCCTTCTTCGGTTATCACGGGCGCAGGAGGGTTTGGTAGGCTCGTCGCTAGGCATACTGGGCAGCTTTGGACTACTTCCTCGACCGCTTTGTCGAGTCCTGGGAACCACAATTTGCTCCGGAGTCTGCTCTTCGACTTGACGATCCCTTGATGTGACCCGTGGGCCAACAACGCCGCTCGGTGGGTAAGGCTGTTGGGCAATACCAGGCGAGGGCCTCTCAGGAGACATCCTTCGGCTGAGATAGATAGTTCATGCCTGACCTGGTACAGGGCTTTCAGGGCCGCTTGGGCTTCTGGCGTGCGGAAGGATGCGGGGCTTTGTAGCGCTTTCCAATCTTCCAGCTCCAGGGCGCGGATTGCTATTTGGATGCAGTCATCATTCTTGGTGGCGTTCGCTACTTCCTCCAGGGACATTGGCCGTGGTCGTGACCTTTCGACGATCAGCCGGACGTATTCTTCTGTGGCCGCTGCTTCGGCTGCTTCCGCCTCGGTGACTGGCCGGGCATGCCTCGAGAGATAGTCCGCTGGGTTCTTTGTGCCGGGCCGGTATTCCACGGTGAACTGGAATTCTTGCAACTGCAACACCCATTTCTCGATTGTCGGAGGTGGACGGGAGGACGAGCCTTGGAATAGCAGTATGAGGGGCTTATGATCGGTAATGACTGAGAAGGGATGTCCGTAGAGGTATATGTGGAAGTGGCGGCACCCCCATAGGATGGCAATGGCTTCCCTTTCGATCTGTGAATAGCATTGCTCGGTGGGCGTCAGTGTACGGCTGGCGTATGCCACTGGGGCCCACTCCCCACATGCTTGTTGTTGTGACAGGACGGCCCCCAGGCCTGTGGGGCTTGCATCCACCAGCAGCTGTGAATCGTGTCGCGGGTCGAAATAGGCAAGAGTGGTGTCTGCTGACAGGGCTGCCTTCGTCTTCATAAACGATTCTTGTTGTTCCGGGCCCCACGTCCAGGTAGTAGTTGACTTCGTGAGGTCGCGGAGAGGCCCTGTCAGGTCGGACAGATCCTTGATGAACCGCCCGCAGTATGTTACCATGCCTAGGAAACTACGGACAGCCGTGACAGAGGTGGGGGCTGGCGCGTCGTGTATGTCTTTAACTTTCTCTGGGTCGGGCCCTACTCCTTGGTCGGAGAACTTGTACCCAAAGAAACTGATGTCTCTGCGGAGGAACTCACATTTGTCTCTATGAAGAGTCAGGCCTCGCTCTCTTAGTCGGTTGAATACTGCTTGGAGGCGCCTGATGTGTTCCTCTAGTGTCGGGGCGTGTACCAGAATGTCGTCGCTCACGTTGAGCACTCCGTCCAGGCCTTGTAAGACATTGTGAATGATGTTTTGGAACACTTCGGCCGCACTCGAGATGCCAAAGTTAAGCCTAGTGTATCTCCACAGGCCTGCGTGGGTGGAGAAGGTCGTGATTGGACGGGAGTCAGGATGGAGGGGAATCTGATGGTACCCCGACCTCAAGTCCATCTTGGAGAACCACTTGGACCCTGCGAGCTCCCCAATGATGTCGTCGATGGTCGGCGTCAGGTGACGCTCCCTCTTGATTGCCAGGTTGGGGAGGCGCATGTCCACACATATCCTCACGGCCTCAGGTTGCTTTGGTTTTTTGGCAACCACAATGGGGGATACCCATGATGTGGGTCCAGTCACACGTTCAATGATGCCGGCTTGTTCAAGCATCCTCAATTCGGCTTCGACCTTGGGCCAGAGGTGAAAAGCAATCCGCCTGTGTCGGAGGGCTACTGGAGCTACTGACTGGTCAATGTGGAGTTGGACAGGGGGTCCTCTTAAACATCCGATGCCCTCGAACAGCGAGGCATGTTCTGAAACCAGATGGTAAAGTGTATAAGTCCGAGCTCTCGTGCCGTTTTGCAACCGAGGAAGAACCCTGATCCTTCTCTGGAGACATAGATTTTTGCCTGCAGCTGCGTTGAGTCTTGGGACACGGTAGTCCGGAATACTCCGCACAGGCGCAGGGGCCGCCGGGTTCCGTAGGCGAACACCTGCACTCTCGTGGGGTGGAGTGGTGGAGCATTTTCAAGGCTCTGGTAGACGCTGGCGGCCATGAGATTTATCGTCGCGCCTGTGTCGATGAGGGCTCTGACGGTCTGGCTATGAACTTGGACGGTGCACATTGGTTCGGCTGATGACGCGGCCGCTAGAGTGTTGAGCATGCGCACCACGTGGACGGATGCAACATCTTCCTCATCGTCGTCCATGTCGCTGCTCGTTGGCGTGTTCGACAACGGAGCCATCTGTCGCACCCTCCTAGGTGGGGCACCTTGTTTCTTCTTCTGCGACGACAGACAGACGCTTGCAAAGTGGTTGGCCTTGCCGCACGCACTGCAGATCTTGCCTTGGGCTGGGCAGGTGCCTTTGTGAGGGGTAGCACCTCCGCACCACATGCACGCTGTATTCTTCGCGGATTGGGCTGGTTTCGGGCGTCCTTTTCTGGGGGGCCTCATCCGGTCGTCAGCAGGTCGTGATTGGATGGCACCCACTGGCTCGGTCTTGACCGTTGCAGCTAGTTTTGGTTCCATATGGGCAGCACAGGCCTTGGAAAGTTCTTTAGACCGCCCTAGGGCCAGGATGTCGCGCATGGACATGGCGTCTGTTTCCAGCACTCTCTCCCGCAGTTTCAGGGAGGCGCAACCTTGAATAAATTGGGCGCGAATTTCATCCTCCGCATCGGGTAGGGTGCAGGTGCTGGCCAGCTTCTTGAGCCGAGCATAGAATACATCTACGGATTCCTCCGGGAGCTGCCGCGCTTGGCGGAGCAGGAAACGCTCGTAGTCCGCGCTGGTGAACGGCTCAAAGTATTTAGTGATGGCATCCCGCAGGGTTTTGTATGTGTGGGGCGGGGCGCCTTCCGTAATGTCCTTTGAGATGTCGTGAATTGCCTCTCCCCCTAGGTGCAGCAGCATGGCTCGTTGGCGTGTAACCGCGACGTTCGCCGCGACAAAGTAGACCTCCAGTCGCTCCACCCACTTCTTCCACCGGGACGCCTGGGAAGGGGGGCTACCGTCGACCGTGAACGGCTCCAGAGGCGGAATGTTGGCCATGTTGGAGAAACAGAGCAGGCCCCAGCAGCAGGCAGACAGGAGCCAGGCACAGCAGATGAAGTTCCAGCGGACAGAAGGACTCCAGGGCCCGTTTCCGCGAGATGTGTGAGGTTTGGCAGGGCCGGTGACACGCAAAATGCGTGAGGAATTGCAGGCCGGGAAAGCAGGTGCGCACAGCGCATGCGCGGGCCTCACGGAGAGACGTCGGGCCGGGCCTGGAAGGAGAGACGAGGCCTCAGGGCAGCAACAAGCAGGCAGGCGGGCAGGCACACAGCGGGTACCTGGCGGTGACGGTCCAGGTGGCGGAGGATCCTCGGTGGCTGGCGCAGCTGGGCAGAAACGCTCCGGGTGCACGGGGAGGAGCAGCGGACGGAGTTCACTGCACTGAGGTGCCGAGGTGAGCCACAGCAGGCCGTCGGCGGCAGCAGGGGTGCCGGGGTGCGCCGCCGGTGCGCAGGTGCACTCGGTGGCGGAGCGGGCACGCAGGGGGGGTCGAAGTACCCCCTCGTCGCCAGTGTAGTGTCTCAGTGTAGGCCTACAGGATAGATGGCACAAGACACGTGTAGTTGCTTTGGTGGCCAGTAACTAACTTAACCACGCCCAGAGCCCTGGGCTTTTTATTGGCTACTCACGCTCTCTACGTACACGTTGGCCTCAACCAACTGTCCCCTCACGCTAGAGGGGTAATCACAGGTCAAACATTTGGAGGGGGCGTGTGCCACTGTGGTACGCCCCACAGTTGACAACACTACAGGAGGGTCTGCTGGCAAATGGACCTAGGTGATGGAAATAATGAAAGCTCCTTATCAGTGGTGTTCGAAGTGCTCTTCGAAGGGATCCATTTCTAGTTCCTCTCTTTTGAAAAGTGAAGGCGCCATCTTGATTTATGGCAGGGTGTTACCTTAAGGTAAAAAGCCTTGCTTCCTGGTCTTGCCTGCTTTAGTCTGGAATGACTGAGACTCGGTGGTAATTAAAAGCAAGGTCACCTATTGTTAAAGGCCTCTCCAAGGTGTATCCAGCTCTTCCACTGAAACAGCCCATTCTGGTTTCCTGCTGACGGGGAGGGTGGGGCAGGAATTCAACGCACCCTTGCACTAGTGAACACCCAAGCTTAATTCAATTTAAATTAGGCAGATGAGCCTGGAATTGTTAAAGAACAGGAAGGAGGGGGGACTTTAATGCAACCCCATGGTGCACCAGCACCACCCTTGCCGTGGGGAATAAGTGAGGGGTGTTGTGTTCATACAGTGATCGCTATGTCTCCTCAGCCAGGTGTGACTTGCTCATTCACTACAGATGGCTTTTGCATTCTTTCACTTGTAGAAAGCACGGTGCTAGCAATAGGAAAAGCACAACTACAGACACCAGATTGCACTTCTTACATGCAGAGACAGTGCAAGGCATGGGCAAAGTGGGCAGGTGCACAGGGCCCCACCTTCGAAGAGCCCCCTAGTAAAGCAACCCACTTCTATCTCTTTCTCTACCTCAAGTCTCTCTTCCCATATCTGCCTACATCACAACTCTCTACCTTCCTGCCTCTCTTTCTCTAAATCACCTCTTTCATCTTCATATTCTGACCGCATCCTTCTGTACCTCTTTGTAATTCTCCATTTAATTTCCTAAAGTTTACTCTTGCACTCACCTCCCTCCTTCTACTTTACAGACCCCTGCCTCTGCTTTCCCTTAGTATCTACACCCCTTGTCTCTACTTTACCTCTCTCTTTACCTCACTTATCACTGAAACCTCACCATTCTCCCTACCTCACTTCTATATTTACCCCTCTCTCTAACTACCGATATATCAAGCCCGTTTGTCTATCCAAGCTCTCTCTATCTAACCCTGTCTAGCGACCCTCTCTCAAATGCAATTCTCTCAACCCAAACCCCTCTGCCTCTCTTACAATCCCACCTCTCTCTCTCCCTTTTTCGCACACTACCTCTAACCCCTCTCTCACACCATCCAAGGTCTCAATGATCTTATCTTTCTTTTGTTACTTTACCTCTCCACGTTGCCTTTTTAGACATCCACTCCCTCACACAATACCTTTTTCACTACCTCTTTTTCCATACCTCTACTTGTCTCCTTGATCATTTCCACCTCTCGCTCAATATTCCTCTCATTACTCTCTGTACCACCTTCTTTATTTCAGCTCACCCTCTCTACTTCACCTCTCTTTACCTCTCTTTCTTTATACATATATCTATCTCACCTCTGCAGTTTTAGGAGCTAAGGGCCATATGTATCATCAAACTATTTTGCATTTCCTAAATAGCGAATTTTAAGGAATCGCTATTTAGGAAATGCAAAACGGTATGTATGTACAAAATCGCTTTTCAATAGCGATTCTTTAGCATTCCTAATTTGCGATTAGCAAATTGCTAATCGCAAATTACCCATTCATTTCCATGGGCCAGGAGGCCCATAGGAATGAAAGTGCAATTTGCGATTAGCAATTTGCTAATCGCAAATTAGGAATTTTTTCAAGGGTGCAGGGGTGTCTCAAGAACACTCTGCTGCACCCCTGAAAAAGACAGTTGGGGGCATATGGCACACATACATGCCCTAAGGGCATGTATGGGCGTCATATGGCACCTTTGTTTTTTTGTAAAAAAGCTTTTTGAAAAGAATTCACAACTTACCACCAACTAGAAGTTGGTGGTAATTTGCGAATCCTTAATGGCAATTTTTGAAGATTTTTTGTTTGATACATTGCATTTAAGGAATCGCAAAATTTGCGATTCCTTAAGTGCAATCGCAAAATAAGGAATAGCAAATTTTGCAATTCCTTATTTTGCATCAAACATGTTTGATACATACCATTTACCTAATAAGCATTCGCAAAGGCCGAAATTCGCAGAATTTCAGCCTTTGCGAATGCTAATTAGCTTGATACATATGGCCCTTTGGGCCATATGTATCATAAAACTATTTTGCATTTCCTAAATAGCGAATTTTAAGGAATCGCTATTTATGAAATGCAAAACGGTATGTATGTACAAAATCGCTTTTCAATAGCGATTCCTTAGCATTCCTAATGTGCGATTAGCAAATTGCTAATCGCAAATTACCCATTCATTTTCATGGGCCAGGAGGCCCGTAGGAATGAAAGTGCAACTTGCGATTAGCAATTTGCTAATCGCAAATTAGGAATTTTTTCAAGGGTGCAGGGGTTTCTCAAGAACTCCCTGCTGCACCCCTGAAAAAGACATTTGGGGGCATATGGCACACATACATGCCCTAAGGGCATGTATGGGCGTCATATGGCACCTTTGTTTTTTTGTAAAAAAGCTTTTTGAAAAGAATTCACAACTTACCACCAACTAGAAGTTGGTGGTAATTTGCGAATCCTTAATGGCAATTTTTGAATATTTTTTGTTTGATACATTGCATTTAAGGAATCGCAAAATTTGCGATTCCTTAAGTGCAATCGTAAAATATGGAATAGCAAATTTTGCAATTCCTTATTTTGCATCAAACATGTTTGATACATACCATTTACCTAATTAGCATTCGCAAAGGCGGAAATTCGCAGAATTTCAACCTTTGCGAATGCTAATTAGCTTGATACATATGGCCCTAAGTGAATATCGTTCACTTTAATAATATGCACTTGTTCATTTAAAATCCTCTTTCCTAAAATGGAACAGGCTGTTTAAACTGTTAATTCAGCAAAAATATTGGTTTTGCAAGATATAAATAGCACAAATAGAAACAGTTTTATCAGTTCGCATGGAAGCTTTCTTCTGATTCTGTTTATGTTGGAGGCCAGACACCGTGAGCTTTCAGCATTTTTTCAGTGACTTCTTTTTATAAGTACTTAAAGTATAATTCACTATTGTTTGATATCATGAGAGCTAGAAACAGCTGAAAACTGTAACAAAATCAAAGTTGTTCAGTCCTTAAGATTGCACTACTTAAAATGCATCCGCTGGGTAAATTCACTGCTCCTCTTGTATACACTTATCCTATTGTATTAAGTTGCTGTGCACTGCACAGAATAAATATATCTCTGTAACATTGATTCCATATTAGCAGGTTCTAGTGTGGACACTATGGGGCATATTTACAAGCCCCTATCAGCACGGGAACGTCACTTTTTCAGACATTCCTGTGGTGATAGGGCTTTACCTTATTTACAAGGCAGCTTGTACAGAAGGCCTCCTTTCATGCTATGTTTAACGTGAAAGGGGTGGGCAGTGGGTGTTGCGGTGGGCGTTAAACCACTACACCCATTAATTTTAACACTGCCTCCTATTTTGAAAGGCAGCATACATAGGAGGCAGCGTCAAAATTAAGACCAAGAAAACTTGGTCTTAAGTTGGCAAAACGAAGAGAAATGCTTTATTTCTCCTCGTTTTTTTGCTTTTTCCATGTGATGCTGCCCTGTATAGCACACATAGAAAAGTAAACACTTTGGATTGTTTATGTGTAGGAAGGTGACCCTTCCTGCACATAAACAATCTGTAAAAAAAATACTTTTTGTAACTTCCATATGTGCTGCAAGAAGCAGCACACATAGAAGTGACAAAATGGCAGGAAGAGTCACCTTTCTACACATAAACAATCCTCCCCCGCACTTAGACCCCCTTGCACTATAGTGCAAGGGTACCTGCGTTGGCACCACACTGCTAAGTGCAGCGCCAGCGCAGGCGAAATGCAAGGCTGCACCATATCTTTGTAAATATGATGTATCCTTGCGTTTCTGAAGTGGCGGAGTAAGGCGTTAAGCCATGACGGCTAACGCCTCACTCTGCCACTTCTATATATATAGCCCTATTTATTTTCTTTGGCCCTGAATGTGTGTATTCTGTATCTTTGAAGGTGCTGAGAATCTAGTTTCAATTCTAAAATATGTTACACTATATAGATAAATTAATACAAATATATACATTTATAAAGTATATGTGGGTCATAGGCCATTGGCCATGTGCTTAGCCACGGGAGTCTGTGGCATTCACCTTCTCAAGTGAGGTAGGCATTTCAAACACTGCAGGTCTAAGGACACAGTTTGCATACAATTGTTTTACATAGAACCGTGCCCATAGCTCAGTGCTGGAGCTCTGTGAGGTATCCTTTCCATCAAGGATCCATGGGTCATTTGTGACATCTTCAACCAGCCCTAACCTTTCAGCATCTAGACAGGGCTGGAATAACCTATACAGCAATCTAGTAATACCTGAAATGTTAGTTTGACAGATCAGTGTATTGGCTACTTAGTGGCGTAACAAAATTTGAGGTGGCCCCCGGCAAAGTAGATGGTAGGACCCCCTTAAGGAGTCAGTCAGGAGCTCTCCGGCTAGGGTACTGTGCTGAGTGGGCCCTTTGGCGCTCTGTCCCCCACACACACTGTGGGGGCTGCAGGGGCCTCTGGTATTTCACTGAGGCTACTGTTTTGGGCTGTTTGTCGGCCTGTTTTATGGTCTTGTGGGCCAGTTTTTCTTGTTGATTTCTCTGGTATTACCACAAACATTGCCTGTAGCAAGCATGAATGCAAGCACATCCCATACCATGTAAAACACCTACACAGCTTGTCTTTACACGTTTTAAATTGCCCTGATTTGCAAATGTGGGCCACTTTTTTAGCTATGTGATTCACTAATGGGTCACTTTTAATTTGGTGCGTGCCTGGGCCGGTTTTTTTTCTGGTCCAGCCCAGTTTCTGGAGCTTGCGTACTTGGATGTTTGAGCTCATGTGTACAATGTTACATCAGCCAATAAGAGAGGTGGCTGTGGTACCCAAATATTAAAATGATCAGTTTATGATACTTTCGAAACTACACATATTTTTTGGATACAGTAAAAAAAAAAAAATAATACTCAGCGCCAGGATACCCTCTTGGGTGATAGTGCGCTACCAATCTACATAACACACAATGGGGCATATTCTCAAGAAGGTGTGATAACCATCGCAAAATTAACTTAAAGCAACTTTCAACATCGCAGTCTATCACGGGAAAATTACGCCGTGTTAACTAAGTATTAACAACACGGAGGCACCATGCAATAGGCCCCCGACAACGCGTCAAATGCCCATGCTAAAGTCAACGCGACGCCGCAAAAATGCGAAACACAAACGTCAAAAAAGTTGCGATTAGGCAAATCGCGATACAAAAAGCAGCAAAAACCAGTGGCAGGCCTGCAAATCCCACGCATCTGGTGGGAAAATGCACCATAAAAGCAACAAAAAGAATACACCAAAAACATATAAAAGTGTATAGCAACGTGGATATTCCCTTACCGAGTGCAGTAGTCGAGGCGCAACCCACAAGCCCCACAGACCACCAGCAAGGGACAACGGGGTCGAGGAAGGCCAAGAAGAAGAGGGAGCGGAAGACAGGGTGCAGTCCGCAGGAAAACCAGATCAGCGTCACGGAGGTGACAGAACACTGCCAACAACTAACCCACAATTAGACCAACGTGAATGCAGTCAGAGTGTCGAGGAGGCCAATGGAGGGGGCCAAGAGGCGCTAGCATAATGTGAAAAGCCAAGCCAAGCACAAAACCACTGCCAACAGGAAGGCAGCAACCATGACAGGAGATGGGAGCCCCGCGCCACACAGGAGGAGCTGGAAGAAACGGAGGCCACAGTCAACAGTGTGGAGATGGTCCAAGGAAATGTGAGTCAGGACACAGCTTGATAGGACCTGACACAACAACAACAGGGTGAGGAATGACCCGGGACTGGGGGCACTGGGGGAGATAGGCACAATGGCACACATGCACAATGATGTGTAGCACACTGCACACCCACAATGACCCTGGATCATGTCCCTGATACCCTTGGCACACTGCAGCACACACACATAGCAAGAACAGCACATTCACATTGACAAAAATGTGGTACAATGTGCAACCCCAACACTGCAGAACTCCAACACTGAAGCCCTACAACAGCTCCTGGACATCCTAGGCAACCCACTCCCAGGAGCAGGGAAGCCAAGCTACATAGAAGAGAGCCCAACTCCTGCACAGACCACATAGCAGGAAGCACCTACCACCACGCCAGGCTCACAACAACTCACCAAGGCACACATGGCATTCCAATGCCAGGTGTCAGAATCCCAAAATGAGGTGACCAAACAAGTGCAGGTAGGGTCAGAGCCCATGGAAGCTGAAATAGTACACATACGTGGGTGTCCAATATCCATCAGGGACCACCTACACCACACAAAGGATGCCCACACCGCGACAGGGACACATGCATGCACACCTTTCCTGTACTGAACAACGCCCAGAGGCCCGCTAATATCATACACACACCCATGCTGGACTTGCATACGATGGCCTAGTCCAATCCCCTTATGTATTGAGTGGGTGACGACAAAGCTACATGTCCAAGGTCTTACCCGCTGCCTGCGCGTACATGGTTGCATCCGCTGCACACAGCACAATGTAATGTTGTAGCGCCGGGGCCCTCATGCGTACATTATGACAACACGGACACACGTAGATAGTGTGTGGAACTGGCTACAGGCACGTGCGCCCTGCCCCTTTATTGCCAGGGTCACATGTACAGTGATGCCTGTGCTGGATGGGTGTGGGGTGAGTGTAAGCCAGCCCTCACGGAGTGCTTGGTGCTGGCAACAACTTCAACAGTGATGACTATTAAAACGGAAACAGAAAACACAAGCATACATGAGCAACTGTGAAGCATCATGGTGGTAGCTGGAGCAAGTACGGAGGTCACCCAATATGCAAACATAAATGTCCATGAGTTGCAGTGCACTGAGGTTGGGGCACTAGAGCTGAGCGCGCTCATGTGAATGAATTGTCTAGGATTGTGTTCCTTCGGAATATAACTGATGCAGCTGCAGTGGGGAGGGTTACACCTGCATCATCTCCCTCATCTTCGTCCTAGGTCTCCCACACTGACTAAGATGACATTGCTCCGTAACCTCTCCACAGCACAAAACTCAATCAGTAACGGACCATGGCTTGTGGTGCACTAAGTTATTGGCACTTGAAGTGCTGAGCAGGGTATAAGCAACTCTGTTAGTCTGTCAGGACCACTGTTTTGACTCTGGCAGGTGGCGGTTGGAGGTTTTCTTGGCGGTGGTGGCGTGTGCCTCCTACGGTGATGCGACGTCCGGGATGGTCAGGTTGATGTGTGCGCCCTGGTGTACCGCAGTTGAGGCAGGAGGCAGCGGACATCGCAGGGCCACAGACACATGGCGTTGATGACCCCAAGGCCACCGACCCAGATGCCATCCAATATCTCATCAGACAGGGGCCATGATTTGAGCTGCACAAAGTTAGTGGCCCAGGAGGTACTGTGGCCGGCACAGGCACACCGCCACATGACGGTCACTTGCACTGAGGTAGGGCCACGGGGACTGAGCGGGTCCTCGGTGATGTCGAAGGTGAATGTGGGGGAGGGTTGTGGGGGACAGTGGGAGGTGTCCTCTAAAGTCATGATGCAGAGGGCAGTCGCTGTCCGAAAGCGGCAAATGGAGGAGTGGAATGCTACTGCCTTGTTACTGCCACCAAGTTGGGATCAGCTACATGAGGATGAAAACAACCCCCAGTCCATAGACTCAGATGCCACCAAAGTTCAACCAGAGAGTGCCCATGGATGACGGGAAACAGACTTAGTGGCATATAGTGGTGAGAGGATGTAGTCTGCGATGAGGCATGTACAATGATATCAAGTCATCCATGAATAAATCGAGGCTCAGTTGCAAATGTGAGACCTACTCGACCACAGTGTGGTCCTGTGGCAGCGGCCAGCAGGGGCCCACAGCCATGTGTCGTTGGTTTGCGATGCACAGAGTCAGTGACACCAGAGCAGTTGTTGGTTGTGTTTGATCACCTTTAGGTATCGGGTCAGTTCGATGACCTTTGCCGGGAACGGGAGCAGGGAGTTGGGCCGGAAGTTCTTGAGGTCCTTGGGGTCCGCCTTGGGTTTCTTGACCAAGGCGTTGATCTTGTCGTTCTTCCAGCTCTCCGGGAAGGTTGCTGTCTTGAAGAAGGTGTTGACTTTCCGGAGATGGGGTGCGATGGCTGTGCTGGCTTTGTTGAAGATGTGGTGTGAGCATGGGTCTGACGGAGATCACGAGTGGATGGTGTTCATGATCGTGATATTGTCGTCGTCGTTGATGTTGGTCCAGTAGAGCATGCGGTTGGTGCTGATGGTGGTCGTGGGGACAGAGGTCTCAGTGGTTGTCGAGGCAGTCGTGGCGTTAAAGCTGTCGTGGATATCTGTGATCTTGCGTTGGAAGAAGGTGGCCAGCGAGTCGCACAGGGCTTGCGAGGTTGAGACGTCGTTGGTGTTGGAGCTGTGGTTGGAGAGTTCCTTCACGATGTTGAAGAGCTCTTTGCTGTTGTGCGCATTGTAGTCTAGGCGGTCTTTGAAGGAGGCCCTTTTGGCAGATCTGATGAGGTGATGGTATCTGAGGGTGGTGTTCTTTTAGGGTGCATGGCTGTCTGGTGTTCATTCAAGGAGCCAGATCTTCTCCAGCTTTCGACAGGTTTGCTTGGAGGCCCGGAGGTCTTTAGTGAACCAGCTGGCTTTCTTGTTGCTGTGACTGTTGGAGGGTTTCTTGATCGGGGCAAGGGTGTTGGCACAGTCGTTGAGCCACTGTCTGACGTTGATGGCGGCGGTGTCGGGGTCAGTGGGGTCAACTGGGAGGCTCTGGGCGAGGGTGGTGGTTAGCTGGTCTTCGGTGACTTTGCTCCAGCAGCGGCGAGGCATCGATTGGGTGCTGTGGTGCGTGGTGGGTTTCGTGAAGGTGAAGTGGATGCATCGATGGTCGTCCAGTGGAGTTCGGTGGTGTGGTTGAAGGAGACGTGGGGGTTTGCGGAGAATATGGGGTCAAGCGTGAAACCGGCGGAGTGGGTGGGTGTTGTGACAAGTTGTCCGAGTCAGAAGTTGGCTAGGTTGTCAATCAGGGTGGTGTAGTTGGTGTAGTTGTTGTTCTCAAGGTGGAAGTTCAGGTCCCCGAGGAGGATGTAATCCGTGGAGGCGAGGTCATGTGTGCTGACAAAGTCGGCGATGAAGTCACTGAACTGTGGTTGGGGTCCGGGGGGTCTGAAGATGAGGGTTCATCTGAGGGTGGTGTTGGGGTCGGTGTGGATCTGGAAGTGCAGGTGTTCGGCGGTGCTGAGGGTGTCGTCGGTGTTCCTGTGGACAATGGTGATTCCTCCTCCTGCTCCGTTGGTGTGGTCCCTGCGGGTAATCTTGTAGCCTGCCGGGACAGTTATGGCTACGTCATGTGCCGAGGCGGGATTCAGCCAGGTCTCCGTCAGGAAGGCGATGTCTGGGGAGGTTGAGTCGAGTAGGTCAGAGAGTTCAACGGTGTGATTGCGGGCGGAGCGGGTGTTGAGGAGGATGCATCTGAGGTGGTTGGGTTCTTTCCTGGTCGGCAGCATCGTGGGGCGGATGCTTGTGGAGCTGCAGTTCTGGCAGGTGAAAGCTCCATGGGTGCGCTTCAGGGCGGCCCGGAAGCAGGTGTGT
Source organism: Lissotriton helveticus (assembly GCF_964261635.1). Taxonomy (NCBI): domain Eukaryota; kingdom Metazoa; phylum Chordata; class Amphibia; order Caudata; family Salamandridae; genus Lissotriton; species Lissotriton helveticus. Next base: position 1,915,800,826 of record NC_136065.1, read on the forward strand.
GATCGTCCGGTGTTGAGTGTGTGGCGGGTTCTGGCATCGTAGCGGTGTTGGGCGTCGTGGCGTTCGTGTGGTCCAGGGGTCCTGGCACTGGGCCCGGTCCAGGCGCGGACTGGCACAGATGGGCTTGCCTTAGGCGAGCCTTCGAAGCGCCAGGGCGCGCCAAATCAAGACTCAGTTCCAAATGTGTGACCTACTCGACCACAGTGTAGGCTGGAGGCGGCAGTCAGCGCGGGTCAACCACTGTTCTCCCAGCTCCTCCTGGTACTCTGACACACAACATTGGAATGGCATGTGGATATAATGTGTGGTTGACGGAGGTAGAGGCACCAGAGCTGAGCGGGTGTGCAGGCAGCGACGATGCCGTGTCCTGCCTGGTACGGACTGTGTTGGATTGGTGTGAGGCCTGCTGGCCCGCTGTTCAGGCCGAAGGCAGGAGCCAGCATGGGCTCTGAGACACGTGTGGTTGGAATGCTCTGCACAGACTTGGTGGCACTACATCGAAGGGAGTATAGTTATATAAACTCTGCCATATAATGTGGCCTCGGCCATTGTGTAATCAAGACTCAGTTTCAAATGTGTGACCTACTTGTCCGCTGTGTCTGCTGGTAGAGTACGTAAACGAGAAAGGAGTCCTGCGGGTCTGTTTCGCCGCGGCCGTGATGGTCAGAGGAGGCTGGCAAGGTCGTGGCCCTTGGGCTTGCACCGGCACGTGGTGGGCCCACTTTGACACACGCCAGACTCAGCAGGTGAGCACTGAGGCCTTGATGCTCAGGGATGGGCAGGACGGGTCCGGGGACTAGGGGCCCGGGGCGCAGCAGGCGCACAGGATCGCAGACCCCGCCGCACACAGCGACCGGCTCGTGGTGGGGTGAGAAGCGCTGCCCTGGCAGAGACATTGTGCTTTCCGGAAGAGAACCACTGCCAGAGTTACGAGCCTTTGATTCACACCCCTACGCTGGCCTGGGGTACGCCGGGCCAGCCCACTCCGCTCACGTTTAAGGGGGGGACGTAACAAGCTACATTTCCACGAGCTTCCCCACTGGCTGGGGTTACATGGTTGCGTCCACTGTCCAGTACACTCCAAACACCAGCAGTATAAGACGACATGGATATGTGTGTGGTCTTCATATTGCAGTCTGTCCAGCACATCAACGCCACACTTGGCATAGTGTACATTCTCATTCATGGGTCAGTAGCCTCCTTCGCACATGCCTGGTTCCCACCTCTCCACACAATCTGCTATTGTGTGGCTGCTGTGCCATGCCGTTGATGGCTCATGTACATGGCTGCCCCAGGTTCCCACAGTAAGTTGTTCTGTCGTATCTGGTGGGTGGTCATGGTATTTGGCATGTTGTATGCGATTTTGAAAAATGTGTATTCCCGGAGTTGTGAGTTGCATGATTGTGGACTTGGGGTGTGTGGTGTGTTCATTTGGTTCTTGCCAATGAGCATAGCATTTCCGTAGGTGCCATCCTGGAAGAGCCGGTTGATGATGGCCTGTCGGTAGATGTTGTAATTATGCACAATGCCTGGGTAGTTGGCGATGACATTGGTGTAGAGTCCCCTGTGGTCCACTATTGCCTGCAAATTGATGGAATGAGTGTGCTTTCTGTTGCGAACATTGTGTGCAGTTTAGGCAGGGGGCACAAGTGGGACATGTGTGCAGTCAATTGCCATCAACACGTGCGGAAAGCCAGCTATGGTGTGGATGCCTTTCTTGGTCTCCAGCCGTTCCTGCGCAGTGTGGGGGAGGAGAAGTTGCTGGGGTACCAAGTTATAAATGGCATCCGAGACAGTTGTGTTGAACTGTGATGGGCTGGCTGTGTGACTGATACGACTCATGCAGTTGTTGTTTGGAAGGTACCAGTGGCCAACAGGTGCAGCATGCCAGCAGCTTTGTCTAGGGTGTGATGTTGGTTGTCTGCTGTGTTGGTACAGTCAGCCTGTGGGCAGTGATGTTCAGGATGCGGAGTATGGTTGTGCTTTCGAGCCTGTAGTGGGCAATGCCATCCTCTGGTGGTAGGTCTGTCAGGCTAGTGCGTTTTCTGTAGGTCCGCTTTCTTTGTCTGTGCTGCCTCTGTGGTAGGTGTCGGGGTTCCAGGGCAGGCAGCCGTGGCTGCGGTGCCAGTGGTTGTTGTGGCCCTCTTGCGTGTCCGAGCTGCATGTTCGAAGGCTCCATGGCATCTGTTGCCCTTCTGGTGTGGCTCTGGGTTGGGCTCCCTTTCGTGGTACAGGCTGTCGTACGACTTTACACCAGGTCAGAGCAGATATTAATTTCCTGCTGCTAACATGCCTTATCTCATGTTTTGTGATCTTATCACCGATCTGGCTGGTCGTTGAGAAAGTTGTGGAGTGGTGTTGTTGTGGCTTTTGGCATGAGAACGCCTACTCTGCTTCTCATTAGCGATAGTTGCCAGGGTCATCTGTGATGATGTTTTTGCGTCTGCTATCGCGGGTAAACTGGTGATATGGGCTGTTAGCACCAGCTTGTGAATGGGGTCATAAATTTATCGTGATTTTGGCTGTGATAAAGTGCCGATAACTCATCGATAAGTACTTGAGAATATGCCGCATCGTCCTCTTTTTCTCATTTTCTTTTAATGTTTCTTGTTATTTCTTTGTACGTCGTAACTTTATATACACTTCTTTGTAGTCTTAAAACAACTCACCCAACAGGTGTTTCGTCCATATAACAAATTTAGTCTGGGGATTTCTCAAGGCAGCTATGGCGTGAAGGAAATACTTTAGTCCATCAGCTTTTTTAATATCTTCGACAAATAGGATTCGGTATGCAAGAAGTTCTTATGCATTACGTTTATATTTATTTGTTGACCCTGAGCATTGTCATTGAGGGTCTAATGGTTCGCTCAGTTTACATCTTGGTACAAACTGACTGGCGCTGTCTGTCTTCCAGGCAGTCAAAGGAAATTAATTAGAGAGTCGCGTAGTGTCAAGGAGTTTATCTCATGCTGTTTGTGTTTCCTTTCGGTCAGCCACTTACAATGGTAACAGTAAAAAAAAGTATAATGATGCAAAGTGTTTATTTGCTGAAAAGCTGCAAATGGCTAAAGGTCTTGCACATAAACATGAGACCACTTGGTAGCTGGTAAGCTCTGGTCATTGATAAGTCTGAAGGGCACACCAAGGGTTGTAGGATGATCTTTTTTGTTACAAATGACACTGGAGGTGCACTGGAGGTGCAGTGTCTCCAGGTGCAGCCACAAACACAACACTCATTCTGAGAAAACATAGATATTAAACACCCACCTGTGGCATGCAACACCATAGTCCAGAGGATACGATCAGCCCCTTTACCTGTGGAAGACCCTGTCATACCTGTGTATCGTGATGCGCCATAGCCCATAGGCGGTAACCACCAAAATTCTTTATGTGTAGGAGTGGCTTATGCTCCAAAGGGGACCACTGTCAGGAATGGGGCTAGGATTTTCAAAGTCAATCCAAATAGTATTTTTCTCAATGGAGCACTCTACGGTGTCAACACTAGGCTCCTTCCTTGCGTCACATTACGGAAGCCCCAGTCGTAAGTGTTATACTTCACTCATCTGGAGCAAGACACTCACTCAGAAGAGAAACTTCAACACTCATACTTCTCCAAATACATATCATCTCTGCTACAAATGCTTTGCTGTATATCGATCAGAGTCAAAGACAGATATGGACCAAAAAATCACAATAACAAGAGGTCCCTACAATCGATAATACGTCCAGAGGCAGCTCCTCCACTAGGGCCGAGGAGCGTCGCCCCACTACTTTCTTGCAGTGCGAGAAGCAGAAACATAAAATGGTAATAAATTCCAGTTACTATTATTTTATGTTTGGTTGCGGGTGGGAGGGTGGGCGGTCCTGATTTGCAACCAGGGCAGGGGAGGAGTGGTGTGCCTGCCCACTCCCGGGTGTGCAAAGACTGTTTGATCGGCCCCTGGGCCGCCCAAACCAGTCATGAGCACTCTGCCCTTCGACATGTAGGCTGCCTGCATGGAGAAGATGGACTCCCCATAAGCAGCTGGCTAGGTGGCGTCCCGACCAATCTCAACACTGCTTTCAGAGTTGTGATTGGTCATGGGGAGGGAGCCTGGCTGCTGGCCTCCTGTTCCTGCCAGAGGCAGGAAAGCAGGAAAGCAGGAGAGCAGGAGCAATGAAGACGCGGGCCCCGGCCGACGGAAAGGTATGCTTAATTATTTTTTTCATTCTTATTTTTAAATTAACCCCCGTGTGACCTCCCCGCGTGAACCCCCCCCCTCCACTTGTGAGCCATGCCAGGCTGCGACCAATTATGTCTGTTTCAATTTAAGTCCTGGGCTACAGTAGAAAGAGCCTTCAGTAAAAGCTTGCACTATCTCGTTCCAAGAGGGACCCGAATGTTGCTATGGTTGAACATGAAACAGAGTTCCATATTAGAAGAATTGAAGAACTTTATTGAGACTTTATTGTAGGGGCAGATTTAAGCCACTGTGCAATTCTGAAGCGCTTTAGCAATCTGGCAAAAGGTTATTTTTGATGAACTGGTTGTAAGCCTAGGTCGATGCTGTTGAGATTTAGCTCAGTAGATTTGCAAGGATGTCACCAGATTGCAACAATGTTAGAGGGGTAATTCACAAAGGCATGTAATGGTACATACAACGGTCCTCCTGAAGTAATAAGTCATGGACTCTTACGTATGTAAGGGTACTCTAGAAATTGTGCCGCTACCCTGCGGACTGTGTTTGCTCGCGCTGATCTGCTTTTAAAAATTGTATGTAATTGATGTATTTGACGTGATTGTAAACTTAAAATACCAACGTTTGCACTCTGCTACACAGGTTCCCTAGCGGTCTCCTGAGCACACCCGTCGGCCTTAGCCAATCACGCAGGGTGGGCGAGAAGCCATAGGCGGGAAATCTGTACTAATGTCCTCTGCAGCACGGGAGCGCCAAAGGCGAGCCAAAGGCAAGCCCATCTGCGCCTGTCCACGCCCAGATGGGCCCAGGGGCCACAACCCAGGCCAAATATCCTACAGACTGCTGTTTGCTCGCACTGAAAGGCTTTTAAAAATTGCATGTAATTAAAGTATTTTACGTGATTTTAAACTTAAAATACCAACGTTTGCATTCTGCTACACAGGTTCCCTAGCAGTCTCCTGAGCACACCCCTCGGCCTTAGCCAATCACGCCGGGTGGGGGAGGAGCCACAGGCGGGGAATCTGTACTATTGTCTGCTGCAGCGCTGGAGCGGGCACTCTAGAAATTGTGCCGCTACCCTGCGGACTGCTGTTTGCTCGCGCTGAACTTAAAATACCAATGTTTGCACTCTGCTACACAGATTTCAAAGCAGTCTCCTGAGCACACACGTCGGCCTTAGCCAATCATGCAGGGTGGGCGAGAAGCCATAGGCGGGAAATCTGTACTAATGTCCTCTGCAGCACGGGAGCGCCAAAGGCGAGCCAAAGGCAAGCCCGTCTGCTGCCGTCCACGCCCAGACGGGCCCAGGGGACACAACTCACGCCCAAATCCACACGTACTCCTCAGAGGAACTTAAAAAATTCCATCAGTGATCACTCTCACTCGACCCTGTAATTCGTACGTGCCTGAGCCTCACTGAAATCCTGCAGACACAGAGATCCTTCCCAGAAATCTCCGAACCCATGTCTCATACACCCTGCCCTCTGGGTGCTACCAAACGTAAGCACTCAGCACTGCGTGTATATTGCCTTAACACCCGGCCCTTAGTCAAACATCAGCTTGATGTTTTCCTGCTCCTAGTGTCTGAAAAACCAGACATCTTTCTTGCAATGGAAACATGGCTGACCCTCGACTCCACCCCTGATATCCTGGCAGCATTGCCAAATGAAACCTACATACTTCACATGAATCACCCAACAGGAAATATGGGTGGTAAAGTAGCATCAATCATCCATCAAGACAATAAATTCACTGCCATCAGCTCCTTAAGTCTCCCTGCAGTGGATAACAACATCATCAAATTAGAGTACAACTCTGCCCCGCTTATTTGTGTCCTGGTGTACAGGCCCCCGCAGCACATGCCCCTGTTCCCTCTTTCACTGAGTGAACAAAAGCCAACCTTGTAACAAATTATGCTAAAGTATTATTAATAGGTGACCTAAATTACTGGTCTAAGGATACACTCAGCGGGCCCCAATCTGCTGAACTAATTGACCTCTTAACCAATCTAAACTTTACACAGCATCTAACATCAGCCACACACACCAAAGGACACATATTGGACCAATTCTGGACCACTAATCTCACTGTGTCCGCACCCATGATCCTACCATGTATATGGTCTGACCACCACCTAATACAATTCACGGTAACGCTGCTTATCAGCAGCAAGTCCCCCACGGCCGAGGGGGGTATAGTTAGGGAATGGAGAGCTCTTAATAAACAGGATTTTCTCACTGGCCAGTTCAACTTCACCTTTGGACCCCGATGTTGATCTCCTGGAAGCAAATATCTCAGCCTGGTTTTTAGCGGCTAGTGATAGGCATGCCTCGCTTAAAAAACGAAAAAGAGCTTGCCGCCCTGTTGCACAGAAATGGTTCTCTGATGAACTGAAAGAACAAAAACGTGCCCTCTGTCAAAAAGAAAGGAAATGTGGACAGAACTACTCCTCGGAAGGAAAATGCCACTATTCGGAAGCACGGAAATTATATAATAAAGCCAATACTATAGCGAAGGCCGCTTATTTCTCCTAAAGAATTTTAAACTCTAACAATAGGTCAAAGGAAATCTTCTCTATTGTTAACGAACTATCCAACGAAGATAGAGTCCTACCTAAACCCACACCTACCCAAGCACTATGCGATTCTTTAAACAACTACTTTCTGGAAAAAATCTCTAACATTAAAGCCACCATCCCAATACCCATCCCCAATGAGACACCCCTTGTCACGACGAGGAACCCCTCTACCTTGGATCACTTCCCAGCCATCAACACGGAGACCTTCCTGGACTTGTTGTCCAGAGTAAAATCCGGCTCTACCATGGATTGCTTCCCACCCCACATCTTAAAAGACACACTCTCCGCCCTGTCGAGTCCCGCTATGACCCTCCTGAATGAGTCTCTCTTGCAGGGCTGAGTCATAAAGCATTCAAACACACAATTATGGTCCCTCTCCTAAACAAAACGGGAGCAGACCCCCAAAACCTGTCAAATTACCAGCCCATATCCTTGCTCACTTATCTGGCCAAAGTACTGAAAGCCTACGCGGCAAAGTGCTTGTCCAACTTCATGGAACAGTCTGACTACTTAGATCCACACCAAGCATTATTCCGTCTGGCCCATTCCACGGAGACAGTAATTTTGGTAGTCCTGGATGCTTTACGAGATAAAGCTGACAGAGGTATTCCACAGACCCTGGTGCTATTAGATCTATCTGCCGCCTATGACACTGACGATCATGGCATTCTGAGGGACTGTGTCAGGCAGATAGGCATCTAGGGCTCAGCCTTCTGCTGGATTAGCTCCTTCCTCGAAGGCCGCACCCAAGCAGTACGCTTAGCCCCATTCACAGCCACTAAGCTAACATCCACATGTGGAGTCCCACAAGGATCCTCACTATCCCCCATCTATTTAATCTTTACCTCTTACCTTTGATTCAGTCCCTGAAGGAAATGAATGTGACTACCTTCAATTATGCCGATGATCTACAGCTAATGTTCACCATAGAAAACTCACCTAACTTAATCCTCGAATTCCAGGCCACCATGCTTTACGTCCGCCACTGGATGGATCTAAACCATCTAAAACTCAATCCAGGCAAGACTGAACTAGTTCTGACAGGGAACAGCTAGATCTTCTAGGGCCCACACTACTGGCCTTCGGAACTTGGATCCCCCGCTGTGCCCTCTACCTCTGTCAAAAGCCTTGGAGTCACGATTAATAACGACCTATCCTTAAGATCTCAAGTCGGGTGATGGTCTTGTCCTGTTTCTTTCAGCTTCGAAAGATCAGAAAAATCAGCTGTCTGCTCACTCACGCAGCACTGACACAGGTTGTGATAGCCTTGGTGCTATCACACCTAGACTATGCCAACTCAATCTACCTAGGAATGCCACTCTTCCTAATCAAGCGGCAACAGATGGTTTAGAACCAAGCAGTGAGACTGATCCACCAGCAAACCGGATGGCAATCGGCCAGACCTCTCTTGGAAAAACTACACTGGCTCCCTATCCCCCAACGCACTGCCTTTAAGACGGGATGTCTAATTTATAAGTCTCTTCACCGTTGGAGCCCCAAATGCTGTTTGCTGAGGTGGGTTTTCTGTAAACCTTTGTTTTCAATTCATTGTTCTCAATATATACAGTTACATCCAGAAACTGGATTTCCTTATTGCTGATGTTAAATATAAATTGCAAGCCAATCTCATTGTTGTTCAAAATGTTCATGTATTTGACAAATTCCTTCCGGCTGCCACTCCAGATGATGAATAAGTCGTCTATAAAACGTAGCCAGATCTCTGTTTTAGATGTGTACTTCTCATTCTCATCTCTCCAAGCTACTATTTTCTCCCACCAACCCATGGTGAGGTTGGCGCAGCTTGGAGAGAACGAAACTGTGCAACAAACGACAATCAATTGATGTTAAAAGTGGCAAATATTCTGGACTGGTGAATAAGAACTAAGGAATAAGTAGAACTGAGGCATGAATCAGGCGCAAAAACTCCTCAAATGGTGAATAAAGTTAAAAGACTACATATCCCATAATGCCTCCTAATTGGCAAAAATGGGAGAATATATAAGGAAGAAAGAGATGAGGGACTCACACACCGTGAGCATGACCCATTGCAGGTTGAAACGCGTTGGTGGTGGTAACTGGTGAATAATTGCACGGAATAAATCCTTGTAACACGACCTTGTTGGAGTGCGGTGTTTTCCTTTTCCTAAAGGAACCTTGTTGTCTCATATATATATATATATATATATATATATATATATATATATATATATATATATATATATATATATATATATATATATATATATATATATATATATATTCTGTTTAATCAGACTGGTTTTCAGGAAGGTCAATCCACTACCACTAAAATTTGTTGGCTTTAACTTTGCTTGCGGAGAAGGCTGTCTTGAATAAGCAAAATGTATATATTGCTTTTATTGACCTTAAGGCAGCCTTTGACTCTGTGCCTCGAAACTTGTTATGGAAAAAATTGTCAGATCTGGGAATTCCAAATAAATTGTCGAAAGCTATTATACTTTTGTATACTAACACTTGGGTTCAAGTTAAGATTGGGGAGGATAGTTGCTTATCAAGGAGGATTAGAACATATAATGGCCTGAAGCTGGGCTGTGTTCTTGCCCCCTACATACTTAATTTATTTTTATCAGATCTTTCACAGCACTTTGATGTTGTTAATGGGCAGTGTTCCTAGGATGGGGGGAGTGCAAATTAGCTACCTCCAGTATGCTGATGATACGATTTTTGTGAGCCATACCCCCATCGGCCTACAAAGACTTATTACTGCCTTTGATGATTAAATGCAGCCGAATGGCCTTGAACTGAATGTTAAAAAAATGAAAGTGATGAAAATTGGTGTAGCTAAACAGAAGTTTAATTCTTGGGAAGCCAGAGCAGGCACAATTGATATGGTTAACACATATAGATATTTAGGGGTAATATTTGATAATAACATGTCTTTCAAATTTTTCCTTAAAGATTTAAGGGCTAAGACTGTGACGTTGATCCATGCTTTTAAAGGTTTAAAGAATTCACTGAACTGTGAATCGTATGAGTTTATTCTAAAAGTATTCAAAGCCAAGTTACAACCTACCCTAATTTATGGTTCTCCGATTACTAGAGGAAAGATGTGAAGGTCCCAGACTTATTGATTGTTAAGGTTTTTAAAGCAACCTTTGGAATTGCCAGGTCAGTGTGTCAAGAAGCAATTAGATTGGAATTCGGTCTTCAAAGACAGTACCTGGTATCAAAAGGATCTTTCCTAAAATGTATGGCTGTATTAGCAACATCCGCCCCGGCATCTTTAGGGAGTATCTGTTGGCAAGAAATTGATAAATCTGCTTACACTGAGAAATGGAGAGCTGATATTTTAGCATCCCTACGAAATATCAGCCTGCAAATTGAACTGTCAGCTCTGAAAATGCCCAACTATAAATGAATTTTAAAAAAGCATAGTAAAGCTGAATCGTTTAGATTGGATAAAATTGCTTGAGCTGAGAAAAATTATGCATGGTACGTGATCAATTCATATCAATCCCCACGTGTTCAGCCATATTTAAAGGTTTTCTTTTCTGTAAAGTTTAAAAAAATGTTTCTACGGCTACATATGGGTATAAACCCAAGAAAGGAGGGCACTCGTTCTTGGATCAAACAGTGGCCGGATTCTAATTGTAGATTATGCAGATGGCCACAGGAAACTCTTGTTCATATAATATGTGTAGGCCCAAAGTTCATTAATTTAGACGTCTTTTTTTGAGTCCTTACTTTCTAAGTAGTGGTGTAAGATCTGCACGACAGGCATTAATCATGTCATTGTCTAGTGAATCGGTTCCATTATTCTGTCAATTGGTAAAATGTTTAATGGCAGTTGAAAAATGTTTAAGATAGGGCAGATCCCCTCTAATTTTATGTTCTTGGTGCTATTAATTTTAATGGTTTATACATTTTATTAATTAAATACTTTTGTTTTGATGGTATTAATTTGAACTGTAATAATAGCAGGGTTACCATTGCAGCAAACTGATGCACTTTTTGCACATTGGCACTTTTAAAGGAGGGGAAATTAATGTTTATTGGTCGATAATATTTCTTGGTGATATCCATGGAAATAGTATGTAAAGCACTCCCTCACTTTAAAATGTATAATGTCATTAAAGATGTAATGTGGCTAGATTTGGGCTTATTATTAAGGTTTTAAATTGTATTTATGGGACTGTTTTTTGTATTATGTAAAGAGAAGAGCTCTTGTTTTAAATGTAAATGTGTTTTTCTTGGTGAATTAAGATGCTGTGATTGCAACGATTTTAATTAATCAAGCAATAAGGATTATACTACACTGGCATATATATTTTTACAAATCCCCAGTTACATTTCTTGCAGTAAACCTTCTAGGTGCTTTAGTCACTCTCTCAGATCTGGTCACTGGAAACAGGGAGCCGTCATCTTCACTGTCAAGGATTTTCAAAGACGGTGAAGAAGAAACCGCAAATGCCAAAAGTGAGAAGGGTCTTTGGTAATAGACTTTGCAAGGCGCTGGCGGCCACCATATGTCCATTGGTGGACACATCTTGGAAAGGGGCAGCATCATATGGAACATTAGACTTTCACCATTGCAGTTCGCGGGCCATCACTAGACCTCCTGTCTTAAATTCAATGTTCTTGGCATTTTGCCTCTTCTCAGCATATCTTTTCTTTGTTAGCCACGTCTTTCATGCGAATTGCATTATAACCATTTTCTGTTTTGTTGGTCCATTGATGTAACTTGTTTGCCATTGCTCTCCCGAACATCAAAGTCGCAGTACTTTCGCACGTGATCGAGTGAGGTGTTGAACGATAGGCTCGTAGGGTAGAATTCAACACAGTTTGCAAATTGAGCTCCTCAATATGTACTGCTTTCTTTAGCGTACTCCTAAAATGCTCAACAAAACTATTGGCTTGCAGCCACAAAAGTGTACTTTTCTGACATTTCATGTTCAGATGCTCCTGAAAATCCTTGAATTCTTTACTGTTAAACGGCGGGCCTTTCTCAAACTTCAAAATTGCTGGAAAGCCCATGTTGCAAAGAAAAAAAGTGCTGTTGTCTCTCATTGACTCGCTCATGAGTTGCGGATGGGAGATCCTCTATTAATGGAAATCGAGAGTACCCGTCCCCAATTACTATTAAATGATGTCCATCGTTGAGTGGACCAAAAAAAACGATAGCTATACTCTCCCATGCATGAGCAGGACGTTTTGACACGGTAAGCGTATGTTAAGTGATGTTAGTTGCAAGGCAATTATATAGATGATAGGTCTTCAGTTCCTTGTCAAACCTCTCATCTAAATATGGAAACCAGACTTGATCTCGGAGAGCTCCTTCAATGGCAACAATTCCACGATGTCCTTCATGAGCCCCTTCAATTACTTTCTGCCTTAAACTCTCTGGAATTAGAATTATTGACCCTCACAGTATAACTCCTTCTTAAATTATATATTGTTCATCTCTAACCTTCTTGTACTTTTGGTATACATTATCACTGGTATGAGGCTGAGCATGTCTGTTCCACGACTGATGTATTATTGCATTTTTTCAACTTCAACATGTCACTATCTTGACTTGTGACAGTGATGATCTGGGCTAATGATATTGCAGCTGGTGTGTTTGACTTTACCATAAAAATTATGTAAGTGTCAGCCGTCTTGGAATGGGTATCTTGACCTTGGATAGGCACACTAGAAATATTGTCAACTGGGTTTTGATCCTTTCCTGGTTGATGTACAATGGTGTAATCATACTCTTGTAATCTGAGTCCTCACCCTTCAATGCAAGGAGGCATTTTGGCTTTCGGATTGCCAAAGATAGTCAATAAAGCTTGAAAGGCTTTCCATATAGAAATACATGAAAATGTTTACATGGCAATCCTACAGCTAAGCTTTCTTTTTTTGGTTGAGAATAGGCACGTTCTATCTGAGACAAATTTCTAGTGGCATATGCAACAATATGCCTTTAAGCATGGGGTTGTCCACTGTGCTGTGCTAAGATAGTGCCTACCCCAACAGGACTAGCATAAACAACAACCTCTAGGTGGAGCTTTGGATTGAAATAGACCATTTCAGTAGCAGTTTCAATGGCTTGTTTAATTTCTTGAAACTGCTCTCACATTCATGTGTCCACTTGAATGAAACATTTTTCTTAGTTAACACTCATAATGGAGAACTTAAGGTTACAAAGTCTTGAGCAGTAACTGGTCATACCTCGAAATGTACGCATCTTAGAAACATCTTGTGGGGAGGTCAGCCTTGGACAGTGCTTGTACTTTAGCAGGATGGGGTGCCATGCCCCATCAGAAATGATATGGCCAAATAATTTTTGCTTAGTTTTGTGGAACTCACACTTGTCTGCATTCGAAGTTAGGCCTGCATCAGTCAGTAAATGGCATACGTGAGTGAGAGCTTATCATGTTCCTTTTGTGTAGCTCCAAAAATTGATATGTCATTACTATAATTAAATGCATTCACAACCTGCTCTATAACACGTTGAATGACATCTTGAAAAAGTTTTGCAGCCAACGACACACCAAAACAGAATCTTTTATATTGAAACAGACGTACATGTGTAGTACACGTTGTTATATACCTGCAATTTTCTTCAAGTTCCAATTGATGATAACCTTTATTTAGGTCAAGGGGAGAGAAAAGTTTGGCACAATTTAACTGCGTTATCATGTCAGCAATACGTGGACACGGATGTCATTCTCGCTCAGTAGCCTTGTTTGCTTGGCACATGTCAATGCATATGCGTACAGCTCCTTCAGTGTTTTTTTGGACAATATCACTATGAGAGAAACCCAAGGTGTCAGACCAGTTGAACGCTCAAAATTGTCATACTTAAGCATTGACTCAAGTTCTTTTTCAACATCCTCTTGTAGATGAAAGGCAACAGGACAGACATTGTCATTAATGTACATCTTTACATTCATAGTCTTTAGTTTTCCCAAACCACGTAACAATGAAGGAAATTGACTTACTATTTCAATGTGAGCTTTCAGATACCCATTATCAGCAACGGTATTAAAACTGAGCAGACAGGCACTGGCTGACGTACCTTGTAACACATGGATGGGTGCTTGCACCTTCATTTTCTTGTGTTTCAAAATAGCGACAAAATTAACCTTGACTTTTTATGGGCGTCAACTCACCTCAGAAGTACACTTTGATTTTCTATGGCATTAGTCGAGGTAATGGAGACAATTCATCATATTGCTCTTCTCTTATTATATTTATTGATGCACCGCTATCCATGATGAAAGGTATCAAACAGTCATTTTTTTTTAAAGAACCTTTATTGATGTGACACGGAAATACAAACATGGGCCTACAACCAATCCGGCCGGCCGCTATTCAGAACGGGCAAAGAGGAATGGAGTGCAAAAATATACAGCGGTCCGGAGTTCGAAGGCTGAGCAGCATCCAGGATATAACATATATTTAAGGCACCATGCAATAATAAGGATCTGAGACGGTTCATTTTACAATAACAAAAAATAAAGTGAAAATCAATGTCGCACAGTCACACACGCCCCCATTACAGCTAAGTAAAAGCGAAAGGTTTTACGCCAGTAATGCTCACATATTGGGAGTGACGGGGGAGGGAGCATAAGAGTCAGGATAGATGCGATAAACACAGAGCAATCATGGCGAGCTAGTCCCACCCCTCAAGGCGAACCACACTATAGGAGACATGGAAGACGACGACATCGAAAAAGGAAAGGGACAAAGGGCCATAGAAACAAATAGAGAACAAAATAACAAGCCCATCCCCCAAACCCCAACCCTGCACCCCTGCAGAAGGCTACGGCCTACCCCCCAGCAGCGTGCCTGTCGCCCTAAATAAGAGACCCGAAATACAGAAAAGAAAAAGAGAGAAAAAGAAAGCGTAAGAGAAAAAAGACAGGAGAAGGGCCCTCGATCTGGTCATCCGGCCCCTCCCACCTCCGCATGCAAAAATCGTCTAAACAGCAACGGTAGAAGAAGTACAAGTAATAGCAATCACGTATAACGCAATAAATTACAACTCTGCTAAGCGCCCCTCAAATCACCATCAACCATCCATGAGTCCTTCCATGTCCCAATCAAAGTCACCCCTGGCCACTTCGGTCAATAGCACCAACGGTGAACAATCCCGCAGACGGGACACAAAGTAGCACAGAGGGTCCAAGTGCACCGGGAGGATCAGGCAGTGTCATCGCTCCATAGGATCCCAGCCACCGAAATCTCGCAGATGATGCATGGCGGAAGTCTGAATGCGACAATATCGACACCGCCAACAGTCTCGAGACAGAACACAGTCCCGCCAAACCTGGAAAAGGACTCACACGAGAAGGGAAGCGCCGAAACCCCGCCGGGGCCGCCCAAGCCATGGGTCGATGTTGTTCCCCCACTCGCCGATCAGAGAGAGGCCTCGATGAGACAATCATACGTGCAACAAGGGTAGCTACAGCAGGCTCAGGAACCAAACCCATCCGCGGCTCCAAGAGCGTAGACTCATCCAGGGAATACGTCAATGAATCAGAGGCAGACACCTCAGCGCCACCTCGAGAGCGATCCATGCCGCCACAAAATGGCGGGCCAACAATGGCGGCCACCTTTCTTCCCAATTCTCGGGCCCCCCGGAACAGGGTAGACTGTAGGGTTGTCAATGCAGCCAGTATATTGCCGGGCGTGTGTCTGTCCTCACGTTGCCAAACCCCGAGATTCTCTTGTGCACCGGTTTCTCTGCCCGGACAATGGGTACGCAAGAGGGTAGCATCCGCCATTTCAGCCGTCACGGTCTCTTCCTCCTCCACCTCACCTCGGGATCGGGCCAACCCCCGGAACCAGCAGGATCTACAGCGGGATCTCAATAGTTGTGGCAGGCAACAGAAAGGAGAGTCACCAAAAGGCTAAACAAGCCCCTGCCGCTCTCCGGGAGTCACCCACCGGCTCCCGGGGGGGCTGTTAACATGACCGGGCAGCACATCGAAGGGGAACTGGGCCTCATGGACTCTCTCCAGGCCCAGCTATATCGCACTTCTCGCAGGGCAACCCGCTATTGGGAGTGGGTTGGTATCATCTCTTTCGGCTCGCGGATCTCAGGTTCTCTCCGTGCGGCTTCCCATCGCGACCAGAGGCCGCAGAAGTTGCATTCACGGCCGGACACTCTCCTCACTCGAGATCCCGGTCTCAGCACCCCGAAGGCCGCCAAACAGTCGGGGACATTTCTTCGGGACAACTACACGGTGGAGCCACAGAAGCAGATGGTAAGTGAATGCTTTCCTTCCCCTACTCAAATCAATAAATACTGCTCAGGTTAATCGCCAGGATATATGTGCGGGGCGGGAGGGCTCACGGAGCCGAGCGTTTATGCAGCCATCCCGATCGCCATCTTGGCTCCTCCTCTCCAGTCATTTATTTTTAATGTCATTTTCGGACAATGTTTAAATGACTTTGGTGCTTTGCCAAGTCAACTTTTCTTTGACTGGCAATTCTCCTCGCATGTGGCCAGTCCGACATGTGCTCTTTTTGATGGCGCTGCTTGTCCTTGTGGGGTTGCATCAAATGTTGCCTCCGGGAAGGTTTTGATGGCCATTTTGTCTTCGCACAGTGACATACTTGTATTTTCCTTTGCTTACATACTGTCACAAAATGGTTCTCTTTCCTACAGCCTTTACATATCTGTCCAATGGTGGGACATTTACTTTCATGTGGAAATGAAAATCCACATCTAAAGTACAACTTCTTATTACTGGTAGACAACAGTTTGTGTCCTTCAGTCTTTAGTTTTGGCTTACTTTTAATGCTCATGACTGATTCACTGTGGGCATCTCCATCCTCCATGTATGTGGATTGTCTTTCAGCATGCTCTTCAGCTCTAGTAGGCATCAATACTAGCTCCAGACTAAGGGGCTTTTTTATTAGCTCCTTGTGCCACCAGTGCATCACTTTATGTGATGCTCTGGTGGCGCAGGAGCCTGATCCATACTTACCAGACAGCACTAAGCCACTTTGTTTAGCTTAATACTGCCTTGTAAATATTGTTCCCTTTATCACCATTTATTGCATTAAGGCGGTAGCAATGGGTGTTGCTGGGGCATTCCCAGTCACATCCATGTTTTTTTGACACTGCCCCAGGTTTATGAGAAATCGTAACTCTGAGGCAGCTCTAAAATCCTATGCTTCCCCAGGGGAGGCATAAGGGAGGCACAACGAGGAGAAATATCTTTATTTTTCCTCGTTTTTCCCTTTTTCTATGTGTTTAGCATTCTGCAGCACACTAGAAAGAGAAAAAAGCTGCCTGTGATTGTTTTTGTTCCCTTCCTGCACAAAAGTAATCATACCTGCAACACAGGCACCCTTGGTCACCCTTACACCATGGTGCAAATGCATTGGCGCACGGCAGCCCATTGTGCGCCAGTGCAGGGGAAAAGGATATGAATGCGTTGCATCTGATAGATACGGTGCAATCCTGCCTTTTCTTTTGCTGGAGGGTAGCGCAGCAGGAAGGCTTGCGGTGCTACGCTATGGGAAAAACTCATAAATGAGGCCCGAAGAGTTTCTCTCAACATTCCCCGTCTAAACGAGTCTGACAAACATCCATCAAAAACTCTAAGTCACATAGCTTCTTCATTATTAAAGTAATTGAACTTACAGAGTTTGTTGAGCGTATCAAGTCTCTATAAAAATTAATCAATGGTTTCATCCACTCTGACATTCTTGACTGGAAATATATCTTCAATAATCAACATTTAGTACTTGATTACATTTTAGATTCAGTATTTCGTTAATCTGACGATACGTGCTTTCTTCACAAGTTTGCTGCATTTTCTGTATGATTTCTTTTATATCATCACCAGATTTTTTTAGATATTTGATCCTCTTTTTGTTATCATTCTTTTTAAGTGCATCAATAAAACCATGAAATGCAGACCATCTGTTGCCAATTTTTTGTTTTTTTCGGCAGTATCGAAAGGTGGTGGTGGTTCAGTAATGCAAGAGCTTGTAGACAAGTATGGAACTTAATGACAATGCTGGTGGGTCCTCGTGATTTACTTTGGATGACTCATCGGTGGAGCCTTGCAACGTGCTTGACTCATATTCACCTTTAACAATGGCTGGAAACGTGACTTTCTTTGCAGCCATCTTAAACATTTCACTTTTCCGAGAGTTGCTCTCAGCTTTCCAAAGACCTGTGCCCCACTTGGCATCTTCCTGAATGAAACGCTTCAAGTATGGACCGTTCTGTAAGCACAAACCGGATTACTTCTCTTGAAATATCTTCACCGAGTGTGGTAACACTAGGACTCTCTTCAAGGCATATGGTAAGTCATTTTGTTCTCCTATAACACCTGGTTGATCTCCGCCTTGCAGGGCATTTACTAGCCAGCATTATTTTGTAAGTTAAGATTATTAGCAGCTGTGCTTCGTAAACCTTGTTGAATCTGCCTTTAGCATGAACACTCCGTCTGATATTCAGCTTTATCTCATGTGGTAGCGGAGTACCTTTATGTATGGCTTGACCATCAGGTTCTCTACCATGAAAGTGTAAAATGTTTGCAATGCATCCATCCACGTCTTCATGTGCTTTACAACGGTTGGTACTATGCTGTGACTCCACAGGCGTGAAGCATTGATTCTGACCTTCGACAGAAACACACGTGGCACACACGAGTATCTTACTTGGACAATAGTAAACTCTTTGGGTGAGCACAGTCGTTCTTCGGGTTACTCATCCCATACTCATTGCCATTTGTAGCGCCTTCCCAGCCTGGGCACTCGTAAAAACCACTCCACACACACGGTTTATTATTACACATCTTATTCTGCTGTGTCTGACTGAGAACTCAACATTCTAAAACAAGCTTTCATGGCATTGCACTCTGACACCTATGTCACAACCCTATGGAGTCTGCTAGGAGGTAAAAGTGTTAAGTTCTAAAATATGGTTAGACACTGCACTGCGGTATGTTTCAGAGATCCTCACTCGCATGTACACAACATGTGAATTACTTCTTGAAAGTGACAGGTGGCAAGGCCGGCTGTACTGAAAATCTCCAATGAGGGCAGGCACTCTATGCCATGAGGTCTTCTTACAGCCCACCACAATGTTAATAACATCAAAACCTTATATTGGAAAATGGATTATTAGTAGTGATGAGTAGTGACTTACCACGAGTAATAAGGTTACAAACACAATAAAAGGTTCAGTTAGGGTCTCAATAAATGATTCCCTTCCTCAACCCTTGGTAGCTTGCAATGACCAGGCAGGTGTGTAAAGCATTTACAAACAATAATACATTAAATAAATAAGACACAACACAC
This sequence comes from Lissotriton helveticus, assembly GCF_964261635.1. NCBI lineage: Eukaryota > Metazoa > Chordata > Amphibia > Caudata > Salamandridae > Lissotriton > Lissotriton helveticus. The sequence continues at coordinate 1,915,819,876 of NC_136065.1, forward strand.
AATAAAAATTTAACTCCAATTTATAATAATAGAACATATTTATTTGAACAAATAGACACCAAAATGACAACAAATCCAATGTATGGTACAAGAGATATGAATTTTTAAAGAATAAACACTTTCTAGTGCTTAAAAACTTTGGGACTTCTGGTCGCACTTGACCGGGACATAGTCAAAATTTGAGGCCATCCACAATGGAGCCCTGGTCAGATACTCTAAACGGGAGGCTGTGATCAAAATTTTACCTGTGGAATTGGAAACCTTTCTGGAGGATTTTTCTCTTGACATCGAGCAGTTCCCTCCAGCAGGCCGATTTCTATGTAAAGTCATCGGATTGCTTCTCCACGAATCCTCGGTCATATTGTAGAAGTCTGGAGCTCTGAAGCTTTCAGTTGGACAAACCTGAAATCCAGGCTGGTTCGCAGTTGAAGGTAGGTGGCTTGACTCTCAACGTCGAGTCGGTCCCCTTATAGAGCTATTTGACAAAAAGTTCCCATACTTCACCAAACTTCTGGAACTTCTGTCTGACGTTACTCGAGGGTTCAAAGTGACAATAACACACATCAATGACTCTGGAATCTCCTAGATGTTCCTTGGGATGTCAGGACTACAATTTCCACAATGAACCTGGCCAAATCCTTAAAAGTCCACTGGAGGCACTCCAGGATAGAATCTCTTGATTGAGATAATGCAGGTGGGCTCTGTTAACCTGTAGCTTGCTGGAAGTCCACTCTTTAATCCTTCTTAAAGCAAGGCAAAGTCCTTAGGGATGTAGTACTAGATCATGTCGCAGGTGCATCCCTTCAAAGTGCAGTCCTTTGGGTGCAAGTCTAGATTCTAGCAGGGCAGTCCTTCTTCTCCTTGTAATTTCAGGCAGCAGATCTGAGGAGCAATACAGCTCTCCCATATTTATTCACAGTTTCTGGGTGTAAAGCTCAGATGCAGGATGCCACAGGCGTATGACCGCTTCCTCCAAAGGGTGGCATATTCTTGTCCCAGAAAGCACTATTCTCCCAAAACCCAATATTGGAGAAACTCCTCCTTTGGGGTTAGATCTGGCTAGGCCAACAGACTGGTGTGGTTGAGTTTCACTAACACACTCCTGCCAACCCTCTGACTACTCTAATTACTGAAACTTCTGTGTGGCTCGGGGTACTGGATGTGAGGGTCAGCCTGTGCTTGTCCCAAACTGTCAATTCTCCCTTTGAAGACACAGTTTGGCTCCCCACCCCCTTGTTGCCTTTTGAAACTAAAGTGTTCCACTCACAGGAAATCCATTGTCTACTCTGACAGGACACTTCACACCTCATCAAGCAGATCTGGCTGAGCCTGGGAAAGGATGGCCAATCAGGAGAGGGAAGCTGGAAAGCTGGACCTTGGGTCACAGAAAAGCCAGTTCTATTTTCTGTAATAGTTATAAATCTAACAGTGGCAAGTTGTTGGATTTATCTTAATTATTAATTATCTACCTTGAAGTATATTTTTAGGTGGCTCCTGTCAATATCTATACTTAAATAAAATATCTCTATGTTAGCCTATGTAGCCATTCACTACATTGGGGGGAACAGAATTGGCATGTTGTCCCTCACCAGGCTTATAAAACATCTTTTATAATATCCCTGCTTACTGTTACAAGGCACCCTACCTCTGGGGCACCTAGCAGAGACCTTAGGGGTGTCTTATATGTACAAATAACGTAGGTTGAGACTTTGAAAGTACCTTTACACCCAAAGTTAAATTTGCATGTACAATTAAGGTAAAAGGCAGCCTGAAAAGCAGCGTTGCCTTTAAAATGACAGCACCACTGTAGTGCACCCTTAAGTGCATTAAGTTTAGGACTTCTAAATCTACATGCCCTATTAAATACTATGGACTTACAGCTAGGCTGTCTGTACCAATTATAATTACATCTAATTTGCATATCCTTATAATTAAAGCACTGGCCCTGGGCCTGGTAAGCAGAGCCCAGGATCAGGCAGAGTCAGTTATCCCCAGTACCAAGAATAAAATGTTAGTGATAAGTGTAAAAGGGAGGACTTTCTCACACCTTATATATTATCAGACATGATCCGGTAAGGTAGCAGCCCTTATTTTTCCATTCATTAAAGCAATAGATGAACTGAAATAGGCTCCTCGATCACGGAAACAGGTTGATTGTTGTTCTCTTTAGGAAAGGGGCAATTGCAACTGTGAATTGCTATCTTCAGTTTTATTGATAAAGATTGAATGAAAGTCCTATACTAAATTGATGTCCATTTTTAGAATTGGGATGCTGATATTATTAGTCTGGACAATCAGCTGGCCTTGCTCTGCTTTTTCCTCCTACTAGTCCTACTGACTACATTTGTGCTGCGCAATTTACATGGCGCTTCAGCACTTTTGACCATTATTGTTTTTTTAAGACACCTTATGATAATTCATGTGACAGCAAAATCTGGCCATCGTTAGTTGGCGTATGAGGAAATGAACATAGCTGTTAGCATTGCAGTGACTGAGAAAGTCTTTTCCTCTGCCGAAGGATATTTTTTAACCTTCACGAAGTTCAATGGAAAATTTTGCAACAATTTCTTTCACACATATCCTTGGTAAATATTAGGAAAACAGTCCTACATGGATTATATTTGTTAGAAACTATGGGGCATATTACCAACAAGTAGCGATAATTATCGCTAAATAGGCTTAGCTGCGATTTTTTTATCGCTCCCTATCGCTGGATATGTTAGCGGAGAATTGTGCTAAAATATCCAGCGATAGCGGTGAAATGCGCGAATATCGCGGAGAATACAGCGATATTCACGCATTAACGACTAAAAGCTCTTAGCCATGTTATCCACCTCCCATTGGATAACATGGCTAAGAACTGGTCTGAGCAGGCGTTGGTTTTTGGCGATAGCGGGAATATTTCCATTGCTACGCCTGCCTTGCTAATAGGCGATTGCGACGTTAGCGACTGCTTTCAGTCGTTAACAAGTTGGGTACGCCCACTTTGCATGTCATTAGCGATAAATATCGCTGACATGCAAAGCGGGCCCCAAACCGCTCGCTATCGCCTAAAAGCTGTCGCTAACATCAGTTAGCGACAGCTTGCTAATAGAGCAATAGAATTATCGCCGCTTAGCGGCCAAAAACGGCCGCTAAACCGGCGATAATTGCCTATCGCCACCCTTGGAAATATGTCCATATGTTTTTCTGTATAATGGCAGTCTACATAGAAAAGTTTTCAAATCGTAAACATAAGGATTGAAAATCTACCTACTTGATTGACCTTGGCTGGGTTCGATTAGAAGGGAAATTACCAAGCAATGGCATGAAAATGAGCTTCCAAGGTGCAGAAAACTGATGCAGGGAAAGGTAAACTAGGACATTCTGCAACCACCACCAAGGATGTAAATAAAGAATTTTGCAAAACTTTGTGGGTGGAATAGAAAATATCACATGCCTTACCAAAGAAAAGAATAGCTTATTTCAAGGTGTGCCTGGTTTGTTAAGCAGTTACAGTACTAGGCTGTTAAAGTTCATGTGTATAAAATGATGGATGCTGTTAGAACTGGTGGTCTCTAGTTGGCAGAGGTAGGTACCACTGTCCAAATAGGGACCCTTGCTTCTAGTCAGGGTAAGGAGGAAACCCTCTGAGATAACCCCTGCTCACCCTCTAGGTAGCTTGGCACGAGCAGTCTAGGCTAACCAGAGGCAATGTGTAAAGTATTTGTACCAACACTCACAGTAACACAGTGAAAACACCACAAACTGACTCCACAACAGTTTAGAAAAATAAAGGTATTTAATCTAAACTACACTAGACCAAAACAACAAAAATCCAACATACACAGTTCAAGAATATGGTTTCAAAAGAGTTCTTAAGGTTTGCGATAAAGTTCTTTAAGTTGCGATAGAATAATCCACAGATGCGTGAAAAGTTCACAGTTGCGTCACGTTTACTCACAGTACCTTTTAGTTGTGACAAAGTTCCAAAAGCAGAAGCTGGTGCGGTGGAAAACAAGCGATGTGTTGCTCCTGAGACCCTGGGGAGGAGATGCGGCAACGCCGCTGCAGCAGCGGGCGTGTTGCGACGAATCCGGTCTGTATGGGGAGGAAGGCCACTTGTATGGATTCCGGTGCATAGGTTCCGTAGGAAGTTTGTTCTCGCAAAGGCACGATGCGACAATCTCGTAGGGGCTGCGACGATCTCCGGGGCGACGATGCGCAGTCCAGCGGTGATCCTCTCTCTCGCAGCTCCTCGATGCGATGGTTCTGCGACGATGCTCGCAGCGACGTGATGCGGTCCGCAAGCAAGCGGTGCGGCGATCTCACCCAGTGACGACAGGCTCTGCGACGACACTCGCAGCGATGTTCGTCTTTCCCGCACCGGTCTGGTGCGTCCCGCAAAGGAAGGATGCGACAGCTCTGGCAGCGGCGTAAGGCGCTGTGACGATCTCGACCTTCGTAGCGGCGGGAAACTTCTCGCACTGTCTGGGATGCGCTCCGCAAGCATGCGATGCGACACTTTTCAATTGCAAAAGTCTCTCAAGCTTAGTTTCAAGCTTCCCAGCACAGGTACAACTTCCAGAGGCCCCACAACTGGATCAAGCACTCTAGGAAGGTCAGAACTCTCTCAGCAGAGTTCAGGGAAGCTGGGGGTGAAGTTCTTTTGTTCCTGGGACTTCAGAACAGGGAGCCAGCTCTACTCAGGCCCTTGGAGATACCTTCAAGACAGGGGACACAGCACACTAGGAAAGTCCTTCCCCTCTCCTTGGCAGCAAAGCAACCGCAGGTCAGTCCAGCAGAGCAACAGCAGGACAGTCTTCCTTCTTCAGTTTCAGCTTTCTCCTTGGCAGAGGTTCCTTCTTGATTCCAGGATGATCTAATTTTCTGTTGTCAGGGGTCCTGTACTTATACCACTAAAAGTCTTTGTTCTCTTTGTGCACGTGGGCCTTGAGCCCGGTCTGAACCAGTTCTGGGTGTCTCCTGAGTACTTTGTTTTGCTGGCTTCTCCTTTCCTTTCAGAGTGAGGGGCAGGGTCGTCAGACGCCCAGCAGAAGGTGGAGCCAGCATAGTGGAAGGCAGGCACAGCCCTATTCAGGCCCAGGTGCTAACTCCTCCCACCACTCCAGTTGCAAATGAAGTCATTCAGCCTAGGGCTGACTCAGCCAGCCTCCTGGGGCATCCCCAGCCTCTGTCACTCTCAAACCAGACAGTCAATCCACAAACAGGCCAAGGCACACAGAAAGGTCAGACAAGAGAACAGCAACTTTCAAAAAGTGCTGTTCTCAAACACAGGATTTAAAAACAACCTTTCCTAAAAGATGTGTTATTAAATTCTGAGTTCAGGGATACTAGATACTTATGTCCTATCTTGTTCCTATGGGAAGAAATGCTGGAAGCCACTGTAGCCAGCATCCCCCATGTTAATCTATGGAGCAAGATAGCCTTACAATAGTGAAAAACGAAAATGGCTGTAATTCACTACCAGAGCATGTCACCTGCACTAGTACATGCTCTACCTTTTACATACACTGCACCCTGCCCAGGGGGGTACCTGGGGCCTTCCATAGGGGTGACTGATGTGCACAAAAAGGGAAGGGTTAGGCCTGGTCAGTGGGGACACTGACCAGGAGGACATGGCAGTTTCTAAACTGCACATAGGCACTGCATTGGCAGGCCTGAGACATTGTTTTAGGGCTACTCATGTGGGTGGCACAATCAGTGCTGCAGGCCCACTAGTAGCATTTGTCATCACCAGCCCTGGCACACCCAGTGCACTTTACTAGGGACTTCATGGCGACACAAATATGCCAAACATGTATATCCAATCAGAATAACACTTTACATAGGGAGCACTTACACTCTGGCACTGACCAGCAGTGGCAAAGTGTCCAAAGCATCTAAACCAGCAAAAACGAAATCCAGCACAGCATCAAAAATACAGGAGGTAGAGGCAAAAAGATAGGGGAAAACCACGCGAAAGATGCCAGGTCTAACAGATGCAATGAAAGAAAGAACAATTTTGGTTCAAGCAGTCTCAGATTAGAATTCTTAGAGACTGTTTATTAATTTTACGGTCCCGAATTCGGTTATTAGAGAGAATGTATTTATTTATTTATTTGTTTGTTTTATAGAGTGTGCAATTGCCTGAAGGTGGCCTGATGCTAGCAGAAAATACACTCAAAACAGCAACTCACATACTCAATGGCTTCAGGTAAAGCCTATGTTAACAGAGGGTTTTTTAGAGCCCTGCAAAATTTTAAGATATTTGGCTCTAGGCGTAACTCGGATGGCAGTCTAGAACTGTATGCCTGAGCAGTAGCCACATAAAAAGCACATTCTACCAATCTTGCTCTCCCATATATAGGTACCATGATCAGACAGGCAGAGGTCAAGCTCAGCAACCTGGGAGGAATGTACTTTTAAAAACATATCAGATATGTACTGCTCCTGAAACAGAAAATTGAGATACCCAATATCATTGCTGGCAAAGAAGTCTTGCATCTCTTTCTACTTCAAGTGTACAGCGTCACCAGTCATAACCAATATTACTAGCCTCAGCCGCATTGAATGTACGATGTACAAGGCACCACAAGGAGATGTTTCATAATTGTGTAACTTCCTGCATCTCCTGCGCTGGTTCTGCTGCTTTGCGTGTGGTCACATGATGCATTGACTCTGCATGAGGGGATAATGAGAAATGTAGTCCCACCGAGTAAAGGGAATTGTAGTTCCACTGTGTTGGTTATATTTGCCTTGCTGCTTATCTTTTATTTTCCGGACCAGCTACAGGGACCAAGTTAGATCCGCCAAACAAAATACCTTAAATCCTGGTTTGTGGTGTGTTGCAAGAATCCGCATCAAAGATGCATCGTGCAGCCAAAGGAATGCAGTAGTTCAGAAATGCGATAAGTCTTCAATGCAAGAGCCTTCTTCAGTGTTGAGGGTCCCGTCGACGGGCCTTGTAATGCACAGTCCGGTGTCGAGGATGCAACGTGCAGTTAGGGCGATTCACTTGTTCCAAAAAGCTGCAAAAATGCGGCCCATGCAGGTAAGAGTGAAGGGCCAGGTTGGGGGGGGGGCATTCGCCAGACAACCATGAGAGATAATGAAATAAATAATTACATTTCCCTCGTGGTCGTATGTCGAAATCTCCCCTTTCCCCCAACCTACAAAACTGCCCCACCGCTCTTACCTGCACAGGCCGTGGCTAGTAGTACGACATCCTAGTCGGGCATTCTGTCAATGAGGGATGGAGGGCCTGTGCTGAGAATGCGTTCTGATGGGGCTGTGAAGGCATTGCAGGTCGTTGCAATGAGTCAAATCCACGCAGCAGCTGCAGAGGAGAAGTGTTGTTTCTGTTAGATCAACATAGACTGGCAGAGCACCTTATGCCAGCTTTCAAGGGTCCAGAGCTGGAGTGGCACCACTTGGCAGGGTAGACTCACAGATGACAGAGAACAGGTGCAGGTGTATGGTGGGTGGAAGCCTGCTGTGTCACTGAGGCTTCAGATCAGGAGGCCAGTCAACTAGCCCTTGGAGTCACTCTGGGTTGTGGTTTCAAGAGATGCAGGTCCAGTCCTTCTCATCCAGGAAAGAGGGCAGCAGGCAGCAGGTCCAGAATTGTTCTCAAGAGCTGGTATCGGAGGTCTAGTATTTATTCCCAATTGCACCTTTGAAGTGGGGAGAAGCTTCTATAAGTAGTCCTTTGAAGTGCACAGGGGCCCTGCAGTCCTGTCCCTGGCACTAGACTAACTGCAGAGGGCATACAGCATTTTGTGAGGAGTTAGGAGACAACCTATTCAGGTATAAGAGGGGCTGCAGCCAGCTCCTTCCTCCCATCCAGCCAGTGATGGCCCATCCAGTCACACCTAAGCTCCCCATCCAGCCAATGATGGCCCATCCAGTCACACCTAAGTTCCCCATTGTGTGTGGCTGTCTATGAGGAATACACAAAGCCCCACTGTCAACCATACCCAGTCATGTAACCTAGTACAAGCTGTAGGCACCATATGGCTAAACAGGAAAATGCCAAAATGTTTTAAATGTGGCATTTTCAAAATTGCCTTTTAAAATCCAACTTCACCATAAGGAAGGATTTTTAATTCCAATTCCAGAGACACCAAACATAAACTGCTTACCTGTTTCTATTTGGAAATTATATTTATACAATGTAATAAGGTAACTCAAATATTATCCTATGAGAGAGGTAGGTCTTGCAATAGTGAAAAACAAATGTAAGAGTTTTTTCCTTCAGGGACATGTAAAGCTTTAATGCACATGTCCAAATTTTTAAATACACTGCACCCTGCCCTCTTGACCTACCCTAGGAGTGACTTATATGTATTAAAAAGAAAGGTTTGGGCCTAGCAAAAGGTTTATTTTGCCAGGTCAAAAAGGCACACACGCAATGGCAGGCCTGAGACATGTTTAAACTGTTACTTAAGTGGGTGACACAATCAATACTGCAGACCAACTAGTGGCATTTAATTTACAGGCCATCGGCACAGGTAGTACCACTTCAGTAGGGACTTCAGGGATGTGGAATTCCTATAGCCCGATGGCCCGGACATATTGTTTGGGGTCAAGGCACAACATGTTTCCATGTGTTTTTTGTCCTTAGGACAAGTAGGCCAAACCCCCTGCTGCACAAACCCTTTGGCTGGAAATTTGCAGTACCACATTATGGATCACGGAAGGGCACTGTCTGCAGTTTAGGTAATATTTTTGTCCATATGTTAATGCTGGTCAAACTTGTATCTATGGTTCATTAATAGAAAGCCTTTTTTATTAGGGTGAGTGCTCTACGTAAATGTTGTAAGCTCTGACTGCACTACTGACACTGGTTCCAGTATAAAAATGTGTACACACGTTGCTCTCTGAAGTGGTGCAAATATTTGCAGAAGCTTGAGAGCAAGAATAATGATTCTTTGCTTTCAAAATAATATGTTCATAAAAAAAAGAAAGCGGGATAAAAAACATTTTGCTAAACTACTGTCAAATTTCAGGTACCATTTCTTTGCAGCATCATTTAGTAATATATGTTGATGCATTCAAGTATTTTCCAAAAATATTCATAACGGAAAATCAGTGTAACCAGTTTCAATAAGATTATGGAAAACAAAAATAAACAAGCATTAGCAAAACCAGTAGGTCTGAAGATGGTGGTTAGCTTTTTAATTTCGTCAATAAATGACTTGTTTTGCCATGGTTTTCGTAAAACCTTATTGGTGTGTGAGAGCTGTCGGGCCCTCACTATTATAACACTATTATAACAAACACTGGCAAAAGCAAAAAAATATTTTTGGTCTAAAAAAGGAAACACTGCCACAGCAGTTACTGGCACTGAACAAAACTACTTTGTGTGGCGATATGCCCCTTGTGACATAGCAGAATGCTGTCACTCACAGTGAAGCTAGCCAATACAGAGAGACAGCATTTTAATAAAAGCAAAAGGTCATGGTCAACACCAGGTCAAATTAGGGGCCCAATTATTAAAGAAAGTCTTAAACGTGCACCCATGGTATATGCCATTGCATTAAATGCTGCTATACAGCTTTTGTGAATTCCCAAGAACTTACAGAAGTAGGACAAGAAAAAGCACTTTTAGAAAATATTTGTGAACTGCAGTTTAGCATAAACAAATATGCACGTGTAGATTTGCTCATGAGAAAATCTAATTATTTGCGGGTTCACTTTCCCGCCAACCACTTTTTTTCCTAACTCTGGAAGAAGGTATACCTCTACCATTGTCAGGTGTAAATTTCCAATGTTTCTCAGTATGGGAAAAGATTAGAGAAGAGTTGTGGAAAACCCTTAATAGATGCAAGTAAGTAGGTTTGCATAGACTAAAAAGGGCATTCTAGCTCAGGAACCAGTGCTTACCACTAGCTTCAGCCCCAGTATGTAGATCTGTGGAAATCTAGCAACATAAAGGGATTGCAAGTATTCTAACACTACTATGGTATGAGCCCTGCATAATCAGAGAGGCTATATCAGAGCTCTTTATATAATGAGATTGCTGCCATAATTTTTCACCGCCCTACATGGCACCAAAGGGACAAGTGGATTTTGTTACAGGACAAGTAGATTTATGAAACAACCTGCCCCATGGACCAGTAGATATTTTATTAAATTCCACACCCTTGGGCATACAAGAAAATTAAAGATGCCAACTGGGTATAAGCCAATCTTGTCATGTTTTAAGGAGAGACTGCAAGCACTTTAGCATTGGTTAACAGTGGTAAAGTGGGCAGTTATAAGGTCAGCCAAAACAAAGTCAGCAAAAACAGGAGGTCTGAAGGCAACACGTTAGGGGGAAAAACCACACCAAGGATGCCAGGTCTAACTCAGATGTTCTGCTATGCTACCTTGCACACCACATACAATCGATCCTCAGGTACTGGAGATAATAAACATTTACGGGACCACTGTGACCTACATATTAGCTGGTCAGAAGCAATACTGTTTCACCTAATGTTGTGGGAAGCCGAATGGAATTAAGTGCCCACTCTAGATTTCAGGGACAGGATTCCAAAATCTGGGGATATATGTCACCAAAGACACTGAGACCTTTAAGGACAAGAATTTGACCACCTTTCTTGTTGAATAGGAAGCAGATGGGCCAGGATGGTGAGAGATCTGACTCTCCCTGCTGGGAATTGCAGAACTTTACAAAATGAGTTTCAATTCAGATTTTAGTTTATTAGTTAATAAAAACCATAAATGTGCACAATTTCCGCAATCAGAAAATCATACTTTCATCTACAACAAAAAACAACAGTTGAACAATTTAAGATCAATAAACCAAGGGGCAGATTTACAAGCCCCTTGCACCACTTTTGCTCACTTTTCCCATGTTAAAAATGACGCAAAAGTGGCGCAAATGCCTTGTAAATAAGCCCCCAAGTCTGAATCAAACTCAGAGAAATCATACAAAAATGCAATGTGCGAGTTTTGGGAACATAAACCATGCTAGGGGCAAGGCATCATTGAAAAAAAGTGCCTTGTGTCAACGTTCAGGCGCATGAAACAAACACAGGCATTTACAGATAGCCTACTACTCAAAGAAGCATAAACAATAATTAATTTCCCATAGACCTGAATGTGGGGTACTTGAAGTTGGTTGTCAAATCCTGCCATAGTGACAAGAGGCACAAAAAGAAGAAGAGGAAGATCTTATACAATCAAATAAGGGATGAAAAGCTTACATAAATTGTGAGCAGAAGCTACCATGTGTACATACAGCATTATAACATACTCCCAAATATTTAATTGAAACTGACCGAAGCTAGACAGCCAGAAATACACGGGATAGGGGACAGTGGGGCACATGCATCAAGCTAAGCAATTGCGATTCCTTATTAGCAATTATTAAGGAACCGCTATTAAGGAATTGCAATTGCCTATGCATGAAGGTTTTGCAAAAATATTTGCGATTCCTACACATTTCTTAATTGCGAATCGCAAATTGCGATTCACAATTAAGTAATGTCTCCCCATTCACTCCTACGGGCCTAGGGGCCCAAAGAAATGAATGGGAAGCCATTCGCAATTTGCAAGTACCACATAGGAACTCGCAAATTGCGAATGCAATTTGAAGGGTGGTAGGTGGCCTTAAATCCACCCTGATGCACCCATAAATTTGGCATGTATGCTCATGTGGTGCACACATTTGCCCTAAGGGTGTATGTGTGCACCACATGGCACTTTGAAAAATGCACTTTTGTGCATTTTTTAAAGTTTTTGCAATTTACCATCAACTTGCAGTTGATGGTAATTAGCATTTCCTAAATGCGAAGTCGAATTTAGGAATGCCTTTGATGCATCCCAAATAGGATCTCGCAATTTGCGATTTCCTAAAAGCATTCGCAATTTAGGTAATCGCAAAATTTGGATTACCAATATTGCAAATTGTTTTTTGTGTGATGCATCCCAATTGCCTAAATACCGGTTGCAAAGGGGCTGATTCTGCAAATCGGCCTATTTGCGATCAGTATTTAGGTTGATGCATGTGCCTCAGTATTCCTTGCAGCCTTCTCCTAGCAACCTGCCCATTTGACTAATTCACAACAAAACCAACAGCCCATAGTATCACTCTCCCTGCTGGGTATGACAGCACTTTACAGATTGATACCTCCCAAGATTTCTATATGTGTTCTAGAATACCCCATACCAGGTACCTGATATTTACATTCAAAAAGTTGAGACTAACACACACCCAAAGTGGGATGCTGGAAAGCCTGGGATCGAATTGCCCACCTTATGCTGATGGGTGTATGAGGGATGGATTGGCACATTGGATCTCAAGAACTACTACAGGGCATCTCAAATAGTAAGAGCCATCAGTGACGACAGATAGGACAGTAGGGCCTAGCGGATGCCCAATAAAATCTCCAGACCTTACCAACACACTGATAAATTCCTGGCAGGCTTCCAACAAAATAATGGGATTTAAGGGCACGCTTTCCCTGGATACGCACACATTGGACTCGGAGATACTGAGAGATCTGAGAAAGCATGATGGGTTTTGTAATTTGGGATAGTATTGGTATTTCAAAACTGGGGGGCATCTGAGTAGCGGACGGACTGACGCCATTTTTAGTACTCCCACAGGAATAGAAACTTGCAGATTCCCAGCACTATAGATATGAACAGGTCAAATACACGCTAGCAAAATACTGCCTACACCTTCCAGAGGGATGTATGATGTTACAACGCATACATTCACAACGCATACCATTACAACAAAACTTTTACCACGCATGATCCATTACAACGCATGCCATTACAACGCAGCTGTAATTACAACGCATGCCATTACAACGTAAGTATTGGTAAGTATTATTTTTTAATTAATGGGAATGTAATAGTAGTGTAAGAGTTGGATAGTGTAGGGGTTATAATTACTATTCTAACTCCAGGGGGGCGTAATAGTAGGGTAAGTGTTGGATGTTGTAGTGGTTAAAATTTAATTAAATTCTTACCCATATTACGTTGTAATGGCATGCTTTGTAATAGCAGCTGTGTTGTAATGGCATGCTTTGTAATGGCATGCGTTGTAATGGATCCTGCGTTGTAAAAGTTTTGTTGTAATGGTAGTGCGTTGTTTTAGTTGCGTTGTAATGGCTGTTTCCCTTCCAGAGACAAAAGACCAATCCCCATTGGAGTAAAGAGTACTTTTAGAGCCATTACACATACACCTCATATCCCTAGTGTATAGTTCACTCATAAACAACATCCCAGTTATTCTCACTGAGTGAGGTAGCCATCAGGATAGGGTTCAGGCTGGTCCAATGAAAAATCATCTACCAATCTTTCAATAGAAGGAAATGGCTAGTATGGTTCGTCAGTGAAACCACCAGGTTGGAGTGTGCATACATATCTCTTGAAAAAGCATTCAAATTCAGATCTAATGGAACAACGTCAGGGATAAGATTGCCAGAATGATTGAGAAGAAATATGATTTGCAGCAGTACTGGAGGTCTGGAGAGACTTGACTATGCCAAAATACAATGAATATTTAGTAACATGGCCAGATGAGACAATGAATATTTAGTAACATGGCCCTATCGATGGTCAGAAGAGACATAAGACCCACTTTAGAGACTTGGGGGCGTCACTTTTGCACCACTGGTGCGTCACTTTTTGTGACGCACCAGCAGTGTAAAAAAAGCGCCTTGTTGCGCCACATTTACAAAGTGACGCATCTAGGTAGATGCGTCACTTTGTAAACACCTGCGCTACATTATACATGAGCCAGGTATAATGTTTGCAGGGAGGGTGTTTCCACGCAAGAAAGGGTCATAGAAGTGACGCAGTGAAATCTACCAGATTTCACTGCGCCACTTCTAGGACTCAAATGCGTCAAAATCTTACGCCTGCCTCATAGCAGGCGTAAGGCTGACGCAAGCCCTTTCACATGGGGATAGCCCCATGTGAAAGGGCACATTGCTGGGGCTGTGTCACTTTTGTGACACACTCTAGCAATGCATCACTTTTGCGCCATACAGATACGTCAGAAATACTGACATATCTGTAACTCCTTGCGACATGATGCGTCATACAGTAAATATGACGCATTAGGTATGTCACAAGGAGGGCGCAGTGAGAAGTGACGCATCGCTGCTTTCATGCAGTGATGCCTCATTTCTCATAAATGAGGCCCTTGGTGCAGAGATATCGACTGGTGCATGGTGGCCAAAAAAGTGGTGTAAGCAGCTACTGACTACCCCCACACACACACACACACACACACACACACACACACACACCGACTGCCCCCAAAAATCTGAAATGATTATGGAGTCTCCTATGCCCTTCAGAGGAGGCCATGGACAGAATTCCATGGCCTTCTTTGAAGGACATAAGAGGAGAAGGCTAGACAGAGCTATCTCTGAAGGAGTGAACTATAGCAGGACAGAGGCACAGGAGAGGAGAAGGGGAACGCCCTGCACAAACTTACATAATGGAACTGTCAACTAGAATAAGAGGCCAAAGTGCCAAAGAAAACGATAACTGTGTTCTGAAACTTTGTTGCTGACGCATGCCTGTACTGCTTTGAAAATTATTGCAAGGTTTTAGAAAAAAAGAAACTCGTGTTGAAAGTATGAGTAGAGGACAGTAACTGAGCTAGAGAAAGGGAGGGGGAGTAGTGACGAAGGAAACAGTGAGGCTATTGCATTTAAGAAGAGGAAGGAGTGTGAATGACAACAAAGAGTTCTAAAGAGTAGTTGTTGGAATTCTGTAAGAGACAGGAGAGAACAGGGACTATTTGGGGGGAAGAGAGTATGATACATAGGCTACAACTAGCAGGAGGTGTCATGTTACCAGTAAAGTCTGGTGCTGCCCTGTTGCTCCAGCTATGTCTCTGATCATTGCACTCCGCAGGCCTCCAATGCTTCTGCTGCTGCAGGGCAGCGATTATTACTAGATCATCCTCACTTGCTTTGCTAGTGAAAGAAGTACGTGGCAATTATTAAAATTATCGCTGTTTTAGCGGCTGGAAACTGCCGCTAAAATGGCGATAATGGGTTTGCTAATATGCGTTATAGAATTCCAATAGAAGTCCAGGTTAGAAATGCAGGACATCTAACCTGGGCTTCTATTGGAATTCTATAACGCATATTAGCAAGCTCATTATCGCCATTTTAGGGCAGGTTTCTGCCGCTTAAACGGCGATAATTTTAACAAGGTTCTTGCTAATATGCCCCTACATTCTACTGCACTTATTACTTCACAAGCACCGGTGCACAGCACAACTATGACAGCAGAAGGGAAGTGGAGTGGGAAACACGGAGAGCAGTGAAAAAGCAAAGAATGTTCGAAAAGCAGGGTAGAAAAGTAAAAGCAAGTCCTGCAGTTCACAAAACCATAGACCTTGGAACTTCTAAATCCAAAGATATAATATACAAATGGGGCGGTACCTCTGTTATGGCGGAGGAGCATCGCCCCCTCCCCCCCCCCCCTGCTGGAAGCAGCAGACCAAAACATAAAATAAAATAACGAAAAAGGAAATATTTGAAACTGCTTTATTATCAGTTTGCTTGACCTGTAGGAGCCAGAGTCATCATCCGAGTCTTGGGGACGGGGCCATCAGCAACAGGAGTGATGGGCGCTGGGCACTGCTGGCAGTGCTAATGTTGGTTTGGCTGGCTGTCTCAGGACGGCCAAACCAACATGCGCACTGACAACTCCCCAACCCGAGCTGCATTGCCGGGTGGAGAGAACAGCAGGCGCATGCTTCCATTCCCCTTTGGAGTGGGAAACAAGCCTGAAGTAGGGGAGTCTGGGAAGCTGTGCTCATGGGAACTGCAGTTCCAGAAGCAGAAGAGTACCGAAGCGTGGGAGAAGAGGATCATAGAGGCAGCGGCCGGAAGCAGGAAGGCAAGTTTATTTAGTTTTTGTTTTCTCCCATGCTGCCCAGGTGCTGCCCCACTTGGTATTGGCAGCAGCCGCCACTGATACAAAAGGTACTTTGTGAGTTTGAAAATGTATAACAAAACAAGTGCACCTTGTGACTTATTGCTATTTTTGATAGTGAGTGGCTTTATAGTGATGTAGCAATTGTTCTAAGTGCAGTTGCGACAGCAAACCATTTTTGGGATACCAAGCTGTTCATGAAAGATGGAAAACTCACACTTTGAGGCTGACAGCTATGGGCATCTGTGAGAGGAGATTGTGCTCCAGGTGGCCACCACATACTCCCCCAATGTCATCTTGTAACATTCCATGAATGTGCATTGATAAAATGAGGCACCAATAGTTGGGTTAAAAGGGGATGGCTGTACTTCAATTGGTTCAAATAATTCCTTACTAATAGAAACCATCAGTTAAGGCTCAGCCCATTTATATCTACAATTGCCCCTTTGATGTGATCCAATAATTATCACTCTCAATCATTTCGACTCACCCATCATGGCGAATCTAAACAAAAAACATTGTTGGCTATTTTATGCATGCAGATAAAACTCAAACACACATTAAAATTCTGGAAGAAAATAAGAATACCAGGAAAGTTCACATCTGCCCCCACCACATTTGGCTATGTCGGAAAGCCTTCAAAACAAACTAAGCTCCAAATCATTTGTTCCGTAAAAGCCTGAGTCCCCGGCCGTGATCTGGTCCTCTCTCTTGGCCACCTTCTATCCCCCTCTGAATCTTTCCAAAACCTTGGGTCAACCTACAGAATAAACTCAGCATTTCCACTACATTTCTCTCATCATAGCTGTGGCCTCTCTTGAACATTAACTGCTGGTAAGAGTGGTATAATGTTATCCTAGCGAAAACCTTCATGAAACTTCAGAGTGCAAATCTTTGATGCTCGATACATCTTCACCACGAAGGTTTCTGACCACATCACCCCAGCTTCATAATACCTCCACTGGTTTCTCGTCAAACTAAGGATTGAATGTACAACCCTTTGCTTTTTACACAAAACCTTACACGTCACAGTCCTAGACTACCTTCCCAAACTCTTCACTCGATGTAACTTGACCACATACCGCAGGTCGACCTCCCAAGACTTGGGGCCATATTTTCAAGAACGGTGATAACATTATCGCAGCTTAAGCGGCAGGAAACTGCAGCTAAAGCGGCGATAAGAGGCTTGATAATATGCCCTTGTCTATTCCCATAGAAGCCCAGATTCACACCAGAACCTGGGCTTCTATGGGAATTCACAAGAGCATATTATCAAGCCCCTTATCGCCACTTTGGCGGCAGTTTCCTGCTGCTAAAGCGGCGATAATGTTATCGCTGTTCTTGATAATATGGCCCCATTTCTTAATATGGTGATCAGTGTGAAATGATTCGGGGACAATTCTCTGAACCAAGAATGACCCTCCCTCTTTGTCTCTATTCAGCCATCTCGATCCCACTGTCAACATCAGCTCCTGCTGCAAACAACAGAAGATTCACTTCTTCCTCTAAGCAATCGCATGTTCACCCATCTGTGCCGTTGTCGCATGCGTGTCCTACAGAAAAACAGACAGATAGATAAATAAAATGAATGGCGTTACTGCAGCATTGCACATTTTGTATCAATATGTGTATTGGTGAGTAAGCAGACATTGCGTTTGGGATATATGTACATCACTGCAGAATTGGCACAACTAGACTGTAATGCAGACATTTGATAGATAATTATTTTCCTACCACCTAGGGGTAGTAATACTAGTAATTGCGGTCATCGGCACTGGTTGTGGGAGTAAGGTCTGATGCATAGAATGTCAACATAAGTTGACTACCTAGATATTGATTAATGTGATTCCAAATGGTTGTATTTTCCATTAAAATTCCCAACAAATAATAGGTGACTAATAATGATGAAGTTCTGTTTAAACCATATTTAATATGATGTATGCTATTGCCTGGATGCAAAGTTAAAGTAAGTGGCATAACTTAGAGCAAATATACACTCACCTCCACAGTAATTTGCTTTTCAGTCCACTGCGGTTAACCAATTTTACCATACCAATTTATTTTAAAAGTTGCCATTTGCACAATGCTTCAACAAAATGCTTGGAGTTGATCCACAACCTTCTGAAGACTTTTCCTCAATAGAAAACCTCACCTAGAAAAAAAGAACAGCCATCAACCATGAAAGCATATGTCCACTCAATCAAGCAGGCCTGTGTTATTTGGGACACTTGAAGCATTTGACTCACTAGCATTAAGGCCCATGCCATCTTTGACACTGCCATTATCTGCATCCACAACCTATGATTTTTAGGTCTTGCCTGACCCAGCGCTTGCGCTGGTCTGGCGAGACTTTAAGTAAGGGCTTCAAAAAATGCTACGCCGGCCACAAGCCTGCTTGTATGTGCGCGGTCGCATGCTTTAGTGGAGGCGCCATATGGCATTCCTCATGCTCATTAAGCGCATCGCTTGCTGCATGCTTGTTTTAACTTTGAACGCGAGGCGCGCGCGCGGCCAATGCTTGTTTCGTGACTTAAGGATTATTAAGGAAATCTTAACGTGAAACTGGACAATGTTCACAGTGTTTATTTCTGATTGCAGCGGCTGCTTCATGTCCGTTGCACCATTCAGGGAGTCCTTTCTTTGGCGCTTTCATGAGGACATGATGAGGAAGCTGGAAACTTTTGGCACATTCTCTTTAACAGCACTGTGTGTTGGCGACTGGTTAGTCGATTAGATCTATGTAGAGCTTTAGATCTCAAAGCGCTATGGTGGGTGCAGCAGTTATAGCTCATGAAATATGGGGTGCAACTCACAAGGAGAGGGCAGGTTTGAGTGCACATTGGCTGCAATCGAACTAACTCTTACGATGATAGGCTGTGTGTATCCATTATCAGCACTCAGTCTTCGCTAAGTGATCTTGTTTTGATGTTGTGTCAATGCTTTGCTGTGCCCGTTTGACTTACACTGTGCTTTCCCTTTTCCCAAACTCAATGTTTGTATTCTTTTATTTTGAGATGATTTTAGTATTACTGTCACACACACAACCACAAACACACACAACCACACACACAACTACAACCACACACACAACCACAACCACATGCACAACCACACACACAACCACACACAACCCCACACACACAACAAAACACACACACAACCACAACCACACACCCAACCACACACTAAACCACACACACAACCACACACACAACCACACACACACAACCACAACCACACTCACACCCACACACACAACGACAACCACACGCACAACCACACACGCACACAACCACACACACAAACAACCAACCATCCACATAACCACACACACAACCACACACAACCACACATACAACCACACACACACACAACCACACACACACAACCACACACAACCACACACACACAACCACAACCACACACACACAACCACACACACGCAATCACACACAACCACACACAACCACACAACCACACATACAACCTCACACACAACACACACACAACAACACACACACAACCACACCCACACACACACACAACCACAACCACAACCACGCACACACACAACCACACACAACCACACAACCACACAACCACACACAACCACACACACCCCACCCCCCGGCCACTCACTGCCTATCAGCCTCCTCTCAGCCAGGTAGCGCGATCGCGATCAGTTTCACTTTCACGCGATCGCGATCAGTTTCACTTTCACGGCCACGTTTGCCGTGAAAGTGTTCGCGTTTCTAGTTTTATTCAGCATTCACTCTTGTTTCCTAGTGCTTGACAATCCAATCTCTACAATATTTAAGCAGCTTACATGTCTCCTGTCAACCGTACTACTCCATGCATTTTCTCCAATCCACATAAATATCAATGGTACAGACAAAGGTAACCAGGTTTCTTGTCCTTCCTTCAAGCAATAATGAGAATAAAAGTCCACATTTGTAAAGCGCACAATCACCCGTAAGGGTCTCTAGGCGCTGGGGGCCGTCGGGAAGATTAAGCAAGCTATTGCCCAGAGTCACATGGTGCTGGGCTAACCTGCCGCCCGAGCCGGGGATCGAACCGTGGTCCCCAGATTTCAGCGTCAGTCGCCCTGGCCGCGGCGCCACACCTCTCCCAGGTAAACGAAACTGCATTCGTGGACCCACTTAGTTTTAAACAGCAAACAGTTATTCGAATTGGTTTCTTTCACACAGGTTGTGTCTTAGGAGAAGGGCAGTGGCACTCGCATGGCACTATACGCTAGTGTGCTCAAAAGAGTACTTTAAAAAAAATGTTTTATGAAAAATGTACTCTTTTAAAAATTCTGATTCCACCAGAATCCGAGTCCTCCCCAACATCCAGTTTTTTTGGCTGTCAGCAGTAAAAAGGAGACCAATATTGCCCCCATTTCTATTATTCTGTATCCTCTGTTCAATTCTCGTGTGCTTTTCAACTTGTTGCTAGTTCATTGCAAATCTCACCAT
Organism: Lissotriton helveticus; assembly: GCF_964261635.1. Lineage (NCBI taxonomy): Eukaryota > Metazoa > Chordata > Amphibia > Caudata > Salamandridae > Lissotriton > Lissotriton helveticus. Next base: position 1,915,840,257 of record NC_136065.1, read on the forward strand.
TACTAATTCAAATTGTGTTAGCTTTGGCTTATTGGCAATGCAAACTTTATCTCAATAAGTTGCTGTAACAAGCTGCAAGTCTGCTACGGAAGCCCATTCATTTGCTAATTATTTTCCACATAAGGTTGCAAGACCATAAAGTGGAGTTTTCGGGATTTTGAATAGTTTCTTGTTTGAAGATGTTACTCTCTGCGCACCCCACTCCTGTACTAAGATTCTGAGTGACATGGCACCCGCCTTTCAGAGGTTCTTGCATCCACCCAAGTCTGACCTGGCACTGGTGCGTCCCAGCGATCTCCGCACCTCCTTCTAGACCCCAGCTCACTACTGTTTGCAGTCTGTCACTCACCCCTCACCTCCCTGGCACTCACCCTTCACCCCTCAGACCTGGCAGTCACTCCTTGCACCTGGCACTCACACTTCTCCCTCTCTGGCACTCAGCATTGTCTCTCCATGACACTCAACTGTCATCTCACTGACATCACCCTCGACCCTCCTGGTACTCATACTTACGCACCCTGGCACATATCCTTCACCTCCCTGACACTCACCCATGTCCCTCCTGGCATTCACTACTCGCCCCCTTGGCACTCACCCTTCACCTCCATGGCACTAGCCCTTCACCCCCCTGGCCTTGCAGCTACCCTTTACCCCTTGCACTCACCCTTCCCCTCCCGGGCACTCAACTTTGACCCTCCTGACTCTTACATCACACCTCCATGGCACTCAATCTTCATCTCCCTGGCACTCACCCTTCATTCCCCTGACCTGTCACTCAACCTTCACCACCGTGGCACTAGCCCTTCACCCCCTTGGCCTGGCAGCTACCCTCACCACTGGCACTCATACTTCTCCTTCTCGGCACTCACCCTTCCCCTCCCTGGCACTCTCCCTTGACCCACCTGACTCTTGCGTCTCATCTCCCTGGCACTCACTCCTCACCTCTCTGGCACTCACCCTTCACCCCCATGATCTGACAGTCACCGTTGTCCCTCCTGGCATTCTCTCCTCACCTCCCTGCCGCTCACCCTTGACCCTGCGGCACTAGCCCGGTTTCCCCCAAGAACAAAAAATAACAAGCTTTGGCATAACCAATAGGTCTCGCCTTTGGGACCTTATAAGTGTTTAGCCACGCAACAATTAATGTAGTGGTTGCACCAAGGATATTGTGCTACATAACTAAATACTTAGAAGGTCCCAAAAGCGACACCTATTGGCTATGCCAATGCTTGTTTCATCTTATAGTCATCTGTAAATCTTTAACAAATTCCATCAGAGCCTACTCTGCTTACACTTTCGACATGCATCAAAACCTCCCTTTCTTACATTTTCACATGTATAATCCCATCGTTACTTGGTTACTTTCCATTTCCCACATTTTCACGTGTGCTATCAGAGCCTGACTTGGTTACCTGAGACTTCCTTGCTTACTTTTTAGAACTCCCTTTCCTACCTTTTTTCACCAGTCCAGTCAAAACCTCTCTGGGTTACCATTTCCTTCATCCTCCTCCTACACACTAAGGGGCATATGTACAAGGAGTTAACGCCGCCGTAGCATCCATTGTCTGAAGTTACGGCTGCTTTTTTTTAATCGCCTTATTTACAAGTTGGTGCATACCTAAGTAAGTGACAGTTTTCTGAGGAAAACCTAAATTTTTAAGATTGCTTCTTCTGTTAGCGGGAATTAACAAAAATGAGATGCAAGGTAGGCAAAAACTGCGTCTAACTCCACTTAGCGATATTTACTAGGAATTCCTTGTATGGTACAAAAGCAAAAAAAATGCCCCTAACTGCAGTTAGAGACCGTTCTTTAAGACCAGAAAATAGCTGGACTTAAAAAATGGTGCAAACACTTGGGGCCTCATTTTAGAATGTTTTGGTGCTGGACAGCGCTGCAAGGAATGTTGCTGGGATGCCCTGCCCCAAAACTACAGGGAAGGAATGCGCACCATCAATAAGATAGGGCGCATTCCTGGGCCTCATTCATGAAAAGTTTTGCATCGCTGTGACAAAACAGCGCTGCAGCACTTTTCACTACGCCCTTCTTGCAACACCATGAAGGCACTGTATTCACTGTACGGAGCTTCTTGTTGCAGGTAATGACAAATACGCCGGGAATCCTGATGTACCTGTCAGCGCTAAAGTCACACATTGCTGCAATTGTGTCACAAGCATGACACAACTCCAGCATTGCATGGGGACAGCCTATCCCTGTGGCACTGCCATGAGGCAGGCGTAAGGTACTGACGCAGTGGCAACCTACAATTGTTGCAGTGAAATCTGATGGATTTCACTGCGCCACTCCTATGAGGCTTTGTTGTGTGGAAACGCCCACCCTGCATACATCATACCTGATGCAGGTATAATGTGGCACAGGGCTTCACAAGGTCATGCATATGCCTAGATACGTCACTTTGCAAATACGGCGCAATTTGGTGCAAGTATCACGCTGCAAGTACGTCAAGGAAATTACGCAGTGGCAGGGTGAAACTGTCAGAAGGGGCTCATGAATAAGTCCCCCTATCTTTTTCTCCTACGCTGGCACACAATGGCTGCCTTACGCCAACGTAGGCACCCTTGCGCCATGGTGCAAGGGTGACTGTATTGCGGAGTTGATTGATAGTGTGGCTCCATCACTTCTCGAGACGTATGCAGGGGCGTCTGGACTAGTGAAGGGCGGGAGTGAACCAGTTGGCCTTCTTCAAGAGTTGTTTGCCTGGTCTTTTCTTGAGGGGTACGAGGGTGTCAGTGCAGTTGGAGATCCATCGGTGGAGGTTGCGCACTGCAGTATTGTCGTCTGTAAGCGTTGGCGGAGTGGTGGTGCTGAGGGAGATGGTGAGAAGTTCTTCAGTTGCCTTGATCCAGCTGCGACGGGGGGGGGGGCGGCAGGGAATAATGACGGTGGTGTACAGTGGGCATGGTGAAGATGTGATGTATGCAATGATGCTCGTTCCGGGAGAGTCTGGTGGTGTGGCTGTAGTTGAAGTTCCCGCTGGCGGAGAAGACGTGCTCAAGAGGTGTCCAGCTATGTGGGTTGGTGGGGTGACTAGCTGCTTGAGTCCAATATTGGCGAGGTTCCTCAGGAGGAGGGTGGTGTTCTGGTAACTGTGGTTCTCCAGGTGGAGCTTGAGGTCTCCTAGTAGGATGTAGTCGATGGATTGGAGAGCCTGGCATGCAATGAGGCCTACAATGGCATTGGTGAATGTTGGTCCATAGCACAGGGGGCCTGTAGATGAGGGTGCCACGGAGGATGGTGTTGGGGTTGGTCCGGATCTGGAAGTGGAGGTGTTCCATGGTCACCGTTGGGTCAGTAAAGTCCTTGGTCAGTCGGAGTGTGCTTTTGTAGACGATGGCAATGCCTCCTCCTGGACAGTCGGGGTGGTCCTTGCGGGTGATTTAGTAGCCATCAGGGATGGCAATGGTGATGCCCAGTCCAGGACAGTGGTTGGTCTAGGTTTCCGCCAAGAATGTGATGTCTGAAGAGGTGGCGTCGAGGAGGTCCCAGGTGTCTGTTGCGTATTTGTCGAAAGACCGCACGTTGAGGAGGATGGAGTTGAGCCAGTCGGGTGCACTCTTGGTCAGCTGGGCGGCAAGAGGCGCTGGTGTGCTAATGTGGTAGAAGGTGCGTTCACAGTTGTTTAGGTGCAGGGTGCAAGGGTAATCTTCGGTGATGCTAGATGGCAGGCGGCGTGGTGTCCATGGTTGAGGGCGAGGGGGGTGCTGGTTTCGTAGTGTTGGAGTGTCCAAGAGGCAGGGTCCCTGGTGCTGGGCACGGTCCAGGTTGGACAGACATACATGGGCTTGCCTTTGGCTTCCGTTTAGAGCATTAGTGGCAAGCCTGCTGCACATGGCCGCACATCGTCTGCCAGTAAGTAGTGTTGCAGGGGGCTAAACAGCTGTGAGATGGGAAATGTCGAAGAGGACACTGGAGGGGGCGGGGATGCGGGTGATCGCAGCGGCAATGAGGAGGAGGATAGGGAAAAAGGAACTGCAAAAAAGCACAGGGAAATCAAAGCCGAACACAGCAAAGATTAAAAAAAATTAAGAAAAAGGTTGGAAAGCAACAGAGAAGAGCAGAAAGATGTACAGGAACAGCAGAAGAGAGGGACAGCAGGGCAGTCAAGCTGCAGAGCAGTGACGCTCTACCACTGTACCACCAGGGATGAGGCACAGGCAGGAGCCTGCACATGAAGGAGGGACATGAATACCTGACCTCCATGTCAGAGGAACCAGTAGCAGCTGATGGGGACAGCTGCAGCAGCAACCAGATGGTGCAGCGCTGTGAAAAGAGAAAGTCCACTAAGGGTTAGTCCCGCATACACCCAAAAGCAAACTAACCGGGGGCAAGGAAATGCAGCAACATCCGGTTGCCTTTTCGGATCTGGCAGTGGCGACCAGATTCTGTGTTTCCCAGTTCTGCAGCAAGTAACAGCAGATCGAGCTGCATACCCAAGGCCTGGGCCAGAAACAGCCCTCATGCGCCTGCACCCACTGCCACCAATGGCTCTGTGAATTGAGTGAGTTAATGGAGTCCCCCACCAATCTTATGCGGTGCCCTCAGTGATGTAGGTCAGCCGCAGCACGGGGATTGCTCAGGGCACAGTGTGCGTGACCCACAGGTGCTAAGCCTGTGCCCAAATTGCATATGTTCACTGAATGCGGAAGCCATTACATGCCCCATCATTGACTGGCGTTATACCGCGGCTTTAATCCAGGTCCCGACCTAAATAATTGCAGGTCCGGTTTACTTGGACTCTCCAACTCGATTAGACTACCAAGACGCCTTCCATCTGGAGATTCCAATCTCGATTTTGATTCAGAATTCTTGTTTACACCCCTTTGAGGAAGACTTGACCACTACAGGAGATCGGATCCTCCCGACCGATCGCTGTTTCCTTGTCAGCACCTTTATTGAGGCAACCATGTCCTGAGGATGGTCCCGAACAATTGAGGACCGAAATGTCGTCGACCCCACAGCGCAATTGCTGGCGCATCTTTTATTGTGGCTCTGTTTAAATTGTGATTATAAGTGTAAAGTCACTATAACTCTGTCACGCACTGAGTCACTCACTGTATATATTGTTCACTTTACGCACCTGCGCCGTTCACGCTGTTCACTATACCACTCGTGTCGCCACTGACTATTTGTACATATTTTGAGCACCAAGTTTATATCTGGTTGTCAACTGAAATGTTCTCGCTGTGCTGCCCGATTTGTACATATATGCCACTGTCATCTATCTTTTGTGAATTATAAGAATAATTTCAATAACTAATTGATTTGAATAAGTGTCTCCTTTATTCATGTTCGTGTAATGCCTTGTGCATACAATATTATTTGCCTTTTGAATATTACCTGTTGGGATACTGTATTTTGTTACAAATTGCATATGGGCATCCTCCGCTAGGCGTCCCACCTTCTCCTCACCCGGACATTGTCACTGAGGGCTCAATGTGCTGCACTCTCTCCAAATCTGTGACTCAGCCAGCAGGAGCCTCAGCCGGGTGGGATTGCACAAGCCTGGATACAGCTGTCACCACCAAGTCTGCTAGGGAACCTCCAGATGCAGATGTGGCAACAGAGCCCCCGTAGGCGCAAAGTTGCAATGCTCCCGCCACACACATTTGGCACAGCTCAAGGGCCTCACCCTCCACAGCGTCCGGCCAGCACAACATCCTACGTCCTGTGATGCAGAGAGGCGCGGCACACCATTGATAATCTCCTCCGTGCACCCTGTGGCAGTGGTGGATCGTAGTATGTGATGCAGACCTCCTTATATTGGTGAGCAGGAGCACCTCTACCGTTCACAGCTCCAAGGGGTGCAAGGCGGTCTTCTCACACAGGTCAGCAATATGTCTTCATGTGACCTGCCAGATGTCATCACCAGGTAAGGGTGATCAACATGCCTCAATGTCTACCGCCACATCCCAGCGACTCAACAGCACCTCCACATCCCACTCCGGGTCCCAGACACAGGCCCTGCGACGGCTCCGGGCCCCGGGGACTGTCCGTGCTTTCAAGGTTTTGGATGCCACGGTGTTGCAAGGAGTACTTAATGAAAAGTGATGCATCACTGGGTTGGCACAGTGATGCACCTTTTTTTCATAGAGGTAGCTCTGAATTTTCTCTTCCCATGGGACTCTGGCTGGTCATCCTGGCTGTTGGGGGGTGTTGATCTGAGCTGCACTTGTCCCTGGCTGCTCCATTCTGCATGCCATTGGTTTTATTACCTATTTTTCATTTGAGGTCGACTTATAGGCTATTGCTGCCTGTAGAAGCAACAAAAGTCACTTTGGGCTGACTAACATGCGTTTTTTGCCCCTAATGGGCCTTTCGTCAGTTTTCACCCGCTAAAGTCAGAACTTGTATTGCCTTCACACTAGCCTTACCGGCAGTTTTCATCATAGCTACCTGAAACTATCGCCATGTAGTGACGTATTTTAAATTCATTGTAACAGAGCAATCGTTTTTGGTGATAGGCCACGTTAAGAAACTGCCTTTCACTAGCATTAGTGCTAGTTAACGGCAGTTCTTGTACATATGCCCCTAATTGTCTTTCATTCTCCCCCTGAACTCCATTCCATCTGCCCCCTCAAACATCCCAACCAAATTCAATCCAGTCTATCGCTTTCAAACTTTTTTCCTACCCCCTTTGATCCTTTGTCTCCCACAAATCGTGTATTCCCACTCCCTCCTTACACAGCACCATTTATCTTGTGTCCTTGAAGATCCCTATTGATTGGAAACTTTATCCCCTTGGCACAAGACCTGTCATCATCATCTCGCCAATTATCTTCTTGTACCTCTTCCTTCAAACATTATGCAATATGGTTCAAAGTATGAAGTGCTGTTCTGAACAAATTCCAAAGCCTCCTATATAATAATATCATGGCCTCCAATGATCCCTTGGTAGCTTCAAAAATTTCCACCGAGAGAAACACCACATAACTGCTGCCAAACTCCTGAACAATTGCCCTTTCTCTTCCTTGCAACCCTCTGCTAGAATGCTGCTCTCTATGGGCCCGATTCACAGAACTAACTTAAGACAAAATCCTAAACTTACTACCATTTTGGTATTCACAGAAGGCACTTACTCATTTTGGTATTCACAGAATGCACTTACTCATTTCGGTATTCACAGAAGTTAGGAGTCCTAACTTTAGGACTCTTAAATGCCTTCTGTGAATACCGAAAGTCTTAAAGTTAGGGTTTTTCTCAATTTAGTAGTAGTAAAGTTAGGACTCCTAACTTTCGGACTCCTAAATGCCTTCTGTGAATACCAAAAGTCTTAAAATTTGGATTTTTCTCAACTTTACTACTAGTAAACGGAGAATAATCCTAATTTAAATACTTTCAGTATTCACAGAAGGCATTTAGGAGTCCTAAAGTTATGAGTCCTAACTTTACTACTACTAATTTAAGAAAAATCCTAATTTTAAGACTTTCGGTATTTACAGCAGGCATTTAGGAGTTCTAAAGTAAGGAGTCCTAACTTTACTACTACTAAACTGAGAAAGAACCCAATTTTAAGACGTTCGGTATTCACAGAAGGCATTTAGGAGTCCAAAAGTTAGGAGTCCTAACTTTACTACAACTAAATTGAGAAAAATCCTAATTTTAAGACTTTCAGTATTCACAGCAGGCATTTAGGAGTTCTAAAGTAAGGAGTCCTAACTTTGCTACTACTAAACTGAGAAAAAAAAACATTTTAAGACTTTCGGTATTCACAGAAGGCATTTAGGAGTCCAAAAGTTAGGAGTCCTAACTTTACTACTGCTAAATTGAGAAAAATCCTAATTTTAAGACTTTCGGTATTCACAGAAGGCATTTAGGAGTCCCAAAGTTAGGAGTCCTAACTTTACTACTACTAAATTGAGAAAAATCCCAACTTTAAGGTTTTCGGTATTCACAGAAGGCATTTAAGAGTCCTAAAGTTAGGACTCCTAACTTCTGTGAATACCGAAATGAGTAAGTGCATTCTGTGAATACCAAAATGAGTAAGTGCCTTCTGTGAATACCAAAATGGTAGTAAGTTTAGGATTTTGTCTTAAGTTAGTTCTGTGAATCGGGCCCTAAATGTTAGGACTAATAATTCCTCTTCACTCATCAAAAGGCTAGTCAAAAAACCTCCTTCTGTTGCCTATATATGTAAAACAGGGACAGAGAGCACCACCATTTGCCGAACCACCATCAAAAATTCATGAGACCCCATTACACATAACATATCTTGGAAGATACATGTCAAACCAAAGAGCTCTTCTAAAACCCCACTAGCAAATAAAAAATATGCACAGGAAATCTATAATACTCTTGTACATAACGTCATCAAGAAAGCCTCTAACCTCAAAGCTTACTTCCGCACAACCATGCAACACTATCTCGGGACTCCCCCACTAAATTGTGCTACCTTAAGACCTTAACTCATACAGTGCTCATTAAGCAAATTAACCGATAAATACATCACCCAAATATTTAATGCATGGCTGGTCAACAGTGGGTCTTTGCTGGCCAAACATTATCAAACCAATCATACTTGAGTCTTCCGCTACTATACCAGCGAGAGAGGTCATCACTTTCTCCCTATCCACTGTGGAATTCCAAACAAATTGAAAGCATTAAATGTTAAACTTAGTGCAAAAGCAGAGACTCATACTTGCTAACCTAGCTGATTATAGACTAATAGCTAATGGACCCTTTCAAGGCAAACTCATTGAAAAGTCAGTCTTTGCCCTGTTACCAATACTTATCCACAAAGCTACCTCCTGGCAAACAGACAAAATGGATTCAGACTGGGAAGACACATGGAATCAGCAGAAATTTTCATTTGGGTTGACAGGAAGAATTCCGTTGCCATCTTTGCGATTGCTGCTCTATTTGACTTGCATTCAGCCTTTGATACAGGTAACCACAAACTACTTGCCCAAATGCTGCAAGACACTAGGATAGAGGATTCAGTCCACAACTGAATAAAATACTTCAAGGCCAGGCCCCACACTGGTGTAATATCATTATTCAAATGTGCACCCTACATCTGTCCCCAAGGGCTCCATTACTGCACCTTTTTACTCTTAAACTAGTTTATTTGTTTAAGTCTCATCTTCTAGAAATTTGCTGATGACTCTCGGATCATCTTTAAACTATCTCAGGTCAAAACTTCAAGACTCTGAAACAATGGATGTTAGAGCATCATCTCAAACGCAAATCTTCAAAAACAGGATCACTCCTCCATGCATTGTTACAAAACAATATTCCAATACCTTTTGACTACAGGCAATGGGGCAGCCACCTGCCACCTCAACTGAAGTGAAAAAACATTCTGGGATTCCATCCTCTCTCTTCAAGCAAAATCAATGACATAATGGGAAAGGGACTCATTCTCTACAATGTGAATTTTATTACTGGTTTACAAGGTTCTCTTATATGATACAGGCATCATTTGTCATGAATGGATTATGAAAAGAGACTCTACTTCAGACTATTTAGAAAAGCAATTGCCAAAAAACACAGAATACAAAACACGTCAGCAAGATAGCTGCTCCATTTAAACAAACAGGACCATGCCACACCTGCCCACAAAGCACACGCTACTTACTAGTGGGCAGAATAATAACATTTAAAGCCCTTTGTGTTGCACACCAAGTAATCCATGGGCAAGGACCTAACTTTCTACAGATGAGCTTCAGCATATGCAATCACAGATGAAAAAGCATAGGAGAAACCTTATATTAGGAATGACACCATTGTTGATAATTTCTAATAAGGAGGTAGCTGCTTCATAGTCAGACATGAAACCTTTTGCAAAAAGTGTCAAAAAAATCAGATACAATCATTTTCGTTAAGAAAGGCTACCAAGTCCTGGCTTTTCCCTTAACCTAGATTCAGGTACCTCCAGTGCCACAACTCTGATTCATGTGTAAGCATATATGTCATTTGAATTATGCCAGCATAGCCGGAACAATTTTGGAAGTTTCTGGCAAAATTACAGAGATTATGCCATTACACTACATCACATAGTTTCAATAAGAATTTTAACGAGAGAAGTACAGCTTGGGTAATTTTTTAATGAAGCAGCTTTTCAGGTAGATTGTTTTAACCCAAGCAGACTGTAATTTTTTAGCTTAAAACTACACATCCGAACCACAGAATAAAACTACAAATATTTCGGCTGTGAGCGGTCCGCCGAATTTTACGCGCCACCTGACTGGGGTGGGGAGTATGGATCTCAGAAGGACCCCGTGTTGTTTTACGAAATATAAACATAGGCAGCACTATTTTGAGCACGAGCGACACGAAAGCAACTGTAAATCACATGTTCAAGTTGAATTTGTATCCAAATAGACCATTTAGGACCTAAAACTCAACTCAGACAAAACGGAGGTGCTCATCCTAGGATCCTCCCCCTCAGCTTGGGACGACTCCTGGTGGCCTTCCGCTTTGGGATCTGCGCCCACACCCACAGACCATGCACGTAACCTTGGCTTCATTCTAGACTCCTCCCTCTCAATGTCCAGACAAGTCAACGCCGTATCGTCCTCCTGCTTCAACGTCCTTCGTATTCTCAAAAAGATCTTCCGCTGGATCCCCCTCGAAACAAGAAAGACTGTCACCCATGCACTGGTCACGAGTCGACTGGACTATGGCAACACACTATACGCCGGAATTACAACAAAATTGCAGAAAAAGCTCCAGCGCATCCAAAACGCATCAGCGAGACTCATATTAGACATCCCGCGCCAAGAGCACATCACCGGTCACTTAAAAAACCTCCACTGGCTTCCCGTCAACAAAATAATTACTTTCCGCCTTCTTACCCACGCACACAAGGCCCTTTATAATCTAGGACCCGAATGCCTCAACACCCGACTATCCTTCTACTATCCCACCCGCCAACTAAGATCATCCAATCAAGCCCTCGCCGCAGTCCCGCGCATCCGAAAAACCACCATGGGTGGCAGATCCTTCTCCTTCCTGGCTGCCAAGACCTGGAACTCACTCCCCACCCACCTCCGCCTTACTCAGAATCACATCTCCTTCAGAAAAGAACTGAAAACATGGCTATTCGATAAACAGTAAACCACTCCCCCCCAGCGCCTTGAGACCCTCTGGGTGAGTAGTGCGCTTTATAAATGCATGAACTTGAACTTGAACTTGTTGTTAAGCCCTGTGCCAGAAAGAGGCGTTCCAGCGCAGGAACGCCTCCTAAAAGTGGCTGAGTGAAATCTACAAGATTTCACTCAGTCACTTTGGGGCCCATGCTGCGTCAAAACCCTGCGCCTGCTTGAAGCAGGCATAAGAATTGACGAAGCATTAACAAGATTCGCCCCCCAGAGCATTGCTGGAGCTGTATTGCGCTTGCGACGCAACTCCAGCAATGCGCCAACTTTACGGCACAGATGCGTCATGCATCTCTGCTTTTTTGCCCCATGAGGCGCAGCATTGTAAATGCGGCGCATCAATGGTGGCGCAGGCATGGCGCACAATAAGTGGCGCGTCCCTGCTGATATGCATGGATGCGTCACTTATTGTAAATCTGCCCCTAAGTACTTTAAGTATTTGTTTTGTGTGCACAAGTGTGTATTTTTTTCGAATTACTGTTTTAATATTTGAAATTTAACTCATACAAATTGCTTGGGGGTCCCCGGCTTCCAGTGGTGACTCAATGGGGGTCCTCAGGAGTCAAAAGTTTGGGAACCACTGATTTAGGTAATTTGTTGAGAGCAAGATGCATTTCGAATCATTTTGCAGGCATTACTCATAATTAAACTGGAACACAATTACAATAGTTTCGCACACCCCAACTGATTGAAACATACTGCATATGCCACTGTGAGAACTTTGAAGCACACTCTCTGAACATCATGCTTTACACCAGTACTCAGGACTAACAGATACAAATGCTGGCTATACCTCTCTCTTATCTATGTATCACAACATCAGAATCATTGAACTGTGGTTCGCAAAGCACTTCAATACCTTGACAAGAGGTAGGACAGCACCAAAGAAATATTGAAATACAATAAAAAGCAGGCTGTGTTGCCTAGCAGCAGCCTGTATCTTGTACATTGTCATAATTTAGGCTAGTTGTATGTATCTATAAGCATTTGAGAGAGCAAAGCCTAAAAGGATTAAATAGGAATGGCTGCACTGAGTTGAGTTTCAGGATTATTTACAGTAAACCAATATGTTCGTGGGTGGAGAATTCTGTTGCGTGGAGATGCAATGCTCTCTGAAATGGTGTGTTTTCAGCACCCTTTTAAATATCTGCACATCATCCCTTTCAAACTAACTCTAATGAAATAACTAGAAATAATTGTCACCTATTTATCATACTTATAAATAACAACACATAATTTTATATTAACATTAATTAGAGCCTATGATCTATTGATCGACTAGAAAACTGACCATCGCTCCACACACTCCTACCTATGCTCTGTCATTTTTCACACTTTTGTAAAGATGAGCTTGCTTTTTTGTTCACCAAGGAAGCTTTTACAAACAGTGCAACGGTCTAAAACGCTCTGATATAACTAAAACAAGTAGGAACCTTTTTGAATTAGCAATCCTATCCAGTAGGAATTCCTGTGCATTAAAATGTGATTATATCAATTTGTAGCTCATCTATCCTATTACCAAAGAAAAGGAGCTACACAAAAATCACTCCGTGCTCTTGCCTCATCCTGATTTACAAAGCCCCATTCCCCATGGTCATATGCGCCTCAAGAGTCAGCGGTAGCTTGAGTTCATTGTCATTGTAATACAACAAAGCCATTACCTTAGGGAGAGGGTGTGGCATAGGATCAGGAGATTTCAAGTTCAAGTCTCAACATCGGGTTAACATTCTGTGTATCTGGGCAAATCCCTTAATCTCCCGTGCCTACGGGCAGCGCCTAGGACCCTCACGGATGATTAGCTGCGCTATACAAATCCAAGTATTATCATGGTGAGCAAGGGATCTAGGGCAAAGCTGTCTAAACTCACTGAAGCAAAACAACTAATTTTCATCAAAGGGAATTCCTCCAGGTATAATTCCATTCAATTATTTTTTTAATCACCTGTGCCTCTGCAGAGCATGCATGTTTCAGCATGGTGCAGTGTACTGTCAGACAAGAGATGGTCAGACAGAAAATCCAGTGAGTTAACGTTTGCTCCCGACATCTGCTATGATCTGCAGGTTTTTTTTTGGTTTTTTTTTAATTTGTTTATATTGTCGCCATCACATGATATACATCAATGATAAATCATTCGTCGTAGCAGCTTCAACATTCCGCTGCATTCCATCAGTAGGGCAACTTTTCAAATTTTTTCTTTTTGTTTTTTCTCCCAACCTTTCAACATACAACTATAAGGGTCAAAGTACGCGATTCTCGACATAAATCAAGTACAGCATATGCGTGAATAGAAGCAATTCAATACAGTGACTAGAATCAAGAGCATCTATAATCCTGTCTGCAGTTTCGGTTCATATGGTTCTGTGCAGTCCGCTGCGTCTGACGCCCTTCCCTTCGCTCCCCCCCACTATTCCACATCCTCGTCCTCTCCTGAGCTGTCCCCATCCTCATCTTCAGGCAGAGGCTCACAAATATCTCCCCTATATGCATTCCAAGGTGACCATGTTTTGTTCCATTTACGTGGGTTGAGTCTTTGTTGGTACACCGCCCTCTCTGTCAACATAATCATGTCCATGGTCCTGCACCACTGAGCCAGGGTCGGGGTTTCCCGCGCCCCCCAATTCTTTGCTATATCCCGTTTTGCCAACATCATACCAATGACCACCCACCGTTTCCCATGCGGTGTCAGGTCGGTCGGGCCCCACACATTCAGTAAGCAAACCCTAGGGTCAGGTGTGAACGAGTTTTGTAAGGTCTGACTGACTGTGCGTGTTACACGCCTCCAATAATCTCGTATATTAGGACAGGCCCACAACGTATGGAACAGTGTACCCTCCTCCCCACAGTTTCTTAGGCAGTACGGGTGTTCCGTCCTGTGTATTTTGTGCAGTGTCGTGCGGGTGTAGTAAACCCTATGTAATATTTTAAATTGGATCAATCTAAATCGGGTGGATATGCCCGCTTCCCTGGGCGATGCCAGTGCAGCATTCCATTCCGCCTCATCCAGGTCCCCGATCTCATCCTCCCAATATTCTTTCAGCTTCCCCAGTGGATCCGGTAGGTTGTTCAGCAGTTTACGATAGGTAAGGGATGTAGCACCTGCCTCCATATAGTCTGTAAGCAGTCGGTCCTCTAACGGAGCAGACTCCGGGACTGTCACACCCGGTTCTAACACGGACATGAGAGCGTGCCTAATTTGTATATATCTGTACGTTTCCGTCACTGCAAGGTCGTACTGTTCCCTCAGGGACGCAAAGGAGAGCACGCCATCTCTCGTCCATAGATCGCCTACTGTGGAGATCCCGATGTTATCCCATTGGTCAAACCCCTTGCAGCTACGCAGGTCACCTAGGGCCTTGGCATCCCATAGTGGTGTAAGTTTGGTAATCACTCCCTCCCAAGCAAGCCGCCTCTGAGCTTTATGCCATAAAGATACAGTGTGCCTGGTAGGGCCCTCCAGCTTCGTCACCATTCCCTTGTTATAGAGCGGGGCCAGAAGGGTGTTCGTGCCCAGTTGGCGCCTATCCGCCAGATAGGCCGGGTCATCTTGTGCACCATGAATCCACTGGTTGATCACTTTAAGGTGAGCCGCCCAGTAGTACAATTCAAGGTTCGGGAGCGCTATCCCCCCGCTGTACCAGTCTCTAATTCATTTCAAATGTGCCACCCTGGCCGGCTTGCCCCCCCATAGTAGGCCCGACAAGTGTGCTGACACCTGGCGGAAGAACGACACTGGGACCATCGCCGGCGTATTCTCCAGGACATATAGGAAGCGAGGCAGTGCCATCATTTTGAAGAGTGCCGCCCTCCCTAGCAGTGTCAAGGGGAGGGTCATCCAGTGGCGCACGTCCGCATTCAGCCTATCCAGCAGGGGCTTAAGGTTCAATTCCAGAATGGTTGCATGGTCCCTCGTGATGTGGATCCCTAGGTATTTGAAGGAAAAGGGTTCTATGAGTAATTGGCAACCATCAGGTAGGACTGGAGGATCCCTTGTATCATATAGAGTATGGACTTGGACCAATTAAGTTTATACCCTGATGCCGCTCCCTGTCTCTCACACAGTGCCAATAGGACCGGAATGCCATTCGCGAGGTCCGTGAGGTAGACGAGCATGTAGTCGGCATATAGGGAAACCCTATCCTCCCAGTCTCCACCCCACTGTATGCCCTTCAGCAGCTGGGTGGTTCTGAGAATTGTGGCCAGGGGTTCCAGCACTAATGCGAATAACAGCGGTGAGAGCGGGCACCCTTGTCTCGTGCCCCTTGCCAGCGGGATCTCTCTCGAGATATGTCCATTCGCTGTCACCCTAGCCACAGGTTCGGTGTACAGTAGCCTGACCCATGATATGAATTTCGAGCCAATACCCATATGTTCTAGGACCGCAAAGAGATAGCGCCACTCGACCATGTCAAACGCCATTTTGGCATCTAATGACAGCACTGCTGCCGGTCCCGCCAACAATGGAGCGCGTGATAGTACCCCGTGCAGCCGCCGCAAGTTCAGTGCCGTACTGCGGTGTGGCATAAAGCCCGACTGGTCCGGGTGAATCAAGTGCGCCAGATGGGGCATCAGTCTAGTGGCCAGTAGTTTCGCCAAAATTTTATTTTCGGCGTTAAGGAGAGAAATTGGGCGGTACGATCCGCATTCTTCAGGGGGTTTACCAGGTTTTGGTATTGTGACTATAGTGGCCGTGCGCTGATCGGGAGGCAAACGCCCCCGCTCCCGGCAGTCCCTGTACATGTGGAGTAAGGGTGTGGACAGTGACTCGGACATGATCTTATACCATTCAATCGGCACTCCGTTGGGGCCCAGCGCTTTCCCTGGGTGTAGCGCCGCTATAGCTGCCTGTATCTCTGCGGCCGTCAGGTCTGAATCAAGCTCGTTCCGACTTTCCTGGGGGAGAGTACGGGTAGGTATTCCTATGAGAGATCCCTCTGCCATCTCCCGTGTGACCTCGGATTCAGGGGAATATACCGTTTGGAAGTGGTCTGCCATGAGTTCTACTATTCATGCCGGGCTGGTCTGTAACACACCATCTGAGTCTTTTAGTTGCAGTATGGCCCTCTGTCCTCCCCGTTTTTTTTCCAACCAGGCTAGGAGTTTACTCGCTTTATCGCCTACGTCATATATCCTGTTTGCTGTCGCCCCCATATTATCCACCACCCTGCGGCGCACATGGTCGGTGTGACGCTGCTGACACAGTCTGAGTGCGTGTTGTGTGGCTCCAGTCGGGTCCCTTTCGTGTTCCAGTGTTGCCCTAGCGAGGCGCTCCTCTAGCTCTAATAATTCCTGACGTTGCACGTGTTTATGTTGTGTGATAGCAGAGATTGCATGCCCGCGAAGGACCGTCTTGTATGCTTCCCACAGGGTTGTATGGGACGCCACCGACCCCACATTTTCGGTTAGGTAAGACCTCGTGCCTCTCTTTAAAGCCTTGGCTATAACAGGCTCTCTGAGGTATCCCGGGTAGATAGGGTATATGCGTCTAAGGGTTCGTTCCTGGCCGGAAAGAGTCAGTGTCAGCGGGGAATGGTCCGAGACCCCTCGTGGTTTGATTTGAGCGTCAGTGAAATTGAGGAGGCCCCCTCCCAGTGTGAGGAAGTAGTCAATTCTTGAGAGGCTATCATGAACTGCCGAGTAGTATGTGTAGTGTCGGTCCTCTGGGTGAAATTGCCTCCATATATCCACTAAGCCCTGTGCTTCTATAAAGTCATGCAATTTGGAAGGCCCTGGCGTTCGTGTGCGCGCAGGGTAGCGGTCTAGGGAGTTGTGTGCCACCGCATTAAAGTCGCCCCCCATGATGAGATCCCCCTCTGGAAGGTCCAACAAGAATTTTCCCAGCTCTGGGAGGGCTATGGCGTGTAGTGCCGGCGGGATATACACCGAGACCACGTTGAGCGGCTTTCCCTCCCACTGTCCATGTATCGCCGTGAAGCGCCCCTGTGTGTCGACGCTAACGGATTGGGGTATGAACCTGGATGAGCGGTGCAGTAATATCCCCGTACCCCGGGACCCCCTTGTAAACTCAGAGTGGACAACCATGCTGTACCCTTTCCTATCTAGGGCCCGTGTCGCTGTTCCAGTGAGATGTGTTTCCTGTAGTAGGACCAGGGCAGGATTCAATCTCTTTATGCTCTGCAGGACCAATCCACGCTTTATTTTGTCTCCCAGACCCCTCACATTCCAGGAGATGAGGCTCAGTGGGGGTGCCAGTCCCATACTAGTGTCCCCCCTTACCATGTTTGAATGAGCTGACAGTTAGTTTACGTTCGCAGAGACGCAAGTAGCTCTCGGAGTGGGCACGAGCGCTGTGCCATGATACCTCTACTCTACGCGCGTGTGCCCTATAGTATCGTGTCTGACCCTGTGTTTTAACTAAAAACCAGAAACATATCCTACCCCCAACTCCCCCCCTCCCTGCCCCCCTGCTCAACGGACTCAAAACTGCCCGCCCCCCCAACTTACCAGAGTGCCTGACCCCAACCCAAAACATAGTACTTGCTCGCTGGGGTGAAGGGCTCTCCGGCGTCAGCGGCCCCCTTTCTCTGCCGCGGAGGCCCTCAGCCCAGTGTCCAAAGCGGCACCGCCGGTCTTCGTTGCAGTCCGTTCAGTCAGACAATAGCGTTGAATCACTGCTCCCCCTCGTCGCCTTCCTCCTGAGGTTCTGTCAAGTGGGAGCTGTTCTCCGTGTCTGCGCCGGTAGATTGGGAGCCCGGACGGGACCCAGCATTACGGTGTTTGTTCTGCCTGTTGGAGCGACGAGGGGGGTCCACCGATCTCCACCCCTCCAGCCATTCCTGCGCCACCTCCGGGGAATCAAAAAACCACGTTTTGTTATCCGCCACAATCCGAAGCTTGGCCGGAAAAAGCATCGAATACGGGAACTCTCTGGCACGCAGTTCCTTTTTCACTTCGAAGAAAGTTCTCCTCCTTCGCGCGACCTCGGCTGTGTAGTCCGGAAAAAAGGCCAGCGTGGAGTTCTGAATTTTGATAGGGGGTGAGGTCCTTGCTGTCTGCAGGATGGCATCCCGATCCCTGAAATTAAAGAGTCTCGCAATGATCGGCCTGGGGTTAGCGCCCGTTTTCTGGCGTCCACCAGGGACCCTGTGCGCCCTTTCCACCGTGAAGAAAGCGGAGAGTCCTTTAGGCTGCAAGGTCTGCTTGATCAAGTTCTCTACATACAGGTCCATCGCCCTCGTGTCCTCCGATTCCGGCACACCTATGATACGGATGTTGTTGCGCCTTGAGTACCCTTCCTGGTCATCGAGCTTGTCTCGCAGTTCCTTATTTTCCTTCGAGACGAGGTCCATTCTAATCTGCAGCTCCGACACGTCTTCCACCAAGGACTTGGTCACTACTTCCATATTATTCACTTTCTCCGTCATCTTATGGAAGTCCGCCCTTATCAGTGTGATCTCGGTTGAGATCGACCCCACCGTGGCCTGGACTTGCGTGAGGGCCCGCATGACATCATCCAGGGTAGTCTTCTTGCTCCCCGGCGCTTCCGCAGTTTTGCCCGGCTGTGTTCTTGCGTCCGGGGGGGGGGGTAACGGGTTTCTCGTATGCAAACCGGTCAAGGCGTGACTGCGCCGCTCCGTTTTTCGGCCCCCTGCCAGCCATCTTGGCAGCGTGGCTCGCCAAAGGTAAAGGAGTCTATAATCCAGTCCCCAGAACCGGCGTACCTGCTCGTTTGCACTCACACCTGGCCCTCCTGTAGCTCCCCCTGACAATCACAGGGCACAATCCAATAGTGTTTCGGCGTGGCTTCTGAGGCTTGCCTCCGATCCACGCGATTGATGGTGACTACAGTCGTCACAAGGCTCCTCTACTTCGTCGCCGGTCCTGCAGTGGCCTATGGGAGCGATGGGAAGAATCCGCCAGCGGATGAGTAGATTCAGGCACAGGGCGGTCGACAGTCTTTCTCCTCTGGGAGTGTGATGTGTGCCCCTCGCTAAACAGCTTACGTGCCGCACATACAGTGCAGCCGTGGAATCTCCCGCCTGACACCCCTGCGTCGCCTGCAGGGCCCGCGGCACTGGCAGTTCAGCCGGCCCGGGTCCGAAGAGAAAGTCCCGTGTGGATGATCCACAGCTCCCGGAGTCTGCCCAGGGGGGGAGGCCCAATAATGTCCGGTGCCCGCTCGGGCTTCTAGTAGCGCAGTGCGTCCCTAAACAGTGGGGGAGTCAAGGAGTTAGTCTTCGCGCTATCCGGCGGCGGGGAATCGCTCTCTGCCTGTCTCAGCGCTCCGCTAATGACGCCGGCTCCGCAGCGGCCGATGCCGGACTCCCTGCGTGAACCCAAGATGGCGGTCTCTCCTTCCGATGTCGCCACTCCGAGCGCTACTTCCCCTCTCTGTGGGACGTCAGGGTGATTTTCCTCCTCACCTCGGAGAGGTGCCTGGGCTCGCACTCCGGGCTCTCGAGTTCCGGTGGCGATATCAGGATGCCGAGGGGTTCCCCTCGTATTCGTCGGCCACGGGCGGGCACTTCCGGTGTTTCTCCGCCCGGATGAGTTCACTTCCTGTCGGCTTTGCAGTGCAGTCCACTCCCCGGCCCACAATCTCCTCTCAGGCCCACACGGGGTCCGTTCAGAACTGGACTTCTCGGCCACGGATGGAAGTCCTGCTAGTCTGCGTCCTTGCCGCCCGGTCCTGGGCTTCTGTGCCTTCCCGCCTGGGAAAGTTTGAGAACGGATAAGTGTTCGGATTGCTTAGGAGGCCGCTTCAGTCATGGAGCTCTCCTCCTAAGCTGCCGCCATCGCCGGCTGCTGGCCACGCCCCCTGATCTGCAGGTTTTTAGTTAAAATCTTGGTAATGCAAACTCACCCTTCTTTCATAAATAGTGGGCAAATTTGGTAGCATTCTATTTGGTTCCAGCAGAGCCCTTGTAAGCTTATGTTTTTCAAAGGATTAATATGATTTTTAATGCTATTTCCTAACTATAAAGTCCTGTAACCTGAGTGTGTGAGTGAGTGTGTGAGAGGTTGTGTGGGAAGTGGGTGTGTAAGTGTGTGTTGGGTGTGTCAGTCAGTGTGTGTGTGACTGGCTTTGTAGGTCTGTCAGTGGGTATATGAGTGACTGCATGGGTGTGCAAGTGGGTGTGTGATTGTGTGGGTGTGTAAGTGGATGTGTGAGAGCGTGTGTGACTGGCTGTGTGCCTGTAAGTGGATGTGAGTGGTTTTGAGGGTCTCTGTATAGGTGTGTGAGTGGCTGTGTGGGTGTGGAAGTGGTTACATTGATGTGTACATGGGTATGTGAGTGGGTGTATGAGTGAGTGGGTGTGTGAGTGGTTCTCTGGGTCTCTGAGTGTGTGTGTGAGTGGCTGTATGGATTTGTGTGTTGGTGCCTGAGTGGTGTGTGGGTGTGTAAGTGGGTGTGTGAGTGAGTGTGGGAGTGAGTCTGTGAGTGGGTGAATTTTTTTAATGGGATCTTGATCCATGAATCCATCATGGATTCACTTGGAGGCTGTGCTGAGTGCCGCAGTGACTCTGCAGACCTTCATGCGCTCCCCAAAAATGGTTTTGGGCAATTTCTTGCTCATGAGGTGCCCCTCACAGACCCCTTCAGCAGTCCCATGGGGCCAGTGTACCTCTATCCTGACTCCTTATATCCTATTTACACTTTATTTCCCCCCCCAGGAACTGTGTCCCAATTGACAAAATTTCAGCTGCAACTTTTTTCTCAGGTTGCGGCTAGGCAATCATGGCACTGCTCTTGGCAAGTGGATCCACGGCTCACCCGTGGCGGATCCACTTCTCTAGATATACATACATCTTTTTTCTATAAGAACTCCAAAACTACTGAACAGATTTACATCAAATCACAAAAAGCACTTTTTGGACCAAAATCTAGCTTTCTCCCAAATGTGGTTTAATTCCGTTCAGAGGTTCGAGCTGTAGTCGTGCCTGAAATCCCTATAGGAAATTGCATGGGGAAACCACATTTTGGTGCCCACCTTTTACCCAGCCCCCATTGACGTATCACCAATAAACTTTTCAGATAGTTGCTGAAGTCATTGGCAAACTTGTTTTGAAAATTTCATAAAGGTTCATTAAATGGCACTAGTTATTAGCAAATAAAAAATGATTTTCTTATGGAAACTAGGTCCAAATTATAAAGATCTACTGGCAAATGGCAGTAGGTAAAAAAAAGTAAAAAATAGAAATATATATATATATTTATATATATATATATATACACACATATATATATATAAACACATATATGTGTGTGTGTGTGTATATATATATATATATATATATATATATATATATATATATATATATATATATATAAAAAACCAGGGGTGGCCTGGTGAAGATATCATGCCAGAAGTGGTTGCCGCACACCACCGCCGGCAGTAGCAATGACAGTCTACCATCACACCACCATTACAAGGTAAACAGCCAAGGTGTGTTTCGAGCATTCAGTTCGCTCTTCATCAGTGGATAAAACAGGAATACAGAGGCAGCGGTGTTCTTGAATCGCCATATTTATTCAAAAGTCCTGCCCCAATGGGCGCAAGGCATCCTGGTCATAGTAGTCCATTAAATAGTTGCCTGGACTCTAGATTTGCATAAAAACCCCAGTGGGTACAGCATGCTTCTTGAAACATCAAACCAAGCGGAAAAATAATGTTCAATGTCTTCCAAGTGGGTGGAGGTAAGTGAAAAAGAAACTGTCATGCTCCTTATTACATCCCAGCAGGCAGCGATGCCTCCTTCCGTCCAAACAGTGCCCGCGGTTGTGTGCACCAGGGATCCGCCTCACAAACGGCGAGACATCCTCGTGGCGGGTCCAGCTAGAAAACTTAAAAAAGCAAGAGGGGTGCCTCGGTGAAGATATCACGCCAGAAGGGGTTGCCGCACACCACCGCCGGCAGTCGCAATGACAGCCTACCATCACACCTCCATTACAAGGTAAACAGCCAAACGTGTTTCAAGCATTCAGCTTGCTCTTCATCAGTAGCTAAAACAGGAACATATATTCAAATCCACACCTCCACCACAGAGAACAGAGATGCACTCCTATTCCAGGTGTCCTATATTAGGCAATTTATTGGCAAATCAGGTACGAAATATATGCAAAGGCCCAATACGTTTCAAACTAACCCTGGGCGGTGAACTCCGCTCCACTTGCGGAGTTCCCAAAAACTCCGCTTCCCGCAGCGGAGCAGAGTTTTTTTTTCTTGCTCACGTTCACTAACGTCAAGTTGGCGAGTGAGGAAAATCCACCTCCCAGGGATATTTTTCCTCATTCGCGATCCTCAACATCAAGTTGGCGAGCGCGAACGTTGAAAATAAACCTCCAGGTGAGATTTCTTAATGCGGGGGGGGGGGGTTCAGGTTTCTCATTGCGAGTGGTCGTGTATGCTCGCAACCGTTCGCATTGAGAAACTGCCTGTTCGCGTTGAGAAAGCTGCAGCTCGAGTAAAAATGTACTTGAGCGGTAGAAAAGGAAAGCTTGTGCTGTGCATGGTGCCGTTTGCAATGATTGCTCAGTGCGGACAAGCATCCGGCACTGTGCAATCACCGCAAACAGAATTGTTCTACCGCACTCCGCCACTTGCGGAGCTGCACATAGCGCAGCAGAGTTTTTTCTCACTTCACGGAGTGCCAAATGGTTGAGAATGACACGACATTGTAACAGTCGTGAGAATTGGAGTACATAAGCAGGCTTATCAAGGTTCTTCCACGTACTTAGGGGCCGATTAGGATGGCGGATGGACCTGCGTCCGTCCGCTACCCCAGAGGTGGAGGGACCGTCCCCAGGGGCAGCGGCGGGCCCTCTGTGCGAATTAGGATGTGACCGCCACCCTGGCGGTCACATCCTGTATGTTTAACATTGCGGCGGGTGCTGCTTAAAGCAGCACCCGCCGCAATGTTAAAACTGCATGCACTGCATTTGCATGCACAAAGCGGCAGGCACCGCGCGGTGCCTGCCGCTTTGTGCATGCATATGCAGGTGTGCACCCTCCACCCCCCAACACCCTGGGGGCCCACAACGGGCCCCCAGAAGCAAAGCTGCACATGTTTTTCCACGGCGGAGCATCCGCCGCGGAAAAGCATGTTTCCTCACCCATCGTAATTTGGCTGGAGGTGTCTTGCAGACACCGCCACCAAATTGCAGACTACATCCCACGGATCATCAGCAGACGGACTTGACGTCCGCCGCTGATAACACCGCCATCCTAATGTGGCTGGTGGTGTTTTGGAGGTCCGCAGCGGTGAATCTGCATCCTCCGGCCCGGCGGTGGCTTCCGCCGGCTCGGAGGATGCAGATTCACCGCAATCCTAATAGGCCCCCATGTTTCCTGTCATTGGGGAGAACAGACAGAAGTAGAGGACTATCCGTGAGATTGTCCGCAACTGGGACATCATTGAAAGGTCTTTTGATCATATTATGAAGTGGTATTAGAGATTTTGTGAGACAAACGGATTACTGACAGGGGATCTCTTTGCCCTTTAGCCTTGAAACAGTCTGGGGTGGACGAAAAACGCGTAGGCTGCAGTGATTTGGATGTCTGTACTGTTGACTTGAATTGTGAAGTAAAAGAAGATAACAATATTCACTGGATTGGATCGAATTTTGTTTGCCAGTAATTGTGTTACTCCATACGAGTTATACTTTTATATGACCAGGACTTGTGTGTGCTTGTTTGCTTGTTTTTCTTGGTTGAGAATCGTTGCAGGTTGCATTTTCAAATCTCTCAGTAGCATAATTCCAATTGAGCATATGCGAGCATCACAGTGACTCGTCCGTCAATGATGCATTATGGTATTGAAAGTTCGCTGCTTGAAATGTTCATTGATCATCCAGCAATAGATAAGTATGTTGTCACCAAACATATCATGCCACATACCCAGATTGCCATTACAATATTTCATTAGCTGAATGTTCCATACAAAGGCAGTTACATCAAGCCAAATGGACCCGCTTCAATCCGTGGTGGTGTGTCGCCTGGCTGGTTGCCGTTATATTCAAATCCACACCTCCACCACAGAGAACAGAGACGCACTCCCATTCCAGGCATCCTATATTAGGAAATGTATTGGCAAATCAGGTAATATATATATGCAAAGGCCCAACGTGTTTCAAACCTTACAATTCTTGATCACGGGGTTGACAATCTTTGCAGGCTGCGTTTCAAACCTCTCATTACTGCAATTCCAATTGAGCCCCTGTGAGCGTCACAGTGACTCCTCCATCACTGATGCATTATGGTATTGAAAGTTCGCCGCTTGAAATGTTCATTGATCATCCTGTAATAGGGAAGTATATAGTCACCAAACATATCATGTATATAAATATACATATATATATATATTTTTCACTTTCCAATTCAGACGATCACACAGAGGTTATTTTCACCATCAGGTCTTTATAGTTGGCATACAAAGTGCACACTCCCCCCGACCCTTTAAAGCCCCCTCTCCAATTAAACACCTGAGCCTTGTTTGATTTTCTGCAGTGTGCATATTTATTAAGACAAGTTAACTGGTCAATTACTTCATTGACCTCCATTTCTTTATTTTCACTTCAAAATTATTCCACATCACAGTATTAAGATACTCACACTTATATACATATTTTACTCTTTTTACCGCCCGTTCTCCAATGGGCTTTTGGTTGACCCTCGGGTTGCGCCAGCAGGCCACAACCAAGTTAGCCTGCTCTCCTTAAGTTAACCCCCTTCTGGTCAACAGAGCCGCAGGTAAATAATCTGCCACCACTTGTGGCAACCAGCGGCTTCCAGGGTAGGGCTAGAGAAGCCAGGGCCACCAGCAGGTCAGCCCCAACTCTCCCGCCAGCCCGGAGCCCATGATGCTTTAAAACCTGTTCTGAGGTAAAAAAGGGCACTGCCCAAAGAAGTTCCCGTGATATTCTTGTCCAGGACCCCGCTAACGCCCCTGCTTGAAGCCTTATTTTTTGGGGTGGGTGGGTGGTTGACTTCCTTCTGCGACGTCCGACTCCTGGGCGGTCAGCAGACAAAAGAGGGGGTCACTAAAATGGCCGCAGGCTTTTAAGCCTCGCGCCCTATGACTCGATCCGGGTCATTAAAACGCACTTCCGCCCGTCCCTTGCTTGGCACTTTCAGGTCGAGTGACCCGGAAGTGCTTCCCTAAATGGGGGGCCCTTTGGCTGCCACTAACGGCGCCACGCCCCTAGGGGGGGTGGCGCCCTGCATAGTTGGCATACAAAGTGCACACTCCCCCCGACCCTTTAAAGCCCCCTCTCCAATTAAACACCTGAGCCTTGTTTGATTTTCTGCAGTGTGCATATTTATTAAGACAAGTTAACTGGTCAATTACTTCATTGACCTCCATTTCTTTATTTTCACTTCAAAATAATTCCACATCACAGTATTAAGATACTCACACTTATATACATATTTTACTCTTTTTACCGCCCGTTCTCCAATGGGCTTTTAGTTGACCCTCGGGTTGCGCCAGCAGGCCACAACCAAGTTAGCCTGTTCTCCTTAAGTTAACCCCCTTCTGGTCAACAGAGCCGCAGGTAAATAATCTGCCACCACTTGTGGCAACCAGCGGCTTCCAGGGTAGGGCTAGAGAAGCCAGGGCCACCAGCAGGTCAGCCCCAACTCTCCCGCCAGCCCGGAGCCCATGATGCTTTAAAACCTGTTCTGAGGTAAAAAAGGGCACTGCCCCAAGAAGCTCCCGTGATATTCTTGTCCAGGACCCCGCCACAGGGCGAGGCGCTTACTGGCGGACTCGTCCTCCCCCCCTGTACTCCAATGCTTCGGCAACGGCTCCTAGGACTGTTTGTATGAAAATTTCAGTGCCCGCCTCTGATAGGTGTACTCCGTCCGCCGCGTATAATTCGGGCTTGGACATTTGTATTAGTTTGTGACGAATGGTCCGAATGCTAGACTTCTGAAGGATTTCTGACACTGACTGGTTCAGCCTTTTGACTGATTTATTCACTGCTTTCGCGGGTGCACCCAGCGGCCATGTCTGTCTCGGAATGACTTCAGACCATAACAAGATGGCCTTTGGCAAGATATTTCTGACTGCTGCTAGCGTAGTAAACAACAAATCTTTAACCCCTCTCTTTCCAGCCGGGATCATGTCGTTGCCTCCGCAGTGCAACACGAAAACATCGGGATAGGGCATACCTCTACCCAAAGCCGCCCTCAAATCGTTCGGGACGTCTAGTAAATGTTGACCACCTATTCCTACCCAATGATGGTCCCATCCTTGCGCCCTGTGCACCTTCCCTCCGAGAGTTTCCTGGAAGATCGACCCCGCCCTGCGAATAAAGGAGTGGCCGCACCAACATATTTGTGTTCTCTGAGAGGCAGTACCTAGGGTAAATATCGAAAGAAATTGGTGAGAACCTTTGAAAATAGGGGGGGGGAGGTCATGAGGGTGGCATTCATACCAATTGTGGCCGCACGTAACGTACATAACATGTAGACTTCCAACGTCCTAATCTCTTGATAGTCTGTTCCGGTAGCCCCAGGCCAGCGGCCGTGGTGGCTGCACCGATACGAAAGGAATGGGAAGTGTAGTCAGCCGGGTCGACCCCCATCTTTGACAAGGTCATTTTTACCACCCTGGTGAACTGAAATCTGGTGAGGGGTAAGCCGTTCCTATGGAGCAGCACTCTGTCATCGCCCCCTTGAGGCCTGATTAGCATGAACTCCTTCATCAACCTAACTGGGCAATAGGACTCCCCCGCCACTTTGCCTAGCTGCAGCCAAGTCCCCTTGCCTAAGGGGTCTGTTTTAGACCTTCTGACCCTGACTCTCAGAACCTCTTCTGACTCTATAATGTCTGTGCGTCTTATACCTCCGTCCCTATCCGCCCTAGAGGCCGGTAGCAACTCGGAGATACAGAGCGCTCCACAAAAGGCTAGCACATACGCTACCCTAAATAATTGTGTTTCGTATGGGGAAAAGCACACGAGAGGCAGGGTCTCTAAGATCTTCACCAACTTCCCCACATCTATAGGCCTCCTCGAGTCCTTCACCCCTGGTACTAAGCGCTCCCATCCTTTCACGGCCCTCTTCACCCTCTGATCCTTTGTTGGATCTGTAACCCCTTTTAAGCCCGCATAGAATGCCAGTGCTGACAGCTGTCTCTTCATCAATGCCACTGATTTACCACTCTCTTTCTGATGTACTATAAAGCCTAAAACACTCATGGGAACAAATGCATCCACCAGGCCCGCCTCCCTTAAGTATAACTGATAACAATCCCACGACCTCTGATACATACTCTTCGTCTTGGGGGCCAAGGATGCAGTTATCAACTCGGAGGCAGTAGGGCACCAAGCTTCCATAGCTCCGCTGTGAATGTTGTCATTGTCTTCTCTGCTTGTGGCCAAAGAGCGCGGAATTCTGTCAACTTAAAACGAGATAAAGCGTCAGCGGCCTGGTTCTCCACCCCCGGGACATGTCTTGCAGTGAAATGTACATTGTGACGCAGACATTGCAATACCAGTTCCTTTAGTAAACGCAGCACCCATGTGCAAGTCGCTCTCTGGTTATTGATCACCATTACTACCGACATGCTGTCTGACCAGAATACAATGTGTCTGTTTGCAAGCGTTTCACCCCACAACTGTAAAGCCACCACTATGGGAAATAATTCTAGGAAAGTGACGTTACGCGTCAAACCCTGTTGTGCCCATTCCTCTGGCCAGAACTGCATGCACCACTTAGAACCCAGAATTGCTCCAAAACCAACACTCCCAGCTGCGTCAGTGAACAATTCAAGGTCCGCATTTGCGGTGCTAGCTGCCCGCCATAGCACAGAGCCATTGAAATCCTGCAAGAAAGGCTTCCAGATACTCAAGTCCTTCCTTACCTCAGCAGAAAGTCTAACTCTATGGTGTTTTGCACGAAGCCCGGACATTGCCCTTGCTATACTCCTGGAGAATGCCCTGCCCATTGGTATGACCCTCAAGGCGAAGTTCAGTTGCCCTACCAGAACTTGTAACTGGTGTAATTTAACTTTCTTTGCTTTTAAGCATTCATCAATCGCAGCCCCAAAGGCAGCCACTTTTGACCTGGGCAACCTGCACACGCCTTCTCTGGTGTCGATTTCAATACCCAGAAATGTCAAGCATGTAGTAGGGCCTTCTGTTTTTTTCTGCTGATAATGGTACCCCGAGGGCCTCAGCCAGTTGCTGGAAGCCCAGCAGGGCCTTCCTGCATGACTGTGACCCTTTAGGACCCATAAATAAGTAGTCGTCCAAATAATGTACAACTGCATGGGATTTGTCTGAGGTCAGGAATTGTTCAAGAGCCCATTCTAAGAACCTGGCGAAAGTCTCGAATACAGCGCAAGCAATAGAGCATCCCATGGGCATGCACAGATCTATGTAATAATTGTCTCTGAAAAGGAAGCCCAAGAACTTGGTGTCCTCCGGATGAACCGGGTGGAGCCTAAAAGCTGACTCGATATCAGACTTGGCCATTAACGCTCCTTCCCCCAAGGCCTGCAGATTTTCAATTGCTGTGTCAAATGTTGTATAGCGCCCTGAGCAGAGATCTGGATCCAGTTTGTCATTGACATACAACCCTGGAGGGCTTGACAGATTATGTATAAGGCGGAATTTGCCCTCTTCTTTTTTAGGAACTAGACCCAGGGGTGAGCAGACCAAATCCGGGTTTGGGAGGTTCTTGAATGGACCCGCAACCCGCCCCAAAGAAACTTCCTTCATGATCTTGTTTTGTGCTGCTTCCATATTCCGGAGCACCGAACTCTGGTTGCGAGGCGGGACGCTGGAAGGGGTAGCTGTAGACGGGATGCGGAAACCTAACGTAAACCCATTAAGCAGGAACTGAGCCTCCTCTCGTTTGCCATATTTGCTAAGGAGGTGTGTCAAAACATGTCTTTTAATGGGAGTTTGGAGGCTTGTCGGATGTTTTTGGTGGCTTCCCTTTTGGAGTGGTGTGGGGCAGCTGCTCTTTTGGGTTTCCTGATTTCTTGAAACATCTGATTTCTGGGTGGGATGGTCCCCCACAGTAGGAACAGCAATGTTTGAACCTACACGAGGTCCCCCTGGTGCACTCGTTTTTGTTAAACAGCCAGCAGGCCTGTTTCTTATCTCCCGCCCCTTTGTCGCTCCGAAAGGACTGGCTCTGAGCAGGGGTACTGGTCTTGGACGTTGCGGGGGGGAGGAATAAAAGACTGTGTGCCATATTGATCTCACGTTGATCCCCTGCTATCCCTGGATGCACAGCTTTCATTTGTCTGAATTGGTTATCATATTTTAACCATCCCCCACCTGGGAACTCGGCCGCTGCCCCATGTATCAAGGATATGTAACTCATCATTTGAGGGCCCAACCCGGGGTATTTTTCCAACATAATCGCGGAGTAAATGGCAAATCCCGTGATCCAATTCTTCATGGACCATTCTACCCATGCCTTTTTTTGGTTATATTAACCTTCCTTACCTCCTCTGGCTTTACCTGAGGCCACCCCAGCATTAATGAGATCGAACACATCAATGTATTCGCCCCTGAGTACCTTTTCTTTAATGTCTGCGGGTACATGCCAAGTGATCCCCGTGGATGGCGATACGGTCATGGATGCGGAACCGAACATTAAAGGGCTGTATGCTAACATTGGATGACCTTTCGCCTGCATCCCAGCCCCCCCTTGCATCTGAGTATTAGCCGGCCCGGCCAAATTAACGGCGGTGTTGGCTGCTGGAGACTGTGGTAGCCAACCCATGTTCGGGTAAGTGTTCGTCATTATCTGCCCCCCGCCTCCCGGGTATGTTGTGCTGGGTATCATCGTGTTTGCAGGGCCATTTCTGATTGCCTGTCCGTGTGAATTGTATAACTGCATCCCCGGTAATTGCGCTACTCCTCCAGATTGCACCCAAACTTGTGACACTCCGCTACCCGGTTGCACCACCACTGGCGGAAAATTAACTTGAGAGCAGGGCGCCTCCGCAGTAGCGACGGGCGTTCCCCCTAATTGCGCTGTATTAGAATTATCATTGTTCCTCTCAGGATCTTCATTGTCCTTGTTCGAGTCCGGGCTCAAATCTATTGTCTCTAGCCCCTCTTTCTCACCTGTTGATGCATGTTGGGTTTCGGATGCCCTGGGCCTCTTGTCTTTCGACGTCTCTTTAAACCTTTCAGGCGTACGCCTCGTTCTCTTGCCTCTCCCTTTCTCCTCTTGTGCTTTCGCGTCAGCTCTAGCCCCTTCTCTCATAGCTTTTAGGGCCCAATCCACGCCTTTCTCTTTCGTAAACTCCATGATCTCTGTAAGCGCAAGGTCGTCATCTCTTTTGGCCGGGGCCTCTTTCCCCCTCGTCGGCCGTTTTGGCGGCATTCTGTACTTAAAAGAAAGTTATATTAATACCACATGATTGGCATATGTGCCTCCGGACTAACCCACACCTGAGAAACACTATTCATATGTTAGTTTGCCCATAACCATCAATTAAGTCTCAAGTTGCCTGACTTATTTAACACATTGTCAGCCGTATGGATTCACTAAACCCCATAATCCCTAATCTGCTCATGTCAACATCCACTGGTTTTAAAAAATGAGCGCCCTATAGCCCACCTTAAAAAACCCCAACCTTTATGAACTATCATGTCTGCCATTGGCTCATGACTTTAACGAGCATTGTTAGCTCGACTGCCGGTATTTTACCTCTGTCCCTATATGCATTTACATTAAAAACTGCCCCTGTGGCAGCGCTCACATTGCTTCTGCAATTGCCGGTATTTGACCTCTGTCTGTGCATGCAATTGCATTAAAAGACCCCTTAGACAATTGCCGGCTCGGAGGGGAAAACAGAGAAAGCCTGTGCCGTAGCTTTTCGAAATCAGGCAGCTACCTTAGAAGCCGCCGCCGGGCTCAACTCGTTTGCCCTCCTTAACGACGGCAGCTTCAAACCGGATGAATACAAGGGAAGCGGGTTAAAATGATAAATAACACCCGCTCCCTCTTTACCGCGGCCGCCGCCGAGGCTCAACCCGTTTTGCCCCTATCATTGACGGGTGATTAACAGTGGAAGCGGGCTAGATCAGTAATTAAAGCGCCCGCTCCCTCTTTACCGCGGCCGCCCTTATTAACGGCGGCCGCTTCCGAACTTAGCCGGGAGATCAATAAAGGAAGTGCGCTACATCCACGAACACAGCACCCGCTCCCTCTTTACCGCGGCCGCTCTTCGGCCCCCGGGCTCTCCCCTCGCATACTCACACTCGCACTCGCACCCGCGGCAGGCATTCCCTGCCCCATGCTCTTGTTCGCGCTACAGTCACGCGCTGAACTTACGTGCCATACACACACACCGCAAGGGCCACTTACCTGCACCAGAGAGTCGGATTAACCCTCGCCGACCAGTTTCCACGCGACGGTTGACTTCCTTCTGCGACGTCCGACTCCTGGGCGGTCAGCAGACAAAAGAGGGGGTCACTAAAATGGCCGCAGGCTTTTAAGCCTCGCGCCCTATGACTCGATCCGGGTCATTAAAACGCACTTCCGCCCGTCCCTTGCTTGGCACTTCCAGGTCGAGTGACCCGGAAGTGCTTCCCTAAATGGGGGGCCCTTTGGCTGCCACTAACGGCGCCACGCCCCTAGGGGGGGTGGCGCCCTGCAATTCTCAGTGAGAATAAAACACCTGGCGGTGAAAATAACCTCTGTGTGATCGTCTGAATTGGAAAGTGAAAAATTGTGAAGCCGGCATGCTCCGCCGACAAACGATGATGTGCCTGCCGTGGGGAGACAGTAGGAGCAACTCGTGATTGCGAGATATATATATATACACAGTCCACAAGTTCTGGTACTGGAATTACGGGCTGTCACAGACGGTCCGAAGTTAGGATACCGGTATCCTTCGTATTAGCACCAACAAAACCTTGATTCCAAGGACATACTCGGGCTTCTTGCAGTAATATTTATTCGGCAAATGCAAAAGCGACGCATTACGCCGTTATGGCTTGTTCACGCTCGTAAAACAATGCAAATCACCATCTTTAAATACACCTCTTAGTTCATTATTAAACAATCACCCTCCATAGTGCAAAAAATGTGCAAATCTGGCGGCCATTTTGAAAGGACACTTCATCTCAGTTATCATCCTTAATTAATGTTGCTAAACACAGTGAATGACGCCTTTGTAAAATGTAAAATACATATTATGCATGAATATCAATAATAGCAAATTAGAGCCCACAAAATACATACACGGCTCGTATAGGCAATGCTTTCAGACCGGCAATTCTAGACATCTATGGATCTATGGATCTAGATATCTGCATGCATAATTCATATTAATACTAATACTGCGTCGCTTTTCTCTTAATCACATTAATGTATTATAGAAAAGCTGCCCGTATTACATTACGAGATGTGCTCTGGTAACAGCACATACATTAGATGTAGCGGCCGCTGATGTTACTACGAGCCAACTGATAGGGTCAACGTCATCACCCGTTGTTTGTAATAGGTCGCAACATTAAAACAAATAAAGTTTTCAATGGACAAAATAAATTAAAGCCAATAGAGCCCAAGTGGGCATAATGAGCCTGTGCAAATATCTACAGCTACTGCTCAAACTCATCAATTTGCCACTGCCCAAGAGGGCTAAATATATATATATATATATTCACTGAAAAAACCATAGGTTTCACAAACATTATAGTTAGGAATTAGCATTTAAAAAACCATGCAAATTCATTGAAAAAACCTAGTTTTCACACGTTATAGTTAGCTGAACATTTCTCTCATACAAAACCTTTGAAATTTCTCCGTTATTGTAAGGATCACGTAGCGGCGCCTACCTGATCTTTAAAACTACATCCCCCATAATGCAGTGTGTGGCTCCGTGTCCTATAAATAGGGGCGGGATCAGGAGTCCTTGTGCGTGATTTTGTTTTGTACCTGGTTTCTGGAGGCTCCCGTGTGTGTGGAGGAAGGACTCTTTGCTACTCTCTGCCTCTTTCCTGTTCCGGAGTTTCCCTTGCTTTGTTTCCCTGTTCCTGCTCGGGGCTCCGAGCGAGGTGCCTGCCTAGCACCTTTCCTCTAGACCCTTGCTTCCAGGTCTATGTTTTCTGTCGTCCTGCAGAGCCGGCTGGTGAGCGGGCGATTCTGGAGTTCGGTGCTGAAGGAACTTGCATCATCATAAGCGTGAGTAAACGCTGTGTTGCTGGTTAACTGTTAGCTACTCTGCATTACAATTATCGTTTTGGTTAGAGAGCGGAGCACCGTGGCTTTGCTGCGGGTTACCGCTAAGAAGTCCCACATAGCTGGGGGAGTCTGGAGTTGTTTGTTCATTCATAAGTGCCAAAGCGGAAAGTGGTAGAAAGCTCTACACTTTACCGTGTTTGGAGACTGGTTTCTGGTTGTTTGGTTTCTTTCTCTGCTGGATGACTCCTTATTCTGAACTTTACAGCGGAAGATAGTAGTAGGAAGCTACATCTTACCGTTTGATATTGATTTCTTGGATATTATCGGATTGGGTGAAGGAATCCTTTACTATTGAATGCGGATTTACTTGTTTTCGGATCGGAAAGGAGAAGGATCTCAGTCTTTGAAGGGAATATTGCTTAGGATCTTCTACACTGTATGAACTCAATACTAGGGGGTGCGTTATGTTCCTATCTTTATGTTTCCATTAGCATTGCACACACATGTATGAGGTCTTTTTCTATCTTCAGGGATCAGAAACACATATCGTTATGAGTGTTTAGATGTCTACCGCAGCAGGAGGGCACCTTTTGGATAACATGAACCAGGTGAATAGAGAGAAGTTAGCGAGAATGAAATGAGAGTAGGATTTCATATGTGAAGTTTAACAGTGGTGTGTTTTCTTTTTCAGCTATCCCTTCCCTGCTGTTCCCTTCCGTCCCTCCCTGTTTTCTTATTTTCCCTCGCCCGATCACTCGAACACCCTGTGTAATTATTATCAGGGTGTTGGGGAGGTCAGGAGGTGGAGCCCTTATTGCTGCGATCGGACCCTGCGAAGTGCATCCTGACAGAATCACGCACCCAAGAATTACATTCTGCCTGGTCCGGTTGTAGCAATCATGGCGTCTATGGAGGATGTGTTACATGCACTGGTTTTAGTCCAGCAAGAATTGGCATCCTCCAAGGCTGAGACAGCAGCTTTGAAAGATAGGGTAGAACAACTCTCTAAAAACCCCTTCAATGCTTCGGCTGGCTCTTCACAGATTCAAGTCACAGTCCCACCCCCCATCCCCTTGGCCAACCCTGAACGTTATGCTGGAGACCCCCGTAAAATTCAGGTTTTTCTTACGCAGGTTTTACTTCACTTCTCCTGCAAACCTGCCTCATTCCCGACTAATCATTCTCGTGTTGCCTTTGCCATATCCTATTTAGTGGGTGATGCGGCAAATTGGGCAGTGCCCTTGGTAAAGAATAATGACGCCATATTGTCGGATTGGTCAGCATTCCGGATTGAGTTTGAACGTGTGTTTGATCGTAGAGCTACTACTTTTAGTGCTGATAAGGAACTACTGGAGCTGAAGCAAGGAAAAGGGCAGTTGATCACGTATCTTACTGCTTTTAATCGCTTGATAGCTGAGACTGAGTGGCCAGAAGAGAAGCGCATGTCTCTCTTTTATCAAGGGTTACGAGATGAACTGAAGGATGTGGTGGCTCAGATTGATCCACAACCCTCCACGTGTGTGGACATGATCAATTTAGCGCTCAGACTTGATAGTCGTATGGCAGAGAGAGGAGGCGACAGGAGGAAGTGGGAGAGAAGTTCTTTCAGATACGATCGTTTTCCCCATAAGGTGGCGAACCCCGCTGAAACAGGGTCTGAGCCCATGGAAATAGGCGCTATTGGAGCACCATTGTCTAGAGAAGAGAGAGAAAGTAGGAGAGTACAAGGGCTCTGTATGTACTGTGGCAAGAAGGGCCACTACGTTAGAGAATGTCCTGTCAAGCCTAAAGGTCCAATCAATTGGAATAGAAATAAGAGAGTGGCAGTCTCTTCAACAGTACCAGAGTCAGGGAACACCGCCGCTGTACAGCAGAGAGATGAGGGGTCTGAGGATTGAAAGCTTACTTCTTTATCCACAAGAGGGATAGGGGAGACGGAGTCTCATTTGGTGCTCACTATGGTTTTGGAATGCGAGCAGAAGTCCCATCAAGTACTAGTGATGCTCCATTCAGGGGCTACCGGTAACTTTATCGATGACGGATTGGTATCCCGTTTGGCTTTGCCCAGAGTGCCCAGGGAAAATCCAGAAGAGGTTTTAGCCGTAGATGGTCAGCCTATCAAATCAGGGCTCATAACTGAAAAGACGGGTGAAGTGGTGGTGTCTATAGAGGGACAGAAGGAGAGACACGTGGAAGTTTTGGAACTGAATATCATAGATGCACCTCAATATGAGCTAATACTGGGGATGCCATGGTTGAGTTACCACAATCCCTCCATTGATTGGAAAGCTAAGTCTGTACGGTTTTTGCCAGAATATTGTCAGGAACACCTCATTCCTTGTGTGGTTTTGCAAGTAGCGGTGTTAGCCAGTCCTTTTTTAGTAGCCACGGCCGCTGAGAAGGAGGTAGTACTCCCGATGGAGTATGCGTCTTATCATGATGTATTCAGCAAAAGCAAAGCAGAAACATTGCCCCCTCACAGGGAGTATGATTGCCGAATAGACCTGGTGGAAGGTGCCATTATTCCCTCATGCAGAGTGTATGCCCTATCTGTTCCCGAGACCTCCCATTTGAAAGAGTACTTAAACCATCATGTGAGCATAGGGTTCATTAGGCCGTCCCGCTCTCCTGCAGCCTCTCCTTTATTTTTCATAGCGAAGGCCAACGGGGATTTGAGGGCGTGTGTGGACTACCGCGTCTTGAATGAAAATACCATCCGTAACAGATACCCTCTCCCCCTCATACCAGTTTTGCTTGATCAAGTGAGGGAGGCAAAGATCTATACCCGCTTGGACTTGCGGGGTGCCTACCACTTGGTCAGGGTCCGTGAGGGGGACGAGTGGAAAACTGCTTTCAAGACGCGGTATGGCCTGTATGAATATCTGGTCATGCCCTTTGGACTATGTAATGCCCCTGCGGCCTTCCAGTTTTTTATAAATGATGTATTGAAGGAGTACATAGACCTTTTTGTTGTTGTCTATATCGACGACATCCTCCGACCTTTCTCTTAAGTCCCATGTCGGTACCATCATTTCAGCCAGCATGTTCCAGTTACGAAAAATTCGTAAAATCTCACATCTGCTCTCCTACGAATCCTTGGTACAAATCGTTATCTCTCTAGTCCTTTCCCGCCTGGACTTCTCAAATTCTCTTTACTGGGGACTATCCAAGTCCCTCCTTCATCGTCTTCATTTGGTGCAAAACCAGGCAGCTAGGCTCATCTGCAAAGCCCCCAAATGGCAATCTGCTAGACCCCTCTTGGCCAAGCTGCATTGGCTGCCCATTGAGCAAAGAGCTGCTTTTAAAATAGGCTGCTTGGTATATAAGGCACGGCAGACCAAGGGCCCGGCTTTCCTGAAATCTTTATTCAACCCCCACTGTCCGGCCGTAACCTCCGTTCTGCCCATCTCCACTTTCTCACCACTCCGGTGGTTAAACTAAAGAAACTGGGCGGCTGCAGATTCAGCTATCTAGCACCCAAATTGTGGAACTCCCTCCCCCTTCTGATTAGAACCTCTGACACCTTGCTAAGCTTTTGAAAGAGCCTAAAAACCTGGCTCTTTTCGAACCTCATTTAAGCTATGGCCCTCACCCTCAATCTTAATCACAGCGCCAGTAAACCTCCGGTGTCAGCGCGCTTTGTAAATACAGCATAAGATAAGATAAGATAAGATCCTGATTTACTCTATGGAGGTGTCTGGTCACGCGGAACAGGTGTGTAGAGTTTTGGACAAATTGAGAGAGCACCACCTATATGTGAAACTGAGCAAATGTGAATTTGGAGTGACTGAAGTTGAATTCCTGGGGGTTATGCTTAGCCCAAAAGGTTTACAGATGTCAGAGCGCAAGGTGGTAGCGGTTCAGGAATGGCCTACCCCTAAAAACTTTTGAGAGGTCCAGAGTTTTCTGGGCTTCGCTAACTACTATCGCCGCTTCATTCTACACTTCTCGCAGGTGGCTGTTCCCATCACTAAGCTATTGAGGAAGGGGGTTCCTTTTGTATGGACTAGGGAGGTGGAAGAGGCATTTGTGAGTCTGAAAACCTTGTTCACCACGGCTCCGGTGCTTTCCCATCCAAACCTAGAACATCCATTAGTGATAGAAGCGGATGCCTCTGATGAGGCCATAGCGGCAGTGCTATCACAAAGGGACCCAGGTACAGGCCAGCTCCAGCCAGTAGCCTATCTCTCCAGAAAGTTGGGTCCAGCTGAACTCAACTACACAATTGAGAAAGAACTCCTCTCCATCAAGAGAGCGTTTCAGGAGTGGAGACAGTACTTGTGGGGGGCCCGTCATGTCATCACGGTGTACACTGACCATCGGAATTTCCAATATATGACATCTGCAAGGCATCTTACGCAAAGACAAATGCGCTGGATGTTGCTCTTCACGGAATTAGGCTTTGTAGTCACTTTCAGGCCTGGTAGCGAAAACCGCAAGGCAGATGCATTGTCCAGACAAATCATGCCAGCTATGAACAAAATTGAGGACACTCAGGCCATAATTCCAGCAACTAAGGTGGTGTGTGTGGTGAGAGCCGAACGATTCATCGAAGAGATAAAGTCACATCCAGTCCCCGGGGGTTGGAGTAACTGGGCAGCTGGAAAACAAGAGAGAACAGTGAGACAAGGGTTGCCTTTCCAACATGATAGGTTGTTTTTGCCCACCGTTCAATTACAGAAACAGGCATTTTGTTGGTGCCACGATGTGCCTTTGGCAGGTCATCCTGGCGTACGTAAGACTATCACTACATTACAAAGACATTTCTGGTGGGAAATGTTGCCCACGGATGTAAAACTGTGGGTGTCCCGATGTGATGTATGTGCTAGAGCAAAAGGAGTGAACACCAGGAAAGCCGGGATGCTCATTCCTATGCCTACCCCTAATCGACCTTGGCAGAGGATAAGTTTGGATTTTGTGTCAGGCTTGCCCTCCGATCAGGGATACTCAGCCATCCTAGTGGTCATAGATAGCCTCACGAAGATGGGGCACTTTATTCCTTGTAGGAACCTTCCCACAGCCGGACAGACAGCTCAGTTAGTAGCCAGCAACATCATAAGGTTACATGGGATTCCGAGAGTTGTGGTTTCAGACCGTGAGCCCCAGTTCATAGCCCATTTTTGGCGCCTGTGGTGCCGTGCTTTAAACATTGAGTCGTCTCTCTCCACCAGTTTCCATCCCCAGACCGATGGCCAAACCGAGAGGCTTAATCAGACGCTGAAGAAGTATCTGAGATGTTATTCGAAGGAGGCTCATGAATCCTGGGTTGATCTGTTATGGATGGCGGAATTGGCCTACAATAACGCATGGCACAGTTCCACTGGTATGTCTCCTTTCAAGGCCAATTACGGGTATGATGCTACCACCTTGCCCGTAGACATACCAGAGGATGTGAGGAATCAGTCTGCTGTGAAGGAAAAGGTGCAGCTCCTGAGAAAGGTCCACAAGGGAGTGCAGGCGCACCTGATTAAGGCAAAAGAGGTGTACAAGAGATGGGAAGACCGGCACCGCATGATTGGTCGCCAGTATGAAGTGGGGGACAAGGTCTGGTTGTCAACTAAGAATATACAGTTCAAACTGCGAAGTATCTTCCACCCCCGTTTTATTGGCCCTTATCCAATTGTGAAAGAATAAATCCTGTGGCCTATAAACTGAAGCTGCCAGGTTCTCTGAGAATACACCCGGTGTTTCATGTGCAGCTCCTGAAACCGGCTTTGTCCTCTAGGAGGGTGGCTCCACCGCCTGTGGTGAGCAATGGGGGACTTGAATATGAGGTGAGGAGCATCAGGGACTCCAAGTGGCGTAGCGGCATACTATGGTACCTGGTGTGTTGGAAGGGCTATTCTGCGGAGGATGATTCTTGGGAGCCGGTAACAAATGTCCACGCCCCAAGTGCGGTCAGATCCTCTCATGCAAAGTACCCTGCTAAGCCCGGTCCTAGGAGGTGCTAGGGACGGGGACATACTGTCAGGATCACGTAGCGGCGCCTACCTGATCTTTAAAACTACATCCCCCATAATGCACTGTGTGGCTCCGTGTCCTATAAATAGGGGCGGGATCAGGAGTCCTTGTGCATGATTTTGTTTTCTACCTGGTTTCTGGAGCCTCCCGTGTGTGTGGAGGAAGGACTCTTTGCTACTCTCTGCCTCTTTCCTGTTCCGGAGTTTCCCTTGCTTTGTTTCCCTGTTCCTGCTTGGGGCTCCGAGCGAGGTGCCTGCCTAGCACCTTTCCTCTAGACCCTTGCTTTCGGGTCTATGTTTTCTGTCATCCTGCAGAGTCGGCTGGTGAGCGGGCGATTCTGGAGTTCGGTGCCGAAGAAACTTGCATCGTCATAAGCGTGAGTAAACGCTGTGTTGCTGGTGAACTGTTAGCTACTCTGCATTACAATTATCGTTTTGGTTAGAGAGCGGAGCGCCGTGGCTTTGCTTCGTGTTACCGCTACGAAGTCCCACATAGCTGGGGGAGTCTGGAGTTGTTTGTTCATTCCTAAGTGCCAAAGCGGAAAGTGGTAGAAAGCTCTACACTTTACCGTGTTTGGAGACTGGTTTCTGGTTGTTTGGTTTCTTTCTCTGCTGGATGACTCCTTATTCGGAAATTTACAGCGGAAGATAGTAGTAGGAAGCTACATCTTACCGTTTGATATTGATTTCTTGGATATTATCGGATTGGGTGAAGGAACCCTTTACTATTGAATGTGGATTTACTTGTTTTCGGATCGGAAAGGAGAAGGATCTCAGTCTTTCAAGGGAATATTGCTTAGGATCTTCTACACTGTATGAACTCAATACTAGGGGGTGCGTTATGTTCCTATCTTTATGTTTCCATTAGCATTGCACACACATGTATGAGTTTGAGGAATAACGGGTCTTTTTCTATCTTCAGGGATCAGAAACACATATCGTTATGAGTGTTTAGATGTCTACCGCAGCATGAGGGCACCTTTTGGATAACATGAACCAGGTGAATAGAGAGAAGTTAGCGAGAATGACATGAGAGTAGGATTTCATATGTGAAGTTTAACAGTGGTGTGTTTTCTTTT
This sequence comes from Lissotriton helveticus, assembly GCF_964261635.1. NCBI lineage: Eukaryota > Metazoa > Chordata > Amphibia > Caudata > Salamandridae > Lissotriton > Lissotriton helveticus. The sequence continues at coordinate 1,915,880,532 of NC_136065.1, forward strand.
TCAGCTATCCCTTCCCTGCTGTTCCCTTCCGTCCCTCCCTGTTTTCTTATTTTCCCTCGCCCGATCACTCGAACACCCTGTGTAATTATTATCAGGGTGTTGGGGAGGTCAGGAGGTGGAGCCCTTATTGCTGCGATCGGACCCTGCGGAGTGCATCCTGACAGTTATAGTTAGCTCAGTTAACTATAACTTGCGCGCCCGCAATGCACTGCTGATGACGTCACATATAACATCACTCATGACATGGTCAGTGACATCACTCATGATATCACTGATGACATCTCAAATGACATCACTGATTACATCACTGATGACATCATCCACTGAATGTGTGTCTTTCTGAAAAATAAATATTTTTATATATGTATATCTAAAGGTCGATGGAAGAATAAATGGGTAAATAAGTGTCTAAATGGATGTTTTATTTGTAAATTTAATTGTATAACTGACTTATTAAGAATATCTTAGTGAATACATGTATTAGCGAGTAATGTTTAAATATGTAAATATCTGTATCAGTGTCTCACTGTGTGTATAAGTGGCTGCATGGGTTGGTGAGTAGCTACACGAGTGTCTATATGGGTTATTAGTTGGTTTTTTGAGTATCAGAATGAGTGTCTGTATGGGCACTTCCTGGGTAACTTGCAACTAAGTCTGTGATGATAGTTTGAGAATTGCAAATTGCTTGTATGTTGAGAGAATGGTAACTTTTTCCTGTCGCGGAAAATGTACTCATTTTCTGAAGGTGGGCAAATGGGAACATGTGTGCCATCTACACAGCCAATAACATGTGGGAAATTTGCCATGTTGTAGAAATCTAGCCTGGTTTTTAACAAATCCTGTTGTGTACTTGGAAATTTAATGTGATGCCTTATCCTTTGCAACATGGCATTCAGAAATGCATTAAAAAATCTTGAAAGGGAACTCTGGGAGACACCACCAGCAATGGCTATTACACCCTGAAATGACCGAGAGGCAAGGAGGTGCAGTGAACACAATACCTGAACATGTGTAGGTATGGCTTGTGTCCTGCGTGTTTGTCTCTGCAAGATTGGGTCCAATTCAGCAATTAAATCTAAAATTAAATGAGCATTGAGCCTATACTTATCATAGATTTATTCTTCTGTCTGCCCTAGTAAGGTAATGCGCACTCTGAAAATTCTCTCTTGAATAATCCTTCTCCTCCATCCTGCTGCAGCTCTCAACCTCTGCCTCCGTGCCAAAAAAAAGAGTGCTGCCATTGTGAAAAAATGTTTGAAGCTTTCTAGGGCACCTTATATGCACTCTTGATGGTTTTCACCTGCATTGTGCAATTTTGAAGAAATTACCACCAGGTTTGACTTCTTCTAATTTTAAGAATTCTTATTTGCGATTTCTTAAGGAATCGCAAATAACGGATTTTCATGCATACATTTTTTTCGCAAAAAAATGCGAATCGCAAAATTTGCAATTTTTTTAAGGAATTTCACAATCATTTTGCGATTCCTAAAATAGCAAAAATACAATTGAAAGATGATGCATCCCAAAGCAATGAATTGCATTCACAAACGGCCGAATTTTACGATTCGCACCTTTTGCGAATGCAATTCACTTTGATGCATGTGGGCAATAGTTCTTTCTTTGACCAGTGAAGGTAGTTCTAAAAAGAACTCTTTTTTTTGTTTTGTATTTTTTTGTGTTTTCTCAACAAATTCGAAGCGGAACAAAAGAATGAAAAAAAGAACAACTAAAGTCGAGGACAGCAATGATCCTGCATCCTGTGTTTCATCAGGTCTATAGACTGTTCCCCATAACACAAAAGTTTATCGCAATAAATGCAAAGAATTTTAACTTTAGCAAAGTCAGAATCAATATGTGGGTGTGGACTGCTTGCTGAAAATGCTGCCGCAGTTGATGTGCTTGGTGTAGCAGCAGGTGGGTTCTCGTGCAACCTCCGTTATTCAGCTCGAGTAAAGTTCTTGGGGTGCAAGTTCTTCACGTGTCGCACCATATTTGCTGTGCCAAAGGAGTATTTTTTACATGGATCACACCTTGAAAGTGTTGTTTGGCAAATTTTACAGGTTACTTTTGCAGCATTAACCTTTTTTTTACCTTCTGGAAAAGTGAAAAACATCCAAATTAGAGCTTCTTTCCTCTTCTTTGGAGCTTCTTCAGGAATTAAATATTCCTCTGAAGAACTGCTGGAAGATGACTCCATTGCTCTTATTATGGTAAACTTCCTTCTATTTGAGAAGATTCTCACAACAAATGCTTCTTCTTAGAAAGTCAAAGTCGAATAATTATAATGGGACGGAACTTTCAACAATCGCAATAGGAAAAGTTATGAACCAATCAAATCTCTACTTTCAAAGTCACATGGCATTGCGTACGCTTATGATGCGCTTGCGCAGCTCTTTCAATACGAGTACGCATGATGTTCTACCGCGATTTGTGTAATTCTTTTTAAAAGTAATATAGGATTATTAAAAGTATTTAAAATCATAGTTATCCCAAATGTCTGCCCTTAGTATCTACATTAAATACATACATGTTTTAAACCAAGTAGAAACATTGCCCGCTTTCGCGTACAGAACGCTGTACATGACGTCACACCGAAGCTTTAATGCGACGTGTAACGTCAAAGCATACTCGTACCGTATGCGCGGGTACACGCTGAGTATGATAAGCAGTACAAACTAGGGTGCAATCACCCTCTCAGTGACAAATCAGAGCTCAGGGCGCGCTAAGGACAATGATTAGAAGTGCTGACTCATTGCAGATCCGATTCTGGGCCTGCCTCTGCGTACATTATAACATCGCCCCATCTCTCTCTGTTGTTAATGGTTAGTGCACACACTCATACTTGCACATGCGCGGTGCACGCCCGCCCACACTACCCACATGCCACCACCTAGCATGCTTGCTATCATTTAGCCTGGAAACCAATAAATTACCCAATGGCATGTCCCCCAGGGCCATCATTCTTGCAGACCACGAAAACGCTACCAATGACGGCCCTGGGCTTGGTTTGGTCAGCCCCCGCGGTTCCCATATAATGCGGGCACACGTGAGCACGCTCTCTTTTGCCTGCCTGTGCTGCGGTGACAGACAGACTGCCAGACTCAGCGAAACCGCAGCCTTTCAAGACAAGACAAAAGACGACAGAAGCAAAGGTAAGAGAAGACGTCACAACATCAGCCTCCACTGTAAATTGTATATGCCTAATACAATTTTTTTATCCTTCATATGGCTTTCCTACCCCTCAATGGTTTTAAATTGTCCTTACATAATTGAAATATTTCTTTATAAGTTACAAGGTCCTATACACCTGTAATCTTAAAAATTGTGCGTGCATAAATTTCTGTGTCGTATTTCTGTACTACGCCACGTGCTTAGGCCTCTATTATTATTAGTTGTGCGTCCATGATACTATTTTCTTTTCTGTGTCACGAGGCCGTCCCAGGCCTCTATTAACTTATTGATCTTCCATTGTTTGCTGGAGCAGCAACAGTCTTAACTACGGAATATTAAGAACCCACATTAAAATTCACTTTTGATAGTAGTTACGCAACTCAGTTTACGATGACTAATCAAAATGTCCTTTCATTTCCTTCACCATACATCGTTCAGAAGCAACCACGGCCTATCGAGCAACAGCAATGGAATTCTCTGCCACTTATTGAATATACTTTGACGTATAGGCAGACTTCAAGTCAAATGGTGAACTCCGGTGGCCGCACTCTTTATACAAGGTAAGCACAGCACCCTAGATCTACAAAGCCTTCATAGCAATGCATAAGAAATAAGTCACCATAACGGGCGTCAGTATCGCAGTAGGCACTTCCGTATAGGCACCACTTGAACGCGGCACTACAACAACTGAAATATACCAGGTACACTGCACTCGTAACACTGTACTGTTAGCTTTATTTGTGAAACGAGAGAGGGCCATATCATCAACCCTTGGCGACAAAATTATCGCCACTTTATCGGCAGCAAACTGCCGCTAAAGTGGCCCTAGTAGGTTTGATAATATGCTCTATGGAATTCCAATCAAAGCTCATGTTAGATGTGAAGGACATCTGACATGAAATTCGATTGGAATTCCATAGAGCATATTATCAAACCCATTATCCCCACTTTAGCGACACTTTCCTGCCGATAAAGTGGCAATAATTTTGTCGCCCAGGCTTGATTATATGGCCCAGAGTGCGTAGTGTACAGCAGCTTCTCTGTAAACTCTATAATTACCCCCGAGCAGTGACAACAGATAGGTTACAACAGTCTGACAAACAGATCATCAACCTTATTACGCCACTTTTGAGTCACTTTTAACATGGGTAAAGTGATGCAAGGAGCTAGTAAATCTACGTCTGGTTCAACAAAAAATCTCAACTCCAGACTCTGCGACACAGTTTTAATGTTTTCTCTCTCTCTCACTCTCTGTGACATCATTTCTCTATCTCTCTTAAACTTAGACCCTGCTGTCTACTTGGACGTGTAGAAGATCAGCCCACCTGAAGTTGTGCATCCAAGTGCCTGCAGTGTTTGGCCGCAAGGTTTATACAACGGTAAGCACAGAGGCCTAGATCTACAAATCCCTCATAGGAATGCATTAGAAATAGGTCGCCATAACGGGCGTCAAGTAACGCAATAGACACTTCCATATAGACACCACTTGAACGCGGCACTATAACAGAACAGGAATATAAGAGTCACACTGCACACGTAAAACTGTAGAGTTACCACAACTTGTAATGTTTCAGCTCATTTACTCACATCTACATAATTCTAAACTCTAATTTTCTTTTTTCTTTTGCAGATTACCAATCGGACACCTTTTTGAATCCATTTCACAATTTCTTTATAACATTGTTTAAGTTATTTTGCCAGTTCTAATATAGTTATAATTGAGTTTCGTTTATATTTATTGTTTAATAAAAGTTAATTTAAAAAAACTACATACTTCTTTTATTTTGTGGGGGAGGGGTATGACTTTCCACAATAGAAATAATGTTGAAATACTATAGTAAGATATTCAAGACTAGGATTGAAAACTACTGAGTTCTAACTAACTGATATAATAAATACAACGGTGAGAAACTACTAAAATGGCGGTGGACGGAGTGCGTAATCAACGTTTTTCGCCTCGGCACTACCTTTCAAATAAATATATAAAAAATTGACTATTAATACTGTACAAAAGTACAGCACCAGATGAATCACACGAACCGGGAAAAGAAAGCGACAGATTCACTAACTGATATAAAGAAAGGTTTGCTTGTTGAACTTGAAGAAAAAGAAAACGTGAACTTCGAAACGACGCTGAGCATGCGAAGAGAGTACAACTGCTACACCAAAAAAAAGGAAAGCTTTACATACAAAAGGCGATACATTAGCGCCGCTTTTATGGACAGGAAATTGCAGATAAAGCGGCGAAAATGTGCTTGATAATAGGCACTTGTAACTTCCCATAGCAGCCCAGGTTCTGGTGTTAACCTGGGCTGCTATGGTTATTCACAAGGGCATATTATCAAGCCCATTATCACCGCTTTATCGGCAGTTTCCTGCTGATAAAAGCGACGATAATGTGTCGCCTTTTGTTGAAAATATGGCCCATTGCTCTTTTTTTTGACCAATAAACTTAGGTGCATATCATCAAGGACCTGTGTTAAAATTATCACCATTTTATTGCCAGGAAACTGCCGATACAACGACGATAATGAGCTTGATAATACGGCCTTCTTATTTCCCATAGAAGCCCATGTTAACACCAGAACATAGCCTTCTATGGAAATTTACAAAGACGTATTATCAAGTCCACCCTCCCAACATTAATAAAAAACTCCAGACAATGCAGATACCCGGAGCTGGAAGGTCATTTTACATATAACTGCCCCAGAAAGGTGGCGATCCCCGCGACGTGTACGGGGAGAGAGAGAGAGAGCTCAAAACATATATTTTTTTAAAAAGACCCGAGGGGTGCCGCTCACCGAGACTGCGGGGAGTAGGACCGTAACCCCCCCCCCCATACTTCAAAATAAAACCAGAGGAGTGCCGTTCCCCAGTGCTCGGATAGATAGATAGATAGATAGATAGATAGATAGATAGATAGATAGATAGATAGATAGATAGATAGATAGATAGATAGATAGATAGATAGATAGATAGATAGATAGATAGATAGATAGAGCATCAAACAAAAAAACAGGATAAAAGAGTATAAAAAACGTAACCACCTGACAGAGCGTGCCATGTGATCAAGGCACTTGATGGGCTGAAATGCGTCATGGCTGTAGAGGTCTAAGGGAAATAAAGATTTTACCTTGCTGCACCAAGTTGTGGTCCGTGCTCCATTGTCTCACAGAAGTCGTACTTGCTGACGGAGTATATATATATATATATATATATATGTATTTGTTTCAGGAGGTTTGTATGTCTTTTTGTCTCTTCCACTTCAAAATGTTTAAATAAATTAATGCACACTAATGTATTTTTGCAATAAAATTATTATACAAATTTTCCTTTTTTTTCTGAACACAAATCTTTATATATATATATATATATATATATATATATATATATATATATATACTGAGGTGCTGCAGCGTTTACGAACGGAGACGGGCTGGTGCCCTTACAGGGGGGAGACCGGCTTGAGAGCTCAGTGAGGCGGCCACAAAGCGGGGCAGGTCCCCTCTTGGACTTTCAGCAATTGTATGGGGCTTGATCAAAGACTGTGAGTAAACGCACCCACATGGGATTACTAGGAGTGAACTACATCACCCACAATGCCACGAGATGGCCACACCCACTGGGGGCGGGTGTTGAAATCTACAAAGTACACTCCTCGCAGCGCTTACAGTCTATATGCCCAACACGCCACTGAAGAAAGGTTGATCCTGAAACGCGTCTGGCGTTTATTGAACTGATGCTGTTCCTTGATGTTATCTGCTGGCAGGTTGTCCTCCAATTAAAGTGAGCTGAAAAGATATCTCCGTGTGGCATCTCTCCTTATGGGACTCCTGCTTGATTGGATATATATATATATATATATATATATATATATATATATATATATATATATATATATATATATATATATATATATATATATATATATATATATATTCTAACAACAATTAGGTGAAATCGACCCAAGCCCCTTACAATGGCAGGCTGCAGTGAGGTTCGCCAACCTCCATAAATCCAACTGAAAAGTTGGCTCCTTATTAACCACACAACACGCTTTAGCCCATTTGCTTCCAAGTGAGATTTATTTGGCAAAGTCTACCCTACGCGTTTGAAGCGTTCTGCTTCTTGATCACGAGTATATATATATATATATATATATATATATATATATATTAAATCACCTCCTGGAAATCCATATAGACAGAAACCAGAGTCGAAGCCCCAATGTTGTGCAGAAGGGTTTATTAGGCACAAGAAAATAACCCAACGCGTTTCGAAGTCTAGCGACTTCTTGTTCACGGGACACGCTTTAGCCCATTTGCTTCCAAGTGAGATTTATTTGGCAAAGTCTACCCTACGCGTTTGAAGCGTTCTGCTTCTTGATCACGAGTATATATATATATATATATATATATATATATATATATATATATATATATATATATATATATATATATATATATATATATATATATATATGAATGTATATGGGGTGGCCAGTGAACTACGCTCTGCTGACGGAGTTCATGGAGTTTTCATTACTAAGTGCTCCGCTTGGAACACCCAGTTTGGAAAAAAACTCCGCCGGCGAAGCGCAGTTTACCAGCACACGCTCACCCGAATTCAATAGATGGTGGGATGGGGAAGGGCAGCAACTAACTCTAAAAAAGCCTGGTGTTTTAAAGACCTGATAATCATGGGTGATCATATTTGGAAGGATTCCTGATGATGCTGCACCTGGGATTTGTATTGCTCCTATCACACTGGTCATGCTATTCATTCCCCTAATGCACTAGGCCGAAAGCCGCATGTGTTTCATGCCTCTCTGTGGAAGTGTACTGGGCTCTAAACTTCCATTTCCAGCTTGGAGGTGACCCATGATCTTAATAACGGTCATGGCTCTGTGGCTTCTGAGCTCCTGAGGGGTGGGGCTCTACTCCCTTCTCCCCCCACTGCTACAACCTGCTAGTACTCCCCAGCCTTGTCCACCACATACCCTCCTCTGGCCGCCAAGGGATCACAAGAGGATGTGGATGTCAATGTATACGAGAAAGTGAGCGAGTGGTTCCGTGAAGTCACACATTGCATGGGTCACAAGTGTGACGTTATCTTTCAGATTCATGTCACGTGACTTGCTATAGTACATGTGTGAAGTACAGTCCATTGTCCCATACTTTTCTACAGTAAGGTTACTAGAATATCTCATGTCACAAAAGTTGCATTGCAAATTTATGGATATCTCTTCACCATCAAATATGTGGAATTGTATAGAGGAGAACTCTGCCCACTCGTGGAATTCCGCAGAATTCCACAGAGTTTTTGGATGACTCTGCGGAATAACCAAATGTTTAAGGGATGTTATAGTTAGGTGATAGTGCCATGTAAAACATACCATTCGATACTAACGAAACCACCAAAATTAATCAATTACAGTTATCTCAATTACATATAACTCAACACCTAAAGTAACTACAACTCGCGCCCCCGCCATGCACAGTATCATCAACAAAGATGGCATTTCAAATGTGATTAGGGATGATATAAATGTAGTCAATCAATATGTCATAAGTGATTTAATATGATAGTGTAACAGCAGTGATAGAGAGGGAGAAAGTTGTAGGTACTTTAGGGCACAACCATAGATTTTACTCCTGTATCCGGATAATTTGTTGACTCTCCCCGTTTTGCAGACATCCTGGAACTATCACAGGTATTTCTAATGTGGCAACATAAATATGTAGCTTAATTAACTTTGGGTTTTACTATTGCTGAAACATTGTTCATTTGTTCAGGCAGCAATCACATGTGTACGTGCTTTTCCCATCTTGATGAATTACCTTAAATTAAGAATGGTCGAAACGCCAACAACATTTACAGGCAGAGAAATAGATAACTATTTTACCGTAATACTTTAACAATGGATTGACTTAATTAATGCACAACAATGTTGGAAGTATTCCTTTTCACCCTTATTTTTTCCCTGTTTGTGTTTCACTTTGCGCCCTTTTCTTATATATCCTAAGCACCATGGGGCATATTACCAACAACTAGTGATATTTATCGCTAAATGGGCTTAGCGAGTTTTTTTTAATCGCCAAGCATCGCTGGATATTATCGCAGCGATAACGTGTTATTAGCAACGTTTATCTCTAAAGCGATAAAATATCCGGCGATAGCGGCGAAATGCGTGAATATCGCTGAGAATACAGCTATGTTCACGCATTAACGCCAATAGAGTTTTAGCCATAATATCCACCTCCCATTGGATATTATGGCTAAGAAATGGTCTGAGCAGGCGTTAGCTTTTGGAGATATTCACGCTTAGCGTGAATATTTCCATCACTACGCCTCCGTTGATAATAGGCGATAGCGATGTTAGCGACTGTTTTCAGTCGCTAACAGGTTGGGTACGCCCACTTTGCATGTCATTAGCGATAAATATCGCTGACATGCAAAGCGGGCCCCAAACCGCTCGCTATCTCCAACAACTGCTGTTAGCGACAGCTTGCTAATTGGGCAATAGAATTATCGCCGCTTAGCGGCCGAAAACGGCTGCTAAAGCGGCAATAATCTCTTATCGCCCACCTTGATAATATGCCCCCATGTTCTCACTCTCCACTTCGTTGAGCACTTTCATAATGTACATTAGATGCGGTCATATTTTGTATATTCAGACTGAATCAATATCGTTTCATTTCTATTCAAATGGTCATATTGTTTTGTTGTGATTCGAATTTGATGTACTGTATGCAGCTGTTGTTTTAGGTAACTCGTATGGGACATTATCAATTGTTTTCAAGTATACCCTGGCCTTACATGGGTATATGATTTACTCCTGCAGTTCTTACTATACTAAAGTTTACATAACATCACTTCCTATGATGTTACAGGATCAAATGGTAGTTATATGATGTCACGTCTGCTACCCCTAGCATTTTGGTGAATCAACGCACATGGTCAAAGTTGCATTTAATGTTTGAATTTTATGTTTGTGAGTAGTTCTTCTGCTATGTCTTTGGTGTGTACATGTTTTTAGCTATCAAAATCTGGTCACCCTGACCTGCCTGTATGTGCGGAAGGTTGAGTGGCTGCAGAAAGGAGCACAGAAGTTTACAACAGCTCGATAGCCAGAAGAGCAATCAACACTTTTGCAGCTCTTTCTTCAAATCCTGAAAAGTACAGTTCTCTGAAAATGATTCTGTGCTCCGCCCTTCTCCCATCCTGACAGAACAAACAGTCCTAGGGCAGCGGGTTCATGGAAAAGAAACAAGGATGATTATTAATGAGTATAATTGATCTTTTAAAGAGTGAGAGAGAATAAGTTGTTAAACACTGCACATTGACATGGGAAATAATACTTAGTGAGCGGGCACGCCCTCTCCAATTTGTATATAAGGAGTAACCATTTACCCAGCAGTCAGTCACCACCTCTGCTGTCTTTCTTGAGCTGGTGCACCAACGACAGTACAGCATGGCAAGCTTACGCAGCAGTACTGGGGTCATATCCTCTGGTAGTGTTACTTCTCAGAATACTGGTGCTAGACAGGGTGCTAGTAAGGGCAGTGGGGGCATATCCTCTCGTAGTGTTAATTCTCAGAATACTGGTGGTAGACAGAGTGCTGGTCAGGGCATTGGGGGCATAACCTCTCGTAGTGTTTCTTCTCAGAATACTAGTGGTAGACTGGGTGCTAGTCAGGGTAGCCATGCTGGGGGTTCTTTTGGGGGCTATACTGGTGGCAGCTTTGCTGGTGGTGCTGGAATGGGCTTGGCTGGTGGTGTCGGAGGTAACTTTGGTGGTGGTGTTGGTGGTGGGTTTGTTGGCAGTGACCATGAGGGCCAGTGGGGCCAATGGGGCCAGTCTGGCCATGGGGACCAATGGAGCCATGCTAGTCATGGACATGGCGAGGGCCTTCTCTCTGCCGGGGAGAAGGAGACCATGCAGAACCTCAACGACCGCTTGGCTACCTACTTGGACAAGGTCAGGCAACTAGAGGCTGCCAACGCCGAACTTGAGCGTAAAATCAAAGAGTGGTACGCAAAGCAAGGACCAGCTGCGGGAGAAAAGGACTACAGTAAATATTTCACACAAATCGCAGATCTGCAAACTAAGGTAGGGTATCATACCACGTTATTCCTTGTTTTAGACAATGATCTCGCTAATCAACAATAACTTCTTTATCTCCTTCTCTATCTTTCGGAGTGTGCCTTATCCAAGTTCTTTGATCAGTTTCTCTATGTACTTCTTTGTCTCACAGACGTTTTTTCTATTTATAGCCTTACCACTTTTCAAAAATTGAAAATAATGTATTATCATCAATCTCGACAGACACACCAAAGTGTAAAAAGAGATTTAAGCATAAACAATTGTTGATATCACAAGTAATTAGGCCAATGTTAGCTACCATGTGTGTACCCTATCTTAAAGGCTATAACCCAAACTATACCCGAGTTCATATGTGTGGCTCCCAGTACCTCTCCTACAAGTGTGCTTAGACATTTTGCTCCCTAACGTTCTTCTCTGAACTGTAGGATAAAATCTAGTAATAACGTCTGGGCTCTAAAAAATACCACACAGTTTGAAAGCAAATATGTAGAGATAAAGCGATGGTCGTGGTATTTTTATGTTACATTTCTTAGGCATAGGTAACTAAATTGTTGCAAATTGCTCTAAACATTTGGTCATACACTACAATCAGTTAACAGACCTAGTTTATGCAGAAAAGAGCATAAACACAGTATAGAAGCTGTAAAACATGTCATGCAGTTAAACAGATAGACATTCATATTATGATAGAAAAGTATGATTCTAGAGATAAGTTAAGGCAGAAAACATCAATATATTTCCTGACATGGGAATACGAGTAGGCAACTTTGAAGCACAGGAACCATTTTCTGAGAATGACTGGATGTAAAATCATATTCAGTACAGTATGTTTTCTCCTCTGATCTTGCAGCACCCCGGTTCAGCCTGCGGCCAAATCATACTGGAGTGCAAATTCTTACAACAGCCTAACTTACTGACACACACAGCCTCAAATAACACGTTTTCCTTGTGGAAATATCCCATTTGCATTATGAAGTTAGAGCTATAAAGAGTAACACAAAACCTAATAACATCTCCCCATGACTCTAAACATGACTAATTAGTGAGCCCAAGAACAACCCATTACGACAGAAAGCTGTTTCTCCGGTCCTTGCAGTTTCTATGGAATAATAATCTCAGAAATCGCAACATCCTTTGTGTAATATAGTGTTCCCAACCCCGTGCTCCTAAGTAATAGTCTTTGGGAGAATTGTTCTTGCAGCAGCTTCGCACACTCGAATGTTCCTTGTGGCACTGGAAACTGAGGGTGGCCCAGAAAAGAGTTGTTCATCAAGTCCAGAGAGAGAGTCTGGTCATCAGACCTCGTTAAGCCTCGTTAAGGCAATATTTACTTGCCTTTTTGCAGCCAGACTGCTTTAGTTTGTAGAAGCATTTAGAAGGAAATTAAACTTGTTTACATGCCTAAATTGCAATCAAAATATATTATTTAATTACTTTGCGATACAAAATTAATGTAAATCAATCTCAGCAGCTTTCATTCAAACTCAGTTTAAACAAATGTCAGGGTTAGATGTACGTACTAGTCAATCAATAGGAGTGTTAGGGGGATAAAAGGTAAGGCCGCCCCCCACTCAACTCAATAACAACAATGTGGAGCCTTACCCATTCACAACACCTATATATAAGACCTCCTAGAGGGATTCAATATGTCGTAATATTTCAAATCCCACGGGTGTTTAACTTAAAATTAATCCCTTAGGTCAAGGTGTATGTTTCTAAATAAAAAAATTGTCTCAACAGGCCATAACCCACTATGAAAAAATTAGTGAGTAGAGAGAGAGTGCCTCACGGTAGCAACACCGGAGGAGGTTCCTGGCTAGCAATTACCAGTCTACCCACTTTTCATCATCGGCCACTCTCTCTCTGTGTAGTGTGTAAAGAAAGAAAACCAAAACTATGCCGTGTCCATAAATAATAAAGAATTGGTGAGGTGCAATAATAGTGACCAAAACCCAATATGTGCACTACATATATATGCACCTAGAACCCCAAAAGGAACCAGTGATTTCGGTTCGCAAAAAAATATATAAAAATCAGGTAAGGTTTGCTGGCTATCCAACTTTATTCCAATGCTGGAAACCCTTCCAATTAAAAATGGTCAACTTGCATACCATATTAATTTGCTTAGTGCCAACATGTTTCGTTGCTCAATATTCCAGCAACTTCTTCAGGGCAGTGTGGGGTTCTCTAGTATCAATCTTCACACTTAATTGATCAAAGGACGTACAACTGGTTTCAATTTCCTACCAGTTTGTTTGCAACCATGTGTGGTAATTTGTTAAGCCTACATACTAATAGGTCATTTTGCAAATTACCGATTTGTAGTGGATCTCAATTCGACATACCTCATGAATATAGATGAGTTAGGTCACAATCTGTGACCCACTAGAATTTGCTGCCATCACAGGGGTGGTGGCCTGCTGGGGTCAGCAAACCACCAGGTATGTGATTGGTTTTAAATAAAATAATCATTGTTTTCAAATGTAGTCCGTTTTTCTTAAAGGAAAATAGATTGCATTTCAAAAAAATTAAAAATATGTTTCATTTTGATTTTTTAAGAGCAGGCAGTGGTCTGTGGGAACACTGCCTGCTCTTAAAAAATATTGTTTTAAACATTCTAAAAGGAAGAGGGGTCACCAGGGGACCAGGGGACCCCTTCCCATTTGCAAATGAGTTACCACCAATTTTGAGATGGTGGTAAAGTATGAATTTTTGCGACCACATTTCAGTCCGAAAACATTAGTATATTGCAGTTCAATTTGGTATTTGGAAGGGACGGCAACCCCTTCAAAATACTGAATTGTTATTACGGTGCAAACTCAAATTGTGATTCGGTAATGTGTTACGGGATAGCAAGTTGCATTTGATACATTAGAAAAAGCCATTTTGTGTTCGCAAATGGCCCAGTTCGACAGCAAAAAGCCTTTAAACTTGTAGCCCAAAAATCCTTATGAGGCAGCTATTTTTCTTTTCCAATAGACCAAGGAAGTCCCTCTGTGTACCGAACTTTGCAGCTGGTTTCACTATGCTAAATTCCTAACTAATTTACAGGTGATGAGCAGCAGAGGAAGGAATCAGAAATCTATGGTAACAAAATGTAATACACAGATCTAAGTACCCACTGGAGAAACATGAAATTTGATTTTTCTAAAAGATATCCAAAATGGGGACTTCATGTGGACTAGACTCGAGAACACTGAAGTGATATTTTGTTTTCTGGCAATTTTCACTAAAATAACAGGTTGTGTTGATAGCGTATTCAGATGCTATTGTTTTCATGTTTCTAGTTCAGTGTGACTTTCAGCACTTTAAGCAGTAAGCTTTCTCAGTAGCTCAGCACTTACAGATTTGGCGGACACCACAGGAAAATGTAATATTGTAATTCCTATTGTGAATAACGTGGCCCAGCATGCAGTCCATGTTAACGCAATATTCTATAAACATGTAGGCCTTAACCCCTTCGGTGCTCATGACGAGCTCAGCTCGTCATGGCATAGACCTCTCAGGTGAGCTCGTCATGACCACAGCCATTTTTATTACGGCCCAGCACTGCAGGGGAATCGCTCCAGCAGCCATGAGGTTAACTCTTTCTTCTATCATCTTGTGCTTGCAGATCTTAGCTGCCCAAGTGGCCAATGCCACCATCGTCCTGCAGGTCGATAATGCAAGGCTGGCTGCTGATGACTTCAAACTCAAGTGAGTAAAACTTAAGGTTCACTTCAGCACACTTCCAACTCCGTCAACGTGGATAGTAAAGAACCATTGATGCCTCCTAGCACACTCAAATACATGGCCCCCTTTAGTAGAAAACTCACTGTTACTATGGACCTATACAGGCAGCTTCTCTCGAAGCATGGAAGGCACAGGTGAACAGCTATGGTAATGTCTTTACTTTACTGACACTGTTCTTAAGAAAGTGAGCATTGGCAGTTTTAGCTTCTCGCTAAAGGCCTTACATTTAGAAAGATAATTTTAATGTAGAGAAACTGCCCCCGCAATGTCCCTATTAATTTAACACAGTGTAAGCTGCTGATGACATCAGCAGAGCATTAATCCATGGGAACTCCCTTCCAACATGCCCACTGCTTACACAAGGCCTTCAATGTCCTATGAGATGAACATACTTCCTTAAAGTGCAGCATGTTTTTGGAGGTTTTTTATGGAGTTTAAATACTGCAATGTGGGAAAGGAGGTGGGACAGATGTGTATGCCCTACACTTGAGAGAAAATGAGGTAACTCTAGTAGCGGAGTGATGTGTTTGCACTGGTCCCACTGCAGCTATATTTCCAGACAGAATAGTTTGAAATGATGCTGGTGCAATTTGGCACCAATGTTTGCAGTACATGTTAAGTGCAAAAACAGCATTTTAAATGACTGACCAAATTAGTCGGTCATAATGTTGGTGCAGATGTCATGAATGACCAAATTCGTCGGTCATAATGTTGGTGCAGATGTCATTGCAAATTTAAACCAGTACCAGTAAAATCAATTTAATAAAAAAATACTGTTCTTTTTTTTAAATATTCGGTTTAAGAAATTATGGTATATGTCATAATTCACTATTAGGTGGGTAACTCCTGCTTGTGGCCAATTAGAGATTTAGGGGGCGACTCCGAATTAAGTTTCTGAAGTGTGCCTGGAGAAAGTCTTGGGATTTCTGCCCCAAATGATACTCAATGGCTGTTCAGCTCACTTACACTAAGGCTCGTTCTATGTGTATTCTATTGTAGCTGACACCATGTTTGGGTGAGATGGGTAAAGCTTGTTGCACCACATGTATCTTCACCACTAGCGTGAATATGATCAGGCAATAGCTAAGAGAATAGATAGAACATGTTTGAACAAAAGACCTAAAGCTTAATATGTTTCTAGGTATGAGAATGAACTGATGCTGCGCCAGAGTGTGGAGACTGACACCAATGGACTGCGTCGGGTTATGGACGAGCTGACCCTGGCCAAATCTGACTTCGAGTCACAAGTGGAGAGCCTGACTGAGGATCTGGCAGCACTCAAGAAGAACCACGAAGAAGTAAGAGATAGAAATGTGTTTCAGATGGTCCTGGAAGTGATGAATATGGAATAAACCCATACCACCAATGTTTTCAGTACCAATCTTTTAGAGGCCAGTGAAAGGCACCAAATGTTTACATATACTATAGGCCAACACTAAGGCTGAGTGGTGCACTAAGGCTGAGTCCATGCCAGGTTTACAGGCTATCCAATGACTATTTGGATTAATTGTACTCCAATGTGTGTTTTGAGGATATGCTGCAATCTGGCATGGATCATATATAAATGTTGTACACTCCAGTTGTGAACTGTTTGATTTACGCTAAAATGTTGAACATTACTTTGTTGTTCAGTGACTTACACTACTTTTCTTGACAATCAGTAACACACCTTTTAAAATTGCAGTATTAGAATCAAAGTATTTTTCAACACGACTCAGTTTCTAAAGTTGATCTTCCATTTGTTTACATCTCTTGCATGAAAATTAAGAGAGTGTCTTGTTTACTCTGTGCAGGAGTTGAAGGGTCACCAAAGTGATACTCAAGGAGATGTCAATGTTGAGATGAAAGCTGTTCCAGGCATAAACCTCCTTGACCTCCTGACCAAGACAAGGGAGCAATATGAAAAATTGGCAGCGGAGAACCGTAAGAGGGCAGAAGAAGAATTCAACCAAAGGGTGAGGACTCATCTATCCACTATGATGATTGGAAAAAACAAAAACAAGAAGACCCCATCAACTCTTCCTCATTTACCTTTCAGAGTACTGAGCTGAAACAACAGATCTCAACTGGGGTAGAGCAAGTGCAATCAACCAAAAGCGAGGTGTCAGAACTGCGACGGACCTTACAATCGCTAGAGATAGAGCTGCAGTCTCAAATGACAATGGTAAGAAAAGATTCACAGCTCAAAAGGCATCTCCACTCTAAAGAAACCTAATATTGTTGTGTGATAACTCAATAGGTATTTATTTCCAGTTATGTAATCAAAATAATGTTTGATGCAATTGTAAAAAGAATTATCCATCAATTGTTCTTCACCACCCCTTTCCTACTCTGTAAAAGGATTAACTCCTACCCTTGACAGAAATAAATCTACAATCATTTTCAGGGTGGGAATGTGTTCAGGGGGGAAAAGTGTGCAAATATCCATAAACTCGCAAGCTAGTCAGTGTTCTTTCATTTTCCATGGTATCCATGATCTGAATTTGCTCCCCACCCAAAGAATAAGCTTTATCCATGTGTAATATTGCACCATAATGGTGTAACCATATACCTGGGTAAATTGATTTTCGAGTGCCAGCTCTTTTTTGTGAATTCCTTTAAATAATAAATGTTGCCATTTGTGCACACACTTGGCTTTAATAATTGTGCCCAGTGTGTTTAGAAGAATTGAGAACGTAAGAACAACAACCAACATTAATCCAAACTCCTGTCCTCCATTTATAGGCACTTTTGTATCATTGTGGTCCCCACCTTTCCCTCTATTCCTCCTTCTTCTTGTTGGATCTCTCCCAGGCCTAGGTTAATTTACATTGACCATATTCTATAGGTGGATGGCAGTTGGATCACTATCATTTGAAACTCTCCAAACTTGTTTATTCAGAGCCAAGAAATGGATTAACCCAACTCAAATTCACCGAATTTCATCAGCTTCAGTGACAATACACTATAAAAAGCTGGTACAAAAGGTAGAGTCAGGGGGAGGCTAACCAGCAATGATATGACTGAACAAAAAAAACAATGTTTGTAGACTTGGTTCAGAGAAAATGTTTGTAGACTTAGTTCAGAGAGTGTTCCCTTCAACTTACTAACTGTGCAGTGTTTTGTTGATTTGACAGAAAAGTTCCCTGGAGATGGACTTGGCTGAGACAGAGGGACGTTATTGTTCTCAGCTGGGAGAGCTGCAAGCCAAGATCAGCATCATAGAGGAGCAGCTGGTCGAACTCAGGGCACAGACAGAGCACCAGAGTGATGAGTACAACCAACTCCTGGACATCAAGAGCCGGCTGGAGCAGGAGATTGCGACCTACCAGCGTCTGCTCGAAGGCTCAGGGGGGTAAGGAAGTGGCAGCAAGCTCCACCAAATAATTTCTTCTTTGCCCTTAGCTAAGCACAAAGGTAACGGATAGTCCATGTGCATTATTACAAGTACCGTAGGATATAATGCACTTTTATTAAGGAGGGTGTTATATAATCCATCACTTTTGTGATGGAGTAACTCATCTGCGAAACTCCAAATCAGGCCATAAATGACTGAATAAAGGCTCCTAGGTGAATGAATGAATTAACAACTACCCAAAGCGTGTACTGATGCGGAAAAACGATTATAGCTTAAGGAAGTGGTGGCTACTTGCCAAGAATTATGGAAGATTAAAGAGCCAGGCTTTAAGTTGTTTCCTCAAAAAATTGTGATTGAGGTTTTCCCTAATCTGCAGAGGGAGGGAGTTCCACATCCTAGCTGACGTGCAAGAGAAATCCCTTTCACCTTGTCTAGGTCATTTTATTCTGGTTATTCCAAAAAGATGAAGAGTGAGGAGCATAGAAGGTCATTTTTTCCGTATATAGCTTGGCCCTACATTTGTCAGACGTTTGTGTGTTAGACAGATTGCTTTACATATGATGTACTTAGGCACGGGCAACAAATGTACATTTTTTAAGTGGTTGCTGATGGATATTGTTTTTAGGATTCGGAGCAGCAACTTAGCTGCTATTTGATGCCTGAAGACGCTGTACAAGGTATTGGGGGGGTGCCTAAAATATAAGGTGTTCGCATTGTCTAGGTGGGAGACAGTGCATAAATCACTGTCTTGATTGAGGTCAACACAGCATCTGAGGTACAATGCTAATAGATGAAATTAAGCAATTTTTAAGGGATCTTTTTAAATTATGGCTAACGCAGTGCCAGATGTCCCAGTACTGATTTTTTAAATGTTTGCTAAGGACTTATTGCATTTCATTATTTTCATACTAGCATACATGCACACAGTGTAGCAGATAAGTATCTTGAGATGTTGTATACAGGGATTTTAAAGTCATGGAAGTGTTCAAGGGACTGATTACGACTTTGGCGGTGCTGTGCCGGCTCTGCGCCAGCTCAGCACCTCCAAAGCCGTGCAGGGACTGCCTGCCAGATTACGAGTAAAACTCGTGTCCGGAAGGCTTCCCTGTCTTTTCATTTGCCATTCCCACGGCAGAGCCCTGAAACGGAAGCCCCAATGGGAACGCAGAAGAAATTCCAGAACAGTATGGACTGTGAAGTCCATGCTGCCCTGGAACTTGGGGTGCATGCAAACAGGGAAGCACATGTAGTACCCCCCTGAATGCACCCCAATGATGGCGGGGGCTTGGGGCCCTGTAGGGCCTCCTTTGTTTCCCCTCCGCCAGCCTTTCCATGGCGGTGAGCCTGCCATGAAAAGGGGAAACTCATAATATGCTCTCCGCACCATGGCGGTCGAGCCTTTCATATTATATAGGCCCTCTGCGCTGCACCACAGCCAGGGAATGGCAATTCCCTGGGGAAGCGGTGGCCAGTCCTAAAAGCCGCCTCGTAATGAGGTGAATGCAGGACCGCTACCACAAATATGGCGGTTAATGACCGCTGTACTTCTAATAGGCCCCTAAGTGTTTTGTGCCATGTCAGTGACATTGCAGGAGCATTTTTATACCATGCAACCTAATTTTGAACCTTTTCCATTACTCGCTGTGATGAAATGTGCTATTCCTTCTATCCTCAAGAAAGGCAGTGCTATAAGGCTCTTTACTCTTATACAGATATGTATTAACTTCAGGAATGTGATAATGTTTTTGTATACTGTCCTATTACTAAGATGATTTAATTGCAATGATTTTTGTTAATCAAGCAGTAAAGAACTCATTCATTCATTCATAAGGCTCTTTACTCAGGATAATAGAATGAATTGTGTTTCTGGATTCAGGTCCTCACAGGTCCCACAAGCTAAACCTCCGCAGGACTCTGGCTCAGGAGGACGCAGTGGTTCTGGCGGCACCAGCGCGTCCACCGCAGCTACAGGCTACGGCTCTGGCACCGGTTCCTCTTCCAAAGGTAAATGCTCTCTTGCGACGCCCTGTGCCTACACACTTGTACCCCACTGTCTCAATAAACAGGCTCTGATAACATCACTTGCATCCCACACAGTCTGTGGCACACCAGTCACAGCGCTGGGTTAGATTCAGCAGTGCAGTTGTTATCTTATATTTTCAGATCTGAAATCTGCAAGTGCACCTGAACTCTTAGCTACATCTCTTGTATTTCTAAAGCACTGAAAAGCTGTACAAGTGAAGCTCGGCTCTCGACGGCTGCACTCTCTGTAGTGTGACCCGCACTTGACTCTACCAATGGAGATCAATCCTGCCCTGCAGCAACCCTGATATTCCAATTCTGAACTCTGCAAAGGCACCCAAGTACTGACCTACAGCCAGGTGCGGCCCGTGCAGGTAAGAGCGGCGAGGGTTGGGGGCGATTCGACAGACGACCCGAGGGAACATTAAATACATAATTGATTTCCCCTTGTTGTTGTCTGTCGAACCTCCCTTCCCCCCTCTCAACCCGGCCTCACAGCTTTTACCTGCACGGGCCGCTGCTGCCTATACTAGCCCTACTCTGTCACACATGGAACCGGAGACACCTCAGTCATGATCTGTTCTTACATGGAACCGTCAAGGTGATTAGTTGGAAACACACTTTCACTGCAGGCCTTGTTCTAGTCTTATTTGAGCCATTCTCCTTATGCTGCGGTACTGATCGCCAGAAGGACATGTAGGGCCACTGCCCCTTGTGACGACTCTGCTTCAGTTGCCATCCCCCAAAGAGACCGCTCTGTACAGAGTAAACTAGACAGTGATAGACAATGCAATTGAAGTTTGGTCTATATCAAAGTAAGTCTTGTTAGCTTTTATATTCCTCTAACTTCTTTATTTTTAATACTGGGGAATGGAAAGATTCTCTGACAAGCGAGAGGTCAGATCGCATCTCATTGTGGTACAAGAGTCAATTCACTTTTCAAGGAGTGCCACAAAGTTGTGACCCGGGGACATTCATTCTAGGAGAGTAAGAATATGCATAACTTTGTCACAACATTCCAGTTCATGCACATTTCAAAAAGATTATGTTTCAAGTGCGAAACGTGGTGTTGGGCTGTTTTCACATAAATAAAAAACAAGCCGAGATGCTGACACCAGACATTTTCTACAGGAATCGGTTTTCTGGAAGGAAAAAACTAAACAAAATCTCATAATGCAAAATTCAGGAATTTTGGGGAATTTAACAAAAAGTAAAATTTGGAAATTTCACTGGCATCTTTTACCGTTACATCAGGCCATCCATGTTAATACAATAGGCAAAGCGAACTCCCTGGCAGCAGGGCTGGGTCCCTTTAACTTACAGGGAGCAAACAAAATAGACGTCAGATGTGAACCCTCGTGTGACGCATACACTATCAGCCAGATTCATCAAGCTTAATTGCGCTCGCAAAGGGCCATATTCTGAGAATCTGGCCCTTTGCGAGTGCAATTTTTGCATTTGGGATTCATCATCCCAAATGCAAAAATCGCAAATAAAGTTTTGCGCATATTTGCGAGGAATTGCATTTAAGGAATCTCTATTTGAGATTCCTTAAATGCAATTCATTGACCAATTTTAATTTGCGAATTCGCAATATTTGGTCGCTATTTATCACGAAGTCAGACTTCGTGGTAAATAGCGAAAAAAAAAGAAAAAAGCACTTTAGTGCATTTTTCTCAGTTGCATGTTACACACACACATGTCCTTTGGACATGTGTGTGCGCAACACCTGTGTAAATTTGCATTTCAGGGGTGCTACAGGGTGTCCTTTGGACACCCCTGGCACCTTTGAAATCGCATCCTTATTTGCGATTAGCAAATTGCTAATCGCAAATAAGGAATAACTCCTCATTCATTCCTATTGGCCTGTGGGCCCATAGGAATGAATGGGAAGTTATTCCTTATTTGCGATTAGCAATTAGCTAATCGCAAATAAGGAAGATGTAGGAATCGCAATATTTTTTTGCAATTCCTACATGAATCCCGTTTTGCAAGTCCTTAATAGCGATTCCTTATGAATCGCTATTAAAGACTCGCAAAACGGGTCTTTGATGAATCTAGCTGTATAGTCGCTGCATCACAGATTGAATATCTCTTATTTCTTCTTTATTTTGTTTTTCAGACCCTAACAGGAAAACACGGGTCATAACGATTACAGAGGACTTAGTTGATGGCAAACCGGTCAGTTCGAAACGGCAGGTGCATGAAAAGTAATGCATTTTGAGGAGGAGCTGAAGGGGCCCATCCAATGGAACACGCGAGAAAAGGATTCCAGCCAATGGAGCGCGTCAGAATTATTACAGTTTCTGGGACTACTTGGCCCTTTGTCCACACACGTATTGCAGAGCCCTTGTATACAACTCTCTTAATAAGAAAAGAGCGCCCTTTTCAGTTTTCACCTTGAAAGAGCATCCTTGTGCAGAGCTGATGGCATCACGCGTTTCGAGCATTTGCTGCTAAAGAAGGCGCTCTGTTCATGGATGCCATTAAGTTTTATAGTCAAACACACAGAGTTGCTGTGTAATGTAATATCATTTGAAAGTACAGTGACATCAATGCATTGATTTCACTAGAAGATATTGTGAAAGAGGGTTCAAGGGCCTTCAATATTGAAATATTTGCTGTGTGCCTGCTTTTCTATCCACTACTGAACATTTCCCTTTCAGGGTGCGGGGACAGTCTTCCTTTTAAACCAGCTTCCTCGTTTGTTCATTTCAATAAACGTTCTCTTTGATGCAACATGCAAAATGTCTTTTCCTGTATTTGTGTTGCTGTACCAGCTTCTTTTCAGGTTTCTGAGATTTCTTGCTCCAAAACATCTTTACCAATGAACTAGGTCGGACATTTAGACCATCACAAGCTTCATAGGCAGAAGGGGTTACAAGGAGATAATTTTGAGCGATGAATACATGGATAGATGATTGGGATACATTTTTATAGCACACAATAAATATGGGGTCGCTCTGTGATGATGTGCGTTATTGTATACCAGTCAGAAAGTAGGAAGTGTAATTGTTCATTAAGCTAATAATTATTTTAAAAGGAGGGATTTGATGATAGAGTGGGATGTGAGATAGTTGGTGTCCTGCCTAATATCCCCTAGCAAGAGATTCCAGTATATGGGTCCTATTAGGAGGTCGTCCTTCTTCCCTTTCTCTCTCCCTTGCACTTAATTATGAATAGTACACTTTTTTTCTGCAAGAGTGCCGTTGTCTGGTATGGACCACAGGGTGAATTTTAAGAATCATGTATCTTGGCCCCTTCTTTTCTAATATTTTTTTGTCTCAGAAATAGCATTTTGAATTTAGGATTGTCCTCTGCTTTTTTGAATTTTGATCAAACTTTCAGACACCTTGGATTGCAATTATTAAATTTACCACCAGATTTTGAGTCTTGCACACAGATCTCCGCGAAGGTGCTTGTTATGAGTAGCCAGGATTTTATTGTATTGCAATTGCATTTATATAGCACCAGGATACCCGTTGGGTGACAGCTGCGCTTTACAAGTGGGCTATACAATACAATACATAGCGCTTACTACCCCTGACGAGGCGTCAAGGCGCTTTTTCAGCAAGTAGCACGCTACTCTGGAACCTGTAAAGGATTAGGGGTGAATTAGTATAGTGAAATATGAAAGTAGTTAAAGTGGCGGATATGTTAGTCAATTATTTGGATTAAGAAGGATAGTGGAGGGATAGAAGAGGGAAAAAGGTTTGTTAATGTAAAGCGCTTGCTACCCCTGATGCGGTGTTAAAGTGCTTTTTGGGTGAGTAGCACACTACTCCGGAACTCATAAAGCATTAGTGGTGAATTAGTATAGTGACATCTGAAAGTCATTTGAGAGGTGGATATGTTAGTCAGTTATGTGTATAGAATAGGATAGTGGAGCGATAGAGGAAAAAAGGTTTGCATTTAAATAGCGCATGCTACCCCTGATGGAATGTTTAAGCGCTTTTTCCGCCAGTAGCATGCTACTCCGGAACCCATTAAGTATTAGTGGTGAATTAGTAGTGACATAGGAAAGTAATTTGAATGGTGGATATGTTAGTCAGTTATTTGGATTGAGAAGGATAGCGGAGGAATAGAAGAGGGGAAAAGATTTGCATTTATATAGTGTTTGCTACCTCTGAAGAGGTGTTGAAGTGTTTTTTCGGCGAGTAGCACGCTACTTCGGAACCCATAAAGGATTAGAAAAGATGAGTAAAACGGAGGTGGAGGGGCAAGAGTCAGAGGGAGGGGTTTAGAAAGGTTTGTTTTGGGGGATCGGAATAGTAAAAGAGGTATGAGATGATACCAGGAGGGGTAGAGTAAGGAAGAGTCTAGAAAGGGTTATTTTGGTGATCATAGTTGTGGTTTGGGGTGAATGGGAGAGTTGAGGCAGAGGATATATTGAGAGAGGTATAGGGTGAGAAATAGGGTAGTGCATTGGATATGCTGAATTAGAAGAAAAGTAATATAGATCCATAAGTACATGGAAGTTATATAGATGCATAAAGGAAGGTAGTATATGTAGAATAAAGCTGCATTGATTAAACTCCGGCTTTCAAGTGTTGTACTTAAAATTAATTTTATATATATAGATATATATCTTTATATTTATAGGATGAGTTTAGGGTTCTGATCGAACAGGGTGAAAACCATTACCTCAAAGTTCAGACCTTACCAAGTGTGATAATTACCTCTAACTGCCTCTAAACATGAAAATGGGGAATGACATGCAGAATTGTTGACTTTAGCGGCTCTCTTAGAACTTCACCAGTCCGGACCTGAAATGTACCTATGGAAAAATGCGGAGTATGCAGTAACTGCTGCAAAACGTAGAATTCTAATCACTGTGCAAACTGATATTTCAGCAGGGGCCAGAGTTGGTCAGGCAATGGAGGCTGTTTGTATGATGTGCTTTGAATTAACCGATGAACTGACCTTAATCTGCTGAAAGTGAGAGGGGATACTATGAAATATCACCCGCAAATGAGGAGGCTGAAAGAAAAAGCTTTGTGCTGCTTCACCTATCAGGACTTTTATTTTCAATTAACTTTTTTTTAATTTTATTTTTTTATATTTTTTATTTTCTCCCACAGGGCACATTAAATAAAAGACTTATGCAACTCAGTATATATCACATTGGAAAACCAAAATCAAAAACAGAGATAAGCATGAATTAAACTGTTTAAACGTACAGGTATTAAATAGATCTGCTTATACATTCTTAAACTAAATTAAAGAATAAAAATCGTGTATACTTGGTTCATTCTAACAGATATCACTCTCTATAGCCCTATTGGGTCAGAAAAGCCAACAAATAAGGGAAAAAAACGCAAAGAGAGAGATTTCAAAGGAGAAATGTGAAAACAGATAGGACATGACACGGTCAATAAGATGATTAATCTGAACGGTAGGGGTTACTCTTCCTTCCATTTATTGAGGAGATCCCAGATTTTTATCCCAAGTGCTCTACCCCATCTTGCCCTTCCTTGTGTAAGTCCCCTTCTCTAGGTTGTAGGCATTTAACAACTCAGCCACCCAATGATGTAAAGTGGGTGGGATTCGATCAAGCCAAGCTGATGCAATACAAATTCGAAACACTGCCATAGCAAAAAATAAAAAATAATCGTATTGGGACCGGGAGGAATCCTCAGCCACCCCCAATGAAATCCTAATTGGGGTCAGCCTGACCTTTATTCTCAAGGAGTTTTTCATAAATAATTCAATGAAGTGAAGTAAAGGCTGTAAGTGAGGGCGTGTAGCAGCAAAAATATGTATTATGTCTGCCTCAGAGCTATCACAACGTGGGCAGCTAATCCCCTGCGTTCCTCCCCATTGTGCAATCCTAGCTGGTGTATAATATAATAAGTAGATAGTCTTATAATGTTGTGCTTGGAAAGCAGCTGAGCATAGAATTTCCTGACCTAGCTGTAATGACAGCCGGAAAGCCTACTGCTCTGTTCCTAGCTTGTCTACCCATTTAGGTTCATATTTTGCAAGATCGTCTTCTCTACTTTCAATAAGCTCAGCATAGAATTTTTTGATTGTACATCCATTTCCGCCTTGAATGGCCTCCAAGATTGTATTTTTCTCAAACCCCCTTAGTCCACCTTTTTTACTAATTAAAAAACTCCTGACCTGTAAGTACTTAAAGAAATTCCTTGAGTTGAGGCCAAATGCCTACTGAATATCAGTGAATTGACGCATTCCTTCGAGCCCAATCATATCCCCTACTTTTGTCAACCCCCGGCTCCTCCACTCTGAAAAGACCATATCTGAGAAAACCTCTTGCGGTAGTGTAGGATTCTGAAATAGCCTAGTATATGCATTAAATCTTCCCAGGCCAAATCTTTTCATAAACGCCTTCCATACCTTGTGTGCGATGACAGTTTTAAATTTCGTTCCTTTGAAGTAGCTGGGATCGGTATACTTCAGAAAAGCATTTTCCGCCTCTTCATCAAGGACTAACGCATAGATAGACCCAGACCCCATTGAGTCCTCCAATTCGGACTCCGCCCCCCCTATCAGCCCCGTCAATTGCTGGAGGGCTGCTGCCAAGTAGTACATTTTAAAATCAGGCAATGCCCATCCCCCTCTATCCCTAGGGAGTGACATGTATCTTAGTGCTCTTCTTTTTTTCCCATGCGCCCAGACGAATCTATTAACCATCTGTTCTAGGATGTTAAACCATTTTGCTTCAAACATAAGGGGGATTGCCCTGAACAAGTAGAGGAACTTTTGGGAGGAGGATCATTTTAACGATGTTAACCCGCCCTACTATAGACAGAAGTAGATTGTGAAACCTGTCCAGGTCTTTCTTGGCTTTAATGACTACTGGCCCTATGTTTATCTCTACCAGCTTGTCTAGATCCGTGGTTATGTTTACCGTGGTTTTGGATTTGTTCAGGGCATATCCTGCGACCTGGCCAAACCGCTCTGCTTCCTCCTCTACCTCTCTAATAGCCTCTGTGGATAAGTCGTGATAACCGCCACGTCATCGGCATAAGCCAAAACCTTACATAGACCCCTTTTAGTTTCTAGTGGGGCGATCCGGATGTTCTGTTCCAATTTTCGAATCAGTGGATCTATATACATAGTGAACAAGAGTGGGGAGCACGGACACCCCTGTCGCGTGCCTCGAGTAATTTGAAAGGGAGAGGTACGTCCTGCTTTCACCCGTATACATGCTGTGGGAGCAATGTATAGTGCTTGTATTGCCTTAATAAAGCCCTCCCTGCAGCCAGATTGCCTCATAACTGCCCACAGAAACTCCCAGGAGACCCGATCAAATGCTTTTTTGGCATTCAGAAGCATAACTGCCATTGGGTCTCCTGGGGTCTCTGCGGCATCAAGCAGTGTGATGACCTTGCAAATGTGATGAGAAGTACCTCTTCCTGGTATGAATCTGTGTTGGTTTATACTAACCAGTGTGCCCATAGCTCTTTAGAATCTTACTGCCAGTGCCTTTGAAAAAATATTTACATTTGCATTCATAAGCGTGATTGACCGGTAGGAACCTGGCTCGGTAGAAGGTTTCCCTTTCTTTAAAATGATTACTATGTCCGCTCCTGCCCAACTATCTGGTATAGACAGACCTACCTGCACCTCCTGCATTGTAGTGACTAGGTCGTTGATGATTACATCAAAAAAGACCTGATAAACTTCCCCCGGTATCTGGTCTGGGCCTGCGGCCTTACCTGAGGGTAAGCCTAACATGCTGCAGCAATCTCTTCTTTCCAGAGAATAGCGTCCAATAATTCCCTATCCTCCTCCGATAATGTATAAGTGTGGGTGTCATGCAGGTATCTTTGAATTTCTCCAGGATCTTTAGGTTGTTCTTCCTTATATAATTTACTATAAAATTGTCGAAAGACTTCACGGATTTCATCAGGGTCAGACACAAAATTCCCGCTGGAGTCCTTTATTTCTTTAATTTCACCTAAGGCTCCCTTCTGTCAATCCCAAATCGCGAAAGTATGACCCACCCGTTCACTAAATTCGTAGCATTTTTCCCTTTGAGCTGAATAGATATCAGCAGCTTTAGTTGCTATTCTTTCTTCTGTCTCTGCTTTAGTCCTGGTCACCTTAAGTAATGCCTGATCAAGTAATTCCCCAGTTGCCTTACACTGTTCCAGGCTCTGTTCAGCGCCTAGTAACGCCACACTTAACTGTTCCGACTTTAAACGCTCTTTCTTTTGCTTAGGCTAAAACTAAGTGTCTCTCCGCGAACCCCTGCCTTAAAGGCATCCCAAGCATTCCCTGAAGCAGTACTTCCCCTATTGACCCCCCAGAAGTCTTTAATCCAGGATTTCATGTGCGTGACATAGTCAATGTCCCTCAGTAAACCCCTCTCAAATGTCCATCCCCGCTCCTGCCTTTGTATTGCCGCTACCTCTATTGTTAGTACTAAAGGGTTGTGATCGGATATGATCCGGGGGAGTCTTTCTATCTGTACTTTGGATATTAAGGATAGAGATGACATAAAATAATCTAACCTGACGCATAACTTGTGGGGAGCAGGATAGTAAGTAAACCCGGGGTCCCTAGATTTTAACTTCCCCCATACATCTATTAATGCATTATACTTAACAAGTCTCAAAATTGCCCGGCGAACTTTCTTGTTCCGGCCCTGATAACTCCCGCTGGAGTTCAGACCTAACCCTCCTGCCCCGTTAATATTAAAATCTCCAGCTAAGATAACCCGTGAAGCCCATGTAGCCAGTTCTAGGTCCAGAAAGTCAAAAAGTTCCAGTTCATCTTCTGTTGACCTGTAGATTGACCCCCAGCGTGACCCAATCCCCACCAATCAAGCATTCTATCAAGACCCACCTACCCCATTGGTCTTCAAGTTTCTTCCGTGCCATCACATTGCTGAGCCTTGATAGAATAACCACCCCTCTAGTTTTAGCCCCTTGCCGTGAATAAGCTAGCAGATGAAATCCCAGCTGCTCTATTCCTATATTCATTAGGATCCATCCGTTGACTGTCCTACCCCATCAACCTGTTCCTCACCATCAATTTTTCTTTGATGTCTAGCGTAAGTGCCATGCATGACCTGATCACTGTCTCTAGTTGCATTCTCCCCCTTCGCAAAGCTCATGTGTGACAAATTGCCAAAGTGCACTGTGCCCTGTGCCCTGTGCCCATAACCCCCCCACCCCCCCAACCCCTGCCCCTCTGACTCCCACCCCCCTTACTCCCCTTACAGGCAAATAGGTCAATCCTGACCTATGTGTAATAGCTTTGGCCCCCAAGGAATCGCTGAGCCCGCCTGCCCCCAAGCAAAAAAACCTAACCAGATGTGATTATGCCATAGAAGTTCTTTTAGTGATTTTAGCCTTAGTAGACTGCTCTATCGGTTAATCTAAAGATTCACCCACATAACTTTATCTTAATTATCTCAATGCAGCGTTAGTGCTCCTCTGGCTCCTTTTTTTCCTTTAACTCCCAAAAAAATGCTTGGGCTTTAACCTCTGAAAAAAATATCCTGGTCTGCCCGTCTACTAACACTTAAGGCATGCTGGGAATAGCAGATACGCTTCACATCCCAACTTCTGAAAAGGTGATATCAGTCGCCTTAATCAGCATCTCCTTTCTACTGTAACATGGCAAAAGTCTGGGCGTGCTAAAAATGTTATTCCATTGAAGGAGCGCCGGGACTGAGGTTTCGCTTTGTCCATGACTTCTTCTGATTAGAAAGTTCCCAACATAAACCAGCATCGCCCAGGGTTTGTCTGGCTGAGATGTAGCGTAGCCCCTCCTCTGGGTTAGAGGGAACCGATGTGCACGCTGCACCTCGTTCTCCCAGTTCCAGGCTGAAAGTTAGGGAAAGGCCCCCTTTAATAATGAGATTACAAAGGCCCGTGCATCCTGCCCCTCCACCCCCTCTGGAATGCCCAAGAGCCCTATGTTGTTGCGTCTCTGCCGGTTTTCGAAGTCCTCCAACTTCCATTGAACGTCCTCCGTGGCTTTCTCCTGGGCCTCTTTGAATTCCTGCCATCTTGAGACTTCATCCACCAGCTTCCCAGTCCTCTCTTCCACCTTAGTAACTCTCCCTGCCATTTCCGCATATAATTTGTTCATTTGACTTAGTGAACCTTGAATTTTTTTGTTTGCCTGCCTAACCATTCTGATCTCTGATCTAGCCTCGCCCTGCATCTGCTTTAGTGTGGCATAGAGCAAGTCTATAGTTGGAGTCTGAGGTGGGGGGGACGCCTGCTGTTGGTGTTGGCTATTCATTCCACTGTCTTCGTGATACAAGTGAGAAGTGGCTGAGTAGTCCCAATCTAATTTTTTGGCAACCTCAAGATGTGAAGGACTGGTGGGAGCCTTGTCTCTCAGGCGCGATCTATTTTTCTGTTGTTTGGCCCTTTGATTAAGCGAAGCCCTCTGGATTGTACTTTCCTCAGCAGATAGGTCGGGGTCTGAGTCTGAGTAACTGGTATAGCTCTCCCAACTCCCCACACTCTCTTCGGATGCTGAGCCTGTGTCGTCGTTCACCGAGAAGAAGCAATCATCACTGGGTGAGCCTGGGCCTGGGCCTGGGTCTGGGCCTACCTCGAAAAGAAGGGCTCTCTGTCTTACGGGGGATGAACCCTCTGCGCCAACACCCTCCTCCATAACCGGCTTGCTGCTTGCTATTGCTATCTCAGGGGTTTTTGCACCTTCAATAGCCCTATCGTGCATTCCTTCTTCAGCCCCCAGACTTCCTCTCTGTTGTGTAGCACCAGTAGCACCTGTAGTACTTTTACTAAGATTCACATCCTGATCGTGTTGTGCCTGTAATACTGGGGTTCCATCTGCTCCCTCTATTTCAATTACTGGCCTGCTGTAACCCTGCCCCTGTGCTGCGTCCAGGTCCGCACACTGTTCCGCACTCTGTTCTGCCAGATCCTCTAGCAGTGAGTCAGCACGGCTCGCCGAACCGCACTCATCTCCTGCTTTGCTCACCTGAATCTGCCATGCCTGCTCCTCCTCATCTCCTGCTGTCTGGATGGGCTGCTCCATCCGCTGAGAATCGAAACACATCTCGTTCGGTGCTCTCTGCTCTCCCGCCCACTCAACTTCAGTTTGTGATGGACCGGGGAGCCGACCAGAGCTAACCGGCGCTGCGGCGCTGGATGACTCAAGGCTTGTTGACACGGCGGAGAAGGACTCAACCAAGGTGGGTTGCCGGTAAATACTCCCCTTTGGAGTATTAGTACTAGATTCCTTTTCCTTTTGTTTATACTTAATGCCCTTCTTGACAGCTGCCTCGCCATCCTTCTGTTTAGCTCCTTTAGTGCCTTCACTCGAGTCAATCTAATTTTACCACCAAGTTGTTAACATTGTGCTTAGGCGTGGAGCCTGATCGAGTGGTTCAGGCGGAGTACCTCTAATGATAGTGTTGGAGAGTTTGCTTTTTAGGTTGAAACAACCAGCTGACATTCATCCAGTTGCTGATTTCAGCAACACAATGGTGTAGATCTTCATACTTTGTCTCATCGTTGATGTCTGATCGAGTTTAGGAGAGACTCCCAGTAACTCAGGCCTTGCTAGTGCAGTCACAGTCAGTGACCTGCTGCATCAGGGGCATCCGTTAGTCTTCAATGTTACTGCTGCAAAGAGATCTAGTAGTGAGCTGCAGGGTCTCTCTGTGTCCTTGAGAGACAGGGATCTAACAGTACCAAAGATAAAGTCTCTTGAGGGATTGACTCAAGAAGCTTGATTTAGCATTCTCCTGCCTATATTGTACAGGTAC
This sequence comes from Lissotriton helveticus, assembly GCF_964261635.1. NCBI lineage: Eukaryota > Metazoa > Chordata > Amphibia > Caudata > Salamandridae > Lissotriton > Lissotriton helveticus. The sequence goes on from NC_136065.1 coordinate 1,915,912,626, forward strand.
CACAATTCCTAATACTTTTGAGCAATTAATTAATAAGACAAATATATTGCTTAGTTGTATGTGGATTATTGTCAGAAACAGTGGTTCCTGTGGAATAATAGAATCAATATAGATAATAAGGTGCACAATCGCAATGGAAGGGTTAAAATGATGTCAGAGGGCGAAGAAACCACATACACTTATGGTTTTAGTTGATACAATCATATATTATATTTTACAAACAAAATTCTGTATGCAATGAAAAAGAAAAATGTGTGTAATGTCCCCAGTGAGAAATAGGAACCTAAAATATTAGTGACATAATTGTGACATTATTTTACAAGGTTTCCAAGGTATTAAAAAAAGTCACCATTTAGCAACTAAATACATAATATACAGCCGCTATATACAATAATAGGCGCTGTTAATGGTTCACTTTCTTTTGTTGTTGACGACGCTTCAACCCTATACGTGATCTTGGGACTCATCAGGACCTATGGATTTTGGTACATCTGACAGGTAGAATGCGCAGCTGCGTGAGGCGTACGTGCCAACAGTGGGTGAAGGAGGAAAAGGAAAACGAGATACTCACAAGGACACCCACCCGGGCGTCCTTTTGTGGCCAACAGCAGACAGACAGATGCTGTTGTGCTGCCTGCGTAGTGGATCGTCACGTGCTTTGAGTACTGCTATTATTGAAGGATTCGTCTTCATTGAAAAATACTTTTAGAGCCAGTCACAAAGGGGAAGGGGTCCCCTGGAGACCCCATCCCGTGTGCGAGTTGTTTACCACCCTTCTGTGAAGGGTGGTAAACTGCGACTATTTTGTAACCGCAATTGCGGTTGTAAAACAGTCATACATGACATTTGGGGTCGCTATTAGGAAGGGAACATCCCTTCCTAATAATGAATCGCAAAACACTATTTTGTGAGTCACAAATGTTTGCGACTCGCAAAATAGGGTTTGTACATGGCCAAAAGGATTTTTAGATGCGCAAACGGGTCTAAGACCCATTTGCGCTTACAAATATCCGTTGTACATCTTTCCCCTAAATATTTAAGTCCTTTTATGTGTGCCAAGCTAATGAAATCTGACGGCCCCCAGGAGTTGATGCCATTTTTTCAAAATGTCAAACATTACCTTCATTGTGCCTGGTCTACCATTCTTTCACGGGAATTCTCGAAAGGCAACATTACGTACAATATGCCTGAGCCAGAATTTTGCTATTAATGCCATGCATATACCATGAGCTGCCCTTATGTCAAAAAATCTCTCTACTATGTCAGGGACACCATTTTACCATGTGCTACAGTTGTCCTCCCTTTTGATAAGAATTTCCTTCAGCATGTCAGTAGCTGTAATTTACCATGGGTACCCATCATGCTAAAAACAAACTCCAGTATGCCAGTATTGTGTCACAGGTGCCTGTGATCATAAGAATTGCCTGAAGTATGCTAGTGTCAGTATTTTTCTGTGGGTGCCTCTTTATCCAAAAACTATTGCCTATTATTAGTATACCAAGGCCAATGGCAAATTCAGATGCAAAACAACACATTCATATCACACTCACTTACTGTTGGAAAATGAGGAATTAGTTGTGTGGCCAACACAAGTAAAGGGTCTACATTTGCCCTCCACTGGGACCAAACATCCCATTGTAGTGCTTGACTCTCACAGGGTAGCGTTGCAGAGGAATACAAGGCCTACTCTGAAGAGGTGGTGTGGGCTAGTAATCTCCATTCACAGATACACAATAATAAAATTCAATAAATGACTGTCCAGTCTGTGCTTTTCATTAGAAAAAAGAAAAGCACATTTATTACACTCACACTGCTCAATACTATGCAACAATTTACAAATATACATTAGCTGACGGAAACACTCCTTGATGACATTGCGTAAACAATCACACCCCTCCCACAGGAGGGGGGTCTAGTACACCAACTCGCATGTGTAGACTTTATCCGGTCCCTAAATGCACAGGTTGATCATAACTTGGAGTGAGAGCCCTTACCACTGCCACCAAACAAGGAGCTGCCCACCACATTATTTCAATAAGCATTCCATAATGGGAACACCTGCAAGAGTTACATATAACCCTGATCGAAAACACCAAATACTGACAATAAAGCATACAGACTTTGATCACAGTCTCCTTATTCAACTAAAGCATTTGGAAGAATAAATGTCTAAGCATGACTGGGGGTGCGGTGTACTTTTAATAACTGCTGCCCTGAGTAAAGCAATTCAATCTCAGCCCTTAAAGGGCATCACATTTATAATTTCATGACTATGCAATTATAATCAGACATCCTGTCAAGCATGCTAGCAACATAATTTCAAAAATCACATTATGCATAAAACAAGGCATGTGAAACGTTGTCCCTAAGGGACATCATTTTTGTGAATGCACACCTCTGCATTAAACTCTTAGAGGATGCCACCAATATGATAACTCATATTAAGCCTCACACATCTGGGTGTAGTCCTAATCTTCAGCTGTCCAAGCTGTAGAAGAAATGTTTGTGCATTAGATAGGCTTGTAACCATGCAAAAACCCTTGAGGGGCTATTTCCTCACTGTCACCAGCAACTTACTGTGGGGACTTTCGAATTCTTTGATGGAGGATTCTGTGCTGCTCCTGCAGCTCCCCTCACACATTTGCTTCACAGTGGTGGGGACCCCTCCTCCAGGGGACACCACAGGCCACAAATGTGCAGTTTCCCCTTTAGGTATGGGCCCGGCCCAGCAGGGCATAATGGAGCGCTCCCTTGGGATCGTGCATACTTGAGTGGTGGCTGTCCCGCTGCTCCAGGAAGAGCTGCAGCAGTGTCTTCCTTGCACCTCTCTGATAATACAGCTCCCACACAATGGCTCAACACTCGGCAAAGCAAAAGACTTTAATACAAAACAAACAACACCTTTAAAAGAGGGGTTTATTTTACAAAAGTGGCACAGGAGAGCTACTTGAGGCAAAGATGTGTTCAAAATGTACCACCCATGCTTCTTCGCCTACATGAGTATCCAATGTAGGATTCTTGGGAATTTTGAAGAAGGGTGCACTGATTACCTTCCAAAAGTCGCTACTATTGCCCATCCTGGCTGCATGATCAAGTTCGACCCAGAACTCCTCTCTTATTTCCCGTTCTCGTTTCCTTCTTGCTACCTTATAGTCTCTGCATAATAATCTTATTTGCTCCACATTTCTAGGTTGGAGTTTCAGTGCTTTATTGAGAGCTTTTCTGGATTTTGTACAGGGGGAATCGAACCAGCACTTCGATGTTAGGCTGGTCCCTGATTTATAGCGAGTGAGGGCTATTTTTACTTTCCCTAAGAGATCTATAAAATGTGGCACAATTAGTGCTGGAGTCTAATTCTAGGCATTTAAGAATGTTATCCAAAGTATTCTGTATAATTGCGGGGACTACTTTAAGCTTGTCAATTTGATCCTACTTTAATTGGAAGCCATTCCTTTTTGAAATAATTGGGGTTTCTATTTCTTGATACTTTGTCGCTCCCCTAACGGCCAAACTTATCTGCATAGTTAAAATGGCGTAGTCAATAAAACTTGTGAATAAATTATCTACGTGGGTAATCTTATCATTAAAAGGAATAGTAGCTCAAATAAAATCAATAGTAGATTCGTATCCATTAGGCTGGAACTCACACATTTTTAACTTACCTGAACAGCAGGGCGAAGATTTATTTCCAGATCCAGGTGCTCCATTTTTATTACATATCACTTTATTGAGTGTAGCAGTCTGAAAGCTGCAATAGCCCAAATCGAGATGTCATAGAGTAGGAAATGAGACCTCTGTGAGAGATTTAGGACTGGAGTGAGTGTACCGAAGTAAGACTGCGTACTAAAACAAAATATTATGAAGGGGGAGGAGCTTGGCGGGCATCCGTGATGGCCGCGTGAGCACAGCGCTCTCCGGACCCCCGCCACTCCCGGCATTATATCCTGAACATATCCTGATTCTTCCCGAGGATTTGTGTAGAGGACACTGGGCTGATCTTCCTGTGGTTTTTGGATTTTGATTTGGACCAGGGGCACCGAAGATACAACGACTCGAACTTTCGGGGTCCGCCCCGGAGGTGCGCCCGGGTCTGGGTGAGGCACTGTGGCCGTGTCTGAGTTGAACAACAGCGGCAGGGAGATTCGACTTGTGGGTCCCCCTCTTAAGTTTCGGTTTCGATTCTGCCTCAGACTGCGACGTCTGGTAGAGGAGTCTGGCCCTTGCTGGGTCCAGCGGCACGAGACTGCTGTTGTGCCTTTGGCTAGCTTATTATCCTTCCAGGCTGGTTCACACCTAGAGGTACCCTCGCCGCGGCTTTTTGGCTACAACGCCCTGCCCTCCTGCGGCCCTTTTCACCGGGTCAAGTGAGTCCCCTGGGACGCGGTCTCCAACATGGCGGGCAGAGGGGACCGAGAGACACGGAAGACCAAAACGCCCCTTCGCGGGGGCCCGGTCCAGTCTAACGTCATGGACCGGTACGCCCATTCAAAGGGGTCCCCTGGAGCCGCCTTGCCTGGCCCGAATGCAGTTGACCACACTGTGGAAGCGTCGACGGAGCCTTCCTTGCAGGACATCATGGGCGCCATTTCTGGCATGAAGGAAACAATAGGCCAACAGTATGAAGCTTTGGCCCACAAAATCGACACCGTGGCCATTGATGTGAACTTGATTCGGGCCGACCTATCTAAAACCAACGAGAAGGTGAAGTCATTGGATCTCAAGTCATCCAGCCTCACGGCCGACGTCTCGGAGATACAGACGGAGATTGGCAATCTCCGAAGGGTGAACGATTTCATGACCCGGCGCTTGGAGGACTTTGAAAACAGAGCACGTCGTTGTAACGTGCGTGTGGTTGGCGTTCCGGAAAATCCGGACCCGCATTCTGTTGATCTCCTGGTCGAGGACCTGATACAGAACTACCTCTCTCCGTCTGGGTTGAGTAAATTCTTCGCAGTGGAACGTGCCCATCGTGTTCCGGGAGGCCAGGGCAAGCCGGGCGCCCCGCCAAGGCCTATTATTGCGAAACTCTTTCACTATAGGGACCGGGACGCTATCCTGCAGGCATCGCGAGTGAAGGGCCCGGTGGCCTTTGAGAATGCCACGGTGAACTTCTACCCGGACTGTTCTCAACTGGTGCAGAAACAGCGTATGGGCTTCCGAGGAGTCAAGAAGCGTCTCCGGGACTTGGGACTGCGCTACGCTATGCTTTTTCCAACCAGGCTGCGAGTTGAATACAATGACCGGACCCTTTTCTTTGATCGGCCTGATTCCGTGAATGACTGGCTGGACTCTCTGCCGGACCGACCTCCTGGGACTGAGCCCGCCGAACACCTGGGTGGTGCCGAGGGTGGTGTAGAGGGCTGAACTTGTTGTCTATGCCCCGGTCACCGTGCCACGTAACCTCTTCCGGGATTTTATGCCTAAGTGCCTCTATTTTCTGTGTGTTCTTCTCTTTCTTTATCTTGCTCGGGGTGGCGGGTGGGACGGGGCCTTTCCTCCTCCGGGGTCTTTTTGTAGAATGGGGGTTCTTGGGCGACAGGCACACTGCATGTTGGGGTGGCTTCTTAGCTTCTTGCAGGGGTGCAGGGTGGGGGGTGTTTTCTTGGTCGTTGGGGGGTGGGTTGATGGGAAGTTTGATGTTTGTGTTTTGTTTTTTCAAGGCGATTCTATTTTGCTAATGGTATTTTCGATGTCATGCTCATTGGGGGAGGGTTCCGGCATCACTGTGTGGGATGGGGGGTAGCGGGTTGAGGTTTATTTCGTGGAATGTCAATGGTCTGGGGGATCGTATAAAGCGGGGTGTGGTGTTGCGTTGTCTGCGACGTTTGTCTCCTGATATTGTCTTTCTGCAGGAGACTCATCTGGTGGGCAATACTTGTCGTGCAATGAATAGGTGGGGCTATCGCCTCGTCGCACATTCAGGGTTTACCACGGGTTCCAGGGGGGTGGGCATCCTTGTCCGGGCTTCCCTCCCCCTGGCAATTGATGATGTGATCCTTGATGATCGGGGGCGTTACGCCGTCCTCGTGGGGCGCTATGAGGGTCGGACCCTTTCCCTGTTTGCCGTTTATGTGCCCCCCGGTCTACAGACCTCTACCTTTTCCGATTTGGGCCGAGTGTTGTTGAGCCTCCCAGATAGTACTCTTTTCATAGCAGGTGACTTTAACTCTGTGTTCTCAGGTCTACATGATCGTCACCCCCCTAGGGACACTCCTTCGGCCCAACAATGGCTGGGTGGGTTTCTGGATACTTTTGGTTTGGTGGATTGTTGGAGACTCATGCACCCTACTCAGCTTCAATACACTTTCCATTCCGGGGCCCATGGGAGTCTGTCTAGACTGGATTATTTCCTGATGCCTGCGGCGCAGTCGTCGGCTGTTCGGGAGATTAGACACCTCCCCCGGGGCATCTCTGACCATTCTCCGCTTTGGCTTTGTTTTGAGGTGGGGGTGGAGGCGACGGGCCGGGTGGCTCCTATCAATCCATGGTATTTAGCCTCCCCCGAGACCCGTGGTCTCCTGATTAAGTCGTTGGACAATTATTTTCTGGACAACGAGGGGTCCGTCTCCTCTGCGGTGTCCCTATGGGAGGCCTTTAAGACAGTGATCCGCGGACAGGCCCTTTCTCTTATTGCTGACTCCAAAAAGGCGAGGAATCGGGAGGTGGTGGAACTCGAGAGGGAAATTGTTGGGATAGAGGCTGACTTGGAATCGAATGTTACTCCTGATAAACTCCACGCCCTGGGTCTGAAACAATTTGCTTATAGGTCTCTGGTTACGGACGCGGCTAAAATGATGTTTCGGGAGCAACAGGGTCGTCTGTATGATGTGGGGGACAAAGCGGGTAAATTGCTGGCGTGGTTGGACAAGAAGGAGAGGGCGAATCGTGTGGTACCGGTGATTCAGACTTTGAATGGTGTGAGAGTGACTGACCCGGTTGAAATAGTGGAATGTTTTGCAGACTATTTTCGTGTGGTTTATTCCCCTGTGTCTGAGCGGGATGTGGATGACTCTCGCCTCTTGTTGCGTGATATAGCTCTGCCCTGTGTCTCCGATTTAGACCGAGTCTCTTTGGAGTCTCCTTTCTCCTCGGACGAGATAGCGACTGCCATTCGCTCACTCCGTTCGGGCAAGGCTTTGGGCCCGAATGGATTGCCAATTGAGTTGTACAAGCTACGTCCTGATAGGGTAGCGCCCTATCTCCGTACCATTTTTTGGAGTCCCGGGAGCGGGGTATTCTTCCATATGATCAGCGTCTGGCTACGATCGTTGTTATTCCTAAAGAAGGTAAACCCCGGGACCTTTGTTCGTCTTATAGGCCCATTTCCCTGTTGAATGTTGAGCCCAAGGTTCTGGCTAAGCTCCTGGCTACCCGCCTCCTGACGGTTATTAGCGGCTTGATTCATCCGGACCAGTCCGGTTTTATCCCGCATCGTAACACGGCTCTTAATCTGCGTCGTCTCCACGGAGCCATTGCGAGGGCGGGGCTTCTGGCGGAGCCGGCCATTTTGGCTTCGCTGGATGCCTCGATGGCCTTTGATACGATAGAGTGGCCCTATCTTTGGGCGGCTCTTGAGAAATTTGGTTTCGGCCCTGGATTTATTGGTTGGGTGAAGTTGCTATACGCCGAACCCTTGGCGCAGGTTGTGGTTAACGGTCGAGTTTCTGTTCCCTTTTGCCTTGGTAGGGGGACCAGACAGGGGTGCCCCTTGTCTCCGCTACTTTTTGCTCTTGCTTTGGAGCCATTAGCTGCGTGGCTTCGATGGGAACCTTCACTCAAAGGGATCCGTTGGTCACCAGATTTTGAAGACCGCGTTTCGCTTTACGCGGATGACATTCTTCTTTACCTTACTTCCCCGCGCAAATCTTTAAATGTCCTATTTGACGTTCTTACTTCGTTTGGCGCTAACTCCGGTCTGGTTATTAATTGGGCTAAGTCCTGTGTGTATGTTCTTTCGGGTGTTCTGCCCCCGTTGCCGGATAGATTTCCTATCCAGGTTGTCCAGTCTGGCTTCAAATATTTGGGGATCTTTATTACGCTGGACTCCTCACTCCGGTTTGAACGTAATCTCCTCCCCCCGCTTCTTAGACTGCGACTGGATGTGGCTCGCTGGCGTAAGTTACCCTTGTCTCCTCTGGGCAGGGCTGCCCTATTCAAAATGATGTCTTTGCCACGATTCCTATACGCACTTCAGAATTCCTATGATGACGTTCCCGCTACCTATTTCCGAGAGATTGAGAGTCTCCAGAGGCAACTGATTTGGGGCGGGCGTCCACGTATCGCCCTTGCGAAACTTACCATCCCTTGGTATGACGGGGGCATGGCGCTCCCTGATATCAAGAGATATTATTGGGCTACCCAGCTGTCTGCCATTAACCACGGAATGTATCCGGCCTTTGAAATGGACAGACTCCAGCTGCCGGGTGGGGGTTTTAATAGAGCGCTTTATTCCAGGTCGGCTGGGCGCCATCTTACGGGCCCGTCCAGGATTGCAGTCAGTGTGTGGCGCACCGCGAATGTGAGTCTGGGATGGGAGAATCGACTGACACTAGCGACTCCGCTTTATGCTTCCGAGCGTCTGGGATGTCTCTGGTCTACTAAGGGCTTTGACCGCTGGGATCTGATTGGAATATGTAGAGTGGGTGATGTCTGTGTGGATGGTAGAGTGAAGTCCTTTGAGGCCCTTCGGACCGAATATGACTTGAGTGATAGGGAATTTTTTCGATATCTGCAGGTCCGACATGCCCTGGCCTCTGTTTTGACTCCTGGTGTGGCCCTCCCCGAGTCCTCCCCCCTCGAGGATCGCATTCTGGATGGCCACCTTCCTGATAGCACTATCTCCCTGATTTACAAGAAGCTGATCAATAATCGCGCTGACTTACTTGTCCGACTTCGGGAGGTTTGGGTCAGCGACGGGCTGGAATTAGATGACGAGGATTGGCAATCGGCACTCTCTTCTCCGAAAGAGGTCGCCATCCCTGCCCGTCTTCGTCTGGTTCAGCTTAAGATCCTCCACCGGGTGTATGTTACTGGTCCGCGTCTGGTTGTGATGGGTTTTTCCCAGGACGGTCTATGCAAACGTGGATGTGGAATGAGTGCGACGTTTCTGCATATTATTTGGGAGTGCCCGGGGGTGGCGGCCTATTGGACTGATGTGCTTGCGGTGATGACTGTTGTGACTGGAATTGCCCTACGGCCTGAGGCCCGACGATGCCTGTTGAATGTGTGGGAACCCACCGACTATTCTGTGGCCCAGACCAGATGGGCGACCTTGGGATACATGGTTGCAAAGCGGGACATTGCGCAACTCTGGGGCGCATCTCGACCTCCCGACGTCTCGGTGTGGGAGGACAACATGGACTGGTCCATGTTCCGCGAGAAGACCGTCTATATAGCTAGGGGCAGACCCAGGGCGTGGACAAAGATTTGGGGTCAGTGGAACGAATATCGTGGGAATATTTGTACTCCTCCCTTGGTTGATGCACCCGATGTTACCCTATCTCCCTAGGCTGGTGTTCCCGAAATTTCTCATGCTGTTCTATGATTTGCCTATCCTCCCCGCTGTCCCCCCCCCCACCTTGCCGAGTCTTGCCGATTGTGATTTTGTGTTCCTGATTAGTGAGTTTCCCCTCCGCCTACTGGGCTGACTTTGATTAGTATGCATTCGCCTTTTTGTGGTTTGTTGTTTTTTGCATGTATATAATAGAAAATTGTTGTGTCCTGTTCTATACTTCGAGTAACGTTTGATATCTGATTTGTGCCTGACCACGGAAACAATCGTATGATTTTTACATTGTGCCTTGTTTTTAGCGGCCGGCCCGTGTGGTTGTAGGCCCATCCTTGTAACCCTTATTTGATTGCTCAATAAAAGTTTTTAATCAAAAAAAAAAAAAATATTATGAAGGAAAAGTGGAGAGGAAGAGACAAAGTGCAGAACAAAGAAAATGTTCTGAAGGGAGATAGAGAGAGACACATCAGGCTGGGATAAAGGAGAAAAATAGAAAAGGAAAATGGACTGGAGGGCAAGAATGAGGCATAAGTGAATAACAACATAAACCAGAGACTGCAAAGGTCCAGAGATAGGACGTGAGTAATCAACCTCGTGTTAAATGAAACTACACGGCATCTGATGTTTATAAAAGACGCAACCACATGGACAACGTAAAAGGAAACTAAAAACAGACTCCCGGTGCTATTAAATAAAACAGTGCAATAGAAAAAATATTGCAAGGGTCAAGAGATCTTGAATAGTCAAGTGATAAAGAAATGGGAAAGGAAAAGAACATGAACAATGATGCAGTCAAGCATAGAGGTCAAAGGGCAGGAATGAAAAAAAATAACGGCGGCAAATAGATTAAAGAGATAGGCAAGAGGAAACAGTTGACAGCGAGGGAAAATGGGGTAGTTGGAGCATTAAGAACAACTTGAATGTGAAGTGCATATGTTAAATATGCTATATGTGAGTAAACAAAAACAACAATTTTCATGTTTTTGCAAAGCGCCAGTGTTAGTCATTGCACGCTTCACAACAAAAGAAAATTACCATGAAACGATGTCACCTAAAAGGGAAGGGAAAGAAACTCGAAAACGAACGCAACCCCAGATGTTACTCTAGTCTTCGTGCTAGATTGAAAACAGTTGCCAGCATTGTCATTTTGTTGTTTGGAAGAATTGACTGGCACAGTTGCAGTCCTTCGCAGAATGCAACATTTTAAATCTTTCAAAAACAGCAAGGAAGGCAAATTACTAGCCCATAATTGCTAACTGCCGTGAGTTTTGATCACTTTTTCAGAGTGGCCTAATAAAAAGCGCAGAAAGTTCTGCACACCCAGACAGGAGAATGTGACCAGATGTTCTCATTTAATAGATCGGCTGGTGTCCCCATGTGTTCTGCCGGGTCACTGCATTGTCTCAGATTATCCCGCTGTGAGCGCGCGCACCACGGAAGTTGTCTGTAAAGGAGAGGACCGAGCCGCCTGGGATTGTTGCAAAAGGGGTTAGAGGAAGCCGCTCCCTCGTACAAGTTTAAGACTCTTCCACAGTGCTTGAGATTAACACAATAATTGCGAATTACTCCTTTGAAAAAAACATTTTTTTTCTTTAAATGTTCGTTGTGGCGTGGAGAAAACCATTAAAGACTTCTAACTGCGCAATTGCATCGTCAGGAAAGATGACTTGATCACACGCCCGGAGACAGTTACAAAGAAACACCACCCTGCTTCAGTTTGCTTGATTTAGCAGTGGGGCGGGGAGGGGTGAGCCAGGATGGAACAATGCTCTAAGCCATACAGGGCTGCTGTATAAAAGTGCGGAGTGGAGAGTGGAGGTTTAAATCTATAGAGGAGGTGATTGAGCACATACGTGCGTTCGGCGGCCTAGAGGCGCGCGAGGACGCTATACTAAAAGCGTACCATGCTGCCAAATAAAAACACAATTAATAGATTGCTTTTTAACTAGCTTGCTGTTGCCGACCGCTCTTCATGCATCGCTGCTCATGGGGTCTGCTGCTGAGAGCAGTGGGGGTGGGGAAGGGTGAGTTCGGGACTGTGTTCGGCGGCCTGGATACGCCCGCATGTTAATGAGCACTATTTAAACAAAAAAGACAATTACGCTTAAGGATACTGAAGTTAGGCTGTGCTGCTACCGGAATGAATGGAAGTTACGTATGGCATGAAGAGCCAATAATGAGGCTGATAACTAAAAAAAGCCACAAGTTAACGAATCGCAAGCCACGAGAAAGTTAGAAGCAATGGGCGGAGTTTCAACACCCATATGGATTACTAGATGTCTCAGAGAGACAGCGCATGCGCGCTGCCTAGGCCGAGACCTAATAAAAAAAGCTTCTGCACGTCAGTTCTTTGTTTCTCTTTATGTTCTCCAATACATTTCCTGGGCCACAGCAACTATACAATCTGTTGATGTTTCCCACACTATAATATTTAGTTTTCCTAATTACCTGAGTTTGTTGAGTCAGCCAGACACTTACTGAACTGCCTTTTCTACTGAACCACGCAAGCACTTCACTTGAGAACACCTCCGATGTCTGAATTTGAGAATAATTTATTAGAATTTTAGGCAACTTTTTCCTTTTCATTTGCCACAATGTTTGCCGGCGGAAAGTGTGTTTGGAGCATCAATGGGCTTCGTGCAGCTGTGATCCGGACTGAGTTAAGGTAGTCTGTATTATTTGCGACTCGGCCGCCTGAACATTATCTCTTTCATAGCTCCACCTAATTCTGTCCATTTCTTTCTTCTGAAGCAGGGCTGGACGTCCATCTTTTGCATTTACGTCTAAGATCTTGCCACCTATTAAAAAACGGAACCACCAGTGGCATTTATTGTTACCTCATCATTAGATTGATCCTCATACTGTGGTGTGCCATTCCGTTGCTTGCTGTTTAAGACATTTTATAGCTTCAATGGATTCAAATGATTTAGGTTAAGCCATCCTTTCGTTAGTTTCCTGTCTACTCTAGAGAGTAAAACATGAATACTTTGTTTCCCTTGAAGACAGAAGAATACAAGTGTGGGATACCCCTTGGGTTAGGGTTCTCCCAGTTAACATCTGGGTCCTTGTGTTCTCCATTTTCCATTGGTAATTGGAAGAAGTAAATACTTAAGGTTCCTCCTCAGGACTTCCACCAAATATTAAACTATCACTATAATTTCCCTGTAACCACAGGAGACGTCTAGGAATTTTTAAATGTTCGTGGTGGCGTGGAGAAAATCATTAAAGACTCTTAACTGCGCAATTACATCGTCAGGAAAGAAAACTTGATCACACGCCCGGAAACAGTTACAAAGAAACACCACCCCGCTTCAGTTTGCTTGATTAAGCAGTGGGGCGGGAAGGGGTGAGCTGGGACGGAACAATGCTCGAAGCCATACAGGGCTGCTGTATACAACTGCGGAGTGGAGAGTGGAGGTTTAAATCTATAGAGGAGGTGATTGAGCACATACGTGCGTTCGGCGGCCTAGAGGCGCGCGTGGACGCTATACTAAAAGCGTACCATACTATGGGAAGCCGTTCACGTCAAAATTACAGATCCCCATATACGAAACCCTCTGAAATGCATTTTGTGATGCAAAATGATTATGGCACACACCAGAATGAATATAATATCTGTCAAGGTAAATGTGATACCTAGCAGAGTGAATCTGTCTTGAACCAAAACAAATATGAAACCTGGCAGAGTGAATATACTACTTAGTGATTATTATCAATAACACACACTCTGAATTGAATAAGAGACATATTGAAATATACATCAATGATACTTTAATGAATATGGCCCTCAATATAAACAATATAGCATTCAGTGAAACAAATACAATATGCATCAAAAAGAATGGGAATTTGTTTTAAATGACTGACATATGCCAAGAGGAATATGACATACATTAAAATTAAAATGACAGATTGAAATGAATATAAGTTACTGTAATGAATATATTATATTCTGAAAAGAATATAATGCATATTGAAATTGCAATATAATATTCTGAAATGAACGTAACACACGTTGCAATGAATATAAATTGAGTTGAAATGGATATTACCTAGATTGCAATGAATATTAGATATACATAAATGAATAGGAGAGGATTTCAAATGAATATTTCTTGTGTTGAAATGAATAAAAGCCCCATTGAACTGAATTTGACATGCCTTAAAATGAGTAGGAACAAAGCAGACATTCTCATGACCTTTGTCAAAATTAATATGGCATGCAGTGACATTAATATGATACATATTCAAATGAATATGATATATGTTAAAATGGATAAGTTTCATCTTAAAATGAATATGACAAGTGGTGATATGAATATGACATCTATTGAAATAAATATAACATTGATTGGAAAAAAATCTAACATGTTAAAATGAATATGAAATGAGTTGAAATGAATACGAGGTCCATTGAAATGAATTTTACATATTTTAAAATGAATACAAGTAACATCAAAATGACTACAGCTTGCTTTGAAAGTAATTTGATACACATTGACATGATAATGATACGCGTTGAAATGGATATGATTCATTTTAAAATTAATAAAAGATTTGTTATTTTGAATGAGACATCCATTGAAAGCAATATGATATATGCTAAGATGAATAGGACATGTATTGAAATGAATATGAGTCCCATTAAAATTGATTTAAAATGCCTTAAAAAAAATATGACCAACACTGAAATTAAAATTAAACTTGTCAAAATGAATATGTTATGCTTTGAAATTATTATGATATACATCAAAATGAATATGTCATGTATTGTAATGAATGTGACCTATGTTGACATGGATGTGGGCCATGTTAAAATTATTATGACAGGTGTTAAGGTGAATCTGACATCCATTGAAATGAGCATGACATTCATTGAAAGGAATGTAACACATGTTAAGATGAATATGAACCACTTTGAAATGAATATGACACCTGTTGAAATGAATATGTCCACATCAAAAGCAATATGACATTTCTTTAAATGACTACTATATTTTTTAAATGAATATGAAATTATTTGAGATAAATGTAACATGCTTTGAAATTATTAAGCACATATAGAAATAAAAACAAACCATGTTTAAATGAATATGAGCCCTTTTCAAATGAATATGGCTTGCAATGAACTTATGTTGATTTGCTTTAAAATGAATATTACATATTGAAATGAATATTACATAGTCTGAAAGGATATGATGAGGACTAAATTGAATTAACTAAAAGTAATATAACACACATTTAACAGAATATAAAACAAGGAACCAGCCTTTATCATGCATCCATTACATGCATCTATTTGCAACGCAGGTAAGTATTTCTACATTTGTCACACCGTATTTATCACATAGGTAAGTATTTTTGTAAATAACAATTTGTTTATGTGCGCGTAGAGATAAAGGGAGGTAAGGATGATTTTAGGGTTTAGAGGTGGTTGAGGTAAAGGGAGGTAAGAATAACTTTTGATTTAGAGGTGGGTAGAGGTAAAGGGAGGTAATGGTGATTTTAGGGTTTAGGAAGGGGGTAGATGTAAAGGGAGGGAAGAAATAAATAAAGGGGTTCTCACGTAAAAAAAAATTTAAAAACCATACACATCTAAATCTATACACATGGGTGTGCACACATATGTATATATCTTTATTGTTTCAGGATTAGCCTGATTACAAGTTTGGCAGTCTTGGAGTGGGCTGCCATGCCAGTACCACACTCCAAGACCGCCAAACCTGTAGTCTAGCCACCCGCCGTATTCTGACTGAAATACAGGTCGGGCAGTCCTGCAGCGGCTAGCTGGCCCACGTCAGTGCCTATCAAAGACTCATATGTGAGCCTTAGAAAGTCAGTACCATGTAACCACCACAGCATGTTCCAGCACGGTATGAACTGTGAAGTCCATGCCGTGCTGGAACAGGGGGTGCATACTGACAGGGGTGCAAACTATATGCCCCCCTGCATGCATCCCCCGGCCCAGAGGCAACAGAGGACCCTATAGGGCCCCCTTAGTTTCCTCACCACCACACTTTTCATGGTGGGCTTACCATCATGAAAATTGTAGCAGTAAGGAAACTCGTAATATGCTTGGGGTTGCCCCAGCGGCACCACCAGCATATTGCAGGCCTCAGATGCTGCAAGACTGACAGGGATCTTGTAACCCTGTGGTAACAGCTGTCCTATGGCCGTCAGACCATCAAACTCATAATACGGCAGTCAGACTGCCGGTAGCTGCCCTGCCATGCGGGTTTGGCAGTCCATCAGACTGCCAAATTCGTAATCAGGCCCTAAGCCTTTTGTCATTTTTACAGCAAAGTCTTTAAACACAGGATTAGCTAGTGCCATCCTTTCAGAAATATAAAATAACCAAAGCGTTTTACCATTCCAGGCACTGTATCACAGCTTTGAATTGAATAAAAGCAACCCTTGACACATGTGTCAATCAATCAATCATGTGACTTGTAAATCACGACTACTCACCCTTAAGGGTCTCAAGGCACTGATGGGGGGACTGCTGATCCGTCGAAGGCAATGGTTCAGTCGAAGACCCAGGTCTTGAGGTCCTTTCTGAATTGAGGCAGTGATGAGGTGGAAATGCAGGGTGTTCCAGGTCTTTGCATTGAGGTAGTAGAAGGATCTTCCTCCAGCCATGGTCTTGCGGATTCATAGCCAGGGCCAGTTGGGCAGAGTGGAGGAATCTGGTGGGTGAGTGTAATGCGAGGCGGTGGTTGAGGTACGCAGGTTCCATGTCGTGTAGGGCTTTGTAGGCAGGTGTGAGGAGCTTGAAGGTGATTCTTTTGTTGACTGGGAGACAGTGGAGGTCTCTCAGGTGACTGGTGAAGTGGCTGCGGTGGGGGATAATGAGGGTGAGTCAGGCGGAGGCATTCTGAATGTTCTGAAGTTTCTTGAGGAGATTCTGATTGATGCTGGCCTAGAGTGTGTTGCAGTAGTCGAGTCTGCTGCTGTTGAATGTGTGGGTGACCATCTTTCTGGACTGGGTGGGGATCCACTTGAAGATCTTTCGAAGCAGGATGATGAGACTGCGTTGATCTGGTGGTTCATGGTGAGCGAGTAGTCTAGAATGATGCAGAGGTTTTGTACATGATCTGTGGGTGTAAGGGTGATCCAAGGTCTGTGGGCCACCAGGAGTCATCCGAGGTGGAGCGGGTGGAGCCCAGGATGAGTATTTCAGTCTTCTCTGAGTTGAGCTGGAGGTAGATGTCCTTCATCCAGGTGGCGACAACCTTCATCCCGTCATGGAAGTTGTTCTTGGGGACTGTGGGTTTGTTGGTGAGGGAGACGATCAGCTGGGTGCCAGTGGCATAGACGAAGATGTTGAGTGTGGTTCCTGACAAAGCCTGCGAGTTGGTCCATGTAGATGTTGAAGAGAGTGGGGCTCAGGGAGGAGCTCAATGGCCTCTGTGGGTTCAGAGTACAACAGTGGTAGTCTGATTCTCTGTGTTTAGTCAGGGAGGAGGGAGCGGATCCATTCCAGGGATTTGTCGTGGATGTCTGCTTCATGAAGTCTTGAGCTTAGGGTGCAGGGGAAGATGATGTCGAAGGCAGACGAGAGGTCCATGAGAATGATGGCTGCTGTTTCACCTCAGTCGAGGAGGGTGCAGACGTCATCTGTGGCTGCAAGGAGGGCGGTCTCGGTGCTGTGGTTGCTTCCAAAGTTGTATTGGGAGAGGTCCAGGATGTGGTTCTCTTCAATGAACTCAGAAATTCGGGCGTTGATTGCCTTCTCAATGACCTTTGCTGGGAAAGGGAGCAGAGTGCTGAATCTGAGGTTCTTGATGTCCTTCGGGTCGGCAGATGGTTTCCTCAGCAAGGGGTTGATCTCTGCGTGTTCCAGGATTTCAGGAAGGTGGCGGAGTTGATGGAGCAGTTGATGGTGCAGCAGAGTTTGGAGCAATGGAGGTGGTAGCTCTGTTAAAGATGTGGTTCGGGCAGGGGTCTGAAGGGGCTCCAGAAAGAATGCTCTTCATGGTCTTGAGGGTGTTGTCAGCAGTGAGGGGAGTCCAACTGAGGAGGGTCTGCTGGGGTCCGGTGTCATTGGGTGGGGTGGTTGGGGGTGGGGTGAGAGGGTCTTGGGTATTGAGTCTGTTGAAGCTGTCATAGATCTCCTTAATCTTGTAGTGGAAGAAGGTGCCGAGGTTGTTGTAGAGGTCTTGGGAGGGTGGGATGTCTGCTGTCTCTGTGCTGGATTTGGCTAATTCTTTGACCATGTCGAAAATGTATTTGCTATTGAGTGCGTTGGTGTTGATTCCTTCTTGTAGGGCCACTTTCTTTGTTCTAGTGAGGTGGCGGTATACGGTGACAGCGGTTTTGAAAGCTGAGTGGTCCTCCAGGGTCTTGCTGCTCCTCCATCTCTTCTCAAGCTATCTACAGTTGCATCTGGACTCATGAAGGGCAGGAGAGAACCAGCTGGCTTTTGTGGAATGTCGCTTGCCTGGGTTTTTTTTAAGGGAGCCAGTGTGTTGGTGCAGTTAGAGATCCATCTGTGGTGGTTGCGTGCTGAGGTATTAGTGTCCGCGGATGTTGGAAGTGGGTTTTTGCTTAGAAAGGTGGTGAGCTGTTCTTCGGTGACCTTGTTCCAACTTCTGCAAGGGTAGTGGTGGGCGGAGTGGTGTATGGTGGGTTAGGACGCAGCGGTCGTAGGTCCAAAGAAGGTTGGAGGTGTGGCTGAAGGTGATGTTGCCACTGGCAGAGAAGATGGGGCTGAGGGTATGTCCTGCTGAGTGAGTTGGGGAAGGTGAACCGTTGTTTGAGTCCGACGGTGGGGAGGTTCTCCAGCATGTACAATGTGTTCCTGTCATTGGGGTTATCCAGGTGAAAGTTGACGTTGCAGAGGAGGATATAGTCTGTGGAGGCCAGACTGTGTGGTGCGATGAAGTCAATGATGGAGTCGCTGAAGCATGGACGGGATCCGGGGGGTCTGTAGATGAGGGTGCTCCATGTTGTTCGAGTGGTCATCCGAATGGGTGTTGAGGCGGAGGGTACTTTTGTGTACGATGGGGATGCTGCCACCCAGTTTGTTGATGCAGTCCTTGTGAATGATCTAGTAGCCAACCGGGATGGTGGTGGTGATGTCCGGGGCAGAGGTGGAGTTCATCCAGGTTTCCATGAGGAAGGTGATGTTGGGGTCGATGGAATAGAGTAGGTCCCAGATCTCCACTGCGTTTTTGTGAAGGGAGTGTGTGTTGAGCAGAAAACAGCTGAGGCGTCGGGTCTGGTATTTGTTGGTTGTGCGGTGGGTGGGGCTATTGTGCGGTGATAGGTGAAGGTACAGCTGCAGTTTTGGCAGGAAAAAGGTCCTTGGGTGTCATTTGGCGGTGCCCGGAGGCAAGCAGTGTGGCATCTGGTGTTGAGGGTGTGGAGGGTGTTGTGTCAAAGCAGTGGATGTTTCAAAGACCAGAGTCTGTGGCGCTGGGCGTTGTCCGGATGTCTTCGGCATGCAGCAGTGCGGCCACGCAGCAGCTGCCATTAAGTAGCGTGAGTCAAAGAGGGCTAGACAGCTGGGACGCAGGTGAAGCAGGTAAGCAGATTTGGAGAAGGATGGGGCCACGGGGACAAGCAGCAGCAGGGACACAGCGATGAAAAGGCACAAAAGTGACAAGAGGAAAAAGTGAAAAAGTGGAAAAATGCAGAAAGTGAAAGAAAGTGACAGAAAAGTAGAAAAATGCAGAAAGAAAGTGCCAAAAAAGTAGAAAATATGGAAGGAGTAAAAAAGAGATGGTGGCAGTCCCAATCAGCGTGCCCCAGCAGCGTGTGTCAGCAGTCACTCACAGGCAGTCTCAGGGTGGGACAGCAAGAGGGGGCCACAACAGCATACCAGGGCCCCAAGATGTCGGCCAAGGTGGGCGTGAATGCCATTCAGGGCCGCCACGGGCCCCCTTGCAGCGAGAAGAGCTGGCCAGCCGCGGCGAGAAGCGCTGGCCAGCTGTGGTAACTCCGCACCCAAGAAGGCGGCTGCGTCCGAGGCCACCACCAGGTGCAGAATCCCAACCCACAGAGCCTCACGGGTGAGGCATGGCTGGCACACAACAGCCCAGGATACCCACAGCAGGTAGCCTCTCAGCTACGCTGCCCAGGCTTCACGCAAGCCCAATCAAGGCAGTGTGCAGCCGCAGCAAATCCAGGAGAGAGGTAGGAAAAAATGGAGGGAAGGATGCCCCAGGATGTCTGGAGAAGCAATAAAATAGCTCCTCCGGCTGGCTCAACAAATGTTTAGTTCTTATTAGAGCTCTCCAGAGAGATATAGCTTTGTCCAGACACAAGATAGCACCAGTATAGGTGTCACACACACACTCACAAACACATATATTTGTATATATATATATATAGTTGACATACTGTGTGATCAAAAATACATGTACTATACAGAACAATTAACAACAAATGTCATTCACTATATACGATAGACATAGCAGAAAACCATACATACTGTACGAAAGCAACAGTATATGCAAATAATGGTATCTCAGTCTTGTGCAACCTACTGCTGGCAAAACAACCAAATAACATAACTCTGTCACAAAAGGTGATCTGTATAGCATAAAATGAAAAGCTACAACTCCCAGACTGCTATGGGGGTATGTAATGTCATGTGATTACTTTAAATACAGATAGAAAAATAGTGCCACCTACCGTGAAAAAGGCGTTGGTGTGATAGACTTTGGATCTGTGCCAATAAAATAAGTCAAACGGAGTTCCTGAGTGCGGCGCATTTTGTATTAAAAAAAAATTAAAAAAAATAAAATATATATATATATATATATATATATATATATATATATATATATATATATATTACCTACTGGCGGTCGCCAGTAGGTATATATAGTTAGGATTTTTTTCCTATGGGATTTTTGAAAATTCTATGTTGAATAACTTTGGCGTTTGAGGACGGAATTGGCTGAAATTTACTGGTAAATGGAACATTTTTTTTCTGAGCAGCCCCTGAAAATTTGGGGGGGTTTCGTCAAGCGGGGGCCGAGAAAAAAGGGGGGTCCCAAAACGTGTTTTTAACATTGAGTTTTCCATAGGGCGGTTGGACTCACTTTTAGCTCGATCGGCTGAATGGATTTCCACGAAACTTGGCAAAATTGTAGGGACTGGTAGCCCGATGTGCCTTTGCTATGTCTCAAGATATATGCTCCAGTGGTTTTTACGAAAATTAACTTTGAAAAATATATATTGGGCTACATTGGGCTATATATATGTTGGAGCCCAAATGTAGCCCAATGTAGCCCAATGAAGCCCAATGTAGCCCAAAGATGGCCGCCAGAGACAAAAAAAAACAAATGTAGCCCAAATATCAACCAGATGTAGCCCAACTATAGCCCAGTGACAGAATGTCCCAGAGTGTTTTAAAGAACAACTAGAACGCTAACAGTCTTACTTATGACAAAAGTATGGCACACCTGAAGTCATCTTGATTGGAATAAAGTGGTAACACTTACTACATTTAATTTGAAAAGGAACAAAATAAGGGGTTTCATTTTGCCAAAGAAATGTTATATATATATATATATTACCTACTGGCGGTCGCCAGTAGGTATATATAGTTAGGATTTTTTCTCTATGGGTTTTTTGAAAATTCTATGTCTAATAACTTCGGCGTTTGTGGACGGAATTGGCTGAAATTTTCAGGAAAATGGCACATTTTGTTTCTGAGCAGCCCTTGAAAATTTGGGGGGGGTTCGTCCAGTGGGGGCCGAGAAAAAAGGGGGGTCCCAAAACGTGTTTTTAACATTGAGTTTTCCATAGGGCGGTTGGCCTCACTTTTAGCCCGAACGGCTGAATGGATTTGCACGAAACTTGGCAAAATTGTAGGGACTGGTAGCCCGATGTGCCTTTTGTAGGTCTCAATATATGTGCTCCAGTGGATTTTGAGAAATTAACGTTTAAAAAAAGATATATATCTGTAACAGCGGACCGGTTAGCGCTCTGGTTCGCGGACTTTTCGCGCAACGGAGCTTTGTGAAGCGAAGCTGATTGGTTCTCCGGCGTCTGTCAACATTCCAAACAGTCCGTAGCGGCCGCCATCTTGTCTCTCGGTAGGATCGAGAGACAAGAGGAGGTCAAAACAAAGGGGGAAATAACTATAAGGGGGCATAGTAGATCCTCGCTGACCCCCTAGGTTTGATGTGGAGGTTTTAAAAGGGCCCCGCGGGGCAAAAAAAAAAAAAAATAATAATAATTGAACGGCTGAATGGATTTGCACGAAACTTGGCAAAATATTAGGGACTGGTAGCCCGATGTGCCTTTGCTAGGTCTCAATATATGTGCTCCAGTGGATTTTGAGAAATTAACGTTCAAAAAAAGATATATATCTGTAACAGCGCTCCGCTTCGCGTAACGGAGGTTTGCGAAGCTGATTGGTCATTCTGTCACTGGGCTATAGTTGGGCTACATCTGGCTGATATTTGGGCTACATTTGTTTTTTTGTGTGTCTGGCGGCCATCTTTGGGCTACATTGGGCTACATTGGGCTTCATTGGGCTACATTCGGCTAATTAGCAAATAGCTCATCGCAAACTAGGAATGGTAAAGAATCGCTATTTATTCCTTAAAGTTCGCTATTTAGGAAATGCAAATAACTTTGATGATACATATGGCGGTTCATCTCTAACAAGATAAGAAGCATAGGGATAGATTTATGATGACTGGCGCATCACCAGGGATGTGTTAGTCATTCTGTGCCGCTGTTCCGTCACCTATGGTGTGCTGCATTTACAATGCGGCGCATCATGGGGCAAAAACAGCACAGATGCGTGATGTATCTGTGCCGTAAAGGTGGCGCATTGCTGGAGTTGTATCGCAAGTGTGATGAAGCTCCAGCAAGGGTCGGGGGTGCCCCTGTCGCAGGGTTTCTGTTCTCACACAGAACTGTGGACAGAGGATTGGAACCTCGGCGAATTAGGGTGTCCCAAAACTCACGTTAGTAATCAAAAACTATTTAGCAAGCTAGGTACAGTGTCACATTGGATATAACAAACTCTCAATGTTTAGACAATCCAGAATATGAACTTATAGTACCTCAGGATACATGGAACTCATGAACAGTCGGTCGTTATAGATTTCTTAGAAACCAGAACATGGAGTTAAGAAGAACAGATGTGTATTTGAAATGTTTATTTACTAATGCCGTCTTCTCAGGCGTAGTACCTTAGATAATAAAAGTACACATATTATCAGTAGCAAAATTACCAGCATAGTTACTAGTACATAAAAAGTGAATGGTGATAGTATGTTAACATGCTGTAAATGAATAAGAGTTAGCAACACTTATAAGCAGCCGCGGGCCGTGGAGGGAGTTACGGTGAGGCAGGGAGGCGGGGAGGGGGAGAAGCAGGGTGGAGAATACAAGTACACATATTATCAGTAGCAAAATTACCAGCATAGTTACTAGTACATAAAAAGCGAATGGTGACAGTATGTTAACATGCTGTAAATGAATAAGAGTTAGCAACACTTATAAGCAGCCGCGGGCCGTGGAGGGAGTTACGGTGGGGCAGGGAGGCGGGGAGGGGGAGGGGCAAGGTAGAGAGGGCTCCACCCTGCTTCTCCCCCTCCCCGCCTCCCTGCCCCATCGTAACTCCCTCCACGGCCCGCGGCTGCTTATATCTCACCCTCCCTAATACACATATTATATTATTTGCTAAGAAGGTCTCTTTGTGTTGGTTTAGGGCGTGTCCATACTTTAGTGTCTTAGATTTGAAGGAATCACATCAGCATACACCAGCTCTCTCTTCATGTGAACCGCATCAACTGTTGTGTATGTGTGTTCGGCAAAGCAATATAAAACCCGCCTCATGCCCAGAATTGGCAGAAGTTGCACTTATGTTATGAGTATGAAGTCGTGGAGATCAGACCTCATAACAATTCTGTATCGTGTTGTTCTTGAAACTTTAGCACTCGCTGTACAGATATAGTTTAACAAGTAAAGCAGATAGTAGACCAATAACATATTATTCTCATGTAAACCACGATGAACTACTAGGTGGAAAGCTAAAGCAACAACTAAGTGTCGTGTGCAGAAGTTGCAAAAAAGGAAAAATGGCGTTTAAACCGGTAATGAGCCCATGCTAACTTAACACGGTGTAAAGATATCCAGGACCTAGATGACACCTCCTCATGATCCGGAAACGAACTGAATAAGATAATAGAAGTGCCATCTCATGAGAGCAGATTGCAAGTTTATATGTGGACGGTCCGCAAGGTAAAGCATTAAAAACTAGGAAAATTCAATGCTAAAGAAAAATAAAACAGCCAAGTACTTTATCGAGTCTTAAGCCAATAGGCAAGGTAAATAATAAAAACTTGACAAATAAGTCAATGAATTGTCAATGAAATGCTAGTACTCAGCATATCAAACATGAAAAAGGTCTATGACATAACTGTGTATGCAAAATAAGCTGCAACAGCCTCCAATAGGAAGTCACCGTATTCATCCTAAAACAGTTCAGCCATCCAATTTAAAAGCGGAAAAGAACATACGTGCTCTCCCAGCACCGGATCCTCTATCACCATCAGAGGACAGCTCGGTGGGTTTTCAAGAAAGCTGTGTTCCAAGAAAGACTGTGCTGCCGCCAGTAAATTCCAGGGACCAAGTAGTCCATGCATCAATGCCACAGCCATAATCCTTTCGCCAGGACAAATCAACTCGTGAGTAATGATAGGAGTCATCAGCTGATTAAAGTCGACGTCAGGAGAAACCGGTCCGCAGAGACACAAATCAATGGCCCAATCGAAATCACAGGTCAGGCAGTGAAATACAGGCTGGACACAGGTGAAGTAGGAGAACCGAAAAGATAATCCATATGCCGTGCTTAATATCGCCAACGGCATTGTGCCATAATATTCTAGCATGCGATTGCGGAACAGTGTCAGCAGCTGCAGGGTCGGAGGTTGCATAGGAGGGACATCCATATTTAAAAATGTAAAAAAGCACAAGAGCGTCCGCTGGTAATGCAAGTAAAAATGCCAATCCACGAACCAGAGTGCAGAAAATACAATGAAAGGGAGCAGGGATGACTCCAAAGATTTTCTCAAATGAAGTCACGAGACCACTGGTAACAACTTTAAAAAAGTGTGCCAGGGATTTTGTGGAGGATGCGTTAAAGATAGTCGGAAACATGTTGCTGAAATTGAAAGGCAAACCTGTGTACGGGTGTTCGCTATGTGAAGTACGAAAGTTTCACGGGCCGAACTCAAGGCCACCTCTCTCTGAGACAAAAGAGCTCTTATTCTTGTCATGCCGTTGAAACGTGTCCCAAGGTTG
Source organism: Lissotriton helveticus (assembly GCF_964261635.1). Taxonomy (NCBI): domain Eukaryota; kingdom Metazoa; phylum Chordata; class Amphibia; order Caudata; family Salamandridae; genus Lissotriton; species Lissotriton helveticus. The sequence continues at coordinate 1,915,937,410 of NC_136065.1, forward strand.
GTATTTGTGGCCAGATTGAAAACTCCCTATGTTCATGTGTGGGAGGAAATAGAACATTTCTGCAGCAAATAACCCGTTCACTTACTGTTACGATAAAAGGAATACTTTTAATTAACTCAGAACAATCTTCATTATTGAGCATCAAATAACTACCATTTTCCAACAACTTGAACGTGGGGATGATAGCAGGAACTGGCGTGCCTTGCAACACGCAAGCCATATTTGGTCGGTGTTTGTTGCATGAATCGTGTAACTGTATGTGCCTACACATTAGTGAATGATCTGGCGTCTCAGTGCATTCCTCTCCATTCAGATAAACTTCTTGATCATCTTTGAAACATCTGTATGTGTATGGAAGCGACCAGACCTCATGAACAAAAGCACTACCTAAAGGTTCATAAAGACCTATTGGTATATATTTCATACAATTTGAAAACTTATATAAAGCAAAAGGCAGCGTTATTAAACCGTGGATAAGGCATGTTGCCAAAAAACCCGCAATCCTCTGCTGATGATGTCACTGAGCATGTCATGAATGATGTAATATGTGACATCATCAGTAGTGGATTATGGGTAATAGTATCTCTAGTTTACTCCCCTATAGCTGTCTTTCTTTTAACATAAGTGTGTGTTTCCTTCCCTTATACTTACTGTTTTTGGTTCGCTTCCAGTTCGCGTACCAGCGAGCGAACTAGGAAGCGAACTAAGAGAAATAGAGGTTGGCACAGTTCCAAATATTGTACCAATTTTTTAATAACGGGGAGGTAGTTCTGAAAAGAACTTTTTTTTTATTTTTCTGAACATTTTTTTACTGTTTTTGAATTTTTCGGAACAGTTTTATATTTTTTTGGGTTTTTCTTGGAGGGGGCAATGAAAACGATTCATTGTAAAGGGCTCAACAGGAGCAACAAAACAAAAAAAAGAAGTATTTATTATTTTGGGCGTTTCGGACAAACTTGCATATGATAGTCAATAGCTCTGTTGATCAGAGTGATGCTTCTTTCTCCGTAGGAAATGAATCCATCGCAAAATACGCAGGTGTGTTTTACTTCACCAAATCTCATTTGTATATTTGGCACCATCTCCCTGCCCTCTGGTCCCGTTACTTCCGGTACAACAGATCTTCTGGCCATAATAGGGAGATTATCTAGGTCGTTCCGAAACTGTGCAGCACTGTAGTTGTTAGGATGCCACCTAGTCATATGGCGATGCATTGTGTAGTTTCCGAAACTGTATTTTTTGTCGGTCCCTCTGGACAGTCTATCTTGACATATAAGGCAAGTTACGTATCTTGCATTTACTTTTTTCTGACCTTTGGGAATTTTAAAAAATTGCCAAATGAAGTTTTCTTTCCGGTGAGACGTCTTGGGCTGCTCAGGCAAAAACTGCCTCTCTTCGTGCTCGTCCTCCTGTTCCTCTTCTTCTTCTTCTTGTTGAATTACAACTTGAGCAGGTGGTCCACTCTTCCTTGGATGTGGTGGAGGTGGTGGGGAAGCACCAGCTGAAGCTACTAAAGAAGCCATTGCTCAGTGATCACAAAGGGTCTTTCTCTCACAATGATGAAAGTCAGAGTGAGGAAAGAAGGAGGGATTTTCATCATTTGGGAAAAACAAGAGTTCTCAACCAATCAAAAGTGTTCATTTTAGATTATATGACCTAGTCTTACATCATTAGGAAACCAAAAGTGAAATGAACCAATGAAAAGTGTTATTACCAAGTCACATGACTTGCTGTGTTTACGTTAAGCGCTTTGCAGGGCCTCCCGGTTTGCTTCCAGAAACCTGCGCTTTGGCACTCGCTTCGCGTACCAGTTCGCTAACGTAGCACGTCATATGACGTATCACGCGACAACGTGGAACGTCATGCGGACGGGAGGCGTCACGATGTTGTTTTCTAACGCGGCACTTGCGGTAAAGAAACGTTTACCGGCTCGCGGTCTATTTCGCGGCATCAAGGTCAGCTAACGGGAAGCTTCCCGATTCGCGAAGCGGGAACGAAGAAAAAAAAATATTTTAAAAAAAAATTATTCATAAACATATAAAATATATTTTGGGATTTAAAGAAGAATACATTTTACAGCTACAGATATTAGCTGTTAAAAAACCAATGAAATTCACAGAAAAAACCATAGGTTATAGACCATATATAGTTAGGAATTAGCATTTACAAAACCTTGAAAATTCACTGAAAAAACCATAGGTTATAGACCATATATAGTTAGGAATTAGCATTTAGAAAACCTTATTTTACTCACACAAAACCATTGAAATTCCATATATAGTTAGTTGCACTAACTATATATCGCGCACCCGCAATCCACTGCTGATGATGTCACATATTACATCATTCATGACATGGTCAGTGACATCACTGATGACATCACTGATGACATCTCAAATGACATCACTGATGACATCACTGATGACAACATCCAGTGACTGTATGCTTCTGTAAAGTTAAAATATGTCTTACATATTGAAGAATGAGTGGATGTATAAGTGTCTGGATGAAGGATTTAGTAGGTGCATGACTGACTGTATAAGTGAGTGATTAAATGTGTCTCACTGAGTGCATGGGTTAGTGACTAAACTGTTTTAAATTGTGCATCATTGTGTCTGTTGTTTTGTAATCTGATGCATGTGTTGATCATTAGCTATATGACTAACTATATGGGTTATTGATTAGTTGCCCAAGTATTTGTATGGGAGACTGAGTGTGTGTGTGGGTGTCTGGGAGGTGTATGACTCTGTGCATAGATGTGTGAGCAGTTGATTCACTAGATGTATGGGTTCAAAAGTGCATGTGGAAACATCTGTATGGGCGGTTGACTGTGTGCATGAGTGTATTGGTGAGTGAATGGATATCTCAGTGCTACATGTCAAAGTAAGTACATATGTAAAACACAGTACATGTGATAGTTGACATATATAAATAACTGTGCATAAGAGCCAGTGAATGTGTGAGTGGCTGTATGGATTATTGTGAACTTGTATCAGGGATTGTATAACAGAGTAAATATGTGTTATTATATGTTCCAATAAGTAAGGTGTGTATAACTATATAGTTGAGGAAATCGAGGTGTGATTGATTCTTTGCAAGACTGACTAGGTGTGTGAGTAACTCCATGGATGAGTGACAGTCTGTGAGTGTCTGTTTACACTGAGTGTATCTAAGGTTATATTAGAGTCTGAAGAGGTTCATTGTATCATCACATGAATGATGTCATCAGTGATGTGATCAGTAATGTCAAATGAGATGTCATCAGTGATGTCATCAGTGATGTCATTTGAGATGTCATCAGTGATGTCATCAGTGATGTCACTGACCATGTCATGAATGATGTAATATGTGACATCATCAGCAGTGGATTGCGGGTGCGCGATATATAGTTAGTGCAACTAACTATATATGGAATTTCAATGGTTTTGTGTGAGTAAAATAAGGTTTTCTAAATGCTAATTCCTAACTATATATGGTCTATAACCTATGGTTTTTTCAGTGAATTTTCAAGGTTTTGTAAATGCTAATTCCTAACTATATATGGTCTATAACCTATGGTTTTTTCTGTGAATATATATATATGAAAATTCACTGAAAAAACCATAGGTTATAGACCATATATCGTTAGGAATTAGCATTTAAAAAACCTTATTTTACTCACACAAAACCATTGAAATTCCATATATAGTTAGTTGCACTAACTATATATCGCGCACCCGCAATCCACTGCTGATGATGTCACATATTACATCATTCATGACATGGTCAGTGACATCACTGATGACATCACTGATGACATCTCAAATGACATCACTGATGACATCACTGATGACAACATCCAGTGACTGTATGTTTCTGTAAAGTTAAAATGTGTCTTACATATTGAAGAATGAGTGGAAGTATAAGTGTCTGGACAAAGGATTTAGTAGGTGCATGACTGAATGTATGAGTGAGTGATTAAATGTGTCTCACTGACTGCATGGGTTAGTGACTAAACTGTCTTAATTTGTGCATCATTATGTCTGTTGTTCTGTAAACTGCTGCATGTGTTGATCAGTAGCTATATGATTAACTATATGGGTTACTGATTGATTGTCCAAGTATTTGTATGGGAGACTGAGTGTGTGTGTGGCTGGCTGGGAGGTGTGTGACTCTGTGCAGATCAATGTGTACTTGTATCAATGATTGTATAAGAAGGTAAGTATGTGTTAGTATATGTTTGAAAATGTAAGGTGCTCTATGTTTAACTGTATAGACAAGAAAATGGAAGTGTCATTGATTCTTTACAGGACTGACTAGGTGTGTGAGTAACTCCATGGATGAGTGGCAGACTGTGAGTGTCTGTATAGGTGTATGAGTGCATATGATAGTGTTGTAAAGATGAGTGATTGTATGTATGAATGATTGTATGGGTGAATGAGTGAATGTGTGTGTAGACATAGGAATCAGTGAGTGCGTATGTAGTAACTAGTATTGGTGTGTCAATGGTTTCAAAAATTATACTCTGTATTTAACACTGGGTGAAACAGAGGTTATATTAAAATGTGAGGAGATGCATTGTATTGTCACATGAATTATATCATCAGTGATGTGGTCATTGATGTCAAATGAGATGTCATCAGTGATGTCATCAGTGATGTCATTTGAGATGTCATCAGTGATGTCATCAGTGATGTCACTGACCATGTCATGAATGATGTAATATGTGACATCATCAGCAGTGGATTGCGGGTGCGCGATATATAGTTAGTGCAACTAACTATATATGGAATTTCAATGGTTTTGTGTGAGTAAAATAAGGTTTTTTAAATGCTAATTCCTAACGATATATGGTCTATAACCTATGTTTTTTTCAGTGAATATATATATATATATATATATATATATATATATGAAGCAGAGAATTCTGGGTAGTTCTCACATTTAGGTGGAAAGAAGCTCCTGTATAGAGCACCCTCAACATCAGCAGACCTCTAAATTTGCTCACCTCAAATGTCTACTTTTCTATCAAAGTCTTTAAGCATAGGGTTAGCACAGCGGCATCCACACCAAGATAGAAAGGGATAAAGGGCCATATGTATCATCAAAGTATTTTGCATTTCCTAAATAGCGAATTTTAAGGAATCGCTATTTAGGAAATGCAAAACGGTATGTATGTACAAAATCGCTTTTCAATAGCGATTCCTTAGCATTCCTAATTTGCGATTAGCAAATTGCTAATCGCAAATTACCCATTTATTTCCATGGGCCAGGAGGCCCATAGGAATGAAAGTGCAATTTGCGATTAGCAATTTGCTAATCGCAAATTAGGAATTTTTCCAAGGGTGCAGGGGTGTCTCAAGAACACCCTGCTGCACCCCTGAAAAAGACATTTGGGGGCATATGGCGCACATACATGCCCTAAGGGCATGTATGGGCGTCATATGGCACCTTTTGTTTTTTTGAAAAATGCTTTTTGAAAAGAATTCGCAAATTACCACCAACTAGAAGTTGGTGGTAATTTGCTAATCCTTAATGGCATTTTTTGCATATTTTTTGTTTGATACATTGCATTTAAGGAATCGCAAAATTTGCGATTCCTTAAGTGCAATCGCAAAATAAGGAATAGCAAATTTTGCTATTCCTTATTTTGCATCAAACATGTTTGATACATACCATTTGTCTAATTAGCATTCGCAAAGGCCGAAATTCGCAGAATTTCGGCCTTTGCGAATGCTAATTAGCTTGATACATATGGCCCTATGTCTTTTATGCACAGGACTAGCATAGTGTTATCCAAGCCGAGCTGTAATATGACAAAAGTCTTTTACCACACCAGGCACAGTATTACAGCTTTGAATTGGTAAAATACCAACCAAGCCAACCTGAAATGAATAAAAGCAACCCCTGACACGTGTTTTGCTCTAATTAGAGCTCTTCAAATAGGTATAGCTTTGTCCAGACACAAGGGAGCACCCAGTATAAGTCAAAACAAAACCCTTTCAGGCTTAGAGTGACACATAAATTATGCAAAAAAGAAGCAGAGAACTATGGGTAGTTCTCAAATTTAGTTGGAAAGCAGCTCCTTTATTGAGCACCCTCAACACCAGTGACACTCTAAATGTGCTCACTTCAAATGTCAAAGACTTTGATAGAAAAGCAGACATTTGTTAGTTTAACCCTTTGCGTGCGTCGGCCGACGTCATGGTGGGCGTGTGCGGCGGGCGGCCAGGGGCCGTCCAAACCACGCCCACTCATAAATCACCTGCACCGCGGCGGAATTCGCGCCGCGGTCAAAGGGTTAAATACAACATCCAGAGTAAGAACACATGTAACAGGGGGAGTCCTCGTGGGAGGAAAGGAGGTACTAAGGAGGGACTTAGAAACAAATTAACGAATGAACAAATAACAATTTAAAAAGACACTCAAAGGAGCTAATTAAGTACATAGCCCGAAATGGGCAGGACGTCAAGCCCATATTCTAAATACAGCATGTCTCAAAGAGACAGCACAAGCGCTGCCTAAGCGAGACCTAGAAATGTTAAAAGGAATACAACACTCAATATTTCATCACAGAACCTATATGCACAGTGTGGGGATGAAATGTTAGGGAAGAGTGGTGAAAGATAAATCAGTGACGATAGAAATGAAGGGGTAATGGATGCGGATAAGGACTGAGGCATGAAGAGTAAGTAGTGTGAGATGAGGAGTACTACATGAGGTATGAGGAGCAAGAGATGAGTAGTGAAAATCGGAAGTGAGGCATGAGTGAGTAGGAGTGAAGGCTGAGAAATGAAGACTGAAAAGTAAGAATACAAAACCAAGGATGAAGGATGAAGGGTGAGGGGTACTGAGTAAGGGATGAGAGTTAAAGAGTGAGAAATTGTGAGTGAGACATTAAGGCATAGGTGTGTAAGGTTATCGAGGGACAAGGAGTAATCCTTAAGGGATAAAGGATGAAGAGTAAGAGAGGAGAAATGTAGGACAAGTAGTGAGAGAAGAGAGGTAAAGAATGAGGTGTGAGGGTTGAGAGGTGAGAGGTGAGAGGTGAAGGATGACGACTGAGGGTTGAGACCCAAGCAGTGAAAAATGTGAAGAGGGTGGGACAAGGAATCTGGGTCGAGAAATAAGGAGTAAGGCATAAGCAATGAGGCATGAGGAAGAAGAGAAGTGAAGGTCTCAGGATGAAGAAAGAGAAGTGAAAATTAGAAATAGGGGTTAGGGACAGGAAGCAAGGAATGAATAGTAATGAGGTCAGACTGAGAATTGTGGAATGGGAGATGAATATTGAGGGATGAGAAATCTGAAGTAAGGCATAAACAATAAAGAGGTGAAAATGAAAAGAATGTGCAGTGAGAGATGGGGAATGAGAGATAAAGAGTGAGTTATGTGGTGTGAAAGTAGAAGAGTATGGGATAGGGGTGAAGAACTAAGACTACTAAAAACTAATTAAATGGTGACAAGCGGAGAAAGGGAATTAAGGTGGGAGGTTTGATGAATGAGGGGTGATCACTGAGTCATGAGGACAAAGGAAATTGGAGATAGGGATTGTTGGACTTGGCCCATCCTACTTCTAACAGGGGTGAGTGATAAGGAATGAGGAATAAGAACGGAGGCACGTGGCGTGAGGTATTAGACTGTCCTACAATAGAGAGGCTGGAGAACTTTTTAGGACATCATCATTTGTCAATTGCACTTATCAGGCAAAGCAAAAAGAAAAGGTGGAATTCAAGAGATACAAAATGAGCGATTAGGGGTAAAAGGTGAGGAAGAATGAAGGAAGCAGGAAGGAAGAAGGATGAGGTTCCAGAGCATTTAGAGCCTTGGATTGTTGTTAAGGACACACTGAATCCCCAAAAGGACCCTTTTGGAAGGAGATTCAAAAGTTTGAGATCAGTTGGAGTATTTTTGACAAAAATCTCCATAACTTGACCGACCTGTCGTCGAGAGCCAAGCTGGCGACGTCAAACTGTGACTCGCCCTTGTCATCGTAGTGTGCCCTATCACCTTGGCTAGTTCTCCTGCCCTTCCCTAATGGAGAGCACAATCACGGAGAACCGTTCTTGTCAGGGGCTAGTCATTCCACCCCATCCATGGCATCAAAACAATTCGAGGTGGGAACTGTAAAACCAACAGGCCTCATCACATGGTTAACGGGAGTCCTTATAGGGCCAATGCGAAGACATGACCTATTTTTTGTAAAATTATCACATTCGCTAAAACAAGATGATTTATAAAAATACCCCAGCCGGAATAACCCATTCATAGAATCTCCTGAGTCGGGGAAGCAGGCCAAATAACCTCTGCACTACCTGTGGGGATCTGAAGTTTATAATTATACAATCACTACAATGATCCTTGGTTCCCAACCCAACCATTCCACTCTCCATGTGAGCAAAATCTCATTAGCCATGTAATTGGGGATCTTCCTCTGTTGGACCAGCCAAATTAAACATGTATTAGTCAACTCGTCCTGGCCCTCCTTCTGATTCATTGATTCACATTCCACTCAGGCACTCCTACCAAAAGAAGTACATAGGAGCAAGATGCTGTGGTGAGATTGGTTGCCTCTGTATGGATACTGGGGTATTTAGCATAGGTGGCTGAATCCCCGCAGCCCCATTGTTAAAGGACAATGAGGCCTTATTAACTCTTAACGCTTTTGATGTGTGCAAAGTACCTGCAACCTCAGTCCCTTTACCATTGCTAATTACAGCATCGCTAGGTAAAGTGGCTGCGGGGCTGGTGCTACAGTCCTTCACCAGTTTGAGTTGGTAGTTGGAGGTCATAACCTGGGCACCATCCTCTGCTACTGATATTGAACATACATTTTGCTTTTGTTGGGATAAAAAGCAATCGAGACCCCTTTCGATGGCTTCCAACCACACTGTAAATGCGGAAAGTTCTTTATGCAGTCTTTCATTTTTCCAAAACAGGACTCCATGAGGTCCACAGCCCAAGGAGGTGTAAGCATGGTCCCCGCTAGGCTGTATTTATAGGGTCAATAATGTTTGAGTCAGCATACGGGCTAGAGGGGACTGAGACGTGTGCTGCTGTTGAGGTCATTTGGTCGCTCAAGAAGGTCGAGATGTAACTTTCAGGCATGCCCCTTTTGGATTAGGGGCAGAATTTGCCTCCTCACCACTATCTTTGTTGTTACCGAGCCCCTAATGGTCCACTGTCCTATTTGTACCAGTTGGGCTGTATGGTAAGGAGCTCCCCAAGCTTGAATCATTTGGGACTCCCAGAGACAATGTCCTCTCACTCAGGGCTATTTCTGTGGAAATTATCCCCATAGCCCTCTGTAACATTTTATCGATAATGGTATTATTAGAGGGAGAAGCTGCTTTCGCCTGAACCTCCTGGGGTTTGCGTTTGCCCATTGTAATTTGCCGTTATCAAAAACTTAAGATCACGAGAGGCAGTATCCACAGAATAGCAACTAGGGTAGAGTTATACCCGAACAGGTTAACAGATCCACGCTATACAGCTCTCCAGTGCAATAATAGAGAGCACTCACCTCAGGATCATGATGTTAGAGGGTGGTCCTGGCCTCCTCCGGGCTCTGACGGGCATAGGACATGCCTGGCCTTGGCCTGCACTGTAGGAGTTTAGGGCTTGCTTTAATTTCTAGATAGACCCCTATCCCTGGACGCAGATGCAGGTGTACGCCTTCTGGAGTGATGGCAGCTAGGAAATGGAGTCACCAAACAGTGGTGTAAGTCCAAAGAGTAAAATGGGGGAGGGATGGAGGCATTATGGGAATGTGTATTCTTACTGATTCTAGGACAAAAGCTCTAAATTTAATAGTATCTGAAGTGCCATCTCGGCCCCATTTCAGCTTTGATGAATGCCACTATTCTTTGGAGGGGCCATCCTGATGTGTGAAAAGAAAATTCTGAGAAAAGAGGGATACTGCTGGACTGTTAATCTTTTAAAATATATGCTGCCGCAGGTGTTAAGGTGCTGTCATTTACTGTAGGCAAGGGTACTGTTTTGTTTAAAGTTGATATAACACAAAAGCTGATTATTATTATTTTTTTAATTAACATTACAGAATGGTTTAAATATGAGAACTCTTGAAATTGATATAAATAATAGTGAGGCAAATAACACTTTTCCTGAAATTATTATGGGAATCACTGAAATTGGATAATAATAACATTGTGTAGCATAGAATACTGAATGAACTGGATAAGCATGTGAATGAATTGGATATAGTGAATTGTGTATAACACATACTGAAAAGCACGTGACACTGACAGCCAATCACAGTGGTATACTCTGACGTCGCTTTTTGGCGCATGGAAAGTACTGTTACAGTGTGCTCCGTTGGGCGAGGCGGGTCCTGTTGAGGCCTCGGAGCTGTGGCTCATGGGTTCATTACACCACGAGCTCCGCTTGCATTTATGAACGGCAGGGAAAGCCTGGAGTGTCCGTACCCATTATCGGCACTCGGTGCGGTTCCTGGAGAAGTGAGGCGGGCCTGGCCAGGATGGCTCCTTATTTGATGCATCTTTGGCCCGTGATCCTGGTGGGGTGCCTTTTATTGCCCCTTTGTCCTATGAGAACTGCACTTCCCACGGCAGCGCAGCACTGCAGCAGGGGTCGCAGCGGTCTCAGGTGTCCACCAGAGCCACCCACCTGACATCTAGCCGAGCTGCCCCCCAGAGATGTATATTTTTCGTTGACTGAGGCTGCGGTGCGGTGGGACGGCGTCTCCGGCCATGAGCCCGGATGCACTAGCGGTGAGAACACCGCCCGGATCTCTACTGGCGCCATGGGTGCTGAACCAGCACCCGTGCCAGCCCTACCGATTCAGGCGGGAGACCGCCGAGTTCAAGCCAGGCTAGCCCCCCGCCTCCTGATTCCTGAACAGAAAGCCCCGATTCCCCCTGTGGTACGCTTTACCATCTCACTAAGCATGGTACGAAGCTCATAGAAACAAGTATCGCTGCACTGCAGGAGGCACTGGATGTTTATACTTCAGTTTATTCCTTCTTTTCATTCGTCACCCCTTACATCTTTTTATTTTCTGCCAGATGAATTTCGCCCTTTGACCTGTGCTTTGCATCGGGAATACAAGTGACCGTCGTCAGTCTTGAGACAGTCACAGTTTGTGTGACTCAAACTGTCCACTACCAGTGCCAGTAACCTAATCTTTCTTATTGCGACAATGGCTAGACAATCACAACTGTCACTCGGAGATATGACCATATGAAATACGTGCATTCGCTGCAGTGGAGAAATCTGTAATGACGCCATGTTGGTGCCTGTGCATCATACCTTCCCAGTGGCGCGTGTTTTTGATCAGTCCTCAAAGAACATGCAAGCTTTTTGTTAGGGGGTGCTGTAGGTTCCACAAGCTCATTCAGAAAAATACAGTACTCACGTAATTTATCAAATTCCAACTCAGTTAAATAATGACGAGCCAGCTGTGAAGCCCGCTTGAAATAACTATGCTAATTAATGAACTCAATAAGTACACACACTCACCCTTATTGGCTAGTCATGATTGTGATGCCTGTATTCACAGGTACATTATACACTAATGCCTCTGTTATTGACGCATTTAGTCTTTATCAAAGAGACCCCAATCAGACTGCACCAAAGAATACTTTTTTATTTTATACATAAAGGTGTATTCATTGAAAAGAAAACCCTTCTCTTCCTGCAGGCCAGTGCACATTTTTGTCACGCTCTCTGCTTGCCATGGCACTTTATCCGTGCAATGGGCAATGCAAATAGCCTAGTGTGTACAAGTGAATGGATTCTGGAAAAGGGAGCTAAGAATGTAATCAGTCAGGGAGCAGAGAGTCTTGAAGAAACACTGATGAGGGTGAATGTTCCAAAAACAAGTGATTAGCTCTCTGCTGCTCAATAGCAACGAGGGCAAGCAGTTCTTTCAAAAATGCTCACTAGCCCAGCAATTTAGCCCTAGCGATGAGCTGGAAAAGTGTAGACCACAACTCCCATTAATGAGTTCAAAAAGCAGATAATGGTGAGAGGCTGCAGAGTCCTGTAGTGTGCACCTATTCAAATAAGTCAGCCATTTGGAAGCCATTTTTGAGACCCTCTGAAGAAAATAAAAGTAGATGCTTCGGCACCAAAGCTAGTAAAAACCTATGTGACACGATGCCTGAGAACTACATTTTTGGTCTTGTAGTGGAATCATGGTAGCCACTTTGTAATGGTCCGTGGAGTGAAAAATGTTCAATGTAATCCTAATCAGCTGTTGTCCTTATTTTATTTTGTAAAATTTGTACTGCGGCTCTATGTTGAGAAAAGTGGTCTTTTTAAACCATACTACTTAAGTTCTGTAACAATATAAACAACAGACATTGAAACGGGTCCAGGCCCGGACTGGCCGTTGTGGGCACCGGGCAATCCCCCGGTCGGCTGCAAGGGTGGGGGCCGGTTTTGGGCCCTGGGGGCCGTTTTTGTTGCAGAGCCGATTTTGCAGCATAGCTGCAAAATCGGCCCTGCAACAAAATCGGCTGAAAAGCGGCCCTGGCAAAGCGCTCGCCCCCCTCCCGCCCTGGGGGCGGGGGGGCCGGCCGAGCACTTTGCCAGGGCTGGTTTTCGTTCCCAGTCCGGCCCTGAACGGGTCACTTCCAGGCAAAACACAAATTAATTTCTGAATAATCAGTGTAAAAGGGTAAAGGTAACCATGTTGTTCCTGCTTGCATTTCGCAAGCTTTACTTAATCTTGCATTCCCTATGTCTTTGCTTTTTCCAGGATGATGGTACTTTTTTTTCCAGGCATCATATTACTCTTGTCTAGAGCATAATTTGAATTGTGTTGCATCCAGGTGTTTATGGGAAACATCCTTTACATCACGGTGAGTACACCGCGATGCAGCTGTAACACAGCCATTACAACGCAAGTTGTTACATCGACTTGCGCTGGATGGTGCTATAACCTAGGGAATAGTAAGATTTACTATCCAACACCTTCCCTACTGTACGTAGACTGGTGTTAGAATAGTAAATCTTACTATTCCTAAGTCCAGCGCACTCCAGCGCAAGTCTGCGTTGTAAAAGCTGCGATGTAACATTCCGCGATCATTTTGATCATGTTGTTACATCACATATTCGGTGTTTATAGCGGGCCACAATTGGGTTGTAGCTGAAGGCAGTATGAGTTTCTCTGCGAGGCAGTATGGTGTTCAGTGGGGGAGAGGATGTGGCGCTATGGCCAGAGCTGTTGAATTTGGAACTGTGAACCAGGTTCAGTCTTAATGACCAGTCCCCCAGTCCACTCTGCTGTGGGTACACATTGCTGTGCTAGACTTTAGAAGGCCCAGCTAGACCATAGAATCCCGGGTGTCTTAGCACCAGCAGATGGAACCTAGCTGTGGCAAGTGTGGGTTAACCTTGAAGGCCTGTCCACCACAACTCACACTGAAGTTCACCACCAATCTTGTGGGCAGGCCGAAGCAGCACACCCTAGAGCAACAGTGACTCTGTCACTGAGGTCACAGGACCCTTGAGGCCAGTCTGCATCACCCATTTGTATTTCCATTGGCCTTGTTTTATCAGCATTAGTGCAACTCACCAGGGATCGGCAATGCAGGATTTGCACGCGCACCAAACTACGGGGCATATTTACAAGCCCCTGTCGCCACCACAATGTCTTTTTCAGTGATGTTGTGATGACGATAGGAGCCTCACCTTAATTACTAGGCAGTGTTAAGACATTTAAAGTGGCTTAACGCTACCTTGTAAATAAGGCACACTTTCACGCTGTATTTAGCGTGAACGAGACGGGCAATGGGTGTTGCAGTGGGCGTTCCACCGCAACAACCATTGATTTTGACGCTGCCCTCTATTTACAAGGGTGGTGTAAATAGGAGGCAGTGCCAAAATTAAGACCAGGGAAAACCTGGTCTTAAACAGGCGAAACGAGGAGAGATGCTTTATTTCTCCTTGTTTTTGCTGTTTCCATGTGTGCTGCCTTGTGCCGCACACATAGAAACAGCAAATTGCCTATGATTGTTTATGTGCAGGAAGTTCCCCTTTCCTGCACATAAACCATAATTAAAAAATAAATTAAATTTTGTAACTTTTATGTGTGCTGCATTAAGCAGCGCACACAGAAGTTACGAAATGGCATTTAGAGATTGTTTATGTGCAGGAAGGCCCCCCTTCACAAGTTGCTCCCGAAGAAAGATATCACTGGAGGACCCTTGATGAGTGTACACTACTGTCTACAGTGCCATTGGGCCATCTACCTTTGGTTGACTACATCCTCTGTATGACCCCTCCCACTGGGGAATGGGCATACCCCTAACGTGACGATTTCCCTCCATAGCAAGATGGAGGGAACTGAAAAATTTGTTTCACTTCGCCTGCTACACCTTAGAAGAGGTGCTAGCTGAAGGTGGGTACACTTTCTATTCTTACTAGTTTTCCCACTGGTCCTTCCGCCAAGAGTGAGGTCATGACAGGAGAGTTGGCATCCTCCACTAGTTGGCGCTGCCTGAGTAACATTTCAAAGATGGCATGGCCTCTGAAGCTTCCACCCTGAAAGGCTGTTCCTGCCCTGGGAGAGGTGTGAAACACTTCCGCCTGGAGGAGACTTTGTTCTCGGTCTCTAAGAGCACAGACTCTCACCCCATGAGGTCAAGGACACATCTAGTGGTAATAATCACAAATGGGGCCGATACCAGCTGGATGTTTCTAGATGATACAGTGTTCTATAATGTGAGTGAGGATATCTCACATAAAAACTTGGTTTGGTAGAGGGCGTGCATACACCTGATGACCGGGATGCACTTCTAAGCTAAGTGGGGGCCAATATACAAAAAGTGAGTTAAAAGGCCATTATAGATGTCAAATTAATTTTAATGTGAGTGGCATCTAAATGGTGTTTAAAAAGAGTGGTCGGTGCAGTGGGGATTCTTTTGTACTCCCACCGAATTTGATGTGGTCGACATGTTTCTGCCTATCGGCCCGGTGGGCTTTACGACATTCATCAGGACCTAGAAGAAAAATTTGGCGGGCTGAACTCTTACCAGACTATGGTGAAAGAGTTCCCACTATGTGGGGTGAGGAATCACACTCCACTGAAACCGGCCTTATTTTAAAGCCTGTAAGAAAGACAAATAATAAACAACGTACAATCAAAAAGTAGCATCTATATACAATGTAGAAGCAACTAGCAGTCATCCACATGCGTCAACCAGTATCGTGAGTGACTATAAGTGCACAAAACGTGTCAATCAAAAGTGCACTTAGTAATTAATATGGAGACTACGATCTCCACAATGCTTACCCTTATGTTGAGACTAGGAGCCCCATACGAGGGTGAGTGCAGCAGACCCCTTCGGTTGAGCTGTAATTAATGGGGAGAAAAAGAAGGAATAGCGCCGCATGATTTATCAGGGGAAGAAAATCCATGTACTTCAGCCCAGAGGTACAATGGTACCTCAGGAGGACGCTGGACCACCGCCATCGGTTCAGGCAGCCCAGGCAAACACCACGGGAGTGTAGTAATAACCAGGCTGTGACATCAGATCCGGACATAATAACAGACACCTGAAGCCAATTATACTCAATTATAACACTTATTGGCAGCCGCAGGCACTATAAATAGTCGTAGTATTCTCAACTCATTTACCGCCGAGGAGTGGAAGAGAGCACACACAGGTGAAAACGAGGAGGACGTACCACGATAAAGTAAGGGTGTGAATGCGTGAATGGAGGACTATTTGGCTCTCGTTGTTGTTGTGTGAACCCAGCGTCCTCATGAGGTACCATTGTACCTCTGGGCTGAAGTACATGGATTTTCTTCCCCTGATAAATCATGCAGCGCTATTTCTTCTTTTTCTCCCCATTAATTACAGCTCAACCGAAGGGGTCTGCTGCACTTACCCTCCTATGGGGCTCCTAGTCTCAGCATTAGGGTAAGCATTGTGGAGATAGTAGTCTCCATATTATTTACTAAGTGCACTTATGACTGACACGTTTTCTGCACCTATAGTCACTCATGATACTGGTTGACGCATGTGGATGACTGCTAGTTGCTTCTACATTGTATATAGATGCTACTTTTTGATTGCACGTTGTTTATTATTTGTCTTTCTTACAGGCTTTAGAATAAGGCCGTTTTCAGTGGAGTGTTATTCCTCACCCTACATAGTGGGAACTCTTTCACCACAGTCTGGTAAGAGTTCAGCCCGCCAAATTTTTCTTCTAGGTCCTGATGAATGCCGTAGAGCCCACCAGGCCGATAGGCAGAAACATGTCTACCACATCAAATTCGGTGGGGGGACAATAGAATCCCCACTGCACCGACCACTCTTTTTAAACACCATTTAGATGCCAGTCACATTAAAATTAATTTGACATCTATAATGGTCTTTTAACTCACTTGTTATATATTGGCCCCCACTTAGCTTAGAAGTTCATCCCTGTCGTCAGGTGTATGCGCGCCCTCTACCAAACCAAGTTTTTAGAGGGCGAGGACTGGTCAATGATGAAGCATGACACCAGGTGGTGTGTGAGACTAGTCGTTTACTTTTTGTGAGATGTCTTCACTCACATTATAAAACACTGTAGCATCTAGGAACATCCCGCTGGGAGCGGCCCAATTTGTAAATATTAGTTTATGATGGAGGCTGCCGGCTCCTAGTACCCCGTGCCTCTGGTTCCCTTACCCCAGATCTCCTCTGGGCCTTGTGGTTACACACGTCTAGTGGTGGCAGCTGGCTGGAAATGGTCACCGCACTAGTAGTCTGTAGGTTTTCAGGGGGCACCTGATGTTTGGTACCAAACATTTGTGGGTACAGTGAAGCCATCATGGAGCTAGGAAACTTGTAATTATTAGTGTCCTACCCATGCACTTGATATAGCTTTCCTGTACACTTACTGTTTCCAAGAATAGACTTGGATATTGTAGGGGCATATCTGCTCCTGCAGCTTTGTCCACACTTGAGGTATAGCGTACCCTGCCTTAGGGTTGGTAAGGTCTGCTGTAGGGGGTGACTTACCTATATCACAGACAGTGTTTGTAGGTATGGCACACAGAGGTGTGTCCCATGTTGACTCTTCTAGTTTTGCTTGCATCAAGGCATTCAGCCTGCAGTGGTTGTTTGCATAGCCTTGGTGAGGGGACCCTAAGGTGGCACAATTGGTGCTGCAGCCCCAGTGGTCCCTATTCAGTTTCTATGCTCTTGGAACAAGACGTACTCTTTACTAGGGACTTATAACATGATGTGAAGCTGTGCCAGTTGTGGTACAGTTTAAGGGAAAGATATCCAGCACTGGGGACCTGGTTGACAGGCACTCAGTACACGTACAGTTTAAATCACATTTCCCTTAGGTTTGGCCCACCCAACACAAATCAAAATAGAGAAAAAAAACAGGTAGAATTAAAAAGAAAAAGTCAGAATCCCTCCTTTCCCAACGTTTCCAACTTCCCCAACTAGAAAATGCACTGGAAAATCTCCCCCACCCCCTTCCCTTCACAGTCACAACGAGCATCAACGTAAATAGCTGAGCATCAGAGGTAGTGGGCTTCCCATATTTAAGGCCTAGCAGCCCAAAAGGAGTTCTATAAATGTAAAACAGAATTTTCTGTGCAGAAAAATTTAAATAACAGTTCCCACCCCTGTTCATGGTCAGGGAGCTGGCAAGTGTGTTTCCTGCATGCCTCATTTGCTATGGTGGTGTGTAGGGTGGCTGAGGTTTCGGACCTTCAATGGCAGCGAAGACGAATGTCTTGACAGAGGTGCTTCATTCAGGAGTCACCTCATGTGAACCCCTATTTTTAATGAAGCCCTTACTGATGTCCTACTTGGGGCCTGGTCCAAGCCCTGTACAGGGCCTGCTGTGCATAATACAATTACCTGCCACTGTTGTTTTGCTCCTGGAGACCCCAGTTTCCTTACCCAGCACCCCACCCTGTAGAACTTTGAGTCCCAGGCCTCCAACTCTGGAGTTAATACTGATGTCTTCCATACCACTCCACCGGATAGGGGATACAAGAGGTTGGATATCTTTGGGTAGACGGGTTGTATGAAGGAACCCCACATGCATTTAGCACACATGCCTTTACAATGCAGTCACTACCCAACTGTGAAGTTACCACGTGTTACCTTACCGTGCAAATCATTACAACGACTTGATTTAGGTGGCCCTGGACTTTTGAATAGTACAAATTACTATTCCAACTCAAGTCTAGGCATCAGTAGGGCTTCACAATAAAATCAGCCGACAAAGGGAAACTTTACAACAGAAACAAGTACGTTACACAAGGAGATTACAATCTAGCAAGTTACAAACTTGCACGCTCGCAGGGCAATTTGCGGCGCTCAGCGCGTTTTCTTAAAGTTCGTCTTTTTAAATATTTTAAATGTACTTTTTGTTCCCCAAACATAGCGCTCACCGCATTTAAAAGCAGCAGGCACCGCTGTTGGGAGCGGAATCACTTAGACTCTGGAAACACTCTCCTCGACTTTCACCGCCATCTTGGGTCAGCCAGGGAGTCATTGCGGCGCCATTTCGGCCAGCGCCCTAGCCTCGCAGTCAGGACCTGACGCCCCTATTTAAGGCGAGCATTCCTGCACAATCGGCCTTGAACAAAGGCATCCGAACCTTGCAGCAAAGAGCTCACAGGCACGCTCGCAGGGCAATTTGCGGCGCTCAGCGCGTTTTCTTAAAGTTCGTCTTTTTAAATATTTTAAATGTACTTTTTGTTCCCCAAACATAGCGCTCACCGCATTTAAAAGCAACAGGCACCGCTGTTGGGAGCGGACTCACTTAGACTCTGGAAACACTCTCCTCGACTTTCACCGCCATCTTGGGTCAGGCAGGGAGTCATTGCGGCGCCATTTCGGCCAGCGCCCTAGCCTCGCAGTCAGCACTTGACGCCCCTATTTAAAGCTCGCCATGTCGACGCGCAGCGGAGACGCGCAGTGGAGTCGCCGGACTCACGCCGGAGTCCAGCCAGAGTCCTGCCTGTCGGGGCTCGTCCGGGCTCAGACGGGCCTGGGGACTGGCATAATGTCCAACATACTACCACTGCGTCTTACGTATACTCGGGAGGAGCTATTTGCATTACGCATCCTGCCCACTGAAAGCCACCCTGTCGTCAACACTGGCGCCCCAGCACTATCCCCACAAGTTCTGGACGCCTTAAATCCTCTCCACTCAGGTAAAAGCTCCTTACTCTGGGGTCTGCTCAACTGCAGGTCACTTCCGCGTCATGCAGTGGAACTTAATTCCCTCATTCTGGAGCAGGATTTGGACATCCTGTTTCTGTCAGAAACTTGGATTACTGCCAGTTCTGACGCTGACATTGTATTAGCCCTCCCACCAGGCTTCCTCATATTTCATTTGGACAGACCTGATGGACGAGGAGGTGGTCTTGCTGTTATTTACCGAGACAGCTTTAAATGTAGGGCCCGGGATGGACTTGTGGCTAATTGCGAGAGTTGCCACTTCTCACTGCAGATATCCCCCACGGTGACACTGGCAGGCCTGTTGATTTACCGGCCCCCGGGCAGTGTGGGCAACTTCGTAAGTTCTGTGATGGAAACAGTAACACTGCTGGCGACATCCACTTCTACTTTTATTGTCCTAGGGGATCTGAATCTGCATTTTAATGACATCGCAGACACAATTGCATCAGATCTTAAAGGCGATCTGACTGCCTGTGATCTTCAGCTAATAAATACAGGAGCCACCCACGAGAAGGGCCACTTATTGGACCCAGTCTTTTCTAACATCCCCCGGCTTAAGGCCAGACCAGCCCTCCCTCTCCCATGGTCAGACCATTCTTTAGTTGCGGTGGAATGGCAAGTCAAACTGCACTCAACACCGACACATCAAGCGGTTGTGGTGGACCGCGTATGGTCCAGACTATCGATCAGCGATTGGACCCACAACCTGGCAAAATCACAACCTCCATCTGAGTCAGACCCGATTAAAGGTGATGCTGACCTTAACAGATGGTTGAAAGCCTCGCTTGATACCCTCATTCCTATGAAAACGATACAGAAGAGGGAAAAAAGAATTGGCTCTGCTCCGTGGTTCACGGCTGAGCTCCGCCTGCTTAAAAAAGGATGTAAGAAACTTGAAAGGGCCTGGAGGAAGACATTTGATGCTGCTAAGCGCAAGGACTACTGGATAGCGATGAGGGGCTACAAAGCTGCCCTCCGCTTGGCAAAAGCACAATTTTTTGAGGAACGTATACAACTCGCCTCAAACTCCTCCAGGGAAACATTTAAGGTGGTGCAAGAACTCCTTAAAGTCCCCGAACCAGCAGTCATCCACGACCCTCAGAAGTGCAAGGAGTTGGCCGATTTTTTTCACATTAAAATTGTGAAAATACTCAACTCCCTTCCCCAGGTTACTAAACCGCAAGGGACCCAAAAAGAGCTCCCCCCAACTCAGGGGAATGAGCAACGCACTTCCCTGGACATGTTTGGCCCAGTCTCAGAAGATGAAACGCTAAAAGCCATAGCCTCCATAAAAAGCGGCTCCCCTGTGGACCCAGTTCCTTTTAGAATTTTAAAGCAAGCAGCAGCTGCTGTGGTAGGGCCCATTACGGACCTAATAAATGCCTCTTTCTCTCATGGTCTGGTGCCACCCAGCTGGAAAAAAGCCGTGGTCAAGGCATTGTTAAAAAAATCTAATCTTGACACGGCGGAGCCAACTACAGGCCCATCTCTCTGCTGCCAGGCCTCAGCAAAATTGCCGAGAAGCTTGCAAATCTTCGACTCTCCAACTTTTTAGAGTCGAATGGTCTGCTCCGAGACTCCCAGACCGGTTTTCGTCCCGGCCAAGGTACTGACACGGCCCTCCTGGCAGTCGTTGAAGAATCCAGACGCATCTTAGATTCGGGAGGATCAGTGGCAGTGATCCTCCTGGATCTGAGTGCCGCATTCGACACCGTGAACCATCGGGTGTTGACTCAACGACTGTCAGAGGTGGGTGTGGCAGGGGCCGCTTTGAAGTGGCTTTGTTCATTTCTTGAAGACCGGTCTTACCAGGTCTGGGAAGGTAGCAACAAGTCTTCATCCATCTCTCTCCAGTGGGGGGTGCCGCAGGGCTCGGCTTTGAGCCCGACATTATTTAATGTCTATATGGCCCCCCTGGAGGATGTGGTGGCCCCTTATAACATCAAGATCATCAGCTACGCTGATGATACTCAGCTGGTGGTCACCCTTCCTCAACTGGTGGAGAACCCTGACTTGTTGCACTCATGCCTGGTGGATGTCTACACCTGGATGAGCAGTTCAGCTTTGAAGCTGAACGGCTCTAAAACAGAGATTATGTTACTTGGAAACAAAGCTCCCTCATTGCCATTAACATGCTGGCCAAGCTGTATGGGCGACCTTCCCACCATGAAAGACGAGATTAAGAGCCTGGGAGTCTGGCTGGAGCAAGATCTCTCCTTCAGAACTCATGCCAAAAGAACTGCGGGAGTATGTTTTGCCCTGCTGCGGGCTGCTCGTAAAATCTTCCCGCTTCTTCCCCTTTCATCGAGGAAGTTGTTGATTCAGGGGCTGATAACATCTCGCCTTGATTATAGCAATGGTCTTTTTCTAGGCGCCCCTGAATCCACTTTCAACAAACTTCAGCAGGTGCAAAATGCGGCGGCCAGACTACTTATGGGCATCCCCAGAACAGAATCTGCCAGACCCGCCCTTAAGGCTCTGCACTGGTTACCGGTGCGGGAGAGAGTGAAGTTTAAGGCACTCTGCACCGCACACAAAATTCTTCAGGGTAACGGACCATCTATCCTGAGGAGCTTGGTAGTGCCTTACAAAGCGAACAGAGCGCTAAGGTCCGATCAGAAATGCTTGCTCCACGTCCCGAGAGTAAAAAGATCGCGCACGGGCGGGAGACGTTTTTCTGTGCATACAGCAACCCTCTGGAACTCTCTGCCACTAAAACTTCGTGCTGAGACCTGTATCTTGCGCTTTCGTAGGGGCCTGAAAACACATTTGTTTCCTGTGTGAGCTGGCCCAACCATCCCATGGTTCACGGTCGATGCACTGTTCATAGCGCCGGGATGCCCTAGGGTAGCTGTGCGCTATATACGTTGTTTTTTAATTTTTTTTTTTAGTAGGGAAGGTGTTGGACTTAAAAATCCAAAACCAGTCCAACAACGCTTCCCCTACAGCAAGTCATTGTAACAACATGCGTTAACATCATAGTCGAGGTGGTGACTGCGTTGCAGGTGCTGGTCTTTGTTGAGACTGTGGGTAAGGGATATTTCTGGAAGAGTCCTCTTCTGCCAGCCTTGCACTGTGGTTGGGAGGAACACTCAATGCCTCTTGGGCCAATACTCCCATATGATCTGGGACTCGGAGGAGGCCTGGGCCATACTTTCCAAAGCCATTGCTGAGGGGAAAGATGCAGCAAAATTCAACATACAATGTGCACTGAGCATGGCAGACTTGCTGGGTAGAGTGATTTCATTGTCGGAAGTTCTTCGACGCCATGCCTGGCTGAGAACCACCTGCTTTTCAGGGGATGCCAGAACCTCACTACTGGACATGCCCTTTGAGGGCTCTCCTCTTTTTGGAAGAAAGCAGGATCAATGCAGGAGCACTTTAAGGATAGCAGATCTATGGCCAGCTCCTTGAGCTTATCCATGGCCCCTCGTCAACCTCAGTCAACCTTCTGCCGCAGAAGTGGTTTTTAACAGCATTCATACCTTCCAAGCCTTTTCGTAGCCTTGGACATGGGTCCCACAGACCATGTGGGAGAGGTAGCCAAAGGGCAGGCTAGTACACAGCCCCCAGCAGCTGCAGCCTCTAAACCCATTTAGTTTGCCTTAAGGCATCCAGTGGGGGGCAGGATAGGCCATCACCTGCAGCACCAGAGTTTGGAAACATCCGACCATTGTGTTTTACAGATTGTAAAAAGGGGTTACTCCATCCCCTTTATGACAACACCGACACCCATGTCACCCACTTACAACCAGCTGATTGAGGACCACCTCTCCTTTTTCCATCTGGAAGTGTTGGCTTTCTTGCCCAAGGGAGCAATCAAGAGGGTGCCGGCATCAGAAGTAGGTAATGGTTTTTATATTGCTACTTTCAGATGCCCAAAAAGGACAGAGGCCTCCGAGGCCTCCATACTGTCCTAGACCTGCGCCTTCATAGTTTATTTATGAAAAAGGAGAAATTCAAAATGCTCATGCTCCCTCAAGTCCTGTGTGGACTGAATGGTAGCGTTTCACTTGCTGGACACATAGTTCCACATACCCGTCCTGCCTGTCCACAGATGTTACTTGCCTTTCACGATGGGCCAAGAGCATTTTTTAGCTTGCAGTGCTCCCCTTCAGCTTCACCAGCACCCATTTAGTGTTATCCAAAGTGATGACGCTGGTTGCAGCACAACTTCGGAGGTCAGGGATTCCAGTCTTCCCCTACCTCGAGATTAGCTGTTAAAGGCGGGCTCACAATAGGCAGTTGACTCTCAGCTCAAGACTGCGTTGAATGTCCTGCACTAGCTGGTGTTCACTATCAATGTGCCAAAGTCACACCTGACTCCCTATAATGCGCTCCCTTTAATCGGAGCTGTTTTGACAAAGTACAGTTTTGGTGAGTCCAGAATATTCAGGCTTTGAGCCAAATGTTTCAGCCTCTATCCTGGATTTCGGTATGAATGACACTGAGGCTGTTGAACCTCATGGCATTCTGTATCCTGTTTGTGACACATGCCAGTTGACATATGCGGACTCCACAGTGGGACCTGAAGTTCCAGTGGGCACAGCATCAGGTGAATCTCTCCAACATGGTCCAGCTCTCGGAGGGAATTGTGAAAGATGTGTAATGGTGCGTGATGAACCACAATTGGGTCAGGGGCAGGGGCGTGGCCAGCACCATGGCGGGCTAAGACGTGCGACTCTGGAGCTCCGGAGGGCTGCCTAGAAATCTGACAATAAATATCTCCCAAATCACCACTGACGACTCCTGAATGATTGGAGACGCTCCGTGCCCTTCACAGGCGGAGAAACAAGAGGAATAAAGGTCCGCAGAGCCTCAAACACGGACTCTTCCGACGCCGCTCTGGGAGCCGAGCCGCGGGCAAGATGGCGGCTGCGACTTGGGATCATCGGCGGAGGTGCTGAACGGGGGTCTTATCGCCCGGCCGCAAACTCCCGCAACGGGAGGAAGGACGCGCCAACCTGGACAGCAATTACGGGGACTGGACGCCCTCGATCAAGGCGCCGGGGGCTCCGTAGAACTTCCCCCCTCCCCCACCCTGCCGATATAGCGGCGGCAAGGACAGTGAGGTGACCTGAGCTGCGGAGAGAACTTCGGCGCCGTGCTGGTGAGGCTATTGTGGTGGTGTGCGGCGGCGCTGGAGCTACCGGCGGGTCCGGAGGCTCAGTGTGTGTGTGGGGCCCCCTTCGGGACCTGTCGCGGTGCCGCGCGAGACCCGCATCTCCTCCAAGATGGTGGCCTGGACAGCATAGCGGACCCAGAGAGGATCCTGCCTGGGCTTGACAATCCGCAGGCCTGCCGGGCATAAAGGGCGGATTGAAGGGGCGCCTGTGCGGCGCGGATCCCCGGACGTGGCCGTCACCACTGCAGTGTGACCTGGGGCCTGGCGCCTGCGAGGAGACGACGGGAGGGAATAGGCAGGCAGCTCTCCCTGGCCCCTCCAGGCAGAGACCTAATCGACATCTACGGCGGGGTCGGGGCGACGGAGGCCCCGAAATACATACGGTCTGGCTCCAAGATCCCTGCGGAGTAGACGTTCGCCTCTGGGACCACGTCTGGCGCCCGGGTGAAGGGGTGCCAACTGCTGGCGGAGTGGTCAAGTCGCGACGCCTCTGAAGAACATGGGGAAGAGGGACATCCAGCCTAAAGGGCCCAAACAAGGCCCAATGGACAATTTTTCCGCGCCAAGACAGGTGGCGGATGGCCTTCCCGCTGCCCCGGGCCCACGCTCGGACATTGACCTGCTGATGGGGGCCATCCAGGCCTCGCGCAATGATATCCAGGAGTCCAGGGCAGCCCTGGAGGTCAAGATAGGCAAGGTGGGCTCGGAAGTGACACTCCTGAGGCAGGATTTCCGAAATTTGTCCGACAGGGTCACCTCCGCGGAGGCACGGATGGGCGAGGCCGAAGATTCAATCACGACCCTTCGCAAAGACATGGCGGAACTTAAGGCCTCCCATCGCCAGCTGCTCTGGAAGGTGGACGACGCCGAAAACAGGGCACAGCGCAACAACCTTCGATTTGTTGGATTTAGGGAAGGGATTGAGAAGGCTGACATGGTGTCCTTCCTTCATGCGTGGTTAATGGAAACCTTCCCTACAGCACATTTCTCGCCATGTTTCATAATAGAGAGGGCGCACGGGGCCCTCCTCGCAAAACCGCCGGCTGGGGCGAGACCGCGTCCGGTTATTGCACGCTTTCTAAACTTTGCTGATAGAGACTTGATACTGAGAGAGGCGAGAAAGATGGGAGTGATCCGGCTGGAAAACTCACACATCTTGATATTCCCGGATTACAGTCAGGAGGTCCAAAAACAGAGACGATCTTTCGATGCGGTGAAGGCTAAACTTAGAGACTTGAAAATCGAATACATGCTCCTGTTTCCGGCGAAACGTAAGGTGTTATACAATGATCAGTCACTCTTCTTCACACACCCGGAGGACGCCTGGCACTGGCTAGAGGAGCGTCCGATCCTCAACAGCAGAGAGATCGCCAGACAAGACCTGCTAGACAGATCCCTGAGGAACGCAACCCACTGGGAAATCCCAAAGGCGCAGAGACTGAAATCCAAGAGGCAAACCCCAGCGACGCCGTACAGAGGTCGAGGCACTGGGACTGCGCAAAAAGGACGTTCTGCTTCCCCAAAAGGTGCAGCGGAGATGGGGCCGAGATTTGCAGCCTTGCGCACCACGGCACGATCGGAGGACGAGGAGGCTCTCGATAGCCGTACATCAGGCAGCGAGGAGGAAGAAGACGAGGGACAATCTGACCACCCGTTGGTACAAGAGATCCATGTGTTGGAACAGGACTTGTCAGGACAGTGCGCCTGAAACTGAGACTCAAGACTCCAAATCCTAATGGATGAGGGCTCGGAGCACGGAGTAAGCGACACATCTTAGTACACGATCACGCTGGTAGCATCTCTGAACGTTGGTGGATTTGGAGAACTGGAGCGGCAGCCCTGCATCGAGAAGCACGCAAGTTGTCACGCCTCCCTGTTTTGTTTTACACGTTTTTATTGTTTCTTGGTGTTTGGTAGGGAGGGTTTGGTGGGTGGGTGACAGGCCTACTCCTACGGAAAGCCATTTCCTGTTTCGGGACACATCTGGAAGGGGAGGGAGGTGGGGAGGGGGGTGGGAGAAGGGGTTTCCAGGTTTGTTCGGGTAGGGGACCGGGTGGGAACAGTTGGGGGGGGAGAAAACACATGTAAGAGCTCAGCTGCACGCACTGCGCCTCCGCATCACCTACACATGCTGGAGTCTTATAATTCATAGTTACTGCATCTTCCAATGGCAGGTACCGTAGACACACCGAGGGAGGGTGATAGGAGATTGAGTATCCTGATATGGAATGTCAATGGACTAGGCTCTAAGATCAAGAGAGGCCTAGTGAACGCCTATATTAAAAAGGTCGACCCAGACATCACTTTCCTACAGGAAACGCACCTCAAGGGCACCCAGTGTGCTTTCATCGCTAGAGGCCGGTACAGGGTATTGGCACATGCGGGATACACATCCGACTCTAGGGGAGTGGCAGTCATTGTTAAAAGATCCCCACCCTTCTGTATCACTCGCACTTGGGTTGACCCGCAGGGAACGTACGCTGGAGTGCAGGGCACCTGGAATAGACGCACCTATACACTGATCTCGGTCTACGCACCACCCAAATTACAGTCCCGTACGAGTACAGCGCTTGCAAACATACTCCTAGACACAGCGGACACTGTACAAGTCGTGGGAGGAGATTTTAACGATGTCATGAACATAAACCTTGATAGATCTGGGAGCACAGTTGGGGAGGAGCACCGGACTGCGCTGTTCGACCAGATGTCCACGATAGGATTGACAGATGTATGGCGATGGCTCCACC
Organism: Lissotriton helveticus; assembly: GCF_964261635.1. NCBI lineage: Eukaryota > Metazoa > Chordata > Amphibia > Caudata > Salamandridae > Lissotriton > Lissotriton helveticus. The sequence goes on from NC_136065.1 coordinate 1,915,964,448, forward strand.
CGACACAGCACACATACTCATACTACTCTGGGGCACACAAGACGTTTTCGCGCCTCGATTATGTTTTCATGTCCCGACAGCAACTGGGAGTAGGGGATATCGCAGACTACAGAGCCAGGGAGATATCCGATCATTCACCGTTATACGTGAAGGTGGGCCACGACCGAGGCAGGGACGCGGGTTCCTGGCGCCTCGCGGCTTGGGATCTCCAAAACACGGCGATTCTGAGAGGCGTGAGGACAGACATTAAAATATATATTGCAGAAAATGAGGGCTCGGTGGACTCGAATGTCACTCTATGGGAAGCCCTAAAACCGGTCCTACGTGACAGGATTAGATCTAGATTGGGCGAGGAAAGACGGAGACTCCTGGCCGAGGTAGCGGCCCTAGAACAGACTATTCTGAGATGGGAGGGAGAATATCTGACCCATAAGACCGACGAAACCCTAAGACGGCTACTTGATGCCCAGAGGCAATATAGGGAACTGGTAACTAATGAGGCCAAGACCCAATCCCTCGCCACCCTCCATAGATTATATGACGTGGGAGACAAGTCAGGGAAACTCTTGGCATGGATCAGCAAAAAAGAACGAGCGGCGCGGTGGATAGATAATATCGCTACGGCAGAGGGGACTTTGGTCGACACTGACGCCGGGATAGCAGAGGTATTTGCTACCCACTATGAAAGGTTCTACGCAGCCCGAGACCTTGCCACCCATGAAGAAGCTCTCCAATATCTAGACGATACTACCCTACCGGTCCTCCCCCCAGAGGCCATGGAGGCTCTGGAAGCAGACATAACGTCTCACGACATCACGAACGATATTGCCAGGCTGAGACCGGGCAAATCCCCAGGCCCGAATGGTTTCCCAGCAGAGCTTTTTAAGCGTGCGGCGGACCTACTGACCCGTCATCTTAAGGGCCTCTTTACTGGTGCCTTTGAGGAGGGAGAGCTCCCACCGGATCTTGCTACGGCCACGATCATTCCAATATTTAAGGAGGGCAAACCACGAGAGAATTGTGCCTCCTACCGGCCAATCTCCCTACTTAATACGGAAGTGAAATTACTGGCAACCATCTTGGCTGTCCGCTTGAGGGCGGTCATTACGGGCCTTGTACATTTGGACCAATCGGGCTTCTTACCTGATAGAGCAACTAAGCTGAATCCCAGGAGAACCCACAACTGGCTACAAGAGGTGAGGGGGAGAAGTCATCCACACTGGTTCCTCTCCCTGGATGCCGAGAAAGCGTTCGACGCGGTCCACTGGCACTTCTTGTTTGCAGTGCTTCATAGGTTTGGCTTTGGGCCAAAGTTTATCAAATGGGTCCGGTTGCTTTATACTAGCCCGAGGGCTAGGGTGAAGGTGAACGGGATACTCTCACGTGAGTTCCGAATTCAGAGAGGCACCAGACAGGGCTGCCCCCTGTCCCCTCTCCTCTTCACGCTCACCATTGAGGTGCTCGCGGCCAGAATCCGGCACAATAAGGACATTCATAGCTTTACAAGTGGTGATACAGAACTACATCCAGAAAAGGTCTCGCTTTACGCAGACGATGTCTTGCTCTACATCACTAAACCAGAGATCACCGTGCCGGAGCTCTTCCGAGAACTAGGACGGTATGGAGGGATGGCGGGCTACAAAACAAACTGGCACAAATCAGTACTTTACGACCCGGGGGGACGCAATCAGTGGGGGAGGCTGCCAGAGGAACTGCTGACAACAGTAGAAGGCTTCCAATACCTTGGGATCTATATAACCGCGGATGCAACCCTGTCGTTCCAAAGGAATTTGGAATGGATTATAACTAATGCGGTGGCGGATATGGACCGCTGGAGACAGCTCCCATTGACACTCCTGGGCAGGGCGGCCATGTACAAAATGATCACTCTGCCGAAATTACTATACGCCCTACAAAACGAATATTATCCAATACCAGTAGCGGTCTTCAACAGGATCCATGCGGATCTGAGATCCTTCCTTTGGCTGGGCAATCATGCCAGGGTGGCCCTGTCCACGCTTCAGAGGCACCAATATAGTGGAGGAATCTCGTTCCCCAATTTAGAGGCTTACTATTGGGCGGAACATCTGACCCCGATTAACGACTGGTTTCATGCCCCGGCAGATCACCCAACTTACACTCTAGAGAGAACTAAAATGGCATCCAAGAACATATTGAGCTATCTTTATGGGAGTTCTGGAAGGGCGCTCCTTCCCCCGCCACCTCTATAACGCTTACTGCGTGGACGAGGGCCACACGACGCATGGGCTGGGAGAGGAAGCCCACACGGCAGACACCGTTGTGGCACTGCCAATGGTTGGCAGAGCTTCATAAACTACGCGGGTTCCACAGATGGGACGACATTGGCATCTCCACTATAGGAGATGTAATAGCCAAGGGGGAGTTGAAATCGTTCCAAGTCCTTCAATCAGAGTTTGGATTACATAATACACAGCAGTTCAAATACAGGGCTTAATTTGAGCCGGAGCTTGCCGGTGCTCAGCACCGGCACTTAATTATGGGGGCCGGGTCTATCACGAGGCATTAAGTGCACCTGTGCTCCTGCCTTAGATTTTAATTTTTTAAAGCCGTGACTCGTGCGTGTGTGTCACTGGTGACTGGCACACACAGACTGTGCTGTACTACTGTTGTGGTGCACGTGCGGTGCACCGTGCCAAACTTGTTGACTGACTACTCGTCGATTATGCATGCAGTACTTAACTTACTGCTGTCGGTGACGTCACGTGCCTGCTCCCATTTCCTCTCTCTCTTCAGTCTTCAAGTCAAGAGTTCCTTCCCGGCCGCGGCGCGGATCAGGGCCCCTGGCCCCAGTGGGCGGGACACTGTTTGTGTTGTTGCAGGGGCCAGGGGGCACTGGGCAGGGCTTTGCTGCGGGGGTTGGGGTTATGCGCGCCAGAGGAAGCGACGCGTGCGCAGATTGCATGCAATTGAATGCACACGCATTTTCTCCGCCCGCCCCAGCATACCCGCACCTCTCCCCTCGCCCTCGACGAGTATCTAGGATTTATCCTGATTCTGCCGCCTTACAAAGTTGCTCAGCTGGACTCGGTCGGAGTTGGGACTTGGGAGCGTCGGCTCAGCAGGTGAGGGCGAGGCGCGAGCGAGGCAGGGCGTTACGGTCGGTGGATGATTAATTTACTGGTGGTCAGTCAGGTTTTTTAAATCATCCTGATTGGTCTACCAGCAGCGCTGCAGCCTGGACAAGATGGCCTGGGGGGTAGGCCGGCTCCGGCGGCGGCCGAAATATTCATCTGAGCAGAGCTGCGCAGGCGGGCGAGGCAGGGCAGGCACTGAGGGCAGGCAGGGCCTGCGGGCAGTGGGGACGCAGGCGCAGGATAACGTTTTTTTAAAGTTATCAAATTTGTTGTTGATTGGTTATCTTATCTCCTGGTTTTTTATGATTATTATGGCCTGGGACAGGCGGCGTAGGCCTCATGAATTAACTAATAAATCTGCGCAGGTGAGGCCAGAGGCCTATAGAGTTACTTTTTTATGTTCATGGTCACGTCACTGCTTACATGTTATTCCTGTGTTTCTGATGCCCTAGTTTGATCATCACCATGCATGATCATGTTTTGTTGCCAGCAGTGTCTGTGCACTGCCTATTTGTTGTGCAGTTGCGGGCCGGACTGCCTGGAATCAGTACTACAGGATGCAGGCCCAGGGCAGGATTCAGTTTCGTTTTCAGGGCAGGCTGGGCACGCTCATAAAATCTGTCAGTGGGGGTTGGGGCTGTGCCAGGCAAGCAGCGTGCGCAAATGTTCTTACACAATCATTAACATTTTTAAAGCAGGGCTGGGGTTTTCTGAAGCAAAGGATACGGTGTGAGGTGAGAGAGACACACAAACCAAGTACGCACTGAAGGCAGGAACAATGGTGGCGATAGCGCTGTTATATTAGGTGTAGTCATCAACTATGGAGGGAGGGACTCACTAGAATTGAGAGAAAGTGTCCTTTCAGTTTAAGCGATTTTGGTGCGAATAACCCCATGACCACCTCCAGTCCTGTCAATACAGGTGCCTTTTACAAGAGAGAGTTAGTGGACTCAGAGCCAGAATTGCCTAATAAGGGCAGATGTATGAGATTACCTGGAAGAGCTGCAAGTCGCATAAGAGCCGTCCTCATCATCAAACATTAAGAGGAGTTGGTATTAAAGGGAAGTAATAGAGTTTGGGGTTAAAGAAGGGGAAGTAATAGAGTGTGATGATCTTGCTTGCAAAGAAACCAATGGCAATACGACACCTGAGCCGGTTCTGCACCAAGAAGTGATGTTGGCATATGAGATGTGCATGAGGGCATGGGAGCCAATTAACTTGTCAGGGGCTCGTCTTGCAATGACCCAGATGCAGAGCCACCTTCTTGTGCTACAGCAGGAATCATACAACCCCTTACCCAAGTAATAAACAACCTTGAAACAAATTACCCTTGAAGCCAGCACAATTTTCCCACTGAGCTGGCCTTAAAAGAAAGGTACCTTAACGATCTCAGCAATATATCAATGCACTTTCCCGTACTGTTCCTGCAAGGCGAAAGAGACAGCAGTATCCTCACACAATGTGGCACCAGCTCAGTAAGGCCAATGTATGCTGCCTATGCTGTCCGTTATCTGCTCTCAGGCAGAAAGCATAAGGCAAAGCAGCTGGTGCCAGTCCTGGCTGGTGCTGAGTTCCTGGGCTCCAGTAATATTCAGGCAAAAATTAAAATGTCAAGATAACTCTGGTGATTAATCATCTACCAAGAGAGAGCCAGCCAGGAGCTTTGTCTAGGGGAAGGTGTGACTGCTTGAAAGGCAAGTAGTACAGGCCAGGGTTATATACTGCTGCTAATAACGTTTACCATGCAGTCGCAGATCAAAAAGTGCATATAATGTAAAATAGATCAGTGTGTTACTGCTTCTGTCGGAAAGATCCTTTTGTTACTTGCAGTTTGTAAGTTAAAATGCTACCATAGAACAGCAAGCTATTAACTAGTCTGTCTGTCATCAAAGAGCTGCATGCAAACGGCAAGTTATATATTTACAGCTATATGTTTTTTGGGCTAATCTTTCATTATCCTAATCTTGCAAAAAGAGTCTAATGTGGGTAGAAATCACTTCTTATTGAAGAGAACCCCTAACAATGCTGGTATGTTTTGAATTCTGCATTTGCACTTTTTCAGACTTTGAACTCCTAAACTATATTGCCTACAATGACAATCATGTATGACATGTGACTCCTATACCTTGTAGTCCTGTCTCATGTAACATTCCCAGAGTTACACACATAGGATTGTATTTATGCAATGTGTGAATGATGCAAAGTGCTCTGACACCTTAAACTGGTATGAGAGGCACTATTAAACTAAATTAATGTAAGAAACTGGGTACTTCGCTACATAATACTCCCAAACAGGGCGTTACACGTCGGTGATTGTTTAACAACTTTGAGCAATGTTTTTAATTTTTAGGACACCAAGGTTTTGGTGAAAATGTACTGTATTTTGCTCCGGAGACAAAATATTTCTCTAGTGTAGCCTGCAACTAAACTGTAGTCCAAATTATCTAGAGTATTTTAGGACTTTGTTTCTCACTCCCAAATGTCATTACATTGAAGTTTACGTTTTCAAATGTGTAACTTTAATGTGGTAAATAAGTCTGCACAGGTGCCTAAGTCCAAACATAGATGTAAAGTTAACCCTCATTCATGATACAGATCTAATAGCTGTTGCAGGAAGCTCAATAAAGAACCCCTGCCAGCCAGCACAGCATCTCTGGGAGAGGCTTGAGTTGAGATAGCTAAGCTTGTAGTTTAACTCTCTTAGCATTTAGTACAGGCCTACACGCTGCCTGCAAAGTGCCCTTGAGGCCTTACCTAACCCAAGGCACGGGTCTGAGCCAGATATATATTACCTCTGACTTTTAGCAGTGCCAGTTGAAAATGTGGGTGGAGCTAATATAGTAAGTGGGTGGAGCCAGTGGATGAAGTGGGCGGAGCCAGAGAAAAGTAGGTGTGGCCTCTGACAAACATTTGAGCACCTGCACTTCATATTTTACAAATTAAGCACTGTTCAAATATGTCTAACTACGGCACGCTTGGATAGCCCAAAGCATCACGCTCACAGATATCCCGGAGTATGCGCCACTGGTGGGGAGGCTCCTTCAAGAGCAGATGGTGGGAAAGGCGGTCTCCCTAACTTATAAAACACTGACTAACCATATGCTGGGTGATTTGACAAGACTCAGAGACACCTGGGAGGCGGAAGTGGGGGAGATGGAGGATCTGGATTGGGAGATAGTCTTGATGCATCCCCGGGAGGTGGCAATCAAGTCTAGACTATGACTTATCCAATTTAGTATCCTCCATAGAACCTACTTTGACAGGTTGCGTCTGTACAAAATGGGGAAGGTAGAGGACTCACGATGCCTTAGATGCCTCCAGGGGAGGGAGATTTTTATCATACTGTATGGACTTGTGATGTAATACAAATATACTGGACCCAGATATTTAGGGAATTAGAGGAGGTCCTCGAGGCGTCGATCCCCCGGGATCCCAAGCTGGCACTGCTGGGCATGACAAACGAGGTTGACCTGACCCGCCCACTACTTACTTTTCTGGTCCTCGCATTGGTTGTTGCCAAAAGAGACATTGCAAAACACTGGGGAGTGCCGGAGCCCCCGGACCTGGAGAAGTGGAGGAGAGGATTAGACCTATATATGGCAGCAGAGAGGGTCACCTATAAGGCCAGGGGCTGCCCGAAAAAATTCCGTAGAGTCTGGTCAAGGTGGAGACATTATCATGGCTGGACGAGGGGCTATAGGAGGGTTTTCACAGGGGGGGGCATGGGACACGACACCGGGACTAATGAGATATACGTTAAGGACACGACTAACCTACTGATCCCATAGGATGCCGTGAGCCACCTGCAGATGCTGGCCTGAACAGTGAATGACTTTGGCTGGTACTGGGGGGATGAGGAGGGACAAGGAAGTGTAACTGATGCAATTTTCGTGTATGTAGTTTTGAAGGATCTCAACTTGGGTTTTCTACAGTTCAATATAGGGGGGTGGGTTCTGCGTTTAAAAATCAAAAAGCAGAAACTAGGAACGCCCATTGAATGTTTGCATCTGTGTAATACTTGGTTAATATAGTGCACTAATCATGCTTGCCGCCCAACCTCCGGGGTGTGGGCTAAATGGCCGTGTATCCCTTAGCCGGCTGTGAGTAGCACCAACTGTGATGCATAACTGTAATCTCTGACAGATTGTTTAGCGGCTCCTGGTGTATCTGCAATAAAAAAAAATAAAAAAACAATTGGGTCAGGGGCAGATCTCTCTACCTCCCTCAACCAGAGCTGAGTATATTGACAGATGTGCCACTCCTTGGCTGGACCAGCCATCTGGAAGTGATGGAGATCAGAGGACTCTGGTCTCTGACAGAGTACGGGCTTCACATCAGTATGTTAGAGCTTCTAATAATTTGCTTGGACTGCTGCACAATATCATTTAATATCAAGTAATGGCGTTTCATACAAAAATGCGTAACCAATGGCCAGGGTGTAGTCCAAAACACAAACATATATTTCTTAACAAAGATTCTGTTGTCATTATTGAATCCACGGAGGTCAAGATCATAAGACCTCTCTGTTGGCAAAGATGGAACAGGGCTGTTTTCCATCTTTGCCAACAGAGAGGTCTTATGATCTTGACCTCCGTGGATTCAATAATGACAACAGAATCTTTGTTAAGAAATATATGTTTGGGTTTTGGACTACACCCTGGCTATTGGTTGTGCACTTTTGAATTAAACGCCATTACTTGATATTAAATGATATTGTGCAGCAGTCTAATTGCATGGGTTGGTTTGTGTAATCACATCATTTGCCTAACTGTATTTGTGTCACACTATATGACAACTGTGAGTTATTTGAAGAGTGCTGAGGTACAGTGGTTTTGTTAAGCTTTGCACAGGAGCTCTTAGGAACTCTGGTGTGGTGACATCTGTGGTAGTGGGGTGTTTTTATTCGGTTACCTTGAGGGGCACCAATATTATTAGCGTATATTGATAAATTGAAAAAATCTACTGTTCATGATTGATGTGCAGTCCTGTTAAACCATCACTACCTTCTATGTCATATTGAATAATCTGCTTGACATTGAAAGCCTTTCTTCTTTTGATCAAGAGAACACTGGTACCTGTGCTCATGGAAAATACAATTGCAATCTGGTACTGCAACAAACAGGGTAGAGTAGGGTCCGGGACCCTTTCTCAAGAGACTCTGCATCTCTGGACATGGCTGAAACATCAGGATGTTTCCCTGGTGGCTTAACACCTAGCGGGCTCCCTAAAGGTCAGGGTGGGCGAACTTGGAGGACGATGCTTAGTGGATTAATAATGGCGTCCCCATTCAGAGGTGGTGCAAGGTCTCTTTCAAGAGTGATGCGAGCCTTCGCTAAATCTGTTCGCCACCGTCAAGAACATGCAATGTCTGCGATTTTGTGTGCTGGAGGTTTCAAGACGTCTTTAGCTCGGAGACGCTTTTAGTCTGGAGTGGAGCTCCGGCCTCCAGTATGTCTTTCTTCCAGCACCACTTCTGTCCAGAGTTCTCGAGAAGATCAGGAATGACCGGGTCCAAATCATTCTTGTGGTTCTGAATTGGGCATGGAAAGTCTAGTACTCCGAGCTGTTGAGCATGAGCATCGGTCCCCCGACCAGGCTGCCTCATCGAGAGGATCTTCTGTTGCAACAACAGGGGAGGGACCTGCACTCAAACCTGCACACCCTTTATTAGTGGAAATGGAGGGATAACCGTTGACAGCTTTCAAACGTACTCACATAGTCTTTGATATTATTCTAGCTGCCAGGCATCCCTCCACCAAGTTGTTATATGTCAGTTGGTGGGATAAATGTGTGGCATGGTGTTCCTATAGGAACATCAATCCTATATCTGCACCCCTTTCTCAGGTTCTTCTGTTTGGTCTGACAATGGCCCATCAGGGCCTTGTTCTCATCACAGCTACCTATGGGCCATTTCAGTCTATTGTGGTTGCCAGACCAATCTTCTTTGTTCAGGTCACCTGTTGTGGCTAAGTAACTCAAAGGATTACAACATATATTTTCTCCCAGGCCATTCATGATGACACAATGGGACTTAATGTGCACATCCTTTGAGCCACTGAACAATTGTTTCTGTTTGAAATGGGGGGTCTCTCGTTGGCAGAGGTAGGTACCTTTGTCCAAGTAGGGGCCCTTGCTTCTAGTCCGGGTAGGGGAGTTTCACCCTTAGACAATCCCTGCTCACCCCCATGGTAGCTTAGCACGAGCAGGCAGGCTGATCTTCGAGGCAGTGTGTAAAGCATTTGAGCACACATACAGTAATACAGTGAAGGCACTAAAAATGGACACCACACCAGTTTAGAAAAATAAGAAACTTTATCTAAACCAAATAATTATTATTATCCGATCATTTCTTGTTTACTTTTTGGATGAAAACAGAGTTAAATAGGGCCCGGTCTTACGGGATTCAACAAACGAAAGAATTTAGATCCTTTAAGCTAATCACGCCCGTTTCTTTAGCAGAAATATTAGGCCATCATCCTATTCCTGTGGAGGGGTCCCTAGAAGATGTGACATTCACTTTGGAAAGCTGGCTGCAGAACTGGGGTTTGCTTTTAGCTCCCCCAAAGATGCGTAGGGCTACTCGGGGCAATACCTCTGCTCCTTGGTTCACTGAGGCGTTGAGGAAGAGCAAAAGTGTGTGTAAATGCCTAGAGCGCTGATGGAGGAAGAGTTTTGACCCATTGAGTAAAGACACCTATAATCAGGCGCTTAAAGCACACTATATAAAAGTGCACAATGAGAAAAAAAGCTTCCTGGCCACAAAAATTGGCCATGCCAGAAATAGTAGTAGGGAACTATTCAAGATTGTGAAAGACTTCGTCTCCCCCAATATTACCCAGAGTCTTTTCACTCCCACTTGTGAATGGACGAATCAGATTGCTAAATTTTTCTTTGATAAGCTTAAGTCCATTTAAGATACTTTTGATATGCCTATCGGCATGAATCAGGACGCTGTGCCAGACCTCAAAGAATATTTCAGGGAGAAAATACTTTTGGAGTTCCCTCCTGTTTCTCTGGATACCTCACTCAACATCATGAAGGTGTTAAAATCTGGTTCGCCTACGGATCCCTGCCCTGCGAAAATAGTAGTATCTGTCGCTGAGGTTTTCAACCCAGCGGTTAATCAAGTTCTGAACCTCTCCTTGTCCAATGGAAAAGTCCCAGCGAGGTGGAAACAGGGTAAAATCCTCCCCCTTTTGAAGAAACCCTCAGTTGACCCAGCTGTAGTTAGCAACTATAGGCCCATAACACTGCTCCCTTTCTTCGCCAAGGCATTGGAGAAGTATGTGAATGTGGTGATCACAGACTTCATTGAGACCACAAATGCTCTACATCCCAGTCAATCGGGGTTTAGAGCTAATTATAGCACTGAAACAGCCTTACAGGAAGTCAATGAAAGTATCAAAGCCACCCTTGACAGAGGAGGTAAGGCAGTTTTGATATTGCTGGACCTCTCAGTGGCTTTTGATACCGTGCCCCACGGATGACTCCTTCAATGACTCAGGGAATGTGGCTTCGGGGGCACGGTTCTTAGGTGGTTTTCCTCTTTTTTGGAAGGCCGTCAGCAATCTGTCTGGTCCCCAACTTTTTCAGCTGATATTCCTTCGCTGAATGTCGGAGTGCCTCAGGGCTCAGTTCTGAGTCCAACTCTTTTTAATATTTATATGGCACCACTGGCACCGCTAGCGGAGAAACTTGGGGCTAAGATTATAACTTACGCCGGTGACTCCCAATTATTGTTCACGCATGAAAAGGATAAGCCGTTAAATGAAAGTTTAATACACCAATGCCTGACTAAAGTGTTTGATTGGTTTCGACAGAACCAACTGTCATGCAATTCTGCCAAAACCGAAATGATTTTTTTTGGTCACACCCCTGGTGATGAATGGCGCAATTGGTGGCCCCAGGATCAACCTTCTCCATCCAGATTTGTCACCACTGTGAAAAATCTTGAGAGTCATGCTTGATTCAGATCTTTCTATGAAATCGCAGGTTCAATCTGTGGCTGGCACGTGTTTTTGGCTCCTAAAAATGATGAGGAACTTTTTACCACAGCTGTCACTGTCCCATAGGAAGACGGTAGTCCAAGCCTTGATCATGTCAAGGCTGGATTATGCCAATGTACTTTACCTGGGCATTCCGAATTATTAAGGCTTTTCATAATTGTGGGGCTCCGTACATCAGAAAGAGAATTCCGCCCTATATCCCAGCCAGGACCTTGGCGTCATTGACACAACATCTGTTACTAGTGCCCAAATTCCTTCGGATCAGGAAGGGGGGAGGCTCCTTCCAGGTGGTAGTGGGCAGACTATGGAACTCACTGCCTCTTTCACTTAGACAAGAACCAGAGCTTCTTAGCTTCAGACACCAACTTAAGACCTGGCTGTTCCACCAGTAATGAATGAAGCTGTGTAGGATTGTGAGCGACTAGGGTCTCTCTTTTCAAGGGGGACTTCTCAGCGCCGGAATACTCCTCGGAGTAGCCGCGCGTTTTATAAATCCCCCATAACATTGACATTAACAAGACCAAAATGACAAAAATCCAACATACAATTATAAGGATTTGACTTTTAAAAGGTAAAAACTGTTCTGTCCATAGCACACTATAGATATGACACTTTCAACACAAAGTACCTAGGATGCATCAAAATCATAAGCAAAAACAGCCGCAGGGAAGGTGATGCATCGGTTCCTTATGCACAGGGAAGGTGATGAGTTGGTTCCTTACTCCAGGGGAGGTGATGCGTCGGTTCCTTACTGCCACGCAGGGGAGGTGATGCGTCGGTTCCTTACTGAAGAGCAGGTGATGCGTCTGTTTCTTACAATGCAGCTCCGGCGTTGATGTAGACTTGGCTCCCCAGTGCAATGCGTGGGGATTCGGGGATGTGTCGGTTTTCGATGGGGCGGCAACCGAGCTGCATTGATCTTTTCAGCCGCGGTCCCACGATGCATCGGTTCTTGCAGTTGCACAGCAAGGCTTGCTTCGTAGTCGGTGCTGTGATCTCGGACTTCCGGGATCGGTACATGAGACTCGGTGTGGGGCAATTTCTTCAGCCACGGGCAAGCGCGGTCTTGATTTCTTCAGCAGCTCGATGGCGATGCATGGAAATTCTTCCTGCACAGCGGTGTTGCGTCAGAAATGGGTGCACATGCATCATGCTTCCGTAGTTGATTCTCTTTTCCCAGCTCCAAGCAGCAAGAACAACCTCCAGAGGCCCAAAACAGGAACAGGTACATCTTGGCAGGTCCAAACTCCTAGCAAGGAAGTTCGAGAGAGCTAGTGGTGAAGTCTTTGTCTCCCTGAGACTTCAGAACAGGAGGGAAACTCTACTTCAATCCTTGGAGATCTTCCTCAACCAGGAGACACAGCACACAGCAAAGTCTTTGTCCTCTCTTTGGTGGAAACAGCCACTACAGGCCAACCCCAGACAGCACACTGCATAGTGGCAGTACTTCTCCTTCAGCTTTCTCAGTTCTTCTCCTTGGCTGATGTTCCTTTTGAGTCCAGAAGTAATCTAAAGTCCTGGGGTCTGGCCCCAATATTTATACTGCATTTCTCTTTGTTCTCGTGTGGCAGAGGGGCTCTGTGCTCAGTCAAAACCAGTTCTGTCCTCTCTGCACCAGCTTCCCTGCAGGAGGTGGAGGCAGCATTGTCCAAGGCAGACCAGACCTATTCAGGTGCAGGGAAAGCTTCTCCCACTACTCTAAATGCAAACCAGGTCTATTCAGCCCATCCCTGACTCATCCAGGAACGGCAAGACACACCTCAAACCTCCCAGTGGCTATCTGAAGAGAATGCACATCCCCAGCCTCTGTCACTCCATAACCAGACAGCCAATCCACAAACCAGCAGAGGCACACAGGATGGCTAAGCAAGAAAATACCCACTTTCTAAAAGTGGTATTTTCAAACACACAATATGAAAATCATCTTTACCAAAAGATGCATTTTTATATTCTGAGTTCAGAGATACCAAACTCCACCTTTCCATCTTGTCCCAATGGAAAGTTATACTTATAAGATATTTTAAATAAACTCCCATTCTATCCTATGGGACAGATAGCTTTTCTATAGTGAAAGACGAAAGTCACTGCATTTCACTATAAGGACATGCCACACATATTAGTACATGTCCTACCTTTCACATACACTGCAACCTGCCCAGAGGGGTAACTTGGGCCTACCTTAGCGGTGACTCACATGTACTAGAAGGGAAGGTTAGGGCCTGGCAAATGGGTGCACGTGCCAGGCCGACATGCCAATAGAGACTGCGCACAGACGCTGCAGTGAAGGTCTGAGACCCCTTTTGAAAGGCTGCTTGTGTGGGTGAGACAATCAGTGCTGCAGGTCCACTAGCAGCATTTGACTTACATGCCCTGGGCACACACAGTGCACTATATTAGGGAATTAGTAGTATGTCAGACAAGACAATCAGGGAAACACCAATCCATGTGCACAATCTACATAGGGAGCACTTGCACTTTGGCACTGATCAGCAGTGGCAAAGTGCCCAAAGCATCTAGACCAAAGCAAAACCAAAGGGGATGATGGACAGAGTGTTGAACATTGCAAGCACTCACCCCCAGTCAACTGATCTGGGTATGAGTGCTTGCAATGTGGCAGTGCAGGCTTAATCCATCATCATTCTTTAGCTCACTCCGCCACCCCAGTTCAGACATGGCCATATGCAAATCAGTCTGACCCTGTGCCTCATGGGAACAGTCTAGCCCAAACTGCCAAGCCATGTCTTCCCTGGACCGGAAACACGCATCCTGGGACCGGTTTCTGGCTTCAGCCATCATCAACCAGGCTAGTTTGAATCCAGTGGCAAAGTGAGCAAGGGACCCACGTCTGGGCATACCCTGCCAACTTAGGGCGAACGAAGCAAAACCAAAGGGGATGATAGACGGAGTGTTGAACATTGCAAGCACTCACCCCCAGTCAACTGATTTGGGTGCAATCCATCATCATTCTTTAGCTCACTCCGCCACCCCAGTTCAGACATGGTCATATGCAAATCAGTCTGACCCTGTGCCTCATGAGAACAGTCCAGCCGGAACTGCCAAGCCATGTCTTTCCTGAACCGGAAACAAGCATCTTGGGAGCGGTTTCTGGCTAATCAGCCGTCATCAAAACTAAGAGAAGTTCCCCTACGGCCTTATGTTTTCATATTCGACATAGTTCATACTATATTTTACAGTGATAATATCCCTTTAAACACCACAGATAACGTAGATCTATTTTATTTTCATTAATTTCTTTTATTATTTTTTTACTTTTTTATAAACAAATTGCTTTCTTTTTTTCCTTTTTTGTTAAATACTTTCATCATATCATATCATATTTTATAAACATTAAAAAATACAGTACATAATTCATATATCAAGAAAGACCCAAACAATACTTTGAGAAGAGCCCTGTTAACCACACATACAGCGACAATCACTCCCTATTCATACATACTCAATAGTATTACCCACTCAACATACAATCCATCCATACATTTCTGTGTTTGAGGTAGTCCAGATGGTATAAATGACTAGATACGCCAGGTCAACGCGTTTCGGTGGATTGGAACCACCTTCCTCAGGACCAACAGATTTTCTCCTTTTAGTTCTTGTGGGTACAGGGTATCTTTTATCGTCTGGGAATGGATATTAATCAGGGATACAGATGTGGCTTGGAGACATCAATTAAGTCGATGGATAGAAAATAAATTATATCCTTATGTTAGAACGGCAGAAGCATGGATTTCCAAGTACAAACTCTACTGTAAATATCTGTTTCTTTTTTCTTTTTAGGATACAGAGGCAAGACTTTGTAATCTTGTCGGGAGGTCATTAGAATGTCTTAATGAGATCGTAAGGGCGTTGTCGTATTTACAAGTTGATGTCCTAGATCCTCACCGCAATGCTTTTTGGATAAAGCAACGTTCCCTCAGTTTTACTCTTCCCGTCCTATTCCTCTGGTTATTCAATTTAAAATCCGTCATCAGCTTGGCTAGCTTGAATCCAGTGGCAAAGTGAGCAAGGGACCCACGTCTGGGCATACCCTGCCAACTTAGGGCAAACAAAGCAAAACCAAAGGGGATGATGGACGTAGTGTTGAACATTGCAAGCACTCACCCCCAGTTAACTGATCTGGGTTTAAACCATCATCATTCTTTAGCTCACTCCGCCACCCCAGTTCAGACATGGCCATATGCAAATCAGTCTGACCCTGTGACCCATGGGAACAGTCGGTCGGTCGGTAGTTCGGTTTGGACTGTTCCCATGGGGCACATGGTCAAGACTGATTTGCATATGGCTGGGTCCAAACTGGGGTGGCGTAGTGGGCAAAAGAACGACGGATTTAACCCAGATCTTTTGACTGGAGGAGAATGTTTGCATTGTCAGCATTCTGTCCATCATTTCGTTGCTGTAACACTTTTTGCCCTAAGTGGGATGGGTATGCCCAGATGTGGGTCCCATGCTCACTGCTCACTGGATTCAAGCTAGCCTCGCTGAAGAAGTGTGACATACCCTGAAACCGGTCCCAGGATGCTTCTTTCTGGTCCAGGGAGGACCTGGCCTGGCAGTTCAGTCTGGACTGTTCCCATGGGGCACAGGGTCAAGACTGATTTGCATAAGGCTCGGTCCAAACTGGGGTGGCATAGTGGGCAAAAGAACAATGGATTTAAACCAGATCTTTTGACTGGGGGAGAATGTTTGCATTGTCAGCATTCCGTCAATCATTTGTTTGCTGTAACAAAGCATCTAGACCAGCAAAAACGGATTCCAGCACACAGCGAAAATACAGGAGGCAGAGGTAAAAATACAGGGGAACACCCTGCCAAGGATGCCAGGTCTAACATTTTTTCCATTTATTAACTATAAAGACTGCTTTTCTAATGCCTATTACAAATCAGCCAGAAGGTCAGCGAATTGCAGCACTCTCGGTACACCCTTCCTACAACATCTTCTATCCGGACAATCTGGTACTCTGTACACATGACTCCATTTTAAACAAGAGTTTGTCTTGCAGCAAAATGAGGATTTAATCATGTTTCAGATTTATTTCAAAACATGCCATATTCATTACAATGTATGCCACATTCAGTTCAGAGCTTCTCGTATTCACTTAAATGTTGACCATATTCATTTTAAGGCATAGCAAATTAATTTCAACTGCGTTCACATTCATATCAACATATATCAGATTCAGTTCAGTGTAGGCCATCATCATTTTAACACTAGGTAGATTACTTTCAGTGCATGCCATACTCATTCAATTGTGTATCACATTCATTTAACATAGGGCAAATTAATTTTAACAATTGTTATATTCATTGCTATGCCTGTCTTATCCATTATGACATGAGTAATGTTTATTTCAACAGATCAAGATTCAATATAACAGTTGTTATATTCCTTTGAAAGTGCGTAATTTTAAATTCAATGAACATGTTCCTTGTGCCAACATATGTCATGTATGTTTCAACATGTGTCAGAATTATTTCAAGATGTGCAATATTCATTTCAATGGATGTTGTATTTAGTTCAAAGCTTCTCATATTCATTTCAGAGTGGGCCATATTCATTTCAAGGCATGCCAAATTAATTTCAACTATAATCATCTTCATATGAACGTATGTCATATTTATTTCAAAGTTAGTCATATTCATTTTGACACTAGTCATATTTTTTTCAAATGATCTTATATTTGTTTGAACATGTGCCATATTTATTAGACCATGGCTTGTATTAATTGCTCATTGTCTGGCATTCATTTCATGTGTTTCACAGCCATTTGAAAAAGTGTTGCATTCAATTTAATATGTACCATATTCATTCCAAGTGATGACGTATTCAGTTCAAAGCATCTCATATTCATTTAAGTGTGGGTCATATTCATTATAATGTACATCAAATTAATTTCAACTGCAATCATATTCATATGAACATGTTTCATATTCACTTCAGTGTTAATCATATTCATTTTGACACCAGTCATATTTATTTCAACGTATCTTATATTCATTTGGACATGTGTCATATTCATTTGAACATGGCTTGAATTCATTGATGAATGTCTGACATTCATTTAATGAGTGTCAGTCATTTTAAAGAGTGTCAGATTCAATGTAATATTTGCCATATTTGTTCCAATATGGGTCATATTAATTTCATCACCTGTCTATATCATTTCAACAAGGGTTATATTCACTGCAGTTTTTGTTGTATTCTTTTAGGCAACACCATATTCCTTTCAACATAGTTACTATACATCTCAGTATATATTTTATCCAGTTCAGAGGGTGTGTTATTTCAATTGTCTACTAGATAGTATATTCATTCTGCCATGTTTCATATTTGTTTTAGCACATGTTACATTCACTCTGGTGTGCGGCAAATACATTTTGAAGCACCCCATGCATTTCAGGAGATGTCTTATATGGGGATCTGTAATTTTGACATGAACGGCTTCCCATACTAGGCTGCCAAATAAAAACACAATTAATAGATTGCTATTTAACTTGCTTGCTGTTGCCGGCCGCTCTTCATACATCGCTGCTCATGGGGTCTGCTGCTGAGAGCAGTGGGGGTGGGGAAGGGTGAGTCCGGGACTGTGTTCGGCAGCACAATTAGCAGTACAGCAGATGCACCTAACCAAATGGGCAACCAAGAGATTCCGTATGGTCTTGGAATAACTTTGGTGCTGGAATGGGGATAGATAAGAAGTTCTCCTGGCTTGTATTACTAATAGAAAGTTGCAGCAGTGACTACTAATTCTCTCCTTGCACTGCAGCTGACCTGGTAGTTCCAGTATATTGAAAGTTGTGTATTATTGGGACATCTAAGCTCCATTACGGAACACTACAGGGCAAGGCTAGAAAGCTCTTTCTGGCCACCTTATTCGCCAGACTTTCCCTCAGCAAACGTCACACGTATCACGATAGTGGCGATATGGACGACCAGTAAGAAAGGGTGAATAACCACAGTGGGAGTTTTACTGAAAATATTCTTAAAATGGTGTAAGTATGTCCAGGGGTCAATTGATAAAGAGTGGTAAAGCATATTTACAGTATGGGTTGAGAGATTTATGATAATTTGATGTCAATTTTACTACTCAGTAAGCTCAGCAAAGAATTTACTTGGATTGATGAGTTTCAGGTTTATCCTGCATGCTTAAATTCTTCCTGGCCACAGCGTACTCCTGCACACCACTTGACCTCAGTATCCCAGGCTCATAGAAATTGAGAGGTCTCTTTTTCTAAACAAATGCTAGAGGCCGTGTAAGCCCTGTAAGAGCAGATCAGGGTTTCCTGTTTGGGGCGCTGATCAATGACAAATCCTCATCGTGCTGCTGGGTCATTGAACCACAGGGCACCAGAGCAAAGCAGCACTCCTGTATGGGCTCATTGTGTCAGTATTTGTGATCAAAAGACAGTTTTTTACAGCTCGGTATCTCAATGCCTCTTGATCAACGTTCCTGCCATATCACTACACCTGTCCTAATGTCATTATGCCCATGTAAGTTACAACGTGTTCCTATCCCAAAGTCAGTATCAACACATCAGTGTCCCCATACTAATTCCCCAACCCTATGACATTGTCCCTGTACCATTATCCGTCTGTTCAGAGAGGGGGAGAGAGAGAGAGAGAGAGAGGGAGAGTGCTGCCCCTGCTGCCCCTGAGCACCCAGGCCACACTGCCCACCTGCTGCCAATGGTGTGTCTCCAACCACTTGCCTGTATGTATAGCAGTACACCAGGTCACACATCTGAGTCAGAGCCGTCATCTGAAACAGAGTCCAGATACATGACTGGCACAGTACACACACTTGCTCAAGACAACATTGCCTGCCCGCCCATGCACACCCAGGCAGAGGCACCCCAGCCCCTCCCGCCACCCATCGGAGCATGCCAGCCCATGCACACCTGGGCCTCACTGCTCACCTTCCACCACCGGCATGTAGACAGGAGGTCCCACCACGTGCTGCTGCAAGCCACAAACCCAGAGCCCGCAGACATGGCTCTGCAGGCCACCAGGTCTCACGATTGGTGCTGGGTCTTGATTACTCCATGGCATAGGACATACCAGTGCACCGGGCAACATCACAGGCTGCACACCCTCTCAGCCCAATGCGTGACACTTACTCTGTGATCCCAGAAGCGAGGCCACGTGGCAGTAGGCCTGTGCTGCCCTCTGTCTCTGGCCAACACTGCGGTCCAGCAGGGCACACAAAACCTCAGCTGTCCGGACCGTCGGGATGGGGCACCATCGCAGGATGCACACCCGCTCAGCAGCTCAATGTGCCACTGACTCAGTGTACCCAAAGTCACCGTCCCGTGGCGGGGGGCCTGTGCCGGCCGCAATGCTCCGGGTGCCACTAACCCTGTGCAACCCTAGTCAGTGCCACGTGGTGGTGGGCCCGTGCCGGCCGCAAGACCTCGGGTGCCACTAACCCTGTGTGCAACAACTATTAGGCCCTTTATGGTTGAGAACCGTGGAGGGTCCGTCATCCAGTCACCACCGGCAGAGTGGAATGTGACGGCATCGGCCCCTTATGTTGGCGGAGTCACATAGCCTGTGACGCCTGTGCCGGATGAGTGTGGTGTGCGAGCAAACCTGCCATCAGGGAGTGGCTGTGACATGCTGACAACTAGACCAGTGACCTGCACACCACCAGCGAGTTCGCCTACGACGGGTAGCAATGAGGGCCCCCACCCTTGGAGCCTTAGCGGAGTGGTCTGGCCTGCATACACCGGACTAGCGCAGGTCTTGCAATAATGACTCGTGGGCTCTGGGGGCGTGGTTCAGTTCATGTCCAGACAAGGAAGTGGCTGAAGCGTGTGTCCCTGTTGTGGTGTCCATGGGACCCGGTACACAAAATGCTATGTAGCACCCTCTGACTGGCCTCCCACAGGATGAGCATCATTGACGCAAGGGAAATCACTGTCCCTACATTCTTCCACACATACATGTGGCGGTGTGTTTGGGTGGTGGCAGCTCCCTTATACCTCCGCTTAGCTTGTGGCCATAAAATTAGAGCAGTGGTGATTTTAATACTGAATGATCGAATTTTAAACACTGAAAGATCGTATTTTTATTTCTGTGCATTTTACTTTGCCTAATCCTTTTTGTTGGGCAGGAACATCGCGGGGGTGCTCTGACTCACCCGTTATTCTTTATAAGCCTCTCCAGGCCCCTCTCACCGCGGCCGGTGCTCCGGTCGTGGCGAGGGTAGGCGGCCATCTTGTGAGTAGTCCTTCTCCCCAGCAGAACTGGTGGCAGCGTTCTAGCTGGGGGAGAGAGGACACGGCATAAATTCAGCTGAGGCTGTTAGTCTTTGCGGTGTGTTTGGGTGCTGGCAGCTCCCTTATACCTCCACTTAGCTTGTGGCCATAAAATTAGAGCAGTGGTGATTTTAATACTGAATGATCGAATTTTAAACACTGAAAGATCGTATTTTTATTTCTGTGCATTTTACTTTGCCTAATCCTTTTTGTTGTGCAGGAACATCGCGGGGGTGCTCTGACTCACCCGTTATTCTTTATAAGCCTCTCCTGGCCCCTCTCACCGCGGCTGGTGCTCCGGTCGTGGCGAGGGTAGGCGGCCATCTTGTGAGTAGTCCTTCTCCCCAGCAGAACTGGTGGCAGCGTTCTAGCTGGGGGAGAGAGGACACGGCATAAAATTAGCATGCCTTCATCAGCGCGCAGCGGTCGCGCATGGCGGGCGCGCCTTAGGCACGCCGAACGTAAGCCAAAGGTCAGCCCGTCTGCGCCCGTCCGCGCCTCGGACGTGGCGGACACAGGACGCGCTACCTTACAGCGGTGGAGCTCTGATAATACTGCGATTGGGTATACTCGAACAAGTCTGCTGGCGCTCCACCCGCCGCCTGAGGTAGGATTAACTTGTGTAAAGATAGATCCAGTTAACCTTAACTCCTGCTCTGCTTGTGGTTTTTCTTGCAGTACTAATGAGACTATTCCATCAGATCCCACATTAGGTTTAGCCTCTATTTCTGCTGCCTTAATCAATGCTCGCTCAATGTGTAAACATACAGCAGAAATCTTTTCACTATTGGAAGATGGTACATTGGACTTGTTGTTTATCACAGAAGCGTGGCTGAATAGCTCATGTGCTCCCGACATTGAGCTGGCCATTCCCAGAGGGTTTAAGATACGGAGGAAAGACAGAGCCAGCGGTAGGGGTGGCGGTTTAGCCATTATTTTTAGGGATTCATGGGTCTTCAATATTGAAAATACTGATGATATAGCGGAGGGTGAGATTATGAATTTTTCTTTGATTTTGTCCCCTCATTTTACACTGGGTGGTTCCCTCATTTATCGACCACAAGGCCCTTCTTAAAGCTCTTCTGGAGACTCTGGTTCCCTGAGCAGTGAGGTTCTCGCGTTTTTTACTGCTTGGTGACCTGAACATTCATGTTTTTTGTCCTGAACTTCAGGAAAGCAAGATTTTACATGATTCTTTTGACCTGGCTTCACTAACCCAATGGGTTTCCTCTCCTACACATATGGGTGGGCACACTCTAGATGTTATATGTTCTAACTTTCCTTTGAAGGTTGATGCCCCTCAAATTCTAACTTGGACTGATCATTGGCTGATTAGATTTACTTGGTAGGCCATGAAAGATACGCCCAAGTCTTGCAGGAATACGTTCCCCCCGAAGATTAATGTAGGCAATTTTATTACCTGGCTCGATCAAAATAGACCTATCTTGGGAGCGGAATTGGATTCTGCACTTCAGGCTTTTGATGGATGGCTGAGAGCTGGCTGAGAGCTGGGATCTGGGATCCCCGCCTCATCGAAAGGGTTCAAATCAGGTAGAGATAGCAACCCTGGTATTCGCCCCAATTACGCATACTCAAGCTTGCTTGTAAGAAATTGGAGCAAGTGTGGCGGGCGGCCTATTGCCTACAAGCCAAGGTAGCTTACCGTACGGCACAGCGGGAGTACTATGCCAGTATTAAACTGGCTAAATCTGAATACTTTGCCAGAAGAATTGAGAAAGCTAATAATAACAGTCGCAATTTTTTTTCCATTGTCAAGAGTTTTCTCTCTCCCTGTGCAGAACAAATGGCGGTGAAGCCTTCTACTGAGTGGTGTGAGAATCTTTCCTCTTTTTTCTTAACAAAAATTGCTATAATACAGCAGAGTCTTAGAGCGGTCAGTGGTGGGAGTAGGACTGTTGAAAATGTTAGACCTATAGTACCGCCTACCCATACTATGGAGAGATTTACCCCCCTCAGTGAAGATACCTTGTTTGCGATTAAGTCTTTGAGATCCGGTGCCCCTTGTGATACATGCCCGGCCCGGGTGTTGGCTGCAGTGGCAGAATCAGTGGCATTAGAGGTTTTGCAAATAATGGGCCTATCCTTTAAAACATCTAAGGTTCCCGTGGAATGGAAACAGGCAAAGCTTCTTCCCTTATTGAAGAAGATGGGTGCTGATCCTGCTGTGCCGGGCAACTATAGACCTATTTCCCTGCTTCCAGCCATGGCGAAAATTGGAGAGAAACTTGCCTTTTGTCAGCTGAATGCCTTTGTGGAATCCTCAGAGGCTCTCCATCCTGCCCAGTCTGGCTTTCGTGCAGCACACAGCACGGAGTCAGCTTTGGTGGCGATCACAGAGGTTATTAGGGAGTGTTTGGACAGTGGCGGCAGAGCGGCTCTAATTTTATTGGACCTCTCTGCCGCGTTTGACACTGTCCCGCACTCACTCCTCCTGTCTCGATTGGCTGAGATTGGTGTGCTGGGCTCAGCACTAGAATGGGTGAAATCTTTTTTGTCCGATAGGTCCCAGCAGGTTTGGATTCCACCTTTCTCTTCCTCGGCCAAGCCTCTTACCACCGGGGTACCCCAGGGGTCTACATTGAGCCCCTTGCTTTTTAATGTGTACCTTACCCCGCTTATAGTGCTGGCTGAACAAATGGGGGCCAAAATCATAGCGTATGCAGATGATACGCAACTTTTATTTACATGGCCTGATACAGCACTCAACACTGAGGTCATTTGTGCTTGTCTTTCCTCGGTTTTTAATTGGTTAGCAGCGGCACAGCTAAAATGCAACGAAGACAAAACAGAAATTTTGTTGTATGGCCAATTTCCGCCTAATTTCAGAGAACTCTTGTGGCCTCCGGATTTTCCCCAGCCAAGCTCAGTTACCATCCCTGTAAAGAACTTGGGAGTATGGTTTGGGGAGGATCTGAGATTTGAGGCACACATAAAAAAACTTACAGGGGTGTGCTTCGGATCTCTCAAGGCTATGAGGAAGTTCTTTCCATATCTTCCATCATCAGCAAGAGAGTCGGTCGCGAGGGCTTTAATACTATCACGGCTCGACTATGCCAACTCTCTTCTTAGTGGAACCCCAGCCTTCCTAGTCGCCAGATTACAAATCATCCAAAATGCGACGGCAAGACTTCTGTGCAATGTGCCCAGTAGAGAGAGCGTACAAAGCCATTTAATGGAACTACATTGGCTGCCGGTGATTCAAAGGATTACTTTTAAAATCCTAACACTCTCGTTGAAGATTGCACTTTAAGAAGAAAAATCTGGAATTTCCGTTAAGGTAACCTACGAGGTTATATTGGTATTTAAATTAGAAACTAGGCATTAAGAAGTGTTACTAATACCCTACTTTCTCTTTCTTTTTCTCTCCTTTGTTTGGATTTGTTTTCCTTTCTGATTTCTAGTTAGGAGCATTCGTAAGGCTCCGTCTGCTTCACTGTTGGGTAAGCTGAATTTGGATTTTTATGGTGTAGTAGTGTTTAGGAGCGTTTTTGAGGTTTCAATAACCACTTCATTAGAAACTTAGATTTGGTCTTTTCTTCTACTTTTTGTCTCCTTTGCAGAGCGTGCTAAGGTCCTGAAGAGAATCCCGTGATTAGTGAGGATTCGAAACGCGTAGACCCTGTAGGGTCAACCTTTGCTACCCCGGTGCCTTAATCATACGTCACCCGGTTTTGTGCTTATACACCCATTGAATGTTTCTTATATGTTCTCCTGACAACTGAAAGCTAAAACAGTAGTGGTGTATATATTGTTTGCATCATATTCTCCGACAATTGTTTTGCAATTTATTTTGGTTGACCCTATGTATTTTACCATTGTTTGAATGAGAGTGGTGTGAATGTGACATGCTTGTAGAGTGCTGAGTTGGTTGAAATTAAATTTTTTATTGTTTTGTGTTCCAAGTTCTTGTTTGTGAAGAATACAATCTGTAAAGAGGTATTAAAATAGAAAAGATGCCCGACGTTTAAATCATTGTGAATAAATAGCTATTTAAATAGCAATAATCCCAGGTATTGAACTGACGTCTGTACTTTGGTGAAAGTAAGTGTGTGGAAAAGAATATATCAGCACTGGCATTCCTCCTTTGTTGTTGCACTCGGATCTCTCAAGGCTATGAGGAAGTTCTTTCCATATCTTCCATCATCAGCAAGAGAGTCGGTCGCGAGGGCTTTAATACTATCACGGCTCGACTATGCCAACTCTCTTCTTAGTGGAACTCCAGCCTTCCTAGTCGCCAGATTACAAATCATCCAAAATGCGACGGCAAGACTTCTGTGCAATGTGCCCAGTAGAGAGAGCGTACGAAGCCATTTGAAGGAACTACTTTGGCTGCCGGTGATTCAAAGAATTACTTTTAAAATCCTAACACTAGCATTTAAAGCAGTCAATGATCTTGGGCCTGCCTATCTGAAGAAAAGATTCAGCCGCTACACCCCCACTAAATCTCTACGCTCAGCTGATGGTAATTTACTGAGTGTACCCCACTTTCGGCGAGTGCGCCTTGGAGGCCAGTCAATTGCCGTCCTTGCGGCTTCGGCCTGGAACACTCTGCCTTTGTTCTTGAGATCAATCCAGAATTTTGTACCTTTTAAGAAGGCACTGAAAACGCATCTTTTTAGATCTACTTATTAGACCTTTTAATTTCTTCTGTTTCCTTTTGGCCACCTGCTGTTTTTTCCTTTCGCGCCAGGATACTCTGGTAGTAAGAGAGCGCGTTATAAAACAGCTAAATAAATAAATACATACTTGACTGATGAAAGACATGACACAGCAGTGCGTCACTGGATGTTCATTGGACATCCAGTGCAGTTCTGCAGCTGGAGCGGTACAGGGTAATGCTGAGCCCGGTACACAATATGGGCCCGTGGAGGGCCAGCCAGAGTCCATCCGGGGATAACAAGTACTGCGGAAGAGGAAGGCTGCAGTCCGAAGTCTGGTCGCCGTGTCATTGGTCATAAAACAGGATGTCACTGTCCAAGGTGAGTGCATCGGAGAGTATCGGGGTCAGTGTAAGGTCATGAGGCCATGTGCTGGACCAAGCAGAAACAGGCCAGGTGCGGAAATTAATGCTACTGAGTCCTTCTGATCACAGGCCCATCCACGTCCTCGTCCCCGGATGAGTGCTCTGCCCCACCTGTGGGTGTCGCTGTACCGGCTGAGGAACTGTGTGCCACTGACACATCAGGGGCCAGAGGGGGATTGTCGGCTGCACTGTGTCCCACTGACACATCAGTTGCCGGAGTGGATAGGCCTGCCGCACTGGGAGGCACTGACACACCAGGGTGCGGAGATGTGGATGGTGTGGGGGCAGCAGCATTCATCATTGCCTCGCATTGTGGCAGCAATGCCATGATGAGGATCTGCAGGGCATGGGAGACCCCAGCTACATTCGGCTGATGTGCAGTGGTGGCTGCCATCCTTCCCGCCTCCATATGCACCATCAGCCAAATTCATCAAAGACCCGTTTTGCGAGTCTTTAATAGCGATTCATAAGGAATCGCTATTAAGGACTTGCAAAACGGGATTCATGTAGGAATTGCAAAAAATATTCGATTCCTACATGTTCTTTATTTGCGATTAGCAAATTGCTAATCGCAAATAAGGAATAACTCCCCATTCATTCCTGTGGGCCTAAAGGCTAATCGCAAATATGGATGCGATTTCAAGGGTGCAGGGGTGTCCAAAGGACACCCTGTAGCACCCCTGAAATGTGAATTTACACTGATGTTGTGCACACACATGTCCAAAGGACATGTGTGTGTGTAACATGCAACTTAGAAAAATGCATTTTAAGTTTTCGCTATTTACCACGAGGTTTGACTTCGTGGTAAATAGCGGTCCTAAATTGCTAATTCGCAATTTTTAAATGTTTCATGAATAGCATTTAAGCAATCTCTAATAGAGATTCCTTAAATGCTAATCCTCGCAAATTTGCGAATTCTTTATTAGCGATTTTTGCATTTGGGATGATAAATCCCAAATGGAAAAATTGCACTCGCAAAGGGCCAGATTCTCAGAATCTGGCCCTTTTGCGAGCGCATTTCACTTGATGAATCTGGCTGTTAGTCCTCATTGAGCCTCCGCATGTCTGCCAGCTCACAGCTGGTATCGCTGGAGCCACTCTGAGCGGACAGGTGTTCTTCTCTCTGAGTCATGGCTCCAGCGATGTCAGTCTGGGCTCGTTGGAGACCATGGAGCGGGCCTACACACCCAAGGATGGCGTCAAGTTTGGTTGCCATAATGCCGAAGCCCAACCGCACCTGCTCAGCCGTCTCCCTCTGTCACTCCAGCATACGGCGTTGGAAGGCCATGTGCTGTTCCTGGGGGTCTTGGGAGAGTGCTGGGGCTGCGGGTGCCTCCTCCTGGGTGGTTTGGGTAGTGGGTGGGGACTCATTGATGTAGCTGGGCTGCCCTGATCCCGGAGGTGAGTGGCGGATAAGGTCAATTATGTTTTGGATGGTTTGGGTGTCGATTCTGGTGTTGCCCTCCTCGTCATCAGTGAAGAGTGGCTGGGACTGCTCTGCAGGAGGTGTTGACGGTGCCCCTGCGATGTGAAGGGGAGATGGGGTATTACAATGTGTCCACATGCATGTAGCTGCATAGTACATGTTGACATTCAAACAGCATGGCATTGTACATTGTGACAGTCTGTAGATCTGGGCGAGGACCCAGAGTCCTTGTGGGTGTACACTGTGCTCTGCTTGATTGTGCATGTGTGCCATTGTGCCCATCTCCACCCATCCCCCCTAGTACCTGGTGGTCACTCACACTGTTGCTGTTGCGTTGTGTCCTGTCGAGCAGTGTCCGATCCCCCGACTCCGGCCACAGTCTCCACACTGATGACTGTCGACACCAGCTCCTCCAGGTCATCCAGCATGAGCTGTGGCACTGGGCCCCCACCTCCAGTTTGCGTTGCTGCCTTCTGGTTGGCGGAGAGTTTCTCCTTGGTCTTACGCCTGATGTAATTCCATTGCCCCTTGACCTCGTCCATTGTCCTCTTGTGCTCTCCGACGGCATTCACCTTGTCCACGACGTCCTGCCATATTCCATTTTTGGTGCCCAATGACACGTTGGAGGTGACGAACCGTTGTTGATGGTGTTCCATCGCCTCCGTGACTATGATCCTGTTCGCCTGCGGACTGAACTTCGTCTTGCTCTTCTTCTTGCCCTTGCCCTTCCCTGTCCCCGAGGTCCTGGGCTGGTCGTCCAGGGGGCTTGTGAAATTGTGCTCGTCCTCTGCGCCTTCTCCGGCTACCTCCATTGTGCTTGCGTGTTGGTCAGTTTGTGTTTGGGTGCTTTTTCTACTTTTATGGTGATTTTTCCCGCCTGCCAGGTGTGTGTTGCAGGCCTGGCGCTGCTTATCGCTGATTTTCTCCTCCCGCTTTGGCCCATTGCAGGTTTTTTGGTGTTGTGGTTTGTGTTTTTGTCTCCATCGAGGTGGTTGTATCGCGGACATTGTCCGCGGTTTCAGCAGACTATCGCATGGTACCGCCTTGTTGTGAATTCCACCTTGTCACAGGGTTATTTTCCCGCGATAGGCTGCGATGTTGAAAGTTGCGTTACGGTACTCTTGCAGTAGTTATCACATGTTCTTGTGAATATACCCCCTAGTGTCACCACCTCGGTTTTTCCCTTTCCCAGTGCCAGAGTCACAGATGTATGTGCACTCCTGTTGTCATGCTGTTTGTATATATAGCACTTACAGAACCTTAAGTCTGCTTGAAAGCACTATGAGGGAAAAAGAAGGAAACAGCCGACATGAAAAGAATCCTAGGAACCGGATGGTCTGAGACTGGTATGGGAAATGAGATCTGCAGGTGGCACGGAAATATAGATGAGGTATAGTTAGAATGCTTTAGTAAGGGTAAAAGCAAGATGCTTGGAAAACGTTTCTCTAAAAAATAACTTAATGCGCTTCAAGAAAGAAGAGCCAGCAAGACCGAGACAAACGATTAGTTGTTTAATAAATTATATTTTGGCAAATATATGATTGTGCCATCAGATTCATATTTAAATCTCATTATCCTTGTGATATGCATTTGTCTAGAGTAGGTTAGTCTGATGAAAAAACGGATCATGGAGCACATCAAATGTAAAGAGTACAGTTTCCTTTTGCCGAAATGTTGTACCATTTTCTTCATTTTGTCTTAATAGAAATGCTGTATGAAATAAATGGGGAATGATTATTAATGTTTGACTGCTGGACTTGTTTAGCTCACAGACTATACTTACCATAGAAAATGAGTGACAGTTTTTCACAAGAAAGCACCATTCCTTGTCTTTTAAGGAAAGGCATGTCATCAAGGGCATTCGGGGGAAAGGGAGGTAAACGTTAGTAAAGGCTGGATAGGGCCCTGTTGTGACAACAATTATAGTTGCATCATTTGTACCAAAATAGGGTGGAAACTGATTTGAAACAAAGCTGTGTCTGTGTTTCTGTATCCACTTTGGGTATTATATGGTGAGCCTCTGAGGAAACCGGCAGGGGGCTTGCATCAGGAAATTAAAAACAGACACAAAAAGTCGGTACAGAACTTGCACCCAATTTATGCGATCTGCCTTTATGGACAAAATGGCAATAGTTCTTCAAAGCACACAGCCAATTAGGGACCAAAGCATTTTCACTGCAAACTTCATTTAAACTGTGAGAAATAAACTCTACAAAAGTAGGATTTACATGAAAAACAACTGAACAGTCAACCATATTGAGAGATACTTGTTCTCAAAATGCTCTTGTAAGAAAATTCCTCAGCAAGACTCTTACTGCAAGAATTTTCATGCCCAAGAAAAGTTTTGCAGAGTTTATAAAACTTTGCAGTCTTTGAAAAACAGAATATTTGTAAACGTCTCCTAATTCTCAAGGGAAAATCTTAATTTTGTCCACCCCATCTTCAACTTTATGCAATACATTTTCATTTAGTATAGAATCTCTTTTTTAACTCAACATGAGAATCTCCCCCATTGCCACCAGAGCTCAATGATTATTGGCTCTCAATACCGGTTAACAGCCACAATGTTCATTTTTTTTAGTTCAAAAAGTTTTATTGAAGAAATGTTTCATAGATATGAAACACTATACAAAAAAATAATACCGAACTATATAGTATAGGATCATATTCAAATATAAGAAAAAGTAGCCTATAGCATCATTACATAATAGTACATACAAGATTTTAATAATAATATAAACATAAAAGGGCTACAGTAAGCAAAGATTAATGATTACACATTGACATAAGTTTCTAAATTGTAGAATAAGTACTGATTTAGGAATCTAAACGAGTCCACATACTAGACCTAGAAGAAGAGAAGTCCTTATGAGAGTGTGGATAAAACATTGCCCACGTCTAAGAAAAATATCCTATGGGATGTTGTTAAACAGTTCAGTTTTCCACTATAATAGAGCACCCCAATATCTCAGATTTGGCATCATGGGTCGTGGTAGGCTACCATTAAAGTGCTCACATGATCTCCCTCTTGTTGTAAAGAACAAAAACAAAACCTCAAGTTCCATTATTAGATACCAAGGTGACACAGAATAATAATACAGGCTATAGATTTTGAAATGCTGTTTTTGGTGAAATATTGCATGTATTCCAGACACAGTCGGGTGTTGGCTAATATTAGGGGATCATTGATCTTCATGGTTGTATATCTCTGGACACTCTGGAGCTAGTCAAACAGGATCGGATGGTCAAAGGAAGCCCTCTCGAAGATGGTAGGGGTTAAGCCTCTTTAGGAAAAAAAAAAATTACTAGCCCTTCAGTGATAGGTCAAAGGTTCACGAAATGCACTTCCGGGGCTGTGTCGATGAACTCTAGCAGTGCCTGCAGGATCCGGCTGACAACTGGAGTCAACACACGAAGTGAGATCATGGAGGACCCCCAGTATGGCCATTGACACATACCTGGAATGGGGCTCAGATATGGTAGAGAGAACAAACTCAGAATCATGTAAGGATACAGGGTGCTGAGTGTTGTGAGAGTGATGGTTCCACACTTCTTATAAGATATCAATGGGTAATGTGAGTGAGTTCCGGTAGATCATCATCAGGCTTTGGTCATCTCTGATGGAGCTCCCCTCTGGTCCTGGAATGATGATACTGAAGGACTGCATGGTGATTTCCAAGGCTCTTGTGGGTTATTTGGTCTCACACAGGACGTCTCTCACATCTGGGGAGTAGTAAAGAAATGGATTGTGACAGCACTAGTGAGACATTCCAAGTAAAGGCATTCTGCTGTGCTGTGCCTGCTTTCAGGGGCGGGCTGCCTTGGCCTTGTTATTTTCTGGTAGGCACATCTCTAGAGCCTGTTGACACAATCCCAAATTTCACAGAGACACGTTCACCCTGCATGCAGCACTCCATACATTTGAAGAGAATTTGTGTGTCTGTTACGGGGGTTGAGAGGTCACTTGACTTCCCAAAGAGGGTCTTCAGGTTCAGCTACGTTGCACCCCAGCCTCTCTGATGGGGAATAATTGACTTATAAGGCACTAATTTACTGTTGGAACCGGAGGTCTCTGGTTGGCACAGGTATGCACTTGTGACAAGCAGGGACCCTCAGCTCCACATCAGGGCAAGGGAACTACTCCTTCGAATAACCCCTGCTCACCCTCTAGGTAGTGTGGCGCGAGCAGACAAGGCTAATCCTCAGGGCGATAGTAAGTTAAGCATTTATGATCACACACAGCAAACCCACTGACCCACCACAAATGGACACCAGTCGTGTAGTTGTATCATAAATACGTATACTTTATATAAAAGATAGATTCAAGCAGGATTATCACAAGACCATGTAACGTTTAGCGATTTGAGGCCACCAGATTATGATAGGCAAGATTAGTCTTTGAATGTTCGTTGTTCAGCAAGGTACGATGACAGGGAAATAAGAACCTTGCCGACCCTGGATCCGATATGAACTCGGGACGGAGTTCACGTGTACCTTGCTTGTGGAAGTCCGAGGCGTTTCAGGCGTGGCTGGTGAGGGTGGACTCCGGACGAGGCCAACGGTTCTCCCGAGGATCTCTCCGGCTCAGGTCCCCATCGAGGTGCGAGGTGGAGGAGCAGGACTGTGGAGGGTTGCGGCGATCTGGGGTCGATGCAGCTCACGGAGCGAGGCGCCGTTCAGGCCTGCGGGACGTGCTACTTCTTAGCACGCCTGGTCGTACTCGTGGATCTGTGAGGGGCGTCGCGTTCTACGGTAGACGGGTGCAACACCAGGCTTCCGGTACCACTGTACGGGGAGGCCTTTCTTGAGGTGCGGCACGGGTCTTGGTATGCAGGAGGGCAAAGTGAGACAGTCGGGTACGTTACGATGTACGGACCGTCCGAGGCTATGGGATGCGCTCCGTGCAGATTCCGGCGGGAGAAGATGAGAGGCGCCCAACGCGCTCCGTTAGCGGCGAGGTGACAGGAG
Source organism: Lissotriton helveticus (assembly GCF_964261635.1). Taxonomy (NCBI): domain Eukaryota; kingdom Metazoa; phylum Chordata; class Amphibia; order Caudata; family Salamandridae; genus Lissotriton; species Lissotriton helveticus. Next base: position 1,915,996,280 of record NC_136065.1, read on the forward strand.
AGCGGGCGGCCCGGCACTGAAGCTGAGAGCGACTCAGGGATGAGCGGGGCTCTCTACGGCGGGGCGACCAGGCTCCGAGCTGTCACGGCCTCGGAGGGGGCAAAGGCACCCGAGTCACAACTCCGGCGAGGGAATAAGAACTAAGGCCCAACAGCAGACGGGCACATGCAGATAGAACCCAATGGTCCTGGGGTTCCGTTCAGGGGGCAAGCTCTCGATCAAGCCCTTGGAGATCGTTTCAGGCACAAGTCTACAAAGTCCTTTCTGGTCCTTTCCTCTCCGTTCTCAGCAAGGCACCACTGCAGGCCAGTCTTACAGGATTCAGACCGGTTTCCGTCCTTCAGCTTCTCTTGGTCCTTCTAGTCAGGCAGAGGTTCGTCGTGGTCAAAACTGGATCTGATTTGTAAGGAGCGGAGCTCCTATATTTATACTGCGATTCTTTTGTCTTTGCAGGCCCGGGGGCCTGAGCCTAGTTCAACCCGGTTTTGGAGTACTCTGTTTACAGGAAGCTGCCGTCTTCTTTCAGAGTGCAGGGCAGAAACATCAGACGCTCCGCAGGAGGTGGAGCCAGCATTGTGGTGGTGGAGCACAACCCTACTCAGAGTCAAGGACTACTCCGCCCACCCATCCTGGTGTAAGCACCCTAGTCACCACCTGGGGGTTCCAACTGTCCCCGGGAATCTCCCAGCCCTGTCACTCACACAAACCCAGACAACAGATACACATCCTGGCAGAGGCGGGCTAAAAAGATAGGCGTGCAAAGGCTATGTTTCTAAAAGAAGCATTTGCAAACACAGGATATTAAAATGAACCTTACTAAAGGAAGTATTTTATTATTCTGAGTTCAGGCATACTAAACTCGACATGCTACTGTGTTCCCTGAGCCTGCCGGGACTATAGCATGTAATAGTTCCGACAGCTCATCTTGGCCTAATAGAACCGGTAGCCCTTCCATAGTGAAGAACGAAAAGGGCGGTAATTCACTATGAGGACATGCCACACTCTAGGCTTGTCCTACCTTACCCTTCAATGCACCCTTCCCGTAGGTCTACCATAGAGGTGACTGATATGGAGGTTAGGGAAGGTTCTGGCACTTGCGCAGTCAGCGTGACAGTACGGGACTGTACGCGGGGTCTGCAATGGCGGACCCGAGTCATATCTTACGAGGCCGCTTCTGTGGGTGGCGCAACCAGCGCTGCAGGCCCCTAGCAGCATTTGTATCTACAAGCCCCAGCACTCCTCATGCACTTTACTGGGGACTGACAGTAAACCAAATAAGCCAATCGTGGAAATCAATTACACATATACTTTATATTGGGAGCACTTGCACTGCGGCACGGATTGGCCGTGGCGCAGTGCCCTGAGCATCGAACACCAGCAAAACATCTGAGGCACATCAGCAAAAAGTGGAAGGGAGACTCACGCCAAGGTGCCAGGTCTGACACGTGTCCCCTCCAGCTGAAATGTGGGGAGAACTACCCTTGCCCAGGGAGTTCCTCATCACTAAGGCGGAAAAACCTTGACAGACCGTCAGCATTGGCGTGGTCTATGCCAGGGCGGTGTTCCACCGTAAAGTCCATACTCTGTAGAGAAATGGACCACAACAGTTTCGGGTTCTCACCCCTCATTTGCATCAACCATCTGAGGGGCCTGTGGTCCGTCTGAACTTGGAAGTGAGACCCAAACAAGTAGGGTCTTAGCTTCTTCAGGGCCCAGACCACAGCAAAAGCTTCTCGCTCAATCGCACTCCACTTCTGTTCCCGTGGAAGTAACCTCCGACTGATGAAGGCCACAGGGTAATCCCAGCCCTCCTCAGTCGTCTGTGAGAGGACAGCCCCAATCCCATGCTCTGAAGCGTCTGTCTGCACTAAGAACTCTTTGGAGAAATCAGGAGCCAGGAGCACGGGCGCCGTGCACATGGCCGTCTTCAGGGTGTTGAATGCTACCTGACAGGCGTCAGTCCAGATTACTTTCCGGGGCTGCTTCTTCGAAGTCAGCTCGGTTAAGGGGGCAACGATGGTGCCGTATCCCTTGACGAACCTCCTGTAATACCCGGTGAGTCCGAGGAAGGCCCTCACCTCCGTTTGGGTCTTGGGGGCTTCCCAAGCCAGGATGGTCTGAATTTTGGGTTGAAGGTGCGCCACCTGGCCGCTCCCAACTTGGTGTCCCAAATACACCACCGAACCCTGCCCGATCTGACACTTGCTTTCCTTGATCGTGAGGCCTGCCTTGCGCAGAGCCGCCAACACTTCCCACAGGTGTCGCAAGTGTTCTTCCCACGTACTGCTGAACACTGCCATGTCGTCCAGGTAGGCGGCACTGAACGCGTCCAGTCCAACCAACACCCGGTTGACCAACCTCTGGAAGGTGGCAGGGGCGTTTTTCATCCCGAAGGGCATAACCCGGAATTGGTAGTGCCCATCTGGGGTTGAAAACGCTGACCTCTCTTTGGCCCCGTCAGTTAAGGCGATCTGCCAGTACCCAGACGTTAAGTCAAACGTACTGAGGTACCGGGCAGCCCCCAACCGATCGATGAGCTCTTCAGCTCTGGGGATGTGGTGCGCGTCAGTCTTCGTGACCGAATTGAGTCCTCGATAGTCCACACAGAACCGTAGTTCGGGAGTGGCTCCCGGCGTCGCAGCCTTCAGGACCAAGACCACTGGGCTGGCCCAAGGACTGCTGGAGGACTCAATCACCCCAAGAGCAAACATCTTCGAGACTTCCTCTTTGATGCAGGCTCGTACCCTGTCAGTCACACGGTAAGCCTTGTGCTTCACCGGCAAGCTGTCTCCCGTGTCCACATCATGGACGCACCAATCTGTGACACCCGGAACCAGGGAGAACAAGTCAGAGAATTGCCCCAGCAGCTGGCGGCAAACACTCTGCTGCTCAGGGGTCAGGGAGGGTGAGAGGTTAACTCCATCCGCTGACCCGTCTCGCTCGGAGGCCACCAAGAGGTCCGGAAGAGGCTCGGTCTCCTCCTCCATTCCATCATCGGTTGCCAACAGCATGACCACTTCGGACCTCTCCAAGTGGGGTTAACATGTAGGACCCTCAAAGGGTTCCTGGGAGTTTCCAAGTTCACCAGGTAGGTGACAGGACTCTTGCGCTCCACAACCTCAAATGGACCCGTCCACTTTTCCTGAAGTGCACAGGGCTCCACTGGGGCCAATACCCACACCTTTTGTCCAGGTTGAAGCTCCACCAGAGTGGCATTCTGGTCGTACCACCGCTTCATCTCTTCCTGGCTGGCTTCCAGGTTTGCCTCAGCAAGTTTCCTGAATCGCCTGGTCTGGTTTCGGAAGGCCAGCATGTAGCTATATACATTCTGGGGAGGTTTCCTGGGAGATTGCTCCCAGCCTTCCCGAACCAGACTCAGAGGTCCTCGGACCGGGTGACCGTACAGAAGCTCGAAGGGACTGAACCCGAGCGACTTCTGTGGCACCTCTCGGTACGCAAACAGTAGGCATGGCAAGAGGACGTCCCACTTACGCCTCATTGGTCCTTCTAGGCCCATGATCATGCCTTTCAAGGTTCGGTTGAATCTTTCAACCAACCCGTTTTCTTGGGGATGGTAAGGGGTGGTGAACTTGTACGTTACACCACACTCTTGCCAAAGGGACTTCATATATTTCGATATGAAATTGGTACCTCTGTCAGACACCACCTCTAGAGGGAATCCTTATCCTACTCGAGGGAAAATTCCCATCAGCGCTCGTCCCACCACGGGGGCCGTCACTGTCCTCAGAGGGATGGCTTCAGGGTACCGGGTGGCATGGTCCACCAAGACCAGGAGGAACCTGTTGCCCATGGCTGTCTTGGGGTCCAGAGGCCCCACAATGTCAATTCCCACTCGTTGGAATGGGGTACTGACGACGGGGAATGGTTGGAGGGGAGCCTTGTTCTTCCCTCCACACTTACCACTGGCTTAGCAAGTTGGGCAGGTCCTACAGTGAGCATCTGAGCTCCTGTGCATCTGGGGCCAGTAAAAGTGGGTGACAAGCCTGTCATAGGTCTTGTCCATCCCCAGATGTCCTGCTAACGGCACATCGTGAGCCAAACCCAGTAGAAAGGCTCTGAACTTCTGGGGTACCACCAGCACACGGGCTGACCCAGGTTCAGCAGCCTTAGGCTCTGAATACAGGAGATCGTTCTCCCAGTAGACCAAGTGTTTTCCGGACTGAACACCATTGGCCTGGTCTGCAGCCTGCTGCCGCATCCCCACGAGAGAAGGGCACTCTCTCTGCTCCTTGCAGAATTCCTCCCTGGAGGGACCCCCTTCCTCCTGCCAATGGGTCAGCTCAGGCAGGTCTCCCAGTTTGGCGATCTGTTCCCCGGTAGGCTCCAGGGCATCCCCCTCGAGGTCTGCTTCCTCCTGGGCCGTGGAAACTTCGGGAGCCGGCTGTCCGCACCCCCTGCGCCTTCTCTCTAAGGCCGGTTCCTGGGCCTCTCCTTCAGGCTCCAGGACTTCTTCAACACCCCTACTGGCTGCCATGGACCGTGTGGTCACGCACGCCCAGTCGGGTAGACCCACCATCCGCAGATGAGTCGTTTTCTCCACCTTTTCCCAAGGGGAGTTCTCCAAATCGTTCCCTAGCAGACAATCTACAGGCATGGAGGTCCTCACAGCGACTTGCAGAGTACCAGAGACCCCCCCCCACTCAAAGGGAACCTGAACCATCGGACATTGGCTCTCAGAATTGTCAGCATTGACAACCCTACAGTAGGCGTGCGGTACTACCTGCTCCTGAGACACCAGGTGCTGCCTCACTGCAGTCACACTGGCTCCTGTATCTCGAAGAGCCTCCGCCTTCTTACCGTTGATGGTCACTACCTGCCCATATTTCTTAGTATTATTGGGTAGGTAGTTTTCGGGGACCATCTCACTGTCTCCTAGCGAGACTAGGGTCATCTGAACGGGATCCCCACCCATTTGGACGGCTACTTCCTCCCCAAAATTAACATTAGCTAGTTGCCGGGGTGGAGCACCAGTGGGTGCGGGTTTTGCAAACAAGCAACACTTAGGGTCAGAGGCAACATGACCCAGGTCGCCACACCTAAAACAGGTAATGGGCCCTCTTTGAACAGGTTTACCTGTCGGGCCCCGGTTTATTTCGGGGGTGGAGGAGGCTGAGAACCTTTCCCTTGGTTCCCTTGGGGATTCCTTTGGGGGCCTTTCTGGAACCCTTTCTGTTTTCCCCTATCCCCCCCACTCTTCTGCTGGGGACCCTGCCCACCCTTGGCTGAGTCTCCCACTGGACCTTTGTGGACCCTAGTGCTGAGCCAGCGGTCCGCTTCCTCAGCAAGCTTCCTTGGGTTGGACAGCTTGCTATCGATCAGGTGCTGGCATAACTCAGGAAAACAATTATCAGACAAGTGCTCCCATGCCATTAAATCAAGCAGCCCTTGAAAATCAGTTACTTTACTGCCCTTCACCCAACCATCCAGCGCTCTGCAGATAAAGGTCACATACTCCACATACGTACCCCCTTGAATCTTCACACACTTCCTAAACCGCTGTCGGTACATTTCAGGAGTTAACCCAAATCGATTCATCAGGGCATCTTTCATGTGCGGGTAGGAGTTGGACTCTTCAGAGGGAAGATCTAGCAGGGTATCCCGCCCCTCGGTCAGGAACCGTCCCCACCACCCCGCTCCCCAATCTCTCTCAGGGACCCGGTGGGAGGACATGGCTACCTCATAGGCCCGGAACCACTGCCCTATGTCATCCCCCTTAAAATACTCCTTCACCACATCCTTCGGTACGTAGACCCTTGACTCTACCTGGGCTGGCGTTGTGCTGCCACCAGGAGCTGCGTCCAAGCTATTTGCTTTCAGCTCCAATTCTTTTAGGCGTATCTCATGCTCCAGCTGGAGCCGTTTCTCTTCCATTGCCATCTGTCCTTTTAATCTGGCCATATCCACTTCATGCGCTCTGGTTGCGGCCCTGTCCGCCAGCTCTTCTGACGACGGGCCTCCCGGTACTTCAATAAGGCTCTCGGGTGGATCCACTACCACCCGATTTTCTGGCTCTCTCGACTCTTTCCAGGCTGTTAGTACCGCTTGGGAGACTCGGAACTTCTCGCACAGGGCTTTCAACTGATCAAGTTTCCAGCCCTTCCCAGTCAACTTCGTCGATTCCAGAGATAACAGAGGGTGCTCTCACGGGGAGTGAACCAGGCATGGTTTAGAGATTGGAGATCTCTCGGCAAGGACGTAATCGGTGGCTCGTTATTTGGTCTGCTCTCACTACGTGGTGATCAGTAATTTACTGTATATAAATCATAAATGCAAATCCGAAATTCCCACCACTGCCACCAATGTTGGAACCGGAGGTCTCTGGTTGGCACAGGTATGCACTTGTGACAAGCAGGGACCCTCAGCTCCCCGTCAGGGCAAGGGAACTACTCCTTCGAATAACCCCTGCTCACCCTCTAGGTAGTGTGGCGCGAGCAGACAAGGCTAATCCTCAGGGCGATAGTAAGTTAAGCATTTATGATCACACACAGCAAACCCACTGACCCACCACAAATGAATGCCAGTCGTGTAGTTGTATCAAAAATATGTATCCTTTATATAAAAGATAGATTCAAGCAGGATTATCAAAAGACCATGTAACGTTTAGCGATTTGAGGCCACCAGAATATGATAGGCAAGATTAGTCTTTGAATGTTCGTTGTTCAGCAAGGTACGATGACAGGGAAATAAGAACCTTGTGGACCCTGTATCCGATATGAACTCGGGACGGAGTTCACGTGTACCTTGCTTGTGGAAGTCCGAGGCGTTTCAGGCGCGGCTGGTGAGGGCGGACTCCGGACGAGGCCAACGGTTCTCCAGAGGATCTCTCCGGCTCAGGTCCCCCTCGAGGTGCGAGGTGGAGGAGCAGGACTGTGGAGGGTTGCGGCGATCCTGTAGTGTAGCTCCTATTTTCCCAATAGGCTCTGCGCATTGGAATAGTACCTACAGTAGTAAAGGCCTAGGCCAGACGTTAACTAGGTCTACTACTGTCGATGCTAGACTTAATTTTTGGGTTTGCCAGCTAAGCTCAGAGTTCGCTAGAAACTTTCTCGAATGTTCAAGGAAGGAATTAATTCCCCTGATTAGACAAGAAGGGATTTAGTTTCTGACAACCATAGAACATGACAACTTTGCTCTCCCCTAATCAAGAGTCAATCTCAAGAGTCGTGTGAGCACAAGGCAATTATTTTACTCAGTCAGTACGTGCATTCTTAGTCTCATCAGAATGTAGAGAAAAGGGAAAGAGACGGGCGTGTTCAATAAAAGATGTTATTTATTGATCAGTCTCTTTTCTCGTACAAGAGAAATGGATCGATATTATTGCAATACTTATAGTTAAGTAAAGTGCATACATTAAAAGCAATAGTATAAAATAATACTGTAAAAACATTGATATGGTTTCTGAGCCATATGATGTTTAAAATGATTAAAATATATTTACATACACATATACATTTGACTAAACGTACTCAACTGGTGTTTCTAAATACGCCTACCCCGTGTACCTGACCTAAGTCTAATGCGTGGGCGGGAATAGAAAGTTACAGTTTAAGTTAAGTTTGTTTTTGCCAAGTGAATAACTAAAGAATTCTCTGTGAGGGGTTATTCAGTTCTGTACCTGGAAGTTAGGATGAATGAGGAATGGTATCTCTTTCTCTGCTCTCGATATTCCAGGCTGCCTGCGAGGGCTGCCCAGAAGCGCCGGTGCTGGGTCTCTCGGCTTGAGATAGCAGCGCGTCTCTCAGCGCGTCAGGAAGGCGGGGCTGCTGCCAGCGGGGTCTGCTTCTGCTCTCGGCTTCGGCAAGTATGGATGCTCCGTCTTGTCACCACGCGTGTGTTTGCATAGGGCAAGGTCGGCAATATTTATACCTTAAAGGTGCCGAGATTGACGTAAGGATGGACATAGGTACGTCAATAAAGATGTCATACGACTTGCTCGTTAGCACATTCTTTACTAAAGTTCTCTGTGAAATCAAAACAATGGCCGCACGGATTTTCCAGGTTGTCATAGGTTTGATTTGTTATGAGAACGTCGTATGCCTTATCAGGGGCTGAAGGAATGTCGCTTGTCTAATTAGATCTCAAGCGTTATGACCTAATCAGATAACACGTTCCTGTGCCGTAGTGTGACTGCGTCAGATAACGGTATCTGCATCATGGGGGTTTTCTTGCCTCATGGGCTGACTGTTAGTTAACTTGATAGTTAGTTTAACCAGAATAGGGTCAGGAATAGGGGGACTGATTCAGAACCTATAGAAATACACGACACCCACTCCACGCTAACTATGGTCATATCTACTAATCTATGCATAGTATAACATAGTACAACATACTATAGAGTATAGTGTATACCTTACCACCCCAAAATACATAAATGCATTTCGAAATTTTCAAATATACTGAAAAATTGCAGTCATATATATTGTATGCACTTAAGCTATGAATTAAATGCAAAAGTAAACACGCATTTTTATGCATTATTGCTTATTGGTATATGAGAAATACACATGAAATGGCTCTTAATATGGCTATACAGAAAGGAAGTCCGAGACCATTTCATCACATAATAAAATATTTGTGAACATACCAGCGGGCAGCTAAAGTCTATAAAGTATCTAAAAATAGAAATTTTAGTTCTCTAGGAATAGTTTCTTACTTTAAGCAGAAGATCAGTGTCCCGGGAAAAAATATGTAGAAAAATATTTTAAGGGGCTTGCTGAAAAAAATTGCTGTCCGTGAACTGGAGCGAAATTGTTCATGTGACTTTATTTTTAAAGTTGAAGGCCGAATTCAGGGAACGCCGTGTGCGAGTTTACTCAAAAGTCTCTATTTCTGTTCCGGAGAGAACATCATATCATTCAGGCTTTCGAAAAAACTGTCAACAGCTTCATGGGAAAGTTCCACTAAGTCGGAAATAGGGGTAACCATGCATTCGTGCGCATGATTGTCTCCATTGACATTCTGATTCGCATTGCTGACAGAAGGTCGTACCTGTTCGATGCTGCTTTCATCTTGAACTTCACTACTCTTCAATCGCAGTGGTGAAGATTCCAGGAATGCCGTCATCAGGATTGGCAGCCTTTGAGGGCAGCACAAAGCGTGAACCTTGGTAGGAACCAACAGTGTATCTGCATCCACTGGCGCATCCGATTGTAGCGTCAGACAGGTGTCTAACACGCATTCTTCTCCGCATAGCAGACACCTTAGTACAGGTAAAACACACCTTTGCCACATTGGTCGAAATGATAGAAACCAAGTCATGTTCAGGTCTCTAAGCCGGGAGAGTCCCAGGATTTTTGATATCCGGTCCCGGTATCCAATGGCTAGGATTGTATCTTCCATTGTCGTGAGAGTTTGATCTGTGACATGGGTTGCCATAACGAAAAATTAGGACTAGGAATAGGATTCCTGCAATTAGTCCCAGGATCAGGGGAAGTCCGCCAAAAATCGAATGGACGAAATCTGGAAAAATACCCAGTATGGCTTTGAATGGTGTTAATGCCATCGAAAATACTGTCTTAAATACCTTTGAGACCCCAGTGGTATCAGAAATATTTAAGATTTCGCTTAGGATTTCCGCGAAATGTATGGGGGAATTAGTTGATAATAATGTATGTATCTCTGCAGTCGTCCTTGCGACTTGTAGATCATACGTTTCTTTTGATGACGTGAGCCTTGTAGGCGTCTGAAGAAGCACTGTTTTCATTCTGCTTAAAGTATCTATTCGAATAGAAGTAATTTTCAAACTGGGCCATGCCCTTGCCTCCCTGTCTGGAAAGGAGCTGGGGAATAAAGAACGTCCACAGCACTTGACCTTCGCCGTTGTAGTTACTAGATAAGGAGTCCCGGGCATAAGACTGCAACATCTGCGGTCTACAATAAGAATGTAACTCCCATTATAGAGTCTTTGAAAGAATGGTTCTATTTCAGTTGCAGGTGCGCCTTGTTGGTGACATGAAAGGTTGTATGAATTCCCTTCACAGGCTCCATGCAAACTAATTCCGTTACACAGAAGCGTGCCGCTTAGTGACATAGCACAATTGTTGCCACTAAGAAACACTTTCTGTCCTTTATTACTGACACATGCATGTGAATAGGGCAGGTTCCAAGTTGTTTTAAGGTACCCCTTTCCCAATTTCTCGTACATGCCAGCCTGTATATATTTTTGGCAGTATTGAAACCTGAAGGTTGAGATTGGAATATTTATGATTCCGTGGATTATCCATTCACTGACAGGTCGTTCTGACATTGTCATTGGTAATCTTTCTAGTTTTTCAATGCTCAAGATTGTATAATCAGCACCCTTTTGCGCCATACCGATTTGTCTATCAGTAAGGTTAAAGATTTGGAATAGTGACGTTGTGTTGATTAAACGCCAAGGCACATAGCCTGAACGCAGATTTTGTAACGTCCAGCCAAGCTGTACAATGGAACGCAATTGTGACTGACCATGTTGTAATAACAGTAAGTCTTGCGATAGTATATCGATTGCTGAAGACACAATGCTGTCCAATGAAAAAATTCTGGAGGACAGAGTCATTAACCCATTGTCCACTACAGAAAGTGATTTTTCCAAATTAATACGGTCAATTTCCCGTATTCTTTCTGCTGTCTCAATTTGAGTAACCTTCCAGGCCTCATTGTATGCTGCATATACAGAGGCTGCTATGAAACGCTTTTGACGCTGTTTGCGTGGTCCCAGTATGAAATCACGCAAGTCAGCACCATCAGTAAGTAAAGTTAGGTGTTGCTTAATTTCAGGCAGTGTGGAAGTCTGTAGCCATTGAAGGCATAATTTGCCCACACTGTAGGTTGTTATTATCCCTGGGTGATGTCTTTGGGGATATCTAGGGTCTGGCCTGGTCATTTTGAAACCCTGTGTTTTATTCAGGAATCTATCTTGACAGTTATTTGTATCTGTGGGCCAGATCAACCATTGTTTCCAATCAGGATGTGTTCTGTTTTGGTTTAATATATGGTTTACGTCTATCTCTTCATCTGTATCAGAGTTATTGCTAAACATTGTTGGCTTTGGAATAGACGGATTATTTAAATCTTTGATTTTGGCTAAGCCAAGACAGGTGGTTTGTTGAACAGTGTCATTTAAAAATATCATTTGTTCTGGGATCATGCAGGCTCTAAACAAAGCTTCTATACCCTGTACTTGCCATTCTTTTGTACCCCAAACACTTTTCAAATCAACATTTTTGTCCCAATAATCAAATCCAAATGTATTCATTTTTTCAAAGAATGAATCTGAATATATCAATTTTGTGTTGGTTATCATGGTTTTCATCCCTGTCTTGTTTGACAATTTAAAATAAAATGTTTCAGCATTACTTATGTTAAAACCTGAAAAATATGAATATTTGTCGTAAACGGTTCTAGAGCTTCCTTTTGGAGGTGTAGCACAATGTTCCCATTGATTATAATTTAAAACATTTCTAGGTTGTGCAGATTTATGCAAAAAATGGTTACCATAATGGTTATAGCAATACATACTATCATAATTTGTAGAACCTTGCAAATAATCATGTTTTGTGAATTTAGCAGACATTACTAAGTCAGACATCATGTTGTTGATACTTTCGAAGTCCCAATCATCAGCAAATGAGTTTGGTTTTGCAAAATCACTCAAGGAGATCTTGATTTGGTGTGGATATTTCAGGATCTCGACCGGACCATAAATTTCATAGTCAGTGTTGTCCCAGGCTACCCCACCAGGTATAGGATTGGCTGTGAAGTTGGCTGAAGAAAGTTCTGGAGAAAGTTCTCTTTTCTCGACGTGTGAAGATGTGTGTGGTTTGAGGACCAAGTTGATGTTCTGACTTGCTGTGTCCATTTTAGCATATTTTCCCTCAACGAAGCGTCCCAAAGTAAATACCATGATGAGCTAAAGTATGAGGATAAATGCACCAAAACCCACCCAAAATTCAATCCATGGAGAAACCAGATATGTTTCTTTCAGTTGTTTCAAAAGTTCCTTAGCTTTGTCTTTAAAGGATTTTGATGATGGCTGTGTCTTTGATTCACTGAGGCTTTCAGACGAATCATCGAAGTTGATGAAGTAACCGGATGCAGTTCTGTCAATTGTTCCAATTGCTTCAGGATTTTTGTTTCTTGCATTGTCACTCGGCACTTCATTGTAGATTGGTGTGTCTCTGCTAAATGTTTTTATTTGGGTTTTCAGAGGTCTTAGTTCTATTGCATTGTTGCATAGTCCTTGTTGTTCTTCTGTAGGCGTTTCGAATGTGATGAGCCTCTTTGTTAGGACCTCTGTACTGGTAGCAAACCTTGGTGTTCTGCTACTTATTGGGAGTCCACTTGGCCTACTGTTTGTTATCGGCCACATGTTGTGGTTTTACCAGGTCGATGGATACAACTCGGTTCTCCTTTTTTCCAGCAAGTGGCGGTAGTACAACTGATCTTGTCCCGTTGACAGACAAGACAGGAACTGCTTTTCTGTAAGAAGGCCCAAATTCCTTCTTTACCGCGATCTTCTCCCTGACTAGATCCCCGACTTTTGGAATCCAGACAGGTCTTGCTGGGACAGGTGGTGATTCTTCAGTGGTTGTTGGCTGTTGTTTCAACTGTATGTTGCTCAGGTCTTTTCTTGTTTTGTTTAAGTCCTGCAAAATAGCCAAACGGTCTTTGACATCAAAGGTTTTTTCTATTACCACTGAAGTCTGACTATCAAGGTCAGAGATCAACATCCTAGTTCCGAATAATAATTCGTACGGACTGAATCCCTTCAGAGAATTTCTTGGCAAGTTATTTAGACTACGTTGGACACTTATTAGATGTTTGACCCACCCAGCTCCCGAACCTAATATCCTTTCTATTATAGATTGCTTTCTGCCTTGGTTTTTTCTTTACACCATCCCGTACCCTCAGGAAGGAAGTGAGAAGATTCCCGCTGGGCTGTGCTCATTTGGCCATGTTTCCCCCCCAGGCTGGATTGCCTGAGTGAAAACAATGGTCGAACGTAGCATGCTCTTAGCGTATATGCCATTTAGACTCGCAAATCTTGTATAATAGTCCGGACGTCAGCCGAGTGCTGGTGATCTACATTATAAGTGGAAACTAGCCTGTATATGTTAATCGCAAGCCATTCTTTTTGCTGGCAATATTATCTGCCTTGATACGACGAGGTATTAAACAGCTTCTCTCCCCACTGCGATCTCTGTTGCAGTTTGGGCAGTTTTTTACAAACATGGTGTAGTGCAGGCTCATGCCTGGCCACCAGTACCGTGATTGTAATTCTTCAAGAGAATCTTTTAATTTAAGGTGTCTGAGACCCTCGCCCATGTGTGCGTCTGCGATTAACAAGTTTCTCCTGTCCATGTTTGGAATCACTCTATCCCCCACTCCAGGGATTCGAGCAAAAGGGACGGAGTTTGCATCGATTATGTATGTATAATTGAGTGGATAGTTGATCGGTAACGCTGAGCAGTCGCCTTTTGATGACGTTTTCACCGCCAGCATTGTTTCACCGTCAATGTATTTTAATGTACGCTTTTTTCGATCTACGGGAGCCGATTTAGTCGCTGCCGCTGTGGCTGTTTCAGCCAATGAATTCCCCACAACGTGAACGCCATCACGCTGATGACTCAGTGAGTGAGTCACGTGAGTCTTTGGTAGTTCTTTTTTCAAAAGAGCTACTTGTTCCCAGAGCAGTCTCTGCTTTATTGGTGCATCTGTGTCATCTTTGTAACCGTTCTGAATCCATGTCTGCAAATCCTTGTTATATGCTTTGACGCAGTAATATGAATCTGACACTATAAGCGTCGGGAATTCGCGATCCGCATTATCTAGCGCCATTTTCAAAGCTATTATTTCAGTTTGTAGTTCTGAATTAGTTTCTACTGAGTGTGATTTTGTTAATAGAGGTCTTAGTTTACCTCCGCGCCACACTTCTTTTGTAATCTCACATGTGGGGTTGTATGCATGTTCTCCCCAAACGGAGGGTTGAGCATGTCCGTCTGTATAGATTACACAGGCGTAATGTCGTAGAGGAAGAATGTCGATTGGCAGAGGATACGTTTTTTCATATTTTATATTTTTTAATTCTTCTAGTTCTGGATCAAAGAAGTAGTATACTTTGTCCGTTGTGATTGAATTCACCCATTGTATCCATTCCGGATTCAATGTTGTTGTTGGTAAATTACACGGTGTTGTTAGTGCCTCAAAGGCTGATTCTGCTGTTCTGACTGTGATATGTCTGCCGTCAGCTATCTCTTTTTCTCTAGCTATTGCGGTTTGAACTGCACGAAGGATTTTTTCTGTATTACTGAATTTCTGTTCAGCTTCTGTGTACATGTGTGATTTAAATGCAATTGGTACCTTTTCTCCTTCATTAGAAGTCAGGTATGTGAATCCGCATCTCCCTGGGATGACTCGGATCACAAGGTTGCGTGTGTTATCACGTGTTTCTAATTTTGTTTTAATTAGCATGTCTGTTTGTAAGGATCTCAAAATTTCTGTGTGTGTTTGAGTCCAACTGGATCTTTTAAAGTCTGGTTTAATTAGATCATAAAGGGGTTTGACCCTTTCTGCGTAATTTGCAATGTATGTTCTTCCGAAATTTAGGAAGCCTAGAATTGACTGTAGGTTTTTTAGTGTTTTAGGAGCTTGGATTACGGCACATTTCTCTAGGAAATTGTCTGCCAGGCTTTTGCCTTCACTTGATAACTCATATCCTAAGAATAGGACTGTCAGATGGGCAATTCTGGACTTTTTGAAGTTGAATTTGTAACCCTCTGCAGCGAACCCAAGTATTATGGTGTTCACTCTTTTCAAGTGAGTCTCCAAGTCATCATCTGTTAGGTAAATGTCATCGACATAAGATAATGCTTCATCATCATATAGTTGTAGTAATTCTGTTACTCTCGCTGAGAATACCCCCGGGCTGTTCTTGTACCCCTGGGCTAACCGACAGAATTGTTTTTGAGTGCCATTTACTGAGAATGCAGTTAAATATCTGCTCTCTGGTGCTATGTTTTGACAAAAGAATCCATTGGAGATGTCCAAGGTTGTTTTGTATTTTTTGCGCACTATGTTATTCATTAGTGCAGCACTGTGTGAGTTTTGCACTGCAAAGGTTTTGCAACATGTGTTAAGGTGTCGGTAATCCAAAACTAGACGATATGAATTGTCTGGTTTGGAGACCGGAAACAAAGGATTGTTCATTTGTGAGGTGCAAGTTTCAATCACCCCCTGGTATTCTAGCTGATCTAGTATTTCATTTACTTGTTTTTTAGCTTCTTGCTTAATTGGGTACTGCCTTTGTGCAGTTGGTTGTGATTTTAACTGGATTTTGTGAGGAGGAGAATCCTCATCCCATCCTACATGATTTTTATATAAAGCAGGTGCTAAGGCCACTGCCCACTTTCTAGCAAGTGTATATTTTTTATGAATCGGGATTTGATTCGAGAAGGCAGGCATAATTACTTCTTCGCCATGAGGGCACTCCCTGACAAACTCTGGTGGCCAGTCTTTTTCAGCTAGAAGGATGTCATAACCCTTTGAGAGGTTATCCCAAAATAGTCCCCTTATTTTCCTAGTCTTATCTCCCTCTATACGTAATGTTATCTCGTATATCTTGTGGGGCTTGCTAACTCTGGTGTCTGCAGTTTCCACTTGAAGGTATTCATTCGTGTCCACTGTCTCCAGATGATTCATAAGGACTTTGCGAGCTATGCTCACCTCTGCTGCGCTGTCTAGCATTGTCTGAGCCCATTCTCCGTTTTTCAGTTGTGTCCTCAGTATTCTCGGAATTGTTAACTACCTTGATACTGGCTACCTTCTTTTTTGGAAATTGTAATTTCTTTTTTAGCTGAGCAGGTTCCTTGTCTTTGGACTTGGCGTGCT
Organism: Lissotriton helveticus; assembly: GCF_964261635.1. Taxonomy (NCBI): domain Eukaryota; kingdom Metazoa; phylum Chordata; class Amphibia; order Caudata; family Salamandridae; genus Lissotriton; species Lissotriton helveticus. The sequence goes on from NC_136065.1 coordinate 1,916,012,168, forward strand.
CTTCTGATCGTCCTCTTCTTTCCGATTTCTGCGAGGAATTCTGAAAAGATTGAGAGGGACGTGTATCAATGTCTTGATATCTATCAGGTTTTTTAATATTATCCCTATTTCTAAGGTTAAATCTATTCCCAGAGGGGTCACTCTGCGGTGACCTCTGTCTTTGGTTTGGAGATTTCTCTCTTCGCCTAGGAGACCTTCCTCGGGACTGGAATTTCTTTTCTTTAGGATTGGATTGTTTGTTTCCATCCCAGTTCTTTTTTGGTGAATTATTATTAAAAAATATTTTTTCTGGACTTGTAGTCAGTTGCGGTTTTACTGGTATTCCACCTAGACTATCTCTGCCTAGTTCTTCATAGGATTTTTCTATGATTCTGGCAATTTCAGCTGGTTGGTCTGCTATATCTGTCTCTTTTAACCTCTGGCGGATCGCCACGTTTGCTGCCTCACCTTTTATGTTGGCTAATAATATAGCCGAGACCTGCTTGAAGTCTTTTAGTAATTTCATACCAAGAGTTAAAGCAGGTTCTGGACCGTATTCATCTTGAATTTGTTTTAGCACATCTGGTATTACCGAAATGGATGGGACACCGTGCGTTTTTGTGTAGATGGAAGCAAAGACTGTACCCCAAGTGTCACAGTCCTCAATGTGTGGTGCGATTCCCATTGGGAGACATATAGTCAGAATCCTGTGTTTTTCTAATGGGGTGGTGTCAGGAAACACCGCCTCTATTTGGGTGATTTTCTGTGCCAACCAGAATGGTATTTGTTCCCGTTTAGCTGGAACTTTACCTAGGCAGGATTGGATGTTCTGTGGTGTAATTTTATTTGTGTTCCCCTGGTGAGGGGTCAGCTGTGGAAGTTTAATAGCTGGCTGAATTGTCGAAGTCCGCATCACATACTGAACTAATTGTCTATGAATTTTTAGTAGTTGTTTTAGCTGTATTAACAGCTCTGCTGCAGGCATTCTTTCGATGTCTGGATGTGGTGTGTATCCGGCTAAGGCCGGCCACGTTGCTCCTGGTCTTCCTAAAGGACCGAGCCTTGTAATGTGATTGTTATGTTTTAGGGCGCCATCAAATAAGAGCAAATGCTCTTGGAATTTGAGTGGTACTTCCACCTCCTCGAAAGGAGTGTACGTTTCAGGAGGTTCCTCTACTTTGTAATAGTGGAAGTACTTTGTTACAGCATTTGCTGCTGGAAAATGTATCCATGAATAGTATACCTCTGTCTGCCGATATTCGTGTGCCTCGATTACGAATATGACTGTGCCACCTCTAGGTGTCAGTCCATTTTCTATAAGTTTTAGAGTTATAGATCTTCTTTTGATGACCGGAATGAGTATTATATCCGCGTCTGCTGCTTGCATGGTAGCATCAGCATCTGCGAGTTCAGTTGCTAATCTAACTGCCTCTCTTTCTTCATCACTGTCTCCCATTTTACCGACAGGATGGTATTATGTTTGTTTGCAGATCAGGTTTCTTTATGGAAACAGAGATTAGATGCACAATATTTTGGAACTGTTTATCCTTCAACGTTGACTATACCAAGAACCATACATAGGAGTTCCCTCCTGCGAGGTTTTGGAGGATATAACCTTTCACCCACTCCAGACGTCTTTGGAGTATTTGGGAAAAGGGGTCTGAGTGAGAAAGCACGACTGAGTTACTCTAAATGTCTTACGTTAGTTTTATCGCCCTTTCCAAACGCGTTGGGCGCCATGTAGTGTAGCTCCTATTTTCCCAATAGGCTCTGCGCATTGGAATAGTACCTACAGTAGTAAAGGCCTAGGCCAGACGTTAACTAGGTCTACTACTGTCGATGCTAGACTTAATTTTTGGGTTTGCCAGCTAAGCTCAGAGTTCGCTAGAAACTTTCTCGAATGTTCAAGGAAGGAATTAATTCCCCTGATTAGACAAGAAGGGATTTAGTTTCTGACAACTATAGAACATGACAACTTTGCTCTCCCCTAATCAAGAGTCAATCTCAAGAGTCGTGTGAGCACAAGGCAATTATTTTACTCAGTCAGTACGTGCATTCTTAGTCTAATCAGAATGTAGAGAAAAGGGAAAGAGACGGGCGTGTTCAATAAAAGATGTTATTTATTGATCAGTCTCTTTTCTCGTACAAGAGAAATGGATCGATATTATTGCAATACTTATAGTTAAGTAAAGTGCATACATTAAAAGCAATAGTATAAAATAATACTGTAAAAACATTGATATGGTTTCTGAGCCATATGATGTTTAAAATGATTAAAATATATTTACATACACATATACATTTGACTAAACGTACTCAACTGGTGTTTCTAAATACGCCTACCCCGTGTACCTGACCTAAGTCTAATGCGTGGGCGGGAATAGAAAGTTACAGTTTAAGTTAAGTTTGTTTTTGCCAAGTGAATAACTAAAGAATTCTCTGTGAGGGGTTATTCAGTTCTGTACCTGGAAGTTAGGATGAATGAGGAATGGTATCTCTTTCTCTGCTCTCGATATTCCAGGCTGCCTGCGAGGGCTGCCCAGAAGCGCCGGTGCTGGGTCTCTCGGCTTGAGATAGCAGCGCGTCTCTCAGCGCGTCAGGAAGGCGGGGCTGCTGCCAGCGGGGTCTGCTTCTGCTCTCGGCTTCGGCAAGTATGGCTGCTCCGTCTTGTCACCACGCGTGTGTTTGCATAGGGCAAGGTCGGCAATATTTATACCTTAAAGGTGCCGAGATTGACGTAAGGATGGACATAGGTACGTCAATAAAGATGTCATACGACTTGCTCGTTAGCACATTCTTTACTAAAGTTCTCTGTGAAATCAAAACAATGGCCGCACGGATTTTCCAGGTTGTCATAGGTTTGATTTGTTATGAGAACGTCGTATGCCTTATCAGGGGCTGAAGGAATGTCGCTTGTCTAATTAGATCTCAAGCGTTATGACCTAATCAGATAACACGTTCCTGTGCCGTAGTGTGACTGCGTCAGATAACGGTATCTGCATCATGGGGGTTTTCTTGCCTCATGGGCTGACTGTTAGTTAACTTGATAGTTAGTTTAACCAGAATAGGGTCAGGAATAGGGGGACTGATTCAGAACCTATAGAAATACACGACAATCCGGGGTCGATGCAGCTCACGGGGTGAGGCGCCGTTCAGGCCTGCGGGACTTGCTACTTCTTAGCATGCCTGGTCGTACTCGTGGATCTGTGAGGGGCGTCGCGTTCTACGGCAGACGGGTGCAACACCAGGCTTCCGGTACCACTGTACGGGGAGGCCTTTCTTGAGGTGCGGCACGGGTCTTGGTATGCAGGAGGGCAAAGCAAGACAGTCGGGTACGTTACGACGTACGGACCGTCCGAGGCTATGGGATGCGCTCTGTGCAGATTCCGGCGGGAGAAGATGAGAGGCGCCCAGCGCGCTCCGTTAGCGGCGAGGTGACAGGAGAGCGGGCGGGCCGGCACTGAAGCGGAGAGCGACTCAGGGATGAGCGGGGCTCTCTACGGCAGGGCGACCAGGCTCCGAGCTGACACGACCTGGGAGGGGGCGAAGGCACCCGAGTCACAACTCCGGCGAGGGAATAAGAACTAAGGCCCAACAGCAGACGGGCACAAGCAGATAGAACCCAATGGTCCTGGGGTTCCGTTCAGGGGGCAAGCTCTCGATCAAGCCCTTGGAGATCGTTTCAGGCACAAGTCTACAAAGTCCTTTCTGGTCCTTTCCTCTCCGTTCTCAGCAAGGCACCACTGCAGGCCAGTCTTACAGGATTCAGACCGGTTTCCGTCCTTCAGCTTCTCTTGGTCCTTCTAGTCAGGCAGAGGTTTGTTGTGGTCAAAACTGGATCTGATTTGTAAGGAGCGGAGCTCCTATATTTATACTGCGATTCTTTTGTCTTTGCAGGCCAGGGGGCCTGAGCCTAGTTCAACCCGGTTTACTCTGTACTCTGTTTATAGGAAGCTGCCGTCTTCTTTCAGAGTGCAGGGCAGAGACATCAGACGCTCCGCAGGAGGTGGAGCCAGCATTGTGGTGGTGGAGCACAACCCTACTCAGAGTCAAGGACGACTCCGCCCACCCATCCTGGTGTAAGCACCCTATTCACCACCTGGGGGTTCCAACTGTCCCCGGGAATCTCCCAGCCCTGTCACTCACACAAATTCAGACAACAGATACACATCCTGGCAGAGGCGGGCTAAATAGTTAGGCGCGCAAAGGCTATATTTCTAAAAGAAGCATTTGCAAACACAGGATATTAAAATAAAGCTTACTAAAGGAAGTATTTTATTATTCTGAGTTCAGGCATACTAAACTCGACATTCTACCGTGTTCCCTGAGCCTGCCGGGACTATAGCGTGTAATAGTTCCGACAGCTCATCTTGGCCTAAGAGAACCGGTAGCCCTTCCAAAGTGAAGAACGAAAAGGGCGGTAATTCACTATGAGGACATGCCACACTCTAGTCTTGTCTTACCTTACGCTTCAATGCACCCTGCCCGTAGGCCTACCATAGGGGTGACTGATATGGAGGTTAGGGAAGGTTCAGGGACTGACAAGTGTGGGCACTTGCGCAGTCAGCGTGACAGTACGGGACTGTACGCGGGGTCTGTAATGGCGGACCCGAGTCATATCTTACGAGGCCCCTTCTGTGGGTGGCGCAACCAGCGCTGCAGGCCCACTAGCAGCATTTGTATCTACAAGCCCCGGCACTCCTCGTGCACTTTACTGGGGACTGACAGTAAACCAAATAAGCCAATCGTGGAAATCAATAACACATATACTTTATATTGGGAGCACTTGCACTGCGGCACGGATTGGCCGTGGCGCAGTGCCCTGAGCATCGAACACCAGCAAAACATCTGAGGCACATCAGCAAAAAGTGGAAGGGAGACTCACGCCAAGGTGCCAGGTCTAACATTTACCAACATAGACATCTTGGCGCTATGAAGCAGCATAATATGGAAAAGGAGAAGAAGGTCAGATAGATAACACAATAGGATCTTGGCGCAATGGAGCAATATAACACCAGAGAAGAGAGGCAGGAAAGACGTACAGCGTAGAAAATAAGTATTTCCACAGCTTTCCTGAAAGAAATATGCAAATTAATATTTTTTTATTTGAAAAGAGAGATTATTTCAGAGTTGGGGGCCGAGCAGACAGAGGTAATAGCCACCAATATGGGAACGGGGAGGGTGAGAGTAAGAATTCATTGAGGGGTACACCGCGGGACATTAATGGAGAAGATAGAAAGTGAAGCCATGAGAAAAAGGAAAAATGTCCATTGCATAAAACCTTCTGTGCGCAAAACTTAGCTTTTATTAAAAGAAAATCAGGATCCATGTCAGTTGAGTGATATGGTCATATGTCCTCAATTTGCAACCCGTTTGCCCTGCCAGATTCTGACTCCTTTGAAGCTTGGCTAGGAAGGGATTACGTAGGCCCAGGTACAGGATGTTACAGTAGTCTATTCTTGACAAAATGTAGGCTGGAACCGATTGTGCCTGTGTGAATAAGTAAGTATGCAAGGACTTTACCCACCAATTTTAGCAGGTAAAGAATTCCACAGGCACAGCATTAATCTGGTCTGAGTCCAAGGGTTTTAATGCTCTTAGTGGGGTTGTGGGGACCCACTGAGAAGCTAGAGAGAGTTCTGCCAGCACTAAGTGTCATTCCTCGTGTTTACCTTGAATAAGTTGCGTGACTTGAACTCCATGCAAGTGTGTGGAGATTCGATCACCTACATTTTCCGCAGAGGTACTTCCCACCTCTTAACCACTGGCTTGGCCGCATTATTGAAAGAGAGAGCACAGTCCTAGACCGTGTGAGAAGTTGGCCTGATAGGTGATGTTTCCAATTCTGGAACCACCTGTTCTCAGACCAAACAATCCCTTATGGTGTCTGGTTGTAAGTCAACCTTATTAAACAAGCTATCCTAGGGGTAGCATGGACTAAGCAGCCTAAAGGCTTAACTTAAGAGGTCGTGTTAAGCGAGCTGTTTTACCACATACAATCCTGTAATATCAAATGAAAGGACACCACACAAGTATATATTATAAAAATATATGTATTTATTACTAAAAACAATCCCCAGTATTCTTTATGAATAAAGGGGCACAAGCGTTAAATCAAAAGCACAGTATAACATACAAAGTTGCACAAATATGGATGAGGGCGAGGGGCCACTCAGACCATATACTAAACAAGTGGTATAAGAGATACCAATCGAACAGTGGTTAGGCCTAGGGCCTAGGGAATCACTGGGAGCAGTTGGGACAAGCAATGCTGAAGTCGGGAAAAGCCCGCGGGATTCGGGTGCAGTGCAGAAAGTGCACGCATGCATCAATGTTAACCAATGGTGCGTAAAAGTTACAAAGTTAAAGTTTAAGGACACTTCCGCTGAACCTAGAGGAACAAAACTTAAGACACAGACCCTAGAGGTGTGTACCAGTGTGGGAACACCGGCGTTGCAATGTTACCTCACCCACAGGAAGCGGGTGCACAGGGTCGAAGTTGAGTCGGGTTTCGTCACGCAGGCTCTTGGTGCTTGGAGCTGAAAGGGCTGCAGGCAGGGTGAAAGAGAAGTGTCCGGTGGAGTCCAAGGGTGGACTCAAGTTGAAAAGTACCTGAAAGCAGAGGGGACAGAGTCTGGGTCACTCAGCAGTGACCAGGGTGGAACCAGGACGGAACCAGGCAATGTCGGGCGTAATCATGTGGTTGTCGAGGAGCTTCTTTCCACTGTCACGTGGGCTCTGGGGCATCTACGAAGTCCAGGAGCAGGTCACGATCTGTCCCACGCAGGCTCTCGCCGTCGGCGCTGTCGGCTTCAAGATTGGAGCAAACAACACTTGGCAAAAGCAATCCACGCGGAACCGGGAGATTGCTTCTCACTCGAACCAGGAGGGTCAGAGTGGGGGCTCCTTTTCAGGGGAGCTGGTGCAAATCTGGAGCAACCAGAATCGCGAGTCGAATTTCAAGTTTCGTTGGCACAGGGGCCACAAGCCAGCTGGCAAGTGACCGGGCCAACGCGTTGACCCAAAAGAAGCAGAAGGGCCCCACGCAGCACTCGTCGAGTGTAGAGCTGTGAACTTCGGTGCAAAAGTGGCTCAGGGTGGGGGCTTCTCAAACCCCGTTGTACAGCTTCGAGGGTCACTCGTGGGCTGCACGGTCAGCGTCTCGTGGTCTTCCAAGATGGCGTGCCCCACGCTTCCGGTCGCCTCCACGGGTCTCAGCTCTGCAGGGACTGTGGATCGGGCTGTTAGAAGGCAGGCAAGCTTGATCTCGTCAATCTCTGTTGCTCGAGTTCCGGCGGGAACTGCGACAAAGCAGACGTCGAGGGCTGGATGGTGCCTGTTTGCACAGGGTGGTCACTCCTTGACCACAAGGGAGATTCTTCAGTCTTCTACGTTGAGTAGGATGTCGAAGGGTCTAGAGTTTCGTTTCTTATGTTTCATCAGGATAATCTGAAGTGCTTTGGCACTGCTCCCAGTCTTATACTAATTTTGGGGGCTGGATTACCTGCTAGGTCCCCTCCTATGGGTGGGACCCAGGAAGTGGGTGGATACACCCCCTTCCTTTGATCCAGGCCGCCCTGGCACGAGGGCTGGAGTGCCCCAGAACCGGTTTGGCCGGATTATGCAAGGGGCAGCCTTGTGCTCCCCATGCAGTGTCTGGTTTCTTTCAAACCTCCCTGCTACAATCCACTATCTCCTGTCTGGGGGGGTGTAACACCTCCCTGCGACAGGAAACCCTTTGTCCAGGCCCCTTGGGCTGAGTTTCGGTCAGCTTCAGGGGGTCAGACTCGTGTCTGTGGCAGAGGCATCCATTTTGTGGATCCAAGGTCCTTTTAGAAATTAACCGCATTTAAGCAAAGTAACATGTCTTCTCCCTCTAGAGGGGTGGAATGCTATCCCCGTTGCCAGAACTGGCGAGGGGATAGTATTCCAAATCGTATGACACCTTACACGACATGTTTTGATAAAGCCAAACCAAAGTTGCTATATAACCGCGAGGATTATAATGCACTTAAGAGTATATGGTATGGCATTATCCTGAAAGAGCTTAGGGAGTTGTTCCCGAGGGCTGCAGACAGGCTCAGCTCATGCTAGAGCTCCATCTCACATTAAACCAAGCACTCTGCCTCCGGGATTGATGAGGCCTTCTATAGGAGTGGCTCACGGGTTTATATGTGTCCAGATATAGGTTTAGATATAGGTATACTATATCTAAGCAAGGGGGGATTACACCACCTTACCCCAGCTGAGTGATCAGCCAGTTGTGTCAATTTAAGAACCAGCCAGGGGTGGCAAAAGATATGCTGCAGCCCCTGGTAGGCCTTGGTGGCTCCTATGCCCTGGGCACCTATAGTGCATGATACAGGGGCTGACAAGGAGTCCATTTCCAATTGTGGTATGTACCTAGGGTACATGGAATCCATTTTACAGAGAGAGCAGATGGCCTGGGGCCCTGATTAGCAGGGAACCAGGTCAACTAAGTCAAAAACCAGCTAAACACAAGGCAAAAAATCTGGGGTAACCATAGTCAGGTAGCCACCTTCCTACACAACCCCCCCCCCCACACACACGAAAGGAGATAAGGCTATCCTTGTCCAGGAAAGCCTATATTGCCTGAGTGGCCATATAAGGAAGTACCTGCACTAGCATGGGTACCCCCTGTCTCATGGTCCACTAAGCAGTCCCTCACCCTTGGGGTATTAGAGGGTCTCCACCATAGGGAATCACTACCTTGGGTGTGTTTATGCAAAGTTAAAGGCTGGTTTGGATATGGAGTATTGAAGTGAGGCTCCACTAATTTAGGGCTCAGCTTCCTCCAATTACCCTCCACCATGTGTGCCTTTCTTTCTTTAACTGAGTTGCACTGTGCTCTCAGGGTCAACCTCTGGCTACTTAAAGCTGGAGGCTGGGTCCCTCTGTTTGGCTTGCTGGAGGGACAGTTCAGGTTGGGGCCCTTTGGGTCCCAGGTTTGGCTGTGCCCAACAGAATCCATCTGTGGGAGGTCCCTAACTACTTTTAACGGGGCTCCCTCAGGAGTTTTTAAAGTTTTCACCTCACTAGGGCTACTAGTTTTGGTGCCCCTAATCTGTTGATGGGGGTGCTTTATTTGACGGGGGGCCCTCTGGGTCTCACTGTCCTTCTTGTCCTCTGCAGCCCTGGGCTTGCCTAATGCAAGGTGGAGAGGGGCAGGTTACCTGCTCCAGACTGGGTCCCACCTGAGAAGGGTCCACTGACATCAGAGGCTCTGTCAGGCTAGGCCTAACCACCTCTGGGGCAGTTCCTTCATCAGGGGTAAGATCAGTTCACTGAGGAGGCTGATCCATTCCTAAAGTCTGGTGAGGGGGAGATTTCTCGTCCTCCTCTGTGCTCTCAGTTTGTGTGGAGTTATCCATCATTTCAGGTTTCACAACACACATATCAGTTTGAGTTTGGGCTGTGGCCATCACAGCCCCACCAACCTTTTCAGGAAGGGACTCAGTTTGGGTTTCTGCTGTTATCATAACAGCTTTGCTATTCTGTTCAGGAAGAGCTTTTGCTAAAGATGGGGCAGAGAGTTGCTCAGCCCTACCAACCTTTTCAGGGAGGACATCTTGAATTGGGGCTGTAGCCATTACAGCCCCACTAACCTTTCCATTGGAATTTACTATTCTAGAATGGGTTTCCTGTTCGACCTCAGCCCAGGCTGAGATTTCCAAATCATTACCAAGTAGACAGTCCACAGGCAAGTTTGATGACACTGCCACTCTCTTTGGCCCAGTGACACCTCCCCAGCTGAGACTTACTACTGCCATGGGATGATTTGTTTGGATGCCATCAATGTTTGTTACCTGGTATGTGGCACCAGGTAAAAGTTGCTTAGAGGGGACTATACAATCAGCCACCATGGTGATGCTAGCCCCTGTGTCTCTAAAAGCTTCAACTTTCAAACCATTGATGATGGGTTCTTGTCTATATTTGCTCAAAGTATTTGGGCAATCAGAGACGTTGGCAAACCCCATGCCAGTCTCATAAACAAGATTATTTGGGGATGGGGACCTGGATAGGCCAGGGTCCTCCTGGGCTCCAAAAGTAAACCCACCCAGATTCCTGGGTGTGCTCCCCCTTCCTGGGGGATTACTGCTGACAGTAACAGGAGGTGTTGGAACTGGCTTTGGAGGTATCTTCTCTTTATTGCCATTCTTGGGACAACAGTTGTCTGTTTTGTAATGCCCAACCTGCGTACAGACATGGCAATAGGGCTTTTTCTCAGTTGAAGAAGTGTCTTGGGACCCACCCCCATTCTTGGAGTTTTGGGGCCCTGGGGAAGTCTTTTCTTTACTTTTATCCCCACCCTTATCTTGAGGCTTGGTAGACTCCTTTTTCTGGTTACTGTCCTGATTCTTAGGCCTAATCCTGGTTCTGACCCATTTATCTGCCCTCTTTCCCAATTCTTGGGGAGAGGTCAAATCTGAGTCCACCAGGTGCTGGTGTAAGAGCTGGTTCTGACAATTACTTAGGATCTGCTCCCTCATAATCAAATTATACAATCCTGTGAAGTCATGTACTTTGCTGCCATTTAGCCAACCCTCCAGAGCCTTAGTAGCACAATCTACAAAATCAGTCCAGTCCTGTGTCTGTGTCTTCTGGGTGTCTCTGAACTTCAACCTGTACTGTTCAGTGGTTGAGCCAAACCCATCTATTAGGACACTTCTCAGGACTTTGTAATTGTTTGCATCCTCATGTCTAACAGTGAGGAGCTTATCTCTCCCTTTCTCTGAAAAGGAGTACCATAAGATTGCTGCCCACTGTTCCTCAGGAACCTGCTGTACCATGCAGGCTCTCTCAAGAGCAGTTATCCACTTGTGGATGTCATCCCCTTCCTTGTAGGGGGGCACAATCTTTGTCAGGTTTCTACTATCATAGGACCTGGGTTTCTCTTTAGGAATATTGCTGCCACCAGTGGCATATAAGCCACACATTTTCTGTTCTCTTGCCAAGGCAAGTCTAGCTTGAGCCAGCGCTACCTCCTCCCTCTCTATTTGGAGTTTGACAGCCCTCATTCTTGCCTCATGCTCTTTTTTCTGAGAGGGAGTTATTCCTCTCTGAGATTCTCTTGAGGCACTAGAAATATGAGAGTCCCCTGCTGGAGATCTCACTCTTCTGTTGCCTGGGAGAATGTTATAGGGTCTGGGGAGGTGCTGGCCCTCTCCATTCCCAAGTAGGTTTAAGTTGGCCTGGCTAAGCCTGGCAACTATAACCTGGCTACCCCTCTGATCCTGATCCTCTAGATCTGAGTCCCCCTCCTCTACTTCTTCCTCTGGAGTGGTATCAGTTACAGGGGGGTTCACTCCATCTCCTGACTCTAAGGGAACTGCATTCGCCCTTTCTAAGTCATCCTGTTCTAGAATGGCTATCAGGGAAGGACTGGTGGGACTTCTGCCCCTTTTTAACCTTCTTGAGATGCACAAGGCAACCAAGTCTTTGTGGGTTACTTTGTCATAGCTGGAAGTTGCCTTGGTAAGGTCAACTGTCACAGGCAGAGAGCCTGAAGCTTCACCTGTGCCAGACATGACTGCTAGTGAGGTGTAAGTGGTGCACTTACCTACACTAAGTGTTTTCCTACTGTACCTTGCTAGTGAATTGTAGTCAGGGTGTGCTAATCCCTTTAATCTACAACTACTAAGTTCAGTAGAACTTAAATATGCTAAGCTTTTGATTTATATGTACCTAGAGGTACTTGATGTGATATTTCAATTTGATAAAAGATTGCAATGGTAAAACAAACAGCAAGCTCAAATCCGCACCGCTGCTCACCAATGTGAGAAGTTGGCCTGATAGGTGATGTTTCCAATTCTGGAACCACCTGTTATCAGACCAAACAATCCCTTATGGTGTCTGGTTGTAAGTCAACCTTATTAGACAAGCTATCCTAGGGGTAGCATGGACTAAGCAGCCTAAAGGCTTAACTTAAGAGGTCGTGTTAAGCTAGCTGTTTTATCACATACAATCCTGTAATATCAAATGAAAGGACACCACACAAGTATATATTATAAAAATATATGTATTTATTACTAAAAACAATCCCCAGTATTCTTCATGAATAAAGGGGCACAAGCGTTAAATCAAAAGCACAGTATAACATACAAAGTTGCACAAATATGGATGAGGGCGAGGGGCCACTCAGACCATATACTAAACAAGTGGTATAAGAGATACCAATCGAACAGTGGTTAGGCCTAGGGCCTAGGGAATCGCTGGGAGCAGTCGGGACAAGCAATGCTGAAGTCGGGAAAAGCCCGCGGGATTCGGGTGCAGTGCAGAAAGTGCACGCATGCATCAATGTTAACCAATGGTGCGTAAAAGTTACAAAGTTAAAGTTTAAGGACACTTCCGCTGAACCTAGAGGAACAAAACTTAAGACACAGACCCTAGAGGTGTGTACCAGTGTGGGAACACCGGCGTTGCAATGTTACCTCACCCACAGGAAGCGGGTGCACAGGGTCGAAGTTGAGTCGGGTTTCGTCACGCAGGCTCTTGGTGCTTGGAGCTGAAAGGGCTGCAGGCAGGGTGAAAGAGAAGTGTCCGGTGGAGTCCAAGGGTGGACTCAAGTCGAAAAGTACCTGACAGCAGAGGGGACAGAGTCTGGGTCACTCAGCAGTGACCAGGGTGGAACCAGGACAGAACCAGGCAATGTCGGGCGCAATCAGGTGGTTGTCGAGGAGCTTCTTTCCGCTGTCACGTGGGCTCTGGGGCATCTACGAAGTCCAGGAGCAGGTCACGATCTGTCCCAAGCAGGCTCTCGCCGTCGGCGCTGTCGGCTTCAACATTGGAGCAAACAACACTTGGCAAAAGCAATCCACGCGGAACCGGGAGATTGCTTCTCACTCGAACCAGGAGGGTCAGAGTGGGGGCTCCTTTTCAGGGGAGATGGTGCAAATCTGGAGTAACCAGAATCGCAAGTCAAATTTCAAGTTTCATCAGCACAGGGGCCACAAGCCAGCTAGCAAGTGACCGGGCCAACGAGTTGAGCCAAAAGAAGCAGAAGGGCCCCACGCAGCACTCGTCGAGTGTAGAGGGGTGAACTTCGGTGCAAGAGTGGCTCAGGGTTGGGGCTTCTCAAACCCCGTTGTACAGCTTCGAGGGTCACTCGTGGGCTGCACGGTCAGCGTCTCGTGGTCTTTCCAAGATGGCGTGCCCCACGCTTCCGGTCGCCTCCACGGGTCTCAGCTCTGCAGGGACTGTGGATCGGGCTGTTAGAAGGCAGGCAAGCTTGATCTCGTTGATCTCTGTCGCTCGAGTTCCGGCGGGAACTGCGACAAAGCAGACGTTGAGGGCTGGATGGTGCCTGTTTGCACAGGGTGGTCACTCCTTGACCACAAGGGAGATTCTTCAGTCTTTTACGTTGAGTAGGATGTCGAAGGGTCCAGAGTTTCGTTTCTTATGTTTCATCAGGATAATCTGAAGTGCTTTGGCACTGCTCCCAGTCTTATACTAATTTTGGGGGCTGGATTACCTGCTAGGTCCCCTCCTATGGGTGGGACCCAGGAAGTGGGTGGATACACCCCCTTCCTTTGATCCAGGCCACCCTGGCACGAGGGCTGGAGTGCCCCAGAACCGGTTTGGCCGGATTATGCAAGGGGCAGCCTTGTGCTCCCCATGCAGTGTCTGGTTTCTTTCAAACCTCCCTGCTACAATCCACTATCTCCTGTCTGGGGGGGTGTAACACCTCCCTGCGACAGGAAACCCTTTGTCCAGGCCCCTTGGGCTGAGTTTCGGTCAGCTTCAGGGGGTCAGACTCGTGTCTGTGGCAGAGGCATCCATTTTGTGGATCCAAGGTCCTTTTAGAAATTAACCGCATTTAAGCAAAGTAACATGTCTTCTCCCTCTAGAGGGGTGGAACGCTATCCCCGTCGCCAGAACTGGCGAGGGGATAGTATTCCAAATCGTATGACACCTTACACGACATGTTTTGATAAAGCCAAACCAAAGTTGCTATATAACCGCGAGGATTATAATGCACTTAAGAGTATATGGTATGGCATTATCCTGAAACAGCTTAGGGAGTTGTTCCCGAGGGCTGCAGACAGGCTCAGCTCATGCTAGAGCTCCATCTCACATTAAACCAAGCACTCTGCCTCCAGGATTGATGAGGCCTTCTATAGGAGTGGCTCACAGGTTTATATGTGTCCAGATATAGGTTTAGATATAGGTATACTATATCTAAGCAAGGGGTGATTACACCACCTTACTCCAGCTGAGTGATCAGCCAGTTGTGTCAATTTAAGAACCAGCCAGGGGTGGCAAAAGATATGCTGCAGCCGCTGGTAGGCCTTGGTGGCTCCTATGCCCTGGGCACCTATAGTGCATGATACAGGGGCTGACAAGGAGTTTATTTCCAATTGTGGTATGTACCTAGGGTACATGGAATCCATTTTACAGAGAGAGCAGATGGCCTGGGGCCCTGATTAGCAGGGAACCAGGTCAACTAAGTAAAAAACCAGCTAAACACAAGGCAAAAAATCTGGGGTAACCATAGTCAGGTAGCCACCTTCCTACAGACCGGTAGTGTGCTTCCCCTGTCACACTGGTGGGTACAACATTTGCCACCAAACACCTTACATTGGAAGCTGAGTAGTGGAAGCAAAGCTTACGTGGTTCAATGCAAGTAGTTAAAATCAACTGTGGCAGGCCACTTTGGAGGTTCTCCTGGCTTCAAAAGAGATTCCCTTTCACATGTGTATGCTACCACAGAAAGCAGGACGCTTCATTTTGTGGGTAGTCTGTCCTTAGTACCACTCTTCTACTGCAAAATGTTTCGTAATTTTAATAAAGTGGTGAATTTTCACCATTCTTGTCCCATTTCCTTTAATTAATGGCCTCCTTCTACAGTTGTTTTTACTCTGGAATTTACCCAGCTAAGCTTTGGTTTTACTACTTTACACCCAATGCAAGGTTTTAGTGGCAATGTTTCTAGTTAACAGTGTGATAAAGAAAAACAGCACTAGCCTAGGAAGAGGTACCATCTTTAAATTAATTTTAGAATTCGTCGGTAGCCGAAGTCTGTGATGCCCCTTCCACCGTGGATGGGTGGCATGTGGAATCTCCTCCACAAGTGGTACTGGGAATTGAACGAGGATGTTTAGGATCCACACGTCAAGCTGTCCTAACACGCTAATAGTTCATACCAAATACATCAGGTATCCATTTCTGCACTTCTGCGTAAACCCCCTTGGCGACAAGCAGTCTTACATGGAATAAACTTGAACAAAAATGGTGATTAACCGACAAGCTTAAATTTGTTTGTATCACCATTTCCAGTGGTGTCTACAAAGCAGACAGTGAGTCCCTGATGGTGGAACCAGTGCCATCTCTGTCATTGGATGGACAGCATTCCCCTGCCTAGAAATATAGTGGGAGGAGGTGGATGAGGACAAATGAGACTTCAGCTTTATTTAGAAGGAAATACCATTATTTCTCACTACTATGTAAGGCAGCTTGCCTACAGCATCAACCTACAATGGAAGCGCTCTAATGAGATCCTAGCTATTTGTAAGCGCAAGATAGGGTGTAGCAACTGCAAGGAGAGCTAGTAGGTCAAAGAGGACCTGTGTTCCACCACATGTCACTATGACAGCTCCTGCAGCACCAGTGAATACAGGTGCACATGCACACCCCATGCTCACTCCTGCAAGAGCTCTTGGCATCATTTTCCCTACCATCATGAATGAAGGTGCAAGACATTGTGCTTACAAACATATGAATTGATTAAATCGGAACATTTCAGCCTTGATCAATGTCCTACTTCAGGAATCCCATGTCACATTTTGGTGCAGGGAAAATTTGCATAATTCCTAAATATGATGCTATTACAGGACATGCGATAAATGCTAGTAGATCATTTTGCAGGTAAACATCCTTTACAACGCAACTTTTACCACGCAGTGCCTTTACGACGCAACTTTTACAACGCAAACCATTACAACGCATTGCGCTGGGGGGCGCTCTAGGATAGGGAATAGGTTTAATGTACTATCCAACACCTTCCCTACTATCCACGGGGACTGGAGTTGGAATAGTAAATTAAACTATTCACTATCAAGCGCCCAAAAGCACTATGCGTTGTAATGGTTTGCGTTGTAAAACTTGCGATGTAAAGGTAGGCGTTGTAAAGGTATGCGTTGTAACGTCATACATCCCATTTTGCACCACTTTTTATCATGAAATGCATTTCTGAATCTGTTTGTGACATGAAGACACATTTTGCACTTTAAAATTAAAAATGGCTTGTGTGGCAAAGAACGGCTGTGATGTTCGTTCACATTGTTCCCTTGCTCCCACGATAAGATTTTTACTTGAACACTCAAATGATGAAGCATAATAGCATTTCGTGAACAAGCATAATAATAACCATGCTGGAGTTCAGAAGATGAATCAGTATTAAAGATGCCTTTACCTTTTGTTTTTATCTGGTAATATTTGCTGTGCTTTAAAGAATGAGGTCAAAGTCAGGCAATAGGTTCTCGCACGTGCCTGTTTATTATTTTAACCTGAAAATTGGTGCTTAATTTCTCTAACTACAAAGCAAGATGATTTTGCAAAGTGAACTATGTGGCAGCCATGCAGGAATGCAGCAGACGCCATTTATTTCTGACACATAATAAAATGTAAATACCTGTAAATGACCTGAACAAATAATTTAGACTACATCAGCAGTTTAGAAAGCTCCAATGAAGCACACTTTTTTGTTAATTCTAAAGTGTGATGGAAACAAAGATTTTAATAGGGTCAAAATAAATCAAGACATACCCATAACCTGCAGGCGAATTTCCACGCATTGTTTGAGCACTTTTCAACAGTAAAAAACTGCCTGACCAAATTTAATGACCAATTTGACAGAAAATGTGCTGTCTGTAAATGATACTGCACTACCATGCTTTAGTAATATATTTGCAACAGTCTTCACCAAAAAAGTACCACCTGCACCTTACCACTGCCCTGCTGAATACCTTTGCTACACTCGTCCTTTGTGTGACACTTAATGTTCACAGACCCTATGATTTCTGGAAGGTAACACTGATGTCAGCACCCTCTCTGACAATTGTTTCAGCACCACTGGGACACCAGCCTGCGTTGCTTTGCAGGGTGGTGGGTCTCTGCTCTCCAGCAGAGGCAGACCACAAGAGAAGGGTTCAAGGAGGGTAAAGATGTGGATGGGGAAGCTGATTGTGTTCTGCAATGCTTTAACCCCTCCCACGCTCATGACGAGCTCAGCTCGTCATGAGCCATGGTTCTCGTGTGCTCATGACGAGCTGAGCTCGTCATGACCGTTAGAACGCTCAGACGCGGGGCTAATTCCTCTGCTGTGCTGGGCGTTCTAAGGAACAGGCGTGGTTATGACGAGCTCAACTCGTCATGAGCACACAAGAAACGTGGCTCATGACGAGCTGAGCTCGTCATGAGCACCGGGGTGCTGTGTACGCCCCCAGCACAGCGGGGGAATCGGCCCCGCAGCCAAAGGGTTAAAGGATTTGGGATGGTCAAGACTGCTGAGGATCTGGAGGGTGGACTATGCGCAAATGAAGACTGGGCCATCTGGCAAAACATGGCCTGTGATGCCCTGAAGGAGTGGCAGAGGAGGTTAAGGGCAGGAAAGAAGTGGAGATTGCCACTGACCCCGATGCTGCCACTCACAGTCCCTCACAAAAGTTGGATTATTACCTGCTACCTTAAAGAATCACTGCAGCTGCCCGTTAAAAAAACTCAAACTCTACACTTTTGCAAAGCTTGGAAACTTTTATAACATTTTGCAGCAATCTGAGTCTTACGGGTTCCCATCCTCACACACCCCTAGCCCTACGCTCCTCATCCCATTTCGAAAAAAGTACTAGCAACAGTGTGAGAATGATTAAAGAGGACTGTCCTATGTCCCTCTATCCACAGAGGAAAAGGGGAAGGGGAAGGGGAAGCATACAGTCACAACAGCACAGTGAGTCCCGAGAAAGGCGCTTACAATTGTCTCTGCCCTAAGGAGGACTGGAATAACATGAATGGAAGAAATGTCAATGACTCACTCTTGGTTTGCTTTACACTGTGGGAACCTCTCATCACACAGCTGCAATCATGACTGCAAAGGAGGTGCCCATCCCACCGGTGTGAAATGGCAGCAAGCTGCTTGGAGGATTGCCCACTAATCATGTTTGGGTTCCGGAGTAGCGTGCTTCTCCACGATAAGCGCTGTGATGCCTCATCAGGGGTACCAAGTGCTATATAACTGCAAATCCCTTCTATCCCTCCACTATCCTTTTCAATCCAACTAACAGACTCACATGCTCACAATCAAATTAATTTCATGTTTCCCTATACTAATTCACCACTAATCCTGTTTGTGTTCCGGAGTAGCGTGCTACTCCTCAGAACGCTTTGATGCCTCATCAGGGGTACCAAGCTACATATAAATGCAAATCCCTTCCTCTTCCATCCCTCCACTATCCTTTTCAACCCAAATAACACTCACATGTCCACCACTCAAATTAATTTCATATTTACCTATACTAATTCACCACTAATCCTTTTTGGGTTCTGGAGTAGCACTTCAACACCTCGTCTGAGGTAGTATGCATTGTATAAATGCAATTACAATTACAATTACATAGACAGACACAGACCGAGCCAGACAGGAACACAGACATAGAAGCAGCCATAGGCATATGCCGCTACACTGAAAGGCACATGGAGCCATGCACAGACAAATGGGGAAACACATATGCCACAGACTCATGGAAATGCATGAACAGATGCAAAGAACTACAAACACATGCAGAAAAATATTAGAAATACACACATCCAAACACATAAAGGAAGGGAAACACACAGAAAGACGGACAGAGGCAATCTATGGAGTAATTGTTATTTGAATCCATTTCCATATTCCAGTTCCCCTGTGCTATCTTTTCTATCTGATGTGACTGTAAGTATAGAAGTTGTCTGCGGTCCCATGGCCGCTGAATCCAACTCAAAACCTTGACCATTATGAGCCAGGTTTGATATCCTGAACACTAATATTTGAGCCCCTCTGGAATGCACATTGGTTGCAGTCCCATTCCAGAACCAGAATTGTCCCAGAGTTGAATTGAGGCCAGTTGAGACTCTCATTTGTGTTCCCTAGTACCATATCCAACTGCGAATGCCAACTAGCAGACCCCAGTGGATTCATTATCTGGACTCCATGATATCTGGATTGGCAGCTTGGGTTGCAGAGTGACCCCTGTTATTCTATGGTAATTGTTTTTTGGGTTATGGGAATCCTTGCTGTAAACTCAGCCAGTAACTGTAATCACATTTATCTAGCACTTACTACCTCTGACGAGGTGTTGAAACACTTTAGGGTGAGTATCATACTACTCTGGAACCGAAGGTTAGTGGTTAATCCAGTGATAGTGTTGATTATTAGGATTAGTGTGTTCCCAAGAAAGAAAACAAAAACATTCCATGCATTTACTGCAGTTCCCTTTTGGTAGATTACAATTAATACAAGTTAGGTTGTTAGTGGTGGCTATGTTAAGCCAGGCAAATGGTTTGTGAGATAAACAGACAGGCAGATTGAGGTTAGTTATTGTTAGGGAGCAGAGACAGGGTTTGAACCCCATTGATGATCATGATGGAACCATGCCGTCATGAGTCATGGTTGGGCTGTGCTCATGACGGCATGGTTCCGTCATGAACACACCTGCGATTGGAATGTCCAGCACAGCGCTGGAATTCCTGCCGCAGGCAACGTGTTAAAAAACACAGATATGCCATTTTATTCTGTCTCTTGTGTTGGGTGTGGAGGTTAAAAAAGGAAGTGGTAGTGGTTACTGTCTATCCAACCAACACCACCACAAAGTAACCAATAAAGTGTCAAACAACATATAAAACCACAAAACAACACAGATATGCCATTTTATTCTGTCTCTTGTGTTGGGTGTGGAGGTTAAAAAAGGAAGTGGTAGTGGTTACTGTCTATCCAACCAACACCACTGGTTGGATAGACAGTAACCACTACCACTTCCTTTTTTAACCTCCACACCCAACACAAGAGACAGAATAAAATGGCATATATGTGTTGTTTTGTGGTTTTATATGTTGTTTGACACTTTATTGGTTACTTTGTGGTCTTCCTTCACTGCATATTTTCACAAAACTAATTTCCTTTGTGTTTCTTGGACACCCCCTTTTTTCTTTGAGCTCGATGGTGCCAATGATGAGAATAGGGCATTCCTGGTGAGTACCTGCCAGGTTCCCGTTGGTGGTGCGCCCGTGAGGTGCCATCTTGCTCTCACACACTTTTTTAGTTTCCACACATCACAGTTTGACACTTAAGTGTGTGTTATATGTTGTCTCGCAGCTGAATTTTACTTTGTGGGAATTGGGCGATTGTTTAAATGAGGCATAAGTCCAGGATACACCAACTACCCCGATAACTAATGGAAGGGGAGTACGTTTTGTAATGATAATGCAATAAATGGTGTACCCGAAAAGGATAAAACTAGAAGTGCCTACAGAGTCTAGGTCCTTTTTGTACTAGTTGCATTATGAGTGGAGGGCGACCTATGACTAGCTTTACCCTCTAAGCTCCAGTCTGTTTTAAAGCCATATTTACAAGGACAGGAAAAGCCACGCAGGGTGGCTTTTCCTGTCCTTGTAAACATGGAGCAGTAAGATACGCCAACAGTACATCACAAAAAGAAAAAAGTGACATACTGGTGGCGCAGGGGGCTTGTAAATCTGCCCCCTGATTTCTAATCCTTTTTACTACCTCCCTCTCAGAGTAAGCCTTGACTGATTACCTTGCTGCACTTGGAGAAGCACACCTGGTGGGGACAAACCTGGTGATTTAATCTAGGTGCAATAGTGAGAGAGGCCTAGTAAAGTGAATGATAAATTACCATAAACTGTTCTTATCCTATGATAATTTACCCCTTTAAAAAGTACAAACTAGGGCTACATTATTTATTTGTCGTGCTTTTTGCCTTATCTTGCAGCGTGACTGCGGCAGTTGGAAAGAGCAATATTTTACACCACAGACATGATAAAAATGTGGCCATTACCTGCATTTCATATCCCATGGCATCAAAACGCATTAGGGAAATTTTCATGTAATTCCTACCCCGTAATTTGTGTTTGAAATGAAACTCGTAGCATTATTAAGGCAGGAGGTCCTGGAGTCTGCTGATATATGCAGGCTCCTATTCATGTCCCCATGTGGATCATGGGAGACAATGCTTCTTGAAACAGGTGGCATGGGTCTGCTTCTAAGGATAACAGAGATTGTGTTGCAGGGGAGGCTTGTCCATGGGGGAGTTCAGGGCAGTGCCCCACTATTTCTGGAGAAGGAAGGCGGTTACAAGGATTCTACAAAGCACACATGGGCACACACATACACACAAGCACACAGTGTATCCCCACTGTTCAACACATACCTGGTACCTTTTCTTCTGTTGCAAACAGACATCAGTGTGGAAGTTCTGCAATCTCCTGTTGCTCATAGACAGCGTTTCAGATCACAACAGAGACACAAACACTTTGCATCTGCTCGATGTACGTAGACATACATTGTATGCTCTCCTATTGCACACAGTAACATACTGTGCTTGTTCTGTTGGACACAGACACACAGTGTATGCTCACCTTCTGCACGGAGGCACACAATAAGGGTAGCGTTAAATATACGCCACACTGCGCCACATTTACAAAGTGATGCATCTAGGCAGATGTGTCGCTTTGTAAACCCCTGCGCTACTTTATACCCGCATCAGGTATAATGTATGCAAGGTGGGCGCTCCCCACAAAAATGGCTCGTAGTAGTGGGGCAGTGAAATTGATGAGATTTCACTATACCACTTCTAGGACGCCACTGCGTCAAGTCCTTACAACTGCTTCACACCAAGCGTAAGGAGTGACGCAGGCCCTTTCAAATGGGGCTTGGTGGAAGGACACATTGCTGGAGTTGCGTCTGTTTTCAGACACACCCCAGCAATGCACCACTTTTGCCCCTAAAGATGCATAAGGAATACTGACATATCTGTAAATCCTTGCGACATGGAGAGTCGTACAGTAAATAACGCGCATCCATAGTGTCGCAAGGAGGGCGCTATGAAAAGTGTTGCATCGCTGTTTTCACGCAGCGATGCAACACTTTTCATAAATCAGGCCCTAGGTATCATCACATTGTTTTTTGCGTTTTCCTGTCCCATGCAGGTGCACACAGTGTTCCTATTGCAAAATGACTTGCTTGTATAGTGTTCTTTCTGCACCTTGAGACTCGCTTTGTTTATTAATATTTTTGCCTATAGACCCATAGTTAATCCATTTTTTCATTGCACTTGGAGTACAGGCACACAGGGGCCATATTATCAAGCAAGGGCGATACATTATCGCCGCTCTTATCGGCAGGAAACTCGATCATGGGCTTAATAATATGCCCTTTTGAATTCCCATAAAAGCCCAGGTGAACACCAGAACATGGGCTTCTATGGGAATTCACAAGGGCATATTATCAAGCCCATTATCGCCGCTTTAGCGGCAGTTTCCTGTCGATAAAAGCAGAGATAATGTATCGCCCTTGCTTGATAATATGACCCACAGTGTGTTACAAGCTGCAGCAGTCGTTCACCTTCGCATTACTCAGCATTATTTTTTGTGTTTTTTAACTTGTAATAAAAGCATAAAGGCAGAGACCAACTAGACTGCCTGTTCGCAAGCTAAGATTTAGGCCCACATGCATCAAGGGTTTTTGCATTCGCAAACGGTGCGAATCGCAAAATTCGGCCGTTTGCGAATGCAAATCCCGTTTTTGGGATGCATGAAGCTTTTTGCCATTTTCGCAATTTAAGAAATCGCAATTTTTTTGCGATTTTTCAAATTGCGATTGCATTTAAGAAATCACAATTTTGCGATTTCTTAAATGCAATGCATGATTTTAAAAAAATTGCGAATTCGCAAATTAGAAGTGGTAAATTACCATGAAGTTAACCTTCATGGCAATTTTAGAAAACTTTTAAAAATGCACTAAAGTGCATTTTTGAAAGTTTAATTTTTATGTTTGTTTATGTTTTATGTTTTATTTTAAAAAGCACTTTCAGGTACATTTCAGGGGTGCAGGGGGGTGGTCCTTTGGATCCCGCCCTGCACCCTTGAAATTGCATTCTCATTTTGCGATTCCTTAATTGCGAATCGCAAAATGAAAATGCCTTCCAATTGATTCCTATGGGCCTTTAGGCCCATAGGAATCAATGTAAAGGGATTCCTTATTTGCGATTCGCAAAATTGGGAACCGCAAATAAGGAAAAATAAGGAATCGCAAAAAGAAATGCAAATTTTTAATGCATAGGTATTTGCGATTTCTAAATTGCGATTCCTTAATTTTCGCAATTTAGGAATCGTAAATACCAACAATGATGCATGTGGCCGTTAGTGTGCTCTTCGTGCCTTGAAGTACCAATGCCTTCTTAGAAGTTAACCACTTTTCCAAATGTTTATTTTAATTGGACCGTAGTCAGGAAACTCAATTTACAGAAACCAATTAACGGCTGCTGAAACTGCCCTTGTGGCCCAAAGAAATTATCACTCAGCTGCTCATCAGGGCTGCTCCCTCAACTGTCAATCTAGGAGGAAGTGTTGCTCGCATGAGCTCCTGTGGAGTAACATTGCCATCTAGTGTCCAAGTTTGAAAGTTGCTTTCTGTGCTCGGTGCCGTAAAGCTGACAACTCGCTTGAAGTAGACTGTTTGCAGAGATCACTGCAAGCAAGTCAGAAGTTTCTGTGGAGCTTTGGTCGAACAGTGGTTGAGGTCAACTGGACGTCAGGATCAAGAAGCCCATGACTGTAAGTCTAATGAAAAAACAGACGTCCTCCAAGGAAAAGGAAGCAAGGATCTGATACCATGTAAGCTAAAATGACTGCAAACAATAGATGTGTATGAGCGAAAATTTTAACAAGGAGATCCGAGTCATAACCGAGCCAATCGCACTACAAACTGGCGAGGACGGCCAAAATGAAATATTTGGAGAGTAGGATTGCAGACACTAACAATAGTGGCAAGGACATTTTTAATATTGTTAAATTGTTTGCGGCTCCTAAGGCAGAGAACAATGAAGTACCGATATCAGACGATTGGACGAAGCAAGTGGCCCATTCCTTTGATGAAAAAATAATGATGATCCAGCAGGCATTCTCCATGGAGGTGGGGGAGGATATATCCTCTCCACAGATACAGATGGGAAGCATCACTCCACCCCTCCCCCTATGGCACTCTCTCAATGGCCGCCATTGTTGCAGATCCCTGCCATCGAACTCGAGGACTCACTTACATACCTCTCGGGCTTAAGTCAGGCTCACCAACAGATGCGTGTTCAGCTAAATTGATACCGGTGTTTGCAGCTACCTTAAACGCACCTGTTAATAAGGTACTCAACTCCTCGCTGGAAACTGGCATTGGGCCGCCACTCTGGAAGCAATCTGAAATCCTGCCTCTCTTGAAAAAACCAAAGGGCAGATTTACTACTTCTGGCGCATCTCTGCTAATCAGCAGGGATTTGTCAGAAGAGTTACACCGCATCTGCCCACCCGTGCGCCACCACTGATGCGCCGTAGTTACAATGCAGCACACAGTGGCGCACGGATATGCAGATGCGTGTCGCATCACCCGGTGGAAAGGCGGCGCATTGCTGGAGTTGCATCGCAAGTGCGACGCAGCTCCATCAAGGCTCTGGGTGCCCCTATGGCTAAGATGCTGCATCAGGCAGGCGCAGGGTTGTGACGCAGCATGGCCGTAAAAGTGACTGAGTGAAATCTTGTAGATTTCACTCAGGCACTTTTGTGAGGCGTTCCTGCGCCAGAATACCCCCCCACCCCCTGTGCTGGCACGCCCACATGTGACGCAGGGATTTACAACGTGACGTATCTCCCTAGATGTGTCACGTTGTAAATATCCCGCAGCATGGCGCTGGCTTTAAGTCGCCCCGCGCTTCAGTTGTTGTCGTATGTAAGTCGCCCTGCGCCTCACTGTGTGTACCCTCTATGTGGTCCATATTGTGGTACACGTGTATTTGTAGTGTTGGTTCACCCTTGTTGTCTGTTTCTGGCCTCAGGTGTTTGTCGTGGTGTGTGTGCACCTTTCACTTTATCTTTCTTTTGTTTTATTGGGAAAGGATCGGGTTATTACTAGTTTGAAATGCAATATTGCTGTTTTTCCTTCCCAATTTGACATTGTTTGATGGTTTTTATCTAATTAATCTTAACAATTTTCATGAGGGAGGATGGGGGATTTTATGCATGTTTTAAATACGTCGTATTATGCCCATCTTTTCTTGTTTGCTTTGTTCTCTCTTTGGTGATGCTTTGAATTCATTTTCATCCCTTAGTTATGAACATTATCACCTTTTTGTGTATAGTTCTTTTTTTTTTAATTGTAAGTTTTTGTTTTCGTTTTAAAAGGAAAGGGATAATGTTAAAGCCTAAGGTTTACATGTATATGTGAATCAGCCTAGGTCCTCCCAGCTGCTCAGCCAGAGTGAGAGATGGTGACGGAATGTTGGTGTGACTGTGATGAATGGAATGCCTGGGTGCCTGTGTGGATGAGTGGTGACAGTTGGAGATGGGCTGAGCAGCTAGGTAGGCTGCTCCTGGTGGGGCTGGCGTAGGAGATATGAGAGCTGGTTTAAGAGCTGTTACATGGCTGATCCTTGTTTGATACCACTTGACATGGATTAATAAAGAAGACTTTAACCCCTTCCATGCTCATGACGAGCTCAGCTCGTCATGAGGCACACTGGAGCTGTGCTTATGACGAGCTGACCTTGTCATGAACAATGGTAAATCTGGGCATGCAGCACAGGGGGGGAAAACCTCTAGCATTGAAGGTGTTAAGAACTTAGAACCTGGCTACCAGTGTCTTCATGTACAGAGTACAACATACGTCCAGACTGGACTATGCCAATGTCCTTTATCTGGGACTACCAAACTACCTTCTCCAGGTAGTGCAAAATTCAGCAGCAAGTGCGATTCTCAAACTGAAACCCAGATCGCATATGACTCCCCATGTTAAGTCCTTACACTGGCTCCCAGTGAGGGAACGGATACAATTTAAGGCCATGGTTATTTTCTTCAAAGCCTTCCATGGCACGGGCACCGCCTACCTCAGAAAACAAGTTAGCCGATATTTACTTGCCAGAATGCTCAGATTGTCCTCCTCGGACCAGGCCTGTATTCCCAAAAAATGTCTAGTACGCAGATCCTTCGGCTACCTAGGAGCCCACACTTGCAACAAACTGCCGGCAGCTCTGAGAGCATCAACATCTCTCTCCCTCTTAAAAAAATAGCTGAAAACATGGCTATTTAAGAACTAAGCCCCTAGTAGGGCAGGCACATCCAAACTGTTAGTGTCGGGATACTCCAGGCAGAGTAGCTGTGAACTCTAAGTACTGGTCATTCATTCATTCAAAGAGTGTGGCAGGTCTCTAAGAACCCATGCACGAACCGAGCCCAGAAAACTATTGGCATGCATAACATACAACAACCATCCTTTAAGACTATGATGAAGTGTGTCTCTTCAATAGAAAAAAAAGAGTATTTCTTTAACGTGTGGGAGTGTTTCACTTCAGCCCATCAAGTTATATCACTGAATTGTGAGCCACAGATAAGGCCAGATATAAGAAGCATTTTATTGGTCGCAAACGGACCATCCTCATGTACCCACCCTCTTTTGCGAGTTGGTAACATATTACCGACTTGCAAAATAGGATTTGCGAGTCGCTATTGGGAAAGGGCGTGTTTGTGGTGTCCCTTCCTATTAGCAGGTCGCACTGGTATGTAGCAATGTTTTGTGACCGGGAATGCGGTCGCAAAATATTTACAGTTACCACAAACTTCAAGTTGGTGGCAAGCCCTTCAAAAAAGGGAAGGGGTCCCCAGGGGATCCCTTTCCATTTGTGAATGGGGGCACCAACATTTTTTCAGAGCAGGCAGTGGTCCCACAGACTACTGTCTGCCTCTAAAAAATGAAAAGAAAACATTACATTTCTTTCTTTTAAACGCATCCCATTTTCCTTTAAGGAAAATGAACTGCATCTGAAAAAAAAGGTGCTTTACTTAAAAAGAAAACAGGCATGGTGGTCTGCTGTCCTGAGCAGGGCACCATCCCTGTGTTATTGCCCATTCCCAATGGTTTGCAAATTGTGACCTACCTCATGAATATTGATGAGGTAGGTCCCTTGTGACCCATTTGGGAATTGCTTATGTGTCTGGGACACATTAGTACATTTAATTCTGCAAGTCTCTTATTGCTAGTCTCAAAAAAATGCAATTAGCCACTTGGATAATGAAAAGTTAGTACACCTGGCTCCTGGTTTTTAGGATTGTATAAATTGTTATTAGTTTGGGAAAGTGTACAGATAATTTGCCTACATCAAACTAATGAAAGCAATGAAAACATTAAACAAAACAAACCATGTCCCTATGCTGTGTGATGGCATCTGTGTTGTCCCAATTCCCACCACACAGTAGCTTAAGTGTCAACTTGTATGCCAGCTGTAAGATGTAGAATTCGTAAGAATATCGGGCAGGTGAGTTCTAGGAAGGTATTGGATAAGTATTTTATGCATGGGCCCCCCATCTTCTCAAACTAAGAAAGGGGTTGATTTATTACTGCAGTTAGCTTTTCCATGCTTAACAGGTCCCAGAGTTTGTGTACCCATTCTGAGTGGGTGGGTGTAAGATCACTTCCCCATCTTGCTAACAAGACCTGTTTTGCTGCGGATAAGGCCAAGGTAATAGCCCTCCCCCTGGGGGATCGCACTGGATAAGTCAAGACGTTACGGAGCCCCGGTAGGATGTAGCTAGGGAAGCAAGACAACTCTGTGTCAAACATTTGGTCTATATCAGCAAGTACCAGTAATGATGTTGTTTGGGGCAATGCCACAGCAAGTGAGATGGAGTTCTGGAGTGGCTGCAGTGGTGCCAGCATGTGTCATTGCACCCCTTCTTCCACTTAGACAGACAGGCGCGGGGGTAATACCAATAGTGTACTAGCTAAAGAGCAGTGTCTCCCTCCTAGCAGCGCTATAGGCCGACATAAAGGCCCTATTCAAGATGTCCACCCATTCCTTGTCTGTGAACTTGCGTACACATTCCGCCTTCCACCTTCTCTTGGCCGGTGAAAGTAGAGAATTAGCCGAGGTGTTTAAAAAGGTGTAGATATCTGACAGCAGGCGTCGGTCATCGCTCCATGTCAGGAGCCAGCGCTCAAATGGCGTGAGGTGCCTGCTTCCGTTGGGTAGCACCTTAGGCAGATTGGTGCGTATCGCCATCTCTCTGAGTCCTTTAGTCCAAAGTCTTGCTGGATCCTCAGAAAGTCCCACAATCTTCACTCATCAAAAAGATCCCCAGTGCATTTACAATTGGCCTCTTGCCACCGAGAGTATGCTGACCCATGCAGTGCTAGAGGGAAGTCCCCATTTTCCATGATCGGGGTGAGGCAGGAGAATGGGGTGGAAAGGCCCTTGGGGGCACTCCGTTTGTCCCAGGCCTCAGTTGTGTCCCTGCCCACCAGGGCAATGTACATTCCCAGAGGGCAGTTCTTGCATGGAAGCCAGGGTATTTTCCAAATATGGATGCCGGCTACTGCCTGGTCCATGAAACACCAGTGCTTCTCTGTGAGCCTACGTTGCCACTTTACCAAGAATCTCAAATTGTGCCACCTTGTGATTACGCATCAGGTGGGGTATGCCCCGGCCTTTCTTGGCTACCAGAAGATAAGGACTTTCCCAAGCCTTTCTGGCTTTGGCTCCTAGTTTTTAAACGTGAACTCAGAAACATTAACCCCTTCGGTGCTGATGACGGAACCGCTCCGTCATCAGCCACGGTCGCGCTGTGCTGATGACGGAGCGGTTCGTGATGGCCCGCCCAGCTCGATAGAACGCTCATGCGCGGCGCGAATTCCGCGCCTGCGCTGAGGGTTCTATTGAGCGGGGCGGGCCGTGACGGAACCGCTCCGTCACGAGCACAGCTCAACCGACGCTGGTGACGGAGCGGTTCCGTCACCAGCATGCGCCCGCCACGCGGCCGCTCAAAACCCGTAGCACTGCGGCGGAATAGCCGCCGCAGTGAAGGTGTTAATTCCCCACTCCTGACCTGAGGACAATGCCATTACTGAAATAAAAGGCAAGTCTATTGTCATTTGTGGCCTAGATTCTTATTATAGATGAAGCAACATTATTGTCTACTAAATGAAACAGAAGAGAGATTTGTATACAACCTACATCCTGAGCGCAGGTATTTGAAGGTGTTCTCTTATGTGATAACAAAAAGGGAGGATCGGAGAATGGTAATCTAGGATCACTCAAACAAGCAGGAAAGCCAGGCTTGATCACAGGTTTGGTAGTGCTGTATTTCAGCCACCAGGTGGCTATCTCGTTCTCCTGTTTTATATCAAAGATGACTGTGTTGTCTTTCATTCTTTGCTTGAGGTTAGAGCGTGGGTGGCAAGCAGAGGCCGCATGTGCGCTCAGCTCCTTTTGGGCTTGAGGGTCCAAGAGGACCTAGAGCTGAGCCAGAGCCATGTGGCTCGAGTCTGGATCGAGCTTTGAGTGACTTGCCCCCTTCTAACAAATGGCAGGCTTCAGCAGGGGCGGCCTAAGGCATGTGCAAGCTGTGCACCTGCACAGGGCCACCAAGCCAATATATATCCTTAATATAATATTCCTCTGACGATGGATACATATTTGCGTGGCGGCCCCTTGCAGGGATTTGGCGGCCTCCGGCTCTATTTCACTTCCAAACAGCCTGACCTCCCCGCCCCTCTTCACTGGCATCTGCGCCTGCGTTCCTCCGGGGGCCCCCTACCCACGCTCCCTGCCCAGGGCCACCATGAGCCTAGAGCCAGACCTGGCTTCAGTTACTAATCTATAAATAAATTCGGTTGGAGGAACCTAGGGTCCTGAAGGTGCAGACTTGAGTTTTAATCCCCTCCCCTGCTTCACTCTTGTGACAGCCCCAGAAGACAGCTATTGCCATGGGGATAAGAGAGTCTCCACAGGAGAATCTGGATGGAATTTTTATGTTAAATGTACTTAATATAGCGCAACAAATCACCCCTGAAGCGGTATTTCAGCACTGCGGCGCAGAACAGATAAAGGGAGGGACTGGAGGACAGAAGAAATTAGAAAAGCCAAGTTTAAAAAAGTTTTTTAAACCGGCATAGTCGAGCCAGGCCCAGACATGCAGAGGTTGTTTATTCCAATGGTGTGGGCCAGGATGGAGGGAATATCGGCCGCTGTATCTGACTGTGAGATTGCGGAAGGAATAAAGCAGAAGCAGGTCTTTTGATCTCAGATTTCTTGTGGGGAGATAGTATCATGGAAATACACAGGGCCCCTGGTCAATGCACGAGTAGCTCATTCTGTCTAGGGTTTTACTTTGTATTTTGGGACTTGTGGGGTTAATTTTATACTGGCATCGGCAGGACTACAGATCCAAGAAAGCAGAGAAAATCCTAGCCTGGATGAGCTACTCACTCATGGCACTGGGAAACTTGCAAATTCAATTAATTGGCAGAGAATGTGAAGTTACGGCCAGAGATGCAGACATTTGACCTGAGAAGCACGTTTGAATACCTGCCATTGGCTCAACATCATGGACTTCTGGGCAAATCACTAAAATCTACAAGTACCTAAAAAGAAGAGGAATTTGACCTTGTCTAATGTCACTAGTGCTCCTGTAAAGCATTCCGGTGCCCTTTGGCCAAGTTTGCGCATTATAAAACTGCAAAAAAAAAGCATTAAACCTACTCTACCAGTATTCTTCTTTACCAGGTACCATATTGATCACTCTTCCCTGTCCTGTATTTGATGTCTTCCTTCCACACCTATTCTTTAATTTGACTGCTGTGCTGTTTATGGTGTACTATAAATACATTCAAATAGTGTGTTATGCTGGAGACCGTTTGCAGAAAGGTAGCACACTCCTCCATGGGCATACTTGGGTGGTAAGGAGTTTGTGTTTGATGTGCGTCTGTGGGATATTATGATGTTTTTTGTAAGAACTACAGTTGTACTCTTTTGGTGTTTTTGTCGCTTTTGTTTTTAATGTAATGAAGTGCAAGGTGTGAGTGACAAGTCGCTTACGGTTATAAAGTGTTAGTATGGCTGTAAAAAGTATGTGTGACTGCAGTGTGGCCTGTGTTAGAAGTGTGTCAGTGTTGTGCATGTATGGCAGAGGGTGCACATAGGTGACACTTCAAACATATAACTGCGTCGATGTGGGGGGGGGCAAGTGAGAGACAGCTACATATGTGATTGTGCCTACCATCCTTCGGGTGATTGCTTACATGTAAAGGTGGATATAATTGTGTCGCCCATTCCTTCTAGTGATAAGTGTTGTTTTTTTTTATGTGGATTGCGGAAGGAGCATTTTTGGATGAGCCAAGTCTTTGCTATGTCCCTGAATTCCAGATTTTCTGAACGTTTCTTGTCCTTTCCATGAGACAATTTCAACATTTTGCTGTTAATATATGGAAGGATGTTCCACCGATAACGTTTCTTCTTTCCAGTAGCGGCCGGCCTGGTTCGCGGGTGGTGAGGCGGTGCGGAGGTGCAGTGTGGGGGTGGGGGGCGCGAGGGGGGTGTTTGGAGGGAATGGTGCACAATGTAAGATATTTTTTTATTTTTTAATAGACACTTACCTTGCCGCGCTGGGTCCCACTTCTCTGCTCCTGCTCTCCTCATCAGACTCGAGTCACAGGAAGCACAGCCAGGCTCCTCTGACCAGTCACAATGCTGTAATGCAGCATTGTGATTGGTAAGCACCACGGCTCCCCTGACCAATCACAACACTGCTATGCAGCGTTGTGATATGGTCTGAGCGCCATGATTCCGTGCTCAGTGGGGGCCTGGACATGTTCTCCATGCAGGCTGTAAAGCAGCGTACATTAGGAACAGGGAAAGTGTGCATGACTGGGCCGGTCAAACAGTCATATGCACTTAGGAGTGGGCCATCCACTGCTACCCTGCCCTGCTCCGAGAGCAGAGCAGACCCACCCACCCACTCTCAAAGCAGCAGGAAACTTAGAATGATAATAACTCAAAGTTATTTTATGTTTCCTTTACTTTGCACTGCTTAAAAGCAGTGGGGCGACGCTCCTCCGCCATAGGGGAGGTGCTGCCCCTGCAGTTCTTTCTTAAAGGGCTGGTGAGATGGGAAGTATGTCTAGAGCAAAGGGTTCTCTTTCCAGCTTTACTTGAATAAAGGATGAGCTCATGAGGTAGATTCTTGAAGCGGACCATCTGGCACTCTGCAGCAAATGGAGCACTTGGAGGACAGATGAGATGTGGTCCTGTAAATGAAAGTGTGATTGTTATCTTGCTGCTACATTTCGGACTTTTAGCAGTCTTTGAAGCAGGGAGAGAGGGTTCCTAGATAGAGTAGGTTTGCATTGTCAAGACGAGACAGATACTGCAGAGGAATGGATGAAACAAACAAATCTTTAGGTACCCACGCGTCAGAGCGGAAAGTTGATCATGTAAATGAGAACAACAAAATAACACTGGATCTGTTGGAGAGATCGGTGGAGATACAGTTAAGGATGCTACTTCAGATGGCAAGTTCTTCTAATCTTAGTGGAAAGAAATGGTGGGGATGTTTTCATATGCAGCAAACCGGTCGTCTTCATAATGATGGTCTCAGTGGGCTGGATGGTGGTGTCTTCCTTCCAACATTTTGCTTTAGCCACAAGGTAATCTGTAATGGTATTACATAGACCTTGAGACTGAGGCTTATGTGTAGCAAAAAGGGACATTGCTAGTAAATGGGGAACCCAAAGCCCTCTCCCCACAAAAAGCCAGTGGGAGATCGGCATGGCGGATTGCATGGAAGCAGAAAGGGTGGTATATGAGTTAAGGGGTTGCCTGAGGAAATTTCAGAAGGTGTGGGGATAGTGGCAAGCCTATCACAATCTGGCCTGGGAGGCAATGTCCTCTGGGACTACCGCAACGCGTGCTGGAGTCGAGGACATGCAGGGAATCGATGGTGCAATCCGGGTTGCAGAATTTATTGAGGATCATAGGTATTTCCTTGGGAGAACATTTGCTTGGAATGGTGTAACCTTTTTTTCCTTCCTAATGCATGATTTGTAGAACTTCTTGAATCATTGGGATATGTTTATATAGAACAAGCTTAGCTATAAAGCACTTCCAGTGGGAATACAGAACAGAAATAGAGAGGACCAAAATAGCAATAATGACTAGATTGAAACTTCCTGTAATAAGAACTCAGATAGCTTCTAGTATTTCTGTTAGCAGATGTCTGCTGTCCACCCTTCAAAGTGACAATTTCCACATCTATATCCACTAACATAAATATCAACACTTTGATTTTTTGTCTATTTCCTTTAAACACTATTTAAGGACAAAGCTCCAAATCACAGTGTGGTTAAGCTGTCATTCCTGTCCAATACATTTCTTCTGAGTAGCCCTGTGTTTCTCCTGCAGGTAATCTGGTAAACATGCCAGTCAAATTTAAGAGCTCCAGTTTTAACTGGTCAGTTTTTCACCAGAGCTGAGCTCTGATTACTCCAGAAGACCAAAAGTGTGCCTTCATTCTGAAAGAGGATACAACAAAGTGGTGAATTAATGTCAGCCGCTTACTTCAGTGCGATTCTTTAAGTGCAACTGGTATGCTGAGACGTGGATCCTGTGCTTACTGTTGCACTCGAACTAAGCTGCACCTGACTGATTAGCCCCAATCAGAGCAAACACGATCTTGGGCTGTATGTTTTCTGGTTTGGGCCAGTGGGGTAACATAATTCCCCGCAGCCCCCGCTGCACTCTGCATGGGCAGGATCCCCTGGCCTGAGACCTACTGACTGGGACTAGAGGAAAGGGGGCCCCCTCCATGTACTTTGCAGGGGGCCTCCCTCAAGATTCGTTATGCCAATGGTTTGAAGAGGAGATGACTTGGGAGTTTAGGCAGGATGTTTCTGTTAGAGCAGGACCAAGGCTGATTGCATATAGATGAGCCTAATCTGAGGTGGCATGGTAAGCAAAATAATGCTGGATTGGGATGTGGCCAAGTAAACACCAGTGGCTAAGATTAAGTCAAGCATTGCATCCATTGCTGTTTTGTTTACATCAGTGCCACACACTAAGTGTGACAGGCATGAAATGCTTAGGTCTCATGTAGGCGTGCTACTCGAACAAAGCTGTACTCGACTGATGAGCCCCAATCAGGGTGAAACCGGTCTTGAGTTGCTTGTGTCCCGGTTCAGAGAAGTAAAGTAAAGTCCACATTTGTAAAGCGCACAATCACCCGTAAGGGTCTCTAGGCGCTGGGGGCCGTCGGGAAGATTAAGCGAGCTATTGCCCAGAGTCACATGGTGCTGGGCTAACCTGCCGCCAGAGCCGGGGATCGAACCGTGGTCCCCAGATTCCAGCGTCAGTCGCCCTGGCCGCGGCGCCACACCTCTTCCTCGAGAGGACCTTACTTTGCAGTTCAGGCTGGACTGTTTCTACTGGAGGAGAATCAAGGATGATTTTCATAAAGCTGTGCTTATTCAGAGGTGGCATGCTGAGCAATTATGCAATTACTGAGCAATTACCAGTGGCTGAGATTAAATCTAGCATTCCATCCATCGCTGTTTTTCAGTGTACAGCATTGACTATCCTAGGACCCGTAGGATCATACTTATATAATGAAACATTGAAACTACAAGCCCCAGCATGGCAAGAGCTATGAGCTTTTGTAAAAGGAGAAATGGCTGGCACCCAGTGGTCCCTGAGGGAGCCCAGCGTGTCCGGGACGTTGTACATGATTTTCTTATATATTTGGGAAAGGGCCGTATCTGGCACAGGGTGGAGCAGCAGCCTGTCTCCATGGGGGAAGACTCTTCCATCTAAGCCTCCCCCCAAGCAAATGTACATTCAGTGGGTGTACCACATGTAGATATCAATAGTATTCCGAGTTTGCCTAGTGGATCTCCACTTGTAGCAACTGAAAGGGCAAGGGCTGCATCCCCTTGTAAGCATCTCCCAATCGGTCAATGTCTAATATCTCCCAGCGTGAGAAGCCCACCAGGCCACCCACTTCCAAAAGCAGATCACCGTCCCACTGAGGGGTTTACTCCGTCACCTTCCCCGCTAATCCCTGGAATTCCAGGGCTGCTGATCACGCCTCTACCACTGTCTGAGTATGTACCTGTAAGGTCTGTCTCCACCCTTTCTTGTAAAGTAGCACAGAGTAGTGCCTGGGGCCCATCACCTCTCTATCCACCCACAACGCTGGCTCCTAGCTGTCGGTATATACTCACTCATTTAATACCATGAGTTGAGAGGCCCAATAGTTTTTTAAGGATTTCGGGGACAGCCTGGCCACCATCATACACTCCCCTCTGGAGCCTGTAAAGAACTATTCTGGCACTTTCACTGTCCCAGAGAAGAAGACGTACTTCCTGATCTAGTTTGTAAAAGAAGGCCCACGGCACAGTAAATGGTGTATTTTGCAGGATGTATAAAGATCGAGGTAGGGCCACCATTTTATACAGAGCCGCTCTGCCCATCAGGGAAAGCGGCAGCATCCACCAATGATTGAGATCACACCAGGACTTTATTTAAATTCCTTCACAAAACTCTGTGGCATCTCACATGACATATATGCATAAATAGGCAAATCCTGCTACCTCCACCGGCATCACAGTTCCCTATGGCACGTCTGGTACCCCACCCACCAGGGGGTACATGTATGATTTGTCCCAATTAATATGGTAACCGAAGTGATCTACAAAAAATAAAAAAACACCTACAAACACTCTAGTGATTCACATGCGTGCATTGGTCAGGTACAGCATCTGCGTATAGAGATATACGCTCCTCCCAATCACCCATACCGCTAATTCCCCAAATGTTCAGGTGGTTACAAACCCAGGCAGCCAGCGCTCCAGTGCGAGCACGAAAATCATTGGGGGCAGATGGCATCCTTGTTAGGTACCTTTGCTCAGGTTGAAAGCCCGCAACATCACACCACTAACTCTGATTCTCGCCACTCCTTTCGCATAGAGCGGTTGGACCCAGGCACAGAATGTAAGGCCAAAATGCAGACAATGTAGAACATCAAAAAGGTAGTCCCACTTAAAACTATCAAATGCCATTCTTGCGTCAAGGGAGAGCACCACCGCCAGATCTGGATGGGATTCCCACGTTATGAGCAATACACAATACAGATTGAGCCGCATTCCTCTATGGGGCATAAAACAGACTGGTTCCGGTGGATTATCATGATAATTACTTTGTGATGCCTAAGTGGCAGCACCTTGCCTAGAACCTTCGCATCGACGTTTAGTAAAGATATGGGCCAAAATTACTAGCATTCAGTCAGGGATTTGTGTTTCTTGGGGAGCAGTACAATAGTCGCAATGTGTTGATCAAGTGGCAGTTCCCCTTCCCTCAGCATATCCCAGAACATTGCCAACATATGTTGTGATACTTTCGTGGACATTCCTATGGATAATTTGACCTGGGGGCCGTGTGGACCCACAGCCAGCCTTCCCGGAGTGTAAAGTCTTCAGGGCAGCTAGGAGCTCATTCTCAATAATATCCCCGTCTAGGACCTCCCTGTTTTCATCCGAAAAAAGATTGGAACTTAATGTCTTTGAGGAACTCGATGCAGTCATCTGTCATGACTTAAGAAGTGGATGTATGGGAGACCTCATAGTAAGACGTGAAGGTGTCTGCAATCTCAGGTGCGGATCCCTGGAGTACACCAGCACTATCTTGTATCACTTTTCTTCAGCTACGCCATTAGTCTTTTTACCTTATTCCCAACTTCATATAACCGGCACTGGGTAGCCAGTGCATGCATCCTGGTCGATCCCTCCGAAATCTCACGGAACACGCTTTGCTTGAGAAAAAGCCTGTGGCCCCAGCTCCCCATCAGCCTATCAAAACTTATACGTTCAGGTTCTTGGATCTCCGTTTCATCTAAGTCAGTCTGTTGATCTGTCTTTATTCCAGCGATCATAGAGATTGCCTGTTCCCCTATAACTGTCTTAAATGCCTCCTGCATAACGCTGGAGGAATCGACAGTACCCACATTGTCACTGAACTAGTGTTCTGCCACTCCCTTAGTTGTACCATCTTGGTCCTGTCTTTGAAATAGCACGGACCAATTTGGGACACCACAACCTGACCAGGCGTCTGACCACTAAATGTAGCCTCTTCTAGGGAGTGGTCGGAGATAATCTAGTCGAGAGTTGCTGGAGTGTGCCACTGAGTAGAAAGTATACTGCCGCAAAAGAGGGTTGTGTTCCCGCCACAGGTCGACCATGCCGAAAGTGTCCATAAATGCTGGCAGAAGAGAGGCTCTAGCATCCGCCTCTACCTGGTTTGCTCTGTATGTTATAGGGTCCATTTCAGCCTTCATGTTGCCCCTCAAGATGAAGACGCCCAGTAGCAGTCCCACTATCATGGAGCCCAGTCCACGTAATGTCTGTGTTTACATCCTCAGCTTGTTTCAGGGGGAGCAAGGATTTAGAGCATGCCCCTGTGAATTACCTGTCTGTGCCACAAACCTCTCAGAGGGGTCGTATTACGTGTTTTGTGGATTATATGGGAGTTATATTTTTACCAATATTCCCACCACTCTCGTGAAGTCGTGAAGCCTGCATGTGTTGTCAGGGTCAACCACATCCTATCTAGTGCCCGGTAGTGAATGCCCTTCAGATGGGTCTCTTGTAACAATCCTATGTGTAGGGAGTGTCTTTTTAAATATTGCATCACCATGGCTTTTTTAACCTTACTGCCTGGTTCATTTACATTCTAGGTTATCACCTTTAAAGTGTTACGGAGCGGTGATTCACCCTTTAGAGGGGGATTGGGTGGATAGTGCCTAGATGCCGTATCTACCTCATAAGAAGTAACTTCCAGTGTTTGCACCCCAAAGCTGTAACACCAATTCAGGTCTGTACCTCCCTGCCGCTGAAACAAAGGATGGTTAAACATAAATCAAACTGAAATAAGCAATAGCCCAACACCCCCACCCATCCCCCTGCAAAGCAGGCTATGAACTGCCCACCACCCCAAAATCCAGAGCACCTATCGCCCTATCAACAACATAACTATAATGAGAACGTGGTTTGAAGACGCCTGTAAGGAAACCAGTGTGCATTCATTATATCCCTCAGTATAACAAAATCGGTGTAATTGCTGCGCACCAGGAAATAGCAATTGTGTGTCATCACTTGCAATCAATTATTGTGACTGTTCCACGGTCCCACCATTTAGACTGGGTGCACCATAAGTTACCCATAACCTACCATCGCACAGTTACTCCATGCCAGCGTCCCCCCCACAGTGGTCAGCCCGTGAGGAGCACCAGCCGTCTCAGTATCGTTTCTCCTTCACTGTGCCCTGATTCTGATTCTTTGATGCCCGACAATCCCATGCCTCCTCCAATGTCCCAAAGTGCCAGGCTTTGCCCTCAGCAATGACCCGGAGGCTGGCTGGGAAAAGCATCATGTACTTCAGTTCTGCTTCATGGAGGGCTCGCTTTGCTTCCATTAAACGGTGTCACTGTTGTTGTATGTAGAGCCTGGGAAAAAAACGAATTGTTGAATTATCAAAAAGCACATCTCCCTTCACCCATGCCACCTGACAAAATCGCATTGTGATCCCTGTGGTTGAACACACTTGCGGTGATGGTTCTCTGAGGCGCGTGTTTTTGGCAAGGGGACAGGCACTTTATGAGCTCGCTCTATTGTAAAGAATTTGGAGAGCCTCTTCGGTTTGAGTTCTTTGGTTATGAGCTCTTGCAAGAAGAGCATAAACTCATGGTCCTTCCACTTTCTCTGGTACCTCATCACCCGGATGTTATTGCATCTGGCCCTTCCTTCTTGGTCCTCCAGCCTTGCCGCCATCAGTCCATTTTCTTTTACCAGGCATTGGACCCTCTCTTTGAGGGACTTTGTGACTACTTGAAGAGAGGCAATGTTGGTTACTGCTTTCAGCACTTTCTCAGACATTTTCTGACAATCTGCCTAAAGGAGAGCAACATCTAATGTGACAGCATCAAGTTTTGGTTCTTTCGTGCCTTTCAAGTCCTTTATGGCTGCCATTATTTTTTGCAAGGAGGGCTCGTTGTCAGGTGCATACCCTCTCTCCTGCGGATCGTCTGCAGGCACTCCCGCTCCCACCTCAGTGGACAGGTCAGGGAGCGCCACCGCTTTGGACGTGTACCACGTCCCCCCACCATGATGGAAGGTATGAATTCTTGCATTCGTAGATGTTTGCATTTAAATGTCATAACTTATACTGGGTTTCTCCAAACAGCACATTGCATTCTGTGAGATTTAGTGCCCCTTTTCACATTAAATCATCCTGAATTCAAAGTCCTGTTGCTTGAAAGCCAGGATTGGTTAGAGCCAAGAGTGTATCTGATTCTGTTAGGCTGGGGGCTGTGTGTTGAAGATATCCCAGCAATCACCACCACTCTATAAACAACGAAAAAGGATGGTGTGACCAGTAGGTGGAAGGACATTGGTTTTGTTCGGAGCATAGAATGTTGGACTTGGGAAACATTCAGGAAAGCAACCATGCAAAACTGGCCTGAAAAGCTCCCCATTGTATCCGCCTGGAGCAAAGAGTCAAGCTCAGGACCCTTTGCATTGTCCATAATAACAACTTGAGAAAAGGGAACAGCTATATGCAAAATCTAGCTTCTCCTTACTCTCTAGTCGGGATCTTTTGATCAACTAGCCTTCACCACATCGAACAAAGGATTGCTCTTGGCTTCCAAGGCCTCATTCTTTGAAATATATTCAATTCTATCCTCAGAGCAGAAAAAAAACAATTCAAGTTCACATAACTCTTGAAGATAGAACTCATTAGGCTCGTCTTCCAGTGGCGGTGGTAGGCTAATACTGGACAAAGGTC
The DNA here is from genome assembly GCF_964261635.1 of Lissotriton helveticus. NCBI lineage: Eukaryota > Metazoa > Chordata > Amphibia > Caudata > Salamandridae > Lissotriton > Lissotriton helveticus. The sequence goes on from NC_136065.1 coordinate 1,916,052,076, forward strand.
CCAGAACTCGCATTCGGTGAGACTCTACTTTCACTTGGATCTTCTGAGTCAGTCCTTTCTATTGTTTTCTCTACTACAACGGTCTTGAGTGATTGTAAGGTGGCATGGTGATATATGAAACTGTGTAAATAAATAAACGAGCAGGTGACAGGTTCCATAGCTTGATGAGATAAAGTCCCTGTAATAGAACAATGTGGGTGTATTTTATGTTTGGAATGTGATTACAAAAACTTATTGTAAGTCCGAGACTAGGCAGAGCACTTTACAGAACTTTGGGCCATATGTAGGTAATTTGTGTTTTGCGATTCTCAAATTGCGATTTTTAGGGAACCGCAATTAGAGAATCTCAAAATGCAATGTAGGTAGGATTAGCCAAATTTTTTGCGAATCCCACTTATTCCTTATTAGCGAATCGCAAATTGAGAATCGCAAATTGAGAATGTCTTCCCATTCATTACTATGGGCTAAAATGCCCATAGGAATGAATGGGAAGACATTCTCAATTTGCGATTCTCAATTAGAGAATCGCAAATTGAGACTGCAATTTCAGGGTTGTAAGGGTGTCAATAGGACACCCTTTTGCACCCCTGAAATTAACATGTGTGCACATGTGGCCTACATACATGCCCTAAGGGCATGTATGTGACCCACATGGCACTTTGGAAAATGGCATAAATTGCATTTTTCAAAGAAATCGCAAATTACCACCAACCTGAAGTTGGTGGTAGTTTGCGATTCCTTAAATGCAATTGCAAAATAAGGAATCACAAATTTTGCGATTCCTTATTTTGCATATGGGTTTTTGTGTGCTACATAGCACACTGCCCTAATTGCGATCGCAAATGCTGAAACTCTGAGAATTTCAGCATTTGCGAGCGCAATTAGGCTTTCTACATATGGCCCATAGGTATTTATCGCAAATTAAATGTGTTGAACATTCAGAAGTGCTGTGTATGTGGGGAAAGCTGAAACCGGAATATAGAAACTGGAAACTGATGACTGTCTAGGGTAGACCTATGTCATTGCAACATAACTTTTGGTTCACAGTTCCAGAATATACATGTCTCTTGCTTCCCACAACTATCTCTGCTGTGGAAATGTCTGCCTATACTATGTCTATGGCTAGGAAAACAAAACAAGTGATGGGAGCAGTACTTGAATTAAGCTGAGCCACTGGTAATTAATTTGGGCCGTATCTCGGTATATTGTTTATTCGTTCACCATGCCATCTTAGACAAGACCCAGCCATATGCAAATCAATCTTGGTCGTGCTCGAGTATGAACAGTCCAGCCCAGACCGTCAGATCAGGTCCAAAACAAATAAAAGCAACCCCATACAGGTGTTGGCCTAGTTGGGCCTCTCTTAGTTAAGTATAGCCTGAGTCATGTTGCACAGTAGGCAAGAGACTCATTTCTGGGCATACTCTTCTAGCATTGCTCCAATTAAAACACATCCTGATGGGTGGGATGGGTGAGTTAATCTCAGCCACTGTAATTACTCGGGCTGCATCTCAGCCCATTGTTTTTTTGCCCTCCTGTTTCACAACACTCTCCAGCAACAGCAAAAGATGCAATCTAGCATTGCCAGAATCGAATTTTAAGAACAAATAAGTGCATAAAATATACATACAATGATTAAAAATAGATGTGAAAGCCAGATGATTCATACTAAAGAGAGACAACTGGGATCCCTGAACAGGTATGTAAAGCATCCTGCTAATGAGGGAAAACTGGGAACCTTGAACAGGTATGTAAAGGGCTTTAAATAAAGACACTCCCTGGGGGAGGGGTGACGGGCCATCCGAGTTCGAGGATAGCCACCCTCTTGGAGGAGTCCCAGACTGAGCTCTGTTCATCTGCTGTTTGGCCTTAGAAGCGCCATTCTGAGGGTTTAGGAGGAGAGGAGTGAATGGAATGTGCACCAGGGCTCAAGGAGGCGATTACCCTTGTGACCATCCAACGTGTCTACTGCCATTGAATGCTGGGGCGCACGTAACATTGTGCTGGCGGTGGCGAGCTGGGCTACTTTCCTAAGGTGTGACGGTGAAGCACTGAGTTGGCGCCAGATACGAAAGTGGGAGAGTTTACATTTGTGTGGGCATGGTGTAACCAAAACTGCAGATCTTCTTAAGGGGCCGCTCAGATGCTGTGGTCCTGCTCTGTGGTTAAGGTCATCTCTGTGGGTTTCACTATGCACAGTCCTAATAGCATTCACTATGGAGCTAGCGGTGTGACCTGGAGAAGCAGTTCTTGAGTGTGGGAGCCTGACTAAAGCCAAAACCAGGATGGACGGGAAAAAAGGAAGTTGTTGATTTCACTGAATCTGAGACACAGGAAAAGGTGGTGATTTCTACAGAGTAAAGGGTCCTTCCTCAGTCCATTTATGTACTGAGAATAGACCTACATGACCAGTAAGGGCCGATTGAAAAGGTGGTAGCAAAGGCCTAATTTATAGAGTAATACACGTGCAAAGGTTAAAGGAAGTACAGAGGTCTTCTATCTGCATTTGTGAGGGTTACCTATCTGAAACTGTAAGTGGATTGGAGGAGCTAGAATTGTTTTGGAGTACTGACGTTCATGCGCTGACAGAAATGGATGACCAACAAGGTGTTGAACAACCAGCAGAGAAATACACACCTCAGTGCCCTGGGTGTGCCCGCAGAGGACCCTCAACGCCATCTCACAACCTGCGTCTGAAAAGTCCTAGCTAGACTTTGAGCTTGCACAGAGAGGAAGCACTTGAGATCAATCTGCATGCTTACACACTTACCATGAAAAAGGGAACACCTGAAACTAATGTGGGAATTGCGGTAATGGCTGTGGTAACATCTGCAGAGTGTGTAGACAGACCTCAAGAGCAGCAGTGAAAGTTAAAACAGTGGTGATGAATGAGAAATAGGTGTCGCTCTCCCAGATTTAACCAGGAAAAGGGAGCTTCTGACTACCAAGTAAGAATTGGTAGAGAACGTTGACCAAGTTTAGGTGGGCTTCAAGCGCATCTGAAAGTGAAGCACAGAGGGAAGAGATTTCTATTCTCCCAAGTACACACATCATGAGCATTTTTACAGAGCCAGAGCTTGGACAGAAAACCTGTGTGATCTATGGAGCAACTGCGACCATATCTAAGATACACCAGGATCACTGGGCGGACAAAAGACTGAATGTGCCCTGGGTTTTTGGAAAATCTCTCCTAAGTGGGGTGGGCAGGGCTGCTCTTCTTGAATTGTTCACTGAACACTTGTCACTCCTCTAACCAAATTTACTCTTTGCATTATTGATTGCTACTTTGTATTCTGAGGAAGAGCATATTTTGAATATTATGGTAGCTGTGCTCAGTATGTGTTCGTAGCGCGACTCACCAAGCTCGCCTGTTTGCAGTTGGTGGCAAGTGTTTGCTAAAGTGTGGTACTTGTAAATTATTAATAGTTTTTTTTGTAAAGTCAACCTGCTGATATATAGATTTTAACCTAAATACATTTTCTACTTTTCCTGAAGCATACAAAATGAGCTGCAGTGTACTTCTGTTTAGGGATGGGCAGAACTCACAGAGTTTCAATCTGCGGTGTTCCACGGAGTTACATAAAAACTCCCCAAGATTCCGCGGAGTTCCGGGAGCTGGTAGAATCGACAAGTTGTGCAGATTTTTGGAGCCGGGACCTTGCTTCACGCATGCAAAATCAGGGCTAATGGCACAACGCAGTGCCAGAGGGCACTGCTTCTTTGCTGCCACTCAAGTAGATTTTCTACTCATGCGGCAGCTTTCGCACCGTGAGCGACAGCTTTCTCACTGCGAACGGGAGAGACTGCCTACGACAGCCGCGTTAAGAAAACCTTAGCTGGTGCCATCCTAGCACTGGAAAATCACACTAAGGCATGCCAATTCTCGCTCGCGCTGGCAAATTCAACGTTGGCTAGCTGCTAACGAGAAAAAACGAATCCATGCAGAGGTTAGAAGAGTTTTACCCGAACTTGGCGTTACAAGCGTAACGCAGAGTGGGCAAAACTCTGCAAGCTCCACTGGCGCAGCAGAATTTATCACCCACTCCTACTTCTGTCCTGCTCCCGCAAACAACAGAAAAGCTTCCCAGCGAGGGACCATTGATACCTCCTGTGGTCTTCACCTCCTCATAACGCCCCGAAAAAAGAAGGATATCTTGTCATTGTGGACTTGTGAGCCTACAAGTACCTGATTAAAAAAATACACAAGTGACATGATTTTGCACTTTTTTTGCACAAAATGAATCTTTGTATTCAAACTGGATGCAAGGATGTATTTCACGCTTAAAACATCATAAATTTGCCTAATTTCCACCGTGTAATTACATGATTTTTACCCAAGGTTACTTGCCACCAGAAATGGAATGCTTCAATCTTGTTTTTTTCTTTACAAATCACTGTTTTCATTTGTCTTAGCTCAGTTGGATAAATTGAAGTAAAGCATGACTACACTACCCAAATCTTTTGTTGTTAAACTAAACTCCACGCCTGGAGCCATAGTCCTTGCTGACATCGAGTCATCAAGTGCCAATTGAATTCATTAGCACGCGCCTAGGGGTTCACTCAGCTTTAGTTGAAAAGCTAAATGACGCTGAGAGTACGCTGGGTGCACTAGAAAGGGAGGCAGCGACAAGCAGCACAAGCAAAGACGCACTACATGAAGCTCACATACGATAGGCAGAACTTCTGGAAGAACTACGTGTAGTAGGCTATCGCTTATACACACAAAAGTAACATGGAGAGGAAGACAGAGCAGGCCCACTCCTTGCCAGACTTATCAAGGATACACCGGTGATGTCTCACATCCTCGAAATTAACACCCAAGAAGGCACCACTGTCAATACCCAATTAGAGATCAATGCAGCTTTCAAAACTTATTACGAGGAGTTATATGCGGCTCCAATAGAACCCTGTGAAACTGAACACCAGTCTTTCTTTGCAGGACTGCATTTCCCGCAGTTGTTAGATGACCATAAAAATAAATTAGAGAAACCCATATCAGAAGCGGAAATAAAAACAGCAATTAAGGCCCTACCCCAAAACAAAACTCCTGGACTTGAGGGGCTCCTGGTAGAATGTTACATAGCATACGCGACATTACTAGTTCCCCATATACGGAGGCTGTGTCATGCCTCTTTGGAGTCTGGTTCTCTCGCCCCTACTACGCTGCAAGCATTAGTAGTCTCGCTGTTAAAACCGGGCAGGGATAGTACAGACATGTCAGGGTATCGACCCCTTTCATTACTAAACACAGATTATAAGATTTTGAGTAAAGTATTAGTGAATCGATCTCAACAATTCATTCCACACCTCATACACAGGGAGCAGTGTGAGTTTGTACCAGGAAGGAACACGGCCCTTGATATTCGAAGGTTACATCAACTCATGACACGATCAAACTCCAATACCAACACACAGGGATGCATATCAATGGAATTGCGTCAAGTATTTGATTCACTGCATTGGAACTATATGCTTCACACTCTCCCAAAATTTGGGATCCCGGATAAGTATTTGAAATGGGTACCCTCCTGTACACACACCCCACGACACGTGCACATACAGGGACTCATATCTCCGGACAATATGCAGTAGCATGGGGTACGAGACATGGCTGCCAGCGGATGTATGACGTTACAACGTATACTTTTACAACGCCTACCTTTACATCGCAAGTTTTACAACGCATACCTTTACAACGCATAGTGCTTTTAGGCGCTGGATAGTGAATAGTTTAATTTACTATTCCAACTCCAGTCCCCGTGGATAGTAGGGAAGGTGTTGGATAGTACATTAAACCTATTCCCTATCCTAGAGCGCCCCCCAGCGCAATGCGTTGTAATAGTTTGCGTTGTAAAAGTTGCGTCGTAAAGGCACTGCGTGGTAAAAGTTGCGTTGTAAAGGATGTATACCCTGCCCGCTCTCACCTCTGATATTCATCCTTGCTCTAGAACCGATTCTCCTCAAAATCCATACATTATGCGATCATGCACCAATCCCTACAATATTTCATAATTTCCAATCGCTGTCAAGGCTTTCTATAAACAACACCAAATCCTATGCATACTTCTCTACTGATGTAACGCAAGCTGACCCGATACGGTTTGGCCAATGGACATTTCAAAGAGCGACAGTTACTTTTAAATATCTTGACATTTACATATACACAGAGGTGGCAAACCTGCTAGATGGCAACCTGACTCAGACGATTACAACACTAAGGGCCCGATGTAGGTCACCAAATACCGGTCGGTAACGGCCAAATTCGGCCGTTACCGACCGGTATTTGGTGATTGAGATGTAGGGGCAAATATTTTACAGATTCAGTAAATTTACCTAATCTGTAAATTTACCGATTCTGTAAAATACCGAATCGGTAATTTTACCGATTCGGTAAATCCCAGATGTAGGTAGCACTGTTTACAGTGCTGCAGGCCTTCAGAATTCGGTATTTTATCACCCAATACAATTGGGTGGTAAAATACCGAATTCAGGTGTACATGCACATCTGTGCATGTACACCTGTGCCATGTGACACACAGACATGCCCTTAGGGCATGTATGTGTGCCACATGACACACAAGCCTGGAATTGGGGTGCTACAGGGTGTCAAAGTGACACCCCGTTCACCCTTGCAGGATTCGGTATTTACCGATTCGGTAAATACCGATTCGGTATTTCCCATTGATTCCTATGGGCTTCAAGGCCCATAGGAATCAATGGGAAATAGCGATTCGGTATTTACCGATTCGGTAAATACCGAATCGTACAGATTCGGTAATTTATTACCTACATCTGCCTGCTTCCGATTTACCGACTCTTAAATACCGAATCGGTATGATTCGGTATTTAAGAGTCGGTAAATCGGAATTACCTACATCGGGCCCTTAGAGCATAGATACAATTCTGGGCATCTCTGCCACTGTCTGCAATGGGCAGGATAGCTATTGCCAAAATGGTAATGCTCCCCAGACTACTTTATTATTTTACAAATTTACCACTAATGTTCCCAACACGTGTTTAAAACACTGGATACCTGACTGGTGGAATTGATATGGGGGCTGGGACGCCGATGTATAGGATTGTCAAAACTTCAGCTAGACACAAAAAGTGGGGGGTTGGCAGTCCCAGGCTTCAGAGCATACTGCTACGCAAGTCAATTACAATGGCTGGCGTACTGGATTGCAGGGCGTGATCTACAGGAGATTAACATGACTCGGCGTGAATGGGAACAGGGATGCTCCACAAACTTTTGTTGCCTAACAGCAAGCTCACACTGATTATAACCCCATTGTTAAAAGTGGCATTGCTATACTGGAAGAAGGTGTTGCGCTATGTGAAGGGGCAGATTCTGTTTTCCCCCAATATTACACTACCGGGACTCCCTCACACAATGGGAATAGTAATGCTTTGACGTATATCTGTTTGGGCAGAAGCAGGCGTAGATACAGTTGGAATGCTAGTTACAGATGGCACACTAATGAACCATGACACATTTGTGAGGGAGCAGGGTGTACCAAATACATTATTCCTCTTTCATGCGCATATAATATGATATGTCAGAACCACATGGGCCCCTACAGGGACAGAACCCCAGACACACAAATAAGTACGCATGCAATATTTGATGGGCATTGGCAGTCACTTAACCAGGTGGTTATATCGTGGGATTCGAACACATGCTGAAATATCACTACAGACCCTACGTGACAAATGGACTATTGACATAGACATAGAATGAGGAAATATATTAGAATACCCGAAGAAGGTATAGCGAAATCCGAAGTTTAAGTTCATTCAGCTTATGATTGTACATCATGCTTACCTGACCCCTCACAGACGGAATATGATGTTTCCGAACGCAGCAGACGTATTCCCCCGATGTCAAGACTCCAATGCCAATTTAAAGCATATGCTGCGGGCTTACCAATGACTGACACAAAATGCTAACTAAGATTACAACAGGGGGAGGGGAAGAGCCATTTGAGTACTGTATACTGGGAGTGAATGCTAGAGCCAAGTAAGGAAGTCCCAAATACAGATTAGCTAACGTGGCACTGATATTAGCTAAACGAACATTAACCATGTGATGGAAAGCAGCCACGGCACCATCCGCAATGTGCTGGTATAATGAAGTGATCAGATGGGGTAAAGGTGAGAGTGCAGAGTTACAGAGAGAGGAACGCAGGGGATTGAGAAAAAAACTTATATCTATGGAATGGAATGCAATGCTGGAAGAATTTTTTAGCGACAGAGATGCAGACACTATAGAAAGTATGTTAGCTAAAGTTGCTCTTAGTGCAATTATATAGCACTAAGAGCAACTTTAACTAACATACTTTTTACCCGATAGAACCAATTTTTTGTTTAATTGAAACTCACCCAGGTTCTGAGGGACACAGGGTTACCCAATTTTTACCTAATCGACACTATAGAAAGGGCAAGGATAAACTGGTACTGTTACCAAACATAAACCGTAGTCTTAAATGATGAAAACAGGACAATGTAAGGACATATCAAGATCTAGGTATTACTTGTTGGAAATGTGCCACTAAACGTCACTGATACTTCTTGCTATGCTGATTGTAAATATGAACATGCACATGCAATGATGGGTCCATGGGGGAGGGAGGGATAGGGAAGTAGTCAGACTAGAGCATGTTGTAAAGGTAAGGACAAGCTGTGTGTACATCTGCATCGCTTATACTATGTTGTATATATGTAAGATGAGGCATGCTGGTAGATGCTATAACACTCTGGAATGGATACACACAACTGCATATTACTATCTACGATGTCTCAATACCCTAAAAATGATTGTGTATACTATAATGTGAACCACTATGTAACATATTAATGGCGATTTATAATTGCACATCACTATTTAGAGATGTTGTATCATCCAGAAAAAAATTATAAAATATGTGTTTTAAAAAAGTGCCAATTGAATGCATATCCTAGTATTTCAATATGGCGAATCTGGCTTACAAACATTTAAGTGTTGAACATAGGACTGGGGAAGAAACAATTCATGATTGTGTATGGGAAGAAAGGAGGGTCTGCTGGCATATGGGCCTAGCTGATGGAAGAAATGAAAGCTCCTTATCAGTGGTGTTCGAAGTGCTCTTCGAAGGGATCCATTTCCAGTTCCTCCCTTTTGAAAAGTGAAGGAGCCATCTTAATTTATGGCAGGGTGTTACCTTAAGGTAAAAAAGCCTTGTTTCCTGGTCTTGTCTGCTTTAGTCTGGAATGACTGAGACTCGGTGGCAATTAAAAGCAAGGTCACCTATTGTTAACGGCCTCTCCAAGGTGTATCCAGCTCTTCCACTGAAACAGCCCATTCTGGTTTCCTGCTGACGGGGAGGGTGGGGCAGCAATTCAACGCACCCTTGCACTAGTGAACACCCAAACTTAATTCAATTTTAAATTAGGCAACTGAGCCGGGAATTATTAAAGAACAGGAAGGAGGGGGGAATTTAATACAACCCCATGGTGCACCAGCACCACCCTTGCCGGGGGGAATAAGCGAGGGGCGTTGGGTTCATACAGTGATCGCTATGTGTCCTCAGCCAGGTGTGACTTGCTCATTCACTACAGATGGCTTTTGCATTCTTTCACTTGTAGAAAGCACGGTGCTAGCAATAGGAAAAGCACAACTACAGACACCAGATTGCACTTCTTACATGCAGAGACATTGTAAGGCATGGGCAAAGTAGGCAGGTGCACAGGGCCCCACCTTCGAAGAGCCCCCTAGTAAAGCAACCCACTTCTATCTCTTTCTCTAGCTCAAGTCTCTCTACCCATATCTGCCTACATCACAACTCTCTATGGGGCATATTAACAAGGCCTTTATCTCCGCTTTTCTGTCTTAAAAAGCCCAAAAAGTGGAGATAAAACTATCGCCCTGTTAACAAGAGGGTGCTAACATGCATAATCACATGTTAGCACCCTTTTTCCCGACGCCTCCCTTTGCATCTCTAATGAGATGCAAAGTGGGGGTCACTGGGCGTACCCCAATAGACTACCTTGTAAAATATCGCTGATGTTCACATCGCGAAATTTACAAGGCAGCCCACACGATTTTAGCACAGGTTATATTTAGTATAAACTGCAGTTTTAGCCAAAATCTAACGTCTTCTAAAATCCTGACTTCGCTATCCCTAACATAGGGGGTGGATTATGCTGATACGGCCACAGGGTCATATCAGCAAGGTTATTGCCGTTTTGCTGTAACAGCGCTGAAAAACCAGCGATGTTCCCTGCAAAACGGCGATTTCGCGCTATCGCTGGAATTTTTTATCACCCTGGGGAAACGCGTTGTTAATAACGCGCTACCAGGGCAATAAATTCCAGCAAAAAACAACAAGTGAGCTTTGCGTTATTTATCGCCATCCCTAGATAATATGCCCCTACCTTCCTGCCTCCCTTTCTCTAAATCACCTCTCTCATCTTCATATACTGACCGCATCCTTCTGTACCTCTTTGTAATTATCAATTTAATTTCCTAAAGTTTACTCTTGCACTCACCTCCCTCTGTCTACTTTACAGACCCCTCCCTCTGCTTTCCCTTAGTATCTACACCACTTGTCTCTACTTTACCTCTCTCTTTACCTCACTTATCACTGAATCCTCACCATTCTCCCGACCTCACTTCCTGGCAGATGCATCAACGAAAATACCTCCCGGTAAAACACCGAATCGGTAAAACAGGCCGATACCGAACCCAAAACCAGAAAATGCTATGCATCAAACAATAAATCGGAAAAAAATAAAGAATCGCTAAAATCCCCCGCGGTAAATTACCGAATCGCTAAACAGACAATCGGAATTACCGAACCCCAAAGCTGACTTCGGAAATACCGAATCGCTATTAACGAACCGCAATGGTATGCATGAAAAGTCGCTAATACCGAAAATCCCTAAAATCGCTATTTAGCATGAGCAAAATAAGGGGAATCACAATCAGGAGGTAAAGTTAACTGAAGGACAGAAAACAAATTCTAACCCCATCAGCAGGTGCTGACAATCAGTAACCCTTCATAAATGCCCTGGGAAACCCCACATGTCAACCAAAATGGCTGCCCTCTACGTGCTTGCTAGGAGGAGGAGGATCAACGCTCAGGCCCAGCGCAGGAGGATGATACAGGACAGGATCTTCAGGGTGCGCATCACTTTGCTGGGGCAGACCGAGGAACAGGTGTACGACAAGTATAGACTCAACCGTGCCATGATAATGCGCCTAATAGCAGACCTGGAACCATTACTGCAGCACGAGACCCGTAGGACCAATGCCATACCAGCCCATGTGCAGGTCCTATGCTGCCTGCACCTGCTTGCGTCTGGAAGCTTCCAGGGGGTAATAGCTGAGACTGGAGGCGTGTCGCAAAGTGCTTTATCACGATTCTTCCACCGGTTCCTAGAGGCCATGCTGACATTAATAAATTGCCACATCACCTTCCCCACAACCCCCCAGCAGCTGACCCGCACCAAACGGGAATTCTACCAGGTGGCACAATTCCCCCATGTCATCGGGTGTGTTGACTGCACGCATGTCCCCATCTGTCCTCCATCAGCCACCGAATACATATTCCGCAACCGGAAGTCATATCATTCTATCAATGTGCAGGTGGTGTGCAATGCCAAGTACATAATTACGGACCTTGTAGCCCAATTCCCCGGGAGCACCTACATATTCCGTCACTGTGGCCTCCACAGGCGCCTGATCAACGGTGAATTCGGAGAGGGACACCTACTAGGTACATATAGATGCATCATCGTACTCTCCATCCACTCCATCCCCACATGTATATTTTCATTCATGCTGATTACCATTCTCTCCCCATCCTGCAGGTGACAGCGCATACGCATTGCGTGAATATCTCCTCACTCCCTATCTCAACCCAGCTACACCGCAAGAGCAGCGCTACAACAGAGCACACATCAGCACCAGGAATGTGGTTGAGCGGACATTTGGCATCCTCAAGAGCCGCTTCCGAATACTGCACAAGACTGGAGGTGCCTTGCAGTACGACCCAGTGACCTTCTGCCAGATCATTGCTGTGTGTGCCATCCTGCACAACATCGCCACACGCAGGGGGATACCCATAGAGGTGGGCGGAGAGGATGAACTACGTGCACAGCAACACCCCCCCCCAACACCGACAGGCGCATGTGCCCAACACAGCTGAAGGGCAAAGGAGGCGGACATACATCACACGGAATCATTTCTGAGACAGGTAAGAGAGTGACTTGACAACAGGATCAGATTTGCAAGGGTTTAATGGGCATGGACACCTGACTGGTGCAGAAATACGTAACACAAACATGCTGCTGCTGCAGTTAAAGTCAAACTAAAATTGTCCCTTCTCAGAATGGGTGATGCGTGCAGCACCTTAGTCTGGCCATGGTTACGTCACCAAGGACAGTGTGACTTTGCCACATGTTCACTTCCGTTTGCCGCGTACCCCCAGTCTCTTGTCCTGTGACTCCTTGGCTTCTACACGATGGGAGTCAGTGGCAGTTGCATTGCGGCCACTGCGCTTCCTCCCGCTGGACTCCGACAGGGAGACGCTGCTGACACTGGAGGCTGCCTCACTCCCCTCTTCCGCTCCCAGACTGCTGACACTGGCTGACCCAGGCTGCAGTTGCTCCACTGCAGTGGTCACCCTCTCAAGGGCCTTTGCCACATCCCCACAATAATGACCTAGGTCCACTTGCAGGGACACGGACCTGCGGGACAGCACAGCCGTGCTGTTGCACAGCTTATTAATGGCCTTGTTAGTTGTATTCACTGCCAGCATGATCTGCCTGTGATGCCGGCGCTCACTCTGTTAGCCTGCGACCACGACACGTGTCAGTTACTGCAGGCAAAGCTTGATTTCATTGTTGCCGGCAGCTACGGCAGTGGTGTGCTCACGCACAACGTCAGTCATGTTGCCTAGTTTGTTGCAAAGTTTGGTCATGGAGAGTTTCATGGCACCCATGTGTCTCCCCTGCAGGCGCTGGACACGCAGCATCCGGGTCTCCACAACTCCGTACCCTTCGGACAGATCGACTGGTCTTGCAGCAGCCCCACCCGGGGGCACAGCCCTCTGCCTGATGCGCTGTCGTGCTGCAGTTTGGCTGGTTGGAGTGACGACAGCCTGGCGTGGAACATTTGGGTGTGCTGAACTGTGATCCGACTCCATCACGGGCAGGGAGGGAACATCTGCTCTGCGGCTCTGCGGAGTGGCCCGCACTGGTGGTGGTGGTGGTGGTGTTGGTGTCTTGGACCGCGAGGATGGTGGTGGTGGTGGTGGTGTCTTGGACCGCGAGGATGGTGGTGGTGGTGTCTTGGACCGCATGGATGGTGGAGGTGTTGTCCGCCGTGGTGGTGAAGGGGAGGACATGGCTTCAGCTCCCTGTGAGCACTCCGCATCTGACAACACTGGCGTCTCTGAGATGACGAGGCGGGCACTGTCGTCAGAATCGATGGGGGATGCATCTGTGTGTGAAACAGTGCATAGTTATTATCATGGTATAGTATGTGACAATAGCTGTGGCATCTCACAATAAATTACTTTTCCTGACTGACATTTGGCCCTTTGCTGCTGTATTCATCTCTGGGCTCTGGCATGCACACATTCATGTATTGACTACAACTCCCATGGTGCAACACAGTGGTGAGGGTATGTGTTTAGGGCAACGCTACATGTGCACTGGGTCTGGCATGGGGGATTGGGCAGGGACTTAGTACACGCTGCATTGTTACGCTGCCATGCTTCTTACCTTGTCCTCCTTCCGCAGCTCCAGAGGTGTCCAGACGTGTGACCCCCACAACAGCTTCCGGTTCTATGGTGGACTCCACTAGATCCTCCAGGGCTGTGTTAGGCGTCACATTGGATGTGCCCCCTCCTGTGCCAGCAGCATCCTTGACCCTCTGCGCTATCTTCTCCTTGGCCCTCTTACGCAGGTCATACCAGCGTTTTTTTAAGTCGTCGATGCTGCGGTGGGTGACTCCGCAGGCATTTACCTTGTCCTTGATGCGCAGCCACATATTTCGTTTTTCTGCCTCTGGCACCTTCAGCGACAACTTCCCAAACAGTTGGTCATTGTTGCTGGTCACACACTCTATTAGGATTTCCAGCTCCTTATCAGAAAACCTGCGTTTTCGCTTTCGGGGTGTGTCCTTTCCATGCTGGGGGGCCTCCTTCTCCATCTTGTCCTGCTTGCCTTGTCCTGGTTTCTACTGGTTCTGTCAGGGTCCTCAGCTCCTGTGCTCTGCCTCCTCCTCTGTGCTACTCCGAACACTGAATGCAGCGTGGCTGTCCTACTTCCTGGTTGTGATGTCATCGGCCTGCTTCCGAAGCGTCGCATAATTTTCCCGTTTTCGCTATTACCGAATTCGCAAATACCGGATTCACTAATACCGAATCGGTATTAGCTAACTCGGTATTTGCTACTCTCGCTGTCGTACTTTCGCTATTTAATAGCGAATATTACCGATTCGGTAATTTTTTCCGATTAGTTTGATGCATCGCGGTTTGCATGTCCTTAATAGCGATTCCTTATTTTTCGCTATTACCGACATTTATTACCGATTGTTGATGCATATGCCCCTTCGTGTTTACCCCTCTCTCCAACTACCGATATACCAGGCCCGTTTGTCTATCCAAGCTCTCTCTATCTAATCCTGTCTAGCCACCCTCTCTCAAAATGCAGTTCTTTCCACCCCAAACCCCTCTATCTCTCTTACAATCCCACCTCTCTCACTTCCTCTTTCGCACACTACCTCTACCCCCTCTCTCGCACCATCCAGGGTCTCAATTATCTTATCTTTCCTTTGTTACTTTACCTCTCCACGTCGCCTTTTTAGACATCCACTCCCTCACACATTACCTTTTTAACTACCTCTTTTTCCATACCTCTACTTGTTTCCTTGATCATTTCCTCCTCTCGCCTCAATATTGCTCTCATTACACTCTGTGCCACCTTCTTTATTTCAGCTCACCATCTCTTCCTCACCTCTCTTTACCTCTCTTTCTTTATACATATATCTATCTCACCTCTACAGTTTTAGGAGCTCTCATTTTATTACTATGCAATTGTTCATTAATAATCCTCTTCGTAAAATGGAACAGGCTGTTTAAACTGTTAATCCAACAAAAATATGTTGGATTAACGGTCTTTGAATATGGGTTTGCAAGATATAATAGCACAATTAGAAACAGTTTCATCAGTTCACATGCAAGCTTTCTTCTGATTCTGTTTGAGGTGGGGGCCAGACACCGTGAGCTTTCAGCATTTTTTCACCGACTTCTTTTTATAAGTACTTAAAGCATAATTCACTTTTGTTTGATATCATGAGAGCTAGAAACAGCTGAAAAGTGTAACAAAATCAAAGTCATTCATTCCTTAAGATTGCACTACTTAAAATGCATCCACTGGGCAAATTCACTGCTCCTCTTGTATACACTTATCCTATTGTATTAAGCTGCTGTGCACTTCTGGGAATAAATATCTCTCTGTAACATTTTCTATTAGCAGGTTCTAGTATGGACACTATGGGGCATATGTACAAGCCCCTCCTATCACCACAGCACCGTCACTTTTTCAGACAATCCTGTGGCGATAGGGACTTCACCTTATTTACAAGGCAGTTTGTACAGAAGGCCTCCTTTCATTCTATGCTTAACGTGAAAGGGGTGGGCAATGGGTGTTGCGGTGGGCGTTCCACCACAACACCCATTGAATTTGAAGCTGCGTCTTATTTACAAAGGCAGCATAAATAGGAGGCAGAGCCAAAATTAAGACCTCGAAAACCTGGTCTTAAGTTGGCAAAACTAGGAGAAATGCTTTATTTCTCCTCCTTTTTTCTTTTTTCATGTGTGCTGCCTTGTGCGATGGCGCCACACTACTAAATGTAGCACCAGCGCAGGGGGAAATGCAAGGCTGCACCATATCTTTGTAAATATGATGCAGCCTTGCATTTCTGAAGTGGTGGAGTGAGACGTTAAGCCATGACGGCTAACGCCTCACTCCGCTACTTCTTGTACATATGGCCCTATTTATTTTCTTTGGCCTGTATGCTTGTATTCTGTATCTTTGAAGGTGCTGAGAGTCTAGGTTCAATTCTAAAATATGTTGCACTATATGGATAAATAAATACAAATATATAGATATATAAAGTATATGTGGGTCATAGGACATTAGCCATGTGCTTAGCCACAGGAGTCTGTGGCATTCACTTTCTCAACTGAGGTAGGAATTTTAAACACCGCAGGTCTAAGGACACAGTTTGCATACAATTGTTTTATGTAGAACCTGGCCCATAGCTCAGTGCTGGTGCTCTGTGAGGTAACCTTTCCATCAAGGATCCATGAGTCATTTGTGACAACTTCAAACAGTCCTAGCCTTTCAACCATCTGGACTGGGCTGGACTAACCTATACAGCAATCTAGTAATGCCCGAAGAGCTAGTTTGACAGATCAGTATATAGGCTACTTAGTGGCATAACAAAAGTTGAGGGGGCCCCCGACAACGTAGATGGAGGGACCCTTTACAGAGTCAGTCAGGAGCTCTCCGGCTAGGGTACTGAGCTGGGGGGTGGGTCCCTGGAGCTCTGCCCCCACACACACTGCAGGGGATGGGGCGGGGCCTATGTTATGCCACTGAGGCTACTGTTTTGGGCTGTTTGTGGGCTGTTTTATGGTCTCGTGGGCCAGTTTTTCTTGTTGATTTCTCTGGTATTACCACAAACATTGCCTGCAGCAAGCATAAATGCAAGCACATCCCATACCATGTAAAACACCTACACAGCTTGTCTTTACAAGTTTTAAATTGCCCTGATTTGCAAATGTGGGCCACTTTTTTAGCTATCTGATTCGCTAATGGGCCACTTTTAATTTGGTGCCTGGGCCTGTTTTCTGTCCTGGTCCAGCCAGTTTCTGAAGCTTGATTACTTGGATGTTTGAGCACATGTGTACAATGTTACATCAGCCTGTGAGAGAGGCGGGTGTGGTACCCAAATATTAAAATGACCTGTTTGTGATACTTTCGAAACCACACATATATTTTGGATACAGTAAACAAAATAATACTCAGCGTCAGGATACCCTTTTGGGTGATAGTGCGCTAAAAATCTGCATAAAATAACATATAACGTCTTCTTTTTCTCATTTTCTTTTAATGTTTCTTGTTATTTCTTTTTACGACGTAACCTTTTATACACTTCTTTGTAGTCTTAAAACGACTCATCCAATAGATGTTTCGTCCATATGACATATTTAGTCTGGGGATTTATCAAGGCAGCTATGGTGTGAAGGAAATACTATAGTCCATCAGCCTTTTTAGTATCTTCGATAAATAGGAATCGGTATGAAAGAAGTTCCTATGCATTGCGTTTATATTTATTTGTTTACATTGAACATTGTCATTGAGGGTCTAACAGTTCGCTCAGTTTACATCTTGGTACAAACGGTCTGGCGTTGTGTGTCTTCCAGGCAGTCACTTACAATGGTAACAGTAAAAAAAAGTATCACAATACAAAGTGTTTATTGGCTGAAAAGCTGCAAATGGCTAAAGGTGTTGCACATAAACATGGGACCACTTGGTAGCTGGTCAAGGGCCGGACTGTCCTGTGAGATAGGTAAGCTCTGGCCATTGATGCGTCTGAAGGGCACACCAAGGGTTGTAGGTTGATCGATTTGGTTACAAATGACACTGGAGGTGCAATTTCAAAAGAAGTAGTGTCTCCAGGTGCAGCAGCAAACACAACACCCATTCTGAGAAAACAGAGATATTAAAGACCCACCTGTGTCATGCCACACCATAGTCCAGAGGATACGATCAGCCCCTTTACCTGTGGAAGACCCTGTCATACCTGTGTATCGTGATGCGCCATAGCCCAGAGGTGGTAACCACCCAAATCCTTTATGTGTAGGAGCGGCTTGTGCCCCCGAGGGGACAACTGTCAGGAATGGTGCTAGGATTTTCAAAGTCAATCCAAATAGTATTTTTTAAATGGAGCACTCTACGGTGTCAACACTAGGCTCCTTCCTTGCGTCAAATTACGGAAACCCCAGTCGTGAGTGTTATACTTCACTCATCTGGAGCAAGACACTCACTCAGAAGAGAAACTTCAACACTTATTCTTCTCCAAAGACAAATCATCTCTGCTACAAATGCTTTGCTGTATTGCAATCAGACTCAAAGACAGATATGGACCAAAAAACACAATAACACACGGTCCCTACAAACGATAATACGTCCAGGGGTGGCTCCTCCACTAGGGCGGAAGAGCGTCGCCCCACTGCTTTCTTGCAGTGCGAGAAGCGGAAACATAAAATGGTAATACCTTCCAATTATTACTATTGTATGTTTGGTTGCGAGGGGGAGGGTGGACGGGCCTGCTCTGCAGCCAGGGCACGGGAGGAGTGGTGTGCCGCCCACTCCCATGTGCGCAAAAACTGTTTGATCGGCCCCTGGGCCACCCAAAGCAGTCATGCACACTCTGCCCTTCTCCATGTAGGCTGCACTGCAGCCTGCATGGAGAAGATGGCCTCCCCATAAGCCGCTGGCTGGGCAGCGTTCAGACCAATCACAACACTACTAGCAGCATTGTGATTGGTCTAGGGAAGGGAGCCTGGCTGCTGGCTTCCTGTTCCTGCCGGAGGAATGAAAAAAGGAGAGCGGGAGCAGTGAAGACGCGGGACCCGGCTGGCGGAAAGGTAAGTTTAATTATTTTTTGTATTATTAATTTTAAATTACCCCCCCGTGTGACCTCCCCGCATGACCCGCTCCCCGCTCGACCTACGCCCTCCACTCGCGAGCCATGCTAGGCTGCGACCGATTACGTCTGTTTCAATTTAAGCCCTGGGCTACAGTAGAATGAGTCTTCGGTAAAAGCTTGCACTATCTTGTTCCAAGAGGGACCCGAATGTTGCTATTGTAGAACATGAAACAGAGCTCCAGATGAGAAGAATTGAAGAACTTTGTTGAGACTTTATTGTAGGGGCAGAGTTAAGCCACTGTGAAATTCTGAAGCGCTTTGCAATCTGGCTAACGGTTCTTTCTGATGAACTGGTTGGGAATGTTGAGGGAGTATTCCAATACAAATAGTTCAAATAAAATGACTGTGCCTACTTTGTACTTTTACTAATAGGACTTTCACATTTTGAGACAGATTCACAAAGGCACGTAAGAGTATGTAAAAGAGCACCCCTGAAATACTACTTTCCTTGTTCATAAACACTGTTGTGAATCAACCCATAAGTGATCAGCTGACAATGCAATTAATTAAAGCACTTTACAGCGGTCGCAGATATTCGGCAGGACAGAGCACAAACAATTTATTAGAAAGAAAAACTAAAACTCATCCCAGGGTCAGTATCTAGAATCTAGCACAGACAAAGACTCAGACTTCAGTGTAAGTGGCTGTTGGGTATGTGCAGTGTATTCCCAGCTTGGGCACAAGCAATAACCATACCACACATGGAGTTTAATGTTACACATCTTTATTCTGCTATATTTTGCGTATAATCGCAAACCCAACATTCTAAAACAAGCCTGCATGGCAATGCCCTCGGACATCTATGTCACAGCTCTACGGAGTTCACTAGGAACCAAAAGGGTTCAGCTCTAAAATATTGCAAGACACTACATCGCCCCCTCTGTTAAATATATATATTTTTTACAAATCACCAGTTACATTTCTTTCAATCAACATTCTAGACGCTTTAATCACTTGGTCTGATCTGGTCACTGGAAACAGGGAGCCGTCATCTTCACTGTCAAGGATTTTCAAAGATGGTGAAGAAGAAACAGCAGTCTCTGTGTTCTCAGGTTCAGTCTTTCTTTCACCATTTGGATCAGGAGACTGATGAGTCAAATGCCAAATATGAGGAGGGTCTCTGGTAATAGACTTCGCAGGTCGCTGGGCAGCCACTATATGTCCATTGGTGGACACCTCTTGAAAAGGGGCAGCATCATATGGAACATCAGACTTTTATCTTTGCAGTTGGCGGGCCATCACTAGATCTCTTGTCTTAAATTCAATGTTCTTGGCATTTTGCCTCTTCTCAGCATATCTTTTCTTCGTTAACCAAGTTTTTCATGTGAATTACATTATAACCATTTTTTCTTTTGTTGTTCCATTGATGTAACTTGGTTGCCATTGCTCTCCCGAACATCAAAGTCCCAATACTTTTGCATATGATCGAGTGAGATGTTGATCAATAGGCTTGTATGGGTAGAATTGAACACAGTTTGCAAATTGTGCCCCTCAAGATGTGCAAGATGTACTGCTTCCTTTAGCATACTCGTAAAATGCTCAACAAAACCATTGGCTTGCGGCCACAAAGGTGTACTTTTCTGACACTTCATGTTCCGATGCTCCAGAAAATCCTTGAATTCTTTACTAATATCAGACTTCAAAATTGCTGGATAGCCCCATGTTGCAAAAAAACAATAATGCTGTCGTCTCTCATTGACTCGCTCATGAGTTGTGGATGAGAGATCCTCTATTAATGGAAATCAAGAGTACTTGTCCCCAACTACTATTAAATGATGTCCATCGTTGAGTGGACCAAACAGATCGATAGCTATTCTCTCCCATGCATGATCAGGAAGTTTTGACATGGTAAGAGTATGTTAAGTGATGTTTGTTGATAGTCAATATCATAGATGACAGGCCTTCAGTTCCTTGTCAAACCTCTCATCGAAATATGGAAAGCAGACTTGATCTCGGAGAGCTCCTTAAGTGGCAACCAATCCACAATGTCCTTCATGAGCCACTTCAATTACTTTCTGCCTTAAACTCTCTGGAATTAAAATTCTTGACCCTCACAGTATAATTCCTTCTTGAGTTATATATAGTTCATCTCTAACCTTCTTATACTTTTGGTAGTCATTATCACTGTTAAGAGGTTGAGCATGTCTGTTGCACGACTGATGTATAATTAATTTTGTTTCAACTTCAACATGTCACTATCTTGACTTGTGGCAGTGATGATCTGGGCTAATGATATGTGTTGCATACATTCTCCCCCAGTCAAAAGATCTAGGTTAAATTCATTGTCCTTTTGCCCACTACGCCACACCAGTTTGGACCCAGCCATATGCAAATCAGTCTTGACCCTGTGCCCCATGGGAACAGTCCAGACTGAACTGCCAGGCCAGGCCCTCCCTGGACCAGAAACAAGCATCCTGGGACCGGTTTCAGGAGATGTCACTCTTCTTCAGCCAGGCTAGCTTGAATCCAGTGGCACAGTGAGCAAGGGACCCAAGTCTGGGCATACCCATCCCACTTAGGGTGAAAAGTGTTACAGCAAACAAATGATGGATGGAATGCTGACAATACAAACATTCTCCCCCAGTCAAAAGATCTGGGTTAAATCCATTGTTCTTTTGCCCACTACGCCACCCCAGTATGGACCCAGCCATATGCAAATCAGTCTTGACCCTGTGCTCCATGGGAACAGTCCAGACTGAACTGCCGGGCCAGGTCCTCCCTGGACCGGAAACAAGCATCCTGGGACCGGTTTCTGGGTATGTCACCCTTCTTCAGCCAGGCTATCTTGAATCCAGTGGCAGAGTGAGCAAGAGACCCACGTCTGGGCATAACCATCCCACTTAGGGCAAAAAGTGTTACAGCAAACAAATGATGTATGGAATGCTGACAATGCAAACATTGTTCCCCAGTCAAAATATCTGGGTTAAATCAATCGCCTTTTGCCCACTATGCCACCCCATTTTGGACCCAGCCATATACAAACCAGTCTTGACCCTGTGCCTCATTGGAACAGTCCAGACCGAACTGCCAGGCCAGGTCCTCCCTGGACCAGAAACAAGCATCCTGGGACTGGTTTCAGGGGATGTCACCTTTCTTCAGCCAGGCTAGCTTGAATCCAGTGGCACAGTGAGCATACCCATCCCACTTAGG
Source organism: Lissotriton helveticus (assembly GCF_964261635.1). Classification (NCBI taxonomy): domain Eukaryota; kingdom Metazoa; phylum Chordata; class Amphibia; order Caudata; family Salamandridae; genus Lissotriton; species Lissotriton helveticus. The sequence continues at coordinate 1,916,073,992 of NC_136065.1, forward strand.
GCGAAAAGTGTTACAGCAAACAAATGATGGACGGAATGCTGACAATGCAAACGTTCTCCTCCAGTAAAAAGATATGGGTTACATCCATCGTTCTTTTACCCACTACACCACCCCAGTTTGGACCCAGCCATACGCAAATCAGTCTTGACCCTGTGCCCCATGGGAACAGTACAGACCGAACTGCCAGTCCAGGTCCTCCCTGGGCTAGAAACAAGCATCCTGGGACCGGTTTCAGGGTATGTCACCGTTCTTCAACCAGGCTAGCTTGAATCCAGTGGCACAGTGAGCAAGGGACCCACGTCTGGGCATACCCCATCCCACTTAGGGCAAAAAGTGTTACAGCATGGTGAGCAAAAAAACGATGGATTTAGACCCAGATCTATGTACTGGGGTGAATGTATGACATTATTCCGCATTCTGTCCATCAACTGTTGTTTTTGCCTTTGTCACCCAAAGTGGCATGTGTATACCCAGATGTGGGTCCCATGCTCTCCCTGCCACTGGAATCAAGCTATCTTGGTTGAAGAGGGGTGAAACCCCAAAACCGGCCCTAGGATGCTTGATTCCAGTTCAGGGAGGACCTGGCTTGGCAGTTCGGGCTGGACTGTTTCTATGAGGCACAGGGTCAAGACTGTTTTGCATATGGCTGGGTTCAAACTGGAATGGCATGGTGAACAAAAAAACAATAGATTTAGGCCCAGATCTCTGTACTGGGGTGAATGTATGACATTGTTCTGCATTCTGTCCAACAACTGTTGTTTTTGCATTTGTCACCCTGAGTGGGACGGGTATGCCCAGACGTGGGTCCCGTACTCTCAATGCCACTGGAATCAAGCTATCCTGGCTGAAGAGGGGTGAAACCCTGAAACCGTTCCTAGGATGCTTGTTTTCAGTCCAGGGAGTTCCTGGCTTGGCAGTTCGGGCTGGAATGTTCCCATGAGGCACAGAGTCAAGACTGATTTGCATATGGTTGAGTTCAAACTGGAATGGCATGGTGAGCAAAAAAACGATGGATTTAGGCCCAGATTCTGTACGGGGGTGAATGTATGACATTGTTCTGCATTCTGTCCATCAACTGTTGTTTTTGCACTGGGCTAATGATATGGCAGCTGGTGTGTTTGACTTTACAATGACATTTCTGTAAGCCTCAGCCATCTTTGAATGGGTATCTTGACCTTGGATAGGCACTCTAGAAAAATTGTCAACAGGGTTTTGATCCTTTCGTGGTTGATGTACAATGGTGTAATCATACTCTTGTAATCTGAGTCCCCATCCTTTAATGCAAGGAGGCATCTTGGCTTTTGGATTGCCAAAGATAGTCAATAAAGCTTGATGATCAGTAACCAGCTTGACAGGCTTTCCATATAGAAATACATGAAAATGTGTACAGGCCAATCCTACGGCCAAGCTTTATTGTTTTGGTTGCGAATAGGCACGTTATATCTGAGACAAATTTCTATTGGCATATGCAACAATATGCCTTTAAGCATGGGGTTTTCCACTGTGCTGTGCTAGGATAGCGCCTACCCCAACAGGACTAGCATCAACAACAACATCTGTGTGAAGCTTTGGATTGAAATAGACCATTTCAGTAGCAGTTTCAATGGCTTGTTTAATTTTCTTGAAACTCCTCTCACATTCATGTGACCACTTGAATGAAACATTTTTCTTCGTTAACTCTCATAATGGAGACCTATGGTCGCAAAGTCTCATATGTATCTTGAGCAGTAACTGGTCATCCCTAGAAATGAAAGTATCATAGAAACATCTAGTGGAGGGGATCAGCCTTGGCCAGGGCTTGTACTTTAGCAGGATTGGGTGACATGCCACCATCACAAAACATATGGCCAAATAGATTTAGTTTAGTTTTGTCTGCATTCAAAGTTAGACCTGCATCAGTCAATAGATGGCTGTAACGACAGGATAATTTGCCCTATTTTGGATTAGTGATGACTAATAGTCCACTGCCATCTCTGTATATTACTTTTCCTTTATTTCAGCCTATTTGTAGGGTTTTGCCTATTGGCTTTAGCATGTCATCTCAGTATATTGCTATGAATCCTCTATTTTAGCCTATTTGTAGGTTTGCCTATTGGCTTTGGCATGATTCTGTGCCTTCCTTGCCTCTTTTTGGGCCTAAAGGCCTAAACTAGAGAGCAGCCATTTTGGATGACTGTCTCATCCATTTTAGATAGCTGCCTCGTCTGTGCGAGGCGCTTCCAGAGTAAGAATAATATTTAGAGTCAACTTATTATTCGCTAGGGGGAAAACCGGTCGAGACCGGCCCTTATCAGAGGAATGTATTTTGTTCAATGGTGGAAGACGCAACACGCAGGTGGCCACTGCCGACGGCGTGAGAAGCCAGAGACTGGTACAGGAATTTGGTGGGAGTCGGCCTACGGTTGGAAATTTCCATAGCGAATGAGAGAGAGATATTATCAAAGTGCAGAGAGGCGGAGTTGTCAGATGGTTTTAGGAACTGAAGAGAGCAGTCAGATGGATCTTGGAAGAGAAGAGAACGGTCAGAAGGCTCTTGAAATTGCAGAGTGAAGTCAGAAGGTTTTTGGAAGAGAAGGGAACAGTCAGATGGATTCTGGAAGAGAAGAGAACGGTTATAAGACTTTTGGAGTTGCAGAGCAGTGAGATGGTCTTTGAAGCTGAAGCAGTTACCAGTCAGATGATTTACAGCAGTGGAAGTAAGCAGTTGCCAGTCAGATGAAGGAACCAGTGGAGTGAAGTTAGCACATTGGTGATGGTGCAGGAGGAGAGAGCCTTGATTCCACCAGGGAGAGAGAAACAGACAGCAGCCGTTGGTGATGATGCCATGGTGATGGAAAGAGTTCCAGTTCCAACAGAGAGGAACAGAGAGTTGGACCCTTCTTGATAGGGTGAGGTGTTCTTAAAATGTTTCTACTATATTAGCTCACACTTAATCACTTTTATTTCAGCTCACCATTAATCACTTTTCTTTCAGCTATTTGTATGCCATGATTAATTCGTTATATAGAGCATTAGTCATTCAGATCTCCACTTGCATTAATAATCTCTTACTGTATTGCTCATACATATATCATTGTTATAATGTTTTGTCATCCTATTCTAATGTCAAATAAAGGGACCCCAGTTGCATATTTGAGTGTTGTTTCCATGACAGGACTAACCTTTCTTTTTAACCAGATACTGGCAGGTTAGCAGGTGAGTAGACCCTTCTAGCAGGTAACTGAGAAATGAGCGATTGTGTAGCCTATGGCTGGAAGGAACTCCCAAATGTTCTAATGAGATAGCTCTTCTAAATTAAGAATAGTAAATATCGTCGGAGCACCTTAGGTGTACCGCCGACCCCTATAGAACACCCCATTGGGGAATAACAGGTTCACCAGTGGGAAGTATAGATGCTATTGATCCCAAGAGTTAGGGAACCGTCTGGCGACGTTAAATCAAAAGTCTGGCGACATTAAATCAAAAGTCTGGCGATTCTAAATCAAAATAAGCTGCCCTCCGACGCAAGAGGGGGTAGGTTGGTCCAGGTCAGCTTGCCGTGGGGCTATAAAGTAAGAATCATAGGATATAAAACATGGAATTCCTTAGATGTTAGCTATAACTCTAATTGTATAGGCTTGTAAATAAGCCTCTTTTCACCTTCTCAGGTGAGTCTTCTAAATGTCTTGTAAATAGCGGCCTGAGAAGAGTGTGTTTGCGTGACGGCTGGGTTAGCCACGGCTGGTGGCTGCCTATCCTAAAAATCCGGTCGTTCCAATGGCATACTTGAGTGAGAGCTTTATTGTGTTCCTTTTGTGTAGCTCCGAAAATCAATATGTCATCGCTATAATTAAATGCATTTATAACCTTCTCTATAACACATTGAATGACGTCTTGAAAAAGTTCTGCAGCCAACGACACACCAAAACGGTGTAATTTATATTGAAACAGACATACATGTGTTGTAAAGGTTGTAATATACCTGCAATTTTCTTCAAGTTCCAATTGATGATAACCTTTATTTAAGTAAAGGCGAGAGAAAAGTTTAGCACTATTTAACTGCGTTATCATGTCAGCAATATGTGGACACGGACATCATTCTCGCTCAATAGCCTTGTTTGCTTGGCACATGTCAACGCATATGCGTACAGCTCCTTCAGTGTTTTTTTTGGGACAATACCACTGTGAGAGAAACCAAAGGTGTCGGACCAGTTGAACACTCAAAAGCAGTGACTCAAGTTCTTTTTCAACATCCTCTTGTAGATCAAAGATATCAGTCCCATTATCAGCCGCGGTATTAAAAGCTGAACAGACAGGCACTTGCTGAGGTACCTCGTAACAAATGGGTTTGTGCTTGCACCTTTGTTTTCTTGTGTTTCAAAATAGCTATCAATGAACCTTGACTTTTTATGGGCGTGGATGCAGCTCAGGAGTGCACTTTGATTTTCAATGGCATTAGTCGAGGTAATGGAGACAATTCATCATATTGTTCGTCAGTCATTATATTTATTGATGCACTGCTATCCATGATGAAAGGTATCCAACAATCATTTATTTTTAATGTCATTATCGAACAATGTTTATATGACTTTGGTGCTTTGGCATGTCAACTTTTCTTTGACGGGCAATTCTCCTTGCATGTGGTCAGTCCGACATGCACTCTTTTTGATGGCGCTGCTTGGCCTTGTGGGGTTGCATTGAACGTTGCTTCTGGAAGGTTCTGATGGCTGTTTTGTCTTCGTACCGTGACACACTTGTCTTGTCCTTTGCTTACATATTGTCACAAAATGGCTCTCTTTCCTACAGCCTTTACATATCTGTCAAATGGTGGGACATTTACCTACATGTGGAAATGAAAATCCACATCTAAAGCACAACTTCTTATTACTGGTAGACAACAGTTTGTGTCCTTCAGTCTTTAGTTTTGGCTTACTTTTAATGTTCGAGACTGATTCACTGTGGCATCTCCAGCCTCAATGTATGTGGATCCTCTTCCAGCATGCTATTCAGCTCTGGTAGCCATCAACACTAGCTCCAGAAGGGGCTTATTTATAAGCTCCTAGAGCCACCAAATCGTCACTTTTTGTGATGCTCCGGTGACGCAGGAGCCTGCTCCATACTTACCAGGCAGCACTAACCCACTTTTTTTGGCTTAATGCTGCCTTGTAAATAATTTTTTTTTGCGTTAAAGGGGAAGCATTGGGTGTTGCTGGGGCATTCCCAGCAACATGCATGGCTTTTTGACACTGCCCCAGATGTATGAGAAATCGCAGCTCCAAAATCTTGCCTCCCAAGGGGAGGCGTAAAGGAGGCACAATGAGGAGAAATATCTTTATTTTTCCTCGTTCTCCCTCTTTCTATGTGTTCAGCATTCTGCAGCTCACATAGAAAGAGGAAAAATCCTCCTGTGATTGTTTTTGTGCAGGAAGGTTTCTCTTCCTGGACAAAAATAATCATACCCGCAACGCAGGCACCCTTGGGCACCCTTGCACCATTGTGCAAATGCATTGGCGCGTGGCAGCCCATTGTGCGCCAGTGCAGGGGAAAAGGAAATTAATGAGTTGCAACTGATAGATATGGCGCATTGCTGCCCTTTTCTTTTGTCGTAGGGCAGCGCAGCAGGAACGCCTGCAGTGGTGCCCTATGGAAAAAAACATAAATGAGGCCTAAAGAGTTTCTCTCAACATTCTCCGTCTAAATGAGTCTGACAAACATCCATCAAGAACTCTAAGTCATGTAGCTTCTTCCTTTTTAAATTCATTGAACTTACAGAGTTTGATGAGCGTATCAAGTCTCTATAAAAATTCATCAATGGTTTCACTCACTCTTTGACATTCTTCACTGGAAATATATCTTTCATAATCAACGTTCAGTACTTGATTGAATTTTAGATTCAGTGTTTCCTTATTCTGATGATACGTGCTTTCTTCATCAGTTTGCTGCATTTTCTGTATGATTTCTTTTATATCAAAGCCAGCAAGATTCTTAAGATATTTGATCCTCTTTTTGTCATCAGTCTTTTTAAGCGCATCAATAAAACCATCAAATGCAGACGATCTGTCACCAATATTTAGTCAGTATCTAAAGGTGGTGGTGGTTCAGGAACGCAGGAGCTTGTAGACAAGTGTGGAACTTAATGACAATGCGGGTGGGTCCTCGTGATTTACTTTTGATGACTCATTGGTAGAGCCTTACAACATGCTTGCCTCATATTCATCTTTAACAATGGCTGGAAACGTTACTATCTTTGCAGCCATCTTAAACATTTCACTATTCCGAGAATTGCTCTCAGCTCCTTGTTTTTCCAAAGACCTGTGCCCCACTTGGCTTCTTCGTGAATGAAACACTGCAAGTATGGACAGCTCTGTAAGCACAAACCAGATTACTTCTCTTAAAACATCCTCACCGAGTGTGGTAACACTAGGACTCTGTTCAAGGCATTTGGTAAGTCATTTTGTTCTCTTATAACACCAGGTTTATTTCTGCCTTTCAGTGCATTTACCCCCGGCATTACTTTGTAAGTTAAGATTATTAGCAGCTGTACTTCGTAAACCTGTTTGAATCTGCCTTTAGCATGAACACTCCGTATGATATACAACTTTATCTCACGTGGTAGCAGAGTACCTTTATGTATGGCTTGACCATCGGGTTCTCTACCATCAAAGTGTACATTTTTTGCAATGTATCCATCCACATCTTCATGTGCTTTACAGCGGTTGGTATTGCGCTTTGACTCCACAGGCATGAAGCGTAGATTCTGATGAGACAGAAACACACGTGGCACACACAAGCATCTTGCTTGGACAATGGTAAACTCTTTGGGTGAGCATAGTCGTTCTTCGGTTTACTCATTCCATATTCATTGCCATTTGTAGCACCTTCCTAGCCTGGGTACTCGCAAAAACCATTCCACACACAGAGTTTAATTTAACTCGTCTTTATTCTGCTGTGTGTGACTGAGAACTCAAAATTCTAAAACAAGCTTTCATAGCATTGCCCTCTGACACCTACGTCACAAGCTTATAGAGTCTGCTAGGAGATAAAAGTGTTCCGTTCTATAATATGGTTAGATACTGCACTACAGTATGTATCAGTGATCCTCACTCGCATGTACACAACATGTGAATTATTTTCCTGAAAGTGACAAGTGACAAGGCCTACTGTACTGCAAATCTCCAAAGAGGGCACACTATGCCATGAGGTCTTCTTACAGACTACCACAATGTTAACAACAACAAAACCTTATATTGGAAAGTGGATTAATAGTAGTGAAAAGTAATGACTTACCACAAGTAATAAGGCCACAAACACATTAAAAGGTTCAGTTAGGGTCTCAATAAATGATTCCCTTCCTCAACCATTTGTAGCTTTCAATGACCAGGCAGGCGTGTAAAGCATTTAAAAACAATAATGCATTAAATAAATAAGACACAACACACAATAAAAATGTAACTCCAATTTATAAAAAGTAACATATTGTTATGACCGAATAGACACCACAATGACAAAAATCCAATGTAGGGTACCAGAGATATGAATTTTTAAAGAATAAACACTTTCTACTGTTAAAAACATATAGCTCCAATTTTGGACATCTGGTCGCGCTTGACCGGAATAAAGTCAAAGTTTGAAGCCATCCGCAATGGAGCCCTCGTCAGATACTCTAAACGAGAGGCTTTGATCAAAATTTTACCTGTGGACTTAGAAACCTTTCTGGAGGTTTTTTTTCTTGACATCGAGCAGTCCACTCCAGCAGGCCGATTTCTATGCAATGTCATTGGATTGCTTTTCCACGAGGCCTCGGTCAAATCCTGGAAGTCTGGAGCTCTGAAGCTTTCAGTTGGACAAACCTGAAATCCAAGATGGGTCGCAGTTGAAGGTAGGTGGCTTGACTCTCAACGTCGAGTCGGTCACCTTATAGAACTTTTTGACAAAAAGTTCCCATATTTCACCAAACTTCTGGAACTTCTGCCTGACGTTCCTTGAGGGCTCAAAGTGACAAAAACACACATCCAAGACTCTGGAATCTCCTAGATGTTCCTTGGGATGTCATTACTACAATTCCCACAATGCACATGGCCAAATCCTTAAAAGTCCACTGGACGCACTCCAGGATGGAGACTCTTGATGGAATTATGCAGGTGGGCTCTGTTAAGCTGCAGCTTGCAGGAAGTCCACTCCTTAATCCTTCTTAAAGCAAGGTAAAGTCCGTAGGGATGTAGTACTAGATCATGTACATTCAGAGTACATTCCTTTGTTTGCAGATCTAGATTCTAGCAGGGCAGCCCTTCTTCTCCTTGTAGTTTCAGTCTGCAGATCTTAGGAGCTATACAGCTCTCCCATATTTTTTCAGAGTTTCTGGGCGTAAAGCTCAGAAGCAGGGTGCCATACAGGTGTATGACCGCTTCCTCCAAAGTGTGGCATATTCTTGTCCCAGAAAGCACTATTCTCCCAAAACCCAACATGGAGAAAGTCTCTTCTTTGAGGTTAGATCTGCCTAGGCCAACAGACTGGCGTAGCTAAGTTTCACTAACACACCCCTGCCAACCGTCTGACTAATCTAATTACTGAAACTTCTGTGTAACTTGGGGTGCAGGATGTGAGGGTCAGCCTGTGCTTGTCCCAAACTGTCAATTCTCCCTTTGAAGTCAGAGTTTGGCTCACCCACCCCCTTGTTGCCGTTTGAAACTAAAGTGTTCCACTCACAGGAAATCCATTGTCTACTCTGACTGGACACTTCATACCTCATCAAGCAGCTCTAGCTCAGCCCGGGAAAGGATGACCAATCAGGAGAGGGAAGCTGGAAAGCTGGACAAAATTGTCATTTATGTGTTGGTTTTGAAAAAAGATAAATAAATGGCATTGTCATTTACAATGCCAATAGCTTAATCTCTCGCAAATGCCACACACAAAGACACAGCCCTACACACACACACAGAGCCCCACACACACACAGAGCCCCCCATACACACACAGAGGCACACACACAGAGGCACACACACAGACACACACACACACACACAGACACACACACACAGAGACCCACCCACACACACACACACACAGATACCCACACAGACACACACAGAGACCCACACAGACACACACACAGAGACCCACACACACACAGACCCACACAGACCCCCCCCCACTCACACACAGACTCACACACACACTGAAAATGCAATAGGTCTCGCCTTTGATTAAGTTAAAGCCATTTGCTTTGCTAATGGTATTTTATAGCAAAGCAAATGGCTTTAACTTAATGAAAGGCGAGACCTATTGCATTTGTAATGCTTGTTTTCCTCTGTCACTTTAGCACAAGCCTCCCAGGACAGGGTTGTCTCTGCACACAGTAAATGCAAATAGCAAGTGAAGTGAGAAAATAAATGTACTAGTGCGAAAGAGAAACAGTTCATGTGCACTTCATATGGCAAGTACTTAATAAAAGTGAACTGTAACAACACTGAGAGAGTGACTCAATGAACGGGTGAGTAGTGCGCTTCACAAAATGATTGATCTAAGTAGTACAAGGGCTACAAAACGTAAACAGTACTTTTGAGTGTCATGTCATGCGCTCTTGAGAGTGTCATGTAACAGTGAGAGCGTATGCCTGGAGGGGACTTGGCAAGGAGAGTTACTGAGAAAAATTTTTTTTGAAGAGAAGAGTTTAAAGATCCGTAAAGAGATGGGGGAGTGAATTATGTGCTAATGTGTCACTGTGTGGACATCGAACACCACAGAAACTGCCTGCCAAAAACTGAAACCATTAGCAGAAATTCAAAAGCTTGGCCAAAACCTATTGGAACAAACAGAAATAAGTGCAAGTAAAATCACAAAGGACAGGCGCGGATTACTGGTTAACAGCATATGTTTATAACACAAACTATATATGTATTTATTTTTATTTATGTGTTTTTATATAGCGCAGACTTTACCCGAAGGCGTCAGAGTGCTTCACAATAGAACAGAAAATTACAGGTGAACAACTTACAAAAGCAGACGTTAAGTTACATGAGGTAAAAGTGACAATTGTGAGCAAACAAAATACATGATACAAAATCCATCGTACCCGTAAACCCCATATAACCTTAGTGACAGTCCTTTCAGATACCACGTCCCTCTTTTCCCTCCTCGTTTTACAGATCTCCTTGTACGTTTTCACACAGTATATGTCCCACCACGACAGTCACCTTCCTACTAGCAATTTGACACAGCCCTCTACATGACGTCACCACGCACAAGCCACTCCCCTTCCCATTCTTGCATCTCCATAGCGGCCACAGAACCCTGAGAAATACAAAGAGTACACGAGCGTTAGTTTGTTCTGGGAACAGGGCGAAGATCTAGCAGCCACCGAGGAGCGGACCATTCTCTATGCGAAAAAATCAGGGTAAAAAAAACTAAAAAGGCATAGAGATCCAATAGAGGTGCACAATGTGTTAAATCGAATTAGTTATTGGATTCAGAGTACCATATATATTTCTAAATTGAGGGGAACTGAGGTCTATTGGGACATAATAATTGTTCTGAATTACGATTGTCGTAAACTTACGTAGTATAATTTATACTGTTGAAATCAGTATCATTATTCTGTGTCTTTATTGAATGTTGATCTCGTGCTGTACATATAAATGCATTAAAAGATGGCCGCCTGGGTAGGGACAGGAGTCAAAGTAAAAGCAATGGCGGCCATGTTTAAGTCAGTCGGAAATTGGCCTGTATTCACCCTGAAGCACGTCTTGAGAACGTTTTGGTGTTCTGAATAAAACCGTGGGCGTTATTTTTAACAGTCCAATGCTACCCGAGATAGGCTTAATGCACACCAATGCTAACAAAGTGGGTCCGCGGTATCTCCATTCAGGCACTGCATCGCTCTCTAGATACCCGTAAGTGACCGCTATACATGTGCCGGTGGACTTCCTCGGTGATGATGCCCCCAGTCAATAGACAGGCAAACAAACCTGTCAGATGGAGGTTTTTCAAGCGCATGCGTCGTATGGGCTTTGAAGTTGCGCACTCTTCACGGATCATGACCCTCCGGTGGGCGGGCCGGAGGTTGTTACGAGAGGGTGTCCCAGGTAAGGGGGACAATGCCACAGTGGGTGGCTCTAGGGGAATGAGAGGCGCGGTAGTGGCAAAGAGGGAAGACAGATATAAGCCAAAGACAAGGTGAAGTGAAGGACATAGGGAAAAATACTTGTTGCACCAAGCCAGTATCCGTGGGTTAGCAACTTTACACTCACTTGATAGGAATGGACGCTCGAAACACACAGAACAAGCGAGCTCCGGCTGATCACCACCATCTTTCTCCGAGGCGATGCAGAAATGCCTCGGAGAAACGCAGCCTCATTTTGGGATTCGGCGGCGTGTTTTTTTCTTTCTCTCCTCTTCCCATTGGCTGGAAGGTAAAATTCCAGCCAATGGGAAGAGGAGAGAAAGAAAAGAGAAAGAAAGTAAACCCCCCCCCCCGAATCCGGCTTAAACAGAGTGATGCCCCTCTCCTCCAATGGCTGGCCTCCGTTTAGGAAGCCAGCCAATTGAGAAGAGGGGCGGGTTCAAGCCCCACTCTGTAAAACATAAGATCTCCCCCAGCGAGACTGCGCAAGTGCAGCCTTCACTAACCCAGGAACTATTGCTTGCCACTACCTTCAGCCCCAGTATGTAGATCTGCGGAAACGTAGCAACATAAAGGGAGTGCAAGTATTCAAACACTACTATGGTATGATTCCTGCATAATCAGAGAGGCTATATCAGAGCTCCTATATAATGAAATTGCTGCCATAATTTGTTGCCGCACTACATGGCACCAAAGGGACAAGTGGATTTTGTTACAAGACAGGTAGATTTATGAAACAGCCTGCCCCATGGACCAGTAGATATTTTATTAAATTCCTCACTCCTGGGCATACAAGTAAATTAAAGATGCCAACTGGGTATAAGCCAATCTTGTCATGTTTTAAGGAGAGAGTGCAAGCACTTTAGCATTGGTTAACATGGTGAAGTGTGCAGTCATGAGATCAGCCAAAACAAAGTCAGCAAAAACAGGAGGTTTGAAGGCAACACGTTAGGGGTAAACCATGCCAAGGATGCCAGGTCTAACTCAGATGTTCTGCTACTCTACCTGGCACACCACATCAAATCGATCCTCAGGTACTGAAGATAATAAACATTTACAGGACCACTGTGGCCTACATATTAGCTGGTCAAAAGCAATACTGTTTCACGTCATGTTGTGGGAAGGCGAGTGGGATGAACTGCTCACTCTAGATTTCAGGGACAGGTTTCCGATATGTAATGTAAATGTAATTTGTACTTGTAAAGCGCACTAATACCCATGGGTGTCCTGGCGCTATAACGTATACCGCTGTGGAACCCTTCCTGGCTTTTCCCTGTGAAATGTCCACTCCTGGGCACCCCCAAGGTGAAGCCAGGTATCCCAGCGCTGTTGGGGCCGTTGTGGAGATTATGCAAGCTATTGCCCAGAGTTGCAGAGTGGGACCCATGATTAGAATAGGCACCGAGGCGAGAACTATCAGGTCCGAGGAAATTGAGCCTAAGACCCACCGAGGTGGGAATTGAACCCTGGTCCCGGGCCAGACCTCTGCATCATGGTCTGCCGCTCTAACCATTGAGCCACACTTCTCCCTGGAGATATATGTCACCAAAGAGACTGAGATTAGTATGAACACAAATTTGACCACCTTTCTTGTTGAATAGGAAGCAGATGGGTCAGGATCACGAAGGATCTCACTCTCCCTGCTGGGAATTGCAGTGCTTTACAAAATCAGTTTCAATTCAGTTATTCGTTCATTAGTTAATAAAAACCATAAATATGCACAATTCAAGCAATCAGAAAATCATACTTTCATCTATAACTAAAAACAACAGTTAAACAATTTAAGATCAATAAACCAAGTCTGTATCAACCTGACTAACCCCAGGGAAATCATACAAAAATGTAATGTGCGAGCATTGGGAACATAAATCATGCTAGGGGCAAGGCATCATACAAAAAAGTTCCTTGTGCAAATGATCAGGCGCATGAAACATACAAAGGCATGTACAGATAGCCTACTACTCAACCAGGCTTTCTATAAAGTGTTATTGTGCCAAACTGCGTTATGCAAGCATCAACGAGCGTAATGAGCACGTAAGCATAAACAATCATTCATTTCTCATAGACCTGAATGTAGGGTACTTGTAGTTGGTTGTCAAATCCTGCCATAGTGACAAGAGGCTCAAAAAGAAGAAGAGGAAGATCTTATACAATCAAATAAGGGATGAAAAGCGTACATAAATTGTGAGCAGAAGCTACCAAGTGTCCGTACAACATTAGAACATAATCAATCAATCAAAGACATTTATAGAGCGCACTACTCACCCGTAGGGTCTCAAGGCGTTAGGGGGGGGGGTGCCGTTACTGCTCGAACATCCAGGTCTTGAGCTTCTTCCTGAAGGAGAGGTGGTCTTGGGTCAGGCGCAGGTCGGGAGGGAGGGAGTTCCAGGTCTTGGCGGCCAGGTAGGAGAAGGACCTTCCTCCTGTTGTCGCTCTTCGGATGCGGGGGACGGCGGCGAGGGCGTGGCTGGTTGATCGGAGGTGGCGCTTGGGAGCGTAGAAGTTGATTTGGTTGTTGAGGTAGCTCGGGCCTTGATCGTGTAGGGCTTTGTGTGCGTGGGTGAGGAGACGGAAGGTGATTCTTTTGTTGATGGGGAGCCAGTGCAGGTCTCTCAGGTGTCCGGAGATGTGGCTGTTTCGTGGGATGTCGAGGATGAGTCTGGCTGAGGCGTTCTGGATCCGCTGGAGTCTCTTCCGGAGCTTGGCGGTGGTTCCGGCGTAGAGGGCGTTGCCGTAGTCCAGTCGGCTGGTGACGAGGGCCTGGGTGACAGTCTTCCTGGTCTCGGTGGGGATCCACCAGAAGATCTTCCGTAGCATGCGCAGGATGTTGAAGCATGACGAGGAGACGGCGTTGACTTGTCTGGTCATGGAGAGGGAGGAGTCCAGGATGAAGCCCAGGTTGCGTGCGTGGTCCGTCGGTTTGGGTGCGGTGCCCAGGGCGGGGGGCCACCAGGAGTCGTCCCAGGCGGAGGGCGAGGAGCCCAGGATGAGGACCTCCGTCTTGTCTGAGTTCAGTTTCAGGCGGCTGGACGTCATCCACTCGGCTACATCTTTCATCCCTTCGTGCAGGTTGGCTCTGGCGGCGGCGGGGTCGTTGGTCAGGGAGAGGATCAGCTGGGTGTCGTCGGCATAGGAGATTATGTTGAGGTTGTGTTGGCGTGCGATGGCCGCGAGGGGGCTCATGTAGACGTTGAAGAGGGTGGGACTCAGCGAGGATCCTTGAGGGACGCCGCAGATGACTTCGGTGGCCTCTGACTTGTACAGTGGTAGGCGGACTCTCTGTGTTCTTCCGTCGAGGAAGGAGGTGATCCATTCCAGTGCCTTCTCCTGGATTCCGACGTTGCCGAGGCGCTGCACTAGGGTGCGGTGGCAGACAGTGTCGAATGCCGCGGAGAGGTCCAGGAGGATGAGGGCCGCTGTTTCTCTGTTGTCCATCAGGGCTCGGATGTCATCGGTGGCAGCGATGAGGGCGGTCTCGGTGCTGTGGTTGGCTCGGAAGCCAGACTGTGAGGGGTCGAGGGATCCATTCGTCTCGAGGAAGGCGGCCAGCTGTTTGTTGACGGTCTTCTCGATGACTTTGGCCGGGAACGGGAGGAGCGAGATGGGACGGTAATTCTTGAGTTCGGTGGGGTCCGCTGTAGGTTTCTTGAGTAGAGCGCTGAGTTCGGCGTGCTTCCAGCTCTCAGGGAAGGTGGCGGTGTCGAAGGAGGTGTTGATAATGTCCCGCAGGTGGGGTGCGATGACAGCGTCGGCCTTGTTGAAGACGTGGTGAGGGCAGGGTTCGGTCGGAGATCCGGAGTGGACGGAGTTCATTGTGCGGACGGTATCTTCGGTGCTGATCGGAGTCCAGGCGCGGAGGGTGGTGGTGGGTGGCGTTGCTGCGGTCGTGGCGTGCGTTGGTTGGATGCTGAAGCTGTTGTGTATGTCCGCGATCTTGTTGTGGAAGTAGGAGGCGAGGGAGTTGCAGAGGTCTTGCGATGGGGTGATGTCGTTGTTTCCGGCGTTGGGGTTGGAGAGCTCTTTCACGATGTTGAAGAGTTCCTTGCAGTTGTGTGCGTTGTTGTCCAGCCGGTCCTTGTATGCAGTTTTCTTGGTGGCGCGGATCAGTTGGTGGTGCTTCCGGGTGGCAAGCTTGAGGGTGGTCATGTTGTCCAGTGTTGGTTCCCTTCTCCAGACTTTCTCGAGGGCTCTGCAGTTCTTCTTGGAGCTCTTGAGTTCGTCGGTGAACCATGGGGCTTTTCTGCTGCCGGGTCTGCTGGGCGGGGTCCTCAGAGGGGCGAGTTCGTCCGCGCAGTTGCTGATCCACTTCGTGAGGTTGTCGGCGGCCTGGCTGGGGTTCGCTGAGCCGGCAGGAGGGTGCTGGCTCAGGGAAGCGGTGAGCTGGTCGGCTGTGATCTTGTTCCAGCTTCTTCGGGCAACCTGTTGCTGGTGGTGGTGGATCGTCGTTCTTTTGAAGGTGAAGTGGACACAGCTGTGGTCCGTCCAGTGGAGTCCTGTGGCGTGGCTGAAGGCGATGTCTTTGCTGGATGAGAAGACGGCGTCGAGTGTGTGTCCGGCGAGGTGGGTGGGGGTGGACACCAGCTGCTTGAGTCCGAGGTTGGCGAGGTTGTCGAGCAGGGTGATGGTGTTTCGGTCGCTGTTGTTCTCCAGGTGGAAGTTGAGGTCCCCCAGGAGGATGTAGTCAGCGGAGGGGAGGGCAAGCGGGCTGATGAAGTCGGCGATGTCCTCGCTGAATTGTGTGCGTGGTCCCGGGGGTCGGTAAATCAGGGTGCCTCTGAGGGTGGTCTTCGGGTCGGTGTGGATCTGGAAGTGCAGGTGTTCGGCGGTGGTTAGGGTGTCGTCGGTGTTGGTCGTGATGTGGATGGTGTCCCTGTGGATGATGGCGATGCCTCCTCCCATCTGGTTGGCGGTGCGGTCCCTCCGGGTGATCTTGTAGCCCTCTGGGATGGCGATGGCGATGTCGGGCGCTGAGGAGGTGTTCATCCAAAAAACATACCTGAGGAGGTGTTCATCCAAAATACCTAATTGAATACTCCAAAATACCTAATTGAAACTGACCAAAGTTAGACAGCCAGAAAAACACAGGATAGGGGAGAGTGAGGCACATGCATCAAGCGAGGCAATTGCAATTCCTTAATAACGATTATTAAGGAATCGCAATTGCCTATGCGTGTAGGTTTTGAAAAAATATTTGCGATTCCTACAAATTCCTTTCACAATTAAGGAATGCCTTCCCATTCATTCCTATGGGCCTAGAGGCCGTTCTTATTTGGTACTAGCAAATTGAGAATGGCCTCCCTTGAAGGGTGCAAGGGGGCCTTAAAGGCCACCCTGATGCACCACTAAATTTGGCATGTATCTTTATGTGACGCACACATTTGCCCTAAGGGCATATGTGTGCGCCACATAGCACTTTGAAAAATGCACTTTTGTGCATTTTTCAAAGTTTTTGCAATTACCATAACTTGCAGTTGATGGTAATTAGCATTTCCTAAATGCGAAGTCACATTTAGGAATGGCTTTGATGCATTCCAAATTGGGACTCACAATTTGCGATTCCCTAAAAGCATTCGCAATTTAGGTAATCGTAAAATTTGCAATTACCTATATTGCGAATGGGGTTTGGGTTAATGCATCCCAATTGCCTAAATACGGGTCGCGAAGGGGCCGATTCTGCGAATCGGCCCATTTGCGATCGGTATTTAGGTTGATGCATGTACCTAAGTATTCCTTGTAGACTTCTCTTAGCAACCCGCCCATTTGACTAATTCAAAACAACACCAGCAGCCCATAGTATCACTCTCCCTGCTGGGTATGGCAGCACCTTACAAATTGATACCCCCAAAGATTTCTAAATATGTTCTAGAATACCCCATACCAGGTACCTGATATATACTTTCAAAAAGTTGAGACTCACACGCACCCAATGTGTGTAATGCTGGAAAGCCTGGAATCCCATTGTCCACCCTATGCTGGTGGTATATGAGGGAGTGATTGCCACATTGGATCTCAAGAAATACTACCGGGTATCTCAAATAGTAATTATTAACAGATGGGTATTTAGTCCTCAAAAGGAGCCATCAGTGACGACAGATAGGACAGTGTAACCAAGAGGTTACCCAATAAAATCTCCAGACCTCACGAGCACAGAGATAAATTCCTGGCAGGCTTCCACCAAAAGAATGGGATTTAAGGGTGTTCCCTGGAAACGCCCAAATTGGACTCGGAGATACTGATAGATCTGAGAAAGCATGATGGGTTTTGTAATTTGGGATAATATTGGTATTTCAAAACTGGAAGGGGGGGGGGGTCTGTGTACCGGACGGTCTGACGCCATTTTTAGTATCCCACAGGAATACAAACTTGCAGATTCCCAGCACTATAGATATCAACAGGTCAAACACACGCTAGCATATTACCGTCTACACCTTCCAGAGACAAAAGACAAATCCCCACTGGAGTACAGAGTTCTTTTAGCTCCATTACACAAACACCTCATATCCCTAGTGTATAGTTCACTCATAAACAACACCCCAGTTATTCTCACGGAGTGAGGTAGCCGTCAGGAAAGAGTTCAGGCTGGTCCAATGAAAAAGCTTATACCAATCTTTCAATAGAAGGAAATGGCTAGTATGGTTCGTCAGGGAAAGCACCAGGTTGGAGTGTGCGTACATCACTTGAAAAAGCATTCAAATTCAGATCTGATGGAACCAGGTCAGGGATAAGATTGCCGGAGTGATTGGGACGAAATTTGATTTGTAGCAGTACTGGAGGTCTGGAGAGACTTGACTGTGCCAAAATGCATAGAATATTTAGTAACATGGCACTATCTATGGCCAGAAGGGACATAGCACCCACTGTAGAGACTTTGGGCAGAGATATCCGCTGGTGCATAAGCAGCTACGGACTGTCCCCAAAAATCGGAAATGATTTTGGAGTCTACTATGCCCTTCAGAGGAGGCTTCTTTGAAGGGCATAAGCGATTGGGGAGGAGAAGACAGCTAGACAGAGCTATCTCTGAAGGAGTGAAATATGGCAGGACAGAGGCACAGGGGAGGAGTGTTCTGAAACTTTGTTGCTGAAACATGCCTGTATGGCTCTAAAAATTATTGCAAGGTTTTAGAAAAAAAGAAATGCCTGGTGAAAGGTATGAGTAGAGGACGGAAACTGAACTAGAGAAAGGGAGGTGGGGTAGTGAGGAAGTAAACAGTGAGGATATTGAATTTAAGAAGAGGAAGGAGTGTGAATGACAACAAAAAGTTCTAAAGAGGAGTTAGAATTCTGTGAGAGACAGGAGAGAACAGGGACTATTTGGGAGAAGAGAGTATTTATGTGGATACATGAGCTACAACTCGCAGGAGGTGTCATGTTACCAGTAAAAGTATGGTTCTGCCCTGCTGCTTAAGCTATGTTTGTGATCCTTGCACTCCGTCGGCTTTCTGTGCTTCTGCTGTTGCAGGGCAGCCATTATTACTAGATCAACCTCACTTGCTTTGCTCCTGAAGTACATTCTATTGCACTTATTACTTCACAAGCACCGGTGCACAGCAAAACTATGACAGCAGATGGGAAGTGGAGAGGGAAAGAAGGAGAGCAGTGAAAAAGCAAAGACTGATCGAAAAGCAGAGTTTCACAAAACCACAGACTTGGGAATCTCCAAATCCAAAGAAGTACTATACAAACGGGGCGGCACCTCTGTTATGGCGGAGGAGTGTCGCCCCACTGCTGGAAGCAGCAGATCAAAACATAAAATAAAATGATAATAAGGCAATTATTAAAATTGCTTTATTATCATTTTGCTTGACCTGTAGGAGCCGTAGCCCTCATCGAGTCTTGGGGGTGGGGCCATCAGCAGCAGGAGCGGTGGTCACTGCAGTCAGTGCGTATGTTGGTTTGGCCGGCCGTCTCAGGACGGTCAAACCAACATGCACACTGACATCTCCCCAATCCGAGCTGCATTGCCGGGTGGAGATGGATTGCAGGCGCAGGATTCTAGTCCCCTTTGGAGCGGGCAACAAGCCTGCTCAGGCCAATCCCACAGCTTCTCGAGAAGCGCTGTGATTGGCCGTAGGGGAGTCTGGGATGCTGTGCTCATGGGAACTGCAGTTCCCAGAGCAGAAGAGTACCGGAGTGTGGGAGAAGAGGATCATAGAGGCGGCGGCTGGCAGCAGAAAGGCAAGTGTACTTTTTTGTTGTTTTCCCCTTTGCTGCCCCGGCGATACCCCCCACTTGGTATCGGCAGCAGCCGCCACTGATACAAAAGGTACTTTGTGAGTTCGAAATGTATAACTCTCAAGTACACTGTGTGACTGATTTCTATTTCAATAGTGAGGGGCTTTATAGAGATGTAGCAATTTTGTAAGTGCAGTTGCGACAGCAAACCATTGATGAGATACCAAGCTGTCCATGAAAGATGGACAGCTCCCACTTTGAGGCTGACAGCTATGGGCATCAGTGAGAGGAGATAGTGGTCCTGGTGGCCACTACAAACGCTCCCCAATGTCATCTTGTAACATAACATTCCTTTTCTTGTTCCTGAGTGTAGCCCCAGGTCATTTATAACTACAATAGCCCCTGTTATGTGACCTAATAATTATCACCTCTCACTTAATTTCAATTTTCTATTTCAAAAAGCTTTATTCGGGTCATTAGTAATAACCATAAAAGCTGGTACATACATCACATAATAAAATGTATCCATTACATTCATGATTAAAAATGGTAATAAAAAGTGCAACAGTCAATCAGGGGTGAAATTAAAACATAATGCTTTTCCTTGCTTCGATGGATTTGAGCAGAAACGTTGCAGTAAAGAAGCAAACATCCAATTCCTTCATTGAGACAGTTAGCCTCATAGCAGCGTCAATTTTAAAAGTACGGTATTTTAAAAATAATGGTTTTAGAAAAGCTACACGGAAATTCTTATACAATTCACAGACTAGGAGGCAGTGCAAGGTGCTTTGTTTGGTGTGACCATCACACAGAGAGGGGGAGGCTGGATATTCTTTTATCTTAGGAAATGCAACCAGATGATGCACCAGTCCAAATCTTATCCTGGTAAGGACATATCTATGGGACACTCTAGTTACCGAGCTCAGGTAAGTTCGAAAACCTACAGCGTCTGAGTAGGACGAGTAGAATTGACAAGTAATTAACTGTTCAGTGTGACTATTGTTCCCCCTATTTCTATGGGATAGAAACAGATTCTTAATTTCTAGTTTTGTCAATTCTAATGTCACCACAGGATCGTCCTTAATATGTAATTTAAAAATATCATTAATGCACTGTACAACAGTTTAACCAGGGAATTTCAGACCAATTGTCCAGCCGGAGACAGTCTTAATCAGTCTTAATTAATCTATTAAAAGCTGTTTCCTCTTTACTCCATATTAGTCTCCAGGACAATAAGGGTCTGAGCGCTATTTTATCTGATAGATAACTGATACCAAGTTCCCTGTGAATAAGCTCTGTTGATGCCGAGCTAGGTAGGCTAAGCAAATTTTTAAAAAACTTATTTTCAGTTCATTGTAATTGGTTATTACAGCTGTGACCCCAAACCCCCATACCATATAGTGCAATTGAGGTACTTCTGGATAGGTATATATGTAGCATATCCTTAATTCGGCGGTCACCCAATTTTGCTGCAAATTTAAAAACACAATAAGAACTTTTAGCCATTTTCGCTTGTACATTTAATTTTTCTTTTGTCCATGTACCATTCCCGGCGAATGTTATCCCTAAGTAACAGAACTTGTCAACTGTCTCAATTTTCTGTCCATATATGAAAAATGATTTACATATATTCCTTTTTTGGCCGCACACCATAGCATACGTTTTACTTGTGTTAATCACCATTTTTCGCCCAGCACTGGGACATCTATTCCATTTGCCTTGGGCGCATCTGAATTAACCTGTTTAAGGGCTGAGTCTACCCCATTAATAAAGAGTGTAAATAATAATAAGGCCAGAACGCAGCCCTGTCGGATGCCGCATCTAACCCTGAATTTGAGAGTGCATTCTCATCCCTGGCCATACCGGACAGATGTAAAAAGCTTTTCGTAAAGCCTTGCCAGGAAATAGATTATAGGTTCCGGGGCACCAAGGGCTTGTAAAGTTGGCCATAAAATGGAGTGGTCCACTAAATCAAAAGCGCTGCTAAGATCAGCAAAACATAAATATAGGGACCCTTGCTTAGCACAAGTATATTTTCCAATGATTAAATCTAAATTAATACATTGCGCAAGGGTACCTCTGCCTTTTCTAAAACCGCATTGTGAATCAACTAAAATCCGGTTGTCCTCAGCCCTTTCCTCTAATCTTACTAGTAGGATCTTGCTCCTAATTTTAATGGAAGAATCTAACAGTGAAATTGGTCGATAATTTTTTGGGTCCGATTTCGCCCCCTTTTTATATTTTGGTATTATAGTTGATTCTCCCCAAGACTCAGGTGGGCCTTACAATACTGCTGTATTAAATACGATATTTAGAAGGGGTCCCCACAGAGCTGGTAATGATTTATAAACATCTACTTGGACCACGTCCGGGCCGGCGGCCTTTCCCCCCTTACTACTCTTGATACGCCACTTCCTCAAGGGTTATATTTAGTCTTAAGATTGGCCATGTTTCCAGATCTGTAAGGTTATTAGCAGCTGCAGTTTTAAAAATGCTAGAAAAATGGGCTACCCATGACTCACTATTCACATTGGATGACAATTTGGGCAAGGTTTCATTCTTCAGGAAAGGAGAATTTACAGTGGCCCAGAACAACTGACAGTCAGATGTATCTGCGGCCTGGTTAAGCTTATCCCAGGCCTCTTGTAGTTCTCTCTTCCTCAGTTTAAGAACATCTTTATATTCTATCCTTAACTTCTTTACCAGCATCGGGTCCCTGGGTGAACTTGCCAACGCCTTTTTCAACAAGTTTAGCGAATGTGTACAAGCATGATTGAACCAACCCTTAACGCCTACAAATTCCTTATTTCATGCTATAGTGAGGATAGTACTGATGTTATTATTAATTTTACAACCATTTGTTAAAATCAATGAGGGGGAGTTACTATCCTTCAGATTCTCTATTATTTCTTGATAACTATTTCTGACTATATTTCCCATGGGTTTTTCCGGGTTCACTCCTTTCCATTTAATTCTTACCCCGTTAGGCCTTATGGGTGCGATATGATCAACAATTACTGGTATGCTATCAAGCAAGGTGTCCCAGATATCTACCTTTACAATGATACAATTATGGTCGCTAAGCATAAGTTCTTCTATCCGCGGGGTAGTACACGTGGGGGAAATACTGGCGGATACTAAAACATGGTCAATAATCGTGTTTGCATTCCTTCCCGTAAAGGTGGGGACCACATTTCCCATTCCGTCCCTTGCATATAGCAGAATGGCTAGATCATGATTTTGCCATGGAAGTGTTAAGCGATTCCCCATAGGAATTGTGGGGGAAATGATGCCCATCATCTCCTATGTAATTTCTAAGCATTGGCGGATTTTGCGAATTGGCAATCCGCGAAATTGCGTATTTACGGATTCGCAATCCGCAAAATCCGCGAACTCTCGCGAAATTTGCTGATTCCTTTTTTTTTGTGTTTGCAAGTGTTTCTGCCATTTTGCAAGGGTTTTTTACCAGTTCGCAAACGCGAACTTACTTGTTGGGTAGCAACGGTCGCGACCATGTTGTTTCTACGTCTGGTTCATCACAGCACCCTCTGTTTCACCACTGCCACCCTCTGTTTCACCACTGCCACCCTCTGGCTCACCCATGCCACCCTCTGGCTCACCCATGCCACCCTCTAGTTCATCACTGTAGATTATGGGGGGAAAAGCACACCTGCCCTGCCTCAACTGACATGAATGAATTAGGGGCTGATTAATGTGTCACTGAATTTGAACTTCCAGGCTGGCACCTGCTTCCTTATCTGTAATTGCTTTCTGTTGCAGTGTAATTTTTTTAACAGTACCTTTGTTGTATACTTGTAGCTATTCTCTGAGCCTGCTGTGAGGGTCAGAGCAGGGTCATAGAATAGTTGCAAGTAGGCAACTGAACTCTGAAGGGGCCCCTCAGGAAGCACTACAGGAATGGTTACTAATGATAAAATTGAACTTTTGCACCTCCTGAGTGCTTTCAGTTTTGCAAAAATCCAAATATCTAGCAGCATCCACAAAAAGTAACCCTTCCAGGCACTACAGGGAATGGTTACTAATGATAAGATTGAACTTTTGCACCTGCTGAGTGCTTTCAGTTTTGCAAAAATCCAAATATCCAGCAGCATCCACAAAAAGTAATCCTTCCAGGTCAAGATCCAAATCAAAGTGACCAGCACATGAAGAAAGCACTGGGAGGAGCCTGCTGGACAGGAACAGGAAGTTGGAGACTGTGGGGCACTTCCTTCCTCCCACCCCCCCACCCCCCAAAATGGACTCCTTACAAAAAAAAAGTGCAGGCAAATGTCAACCTGAGGAGTTATTCTGATAAAAATCATAATTTTCAAGGTTTATGCTGCCTGCTGGTGTATTTCTTGTGCGAAATTGTAAATTTAGCAATCTCGCAATTGCGAGATTGTCGCTGCCCGCCGCATCTACGTGTTCGCAAGTGTTTACTCCCGCGAAATTGTATAGTATTCTAGTTGGCAAGTGCGACCAAGCAAAAAATCCGCTTCGCACGGATTTACGAATTTTCGGCAAGTTTGCGAGAGTTCGCGGATTGCCAATTTGCCGAAAATCCGCAAAATCCACGAGCGGAACGGATTTTACGCCCATGCTTAGTAATTTCTAACCCCACATACCCTAGTGTTAGAGAGTGGGCAGGTGGGGGTATTAAAGTCTCCCACCCATATTATGTCAAACTTAGCCAACAAACCCACATTTAGCTTAGCGATAACATTTTCTAATTCCAGGACAACCTTAAACCGGGTATTGTCGAACACATTATTATAGAAATTAATTAAAAGTACATCTCTAGCATGCTTTTGTTGCAACCATAAAACCTGAGAATGGCACCCAATATTAATGTGCTTCTTTATAGTCATATTAATTCTGGTCGACATTAAAATAACGAACCCCCCCTTGGCTCTACCCGGTCCAGATCTTAAAGCCGGTAATTCATAAGAAGTGAAACCATCAAAATTGATTGTCCCTGTGCACCCAGTCTCTTGCAAGCATATAATATCGTTAGAGTCAAGGAATTCTATCCATCCTAACATTTCCCTCTTATTGGATATTCCAGAAATATTCCACGTGGCTATTGAGACTCCTCTTTCCTGTTTGGCTTCATCAATTCCTGCACATATATCAAGACGGCTGCCTATATACAGGGGCTGTTCAATGCCTACCAAGCCTGTGTCTAATATACACACATTGTCAATCTGCCTAACCGGACTAACCGGTTCCAGGATATCGTGATTACTTTCAGAGTTCCTCCTAAATCCCCTAACAGTATTTTCGGTAATCAGGCTATTCATAGCCAGTCAGTCATTTTCCTCTACGTTACTGATGGGTTGAAACCGGTTGGAAACTGGCAGGTTATAACTATTATGCAGCTGGGGTAGAATAATACTATTAGTTATGTTCAGTTCCTGTTTTGACCCACCTGGTAAATCTGGCCTATGGTGTTTGTAGAAAAAGGCCAAAGGTAATAATGAAGTGCCATGACCCATATTTTGCCCCATAGTTATTCTATCCAGGGAGATTCTGGCATAATGTTTGTTTTTAAAATGAATAATTATGCAGTCTCCCTTTATAGTCTTTCTTGTGGGGCCTATCCATTTAACTCTTCGTGTGGTAAGAATCTGATCTGCAAACTTCGTTGGGAAATCACAGTTACGATTTAGCCAATTAATGCTTTTATTCTTGAGTGAGTCATGCGACTCTACTTGTTGCGGACTAAGGGGGGGTACATTTGCTATAACTACTACATATGGGGCACAGTCGGGGGGCAGGCTAACACAGTGAGACTGCCCTCTCTCTAAGAACCCTTCCCCTGCCCTGGATTTAGCCTCTGATAATTCTTTATTATTAGCACAATTACCCGAGTTCTGGGTTTGCATCTCCCCTACTATACCAGTAACATGGGGGGATGCAACATTTCCCAGACTGGCCGTTTTAGTTGTAGATTCTTGGGGAATATTCATATTTATAGAGGGACATTTTCTATAATTAGTAGAAGCAATTTTAATTTCAGTTAGTTTCTCATTCTGGTTTGACAGGTCCCCCCTTATCCTAGTTATTTTATCTTGATTTGGTCTAATTTGACATATAGGGGTTTGAGACATACTTCAATCTTCCCTGTAATTACTTCAATAATCTGGGCTACGAGTGTATCGTTAGTAATCCCTGTGCTAACTGTTTCTGTACCCAATACATTAGGGTTCACTTTCCTACCCTTTCTTATTGCCCCCTGGCTAATCTGTGGTTTCCTACACCCCTTCTTGCCCTAGGCGGGGGCGAGTCTTTATTAGTTATCCGATTCTGGGGTTTGTTGGGTTCTGGGTTCTTAATTTCTGAGTCCCCTTTGGTTAATTCTACCTGGTCTATATTGGGTAAGATTACAGCATCCCTGGATCCATTGGGAATTTCTATGTTACACAGAGTTATGGGCATACCACTCGTACCCAGGGAGATTCGTCTCTCCGCCCTTCCTATTTCCTCATTAATTGCATTGACCGCCTTTACCAGATAAGATTCTATGGTAGAGCTCCCGGAGGCCGTATTATTTTTGCTACCTTTTCGTCCCGTCATGATTGGTATACACACTACAGATGGATTATTATCGGTATAACAATCACAGACAGTTACAGATTGACCAAATATATATATTTTTTTAATTACTTAGACCCTCTTAGTGCCTAATGAAAGAATAAACCTGCAACAATACAGCAATACTGACATATGTTAAAACAATAAAAGCATTATACATTACTGCTAGTTAGGAGTATAGTGTACTCACTGTCCCTTTTTAAAATGTCTCAGAATGTCAGGTCCAAGTCCTTACGGTAGAGTGGAAAAAACAAATGACATGGCCCAGCCCTGCCTCGGTCTGCCCCGGACGGCCACAGATGGCCCGCCCTTTGCCCGGGCTTAGCCCGCGCACGGTCCCGCGATGCGGGGGCTGAGCTCTCTTTTGAAGCGCCTCCGGGCGCGGAAATGGTGGTGGCGGTGGCGCAAAGGAGTCTGGGGGGTTCCCTGTGAATAAGCTCTGTTGATGCCGAGCTAGGTAGGCTAAGCAGATTTTTAAAAAACTTATTTTCAGTTCATTGTAATTGGTTATTACAGCTGTGACCCCAAACCCCCATACCATATAGTGCAATTGAGGTACTTCTGGATAGGTATATATGTAGCATATCCTTAATTCGGCGGTCACCCAATTTTGCTGCAAATTTAAAAACACAATAAGAACTTTTAGCCATTTTCGCTTGTACATTTAATTTTTCTTTTGTCCATGTACCATTCCCGGCGAATGTTATCCCTAAGTAACAGAACTTGTCAACTGTCTCAATTTTCTGTCCATATATGAAAAATGATTTACATATATTCCTTTTTTGGCCGCACACCATAGCATACGTTTTACTTGTGTTAATCACCATTTTTCTCCCAGCACTGGGACATCTATTCCATTTGCCTTGGGCGCATCTGAATTAACCTGTTTAAGGGCTGAGTCTACCCCATTAATAAAGAGTGTAAATAATAATAAGGCCAGAACGCAGCCCTGTCGGATGCCGCATCTAACCCTGAATTTGAGAGTGCATTCTCATCCCTGGCCATACCGGACAGATGTAAAAAGCTTTTCGTAAAGCCTTGCCAGGAAATAGATTATAGGTTCCGGGGCACCAAGGGCTTGTAAAGTTGGCCATAAAATGGAGTGGTCCACTAAATCAAAAGCGCTGCTAAGATCAGCAAAACATAAATATAGGGACCCTTGCTTAGCACAAGTATATTTTCCAATGATTAAATCTAAATTAATACATTGCGCAAGGGTACCTCTGCCTTTTCTAAAACCGCATTGTGAATCAACTAAAATCCGGTTGTCCTCAGCCCTTTCCTCTAATCTTACTAGTAGGATCTTGCTCCTAATTTTAATGGAAGAATCTAACAGTGAAATTGGTCGATAATTTTTTGGGTCCGATTTCGCCCCCTTTTTATATTTTGGTATTATAGTTGATTCTCCCCAAGACTCAGGTGGGCCTTACAATACTGCTGTATTAAATACGATATTTAGAAGGGGTCCCCACAGAGCTGGTAATGATTTATAAACATCTACTTGGACCACGTCCGGGCCGGCGGCCTTTCCCCCCTTACTACTCTTGATACCTTGTGCCACTTCCTCAAGGGTTATATTTAGTCTTAAGATTGGCCATGTTTCCAGATCTGTAAGGTTATTAGCAGCTGCAGTTTTAAAAATGCTAGAAAAATGGGCTACCCATGACTCACTATTCACATTGGATGACAATTTGGGCAAGGTTTCATTCTTCAGGAAAGGAGAATTTACAGTGGCCAGAACAACTGACAGTCAGATGTATCTGCGGCCTGGTTAAGCTTATCCCAGGCCTCTTGTAGTTCTCTCTTCCTCAGTTTAAGAACATCTTTATATTCTATCCTTAACTTCTTTACCAGCATCGGGTCCCTGGGTGAACTTGCCAACGCCTTTTTCAACAAGTTTAGCGAATGTGTACAAGCATGATTGAACCAACCCTTAACGCCTACAAATTCCTTATTTCATGCTATGGTGAGGATAGTACTGATGTTATTATTAATTTTACAACCATTTGTTAAAATCAATGAGGGGGAGTTACTATCCTTCAGATTCTCTATTATTTCTTGATAACTATTTCTGACTATATTTCCCATGGGTTTTTCCGGGTTCACTCCTTTCCATTTAATTCTTACCCCGTTAGGCCTTATGGGTGCGATATGATCAACAATTACTGGTATGCTATCAAGCAAGGTGTCCCAGATATCTACCTTTACAATGATACAATTATGGTCGCTAAGCATATGTTCTTCTATCCGCGGGGTAGTACACGTGGGGGAAATACTGGCGGATACTAAAACATGGTCAATAATCGTGTTTGCATTCCTTCCCGTAAAGGTGGGGACCACATTTCCCATTCCGACCCTTGAATATAGCAGAATGGCTAGATCATGATTTTGCCATGGAAGTGTTAAGCGATTCCCCATAGGAATTGTGGGGGAAATGATGCCCATCATCTCCTATGTAATTTCTACGCATTGGCGGATTTTGCGAATTGGCAATCCGCGAAATTGCGTATTTACGGATTCGCAATCCGCAAAATCCGCGAACTCTCGCGAAATTTGCTGATTCCTTTTTTTTTGTGTTTGCAAGTGTTTCTGCCATTTTGCAAGGGTTTTTTACCAGTTCGCAAACGCGAACTTACTTGTTGGGTAGCAACGGTCGCGACCATGTTGTTTCTACGTCTGGTTCATCACAGCACCCTCTGTTTCACCACTGCCACCCTCTGTTTCACCACTGCCACCCTCTGGCTCACCCATGCCACCCTCTGGCTCACCCATGCCACCCTCTAGTTCATCACTGTAGATTATGGGGGGAAAAGCACACCTGCCCTGCCTCAACTGACATGAATGAATTAGGGGCTGATTAATGTGTCACTGAATTTGAACTTCCAGGCTGGCACCTGCTTCCTTATCTGTAATTGCTTTCTGTTGCAGTGTAATTTTTTTAACAGTACCTTTGTTGTATACTTGTAGCTATTCTCTGAGCCTGCTGTGAGGGTCAGAGCAGGGTCATAGAATAGTTGCAAGTAGGCAACTGAACTCTGAAGGGGCCCCTCAGGAAGCACTACAGGAATGGTTACTAATGATAAGATTGAACTTTTGCACCTCCTGAGTGCTTTCAGTTTTGCAAAAATCCAAATATCTAGCAGCATCCACAAAAAGTAACCCTTCCAGGCACTACAGGGAATGGTTACTAATGATAAGATTGAACTTTTGCACCTGCTGAGTGCTTTCAGTTTTGCAAAAATCCAAATATCCAGCAGCATCCACAAAAAGTAATCCTTCCAGGTCAAGATCCAAATCAAAGTGACCAGCACATGAAGAAAGCACTGGGAGGAGCCTGCTGGACAGGAACAGGAAGTTGGAGACTGTGAGGCACTCCCTTCCTCCCACCCCCCCACCCCCCAAAATGGACTCCTTGCAAAAAAAAAGTGCAGGCAAATGTCAACCTGAGGAGTTATTCTGATAAAAATCATAATTTTCAAGGTTTATGCTGCCTGCTGGTGTATTTCTTGTGCGAAATTGTAAATTTAGCAATCTCGCAATGGCGAGATTGTCGCTGCCCGCCGCATCTACGTGTTCGCAAGTGTTTACTCCCGCGAAATTGTATAGTATTCTAGTTGGCAAGTGCGACCAAGCAAAAAATCCGCTTCGCACGGATTTACGAATTTTCGGCAAGTTGGCGAGAGTTCGCGGATTGCCAATTTGCCGAAAATCCGCAAAATCCACGAGCGGAACGGATTTTACGCCCATGCTTAGTAATTTCTAACCCCACATACCCTAGTGTTAGAGAGTGGGCAGGTGGGGGTATTAAAGTCTCCCACCCATATTATGTCAAACTTAGCCAACAAACCCACATTTAGCTTAGCGATAACATTTTCTAATTCCAGGACAACCTTAAACCGGGTATTGTCGAACACATTATTATAGAAATTAATTAAAAGTACATCTCTAGCATGCTTTTGTTGCAACCATAAAACCTGAGAATGGCACCCAATATTAATGTGCTTCTTTATAGTCATATTAATTCTGGTCGACATTAAAATAACGAACCCCCCCTTGGCTCTACCCGGTCCAGATCTTAAAGCCGGTAATTCATAAGAAGTGAAACCATCAAAATTGATTGTCCCTGTGCACCCAGTCTCTTGCAAGCATATAATATCGTTAGAGTCAAGGAATTCTATCCATCCTAACATTTCCCTCTTATTGGATATTCCAGAAATATTCCACGTGGCTATTGAGACTCCTCTTTCCTGTTTGGCTTCATCAATTCCTGCACATATATCAAGACGGCTGCCTATATACAGGGGCTGTTCAATGCCTACCAAGCCTGTGTCTAATATACACACATTGTCAATCTGCCTAACCGGACTAACCGGTTCCAGGATATCGTGATTACTTTCAGAGTTCCTCCTAAATCCCCTAACAGTATTTTCGGTAATCAGGCTATTCATAGCCAGTCAGTCATTTTCCTCTACGTTACTGATGGGTTGAAACCGGTTGGAAACTGGCAGGTTATAACTATTATGCAGCTGGGGTAGAATAATACTATTAGTTATGTTCAGTTCCTGTTTTGACCCACCTGGTAAATCTGGCCTATGGTGTTTGTAGAAAAAGGCCAAAGGTAATAATGAAGTGCCATGACCCATATTTTGCCCCATAGTTATTCTATCCAGGGAGATTCTGGCATAATGTTTGTTTTTAAAATGAATAATTATGCAGTCTCCCTTTATAGTCTTTCTTGTGGGGCCTATCCATTTAACTCTTCGTGTGGTAAGAATCTGATCTGCAAACTTCGTTGGGAAATCACAGTTACGATTTAGCCAATTAATGCTTTTATTCTTGAGTGAGTCATGCGACTCTACTTGTTGCGGACTAAGGGGGGGTACATTTGCTATAACTACTACATATGGGGCACAGTCGGGGGGCAGGCTAACACAGTGAGACTGCCCTCTCTCTAAGAACCCTTCCCCTGCCCTGGATTTAGCCTCTGATAATTCTTTATTATTAGCACAATTACCCGAGTTCTGGGTTTGCATCTCCCCTACTATACCAGTAACATGGGGGGATGCAACATTTCCCAGACTGGCCGTTTTAGTTGTAGATTCTTGGGGAATATTCATATTTATAGAGGGACATTTTCTATAATTAGTAGAAGCAATTTTAATTTCAGTTAGTTTCTCATTCTGGTTTGACAGGTCCCCCCTTATCCTAGTTATTTTATCTTGATTTGGTCTAATTTGACATATAGGGGTTTGAGACATACTTCAATCTTCCCTGTAATTACTTCAATAATCTGGGCTACGAGTGTATCGTTAGTAATCCCTGTGCTAACTGTTTCTGTACCCAATACATTAGGGTTCACTTTCCTACCCTTTCTTATTGCCCCCTGGCTAATCTGTGGTTTCCTACACCCCTTCTTGCCCTAGGCGGGGGCGAGTCTTTATTAGTTATCCGATTCTGGGGTTTGTTGGGTTCTGGGTTCTTAATTTCTGAGTCCCCTTTGGTTAATTCTACCTGGTCTATATTGGGTAAGATTACAGCATCCCTGGATCCATTGGGAATTTCTATGTTACATAACAGAGTTATGGGCATACCACTCGTACCCAGGGAGATTCGTCTCTCCGCCCTTCCTATTTCCTTATTAATTGCATTGTCCGCCTTTACCAGATAAGATTCTATGGTAGAGCTCCCGGAGGCCGTATTATTTTTGCTACCTTTTCGTCCCGTCATGATTGGTATACACACTACAGATGGATTATTATCGGTATAACAATCACAGACAGTTACAGATTGACCAAATATATATATTTTTTAATTACTTAGACCCTCTTAGTGCCTAATGAAAGAATAAACCTGCAACAATACAGCAATACTGACATATGTTAAAACAATAAAAGCATTATACATTACTGCTAGTTAGGAGTATAGTGTACTCACTGTCCCTTTTTAAAATGTCTCAGAATGTCAGGTCCAAGTCCTTACGGTAGAGTGGAAAAACCAAATGACATGGCCCAGCCCTGCCTCGGTCTGCCCCGGACGGCCACAGATGGCCCGCCCTTTGCCCGGGCTTAGCCCGCGCACGGTCCCGCGATGCGGGGGCTGAGCTCTCTTTTGAAGCGCCTCCGGGCGCGGAAATGGTGGTGGTTGTGGCACAAAGGAGCCTGGGGGGTGTAGTCCCCCTCCACAAAGCAGCCAAAGGTGATGGAATGCTGCGGCGGCAGGAGGGAGACCGAAGGAACAAACGGTGATGGCAGAGAGCAGGTAAGTAAAGTTCAAGCCCCCACAGGTGTCTCAACAGCGCCCGCTCCGTCGGGGCTGAGCTCTCCTTTGAAGTGCCTCGGGGCGCGGAAATGGTGGTGGTGGTGGCGCAAAGGAGCCTGGGGGGTGTAGCCCCCCTCCATACAGTGGCCGCGGTGATGGAATGCTGCGGCGGCGAGAGGGAGACCGAAGGAACAAACGGTGATGGCAGGGAGCAGGTAAGTAAAGTTCAAGCCCCCACAGGTGTCTCAACAGCGCCTCTCACTCATTTCGACTCACTTATCATGGCGAACCTAAACAAAAAAACATTGTTGACTATTTTATGTATGAAGATAACACTCAAACACACATCAAAATTCTGAAAGAAAATAAGAATACCACGAAAGTTCACAACTGCCCCCACCATATTTGGCTACGTCGAAGAGCCTTCAAAGCGAACTAAGCTCTAAATCATTTGTTCCGTAAAAGCCTGAGTCCTGGGCCGTGAACTGACTCCCTTAGCCTACTTCTGTCCCCCTCTGAATCTTTCCAAAACCTTGGGTCAATCTGTAGAATAAACTCTACATTTCCACTCAGTTCAATTCAGCCACCAAGAATATGTTATTTCACCTCTGTGGTCTCTGTGGCATTCTCTCCGTATACAAATTCAAGACTACTTTTCTCTCATCATAGCTGCGGCCTCTCTTGCACATTAACTGCTGGTGAGAGTAGTGTAATGGTATCCTAGCGAAAACCTACATGAAACTTCAAAGAGCACAACACTTTGATGCTTGATACATCTTCACTCTTTACCTCAAAGGGCTCTGACCACATCACCCCAGCTCTATAATCCCTCCACTGGTTTCTCGTCAAACTAAGGATTGAATGTATAACCGTTTACTTTTTACAAAAAAACTTACACATTACAGTCCTAGACTACCTTCCCAAACTCTTCACTCGATGTAGCTTCACCATGTACATGAGGTTGACCTCCCTAGACTCCTACTATGGTGATCAGATTGAAATGATTCAGGGACATTCTCTGCACCAAGAATGCTCCTCCCTCTTGGGGTCTATTCAGCCATCTCCATCCCACTGTCAACATCAGCTCCTGCTGCAAACAACAGAAGATTCACTTCTTCCTCTCTGAGTAATCGCATGTTAATGACTTCCTACTAAACCCCCACTCATCTGTGCCGTAGTCGCTTCGAGTGTCCTACAGAAAAAAGAAAGATAAATAAAATAAATGACATTACTGCAGCGTTGCACATTTTGTATCAATACGTGCATTGCTGAGACGCATGGACATCGAGATTGGGATATATGTACATCACTGTAGCATTGTGACAACTAGACTGTAATGCAGACATTTGATGGATAATTATATTCTTACCAACTGGGCTTGTGATACTAGTAATTGCGGTCACCAGCACTGGTTATGGGAGTAAGCTCTAATGCATAGAATGTAAACAAAGTTGACTACTTAGTTATTGATTAATGTGATTCCAAATGTTGTATTTGCCATAACATTTCCCAACAAAAAACAGGTGACTTATCATGATGCAGTTCTGTTCAAACCATGTTCAATATGATCAATGTTATTGCCTGCGTTTAAAGTTAAAGTAGGTGGCATAACTTAGAGTAATTCTACAGTAATTTGCTTTTCAGTCCACTGCTGTTAACCAATTTTACCAGACCAATTTATTTCAAAGGTTGCCATTGGCACAATGTTTCAACAAAATGCTTGGAGTTGATCCACAACCTTCTGAAGACTTTTCCTCAATAGAAAACCTCACCTCAATGAAGCAGGCCTGTGGTATTCGGGACACTTGAAGCATTTGACTCACAAGCATTAAGGCCCATGCCATCTTTGACACTCCCATTGCCTGCGTTCACAACCCATGATTGTTTAATCTTATAGTCATCTGAAAATATTTAATACATTCTATCAGAGCCTATTTTGCTTACACTTTCGACTTACACTTTTGGCTGTGCATCAAAACCTCCCTTTCTTAAATTTTCACATGTATAGTCCCATGCTTACTTGGTTACTTTCAATTTCTGACATTTTCACGTCTGCTACCAGAGCCTTACTTGGTTACCTGATACTCCCATGCTTACCTTTTAGAACTCCTTTCCTACCTTTTTTCACTGGTCCAGTCAAAACCTCTCATGGTTACCATTTCATCCATCCTCCTCCTACACACTAAGGGGCATATTACCAACAAGTAGCGATATTTACCGCTAAATAGGCTTAGCGACGATTTTTTTATCGCTGCCTATCGCTGGATATGTTAGCAGAGAAAACATGCTATTAGCAACGTTTTTCTCCATTGTGCTAAAATATCCAGCGATAGCGGCGAAATGCGTGAATATCGCTGAGAATACAGCGATATTCACGCATTAGCGACGAAATGCTCTTAGCCTTGTTATCCACCTCCCATTGGATAACATGGCTAAGAACTGGTCTGAGCAGGCATTGGTTTTTGGCGATAGCGGGAATATTTCCATCGCTACCCCTGCCTTGCTAATAGGCGATAGCGACGTTAGCGACTGATTTCAGTCGCTAACAGGTTGGGTACGTCCACTTTGCATGTCATTAACGATAAATATCGCTGACATGCAAAGCGGGCCCCAAACCACTCGCTATCGCCTAAAAGCTGTCGCTAACATCAGTTAGCGACAGCTTGCTAATAGAGCGATAGAATTATCGCCGCTTAGCGGCCGAAAACGGCCGCTAAACCGGCGATAATTGCCTATCGCCACCCTTGGTAATATGCCCCTAAGTGTCTTTCATTCTTCCCCTCAACTCCATTCCATCTGCCCCCTCAAACATCCCAACCAAATTCAATCGAGTCTATCACTCTCAAACTCTTTTCCTATCCCCTTTGTCCTTTGTTCCCCCCAAATCATGTATTCCCACTCCCTCCTTACAAAGCACCATTTATCTTGTGTCTTTGAAGATCCCTATTGATTGGAACGTTTATCCCCTCACCACAAGACCTCTGTCATCATCATCTCTCCATTTATCCACCTTTCATCTTCTTGTACCTCTTCCTTCAAACACTATGCAATATTGTTCACAGTTTGCAATGGTGTTCTGAACAAATTCCCCAGCCTCATATAAAATATTATCATGGCCTCCAGTGATCCCCTGGTAGCTCAAGCCATTTCCATCTAGTGAGTGGACCCCAACTAGTAACACCACATGACTGCTGCCAAACTCCTGAACAACTGCCCTCTCTCTTCCTTGCAACCCTCTGCTAGAATGCTGCTCTCTATACCTTGGGCATATTACCTCCTCTTCACTCATCAAACGGCTAGTCAAAAAGCATCTTCTGCTGCCTATATGTGTAAAACAGTCACAGAGAGCACCACCATCTGCAGAACATCCATCAAAAAAGTCAAGAGGCCCCATTACACACAACACATTTTGGAAGATACATGTCCAACCAAAGAGCTCTTTAAAGTGGTTAATGAATTCTAAAACCTCACTAGCCAGTATTAAATATCCGCAGGGAATCTGTAATACCCTTGTACATAACGTCATCAAGAAAGCCTCCAACTTCAAAGTTGCCAACACTTTCTCAGGACTCCCTCACTAAATGGTGCTACCCCTAGCCCTTAACTCATACTGTGCTAATTAAACATACTACATACCGATAAATAATCACCAAAATATTTAATGCATGGCTGGTCAACAGTGGATCCTTGCAGGCCAAACATTATCAAATCAATCATACTTGAGTCCTCCGCTACTAGACCAGCGAGAGATGCCATCAGTTCCTCCCTATCAACTGTGGAATTCCAAACAAATGAAAAACATATTTTAAACTTAGTGCAAAAACAGATACTCATCCTCGCTGACCTAGCTGATTATAGACTTATAGCTAATAGATACTTTCAAGGCAAACTCATTGTAAAGGCAATCTTTACCCTGTTATCAGTACTCATCCAACAAAGCAACCTCTTGGCAAACAGACAAAATGGATTCAGACTGGGAAGAGACATGGAATCAGCAGTAATTTCCATTTGGGTTGACCTGAAGAATTCTGTTGGCAGCTTTGCGATTGCTGCTCTATATGTTTTTTATTCAACTTTTGATATAGGTAACCACAAACTACTTGCCTAAATGCTGCATGACACTTGGATAGAGGATAAAGTCCACAACTGGATATAATCCTTCAAGGCCAGGCCCCATATTGGTGCACTATCAATATTCAAATGTGCACCCTACATCTGTTTCTCAGTGCTCCACTACTGCACCTTTTTACTCTTAAACATTTTTATTATTTCAGCCTCACCTGCTAGAAATGTGCTGATGACCCTCAGATCATCTTAAAAGGTGGCTAACTATCTCAGATCAAAACTTCAAGACTCTGTCAAAGTCTATTAACTGTGGAACAATGGATGTTAGAGCATCATCTCAAACTCAAAGCTCCAAAAACAGGAGTACTCCCATGTGCATTGTGACAAAACAATAACCTAATATCTTTTGACTACAGGCAATGGGGCAGCCACCTACCACCACAACTGAAGTGAAAAACATTCTGGGATTCCAACCTCTCTCTTCAAGCAAAATCAATGCATAATGGGAAAGGGACTCATTCTATACAATGTGAATTTTATTACCTGTTTACAACGTTCTCTTATAGGATAAAGGCATCATTGGTGTCATTAGTCATGACTGGATTATGCAAAGAGACTCTACTTCAGACTGGTTGGAAAAGTAATTGCCAAAAAACACAGAATCCAAAACAAGTCAGTAAGATAGCTACTCCATTTAAACAAACAGGACCATTTCACACCTGCCTGCAAATCACACGCTACTTACCAGTGGACAGAAGAATATCATTTAAAACCCTTTGTGTTGCATAAAGTTCAACACAAAGAGAGGACAAGGCAAGAAGTCCTGCACCAGTCAAAGTACCTTATCTAGGGTATGTTTCCTATCATGGGATTGGTGCAACGGGCCTGGGACATGACCTCCATATGCCCCAGAAAAATGACATAAAAATAACTTTAACAAATTAGACAAAGGTTGGCCCGGCACTCAAGTAGGTAATGATTATTAATAAACCGTATTCACAATACAAAAGAGAACAATCCGTCAAAATCTTCCCATTCAAAGAAATGCACTTGTAAATTTTGATTGTAGGTACCAAATTTCTTTTATTCTTTATTGAAATGCAAATGTTTTAAAATTCATGATCGTCAACACGTTTCGTCCTTATGTGGACTTCTTTAGGGCTTGCTGTAGTCAAGAATTTCTTGAGATGAGGTATTTATAAAAAATGTAATCAGGTCAAAATTGCAGAGTAAATCAATATGATGTGACCCTTTCAGTTCAGTGCGTCAAAGTGATGTCCCAAGGAAACACCTGATTGGCATGTGTGGTCCTTCAACAATTAATGATATGGGAATTGTATCTCCCATGCTTCTGTGAGGTCATCTGGTTCTGAAAAAAGAATCCCTTTGTGTTGCACATCAAGTAATCCATGGGCAAGGACCTAGCTTTCTACAAATGAGCTTCAGCATATGAATTCAAATATGAAAATGCATAGGAGAAACCTTATGTCAGGAATGACAGCATTGTTGATAATTCCTAATTAGGAGGTATCTGCTTCTTAGTCCGACATGAAAACTTTTGTATAAACTTTCAAAGCTAATCAGATCAAATCATTTTTTATTTAGAAAGGCTACTAAGTCCTGGCTTTTCCCTTAACCTAGATTCAAGAACCTCAAGTGCCACAACACTGACTAATTTGTAAACCTATATGAAATTTGAATTATGCCAGCAAAGCCCGCCGGAGCAATTTTGGAAATTTCGCACAAAGCTGCAATCACACCACATCACATTTCGAGAGGAACTTTAATGCGAGAAGTACCGTTTGGGTAATTTTTGAATGAAGCAGCTTTTCAGGTAGATTTTTTTACCCAATCAGACTGTTCAGGTAAATTTTGAGCACACAACTACAAATCCGAACCAGAGAACAAAACTACAAATATAAACATAGGCAGCACTGTTTTGAACATGAGCGACGCAAAAGCAACTGTAAAATACATTTGCAAGTTGAATTTTCATCCAAATAGACCATTTACGTAATTTGTTGAGAGCAAGATGCATTTCGAATCGTTTTGCAGTCATTACTCATAATTACACTGGAGCACAATTACAATAGTTTCGCACACCCCAACTGATTGAAACATACTGCATATGCCACTGTGAGAACTTTGGAGCACACTCTCTGGACATCATGCTTGACACCAGTACTCAGTACTAACAGATAACAATGCTGGCTATACCTCTCGCTTATATATGTATCACAAAATCAGAATCCTTGACCTGTGATCCGCAAAGCACTTTGATACCTTGACAAGAGGTAAGAAAGCACCAAAGAAATATTGAAATACAATAAGAAAAGCATGCTTTGTTGCCTAGTAGCAGCCTGTATCTTGTACCTTGTCATTATTTAGGCTAGTGCTATGTATCTATAAGCATTTGAGAGAGCAAAGCCTAAAAGGATTAAATAGGAATGGCTGCACTGAGTTGAGTTTCAGGATTATTTACAGTAAACCAATATGTTCGTGGGTGGAGAATTCTGTTGCGTGGAGATGCAATGCTCTCTGAAATGGTGTGTTTTCAGCACCCTTTTAAATATCTGCACATCATCCCTTTCAAACTAACTCTAATGAAATAACTAGAAATAATTGTCACCTATTATCATACTTATAAATAACAACACATAATCTTATATTAACATTAGTTAGATCCTATGATCTATTGATTGACTAGAAAACTGACCATCGCTCCACACGCTTCCACCTATGCTCAGTCATTTTTCACAGTTTTGTAAAGATGAGCATGCTTTTTTGTTCACCAAGGACGCTTCTACAAACCGTAAGTGCAACGTTCTAAAAGGCTCTGATATAACCCAAAAAAGTAGGAACCTTTTTGAATGAGCAATTCCTATCCAGAAGGAATTCCTGTGTGTACAATTGTGATTATATCAATTTGTAGCTCATTTATCCTAATACCAAAGAAAAGGAGCTATACAAAAATCACTCCTTGCTCTTGCTTCATCCTAATTTGCAAAGCCACATTCCCCATGGTCATAATGCATCTCAAGAGTCAGCGGTAGCTTGAGTTCATTGTCATTGTAATACAACAAAACATGTTCCTTAGGGGAGAGGGTGTCCATAAGATCTAGAGATCCAAGTTCAAGTCTCAATGTTGGCTCATGTTGGCTCATCTGTGAGGGCCTAGAGACCCTCACAGATGATTAGCTGCGCTTTACAAATCCAAGTATTGTCATAGTGAGAAAGGGATCCAGGGCATAGCTGTCTGAACTCACTGAGGCACAAAAACACATTTTCATCACTGGGAATTCCTCTAGGTATCATTACATTCCATATCATTCCATTTGAATCACCTATGACTCTGCAGAGCATGCATGTTTCAGCATGGTGCAGTGTACCATGAGGTTGTCAGACGGATAATCCAGTGAGTTAATGTTTGCACCCAACATCTGCAATGATCTGCAGGTTTTTAATTAAAATCTTGGCAAATCAAACTCACCCTTCTTTCATATAGGGTGGGCAAATATGGTAGCATTTTAATTGGTTACAGCAGAGCCTGTCATTTACAGTCCTCAGAAACCAGTCAAGTTGAGGATGAAGCGTTAATCCTGTGGAAAAAGCAATGGCTTTGCATGATGTAAAATCTATTGTAAAATCCCTGGATTCTCCACAGTACTTTGAAGCTTCAGCAGTTCCCAGGCTTCAGAAGATACTGTATGAAGCCCACAACTGTGGGCTCGGAATGTCTCTCGTCTGTGCCATTCCATCTCATTCCCTGAAAAAAACTCATAGATTACAGGGACGTTATAGTTAAGAAATATATAGTTAGGTTCAGATTTTACACACACAAAAACATAAAAATTCAGCAGTTACAGTAATCTCAAGTAACTATAACTTGTGCCCTGAGGTAACAATAAATTGCGCACCCACCATGCACAGTTTTCTTATCAATAATTTCACTGCAAAGATGTCATGAGTGATATACTATGTGGAGTAATTAGCAGTGCATGGTGAAGTTATAGTTACCTTAGGGGACAAGTTATAATTACTTGAGATAACTCTTTGATAACCATTGTTTTTTTCAGTGAATATCTACAGTTAATAATGCTATTTACAAACTATAACACCCCTGTAAGCTTCAGTTTTTCAGTGGATTTTATGGTTTTTAATGATATTTTCTAACTATGAAGTCCTGTACCCTGAGTGTGTGAGTGGGTGTGTGAGGTTGTGTGGGTGTCTGAGTGTGTGGTGGTGTATCAGTCAGTGCGTGTGTGACTGGCTGTGTGGGTCTGTGAGTGGATGTGAGTGGTTTTGTGGCTCACTGAATGGGTGTGTGAGTGGCCGCACAGGTGTGGGAGTGGTTACATTGATGTGTGCATGGGTATGTGAGTGGGTGTATGAGTGAGTGGGTGCGTAAGTAGTTCTCTGGGTCTCTGAGTGTGTGTGTATGGCTGTATGGATGTGTGTTTGGAGCGTGAGTGGTTATGTGGGTGTGTAAGTGGGTGTGTGAGTGAGCGCATGAGTGAGTCTGTGAGGGGGTGATTTTTTTTTTAATGGGATCTAGGCCCGTGGATCCATCATGGATTCACATGAAGACCTTGCTGAGCACCACAGTGACTCCGCAGATCCTTGCGCACCCTCCAAAAAATGGTTCTGGACAATTTCTTGGTCATGATGTGCTTCTCACAGACCCCTTCATCAGTTCTACGGGGTCTGAATACCTCTATTATGACTCCTTATATCCTATTTACACTTTATCCATCCCCCCCAGAACTGTGCCCTGATTGACAAAACCACGGCAGCAACTTTTTTCTCAGGTTGCGGCTAGGCAATCACGGTACTGCTGTTGACAAGTGGATCCGCGGCTCATCCGCTTCTCTAGATATACATACATCTTTTTTCTTTAAAAACTCCAAAACTACTGAACAGATTTACATCAAATTACAAAAAACACGTTCTGGACCAAGATCTAGCTTTCTGCCAAGTTTGGTTTAATTACGTTTATCGGTTCGGGCTGTAATCATGTCTAAAATCTCAACAGTTAATTGCATGGGGAAACAACATTTTGGTGCCAACCTTTTACCCAGCCCCCATTGACTAATCACCCCTAAACTTTCCAGACAGTTGCTGAAGTCATTTTCATGAAGATTCATCAAATGGCACTAGTTATTTGCAAAATAGAAAATGCTTTTCCTATGGAAACTAGGTCCACATCATAAAGAGCTACTGCCAGTCGCCAGTAGGTTAAAAAATAAACAATATATATATATATATATATATATATATATATATATATATATATATATATATATACATATATATAAATATATATATGAGGTCTGAGGCCCACTGGAGGGCTGTAAATATAATTTGAAATACTGGACTATGTGGAACCCACCAGAGGGAAATAATGTTTTTCAAACACACACAACAACCAGCATGCTATGTGAAAATTGCTCACCTGTGAGGCTCACTTATTAGCATGCAGCCTCGAGTGTGCTTTTGAAATGTCTGCAGAAATCCTGAGATGCCTTCGAAAAAGCAGCAGGGAGGCTCCGAAACCGGTCAGGCAGAAAATAAATCAGGAACACATTGCCGGTTTCCCTTCCATTAAAGAATTCAGTTGAATTTGCTGCTGTTGAGTGTGTCTTTGGCCTCTGGGATAAACTTTTGGAAATATATATATATATATTGTCATGTGATAAAGCTTTTTCAGGAAGTGAAACGCATTATGGCCGACATTAAACTGCTGCTGATTTAAAGCATTGAACTTTGGGTCCGTGTCTGCTTGCTGAGAGGTGTTAACGCGGGATTTCTGGTCTATTGTTGTTAATCCAGATCCCAATTCAGGTCGACTAAATCGTTGGTACCTGTCATTGAGTAAAAGGCAATCCACTACTAGGTTAATCAAGAAAGAACTTACGCCACTCTAAAGAACCACTTACCACTGGAAAAGGTTTAAAAGTTTATTATAAAGCCAAAGCTATCTGGAGATACAGACATCTCAGAATAAGATTCAAAAGATATACGGGAATCAATACAAACAAAAATTCTCTAAATGCTCTTAATCTGCAAAATGATATCACTAAAACAAATTCAAAAAGCATTAAAGTTGTGTAGTGTAGTTCCTATTATCCCAATAGGCTCTGCGCATTGGAATAATACCTTCAATAGTATAGGCCTAGACCAGACGTTAACTAGGTCTACTACTGTCGATATTAGACTTAAAGTTTTGGGTTTGCCAGCTAGCTCAGAGTTCACTAGAAACTTTCTCGAATAGGCAAGGAGGAGTTGAACCTCCCTGGATAGACAAGAAGGGATTTAGTTTCTGACAACCATAGAACATGACAACTTTGCTCTCCCCTAATCAAGAGTGTATCTCGAGAG
This sequence comes from Lissotriton helveticus, assembly GCF_964261635.1. Classification (NCBI taxonomy): domain Eukaryota; kingdom Metazoa; phylum Chordata; class Amphibia; order Caudata; family Salamandridae; genus Lissotriton; species Lissotriton helveticus. The sequence goes on from NC_136065.1 coordinate 1,916,116,557, forward strand.
TCGTGTGAACAAAAGGCAATTTATTTTACTCAGTCAGTACGTGCATTCTTAGTCTCATCAGATTGTAGAGAAAAGGAAGAGACGGGCGTGTTCAATAAAAGATGTTATTTATTGATCAGTCTCTTTTCTCATACAAGAGAAATGGATCGATATTATTGCAATACTTATGGTTAAGTAAAGTGCATACATTAAAAGCAGAAGTATAAAATAATACCGTAAAAACATTGATATGGTTTCTAAGCCATATGAAGGTTTAAAATGAATAAAATAGATACATACACATATACATTTGACTAAACGTACTCAACTGGTGTTTCTAGCTACGCCTACCCCGTGTACCTGACCTAAGCCTAATACGTGGGCGGGGATAGAAAGTTACAGTTTAAGTTAAGTTTGTTTTTGCCAAGTGACTGACTAAAGAATTCTCTGCGAGGGGTTATTCAGTTCTGTACCTGGAATCTAGGATGGTTGAGGGATGGTATCTCTCGTCTCTGGTCTCGATATTCCAGGCTGCCTGCGAGGGCTACCCGGAAGCGCCGGAGCTGGATTTCTCGGCAGGAGAAATGGGCAGCTGCTCGTTCTCAGCGCGTCAGGAAGGCGGAGCTGCGCCAGCGGGGTCTGCTCTGCTCTGGGCTTCGGCAAGTCTGGCTGCTCCGTCCTCATCACCACCGCGTGTGTTTGCATAGGGCAATATCGGTAATATTTATACCTTTAAGGTGCCGAGATTGACGTAAGGATGGACATAGATACGTCAATAAGGATGTCATACGACTTGGTCGTTAGCACATTCTTTTGCTGAAGTTCTCGATGAAATCAAAACAATGGCCGCAGGGTTTTTCCCAGGTTGTCATAGGTTTGATTTGTTTTGAGAACTCCGTATGCCTTATCAGGGGCTGGAGGAATATCGCTTGTCTAATTAGATTGCAAGCGTTATGACCTAATCAGATAACACGTTCCTGTGCCGTAGTGTGGCTTTATCAGATAACGGTTCCTGCATCATGGGGGTTTTCTGCATCATGGGCTGGCTGCTAGTTAACTTGTTAACCAGAATAGGGTCAGGAATAGGGGGATCGATACAGAACCTATAGGAATACATCACACCCACTCCACGCTAACTATGGACATATTTACTAATCTAGGCATAGTAAAACATAGTACAACATACTATAGAGTAGTGTGTATACCTTACCACCCCAAAATACATAAATGCATTTTGAAATTATCAAATATACGAAAAAAAGGCAGTCATATGTATTGTATGCACTCAAGCTGTAGAATAATGCTAAAGTAATCACGCATTTGTATACATTATTGCTATTGGTATATGAGAATTTACACATGAAATGGCTCTTAATACAGAAAAAAAAGTTCGAGACCATTTCATCACAGAATATGAATAATTATGAACATACCAGCGGGCAGCTAATGTCTATAAACTATCTAAAATTAGAAATTTTAGTTCTCTAAGAATAGTTCTTACTTTAAGCAGAAGACAAGTGTCCCGAAAAATATGCAAAAATATTGTGGGGCTGCTTGAAAAAATTGCTGTCCGTGAACTGGAGGGAAAATTGTTCATGTGACTCTATTATTAAAGTTGAAGGTCAAATTCAGGGAACGCCGTGTGCGAGCTTGCTCAAAAGTCTCTATTTCTGCTCTGGTGAGAACATCATATCATTTAGACTCTCGAAAAAGTTGTCAACAGCTTCCTGGGAGAAGTCCACTAACTCGGAAATAGGTGTAACCATGCATTCGTGCGCATGATTGTCTCCATTGACATTCTGATTTGGATTGCTGACAGAAGGTCGTACCTGATCGATGCTGCTTTCATCTTGAACTTCACTACCCCTTAATCGTAGTGGTGAAGCTTCCACGAATGCCGTCATCAGGATTGGTAGCCGTTGAGGGCAGCACAAAGCATGAGCCTTTGTTGGACTCAACAATGTTTCTGCATCCATTGGCGCATCCGATTGTAGCGTCAGACAGGTGTCTAACACGCATTCTTCTCCGCAAAACAGGCACCTTAATACAGGTAAAACACATCGTTGCCACATTGGTCGAAATGATAGAAACCAAGTCATGTTCAGGTCTCTAAGCCGGGATAGTCCCAGGATTTTTGATATCCGGTCCCGGTATCCAATGGCTAGGATTGTTTCTTCCCTTGTCGCAGGTGTTTTGTCTGTGACATGGTTTGCCATAACGAAATATAAGGACTAGGAACAGGATTCCTGCAATCAGTCCTAAAATGAGGGGAAGTCCACCAAAAATCGAATGGACGAAATCTGGAAAAATACCCAGTATGGCTTTGAATGGTGTTAATGCCATCGAAAATACTGTCTTAAATACTTTTGAGACTCCACTGGTATGAGAAATATTTAAGATTTCATTCAGGATTTCTGCGAAATGTATGGGGGAATTAGTTGATAACAATGAATGTATCTCTGCAGTCGTCCTTGCGACTTGGAGATCATACGTTTCTTTTGATGACGTGAGCCTTGTCGGCGTCTGAAGAAGCACTGTTTTCATTCTGCTTAAAGTATCTATTCGAATAGAAGTAATTTTCAAGTTGGGCCATGCCCTTGCCTCCCTGTCTGGAAAGGAGCTGGGGAACAATGAGTGTCCACAGCACTTGACCTTCGCAGTCGTAGTTACGAGATAAGGAGTCCCGGGCATAAGACTACAACATCTGCGATCTACAATTAGAATGTAACTCCCATTATAGAGTCTTTGAAAGAATGGTTCTATCTCTGTTGCAGGTGCGCCTTGCTGGTGACATGAAAGGTTATTTGAGTTCCCTTCACAGGCTCCATGCAAACTAATTCCGTTACACAGAAGTGTACCGCTTAGTGACATCGCACAATTATTGCCACTAAGAAACACTTTCTGTCCTTTATTACTGACACATGCATGTGAATAGGGCAGGTTCCATGTTGTTTTAATGTACCCTTTTCCCAATTTTTCGTACATGCCAGCCTGTATATATTTTTGGCAGTATTGAAACCTGAAGGTTGAAATTGGAATATTAATTATCCCATGTATTATCCATTCACTGACAGGTCGTTCTGACATTGTCACTGGTAATCTTTCGAGTTTCTCAATGCTCAGGATTGTATAATCAGCACCCTCTTGTGCCATACTGATTTGTCTATCAGTAAGGTTAAAGATATGGAATAGTGACGTTGTGTTGTTTATTAAACGCCAAGGCACATAGCCTGAACGCAGATTTTGTAACGTCCAGCCAAGCTGACAAAAGAATCCATTAGAGATGTCTAATGTTGTTTTGTATTTTTTGCGCACTATGTTATTCATTAGTGCAGCACTATGCGAGTTTTGCACTGCAAAAGTTTTGCAACATGAGTTAAGGTGTCGGTAATCCAAAACTAGACGATATGAATTGTCTGGTTTGGAGACCGGAAACAAAGGGTTGTTCATTTGTGAGGTGCAAGTTTCAATCACCCCCTGGTATTCTAGCTGATCTAGGATTTCTTTTACCTGTTTTTTAGCTTCTTGCTTAATTGGGTACTGCCTTTGTGCAGTAGGTTGTGATTGTAACTGGATTTTGTGAGGAGGAGAGTCCTCATCCCATCCTACGTGATTTTTATATAAAGCAGGAGCTAGAGCTACTGCCCACTTTCTAGCAAGTGTGTATTTTTTATGAATTGGGATATGATTTGAGAAGGCAGGCATAATTATTTCTTCGCCATGAGGGCAATCCCTGACAAACTCTGGTGGCCAGTCTTTTTCAGCTAGAAGGATGTCATAGCCCTTGGAGAGATTATCCCAAAATAGTCCCCTTATTTTTCTAGTCTTATCCCCTTCTATACGTAATGTTATTTCATATATTTTGTGAGGTTTGCTAACTCTGGTGTCTGCAGTTTCCACTTGAAGATATTCATTCGTGTCCACTGTCTCCAGATGATTCATAAGGACTTTGCGAGCTATGCTCACTTCTGCTGCGCTGTCTAGCATTGTCTGAGCCCATTCTCCGTTTTTCAGTTGTGTCCTCAGTATTCTCGGCATTGTTAACTACCTTGATACTGGCTACCTTCTTTTTTGGAAATTGTAATTTCTTTTTTAGATGAGCAGGTTCCTTGTCTTTGGACTTGGCGTGCTCTTCTCTTTGTTCTGATCGTCCTCTTCTTTCCGATTTCTGCGAGGAAGTCTGAAAAGATTGAGAGGGACGTGTATCAATGTCTTGATATCTATCAGGCTTCATTATATTATCCCTATTTCTAAGGTTATATCTTTTCCCAGAGGGGTCACTCTGGGGTGACCTGTGTCTTTGGTTCGGAGATTTTTCTCTTCGCCTAGGAGACCTTCCTCTGGACAGGAATTTCTTTTCTTTAGGATTGGATTGTTTGTTTCCATCCCAGCTCTTTTTCTGTGATGTTGAATTATTATTAAAAAATATTTTTTCTGGACTTTGAATCAGTTGTGGTTTTACTGGTATTCCACCTAAACTATCTCTACCTAGTTCCTCATAGGATTTTTCTATGATTCTGGCAATTTCAGCTGGTTGGTCTGCTATATCTGTCTCTTTTAACCTCTGGCAGATCGCCACGTTTGCTGCTTCTCCCTTTATGTTGGCTAACAATATAGCCGAGACCTGCTTGAAGTCTTTTAGTAATTTCATACCAAGAGTTAAAGCGGGTTCTGGACCGTATTCGTCTTGAATTTGTTTTAGCACATCTGGTATTACCGAAATGGATGGAACACCGTGCGTTTTTGTGTAGATGGAAGCAAAGACTGTACCCCAAGTGTCACAGTGCTCCACGTGTGGTGCGATTCCCATTGGAAGGCAGATAGTCAGAATCCTGTGTTTTTCTAGCGGGGTGGTGTCTGGAAACACCGCCTCTATTTGGGTGATTTTCTGTGCTAGCCAGAATGGTATTTGTTCCCGTTTAGCCGGTACTTTACCTAGGCAGGATTGTATGTTCTGTGGTGTAATTTTATTTGTGTTCCCCTGGTGAGGGGTCAGCTGTGGAATTTTAATTGCTGGTTGAATTGTTGAAGTCCGCATCACATACTGGACTAATTGTCTATGTAATTTTATTAATTGTTTTAGCTGTGTTAAAAGCTCTGCTGCAGACATCCCGTCGATGTCTGGATGTGGTGTGTATCCGGCTAGGACCGGCCACGTTGCTCCTGGTCTACCTAAGGGACCGAGCCTGGTGATGTGATTATTATGTTTTAGGGCGCCATCAAATAAGAGCAGGTGCTCTTGAAATTTGAGTGGTACTTCCACCTCCTCGAAAGGAGTGTACATTTCAGGAGGTTCCTCTATTTTGTAATAGTGGAAGTACTTTGTTACAGCATTTGCTGCTGGAAAATGTATCCATGAATAGTATACCTCTGTCTGCCGATATTCGTGTGCCTCAATTACGAATATGACTGTGCCACCTCTAGGTGTCAGTCCATTTCTATAAGTTTTAAGGTTATAGATTTCCTTTTGATGACCGGGATGAGTATTATATCCTGGTCTGCATCTTGTATAGCAGCATCAGCTGCTGCGAGTTCAGTTGCTAATCTAACTGCCTCTCTTTCATCATCACTGTCTACCATTTTACCGACAGGAAGGTTATTCTGTTTGTTTGCAGATCAGGTTTCTTATGGAAACAAAGATTAGATGCACAATATTTTGGAACAGTGTATCCTTCAACGTTGACTATACCAAGAACCATACATAGGAGTTTCCTCCTGCGAGGTTTGGCGGATATTACCTTTTACCCACTCCAGACGTCTTTGGAGTATTATGGGAGAAAGGGGTCTGAGTGAGAAAGCACGACTGAGTTACTCTAAATGTCTTACGTTAGTTTTATCGCCCTTCCAAACGCGTTGGGCGCTATGTAGTGTAGTTCCTATTATCCCAATAGGCTCTGCGCATTGGAATAATACCTTCAATAGTATAGGCCTAGACCAGACGTTAACTAGGTCTACTACTGTCGATATTAGACTTAAAGTTTTGGATTTGCCAGCAAGCTCAGAGTTCACTAGAAACTTTCTCGAATAGGCAAGGAGGAGTTGAACCTCCCTGGATAGACAAGAAGGGATTTAGTTTCTGACAACCATAGAACATGACAACTTTGCTCTCCCCTAATCAAGAGTGTATCTCGAGAGTCGTGTGAACAAAAGGCAATTTATTTTACTCAGTCAGTACGTGCATTCTTAGTCTCATCAGATTGTATAGAAAAGGAAGAGACGGGCGTGTTCAATAAAAGATGTTATTTATTGATCAGTCTCTTTTCTCATACAAGAGAAATGGATCGATATTATTGCAATACTTATGGTTAAGTAAAGTGCATACATTAAAAGCAGAAGTATAAAATAATACTGTAAAAACATTGATATGGTTTCTAAGCCATATGAAGGTTTAAAATGAATAAAATAGATACATACACATATACATTTGACTAAACATACTCAACTGGTGTTTCTAGCTACGCCTACCCCGTGTACCTGACCTAAGCCTAATACGTGGGCGGGGATAGAAAGTTACAGTTTAAGTTAAGTTTGTTTTTGCCAAGTGACTGACTAAAGAATTCTCTGCGAGGGGTTATTCAGTTCTGTACCTGGAATCTAGGATGGTTGAGGGATGGTATCTCTCGTCTCTGGTCTCGATATTCCAGGCTGCCTGCGAGGGCTACCCGGAAGCGCCGGAGCTGGATTTCTCGGCAGGAGAAATGGGCAGCTGCTCGTTCTCAGCGCGTCAGGAAGGCGGGGCTGCGCCAGCGGGGTCTGCTCTGCTCTGGGCTTCGGCAAGTCTGGCTGCTCCGTCCTCGTCACCACCGCGTGTGTTTGCATAGGGCAATATCGGTAATATTTATACCTTTAAGGTGCCGAGATTGACGTAAGGATGGACATAGATACGTCAATAAGGATGTCATACGACTTGGTCGTTAGCACATTCTTTTGCTGAAGTTCTCGATGAAATCAAAACAATGGCCGCAGGGTTTTTCCCAGGTTGTCATAGGTTTGATTTGTTTTGAGAACTCCGTATGCCTTATCAGGGGCTGGAGGAATATCGCTTGTCTAATTAGATTGCAAGCGTTATGACCTAATCAGATAACACGTTCCTGTGCCGTAGTGTGGCTTTATCAGATAACGGTTCCTGCATCATGGGGGTTTTCTGCATCATGGGCTGGCTGCTAGTTAACTTGTTAACCAGAATAGGGTCAGGAATAGGGGGATCGATACAGAACCTATAGGAATACATCACAGTTGCCAACATAGACACAAGCTGTAGCTTATGAGTCATTTACAGAAAGGAAAAATTCAGATTAGACTGTCCCTAAGCTGGACTAAGTGACATCCCTACTTAGCAGATCTTAACCTAAAAAGGTGTCAGCAGTGGTGACTTCCAAAGAAGATCACACACTTCTCTTGGTCTTTGTTGCAAATCGATCTCTTGCTGTTAAGCTATCTGCCTACCCCTCCGCTCTCTTAGGTTCCTCAAACCATCTGCTCTCTCTCCACCCCGGGGTGCTGTCCCTAATACAAAATCACATTTCCAACAGGAACGCCCTTAGTGACGCCCCTCACGTGGTGTTGGTCCTGGTGGCAAATTCCATGCTGGTACTCCTCGGGACCCTTCGTTAAAGTTGACCTTGCTTCCCAGGCTTCTCTCCGGCAAGACGGTACCCCCTAAAAATTCCTGAAGACTCCTACAGGCCTGTGCCTGGCTCTCTTGAACAAAAGCCTATTCATCACTTTCTGATTAGGCTCCCTCGCACCTGCAAAAGACACTTTCTCTGTAGGCCTCAAATTCCGGCCTCCACCATATCTTGAAGTCGTAAACCATGTAACAGACTCTTTGTTCGTGCTCTGTGCGACCTCTCCTTAACGAGCACATGCAGATCAAAGAAGCGACTTTATCTATTCAGGCCTACTAAAATTACATGAAACGGGCCTCTGCACTCTGCACATTTAATTTCTTTGTTTAAACAGTATTCTAACTATAACACATCTATTATGAAACACTTCTATAAAACATATATTTCAATTCTATGATTAATAATACTTTGCAGTAAAATGACATTAGAATTCAAGTTACGTAAAAAGTGTAGCAGCATCTTTCGTTTCTTGTGAAATGCCATGTGGCCTACACATGTCCATGGTTTGCAGAGTTACATTTCTTCTTCACACAGTCACATAACGTGAGACTCCAACATCATTCTAACATTTCTACAAACCTCTACATTAGTTTTTCACACTGATATATGTATCCCTATTGTAACTAAACACTCTTATATATTTTCACTCTATATGTTTGACACTCTTGTGTATTCTATACTAAACTAATACTACGTGCTTGTAAATATGGTGCACTTCTACATTTTTCCAGATTTGTGCTCTCTCAATCCCCCCTTTGATGACTTCCAGTAGTCATCATCATCACAACATCCTCTCTGAAGTATAGATTATCAAACTGAAGTCGTTGCAATATTCCCTTGTTTCATCTCCTCTAGAGCCCTCAGACTCCTGTACTGATTCTCCTGCATCGCAGCTAATCTCCTCCCCTGCTCTCGCATGGATCTCTGCAACCTGTTTGCTCTATACCATTTGTACAGTCTCACCAATCCCCACAAAGTGATTATACAGATCACTATTATGATGATAGGTTTCAGTATGTACCAAATGATATTCTGTCCTAGGTTGGCAAACCAACCTCCAACTTTACCCATTCCGTGACCTACCTTTTCCCACACATTTACCTTTGTCAAATCCTCAATCTCATGGTGAATTTCACTAATGTTCCGTATGTACTTCTCTAGAGGTTTTGAATTGTCTGGAATGTAAGTGCAACATTCCTGGACCTTCAAAGCCTTACAGACTCCTCCCTCTTTGGCTAACAGAACATCTAGCGCAAGTCGGTTCTGAAGAACCATTGCCCTTATCGATTGCATCTCTCCCTCCACCAGCATTAATGATCTAGCAGTACTGGCGGACAACCTATCTACGACTGTAGCCAATCTTCTAATCTTAATGTCATTCAGTATGATTCCCAGAAGAGGAAATGCAGCACCAAATACATCTCCAACTACCTCCTCAGTGCTGACATCACTTCTTCCTCTAGCTTGAGTTCCTCCCTCTATGATTTCTAAATCCTTAGCATGGTATATCTTGGGAAAGACAATCGCTAAATAGCATGATCCATACCAATTATCTGGTAGTCTCACATATGCATTCCTCCCACAAACAAAATATACATTTGGGATCACCTGCATTTCCTTCAAGAAATCCTTGGAGTAATACTCTAACTGAAAAGCATGTTCACAACTTACTTCTCCCACAAACACATTTTCGTAATAGGTTTGACCCCTATGTATACACAGTTTCCCCCTTTTCTCTCGATCCAAAGCTATTGGACCATTACTACCTTTTCTTTGATGTGACCTTTCTTCCTCGGTCCAATCTGTTTTCCATTGACCTGAAGATTTCAAAATCTTATGCCTCCTATATCGAGCATCCACCTGTCCTACAAACTTTTTCTCAATCTCTGAAACTGTACAAGTCAAATTATTTCTTCGAGCATGTGAAGTATCTAAAGTTCTCCATGGAAGGAAAAATTTCTGTAATCTGTCTTCACTCTTGTAATAATCCCATTTATTGAGGTGCTTGTAATTTGGCACCTCTGGCAACACGGAGTCAAAGTTCGAAAAGTAGTACTCGAAACCATCACGTTCATAAAATATGCTCAGCAATAAACTACATGTGATTCCATAAGTTAATGGAAGATGGTGGTACCTAATACCCTCATCCACCGATGCTGGCAATTTCATACAAACGTAGCAGTCCTTAGCCTCCATAGCATCCACATATTCATAAAGCAATTTAGCATATGCATTTGATTTAAAGTTTCCCTGTGATTCATCTACGTGTAACCTTCGAGTCTCAGCGGCTAGCAAAGCTTTCTCTTTCTCTGTATTGTCCCCCCTTGGACCAACAATGACATGTGCCTGTGTTGGTACTCTCTTTTCTTCTTTTGCCGCCTTTGCTTCATTCTCATGTCCCACTACATATGATACAGTAACCACTATCACTATAAGAGAAATCACCACCACTAAAAGTGTGCCTACTATGCATTTTGCCCTGCGGTTCGGGTTGCCAGCCTCCATGGTCTCAAGACAGTGTAGCTCTGGTTTTCTTTCACAGTACAAAGTCTCTTTTCTTTGCTTCTCCAGTCTTTCGAACCACACCTGGAAGCTGAAAATCCCCTCCGCAAAACAGTCTCTGAGTTCTGTAGCAATAGACAACCTTAGCCCTTCTCCATCCTCTAAAATGGAAATCCCTAATTTCTTCTTCCTCTTCCTGGCGCTAGGTTATCTCTCAATCTGTATTTACAAAGTCCTTTGCAAGGTCTTTAGCAATCCGGAATTATGCGTGTTCCAAGAACTCCCACCACTTGCTCGAATATTTCCAAACGAAGAAGGAATCCCTCAAGTATTGGACACCTTGAACAGCAAACCGGAAATTCAACTGTGTTTAGGATCAAGTCTCTTATTCCGCTCAGGAGAGGAGGATAGACGATGTTGAGTGTCAGCAGCCCTTCGACCTCCACTCCTGGTATCAGCAACTCTACTTCCACTGTTATGAAGGGGTCAGTTCTGGTCAGGGTCACTTTCCTCACCCTCCCAGTTCTGCGTCCTTCGGACATCTGTAGCGAGGTAGGTCCACTCAGGAGTAGCGTATCTTCTGCAAGGCACCCGCACCCTCCTTGATCTTCTCGGGCCTTCCTGTTCTTGTCCTTGTGCACTTTCTTCTAGATCTGAGTCTTCGGATATAGGAGCAAGAGTTCTCTCTGGAGTTGGCTTTAAGTTCGGCCTCTGTTTTCTTTCGGGCCAACTAACTTCTCCAAGTCTTGTTCTCCTATTTCTTGTCCTCACACTCTGTTCTTGATCACCCTGGTACTGGTCTGTGTCTGAGTCGTAGTCACAACAACTTTCCCCTTCTGTGGCCTCTTCAGTTTCACTGCCGTCCTGCCTTTCTTCTTCTGGATCTGTGACACTCCCAACTTCTTCAGACACCCCCACAGCTTGACTGATCCCCTCTTGTGATTCTTCTTCCACAACTGGATTTTCGTCTGTGAGAGGAGCTGTTTCTTCAAGGGGTGCTGGAACTCTTCGAGTATGGGAAGCGTGGATCCAATTTGGCAGCCCTCCGCACTTCACGGCAGTGTTCATCGTTAAGATGACTTGATAGGGTCCTTTCCAGCGCACGTCTAAGCAGTTCTTCCGGACGTGCTTCTTCACCACAATCCAGTCACCTGGACACAGGTCGTGGCATTGATCTCTTGTAGGTGGAACTTCTGCAGCCTGTACCTGAAGAGACACAGAATGAATGGCGTCAGACAACCCTTTGCAATAATCCAGGATCAGGTCATCTGTGATGTTCAACAATGCGGTTGTTGGGACAGTTGGAAGTCTCATTGCCCTCCCCATCAGCACCTCGTGTGGAGAGAGACCTGTCCTCCTGTCGGGTGTGCTACGCATACTCATAAGGACCAAAGGAAGAGCATCAGGCCAACTTAAGGAAGTTGATGAACATACTTTAGCAATTCGACATTTCAGCGTCCCATTTATCTGCTCCACGATACCTGAAGCCTCTGGTCGATAGCTACAATGCAATTTCTGATCAATGTTCAATGCAGAGCAAAGCATCTTCACAACTTCGCTGTTAAAATGTGTTCCTCTGTCCGATTCCAGAGAGGCAGGCACCCCGAAGCGCAGTATCAACTCTCTAAGCAACAACTTTGCTACTGTGAGTGTATCGCACCTGCGTGTAGGGTATGCTTCAACCCATCTGGAAAATATGCATACAACCACCAGGACATACCTAAGGCGGTTGACCTTTGGCATCTCAATAAAATCCAATTGCATTCTGTTGAAAGGCACCCCAGACCTCCCAATGTGACTCAGTGTAACTGGTGTTCTTTTCCCTATGTTCAACTGCTGACAAGTAATGCATCGCTTACACACTGCTTCTGCTGCAATCCTAAATTTCGGGCAATACCAAGTCTGCCTGAACACCCTCAGCATGGCATCTCTTCCCAAATGCACTGGACCATGTATCTGTCGCGCCATTGGACTCACTAATTCCTCAGGTAACACTGCCCTTCCATCTGCTGAAACCCAGAAATCCATTTCACTTTTCACACAACCTGCTGTTTTCCATGCCTTTCTCTCAGATTCAGGTACATTTGCTTGCATTACCCTTAAATCCTCCCAAGTGTCAACGGTTTCTAGCACCATGTTCAGTTCTGTCTTTTCCTGGGCCCCATCTCTTTCCACCTCCGTGAAAGAATATCCATGCTCCGCACAATAGCGGGCAACTTCGTCTGCATATCTATTTCCTTGTGACACAAAATCAGTATTTTTTGTATGAGCTACACATTTCACAATTGCAATTGCGGCTGGACCCTGTAATGCTTCCAACAACAGCCGTGCAAATTCTCCATTTCGAATAGGCGAACCAGAGGAGGTCATGTAACCTCTCTGAGACCACAATTGCCCGAAATCATGAACCACACCGAAACCATATTGGCTATCAGTATATATGGTGACTCTAATTTTATTACCTGCTATACAGGCACGTGTCAATGCAATGATTTCTGCTACCTGTGCGGAGTGTACTCCTTCCAGGCAAGCGGCTTCCACAACTCCAGTAATGGTGCAAACAGCATAAGCTGCTCTCAACCGACCAGTATCGTCTCTTAAACATGAGCCATCAACAAAGAAAATTTCATCGGGGTCAGTCAGTGCCAGTGTCACCACCGCCATTAGGGAGGTCTTAGATTCTGGAGGGAAGGCCATGCTGGTTATGTTAGACTTGTCGGCGGCGTTCGACACCGTTCCCCATGATACCCTCCTAACTCGACTCTGGGATTGTGGACTTAGGGGGACGGTGTGGAACTGGCTTAAATCATTCCTAGCCAGCCGTCGACAAACGATCTGGGCGCCACCTCACTCCGCAGCTATGGCAACCCTGGAAGTGGGGGTCCCTCAGGGGTCCATTCTTAGTCCCCTGCTTTTTAACATCTTTATGGCCCCCCTTGCAGAGGTTGCGGAGTCGTTTGGCGCTCAGATCGTGTCTTACGCTGATGACACCCAGCTCTTGTTTACTTACAACAGGAACGAGGTTTTTGATGGGATCCGTATCAGAGGCTGCTTAGAAGCAGTTTTCGATTGGTTCAAAAGACACGGCCTGAAATGCAACTCCGATAAATCGGAGCTGCTTTTATTTGGGTGCGTCTTTGAGCCAGACTGGAAAAGTTGGTGGCCTCAGGATTTGTTTCCTCCTGCTAATGCCAGTACCAAGGCGAAAAACCTTGGTATCGTTGTTGACAATGAGTTGACTTTCGGACTTCAAATAGCCTGTCTTTCGGAGAAATGTTTTGGAATCCTGCGGATGCTCAGGAAATTTCTCCCTTTGATTTCTGTGAACCATCGAAGGGTTATTGTCCAAGCACTGGTCGGGTCGCGTCTGGACTATGCAAACGCCCTCTATTTAGGTCTCCCTAAATATCTCGTATGGAGACTCCAGGTTGTCCAAAATTCAGCTGCCAGGGCTATCTATGGACTCCCTAGACGTGCTAGTGCCTCTAATTTGCTGAGGGAATTGCACTGGCTCCCTATAGCCAAGAGGGTTCTCTTTAAAAGTCTGACGCTAACCTACAAGGCCCTTCATGATTTGGGTCCTAGGTACATTAGAAAGCGTCTTGCTCTTTACAAACCGAGCAGAGCTCTGCGATCTGCCTCCTTGTCTAAAATGGTCGTTCCACCGATCAAACGAACCAGACAAGGGGGGCGCTCTTTCCATTACCTGGCCCCGCGCGCTTGGAATGAACTTCCTCTTGCTCTTAGACAGGCCTCCAGTCTGATGTCTTTTAGAAAGGCATTAAAAACCTGGCTTTTTACTAGTGAATTGTGATGTTCTTTATTTGCAGTTATGTTTCCTTTCCAATAAAGGTCCTCTTCGCCAAAGCGCCGGGACACTCCTACGGGAGTAGCCGTTGCGCTATAGAAGAACCCAATTAACATAACAGTGGCTCATCCACAATATCTGGTCTGGGCTTCGTGCATAGTTCAGTCACATCAAGGCAATCGTGATCTTCACAGTCTTCGCCTTCTATATCATTAGGAAGTGGCATCAATGTAGCAGGATTCAAAACAGAGCACCTCCTAAGGGTCACGTTTTCCGCAGCAAGAATAACTTGCTCGTAACGCGTGAGCCTACTGTTAGTCAAGTGCTGTGTCTTGGTCCTGGTCATTAACAGTTCCACAGAATGAGGTACATACACCACTAACTGGTGTCCCATCACAATGTTCTCACAACGTTCAATGCTGACACCTGTTGCAGCAACGGATTTGAGACATCCGGGCAACGCTGCGGCTACAGGATCTAGAGTAGCCGAAAAGTATGCAACTGGTCTACGGGCATTTCCATGGACTTGCACTAAAACTGACAAAGCACAGCCCTCTCTTTCGCAGCAGTAGAGTGAAAATGGTTTCTCATAGTCTGGCATCCCCAGAGCCGGAGCACGAAACAAGTCATCTCTCAGCTGTAGGAACGCCATCAAGCACTCATTGTCCCATGGTACCGGATCACTCACCTCCTTGTGCGTCAGCTTCTGCAAGGGTTTTGCTTTCAGTGAAAAGTTAGCTATCTACTGTCGGCAATAACCAACCATTCCTAGGAACATCCTGACTTCTCTCTGTGTCGTAGGCGCGTTCATCTTCATTATCGCCTCTATCCTATCTGGTGACACCTTGCGCTTTCCCTTCTCTATCCGATGACCCAAGTACTGTACTTCGGTCAGGCAGAACTGTAATTTGCTTGGGGATACCTTGTGTCCATTTTCGGCTAGATGGTTCAACAAGGCGATGGTATCTTCCTTGCAAGCTTCTTCTGTTCCTGACGCAACAAGTAGGTCGTCTATATACTGGACCAGAACCGAGTTCTGTGGCAGCACTAGACTTTCAAGGTTCTTTTTCAACAGCTGGTTTGACGCGATTTTCCATTTTAAAAGCGAAAAGATACTGGCTCTCTTCATCTAATGGAATGGAAAAGAAGGCCTGGCAAAGATCTATCACTGTAAACCACTCAGCTTGGAATGGTATCTGAAATAATATCACTGATGGATTCGGTACCACTGGACAACATGAAACAACTATATTATTAATTTTTCGAAGATCCTGAACTATTCTGAACTTCCCACTAGGTTTCTGCAAACCCATAATCGGGGAGTTGCATGGACTACCCACGATTTCCTTCAGAATTCCCTGTTGAATCATAGAATCGATCACAGGTTTTATTCCTGCAATCGTCTCTTGGGACAGTTTGTATTGAGGCGTTCTTGGATAATTGACATTTGGTTTCACCATGATCTTCACTGGTTCTACCCCTTTGACCAATCCTATCTCTTCTCCTGTAAAATCCCATACTTCTGATGATACTGCCTCGCGTAAGTCCCAAGGAAGGTCCTCCACAGTCAGAGTAGGATACAGTTCTATGCATGTTCTTGAATTAGCAACTTTAAAAGTCGCATCATCGTCTGTAGTCTGTACCTCCACTCCCTGAGGTGTGCAGTATATGGTGCAGTTCAATTTGCACAATAAGTCCCTTCCTAACAGACACACAGGACTTGAATCACATACCACAAACTGATGTTCATTCATGTAGTTTCCGATTTTCACTGACACTGGTTCCGTCAAAGGGCTAGTCATTCTCTTGTTTGCAACTCCTACCACCTGAATGGTTTCCCCCGACATTGGTAGATCTGGAACCACTGCCGACCTCAAAGTTGATCGAGTAGCTCCGGTATCCACTAAGAATGTTGTGGGACACCCTGCCACTTCAGCCTCAACAAATGGTCCTCTTTGATCCACTTCCAGAACTGCCCCGAGGGTACAGTCCTCTTCTTTGCTTACACGTTGTCCAGTCAATGGATCAATGTAGTAACATTTTTCCTCATCTATGAAAAGAGGCATTTGTCTAAAGACCTTTCCCCCTGTCGAAATCTTTGGTGGCTGCGGAAACTGAGCTCGTGGAGCCGAAGTCCCCCCTTTAGCCACCTTGATTCTTGGCACTGTCACCCCTTGAACTGGAACCTCTTGAACTTCCTCCTCTACCTCTAGTTCTCCGTTTTCAGGGTTATAGGGACACTCGCGTCTCCAATGTCCCACCTGATGACACTGGTGGCACTTTGTTGTTTTCTTCAACGTAGCAATGTCAATTCTAGGTCTCGAGTTTTCCTCACTGTCCTTATTCTGATTACTCGATTTCCGTCCCATTGTCCCCGTCCCCTGCTGCTGCTGTCCGCTCTTTCCAGCTGACTGCATCTGCACCACCATAAGCTTCTCTTTTAGCTTCTTTGCTTTGGAATCTATTTCATCACTACAGTACCTTGCTTACCTCAAAATCTCATCTAATGGTCTGTTTTGCCAACAAATTAAATGTTGCTGAATCATCAAACAAATATCAGGTCTCAACCCCAAAACGAACTTTGACACAAACTGTCCTATATCTTTGGGGTCCATTACATCTAGTCCACTGTATTGTTTGAATGTTTTCAGCAGTCTCTCATAAAACTCATGAACTGTCTCCTTGGGTTCCTGTCTTGTTCGGTCTATTTTTACCCAATCTATGTCTTGTGGTGGGACCTTATCCTTCAGCCAAGTTATTACCCTTTCATATTTCAACATTACAATTTCAGACGGTCCATTTTTAGCAGCATTCCTTTCTGGTTCCACAGTTGGCCACACGACACTAGTCTTGCATGCTGTCCACAAATATCCTGGGACCACAATGTCAAACAAGGTGTTCAAATCAATCCACAATACCTTTGAGATTTTCACAAACCTTTCTACCTGCTTGTACCACTCAACAGGATTGTCCCTTAACTTCGGAAATGAGTTGGTAAATGCAGCCAAATCTCCTTTACTCCAGGGCACATGTACATAGTTCCCATTCGATATTTCTCTCAAAGGAAATGCCTCCATCTGCATTACCCTTCCTTCCGGAGACATCACACTCATGCTCCGTCTGATAGTACCCCTTTTGGACCACCTCTCTTCCCATTTGTCCAGATCTCTCCACGCTCTTATTCCTGTTATCAGTTCCCTTATGTGTGTTTTTAATCCTGTAGTTCTCTTCTCGTCTAGGTCTTGGTCTGAATACTGCAACCTATGGTTACTCTGTAATGTCTTTGTTCTAGACAAGTCTACCATATACTTGTCTGCCAGTTCAGACAGTTTCTCATGAATTGCTCTTGCCTTTCGGGTAATATCCTTTGCTATAAACAGTAATTCATCTTGTTCGTACAAGTCAATCCTTTCTAAGGCCAACGTCCCATCTATTATCTCGTCCAGATCAGATTTTAAGCTAGTGACATCGAGTCTTTTGGCCTTTACCGCAGCTTTCAGTATGCTAGCTCTAGGGGGTCCATTCACATCTCTCCCATCCCAGCTCCGAGTCCTACGTCTAGGCTCAGGCGAGTTACGGGGAGTCCTCCCATGCTCCCACCCCTCCAGGTCCCATGCAGTTCCGTCCTCTCTGGGTGGATGATGAAACACTCCATTGTGCCTCATAGTCCCACATTCCCCATCCTGCCTGGTTTCTCTGGGTGCATGGTAAGACATTCCATTACTCCCCCTTTCCTCACAATTTGTCTGTGATCTCTGATCACCCGATGTATGGCGAGATCTTTCACTGTTCCCCCTATTCCAGTGTTGCACGTTCTCCCCAGGTGCGTGATGAGTGCACCTAAACCTATCTCTGTACTCTAGTACCATTTGGTCTCCACCCTTTTCAAAGAGGCGAGACATCTCTCCACACTCCGTGCTTCTACCATTTCGCTCCTGCTGATCCCTACCATCAATAGGACGTATAACTCCCCTATTCTCTTGACTTTGACCTTCACGCTCCTGACTGCTTTCGCTAGCCCCACAATGAGATACTGTCCCGTTGCCTCGACTTCCCCACTCAGCCCCTGCTCTTGACCTGTTGGTTGGTGCTTCTGTGGACCCATCCCATTCTCTCAAGTCAGCTCTCAGCTCCCTGAAGGATTTCGGCCGTGGTCCCCTCAGGTCCATCGGTCCTCTCTGACCCCCCTGTTCTGCTGCGGGACCCACTGCTGAATCAAATGGTGTGCTCCACGTCACTGGTCCTGGCAATTGCCTCCAGGCATTTGTCGTGTTATTTCTCCTTTCCATTTCAACTCTCTCTCTGTCTAACCGTATCTGCTCTTCCTCTCTGTCTCTCTCGGGGTTGTAAATCGATACTATAGGACCTATGGTAACGGGTACTTGTAGAGCGTCTGGCAACACATAAGACTCAACCTTCTCATTGGTTGGCGTCTTCTGTACCACAAACCTTCCGACTACACTCTGTACTGTACTATGTTGCGGTGTCTCCTCACCTTTGGTAGGTGTCCAATCCGAAATAGGAAGTGGTATATACCCCTCTATGGCAGCCCCACCTTCCCTTGGGAGTCCTCTACTTTCTGTCTCCCCAATGTTCGGAGGCGGTCTATCTATCAGCAATCTATTTATTAAGTTGTCCTCCGACTCGCTTTCCTCATCCTCATCCATGAGCCTCTGTTCTCCTGCCACCTCTCTCACTGTGTACAACTTATCCACCTCAATAGCCTGTACGCTCCATCTCTTGGCGTCCGCATCCCATTGGGCATCTCGCACTGCCCTTACTGATCGCTTCAACCTTTCTTGGCGCCTGTTCAGATTTCTATCATGTGCCGCCCTAATCCACGCGTTAAGGGCCTCAAACTGTGTTGGTCTAGGCGAAGGATTCAATGAGGACATAATTGCTTTCAGCCGATGTAACACCTCTAACCTAAACGTTCCATACTTAGGAAACGTCAGTTCCTCATTCCCTTCCGAAATCCTGCTCCATTCACTAATCCATAGTATAGTATGTAAGCCAACATTCGTTGCCATATAGTAAGCTGGTGTACCCTCTGGCGGTGCCTCTTCCCCATAGTAAGAATCCCTTCTTTTTCTCTTAAAAATCCCTCTCAAACATTTAAAACACTTCATGTTCAAAACCTACAGAATTTCTATTTTTCTCCCCGTTTGTTTACTTCCTGATGACAATCCACCAATCTCAGCGCGGTTCTCGCTAACTGGCCTATCAGAGCGCGACTTCACCAACGTCACACAAACCGCCCTATCACAGCGCGGCTACACACCAACCGCCCTATCACAGCGCGGCTCTAGCTGACGTCACTCTCCCCCTTCGCAGCAGTTCCCCTCCTTTCTCAGCTCGTCTCCGCGGTCATGCATGCGTCCCATTCATACTCTGAAAAATGATTACTTCCGTCCAAGCGATCACTTTTCTTGGCTGTACGTCCACAGTCTAACTGTAATTGTCACCTTAACTGACGAAATGTCTTTCCGTTTACGTCCAGACAATCGCCTTCTCTGATAGGTTACTTACACACGGTAACTTTTCGACCAGCGTCCGTTACCCACACACTCACTCTTGCATTCCCCCTATCTCGGTCCTGCGGGGTCAATGGTACCTCATGATCCCCTTTACTCTGGTCGACAATTACTCTGGATGTTCGATACACCCGAACCACTTAAGCTCTACCTCGAGCTTAAGATTTTCACCGGTTCACCGGTTTACCAGTTTACCAGTACCAGGTTGCGCGCGCTCACAACCCTCTCTCAATCACTCTACAGGCATTCAACTCCGCAAGACATTACAATACAGATACAACACAAAACACCGCAATCTGTCCACGCATGACCCTTGTTATACTCACTCTCTTCCGACACTGCTGCTTCTCTCGCACCTTCAGCACCTTCACTCGATTCTTCCGCTGCTCATCTCTCGATCTCTAGGGGCCTTGGGATAATCTAACCTAGTCTAGATTACCTTCCTCAAGAAGATAACCATCCTACTCTGCTACCAACTGTTAACAAGGGATTTCTGGTCTATTGTTGTTAATCCAGATCCCAATTCAGGTCGACTAAATCGTTGGTACCTGTCATTGAGTAAAAGGCAATCCACTACTAGGTTAATCAAGAAAGAACTTACGCCACTCTAAAGAACCACTTACCACTGGAAAAGGTTTAAAAGTTTATTATAAAGCCAAAGCTATCTGGAGATACAGACATCTCAGAATAAGATTCAAAAGATATACGGGAATCAATACAAACAAAAATTCTCTAAATGCTCTTAATCTGCAAAATGATATCACTAAAACAAATTCAAAAAGCATTAAAGTTGCCAACATAGACACAAGCTGTAGCTTATGAGTCATTTACAGAAAGGAAAAATTCAGATTAGACTGTCCCTACACTGGACTAAGTGACATCCCTACTTAGCAGATCTTAACCTAAAAAGGTGTCAGCAGTGGTGACTTCCAAAGAAGATCACACACTTCTCTTGGTCTTTGTTGCAAATCGATCTCTTGCTGTTAAGCTATCTGCCTACCCCTCCGCTCTCTTAGGTTCCTCAAACCATCTGCTCTCTCTCCACCCCGGGGTGCTGTCCCTAATACAAAATCACATTTCCAACAGGAACGCCCTTAGAGACGCCCCTCACGTGGTGTTGGTCCTGGCGGCAAATTCCATGCTGATACTCCTCGGGACCCTTCGTTAAAGTTGACCTTGCTTCCCAGGCTTCTCTCCGGCAAGACGGTACCCCCTAAAAATTCCTGAAGACTCCTACAGGCCTGTGCCTGGCTCTCTTGAACAAAAGCCTATTCATCACTTTCTGATTAGGCTCCCTCGCACCTGCAAAAGACACTTTCTCTGTAGGCCTCAAATTCCGGCCTCCACCATATCTTGAAGTCGTAAACCATGTAACAGACTCTTCGTTCGTGCTCTGTGCGACCTCTCCTTAACGAGCACATGCAGATCAAAGAAGCGACTTTATCTATTCAGGCCTACTAAAATTACATGAAACGGGCCTCTGCACTCTGCACATTTAATTTCTTTGTTTAAACAGTATTCTAACTATAACACATCTATTATGAAACACTTCTATAAAACATATATTTAAATTCTATGATTAATAATACTTTGCAGTAAAATGACATTAGAATTCAAGTTACTTAAAAGTGTAGCAGCATCTTTCGTTTCTTGTGAAATGCCATGTGGCCTACACATGTCCATGGTTTGCAGAGTTACATTTCTTCTTCACACAGTCACATAACGTGAGACTCCAACATCATTCTAACATTTCTACAAACCTCTACATTAGTTTTTCACACTGATATATGTATCCCTATTCTAATTAAACACTCTTATATATTTTCACTCTATATGTTTGACACTCTTGTGTATTCTATACTAAACTAATACTACGTGCTTGTAAATATGGTGCACTTCTACATTTTTCCAGATTTGTGCTCTCTCAGAGGCAATTCTGTGGAGTGGCGAAAGCAGCGCTTTAGATATATATATATTCACTAAAAAAAACAAAGGTTTCACACCAGTTATAGTTAGGAATTAGCATTTAAAAAAACCTATTAAATTCACTGAAAAAACCATAGGTTTCACACCAGTTATAGTTAGCTGGAAATTTTACTCGCATAAAACCATTGAAATTCCCACGTTATAGTTAGTTGGACTCACTATAACTTGCGCGTGCAATGCACTGCTGATGACGTCACATATTACATCACTCATGACATGGTCAGTGACATCACTCATGACATCACTGATGACACCATCCAGTGAATGTGTGTCTTTCTGAAAAATAAATATGTGTTATATATGTATATGTAAAAGTTGATGGAAGAATACATGTTTAAATAAGTGTTTACATGGATGTTTTTTAAAAACAAAATTGATTGGTTAACTGGTTTATTAAGTGTATCTTAGTGAATACATATATTAGAGAGTAATGTTTAAATATTTAAATATATGTATTAGTGTTTCACTTTGTGTATAAGTGGCTGCATGGGTTGGTGAGTAGCTACATGTGTATGTATATGGGTTATTAGATGCTTTTCTTAGTATCAGTATGAGTGTTTGTATGGTTTGGTGGGGGTATTACTTAGCACATACATACATGAATGACTGACTCTCTCTTTGTATGTGTATGCGGTAGGGGGACTGTGAGAGCGTCTCCCCGATCCGCTGACACCCAGGTATCCTGACACTGAATTTGGCAGCAAATGATTTTAAAATTTGAATGTCACTGATATTGTGTTTTTAAATGCACTGATTTTACTAGTGTAGCATTTTATAGTTAATTCCTTTGTCAGCAGTAAAAGCGCCACTCGCTAGTGTGGTAAAACGATAAAAAGTTACTTGCCTAGCCTGGGCTCGATTTCCCGTCCTGCCCGCCCCGGTCCGACTCGGCAACCAGTGCCGTTGAGCGGAGGGCGGGTCAGGCAGAGCCAGGTCACTTCCGCACTTCCGCATTGACAGAGCGGTCAGCGCTCTAGTTGCTGTACCTAAGGGTATTTAGGCAGCGAGGAGCAGGCGGTGCACTGCGGTAGGGGGACTGTGAGAGCGTCTCCCCGATCCGCTGACACCCAGGTATCCTGACACTGAATTTGGCAGCAAATGATTTTAAAATTTGAATGTCACTGATATTGTGTTTTTAAATGCACTGATTTTACTAGTGTAGCATTTTATAGTTAATTCCTTTGTCAGCAGTAAAAGCGCCACTCGCTAGTGTGGTAAAACGATAAAAAGTTACTTGCCTAGCCTGGGCTCGATTTCCCGTCCTGCCCGCCCCGGTCCGACTCGGCAACCAGTGCCGTTGAGCGGAGGGCGGGTCAGGCAGAGCCAGGTCACTTCCGCACTTCCGCATTGACAGAGCGGTCAGCGCTCTAGTTGCTGTACCTAAGGGTATTTAGGCAGCGAGGAGCAGGCGGTGCACTGCGGTAGGGGGACTGTGAGAGCGTCTCCCCGATCCGCTGACACCCAGGTATCCTGACACTGAATTTGGCAGCAAATGATTTTAAAATTTGAATGTCACTGATATTGTGTTTTTAAATGCACTGATTTTACTAGTGTAGCATTTTATAGTTAATTCCTTTGTCAGCAGTAAAAGCGCCACTCGCTAGTGTGGTAAAACGATAAAAAGTTACTTGCCTAGCCTGGGCTCGATTTCCCGTCCTGCCCGCCCCGGTCCGACTCGGCAACCAGTGCCGTTGAGCGGAGGGCGGGTCAGGCAGAGCCAGGTCACTTCCGCACTTCCGCATTGACAGAGCGGTCAGCGCTCTAGTTGCTGTACCTAAGGGTATTTAGCCCCCTCGTCACAGTAAGCGCGCAGCGATCGCGCGCAGCGAAGCGCCTGAGACGCGCCAGAGAGAAGCCCGTCTGCGCCCGTCCGCGACAGGACGTGGCTAGGGGCTATGGACGTTCCATACAAAACTATTAAGGTACATAGGCTGTCATACTCTTCGCAAGCCTTATTGCGCCTACGCCCTACTGTGTTAAATCCTGATTGTAAGCTTCCTCTCCTCTGTTTTCCCGAAGGACCTTTTTCATGCAGATCGTGCTACACACAATTTCTGACAGTGAAACACTCCCTCGAACAGCGTCCCTGTTATACTCCTAAAGTACTGAAACAGGAGGGAAGGTTTTTGTTGTGTAATGTAAGATCCTTGGTTAAACACTCCGTCGAGGTCTGGGATCTAATCTCCTCTCAACAAGCAGATCTCTGCTTCTTAACAGAAACATGGTTAAAGCCCCATACCACCCCTGCTATTACCCTTGGAATACCCGAGGGTTATAAGATAATCAGATCAGATCGACCCAAAAAAATAGGTGGGGGAATAGCAATCGTTTTCAAAAATGAAATCTCTGTTTCGATCATAGATCAGTGCTGTAATTCAGACTTAGAAATGATGATATTTAGGATTGGCTCCTCCACTAAACATTGTAGGAAAGGAGCTTTGGTTTATCGCCCACCGGGCCCTTTAAAAAATGTGTCCAAACAGTTAATGGAATCACTAGCCCCCCATGTGTGTCAAGATAAAGATTTCCTGTTGCTCGGGGACTTTAACATTCATAGTGAGGAAGAGGCCAACAGTGATGCACAATCTTTTCTAACCGACATGTCCCTTCTAGGACTAAAGCAACGTAACCATGGACCTACACATCAGGCAGGACATACCCTGGACCTGATTATATCCAACTTTCCTGGTATTAAATGTTGTGCACCCAAACAATATCCCTGGACAGACCACTTTGTACTTGAGTTCTCTATGCCAATAAATGATTACCGACCTATCTCTCACATACAAATTCCTCCTAAACGCAGACAGTGGCACAAAATAACTAACACCGTTTTTGCGCAGAAATATCTCTCTCCCCCTATTCTCAGTACAGATGATATTAATACTGCCCTCTCCACTTGGGATTCTGCAGTTACTGCCGTAGTACAACAAATTGCCCCAATGAAGACTTTTAAAATCAGTCCAGCCAGGAAGCAAGAGGTCTGGTACTCGGAGGAACTGCATAATATCAAACGCTTAGTTAGAAAGGCGGAGAAAACTTGGAGGAAAACCTCCTTGGAGGAGGACAAAATTAAATATAAAAATAATCTCAGTACCTACCATAAAGCCATAAGATCTGCACGGAAAAACCATGTCACTGCCCAGTTAGAAGCAGCCGGCAATGACTCAAAAACTCTCTATCAGATTGTCACAACATTTCTGAAACCCAAAGCGTGTGAAAGTGCAGACATGGCCTCACAACAGCTTTGCGACAGCATCTCCTGCTTCTTCACAGACAAAATCGATGCCATCTATAATAAAATAGAGGCATACAGTTCTGGCATAAGTAGCCAGGATAATCCCACTCTGGTACAGACTGCATCTACTAACATCCACTCTCTTAATGATTTCCCTGAGATTTCGTTGGTTGAGGTTGAGAGACTGTTTACGGACATCAAAAGTGGAAGTCCCGCGGACTTGCTTCCTGCCAGACTTATGGGCCCTCTAGGGAGTACACTAGGCCCTGATGTTCAGAAACTGGTGAACCTCTCACTTGCATCTGGAGCTGTCCCACAGTGCTGGAAAAAAGCCCTAGTCAGACCCATCAGGAAGAATTCATCTGTTCCTTGGACCAACATGTCTAACCTGAGGCCTATCTCCCTCCTACCATTCTTAGGGAAAATTATTGAAAAACACACCAACAAGCACCTATCCACCTACTTGGAACAGTCTGGTAGCCTTGACCGATCCCAATCAGGCTTTAGGCCAAAATTTAGTACAGAAACGGCCTTGCTGTCGGTAACGGACGATCTGCGGCTGTACCAGGACAGGGGTTACTCTGTTGTCCTGGTACTGCTAGATTTATCGGCAGCGTTCGATACGATTTCCCACACTATTCTGATCGAACGACTGTCCAGGAGTGGAATCGGCGGTAGGGCACTGGACTGGATCAGGAGCTTCCTCTCCAACCGCACCCAATCTGTCAGCATGGGTGAGTTCAGGTCGGAAGAGGTTAACATCACCAAGGGAGTACCACAGGGCTCTTGCCTGAGCCCTACTTTATTTAACACCTATGTGGCTCCCTTGGCAGATGTTACCAGAGCTTTTGGGTTCTACCCGGTGTCCTACGCTGACGACACGCAGCTGCTCTTCCCCTTTAAACACCTTTCCCCGGAAACAATACAATCTTTTTCCGATGGGATGAAGGCAGTTGCTAGGTGGATGTCCTCCAACCTCCTTCAATGTAACGTTGGAAAAACGGAGGTGATGCTCTTCGGGGAAGCTAGGATTCAATGGTCCCCCGACTGGTGGCCTTCAGACTTGGGTCAAGCCCCTGAGCCCAAAACAGTAATCAAGAGTTTGGGAGTCACACTGGAGCCGGAGCTGACCATGAAGCACAATGTTAACATCACTGTGGGATCCTGTTTCCATGCGATTGGTCTGCTCCGTAGGATTTTTCCTTTCCTACCGGACTCCCACAGGAAAACCTTAGTTCAAGCTCTGGTCATGAGCAGACTTGATTATTGTAACGGTCTCCTGGCAGGTGCAAATGAGGAGGTTCTAGACCGCCTACAGGTGGTACAAAATACCGCAGCTAGGCTGGTGTTAAATGTACCTCCTAGATCCCCCTCCAAACCACTACTTCAAAAACTACATTGGCTATCAATACGCCAACGTGTGAAGTTCAAGACCTGCTGCGTTATCCACAAGGGACTTAATCAATTGGGACCAGAGTATTTGGCGAGCAAGTTTGTTCCTTACGCCCCTACTCGTTCCCTCAGATCCAGTGACCAGCTGTTACTGAATGTTCCTAGGATAACCAAAACCAGACTAGGTGGTAGGGCCTTGTCGGTAGTAGGTCCTAGTCTTTGGAACTCCCTCCCACTTTCACTAAGACAATGCCATAACCACCTCCAATTCAGAAAATGTTTGAAAACCTTTCTGTTTGGTTTAGTTTAGTTGTTTACTTTCTGGACCCTGAACACTCTCTTTTAATTGAAATGCTCCTTTGTCAGTTGCGATACTGGTTGTCAACAGCGCGGAGATACTCCTTCGGGAGTCGATTCATAGCGCTATAAAAACTCGCAAATAAAATAAATAAATAAATGTGTTTTGAAGACACCATATGTGCAGGACTGTATGGGTGGATGAGTGTGTATATGTGTGTGTTAGTGAGTGAATGACTGTCTCACTAGTGTCTTTATCAGTAACTACATATGTTTTAATCTAGTGTATGTGAATATTGATGTATATAAGTGAGTATATGTGAGAGTGAGGGATTGTAAGAGTTCCTGTTTAAATTAGTATGTGTTTCTATAAGTGATTGTTTAAAAGAGTAAGTATGTGTAAGTTTCATTAGAAGTAAAGTGGTAGGGTGTGTATAGCTGTATATGCAAATAAATGGATGTTCAATAGTTTATTTACATGTGTGAGTATGTGTGAGAGTATCTTTTGGATGACTGTCGGTGTGTAAGAGGATGTATAGGTGTATCACTACATATGATGAGTGAGTATATGTATGAGTGACTATATAGAACTGTTGGTGAATGAGTGGATGTGTATATAGATGGTGGAATTATGGAATTGGTTGTTGTAACTGGTATGGGTATCTCCATTTTTTTGAAAATTTTTGTTTCTATTTTTGAATATGTGTTTCAAGGGTTACATTACAGTGAAAGGAGGTCTGTCACTCTGTCACAAGGATGGTGGCATCAGTGATGTCATGAGTGATGTCACTGACCATGTCATGAGTGATGTAATATGTGACGTCATCAGCAGTGCATTGCACGCGCAAGTTATAGTGAGTCCAACTAACTATAACGTGGGAATTTCAATGGTTTTATGCGAGTAAAATTTCCAGCTAACTATAACTGGTGTGAAACCTATGGTTTTTTCAGTGAATTTAATAGGTTTTTTAAATGCTAATTCCTAACTATAACTGGTGTGAAACCTATGGTTTTTTCAGTGAATTACATAGGTTTTTAATAGCTAATTTCTATTTTATAATGAATCCTATATTGTATATTTATGTAATACTATTTTTTATATATTTTTTTGTCCTGGAGCGCTCCCGGTGCGCGTACTGGTGCGCTCACCGGTAAGCGCAGTCTTGCGGCGCGCCCTGGAGCGCGTACCGGTGAGCATCCCGTTAGCGCTATTGCCGCGAACGAAAACATCATCGTGACGTATCGCGTAGCCGCGAGATGCGTCTTATGACGCACAGCGTAAGCGCACCCGGAAGCGCCTACGTTCGCGCAGCGTGAGCGCCCCCGGAAGCGCTCCGGTGCATGCGGCGTAAGCGTGTCAAGTCATGTGACCTTAAAATAACTCTTTTGATTGGTTCCTAACAGTTTTTTTAACAAAGAATGAAATCCCCACCCATTTCCTTCACTTCTTCTTTCACTTTTGTGACTGCAAGACCTGCCTTTTTGCTGTCGGATCTTTGTGGGAATAAAATCTTGGATTATCATGGCTGCCAGACCATCCAGCAGTGAAGATGACTCCAATGAATTTCTTGATGAAGAGGCTCCTCAGCCGAAAATAAAAGAACACTTTATTTGGAAGTTTTTTTCTATTCCTGATGACCAGAAGAAAGTAAATGCTCCAAAAGTGGAGTGCAGGATTTGTCACACTGTCCTGTCACGGGGTGACCCCACTAAGAAATATTCATTTGGTAACTCCGCAATGATTCGCCATGTGGAGAGGAGGCACCCCCAGAATTTTGCCCGGCAAAGTGTCAGGGCTCTGGCACGAGAGGCTCCCAGTGATGGGGCCTCTACTTCAACCGGAGGACAAACTGCATCAGGGAGGGAGCAATCACAAGAGCAGATTCCCAACATCCAGTCTGCTTTTAATAAAGACGTTATTAAATGCAGATATTGCGATAAGTTACTTTGCTATGGGGAACAAAGTGTTCTGCTCATGGTTCGAGCATTGGATAACCATCGCTGCCGTTTCCAGCCCTAATTTTGTTTTGTTTTTTTGCTCCCGTTGAGCAGTTTTCCATTCCCTGTTTTTTGTTTCTCCCCATAAAAAATTAAAAAATATATAAAACTGTTCAGAAAATCCAAAAAAAGTAAAAAATGTTCAAAAAAACAATATAAAAAACATAAAACTACAAAAAGAATTTAAAAAACTGTTCTTTTTAGAACTACCTCCAATTTATAAAAAAAAACTACATTTTTTAAAAACTCTGTCATTCTTTTTTTTCCAGGGTACGCGCACCAGTACGCGTACCGGGGCGTGCACCCAAAAAAATAATTAAAAAAAATAAAGGAGTGAGCATGAGGGAATTTATTCCTTCTCAAAAATGTAAAAGCCATTCATTTGCCCCAAAATCGTTTTTTAAATAACATTTAATAAACAGTGCGCAGATCCTATGTACAAGCATTCAATTTTACTAGTGAAACATTACTATTTTACAAAATACAATTCCTCTATCTTGCAAATATTGATACCAAGCTTTATCAAAAAACATGACACAAACCAACAAGAAAGAAGCTCAATCTGATTCCTAATCTGAGGTAACACAGGTGACATGATTGTGAAAGGTTGAAATATATTTATTTAATCATGCAGACACTATTTATTCCTTCTCAAAAATGTAAAAGCCATTCATTTGCCCCAAAATCGTTTTTTAATAAAATTTTAGAAGCAGACCGCAGGTCCTATGTACAAGGATTCTATTTCACTACTGAAACCTTACTATTTCACAAAATACAATTCCTCTATCTTGCAAATGTTGATACCAAGCATTATCAAAAAACATGACACAAACCAACAAGAAAGAAGCTCAAACTGCTTCCTAATCTGAGGTAACACAGGTGACATGATTGTGAAAGGTTCAAATATATTTATTTAATCATGCAGACCCATGGTACGCTCTCCGGTACGCTCCCCGGTGAGCGTACCGGGCGCTCCCCTCGCGAAAATCGAACATTTTTTTTTTCCCCGCGGGGCCCTTTTATAGCCCTCACATCAAACCTAGGGGGTCAGGGGGGGTCTACCCTGCCCCCTTATGGTCATTTCCCCCTTTGTTTTTGCCTCCTCTTGTGTCTCGATCCTACCGAGACACAAGATGGCGGCCGCTCCGGACTGTTTGGAATGTTGACAGACACCCGACAGCCAATCAGCTTTCCGCTTGCGTACTCGCGTAGCGCGATGGGTGCGCTCCCCGGTGCTCATACCGGGGCGCGCATATAGATATATATATTTTTTTTAACCTAAATTACTCAAAATTCTCTGGAGAACATATCTTGAGATATAGCAAAGGCACATCGGGCTACCAGTCCCTACAATTTTGCCAAGTTTGGTGGGAATCCATTCAGCCGTTCGGGCTAAAAGTGAGTCCAACCGCCCTATGGAAATTAACATGGAGAAAACACGTTTTGGGACCCCCTTTTATCTCAGCCCCCGTTCGAGGAATCCCCCCCAAACTTTCAGGGAAAGAGCAGAGCGGAACGGGCCATCTAATTTGAGAAATTCGCGAAACTTCGTCCACCGGCGCCAAAGTTATTCCCAATAGAATGTTGCGGATTTCCTATGGAAACTAGGTCCTAACTATAACTACCTACTGGCGACCACCAGTAGGTAATATATATATATATATATATATATATATATATATATATATATGTATATATATATATATATATATATATATATATATATATATGTATTACCCGCCAAGATAAACCACACAGCACACAGCACTCCTCTTGGCTGATGAAGGTATTATTTATCCAGGTCGTCACTCTCCTACGCGTTTCGAACACTTCGTCCCTAATCACGATAGTATTAATACTACCGTGATCAGGAACCAAGTGTTTGAAACGCGTAGGAGAGTGACGACCTGAATAAATACTTTCATTAGCCAAGAGGAGTGCTGCGTGGTTTAACTTTACGGGTAATATTGAGTGAGAAATTGTCCTGGTCTCACTGCATGCACCGACTATAAAGGAGTTCGACCGGGGCGGAAAAGGTCTAATATGGTGGCGGTGTCTAATAGACAACGCCAGCCATATGAGCATGGGCTTTTTTAGATGACTGGAAAGGAATGCTGTCTTCAATTTGGGACCCCCTGCGGGCCCTCAGAGTGAAGGAGAGATGGGGGTGCACATGGGGGGTACCTGTGGTACCCCCCCCTGCATTTGCATAAACAAAGCGGCAGGCAACGCGCGGTGCCTGCCGCTTTGTTTATGCAAATGCATACGTGCATTTTTAGCATTGTGGCGGGTGGTGCTGAGAGCACCGCCCGCCACAATGCAAAAAATGCAGGATGCGCCCGCCACAGTGGCGGGCGCATCCTAATACCCCCCACGGGACCCCCGCCCTTATGGCGGGCGGTCCTAATTACCGATAGGATGGCGGGCGGAATAAGTCCGCCCGCCATCCTAATGACCCCCAAAGTGTCAATTACGCTTTGAGGCGTTTCGGCATTCCCTGCCTTGATCACACAGTCATATATATGTATTAGGGGTGGCCAGTGAACTCTGTTCTGCTGACGAAGTTCATGGAGTTTTTTTCCCTACGCGCTCCGCTTGGAACACGCTGGAGAAGCGGAGTTTACTGGCACACGCTCACCCCTACTCCATATATGGTGGAATGGGGAAGGGCATCCACTTACTCTAAAAAGCCTGGTGTTTTAAAGACCTGATAATCATGGGTGACCATATTTGGAAGGTTTCCTTATGATGCTGCTCCTGGGGCTTTTATTCCCCCTATCACGCTGGTCATGCTCTTCATTCCCCTAATGCACTGGGCAGAAAGCTGCGTGCATTTCAAGCCTCGCTCTGGAAGTGTGCCGGGCTCTAAACTTCCAGTTCCAGCTTGGAGGTGATCCATGCTCTTGCTAACAGTCATGGCGCTGTGGCTTCTAAGCTCCTGAGGGGTGGGGCTCCACTCCCCTCTCCCTCCTGCCTCGTCCACCACACACCCTCTTCTGGCCGCCAGGGGAGAACTGGAGGACATAGATGTCAACGTATATGAGAACTTGAGCGAGTGGTTCCGTGACGTCACACATTGCTTGGGTCGAAAGTGTGACATTATAACTCAGATTCATGTCACGTGACTAGCTATAGTACAGCTGTGATGTACAGTTGGTTGTCACATCCTTTTCTACAGTAAGGTTACTAGACTATCTTGTGTCACCAAGGTCGCATTGCTTGTTTATGGATATCTCTTCACTACCAAATATGTTCTTGGAATTGTGTAGAGGGGTACTCTGCCCGCTCACTGAACTCCGCGAAATTCGGCAGAATTCCACAGAGTTTTTGGATGACTCTGCGGAATAACCAAAGGTTAAAGGTATAGTATAGTTAGGTGATAATGTCATGTAAAACATACGATTCGAAACTAACAAAAGCGCCAAAATTCATCTGTTACAGTTATCTCAATTAACTATAACTCATAACCAAAAGTAACAGTAACTCGCGCCCCGCCATGCACAGTATCATCAACATTGATGTCATTTCAGATGTGCCTAGGAGTGTTATAAATGTAGTCAATCAATATGTCATGAGTGATTTAATATGATAGTATAAAGGCAGTGATGGAGAGGGCGCAAGATATAGTTACATTGGGGCACAACCATAGATTTTACTCCTGTGTCCGGATAATTTGTTGACTCTCTCCCTTTTTATTCCGTTTTGCAGACATCCTGGAACTATCACAGGTATTTCTAATGTGGCCACATAAATGTGGAGCTTCATTAACTTTGGGCTTTACTATTACTGAAACATTATTCATTTCTTTCTCAGGCAGCAATCACATTTGTAGTGCTTTTCCCATCCTAATGAATTACCATAAATTAAGAATAGTCGAAACACGATTGACATATACCGGCAGAGAAATAGACAACTATTTTACCCTGATAATTTAACAATGGATTGAGTTAATTCATGCACAACAATTTTGGATGTATTCCTTTTCACCCTTATTTTTTCCCTGTTTGAGTTTCACTTTGCGCCCTTTTCCTATATATCCTAAGCACCATGTTCTCACTCTTCACTTCATTGAGCACTTTCATAATGTATATTTGATGCATTAACTAAAGTCCTTTTTTTTGCTTCTTTTAAAATATGTACACGTATACATGAGTCATATGGTTTTAACATTTTGTTGTGATTTTTAGTAATCAAACAATAAATTTGAATTGTAATATATATTTGATGCTGTCTCATTTTGTTTATTCAGACTGAATCAATATCGTTTGATTTCTATGCATATGGTCATATTGTTTTGGTGTGATTCGAATTTGATGTATTGTATGCAGTTGTTCTATTAGGTAATCCCTATGGGACATTGTCAATTGTTATCAAGTATACCCTGTTCCCAAATGGGTATATAGGTTACACCTGCAGTTCTTACTGTACTACAGTTTATATAACGTCACTTCCTATGATGTTACAGGATCGAATGGTGGTTATATGATGTCACTTCTGCTACCCCTAGCATTTTGGTGATTCAACGCCCATGGTCAAAGTTGCATTTAATGTTTGAATTCGATGTGTGTGCGTAGTTCTTCTGCTATGTCTTTGGTGTGTACATGATTTTAGTTATCAAAATCTGGTCACTCTGACCTGCCTGGATGTGCGGAAGGTTGGGTGGCTGCAGAATGGAGCACATGAGTGCGCAGCAGCTCGAGAGCCAGAAGAGCAATCAACACTTTTGCAGCTCTTTCTTCAAATCCTGAAAAGTACATTTCTCTGAAAAGGATTACCTGCTGCGCCCTTCTCCCATCCTGACAGAACAAACACCCCTAGGGCAGTGGTGTACATGGAAAAGAAACAAGGATGATTAATAATGAGTATAATTGATCTTTTAAAGAGTGAGAGAGAATAAGTTGTTAAACACTGCACATTGACATGGAAAATAGTACTTAGTGAGCGGGCACGCCCTCTCCAATTTGTATATAAGGAGTAACCATTTCCCCAGCAGTCAGTCACCACCTCTGCTGCCTTTCTTGAGCTGGTGCACCAACGATAGTACAGCATGGCAAGCTTACGCAGCAGTACTGGGAGCATATCCTCTCGTAGTGTTACTTCTCAGAATACTGGTGGTAGACAGGGTGCTAGTCAGGGTATTGGAGGCATATCCTCTCAAGTTTCTTCTCAGAATACTGGTGGGAGACAGGGTGCTAGTCAGGGCATTGGGGGCATAACCTCTCAAGGTGTTTCTTCTCAGAATACTGGTGTAAGGCTGGGTGCTAGTCAGGGTAGCCATGCTGGGGTCTTTTTCGGGGGCTATGCTGGTGGCAGTTTTGCTGGTGGTGCTGGAATGGGCTTGGCTGGGGGTGTCGGAGGTAACTTTGGTGGTGGTGTTGGTGGTGGGTTTGTTGGCAGTGACCATGAGGGCCAGTGGGGCCAATGGGGCCAGGCTGGACATGGGGACCAATGGAGCCATGCTAGTCATGGACATGGTGAGGGCCTTCTCTCTGCCGGGGAGAAGGAGACCATGCAGAACCTCAACGACCGCTTGGCTGCCTACTTGGATAAGGTCAGGCAACTAGAGGCTGCCAACGCCGAACTTGAGCGTAAAATCAAAGAGTGGTACGCAATGCAAAGACCAGCTGCGGGAGAAAAGGACTACAGTAAATATTTCACACAAATCGTAGATCTGCAGACTAAGGTAAAGTATCAAACCACGTTAAATTAATTCCTTGTTTTAGACAATGATCTCGACAATCAACAATAATTACTTAAAGGTACTTCTTTTTCTCCTTCTCCATCTTTCGGAGTGTGCCTTATCCAAGTTATTCGATCAGTTTCTCTATGTACTTCTTTGTCTCACAGAAATGTTTTCTATTTCTAACCTTACCATTTTATAAAAATTAAAAATAATGTATCATTATCATTCTCGACAGACACACCTACGTGTAAAAAGAGGTTTGATCATAAACAATTGTCGATATCACAAGCAATTAGGCCAATGTTCGCTACCATGTGTGTACACTATCTTAGAGGCAATAACCCAAATGATACCCCAGTTCCTATGTGTGGCTCCCAGTTCCTAAAATTGTGCCTAAACATTTAGCTCCCCAACGTTATTCTCTGAACTGCAGGATACAATCTAGTAATTATATCTGGGCTCTACAAAACCCACAAAGTTTGAAAGCAAATGTTTAGAGATAAAGCGATGGTCGTGGTATTGTTATGGTCTACATTTCTTAAGTACAAGTCACTAAATTAATTGTTGTAAATTGTTCTATACAGGTCATACACTACAATCAAGTAATAGAAATACTTTATGCAGGAAAGAGAATAAAAAATTATAGAAGCCGTATAATATGTGTCATGCGGTTAAGCAGATAGACATTCATGTCATGATAGAAAAGTATGATACCAGAGATAAGTTAAGGCAGAAAACATCAATGTATTTCCTGGCATGGGAATACTAGAAGGCGGCTTTGAAGCACAGGAAGCATTTTCTTAGAATGACTAGATGCAAATCATATTCTGCACAGTATGTTTGTTCCTCTGCACGCCGGATAACCCAGAGGCCAAACCATACTGGATAGTGCAACTTCTTACAACAACCTCACTTACTGACGCACACAGCCTCTAAGCAAACGTTTTCCTTGTGGGAGTTTCCCATTTGCATTATGAAGTTGGAGTTATAGAGAGTAACCCAAAATCTAAGAACATCTCCCCATGACTCTAAACATGACTAATTAGTGAGACCAAGAACAACCCATCAAGACATAAAGCTGTTTCTCGGGGGTCCTTGAAGTTTCTGTGGAATTATAATCTCAGGTTTCACAACCTCCTTTGTTTCCATCCCCGGGCTCCTAAGTGATAGTCTTTGGCAGAACTGTTCTTGCAGCAGCTTCGCACACTCGAATGTTTATTGTGGCATGAAAACTGAAAAGGTGACCCAGAAAATGAGTTGTTCATCAAGTCCGGAGACAGAGTAAGGTCAGCAGACCTTCTTAGGCAACTCGTAACATTTACTTGCCTTTTGCAATAAGACTCCTTTGGTTTGTATAAGCATTTAGAAGGAAATTAAACTGGTTTACATGTATGAAATCGCATTCTAAATACATTATGTAATTAGTTTGAAATACAAAATGAATGTGAATTAATCTCAGCAGCTTTCATTCAAAATCAGTTTAAACAATTGGGTTAGTAGTTTTTTAAGAAATCTTCGAAGTCAGGGCTAGATGTACGCACAACTGGTTGCAATTTTCTACCGGTTTATTTGTGAACAGTGTGGTAATTTGTTAACCTATGTACCAATAGGTCGTTTTGCAAATTACTGATTCGTAATGGACCATAATTCGACATACCTCATGAATATAAATGAGGTACGTCACAATCTGTGACCCACTAGAATTTGCTGTCCTCACTGGGGTGGTGGTCTGCTGGAGTCAGCAAACCACCAGGGGCCTTATTTATGATGTGATTGTTTTTAAATAAAATAATACTTTTTTCAAACGTTGCCTGTTTTCCTTAAAGGAAAATAGAATGCATCTGAAAAGAAAACATGAAATGTTTAATTTTTATTTTTTAAGAGTAGGCAGTGGTTTGTGGGAACACTGCCTGCTCCGAAAAATATTGTTTCAAACATTCTAAAAGGGGAAGGGGTCACCAGGGGACCCCTTCTCATTTGCAAATGAGTTACCACCAATTTTGAGAGGGTGGTAAAGAATGAATGTTTTGCGACTACATTCCGATCGCAAAACATTAGTATTAGTGAAAGGGATGCCCTAAACATGCCCTTCAAAATACCGAATCGTTATTATTCTGCAAACCCAAATTGTGATTCTGTAATGTGTTATGGGGTCACACGTTGCATTTGATGCATTAGAAAAAGCCCTTTTGTGTTCGCTAATGGCCTGTTTCGACTGTAAAAAGGCTTCAAACTTCTAGCCCAAAATTCCTTATTTGGCAGCTATTTTTCTCTTCCAATAGAACAAGGAAGTGCCTGTGTGTACCGAACTTTGCAGCTGATTTTACTATGCTAAATTCCTAGCTCACTTACAGGTGATAAGCAGCAGAGGAAGGAATCAGAAATCTGTGTTTACCAAATGTAATACAGAGATCTAAGTACACACTGCAGAAATATGATTTTTCTAAAAGGGAACCAGAATGGGGCTTCATGTGGACTAGACTTTAGAAAACTGAAGTGATAATTTGTTTTCTGGCAATTTTCACTATAATGATATATTGATACCGTATTCAGATGCTGTTGTTATCATGTTTCTAGTTCAGTGTGAGTTTCAGCACTTTAAGCAGGCTTTCTCAGTAGCTCAGCACTTACAGATTTGAAAGACACCACTTCGTCAACAGGAAAATGTAATATTGTAATTCCCATTGTAAATAACGTGGCCCAGCCTGCACCCCGCGTTACATGCAATATTCTATGAACGAGTAGGCCTTAACTCTTTCTTCTGTCATCTTGTGCTTGCAGATCTTAACTGCCCAAGTGGCCAATGCCACCATTGTCCTGCAGGTCGATAATGCAAGGCTGGCTGCTGATGACTTCAAACTCAAGTGAGTAAAACATATGGTTCACCTCAGCACACTTCCAACTCACGCAACGTGGACAGTAAAGAAACATTAATGCCTCCTAGCACACTTAAAGCTGTGGCCCCCTACAGCAGACAGCTCACTGTAACTAGGGACCAGGCAGCTTCTCTCGAAGCATGGAAGGCACAGGTGAACAGCTATGGTAATGTCTTCACTTTACTGACCCTGTTCTTAAGAAAGTGAGCATTGGCAATTTTAGCTTCTCGCTAAAGGCCTCAAATTTAGAAAGCTCATTTTAATGTAGAGAAACTGCCCCCGCAATGTGCCTATTACTTTAACACAGTATATAAGCTGCTGGTGACATCAGCAGAGCATGGATCCATGGGAACTCCCTTCCAACATGTCCACTCCTTACACAAGGCCTTTAATCGCCTATTAGATGAAAATACTTCCTTAAAGTGCAACATGTTTTAGGAGGTTTTCAAGGAGTTTAAATACTGCAATGTGGGAAAGGAAGTGGGACAAATGTATATGCCCTACACTTGGGAGAAAATGAGGTAGCTCTAGTAGGGGAGTGATGTATTTGCACTGGCTCCACTGCAGATATATTTCCAGACTGAATGCTTTGCAATGGTGCAGGTGCAATTTGGCACCAATGTTTGCAGTATATGTTAAGTGCAAAAACAACATTTTAAATGACTGACCAGTGGGAAAACAGACATTCGTCATAATGTTGGTGTAGATGTCATGGCAAATTTAAACCAGAACCAGGAAAAACAATTGAATAGAAATCACTGTTTAAAAAACATTATTTGGTTTAAGAAATTATGGTATATGTCAAAATTCACTATTAGGCGGGTAACTCCTGCTTGTGGCCAATTAGAGATTTAGGGGCCACTCTGAATGAAGTTTCTAAAGTGTTTCTTGAGAAAGTCTTGGTATTTCTCACCAAATGACACTCAATGGATGTTCAGCTCACTTACACTGAGGCTCGTTCTATGTGTATTCAAATATAGCGGACACCATGTTTGGCTGAGATGGGTAAGGCTTGATGCACCACATGTATCCTCACCACTAACGTGAATATGACCAGGCAATAGCTAAGAGAATAGATAGAACATATTTGAACAAAAAACCTAAAGCTTAATATGTTTCTAGGTATGGGAATGAGCTGATGCTTCGCCAGAGTGTGGAGACCGACACCAATGGGCTGCGTCGGGTATTGGACGAGCTGACCCTGTCCAAATCTGACCTTGAGTCGCAAGTGGAGAGCCTGACTGAGGAGCTGGCAGCACTCAAGAAGAACCATGAAGAAGTAAGAGCTAGAAATGTGTTTCAGATGGTCTTGGAAGTGATGAATATGGATTAAACCCAAAACGCCAATATTTTCAATACCAATCTGTTAGAGGCCAGTGAAAGGTACCAAATGTTTACATACACTATAGGCCAAAATTGTGGTGCACAACGGCTGAGTCCATGCCAGGTTTAGGGGCTATCCAATGACTATTTAGATTCATTGTACGCTAATTTGTGTTATGAGGATATGCTGCAATCTGGCATGGATCATAGTTCAATGTTGGATACTCCAGTTGTAAACTGTTTGGTTTACGCTAAAATGTTGAACATTACTTAGTTGTTTAGTGACTTACACTACTTTTCTTGACAATCAGCACCAACACCTTTTAAAATTGCAGTATTAGGTTAAAAAAAAATTCAACATGACTCAATTTCTAATGTTGATCTTCTATTTGTTTACATCTCTTGCATGAAAATTAAGGGGGGGTCTTGTTTACTCTTTCCAGGAGCTGAAGGGTCACCAAAGTGATACTCAAGGAGATGTCAATGTTGAGATGAAAGCTGCTCCAGGCATAAACCTCCTTGACCTCCTGACCAAGACAAGGGAGCAATATGAAAGATTGGCAGCGGAGAACCGTAAGAGGGCAGAAGAAGAATTCAACCAAAGGGTGAGGACTCATCTATCCACTATGATGATTGCAAAAAACAAAACCAAGAAGACCCCATCAACTCTTCCTCATTTGTCTTTCAGAGTTCTGAGCTGAAACAACAGATCTCAACTGGGGTAGAGCAAGTGCAATCAACCAAAAGCGAGGTGTCAGAACTGCGACGGACCTTGCAATCGCTAGAGATAGAGCTGCAGTCACAAATGACAATGGTAAGAAAAGATTCACAGCTAAAAAGGCATCTCCACTCTTAAGCAACCTAATATTTTTGCGTGATAACTCAATAGTAATCTATTTCCAGTTATGTAATCAAAATAATGATTGATAAATTGTAAAAAAATGTCTCCATCAATTGTTCTTCACCATCCCTTTTCTACTCTGTGGAAGGATTAACTTCTGCCCCTGACAAAAATAAAATCTATAATCATTTTCAGGGTGGGAATGGGTTGGGGGATAAGTGTGCAAATATCCATAAACTCGCAAGCTAGTCAATGTTCTTTCATTTTCCATGGTATCCATGATCTGAATTCGCTCCCCAGCCAAAGAATAAGCTTTATCCGTGTGTAATATTGCACCATAATGCTGTAACCATATCCCTGGGTAAATTGATTTTCGAGTGCCAGCTCACTTTTGTGAATTCCTTTAAATAATATATGTTGCCATTTGTACACACACTTGGTTTTAATAATTGTGCCCAGTGTATTTAGAAGAATAGAGACCGTAAGAACAACAACCAACATTAATCCAAACTCCTGTCCTCCATTTTTAGGCACTTTTGTATCATTGTGGTCTCCACCTTTCCCTCTATTCCTCCTTCTTCTTGTTGGATCTCTCCCAGGCCTAGGTTAATTTAAATTGACCATATTCTATAGGTGGATGGCAGTTGGATCACTATCATTTGAAACTCTCCAAAACTGTTTATTCAGAGCCAAGAAATGGATTAACCCAAATGAAATTCACCGAATTTCATCAGCTTCAGTGGTAGGTAGTTTAAGCTTTATTCGAGTTGCATACTCATAAAAGCATAACATACATTTTAAAACAACACAATTAATAATTTAGTTACATTTGATCAAATACATCAGCTTCAGTGACTATTCACTATAAAAAGCTGATACAAAAGGTAGAGTCAGGGGGAGGCTAACCAGCAATGATATGCATTAACAAAAAAAAGCAATGTTTGTAGACTTATTTCAGAGAGTTGCCTTCTACTTACTAACTGAGCAGTGTTTTCTTGATTTGACAGAAAAGTTCCCTGGAGATGAACTTGGCTGAGACAGAAGGACGCTATTGTTCTCAGCTGGGAGAGCTGCAAGCCAAGATCAGCATCATAGAGGAGCAGCTGGTCGAACTCAGGGCACAGACAGAGCACCAGAGTGATGAGTACAACCAACTCCTGGACATCAAGAGCCGGCTGGAGCAAGAGATTGCGACCTACCAGCATCTGCTCGAAGGCTCAGGGGGGTAAGGAGGTGGCAGCAAGCTCCACCAAAGAATTTCTTCTTTGCCCTTAGCTAAGCACAAAAGTAATGGATAGTCCATGTGCATTATTACAAGTACCGTAGGATATAATGCACTTTTATTAAGGAGGGTGTTATATCCGTCACATTTGTGATGGAGTAACTCATCTGCCAAGCTCTAAATCAGGCCCTAAGTCTCTGAATAAAGGCTCCTAGGTGAACAAATTAATTAATGAATGACAATTTCTAGGTCGCGAACAACTACCCAAAGTGTGTCCTGGTGCTGAAAAACGATTATAGCATAGGGGAGAGGTGGCTACTTGCCAAGAATTATGGAAGAAAAAAACGCCAGGCTTTAAGAAGTTTCCTCAAAAGATTGTGATTTAGGTTTTACCTAATCTGCAGAGGGAGGGAGTTCCACATCCTAGCTGACATGCAAGAGAAAGCCCTTCCACATTGTCTACATCATTTGATTCTAGCTATTCCAAGAAGATGAAGAGTGAGGAGCACAGAAGGTCGTTTTTTCCGTGTATAGCTTGGCCCTACATTTGTCAGATGTTTGGGTGTTAGACAGATTGCTTTAAATATGATGTACTTAGGCACTGGCAACAAATGTAGAGTTGCTAGTGGTTGCTGATGGATATTGTTTTTAGAATTCGGAGCAGTAGCTTAGCTGCTATTTTATGCCTGAAGACGCTGTACAAGGTATTGGGGGGGTGCCTAAAATATAAGGCGTTCGCATTGTCTAGGTAGGAGACAATTAGTGCATAAATCACTGTCTTGATTGAGGTCAACACAGCATCTCAGGTACAATGCTAATAGTTGAAATGAAGCAATTTTTAAGGGATCTTTTTAAATTATGCCTAACGCAGTGCGTGTTGTTCCATAACTGATTTTCTTAAGTGCGATATATGGCTAGGAAGTTAAATGTTTGCTGAGGACTCATTGCATTTTATTATTTTCATACTACTATACATGCACACATAATAACAGATAAGTATCTTGGGATTTTGTATACAGGGATTTTAAAGTCATGGAAGTGTTCAAGGGACTGATTACGACTTTGGCGGTGCTGTGCCGGGTCTGCGCCAGCTCAGCACCTCCAAAGCCGTGCAGGGACTGCCTGCCAGATTACGAGTAAAACTTGTGTCTGAAAGGTTTTCCCTGTCTTTTCATTTGCCGTTCCCATGGCAGTGCCCTGAAACGGGCGCCGCAATGGGAACGCAAAAGAAGTTCCAGAACAGTATGGACTGTGAAGTCCATGCTGCCCTGGTACTTGGGGTGCATGCAAACAGGGAAGCACATGTAGTGCCCCCCTGAATGCACCCCATGACGGCGGGGACTAGGGGGCCTGTAGGGCCTCCTTTGTCTGCCCTCCGCCAGCCTTTTCATGGGGTGAGCCTGCCATGAAAAGGGCAGTGGAGGAGAAACTCCTAATATGCTCGCCGGACCGCAGCGGTCCAGCATTGTAATGAGGCAGATGCATGACCGCCACCGCGAGTACGGCGGATAATGACCTCCGTACTTGTAATAGGCCCCTAAATGTTTTGTGCTATGTCAGTGACATTGCAGGAGCATTTTTATACCACCCAATCTAATTTTGAACCTTTTGAAAATTTTGATAGCTGTGATGAAATGTGCCATTCCTTCTATCCTCACGAAATACATCATTATACGGTTCTTTACTCTTATGCAGGTATTTATTAACTTCAGGAATGTGATAATGTTTTTGTATACTGTCCTATTACTAAGATGATTTAATTGCAATGATTTTTGTTAATCAAGCAGTAAAGAACTCATTAATTCATTCATAAGGCTCTTTACTCTGGATAATAGAATTAAACGTGTCTCTGGATTCAGGTCCTCACAGGTCCCACAAGCTAAACCTCCGCAGGACTCTGGCTCAGGAGGACGCAGTGTTTCTGGCAGCACCAGCGCGTCTACAGGCTACGGCTCTGGCACCGGTTCCTCTTCCAAAGGTAAATGCTCTCTTGCGACGCCCAGGGCCCATACATTTAAACCCCACAGTCACAATAAACAGGCTCTGACACCATCGCTTGCATCCCACACAGTCTATACCAGTCACAGCGCTGAGTTAGATTCTGCAGTGCATTTGTTATCTTATATTATCAGATGCTGCTGAAATCTGCAAACAGCTCTGCAAGTGCACCAGAATTCTTAGCTACATCTCTTGCATTTCTAAAGCACTGAAAAGCTGTACAAGTGAAGCTCGGCTCTCGACGGCTGCATTCTCTGTAGTGTGAGCCGCACTTGACTCTACCAATGGAGATCAATCCTGCCCTGAAGCAACCCTGATATTCCAATTCTGAACTCTCCAAAGACAACCAAGAACTGACCTATGGACCAGGGGCCTCATTTATGAGAACTGATGCATCGCTGCGTGAAAGCAGCGATGTGTCACTTCTCAGTGCGCACTCCTTGCGACATACCTGATGCGTCATATTTACTGTATGACGCATCATGTCGCAAGAAGTTACAGATACGTCAGTATTTCTGACGTATCTGTATGGCGCAAAAGTGACGCATTGCTGGAGTGTGTCACAAAAGTGACGCAACTCCAGCAATGCGTCCTTTCACATGGGGCAAGCCCCATGTGAAAGGGCCTGCGTCAATCTTACGCCTGCTGTGAGGCAGGTGCAAGATTTTGACGCAACAGCATCCTAGAAGTGACGCACTGAAATCTCATAGATTTCACTGCGTCACTTCTACGAGGCTTTTTGCGGAGGATAGCCCCCCCTGCATACATTATACTTGACGCAGGTATAATGTAGCGCAGGGGTTTACAAAGTGACGCTTCTGCTTAGATGCGTCACTTTGTAAATAGTGTGCAACAGAAGGCATGTTTTACGCTGTCGATACGTCACATAAAGTGACGCATCAGAAGCGCAAAACTGAC
This sequence comes from Lissotriton helveticus, assembly GCF_964261635.1. Lineage (NCBI taxonomy): Eukaryota > Metazoa > Chordata > Amphibia > Caudata > Salamandridae > Lissotriton > Lissotriton helveticus. The sequence goes on from NC_136065.1 coordinate 1,916,159,780, forward strand.
GCAAGGCCTCATAAATGAGGCCCCAGGTGCGGCCCGTGCAGGTAAGAGTGGTGGGGCCAGGTTGGGGGAGGGGGGATTCGACGACCCGAGGGAAAATTAAATACATAATTATTTTCCCTTGTCGTCTTCTGTCGAAATCCCCTCCCTCCCCTCCCCCCTCCCACGCCCTCGCACCCTCCAACCCAGCCTCGCCGCTCTTACCTGCACGGGCTGCTGCTACCTACACTTTCACTGCAGGTGCAGGCCTTGTTCTGGTTTTATTTGAGCCATTCTCCTTATGCTACCTGCGGTACTGATCGCCAGAAGGACATGTAGGGCCACTGCCCCTTGTGACGACTCTGCTTCAGTTGGCATCCCCCAAAGAGACCGCTCTGTACAGAGTAAACGGGATAGTGATAGACAATCCACTTGAAATGTGGCCTATGTCACAGTAAGTCTTGCTAGCTTTTATATTGCTCTAACTTCTTTGCTTTAAAGATTAATGGGAGGATTATCTGACAAGCGAAAGGGCAGATCGCATCTCATTGAGGTACACGAGTCAATTCACTTTTCAAGGAGTGCCACAACGTTGTGACCTGGGGACGTTCATTTTAGGAGAGTGAGAATTTGCATAACTTTGTCACAACATTCCAGTTCATGTACATTTTGAAAAAAAAATGGTTTAAGTGCGTGACGTGTTGCTGGACTATTTTCAATAAAAGCAAATTGAGGTGCTGACGCCAGACATTTTCTTCTGGAATCGGTTTTCTGGAAGGAAAAAACGAAACAAAATCTCATAATGCAAATTTCAGGAATATTTAGGGAATTTCACATAACGTACAATTTGGAAATGTCACTGGCATCATTCACCGTTACCACAGACCATGTTAATACAATAGGCAAAGCCAACTCACTGGCAGCAGGGCTGGGTAACTTACAGGGAACAAACCAAATAAATGTCAGATTCGAACCCGCGTGTGACGCATACACCATGGTCGCTGCATCTCAGATTGAACAGTTTCTATGTATTTTGTTTTTCAGACCCTAACAGGACTACACGGGTCATAACGATTACAGAGGATTTGGTTGATGGCAAACCGGTCAGTTCAAAACGGCAGGTGCATGAGAAATAATGAATTTTGAGGAGGAGCTGAAGGTTGCGGACCCAGCCAATGGAACACGCGAGTAAAGGATTCCAGCCAATGGAGCGCGTTAGAATTATTACACTTTCCGGGACTACTTGGCCCTTCATCCACACACGTATTGCAGAGCCTTTGTATACAACTCTCTTAATAAGAGCGCCCTTTTCCGTTTTCACCTTGAAAAAGAGCATCCTTGTGCAGAGCTGGTGGCCTCACGGGTTTCGAGCATTTGCTGCTTACGAGGGCGCTCTGTTTATGGATGCCATTACATTTTATAGCCAAACACACAGTGTTACTGTGTAATGTAATATCATTTCAAAGTACAGTGACATCACTGGAAGATATTGTGAAAGAGAGTTCAAGGGTTTTCAGTCTTGAAATATTTGCTGTGTGGCTGCTTTTCTATCCACTACTGAGCATTTCTTTTTAAACCTGCTTCCTCGTTTGTTCATTTCAATAAACTTTCTCTTTGATGCAACATGCAAAATGTCTTTTCGTGTATTTGTGTTGCTTTCAACAACTTCTTTTCAGGTTTCTGAGATTTCTTGCTCCAAAACGTATTTACCAATGAACAAAGTCGGACAATTAGACCATCTCTGGCTTCAGAGGCAGAAGGGGTTATAAGGAGATAATTCTGAGGGATGAATAAATGGATGGATGACTGGGATAATTTATATAGCACACAATAAATATTGTGTCTCACTAAAGTGCATTTTTGTACACCAGTCAGAAAGCAGTAAGTGTAATTGTTCATTAAGCTAATAATTATTCTAAAAGGTGGGATTTTATAATAGATTGAGATTTGAGATAGTTGGTCTCCTGCCTAATATCCCTAGCAAGAGATTCCAGTATCTGGGGCCTATAGGGGAGGAAGTATTTCTTCCCTTTCTCTGTCCCAGGCACTTAATTGTAAATATTACATTTTTTCCCGCAAGAGTGCAGTTGTCTGGTATGGACCACAGGTTGAGTTTTGGGAATCATATATCTTGGCCCATTCTTTTCTCATATTTTTTGCCTCAGAAAAAGGATTTTGAATTTAGGACTGTCCTCTGCCTTTTTTGAATTTTGATCAAACTTCCAGACACCTTGGATTACAAGGATTACATTTACCACCATATTTTGAGTCTTGCACGCTTCTCTGCGAAGGTGGTCCTTATGAGTAGCCAGGATTGTATTGTAATGTAATTGTATTTATATAGCGCTTACTACCCCCGGCGAGGCGTCTGAACGCTTTCTCTGCGAGTAGCATGCTACTCCAGAACATATAAAGGATTAGTTGTGAATTAGTATAGTGAAATATGAAAGTAATTTTAGTGGTGGATATGTTAGTCAGTTATTTGGATTAAGAAGGATAGTGAATGGATAGAAGAGGGAAAAAGGTTTATTTATATATAGCGCTGGCTACCCCTGATGGGTTGTTTAATCGCTTTTTCGGCAAGTAGCATGCTACTCCGGAACCCATAAAGTATTAGTGGTGAATTAGTAGTGACATAGGAAAGTATTTTGAGTGGTGGATATGTTAGTCAGTTATTTGGATTGAGAAGGATAGTGGAGGGATAGAAGAGGGGAAAAGGTTTGCATTTATATAGCGTTTGCTACCCCTGATGAGGTGTTGAAGCGCTTTTTCGGTGAGCAGCACGCTACTTCAGAATCCATAAAGGATTGGTAAAGATGAGTAAAAGGGAGGTGGAGAAGGAAGAGTCAGAGGGAAGGGTTTAGAAATGCTTGTTTTGGGAGATCGGAATAGTAAAAGAGGTATGAGATGATGCAAGCAGGGGTAGAGTAAGGAAGAGTCTAGAAAGGGTTATTTTGGTGATCATAGTAGTGGTATGAGGTTTGGGGTGAATAGGAGAGTGGAGTTAGAGGATATATTGATAGACGTATAGGGTGAGAAATAGGGTTGTGCATTGGAAAGAGTAATATAAAGAGGTTTGAGATGAGTCAGAGAGCTGAGGAAGAGGATATATTGAGAGAGGTATTGGGTGAGAAATACGGTAGTGCATTGGATATGCTGAATTAGAAGAAAAGTAATATATAGATCCATAAGTACATGGAAGGTATATAGAGGCATAAAGGAAGGTCATATATGTAGATTAAAGATGCACTAATTAAACTCCGGCTTTCAAGGGTGGTACTTAAAATTAATTTTATATATATTTATATATATATATATATATATATATATATATATATTTATATATCCAACAACAAATAGCCCTCAGTTTGAAAGAAGCCACGAGCCGGAATTCATTTGTTATATTTAATGAAAGCACCACGCAGGCAAGCAGCTACAGGAAAAGCATCCATCTGTATAGCCAAACCCGTTTCAGGAATTACATCCTTTCATCAGTGGCACAGATTGCTGGATGAAAAAGGTGTTTTGCCTCGCACTCTTAATAACGGAGATCCTGCCCCAGTGGGCGTGGCTACTTGCAAAGCCTCCTGGATCCTGTAGTGCAGGTATCTGCCTCGCACTCCTTAGTACTAAGATCCTGCCCCAGTGGGCGTGGCTACTTGCAAGCTTCCTGGATCATGTAGTGCAGGTACTGTGTCCTCAAATGAGCCCCTTTACACCAGCAACAATGTCAAACTTTAAAATCCCAAGTGGGGCGATGCATACACCTGTAGGTGCCTGTCGCTTTTCGAAGGTGCTGTCACGAACATGATCCTAGCACCGAACCATTGCTTGCGCCGCTTCCCTTGATTGGCAGTGGCTCTTCAGCACTGACATGGGCCCGCTCCTGGGCGGTTGGCTCCTTTCGGCGGTTAGGCTCAACCGCCTATTCAATCCAACAACGAATAGCCCTCAGTGTAAAAGAAGCCACGAGCGGAATTCGTTAGTTATATTTAATGAAAGCACCATGCAGGCAAGCAGCTACAGGAAAAGCATCCATCTGTATATCCAAACGCGTTTCAGGAATTACATCCTTTCATCAGTGGCACAGATTGCTGGATGAAAAAGGTGTTTTTGCCTCGCACTCTTAATAACGGAGATCCTGCCCCAGTGGGCGTGGCTACTTGCAAAGCCTCCTGGATCCTGTAGTGCAGGTATCTGCCTCGCACACTTTAGTACTAAGATCCTGCCCCAGTGGGCGTGGCTACTTGCAAGCTTCCTGGATCATGTAGTGCAGGCACTGTGTCCTCAAATGAGCCCCTTTACACCAGCAACAATGTCAAACTTTAAAATCCCAAGTGGGGCGATGCATACACCTGTAGGTGCCTGTCGCTTTTCGAAGGTGCTGTCACGAACATGATGCTAGCATCAAACCGGTGCTTGCGCCGCTTCCCTTGATTGGCAGTGCCTCTTTAGCACTGACATGGGCCCACTCCTTGGCGATGGGCTCCTTTCGGCGGTTAGGCTCAACCGCCTATTCAATCCAACAACGAATAGCCCTCATTTTGAAAGAAGCCACGAGCCGGAATTCGTTTGTTATAAACGCAGGCAAGCAGCTACAGGAAAAGCATCCATCTGTATAGCCAAACGCGTTTCAGGAATTACATCCTTTTATCAGTGGCACAGCTTGCTGGATGAAAAAGGTGTTTTGCCTCACACTCTTAATAACGGAGATCCTGCCCCAGTGGGCGTGGCTACTTGCAAATGTATATATATATATATATATATATATATATATATATATATATATATATATATATATACATATACACAAACCGTTTTCTCCCGTTATGAAGAAATTTACAGGCTGCTTTTGATGCTTTAAGTGAATTTATTTAGAGGCACGAAATCAGCAGCTCCCTACCGACGCGTTTCGCCACTAAGGCTTGGTCACGGTAAACGTGATCAATGCAAAGTGCTATTTACATATCAAACTGGTATACATGGAAAGAGGACTTACATCAGTCATTACCGACCAGTTTATGGTCGCCATCTTGGAGTGGTGTCAAATCATAAATACAAGAAAAGCCACAATATACCTTTTCAATTAAATTTCAAACAAAATAAATTCTAGCACTCAGTAGGCTGATACTTTGTATAAGTTCATGAATAAAATTAATTCAGTCTCGCCCAAGTGGGCTGCCATGTAGAAATAGTGCATAGTGTTTAACAAAATTAATATGCATGTTAATACATTTTCAACATAAATCTTGCCCCTCTGGGCTAGCATTATGCACATGTCCATAAACAAACTTATTCATGTAATTCAGGGTCTTGCCCCAGTGGGCTATAAAGTTGTGACTGTCCTTGTTCAAAAAGATTTCTAAAGTCCTCCGGATAATTGTGGTCCAGTGTTCCTATGTAAGAAGAAAACGTGTGTTTTAAAATCCGATATGCCAAACTTATATACATATTAAAAAAATGATGAAATGAGATATCAAAACCAGTTACATTTACATGTCATCATAGATGGACTGCCAGTCTTCACTGCAATTCATCCCAGTGGGATGTAGTGTCTCAAAGTCAATAATGAATTTAGATTCCAAAATTCTCAACTGGCGCAGTCTATCACCCCCTCTTACATTCTCTTTGACTGCATCGAGTACCACATATTTCAATAAGTTGTCATTTTGGTTGTGGTATGTCTTAAAATGACGAGCAATGTTGGAAGGAAAGATCACAGGCACAAATATGGTGACAATCACATAGAGATGCTGCAACATGCACCTCCAGACAACAAATGGCATCAGTTTTCACGCGAAACATACAATGCAATGTTGCTCGTCATTTTAAGACATACCACAACCAAAATGACAACTTATTGAAATATGTGGTACTCGATGCAGTCAAAGAGAATGTAAGAGGGGGTGATAGACTGCGCCAGTTGAGAATTTTGGAATCTAAATTCATTATTGACTTTGAGACACTACATCCCACTGGGATGAATTGCAGTGAAGAACTGGCAGTCCATCTATGATGACATGTAAATGTAACTGGTTTTGATATCTCATTTCATCATTTTTTTAATATGTATATAAGTTTGGCATATCGGATTTTAAAACACACGTTTTCTTCTTACATAGGAACACTGGACCACAATTATCCGGAGGACTTTAGAAATCTTTTTGAACAAGGACAGTCACAACTTTATAGCCCACTGGGGCAAGACCCTGAATTACATGAATAAGTTTGTTTATGGACATGTGCATAATGCTAGCCCAGAGGGGCAAGATTTATGTTGAAAATGTATTAACATGCATATTAATTTTGTTAAACACTATGCACTATTTCTACATGGCAGCCCACTTGGGCGAGACTGAATTAATTTTATTCATGAACTTATACAAAGTATCAGCCTACTGAGTGCTAGAATTTATTTTGTTTGAAATTTAATTGAAAAGGTATATTGTGGTTTTTCTTGTATTTATGATTTGACACCACTCCAAGATGGCGACCATAAACTGGTCGGTAATGACTGATGTAAGTCCTCTTTCCATGTATACCAGTTTGATATGTAAATAGCACTTTGCATTGATCACGTTTACCGTGACCAAGCCTTAGTGGCGAAACGCGTCGGTAGGGAGCTGCTGATTTCGTGCCTCTAAATAAATTCACTTAAAGCATCAAAAGCAGCCTGTGAATTTCTTCATAACGGGAGAAAACGGTTTGTGTATATTAAGGGTGTCCGGCACCCACACAGGCTCGCCGTGGCAAGAGACGAGGAACCACCGGGAATGGTTGTTTGTTTATATATATATACATATATATATATTCACTGAAAAAACCATAGGTTATAGACCATATATAGTTAGGAATTAGCATTTACAAAACCTTGAAAATTCACTGAAAAAACCATAGGTTATAGACCATATATAGTTAGGAATTAGCATTTACAAAACCTTGAAAATTCACTGAAAAAACCATAGGTTATAGACCATATATCGTTAGGAATTAGCATTTAAAAAACCTTATTTTACTCACACAAAACCATTGAAATTCCATATATAGTTAGTTGCACTAACTATATATCGCGCACCCGCAATCCACTGCTGATGATGTCACATATTACATCATTCATGACATGGTCAGTGACATCACTGATGACATCACTGATGACATCTCAAATGACATCACTGATTACATCACTGATGACAACATCCAGTGACTGTATGTTTCTGTAAAGTTAAAATGTGTCTTACATATTGAAGAATGAGTGGAAGTATAAGTGTCTGGACAAACGATTTAGTAGGTGCATGACTGAATGTATGAGTGAGTGATTAAATGTGTCTCACTGAGTGCATGGGTTAGTGACTAAAGTGTCTTAATTTGTGCATCATTATGTCTGTTGTTCTGTAAACTGCTGCATGTGTTGATCAGTAGCTATATGATTAACTATATGGGTTACTGATTGATTGTCCAAGTATTTGTATGGGAGACTGAGTGTGTGTGTGGCTGGCTGGGAGGTGTGTGACTCTGTGCAGATCAATGTGTACTTGTATCAATGATTGTATAACAAGGTAAGTATGTGTTAGTATATGTTTGAAAATGTAAGGTGCTCTATGTTTAACTGTATAGACAAGAAAATGCAAGTGTCATTGATTCTTTACAGGACTGACTAGGTGTGTGAGTAACTCCATGGATGAGTGGCAGACTGTGAGTGTCTGTATAGGTGTATGAGTGCATATGATAGTGTTGTAAAGATGAGTGATTGTATGTATGAATGATTGTATGGGTGAATGAGTGAAGGTGTGTGTAGATGTAGGAATCAGTGAGTGCGTATGTAGTAACTAGTATTGGTGTGTCAATGGTTTCAAAAATTATATTCTGTATTAAACACTGGGTGAAACAGAGGTTATATTAAAATGTGAGGAGATGCATTGTATTGTCACATGAATGATATCATCAGTGATGTGGTCATTGATGTCAAATGAGATGTCATCAGTGATGTCATTTGAGATGTCATCAGTGATGTCATCAGTGATGTCACTGACCATGTCATGAATGATGTAATATGTGACATCATCAGCAGTGGATTGTGGGTGCGCGATATATAGTTAGTGCAACTAACTATATATGGAATTTCAATGGTTTTGTGTGAGTAAAATAAGGTTTTTTAAATGCTAATTCCTAACGATATGTGGTCTATAACCTATGGTTTTTTCAGTGAATTTTCAAGGTTTTGTAAATGCTAATTCCTAACTATATATGGTCTATAACCTCTGGTTTTTTCAGTGAATTTTCAAGGTTTTGTAAATGCTAATTCCTAACTATATATGGTCTATAACCTATGGTTTTTTCAGTGATTTTCAATGGTTTTTTAATAGCAAATATCATAAGCTGTCGAATGTCAAGTACGTGGTAAGTAAAAATTTTTTCGTGATTATGCACACTGATCTGCTTTGAATGCTGCCCCCCACCCCTCATTTCTATTAGGAGTACTCTCTCTTTGCAGATAGTGAAGGGTAGTTAACGCAGGCCTTTTCCCCCGTTGTAATCCGTCGTGCCTGCTTCTCTCTCCATTTGATTGATTGTTCTCTTTGGTTCATTCTCTATTTACAAACAAGCACAGAGTCGCAATACTCTGTTTAGTCTTTGCAGATAGCGAAAAATCGTGTAAAAAAACAAAAGGAATCAAGCAAAATCAGTAGGCCACTAATGGGATCTCTTTTTGACCTCGCTAAAATAGAAACATTAGGAACAACCTGTTGAAAATAGCAATGTGTATGTACATAAGCGGCGTTCATTTGTGTTCACAGTACCCCTTGTTGATTGTTTGAATCGAGCATTGAATTGTTCGAAGTTGGTTCTCTTAAGGATCTTCTCTGCCTGCAAACGAGGAAGAATAGGAATATTGTCTCTCCCTTTGCAGATAGTGAAGGGTAGGTAACGCAAGCCTTTAACACGTCGTACCTATTTCATTCCTCATTGATTGATTGATTGTCCGAACATTGACTGTTTGGGAATTAGTTCTTTTTGGAGGTATTCCCTGTTTGCAAATAAACGTAGGAAAATCTTTGCAAGTAGTGAAAGGGTACGTAATGCGGACCTTTCTCCCCCGTTGTAATCTGTCATGCCTATCTACTCCCCACTGATTGATGCACCTGTTTCACCCGGACCATTTACTAGAGATAGGTCATCTGGCCCAACAAGAGAGCACCCCTAGTGAAAAGGACATATGCAATAATAACGAAGTGATCACTGTATCCTGTTAACAGAAACTTTAGCATGAAACAACCTGGAAAGAAAAGAATAGGAAAACGAAAATCAGTAGGCCACTGATGAACTTTTTATTAAATAACAAACAAAGAAACGATAACAATACGTAATGATAAAACCTATTATTGTCCTAGAAACAAGAAACGTTAGAAGTAAGCCCGTAATAAGAAACCTGAAAACATCGCCCCTCACTGCCCCAAAACGTGTCTGTCCCACCGCCTGCCACGGCCAAATAACGGCAAACTGGGAAAGATAGAAGTCAGCAGACATCCGCCCCATTCTAGAAACTTCCAAAGGGCAACAGGTTTTCGGCTACGCCCAGCCGGAAGCAACACATATAAGGCGGGTCCTGCTGCCACGCCTCGGCCAGGAGATCATCACGTAGGGTGTAGCCGGAGGAGAGGCCGAGGCCAGCGGGACCCGGCCAGGGGGATTGACAACACTGGAGAGTTTTAGGGGGGGGGAATGTCCGTGTCCTCGACCCTCCCCTCTCCCAGTCCGGCCGCGGTGGCCCTTGAGAGTTGCAGGTTGTCCCTCCACACTCTCTCCCGGTCCGGCCACCAACGGCCGGGGGCTGGGGCCGACGGGATCCGGCTGCAGCCGATGAGCCAAGGAACCCGTTCATGGGGTCAGAGCAAAGGGCGTCCGGCCGCCATCCACCGGAGGTCCGGCCCAAAGACGGACGGGACATTTCTTCTTTCTTGAATAATTGCTGCAACAACCCTGGGGGGGGGATGTCTTGCACATGCCTCTGACCCCCCCCCCCTCTCGTCCTCATCGCCTGGTCCGGCCATAACAAATCTCAAGCGAGACGCCGTGGGGTGCACTGGGAGGGAGAGACGGTGCGAACAGGCCTCTCCCGCCTCCCCAGGTGGAGGCTTCCCACCTGCACCCTCAGCGCTCCAGGCGCCCGGAAAAGGGTTCTTCCACTGTGGCGATGCTGCAACGTCTCGCCCGGCAGGGTGGAGCCCGTCCGCTCATTTGACCCCGCAATCTCCAGTAGCTACCGAACTCTCAAAATGGTGGTCGACCTGGCAAGAGCGGGCCCAGCATAAAGAAATGGCCCGGTCACTGGTTGACTCCACCACCGTAGTCCTCCACGACCTTGAAGATTCTAGAGGAGCCGCGGGAGTCCCCGACCCCCGCAGACACCCCCGATGGGGAATGACTGCCATGATCGCCCGTGGAGTGACGAAACTGTAGCCGCGGGACGTCGGCGCTCCCATGCTGGCGCCAGCCTCAGTTTGAATGACTAGAATCCTGCAGACCTCAGTTCCGGTGAAAGCACAGTGTGACCCGGTAGGAAAAATTGTTGCACCCCCTCCCCTTTTTGACTGATGGTTCAAACTACCGATCCTTTCCTTTGCCCTTTTAACGGAACTTTGGACTGCCTCCCCCCCCCCCCTGCGGCGCCCCACGCCGTTATTTGCTGGGCGGCAACTTACTAGACATCACCTTCGTGACATCCAGATTTCAGCGCGTTCTGCTGCCTTGGAACTATTCGCACAACAGACCGCTACTGACAACCCACCCCCAGGCAACATCTTCTGAATTTTCATAATTTGAAAGAACTAGTAACATGTCCTCATCAGGAATTTCCTCTTCAATCATCTCATCAGGAATTTCCTCATGAAAAGTCTGCAATGATGATTCTTGTAACTCTATGGTCTCCAAACATTCGATAAATTCGCCATCAAGACATTGATCAAAAAAATCATTCAAGTCATCTCTTCCTTGTGAGAATATTTCATTATTGGTGCTGTCAATTTCAATAAATGTAGTGGATAATTCAAAAGAAATTGCCACGGTCTCTTCGTTGTTTAAATGTTTTTACTGTTTTCGTTTTGTTGTATATATTTATAAGTTATTAAAGTTTTATATTCCTACTACTTTGTTGGAGTGCTATATATTTTTCATGTGACACATAATTGTAAAAACTTTGATGTACAAAGAGGCATCCCTGGAATCTTCCGCTTCAGGCTCGGTCCCCTCCCCAATCACAATACAGGATGGTTTTCAGATAGTATGAACACGTGTGGTGTGACGGATCTCATCGGGTGTGGGCCTTGATCTACTATAACTCCTTTGAAGAGGGGTGATTCTTTACAGCTGGGGCCATAAACTACATCTGCAGGGCTAGCTGATAGCCTAGGACCGGCCTGGACAATCGGACACAGAAGAAGAGGAGTGTCAGAGGGTGCGGTAGTGAATAGGGCGAAAGGGAGGTGTCGGGCGGGCACAGAGTGTGATTCTCAGGGAAGAGCAGCGCAGATGGGGGGAGGTTTATTGCCCATGCATAAGACAGAGAGCGGGGGTGAGCAGTGCCTGGGGAAGATGCTTGCGAGGGTGGGGAGCCATGCTACGAATCGACAGCGTGCAGAGAGTGGGTCTGGTCAAGGCATCTAAAATGGCTGCCGTGCACAACAAAAGTGTGGCATTTCAAAAAAGGCAAGATGGCGCAGACAATGTTTTTCAACACTTCCTCATTTCCTTCGAATCGAACGTTAACAGACGTTGGTGCATATTGCCAAAGTTAAGCGATATTTATCGCTAACGATGCTTAGCAACGAATTTTTTTACCGCTAAGCATCGTCAGAAATTATCGAAGATAAACCTTGCTATTATCAAGGTTTATCGCAAATGCGATAAAAAACGGCCGCAATGCATGAATATCGCTTAAAAGTCAGCGATATTCATGCATTACCGAGCTAATGCTCTTAGCCATGTTATCCACCTCCCATTGGATAACATGGCTAAGAACTGCTCAGGGCAGGTGTTAGTTTTTGGAGATATTCGCGCTTAGCGCGAATATCTCCAAAAGTTGGTAATAGGAGATAGATATCTTGCATGTTGTAATGCAAGTTATTGTGGTATATGGAACTCATACCATAATCTCTCAGGAAAGCAGAAACTGATCCTTTTGGGACCGCCTGAGAAGGCCTAGGGGGTGAGGGGTACTCTACTTTGCCCCCTTTTCACGTTCCGAACTATTTTATTTTACTCTCTTCTGTAATTACACAAAATAGCAGCGATAAGATGCATCAGAGACAGACAGTGAGAGAAAGGAGGCCGGAGATGAAGAAGAGATGTCAAATACACATTGGAGATAATATAGTGGAAGAAGGGAAGTAAATATGAGTAAACTTACCATGTAACATAAAAATGTTCCACTCTATACTATAAGTCTCATTTTATACTACAATCACTTCGCTACAACCTCATAAATTAAAAATGAATAATGTCTCAAACAATTTTTGTTTCTAAATATAAATTTATTCTTCTGAATTTTCAAAATTTGAAAGAACTAGTAACATGTCCTCATCAGGAATTTCCTCTTCAATCATCTCATCTGGAATCTCCTCATGAAAAGTCTGCAATGATGATTCTTGTAACTCTATGGTCTCCAAACATTCGATAAATTCGCCATCAAGAGATTGATCAAAAAAATCATTCAAGTCATCTCCTCCTTGTGAGAATATTTCATTATTGGTGCTGTCAATTTCAATAAATGTAGTGGATAATTCAAAAGAAATTGCCACGGTCTCTTCATTGTGAGCCATTTTATTTTGAAATTGCTTGCTGTAAATTGCAGAAAAAAATAATCACTTTCATTTATCGTTTTTAGTAATACATAATATAAAACTAACTTTATCAAGTATTTAGTATAACAGAAGGACTGTAAATAAATAACAGAAAACATTTTTCAAATTATCTTAAAGTGTACAACATAGTTCCCCTTACAAATTAACAACTCACCTTTTTAAAAGTAGGAGAAGTGTTAGTACTGTGTAAACCAAACACCAGAAATTGAGCACCAAAAATTCCTCACAAATGTACCTCAGACAGTAGTATCACAAAATGGCTGTGGTTTCCTCTCATTTTAGATATATACATAACCAATTAACTTTCATCACACACAAATACAAAACCAAAGTAACATTTTAATTGGTTCTAAATTTCAACACTTTCAAATGTGTTTTCCCCATGCAATTTTCCATAGGACATTTACATACGTCTACAGCCTGAATGGCTGAACGGAATTACACCAAACTTGGCAAAATGGTACATCAAACCTAAGAGGTCAGGGAGGATCTACTATGCCCCCTTATGGTCATTTGCCCCTTCGCTTTGGCCTCCTCTTGTCTCTCGATCCTACCGAGAGACAAGATGGCGGCCGCTACGGACTGTTTGCAATGTTTACAGACGCCGGAGAACCAATCAGCTTCGCAAAGCTCCGTTACGCGAAAAGTACGCGAAGCGGAGCGCTGTTACAGATATATATCTTTTTTTGAACGTTAATTTCTCAAAATCCACTGGAGCACATATATTGAGACCTAGCAAAGGCACATCGGGCTACCAGTCCCTACAATTTTGCCAAGTTTCGTGCAAATCCATTCAGCCGTTCGATTATTATTATTATTTTTTTTTTTTGCCCCGCGGGGCCCTTTTAAAACCTCCACATCAAACCTAGAGGGTCAGGGAGGATCTACTATGCCCCCTTATGGTCATTTGCCCCTTCGCTTTGGCCTCCTCTTGTCTCTCGATCCTACCGAGAGACAAGATGGCGGCCGCTACGGACTGTTTGGTATGTTTACAGACGCCGGAGAACCAATCAGCTTCGCTTCACAAAGCTCCGTAACGCGAAAAGTCCGCGAACCGGAGCGCTGCCCGGTCCGCTGTTACAGATATATATCTTTTTTTGAACGTTAATTTCTCAAAATCCACTGGAGCACATATATTGAGACCTAGCAAAGGCACATCGGGCTACCAGTCCCTACAATTTTGCCAAGTTTCGTGCAAATCCATTCAGCCGTTCGGGCTAAAAGTGAGGCCAACCGCCCTATGGAAAACTCAATGTTAAAAACACGTTTTGGGACCCCCCTTTTTTCTCGGCCCCCCCTTGACGAAACCCCCCCAAATTTTCAGGGGCTGCTCAGAAACAAAATGTTCCATATTCCTGAAAATTTCAGCCAATTCCGTCCACAAACGCCAAAGTTATTAGACATAGAATTTTCAAAAATCCCATAGAGAAAAAATCCTAACTATATATACCTACTGGCGACCGCCAGTAGGTAATATATATATATATATATATATATATATATATATATATATATATATATATATATATGGAGTCCGGAAGGAGCTTTTTGCGTTTGGAATATATATATATATATATATATATATATATATATATATATATATATATATATATATATATATATATTGTTAGATCTGGGGGTCTCTAGTTGGCAGAGGTAGGTACCACTGTCCAAATAGGGACCCTTGCTTCTAGTCAGGGCAAGGAGATAACCCTCTGAGATAACCCCTGCTCACCCTCTAGGTAGCTTGGCACGAGCAGTCTAGGCTAACCAGAGGCAATGCGTAAAGTATTTGTACCAACACTCACAGTAACACAGTGAAAACACCACAAACTGACTCCACAACAGTTTAGAAAAATAAAGGTATTTTAATCTAAACTACACAAGACCAAAACGACAAAAATCCCACATACACAGTTCAAGAATATGGTTTCAAAAGAGTTCTTAAGGTGGCGTTAAAATTGTTTAAGTTGCGATAGAATTCTCTACTGATGCGTGAAAAGTTCACAGTTGCGTCACGTTTACTCACAGTACCTTTTAGTTGCAACAAAGTTCCAAAAGCAGAAGCTGGTGCGGTGGAAAACAAGCGATGCGTTGCTCCTGAGACCCTGGGGAGGCGATGCGACAGCCCTGCTGCAGCAGCGGGCGTGTTGCGACGAGTCCGGTCTGTATGGGGAGGAAGGCCACTTGTATGGATTCCGATGCGAAGGTTCCATAGGAAGTCTGTTCTCGCAAAGGCACGATGCGACGATCTCGTAGGGGCTGCGACGATCTCCGGGGCGACGATACGCGGTCCAGCGGGGATCCTCTCTCTCGCAGCTCCTCGATGCGTTGATTCTGCGCGATGCTCGCAGCGACGTGATGCGGTCCGCAAGCAAGCGGGGCGGCGTTCTCACCCAGCGACGACAGGCTCTGCGATGATACTCGCAGCGATGTTCGATTGTCCCGCACCGGTCTGGTGCGTCCCGCAAACGAAGGATGCAACGTCTCTGGCAGCGGCGTCAGGCGCTGCGACGATCTCGACCTCCGTAGCGTCGGGAAACTTCTCGCACTGTCGGGGATGCGCTCCGCACTTTGCAGTTTCAAAAGTCTCTCAAGCTTAGTTTCAAGCTTCCTAGCACAGGTACAACTTCCAGAGGCCCCACAACTGGATCAAGCACTCTAGGAAGGACAGAACTCTCTCAGCAGAGTTCAGGGAAGCTGGGGGTTTAGTCCTTTTGTTCCTGGGACTTCAAAACAGGGAGCCAGCTCTTCTCAGGCCCTTGGAGATTCCTTCAAGACAGGGGACACAGCTCAACAGCAAAGTCCTTCCCCTCTCCTTGGCAGCAAAGCAACAGGTCAGTCCAGCAGAGCAACAGCAGGACAATCTTCCTTCTTCAGTTTCAGCTTTCTCCTTGGCAGAGATTCCTTCTTGATTTCCAGGATGATCTAATTTTCTGTTGTCAGGGGTCCTGTACTTATACCCCTAAAGTGTTTGTTCTCTTGGTGCATGTGGGCCCTGAGCCCGGTCTGAACCAGTTCTAGGTGGATCCTGAGCACTTTGTTTTGCTGGCTGCATCTTTCCTTTCAGAGTGAGGGGCAGGGTCCTCAGCCGCCCAGCAGGGGGGTGGAGCCAGCATTGTGGAAGGCAGGCACAGCCCTATTCAGCCCAGGTGCTAACTCCTCCCACCACTCCAGTTGCAACTGCAGTCATTCAGCCTAGGGCTGACTCATCCATCCTGCTGGGGAATTCCCCAGCCCCTGTCACTCACAAACCAGACAGTCAATACACAAACAGGCCCGGGCACACAGAAGGGTTAGACAAGAGAACAGCAACTTTCTAAAAGTGCTGTTCTCAAACCCAGGATTTAAAAACAACCTTTCCTAAAAGGTGTGTTATTAAATTCTGAGTTCAGGGATACTAGATACTTATGTCCTATCTTGTTCCTATGGGAAGAAATGCTGTTAACCACTGTAGCCAGCATCCCCCATGTTAATCCATGGAGCAAGATAGCCTTACAATAGTGAAAAACGAAAATTGCTGTAATTCACTACCAGAAATGTTACCTGCACCAGTACATGCTCTACCTTTCACATACACTGCACCCTGCCCAGGGGGGTACCTTGGGCCTTCCATAGGGGTGGCTGATGTGCACAAAAAGGGAAGGGTTAGGCCTGGTCAGTGGGGACACTGGCCTGGAGGACATGGCAGTTCTAAACTGCCCATAGGCACTGCAGTGGCAGGCCTGAGACACCATTTTAGAGCTACTCCTGTGGGTGGCACAATCAGTGCTGCAGGCCCACTAGTAGCATTTGTCATCACCAGCCCTGGCACACCCAGTGCACTTTACTAGGGACTTCATGGTGATAGAAACATGCCAAACATGTATATCCAATCAGAATAACAATTTACACAGGGAGCACTTACACTCTGGCACTGATCAGCAGTGGCAGAGTGTCCAAAGCATCTAAACCAGCAAAAACGAAATCCAGCACAGCATCAAAAATACAGGAGGTAGAGGCAAAAAGATAGGGGGAAACCACGCCAAAGATGCCAGGTCTAACATATATATATATATATATATATATATATATATATATGTATATATATATATATATATATATATATATATATTCCAAACGCAAAAAGCTCCTTCCGGACTCCAGGAGACCCGTGGAAAGTGGTTGGAGCAGCCGGCTAACAATCTCTGCAAACATCCATAAAGTCAGCTTACTCTCAGTAAAGACAACCCTACGATCGTAATGGTGTCCGTTGTTTAATTCACAACTCATTTCACCTCATGCGAGGCTTGTTCACGTGAAACGAACAGCAGTCACAGCACAGAGTAAATAGTGTAATGAGGGAAAACATCAACATAGGAATACCGTAAAGCAAATGGCAGACATATTGGAACAGTGGAAATACACATATGATCACGACATAAGGACATAATAGATACATATAAACTCAAAATCAAGTATATTATGTAGTCGTATCTTAAATGATGTAAATATTTGCTGATCATAAGTGACTACATCTGCTTAAGATACAAGGAAACAATCAAGTCAAGTATCCCCGTAACGCAGGTGCCCCTAATAGATAAAGCAAAAATGATGCTTGCACACTGTAAAAGATATCGCATATGCGGTACAATTCCCAGTCAAAAGTGATGGTGTGCTTACCCGTGATGACAAGACCTGAAAGCCGCGTCACATGACTACCTCGAAAAGCGTGAGTTGCGGTAGTCGGACATTGTCAATAAAGTTACATTGACAATGTCATTGCTAGTGTATCAAAGACGTCCTCAAATGAATGTGAGGACCATGACCACACGTATGGTTCAATGTAATACAGTCCCTGAGAATCACAAATGTTGTCACATGTATGTGCAGAACGGGGTAGGTAAACTAGTCCAGTTAGATGTACATGGATACTACTGGGAGCCAGTCTCTCAACCAAGGCAATTGCCAGGTGAAGCCACATAATGCACAAACGTGCTATGAGGCAGGTGAGTGAGGATCAAGTCAATTGGGGCAGACAGAAGGCTCCCCTACATGATGGCAAGTGCCTAATAAACAATGTCTCACATCCAGTGTCGGAAAAAATGGGTACTACTAACCCAATGTCCATAGTATCCACCAGATAGGTCCAAGTCAACCAAGGTAGGACGGACTGCCATATCCCCTAGTAATATGATTGGGGAACTTCTGCAGATCCAAGCTAAGTGTGAAAGAGGTACTTCTGTAGAGCCAAGCATATGTGAAAGTGCTCACGTTTATAAGAGTTCTATCTTCACATTGAACAGTTAAGCATATGAATGGCGATGGCATTTGCAAGAGATGTTCACGGTGAGAACAATAACGTTTTTATTTAAATGCCTATTCACCTATGCAAATACATTTAATTTAACTGTTACGAAGTATTATGATTTATTCTCCGTTAATCATGACAAGATTTTAGTAACATGGCTTGATGTAAATTCATTCAAAGTCTGCCTAACTCCTGTTACCACTTCACGCCGTTATGTATAGTCTGTTTGCACTTTCTATTACCAGGAAGTAAAGCATGCTAATTGTATAAACATATATCAGTTTCATGCACTTGTACTTGTGACAAAGGAATTCATCTCTGAAACGCGTTGAGTGATTTTGGCCCTTTTCCAACTTTAATAAACACGCTGTTTGCAGGATTCTGTGGCTGTGGCATCGTTTCAACCGAGATTAAACTAGCGCGAGTGCTGGTCCTTACTGTTCGTGCAACAGCGGAGCATCATATGTATATATATATATATTCACTGAAAAAACCATAGGTTATAGACCATATATAGTTTGGAATTAGCATTTACAAAACCTTGAAAATTCACTGAAAAAACCATAGGTTATAGACCATATATAGTTAGGAATTAGCATTTAAAAAACCTTATTTTACTCACACAAAACCATTGAAATTCCATATATAGTTAGTTGCACTAACTATATATCGCGCACCCGCAATCCACTGCTGATCATGTCACATATTACATCATTCATGACATGGTCAGTGACATCACTGATGACATCACTGATGACATCTCAAATGACATCACTGATGAGATCACTGATGACGTCATCCAGTGACTGTGTGTTTCTGTAAAGTTTAAATATGTTTTACATATTGAAGAATGAGTAGATGTATAAGTGTCTGGACGAAGGATTTAGTAGGTGCATGACTGAATGTATGAGTGAGTGATTAAATGTGTCTCACTGAGTGCATGGGTTAGTGACTAAACTGTCTTAATTTGTGCATCATTATGTCTGTTGTTCTGTAAACTGCTGCATGTGTTGATCATTAGCTATACGAGAGGCTATATGTGTTATTAATTGGTTGCCCAAGTATTTCTATGGCAGATTGAGTTTGTGTGGGGGTGGCTGGAAGGTGTGTGACTCTATGCATAGATGTGTGAGCAGTTTATTTACTAGGTGTATGAGTTCAAGAGTGCATGTGGAAACAGCTACATGGGCAGTTGACTGTGTGCATGAGTGTATTGATGAGTGAATGGATATCTCAATGCTACATGTCATAGTAAGTACATATGTAAAACACAGTACATGTGAGAGTTGGCATATATAAATAACTGTGCATGAGAGCCACTGAATGAGTGAGTGGTTGTATCGATCATTGTGAACTTGTATCAGGGATTGTATAAGAGAGTAAATATGTGTTAGTATATGTTTCAATAAGTAAGGTGTGTTTAACTGTATAGTTGAAGAAATGGAGGTGAGATTGTTTCTTTGCATGACTGACTGGGTGTGTGAGTAACTCCATGGATGAGTGGCAGTGTGTGAGTGTCTGTATACACTGAGTGTATCTAAGGTTATATTAGAGTCTGAAGAGGTTTATCGTATTAGCACAAGAATGATGTCAAATGAGATGTCATCAGTGATGTCATCAGTGATGTCATTTGAGATGTCATCAGTGATGTCATCAGTGATGTCACTGACCATGTCATGAATGATGTAATATGTGACATGATCAGCAGTGGATTGCGGGTGCGCAATATATAGTTAGTGCAACTAACTATATATGGAATTTCAATGGTTTTGTGTGAGTAAAATAAGGTTTTTTAAATGCTAATTCCTAACTATATATGGTCTATAACCTATGGTTTTTTCAGTGAATTTTCAAGGTTTTGTAAATGCTAATTCCTAACTATATATGGTCTATAACCTATGGTTTTTTCAGTGAATTTCAATGGTTTTTTAATAGCAAATATCATAAGCTGTCGAATGTCAAGTACGTGGTAAGTGAAAACATTTTCGTGTTTATGCACACTGATCTGCTTTGAATGGTGCCCCCCCCCTCATTTCTATTAGGAGTACTCTCTCTTTGCAGATAGTGAAAGGTAGTTAACGCAGGCCTTTGCCCCCGTTGTAATCCGTCGTGCCTGCTTCTCTCTCCATTTGATTGATTGTTATCCAAGTATTTACTGTTTTAGAATTAGTTCTCTTTGGTTCATTCTCTATTTACAAACAAACACAGAGTCGCAATACTCTGTTTAGTCTTTGCAGATAACGAAAAATCGTGTAAAAAAAAAAGAAAAGTAATCGAGCAAAATCAGTAGGCCACTAATGGGATCTCTTTTTGACCTCGCTAAAATAGAAACATTAGGAACAACCCCTCATGACAAATACAAAACTAGTGAGATGAACTGAACTCCACACAATGATGGCTGCAAAACAGCTCGGCTCCGCCACCCACCCCGCCCAAAATAACGATAAAGAGCGGCTGCCATGATTGGTTGCGGAATGGCCACAACGGAGCTACGAAATGGTGGTGCTCTCATGCTAACCCCAGCTTCAGTCTGAAACATCCAGAAACACTGTAGACTACCAATTCGATCAGTTCCGGTAGCGCCCCAATGTAACCCGGTAGAGAAGAACTAGCCCTCCCCTCTTTGACTGATGGTTCTTGTTGCCTGTCCCTTCTGTTGTCATTTAACAGAACTATTTAGCCTGCTGAAAGGGGTTGTGTTTCGACCGCTGGTTGGTGGAGACATTTTGACTATATTCTGGACCTGCGTTGTCGCGTAATGCGTCATATGACGCGCCGCGTTAGCGCATCCGGAAGTCATCCGGGGCGCGCAGCGCGTAACGTAAGCATAACAAGTCATGTGACTTGTTAATAAAACTTTTCATTGGTTCATTTTACTTTTCTTATTCTAATGATGAAAGCCTTGGTCATATCACCTAAAAATTACGCTTTTAATTACTTCCGAACATTATTTTTTCTTAAATATATGTTATAATGTTCCAGGCTAATGTACTTTCCCGGAAATTTTACAACTGTCCTGCAAGTAAAATATATTCTTTTTTCGAGAAAAAGAGCGTTTCTTCGTCCCATGACGGAGCCGTTGAGCAAAAGAGGGTCGACCTGCTGTCTTAGTCGCCGATACGCCTGAATATGAGATTCTTATCGATCACTTTATGTTGCAGGAATAGAAAACACAACAGCCCTTGACCATTTATCTTTACTGCGTTCCTTCGTATTATACCTTTTACCCTTCATGTAATTGGTCTGCTTTATTTCACTTGCCTTTTAATGATTCTAAAACAGTGACTATTATTAAAAACTTTACCAATGTATATACTACTACCATGTTTTCTTTTAAAAACCTTTATTGTGAAAATTTCATTATACAAATACGAGCCTATAACCACGTGGGCCTGCCACGGAGCAAACTGTAATCGTATATGATGAATAGACATTTACACTGTAGAGGAACGTAACGGGCGGGCCATTAGGTTGCAAGAAGTAAGGTGTCTAACAGTTACGGAATCGGTGGACGTACATTTTATAATTAAAATACGACAGGGCCAGTTACAATAAAATTATCTAGATATACATTTGCGGGCAAGTACCATGGGTGACGTTAATTCGAACTTTCAACAGTACAGTAATCAATAACACATCAGAACTTAATATCAATAGGGATGTCGAAATATTCAATCAATTCTCGTCCCCGCCCGCCATGTGCTTCAAAACTGCATACGTATCTCGTGATTTCAAGGTTCTGCAACCAGTACACAACAAGGAGTTACGAGTCCCATTTATTCCGGCGCCATTTTGGGCGAGGACGGGCAGGTCCAGGATATAGTCAAAATGTCTCTACCAACCATCGACTATGATGATGTTCATATGCTGTATTTATTAGAGTAACACTCATCTGTCCACATGAAATTAATTTACCACAATCTAAACATGTCATTTTAATCTTTCCAAAGTTCTTCTAAATATTTGGGACCGTTTCCCTTGCCTCTGAAGCTCTCAGTGCCACTTCTTTGATGAATGTACTAGCAGGTCAGGGGTTCTCCTCCAAATCTCTCTTTTATGCAGCACTATAATTAATTGGTGCCACCTCTCCATATGACGATGCATGGTATAGTTACCACAACTATATATTTTTTCGGTTCCTCTGGAGAGTTCATCGTGGCAGATGAAGCGTGTAACGTACCGGGCATTTACCTTTTTTTGCATGTACAGGAAAGGAAAAAAAAATCGAGCGTCCAAGTTCTAAGGTGTCCCAGGGCCATTTTAGTGGACCAGGCCCAAATCCAAAGAACAGGCCGCCATTTTGAGAGTCCTCTTGCAGCCGCCTGTCGCTGTAGCATCAAGAGCAGCCGAAACTCAGCTGAATGGCAACTGAAACGGTAAATGGGCGCCCCACTACATTTCAGCATTGTAGGATGACCACACCAGTACAGCAACTTGCTAGACATCACCTCGGTGCCATACGGATCTCGGCGCCCCACTGCAGATGAAGTGCCTCTCAACTATGAAACCACCACGGTGACATCCGGATCTTGGCGCGTTGTGCTGCCTTCGGCCTATTCGCACATCGGTCCGCTACTGACGCCATCTCACAGGCTAATGGGGTGACCCACGCCGAGTTTCAGCATTGTAGGATGACCACACCAACTTGCTAGACATCACCTCGGTGCCATCCGAATCTTGGCATCTCAACGCCTAGTGGTATCTTCCATACAGAAAATATTGTTACGCTGCCTTTGGCCCCATTCGCACATCAGTCCGCAACTTAGACATCACCTCGGTGCCATCCGGATCTTGGCATCTCAGCCCTTGTGGTGTCAGTCAGAAAATATTGTTGCGCTGCCTTTGGCCCCATTCGCACATCAGTCCGCTACTGACACCATCTCACAGGCCAATAGGGCGCCCCACGCCGACTTTTACCATTGTACGATGGCCACACCAGTGGCACAACTTGCTAGACATCACCTCGGTGCCATCCGAATCTTGGCATCTCAACGCCTAGTGGTATCTTCCATACAGAAAATCTTGTTACGCTACCTTTGGCCCCATTCGCACATCGGTCCGCAACTTAGACATCACCTCGGTGCCATCCGGATCTTGGCATCTCAGCGCCTTGTGGTGTATTCTCTTCAGAAAATATTGTTGAGCTGCCTTTGGCCCCATTCGCACATCGGTCCGCAACTTAGACATCACCTCGGTGCCATCCGGATCTTGGCATCTCAGCGCCTTGTGGTGTCTTCTACTCCGAAAATATTGTAGAAAATATTGTTGCGCTGCCTTTGGCCCCATTCACACATCAGTCCGCTACTGACACCATCTCACAGGCCAACAGGGCGCCCCACGCCGACTTTTACCATTGTACGATGGCCACACCAGTGCCACAACTTGCTAGACACCACCTCGGTGCCATCCGGATCTTGGCATCTCAGCGCCTTGTGGTGTCTTCAAATCAGAAAATATTGTTGCGCTGCCTTTGGCCCCATTCGCACATCGGTCCGCTACTGACGCCATCTCACAGGCCAACGGGGCGCCCCACGCCGACTTTCAACATTGTAGGATGGCCACAGAAGTGCGACAACTTACTAGACACCACCTCGGTGCCATCCGGATCTTGGCGCGTTGTGCTGCCTTCGGCCTATTCGCACATCGGTCCGCTACTGACGCAAACTCACAGGCCAACGGGGCGCCCCACGCCGACTTT
The DNA here is from genome assembly GCF_964261635.1 of Lissotriton helveticus. Lineage (NCBI taxonomy): Eukaryota > Metazoa > Chordata > Amphibia > Caudata > Salamandridae > Lissotriton > Lissotriton helveticus. Next base: position 1,916,183,601 of record NC_136065.1, read on the forward strand.
CAGCATTGTAGGATGGCCACACCAGTGCGGCAACTTGCTACACACCACCTCGGTGCCATCCGGATCTTGGAATCTCAGCGCCTAGTGGTGTCTTCTATTCCGAAAATATTGTTGCGCTGCCTTTGGCCCCATTCACACATCGGTCCGCTACTGACGCCATCTCACAGTCCAACGGGGCGCCCCACGCCGACTTTCAGCATTGTAGGATGGCCACACCAGTGCGGCAACTTACTAGACACCACCTCGGTGCCATCCGGATCTTGGCGCGTTGTGCTGCCTTCGGCCTATTCGCACATCGGTCCGCTACTGACGCAAACTCACAGGCCAACGGGGCGCCCCACGCCGACTTTCAGCATTGTTGGATGGCCACACCAGTGCGGCAACTTACTAGACACCACCTCGGTGCCATCCGGATCTTGGCGCGTTGTGCTGCCTTCGGCCTATTCGCACATCGGTCCGCTACTGACGCAAACTCACAGGCCAACGGGGCGCCCGCGCCGACTTTCAGCATTGTAGGATGGCCACACCAGTGCTGCAACTTGCTGGACACCACCTCGGTGCCATCCGGATCTTGGCGCGTTGTGTTGCCTTCGGCCTATTCGCACATCGGTCCGCTACTGACGCCGCCTCACGTGCCAACGTATTTTCTCCGCATTTTACACCCTATGCCGCATAACAGGTCATGTGACTTGTTTATAAAACTTTTCATTGGTTCATTTTACTTTTGGTTTCCTAATGATGGAAGGCTTGATCATGTGACCTAAAAACAACACTTTTCATTGGATGAAAACTTTTTTTTTTCCCAAACGATGAAAGCCCCACCTTGTTTCTGGATGTTTCAGACTGAAGCTGGCGTCAGCATGAGAGCACCACCATCTCGTAGCGCAGTCGTGGTCATTCCGCGAGCAATCATGGCAGCCGCTCCCCACCAGAAGCCTGCAGGAGTCGGAGCCCCCAAAACTTTTGATGAATTCTCAAGGCGGAGGGGACGCTTTCGAGAATGGGGTCCAAGCCCTAGCAGACAAGCGTCCGATTTCCAAGGTGTCCCAGGGCCATTTCAGTGGACCAGGCCCAAAAAGGAAACAGCCTGCCGCCATTTTGAGAGTCCTGTGACAGCCGCCTATCGCTGCACCGCAAGAGTGGGCGCAACTCAGCTGAATTGCGGCTTTTGACACAGTGGACCAAAAACGGACGGAATGGCAACTGAAACGGTAAAGGGGCGCCCCACTACAACAGATGACACTCCACCTGGAGAGGCCCGTTCACGCCGCCTCCCCCGGGGCGCCCCACGCCGTTATTCGGAGCAGCATTGTAGGATACCAAAACCAGTGCGGCAACTTACTGGACATCACCTTGGTGCCATCGTTCTGCTGCCTTGGAACTATTCGCGCAACAGTTTGCTACTGATGACCCACCCCCCGCGACGCCCCATGCCGTTATTTGCTGGGTGGCAACTTACTAGACATCACTTTCGTGTCATCTAGATTTCAGCGCGTTCTGCTGCCTTGGAACTATTCGCACAACAGTTTGCTACTGATGACCCACCCCCCGCGACGCCCCACGCCGGAAATCTGGACGTTGTGCTGCGTTGGGACTATTCGCACAGCCGACCGCTACTTCGTTGTTTTTCCCTAAAAATGTTTATATGTTATTACTATTTTTGTTTTCTTGTATATATTTATAAATTATTAAAGTTTTATAATCTTACTACTTTGTCGGAGTGCTATATATTTTTAATGTGACACATAATTGTAAAAACTTTGATGTACAAAGAGTCATCCCTGGAATCTTCCGCTTCAGGCTCGGTCCCCTCCCCAATCACAATACAGGATGGTTTTCAGATAATAGCAACGCTTCTGCTGTGACGGATCTCATCGAGTGTGGGCCTTGATCTACTATAACTCCTTTGAAGAGGGGTGATTCTTTACAGCTGTGGCCATAAACTACATCTGCAGGGCTAGCTGATACCCTAGGACCAGCCTGGACAATCGGACACAGAGGAAAAGGAGTGTCAGAGGGTGCGGTAGTGAATAGGGCGAAAGGGAGGTGTCGGGCGGGCACAGGGTGTGATTCTCAGGGAAGAGCAGCGCAGATGGGGGGAGGTTTATTACCCATGCATAAGACAGAGAGCGGGGGTGACCACTGCCTGGGGGAGATGCTTGCGAGGGTGGGGAGCCATGCTAAGGATCGACAGCGTGCACAGAGTGGGTCTGGTCAAGGCATCTAAAATGGCTGCCGTGCACGACAAAAGTGTGGCATTTGAAAAAAGACAAGATGGCGCAGACAATGTTTTTCAACACTTCCTGATTTCCTTCGAATCGAACGTTAACAGACGTTGGGGCATATTACCAAAGTTAAGCGATATTTATCCCTAACGATGCTTAGCAACGATTTTTTTACCGTCAGAAATTATCGCAGATAAACCTTGCTATTATCAAGGTTTATCGGAAATACGATAAAAAACGACCGCAATGCATTAATATCGCTGAAAACTCAGCGATATTCATGCATTACCGAGCTAATGCTCTTAGCCATGTTATCCACCTCCCATTGGATAACATGGCTAAGAACTGCTCAGGGCAGGTGGTAGCTTTTGGAGATATTCGCGCTTATCTCGAATATTTCCAAAAGTTGATAATAGGAGATAGCGATGTTAGCGACTGTTTCCAGTCGCTAACATCTTGGCATGCCCACTTTGCATGTCATTAGTGATAAATATCACTCACATGCAAAGTGGGGCCCAAGATGGTCGCTATATTCTACTAGCCGTCGCTAACTGGTGTTAGCAACAGCTAGGTAATACACATATAATTTTATCTCCGCGAAGCGGAGCGCTGTTACAGATATATATCTTGTTTCTGAACGTTAATTTCTCAAAATGCACTGAAGCACATATATTGAGACCTAGCAAAGGCACATCGGGCTACCAGTCCCTACAATTTTGCCAAGTTTCGTGCAAATCCATTCAGCTGTTCGATCCTACCGAGAGACAAGATGGCGGCCGCTACGGACTGTTTGGAATGTTTACAGACACCGGAGAGCCAATCAGCTTCGCTTCGCAAAGCTCCGTAACGCGAAAAGTACGCGAAGCGGTGCGCTGTTACAGATATATATCTTTTTTTGAACGTTAATTTCTCAAAATCCACTGGAGCACATATATTGAGATCTAGCAAAGGCACATCGGGCTACCAGTCCCTACAATTTTGCCAAGTTTCGTGCAAATCCATTCAGCTGTTCGATTATTATTATTTTTTTTTTTTTGCCCCGCGGGGCCCTTTTAAAACCTCCACATCAAACCTAGGGGGTGAGCGACAATGTACTATGCCCCCTTATGGTCATTTGCCCCTTCGCTTTGGCCTCCTCTTGTCTCTCGATCCTACCGAGAGACAAGATGGCGGCCGCTACGGACTGTTTGGAATGTTGACAGACGCCGGAGAACCAATCAGCTTCGCTTCACAAAGCTCCGTTGCGCGAAAAGTACGCGTCCTGGGGCGCTGCCCGGTCCGCTGTTACAGATATATATCTTTTTTTAAACGTTAATTTCTCAAAATCCACTGGAGCACATATATTGAGACCTACAAAAGGCACATCGGGCTACCAGCCCCTACAATTTTGCCAAGTTTCGTGCAAATCCATTCAGCCGTTCGGGCTAAAAGTGAGGCCAACCGCCCTATGGAAATTAACATGGGAAAAACGCGTTTTGGGACCCCCCTTTTTTCTCGGCCCCCCCTTGACGAACCCCCCCAAAATTTTCAGGGGCTGCTCAGAAACAAAATGTGCCATTTTCCTGAAAATTTCAGCCAATTCCGTCCACAAACGCCAAAGTTATTAGACATAGAATTTTCAAAAATCCCATAGGAAAAAAATCCTAACTATATATACCTACTGGCGACCGCCAGTAGGTAATATATATATATATATATATATATATATATATATATATATATACACTCACACATGCATGTATTATCTACTCTGTTTACACCATTACAAAATGGCGGAACATTTATGTTGTTTACATACCCTGTTTTCCTAAGTTACCTCTTCCATGTTTACTGTTGTGCATATGAAGCCACACTGACCTGGGTGGTTCACGTGTGATCAAGACACAAGTTGTGGGTACTGATAATAAATCATCTTTGCTGAACTTTTCCTGAGTGCGCTACTTTTGTGCTTTGAAGCAAGTTTGGATTTATATATATATATATATATATATATATACACACTCACACATGCATGTATATATATATATATGTATATATATATATATATATATATATATATATATATATATATATATATATATCCCAAAGACAGTCCACTCCAATCTGGCTAGACAGAAGACCAGCACACCATACCATTCGTTTCCAAAGTTTATTTAGTTCAAGCCCCTACCCCACAAAAAAAAAAAAAAAATATATATATATATATATATATATATATATATTATTTCAGCAAACTTCCTGCGCACCATCCAGTCACAGAAAAGGTCGGGACACTCCAGGATGCTTCAAATTCATCTAATGCAGCAACAGTTACAAAAGCCGACGCGTATATATGCAATACACTCCGTCCACACCAACGAACTCCCAATTGCTCGGAGCCTTCCGGCGATGTAAGAAAGAGGAGCCAACCCAAAATTGCAAGTGAGCAATTAGTAGTTTATTATTTGTGAAGCTCACCCTGCCAGCATAACGTTTCGACCTGCCCAGAGGCCTTGGTCAGATGACGCCAGCCTGGGAGGGGTTACTATTTAAAGTGCAAATACTGATAAGACATGGTTTACAATTGGTTGATAAAATCAAGGTTAAATACCACTGACAACAGACTATGTACACATGAATAGATCGCAATTTTAGGATAAATCAGGTTCTTGTGTAAAATTCATATCACAATATATAATAACCAATGATAAAATCATTTCAGTGTGATTGATACACAAACACTTTAAAAAAATGTGTGTTAAAAGCATGGGCAAGGCATATATACAAATGACTCAGATCATGTGCAAATGTGCAAATAAATATCGTCATATGTTAAAAACCTTCATTCAAGTATATGACGGGTATAACTAACTGCATAATGCAGAGAAATAGCATCAACATAAAATATGTTTTCAGCCACTAACCCCTGTCATTATTTCTTGCGATCTACTATTGTGTGTGTTTCGCCTGTATTGTCTGAACTTTGACCAGATACTGCCCAGGTGGGCTTTTTGTTCAAGTGGATATATCAGTTTTTTTCTTTTTGTGTTACATTGAACCAATCACCGCGGCAGAGTAACAAGCAGTGGTTAGCTCCTTGAATAATTCATTAGAAACCAGTTTTAAATGTACAGTTTAGTACCACCTGACTTTAGTGCCTTACAGGTAGGCTCAGACGTGTTACTTACATATAGTCAAGTCAAGCTAAAGCTAGAAGAAACTTGCAACAGCTTATAGACACGTATAGAAATCCTCTGAGGCATTAAGCCCAGTTGGAGTCTTGCTATCCAGTTCAAGGATATATCTAGTTTCTGTCGCTCGCAGGATAGCCTCTCTATTGCCCCCTCTTCTAAGTGGACCAATGGCATCAATCACGTAATATTGCAATAGTTCGCTTCTATTATCGTGATGTTCTTTAAAATGCCGCGCAACCGGGTATGCAGCGTTGCTGGTGTTGATCGCCCTAATGTGCTGGAGTATCCGTTTGTGGACCTGCAACTTGGTGCTAACAACGTAGCGCAGGCCGCATGGACACTCCAGCACATATATTGCAAACTCGGTCTTGCATGTAAGCTGCTTGGTTATATATATATATTACCTACTGGCGGTCGCCAGTAGGTATATATAGTTAGGATTTTTTCTCTATGGGATTTTTGAAAATTCTATGTCTAATAACTTTGGCGTTTGTGGACGGAATTGGCTGAAATTTTCAGGAAAATGGCACATTTTGTTTCTGAGCAGCCCTTGAAAATTTGGGGGGGGTTCGTCAAGGGGGGGCCGAGAAAAAAGGGGGGTCCCAAAACGTGTTTTTAACATTGAGTTTTCCATAGGGCGGTTGGCCTCACTTTTAGCCCGAACGGCTGAATGGATTTGCACGAAACTTGGCAAAATTGTAGGGACTGGTAGCCCGATGTGCCTTTTGTAGGTCTCAATATATGTGCTCCAGTGGATTTTGAGAAATTAACGTTTAAAAAAGATATATATCTGTAACAGCGGACCGGGCAGCGTCCCAGGACGCGTACTTTTCGCGCAACGGAGCTTTGTGAAGCGAAGCTGATTGGTTCTCTGGCGTCTGTCAACATTCCAAAAAGTCCGTAGCGGCCGCCATCTTGTCTCTCGGTAGGATCGAGAGACAAGAGGAGGCCAAAACAAAGGGGGAAATAACCATAAGGGGGCATAGTAGATCCTCGCTGACCCCCTAGGTTTGATGTGGAGGTTTTAAAATGGCCCCGCGGGGCAAAAATAATAATAATAATAATAATCGAACGGCTGAATGGATTTGCACGAAACTTGGCAAAATATTAGGGACTGGTAGCCCGATGTGCCTTTGCTAGGTCTCAATATATGTGCTCCAGTGGATTTTGAGAAATTAACGTTCAAAAAAAGATATATATCTGTAACAGCGCTCCGCTTCGCGTAACGGAGGTTTGCGAAGCTGATTGGTCATTCTGTCACTGGGCTATAGTTGGGCTACATCTGGCTGATATTTGGGCTACATTTGTTTTTTTGTGTGTCTGGCGGCCATCTTTGGGCTACATTGTGCTACATTGGGCTTCATTGGGCTACATTGGGCTACATTTGGGCTCCAACATATATATAGGCCAATGTAGCCCAATATATATTTTTCAAAGTTAATTTTCGTAAAAACCACTGGAGCATATATCTTGAGACATAGCAAAGGCACATCGGGCTACCAGTCCCTACAATTTTGCCAAGTTTCGTGGAAATCTATTCAGCCGTTCGAGCTAAAAGTGAGTCCAACCGCCCTATGGAAATGAAGGAAATGAATGGGTAATTTGTAATTAGCAAATAGCTAATCGCAAACTAGGAATGGTAAAGAATCGCTATTTATTCCTTAAAGTTCGCTATTTAGGAAATGCAAAAAACTTTGATGATACATATGGCGGTTCATCTCTAACAAGATAAGAAGCATAGGGATACATTTATGATGACTGGCGCATCACCAGGGATGTGTTAGTCATTCTGTGCCGCTGTTCCGTCACATATGGTGTGCTGCATTTACAATGCGGCGCATCATGGGGCAAAAACAGCACAGATGCGTGATGTATCTGTGCCGTAAAGGTGGCGCATTGCTGGAGTTGTATCGCAAGTGTGATGAAGCTCCAGCAAGGGTCGGGGGTGCCCCTGTCGCAGGGTTTCTGTTCTCACACAGAACTGTGGACAGAGGATTGGAACCTCGGCGAATTAGGGTGTCCCAAAACTCACGTTAGTAATCAAAAACCCCTTAGCAAGCTAGGTACAGTGTCACATTGGATATAACAAACTCTCAATGTTTAGACAATCCAGAATATGAACTTATAGTACCTCAGGATACGTGGAACTCATGAACAGTCGGTCGTTATATATTTCTTAGAAACCAGAACATGGAGTTAAGAAGAACACATGTGTATTTGAAATGTTTATTTACTAATGCCGTCTTCTCAGGCGTAGTATCTTAGATAATACAAGTACACATATTATCAGTAGCAAAATTACCAGCATAGTTACTAGTACATAAAAAGCGAATGGTGATAGTATGTTAACATGCTGTAAATGAATAAGAGTTAGCAACACTTATAAGCAGCCGCGGGCCGTGGAGGGAGTTACGGTGAGGCAGGGAGGCGGGGAGGGGGAGAAGCAGGGTGGAGAATACAAGTACACATATTATCAGTAGCAAAATTACCAGCATAGTTACTAGTACATAAAAAGCGAATGGTGACAGTATGTTAACATGCTGTAAATGAATAAGAGTTAGCAACACTTATAAGCAGCCGCGGGCCGTGGAGGGAGTTACGGTGGGGCAGGGAGGCGGGGAGGGGGAGGGGCAGGGTAGAGAGGGCTCCACCCTGCTTCTCCCCCTCCCCGCCTCCCTGCCTCACCGTAACTCCCTCCACGGCCCGTGGCTGCTTATATCTCACCCTCCCTAATACACATATTATATTATTTGCTAAGAAGGTGTCAGAAGCAGTACCTGTTATTTCCTTCTGAATCCGTAGGAGCGGATGACCGAGGACCTTGCGTAGAATAGTTCCCAACTCCCAAACACTCCTGCTCCCGGATTTCTCCAAGCTCAGAAATGGAAGGGAAAGGGGAAGTGGATAACATACAAGAGAGACTGCCACACTGGTCTTCTTCAGCTATCTCTGGTGTTAAGTACTCTGCGGATGACCTGCAAGATTAACACAACATTACTACAGTTCTCAAGGGAAAAAAACTTGACTTTTACTCTAGGTCTTTTCTCCCCTCAGATTGGCTAATACCTGTTAATGTGTGGAGATTTGCCCCTCTCCAAATAAGATAGTACTGGTAATTTGACTTTCTGTGCTGAGTATATGATACTATCTTGTGTAGACTTGAAGTTCTGCAAAGTCTATATAAGATGGTAAATAACAGTATTTCATATGCATATAATTAATACCCCTATTTACTTGATGACATCTTCAGCATTCGTTATGAGGGCACAAAGTCATTGAATGTAATTTCTACTTCAGTTCTGCTTCTTAATTTATTCTATACTGAGAAACAGCTGCACCTCACAGAAGAATGATGACGGCTTTGAATGATAGTTTCCTGTCTGAATGTAAACGACAGATACTCTTACCGCCGGTCTTCTCTCACTTCAAGGAAGGGATTCACTGAGCTCGAGGGCGGAGAATATCTTCATTGGAACTTCTCACTGATAAATTGGGATAGCCGCTGCTGACTCTGCCGCACTCCCCGAATTCACACCTGAGGAGCTGCGGCTGAAGAAGGCGCGGCTCAAATGCTGGAACGGCAAACTCCACACTCAGCGGAATGCTAATGCTGAGCTATGGCGTACTGACGAGGAAGTTCTGAAGCCGCTGCTGAAAAGTCGCACTCCCGGAACACTAAGCGGAGCTGCGACAGAAAAGGGCATTCAGTAACTAGCCGCACCGAAATTAGTCTCTGTAGTCCGAAAAGAACATTTAACTACAAATGCGGGAACTTAGACCTCAAAAGCAGGTTAATTAGACGAGCGCTCAATAATGCGTCTAACTGCTCAAATATGACAGTTGAAGTGCGCTGTTCAGAATGAACGAGCGCACGAAATGGCGGACATCAAGAGGGCAACTAGAACGCTAACCCCTTGGGCAGACTGGCACAATCAGGAAGTGAACTCCAACCTTCCCCCTGACTGTCGTTTAAAGCCTGTCTCTGCATTAACCCCCAAATAGGGAACTGTGATGAGGGTTTATCATAGATCCTGAAGATTGGACTTGGGACGGATCTGACAGTACCCCCCACCAAAACCCCCTCTCTGGGCTTCTGTGGATGTGTCTTATGGAATTCTGAAACCAATCGAGGAGCATGAACATTGTCACTGGGCTCCCAAGACCGATCCTCCGGACCATAACCCTTCCAATCCACTAAGTAATAGATCTTTCCTTTCTTACTCTTAGAGTCTAGAATCCTCTTGACTTCAAATTCTTCAGTGGATTGTACTACTATTGGAGCTGGTGGCTGATTCTGTCTAAAATTGGGTGGGTTTCTTTTAAGCAAAGAGACATGAAAAGTTGGGTGGATTTTCAAAGACTTAGGTAGCGCTACTCTTACACTAACTGGATTCACCATCTTAATCACTGAATATGGACCCACAAATCTCGGCTGAAACTTCCGATTCCCCCTCAATCGCATATGTTTTGTGGAAATCCATACCTCATCCCCAGGCTCATAAATGGGACTCTGTCTTCGCTTCTTGTCTGCCTGAACCTTATATGCCTCCTTAGCCTTACAGAGGTTAGCAGAAGCTGTCCGATAAGCCCTGTGCAAATGGTGAATCACCTCCTCAGCTGCTGGTACATCTACCTCCACCCTCCCAACCAACATGTTAGGGTGACGACCTGAGTTCAGAAAGAATGGGGAAAAACCAGTGGCAGAATGGACTGAATTGTTATAGGCAAACTCCGCAGTACTCAACAAAGAAGGCCATTCCCCTTCCTGATCCATCAAATACATGCGAAGATATTGTTCTAAATCTTGGTTGACTCTTTCCGTCTGTCCATCCGTTTCGGGATGGTAACTGGTGGACAGGCGAGAGTCAATTCCCAGACCCTTTAAAAAGGACTTCCAGAAGCGGGAAACGAATTGCGAACCCCGATCTGAAATGACCACCTTAGGAATTCCGTGTAATTTAACTATGTGTTCAACAAAAAGAGTTGCCAACTGAGAAGCTGTGGGGAGTGTCTGTAAAGGAATGAAATGACTCATTTTGGAAAACTGATCCACCACCACCCATATCACGGAATAGCCTTGACTGGAAGGCAGATCCACTATGAAATCCATGGAGATTGTGTGCCAGGGAGATGGAGCTACGGGCAAGGGCATGAGGAGACCCTGTGGGGATTGTCTAAGACTTTTTCCCTTAACACACTGCTCACAAGTGGCGATGTACTGTCTCACCTGAGAGTCCATGTCAGACCAAATGAATGTTCTCTTGATTAAGTCCAAAGTCTTCTTGACTCCTTTATGACCAGCCAACTGATGATCGTGAAATTGCTGAATGATCTCTTGCTGGATCTCATCACTGGGCACAAATAGTTTCCCTTGTAAAAATGGTTTCCCATTCTTCACCTCTCGATCTGATCCTTCCAAAACCCAGTTTGAAAACTCCTTCTTAGCAAATTCCTCTTGAATCTGATTCTCAAACTTATCCTCAACCGTGACTGCCACAATCTTTTCCTCTGGAATGATAAAGCCTTCTACTTGAGTTTCCACTTCTTCCCCCAGACTCAAACGAGAGAGTGCATCCGCCTTTCCATTTGCAGCTCCAGGCTTATAAGTCAGAACGAAATCATAATCTGCAAAAAAGAGAGACCACCGCAGTTGTCTAGGTGTGAGTGTTCGAGCTGACTTTAGGAACTGTAAATTTCGATGATCAGTGAAAACTGTGATCTTTTGTCTCGCACCAAACAAATAATGTCTCCATACCTTAAAGGCTTCCTTAACAGCCAAAAGTTCCTTATCTGCAATGGAATAATTCACTTCTGCAGGTGACAGTTTCCGAGAATGATAGGCCACTGGGTGGAGCTGACCGGTGTCCTTCTGACGTTGAGATAAAATGCCCCCGATTGCCAAATTAGAGGCATCAGCTTCGATGAAAAATGGTTCCTTCAAATTTGGATGTTGTAGAACTGGAGCTGTAGTAAAGGCTTCTTTTAAGAGCTGAAATGCCTTCTCAGCTTCCATTCCCCAAGTGAATCGAACATCTTTCTTGAGTAATCGGGTGATTGGACTAACTTTTTCTGAAAAATTCTGAATGAAACGCCGATAAAAATTGGCAAATCCCAAGAAACTTTGCACCTCCTTGACAGATCTTGGAGCAGGCCAATCCTTAATTGTCTGAAGCTTAGAGTTATCCATGGACACTCCCTCTGGAGATAAAATAAAACCCAAAAACTCTACTCTAGACGAATGAAAAACACACTTCTCCAACTTCACAAACAATTGGTTCTCCAGCAGACGCTCCAAAATTGCTCGCACATGGAAAACATGTTCTTCAAGGTTGTTTGAAAATATGAGGATATCATCAATGTATACCACTGCACATCGATCTAAAAACTCACGCAGCACATCATTCACAAAATGCTGAAAGGCTGCAGGGGCGTTGCATAAACCAAAAGGCATCACCTGATATTCAAACAACCCTAGTCTGGTCCGAAATGCGGTCTTCCACTCCTCTCCTTCTGCCATGCGCACCAAATGGTAGGCCCCTCGTAAGTCCAATTTGGTATAAATTGCAGCATCCTTAACCTGATCAAGGAGTTCTGAGATCAGAGGTAATGGATAGCGATTCTTTTTTGTGACTAAGTTTAATGCTCTATAGTCTATGCAAGTCCTCAGAGTTCCATCCTTCTTCGGAATAAAAAACAGAGGCGAAGAGACTGGGGATTGAGACGGGCGTATGAAACCTGAGGCCAAACTTTGCTCGATGTACTCTTTTAGATGGACGTTCTCTGGTTCCGACAGGGCATAAATTCGACTGCAAGGCAGCGAGGCTCCCGGCTCAAGTTCTATCCGACAATCGTACTCTCGATGAGGTGGCAATTTTCGAGCTTCTCTTTCGTTAAAGACTTCCTTTAAATCGCGATATTCCTCTGGAACTTCCGGGACTTCCAATGCACAAATCATCTGAGTTTGATTAACCAAGTTAGATGACAGAGTGGATTTCAAGGCCTTAGGCTGAGACTGGAAGCAATGCTCAAGACAAAAATCTGAGTTCATTTCTACGGTGCGTCTAGCCCAGTCTATTTGCGGATTATGCTCAGTGAGCCAGGGCAACCCAAGAATGAGCTGAAACTGTGGGGCGTCAATGAGGTTGAAATGAATCTGACTCCGATGTTCTCCTGGACCCAACACCATTATGGCTTCTGTATCGAAGACGATTGGTCCAGAGGATAAATTGGTGCCATCCACTGCCCGAACTGGTTCTGGTCTCAATTTCTTTTCGAACTGTATTCCTAAATTTTTTGCAAACTGAATGTCACAAAAATTTCCAGTTGCGCCTGAGTCAACCATAACCGACACTTCTTCGATGCGAGCTTCTCCAAAAAGAATCCGACAAGATATGATCAAATGTGGGGCGGCCGACTGCAGAGTATTTGCCAAAAATTGTGATTCTGGAGTTGTCTCTCCACTCGCTTCCACCAGTGCAACTCCGTCTACTGGTGGAGCCTGTCTTTTACCCATGAGCTGACCTTTGGTTTCTTTGTGCATTCCTTGACAAAATGGCCCGACTGACCACAATACATACACAATCGTCCCACACGACGCTTTTCTCTTTCCTCTTTAGTAAGAGGACCCCGAATGGTTCCCACTTGCATAGGTTCTTCACTAGTATGAGCTTCTTGATTCTTAATCGGTTCAGTCCTGATCCGATCAAACCTTGGTGGGAAAATTCTTACATCTTTTCTCCGTTCACTACGTCGTTCTGCTTGCCGTTGGTCAATCTGCAAAACTAAATCAATCAATTCAGATACATCTGTGGGTCTCTTGGGAATCTGGGCCAACCCATCCTTAAGCTCATCCTTTAGACCTCTGTAAAAAATTGCAGCTCTCTTAGCCTCTGGCCAACTTGTTTCTACGATCAGCTTGTTGAATTGCGCTAAATATGCCACCAAATCCCTGTTCCCCTGTTTTAAGTCCAAGAGCTCATTGTCGGTAGTTTGGGAAATAGTTCTTCGATCGAAAATGCGCAAGAATTCAGCCTTAAAATCCTCAAATTTGTACAACACTGGATCATTACAGGCAACTAGTGGTAAAGACCACGCTGCCGCATCGCCACTCAGGTAAGACAGCACAAACGCCACTTTGGACTGATCCTCCTTAAACAGAATGGGCTTACAGAGGAAATGTAAAGAACACTGTGTGAGAAAGATCTGTGCCTTATGGGGATCTCCTTGAAATCTCTCGGGAGGGGCCAAAGGAATTGTAGGGGACATAGCATGTACTACTTGTGTGGTGAACTCAGAGGAAGAAGAGGAAGATGGCGCGAAAGTGGGGGACTTCATACTCCCAAAATTTGGACTGGGACTCTCGGACAGCTCATCTATCCTCCTACGCAAATAACTAGCTTCCTGATTAGATTTCCTAACTTCCTCCCTGGTTTCACTTAATTGTTTTTGTAATCCCTCTAACACTGAGGCCAAAGCCTTAAGATCTAATCCTTCAGCCATCACGCTCAGACGGAAGGTAAGCACGGGCACTTCAATCTGTCAGAAGCAGTACCTGTTATTTCCTTCTGAATCCGTAGGAGCGGATGACCGAGGACCTTGCGTAGAATAGTTCCCAACTCCCAAACACTCCTGCTCCCGGATTTCTCCAAGCTCAGAAATGGAAGGGAAAGGGGAAGTGGATAACATACAAGAGAGACTGCCACACTGGTCTTCTTCAGCTATCTCTGGTGTTAAGTACTCTGCTGATGACCTGCAAGATTAACACAACATTACTACAGTTCTCAAGGGAAAAAAACTTGACTTTTACTCTAGGTCTTTTCTCCCCTCAGATTGGCTAATACCTGTTAATGTGTGGAGATTTGCCCCTCTCCAAATAAGATAGTACTGGTAATTTGACTTTCTGTGCTGAGTATATGATACTATCTTGTGTAGACTTGAAGTTCTGCAAAGTCTATATAAGATGGTAAATAACAGTATTTCATATGCATATAATTAATACCCCTATTTACTTGATGACATCTTCAGCATTCGTTATGAGGGCACAAAGTCATTGAATGTAATTTCTACTTCAGTTCTGCTTCTTAATTTATTCTATACTGAGAAACAGCTGCACCTCACAGAAGAATGATGACGGCTTTGAATGATAGTTTCCTGTCTGAATGTAAACGACAGATACTCTTACCGCCGGTCTTCTCTCACTTCAAGGAAGGGATTCACTGAGCTCGAGGGCGGAGAATATCTTCATTGGAACTTCTCACTGATAAATTGGGATAGCCGCTGCTGACTCTGCCGCACTCCCCGAATTCACACCTGAGGAGCTGCGGCTGAAGAAGGCGCGGCTCAAATGCTGGAACGGCAAACTCCACACTCAGCGGAATGCTAATGCTGAGCTATGGCGTACTGACGAGGAAGTTCTGAAGCCGCTGCTGAAAAGTCGCACTCCCGGAACACTAAGCGGAGCTGCGACAGAAAAGGGCATTCAGTAACTAGCCTCACCGAAATTAGTCTCTGTAGTCCGAAAAGAACATTTAACTACAAATGCGGGAACTTAGACCTCAAAAGCAGGTTAATTAGACGAGCGCTCAATAATGCGTCTAACTGCTCAAATATGACAGTTGAAGTGCGCTGTTCAGAATGAACGAGCGCACGAAATGGCGGACATCAAGAGGGCAACTAGAACGCTAACCCCTTGGGCAGACTGGCACAATCAGGAAGTGAACTCCAACCTTCCCCCTGACTGTCGTTTAAAGCCTGTCTCTGCATTAACCCCCAAATAGGGAACTGTGATGAGGGTTTATCATAGATCCTGAAGATTGGACTTGGGACGGATCTGACAGAAGGTCTCTTTGTGTTGGTTTAGGGCGTGCCCATACTTTAGTGTCTTAGATTTGAAGGAATCACATCAGCATACACCAGCTCTCTCTTCATGTGAACCGCATCAACTGTTGTGTATGTGTGTTCGGCAAAGCAATATAAAACCCGCCTCATGCCCAGAATTGGCAGAAGTTGCACTTATGTTATGAGTATGAAGTCGTGGAGATCAGACCTCATAACAATTCTGTATCGTGTTGTTCTTGAAACTTTAGCACTCGCTGTACAGATATAGTTTAACAAGCAAAGCAGATAGTAGAGCAATAACATATTATTCTTATGTAAACGACGATGAACTACTAGGTGGAAAGCTAAAGCAACAACTAAGTGTCGTGTGCAGAAGTTGCAAAAAAGGAAAAATGGCGTTTAAACCGGTAATGAGCCCATGCTAACTTAACACTGTGTAAAGATATCCAGGACCTAGATGACACCTCCCCATGATCCGGAAACGAACTGAATAAGATAATAGAAGTGCCATCTCATGAGAGCAGATTGCAAGTTTATATGTGGACGGTCCGCAAGGTAAAGCATTAAAAACTAGGAAAATTTAATGCTAAAGAAAAATAAAACAGCCAAGTACTTTATCGAGTCTTAAGCCAATAGGCAAGGTAAATAATAAAAACTTGACAAATAAGTCAATGAATTGTCAATGAAATGCTAGTACTCAGCATATCAAACATGAAAAAGGTCTATGACATAACTGTGTATGCAAAATAAGCTGCAACAGCCTCCAATAGGAAGTCACCGTCTTCATCCGAAAACAGTTCAGCCATCCAATTTAAAAGCGGAAAAGAACATACGTGCTCTCCCAGCACCGGATCCTCTATTACCATCAGAGGACAGCTCGGTGGGTTTTCAAGAAAGCTCTGTTCCAAGAAAGACTGTGCTGCCGCCAGTAAATTCCAGGGACCAAGTAGTCCATGCATCAATGCCACAGCCATAATCCTTTCGCCAGGACAAACCAACTCGTGAGTAATGATAGGAGTCATCAGCTGATTAAAGTCGACGTCAGGAGAAACCGGTCCGCAGAGACACAAATCAATGGCCCAATCGAAATCACAGGTCAGGCAGTGAAATACAGGCTGGACACAGGTGAAGTAGGAGAATCGAAAAGATAATCCATATGCCGTGCTTAATATCGCCAACGGCATTGTGCCATAATATTCTAGCATGCGATTGCGGAACAGTGTCAGCAGCTGCAGGGTGGGAGGTTGCATAGGAGGGACATCCATATTTAAAAATGTAAAAAAGCACAAGAGCGTCCGCTGGTAATGCAAGTAAAAATGCCAATCCACGAAGCAGAGTGAAGAAAATAGAATGAAAGAAAGCAGGGATGACTCCAAAGATTTTCTCAAATGAAGTCACGAGACCACTGGTAACAACTTTAAAAAAGTGCGCCAGGGCCTTTGTGGAGGATGCGTTAAAGACAGTCCGAACCATCTTGCTGAAATTGAAAGGCAAATCTGAATTGAAAAGGGTCTGCACCTCTGTACGGGTGTTCGCTATGTGAAGCACGAAAGTTTCACGGGCCGAACTCAAGGCCACCTCTCTCTGAGACAAAAGAGCTCTTATTCTTGCCATGCCGTTGAAATGTGCTCCCAAGGTTGGTATTTGTGGCCAGATTGAAAACTCCCTATGTTCATGTGTGGGAGGAAATAGAACATTTCTGCAGCAAATAACCCGTTCACTTACTGTTACGATAAAAGGAATACTTTTAATTAACTCAGAACAATCTTCATTATTGAGCATCAAATAACTACCATTTTCCAACAACTTGAACGTGGGGATGATAGCAGGAACTGGCGTGCCTTGCAACACGCAAGCCATATTTGGTCGGTGTTTGTTGCATGAACCGTGTAACTGTATGTGCCTACACATTAGTGAATGATCTGGCGTCTCAGTGCATTCCTCTCCATTCAGATAAACTTCTTGATCATCTTTGAAACATCTGTATGTGTATGGAAGCGACCAGACCTCATGAAGAAAAGCACTACCTAAAGGTTCATAACGACCTATTGGTATATATTTCATACAATTTGAAAACTTATATAAAGCAAAAGGCAGCGTTATTAAACCGTGGATAAGGCACGTTGCCAAAAAACCCGCAATCCTCTGCTGATGATGTCACTGAGCATGTCATGAATGATGTAATATGTGACATCATCAGCAGTGGATTACGGGTAATAGTATCTCTAGTTTACTCCCCTATAGCTGTCTTTCTTTTAACATAAGTGTCTGTTTCCTTCCCTTATACTTACTGTTTTTGGTTCGCTTCCGGTTCGCGTACCGGCGAGCGAACTAGGAAGCGAACTAAGAGAAATAGAGGTTGGCACAGTTCCAAATATTGTACCAATTTTTTAATAACGGGGAGGTAGTTCTGAAAAGAACTTTTTTTAAATTGTTTTTGTTGTTTTATATTTTTTTTATTATTTTTCAGAACATTTTTTTACTTTTTTTGAATTTTTCTGAACAGTTTTATATTTTTGGGGGTTTTTCTTGGAGGGGGCAATGAAAACGATTCATTGTAAAGGGCTCAACAGGAGCAACAAAACAAAAAAAAAGTATTTATTATTTTGGGCGTTTCGTACAAACTTGCATATGATAGTCAATAGCTCTGTTGATCAGAGTGATGCTTCTTTCTCCGTAGCAAATGAATCCATCGCAAAATACGCAGATGTGTTTTACTTCACCAAATCTCATTTGTATATTTGGCACCATCTCCCTGCCCTCTGGTCCCGTTACTTCCGGTACAACAGATCTTCTGGCCATAATAGGGAGATTATCTAGGTCGTTCCGAAACTGTGCAGCACTGTAGTTGTTAGGATGCCACCTAGTCATATGGCGATGCATTGTGTAGTTTCCGAAACTGTATTTTTTCTCGGTTCCTCTGGACAGTCTATCTTGACATATAAGGCAAGTTACGTATCTTGCATTTACTTTTTTCTGACCTTTGGGAATTTAAAAAAATTGCCAAATGAAGTTTTCTTTCCGGTGAGACGTCCTGGGTTCCTCAGGCAAAAACTGCCTCTCTTCCTGCTCTTCCTCGTCTTCCTCTTCTTCCTCTTCTTGCTGAATTATAACTTGAGCAGGTGGTCCACTCTTCCTTGGATGTGGTGGAGGTGGTGGGGAAGCACCAGCTGAAGCTACTAAAGAAGCCATTGCTCAGTGATCACAAAGGGTCTTTCTCTCACAATGATGAAAGTCAGAGTGAGGAAAGAAGGAGGGATTTTCATCATTTGGGAAAAACAAGAGTTCTCAACCAATGAAAAGTGTTCATTTTAGATTATATGACCTACTCTTACATCATTAGGAAACCAAAAGTGAAATGAACCAATGAAAAGTGTTATTACCAAGTCACATGACTTGCTGTGTTTACGTTAAGCGCTTTGCAGGGCCTCCCGGTTTGCTTCCAGAAACCTGCGCTTTGCGACTCGCTTCGCGTACCAGTTCGCTAACGTAGCACGTCATATGACGTATCACGCGACAACGTGAAACGTCATGCGGACGGGAGGCGTCACGATGTTGTTTTCTAACGCGGCACTTGCGGTAAAGAAACGTTTACCGGCTCGCGGTCTATTTCGCGGCATCAAGGTCAGCTAACGGGAAGCTTCCCGATTCGCGAAGCGGGAACGAAGAAAAAAAAATATTTTAAAAAAAAATTATTCATAAACATATAAAATATATTTTTGGATTTAAAGAAGAATACATTTTACAGCTACAGATATTAGCTGTTAAAAAACCAATGAAATTCACTGAAAAAACCATAGGTTATAGACCATATATAGTTAGGAATTAGCATTTACAAAACCTTGAAAATTCACTGAAAAAACCATAGGTTATAGACCATATATAGTTAGGAATTAGCATTTAGAAAACCTTATTTTACTCACACAAAACCATTGAAATTCCATATATAGTTAGTTGCACTAACTATATATCGCGCACCCGCAATCCACTGCTGATGATGTCACATATTACATCATTCATGACATGGTCAGTGACATCACTGATGACATCACTGATGACATCTCAAATGACATCACTGATGACATCACTGATGACATCTCAAATGACATCACTGATGACATCATGACACACCAATACCAGTTACTACATACGCACTCACTGATTCCTACGTCTACACACACATTCACTCATTCACCCATACAATGACTCATACATACAGTCACTTATTATTACAACACTATCATATGCACTCATACACCTATGCAGACAGTCACACACTGCCACTCATCCATGGAGTTACTCACACACCAAGTCAGTCCTGTAAAGAATCAATCACACTTCCATTTCTTCATCTACACAGTTAAACACAGAACACCATACTTCAGTGACATCACTGATGACATCACTAATGACATCTGAAATGACATCACTGATGACATCTCAAATGACATCACTGATGACATCATGACACACCAATACCAGTTACTACATACGCACTCACTGATTCGTACGTCTACACACACATTCACTCATTCACCCATACAATTACTCATACATACAGTCAGTTATTATTAGAACACTATCATATGCACTCATACACCTAGTCAGTCCTGTGAAGAATCAATCACACTTCGATTTCCTCATCTATAGTTAAACACAGAACACCATACTTTTCACACATATACTAACACATACTTACTCTCTTATACAATCACTGATACAAGTACACATTGATATGCACAGAGTCACACACCTCCCAGCCAGCCACACACACACTCAGTCTTCCATACATCCAGTCATTCTTCAATATGTAAAACGTATTTAAACTTTACAAAAACACACAGACACTAGATGATGTCATCAGTGATGTCATTTGAGATGTCATCAGTGATGTCATCAGTGATGTCACTGACCATGTCATGAATGATGTAATATGTGACATCATCAGCAGTGGATTGCGGGTGCGCGATATATAGTTAGTGCAACTAACTATATATGGAATTTCAATGGTTTTGTGTGAGTAAAATAAGGTTTTCTAAATGCTAATTCCTAACTATATATGGTCTATAACCTATGGTTTTTTCAGTGAATTTTCAAGGTTTTGTAAATGCTAATTCCTAACTATATATGGTCTATAACCTATGGTTTTTTCAGTGAATATATATATACTTATGATTAGTTGAGGGTACTAATCGAATCGAACAGGGTGAACAACATTACCTCGGGGCTCAGACCTTACCAAGTGTGATAATTACCTCTAACTGCCTTTAAACATGCCTCTAAACATGAAAATGGGGAATGACATGCAGAATTGTTGACTTTAGCGGCTCTGTTAGAACGTCAGCAGTCCTGACCTGAAATTTACCTATGGAAAAATGCAGAGTATGCAGTAACTGTTGCAAAACATAGAATTCTAATCACTGTACAAACTGATATTCCTGCAGGGGCCAGAGTTGATCAGGCAATGGAGGCTGTTTGTATAATGCGCTTTGAACCAAGGAACTGACCATAATTAGCTGATACTGAGAGGGGATAGTAGGAAATATCACCCGCAGACGTGGAGGCTGAAAGAAAAAGCTTTGTACTGCTACACCTGTCTGGACTTTTATTTTCAATTCACAATCTAATTTTACCACCAAGTTGTTAACATTGTTCTTAGGCGTGGAGCCTGATCAAGTGGTTCAGGCGGAGTACCTCTAATGATAATATTGGAAAGTTTGCTTTTTAGGTTGAAACAACCTACTGACATTCTTCCAGCTGCTGATTTCAGCAACACAGTGTTGCAGATCTTCATACTTTGTCTCATCGTTGATGTATAATCGAGTTTAGGAGAGACTCCCAGTAACTCAGGCCTTGCTAGCGCAGCCACAGTGACCAGCTGTATCAGGAGCATCCTTTAGTCTTTAATGTTACTGCTGCAGAGAGATCTAGTAGTGAGCTGCAGGGTCTCTCTGTGTCCTTGAGAGACAGGTATCTAACAGTACCAAAGATAGAGTCTCTTGAGGGATTGACCCAAGACGCTTGATTTAACATTCTCTTGCCTATATTGTACAGGTACCACAATTCCTAATAACTTTGAGCAATTAATTAATAAGACAAATGTATTGCTTAGTTGTATGTGGAAGCACAGATACACTAGGTATTGAGTATCACAAATACATTTTTATGCAGAAACTATGCCACATGATACACTAAAATATTGTTTACAGTATTCATTATCTAGTCCAAAAACACAAATGAGGAAAATTCCTTGAACTATTTCATCTGGCCATAAGCTCACTATTTAGTGCAAAATTTTCGTGCAAAATGTTCGTGCAGTTAATGAACGCTGATTCACCAAAATACTAGAGGTAGCGGAAGTGACATCACACACACTTTGACCTTAATGACATCATAAGACGTGACATCATATGACCAATATTCCTTGAAACATCCCAGAGAATGATGTTACATTATCTTACCCCCGAGAACATTAACATGACACAGTTAAAGTTCCATAATAACTGCCTGAGTAAGATAATAACACAACACAAATGTCTATTTCAGATAGCACCCATACTGTGCTGCTGACGTGATCTTTGAAAGTGGTTGTACATAATACTTGTCCTGAACTGTAGGGCACGGGTAAAGCAAAAGTGACAGAGCTCTTTTATGTGAGTTTTGGGGAGGCTCTTCCCCCTGAAAATACTTTTAAGAAATGGGGATAATGAACAATTTTCACATACATTTGCTAAAAATGTAGATGTTTTGAAAACCTGCTCATTAAGGGCCAGATGTACAACCAAAGAATTTGCGAGTCGCTTATTGCGTCGCAATAGCGACTCGCAATTTGCGAGTCACAAATTGGTATGTACAACAGTGTCTGCAACACTTATTGCGATTCCCAATGGGGTTGCAAATTGCATGCAACTCGCAATTTGCGACCCCATTGGGAATGGCTGGACTCAGCAGACCTCCATGTCCGGGACTGCTTTTCAATAAAGCAATAAAGCAGTTTTTTTTTAATGCAGCCTGTTTCCTTAAAGGGAAACGGGATGCATTTAAAAAAAGAAAAATGAAACGTTTTCATTTCATTTCTTAAAGGCAGGTAGTGGTCCCTGGGACCACTGCCTGCCCTTAAAAAATATTTTTAGAGCCAGTCACAAAGGGGAAGGGTGGTAAACTGCGACTGTTTTGCGACCGCAATTAGTAATACATGGCATTTGGGGTCGCTATTAGGAAGGGAATGCCCCTTACTAATAGCGAGTCTCAAAACACTATTTTGTGAGTCGCAAATTTTTGTGACTCGTAAAATAGGGTTTGTACATGGCCAAAAGGATTTTTGCATGCGCAAATGGGTCTAACACCTGCTTACGCATGCAAAAATCCATCGTACGTCTGGCCCCAAAATATTTAAGTCCTTTTATGTGTGCCAAGCTAATGAAACCTGATGCTCCCCACGAGTCAATACAATTTTTTCAATTTTTTTTCAAAATGTCAAAAATTACCTTCATTGTGCCTGGACTACCATTCTTTTATGGGAATTCACAAATGCCAAAATTACGTACAATATGCCTGAGCCAGAATTATGCTATTAATGCCATGCATATAAAATGAGCTGCCCTTATTTCATAAAATCTCTCTAGTATGTCAGCGACACCATTTTAGCATGGTTGAACCTTCCGTGTGCTACAGTTTTCCTACCTTATGATAAGAATTTCCTTCAGCATGCCAGTAGCTGTACTTTACCCTGGGTACCCATCATGCTAAAAACAAACTCCAGTATGCCAGTATTGTATCCCAAGTACCTGTGATCATAAGAAGTGCTTGATTTATGCTTATGTCAGTATTTTTCTGTGGGTGCCTCTGTTATCCAAAATCTACCTTCAGTATACCAAGGACAATGGCAAATTCAGATGAAATACACCACATTCATGTCACACTCACTTACTGTTGGAAAATGAGGCATTAGTTGTGTGGACCGTCCAAGTAATGGGTCTACATTTGTCCTCCAGTGGGAACCAAACACCCCATTGTAGAGCTTGTCTCTCATAGGGTAGCGTTGCAGAGGAATCCAAGGCCTGCTCTATAGAGGTGGTGTGGGCTAGTAATCCCCATTCACAGAGACACAATAATAACACTCAATAAATGACTGTCAAGTCTGTGCTTTTCATTAGAAAAAAGAAAAGTACATTCGTTACACACACACTCCTCAATACTATGCAACAATTTACAAATATACATTAGCTGACGATAACACTCCTTGATGACACTGCGTAAACAGTCACACCCCTCCCACAGGAGGGGGGTATAGTACACCAACTCGCATGTATAGACATTATTCGGTACCTAAATGCACAGGATGACCATAACTTGGAGTGAGGGCCCTTACCACTTGCACCAAACAAGTAGCTGGTCACAACATTATTTCAACAAGCATTCCATAATGGGAACACCTGCAAGAGTTACATATAACACTGACCAAGAGCACCAAATACTGACAATAAAGCATAAAACTTTAATCACAGTCTCCTTATTCAACTAAAGCATTTGCAAGAATAAATGGCTAAGCATGACTGGGAGTGTGGTGTGCATATAATATCTGCTGGCCTGAATAAGGCAATTCAATCCCAGCCCCTAAAGGGCATCACATTTATAATTACATGACTATGCAATTAAAGTCAGACACACTGTCAAGCATGCTAGCAACAAAAAATCAATAATCACATTATGCATAAAACAAGGCATGCAAAACTTTGTCCCTAAGGAACATCATTAGTGTAAGTACACATCTCTGCAATTAACCCCTTAAACCTCTAGAGCAGAGGTCTTCAAACTTTTCGGTGCCTAGACCCCCCTGTCAACAATTTAAGTCGTAAGGACCCCCTCCTGACAAACATTTCTAAGCCTGTAGGCAGGGCTACTAGAATTATGAGGCAGGTGAGGACCAAATTACACAACAGGCTTGACTAAATTGTGTGGGAAGAAAATTTAAATAATGTTATGTGATGCTGCGTTATTTTGGGATAGAATTGCTTCATTATTTTGACATTATTTGCACACAGTAACACTGAGGAAAGATTTCACCCCATCAGTACCAGTTTATAACCAAAATGCAACAATTAATATCAGAAAGATGTCTAGTCAACCTTTGTGATGGGCCTTCCACTCCACATGAATACGTGCTGCCACATTAGAAGCTTGCCTGGCCCTGGGCAGGAGCAGCAGGGGTCCCTTAAAACCCTGGCGGTCTTGTGCAGAGTTAAGCAATTTACCCATGCCGCTTATCTCTCACCCCTCCCTTCTATCCCTCTCTCCTCTCCTCTCCTCTCCCAGTCCCAGATCTCTCTCTCACTTTGCAGGCCATTTTCTTTCACCCCTTTTTACAACTTCTGAACTCTTCCCATTCAACTTCTCACTTCACCCTTAATCACCACTTGCCATTCTGTCTTTTCACTGCCCTCATCTCTAACAGTCTCTCGCATTTATCTCATGGCCTCTCTGGCCCCGTCCCCTCCTGTGCCCATCTGCACTTCTCATTCACCTCAAGTCTCTCCATTCAAATTGTTTTCTATTTGTATCTTACACCTCCCCAGTCCCCCATTCATCTTTCTCATCTCTCCTTTGTTCTTCCACACCTTCTTGAACCAATGTCCCTCACCCCTGTTAGCTCAGCACCAGTGCTTGATTTGAGCAGGTGGTTTCCGGTGCTCCGCACTGGCACCTAATTGTGTGCACTGGCACTATGACCCTCTGCACATGGTGGCTCTGTCTGTGTAATTTAGAGATGAGCAGAACAGCTGTTTATTAATTCAATATACATTATAAACTCCTGACATCCATGCCATTCTTATAGCTTTGGGGGCTTGAAATAGTCACACTTGTACAAGTGTTATGGTTGGTAGTTGCATAGGTATTGTCCTTGGCCGCACAGGCAAGGCAATGGGTGGGTGGTTAAAGTTGCAGGGGCCTACTAATGAGGTCCCTGGCACATGTTTTATTACAAATTAATCACTGCTCAGCACCCACCCCAGTACTCCCTCTCTTCCCCTATCGCTGCTGTCCCTCACCCATGTTGCATGAAATTACTTTTTAGGTCACAGATCATCTCTCAGCTATCTTCTCTCACAGTTTAACAGTAGCCCTCCTCTGTGCCCTCAACTTTCCCTCACACTCACCTCTTGCGTGTCTGCACTTCCCTTCGGCACTTCACATTTCTCCTCATCCCTGACCTCTTCAATCGAATTCTCTCACTCCCTTGCAGTCCTTTCTCATCCTCTCATCTCTTCTCACCGAGCACACGGGTTGGACCTGTATGCTCCTCTTGGCCTCCGCCACTCTGCTTATTGTTCCCTAATTCAGGAAGGCACGAATTGTCTCTCTTGCTGTTTTGGTGCAGGCCACACAGTTATGGAACATGCACCCTCCTTTGCTTCGCTCCACCAAGAATCTATTATCCTTTAAGAAGATATAAAAACCTGGCTCTGTGCTCTGTAGGCCACCCCATTTGGCTGGTACTCCTTCCGCTTCTGAGTGTTTCTCATTTGCCTTCGGGCAGCAGATGGCTATTAGCCCCAGGACACCTTTTGGTAACAGTAGCACACTACCAATGTAAATAATATTAGTAATAGGCAGAAGCAGGGGAGCCACTCGACCAAAACTTCGCAGGGCCTACACTTCCAGGCAGGGCTGGCCCTAGCACTGATTTTGGAAAAAGGGGGTGGTGATGGACAGAGTTTCTGAATGATGCAGAATACTCTTACCAAGTCAAGAGATCATGGTTTTAATCCATCACC
Source organism: Lissotriton helveticus (assembly GCF_964261635.1). Taxonomy (NCBI): domain Eukaryota; kingdom Metazoa; phylum Chordata; class Amphibia; order Caudata; family Salamandridae; genus Lissotriton; species Lissotriton helveticus. Next base: position 1,916,209,611 of record NC_136065.1, read on the forward strand.
TAGCACACGGTGCAACAGTCTTTTTTGGTGCCTCCTCCCCAGTTTCCTCCTTCTCCTTAAATTCCCTCACTACCACTCACCAACAATGCACCTCATCTCTCTGTAGCACCTTTCTGACAAACATTAAAACGTTTTTTATAGCGCTACTCATAGTTTACTCACACTCAGTTCTGTGATCTGCATAGAACATGTTCTTTGTAGCAGGCGCATTAACCCTCTGCACTCTGTGGATGACAAGAGTGCCCATGTGAGTGCACGGTGAGCGATGCAACAGTGTGAGAGTAGGGAAAAAGGAGTGACTGCAGGATGAGTAAGGTGACCATATGAATTTGGGTGCGGTTGTAATTGCAGAGGGGGACGAATTAATGCATTGTTAATGATGGGCTTGTTTGAGTGAGTTGCAAATTGAGCAGTGAGGAGGCAGGTGAGTGAGGTGTCACATGAATGCAGGATGAGTGCAGATGAGTAGTATCACACTAATCATCTGCACTCATTCTGCACTCATGTGTCACCTCATTTACCTGCAGGGTGAGGTACAGGGTGAACAGCACAAGTGCATTGTGAGTGCAGAGTGATCACTGTGAGTGCAGGGTGAGAGGGTGAATGATGTGAGTGCATGGTGATCAGTGTGAGTGCATTGTGATCGTTGTGAGTGCAGGGTGAGAGTGAAGGTGAAGTGCGAGAATGAAAAGTGAGTTCTCTGAATGCAGGGTGCATTCCCAGACACTTGAAGTAACTCAGCATATTATTGACGGTGGAGTAGGGTTTAAGATATAAGTTAAACTATTACTATTATTGCATTAATCAGGGATCGAGGGTGGAGGAAATAAATAATATGCTGATCCTGCAACACATTTCTAGTCCTATGGATAGGGTTGCCTGCTCATTATTTTGATGTCCCATACACAAATAAGGAGTCACCTAAAGCTGTATATTTCAGCACTCATCTGTGCGTACTTGGAACAACAAATATAAATAGAAAGCACTTTTAATTGTGTTCTAGGGCTGTCTTAATGATCCATGACTGATAATTAAAGGGAACAAAGACAGAAAAGTCACATTACGAATGAATGCATATGATTTTATTTACAATCCTATTTAGTGTCAAGGGGAGGCCTTTGCAGGCTCTTTAAACATCAAATGGGTGGTATTTTTCTTTTGGCAACCCTACTTTATATTTATTTTCATGAAATGCATTCTCACACTACTGCAGTAAATGTAAAATACAAATGTAAGGAATAGGTAGAGTGGGGGTCAGGGGGTACTGGAACTGGAAAAAAAATAAGCCTCAGTAACCAGTTTACAAAAGGTATGCAAACATGCAAATGGTCTTTAAAGACTTGTGAAAAACTCAGCCGTGCCGTGCTGCGCTGGATTCAAGATAGCCTGGCTGATGAGGATTATGAATCCGAAACCGGTCCCAGGATGCTTGTTTCCGGTCCAGGGAAGACATGGCTTGGCAGTTCGGGCTGGACTGTTCCCATAAGGCACAGGGTCAGACTGATTTGCATATAGCCCTGTCTGAACTGGGGTGGCTGAGTGAACTAAAGAATGGTGATGGATTAAACCCAGATCATTTGACTGGGGTTGAGTGTTTGATTTGTTCAAACGCTCCGTCCATCATCCCCTTTTTGTATCGCTTTGTTCGCCCTAAGTGTGGCAGGGTATACTCAGACGTGAGTCCCTTGTTCACTTGGCCACTGGATTCAAGATAGCCTGGCTGATGAGGATTATGAATCCGAAACTGGTCCCAGGATGCTTGTTTCCGGTCCAGGGAAGGCATGGCTTGGCAGTTCGGGCTGGACTGTTCCCATAAGGCACAGGGTCAGACTGATTTGCATATAGCCATGTCTGAACTGGGGTGGCTGAGTGAACTAAAGAATGGTGATGGATTAAACCCAGAACATTTGACTGGGGGTGAGTGTTTGATTTGTTCAAACGCTCCGTCCATCATCCCCTTTTTGTATCGCTTTGTTCGCCCTAAGTGTGGCAGGGAATGCTCAGACGTGAGTCCCTTGTTCACTTGGCCACTGGATTCAAGATAGCCTGGCTGATGAGGATTATGAATCCGAAACCGGTCCCAGGATGCTTGTTTCCGGTCCAGGGAAGACATGGCTTGGCAGTTCGGGCTGGACTGTTCCCATAAGGCACAGGGTCAGACTGATTTGCATATAGTCATGTCTGAACTGGGGTGGCTGAGTGAACTAAAGAATGGTGATGGATTAAACCCAGATCATTTGACTGGGGGTGAGTGTTTGATTTGTTCAAACGCTCCGTCCATCATCCCCTTTTTGTATCGCTTTGTTCGCCCTAAGTGTGGCAGGGTATACTCAGACGTGAGTCCCTTGTTCACTTGGCCACTGGATTCAAGATAGCCTGGCTGATGAGGATTATGAATCCGAAACTGGTCCCAGGATGCTTGTTTCCAGTCCAGGGAAGACATGGCTTGGCAGTTCGGGCTGGACTGTTCCCATAAGGCACAGGGTCAGACTGATTTGCATATAGCCATGTCTGAACTGGGGTGGCTGAGTTAACTAAAGAATGGTGATGGATTAAACCCAGATCATTTGACTGGGGGTGAGTGTTTGATTTGTTCAAACGCTCTGTCCATCATCCCCTTTTTGTATCGCTTTGTTCGCCCTAAGTGTGGCAGGGTATACTCAGACGTGAGTCCCTTGTTCACTTGGCCACTGGATTCAAGATAGCCTGGCTGATGAGGATTATGAATCCGAAACCGGTCCCAGGATGCTTGTTTCCGGTCCAGGGAAGACATGGCTTGGCAGTTCGGGCTGGACTGTTCCCATAAGGCACAGGGTCAGACTGATTTGCATATAGCCATGTCTGAACTGGGGTGGCTGAGTGAACTAAAGAATGGTGATGGATTAAACCCAGATCATTTGACTGGGGGTGAGTGTTTGATTTGTTCAAACGCTCCGTCCATCATCCCCTTTTTATATCGGAGATAAGACTGCAGACACATCCCAGCGGAGCCCACAGCAGCTCGAGCTGAGACACACTACGGGGGAGGATGGGGGCTGAATCCCTTGTAGTCCTATGGGCCTGGGCAGAAGTGTGACCGGGAATGCGCGACCCCCTTTCCATCACTCCACGGCCCCCCTGGGGGTCGCTGCCCACACTTTGAAAACCCCTGCCCTAGAGGATGTCACCAATATGATAACTCATATTAAGCCTCTCACATCTGGGTGTAGTCCTAATCTTCAGCTGTCCAAGCTGTAGAAGAAAAGTTTGTGCATTAGATAGGCTTGTGGGGACTTTCTAATTCTTTGATGGGGGATTCTGTGCAGCTCCTGCCGCTCCCTTCACACATTTGCTTCACAATGGTGGTGACCCCCTCCTCCAGGGGTCACCACAGGTCACAAAAGTGATTTCCCCTTTAGGTATGGGCCCAGCCCAGTAGGGCATTATGGGACGCTCCCTTGGGATCGTGTATACTTGAGGGGTGGCTGCCCCGCTGCTCTGGGAAGAGCTGCAGCGGGTTTGCTGGTGGCCCAGCTACACCTTTTCTCAGGGGACCAGGTCCCACCCGGACACTCCGCAGGCAGGTAGGACGCTGGAGAGCAGTTCGGAGAGCCAACCCATGGAAGAGGTGTGGCACAGCGGCCAAGGTGCCTGACTCCGGACCACGGGGTTCATGGTTCGATCCCCGGCGCCGGCGGCAGGTCAGCCAAGCACCATGTGACTCTGGGCAATAGCTTGCTTAATCTTCCCGGGGGCCCCAGCGCTGGGAAACCACTTTGGAGGTAGCTGTGCGCTTTACAAATTCAAGGTAAAAAAAAACTTTTAAAACCCCCCGGCTGCTCTCGTTGGCTTTCCGGGCAGCCAGCACATTTGCGAGCTGCAGCAGGAGCCAGCCCCAACTCATCTGGCCTGACCGCACCTGCATACAAACGCGCTCTGGGCTCTGCTCTTCTGACACGAACTGGGCGGCCAGGTCAGCGGCCGCATGGATTACTTTGCAGAGAGTGCGACCACGCTCTACCTCTCTGGGGTCTAGGGATGGGATCCTGTCCTGGGCTCCTTGGGCACCTTCAAGACAGGCACAACTGCAATATCCAACTTTCCTTCATCAGGGCCCAAGGATGGGATCCTGGACCCCTTAGGCACCTTCACGGGGGGGGGGGCAACGGCGCTTCCCATCTTCACTTCGTCGGGCCTAGGGATGGGATTTTTGGCCCCTTGGGCACCTCTGTTGCGCCCGATTTTTCCTTGGCGTTCTTCCCGGCTCTGTCTTCTTCTGGGGTCAGTCCCCAGGACCTATCCAACCCCAAGGGCCCATTGGAGACCGGTGGCAGAGCCTCACAAGCTTTGTTGTCAGTTAAGAAGAGGTCAAAGGTCACCTATCTTCTGGGGGGCATATCTCGCCCCGTTGGGCCGATTTCGAAGATCTTGGCCTCTTTTCACTCCTGGTGGCCAGCCCTAGCCACCAGTAGCTGTCTCCTTCTTCCTCCTTGCCTCCCAGAAGATGTACTCAGCAGAGAGCTGGTTTCACTGGCTCCCTGCGCCAGCCGCTCACCTGCTTTCCTCTTCTGGGCTTCTCTCCATGCGCAGAAACCCAGGATTTCTCTCACTGGTCCAGGACTGATGCTTCAGCTCGGGGAAGAAGGTAATTAATCCAGGCTGGCATGGACACACAAGGCCTGGGCTCTGGTTCTGAGCTGAATCAGAGGAATATGACATTTCTTGATGACCCATAAGCAGTACCGATATGCTTTTTGACATAGTAGAAGGGTTCTTTTCACACAATTTACAGTGTACAGTGTACGTTCGTGCATGTCTGGAGTTTGTAGGCCCAAGGGAACTGAAAAACACCCTGTGTCGTCTCCTTTTTTATAGGAGTTTAAGGGTGTGTTCCTACAGTAATGCAGTAAAGAACACTGACTATCCCTTATATATGTACCCCCACCTTATAAGGCCTACTTCAGGCCACCACCCATAGTCCCTTCTATGTCAGTCTATCTGTACCCAGCTCCTGGGTAACACACAATATGAATCGCCCCCGCACAGCCCTTACACAAGTGCACACACATGTGCACACATGTCCACATGTAAACAGCCTGGTTCCCCTTACCCTGACTGCATCGCAGTGGCCTTATCTCACAAGGCGGACACTGGCAGAAAACCCATGCAGTCCATTTTACCATGAGTTTACCATGATGACTCTCAGGTTACGGGGCTCTCCCGCAATAAAAAGTCAAAATTAGGTGATCAAAATGCAAAAAATCTAGGCAGCTTTAATATTCAGAACCACCTTCTCAAACTTACATTCAATCACTCACCCTCATTCGCATTCACTCAGACTCACTCATTCATTTGACTTCACGTGAACTCATTAACTCTCAATTGCTCTCTTATACTCGCTCACTCTTTCACACCAACTCTAGTTCATTTCTTACTCTGACGACTCACTCATTCTTTCTCACTCATTCATGCTATCTTGTATTCACTGTCACTTTCAATCTGTCATTCTCAAACACTCACATTTAGTCTCACTCATTCATTTACTCTCACTCTCACTTACCACTCTCTTGTTCTCACACATTTTAACTTATTCTTGCTCACTATGACTCACTCATTCTCACTCACAGTTACACTCACTTAGTCACTCATTCTCATGCATTCTGACTCAGACTACTTAACACTCCCAGACATTCATTCTTAACCATTCATTCTCATTCACTCATTCTCACTCACCTGCTACCACTCTAACACTCATTCTAACTAACTCAAGCAATCTATAAATAAATTCTTTATTCGATCCATTAAATACAGATCATAAAAGCACAGTTTAATAGAAATACAATAGCCAACATAAAACTCCAATTCAATCCAATAAAATATCATTAGAATGGGAAGTCTGAAGGGACACTAAGGTCTTAAAAAATCTGTATTGAAGAATTTGAAGCCGGTCTGTGACCGCCATTACCCCAGACACCTGCCCCGTAAATAGCTGCTTAATTTGTCTTAGCCTGGTAGATCTTTTTTATGGAGATTTGGGGTCTGGCGCCTAACTTTTTGGAGAAGGACATAATAACTGTCATACTTCTCTCCATTCCTAGAGCCCCACTCTCCACAAGGTTTGACCATATTTGATTTTTATCAAAGAGAATGCCCAAGTAAGGAAAGGTATTTACCACTTCTATTTTACCAGAGTTAATGTGGAACTGCTGGACTGTATCACATTTGCTAGCCCCTGCTATAATCACAAAAGATTTCGTTTGGTTAACTTTCAAACCAATGATACCATGAAAGACGCATATGATGTTATAATGCGTTTGAGGCCTAACCCCGCTCTGGTGATTAACACAGCATCGTCAGCGTACGCCAGAATTGGTAGAGAGTGAGAGTCAAACGCAGGGACGTCCAGAGAGGCACCCAACAGAGCTGCTTCAACAACGTTTGTTTAGATGGAAAAAAGAAACGGGGCAAGGACGCCTCCCTGCCTTACTGCCCTGGCGATCTTAAAAGGGTGGGTACATTCCCCGTTTTGGCATAACGGACACATGCGGTGACATTAGAATATAATTGACGGATAAAGTTTATTGTAGCTGACTCAATCCCCATCACTTCCATTGTATGCCGTGGCTTGGAGTGGCTCAAGCAGTCAAATGCTGCTGACAGGTCCATAAAGGCCATGTACATTTTGCCACCCTCAGCTCTGGTATATTTATCTATAGTTAGTGATAGATTTAGGCACTGATCTATTGTGCCCTTTCCCCGTTGGAAACCATACTGCGCCGGCATTAGAATATTCTTCTGCTGGACCCACCCCTCCAAGCCATATAAAATGAGTCGGCCCTTGAGCTTGGCAGTTGTGTCCAACAGGGAGACTGACTTATAATTCTTTGGCCTTCCCCTGTCCCCTTTTTTATGTATCGGGACAATTACACTGGTGTTTGAGGAAAGCCGGGGGTCGGCTATAGCTATATTATTTAAAACATTGGTTAGTAGTGGGGCCCACAGATCTTGATCTACCTGAAAAAAGTCTATCGGTACCCCGTCCGGGCCCAGAGCCTTCCCAGCACTGCATGCCACTGACTCTCTTCTTACTTCTAAGAGTGTAAAAGGCAAGTTACCCTGAGGCGTAAGATCTGTGTTAGTGAAAAGTGGCACAGGAGAGCTACTTGAGGTAAAGATGTGTTCAAAATGTATCACCCATGCTTCTTTGCCTACATGAGTATCCAATGTAGGATCCTCTGGATTTTTGAAGCAGAGTGCATTCATTACCTTCCAAAAGTCGCTACTATTGCCCATCCTGGCTGCATGATCAAGTTCGACCCAGGGCTCCTCTCTTATTTCCCTTTCTCTTTTCCTTCTTGCTACCTTATAGTCTCTGCGTAATGATCTTATTTGCTCCGCATTTCTAGGATGGAGTTTCAGGGCTTTATTGAGAGCTTTTCAGGATTTTGTACAGGGAGAATCGATGTTAGGCAGGTCTCTGATTTATAGCGAATGAGGGCCATTTTTACTTTGCCTAAGAGATCTATACAATGTGGCACTATTAGTGCTAGGCTAGAGTATAATTCTAGGCATTTAAGAATGTTATCCAAAGTATTCTGTACAATTGCGGGGACTAATTTAAGATTGTCAATTTGAGCCCACTTTAATTGGAAACCATTCCTTTTTGAGAGAATTGGGGTTTCTATTATAGCCTTATAGCCCACCATAGCGGGATATACTGGCTATTAAAGGCCCTCTCCAGCGTTCTTTAACAGGGGAGAGGGACTTTAATGGCTGGTATAGCCCAGCTACGAAGGGCTATAAGGCCATTAGAGCATTCTGCTACTAGAGGGTAGAATGTTCTAACAAATAAAACAAAGCCTTAAGGGAGCGTGAGGGGATTGGAATTCCCTCAGGCTCCCTGAAGCTTTTGTTCACAGCCAGAGCTGTGAACAAAGAAACATTGGAATGTTGGAGCTCCAGACTTATACCAGCCATTATAAGCCCAGAGCACTCCATTGTTTTCAATGGAGCTCTCAACATTCCAATGTTCTAATTCCTTTTATTTAATTGCTCCCCTAATGGCCAAACACATCTGTATAGTTAAAATGACGTGGTTGCTAAAACTTGTGAATAAGTTATCTGCGTGGGTAATCTTATCATTAAAAGGAATAGTAGCTCAAATAAAATCAACCATAGATTCGTATCCATTTTGCCGGAACTATCTAATTTTTAACTTACCTGCGCTGCAGGCGAAGATTTCATTCCAAATCCAGGCGCTCCATTTTTATTACTCTAAGAAGGAATTCTAAACTATTATTGACTATTAGTATATGTAATAAACAGGCACAAGAGCGAGCAGCATTGATTCCTCCACATCGTAGGGCAGAGGACACAAAGTCAGTGCTAGGGGTCTCAAAAGTTAAGCGACCCTCCCACCCCTTATGACCCTTACACTATGTCTGGGAAGGAGTCTTTAAAGCAGTGAATAAGACTATCTGCTGGGGATCCTCATAGACATAATGTTCTTTTATCATTTCATTCCCTTCAGGATTTTTGCCTCAGTTTTGTGTCATTTGAAATTATTGGAAAGGCCTCCTCCAAATAAAACACAAAGACCTTACTCTCAACTTGCATAAATGAAGGCATACGGAAGATCATATCTGAGGCAAGCATTATGACACCTCTCACATCAAAGTTTTTCATCATTTTATAATCAGTGCCTGGCACAGAGCCAATCCCTTTATACCCTGGAAAGGGTCTAAGTATGCGTGCGGCCGCTATTTTTGCGCTGCGCGGCTTTTTTCTAAAAAGCCGCGTTACATGACGAGCTGAGCTCGTCATGAGCGTGCGAGCGGCACAACTCATGACGAGCTCAGCTCGTCATGAGCGCAGAAGGGGTTAATATCCAGCTGCTAAGTGCCCTTGTCGCCCTTATAAAGAATTAATCAGGATCCCATGTTGACCTGTTCCGGCTAGTGAGTCTATGCCTCTTCTCCTTCCTATTACTAACCCAAAAACGGCCTGGATATTGCCTTCCACTCTGCTTGGTGTAGGACATGTTACTAGTAATCCCAGTTCAGTTGCACCAGAGGCCATTATTATACAAAGTATCCTGGTAGTGAAAAGGTCATTTTTGCATGCTTCTTCCACCCCTGGGGTACTATATTAATGTAGAAGAGGCTGCAGGCATTTAAACAGCCCCTTCTGTAACGTGGCTCATGCTGGTGTGCTACCTTAAGGCACAGCCCTTATATGCATGAGGTGCAGCAACATGCAAATGTGAGAATCCTTAGCCTTTGCATCTGCACATTAATAGAGACGTGGACACCTATGTAAAGAGGCCATCAGGAGGTGCACTGATTGTGCACTACGAAGAGGTATACAGGCTCCTGCAACTAAACATATGGGTCTCAGGGACTAATAGACACACCCCTGGCGGTACATGCAATCATTCACTGCACCCACCTGCAGAAGGATCTTTAAAATAAAAGCTGGATTGCTGCCTCCAATGAAATGCATACCAGCAGCTTCAAACAGCCAGCCCGCTGTTCATTAATGCACTGTACCCAGTGTAGGTGCAGGTTAACTCCTAGACTAGGAACAGTGCATTTGTTGTAATAGGGTGCCATGTCCTAGTCTACACCCAACACAACCACTTAGAGGCAGCAGTGGCTGCTCCCTTTGGGTTGAGAGGCTGCACTCTTTATGTGCCATCTACATTGGTAAAATATTTAATCACATAGCACGCTTTGGATTGTGATTATTTAATTATTGGTGTGGATGCCACATAAAACAGGAACACTTATAGGCGTCGGGTGTCTGCAAGGTGTCATACTGCCAGTGACTGCTGAGTGCTCACAGTGTTGGCACCATAACGTCAGAGTCAGGAAGACAGGCACTGTGACATGCGCTTGTGAGCATGTGCCGACAATGGTGGAGGTCCAAGGGCTTAAGTCATTACAGCGGTACAGCCCTTGCCTGCCATTATCTGCTGCCATTATCTGGGTCTTTAGTTTCCACCCCTAGATGACGTGTAGTAGCGTCACGTTTTTCAGGAGCCCTGGGCCGCAATAGCATCAGCTAGGGGTGTGGCTGCATGCCAATCATTATTGCATTTCCACCCCACCCCTCCCAAAGTCGTCATAGGGAAGGGGTGGGGTCCATAAGCATCATGGACCCCGCCCTATGAGGCTGTGGGAAACGGTTGGGTTAACTTGCCAAATTTCGACGGACGATAATGAGGGGGAATTAAAGAAATAATGTATTTTCCCTCGTCAGTCTAAATCAGTCAGTGTGTTAGTGCATATCAGGAAGAGGGAAGTGCAATGGCGTGTATGTGGCCATTTTTGCTTGGGACACCAAAAACATGTCTAGGGCCTGGCCTTGTTTACCCTGATCCATATTAGTGCAAATGGAGTCTACCATGTTCAGGAGTGCCAAATAAGGGCCTTACTAGCTTAGCAGAAGTGAAATCCGAAAAATATGTGACAGATGTCTCCTCTGTCATATTACAAGGGCATTGTATTCTATGGCACTTTTGTGATGATGTATCCTTTCAGCCAAACTCTGAATAAGGCCTTTAGTCAAGAAAGGCAATCTGATTGAACCATTTCCGAGAGCTTCTTGGTCTCCCCTGGTGCTTCTGCAGCTGGATAGTGATTGCTTTTTCCAGTATCCTCCTTGTGATGAGCAATCCTATACTTGGTCTGCCCCTTTCGCTTACGAGGCGCTTTTTTCAGCAGAAGAGAGATGGCAGTTTTCTTGAGACCACAAGGGACTATTGGGCATATGTACAAGGAAGTGACGGAGAGCAGTGTTAGCCTTCTTGGCTTAATGCCACGCTCTGCCACTTCTGAAACGCAGGGGCTGCATGGTATCTACAACAATACGGTGCAGTCCTGTTTTTCCCCCTGCGCTGGCGCTAAATTTAGCTGCCTAGTGCCAATGAAGGCACCCGTGCACCATAGTGCAAGGGTGCTTGCGTAGTGGGGAATGACTGTTTATGAGCAGGAAGGTGTCCCTTAATGAACATAAACGATCTTAAATGCAATTTGTAACTTCATAGAAGTTGCAACTCGTCATTTTTAAAATGATTGTTTATGTGCAGGACGGGAGACCTTCCTGCTCATAAACAATCATGCATGGCGTTTGCTGTTTGCGGAGGAACGCCCACCACAACACTCATTGTCTACCCTTTCACACTAAGTATAGCGTGAAAGGGGGGCTTATTTACAAGGCAGCGTTAAGCCACATTTAGTTGCCTAATGCTGCCTTGTACATAAGGCAAAGCCTATATCCCCACCTCAACGTTAAAAAAAAAGTGACGTTATGGTGGCGATAGAGGCTTGTAAATATGCCCCTATGTCTGTCTGATGACAGGAGGCGACCAAAGATCTGTTTAAATAGCCGTTGACATTGGCTAGTGGTTGTGTTGATAGTTGTGTCCAGTTCTGCCTTATGGACTTGATAATAGCTTAGAATCGACCCCAACCCGTTCTTTGCGTTTAGTTTTATATTCTAGATCATATTTATGGGTGCCAAATATAAGTCAGCTTGAGTGTTGTCTCCAGATGGATACCACAACAGCGATCACAAATGTTCCGGTGTTCTCGCACCTAAGCTATACTATCAGAAAAAGCCACCAGTGCAATCATGTGTGCAGGTGTAATGGGCAGAAGCGCAGCCTGAGCCCACCCAACCTCTTGCTGAGTAACCAGTGTAGCTGTCCATACTCTGTAACTGCCTCTACCCCCAGAAAAATCGAACCTCTTCTCACGACAAATACCTGAAAGAAGGCCTCGGCCACAAGGGTAGACCTGGGGGAGCAGGCACCTCCCAGTTCAGCTAAGCCATATGCTGCACTGCAGATCCCTGTTCGCCCCGTACACCACTACCTGTCCCACCAGCCTCTCCACAGCCCTCATACCCCTTTATCAGGTTCCCAAAGCAGGTAGTAAATGGGTGAGGATTTTGGCCCAGTATTCCTGGGCCCACTTGTTATTCATGTTTATGTGTAAGAATAACTTGCAGTAGCCAGATTCCGTTGTGGGTATGTTGTCTAGAAACAATAGTTCTACCCTGTCAATAACCCAGCACTTTAGCCCACCTTCATAACAATCGTTGCCTTAGTTTCGTGGAGTCTGGTTACTACTTTTATTGTTTTTTTAGTTCAAGGATGATCCAGGAAACAATATGGTGTTGAGTACTTTTGGAACACTTTGAATCCAACAGGTTTGTCGTGGTTAAGCATCATTGTTCCACATTATAAGCAAATGTTCAGTGTTGGAATCTGAGGGAACAGCTGCTAGGTTGGACAGGCAATGTTTGGGCAATAGACTGGGGCATTTAAAAGGGAGATGAGGGTGAGGCTTCACCATACATGCCAATAGACACAGTTCAAGAGGGAGACTTCAGATTTTTGAAGCCAAAAAAGCCTTAAATTGCCTCAGCTTCAATAAAAGTCAACTGGAGAAATACATTTCTGTGATTTTTCTTCAAAATCTCACAATTTCCTGTTCTAAAATGTTGGAATGTATCATCATTAACATTTCAATATTAGCTGATATACAATATCTATCCTTTAAGAAGAAAAATCCAACTCCTGTAAACAGAGACTATGTAGCTATCAGGTCTCAGTGGGCAATGGTATTGTTTTTATTTCTAGTAATGGTGGTCTGATGTGTTCCATACAATGAAAGACCTCAAGCTAGTTGATGTAGTGTCTCTGCTGCTTTGGAGTCCACGCATTCTGAACCGAGTTGGGGTTGAGGTGAGATCTCCCATTCAGCTTTAGGAAAGGCCTGCCCTGCAGCAAGTTGTTGCTGTTCCACCACTGCAGAGAGCAATGGGCACTAGCCGCTACCAACATTAGATCTTCCACATTACTCACCGCTTGGGACCTTTGTGATGAGAGACACAGCTTGAACGAAACATGAGTAGCCACAAATTGGATACAATAGAGATAAAACAATCCCATGATGCTCAAGAGTCTCCTTACAGTTCTTACAGTAAGGCAACATTGTGGCTGAAAAAGAGGTATAAGCTGGCCAAATGCCTCAATCCTTTGAGGACTTACGTAGAAGTGGCCAATAACTGAATTCAGAAAAGCCCAACAAAGGGTTGGATGTGGGTGGGTAGGAGATGGTGCTTGGCTATGTTTATGGTGAACCCAAGACTGTGAGGAAGTGAGATGGTCACCTGTCTGTGTTGTAGGCACTGCTGGTAGCTTGTGCTCTTGATCAGCCAATTAATTCTATAGGGAAAGATATGGATGCCCCCCTTCCTAAAGTCAGTGGCCACCACTGCAAGGCACTTGGTAAATACCCCTGAAATGATAATGTCAGCCACTTGCCATAAAATGAAGGTAGCATCAGTGGGCTGAGTGAATGGGGATGTGGAAGTAGTTGTTCTAGAGGTCTAACGCCGCCATGTAGTCGTTTTACTAGAGTAGAGGTATCAGGGCCGGACTGGCCATAGCGGGCACCGGGCGTTTCCTCGGTAGGCCGCTAGGGTTGGGGCCGGTTTTGGGCCCCTGGGGGGCCGGTTTTGTTACCGGGGGTCGGCAATGTCTGCCCCCCGGTAACAAAATCGGCCGAAACCGGCCGTCGCAAACTGCTCAGCTGCACTCCCCCTGACCCCAGGGGGGGGTCAGCTGAGCAGTTTGCCAGGGCCGGTTTCTCTTCTCAGTCCGGTCCTGAGAGGTATGACATCCTGCAGCATCACCATGTGGAAATTATAGCGAGTAATCGCCTGTAGCCTGTTGGTGGATGGGTACTGGCTCAATGGGGCCCTTTTGAAAGACCCCTTGGGCCTCTTCTTGTAACAGATGGAGGTGTTTGCTGATGACAAGGTGTTTGTGGGGAAGAATGTTGGGAGATAATTTGAGACGTTCTAGGCAGTAGCAGTGCTAAATTATGTCAAGCATCCGCTTGTCTGAAGTGATTTCCTATAAGTGGGGAGAAAATCTTGGAGCCTTCCCCCGACAGGTGTTGTGTGGTGGTGGTAGGTGGTAGTAAGGGGAGTCACTGTTGAGCAAATGAGATCCCTTTACCAGAGCTCCCTTGGCCTCTCCCCTTATTGTTGTTGTTTTGATAAGTACTTAAAGAGTTTCCCTTGGACACTGCTGATGGTATGCCTGCTGCTGTCTTTGACAGGAAGATGTGGTGTCTGGGAGGTGGTTTTACTGCCTGCCCTGTACTGCTGCCTCTGAATGGAGCTGCTAGTTGTGGATGTCGACAAGGCACCCATGGCCTTGGTATCTTTGAGTCTATCAAGCATTTTGTCAACCTGTGAACCGAAGAGGTGTTCGTCGTCAGAAGGCAGGTTGAGCAAATGTTTTTGGACTTTTAGTTTAAAGCGAGGTGTGGCATCTTATAAGGATGCTAGTGTTGATACCACAAGTGATGGTGTTAGCAGCATCTAAGACACAGCGAATGGTGATGTTTGAAATAGTTTCCCCTCTGCCACCAACTCTTTGCCCCTCTATCTGTATTCCTCAGGGAGATGTGTGAGGCGGTCTTGAATCTCATGTCATACAAGAAGAGAAAACTGATAGAGCTTGTGATTCTTTAGTATATAGCTGCCAGCAGCACTGTCATCTTTCCTACCACATTAATCTTTTTGCTCACCTTTTCTGGAGGGGGCGTATCTCTTGTAGCCTGGGTATTGGGGCACCGGCACACAGCATGCACGACTGTGAAGTCAGGTGGTAGCCCATAAAGGTAAACAGAGTTGTTAGGAGAAGTTTTGTACTTCTTGTTGACTTGTGGGGTGAGTAACTTATCTTTAACAGACTCCTTTAAGGTAGGTGTCTGTGGCGGTCTTAAGCATCCCTTTACGCTTCAGGAGGAATGGACTGTGTGCTGTGTTTTGGACAACATCCCAACCACAAAGTCGTCGTCTTCCTAGAGAGCATACATATCCACTTTATGGTAAGTGGCTGCCCTCTTTTTAACCTCGTATTAAGAGGGAGTGTCACCTTGTTTGATTCAGATCAGGATCTGTCATGGGAAATCAACGTTATAATACTATGGGTCGTCTGAAGGCATTGGGTCATAAGGTGTGTCATATGGATCAGTAAGGTGCATTGGGCTGCCTTCGCCATATGAGGAATGAGGTGACCCTGCAGGAGAGTGTGGAAGAGGGGTCATGTGTGAGGGAGGCAGTGGTGGTGGAAGAGGAGTTGAGGAAGCAGGAGGAAGAGGGAGAGGAGGTGGAGGAGTATGTGTACGGCGGAGGGGGCTGGTGTTCATGTCCTTATGGTTTTTGAGCTTTGAAGTTGGTGATTTCCTCCACAAAGGTAATCTCTTGTTCTGAGGGAAAGTCTCTGTCAGTTTTGGGGAAAAGTCTCTGTCAGTTTTGGGGAAAGCTTTGTAGTGATTTTGCTTGTACAGGTGTATGAATAGGCGCTTCTGTCTAGTCTCTAACTCTTTATTAAGGAGCTGAGTCTTTGGAACCTGTCGAACAGGGTGCTTTCAGCACCAAGTGGGCATTGGTTGATGTAGGCCTTATTGTTGTTGCAGGCTTCGGTGGCACAGCAGGTGTCGGTGCTGGTGCTAAAGGCCCTTTAAGCTTCAAGGGCCTGTGTAGGATCATCAGACTCAAAGGACAAGATTTTTTGCAGTAGTGTGTGGCCCAAAGTCTTTGGTTGATTTATTTATTTATTTATTTGCAGAGTTTTATGCTTTCATAGGAAGTGGTGGACAAACTCACAGTCTTTTAGGTACTGGGCTTGGAGCTCAGCTCTTTCAGTATCAGTGCTTGGCATCAGCTTGGGGCTGTTGGGGTGTATCAAGCCAAGTTTCAGAGGACAAGGTACTCACTGTTGACGTCTTTACCCATGTCTTCAAGAAACAAGTGTCCCGCTGCTGTTCCTCCTCAGACTTCAAGAAGAATGGGGCCTCCAGGCTCAGGGATGATTAGATGAGCTGTGCTCTTCAAGATCTGACTTCCTCTTCCTCCCTTGTTACGATGCCATGCTCCAAAAAGATTGTTAGGGGTAATTTCCAACTCCTGTCTCTGCAACCTCCGATGGGTCTATCTCAGTAACAAAGTGTCTTTTTGGACTGAAAGGTGGGAGAGGCCATGCATGTGTTATCGGTATGGTCATGAGAGGGACAGAGATTGCAGATGGTGGTTGGTCCATGGAAACGTGAAATTACACCGAGGGCAGCATTGAAAGGGCTTCCTTTCCATTACTGTTGATGCATTTTCATTGAAGTAAATGGTGGAGTGAGGGGCAGAAGCCAAAAAGAGAGGCAGTGGGCCCGTGAGGCATCAAAGATGGTTGCCGTCCATTACACTGCTTCATCAAGGGAACAAAGGTCATCATGCAGATTGTCTTCCAGTGTCGAAAAGAGATGAAGTAGCCCAGAAGGAATGCACTGAGAGTGCCAAACACAGAGCCCCATCAATACACGTCCGAGCCCATCTGAAAAACAATCTAGCTTGGGGTGGATGACCATCATGCACATTGCCAACTAAGGGAAGAGTCCCTATACCTCATGACTCAAAAGCATTCTTCAAAGAAAAGCTACTTGCGAACATCTGATCCCAACATTAGATTGCAGGATTGTGCAACACATGCTATAAACAAATATATATCCATGTCTCATCTGCATTGCTCCAACCCACTGCACCATCCCAGCACTGCTGGGACTGCAGTTCATATTTTGCCTACGATTTAACTACGAATCCTGCAGCTGTGGTTTTCTTTGTCCCTTGTGGATTACAGGCTTCATCCATCACTGTTGTCGAAGGCTGGAGCCAGACCAGAGACTGTCTATACGATGTGTTCCCTCCACAACCCCAATTCCCAGATATATATGGATGAGTGAGGCCTTCCTAAGTCTTAGGCCAATCCTGTAAAATATGACTCTTTGCCCGTTTTGTTCTGTAACGTATAATGTTGTACCTCGTAAGGTCTCAAGGAAGACTGCGTGCTGTTTCCTTGGTGAGGGTAAACTGTATTTCCCTGGCTGGCCTAATAAAAATATGTGATTAAAAATATACTCCTTCTGTTCCTGAGCAAAATCCGGTGTCCCATGTGGTTCTTTCGTATCTCCTGTGATTGTAATTTCTGGACCTCGACAAGGAGTAGGGGAGAGCATGGCATGCGGGCAGAGCATGGCGAGAAAGCAGAAAACAAAAGTTAGAGAAAGTAAAAGTGGCAAAGAAATGCAAATAAAAGTGGCAATAACTGGAAAATAAGAGTGAAAGGAAGCACGAAAAAGTGATATAAAGAAAGGCAAAAGTGTGTGAGAGATAAAGACAGTGCAAGAGCAATAGCGTGAGAAGAACGGTGCAAAGGGGTAAAAAGCACTAAAAGTCACAAAGAAAAGAAAGGAAATGTGGCAAAAAGAGAAGCAAAAGGAGACACAAAAAAAGGAAAGAGTATGAAAGCAAGTGAAAGATTGAAAGAGTGAGAAGAGCAGGCAAACAGGTTGAAAAAGAGTTAAAAGGTGCAGAAAACATTAAAAAGTGCCAGAAAAAGAGGGGCAAAAGGTTCTGAGAGAAAGAGAGAGAGTGAAAGCAAGCAATGTGAGGCTGGTGCTCCGGGTTAGCAACAGCAGTATTTCTGGGTCCGAAAGGGTGGTGCATCGACGGAGGACCATCTCAATCAAGCAAGGCAGTTAGCCAGGGTCACACATTACCAGAGGCTTGACTAGACACTAACCCCCTCCTCATAGAAAGGTCATAAAGGTCATTAAAAGCCTGAGGTGACATCAAGACTGACGTACTACCTGCTCTAAAACTTAGGCATTGTATACAGGTATGACTGAATGTACCCAATTAGACAATCAATCAAACACATTTATAGAGCGCGCTACTTACCCGCTAGGGTCTCAAGGCGCTAGGGGGAGGGGGGATGGGGTGCTGCTAATGCTCGAAGAGCCAGGTCTTGAGTTGCTTCCTGAAGGAGAGATGGTCCTGGGTCAGCCGTAGGTGGGTGGGGATGAAGTTCCAAGTCTTGGCCGCCAGGTAGGAGAAAGATCTTCCTCCGGTGGTAGTTCTGTGAATCCGTGGGACGGTGGCAAGGGCGAGGCTGGCGGATCGGAGCTGGCGGGTGGGTGTGTAGAACGTGAGGCGGTTGTTGAGGTATTTGGGGCCCATGTCGTGGAGAGCCTTGGGTGCGTGGGCGAGGAGCCTGAACGTGATCCTCTTGCTGAAGGGGAGCCAGTGCAGGTCTCTCAGGTGGGCAGAGATGTGGCTGTGACGGGGGATGTCCAAGATGAGTCGTGCAGAAGCGTTCTGTATGCGTTGGAGTCTTTTCTGTAGTTTAACTGTGGTTCCAGCGTAGAGGGCGTTCCCGTAGTCCAGTCGGCTGGTGACGAGGGCCTGGGTGACCGTCTTTCTGGTTTCGGTGGGGATCCACTAGAAGATCTTTTGGAGCATGCGCAGGGTGTTGAAACATGATGACGAGACTGTGTTGACTTGCTTGGTCATCGCGAGGGAGGAGTCCAGGATGAAACCCAGGTTGCGTGCGTTGTCCGTGGGAATGGGGGCGGTGCCCAGTGCAGGGGGCCACCAGGAGTTGTCCCAGGTGGAGGGGGATGGTCCGAGGATGAGGACTTCCGTCTTGTCCGAGTTCAGCTTCAGACGGCTGAGCTTCATCCATTTCGCGACGTCTTTCATTCCTTCCTGGAGGCTGGCTCTGGCAGTCGCAGGGTCGTTGGTGAGGGAGAGGATCAGCTGGGTGTCGTCAGCGTAGGAGATGATGTTTAGGTTGTGTTGGGGTGCGATGGCTGCGAGGGGGCTCATGTAGACGTTGTAGAGGGTGGGGCTGAGCGAGGAGCCTTGAGGAATGCCGCAGATGATCTTGGTGGCCTTTGAGCGGAAGGGAGGGAGGCGGACTCTCTGAGTTCTGTCGGAGAGGAAGGAGGTGATCCATTCCAGAGCTTTTCCTTGGATCCTGGCGTGGTGGAGGCGGGTTGTTAGGGTGCGGTGGCAGACTGTGTCGAATGCGGCCGATAGGTCAAGGAGGATGAGGGCAGCAGTTTCCCCATTGTCGAGCAGGGACCTGATGTCGTCGGTGGCTGCGATGAGGGTGGTCTCGGTGCTGTGTTTAGCTCGGAAGCCGGACTGCGATGGGTCGAGGGAGTCGTTTGTCTCGAGGCAGGCGGTCAGCTGTTTGTTGACAGTCTTCTCGATGACTTTAGTGGGGAAAGGGAGGAGGGAGATGGGGCGGAAGTTCTTGAGGTCCGTGGGGTCCGCGGTGGGTTTCTTCAGGAGGGCGCTGATCTCTGCATGCTTCCAGCTCTCTGGGAAGGTGGCAGATGCGAAGGAGTTGTTAATGATGTTCTGGAGTTGGGGTGCGATGATGGAGTCGGCTTTGTTAAAGATGTGGTGTAGACAGGGGTCGGTTGGGGAGCCGGAGTGGATGGTGTTCATCACGTGGGTGGTGTCTTCAGTGCTGACGGGGGTCCAGGTGCAGAGGGTGGTGGTGGGGGGCGTTGGTTCGCTGGTTGCGTGCGTGGTCTGGGTGCCAAAGCTGTTGTTTATGTCGGCGATCTTGTGGTGGAAGGACAAGGCGAGTGAATCGCACAGGTCTTGCGAGGGCGTGATGTCGTTGTTGCTGGCGCTGGGGTTGGAGAGCTCTTTTACGATGCTAAAGAGTTCCTTGCTGTTGTGGGTGTTGTTGTCCAGTCGTTCTATGAATGCTGTCCTTTTGGTGGTGCGGATCAGCTGGTGGTGTTTGCGGATGGCGTTCTTGAGGGCTGTCATGTTTTCTGTTGACTAGTCGTGGCGCCAGGCTTTCTCGAGGGTGCAGCAGGATTTCTTGGAGTCTTTGAGTTCGTTGGTGAACCACGAGGCTTTCTTGCTTCCGGGTCCGCTGGGGGGATTCTTCAGTGGTGCAAGGGCATCGGCACAGTTGGTGAGCCACTGTGTGAGGTTGTGGGCTACTTCGTTGGCGTCAGTGGTGGTGGTGGGAGGGTTCTGGCTCAGCGAGGTGGTGAGCTGGTCAGTGGTGATCTTGCTCCAGCATCTTCAGGGAGCCTGTTGCGGGTAGTAGTGGGTCGTGGTTTTTCTGAAGTTGAAGTGGACGCAGCTGTGATCTGTCCAGTGTAGTTCGGTGGAGTGGCTGAAGGAGATGTGGTTGCTGGAGGAGAAGACTGGGTCAAGTGTGTGGTCGGCGTAGTGGGTGGGGGTGTTCACCAGTTGTTTGAGTCCGAGGTTGGCGAGGTTGTCCAGCAGGGTGGTGGTGTTGTTGTCATTGTTGTTTTCCAGGTGGAAGTTGAGGTCCCCTAGGAGGATGTAGTCAGGGCGAGCGGGCTGATGAAGTCTGCGATGGCTTCGCTGAATTGTGTGCGTGGTCCCGGGGGTCTGTAGATGAGGGTGCCTCTGAGGGTGGTCTTGGGGTCGGTGTGTATCTGGAAGTGGAGGTGCTCGGTGGCGGTGAGGGTGTCGTCGGAGTTGGTCGTGATGCGGATGGTGTTTCTGTGGATGATGGCGATGCCTCCTCCGGTTTGGTTGGCGCGGTCCCTCCGGGTGATCTTGTAGCCATCCGGGATGGTTATGGCCATGTCGGGGGCTGAGGAGGCGTTCATCCACGTTTCCGTGAGGAAGGCGACGTCCGGCGATGTTCTGTCGAGGAGGTTCCAGAGTTCGACGGCGTGCCTGTGGACGGAGCGGGTGTTGAGCAGGATGCACTTGAGGTGGTTGTTGCTGGTGCCTGGTCTGGCGGGTGCGGTGCAGGTCCGGAGGCAGGTGAATTTGCAGGCTTTGCAGGTGAAGGGTCCGTGGGTGCGTTTCGGGGTGGCTCGGTGGCAGGCGGGGGACCGGCCGGTGTTGAGTGCGCGGAGGGTGGCGGCGGCGGCGTAGTTCCGTCGGGTTGGGTGGCAACGTCGAGGGCCAGGGGTCCTGGCGTTGGGCGCGGTCCAGGCACGGACGGGCGCAGGCAGGCTTGCCTTAGGCCCGCCCGCTGCGGTCGCTGCGCGGCCTCCATATAAGGGGGAGAGGGAGGGAGGAGCAGCTGGGAGGCGGGAGCGGAGCGGCCAATGGGAGGCGAGGGGGCGGGGCGGCGGGGGATGCGAGTGGCGGGAAAAAGAGAGTCACAGAAGGCAAGAGGGGCGGGGGGGAGAGGCGGGCACAGCGGCACAGCTAAACAAAGATAAAAACGGTGGTCACAAGTGGAAATGAGGGTGAGGTCAGAAACCAGCCAGAAATTACAGACAACAGGGGGCAGTGAAAACCGAGCAGCAGACCAGTCTGCAAGGCAGCAGACAACAGGAGCGGTAGCAGCGGTGCACAGGGGGTCTGCGCGGTGGCAGAGGGAGTGACCTGCCTGGTCACAGGGTCAAGGGTCTCTCCTCTCACCACCTCGCGGCCTCCATATGAGGGGGAGAGGGAGGGAGGAGCAGCTGGGAGGCGGGAGAGGGGCGGCCAATGGGAGGCGAGGGGGCGGGGCCACGGGGGATGCGAGCGGCGGGAAAAAGAGAGTCACAGAAGGCAAGAGGGGGCAGGGGGGTGAGAGGCGGGCACAGCGGCACAGCGAAACAAAGAAAAAAACAGGGGGCACAAGTGGAAATGAGGGTGAGGTCAGAAACCAGCCAGGAATTACAGACAACAGGGGGCAGTGAAAACCGAGCAGCAGACCAGTCTGCAAGGCAGCAGACAACAGGAGCGGTAGCAGCGGTGCACAGGGGGTCTGCGCGGTGGCAGAGACAGACTAAAACAAGCGAGTTTTCAGCTGTTCTATTAAATTAAATTCAGAAGAGATGGCTCTAAGTAAGAAAGGTAATTTGTTCCAGAGTTTAGAGGCGAGGAAAGAGAAAGAACCTCCCCCTTTCTGGATCTACGCACTTTGGGAAGTTTCTTCAAAAGCATGTTGGTGTTGCACGGTGCTCTGGTTGGATGATGATGGACAAGTCTGTCCCTCAAGAGGGTCCTGCATATAAAAGGATCTTTGTGTCATAATCAGTCATTTAAAAGGGATTCATTTTTGTACCAACAGCCATTAGAGTCTCTTCAAATGGGAGTAATTGATTGTCAGTGAGGAGAAATGTGGCCCTTATTTATGAGGTCCTTATGATGGAGCAGATTTCATCTGCAGTCAGGCATTATTTTATTATTGTGCTTCAGACAGACTGCATTTAAATTGCCATGCACATTTTGGTACAAGTTAAAAACATGGCACATGAAAAATATGAAAGTGAGGCCTATTCAGTCTGAAATACTTTTGCTGAATTAACATGTGTTTTTGCAATGTAGAGAAAAGTGGCCTTTTTAGCTTTGAAGATTAATAGAATATGTTTCTCTCTTTCCCAGCTCATCCCATATAATCTACATTCACTATTTCTGTCTTAATAGACTTTGACTTGTTGCATATTTTGATAAATATTTTCAGTTAATAACACCTCTTTTTATAATGTGTGCGAATTAATAATGCACAAACACTACACAGGGGGCTAAATGCTTTTAGCATGAAAAGCTATCTAAAACACTAAAGCATGTTGCTGTGTGCGCTGTATTAACTATGTGTGCTTTTAAATTTTACACTAAAGCATGAAAATGCTATGTTGCACATTTCACATTTATTTTGCATGTTGTCATAAATAATAGAAAAGCTGCTTTTCACTAATAGCTTGGCTAGGTAAACATTTATAAGGGGTATTAGTATGAGGGAGGGAAACATAATGGGCTGATTTACATGAAATTAATATTATCTTTGTGTTTGTTTTATTTTTGGGGCCTACACAAAACATGGCTGCCTGTGAATCCATCAAGGCAATGGCTTGCAATTTAATGAGAAGGGAGCATGCGCAGACTGTGGCAGCTTTCCTCATGACAAGAAGTGAAGGACATCTTGAACTGTAGATTCTTGTGACTGTGCCAATGAACCAGTTAGTTAAAAGTATCCATCTGATTGCGCTGAGAAGGGAAGGAAGAGAATTAGAATGAAACATTTTTCCTAGTAAATGTTGCAAATGTTTATAAATGTAGTTATTCATGTATGCTTCTTTTGTTAAAACTGGTAAAGTCAGGATTTTAGAATGAGTCAGGGAAGTGAGAACTCATGCCATCATGGCTGACCAATCACGTACAGGTTTTCCTGAAAGATGCTACATCTTTGTGTAGTCTGCCAATAATTAGAGTATAAAATAATGTCCTCTCTGGATGGGGGCTGGCTTTCTCAGCTCAGCTGGCTTCTAGGCTCATTAGGGGGTGTGTGAGCTCTTGAGAGAAGGAACAGATTAGGCCAGACATCCTATGGGTTAGGTACGAGATCGTCACGGGTGCATGGGTGTCCGAGGAGAGTCAGGGGGAGGTTACTTGCTTCCACGTCATATTTTGGCACTGCAGGCCACATTCCTTTGAGGCCTGTGAAGGGCGGGCTGTCTGCTCCTTGTTTCCTCTTTAGACACAGAAATGCACAGAGCAGCAACAGATAGAAAGGCTCTTTAGATTTAGATGCTAAACTTTAAGTTTATGCTTTGACTAATTAATTAGATCTGAAAAGATTTATTTGTCTTATGCATTTATTTCTCTTTATGGGAGATTTTTGCCAACTATTTAATTATTGATTAGCTTTGCAAGACTATTTTTTTAGAAACTCTTTAAGAATTTTGACTGATATTTTGCGCCACATTTTCTTTCCTACATGTAATGCTTATATGCATACTGTAATATGTTCTGTATTAATGCTATTTTTCCTGTTTTACAAATTCTGTAACCTGATTGATATTTTACTAATGAATAAAGGGTCAGAGAAAAACTTAACTTTTGACTAGAAAATAAAACCCTTTAAATACTCAACAACTCTCTTTATTGGCTTAAAAAATAATAATTGCATTTTTGACTGTTCAGGTTTATTTAAAGTCTCCTAAAGGTAATACATGGTGTGAAGGGCCCAACACCTTTTGAGCGGTAAATTAGAGGTAGCATGAGGGTTTTACATTGAGAAACTACCAGAAGAAATTACCGCCCCATCAGTTTTTGGTAATCAGAGGATGGTTATTATTGATTAGTTTGGTGATTAATGATTATTGATTTCACCATCAACTATTCAACTAATGGATCATTGACCTTAGGAGGGAAGAAAAATAATTACCCAAGTTAGATAAATGTCCAAGTCCTGATTCCTGACTCCAATGCTCAGAACCTGAAGACTGGCAAAGCAGTACTGGCAGGTGATGCAATAAGTGGTGTGAGTATCAATAGGGTTGTGAAATGTTGTTAATATGCTAGCATGTATTTTTGAAGTGTTGAAAATATTAAGTTTTTTTACTGTTGGTAAAATTTTGCTCATTTTGAATTTATGGTGTTATTGATTATATTGGTAATTTCATAGGACATACTTTTTTGGTTATTGATAACATGTTTTAACTCTTCATGTTAAGTTAGTGTCTTGTTCTATGTTGTCTGGAACACGCAGGTATGCACACCTGTGGAATCCCGGGAAGGAATAGCGGGTGGTAAATGGAAGCCACACTGCACTGAGGTTACTCGTCTGTTGGAATAATACTGAGAAGCTAGGTAGGGCTGGCAGTGTTAAATTAGAGACTATTTTCTGTGTGAGTGATTAATAGCAAAGAGTTTGCTGGTGAAACTTTGGTCTGATATCACCTAGAAAGGGTCACACCAAAGGAGTAGCACGTTCTTCTGAGCTTGATTGATAGCAAAAGGGTTGGCTGGTGAAACTTTGGCCTAAGATATATCCTGAAGGATAAGTCCAAAGGAGTAGCAGGTTCTTCTGAGCTTGATTGACAGCAAAAGGGTTCGCTGGTGAAACTTTAGACTAAGATATATCCTGAAGGATAAGTCCAAAGGAGTAGCAGGTTCTTCTGAGCTTGAGTGAAAGGTAAGCGGAAGGGATTTACCTGTAGTGTTTAAAGAGTAAACGGAAAGTCTTACTTTGTGAAGGGTAAGCGGAATGTGTTACTCGCAGTGAATATAAATCTATCCTTTATTTAGCACAACAGACAGAGTAGCAAATGTATTTATGTTGTTACTAATAGAGTTATTGATTAAGAAAATATTGCAGTAAGTTTTTGTGGAGGGTCAGTGGTAGGAGTGAAACTGACTAAAACTGAGACTGACAGCTTTGGAAAAAAGAAATTGCATTGAACTATTGCAAAAATGAAAATGTTTGAAGGTTTAAAGAAGCTGTTAGGAGGTAAAGTGAAAAATTCGTTTTTTATTGGTGATGCTCCTGGAGGAACACCTGTGCATTTTATGTCTACCAGTTTGGGACAAAACACATGTATGTGGGTTCACCAATGGTGCAAGATTACCGAAAAAGAAGGTGCTTTGAGGTTTCCAAAAGATGGTACTTTTGAATTGCAAATCATTGACAAATTAAGGGAAGTGTTATGTGAAATAAAGACACCATCTAAAGCTGCACAATTTGAGGCCTTAAGCATATGGGAAAAGACAGCAAGAGAGAAAGCAAGTGAGGATAAGAAGGTAAAGCACCAGATACAGGAGAAGAGAATTAATGAAGATAAAGAGCTTCAAATAAATATGATTCAGGGGATGAAATAATGGATGCATTGATAACTGAGTGTCCACCACTTTATGTGCTTCCCATGAAAAATACTGAAAATAGTTCACCAGTAAATACTACAGCGGCTACTGCTTCTGTTGAACAGAGAGAAATACAGATTGAGAGAACTGTGCAGACATGTTATATTAACCCATTACCTGTTGATTCAGCACTGACAGTGATACCTCCAGGTGTTACTGCTTCAAATGTGCCTGATTCAGTTCAAGAATTACAAACTGCAGATGCACAGATAATGCTTAGAAAAATTATGACTGTCCCAATTAATATGGTCCTTACTGAAAAGGTTCAAAGAGCTGCAGAATCAGTGATTTTGCAAGGGTTTATTTCAGAAACTCAGAATTCACAGATTGAACAGAAATTACCCCAAGCACTGAAACGTGAGGGAAACATGGTATTTACAACATCTGAAGCCCAGGATAAAATAAATATATTTGAAAATTGGATTTTTCAAACCTGCTCTGAGGAAGCAGCAGTAATTAAAAAGATAGAGAACATGGGAGAACATATTAACACAGGCCCTGAAAAAGAGAAACAGCTTAGTGTTTTACATTCAACATTTGAACATGAAGAAATTAACAGT
Organism: Lissotriton helveticus; assembly: GCF_964261635.1. NCBI lineage: Eukaryota > Metazoa > Chordata > Amphibia > Caudata > Salamandridae > Lissotriton > Lissotriton helveticus. The sequence goes on from NC_136065.1 coordinate 1,916,235,656, forward strand.
CCTTGCTGTTTAAATAATGAAAATGTGAACCAGTGTCAGGAAAAAGAATTCATTTCCCTGAGTAAGGAAACATCTGTATGTGCATTAACTACACATAATGGACTGACAGATTTGGCTCAAAATTATGAAACTGATGGTTCAGGAAGTTTTTCATTTCAGAAAAGTGTCAGGGTACACATGGATGATGAAGCAAATGAGAAAATGTGTTCTTCAGGAATGCATTTGCACATTGCAGAAATAAAATACATTTTCAAATGCAATGGGTTTGAGAAATTAGGAGACAAATGGGCAAGAAAACATGAGAAGAAAAAGAAACCACCAGACCTAGCAAGGAAACTGGATAAGGAAAAGAAGCCACCAGATCTAGGTGAGAAAAATAATAAACAGAATGCTGGAGAGGCTTTTGCTTACTCATTGAGAGAAAAGGTGGGAGAAATGTATGTGCATATGCCACAGAATAAAAGTGAACTTGCAGCATTTCTGAACATAATCCCACAATTGAGAGACAAAAGTATGCTATGGTACCCACAATTTGATGGATTTGTTGAAATTTTAAAAGAGTTGTGCATTAATTTGGAAATGTTCTTTTATATTGCCATGCTGACTAAATTGTGGTTTGAATCTAAAGTTGTTGTTCAAGGGCCCGGTGAGGAGACAGTGAAAAGGGTTTCCATGAATGCACCATCATTTTCTGTTGTTATGGAGGAAAATATAGCAGTGAGTACTTTCCTGAAGGGCAGAGTGCCAGCAAAGGATGTTGATTGGGTACAGATTAAAAGAACACAGGATGGAAGTAAAGGTGTTTTGGTTTGTGCAAATTCAGGTATGGATGTTGTACTGCTGGAAAATGTGTCCTTTTGCCATCTTTATAACAGATTTGAGCATTGGAAGAAGAAAAATAAATTTAAACATGCTGCACAAAAACATGGAGAAATGCAGGTGCAAAATATGCCAGTTAAGAAAATGCAAATGTCAGTTCAGAAACAGGTACTTATGGCAGGAATTTTTCAAGCACAGATGGTCCCACAAAATATGGAAAATGCTAAAATTAATTTAAATAAGTTGTCCAGAGCAAATGTGAATTATTTCCAGAGACAAAATCAGAACCCAGTCCAACAGGTTGCTGTGTTTGAATATGAGAGTTTTAACACTCACAATTCTGAATTTACCAATTCCATTGTGAAGGCAGTGGAAAGTCCAGATTTAGTTGCAGGAGTTTTAAACAAAGAAATTACAAACCCAGTTTTAGAAAAAGTTGCCCCAAAATTAGGCCCATATGAGGAAGATTGCAAAACTGTTGTCTGTGACTCAGGCCTACCAGGAAAACAATTGTTTTGCAAATCAAGCAGCACAGATTACTGTACACCAGATAATGTTCTTTTTCAGATTCCTGATGAGGATGTACATTTTAAAATGGCCCAACAAGAGACAGCTATAGCATTATTTTCAGAAAAGACAGTTGAAAAATTACCTTCTGGTTTGGAAAAAATAATAAACACAGAAATAAGAGAGTTCACAGAGAAGGATGACAGATTAATAACATGTGCGGAACATGTCTTATTAAAATTTGAACCAGATGACATGTATTCAGGAATACAATCAGTTGCAGGAATTTTATCAATTAAAGGATTTTTGATGGAATTGATTAGAAGTTTGTGTAACTTTCTGATCATAGGTTCAGAGAAAATAAATGAAAATAACAGAATAGTGCAGGAGATTAAAAGCATATTTTTTCCAAGTTGTCCTGTGGTACCGAATCCAGCCTATATATTTTTTCACATTCCATGTGGTGAAGAATGGCTTATTTTTATTGATTTTTGCAAAGTTCATGTCACAGTGCCATTGGATGAGAATAGTCAGGAGTACTGTCAAAAAGAAGATGAATACCTGGGACACAAAATTGGAAAGGGAGGTAGAAAGGTGTCACCAGAGAAGGTGGAAATGATTTCTAAGAAAAATCCACCTCAAATTCTGAAAGAAGTCAGGACATTTTTGGGAATGGTTAGCTGCTGTAGAGAGTGGTTACTAAACCTTTCCCTAGTGGCTCAGCCTTTACTGAGGCTGACACACTCAGGTGTGTCTGATCCGCTTCTATTGGACAACAATTGCACAAAAGCATTCCTAGAGTTGAAAGAGAAAAAATGTTGCGCCCCAGCACTAGGAATGAAAGTTTATTTGAAAGAAAATACACCAATTTGCAGTGAGAGGGAGGGCTGCGCTTTCTCATTGCCTATTGAAAAAGATGACTGTGTTCAAAGGTCTATGATGTATTGCCCAATGACCTTTGACCCAAACTTCACAGAAATGTCAGCAAATGAATTGGATTGTGATGAAACTGAATATGAGTGTCTAAATATCATGAAAATATGCATAAAGCCAAATTCAGACTTTAAGGATGAACGTCTGAGTCAGCCCAACAATGTCCATTTTGTAGATGGCCCATGTTTGAAAGGTGACACATTAAAAGCAGCACATGCTGTGCTCCTTATACATTATGTTGTCAAAGCTTCATGGCTTTTAGTAATTACCCCAGCCCAAAATTCGAAATTGATTGCCCATACCATAACATGCAGTATATCTGCTCAATTGAGAGTCACTGTTGTCATGGGAGAGAGAAATGCTAATTCAGTTGCACAAATTTGTGTTCTGTTAGCACATACATTCAATAGAATCTTCACAGTTGAATTAAAAGAGGCTCAAGAAAATGTTTTTGAAGCAGCACAACAGGGTTGTATCAGAACTATTTTTGAAAAAAATGACAACTGCAAAGTGACAAATGTGTTATTGCAAAGACTGATGCCCAGGTATAGATTGCCAGTTTCTCTGAAATCAGATCAGAATGTGATCTCAAAGATAATGAGTGCAGAACAACAGATTGGACAAGGAGTGGATTGTAGCTATCTGCCTGAAGTGTCAAGCATAATAAAGCAGCACAATGGCAGCACAGAGTTAACTTTTGCAAAAGACTGTGTTTCAGCAACACCAAAGTGGCTTGAAAATACATATGCAAATGCACTTGCGGAAAACACTGATGAGAACACTAGCCATTGCTGTGTAGGTCTGGTTGATGTACAGTGTGCAGTTTCTCACCAGATTGCAGCTCCTACACAAGATCTGCATAATGGATGGTGCAACGGCTTTGGTCTGAGAGATGCTGTTGTGAAACATCTGAATCTGATCAAAGTGAAAATAAGAGTGAAAGGCCTTGGTTGAAAAAGTGCAAAGGATTGATGGTGCTCTGTCAGAGTTTCTCAGCACCTAAGTAGTCTAATTTGCATGGAAAAAGGTACAGAATGCCACGCTGTATGAGCCATACACCCTTGAGTCATGAACAGCGCTGGGATGCCCGAGGGTAACCGCGCGCTATACAAGATTCCAAATAATAATAATAATACTGATGGCAAGCTGATGACAATGAGCAAAGAAATGCTGAAACTGTCCTGTTGAATTCCTTTTTTATTATTTTAGTTACTTGTTTTAAAGAAGACTAACTGTTCCAAGAAGCTACTTACAGATCTCTGCACTAAAACATTTGAGCTTGGCTATATATGATCTGATTACAGACCAAACTTGTATTTGCCTTAGAAATAGAAGTAACATTGTTATATGCTCAGCTTTTGCAATTTATAAATGTTTACCTAGCCAAGCTATTAGTGAAAAGCAGCTTTTCTATTATTTATGATGACAACATGCAAAATAAATGTGAAATGTGCAACATAGCATTTTCATGCTTTAGTGTAAAATTTAAAAGCACGCATAGTTAATACAGCGCACACAGCAACATGCTTTAGTGTTTTAGATAGCTTTTCATGCAAAAAGCATTTAGCCCCCTGTGTAGTGTTTGTGCATTATTAATTCACACACATTATAAAAAGAGGTGTTATTAACTGAAAATATTTATCAAAATATGCAACAAGTCAAAGTCTATTAAGACAGAAATAGTGAATGTAGATTATATGGGATGAGCTGGGAAAGAGAGAAATATATTCTATTAATCTTCAAAGCTAAAAAGGCCACTTTTCTCTACATTGCAAAAACACATGTTAATTCAGCAAAAGTATTTCAGACTGAATAGGCCTCACTTTCATATTTTTCATGTGCCATGTTTTTAACTTGCACCAAAATGTGCATGGCAATTTAAATGCAGTCTGTCTGAAGCACAATAATAAAATAATGCCTAACTGCAGATGAAATCTGCTCCATCACTTACGCCGCCAGTGTGTCACTTTTTGTGATGCTGCAGCGGCATAAAAAACACACCATACTGTGCCATATTTACAAAGTGACGCATCAGGTATAAGATATGAAGGGTTGGCTTACCGACACAGGAAAGCCAGGTAGAAGTGATGCAGTGAAATCGATGATATTTCACTGTGACACTTCTATGCCATCAGTGCATCAAATCCTTATGCCAGCTTGAAGCAGGCAGAAGGGGTAATGCTGTGCCTTTCACTTGGGGCTTGCCCCATTCGAAATGACGCACTACTGGAGCTGCATCTGTTTTCAGACACACTCCAGCAAATCGACAATTTTGTGCCTACAGATACGTCAGGCATTCTGACGTATCTGTAAATCCTTGCAACAATGAGCACCATACAGTAAATATGGCACATCCATGGTGTCAGAAGGATGGCACTATGGAAAGTGTTGCATCGCTGATTTCCCGCAGCGATGCAACACTTTTCATAAATGAGGCCCTGAGTTATTAGCCTGATTGCCGTATTTTGAGCCCCCTAAAGCAGAGTTCTTCAATCTAGGGGGTTCGACACCATCTCAGGGGGGGCGCGCACTCCACCCTAAAATCTTATCTTTGTTGTTTTACACTGTCCCCTGCATCTCAAGTCTTCACCCATTTCAAATGAGAATTGTTTTCCATTAGAGAACTCTGGTAACAGAGGGTCGGAGGGGGGAGGGCGGGGGAAGTCATGGGGCACGATGTGTCCATGCTTTTGTCTGTTAAGAGCTAACAGTTCACGGTCCCAGGAGGGGGTTAATTGGTAAAGCTGAAGTGCTTCAGCTGCAGTGGGAGGCAAGAAGTCTCCTCTGCTAAAACCGAAAGCAAACGAACAGACAGTCCTGGTCCTTCGTTGATGTCTTAGCAGAGGAGACTCCTTGCCTCCCACTGCAGCTGAAATGACTGATACTTTCTTTCAGTTTTAGCAAAGGAGACATCCTAGCAAAGGAGACATCCTGCCTCCCACTGCAGCTGATGCATTTTAGCTCTACCATTTTAACCCTGTCCTGGGAGGGTTAGCTCTTAGCTGAAAGGAGACAAAGTTTCTTTTAAAATTACACAGGCAGACGTGCAACGCCACAGGGCTAAAAGGGCTTCAAGTTGCCAAAAGAAAAATGCCAGCCAGCCATGTGTTGTTTAAACAGCCTGCAAATTGCTAGTCTTGACACTGAACATGGTTATAAATAAAGAAGTATGTATTCATTTGTAATGTAACTTTTATGCCTTTGTTCCCTTTTATTATCAGTCATGGATCATTCAGGCAAGCCCTAAAACACAAGCAAAAGAGCTTTCTATTTATATTTGCTGTTCAAAGTATGCACAGACACGTGCTGACAATATAGCTTTAGGTGACTGCTTACTTTTGTACGGCCTGGGACATCAAAATAATGAGCTGGCATCCCTAATCATAAAACTGGAAGTCTGTTGCAAGATCAGCACATTTATTTTCCCCACCCTGATCCCCGGTTAATGCTATAATAGCAATAGTTTAACATATATCTGAAACCCTACACCACCCTCAATAACCTGCTGAGTTACTTCAAATGTCTGGGATGCGCCTTGCATTCAGACAACTCGCTCCTCATTCTCGCCCTTCACTTATACGCTTACCCTGCAGACACAGGAATCACAATGCCCTCACACTAATTCCGATGCCCTCACACTAGTCACCCGCTCACCCTGCATTCACAGTGATCACTCTGCACTCACAGTGCACTTGCGCTGTTCACCCTGTACCTCACTCTGCAGTCACACATGCAACTACTCAACCTGCATTCATGTGACACTTCACTCACCTGTCCCCCTCACTGCTCAATCTGCAGTCTGACTCAAATAAGCCCATCACTAACCATACATTCATTCGTCCCACTCTGCACTTACATCTGCACGCAAATTCATGTGGTCAGCTCACTCACCCTGCAGTCACTCCTCTTACCCTACTCTCACACTGCCGCATGGCTCACCGTGCACTTACATGGGTACTCCTGCCACCCACACAGGAGAGAGGTTTAATGTGCCTGCTATCAAAAAGCTGAGTGTGTGTAAACAATGAGTAGTGCTATTAAAAAAATTCAATGTTTGCCAGAAAGGTGCTTTAGAGAGATGAGGTGCATTGTTGGTGAGTGGTAGTGAGGACATTCATGGAGAAGGAGGAAATGGGTTAGGGGTGCCAAAACAGACTGTTGCCCTGTGTGCGACCAGTGCTAGGGCCAGCCATGGCTGGGAGTATTAGCCTCCACCCGAAGTTCGGGTCTAGTTGTGCCCCTGTACAAAAGTATGGGCATGTTGTGCCCCATCAAGGTTTCGTCCTAATTTACAAAAGGACACATTTATACGCACTGCAATACAGCCCTTCAGGGGACCTCTTGATAGAGGCATCTCTCTTTTTGCCCTGATTGCCTGGAATAATTCCTAAACAGATTCTTGTAAATACCATTTTGTTTCATTTCATTTTAATGTGATTAATGTGAGAGGCTAATACTATTTGCAGAGAAATGTGTTTGCTTCATGCAACAACCATAAAAAAGTTTATTTTAGATCAACACGGGTCCTCACATATGAGAAATTGATGAATATTGTAGATATTATTTGCTATAAAATCAGTGGACTGCTGCTTTGTTACAACAGTGAAAACACACATCACCATCTCTGAATATTAGATGTAAATACTTTTTGAAATTCGACCATAGTGCCAGTGCAACGTTAGTAGCCTTTCTAAAGAGGGTATGGCAGAGATGAAAGTGAATCATTTAAACTCAAAGCTGTTCTGAACAGGGGCCCCCAAAATAGTTTTGGCCCAGGGTACCCAACATTTTTAACATGTCCCTGCCACCACAAAGTCTGTCAGACAACATTGCTCTGAAGTAAAATAGGCAACATCATTCATTTATTATCAGTTCTATATTTTTTAAACATAATCCCGACGTGTCCTAAACTCCCACTGCTTCAGGCAAGCAACTTATCGTGCCACTAAGGAATTTTCAATTAGGTGTTCGTTCAGCGCCCTCTCTGTGGACCTTAACATTTGTCTTTGGATCAATAACTGGTTGGTGGGCAATTATTAGGGGTGGGCGGAATATGCGTAATCGCGTTACGTAAATCTCCGCAAAACTGTAAAAATTCTCCGCGAACATGCAGAAATTCAGCGAACACCCAGAATTGCTTGTTCAAGATGCTTTTTTACCGTTTGCAATTGCTGTTTGCGTGCTCGGGGGGAAATATCTCGCGAACACGTATTTGAGAACGCGAGCAAGCAAAAAAATTTGTGAAGTTGCAGAACGCACAATTTTGGGCAATTTTGCGTTCTCCGCGGAATGCGAAATTACCCAAATTCCGCAAACGGAACGGAATTTACCGCCCAGGCCTAGCAATTATCCCATTATAAAGCGGCCAAAATGTTTGTTAATGATTTCTAAAGAAGAATTGTTTCTCGTGTACCAACTCTGAGCTAGGGTGTGCTCGAAAAATCTGATATTACTGCTTCCTTTACAGTCACTGTTTTGGCTGAAAATGTCTGCAGAACATTCAACTTTGAGAGAAACTGCTAACAAAACTCTCTTGCCTTTCAGCTCATCCTATTAATGTGAGATTGCGTTCTCAGCACTTGCTGTATTAAAGACCTAGGGCCAGATGTAGGTAGCCCAATACCGGTCGGTAGCGGCCGAAATTACTGATTTTCGGCCGTTACCGACCGGTATTGGGCATTTGGGATGTAGGGGACCCAAAAACATCCGAATCGGTCAATTTACCGAATCGGTAAAGTTTCCGAATCGGAAACTTTACCAATTCGGAAAAATTACCGATTCGGTAAATTTTCCCAATCGGAAACTTTACCGATTCGGTAAATTTACCATATCGGAAATTATTAAATGGAAAAAATTAATTTCGAGATGTAGGTAACCTTTTAAAATATCGAATTTGCATGAAATTCGGTCTTTAAGAGTGGGTATTTACCATGGATTGAAATCCGGTGGTAACCAGGTGCAGGCTATAAAAAAGGCCCTAAAATGCAACAGTTTCACCAGAATGGCGGCATTCTATGTCATTGCGAAGCGGCTACGGCTACAGGCAGAAGGAGAGAGGGTCTGGAGGAGGGAGGAGCAGGTGTACAGGCAGAGGATCACTCTATTCCAGCTAACTGAGCCAGAGATCCTACAAAGGTACAGGCTGGCCCCCCAAACTATCCTGGACCTTATCAGGGACCTCCACCCACTGTTGGACCATCCAACCCAAAGGCCGCACGCCATCCCACCCCATGTGCAGGTGCTGTGCAGCCTAAACCTGCTTGCATCACTACATTAGTTTCCCTGCAACGCATGCAGAACTGCTCAGGACAAAGACAGACTTTTATCAGATGGCGCATTTCCCAAACATCATTGGCTGTATTGATGGTACCCACATACCAATATGCCCACCTGCTGCCACATAGTACATTTATCGGAACAGGAAGTCCACCCACACCATAAATATACAGGTGATCTGTGATTCCAAGTACATGATCACTGACATAGTAGCCAAATTCCCTGGGAGTACCCACGACTCTTACATCTTCCAAAATAGTGGGATCTACGCACGCCTGACAGCGTGGGAATTCGGCGAAGGATACTTGCTAGGTAACACACTGTGTGAATCTCCCTTGATACGTATTGCAGATGGATGTGTGTGTGTGCATGTGAGTAATGTTTTTTCTTCTTACAATTAGGGTACAGTGCATATGCCCTCCGGTCCTTCATCCTCACACCCTACCTCAACCCTACAACACCAAGCCAGAGGAGATACAACAGGGCACACAAAACAACCCAAAATATTGTGGAGCGCACCTTTGGTATGTGGAAGAGCAGGTTTCGCTGCCTACATAAGAGTGGAGGGGCCCGCCAGTACACACCAATCACCTGCTTCAAAATGATTGCAGCCTGTGCCATGCTGCACAACCTTGCGGTCAAGAAGGGCACCGAAGTGGATATCTCTGATTATGAGGCCCATGATGACGAGGAAGCAGTGCCTGAACCACACACATCTGGAGGTGCAACACCAACTGATGGCAGACACAGACGGGAAGAGATCACACGCAACTTCTTTTAAGTAAGTAAAGAGACACAGACAGGTGGAGTATGCACCCAATGTGGTTTAATTGTGTAATGACGTAGTTTTCTAAAGCACAAATGTGCAACAAAAAGCATTTAACTTCAATGATGTCAGTCCTGGTTCACTTCACCATGAACTGTAATAGTCATTTTTGTCCTCGCTACCCAGTGCCACTTGTATGGTGCTCACCGTGCTCACTTTCTTGCTGGCCTGTGGCTTCAGTGTGGCGCCTGCGGCTCCTCCTTGTCTCTGGGACAAGGGAGCTTGCCATGCTGCTCCTGATTGTGCTCTCCTCACTCACAGGCACATCCAGAGCAGCTGTCTGTGCAGTTTGGGCTTTTAACAGCGCCTCAAGAGCACTGGTTATCCTGCCCATGCCCCCTAGTGACCTCATTGCTGTTTTGTGTCATAGCCTCCTGCATGTTACTGCTTCTCCTGCATAGCAGGGATGTGGCAGAGGGCAGGCGGTTGACCGCTTTATTTTGGCCATGAGCACGCTGCCTTTCCTTGCGCCTTGACTCAAAATCAGTGTCTAGTTTGGTGCATAGCAGCTGCACCGATTGGCTCATTTCGCGCATCCCTGCTGCCATCTCTTTGTTCACTTCTACAAGCTCCCTGATGCCCTTTCCTATGTCTCCTATGTTATTGTTCAGGGACCTCATTTGGCGTTGGCATGACTGGATGGCTCTTCCATGCATCCTCTGGATTCTCACCATGCTCCCCTCCAGGCCACGGAACACACTTGGACCCTCCACAGGTGCATCTGCTGGCCTTTCTACGACTCTGCGGCGTCTTGCACCAGTATGGCCCACCCCTGCACTGGAGTGCAGTGTGCCAGAGCTAACATCCACAGGCAAGTTGTGCGTTTCGTCCCCCTCCATGTCAGCTGCTGATCACTCCATTTCTAGAAGTGGGGCCACAACATGCCTCCTGCTTGGTTGTGATGCAGGTGTTGTGTCATGCTGTGATGCTGGCATTTCTGGGGAGGACAGCAACAGAGGGGATTGAGATCTGCGAGGGGACGCCTGCAACTCTGGAGCCATTTCTGAGTCTTGTGCAGGAGGATGGCTACTTGGTGCACCTGTGTCCTGTGGTTCGTTCTGGGTAGTTGGACCTGGCTCCTGACTCTCCTCCCTCTCTGGTGGTGTGTCTTCAGTCTCCTGCGAACGCCTGCGAGACGTTTCACCTGTGGACATATGAGCGTACATTAGCTAAGCGCTACTGTCTCACAGTCACTACAATTAAATATTTCTCACTTTAGCTTTATTCTCTCTGCAATCATTTCCCTAACTTGGTGGTTGCTGTGCTGTATGACATGTTCTTACATTTCCTGACTACATATACCATGATGCATTGCTCCTGTATAGTGCTAGCAGTACTGGACTGGGGTTCACTTGGCCACAAAGGGTACAGGTAAGGATGATGGTATGGGGGGGAATGCTGTGCATTTGTCTTACCTTTTTTGCTTGCAGCTCTGGCTGAGCTGTCTACTTCTCCCAGTCCGTAGACGCTGTCTGGTTCAATGGTTGAGGCCACTATCTCCTCCAGGTCAGTAAGGGGGGGGTGCTGGGTTCTTGCCTCCGCCAGTTTTTGTTGGCTGCTTGTGGTGGTCAGCCAATTGTTTTTTGGTTTGGCTCCTGAGGTCGTAGAATCGCTTTTTCAGGTCCTCTGTGTCTCTGGTAGTCACCCCAACTGCATTAACTTTGTCTAGTATGTCCAGCCAGAGTTTCCTTTTGGCAGATTCTGCCACAGTGAGGGACTGCCTGCCAAACAGTTTTTGGTGCACCTTCACCACCTCCTCAACAAGGACTTGCAGCTCCATGCTGCTGAATTTGAGTTTCCTCCTCCTCTCTGGCTGCTCTTTTTCTTTGCTGCTTGCCATTTTGCAGTTTTAAAAGTGCTCAAAACTATTTTTGCTGCTCAGGGACTCAGCTCAGCTCCAACTGCCTTTCCAGAAGCTTCTAATTAGTTGCAGCTGCCTGTGTAGCCATTTCCTGGTAGGGAGGGGGAGGGTGGTAGCACCCGATTGGCTGCCTACTTAAGTTTCACTTTTGTTTGCTTTCCGATTCGGATTTTACCGAGTCCGTATTTACCGAATCGGTATTTCCTATTCATTCCTATGGGCCAAAAGGCCCATAGGAATGAATGGGGAATACCGAAACAGTAAATACAGAATCGGTAAATACCGATTCGGTAATTTCCGATTGTCCGATTCCGAATTTTACCGAATCGGTATTTTTTACTGATTTTTTATCTACTTACCATTTACCGATTCTAAAATACCGATTCGGTAAAATTCGGTATTTTAGAATCGGTAAAATCGGATTACCTACATCTGGCCCTAAGTACAGTTCAAGACTGGATGAGGAGCACAACCTGAGTATGGCAGTAGCAAAAATCCATCCACAGATGAGGTGAAAAACAGGCACACCCGTCACATTTATGTTGGTTGTGTTATTATTAATCTATGTCATGTGTAAAACAATGCATCCTAGGAAAAACTATTTGCGCACATTTTATCTTGGAATATTGTGTTTTGAGCTGTGTAATAAACCTCTGTCATTTCACCACACCCACTCACAAACCTGCAGTTTACTAAACACTCTTATTGTGTAGAACATTATTTGCCAGATATTGTCCGTGATATGAGCGTGGCGGTCCATTATGTAGTGTACCAGATTCCAGGAATTTCTGTCAGGTGGTGGGGGGCCCAACATCTAAACAAATTCAGCAGGAGGGGCTCAACCTACAAAAATTTGAAGACCTCTGCCCTAAAGTGATCGAATCAGGCTGAGGGCAAGATGTTAAGTACTGGCACAATCCAGCCTGGTTGAGATCAAAGAAAGAACAATGGTTTGAGGGTATAATCAGGAACCATATCCAGATTTTTCTTCAAAGATCGTAAGAGAGCAAAACATGTGTCAGTTACTGTCAATACTTGTGGGCAGAAGGAGAGATCTTAATCAAATGTAATCCCCAAATTCCTTGCTTTCGTATTATGAGAGGGTGACGCACCTGATTTCATAAGCAACTATAGAGCAAGGTGACAAAGATCTGCCTAAAAAGAGGATTTCAGGTTTCTCCAAGCTTCAAAGAACTTGGTTTGTTCCAACTCACCACTCTATTGAGACAGTCTTTACAAGCTCCTCGCCAGCTTTTTGGGAAGAAATTATGAGCTGAGTGTCATTGGCGAACGACACCACTTTGAAGCCAAAACGACTGGATAATGGGCAAAAGGGGAGCCATATGTACATCAAATAACATTGGTCTTATTGAAGAGCCCTACTGTTTCTAAGTGGGTTGGTAGCCAAAACAAACGGAACAGATGAATCCTCTAGCATCTGTCCAACAGAAATGACTGGAGCATGCACAGTGCTGAAACATAATTTATCATTTCCATAAAAGGTCTAGGAGGATGGTATGAGAAACAGTGTTGAACGCCACTGATATATCTAATTCAACCAATATGGCTGATTGACCTTGATCCACTTCCATCTAGATGAAGTCTGAGCTGAATCTGTGCTGTACCCTGGTTAAAAGACTGGCTGGGGGCTGTTCAGTAGATCACTATCTTCAAGGTAAAGCAAATGCTTTTTGCTCATCATTTTCTACACTATTTTGGAAACAGCCAGGAAGAGCAATAAATGCCTGAAATTACCCAAATTTGTATGGCCAGCATTTTGTTTTATTAGAAAAGGTACTTAATCAGCAGCCCAGAGAGGTTAATTAATCAGGTTATTCAGAGTAAGATTGACTACCTGTAGGGCTTTAGTGAAAATATACGAAGGAAAATGATATGAAGGGGAGCCAGAACAGTGACTGATTTATCCATAGAGATAAAATTAAGCTCTGCTAAAGACTGACCTGTTAAAAGGATAGCCTTGTGGTAGCTTAGATGTATTTCTCTACACTAGCCAACTTCAGGCCTGGGATACACATGCAGAGTATCTGTACCAAACCCACTCAGAGCACAATCTGCTAGTCCTACCAGTTCATAGGGGGGAACCATGAGAACGCATCCCCACTTGAAGACTTCAGGGGTTGTATTACGAAAGTGCCCGGAGGCCTAACAGCCTTTTAAAAGGTGCGCCCAGAGCAAACAATGAAATTTCACCATATTAGCATGCATGTGCTCCCCCCAGGGCCGCTGCGAAGTTGCCTTGAGGGCAGCGCATTCCTGTAGAAAAAGGAAGCAGCTGCTTTAAATCCGCACTGTGCTTTCCCAGTGCAGGCAACACTCGCCTGCAAGGAGATGTCTGGGGGGTCATTGGACCTCCTTTCCACCCTCCAGAAGGCTGCAATCGGGGTGCGCTGAGAGTGTGCCACTCTTATGATAGCACACTGTGCGCCTCGTGAGTTCTTCTTTGTATCTGCGCCCGCATCGTAATACGGCATGGGCACAGAAGCAAAGGCATTCCCTCATTTGCAGGTGGCACATCCCCTGCAAATGAGGGAATGCCCTCTGAAGATGGCGCTGGCACTTTATGTGCACCAGTGCTATCTTTTTTACAGAAGGTGCCGCACAATAATCTGCAACCCCGTCTGTGATACCAAAGTGCCCCGGGGCGCGCAAAGTGGGCGCAAACACTGGTTGCGCTCCCGGGGTTCTTGTAAAATACAGCCCCAGATGTGCTTAGAGCGTGGAATGAGTTAAGTAGGAGAAGAGACGAAAAAGGGATGAACACATAGACAGCGCACAAGAAAGGAGCATAAGAAATAAAATATTGGGATGCATTACACAGCGGGAACAGGGGGCACGGGCCAAGAATTAGGGAATCGCTGAGGCTGTGGGGAGACCAGACACTCTGCCAGAAGCATAGGATGGAAATTGTGGCCTGGACTGTGACGCACCCAATGCGATACGTACAGTGGGCCGGGGCACATTGTCATTTGTGAGGTAGATAGACATTACACGGTATACCTCCCCGTTCAGACACACCAGACAACAGTGCCATTGTTGGTTCGGAGTTCCCCTATAAGCTAACAGGTGGATGGTCATCCCTTCAGTCAGAGATGTTATGAACTTGGCTGCGATGTGGAAAGTGTGGGTGGTTGAATAGTACCCATGGAAAATCTGCACTGATTTTCGTTTTGAGTTCTAAATATCCGCCCCATGGTACAAGTATCGAGGACAACTGTTGCGCGCTCCATCCAGTTATTTGCTGTCTTGTTGTACCAATGTTCATGCTAAACTCAATGAAATGTGTTTAGAAATGATTATGTCATTTTAGGTCAACCACCATCTAAAGTGGGGCGATATATTTTATCTGTAAAGGCATGTCAACTGGTGAGCAACCAAAAGACAGGCTGATAAATGTAATTTCAAAATGACAAGAACATGTGTATTCCAGAGTTACATACTTGTCAACAACTCCTCTGTTGATCTTAGATCGAGTGTGCCATTTGCTTTAGCAGAGGGACTGGTAACGGCCTGAGAGATGGCAGAATAGAAAGAAACGTGTGCACTGTCAGACAAGATAAAATTAACACACAAAATAAAATCACCCTGGAGTAATAGTTGACTTAAAGAACTAAGGAGTTAGGATATATAATCCAAAATAACGTAATTGAACTTGGCGTAAATAGTATTTTAGAGAGGATAGTGGAGTCCGACAGTTTGACACATTTAACAGCTTAAATTGTGAACTATAAATGTCACCATTGCCATCTGAGAGAGTGGTCACTCCACCAATAAACACCTCCAATGCTGTCCATGATCTGGTCATTTTTGCAAAATTTGGTGGATCAGGAATAATCTTAGCGATAGCAGAGCAGACCCGCAGCCAAATTTGAGTGATAGCAAAAAGATCAAGACCAAATTCAAAGAATATATGTAAAACATGTAAGGAATTAGTGGTCAATGGGAAGCATGAGCTGGAAACAGATGGAGAAAGAATAAAGAGGATAATTCATACGTTGGAGGATGCCATATGAAAGCAGATAACCTGACTGACAGCCTTGGGGTTACCCCATCCCATTTAGAGTTGGGAGCACTGCAGGGTTTCTTCTGGTGGAGCCTCAGTCAGCTCAGGCAGCAGAAACCCTTGACATGATGATCTGTCTGTCACTAGACACATTTACTAAAAAACTTTGGAGCGCTGTGTTATGCCATGCAATAGATGCAATTACCACAAAGTGAGCAATTGCCATTTTGCATTACACCATTTGATTAATGCTTCACAAAGGAAAGGAAAAAAACATAAACAATGACATTTACAATGCCAATAGCTAAAAATATTTTGATTGCGAGACCTATTGCCTTGTAAATGCTTGTTTCAATCAGCGTCCCTACTTCTGGAACTCCCTTCAGAATGTGCCACTGTTTATATAACAACTTAATGACCTCATGGTGCTTTATTTTAGAGTAGATGGTGATGAAGGATAAGAGGTCCCTGACTTCTGTTTGGGGTTTAACCTTTAGTGTGTTGGCCCTTTCTGTACTTCTGACAGATTCATTTTTAGTTATCTAATTAGAGGGAATGTGTTGTGCTGGTACACACAGTATTCTGCTACATACAGCCACAGCTCCTGAGAGTGGAGCTGGTCCTATCCTAGCCTCGAGTTGCCATTATCTGTCTATCTAATTGAGCGAATGAGTGTGCTAAGTGCTAACACTCATACAAAGCACAACAATGTTCGGGTCACCTCTAGGGCTCTGTATTGAGTATTATCTATCCAGCACTATAGCAAGGGGGGTAGTCTAGGGGCTTTGGTTGTTAGGTGTTCTGAAGGCAGAGCTCATCCTTTGCAGCTGTCCTCTGAAGAAACTACATCCTCTGAATGGAGTCCCATAGGGGCACTGATGCAATTCACTTGTTTCAGGATGTCTTTTTAACTGGATGATGCATCCAAGAACTGATCAATCGGGGGACAAAGGTCAAGCACCAGATTTGTCCTGGTTTGAAGAATTAGCCCCATGTGAGTCAAATAAAACCCACCTGTAACAAGGTGACAAGCCGCTTCTACAATCAGGGCAAGAGTGAGTGCGGTTGCCACATAGTTCATTCCAATGTAAAGTGAAAGGGGTGGGTATGTATGCTGAACGTTTGCACATCCAGCAATGCGAGTTTGATATCCAAGACAACGTTTGTTTGTTCACAACAGGGGGGCAGACGTTTTTGTTATTGTTAAAACAGCTAAATAGTTATTGTACGTGTATAACCAAGCCAAACCCAAATAATAGTCCAAGATGTCCCAGTCTGCAGGAAGATGAACCACCATGAGTGGAGGCTGTTTGGTCTATGATAACTCAGTATACCTGCCCTGCCTACGACCAAGTTTTACCTGCCTTCGGTTGTCGATGTGACAGCTCGGCATTGATGGGACTGCAAAATTGTGGTCCACGTAGGGCCGGACTGGGAACTACAACCGGCCCTGGCAAAGTGCTCGGCCGGCCCCCCTCCCCACTCGGGGGGCGGGGGGGCGAGGGGGGTTGGAGGTGCCACCGAGCTCTTTGCCAGGGCCGGTTTTCGGCCGATTTTGGTACAGGGACGATTTTGCAGCTATGCTGCAAAAACGGCCCTGTAACAAAAACGGCCCCCTTGGGCCCAAAACCGGGCCCCACCCGTGCGGCGTACTGGGGTTTGCCCAGTGCCCGCTATGGCCAGTACGGCCCTGGGTCCACACCCCCGGGAATATCTGTAAACATACTTTATGTCACAGCTCACAGAGAGGGTTGACTTCGGAACGAGGTTCGAGTCTCGGCGTCGCTTCAACATCCTGTGATTCAGGAAAATTCACTTAATTTCCCTGTGTCTACCAAAAAAAAAATATATATAATAATGAACAAAATATCCTTGAGTAATGTAACTGGAGCTCATGTAAAGCTCTCTAGTACCTTCTAGTAGAGTTCGCGCTATATAAAACTGGAAAAGAAAAGTCAACAAGCATTGGCATAGCCAATAGGTCGCGCCTTTGGGACCTTATAAGTGCTTAGGCATGCAACAGTTGAAGTTGTTGCACCAAGGATATTGTGCTGCATAACTAAACACTTATAAGGTCCCAAAGGCGAGACCTATTGGCTATGCCAATGCTTGTTAATTATTCTCGAAGTTTTACACTTGCAAGTTAAGAGTTGTTGTCGATTTGTAAATATGTATTTTATGCATACCGCCTTTATGGTCCTAGTGACCGAAAAAAAGTGTTTTACTGACAGTAATAGCACAGATATAGAGTTATATATCATATATACTAAACAGAATTTATATCATATTTTTTTCAACGCAAAAATGTATTTTGTTCAGTGCATTTTTAAATACCACTGCACATAATGCAAGAACTACAAGCACTAAGAAAATTAAACAAACTACTATTAAGAGGTTTGTTCTAACTTCATACAAACTTCTTTCCAAAGCAAAATGCTTCTGATGTAGCACTGTCCCTGCCTATTAAACGCCTGTGGATGGAATCTTATGCTGTCCTTTAGCGTACTGCAGGGCATCACTTTGTCTACTTGTGAATGGAATGGCAGAGACACAGTTTTTCTTCCCTGCTGGGATGTCACACCTCTCCCATAGACATTTTAAGCACTCCACATCAGTGGTCATTATGGTTACGCTGAAACAATTAAACAGAGGATTCAGAGCAGCACCGGTCACGGAAAAGGTGAGAATGACAACACTCGTCTCCGAAAACAATAAAAAACAAGTGGTGGAGGATAGAGCTGCCCATTGTTCGTGATGCCCGGGGCATTATCTTTGTAAGCCACGGCCTTTGGAGCGTAGAATAAAGACAGCTGCATCAATGATGGGCTGAAAGGAGCACATTATGAATAGTGTGCTTTTTGATCACCTAAATATTTGCAGTAAACAAGGCGTTCATAAATTAAGTACACATAAAGAGTGCACAACAGTGTCTGTACTGGGCAGCGCGTTATGCCCAATTAAAGCGATCACAATATCCCCTCTAAGAAGAAAGTTACTTTTACTAGTTAGACAATCATGACAACTCCGTCGCTCCTCCCTCGCAATCAGACCTGTCCGCTAAGTCAAGAGTTGCGTACGGAAGAATGTTTGCGCTCAGTATCGCATTACTTACCTCATCAAGTCTGCCAGTCTAGATATAGTGTGTAAGTTTGCATTAGTTCAGGGTGAGGAGTAGTATGGGAATTCACAACTTGGGCAACTTTAAAGCGACAATTAACACTGTCCGTGCTAGGCCATGGTTGAAGTTACTGGACAGACAGGTCATGGTTGAAGTTAATGGACAGACAGGATTTAATATATCATACTGTCATGATTAAAAGCACACCCTATTGGCTTGGAATGCTGTTAATGGAGCCAAAGCAGGGGAGATCCCACATATCTTCTTTCTGGTAAAGCATAAATGTGTCATTTGTACATGGCGTTGCATTTCTAAGGTTTTAGTTGATGCCAACCTTTCTCAGTTATTAGGAAACGGACGAAGAGGTATAACAAACCCACACCACTTCCTGAAAATTATACATTGCTATGGATTGGATTGCAATTACATTTATATACCGCTTATTACCTTCGAGGAGGTATTGGTTGCACTAGAGTTGGGAGAGCTCACGAAGTCAAAAGGTGCAAAGGAAGGTTTCATACACATATAGAAATTTACATAGGTCCGGGCAGCCCTTGAAAACTTGTGCAGGGGTCTGTAAGAGAGCATTATGCTGTATGGTCCCTTTATGCAGCAATGCAATGGCAAAGATGTACTGAAAGTTGCTCCGAGAACTTGGGAGGTGCAGTACTTAGGTGGGGATGCACTACCCACGCCTCAAGATGAATACTTTGAATTTGCATTTAGTGTGCATGGAAACACAATAAAACTGCACGGAAACATTAGACAAACTGGATGCTCACCACCAGCTCAAGAGGTGCACCTTCATAAGGCCAAAGCTGTCAAATCCCCGAAAGGCGGGAGCCAACCCTGCAAAGGGCACCGCGCATAAAGCTACCCTAGTGACACAGAGATGCAGCCCCGTCCACGTAACTCCCACTTACCTGACACACAGCGGCTCTGAAGTCCCGGTAACCCCTACCTCCGCCACCTCCAGCGCTGTCGGTTTGTTCCATGCGACGGTCAAAAACGAACACCTGAACGCCTCTAGAACCCCATCGTTCTCCTGCAGCCTTGTTTACTAATAGTGGCGCCGGCGACGCGGGCTCGAGAACCTGCGCTACCTCCATACAGGGGGAGGGTGGTGGGAGGCTCAAACTGGGGAGGAGAAGACGGAGCACTGGGTGTCAGACCCAGGGCTAGCACGAGCCTTCTATGCCACGCCTTCTTGTGCGCACTCGCCACAGCCCCTGTCAAGTGACCCAGCGACAGCGCACATGCACACTGCCTAGACTCCCATGTCTCGTTGCACGCTCTCCTGTGCTGAAGAGACCCGGGAAATGATTCAAACGTCGATGCAGGAATTTGGGCAATTACCCGTCTAGCTGTCGGGAACGCGCACACTTTCACAGTGGCAAACATAAATCATGGTGGTGTTCCAAGTCCTAAAACACGCGTGCGAGGCAGCAGGCAGAGGGCGCCAGCTGCTCGCTTCCGCGAGTGAATAGCCAGACGTGCATGCGTTTCCATAGGAGGCAATGCAACCTGTGCACGTTTTTCATGGGAAAGCTGTGCCGATGGCTACAGGTCTCTTTCCTAATCAGCGCATGCGCGCTGCGTTGGCGAGACCTAAAAAGTGCCACCTTCCGAACACTCCCTCCTATTCAACTAAGAAAGCAGCTCAAATAACAAAGAAGATACTGGTGTCGAGTTGCATTTAGTTTTAGAACTCTGTTTGTGAGTAGTCCTGCTATTATGTCTTTGTTGTGTCTTGGTATTAGGTTATCAAAACCTGGTCTCCCTGACCTGCCTGGACGTGGAGAAGGCTGGATGTCTGAAGAAAGCAGCGAAGGAGTACAGCGTCCTGAAAGGTATTCTGCACCCCGCCCTTCTCATGTCCTAACATAACAAAAAAGGCCTGGGGCAGGGGCAGCGGCGCACACGGGGAAGAAACACGTATGATTAATAATGGATATAATTGATCCTTTAATGAGCGAGAGATAAGCTGGCAAACTCTGCATACTGATATGGGAAACAGCACCCAGTGAGTTGACACACCCTCTCCAATTTGTATATAACGAGTAACCATTTAGCCAGCAGCCAGTCACCACCTCTGCTACCTTTCTTGAGCTGGTGCACCTGCGATAGTACAGCATGGCAAGTTTACACAGCTCTGGGGGCATGCAAGCTCGTAGTGTTTCTTCTCAGAAAACTAGTGTAAGACAGGGTGCTAGCCAGGGTAGCCATGCTGGGGGTTCTTTCGGGGGCTTTACAGGTGGCAGCTATTTTGGTGGTGCCGGAAGTAGCTTGGCTGGTGCTGCAGTAGGTAGGTTTGTTGGTGGTCTTGTTGGCAGTGAACATGGGGGCCAGTGGGGCCAATCGAACCAGTGGGGTCAGGCTAGCCATGAGGACCAATGGAGCCATGCTAGCCAACAACATAGTGAGGGCCTTCTCTCCGCTGGGGAGAAAGCAACCATGCAGAACCTCAACGACCGCCTGGCTACCTACCTGGACAAAGTCAAGGAACTGGAGAATGCCAACGCTGAGCTTGAGCGTAAAATCAAAGAGTGGTACGCAAAGCACCGTCCAGCTCCTGGAGAAAAGGACTACAGCAAATATTTTAAACAAATTGAAGAACTTAAAGCTAAGGTGAAGTATCATGTTCAGCTCAATTGATTCCTTATTTTAGACAATGTTCTCACAGGTCAAAACTAATTCTTTAATTTTCTCTACAAAATGTGAAGGTACTTCTTTCTCTTCCTCTTTAAGAGTTTGCCTAAACCTATATCGTCCATATGTCTCTCTATGTACTTCTCTTTCTCTAATTTTTTCGATTTTAATCCTAATCTAATCTAAACAAAATTGAATAATTTAACATTACCATTTTCGCCAGAATGCAATAAGAGGTTTAAACATAAACAACTGTCTATAGCTCGTGTAATTCTACTAATGTTCGCTGCGATCTATGTGCCCCATCTTATTGGCAACCTCCCAAATATACCCGAGTTCCTCTGTATAGTATCAAGTACCTCTCCTGGAACTGCACCCTAAACCTTTTCCTCACTAGCGTTCTTCTCTTGATTGCAGGATAAAAATCTAGGAATTTATATCTGGATTCTAGAAAAACATGTTAAATGAAAATCACAAAGTTTGAAAGCAAATGTTTAGAGATAAAGTTGTCCGTGATGGTTAAGCGTTTTTATGTTTTTTCCTATCTGAAGCACACATCAGTAAATACATTGGTACTAATTGCTCTAACAAAGCATACACTGACATCAATGTATACATACTCTTACGCAGCAAATAGCATACAGCCAGAACAGAAGTTGTAAAACAGGTGTCATGCAGTTAAACAGGTAGACACTCGCATCATGATAGAAAAGTATGATAATAGAGATAAGTTAACGGAGAAAACATCAATTTATTTTCTTGCATGGGTAATTGGAAAAAGCTACTTTAAAGCACCGGAAGCAAGCAACAACAACCACAGAAGGAGATGCTAGAGTATGTTTCCCATCCCTGTTCCAACCCAGCATTGGCTGATAAAAAGCAACAAAACAAACAAAACAAACGTTTTCCAATTCAGATTCTTAGCCATTTTCTAACCTTTTTTGGCGAATGACCAGATCATATTGGAGTGCAGCTTCTTACAACAGCCTGACTTTCCGATACTGAACGCCTCAAATAAAATGTTTTCCTTGAAGAAACGTCCCATATGCCTTATCGAACTAAGGTTTTAGAGAGCAACATTGAACCAAAGAACATCTCCGCATGACTCTAAACAACTTTTTAGACCAAGAACAACTCATCAAGAGAGAACGCTGTTTCTCACAGGTCCTTGCAGTTTCTGTGAAATTACATATAACCTAAGGTTCACAACCTCCTCTGTACCCAGCCCCGGGATCTTTACGTAATAGTCTTTGGGAGAGCTGCTCTTGCAGCAGCTTCGTACACTTGAATGTGGATTGTGGCATCGGAAACTGAAAAAGTGACCCAGAAAAGTTATTTTCATCAAGTCCAGAGAGAGAGTCTGTTCAGCAGACCTTGTTAAGCAACTAGTAACAATTACTTGTCTTTTGCAATAAGACTGTTTAAGTTTGTAGTAGCCCTTAAGACGGAAATTAAATTTGTTTACACGTATGCAATTGCTAACTAAATACATAATGTAATTACTTTGAAGTACAACAATAATGTAAACTAATCAGTTGGGATTGAAAAGCAACTTGAAAAATCATGTTTGCATTATTTATTTAAAGAAATCTTCGAGCCAAAAATCCTAATGTGGCAGTTATTTTTATTTCACAGCCTACCAAGGAAGTTCCTGTGTCTACCCAACTTTTGAGCTGATTTTAATATGCTAAATTGGTGAATCATTTACAGGTGATGAGCAGTAGAAGAAGTAGTTAGAAGTCTATGGTTACAGAATTCAACACAGTACTCATTACAGATGACAAAAACATGTCAACTAGAATGTGGAATTTAAGTGAACTAGACTGCAGCCAAATGAAGTGATATTCTGTCTTTTGGCAATGTTCACCAGCACTAAGACCACGACGTGCCAAGCTGATAAAGTGCTGAGATGCAGTTTTTCATGTTTGTATTTGAGAGTGACAGTCAGCACTTTAGGTAGTAGACTTACCCAGTAGCTCAGCACTCACAATAATGGAGGACACCGCTTAGTTAACATAATATGTAACATTGTAATTCCCATTGACAATAACAAGCCCAACTTGCAGCCAATGTTAAATGTAACATTATATGAACGAGTAGGCCTTAACTCTTCCTTATGCCAACTTGTGTTTGCAGATCCTGCAGGCCCAAGTGGCCAAAGCCAGCGTCGTCCTGCAGATCGATAATGCCAGGCTGGCTGCTGAGGACTTCAAACTTAAGTGAGTAAACACAGTAGTGACGTGTCGCATATGGTTCATAGCAGCACACTTCCTATTCAAATTCAGGCAGCGTGGAAGTTCAAGAAACACTGATGCCTCCTAGCAGACCTCAGAGTCTTGTGCCTAAGGCAGATACCTCACTCACTGGCAGCCATGTTACAAGGGTTATACAGGGGTTTTTACAGGTGTCTTCTCTTGTGCATTGAAGGCATAGATGCATGGCTCGGGTAAGTCATCCACTTTACTGACAATGTTCCTAATAAAGTGAGAATTGTCAGTTTTAGCTGCTCACTGTTGTATGATTAAGGTCTGACATGTAGAAAGAGAGTAGGTTAATGTAGAGAACTTGCCCTAGCAATGTGCCTTTATCTTCAACACAGTATTAGCAGCTGGTGACAACCCACCAGAGCAGGAACTCATTGGAGCTCCCTTCCAAAATGCCTAATCCTTACACAAGGCATTTATGTTTTATAATTGCTGCGATATAGCAAAGGAAGGAGCAGTTTTACATGACTACACTTCAAAGAAAACGAGAAATGGGGATAACTCTAGTAGGGGAGGAAGCACTGGGTCCACTGTACCACAATTTCCAGATTAAATAGAGTGGATTAGTACTGATGCAATTTGGCACCAATGTTTGCAGTACCTGACAAGTAGAAAAAAAGATTTTAAATGTTTGACCAGTGTAAAAACAACCATTGGTTCGTGCCAATGTTTGTACAGATGTCAGATGTCCAGAAGTAAAATCAAGGTGATAAAAGAAACTTGGAAAAAACAGCTCCTGAAAAACCGTACTGCCACTTATGTAATATATGTAGCCATGCACACCAGTAATTCGTGGATGCAAAATAACTCCCATATTATGAGTGATTTCCTCTGGAATAGTGATTATCATCACCCAAAATTAGCATTTCCCTATGTCATGCTCAAATGCTGAGTGAAGTTCCAGGAACATTTTCTCATGGTTTCACCTGGCACATTTATCCCTGAAAACACCATAGGTAATTCTGTACATGAAATTACAACATCCATCGTAATTCACTATTCAGTTGGTAACACCTGTTACTGCCGATTAGAGACTAAGGGACCACTCAAAATGAAGGTTTATAAAGTGTTCCTTGAGAAAGCCTTGGGATTTTCTGCCCCAAAAGACACTCAATGATTGTTCTGATCACTTTTACTTAGGCTCGTTCTATGTGTATTCTGTGGTAGCTGACACCATATTTGGCTGGAATGGGTAAAACTTGCTGCGCCCCATAAATCTTCACCACTAGTGTGCCTGTGATCAGACAGCGCCAAAATAATGGATAGAACTTGCTTTATCAAAAGGCCTGAGGCTTTCATTAACATTAACATGTTCCTAGGTTTGAGAATGAACTGATGCTTCGCCAGAGTGTGGAGACTGACATCAATGGGCTGCGTCGGGTCCTGGACGAGCTGACCCTGGCCAAATCTGACCTGGAGTCAGAGCTGGAGAGCCTGACTGAGGAGCTGGCAGCACTCAAGAAGAACCACGAGGAAGTAAGAGATAGCAATGCGTTTTAGAACAGTCTTGGAAGTGATGAATATGGGATAAACCCAAAGTACCAATAATTTTCAGGACCAATCTTTTAGAGGCACCAAATGTTTACATGTACTATAGACCATTATTGTCCGATGGTGGTGCAGTAGGGCTGAGTCCATGCCAGATTTACTGGATAGTCAATGACTATTTAGATTAACCGTATGCTAATTTGTGTTATGAGGATATGCTGCAAATCTGGCATGGATCATAGAGTCTCTCTTAAACATTTTTATGGGACCCTCAACAGCAATGCTCGGTCAGTGGCATACCAGTAACTGGTAGCATCATCATCTAGTCTGTTTTCCACCAGTAGGATGTGTCTCAAGCACCAGAGACAGTGTGGAATCCCTGACATAGATACTGTGTTCTATATTTATCTCCCGCCCCAGTGAAAAATGAATGTATTTATGATAAGGCAGGGGGTAGGTTAAAAGAAAAAGAGATGTGGGTAGGAAAGAACTAGATATTCCGCACACTATTCAAACATATTGCCAACATGTTTCAGCCTACTTGTCCCTGTCAAGATCCGTAAGGACCATAAGGTATGTAACTCGGATCCCTTTAGTAGGACAGAAGGGACACTATCACTTGGTCATAGGAGTCCCAGTTATGTTCTTTCTATGGATATACAGGAGAATGCAGTGTCCTCCCCATCATGATTCATAGTTGGGTCCCCATAGGTGCCGGGGGGTAGGAGGGAAGGTGGAAAAGTTACGCTCAGTTGACAATGGCTCTGCATGCGGATAACAGTCCCTCACATCCCGCATGATTTGTTACGAGAGACTCCTTGATGTAACACTGTGTTTTCCCACTCCTTTTGATGTCTGTTGATACTCTGTTGGGAAGCTGAGGGGGATACTTTCTTCTCTTTGCTGCTCTCTCCCCCTACCGATATTTGTGATGGATGTTAGATCAACCTTAGACACTCCTGTTTAAAAGTGTGTTGATTATGATAGCATGCTGAACATTACTTAGTGGTCAACAGTACTACAAGCAAAACATTTTTTTACATAACCCAATTTCTATTGTTGATCTTCTATTTTTGCATCTTTAGTATGTAAATTAGGTTAAAATTTAGGGTTCATGTCTTATTTTCTCTTTGTAGGAGATGAAGGCTCACCAAAGTGATAGTCAAGGAGACGTCAGCGTCGAGATGCATGCTGCTCCAGGCATAAACCTCCTTGCCCTCCTAACCCAGACAAGGGAGCAATATGAAAGAATGGCGGAGGAGAACCGCAGACGGGCTGAAGAGGAGTTCAACCAAAGGGTATGGACTCCTCTTCCCACTATGTTCATTGTCGAAACAAAACAGAGAAGACCACATCAAATAACCCTCATTTGTCTTTCAGAGTGCTGAGCTGAAACAACAGATCTCATCTGGGGTGGAGCAGGTGCAATCAAGCAAGACTGAGGTGTCAGAACTGCGACGGACCTTGCAATCGCTGGAGATAGAGTTGCAGGCCCAACTGGCAATGGTGAGAGAAAGTGTAGCCCTCAGAAGACATCCGCACTATTACGAACATTAAAAGTGTTGTGTAATAACATAAGTCTTTTGCCAGTTATATAATCATATTAATGATTTATGCAACTGCACGTTTTTTTCTCTAAAAAGAAAACGCCCTTCCATCAATCTTGGAGGGTTTAGTACTCATTTCCTATTCAGTACAATGACCAACTCATGCCTTTGACAGAAGTACATCTACAGTCATTTACAGGATGGGACTGGGTGGGGGAAAATTCTGCAAATATTCACAAACTCTCAAGACTCTGGGTGTTCTGCAATTTTCCAGGGAATCCGTGTCCTGGAATTCCTTCCCAGCCCTGGTATAAGTTTTAACCATGTGGAATATCGCATCTCAATAGTGTATCAATATACCTAGGGAAATTGATTTTCGAGTGCTAGTCCACTTTTTGTGAATTCCTTTAAATCATACATTTTACTATTTGTACACACACGAAGCACGAAGATACAACTTGGTGAATTGAGCTCCGTGCGTTTAGAGACATAGTGAATGCAAGAACAGCCAGCCCATATTAATTCAAACCCTTGTCCTCCACTCTTAAGCACTTTTGGATCATTGCGGTCTATATCTTTGCCATTATTCCAGCTTCTTCTTGAATCTTTACCTATGCGTATGTTTGTTTGTAGACGTGGTTCCTCAATAGGTTTGTCCTCTACTCTCTAACTGTGCTGTTTTTGTTGATCGAACAGAAAAGTACTCTGGAGATGGACTTGGCCGAGACAGAGGGAAACTATTGTTCTCAGCTGGCAGAGCTGCAAGCCAAGATCAGCATCGTAGAGGAGCAGCTGGTCGAACTCAGGGAAGAGACAGAGCGCCAGAGTGATGAGTACAACCTACTCCTGGACATCAAGAGCCGGCTGGAGCAGGAGATTGCGACCTACCAGCGTCTGCTCGAAGGCTCAGGCGGGTAAGAAGGTGGCAGCAAGCTCCATTAAGGAATTCCTTCACTTCCCTTAGCAAGACACCCTATGTAGAAGGATCTTACAGTAGAGAACTATCAGCTAGATTCATCAAGCTTAATTGCGCTCGCAAAGGGCTAGATTCTCAGAATCTGGCCCTTTGCGAGTGCAATTTTAGCATTTGGGATTCACCATCCCAAATGCAAAATTCGCTAATAAAGAATTCGCACATTTGCGAGGAATTGCATTTAAGGAATCTCTATTTGAGATTCCTTAAATGCAATTCATGAACCATTTTGAAATTGCGAAATCGCAATTTAGGACCGCTATTTACCACGAAGTCAAACCTCGTGGTAAATAGCTAAAACTTAGAAAAATGCATTTAAATGCATTTTTCTAAGTTGCATGTTACAGACACACATGTCCTTTGGACATGTGTGTGCACAACATCAGTGTAAATTCACATTTCAGGGGTGCTCCAGGGTGTCCTTTGGACACCCCTGCACCCTTGAAATCGCATCCTTATTTGCGATTAGCAAATTGCTAATCGCAAATAAGGAATAACTCCCCATTCATTCCTATGGGCCTTTTGGCCTTTTGGCCAAAAGGCCCATAGGAATGAATGGGGAGTTATTCCTTATTTGCGATTAGCAATTTGCTAATCGCAAATAAGGAATGTTTAGTAATCGCAATTTATTTAGCAATTCCTACATGAATCCCGTTTTGCAAGTCCTTAATAGCGATTCCTTATGAATCGCTATTAAAGACTTGCAAAACGGCCCTTTCATGAATCTGGCAGCTAGTGTAGTGTTACAAGGCAGTCAGAATGAGGTTAAAGAGGATTCAGCTCTCTTGATAAAGATTCCCTTCACTTTTCAAAATGCGGTACCAAACCTCCTATACTGCGTGCAGTTCTGCTGCATGAAAATCTGTATCGCTCTGTTGTGTGAACAATAAATATTGCAAAGCAGCAATTTTATAAAAAGTCGTGCACTGACTTTTGTCGTCTTCGGTTAAAAAAGCCTTTTTAGAGCGACTTTAGACATTATGTAAATGTACAGGAATTTATATAGCGCAAATCACCAAGCGGTTTCTAAGCGCTTGCTTAGGGAACCCGTCCTGGTATTCCCCTGTAAAATAACCCCGGCAGGGTATCCGCAAGGTGAAAGCCAGGCATCCCGCCGCGAGGGGCCGTTGTGGAGATTAAGCAAGCTATTGCCCAGAGTCACAGAGTGTGACCCCGTGAATCGAGTAGGCACCGGAGCGAGAATTGTCGAGTCCATGGACATTTTAGGACTCAAGACCCCGCCGAGCTGGGAATTGAACCCTGGTCCCGGGCTGACCTCTGCTTCCAGGTTTGCCTCCTCTAACCAGTGAGCCACACTTCTCCACAGGGTGCTAATTTCAGCTAGTGCTGCTTTGAGTGAAATTTGTACTTGAGATATACCCATCAGCATACATTTAAATACAAAGGTACTTGCCTAAGTGTATGCTGTGTAAAATGCGAAATTACATATGTAACGTAGAGGAATATAATGCAATATTCTGCTTGTCCCTTGTTTGCGCATCGTTTCAGTTGGTAATGGGATTTCATGCAAAGTCAATTTTTGCTACTTCGGCAGATTCTGCTTTTTATGAAAACCTATGGGTGCTTTGTGCTGTTCTCACTCTGTTACATTTCCTCAGAAAGAATAACTGAGGGGTTAGTGGTTCGTAATACAAAGCAATTTTGGAGTCTTCTGTTGTCATCTTCTGACACAAAATACTTTTTGTGCATAAAGGTTGATGGTTGCTGCGGTTTGCGCCATTTTAAACAAGTCTGGGCCATGCTAGCTCCAGTGCTAACTGTTAGTAATTCTATATCAGAGATTATAAAAGTCAATGGGTTGTAAAAATGACTGCCACTGTCTCATCTTTTATATTTGCTCGGCGAACGGCTTGCTTCATCAACATGGTTGTGTTCATGGTTGTTTTTTCTGTTGAATGGAATGGGGTAAGCAATGTGGAAATCGAAATTAGGCCCCAGTTGCTTCAGTTGCCCCTAGTCCCAGAATATGCGCAAGGAGTAAGTTATAGTTTGTCAGATGGGTGCTCCGCCACAACGTAAAGGATATCCTGTCCATCTCATTACAACTGCCATAGGACATAATGCACTCTTAATAAGGGGGATGAAATATCAGTCATATTTGTGGTAGAGTAAACAATCCTTCAAACCCTAAATCAGGTCCTAAATCTTTACTAGACTGTTTGTAGATGAATGAACAAATGAATGACGATTTCTAGAGCTCTACCCAAAGGGAGTCTTGGTACTGAAAAACGATTCCAGCCTAAGCAAGAGGTGTGTCCTAGTCAAGAATATGGAAGTGGAAAGAGCCAGGATTTAAGTTGTTTCCTCAAAACACTGTTATGAATGTTTTTCCTAATCTGCAGAGGGAGGGAGCTCCATATCTTAGCTGACAGATAAGGGAAAGCTCTTCCATCTTGTCTAGATCATTTGATTCTGGTATCGTAAGAATATAGAGTGAGGAGGAGTGAAGAAAGCTCAGTGGTTGATGGTGAATGAGCTTTTCCAGATATGGCTTGACCAGACATCTGCCAGGCTTTTGTGCATTAGGCAGACTGCCTTAAGCCTTATCTAGAAAAGCTCAGTCACCATCGACCGCTGCACCATCGGGATTTTAACGTTTTCTTAGGGAGGTATTCAATTGCATTATATTTGTACACATATAGAGGATGCATACTCTGAGAAGTTATATAAAGGTCTTTTAATGTCACGGAAGTGTTCAAGTGGCGTGCACCTGTCACTGGAGATGTTTGCCATTACTCACTGTGACGAAGTTGTAATTCCTTCGTTCCTCAAGAGGGACATTGTTCAAGTGCCAATCCAAAAGGACAATATAACATTCATTGTGTTTCTGGAAACAGGTCCTCACAGGTCTCGCAAACTAAACATCAGTCAGACTCTGGCTCTAAAGGATACGACCTAGGAGAACGCAGCAGTTATAGTAGCAGCAGCCGGTACGACAGAGGCTCTGGCACCGGTTCTTCTTCCAAAGGTAAATGCTTTCTTGTGATACCCAATGTCTGCACAGTTGTACCGCACTCTCACAATAAACAGGCTCTGACATCATCACTAGCATTCCACACAGTCCCTTACACAAGAGTCAAAGCGCTGGGTTGGATTCAGCATGTGGAGGTTATCTTAGAACATATGACTAAGATTCAGGCTCAGACTGGAGCTTTGTAATGCTGATCTTGTATTCTGTCAGTAAGTTCCTTCCTCCATATGGACAAGCCTAGATTTTCAAGAGGACAAGGTAAGACAACAACCTTAAGCACATCCCCTTCAGGTGGTACCAAATTGCTGAAAAAACCCATAATTAAACAGTTGTCTCTATAGTTTGCTGGTCTCAACTAGATTACTTTAGCTACTGTACAGGCTTCCAGATAGAAATACATTATATTTATCACTGAATTAGACTTATGCCAAACTTTATAATGCTGTGTAGATGTAGTGAGCAAGTTTTTCTAAACCTACCTCAATGGACAGTGGATATCATTTTTCTACTTCTTACTGAGGCCCTCAGCACTATCCAAATGGTCGACCTAACCAATGGTGTGGTATTTGAATCTGAGAAAGATGCAGCGCTGCTCTCTCTGTATCAGAAACTGTTCCAGGATCTGAATGTTTGGCAAGGAAAAGAGCTTCCACAGGTGGAGGGTTTGTTGGGAGGCCACCCTGGTGTGACAGGGTTCATAACACTGGTGACATTACTGCATCAAAAGGGAAATTCTACACGGAGTATAGCCAAGTGTGTTAGAGGCCAGAACCTTAAAAGGAACTCTTAAGCTCCCAGTAAAACACTATGGCCCTCATTTTGAGTCAGGCAGAGAAACTCAACAATCTCAACTTGCTGAACTCCCATATAACGTTAGTACTTGGGTCAACATACCTACCTCTTTTCTAAGCTGTAGCATATGTGTGACTCCAGTAACGCGGCATACAAAGAGTGATGAATGGGATGCTTGATTTAATCTCACCCACTCGGGCCACATCCTAATCCATTGTTACTTTGCACATAATGCCACCTCAGTTTTGACCCAGTCATATGCAAATCAGTATTGAACCTGCTCCAGTGGGAACAGTCAAGCCCGTATTGCTAGGCCCGGTGGCCCTCCCTGAGCCAGAACGCAAGCAACCCAGGGCCGTTTTCTCCCTCTCTAATAAGGGCTCATCAGCCAGATATAGCTTAGTTCCAATTACATAGTGTCCACAGGACCCATATCTGGGCTCTGTTCTCATATGAAAAAATCAACTTGAAATGCAAACACGAGAAACTTTCTATATAATTAGATGCCCTGTAGGAAAAAAGACACAACATTTTATGGCAAAAAAGTTTAGAACATTTTGGGAATTTCACATAGCGCAAAAGTTGGCAATTTCACTGTTGTAATTTACATTTCACCTAGGGCTAACTCACTGATATCAGGGCTGAGTCCCCTTAACTTACTGGTAGAAAGCTCCACTGGATGGCTGATTCAAACCCCCATGTTGTAATACACTATTGTGGATGCATTTTAGATTGATCTGCTTTAACTTGCTCCATATTTTGTTTTTCAGACCCTGCCAGAACAACACGGTCATAACAAGTACAGAGGATTTCGTTGATGGCAAACCAGTCAGTGCAAAAAGAGAGATACATGACTAGTAATGAATGTTGAGGAGGAGCTGAAGGTTGTGGACCCAACCAATGGAATATGTGAGGAAAGGATTCCAGATAATGGAGAATGTCAGAATTATTATACTCTTTCTGGACTGCTTGGCACTTTATCCACATGCTTACAGTAGACCCCATGTGTACTACTCTCTCAAAAAAAGTCCCTTTTCCAATTTTCAACTTGAAAAAGAGCATCCAGTGCAGAGCTGGTGAAATCACAATTTCTGAGCAGTTGCCACAACAAAGTTCATGGATGTCACTAAGTTTCACGGAGAATCATACATAGTTAATGTTAAATGTATTAACAATAGAAACCATAGGTACTAGGAGCGGACCGTGCAGGTAAGAGCGGTGAGCCGTTGCGGCCAGGTTGGGGGAGGATTCAACAGACAACCACGAAGGAAAATCAAATAAATAATAAATTTTCCCTTGGTGGCGTCTGTCGAAATCCCCCACCCTCACCACCACCCAAATCCACCCCTCCTACCTGCACAGGCCGCGGCTGACCATGATAATAATGCATTCATTTCACTTGGAGATATTGTAAGAGAGCATACAAGAAAGAAACTTCCATCTGGAAACATTTGATATGTGGTTCCTTTTCAATTCACAATTAAACATCTATTTTTTAAGTTGTGGGGACAGTCGCCTCTTTACATCTGCCTGCTTTGTTGTTCAATTCAATAAACTTTCTCTTTGATGCAAGGTACTATATGTCTTTTCATTCATTTGTGTTGCTGCAACTAACTTCTCTCCAAGTTTCAGAGATGTTTTGCTTCAGAACTTCTTTGCCACTGAAAAAAGTTGCATTTACAACAAAGTTCAACTCTGAGGCAGAAGGACCTATAAGGACAAAAGATGATTTGAGGGTTAAATAAATGGATGGATGATTTGGATACATTTATACAGCAGACAATATATATTGTGTTCTTTTGTGCTGATCTGCATTATAATCTACCAGCCAGAAACTGTAAGTGTTCATTAAGTTCACAACTAATTTAGAAAGACAGATTTGATTATAGAAGGGAATCTGAGCTAGAGGGTGTCCTGACTATTATCCCTGGAAAGGCATTACAGTATCTGGGACCTACGTAAGAGAAAGTCCATCTTTCTCTATCCCTGGCACCTAATGATGAACAGTAAAAAACATTTTCAACAAGAGTGCAGTTGTCTGCTGTGGAATTCAAGGTGAACATTTGGGAATAATATATCCAGGTTTGCTAAAAAAAATTACATCAGAAATAGGATTTTGTAATTTAGATTGTCCTCCATTTGAAGCTGGTTTAAATATTTTCTACGATGAATTGCAATCAAATTGTGGAAAACAGGGGCATGGCAAGCCAAGACACTCAAGTGGACGTGATCCACTGAGGCTCCGTTGCATCAGGTGAAAAAGATGGGGAAAACCCATTGAAGCTGTCAGTTTATCACCTGCGCTTGTTAAAGGGAACATGATTGACAGGGTTAGGGCATTCCTTGGACTGACTGGGTACTATAAAAGATTTGTTCAGAACTATGGGACCATTGCTGCTCCCCTGACAAAATTGACTTCTAAAAAGAGGCCCAAGAAAGTTGATTATACATCAGAGTGTCAGTAGCCTGCTATGTGTTCAGCACCAGTGTTACTGGTCCCTGACTAAACAAAGGAATTTGTTTCTTCGGAAATATTCTTCAGATCAAGGGATTGGGTTAGTGCTGGCACAGGTAAATGAGGAGGTCTTTGATTAGCCACTTGAATTCATTAGCAGACGTCTTCTCCCCCGAGAGCAGAGATGGAGTGCCATTGAGAGAGAGGCCTTTGCTGTGGTTTGGTACCAGAAAAAGCTGAGACCATATTTGTTTGGTACTGATTTTCGTGTTCAAACTGACCACAAACCTCTGAGATGGCTCATGAAGATGATTTGGGAGAAACCCAAGCTATTGAGGTGATGCATTTCCCTACAGGTAATGTACTTTGCAGTGGGACACTAACCTGGGGTTGCACATGCCAGTGCAGATGGACTTTCCAGGTTTTTCCAATTAGCTGACATGGACTACTAGGGTGTAGGTTGGTGACCCATTGCCTTCCATTGGGTGGGCGGTGTGCTATGTTGCAAAGTTATCCTGAATGCCCTGTGCAACCCCATGTTTTGCTGGCCGGTACTGGTGGTAACTGACTGTCTTTGGGCTCTGTCTAAGCAGGAGCAGGGCCAGTGCTCTGTTGAAAACACAGTGAAAACGCACACATCCATGAGGGTACACTATATATTAGGGTAAACGTACAATTGGCATGACCTACTGTATAAGTCCTTAGTATATAATACGGTATGGCAGTCGAGAGGCCAGCAGCCTCTTTCTGCACTTGCATGTGTACACTGCCGACAGTCTGAGGTCATTTTAAAAACAGGCTTACGTAGCAGCACTGATTTAAATGTAGCTAGTGCCCAAACTCAACTTTGGTGGAAGGGACACATAAAAAAGTGATAAACCACAATATTCTAGTAGTTTAGGTACCCCCAGGGTCTCACCTAGGTATCACAGGTGTAGGGGGCATGGCATTATAAGGAGGGGCCTTATAAAAGAAGTTTTATATGCCCTGGAGAGAAAGAAATTGCACATTTCACTTTCCCAATTGTAGTAAAGTGCCTCACAAAATCAGCTTTGGTGCTAAGAGCAGTGTGGAGTGAGGATTTATCCTAGTTGTGCATATTCAGCACCCCTAAAGTCTCCCCTTGGTGTCCCAACGGTGAGGGGTCATGTAACTATAAGCAGAGCCTTTATAAAAGATGTTGTATATGTCCTGGTGATGGAGAAATTGCTCATTTTGTTTTCCCCATTGTAGATACCTGCCCTATAGGATAACATTCCAATAGTTTATGAACGCATAACTATCACTAGGAATTGAATTAGGATATCATTCAAGGACTTAGGAGAATGGTATTGATAAATCCAGCATATGCCAATTCGGAATTTTTCCAAAATTCGACAGAAAATAAGTTATGACTTTCTTGTCTGTAAGCCATAATTCAGCATTCCTGCAGTCCTCCCCGATTTGTCATAGTTAACAGGATTAGCCAGGCTGCTTTGATCAAATGATAAGTGGATCACCCATGGAAAGGCTATCTGGTGGAGAGAGCTCTGCTACACGGGAATGCCAGAGGAAGAAGGGGGGAGGGGATGTAAAGCATAAAGCTTCAAAGGAGGAATGACAGGCAGGGAGTGCCAGGTCCAGCTACCCTCATCCCCCCATCTCCTTTGACTCAGCCAGATGGTAGGCTTAAGGAAGGAATCCACAGATGGTAGGGGAGTAGAGCTATGGAAATTATCCATATTGGAGGTTGGTTTAACTAGTTCTTGCTCCTCTGCTGAGATTTAAGCCGTACAGAATTTTGGAGGACTAGTGCTGTCTGGGAGAAGATTATACCACACTTTGGAGAAAGTGGTCGTGCTCTGGGGTGTTGCCAAGCACCTCATTGGACAGGAGTGCTCTCTAGCTTGACCCCAGAGAACAATAAATACATATGTGAGAGGAGAAGAGGCTCTCAGATCTGCTGTTTGAAACTAAGAGAAGAAGAAGGATTGCCAAGCTGGAAACTTGATTTGTACCACCAGGCCTTGCATTCCAACTGACTGCGCCTACTACATTATCTGAAACTACAGCCCTGTGATGTACCCTGCTTCAAGAGGAATATAGAGTGGACTCCCTGCAAGCTACAGGATAACAGAGCTCAACCGGGCCATTAGCACCAAGAATCCTCTACCAGGAGTGCATCAAGTTGATTTCTAAGGGTTTAGTCCAGGTGTATTGTGGGAATTCTGGTCCCAACCTTTCAAGGACCATCTTGGAGATTCCAGACCATTGGACTGTGTTTTGTATGTCAAGGACCTTCAAGAGGAACTTCAGAGAGAAGTTCCAGAAGTTGTAAGAAGTTGGCAGCAACATTTGGAGAAAAGCTCCATAAGGGGGCGGACTCAACTGCGAGAGCCAAGCTGGCCACCTTCGACCGTGAGCCGAGCTGACCTGCTGGTTCATCCTGTTGAAAAGCTCCGAGGTCTGACTTACAGGGTTTGACTGGAAGCTTCCTGAAAAACAAGCCGGCGAACCCTCACCGAATCCAGACTGGTGAAGAGCATCGAGGGACCCCCGGCAAAAAAAACTCCAGAAACATTTCTAAGTCTGAAGGTAAAATTTGGACCGCGGCCCCCCACAAGGGGGATCTGCACAGGGCACCATCACAGACGACCTGAAACGTTGACTTTGTCCTAGTCAAGCACGACCGGAAGTCCCAGGGTGGCGCTATAGGTTTTCAGGCACTACATAGTGTTAAATCAATAAGTATTCATATCTCCGTTTCCCTATGTAAGATTTTTGTCGTTTTGGTGTCATTTTAAAGATAAAAATATTTCAATTTTTTTTTATAAATTTGTGTTCGTTTTTTATTGTGTTATTGTGTATTAATTATTTATTGAGTTGGTGACTGGCTGACTATTGAATTTGTGTTTTTAAATGCTTTACATACCTGTCTCCTAAGTTAAGCCTGGCTGCTCGCAGCCAAGCTTCCCAGGGGTGAGCATGGGAAAAATTTGTTGAAACCTGTGCTGAGCCCTAGACTGTGTTAGTGGCCCTATTGCCAGTGGTAGATGCCTATGTACCACTACCAATAACCCACTTCCTAACATTCTTTTTATCTTCCTGTTTATTAATGTACCTAAACTTAATGTATCCCTCTTCAGGATTGCAATCTTAAAATCTTAACATAAATATTTCACAAACCATTTCAAAGATGACTTTTCTTATATATGCCAACAGAACCTCCCTTTCTTACATTACACACTTCATATTTACCGACTCTTAAATATTACCGACTCTTAAAAACCGAATCGGTAAAATTCGGTATTTAAGAGTCGGTAAATATGAATTACCTACATCTGGCCCAAAGATCCTTACTTGGTTACCTTTATCCTGTTCCATAATAGGTTCCTGTAAGTAAGTGGATTATTAATTGGGGTTGGTGACTACCCACCTCAAGACCTAATCATAACCCTTGGTAGGGTGAATCTGCACAATAACAAAAAATATCTGAGTTCAACCTCATAGAAGCAGTGGCTTAGAGCAGACAGTTGTTTAACTAAATGTGTAAAGTTTCTATGCAGTACCCAAACGTCAAATGAAAATAAAAATTCCAAACCGAATTTTAAAAATAGAGGATAGTTTAATAAACAAAATTGCACCCAAAATTATATAAATACAATAAGGGGAACCAGAGATATTAATTTTAAGGTTTAAATAGGAATAGCATTAAAAATCACACAGCACCAATGATAGTTAATGGTCGAAGTAAGCCAACTGCGATGGAGTGCAGGTCTGATTTACAGCAGGAGTGTCCTGGTCAAAGACTTTATCTTCTGATTTAGGGCCCTTTTTATATCTTGGCCATAAGCATATTCAGTCACAACAGTATGCTCACTGCCAAGCTAATTGTTTACATGCGGGCAGGCCTTATATTTATTCATGGCGGAGACGACTCCGTCTACACCCTGATTAAGCAGTCATGTAATTCCTCCTACTAATTTAGATGGGTGGAATTATAGATCAGTTTTTGCTGCCTGTCACCGCCAGGAAAGCTCTGACGGATAGGGGTAGTGAAAACTGCTAAATGTTACCCTAGCCATGGTAGAGAACTCCCATGGCAAGGGGGAGCATTGTTTTTTTGAGATTTTATTTTTGAAAATAAAAAAATAAATGTTACTTGTTGATGGAGCCCTGTACCAAACAGCAAACTGCATTGACAAAAAAACGCTGTGACAGTGGTTCCTAAGATGCTTTATAAATGACCGCAAGCTTGGCAGTCATTTATACATTTGGGGGCAGTCTACTCACGAGGGTGACTGAGAAATTTACTCTATAGGCCTTCGGTTCCTTCAGTTTACCTGGAACGATCAGGTGTTCGAGTTCCCTGCCCTTCCGTTCGGACTTTCCTCAGCCCCTTGGTGCTTTACCAAGCTACTGCATCCGGTGGTGGAAGTTCTGCGGAGCCAGGGTATCAGGATAATTGTATATTTGGACGACATCCTCTTGATGGCTCAATGCCCCGAGAAGCTGAACCTTCAGCTTTAGCAGACGATCTCCTTGTTACAAGGGCTAGGCTTTGTCACCAACAAAGACAAATCTGTGTTCTCTCCGTCCCAGAGCGTGGTATTCCTCGATTTTGTCGTGGACTCGCTCAAATCCTCCTTGAGTCTTCCGTCCCGGAAGGTGGCGAAGATTCGACATGTGCTGCGGCAGACAATGGCCAAAACACACACCTCCCTAAGCCAGAATGCCAGTGTGGTGGGGCTTCTTTCCTCCTCCTTCCAGGCAATCTTTCCGGGGCCCCTCCATTATCGGGCCCTTCAATGTCTCAAGGCACACCACCTCAGGAGAGCCGTGACTTACGATCAGTTGGTTCCCCTTTCAGAAGAGGTGAATCGAGAGATGGCCTGGTGGCTCTCCCATATGGAGGCATGGAACGGCCGGGCAATCTTCGGGTCAGTCCCAGACCTTGTTATAGAGTCCGACGCCAGCAGGTTGGGCTGGGGCGCCCGCTGCGGGGAATTCTCCACAGGCGGCGCTTGGTCATCAGAGGAACAGGAGTTGCATATAAACTGCTTGGAGCTCCTGGCAGGGTCCTTCGCAGTTTGTTGCTGGACCAGGGAATCAGCGAGCTCCTGTGTTCTCCTGAGAATGGACAACGTCTCAGCAGTTCGATATGTAAACCACCTGGGCGGTCCACGGTCTCGAGCGCTAGCGAACGTAGCGAAGGATTTTTGGGACTATTGTCTCGACCATCATGTATCCGTGACAGCGGAATACTTACCAGGGCGGGCCTATCAGGTGGCGGATTGGCACTCCAGATATCTACGGGACTCCAGCTTGTGGAAACTGGATGTTCAGGTATTCCGGCGGCTGAACGATCTTTGGGGTCCTTTCTCGGTGGACCTGTTTGCGTCCTGCTTGGATTATCAGCTCCCATGGTTCTTCAGCTGGAGGCCGGATCCTCTCGCGGACGCCATGGACGCTTTTCTCCAGGATTGGAGTTGGGAGAGGGCTTATGCGTTCCCTTCTTTTTCGATGGTAGTGCGGATGGCAGCCCAACTTTCCCGCCAGAGAGCGGAGGTGGTGGCGGTGACGCCTCTTTGGGGATCTCAAGTTTGGTTTCCAGTTCTTCTGGAACTTTCCTGGGATTCTCCGATCCTACTCCCCCGCTTTCTTCATCTTCTTCTCAATCCGGACGGGGAGCCGCATCACCTTCTAATGCAGGGTTCTCGCCACCTCATGGCATGGCGGCTTTCAGGCGACGTTGGTCGCTCCCAAGCCTTTCGAGATCAGCTGAGGATCTTTTGTCAAAGGCATGGGCACCCAGTACCACTAAGAGATATCAATCCGCTTGGACCAAGTGGGTGCGTTGGTGTCTTCGGCGGGATCTGGATCCCTTGGTCGCAGGCGTTGTGCCCATTCTGAATTTTTTGGCGGAATTGGCGTCAGACAGCCGGGCATATCGCTCCATTAACGCAATGCGTTCGGCGATTTCGCCAGCTCACCAACCATTAGAAGGGGTCCCAGTCGGAGAACACCCCTTTGTGTGTCGGCTCCTGCGGGGTATTCGGCTTTCGTTGCCCCCGGAACCGCGATATTCTGTCCTTTGGGATGTTAACGTCATTCTGAATCTTTTTCTTTCATGGCAACCTAACAAATATCTTTCTTGAAAGAATTGTTGGCCAAACTGGCCATGCTTTTGTGTTTGGTGTCTTGACGGAGGGTTTCGGATGTGCGTGCCCTGGACATTTTGGTGCGCGTTTTTTCGCAGGACGGTGTTACCTTTACAGTGGGCCGTCGCACAAAGTCTGCATCAAGGACGATCTCTTATCCAGCTTTTGTAGATGCTCCCAAATTGTTCGTGGTGCAATGCCTAAAGGCATATGAAGACATGACGACAGAACTTCATCCTCCGGGCAAAAGATAATTACTCATTGCCTTGCGAAAGCCACACAAGGCGGTCTCCTCCCCCACTATTGCCAGGTTGGTGCAATGGGTCTTACAAGAAGCAGGCATTGACATTAAGCTATTTGGGGCTCACTCGGCTAGAGGAGCAATGGCTTCGAAAGCTTTTTCTTTAGGCACTCGATTAGAGGATTTGATGCGTGCTGCAGACTCGTCCTCAGATTCCACCTTTAAGAGGTTTTATTTCAAACCGGTGGTGGACATTGCACATTTAGTGGTAAGTAAGCTTTGAACTAGCATAATCTGAAGCCTCCGGTCCTGACATAGAATCGAAATTTGCCTAGCTTAGTAATGGTAAATTTCAATTCTATTAAGGACACGGAGGCGAGGATTATCCCTCCCAGGTCTTCCTGGGGTAAGATTTCCGCCCGTAATGCAGTAAGTAGTCAGGTTTTTTACTTTTCTGGGGTGAATTCAAATTGTTCAAGTGTCATTAAGTTTTGCGTTGGTCTAAGCGTATAGTTTGGTTTACAACGTTTACGCTGTTGTGTCTCTTCGCAAGGGAATGAAGGTTCCAAACAAGACCAGTGAGATGTTGGCGTGACTCGCGCGAAGAAAGAGGAAGATGGCTCAAGGTAGACGCCCTATCTAGATGTTATGGACACTGTGAAAGGACTGATGCTACATTTGTTATAATGGACTGATGGGATTTGTAGTTTTGTCTCTATCAAATTCACGTTTATTTCTTGGATTAATGCTTTTTTCCCTGTATTTTGGGGATATGTAAGCATTTTGTGGGGCTTTTCTGGGCTGCTGTGAGTTTTGTGTTATAATAAACAGCGAAGAAGGAAAAGCATAATCCTCGCCTCCGTGTCCTTAATAGAATTGAAACTTACCGTTACTAAGCTAGGCAAATTGTGATTCAGCAGCACTTACTGCTGGCAACACCATCCTCTTATCCTCATCCCGCCAATCAGAATAATTGATCCTTGACCTGCTAAGTACTTTGCTACAATGACAAGAGGTTGAAATACAGCAATACAATGGAAAGCATGCTTTCTTGTCTACTACCAGCCTGTATCTTGTAAATTGTCATAGTTTATGGTAATGCTCTGCATTTAAAGTATTTGTAGAGCACAAAGCTAGCAATACAGAAAAGGAAGGCATTACACAACTTGGAGCCGGGATATAGATTCATCATCATTTACAGTAAAACAGTATGGGCCTGATTCACAAAAGTAATCTGAGCCAACATCCTAACTTTACGACTTTCGGTATTCACAAATAGCATTTAGTAGTTGTAAAGTTAGGAATCCTAACTTTACTACTATTAAATGCCTTTTGTGAATACCGAAAGTCAAAAAGTTAGGATTTTGTCTCTGTATAGCAGTAGTAAAATTAGGAATCCCAACTTTACTACTACTAAATGCCTTTTGTGAATACCAAAAGTCGTAAAATTATAATTTTGTCTCAGATTACTATGTGAATCGGACCCTATGTTCGTGGTGATGAAGTGTTTTCTCACGGAGAGAGATGACTTCAGCTCCTTTTTCACTGACTGAGCAACATTCAATTCAAAATATATTCTAATGAAACAGCTAGAAGTAATTGCACCTATTTATCATTCTTATAAATAGCTACGGTAATTGTATGTTATTGTTAATTAAAGATTCTCTGCTGACGGTTTAGAACACTGGCCAACGCTCCACACACTCCCATCATGATTTGACAAGAAATCTCTTTTGATTTCGGCTCTGTGATTTGTCAAAATGTTGCAAAAATAAACTTGATTATTTGAAATCCACCAAGGAGGCAGATCAAAGCCTCAAGTTCAAGCTCCTAAAGGCACTCTCAGATAAACAAAAAAAGTAAGAAACTTTTGAATGAGCAATTCTTATCCAATAGAAATTGTTGTGAGGAGAACTGTTTTCCCATAATTTTGTAATTCATCTGTGCAATTGCTAAAGAGGTGCAACTATTTAAAAACAAGCATTTGCAATGCAAAAGGTCTTGCCTTAGGGACCTTATATTATTTAACTATGCAGTACATTAGCTTGGGTGCTGAAACAGCTACTGTTCTTTAAAATGGAGG
Source organism: Lissotriton helveticus (assembly GCF_964261635.1). Taxonomy (NCBI): domain Eukaryota; kingdom Metazoa; phylum Chordata; class Amphibia; order Caudata; family Salamandridae; genus Lissotriton; species Lissotriton helveticus. The sequence goes on from NC_136065.1 coordinate 1,916,277,641, forward strand.
GAAAGTAAGCACCAAACTGTGTTACACGCCAGGTATGGGAACACATGGAGAGAAATATTGCCTTTCAGCGCGAAATGGCAAATGGTATAGTCCAACACTCTTTTTTAATATAAAATCAGGGCCTACAGTGGTCATACCACTGAAAATACAAGTTTTGAAAAAAATATTATTGTCTACGGGTGCTCGTGGAAGACAATTTCTATGGACTGGAAGCTAGAGAATGCTAAAGTGATTCTGGTATTTTACTAACCTCTGCTGTTCGTTTTCTATCAAGAAAGTTAAATAGAGACAGTTGCCAGAAAAATTTGAAAACTACAGTCCTGCAGCAGAAAGCAATTCTGGTATTTTACTGACCTCTACTGGTCATTTTCTATCAAGACAGTTTAATAGAGGCAGTTGAACAAGCAGAAAGCAATTCTGGTATTTCACTGACCTATACTGGTCGTTTTCTATCAAGACAGTTAAATAGAGGCAGTTGAACAGAAAAAAGCCCCTAAGCGGAGCAGACAAGTCAAAGGGCTAATCTGCAGAGCCCACAAAGTACATACACTTATAAGTGTACACTAAAGTACATACCAGAGGTCTTGAATGCTCGATCTAATCATTAATTGCTCTTGTATTAAAGTAGCAGCCCAGTTAATTGTCATGGTGAGCAAGGGATCTATGCATGACTCAGCACTTAAACTTAGGGAAATTAATTGAGGTAAGTAAATATGATGGATGCAAACATATGCGGTAACACTTTTTTTAACCACTGAAAATTCCTCTTGTTAGCATTCCATTTTATCGTTCTGTGGCTCACTTGTGCTTCTGCAGAAGATGAACATTTCTAAATGGCGCAGTGTACAAGAGTTTACCAGCAAAATAATCCAGTGAGTTACTGACTGCTGCTGAAATCTGCTATGATCTGCAGGTTTCATGTTCAAATCTTGACAGGGAGAATTGGTAACAAGAGCACTGGCATTTACAGCACTCAGAAACCACAAAAATGTGGCATGAAATGCTATTCCTTTGAAAAAAGCCTTACCTTTACAATGACTATGCATGATGAAACCTGCTGTATAATCGGAGAATTCCATTTTTTTCTGCAGAGGGTAAATCAGAAGAAGATAGGAATTTCCAAAAGATGAGGAAAGGCAGCAGCCTTTAGCACTACCAAATAATTGCCTGCAATTACTGTAGAAGAATTTTCAGTTCTGGTGTTAGCCAAGACCTTTTGATTTTACGAAAACTATACATATAATAGGCTTAATTTAAATATAGCTTTCCGCCCGTTCTCTTCATCCATTGGTATTTCTTCTACCCATTCCAGCATAAATCTTGGGAGGGGGGCGAGCCTAATTCAGTCATTGTATATGTTCACATGAAGCACATCCATGCATAATTTCACTTCGGTACCAGGAACTACTGTAGCAATGTGTGCTTTTTAAGGCCAAAAATGCTTTTTGCTTCGAACAATGTTTTTTTAGTATTTGGTGAGGGCCGGCCAGGCAGTTCCTTTAACAATACAGTTTTACATAAACTATTACATAACAAAAAAGGAATTGACAAAGTCAAAAATCAAAGCCCTGGGAAGGAAAATGTTATTCTGCCTCAAGTCATGAGACACCGTGTACAGTTTCAAGAAAATATACGAAAGAGGCAAAAAGTACTACAAGTTATAGAATTCTATCGTTACCTTTGGCAACTGCTGAGCCCGTAGTTGGGTAAAGCTGAATGTGTTAATCACATTGGTATGTCCCTTGTCTCTAAATTGTTCCATCAAAAAGAAAACTCCATCTGCATACTTCATGAACTCCTCCCGGTTTAACTGGACTGCATCACCATAAGGAAGGCCTACGTCAGGGCACACACACGACCCATGTTAACCCATGACAAAAAATTTCAGGGGTCCAAATATCAATGCACATCTGTCAAAATGCAGGGGGTATTTTCCATTACAACAGTACAACGGCACAACGTCAACATGACAATCTCATCATACACATCAATAGCTATATGCCACGCACAACAAGTCTCATGTATCAGAGGTAATCAAATAACAAGATATCTAGTCCATTCAAAGAATCCCCCCAGGGACAGGCTATCAATTTTGAGTGCCTTTGGCTCAGGAAAGGAGGCACACACTTTATCCATTTAGTTGGCTTCCAATTGTGTCAAGTTGGACTGTAGAGGAGCCCAAACTAAAGGTCGCTGGCTCTTGACACTACTGGCTAAAATGTGACATACAATTCAGCATGCATATTACAAACTAAAATATTTCTTAACCATCCAGTTCTAGTCGGTACCAAACCCTAATGAGTGGCAATCTTTCTTTTGATAGCAAAAACAGTATAACAGTCAAATGTCTTATAATTTTAGGGACATCCGCAACATTCCCCTACATCAAGCAATCTAGGCACCTCCTAGTCCACCATTTTGGATATCCTCTCAGATTTCCTCGCAGAAACCTGTAATATTCCATCATGCCCATGCCAAATTGAGGAAACCTGATGGAGGTTTATTACGACAGCATTAATGTGGTCTAGTACTGTAAAATGTAAATGTAAAATGTATTCAGTCTTGCAGGTGTGTATTACAGCCTATGCAGAAACTCAAAATGTATACATGCGTATCTCTAATTCATTGACACCGTGTCCAATTGCACACACTAATGTGGCCACTTACAAACATACCATAGATCACCCAAGTCTTTTCCTACAAATCCATTGCTGGTGTGTGTGGACAAACCAGGCGCTCCTCTATGGTAAATTTACCGAACCCCACCTTTTACTATATTCAATCCTAATGTTGTTTGTAAGTGTCACACAACCCTTTGGATACTGTAGCTACACGGTATAATGCACATTCACTTCATATTTCAGCGTATGCTAAATAAATGTGTCAAAAACATTGCCCTTTATCTCAAAATTGTTTCATTGACAAGAAAACTATGTTTGAAAACATACATGGCCCGGCATAGTTATGTTTTGTTTGTTAAGTTAGATTACCACTAGTTTTTCATGAGTAGCCAAATTGTTTTTAATGGGTGCATATGGAAAGTTGGCACTGTGACAGCAACAGTATCTATACCATCACAAGAGAACGATATATATTCCTAAATAGGCAAGTCTAGAAAGATTGATTGAGAGATGTAGTGTGTGTTTGAATAATGAAAAGGGTTAACAAAACAGGGTTCCTCCCCATGGCTGAGGTTGGATGTCCCAGCAAAGTGTGGGAAACATTGAGCCATATTTACAAGCCCCGATCGCCACAGGAACGTCACTTTTTACGATGTTACTGTGGCGATAGGGGCTTCACCTAATTTACAAGGCCATTTAAGCCACTTAACATGGCTCAACACTGCCTTGTAAATAAGGCACTCTTTCACGCTATAGTTAGTGTGTAAGGGGTGGGCAATTGGTGTTGCGGTGGGCATTCCGCCGCAACACCCATTGATTTTGAAGCTGCCCCAGGGAGTACCAGGTCTTAACATGGCGAAAAGAGCAGATATGCTTCATTTCTCCTTGTTTTTGCTGTTTCTATGTATTGTGCAGCATACATAGAAACAGCAAAACCCCAGGAGTGATTGTTTATGTGCAGGAAGGTGTCTCTTGCTGCACATAAACAGTAATTGTAAGTAGCCAAGCAGCAAAATCACTATTGCATAGTGGTTTGAGCTTCTGCCCAATGGGTAGGGGAGATAATATTAGCAAGGCCAAGGTTGATGTGTTTATATTTGTCACACGCCTTAAAGTTAAAAAACACTTTGCACTTTTCCCATGTACCAATAAAAACAGAATCACACCGCAAATCAACCTTTCATGGGATGATTTGACAATTCAGTATGTATTGGATACTAAGTTGTTAATGTCGATCTCTGAATGTGAGGGGGACTCAGTGACAGTGGATGGACTGCTCTATGAGCTTGATGTACAAACAGACCTGAATATTAGCAGTGGACTTAAATCCGAATCGACATGGACTCCTCCAATGCCTTTTGACAATAAAATTGACATTTTTTTATAAGTTAGTCATGTCAGACTTAGACAAGTATGTAGATTTATGACACTCACACCACAACTGTATAGACAGTCTCATCCATACAGAATTGGAAGCTCTGAACCAACTGATGTCAGATGACCGTATCAGTATTACAATACATGAGGCTGACAAAGGGGGCAGTGTGGTGCTTATGAACCAGGTTGGCTATGATAGAGAGATCATCTCACAACTCAATGACATAGATTATTTTTCTTACGGAGTTTTATATCCCGCGAACTTGACCCAAAGGTATCGGGTATCAGAGTGCTTTACACGAGCACCAGTTGCGTTACATGAGGACACATTCATTTTTTTGTTAGGCACGGGGAGATTAAGTGATTTACCCAGAATCAAAGGATGTTAGGTGTCCCTGCCCACTCAATCCTGGTTCCCCCGCACCAAGGTCGACCGCCCTAGCCGTTAGGCCAACTCCCGTACCCACTTTACTATGAGAAACTATCCTCGAACCCCATCTGGACACTAACTAGTCTCATCAATCAGAAACGTAAAGGTTGGCACAAACTATGACTCTTAGACTTTAATGAGTACACTTACCTCAAATTAGAATACCCTAGACACCCATGCCTGTATACACTACCTAAAGTGCACAAAAATCTCCCTAACCCACCCGGCAGACCCATTGTTTCTGGAATTGGTGGACCCATAGATAAACTATCTGAGTATGCGGATTTATTTATCCAGCTGTTGGTAGCTAACTTACACTCTTACATCAGAGACACGAAACACATACTCTGGCAGACATTACTTGGGAGAATACTATGGGCCCGATTCACAGAATTAACTTAAGACAAAATCCTAAACTTACTACCATTTTGGTATTCACAGAAGGCACTTACTAATTTTGGTATTCCAGAAGGTACTTACTCATTTCGGTATTCACAGAAGTGAGGAGTCCTAACTGTAGTACTCCTAAATGCCTTCTGTGATTACCAAAAGTCTTAAAGTTAGAATTTTTCTCAGTTTAGGAGTAGTAAAGTTAGGACTCCTAAATGCCTACTGTGAATACCGAAAGTCTTAAAGTTAGGATTTTTCTCAGTTTAGGAGTCCTAAATTTACAACTCCTAAACTGAGAAAAATCCTAACTTTAAGCCTTAAAGTTAGGATTTTTCTCAGTTTATGAAGTCCCATACCGAGGTCCAATAAGAGGCGATCTTCGGGCACCACAGGAAAACATGTAGATTATGTGCTAAAGGAAGCCTACATCTTGGGGAATAATAGATGTTACCTGTTATTTTTGATAGCTTTGTTGGAAACCAATACACTGTAGGTAGCAAAAAGATGCTTACTTTTAAGCGAGGCAGGTTTTACAACTGATCGTAAAATGGAAAAGGAATCAAGCCAAAGTTGCTTCACGTCATTATCCCCAAACTCATCTGCCCATAAGTTTGGGATTTCACTTTCCATGCCACCATCCACCTCCAGTAAACCCAATGCCAATATGAGACTTCCTTCGCCCATCGATCAGTTCTCATAACCTGGTCAAGTCTCAAGTCGTCTTCTTCATCTACCCAGTCCTTAGTTGCCCACAAAGAACGTATTCGGTAATACTTGAATCTTGTCAATTGTCTCCTTGTGAGGTTGCTTAGAACTTCCCAACTCACTAGACTTGATCCTGATTTGAGATCTGCCCAATAGTGTAGCCCCCCATATTTTAAGGGCTGACTCAGTTGATCTTTCAGGCATTCTGGGGTTTCCGGGGATTCCCAAATTGGAGCCCATGTTGAAAAGTAAGGGACTTCCAGCCTTTTCCGCAGATTAACCCACATTCTTAAGCCAGATCTCAGAATCTTCAGCCTCACTTTTTTAGAGAATTTTGGGTCTCCATACTTTTTTTTAACACAATTTTATTAGAGTTCTGAGACACATTTCAGATCACAGTATATAGCTTCATTTTTGGTTACATTTAAGTGATCAGATCTTTTGCATATGTTGTTGGACGTCCTTATGACAATGTATTGCTGATTACAGTCAAAAGGTATGTAAACTAGTATTCTATAACACCATTCTTAACCACAGTAATTTGTTTAGAACAATAGATCTTTTATCTCTGTACATCATCAGTTTCTTCCCTCAACACCCACCCTTGTCATACCACTCGCAACTCTTCCCTCCCTACTAACTGTTAACAATAAAGTTAGCTGCTTTATCCCAATCGTTTCCACCGGGACAGGCTCCTGAGGACCAATCATGCTAATGTTAAGCCAATGTGCTCCTGGGCGGGGGGGGAGGGGTGGGGGAGGTGGTCGGATCTCCATACTTGAAAATGATGTTGACCAACAGTCTTAAAGTTAGAATTTTTCTCAGTTTAGGAGTAGTAAAGTTAGGACTCCTAAATGCCTTCTGTGAATACCGAAAGTCTTAAAGTTAGGATTTTTCTCAGTTTAGGAGTCCTAACTTTACAACTCCTGAACTGAGAAACAACATTGCCTCAAAAAGCAGGCCCATTGATGATCCATCTTAAAATGGAAGGCGTAACAATATACCAATAAATCAGGTAACGCCAACCCCCCTGCCTCTAGCATCCTCCTTATCTTTTTCCATGCTATCCTCTGACCCTTTGAAGCCCAAATAAAACTCTCAACTTTTCCCTGAAGCTACCCTACATCCTCTTTCTGAAAGGTTAATGGAATTGAATTGAAATGAAAAATGACTTTGGGGAGGATAATCATTTTTATAAGGTTCACCGGACCATAGAAGCTTAATGAACAAGTTACTTACCTTTGGTAACGATATATCTGGAAGAAACAGTAGTTAGTATTAGATTCCTTACCTTAGAATACCCCCAGGCGTCAGACTGAATCCGGAAACTTTTGCGTAGCAGTACCCCTGCGCGTCGGTAGGCGCCGTCTGCGGCTCCGCGTCCCTCTTCGGCGTCGTTTGCGCCGGGATGACGTCACCGGAGTACTTAGACGCCGCCCTCGAGTGCTGACATCAGTTCTTATACACAGCTTTTCCGCGCCAGAAACGCAGAGCCATGATAAAACCAACACTGGTGCCATGAAACTAACGCCCTGAAAGGGGATGACCTTAACCCTAGATATCAGTTTGCAGAACGGGGAGGATGGGTGGGGCGGTAAGGAATCTAATACTAACTACTGTTTTTTCCAGATATATCGTTACCGAAGGTAAGTAACTTGTTCATCTGAAAGAAACAGGTTAGTATTAGATTCCTTACCTTAGAGTAGATACCCCAGCAATACCAACCCCGGTGGTGGGTCTGCGAACCAATAATCACACCAGAAAGTCCTGTAGGACGGAACGGCCAAAGAAGCCATCCCTCCGGACTTGACTGTCCAGGCAGTAGTGTCTTGCGAACGTGTGCAGCGAGGCCCACGTAGCTGCCTGACAAATGTCCTGCAAGGGGACTCCCCGACCCAGGGCAGTAGTAGCCGCCGTGGCCCGAGTGGAATGGGCCCTCAGCCCAACAGGAGGTTCCTTCTTAGCCAAGGAGTAGCCTGCCTTGATACACAACATGACCCACCGAGAGATGGTCTGCTTGTGTACCGCCCGTCCCTTCTTAGCGCCCACGTAACCAACAAAGAGTTGGTCATCCACCCGGAACTGGCGTGTGCGATCCAGATAAAACAAGAGCACACGTTTTGGGTCCAGGCGGTGGGGCTGCTCTTCCTCCTTTGAGGGATGCGGAGGCGGAAAGAAGGTGGGCAAGGTGATGGACTGCCCGATGTGGAAGGCTGTGACAACCTTGGGCAGGAAAGAGGGTCTTGTCGGCAACACAACCTTGTCCGGATGGACAGAAAGGAAAGGAGGTTTGGAAGAAAGAGCCTGGAGCTCACTCACTCTCTTGGCAGAGGTGATGGCAACCAGGAAAGCAGTCTTCAGAGTAAGAAGGCGAAGAGGACAGTTATGAAGTGGCTCAAAGGGAGCGCACTTCAGATAGGTGAGAACAAGGTACAAGTCCCACTGAGGCATCACGAATGGAACAGGGGGAAACATGTGTGATGCCCTTCAAAAACCTATTTACAATTGGGGACTTGAACAAAGATGGCTGATCAGATAGCATTAAAAAGGCTGAAAGGGCAGAAAGGTAGCTCTTGAGAGTGCCCAGAGCAGAGCCCTGCTGGGCAAGAGAAAGAAGGAAGAGGAGAACCTCAGAAAGAGGGGCAGAGAGAGGATCCACAGCCTTTGCTGTGCACCATGCCACAAATCTGTTCCACCTGCAGGCGTATACCGACTTCGTGGAGGGACGCCTGGCTGCCAGAATCACAGTACAGACTTCAGGAGGCAAGTGAAATGGCCTCAACTGCCGCCGCTCAATCTCCAAGCATGTAGGTGGAGACTGAACAGGTTCAGGTGGAGGACCGTCCCCTGCTGCTGCGACAGAAGGTCCTCCTGAAGAGGCAGACGAACCGGGGGACCGACAGACATACTGAGTAGCTCAGGATACCAGTACAACTTGGGCCCGGTCGCGCTTGATCTTCTTCAGCACTCTGGGCAGAAGTGGTATAGGCGGAAAGGCGTACAACAGACCGCAACTCCACTCGCGATGAAAAGCGTCTCCGAGCGAGTGCCGCCTTGGAAATTCCAACGCGCAGAACTGATGACATTGCACGTTCTCTTCTGTGGCGAATAGATCTAACCAAGGCTCTCCCCACTGCAGAAAGAGGCCTTGCGCCTCGTCCGAGTTCAGACGCCATTCGTGATCCATCATGCACCGTCGGCTGAGTTCGTCCGCCCTGGCGTTCTGAGAACCTGCCAGGTGTTGAACCACCAGGGTCACGCCCTGATGTTCCAGCCACTGCCAGAGGCGTAGAGCCTCCTGGCAGAGGGTCCACGACCCCACCCGCCCTGTTTGTTGGAGTACCACATGGCGGTGGTGTTGTCCGTGAACACCTGCACTACACTACCCCGGACAGAGGGGAGGAATACCTTCAGTGCTAGACGAATTGCCCTCAGCTCCAGAAGGTTGATATGGAGCCGGGACTCCGCCGGAGACCAGAGGCCTCTGATCTCCGCCTTTCCCATGTGGCCTCCCCAACCTAGGAGGGACGCGTCCGTCACAACTACGTGCTCCGGTTGGGGTAAGGAGAGGGACCTGCCGCTGACCCAATCGCGGTCCGTGAGCCACAACTGCAGCTGTCTCGCAGTGCCCTCCGAGATCAGGACATGTTCGGACAGGTTGCCCTGATGCTGGGCCCACTGAAACTTCAGGTCTTACTGCAGAGCCCGCATCCGCCACCGGGTGTGATGCACCAGAAGGATGCAGGAGGCCATCATACCCAGAAGGCGCAGCGTCAACCTGACCGAGATTCGGGATAAAGACTGAAAGATTGGAATCAGAGCCTGAATATCCCGAACCCGCTGTTCGGGAGGATAAATCCGAAACTGCGCCGAGTCGAGAACCTCTCCGATGAAGAGGAGCTTCTCAGAGGGGCACAGGTGTGACTTCGGTACATTGATGGAAAACCCCAGCTAGTGTCACATGGGCCTGAAAGCACGGACTAGGAGGCTTTAGAGGCGGATGCCGCGTGGGAAGGTGTGGACTGGCCTCACCGTTGTCCCCGACCGCCGCCACAGCGGTTTCAACAGCCGCCACCGCGTTGGATGTTAGTCTGCGGTGCGTGGCTGGCAGCACGTGTGGAGGCGCCACTTCCTTGGCCACGAAAGGAGCGAAAGGCACCCGTTTGCTGGCGTGGGGCCGAGAGGCCCAAGGACTTGGCCGTAGCCCTGGAGTCCTTAAAGCGCGCAAGCGCATGGTCTGCCTTATCGCCATAAAGGTGACGGCCATCGAACGGCATGTCCATAAGAGTGTTCTGGGCATCGGTCGAATCGCCACCGTCGTTGCCATCGCTCTGCCCAGTGAGTCGGTGGTATCCAGCCCACACCGGATAGAAAACCGTGCTGCATCTCGACCCTTCGCAAGGGTTTGGGTGAGTTTAGTCCTGACCTCCGCCTGACATTCTGGCAGCACGCCCGCAACCGTGTCCCACAGAGAGTGGGTGTAGCGGCCCAAGAGGCACGCGGTGTTGACTGACCGCAGTCCCAAACTCAGGGAGGAGAATACTTTCTTACCGTATTGCTCGTACCTCTTGGATTCCCGATCGGGCGGGGCCATCGGGAATGCGGTCTGGGAGTTGGAGGCCTGGATGACCAGGCTCTCGGGGGTGGGTGGACTGGAAGCAAGGGTCGCCCGGAGCCGGGCGGTGGCGTCTGGCCACGTTCCTATCTACAGGCTGACCTGTAGCGGGCTTGGACCAAGTGCCCAAAAGAACGTCTGACAAGGCCTCCTTAAACGGCAGCAGAGGCTCAGCCGAGCTTGACTGCGGTTTAAGGACCTCAGTGAGGAGGTTAGTCCTCACGGCCGTGATGGGGAGCTCCAGGTCCAAGGCCTTGGCTGCCCACATCAGCACTACACTGTAGGCAGCCCCCTCCTCCGAAGCCACGGTGGGAGGGGAGACAAAACCAGTGTCTGGCGAGGTGTCCAGCCCACTGGCATTCCCAAGCTCACCTGTCCAGTCCTGCTGAGAGTGACACTCCCGTGCCAGAGGGTCCTCAGACCCCTCCCATCCCCCTTGTCACCCATCTCCTGGTATTCAGGTTCAAAGGATGGGGCCGGTTCGTTGAAGTAAAAATCTTCAAGCGACGTCGAGAGCGGCGCCTAGCGGCGCCGCTCCGGCGCCGGAACCGAATCGAGGGTAGGATCGGGGACGGCGTCGCCGGGGGTGACTCCCTAGGGGCCGGCGCCGGTGAGGTCGTGAGGTCGACTGGCGACAACCCGGATCCGGATCCAGTGAGGGCCTGCGGCGCCAGGACCGAAGTCGCCGGCGGCGCCGGGGCGGAAGCACCCGACGGCGTCGGAGCCGAAGCACCCGACCCGCTAGGCCCCCCAGCTGGGGCCGCTGGGCCTGAAGGCGCCGCGGAACCCGGCGGAGGAGAGAGAGACCTCATGGCCATGAGGTAGCACTCGATCTCCTACGGTGTCGCGTCATACCCGTGACTCCGTCTGAGCCGCGTGGGTGGTGTCACCCGAACCCCCGCCGCATCGCGCGAGCGTCGGGGTGGGTCGGAAGAGCGATGACGCCTTGCCGACCTCTCATGCCTCTTACCTGAGGATCTTGATCCCGAAGACCGATGCCGACTCTCTGAGCTATGATGGCTCCGACCCCGCGACCGGTCCCTCGACCTCCTGTGGGACCGGGACCTCGACCGGCACGGGCCGACTGCCGGAGCTCAAGCCACTTGCGGGACCGCTCCCGCTTAGGCTTGGACATCAGGGCCCGGCAGTCGGAGGAGGCTCTGTCGTCGTGGTCGAGGCCTAGACACTGAAGACACCGGCGATGTAGGTCGGTAACCGGCATCAATCGGCTGCACTTGGAGCAGGGTTTAAACCCGGGCATCCCTATCGGCACCCTCGGAGTCAATCGACTCCAAAAACAGATCAAAAAGATCAAAAGTTTAGTCAAAAAATGACTAAAGGGTACTACTTCTCCGGATCTGCGCTTAGCAGCCGCGGAAAAAAGAAGAACTGACGTCAGCGCGCGAGGGCGGCGTCTAAGTACTCTGGCGACGTCATCCCAGCGCAAACGACACCGACGAGGGACGCGGAGCCGCAGACGGCGCCTACCGACACGCAGGGGTACTGCTATGCAAAAGTTTCCGGATCCAGTCTGACGCCTGGGAATATTCTAAGGTAAGGAGTCTAATACTAACCTGTTTCTTTCAGATGGTAAGTTAGCCCACTTTAACAACAAATTTCCAATCTCTCAACTGATTTTCCTCCAATTTGTTTAAGGAACCTCCTCTAGTTTCTGTGTAATCTGTATTTCTAAATACCGTATTTGGGATCTAGCCCCCGCCATGAGACGTAATGTTACCAAGTTGAAAAAGTTTCTATCTCCATGTGGTCTTCTGACTTGCTTGTGATGTGATCTTTATCTTACTACTACTGTTGAGTTCGAACTGAAGTTTTGAAGTCTGCTTCCATACGCTTATGTGCAAGCTTACCTAGGACTATATGTGCTAACATGGTTTTGATTTCCTCAGCATTATAGGCTGTCACTTGGGTAGCTCATGTGTTCACTAACCATCTATCATGCTCCTTATGCCTTTTCTCATATCCCCTCGGATTTAGGATTCTACTGTCACAACCTCTCTTCTTTATTGTGGAACCATTATGCTTACTCAGGCACCAATGTACTTCCTGTGTATGTTTAACTATCTTAAGGTGACCCACAGGATTATTATGTTATGTTATTTAAATTTATAAGGTGCCCAGCTACCCCAAGGGGTTTCCCAGCACCGGCAGTTCGGAGTGAGAGAAAAAAGTAAGTATGACAGAATTACTGATTGAGCAACCAGGTCTTCACTTGTCTACGGAAACTAAAAAAGACAGTTTCCTCCCGAATAGAAATATATAAGAGAGTTCCACAGGGAGGGGCCCAAGAAAGAGAAGAACCTACCGCCCATCCTGGTCAGTTTGATTCTAGGGATAACAAATTTAGACTGTCCAGCAGAACGCAAAATATAAGAAGGAATGTACAACTGGATAAACGATTGCAAATATTGCGGTGCTGTTCCGGATTTGATTCTAAACATAAAGCTCAAGGCCTTAAATTTAACACGGTTCTTCACTTTTAGCCAGTGTAATTTGTGAAGAGAGTTGGTGCCTGACACCATCCTGCACACCTGACAAAGCAGTCTGGCAGCTGCAGTTTGCACCACCTGCAACCTACCTATTGTAGCTTTATTGGAACCTAAATATAAAATGTTACAGTAGTCAAGTCTAGACGTAATTAGGGCTTGAACCATAGTACGTTGAACAGAGAGGGTTAACATCCACAAAATATTTCTCAGCCATCTCAGAATGGTAAACCATTTTGCGGCCACCTCAGTGATTTGTTGCTTCATTGACAGATGGTCATCACTGATAATACCCAGGTTACAAACTTGACATACTGGTTGGGGTAACAAGCCAATTTCGGTGGGCCAATGTTCCGGTCCCCGGAGGTCTTGTTCTTTTCCTAAAATCATAACCTCAGTTTTATCTCAATCTAGTCTGAGTAAGTTGTTCTGCATCCAAGATGCAATTTTCCTCAGACCAATCTGGAGAGCAGATGAATCATATACTCTAGATGAAGTAAGGGAAAAGATCATCTGCGTGCCATCCACATAGGAAAAAGGGGCCAGCCCAGCCTCTTTGGCAATATATACCAATGGGTGCATATAGATATTAAACAATAGTGGACTCAGCACAGAGCCCTGGGGAACTCCCTAAGGAGATCGATGAATATTAGAACTAGCCGAGGTAGAGAGAACCTGAAAAGTTTGATCAGCTAGGAATAAGCTAAACCATTGTAAGGCTGATGCTCCAAGTCCTAAAGAATGCAAGGCTTTCAACAAAACTGTGTGAGACACTATGTCGAAAGCGACACTAAGATCAAGTATAATGAGAGCCACCATATCACCATGGTCCAAATGCCGTCTAAACATTTCAGTTACCCCAAGTAATGTAGATTCAGTGGAGAAACCTGCTCTAAAACCAGACTGAGATGGATGTGAAGAAAACCCAAAGACTCAACCAAAGAAGTCAACTGAAGATTGACATGCTTTTCAAGAAGCTAAGAAAAAAACAAAAACAAAGAAATAGGATGAAAATTAGATGGCATAGAAGGATCAGCATTAGGCTTCTTTAAGAGTGGGAGCACCATGGCATGTTTCCAGTCAGGAGGAATAAAGCCTTCCTGCAAGGAGGCATTAAGAAGATCCATGATCAACCAGAGCATCGGTGCCTCAAGCTGTTTCAGCACGGAAATGGGAAGAAGGTCTCTGGGAGAGCCTGATTTAATGCTAGCCAAGAGCCTGTAAAAGTACTCAGTTCTAACAGGGGCCAAGCTTCCACCCTAATGTTGTATTTTACACTATCCTGAATCCCAGTAACTTCTGCACTCACAATAGTGGGTGCAGCATTGGAAGTCTGAGGGGAACCAAGCTGGTTGTCATAAGTAAGAGTAGAATTCATTTACTCAACTTTCTACCCAAAAAATCAAGCAAGATTCTCGCATTGTGTAGCAGTTAAGGCACAAGGAGTAGTCAGAGTATTAGAACCAGATAGTTCTTTGACTACTTTAAAAAGGGTTTTTGGACAATGCTGAGCTCAGGAAATTTTAAGAGAAACGAACTCAGCGCAAGCTAATTTACAAGGAAAATTATACTCCTTTAGAGCCTTTTTATAGGCTGTCATAACATCTGTCTTATAATATTTCCTCCATTGCCTTTCCAGATTTTTACACTTAGATTTCTCAATCTTGAGATTGTCTGTAAACCAGGGTGCAGGCAGCCAATGGTTGCGTAAACGTTTATGGGAAAGAGAAAGGCAGATATCTACTGCATGAGAGATCCATTTATAATGGAACCCAAGTCGGAGGTAGCAAGCTTTTTTATAGATGGTCTAGAATCATCTAAAAAATTATTTAAGGCACTAACATCAAGTTTGGCCCAATGTCTGACTTTATGTTTAGGTACTGCCATAACTGCTATGGTGCAGGTAGCAATCTTAAGCGGACATGACCCCAAAAAATGGTCAGACCAGCACAACGGAAGAGCAGGAGGGCAAAAGAAAGTAACAGAGTAGAAAAGATAGGATCAAGGATTGTGTATGTAGATTCTGTGGGCATACAATATATGTTATTTAGATTTATGATAGCTATTATTTTGTATCGTTCTATTTAGGGAGTTGCAGTACACACTGAACTCGGTAATCCCTTTCCCTTGACTCTCCTTTAATGTTGCCATAGAACTATACCACTAGAGACTGCCTTTTTCTTAGAATCAAATATTAAATAACTTATTGTTTCAGGTAATTTATATCCAGATGGATCTGCTACCCTAGCGATGGTTCCCTCTCGTTTCGTTTATTAAAATTGCTGTGGACACACTACAGAAGCACCCATAACTAACTGAATGTTCTCTTGCAATAAGCTGTACAGTGCCAATTACCCTAGATACAAGCATCTGCATTTGGGGGTATCTTTTAAATACTCACCGAGGGGTCAATCTACTTGTGGAAACGTGTAATATTTTGTATTAGCATAAGCAACAGCCATTTTGGCTGTGGCTTCCATTTTGTTTCCTTCATTCTCAGCTGTTCGCCTTTTCACCCTGCTTGTGTCATCTATTTTAGTTGACCTCTTTCGACATGGCTCAGCAATGTACATGCTGGGAGGTTTGTAGTTGCCGGTGCACCTGGTCTTGGATGTTATCTGTGACTGTTTACTGCCGCCATAAGCATTCCTGCTCCCCCTCCCTATTTGCTGACCGAGTGGTCATCCATCTGCCCTTGTTTGCTGATAGCTATTTCTAAACTTGTTCTTTCCATTTCTGTTCATATCCTTACATTGCAACAAAGCTGTGTATAAGGACGATGGTTTGTGAGTTCAGTGTGCCTCCTCCTACAATACTTGAGAGTGTTGTGTGGACGTGGTCCCGCTCATGAGTGATTAATAAACTTGTTGTTTTAGTTTGACTCCAGTGCTGATCTCTGTCTTTGTTAGTGTTCAGGACCCGTGGACGAGAGGTTGACCCTGCACCAGTGTGCTCACTTTTGGGTACATTTCCACGGTTGGTGCCCAACGTAGGACCCAATCGGAGACGCAGCAGTCTGAAGGAGTGGTCTCGACGGAGGATCGAAATATTACTGAGGATGCACACTGCATGAGGAGACCCTTGTCTTTGTAGGCCGAAGTGACTTTTCCGGTTTTCCCGATTCGGCCCCTCCGGGTGGTGGCCGGTCACGACTGGGGCTTTCTTTGGCATGCAGTGACCATTAGGTCGACCAGAGATCGGCAGGTGGGAATTGAAGACTTCTGTTTGGTAAGGTTGCTGCAGCGGCACTCTTGATTCGTTTGGTTTGGTTTTGGTATTCATTCTTTGCAAAGACTGAAAGTAGGTAATGAGGATATTTTTCTCTGTTTGGAATATTTGTTTTCGGTGTAGTGATATTTTACATATGCTTGTTAAAAACATGCCTGTTCTCAACACACTCCGTAAGTGGTGTTGCTGCTCTTATGGTACTAATAATACTTTGGAACAAAGTCAGCCGGCTTCTCCAGAAGGGAAGCCCAATACAGAAATGTATATTAAATATGGTATTTGTATATGGTATATGTATATATATGTATATTGTATATGTATATATATTTGTATATGGTATTTGGTGTCCTAGACCCTAACCTAGTTAACGCACATGACCGCCAATTTTTTGTTGTTGTTTTTTTTGCAGAGTTTTATATAGCGCGAACTAGACCCAAACCGAATCAGGTATCAGAGCGCTTTACATATTTTCCAGTTACGTTACATGAGGACACATTTTCATTTTAGGCACAGGGAGATTAAGTGATTTGCCCAGAATCACAGGAGGTTTTGGCGTCGTTACCGAGACTCGAACCCAGATCCCCAGGTCCGAGATCGAGCGCCCTAGCCGTTAGGCCAACTCCTCTCCCCTCTCCCTCTCTCCTCTCAAGCCAATTGCTTGACCTACTGCTCACCCTGGCCTGTAAAGTAGTTTTATGTAAATGGAAGAACGCCTCTGAGGTGTTCTTTAAGATATGGCAAGAATGGTTATCCTTTCTAAGAGGAGCTGACAACCCTACGCTGCATTCCTCCCCATGGCGCACATCCCATAAGAAGCTTTGGAAATCTCTTGATGCATCATCATTTTCATTTGATCCTCCGTGATGTGCTATGGTCATGTGTAATATTCTGTAGTAAAGTGGAGCTTATGTATTTTGTAGTGTAAATTGGTGTGGCACATGGGTGAACGCCCTCCCCAACGGAACTCATTGTCGAATGAGTACACGGAATGTTGGAATTGGAGATCCAGGGACCTGGACAAGGACATTGTATATTTAGCATTCACTTTAGATTCAGACTTTTACATTCGGACCTCATGGTATGAGTTTTTATGTAACGCCACGAAACTGTGTATTACCCTGCCTTAATTTGTTTTCTTATGATTTTGTTATGATCTTGTATGCAACTCATTTCATGTATTGGAGATTGTGTATCTTTTACTTTGCATTTTCTTTCTTTCTTCCTTTTCTTCTATTTCTTTTTCAATAAAAATGATTTGAATACAAAAAAAGAAATATGGTATTTGTCCCATAATGTACGGTTCATTGTGGAACAAATACACAAAGAAAGAGTCCGATTTGAAATGGCCGTGAATGGGTCATTCGATTCTAAAAAGGTTCAATATGTAGAACAGTGTTTATTTAAAAGAAAGAAAGACAGGAAATGTTTGATTGTGTATGAATGTGGGATAAAGAAGCGAGAGAGAGAGAGAAGAGAGTGAAGGCTATAGCAGAGAAAGAGCAGCGGAAATCGACATAAAAAAACGGTGGAATTAAAAGACATAAAAATTAAGGAAAGAATAGATAAGGAAGATAGGGAACGTTGATTACAGGTAAATGGCCAGTACCCTATTAGGCGCCCTATCTATCGCATACTTAATAAACCACAGGATGATTGCATCCTATTAGAACGACTCCCACCCCAGTATATATTTCCCGCTCCAAGTGCTCCTTAGATGGATGCCTCTGATGAGGAGGTCTCTTCCTCAGAGGGTAAAGATAGAGACAAGCAAGTTGGGCAACAGTCTCGCTCTACTTTGACTAAAGCAGAAAAAGATACATTAAAAAGCATAGCTAAAGAGGAAGCTCGTCGGACTGCTACAGCGACGATCCTCATACATATGGTTCAACCTTGAAAAGATATAGACCAGTTATATTTCGTAGAAAAGTTCTGTTCAGAGGTAATATATGGTTGGTGGCATATTTCTGACGAAACAGAACCAGCTGATCTAAACATTAATTATAAGCGGTTAGTAGATAGAACTTACCTTTTTTCAAATATACCTGATATGATTAGGCGAATAGTTAAATTACTAAATGAAACATTACTTTTACAAAAGGAACAAGAATTAGTTAAAAAGAGTAAAGTCGTAGAAACAGCTCAATCCCAGGCAGAGACAACAGATGTTCCGACGGAAAGAGACAATTCTGTCTGTTATAAAGTTACTATGAAACCAATGCGTGAAGCTGCACCCTTGTATGTTCCCCCGGAGGGTGTGGGAACAAATGATGATAAAACTACGGATGATGCCAAGGGATATTTCATATATAATTGGGTGTACACTCCTTGGAGTAGAGCAGATGTTATGGCTCATAAGGCTGCTTTGCCCGACCCCCGGAAAAATCCCGCCGCCTTCTATGAGGCGGTTGAAGGAGCCATCAGCTTCTACACTATGACCTTGCCAGATATTGATATGTTCTTCAGGCTTATTTTGCCCCCTGATATGTAGAGAACAATACGTAAAATAGATGACAAAGTGGCATTAAGTGATACCTGGGAACATTTAGAAGAAATAGATGCGGGAAGGGAGCCTGCGCAGAAACCTCAAAAGGAGATATTAGATCACCCTAAAGCTATTGTGACTGAATTGAAGACTCTCATACCCCTAAGAAAATAGATTGGACTATGTTAGCTTCTTGTATACAGAAAAGGGATGAGTTCATTTCAGATTTTTTTTGAAGATTTGAGGAGACATTCCATGATTTTAGCGGCCAGTCATTGGCCGATGATACAGGTAAGCATTTGTTTGTCGACAAAATTGATGCTAATAGGTTACCAGAAATATCTAGTTGCTTAAAGGCTAGTGAGAGTTCTTGGACCACGTCTTCTCCAGTTTCCCTTTTGACCATGGCCCAATATTATGAGGGACAGGAACAGGAAGCAAAAGGCAGGGAGGATAAGAAGGTTAAAGCCTTAAAGACAAAAGTTATGATGGCCCAAGTATATGGTCCACCATTTAGGGGAGGTGGAAGAGACGGACTAGCAATGTATACACCTGGAGCGCTACCTCTTCCTCGAGCTAATTTGTCTCCTGATCAGTGTGCCTATTGTAAAGAGACTAGGCATTGGCATTCTGAGTTGCCCTCTTTTGCGAGGTCAGTTGTACCAGCGGGGAAGGGGACGTATGAGAGGAAGCCCAGAAAATTCAGGAAACAGAGGAGGTGCAGGTGCGCGTCCCAGGTTTGAGGCAGTTGAACAAAGACCAAATTACTCTAATACTTTTTATAGACAAAATCAATACCAAATGTCTGATTGTTCTGCTGATGCACTTGCAGATTCCGATTATGCTTAGGGATGCCTAGGATGGGGTAAGGGACCGGTTGAGGTGCCAGTAGATCAAATTGGTCCTAATGTTGATGCAAATGTCTTGGGATTTACTGATAGGTCTCTGGCTGATACAGGGGCTACCCATAGTGCTCTGTCTAAAAGATTGGTTCCTAGGGCTCCCTTGTCCAGCACAATGATAACATCGATAGGGTTCGATGTAACACCTACACCTAGCCTGCTTTCACAGCCACTTGAATTCGGACTTGACAAATTCACTGCAGCATGTCCATTTGTGCTTTCCCCTAACATGCCGGACAACATTGTGGGTATCGATATGCTTAAATATTTTCGTGCTACAATACGTTGTTCTCCGGAAGATATGTATGTTATTTTGAATGACTATCATCCAATGGTTGAGAGGCCCTGTCTCATCAATGAGGATGCCACTCTGGCGTCCCTACCTTGTACACTGTGGGCCACATGAGATATTGACGGGGTCAAATGGTTATTTCACCTGTGCATATTCAAGTAAGGGAAGGTGTCACACTGCCTCGTTTGCCACAATACAAAATATCCAGAGAAGGTGAAGAAGCATTAGCACACATTGTTCAGGATTTGATCAAAGTGGGGGTAGTGGAAGAAGGCCCCTATAATATTTGCAATAGCCATATCCTTCCTATTTTGAAAAAAGACACTGACACTAAAATGTAAAGATTCCTTATTCATTTACGGGAGGTTAATAAAATTGTAGTCCCCCAATATCTGGTAGTTTCTGATATCACAACCCTACTTACTATGGTCCCTCCCACTGCCACTACATTTTCGGTGATCGACTTGAAAAACACATTTTTCTCAATACCTCCTGTCTAAGGAGGGACGTGCACTCACACCAGATCGCATTCAGACCATTTTAGATACTCCTGTGCCCCGTACTCAGAAGGATGTCCGTGCACTGATTGGCCTTACTTCTTTTTGTAGACAGTGGATCCCAAGTTTTTCACACATTATTAAACCTTTGTTATCCCTTTTGACTAAAGACACTCTGGTGTCACTACCATGGACTGCGGAATGTCAGAGTGCCTTCCAAAAGTTACGCCAAACTCTTTGCTCTGCACCAGTATTAGGAAATCCAGGCTACACTAAGACTTCCACACTCTATGTACACGAGAGGGAGGGTTGTGCTCTCTCGGTGTTAACACAGATATACAGTGATAAACAACATCCTTGTGCATATTTCTCGGCTGTCCTTGACCCAGTCGCTCGCGTGCTGCCTGGATGTTTCCGAGCAGTGGCAGCAACGGCTGTATCTATACGTCAGAGTGAATGAATAGTTTTGTCACACAAACTGCTTGTGTTAGTACCCCATTCAGTTGATGCCTTACTAAACCAAACCAAGAAGCAGCATTTGACCAGTGCTCGCTTGACAGGATATGAATTGACACTTTTGGCCCCCCATATCACATCGAAAAGATGTTTGACACTAAATCCTGCTACACTACTACCATTTCCAGCTACACAGCCTCAGTCCCAAGGACCACATGATTGTATATTTCTCACTGAAGATCAAACAAAGGGTTGTGTTGACCTACAGGATACTCCTTTCTCTATTGTTGATTGGGAGTTATGGGTTGATGAGTCGTGTTTGAAATTAACCCATGGCACTACATCTGCTGCCTATGCTATTACGACACTTCAGACAGTAGTTGAGACAGCTCGCATCCCACAGAAGTCAGCCCTCGCAGCTGAACTGACTGCACTAACTAGAGCATGTGAGCTTAGTACAGACTTACTTGTCAATATTTTCACTGACAGCCAGTACGCATTTGGGGTGGCACACAATTTTGGCCGCTTATGTAAAGAAAGGGGTTTCCTCACCTCACATGGGACACAGATAGTGCACAGAGGATTATTACATAATCTTCTTACTGCCCTAACCTATCATAAGAAAGTGGCAATTATTAAGTGTAGTGCACACAAGAAAGTGACTGATAAAATAGGAGCAGGCAATGCCTTTGCGGATCACACAGCCCGCTAGTCCACAATGCAGCGAAGCACCACATCTATGTATGTGGTTAAGTCACAGGCTGAACGTTGGCATGATGCCAGGCAGGAAGTGCTGGACATGCAACAATCTGCCTCTGCTGACGAACTAGACCAATGGTCTAAGGAGGGAACACTGGATGATGAGGGCTGTTGTAGGAATAAAGATATGACCAAATGGAGGTTACCCACAGCATATTTACACGCCTCGATTCACATGGCACATGGGCCGGCACATGTTGTTGCATCCTCAATGGCAAAACAACTCATGCAAGTTTGGATCATCCTGATATTGCCGGCACTGCTAAAAAGATAGTCCAGTCTTGTCTGGTTTGTCTCTATTATAATACTGGAAAGGGAACGCGAACTCCAACAGGAGAGTTTGCAACACCATCTGCACCTTTTGAGGTCCTGCAAACGGACTGCATTCGGTTTGAGTGGTGTAATAATCTGAAATATGTCCTAGTAGTGGTTTGTGCCTTCAGTAAATGGGTGAAGGCGTATGCTATGAAGGATAATACATCTCTCACAACAGAAAAAGTTCTCTTAAAGGAGTTCTTTCCCCGCTTCGGCGTTTATCGGGTCCTATGGAGCGACAATGGACCTCATTTCATTGGGCAAGTTGTAGAATATGTCATGAAAGGGTTGGGGAGTAAGCAAAAATTTCATACTGGTGAAGCATTATAACTCCACCCTGAAATGGAAATTGGCTAAAATACAGGCCTCCACGTCCTTGAAGTGGCCTGATGCGCTACCTCTAGCATTGCTGTCCACCAGATCAATAGCACATACACAATCTGGACTTACTACGAATGAGGTAGTCTTTGGAAGACCTATGAATATTTGGGGGATCCCTAAGCCTCGCCCTATTGATGAGTGACTATTTATCTCAGTTAACTGACAGCTTGTCTTCTATTTATCAGCAGGTGCTGGAAGGTCTTCCAGACAGGTCGCAGGGTGATGGTCATGATCTGCAGCCTGGAGACTTTGTCCTTACAAAATCGTTTCAACGGACAAGTTGTCTGGCACCTCGCTGGCATGGCACACAGCAGGTCCTCTTGCTACCAGAACTGCAGTCTGAGTGACCAACAGGAAGAACTGGGTCCACGCCAGCCACTGCTGAACGATTCTTCATACCTTCGTGAGCCCTGCTGTGTTGACAGATCACCGCAACATTCTGGCCACTGAGAAAGGATGAGCTGCGTCACCTGAAGGGCCTGAGAACGTTTTCCCGGACCACACAATCCCTGGTTCATCTAGATATCTGCTTCGATAGAAGGGGACTTCATCGCAAAAAGAGACTGTTTGAGCCAGACCAGGGTAAATTCATTGAAACGTCACTGCACAGGTATCAATAGCCATCCAACAAAACAACCTTCAAGGCAAGCAGTCCAATTAGACTGGTGAGGTGCATGGAATCAGCATTGATTTCCATCTGGGCTGACCTTAAGAATTATGTTGACAGCTGAGAGGTTGCTGGTCTGCTTGCATTGAGATTTAGATAAAGTTGAACACAAACTACTTGCTGAAAGGTTGCATGACACTTGGATAGAGGATAGAGGATATAGTCCAGAGCTGGATAAAATCCTTTAATGATTTATATTGTTAAGCTATCACAATTGAATTCTTTACCATACTTCACTTCAGGTGATGTTCTATAGGGTTCAACTATTTCAACATAACTCTTAAACTGGTGTATTTTTCATCCTCACCTGGTATAACTTTGCTGATGATACTTAGGTCATCTTAAAACATGGCCAACTCTTGTTTCAAATACATTAAGACTCAGTGATTGTCTATTAGCTGTTGAAGAATGGATTCTAGAGAATCATTCCATGTGCTTTGTGGTAAAACTATAACCCAATATCTTCTTGGCCAAGTCAATGGGACAGCCACCTACCACTACAACTGAAGTGAAAAGCTTTTTACTATGGACTTAACGCTCTCTCTTAAAACCAATCTAAAACAAAAAGGGCGATAGAAACAAAAACTCCCTGTAGACAACATTCGTTTATTTCTACCTAGGGATCTCTTATACGGCACGGACGATAGTAGTACAGGTGAACTTGTTCCTGGATTATGCAAACAGATCCACTTCTAGCTCATCAGAAAACCAACTGCCAAAAATAATGAATACAAAACACTTCAACCAGCTAGCTACTCAACTTAGACAGTGTCCTTAAAAACCTGTCCTTAAAAACCTACACCAGTTATGAGTGGCTAGAATAGTATCCTTCAAATTATGCTGTGATGCACATCGAATAATATATAGGCTCAGACTTAATTTCCTACAAATGAATTTCAGACTATACAAAGAAGAAACCTGTGATGCGATGTAGATTTGTAGAGCACACTATCACCCAGAAGGGTATCCTGGTGCAAAGCAGGTGAGTCTAGCCAAAACTAGGGGCCTAGTGCGACTACTCAATTCAAATCAATTCAAATAAACTTTATTCGGTTTCACATAGATAAAACCATAAAAGTTGCAAAACATCCAAATTACAATTAAAAACATGAATCCCTAAAATAACAGGCCGAGTTAAACATTATTAAAATTAAAATACATTGCACCACCTTCCATAAAAAAACTCTGGCAGTAAAGTGCAAAATTCAGGATCAAGCAGTGTTCCCCATGTGATCAGCACAACCCTATGATGTTATCCTGATCCTCATAAGCATTTATCTCCTTAGTAGGGACTAAAATCATTAGTCTATGTAGCTATTAATAAAGACAAGCCCTGGTCTTCACCGTGGATTTCAGGTAGCAAACAATAAAGAAAATACAATCATCCTTCAGGAGTTGGAGGTTAAAATTCATCTTTTTTAAAATGGGGACTAAAAAATACTTCTTGGGCACCTCATAAAATTTACAGAAAAGCATAAAATGTAGCAGATCCTGTGTATATCAAAGTCCATGAAACACGGAGATCCTGGGAGAATCTAACATTGGCCTTAGTTGCCCTATGAAGATCCTTGAGGAAACTGACAATGTTACTGTGTACCCCCATGTCCTTCATGGACTGCCACAGTTTTGCCCTGTTCACGCAATCAAACGCGGAAGACAAGTCCATGAAATCTAGGTAGACAGTACCAGAATGTGCACCCGTATATATACTGAGTACCATGGTTAAGTTAAGGCACTGGCCACGGTTCACAGACCCGGGCGAACTCCAAATTGGACATCAGAGATTATATTTTGATCCTCAGCCCAAGTGGGCAATCGTTCCAGTAGTTCGTGGCCCACAAGCTTAACCACTGAGTCCAAGAGTGAGATCTATAGCAGTGCATGCTGTTAGGATCACCCTTCTTTAAGACAGGTACTATAGTTGAGGTGGCCCAGGGCTCAGGGCAACCATTCCTGGCCACTGCATTTAAACACAGCCCCAAGGACCGGAGCCCAGAAGAGTGGATCAGACTTAAAAAAAATCCGGGGGAATGCCCTCTGGAGTCAGTGTTTTATTGCAAGTTAACCCGGCAATACCAACCTCAACCTCCGCCTGCTCAATAAACACTACGGGGGGTCCCCATCACGGCCAGTCTGAAAAGTTTGCTCCAACGTGCTTTCAAACATGGTTTTAAAATGGAGCACCCATTCATCCTCAGTGATGTGCAAAACGGTCTGTTAACAATGCTCAAAAACCTGGAGCTACTCCTAAGAGTACTTGACCCAATCAACTCTTTCCAAGCCTCCTCTTTCAGGACACACTTGCATTTTGCCAATGCCTGTTTGTACTCTTTACCAGAAGCTCTAACCATGGTTTGATTTCTCGGGGTAACATTCAGGGCTTCCCTCAACTTTCTCGCCGCCTGAGAGCATGATGTGTCAAACCATCTAGGGGTCGAGGTAACTATTCTGCATGCCGGAGTACTTAAAAGCTCACCTACTTTAGTGGAGATGATATTATAAGCACTGATAACCTCCCCTGGGAATATACCTGAAGAGGTACACAGCGCTAATTCAGTAGCACAAGATTTTCTTACTGCAAAATAAAAAGCATCTGGAGTAATCTATGTCCATTTAAGCCGTCGTCTGCCCTCTGTTGGTCTTAGCGTCCCCTTGTTCACCACACTTCTTTTTTAAACAATAATGGGCCACACATTTGTACACAGAGTGGATTATGGTCACTGTAGATGCTTTCCAAAATAGTGAAACCATAAAATAAAGACTGTAGAGAAGATGAAATTAAAATATAATCTATAAAAGAACCACTACCTCTCACAGTAAAGGAAGAGACAGGTGCTTTGCGGTGCGGGTCAGATAATGACATGAGGGACATGAGATCAAATTCATTTAATAGATTATTCAAAACTCTGAGCAGAATGTTCAAAATGAATTCCCCTCACCCGAGGGCAGCCTAAGTCAACAGTGCTAGAGATCCTTGGGTCTCCACACAGGTGTATATTATATCACCCAAGACCATGAGGTTTTGCAGTTTGGTAATACAAGGCTGCTTTATAAAAGAACCCAGCAATGTAATATTAGAACCACCTGGAGGGCATGCCACAGAACTATAAACACTTATTAAACCTAATTTGTGCCCCCCCGACTTAAAACCAGGACCTGGAGACATAGGCTCCAAGATGACAAATCCTGCAGCTGGCAGTCTACCGTCAGAGATATATATAGATAACACGCCCTCCCTTGGGTCTGCCAGCCACAGAAGGAGAGGCCTTATAACCTTCCAGGAATAAGCTACAATCCACCAACCACGTTTCTTGCAAGCAGATCACACTATATTGTTTCACAAATTGCAACCAGTTGGGATCATGGATCTTGTTGGCCCAACCTCCGATATTCCGCAAAAATATATTATTGTCAGATACACAAGGGCCCCCCTTGACTTGCAAAGGGGGATCCTGCTGTTTTGGCTCTAACTCAAGGGCAGACAGTGTGGGGCTTAGAGATTTTCTCTATTAAATCTAATAGAGAAAATTTGTTAAATAACTCCAAACAGGGAGGAACAATAAACTGACGACCTGTGGCTCGCAGTATTGAGTGAGCTGTGGATGGGGGCAATTATGGATAAACAAGAGGAAATCTCTGTGACCAGCCATCTCGGGGGGCCTCAATATTGGTGTTCCAGTAGGTATACCCTGTTGTATCAGGTGTATAAAAAGAAAACAGTGGTAAGGCCCTAACAGATGACCTGGAGCTTATAGGAGCGGAGTATGGGTCCCTAAACAGGATCCTTTCGGCTATTAAAATTTACAATGACACAATCATCCGTACCTGTTTTACGTGAGCTACCTATCCAGCTAAATCTGCGCAACATGATGATATTTTTTTCTATCCTAGATCCCAGAGTGGTGTTATTTGAAAAGCAGTGAAGTAATTTGTTCTTTAACTGGCCAAAATCCTCTTTAGTTCCCAGGGGGAGAGATGGAACATTTCCCAAAACCACTACATAATGAGTAGATTCATGCGGCAAATTGATAACTGGACTGGACCTCTCTACTCCCCAGCTTCCTACTGACTTCCTTCCATGCCCGGCGCCTGTATAGGCGTATCCCTGCTATTACTTTGTCAAGGAAGAAGAGTCCCTTGCAGCACCCTGTTCCGGATTAACCCTTAACCCTTCTAATAAAGAAGGTAATTCAGTGTGGTTACAAGCTGTTAAGCTTTTCTCTATCAGGGTCAACCTCTCCAGAATGGGTCCCAATTTTAAGTCCAGCAGACTTGTCATCGCTGCCTGGAAGGTTTCTAGGGCAATCAGTAGATCTGTCGTAGGGGATACTGAAGAGGGTACCGAGGATTTTGGAACCAAGTTGGGTTTAGATTTCTTCGCTTTGCCCCCAATTGCTTGAGATTTCCTTTTAGTGTCCACACCTAGCCGCAAACCATCCGTGGCGGCCGGGTGTAAATCATCACGCCTAGTAGCTGGGGATGTTACCGGTTGCTTAGTGATTGAGAAAACCGGATTCCCTTTTAATGGAAGATTTTCCCTACCCCCCTTGTTGCTGATTATGACAACAGGAGAAAGTGGTCGTGGCATAGGTTGAGGGAGGGCTAATGGCTGACTAGAAGTCCCCACACAAGCCTGCGAGCCCTCGTAAATCCCAGTGGTGATGAACAGGCTCAAAAGTTCATCATCACCCTCCGCCAGAGACATTTGAGTATCAGCAAGCGGGGGATAAGAGACAATAGTTGGTGGCTTAGAAAGGCGTCTGTTAACCAACTCGATCTCCTTATCTAGCACCGCTGATGCCTGATGTAAAATTGAATCCATGGAAGATACTGGAGCTGTGGTACCAGTCTTTGCCCTTGCAGTGACAAGTGCTGTCTTACGCCTAACCATAGCTCAGCAATTGAGAGACAAGAGCAGGAAATACAGCAGTCCTGCAAAGTCCCAGATAGGGGTGTCAAAAAAGTCAAACCGGGGCACACAGGGCCCAGCATGATCACTCCAGGCACAAGCTCACCAGCATTCCGTATTAATAAAATCAGTGCAAAGATAAGCCAAAACCGATCTGCAACTGCTATCAATTCATACCTCCTCAGCCGTTGAAGATATCACAAGGAGGTGGCAGCAACTGTAGAGGGACCAAGCTCCTATAAAGGACGAAGCCGCTGTGATCTATTACAACAGAGATTCTAGTGGAGGCCCAAGTGGGTAGGCCCAGCCCACCTTCGGCCAGCCTGGGGCGGGGGCAGATGGGCCAGCCCTCGGCTCGGGCACGCTCACACGGATGTATGACATTACAACGCATGCTTTTATATCGCATGCCGTTACAACGCGGTTTTTACAACGCAAACCTTTATAACGCATAGCGCTTTGGGGTGCTGGATAGTGAATAGTTTAATTTACTATTCCAACTCCAGTCCCCGTGGACACTAGGGAAGGTGTTGGATAGTAAATTAAACTTATTCCCTATCATAGAGCGCCCCCCAGCGCAATGCGTTGTAATGGTTTGCGTTGTAAAAGTTGCGTCGCAAAGGCACTGCGTGGTAAAAGTTGCGTTGTAAAGGATGTTTCCCCGCTCACACGCATCCCCTGCTGGGGGAGCCCTGGCCGCATTATAAGTTCCTACGGGCGCTCTCTCCTTAGGTTGATGTCGTGCCCGCTGCTTGTACTGCTGAGTAATGTGGTCCGTGACAAAGTGGGAAGCAGCGGGTTATAGCGAAGCTTCAAAGACTCCGGCTGCAACAAAGTAACAAGCGGCAGGTTGTAGCAAACTCTTCAAAGGCTCCCGCGCTGCAGGAGCCCTGGCCGTGTTATAAGCGCCTCCGGGCACTCTCTCTTTATGTTGGCGGCGCGCGAGCAGCGTGTACTGCTGGGGAATGTGGTCCGGTGACAAAGTGGCAAGCAGCGGGTTATAGCGAAGCTCCAAAGTCTCCCGCGGCAATAATGTAACAAGCGACAGTTTGTAGAAAACTCTTCAAAGTGACTACTCAATACAAGCAGGTCTTCAGCTTCTTATGAAATTCAAGAGGTGAGGAGGAGACTCTTATGTGTAGTGGTAGGTTGTTCCACGCTTTAAGGGTGATGTTGGAGAAGACTTGACTGCTGGATCTGATTTTCCCTGTGCGTGGGAAGCAAGAGTCTGGATGACCGCAGGTTGCTGGTAGGTTCACGAGAGCAGATGCAATTGTTGCGGTATGCTGAGCCACTGTTATGTAGTGCCTTGAAAGTGTGGATGAGGAGTGTGAATTGTGCTTGTTTGTGTATATGGAGCCAGTAAATATACGTCAAGTGTGGTGTGATGTGAGTGTGGCATAGTAGGCTGAGAGTGGTTCTGGCTGCTGAGTTCTGAATGGTCTGTAGGCCTTTTATGAGTTTATTGTTAATCCCAGCGTACAGGGTGCTCCCCTAGTACAGCTTGCTTGCAGTACTTAATTTGTAAAAGAAGGAGTACTGGTGCCAAAAGTGCAGTCCAGAATCCCTTGGCTAGCGCTATTAAATGTTGTGCAACCAACACCAAGGCTGTGTAGTCCTGAATCCACCTCAGGCCTTTTTAATTCACTACCAGACACTTCCTGCTGCTTTATCTTACTCTTGCAGGTTCCTGCGTTCACCCTTGGTGATCGTTTCACTTCTTTCTTGTCCTCCTTTCCTCTATGTGACTTTTTCCCTGATGAGGGCAAATAAGTAATGGCCCCAGAAATCACTGCTTGTGGCCCCCACTAGCAAACTCCTGCTCAAATTAAGCACTGATTGCTTGTGACGAGGGTGTGCATGATAGTTTTTCAGTTGCTGATTGGCAGCTTTTGAAAATCTTTTTCAGCATCTTCAGTGTGGAAGCATGAGGTGGAGATGGCATTGACTTTGGTGGTCATGTCGAGTTTGCTGTCGATAATGATCCTCAGATTATTGGCGTTGATGGTGGTTGTCGTTCAGAGCTCTGTTGGCCACCGGACGGAGTCCCGCGGTGAAGTGCTCTTTCCGAAGATCACAATTTCGGTTTCATCGGTGCTCAGCTTCACACTGCTAGTCTTTATCTATTGAATGATTTTAGTCATACAGGCCCTGAACCTGATATAAGTACTGGGTGTCTTGTCTGCGAGGGAGCAAATGAGTTGCATGTCATCAGTTTAGGAGAGGGCATTGATGTTGGGACAGTAGTTGATGATGGCTAGAGAGATCATGTATCATTCTCTCCTCATGGTTCAGCTTTCGCAAAGGGTTAGCCACCCCACCCATCAAGGGGGTCATATCTTAGACCCTATCTGCACGAACTTCCCTATCTTGGTTGCCAAGCCCTTGCCTGTCTCTTGGTCGGATCACTTCCCTATTTTCTTTTCTTGGGAAGTTCCGTGGCCCTCACGACCGGCTCGCAGCCTACGCCGCTCAACTTTCAATAAAATTGATCCTTTGCAGTACACTACCTCGTTGGTTGCCTCCCGGCCCTCTCTCCATGAAAACCTTGAGGAAAATGTGTCCCAGTTCTCTGACTGGATTGTGGACTCGGTTTCTGCCCTATCTGCCTCGCGTCCATCTAAACTGTTAAGAGATTCACCCTCTAAACTCTGGTTCACTCCCGAGCTGAAGGTTTTGAAGCATGACTGCAAAGTGTTGGAGAGAGCTTGGCGCTCCAGTGGCTACTGCTGTAAAGCTAAACTTGCTCTTAGAGCTAAACAAAAAAACTATTATGCTGCCATTGTGGTCGCTAAAGGCCAATATTATACGTCACATATTGACCTGGCCAGTAATAACTCTAAAGAGATATTTGCGATTGTGCAAAGCTTCATGCCCCCTACTACTCAGGCATATACCACGCCTGTCTCGGAATCTTGGTGGAACACTCTCTCCAAGTTCTTCCTGGATAAAATACGCAGCATTCAAGATACTTTTGCGGCCCCTGTCACTGGGCCAGTTGCGGCCTCCATAGAGCCGCTGGGGGCTAACCAGGCCAAGTGGTTTTCTACTTTTATGCCAATTGATCCTGCCGGCTCACTGAAAATTCTTAAGGGCCTTAAGTCAGGCTCCCCAAACGACCCTTGTGCTGCTAAACTCTTGGCTGCTGCTGCTGATGTCACCAATCCGGAAGTCAATGCTTTGGTCAATATGTCTCTCCGGGAGGCCGGGGTCCTGGCATCTTGGAAGCAGGCACTTATTCTTCCGCTTCTTAAGAAGCTCTCTCTAGATCCGCAGCTTCCAGGTAATTATCGCCCCATCACGCTCCTGCCTAGATTGGCTGAGGTTTGTGAAAAGGTGATCACGATCCAACTTGCCAATCATGATTAGTCTTCGGGGCTCTTGCATCCGGCACAATCCGGCTTCCAGCCTTTACATAGCACAGAGTCGGCTTTGCTGGAGGTGTCGGAAGCGATCCGGAAGTGTCTGGACGCCAGATGGGAGAGCAGCTCTTGTCATGTTAGACCTCTCTGCTGCGTTCGACACGGTGCCCCACTCTTTACTCCTTGACCACCTCCTGATGATTGGGGTTTCGGGGGCGGTGCTGCGTTGGATCAGATCTTTTTTGCAGGGTCGATCTCAGCAGGTATGGCTTCCTCCATTTGCCTCGGTACCTCAGCAGGTGGACACTGGTGTTCCGCAGGGGTCATACCTTAGTCCCCTTCTTTTCAACATCTATATCACTCCCCTGATTTATCTAACAGAATCATTAGGGGCTAAGGTGATGACCTACGTTGACTACACTCAGCTTTTGTTCACTTGGGGCAGGGATGACAAATCAGTTCTTGTGGCACAAGACTGTCTTTCCTCTGTGTTTCAGTGGCTTGCTCAGGCACAACTGAAATGCAATGAGGAGACGTCCGAGGTCCTTCTCTATGGTTCATTTACTGTTACCTTTAGAGAGAAATTATGGCCCCCAGGCTTCCCCCTGCCTAGTGCAGAGAGAAAGGTTGCAAAGAATTTGTGCTTCTGTTTCAATGAAAATTTTAACTTTTCAACACAGATTAAGAAGCTGGCTGGGAACTGCTTTGGCACCTTGAAGTCATTGAGGAAATGTATTCCTCTTCTTCCTAGACCTGCCAAAGAAACGGTGGTCCGGACTCTGATTCTGTCCCGTCTGGACTATGCGAACACACGTTTTGTGGGTATCCCTGGCTACCTCCTTAAGAAATTGCAAGTAGTCCAAAACTCGGCAGCCAGACTCCTTCTGGGTTTGTCAAAGAGGAGTAGTGTGCGTGCACACCTGTACTCCCTGTATTGGCTCCCAGTGGAGTCTCGGATAAAATTCAAAATGCTGAGCACTGCTCATAAGGCTTTATATGGTCTAGGTCCTGTCTACCTCCAAAAGAAATTTGCTATTTACACATCAGCGAGACAGCTGCGTTCTTCCTCTCAGTTTTTGATGTAGACCCCCAGATTTAACCGCCAAAGGTTGGGTGGGTGCTCATTTGTCAGGTCAGCTGCTCTAGCCTGGAACCTACTTCTGCTGTCACTGTACAGCCTTCCAGACCCAACAATCTTTAAGAAAAACTAAAAACCCTTCTCTTCCAGCCTCATCCAGGTCTTTGCCTCCTTTTTCCATTGCTCGGGCTGGGAGTCTCATTGAGTAGCCATGCGCGCTATGAATAAATATAACATAACATAACATTGAAGAGTGTCGAGCTCAGGAAGGATCCTTGCAAAACTCAGCAGATGAGGTTGAAGGAATCCGAGGTGTTGGGTGCCAGGCAGACTTACCGGGTCCTTCCAGTCAGGAAGGAGCAGATCCATTGTAGTGTGTGTCCATGGATTCTGATGTCATGTATGAGTTGGATGAGGATGGGGTTGGAGACCGGGTCAAACTTAGTGGAGAGCACTACGTCTGTTTTATCGGAGTTAAGCGTCAAACAATTCTGGGCCATCCAGACTCCCGCAGCTTTCATGCATTCCTGCAACCTAGACACAGTATCATGTATGTCTCCTGGTAATAATGTCACCACAATTTGGGTGTCATCAGCGCATGGCAAGGAGAACGATTTGGCTTTGAATTCATCCAAGGTCACTGTTTGACTTCTGTCAGTGAGAAACGATTTAAGAAGATTTGCCGCAGTGTCTTTAATCCCTAACTTGTCCAACAAAGCGTGATGGACCGTATCAAAAGCCTCAGGCAAGTCTAACATGATCAGTACAGCCTTTCCCCATTGATCCAGGATGGTCCTAATTTCTTCTGTGGACTTTAGGAGTGCCGTTTCTGTACTATGGCCCTCTCTAAACCCATACTGTGTTGGATCAAGGGCTTGTGAGTCCTGCAGAAATTTGTTAAGTTGGGTGTTCAGATTACTTTCTATAAGTTTGGCAGGAAGGGGTAACCTGGAGTTTGGTCTAAAGTTATTAGGATCTTTCACATCTAAGTTTGGTTTTTTAAGAAGAGGCAGAATTGAAGCATGTTTCCATTCTATGGGAAAGTAACCTTCTAGAAACATGTTGTTAAAGATATAGGTCAGTTGTTTTGTGACAGGTTCGGCTGCCAATTTTAAAATAGAGCTTGGACAGGGCCCCGTAGGAGAGCCTGATTTAACTTTCTCCAGTAATGTGGGTGTCGGATACGTTGAGGCAGGCAAAGGTATTAAAGGTCAGAGTACCAGTATTATTTATCTGCTGATTCTCTATCGAACCGGTATTGGTATTGGAAGCGGAACCTGAAAAAGTTTGGTAGATACTGTTAACTTTATCAAAGAAAAATTGAGCGATATTGTTACAAAGCTCTTGACTGGCTAAAATGGGAGGAGTACAGGGATGAGCTAAAGAGTTTACTATTTTAAAGAGCTCTTTAGGAGAAATTTTGGCTGGTTTGATTTTACTACAAAAAAAAATTGTTTTGTGTTTTTAAGTAATTGTTTATAAAGTGCCAGACCAGCTTTGTATTCCTTTTGATCATTTTCCTTATATCCCTTCCTCCAAGTTCAGTCCAGGTGTTTGCAGGACAACTTTTGGTCCCTCAGCTCCCTCAAATACCATGGTGAGGAGGGATGCTGTCTAGTGTGACTGAGGCATTTTAAAGGTGCTAGCTTGTCCCCTGCAGCTTCTAGCCATTTAGTGTATGATCTGGTTGCCTCATCCATATTGCCGGGAATGGGGCTTATAGTATCAATTAGCATTTTCTGTAGATCCTCTGCTTTTATATTGTTCCAGGCTCTTTTCTCAGAGTACTTAAGGATACATTTGGTACTGTGCGGTCCGGCACCAAGAGCTCAAAAAAGAATGCTAAATGGTCTGACCAAACTAATGGCAAGATCCTAGTAAAGAAGAGCTGCAAATTATTTGAGAAGATGCAGTTTAGAGTGTGACCGGCTTGATGAGTAGCACCCTTAACCATTTGCTCGAAATGTCTACCTTTTATCTGGTCAAGCAGATTGAGGGTGTCTGGGTGAAGGGGCATTTCAAGGTGATAGTTAAAATCTCCTAGAATGATATATGAGTTGGTACAAATCCCCCTTTCTAGTATACTACTTAGTTGTAATGGAAAGCGGCCTCTAGTGCCTGGTGCTCTATATAAAAGAGTGCCTCTAAACGTGTAATGGTGTGAAAGAAAACAAGTTACTTACCTGTAACTGTAGTTCTCCAGTATTGGAAGCTTTCATAGATTCACATGCCTGAATCATTCCCCGTAGTCGAGACGGGAGTCTCCGGTACATAAAAAAGCAATGCTTAGTAGTATAGCAAACTGAAAAGAGGCCTAGGCCCATTTCCCTTTTGCAACCCATAACCTTTGCTATATAAAAGAGACCAAACTTCTCCCTGAACGAATCAGAGCTCCTCACCCTCTAGAACCCTCCTGAGAGAACCTTTTGCCCCTCAGATTTTCGCGCACTTGTGCCATAAACACTCTTTGTGCTAAATCAGAGGTGAGCCTCTCAGGGGAGGAGTTTGGGTCGCATGTGAATCTATGAAAGCTTCCAATACAGGAGAACTACAGTTACAGGTAAGTAACTTGTTTTCTTACTCCAGTATTGGAGCTTTCATAGATTCAAATGCATGAATCAGAATAGCGAGCAGTAGTATAAAGCACATTTTTTTTCTAATCTAGTATAGTTACCGAAGACATCATCATTCTATACATATTCAATTTAGAATTCTGGATATTATTATTGTAATCACTCTCACATAGAAATAGAGAAAATGTGCATTTGTAACCAAGAAAAAAGGACGGAGGGATGTAAAAGAGGGCTCACCGATACTGGATAATGTTTCTCAGCACCGCTTCTCCCACCACCACCTCTCTCTCCGCGGCTGCTTTCAAGCAGTAATGACTGGTGAAGGTGTGCGTATTTTTCCAGGTCACTGCCCTGCAGATATCCTGGATCGGCACCCCCGCAAACAAAGCAGTGGAAGTGGACAATGCTCTCATCGAATGGGCACGAACTCGTGCATTCAGAGGTTTTCCAGCTGCTTGATGACAGTATTCTATTGCACTGGAAATCCATCGGGCAATTCCACGTTTTGATAAAGGAAAGCCCTTCCTGGGTGTGTTGAAGGCGACAAAAAGTTGTGAAGACTTGCGGAAGGGTCTAGTCTTTTGCAAATAGAATTTGAGACAGCACTGGACATCCAGGAAATGGAGAACTCTTTCCGACGCTATTGTTGGTTGAGGAAAGAACCGTTTTAGAACCAGTGGCTCATTCAAATGAAAGACAGTTGGTACTTTTGGAATAAACTTCGGATTAGTTCTGAGAATCATTCTGTCCTCCTTAAATTGCAAGAAAGGGTCTTGAATAGTGAGAGCCTGTAATTTTCCCACCCTCCTGGCCGAAGTGAGCGCGATGAGAAGTGCCACTTTCCATGATAGGAATTTGAGATCTGCCCTGTGTATTGGCTCAAAGTGCTGCTTCATCAACTGAGAAAGAACTATGTTTAAGTATCGGAGAGGTGGTGGAGGCTTTATTGGAGGAAAAACTCTGAACAATCCCTTCATGAATTGTTTAATGATTCTTGAAGACCATAGAGACGGTCCTGAGGACGTCCTTCTGTAGCGTGATATTGCAGCTAAATGTACCTTTATAGATGCATGAGCCAAACCCGACTTAGCCAAAAGTAAAATGTATGGAATAATCCCATGCGCTGCCGAATTCAGAGGGTGAATGTTACATCTTTGGCACCACAGACAGAATCTTTTCCATTTCATTCTGTAGGTCTTGTTCGTACTATCCGCTCTGGCTTTTGATAGAATGTCTTTGCATTCCTCTGAGAGTTTTAGATGTTGAAACTCACAGTGCTCAGGAGCCAGGCCGCTAAGTGAAATGATTTCGGGTCCGGATGGAGCACTTGTCCCTGGGACATCGTCAGAAGCAACGGTATTGGCAGGAGGCGAATCGGATGGACCTCCGACAGTAGCAGAAGCTCTGTGAACCAGTGCTGCCTGGGCCACCATTGGGCTATTAGGATCATCCTGCACGGCTCCTCCTTGATCTTCATAAGAACTCGTGGCAGGAGGGGAATTGGAGGGAAGGCGTAGGCAAAGACGTCTGACCATGCCATCAAAAACGCATTCCCCCAAGATCCCCGTTGGGGAAGCCAGCTTGCAAAGAACCGGCATTTCCTGTTCCCTGCTGATGCGAAGAGACCTACTGTTGGTTTCCCCCATCTTTGGAAGATGTTGTCTAGAACCCCTTGGTCGATCTCCCATTCATGGCAGGTGGATTTGAGCCTGCTGAGAGTATCTGCTTTGACGTTCTGGTCCCCTGGGAGATGTTCCGCTGTTATGGATATCTCGTGTTGCAGTGCCCATTCCCATATTTTCTTGAGACAGTGAGAATGATCTTGTTCCTCCTTGTTTGTTTAAGTAGTGCATCGCTCTTGTTTTGTCCGTTCTTATTAACATAGCTGATCTTTTTATCTTTGGTAGGAGCGCTAGCAATTCCACGTGGACGGCTCTGAGTTCCAATAAGTTGATGTGCATCTTCTGCTCTTGCAACTTCCAGCGGCCGCTGACTTGGAGGTCCTAAAGGAAGGCTCCCCATCCTTCTAGGGACGCATCTGTAGTAATTATCTGTGGGGCTGGCTCTGTAAGGAATGAAACACGAAACACAAGACGTTCTGCTTTTGGGTCCACCATAGCGCCGCTTGAACCATGATTGGCGTCACCTTGACTATGTCTTCGAAGGATCCCTACGCTTGATGCAAGAGATGTAATTCTCAGCTGCCTTTCTTCGGAGGGGAACGCCTTGTTTACCTCTGTGTCCAGGTGATGTTTCTTGTCGGTTGAAGGGATGATTTTTCCTCTTTTAAAGTCAGCCCTAACCTGGAAAACAACTCCACGCAAGCCGCTGTTGACGATCTGGCTGATGCTGCTGATGGTGCCTTGACCAACCAGTCGTCGAGGTAAGGAAATACTTGTGGGCATATTAGCAAGGACAATATCGCAGCTTTAGCAGGACTTTTTCCCGCTAAAGCGGCAATATTTTTATCGCCCTATTAGCAAGCCGTCGCTAACAGCAGTTAGCGACAGCTTTTAGGTGATAGCTACAGGTTTGGGGCCCGCTTTGCATGTCAGCGATATTTATCGCTAATGACATGCAAAGTGGGCGTACCCAGACTGAAAACAGTCGCTAACACAGCTATCACCTATTAACAAGGCAGGCGAATCGATAAACAAAATCGCGCTAAGCGCAATTATCGCTATAAACTAACGCCTGCTAAAAAGTGG
The DNA here is from genome assembly GCF_964261635.1 of Lissotriton helveticus. Classification (NCBI taxonomy): domain Eukaryota; kingdom Metazoa; phylum Chordata; class Amphibia; order Caudata; family Salamandridae; genus Lissotriton; species Lissotriton helveticus. Next base: position 1,916,314,892 of record NC_136065.1, read on the forward strand.
GGGGGGAGTATCAGATTAAGCCCCCATTGGCGATAATGCGAGAATATCGCTGGATTTCCAGCGATATTCTCGCATTTCGCCGCTATCGCTGGATATTTTAGCACAATGGAGAAAAACGTTGCTAATAGCATGTTTTCTCGGCTAAAATATCCAGCGATAAAAAAAAATTCTAACCACGTTTAGCGATAAATATCGCTATTTCTTGGTAATAGGCCCCTTGGTGTTTCTGTTTTCTTAGAACAGCAGCCACTGGAGCCAGGCATTTCATAAATATTCTTGGGGCTGATTTCAGGCCGAACAACAGTACCTTGAATTGGTAATGTTCTCCGGCTACCGAAGGTACTGCCTGTGGGAAGGATGGATGGGGATGTGAAAGTACGCATCCTGTAGGTCTAATGTGGTCATATGATCTCCTGGGTCCAAAAGCAGGAGGATATCTTGAAGAGAAACCTTTCTGAAAGATTGCTTCTTGCGATAGGTGTTTAGGGATCAGAGGTCTAGAATAGGACGGTATTGGAGAGCGTTTTTCTTGACTAGAAAAAATCGAGAGTAAAACCCCCTTCCCCTCTGGGAGTTCGGCACCGGTTCTATTGCTCCCTTACGGAGCATTGTCCGAATCTCCCGACGCATCTGAAGAAAGTGCTTGACCTCTTGATGTTTTGGCGGTGTACAAGGGGGCGTTTGTAGAAGTGTGACCGAATTGAATTATGTTGTTGACCCACTGGTCCGTAGTTATTTGCTGCCAATTTTGGAAATAATAAGTAATCTTTCCACCCAGGGGAACATGTGACATAAGAGGGATAGGTGTAGCCGGATCCTGAAGGTTGTCATTGTCGTCGAGTGTTGTCTTTCCCCTGACGACCCCTTTTACCTCTAGTAGATTTTATGTAGCCTCCTGACTGGCGTTGTGTATACTGCTGACGGTAGGGCTGAGATGAGGTGGAGTAAGACGAATATTTTCCCTGCTGGTATCCTCCTCTGTAAGATGGTTGGCCTCTACCTTTAGAGCCTCGAAAAGGAACTTTCCTATATTGTAGTGTTCCTAATGATTTTGCTCTATCCGTTTCTTTTTTGATACTTTGTAGTGCCTCATCTATATGTTTCCCGAATAAATCTTCTTCATTGAAAGGAAGGTCCAAGATCTTATTTTGGACTTCCGGCCTAAACGCTGTTGCTCTCAGCCATCCTTACCTTCGTAGGACTGCCGCTCCTCCCAACGATCTGAAGGCTGTTGTTGCGAAGTCCATGGCGCAATCTATGACTTCAGCTGAAGTCCTCTCTCCCTCTTGCAGATTTTTCCTGGCCTCCTGTCTATCAGCCTCAGGGATGCGGTCTATGTAAGGCGAGAGGTCACACCACATCTGCCTATCGTACCTGCCCAGAATGGCCAGGGCATTCGCAGCTCTAACTAAAAGGGCAGACATAGAGGAAAACCTCTTCCCCCCATTGTCCAATCTCCTACCCTCTATGTCCGGAGGTGTCGTAGTAGGAGCTGATGGATTCCTTGACTTCTGCTGAGCCGCCTGGGTTATGACTGAGTCCGGCTTGGGGTGGCCTAGAAGACAAGCTAGTGCACCCGAAGGTGCTTTATACTTTTTGTCCAGTCTGGCAAGTACTCGAGTCACCGTTGCCGGTGTCTCCATGACCTTCAGGCCTTCTTTACATAGATGATCGACAATCGGCAGGGACCAATCTGTTTTACGATAAGGTTCCTTGAAGTCGTACAAGGAACATTCTGCTTTGTCAGTGGACATGGTGAGTGTGAATCTGTTTGTGGCTCTCTCCATTAGATTATGAAAACCACCGATCTCCTCTGGTGGTGAATCGACAGGCTTCGGTGAAGGCGTCGGAATGAGATAATCGTCCCACTCTCTGCTAGGGTCCGCTATCTCTCCCTCCTCCTGATCATCATCAGTGGTCACTGGTTCTTGTTGAGATCTCGCTGGTGGAGATCTAGGCATGGGCTCTGGTAAAATCTCTCGCCTACGCACTGGCGTACCTGGTATAGAGCATGGTTGAGGTGTAGCCATCGGTAATTCTTTAGAGGTATGAGGTACAGGATGTCTTTTTATAATCCTCCAGCATGAACTGCAGATCCTTTAGCAATGAAGATGGAACACTCACCATCTCCTCCTGATACTCTTGGCGGTATTGTTGCTGGGGACGATTCTGAAACTCCTCATATTCGTCCTCTGAGTCATCCGTTTGGTACTTCACTTGTAACTGCGACGGGCTACTAGCGTAGCCAAAAGGACCGCCATCATCCTCCCCTTCTTCTGACTCCTCTTCCTCCAAAAGGTGAGATGGTACCAGAGGTGTCATCTTGCTTGGAGAGGTAAATTCTGGGGTAATTGTCCTCTTCCTGGCAAAAACCAGTTTTTCTGGGTTTTTTTCCCTCATCGACGAGATCGTCGCCGAAACCGCCGGTGTTATCATGGTCATCGACGCTACTGTCGACGTTGCAGTTACTGTCCTCGTCATTGCCGTCGATGATCCCGTGGTCACTGTCGTCGTCGATGCCGTCGTCGCCACAGATCTCAGCATCGACACTGCCGTCGAAGGTGCTAAAGTCTTAGAAGTAAGTTTTACCTCAGATTTTGATGACATCGACGTAATTTTCTTCGTCGACGCTCCTGTCGACGGTGTAGATTTCTCCAATCTTCCCGCAGGAGGTGTTGAGGCCGGCTTCTTGACTGAATGTTTGACCTTAGGGAGTGATTTTGAGGGCTCTGAACTTGTTCTTTTGGTATGTTTTACTCCCGAAGCATGACCCTTGCTCTCCTTTTACTTGCTTGGAGGAGATTTAGAGGGACTGCGTCCAGAAGAACCTAGGGTCTTTTTAAGGGCCTTCTCAGGTCTCTCCCCTGAGGTATGAGCCTGAGGAGATCTGCTTCTTGAGATCTCCTGGAAGATGAAGACTTCTCCTTACTGTCACTAGAGATGACTTCCTTCCTGGCTGTAAGCTTTTGAAGCCATAGTAACAGCCTTCATTCACGATCCCTCAACGCTTTATTTGAAAAGGTACAACATACATTACAATCCTTTGCCTGATGGTCTGGATAAAGGCAGTAGATGCAATCCTTATGAGGGTCGTCTGTATAGAGCCTTTTCTTCTAACAGGTGGCACAGGCTCTAAATAAACCTTTTTTCTCCTTGTCAGCCATTGTAAAAGTTGGAGAAATAGTAGGTAGTAATTCAAATAATTAAATCTGAAAAATAAACTCTGAAATCCAATCCAGATTGAGTAGCAAATGAAGAGTTTGAGCAGAGCTCAAAGGAGACTCCCTAGCACAACGTGCAGTAGAAAATCTGAGGGGCAAAAGGTTCTCTCAGGAGGGTTCTAGAGGGTGAAGAGCTCTGATTGGTTCAGGGAGAAGTTTGGTCTCTTTTACATAACAAAGGTTCTGGGGTGCAAAAGGGAAATGGGCCTAGGCCTCTTTTCAGTTTGCTATACTACTAAGAATTGCTTTTTTATGTACCAGAGGCTCCCATCTCAACGATGGGTAATGATTCAGGCATGTGAATCTATTAAAGCTCCAATACTGGAGTAAGGTGGAAACTAATCTCAAGTGCTTCACAATCCTCAATGACTAGAGGATTAAAAAGATGATGTGATAGACTTATGGTAGATGACCGCTAGACCCCCCGCGTCTCTGTTGTCTGTTGAGTGTATGACATAAATAGTCCAGGGGTGTGGCCTTTGCGAGATCGGGTCCGGACACCATGTCTGTTCACGACTCAGTAATAAATGTTGCATGTATTTTCTCCTCACTAATGAGGCACTAATGAGGGAGGCGATTTCTAGACTGTGTTTGACTACCTATCATTAAAAAGAGCAAATTTCCATGGGCGGGTGGGGACAGCCCTTCTAATAGGGGAATGTTCGAGTCTTCTGTCTACTATGGGCTGTACAACAAATTGAGGTATGTTGACGTTACATCCAGAACAATTAGAAAGCCCCTAGGATGTGCCACATCAAGAGAGTAAATGTGACAACTATGATTGGTATTATTTAAATTAAGCTTTCTCAAACTCTCACCTGAGTATCTTATTTTGTTCATATCTGAGCAATTTGGTGCAGGGGGGCTAGCGCTGAGCGCGTTACGAGTGCGGACGGGCGCAGACGGGCTTGCCTTTGGCGCGCCTTCAGCGAGCCGGTGGCGCACCCGCTGCGCGCTTGCCTCAGCGTGTGCCTAAATATCGACAGGGGCATGGGACATAACCCGCTTACCTACTAACTACATGAGGACACATTCATTTTTTTGTTAGGCACTGGGAGATTAAGTGATTTGCCCAGAATCACAGGATGTCCAGCATCATTTACGGAGACTTAAACCCAGTTCCCTAGATTCGAAGTCAAACACTCTAGCCATTAGACCAACTCCGCTCCCTGACACAGCAGTGTCTGTTGATGATTTTCTCATACTAGAGCTTTTCCGGGAATGGTAGCATGAAGATCTGTCTTTAGTTAGGGAGCATTTAGAGGTCCATAACGGGTTTCTTCAGCAATGGGAGGACAACTGTGATTCCTACGGTCTAGGAAAGTTGGAGAAGAGGTGGAGGCATTCAAAATGGCTGTGACCATGGCGCTGATGAGTTGCTATCCTTTGGAGTCGGCGTGGTGAGGGCTAGAGTCTGACTGGATGGACTTCATGGTGACAGTGGTTTCTTCAGGGGATATGACAGGCTAGTGGAAAGCATTAGTTATTTGGATAAGATCAGGAGGCATTTCTTTGCTTGAGCTCCAGTTGTTTGCAGTTGCATTTCATCAGTCTGACTGCCTACGTATACTAACTGGCCTGGGATCTAGATCTAGAATTGCTCTGTTTGAGGTCTGCCAGGGGGTGGGTCAAGGAAGTAATCCAATTGTTGAAATTCTTGATGGCTTTGAGGAAGGTCAGTGAGTGTTGAGAGCAGTGCTCCAGTTCTTGTCAGTCATGCTGTTCCAGTTTGAGCAGGCTGGTCTAGTGGTGGTGTGTGTGTTCTGGAACTGGATGCGGATGTTGAAAGTGATGACGGTGTGGTCTGTCCAATAGGTTGATGTGTGCTCATCAACTCAAATGTTGCAGAAGGTGGTGAAAACTGGGTCCAGGAGGTGTCTAGTAAAGTGGGTAGGTTGCTTTACTCGTTGGGGGAAGTCACAATTTTCAAGGTCTTCGAAGAGTGCTTTTGATTTGGTGTCAGTGTGGTCTTACAGGTGGCAGTTCAGGTATTTGTGAAGGTTGTGAGTGAGTAGTCCGACAAAGTCTGTGATAGCATCGGTGAAGTTGGTGCATAGTCCCAGTGGTCAGTAGAAGACATTGCTGCTTAGGGATAAATTGTCTGTGACGTCGAGCTTGAATGACCAGAGTTCCATGTTGGAGGATGACGCGACCATTGAGGTTCTGCCAGTGATCATATTCTTGTGGGTGATGTAGATTCTGCCCCTGGACTTATGTAGCCTGTCTCACTTGGCCATCTTGTAGCTGGGTAGGAGGGTGGCTCCGGTAATGTCAGGTGCTGATGCGGGCTCATCAGGGTTTCCATGAGGAAAATTAGGTCTGAGGTGTTGTCGTGCAGCAGGTCCTAGATCTCGGCGGCATGTTTGGTGAGTGAGAGTGTGTTGATGAGCATGCATGCAAGTGCTGAGTGTAATGTCGGTGGCTGCAGGATTGTGAGAGTGTGAGAGAGTGCGGTGTGCTGTAACATTGTGCGAGTGCAATAACTGTTGGGTGTGGGTAAATACATGGAATGACTCCATCAATGAAAACTCCTTCTCCTGCTTAAGACGTATCTGCTTCTCAGAACAGACATGAAAACTATGAGCTATCAAAAATTCTTTATTATTCCGAAGTGTTAGAAATGGGGGGGTCTCTAGTTGGCAGAGGTATGCACCCTGCCCAATGAGGGTCCTTTACTCTAGTCAGGGTAAGTAAGCTACACACCAAAGATAACCCATGCTCAACCTCTTGGTAGCTTGGCACAGAGCATTCAGGCTTATCTTCTGAGGCAATGTGTAAAGTATTTGTGCACACATGTAACTACACAGTAACACAGTAAAAAAACACCCAAAAAGTACTCCGCAGCAGTTTAATAAAATAGCCACTATTTATCTCAGTAAAGAAAGACCAAAACAACAAAACTCCAACATGCACAATATATGAATTTTTCAATATTAAATAAAGTTATAGGTCTTAGAAAAGAATAGCTCCAACTGGGGCTATATGGTCATTCTTGACCGGGACAAATCCACTTGTTTAGTGAGACCGCGATGGAGCGCAGGCTGGCTACAGGAGTCATGCAGACTCCGGTACAGTACCTTGGATGCGTCGGAAATCAAAGACATGGTGCAGGAAAGGTGGGAAATCGCTGAGGCAGGTGCTGCACTGGTTCCTTACTGCTGTGCAGGTTGTTGGCACGTCAGTGATTGAGGACAGTGCATTGTGTAAAGGAGGTGAGGCAACATTGAAGCAAGTGAGGTGGTACAGGGTTATGGGGTCATGGACACCCAGGGACGATACGAGGTGCAGGGGAGGTGACCCAGCAGTTGCAGGTGCAAAACCTCACTTCCTTACTGCTGTGCGGTGTCAAAGAGGAAGTCAGCACCAAGGGATGATGTGTTGAGCATGGGAGGTGATGCGTCGCTTTCAGCCAGGTGTCGGTACTGATGGCAGTGCAGCGTTGATGAAGTATTGAGGATCAAGCCACCTGGCATCCACTCCCCGGAATCAATGTCGAAACACTGGGCCAGAGGCGCTGTGTCGGAGTGAGGCGTCACAGACTTCGTTGATGGCGTTGGAGTTTGCTGAGATGTGCCGGATCCAAATTGATGCTCTGAGTCAATGTGTTGGTTTCTTCTTTTAGCACAGAAACTCACTTCCATGGGCCCAGGAAGTGGATTTGGCACTAAAGGTCTTTGAAGTGCACAGGACCTTGCCCTCCCTTGCCCTGGCTACAGTCACTCTACAGCTGGGTACACAGCTCTTTGTGTGGGGACAGGCACCCCCCTATTCAGGTGTAAGTGTCAACTCCTCCCAACATTCTAGCTCAGAAAGGCCCATCAGCCTGGTGATGGGCCATCACCATATCCAGGGCACAACTCAGCTCCATTTGCGGGAGGGGCTAGAGTGAATGCACAAAACCCAACTGTCACCCTGACCCGTACTCAGAGGCACAGAATGGTTACAGTACCCTATTCAGGTGTAAGTGTCAACTCCTCCCACCATTCTAGCTCAGGAAGCCCCATCAGCCTATTTATAGTACTCCATCTAAACAAGGAAATATTTTCTCAATGCATCTAGAGTTAAACATAAAACAATAACTTCATCGTCTTTTCTTCGCCAAGCTTCCTTTTATTCTGAAGCGAAATTCGTGAATTGTGTACAGCTTCAATCTGTAACATGCGTCTTCTTTACAGTCATGAAGATAATGAGTCCCTGCCAGTCTACCACACATAGCACATTTGAACATCTCATAATTACATGACACACAATTAAACTATAAATAATTTAACCCTACAACATTCCATACCACATAATTACAATCCTAAAAATAAAAAAACACATATTTCCACTTCACTCCGTACCACATAATTCCACATCACATAATAACATTTCACACAACCTAATAACACTCCAAACCACATAAATATACTCAACACAACACAATTAAACTACACATAATTCCACTACAACCTATATAATTATACTTCACACAACATATTTACACTCCACTCCAAAACACATAATTATCCTCCACAAAATACAACTCTGCAACATGCTGCATAACTCCACTCCCCATAATTATACACCACGCCATGCCACATAATTCCACACGTCACACAATTCATGCCCACACAATTCATCACACAACATAATTACACTCTACATAATACCACTCAGCACCACATAATTTGCCTCTACATAATTACAGTCCTGTCAAGTATCACGCAACAGCCGTGACTCTAACGCATTTCAGTGTGGTGATCCGCATCAACGCGCTGAAATGCATTGTCACGCATTTTAATGCCTGCCACTCACTGTCTCAATCAGCTACCACCGCTGAACAGGCTGCTAGCGCGTGTGCCCATGCCTGTGACAACCTGTGAGCCGGCGGCGGGCTCTGCATCTCCCCACTGCTGTTTAGTGCCTCAATGTAAACTTGTTTTAGCCCTGCTGGCTCCATTCATTGAAACGCCCGCCCCGGCGTAGATGTCACGTCACTGACTCACTGCCCAATAGTACGGAGACCTGGGCAGTGGTTACGTCGTGGCTGTGACCTCACGTCCTAGTCTGGAAAGACGTGAGGTCGGATATTCAAGAAGCCGTGGGACCCGACTGAGTGAGTGGTGTGCTGTCCGCGTCCTGCGGCATTATACTCAGTGCGCTGCCAGTGCCTGCGCATATTTACGGGGGAGTGGACGGCAGAGCATCACTCAGCATCATGGCCGCGCCTGAGTCGAGGCGGGCGATCAGCGGGGAGCTGTGCTGCGACCGGTGGTGCAGACCGAACTCACGCTCAGACAGTGCCAGAGCAGATTAGAGAGCCTGTATAGAGGCGGACTGTGTCTTGACAGTACGGGCGAGAAGATATACTTGGCTCAATGACACCAGCAATCCTGATCTAGCAATTGCTATTCCAGCGGGCTTCACTATCTTTAGGCAGGATAGACAGATTGGTAGAGGGGGAGGGGTGGCATTGATCATTAGAAGCACCCTCAAATGCCACACATTCAACTTAGGCCCTCTGAAAGGGGCAGAGGGAATAGGCTTTTCCATAAGGTTGAATGCTTCAGTCCCATTCTCCGGAGGTTTGGTTTACCGTCCTCCAGGTAACACTACCTCATTTCTTGACTCAATAGGAGAATGCCTAGGACAACTATTGGTGCGTTACCCTCACTTTACGCTTATGGGGGATTTTAATCTCCAACTGGAAACTAGAAATGATGCGCAAGCCACTAATTTCTATCAGACTCTAGACATATTCGGGCTGTTCCAATTGGTTGAGTCATCTACCCACTCTGCAGGGCATACACTGGACGGTGTCTGTTCCAATTTTCCGGCACTATCTACTCTTAACCCAGTCCCCCAAATTTGGACAGACCACAGTCTTATCCCGTTTAATATTGATCTCTTAGGTCAGATAAAAACATCTAGGGCAGATGTAGGTAATTCTATTTTACCGACTCATAAATACCGAATTTTACCGATTCGGTATTTATGAATCGGTAAAATAGAAGGAGGGAGATGTAGGTAAAATCGGTAATTGAATTACCGAATCTGTAAAAATCGGTATTTACCGAATCGGTAAATACCGATTCGGTAATGCCCATTGATTCCTATGGGCCTTTGAAGCCCATAGGAATCAATGGGCATTACCGAATCGGTATTTACCGATTCGGTAAATACCGATTCCAGCAAGGGTGCAGGGGGTGTCACTTTGACACCCTCTAGCACCCCAAATACAGGCATGTGTGCCATGTGGCACACAGACATGCCCTAAGGGCATGTCTGTCTGTCACATGGCATAGGTGTGCAGGCACACATGTGCAGGCATGCCTGGATTCGGTATTTTACCACCCAATTGGATTGGGTGGTAAAATACCGAATCTGAAAGGCCTTTGGGACTCAGAAGAGTCCCACCTACATCTCGAAGTTACCGAATCGGTAAAAATACTGATTCTGTATTTTACCGATTCGGTAAATTTACCGATTCGGTAAAATTGGCCCCCTACATCCCAAATACCCATTTACAGGTCGGTAACGGCCGAAATCGGCCGTTACCGGTCGGTAAATGGCCATCTACATCTGGCCCCTAGTGTTTCTCAACAGTCAACTGCTAATATCAATTGGAAGAAAGTGGCCGAGACTATAAAAGCTTGGCCCCCACGCCAGTTACAAGCTCCCAGGTTGTTAGGTGACGCTTCTTACGATTCTAGAAATTTCCACTCCTGGATGCATCAAGTCATCACAGAAAATGCCCCGTCTAGAGTACGGCAACATAAGGGCACTAAGTCAAAAACGCATGCCCCCTGGTTTTCACAGGCGCTGGCAGAAAGTCACCTACTATGTAGGAAAATGGAACGTAAATGGAGGAAATCCTATGACCAATCCGCGAAAACTGCCTATGTTCAACAACGAAAATCCTACTTGGCAAACATCGAGTTGGCCAAAAGAGAATATTATATTAAGGCCATTAATGACGCCCAACATAAGCAAAAAACGGTCTTTTCTATAGTCAGATCCTTTACACACCCTAAAACTCTCCAGCGAATATTCCGCCTTCTGAAGCCTTCTGCAATCAAATTGCCGATTTCTTTGAGGAGAAGATTGCGCTTATCCAGAAGGACTTTTCTAGTCCTACCTTGGTCTCCCCTTCTAGTCAACTGGGGAAGGGTGACAATGTGACTCATATTCTGAGCACTTTTCGATCTGCCTCCCTTCTTCAAACAAGAAAAGTTATTTTGGCCTGTAAGTCAGGAGCACCCTCCGACTCGTGCCCGCCTCAGATACTCCATCAGTTTATCGACGCAGTCAACCCCACTATTAATGCTATTGTCAATGCGTCATTAAGTTCAGGGGTAGTACCCCGTGACTGGAAAAAAGCGATTGTCAAGCCGTTAATGAAGAAACGTAACAAATCCACTACTGACTTGTCAAATTTTCGCCCTATATCACTCCTTCCAGTCCTAGGTAAATAACAGAGCAGATAGTGTACCAAGAATTAAAGGACTTTGTAAATACTCACAACATTCTACATCCGCAGCAGTCAGGTTTTCGACCTAGACATTCGACCGAAACTGCGCTCATTGAGCTTTCTGACTCCATCAAATTTCTGCAGGACGAAAGGAGAAGGGCTGTCCTGATTTTGCTTGACCTCACGGCAGCGTTTGATACCATCTCCCATGAAATTCTGATAGATAGACTAAGAGGCATAGGTATAACAGACGTTGCCCTGTCCTGGATAGTATCCTTCTTGACCGATAGATCTCAATCGGTCTCTTTGTCCCCTTTTCTTTCCAATGACAAAAAGGTCTTATCGGGGGTCCCTCAGGGCTCGATACTAAGCCCCTTATTGTTCAATATTTATATGATCCCACTTATTGCATTAATTGAGTCATACGGCATATTAGTAACATCTTATGCCGATGACACCCAACTTGTAGTCTCTCTGGAAAAAAACTCCATCAAAGCAGAACAAAATCTTAAGATCTGCCTGACGGATGTATTCCGCTGGATGGACAACAATCATCTAAGATGTCATGCTAAACCGAGATTCTACCTTTGGGTAACAAAGCCCTCTTTTGTTCTAAGGACCGGTGGCCTGAGGAGTCACCTGCCCCGACTCCCTCAGTCGAAACTGCAAGAAATGTAGGGGTCTTGTTCGACTCCTCTCTTTCTTTTGATCAGCATGTAAGGAACACAGCAGGATGCTGTTTCAGCATTATCAAATCTCTCAAGAAGTTCTTTGACTTCCTGCCTATAGACTCCCGAAAATCAGTTGCAGTGGCTCTGATACTTTCGCGATTAGATTACTGCAACGGCCTAATGGCCGGGGTAAAAAAATCCACGCTAAATAAATTACAAAGTGTCCAACATGCGACAGTTAGACTTGTTCTTAAATTACCCAGAAGATCTTCTGCCTCCACTGCGCTTCAGACCTTACATTGGCTGCCCCTACATAAAAGGATTATTTTCAAGATCTTGTTAACCGCCTTTAGATCCCTCAACAAGACGGGGCCGAAATATCTTACGAGACGTTTCACTCGTTACGATCCACCGAGATGCCTGAGGTCATCGGGGGTTAATTTAATTAACATCCCTAGATTCAAGCTTAAAACGAAAGGTGGAAAGACGTTTACAGTACTGGCCTCTAAGGCCTGGAATGCCATGCCCTTGAACCTTAGACTTCTTGTCCAGGAAAATGCGTTCAGGAGACATTTAAAAACCTGGATCTTCGGTCTATCAGACGGTTTTGTAATGGCGGCCATTTAGAACCTATTACTCTGTTTGCACACATGTTCTCAGCGCCAGGATGCTCCTTCCGGAGCGACAGTTTGCGCTTTAGAAATACCCCATACAAAATACAAATACAAAATACAAATATGGCGTAAGTCTGTTTTAAAAATGACAAACGGTTTCTCTTTGCTACACAGGCAGTTCTCTTAGTTTTTTGACTTGTGAAAGTAAGTTAATTGTGTAGCTGCGCCAGTGCGCCAGTTCCCAGGACCGCTCACTTTACTGGTATTTCATTTTGAAACCATACAGCCTGCCTGGCTGTGACCGCGATGTGTCTCACACAGCCTCTCCTGAGGCTTGCCCAGCAATCATGCTGTCTTGACACTGCTAACTACGGTGGCCGGAGTCAGTCCGTATTCTGACTAATTCGTTCATGGTATCCGTACGAGGCAGCTGAGCTCTCTGCTAGGGCCTCTCACAGCCTGTTATAGAGTACTATGGTTCTGTAGTCTAAAGGCAAGTCTCTATTTGGTGTTAGCAGAGCCATGTGACCTGCTTTCTAGATGTAGGCTTTTTATTTTTTTCTACAGGTGACATCTGAGGCTGATAGTAGTAACTTCACAAGTCTTACTTTCCTGCTAACAGCATTCCCTTATGAATAAGGTGGCCCCTGCAGTAGCAGCTTTACTAAATAAGTTCATCCCACTCCAAGTGATAAACATGTTTCAATCGCATTCATTTTTGCATGACCTCGTCTTGGACAACAAACACCACCTGGTAAAAGTGATTTGTGTTATTCGCCTTGTGCCACCATGCTTCTTATCTTTTATTTTTTCCCAATTGGCATAGTTTCTGCCTTTTTATTCATATTAGTCAATACATTATGCCATCCAAAATTCACAAGTTTATTTTATGATCAGCATTGTACAAGAGAAGCAATGTAATAAAACACATAGGGGCAGATTTATGTTAACTGGCGCATCCCCAGGGATGCGCCAGTTAATGTGCGCGACAGTGCGCCACAGCTCCGCCACCCATGGTGCGCCGCATTTATAATGCGGCGCACCATGGGGCAAAAACGGCACAGATGCGTGACGCATCTGTGCCGTAAAGGTGGCGCATTGCTGGAGTTGTGTCGCAAGCGCGACGCAGCTCCAGCAAGGCTCAAGGGTGCCCCATCTTCACAATGCTGCGTCAAGACCTACGCCTGCTTCAAGCAGGCGCAGGGTTTTGACGCAGCATTGGCCTGAAAGTGACTGAGTGAAATCTTATAGATTTCACTCAGCCACTTTCAGGAGGCGGTCCAGCGCAGAAACGCCCCCCGCCTGCGCAGGAACGCCTCCTTATGGCGCAGGGCTTTACAACGTGACGCATCTCCTAGATGCGTCACGTTGTAAATAGGGCGCATTGTTTGCGCTGCCGTTGCGTCAAATAAAGTGACGCAATTGCGGCGCAAAGAGGCGCAAGGGCCTCATAAATCTGCCCCATACTTCCTATCACTTTTATGAAATATGTAAGTAAAGAAAACTCGGTGTCAACAACAGAAGTATGGGCATGGTCTTCAATGCTATGTCATGTGAAGTGATGCCCGCCCTCTTTCACAGCTGCCAAGCTTTCAGATTGCTATGTGTGATATTTTGATAATTTCGTTATAATTATGAGTCAGCCAACTCAGGCATTTGCAGCAGTTTTAAGATCTTATAGTTTCTTGTTGCTCAAATGAGTCAAATTTCTGACATTTATATGTTTCCCTCGTCTTCATTGCTTGATTTTCTGCTTGCAAGAAAGAGTCACTCATAGTCATTGAAATGTCACTCATAAACACTGAAATTATGAAAATGTCACACATAGCAATTTAAAACCTTGGCAGCTATGTAATTATGCTCTACTCCATATTGCATAAATAAACTCCACATAAATTCGGTGATGAACAACCTTTACAACGAAACTTTTACAACACACTACCATTACAACGCGGTCATTACAACGCAAACCATTACAACGCATTGCGCTGGGGGGCGCTCTAGGATAGGGAATATATTTAATTTACTATCCAACACCTTCCCTACTATCCACGGGGACTGGAGTTGGAATAGTAAATTAAATAAATCACTATCCAGCGCTTAAAAGCACTATGCGTTGTAATGGTATGCGATGTAAAAACCGCGTTGTAATAGCCTGCGTTGTAACGTCAGACATCCAAATCCGGTCTATTCCACGTAGCAACATTCCACATAACTACACTTCACACCACACAAAACCATATATTGCAAATGCGTGTTTACCTCCCAATGCGTCCCAGTAGATCCTGTTCCTGGAGGGAGCTGCAATTCTTCTCCTGCCCCAGTCAGCATTGAGCTGCCTCATCCCTTCTCAGAGGCTGTGCCCTGTGGGGAATGCTGTCTCTGGGGCCCCCACCCCCATCCCTTTGCCGGGCCTGGCTTGTGACTCTGACTGAAGAGAAACAATGTAACTTGTTACTTTGTTTCTCTTTAGTTCTGGGTCAGCATGAGGAGCTCAGAGCAGGCTGCAGACTACACCTGCTTTAGAGCAATTCTCTCTCTCACAGCTCTCTGCAGATGAGCACAGGTGGCCCCCTTCACAAACTGAAGACAGCCCCCCCCCTGTTTGTTACCCCCTGCCTCAAACACTATAAATCCTTTTTCTACTCCAGCAGGAAAGGGGCTACAGAGTTCTCTTTTTTTATTGTTCATCTCTATATAATTTATAGTATCTAGTGTGTGTTAAAGAACTCTATCTTTTTCTAAAAATAAAGCACTGACTGGACATTGCTCTATTAGGGAGTTTACAGCACTTTACAAAAAAGCAGCACATTTGTTAAAGCACTCTGCAAATTGCAAAATATTACTTCAGCAGATGGCCCGGCATCCTAGTTCTAGGACTGGACGCTGACTGAGAAACAATGTTACTATGTTTCTCTTCAGATGGCGGAGCTCAGGGCAGGCTGCGGACTGCAGCTGTTTTAGAGCAAGCCTCGCTCTCTACCGATAGGCTGAGGGGGCCCCCTTCAACTACCAAAGACTGGGGGCGCGCCCACACCGCGGGGGCTGCGGGGGTGTTTGTTAGGCCCCTGCAATCACCAGTGCGGCCGCCATCTTGTGAGACGTAGGTGTCGGGCTAAGCTTCTCTTGCCACTAGGTGTGGGGCGCCGACTCTGCGGTCTCATCCCCGGGACCCTTAAGTAGTACCCCAACCCGCATGCAGACTCCAGGGCCCCAGGATGACTGCAATTGCGGCCTCGACGCCGGAGATCGGCTCTCATGCTGCTGACCCCATGCAAGTCAGGCGGTCACGCCCCACCTGCAAATAATTTTGGTATATTGACAAGAGGGAGGAAACCACAATAGAACTGGTGCAATACAATGCAAAGCATTTTTTGTTGTCAAGTACCTGCCTGTATCTTGTACACGTTCATAGTTTATGGGAGTGCTCTGTATTTTGAGGTATTTGTAGATCACAAAACTAGCTAGACAGCAAAAGAGAGCTGAACACAAGCAGGAAACCTGAGATGAGTTTCAAGTTCACTTACAGTGAAACAGTAAGTTTGTGGAAGGTGAATCCTTTTACACGAAGATGCAGTGTTTGTTGAAAAACAATGTCTTCAGCTCCTTTTCTAATTAATGCACAGCATTGCTTTCGAAATATATTGTAATGAAACAGCTAGAAGTAATTGTTACCTACTTATCATACTAATATATCCCTACACATAATTGAATTGTTACTGTTAATTATAGATTAGTATCTGTTGACTGACTAGGAGACCTGCCACACCTCCATACACTCCCATCATGATTTGCCCAGAAATTCCCTTCAAGTTTTCTGTTCTATTTCCCACAATGTTGCAAAAAATAGCTTGCTTGTTTGAAGTCCGCCTCAAGTGCAAGCTCCTAACAGCATTCTGAGATAACCACAATAAAGTAAGAAACTTTTAGAATGTTCAATACGTAGGCAGAAAGGATTCCTGTGAATTAAATTGTATTTCCATCATTTGCTAACTCGTTTGCCACTACCAAAAAGGAACAACTATATAAAAACACTCTTTGTTCTTGCCCCAAAGGAGCAGCCCATCCTCATTTGCAAAGCCACATTCCCCAAGATGATAATGGGCATCGAGAGTCAGGGGACTCGACTTCATTGTAATGATGAGTATCACGGTGAGCAGGGGATACACAAATTGGCCTTAGCACTCTGGCTTGGGTTTATTTCACTGACGCAAAAACATGATAACTGGAAATTTATGAGTCAATACTTTTTTACAACATGGAATTCTGCTATGTAGTAATCCATAAATCTTGACACATGCCTGGCTTAGACATGCAACAGAGGAGTTTCTCACATCCATGGAGCAGCACCAGAAATTGTATGATGGAACACCTGTATTACAAGGAGCAATACAAAAGCCTATTTGTGGAACTGAAGACTCCTGTCTCCTTGATTCTTTTGTTACGTCATGGGGCGGGATAACACACATCAATCATGTCAAGATTGAGTCTGATGGTAAGGATTGTACAGCTGGATAGGTGGTCTTAAGTTCTCCTGTCGATATGATGTGCATTTTTCTAATTTCACATGTTTTGTTGCATTATGCAATTCATGATTTGATTTCAGCTCTATGCCCACAATTACATATTAGATGCATATTTGTAGCGTATGCATTGACCCCAAGTGGTATCTCTGCGTTTCTGAGAGATAATATAGGTTTCATGTTGCCCTCTTCAAAAGCACATATTTTTGCTAACTTAGAAGCGTAAAAAGTTGAGTAGTCCTACTGGAGTTTGAACCATTGCTCATTAGGTCAAATACACGCTGATGTAATAGTCCACTGAGCTATCTGACCCAATGCTTCAGTACTTGAATTGTTCAGTTTATTGGACAGATTAATTGTTAGACATCTAATGAGAGAGAGGGAATGTGTTATGCTGGTACACACAGTATTCTGCTACATCAAGCCAGAGGTACTGAGAGTGGAGCTGGTCCAATCCTAACCTTGAGCCCTCATCTATCTATCTGATTGAGTGAATGAGTGTGCTTCATACTAACACTCATACAAAGCACCACACTGCTCGGGCCACCTCTAGGGCTGTATATTGAGTATTATGTATCAAGCCCTATAGCACGAGGGGTAGTCTGGGTGCTTTGGCTGTTGAGTGTTCTGAAGGCAGTGACATCACCATTCATCCTTTGCAGCTGTCCTCCGCGGAACCTACATCCTCTAAATGAAGTCCCATAGGGGCACTGATGCAATCCAAGATGGCCACTTGTTTCAGGTTGCCTTTTTAAGTGTATGATGCATCCGGGTACTGACTAATCAGGGGAACAAAGGTCAAGCACCTGATTGAGCCTTGGGTGGGTAACTAGGCTGATGTAAGTAAAATAAAACCCTCGTATAACAGTGACAAGCAGCCCATAGAATCACGGCTAAAAGGGTGTGAGATTGCCACATGGTTCAATACAATGTAAAGTGCAGGGGGAGGGTATGGGGGCAGGGTTGTGGCAATGTACCAATCTAAAGGGGGATAAACCACCATGAGTGGCGGCCGCCTGGTCTCTGGCAAGACAGTATACCTGCCCCCTCTAGATACTCAGCAGTACGAGGGGCGCCTGTCCATCTATTTGTTTACCAGCTGCGCTCTCTAGCCTAGTCAGTATCCCTTGTAAGCACTGTCCCATCTTCGGACAGTTCCACAGTGTGTGGAGAAAGGTTCCACTCCGCCCACATCCTCTCAAGCACTAATAATGGTCTGTCCACCCTATTTTGAGTAGTAATATCCTAGTGTAATAGATCCTGTGCAGGATTTTCAGTTACATCAGATAGCTACCTCACGGGGACATTGTAGGGGGTCCCTCGAGTCTTCGTAGTCGGTGTCCCCCAAGTTTGCCTGCCAGTGCTCTCGTAGCTTGCTCTGATCTCCCAGTGTGTTCACCATTAAGGTTCTAAAGGTGGGAGAGATTGCCTTGGGTTGCGCAGGTCTAGGTCCAACTCTGCACCCCTGTCCTGCCATGCACCCTAGCCGCGGGCTATCCTCCCCACATGTGTTGCGATCAAGTTATACCTGCCTTAGGTTGTCAATATGCCATCTCGGCATTGCTGGGACTGCTCCGATTTATTGTGGTACCTGGCAATTTCCGCAAACATACTTTATGTCCCAGTTCTTAGAGAGGGTTGACTAAGCACAGAAGGAGAGAGTGTTTTGTGCAAGGGTATAGAGAACTCAAAAGGCGCTTCCTTCCGAGCTCCCTCTCTTCTTCAACTCATAAGGAAGCAGCTTAAGCAACAAAGAAGATACCGCTGTCAAATTGCATTTAATTCCAGAATTCTATGTTTGTGAGCAGTCCTGCTTTATGTCTGTGGCGTGTCTTGGTATTAGGTTATCAAAACCTGGTCACCCTGGCCTGCCTGGACGTGGAGAAGGCTGGATGTCTGAAGAAAGCAGCGCAGGAGTACAGCATCCTGAAAAGGATTCTGTGCCTCGCCCTTCTCAGGTCCTGAAATAACAAACAGCCCTGGGGCAGGGGCAGCAGCACATGGGGAAAAAACATGTATGATTAATAATTGTTATAATTGATCTTATAATGAGCGAGAGATAAACTGACAAAAGCTGCATACTGATATGGGAAACAGCACTCAGTGAGCTGACACACCCTCTCCAATTTGTATATAACGAGGAACCATTTAGCCAGCAGCCAGTCACCACCTCTGCTGCCTTTCTTGAGCTGGTGCACCTGCGATAGTACAGCATGGCAAGTTTACGCAGTTCTGGGGGCCTGTCCGCTCGCAGTGTTTCTTCTCAGAAAACTGGTGGTAGACAGGGTGCTAGTCAGGGTAGCCATGCTGGGGGTTCTTTTGGGGGCTATTCAGGTGGCAGCTTTGTTGGTGGTGTCGGGAGTAGCTTGGCTGGTGGTGCAGTAGGTAGCTTGCCCGCTCGTAGTGTTGCCTCTCAGAAAACTGGTAGTAGACAGGGTGCAAGTCAGGGTAGCCATGCTGGGAGTTCTTACGGGGGCTATGCGGGTGGCAGCTTTGTTGGTGGTGCCGGAAGTAGCTCGGCTGGTGGTGCAGTAGGTAGCTTTGTTGGTGGTGGCGTTGTTGGCAGTGAACATGGGGGCCAGTGGGGCCAGTGGAACCAGTGGAGCCAGGCTAGCCATGAGGACCAATGGAGCCATGCTAGCCAACCACATAGTGAGGGCCTTCTCGATGCCGGGGAGAAAGCGACCATGCAGAACCTCAACGACCGCCTAGCTAACTACCTGGAGAAGGTCAAGGAACTGGAGGATGCCAACGCCGAGCTTGAGCGCAAAATCAAAGAGTGGTACGAGAGTCACCGATCAGCTCTTGTAGAAACGGACTACAGCAAATATTTCAAACAAATTGCAGACCTACAAGCTAAGGTGAAGTATCATGTTCAGTTCAAATGATTGCTTGTCTTAAACAATGAACTCACCGGTCAAAAGTAATTAGTTAATTTTCATTGTAGAATGTCAAGGTACTTCTTTCTCTTTTCCCTCTTTTAGAGTTTGCTTAATCCAAGTTCTTCTGTATGTCTCTCTATGTACTTCTCTTTCTCACAGTTTTTTTCTATTTCAAGCCTAACCGCTTTATAAAAATTGAACGTAATATTAAATATTCTTCACATCGTCACTGACAGGTAAAAAGAGGTTCAAATATAAACATCTGTCTATAGCATGTGTTGTCAGTGATGGTCTAGTATTTTTATGTTTCTTCCTTTCTGAAGCAAACATCACTAAATAGATTTGTATTAATTTCTCTTACAAATCATACACTGAAATCAATTAATACACACTCGTATGCAGCAAATAGCATACAACCAGAACAAAAGTTGTAGAGCATGCTGTGTCATGCAGTTAAACAAGTAGACACTCATATCATGATAGAAAAGTATTTTAATAGAGATAAGTTAAGGGAGAAAACATCAATTTATTTTCTGACATGGGACTAAGAAAAGGCTACTTTAAAGCACAGGAAGCAAGCAACAACAAACCACAGTAGATGCCAGAGTATGCTTCCCATCCCTGCTCTAACCCAGCATTGGCTGATAAAAGGCAACAAAACAGACAAAATAAACGTTTTCCAATTCAGATTCCTAGCTATTTTCTAACATTTTTCTGAGAATGACCAGTTGAAAATCTTATTCTGTACAGAATGTTTTCTCCTGTAGTCTTGCAGCACCCTGGTTTACCCAGAGGACACATCATACTTGAGTGCCGCTTCTTACAACAGCCTCACTTACTGGTACACAAAGCCTAAAATAAAATATGTTCCATGTAGAAACGTCCCATTTGCATTATCGAGCTAAAGTTATAGAGAGTAACACAAAACCTAAGAACATCTCCACTCCCCATGACTCCAAACATGACTAATTAGTGAGACCAAGAATAGCCCATCAAGACAGAAAGCTGTTTCTCGGGGGTTCTTGCAGTTTCTATGAAATTATAATCCCAGGTTTCACAACCTCCTTTGTTCCCAAACCGGGCCCTAAGTAACTATCTTTAAGAGAACTGTTCTCGTAGCAGTTTCGCACACTCGAATGTGGATTGTGGCACCGGAAACTGGGCAAGTGACCACGAGAAGAGTTTTTTATCAACTCCAGGGAGAGAGTCTGGTGAACAGACCTTGTTAAGCAGTTCGTAACGTTTACTTGCCTTTTGCAATCAGACTGCTTTAGTTTGCAGTAGCCTTTAAGAAGAAAATTAAACTTGTTTCCACATAGGAAATTGCAAACTAAATAAATAACGTAGTTACTTCGAAGTACAAAATTAATGTAAACTACTATCAGAAGTTTTGATTCAAAATCAGCTTGGAAAATCGGGTAAGCATTTGTTTAGGAACTCTTTGAAAAAAAATCCTTATGTGGCAGATATTGTTCTTTCCCAGCTCACCAAGGAAGGCCGGAAGTCTAACGAACTTTTGAGCTGATTTTAATGTTAAATTCGTAAATCAATCACAGGTGATGAGCAGCAGAGGACGTAGTCAGAGTCTAAGGTTACAGTATTCAACACAGAGCCCAAAGTACTCACAACAAAAGGCAGCAAATGTTTACAATGGCAGCAAACATGAAATCGGATTTTCGGAAAGAGACCTAGAATGTGGAATTCAAGTGAACGAGACTGGAGCCAAATGAAGTGATATTCTGTCTTTTGGCAATTATCACTAGCACTAATACCACGATGAAAAACTGATAAAGTGCTGAGCTGCAGTTTTTCATGTTTGTATTTCAGTGTGACAGTCAGCACTTTAGGCAGTAGAATCACTCCGTATTCCAATTCTCAAAAATATGAGGGCACCACTTAGTTAACATAATATGTAACGTTGTAATTCCCATTAACAATAACTGGCCCAATTTGCAGCCCATGTTAAATATAACATTATATGAACGAGTAGGCCTTAACTCTTCCTTATGCCATCTTCTGTTTGCAGATCCTAGAGGCCCAAGTGGCCAAAGCCAGCATCGTCCTGCAGATCGATAATGCCAGGCTGGCTGCTGAGGACTTCAAACTCAAGTGAGTAAAACACAGTAATGTTGTGTCGCATTTGGTTCATAGCAGCACACTTCCTATTCAAATTCAGGCAGCGTGGAAGTTCAAGAAACACTGATGCCTCCCAGCACACCTAAGTAACTTGTCCCTAAGGCAGATACAGCACTCACTGGCACCCATGTTACAAGGGGGTTGTACAGGGGTTTTTACAGGTGGCTTCTCTTGTGCATTGACGGCATAGATGCAAGACTCGGGTAAGTCATCCACTTTACTGACACTGTTCCTAATAAAGTGAGCATTATTAGGTTTAGCTGCTCATTGTTGAATGATAAAGGTCTGATATATAGAAAGAGAGCGGTTTAATGTAGAGAATTTTCCCCAGCAATGTGCCTATTTCTTCAGCACCTATAGGAATGAATGGGAATTACCGAATCGGGAAATACCGATTCTTAATTACCGAATCCTACCGATTCAGTAAAATTTACCGAATAATTATCTACATCCCATTTAACTATTCTTAAATAACGAATCTGTAAAATTTGGTATTTAAGAATAGGTAAATTGAGATTACCTAAATATGACCTTAAGGAAGCACCCAGAATGAAGGGTTATAAAGTGTTCCTTGAGAAAACCTTGGGATTTTCTGCCCCAAAAGACACTCAATGATTGTTCCGATCACTTCCACTAAAGCTCGTTCTATGTGTATTCTATCGTAGCTGACACCAATTTTTGGCTGGGATGGGTAAGGCTTGTTGCACCACATGTATCTTCACCACTAGAGTGACTGTGATCAGACACCAGCTAAAGTAATAGATAGAACATGCTTTATCAAAAGGCCTGAGGCTTTCATTAACGTGTTCCTAGGTATGAGACTGAACTGATGCTTTGCCAGAGTGTGGAGACTGACATCAATGGGCTGCGTCGGGTCCTGGACGAGCTGACCCTGTCCAAATCTGACCTGGAGTCAGAGCTGGAGAGCCTGACTGAGGAGCTGGCAGCACTCAAGAAGAACCACGAGGAAGTAAGAGATAGCAATGTGTTTCAGAATGGTCTTGGAAGTGATGAATATGAGATAAACCCAAAGTACCAATAATTTTCAGGACCAATCTTTTAAAGGCCAATGAAAGGCACTAAATGTTTACATGCACCATAGACCATCATTGTCCAATGGTGGTGCAGTAGGGCTGAGTTCATTCCAGATTTACAGGATAGCCAATGACTATTTAGATTTACCGTATTCTAATTTGTTTTATGAGGATATGCTGTAAATCCGACAGGGATCATAAATCAACATCGAATACTCCTGGTGTAAAGTATTTGGCTTACACTAGCATGCCGAACATTACTTAGTAGAATAAATAACACAATTGCCCGACCCACAATTACTCAACAAATCGTAATGTTTCTTATAATGTTGTTTGTGATGTATTCAAAATTCTTTTGTAATGTTTGATGCTGGAATTTTCATTGATTGCGTAAATAATGTGTTTTTTCTATGTGTGTACAAAGTATATATAGGTGTGTAAATATTTAATGTTTTCTGTCATAAAGTTTGTGCTAATTCGAAAAAGATAAAAAGATTGACATTGAGTAGGATGTCGAGGGTGATCACAATAAATTGATCTCTTCCCTTTCAAAAAATATTTGTTGAGTAATTGTGGTTCGGGCAAATTGTGTTATTTATTTTATAAAGGGTCTAGCCCCCACCACATGTTAATGGACCGATCCCCTTTTGTTCTTAGAACATTACTTAGTGGCAGAGTGACAATCAGTAATTTCTTTTAAAATTACATCACCACAAGAACAGTTTTTTTTTAACATAGGCAGATTTCTATTGTTGATCTTCTATGTTTCACACCTCTTGCATGAAAATATTTTCAAATTAACGGTACTTGTCTTATTTTCTCTTTGTAGGAGATGAAGGCTCACCAAAATGATAGTCAAGGAGACGTCAGCGTCGAGATGCATGCTGCTCCAGGCATAAACCTCCTTGCCCTCCTAACCCAGACAAGGGAGCAATATGAAAGAATGGCGGAGGAGAACCGCAGACGGGCCGAAGAGGATTTCAACCAAAGGGTATGGACTCCTCTTCCCACTATGTTTATTGTCGAAACAAAACTGAGAAGACCCCATCAAATAACCCTCATTTGCCTTTCAGAGTGCTGAGCTGAAACAACAGATCTCATCTGGGGTGGAGCAGGTGCAATCAAGCAAGACTGAGGTGTCAGAACTGCGACGGTCCATGCAAGCGCTGGAGATAGAGATGCAGGCCCAACTGGCAATGGTAAGAGGAAGTTCACCGCTCAGAAGGCATCTCCACTATTGGAAACCCTAAAAGTGTTGTGTGATAATATAATATGAATTTGTTGCCCTTTATGTAATCAAAATAATGATTTGTGCAGTTGCACGTTTTTTTCTCCAAAGAGAAAATGTTCTTCCACCTATTTTGGAGCGGTCACTACTCATTTCCTACTTTGTACAAGGACGTACTCCTGTCTTTGACAGAGGTTCATCGACAGCCATTTCCAGGGTGGGACTGGGTTGGGGATACATCTGCAGACATCAGCCCGAGAATAAGCCTTACCCAGCCGTGGCCCGTGCAGGTAAGAGCAGAGGGGCAGTAGGGCCGGGTCTGGGGGATTTCGACAGAAGACGAGGGAAAACAATAATTTATTTAATTTTCCCTCGTGGTTGGCTATTGAAATCCCCCCCATCCCGACCGTTCCAACACTCTTAAGTGCAAGGGCTGCAGCAGCTTAACCCATGTGGAATCTCGCACTGTAATTGGGTAACATTATACCTAGGTAAATTGATTTTCAAGCCCAAGTTCACTTTTTGTGAATTTCTTTAGATCATACATTTTGATATTTGTACACACACAACTTTGTGAATTGTGCTTAGTGTGTTTAGAAACATAGTGAATGTAAGAACAGCCAGCTTGTATTTGTTCAAACCCTTGTCCTCCACTCTTAAGCACTTTTGGATCGTTGCAGTCTATATCTGTCCCAGTATTCCAGCTTCTTCTTGGATCTTTACCCATGCCTAGATAGTTTCCTTTCACCTTACTTTAGGGTTGGGTGAATGTTGGAGCACTACCATTCGACAGCCCCCAAAACTGCACATTAAATGTCTATAAAGGGTCAAGAAACACAAGAACCCAACTCAAATTCACTGAACAGTCATCACTGAGCTACTAATAGACAACTCACTACTCTATAAACAGCTTATGCAAAAAGTTGAGTCTGAATGAGATCCTTTGACTGTGAGAACACTGGCAATGAGATGCAGAAACCAAAAAAACAATGTTTGTAGACATGGTTTCTCAATAGGTTTGTCCTCTACTCTCTAACTGTGCACTTTTTGTTGATCGAACAGAAAAGTACTCTGGAGATGGACTTGGCCGAGACAGAGGGAACCTATTGTTCTCAGCTGGCAGAGCTGCAAGCCAAGATCAGCATCGTAGAGGAGCAGCTGGTCGAACTCAGGGAAGAGACAGAGCGCCAGAGTGATGAGTACAACCTACTCCTGGACATCAAGAGCCGGCTGGAGCAGGAGATTGCGACCTACCAGCGTCTGCTCGAAGGCTCAGGCGGGTAAGGAGGTGGCAGCAAGCTCCATTAATGAATTCCTTCACTTCCCTTAGCAAGGCACACTATGTAGAAGGATGTCACAGTAGAGAAGCATGTGTAGTGTCACAAGGCAGTCAGAATGAAGTTAAAGAGGATTCAGCTCTCTTGAAAAAGATTCCCTTCACTTTTCAAAATGTGGGCCCAAACCGCCTATACTGCGTGCAGTTCTGCTGCATGAAAATCTGTATCGCTCTGTTGTGTGAACAATAAATATTGCACAGCAGCAATTTTATAAAAAGTTGTGCACTTGTGATGCCGTCATCAGTTCTTAAAAGCCTTTTTAGAGCGACTCAACACATTGTTCTAGGGTGCCAAATTCAGCTGGGCTGCTTTGTGTGAGATTTGTACTTGAGATATACCCATCAGCATACATTTAAATACAAAGGTACTATGTGCTGTTCCCACTCTGTTTACATTCCCTCTGGATAGATAACTGAGGAGTTGGTAGACTGTCATCTGTTGTCCTATTCTGGCACAAAATACTTTTTGTGTATAAAGGTTTATGGTTGCCTCTGTTTGCACCATTTTAAACAACTCTGGGTCATGCTAGCTCCAGTGCTAAATATTAGTAAATCTACATCAGAGATTATGAAAGTCAATGGGTTGTAAAAATGACTGCCACTGTCTGATCTTTTATATTTGCTGGGCGAACGGCTTGCTTCATCAATATGGTTGTGTTCATGGTTATGCATGACAACATGTTTTTCTGTTGAATGAAATGGGGTAAGCCATATGAAAATTGAAACTAGGCCACAATTGTTTCAGTAGCCCCTGGTTCCTAGAATATGGGCAAGGAGTAAGGGCCTAATTTATAGTTTGGCGGATGGGTGCTCGTCACAAACGTAACGGATATCCTGCCTGTCTCTTTATACGTGCCATAGGACAAATCTTTCAAACCCTAAATCAGGTCCTAAGGGGCAGATTTACATGAAACTGACGCATCTCTGCGTTAGAGCCGAGATGCGTCAGTTTCCCTGCGCTTGCGTGCAAAACCCTTGCACCACCATGGATGCATCATAGTTAAAATACGGTCCACCATAGCGCAAGGGTTGACAGATGTGTCAGAAATTCTGATGTTGATGTATCTGTTGGCAAAAAATCATGCATTGCTGGAGTCGTGTCGTAATCACGACACAACTCCAGCAATGCAAAGGGAGGCCTCTTCCCAATACCCTGCGTCACTCCTCACACCTGCTCCAAGCAGGCGTGGGGTGTTGACGCACTGGCGTCCTAGAAGTGCCTCAGTGAAATCTTTTACATTTCACTGCATCTCTTCTAAGAGGCTTTTTTGCGTGGGAACGTCCATCCTGCATACATTATACCGGACGCAGTTATAATCCGCAGAGGTAGGGTGTTCCACATTTTAGCTGACAGATGAGGGAAAGCTCTTCCACCTTGTCTAGATAGATAGATTGTGGTATTGTAAGAAGATGGAGGGAGGAGGAGTGAAGAAGGCTCAGCGGTTGATGGTGAATGAGCTTTTCTAGATATGGCTCGTCCCGATACTAGGCTTTAGTGCATTACGCAGACTGCCTAAAACATTATGTGCTTATGCACAGGAAACCAATATAAGGTGGTTACTGATCGATGTGGATTTTGGGATGCAGAGCAGTAGCATAGCTGCTGTATTTTGCCTGAAGGCACTGTATAAGATACTAGGAGATGCCCAGACATAGGTCATTTGCTTTAGAGAAATTTGAGGCTATTAGTAGCTGCACCCCTGTCTTGAGTGAGGCCAACAAAGCATCTCAGGTGCAAGGCTATTGGCAAAACCTTTGAGTAATCATTTTAAGTTATGCCTAAGGCAGTCCACGTTGCCCAATTAGTGAGTTTATAGCCGAAATACATGGCTAGGGATTTGAAGTTTTGCTAAGACAGTATTCAATTGCATTATATTTGTACACATATAGAAGATGTATACTTTGAGAAGTTATATAAAGATAATTTGGTGTCATGGAAATGATCAAGTGTTGTGTACGTGTCACTGGAGATGTTTGCCATTACTCGCTGTGAAGTGCGTCATTCCTTCTGTTCTCAAGAGAGAGACACTGTTCAAGTGCTAATCCAAAAGGCTCTTTATTCAGGAAAATATCATTCATTGTGTTTCTGGAAACAGGTACTCACAGGTCTCGCAAACTAAGCAGCAGTCAGACTCTGGCTCTAAAGGATACAGTTCAGGAGGACGCAGCAGTTATGGCGGCAGCAGCGGGTACGACAGAGGCTCTGGAACCAGCTCCTCTGCCAAAGGTAAATGTTTCTTGTGATACCCAGTGCCTACACACTTGTACCTCAGTCTCACAATAAACAGGCTCTGACATCATCACTAGCATCCCACACAGTCTCTGGCACAAGAGTCACAACGCTGGGTTAGATTCAGCATGTGGGGGTTATCTTGGAGCATGTGACTTAGATTCAGCCTCAGACCGGAGCTTTGTAATGCTGATCTTGCATTCTGTCAGTAAGTTCTTCCCTCCATATTGACACGTCCAGGTTTACAATAGGACAAGGTAAGGCAACAGCCATTAGCTCATCACCTTCAGGTGGCACCAAATGACTGAAACATAATTAAACTGTTTTCTCTGTAGTTTGCTGGTCACAACTAGACTACTTCAACTACTGTACAGGCTGTCAGGTGGAAACAAATTATATTTATCACCGAATTAGGCTTATGCAAAACTTTATATTGCTATGCAGATGTAGTGAGCAAGTTTTTCCAAACCTACCTCAATGGACAGTGGATAGCACTTTCCTTCTTCTTATTGGGGCCGTAAGCACTCTCCAGATGGTCGACCTAATCAATATAGTGGTATTTGAATTAGAGAAAGATGCAGCACTTCTCTTTCTGTATCGGATATTGTTTACGGGTTAGAATTTCGTGGAAAGGGAATGAGTTTCCACAGGTGGGGGGGTTTGAAGGAGGGCTACCCTGGTGCGACAAGGGTCATACACTGTTGGCACTGCCCAACCGAAGGGAAATTCTACACGAAGTATAGCCAAGAATATTAGAGGCCAGAACCTCAAATGCACTCTTAAGCACCCATTAAAACACTATAGCCCTCATTCTGAGTCAGGCAGAGAAACTCTACAATCTTAAATTGCTGAACTCCTTTCTAGGATCCTCTCTCTTCCCCTACCACTGCTGCCCCTCCCTCCTCCCTCTACTCCTACTGCTTCAGCTCAGTCACCCTGTAAAGATGTATTAGAAGACTCAGGCACTCAGACAATAGGGGCATCGCTTTAATGTTTTTGTAAGGGATTTATATTTCAGGGGTGTGAATGGGAGAAAGCTAGAGTTATAAAACATAATCACCTGAAAAGTATATCCAGATATTTGTATGTAAACCTCTCATTACGCATACAAATGTGAAAACAGTACTGCAATGACTGTCTGTTAAACATGTACTTGTACCAAATCTTGAAATTATTGATGTTGCAGACGATGTAACCACTGACAGATGTAATATGTCTATACATACACTGAAAACTAAATAAAAGTTGTGTTAAAACTTGATGAACTTACTTCTAAGGTTAGTACTTGGGTCAACGTACAAATCTACCTACCTACCTCTTTTCTGCCCTGTAGCATGTTTGCCACTCCAGTAACATGGAATACAAATCTCTGCCACTGGTAATTATTCGGGCCACATCCCAATCTATTGTTATTTTGCACACCATGCCACTTCAGGTTGGACCAAGTCATATGCAAATCAGTTATGATCCTGCTCCAGTGGGAACAATCAAGCCCGTACTGCTAGACCACATCCTCCCTGAGCCGGAATGCAAGCAACCTACGGCAGTTTTCTCTCTGATTCGGGCTAATCAGCCAGATATATCTTGGTTCCAATGATAGATTCTATGGGACTCATATCTAGGCTCTATTCTCATATGAAAAAATGTACTTGAAATGCAAACACAAGAAATTTTCTATGAGATTCAGTGCCCTGTAGGAACAAATACACAATCTTTCATAGCACCAAATTGTAGGAAGTGTTGTGAAATTCACATAGCACAAAATGTATTTGGCAATTTCATTGTTGTAATTTACATTTCACCCAGGACTAACTCACTGGTATCAGAGCTGAGTCCCCTTAACTTACTGGTAGCAAGCTCTACTGGATAGCTGAATAAAACCCCCATGTTGCAATACGCTATGGTTGCTGCATTTTAGATTGATCCGCTCTAAATTGCTCCATATTTTGTTTTTCAGAGCCAATCAGGACAACACGGGTAATAACAGTTACAGAGGATTTAGTTGATGGCAAACCGGTCAGTACGAAAAGACAGGTACAAGACCATCAATGAATGCTGAGGAGGAGCTGAAGGTTGCCGGACCAAGCCAATTGCATATGGATTCGAGATAATGGAGAACGTCAGAATTATTATCCGCTTTCTTGACTACTTGGCACTTAATCCACATGCTTACCGTAGATCCCATGTGTACTACTCAATCAATAAAAGTATGCTTTCCAATTTTCAACGTGAAAAAGAGTATCCCAGTGTAGAACTGGTGACATCACAATTTCTGAGCAGCTACCACAACAGAGGGTGCTCAGTTCATGGATGTCATAAAGTTTCACAGTGAATCTTACATAGTAACTGTCAAATGTATTATCAATAGAAACCATAGTGACCAGGAGCAGGCCGTGCGGCGGGGTAAGAGCGGTGGGGCAGTGGGGCCAGGTTGGGAGGGAGGAGGGGATTCGACAGACAACCACCAAGGAAAATTAAATAAATAAATAATTTTCCCTCTGTGTCGTCTGTCGAAATCCTCCTCCCCACCCTGCACGGGCTGTGGCTGATAGTGAAGATTACTTGAAGATATTGCAAAAAAGGATACAAGAAAGAAACTTCCATCTGCAAACATTTGATGTGTGGTTCCTTTTCAATTCACTAAAGAACGTTTACTTTTTAGGTTGTGGGGACAGTCTTCTTTTTACATCTGCTTGCTTTTTTGTTCAATTCAATAAACTTTCTCTTTGATTCAAGGTACTATACGTCTTTTCATTCATTTGTGTTGCTTCAACTATCTTCGCTCCAGGTTTCCGCGATTATTTGCTTCAGAACTTCTTTGCCACTGAACAAAGTTGCATTTACAGCAAAGCTCAACTGCGAGGCAGAATGATCTGTAAGGACATACAATGATTTGAGGGTTAAATAAATCGATGGATGATTGGGTTACATTTGTATAGCAGAGAATATATATTGTGTCCTTTTGTGCTGATCTACATTATAGTCTACTAGCAAGAAAGTGTAAGTATTCATTAAGTTAACAATTAATTTAGAAAGAGAGATTTGCCTATAGAAGGGAAACTGAGATAGTGGGTCTCCTGACTAATATCCCCTGATAAGGAATTGCAGTATCTGGGACCTACATAAGAGAAAGTCCCTCTTTCTCTATCCATGGCACTAATGAAGAACAGTAAAAAATAATTTTTAGTGAGAGTGCAGTTATCTGTGTGGACTTCAGGAAAAAGTTTGGGAATAATATATCCAGGTTGGTAACAATTTTTAAATCAGAAACAGGATTTTGAAAATTAAGATTGTCCTCCATTTGAAGCTGGTGCAAATATTGGCTACGATGGATTGCAGACAAAAACAAGTGTAAAATATTTGGGTCTATTTTGTGCAGAACAACAAAGAAAGAATATTAGTGAGTAAAGAACTATAAAGAAGCCACCAACTATAACACACAGACCTAGCTGTGGGGAATTCCCTTTCAGGACGAAATCCCTCACTCACCAAAGGTGACATGCTTCATCATTTGGGCTTCTCCTCTCAAAGGAAAAACCTAGTTCCTTTGAGGGCTACAACCCACTCTCCGAGAGGGAGGAGTTCAGGGATGTTCTTCAATATCTACTCTATTGGGATATTCTAAATACACATATGATGAACAAAATAGTGTGAGCGAGGGTGCAGCGCAAAGAAAATGTAAAATGTGCAGGAAGTGAAAATAAAACTAGGTAGAGGGCGAGAATGTAAGATTTATTCAGGTGCACCGACTGCCAGAATTAAAAACAGTGCACCAGCGACATGGATTTAAGCCGCAATGGTATGGTGGAAGGTGGTGGTCATCATGTTTCATCCTAGATGCCCCTCAATTGGGCGAGGCTTTTGTCAGGACCTATACGGATGCTGCTGCTTCAGTGCTCAAGTGGATAAACAAAAAAAGGATATGAGAACCAGAGACGCTCATGGTCCGTCTGCTAAGGAAGGTGACTTTACCTAATGTAAACAGAACCATTCATTCAGATTGGTGCAACCTGTAAGAAGGTGGTATAACTAGTGGCTTGAAAGAATTATCAATAGAAAAAAGAAACAAGAAAACTCTTACCTGCTATTGCTGGGTAAGGAACTCCACCTCAACCTGGTGACAGCTCAGGATGGGGGCACCGCCCTGGAGGAAAGAACAATAATAGTGCATCTGTCATTTATACGGTATGTACTACCCATAGTCTATTGGCATTATGGATCATAAAACTAGGGTAGGCATGAAAACAAGGAAAAAAGGAAAACCTGATAGAATCGCAGACAGAAGAACCAGGTGTCTGGCGTGAGTTGTCTCTCAATAGTTAGATCCTCACAAACGTACACATACATACCATGGTTACATGTATGGCATAAAAAAGTGTAGGATGTCAGGGATCTACACTTCACCAAGGAAAAGTCAACAGCTAGCCCAGAAAATCCGGGCATTATGGGTAAGAGACTTTAAAGGCAACACCCTTCTGGCCGCTTCTACCCATTACTGATTATAAACTGTCATGAAGGTAGGGAGACCCTTAAGCGGTCTACGTTAATATTGTTATCTTAAAGGAAGTATATTCCATAGTGATAAAAGGCCTCTAAATAAAATTTAGACAAAGCCCCGCCGTGATACTCACCTCTCCGTCGATAACCCGTGCTCAAAATGAGCCTGCAACCGGACGTGAGTGTCTACGGCAGGAGCGTTCTCTTTTGTTGTGCCCAAAAGAGATGAAAATGAAAACAGTTGACTACCCCATTCTCATATGCACTCTGGAGTCTCTAATGAATTATCTGGCAATGTCCTTCAATTGCTCACTTCCTACCCTTCATACACATTGGCATATCTAGGTCACAAATGATCCCTATCAGATCTGGAGTCCCCCAGGATGAAATACTGTTTCCATTCATCTTCAACCTATGCATGGATCTTCAACCCACACATAGACCGACTGGGTGCATTACTTACAGATAACAACATAAAAAAATCACCAATATGTCAATGATACACATATCTACTTGAAAGTCTTCTGTGCTTCAGATATTCCAGTCATCAAACACTGCTTACATATCATACAGACCTGAATGTCTAGCACATGACTAGGCTTTCCTGTTTTCAGTTTCTATTTTTTGTCAATTCTGGTGGTTTTTTTTCAGGGTTTTCAAGTGATTTAATTACCTTTAAAAAACTGTGGATATCGGTGGTTACACATTTTTTCGCCATTAAAAAGAACAGAAACAGTGTTTTTCAGGTGTTTATGGAACTTTTTCCTTTTATTATTGGTTGCTTTCTGCACTGAGTGTGCATGGTATATAGACGGTGTACGTACAGTGCATTTTTACAAATGAAACTTATCATAGTACACCATACAATAGTTCTTCAGTGAGTCGTTGGTCATGCACGCTCCCTCTTTCATTCTCATGTAAATTTTTATCTGTGAAAAAGCCCTCTCAACATTGTCACTTGAGATGGGCTACCCCAAAGCAGCCAGTACACAATTTGATAACTCTGGCCACTGGCATAGCTTTCCATGCCAATACTGGTGCATCTGAAGATTGTGATTCTCTGCGACAGGTTATGCAACATATCCGTTGAACTGGGCGCATATGCTCTCAGAGTTACTGAAGCGGTCAAAAATGAGTCAGCACTTTTGAAACACCAGAGAAAAATTCCCTTTATAGATGGGGTCTAAAGCTTGTGCAGAGTACCACAGTAAGGCTTCATTGACTTCAAATGCCAGGGTTGGTGAAGGGCTATTTCTCATACTTTGTAAAATGAAAAATGTCCTTGCTTACCATGTGGCAAGCACTCTAACATGGAACATGTTGCAGTGCCAAAGTCACTACAAGTATCACCCAGCTTACTCTCAAAGAGATATTTCACATCTACACAAATGTTGTTGAACACTTAGCTGACAAGGGTGTTTTCAGACTCTGTTTTTTTTATTATGTCCACTACAGCAGTCATGCTTTACTGTAAAAATCTAAAAATGCTATAGAGTGTACTTTTTTTCACATCACTCTCAATATGCGACTGAAGATCCTCACATTTCTTGCCTTTGGCATCATCACTCAGCGAAAGTTCTGTAAAAGGTTGCCACTCCGATAATATAGCATTTACAGGCTCTAGGGCTGAGAACCACCAGCTAAGTGACATAGTTGGGATGCCTCTTCCTTTGATGGCACACACAGCATAAAATGAGACATATTTGTGATTTAGTTCCCATGCATTACAAAACAGTGCACCAGAATGGACTAAAAAGTCAATAGCATTCTTTATTAACTCTGAATATTGTAAAGATGCTTTCAGGATAACATCTAGCAAGTGGCAAGGATCTCTTACAGGGAAGCGCTTCAGCTCAGGTATCGATCTTAACAGGTCATCACACAACCTTTTCATATACGTAGCTGAATCACTGCAAATACAAACAATATCACACCAATCTTTGTTGAACTTGGTAAGTACTTTTTGTAGCATCATTCTAAGTGACACTGCATTCCATGTTTTCCAAAAGTCTGGTGTCATGTTTTAACCATTATCCCAGATGCTTTGTGACTGCACTCTTTTCACATTTACATGTCACTATACCTTGCATTGAATGTTTAAAGCCTGGGGTGTTTGGCAATTTACCTACAATCACTACTGACTCATTAGAAAAGGGGGCTGATGCATAAAGGATTTTTACCCATTATCTGTGGGTAAATGTGATGGTAATTATTGTGAACGATTCTTATGACACCTACAATTTTCCTATCAGTGAAAGACTCAAACGAAGCCAAAAAATCAAATATGATTTAGATATTTCCTGATTCTCTAAAGTTTATAAAATAAATAAACAACACCTAAAACATGCTTCTAACCCATGTATCTTTAGACCAAAGACAACAAAACTGTGATCAAATATAGACATCCCTAAACAACAAAACTCAAGCAGAAAAATGTTACTCCAGTTTTTCTTACTGCTATCTTTATAACAAAGTTACATTGTATTGGCCCATTCAGGAAGACATAAAAATGACTCTTTCACTCTACTTTTCCTTTCTTTGAATGGCATTTAGTTTGTGGTTTTGCATGGGCTTTTTCAGTGTTTATATGTTTACACTGGTAAGGGCTATTTCCCTTCAAGTGGGGTTTTATCAGTTATTATAGGTTTAAACCTAAAACCGGACAGCCTACACATAATTGAAGCTCAATGCATCCAAGAGACAATTCTTGTTAATTGCTGAGAACAATAACCAAGATACAGTACAAACCTGACTCAATGACATGAACCTTGACAGCTTCATACCCCTACTTCCACAGAATGTCAAGTCACTTGGATTCACCCTGGAGACCAACCTCTCCCTCAAGGAACACAGTGTCAAAAAAAAAAGATGGCCTGGTATTTGCTTTCTTTTCTCAAAGAAAGTCTAAGTCAAGTGACTCCGGAACTGCTGTTCAATCGCTCGTATTCTTGCAGCTGGATGCTGGTAATTCCCTACTCCATAGCTTCCTAGACAACACACTGGTACCCCATAGGGACATCTTATTTTCTACAGCTCGTCTCATCCAGGGCCTGAAAAAATATGACATATTACCTGCATCTTGATGGAACTCCAATAGTTCTCTCTACTGGCCCGCACCATCTTCAAAAACAGCTGTCACGCGGGTACACGAGGTCCCGTTAAGAAACACCATTTTATGGTTTAGATTCTCAAATGGCCTTCTCCCTAAACATGATGACATTTGACACACATTCATTTGTGTTTGCACGCAGGATAATGTTCCTCGACCTTAGTTTTGCTTACACTACCAATTTGTAGGCACGCTATCAAAACACCTTTAACATTTTGTACAAGGGCTAAGTTCAGTATTTTTCTCAGTTTAGGAGTCCTAAAGTTAGGATAACTTTACTACTCCTAAACTGAGAAAAATCCTAACTTTAAGACTTTCGGTATTCACAGAAGGCATTTAGGAGTCCTAAAGTTAGGAGTCCTAACTTTACTACTCCTAAACTAAGAAAAATCTTAACTTTAAGACTTTAGGTATTAACAGAAGGCATTTAGGAGTCCTAAAGTTAGAACTCCTAACTTCTGTGAATACCGAAATGAGTAAGTGCCTTCTGTGAATACCAAAATGAGTAAGCGCCTTCTGTGAATACCAAAATGTTAGTACGTTTAGGATTTTGTCTTAAGTTAGTTCTGTGAATCGGGCCCGTTGATTTCTCTCCTTGAGAGTAAGGGCTGGCTAAACAACCAAGGGTGAGCTAATTTCCCTTAATACTCCCTTTCCAGTCATCCTACACATTTCATTCCTGGGGCTGCTTTCTGGCTGGAAGGTACAGGAAGAGGGGGTAGGCTTGTCTGCCATTCCCTACTGTCCTGCTCTCTTTGAAGCCCAGTTTGAGTTACCCATCCCTTGTCCTGCCTGGTCGCTGCAACAGCAGAGCTTCCTCCATAGGATAACCTCCGTCTCTGTGCAAGCCTCTTGTCAACTCATCAAAGCAGTTTGGCTAAGCCTGATAAGGGCTGGCCAATCAGGAGAGACTGCTATAAGGCTGGATTTCGGCACACAAAAAAGAAAGTCCTATAACTTATTTTCTGTATTAGTTATGCTAAATGCAACAGTGGCACGTTGTTGGAGTTATCATTACCAATATTGTAAGTCCTTGAAATGTTATTTTATCTCTCTCATGTCAATAGATATGCATTATTACAGTATTCCCATGTTAGCCAATAGACCTAAAAGGCTACAATGGGGGGGAAAGACATTGGTAATTTTTCTGTCACTAAGGCATACAAAACATCTTTTAAAATGCCCCTGCTTAATTGTACAAATCACCCCACCCTGGGTGCACCTATTACACATCAAGTAAGGTCGTTTCTTAAAGGCAGTTACCTTGAAGCACTTGGGTGAGTGCAAGGTAATCAGTGTATGTTCTTGTTAATACTTTAGGTAGCATTTGTTTGTGCAGAAACAGACTTTGTATATCCTTGGACAAATAACTCAGATGCTCTTTCTTTCTTCGTGTCTATGTTGTTTATGGCAAAACTGGGGCAACTTACCAGATGTCTGAGAATCATACTAGGTGACCTATCTGAGAGACAGTACCGTGAACAGCATATAGGTCCTGAGCCAGCTCTTCCTTTTTTTCCCCAAATCTCTCTTTTCCACAGAAGATTATTCACTGACACTTGTTTTTGATGTGCGAGTGTTGAGGTCAATCTAGAAGGGCTTGAGAGAACTAGCTTCACTCTTACAGAAACCATGTGCTCAGTTAAGTGGATCTAGAGAAAGAGCTGTGAGATTGTGGTGGAATGGTGGTTGTGTGGTCAAAGTCCACACAACCAAGAGAAGGGTCCTGTGTTGCTCAACAATGTGCGGAGGGTGGAAAGATTTACAAATCTCCATGTGATTTTTGTCATTCATTAGATTTTACTGCTAATGTGCATTACTAATCTTACCCAAATTAAGAGCATTCCAATAATCTGCAGAGCCAAAAGACTCTAGGAAGGTTTAAAGACTTTGGACCCAATTTAGAAGTTGGCAGTCAGGCTGTCGACTACCAGGGAAATGGAGTATTATACTTTGTTGCCCTGGCAGAGGTCGTTACTGCCAAATTTCGAAATGTCTGTCTGACCGATGGATATTTCTAGCAATCACAGGAAGCACCATCAAGACGGTTCCTATGGATAAATTGTTACTTTGACGTGTGGCTCCGTCAAACATGACAGAGCCGTACGGCAAAGATACAACGTTTTTTATTTTTATTTTCTATAATAAAACTCCCATGAGCGATTGTGTTTTTTGCAATACCACCCCTCATATTAATGTTTTACTGTCCCTTGCCGCCAGGCTTTTGTTGCAGTGCCAGAGGGTAACAACTGCCAATATATCTGCTTATATAAATTGGGTCGCGAACACATAGCCAATTCTCTTAACAGCCCTTACTCTGTCGGGATGTCAGAGTAGTTTGGCCACAGCGTAGACATAGCAGTCTCCTGCGCCCGCACGCTTTTAAATTTGGCGGGCAAATCATTTGTTGGCGGTAAGGATATTCCATTGCGACAGAGTACCCTTTACACCAACATTTAAATCAAGCCCTGTGTTCTTTAGTGACTTTGCTAAAATAAATGTTATTTACTGACTTTACTGAAGGGACAGCTGTTTATATTTTGGTTTCTTATTCCTTAATAAGTTTGTTTTCATGTTTTTTTGGGATATGGTAAGAAGCTGTTGTTTTGTTATGTTCTGAAAAAAGGGAGGTTTGATATAAGCACTAGGTTTCCTTTCTCTCACTCAATTCTGCCAGCCACATTACAATGCTGAACAGTGTGAAGTCATATATTCTAGGTAAGCAGAAAGCAGAGAAACTGGATGACTGGACGCCACACTGGATGAGTGTTCCCATATTTATTTCAGTGGTTTGTTTGTCCTTTGTTTTTTTTGTTTTTTATATTTTTATTGTCATTTGTGTGATAACAGTACATTTCGAAACAAGCATATTACAACACATACAGTGTTCTTGTTTACAGTCAACAAGGATCTATGATCAGTTAACATAGACTAATGGTAATTTAATTTCTTAACTCCGATCAGTATCACACAAATCGCATATGTCATTATCACTTTTTCAACCGTGAATACAGTGAACTTGCCCCCACCGCCACCGCCCCCGCCACACCCTGGTCATGGGTTGCTATGCTCATCTGGGGGCTGGAAAGCCATCTATCCTATCGCTTACCTCACTCATCTAAGCTGTTATCTGGCTCAGGGGGGAAACTCAGTTATAGTCGATATAGCATTCCTTTACTGAGTGGAGTGTAATGAGACCACCTCCCTCTCCGAAGGGTATTTTTCTATGGTTAGATCTATAATCATGAGCTACCAAACCCTTGCGTCTTCCTCAAGTTTGTCATCCCTCCTGACCTATTTCATCCAAACTAATTCCGCGTTAACTCACTCTGTCAGATCCCTAGTCCACATCTCAAGGTTGGGAGAATTTGGACTCAGCCAGTTGATTACGGACGCCTTTTTGCTAAGACATGGCCCAGTTGTATAAATTTCTGTTGTAATCTCATCCTGTTTAAGTGCGCTAACAATTGCTGTTAATGTTCATGTTAGTTATATGCTAATGGTATGTTCCTTTTCCCCCTACTCCCACTATTGCCATTGTAGTATCCCATGGAATGTTGGTAGGGCGTTTGACATAGAACGTTCACTGAGGTGAGCGCAGTGCGAGAGACCAGACGTTAATAAACTCAGCTCTCCTGAAACATCGTGTGGCTGATTATTATCTAACAAATTGGCGACGAGGGTGGGATACTACAATGGCAATAGTGGGAGTAGGGGGATAAGGAACATACCATTAGCATATAACTAACATGAACATTAACAGCAATTGTTAGCGCACTTAAACAGGATGAGATTACAACAATTTCCTAGCAAGTTTTTTGGCTTTTGGGGTGGGTAGCAGTCCCAACACCACCCCTGTAATAGTGGCTGGAATGGTCCACCCCATGACAGTCTGCAGAGTATCTATCACCGCTCCCCAATAGCGCACCAGCGCGGGGCAGTCCCATACCATATGGACGAAGTGTGCGTCCAAGTATTTACATCTGGGACATGAGTCCGCACAGTCCGGGTATATTTTATGGAGTACTCGGGGAGTGAGGTATGTCTAGTGCACCACATTAAACTGGGTTAAATGAAAGTGTGTATTAGAACTTATATGCTTGAAACCTTCATGGACTTTCTGCCATTGCGTTGCTGTAAGGGGCTCGTCTAATACATCGTCCCATTTCGCGTGTACTGGTAGGTGATTAGTGGTCATATCTTCCCGGAGTGCTCTATATATGTGTGAAATTAATCTTCATCCCCCCGCCAAAGTAGTTACCATCTGTAAGACTGTTGTGATCTCTGGCCACCGCAAATATCTTAGCATAAGGCAGGAACTGTCCTTTGCCTAACTGAAATGTATTCTCTGCTTCCTCCCTCGTCATGAACTGCTCCGCAGTGTATAGTTCTCCCATCATAAGACAGACACCCTCCTTCCATTTGGTAACATTCATTGCTTGCCCTATCCGTTTGAAAGGTGTTACCGCCCACAGCGGTGTCTCCGGGGCGTATGGTGCTCTTTTAACTACCTTCTGCACACCTATTTCCCAAACCGATGCAACATGTCTTATGATATAGGGAAGAGTCCCCGGTACCCTGGATCCCATCATAAAAAGTTCTGGGAGGGGGATCTCCTGGTGCATGCCCGCCAGTATTCACCTCTCCCAGTTGTCTTGGTCATCAAACCAATGTACTGCATGTTGTAGTAGTGTGGCCATGTAGTAGCGGTTTAAACGCGGAACCTTCAGACCCCATGACCCCATCGTCTCTGCAAGGTGCTCAACTTAATTTTCTTACGCTTTGGCCCCCACAGCAATTCCACAATCAAGCTGTCAAGTTGGGCAAGAAATGTTTGCAGGACCATATAGAAGGAATTCTGTAGAGTATACATACATCTCGGTAGGATGACCATTTTAGTCAATACCACCCTCCCCATTAATGACAATGGGAGTTCCTTCCAGGAAGCAACCAACTTTCTAATGCCTTCTACTCTCCGCAGCCCAACCGCAGCCCCCAACCTTCCATTTTTGTTCTAAGAGTAACAGCCAGAGGCAACATCGCGATGGCAAACAGGAGCGGGGACAGGGGCCATCCCTGATGAGTATCCTGTTGCAATACAAACCTTTCTGAGACCTGTCCACGTAAGCGCACCCTTGCGGTCGGTCTGTTGTATATGATTTCAATCCATTGTATAAACGGTTGTCTCACTCCTGTTTTTGCCAGTACTTTCCACATATAATCCCATTCCATCCAGTGCCCAATTTTCAGTCTCCAGGCCAGAGTAAGACCTACCCTCGGTCTAGGTCCACTCTCTCCCCGCAGCTCTGCTGTTCCGTCTCTTGCCTCCAGACCCGGACCTCTTCATTGGGAGGTTCGAGGCTGCTGCCCACTCCTGCACTTGCTGCCCGCTCCAGCTGGGACCAGACTGCCTGCAACCACCGGAACCTTTCTCAGCCATTGTTTTTCTTAATTTTTCCCTGTTGTGCCACTGTTATTGTGCCCATCTGTGTCTTTCTCTAATTCGACCAACATTTTTATTTTCTCGTGCCTGCCTGCTCCTTCCACCTTTTGGCCCCTCCCCCTGGAACCACCCCGGGAATTCCCCCATGAAATTCCCCCTGGAATTCTCATGCTCCTGCCTCCCTGCCTCTCCTCCCTCCCACCTCCCCTACTTAATGGCGGCCACTGGGCGATCACTCTGCAGGCACGCCAAAGGCAAGCCTGTCTGTGCCCGTCAGTGACCCGACTGCGGCCAGTGCCAGGAACCCTGTACCTCCCACTACCCATCGCTACGACACCACCACCCTCCTCGTACTCAACCCTGGAAGACTTAGAGAATACCAACAGGCCTCGCCGAACATGACCCACGCCCAGTTCTCCTGCCTCCACTGCCAACAGACAGTCACCGCCACACCGGCCTCCAACATCGTCCACGCCAGCACCAGCGACACCCTAAAATGCATCCTCCTCAACATACGCTCCGTACATAAACACGCCATGGAAATCTGGAACCTAATCGACTCTCTCTCGCCCGGAAATGCCTTCTTCACAGAGACCTAGACCAACGCATCCTCCGCCCCCGACATCAGCACTGCCATCCCAGACGGATACAAGGTCCAGAGGAAAAACAGCCCCAACCACCCAGGATGGGGCCTCGCCATTGCCCACAAGAGCACCCTCCACCTCACCACCTCCAGCGAAACCTTCTGTTCTGCCGAACACCTGCACTTCCAGATCCAGACCACCCCCAAAGCCACACTCGAAGGAACCCTCATCTACAGACCCACCGGCCCCCGAACAACCTTCGCCACCACCATCAGCAACTTCATCGCACCCCACGCCATTACCTCAACAAACTACAAACTCATTGGAGACCTGAACTTCCACCTCGACAACCCCAGTGACCTTACCTCCACTATCCTTCGTGACAACCTCGCCAGCATCGGACTTAAACAACTCATCAACACACCGGCCCACAGAGCAGGACACACCCTAGACCCCATCTTCGCGACAGAGAACAGCGTCCAATTCAGCCACACAATGCAGCCGCCATGGACCGACCACCACTGTGTACACTTCGCCATCAACAAACCCAAGGCACCCAAACCAGCCCCACGCCCCCCATGAAGAAACTGGAGCAAGGTTACAGGCAAGCAACTTCACTCCACCCTCACCCGAGACAATCACACCTGGGCACCCGACGCATACGACGCAGCCAGAGAACTCCACACCTGGATCTCTGACTGCGCAGACGAGCTCGCCCCGCTGCACAACCCCGACAGACAACGCCCAGAAAAGCCGCCTGGTTCACCACCGCTCTCCAAGAAGCCAGACGCACCTGCAGACACCTAGAGAAGAACTGGAGAAACACTAAGACAACCGAAAACCACACCACCAAAACCTCTGCAACAAGCTTGGAACCCAATTCCAGCTCAAGATCAAAAACATCTACGACAACTTCATCGACCATGCACCAGGCGCCACAGACGGCCCCCGCCCCCCAGAAACACCAGCCAACCCACCATTTCCCACTGGACACCGATCACGGCCGAAGACGCCACCTTGACCATGAAAAGCATCCACTCTGGAGGCCCCCACCGACCCCTGCCCCCTCACATCTACCACAGAGCCACGGCCGCCATCGCACCTGAGCTACAATGCACCATCAACACCACCTTCAAAACAGGCACCTTCCAAGACGACTGGAAGTGCGCATAAGTCAGACCTCTGCTCAAGAAGCCCACAGCTGACCCCACCGACCTCAAGAACTATCGGCCCATCTCACTCGCTCCTCCCCTTGTGGAAAAGTAAATTTTGCCATGTTCTGTGTCACTACGTGTCATCCATCATATGTTATGTGTGCATGATTAAATATGCATATGCATTCCCTATGTTCGATTAATGACGCAATTACAGTTGTGTCCACCTCTAGTATGCCAGTTTCCAGTTCTCGTGAATACTACGAATATCAGGCCTATGTAAAGCTACGTTGCCACGTTTCTCAGTGTGCACGTTATTCTATTGAAAAGTCCCCGTTTCTAGGCCTCAAAAGGGCCCGGACACCAGATTCAGCTCCTGTCTCCTGAAGCCTCGCTGAGGAGCGATACAGCCCCCACCTGTATCCTCGACCCTTCACTTACTTCCTGCCTCGCAGTGCCCGGCTCACCCTGGCTCTGCCTCTGAGTCTGCCAAGAATATGTTATGATTCCAGTTATCAGTTCAGTCCTCCTTCTCTGCATTCCTAAAGCTACTGAATCGCATCAATAGTTTCCGTCATTGTCTAGCCTTCACGTCTCCACGTTAGAGAAATACTGCATTTAATGGTCATTTAATATTCTTCATCACGCACTACATGTAGAATAATGCATGGTCCAGTCTTAGAATCAAGTTAGCCTTTCCCCTCTTGACTTCTAGTTTATATCAACATGTTCTCTAAACATCAGATACTAGATACTGTTTAGGTACATGTCGCCCTGACTCTCCAGACTTCAGTCTCTGCTCCTAGCACAGAGTTCATAGCCCCCAGCTTCTCCTAGTAACACGTCATTGCTAGTTTGCGCGCACCCTCAGGTTAGAGGTCCCGGCTCCTCAGGTAGCCCCCTCCATGGTTTCCGCCCCATTCATGACATATTCTGTTACGTTTGCATCACATGTCTATGTATACGCCCTGTTACACCTCTTTTCACCCTTATCTTTCGCGACTGCTACGCGCCACGCCTTTTGCTCCACCCACTGCTACGCCTATTGCAATGTAATGCTATGTGTTTGCGTTATGTATATATGCTCATGCACTGTTATTAAAAAGTTATTCCCTTGTCCCGATCCTGACCCCGGCAGCGCTGCTGGGCCTTGCCATCCTATTCCTGTATTTGCTGTATTAAACCTGCAAAACTCCTACTACCTCGAATCTTGACTCTTATTTATTGAGCTATCTGTTATTCATTTATTCATTCAAAAATAGGGTATTATTTATTTATTTACCACATAATGGCGCCCGAATAGGGACTTGCCCTTTCCCCACGCGTCGGTGAAGCCACGCCGACCCCCTGACCCTCTGCAGTCGTGACGGAACTCTTCTGCGCACCGGCAGATATTTCTGCTTCAAGTATCCCTCAGGCCCACGGAGGAGACGGAGGAGGCGGTCCAGCATCCAGACGAGACGGTGGAGGAACGCGGCGAGTCCCGACCAGAGCCCAAGCCGAGAGTCCAAGGTCCGAGGTATCCGGAGGCCCACCTGTAACAGAAGTCCGAAGTCCGTCCGTCCGGCGTCGAAGCAGTCCAGTCCAGTCTGAGGCCTTCCGTTCTTGCTGCCCGGTGAGTACCGTTACTGGGGTAGTATCTAGACAGGGTCAATTTAATTGACTCTGGTCCGTGGGTTGGTGGTACACAGACCCACAAACGAAGTGTCCACTTCGGTGGATGCGGGTCCTGACGTGTCTCTTTATGAGACCGGTAAGTTTCGTACTGTTTCAGCAGTGCACCTAGTTTCTGTTCCAGTCAGTTCTGTTCTCGAGAAAATTCATGTATTCTGTGTTCCGTATTCCAGGTAGTATTCTGTTCGAACTGTTATTTTTAAATGTTCTTCATGTATTTTAATGTCGTGGTATGAATGGGGAATAAGTATCGTGTTCATTGTGTATTGTATTGTGTCTAGATTACCGTCCAGTCATGCCCTTGTTTTCTAAGTTACGTCAGTTAAAAACTAGAAAGGGTCTGCTGGAAGCAGCAGTTCCAGTTCCGCCTAGGGACAGTCCAGGTCATTTTATGTATC
The DNA here is from genome assembly GCF_964261635.1 of Lissotriton helveticus. NCBI lineage: Eukaryota > Metazoa > Chordata > Amphibia > Caudata > Salamandridae > Lissotriton > Lissotriton helveticus. Next base: position 1,916,359,079 of record NC_136065.1, read on the forward strand.
AGAAGCATGGCATAAGTGCCATACTATATCTAGATTTATGGGTAGAGTATACCAAACAGTTAGAAGAAAAGTATAGATGGCCCGTATCGGGTACATGGGATGCCGAGTGCATCATGCGAGTAGAAGAGGCATTATGGAAAAAGAAAGCCAGACAGTCACAGAAAGATGCCATCGAGTTATGGCGCAAAGAAGCTCATAAAAGAACTGAAAAAGAAATCAGAAAGTCAGAATTAAGTAGAGAATCCTTGGAACGAGCCCATGAAAAAGAATTAATCGAGATAGGTGAACAAGTCAAAGCCGAACAGTCAGACAGACAGAGGCATGCCCTTATTAGGGGTATGTATCCTCTCCTTGCCGAGGGCTTGCCAAAAGCGACCCCAGAGGCATCCAGTAATTTCCCGCCACCATTAGTTCCGACCAAGCTACGTCACAAACAGACCGCAGCTGATATTTTTATTTCGTCCTATTTGGACGACACAGTCCCAGAATATGCAAATCCTGTTCGCGCTCCGCCAGTCCCTGTAAATCAGGCACTTCCTGCTCCTCCAGACACCGGAGTACCTGTTACGGTACCCCCGGTCCAGCCCGCCATACAAGTCCAGCCTACATTTCCATTTCCCACTCTGCCAGGACGAAGAGTCTCAGTAGACGACTCTAGTTTAGGGGCCGCAGGGGGAGGTACTCCTCAAACCCCGCCGCCACACAAGCGTTTAACGACAGCCGAATTACATATGCAAGCGTCACAGCGTACGCCCAGACATCAGACTGTAGCAGAAATAAGAAAATCCCTTGCCGAATGCGGCTATGATCCAGTCCCAGGCGAGGATAATATGGTTTTATATTCATTCCGCGTAAGAAAGGTGGCCGAGTATCTAGTCACCTTACCGAATATGAAAGAAGATCTAGACAGAATATATCGTTTCATCCGTACAGGGGATGATCCAGAAAGCATTGGCGAGGCCATGTCTCAAAGGAAAGCTGAGACCCAGCTCATGATATTAAAGTTTCTGATCAATTGTCTAATAAGAGAACAAGATTACCCGTCTAAAGATCCGGCTGAAATGAAAACCCTGACAAGGTGGAGTGATAATATAGCCGAGGGTAAGCACAAGACCGTCGGTGCTATGGAGAGTATGTACAAGAAAATCCGTAAAGAAATAATAAAGTTACACGAACAGCGTAAAGCAGCACAAGTAAGCGAGAAAGAAAGTAACTCTGATCCTGAAGAGTTAGACGACGAGAATCCCGACAGAATAGCGTATGTAGGAAAATCTAGATTTCCAGATCGCCATTTACGCCTAGAACACAAGTCTATTTTTCATCATCCAGCACCAGAACAAGGTTCTCTAGAACAAGTGTTTCAAGCTACCGATCACATTCTGAAATCACGAATCGGTTACAGTGAGTTGAGTACCATGCATGAACAAGAACTAGCCCGATCAGCAGTCCGATGGATTACTGATTCTACCACTTTTCCAGACGAAATAGTGGCACAAATGTTTCTGAAAATGCCCCCAGCCGAGCAACGACTGGCGGGTATGTATATGATTCAGCACCTCATTACATTGTATGAGGGTCAGCACTCTGATCCAGGCCCGTTACACGATATCCTGAACGAGTTACTCCAGTATAGATGGAAAGGTTTAGGTACCGATTTAATTAGTGTCATTCTAGAACAGCGTCACAAATATAGAACGTTTTTGAATCCGCATTTTGTTCATGTCTCACCCCCAGAAAGTAAACCATTTTACATAGAGAGACAGAATCCGTTACGAGAAGTCCACCCAGTTAGAGGAACGGGTGGCGAACTAGAACGAGTGTTTGTTTACACTCCGATTACAAAGATGGAACTCCTAGAGATGAAGAAATTAATTCCCTGTCATGATAAAGATCCAGCAGGGTTCCATAGAGAATTAAAAGACATGCTCCGTATGGGAGAATACACGTATCCAGATATAATTAAAATGTTAAAGGTTCTGCTGCCCGCAGGGGTGTATGAAAAGCTCAAGGAAAAAGAATGGGAGGTGGGAGAGAAGAAGATCGATTGGGCAGTTCTAGAAGCTGAAGACAAGGCACGAGTACCAGGTACCGGTCTTGGAGCGAAATGTAAAGAATTACCAGAATTATTAATACAAGTTTTACCTAGATTATTGACAACTAGAAAAGAAGACTGGGATGCAATCTCAGCCTGTAAACAGAAACAAGACGAAGATATTAGTGATTTTTATTCTAGATTTGAGAAATGTTTTAGCATCAACAGTGGCCTCAAGACAAGTAGTGAGTCATACCCTCACCTTTTTGTTACTAAATTAGTCGAGAATTCAAGTCCACAAATTAAAAATCGAGTTTTGAAAGTCGAAAGTACCTGGCAAGCTAATACCCCGTCCCAGATGTTGCAGATGCTCCAATACCACCAGAATAGGATCAGGGAAGAACAAGAACACGAGAGAAAACGTATGAAAGACACGAAAATGAAAGTACTAGTTGCACAATCTGTTCCTCAAGACAGTCAGAAGAGGGGTTCGAATCAAGCCAGTCATCCTGCAGCTCCCGTTAAAGGGAACTGCAATTATTGTAAACAGCCAGGTCATTTTATAAACGAGTGTGCAGTTCTGAAACACAACATAGCTACTGGTAAGACTAAAGAAAGACCACGTCCGCCTAGACAAGAACAAGTTTCACAGACTCCTCAGCCACAGAATGCACCACAGACAGTTACAGCACCGCAGCCTATTGCTGCAACACAGCACGTTACACAGCAGATGTACCAGTATGCACAGTCTGAGTATCCAGAGTACCAGCAGTATTCATGAAACAGCCTAGAGAGGGAGGTAGGCTTGCCTCTCATCGAGATACCTGTAGATCAAGAAGGTCCCTATGTTCACAGTCAAGTATTAGGGAAAGACAGAAAGTTTTTGATTGATACAGGGGCAAGTAGGACCACAATTAGTCACGCCGAAGTTCCAGGGGCTCCGCTCTCAGGCTCAAGAAATGTTTCCCTTGGATTTTCAGGAAAACCCATTGTAAATGAAATATCAAAGCCAGTTACTCTAGAAGTAGGTCCATTGTCCCGCACTACTGATCTGTTACTTACTAAGTCATGTCCAGAGAATTTATTAGGTATTAAAACACTGAAAGAGTTAGGTGCAGTTATATGCTGTTCCCCAGAAGGAATACGATTGTTCCTACGTGACTTTAAGGGTCACTATGTATTACGAGATTTTGATCCCAGATTGTCTAATGTTCCGCAGCATCTATGGGTGCAAGGTCCAACTGATGTTGGTTATATGCAAATCACACCCTATCGTGTGACTCTCAAGCCAGGTGTGGTGTTACCACGAATCAGACAGTACAGATTGCCACCTGAGGCTGTAGCAGCCTTATCCAAAATTATTGACGAGCTCATGGCTCAAGGAGTGGTTGTAGAAACTGACTCCAATGTATGCAATTCCCCGATCATTCCAGTCATGAAACGTACTGATCCAAATGCACCCCCAGTATATCGATTAGTGATTGACCTACGAGAACTTAATAAATGTATTATTCCTCAGTACCCAGTTGTTCCAGATATCTCTTCCCTATTGACAGCCATTGATTCCGAAGCCACGTTCTTTACTGTAATCGACCTCAAGAACGCGTTTTTCAGTGTCCCTATTCATCCAGACAGCCAGTTCCTTTTCGGATTTTGTTTAAATGGAAGGAGCTATATGTTCACACGCGCTCCTCAAGGTTTCACAGAAAGCCCTAGCATTTACAGTCAAGCGCTTAAAAGACAACTAGACAACATTCACATGCCAACTGACACTGCCCTGCTCCAGTATGTCGATGATCTCCTGATCACAGCCCGTTCTGAACGTGCTTGCGAGCGAGCATCTCTTACAGTCTTGTATTTCCTAGCCGAGATGGGGCACAAGGTGTCCCCTTCTAAGCTTCAATTCTGTGTCCAGCAAGTGGTCTACTTAGGACACTTACTGTCCAAGAGGGGTAGGCAGTTGACACCAGACCGTATCCAGTTAATAGCGAGTCTTCCTCAGCCCAAGACCCAGAAGGAGGTACGTGCTTTTATCGGCCTTACTTCTTACTGCAGACAATGGATTCCTCAGTATGCATTTCTAGCCAAGCCACTGATACAGTTAACGACACAGGAGGCAGCCGTATCGACTGTCCTCCCTTGGACATCTGAACATACACTTAGTTTCAATGAGTTAAAGAAAGCCCTATGCCAAGCTCCAGTTCTAGCGACACCGAACTACAGTAAGCCTTTTACACTTTTCGTCACTGAACGCGAAGGTACAGCATTATCTGTTCTCACACAAGATCAAGCAGGACAATACAAGCCCTGTGCTTATTTTTCGAGCACATTAGATCCTGTAGCCCAGGCTCTGCCTGCGTGCCTCAAGTCAGTTGCAGCCACAGCACTAGCTATCAGACAAAGTGATTCCATAGTCTTAGGACACTCCTTGTCAGTACAAGTTCCACATTCCGTGGAAGTTCTTTTAAACCGAACACAAACTCAGCACTTGACAATTGCACGTTTAACAGGTTATGAATTGACACTGTTCCAGCCACACATAGAAATCAGACGCTGCAACATCCTGAACCCTGCTACACTGTTACCATCAGTTACTCTGAATTCTGCCACACATGACTGCGTGGAAGTAGTTAACATTACGACAAAGCCAAGACAAGATCTGACAGATGTTCCGTTACCAGACCCCGACCTGACACTTTATGTGGATGGTTCATGTATGAGAACAAGTACAGGAGAACTAGTCGCCGCGTATGCAGTGACTACCGACACTGAAGTTATTGAAACACACCGTATTGACACCCTGTCCGCTCAAGCAGCAGAGCTAGTTGCTCTGACACAAGCCTGCATACACGCCAAGAACTTGAAAGTTAATGTTTACACAGATTCACGCTACGCATTTGGAGTTGTACACGACTTCGGAGTGCTCTGGCAGGAGAGAGGTTTCATGACTTCTCATGGAACCAAGATTCAGCATGGTCTCCTTATTCAAGCTCTGTTAGATGCCATACATTTACCGACATCTATCGCTATCATGAAGTGCAAAGCACATACGAAAGTTACTGACACCATTTCTCAAGGTAACGATTTAGCAGATCGCACAGCCAAGCTTACAGCACAGACTCCAGACATTCCAGTTAATCCGACACAGACACACACTCCAGATCCGATTACATGTATGACAGTTAAAGACCCTACACAAGATGTCATAGACATACAGTTACATGCTACTCCTGAAGAAATCAAGAAATGGTCCGAACAAGGAGGGGTCCAGACAGATCAAGGATGGTTAACGAAGGGTAGAGCCACATGGTTTCTCCCCGACTCTATGGTTCAAGTCATTATTAATACCGCACATAGTCCAGCACATTTAGGAGAAAAAGCTATGTTAGACAGTATCCAGAACATCTGGTTCAACAAGCATTTACGAGCTGCAGCCAAGCAGAAAGTCCGTACCTGTATGATATGTTGCCAGTTTAATCCAGGTAAAAGTGTCCCGGTGGAACAAGGTGGATTCCAGCCCCCTGACCACCCTTTTGAAGTCCTCCAGATGGATTATATTCAGATGGAACGATGTCGAGGTTTCAAGTATGTCCTTGTAGTTGTATGCGCTTTGTCCAGGTGGACAGAAGCATATCCAGTCCCAGATTACACAGCCGCGACCACTGCCAAGCAGTTGGTTCGTGAGTTCTTCCCCCGTTATGGACTCCCTAGAGTCGTATATTCTGACAACGGCCAACCATTCTCATCTGAGTTAATGAAGCATGTTTCCCTTTTGTTGGGGTACCAGTGGAAGTTTGATTGTGTACGCCATCCTGAAGCAGCCGGTCTCGTAGAGAGACATAACCAGACTCTGAAAATCCGTATTGCAAAAGTATGTAAAGAGAAAGGTGTGGACTGGCTAGTAGCTCTGCCAGTCGCTTTATTTTATATGCGCATGGTCGCACATTCCAGATCAGGTCTGTCCCCGTATGAGGTCGTTTTCGGCCGCCCCCCTAACATGTGGGGTACTCCTAGACCCCGAAGTATTACCGATGTTTCAAGTAATATGCTGACAGATTACCTAGCTTCCTTGATGTCTGCCCTCAACTCTTGTCGTTCACAGGTTGCCGCCGCATTTCCAGACAATACCGAGGTGGCACCGCATGAAATCGTTCCAGGATCCATGGTCTTGGTTCGCAATTTTGACCGCTCAAGTCCGCTGGAGCCACGCTGGAAGGAGCCCCGACAGGTCCTCCTCGCCACCCGTACAGCCGTGAAGTTGGAGGGTCGCAAAGGCTGGGTGCACCTTTCACATATAAAAAAGTTTTATGGACTGAAACCCGTCTCAAAGAACATTTCCCAGGATTTGAAGGATTGCCAAAATATTGTTCTCAAGGACTGTCCCGCAAAAGACATTGCTACAAACCCTCCCCTGTTAGAGAAAACTCCGCAACAGGAGTATAAGTTGAAACTCCGGTCTAGTAAAATAAGTCAGCCAGTTTGATTGTCTAAGTCCTCCCCTAGGTGAAACGGTTAGACTGTTTCTGACATGTATAAAATAGACCCCCATAGTGAGAGAGTTAGTCAAAACTCAATTCGATGTATCGTTTTTCTATGTTTCATATTATTTCTCAGTATTATGATTTCCTGCACCAGTTATGCATTTTTCTTGTATTTCCCAGTTCTTCATGTAAATAAGTCTGCTAATGCTACAGTAGAGCACACGTTTAGTGATCTGCCTCCTCATGAACTCTCTTACCGCCTCGCTATGAAAAATAATTCTTTCATCCGCATGTTACATTACTCACATCAGACCAGCAATGCCACTAATTGTTGGGTGTGTGGTCGACTCCCCCCTTTCCAGATACCGAAGGGAGTTCTGCCACTTTTTCCTTATCCATTTTCACATAATGGTTCGTGTGGAGCATGGTCCACGTTAACGTCATCCTCAACAGATATGTCTTTTCTTAACAGTACATGTTTCCCAGACAAGCAAGGTCTTCCCCACAGAACCGGGTTAGATCTAGAAAATGAAGTGTATAATTTAGGTAACTATTCTTCGAATTTTATGGTCCTGAATGTTCAGTCTGATACTACTCCAGACTTACCTGCTATTTCAGTACTACCAGTTAAAGGCGAATTATGTGTCCGAAATAATGGTTCCGTACATGTAGGACATAGTGATTGTACTACTATTGTCAAGTATAGTGACAGTGGGAAATCCATTTTCAAAGCTTCACGTCATTCTTATTTTATTTGTGGTCAAACTGCATATGTTCGTCTGCCCCTCGATTGGGAGGGAACCTGTTACATTGCCTTCCTACTGCCACCAGTTTTCCTAGCCCCACCTGATTATCATAGAAACACACATCTAGTACACATTAGACATAGAAGGGAGTCCCCAATTGTCGATTATACCAGGCACCTGGACATGGTCCGGTTGGTTCTGGAATATAATTTCCGCCTGGGGATGGAAAGTCTTGTCCTTTCTAGGTATTGCAGTAGCGATCATATTTAGCTGCTGCCTCTGTATACAATGTGGCCCTGCGATTTGCGGCATCTGTGCTACCTCTTGTATTCCTAGTCCCAAGCCCCGTTCTAAATCCCGTTCCAGGATAATTCGAGACGAGCAAATGATACTGTATGAAATGATAGATGGTATCATGAATATTGATGTTTCCTGATGGAAACGTAGTGACAAGGAGGGAATGTGGAAAAGTAAATTTTGCCATGTTCTGTGTCACTACGTGTCATCCATCATATGTTATGTGTGCATGATTAAATATGCATATGCATTCCCTATGTTCGATTAATGACGCAATTACAGTTGTGTCCACCTCTAGTATGCCAGTTTCCAGTTCTCGTGAATACTACGAATATCAGGCCTATGTAAAGCTACGTTGCCACGTTTCTCAGTGTGCACGTTATTCTATTGAAAAGTCCCCGTTTCTAGGCCTCAAAAGGGCCCGGACACCAGATTCAGCTCCTGTCTCCTGAAGCCTCGCTGAGGAGCGATACAGCCCCCACCTGTATCCTCGACCCTTCACTTACTTCCTGCCTCGCAGTGCCCGGCTCACCCTGGCTCTGCCTCTGAGTCTGCCAAGAATATGTTATGATTCCAGTTATCAGTTCAGTCCTCCTTCTCTGCATTCCTAAAGCTACTGAATCGCATCGATAGTTTCCGTCATTGTCTAGCCTTCACGTCTCCACGTTAGAGAAATACTGCATTTAATGGTCATTTAATATTCTTCATCACGCACTACATGTAGAATAATGCATGGTCCAGTCTTAGAATCAAGTTAGCCTTTCCCCTCTTGACTTCTAGTTTATATCAACATGTTCTCTAAACATCAGATACTAGATACTGTTTAGGTACATGTCGCCCTGACTCTCCAGACTTCAGTCTCTGCTCCTAGCACAGAGTTCATAGCCCCCAGCTTCTCCTAGTAACACGTCATTGCTAGTTTGCGCGCACCCTCAGGTTAGAGGTCCCGGCTCCTCAGGTAGCCCCCTCCATGGTTTCCGCCCCATTCATGACATATTCTGTTACGTTTGCATCACATGTCTATGTATACGCCCTGTTACACCTCTTTTCACCCTTATCTTTCGCGACTGCTACGCGCCACGCCTTTTGCTCCACCCACTGCTACGCCTATTGCAATGTAATGCTATGTGTTTGCGTTATGTATATATGCTCATGCACTGTTATTAAAAAGTTATTCCCTTGTCCCGATCCTGACCCCGGCAGCGCTGCTGGGCCTTGCCATCCTATTCCTGTATTTGCTGTATTAAACCTGCAAAACTCCTACTACCTCGAATCTTGACTCTTATTTATTGAGCTATCTGTTATTCATTTATTCATTCAAAAATAGGGTATTATTTATTTATTTACCACACCCTTCACAGCCAAAGTTTCAGAGAAAACAGTCAACAGGAAACTGACACGATTCATCAAAGAGAACTCCGTCCTCGAACCGTCCCAATCCGGATTCCGAAGCAACTCCAGCACAGAGACCTCCCTACTCGCTGCCACAGACAACATCTGTACCCTCCTGGACCAAGGCCACTCTGTAGCCCTCATCCTACTCAACCTATCAGCGGCCTTGAACACTGCCTCCCACCGCACACTAGTCGCCAGACTACACAATGCAGGCACACAAGGAACAGCCCTGGACTGGATCTGATCATTCCTCACCGGAAGAAGGCAAATGATCAGACTCACACCGTTCCTCTCCAACCCCAGGAAAATCACCGGCAGAGTCCCACAGGGTTCATCCCTGAGCCCCACCCTCTTCAACATCTACATGGCCCCCCTCGCAGCCATCATCTGACAACACGGCCTCAACATCATATCCTAGGCCGATGACACCCAGCTCATCCTCTCTCTCACCAAAGACCCCACCACTTCCAAACTCAACTTCCAGAAATGAATGCAAGACGTCCCAATTTGGCTGACCAATAGCTGCCTGAAGCTCAAAGCGTGAGATCACAGAAGTCCTTGTCCTCGAAAACACCCCTTCTGCATGGGAAAGCACCTGGTGGCCGACCAACCTCGGAAGCCCACCTAACCCCCTCAGACCACGCCAAGAACCTCGGCATTGTACTCAACTCATCGCTTACCATGTACCGACAGGTTAACGCCATCACCTCCAGCTGCTTCAACAGCGTCCGCATCCTCCACAAGACCTTGAAGTGGATCCCCCCTGAGTCAAGGAAGACAGTCACCCCGCACTCCTAACCAGCAGACTGGACTATGGAAATGCACTCTCCGGCATCAACAAGTCCCTACTCTGCAAGCTCCAGATAATACAGAACACCACGGCCAGACTCGTCCTCGGCATCCCCCGACACGAACACATCAGTGAACACCTACGTAGTCTCCACTGCCTCCCCGTGGAGAAAAGAGTCACTTTCAAAATCCTCACTCATGCCTACAATTGCCCACACAACAACCCAAATACCTCAACGACAGAATCAACTTCCAAGTACCCAAAAGAAACCTTCGATCTTCCAACCTCGCACTAGCCAAAACCCCACGCATCGACAGAGCTAGAGGAGGCGGAAGATCCTTCTCTCACATTGCAGCCAATACCTGGAACGAGCTGCCGGCAGACATCAGACGCGCCCCCTCCCTGAACAACTTCAGGAATACCCTCAAGACTTGGCTCTTCGGCTAAACAGATCTGCAGACCCCCACACCCTCCAGCGCCTTGAGACCCTCACGGGTGAGTAGCGTGCTTGCAATTCCCGGATTGATTAATTTGCAGGCTCGGAGCATGCCAGACGTGCGCGAGGTGCCGTAAATTATGTGTGGTATTCCATTTAGGGATAAACCCAGCCTGATCTGGGTCGATCAACTGGGGTAAATACAGCAACAGGTGGGACGCTAATATCCCACTTAGTATTTTGGCACCTACATTTAGGAGCTTGTGGAGAGGGCGTCCCTGTCTGGCTTAAGGAGCATGGATACGATTACTTCTGACATAGTGTTTGGTAGCGTCTTACGATCCAGAGGCTCATTTAACACCTCCAATAAGCATTCCACTAGCAAGGGAGCATATTTTCGATAAAACTCCGCTGAGAGACCATCTCTCCCTGGACAGTTCTCCGGCTTCAATTTACGTATAGACAATAGGATTTCCTCCTTGGAGATTGGTGCCCATAGACCTCCGCATCTGTTTTGTCTAGTAAGGGTAGAACCACACCTTCTAGAAACTCCTGCAACTCCTGCAGATGAGGCCCCCGTGCACGTAGAGTCCAAGTGTGACGCAAATTCCCTTAGGATCGCCCTTTGTGTTTGTAATAGGACCCTGTCACTAGTCTGTAATTGCATTATGGGTGTCTGTTCATTTTCTGTTTTAATTAGCCTCCCGACCCATGCCCCAGATCTGTCCCCCTGCATATGTAACCTCTGCCTATATGCCATATATGTGAATTTTTCCAGACAATTCAGAAGAAATGTGCAGCACACCCATATGTTTACAGTAACGGCCTAAGTAGAGACCTTAGATCTATGAAATCAGTTTTTCATCTACTCATCTCATTTCATGCAAACAAAAATTCTAATGGTCAAGTGAGTTCAAACAAAAAAGCAGAGTCCACATCAGTCAATATCTTAAAATGGCGTTTTTCTTTTATTATTCTTGTTTCTTTTCTCTTGTGGTATTCAATCCAGACAAAAATTCCAATTCAGACAAAACTGCCAACATGTGTTTCGTCTACCAATAGACTTTGTCAAGGCATGAGGTGTAAGTAGATTTAAAAAAAAAGGCCCGGCGGCTCAGGTGCAGCAAATTTCTATGACTTGTCTTTAGTACTACCGTCAATTTGTTAAAATCTCAGTATTTTCATAAGCCGTTGAATATTAGAGATCCAAGGAATGAATCAAACCGGACCCCATTCATGAAATATAAATGGTTTTCAAACTTTTTGCCACCTCGCATGAATAATGTTTGGAAACTCCTAACAAGTCGTAAATTATTGAATCCAATAGTAATAATCTTATAGACCCATGTATGATGAGCTCCACTAGTTTTTAAAAGCTGATGGCATTTAAACCGTGATAAGTTTCAATCCGAAGTATTAGCGGAGCGTCCGTAAACTCCTATCCCTCAGCGCGTTCCATCTCTCTTGTGTGAATCTTTCTAGTCTGGCCCAGGGCTCCAAATGCTCCCCACGTATCCTAGTCCATTCAGTCAGGTGTGCCTGCGTATTATGTATGGTGTCCTCCAGCTTCTGCAGCTGGCTCTCGAGATTTGAGATGTCCCTATTCAATTGTCGTTTCACCCCATAGGTGGTTTTCATGCATACCCCCGTATAACTACCTTCATGGCTTCCCACTCAGTTGATCTGTTGGCAGTTGACCATTAATTCACTTGAAAATAGTGTTGCACGGTCTCTGAGACTACTGCAGCATAGGGTGGATCCGATGGCGCTTCCACTCTGAGCCTCCATAGCGGGATGGCCAGACGGCCCGGCCCGCTCTTCAGAGTAAGCAACAATGGTGCGAGCTCTGATATGTAGCGGGAGGTATGAGATGCCCTCCACATCTGCAAACAACCCAGGCATTGAGACAGCAATGATTAATGTGGCTAAGTGTATTTGCCGCTGTGGTATAGCACGAGAACGCTGTCATCGTTGGGTTTCTAGCCCTCCTCTCATCTCTGAGTTGCATACCCTGCAGCAGCATTTCTAGTGATCACAGCATACGTGGCTTAGTATTGGCTCTTGGGGGCTCCCTATCTACATTTGAATCAAATATACAATTAAAATCCCCCAGGAGGATAAGCTCAACACCTGCTGATGGTATTGCTGCTTGCAGGACAGAGGGGAAAAATCAGGGCAGTCCCCATTCACACCATACACATTGATTAAACACAACTTCCGACCTTCCCACCTGCCATGTAGGATTACGTATCTCCCTTTGGGGTCCAATACATAATTCAAGTGCTGGAATGGAACTCCGGGAGCCACCCATATCAAATCCCCTCTTGCAAAGTAGGATGTGGTATACATCTGCCCTCTCCATCTTTTACGTATCTTTTACGTATACTCACAATAGTGCCCCTATACATGGTACTCCTGCAATCGCTACTTTATACCTTTTCAAAAAAGTGTACACCCTGTGTCGTTTCTACAGACCCGCCATACCCCTAATGTTCTAACTGAGTAATTTCAAAGCTTGTACAGCCATTGGTGCCCGTCTGTTCGATTTGTTGTGCCAGTATAATTCCACTCCATACATCGTGGCCCATTGTGCATTGCCCAGTTACGAGCTCCCCCCCATGACCATATACAAAACCCCTCAACCTTGAAAACATTGAAAACTTAACTGTCCCAAGTCCTTTCCCTCCCCCCTGGACAGTGGCGTGATTTCCGCTGCTAGCAATAAATCCAGTGCAAATTTCAGCACACACCACCGTGAATCTACCCCCCCCCCCCCCATCCCTCAGAATACTGTTCAGACCATTGCATGAATAGCTGTGGCTAAGACAATGTTCCAGCCATGATACAAGCCTTGCGAAATTATATAGAACCTGTTGCCGTGCAAGAGATCTGAACCCGACAAAGGAGCGAGATTGCTCTCAAACGTCCCAGTGGGGTCAAACTCTGTTGGGGGGCGTCACTGCCCCGTGGCAACCCACTCCTGCCCAACCATTCAAAATAAAGAGAGTCCTTAGTAGTGAGTCTGTTGTAGCACTCAACAACCGCACGTACCATATTTATACTAGTTATGTTATGTTATGTTATGTTATTTATTCTTTTATATAGCGCACGGCTACTCAAAAAGAGTGTCCCGGCGCTTTATTGGAGAAGGAAGGCTGCCATACAATAACATAACACAGATAAAAGAGAGAACAGGAATACAGGAAACAAACAAACAGAAAAACCGGCTACTGAGTAAACAACCAGGTTTTCAAACCCTTTCTAAAAGCAAGGAGACTAGAAGCTCCCCGGAGGGCAAGCGGCAAAGAATTCCACAGCTGTGGTGCCAGCAAACCAAAGGAGCGGCCTCCCAGGCGCGCTCTCTGTACACGCGGGACAACCGCCAAAAACAGAGATTCTGACCTCAAGGACCTGGTCGGTTGATAAAAGACCAGTCTCTTTTGAAGGTATTTAGCTCCCACCATGTGGAGAGCTTTGTAGGCCAGAGTCAAAGCCTTGAAGGCAATCCGTTTCCGGATGGGAAGCCAGTGCAGAGTTATCAGCAGGCCAGATGCACTGGCCCGCCTGTTTAATCCAAAGATTGCTCTCGCGGCAGCGTTCTGCACCACTTGGAGCCGCTGCAGCAGGTACTCTGGAAGGCCCAGGTAAAGAATGTTGGAATAATCCAACCTGGACCCAATCAGAGCCTGCACTGTCACTTTCCTGTGCTCCTCGGACAACAGGGGGAGGAACCTCCGCAGCATCCTGAGGATGCCGAAGCAGGTGCCCGCCACCCCCAGGATCTGGGATTTCAATGTTAATCCATTGTCCATCTTGACCCCCAGATTTTTAGCAACATGAGAAGAACAGGATGGGGGAAACATATTAATCGGCCACCAGGCCTGCCAGTCTGGCTCTGTGTCACACCCGAAGAAGAGTACCTCGGACTTATCGGAATTGCACTTGAGGCTGTTCAGATGGAACCAGTGAAAAACAGCCCCAAGGCAATCCCGGATACTCTCCTCCACAAAGTCTCCTCCTCTCTGACAAGAGAAGAGGAGCTGGGTGTCATCCGCGTAAGACACGATCCGGGCGCCATACGACTCCGCCAACGCCGCCAATGGGGTCATGAAGATGTTGAAAAGGGTTGGGCTCAAAATAGAGCCCTGTGGAACCCCGACTCCCAGAGGCGGCATCACGGCGGAGTCTGGTGGCGCCCAGACCGTTTTCCGGCGGCCGGCTAGGAAGGAAGAAAACCAATCGAGCACCGTCCCCCGTAGACCTATCTCAAAAAGTCTTGCGAGAAGGCCGTCATGGGGGACGGTGTCGAATGCCGCCGACAAGTCCAGCATCACCAGCATGACTTTGCCCCCCGAGTCCAGAACACCCTTAATGGTTTCTGAGACCTCAAGGAGCGCAGTCTCTGTGCTTAGATGGGGACGAAAACCAGACTGGGTAGCGTGCAAGATCTCATTGGTTTCAAGAAAGTTGGAAAGCACAGCCTGAACGTGCTTTTCCACAATCTTCGAGAAAGCCGGCAGCAGAGAAATAGGCCTGTAATTGACCGGGGCCTTCGGATCCAGGCCAGATTTTTTCAACAATGGAATCACCATCGCCTGTTTCCAGGTTTGCGGGACCACTCCCCGACTCAACGAAAGATTTAACAGCGGGTTTGCCAGAGGGTTAATCACCTCCGCAACTTTCGCTAAAAATTTAGCTGGGCAAGGGTCGAGGGGCGACCCCGATTTAAGATTGCCCATTATCGCTAAAGAGTCCAAGACAGACATCGGTGGAAACACATTCAGCGTCGCAGCTGGCAGAGCCGGCGGGAATAAGGTAATCTCAGGATTAGTCTGGACCGAAGGTCCAGGCGATGGAAAAGAATCCTGTATGCGTTGAATCTTGCTCGTAAAGAAATTAGCAAGGTCCGAAGCCCAGGTGCCATAAGGTTTATCATCCGAGGTATTAGACCATGGGGAGATAAATTCTCTCACAATGGAGAAAATCTCCTTGCAGGAGTTAGAAGCGGCTTCTATTCTCCTAGCACGATATGCTTTCTTTTCCAGGCGAATGTCCCGGTGATAAGCTTTGACTACCGTCTGATAGGCCAGCTTGGCTGCCATATCATAATGCGCCCGCCAAGCTCTTTCGGCTACCTTACACTGCTGCCGCGAAGCCGACAGTGCAGCGGTAAACCAAGGCGCAGAGACCCGTTTCGGTGTCAGGCGTGGTGTCAATTCCGGGGCCAGATCATTTAGCCTGTCTAGAAGCCAATCTTGCAAGGTCTCCAGATCCCTGTCCAGATCGCCCGAGAGGGAACACGGGTGATCCACAGTGGCCAGGGCCAACGACTCTGGGGTCACTCGGTGATAAGCTCTATGGACACGGCCCTGTTGCTGTGCCAAGGCAACCCTCGGTTTAGCTATGCCTTTGATCGTATATTTGGCAAGCAGATGGTCTGACCAGAGTACAGGTGTAATCTCAATCTCCTCAAGAGGGGAAGACGAGAATACCTGGTCCAGAGTGTGCCCCTTCTTGTGCGTAGGCCCCAGCAAATAAGGGGTCAGTCCCAACGGGGTCATTGCCTCGGAAAGTTTGATGGCCGCAGGGTCGGATGGATCATCCATCCGGAAGTTAAAATCTCCTGCCACGATGCAATGTTCCGTTTTCAGGGCCAGCCCCAACAGCACGGAGTCCAGATCTTCAAAGAACGTGCCGGGTGAGCCCGGGGGTCTATACACGAGCAATCCCTTAACAGATTGGTGTGGAGACAGAGTAATAGAGAAAGCAAGGCTCTCCGAACCTCGAATGTCCCTTACTGGCAAAATCGCACACGGGGTGCCCTTCCTGACCACCAAAGCCACTCCACCTCCCCTGCCCTTAGCTCTATCCTTCCTGAAGATGTTGTAATCAGGCGGAATTGCCGTAACGACATCAGGGTTGGAAGAATCACCCCACCACGTCTCAGTTAGCATAAGACATAGCGGCTTCACGGTATCTAAGAGCTCGAAAATGTCCAGCGCATGTTTGCCCGCTGACCTGGTGTTAAGTAGTAAACAGCGGTAGCCCACACTAAGAGTATTATAGGTAGGGCAAGAAAGCTGAGAGCGATTAGGGCGCCAGCCACAACCCGGGCAACAGGATTTCCCGCGATGACGTCCGGGAAAGACAGTGCAGCAGCCTGTGACCCGAGTGTCAAAAGAGCGAAGGTCCGCAGAGGAGTAGTGCAGCACCAGTCCCCCAGGAGGACACATCCCTAGTGGAAGAGACCCACCCGCCGCTCCGATCGCCTCCGGGACGCTGACGGGCGCAGACGGGCAGGACTCTGGCGAGACTCCGGCGTAGCGAAGGCGCGACCGCTACGCTAGACCGCTACGCTGAGAGCGAGCATTATATAGGCGAGTGGCGGCAACAAGCGCTAGCGCGCTAACCCCCGGCAAGGAAGGAACCAGCCTTCCCAAGATGGCGTCGTCGTCACGTCGAAACCACGTGATCCAGGAACCCAGGAGCCCGGACCCGCTAAGCAGCGGTGCTGGAATTTATATTATATGCGGTAAGGGGTCAGGGGGGGTCGCGGCGATGGCGAGTTAAAATCAGGGCAGAATGCAACACAAAACAACAAAAATACAAAATGGGATTTTAAAATGTGCAGCGCAATCCACAGCACAGCGCTAGTAAAGGTATCGCTCTAAGCGCTCTGAAACGCGGTGGTCACCTTCTCCAGGCTGACCCCGTGTCTAAGCTCACCTTATGTAGGCGAGTGGCGGCAACAAGCGCTAGCGCGCTAACCCCCGGCAAGGAAGGAACCAGCCTTCCCAAGATGGCGTCGTCGTCACGTCGAAACCACGTGATCCAGGAACCCAGGAGCCCGGACCCGCTAAGCAGCGGTGCTGGAATTTATATTATATGCGGTAAGGGGTCAGGGGGGGTCGCGGCGATGGCGAGTTAAAATCAGGGCAGAATGCAACACAAAACAACAAAAATACAAAATGGGATTTTAAAATGTGCAGCGCAATCCACAGCACAGCGCTAGTAAAGGTATCGCTCTAAGCGCTCTGAAACGCGGTGGTCACCTTCTCCCTGTAGTGCGTGTTCGTAATTACTGCCACTTATCTGTACCTCCGTTCCTCCGGAGTCAGAGCACCCTCATTCTTGTCCTCTCTCCAGTGTCTGTCTCTGGGTCCTGTGTCACCACAATGGATTCTGGTACTGTCTCTGCGTCGGATGTTTGCAATGTGCCATCTTGAAGCACTTTATTCCATCCCTGGCTGTTCATTGAGTCCTTCCAGTGTTGCCTTTTGGACCGCCGACGTTCTTGTAGTGTCTCTGTCCCAGTGTGGCTCCCAGAGGACTCCGTGGATGAGGCCAAGCGGTACCCCCCTGATCCCCTGGTATTCAGCCAGTCATTGGCATCCCCTGCCGAGTAGCAGAATAATGTACGTCCTTCATATTCAACTCTCAATTTTGCGGGAAACATGAAACTATATTTCTGGAGGATTGGCTCATTAAGGTGATCGCTCCCAAGACACTCGTGCAGTCTGCGTTTGACCGCGATGTAAGATTTCTTTTGGTCTTGCACCCTCTGAGTACCGCGGATATATTGAAATGGAGTGTCCCTCAAACAGTAACTGGCCTCGGTTACATGACAACTGCAGCAGGAAGTCTCTGTCCCTATAATTGAACAGGCGGGACTAGCGCTCTATGTGCGCGCTCAGTAATAAAAAAAACTTGGAGAATTTCTTGGGAGCAATCACCTTAGTGAGCCAATCCTCCAGAAAGAGTTCCAGGAAGGGGTCTTCTGCTTTTTCGGGAAATCTAATAAGGAGTAAATTGTTCCTCCGTGGCCTTCCCTCGGAGACCTCCACCCTCTCATCCAATTTTATTACCTGCTTTTTCAGTTCAATCACTGTGGCGCTGAGAGATTTGATGTCGGTCTGTAGTGCACTCACATCTTTTTCAGTGATGGCCACTCTGTCCGATACTTTCCGTAGGTCGACCCACAGTAAGTTGACATCTATAGCCACTGCATCAATTCTGTTGACCATCGCGTCCCTGATCATCTGAATGGCTTGGATTACATCTGCCAGCGTGGGGGGATCTTCTTCGACTCTCTCCGGAAGTGCTGGGCCACCAATGGCATTATCCTCTTTCTGCTCCAATCAGTGTGGTATTGGTTGCGCATAGTTGGAGATCTTATTCATCTGTGCCTTGGGGGCCCTGTCGTTCCCCATGTTAATTAGCGTCTGGTCAATCCACACCCCTCGTATGGGTGTTTTTCGTTGCCCCAGTTATGGAGGTCTGAGTCCCAATGCTCTTTCCAAGGCAAACAAGACCTACAAGCAGCCTAGTAGGGGGCCCAATTAGCTTTCTGCACCAAGTGGCCTCTCACTGGAAATGACCGTGCCACTACTGCAATGTGGTCTGGGCTGCCACCCGCATGGACCCCGCCGTGAATCAAGTTGTCACCAGTCATATAGCCACGAGGGTCCATAGCAAATCGGGCTGGGACTTGTTACAGCATTTAGCCCCCACGATGTGCCAACGTGTTTATTGTCCTCCTGAAGAACTCCGCCCCCCCCCCCCCCGGATTGGCATCGAGCTTTGCAGTATTGTGGATCCAGGACCACCTTCGTAACCCTTCCATGGGTCGACTAGTCAGGGCAAATCCTCACCTGTACTATGGCCAGAGTACCCCAGCTCCTACTGTTTTCCTCAAAGGTACATCGAGGCAGATTTTATAGTCCCACACTCACCTGACTGATCGTCAGTGTGAATATTTCTCCTTATTTCGGTGGTGGAAAACCTTCCTTAATAGCCCCTAAGGCGTGATTTATTTTTAATGCGCCAGCCTCTTCGCTCCTGAAGCGGGCCGACCGCCAAGAATCGGATCTCCCCTGCAGCCACCTGCTATCTTCAATATAGAGCCCAGGGCCTTGGGGGAAGCCGCTGCGTGTGTTAAACTGCCCGCTCCCCTTGGGGCTCACGGTCACGCAGCTTCATGTACCTGGTCCCTCCCTGTGATTGCACCCCCGGCGCACTTCTCCACTTGCCAGTCCTCCCCTTGGAGGCTGTCTGAGCGCACCTCAAACAAACACTCTACCGGGGTCCTGGAGCTGGGTTGCAACTCCTGCCGGATCTCCTTCCCCGGCGTCAGTCCTCGGGTATGTCGGGAGCCCAGGCCTCAGTCCCCTGGTATCAGCTGTACAGCCGCGCTTCTAGCCGCGCTCCCGCAGTCGCCAGATAACTCCTCAGAGCCCCGACAGCCTGTTCGAGCCTTGGGTATCCCCAGCGCTTCCCAGCCCATAGAAGGTCGCGCTGTAACCTCCGCTCTTCTTGTTTCCTGGGATGTTGCGGGCCTGAATCACCACTACCTCATTCTTCAGGTGTGATGTTTAGGGCGGGCAGGATCAGTCAAGATTATGAAATTTGTGGGCCGCCGCGAGGAGCTCGGGTGAAAGACGTCTACGCGGCCATGTTACTAAGCCACACCCCTTGTTTGTCCTTTGTTGCAAAATCATCCCATGTGGCCTGTGCACCTCCATTTTCTGCTAACTGGTACTGGTGGTAACCGACTCTGACTGTCCCTGGACTCTGTCTAACCAGGCCCAGTGCTATGCTGAAAACACAGTGAAAGCACATGCATACATAAAAATACACTATATATTAGGGTACAATTACAATTGGCATGACCTACCCTATAAGTCCCTAGTAGATAATAGGGCAGGGGATTAAGACTACCTAGACATCCCTAGTATATAACAAGACATGGCAGTTTAGAGGCAAGCAGCACTTTCTGAACTTGCATGTAAAATAGTGCTGGGAGCCTGAGGTCATTTTAACAGCAAACTTGTGTTGCAGAACAGCTTTTAAATGTGAATTGTGCCCAAACTCGACTTTGGTGGTAGGGGCAATTAAAAAGTGATAAACTACAATATTCTGGATCCCAAAGAGGACAAGATAGGCCGGCCCCTTCAAGGAAACCTGGAACATCTTGGCCTAAGAGCCCTAAATGGTTGAATACTCCCTGATAAACACCTGGACTTAATAATTGCTACACCTTTGTCGGTCTTTGGTGAAACAATGGACAGTGACCTTAACATCGGGTTAGACATGTATGATGTTGCAGTAAATGAAGGGTCTGAAGGTTTCACAATCAACGTCAAACGCATCGAGTGTACCACTAACTCCCTCTCAAGCCTCGTCTCAGGAGCCAAACTACTACTATCTAACACTTAGAAGCCAGAGGGAAACGTAGTTTCCAGCTGGGCAAGGTGCACTGAAAAATGTGCAGGCAAGCACGCAAAGCTGGCACTGGGAAAAACAACGAATTTTAAAACACAAAACTGGCATCCCATAAAAGGAGGGAGAACCAACCACCTAATAAGGATAGCCAAATAAAGGACCAACCAGTAGTGAAGAAGCCTCAAAAGGTCGCCAATGGACCCAAAAATAATATGTAATTTAAGGGAGGCTAGAAAACACCTGAAGGCAGCGAAAAGGACATTAGGTCAAACAACTCTGCACATTTCTGGTGTACTGTAAATGGACTGGATGGCACGATTCCAAATGTGGCTTCCTCCAACATCTCAGAGCCACCATGGTATAATTTTCTGTATGACCACTTTAACAAGCAGCTGTAACTCGATCAGTTCCTTACTAAGGGGGAATGTTTGGAAGCTGGCAATCCCCCTGAACATCTTTCATAGAGCTTATACATACAAGGTCCAGAGCACACGTAAAAGGTCTTTGAAAATGTAGTTACATAAGTAAAAGAAACAAGATCGACCATCAATAGTTAGTGTCTTTTTTTGTTTTTATATAAGTGATTGTGGTTCTCCTTCAAGAGGAGATCCAAAGAGAAAGAACCAGCCGACACGTGTTTCGTCGAACGGGTAGTTGCCCGTGACTCTTCAGGGCTGGTGGTGATACAAAAAGAAATTGTACAGTATAGGTTTGTGAAAAGGAAACGTATAATCAGCAAATGCTAAATGTAGTGGCAGGAAAATTGCACCTCCAAGTGAGTGGAACCCCTATAAGAACAAGTGTAAAGGGCAACAAATGTGACATCAAACTCTAAGATAGAAACTAACCATGGTGTGTGTGAACAACATTGATTCTCAACAATAAATTCAAAATATTGTGATCAAGTAAGGTACAAAAATGACAGGAGAATCCAAGGGGAAGGTAAAGAAAAGGGAAGCAAGGTAGTACCCTTTTTTCGAAATATGTAATTTTGGATATAATCTTATTTTATTTATATGTAACACATGGCACGGGTTTTTATTAATCAAGCAATAACGTCTTTCTTCAATATTCTGGCAGTTTAGTTACCCCCAGGGTCTCCCCTAGGTGTCCTAGGGGTTGGGGGTCATGCAACTATAAGCAGGGCCTTTATAAAAGATGTTTTACATACCATGGTGATGGAGAAATTGCCCTTTTAATTTTTTCAATAGAAAGGTAGATACCTACCTCATAGGATAACATTGCTATAGTTTGTGAACGCATAAGTATCGCTAGGAATTGAATAAAGATATAATTCAAGGACTTAGGAGAATGGTATTGATAAATCCGGCAATATGCCATTGCTGAATTCACCCTAAATTGTACAGAAAATAAGTTCTAAGACTTTCTTGCCTGTCAGCCAAAATGCAGCCTTCCTAATGTCATTTGAAGATGAAGTGTGACAGGACCTTTGAAAGTAGCTGTGTCTCCTGTACTCCCAGTCTAGTGTTTACTAGGCAATGATCTCAAAGCATCTGAGTGGTCAGAGATGGAGACAGGGCTCAATATGAGAACATTGGAGCTCCCTGAGTGGCTATGTGATGTGACCAGGTCACAGACTATCCGGGAGGAAAAATGCTGGATGCCTGGACCCTGGAACAACGGACCAAGCATCCGAGGACAACAGCAATGGGTCTGGTGAGCCAGCCCAGGGAACTCAAGAGGTGAGGGAGGAATTTGACCCTCATAGGGAGGATCTGACCTCTGAGGAAGGCAGTTCATCCATGCCAGAGCTGTCAGGGGGTGCTAGGTGGCGCACATCCAAGATGGCCGCACCGCTGTGAGGCTCCGGTAGCTCGGCCCTATTATCCGGCATTTTTCCTTCTTGCACCATGGAAAGGTAGTCTCAAACGCTCACCACCTGCAGCGATACTTGCCATCCTGCTCCGGTGCAAGTTTTGACCCTCCTGAACCTCCGTAATTGCTCCGTAATTGCTCCGTAATTGCTCCTCGGATGACCTCTTTTCTGCACGGGGCAAGAGTTGTGGTGCGCTCGGAGCCTTGCGTGGCCGCCGGCATTACGCCAGTCCTGAGGTCTCTATGTGGCGCTGGGCCCCAACGGATATCTCGGACAGCAGACACGCTCCGGACCATTATACTGCTGCCTGCCTGTTGTTGGTTTATGTGGCTGATTCTGGATAATCCTTGCCTGCTGCCCATGGCCGAGTGCTGAGGACTCAAGTGTAGAGGTGGGTCTGCCGCGCGTTGAGTCCTCGGACCTGATAATTCTCGCCTCGGTGCCTATTCTAATCATGGGTCCCACTCTGCAACTCTGGGCAATAGCTTGCTTAATCTCCACAACGGCCCCAACAGCGTTGGGATGCCTGGCTTCACCTTGGGGGTGCCCAGGAGTGGACATTTCACAGGGAAAAGCAAGGAAGGGTTCCACAGCGGTATGAGTACAGCACCAGTACGCCCCTTTGCTGGGGCAGCAGTGCGCTTTACAAGTACAAATTCATTCATTCATTCATTCATTATCAGATTTGCGCTCCCCAGCTGTTGAGGGCACTAGTGGCACAGAGCGCTACTGCTCCGCTTCTCACCTGGTTCCCCTCTTAAGCCTTTGGAACATTTGTGGCTTACCGCAAACACATTAGCGGCCTTAAGGCAAACAATAGGGGAAAAAAAGGGTCAAACACAAACAAAAAACACTGATACAGATACGCGCTGTCACATTGGCCTTCACTTTATGCTGACACTGCTTTCATACATTGCATTGAGGCCACTGGGTCTAGCCTATGGTTGTGAACTGTGGCATACTGACTGCCGGGATACCTTGCCTGTTGCTGCCCGGTTTGGTTGGGTCGTCTCTCCTCCGGCTCTTGCGCTGGCCTGCCACCTACCTTAATACTCACCATTACTTGGCTCCTCTACCAGGCTTACGCCACAACAACGCCACCTTTGTGCTACCGCTCATTGCTCCGGCGTGGTGCAGACTGTGATCTACATACGTCCCAGGACGGCTCATCTAAATTTGCTGGTCACATAGTCAGATATAGAGGCAACATTGACTACAGTCTGCAGCGTGTTCTCTGTAGTGCCCTACTGTGCTGCCATGGGGAAGCCAGATGGTTGGCAGCCCAAACTGGTCTTTGAGGCCAAAAAGACTGTCACGCTCTCCTGCACGGAAGATCCTGTCCAAACCACTGAGGAACAGTCGCAGCCACCATCATCCACCCCGGATGATGCAACACAGTCTTACGGCCTTGTCCAGTATTATGGACACCATGAACAGTCGCCTAGACTTCCTGGTCCTCAAAGTGGATAAGCATGATGAAGAGCTCAAAGAGGCGGAAGCCGTATGTCGGATACGGAAGACACCACAGCCCAGATGCAACAACAAAGACGAAAAATGGACAAACTGCTGAAGGTGATTGCCGCTAAAAACGAGGACCGCGAAGCTCGTTGCCACCGTAATAACATATGCGGCATAGGCATTTCAGAAAGCACCAACACTGGGCACATGGAAGACTTTGTTGAGCACCTCCTGCGAGATGCCTTTGAGAAAGATGCCTTCTCTCCCCAACTTATCGTGGAACCCGTGCACCGATCCCTCCGCCCCAGGCCTCCTCCGGGTGGTGTGCCACATCCTATTGTGGCCCTTCTCCTTAATTATCGGGATCAGGACACTGCGCTCTGGCTGGCACGCGAGAATAAAACACTGCAGTACAAAGGCATGGAATTCACCATCTATCCCAACTTCACCATTGCTGTACAGGAGGCTCGACGCAAGTTCCATGTGGTGAAGCAAAAGCTCCGGAAGGTGCAAATTGACTATGCTCTCATGTATTTAGCACGCCTGAGAGTCACTTATCAAGGCAAGCAAAACATCTTCCTGAATCCACAGCAGGTTGAAGACTTTCTTAAAAATATCAAGAGCCGTTCACCTCGACACGATTCCGACGACTGCAACTCCAGATCCCAGTCCCCTGGCGTGGATGGCCCTCCGCAGTGAGGGAAGACACCGGGCAACCTCTGAACTGTCTTGATACTGAGCGGCATGGTGAATAGCCTCATCTTCGCTAGAGGCCTGAACTGCATGCAGCTAGACGGCACCAGCTAAGTATACTCAGCATCTTCAGTACATCATGTTTTAATGTAGTGGGCTAAATGTATGACTCAGACATTTGTATTTCCTGTTTCACCGTATGATGCCGAGCACCCTCCCTCTGCCCTCCCTCCATCCGCCTGCTGCTGGGGTAGCTGCTGCACAGCTTTGGGAGAAGGGAGGTCTTTGTGGCCACCAGCGATCCCCCTCATATGGGTGATCACCCCCATAACTTGTTTCTAGGTTGGTCATATTTGACCTGGGTTGTACTGTTAGGACTCTTTCAGGCTTTGGGTGGGCGATGTACTTCCAGCACATTTGGGGTGCTGTTGTGGGAGGTGGTGGCTTTTTTTTTTCTTTCTTGATGTCAATTTTTTTGTTCAGCAACAGATAGACATGCCAATGCATGTCGGACTTCTTACACATAGGACTTCACATGTGACAATACATACTAGCACTTTCCTCCCTCAACATGTCCCCACCTACTGAAGCTTTGCGCATAAATTTGCTCACGTGGAACGTCAGAGGCCTTGGGGATCTGCAGAAACGCAGGTAAATTCTTACATACCTTGACAGTCACCAGATACATCTTGCTATGCTGCAAGAAACACACATGGATCCTGTCGCCCCGCTCACTTTGGCAGCAAATGGGCTGCAGAGCGAGTGTTCTTCTCCTACTCTACCTATTCAAGGGGGACGCTGATTCTAATAAAAAAGAACACACCCTTCCTCTTAGGTTGGACGTATGGCGACTCTGCTGGTAGGTGCAGTATGTTATGGGGTACACTGGGTACACAATCAGTCACGCTCATCTGCTGTTATGGACCAAACATTAATGATCCCGACTTCTTCACCACGGTCTGGGGGCAGATTCCCAAAGTAGGGTCCACGCATGTCATTTAGGGGGTGATTTTATTACTGCCCTATTTCCTGACACTGACATGTCTAACCCATTTCCTCATCATTATACCAAGACTCAAAACACACTCGCACATGTCCTCTCTGACCACGGACTCCTGGACGCATGGCGTTATACACATCCTGATGGGAGGGAAGGCACATATTACACTGCAATGCCCTCCTCCTGGTCCCATCTGGACTTTTGGGTAGTCTCCAGAGGGATAGCCTCCTTGATACTTTCGGCTGAACATCTGGTCAGGACCTACTCTGATCAAGCCCCTGTCCGTCTGGTGCTCTTCCCCCACATATTCCATCGCTACTCCACGATGCTAGAGGCTCATACCGGAGGCGTTACTAGATACCATCTTGAAGGTGGAGCTAGGGAAAGAAATAGAGGATTTTTTCATGCGTAATAGGGGATCAGTCACACAGATGGGCACGGTATGGGAGGCTTTTCAAGTTACAATGTTCGGCTTGTGCATTTCAAAAAGCTTTTGAAAATTGCGCCGTAATTTGCACAAACTTGAATGAGAACTGAAGCAATTAGAAATGGGCTCGTGGCAGGACACAACTGGGACTCATGAAGTCACACTGAAAGACAAACTTACTGATTTCAAAGACACGGCGGAACCTGAAGCCCGCTTTTGTGGTAAATACCTTACCGCTCGGAAATATGGGGAGGGAGTGAGACCTGGCAAAGCACCCGCGGTGGAATTATGCCTTCCTCGTTTTTCAAATTATGTCCTGGACATAGTCGATAGTATGGGTGTACAACACAGGGATAGCCTCGATATATTGCACACTTTCACCAAATTCTACACTGACCTATAGAGCACTCGAAGAACTGAGCCTCCAGACCTTTCTCGATACCTTGGGGATATCAAATTGGAGTGGCTTGGGGATCACCACAGAGAATTCCTGGCGGCACCGTTTGAAGATGATGAACTTCGTGCCGCAGTTATGCAGGAGAAATCAGGGAAGACCCTGGGCTCTGATGGGCTCCCTATTGAATTTTCCAAAAACTTAACTTGACCAGCTACTCCCTGTTTTGAAGGAGGTTTATCTAGATGCACAGTAATTACAGATTTTGCCTGGCTCGATGAGAGAGGCTCTCATTACCTCACTATTGAAGGCCGGGAAAACTCCGGATTGTTGCGATTCGTATCGGCCCTTGTCCCTTATTAATACTGACACCAAGATTCTTGCCAAGATGATAGCCAATTGGCTCAGCCTGCTGATGGACAAACTGGTTTTGCCGGATAAGGCTGGCTTCATCCCTGGCAGGGCAACTTCCCATAATGAGCACACTCTCTTTTCCATCTTACAAAAGGTCGACCCCCAACTGAAACCAGTGGTGGTATTTTTAGACGCCACGGAGGCATTCGATTCTATAGAGTGGGATTAACTTTTCACCATTCTCCAATGCATGGTGCTTCCCATAGGTTTTATGCTTTGTACAACTCTCCCTTGGCCAGAGTTCTCATTAATGGGCAAATCGCCCTTCCATTTGCCATCACCCGGGGTACGTGGCAGGGATGTCCGCTGTCTCCGTTTCTCTTTGCCCTGGCCGTGGAGCCTCTGACTGCCAGGGACGATAGCATCATAATGACAATGCTTTTTGCTGCTTCTTACATCCCATCCTTGTCTCCCTCTATGCAGATGATATTACTTTATATGTCCGTGAACCGTCGCAAAATCTTAACCCACTACTCTGTGAGTTTGTTCATTTTGGTGGCCTCTCTGGAATCCATATTAACTGGGCTAAGTCCCAACTTTTCCCACTCATTAATTCTGTATTGCAATTTGCCCCCAATTACCCGATCGAATGGTGCAGTGCAGATTTCAAATATTTGGGGATCCATGTTACCACCGATCAAGATGACCATATGAGACTCAATTATGAGAAGACGATGGGACATATCTCCACCTGCATCTCACAGTGGATTGCCCTCCCACTCACTATGGCAGGTCGTATCTCCCTCATTAAAATGTTTATCCTCACCAAATTTTGACATGTGTTTTTAAATATTCCCTATGACCCCGGGTGTCATTCCTTCTCCTCGCTGCGTTCGGAATTAATCAGATTGATCTGGGGAGGTAAACATCTGAGATTACAATGGGACACATTTGCCCGCCCCTATTCGCATTGGGGATTTGATGTTCCTAATTTCGAGCTGTACTACCTTTGTGCTCAGGCGCACTACGCCCATTATTGGTTCCACCCCTCCAGGTTCACACCTCATGTGGCGACCGTACATTGGTTGGCAGACCCTGCTCCATTGGATGGGGTTATACTGACTGCTCTTACCCCACGCACTCGAATCCCAACCTCTGTGGACTGCATGGTAACGGCCCGGCAGCGCATCTCTTCTCGACTGCAGGCCCCTATGTTATATTCGCCTCTGCTTCCCCTTACTTATCATCTGAAATTGCTAGTTCTTCATGAAGGTGCTTTTAAAAAAAGGTAAGGCCAAATATAACATTGCGTGCTGGGGCGAGCTCTATTTGCATGGAAATGTTCACACGTCAGCACGGTTGTTTCTAAATCACCACCCTCCCCCATGGACATTTTCATGTACGTCCGCCTGCGACAAGGCCTCAAAGAGTACAACACTACATATCCACTCCAGCCCCCGATGTCTTGCCTTTATGCCACATACTGTGCACTGGCAGTGCCTCGCATTTAGTTTCCATCCTCTATCACAGTGTATCTACTGAAATCACATATTTGCCCTGCACTGCAAGGGACAGCTGGTCCTTGGAGCTGGGGTATGCTCTCTCTGAGGTCATAGAACACTCATCTAATTAATACAGTGCAATTCAACACAGTGACAAATGTGCATAATTCATTATAAGTATGACCACCTACAAATAAATAACAGAAAGATCTGCCCATGCCTTATAAATTATGAGCAGGGGAGCCGCATCATGATCAGATATTTGTGGAGCAGCTTGGCCATCATACGCCTCACGATCATATTACCATCAACCCTCACCGCTCGTCTTCGCTTCTAGTTAGTATTAGTCATTTAATTGACACCCCTGATAGAATATGTATGATGAATCGATGCTGCGTGTACGAACATGTATTGCTTTTTCATGTATGATAAGCAAATATCGTGTTCCCATTGTAAGGTATTGTTTGAAAACTTTCAAAACCATCTCTAGCTGCCTTTGAATAAATAAAAAATACAGAGCCTCGTCTTCATCTGGAATGTGCAAAAACGCAACTGATGCTTGCAGAATGCAGACCAAGTACTTCATAACTCTTCAAATAAAATTAAAAAATAACTAGAGCATGGTATTTCTAGTTTCAATGTCTTTTTTAAGCGAGGGAGACAGAGAACAAAATATTTCAGCTAGAAAAATCACACACTAAGAAAAGGAGTGTTCAAATTATAAAGAACGAGACAAGGGTTGTTTACATGGATGTCTAGTCAGTGTGGAAATATATTCAGGTTAGACAGCCGTTAGCTATGTCACAGAACTAGGAGCAGTATTTACAAATGAAATAGAGTGAAGCCTAATTACAGAGTTTTGTAATAGTCACATTTCATTACAGTTTGTGCGGGAGGTGTGTAGTGGAAGCACTAATTCTAATTCATTCAATTGGGGTGTTCGGTGGCATAAATTCTACAGATAATGGGAGAATGTGTGAATGCACGAGGCACAGCAGTAGCACGCATTCAGAAGAAGAAGTTGAACCCGCTTTCTCTCTGTTATGTCACCAGTGCCAACAAATGAAAAGAAGCGACAAGGTGCTCCCTCATCAGGCAAAACTGCTGCCATGCCCCCAGTACACTCACTGATCTGCTGGGCAGCCACGATCATCAGCATGTTAGCAGTGGTGGCTGGTGACATTTGATAATGGTGAGGCGTAAGTGTGCTAGATGAGTGCCCAGTGGGAAGTGAGCGAGCCCGACCACCATAAGCAGGGTTCGTGAGGCTTCTTTACCCCCTGCAGAGCAACGTGTGGGGAAAAAGAGTGGCAAATGGTGCATTTCCAAGGAATTATGGAAAGCAAAAAAGTTGATAAAGCACTTGTGAAAGTGAAGTTATGACATTAATAAAGAGATTTCATATGATAATGACATAGGTAGCTGCCAACATAAAGAGTAGGGATTCGCATAAAAAAAAACTTTTCATTAATCAGAAAATAAGTTAGTTCACTTGGTTTTAAACAATCTTTCAGGTGGGACTCTTCCAAACGTGTGAGTGACACAGCTATGTTGTGTTTGTATGTCTGTGACACACATTAAACATATCACTTAGGATACAATGAGAGCATATGGCACCCAGCGCCTGCACTCCACAGAGGAGGGAAGCGGTCCAGCGGAAGGAGGGCAGAGGTGGAGAGGGAGGGCAAGATGGAGGTGGGGTGAAAGGAGGAAAAAAAGTAAGAGGAAAAGAATTGTAAAGGGAGTAACGATAAGGAAGAACGAGAAATAAGAAGGGGTGAGTAATGGGAGACATCAAGGAGACAGAGAGAGGAACATATACTTAGAGATGGTAGCGGAGTGGGAGAAAGTAGATAGTGGGGGAAATCATTTGTGAACTGAGAAATGGTCAGGAGAGCAAGGAAAATAGAGAGAGGATTGGAGAAAAAATGAGCAAAAGGGAAGGCCAGCAGTGATGGGGAGAGAGGAATCTGGTAGAGAGTAGGGTGACCAACTGGCACAGGTGCAAATTCAGGACGGTGATTGTAAACATTCAGGACAAAGGGACAAAATTCAGGACAAAACTTCAGGACAAAAGGTCAAAATTCAGGACAAAACTTTGGGACAAAAGGTAAGTTGTACAGACACGTCAGAGGTGGTCACACAATAGTATATACGTAAGTAAATAGACAACTACCTAAGTACAAGTCAAAATAAGTTTATATTAGGTTGGGAAAATCGTGCACTTCACGTTTTTTCAATATGCCCGCAGCTCGCTACCTTAGACGATTCAAAATTCGCATCTCGCTCCAGCAGGTACATTAGTCACCAGACAATGGTGAACCACACCTGAATATAAGTGAGGCCGCTTTTATTGTCGATTGAAAACTACTGGCTATACACGAACTTTGCAGTGCCAGCCCCCCAGTAACAAAACAGCTCCCCCCCTGCTTTCCAGCCTCCCAGGGAAACACCCGATGCCCGGTCCGGCCAGTCCGGCCTTGCTACCACCCTAAAATGGTGCCCCTCATCTTCACTTTGACCGTCTCTCATGTGCATATCCTAAGTATGTAGAGCAGGGTGTTGGAGTGCATTACATCACACACACATTACATAGAGACAATGACTCATATTAACATGAATGTCAATGTATAGGAAATGTTATTTAAGATAATGGGTGCTACAAGGTGTAATCCTTCTTTCATCTACCATTCAGTCTTTCACCATTCATTCTGTCCTTCCATCTGTGTGACCATCTATATCCGAACATATTCAACCATTTGCAAACCTATCCACCAAATATCCTTCCATCCACCCGTTCACTCATCCATCCATTATTCATCTACCCACCCTTTCACCCCATTCATCAGTACAGTCATCCATCCACTCTTCCACCCATCCATCTATTCACTCATCCATCCAGCCATTTACCCTTTCACCCATCCATTCACTTACTCATCCATCCACCCAGTCACTTATCCTTCCACCCATTCACCCTTTCAGTCATTCATCCTCCCTTTCTCTCTCCATCCCCCTTTCACTTATCCATCCATCCACCCACCCATCTACTCATCCATTCATAAATACATCCATTGATCCTATTACTCATCCATCCTTTCACTCATCCATCCGTTCTCTCATTCAACCACCCTTTCATTTCTTCACGCATCTATCCACCCTTTTGTCCATCTACCCCCTTTAACTCACTCAGCAATCCTTACATTCAGCCTGTCACTCATCCATCCATTCACCCTTTCAAGTATCAATTCATCAATCCATCCATCCTTTCACACACCCATCCACTCTTTTACCCATCCATCTACACTTCCACCCATACATCCGTCTATTTACCTGTTCTCTCATCCATACTTAGACTCATTCACTCATTTATCCATCCTTTCTTTCATTATCTATCCATTCCCCCTTTCATTCATCCATTCAGTAATCCATCCAGCCATTCACACATTCCTTCACTTATTTACTCACCCACCTTTTCACATTATGAGCTGAGCCTTTGTCTGCAGAGTTGTAGACAGAAGAGGCCAGTCAAGAACTTCACCACTGCTGCAGTTCCTAAAGCAAGGGGTGGGGTGTGGTGGGGTGGGGGAGAGTTCACTATGCCCCTGCACATAGGCAATTTTGAAAACGTAGAAGTCATGGGTCATGCATGATGCACAGTGCCAGGATGTGAGGAGACTGTGACATGGTGTTGTTTCCAGGGCCTTAAGTGGGGTTAAAAAACTGGGGGGTCTCTTCAAAGGGGGTATTCTATGTAATTAAGGGCGTGGCTTAAACACCTATAGGAAAAATCTGCGCTTAGCATAATATCCCCCCCCAACTGGTATTATGTTTCTGTCATTGCATCCAGATATATAATACAGCAAGTGTCATTACACCAACAACAAGCCAAGGCTATTGGCTTTGTCAATGGTTGTTAGTTGCTTAAAATAAAAAAGCAGCAACCATGGCTTTGTTGAATATAATATTGAAAATACTTCAGTTCTAAAATGATGAGACTGAAAGAACGATAACCCTTCTTTTTTTATTTTTCAAACACATTTTTATTGGCCTTTACTTCTAAATCCATCAGGAGCCTTAACATTCATCAGTGCATATCATAGCCCAAAGGAAAACCCATCCAAAGCATATTTAAACGTTTGCTTGCTACTGTCCAGCCGTTTATATCATCCCCCGTTTCAAATAACAGAGCTGCACAGGAACTGTATATGCGTTAGATTCATGCTATACTACGGCTCACTTTTGCTTTTCTTAGTATATTGTTGGGGTCATATTCTATAAATGGTCACATGAAGGGTGTCTTCAAATATGCGGTGGCGTCGAGGCTATGTAGTCTTGCCATTGATGCAGATTGATTGCCCGGGGAACGTGGAGTTTAGGGTGGGCAGGGGCGGGCACAGGTCAGCTGACACGCCAGATTTCAAGCCATTACTGCACTCCAATCGTATGCTATTATCGCGGGGGGAGGGGGGGTTAGGTGAATGATATGTAGGGGCAGTACCCACGTGTAGCCTTTGTCTTTCAGAAGGGGTTACATAATAAGAAGAAAATGTAAGACCCTTCCCCAAAGTGTCTTTTCATGACGTCAAGGTACACTATTTAGATTCAACGATGGATTCTTTATTGCCTAGGTAATATGCTTTTAGGAAAAACTACATTTGCATCCATATCTAAAAGAATATCAAATTACTTCAATACTGAAACTACAGACTATCCAGAAAAATTATGAACTCAGATATAGGGAAATGTATAGGGAAGTAGCAGATGAGAGAAAGGGTACGTTTGCAATCGAGCGGAATAATTTTGCATAAACTAGACTTGAAGCTGATCAAAAAGATAAACCTACCATATTTAGACATGACAGTCTAACCTCTTCCAGTGTCTTCATCCTTCGTAGTATTAAGATACTTAAAATGAGTTACAGTTACTTCCATGGTTATACAGAACCTTTGTTTCACAGGCTTCTTTATATGAACTGTATTCTCACATTGCAGCATGGGCGTTTTACCTTTTATCGAACCGAATGCCCTGCTGTACACTGATGCAAAAACAACAGTTGATGGACAGAATGCAGAACAATGTCATACATTCACCCCAGTACAGAGATCTGGGCCTAAATCCATCGTTTTTTTGCTCACCACACCACCCCAATTCATACATGGCCATATGCAAATCAGCCTTGACCCTGTGCCTCATGGGAACAGTCCAGCCCGAACTGCCAAGCCATGTCTTCCTTGGACCAGAATCAAGCATCCTAGGACCGGTTTCTGGCTATCAGCCGTCTTCAGCCAGGATAGCTTGATTCCAGTGGTGTGGAGAGCACGGGACTCACGTCTGATCATACCCGTCCCACTCGGGGTGACAAATGCAAAAACAACAGTACACTGAGGCAGGAGGAGGCCGCCACATGCTTTAACACCCCCCATACTGCCCCATTGACATTCTGTACGTGGCAATCAGCGGCATACAGAATCACAAGGGGCGGGTGGGGCTGCTCTTGTACTCCAGGAGGAGTGTGAGGCAGCCCCATCAGGGGGGGTGAGGCTTCTCACAGGGGAGCAGTGCTGCTCCCTCTGATGGCCAAAATTACGGACAAAAGGCGTCCATAAAAGGGATTCTCACGGACAACGGACGTGAGGTCCAAATTTCGGACGGCCCGTGAAAATTACAGACGGTTGGTCACCCTAGTAGAGAGGTAAAGAATGTGAGTGAGGCAAGAGAACGAGAGGTTGAGGTGAGAGCTAGACCAGCAGAAGAAATGGAATTCGAGAGAATACAAATGAGATGGAGAACAGGAAAAAAGAAAATGAGGGAGTGGTGTGTGGTGCAGAGGACAGTGTGAGAAAGACAGTATAGTCTGTATTATACATAAATAACGAAGATGACTTTCTCCTGCTGTGCTGTAGGAACATAGGATGAGCAGGCTGAAGCAGGTAACAGAGGAATCAGGAGTCCTGAATTTGAATACACTCTTTCGTACTTGGATCAACAAATGTGTGATCCTGGGCACATTACTCGGATACACTGTGAATTGTGAAACATAGTGCCCTATGTTTGTGCAACCCTTGGCCCTGCACCTGCTGGCATTCTTAAACCAGCCAGTACTGCAAAAGTACAACTAAGATAGCGAGCACTGGCAAGTCCAGAGTGCTGCAATGCACAGACTGTATTATGGCAAGGTACGGAAAGTCTGTTTACTAGGCATTTGTGTGGCAAACAAGCCATAAAGCCCACAGTGTGCACACTATGGTTTAGTTAGACAATTACTAAACGACCCACTAGCCAGTAGGATTGCCCTGGACACAAGAACAAATACAACATTGTAAAAAAACTGTTTTTCTGTGATAACATCTTGGTGTTGCAGTTAATGGAGTCTTCTTTTTCAGCATCTTAGACGGGGCGGAGGGTGTCATCAGAGCTGGAGCTTCGTGCGAGTAGAGCACTAAGAGGGAGCAGGGCCGGCTGCCAGCCTCCTCCATGAACAATGCGAGGAACCGATAGCAGCTAGGCAATGGAATAAGTGACCGAGGGGCAGAGAGAGGGTGTAGGGAGAGGGCGATGATCTATGCCAATGAGTCAGCACCACAGACTGATGCACGAGTACGGATGAGCCTTACCCCCAGCGGACACCACGTCTACCCGAGCTGCGGTCTGTTTTGTCACACCCATGGTCAGTTCTGTCCCGTCCTCCCATGGGTCCTCTGCCATAGCACAGAGCGGTGTAGGCTGCGCACAGCCCCCTGCTGCTGCTGCTACTGCCGCCGCTGATGAAAGCAGTGGAATTAAATGGGAGGACATTATGGTGGCTAGTCAGTTTGGCCTAGCTTTGCAACTGCATTATTGTAGTGTCAAACTTCTGACCAGCCGTCAAAGTATCACCTGTGAGGTATGCAGTGCTTAATTTGAGCAGGTGCTTTCAGGTGCTCAGCACCGGCACTTCTTTCACAGGGCCGTGGCTCCGATTTCTGGTCCTGCAGGTGGTGGTCTCAATATTAATTGCCCAATTTAAAATAAAAAGAACCACATACCTTGCATGGTGACAGGCTGGTATGTTTTCATAGGGAGGCACACATCTGTTCAGGCAGGCATGATTGTGTATCATCACTTTAGTGATGATGTCATCATGCCTGTCATGAATCCAAGAAGTCATCATTAACAAATGGCTTGCATTCTATTCCTGGAGCCTGCTGCACCCTGCCACTGCCTGAGCCTAAGCCTCCCATTGGATAATTGTAGTGGGGGCCTGCAGCCCTGCATTGCTACTATCCTCAACGTGTTTGATGTGGAGGTGGCCCACTGCAATTTGTGTGCGCTATGGAGTCACCTGCAGTTTCCGTGCGCTGCCTCCAAGCATTCTAGTCGCTGGGTGTGCTTGAGCCCAGTAGGTGCCATACTCAAGTCTCAAAGGCATTGCAGCATTGTGGCTGGGGACAGTGCTTGTGCTTTAGTAGGCAGGGTCACAGCAAGCTGAGCAGTGGATGCCTATGCCGTCATCATAACTGGACCAAACTAATAACAGGCAGCACTAGCAGTGACATGACCTGCTGTGCTCAAGCAGCCTCCTCACCTGCAAGTTCAAGTTCAAGTTCAATATAGCTTTATTCGATTTTGATTTAAAAATCATAAAAGCGTACAGTTAAAAACCAGTTATAAATAAAAACATACATTTAATGACACAAAATAGCTGCAGGTTGAAAAAACTTTTACCCAACATGTGGGAATTAATATCCTGATTATAGCGTACTTTTCACAGGCTAAGATTAAGTCAAGCAGCAATTATTAGGGGTTGAAATACTTGGGACTATAAAACGACGATTCATGTCAGATATAAGTGGGAAGGCTACGGCCACTCAATACACGATGTCCTCTGCCCATTAACATGTTGCACCCTACCTTTAGACTAGGTGAGGGGATGTGCGGCGTTCTAGGGTAAAAGTCATGCAAATCACATACGGAGATTGGGCCATCTCCCACTTGGGGTGCATAGGTACGCAGGTAAGGGACAATGTGTCTCTGCCTAAATCTAACGAGTACTAGGTCGCCAGCAATATTTTTTGGGAGGGAACCCAGCCAACCCACCTTCTAACACTCATTATTGTGCCCTCGAGGTTCGGTGGCAGGGGTCTATTTTTTGTGAGCCAAAATTTGACTTTGTTCAGCAGGTCGTGTTGTCTTTCGGTTTTTCCCGGAATAAGAACTGGCTCTCCCGCTAGGACACACACAAATGGGGCTGCCTCCGGTGGAAGTTGCATAGGAAAAACTTTGTTACGCTGTGCTCTACGGGCAACGAGCTGCGGACAAATGGGTTTGAAAGAAGTTTTGAGAGCTAGTGGGACTGATGCGTTAAGGGCTATTGATTGTGATGGAACCCTTTTGTCTTGCGTGACTGGCTTAGGATCTTTGGGAGTAGAAGGTGAATGGGAACAATTAGGTGTTAGAGAACATTTATTCGCTAGCAGGTTGGACTTGATAGTTTCCTCCATTTCAGTCAGCCTGTCCCCTAATGCATTTATTTTTTCTATTAGTGGTGAAATAATAGAACTGACCAGTTGTTCAATAAGGGATAGTAAACCCAATTGCATGGGGGATGTTAGACCAACTACTTTCTCGACGGCCTCAGGAGTCGTAGTAGAGTTACTGGTTGGAACTGTGGGGCTTAAGCACAATTTTTGGATTTTTGATTGGTTCCCGATGTTATTGGCCCCATTACATTTCCTTTTAGCGGATGGGAACTGGGTAAATGCAGATCTTTGGGTATTTTCAATATTGACTTTTTTGAGTAGTGGGAGGGGTTGCAAGGGGCTACCTGTGTCAGGCAATGCACAGAAGCTATTAGCAGGAAGCGGTGATTCCACTAAAACATGTGTGGTTTTACACAGGATGTTTAACTCATCTAACCATGAGAAAGCTAGGTCTGTGTCTACTGTTTGTTTGGGCAATTGCTTGGTCCATCTATTTTGTGTGGGCTGGGAAGATGTGCCGTTATTGACGTCTCTGGCAATGGTCCTTGTTGTGCTATTTATATTATCCCCCTTGTCAGTCATAATGTGGTTTGGGTGTAACAATATGAATATCAACAAATAATAAGAATCAGTAGTGAAAATGTCCTTGGAGTAAGGCAAAGTCAATGGGTGGAAAACAAAAATGAATCAAGTGTCTTTCGTTACCTCCTCCTAACAGAGAACCAAGAGGATGGCCCCGTCACATCCTCCTCATGCCTCTGAGGGCCACAGAGGGCCCGCCCTTTGCCCGGGCTTAGCCCGGCGCGTCCCGCGCTTGTCCACGCGGGACGAGGAAGTGGGCAGTGCTTTATGCGCCTCCTGGCGCTGTGTGATGAGGGGGGCGGCGTCCTGCACACGAGGCTGGTGGGAGGTGTAGTCCTGACCGGCGGACCCAAGCCCGGCCAGTCAGGAAGTCCAGTGCAGGTTACTCGGCGGAGCAAAGCCCGGCCGCCACGCTAAACAGGCGACAGGAGACAGATGCGAACACCTCAGCGGAGCTGAAGAGCTCAGCCGGCGTGGAGACCCCTTGACAGCCCACACTTGGTCCTCGGCAGTGGGCAGTGCTTTATGCGCCTCCTGGCGCTGTGTGATGAGGGGGGCGGCGTCCTGCACACGAGGCTGGTGGGAGGTGTAGTCCTGACCGGCGGAGCCAAGCCCGGCCAGTCAGGAAGTCCAGTGCAGGTTACTCGGCGGAGCAAAGCCCGGCCACCACGCTAAACAGGAGACAGGAGACAGGAGACATATGAGAACACCTCAGCGGAGCTGAAGAGCTTGG
Source organism: Lissotriton helveticus (assembly GCF_964261635.1). Taxonomy (NCBI): domain Eukaryota; kingdom Metazoa; phylum Chordata; class Amphibia; order Caudata; family Salamandridae; genus Lissotriton; species Lissotriton helveticus. The sequence continues at coordinate 1,916,396,916 of NC_136065.1, forward strand.
CCGGAGTGGAGACCCCTTGACAGCCCACCTGCAACAAACCCAGTCAGACTGCACTGATTAATATGTTCAAAAAAAGCATTTTCATTTGGTGTACATTTTGTTTTCGCACTCATCTGTCGGTGTAGGTAAAGAAGTAAAACGCATGTCTTACGGGACAGACAGTAGAGCATGGTTACAGGATAGAGACTGAGGCAGTGCGGGTGTAGAAAGTTGGGCACATGGAGGTAGAAGTGGGCTGCAGCCTCCTTGACAGCATTTTCAGCCCCGGCACTTCATTTTTTACAAATTAAGCACTGGAGGTATGTGTGCTGGCTAGTGCTGTGCATTTTTTACTGCCACCACTTCAGCATGGAGAGGAACAAGCACGTGTTTATGTAGGTCCATGCGATCTTTAGGGACCAGCCCAGGCCTTTAACGAATGCTTGGCAGGTTGAGGTTAAGTAACGATATCTGGACAACACCTAACTGCGTGCTACTCATCAAATGAGCGGGTGAGTGCCCCAGCTAGCTCCACGTATTATGTAATGAGTTCCATTAGTGAGATGGGCAAGTAAGACTGTGAGGTTATAGAGCATGACGTGTTTGCCTGTGTGGGACCCCCATATTCAGTGCTGGCACATGTTGTAAACGTTAAATGTGAAACTCCACTCACCCTTCCATTACCGGACATGAAGGTGCAGTTGAGGATATCGTGCCCTGTTTAATGAGTGTGCAGCCGTTTTGTCATTCGGAAATTATACGTTTTCGGTAGGTATTGTGCCTCTTAAAGTCGCGGCCGTCATGACAGGCGGGTGGCGGGTGGGGAGGGTTGAAATTGGGTCGTCGCGGGGGGAGGGGGGGATGGGACGGGGTGAGGCGGGAGGAGTTTTTTGAATTATAAAAGAATATATAAAATTAAACTTACCTTCCTGCGCCACCACAGCTTCTGCATGGCTCCCGACTCCCGCCGTCCTGCTGCGTTTTCCAATGCCTTCTCTCCCTCCCATCTGCCAATCACAACGCTGCAATGGCAGCGTTGAGTTGGTGAGGCGCAGCGGAGAGCGCCCCAGCCAGCACATTTTCTCTAAGTAGGCTGCATGCAGAAGCCCACATAGAGAATATGGGAGAGTGGGCAGCCCTGCTCGAGGGCAGGGGGGAGTGGCTTGCCCACTGTTGTGAGTATTGGCTGTTTGGTCGGCCTCAGTGCCGACCAAACAGTCGGTACCCACAACAGCAAGCAAGCCACTTCCCCCTGCCCTCGAGCAGGACCGCCCACTCTCACCAGGCACTTCCGCTTTCTCGCAGTGCGAGAAGCAGAAACATAAATTGGTAGTTATTACCATTTATGTTTCTGCCTCCTCGCACTGCGAGAAAGCAGTGGGGCGACGCCCCATGCCCCAATGGGGGAGCCGCCACTACATGTTAGGGCTGCCTCTCCGAGCAGAGCTTCTTGTGTTTCTCCATTGCTCAAACCAAGAAGTGTAAAAAAAAAACAATATACACCAAACACATTTTCCATCGAAAAGTAGCCCAAAACAAGCATATTCAAAACTGAAAGAGCTCTTACCCCTCCCCGCATCCATCCCCATGTATATGAGAGACAGACAGACTTCTGGCCGTGCTGTTTTGAAACTCCCTATGTCTCTTTAATGGGGTTGGTGCGGGTGAACACCGCCACGCAGCCTAGTCTGAGTACTTACTGAACTCTGCGCTCCAAGCAGAGCGATGAGTTGCAAAAACTCTGCGAACTCTGCTGGCGGGGCGGAACTTTCCACCCAGCCCAAGATTTAATGCAGTCACAAAGGCTGATGCTCACCCCATAACTAAAGTTCAATAACAGGTTAGAGGCTGCTAAGTACATGATTTGACTTCAGGCTACTGGCAGATTTCCCTCACAGATGGAGCAAAGGAGAGGTCAGCATTCTCCACCCCAGAGGAACATTATCAGTTCATGGTAATGCCTTTTGGTTTATAGGATGCTCCTGCCACCCTCCACAGTTTGGTGAACAAGGTCCTGTCTGGGTTGTAGCAGCTCAATGCAGCATATATGGATGATATAACTGTATACAGTCCTGCCTGTGACGATCACTTAAACCACCTGAGGGAAGTGCTTCAGGCAATGCATGAGGCAGGCCTGACAATTAATGCCAGTAAGTGCCAAATAGGACAGATTTCTGTTGTGTAACTGTGCCATCTTGTAGGTGGAAGCCATCTATAGCCTCTCCAGGCCAACATTCAAATAATTTTGGATTGGGCAGCTCCTGCTAATCAGACCCAGGTTAGGGCATTCCTTGAACTGACTGGGCACTATAAAGGAATTGTTTTAGAACCATGGGACCATTGTGGCTCACCTGACAAAGCTGACTTCTAAAAAGAGGCACAAGAAAGTTGGAATGTACACCAGAGTGTTAGAAGTCTGCAATGTGTTCAGCATCAGTGTTACTGGACACTGACTACACAAAGGAATTTTTTTCAGAAAGATTCTTCAGAACAAGGGATTAGGGCAGTGCTGGCACAGGTACATGAGGAGGCCCTTGATCAGTGTTGTATATTAGTTCTTCATGTAACATGACTGACAGTGGTCATTAGCCTTTCCTTTGTGTTCTTACCTCCTCAACCTCTCAGAATAACTTCGAGTGTTCTAACTTGTACCGAAGTGTTCTACGCTTGTCAGTTGATGGTCTAGTCAGCTGGCAAAGTGTGTGCTCAGCTGTGTCTACAATAAAGCTATCTGTAACTTAACTAGAATTGTCCTGAGATCTACTTACAACATTTTTCTCGACGATTTGGCTGACCAGAACCAGAGAAGAAGTCATCAAAGCTTTGAGCAGCACCCCGCACCAAGAACTCACGGCGGTCCACCTATCTGCTGCCAGTAATCTGGTCAAAAGAAGCAAGAAACCTACAAAAAATGAGGAAAAACTAAAAAAAAATAAACGAAGGAAAGGAAATGAAGAAGCAAGTACCTCATATGTCACTCGCCCCAACTGTGAGTCAATTTAAGGAGACAAGCTGTTGATGACTATCACAGAACTTCCATTGAGTCATGTTTGGGAGGGGAGCAGCTTTGGGGAACACTCTGGGACAATAACCCACCGATTCCCAGCAAAACGAAGTCATCCGGGAGATGTATTGAAATTTATTATTTAGAAAACGATCCAGAAGAAGCACGGTGATGTCGTCTCTAATTTTAAACAAAAACGTGTGTTTGTTGCTAAGCAGCACTAAGCTTGTCTGTCTTTCTGTCAGGCTTAGAATAATTTACAACAAAGCGCAAGTCAGCGGTGCAGTGATTGTCCCCACGTCATCGCGCCACCGCGTAACGTCCGACGGTCATGTGCAACTTCAGCAAAGAAAAGATCGTTAGTGCAACGTGTTCCAAGTTAGATGCTTATCGGGCGTTATCATCTTCAGGTGCCCGCATCGTTGTTAACAGTTTCCTTTCCGCAATTTCTATTAACTGTGCCTCCACACACAAAGTGTACACTCCTGGCATCTTTGATTTGTCACGAGTGCGCATGCTACGGTAATGCGCACACCACTTTAATCTCTTGTTCAAGTTCCAGCGTAAGTTCAGCTTTACCGGTCCTCCCAAATCTGCCTTCCAATTTAAGGCTGCTATGTGTTCAGCATCAGTCTTACTGGACCCTGACTACACAAAGGAATTTGTTTCTTCAGAAAGATTCTTCAGAACAAGGGATTGGGTCAGTGCTGTCACAGTTAAATGAGGAGGGCCTTGATCGGTGTTGTATATTAGCTCTTCATGTAACATGGCTGACAGTGGTCATTAGCCCTTCCTGTGAGTGTTCTAACTTGTACCAGTGTGTTCTACTCTTGTCAGTTGATGGCCTGGTCAGCTGGCGAGGTGTGCGCTCAGCTGTGTCTACAATAAAGCTACCTGTAACTTAACTAGAAGTGTCCTGAGATCTACTTACAACAATCAGCCACTTGAATTAATTCGCAGGCGACTTCTCCCCAGAGAGCAGAGATGGAGTAACATTGCGTTAGAGGCCTTTGTTGTTGTTTGGTCCCTGAAAAAGCTGAGACCATATTTCTTTGGTACTCATCTTTGTGCTCAAACAGACCACAAACCACTCAGATGGCTCATGAAGAGAAGAAGGGAGAAAGCCAAGCTACTGAGGTGGTGCATTTCCCTACAGGGAATGTACTTTGCAGTGGAACACTAACCTGGCGTTGCTCATGCCAATGCAGATGGACTTTCCAGGTTTTACCACTTAGCTGACGAGGACTACTAGGGTGTAGGTTAGTGACCCATCGCCTTTCAGTGGTGGGGGGGGGGGGCTAGTTGCAATCTCATCCTGTATGCCCTGTGCAACCCCATGTTTTGCTGACTGGTACTGGTGGTAATTGGCTGTCTTTAGGCTCTGTCTAAGCAGGCCCAAGGCCAGTGCTAGGTTGAAAACACAGTGAAACACACACATACATGAGAGTACACTATATATTAGGGTACACTTACAATTGGCATGGTCTTCTGTACAAGTCCCTAGTATATAATTGGGCAGGGCAATCATACCTACCTTTAAGTCCCTTGTATATAATAGGGTGTGGCAGTTTAGAGGCCAGCTGCTCTTTCTGCACTTGCATGTGTACACTGCTGACAGTCTGAGGTCATTTTAAAAGTGTTGCAGCACTGCTTTAAAAGTAAATAGTGCTCAAATTCGACTTTGGTGGTAAGGCCACTTAAAAAGTGATAAACCACAATATTCTAGCATGTTAGGTACCCCCAGGGTCTCCCCTAGGTATCCCAGGGGTAATGGGCCATGTCATTAAAGGGGGGGCTCTCCTAAAATATATTTCATATGCCCTGGGGATAAAGAAATTACACATTTCACGTTCCTAATTGTAGTAAAGTGCTTCCTGAAATCGGCTTTGGTGCTAAGACTAAATATGGGCCAAAAATCCATTCCGCTCGCGGAATTTGCGGATTTTCGGCAATTTCGCGATCCGCGAATCTCGCAAAATTGCCGAATAATTCGCAAATCCGCTCGCGGGCGGAGTTTAAATTTTTTTTTGCACATGCCCACTATGATGGGCAGCTCACTCAAGGGACCTCGGCACCTTTTGGCGCGGTGGCAAAGTTACAGGCACACACGGTCACTGGAGACAAATCTTCTGGCCTTTTACGCAGCTGCAGTGTAGGAAAAGCACTATACATTTCCCCAACGAGGTAGCACTTACTGATTAGCCAGTAGAAGTATAGAAAGTACAGTCTATTTGTGCAAAACTGCAAATCTGCAAGTTCGCAACATTTTTTGCGAACTCGCAGATTTCTTTGCAATTTCGTGCGAATTTGCGGGCCGCAAATCCGCAACATTAACCCATACTTAGCTAAGACATCCCCATTTTTTGCATATTCAGAACCCGTAAAGTCTCCCCTTGGTGTCCCAAGGGGTAGTGTAACTATAAGCAGGGCCTTTATAAAAGATGTTGTATATGTCCTCGTGATGGGGAAATTGCCCATTTTGTTTCCCCATTGTAGATGACTAGCCCTATAGGATAACATTGCAATAGTTTATGAACGCATAACTATCACTAGGAATTGAATTAAGATATCATTCAGGACTTAGCAGAATTATATTGATACATCGAGCAATGTGCCATTGCTGAATGTTCCCTAAATTGTACAGAAAAGAAGGTATAAGACTTTCTTTTCTGTAAGCCACATTTCAGCCTTCCTGCAGTCCTCCCTGTTTGGTCAGGATTAGCCAGGCTGCTTTGATCAAGTGATACATGGCTCGTCCATGGATAGGTTATCTGGTAGAGAGAACTCTGCCACATGGGAATTCCAGAGCAGGGGTGAGGGGTTGTCAAGCATGAAGCTTCAAAGGAGGAATAAGGCAGGCAGGGAATGCCAGCTCTGTCTACCCTCATCCTCCCATCCCTTTTCACCCAGCCAGATGGCAGGCTTAAAGAAGGAATCCACATAGGGTAAAGGACGGAGAATTATGGAAATGAGCCATACTGTAGGTTGGTTTAACTAGTTCTTGCTCCTCTGCTGAGATTTTAGCCATACTGAATTTTGGAGAAATAGTGCTTTCTGGAAGAAGATTATACCACACTTTGGAGGAAGTAGTCATGGTCTGGGGTGTTGCCCTGCACCTCATTGGACAGGAGTGCTCTACTGCTTGACCCTAGAGAACACTGAATAAATATGTGAGAGGAGCAGAGCCTCTCAGATCTGCTGTTTGAAACTAAGAGAAGAAGAAGGATTGACAAGCTGGAAACTTGATTTGTACCATCAGGCCTTGCATTCAGATGACTGTGCCTGCTGCATTATCTGAAACTACAACCCTGTGGATGTACCCTGCTTCAAGTGGAATATAGAGTGGACTCCATGCAAGCTACAGGATACAGAGCTCAGCCAGGCGATTACCACCTAGAATCCTCTGCCTGGAATGAGTCCAATGGATTTCTAGGGGTTTGTCCCGCTGCATTGTGGGAATTGTGTTCCCAACCTTTCAAGGACCATCTTGGAGATTCCAGAACCTTGTATTGTGTTTTGGACACCAAGAACCCCCAAGAGGAACTTCAGGAAGACGTTCCAGAAGTTACAAGAAGTTGGCAGCCACTTTGGAAAAAAGCTCCATAAGTGAACTGACTCAACTGCGATAGCCAAGCTGCCCACCTTCAGCTGCAAGCCAAGCTGACCCGCTGGTTCATCCCATTGAAAAGTCCTAGAGGTCTGACTTATAGAGTTTGACAGTAACCTCCCTGAAAAGCAAGCCGGCAAACATTTACCGAATTCAACTGGTGAAGAGCATCGAGGGACCACGGCTGAAAAAGCCCCAGAAACTTTTCTAAGTCTGAAGGTAAAATTTTGACCAAGGCCTATTGCAAAGGGGTATCCGAGCAGAGCTCCATCACAGTCGGCCTGAAACATTGACTTTGCCGTGGTCAAGCAGGACCAGATGTCCCAGAGTGGCGATATACATTTTTAGGTACTATATAGTGTTAAATCTTTGAACATTCATACCTACGGTTCCCTACATTGGATTTTTGTATTATAAATGAATGTTTGGTTTTTATTGCGTGTTGTGTATTAATTAATTATTGAATCTGACTGACTACTGCATTGATGTTTTAGAAGTGCTATACATACCTGTCTCCTAAGTTAAGGGTGCCTGCTTTCAGCCAAGCTACACAGGGGTAAGCTTGGGAATAATTTGTTGAAACCTGCACTGAGCCCTAGACTGCATTTGTGGCCTTATTGCCAGTGGTAGATGCATATGTACCACTATTAATAACCCACTTTCTAACATCCTTTTTTATCTTCCTGTTTATTAATCTACCTGAACTTAATGTATTCCTCTTCAGATGTGTCATTAGCACAAGTGATTCAACATCTTAAAATCTTAGCATAAAGATTTCACAACCCCTTCAGATATGAATTTGTCTATATATGCCAACATAACCTGAGTTTATTACATTATAACATACACAAACAGATCCTCACTTGGTTATCTTTATCCAGTTAAATAATAGGTTCCTGTAGGAAAGTAGATTATTAATTGTGGTTGGTGACTACCCACCTCAAGAAATAATCATAACCCTTAGTAGGGTGAAACTGCACAATGACTAAAAGACTAAAAATATCTGAGTTCAACCTCATGGTAGCAGTGGCTTGGAGCAGGCAATGTTTAATTTAGGGCAATATGTTAAGTATGTATGCAGTACCCAAACATCAAAATAAAAATAAAAATTTAAAACCGAATTTTAAAAATAGAGGAAAGTTTCATAAACAAAATTGCACACAAAATGATAAACATTCAATAAGGGGAACCGAAGCTATACATTTTAAGGTTTTACATTGAAATAGCACAACAAAGCACATAGCACCAATGATAGTTAATGCTCGAAGTAAGCGAATTGCAATAGAGTGCAGGTCTGATTTACTGCAGGTGTGTCCTGGTCAAAATTTGAATCTTCTGATTGAGGGCCCTTTTTATATCTTGGCCGTAACACATTCAGTTGCAACGGTATGCTTACCACCAAGATAATGGTTTAGATGCAGGCGGGTCTTAGGCTTAATCAGGGTGGAGGCTACTCCATCTGCGCTGTGATTAAACCCCTTGAAAGCAGACCTGTAATTCCGCCCACTGATTTAGTTGGGCGGAATTACTGCATGTCACTGCCAGGAAAACTCTAGCAGTTAGGTGTAGTGAAAATTGCTAAATGCGACCCTAGGCATGGTAGAGGACTCCCATGGCAAGGAGGAGCATTGTTTTTCTAATAATCGGGATTTTATGTTTGAAAATAAAAAAAGAATTGTGTCATGTTGATGGAACGCTATACCAAACAACAAACTGCATTGACAAGAACCGCTGTGACAGTGGTTCCTAAGATGATTCATAAATGACTGCCAGCTTGTCAGTCATTTATAAATTTGGGGGCAGTCTACTCACAAGGGTATCGTAGAAATTTACACCATCCGCCTAGCGCAACAATGTCCCATCCGCCAGGAAATACATCTTTTCTTAGTCTTTTAAGTTGCAATCAACCACAGGACTAAACTTCTAAGGCCACCAGGACTTCAGGGTACCCAGTTATAGACTTACAGGGTGTCAGGCAGAGACAGTCAGGAGGTTCCAGTCCAGTCGAGTTGTCCTTGGTCAAATGGGTACTTCAAGGAAAAGTCCTCTTGCAGCTTGTTGCCTCCGTGTAGCCACAAAGGTTACAGCTGAACCTTGGAGTGTATTTCTTTGCTTTGGGTACAAGAATGAGCAGATCAACTCTTTCAGAGCTCCTCATGGGCTACAGACACCAGGCCCAATCGTCTTTTGCTGGCCCATAAAGTGTTCTCTAGAAAGTACCTGGTGTTGCACCTTTAATGCCTGGCACTACCAAGACAGTGGGGGTAACATCTTGCCCTCCCTAACAAATATGGTAAAAATTCCTGAAGCCAGTCCAACCCACTTTTTCAGTGGTTACCGTCTGACTTACTACAAACAAGCCCAAAAGCCATGTCTCTTGGCATTTTCAAGACGGTGTAAGTCTTCAGCCAAACTAAACTTGGATTCCGAAGTCCGAGGCTGAGGATGTGGATAGGAAATGCCCTATGATAATCTTAGTGTCCACCCACGTTTCACAATACAATCATGTTAGAAGCTAGCACTGTACTAGCAACAAACCCAGAGACAAACATCTGGAAGGACAAAAGCAGGGTCTTTCAGTAAAATGAAAGGTGATACATGAGAATTACCTTGGTATCCTGTTTTCTCTCTTTCAAGCATGATCCAAACATTACCTGTGGCTCCTTAGATCTGGCAAGCAGGATGTGACACTGTGCTCTCATAAGGAGGCACACAGCCCCCACTCTGCATATTCTGTTGAACTCGGATGAATCATCTCTGTCAATTAAGGTGAGCCTACAGTTTGCTCCTGGGAGGCATTTCCAACCTTCTTCACACCTATTCAAGGCTACTCACTGGCTGGGAGAGGCCACAGGCTTATGATAATGTTCCTTTTAACAGTTCAGGTAGGTAGAAGGTAACTTTCTAAAAGTTACTTTTCTCTAATATTTATTAAAAATCTGACTCCACCATTGAATTGAATGTTTAATACCAATTGTTAATAGCTGTTTAATTATTAATCTAGTAGGACCAATTCAAGAGGTCTAATATTGGTTACTAAAATCGCTCCCCAGTGTTTCACTGTGTGCCTATTTAGGAATGATCTATTAATATTCAAAACACATAATTTTAAGAGGCCCTACTGCAGATTTTAATCTGCCACTGTTAGGAAACGCAGGGTAGGCTTGAGCAATACCCGCTCTGCCACTTCAGCACAATAGTGGCACAGTAGGTGTTGCAACTCAGAATTGGCATTTAATTTGCTATCCTTGGGTGCACTTTGTAAACCATATACTAGGGTGTTATAGGTTAGTTAAATAGACCAGTTTGGAGTATGTCAATTCAACCACGTTTGCATTTAAAGGGGGAGAACATGCACTTTACTACTGGCTAATGGGGGTAAAGTGAACAGAGCTCCAAAGCCAACAAAAATATAGAGTCTAGCAACAGGTGAACTATCCAGAATGACCACACAGAAAAGGCAGATTTTCTGCAGATCACTTTAGCACAGTTTCACTGGGGACAACAGAGTCTTGCTTGGTTACCTTTTAACTAGTCTAGTTTGAGTCTCCCTAACTTAATGTTTCGTCTGTCCTAGCCGAACTTACCTTCTCTTACCTGTTTTCACCAGCCCAGCGAAAAATCCATCTTATCAGAGCCACACTCGCACCCCTTTTCACCCATCCTCCTCCTGCACACTCATTTTATTTCATTCTCTTTCTCAACCCAATTCTATCTGCTCCTTTAATCAGTCAAACCAAATTAAATCTCATACATTGCTTGGTGAACCCCTCTTGAATTTTCTCTGATCCTTTCTTTTGTCCTCCCTTAAATCTTGTATGCCCCCTCCTTACACTAAACCATTTATCTTGTATCGTTAAAGATTCCCTATTCATTAACACCTTCATCTCCTCATGAAAAGACTTCACCATCATCTCCCTGTTTACCTCCATTTAATCGTCTTGCACTTCATACTTCAGACACCATCCAATATGGCTTGAAGTATGCTATGGTGTCTTTAATAAATTCCCTATCCTGCTGGCCAGATAATTACAACACCTCCAGTTTTTACCTGCTCGCTCACACCATTTCCATTTACATATCAGTGGTTCCATACTAGTAACACAACACAACTGTTACCAAACAACTGAAAAAATGTCCTTTCACTTCCTTGCAACCTTCTGCTACAATGCTGTCTCTCTGTCTCTTAGGACAATTATCTAATCCACACTTATCAAAAGACTGCTAAAAAAAATCTCCTCCTCCAGACAAGTGTAAAACAGTGACAGAGAATGCCACAATTTACAAACATTTATAGAACTGCCATCAAAAAAGCCAAGAGACCCCACTACACACAAGAAATCTTGGAGGATACATGTTCAACCAAAGAGCTCTTTGTAGCGGTTAATTAATTCTGCAACCCCACTAGTACATAAATAGAAAATATGCTTAAGACCTCTGTTATACCCTTGTACGTAACATCATCAAGAAAGCCAGCAACATTGAAGCTTACTTCCTTAAAACCATGCAACACCCTCCCAGGACCCGTCACGAAATTAGGCCTCCTTTGACCCCCCCATCATACTGTGCTCCTTAAACATACAAACATATAAAGAAAGCACCAACCTACTTAAAGCCACATGCATGGATGGTCGACAGATGATCCTTGCTGGACAAACATTATCAAATCATACTCGAGTCCTCTGGTGCTATAGAGAGATCATCAGTTCCTACCTAATAATTGGTGAATTCTAAGTGAACTGCAAACATCATATAATGAACCTACTGTAAAACTCAAACAAGCTGACCTAGCTGATTACAGACCAATAGCTAATGGACTAGTCTATGGTAAACTCACTGAAATGGCAAATTTTTTACCCAGGTGACAAAATTCATCCAGAAAAACAACACACTGGCAAACAGACACAATGGATTCAAACTGGGAAGACACGTGGAAACAGCACTATTTTCCATCTGGGCTGTGCTTAACGCTGTGGGAGTGGCAATCTACTTGGCTTGGATTGAGCTTTTCATACAGCTGTCCAAAAACTAAACTACCTAGTCAAAGGCGGCATGACACTTAGATAGAGGCTCCAGGCCTCAACTGGATAAAATCTTTCAAGGACAGACCCCATATCGGTGCACTATTACTATTCAATTCTACACCCCACATCAGTTAAGGTGTGGTTCCCCAGGGCTCAAATAGAGCACGTTTGTACTATTGAATTGGGCTATTCTTTAAACCTCCCCTGCTATTACTATGCTAATGACACTCAGATCAGCTTAAAACTTGGCCAACACTCTCAGATCAAAACTTCAAGACTTATAGTCAACGTCTATTAGTTGTAGAGCAATGAATTCTAGAGAATCATCTCAAACTCAACTCTACAAAAACAGGAGTTGGCCCCTGTGCATTATTGCAAATCTATAAACCAATATCTTCTTGCCCCAGGCAAAGGGGTCACCACCTACAATTTCAAATGAAGTGAAAAATCTTTGCGGATTATGGGCTTCAGCATCTCTCTTCATTCTAATGTCAACAAAATGATGAGGAGAGAAAAACTCATTCTATACCATGTGAATTGTATGACAAATGCATCTCTACGCAAGCATCTCATATGATATGGGCAGCACTGGCCCTGGTGAACACATGACTGGATTATGCAAAAAGACTCTACTTCTGACTCATTAGAGAACAGGGAATACAAAAACACTTCAGTCAAATAGCTATTCAACCTAAACAAACTTAATTATATCACATCTGCCCTCAAAGCACTACACTGGTTACCAGTGGCCAGAAGAGTACCTTTAAATCGCATTGTGTTGCACATTGAGTAATTCATGGACTGGGATCTAGCTTTCTACAAAAGAATGTCAGACTTTACAAAGGAGAAACCTCAGATCAGGAATGACTCAATAGCTGATAACTAAAAACTTAGGAGGCAGCTGTATCTCAGCACAGACATGAAAACTATGAGATAAACTGACAAAGAAAATCAGATCTTCAAAAATCCTTTTTATTGAGAAGAGTCTCAAAGTCTTGATTTTTCCCATAACCTAGACTTGAGTACCTCTAATGCCACAGCCCTGACTGGTTTGTATATAATCCACATGACTCTGCATGAAGTTTGGAGCACAGTCTCTGTACATCATAAATGATCCTTTACTCAGTACTTACTGCTGGCAACACTCTTATCTTATCCTTCTCCCTCCGATCACAATCATTGATCCTTGGCCTGCAAAGTACTCTGATACCTTGACAAGAGGTAGAAATACAATAATACAATGGAAAGCATGCTTTGTTGTCTACTACCAGCCTGTATCTTGTACACTGTCATAGTTTATGCTAATGCTCCGCATTTAAAGTATTTGTAGAGCACAAAGCTAGCAAAACAGAAGGGCTAAACACAAGTGGGAGCTGCAGGCTCAGATTCAAGATCATTTTGTTCGTGGTGGTGAAAAGTGTTCTCATGAATAGGCAGGGTTCTCTGAAGAGAGATGTCTTCAGCTCCTTTCTGACTGAGCAACATTCCGTTCAAAAAGTATTCTAATGAAACAGCTAGAAGTAATTGCTACCTGTTTATCATTCTTATAATAGCTACGCTAATTGTATGTTATTGTTAATTAAAGATTATCTGCTGACGGATTAGAACATTGGCCTACGCACCACACACTCCCATCAGGATTTGCCCAGAAATCTCCTCCGATTTCTGCTTCGTAATTTGCCAACATATTGCAAAAATAAAGTTGATTGTTTAAAGTGTACCAAGGAGGCGGATCAAAGCCTCAAGCGCAAGCTCCTAAAAGCACTCTGAGATGAACAAAAAAAGTAGGAACTTTTTGAATGAGCAATTCTTATCCAGTAGGAATTGTTGTGAGGTAAAACGTCTTCCCATCATTTTGTAACTCATCTGTGCAATTACCAAAGAGGCGCAACTATTTAAAAATCACTCTTTGCTCTTGTATCAAAGTAGCAGCCCAATTCATTGTCATGTTGAGGAAGGGATCTACACGACTCAGTACTTTGACTTAGGGAAATTCATTGAGGTAAGTAAACATGGTGGCTGCAAACATATGCAATAACACTTCTTTTAACCACCAAAATTTCCTCTGGTTAGCATTTCATTTCATCGTTTTGTGGCTCACTTGTGCTTCTGCAGATGATGCACATTTCTAACTGGTGCAGTGTGCAAGAGATTGCCAGCAGAATTATCCAGTGCGTTATTGTTAGAAAGTGGTTCTGACACTCTGAGCCGCCCGTATTTTTGAGCAGCTATTTGTTGATCTTTTACTGTGGGAGAGCCTCATAAGTTGGGACTCTCCCACAGTGAACTCATGATGAAAGAGACTGCATGTGGATTTTACTGGTGTCCCACTAGATTGATTAGGCCGCTGCGCAGCAGCTGGAGTATGGGGCACCGGGCAGGTTACATGCAGACACATGTGTACATGCGTGTGCACACATGTACGAGCTGAGCAAGGGAGATTTCTGGCGTGCGCAGTCCAGGAGCAGCTTCAAAATGAATGGTGTGGCAGGACTTATGCAGAATTGGGGGGTGACATGGAATAGGCTTTATACAGTGGGAAGAAACATGCCAGGGAAAGTCAGTGTGCTTTACAGTGTTTATTCCATTATTCTCTTATGGGGATAGGGAGCACATGGGTTAGTTTTACTTTCCTAGGGCCTACAAATTCTAGACACAAACCAAAGTCCACTGTAAACAATGGGCAGATTTACAATAAGTGGCGAATCCCTGTATATCAGCAGGGATGCACCACTTATTGTGCGCCATGCCTCCGCCACCATTGATGCGCCACATTTACAATGCTATTTACAATGCGGCGCACCAATGGGCTAAAACGGCACAGATGCATGACGCATCTGTGCCGTAAAAGCAGCGCATTGCTGGAATTGCGTCGCAGGCGCGACGCAGCTCCAGCAAGGCTCTGGGGGGGCCCTATCTTGTTAATGCTGCGTCAATCCTTACGCCTGCTTCAAGCAGGCGCAGGGTTTTGATGCAGCATGGGCCCCAAAGTGACTGAGTGAAATCTGGTAGATTTCACTCAGCCACTTTTAGGTAGCGTTCCTCCGCCAGAACGCCCCCCGCGCAGGAACGCCTCCTTCTGGCGCAGGGCTTAACAACGTGACGCATCTCTCAGACCGGGAGCAGAGGCAGAGAAGTGATGTGTCGATGTGTAAGAGGGCAAACAGAGACTTCCTGCCAGCCCCTTCCCCAAATCTTTAAAATAACTTTCACAGGAAGAGGAGCTCTCTCTGGGGTGTGGTCTGCTGAGGCAGAGGGTGCTGGAGCCTGGCGCAATGGGCAGTTGGAAGGAGGAACCCCCTCACTGTCCCAGGATCTTGAACAACGCCAGGAGAAGAGACCAGGACCAGTGCGCAGAAGCTAGGGCCTCTGTGCAGAGAGAAGAGAGGCCCAGGAGGAGAGCCATGTGAAAGGCTGGCGCAGGGAGCCAGTGAAGACAGCTCCCTGATGAATCCACCCTCCGTGTGACCAGGAGGGTAAAGGAAAGTGCTCCCAGTGGCTGAGGTGCGCCACCAGGAGCAGGAAGAGGCCAAGGGGCTGAGAGATGCCCCCCAGAAGGTAGGCGACCTTTGACCTCTGGCAGACCGATGACAAAGCATGTAGGGCTCCACCGCCGGTCTTAGATATGCCTCCGAGGTGGATCAGGTCCTGGGGGCTGCCCCCACACAAAGCAAAGACAGAGAGTTCTGTCACGCCCCTATGAAAATGACCTTTTGAGGGCCCAGGATCCCAACTTCGGGCCCCAAAGCAAAGCCGGGGAGCACTGTCTCGCTATCCGTGAAGTAATGCCAAAGGGGGGTGCCGGGAGCCCACCCTGGCCCCCCAAAGTCACAGAAGGAGGGAGAGTGCCATCGCGCTACCCGTGAAGAAGGGGCAGAGGCCCAGGATCCCAACTCCGGGCCCCATGCGTGAAGCGGTGGAGGCGGGGTGCCAGGAGCCCACCCTGGCCCCCGCAGAGGAACCCTAGTTGGGGAGGGCTGTCGCGCTCCCTGTGAAGTTAGAGGGGGAGGAATGGCCCAGGTGCCCAGGACCCCATCCCCGGGCCCCGAAGAGACAAGGAGGAGGAGGGGGCGTGCTGCCGCACTCTCCCAAAGCAGGAAGGAGGAGGGGGAGTGCCGTCGCACTCCCCTGAGGTCCGCCTGCACTGGCGGGAACCTCTGTGTCTGCGTGCAGGAGCAGGCAGATGTGAAGAGGAGTGCTAGCTCCCGCAGCAGCTCGCAAGGGTGCTGGCTGGGCGGGGAGCCAGCGGGAGCCACCGGGGTGGGCTCCCAAACTGTCTCTCCACCGAGCCAGCAGTGAGGGGCCCGGGCCCCTGAAGATAAGCAAGAGCGGCCGGGGGTGGGCTCACCAAGCCGCAGGCACTCACCTGTGGTCCAGGATGGGACCGGCCCCCCCAACGGTCAGAGGACGCGGCCGGGGGCCCACATCGTGGCTCTCCCCAGCACAGCGGGAGCCGCTGTTCCAATATGCACGGGGGAAGATGAGGAAGCGCCCCATAATGCCTTTGCAGGCCCGGACCAGCCTGCAAGGGCAAACTGAGTTTTTCTCTGCTTGTGGTGGTCCCAGGAGGACGGGGTCACCACTACATGGGAGACAGGGTGCAGGGGGAGCTGCAGGAGCAACACAGTCTCCCCCAACACAATGCGAAGAAGTCCCTACCTAAGTATCATGGGGACCAAGAAGAACAACCCCTCAAGGGCTCAGCAAGGAGTCATCTTTATCCCCGTGGCTGGAACTTTTGTTCAACAGCTGGGGGTGCTTTAGGGACTGCCTCAAGTAATGAAATGCTGAGTTGGGGATGTCATGAGAAGGGCATCCCCTGGAGGTGAAGAGGCGTAATTGCACCCGTAGTGCCTTTACTAATGTTATTTCTTCCAGAGGGACTGAAAGTCACATGTGTAATGTGAAGTACCTGTGTAAAGTGAAGTACATGTGTAAGGTGATGTCATAAGCCAAATGGGGTTATGTTGCTCGACATTCCTGCTAGGGTGTCAGGGCTGTATATGCTTAATCCTGTGATCCATCTATGATGCCTTTAAATGATGATGCTTAAACATGTGTTCTTGCTGCTACGCTTAGGTGAAGAACCCAGATTTGTAGCCCTTAAGATGTAGAGGTGTATACTACATGGTCAGAAGGGAATGCTCCGTCAGGGTTGTGTGTCACCAGGGCAGGTGTACCTATTTTAAATGCTTGTTGAGGTTACGGGGTGGGTCACCGCTGGGATGATGCCAGTGCGCAGGGCCCTTGCTCCAGGTTAGGTTCAACTGACTGCATTTGGGGGCAAGATAATGTGAATACATGGGAGTGGTGGTACTAGACTCCACCCCCCTGCAGGAGAGGTAGAGATGTTATGCAATGTCACAAAGTAATTCCAACAGCTTATGTATATTTGTAAATTGGTGCATAGTATTGAGTGGTCTGTGGGTTTAATAAATGTACTCACACTTTTATAGAGCAAAGTATAGACTGGACAATCAATTGTTGAGTGTTATTCCTGCGCACCTGTAATGGTGCTTACTAGCCCACCACACCACCTCTATTGAGTAAGCCTCAGACTGCTCTTCAACACTGCCCTCTGAGAGTCAGATGCTACAATTAGGTATTTGGTTCCCAGTGAAGGACAAATGTAGTCATGTATTTTGGGCAGGCCTCACAGACACTGCCTTGTTTTCCTACAGTTATTGACTGATGCTGACATCTGCTATGATCTGCAGGTTTCATGTTCAAATCTTGACAAGTTGAACTGGTGGGTAAATTGGGTACCATTCTAATTGGTAACAGCTGCGCTGACATTTAGAGCATTCAGAAACCACAAATTTGTGGCATGAAATGCCATTCCCTTGTAAAAAGCTATACCTATGCATGAAGAAATCTGTTGTATAATCGCACAATTCTCAATTTTTCTGCAGAGGGTAAATCAAAAGAAGATAAGAATTTCCATAAAATGAAGAAAGGCTGCAGCCGTTGGCACTACCAAGTAATTGCCTAAAATTCCTGTAGAGGAATTTTAAGGTCTGGTGTTAGCCAAGACCATTTGATTTTACAAAAAATTATACATATAATAGGCTTAATTTAAATATATCTTTAAGCCCATTCTCTTCATCAATTGGTATATCTTCAACCCATTCCAGCATACAGCTTGGGGGGTGGGCCAGCCCAATTTACTCATTGTGTAACTTCACTGTGAGTAAACACAGTCGATCATATTGTCAAAGCCAAAACTCAAAGCTCTGGGAGGGAAAATGTTATTCTGTCTTAAGTACTCAAACAATTTTCACAGTTTAAGAAAATAAAGGAAAGAGGAAAATAGTACTACACGTTATAGAATTCTACAGTTACCTTTGGCAATTTATGAGCCCATAGTTGGGTAAAGCTAAATGTGTCAATCACACAGGTATGTCCCTTGATTCTAAAATGTTCCATCAACAAGAACACACCATCTACATACTATGTGCACCGCTTCCGGTCTAACTAGACCACATCACAATGAGGCAAGCCTCCATCATGGCAAACTCACATGACCCATGTTCACCCATGACAAAAAATCCTTTCAGGGGTCCAAATATCAATGCCCGATGGTCACAATGCAGGGGGACTTTTCCATTACTACACTACAACAGCACAATCTCAACATGGCAATCTCATTATACACATCAGCTTCAATATGGCATACCCAACAAGTCTCGTGTATCACAGGTAACCAAATAAAGAAGACGTCTAGTCCATTCAAAGAATCCCCACAAGCACAGACTACCAATTGTAAGCATCTATGGCTCGGGATAGGAGGCACTCACTTTATCCATTTAGTTGGCTTCCAATTGTGTCAAGGAGGACCACTGAGGAGCCCAGAGGTTCCTGGCTCTTGAAACTAGTGGCTTTATATTCACACACATTTCAGCATGTATTTCACAAATAATAACACTTTTTAACCATCCAGTTCTAGTCAGTATCAGACCCTTCTACCAAAGAGTGGCAATCTCTCTTTTAGATAGTAATAACAGAACAACAATCAAAATGACTTAAAGATTTAGGAACATCCACAACATTCCCCAACATCAAGCCATTTAGGCACCTCCTACTACACAATTCGAGATATCATTCCCAGAATAACTTCTCATAAACCTGCAATATATCAACATGCCCATGCCAAATTGAGGAAATCTGTCAGGGGTTGATTACAATGACATCAAGTATGTGGTCTAGAACTGTAATAAGTATTCAGTCTTGCAGGTGTGCATTACAGCCTATGCAGAAACTCAAACTGTATACGTGGGTATCTGTAATTCATCGAGACAGTGTCCAATTGCACACACCAATGTGACCACTTACAAACATACCATAGATCACCCAAGTCTTTTCCTGTGTTAGAATCGGGGACCCCTGGTTGGCACAGGTAGGTACTTGTGACAAGCAGGGACCCTCTCCTCTAGTCAGGGCAATGGAATTACCCTCTTAAAATATCCCCTGCTCACCCGCTAGGTTGCGTGGCGCGAGCAGCCAAGGCTTATCTCAGAGGCGATGTAAGTTAAGCAGTTGTAATCACACACAGCAATCAAGTGACAACACTACAAATGGACACCACACAGGTTTTATATCAAAAATAGTTAACTTTTATATAAGACTTAGCACAAGACCAAATAACAACAAAAATAACCCACAATACTGTTAGCAATAAAGAGTTTTTGTTAAAATGCTTGGTTTTAGAGTTCTGTATGGTTCGTACTCTTTGTCCGGCTCGCACGGCACTAAAAATAACACAAAGAGTCTATCAAGCGAAGCGGACTCTCCGGTCCGATGAGTACGGCATGTTTGTTCGAGTCGTACAGTACCTTTACTTGGATGCGTCCGGCACAGACGATGCGTTGCAAAAAGAAAGTGTTGCACGATGCGTTGTCCTCCAGTCACGGTGCGAACTCCGGCTCGTTGAAGTCGTCGATACGAGGCGTTGAGCGTAGAGCCGCATTGATCGAGGCGGACGGTGCTTGATGCGGTGCGTTCATCCTACCTTGCGGCGTACGAGCCGTACTGCGGGAGCAACGATGTCCTGTATTTGATGCGGTGAGAGGCGGTACGATGCGAACGTGCGAAGCGTACCCCTCTCCAGGTGTGATCGGTAGACTCCAACTCAGCGGCAGTGGACGTGTCTTTCCATCCAGGATAACTCGATGCGGGGAGGCATTGTACGATGTGTTGTCGGCCAGTCACGGTGCGAGCTCCGGCTCGTTGAAGTTCGTCAGGACGAGGCGTTGAGCGGAGAGCCGCGTTGATTGAGGCGGACAGTGCGTAGTACGGTGCTTGGCGGGATGCGGGTCGATCGTACGAGGCGTACACAGCTCCCGGCCTCGGCAGATACTGAAAACGGAGTTTCCAGCAGCGATTTGAGAGGGGATGAAGTCCACTGGTCCTGGGACTTCGTTCAGGGGGCAAGCTCACTTCCAAGCCCTTGGAGATCTGTAAGCACAAGTTGAAAGTAAAGTCTTTGTAGTCTTTCTCCTCTCCTTCAGTAGCAAGGCAACCACTGCAGGCCATTCCCCCAGGTCAGGGACAGTACTCCTCCTTCAGCTTTCCCAGTTCCTTCTCTTCGGGCAGAGGTTTCGTCTTGTTAATTCTGGATCTAATTTCTTGGGAGCAGGGTCCCAATACTTATACCCCTAAATCCTTTGTTCCTCTGGGGTAGAGGGGCCTGTGCCCAGGCAAAACCAGTTCTTGAGCACTTTGTTGACATAACTCTGACTTTTCATTCAGGGAGCAGGCTAGATACATCAGGCACTCCACAGGAGGTGGAGTCAGCATTGTGGTGGAAAGGCACAGTTCTATTCAGAGTCCAGGTGCACTCCTCCCACCCATCAGGATGTAAATCTCTCTATTCACCACCAGGCTACCTAGCCCTGCCCTCTGGAATTCCCCAGCCCTGTCACTCACAGAACCCAGACAGCAGATACACATCCTAGCAGAGACGGGCTGAAATTGTTAGGCAAGCAAATACCTACTTTCTAAAAGTGGTATTTGCAAACACAGAATATTAAAATAAACTTTACTAAAAGATGTATTTTTCTATTCTGAGTTCAGGCATACTAAACTCGAATTTCTACCATGTTCCCTGAGTCTGTTAGGATCATAGAATGTAACAATTCTAACAGCCCTTTCTGGCCTATGAGAACAGGTAGCCTTGCAATAGTGAAAAACGAAAATGGCTGTAATTCACTATTAGGACATGCCACACACATCAGGGTTTGTCCTACCTTATACTTACAATGCACCCTGCCCTTGGGCCTACCATAGGGGTGACTGATATGAAGAAGAAGCATTTGCAATGAAATAGGTCTCGCATTAGGAACGTTTGAGCTATTGGTACTGTAAATGACACATTTTTTGATTATGTGTTGGTTTTGAAAATAGCGAAATTAATAACTTTGTCATTTACAATGCCAATAGTTTTAACTTTCGCAAATGTGACACCTATAGCATTTGTAATGCAATATGTGTTGTATTTACGTGACTTAGATGTATTGATATTACAAATAAAAATGGCTTTTAATTTTTTAAAGAATACTTAAAAGTTATTGTAATTTATAATGGCAATAGCTTTTGTAAATAACTTTTGTGAAGATTATGTTCATTGTATTTTATTGTGACGAAAATCCAAGAACAGAAGTGAAATATTAACATCTTTTTGTGACATTTGTAATAAAGCTTGAAACATTGAGAGAACATATTTGAACCAGTTGTTGTTGAATGGTTGCACATATTGATGCTGTGGTGGCGCTGAGTGATGTGGTGGTGACGAGTGATGGTATGGCGTTCAGTGATGCTG
This sequence comes from Lissotriton helveticus, assembly GCF_964261635.1. NCBI lineage: Eukaryota > Metazoa > Chordata > Amphibia > Caudata > Salamandridae > Lissotriton > Lissotriton helveticus. The sequence continues at coordinate 1,916,418,347 of NC_136065.1, forward strand.
TGGTAGCGCATAGTGATGTTGTAGTGCCCCTGAGTGATGCTGTGGTGGTGCTGAGTGATGCTGTGGTGATGCGATGGATAGATAGAGTGAGTGCGATAGACAGATAGAGTGAGTGCGATAGATAGATAGAGGGAGGGCGATAGATAGATAGAGGGAGGGTGATAGATAGATAGAGTGAGGGCGATAGATAGATAGAGTGAGGGCGATAGAGTGAGTGTGATAGTTAGACAGATAGATAGAGTGAGGGCAATAGATAGATAGACAGATAGATAAAGTGTATTTATGTTGCATTGAGTAGAGTGTAAGTATGAGGTTTGCAATTATATGGCACTGAGTGATATTATGTGGCGTGTATTTACGTTGCATTGAGAAGAGTGTAATTATGTGGCATGTAATTATGTAGCACTGAGAGGTAATATGGGGAGTGTATGTTGTATTCAGTAGAGTGTAATTTTGTGGCGTGTAATTATGTGGCACTGAGTGGTATTTGGAGTGTATGTTGCATTGAGTGCAGTGTAATTATGTTGCATATAATTATGTGGCACTGAGTGGTATTTGGAGTTTATGTTCCTTTGCAGAGTGTGTGAGGGTGCAGAGTGTGTGAGAGTGCAGAGTGTCTGCGGATGCAGAGTGTGTGCGGGTGCAGAGTGTGTGCGGGTGCAGAGTGTGTGCGGGTGCGGGTGCAGAGTGTGTGCGGGTGCGGTGTGTGAGGGTGCGGTGTGTGAGGGTGCAGTGTGTGAGGGTGTGGTGTGTGAGGGTGCGGTGTGTGAGGGTGCAGTGTGTGAGGGTGCGGTGTGTGAGGGTGCGGTGTGTGAGGGTGCGGTGTGTGTGTGGGTGCGGTGTGTGTGTGCAGTGTGTGAGGATACAGTGTGTGTGAGGGTGCGGTGTGTGGGGGTGCGGTGTGTGAGGGCGCGGTGTGTGAGGGTGCGGTGTGTGAGGGTGTGGTGTGTGTGAGGGTGCAGTGTTTGTGAGGGTGCAGTGTGTGTGAGGATGCAGTGTGTGTGAGGGTGGTGTGTGTGAGGGTGGTGTGTGTGAGGGTGTGGTGTGTGAGGGTGTGGTGTGTGAGGGTGCAGTGTGTGTTAGGGTGCAGTGTGTGTGAGGGTGCAGTGTGGCTACAGACATGATCTATCAGCAATAAACAGGACCAGGCAGCTGTGTTCAGATTTTAAAGGGAGCAAACTTTCCGATGAATGAAGAAAATAACAGATAAGATGTGTGTGAGGGTGCAGCGTGTGTGTGAGGGTGCAGAGTGTGTGAGGGTGCAGAGTGTGTGTGTGCGGTGTGTGTGGGTGCGGTGTGTGTGTGGGTGCGGTGTGTGTGTGTGCGGTGTGTGTGTGGGTGCGGTGTGTGTGTGTGGGTGCGGTGTGTGTGTGTGGGTGTGTGAGGGTGCAGTGTGTGCAGTGTGTGAGGGTTCAGTGTGTGTGAGGGTGCGGTGTGTGAGGGTGCAGTGTGTGTGAGGGTGCAGTGTGTGTGTGAGGGTGCGGTGTGTGTGTGAGGGTGCAGTGTGTGTGAGGGTGCAGTGTGTGTGAGGGTGCAGTGTGTGTGAGGGTGCAGTGTGGCTACAGTCATGATCTATCAGCCATAACCAGGATCAGGCAGCTGTGTTCAGATCTTAAAGGGAGCAAACTTTCCAATGAATGAAGAAAATAACAGATAAGCTTTGTGTGAGGGTGCAGAGTGCGTGAGGGTGCAGAGTGTGTGAGGGTGCAGAGTGTGTGAGGGTGCGGTGTGTGTGTGGGTGCGGTGTGTGTGTGTGTGGGTGCGGTGTGTGTGCGGTGTGTGTGTGTGTGGGTACGGTGTGTGCGGTTTGTGTGGGTGCGGTGTGTGAGGGTGCGGTGTGTGAAGGTGCGGTGTGTGAAGGTGCGGTGTGTGAAGGTGCGGTGTGTGAAGGTGCAGTGTGCGAAGGTGCAGTGTGTGAAGGTGCTGTGTGTGAAGGTGCGGTGTGTGAAGGTGCAGTGTGTGAAGGCGCCGTGTGTGAAGGTGCAGTGTGTGAAGGTACGGTGTGTGAAGGTGCAGTGGGGAAGGTGCAGTGTGTGAGGGTGCGATGTGTGAAGTTGCGGTGTGTGAAGGTGCGGTGTGTGAAGGTGCGGTGTGTGAAGGTGCAGTGTGTGAAGGTGCAGTGTGTGAAGGTGCAGTGGGGAAGGTGCAGTGTGGGAAGGTGCAGTGTGTGAAGGTGCAGTGTGTGAAGGTGCGGTGTGTGAGGGTGCAGTGTATGAGGGTGCAGCGTGTGTGAGGGTGCAGCGTGTGTGAGGGTGCAGTGTGTGTGAGGGTGCAGTGTGTGAGGGTGCAGTGTGTGAGGGTGCAGTGTGTGTGAGTGTGCAGTGTGGCTACAGACATGATCTATCAGCCATAAACTGGACTAGGCAGCTGTGTTCAGATCTTAAAGGAAGCAAACTTTCCAATGAATGAAGACAATAACAGATAATCAGGTGCGGTGTGTGTGTGCGGTGTGTGTGTGTGTGTGCGGTGTGTGTGGGTGCGGTGAGCGTGTGGGTGCGGTGTGTGTGTGGGTGCGGTGTGTGTGGGTGCGGTGTGTGCGGTTTGTGAGGGTGCGGTGTGTGAGGGTGCGGTGTGTGAAGGTGCGGTGTGTGAAGGTGCAGTGTGTGAAGGTGCAGTGTGTGAAGGTGCTGTGTGTGAAGGTGCAGTGTGTGAAAGTGCAGTGTGTGAAGGTGCAGTGTGTGAAGGTACAGTGTGTGAAGGTGCAGTGGGGAAGGTGCAGTGTGTGAGGGTGCGGTGTGTGCAGGTGCGGTGTGTGAAGGTGCGGTGTGTGAAGGTGCTGTGTGTGAAGGTGCGGTGTGTGAAGGTGCAGTGTGTGAAGGTGCAGTGTGTGAAGGTGCAGTGGGGAAGGTGCAGTGTGTGAAGGTGCAGTGTGTGAAGGTGCAGTGTGTGAAGGTGCAGTGTGTGAAGGTGCAGTGTGTGTGAGGGTGCGCGGTGTGTGAGGGTGCGCGGTGTGAGGGTGCGGTGTATGAGGGTGCGGTGTATGAGGGTGCAGCGTGTGTGAGGGTGCAGCGTGTGTGAGGGTGCAGTGTGTGTGAGGGTGCAGTGTGTGAGGGTGCGGTGTGTGAGGGTGCAGTGTGTGTGAGTGTGCAGTGTGGCTACAGACATGATCTATCAGCCATAAACTGGACTAGGCAGCTGTGTTCAGATCTTAAAGGAAGCAAACTTTCCAATGAATGAAGAAAATAACAGATAAGCTGGCCAGCTCGACAGGCGTGGGGATTCCTTGCACAATAAGTGTGAAGAAAGCTAATTGCATTATGAAAGTTAAAAACACGTGGTGGTTGTGGGGTTCATTTGGCTGCTGTGCAGGCGGGCAACTAGAGCCAAATTTCGGGGGGTGGGGCTGAAAAAGATTTGGTGAGGGGGGCTAATTCTGCACCAACACACCAATGTCTAGTGCAGGCCTGATCCTCTTTGGGCTAGGATTTTGGGACCATTTACATTGAATGGAGTTTTAAAACTAGGTTCCTTACAGTCCATCAGGCATCTATCTATCAATCAATCATGTGGCTTGTAAAGCATGACTACTCACCCGTAAGGATCTGAAGGTGCTGGGGGTGGGGGCGTGGGGGGATTGCTGGCCCTTCGAAGGAGCGGTTCAGTCAAAGAGGTTTTGATATTTCCATGTCCAAAATTCTGCCCAACTGCTCTGTTGTTCCCTTACTCTCTAAGCATGTCCTGCGGCTGCCAGTGGGACACGCTCATTCAAGAAATCCAGGTGTTCTACCAGTGACTTTGTTCAGCACAAGTTTCTTTTACCCATTTTCAGGACTCAGTCCACGTTGGGCAATGCCCCCAGAGAAAACAGGGGTGTAATGCCAACCCCTGCAGCCTCTGGGCTGCAGGATGCCCCTCAGCCCTGGTCCCATTCAGCCTAAAGTCACTGGATATCTATCAGATATAGAAGTCTCAGGGGTCCCTCAGCATATTCTACAGTTAGACCCCAATAATGTGCGTAATGCCACTGCGAGAAATGACAGCATCAGGGGAGGGTCTCATCCCTTATGTCTCAGACGTGAACAACCACCTGGATAATTCAAGCAATTTCTGGTGCAACCCTGACGTAGCACAGGTACATTAATTCCCAAATGTCAGAGTGTGTTCAATGAAGGTTCCTAGAATCAAGGCACTATGGATCCCTCCTGCGGTTACAGTGGACAATACACACATGTCTTTAGGATGTCCCCATTATGAAAGTAATATTCAGGACAATATTCCCCCAGAACTGAGCGGACTGAAATGATTCTCAAACATATAAGGATGCCTGACCAGCTTAAGCCCCGTTCTGTGGTTTCCCTACATTTCGACTAAAACTGTGACTTGTCACAGCAAGTTGGAAATGGGACTGGGAACCTATTATGATCCTGTTCTGCCTGCACCTGGCCGCTTAAACGGTAGCTTCCGCAGACTATCACGTTCATAGATCAAGTGATAAATGTACGAATGCGATTGTGTGTGAATGGGGGTTGAATCATGCACTCTAAATGGGAGCGAACGTGTGAAGGGATGATTTGAACACTGGGTTGTGAAATAACAAATAAAATACACGTGCAACCAAGCGTACACATACAGACAGATGCGCGTGTGCGCACGCGGAAACAGACACGAGAACAACAGAGGATGCAGAAGCATAGTTTGCGGCAGGAGTGGACAACGGACTCAAAGAATAAAAATAAAAAAAGAAGCAGACTGAACTCCCTCCCCCTCGAGGGAGGGACAGGTCTTTTGCTCCTGCCGGAATTGTTCTTGGGTGGGCCCCCCTTCTTGACGCCACTGAGCCAGGTCGGGAAGTTCGGGGGGCTGTGCGGACCCCTCTGGGGTTGGTTCCGGGTGGTCGGTATGGATGGAGTCTTCTTCGGGAGCGATCGGGGGAGGAGGTGCTGACCATTCGGGTTCTTCCGGTCTAGGGATGGTGCGGGTGGCCATGGACCGGGTGGTCACGCACGCCCAGTCCGGGAGACCCAACATCCCCAGATGCTCTCTTCTTTCAACAGCTGCCCACGGGGAGCTCTCGAGATCGTTCCCCAGGAGGCAGTCCACGGGGGCATCGTCGCGGACAGTTACTTTTAGCATGCCGGACACTCCTCCCCATTCGAAGGGGACGCAGGCCATCCGACACAGGCTCTCCGAATTGTCTGCCGATCGGACGGGGCAAAGAACGTTTGGCAGGATTTGTTCTGGGGTCACCAGGTGACAGCAGACGGCCGTCACACTGGCCCCGGTGTCACGCAGGGCTTCGGCCTTGCGCCCATTTATGCTCACCCATTGGCTGTACTTCCGAGTGTTGGCTGGCAGGGGAGTCCGCGGGACCATGTCTCTTCCCCCTAGGCAGGCCAGGGTCATGGCGGCAGGTTCCCACTCGAACTGCTCTGACTCGTATGCTTCAGTGTCTTCGGAGACTTGTTCTTCTCCTAGGACGGCGGCCGCCACCTGGCGGGGCCCGGGCGCCGGGTTCTTCGGGCAGGTCGGGTCACTGGCGTAGTGGCCGACTCGCTGGCATCGGTGACACGTAACGTTGGCTCGGAACCCCGGGCGCATCGGGGGGTTTCCCCGGCCGGCTGGGGGCGGGGTGGTGTTGGCGGGAGTGACCGGGACAGCGTCTCTGCCTCGGCCCGGTCCTCCTCCTCCTCCTCGGGGACGATGATGACCTTGGTTGGATCTGTTCTGCTCATTCGGCCCACTCCGGGCCACTCGGGTGCTCTCCCACCGGTCCGCCTCGGTGGCGAGCTGCCGTGGTTCAGTCAATTTACTGTCGAGGAGGTGCTGCCTGAGTTCGACGAAACAGTTGTTGGAGAGGTGCTCCCACACAATGAGATTGAAGAGTTGTTCGTAGGTGGTTACGTTGTTACCCTTGATCCACCCCTCGAAGGCTCGGCTGAAGTAGTTTACGTACTCCAACCAAGTTGTACCTGGGATCCGGGTGCAGTTGCGGAACCTCTGGCGGTACATTTCGGGCGTAAGCCCATATCGGCTGAGGAGGGCGGCCTTCATGTGGTCATAGGATGTCATTTGATGGTCCGGAAGCTGCAGCAGGGCATCACGGCCCTCATTGACGAATCTTCCCCATAGCCCAGCTCCCCAGTCACTTCGAGCGATCCGGTGGGCCGTCATGGCGATCTCGTAGGCCTTGAACCACTGCTGTATGTCGTCGTTCCGGTGGTATTCTCGGACCACATCCTTGGGGATGTGGACCTTCTGTTCGGTAGTACCCGGGGAGCGCGGTGGCTCGGGCACCCCTAGGTTTGTGTTCAGTTTGCGTATTTCTATCTCTGCTAGTTTGCACTCGTGTTCGTATGCCAGTCTTTTTTCTTCGAGATCCCTCTGTCTCTGTTTTTCCTCTCGCTCTTCTCTGAGCCGTAAGTGTTCTAAGTTTATTTTCTGTTCCGCCAGCTTCAATTCTCCGTCTAATTTGAGCCGTGCCAAGTCTAGATCGTGTAGTCTATTTTTTTCCCGCTCCTGGATCTCTTCTCGGGAGGGACCTGTTCTCCGTTCTTCCGTCAGGGTGGTGTTGACTTCCGGGGCTTCGAGGTCCCGGGGTGTGGCGGTATTCGTCTCTATCCAGGCCTCTAGGGCGTTTTTGAAGTCTTCTTTTGTGCTTAGCCCGGTGGTAGCAATGCCTAAGTCCATGCAAAATTGTTTTAGCTCTCGGTGGCTGTATTCCTCCAGCTTTTCCATCTGGAACTTCTCTGCCGATCCGCTCTCTTTGGTCGTCATTGTGGTTTAGTCGTAGGGTGAGTTACTATCTGTACGGTACGCGTTGGTTCGGATCGCGCCGCTGGCCACCAATGTTAGACGGGGACCTGGAGGGTCGGCCGAGCACAAGGGGAGAGGCCTCCGGTGAGGGCCGTCCCCAGCGATCGTACAGACAAGTAACTTCCCCCCCACAGATGGACACCACACGAAGATCAGATTAACACCTTTTATAGGCAGTTCTTGAAGTAAGGTAGTACGATACAATGAGATCAGGACACGATGATCCTCTCAATTCTAGTCTCTATTAGGGAAGGGGGTAGCGGGACAGTCTTGGTACCCGTAGGTACGGCGGTGGAACGGTGATAGCTCACAATCCTCGAGCTCGGTGTTCGGACGGGTCAGACCGCGGCAGCGCCAGCAGGTCCCGAAGAGGTCGTAGGTGGCAACGGGCCGCGGCAGCGCCAGCAGGTCCCACGAGGATGAAGGTTGCAACGGGCCGCGGCAGCGCCAGCAGGTCCCACGAGGATGAAGGTTGCAACGGGCCGCGGCAGCGCCAGCAGGTCCCACGAGGATGAAGGTTGCAGAAGGCCGCGGCAGCGCCAGCAGGCAGGACAATAGTTCACAAGGCAGGGCTGCGGCAGCGCCAGTAGTCCGTCAAGGATGAGTGCGTCGCGGTGTCTCTCGACTCCAGGATACAACTGCCTTCCTGTTCTGGGGCTGCCTCAGTTATAGGTCTGGCACTCTTTGATGTCCGGACCCTCGCTCTTGGAGGTCGGGAGGTCCGGGATGAGGGAGTCCAGACACCCAGCAGGGGGGTGGAGCCAGCGCCCGGGGAGGCTGGGGGTGATCGGCACCTGGCGGGAGAGAGCCATCGACACTTTTTACTCCCATTGACCGGCCAAGTGGTCCGTTCACCTCCTGGGTGGATGGTGGTGCCGGGATGTCGGGGCCTGGCCAGGCCCGGGGTTGGGGTCGAGCTGAGGCCACGCGGCCTCGTGGCGCAGTGTCTAAGATGGCGGCTGGCCCGGGCAAGGGTGCTGACGGTGGCCCAGGCCAGGGACCACGGGATTCCCAGGAGCAGACGTCCCATGGGGGACGGGTTGGGGTTTGCTTCTGCGGGTAGTACCTGGAAGGCCGGTACCAGGGCCCTGTCATGCGGGGAGGGAGCGAGCCCTTCATGGGGCCTGTCCAACAGCATCATATTTAACAAAGGCGAAGGACTTAAAGGCCTTGCACACTGTATGCAGAGGCTAGTAACTGATTATGCACGGAGCAAGGGTGGCCTCATCTTTCCAGCAGAGAGGCCACACACTGAATGGACACGACCCCATCCTTCCAGCTACAGAGACCAAGGGCTAAATGTACACTGGATTCCTTGCCGTGCAAGTAATCCCTTCAGAGATTTATAGCAGCCTGCCCCTCGCTAGTGTTGAATAAAATGTCATCATATTATTTTTTATGAGAATATTCGCCCATGAAATTGGTGCCTGCCTCGCGGGCGGGCTCAGGCGCAGTCACGGCCTCTGTTTATGCTCGGAGCTCCGACGGGCCTCTCTCAGCACGGGATCAGGTATGACTGCAGCTAATAAGCTTTGGTCGCACCGACCTCGGCCCATCCCCCCCGGCAGCCCGTCTGTGCACCGCATACGAGGACGGCGCGTGGACAGGGATCCCTGGCTAATTGAGGCAGAATTCCCCGGGAGTTGGCAGAGGCTGCGTTAATTTCAGTAGCAGATTGGGAGCACCGTTTCCTTCCGTCAGAGTCAGACCATCAGCCCACCAATGTAGCATGCTCTTTTCATATAAGGCTTACTTCAATTGCTGTCTCATTTTATAGCGCTGTGCATATGTTATTGACTTGTATCTACAGCCTCACACAACTATACAATCTATAGACACAAGAATGATTTTAAATGCTTTTTAACATGCACGATTTCTTTACAAATGAAACTAAATGTATAGCCATTGAAAGAGCAACTAGCTTCTGCCAGAGATTCTAACCTGTGTGACCAGAACACTACACAGGCCTGGGCAGATTGTAAATTGTAAATAAATTGTAAATTGATACTTGTATAGCGCACTACTCACCCGCAAGGGTCTCAAGGCGCTTGTACGAATACCGCTGTGGAACCCATCCTGGCTTTCCCTGTGAGGTGTCCACTCCTGGGCACCCCCAAGGTGGAGGCCAGGCATCCTTAGCGTTGTGGAGATTAAGCAAGCTATTGGCCAGAGTTGCAGAGTGGGACTCCATGATTGGAATAGGCACCGAGGCGAGAAATATCAGGTCCATGGAATTTTTTAGCCCAAGACCCGCCAAGGCAGGGAATTGAACCCTGGTCCCGGGCTAAACCTCTGCATCAGGGTCTGCCGCTCTAACCATTGAGCCACACTTCTCCAGATGTTCAGTCTACTAAGCTACAGTCTCCAACTCCGATCTAATTTCCGAAGCTCCCATTGGTGGACTTTCACCAGATAAATATCCTTGGACAAGACATATGCACCTGCCCTGTCCCATTGCGTCCGTGATGTAGCAAAAGTGCCCACCGCTGGTACAAATAAGGAACATTACCACACTACAGTGCTTGGGAAGTAAAACACAAGGTGGGTCCCTAACATTCTTGGAGCCACTACACCTGCTGCACTGTTTGTAGTTAGTGTCTAGCCCAGCACCATAGCCAGCAAGCAGCGAGAGGGACGCTTGAACTCAAGACCTGCATAACAATGCCCTTTCCTCGATTGTAGTGGCTGGAAACGTATTATTTTATACAACATCTGTTCTTAAAAAATAAAAGGAGGGACAAAAATAACGTGAGCTGCTCTTAATCGAACGCATCGTGCCCTATAATAATAAGTTCCTTCCCACGGCGAGGCACCAGCATGGAAGAAATCACAGAACAAGGCTTCCTCCGAGCTGTTGCTTTTCAAGGCCCAGAGATTCTCTCTGCCTCGCTCGCCCCCACCCAACCGGCTCGTCGGTTGTCTGCATGTAATCTCCCTTTCCCTATGTCCCCGGACCACCCACCGAGTTCCCCAGCAACCCGGACACACTGTTGGCAACACAACTGACCTGCTTCTGGGAGCGCGCTTGTGCCCGCCGCTGCAAGAGAAACAAGCATTGGCCGCACGGCAGTAAAGCGCGGCCGTGAAAGGATCGTCTGCATTTAAAAATAAGCTATAAAAAGAAGCATTACCCCTTCCTCCGCCTCCGTTGCTGCTCGTTGTGGTTCCTCCGCCGCTCGTCCACAACTCCCCGCTGCCCTGCTCCTCTTCACACCGGGTCTCTGAGGTAAAAACGAAACCGACGAAACCGAAACTTAAGAAGCTCACGCAGCTCATGCGCGCGACCAAGTCCTAAGGCGCGCGTCGTAATCCGACTCTGCCATGCTGTTCCAATGCTGCGCGTGGTGCGCGTGGCCAGCTCCTGTCTCCAGTCCTTGTCGGCTGAAGTCGGCTGAAATGACAACTATAGTGCTCTCAGCGAGAGCGCGCTTTCGCGCGCTTTTCGCAGCAAGCCCTAAAAAGGAAGGTTTAGGGACTGGGAAGTGGGTGCACTTGCCCAGTCAGCATGACAGTACTAGACTGCATGAAGGCTCTGCAATGACAGGCCTTAGACACATTTTACCGGGCCACTTCTGTGGGTGGCACAACCAGTGCTGCAAGCCCACTAGCAGCATTTGGATTTACAAGCCCTGGGCACTCCTGGTGCACTGTACTGGGGTCTGACAGTAAACCAAATAGGCCAATCATGGAATCCAGACAACATATACAGGGAGCACTTGCACTGTGGCACTGATTGGCAGTGGCACAGTGCTCTGAGCAGCTAACACCAGCAAAACACATGAGGCACAGTAACAAAAAGTGGAAGGGAGACCCACGCCAAGGTGCCAGGTCTAACATCCTGCAATTCCATTGCTGGTGTGTGGACAAACCGGGTGTATCTTCTATAGTCAATTTATATATCAATTTATATATCTCCGAAACCTACCCCTTACTATACTCAATGTTAATGTTGTTTGTAAGTGTCACACAACCCTGTGGCTACTGTAGGTACGCAGTAATGCACATTGACTTAATTTTCAGCCTATATTAAATACATTTGTCAAAAACATTGCATGTATCTCTAAATTGTTCCATTGACAAGGAAACTATGTTTATATACAAATGCCCCAGCATTGTTAAGTGAGATCACCACTAGTTTTTCATGAGTTATGGGCAATGCCAAGTTATTTTTAATAGGTGCACATGAGAAATGCAGTTGGGGTTGTGGCAGCAACTGTATCCATACCATCTCCAGAGAATGATATATTCTTAAATATGCAAGTCTGGAAAGATGGATTGAGAGCTGTACTGTGTGTTTGAATAATGAAAAGTGTTAACAAAACAGGGTTCCTCCCATGGCTGAGGTTTGATTTTCCTGGAAAGTGTGGGAAATATTGAGGCATAGTTACAAACCCCTATCGCCACAGAAACATCTCTTTTTACAATGTTACTGTGGCGTCAGGTCTTCGCCTGATTTACAAGGTGCGTTAGGCCACTTAACATGGCTTAAAGTTGCATTGTGCAGCACACATAGAAACAGCAAAACGCCATGAATGATTGTTTATGTGCAGGACGGTGTCCCTTCCAGGAAGGTGTCAGAATAGCACAATAGGTGTTGCAGTACACTAGTGAAAATTAACTTCCAGGCCCTGGGTACACTCTGTACATAATATACTAAGGACTTATACGCTAAATAAATACACCAATTAAGAATATGCCAACTCAACCAAGTTTAAAGGGGGAGCACAGGCCCTTTACTACTAGTTTGCAGGCATAAAGTGCATAGAGTTCTAAAGCGAGCAAAAATATACAGCCCAGCACAGATGAAAAATCAGGGGTGACATCACAGAAAAGGCTGATTAGCCAACAGTTCCCTTTCTCACATTTTCACTAGTGGCTAGTGCCATAAAGCGTTCCTTGGTTTCTAGTTAATCAGTCTTTTATGAGTCTCTCTTCATCTATCTTAGCAGAATCTCCCTTTTTTAGGTCGAGCCTAGGCAGTGCTTGCGCTGTCGCTTAGCGACCTGTGGTATTTGCTTAGTGGAGTTCCAACTCCACGCATTGCTTGCTCGTTTGTCTATGTCAGTGTCCTTCAAAAATCCTTGCTTGCCAGTGGTCAGTCCTGCCTCTTTGCCCCTCCTTTTTCCCTTCCGTTCCTCCTATGCAGGAGGGACTAAGTACTGTCTTGTCGTGCAACAGTTCTTTATCTGTTCTTTGGGGGATTACTTTTTTCTGGGTTTTCTGCTCTGTTTCTGTTTGCCTGTCTGTACTTTTGGCACCATAGCTGATTACATTTAAATATAGTTTTTCTCCCTCCCAACTCCTCTTAACTACACAGTTGTATTGGGGGTACGTCTTGCACCATGCCTCCTGCTTTGTTGGTTATATTATTTAGGCTTTTAGCTATTTTCAATGTCAACTGTCATTTGGGCATTTTTAGAAGGATGTTTGTTTGGTTTTGGGCTTTGTTTTAAAGAGGATTGGGTTTGTTGTATTTTTTTATATTGGACAGAACGTTTTAGAACTGTTTTACTGCAATGTGAAAGTGTTTACATTTAATAATTTGTATATTTAAAAGATGAGCAGTTATTCTTCCCATGAAAGCAGTGCGCTTTGTGTGCAGGCAGCATACATTAAAGGTGCGCCTACTTGGCACCAGGGGATGAGAGCGTACCCCGCCCCTTTGTTTCTGTGCACGGGGGTCGCAGTAGTTAGGCACCAGGGTGTTTTAGCACCTTAGCGGCCTTGCCTGCTTTGTTGTAACGAGTGGAGAGGAGGTGCCATTGCACCTCACAGTCTCTGACCAACTGGAGTGTTCATGTGTCAGCACTCACTGTACTGTCCACTCGGAGCAAAAGCGCACCTTTTCTGTTTGGGAAAACTGTGATGCTGAGGGGTTTCCCTGACACCAGCGTCTGTTCCAAGGACTTGCGCTGCATGGATGGTGCGCGCTGAGTCCTCCAAGCCGCCTCCAAACATCACAGCCACATTGGGGAAAAGGTATTTTTTTGTTATATTTAATAACTGTACGTTTTTTTATATGCCCTGCTGTGAGCCGAGCTGACCTGCTGGTTCATCCTGTTGAAATGCTCTGGAGGTCTGACTTAAAGAGTCTGGCCGGGAGCTCCCTGAAAAGCAAGCCGGTAAACCCTCACCGAATCCAGACTGGTGAAGAGCATCGAGGGACCCTGGCAGAAAAGGCTCCAGAAACGATTCTAAGTCTGAAGGTAAAATGTTGACTGAGACCTACTGCAAGGGGTATCCGAGCAGGGCTCCATCACAACCTGCCTCAAACATTGACCTTGTCCTGATCAAGCATGACCAGATGTCCCAGAGTATAGGTTTATAGAGCTATAGATTTTTAGGCACTATATAGTGTTAAATCTTCAACATTCATATCTCCGGTTCCCTAAATTGGATTTTTGTAGTTCTGGTGTAATATCAAAGATACAAATATTTCCTATTTTTATAAATTGGTGTTCATTTTTTATTGTGTGTTGTGTACTAATTATTTACTGAATTGGTGACTGACTGACTACTGAATTGATGTTTTTAAATGCTTTATATACCTGTCTCCTAACTTAAGCCTGCCTGCTCACAGCCAAGCTACCCAGGGGTGAGCATGAGAATAATTTGCTGAGACCTGCACTGAGCCCTAGATTGCGTTTGTGGCCTTATTACCAGTGGTAGATGCATATGCTACACTACTAATAACCCAGGGCCCGCTACACAGAACTAACTTAAGACAAATCCTTAAACTTACTTCCATTTTGGTATTCACAGAAGGCACTTATTCATGTTGGTATTCACAGAAGGCACTTACTCATTTTGGTATTCACAGAAGGCACGTACTCATTGATGAGTAAGGGCCTTCTGTGAATAATGAAGTACTGGGTTTTTAAGAACCCAGCGGTGCCAGGGAACACACCCAAAGACTTCTAGTTCTCCTGTCTCAGACTACAGAAACACAGAGTCTTCTTGGTGAAGTCAAAGATCGACTTTATTGGCTGCAGCCAGTAACAGGTATCCTAGAAGTACAACATGGTGTATATTCTCAGGAGACTGCTCAAACTTACAAAGCCAGCCATCCCTTTTATACAAAATATTATGCTTCAGGCAAACATTCCTTATTTACAGTTGACCATTCACATATTTTCACGACAAAGAAAAAGCAGAATCATGATGACAAGCCCATATTTCAGTTTGTCCAGCCCACAATCAATTACCCGGCAAGGCCCAACATTTTTCATCAGATATCGGACGGACCCATAATAAAAATGGGCAACTCCTCCTCGTAAATACGTCATAAAGAAAGGAACAGAGACAGGGATGTGTAAGATTAGACATGGTTGTGTATAATAAAGGGTTTATGGCATGCTGTGCCTTGATCCCTAATCTCGACCGGCCACTGGTAAAGAAACTGGTAGAACAGGTTTGGCTTCGGGCAGTGGAGTCAGCTTGCCCAGGTCACACAAAAGTCAACAAAGGTGTACGTGTCCCTAAGACTCGTTTTGGCCTTAGTCATCGGCCTATGTGAGGGCAACCACAAAATGGCTACCATGCACAAAATGGAACCCGGGGGTTCAGGATGGAATCTCCGATTTCAGGGTGATCTTGTCACTCGAACACGCCGGAAATACTTGTATATAGTATACTCGTCATTTTCGGTCTGCTGATACCAAATTCGTTATGCTACGAACATGTTTATGACATGGGTCCAGAATCCACGGAACCACAGACCCTCCTTTTGGCCTTACATAGGCAATAACCTACACTCACGCTAATCTGAGTCCCGGTCTATATTCATAAAATCATTGAGATGTCGCTGTAGCATCATCCTATTACTTAGCTCGTCTCTCGATACAGGTTTCCTTACACACGATGTAGCACAGAGGCCACATATAGTAGGAGCACACTGTACACAAAGACAGAACAGGAAAAGAATGGCTAAGATCATCCCAATGATCATTAGAATCTTCCATCCCCAGGCGGATAACAGCTCCCAAAACCATCCCATCAGTGACCACTCTCCTTTATCCACGTGTATAGATTCGGAGATCTTATGCAGTTTGGAAATGGCCTGGTACACTGTCGGAGCATTGTCTGGAATGAAAACACAGCAACTTGATTGGATCACTTTACATACCCCACCCCGATCTGCAAGTATGACGTCTAACGCAACCCTTTTCTGAAGAGTCATAAGACGATCCGACTGGAGCTCAGCAGTCAAGTTACTAAGGGCACCGGCAGTTTTAACTACGGTGGACTCCACCACTCTCGTCAATTGCCGAATGTTCCTGCTGTTCACCATAGGTCCCCAAAACGGCAGAAAACCCTTTAAGAAATCTCCCAATTCTTGTCCTGCAGTATCTTCTTTACTGAAGACACCTCTAACTACCCTTGTCTTGTGGTAATCTGCCGCAGCGGTGTAGGTGGGAGGCAACAGGAACGAAACAAAACATGTGCCAGAGAAATCAGGGGGCAACCATGTGTATGCTTTATCGTAGCAGATGAAATAGGTACCCTTAGCTGCTAAGAACGATGGGGAAGTCTGGGACGCAAAGACGTATGTCTCATTGCAGATACTCTTCCCTAGCTGAGCTCTCAGATTCTTGCCATTACCCTGCAGACAGTAGTGACCCTGATGGGGTACAACCCAAATCGGGGAGGATATTTTCGTTCGCTGGTTCTCACTCAGACTAACTCCATATCCGGTTACGTTCCATCCAATATATGCTAGTGTCTCATCTCTCGGGATAGTCTCATAGGGAGTAGTTCCTCTGATCATATCTTCTATACCCTTAACTAGAGCACTATTCTTTGGATTATCTTTTAGAGAACGTAGGGGATGGACTTCACGAGCATAGATGAACATCGTTCTGTATGCCCACACAGAACCATTGTAGCTGAATGGCAGGACCAGATAAGGGATACCTTTATCAGTAGTATGAGGCATAAGACCACACACCCAACAGTTAGTCGTGTTCACTACTAGTTGGTGTTGGTGCAAAAGCTGAACGAAGGAGTTATTGACGAACTCTAATCTTCTAACGGACTCATGTTCATGTAAAGGGTGAAAAGAATGCGAGGAAACAGTAGAAGGAGGTATGGGCTGTGTAGTGGGTGAAAATGTCACTCGAAAATAAAATAAAACATATCCTATTAAAAACATCATTACACAAAGCAACATGAAAATGCATAATATCAGAAAACGTTTTCTAGCCATTATCATACACATTTTGGTTTTAAAGTTCATCTCTTTGACAGGTCTCTCCATCTCAAGAAACTCCATCCTCTAACCTTGCTGCTCGCGGAGGTAGGGTGTTCCGTGCTAAGGAATGCGCCTGTCAGTCCAAGGGAAATGCCCAAGAACCAACCAGAACCGTCGACCTTGTGTCTTCGGCTTGCACTCCAAAGACTTGTCGCCCACGACCCTACAGCTGAACCCGGATGGTGGTTCGAAAAACAAAAATAAAAAAATTTCTCGGATGGGAGAGCTGCACTTTCAAAAATAGCAAGGAAAAGAAATTAGTTTTTATTTGTCCATAGTTCTCGGCCTCAGATTATAACGGCTTTTTCCTGGTAATGTCTGGTCTTGGAACAAAAGTTGAGGCTCTGTAGTGTCCAATCGAATTGGCGGTGGCACAGCTTCTTCCAAAAGATTGTCACTTTCACGTTCAGAATTTGTTCCTTTTACACGTGCATCGCTGAAAGGCAGAAAACGAGGCACGGTCTCAGTCTCAGAGTCAGCAATACCTTCCTGGACCCACCGGTCGTACGGCAGAGGCAAAGGGACCCTCTTACAATGTACGCCGTGGATCCAGTTCTTTTTTCCTTCCACTCGTACTGCGGATCTCGTTGATAAAAGGACTAGGTAGGGGCCGGTCCAACGGGGCTGATCATTCTTTGTCCGCTGGAAGTTTTTAACTAGGACCCACTGTAGAAAAAAGGGTCAGGCAGATCAGGTCGATTACCCCTTTTCAAGGTTTGCCCGGCGTTAGCCGCCTCTCACCCAACTCACGGTTACCAAATAAAGAGGCAGGCGCTGGAGACTGGAAGGCAGGAAACAGGAGTTTATTCCGACGGAGCAGAACACGTCAAATCAGACAACAGGGTATCTTCTCGAGGTGCTCTAAACGCATCCTTGAGGCCTGGCCTCTTATACACAGGTTTATTGCTTTATTACATGAAACACATTCTTGTCAATACTTTGATGTACGGAAAGACATCCTCGGAATCCTCACTTTGGGCCTGTTCCCACACACATTTACAGTAGAAGTCCCCACCCCGGTCACAGTAGGTGATGACTATCGCACACCAGGATATTCCGTCGATTCCCGGAATGTGTGTCTGATCGGATCTCATGGGGTGGGGGGGGGGGCATTGATCAGTCAGAGATCCTTTGAATCGGGGCAGCTGCTTACTGTAAGGGGGCCAATAAATGGTATCCGCAGGGCCAGGTGGCGCCCTGGGAACGGGCAGGAAGATTGGGCACAGAGGAAAGGGGGGTTCATCAAAGGATGGGGAGGTGTTGGCTGGGAGCGGAATGCATTTCCGAGGCAGAGTCGCGCTGGAGGGGAGTTTTATGGTTCAGGTATGAGAGAGCGGGGGCTATCAGCGCGCGGGGGATGCTTGCGAGGTCAGAGGGAGAGACGCGCTAGCTAGCGGCGCTGGGCAGGGAGACCATGGTTTTCAAAATGGCTGCCACTTACGCGCACGAAGGGGCCTAAAAAGGGACAAGATGGTGTGGCCAATGTTTCATGATTTTCACTTTACGCTCAACAGTGGCTATGGTGAACATAAATGAACGCCGCTTATGTATACCGATTTTAGTCATTTTCCACAGTCCCCAGTTTTTATCATGAGTTAGTTCATTTCTGTTCATGTCTGAGGTAAGGACGTACAAGCTGACATTTAGTTATACTAATAAGGGAAGTATGTGGCTGGGCTGTCTATTGAGGTCTTTGGTAGCCCATATGCATTACGGGCAGATGGAAATAATCCTGCTATCAATGCTGACAGAATCGTACATAACCACATGTAGTCAATGCGATAGGCGAGGAGGCAGTGCATACAAAATTACATTAGCTGTGTCATACGTTAGACCTTGGAGACGGGGACATTATTTAGACGATGTAGGAAATTCGTTCGAATACAAACATGATGTCATACAAAAATGTTCTGGCAGAATAAGGGCTATTATTACTTGAGGTCTGGACTCCATGGGGATCAAAACTAGACAGTATGCTCATGTGCATAACTGGTGTTCCACAATCATCATGATACAAAGTTAACGCTTTCTTAGTTATCCATGTACAGTTGAAAGTGACCGATGTAAGGTTTCGAAAGCTCAATTGGGTGATAATCAATACAAGTGGTTGGGAGAGGAATTCAAATTAATACAAGTGTCAGTCAAGGGGTGGCAATGTTCAAACAGGGTTCGTCTTTCCAGTGTCTTATTACAGCGAGCCATCCCTGGTAGGCTCTCATTGTTCTTCTTCTTTCGTTGGCACTGTTGAGCACCGGCGGTGGAGCTATGCGTCCAGCTCTAATTCAGATTTCGCGTTGCAGGGTGTGGCCACTCTTTGCTCTCGGACCACAGTCCTGGTTGTCCTGTTCCCTAACTAATCTATCATAGGTACCTTAGGCGGGGTACCCGCATTCCGTTCTTCTTTCGTGACAAACCCTACTCTATCTTTGTGCTGTGCTTCTTCTTCAAGTCAAGTTCAAAGAAAAACTCCGTATGGAAAAAAGGGGCGATAGGGGCGTGCTTTGGGAGGCCGAGGGAAGAGAGGGTGGAGTGGGATCAGATCTGAAACGGGCCAAGGAGGGCAGAAATTTCAAGCAAGTGGGCCCATCAATCGGGCACAATGGGCTGGGACTTTCGGCACGAGCTCATCAACATGCAGGGGCTTCTGGACAGCCCTTCTTTCCTTCACTTTCTGCGTTGAGAATGGTGCCTTGTCCCGCAACTCTTTGCTCTGTGGCTCCACCTTGGTCGAGGTCATAGATATTCTCTGATCTGCAGCCAATCTGTGCGTCACGTCCGGCCCCTCTCCTCCGACGACCGCATGTTATCCTTAAATGAGTACAAGAAAAACAAGTCTTAGAGAACTGGCAGGGGAAGATGTTTACACACTTTAATTTCTCTCCCAACCCCAAGTAGTTGGGGTAACGTTTATTGGTCACGATAGGGTGGATGCTTAGTAATCCTTACATCGGTGTATGCTGTTAACTCATGCATCATTCCTGTGGTGCAGGTCTGCAAGTATCTTTCTATTTTCAAACATTATGTCTGTCTGGTGTCTATTCCTGTTATATTTGCGAACGTGGCAAGAAGTCTGATATCCAACAATTACATGGTTCATCGAATTCAAAACCGGCTCCTCTAGGAGAGACTCGTGTTTTTCTAAAACAAATCCTGTTGAGCTATATTTTTCTTCAAGGTCTGCTAATTTATAAAAAGTGTGAAGTGCTATCTTCATGGGCCTGCAGCTACTTTTTCCAGGGAAGGACATACGTTAAGCATTTTTTTCTTTCTTTTCTGACAGCAACGGCTAACTTTTATCAGTTTTTTGGACGATTTTTCTTTAAAAACAAGTTCATCAGCTACAGTCTTTAAGATTTTCTGGGACGGCTGGTTACAGAACTGGGACCATTCTGGAAAAACGGGGACGTTTCGGACATTCTACTTTTGTGCAATGGGCGGTGGTAATCTGAATGAGGAAGGTGGTGTTACTAAAGCACTAAAACAAAAAGCCACTAACATATAGTTCCCTTTTAAGGGTCAAATTAGGGGACATCAGTCGTCTTACCTGTCCTTTCTTTCTCAGCCAATTAAGTTTCATCATTTTACAGAAAGGAGAGGCAGTAATATGGCAAAATACGATTGTTTTGTTTCTGTCAATATGTTCAAACACTGTCGTGTCTAAAGCCAATTATGCCTGTACCGGCGAGGTACAGTGTCACCATTTATTAAAAAGGGAGCCCTCAGAGGGAGAGAGCGTCGTGCGCACCAAATAGGCCATTAGTACACGTACAACATAAGGAGAGAGAGAAAAACGTGTATGATAATAGGTTATTCAGTGCACACATATATAGAACAATACAGGTTGGTTTCACGTATAAAACACAAGCTGAGAGAAAACATAAATTCACAGTTTACGTACACACAAATTCCGGATAGGGTGCGACAGTACATACATCAAGTGCGAAAACCTAAGACAAAACACAGAGCTATTTTGGGCAAAAGGACTTTTTCATGCGTGTTGCGCATTCTCAGTATTCCATTTAATTAATTAGGGGGTCGAGCTCTTTATTCTCCTTCCTTCCTAATAGTGGACAATTTTTGTTGGTAACCTCGTTTTTGAAAATACTTACTCCCTCTTAGTTGGTCGGACACTAGTCCAGTCGTGCTTATACTCACGGTGGGGCCTTCCAACATCTAGCAAATGATGATCCAAGCTGAGGTAAAGGAGGGGTGTCAGTCGGACGTGTAATGGTACAATTCTGATTTTCCTACGAGGATGGAAGAAGAAGGGATAAATCTAAAACATAACAATATCCCTAATTTCTGGGCTGAGGGGGATTTGGGATGAACCCCAACCCGGGGTACCATTGACTTCTCTTATTTAGTCAGCACGTAAATTGACTCACTGGTGCGCATTATTTTGGGTGTACATTTGGGATATCGGTTCGGGTCCGAGGTACTACAATAACCCTTCAAGTTTCTGGTGTAGGCCACTCTCCCATTCACTAGCTCCAGAGAGGGAGAGAGTCGTTCCTAGGTAAAGTAAGTGCTATATTCGTTTTCGTCCTTCACATGCAGGTACCATGTTCGGGCTTATTTTTCTTATTCCATTAACCGCTCGATCAACACCTCCGTCATACAAAAAGCATTCTTTTATCGACCCAGACGTGCGCCACACATACGCATTCATACCGTACAAATCAGGGCCCATGCGCACATTCATACCATACAATTTTTCACGCTCCCAGAGATAGCTCCTTCATACAATGTACCGTCTCACAGAGCTAGCCTATTTTCCTCGCGTGGAACACGGTGCGTTTTAGGTCTTCTCCATATTTCAGCTGAAATTCCGATATTAATCCTGCGGAAAAGAAAAAGAGAGGGGGGGGGGGGGGTGGCAGCGTTCATAGCATATCAGCGCGTATAAACACAAAAATGTTTTTACCTACCACGTACCTGACTTATCTCTGTGGGATGCAGTCCCTTTTATCTCGACATTGAAGCCCAGAGGAACCGGTAGTGCGGAAAAGATGACCAATGGTAGTCTGTTTATTACATAGATCGCCCGAGGGCGGTAGTACAGACCGCGTGTAGGAGAGGGTCAAAGGCCAGGGGTATTCAGTATAAGGTGGGGGGGGTGACGGATTCATGTTTTCATTCGAGGAAAAGAAATGGTTTACGGTGGTATAGGGTCGTTCTTGTTCGCAGAGCATGGTATTTTAAAAACCCTATCAGTTTAAATGGCTGTTATGATGCTAGTTACATATATATTTTTCTTTTAAAACCTTGATTAAAAAAGATGTCAGCATTCAAATACGGGCCTCCAACCATACAGGCTGGCCACGGGGCAGACGGGAAATGCATGAGGCAAGGAGAGATTACACTTGTAGTATAGGAGTACGTAATGAGCGAGCCATTTTAATTGGAAAAACTAAACGAGACAAATGGTTGCAGGATCAATGAAGGTTGATTTTATAATTGAAAGTAAAACAGGATCAGTTACAATAAAATCGTTCATACGCATACCATGGGCGAGCATCATGAGTAACATTACTTCGAAAATACAATAATCAATAGTGAATAAGAACCAATATCAGTAGGGTTGTCCGCATGCCCAGTCAGTACCCTTCCCCGCCCGCCACGTGCTCAAGGGCCGTATACATATCCCATAACATCAAGGCTACGTAACTAAAACGTCATAAGGAGTTGCAAGTCTCGCCTATACTGGCGCCATTTTGGGGCGAGGCCGGGTGGGTCCAGAGTATAGTCCAAATGCCTCCAACAACTAGCGGCCGGACCAGAATCCCTTTCGGCAGTTCAAAAAAAGTTCGTTAGCGCCAACAGAAAGAACAGGCTGCATGAACCGTGACTCAAAGGGGAGGAAGGCAAAAATCTTCCCTACCGGGTCACGCTGAGGTCCCACCGGAGCTGATCGAGTGTCTCTTGGTAATTCAGACAAAAGCTGGCGTCATCATGAGAGCACCATCCTCTCGCGGCAACGTCGCGGCCACTCCGGAGAGCGGGACAGCAGGCGTATCCCTCCACCGATGCGCTGAATCAGCCTCTCTCACGGCACCAGATGGGGATAAGGCGGTGGTCACCCGGGGCAGTGGCATATCCATGGGGGATAGTCGAGCAACAGTGGCGGTTGCCCCCACCGGAAGCCCGCGGGAGTCGAGGGCCAACGACTCTCGTAGAATCTTTAAAGCTTGGACAATGTCTTCAAGAGTGTGGCTCATGCCCGAGCAGGCAAGCATTCGAGTTCCAGAGTAGTCCAGAGCCGTTCTAGTGGACCAGGCCCAAATCCAGGGAGCCGGCCGCCATTTTGAGCGTTCCGCAGCAGCAGCCGCTCTTCACCCCGGCCACCAGAGCGGGTCCTCCGGCCATCCAACCGAGTGGAACGCCAATGGCAGTCCTGGTGCAGCTGACCGGCGAGTGAAACGCTAAGGGTCGCCCTGCTGCAGCTGACCGGCGAGTGAAACGCTAAGGGTCGCCCTGCTGCAGCTGCGGAACCTCCCCCTGGGGAGGTGGGGGAGGCCCGTTCGCGTCGCCTCCCCCCCAGGGCACCCCGCGCCGTCTCTCGGTGCAGCATTATAGGATGGCTGGACCAGGCAACAAAAAAAAGGGGGGGGGGGCGTCAGTAAGGCATCCCCTGCCCGCAACTTGTTGGACACTACATCTGGATGATTTGGGGACGTGTCTCTGCATGTTGTGTCGTCTCCGGGCTATCCGCACAACGACTTCCTCGGCAGCTTCCTCCCTCCATCCCAGGCCTCCACCGATGCCACATCGCCGGCTGATGGATTTTGTAGGCTTTCTATAGCCCAAAGCCTACTAAAAAGTAGCCCAAAGTAGCCCAACATTGCTACAGCGTCAAGCAGACGGCGAATGTATTGAGATTGACGTTGCAGCCGGCTGCCATGTAAATAGTTGAAAAATAGTTGTATAATAAATAGTTGTATAATAAAACATTTTAACATGTTACTTTGCTGGAGTGTTGTATATATTTATAATATTTGCATAGGGTTTGTCGTTATTTGGGCGGGGTGGGCGGCGGAGCCGAGCTGTCTTGCGGCCATCATGGCGTCGAGTTCGGCTCTTCTCACCAGTTTCATATTTCTCATGAGGGGTGTTCCTAATGTTTCTATTTTAGCGGGGTCAAAAAGATCCCATCAGTGGCCTACTGATTTTGTTCGATTCCTTTTGTTTTCCCTAACGCTTTTTATGTTATAGTTTGCTAGCACGATACAGCGGCTAATCCGCATTTTTAAATATATGTCCTTTTTATTAGGGGTGTCCTCCAGTGGAGCCGGATGGTTCACCTCTAATAAGCGGTCCGGGCTGAACCAACTACCAACAAACGGGGCAAAAATAGGCATGACGGGTTACAAAGGGGACAAAAGTCTGCACTACCTCTCCTTCACTATCCGCAAAGACTAAACAGAGTATTGCGACTCTGTGCTTATTTGTGAATAGAGAATAACCCAAAGAGAACCAATTCCGAACGATCAATGTTCGGTCAAACAATCAATCAAATGAGGGATAAAAATAGGCACGACGGATTACAACGGGGGCAAAAGCCTGCGTTACCTATCCTTCACTATTCACAAGGACTAAACAGAGTATTGCGACTCTGTGCTTATTTGTAAATAGAGAATGATCCAAAGAGAACCAATTCCAAAACAGTAAATGCTTGGATAACAATCAATCAAATGGAGAGGGAAGTAGGCACGACGGATTACAACGGGGGCAAAAGCCTGCGTTACCTACCCTTCACTATCTGCAAAGACTAAACAGAGTATGGCGACTCTGTGCTTGTTTGCAAATAGAGAATCTCTCAGAAACAATCAAATGAGTAATACTAGTATTTTCAAACAATCAAACAATCAATTCGCAATTCGTCGTGTTACACGACCTTACCCGGACCGCATGGACAGTTTCCTGTCTTCCGAATCCAGCGCCCGATCGTCCTCTATCTTCTGTCGTGGCACTCCTGATGGTTCCCAGTCAGGACCGTAGATCACTCGAGAGAGGTCTGCTCGGAACCAGTGAAGTTCGGATGATCGGCTGCCAGACGAGGGTCTATTGGGCAGGTGCACTTCCCGATCGTTGCAGTCGTTCACTCTGTCGTTGGGACCTCTCCCACTGGATCCACGTGTCACTGATGGGCCCCACGTTTGGGACGCCAATTGTAGAAAAAAGGGTCAGGCAGATCAGGTCGATTACCCCTTTTCAAGGTTTGCCCGGCGTTAGCCGCCTCTCACCCAACTCACGGTTACCAAATAAAGAGGCAGGCGCTGGAGACTGGAAGGCAGGAAACAGGAGTTTATTCCGATGGAGCAGAACACGTCAAATCAGACAACAGGGTATCTTCTCGAGGTGCTCTAATCGCATCCTTGAGGCCTGGCCTCTTATACACAGGTTTATTGCTTTATTACATGAAAAACATTCTTGTCAATACTTTGATGTACGGAAAGACATCCTCGGAATCCTCACTTTGGGCCTGTTCCCACACACATTTACAGTAGAAGTCCCCACCCCGGTCACAGTAGGTGATGACTATAGCACACCAGGACATTCCGTCGATTCCCGGAATGTGTGTCTGATCGGATCTCATGGGGTGGGGGGGGGCATTGATCAGTCAGAGATCCTTTGAATCGGGGCAGCTGCTTACTGTAAGGGGGCCAATAAATGGTATCCGCAGGGCCAGGTGGCACCCTGGGAACGGGCAGGAAGATTGGGCACAGAGGAAAGGGGGGTTCATCAAAGGATGGGGAGGTGTTGGCCGGGAGCGGAATGCATTTCCGAGGCAGAGTCGCGCTGGAGGGGAGTTTTATGGTTCAGGTATGAGAGAGCGGGGGCTATCAGCGCGCGGGGGATGCTTGCGAGGTCAGAGGGAGAGACGCGCTAGCTAGCGGCGCTGTGCAGGGAGACCATGGTTTTCAAAATGGCTGCCACTTACGCGCACGAAGAGGCCTAAAAAGGGACAAGATGGTGTGGCCAATGTTTCATGATTTTCACTTTACGCTCAACAGTGGCTATGGTGAACATAAATGAACGCCGCTTATGTATACAGATTTTAGTCATTTTCCACACCACGATCCAGGATCGATGATGTGCCCTGGATCTTCAGACACCTGAGGCAAAGTATCGTGAACCTGTTGGTGTAAAACACGCAATTTAGCCGTCAAATCATACAGGTAATCAAGCAGTACAGGGTGTTCAATCTCACTGAATTTTGTCGGCCTTGGCACTCCCCATATGTTGGCCGGGCGGCCGAACACAATCTCCTATGGACTAAGTCCCACTCGAGAATGCACAGTCATTCTTGTCGATAGAAGTGCTAATGGTAAAGCATCGGGCCATTTAAGGCCAGAGCTTGCTTGTATCTTGGCCAGTTTAAGTTTTAGAGTGCCATTGTAGCACTCTACTAATCAGGCTGATTGGGGGTGATTTGCAGCGTGGAACTTTTGCCGGATTCCTAGCCCCTCACATACTCTCTTCATCACTCGACCCACAAATTCACTCCCATTATCACTCCAGACCATTCTCGGCAAACCAAATCTAGGGAAAAATTCTTTGACACGGGCTTTAGCTGTGGATAAGGCAGTGTTATCTTTCAGGGGGTATGCTTATACCCATCTTGAAAAGGCACAAACAACAACGAGTACGTATTTCAAATTGTTGCACCTTTCCATGTGGATGAAATCTAGCTGCAAAACCTCGAACGGATACGCTGGAGGCGCAAAATGACCAGCTGGAGTTGGGGTTCCCCTACCAGGGTTGTATTTCAGACACACCATGCAATTCTTGACCACATTCTCTGCACACTTTGGAATTCCAGCATTTTGCCATACTGGAGCCTACAACTTACAAATCCCTTTCACACTGATATGAGCCATTCCATGGGCCATTGTAACCACTGCAAGCACGTACGCATCGGGTAACAACCATCGCTGATGCTCTGACAATTCAACCCAACAACCATTTGCATCCAATTTACCCGTACTCTCTCCCCACACACTCAACTCTTTCTCTGTAGCTTCAGCTTGAATAGACTTTACACTCTCTATCGTATCTTCACACATTCCAACGTCACCAACCCATCTTGCAGGGCCTGCAACATACTTTCGACTCATCACATCTCTTGCTGTTTCTTTCGCCACTTCATCAGCAAACGCATTGCCGCGACCAACGTCGTCAGTAACCTTCTTATGTGCACTGCATTTCACAATCGCGACTTGCAACGGCAAGGTAAGTGACTCAAGAAGCTCATTCACCAACTGACCATGCTGAATCTTGGCTCCATGCGAAGTCAGAAACCCACGCTCTTTCCACAATCGTCCAAAACTATGAGCCACACCAAACGCATACTGGCTGTCAGTATATATGGTCACTTTCATTCCTTTTGATAATACACACGCTCTCGTAAGTGCAATTAACTCTGCTGCTTGAGCTGAATTATGTGGGATACGTGCAGCTTCAACAATCGTATGCAAAGTCGTAACAGCATATGCCGCAGTCGTATCACCATTCGGAAGCTTGAAGCATGAACCATCCACCCATAAGGTACCATCACACTTCACAAGAGGAGTGCCCTTAAGATCTATTCTCCCTTTCGTTTCTTCTTCTGTCCTAAGAAAACAATCATGCTGTTCAGAAACATCTGTCTCTGCTACAATCGGCAACAACGTAGCTGGATTCAACGTGTTGCATCTCTTTATGTGCACATGACTTGCTAACAGTGTCAACTCATATCCTGACAATCGAGCACTAGTTAAGTGCTGTGTCTTAGTCCTGTTTAACAAAGTGTCCACTGCATCTGGAACCATTACAATCAATGTATTATTCATTACCAAACCAGCAGACTGTCGAATAGAAATAGCTGCTGCCGCCGTGGCTCTCAAACAACTCAGCAACGCTCTAGCTACCGGATCCAAAGTCGACGAAAAATACGCGCATGGACGCTGCTTGTCCCCAAAAGACTGTGTCAACACTGACAACGCACATCCTTCTTTCTCATGGACATACAGTGTAAAGGGCTTACTGTAGTCGGGGGTACCCAACACAGGAGCCGAACACAATGCATCACACAATTCAGAAAAACTTTTCTGACAATCTTCAGACCACGGAAGGGGGTTTGGTGTATTTTTACAAGTCAATGCCACCAAAGGTTTGGCCAACAGGGAAAAATTCGGTATCCATTGTCTGCAATATGACGTGATACCCAAGAAAGCGCGTACTTCTCTCTGTGTCCTTGGCACACTCAATTTTGCAATCGCTTGAATTCTTTCTGGGGTCAATTTCCTTCCTTCCTTCGATAAGAGATGACCTAAGTAGGTCACTTCTTGTCGACAATATTGCAATTTTGAAAGAGACACTTTGTGATGCAAATCAGACAAATGACGCAACAACGACAACGTGGCTTCTTTACAAATCTCCTCAGTATCTGCAGCTATCAACAAATCGCCAACGTACTGGAGAAGAGCAGCACCATCAGGTAAAGCAATTGTATCAAGCTGTGTTTTCAAAGCCTGACTATATATTGACGGACTCTAACAATAGCCTTGGGGAGCGCGTTTGAACCGGAAGATTCGACCTCCTAAAAAGAAGCCGAAAATATTCCTGCTCTCTTCGGCAATCGGGATGCTGAAGAAAGCATTCTTCAAGTCAATCACCGAGAACCATGTGCCTGAAGCTGGAATCATGGTCAGTAGGGCAGTGATATCAGGAACAACTGGAAACGGTGGCACAACTATCTTATTCACCTCTCTAAGATCAATCACAAACCTGTAAACAGGTGGCTGAGAAGGGTCGGTACGCTTCAAAACAGGCAGAACAGGGCTATTGCAAACGTTGCCTCTTGTTTCTTCAACTACATCTTTTTCAATCAGATCATAAATGATCGCTAGCAACGCCTTTTCACCTTCACTAGAGATCTTGTATTGGGGAATGCGTGGCATTTTAACATTTTTCTTTAACGTCACAACATATGGCGGTATTTCCAAAAGACCCACATCGTTAAGACCAGTAGGCCACAGAATATCAGGGAGGGACGACAATTCTGCCGGAAGTTTATCCTTTGACAAATACATCGAGGAGACCACCTTCTTACCCAGTGTAAGTTGTACTCCCGAAGGAGAACAATACAATGTTGCATACAATCTTTTCAACAGATCCAATCCCAATAAGTTCTCACCACAACCTGTCGTCAGAATAAGGGGTGCTTCGAATTCACAAGGTCCAACAGAAAGGCACATAGGACTAGAAATCGGGTTCCTAACCCGGGTGCCAGAAAAACCTACTGAAACATTCGTCTCGCCAGACAAAGGTGCGCCAGGGAGTTTAGAGTGCATAATAGAACTCTTCGTAGCACCAGTATCCAACAGAAAAGGCTCTGACACACCTGATGTAATCACCTCAACATAAGGTCCACTCTGATCTACTGGAACTGAAACGACTCCCTCTCTTTGTCTATGGCTGTCCTAGCAATCATCACCTTCCATATTCTCACCTTCTGCATAGTAGTCATTAGCATAGTACTGAGTCGTCCTGCCAGACGCGTTATTCTGCTGATCAAAACTATTCATTGAATTTTGAGGAGGAAAGGAACGCGCGTTCTGGGGGAAATTTCCACGTCCTCTACCTCTAGGAGCTTGTGGAGCACCTCGACCTCTTGCGCTAGAAACACCATTCATACGCTGTGACAAAACAGGGCAGCTACTTTTAAAATGACCCTCTTCTTTGCAATATGCACATTGATTAGGGCCCACAGCAAAACGTGGTTGAGAAAACTCGAACCTTTGCGAGCTTCTCTGGAACTGCTGAGGTTGCTGATAGTCACGCTGGCCACCACGAGGCGGATACGCCTGCTGTAAAGGAACCTTCGTCTTCAATTCTTTAGTTTTCTTGTCTGCTCTATCCTTCTCATCCTTATCTCTATTTTCATAATACTGTGCCGTAGCCAATATCTGTGCTGATGAGGAAACGGCCCAAGAACTCTCTGAATCTTTCAATTTCTTACACAACTTGGGAAGTAAATTGTGCACGAACTTGTCAACGAACATCCGTTGACCACCTTCTGTACCCATGTCTTGACCACTGTGGTCGATAAACGTCTCTTCAAACCTAGTGAAGAAATCAGATACAGTTTCCTCTTTCTTCTGCTTACATGCAGACAATTTATCCCAATTTACACGCATCGCGGGCATTAGTCTTCATGTAAGTAACGATCCTACCAGGGAGTTCTGCAACTAAAGGCTCAGGTTTAGCACCACCAACTTGTCGGCCGTCTGCAGCAGCAATATTAACCCAGGTATCACCTAACTCCTGCGCATGATCCGTATGTCGAATCAATCCCCACAAAGGCTGTGGAACCACATTTCCAAACAACATGTCTATATCAGCTAAATTCATAATACATGAGTCTGCGGTTTGTGATAATTCCTTATAATACCCTGCAGGATTTTTACGGGGGTCAGGCAGTCTGCTTAAGAGCCAAAACTTCAGCCCGTTTCCATGGAACATGTACCCAAACACGTTGAAAATGTGGCGGAACAATTGGATTAGCGTTTGGGTCCCCTTCTCTCCAAACTGGGGGAACTTCTCTCATTGGATATTGTTTCACTTTCCTCTACACAGAAAGATCAGGCTCAAACAGCGGTTGAGAAATAGTCTCACTCCTAAATGACAACAATGTCGCAACTGCTCTCTCAACATCGGAACCCACAATTGTGCCTTTTGCAAATTCGAACCGTACACGGCACAACTCAGGCGGATTAGATTCCAAATCATTATCTTCCAATTCTTCACAAAGAAAAGCACACATTTTATCAAAAACATATCTCTGCTTCGGTGCTTCCCATTGTCGGAAGACATCCATAACAGACTCTAGCTCATATCTTGTAGAATTGGTAACCCAATTACGTGCCAAATGATCCAATACTCCCTTCTCTCTAGAATCAGGCAGTTGGCTACGGAACTGTTTACGCTCTGAAACGGGGGTCGTAGTTAATGACCCAAAGAAAGGAGACAAAAGATTAGTAACAGTATCCGTCATTCTCTGTCGGACAGAAGGAGAAGTCGACAGAACAGGAGATAAAGCAGATTGAGAAGAAGCTAGTGTAGGAGCAGTAGCAGAGGAGGTAGCAAGAACAGGTGAAAAAGTCGTCGGAATTAAAGACGGAGCAGGTAGCAAAGTCGGCGGCCCTTGAGAAGGCTGCGCCATAGCAGTAGGAGCCAACTGAAGAGGAGTTGGCAGCTGTGGATGAACCTGAGGCAAAACAACCGGAGGTTGCACATCTAAAGGTTGTGGAGGTGCTGTAGCACTCTGCGCATAGGGGGGTGGCGAACTCAATAAATGAGACATTAAAGGATCTTTTTCAAGTTCTTTTGCTGCATCTTGCTGGAGAGGCGGCAAAACTGGATAACATTTATCCATCGCCATTTTACGTTGCCTGTGCAACTGTTCATTTGCTTGTTCTACTTCATTATCTTTATACTGCATAGCAGCTTGCATTATCGAGATACCCTTTTCTCTTTTATTCCTCTTTGTTAATTTAATTTCTTTCTGTTTGGCTTCCTTTCGCCATAGGCGGAAAGAGTCAAACATCGCCGGCCGGGCTTTCTTCTTAAAGAGTCTAACCTCTAGATTATCTAAAATCTCCGTGTCAAAACTACCATATCGGGGCCATTATAGTACACCGTCCTTTTTTGTGTAACAAATCCATACTTCGTTATATGCGATGGGGCCCACGCCATGCTTCACATACAGTTCATAGGTTGGAGTTCCAATCGGAGTGATGAAGCAAAGCTTCGCATTTGCGACTTGCTTTTGTCATGAACCTCGCTCATGTGTAACCAAGTAATAATTTGTACGTCTTACTAACCTTTATTTCATGTTTGAAACGAAAATGAATGAAGCTTGCATATGTGTATTTCTAATACGATTAATTCGAGTCAATAAAATGGCCGCTGCTTTGTAATAGCTTCTGCGCATGCGTCAGTCACACTCACGTGTCCTGACGTGTTTGCAGGTTTGGAGGGTAATAGTTGCGCATGCGTAATACATAGCTTTGGCAATAACGTGGTACTGCTCGTGCCATTGCTCTTGTGCCTGTGTATATGTAGCTAACAGTTAGACTGCATAAGTATATTTTATAGTGATAAGTTGAAAGTACAAAACCAATGATGTGTTTTCATATCGTTATTTCTATGTATTAATTTGTTCTCGCTTACTTTTCATGTACCGCGGGAAATGGGGGTCTGACTGAGCCGAAAGCCATCTTGGAGGTCCTTACTGCGCAGGACCGTCCGCCTGGGGAGAAGTCAACCTTGGCTGGTGGAACTCAGCCAGCTGGCAGGGATGGGCAAGATGCTCCTGAGAAACTGACCTGCGAACTCAGCAGGACGGAGTCATGTGTCCCCATTCTGAAACAATGTAAACTTGTCATTGTATTTCCCTGGACTTTCTCATGAGAACCCCAATCTCGCTAGGCGGTACCCAGAGATGCAAAGTAGGCATCGAAATAGTGTGTTCTGATTGGTGTGTTACCCAAATCCTATCTTAGGACCAATCCAAATTGAGGGATTCTGACACTTTGCAACATTGGGGGATGGTACACCGTCCCCAAACTGTATATCTACCCTGGGTTCACCTAGGGAAATTGTCCGACTTGTCTGGTTTAGCTGACCTGTCACTGACCCAACGCACTCAATAGGTGACTGAAGACACAGAGCACTGCGGAGTACTCTGTGCGAAATTGACCATAGACTAAGGTTCTACTGAACCTTAAAGTGCTGGCGAAGCACTTTGCTGGGAGTTCGCTGACCCAATCGGGGTCTTGATCGATAGCTGCAGAGAGGGTGGAGCGCAGGCGTTGCTTCCAAACTGCGGGTGCGGTCCTGTCCTGAGGGGTTTCCTGTCCTGAGGTCCTGTCCTGATTCCTAATCTGAGGGTTTCCTGTCCTGTCCTGGGTGTCCCTTCTGCACCTGCTGTCCATTGAGGGGTATCCTTCCTTGAGGGTTTCCTGTCCTTAACTGACCCGTGGCCAGGGTTTGGTTTCCACACCAGTCTAGGTAAATATTGCTCTAAGTTCTTTAAACTTGCACCTTTCTATTTTTCTGTCTTTTGCTTTAATAAAGACACACCTTTGCATATGTTGATTTTTCCATGCTTTTGCCGTAATTATTGAAACGTAAAGACATTGCATATTTTCATAACGTGTTTCCATGTTACCCTACCTGTTAGAAATCATATTTTGCATTGCAGTTTGTCACTTTCTGATATGGTCTAGAACGGCCTTTCTTAAACTGTCCAAAGAACTTTTGCCCTAAATGTATAGCGTTTCTTGTTGTATCTCATATTAGCATTTCCATGATTACCCTGACTTTATTTCTCTATAGTTATGTACTTTTCATTATCTTGATTATTGATTGCCTTATTCTTGTAAATCTAATGCTTACTGAGAACGAACTTTAGATAAAGAGTTTAAAACTTCCAGTTGTCCGTGGTCATTTTACAACAGTATTGAATGTCATTTTGAGTGGTATTTTGCTGCCTTTCCTTTACAGCTAGCTCCCTGATCCATTGTGGTCATAGGTACCCGTGTCGGTGGATAGTAAGTCGGGTACGCTGAGTAATAACAGTAGGGAATTCACACAAATTGGTAGCAGCCCGTGAAGTCACCCGGTCAATGTATATGGTGAATTGAAATATATGGGCCCGAAGCCGGAAGCGGCGAAATTATTGGTTGGGTGACCTCGCGCGCTCTATCAGTTTTTCTGGTAGCAGAGGTATGGTTAGGGACTAGTTAAAGGTTAGGCAGGACTAGTTAGACTAGTTAAGTCGGTAGCTGCTAGTATATTAATGCTGCTATAAGAGCGGCCGTTCCGAGGGACCTGATCATTCTCTTGAGAATACGCTGCTTTGAAATTTATGAATTGTTTTATCATTGTTATTCTTGTCATTATATTGTTATATGTATTAATCCATGCATTTGTAAACCGTCTCGTTAATTGTTGTCAGAACTCCCCGGGGAATTGAATGGCAAAGTGGTGAATAGAATCCATTTGCCTTGAGGTCGCAGGCTCAAGGAAAGTTAGGTGCAGGTACAACCGGGAAGCACTAACTAGGGTTTTTCTGAATACGTGTGTGAATAAATGTCAGTAACGAGGTTCATTGGCAAAATTCCCATAGTGGCGTAACCTAGTAAGGGTCACATCGGAAGAGTAGCAGGTTCATCGGAGCTTGGGTGAAAGCAGAGGGGTCCGCTAGGAAACCTTAGACTCGGATATATCCCGGAGAAGTGGATGAGTTTAGGGGAATAACAGGTTCACTGATGCTAGAGTGAAGGGTAGGCGGAAGAGATCTACCCGCAGCGTGTGAAAAGTAAATGGAAGTAGTTTACTTGCAGTAAAATAACTCTTTTTCTGTCTAGACACTTGAGCACTGTGGCGAATGTGTATTCGTTGTAAAATAACCAAGCACTAGCACTTTAGAAAGAAAGAAAGTTTCCGTTACCTTGTGAAGGGAGGGAGTCAGCCGCGAAGCGTCTCTGACGTCACTCCGTGCCGCGCTGGGATTGGTAGAAACAGCGGGCGGGTAGCGGGGCTGGAATTGTGAAGGAGGGGTGAAGCGCCGGAGCGTGAAGACTGTCTCACGAAGGGGCCGCGCACCTATTGGTCGAAACTATTTGAACGCGTGCACCCATTGGTCGCGTGGAATTGCAAGGCGCATTCTGATTGGAGGTAACTTTGTAAACAAAGTTAAGCGTAGAAATCGTATGTGGCACTCGTACTGTCCAGAGACTAGACCCGATCCAAGAAACCAAGGGTTCGAAAGGGATCAGTGGAAAGCAAATAGATACGATATTATGTACGGAACTAAGAGAAAAATGTCCCTTGTAAATAAGGTAAAGAATTACTTCAAAACGGACAAACCGATTAAATCCAGAGAGGGCGTTATTGTCCCACCACCCAATACTCCCGCCTCTTTCATGATGTTTGATCGAGGGTACAATACCTGTGTGTGGTTGGAAAATTGGGTAAAGTACACAAAAGATGACGGAATATTGGCTTTTCCGTTAAGACGGTACTTTCAATGGTAGGATTTTATTTAATTTGAGAACCCGAATGAATGAATTGCATCCCAGACCGAGACTAACGCAGTATGAGGCATTAGAGGAATGGGAGATTGAGGCTTTCGAAAGAGAGAAACCCCGAATGGACAAAGGTCTGACCAAGTGGTACCCGAGGCTGAAACAAGAGACCAGGGATAAAAGGATGAAACAGTGGAGACAGAGCATGATTGTTGAGGGTCTGTTTCCCATGATGCCAGCATGTACCCCTTCTGCGGGAGAGAAAAGGACAGAAAAGAGTAAGCATTGGGGAGCTCCTGGGGAGTCAGACGATGAATTATTAGATGACATCTTTACGCGAAGTCCGCCCCCTTATAATGAGGGAGCCCGACCTTCCAGTACAGGAGAAAATCCCCAGCGTCCATCTATTAAGGAGGAGGACAGATCCCTAAGTAGGGGGGAAGGTTGTCAGATACCGCCCTATTTTGAGAATCCCGGACTCGCGGAAGTAAGAGATATATATCCTAGAGTGCCTGTGAGCCCGGAGGAAAAATATTCCAGCAAGGGAGCCTTTTTCCCCAGACCTCTTTATGAAAACGAAGAAAAACCATTAAATTCAGGAATGCCCTTTTTACAGCCTCCGTATGGGGAAGAGCGCAGGTCCTTTGGCACAGGAACTTTGTTCCCAAAACCAAATTATGGTGGAGGACCAAGTGAAACGCATCCTACTGCCCCGAGTTTTACCCCTCACCTGACCCCACAGATGATACCTGACCGAACATTAGGAAGAGTACTAGATGAAAGGGAGCAAGAGGCCCTAGCTAGACAGAGAACAGAAATAATTCAGAAAATCTCCCAGTTAAATAACAGTCCTGAAGCTTTGACTATTCCGGTAACAATCGGACCAGTGGTTCCGTTGTATGGGAATAATCAGGGAAGTCCAAACCCTCCAGTTATTAACCCAATCATGGCCCCACCAAGGCAAGAGCCCCTACTGATAGACGATCAGTCCAGTGAGTGCGAGTCCGAAGTTGTGTTCTTGGACCTGCCAAACAAACAGACCGGGAAGGGAGTGCAGAAGAGGCATAATCCTTTTATTGCGAAAGAAATTAAATTAGAATCAACGTCAGGTACTAGGAGTGTCTCTCTGGTAACTCCGGAAGAAATTGAAAATTGAAGTCGTGAATTAGAAAAACAGACTCCGCAAACGAAACCTTTAGACCTCTACAAACTGAGGGTAGAAATAGAGGAATTAATGGCAGGAAATGTGGGATTAGACAGATTAAATACCTACTCTGAAGAAGAGTTGTTGTTTATGTGTAAAAGCCTTACCAGAAGTACCAGAGTGCTCCACGAAAAGCTGACAGACACTGCAGCTAGTATGGGGGTAGATATTTCAAGATCCAAGCCCTTGCAAAAACCTTACAGAGCTGAATTCTCAGACAAAGATATAGACAACTTGAATGTGTCAGGGAAAAAGTTGCAGATTAAAGAGTTGCTAGCAATTTTGCAAAAATGGGGAGACGTGGAAAAATGGAAAAGCAGGTGGGCACGAAAGAAAGATGAGGCTCGATCCAGACAAACGACCCCTGAGTTCGCTTTGAGAGAAGTAGACAAGCCCGAACAGTTATGCCCCATGCGTGAAGTACCAGGTGGGAGGTATGTGCACGTTCCATGGTCCAGACAGGATATTGTGTCCTTTACTAACGATTTCCCGAAATTGCGCGAAAAGCCAGTTGACTGGTACCGGCAGGTGGAAAGGTTCGTAAAGGTGCAAAAATGCCTGTGGAAAGACCTGGATGGATTTTTCGATATCGTGGTCCCGGTAGATCTATGGACTGAGTGTAAAATAGCCATAGCCTGGCCTAGTGAGGAGTACCCGAGGGACTCTAACACAGGGGAGCCGTCGATTGAAGTGATGAAAAAATACGAACAAGTAATTCAGCATTTGAAAAATAAGGTGCCCGCAAAGGAAACTGATTGGACCAGGATAGATAGAACGACGCAGGAAAGAGACGAGACAGTGCACTCTTATTATGAAAGGCTGTTGCAGGTGTTTAAAACATACAGTGGTATAGATAACATCGAGATGAAGGATATGACGCATTTCATTTACAGGTTTGTAAACGGTTTAAGACCCGAAATTTGTCAGTGGATAAAGGATAATAAGATCTGTTGGCATACCAAAAAGGTAGATGAGGTCCTGCGGTACGCAAAGTACTGCGAGGACGAGATGGCAGAAAAGAAAAAGGCTCTCAAAGAGAAGGTCATGTGGGCTCAAGTGAAGCTCGCAGAACAGCAGGAAAAACAATTGAGTAACATGACCAAAAACACTCAGAACCAAGGTCCTGGGGGTGGGGGAGGAGGTAAGCCCCGGCCCAAAATGAGCAGAGAAGAGGCTATGAAGAAATGTCCCTGTCACCAGTGCGGAGAAATTGGACACTGGCGAAACGAGTGTCCTTATTTGCCTGACGATAACCCCAAAACACCTGATTTAACTCCACAGACGCAGAAAGAAAGACCAAGAAAGACTCAACCACAGGTAAAAACGATTCAGGTGCCCCGAGCTCCAAAGCAAGTATATAAGGGAAAATCCACAGAGGGTGATCAGGTAGAAGTATGGGAAAGCAATGAGAACAGAAATGCAGCAACTTCGCAGTATTTGTTAAATGATACCTTCCTTTGTGATGACCAGTACTGACGGGGCCTGAGAGGGGAGGACGAGGAGTGCGTACTTGGCGCCTCCTTGCCGGTAGACCAGTCCGGACCATACATTGAAGGAAAGGTTGACGGAAATGATGTCACTTTTCTGTTGGACACTGGCGCTACCCGTTCTACTGTGAGAACAGTGGACGTTCCAAACCTACCCCTCTCGGGAGAAGCCATCCAAGTAGTGGGTGTATCTAATCAATTGATTAGTACACCTGTTACCAAGCCCATGGAGATCTCAATCGGAAACTTTAAGGAAGTGCATAGATTTGTCGTTTGTGACACCAGTCCAGTGAACTTACTGGGACGTGATTTGCTGTGCAAAATGAACTGTACCATCTTTTGCACACCAAAGGGAGTTGAAATTCAGACCCCAGATGAAGATGGCATTTATAAATTAATGTTAATCAGACCTGACTCAGAGATTAAACAAATGACTATGCAGGATTTGCCCAAAGAACTCCAAGAAGCAGTGAAGCCAGAAGTATGGGACTTTACTGGGAAAGATGTAGGGTTAATGAAAAACGTGGACCCCATACAGATAGCAATCAAGGACAATGCAGTATACCCCAATACTAAACCCTACAGGATGAATGCAGAAGTGAAAGCAGGTGTCACTCTGGAAATACAGAAATTGCTAGAAGGAAACATCATACAGGAAGTAATGAGTAGCCCATGTAACTCACCGATTATGGGCATCAAGAAGCCTAGTGGCAAGTACAGAGTAGTGCAGGACCTACGCAAAGTCAACAAGATAGTGGTCCCCTGCTGCCCTATTGTCCCGAACCCAGCAGTGATTCTGTATCAGATTCCCTGGGATGCTGAGTGGTTCACTGTGATAGACCTATGTCATGCATTCTTTTCCATTCCCTTGCATCCAGATAGCAAATTTCTTTTCTCATTTGCCTTCAATGGTCACGTGTATGTCTGGAACAGGGTCCCTCAAGGGTACACAGAGAGCCCCTCTATCTTTAATCAGATCTTGAAAAAATGTTTGGAAACTTTAGTCTTACCTGGGAACTCTGTCCTAGTGCAATACATTGACGACCTCTTGGTGGCGTCTAAAAGTCATAGGGATTGTGTGATTGACACCATTGCCCTACTGAATCACCTGAGTAAGAAGGGACATAAAGTGGCCCCTGACAAATTACAGTTCTGTGCAAAATCAGTGAAATATCTGGGGCACCAGATAGAGAAAGGTGTCAGGAAAGTGACATCAGAAAGGGTGAGAATAATACAAAAGATGCAGTTACCCCGTACTCAGAAAGAGATCAGAATGTTCCTGGGAGTGATAGGATACTGCAGGCAATGGATTCTGGGGTTTGCAGTCCTAGCTAGGCCCTTGATAAAAATGACCAAGAGAGGAACACCGGATGTAGTACAATGGGATGATGAAAGCTTAACAGCCTTCACCAAACTACGAGATTGTCTGTGTACAGCCCCTGCGTTGGGAATGCCAGACTATACTCAGGAATTTGCCCTATTCTGTGACACTCGCGATAATTGCGCGTTGTCAGTCCTGACACAAGAACATGGCACTACCAGAAGGCCTGTGGCATATTTCTCTGCCACCCTGGATCCAGTGGCTGCTGGATTACCAGGATGTCTGAAAGCAGTAGCTGCTACCTGCGCAAGTTTAGAGCAGAGTGAGTCCATTGTCATGGGACATCCTGTAACTGTGTATGTTCCACATGGAGTGGTAATTTTACTGACCAGAACCAAATCTCAGTACCTCACCCCTAGTCGGCTGACTAAATACGAGAGGATTCTTGTGGGTGCTGCAAATGTAAACATTGTTAGGTGCAGTATTCTGAACCCCGCCACTTTGCTCCCCGATCCAATGGATATGCAAGAGGGGGTGGATGATGAGCATAATTGTATTGATTTAACAGAATTGAGCACCAAACCACGTCCAGACATTAAAGAAACACCATTGCCTGAGCATGACAAGGAATTATTTGTGGATGGTTCATGTCTAAGACATGAACAAGGAGGCCTGAGTGCTGCCTATGCGGTAGTCTCCTTAACAAAAATTGAAGAAGCAGGTTATCTATTTGACGTAAAGTCTGCACAAGTAGCCGAATTGATAGCTATGATAAAGGCTTGCAAAATTGGGAAAAACCTACGCATAACAGTGTATACTGACAGTCAGTACTGTTATGGGGTTGTGCATGACTTTGGCCAGTTGTGGCTACAGAGGGAGTTCCTGACTTCATGAGGTACCCCTATTCGAAATGGAAAAGTTGTTCAAGACCTTTTAGAGGCAATCCAGTTACCAAAGGAACTGGCAGTGGTAAAATGTGTTGCTCATAAGAAGGGCATGGACACTGTATCACTGGGAAATGATTTTGCTGATCGAGTGGCCCAATGGTGCGCCAGAGATCGATATATCATAAATCCAAAACGAGGGGGGCCCGGAACCAGCTGCCAACTTCAAGTGTTTGAAGAAGTGCCTACATGGGATGAAGTAAAAGAGTGGCAGCAGGCGGCACCTTGGCAAGAGAGAGAGAAGTGGAAGGAAGATGGGTGTAGACCAAGACGTGTGGATGGTGTCATCTTGGGCCCAACTGGTATGCCTGTGTTACCTAGACACTTACTTGGCACAATAGCGAGATTGATACATGAAGGATCACACATTGGTAGGGACGCCATGATTCTAGTGTTCCAACAGACTTGGTACAGTAAAAAGTTCAGGAAAGTAGCAGAGTCCCTCTGCCAGAGGTGCCTGCCATGTCAAAGGATGAACGCAGGCAAAAGAACTGCGGTGGAACTGGGAAAAATTGGGAGGTCCGGGGGTCCCTTTGTGAGAATACAAGTTGATTTCATCACCATGCCACGTTGTGAAGGGAAACGATATGTCCTTGTAATGGTCTGCCTATTTTCGAAGTGGGTGGAAGCTTTCCCTACGCCCCAAAATGACGCACTGACAGTAGCTAAGTGTTTATTAAAAGAACTGATACCTAGGTTCGGGGTTCCAGTCACTATTGAATCAGATAGAGGCCGACATTTTCAGAATGAGGTGATCGACGAACTCTGTAAGGCCTTTGGAATCACGCAAAAGCTTCACTGTGCGTACCGTCCAGAGGCTTCTGGAATAGTGGAACAAATAAATGGAACTATCAAAAACAGACTAGCAAAACTGTGTGATGCATCTGGTATGACCTGGGTGAAGGCCCTGCCCTTGGTCCTGATGGGACTCCGAAGTGTTCCTGACCGCAAGACAGGCCTAAGTCCCCATGAAATCCTGATGGGAAGAGTGATGAGACAAGCATGGGTACCAGGAAGCAAACTGTTGAGTATTACTGATGATTTGGTGCTTGAATACTGCAAGAGATTAGGTGACCAAGTGCGTTCTATCTCTCGCCAGGTCGGAGAAGACGCCATCCTCAATCCAACGACCCCTCTCCACAAACTGGTCCCGGGGGACTGGGTCAAGATAAAGAAGCATACCCGGAAGAGCTGCCTGGAGCCAAGGTGGGGAGAGAAGCGTCAGGTGATCCTGGTAACCACCACAGCAGTAAAGTGTGCAGGGGTTCCACATTGGATACACGCCAGCCACACCCAGAAGGTATTACCAGACGAAGAGCTTGATGAAGAAGGGCGCCCAGCAGAGGACTCTGCAGGAGCCAGACCAGAAGTAGCTGACGACGTACAGCCCAGTACCAGTCAAGCTGCGGGATCAGCAGACGTTGGCCCAGGAATAGTTGATAACGAACTACCAAGAGTCCAGCCTGCTGGAGAGGTCCAAGAAGCTGAGCCAGAAGTAGCTGAAGACGAGCTGCCGAGCATATGGCCAGAGGAGTGGATACCATTGATTGATCTTACCGAAGACCCCATCAGAACAAGTGAGCGACTTTGGGACGGTAGAGAGTGGACTAGAGAGGAAAAGCAAGGCACAGGCGAAGAACCTCAGGATCTTGAGATTCACATCAAAACTGAGGAAGGAGAAGGTCAGACAGGGACAGAACAAGTGATTGATACTCCTCCACTGACTCCTGATGTCGAGAAGGGACAGACTAGACATAGCGTAATAGTTCGAGCAGAAGAAAATCCAGAGATCGAAGTGCTTGAACAGGATCAGATAGGATTAGAAGAACGTGTTCAGGAAACAGAAACAGAGACATTTGAAAAACAAACGCAAGACTGTTCTGAACAAGGCCAGATTAGTAACCAGGCAGAAGAAATAGCTGCTAGCCCTGGAACTAGTCAGATAGAAGAGGGAGAAACTGAAGCAGAATTGCCACCGACTAACGAAAACAAGAGGACAAGAGAAGAAAACGAAGTCTCAGTGCCAACTAAAAGACTTAAGAAAAGAAAGCACATTGAGCCTGGATACATAAAGAAATTGAGACTGAGAATAAAAACAGTAGAAGAAAAACGTGCAGAAGAAAGGAGAAGTGCTCGCATAGCAGAACAACCAGAAGACACTTCCAAAAGAAGGAGTGATCGAATAAAAAGACAAAACAAAAAGTACAAGTCTCCTGAATGGACGCTCGTTTTGGAAGAATTTGAAGATCTTGATATAACTGACGAAAGCGACGGGGAACCAGTCCCTGTGTACTCTGCCGAAGAAGAAGACGAGCCACCGTGAATTTGCACAAAGTAAGCTACTGGTGTAAAGACACAAAGAGGGGTCGAGAAACTTCTTCTGAGCCAAAATGTCTGATTCAAACGTGAATGGTAGACCTAGTTGCAGTCGTTGCAAAACATGCTGCAAAGTATGTGTATGTAGTATAGTTATAGTGATATTACTCTGGATAGGACTAACAGTTTTCATTCCTTTTGCGGTGAGCAAAAATACTAATGTTGACCCTACTGAAAATGTAAATACTGAGACTGAAGAACTAACAAAACAAAGTGTAGCAATACATGAAAGAGCACTCAGACAAACAAAACGAGACCTAGAAGCATCAGATGGAGTAAAGAATAGAACGCATTTAAATGTTTTCGCAAACTTGTTAATACACTATGTAGAGACTATGGAAATTGAAGATTGCTATGTCTGCATGAAGCTACCTACCTCTGTGGCTGAAGGCGTGACATACCATCACCTGCCCCTGACCTATGGAATTTCCTGTAGCATTTTAGCTAGCTTATTTTACAAAAGAGGACCGTTACAGTACTATTACTCAAACAATGACGTGATATTTTCTGAACTCCCTATACGTGGGAACTTGAATCCTGTACATACTAAAAGTGACGTTACTCGCTATATGGGCGAATACTTCCTGACTATAGGTAATATAGACATAGGTGACGCACACAGAGATAACTTGACTTGTTCTTTGCGTGAGCAGGAAAAGATGTTCCTGAACATGGCAGAGAAAAGGAGGATAAAAATAAAAAGAAAGGCAGATGACGAAACACAGAAAAGGCCAAAATGGGCTGAGAACATGGAAGGCACCTCAAATGGTGGAGCGGGTCCTGCTCTGTTGCTGGATTTTGAAAAGAAAGGAAAGTTATGTCTTCACCGAGAGAAGACTAGCTATTATAATAACATTTTCATTGGTTCCAGTGAATGCGAACATAATTACAAGGTAATTGGAGGTTGGGGTTTCAAAAATGGGTCAGAGCCTGTGTTTCCTGGAATC
Organism: Lissotriton helveticus; assembly: GCF_964261635.1. Taxonomy (NCBI): domain Eukaryota; kingdom Metazoa; phylum Chordata; class Amphibia; order Caudata; family Salamandridae; genus Lissotriton; species Lissotriton helveticus. The sequence continues at coordinate 1,916,460,706 of NC_136065.1, forward strand.
TATTATATATGTGGAGACAAGGCTTATTTCAAATTGCCGGATCACTGGTATGGAAGCTGCTACTTTGGCATTGTCTTCCCGAAAATATACCATGTGAACAAAGTTGCTGGAAGCAGTGAAAATACTAATGGCTTAGTGCGTAGTAAAAGAGAAAGCATAGGTGAAATAATGGGTAGTATTTTCAGTGCACTGATACCTGGAGTGGGAGTGGTTCTGAACACTCACAGAATTTGCAAATTGTCCACCATAGTGGATGTGTTGTCTACTGACACAGCTCATGGATTTCTGCTGGTCAATACCGAAATGGTTGCGATCAGATCAATGGTTTTACAGAACAGACTTGCTCTTGACACCTTATTAGCGAAAGAGGGCGGAGTCTGCCGGATGTTGAAGGCGCAACATTGTTGCACTTATATTCCGGACAAAAGTGTACAGCTCAAAAGATACGTGAAAGACATTACTAATTTGGAAAAGGAACTCAAACCACTCGAGGTTGACAGTGCCTGGAAGAGACTGGTAGATGGTCTCTCAAATGTAGGTCATTGGTTTGCTAGCTTAGGTAAAAGCTTATTGTTTAAGGTACTGATGCCAATTGGAATTATAGGGCTTATCCTATTCTTCATATTTGTCTGTTGCAAATGCCGTAAGCACACCAGAAAACATCAAGTGAATGCGAGAGGAGTGAAACGAAGTGTGGATGAGCTTGAGTTGGAGGAAATGAATAATCAGATATACAAAAGGGTGAAGAATTCTCACCCTACCAAAAATGAAAGAGAGAAAATGAATCGTTTGCTGGAAGAGATAGAGCTGTATAAGGTGTGAAAAGTTGGCATCTGGTTCCATCTATTTTGTGATGATAGTAAATATCATCAAAGAGGGGATTGATGAAGCAAAGCTTCGCATTTGCGACTTGCTTTTGTCATGAACCTCGCTCATGTGTAACCAAGTAATAATTTGTACGTCTTACTAACCTTTATTTCATGTTTGAAACGAAAATGAATGAAGCTTGCATATGTGTATTTCTAATACGATTAATTCGAGTCAATAAAATGGCCGCTGCTTTGTAATAGCTTCTGCGCATGCGTCAGTCACACTCACGTGTCCTGACGTGTTTGCAGGTTTGGAGGGAAATAGTTGCGCATGCGTAATACATAGCTTTGGCAATAACGTGGTACTGCTCGTGCCATTGCTCTTGTGCCTGTGTATATGTAGCTAACAGTTAGACTGCATAAGTATATTTTATAGTGATAAGTTGAAAGTACAAAACCAATGATGTGTTTTCATATCGTTATTTCTATGTATTAATTTGTTCTCGCTTACTTTTCATGTACCGCGGGAAATGGGGGTCTGACTGAGCCGAAAGCCATCTTGGAGGTCCTTACTGCGCAGGACCGTCCGCCTGGGGAGAAGTCAACCTTGGCTGGTGGAACTCAGCCAGCTGGCAGGGATGGGCAAGATGCTCCTGAGAAACTGACCTGCGAACTCAGCAGGACGGAGTCATGTGTCCCCATTCTGAAACAATGTAAACTTGCCATTGTATTTCCCTGGACTTTCTCATGAGAACCCCAATCTCGCTAGGCGGTACCCAGAGATGCAAAGTAGGCATCGAAATAGTGTGTTCTGATTGGTGTGTTACCCAAATCCTATCTTAGGCCCAATCCAAATTGAGGGATTCTGACACTTTGCAACATTGGGGGGTGGTACACCGTCCCCAAACTGTATATCTACCCTGGGTTCACCTAGGGAAATTGTCCGACTTGTCTGGTTTAGCTGACCTGTCACTGACCCAACGCACTCAATAGGTGACTGAAGACACAGAGCACTGCGGAGTACTCTGTCCGAAATTGACCATAGACTAAGGTTCTACTGAACCTTAAAGTGCTGGCGAAGCACTTTGCTGGGAGTTCGCTGACCCAATCGGGGTCTTGATCGATAGCTGCAGAGAGGGTGGAGCGCAGGCGTTGCTTCCAAACTGCGGGTGCGGTCCTGTCCTGAGGGGTTTCCTGTCCTGAGGTCCTGTCCTGATTCCTAATCTGAGGGTTTCCTGTCCTGTCCTGGGTGTCCCTTCTGCACCTGCTGTCCATTGAGGGGTATCCTTCCTTGAGGGTTTCCTGTCCTTAACTGACCCGTGGCCAGGGTTTGGTTTCCACACCAGTCTAGGTAAATATTGCTCTAAGTTCTTTAAACTTGCACCTTTCTATTTTTCTGTCTTTTGCTTTAATAAAGACACACCTTTGCATATGTTGATTTTTCCATGCTTTTGCCGTAATTATTGAAACGTAAAGACATTGCATATTTTCATAACGTGTTTCCATGTTACCCTACCTGTTAGAAATCATATTTTGCATTGCAGTTTGTCACTTTCTGATATGGTCTAGAACGGCCTTTCTTAAACTGTCCAAAGAACTTTTGCCCTAAATGTATAGCGTTTCTTGTTGCATCTCATATTAGCATTTCCATGATTACCCTGACTTTATTTCTCTATAGTTATGTACTTTTCATTATCTTGATTATTGATTGCCTTATTCTTGTAAATCTAATGCTTACTGAGAACGAACTTTAGATAAAGAGTTTAAAACTTCCAGTTGTCCGTGGTCATTTTACAACAGTATTGAATGTCATTTTGAGTGGTATTTTGCTGCCTTTCCTTTACAGCTAGCTCCCTGATCCATTGTGGTCATAGGTACCCGTGTCGGTGGATGGTAAGTCGGGTACGCTGAGTAATAACAGTAGGGAATTCACACAAATTGGTAGCAGCCCGTGAAGTCACCCGGTCAATGTATATGGTGAATTGAAATATATGGGCCCGAAGCCGGAAGCGGCGAAATTATTGGTTGGGTGACCTCGCGCGCTCTATCAGGAGGAACCGGACACGAGTCCTCCAATCGGGAATCCCTATTACAACCAAGACAAAACAAATTTCCAAGTCTGCTAAAACCAGGCATCTTCGCTCTCTAGTCTAGCTTCAAACTTCAAAGGATTATTGAATACGATAGTCTCGTGAATACACGAATCCCTCGGCTTTGGTACTTGCAAGTTCCAAAACAAAGATCCCAAGGGGATACCCAAACTAAGAACCAAACTAAGGACTGGGAGACGCTCCACTCATACTTAACTGAGGTATCGATGATGTCACCAGAAGACTCGTCTATCGTCTCGCTCTACAAATCATCAAAGGGTCCAAGACAGGGCGATAGTCAGGGCAGCAGTCCTTCGTAGCCGTTGGAAAGCGGGGAACCTCGCAGCAAAGACTTTCAGACCACGACGACATACAGGGGTCGATGAAGTGGTTGGCCTTCCTCCAGAATTTCACACGAAGCTCCTCACGAACCTCTGGCTTGGACCGGTACCGCTGAAATCGCCCCACGTTGGGCGCCAAATGAAGTACTGGGTTTTTAAGAACCCAGCGGTGCCAGGGAACACACCCAAAGACTTCGAGTTCTCCTGTCTCAGACTACAGAAACACAGAGTCTTCTTGGTGAAGTCAAAGATCGAATTTATTGGCTGCAGCCAGTAACAGGTATCCTAGAAGTACAACACGGTGTATATTCTCAGGAGACTGCTCAAACTTACAAAGCCAGCCATCCCGTTTATACAAAATATTATGCTTCAGGCAAACATTCCTTATTTACAGTTGACCATTCACATATTTTCACGACAAAGAAAAAGCAGAATCATGATGACAAGCCCATATTTCAGTTTGTCCAGCCCACAATCAATTACCCGGCAAGGCCCAACATTTTTCATCAGATATCGGACGGACCCCTAATAAAAATGGGCACCTCCTCCTCGTAAAGCAGGTCATAAAGAAAGGAACAGAGACAGGGATGTGTAAGATTAGACATGGTTGTGTATAATAAAGGGTTTATGGCATGCTGTGCCTTGATCCCTAATCTCGATCGGCCACTGGGAAAGAAACTGGTAGAACAGGTTTGGCTTCGGGCAGTGGAGTCAGCTTGCCTAGGTCACACAAAAGTCAACAAAGGTGTACGTGTCCCTAAGACTCGTTTTGGCCTTAGTCATCGGCCTATGTGAGGGCAACCACAAAATGGCTGCCATGCACAAAATGGAACCCGGGGGTTCAGGATGGAATCTCCGATTTCAGGGTGATCTTGTCACTCGAACACGCCGGAAATACTCGTATATAGTATACTCGTCATTTTCGGTCTGCTGATACCAAATTCGTCATGCTACGAACATGTTTATGACATGGGTCCAGAATCCACGGAACCACAATACCAAAATGAGTAAGTGCCTTCTGTGAATACAAAAATGAGTAAGTGCCTTCTCTGAATACCAAAATGGTAGTACGTTTAGGATTTTGTCTTAAGTTAGTTCTGTGAACCGGGCCCAATGTTTCAAACATCCTTTTTATCTTCCTGTCTATTAAAATGAATAAACTACCTAAACGTAATATATTCCTCTTTAGATGTGTGATTAGCACAAGTGATTCAAAATCTTAACATAAACATTTCACAAACCCCTTCACAGAGGACTTTTCTTATATATGCCAATAAAAACTCCCTTTCTTACATTTTAACTTACACAGTCAGATCCTTACTTGGTTACCTTTATTCAGTTCCATAATAGGTTCCTGTAAGAAAGTGGATCATTTAAATGGAGTTGATGACTACCCACTTCAAGAAATAATTATAACCCTTGGTAGGGTGAAGCTGCACAATGACTAAAAATATCTGAGTTCAATCTCATGGTAGCAGTGGCTTAGAGCAGACAGTTTTTTAACATTAGGGCAATGTGTAAAGTATGTAAGTAAGCAGTACTCAAACATCAAAATGAAAAACAATAAATATTCCAAACCAAATTTTAAAAACAGAGGAAAGTATAATAAACAAAATTGCACACAATATGATATAAATTCAATAAGGGGAACCAGAGATATTAATTTCAAGGTTTTAAATAGAAATAGCACTTAAAAGCACGTAGCACCAATGATAGTTAATGGTCAAAGTAAGCCAACTGCGATGGAGTGCAGGTCTCATTTACCGCAGGTGTGTCCTGGTCAAAGATTTTATCTGGTGATTTAGTGCCCTTTTTATATCTTGGCCGTAAGCATATTCAGTCGCAACCGTATGCTTACCGCCAAGATAATGGTTTAGATGCAGGTGGCCATAGGTTTAATAGTGGTGGAGACTACTCCGTCTCCGCCGTGATTAACCCCTCTGATGGCCATGTGGTTGTTGGAAGCAGACCTGCAATTCCTCCTACTGATTTAGATGGGCAGAATTATAGATCGGTTTTCACTGCCTGTCACCGCCAGGAACACTCTGGCGGTTAGGGGTAGTGAGAACTGCTAAATGCAGCCCTAGCCATGGTAGAGGACTCACATGGCAAGGGGGAACAGAGGGGCATATTACCAAGCTATAGTGATAATTATCGCTAAGCTTGGTTAGCCGGCAAAAAAATATCGCCGAGCTTCGCCTATTTTTATCGCTTAGGAGCCTTGATATTATCGCGATTATTTCCAAAAGTTGGTAATAGGGGATGGCGATGTTAGCGACTGTTTCCAGTCGCTAACATCTTGGCACGCCCACTTTGTATGTCATTAGCGATAATTATCGCTGACATTCAAAGTGGGCCCCTAAATGCCTGCTATCGCCTATTAGCTGTCGCTAACTGGTGTTAGCGACAGCTAGGTAATAGGGCGATAAAATTATCGCCGCTTTAGCGGGAAAAATTCCCGCTAAAGCGGCGATAAGGCCCTTGGTAATATGCACCATTGTTTTTTTTAATTGTTGGAATTTTATTTTTGAAAATAAAAAAAGAAATGTGTCAGGTTGATGGAGCCCTGTACCAAACAGCAAACTGTATTGACATTAACTGCTGTTACAGTGGTTCCTGGTAATGCTTCATAAATGACCACCAGCTTGGCAGTAAATTTAGGGCAGTCTACTCACGAGGGTAACAGAGAAATTTACTCCATCGGCCTAGCACAACAATGATCCACCCACCAGAAAATACATCTTCTCTTAGTCTTTTAAACTGCAATCAACCACCCCATCCATTTCTAAGGCCTCCAGGACTTCAGGGTACCCATTTATAGACTCATAGGGTGTCAGGCAGAGATAGTCAGGAGGGTCCAGTCCAGTTGTGCATGGTCAGCTGGGTACTTCCAGCTAAAGGCCTCTTGCAGCTTATTGCCTCGCAGTAGCCACAAAGGCTACAGTTGACCCTTGGAGTGCATTTCTTTGTCTTGGGTACAAGAGGGAGCAGCTCAACTCTTTTCAGAGCTCCTCTTGAGCTACAGACACCAGGTCAGTCATCTTTTGCTGGCGCATAAAGTGTTCTCTAGAAAGTGCCTCGTGATGCACCTTTAATGCCTGGCACTATCTAGACAGTGGGGGTAACTTCTTGCCCTCCCTAACAAATGGGGTAAAAATTCCAGGAGCTGAGCCTACCCACTTTTTCAGTGGCTCCTGTCTGACTTACTATAAAGAGGCCCAAAACGTTCAAGGCAGTGCAAGTCTTCAGCCAAACTAAACTTGGATTCTGTAGTCTGAGGCTGGTGATGTGGGTAGGAAGTGTCCTATGTTAATTCTAGTGTCCACCTACATCTAACAATATAATCATTTTAGAAGCAAGCACTGTACTCACAACAAACCAAGAGAAAAAAGTCTGGAAGGACAAAAGCAGGGCCCTTCAGCAACTAGAAAGGTGATAAATGAGAATTGCCTGTTTTTCTCCCTTTCAAACGTGACCCAAGAATTACCTGTGGCTCCATAGATCTGTCAAGCAGGATGTGACACCATGCTCTCATTCTGCATTTTCTGTTGAACTCAGGTGAGTCATCTCTGTCAGTTAAGGTGAGCCTACTGCTTGCTCCTGGGGTGCATTTCCAACCTTCTTCACACATATTCAAGGCTACTCACTGGCTGAGAGAAGACACAGGCTTATGCTAATTTTCCTTCTGATAGTTCAAGTAGGTAGAAGGTAACTTTCTAAAAGTTACTTTTCCCAAACATTTATTAAAAATCTGACTTCACTATTGAAGTTAATTTTTAATAACAATTATCAATAGTTGTTCAATTATTAATCTAGCAGGCCTAATTCAAGAGTTCCAGTATTAGTAACTAATATCGCTCCCCAGTGTTTCTATGTGTGCTTATATAGGAGGGATCCATTAATATTCAAAATGCGTAATTTTAAGAGGCCCGACTGCATATTTTAAACTGACACCGTTAGGCTACACAGGGCAGGCCTGAGCAGTGTCCGCCCTGCCATTTCAGCACAATAGTGGCACAATAGATTCCTGCACCCAGTACTGGCATTTAATTTGCCATCCCTGTGTACACTTTGTAAACCATATACTAGGATGTTATTGATTAGCTAAATATACCAGTTAGGAGTATGCCAATTCAACCATGTTTAAAGGGAGAACACAGACACTTTACTACTGGCTAATAAGGGTAAAGTGAACAGAGCTCCAAAGCCAACAAAATATAGGGTCTAGCAAAAGGTGAACAACCCAGAGTGACCACACAGAAAAGGCAGATTTTCTACAAATCACTTTATTGCAGTTTCACTAGAAACAACAGAGCCTTGCTTGGTTACCCTTTAACTAGTCTGGTTTGAGTCTCACTAGCTCACTCTTACATCTGTCCTAGCAGAACTTACCTTTCTTACCTGTTTTCACCACCCCAGTCAAAAATCCATCTTATTAGAGCCACACTCGCTTACCTTTCTACCCATCCTCCTCTACACACTTATTTAACTTCCTTCTCTTTCTCAACCCTATTCTACCTGTCCCTTTAATCAGTCAAAGCAAAATCAATCTGATACATTTCTTGGTGAACCCTTCTTGTACTTCATCTGATCCTTTGCTTTGTCCTCCATTAAATACTGTATGTCCACCCCTGCTTACATTAATACAGTTATCTGGTATCTTTGACGATTTTCTATTCATTAGCACCTTCATCTCCTCATCAAAAAACGTCACCGTCATCTCCCGGTTTACCTACCTTTAATCTTCTTGTATTTCATACTTCAGACACCATTCAATATGGCTTGAAGCATGCTTTGGTGTTTTTAACAAATTCTCTATCCTGATGCACAGATCATTAGTACGCCTCCAGTTTTTACCTGCTTGCTCAAGCCATTTCTATTTACATACCAATGGTCCCATACTAGTAACACAGCTGTTGCCAAATAACTGAACAAATGTCCTTTCTTTTCCTTGAAACCTTCTGCTACAATGCTGTCTCTTTGTATATTAGGACTATCACCTAATCCTCACTTATCAAAAGACTGCTCAAAAAGAATCTCCTCCTCCACACAAATGCAAAACAGTGACAGATAACACCACACTTTACCAACATTTATAGAACCACCAACAAAAAATCCAAGTGACCCCACTACGCACAAGAAATCCTGGAAGATACATGATCAAACAAAGTGCTCTTTGTAGAGGTTAATGAAATCTGCAACCCCACTAGTACTTAAATATCAATATGCTTAGGACCTCAGTTATACCCTTGTACGCAACGTCATCAAGAAAGCCAGTAACCTTGAAGTGTACTTTCACACAACCATGCAACACCCTCCCAGGACCCGTCACCAAATTGGGCCTCAATTAACCCTCCGATCATACTGTGCTCCTTATAAACATACTAACACATAAAGAAAGCACCAACCTAATTAAAGCCAGAAGCATGGATGGTGTACAGATGGCCCTTGCTGGCCAAACATTATCAAATCATACTATAGTCCTCTGCTGCTATGGAGAGATCATCAGTTCCTTCCTATTAATCGTTGAATTCTAAGTGAACTAAAACATTATATAATAAACCTAGTGTAAAACTCAAAACAGCTGACCTAGCTGATGACATACCAATAACTCATGGACCCTTCCGTGGTAAACTCACTGAAAAGACAATCTTTTCCCAGGTGACACTATTCATCCAACGAAACAACCCACTGGCAAACGGACACAATGGATTCAAACTGGGAAGACACGTGGACACAGCACTATTTTCCATCTGGGCTGTCCTTACCTCTGTGAGGGTGCCACTCTACTTGGCTTGCATTCAGCTTTTCATACAGATGTCCACAAACTAAATTACTTGTTTAAAGGCGGCATGAAAAACACTTCAGTCAATAGCTATTCAACCTAAACAAACAGGCCTATATAACATCTGCCCTGAAAGCACTACACTGGTTGCCAGTGGGTAGAAGAGTACCTTAAAATCATATTCTGTGGCACATTGAGTAATTCATGGACTGGGATCTAGCTTTCTACAAATAAACGTCAGACTATACAAAGGAGAAACCTCAGATCAGGAATGACTATAGCTGATAACTAAAAACTTAGGAGGAAGCTGTATCTCAGTACAGACACGAACACTATGAGATAAACTGGCAAAGAAAATCAGATCTTCAAAAATCCTTTTTATAGAGAGGAGTCTAAAAGTGTTGGTTTTTCCCATAACCTAGACTTGAGTACCTCTAATGCCACAGCCCTGACTGGTTTGTATATAATGCAGGGGCGTAACGGATACCCCCGCAGCCCCCGCGGTGCAGGGGGACCCCACTCTTCTATTTATGAAGGGGGGCCCCCTCAGCTTGTTCGGCCGGGGTGTGTGTCAGACACAGTGTCTCATGTAAAGCAGACGAAGTTTGCAGCCTGCTTTGAGCTGCTCTGCATGTCACGGGCTAACTCAGAAGTGAAGAGGAAAAAAAATAACTTTCTTTCTCTTTCACTCTGAGCCTGCCGTGCCCCTTAGAAGAGCAGACCCCCCCCCACCCTCCCTCCCCCACTCCTCCTCACAGAAAGCGTCTTCCACTGCTTGTCAAAGAGGGGAAGAGGCTGCACAGACCTTATTAGCAGGGGTGTAACAAACGCCCCCCCCCCCCACAGTGCAATCTTCAGGATATGAAGGGGGGGCCCCCTGAGCTCCTCGCAGTGGCGTAACGAAAGTTGAGCCCCCCCCCCTGCAAAGTACACGGAGGGGGCTCCCTACCCAGGCCACCACTAACCACTTTTGCAGAGGAGGCCCCCTGGAGCTTGAGGGCCCACCCTGCACCGAGGGGGCTGCGGGGGCTTATCTTACACCACTGTGAAGATGCCAAAAATGCCTTTTATTTCAGTTATGGAGCTCTCTCATTAGAAAAACAACAGACCTGCAACTTCGTGCCATTAGACATCCACTTTAACACCAGGTAAAAAAACAGAACAAGTTCATTTTGCACTGACATAGCAACAATAACTAGCCCATAGTAAGTTTATTCTATTTTGGCCACAGCACAAAAATAGAAAAACTTTCTCATGTGCCCCGGCGGCGAGGTCTGTGGGGCTGGCAGGTTTCTGTGCCTGGGGAGGTCTGTGGGGCTGGCAGGTTTCTCTGCCTGGGGAGGTCTGTGGGGCTGGCAGGTTTCTCTGCCTGGGGAGATCTGTGAGTCTGGCATGTTTCTGTGCCCGGGGAGGTCTGTGGGTCTGGCAGGTTTCTCTGCCTGAGGAGGTCTGTGTGGGTGGCAGGTTTCTCTGCCTGGTGAGGTCTGTGGGACTGGCAGGTTTCTCTACCTGGGGAGGTCTGTGGCGTTGGCAGGTTTCTCTTCTTGGAGAGGTCTGTGGGACTGGGAGGTTTCTCTGCCTGTGGAGGTCTGTGGGACTGGCAGGTTTCTGTGCTTGGGGAGCCTGTGGGGCTGGCAGGTTTCTCACCCTGGAGATGCCTGTGGGGGTGGCAGATTCTGTGCCTGTGGAGGTCTGTGGGACTGGCAGGTGTCTGTGCTTGCGTAGGTCTGTGGGACTGGCAGGTTTCTGTGCCTTGGGAGGTCTGTGGGACTGGCAGGTTTCTGTGCCCTAGGAGGTCTGTGGGACTGGCAGGATTCTGTGCCCTAGGAGGTCTGTTGGGCTAACAGGTTTCCGTGTCTGGGGAGGTCTGAGACTGGCGGGATTCTCTGTCTGGAGAGGTCTGTGGGGCTGGCAGGCTTCTCTGCCTGGGGAGGTCTGTGGGACTGGCAGGTTTCTCTGCCTGGGGAGGTCTGTGGGACTGGCAGGTTTCTCTGCCTGTGGAGTTCTGTGGGGATGGCAGGATTCTTTGCTTGGGGAGGCCAATAGCACTGAAAAGTTTCTGTGCTTGGGGAGGTCTGTGGGGCTGGCAGATTTCTGTGCCCGGGGAGGTCTGTGGGGCTGGCAGGTTTCTGTGCCCGGGGAGGTCTGCGGGGCTGGCAGGTTTCTGTGCCCGGGGAGGTCTGCGGGGCTGGCAGGTTTCTGTGCCCGGGGAGGTCTGTGGGGCTGGCAGGTTGCTGTGCCCGGGGAGGTCTGTGGGGCTGGCAGGTTTCTGTGCCCGGGGAGGTCTGCGGGGCTGGCAGGTTTCTGTGCCCGGGGAGGTCTGTGGGGCTGGCAGGTTGCTGTGCCTCTGGAGGTCTCTGGGGCTGGCTGGATTCTCTGCCTTGGGAGGTCTGTGAGTCTGGCATGTTGCTGTGCCCGGGGAAGTCTGTCGGACTGGCAGGTTTCTCTGCCTGGAGTGGTATGTGGGGATGGCAGGTTTCTGTGACTGTGTAGTTCTATGTGAATGGCAGGTTTCTGTCTGTGCTTGGGGAGGCCTGTAGCACTGGCAGGTTTCTGTGCTTGGGGAGGTCTGTGGGGCTGGCAGATTTCTGTGCCCGGGGAGGTCTGTGGGGCTTGCAGGTTTCTCTGCCTGGGGAGATCTGAGGGGATGGCAGGTTTCTCTGCCTGGGGAGATCTGAGGGGATGGCAGGTTTCTCTGCCTGGGGAGATCTGAGGGGATGGCAGGTTTCTCTGCCTGGGGAGATCTGAGGGGATGGCAGGTTTCTCTGCCTGGGGAGATCTGAGGGGATGGCAGGTTTCTCTGCCTGGGGAGATCTGAGGGGATGGCAGGTTTCTGTGTAGGTCTGTGGGACTGGCAGGATTCTGTGCCCAGAGAGGTCTGTGGGGCTAGCAGGTTTCTCTGCCTGGAGTGGTCTGTGGGGATGGCAGGTTTCTGTGACTGTGTAGTTCTATGTGAATGGCAGGTTTCTGTGCTACGGGAGGCCTGTAGCACTGGCAGGTTTCTGTGCTTGGGGAGGTCTGTGGGGCTGGCAGGTTTCTGTGCTTGGGGAGGTCTGTGGGTCTGGCAGGTTTCTGTGCCTGGGGAGGTCTGTGGGGCGGCATGTTTCTGTGCCCGGAGAGGTCTGTGGGACTGGCTGGTTTCTGTGCCAGGAGAGGCCAGTTTTGACGGGAAGTGGGTACCACATTGCCTTGACAAAGTCGGGCGAAACCGGGAAACTTCTCCCAAAGTCACAGACGAAGGTGTAAATTCATAGGTGAAGGGTACATTTTCTTGCACCCACAAACTGCAATGACGATTTATGTGTGTTCTGTAAAATCCGCAAATCAACATAAATCGCAGGTGAAACTAATGACACGCACTTTTAATCTTTAATGTGTAACATAACCCCTCCCCCCTCTTTTCCAAACAACCTTCATGTACCAAAGGCACCTTTCTTTTACTAAATCCCTTAACTCTAAACTGGAGACCATACGCAAACAAGTTGTCGCAATGAATTTTGGGTGGGGTGCACTTGTCTGCAGGGGTTGGCATAGACTGGGGGGACAGACTCATCTACGCGGGCAGTAGAAGACAGGGCAAACAAGGCTAGCCAGAGAAATAATTAATTTATGGCCAGCAGTCACCGTAGCACGTTACCTCTCAATTGTCTCCACTCTGGCCTCTGGGATGCCTCCTCGCTTCACCAGTCAGCAATGCGCATGACAATTGGTCACCAGCCCCACCCTGAGGCTGAAGAGTAAGACCGCGCAGACGCGGCGGCGGAGACATCTGCACGCTGCGCAGTGTGCAACATTACAACTTTATTTTATTTTACCATTTAAGTTATGAAGGAAAGCCTAGAGTGAGCGTAAGTTACATAACCTACCTATCCTAATTCATTACCTAACCCAGATGGTCACGGATGTGTAGTGCTTGCTGGCATCGCTGAGGGGGGCCCTGGAGCGCAGCTTCCCCCCCCCCCAGGGGCTGCAGGGACCTGTGTTATGCCCATGGGGCCTGTATCACGCCCCTGCTTATAATTCCACACCACACAATTCAACTATAAACGATTTAACCCTGCAACATTTCATACCAAATAATTACAATCTTAAAAATACACATATTTCCACTTCACTCCATACCACATAATTCCACATCACAGAATAACATTCCACATAACTTAATACCACTCCCTACCACATAATTATAGTCCACACAACTCAACTACACATAATTCCACGTCAACCTATATAATTACACTTCACACAACATATTTACACTCAACTCTAAAACACATATTTAACCTCCAAAAAATACAATTCTGCAACATGTTGCATAATTCCACTCCGCATAATTATACACCACACCATGCCACATAATTCCATACGTCACACAATTCTACAATTCATCCCCACACAGTTTATCACACAGCATAACACTCCACATAATATCACTCAGCTCCACATAATTATCCTCCACATAGTTATGCTCTACTCCATACGGCATACATACACTCCACATAAATCCAGTCTATGCCACGTAGCAACACTGCACATAGCTACACTTCCCACCATGCCTCATAATACCACTCAACATAATTTCACTCAACACCGTAACTTCCACGTCACATAATTCAACCCTACACATTTCCATTCCACACCACATAATTCACAAAATACTACATCATTCAGACTAACGCCACAAATGCACAACACACCACATACATCCAATCTACACCACAAAATTCCACATCATGCTACAATATTTAACAGCACACCACATAAGTAAACTCCACTACATACCACTCCACAACACAAAATACCATTCCAGATAATCCCACTCCAAGACACACAATCCCACTCCACTCAATACCACATAATTACACTGCACACCAGGCCACATTATTTCACTACACAGATCCAATCCACGTAACACAATTCCACAACCAACAATTTCAATCCAAACCATATATGTCCACTTGGCACCACACACATTCCCTCCACTCCAAACAGAAAACGCATAGGTAAAATACATTGTCCATTACAACATCAATAGCTCTAACTCTCACCTTCCAATGCATCCCCGCGGATCCTGTTTCTGGAGCTGCAAACTTTCTGGCTGAAGCCAGCTCAGTGCTGCCTCAGAGGAGCAGTGCTCTGTGGTGAATGCTGTCTCTGGGGCCCCCACCTCAATCCTTGTCCTCTTCTTTCTCAGAACTGTGCCCTGTGGAGAATGCTGTATCTGGGGCCCCCACCCTTGTCCTCATCCGGCCTTCTCATATGAGCATTGCCCTTGAGAATGCTGTCTCTGGGGCCCCCACCCTCATCCTTTTGGGCCTGGCTAGTTGCTCTGACTGAAGAAAAACAATGTAACTTGTTACATCGTTTCTCTTCAGTCCTGGGTCAGTGAGAGGCTCAGAGCAGGCACACTGGCTGCAGACACTGCAGCTACCTCAGCTGCCTTACAGCATTCCGTCCACAGAACCCCCCAGGCAGAGAAGCCTGCCAGTCCCACAGACCTCCCCAGGCAGAGAAACCTGCCACTTCCACCGACCACCCCGGGCAGAGAAACCTGCCAGTCCCACAGACCCCCCCGGCAGAGAATCCTGCCAGTCTCACAGACCTCCCCAGGCACGGAAACCTGTTAGCCCAACAGACCTCCTAGGGCACAGAATCCTGCCAGTCCCACAGACCTCCTAGGGCACAGAAACCTGCCAGTCCCACAGACCTCCTAGGGCACAGAAACCTGCCAGACCCACAGACCTCCTAGGGCACAGAAACCTGCCAGTCCCACAGACCTCCCAATGCACAGAAACCTGCCAGCCCCACAGGACTCCCCAGGCAGAGAAAGCTGCCAGTCCCACAGACCCCCCCCCGGCAGAGAAACCGGACAGTCCCACAGACCTCCCCAGGCAGAGAAACCTGCCAGTCTCGCAGACCTCCCCAGACACGGAAACCTGTTAGCCCAACAGACCTCCTAGGGCACAGAATCCTGCCAGTCCCTCAGACCTCCTAGGGCACAGAAACCTGCCAGTCCCACAGACCTCCTAGGGCACAGAAACCTGCCAGACCCACAGACCTCCACAGGCACAGAAACCTGCCACCCCCACGGACCTCCCCAGGCAGAGAAACCTACCAGCCCCACAGACCTCTCCAAGAAGAGAAACCTCCCAGACCCACAGACCTCTCCAAGAAGAGAAACCTGCCAAGGCCACAGACCTCCCCAGGTAGAGAAACCTGCCAGTCCCACAGACCTCCTCAGGCAGAGAAACCTGCCACCCCCACAGACCTCCTCAGGCAGAGACACCTGCCAGCCCCACAGACCTCGCCGCCGGGGCACATGAGAAAGTTTTTCTATTTTTGTGCTGTGGCCAAAATAGAATAAGCTTACTATGGGCTAGTTATTGTTGCTATGTCAGTGCAAAATACATTTGTTCTGTTTTTTAACCTGGTGTTAAAGTGGATGTTTTATGGCACGAAGTTGTAGGTCTGTTGTTTTTCTAATGAGAGAGCTCCATAACTGAAATAAAAGGGATTTTTGGCATCTTCACAGTGGTGTAAGATAAGCCCCCGCAGCCCCCTTGGTGCAGGGTGGGCCCTCAAGCTCCAGGGGGCCTCCTCTGCAAAAGTGGTTAGTGGTGGCCTGGGTAGGGAGCCCCCTCCGTGTACTTTGCAGGGGGGCCCCCTCAACTTTCGTTACGCCACTGATATAATGCACATGACTGCATGAAGTTTGGAGCACAGTCTCTGGACATCAGGCATGACTCCTGTACTCAGTACTTACTGCTGGCAACACTCTTATCTTATCCTCCTCCCTACGATCACAATCATTGAGCCTTGGCCTGCAAAGTACTCTGATACCTTGACAAGAAGTAGAAATACAATACAATGGAAAGCATGTTTTGTTGTCTACTACCAGCCTGTATCTTGTACACTGTCATAGTTTATGCTAATGCTCCGCATTTAAAGTATTTGTAGAGCACAAAGCTAGCAAAACAGAAGGGCTACACACAAGCGGGAGCTGCGGGTTCAGATTCAAGATCATTTACAGTGAAACAGTATGTTCGTGGTAGTGAAAAGTGTTCTCATGAATAAGTAGGGTTCTCTGAAGAGAGATGTCTTCAGCTCCTCTTTAACTGACTGAGCAACATTCCGTTCAAAACGTATTCTAATGAAACAGCTAGAAGTAATTGCTACCTATTTATCATTCTTATAATAGCTACACTAATTGTATGTTATTGTTAATTAAAGATTATCTGCTGACGGATTAGAACATTGGTCTACGCTCCACACACCCCCATTATGATGTGCCCAGAAATGTCCTTCGATTTCTGCTCTGTGAGTTGCCAAAACGATGCAAAAATAAACGTGATTGTTTGAAGTCCACCAAGGAGGCGGATCAAAGCCTCCAGTGCGAGCTCCTAAACGCACTCTGAGATGAACAAAAAAAAGTAAGAACTTTTTGAATGAGCAATTCCTATCCAGTAGGAATAGTTGTGAGGTAAACCGTGTTCCCATCATTTTGTAATTCTTCTGTGCAATTACTAAAGAGGCGCAACTATTTAAAAATCACTCTTTGCTCTTATATCAAAGTAGCAGCTCAGTTCATTGTCATGGTGATCCAGGGATCTACACATGAGTCAGCACTTTGATTTAAGGAAATCTATTGAGGTAGGTAAACATGATGGATGAAAATATATGGGATAAAACTTTTTTCAACCACTGAAAATTCCTCTGGGTAGTATTCCATTTCATCGTTGTGTGGTTCACTTGGGCTTCTGCTGAAGATGCACATTTTTATATGGCGCAGTGCGCAAGAGATTACCAGCAGAATAATTCAGTGCGTATTGACTGCTGCTGACATCTGCTGCGATCTGCAGGTTTCATGTAAAAACCTTGACAAGTTGATCTCAGCCTGGTGGGTAAATTTGGTACCACTGAAATTGGTAACAGGAGCACAATTCTGCATTTTATCTGCAGAGGGTATATCAAAAGAAGATAGGAATTTCCATAAAATGAGAAAAGGCAGCAGCCTTTGACACTACCAAGTAATTGCCTGAAATTACTGTAGAAGAATGTGTAATGATCAGATCCACAAGTGATCATGTAGTTTAAAGATGGTTTATTTCGGGATAGGTACAAGATGAAAAGTAGATAAGAACAAGACCACAGGGAGACCCCACCAGGAGCAGCCAGCATGCTGCTCAGCCCAGCCAACTGTCATAACTCTCTGCAGATTCTCAACATTCTGACAGCATCATCACATTAACATTCCACTGGTGGTAGAATGGCATTGCATTAGCATTCACAGGATATTACAGAATGTTTTTTTTTTTATAAATCTTTTTATTATTTTAAGACAAGAAAAAAAGGAATAGACATATCTGGTGCCATATATACATATATGATAATAGGGTGAACAGGAACAATAGCAGGATAGACATGGAGCAACAGAGGAATCCCCGAGAGGCCCGCGCTAATGAATTCGAAATATGACTTGCAACATTAAAATCGATAAACAGTTTAAATGCGGACTCTCAAGACCCTCCCATCCGTAGAACCATAACTGCAGAGATTCATGACAGCTAGATACTAGAATGTAAAAAACACAAAATCAGGATATTTCGACAATATTGCTAATAAAGGAAAAACTAAAAAGAGATCGAAAAAAAGGAAAAACCATATGAGCAATAACAGAAAGAAAACAAAAAACCCATCCCCCCACCCTGCACCCCTGCAACGGCTATCGCCTAACCCCCCAAGCAGTGTGCCTGTCGCCCCAACTAACTAGGTTCTAAAAGAAGAAAAGAGAGACTGTGGGGGAGGGCATTTCCATATAAGCTCCCGGTCCCCTCTCCCCTGCCAGAAACAGCACCCCCTATGATGAAAAGTCAATAATATCTATAGTTACCAAAAATAAATTAGGGGGAGCCGTGACGCACCGCCCAACCTCCCGGGAGACAAACAGCCACGAATTCCACATCCATTAGGGCCGTAATACCAATTACAGTTGATCATTCTCAACCCTGGCCCTTCTGAACCATTATGTGAACCCCTCCCATCACTTCAGCAGGAGAATCAAAGTGAAAAAAGAGTCTGAATAAATGCAGTACAATACAAGTGGCCAAGAACTTCAGCAGCATAGGAACACTCCCTCACGGACAGATAGTCCCAATGTAGTTTTCTCCAAGATCGTAAAGTCACTAAAGCGGGAGAGGATGAGACAGAAGTCCAAGGACAATCACACAAAGGATTCTCCAGGGAGGGGACGCAAATCGGTTTTCCCAAAGTCAGCAATGATGGTACGTATGTCAATACGTTCAAAACACTGGGTTCCGGATTTTCCAAGAGACCAACCAAGGGCTGCTGCTCCTCTTGTCGCACGGTGTTCTCGTCGAGAATCAAGATGGTTGTAGTTGAAATCGCAGCTCGTGGTAATACCCGAGATGTAGCAGGGTCCGGTTCCACGCACTCCATCACCAATAAGCCCGTCATCATTTTGTGAATCAGGGCATCCACATGTAAATGAAATGCCCCGATGGCTGCCATTATAGTCTTTAGCGACGGCTCACTCTCCGTCCAATCCATTTCTCCACGCTCAACAACGATCATGTTCACTTCCCCCGAGGAGCCGGCTTCCCCGGGGGGAACAGACAGGAGTGGAACGGACGGCTTTGGAGGGGACTGACCGGATTCTGCGGCAACAATATGCAGCTCGTTTGCACGAGCGAAGACCCCGACCCACCGAACCCCGGCCGGGTCACACCGGGCCCACGGGTCAGGGACCTCCACACACAGCCACTGTCGTGCCACGTCACTCCTCCCTCAATGTTGGTCAGGCAAAATGAGCGCCGTCGAGATCGGGTAAAGAAAAAACCTCCACTACGGTAGACCCTGACTGGCTCCCAAAGGCCGATGTTGTTCAACTACGACACAGGCAGATCAAAACTCGAGGCCCGGCACTCCTGCTGGATTAGGCCGCAAACTTCCACTCAACGCAGCTCCGTCGCCCAAGCGAATTAAATCTTCGGAATTGCACCATCGGAGTGAGCAGCGGTTCATCTACACGGAGGTCGGGCGTTAAATCAGGATTATCGGCAGGATCTTCTGGCAGGATACGAGGTCGGCAGAGCCGGGAGCCTAAGCGGCCATCTTGGTTGCTAGCGTAGCTCCTCCTCATATTACAGAATGTTAACGTGTAGTGTCAGCCAAGAGCATTTGATTTTATGAAAAATATATATATAATACGTATAATTTAAATTTAGCTTTCAACTCATTGTCTTCATCCATTGGTATTTCTTCCACCCATTCCAGCATACAGCTTGGGGAGTAGACCAGCTCAATTCAGTCATTGTGTATCTTCACCATGAGTAAACACTTTCAATCATATTGACAAAGCCAAAAGTCAAAGCTCTGGGAAAGAAAATGTTATTCTGTCTAAAGTACTGAAACATTTTGCACAGTTTCAAGAAAATATAGGACAGAGGCAAAGAGTACTACAAGTTATAGACTTCTACAGTTACCTTTGGCAATTGATGATTCCATAGTTGGGTTAAGCTAAATGTGTCATTCACACAAGTATGTCCCTTGTCTCTAAATTGCTTCATCAACAGGAAAACTCCATCTACATACTTTGTGCACCCCTTCCGGTCTAACTAGACTGCATCACCATGAGGCAGGCTGACGTCATGGCAAGCTCACACGACCCATGTTCACCCATGACAAAAAATAATTTCCAGGGATCCAAATATCAATGCACGCCTGTCACAATGCAGGGGGACTTTTCCATTACAGTACTACAACAGTACAAACTCAACATGCCAATCTCATTATACACATTAGTTCCTATATAGCATGCCCAACAAGTCTCATGTATCACAGGTAACCAAATAAGAAGATGTCTAGTCCATTCAAAGAATCCCCACAAGCACAGACTACCAATTGTAAGCACCTTTGGCTCAGAATAAGAGTCACTCACTTTATTCATGTAGTTGGATTTCAATTGTGTCAAGGAGGACAGTAGAGGAGCCCAGAGGTCACTGGCTCTGGCAACTATTGGCTGAATGTTCACATACATTTCAGCATGTATATCACAAATAATAACACTTTTTAACCATCCAGTTCTACTCAGTATCAGACCCTTCAGCCAATGAGTAGCAATCTCTCTTTTAGATAGTAATAACAGTATAACAGTCAAATATCTTATAGATGTAGGCACATCCACAAAATTTCCCAACATCAAGCAATCTAGGCACCTCCAACTACACAATTCGGGATATCACTCTGTGACCAGGAGGCGGGGGCGGGTCCCCTTTCCCCAACACCCCCTCGATGTCTATTACCTTCTTTGTCTCAAATGCAGCGAAAAGAGGACTGGAAAAGTGAGACTCCTTGGGCTCCAACCGACCCACGCGAGGAGGAAGGGCACTGTTTCTTTAACTGGGCGGAGTTCGAGCCCGGACGCGCCCCCTGGTCAGCTGGGGCAGCGGAGGTAAATGCCGGCTCGCCCGAGACTCGAGTGTGTTCATCACCCGGAGGAGAAGAGGTCGTGTGGACCGGATGCGGAGGTGTGCAACGTGGCAAAGATCGAGAAGGCGAACAGCGAGAGACCGAAGGGGACACGGCAGCAGAGACGAGACTACTGACGGGAGAGCCAGGAGGCCAACAACAAGGCGTTTCGCCGAGCCACACTTCAAGGGAAGTGTGGCTCAGCCAGGTACGTGATCGTATCGTGGGCTGGGCGGGTAGACGAGGTCTTAAACCTCCGTAGAGCACCCGACAGCGATATCCCTACACTGAACTCCCTTCCCTCTTTCACCACCGGCACAACGCAGTTGTTTGATGCACGCGTGTTATCCTCACTCTCTGTCCCTTATCACGCTCATAACCCGAGTGCTTGCCTTAAAGCGGGTTTTCTTTTCTTTTGTTGGTTCCCGAGACCCGGCGACCACGACGGACGCGAGAAGGACTACGACTCCACGGGAGGGAGGAAGACCAGGCTTGGACCAGAGGAAGGAGAGGAGTTCGCCAGCGCATCGAGACACAGAACCCCCCCTACTGTACTATAGAAACGGGACACGGCGAAAGCGATTGTTAAAAGCAATAAAACCGGGGTTACCAAAACCACAAGCCTACGTGTATTCATCCGTCCTGCCACACACTCCCAGAATAACTTCTCATAAACCTGCAATATATCAACATGCCCATGCCAAATTGAGGAAATCTGTCAAGGGTTGATTACAATGACAGCATTCATGTGGTCTAGAACTGTAAAATGTATTCAGTCATGCAGATGCGTGTTACAGCCTATGCAGAAACTCAAAATGTATTCTTGGGTATCTGTAATTCATTGAGACAGTGTTCAATTGCACACACCAATCCAACCACTTACAAACATACCATAAATCACCCAAGTATTTTCCTACAATTCCATTGCTGTTGTGTGGACAAACCGGGTGGTCTTCTATGGTCAATTTATATATCAATTTATATATCTCCGAAGCCCACCCCTTACAATACCCATTGTTAATGTTTGTAAGTGTCACACAATCCTTTGGCTACTGTCGGTACATCGTAACGCACATTCTCTTCATTTTCAGCCTGCAATAAATAAATGTGTCAAAAACATTGCCCTTTATCTCTGAATTGTTCCATTGACAAGAAAACTATGTTTATATATATATGCCCAAGCATTGTTAACTGAGATCACCACTAGTCTTTCATGAGTTATGAGCAATGCCAAGTTATTTTTAATGGGTGCACATGGCAAGTGCAGTTCGGGTTGTGGCAGCAACTGTATCTATACCATCTCCAGAGAACGATATATTCTTAAATAGGCAAGTCTGGAAAGATGGATTGAGAGATGTAGTGTGTGTTTGAATAATGAAAAGGGTTAACAAAACAGGTTTCCTCCCATGGCTGAGGTTAAGTGTTCCAGGAAAGTGTTGGAAACATTGTGGCATATTTACAACCCTCTATCACCACAGGAACATCACTTTTTACGATGTTCCTGTGGCGATAGGGGCTTCGCCTTATTTACAAGGCGCGTTAAGTCACTTAACATGGCTTAAAGCGGCCTTGTAAATAAGGCATCCTTTCACGCAATACTTAGCATGAAAAGGGTGGCCAATCGGTGTTGCGGTGGGCGTTCCGCGGCAATACCCATTTATTTTGACGCTGCTTCATATTTGCAAGGGTGACATAAATATGGGGCAGCGGCAAAATTAAAACCAGGGAAAACCTGGTATTAACGTAGCGAAACGAGGAGAGATGCTTTATTTCTCCTCTTTTTTGCTGCTGCACACATAGAAACAGCAAAACGCCATGAATGATTGTTTATGTGCAGGACGATGTCCCTTCCAGGTAGGTGTGCTTACCTTCACATAAACAATCAGTACAAAAAGGATGATTTGCGATTAATGCAGTAGCACACGCTGCACATGCAGCACACATAGGAGTGACAAATTGCCATTTGAGATGGTGAATGTACAGGAAGGCATCCCTTCCTGTACATAAACAATCATTCTCCCCAACGCAGGCACCCTTGAACTATGGTTGCCACTTACATTCAGAGAGGTAGGGCATGGTGTTAGAAAGTTTTGCTTAATGCCACCCTCCGTCATTTTGTATTGACCTTTCCATTGTGTGCCTCAGTGCTAGAAACGTCCCTTTGTTCATGTGGACTAGATGTGAGATTTGTCCGGGAACCAGAGCCCAGGAGTCTTTTGGTTTTCTTCACAGATGTATTTGCTAAGGAGGAGTTTTCAGGTGAACTTCTCTCTGATAAAGGAGTGCAATTCGTCCCTTTTGGGAGATTTTGGGGGGGGGCAGGGATTAAGCACAAGAGAAGTAGATTGTATCACACTCAAAAAATGATCTGGTTGAAAGAATGAACAGAGTAGGAGTGTGAAAGAGGTGAAGCTGACTGAATGTTGAATGATGTCTTAATTCTATGCTATGGGCTTACCACAATGCTCCAAATAGTGTCACAAGGGTTTCGATTTTCAAAGCACTGAGGTGGAGAATCACTTGTGAAGCTTGTATCCCGAGTCGTTGAACAAATTTGTGAGAGTTGCGATAGTGGAGGGTGAGGAAAAAAGAGAAGAGATGCTAAACATTAGGAAAGAAAAGATTCTATTAAACCAAAGTAAGAGCAAGACTAGGTTTGATGTAATTAAAGTGGTAAATGTGAGAAGCATTAGGAGACAGGATTTTGTGTGTAGTAAGTTAACAAAACCCAAGGTAGGGAAGGAAGAAAGAAGGCTTCGTCCTGCATGTGAGGTTGAGGATGTGAGTAAGGATGCAAGAGTTGTGGGATTGCCCAATGGCCAGTGGTGGAATTGTGGCTGAGTGGTCAAATTCAGAAGAGAAGTCTCCTGAGTTGCTAAGGGTGGAAGTATTTCCTAGTTTCCCTGTGATTGATGTCACCCAATTCTTCTGCTAATGTGCAAAAACAATGTGAGCTGATTTGACACCATTCAAATAATCTGCAGAACCAAAAGAGTATGCTCCTTATTAACTTTGGTAAAAGTAATGTTATTTATTCACTTTTCCGAAGGGGCAATGTTTTCTGTTGTTCTGTTTGAGTCTCTTATTCATTTGATACGTTTATATTCATTTTATTTTGAATACGGTAATTAACAGTTTTTTTGTTATATGTGGAAAATATGGACAAGTGTTATGTCCACTAACTTTCCTTTCTTCCACTCAACATTTTAGAATGAACCAGTGGGAAGTCATACATTCTAGGCAAACAAGGAGTGGGGAGACTGGAGGCTAGAGGCCACAATGGATGGGTGTTACTCTATGGACTGCAGTAGTTTGGCAGCACTTTTTATCTTCCTGGTTATTAAAATAAATCAACTACCTAAACTGTATGTATGCCTCTTTGGATGTGTGATTATCACAAGTGATTCGACATAATAACAAACATTCAGAGACGACAAATCCCATCAGAGACGACTTTGCATACACTTTCTTTTATGCCATCAGAATCTCCCTTTTTATATTTTAGCATGTGAAATCCGATCCTTACTTGGTTACCTTCTACCCAGTCCTAACATAGGCTCCTGTATGAAATTTGATTAATAATTGGGGTGGGTTACACCCACATCAAGAAATAATCACTTCCCTTGTCAGGATGAACCAGTAAAGTCAGTAAATAAATATGGGCTCAACCGCCAGTAGCTACGTCACTGAGGGCAGAGGTTGAACTTAGGGAAATGAGTAAAGTATTTATGCAGTACCAAAACAAAAATAAAGTGGAAAAGCAAAACAATATAAATCCCATACCAAATTAGAAAAACCGAGTAAACTTAATTAAACAAAATAACACAAAGATGATAAAGCCGTATGAGGGGAATCATAGATATTGATTTTTAAAGTTTTAAGTAGAAATAGTGCCAAAGATCACAAATCATCAATGATAGTCAATGGTTGCAGTAGACCAGGACCTGGGAGCATTTTGAGGCCCACCTCAATTGAGTATAGGTCAGATACACCAACCAGGCTTGTCCTGTTCAAAGATTTTACCTTTGGACTCAATCTATTAAGTCTGAATTAACTACAGGACACTTCTAAGAACCTCAAGCGATGCACAGGTTGCCAGGAGGAGGCCAACACCAGTGTCCAGTCTGGGTCCAGTTGCCGCTGGGCAGCTGGGTACTTTTAGGAAAATGTCTCCGGGTAGCCACACAGGAGCTCTGACAACTGACACTTGGAGACCACTTCTTTGTCTTGGGTACAAGAGGGAGCAGGTCCACAGGTTTCAGGTTACAGGCAGCAGAGCCAGTACTCTTCTGATCTTCCACAGGTACAAACAGTGTTGTGAAGAGGGTGCCTGTGGATGCTTCATTTACACCTGGCAATAGCTTAACAACTGAGATAACTACTTGCTCCTCACTAACATGGGGTAACGGTTACCGAAGCCAGTCCTTCCCAATTTTTCAGTAGTTCCTGTTTGACTAACTGCAAAAAGGCCTAAAAAGCCACGTATAAGGGCATTTTCAAATCTTTGTCCACACTAAACTTGGGTTCTGAGGCTGGAGGTGTGAGCGGGGAGTGTCCAGTGTCAATCCAGGATTCCTCCCATTTCAATTCTAAAATCCAGTTTGAAGCAAACACTGTACTCAAAACAAATCCAGAGACAGAGGTCTGGTAATATAAAAGCAGGGTCCTTCAGCAACTAGACACGTGATACACAAGAAGTGTCTTGGTATCCTGTCACCCAACCTTTCACGAGCATCCCAAGTGTTACACGTAGTTCAACAGACATGTCAAGCAGAATTTGACACTCCTTTTGATACTCTGAGGAACTCAGATAAGCCATCCCTGCCCATTCAGGTCAGCCATATTGCTTCTGGGAAGCATATACAACCCTATTCACACCTATTCAAGGCTAATCACTGTCTAGGAGCTGGCAGAGGATTATACTAATTAGCCTTCTGACAGCTCAGGCAGTTAAAGTGTATCTTTCTAAAAGTTTATTTTTCTTAATATTTATAAAAAATCTGGACACCATTAAATTGTATTTTTAATAACTATTTAAAATAGCTGTTTAATGATCTTTCTAGATGGTTTACTTCCAGGGATACTTTATTCATAATTAATATTGCTTCCCAGTTATTCTCTATGGGTTAGCCAGCCTTACTTCAGTGAAAATAGATTGTGGGTTTAAGTCACTGGAAGGACATTAACTTTAAATGTGTACATGTTCTGCTTTAAAATAACATGTACCCTGCCTTATGGGCTGAAAGTCTTACAAATGTGTCACTTATTAATAGGGTTTCTCCTGATAAAATGGGTTAACTTGACAGGCCAAGGTCCAGATTTTACACTGCCACAGATAGGCTGCACAGGGTAGGCATGAAGCCATATTTGCTCTGCCAATATAGTGGATGACACAATAGGTGTTGCAGTCTACTAGTGGCAAAAAACTTTCAGGCCCTAGGTATACTAGTACACGATATACTAAGGAATTATAGACTAAATAAAAATACCAGTTAAGAATGTGCCAATTCAACCAAATTTAAAGGGGGAGCACGGGCCCTTTACTACTAGTTCGCAGGCATAAAGTGCACAGAGTTCTAAAGCAAGCAAAAATATATAGCACAGCACAGGTGAAAAATCAGGGATGACATCACAGAAAAGGCTGATTACCAACAGTTCCCTTTCTCACATTTGTACTAGTGGCTAGTGCCATAAAGCCTTCCTTGGTTTCCAGTTAACCAGTCTTTTCTGAGTCTCTCTTCATCTATTCTAGCAGAAGCTCACTTTTTTAGGTCGAGCCTAGGCAGCACTTGCGCTGTTGCTTAGCGGCCTGTGGTAATTGCTTTGTGGAGAGCCAACTCCACCCATTGCTTGCTTTTGTTTTTCATTTGTCTATGTCAGTGTCCTTCAAAAATCCTTGCCAGTGGTCAGTCCTGCATCTTTCTCCCTCCTTTTTCCCTTCCGTTCCTCCCATGCAACAGGGACGATGGACTGTCTCATCACGCTACAGTGCTTTATCTGTTCTTTGGGGCACTACTTTTTTCTTGGTTTCCTGCGCTGTTTCTGTTTGCCTATGTGTACTTTTGGCTCCATAGCTGATTACATTTAAATATAGTTTTCCTCCCTCCCACCTTCTCTTAATTTGACAGTTGTATTGGGGGTACGTCTTGCGCCA
This sequence comes from Lissotriton helveticus, assembly GCF_964261635.1. NCBI lineage: Eukaryota > Metazoa > Chordata > Amphibia > Caudata > Salamandridae > Lissotriton > Lissotriton helveticus. The sequence continues at coordinate 1,916,487,372 of NC_136065.1, forward strand.
TACCTCCCACTTAGTTGGTTATATTTTTTTAGGCTTTTAGCTATTTTCGTTGTCTACCATCATTAGTTTTTTTTGGTAGGATGTTTGTTTGGTTTTGGGTTTTATTTTAAGGAGGATTGGGCTTGTTGTACTTTTTTATATCGGACGGAAGGTTTTGGAACTGTTTTACTGCAATGTGAAAGTGTTAAAATGTAATCATTTTTATATTTAAAAGATGAGCTCTTATTCCGCAAGTGAAAGCGGCACGCTTTGTGTGCAGTCAGCATTCATTAAAGGCATGCCTACTGGGCACCTGGGGAGAGAGTGTGCCCCGCCCCTTTGCTTCTGTGCACGGGGGCCGCAGTGCTCAGGCACCAAGGTGGTTTAGCGGTATAGTAGTTTCGCCTGCTTTGATGTAACGACAGGAGAGGAGGTGAAGTTGCACCTCACACTCGCTGACCAACTAGAGTGATAATGTGTTAGCACTCACTGTACTGTCCTCCCTGGGCACAAGCCTGCCTTATTTTTGTTCGAGAAAACCTTTGTGCTGAGGGGTTTCCCTGAGACCAGGGTCTTTTCCAAGGGCTCACGCTGCACGGATGATGCATGCGCGCTGAGTCTTCCAAGCCGCATCCTGACAATACCGCTGCATTGGGGAAAAGTTTTTTTTATATTGAATAAAGGCAAGTTTTTTGGTATGCTCCGCCCTTGCCACCACACACTGAGCCAACATATACCAGGTGTAATTTTACAGAGTACAAAATTAGTGTACTTAATTGTGGTCATTTTAAAAGGAAACACTATGGAGGCAGATTTACAAGCCCCTTCCGCCTCTTGTACGCCGCCGTTGCGTCACTTTTGTGACGCAGTGGCAGCGCAAAAGATGCGCCATGGTGCGGGGTATTTACAACGTGACGCATCTGGGAGATTCATTACGTTGTAAAGCCCTGCGCCATAAGGAGGCTTTCCGGCGCAGGGGGGGGCGTTCCTGCGCAGGAATGCCTCCCAAAAGTGGCTGAGTGTCAGTCAGTCAGTCAAAGAAACTTTATTCGGTTATTTAAAACCATAAAAGCAAGACATGGTATACAAAACAAGTTTAAAATTCAATTAAACTTATAAAAAAAGACATTACTACACCTTCATAAAAAGCACAAAGAACCGAATATTATTAAAAATAAATGACTGTAAGAGCAAATTTACATGGTGTCCAACAAAAGTTATACAAGTGTCAAAATTTGGTTGTTAGAAATAGCAGCCATTCTTAGTTTATTTTGTCTGGCAGCTGCTGCCAGAAAACAAGCTACCCCATATGTTGTCTGTACCGAGTTCAGCATCTGTAAATATAATAATGCTGGCCGTACCTAGACAAAGTTCAATTTTTTCAGGATAGGTACCAGGAATTTTTTGCGAGCCACCAAATAATGTTCACAAAGCATAACTAAGTGGAGGGTGTCCTGTATGGAAAAACAGTCGCAGGTACAGAGGGGTAAGTTCTCTGGTAAGCCCCACTTTGATTGTGAGCCAAGCACAAGATGTATTAGATTGAACCTGAACCTTATGAGTAAAAAGCGATGGTAAGGCTTAGTAACATATTTCAAGTAAGGTTCCATGGCTAAAGTTGAGGAGAGTTGAAAAAGTGATCGTACCATTGGTTTACCTAATTCAACCGTTTCCCTTTCAGCCTCCAACAGGTTTTGGAAATGCAGCTTGACCCACTTTACATCCTCTTTTTTTAAATTATGGGGTAAAGAGTACATTTCTGGACGCCCAAGTCTCGCGCATGCCGCTCTAACATACGCCAGCCACGGGATGTTATTGGCTTTATCCAGAGACAGACAATCTTTGAGGATGCAATGATTTAGACTGATTTCCTCGTTTGTCCACGTTTTAACCCAATATATCACTGGGGCCATTTTTAAGAGGTCAGTAACGTGACCCAAGCCTAATTCGTTATGAATTGTGTGTATAGGGGAAGATTTAGGTAGTGATAATAAGGCTCGCAAAAAAATATTTTCTGCAATCTGAATGCCTGGGCATGAAACATAGCCCCATATGGCAGCCCCATAAGAGGCAATTGCCAAACATTTAGCTTTATAGATGCGGGTCATAGCTTCCCAGCTTTGATCCCAGTTTTTTAGAGAAGTGCAGGAGGGCTGTAGTGGATCTAGTAACTCCATTCTGTTTTAATCTCATTTGTGCACCCCATGTTCCTTTCTCATCGAAGGTGACGCCCAGATAGCAAAAGAAAGGGACCCTGGAAATTGGTGAACTATTACAGCTAAAAGATCTGATCTTCGTGTGTTTTTTCCGTGAGCCTGTAACCATAACATGGGATTTGGTCGAGTTGATTTTAAGATCGAGAGCTTCCATGAAGAGGCCAAAGTGATCTAAGAGTTTTTGAAGGCCTATGCCAGTCCGAGCTAAGAGGACGGCGTCGTCCGCGTATAGGAGGACCGGAATAGGAACCCCCCCATACGCGGAATATCTGGGGTGACTGAGTTCAAAGAATTACCTAGGGAGTTGATGTACAATGTGAAAAGGAGAGGTGCCAGAATGCAGCCTTGTCTGACACCTCTTCCAGACTTAAACTTTGCTGTGCACCTTCCCTCCCTGTTCACCCTAACAGATACAAATAAATTTAAATGAAGGTCGTGCAGAAAATTAACCAAAAATGAAGGTCGTGCAGAAAATTAACCAATCTACAAGATTTCACTAAGTCAATTTTAGGCTGATGCTGCGTCAAAACCCTGCGCCTGCTTGAAGCAGGCGTAAGGCTTGACGCAGCATTGGACAGATAGGGCCCCCCGAGCACTTGCGACGCAACTCCAGCAATGCGCCGCCTTTAAAGCACAGATGCGTCACGCATCTGTGCCGTTTTTGGCCCATGGTGCGCCGCATTGTAAATGCGGCGCATGTTGTGCTAAAACTTAGCACAGTTGACATTGTGCCACAAAGCTGTACCGCCTGATTTAACACAAAACAATAAATGAGGGCAAGAGACTTAAGTTGTGCCCGATTTCCATTTTTAAACTCTGGTAACTTTAGGTGTGAACCTTTGGGGACAAAAAAGAAGTAAGGGAACCACTGTTCATGTGCGTGACCAGCAATTGTGGCACAGTGACGCTACTTCTAGCACACAAGCCAGGTGTGTTGTGATAGGTCTGCTTTCTTATCACAGCAGCGATGTGGCATAAAGGCCAGAGCTGCTGACTTTGGAGCTGGGGGAACCAGGTTTGAGCATCGGCTCAGCACCCAGTGATTCTGGGCAAATCACTTAATCTCCCCGTGCCTACCAAAAATGACACGTGTCCTTGTGTAACATATCTGGCGCTCATGTAAAGCCCTTCAATACCTTCGGGTCGAGTTTGTGCTGTATAAAACTGTAAAAATGGTGCTGAGGATTGTGCTAGTTGGGGGTCTCCTCATAAAGAAAACAAACTTGCTGGAGGGGATAGATTATATAGGTTCCGAGGAAGTTTTTCTTCATTTCTTGTTAGCTGCTTGCCATCTAATAAGTAGGGTGTTTCGCACGCTTATAGGGAGTAGTTATTGCTAAGTAGATATGGTCGTTGTGTTTCAAGCATGAACAGAGATGCATGCTTGAAACATGCCACCAAACAGATGTGCACTCCACGCTGCTTCGGCGACTCTATGTGTAGTTGGAGAGCTACTGGTCGCTCACGAGCTACTCATTGGGGAAGACTGGATTGGACAGACACTTTTATTTTTTAGTAGATAGCATTCATCCCCCATTTTGGGCTAATATTCACACAAAGGGATGTTTGCACTAATCTGTGGGCAAACCAAAATGTAATCCCAAGTAGTAATTGTAATAGTTAATTATCATTATTTAGTCTGGTGTTTGTCATCAGTCCAGAGGGTCCTAATTACCGTCTGGGGTGGATGGTGGGGAGTGGTTTCTGAATTTCACAAACTGGACAGTAAGCATCTTACCTGGCCTGCAGCCATATTACCATAGACAATGTCAGCAACCAGAAACTGGCAGCATGGGTGGTGGCGAAGTTAAAGTGGCTACCCCTTAATGCTAAAGAGTTGGGTAGACCAGTTTAGAGTCTCCCAAGTCTCGAAGAGACACTAGCAGTGTCCCCAGGGCCAACTATATTTTCTTTATGCAGGAGCCAGGGTTACGTTTTGGACCCAAGCTACACAATCAGAAATACAGGGACATGGGAAAAAATTATGGAATGGAACATCTTAAGAGAAGAGCTGCAGCCCTTTGTTCTTACACCACCACTCTCTACTTTCTGCTAGACTCCTACATTGCTCTCTACTCTCCGGGTCCTGCACACAAGTGGAGAAGCGTGGCTCAGTGGTTAGAGGCGGCAGACCCGGAAGCTGAGATCGGCCGTGGACCAGGGTTCGATTCCCCGCCTCAGCGGGTCTCGGGCTCAAAATTCCACGGACTCGACAATTCTCTCTCCGGTGCCTACTCGACTCACGGGGTCACACTCTGCGACTCTGGGCAATAGCTTGCTTAATCTCCACTACGGCCCCTCGCGGCGGGATGCCTGGCTTTCACCTTGTGGATATCCTGCCGGGGTATATCACAGGGGAATACCAGGACGGGTTCCCTAAGCAAGCGCCTTGATACCTTCGGGTGATACGTGCGCTATATAAGTCGCAATACATACAATACTCCATTTATACAAACTCCTTAAGCACTGCCTCCAAACATTCTGGATACATGCAGTGCCTCCTCATATCAAACGCTAGCATATTTCCCTCAGTGGAACACTCCATCATTTCTGGATTCTAGTTCTCCATTCATTAACGCTCCTGCGGGACCTCATACAGATTTGTGTGCATTCCCTTTTCCCTAGCTCCGGCAGCTCTCCCTTCCTCTGTCTGATAGAAGTATTCCCCTTGTCAAACACTTGTAATTCTTCTTCCGTTCATATGCCTGCGTCCCAATCTCCCTTCAAATTCCAGTAGCATCCAGATTAACCACTTGGATGCTAATGACAAGGGTAACTCGTCATGGAGTGCCCACTCATTTCAATGGAAATTACATTGAAGTGCCAGAAGATGCTTAGCATCCAAGTAGGTTCCTGCTGCTGTGTCACCCTCCAGGCATTCGCAGCACTTGCCCCCTTTGGGTGTCTGTAGCACTGCATCCCACCTAGGTCATGCAGGACTACCTTATTTTGGATGCCACTCAGGTGCATGCAAAACTCGCCGAACCCTCTCCCTTCCTTCAGTCTTCAGCAGTAACTACATGAAATGCAACGGAAGCACTCCTTCCCTCCTGAATTGTTCCACCTAGATGCACCATAGCTCTAAAGCATGTATGACAACTGCAACCAGTCCTGGCCTTTTAGCCAATGCCACTTTGGATTACGAGGTTTGTAAATTTCATTTTACTGTTATTTGTATCGGGAGCAAAATGATACATTTAGGAGCACTTGGCTGTTTTGCGGCCAGCACAGATCATGCAGCATCACTCGCTGCTGTTGTTAGGAGTAATACAGTTCCTAAAACATTGGTAGAACAGTGAAAGAAAGCAGACAGGCTACCTCACTAGGACCAGGCCCTTACAAGTTGAAGGAGGGAGTTACCTCTCCTTGGACTTTTTTGAATACTATTGTGGACTTCCTTTGTCTTCATATTTAGGCAACATCTACCCATACTCTCTTCCTTCATCCTCACACTTTAATACAAGTTTGCCAATACGTTTTTTTGTCCGAAATGTGATTATGGTTGTCTGTTGGATCGCCTGTTTGGGTCATCATCTTTTCCTGGCTTGGTCCGTTTCAGAAAGCCATTCCATGGCTTAGTCTGGTGGTTAGCGGCATGAGCCAACGGTTTGAGATATGAGGCGGTGGAGGGAACATTTAGTTATAGATGACTGGCAGGCTTCCTTTACCAAAGTATGACTACCAACCCCCCCCCACCCCCCCAAATCCCCTGTCTTTTTTGTGCTAAAAAAAACAGAACATTCCAATACCTCAATATAGGAAACGTATTGTGAGTTTGTATATCTGTGTCTGCCTGTACCGGCTGGCATGGTATAATTGTTGATTTCCAAAAAGGGTGGTTCTACAGCGCAGTAAGAAAACAAGCATTTGCAATGCAATATGACTCACATTTGCGGGCGTTTGAGCTATTGGCATTGTAAATATCAATGCCTTTTATGTATTTAAAAACCTGCAAGCTGTGCGTAAACACACACTTTGTACTTATAGTCAGTGCTTATGAGAAGCATTGCTGGCAGTAACTACACCTCTTTTACTGCCAGTCTTCCTTTTCGTAAGCATGGATTATAAGTACAAAGGGCGTGTTGATGCACGGCTTCCAGCTATTCCAAACACATAAATAAAAGGCACTGTCATTTACAAAGCCAATGGTTAACACTCGAAAAATGCAAGACCTATAGCATTGCAAATGCTTGTTTCCTTTTTTCACCAGTCAAGTCAAAACCTCACTGGGTTATAATTTTGTTCAATCTATCATGGCCACACTTGCTTACTTTTTTAATAATCTACTTCTAACACACTCATTTTGTTTCTTTTTCTCCCTCAGCTCTATTTCATCTGCCACTTCAAACACCCAAACCTAATTTAATCCAGGTCATTGCTCTGAAAACTCCTTGTGGACTCTCTTTGATTATTTGTCATCTCCCAAATAATGTATCCCGACCTCCAACTTACACTAATATATTGATCTTGTGTCCTTGCAGATACCCTATTGATTAGCGATTAGCACCTTCATCTTTTCATCTCAAGGCTTTTGTTGTCATCATCTTCTCGTTTATCCCCATTTAATCCGCTTGTACCTTTTCATTCTGACACCATAAAATATGGCTCACAATATACAATGGTGTCCTGATCAAATTCCCTAGGCTGCTATACAGATTATTCCATGGCCTCCAGATATCCCCTGCTAGCTCAAGCCATTTCCTTCTACATAGTGGACCCCCATTAGCAACACCACACAACTTCTGCCACACTCATGAATAAATGTCCATTCTCTTCCTTTCAACTCTCTGCTAGAACGCTGGCTCTCTGTACCTAGGAATATTATCTCCCCCTCACGTATCAAACAACTATTTAAAGTGCATATCTTAGTGCATAAAGGTGTTAAATAGTGACAAAGAGCTCCAACCTTCACAGAATCAGACACAAGAGGCCCCTACACACAGCACATCTTGGAAGATACATGCCCAACAAAGGAGCTCCTTGTAGCAGGTAATGAATTCTGTAACTTAAACAAAGGTAGAGGTACAGGTAGTGCTACATTTAACGGGGTCCAGTGTACATGCCGAGAGACTATGTAAACAATACGAGGTACGCTGTTCCCCAAGTTGAAAGAAAATTAATGAACCGGTCAATGAAAAGAGGCCCCAACAAGGGATGGGAGGGAGGGGGAATCCTCCTTTTCGGGACTAAAACCCTCACACACCCAGCAAGCTAGATGTCATGCAGGGCCAGACTGGCCGTAGTGGACACCGGACAATCCCCCGGTGCGCGGCACGGGTGGGGGCCGGTTTTGGGCCCCTGGGAGAAGCTTTTGTTACAGGGCCGTTTGCAAAGTAGGCCCTGTAACAAAAACGGCGGAAAACCGGACCTGGCAAAGAGCTCGGCCGCACCCCCAGCCCCAGGGGGCGAGAGAGGGGGGGGGGATTACGGCCAAGCACTTTGTCAGGGCCAGTTTTTGTTCCCAGTCCGGCCCTGGTGTCATGCTTCATCATCTGGGTTTTGCTCCTCGTCAAACTGGCGGTGCAATGTCTGACGGACACCCGAAAAGGGGCTCTTCATCGGAGTTCTTTTGTCCCTGCCAGTTGGTGCTGTGGGTGTGAGGGCTCTAGGGGAAGTGTAGATGTCAGGAAGTAGTGGTAGTTAAAAAAGGTTAGGTAGTACACAGGGATACTTTAATGATGTGGCTAGCTACCTTATTAAAAACAGTGTGTAGAGGCTACTACCTGATGTAATGATCCAGGCTGGTACGCTCTAATTGTTGGTCAACATGTTTCATGCTAAGTAATCATATAGATTCAGTGCAATTCATCAGGACCTAAACAGTGGTACGCTATCTACACGCCGTGGTAGGTCGAAGTACCTACATCACAGGAGACTGAAGGACAGACCAAGAGTCCTGCCACTTCTTAGTGGGACCTATGATAGGATGTCAAAAACAAAGGGAAGGAGAGTCACAGGAGAATATATTGTGTAATCCAATTATCAACCAGGTCAGTGGGTCGCGAGGGCTACTAAAGCTGCCTCAAACGCGGGTACTTAAAAACAAGCATAAAAGGGTCAGTACTTTAAAAACTAAAAGGAGTCTACACAAGAATAAACAATGCACATTGTAATGGTAAGGGGAGAAACAACCAGAAACTGGATCTCACCCTACTGAGTGGAGGAATGTAGCTTCAACGGTCTTCTCACGTGTCGAGCACCCCAAGAGTAGGTACCCTAAAGGAAATTAAGTTAAAAAACATGTACAGTTCTAAGCCCGGGTGCCTTGAGGGTTCATTCCTGCTACAGAGAGGTTTGGGGGGCGCCTGAGCTTTACGCAGTCCTGCACGCGGCCAGCGGCGTATGCTGAGCATGGCTAGTCCTGCGGTGGCCTCGCGCAGAGGGGGGGATTTACCCTGTGGTGCCCTGGCACAGGGAGTGGGTTTACCCCTCTCGTGGCCTGGCGCAGAGGGTGAGTTTACACCTCTGGGGGCCTGGTGCAGGGGGGAGGGGGTTACCCCTCTTCTGGAAGCACTGGCCTGGTGCAGGGGCGTCATGATACCCTCCTGCTGCATGAGGCGCATTGTGGACTCTGTCTTTATGGGTCCCTTCACATGGCCGGCGTCGGATGCTGAGCGTGGCTCGAGTCTCCTCCTTTCCTTGAGAGGCCGTCAGTAGCTCACACGGAGTGCATTCAAACCTGTGAACTGTGAGCTTCGAGGACATCCCCGCAGCGCAGCGCCGAGACTTTGAAGAATAACTTCAGTTTACCTTCCCTGGACCGGGACTGCGGAGTGGCCGCTCGGGCCTGCTGGGGCCTGGTCCTGGCTGGGGGGCAGGGGGGCAGTGGAGCGCGTGAAGGGGGCATGGGCCTGCAGGAGGGCTTCAGGGATGCGGCTGGAGGGTCCTCCCAGTGATGGAGTGGACAGGGGAGAAGAGAAGGGGTGCAGCAAACAGGGAGGGGGGAGGCTTAGGTGCCAGGGTTTCTAAAGGGGGGGGGGGGTGTTGGTGAGTCTGGGCTGCTGGTGCCAGGGGGATAAGGGGGTTCATGCGAGGGAGCGCCTGGATCCCGGTTTGGATGAGCTTCGAGTGGTGCCAGTGGAAGGGGGATCCTGGAGAGGGGGCCTCTGGCCTCCAGGGTTGTCTGCACTGCTGCTGGTAGGGCTGGGGCCGGCCCGGGATCCACACCAGAGGAGACAGCGTTGAATGTGCAAACACTCGGTGTTTTTCTAATCTAGAAACACATCTCTCTGATGTAATTCACAAAGTCCAGACTGTCCAGGGCTTTAGATCACGGAGACAACAGGCTTTGCCTAATTCCCGACGAATCTTGCGGTGACTCGCGCTGAGGCCCTTTTAATGTGTTTATTTCATGATTTACTCCAGATGCGCACCCTTTCCATGCACTCTGTTGCGGATGTTTATTCTTTAAAAAATAACACAAAAAAAAAGCTTTCATTTTAACACGATTTCTAGTTTTGAAAGTCTCTTGCCATACATTTTTTATACGTGTGTGCGCCAGTACGTGAACTAATTTATTGGAAAAATGTTTTAATTCAAAAATTGCAAAGAGCCTCACCTAGGCCTCAAGAGAGGGAAGTTGTACTTTTGTCATGCTGGTATGGTAGATGAACTAGGGGTTCACTTTGTCGTCGCCAGTCTTCACACCTCGGTGGTGTTACCAAGCACCGTCGCCTCCTTACACACTGGGCAGTGGCGTAACGAAACTTGAGGGGACCCCCCGGCAAACTACATGGAGGGGGCCCCCCTCCCATTCTCCGGGCCAGGCTAGAGCTCTCAGGCCAGCGACCCGCCGTACTGCAGGGGATGCGGGGTTATTGTTATGCCACTGTCACCATTCCAGCCGTTATAAGTAACACTGGATGGTGGAGTTAAAGGTTGGGCTTAGTCTGCCAGCAGGCTATCATAGGTGGCGGTCCATTCATTACAGTCTCACTCTCTATGTCAGCCAGTCTCTCTCTCTCAGCCAGTCTCTCTCTCTCAGTCAGTCTCTCAGCCAGTCAGTCTCTGAGTCAGTCAGTATTCAGTCTCTGAGTCAGTCAGTCTCCCTACTCTCTCTCCACTCTCTCTCTACTCTGTCCACTCTATCTCCACTGTCTCACTCTCTCTCCACTGTCTCTCCACTTTCTCTCTACTCTCTCTCCAATCTCTCTCTACTGTCTCTCCACTTTCTCTCCACTGTCACTCTCTCTCCACTCTCTCTCTCCAACCTCTCCTCTCTCTCTCCACTGTCTCTCTCCACTTTCTGTCTCTCCACTCTCTCTCTCTCTCCACTCTCTCTGTCCAACCTCTCCACTCTCTCTCTCTCTCCAACCTCTCCACTCTCTCTCTCCACTTTCTGTCTCTCCACTCTCTCTCTCTCTCTCCACTCTCTCTATCTACTGTCTCTCCATATCTCTCTCTCTCCACTCTCCACGCTCTCTCTCCAGACTCCACTGTCTCTCCGCTCTCTCTCTCTCCACTGTCACCCTCCACTCTCTCTCTCCACTCTATCTCCACTATCTCTCTCTTTAGTGTCTCTCTCCACTTTCTGTCTCTCCACTCTCACTCCACTCTCTCTCTCTCTACTCTCTCTCCACTCTCTCCACCGTCTCTCCACTCTCCCTCTCTCTCTCTCCACTCTCTACTCTCTCCCTCCCTCCGGTCTCTCTCCACTCTCTCACTCTCTCCACTGTCTCTCCACAGTCTCTCCACTCTCTCTCCTCTCTCTCTCCACTCTCTCTCTCCACTCTCTCTCTCCACTCCGTCTCTCTCTCCACTCTCTCCCTCCACTCTCTCTCTCTCCACTGTCTCTCCTCACTGTTTCCTTCCACTCTCTCTCCACTCTCTCTCCACTGTCTCTCCACTCTCTCTCTCCACTCTCTCCCTCCACTCTCTCTCTCCACTGCCGCTCCACTCTCTCTCCACTCTCTCCCTCCACTCTCTCTCTCCAATGTCTCCCTCCACTCTCTCCCTCTACTCTCTGTCTACTCTCTCTCCACTCTCTTCGCTCTCTCTCTCTCTCCACTGTCTCTCTCCACTCTCTCTCCACTGTCTCTCCACTCTCCCTCCCCACTCTCTCTCCACTCTCTCGCCACTCTCTCTCTCCACTGTCTCCCTCCACTCTCTCCCTCCACTCTCTCTCCACTCTCTCCCCACTGTCTTCACTCTCTCTCTCTCCAATCTCTCCACTCTCTCTCTCCACGCTCTCTCTCTCTCTCTCAACTCTCTCTCTCCACTGTCTCTATCCACTTTCTGTCTCTCCACTTGCCTCTCTCTCTCTCCACTCTCTCTCTCTCGCTCTCTCTCGCTCTCTGGGGGGGCATGGGTAAATTACCGGCAAGGTACGCAGGCCATTATGTTGCACCCTCGTTCTGGTTAATTATAATGTTTAGAGGAACAACAGTTGTTGCGTAAATATGATAATTTTAGGACGTCAATCACCTTGACATAAACCATTGCTTGCTAAATGAGATAAAATATATTTCAATATATATATATATATGTATATCTATATATTTCATTCAGGTATGTGATTCATTTTGTAACACTCACTTTTTGTAAAACCCTTTATAAATATAACTTTCAAAAGCAATGTTGAGTAACAGTGACTCAAAAGGCAGCATTATTCTTATATAAATAACTTTTTGAAAGCACACTGTCGTCCGGAAACATTTTAAATTCGTAAGCCCAATACAATACCTCACAAATATCTATGTATTCTCAGATGGAAAATCCCTGGTGGCAAATCCATCTGGCTACTTACTAATGTTTTTACTCGGGTCAGTTACAGAGCGTGAGATTTAAAAGGAAGTACACTGGAAAATACAACCCCAATAACCAGTTGCAGGATTGCAGGTGTCAAAAAACCAATATGGTAGCTACTATGTCTAGCAAAAACTCTATGCAATCGGCCAACGGGGATTGTCACTTGGGTTGTGAAGAGGCACCATCAGGGTTCAATCAATGCAGAGCAGAGAGCATGGAGGCCACGGGCTCTAAAACACACACAAATTAAGCTTGTATTAATTATTCTACCCTGTCGAAAGTCACGTGCATGTGCTATATAGCTCAAGGTTAGGGGGTGATCAGGACACCAACTGTAAACACTTTACCACACCAGGGTTTTTCAATTGTAGCTATCAGGGTATTTTGAAATGCTTTACATATGCAGGACATTGTAATGCGTGTGCAGACCACCGTGGCCGCCCATCAAATACTAACTCCACACAATATCTGCTACACGAGCAAATAATAAACACAAGTGTTTGTTCACACTTCCTAAACGGGCCAATCCCAGCTGATGAGGCACAGTTAGACGAAGGGGCCATGCAGACTTCAAGGTCACAGTGTGCAAATTCCAATAGGGAACTGAAGGACACACTAAGCTAGAGCACTTACTATGAGGGTTACTTGTAGTTTTGCAACATATAAATGTCACGCTCGACTGGTTTTAGCATCCACGATTTACACAGTACACAGACCAGGGAATACATTCACGCCTATTTACCCCACATAGCTCCTTCCTCCCTCGCTCCCCGAGGTACATATGCACCTTATTTTGTTTCTGCAATGCTGTTTTACCAAGATTGCATGCCTGTGGATTGCATGCCTATGGATTCAGTACATGGTGCAGAATTCATTAAAAAACTGATACACGGACATTCTGCACATATAGATCGAACGATCCATCCATCCATCACACATCCTCTCTAAGTTGCTTACATTTATTTTTTGACGTTTTTGTTTGTGCGCTCAGTTTAAAATTGTCACTTCAGTCACACAAGTTTTATATGTCTGGCGTTTTTACCCTTTCCCCGATCTGCGCCCTGGAGGGGCGGAAAGGCTGTGTCTCAGCGCTATAATTCCACATCGAAATGAAATAAGAACCGTACTGAACCGGATTGAAGAGCCCAGACCTCAGGCATCCAGAACAGTCAGCAACCTTCGCAATTCGCGCTACAATTTTTATTTTATTTTAGATTTTTATATAGCTCGAACTAGACCCGAGAATATGGGTATCAGAGCGCTTTAATGAGCAACCGTTTCATTACAGATGGACAGACTACAGACACATTCATTTTTGTTCGGCACGGGGAGATTTGATTTAGCCAGAATCACAGGATGTTGAGCGTGGATGCCAAGACTCGAACCCAGGTCCCCAGCTTCGAGGTCGACCGCTCTAAGTTCCACTGACCGTTTCCATAAATACAATAACTGAGTGTAGCCGCTGTGGTCACACGGCAGTGATTGCCCGGTGTGTAAGGAGGCGCCGGTGCTTGGTAACACCACCGAGGTGTGAAGACTGGCGACGACAAAGTGAACCCCTAGTTCATCTACAATACCAGCACGGCAAAAGTACAACTTCCCTCTCTTGAGGCCTAGGTGAGGCTCTTTGCAATTTTTGAATTAAAACATTTTTCCAATAAATTCGTTCACGTACTGGGGCACACACGTATAAAAAATGTATGGCAAGAGACTTTCAAAATTAGAAATCGTGTTAAAATGAAAGCTTTTTTTTCTTGTGTTATTTTTTAAAGAATAAACATCCGCAACAGAGTGCATGGAAAGGGTGCGCCTCTGGAGTAAATCATGAAATAAACACATTAAAAGGGCCTCAGCGCGAGTCACCGCAAGATTCGTCGGGAATTAGGCAAAGCCTGTTGTCTCCGTGATCTAAAGCCCTGGACAGTCTGGACTTTGTGAATTACATCAGAGAGATGTGTTTCTAGATTAGAAAAACACCGAGTGTTTGCACAATCAACGCTGTCTCCTCTGGTGTGGATCCCGGGCCGGCCCCAGCCCTACCAGCAGCAGTGCAGACAACCCTGGAGGCCAGAGGCCCCCTCTCCAGGAGCCCCCTTCCACTGGCACGACTCGAAGCTCATCCAAACCGGGATCCAGGCGCTCCCTGGCATGAACCCTCTTATACCCCTGGCACCAGCAGCCCAGACTCACCAACAACCCCCCCACCCCTTTAGAAACCCTGGCACCTAAACCTCCCCCCCTACCTGTCTGCTGCACCCCTTCTCTTCTCCCCTGTCCACTCCATCACTGGGAGGACCCTCCAGCCGCGCAGCAGGGCCTCATCCCTGAAGCCCTCCTGCAGGCCCATGCCCCTTCACGTGCTCCGCTGCCCCGCTGCCCCACAGCCAGGACCAGGCCCCAGCAGGCCCGAGCGGCCACTCCGCAGTCCCGGTCCAGGGAAGGTAAACTGAAGTTATTCTTCAAAGTCTCGGCGCTGCGCTGCGGGGACTTCCTCGAAGCTCACAGTTCACAGGTTTGAATGCACTCCGTGTGAGCTACTGACGGCCTCTCAAGGAAAGGAGGAGACTCGAGCCACGCTCAGCATCCGACGCCGGCCATGTGAAGGGACCCGTAAAGACAGAGTCCACAATGCGCCTCATGCAGCAGGAGGGTATCATGACGCCCCTGCACCAGGCCAGTGCTTCCAGAAGAGGGGTAACCCCCTCCCCCCTGCGCCAGGCCCCCAGAGGTGTAAACTCACCCTCTGCGCCAGGCCACGAGAGGGGTAAACCCCCTCCCTGTGCCAGGGCACCACAGGGTAAACCCACTCCCTGTGCCAGGGCACCACAGGGTAAATCCCCCCCTCTGCGCCAGGCCACCGCAGGACTAGCCGTGCTCAGCATCCGCCGCTGGCCGAGTGCAGGACTGCGTAAAGCTCAGGCGCCCCCCCAAACCTCTCTGTAGCAGGAATGAACCCTCAAGGCACCCGGGCTCCTTCCAATGCTCTTTCAGGGATGATGCCAAGCAGGGAAAGGACTCATTTAAGAAGTGTTTATGGGGACAATCCTGTTGCATAACTTTAAATATCTGTGCAGAGCACAGCCTTCCGACACATCGACAACTTTTTTTTTTAATCGCTCCAAAG
Organism: Lissotriton helveticus; assembly: GCF_964261635.1. Lineage (NCBI taxonomy): Eukaryota > Metazoa > Chordata > Amphibia > Caudata > Salamandridae > Lissotriton > Lissotriton helveticus. The sequence goes on from NC_136065.1 coordinate 1,916,502,438, forward strand.
TCTTATGCTCAGACGTGAGTCCCTTGCTCACTTTGCCACTGGATTCAAGCAAGCCGGGCTGAAGATGGCTGTAATGCCAGAAACCGGTCCTCAGAAGCTTGTTTCCGGTCCAGGGAAGGCATGGCTTGGCAGTTCGGGCTGGACTGTTCCCATGAGGCACTGGGTCAGACTGATTTGCATATAGCCATGTCTGAACTGGGGTGGCGGAGGTGGCTAAAGAACGGTGATGGGTCAAACCCAGATCTTTTGACTGGGTGTGAGTGTTTGATTGGTTCAGATGCTCCGTCCATCACCACCCCCTTTTGTACCGCTTTTGGCCGCCATAAGTGTGGCAGGGTATGCTCAGACATGAGTCCCTTGCTCACTGGACTCAAGCAAGCCGGGCTGAAGACGGCTGTAATGCCAGAAACCGGTCCTCGGAAGCTTGTTTCCGGTCCAGGGAAGGCATGGCTTGGCAGTTCGGGCTGGACTGTTCCCATGAGGCACAGGGTCAGACTGATTTGCATATAGCCATGTCTGAATTGGGGTGGCGGAGTGGGCTAAAGAACGGTGATGGGTCAAACCCAGATCTTTTGACTGGGTGTGAGTGTTTGATTGGTTCAGATGCTCCGTCCATCACCACCCCCTTTTGTACCGCTTTTGGCCACCATAAGTGTGGCAGGGTATGCTCAGACGTGAGTCCCTTGCTCACTTTGCCACTGGATTCAAGCAAGCCGGGCTGAAGACGGCTGTAATGCCAGAAACCGGTCCTCGGAAGCTTGTTTCCGGTCCAGGGAAGGCATGGCTTGGCAGTTCGGGCTGGACTGTTCCCATGAGGCACAGGGTCAGACTGATTTGCATATAGCCATGTCTGAACTGAGGTGGCGGAGTGGGCTAAAGAACGGTGATGGGTCAAACCCAGATCTTTTGACTGGGTGTGAGTGTTTGATTGGTTCAGATGCTCCGTCCATCACCACCCCCTTTTGTACCGCTTTTGGCCGCCATAAGTGTGGCAGGGTATGCTCGGACGTGAGTCCCTTGCTCACTTTGCCACTGGATTCAAGCAAGCCGGGCTGAAGACGGCTGTAATGCCAGAAACAGGTCCTCGGAAGCTTGTTTCCGGTTCAGGGAAGGCATGGCTTGGCAGTTCGGGCTGGACTGTTCCCATGAGGCACAGGGTCAGACTGATTTGCATATAGCCATATCTGAACTGGGGTGGCGGAGTGGGCTAAAGTACAGTGATGGGTCAAACCCAGATCTTTTGACTGGGTGTGAGTGTTTGATTGGTTCAGATGCTCCGTCCATCACCACTCCCTTTTCTACCAATTATTAAACAGGCCTGAAGGCAGGCGCAAAGTAGTGTGCCTTCTAGCAATTGTGCTCACCTGAGGGCACCGACCATTTTGCTGCCTCGTCCGTTCACATATGGGCATTGCCCTATGGAAAATGCTCTCTCTAGCGCGGGGCCCCCACCCCCATCCTTTTTCCGGTGTCCTGGCACGCGCTGACTGAAGAGAAACATTGTTTCTCTTCAGTCCTGGGTCAGCGCGAGGAGGTCGGAGCAGGCTGCGCACAGCAGCTGCTGCTTTAGAGCCTGTCTCTCTCACAGCTCTCTGTAGATGAGCTGAGGGGGCCGGGGGCCCCCTTCATGTACTGGACCCTGGGGGTCCCCCCGCACCGCGTGGGCTGCGGGGGTGTTTGGTACGCCCCTGACACCGGGCAATCACTGCTGTGTGACCACAGCGGCTGCACTCAGTTATTGTATTTATGGAGACGGTCAGTAGAACTTAGAGCGGTCGACCACGAAGCTGGGGACCTGGGTTCGAGTCTTGGCATCCACGCTCAACATCCTGTGATTCTGGCTAAATCACTTAATCTCCCCGTGCCGAACAAAAATGAATGTGTCTGTAGTCTGCCCATCTGTAACGAAACTGTTGCTCATTAAAGCACTCTGATACCCATATTCTCGGGTCTAGTTCGCTCTATATAAAAATCTAAAAAAAAAAAAACATTGTAGCGCGAATTGCGAAGGTTGCTGACTGATCTGGATGCCTGGGGTCTGGGCTCTTCAATCCGGTTCAGTAAGGTTCTTATTTCATTCCGACGTGAAATTATAGCGCTGAGACGCAGCCTTTCCGCCCCTCCAGGGCGCAGATCGGGGAAAGGGTAAAAACGCCAGACATATAAAACTTGTGTGACTGAAGTGACAATTTTAAACTGAGCGCACGAACAAAAACGTCAACAAATAAATGTAAGCAACTTAGAGAGGATGTGCGATGGATGGATGGATCGTTCGATCTATATGTGCAGAATGTCCGTGTATCAGTTTTTCAATGAATTCTGCACCATGTACTGAATCCATAGGCATGCAATCCACAGACATGCAATCTTGGTAAAACAGCATTGCAGAAACAAAATAAGGTGCATATGTACCTCGGGGAGCGAGGGAGGAAGGAGCTATGTGGGGTAAATAGGCGTGAATGTATTCCCTGGTCTGTGTACTGTGTAAATCGTGGATGCTAAAACCAGTCGAGCGTGACATTTATATGTTGCGATACTACAAGTAACCCTCATAGTAAGTGCTCTAGCTTAGTGTGTCCTTCAGTTCCCTATTGGAATTTGCACACTGTGACCTTGAAGTCTGCATGGCCCCTTCGTCTAACTGTGCCTCATCAGCTGGGATTGGCCCGTTTAGGAAGTGTGAACAAACACTTGTGTTTATTATTTGCTCGTGTAGCAGATATTGTGTGGAGTTAGTATTTGATGGGCGGCCACGGTGGTCTGCACACGCATTACAATGTCCTGCATACGTAAAGCATTTCAAAATACCCTGATAGCTGCAGTTGAAAAACCCTGGTGTGGTAAAGTGTTTACAGTTGGTGTCCTGACCACCCCCTAACCTTGAGCTATATAGCACATGCACATGACTTTCTCTGCTCTCTGCTCTGCTCTGCATTGATTGAACCCTGACGGTGCCTCTTCACAACCCAAGTGAAAATACCCGTTGGCCGATTGCAAAGAGTTTCTGCTAGACATAGTAGCTACTATATTGGTTTTTTGACACCTGCAATCCTGCAACTGGTTATTGGGGTTGTATTTTCCAGTGTACTTCCTTTTAAATCTCACGCTCTGTAACTGACCCGAGTAAAACATTAGTAAGTAGCCAGATGGATTTGCCATCAGGGATTTTCCATCTGAGAATACATAGATATTTGTGAGGTATTGTATTGTGCTTACGAATTTAAACTGTTTCCGGACAACAGTGTGCTTTCAAAAAGTTATTTATATAAGGACAATGCTGCCTTTTGAGTCACTGTTACTCAACATTGCTTTTGATAGTTATATTTATAAAGGGTTTTACAAAAAGTGAGTGTTCAAAAATGAATCACATACCTGAATGACATATATAGATATACATATATATATATATATATATATATTGAAATATCTATTATCTCATTTAGCAAGCAATGGTTTATGTCAAGGTGATTGACGTCCTAAAATTATCATATTTACGCAACAACTGTTGTTCCTCTAAACATTATAATTAACCAGAACGAGGGTGCAACATAATGGCCTGCATACCTTGCCGGTAATTTACCCATGCCCCCCCAGAGAGCGAGAGAGAGAGAGTGGAGAGAGAGAGAGGCAAGTGGAGAGACAGAAAGTGGATAGAGACAGTGGAGAGAGAGAGTGGAGAGAGAGAGAGAGAGTGTGGAGAGAGAGAGTGGAGGGAGTGGAGAGAGAGAGTGGAGAGATTGGAGAGAGAGAGAGTGGAGACAGTAGAGAGAGAGTGGAGAGAGAGTGGAGGGAGGGAGTGGAGGGAGACAGTGGAGAGAGAGAGTGGCAAGAGAGTGGAAAGAGAGTGGGGAGGGAGAGTGGAGAGACAGTGGAGAGAGACAGGGGAGAGAGAGAGAGCGGAGAGAGAGTAGAGAGAGAGAGTAGAGGGAGAGAGTGGAGGGAGACATTGGAGAGAGAGAGTGGAGGGAGAGAGTGGAGAGAGAGTGGGGAGAGAGAGTGGAGAGAGAGAGTGGAGAGAGAGTGGAGAGGCAGTGGAGAGAGAGAGAGGAGGGAGAGAGTGGAGAGAGAGAGTGGAGAGAGAGTGGAGAGAGAGTGGAGGGAAACAGTGAGGAGAGAGAGTGGAGAGAGAGAGTAGAGAGAGAGAGTGGAGGGAGAGAGTGTAGAGAGAGAGTGGAGAGAGAGAGTGGAGAGAGATAGTGATAGAGATAGTGGAGAGAGAGTGGAGAGACTGTGGAGAGACATTGGAGAGAGAGTGAGAGAGTGGAGGGAGACCGGAGGGAGGGAGAGAGTAGAGAGTTAGCGAGAGAGAGAGACAGTGGAGAGACGGTGGAGAGAGTGGAGAGAGAGTAGAGAGAGAGAGAGTGGAGTGAGAGTGGAGAGACAGAAAGTGGAGAGAGACACTAAAGAGAGAGATAGTGGAGATAGAGTGGAGAGAGAGAGAGCGGAGGGTGACAGTGGAGAGAGAGAGCGGAGAGACAGTGGAGAGAGTGGAGAGAGAGTAGAGAGAGAGTGGAGTCTGGAGAGAGAGCGTGGAGAGTGGAGAGAGAGAGACATATGGAGAGAGAGTAGATAGAGAGAGTGGAGAGAGAGAGAGAGAGTGGAGAGACAGAAAGTGGAGAGAGAGTGCGGAGAGATTGGAGAGGTTGGAGAGAAAGAGAGAGTGGAGATAGTGGAGAGGTTGGACAGAGAGAGTGGAGAGAGAGAGTGGAGAGACAGAAAGTGGAGAGAGACAGTGGAGAGAGAGAGGAGAGGTTGGAGAGAGAGAGTGGAGAGAGAGTGACAGTGGAGAGAGAGTGGAGAGACAGTAGAGAGAGAGTGGAGAGAGAGTGGAGAGAGTAGAGAGAGAAAGGAGAGACAGTGGAGAGAGAGTGAGACAGTGGAGATAGAGTGGACCGAGTAGAGAGAGAGAGAGTGGAGAGAGAGTAGGGAGACTGACTGACTCAGAGACTGAATACTGACTGACTGAGAGACTGACTGGCTGAGAGACTGACTGGCTGAGAGACTGACTGAGAGAGAGAGACTGGCTGAGAGAGAGAGACTGGCTGACAGAGAGAGTGAGACTGTAATGAACCACCACCTATGATAGCCTCCTGGCAGACTAAGCCCAACCTTTAACTCCACCATCCAGTGTTACTCATAACGGCTGGAATGGTGACAGTGGCGTAACAATAACCCCGCATCCCCTGCAGTACGGCGGGTCGCTGGCCTGAGAGCTCTAGACTGGCACGAAGAATGGGAGGGGGGCCCCTCCATATAGTTTGCAGGGGGGCCCCCTCAAGTTTCGTTACGCCACTGGGCAATAGGACCCTAAGTCAGCGACAGGGCATGGGCCACAATACTCATAGCCGTTGTGGGGTGGGTGGTGAGGAAGAAAAACGTCATGTTACCAGCCAAAGGAGACTCCGTGGTCAGTAAACCAAAACGGAGTAGAAGCCAATGTAGCACACATCCCTGGACGCAAGACAAGCTAGAACGAATTGGGGAACCACTGGGGCCACGGTGAAACGGGCATAGCAGGAGTGAACCATGGTCCTGTGCCCCTCGTTTACGTGTCCAGGAGCCTTCACCCTACTTCACTTCAGGTGATATTTTCTAGGGTTCAGCTATTACAACATAACACTTATACTGGTGTATTCAGTCAGCCTCACCTACTATAACTTTTCTGAGGACACTCAGGTCATCTTAAAACATGGCCAGCCCTCTTGGGTCAAAAACTTCAAGACTCAGTGAATGTCTATTAGCTGTTGATCAATGGATGCTAGAGAATCATCTCACGCTTAACTCTATTAAAAGAGAAATACTTCTATGTGCTTTGTAGTAAAACTATAACCCAATATCTTCTTGGACCTAGTCAAGGGACAGCCACCTGCCACCACAACTGAAGTGAAAAGCCTTTGACTATGGACTTAACGCTCTCTCTTCAACCCAATCTAAAAAAAAAGGGAGAACTCCTTGTATACATGAATTTTATTATTTGCTTATTTCTACCCAGGGACCTCTTATATGACACAGACATTAGTAGCTCTGGTGAACGCATGGCTGGATTATGCAAAGAGAGTCCACTTCGAACTAATCCAAAAAGCAATTGCCAAAAAACAAGGAATACAAAACACTTTAGTCAGATAGCTTTTCAACTTACACAGTACAATATTGCAACTGCCCTTAGAGCTCCACACTAGTTATAAGTGGCCAGAAGAGTATCCTCTAAATCCTGTTGTGACGCACATCGAATAATACATGGGCTCAGAACTAGCTTTCTACAAATGAACTTCAGACTATACATAGAAGAAACCTGTGATGTGATGTAGATTTGTAGAAGGGTGCTAAGCATGTGTGAATCTAGCCAAAACTAAGGCCTAGTGTGACTACTCAAAAAGCCGGGTCTTCAGCTTCTTCTTTGTGCATGGGAAGTCTGGATGAATGTAGATGGCTGGTAGGTTTGTGAAAGCAGAAACCATTGTTGAGGTATGCTGAGCCACTGCTATGTAGTGCCCTGAAAGTGTTTATGAAGAGTTTGAGTTGTGCTCTTTTGTGTATAGGGAGTCAGTGAAGTTACTTCAGGTGTGGTGTGATGTGAGTGCTGCATCGGAGGTTAAGAGGGATTCTGGCTGCTGAGTGTTGAATGGTCTGGAGCCCTTTTATGAGTTTATTGTTGATCCCAGCATACAGGGTGCTCCCCTAGTACAGCTTTCTTGCAGTGCTTAGTTTGTAAAAGAAAGAGTAGTGGTGCCCAAAGTGCTGCCCAGAAACCTATGGCTGGCACTATTAAATGTTGAGCAACTAATACCAAGGCTGCATAGTCCTGAATCCACCCCAGGCCTTTTTAATCCACTACCAGACACTTCCTGCCACTTTATCTCACTCTTGCAGGTTACTGCTTTCTCCATTGTTGATCGTTTTCCAGTCTTTCTCTTTCTCCTTTCCTCTTTGAGTGTTTTCCCTGATGAGGAAAGATAAGTTATTGTCCCCCCAAAAGTTAGTGCTTGTGGCCCCCACAGGCAAATGCAAGCTCCAATTAAGCACTGCCTGCTTGTGATGAGGGCGTGCATCATAGATTTTCAGTTGATGATTGGCAGCCTTTCAAAATGTTCCTCAGCATCTTCAGAATGTGGAAGAATGAGGTGGCGATGGCGTTGACTTGGGTGGTCATGTAGAGTTTGCTGTTGATTATGATTCTCAGATTGTTTGCGTGGGTGTGAGGGGGTGGTTGTCGTTCAAAGCTCTGTAGGCCACCAGGTGGAGTACCACAGTGAAGTGCTCTTCTCGAAGATCACAATTACGGTGTTATCAGTGTTCAGCTTCAGACAGTTGGTCTTTATCCACTAGGCGATTTCAGTCATACAGGAATTAAACTTGATACATGTGCTGGGTGTTTTGTCTGTAAGGGAGAAAATGAGTTGCATGTCATCAGTTTAGGAGAGGACATGAATGTCGCGACAGCGGCTGATGCTGGCTAGAGAGATCATGTATGCATTAAAGAGTGTTGAGCTCTGGAAGCATCCTTGCAAAACTCAGCAGATGAGGTTTCAGGCATCCAAGGTGTAGGGTGCCAGGCAGACTGTGTTCTTCTAGTCAGGAAGGAGCAGATCCATTGTAGTGTGTCCCCATGGATTCTGATGTATTGTAGGAGTTGGATGAGGATGGAGTTGGAAACTGTGTCAAACTTAGCAGAGAGGTCCAGCAGAATGTGCCCTTAAGTCTCCTGCATCCAGAGTCATACAGATGTAATCCGTAGCTGTATTTGGGTCAAAAACTAGACTGAGTAGTGTTGAGGAGTTGGTAGGCGTTGAGGTATTCGGTGCAGCATCTATTAAAGATTTTCTCATCTCGAAGACCTTGCCCGGGAATGGTAGCAGGAAGATCAGTCTTTAGTTAGGGAGCATTGAGGGGTCCACTATGGGTTTCTTCTGCAAAGGGAGGACAATTGTGTGATTCCAAGTGTCTAGGTAAGTAAGAGAAGAGGTGGAGGCCTTCAGAATGGCTGTGACCATGGCACTGATGAGTTGCTATCCTTTGGAGTTTGCGTTGTTAGGGCAAGAGTCTGATTGGATGAACTTTATGATGGCAGTAGTTTCTTCTGGGGTAATGACAGGCTATGTGGAAAGATCAGGAGGCATTTGGAGAGATCTGTCACACCCAGTTTAGGGTTGAAGTTGCTGTAAATGACTGTAACTTTGTTGCTGAAGAATTAAGAGAGATTGTTGCAGACATCCTGAGAAGGGGTGATCGAGCTGGAGGCTCCATCTGCTGAGGGAAAATCCTTCAAAATAGCAAAAAATGTTTTGCTTCTGATGGTGTTGACATCGATTCGGTCCACCAGAGTGGCATGTTTGGTGGTTGGGATCATTAGGTGGTAGCTGTCTGTCTGCCTTGCCCATTCTCCTTTTGCACTCTTAGTTGTTTGCATTTTGACTGCCTCCATATACCAACTGGCCTGATGTCTAGATCTGGTATTGCTGTGTTTGATGGCTGCCAGGGGGTTGGTAAATGAAGTGATCCAACTGTTGAAATTCTTTATGGCTTTGAGAAAGCTGTTGCTGTGTTCGTGTCAATGATTGTTGAGAGCAGTGCTCCAGTCTTTGTCAGTGATGCTGTTTCAGTTTGGGCAGGCTGGTCTAGTGGTGGTGCGTGTGTGCTGGAATTGGACGGGGATGTTGAAAGTAATGAGGCCGTGGTCTGTCCAATAAGCTGATGTGTGTTCATCAACTCGAATGTTGCACAAGGTGGTGAAAATTAGGTTTAGGAGGTGTCCAGTAAAATGGGTATGTCGCTTATCATGGTGGGGGAAGTCACAGCTTTCAAGGTCATCGATGGGTGCTTTTGAGTTGGTGTCAGTGTAGTGTTAGAGGTGGAAGTTCAGGTCTTTGCGAAGGATATAATTGCTAGTGTTGAGAGGGAGTAGTTGGTGTATAGTCCTGGTGGTCTGTAGAAGAGATTGCTGCTTAGGGAGAAGTTGGCTGTGACGTCGGCCCTGAATGACCGGTGTTCCATGTTGGAGGATGACATGCCCATGGAGGCCCATGGAGGCGGTGCAGTTGATCGCATTCTTGTGGATGATGGCAATTCTGCCTCTGGGCTTATAAAGCCTGTCTTACCTGGCCATCTTGCAGCTGGGAAAGGGGGCAGAAGGGTGGGGGTGGTTCTGGTGATGTCAGGTGCATATTCGGGCTCAGCAGGTTTTCCATGAGGAAAAATAGGTCTGAAGTGTTGACGTGAAGCAGGACCTAGATCTCTGTGGTGTGTTTGGTGAGTGAGAGTGTGTTGATGAGCATGCATGCAAGTGCTGAGTGTTGTTTGGGTGGCTCCAGTACTGTGAGAGTGTGAAAGAGTGGGGTGTTTGGTGGCATCAGTGAGAGTGCAATGAGTGTCGGGTGTGGGTAAATACATGAAATGACTCCATTGCTGATAACTCATTCTCCTGCTTAAGACATAGCTGCTCCTCAGTGCAGACATGAAAACTATGGTATAAACTGCCAAAGATAATTGAGCTATCCAAATTCCTTTTTTATTCAAAAGTGTTAGAAATGGGGGGTCTCTAGTTGGCAGAGGTATGCACCCTGTCCAATGAGGGTCCCTCACGCTAGTCAGGGTGAGTAAGTTACACACCAAAGATAAACCAGGCTCCCCCCCTTGGTAGCTTGGCACAGAGCATTCAGGCATATCCCCAGAGGCAACGTGTAAAGTATTTGTGCACACACACACACACACAGTCAAACGGTGAAAACATCACAAAAGTATTCCACCGCAGTTTAATAAAATAGCCAATATTTATCTCAGTAAAACAAGTCCAATACAACAAACTCCAACATGCACAAGTTAAGATATTAATTTTTCAATAGCAAATACAGTTACAGCTCTTAGAAAACAATAGCTCCAACTGCGGCTATCTGGTCGAGCTTGACAGGGACAAATCCACAAGTTCAATGCAGCACCGATGGAGCACGGGCTGGCTACAAGAGTCACGCAGTCCCAGGTACAGTACCAAGGATGCGTCAGAAATCAAAGAGGATGCGTGACGCAGTGAAGGTGGAGAGTAGCGGAGGTGGGTGCTGCATTGGTTCCTTGCCGCTAGGCAGGTTGCTGGCTCATCGGCGATCAAGGACAGTGCTTTGTGTAAAGGAGGTGAGGCATCAGTGAGGCATTGGTTCCTGGATGCAGTGCAGGGTCATGGGGTCGTGGATGCCCGGGGATGATGCGAGGCGCAGGGGAGGTGATAAAGCAGTTATAAGTGCAATACATTGGTTCCTTACTGCTGTGTGGTGTCGATTATGAGTTTGGCGCTAAGGAACGATGCCTTGCGCATGAGAGGTTATGAGTCGCTTACGGAGAGGTGTCAGTTCTGATGGCAGTGCAGCATTAATGAAGCTTCGAGTGTTAAGCCATCTGGCATCAACTCCATGACGTCGATGTCGAATCACTGGGCCACAAGTGCTGTGTTGGAACGGGCGTGTCAGACTTCGGTGATGCAGTTCTTGAGACTCATGCAGTGGCGATTCTTTAGAGGAGCTGCTGCGATATCAGAGCTTGTGTTGTAAATCTTGGTCATTGCGTCAAGCAGGGACCACGGATTTGGTGCAGGCAGCAGCGCAGCATTATAGTGTGCCCAGATGTGCCGGATCCGAAGTGATGCTCAGAGTCAATGTGTTGGTTTCTTCTTTTAGCACAGAACAGGAGAGGCCCATGCAGGTAAGAGTGGTGGGGCCAAGTTGGAGGGCATTTGAAAGATGACCACAAGGGAACATTAAATAATTAATTTTCCCTCGTGGTCGTCTGTCGAAATCCCACCAACCCTCACCTGGCCCCACCGCTCTTACCTGCATGGACCGTGGATTTATTTATTTATTGAGCTTATAAAGTGCGACAGCTACCCAAAAGAGTTTCCCGGCGCTAACGAGACAGTGAGCTAAGAAGCTAAAAAATTACTATCATGCAAAAACAGGGGGAATTATTGATCAAACAACCAGGTCTTGATGGCTCTGCGAAAGCGGACATAGCTTGATTCCATTCGGATAGTCAAAGGGAGAGAATTCCACAGCTTAGGGCCCAATAACGAAAAAGACATGCCTCCCATCCTGGAAGGTCGGATCTTAGGCAGGCTAAAGAGGACATGAGATGAGGAACGCAAACAACGAGCAGGAGTATACATATGCACCCAAGATTGTAGGTATCTCGGGGCAGTACCCCATTTTTTTTGTGCATATAGCTGAGAGTTTTAAACTTGACTCTACTCTCGACCCTTAGCCAATGTAATGCACGGAGAGGTCCTGACATGTGTTCCGTTCTATGACATTTACATAACAGCCTCGCGGCGGCATTTTGGACAAGCTGAAGGCATCTAATGACCACCTGTAATGCCCCTAGGTAGAGAACATTGCCATAATCTAACCGTGAGGTAATCATGGCATTATTTACTGACTTCTGTGTGTCTACTGGCAGCATCCAAATGATTTTCCTTAGCCAACGCAGGATGGTAAAGCATGAGGCTGTTAACTTCCTAACCTGGGGCTGCATAGTTAGGCCTTTGTCAATGGTCACCCCCAAATTTCGCACCTGGTCAGATGGAATGGGGAGGGCTACCATTTCTAATGGCCAGTGTCTGGGACTCCAGAGGTTTTGCTTGGGACCCAATATAAGGACTTCCGTTTTTCCACCATTCAATTTGAGCAAATTATCACTCATCCATTTGGCAATTTTCCTGAGACTGGATTGAAGGGGGGAAGTAGATGTTTGATCTGAATTTGACAGTGAAAAAGTAATTTGAGAGTCGTCTGCATAAGTGAACATATTCAGACCTTCCCGTTCAGCAATCTGTGCGAGTGGTGTTACATATAAGTTGAAAAGCAAAGGACTGAGTACCGAGCCCTGAGGTACCGCATGCGGAGAAAGATAAGTATTGGAGGAGGCCGTATTGGAGAAGATTTTGAATGTTCGCTGAGTTAAAAAGGATGCAATCCAGTCCAGGGCTAGACCACAGATGCCCATTGCAGAGAGGGACTTTAATAGTATGGTGTGGGAAATGGTGTCAAATGCAGCGCTGAGATCAAGAAGTATCAGCGCAGCTGTGACACCTCTGTCCAGCATGTGGCGTAGATTCTCTGTGACGCCCAGCAATGTTGTCTCAGTGGAGAAACCTGGGCGGAAGCCTGATTGGGATGGGTGGAGTATAGCATTCGCCTCCGAGAAACTGGGCGAGGTGATAGTGGACATGTCGCTCCAAAATTTTGGAGAAAGCAGGCAGAAGGGAGATAGGTCGAAAATTGGCAAGAATCTTCGGATCAGCCAATGTTTTTTTCAGCAGTGGTGTTACCATAGCATGTTTCCACATGGCTGGAACATTGGCAGTTTGTAGCGACCGATTGAGAGCTCTACAAATTTCAGAAAGCTGAGGAATGTCCAAGAGTTTGAATACAGAGATTAGGAGTGGATCAGCTGGTGATCCGGGTTTTAGTTTACCTAAGATATCTTTCAGGCCTTGCACATTAATCTCAGGCCAGGAATTAAGGGGCTCATAAATCAGACATGGTTGGGAGGCGGTGCCCAGATAGATATTATTGGCATCGGGCGCCTGATGCTGATTTGATATGTCCAAATAAATAGTATCAATCTTCTTAGTGAAGAACCGGGCAAGTTCATCACATTGGTCACTGCTCAGAGGCGGTGGTCTGGCAATCGTTGGGGAGCCCCAAGTTCTTTGACTACTTTAAAAAGTATTTTAGATTTGTTTGTTGCCTCAGAAATGGTCCTAGCAACGTAGCCAGCTCTAGTTGTCGTACAGGCCTTGTGATATTCCTTTAGTTCATTCCTGTAAGTGAGCCCTGCTTCTGAGGAATAATCTTTCCTCCAGATGCGTTCCAACCGTTTGCATTTGGATTTCTCCGCTTTTAATGATTCATTAAACCACAGCGCAGGGGATTTGTGGACATTAACTTTTTTATGTGACAGGGGAAGACAAGTATCAATCGCCTCCGTAAACCACGTGTTTAACTTGAGTGACACTGTTTCCATGTCGTCGGAATCTCTGACGTCGCACGGTGGTTGGGAATCCGTGGCATACTTTACGTGATTCATATCAAGCTTTTTCCAATCTCTTTTACAGATCCTTAATGTCCTATTAAAAGGAGTAAAGGCAACAGGGGCGACCATGAGCTAAATGTAGATAGAAAATGATCTGACCAGTGTAGAGGCAAAGAGGGAAAACAATGTATATGTGGGAGGTTGGACAAAAGTGGGTCCAATAAATGGCCACCGTTGTGGGTGGGTCCCGCATTCCACAGCGTTATGTTCATTGCCGCAAGGTAATCGATAAGATTTTTGCCTATATTATTCTTAGAATCTTCAAGGTGAATATTGAGGTCATCCAAGATACAAAAATTACTGGAGTTTACCAAGATTGATGCAATAATGTCAGAAAATTGTGTTACCCATGAATGTACAGGGCCAGGCGGCCGGTAAACTAAGAGATCAGTAAGAGTAAAGTTTGGAAGCAAAGTAAGTTTAAAAAGAGCAGCCTCACAAGTGCTCAAGGAGATTGGTTAGAGCGTACACTGCAACGAATTTTTAAATATGATCGCAATGCCCCCTCCCCCCCCGATTTTATTCAGTCTATCCCTCCTGAAAATCGCATAACTCGAAGGAAGAGCTTCTGCGATGTCCGGACCAGAACTGTCATGCAGCCACGTTTCTGTAAGAAACAAGGCATCAGGTAGCTCGTCAGATAAAAGATCATAGATGGTTCTTTTATGCTTGCTTAGAGATCGGCAATTCAAAAAGCCAAATAGCCAATTTGGAGAGGATTTAGGGCCCAGAGAAAAACGTCAACATAATTGGGGAACATCAAGATGGAAATGACAAGTAAGGCAAGAACTAGGGCTTTGCCGATTGCTGGGGGAAAGTATCACAATTATGATTCACCTTAGTTCGTAGTGCATGCAGTGTGTCCGAGTAAACCGTACGAGTCGATGAATTTTGACCAGAGGTCATGGGCCCAGGGCCCGGCCTGGCGTGGACGGGCGCAGACGGGCTTGCCTTTGGTGCGCCTTCGGCGTGCAGTCGGCGCACGTCCGCTGCGCGGTCGGGTAATGATGGCCATATTATGCAGGTGAGGGCGGGAGGGGCGAAGAAACTAGAGCGTAGCCCCTGTCAGCTTCCCCCAAGATGTCTGCCACCCTGACTGTTCCCAGCACCAGCGCCTAGTCGGCTGAGCAGGGAAAACTAAAGCGTGTTAAGGTGGGTAGAAACTCCAAAGAAAATAAGAACAGTTTTAAAAATACATTGAGCAACAAGTAAAATTCCAGCGAACTCGCTTTCCCGACCTTCGCCTCAGGAAAGGTGCATGCTATTTCGCAAACGCGCGAGGATTCAGCCTCAATTTATATGCAGGTGAGGGCGGGAGGGGCGAAGAAACTAGAGCGTAGCCCCTGTCAGCTTCCCCCAAGATGTCTGCCACCCTGACTGTTCCCAGCACCAGCGCCTAGTCGGCTGAGCAGGGAAAACTAAAGCGTGTTAAGGTGGGTAGAAACTCCAAAGAAAATAAGAACAGTTTTAAAAATACATTGAGCAACAAGTAAAATTCCAGCGAACTCGTTTTCCTGGCTTCCGCCTCAGGAAAGGTGCATGCTATCTCGCACAGAAACTCACTTTCAAGGGCACAGGAACTAAATTTTGCACTAAAGGTCTTTGAAATGCACATAACCCTGCCCTTCCTGCCCTGGCCCCAGATACTCTACAGAGCGGTAGGCAGTTCTTTGTGTGGGGCCAGGCCTGCCCTATTTAGGTGTAAGTGTCAATTCCTCCCACAACTCTAGCTCAGGAAGGTCCATCGGTCTGGTGATGGGCCATCACCATATGCAGGGCACACCTCATCTCCCTTTGCGTGACTGTCTAGAGTGAATGCACAAAAGCCCAACTGTCACCCTGACCCAGACGTGTATTCAGAGACAGGCAGAGGCACAGAATAGTTGCAGTAAGAAAATGCAAACTTTGTAAAAGTGGCATTTTCAGACCTGGAATTTAAAAAACAACTTCACTAAAAGATGTGTTCTTTAATTGTGAGTCCAGAGACACTAACCTTTAATTTTCTCTCCGCTCCCAATTGGGAATTTACACTTAAAAGTTGTTTCAGAGTAATCTCCAGGTTACCCTATGAGAGACATACAAAAGTACATACCCTACTTTTTAAATACACTGCGCCATGCCCTTCGACCTGCCTAGAACCTACCTCACGGCTGTCTTAAATGTATTAAAAGAGAAGGCTTGGGCCTGACAAATGGGTGTACTTGCCAGGTCGAAATAGCAGTTTAAAACTGCACACACAGGTTCTGCAGTGGCAGACCTGAGACATGTTTGCAGGGCTACTCATGTGGGTGGCACAATACGTGCTGCAAGCCCACTAGCAGCATTTAATTTACAGGCTTTGGGCATACATGGTGCACTACACTAGGGAGTTACTGGTAAAATAAATATGCCAATCATGGAGAACCCAATTACTATCATATTTTAGACACAGGTCACATAAACCTTAGCACTTGTCAGCAGTGGTAAAGTGCCCATAGTCCTAACACTAGCAAAAACGAAGTTCAGCACACAGTCAAAAATAGGAGGTAAAAAATAAAAAGGCTGGGAAAACCATTCCCAAAGATGCTAGGTCTAACAAGAAGAATCACAGTCCTGGCTTTTCCCATAACATAGCGTCAAGTACTTATATTGCCACTACCATGAATCGTTTGGACATGTGTAGTTTGGAGCACACTCTCTGGGCATCATGCACAACACCAGAAGCCAGTATTAACAAATGACACTACTGGTAACGCCCTTATCTTATTCACATACCTTAAAATCAGAATTATTGATGGCTGTTTTGAAAAGCATTTTAAATTAAAATGTTATTGATTTTTAAGTATTACATTGTCAATGGCAATGTGGTCACCATGAAGCTGTTTATCAAAGCAACACAAAATACAACTATAAACCGTGCATTGTCCCACCCCATCCCTTCTCCCCCGTGAGTCTACCTCAACTCTGGTTACCACAGCATCTCTTTAGTCCCTTCAGGCATAGATCCGGGTGGCAATCAGTCTCTACTGGTGGATTGACGAACATAAGCAGTTCATCCCAGGCTTTGGTGCTGTCATGCTTCTTGCTGTTGCAAAACACCCACGCTACCCCACCCTTCCTGGCTGTGCTAGCCTTCTTCCATGTCCCAGCTATCCCACATTTTCCCAAACCTCTTGGGGAATCTTCTGCCCTCATAGAATATACGTTCTAATAAACGCCATTTATTTATTTCCTCCACCCAGTCATGGATTCATGGTATATATATCCTTCCCCACTTCTGGAATATTTCCCTTTTTGCCAACAGCAGCTCCAGGTTAGTAGCACAGTTTGGTAGGATGTAATGTCTGACACCCTCCAGATACTCAGCAGTACCAGGGGTGGCTGTCCATCTATTTGTTTACCAGCTACGCTCTCTAGCCTATCAGTATCCCTTGCCAGTACTGTCCCATCTTCGGACAGTTCTATAGTGTGTGCAGAGAGAAAGGTTCCGCTCTGCCCGCATCCTCGCAAGCACTAATAATGGTCCGTCCACCCTATTTTTGTAGTAGTGTCATAGTGTGATAGATTCTGTGCAGATTTTTTAGTTACATCAGATAGCAACCTCACAGGAGAATTGTAGGGGGTCCCTCCAGTCTGTGTTCACCATCAAGGTTCTATAGGTGGGAGAGATTGCCATGGGTTGCGCACATGCAGGAGCAGGTCTAGGTCCAACTTTGCACCCCTGTCCAGCCGTGCACCTTAGCACCGGGCCATCCTCCCCACAAGTTTTCCCTCCTTCCCAGTCACTGCCCCTCATTTATTTATTTATTGAATTTATAAGGCGCAACAGCTACCCAAAAAGGGTTTCCCAGCACCGGGACGGACTGGGTGCAAGACATAACGGCGGTGGGGTGAGATTATTGGTTAAATAGCCAGGTCATCAGGGAACTGCGGAAACGAGTGTAAATAGTTTCTTTGCGGATAGCGAGGGGAAGAGCATTCCAGAGGGATGGGCCGAGATATGCAAAAGATCTTCTGCCCATCCTGGCGAGTTTGAACCTGGGTACCGTGAAGTTTTTAAGAATTGCAGACCGTAGATGGCGAGTGGGAACGTAGGGGCAAACAAGGGATTGAGGGTACTTAGGTGCCGTGCCTGTTTTGATTTTGAACATGTAGCGCAGGCCTTTGAACTTGGTACGGTTCTCCACCCTGAGCCAATGTAAGTCACGAAGGTAGCCAGAAATGGGAGAGGCTCTGGGAACCCTGCAAAGAAGTCTTGCTGCAGAGTTCTGTACCAACTGTAGTCTACAGATCACTGCCTTGTTGGAACTTAGATACAGGACGATTCCGTAGTCCAGCTGTGAGGTGATAAGGGCACGGACCACTGTTTTTGGGTGGCATCTGGCAGTATCCAGATAATCTTCCTAAGCCAGTTCAGGATGGTGAAACACACGGCTGTAACCTTGACTGCTTGATGGTGCATGGTCAATGAGTCGTCAGTGGTTAAGCCCACGTTACGGACATGGCTGGAAGGTTGCGGGAGGGCACCCATCTCGGCTGGCCAGTGTAACGGGCCCCAGAGATCTTTTCTCTTACCAAAGATCAGAAACTAGGTTTTTTCACCATTACGTTTGAGATGGTTGTGATTCATCCATGTTGCAATTTTCCCATGGCCCAGCTGAAGGAGAGATGTTGATCAGGGGTCAGTGTTAGAGAGAGAAAAAATTATCTGGGAGTCGTCGGCATAGGTAAAGAGTGTCGGACCAGCCTGTTCGGCTATATCAGCTAATGGCCTGACGTATAGGTCAAAAAGCAACAAGCTAAGGATAGAGCCCTGGCGTACCCCATAGGGTGATAAGTGGATGGTGGAGCTAGCCGTGGCAGAGAATATTTGAAAAGTGCAGTTGTCTAGAAAAGAGATGATCCAATCTAAGGGCAACGGATGCCTACAAAACCTCAGTGTATTGTTGAGTAGAGGATGGGAGATAGTGTTGAACGCCGCGCTGAGGTCCAACAATATGAGCGCAACAGTCTCTCCAGCATCAAAATGATGTTGCAGCCTCTCTGTGACACTCGACAATGTACTTTCTGTGGAGAATCCGGCTCTGAAACTGGATTGAGAGGGGTGGAGGATTTTGTTGGTTTCAATGAACTGGGAGAGATGGGAGTGAATATGTCTCTCAAGAATTTTGGAGAAGGTTGGCAGCAGAGAAATCGGTTGGTAACTAGAGAGTACATCAGGCTCCGCGGTGGGCTTTTTTAGGAGGGGGGTTCACCATGGCATGCTTCCAATATGAGGGGACTGTCGATTCAAGTAAGGAAGAGTTAGGAGCATTCAGGATGACATGTAAATTGGGAGGGTCAAGCTGTGTCAGTACTGAAATTGGTAGAGGATCTTTGGGGGAACTGGACTGCACTTTATCTAAAACTAGCAGCCCACCCCAGCGTTGCTTGGGGCAGAAAGGGGCTGGGGGCAGCATTTGAGGCTTGCGTGCACTTCTGCCCCCGGCCCCCTCCCGCCCCCTCCCGCCCCCTTCCCGCCCCCCTCCCGCCTGATCCTTACCTCAGCCGCCGGTCCCGCTCCAGGAGCCCCGCCCGCACAGGCCGCCACTCTCCAGACGCCCCGCACGCACAGGCCGCCACTCTCCAGGCGCCCTGCCCGCACAGGCCGCCACTTCGCCCAGCAGCAAACAGGGCCGCGGCAGTCCTCCCAGCAGGTCGCGATCTTCGGTGCCATTTCCGGAAGTGTTGCCAGGGAGCGCAAACGCAAATGATGTCATCACGCAGACGTCGCGGCCGGCGCTACTTGCAAGGGACTACTTTATTTTTATTTCGACATTTTTTAAACAACGTATATTTTTTATTTTTAATAGCTTATGTCCTTCTGCTTGCCCTGAGGTTTTCAAAGATGTCTTGGGTGTTTTGATTGGTGGTGTACTTTTAGAGTTTACCTGGCTCAAAGGTTTGTGTTCTCTCTTTATAATAGTAGTATAGATGATTTTAAGGGAGTCTATGTTAAGCGGGGGCCAGGAGTCTAAATAGGAGGTGAGGGTGCTGGACTCCATAGAGGGTTCCGTGTGGGGTGTGACCATCAGATAGGGAGAGGGTGTTTTCTGGGGTGAGATTATGGATTGGGCCTGCAGGAATGTGAATTAGCGATTTCTAGATACATTTTCTCTATGTTGTGCATGAAAAAGCGGGCGAGATCTTTGCTCTGACATTTATTTAAGGGCAAAGGATTTGCTAGGGTCTCTGAGCAGGTGAGTTCTTTAACTAGTCTGAAAAGTGTTTTTGAACAGTTAGCAGCTTCAAAGATGGTTTTAGAAACAAAACTGGCCCTAGCAGAATTACAGTGGTTATGGTATATTTTGTTGCCTTATTATAGGTATTTTTGGATTTGGGCGCAGAGTCTCTCCTCCATCTCCGTTCTAATGCTATGCATTTAGATTTCTCCTCATAGGGGGTCAGATGCCTATGGGCTTCAGTCGCACTCCACACCCTCGGACTGGAGACCTCCGAATATGCAGTCTTTCCCCTCTCAGGCGGGAGTCACCAGTGCCGCGTGCGGCCGCCATCTTGTGCGTAGCAGGTGCCAGGCTAACTTTGTTTCTCGGGCCACCAGGTGAGGGGCTGCTGACTTTGTGGTCGCCTCCCCGGGCCCCTCAATCCTTATGTAGTCCTGTTGTACACAAATGATGATCCGTAGTCCAGGTGTAGTTGTAGACAACACTTTATTGACAGGATAGGTTAGTCCAAGAAACGTCGTCAAACTGTGGTACACAAATGATGATCCGTAGTCCAGGTGTAGTTGTAGACAACACTTTATTGACAGGATAGGTAGGTGGCAAGATAGCAGGAGAGAAGAGACGAGGAAGAAACCCCACCAGGAGCGAGCTACCAGCTGCTCAGCCTGAGATGACTAACTGACAATCTAGCTCCAGAAAGGCACTCAAACATTCTATGATGTCACAGGACATTCTGATGAAGTGGTAGAGAGGGAAGAGACATAGAAGTCATTTACCACAAGTCCCCCCCCACCTGCAGTCTCACCAGGGCCCCTGGGTATGCAGGATGACTGCAATTGCGGCCTCGGGCGGCGTAGCTCGGTTCTCAAGCTGCTGACTCTATAAATGTAAGGCTACGTCCCTCCTGCAAAGAATAGTGGTATATTGACAGAAGGGAGGAAATCACAATAGAACTGGTGCAATACAATGCCAAGCACGCTTTGTTGTCTAGTACCTGCTTGTGTCTTGTACACTTTCATAGTTTATGGGAGTGCTCTGCATTTAGAGGTATTTGTAGATCACTAAACTAGCTACACAGCAAAAGAGAGATGAACACAAACAGGAGACATGAGATGAGTTTCAAGCTCACTTACAGTAAGTTCATGGGAGGTAAATCCTTTTTTAATGGAGTTGCAGTGTTTGCGAAAAACCATGTGTTCAGCTCCTTTTTCAATTAATGCACAGCATTCCTTTCAAAATGTATTCTAATGAAACAGCTAGAAGTAATTGTTACCTACTTATCATACTAATAAATCACTACACATAATTGAATGTTACTCTTAATTGTAGATTATTATCTATTGACTGACTAGAAGACTGGTCAAACACCCATCCACTCCCATCATGATTTGCCCAGAAATTTCCTTCAATTAATTCTGCTCTGATTTTCCATAATGTTGCAAAACAATTGCTTGCTTGTTTGATGTCCACTTGAAGTGCAAGCTTCTAACAGCATTCCGAGATAACCACATTAAAGTAAGAAACTTTTAGAATGTGCAATACTTAGGCAGTAGGAGTTCCTGTGAATTAAATTGTGTTCCATCATTTTGTAGCTCAGGTGTGCCATTACCAAAAAAGGAACAACTATTTGAAAAAACACTCTTTGCTCTTGCCCTCAAGGAGCAGAACATGCTGATTTGCAAAGCCACATTCCCCAACCTCATAACGGGCCTCAGGAGTCAGGGGACTTGACGTCATTGTAACAGTAAGCATCACTGTGAGCAAGGGATCCACACATGGGCAGAACACTCTGGCTTAGGAAATTTTCCTGAGGCAAAAACCTAATAAATCGAAATGCATTAGCCAATACTTTTTTACAGCTGGGAATTCCGCTAGGTGGCATTCCATTTAATCGTTTTATGACACTAGCAAACCTAAATCGAGAAATGTCTTAAACTTCTCAAATAACAAAAATTGGGTCTTCTAGCACAAAAAAACTTGACGCATGCCTAGCTTAGACTTGCACCAGAGGAGTTTCTCAAATCCATGGAGCAGTACCAGAAATTTTATGAAGGAACACCTGTATTACAAGGAGCAATACAAAAGCTTGTTTGTGGAACTGAAGATTTATGTCTTCTTGATTCTTCTGTTACATCATGGGACGGGAGAACCCACGTCAATCATGTCAAGATGGATTCTGATGC
This sequence comes from Lissotriton helveticus, assembly GCF_964261635.1. NCBI lineage: Eukaryota > Metazoa > Chordata > Amphibia > Caudata > Salamandridae > Lissotriton > Lissotriton helveticus. The sequence goes on from NC_136065.1 coordinate 1,916,523,898, forward strand.
TAAGCCATATTTTGGAGACTTGCAGTAGCTAAACAGACTTTTAGAACAGGATTTGTACGGCTGGATATGTGGTCTTAAGTTCTCCTGTCGATCTGATGTGCATTCTGCTAATTTCACAATGTTATGTTGCATTATGCAACTCATGATTTGATTTCAGCTCTATGCCCACAATTACATATTAGATGCATATTTGTAGCATATGCTTTGACCCCAAGTGGTATCTCTGCGTTTCTGAGACATAATATAGGTTTCATGTTACCCTCTTCAAAAGCACGTATTTTTGTTAACTTAGAAGCATAAAAGGTTGAGTAGTCCTACTGGAGTTTTAACCATTGATCATTAGGTCCAATACACACCTGAGAGTGGAGTTGGTCCTAACCTAGCCTTGAGTTGCCATCACCTGTCTTTCTGATTGAACGAATGAGTGTGTTACGTGCTGACACTCATACAAAACACAGCACTGGTTGGGTCACCTCTATGGCTGTAAATTGAGTATTATGTATCAAACACTGTAGCACGGGGATAGTCTAGGGGCTTTGGTTGTTAGATGTTCTGAAGTTAGTGATATCACCACTCATCCTTTGCAGCTGTCCTCTGAAGAACCTACATCCTCTAAATGGAGTGCCATAGGGGCACTGATGCAATTCAAGATGGCCACTTTTTCAGGTTGTCTTTTTAAGTGTATGATGCATCCGGGTACTGCCCAATCAGGGGAGCAAAGCTCAAGAACCTGATTGAGCCTTGTGAGAGTAACTGAGATGATGCAAGTAAAATAAAACCCTCCTATAATAAAGTGACAAACAGCCCCTAGAATCAGGGCAGAAAGGGTGTGGGATTGCCACATGGTTCAGTACAATGTAAAGTGCAAGGAGGGAGAGGGGACAGGGTTGTGGCAGGGTGCCCATCTACGGGGGGTGAACCACCATGAGTGGCGACTGCCTGGTCTCTGACTACAAAGTATACTACCCCGCCTGCGACCAAGTTATACCTGCCATAGGTTGTCAATATGCCATCTCGGCATTGCCGAGACTGCTCCGATTTATTGTGGTACCTGGCAATTTCCGCAAACATACTGTATATCCCAGCTCTCAGAGAGGGTTGACTAAGCACAGAAGTAGAGAGTGTTTTTGTGCGAGGGTATAGAGAACTCAAAAGGCGCTTCCTTCTGAGCTCTCGCTCCTCTTCAACTCATAAGGAAGCAGCTTAAGTAGCAAAGACGATACCGGTGTCGAGTTCCATTTCGTTTTAGAACTTTGTTTGTGAGTAGACCTGCTTTTATGTCTGTGGTGTGTCTTGATTTCTAGGGTCAGGGTGACCAAAACCTGGTCACCCTGACCTGCCTGGATGTGGAAAAGGTTGGATGTCTGAACAAAAGAACACAGGAATATAGTGTCCTGAAAATAATTCTGTGCCCCGCCCTTCTCAGGTCCTAAAATAACAAACAGTCCTGGGGCAGAGGCAGCAGCACATGGGGAAGAAACATTTATGATTAGTAATGGTTATAATTGATCTTATAATGAGCGAGAGATAGGCTGACAAATGCTGCATACTGATATGGGAAACAGCACCCAGTGAGCTGACACACCCTCTCCAATTTGTATATAATGAGTAACCATTTAGCCAACAGCCAGTCACCACCTCTGCTGCCTTTCTTGAGCTAGTGCACCTGCGATAGTACAGCATGGCAAGTTTACGCAGTTCTGGGGGCCTGTCCGCTCGCAGTGTTTCTTCTCAGAAAACTGGTGGTAGACAAGGTGCTAGCCAGGGTAGCCATGCTGGGGGTTCTTTTGGGGGCTATTCAGGTGGCAGCTTTGTTGGAGGTGTCGGAAGTAGCTTGGTTGGTGGTGCAGTAGGTAGCTTGCCCGCTCGTAGTGTTCCTTCTCAGAAAATAGGTGGTAGACAGGGTGCTAGTCAGGGGAGCCATGCTGGGGGTTCTTTCGGGGGCTATGCGGGTGGCAGCTTTGTTGGTGGTGCCGGAAGTAGCTTGGCTGGTGGTGCAGTAGGTAGCTATGTTGGTGGTGGTGTTGTTGGCAGCGAACATGGGGGCCAGTGGGGCCATTGGAACCAGGCTAGCCATGAGGACCAATGGAGCCATGTTAGCCAACCACATAGTGAGGGCCTTCTCGATGCCGGGGAGAAAGCGACCATGCAGAACCTCAACGACCGCCTGGCTACCTACCTGGACAAGGTCAAGGAACTGGAGGATGCCAACGCCGAGCTTGAGCGTAAAATCAAAGAGTGGTACGAGAGTCACCGATCAGCTCTTGTAGAAACGGACTACAGCAAATATTTCAAACAAATTGCAGATCTGCAAGCTAAGGTGAAGTATCTTGTTCAGTTCAATTGATTGCTTGTCTTAAACAATGAACTCACCGGTCAAAAGTAATTAGTTAATTTTCATTGTAGAATGTGAAGGTACTTCTTTCTCTTTTCCCTCTTTTAGAGTTTGCTTTATCCAAGTTCTTCTGTATGTCTCTCTATGTACTTCTCTTTCTCACAGTTTTTTTCTATTTCAAACCTAACTGATTTATAAAAATTGAACGTAATATTAAATATTCTTCACAGAGACACTGACAGGTAAAAAGAGGTTCAAACATAAACAGCTGTCTATAGCATGTGTAATTAGACCAATGTTGGCTGCAATGTGTGTGCTCCATCTTATCGGAGACCTCCCAAATATACATGAGTTACTCTGTGTCGCACCAAGTGTCTGTCTTGGAATTGTGTCCTAAACATTTTACTCACAAACGTTCTTCTCTTGATTGCAGGATAAAACGCTGGTAATTATATATGGGTTCTAGAAAAACGCATAAAAAGCAAAACACAAAGCAAATGTTTAGAGATAAAGTTGTCGGTGATGGTCTGGTATTTTTATGCTTCTTCCTTTCTGAAGCACATGTCACTAAATCAATTGTACTAATTGCTCTAACAAATCATACACTGCAGTCAATTAATACACACTCTTATGCATCAAATAGCATACAACCAGAACAGAAGTTGTAGAGCAGGTGTCATGCAGTTAAACAGGTGGACAATCCTATCATGATGGAAAAGCATTATAATAGATCAAAGTTAAGAGAGAAAAAATCAATTTATTTTCTGGCATGGGAATTAGAAAAGGCGACTTTAAAGCACAGGAAACAAGCAACAACAAACCACAGTAGGAGATGCTAGAGTATGTTTCCCATCCCTGCTGTAACCCAGCATTGCCTGATAAAAAGCAAACAAAACAGACAAAATAAACATTTTTCAAATTCAGATTCCTAGCCATTTTCTAACTTTTTTTTCGAGACTGTCCAGTTGAAAATCGTATTCTGTACAGTATGTTTTCTCCTCTGATCTTGTAGCCCGCAGGTTTACCCAGAGGCCAAATCATACTGGAGTGCAGCTTCTTTCAACAGCCTCACTTACTGATACACAAAGCCTCAAATAAAATGTTTTCTATGTAGAAAGAAACGTCCCATTTGCATTATCGAGCTAAAGTTATAGAGAGTAACACAAAACCTAAGAACATCTTCCCATGAATCCAAACATTACTAATTAGTGAGACCAAGAATATCCCATCAAGACAGAAAGCTGTTGCTCGGGGGTCCTTGCAGTTTCGGTGGATTTATAATCCCAGGTTTCACAACCTCCTCTATTCCCAACCCAGGGCTCCCAAGTAATAGTCTTTAGGAGAACTGTTCATGCAGCAGCTCCGCACACTCCAATGTGGATTTGGCACCGGAAACTGAACAAGTGACCACGAAAAGAGTTTTTCATCAAGTCCAGAGAGAGTGTCTGGCCAGCAGATCTTGTTAAGCAACTCGTACCATTTACTTGGCTTTTGCAATCAGACTGCTTTAGTTTGCAGTAGTCTTTAACAAGAAAATTAAACTTGTGTACACGTATTGTAATTTAAAAACATAATGCAGTTACTTTGAAGTACAACATTTAAGTAAACTAATCTCAGCTGTTTTGATTCACAATCAACTAGGAAAATCATGTTCGCATTATTTTAGGTCATCTTCGAACAAAATTCCTTATGGTCCAAGCTAATTTTTCTTTCCCAGATCACCAAGGAAGGCCGGAAGTCTACCGAACTTTTGAGCTGATTTTAATATTTTAAATTCGTAAATCAATCACAGGTGATGAGCAGCAGAGGACGTAGTCAGAGCCTAAGATTACAATATTCAACACAGAGCCCAAAGTCCTCTCTAAAGACGGCAGCAAATGTTTACAATTTTCGAAACATGAAATCGGATTTTTTGAAGGAGAACTAGAATGTGGAATTCAAGTGAACGAGACTGGAGCCAAATGAAGTGCTGTTCTGTCTTTTGGCAATTGTCACTAGCACTAAAACCACGATGTGTCAAACTGATAAAGTGCTGAGATGCAGTTTTATATGTTTGTATTTCAGTGTGACAGTCAGCACTTAAGCAGTAGACTCACTCACCAGCTCAACCCTCACATATATGGAGGACACCACTTAGTTAACATAATACGTAACCTTGTAATTTCCATTATGAATAACCTAGCACAACTTGCAGCCCATGTTAAATGTAACATTATATGAACGAGTAGGCCTTAACTCTTTCTTATGCCATCTTCTGTTTGCAGATCCTGCAGGCCCAAGTGGCCAAAGCCAGCGTCGTCCTGCAGATCGATAATGCCAGGCTGGCTGGTGAGGACTTCAAGCTCAAGTGAGTAAAACACAGTAATGTTGTGTCGCATATGGTTCATATCAGCACAATTCCTATTCAAATTCAGGCAGCGTGGAAGTTCAAGAAACACTGATGCCTCCCAGCACACCTAAGTGCCTTGACCCTAAGGCAGATACACCACTCACTGGCAGCCATGTTACAAGGGAGTTGTACAGGCGTTTTTACTTGTGGCTTCTCTTGTGCATTGAAGGCATAGATGAATGACTCGATAAATAATCCTCTTTACTGACACTGTTCCTAATAAAGTGAGCATTGTCATGTTTAGCTGCACACTGTTGAATGATAAAGGTCTGATGTAGAGAACTTGTACCTATTTCTGCAACACAGTATACGCTGCCAGTGACCCCACCGGAGCAGGAACTCATGGGCACCCCCCTCCAAAATGCCCACACCTTACCCAAGGCACTTATGCCACATTAGATGAACATACTTCCTTAAAGTGCAACATATATAAGGGATTAATTGCTAGAATATAGCAAAGGAAGGAGCAGTTTTACATGGACCACACTTCGAAGAAAAGGAGAAATGGAGATAACTCTATTAGGGGAGGAAGCAGACACAGTGCACTGGGTCCACTTCACCACTATTTACGGATTAAATAGATTGGATTGGTACTGATGCAATCTGGCACCAATGTTTGCAGTACCTGACAAGTACAAAAACAAGTGTGAGTGTGATCAGGCAACAGCTAAAGTAATAGAACATGCTTTATCAAAAGGCCTGAGGCTTTCATTAACATTAACATGTTCCTAGGTATGAGACTGAACTGATGCTTTGCCAGAGTGTGGAGACTGACGTCAATGGGCTGCGTCGGGTCCTGGACGAGCTGACTCTGGCCAAATCTGACCTGGAGTCAGAGCTGGAGAGCCTGACTGAGGAGCTGGCAGCACTCAAGAAGAACCACGAGGAAGTAAGAGATAGCAATGCGTTTTAGAACGGTCTTGGAAGTGATGAATATGGGATAAACCCAATGAACCAATAATGTTCACTACCAATCTTTTAAAGGCACCACATTTTTACATGTACTATAGACCATCATTGTCCAATGGTGGTGCAGTAGGGCTGAGTACCTGCCAGATTTACTGGAGAGCCAATGACTATTTAGATTCACCGTATGCTAATTTGGGTTATGAGGATATGCTGCCACCTGGCATGGATCATAACTCAACATTGGATACTTTTGTTGTAAAGTGTCTGGCTTACACTAGCATGCTGAACATTACTTAGTGGTCGGATGACAATCAGTAAGTTCTTTTAAAATTACAGCACTACAAGATTTTTTTTTTTAAAACATAACCCGATTTCTATTGTTGATCTATTTTTTTACACCACTTGTATGTACGTTATTTTCAAATTAAGGGTACTTGTCTTATTTTCTCTTTGTAGGAGATGAAGGCTCTCCTAAGTGATAGTCATGGAGACGTCAGCGTCGAGATGCATGCTGCTCCAGGCATAAACCTCCTTGCCCTCCTAACCCAGACAAGGGAGCAATATGAAAGAATGGCGGAGGAGAACCGCAGACGGGCCGAAGAGGATTTCAACCAAAGGGTATGGACTCCTATTCCCACTATGTTGATTGTCGAAACAAAACAGAGAAGACCCCATCAAATAACCCTCATTTGCCTTTCAGAGTGCTGAGCTGAAACAACAGATCTCATCTGGGGTGGAGCAGGTGCAATCAAGCAAGACTCAGGTGTCAGAACTGCGACGGTCCTTGCAAGCGCTGGAGATAGAGATGCAGGCCCAACTGGCAATGGTGAGAGAAAGTTTACCTCTCAGAAGGCATCTCCACTTTTACAAACCCTTAAAGTTTTGTGAGATAATAAAATATGAATCTGTTTCCATTTATGTAATCAAATTATTGATTTGTGCAACTGCACGTTTTTTTCTCTGAAGAGAAAATGTTCTTCCACCTATTTTGGAGCAGTCACAACTCATGTCCTACTCTGTACAAGGACGTACTCCTGCCTTTGACAGAGGTTCATCGACAGCCATTTTCAGGGTAGGACGGGGTTGGGGGGAAACTTCTGCAAACATCCACAAACCCTCAAGCTTCTGGGTGTTTTCAAATTTTCGGGGGCACCAGTTGTCCTGGAATTCCCTCCCAGCCCGAGAATAAGCTTTACCCAGCCGTGGCTCGTGCAGGTAAGAGCAGTGGGGCAGTAGGGGCGGGTCGGGGGATTTCCACAGACGACAAGGGGAAAATTAATTATTTATTTAATTTCCCCTCATGGTCGTCATACCGTTCCACCACTCTTACCTGCTGGGATATGTGGAATATCACATCGCAATGGTGTAACATTATACCTAGGTAAATTGGTTTTCAAGTGCCAGTTCACTTTTAGTGAATTTAAATCATACATTTTGCTATTTAGACACACACACACACACAACTTTGTGAATTGTGCCCAGTGTGTGTAGAAGCCTAGCGAATATAAGAACAGCCAGCACATATTTATTCAAACCCTTGGCCTCCACTCTAAAGCACTTTTGGGTCATTGTCTTCTATATCTTTCCCGGTATTCCAGCTTCTTCTTCTTGGGTCTTTACCTATGCCTAGGTTTTTTTCCATTCACCTTACTCTAGGGTTGGGTGAGTGTTGGAGCACTACTATTTGAGAGGCCCCAAAATTGCATATTAAATGTCCATAAATGGTCAAGTGACACAATAACTCAAATCATCTTCACTGAACAGTCATCGTTGAACAACTGATAGACAGTTCACTACACTCTAAACAGCTTGTGCATAATGTAGGGTCAGAATGAGATCCCGTGACCATGAGAACGCCGGCAATGAGATGCATGAACCAAAACAAAACCAATGTTTCTACACGTGGTTTCTCAATAGGTTTGTCCTCTACTCTCTAACTGTGTCCTTTTTGTTGATCGAACAGAAAAGTGCTCTGGAGAAGGATTTGGCCGATACAGAGGGAATCTATTGTTCTCAGCTGGCAGAGCTGCAAGCCAAGATCAGCATCGTAGAGGAGCAGCTGGTCGAACTCAGGGAAGAGTCAGAGCGCCAGACTGATGAGTACAACCTACTCCTGGACATCAAGAGCCGGCTGGAGCAGGAGATTGCGACCTACCAGCGTCTGCTCGAAGGCTCAGGCGGGTAAGAAGGTGGCAGCAAGCTCCATTAATGAATTCCTTCACTTCCCACACACTATGTAGAAGGATCTTACAGTAGGGAAGCATGTGTAGTGTCACAAAGCAGTCAGAATGAGGTGAAAGAGGATTCAGCTCTCTTGAAAAAGATTCCCTTCATTTTTCAAAATGCAGGACCTAGGGGCAGATGTACGACCATATTTTAGCGCCCGCAAACTGAAAATCGGCCAGTTAGCGACCGCAACATTGGTCTGCCCCATGTACAAACCCTATTTTGTGAGTTGGTAATCTATTACAGACTCGCTAAATAGGGTTTGCCACCCGCTATTAAGAAGGGGAGTGCCAAGGGTGTACCTTCCTAATAGCTAGTCTCATTTCAATATATGATTGTTTTGCGACCGCAATTCAGGTTGCAAAACACTCACAGTTTACCACCTACTTCAAGTAGGTAGTAAGCCACTCGCAAATGGGAAGGGGTCCACAGGGGAACCCTTCCCCTTTGTGAGTGTGTGTGAAATTTTTTTTTAAGATCAGACAGTGGTCCCACGGGCCCCGGTCTACTCTTAAAAAATGAAACTGAAATGTTTCATTTTTCTTTTTTAAATGCATCCCGCTTTTCTTTGAGGAAAACGGGCTGCATTTTTAAAAAAAAAAACTGCTTTATTTAAAAAGCAATCACAGACATGGTGGTCTGCTGACTCCATCAGGGCACCATCCCTGGGAGTGCTAGCCATTCCTAATCGGGTCTCAAATTGCACCTGACTCATAAATATTAATGAGGCAGGCAATTTGCAACCTCATTATGAATCTCAAACAGTGTCTGAGACACTAATGTAAATTCCTATTTGCGAGTCTCAAATTGCGAGTCGCAAAATGGCTCAATTTACGACTCGCAAATTGATAGGGTCGTACATCTGGCCCCAAATCTCATAAACTGCCTGCAGTTGTGCTGTATGGCAATCTGTATTGCTCTGTTGTGTGAACAATAAATAGCAGCAATTTTATAAAAAGTTGCGCACTGGTGAAGTCCTGGTCTGTTCTAAAAAGCCTTTTTAGAGCTATGCTACACATGGTTCTAGGATGCTAAATTCAGCTTTGCGTGAGATTTGTACTTGAGGTATATATCCATTAGCATACATTTAAATACAAAGGTACTCGCCCAAGTGTATGCTGTGTAAAATGCAAAATTAAATATGTAACGTGTAGGAATATCATGCAATATTCTGTTTTCCCCTTGTTTGCGAATGGTTTCAGTTGGCAATGGGATTTCATGCAAAGTTTAATTGTGCTACTGTAGCAGATTCTGCTTTTTATGAAAACCTGTGGATGCTTTGTGCTGTTCGCACTCTGTACATTCCCTCTGAAAGAATAACTGAGGGGTTGGTAGTTTGTAATACAATGTAAGTTTGGAGAGTGCTGTTGTCATCTTCTGACCCAAAATACTTTTTGTGCATAAAAGTTGATGGTTGCTGCTGTTTGCGCCATTTTAAACAACTCTGGGCCATGCTAGCTCCAGTGCTAAATGTTAGTAAATCTACATCAGAGACTATATGTGAAAATTACTGACACTGTCTCATCTTTTATATTTGCTGGGCGATCAGCTTGCTTCATCAATGTGCTTGTGTTCATGGTTACGCATGAAAACATGTTTTTTTTCTGTTGAATGGAATGGGGCAAGCCATGTGAAAATTTAAACTAGACCAGAGCTGTTTTAGTCGCCCCTAGTCTTCAGAATATGCGCAAGGAGTAAGGGTGGCGGATGGGTGCTCCGCCACAACCTAATGGATTAGATATCCTGTCCGTCTCATTACAACTGCCATAGGACATAATGCACTCTTAATAAGGGATACAAAATATCCGTCATATTTCTGATGGAGTAAACAATCTTTCAAACCCTAAATCAGGTCCTAAATGTTTACTAGACTGCTTGCAGATGAATGAACAAATGAATGACAATTTCTAGAGCAGGGACAACTATTCAAAGGGCGTCCTGGCACTGATAAACCATTCCAGCCTAAAAGAGAAGTGTCCCCTAGTCAAGAATATGGAAGCAGAAAGAACCAGGGTTTAAGTTGTTTCCTCAAATGACTGTGAGGAGGTTTTTCCTAATCTGCAGAGGGGGGGAGCCCCATATCTTAGCTGACAGATAAGGTAAAACACTTCCTCCTTGTCTACACCGTTTGATTCTGGTATTGTAAGAAGATGGAGTGAGGAGGAGTGAAGAAGGCTCAGCAATTGATGTTGAATGAGCTTTTCTAGATATGGCTTGGCCCTACATCTGTCAGGCTTTTGTTCATTAGGCAGACTGCCTAAAACATTAGGTGCTTATGCACAGGAAACCAATGTAAGGTGGTTGTTGATGGTTGTGGATTTAGGGATGCAGAGCAGAAGCCTAGCTGCTGGATTTTGTCTGAAGCCACTGTATAAGAGGCTGGGGGATGCCCAGACATTGGACATTCGCTTTAAATGGGTTGGAGGCTATTAGTACCTGCACCCCTGTCTTGAGTGAGGCCAACAAAGCATCTCAGGTGCAACGCAATTGGCTAAACGTTTGAGTAACCATTTAAAATTATGCCTAAGGCAGTGCACGTTGCCCAATTAGTGAGTTTAAAGATGAAATACATGGCTAGGGATTTTAAAGTTTTGCTAAGGAAGTATTTTATTGCATTCTTTTTGTACACATATAGAAGAAGTATACTTTGAGAAGTTATATAAAGGTTTTTTAATGTCATGGAAGTGTTCAAGTGTTGTGCACGAGTCACTGGAGATGTTTGCCATTACTCGCTGTGAAGTGTGTCATTCCTTCGTTACTCAAGAGAGACATTGTTCAAGTGTCTATCCAAAAGGCTCTTTACTCAAGACAATATCATTCATTGTGTTTCTGGAAACAGGTACTCACAGGTCTCGCAAACTAAGCAGCAGTCAGACTCTGGCTCTAAAGGATACAGTTCAGGAGGACGCAGCAGTTTTAGCGGCAGCAGCGGGTACGACAGAGGCTCTGGAACCAGCTCCTCTGCCAAAGGTAAATGTTTCTTGTGATACCCAGTGCCTACACACTTGTACCTCAGTCTCACAATAAACAGGCTCTGACATCATCACTAGCATCCCACACAGTCTCTGACACAAGAGTCACAGCGCTGGGTTAGATTCAGCATGTGGGGGTTATCTTGGAGCATGTGACTTAGATTCAGCCTCAGACCGGAGCTTTGTAATGCTGATCTTGCATTCTGTCGGTAATTTCCTTCCTCCATATTGAAGCGTCCAGGTTTTAAATAGGACAAGGTAAGGCAACAGTCTTGAGGGCATCACCTTTTGGTGGTATCAAATTACTGAAAAGGCATAAATAAACTGAGTTCTCTGTAGTTTGCTGGTCTCACCTAGACTACTTCAACTGATGTACAGGCTTTAAGGTAGAAATAAATGATACTTATCGCTGAATTAGGCATATGCAAAACGTTATAATGCTGTATAGATGAAGGTAGAACGTTTTTCCAAACCTACCTCAATGTACAGTGGATAGCACTTTCCTACTTCTTACTGAGGCCGTAAGCACTCTCCAGATGGTCGACCTAACCAATGGTAGGGCATTTGAATCACAGAAAGATGCAGCACTGCTGTCTCAGTATTGGATACTGTTCCAGGGTCTGAATGTCTGGAAAGGGAATGAGCTTCCACAGGTGGGGGGTTTGGTGGGAGGCCACCCTGGTGCGACAGAGTTCACTGCCTAGTCAAAAGGGAAATTCTAAATGAAGTCTGGCGAAGTGTGTTACAGGCCAGCTCCCAGTAAAACACTTTAGCCCTCATTATAAGTTAGGCAGAGCAACTGTACAATCTTAAGCTGCTGAACTCCCTTCTAAAGTTAGTACTTGGGTTCACATACAAATCTACTTCCCTATTTCTTTGCTGACATGTAGTATGTGTGCCACTCCAGTAATGGGGTATATACAAACAGTGACAAATGGGATGTTCAAATTAATATCGGCCACTGGTAATTACTCGGGCCGCATCCCAACTCATCGTTGTTTTGCACAGTATTGATGAAGCAAGGTCTCGGAGAAAAGAGACTGAGGGGCATTTTGAGCCATCACTATGCCACCTCAGTGTGGAACCAGCCATATGCAAATCAGTCTTGATCCTGCTTCAATGGGAACAGTCCAGCTCGAACTGCCAGCTCAGGTCCTGCCTGAACAGGAACACAAGCAACCTAGGACCGGCTCAGACCTGATTATGGCTCATCAGCCAGTATAGCTTGGTTTCAATGCCACAGTGTGACACAATGTTCACAGGACCACTGTCTGGGCATACATGTCTCACTTAGAGAGACACACTAAATTATACAGAGATTGATTAAATGGAATGCTTGAATTAATCTGAGACACTGGTAATTACCCAGGCAAATACCTATCTATTGGTATTTTGCACACCATGCCACCTCAGTTTGGACCCAGCCACATGCAAATCAGTCTTGATGCTGCTCCAATGGGAACAGCCAAACCTGAATTGCTGAGCCAGGTCATCCCTGAACCGGAACACATGCAGGCTCGGACTGGTTTCGCCCTGGTAAGGGCTCATCAACCAGTTATAGCTTGGTTCCAGTGACACAGTGTGCATAGGGCTGTGTCTGGGCTCTATTCTCATATGAAACCAGTCACTTGAGATGCCAACACGAGAAGTGTTCTCTGCAATTTAGTGCCCTGCAGGAAACAAATGCAAAAAAAATCTAATAATACAATATTTCAGGAAATGTTGGGAATTTCACATAGCACGGAATTTGGCAATTTCACTATTGTAATTTACATTTCACCTAGGCCTAATTAACACAGTACACAAAGCCAACTCACTGGTAGCAGGGCTGAGTCCCCTTAACTTACAGGTAGCAAACCCTACTGTATGGCTGATTCAACCCCCCTTGTTGCCATACTCAATGGTCGCCGCATTTTAGATTGGTCCACTCTAACTTGCTCCATATTTTGTATTTCAGAGCCAGCCAGGACAACACGAGTCATAACAATTACAGAGGACTTAGTTGATGGCAAACCAGTCAGTACGAAAAGACAGGTACAAGACCATCAATGAATGTTGAGGAGGAGCTGAAGGTTGCCGACCAAGCCAATGGAACATACGAGGAAAAGATTCAAGATAATGGAGAATGTCAGAATTATTATACGCTTTCTGGACTGCTTGGCACTTTATCCACATACTTAAAGTAGAGCTCTTGTGTACTACTCTCGTAACAAGAGCGCCTTTTTTAATTTTCACCTTAAAAAGATCATCCTAGTGCAGTACTGGGGACATCACAGTTTTTGAGCAGCTGCCACAACAGAGGGTGCTCATTTTATGGATGTCAGTAGATTTCACAGTGAATCACACATAGCTACTGTTGAATGTATTATCAATGGAAACCATAGTGATACTGCATTATCATCACTGGAAGATATTGTGAAAGAGGGCACAAGAACCTTCCATCCGGGAACGTTCGCTGTGTTGTTCCTTTTCAATCCACTATTGTATGTTTCTTTCTTAGGTTGTGGGGATGGTCTCCTTTTTACATCTGCTTGCCTTTTTGTTCAATTCAATAAACTTTCTCTTTGATGCAACGTACAATATGTCTTTTATTTCATTTGTGTGGCTTAAACTATTTTATTTCCAACTTTCAGAGATTTTTGCTTCATAACTTCTTTGCCAATGAACAAAGTCGTATTTACAGCAACGCAGACTTTAGTGGCAGAAGGAACTATGAGGACATAAGACGATTTGAGGGATAAATACATGAATGGATGATTGGGATACATTTATATAACACACAATGTATATTGTGTCCTTTTATGCTGATCTCCATTACAGTCTACCAGCCATAAATTGTTCATTAAGTTAACAATTCATTTAAAAGGAGGGATTTGATTATAGAATGGAATCGGAGATAGTGGATCTCCTGACTAGTATCCCCTGAAAGGGCATTCTAATATCTGAGATCTACACAAGAGAAAGTCCCTCTGACACCTAATGATGAAGAGTGCATTTCTTTAAGTCAGAGTGTAGTTGTCTGGTGTGGACTTCAGGGTGAATTTTGGGAATCAAATATCCGATCCCCGGGTTTTGCAAAATATTTTAGATCAGAAATAGGATTTTGAAATTAAGATTGCCTTGAATCTGTAGTTGGTGTCAATATTTGCTACTATGGATTGTGATCAAAATCATGGAGAACTATGACTAATCATGCCACCAGATTTTGAGTTGTACACGGATTCCTGCAAAGGTCCTCATTATGAGTGGCCAGGGTGAGTCTGAGGCAACAATCGCACCAGATGAAAACCATTATTTCAGAGTTCACAACTTACACGGTGTGATAAATACCACTAATTACAAATTGCTCCACTGAAAATGGAGAGTGACATGCAGAATCTTGCACTTTAGCACCCCAAGTCAATTTCAGCAAGCCTAACTTGCCAAGAATTACCTGCGGAGAAATATGAGGATGCAGAAATTGATGCAAAACCAATCATTCTACTGTCTGTGCGAAGTGGTGTTGGTTGATATTGAGAAGGGAGGATATTAACTATCAGCTGCCGAAGAGAAGGTTGTAAGAAAATGCTTTGTGTCCCTTCACCAACCTGTGCTTTCAATTCCAATTCACACATTTTACCCCCTAGTTTTTAACATTGTGCCTAGGCTTCGGAGCCTGACCAAGTAGTTCGGGTGCAGTACCTCTGACGATAGCTTTGGAGAGTTTGCTGTTTAGGCTGAAACAAACAACAGGCATTCATCCAGTTCTTGATTTTAGTAAGACAGTGATGTAGATTTTCATACTTTGTCTGGTCATTAACTTAGATCGGAAGCAGTTTAATTGGTGTAGAATAGAAACAACAGCCTTTTATGTCTGATCACGTTTAGAAGAGGCAGGTTGTATACATTAAGCAACACTAATGACAGTGTTCAGCCCCACATCTTTGGTATTCTGGGGTGAGCTAAAGATCTTTCTTTCACTGTCTACACAGTATCTGACAGTAAAGAGTGTAACGACCAAAACTCGGATTTTTTTTAGCCCACAAACATTGACCAGCTGTGTCAACAGCCACCTTTGTTCCGCAATCTTAAATGCTGCAGAGAGATCCAGTAGTGAGTCGTAAAGTCCCCCCTAACTCTTCAGAGATGGTGACCTGACAATAGCATACAGTCTGTCGAAGAAATTCATCAAGAAGCTTTGTTTAAAAGTACCTTGCCAATAATTTTCAGGTAACAGTTGCACCGCTATTATACATTGGACCAATTATTTTATGTAGCAAATATACTGATGAGTTGTATGAGGAAACAAGGATAGGCTGGAAAGGCTCTCTTACTCCTACTTACCATAGTCAATGCCATACTCAATCAAGGCATCTTCCCAGAAGCTCTCAAGATAATCTAGGTTTTTCCCCTCCTAAAAAAATCTACAATAGACGCTGATGACCTCGCCAACCACTGGCATTCAATCACTCACCGACCATTCATTGGCAATGTTAGAAATGGGGTCTCTAGTTGGCAGAGGGAGGTAGCTATGTCCAAATAGGGCCCTTGCTTCTAGTCAGGGTAAGGGGGATACACTTCTAAAATAATCCCTGCTCACCCCCTTGATAGCTTGGCATGAGCAGACAGGCTTATCTAAGAGGCAGTGTGTAAAGCATTTGTGAACACATACAGTGATACAGTGAAAACACTACAAATGGACACCAAACCAGTTTAGAAAAATAAGTAATCTTTATCTAAACCAAACAGAACCCAAAACGGCAAAGTTCCACAATACAGTAATAAAAGTATGACTTTCAATTGGTAGAAATAGCTCAGTTCAGAGCAAACTGCAGATGCAACACTTTTCACACAAAGTACCTTGTATGCGTCAATCAAACAAACAAAATGGGTGGCAGGGAAGGTGATTCATCTGTTCCTTACACTCATGGAAGGTGATGCGTCGGTTCCTTTCTCCGGGCGAGTTGATGTTTCGGTTCCTTACTGCTGCGCAGGGGAGGTGATACGTTGGTTCCTTACCGGAGAGGAGGTGATGCGTCGGTTTCTTTCTGCGTGGGGAGGTTATGCGTCAGTTTCTTACTGCGTCCCCAACAATGTGAAAGACTTGGTTCCTCGATAGGATGTGACGATCAGGGACGATGCATGGATTCTTGTAGCCGCACAACAGGGCTTGCATCGGAATCGATGCAGTGATCTTGGACTTCGGAGATCATTGCATTCGATGCGATGTGCGGCGATTTCTCAAGCAGCGGCAAGCGCTGCAACGTTTTTTTCAGCGATGCATCGAAAACAGGTACAGATGCATCACGCTTCTCGATACTGCGTTGATTTTACAGCTCCCAGCAGAAAAGAGTCTCTAGAGGTCCAAAACAACAGCAGGCACCACTTGGCATGTCAGAACTCAAAGCAAAGCAGTTCAGAGGAGCTGGTGGTGAAGTCTTTGTGTCCCTGAGACTTCAGAAGAGGCAAGCTCAGTTTCAAGCCCTTGGAGATCTTCTTCAGAGGGGTAGGTGTGGCGCAGCAGGCAGGGCAGCTGCCTCCGGAACCAGAGGGCTCACGTTTCAATCCCCGGCGCCGGCGGTAGATCAGCCCAGTACCATCTAACTCTGGCCAGTAGCTAGCTTAATCTTCCCAACGGCCCCCAGCGTCTTGACATCCCCAGGTAATTGTTCGCGCTTTACAAATACTGGACATTCACATTCATTCTTCAAGCAGGGACAGAGCAAACAGCAAAGTCCTATTCTCCTTTCCTTGGCGGCATGTAGCCACTGCAGGTTAACCCCAGACAGCAAATAGCACGGGACAGTATTCCTCCTCAGCTTCTCCGGCTCTTCTCCTTGACAAAGGTTACTCTTGATTCCCAGAAGTGATCTAAAGTTCTTGGGTCTGGGCCCCAATATTTATACTACAAAATCCTTTGTTCACTGGTGGCAGAGAGGCCCTGTGCTTGGTCAAAACTGGTTCTGTCCTCTCTGGTGCAGCTTCCCGCCAGGAGGTGGAGACAGCATTGTCCTTGGCAGACCAGACCCATTCAGGTGAAAGGAAATCTCCTCCCCCTACTCTAAATGCAGCCCAGGTCTATTCAGCCCAGCTCTGAGTCATCAGGCTCTCTGGAGCCACTGCTACTCCCCAGCCCCCGTCATCTAAAAGCCAGACATGCAATACACAATCCTAGCTGAGGCACACTACAAGGCTAAGCAAGAAAATACCCACTAACTAAAAGTGGCATTTTCAAACTCTGAATGTAAAAATCACCCTCACTAAAAGATGCATTTTAACATTCCGAGTTCAGACATACTAAACTTTATTTTCCTACCTTGTTCCCAGTGGTAGTTATGTTTATAAGATATTATAAGCATACTCCCCATTCTAACCTACGGGAACAAGTAGCCTTGCAATAGAAAAACTAAATTGCAGTATTTCACTATCAGGACATGCCACACACACCAGGGCATGTCCTACCTTTCACATACACGGCAACCTGTCAACAAGGGTACATTGGGCCTACCTTAGGGGTGACTAATAGGTAAGAAAAGGGAAGAGTAGGGCCTGGCAAGTGGGTGCACTTGCCAGGTCGACATGGCAGTACTAGACTGCACACAGGCTCTGCAATGGCTGGCCAGAGTTACATTTACAGGCAGCTTATGTGGGTGGCACAATCAGTGCTGCAGCCCGCTAGCAGAATTTGATTTACAGGCCCTGGGCACACACAGTGCACAGTACTAGGGACTGACTAGTAAATCAAATCAGACAATTATGGAAACACCAATCCATACATATAATTTACAGGGAGAGCAAATGCACTTTAGCACTGATCAGCAGTGGTAAATGTTCAGAGTCATAAAACCAACAAAAACAGGTCAGAAACAGGAGGCCAAAAAGCAAAAGGTATGGAATAAACCCGGTGAAAAATCCAGGTCTAACAGGCAAGATCATTGAAAAAGCAGACCATGTTTAGTTCCAAGACCACATCAGTGTTAACCATTTCCGCACAGCTACCAGTTTGGCTTCAGATCAAACAGCAGCATGGAGACTGCTACCTTACATATCACAGGTGAGGCTTTCTACCAAAGAGGAACATGACTCCTGCTTTCTGATACAGCTGGGTCTCTCACTTGCCTTTGACACAGTTAACTACCCCATCCTCATACACACCCTAGAGTCACTAATGGAATTTACTGGCAATGTCCTACAATGGTTCTCTTCCTACCTTTCCTATGAATGGGAACATCCAGTTCAATAAAGATCCCTATCTCCTCTAGAGTCCCCAAGGATGCCAAACTATTTCTTGTCATGTTTAACCTATACATGGATCTTCAACACATACATGAGCCGACTGGGTGCTCTACTTATGGAAAACAGCATAAAAATTCACCAATATGTGGATGATACATACATTTATTTGAAAGCCTCCTCTTATTTAGATATTAAACTCCTCAACCCCTGATTACACATCATTTAGACCTGGATGTCCAGCACGCCATTGAAGCTCCTAGGCAGAATTCCTGTTATTTGCTGAGAACAATGGACACAATACAGTACAAGACTGACTCAATGACAGGATGGCTTCAAACCCTTACTTCCACTGAATGCCAAGTGACTTGGATTAACCATGGACACCGCCCTCAAGGAACACAGTTCAGCTTTACTCTTTCTCCCTGGCGCAGGTCCTGACTGCCAAATTTAGAAATGTCTGTTGAGTGAACAGACCTTTCTAGCATTCACAGTTCCTCGGTGGTATACCAAATGGAGTTTACAGGCACATATGTACCAGCCCCTTCAAAAAATGCACCACTACTGGTGACTTGAAGAGAGATAGGTGGTCAGGTTAACGTACACAGGCCAAAAGGGCAGTGAGGTAACTTTTAACTGTTGCCACAGAAGGTCTTGCTGGGATAATGACTTAACAGAACAGGAAAACCTCCAATAGCTGCACATTGGTTCCATTGTTTGGGAAGACCACCAGACAACAAACTTCTCCCAGCATACTGCATTAATTGATTTGATTGAAGGACGTCCGGCTGCCAAGATGACACCCACCACCTCTAGAGAAAGAGCGTTCGCCATCAACTGTAGGAGCAAATTGTACAGGCTCAGCTGCATGACTAAGCCCTGTTGCTGCAACAGGAGGTCTTCCCAGTGCTCATGGTCAGAAGTTCCAGGTACCACACTCTCCTTGAGCCACTAGGATGACTTGGACCGGGTCTTTATTGACCTTCTTGAGTACTCTGGCAGGAAAGGGAGGCATGGAAAGGCGTACACAATGCTAGCAGAAGGCATCTCTGAAGAAGCACTGCCTTGGGAATTCCAACGTGCAAAATGAAGACAGGGTTCTTCCCATTCCTGGATGATCTCCTGTGACACCTTCAATTGTAACTTCTATCTTAGACCCACTAGGCAATGTCGGATGAGGTGGTCCACCTTGACCTAACCCTACCAGGTGGGAAATCAGTGAGATGCCCTGAGAGTTTAACCACATCCAAAGGTGCAGATCCTCCTCTCACTGGACCAACAACTCCACTCTACCCTGTTTGTTTCAATACTACATGGCAGTAATGTGGTTTGTGACCTTCTTCCCTTTGATGTGAAGAATGCTTTCAGTGCCAATCAGATCACTTGCAACTCCAGAAAGTTGTTGTGGAGGTGAGCCTCCATCGGAAATCAGAGTGCTCTGATCGCCACCTCTTCCAGATGTCCTCCCCAACCGAGCAATGATGCATCCGTCACAACCCTAAGCTCTGGATTGAGTAGGAAAAGGGGTCTGCCACTGGTCAGCTTACAGTAAATCTCCTTTGACACCTGGAAGGACTCCAACAGGTTCCCTTGAGGTTGAGCCCACTGAGACTTCAGATCCACTGTAGAGCCCACATGTGCAACCCTGCATGGTCCACAAGCACGATGCAGGAGGTCAAGAGTCCCAGAAGCCTCAAAGTCACTCTAATAGAGACGAAGGTTAAGGGTCAAAACATTTGAGCAGAGCTTAAATGTCCTGAACTCGTTGAGGCACAGGGAAGGCTAAAAAAAGCACCATGTCCAAGATGGCTCAGATGAAGAGGAGCCATTGTGAAGGAGTCATGTGTGACTTGGGAACGTTGTCTGGAGATGGCTTGCAGATATCTCAGGCAAGTCTGTCTTCAGGAGCCAGTCATCGAGGTACGGGAAGAGTGGTATTCCCAACCACCACAGTTGGGCTGCGACCACTAATATCACCTTTGTGAACACCCGAGGTTTGCTGGTGAGGCCAAAGCATAGTGAAATGAAAATTCTCCTGGCCTTCCGGAAACTGCAGGAAACATCTGTTGGACAGGGATCTGAAAATATCTGTCCTGCAAATCCAGCGTTACCGTTCAATATCCTGGATCCAGGGCAGATAGAACTTGGGGCAGGGTATGCATTCTTCCCTTTCCGGATAAAAACAAGTTCTGAGGGCAAAGATCTAAAATGGGACAGGGTCCTCCATCCTTCTTCAGCACCTGAAAGTAACTGGAGTAGCAACCAGTCCTGAACTCTGACTTCAACACCCTCTCTAGGTCTCTGTTGGCCAAGAGAGCTTGAGCCTCTACATACAGTAAGGACAAGTGACCCCCAGGATGAGTTATGGTGCAGGTGGCATGTCTATGGGTTCATACAGAAGAGGTAAGAAGTATACCCCTTGCATGATCTGGAGCACCCATTGATCAGCCACGAGGCTCCTTCAGCCGAGAAGGTGGAGTGTGGTGTGACATCCTAACGGCTGAGTGTTTACCGCCAAGGGAAAGGGAATGTGGCTTTGCAGTGGCAAAGGGGAGGCATTGAGGTTTGGTTAGCACATTGACCCAGGGAGCCTGGATGCTGTCGGCTAGATCCTCGGTCCCAACCTCTAAAGGAGTGTTAGGCCTGTTGCTTCTGAGGCGGGTATTATCTCTGCATCTACTGGTTGCCTCGAAAGAGGTACTGCTGGTGGAGGAACCGCAGTGCTTGCGAAGACAAGCCTAGAGAGTGGGCAGTGACCTTTCTCTCTCTAAACCTCTCAAGGGCTGAGTCTAAATGTGCTCCAAACAAACTAGATTATGACACCAAACAGGAGATTCAGGTGAAGAAGTCAAAATAAACAATCAAACTTTAAACATAGAGAAAATGAAAAGAAAAGGAAAGAAACCTATATACACGGATGTATGACGTTACAATGCATACTTTTACCACGCATGCCTTTACAACGCGGTTTTTACATCGCAAACCTTCACAACGCATAGCGCTTAGAGGTGCTGGAAAGTGGTAAGTATAATTTTCTATTCCAACTCCAGTCCCCGTGGACACTAGGGAAGGTGTTGGATAGAAAATTAAACTTTTTCCCTATCCTAGAGCGCCCCCCAGCGCAATGCGTTGTAATGGTTTGCATTGTAATGCCTGCGTTGTAATGGTAGTGCGTGGTAAAAGTTTCGTTGTAAACGTTGTTTACCATATACACACATGGGCAAATTTACAAAAAGAGTTATAATTTATTATGCATATACTTTTTAAAAAAGGTTCCAAGAAAGAACAATAACGCTCAAGGAAAATGTTGGCAAAACAAAAACAAACAATTCACGTGCCAAACAAGTGGCAAACAAACATAATATGTACAGAGAGAACAACAGAAACAAAATAATGTGTCCTTCACAAATTATTGCCACAAAAAGCGTCGACGGCGTTTCAACCGCTAGGTTACTGTGCGGTCATCATCAGGACAGGAGATTATTTGAGCAATAAATTTCTATATAATAAAAAATAAAATTGCTTAAATTGCATATGAGGAGTAGGCTTCTTCAAAGGAAAAGACGGGGGGGAAGGAAACCACCAAGTGAAAATTCAGAAAAAGGAGTGGATAAAAGTTAGAATTAAGACACAGAGACAGGGGGAACTAGCACCACACCGGTCGTGATTCCATCAACCACAAAGATAAAAAATAATGATAAAAATCACCTTGATATAAGACAAGCCAGTCATAAATGGAATGGCGTTTGGACAGAAATTCCAGCTCTACAAATAAAGCGGATATGCACTTAGTAATAACCCGCCAATGCACTAAAAGCAGAAAGCCACAGTGATAAGTTTAAGAATTAGTATCATGAACTTACTCGAAACGGTCAATGATTAGAGCAATCCCATGCTATAGTTCCTGGCGTATAAATACTGCCTTCAAATGTCTCCAATCGAGTGGATGAGGTGGTTAGCCTGTAAGTTGCGCCCACCAGTATGCCCAGTGAATCGGCTGCAAAACGAAAAGAAGGATAAACTAGCTAAGCTTGTACAGCGCATAAGTTAACTTAAAAACAGAAATTTTAAGACATGGAGCGCTCAAGCATTGGCTCGATAATAACCATGGAAAGGCCAATTACTCACTTTAAAACTTCGATTCTCCAGAAAGGAGGCACGTCGCTTTAAGGCATTTCCCGTAATGCCTACTTCCTTCAAAGGGTGGAGTAGGATCTGATAGGCGCAGTATCAAATGCAGCACTTAGATCAAGGAGGATCAGAGGCGCTGAGCAACCCTGATCAAGGACCATTTTAAGATCTTCAGTGGCCTTTAACAACCTCACCCTGAGAGGACACCTATTTGAGTGAGGGGAAGGATGTTATCGGCTTCCAGGTATTCTGTGAGATGCCTGTTTATTGTCTTTTCTAAAATCTTACCAACTCCAGAGTGTAATGACATGGTTATGTAGTTTTCGGCCCCCTCAGAGTCCAGCATGGGCTTCCTAAGCAGAGGGCGAATTATAGCATGTTTCCATTCTTCTGGGACACTGCAATTTTTCAGGGGCAGATTATATATATCTGTCAAAGCGGAAAACGTAACATCCCCCTTTTAATGGAATATCCATTGGAGCAGGGTCAAGTGGCGAACCTGATTTAAGTGAACTTGTCACTTCAATAACTTCCTCTTTAAGCAATTGTGAAAATGTAGGAAGTTTGGTCTACCGCTATTAAATATAAGCATTCCTTCTGGCCTGTCCTTGTGGCCTACTGAACCCGATAGAGCATCGTAAATGTTCCTCACTTTTAACCAAGAAAGCAGTTTGCAAGTGGTTCACAATGTTCTACTGATGAGGGCGGAACGGCCTCTGGTAACTCGGCTTTATAAAGGAGTTTACAATATTGTACATTTCCTTAGCTGAGTTTGAGGATTGCTTAATCCTCTCTGCAAAGTCATTAATCCTGACTCTGCGAACAGCATGCTGATATTTTTTCAGGGATGCTTTGTAAACCTGTTGTTTTTGCATTCTTTTTTAATTCATGAAAGACAATTAAACATTTAAATTCATAATGGGCAAATTGTCTCGGGCTAGGTGGTAGAGCTGGGTCTACGAATCCAAAAGCATAATTGATTCCACCTTCAGGGAAAGTTAGGTCGGGATTTGCGTTCATATGTGCGCCGGTGGTGTTGATCATGGAACTAAAAGGGTAAACAACGTTTACAACGAAACTTTTACCACGCACTACCATTACAACGCAGGCATTACAACGCAAACCATTACAACGCATTGCGCTGGGGGGCGCTCTAGGATAGGGAATACGTTTAATTTTCTATCCAACACCTTCCCTAGTGTCCACGGGGACTGGAGTTGGAATAGAAAATTATACTTACCACTATCCAGCACCTCTAAGCGCTATGCGTTGTAAAGGTTTGCGATGTAAAAACCGCGTTGTAAAGGCATGCGTGGTAAAAGTATGCGTTGTAACGTCATACATCCAACTAAAAGTGGTTTCGTTCATGGAGAGAGCGTGTGGCTGTGGATGGCATGGGGCTGGATTCGCAGGAGCCGAAGTCAGGGACAGATTCAGAGTCATAGCGAGGTCAAGGGGTGCAGGAAAGGACAGATCTGCTCACTTCCTACTCCTAAAACTGTTTTTTACAACATTGACAAACGGGAGGGGGTCCTTAAGGGACCTCTTTCAGTTATAGAGTGGGTTACCGCCTCATTTGAGTAGTTAGTAACCTTTCAATTAATTGCGACTGAAATTACGGTTGCAAACCATTGATATATACCATAAGAAATCGCAAATAGGAAGGGATCTCCTTACCACGCACCTTTCAATTTGTGATTCGGTGTGTAGCTGCAAGCTACTTTTGCATTTCGGTAATGAGTTATAAATGTAGGTTCTAAACATACCAATAAGTTATTTTGTGGTTGCAAAGGCTCCGATTTTGTGAATCAGTGGTATTTGCAGAATCTCAAAATTGGATCCTTTAAAACCGCAAAATAGAGGCGCGCGACGCGGCAAAACAAGATGGCCGCTCCCTGACGAGCTCCGAGATGTCGAGCAGCGCTCGTTGAAGAAGGGTATTAATTAAGTCGGCGTTTCTTCGCTAAAACGGCGGATTCCTCAATCGGAAGCACCCCTCCACATATGGGTATGATCACAGAGCACAATATGCCGTTTTTCATCTGCATTTTTGATGGATTGCTCCTTACTCGATAACGGCCGCCATTTTGTTTTTTACACACAGCGTTTTTTTTTCTTTTCTCTTTTCCCTGTTGCTGCTTTACTATATGGCTAGCCTTTGAGTTGCCATTTCTGATGCAATTGTTGCCTTTTGTTTGCTGAGCTTATTCCTTATATGAAGCTTCGCCTGCTCATGTGTGTTTTTCAACTTCCTCAAGTTCACACATGCGTCATGGTCTCTACCTTCATATGATTGTTCTACCAGGTACTGTTATGTATCCTCAAGATCAGTAGAGGTACTGTTTTTTTTTTTCAGCTGGGATTTATTTTCATTTGACTCATGCCTCAATTTTAAGTCGCTTTTATCGGCTCCTCATCTTGACGGCTGCTGCCTCCTGTGCTATTTCGCTATCGCCCCACGTGCTGGTGGCTCCTTCATAACTCTTTTTCTTGTCATCATTTGATCCTACTGGTATTTGCTGCACAATGTAACAAGTACATACTTCTAAGGCTCATGGCGTCGCCTCTGCTACACGTAAAGACTCTGTTGCTGCTGGTAAACGCCTTAAAAAAGACCCCCCATCTCCATCAAAGTCTTCACTTCCTGTTACGCTGGAGGATATTATGGAAGAATTACGCCTTATACCCCTTTCATGAATGAGACCACTACTACTCTTCAGAGACTTGATGATAAGTGGTCCAGTCTGGATAAGAGAATAACTGATGTGGAGCAGGAAGTTAGTGATGCTCAAGATTTTGGAGATAGGGTGGCTCGTCTTACTAAGGAGGTTTGAGCAGCTCAAGAAAACCTCTGAGGATTTAGAAAATCGAAACCGGCGTAACAACCTGGGCATTTATGGCATTACGAGAATTCAGAGGGGTCTGACATTATCCAGTTTTTGAAGTCTCAAGTCCTTCCTATTACTGGTATTCCTAAGCACCTGGATGTCAACATTCAAAGGGCTCACCGTCTTGGACCAAGGAATTCTTCCTCCACTTCAAAGCCAAGAGGCATCATTGCTTACTCCCTCCTTTACTCAGACCTCATGACTATTCTTCATTCTGCTAAGCAGCACAAGCAGCTGCTTTGGTAGGGCCATAAAGTATTCTTCACACAAGATGTCTCTCGACCAACTGCGGCGCGACGGAAGGAGTTTTTGGACTTGAGGCCCACTCTCAGATCAATGACTGCTCGATACGGCCTTATCCACCCCTGTTTTTTCAAAGTGACTTACAGAGAACGAACTTATAGTTTTGATGATCTGGCGGATCTTCGAAAGTTCATCCACACCCATAAGGAGGAATCCATGGAGCTCAGCAAACCCTAACTTTTATGTTTTCATGTTTATTGTCTTATTTTATTCGGCATCTTGTCGCTTGTGGTAATGCTGTTCCTGTTCTTCTCTTTTTGTTTACAAATCTCCACCTCGTAGTTCTCGTTGTCCACTCCATGTTCTGTGCTGCCCCGATGTTTGTACTTTACATCCGATATGCTGCCTTTCCTTCCCACTTTCTGGTAAGTTCCCTTAATTTGTCTTCCATGGTCACTTTTGGTCTTCTTTTTTCTTGTGTAATTGGCGTTGGTGTGATCATATTAATTTTTCTTTTCTCCTCTCGTCTGCCTGTGCGGTTGTCTTATCCTTCGCAGCTCCCCCTCCCACTTCATTGTTCTTAGTTTCCACGTTCTGTCATGGCTAAAGCTTTTCGGCTTGCTGCCATCTTTTTTTTCACACTTTACCTCTTGGGAGTTTTGGTCTCCCACCCTTTTCTTCCTGTCTTCATTTACCCTCATCTGTTCACTATTTCTTCTCCTTCTTTTCTCACTTCTTTCTCTTTCTCTTTTCTGGATTTCTTTCCTCCTATCAACTTTCTCTCTTTTTTCAAGGCACTCTTTGTTTTATCTTGTTCCTTTCACTCTTTCTTCCTTTGTTACAGATGTTCTGACTTTTTTTTCTCTTTCCAACCTCTCCACAAATTGCTAATTTCTCTTCTTTTCTCTAGGGTGGTTACGGTTTCTACTGTTTCATTTGCTATTTTCCCTCCAATATTCTTTCTTCTCTCTTCTCTATCTTTTTTTATCCTGTGTCTCCCTATTATGCTACAATTCCTCTTTCCTATGCTCTGGCCTATTCTTCTATGATTTCCAGTGATGTTTGGTCTTCGTGTCATTTCCTGGATTGTTAAAGGACTCCGCAACCCGGTTAAGAAACAGCGAGTCCTCTCTCATTTAGCTAGACTGAAATGTCAAGTTGCTCTGTTGCAAGAAACCCACCTCTCCCTTAAAGATTTGTCTTCTTTATGCAAACAATGGGTGGGCGACATTTTCTGTTCCCCTTCAGTTGGCAACAAAAATGGTGTTATCATCTTGTTTCACAAGTCGTTATCTATTCAGTTAAAACATGAGTACTCAGAAACTAATGGTAGATGGTTGGTCTTGGATGTACAAGTTAATAATATGGATTTATCCTTTTGCAATGTCTATGGTCCTACAGGTGTAGATTTAACCTTCTGGAATTATTTCTCTACGCTTCTCTCCTTGCATGCATCTGTTGATTTAATTGTAGGTGGCGACTGCAATCAATTGATGGATCCTTTTCTGGATCGCAAGTCTCAATCTAAATTTATTACCAACAAGCTGCAAAAGTCCTTTTACAAAGCCATATCCTCTAGAGGCTTAATTGATTCCTGGAGGTTGTCCCACCCTGATACTTTGGAATGTTCCTTTTTTTCTCCCGTACATGCATCACACTCTCGCATAGATTACATTTTTCTCACCCAACACACCTTACAATTTATGACTAATGCGGAAAATGGCTCCATCCTTATTTCAGACCATGCCCCCATTATTCTTGATATTGATCTACCCTGTCCCACCCCCAGTTCCCGTCGTTGGCGTTTCAACAACTCCCTTCTTTTGGACCCTCAATTTACTGAACAATTTAATCTTTTCATGGAAGAATTTTTCCACAATAACCTTAATTCGGCCTCTCAATTTAATTTCATATGGGATGCTTTTAAAGCAGCGGCTAGAGGGTATATTATTGATTTTGTCTCTCGTAAGAAGTAACAAGCCCTTTCTAAATCCTCCCTTATCCTCAAACAAATAAAGGAACTAGAACATCTCTTCTATACCTCCAATTCTGCAGATGCTCTTTCCTCCCTTGTAAAAGCTAAAATTCTATTTAATAAGCCTTCTTGGGATTCGGCTTGCAATAACCTCCTTAAATTCAATTCCAAAATGTACGGCGGGCGTAATAAAGCTGGCAAATCTCTCGCTAATTATCTCAAAATTAAGAAACAGAAATCCAAAATTGCTGTTATTACTGATGCTAATGGTAATCGTCATTCTTCAGATGATAAGATTCTTGACTGTTTTGTTCAGTATTATTCCTCCTTATATACACCTGAATCGACTCCGACTTCTGCTCAAATCGATTCATTTTTCCAGTCTATTCCCAAATCTTTGAACTCGGATCTTGATTTCTCTTCCCTTGATGCACCCATCTCCGAAAAGGAGATTCTTAAGGCCATTACTCTGTTACCTAAAGATAAGTCCCCGGGCCCTGATGGTTTCACTGTTCGTTTCTATTTTCACTTCAAGAATGTTTTAATTCCATATTTATCCTCCTTGATTACTAATTTCCTGTCCATGTTGGAATCCAAAGGTTCTTTTTCACAAGCTATGTTATGTTTACTTCCTAAGAAAGATAAAGCTCCATCACTTTGTAAAAATTATCGGCCCATTTCCCTAATTAACACTGATTGCAAAATATACGCCAAAATTCTAGCCTCACGATTAAATGTTATTATTCCCGACCTTGTTAATATTTATCAATCCGGTTTTGTCAAGGGTAGATCCATCACAGATAATTCTAGAACCCTTCTAAACATTATTCACCTTGTTTCTAAAATGACTTCTCCACTCGCCGCTATCACCCTTGATGCTGAAAAAGCTTTCGATAGGGTTAGCTGGGATTTTATGTTTGGTGCCCTCCGTTGGCATGGTTTTAGTCCTCACATTATTAAACGTATCCATTTTTTGTACTCAGCTCCCTCTACCTCAATTTGGGTTAATGTTGTTCAATATTCTTATTTTCCTCTTCACAGAGGCACTAGACAAGGTTGTCCCCTTTCCCCTCGCCTCTTTATTTTGGCTTTAGAACCCTTCCTCAAAAAAATACGTCGTTCCACATCATACTCTGGTTTCGTACATAAGAACATTGATATTAAATTCACTGCTTATGCCGACGACATTCTACTTTATATCTCTAAACCTAATACATCTTTACCTGCTCTTTTCTCTTTATTACACAAATATTCCTCGGTCTCTGGTTATAAGTTGAATATCGATAAATCCAAAGTATTGCCCCTTAATAAATTTTGTCTCCCCCATAGGTTTCAAGGCTCTGGCTTTGAATGGAACCCACTGCACATTAAATGCCTGGGTGTTATTTATGCTAACAATAATAAAGAAACTATTAAAATTAATCACAAAGATATTCTCTCTAAGCTTTCTGCACTTATAGACCGTTGGTCTCCATTATTCTTATCTTGGTGGGGGAGCTTGGCAACCATTAAAATGATGCTTCTCCCTATTGTCAATTTCTATTTCTCAATGCTTCCAATCTCCCTTCCTGCCTATTTTTTTATGCTCATCAACCGCATTCTTATTCGGTTCTTATGGAATAATCGCAAGTCTAGGATTTCTCTATCTCGCCTTCAGCAATCAAAGAATTTGGGAGGGGTTAACTCTCCCAACCTTTCCCGTTTTCATTCCTCCTTTACTTTAAAACAAATATGGCCCTTTTTAGAAGATTCCTCCCCTCTTCCTGTTACAGCCTGGAGTGCCATAGAAACGGCTCAGCTTTCGCCTTTCTCTTTTCTTATTGCTACTCGCTTGTCTCAACCCCCCAAAAGATTTCTTTCACCCATATTTAAACATTCTAGGGCGCTCGCACTCTCTTTATCTCGTTCCTACTTTTCTCAATCACGCCTCTATTCTCTCACCCCGTTATGGTATAATCAATCCCTAAAGATCAATAATAAAGCACTCTTTTGGAAAGAATGGATTGATAAAGGCATTATCTATGCGGATACACTCTTCGTTGATAATTCCTTGTTGGATTTCTCCGTTATCCGTACATCCTTCAATCTATCAAACACGTACTCTTCCCAATACCCCGCTCTTAAATCAGCCCTCTCTACCCTCATGTCACATCACAATTCCCTACCTGATTCTGTTCCGTCAGATTCCTCTCCACCAGACTTTTCTACTCCTCTCAAAGCTGCTGTTATTTATAAGATTCTTTCCCGTTCTACCTCAGATCGTCCCAAATCCAAACCTGAGCTTGCATGGGAAAGAGATTTATCACAAGAATTTTCCCTTCCTGTCTGGGATTCCATTTGGTCTAAAATTCACACTGCCTCTCGCTCTGCTAGCACCACACAGACCTTATATTTTTTTTATAATCGTCTTTTCCTGACCCCCTCAGATTTATTTCAATTCAAATCTTTGGAATCCAGTCAATGTTGGTCTTGCCCTCATGCAGATAGTGATCTTTTTCACATGTTTTTGCACTGTCCACTAGTCAAATCCCTTTGGCAACAAATATGGTCCAAGTTGAGTGATATTTTAGGCTTTCAATACAATTTTGATATTGTTCATATTTTCCTTGGTAGTTCCTCCCCCATTTGGAATGTTGCAAGCAATGTTCGTAACTTTATAGATTTGTTTATAGCTATTTCCTTGCAGGTGATCACTACGAACTGGAAGGATACATCACAGATTTCTTACAATGCTTGGTGGAATTTGATATGTCATCACCATAGACTTGATCGTGCCTATGCTACCACTACTCCCCTTTTGATTAAAAGGGATTTGTTATGGTTACCTTTAACTGATTTTCTTTCCAAACGTTTGCCTTAATTTTTGTCTATATATTGTTAATATATAGTTTATGACTTGTTTGCATTTTTTCTTTTCTTCTCTTTCCCCTCCCCCTCTCTTTTTCTCCTTCTCCTCTTTTCTTTCTCCCTTCTCTCCTTCTTCACAAAAACCTTTTTTCTTGATTTCACCTTTATACTGTATATCTTAATTGTTTTTTTCTTATTGCTAGTGATTTTGTACTGATGTTTTACTTGGTATACTTGGTTCAATAAAGCTTTCTAAACTAAAAAAAAAACGCAAAATTGTTTTAAACATAAAGTCTCATGTCATATGTTGCTCTTCTGTTATAGAAAATAGAGTATTTTCCATCTCCTCAGTTAAGTGCCGTCTTTTAATCCATTATTCTTTGGGTAATAGTCAGGTTGTAAAGATCAAAAGTCACACTATCATTTATGAGCACCCAAGGCATTTACCGGGTTATAAGGTTTGCAGCGCCCATTTAGCTGTTTAACAGGGCGCAAGTGAGCATGTCCATCTAGTAAAAGACCTGGTGCCTCATTTATGAGAAATTACGCATTGCTGCGTGAAAGCAGCGATGCGTCACTTCTCAGTGCGCACTCCTTGCATCATGATTGATGCGTCATATTTATAATATGACGCATCATGTCGCAAGGAGTTACAGATACGTCAGTATTTCTGACGTATCTGTAGGCACAAAAGTGACGCATTGCTGGAGTGTGTCACAAAAGTGATGCAACTCCAGCAATGTGTACTTTCACATGGGCAAGTCCCATGTTGTTAGTGCCTGTGTCAGTCTTACGCCTGCCATGATGCAGGCGTAAGATTTTGACGCATTAGCGGCCAAAAAATGGCGCAGTGAAATCTTATAGATTTCACTGCGTCACTTCCATGACCCTTTCTTGCGTCAAAACGATCCCCCTTGCATACATTATACCTGGCGCAGGTATAATGTGGCGCAGGGGTTTACAAAGTGACGCATATACCTAGATGCGTCGCTTTGTAAATATGGCGCAACAAGGCGCATTTTTTATGCCACTGGTGCGTCACAAAAAGTGACGCACTGCCTGGGTAAAAGTGACGCACAGCCTCATAAATGAGGCCCTAACTTATTTTAGAAGGCAAAGGGCTACTGACGTTTCAGAAGGAAAAGGGCTGATGACGTTATTGAGCTAATAGTGTATACTCATTTGTGAGTGTTTGCATGCTATTGTGAATAACGTGGAACGTAGTTTGCATTATTTTGCTTTAAGTTTCTCTAATTCGTCAAGAAACCTCTTTTTCTGAGTATTTCTGCATTCCTGTATAAATAACATAATCTACTGCAAATATGATTCGCCTAACTTTGGTGGGATGTGGTCCCATGAGGAAATTATTAAAATCAATATCTTCACTAATCGTGGACAGATGTTCCATCACAGCCACTGGGCTGGCATATGACAGCCAACGTTGGCACACTGCATGTGGTAACAGGTAGAGGTGTGAGTCTATTATACGTGGCGTCTGGGTGATTACCTAACGGACGTTAGGCCAGATGTACGACCATAGCGTTTTACGAATTGCGTCAAATTGCGAATCACAAGACTGGGAGTCTGAGACACTGTTTGCGATTTCAAATGGGGTTGCAAATTGCATGCCTCATGAATATTAATGAGGCTGTCGCAGTTTGTGACCCCATTGGGAATGGCCAGCACTCCAAGGGATGGTGGCCTGCT
This sequence comes from Lissotriton helveticus, assembly GCF_964261635.1. Taxonomy (NCBI): domain Eukaryota; kingdom Metazoa; phylum Chordata; class Amphibia; order Caudata; family Salamandridae; genus Lissotriton; species Lissotriton helveticus. Next base: position 1,916,555,732 of record NC_136065.1, read on the forward strand.
GGGGTAAGCAGACCACCATGTCTGGGACTGCTTTGCCAACAACGCAAATGTTTTTTTAAATGCATCCCGTTTTCCTTAAAGGAAAACGGGATGGATTTAAAAAATGTAAATGAAACTCTTCAGTTACATTTTTTAAGGGCAGGCATTGTGTCGCCTTTGGGTATCAAGTAGTGAGCCATGGGGTGGGGTATTGGAGGAAAGCAGACAGTGGTCTAAAAGTTTCATCGCAAAATTATAGGCAGGTCGCAAAGCCTTGGTGCACAACTTACATTCACTGTTTGTGATCTACATTTACGTACAAAATGCCAATAGTTCTATAAAATAAACAGTCAATTAGGGATCTGCAAAGCTGCATAGTATTTCAATGGCAAAATTAATTTAAACTGTGGGTAATAAAACTCAGCAAAAGTATGTTTTTCAGGAAATACAACTGAACAAAACTTCATCCGTAAAAGGAGACGTCTCTCTCAAAATGTTTGAGAAACTTTTCATGTCAATCTATTTCTTCAAGGATTTTCTTGCACAAGCAAAGTTTTTCAAAGTTTACAAACACTTGCAGCCTATGGAAAACACATTATTTGTAAACTTCGCCCAACTCCCCAGGAGAAGTCTTAATTTTTCCCACCCCTACTGTCAAGATATACAATCTGTTTTTACTGGAGTGGAGAAGCGTGGCTCAGTGGTTAGAGGCGGCAGACCCGGAAGCTGAGATCGGCTGTGGACCTGGGTTCGATTCCCCGCCTCGGCGGGTCTCGGGCTCAAAAATTCCACGGACTCGACAATTCTTGCTCCGGTGCCTATTTGACTCACGGGGTCACACTCTGCGACTCTGGGCAATAGCTTGCTTAATCTCCACTACGGCCCCTCGTGGCGGGATGCCTGGCTTTCACCTTGTGGATACCCTGCCGGGGTATCTCACAGGGGAATACCAGGACAGGTTCCCTAAGCAAGCGCCTTGATACCTTCAGGTGATACGTGCGCTATATAAGTCGCAATACATTTACATTTACTTGAGTGCAGAACATCTGTTTTGACTCAACAGGAGTATTTCCCCTTATTGCCACAAGGGATTCACGATCCCCTGTTCTCAATACAGGTTAATACCCACAATGTGTTATGTTCTAAAGAAAGATGTCATACCAGCTCCAAGATCTCTGGTCCAAATACACTAAAGCAGATAAGGTCATAGTGTGAGAAAATGTTTTGTTCAGAAGAGAAAACAACCATCTCGCCATTATCCTCATCTTTTACCTCTGCGCTGTCTTTAACACTGTTTCCAAACTCGCCCTAAATAACAATGTGCAGAAGGCCACATGAGCCTCTGATCCCTCTCTGAAGTAGTATCGCATATTACTCTGTGAATGTGAGCAATGACTAAAAACTGACACCATTAAAGTCGATCACACAGATCAAGAAAGTAGAAAAATTTAACACAATCTACAAAGTGCAAATTAGATTAAAAAAACACGCCTGCTGTTGCCATAAAACAGATAACATTATTAAGACAAAGTAGGGCATTTTATAGGCTAAACACATTTACAATTTGCAAAGCAATCCACTAGTTTCATCTCTATTATAGCTGCTCAGAGGTGGCTACCACATCTTATGAGCACTTGGAGCGTCTTATCTAGGATGCCATGAAAAACGTTGCACACTGAAAACATGGGACCCGAATGTACTGTTACTCAAAATTCTAAAAGCAAAGTGGTATCTCCTAGTATCAAGATTCTTGCACAGTAGAACAATCCACTTTGCTTGCAAACTACTGTACGGAGGGCAAAAGTACAATAAGTATTCCAGTGACCCTTCCCCCTCCCCACACCCCTTCAACATACCCGACATTGGCCATCACTATCCTCACTCCCTGCAGACCAATTAGAAATGAAGGACTTGACCAAAAGGATACCATATCTAAACAGCAGATAACGTTTGTGTGCAAGAGAAGGTTCAATTTAATCGATTGATACATCAAAACTCATAGATGATTTTAAATCAATAAAAGACAATGTGGGCTGCATGTGCTATTGGTCACTATATCCATAGCTGCTGCTTCCCAATAAATATTTTTAATCTTTTCTCTAGCTAACTATCACAATTGCTCCGGTAAAAACTAGTAAACATTTAGACTCAACCTTAGAGGGTTTTACTAGTATGAAACCAGGGGATTTTAATTACACCCGGACGTGTCATCAGATCTCTGACATCTTCACAATAGGGTTTAAGATAGGCTGTAGACTACAAGCGATAACAAAACAATAACATTCAACATTAAATTTTATGCAATAGCTTCCTCTGGGAAAGGTCTAGGTACAGGGGGACAAGAGGCTTACTTATTGGGAGTTAGAGGATAGACCTCATAGACCTATGCTCAGCAATAGCAATGCTATTATTGTTTGATGAGCCCGATAATGGAAAATTTCCTAGTACCCATGATGGAAAGTTTCAATTCTATTAAGGACGCGGAGGCGAGGATTATGCTGTACTTTCTTTATTCCTACAGCCAGCAGTATTCAACTTGAACAACTCTTTCTTTTTTTGTTTTGTTTAATTAACAAAAAAAACAAGCACCTGTATTCCACCCATCATTCTCTAAGTACTTTATTCGGTTAAGATTATTAACCATAAAAGCGTACAATATACAAAATTCATTTACATTAAGATAGCAATAAAATTTTAGATAAAAATACATCAGATTTCCTTACAATCAAACAATACAAAGTTGATAGGAGTAATACCCTAGGTCTATCAGAGTAAGATATCTGGGCCAAGGGGTAGGTTCTAGTAGTTATAGGGGGTAACTGCTTATATGTAGTTGGTTCAAGACCCCTCCTACCCTCCCGGTGGTATCCCTCTACACTCCACCTAGTGCTAGGCGAGTATGCAGTTCTTGGGAAGAAATCGCACAGTTCATGTGTTGATATAGGCCCGTCTCCTATTTGTGGCTCCCAGCTTTGCAGATAAGGGACAACCCGGTTGTCCCGGAAATTGAGAATGACCAGGTCTCCCGCTATGTTCTTAGGACGGGAGCCTATCCACCCCACCCTTCTGACATTTAAGATTGCCCCGTTGATGTTGGATGGAAGTGGTCTATTTTTTGTCAGCCAAAACTGGACTTTGTTTTTGAGATCCTGGTGACCTTGAATCTTCCCGGTGGCAAGCACGGGCACTCCCAAGAGGACAGATACGTAGGGTGCTGCCTTTGGTGGTAAACTTATGGATCTATTACTCCCGGCAAGCCCAACAGAACATTTACCTACTTTCGACCGCCCAGCTCTGGAAACAGAACTATGTGCCAATGTCAGTTCATTGGCTACCTCCTTATTTTTAATAACTGATAGTACAGGATCAAAAGGGTTATTCTGGGCAGTTTTGCTGTGTGCAGTCGTGTCAGAGATTTCTGAGGCAGCAATTCTCTGAGATTGCTTGTTTGACTTAGTTAGCTTGGTATTATTGTCTATTGTTGAGAGCTTTTCCCCAATTCTCTCTAACCTTTTGATAAGCGGGGATAATAGGATTTTTACCAAATCTTCAAAGTGGGCCAACAAAATAGATGGTAAAAGGGATATAGGGGTTTCCAGTATTTGACCCACTTTAGGTGTCACGGGGGTGGTGGTGGCGGTAACAAAAGAGGGGTTTAAGGTTGTTTTTCGGTATTTCGATGGTTTCCCCTTATATTTCATACCTTTACGTTTTATGCTCTGGGTGGGAACATTAGGATGTACTAACCCCTGAGTGGTAATTTTATCTGTTGTTACAACTGGGATTTCCAGTGGACTTTTATTAGGTTGGTGCAGATTCCTAATCGGAGGGCTTCCAATACCCATGGGGCATGTTGTGAGACTGGGTTGTTCAATTCCCTGTTCAATGGGGATATACCTGGTTTTGCAAATAGCGTTTAATTCCCTCCGTAATAAAGAGTTTGGCGAGTCAATTAGGATTGGAGGGGATCGTTTGCTACCCATGGTGTCTTTAGGGAGACTATGTTCTATTGACTCAAAAGCCAATGTTACCCTAGTTAAATAAAGGTCAAGTGTTCCCTTAAGTGACCCTCCTTGCGAGGCAAATTGTTTGGCTGATCCTTTAGAGCTCATGATGCGACAAGCTAACGACCCAGCTGCACACACCTTCTGTGAGGCCAATGGATCGCTACAGAGACTAAGGAGGACTAAGGGGCTGCGGAATAACAATAAACAGGAACATTCGTTGGTAGGCTCTAAATGGTTGGTCTCTAGTTAGGCATACCTAGTTCATGTCTTTAGTCCCAAAAGACCAGCCAAGAGGAGTGACCCGACCTGACCTCCTCTGGCCTCTGAGGGCCACAGAGGGCCCGCCCTTGTCCCGGGCTTCTCGCGAGGCGAGGGACCAGGCGTGGTTATATGCGCCTCCTGGCGCGCAATGAGGGTCGTCCTGGCGCAAAGGATCCTGGTTGATGGAGTCCCCAGCAGTGCCGGCGGAGCCAAGCCTGGGTGGACACCAGCAGCAAGACTGAGGTAGGATGCGGGAGGGGGGGAGGAACAAAGCCCGGCCGCGAGGGCAGCAGCAGCGGGAGAGTCACCAGCTCGCCTCAACCCCCAGCTCGCCTCGAGCCCCAAGCCCCAGCCCCAGCCCACGTAGCTCCCAACAGCGTCTTATGCTGTACTTTCTTTATTCCTACAGCCAGCAGTATTCAACTTGAACAGCTCTTTCTTTTTTTGTTTTGTTTAATTAACAAAAAAAAACAAGCACCTGTATTCCACCCATCATTCATTCTTGGCTCCATCAGATCCTGAAAGAAAACAGAGACCATGACTCTGTTCCCATAGCAAACAAGTAATCAATAAGAACCAACATCATGACGATTACCAAGAGAACCTGCAGTTCATGAACACAACCAGCAAGAAGGTTAAATATACTTATACCATACGAGGCCTCGCTCATCCAAAGAAAACACACCCGGGCGGGAAACAGGAGTTCGTTAGAGCCCTGGGCGGGAATAATCCTCGCCTCCGCGTCCTTAATAGAAATTAAACTTTCCATCATGGTTACTAGGAAATTTTTCATTCTGTGGCAGGATCGGAGGCGACGTTTATGCTGCTTCAAAGCTTATCCACCACCAGCGAGGCCATATCCACAACTGGTTTGAAATAAAACCTCATGAACAAGGAGTCCGAGGACCAGTCGGCTGCGCTCAAAATGGCCTCCAACCTGGCCCTCAAAGAAAAAGCTTTGGACGCCATAGCTCCTCGCACTGAATGGGCTCCAAACTTCGAGACATTAATGCCCACTTCCAGCATCACCCATCTGACCCAGCGCGCAATAGTCGGTGGTGAAACCGCTTTGAAGGGCTTACGTAAGGAAATCAACAATTGCCGTTCATCCGGCGGTCGCGTGTCTTCCGTCATGGTCTCATATGCCTTGAGGCATCTGACCACACACACAGCTTAGGGCTACGATCGAAAGCCGGATAAGAAATGATCATGGAATCGGATTTCGCCCTACGCACCACATAAAAGGTAACTCCCTGAGGAGTATACACCCGGCCTGAAATATCTAAGGCCCGAACATCCGATACTCTCCGACAAGAGATCAAGCATAAGAGCATCGCCAGCTTTGCTGAGAGTTCTTTTCGAGACAAGAATCTATTGGCCTGACAGGACATAAACAAGCGAAGGACCTTGTTAACATCCCAAAGAGATGAATGCCGAGTCTCCGGCGGAAGAGTCAGACGAATACCTCTCAACAATTTGCACACCATAGGATGTTCCCCGACAGGATGGCCCTGAACCGGCATGTGCCCAGCGGAAATTGCAGAACAATAAGAATGAATCGTTCTGGACACCAAACCTTGGGCTGCCAGAGAAGCCAAAAAATTAAGAATGGCTACCACCTCACACTCCATGGGATCATGGTCGTTCCGTACACACCAACTAACCCATCGAGCCCAGGCCGATTTGTACCGCTTGTTGGTGCTGTCCGCCCATGCCCCTCCCAGCAGTCGTTAAGCATCCTGCGATAGGCCACCGACTCTGCAACGACACCTGAAATCCGCCACGCCACCAGAGGCATTCGTCCTTGCTGGAGGAGCGGGTGAGGGAGACCTTGAGGATCCTTCAGAAGAAGAGGATCTCGGGGTAGAAGGATTGGAATGTTCCAGAAGAACTGAAAACCAGACTTGAGACCTCCAGTAAGGCGTTATCAAGACCACTCGCGCCTTCTGTCTGTGGACCTGAGTCGTGAGCCTCATGATCATCGCAAAGGGAGGAAAAGCGTAACCCACGTCCATGGACCAATCCTGCAGAAAAGCATCCGTCGCCGCTGCAAGAGGGTCCGGCTTCCAACTGTAAAACTTCGGAAGTTGGTGATCCAACCTGGATGCAAATAGGTCCACGGAGAATGGGCCCATTGTGTCGTTCAACCGCCGGAAAACCGAGGTTGAAGCTGCCACAAGCACATGTCCATCCAAGTCCTGGAGTGCCTGTCCGCCACCACATTGGACGCTCCTGGGAGATACTCCGCTGTCACCGAGATATTGTGGGCAAGACAAAAGGACCATAAATCTTTGGCCAAATCTGCCACAGCCTTGGACTTCGTGCCCCCGAGGTTATTGATATAGCGCACCGCGGAGACATTGACCATTTTTAGTAGGACATTGCACAAGACCCTTTTCTTGGTCCAATACCGAATGGCGAAGGACCCTGCCATCAATTCCAGACAATTGATGTGCAATTGGCTTTCCTCGGCAGACCACTTTCCTAAGGAAAAGGAGTCCCGCAACGAGCACCAAAGCCAAGTTTGCTGGCGTCGGACTCTATGACCAAGTCCGGCTCGCAACCGAAGATGGCTCTGCCATTCCAGGCTTCCATATGGTCCAGCCACCATCTCATTTTGTTGCTCACCTCCTCCGTCAGGGGAACCTGATCCGCGTACTGGAGACCTTTGCGGAGGTGGGCGGCCTTGAGGCGCTATAGGGCCCGGTAGTCATCGAGAAGACCGTCAACAAGCAGATGGCCGCATTCCTCGAGACGAACGGATCCCTCGACCCCTCACAGTCCGGCTTCCGAGCCAACCACAGCACCGAGACCGCCCTCATCGCCGCCACCGATGACATCCGAGCCCTGATGGACAATGGAGAAACAGCGGCCCTCATCCTCCTAGACCTCTCCGCGGCATTCGACACGGTCTGCCACCGCACCCTAGTGCAGCGCCTCAGCAACGTCGGAATCCAGGACAAGGCGCTGGAATGGATCATCTCCTTCCTCGACGGAAGAACACAGAGAGTCCGCCTACCACCGTACAAGTCAGAGGCCTCCGAAGTCATCTGCGGCGTCCCTCAAGGATCATCTCTGAGCCCCACCCTCTTCAACGTCTACATGAGCCCCCTCGCGGCCATCGTACGCAAACACAACCTCAGCATAATCTCCTACGCCGACGACACCCAGCTGATCCTCTCCCTGACCAACAACCCCGCCGCCGCCAGAGCCAACCTGCACGAAGGGATGAAGGAGGTAGCCGAGTGGATGACGACCAGCCGCCTGAAGCTGAACTCGGACAAGACGGAGGTCCTCATCCTGGGCTCCTCACCCTCCGCCTGGGACGACTCCTGGTGGCCTCCCGCCCTGGGCACCGCACCCAAACCGACAGACCATGCACGCAACCTGGGCTTCATCCTGGACTCCTCCCTCTCCATGACCAGGCAAGTCAACGCCGTCTCCTCGGCATGCTTCAACACCCTACGCATGCTACGGAAGATCTTCTGGTGGATCCCCACCGAGACCAGGAGGACCGTCACCCAGGCCCTCGTCACCAGCCGCCTGGACTACGGCAACGCCCTCTACGCCGGTACCACCGCCAAGCTCCAGAAGAGACTCCAGCGGATCCAGAACGCCTCAGCCAGACTCATCCTCGACATCCCACGAACCAGTCACATCTCCGGACATCTCAGAGACCTGCACTGGCTCCCTGTCAGCAAAAGAATCACCTTCCGCCTCCTCACCCACGCACACAAAGCCCTACACGACCAAGGCCCGAGCTACCTCAACAGCCGAGTCAACTTCTACGCTCCCAGACGCCACCTTCGATCAGCCAACCACGCCCTCGCCGCCGTCCCCCGCATCCGAAGAGCAACTACAGGAGGAAGGTCCTTCTCCTACCTGGCCGCCAAGACCTGGAACTCCCTCCCGACCGACCTGCGCCTGACCCAAGACCACCTCTCCTTCAGGAGGAAGCTGAAGACCTGGCTGTTCGAGCAGTAGCGGCACCCCCCCCCCCCAGCGCCTTGAGACCCTACGGGTAGGTAGCGCGCTTTACAAGTGTCATTGATTGATTGATTGGTAATGAAGCGGCCCCAGGAAGATGGCCTGTATCGACGAGGACAAGAGGCCTACCACCCTTGCTATCTGACGAAGCGAAAGTACGCCTGAGTTCCTATCGGATCTTGACAATTTACTGGGGGAAGACTCAGGGTACGCGCCACTGAATTGATGGTGAACCCCAGAAAGGTTACCTGCCTGGACATAATCAAGAGACTTCTTCTCGCTGATGACAAACCCCAGGTGTTGGAACAAATCAGACGCCTCCTTGAGACGGGCTGCCAATTGTAAAGGGCACTGTTCCAAGAGCAGAATATCGTCCAAATAGACAATGAGCCGCAGGCCCCGAGCTCGGAGCGTCTCCACGACCGGCTTCAGAACCTTTGTGAAACACCACGGGGCGGAGGAGAGCCCGAAGGGCAGAGTTGCGAACTCGTAAACCTGACCGTCCCAAATAAATTGCAGAAAACGTCTGAGAGGGGGATAGACCAGTACCGTGCGGTACGCATCCTTTACATCCAAGCGCACCATCCATTCGTTGGGCTGGAAGAGATCGCGGAGATGAAGAATCCCCTCTATTTTGAAATGGCGATAGACAAGCCATTGATTGAACTCTTTCAGATTTATGACAGGGCGCTGACCGCCATCCGCCTTCTCTACCACGAAAATATTGCTGATAAAGCCCCTCGGGTGTAAGAAGGTGGGAACTATTGTCCCTTTCCGCAGGAGATCGACCACTTCCTTGTCTATAAGGGCGGCCGGGTCTCTCGCAAAAACCAGCAGCCTGGGTCGAACTACCTGCGAGGGAGTCCCATAGAAATCTATCTGAAAACCTCTCACCGTCTGTAAGACCCAGGCATCTGAGGTAATAGTCCTCGAATTGCTCTCAAAAAAATGCCAGCCTGCCCCCCGTTTGTACTGCCCCCCACCCAGGGCAGATGTGAAGGAGAAACCCTCACCTGTTGCGGCCATGTGCTGGCCCCGGCCTCTGCCTCCTCGACCTCTGCCACCAAAGCGGGACTGGAAGAACTTCTGACGTTCGGAGTCCGCGGTCTTTTTACCGCTCCTCTGAGGGCCTTGTGTGAAGAACTTGCCGGCCGAGCGCCCTCTGCCACAGCCGGCACCGACAAAAACACGCAGATTAAAGACCCTCTTTATAGAAGATTGCGCCTTATCGATGGAGGTGAAAGTAGAGACAAATTTGGTGAACTCTTTAATAAACGGATCACCAAATAATCCACCTTGTGCCACCGAGCCCGCCTCCGAAGAGGCCAAATCCCCGAGTTTAGGATACACTTTCAGAAGGAAGGAGCGGCGCCTCTCCCTAGAGAGGGGGCAATTTGCATTTCCCAAGAAAACTATAGCCCGTTGGATACACAATCCGGGTACAAGGTCGGACCAGACTCCTTCGCTTCTTCAGTCAACTCCAAAATCTTCTTAGAGGCCCAGTCATATCCAGGAGTTTATCCTGGCAGTTCTTCCAGGAACAATCTATGCCCTTTGTCGGATCCCGGACATATTTTTGCAAAAAGGTTGCCATCCTTGAATCGTCATGGCCACTTTGCCTGGGAGGGATGGTCTAGGGCACTCCCCCTAAGGCAGGCCTTAACCTCCTTCTCCAAGGGCTTGCGGAGTCTACTAGCCACAAACGCTGACACCTTTGCAGAGGGAACCCAGGCTGAGGACCTGGGATGGACCAGGTCTTCCGGGACCAGCATATCTGGAGGCACTGGAGGCTGAGAAGAGGGCTCCGAAGAGGGATCAGGCGGACACCAAGGAGCAGACGGGCCTGCTTCATCTAGAGATTCCCTCGCTGAATAATCATCATCACCTTCGTGTGGAAACTGCTCCTCCGGTGCTTCAGGGGCGGGATCTTGCTCCATATGCTGAGATTTCACCAGGAATGCCAATTTTAAGCGTTCAAACGCATCCTGCGCCGGCGTAGCGGTCAACTTACGCTTTCCTGCGCGTTGGGTCTGGTCGGCCTGCTCGGCCTGAATGGTGAAGGCGTATTTCATTATACTACGCTCAAAGGGCCCCAACGCCGCTTTAACTGCCCAATGGATGGACGTATCCACCGCATCGCAGAAGTCATCATCCAAGGGAATGACCTGGAGGGACTCCTCTTTGTGGTATTCTGCCTCCATAGCAATACAATGGCCCTTTATGACACAAAGCGTGTTTAAAAACAAAACCAAAAGGCAGCGATGGCAGACTTTGAAAAGCGCAAAGCGCGAACTTATTGCACTGCCCGGCAGCTGGTCAGAATAATGGGGCAACTCACCCAGAAATCAGAGGGTGTCAAAGAGGTCTTGGCCCGCCCCACCACAGCAATCAAGCGTAGATGGCAAGCTTACAAATAGAGGAAAAAAGTGCCTCACGGCAAGTCATCTGACCCGATCGGGTGTCCTGCTGTGGTTTGTCAGCAAATCCGACCTGCGAGCAGGTGTCAGGGTTCCTCAGACCTTTTCGCGTTCAGGAGCGCAGAAAACCCCCAGGGAGTCGAGGGCGTGGACAGACTCGATGATCCCCGCTTCAAGAGCGGCACGAATCAACGAGTTTGCACCCGCGCCCCCCCACGAGCCGACGCGCACTGCAACACAATCGGGGCCGCGAGCAGAGCTAGTTCGACGTTGATCCCGCAGCCCCGCCAACATACAAACACCAAACTCAGCACCCCAGAAGAAAAAGCTGCCCGAGGCAAATAAACAAGCGCAGGAAAGAAAACCTGAAAAGAAACCACTGCGGGAACCGCGTTTAGTGCGGCATCCCGCCCGAACACCAGAAACGCTGAGCAAAGCAGCAACAGTCACAGGCAACAATCAAGAGCCCCAATATCACATACCAAGCACAATGTAAAGTAAAACATTACATATATTTCAAAACAAATCCTGAGAGAAACGAGAAAGCTACTTAACTGACTGGCAGCAGGAAAGAAAGAGGAGGATGACTTAGGAAGCACACGCCTTCGGGAGGAGTGGAGAGACGTGATTGGTGGAGATTGTGGACTGCTTGAAGCACCATGGGAGTGCTAGTTTTTTTGTTAATAAAAAAAAAGAGTTGTTCAAGTTGAATACTGCTGGCTGTAGGAATAAAGAAAGTACAGCATAATCCTCGCCTCCGGTCCTGCCATAGAATTCAGCACCACACGACACAGACCTGTTAGAAATGGGGGTCTGTACTTGGCAGGTAGGTACCTTTCTCCAAATAGGGACCCTTGCTTCTTGTCAGGGTATGAGGGATACACTCCTAAAATAACCCCTGATCACCCCCTTGGTAGCTTGAAACGAGCAGACAGGCTTATCTCAGAGGCAATGTGTAAAGCATTTGTGAACACATACAGTAATACACTACAAATGGACACCACGCCAGTTTAGAAAAATAAGTAATCTTTATCTAAATCAAAACAAAACCAAACAACAAGAATCCACAATAAGGTATCAAAAATATCCTTAAGAATAGGTTATTAACTCAAATCAAGCTTCTAGCAACAAATAACTCCACCTGGAGGTATTACGACGTCGTGACAGATGTAAATCCCAAAGAACACCGACAGGCCCGGAGTCAAGCAGACCCACAAAGAACAGTACCTTGGAATTGATGAAAGCAAAGACAGTGCACGGTGTCGGGGAGGTGACGCTTTGTTGGCGTGTGCGGCGTCAGTCCCTTATGACCCATGTGGAGGTGATTCCTCTTTTCCTTACTGCAGGGGAGGTGTAGTGTAGTTCCTATATTCCCAATAGGCTCTGCGCATTGGAATAATATATACTGTAGTTTAGACGTAGGACTGAGGTCGACTAGGTCTCTACCGAATATATTAGACTTAATTGTGAGTGCCAGCTAGCTCAGAGGTCACTAGAAACTTTCTCGAATAAACAAGGAGGAATTAGTCTCTGACAACCATATAACATGACAACTTTGTTTCCCCAGAATGAAACGTATCTCTAGAGTCGCGGAAACAATAGATGGGTATATTACTCAGTTAATCGTGCATGCTTAGTTTCACCAGAATTGCTTTAAAAATAGAGAGACGGGCATTTTCAATAAAAGTATTTATTGAACAGTCTTATTTCTTAAGCATAAAAAATGTACTGCTACAATTGAAATGCTAGTTAAGAAGTACGAGGCATATAATACGAATGGTATTATAAAATAGTACTGTAAGAGCATGATATGGTTTCTAAGCCATAAACATAAAATGCATAAAATACATGCAGTGATTAAATGATGGCTAAAAGTACTCAACTGGTGCTTCTAACGTACGCCTACCCCAGTGTACCTAACCTAAGCCTAGTACGAGGAAAGAGTAAGTGAGGAGTAGTTTAAGTTTTAGTATTTCTCTGCCAAGAATCTGTTCAAGAATTCTCTAGGGATCTAATCAGCTCCGTACCTTGGTTTTAGAATGATTGAGGTCTGGTATCTATCTCTCGGGACTCGATCTCCCAGCAACCCGCAAGGGTAGCCTGTAAACACTGGAGCTGGATTTCTCGGCAGGAGAAAAGACAGCGTCTTTTCAGTGCGTCAGTTGGAGGGTCGGCTTCCTTCAGCACTTGCATCAGCAGAATGTCGGGCAAGTAGTTAGTCGATCTGCTCTGGAACCACCGTGTGTTTGACTGGGCAAATGTAGGCCTATTTATACCCCTGAAGGTGCCGAGTCTGACGTAAGATTGGACATAATGCACAAGTTACTACTTGTGTAACGATATATCTGTAAGAGACATTAGTTAGTATTAGATTCCTTACCTTAGAATATCCCCAGGCGTCAGACTGGATCCGGAAACTTTTGCGTAGCAGTACCCTTGCGCGTCGGTAGGCGTCGTCTGCGGCTCCGCGTCCATCGTCGCCGTCGTGGGCGCCGTGATGACGTCGTCGGAGTACTTAGACGCCGCCTCCGCGTGCTGACGTCAGTTCTTAGACACAGCTTTTCCGCGCCAGAAACGCAGAGCCATGTTAAAAACCAACAATGGTGCCATTGAAACTAGGGCCCTGAAAGGGGACAACCCTAACCCTAGATATTGGTTCGCAGAACGGGGAGGATGGGTAGGTCGGTAAGGAATCTAATACTAACTAATGTCTCTTACAGATATATCGTTACACAAGTAGTAACTTGTGCATCTGAAAGAGACACGTTAGTATTAGATTCCTTACCTTAGAATAGATACCCCAGCAATACCAACCCCGGTGGTGGGTCTGCGAACCAATAATCACACCAGAAAGTCCTGGAGGACGGAACGGCCAAAGAAGCCATCCCTCCGGACTTGGCTGTCCAGGCAGTAGTGTCTCGCAAACGTGTGCAGCGATGCCCACGTAGCTGCCTGACAGATGTCTTGTAAGGGCACACCCCTGCCCAGGGCAGTGGTAGTCGCCGTGGCTCGGGTGGAATGAGCTCGCAATCCAGCCGGGGGCTCCTTCCTAGCCAAAGAGTAGCATGCCTGGATACACAAGATGATCCACCGGGAGAGGGTCCTCTTGTGCACCGCTTTCCCCTTCTTAGCGCCCACGTAACCAACAAAGAGTTGGTCATCCACCCGGAACTGGCGTGTGCGACTCAAATAAAATGAGAGCGCACGTTTTGGGTCCAGACGGTGGAGCAGCTCTTCCTCTTTGAGGGATGCAGTGGTGGGAAGAAGGTTGGCAAGGTGATAGACTGCCCGATGTAGAAGGCCGTGACAACCTTGGGCAGGAAAGAAGGTTTGGTACGTAGCCCCACTTTGTCCAGATGGACAGAAAGGAAAGGTGGAGTACAAGAAAGAGCCTGGAGCTCACTCACTCTCCTGGCAGAGGTGATGGCAACCAGGAAAGCCGCCTTCAAGGTCAGAAGGAGAAGAGGACAGTTGTGAAGTGGCTCAAAGGGAGCGCACATCAGAAAGGTAAGAACCAGGTTCAAGTCCCACTGAGGCATCACAAACGGAACAGGAGGAAACGTGTGTGTGATGCCCTTAAGAAATCTGTTTACAATAGGGGACTTGAACAAAGAAGGCTGATCAGGTAGCCTGAGAAAGGCCGAAAGGGCAGAAAGATAGCCCTTGATAGTGCCCAGAGCAGAGCCCTGCTGGGCAAGAGAAAGAAGGAAGAGAAGAACCTCAGAAAGAGGGGCAGCAAGAGGATCCACAGCCTTTGCTGTGCACCATGCCACAAATCTGTTCCACCTGCAGGCGTATACCGACTTTGTGGAGGGACGCCTGGCTGCCAGAATGACGTTACAGACTTCAGGAGGCAAGTCAAATGGCCTCAACTGTCGCCGCTCAATCTCCAAGCATGGAGGTGGAGACTGGACAGGCTCGGGTGGAGGACCGTCCCCTGCTGCTGCGACAGAAGGTCCTCCTGAAGAGGCAGACGAACCGGGGGATCGACTGACATATTGAGTAGCTCTGGATACCAGTACCTTCTCGCCCAGTCCGGAGCCACAAGGATGACTTGGGCCCGGTCGCGCTTGATCTTCTTCAGCACTCTGGGCAGAAGTGGTATAGGCGGAAAGGCGTACAACAGACCGCAACTCCACTCACGACAAAAAGCGTCTCCGAGCGAGTGCCGCCTTGGAAATTCCAACACGCAGAACTGATGACATTGCGCGTTCTCTTCGGTGGCGAATAGATCTAACCAAGGCTCTCCCCATCGCTGAAAGAGGCCTTGCGCCACGTCCGAGTTCAGACGCCATTCGTGATCCATCATGCACCGACGGCTGAGCTCGTCCGCCCTGGCGTTCAGAGAACCTGCCAGGTGTTGAGCCACCAGGGTCACGCCCTGGCGTTCCAGCCATTGCCAGAGGCGCAGAGCCTCCTGGCAAAGGGTCCACGGCCCCACCCCGCCCTGTTTGTTGCAGTACCACATGGCGGTGGTGTTGTCCGTGAACACCTGCACTACGCTCCCCCGGACAGAGGGGAGGAATGCCTTCAGTGCTAGACGAATCGCCCGCAACTCCAACAGGTTGATGTGGAGCCGGGCCTCCGCCGGAGACCAGAGGCCTCTGATCTCCGCCTCTCCCATGTGGCCTCCCCAGCCCTGGAGGGACGCGTCCGTCACAACTACGTGCTCCGGTTGGGGAAGGGAGAGGGATCTGCCGCTGACCCAATTGCGGTCTGTGAGCCACCACTGCAGCTGTCTCGCAGTGCCCTCCGAGATCAGGACATGGTCGGACAGATTGCCCTGATGCTGGGCCCACTGAAACTTCAGGTCCCACTGCAGAGCCCGCATCCGCCACCTGGCGTGATGCACCAGAAGGATGCAGGAGGCCATCAGCCCCAGAAGCCGCAGCGTCAACCTGACCGAGACCCGGGATAACGGCTGAAAGATGGGAATCAGAGCCTGAATATCCCGGACCCGCTGTTCGGGTGGATAAACCCGAAACTGCGCCGAGTCCAGAACCGCTCCGATGAAGAGGAGCTTCTGAGAGGGACACAGGTGTGACTTTGGCACATTGATGGAGAACCCCAGCTGGTGCAGGAGATCTGCCGTAGTCTGGAGGTGGCTGACGACTGTCAGGGGCGAGCCCGCCTTCAACAGCCAGTCGTCTAGGTAGGGGAAGACTGAAACCCCGAACCTGCGCAGATGAGCTGCGACCACCGCCATCATCTTTGTGAACACCCGTGGGGCGCTGGTAAGGCCGAAGGGGAGCACGGTAAACTGAAAGTGCTCGTGGCCAACCGTGAACCGCAGGTAGCGCCGGTGGGCCGGCAGGACGGGGATGTGGAAATAAGCGTCCTGCAAGTCCAACGCTACCATCCAGTCTCCTGGGTCCAGGGCAGCTAGGACCTGAGCCAGTGTCAGCATCTTGAACTTCTCCTTCCGGAGGAAGCCGTTGACGTTCGTAGATCCAAGATAGGACGTAGGCCCCCTTTGCCCTTCTTGGGTACCAGAAAGTAGTGGGAGTAGCAACCACACCCTACTTCTGGCCCAGGAACGCGCTCGATGGCCCCCTTGGCCAAGAGGGCCGTAACTTCCTCCTGCAGAAGTCGCAAGTGATCCCCCGATACACGGTGGTTCTGCGGTGAAATGGCTGGAGGAGTCGCCTCGAAGGGGAGGGAGTAGCCCCTTCGGACGATTTGCAGCACCCACCTGTCCGAAGTGACAGTGCGCCAGTGGAGGTGGTGATGGCGAACCCTGCCCCCTACTGGCGTCACATGGGCCTGAAAGCACGGACTAGGAGGGTTTTGAGGCGGATGCTGCGGGGGAAGGTGTGGACTGACCTCGCCGCTGCCCCCGACCGCCCGGACGGCGGTTCCCACGGCCGCCACCTCGTTGGGTATTGCCCTGCGGAGCGTGGCTGGCGGCGCGTGTGGGCGCACCCCTTCCGTGGCCACGAAAGGAGTGAAAGGCAGCCGATTACTGGCGCTTAGCCCGAGAGGCCCAAGGACTTGGCCGTAGCCCTGGAGTCCTTAAAGGGCTCAAGCGCATGGTCTGCCTTGTCGCCAAAGAGGCGACGGCCATCGAACGGCATGTCCATGAGTGTGCTCTGGACATCAGCCGAGAAGTTGGCGGACCTCAGCCAGGCGTGGCGTCTGACCGCCACCGTCGTTGCCATCGCTCTACCCAGCGAGTCGGTGGTATCCAGCCCACACCGGATGGAATACTTGGCTGCATCCCGGCCCTCCACAAGGGCTTGGCCGAGTTTGGCCCGTACCTCCAACGGACACTCTGGCAGCACTTCCGCGACCTTATCCCACACAGAGTGGGTGTAACGTCCCAAGAGGCAGGCGGTGTTGGAAGACCGCAGGCCTAGACTAAGGGATGAGAAGATCTTCTTCCCATACTGGTCATACCTCTTGGATTCCCTGTCCGGCGGGGCCGACGGGAATGCGGTCTGGGAATTGGAGGCCTGGATGACCAGGCTCTCGGGGGTAGGGTGGGAGGACAGGAAACATGGGTCGCCCGGGGCTGGGCGGTGGCGTCTGGCCACGTTCCTATCTACGGGCGAACCCGTAGCGGGCTTGGACCAAGTGCCCAGAAGAACGTCGGTCAAGGCCTCATTAAAGGGCAGCAGAGGCTCGGCCGAGCTTGACTGCGGTTTAAGGACCTCAGTGAGGAGGTTAGTCCTCACGGCCGCGACGGGGAGCTCAAGGCCCAAGGCCTTGGCAGCCCTCATCAGCACCACACTATAGGTTGCCCCCTCCTCCGAAGCCACGGTAGGAGGGGAGACAAAACCAGTGTCTGGAGAGGTGTCCAGGCCACTGGCCTCCCCAAGGTCTCCTGTCCAGTCCTCATGAGACTGACACTCCCTGGTCAGAGGGTCCTCAGACCCCTCCCAGTCCTCTTCATCACCCATCTCCTGAAACTCAGGGTTCTCAACTAATGGGGCCTGTTCATAAAAGTGAAAGTCACCCAACGGCGTCTGGAGCGGCCCGAGGACGGCCCCGGAGGCGACACCTGCGGGTCCGACGCCGGGGAGGTCGTAAGATCCACCGGCGACGAACCAGATCCCGAAGGAGGGCCGGCGGAGTCCTGCGGCGCCGGGACAACTGAACCCCCCGGCGCCGGGCCCGAAGGCGCCGGCGGCGGCGGGATAGAGGGGACCTGCGGCGCCGGGCCCGAAGGCGTCGGCACCGAAGCACCCGACGGCGTCGGGGCTGGAGCCGCCGACCCGCTAGGGGCCCCAGACGGGTCCGCTGGGCCCGAAGGCGCCGCGGAGCCCGCCAGAGGAGAGAGTTTCCTCATGGCCATGAGGAAGCGCTCGATCTCCTCCTGCGACGCGTTCAGCCCAGGGACCGGAGGGTGTGGAGCTGCACGTGGTGTCACCCGAACCCCCGGCCGCATCGTGCGAGCGTCGGGGGGAGTCCGAAGAGCGATGATGCCGCTTGGACTTCTTGTGTCTCTTACCTGACGACGACTTCGACCCGGAGGAGAGCGGCCTACCCTCGGAACTGTGGTGGCTCCGAGCCCGCGACCTGTCCCTCGACCTTCCATGGGATCGGGACCTCTCGCGGCGCGGGACCGACTGCCGGAGTTCGAGTCGCCTGCGGGACCGCTCCCGCCTGGCTTTCGAAGAGAGGGCCCGGCAGTCGGAGCAGGCCTTGTCGTCGTGGTCGACGCCCAGACAAGATAAACAGACGCGGTGAAGATCCGTGACCGACATCAGGTGGTCACAATCGTCACAGTGCTTGAAGCCGGGCATCCCTACGGCACCGTTCGGAGTCGAGAGACTCGAAATACAATCAAAAAGTGATGCAAAAAAGTTAGTCAAAAATTGACTAGGGTTACTGCTTTTTCCAGATCTGCGCTTGCTGGCGCGGAAAAAAGAAGAACTGACGTCAGCACGCGGAGGCGGCGTCTAAGTACGTCTACGACGCCGACGACGGACGCGGAGCCGCAGACGACGCCTACCGATGCGCAAGGGAACTGCTACGTAAAAGTTTCCGGATCCAGTCTGACGCCTGGGGATATTCTAAGGTAAGGAATCTAATACTAACGTGTCTCTTTCAGATATCGTCACTAGTGCCTTAGTTCCTTGAAAACTCCTGGATTTCTTGGAAAAATCAGTATTCAAGCAGGGGGAGGTTCCTGACTGCTGAGGGCTGGTTTTACCACGAAATCAATGTGGATTCTCGGAGTTTAGTGGAAGTAGCCATGCCGTATTAGGGCTGCGCCGGCTATAACTAAATAAGGCAATGATTCTTTATGCCTATATAAGGGCTGGATGGTTTATACGTATATATGGGCATGAATCGGGAAATGTTACACTAGGGTCCTAGATTCCCACATAACACCCACCCCACGAATGTTAAGTTCAATAATACACAAGCACTGAACATATTTCAAAGCAAAGTGTTTACAATCCCACCCCAAAATACAAAAAATGCAATAGACTTGCCTTCAAAAATCATAGGCATCATGAAATCAAATATAAAATATGAGCATATATCTTCAAATTATATAAAATGAAAGTACAGTCATTAATCGATACATGAGATCAATCCCATAGCATAATTGTCTAACTATCTTTGTAATCGAAGTTGAAGCCAAATATTGTTAATTAGGAAGTATAGACATGAAATCTTGTTCTCTAAGAATAGTTCTACTTTAAGCAGATTACTCTGTGCCAAAAGTTCTATTTTGGAAAAATAGTTCAAATTGATGGATTTGTTTTGAAAAAATGAAAAATGAAGGCCGAATTGCAGAGTTCAGGGAACGCTGTGTGAAATAATCAAAAGTTATTCTCAGGAGTGTCAGGAGAAAACATCAGATCATCTAGGGCTCGCAAAGAAACCATCTACCGTGGTAGGTGAAAGTGGAACCACTTCAGTTAGCAGATCAAAAGTGCAGAAGTGTGGATCATCGCCGTCAGCGTTTGATGCATTAGCAATGTCCGTAGTAGATGGTACCTGTATCCCTGTAGTTTCTCGTATCTCACCCTCAGTTAGACTTGCCGGTGAGACCTCAATGAATGCCGTCATCAGAATTGGAAGCCGTTGGGGGCAACACGATGCATGAGCCGGTACTGGACTTAGCAAAGCGTCAACATCCGATGGCAGTACTGATGGAAGTGTAAGACAAATGCCCAACACGCATTCCTGTCCGCAAAGCAGGCATCGAAGAACAGGTAAGATGCAATCTTGCCAGATTGGTCTGAACGAAAGAAATCTGTGAAATCCTTTCACGATATCTCATTGCAAGGAGGCATTGTTCCATTGTTGTTTTGGTGTTGCTGGTGACCGGACTTGCCATATCGGAGCAGAAGGAATAAAAATAGGATTCCTGCTACTAGTCCCAAGATGAGAGGCAGGCCGCCGAACAAAGAGTGCACGAAATTAGGAAAAATGCCGAGGACTGCTTCAAATGGTGTTAATAGTCCCAAATAAACTGTCTTAAATACATGTGCGATGCCGTTGCTATCAGACATGTTTAAGATTTGGTGTAACATTTCTGCGAAATGCACTGGGCAGTTTGTTGATAATAATGCATGTATCGCTGCAGAAGACCTTGCTACTTGCAGATCATACGTTTCTCTAGACGAGGTCAGTGGGACATTGTTTTGTAAAAGAATGGCTTTCATTCTGCTTAAAGTATCAATTTGTATAGAAGAGATATTCAGTGAAGGCCATATAGCCGTCTGCCTCTCTGTCTCTGTTTTTGGATACAATACTTGCATACAATAAGTGACCGTGGACGACAAAGAGATAACTTTTTCCTGGCAACATGCCACAACAGCTGTGATAATTCAACATAACGTAACTGCCATTGGCTAGCTGCCTGAAAACCGGTATTATCGTAGGAGAGGGCGAGGCGTGCAGGTGGCATGAGAGGTTATTTGCAGAACCGTCACAGGCCCCGTGTAAATTAACTTCATTGCACAGAAGTGTACCACTTAGTGACTTTTTGCAATTATTGGGACTAAGGAAAACTTAAGTTCAAGTTCAAGTTCAGGCATTTATAAAGCGCACTACTCACCCAGAGGGTCTCAAGGCGCTAGAGGGAGGGGTTCATTGTTTATCGAATAGCCAAGTTTTCAGTTCTTTTCTGAAGGAGATGTGATTCTGAGTAAGGCGGAGGTGGGTGGGGAGTGAGTTCCAGGTCTTGGCAGCCAGGAAGGAGAAGGATCTGCCACCCATGGTGGTTTTTCGGATGCGCGGGACTGCGGCGAGGGCTTGAGTGGATGATCTTAGTTGGCGGGTGGGATAGTAGAAGGACAGTCAGGAGTTGAGGCATTCTGGTCCTAGATTATAAAGGGCCTTGTGTGCGTGGGTAAGAAGGCGGAAAGTAATTCTTTTGTTGACGGGAAGCCAGTGGAGGTTTTTTAAGTGACCGGTGATGTGCTCTTGGCGCGGGATGTCTAATATGAGTCTCGCTGATGCGTTTTGGATGCGCTGGAGCTTTTTCTGCAATTTTGTTGTAATTCCGGCGTAGAGAGTGTTGCCATAGTCCAGTCGACTCGTGACCAGTGCATGGGTGACAGTCTTTCTTGTTTCGAGGGGGATCCAGCGGAAGATCTTTTTGAGCATGCGAAGGACGTTGAAGCAGGAGGACGATACGGCGTTGACTTGTCTGGACATTGAGAGAGAGGAGTCTAGAATGAAGCCAAGGTTACGTGCATGGTCAGTGGGTGTGGGCGCTGATCCCAAAGCGGAAGGCCACCAAGAGTCGTCCCAAGCTGAGGGGGAGGATCCAAGGATGAGCACCTCAGTTTTGTCTGAGTTGAGTTTTAAGCGGCTCTGTTTCATCCATTCGGCTACTTCTTTCATACCTTCGTGAAGGTTGTCCTTGGCGGTGTTGGGGTCTTTGGTGAGTGAAAGTATCAGCTGGGTGTCGTCGGCGTAGGAGATGATGTTGAGGTTGTGTCGACGTGCGATGGAGGCGAGGGGACTCATGTAGACGTTGAAGAGGGTGGGACTGAGTGAGGAGCCTTGAGGTACGCCGCAGATGACTTCGGTGGGCTCTGAGTAGAAAGGGGGGAGTCGGACTCTCTGTGTTCTCCCGGCTAAGAACGAGATGATCCAGTCCAAGGCTTTTCCTTGTATGCCGATGTTGTTGAGGCGTTGTATGAGGGTGTTGTGACAGACAGTGTCGAAGGCGGCGGAGAGGTCGAGAAGAATGAGGGCCACTGTTTCACTGTTGTCCAGGAGTGCTCGGATGTCGTCGGTCGCCGCGATGAGGGCGGTCTCGGTGCTGTGTTTGGCTCGAAAGCCGTTCTGTGAGGGATCCAGGGAGTTGTTGGATTCAAGGAAGGCTGCGAGTTGGCTGTTGACGGCTTTCTCGATGACTTTGGCCGGGAAAGGGAGGAGGGAGATGGGTCGGTAGTTTTTCAGTTCTGAGGGGTCTGCTGTTGGTTTTTTCAGAAGGGCGCTGAGTTCGGCGTGTTTCCATGTTTCTGGAAAGGTGGCTGAGTTGAAGGAGCAGTTGATGACATCGCGGAGTTGGGGAGCGATGATGGAGTCAGCTTTGTTGAAGATGTAGTGGGGGCAGGGGTCAGAAGGTGAGCCAGAGTGGATTGAGTTCATGAGGCGAATGGTATCTTCAATGGTGATTGGGTTCCAGGAATTGAGGTAGTTAGTTGGAGGGGTGAGATCAGAAGGGGGTGGGGTGAGTTGGTCATTGGGAGTGTTCTTGAAGCTGTTGTGGATGTCGTCAATTTTGTTGTAGAAGAAGGAGGATAGCGCGTTGCAGAGGTCTTGGGAGTTAGTGATGTCGTTGGATGCTGCGGGAGGGTTGGTGAATTCTTTGACGATATTGAAGAGTTCCTTGCTGTTATGAGAATTGTTGTCGAGACGGTCCTTAAATGCTGATTTCTTGGCGGATCGAATCAGTTGGTGGTGTTTGCGGGTGGCTGTCTTGAGGGAGGTCATGTTGTTTGAGGTTGGTTCTTTTCTCCAATTCTTCTCCAGGGTGCAGCATGTCTTCTTGGATTTTTTAAGGTCATCATTGAACCAGGGAGCCTTTTTGCTGAATGATTTCAACTGGTGTTTTTTCAGGGGTGCTAGTTCGTCCGCACTGTGTGTAATCCATTGCCTGAGGTTTGTGGCCGCTTGGTCTGGGTCCGTTGTTAGGGTGGGAGTGTTTTGGCTGAGGGATGCGAGGAGTTGGTCGGTGGTGATTTTGTTCCATTTTCTTCGGGGAATGGGTTGTGGACGGTTGTGGGTCAGGGTTGTTTTGTAGCTGAAGTGAACACAACTGTGATCCGTCCAGTGGAGAGCTGTAGTGTGATCGAAGGAGATGTGCTTGCTGGAGGTGAAGATAGGGTCGAGCGTGTGTCCGGCTGTGTGAGTGGGGGTGTCAACCAGTTGTTTGAGTCCGAGATTGGACAGGTTGTCCAGGAGGGTGGTGGTGTTGTTGTCGAGAATGTTGTCAAGGTGGTAGTTGAGGTCTCCTAGAAGAATGTAGTTCTCGGAGGCGAGGGCGTGCGGGCTGACGAAGTCAGTGATGTCGTCGCTGAATTGAGATTGGGTGCCTGGGGGCCTGTAGATGAGGGTTCCTCTAAGGGTGGTCCTGGGGTCGGTGTGGATCTGAAAGTGGAGGTGTTCGGCGGTTGCAAGATTGTCGTCAGAGCTGGTTGTAATTTTGATTGTGTTTCTATGGACGATGCCTCCTCCAGTTTTTTTAATGGTGCGGTCTTTTCGAATGATCTTGTAAGTGTCCGGTATGGCTATGGCGATGTCGGGGGCAGAAGATGTGTTCATCCAAGTTTCAGTGAGGAAGGCGATGTCAGGTGACACAGTGTCAATTAGGTCCCAGAGTTCGGTTGCTTGTCTGTGGACCGAGCGGGTGTTCAGTAGGATGCATTTTAAGTCGTTGGGTTCGGAGCTGAGTGTGGAGGAAGTGTGTTTGGTGAGGGTCCTGAAGCAGTTGAACTTACAGGAGAGGCAGGAGAATGGGCCGTGGGTACCTCCTGGGGTAGCTACGCAGCATAGTGGGGTGCGTCCTGCGTTGAAGGCGAGGAGAGTAGCGGCATCATAAGTTACTCTGGGGGGTTGGGAGCGGCATAGGGCAGGGGGTCTGGCGCTGGTCGCGGTCCAGGCGCGGACGGGCGCAGACGGGCTTACCTTTGGCGCACCTTCGGCGCGGCCGTAGCGCGTGGACGCTGCGCGTGGGACCATCTGATTCAAATGGATGGGGGGGGCGGAGCGTGGGAGGGTCAGCTGGGAGGCGGGATCGTGGAGGCGGGCCAGGGGATAGCACAACAACAAAATGGAGGGCAAAAATGAAAGTTAAAGCAGCGAGGGCACAGCACAATGCTCGTCAACAGGCAACCAAAGGCTCCCAACTCCAACAGAATACCTCCTGCCAAAGCGCCACTCACATAACAACCAACGTTGAAAGCACAACACAGCAATGATGTCCAAATGATAAACACAGAGCGCAAAGCAGATAAGTACAACCAGGTTTCAAAAGTGCCAAACGACAATCAGCTCCAAAGCGCAACTGCAGAAGCTAGGATACACGCGGTTTATTTCGCAGTGAATGAGGCACAAAGCGCGATGAAAATACGTGAAAGTGAAATAAAGTTTTCAAAGCGCTGCGCGAGCAAGAGCTTCAAAGCGCGATTATTCTCTCAGAGGCTACAATACCAGGCGCAGTCAGGAAGTCGCGGGTGCAAGGGGCTTCAGCTGCGGTGCAGGTGTTGTTAATGAATCTAGCAAGAGAGCGTGGGGGAGCGACCATTCAGGAAGGAATCCCAGCGGTCACAGCTAGGTACGGGCTGAGGAGAGTCTGCTCTTCGTGTGTGGGAGGGTCAGCTGGGAGGCGGGATCGTGGAGGCGGGCCAGGGGATAGCACAACAACAAAATGGAGGGCAAAAATGAAAGTTAAAGCAGCGAGGGCACAGCACAATGCTCGTCAACAGGCAACCAAAGGCTCCCAACTCCAACAGAATACCTCCTGCCAAAGCGCCACTCACATAACAACCAACGTTGAAAGCACAACACAGCAATGATGTCCAAATGATAAACACAGAGCGCAAAGCAGATAAGTACAACCAGGTTTCAAAAGTGCCAAACGACAATCAGCTCCAAAGCGCAACTGCAGAAGCTAGGATACACGCGGTTTATTTCGCAGTGAATGAGGCACAAAGCGCGATGAAAATACGTGAAAGTGAAATAAAGTTTTCAAACTTCATGCCCCCCATTCCCAACACTTGTGTGTATATGGTAAACCCAGGTCGACTTAATGTATTCTTTACCCAACCTTTCATACAGGCCTGCTGGTACATGCTCTAGACAATACTGAAACTGGAATGTCATGACTAGAATATGAAATGGAGCCATGAATTATCCACTCAATCACAGGCTTCTCAGAAACTGTTAATTGTAATCTAATCTTTCGAGTTTTTCAATGCTCAGCACCGTATAGTCTGCTCCTCTTTGTGCCAAAGACGTTGTATTGATTAGATGCCATGGCACATAGCCAGAACGCAGATTTTGCAACGTCCAGCCTAACAGCATGATACAACGTAATTGAGACTGACCATGTTGTAACTTTAGTAAGTCTTGTTCTATGATGTCTATAGCAGATGACACGATGCTGTCCATAGAATATATTCTGGAGGACAGAGTCGTTAACCCATTGTCCACTACAGAAAGTGCTTTCTCCAAATTAATACGATCAATTTCCCCTATTTTTTCTGCAGTTTCTATTTGTGTCACTTTCCAAGTTTCATTGTAAGCCGCATATATACCGGCGTATATGAAATGTTTTTGCCTTGGCTTGCGAGGTCCCATTAAGAAATCTCGCAAATCATTGCTTTCTTTAACACCATCAATGCTACAGAGATTCATCCCCCATGCTGATCATCGATGAATCCCATTGTTCATGACGAGCTCAGCTCGTCATGAGCACACAAGCAGTGTACTGCATGATGAGCTGAGCTCGTCATGAGCATGGAAGGGGTTAAGTAAAGACAAGTGTTGTTTTATTTCTGGAAGTGTAGATTTCTGAAGCCATTCAAGCCAAACCTTCCCTACACTGTAAGTAGTACCATCCCTGGATGTTGTCTCTGGGAATATCTTGGATCTGGCCTATTCCATTTGAATCCTTGTGTTTTGTTCAGGAATCTTTCATGACAGTCTGTTTGCCAGATTACCCACCTTTTCCAGTTAGGTTTAGTTCTGTTCTGTTTTAATATATAAGTTACGTCTACCTCCTCATCCGAATCGTTATTACCGTCAGGTGCAGGTTTTGGTAAAGACGGTTTATTTAAATCTTTTATCTTAGCTAAGCCAAGATTGTTGAACAGTGTCATTCAAAAACAAAATTTGTTCTGGTATAATGCAGGCTCTGAATAGTGCTTCTAAACCTTGTACCTGCCAATCTTTCGTGCCCCAGACAGTTTTTGTCTCTATGTAGTCTTCCCAAAAGTCAAAACCTAATGTAGACAGCTGAGCATACAAGTTTGCAGAATACATTTGTTTAGTATTGTTCAACATTGTTTTCATACCTGTGTTATTTATATATTTAAAATAAAACATTTTTGGATTTGTAACATTAAACCCTGAGAAGTACGGAAATTTTTCCAAGAATTTTTTCGAACTGCATTTTGGAGGTGTTGGACAATGTTCCCATTGGTTGTAATATAAAACATCTCTAGGGCTTGCAGATCTATGCAAATAATGATGACCATAATGATTTAAACAATACATTTTTTCATAATTCGATGACCCTTCTAAGTAGTCATGTTCTGTAAATTTAGCTGATATTTCCACATTTTTCATCATGTTGTTAATAGTCTCAAAGTCCCAATCATCAGAAAATTAACTGGGTGCGACAAAGTCACTCAAAGAAACCTTAAATTGGTGTAGAAGCTTCAGAAGCTCAACCGGACCATAGATGTCATAATCAGTTCTGTCCCATGCTATACCACCAGGTATAGGAACAGCTGTGATGTTCACTGCTGACAGTCCTCTTTTTTCACGATGAGTTGATTTGTAAGGTTTCAGGACCAAGTATATTTTCTTACTTGCTGTGTCTATAGTACTGTATGTTCCATCAATCATCCTTCCCAAGCTCAATACCAGCACAAGCCAGAGCAGGAGGAAAAGTACACCCAATCCAATCCAAAATTCCACCCATGGTGAAACCAGATATGTTTTTTCTAGTAGATACAGGAGTTCTGTTACTTTTTCCTTGATAGTTTTGTTTACTGGCTCATCTTCAGGTTCACTGGGATCCTCAGAAAAGTTATCGAAGTTGATAAAGTAGCCAGAAGCAGTTCTGTAAATTGTTGGGATTGCATCAGGATTACTTGAAGTCACCGGAGCTGTCTCTTTCCTTGTCATATTTGTATACTCAGACGGTACATCATTGTAGACAGGTGTTTCTTGACGAACTGTTATTTGGGTTTCCAGAGGTACAAAATCCATGGCTTGGTTGCATAGTTCTTCTTTTTTTCTGTTGGATTATCAAATGTGATAAGTCTTTCAGTTTGAACCTCTTGGATTGTAGCAAGGTTTGGTCGTCTGCTACTTCTCTGGAGACCACTGGGCCTACTACTTATTATTGGCCACATGATGGTGGTTTGACCAAGTCGATAGATACATCTCTGTTCTCCCTTTTACCAGCAAGGGGCGGTAGTACAACTGATCTAGTTCCTTGGACGGCCAAGACCGGTACTGCTTTTCTGTAAGAAGGCCCAAATTCCTTCTTCACCGCAATTTTCTCCCTGACCAGATCCCCAATTTTTGGAATCCAGACAGGCCTTGCAGGGACAGGTGGTTTTTCTTCAGTGGGCGTTTGCTTCTGTTTGGTATTACTCAGACTTCTTCTTGTTTCATTTAAGTCCTGTAAAACAGTCAAACGATCTTTGACATCAAAGGGTTTTTCTTTCACCACTGAAGTCTGACTATCGAGGTCTTCGATTATCATTCTAGTACCAAATAGTAATTCATATGGAGTGATTCCACCCAGAGAATTTCTTGGCAGATTATTAAGACTACGTTGGACACTTATTAGATGTTTGACCCACCCATCACCCGAACCTAATACCTTAGCTGTTATGGATTGCTCTATGTCACGTTTTTTTCTTTCCACTACCGCATTACCCTCAGGATGGAAGGGACTAGAATACCGCAATGCAACGCCCAAGCTAACCATGGCCTTTTTGTAAGCTCAAGAGCTAAACGCAGGACCCTGGTCAGAATGTAGTGTGCCAATTGCGTATGTGCCGATAAAGACTCGCAAATCCTTTATAACAGTTCTGGCGTCAGCCTATTCCAAGTCCAGCGCTTTCCCTAGGGCAAGTTGTTTTAATGACTCGTATACTAATGGAACGAGTGGTAAAGATGCAGTCATTGTTCAGACTGCGTTGTTAAGGTATGTGTGGTAAAGGCATGCATTGTTCTGTAATACAACCTACACTAAGTGTTCACCAGGTGGGAGGCAACCTGGTAGCCCATTGGCTACCAACTGATTCCTGTCCAAGGGGCATGTTCCGAACATAAGAGGGGCACTCCTGGCACCCAGACCTAAACTGACTTGGAAGAAGAACCGAAGAAAGACTGCCTTGCTGAATCAGAAGACCAGCAAAGAGTGGCTGCACTGTCAAAGTCTGCGCCTGATGGCTAGCGAATAGAGGGACTGTGCCTGCTGGGTCCTGCACAAGGGGAAGCTGTCTCCACAGCCCAGTCAAGCCAAGAGAATTCCAAAGTTCAGCTGACTGGCATCCTGTTCAAAGCACAGCTGAAGAATCCTGCTGGGGAAAGCTGGTAGCCAAATGTCTTCAAGCCGCTACCACCACTGCTGTGCAGCACCAAGACCCATTGCACAGAGTTGTACCCAACTCTGGGGACAAATGAAATACCAGATGAATTAGATCAAAGCTATGCAGCGTCTCTTGAACCCAGCTGCCATGTATGCGAGAGTCCTAGAGAGTGGCTCCCACCCAGACCATACTAGGGAATCACTTATAGTTTGGTCCTCCAACCCAATGGTGATTCCCTTTACTTACAAGCCTTCTGCCAGCTCTCTATGTTAAATTTATACTACAAAATCCTCAGCAAAGTATTGTCTACCCAGCTGCTGCCACACCTAAATACATCGGTCCACCCTGACCAGAACAGCTTCATCACTCATTGCAGTACCTCCCCCAATATACAGCAACTGTTTAGGGTCCTGAATGATACCCCGACCCACACTGGCAGCCCTCAAATTTTGAACAACTGCAGCACTCAACCTGGGATTGCACAGTACCTGGTGCGCATGAATTCAAAATCGTTTAGAAGAGGTTGCCACTTTTAGATCATGATTAGTTGTCTATAGTGCACAAGTTCCAAATATCACTGGCCTAATAGGTGTCATCTACTTCTCCATCTCAGTACATGAAACATGAAACAATCAACACAAACAGCTTGGTTCCAACTGATGGCAGCCTTTGAGAATGATGACTTGGAATATCAACCAATCGTGAATGTTTTCAATCTTGTGCATTCACTCCCTCCAGTTATATATTCATCGCAGTAACTTGAGCACCCACACCAGAGATCTTTTTGTAACATATCTCACTCATGCCTTAACTTAACGTGCACTCTGATGCATGAACTCTCTTTTCAGTAGGACATTGAAGATTGAACATATTGCCTTCTGTTAGAGAATTAAGCTTGCTTTGCCAATTCCACACAGTCTCAGTTCTGTGAGGAAGTAAAGCTTGCAATGGTGCTGCCCAATTGCATCATGTCCTGTGACAAGAAAGGCTTGCTACCCTAGCTGTACCTGTCATCTGAAGTTGGGATGCTTGCACTGTTTCTGACCAAACAGTACTTTTTTTACAAAGTGGAATATTTCCAATTATGTTGTCCCAGCTCATATAAATACAAAAAATATGTTGAATGTACTTGCCTAATAGGCCCAGGCCAGTCGTAAGCTATTGTTGGATCCAGGGCAAAAACTAGTTGTGGGGCCCTTACCCTGCCCTTGGTTTCAGTCCCAGCTTTCCAGTTGGATCAAACTGCGTAATCCTGGGCAATTACTTTTCTTCCCTCTGCTGCCCTTTCTGTGACCAACACATTTGAGAGCACCTTGAAATAATTCAGTTCTCTGTTATGAGTTTTTTTTTGTTATTGTCTTTTTAGTAAACAAACGTGATTGTACAGTGGTGGGCCACAAAGCCACACAATACTAGTACACAATGATAAAGGCTCATAAACATGTTCACAAATTGAATCCTGTCTCAACACATCTCTGTTATAAGGTTTATTAGACAATAATGTTGCTTCATCCATAAAAACAATAAGGGCTTTGTGTAGGTGGCACAACACAACTGCCTCTTGGGTTGGGTCACTGTTAAACCAGGCATAATTGGTGTCGCTTTCCGTGACTTCTTGCCTTCAGACCTCCTGTGTTTACTGTTTTTGTTGACTTGGTTTTTGCTGGCTTTTGGAACTGGGCACTTTACCACTGCAAATTAGTGTTAAAGTGCATATGCTCTAAACTTAAAACATGGTAACATTGGTTTATCCACAATTGGCATATTTAATTTACTTAAGTTCCTAGTACAGTGCACTACATGTGCCCAGAGCTTGTAAATAAATGCTACTTCTGTGCCTGCAGCACTGATTGTTCCACCCATTAAGTAGCCCTTTAAACAAGTCTCAGGCCTGCCAATGCAGAGCCTGTGTGTACAGTTTCAAACTGCATGTCCATCTAGCAAATTACCCCACTTACCAGGCCAAAACCTTCCTTTTATTACATACAGGTTACCCCTACAGTAGGCGCTGGACAGCCCATGGGCAGGCGCAGTGTATTTAAAAAGTAGGACATGTACTTTTAAGATTTACATATCCTGGTAGTGAAAAATACTCTTAATATTGGTTTTTCACTAAGGCAAGGCTTATCTCTCCTATGGGATACCATTGGGTGTGCCTTATTACATTTTATAAGTGTAATTTCCAAATGGTAAGAGATCGGACACCAATATTTGGTGTCTCTGGAATAACAATTTGAAAACACAACTTATGGTGAAAGTGGATTTTAAATTGCAACTCTGAAAATGATAAAAAGTTGGCATTTTCTTACTGTAATCATTTGTTGCATTTGCCTGTCTCTGACTACAGATCTGGGATGGGAGGCAGCTGGCTTTGTCCATTCCCTTTTGACTGCCACACACAAAAGGAGCTTAGGTGTGACTGATGGCCTATCCACATCCTGATGGGCCATCCTGGGCAGGATAAAAGGGAGGATCTGACACACTTGAAAGGGCTGTGTTCTGTCCCCACATAATGGGCTGAATCACCCCCACCCGCCCAGTGAGTCTGGAGCCAGGGAAGGAAAGGCACTGCCTTATTCACTTCGAAGGCATCTATTTAAAGTCTGCCCCACTTAAAAGGCCCCTCTGGGTATAAGTACTGGACCTCTGACACCACCATCTCAAAACACTTCTGGAACTAAGGACATTCTACCAGGAAAAAGAACTGCTGTGCTGCTGGAGGGACTGCCATGCTGCTGGCCTGCTTTGCTGTGCAGGCCTGCTGCCCTCTGCTTAGGAGGGAAAAGGGCTGGACCTGCATCTCTACATCCCAGTACCTAAGTATCTCCAAGGGATTGTTGGTTTGCCTCCTGTTCTGAAGTCTCAGGGATATCAAAGACTACTCTTCAACCTACATACAGCACATGGACCTTGCTTGCTGCAAGTCTTGCTCAGCCAAGTGGTGTCAACCCAGTCCTAGGGCCCTTGGAAGTGATTATAAAGTGCTGCATCTGCCAGGACACACGCATCAATATTCTTGCGCTGATCAGTGTCAACATATCACCGCCACTGCGGGAACCAGATCAATGCATCACACTTTGAACTACCACATAAGTTCCGGAACCACTGCTTTGGAACCGACACATCGCCCCCACTGCGGAGAAGATTGACGCATTGCCTCTCCAATGTGGGGAAATCCAGAACTTCGCGTTCAGAACCACCGCAACTCGGATACCTGGGCATCACTCACGGAACCGACAAATCACCACTGTTGCATGGAGAAATCCAGCGCATTACCTCAACTGCGTGGGGAACAGTGACGCATAGCTTAGCTGCACCCTGCAACTCATTGTTTGCAACCAGGATCAAGGTACTTGTGCTCAGCGGGCCCTGGGTGGGTCCTGTACCGGCCCGCGCTTCATCGTTGTCGGACTGAACTCTTGACTTTATGTCATAATCCGAAATCAGAGGTCTCATATGGTATCCACCCTAACAAGGAAGTCGCCAACTTTACAGTGCAGAAACAATCCAACTTGCAACAATTGGAAGATGTAGGTCCGATCGCAGAATTCCAAGATGGCCGCTAAACTCGATTCCGAGTTAGCGGTCTAGTCTATTGAAAATCCTCAGGTGTTTGAGCTAAGGTGAAGCGCGCGAGTTCAACTGTCAGCGCACTTCACCTGAGATATTACCGTGTTTGGTCGTGTGTTTTGAGGCTCTAGAAATAGAGTTTACCTTTGCTATTTTCAGTGCGTTTTAGCGCATTCTAGAAAGAGAGTGCACCGGAGGTTTGCGGAGGAGAAATCTCACCCGAGAGAATCCAGTTATTCTTCACTTGAGGTGACACATATCCAGCGTCTCCAAGAGGCCTCCAACGTTGGAAGAGTAGACAATTTAACCCGAATAAAGGAAGACTGCAAGGAAAAGAGATAAGTTAAAGAGACATGTTATAAAAGTGTAGGAAATTTGCGAAAGTATGATAAAGCTCATGATAAATTCTTGCGCACTTACCTGAATATAAAGACTACTTCTATTTCCTTAGAAGAGAAGAAGAAGATACCGAAGAAGACTAGTCATATAGAGATAATAATTAAGGGCACCTTAGTATAGGAGTTAGTTAGAAGTAAACACATAATAAGAGTTCATTACTAGGTAGGTTACTCATAGGCACATATTAGTATTTCTTAGTTATAGCATAGGGCGTATTTACTAAGGAGAGTTTACATTGGTACACAACTTCAACTAGTGGGAAAAAGTTAAGGAGAATACTTAACTAAGGTACTGAAAACAAAAGAAGAAATAAATATCACAGAATACCACATTCTATTTTCACACAGAAATCCACAAGGTTGAAGGGCTGAAAGTTAGTAAGACGAATAGGAGAGAAGAAAGAGCTTTGTTAAACTGGGTAAGGAAAAAATCAGAAATTAGTAAACACCTAGAAGATAGAGTAGTATAGGGAACTTGATTAATCTCCTGTCATTGTTGCTTCAGGTTCTCTCTGAATACGGAGTCTGCGGGTCGGACGCTCAAGATAGCCCAGGAGGAAATATAGAGCTGTCTCTTCTTTGTCAGTTTATTATTTTATCCACTCCCCTTTCCCCCTTGAGGGTTTCCTTGAGCCAAGTTTAAACAACTGGCTCGGGGGGAGCTTTGAGAGGGAGTTGGGAATTATCAGCTTCTGTTCCTGCGTTAGTGGGAACTATCAGCCTCTGCTCCTGCGCAAGTTCATCAGTGGTAAGAATTCAATTGGGGCTCTTGACACTTTATCATGGTGCACGGCAGCCTGTTAAGTCTTTCCGCGCTTACTGCTTCTAAGCACTGTTTTTGTATTTAATCTCTAAAAATTAATCTCGACTTCTATTGATTGGATTTTTATTGTTTTTGCCTTTTTTTATAAGTTAAATTATTCTCTATTTTTCTAAACTAGGTGTGAAGTCTTATCTTTTTGTGTTTTTTTTACTGTGTTAGGGTATGATGTGTTGCGCATATACTTTACACATTGCCTCCTGAGTTAAAACTGACTGCTCGGTGCCAAGTTACCGGAGGTGTTAATTTATGGTGTGTTTGTGATCTATATTGACTGGGATTATGGTTCCTACTTGGACAGGGTGAATACCCCTGCCAACTAGAACCCCAATTTCTAACAGTCACTAATAAAACTGTCATCAGGGCAGAAGAGGGAAAGAATGTGATCTAAATCCAGGATCAGAATTGCACAATGTCTAGTCAACAATCGGATTTCAATCCTGGCTTCTAAGCATGACTCAATAGTGTAATCCTAGGTAATCACTTTTCTTACCTTTGTCTCCATTTCCATAATCATCACACCAGAGAGCACCTTCTCATAATTCAGTTAAGGATGCACAGTGAACAACAATCTCTTCTGTGTACAGTGTAATAGACCAAAATGTTGCTCCAATTATCAAAATAAAGACTTGTATAGTAGAAACAAGACATTTGACTTGCCTCTTGTGTCAAAAATATATAGATCATGACAGAAAGGGTGTGGTTTACTAACTAACAATAAAGTTCACTCGGTGCCTGATATAATCTAAGGTTCTAAAGTGTAACAGGGCAAAAGAAAAAATGATATGCAAAGGTTTGTACTTCAACTATTAAGTGGAAGTCACCAACACTTTCATAAGACCATGAGGTCCAGGATGAGCTAGGAGCTTGTACTGCATGGATCTTCTACACATGATGCAACATAGACAAGGTTGCAGAGAATTATGGGACCAAGCCATCACTGCTTTACTAACTCTACCCTATTGGCGCAGGTAGTTAAACAGGAGATGCTTTGGTATGGGTGCTTGGTTCACAGTCTCAATGCTTATGCACTCTAGCTTGCTACACCTAGTCTGCTGAGAGTATAGCGAGGTAGCGATGGCATAGTCTGTTCCATAGCACAGACTAGGATTACAGTGACTCGAACTGTGAAACATGCTGCACATGTGGAGAGCCTTGCATATGGTACTCTATAGCTCAGGATACCAGACTCTCCATACCGAGTCTGGAGCCACAAGGATGACTTGGGACTGGTCATTACTTATCTTCTTTAGAACTCTGGGCAGGAGGCATTCAGGAGGGCTGAGCTCCACTTGAGATGAAAAGCGTCTCCGAGCGAGAGCTGCCTCGGAAACTCCAGAGCGCAAAACTGATTATATTGTGCATTCTCGGCAGAGGCAAACTGATCTAACCAAGACTCTCCCCACTGCTGAAAGAGACCTTACCCCACCTCCAGATGTAGACGCTACTTTTGATTTGCTGGGTATCAATGGCTGAGCTTGCCTGCCAGGTGTTGAACGACCAGGAATATGCTCTGTTGTTCCAGCCTTGTCCAGAGACTCTCGGCAAAGAGTCCATGACCCCACTCCACCTTGCTTGTTGCAGTACCACATGGCGGTGGTGTTTTCTGTGAACACTTAAACTAGCCTTTCTGTGATGCAGGGTAGAAAGGCTTTCAATGTCAATCGCATCTGTCGGAGCTCCAGCATCTTGATGTGAAGTCAAGATTCCGCTGGAGACCAGAGTTATCTGATCTCCACCTCTCCAAGATGGCCGGCTCATCCCAGAAGTGATGCATCTCTCACTACTGTGAGATCTGGTTGGAGAAGGGAGAGGGGTATGCCACTGACCCAATTGCGGTTCGTCCGCCACTTCTACAGGTCTTGTACACAGGGCCGGACTGGCTACTGGGCATTTGTGTGTGCTGCCGAGCTAGGGGCTAATTTCTCTGTGGTGGGGGCTTATTTCGTTGATGGGGACCTGCGTGCGATTTGAAATAAAAAAAGCAAAACGAATTTCGTTTTGCACACGCAGGTCCCCATCAACGAAATTAGCCCCCAGCACGGCAGCACACATAACTGCCCCGTAGCCAGTCCGGCCCTGCTTGTACAGTTCTGGACCATGTCAGAGAGATTACCCTGATGCTGCACCCACTGGAACTTCAGGTCCCACAGCAAAGCCTGCATATGCCATCAGCCATGTGTCACTAGCAGGATGCATAAGTCCATGAGGCCCAGCAGCCTGAGTCATTCTCACCAAAATCTAGGATAGAGGATGAAACATCAGTATCATAGCCTGAATATCCTGGACTCGTCACTCGGAAGGATAAGCCCAAAACCGAATTGTGTCCAGAACGGCTCAGATGAAAGGGAGCGTCTGAGATTCAGTCGGTGTGACTTCGACACATTGATAGCAAACCCCAGCACATGCAGGAGGTTCATCATAGTCTGGAGGTGGGAGACGACAGTCTGGGATGAGCCTACCTTCAGCAGCCAGTCATCGAGATAGGGGAAGCCTGGCAAACCTGATCTGCACAGATGAGCTGTAAAGACCACCATCACCTTAGTGAACTCCTGAGGGGCACTGGTAAGGTCAAAAGGGATCACAATAAACTAAAAATGCTATTGGCCTATTATCAACCGCGGGTAGCGCCAGTGGGCAGGTAGGGCAGGAATATGAAAATAGGTGTCCTGCAAGTCCAAAGCTACCATCCAGTCTCCAGGGTCCAGAGCAGACAGGACTTGAGCTAATGTGAGCATCTTGAATTTTTCCCTTTTGAGCAAGAAGTTGAGGGCTCGTAAGTCTAGGGTAAGAAGATGGCCCATGTCCTTTTTTGGAACCAGAAAGTTGCGAGATTAACAACAAGAGCCTACTTCTGGCACTGGAAGTCTTTCTACGGCTCCTTTGGCCAAAAGAGTCATGGAGCAAAATCAAATGATTCTCCATCAGCCGGTCAAAGGATGGAGGCATGGAGGGAAGGGTGATCTGGAAGGGGAGGGAGTAGCCCCTTCGGACTATCTGGAGAACCCAACTGTTCTATGTGACAGATTACCAGTGGTAACGGTGATGGCTGATCCTGGCACTAAAGGGATGCCCATGATCTGGAAGTGCGAGACTAGGAGGGTTTGGAGGCTGAAGCTGCCAGGGGGTCATGGCTTGACCGGACCATTGGCCGTCCAACCCTCGTGGTAGGAAGGAACTACACCCTTGGCCGTGCAGGGATTGTGGAACATGCGTGGCTCGGTGGCTGGGATATGGCTGGCGTGGCTGAAAACCCCTTCCGTAGCCACGAAAGAGACGAAAGGCAGACTGGGGACGTGTGGCCACTGAAAGGCCCAAGGATTTGGCTGTATCCTTTGAGTCTTTAAAGTGCTCCAGAGCCATATCTGCCTTGACTCAGAAGAGCTGGTTGCCTTCAAAGGGTATGTCCATGAGCAAGGCCTGGACATCCCCTGAAAAGCCAGAATTTCTCAGCTTTGTGTGACATCAAATAGCCACCGTCAATTAAATTCCTCTGCACAGCGAGTCGGTCGTGTCTAAACCACACCTAATGGGTAACTTTGCTGCTTCTTTCTTACAGATACTGCCTGGGAAAGGACGGCCCGGGGCTGGTCCGGAAACTGTGGCAGCACTTGCACAACCATTTCCTACAGAGTGTAGGAATAACAGCTCAATAAGCATGTGGTGTTCAATGACAGCAATGCAAGGCTGGTGAAAAAGAAAACTTCTTACCCTAACTGTCCAGCCTCTTGGATTCCCTGTCCAGGGGAGTGGAAAGGAATGGGTTGTGGGATGTAGTGGCTTGGACTACCAAGCTCTCCGGGGTTGAATGGGTAGTGAGGATGTTTGGGTTGCCCGGGGCAGGGCGGAGGCAGCTGGCTATTGTCCTATTCACAGGATCCCCTGTGCTGGGCTTGGACCATGTTCCGAGTAGGATGTCCGTGAGGGCATCATTAAATGGGAGTAAAGGTTCCAAGGAGGACACTTCCGGCTGTAGCACCTCTGTCAAGATATTAGTCTTGACCACCACTGAAGGAAGCTGAAGGCCAAGGACCTCAGCCACCCTTGGCAACGCCGTAGCGTAGGATGCTCCCACCTCCGTAGTCACAGGAAAAGGAGAAAGCATTCCAGTATCTGAAGAAAACAACTAGTCCACTGGTTTCACCCAATTCCTCAAACCAGTCCATTTCTTTGTAAAGCTGGTCTTCTAGAGGGTCCTGGGACCCCTCTTAATCTTCTCTCAACCCTAGCCCTTCAGAAGAGTGCTAGGACTGTAGGTCCTGTCGGTGCCAGATTCGGCATTGGTCGATGCAGTACTGGCTCCTGATCATCTGGAATCACAATAGAGCTGACATCACCGGTCGCTGCTGGCGGCATCAGGAGCATCAGCGTCGGGGCCAACATCGCAATGAAACAACCGGTGCTGGGCTGGATCCATGTCCGGGAGCCATCAGAGCCAGGGCCAAAGCTGCAGGTGCGGAACCAGATGGGCCACCCACCAAACCCACCGGGCCCAAAGGCATGCCAGAGCGTTCGGACCGTTCAAAAATGAGACGCAAGGCCTCATAAAATTCTTTAATTTGAGCTGGGGTCACTCTGGCTCCTGGAAAAGTGAGGAGGCGCTGAGTCAATCTAGGCTCAGGTTCTGGAGAACGAGGCTTTGAACGTCGATGCTCCTCTGTCATGTCGGTCAACAGATGGGGAGAAGTTGAAGCACACTTCTACTTCTTGCGTTTTTTATTACCCTTATCTGAATATCCCAACTATTTCAAATGGGGCAAAGAGGACTAGAGACCTGGAGCCATGTCAGGACCTTTCTCTCGACCGTGACCTCTGAGAGAAGCACGACAAGGAATTGACTGCCAGGCCGCAAGCAGCTTTAGGGAACGCTCCCTCAAAACCTTCGGACCAATGGCCTGCCAGTGAGAATAAAACATGGAGTTGTGGTCGAGCTCCAGACACCACAAACAAACCAAATGCGGGTCCGCCACTGGCGTGGTGACAGGCGCTGCACGGCTTGAAACCTGAAGTCTTCCTCGACATGACTTCCTACACACCAAAAAGAGGCAGCAAAAAGTCTAAAAAATCCGGTCAAAAGGTGAAAGAGGGTAGCTCTCTTCACAGATCGGCGCTTCAATGACACAGAAAGAAAAAAACTGACCTCAGCTCACCGAGGTGGCGCCCAAATAGGTGATGCAGATATCAATTTTGGGGCGGATGACGCCTTTGACGTCACACGGAGCCGATTGACACCACCTTCCGGCATGCAGGGGTATTGCTCAAAGAAAAACCTTCCGGATCCAGTCTGACACCTGGAAAATTCAAAGGTAAAGAATCTGTGGCTAGATGTCTCAGTCAGATACAGTTGTATGAAGGAAGGGGATGCCTGAAGGAATGGGAGGAGGCTTGGGTCCCCTGGCAAAAATACAGAGTTATTAGCTTAATTTCATGAATAGCAACAGAAAGGGGAAAAAGTGTGAGCTTGGAGGGCGGGTGGGGATGTGAAGGGGGGACAAATGGGCTCCAGAGGGGGCAAGAAAACAAATTCTGCCAACGTGGTGTACTATATTTTGACAATACTGGTTGTAATAGAGGCTGTTTATGTTTTTTCATGTTGTAAATTCAATACAAATATTTCAAAAATAATAAATAAAAATACAGTGCATCCAGTGGTGATCTCCATGTCCCAAAATCAACTCCAAATGATGCCCATGAATGGAGACTTCTACATGATATTTTATGTTAATATATTTTATAGCACAAGATTACGAAAGAGGCGTCTTGGCACTAGTGTCATTTGAAACCAAAGGAATGAAATAAGCAAAGGGTTTTGCCAGCAGCTAAAAGAACTATTAGACTATGGTATACTAAACAAAAAAAAATTCAGTTCCTTCCTCAAAGTTAATAGATTAGGCTGACTTCTAAGATGAGTGGGTAAATAATTCCACCATTTAGCGGCGGAATAGGAGAAGCTTCTTCTTTTTATTCTGGGTACACATACCTGTCTGGCATTGCTAGACCACAGAGTACGTGAAGGGACGTACCATTTAAAATAATCCTGAAGAAAGCAAGGGCCAACTTGATGCAGTGCCTTATGGGCCCAGCATAGAGCTTCAAATTTGATCCTTTTGAGTGGGCAGCCAATGAAGATCTTTAATGGCTTTAGAGACGTTTGCAACTTTTTGAGAAGGCGTAATTGGGAGCCCACATTAAGAGCATTACAGTAATCTATTTTAGATATAACACAAGCTAGCGTACGATAATGTCCACCTCAAAAGGTGGTAAGTAACGGTATGCATAGCTACTTTTTTTACACTCTCTGCAGCACCTATGGTTATGTATACTGACACACAGCATAGTGTGCCCCCACCACCTCATGGAACCTCATCTGGAAGACGATGCAAATGGAAAAGATCAATAACTTCACCAGTGTTATGCAGCATGATGTGAATAAATATATATATATATAAGCAAGATCCTGGCTCACCACATATTCTTGTTGAGACCACACAGCCACACAGGTACGGACCACAAGGCGTTCTCGTCCATTTGTAACAGTACTTTATTTCAGAACAAAGAAAGCACATACACCCAGATTCATCAAACTAAAATCGGCTCGCAAAGGGCCAGATTCTGAGAATCTGGCCCTGCGAGCGCTATTTTTGCATTTGGGATTCATCATCCCAAATGCAAAAATTGCAATTCTAGAAATCGCAAAATTGCGATTAATTGCATTTAAGGAATCTCAATTTGAGATTCCTTAAATGCAATTCATGACCCATTTTAAAATTGCGAATTCGCAATCTGGAGCCGCTATTTATCGCGAAGTCTACCTACGTAGTAAATAGCAAAAACTTTGAAAAATGCACTAAAGTGCATTTTTCAAAGTTTCATGTTGCACACACACATGCCCTAAGGGCATGTGTGTGCGCAACATATGTGCACACATCAATTTCAGGGGTGCAACAGGGTGTCCTTTGGACACCCCTGCACCCTTGAAATCGCAATCTCAATTTGCGAATCGCTAATTGCGATTAGCAAATTGAGATGGTCTTTCCATTCATTCCTATGGGCCTCTAGGCGCGTTATATAAATTTCAATACGACACAATTTGATATGCACCACAGCAAAGATGCGAGAATTCTACAATAAAACTAGTCAGTTTTTAGATCATAAATTATGAAATTACAACTGAGCTACAAAGATGTATAAGTGCACCGCTGTTTAAGAAGCAGTAAATCAAATTACATTTTTACGCTTTGTTTGACAGTATCTTTCCACATACGACCAAAAATCCCTTCTTGCCTAGTTCAAACCGAAGTGCTAGATTAGCATTCTGCCACCGCGGACGGGGAATAAAATGGTGATGGGGCGCCCTCTACAGGTCAATTGTTATAGTTATTACGGGAGCCTGGTCAAGGAAGTGATTGAGGCTTGCTGCGGGATCTCCCACCATCCTGCGGAAATACATTGGACCGTGAAAAAGGGAGTGGGCAGCCGTAGCTAGAGGAAAGAACGCCTGGAAATTACACGAGTCTGGGCTACGGTCGATTATGCGACGCCTGAATGAACATTTTAAAGTAGTGCTGAGAAATATACGAGTGAGAAAATATAAAAGTAAAAGGGAGGTATGAACGGTATTTTATTTATTTATTTATTTATTTGTGCGATTTTATATAGCGCGAACTTTAACCGAAGGTGTCAGAGCGCTTTACATAGGATCCAGTTGCAAACATAAGGACTGAAGGTTACATGCGGAAAAAAATTGCAAATTTTTGACTTACATAAGAACCAGTTGAAAACATACGGATTTAGGATTACATGCGTTATAAAAAAGGTACAAACAGAAAAAATTG
This sequence comes from Lissotriton helveticus, assembly GCF_964261635.1. Classification (NCBI taxonomy): domain Eukaryota; kingdom Metazoa; phylum Chordata; class Amphibia; order Caudata; family Salamandridae; genus Lissotriton; species Lissotriton helveticus. Next base: position 1,916,596,759 of record NC_136065.1, read on the forward strand.
CAAATGTACAAGAGATAAAGTCACACAAGGAGGAGATACAAATGGATAAACTCTAGGCATATACTAGTGATATCTCTATCTACTTAGGGAGGGGATACACATGGATATACTCTAGGAGTCACATAGGAATGGTAGAGAGCACAGCGGACTCCTAACTAGTGATTAGAGTTATCTCTACGTACGGGAGAGTTCTGCTCCTAGAAGCAAATTTGTATGCCCCATTTTACGAGCCCATGACAGTAGTTCTGCTAGAGAGTCTGACATTTTTGCAGGGTCTACCATCTGTCTTTGTATGTCATGCAGTCATTCGTGTTATACGCTCTTCTAGTAGGATTAGGCAATAACAGCCTGATTCATGAAGCTAAATTGCGGGCGCAATAGCTGCGAAAATGGCATTGCGCCCGCAATTACCCAAATCGGCATTCATGAAGAAAATAACCAAAGCGCTAAACACAGATTGCGAATTCGCTAATAATTTGCGCCATAGCACGGAATTAGAGAATTAAGTTAGCGAATTCGCAATACTAGCGCAATCGGAATTCATGAAAATTCTCTAATAGCGAAAAACCTCAAAATCTCCATTAGCGCCGCGCAAATTAAGGACAACCCAAAGCAGGTGGTAACCATAAAAGTGATTTGCGAAAATTTTGAAAAACTGTTGGCCAATCAGGAACAGGGACAGGGCTGACCAAACACACATAAGGAGACACAGCAGCAGCAGTTGGTGTCTCACAATGCCAGGAATGTACATGGTGGTCAGGCGGCGAAGGCTACAGCGAGCAGCACGGAGGAGACGCAGAATACAGGAGAGGATATTCCGCCAGCGGATCACCCTGCTGGGACAAACCAGGGAGCAGATCTATGCGAAGTACCGGTTGAATGGGGCCATGATAATTCAACTCATACACGACCTTGACCCCCTGATGCAGCACCCAACAAGGCGGACCAATGCTGTGCCTACACATGTACAGGTATTGTGTAGCCTGCACCTCCTGGCCTCTGGTAGCTTCCAGGGGATAGTAGCCGCAGCAGGGGGGATATCCCAGCCCACCATGTCACGCTGCCTCCGGAGTTTTGTTGACGCAATGCTCACACAGCTACACCGACACATCAGATTCCCCACCAGCCAACAGGAACTGGACTTGACAAAGTTACACTTCTACAATGTGGCCCATTTCCCATCTGTGATAGGATGCATAGACTGCACCCACATTGCCATCTGCCCCCCAGCTGCGACGGAGTACATGTACCGGAATCGGAAGTCATACCACTCCCTCAACATACAGATGGTCTGCAATGCCAAGACTATCATAACTGACATCGTGGCCCAGTACCCAGGGAGTACCCATGACTCTTTTATATTCCGGCACAGCGGCCTCCACACACGACTGGCCAGGGGAGAATTTGGGGAAGGACACCTACTTGGTAAGTACACATTGTCAACAATTACACATTGCAATGATGTAGCTGCGCAGCTCAGGCACTCACCCTCTGCTCCTCACATGCAGGTGACAGCGGCTACGCCCTCCGGGAATACCTCCTCACCCCATACCTCAACCCGGCTACACCACAGCAACGGCGGTACAATGTTTCTCACATACGGACAAGGAATTGTATAGAACGGACATTCGGCCTACTCAAGAGCCGGTTCCGCATACTGCACAAGACAGGTGGGGCCATGTACTACAGTCCTGATGTGTGCTGCCGCATTGTGGCTGTCTGCGCAATATTACACAACATTGCAACCAAGCGCCGGATACCAGTCGAGATCTCTGGCAGTGAGTCTGAAGGGGACGACCGTCCACCAGCACATGTGCGGCATGCACGCGGGGAGAACCCTGCTGAAGGACACAGACGGCGCAACCACATCACTATGAAAGTTTCTGAAGGCCACAATCCACTCATCCAACATTCACTCCTGCATGGCAATGTAAAAAATGACAGGAGGCCCATGTATGTTGCATGAATAAATATTATTGTTAAATCCACAATAATAACGTTAAGTATACATTCATAATATTGCAGCAGTATTGCGCCATACTGCTCCTAACTAGCCACTGGACATGCTTGTATCATCAGCATTATCTAGGCAACTTGCAAGGAACTCAATTGCGCCTCCGCCGCGCAGCCCCCAAACGACGCTCTGGCTCTTCCTCTGGGACGGGACGTGTCCCTGCAGTGGGCCTGGTGCTGCGGCGTAACACGCCAACCATTGAGGCAGACAAGCTGCTGGCACTGGAGGCGCACTCACTGGTGTCGTCCCTCCCCACATTGCCTTCACCAGTAGGATGGAGTGCCAGTACGGCAGTGGTGACCTGCTCCAGCACCCGTCCAACATCCTCGACACATTGTATCAGCTGCTGCTGCTGCGCCAGGCACCGTCGTGATAGCTGGGAGGTGGCATTCCCCATTATGTAATTTGAACGGGTGTAGGCTGTCAGGCGCGTTAGGAGCTGCCGGTGGCGTCGGCGGGCGGAGGTGCGCTGCGATATAACTGCAGCAGTGTTGGCCTCCATGGCCGCCGCCATGCGCTCAACACTATCACCCACATTGGCCACATTGCGGCCAATTTTATGTAGTTGCAGCTGGATGGCCGCTTGCCGTCGTGCCTGCTGTTGGTGAATGCGTAGCATCCGGCGCTCAGTGCTCATGCCTGGCTTGCGCACAGCCATCCCCCTCCTGCTGCTGTGTGATGTGTCATGGTGGGAAGCCCTGACATGGCTGCTCTGCTGGCTGTCCACAGTGGGTGTGTGCACAGTCACCGCAGTTGATGCACCAGAAGTAGATGGTGCCACGGGTGGTGGAGTTGTGCTTGGCAAAGGTGCAGCACCTGATGGTGCTGAAGCTGTTGGTCTGGCCCTGCCTGCAGGGTTAGGTGCAGCACCTGATGGTGCTGAAGCTGTTGGTCTGGCCCTGCCTGCAGGGTTAGGTGCAGCACCTGATGGTGCTGAAGCTGTTGGTCTGGCCCTGGCTGCAGGGTTAGGTGCAGCACCTGATGTTGCTGGCGCTGTAGGTCTGGCCCTGGCTGCAGGGTTAGGTGCAGCGCCGGATGTTGCTGGCGCTGTAGGTCTGGCCCTGGCTGCAGGGTTAGGTGCAGCGCCGGATGTTGCTGGCGCTGTATGTCTTGCCCTGGCTGCAGGGATTGGTGCTGCCAATGATGGTGCTGGACCTGTTGGTGTTGGCCTGGCTGCGGTGTGTGGGGCTACGCCTGATGGTGCATGAGGTGTTGGTGTTGGCACCTCCTCCGCATCCTCTTCTGACTCAGCGATCTGCAGCATGTCGCTGTCGCTGCTGTAGTCGCCGCCACCTGTGAGGGGAATTGGACTTACATTAATGCCATGTATCTGTCACACGTACAGCTTAGCGATAGCTCATTTTGGGTTACGTCTGGCTGCTTTGGGGTTATTTTACATTATTTTTTTACATTATGGGCAGTGTACATGTCCGACATTGCTTGTGGCCATGATCTCATGTGCATTGTTTGTATGACTTGGAATGCATATGGGAGGCTATAGGGCCATGGCCATTGGTAGGGGACAGGGTCGCAGTCGCATGCCACTTACCTTGGCTGTCTTGGCTGGGTCGGGATGAGTCCAGGTTGGTGACACCTATGCATGCCTCTGTCTCGAGGGTGTCCTCCACGCGGTCCTCCATGGGGGTATTGGGAGGGACAGTAGGGTCTCCGCCCCCAGTACCAGATGTCTCGCCCAGCCTCTCTGCCACCCTTTCCTTGGCACGACCTCGGAGGTCGTACCACCTCTTCTTTAATTCGTCCAGTGACCTGTGTGTCACGCCCACAGCGTTCACTTTGGCAGAAATTCCTAGCCAGATGCGACGTCTCTCCATCTCTGGCACCCTCCGGGAGTCCTTTCCGAAGAGTTTAGCGTGGTTTTCAACCTCTCCCTCGATGAGGTGCTCCAACTCCGGCTCGGTAAACTTGAGCTTTCTCTTGCGCCCGCTGTCACTGGGCCCGGGTGCAGTCTCCTCTGTCATTGCTACTGTCGCTAAAGGGTGACTAGCGCTACTTTGGAGGTGTCCCGGTAGGAGCTCTCAGTTTCGCTGCAGACTCGCGGTCAGCCTCGCAGTTCAGAATGGGTGTGGCAACTGGCTGCTTCCTGGTTGCGACGTCATCACGGCGCTCGTAAAGCGACTTCCCGTTGGTGAGTTCTCGCTACTGGCGAGATGTCGCAAATGTGGATTTGCGTGGCGCTAAATAGAGACGGAATATCTGGGTTTTTGCGACTTTTTCGGCGATTTCATTTTCTCGCTATCGATTTTAGCGCCCGTGTGCGAATCGCTTAGATTACTCGCTATCTATGATGAATTCCGATCTGCGCCTTTCCATTTGCGATTCGCTGTGATTCGCTAGTTGAGAGTCGCTGTTTCCTTTCTTGATGAATCAGGCTGTAAGTGTCTTTGACATGTTTTTCTTTATGGCCTTATGGCAGAATAAAGTTACTTGAAAGTGCTACTCATCAAATCACCATTTTTGGTTTCTCTGCAAATATGATATTTCTGTCTACATACTGATTTTGAAATAGTGGTATATCATTTAATTTCAATCGTTACATATCGTTGATAAACAAGATCCAAGTAAAAAATTAAAAATACAAACAAAAAGAATATGTCAAAATCTGACATTGCAAGTTTCGTTAAAACACGAAAAATAAAGTTGAAACAAATACTAAAAATGTGAGTTCCTAATTTGGCTTAACAGTAGGGATCCTAAAAAGTCATGTTCTTTGACAACATATTTCCCAGCAAAGCATAGGTCGTGCAGAAACACCCACGTTTATCAATTTTAAACCATAGTTGAATAGCAGCATGAGAAACTCACATTCTGTTTTTAGTTCCCTGCACACTCGTCTCAAATTGTGGAATTATTCAGCTTAATTCAGTGGGTAAATACATTTAAACATATTATTCGTGTTTGAAGTGCTGGATTATCTAGATTTTTTGCATGTGACTCCTATTTTCTTACAGCTGTACCAAATATCATGGATATTTGCAAAGTAGCTGGACCTGTGGCTATTAAAGAATACCAGTTCCTGTCAACGTTCTCTTATGATTCTTCTATTATCTATAAACAACAAGCATTAGCATGGCCAATAGGTCTCGCATTTGCGACCTTATAAGTATTTAGTTATGCAGCACAATATCCTTGGTGCAACAACATCAACTGTTGCGTCGCTAAACACATATAAGGTCCCAAAGGCAAGATCTATTGGCTATGCCAATGCTTGTTTTTTCAGTCCACTTAAAGCCCTGCCAAGAAGGATACCTTATTCCAGAGAGATGAACACAGGACTAAATCTTGCTGAATAAAAAAAAACTGATCTGGGAGAAAAATCAGCACAATATCTGTCAGACAGAAACACCCTCAGAGACTGAAAGGGCCCAGGTAATGCAATAAAGCAGTCTTGAAGTTAGAGCATATAACAGAGAAAGAGCTAGAGAGAGATATAGGGGGGGTGTGCGTGTGTGTGCATGTGTGTGCGTGTGTCAGAGAGAGAGAGCGTCTGTGTGTGCGTGTGTGAGAGAGAAAAAGGGGGTAGAGGGGAAGGCAGAGAAAGGAAAGATACGGAGAGAAATCACTGGAGCAGTCATATGAGAGAGTGGGGGGTATTGCATTAAAATTACAGCAGAGCCCTTACCCCTGCTATGCACCTTTTTGCTATAATGATTATTCTTTACATTCAGTGCACCAATTATCTCATTTATTTCCAAAGTCCTTATTTCTCTGACTTCTATAAATATATTTGATTTTCTTTCTGTTTTTTTCATGACAGTGGTTCAAAGTATGATGTATCATCATTGTCAATATCATCCATTGAACGTTCCATCAGAGGTACCTCCTTTTTAGGTTTTGCCTGGCGAAAAGATGCGCTCTGCGCATCTTTTTCGCGCAGGCGAAATCCTGATGAGTTCTGTAGTGTGGCTTTGGGTCGGCCCTCGTCATTCATTGGCTGGCTCCATAAATGGAGCCTAGCCATTGGACGAGGGGCCTGTCCGTCAATGCCGGACCAGATTCGGGGGCGTTCCCGCGATTCTTTGGCTTTTGCCGACGTCACGCGACGTCAGCCGAAAGCCGGGAACGCCCCCGAATCTGGTCCGGCATTGCCGGCACTTCTGCGTCTCTCCACCCCCCCTTTCCCGCCCCCTCCCTTTTGCAGCCTCCCGCCCCTCGGTCAGGAAACTGGCCTGGCAGGTATGAGGCATGTCCCTGCAGAAGCAAACAGAGCGAGGTATGTGGGAGCAGAACCAGACGGGGAGGGGCACGGTGCGGGTGCACAGAGACTCCCTTCCGAAGGCCCAGTGCAAGAGCCTGGAATCCGAGCTCGCTCCCGAGAAGGTACCTTAGCCCTGAATCATCAAATGAGTTATGCGAGTATGACACACGCAAAACATCTCCCAGATTTCACAATCCTCTTTATGTGTGAGCAGATGCTTCTTCAGTAGAAAGGCGGGGATGGCTTCCGGACTGGGAGTGAAGGCCCAATGCCATGTTATTGTAGAGTTCACTTATAAACAAACGTAAATATATGGCGTAATTAGTACTCGAATACCTCAAGGGTGTGTGAAGTATACCATTCCACCGGGAATTCATACCAGTGACCCATTTTAGACTAGAGACAGCTCTCTACTGCAAGACGCAACCCACTGAGCATTATTTTGAGGCAGTTTTCCCGCTGGTGACGTGGTTGTACCACTGACACGTTAAATACATCAGAAGTACACACGGGTTCATGTTTCCAAGTTTAACATGCTTCTTGCACGTATTCTCTGATAGAGGTGTTACGTCCCGTCCCAGTAGCTGCTGCAGGTCACCAGCAGCGCAGTAACCCCCGGTGCAGCGTCTGCTATCTCTGTGCTTTCTTTATTTGGCCTCCATTGGTAGTTGCTCCTCTCCTTCCGAAAGACCTTCCCTCGAGCCAAGCTCTCTGTGCTTTCCTTCGTGTTCGAGTCTTGCCGTGCCTCGGCCCCTCCCACTTCTCTTCCGCTTTGTTTGAATTGGTCAGTGACTGTGTGGCCACAGGGTTCTCTGTCCCTGATGTTATGTCGCCATCCACCCCCCCTTTCGTAAAGCAAATAATGCAACCCCCACATTTTTTTATTTTCTTTATACCCTCCCCTTAACCATTAGGCTATGTCAGGGCTCGAGTCGGGGTACCACGCGGGTGGACGGCGCCCCCCCACTTATTTTACCGGGGAACGCCGCCCCCCTGCCAAACAGCTGGACTTAACTCTTTGGCCTCTCTGGGACGAGGAGCTCGGCAACTTTCGTGACGTCACTTCCTGTCGTGACGTCACTTCTGGTGACAGCTTCCCCCCCCACTTCTATTTTTTACGACTTGTGCCCTGGGCTATGTACAGTACTGGATGGTTGGCGCAGTGTAGAAGGCTGGGCCGGCTTCTTGCTTTCATTGTAGACCACTGGAGATGAGTCGCATTCTTCTGGGTCAGAGATGTCAGACATGTTTCTTCTTCTCCTTCATACTTTATGAAGTGACATGCATTTCTCGTGATTGCACTGCTGTTACCTTGCATTTTCACTTGTGTTACCTTGAGCGGTTGAGTGTAAGATGGGACGTCTGTCTTCTTCCTCTGCAGCTGATGCACCAGTATCAGAGTTTTACCTAGAGGCCTCTTTATTTCGCTCACCAAAGCCAGTCAGTACATAACTTCATCTTTTCTCTCGGTGCACTGTCCTCATTGGGATCCTCGTCTGGGCCTTCCCTCCAAATACCAGGTCAGCTGGTCATTTGCTTGCAGTGCTGTGTCTGGTCGTGCTTCTTGCTTGCAATTAAGACCACTGGAGTAGGGTTGTGCAGGTCGCACATCACATCGAGAACTATGTGCGGTCTATTGGTGCTCTCCTTAGTGCCCCCCCCCCCCGATCTCTATGTTGTAGTATTGGCTTGTGGACACAGCTGTGTTATCTTCTGATAGTAAATGTCCATTTAGTCCCTGAATATTTCAAATTCATTTCTGTTGAATGCGGATCCATTGTCTTTCTTGGTGATTTTGAGAATGATGCATGTAGGGAAGCCATCCTGTAGTACCAGGATCATCTTGTTTACACTGATGTTTGGGCTCGCAGTGTGGTGGTGCTTGCAGTGTGTGTGGGAAGGGCGCAGTGTGGGTGTGTGTTGGGGGCTCTCTGTAGGTGTTTGTGGGTGTCATTTGCAAAAGATAAAGCTAGTGCCATTGCAAATAACAATGCCATTTAGTTATGTTAAAAAAAAAAAGGTCAAGAGCTTTGCCAACAGCTCAAACTTTAACAAAGGCAAAACCATTGCATTGTAAATGCTTGTTACATATCTCATCAATACTAGGAATGTTTGATGATTACGTTCCCCCAAACAATGTACGTGTAGCTTACAACTTCAGAATATGGCAAAATTCGTTGACTTTCCATAACTAACGCTGTATGCAAAATTCCTCAAAAATAAGAATATTTTCCAGCACATTTTTTGAATTTTTTATAGAATAAGGATTTTAGGGCAAAAAGAAGCTTTTACCAGAAAATGTGAGCTTTTTTTAAAATGACTTTTTTTTAAAGTACTTTGTCTCCTGAGCTCATTTGACAATCAATTAAAAAGCCTTACAGACTTCATTCACACAACGTATGTTTTTCTGTTCCAAAGGACAATGGTATATAGAAAGTGGCATTCTAAATATATAACATTCAAATATGTCAAATGCATTATAATATTGGGCAATTGAAGAGAATGTGTCCCCATAATTAATATTACTGCCCACCAGCTACTAAAGCCCTGATAGTGAGTTGCAGCGTGCTGGTGGCATGCACACTCCACCCAAGTAATTACTAGCACTCTGATGTAACACCTGTTGCAAGGTGCCAGGAATCTTGTGGGGTGGGTGTCTAGGAGCAAGTTGTAGGCAGAAAGGGGTGTAATGCACCCCCCCCTTTATGCCATAGCAAGAGATCGAACTCAGGGGCCCATTCGGATGTCGGGCGGATCGCCACCGCCATGCAGGCGGGGGGAACCGTGGCGGAAGGAAACACCGCCGCTGCTTTTCCGCCAAGGTCGCTTTTGCGGCCGGGGCGGAAAAGGGTTCATATGCCTGGCGGTGTCTTCCAGACACCGCCAGCCATATTAGGATGGCCTCATGCAGATGCCTTTCTGGCATGCGGTCTTTACTTTGGGGCCCCCTACGGGCCCCCATGGTGAAGGCGAGAGGTGGGGTGCACATGGGGGGTACCTGTGGTACCTCCATGCATTTGCATACACAAATTTGTGTATGCAAATGCATGCCTGCATTTTTAACATTGCGGCGGGCAGTGCTGAAAGCACCGCCCGTCGCAATGTTAAAAATGCATGATGCGCCCGCCAGTGTGGCCGGCGCATCATAATTGGCATGGCGGGACCGCCGCTAACTTGTTCTAGAAAGTTGTTCCTTCAGTGGTCATATGTATCTATAAACAATATGCTTCAAATAATTAAGAAAGGTGACAGAATTATATAAAGGTGTTTACTTTATCATAGTTTTTATTTTCATTTTTACTTAAGTTTTTTTCATTTCAGTTTTTCATATACAAAATACATAATTCATCATAAATACATTTTTCAAACTCAGAATTTTTTTTTTGCTTTTTAGAGCACACATTATTAGTAACACATCAATAATAGAAAGAAACTTTCTTATACACGATTATAATAAACAATTAATTTTTAAGAAGGCCACCTGATATTTACATATTCGACTCAATTCACAAACATACACACATGCATACCACAACCACACTACCAAAAGGGGAAAAAAGGGAGAAACTAAGTATTAATTGACAAGTTCACAAGTTGTCAAATTCTAGGGTCTCAGAAGAACTTGAGGCCCCCGCACATGATCGGTCGACGCGCGTTTCGGTGGTTAAACCACCTTCCTCAGGACCTTTTTTCTCTCTTGTGGATCAAAGATATCAGGGGACCTAAAAGGGTTTATTTACAAGAAAAGAAAAAAATATATCTGTCACCAACCCTTCTCATAGTGATTTACAAACACAAACCAACAATATAACACATGGCTTAGATCTAGCATGGCTACTCCTCACATGACCGGTAAAGGAAGAATATACTGGAGACAATTACTACAACACAAGTAGATCAAATATGATCAATTTACTGTGGTGTTGATCGAAAATCATTTGGATATAGGACTCTAGTTGCATGAGAATAAAAAACAGATATTGCCCGTGTTGTTTATCTAAGAACCCTTAGTGCTAATTTAAAATACAAGGGACGTTGTCATCCAAACCAAGACATAGTGCTACTCACAAGAAAAGATAAGCCGATTTAATTTCCTCTGGTGCTCTGTTGCTAAATTTTAGGACCGGATACTTGTTGAAAGACACCTATATGGAGGATACAATGCTCCTTACTTTATCATTTATAGCTAAATATGCGCAACATATAATACTCAGCGGACAGTCAGTCTTACCGATTTTCATTGCATGACAGGGTACAGTTACTCCAACCTGTTCTGAGATGGTTATCCGTTCTCCAGGGAGTCAATTAAAAACTACAAAGCAAAAGAATATCTGTATATAATATTTGGTTTCTTCTTGAAATTTTTGAATACGCTATATGAGCGGGGTATAACCTGCCTAGATGGTGTGGTGTTTAGCAATATACCTTTTAGTGGCTGATAATGCCCTCAGCGGTACAATACGGATCGATAGGACGTGGTCTCAACAGCTACGGTCTACACGGGTAAAAAAAGGAGGAAACACAAAAACCCCATTTCGTCAGATATATTCCACTTTAGTACAACAAGTACTACCAGAGAATGCTAATAAGATGGACTTACGTCTTGTTAGTGGCGCAGATGAGGAAAGCATTCCTTTCTTTAGCTAAAGATATGACATCATTCTCCAGACAGGGGGTAGAGATATTACTTTCTTCAATTCGGTAAATGACCCCGTTCTTTATACTGCATCCATCTGATGGGTAAAGAGGTTGGAAACATTTGTACAGACAGTACGGTGAATTTAAACTACTGTGCCGTCTATGGTCTCTCCAATTTGTAGCAGGAAAGACTCCGTGTGATTTGAGCGCTAAGGTTGAACGGTTGCAGCAAGCTAACATTCAGGTTTTAATCGAGTAAGATTTTTAACAAGGTAGTCTCCCCTGCTTATGGAACGAAGACCGCAGTAAGGTTTAACGCGTTAATTTAGGGCAGTTGATGCACGATAACATAAGGACTCTAGTCGTGTAAGAGTTTAAATGAGGCGAGCGCAGTGCGGTTTAAGCGCTAAACTGAGACAGTTAATGCACGATAGCATGAAGACTCTAGTCGTGCAAGATTTTTAACGAAGCGAGCGCGGCAGAGATTTTGATCGAAGTAACACTCAGACAGCGTCTCAGATGGCTACATACCTGTGCATACAAAGTCTCGGAGTCTATTTTGATCTTCTTCAGCAGTCGGCGGTGAAAGACGTACAATGTCACCAGTCCGGTTTATAACGCCTCCCCAGTATCTCGCGAGAAGACGACTCTCAGATAGTAATTAACATAGAAGATGGACTCTTGTTTTGAAGTATCAGCAACATAAAGGATGGACACTCGTTTGTTTACTCAGCTAAGCGGGACCGAACACAAAAGATGGACACTGATTTCTTATTTTGGTCGGATCCACACAGAGGTTGAACGATCATTTATTAATCAGTTTCAAAAACATTTCAGCATCGCCTATGTTCTAATAAGGCGAAATAGCCATGATTGTTAATGACTGTAACGCTAGTACTTGATCGGGAAAGGAGTTTAAAAATTAAAAACGATAAGCCAAAAGAGTTGACACGATCAATTGAAAGTCGGTGATAGGAATCAAAGGATTTGGTGGATACACACAGCATGGTCCGCCATAAATATAGCATGAGTAAAGTATCATGCGGGGAAGACCCTTTATATACAATTTAGGCATAATTCTACACGATGATTATATGTGCATAATAACACAGGGGAAGAAGAGGGTACAAAATAACGCAGAAAGGGAGAGAGCCAGGGTTATAAGGTGTGATCAGTAGAGGGGCATTCGGGCTAAGTACTAGAACACGGATATCGGATGAGAATGAGGTATGTATATGTTTATTTTGTTACATACCAGGAAATTTCCTCATTCAGTCCATGTTTCACACTGTCAAGATGGTATATCCAGAATGTTTCTCGTTTCTTGCGAGTCACTTCATTGGGTTGACCTATTTTAGTGATTACTTTCTCCAATATCGACCATTTGATGTCTTGCTCAGAGTGATTTTTATTCAAACAGTGTTGGACCAAGGGTGCCAATACTTTTTTTGTCTTAATGGCAGACTTGTGTTCGCTATAACGGACGCGAAATTCACGACCCGTTTCTCCCACATAGGCCAGGCCGCAACTGCAGAACAGAATATAGACAATGTTGCTACTGCGACAATTTGTCAGATGGCGTAATTTAATCTTTCTGTCATTATAATTTATGGTGTCAGAGGTAATCGCTGCATCACATGCGTGGCATGAACCACATCTGTGGTTGCCTAGAACAGCCGGTAAGCCAGTAATCGAACGTAGGTTTTCTGAGGGGACAGTTTTGTTTTGTCTAGTGTGTACTAGCATGTCCCTAAGGTTTCTATTTCTTCTATAGGCTACCAAAGGTGGTGGTAAGGAGGGAACGTTTTCATCACAATTTAGGATTCTCCAGTTTTTATTAATAATATTCCTGATTTTGAAATTCAGGGTGGAGTGATTGATTACACATGTAATTCTATTCTGTTTCATCCTTTTGGTGCCTTGAAGTAATGCTGACCTGTCATAATATTTTGCTCTTTTATAAGCATGCCGCACCAAACGGTGGGGATATCCTCTTTTGAGTAGTCTATCCTGGAGAGCATCTCCATGCTTATGAAAGGATTTCATGTCCGTACAATTGCGACGGATGCGCAAGAATTCCCCAAAGGGGATGGATTCCCTTTGACAGTTAGGGTGAAAACTGTCAAACTTAAGAATAGTGTTCTTGGCTGTGCTTTTTCTGAAGAGGCTTACTGTCAGGTTGCCATTGGTGTCCTCAATACTGATGTCTAAGAAATCCACTTTATAGTTGTTAAAGTTCGCTGTAAACTTCAAATTTGTGTCACTGGCATTCAACCAAAGAATAAATGATTGTAAAAGTTCTTCCGGGCCTTTCCAAATAAAAAAAATGTCATCTATGAAACGTTTCCATACGGAAACACTTTCAAAGAATGGGGCCAGTTCGTTGTAGATGTTCTTGAGCTCCCATTCTCCCATGAAGGCATTAGCCACACTAGGGGCACAAGAAGCCCCCATTGATGTCCCTTTAATCTGTTTGTAAAGGCGGCCATTACACTCAAAGAAGTTGTTCAGTAAGACGACCTCCAGACATTGTAATATAAACATGTCAGGGCGGTCCGACGGGTACCTCTGTAAAAGATCTGAGACCGCCTGTAACGCTCGACATTGGGGAATGTTGGTGTATAATGCCTCAATGTCGAGCGTCACTAGGATGTCTGAGTTAGAATTAAATGGTAGGCCCTCTATCTTATTGATTATGTCCCCAGTATCTCGGATGTAGGAGGTATACTTCTGAGTCAGGGGGCAGAGGAATCTATCCACATATTTTGATAGTGGTTCCGTGCAGGACCCAATGGTCGATATTATGGGTCGCATAGGTGGATTCACTTCTGATTTGTGAGTCTTGGGCAAACCATAAAGGGCAGAAGTCACAGGGGAGGATTTATTCAAAAAGACATATTCATCATCACAGATGAGCCCATCTGTGAATGCCTCACGAGTTAGTTCTTGAATATGCTTATCTAGTCTTATCAATTCTTTTCGTTGAGCTGGTCTATAATGGTCTGTCACTGACAACATCTCCGACATTTTCTCATCATAGGTGGTTCTGTCAAATATAGCGATTCCCCCACCTTTATCACAAGGTTTAATAATGACTGAAGGATTAATTTTCAAGTCATTAAGAGATGTAGTTTCTGAACTGGATAAATTAGGTTTGGGTTTGTATGGGTTTTTCACAATCTTTGCAATATCCTGAAGAACGGTTTGCTCGAATATCCTAACGTCAGTACTAACCATGTCCAATGTCGGGGTGAAGGTCGATGGAGGTTTGCAACCTGAGAGATTATTATCTTCCTCCGGTTGAGGTCGATCAGAGAAGAATTTGTTTAATCTCACCTTTCGGAAGAAGGAAAACAAATCTTGATGTAGTTTAAATTTGTTCAGATATGTGCTTGGGACAAAAGATAGTCCTTTGCTTAGAATTTGTATATCCTCAGGTTTAAGAGGTAGGGAAGACAAGTTGTAAATGGGTAGATTCTCTACAGTGGTGGAAATAGGGTCCTTTATGTTACCTACCACCAGTACTGCTGATTGCGTGTCCTCACGTATTGTTGTGGAGGTTGAGGGCTCATTTGGGCTTGTGCTTGGTCCTGCCATCGTACGTTCCTCCCTCTGTACTGGCCCCGGGGTAAAAAACCCCTTCCATTAAACGGGCGTTGAGTGGATCTACCTCTAAATGGTCTGGAGTTGTATTGCCCATTGTTCATTTCCTGATAGTTATCTCCATCTGATCCCGAGGAGCCAGAGTCTGAGAAGTTAGTATATCTCCTCCCAGGGTGACTATTGAAGTGAGGATTGTAATTACCTTGTGCTCCTTCCTGGTAGTAGTTGACAGTAAGATAAGGATAGATTTTTTCCTTGGTGAACCACCTAACATCCTTTCTCAACTTCTCCGTCTTTTTGTTAGTTAAGTAACCCTCAAAGTCCTTCATTTCGATTTGTATTTTTTCTAGGCTGCTCTTAGCCTCATCCACTGCTGTAGATGAATTAAGTTTAGTCTCCAAGTCATTAATTTCCTGTGAAAGTGTAGATGCTATATCTTTAGCTGTTTCTATTATCAGCATCATCCAGTCCCTGGAGCAGCGGTTGGAAATGAGGGACCACCGCTCCAGGAACTTTCTGATGTCGACAAATAGGGCTGGGGCATTACGTACTCTCAGTCCTGTAGGGATTACTCCTGCCTTTAGGTACTCAAACATATAAAATGCATGAGACTCTATCCGTTTTAATTTTTTCCGCATATTAAGGAGATTTTGCCAATCGCTATTACCTAATTGATGCGAGGAGCCGGGTACATCATCACCCGTAACCGCCGCTAACGTCGCGGACGGTCCTGTTTTCCACAGGGATGGCGGGCGGGCAAAGTCCGTCCGCCATCCTAATCAGCCCCTCAGTTGGGTTTTTGTCCACATCCCTGGTCTTATACTTAAGGGATTTTAGCAACCAGATATTCCATTCAGTAAAATCAGATGTGGTCTTCTCACAACCCAAAAATCTAGATTACAGTAATATCACCCAAAGTTGACCAGCTGTAGCTCCAACTAACTTGTAATTAAGTCTCCATTTTTACTGATTTTTACAAACAAATAGACATAAAACATTTTTTTCTTGTCTGTATTTATTTTTAAATGTGGATATAAAAACAGAAATTGGGTGTTTTTTGAGTGATTCTAAATACACTTTGCCATGACTGCCAGGCCAATACCTGTATGGATTGATAGGTAAGAGATTAAAAAACAAAAAAAGAATTTTAGTAAAGAGGCTTAAACAACAGTAGACATGCACATGGTTGATACTGAAATGTCCGTATTTTCATATAAATGCATTGATTTATCTTCTGCGGGTGTTCATATCACTGAAACAGGCATTCAAGCATGACTACATATTTATTTGTTAAATAAATGTGGAAATATACCAGTTTCAAAAACCCATAATAAATATGGATAAATACAGAAAGTTGACAAAAAATAAATATGGATAAATACAGACGGTAATGTAAAAAAAGAAATACCATAAAACTCGGAGCCCTACTTGTAATTCACCTACCACTCAGGCTCTATGCCGTCTATAGGCCATGGTGGTGCTCTTCCCCACAGTGCCAAAGTATGGATGTCATTATCCTTAAGCAAGAAAGGCAAACATGTGTCTTAACCTTTAGTTGGGTATTAAAAGACAAGACATAATGGAGGGCAGTAATACTGAAGCTGCTGCATCAATCATAGCTACGCCCTTTCTTAACACAAAGCTACACTCTGTCCAGCACTTGTGGTAAATAGCAATAATAGCACCTGTCCAAATAAGCATTGTTCACTGTTTCACACACATCATGTCATGGCTTAGCACTGTCACTAATCTTTGAATTCATGCAAACATCATTAGTCAGTACCTGCTTTCTAAGTCCTCTGATTAGCTGACTCAAGCTGCACAATCTATGCAAAACACTAATATCTTCATGGAGTTTTCAAATGATTCACCTTTTCTTATAAAAGGCTACTATAAGTAATAAAACACAAAAAATGAAATATAGTAACACGATTTACTATCGGTAGAGTTTGAAAGACAAACAAATGTCCAAACACAATAAAACAATTAACTTAAATCAGAAAATTAAACATATAAAATTGGCAGACAAGACTAAAATAAAAATCAATACATCATTTTTAATAAACAATAAATTGCCGTTCCATTCTCCACTTAGTATGCTGTACGCCTAGTAAACATACTGAAGGATTTACTTGTATCACAATACCATACTTAACAAGCACAGACATCATATTCCCAATTCTAGTACTAGAAAACTCTAGAAAAAAAAGAAAATGACACACCTTACTATGAGTGTTGAAAACACAACTGCAGTTTTATAGGTTTTCAATATTAACATTCACTAATGCGTAAAACAGGTGCGGAACCCCTTCAGGCCATCAAAATTATGCGGAGCATTATCTAATAAGGCACTGTTTAGTACCCTTCAGAACACGATTGTGCCTTAGATAGTTTAAGCCATTGTGAATATCCCTTTTTTCAACATAACTAAATCTACTTATAAAAGAGAAGTCTTCAATATAATAGTAATGTGTTGTTTACCAAGATTGAGGCATGAAGAACACAAAAGAGGACACATTTACAGCGTACCTCTTCTTTGCAGTAGCCACATTGCTTCCAAAAATTGCTCAATACACAGGGCAGCAATTGAAGGCAAATCCTCTCCAATCAATCTTCCTGAAAGCCTGTTTTGGAACAAAACCAGATTTGCGTATTCTCACAAAATCACCTACAGTAAAAGAAGGTACTCTAACATTCCATTTAGCATCATGATATGATTTCATTTTATTCTGGTACTGTTTAACTTTTAGAGAAGTACTGTGACAATCGTTAGAAACAACCTTACTTAACTTTTTCTTAATCCACCACGGACACAACTTAGAAACAGGATCTCTACCCCTCAGAAGACAAAAAGGGCTAAGCTCAGTGGCCGAATGAGGAGTAATTCTATACATCCACAATCTTTCTCTCAGAACTGCTTTCCACTCACTACCAGATTTTCTGGCTCATTCCACAAACTCCTTAAGGACACATTTGAATTTTTCCACTTGACCATTACCTTGTGGTTCGTAAAGCGGCTAGTAATATGTTTAACACCACACAAGCAAAGAAATTCTTCCATATCATGAGAAATCAACTGCACATGATTATCTGTAATAAGGGTTTCCGGAGTACCTTCACGAGAAAAAACCTTCCCTAAGAAATTCAGTAATAGTCTGAGAAGTCGCTTGGGAGACAAATCTTACTTCCGGCCATTTCGAGTGATAATCAATCAACACAAGGGCAAAACGAGCATCTTTTGGCAAAAAATTCAACGGACCAGAAATCTCAAAAGCTAACTTTTGCCAAGGGTTCTTTGGCCAAGGAACAGGAATCAAAGGAGCGGAATGAGTTCTCAACATATTGTCACTGGAAATGCACCTAGAACACTCTCTCACAACTCTATCAATCATTTTATCCATGCCACCAGAAACTAGATCTTACCAACCTCTTCATTGAAGACATACCAAGATGACCTTCATGGGCAAGCCTAAGGATTTCATCTTGCATAAGCTCAGGCGAAACACATTTACCGTCATTGAAAATTAAATCCCCTTCTACATCAAGATCATTAGACACTTGTAGAAAAGGTCTTAACTCCACGGTCACATCACTTGCCTTTGGCCAGCCTTCCAAAATATATATTTTAAACTGATTCCAATATTTGCCTTCCTAAATTCTGTTCTTCCATGAATCCTCGGACAGAGCAGAAAATTATTTCACATCATGGTCTTCTAAAGAGGTTACAAACTCAACTTCATCACTCATAACAGGTTTCTCATCAGCAGGGCAAGGTAAACGAGAAAGACAGTCAGCAGTTACATTACTCTTACCAGGAAGATACTCTGCAGCAAAATTGTACTCGTGTAACTTGGACATGAGTCTCCCAATACATTCAGTAGCATTCCTTCCACCTCCAGGAGATAGAATGGAAACTAACGGTTTGTGATCTGTTCTCAAAAGAAATCTGTTACCCCACAAAAAGTTACGAAAATGTTAAATTCCTCATACACATCCAAGGAGCTCTCTTTCAATAACCGAATATTTTCTCCCAGTGTCACTAAGTGTGCGAGAGGCAAATGCAGCACACCACTTATCCTTACCGCATCTTTGAGAAAGTACTCCACCTACACCATACAAACTGGCATCAACAGTAACAATGCACAATTTGTTTACACAAAAAGGCCTTAAAGTGGGTGCTTTTAAAATCTCATCCTTGATCAACTCAAAAGCATTCTGTTGTTTGTCTCCCCAAAGGAATTCAACATTTTGTCTAGTAAGTTCTCTAACGGGTTCCATTTTTGTAGCAAATCCCTTAATGAATTTGCTGTAGTATTCACATAAGCCTGCGAACGACAGAAGTTTATCTTTGTTGTCTGGAGCAGGAGCTTTGACAATAGCGTCAACAAGTGATTTTTTGGGCACAACTCCATCTCCACAAAGAGTGTGACCCAAATAATCAACAGAACTACAAAACATCGTACATTTGTTATCCTTAAGAGTCAAACCATTCAACTCTAGACACTTGCAAACTTCTATGACATGTTCTCTATGAATGTCATTGTTAGGAGAAAACACAAGAATATCATCTTGGAAACATTTCTCAAAGGAATATAGATCTTTGAAAATGTGATGCATGGCACGTTGAAAAACGGACACCGCTGAGGCTAATCCAAAAGGCATCCTCTTATATTGGAAAAGTCCCTCATCCGTAAGAAAAGCAGTCAATCAATCAATCATGGACATTTATATAGCGCACTACTTACCCGGAGGGTCTCAAGGCACTTGGGGGGGGGTGCTGCTACTGCTCGAACAGCCAGGTCTTGAGCTTCTTCCTGAAGGAGAGGTGGTCTTGGGTCAGGCGCAGGTCGGTCGGGAGGGAGTTCCAGGTCTTGGCGGCCAGGTGGGAGAAGGACCTTCCTCCTGTTGTCGATCTTCGGATGCGGGGGACGGCGGCGAGGGCGTGACTGGCTGATCGGAGGTGGCGTTTGGGAGCGTAGAAGTTGATGCGGTTGTTGAGGTAGCTCGGGCCTTGGTCGTGTAGGGCTTTGTGTGCGTGGGTGAGGAGACGGAAGGTGATTCTCTTGTTGACGGGGAGCCAGTGCAGGTCTCTCAGATGTCCGGAGATGTGGCTGCGTCGGGGGATGTCGAGGATGAGTCTGGCTGAGGCGTTCTGGATCCGCTGGAGTCTCTTCTGGAGCTTGGCGGTGGTTCCGGCGTAGAGGGCGTTGCCGTAGTCCAGTCAGCTGGTGACGAGGGCCTGGGTGACCGTCTTCCTGGTCTCGGTGGGGATCCACCGGAAGATCTTTCGTAGCATGCGCAGGATGTTGAAGCATGACGAGGAGACGGCGTTGACTTGTCTGGTCATGGAGAGGGAGGAGTCCAGGATGAAGCCCAGGTTGCGTGCGTGGTCTGTCGATGTGGGTGCGGTGCCCAGGGCGGGGGGCCACCAGGAGTCGTCCCAGGCGGAGGGCGAGGAGCCCAGGATGAGGACTTCCGTCTTGTCTGAGTTCAGTTTCAGGCGGCTGGTCGTCATCCATTCGGCTACATCTTTCATCCCTTCGTGAAGGTTGGCTCTGGAAGCGGCGGGGTCGTTGGTCAGTGAGAAGATCAGCTGGGTGTCATCGGCGTAGGAGATGATGTTCAGGTTGTGTTGGCGTGCGATGGGCGCGAGGGGGCTCATGTAGACGTTGAAGAGGGTGGGGCTCAGCGAGGATCCTTGAGGGACGCCGCAGATGACTTCGGTGGCCTCTGACTTGTACGGTGGTAGGCGGACTCTCTGTGTTCTTCCGTCGAGGAAGGAGACGATCCATTCCAGTGCCTTCTCCTGAATTCCGACGTTGCTGAGGCGCTGCACTAGGGTGCGGTGGCAGACAGTGTCGAATGCCGCGGAGAGGTCTAGGAGGATGAGGGCCGCTGTTTCTCCGTTGTCCATCAGGGCTCGGATGTCATCGGTGGCAGCGATCAGGGCGGTCTCGGTGCTGTGGTTGGCTCGGAAGCCAGACTGTGAGGGGTCGAGGGATCCATTCGTCTCGAGGAAGGCGGCCAGCTGTTTGTTGACGGTCTTCTCGATGACTTTGGCTGGAAACGGGAGGAGCGAGATGGGGCGGTAGTTCTTGAGTTCGGTGGGGTCCGCTGTTGGTTTCTTAAGTAGAGCGCTGAGTTCGGCGTGCTTCCAGCTCTCCGGGAAGGTGGCGGTGTCGAAGGAGGTGTTGATGATGTCCCGCAGGTGGGGTGCGATGACAGCGTCGGCCTTGTTGAAGACGTGGTGAGGGCAGGGGTCGGTCGGAGATCCGGAGTGGATGGAGTTCATCATGCGGACGGTGTCATCGGTGCTGATCGGAGTCCAGGCGCGGAGGGTGGTGGTGGGTGGCGTTGCTGCGGTCGTTGTGTGCGATGGTTGACTGCTGGAGCTGTTGTGTATGTCCGCAATCTTGTTGTGGAAGTAGGAGGCGAGGGAGTTGCAGAGGTCTTGCGATGGGGTGATGTCGTTTTTTCCGGCGTTGGGGTTGGAGAGCTCTTTCACGATGTTTAAGAGTGTCTTGCAGTTGTGTGCGTTGTTGTCCAGTCGGTCCTTGAATGCAGTTTTCTTGGTGGCGCGGATCAGTTGGTGGTGCTTCCGGGTGGCAAGCTTGAGGGTGGTCATGTTGTCCGGTGTAGGTTCCCTTCTCCAGACTTTCTCGAGGGCTCGGCAGTTCTTCTTGGAGCTCTTGAGTTCGTCGGTGAACCATGGGGCTTTCTTGCTGCCGGGTCTGCTGGGCGGGGTCCTCAGAGGGGCGAGTTCGTCCGCGCAGTTGCTGATCCACTTCGTGAGGTTGTCGGCGGCCTGGCTGGGGTTCGCTGAGCTGGCGGGAGGGTGCTGACTCAGGGAAGCGGCGAGCTGGTCGGCTGTGATCTTGTTCCAGCTTCTTCGGGCAACCTGTTGCTGGTGGTGGTGGGTCGTCGTTCTTCTGAAGGTGAAGTGGACGCAGCTGTGGTCCGTCCAGTGGAGTCCTGTGGCGTGGCTGAAGGCGATGTCTTTGCTGGATGAGAAGACGGCGTCGAGTGTGTGTCCGGCGAGGTGGGTGGGGGTGGTCACCAGTTGCTTGAGTCCCAGGTTCGCGAGGTTTTCCAGCACGGTGGTGGTGTTGCGGTCGTCGTTGTTCTCCAGGTGGAAGTTGAGGTCCCCGAGGAGGATGTAGTCGGCTGAGGGGAGGGCGAGCGGGCTGATGAAGTCGGCGATGTCCTCGCTGAATTGTGTGCGTGGTCCCGGGGGTCTGTAGATGAGGGTGCCTCTGAGGGTGGTCTTGGGGTTGACGTGCATCTGGAAGTGCAGGTGTTCGGCGGGTGCGATGGTGTCGTCGGTGTTGGTCGTGATGCGGATGGTGTTCCTGTGAATGATGGCGATGCCTCCTCCTGTCTGGTTGACGCGGTCTCTCCGGATGATCTTGTAGCCGTCCGGGATGGCGATGTCGGGTGCTGAGGAGGCGTTCATCCAGGTTTCCGTGAGGAAGGCGACGTCTGGGGCTGTGGTGTCGAGCAGGTTCCAGAGCTCGACGGCGTGTCTGTGGACGGAGCGGGTGTTGAGCAGGATGCACTTCAGGTGGCTGCTGCTGGAGTTCGGCTTGGTGGGTGCTGGTGCAGTGCAGGTCCGGGTGCAGGAGAACTTGCAGGCCTGGCAGATGAAGGGTCCGTGGGTGCGTCTCGGGGTGGCTCGGTAGCATCCAGGGGTTCGGCCGGCGTTGAGTGCGTTGAGGGTGGCGGCGTCGTACGTCCGGCGGGTGGGCTGGGGTCTGCGGGGGCCAGGGGTCCTGGCACTGGGCGCGGTCCAGGCGCGGACGGGCGCAGACGGGCTTACCTTTGGCGCACCTTCGGCGCTCAATCGGTGCTCCTGCTGCGCGCGTCCGCTGCGCGGTCGCTGAGGGGGCGTCATAAGAGGGGAGCAGGGAGGGCGGGTCCGCTGAGATGCGGGAAGGGGTTAACCAATCGTGTGGCGGGGGGGCGGGGCCGCAGGCAGGAGGCGCGGGAACGGGACCGGCAGAGCGGGCGGCCCAGCGGCGGCTGGGGCGCTGCTGGCGGCGTCGGCGAAGGAACTCTGTCAGCAGGTAAGCAGGGGCTGCAGTGGCAGGCGTGGAGAGGAGCAGGGGGGCGACCAGGCCAGAGGCGCAGTAAGTTCTTTAGAGTAATTGGTTAAGGCAATCTGATGGTACGCTGATCGCAGGTCAAATGTGGAAAATACTTTTGCTCCCTCTAGCATACACACAACTTCATTTATTTTCGGAAGAGGATGACAATCTAGTACAAGGTTAGCATTTAATGCTCTCAAATCCACACAAAGTCTTAATTTTTTATCAGCCTTTCTTGCCAAAACAATGGGAGAAACCCACTCAGAAGATTCTATCTCCTCAATAATGTCATCCTCAATTAATTTCTGTAACAAAAGTTTCAGCTCTCCTCTCACATTAATTGGTACATTCCTAAATTTTTCTTTAACTGGAACTGCACCTTCCTTCAATCTAATCCTATGACTAAAATTATTAAGTATACCTAAACTTTTAGAAAACACCTTAGGAAAAGAACAAATAATATCATTAACAACATTTTCATCTTGAAATTCATTTGTTATTATCATCACAGGATCAGATTTCCTGGGATTAAGGATTATTATTATTATTATTATTTAGCATTTGTAGAGCGCCTGGCTACCCTTAGGCATCCCCACGCTATTTGACTACAAGTAAGGACCAAGCCCATGATCAACCTTATTGAGGAAGATTCTGGAAGAGCCACGTTTTCAACTGTTTCTGGAAGGATAGGTGGTTGACAGTTGCACGCAATTGCTCCGGGAGGGAGTTCCATAACCTAGCTGCATTGAAAGAGAACAGCCGACCCCCTGATCAGGCTCTCTTTATTTTGGGGAGGGGATTGAAGCCAAAAGCTGGTTGGCTGATTGGAGGCATCTTGAAGGCTGGTGGAATTTTATAAGAGGCTGATTTATCTCGGGGCCTGTCTCCCAAAGTGTTTTGTGTGCTATACATAAAGGTTTAAACTTAATCCATTCTGCGATTGGCAGCCAATGGAGTTTCCCAAACTCCACTAGTCTCTCCAACCAAGTACATTCACACTTTATCGCAACATACAATTTCACAAATGCAACCCGTCCTTTAAAATACATATCAACTCAAATATAACCAGCTATATCAATAATGGTACCATCAAACGCCTTGGCAATTATGTCAGATTTCCTTAAATCTTGTAAACTCACAACACCTTTGAAAACATCCAAGAAATAATCCTTGGTGATGATAGTTCACGGAAACCCAGAATCTGCCATAAGGTTTAAAGTTAAACCTAACACAATAACAGAACATTTAGGAGATTTCAGACAAAACAAATCTTCTTGGTTATTATCATCAGTAATGCTTCCATATCTGAAACAATGAACATTTTTGTGAAATTTCTTAAAATTTTGTTGGCCAGAAGAAGTGGAAGTATCAGTTTTCACAGCGCAAACATCTTCAACTCTTTCTTTGGACTCTTTATTAAGAGACTTCATCCATTTATCGGACTGTTCCATGGCTTTGGCAGTAGTAATGACATCTTTCAAATTCAGATCTCCCATGATCCATAACTGTTCTTGGACTTTTTTGCTTTTAGTGTGCACAATGATTTGGTCCCTAATCATCTCATAGGTAATGGGACCAAAGTTGCAATTGATGGATAAGTGATGTAAAGCTGTGAGAAAATCGTCAGAAGTTTCAGAACTTTCTTGGGCTCTAGTATAAAACTTGAATCTGTTTAAAGTGACACTTAATGTAGGTTTGAACTTAGCTTCAATACGAGCCATAGCATCATCAAAGACATTTCTATCTCCACTTCCATCAGCTTGAGGAAGAGTTCTGAAAACAAGTTGACCATCTGAACACAAAGAGTGTAACATAATGGTTTTTTTCTCTCTGCAGAGAACTTATCCCCATCAATGGCTTTGAGATACGTAAACAATTCTTCTCTCCATCTGTACCAGGGTTTAGGGGTTCTCCTTTTTCTTGGAGAAACTTTGAAGGAGGATCAAATTGCATCATCCCAAGCAAAAATCCACAATTAAGAAGAACTGAAGTGTCATTTATTTATAATGGAAAGGTATTGAGTTTCATAGAATGTCTCATAAAACAAAGCAAAGTGAAAATAGAAAAAATAAAACAAAACAAAAACTTTTCACTTACTTCTAGAAATAGAACACAAATTGCTGCATCAATGTACACATACTTGAATACATTTCGTTTCCTTCGAAAATTGCAGGAAGAACGGTGAAATTGTCCGGTGACTCTGGTTTTTCGATTGCTATGGAAACCTAACTCTGTAAGAAACACAAGATTGCTGCTGCGTAGGCGTGAAAATGTCACTCGCAACGTCAGGCAGCATTAGAGGACTTCAGAGAGTAGGAGTTGCAACACACGCGCTGCGAACGATTGAAAGAGAGGGCTCGCGCTCGCGCTTTGTTGTTGTTCAAACTTCCTACAGAACGAAGACAAACTTAAAACAGGTACAAGAGAAAAAATAATAAAAGGTACAGTTTACCTTGAAGAACGGCACTGATGAAATGTTCTCAAATATTGATGTAGGCATTCAATGAAACAAAATTTCACCATAGATACTGTTGGTAGACACAAACTGCAAGCACGATGAAAACATCCCAAAAAATCGGCCAGAGTATATACTAAAAAAAAAAACCATGAAGTAAGTGAAACGAAGGAATGAATACATACATTCACAAATGAGTAAGATTAAAAATAAAATAAAAACAATAACTGCAGTCACAAAATTGAGGTTCATGAAACTGGTTGCTCCTGTGCTGGAACATAGCAGTCCAGTAAAATCGTCGCCAAAATTGTAAGAAAAAGATATCCAGGCAAAGGTATAAAAATATTTAAATGTTGGTTTATTTAAAGACAGCACAGTACGTCTGCCCAGGAGAAAATCCTCAGGTAGTCTGTTCATTGGAACATGGAATCCCATGCACCATAGCAACAGGATACATCATTTGAAAGAAAGCATTAATGCAATACAGGAATTAAAGAAACATGGGGATGAGAATATAACAGCCTGTCAGGCCTAGCCGCTATCGCACACATTTAATACTACCCAACATCGGCAAGTGTAATGCTTTCTGTAGACATTTCCCTCGTTGTTTAATAAAACTAGGACTGCAGTCCAGATGAGAGCTGCACCACCATGCAGAGCAATTGGGGTACGTTACTGCTTGTCCACCTTAATGTGTAATGTATGAAATAGCCACCAAAGAAAATATGAAGGGGCAGATTTACAAGGAACTGATGCATCTGCATAGATCCATCAGTTGCCTTGCGCCAGCGACAAATGTTTGTTTCCGGTCCAGGGAAGACATGGCTTGGCAGTGCGGGCTGGACTGTTCCCTTGAGGCACAGGGTCAGACTGATTTGCATATGGCCATGTCTGAACTGGGGTGGCGGAGTGAGCTAAAGAATGATGATAGATTTAACCCTAGTCAATTGACTGGGGGTGAGTGCTTGCATTGTTCAACATTCCGTCCATAATCCCCTTTGGTTTTGCTTTGTTTGCCCTAAGTTGCCAGAGTATGCCCAGACGTGGGTCCCTTGCTCACTTTGCCACTGGATTCAAGCTAGCCTGGCTGATGATGGCTGATTAGCCAGAAACCGGTCCGAGGATGCTTGTTTCAGGTCCAGGGAAGACATGGCTTGGCAGCTCGGGCTGGACTGTTCCCATGAGGCACAGGGTCAAGGCTGATTTGCATATGGCCATGTCTGAACTGGGGTGGTGTGGAGTGCAAACAAACTATGGATTTAGGCCCAGATCTCTGTACTGGGGTGAATGTATGACATTGTTCTACATTCTGTCCATCAACTGTGGTCTTTGCAGCAATCCCACTAGTAGCATTTAATTTACTGCCCCAGGGTATATGGGATACCACTGTACAAGGGGCTGGTAGGAAAATTAGATATGCCAAACAGGTGTAGACAGATCTTACCAAGTTTACCATAGAGAACACATGCACTTTAGCACTGATCAGCAGTAATAAAGTACCCAGAGTCATAAAACCACAAACAACAGGTCTGAAAAAATACAGGATTAAGGCAAAAACTTCTGGTATGACCCTGCAAAAAGGGCCAAGTCCAACACAACCCCCTTCCAGCCTAAAGCCAGTGTAGACCAATCAATTCCTTGATGGGCTTCCCTGATTGGTGCGATAGTACATGGACGCAGGCCCACAACTGCAGGGGCACACTCCAGTTCTACGCCAATCTGAACCCATGTGGATCCCTCTGTCTAAGCTCTCAGGACTAACTAAGCTACCCCACTGGGTCTCCTTAACTGTCCACGTTCAGGACTAGGCCCCAGGCCATCCAGAAGTTTCTGGTCCTTGCCATCTCACAGAGTGGGGGGCGGTAGCCCCAACTACATAGTATCCATACCTCTCATCAGTGCAGTTCTTCTCTGCCACTGTTCCCTCAACCCAGGGGCTGCACCCACAGGCTGTCCAGGGGTCATTGGTGAGGCTATCTCCCCTCTGCCCCGCCCCCTGGAGTTCCTCACTCTCCTCCTAGGAGAGGCACCCTCAGAACATAAAACTGACAGTATCAGCACTCCCACACAATTCTCCCTCCAGTTCCGGATTTCTACCCTGCAATTGGTCTCCCAACCCAGGGACCAAACCCTCAAGATAAACCGGAGCCAGGGGCAAGTACTCCCTCCCTCTGTACCCCCTTCCAAAGTTCTGCACCCTCACACTTGGAGTGGTACACCCAGAAGAAAAAATGGTAGGGACACTGCAAGCAGATGTTCTTCTCTGTAGGTCAGGCATTACCTCCTGAACCTGGCCTCCCAACCCAGAGACTAAACCCTGCGGTTGAGCATTTGCCTGGCAAGCTAGGACTTCCTGGGGAACACGCATGCCCCCCAAGGGTAATACATATCATATGTGTTGCATGACAGTCTGCCTGGGGCTGATTTCCACTCGCCTTGAGGTTTTCAGCGTTTGTACTCTGCCCTGCGCTACAGGAGTAGCCCGTCAGCTTTCCAGCTCTTTGTGCCACGGAGGGAGGAGAAAGTTATCTGCGAGGCCGCAGAGGAGGTGAGAGGCGCGGCCCCGGGACTGCGAGGTACAGCGTTCAATACCACCAGCTGTTGCCTCTTCCCGCGTGAGCCGCGCCCCCTCCCAGTGCCCGCCCCCACCAAGGTCTTCATAACCTCTCGCGGCCCCCGCTTCGCGGGAGCCGCTCGCCTTGAGGTTTTCAGCGTTTGTACTCTGCCCTGCGCTACAGGAGTAGCCCGTCAGCTTTCCAGCTCTTTGTGCCACGGAGGGAGGAGAAAGTTATCTGCGAGGCCGCAGAGGAGGTGAGAGGCGCGGCCCCGGGACTGCGAGGTACAGCGTTCAATACCACCAGCTGTTGCCTCTTCCCGCGTGAGCCGCGCCCCCTCCCAGTGCCCGCCCCCACCAAGGTCTTCATAACCTCTCGCGGCCCCCGCTTCGCGGGAGCCGCTCGCCTTGAGGTTTTCAGCGTTTGTACTCTGCCCTGCGCTACAGGAGTAGCCCGTCAGCTTTCCAGCTCTTTGTGCCACGGAGGGAGGAGAAAGTTATCTGCGAGGCCGCAGAGGAGGTGAGAGGCGCGGCCCCGGGACTGCGAGGTACAGCGTTCAATACCACCAGCTGTTGCCTCTTCCCACGTGAGCCGCGCCCCCTCCCAGTGCCCGCCCCCACCAAGGTCTTCATAACCTCTCGCGGCCCCCGCTTCGCGGGAGCCGCTCGCCTTGAGGTTTTCAGCGTTTGTACTCTGCCCTGCGCTACAGGAGTAGCCCGTCAGCTTTCCAGCTCTTTGTGCCACGGAGGGAGGAGAAAGTTATCTGCGAGGCCGCAGAGGAGGTGAGAGGCGCGGCCCCGGGACTGCGAGGTACAGCGTTCAATACCACCAGCTGTTGCCTCTTCCCGCGTGAGCCGCGCCCCCTCCCAGTGCCACGCCCCCTCTCCCCTTGCACAGTCTTATGCAAGGCCTTTGACGCGCATCGCGGGACGCGCGCGGGTCGTAGCCCGGGGCGAAGCCCGGGCCAAGGGCGGGCCCGTTGTTGCCCGTTCGTGCCCGGGAGTGACCGGACCGGGCCACCCCCCTTGGTTTCCATTTTCAACCCCCACCTGTTCCAACTGTTACTGCTGGTAACTCTTGGAACATAGGCCTCCTAAAACATGTCCACCATGCATGGTAGAATATCTAAAATTGATAGACTGACGTCGCTAATTAATACAAAATGGGCTAGCATGGCAAGTGGGAATGTGCCTATCCAGACACACGGGAAAATTAAAAATGTACCCCCGGCTAACCCATTGGGTAGCAAGCCTCCGAGAGATTCTCCTACCAAGGCCAAAATCCCATCTGATAACCGAGGAACACTGACACAGCATCCGGTTCAACCAGGGGGCAAATCTGTTGTATCTCCCCCAACCCTTAGCGTGACTGGTCCCTCCTCGGAGTTGCAGACATCCTCCAACCATAAAAAAGTGAGCAATCAGCCAGCAAAGGGTCCTAATGGCTTGGATGCAAACCCAACATCAACTTCTTCCTCGAATAAGTCTCAGAATTCAGGGGCAAGGCCGGCCCGTTTCAAGACAATCAATTTACCACCTGAAGTCTCCCCCTTTGTGGTTGTCTTGACGGGCGTACCCCCACTGAAGGAGGGAAGAAGAGAAACCTTCACTGAACTGAGAAATAAATGTGCCCAGTGGCTCCAGTTGCACAAACCTCTACCTGTTCATATGAGTGGTGAAATCCTCACAGTGCGCAGAGGTGATTGGGTGGGTAGGAACACTAAGACCATAGCAGGGGATGTTATTACTGTCAAATTTAGGGACATAGGGGCGGTGAATTATATATGTAATGCACCCTCTTGTGGACCTCCTACCCAAATTAATTCTTTTCCCCTGTCCTATTTTCTACCTATGCCCCCAAGACAAAATCCTCCTAGATTTAGCTTTCCAACTACTAGATGGTACACGCATGTTCCACATCATATCACTCACCAGTGGCAGCAACCATGGCTTGGTCCACCTCCTCCATTTGACCCTTTTCTTTCCCAGTTTGCCCACTGGAATAGATTCTGTGCACTGGACGAAGTTGACTGACTCAATTCTGACGAAGCTTCCTCCGCACACCTTGGTATTAATAGAGGTGAGGAGGAGGCCTCCCCGGTCACATCCCACCCCTTACGCCCTAACCTCCCAGTTGTGGTGGGTACCAGTCTGACCAAGTCAACGCCCCCAGTTCTAGATGCAGTAAGCACAGCTCCCTGTAATCCTAGAGACACCAACGGTACTGGAGGAGAAATCACTAAGGACAAAATAAAAATTCTTAGTTGGAACCTCGCGGGGATTTACAGGAAACTAGGTCTGCCTGAGTGGAGCGATTTGGTTGAAGCACACAAGATATGTGTGTTTCAGGAGACCTGGAGCATTGAACCACTCCATCGAGTTGGGTTTGTCACCTATTTTGTTCCAGCAGCAAAACCCAGGCAAGGGAAGGGGCGTCCCTCGGGGGGGCTAATTATTTGGGTAAGTGTCTCCCTTAATTGCCGGATTACCTCTAAGCAGACAAATAACCCAGACATCTTGGGTATTTCCCTGTCTAACCACTGTAGGGGCCTGACTTTAGATCTCTACAACGTCTATGCTAGAGGCACTAAGAATGGGTGCACCTCGTCTGTGATTTCTGACCTTGAAGTGCAACTTAGGGATTTCAAAGAAGCTGACCACACCATAGTAGCAGGCGATTTTAATTGCACTTTTGAGCCACTTCCACTGGATGGAATTCCTGACCTAGGCGAGGAAGACAGCAGATGGGGTATCCCTACACTCTCCATCCCCCCGATCAAACGGTGGACTCGTAGTGCAGTGCAGTTAAATGCACTGACCTTGGAGTTTGGGCTAAGAGCCACCAATGGCCGTACATCTTCTGACCGGACGGGCGCCCCAACGTTCAACAGGGTTGGTCATACCTCAAGGATTGACTACATCCTGCTGGACTTGGGGCTCTGGGGATCGGTCGATGATATGGTAATTACTCCGACTGTGGAGAGCGACCACAATTCGCTCTCCTTAACCATCACGAACCCTTGGTCTAATGGAACACTCTCGGCATCATCTAAATGTAGACAAAAGGAGACCGTCTCCTCTTGTGGGAGACGCCTAAAGTGGAACAAAGTTGCCTGCAATGCTGACAAACTTTCTACTATAGAAGAGGTCCTTATATCCTCACTAGCTGAGATCGATGCCATTGACTTAGCCACGGTAGTCGATAGGGCAACACCCATTTTCGAGGCAGGTGTAAAGACTATAGGAGAAGTCTTTTGAGCATACCCTTCCACACTTGTGGTGGCCAAAATATTTCAAAAAGGGGGTGGTGATGGACAGAGTATCTGTGTTAATCAGAACACTCCTACCCAGTCAACAGATCAGGGCTTGATCCATCACCGTTTTTTAGCTCAGACATGAGTCCCTTGCTCACTGCACCATCAGGATTCAAGCAAGCCGGGCCGAAGACGGCTGTAATGCCAGAAACCGGTCCCCGGAAGCTTGTTTCCTTTCCAGTAAAGAATTGGCTTGGTAGTTTGGTCTGCCCTGTTCCCATGATGCACTGGGCCAGGGACAGACTAATTTGCATGTAGCCAGGTTCTGAACTGGGATGGTGCAGTGAGCTAAAAAACGGTGATGGATCAAGCCCTGATCTGTTGACTGGGTAGGAGTGTTCTGATTAACTCAGATACTCTGTCCATCACCACCCCCTTTTTGAAAATATTTTGGCCACCATAAGTGTGGAAGGGTATGCTCAGATGTGAGTCCCTTGCTCACTGCACCATCAGGATTCAAGCAAGCCGGGCCGAAGACGGCAGTAATGCCAGAAACCGTTCCCCGGAAGCTTGTTTCCTTTCCAGTAAAGAATTGGCTTGGTAGTTTGGTCTGCCCTGTTCCCATGATGCACTGGGCCAGGGACAGACTAATTTGCATGTAGCCAGGTTCTGAACTGGGATGGTGCAGTGAGCTAAAAAAACGGTGATGGATCAAGCCCTGATCTGTTGACTGGGTAGGAGTGTTCTGATTAACTCAGATACTCTGTCCATCACCACCCCCTTTTTGAAAATATTTTGGCCACCATAAGTGTGGAAGGGTATGCTCAGATGTGAGTCCCTTGCTCACTGCACCATCAGGATTCAAACAAGCCGGGCCGAAGACGGCTGTAATGTCAGAAACCGGTCCCCGGAAGCTTGTTTCCTTTCCAGTAAAGAATTGGCTTGGTAGTTTGGTCTGCCCTGTTCCCATGATGCACTGGGCCAGGGACAGACTAATTTGCATGTAGCCAGGTTCTGAACTGGGATGGTGCAGTGAGCTAAAAAAACGGTGATGGATCAAGCCCTGATCTTTAGACAAAGTTTTGAGAAATAATTATCAGCACTCCTATGAACAAATAATCATAACAATTAGGGCATAAGTTGAAGGCCCTGCCAATCTCAAAAAAAAAATTCTATATCAGACTCTATTAATTCTAGAGTTGTTTAAAGATATCAGCATGTGTTTTTATCAAGACAGGGAGTCCAAAAATGTATAGTCCACTTATTTGTTTTTTCTTCAATCTTTATTCTTTCAATTAAACAGGTATTTCCAGCAACAAGTAGAGATCACCAGAGATCACCAACACGTGTTTCGTCCTACACAAGGACTTTTTCAAGGCTGGAAAATATATAAATAATGTGCATTGTGAAATCAGTTCATAAAATAAATTCTACAAATATATACATTTCCTACACAGATTCCTAAGCATTAAAAAGGAGCTACATATGTACATACTCTAATCCATATAAACCATATTTACAGTGAGACATGGCACAAGATTGTTTGTGATGTACATTTGAGTACACAATGTAATAGCTCAAACTGCAATGAAAACAATTAACACAATAGTCTAAAATTATACAGATTAGAATAAACATTCCCACCATAAGTGAGACAACCCACCATGAGTGGGGCTTCAATAGTTTTGTGAGGCCAATCTTACTAAACACATAGAAGCTTCATATTAGAGGAGCCAACATGCAGTAGAAGGTGAGTACGAATCATAATTAAAAACCTATGTCAGCTGATGCCTTTGTCAGAACCAAACAAACGCTTGTCACTCTCAAGGCCATGCAATATAATAAAATGCAGAAGGCCAAAACAATCACTGTATAGCGTGGACTGAAAGTATGCATAAGCCAAACAGCCTAAGAAGTGAAGCGAACTGAGTGGAGAGACGATACGCAAATATACGCCAACTCACCAAAATCATAAGTAGTAAGCAGGGCTGGAGATGCGGGCCGTGGAGTATGGAGCAAAAGGATCACCACGTGTAATGGCTGACCTTTAAAAGACAAGTAAGCGTGTCAGCATAGTGGTTTAAAGTAGGCAAATGAAAAAAATGAACAAACGTGAGCAATATATAAAGCTCATACCATGTTTTCAGCTCAGATAGCAGAGGAAACTGCCCATAAGCATATGAACCATTACAGGTTACCAGTATTAACCTGACCAGGTTGTAAATTAAATGGAGACCAAATGAACCAAATATCACGACTAATGTAGAGCGATATATAAGTAACGACTATATCAGCATCCATGTATGCAAGAAAGCGGGCTGCACAGAAAAAACAATTTATCACATGGGACTCACCTAATTATAAGTAAAAGGTTGACAATTACGCATATAGAGTGTGCTACCGGAATCCGAATACGGACAAACGGTGCCAAGTAGTGGTTCAAACAAACAACCATGGTAAGTTGTAACGCTGAAACGACAAAAGAGACCCAAATAAAAATATTGTCAATGAAAAACACACAAGGCCCCCTAATGTCAAGCACACGCGAGCATTCACACATGCTTACCATAATATTTTCCGTCACGAATATAAGATGTGCTACCGGATTCCAAATGCGGACACTCGGTGCAGACTAGTAATTCAAACAACCAACCATAGTAAGTTGTAGAGCTGAAACAACATGAAAGACAACATACGATAATTGTCAAATTGGACACACCTAGCCCACTAATGTCGAAAGGACGCAAATATTCATGCGTGCTTACCATTATAACTGTTATAGCTGCCGTCACATCTCAATACCCCAAGCCGTCTTGGTAACGCGAGGCGAGGCCTCGTACCTACCGCATTAAATATCCCAGCCAATTATCCGGCAACGCCCAAACCCGCGTGGAGACAAAATCTCCCAGCGTTTAGATGACGGACTAGCCCGTTGAAAATCGAATAATTTCCTTAAATAGCGGGCTCCATGTTTGAGTGTCAAGAAAGAAATGCACACGCCTGTACGAAATAATTAAAAGCGTGCCATGGGGGCTAAAAAATACATCTTATAAGATGCTTTCAATAATATAAACACAAGGAGTGTGATCTCAGGGCCAAAAATATGAGCCTAAGCACCAAATCACGATCATTTCGTTCTAACACTGGCAACAGCGGACATCAAGCACTCTATAGTCTGTCACAATAATCAGACAGACCATAGTAGACTGAAAACGTAGAGGAAATAGCGAAAAGCACAAATTTATCCAGTTTGACATCATGAAAATACAGACAAGGCACGAAACAAATATCATAGCTGTGTCGCTCATTTACACGAAAATGATACATGGATTGTACATTGCTAATTTCAATGGGGTTGGTAGAGACAATCCTATATATTTCTGTGACAAATAAATATTTCATCATAACAAAAATATAATTCAATTCTTCAATAAACATACTACAGTACAAATCAACACTAAGTTAGTCTTTAAGAAAGACATGAAGCTCACGATCAGAATTAAGCCCCATGTCAACCGCTCGTAGTTTGATAAGCCATTGGGATTCACATTTGCGTAATGTGAGGGTTCTATCACCTCCTCTCGGGTTTGCTTTTATCTCAGTGATGCCATGAAACTTGACAGAAATTACTTCAGAACCAGCATGGACTGTATTATAATGAACGGCTAAAGGGTAACTTTGATTGCCGTTACGAATGGCTCTTATATGTTCTTGAATTCTCTCTTTGAGTGGTCTGGTGGAACTACCAACATAAATAAGTCCACATTGACAAACTATGCAGTATACAGTAAACTTAGTGTTGCAGTTCATAAATTGATCAATTTTATGAGTTCTTTGTGAATTATATTTGAAGCTTTTCTTTTTGTCATCTGCAAATTGACAAACACAGCACTGTGTGCATTTGAAGAAACCCTTCGGTTTGTCTGGAAACCACAGGGGAGGTTTTCTAATTGGTGCGGGTTCCTTGATTATCGATGGACTGATCTGATTTCTGAGCGTTTGTCCTCTCCTGTACACAATTCTAGGATTACTCGTTAGGTATGTTCCAAGATCCGGATCCATCCTAAGAATATTCCAATGCTTTCTCATAGTTTTATATACTTGATTACTATGAGAATTGAATTGAGTGATTAATGCAACCTTATCTGTATTTTTGTTTTTTCT
This sequence comes from Lissotriton helveticus, assembly GCF_964261635.1. Lineage (NCBI taxonomy): Eukaryota > Metazoa > Chordata > Amphibia > Caudata > Salamandridae > Lissotriton > Lissotriton helveticus. Next base: position 1,916,631,741 of record NC_136065.1, read on the forward strand.
CTTAGATTTTCGTTTAAGGGTTTCAGATCTTGTCACTTTGTTAATACGATCCTGTGCTTTATCTAGTAATGCTCTATCATATCCTCTTACCATAAAACGTTGTTTCAGATTACTTATTTCATCTATAAACTCCTTATCACGACTGCAATTACGTCGTAATCTCGTCATCTCTCCAAATGGGATTGCATTAATTTTTGCAGAAGGATGGGCACTGCTGGCATGTAGCACTGCATTGGACGCAGTGCTTTTGCGGAATAGCTTACTTTCTAATTTGTCATTGTTCACAAATAAAGTAATATCAAGAAAATCTACACTGCTTTTACTGTGATGAGATGTGAAACTCAAATTATAGGAGTTCTCATTGATATACATAACAAATTCGTTGAGGGATATCTCGTCTCCTCCCCAAATTAGAAAAATGTCATCTATGAATCGACACCAAAAAATGATGTGATTCGACAAATCTGGGGGGCCATTTTTCCAAATATGGAATTCTTCAAAGAATCCCATATATATATTAGCGAAGGACGGGGAAAATTTAGCCCCCATAGCAACACCTGAGTGTTGATGAAACCATTTTTTATTATGAACAAAGTAGTTGTTATTGAGAGCAAATCGAGTAAATTCCAAAATCATTTCAGTGTGGTAGTACAAAGTAGCATCACGTTTAGCAAGAAAATATGTAAGGGCCTCCATACCTTTATCAACCGGAATACTGGTGTACAAGGCACAGACATCTAGTGTTACCAGTATCGCATCATCCATCCATATCATATTTTCAAGTTTATTGAGAAGATCTTTAGTATCCTCTATGTAAGAGGGCAAGTTACGCACAATGGGTTTGAGGGCGATGTCTATATACACAGAGATGTGTTCAGTTGGACAACCAATACCTGATATTATGGGTCTTCCAGGAGGCTTAATCATGCTCTTATGCACTTTTGGGAGCGTATAAATATACGCTGCCATAGGATTGGGGTTGAATAGATATTTGAGTTCTAGATCCGATAAGACACCTGTACTATGCCAGTATTGCAACATTTTCTTTAGACAGGAATTAACTTCAGAAGTAGGATTATTTGCAACACAGGTATATGAAGTAGTATCCATGAGTTGTCTATCTATTTCAGCAAAGTAGTCATTCTTGTCCATAAGGACAATATTTCCTCCTTTGTCAGCTTCTCTGAATACTGTATTATCATAGCCCTTTAGTAGTTTAAGAGCTCTCCTCTCCTGAGAGTTTATATTGTCACATTTGATAGTGGAGGACCAATTAAATTTGTCCTCCAATTTATAGAGTTCTAAAGTGACTGCTCTATAAAAATTATCAATCAAGTTGTCATGTGGAAGCTGTGGGACAAAAATAGACTTTTGTTTTAGACCGCTGTTAGTTGTAAAATTATCCTCAATACCCAAATCTGTCATAATGTCATGAATACCTGGTGGATGCTCAATACTATCATCAAGTTCTAATAACATCTGTACATTCTGTAAATCTTTGATCGATTGTCCACTTTCAGCTACATTATACACAGGAACGGATGACACTTTTTTATTTGTTTCAAAAAATTTCTTTAATTTCAATCTTCTGGTAAATCTAAACAAATCAATATGTAACGAAACAAAGTCTGGTTTAGTCATTGGACAAAAATTTAAGCCCTTCTTTAACACACTTAATTCTTCAGTGCTTAATGTAGTTGAGGATAGATTAATAATAGACACATCATTAGATTGCACAGAGGATGTCACCATATGACTAGCACTGGTGTTGTCAGTATTCTCCACTATTTTCTCTGTACTCGTGAGGCTGATCTTGTCACACGTTTGCTCTCGTCTGAACCGGTTCTTCCTCCCACCTCTTCTGGTTCGTTTCCTGTGTTTTTTCGGTTGTATGTCGTTTTGGTTCCCTTGCGGAACCTCTCGAGCTCTAATAAAAAAGCCGAACCAGTGTTCTCAGTATTGGGAATTGCATCATTGGGCATGATCTCACTTCTAGTTTCACTACATCCACTAGCACAGCTAGAGAGATCAGAATTACTAGTTGATGTGATGGTATCAGCTCTTTTTTCAGTTAAGGAGGCTGTACCGGCTCTGGGTTTCACTTCATCAAACTTTTTTGCAAAAGTGAAGATTCTCCCATTGCGATAATCATTTTCATCTCTCTTCATTTTTCGGAATTTCTTATTTCTAGTGTAGATCTGGTGAGCGTTAAGTATTCCCTTTAGAACATTATAATTTTTCTCTGTATTTTCAGGAAGGTTCAATGATTTAATCTCCTCTTCTATGGCCTCAATTTCAACCAATAATTTAGCTCTTTTGCGTTCTGCATGCCGGATGAGAATGTCAATCATCCCAAAGGATGAGCCAGATATTAACTTTTCCCACTCACTAAGAAGATCTGGGTCAAGATCCTCAAAGGTGGGAAAAATTATTACACGCAAGCCCCTAGGTATTTGTTTCAGTTCTATGTACTTAAATATTTTGGCCACCATAAGTGTGGAAGGGTATGCTCAGATGTGAGTCCCTTGCTCACTGCACCATCAGGATTCAAGCAAGCCGGGCCGAAGACGGCAGTAATGCCAGAAACCGTTCCCCGGAAGCTTGTTTCCTTTCCAGTAAAGAATTGGCTTGGTAGTTTGGTCTGCCCTGTTCCCATGATGCACTGGGCCAGGGACAGACTAATTTGCATGTAGCCAGGTTCTGAACTGGGATGGTGCAGTGAGCTAAAAAAACGGTGATGGATCAAGCCCTGATCTGTTGACTGGGTAGGAGTGTTCTGATTAACTCAGATACTCTGTCCATCACCACCCCCTTTTTGAAAATATTTTGGCCACCATAAGTGTGGAAGGGTATGCTCAGATGAGAGTCCCTTGCTCACTGCACCATCAGGATTCAAGCAAGCCGGGCCGAAGACGGCTGTAATGCCAGAAACCGGTCCCCAGAAGCTTGTTTCCTTTCCAGTAAAGAATTGGCTTGGTAGTTTGGTCTGCCCTGTTTCCATGATGCACTGGGCCAGGGACAGACTAATTTGCATGTAGCCAGGTTCTGAACTGGGATGGTGCAGTGAGCTAAAAAACGGTGATGGATCAAGCCCTGATCTGTTGACTGGGTAGGAGTGTTCTGATTAACTCAGATACTCTGTCCATCACCACCCCATTATTGAAAATATTTTGGCCACCATAAGTGTGGAAGGGTATGCTCAGATGTGAGTCCCTTGCTCACTGCACCATCAGGATTCAAGCAAGCCAAGCCAAGCCAACCTCAGTTCAGACATGGCTATATGCAAATCAGTCTGACCCTGTGCCTCATGGGAACCGTCCAGCCCGAACTGCCAAGCCATGCCTTCCCTGGACCGGAAACAAGCTTCCGAGGACCGGTTTCTGGCATTACAGCCGTCTTCAGCCCGGCTTGCTTGAATCCAGTGGCAAAGTGAGCAAGGGGCTCACGTCTGAGCATGCCCTGCCACACTTATGGCTGCCAAAAGCGGTACAAAAGGGGGGTTGTGTGGCAGGGTATGCTCAGACGTGAGTCCCTTGCTCACTTGGCCACTGGATTCAAGATAGCCTGGCTGATGAGGATTATGAATCCGAAACCGGTCCCAGGATGCTTGTTTCCGGTCCATGGAAGACATGGCTTGGCAGTTCGGGCTGGACTGTTCCCATGAGGCACAGGGTCAGACTGATTCGCATATGGCCATGTCAGAAATGGGGTGGCTGAGTGGGCTAAAGAATGGTGATGGATTAAACCCAGATCAGTTGACTGGGGGTGAGTGTTTGATTTGCTCAAACGCTCCGTCCATCATCCCCTTTTGTATCGCTTTCCAGACCCTTTGGCACTCACCCAGAGGTCTGCCTCCCCTGCAAGTTACTTGGGATCAGAGAACTCACACTCCCAACAGGGTTTGGCGAAGCCTGTAAAACAACAATAGAACATGTGCTCTCTGACAATCAGATTGAACAACCCTTCAAAATTGTTTGCTGTGCTACCCGTCACCCAACCTTTCAGTGCATCACAACATTCACCCACAAACTCCCCCCAAGAATGGTGAGACAGTTTCCTACTGCCCCTAAAATGCAACCTATACCTTTCAGGTGCGACACCCTCTTCCTGGGAACTAGGTACCATGCTCCGGGATCTGGGAGTGGAACTTCCTACACTAGACACAGCATTGCTCTCACCACTGGACTCCACCCTCACTGGTGAGTCCCAACCACTGAAACTACACTCAGGGGACAATAAAGTCCACATTTGTAAAGCGCACAATCACCCGTAAGGGTCTCTAGGCGCTGGGGGCCGTCGGGAAGATTAAGCGAGCTATTGCCCAGAGTCACATGGTGCTGGGCTAACCTGCCGCCGGAGCCGGGGATCGAACCGTGGTCCCCAGATTCCAGCGTCAGTCGCCCTGGCCGCGGCGCCACACCTCTTTCTATCCACACACAATCTATCCTCAAGAGCTAGTTTCTCTCTGGTGAAATCCCTCTCTGCCTCTGCCATCCTCTCCTGCGCTAGGACCCTTTCAGTCTCTAGATTTTTCTCCTCCACCGCTAGCTGCGCTAATTCTGCACCCAGCTTGGCATGCTCTAATTTGAGCTTCTCTAACTCCAGCTGGTGCTCCCTTTCCTTCTGCCTGTCCACCAACTCCTCTGGGGAGCAAGAAAGGGATAGGGAACTACCCCTGGCACTAGACCCAGCAAGGGACTCCCTCTCTACGGGGTCCTCACTACCTACTGGCATCCCTGCTCCGTCATTTCCATCCTCCCCTTCAGACACTTCAGGATCTCCCTCAAAACCACCACTTCTTCCCTACGGCCAACTTGAAAAAGGAACAGTTTTCTGCAGAAGTTGCCTTCTAGTGGTATTCCCCTTTCCCTACAGAAACCCTTTAACTCCTCCTCAGTGTACTCCAGTAGGTCATCTTCATTATAGACTAACCCCAGGAGTACACAATTAATAGTGACAATTTTGGGGGGCATGGCCTGGCGGCAACCAAGATGGCCGCATAACATCGCGGCGCTGCTGAGGGCGAACCGAAGGCCCCGAAAATCCTGAACACATCCAGCCGTTGCGTCTAGTTAAACGGTGGATTCCACTGGAGGGAGTGCTCCGGAGTAGGGGGAGTTGTCCCGGTCCCTCTCCGACAACGGACGGCACCACAGCGGCGCCCAGCGGTGAGGAGTCCCACAGGGCCTACGCGAGAGGCGTGATTGGCAAGGAGCACCGGCCTTGCGTGACAGAGCGTGCCGGGCGCAGCAGGGGCGCATCAGCGCCAGAAAGCAGGAAGCGCGGAGGCCCGGGGGCATGGAGAAGCGGGCCCAGTCTGGACAGTGGCCTCTCCGAGCTAACGCTGCACTGAGCCTGCCAGCGGAGGGTGGAGGCCGACCACAAGGCGCACACATCTGAAGGGCGGAGGACCCATGGGAAAGGTCTCTGATCTGCGTGGCGGCGAAGAGAGGTAGCCCGAACCGGCCAGGAACCGGGGCAAGCACAGAGACTGAAGATCACGGGATCCAGGCGAGCCTGGTGGCTGCTGGAGCGTTGCGGTGGACCCCGGTTCCGTGAATACAATGGGTGAGTCGTGTGGATTGCCGGGGGGGCCCCCTAGCGGCGGCGGCTCCCGGGAGTGGTCGGACCCAGGGACGGAAGGAGCCATATACTGATGCACTGCACAGTTGGCCCCCAGCAGGAGATCCAGGGGGTGAGCGACACCGGCACACCGGGGGGACGCCCCCACGTCCTGGAGGAGGCAGATTGAGACTCAGTGGCCCACGCGTGGAGACCTAAAGAACAGGCGGTCCAGTCGAGAGCCGCGGCGGTGTACACGCAGACACGTGGCCGGATAGGGGTGGACGGCGCCAGGAGCACGCGGCTGGAGTGGCGGTGGGGTGACCCTGGACGCGGTGAGTGTCCCGTTTCCTCCGTCGCCTTCTGGGCACCATCTAGGACAGTCATGAAGCCCGAAAAATCGACCACCACACAAACCAACACGATGGACAATTATACGGCCTCAGCAGGAAGCAAGAAGTTGGCCAATGCGGCAGAACCCTCCCTGGCCTCCATCATGCAGGCCATACAAACTCTGGTCACTACGCTGGAGTCTAAGATTGACAAAGTAAGCATTGAGATGGCTCTGCAAATGGCGGACCTAAATAAAACATCAAAGAAGGCCACTCAGAACGCCGCAGACATTACAGAAATTCAGCCTAACACTAACCTGTTGCAACAGCAGGTCCAGCACCTGACCCACCAACAGAAGCAAACAGCGGCCAAACTGGAGGATCAGGAAAGAAGGGCCAGCAGGAATAATATACGGGTGGTGGGAGTTCCGGAGAAAATGGAAGGGTCGAGTGTTGATCTGTTCCTGGAGGACATTATCTTAAATCACCTTAAGCCAAAACGACTTTCAACGTTTTTTGTCATTGAGAGGGCACACCGGGCGCCCATTCCTCTGCCTCGTCCCGGACCTCCCCCGAGAACGATAATCGCCCGGATCCTCAATTATATGGACCGGGACGCCATTTTGCAGGCGGCCCGCCAACATGGAGACCTCCGTATGGACAACGACACTATTAGATTATTTCCCGACTTTACCCTGAAGGTCCAACAGGAGCGCCGCTCGTTTGATGGAGTCAAGAAAGAGCTTTGTGATCGTGGAATTAAATATATGATGTTCTTCCCGGCACGTCTCAAGCTTCTAGCGAACGGGAAATTCTTCTTCACGTCCCCAGAGGAGGTACATGCCTGGCTGGAGGAGAACGTGCAGCCACCAGATGTTCCAAGGCCGGGAGACAGCTGGAGGAACACGGTCGCACAGTCTCCGACTTCTTCTACGGGCTCAACGAGGAGGGAGCGATGGATGCAAGGCGGTCCTCGAGCGCCTGGTAGGACCAGGGCGCTGAGCCTGTCTGCCTCGCCGGACATTGGATGAAGCTGTTGAAGGCATTCAGGTGTGAAGGGCCCAGATGGAGTGCACGTAAAGTATACTGACTCCCCTGTGTGTAAGACTGCTGGGACACTGATGTGGTGAGGGGAACCTGACCTAAAAGACTAGTAGAGGGGGCGTCTGATCTCTGTCGGACATGTCACAGCAGACTCTTAGCAATAAAAAGGGGGGGGCTGGTTCAAAGTATCCGATCAGGAGGCTTACACTTCTTGTCCTGTCTCCCCTATCACGAAATGGTGGTTCGGCTAGATCGATATGGTTGTGAGCCGGGCGAGACCCTCAGGTTGCCAGACTGGATGTAGCACACACCCCCTAGGTTTTCGTTGTATGGGCGACAGGCGCTACGCTTGTTGGGGTATGTCGGACCATGTTGGCCTGAGAAGCAGGGTAGCAGGGAGGGGGGAGGGCGCAGGTGGTTGGGGGGGAATGTTGTATGTTTGCTTTTTGCATTTCTGCTTATGCACAGTATAGTTCTTTTGGCTCCGACGGCACTAAAGGTGGGCATGCGGGCGGTGAGAGGCGGTGAGGATGGGTAATCGTCCCTAAAGTTCTTTCTGCTAGATGTCAATGATGCACACATCGAGGACGCAAAAGTTCACTATATTGTCTTGGAACGTTAACGGCCTGCAGAATAAGATTAAGTGCACCATGGTCCTCCAATATCTCCATAGGCACGCCCCAGATATAGTCCTCCAACAGGAGACGCACCTGAATAAGGCCCTTAATAGATTCGGATACACGTTACGGGCCCAGGCGGGTTTCACCACTGGCTCCAGGGGCGCAGGGATTCTTGTTAAAAATTACCTTCCCATGGTGATTGGGCGACAATGGCAAATCCACTGGGGAGCTCTGCGGCGGTTTCTGGGCAGTGGGAGGGTCAAACGATTAACCTCTGCTCAGTTTACATTCCCCCAAAGTTGCACAGCACCACTCTCCCCGACATTGGAAAACTGCTACTGGATATGCCGGTTGGGGTCCTGCTCTTAAGGGGGGATATGAACGATGTCATGGCTAGGGACATTGATATGTCACTGTCTACGCCTGACCGGGGGGGATGTACCATCTCCGGGACTTTGTGCACGCGATGGGCTTGGTGGACCTTTGAAGAGCGCATAATCCTCACCTTCGACAATACACACATATCCGCAGCGCATGGTTCAGGGTCCAGGATCGACTACCTCTTCACACAGATTGGTCACTTGGGCCTCTTTCACGATGGTTGTCATAAGGCAAGAGGTATATCTGATCATTCCCCGGTGTGGGTACAGTTACGGGGCCCAGAGAGGGAGTGGACTAATCCCCCCAGGCTTGATGCTTTTTTGCTTAAGGACCAAGAGTTTCAGGAGCAGTTCCGGGAGCGTGTAGACCGATATTTTGAGGAGAACGTGGGCTCCGTTAGATCACACGGCACTCTATGGGAGGCCTTCAAGACTGTGGCTAGGGGATTTGTACAGGCGGAGATGGGGAAACGTGGAAAGGACAGGCATGCACAAATTGACAGACTGGAAGCAGAGTGTCACGCCTTAGAGGGCGCTAGGAGGGAGACGCAATAGCTGGAGCAGGAAAGAAGACATAGACTGCGGCTCAAAGAAAAAGAACTGAAGGATGTGCTATCTGATCAGGCAAGATCGCGCGCAATAGTTACCCAGAGGCGTGTTTATGACTTAGGGGATAAAGCCAATAAGATGATAGCCTGGCTCGAGAAATGAGACAAGGAGCGTAATTGGGTGCCTGGGATCCGATTGACAGATGGGACTGTGAGAGACACAAGTGTAGGCATGGATGTATGACGTTACAACGCATACTTTTACAATGCCTACCTTTACAACGCATTTTTTACAACGCAACATCCATTACAACGCATTCCATTACAACGCATGCATTTACAACGAATATTTAAAAACTACCTTTACAACGCATTCCATTACTTCGCATACTACCTTTACAACGCATACCATTACAATGCATAACATTACATTGCATGTAAGGTAAGTATTGGATAGTGTAGGGATAAAAATTACTATTCTAACTCCAGGGGTTGCAACAGTAGGGTAAGTGTTGGATAGTGTAGGGTTAAAAATTACTATTCTAACTCCAGGGGGTACAACAGTAGGTTAAGTGTTGGATAGTGTAGGGGTACTATGTGTTGTAATGCTAAGCGCTGTAATGGTATGCGTTGTAATGACTGCGTTGTAATGACATGCGTTGTAGTGGTGTGCGTTGTAGTGTCATGCGTTGTAATGGTTGCGTTGTAAATGCATGCGTTGTAATGGATGTTGCGTTGTAAAAGTTTTGTTGTAATGGTAGTGCGTTGTAAAAGTTGCGTTTGAAAGGTTGTTTCCCGTAGGCATAGTAGAGGAGTTCGCACTTTACTATGAGGCGGTTTATCGGCCACAGACTAAAAGGCGGGAGTGGGAGTGTGATGAATTTTTGGCTCCCTTACAGATGCCTACTCTGGATCCGGCAGATAGGGATGTCTTGGAGTCCGAAATCACAGTGAAGGAGATAGAAGATGCCATGGGAGATTTGCAGGCAGGGAAGGCACCGGGCCCCAACGGGTTCCCGGCGGAGGCGTTTGGATGTGTGTCAGGTAGAGTTGCTCCACATATGTTACGGATGTTTAACGAGGCTAAACAGGAAGGGCTGCTTCCGAAGGACCTCAGGTCTGAAACGATCGGAGTAATCCATAAATCCGGCAAACCGCAGGATTTGTGCAGCTCATACAGACCCATATCACTCCTTAATTATGAAACCAAGGTCCTCGGTAAGATCCTGGCCACCAGACTGGGGGCGGTCGTTCAGTCCTTGATCCACCCGGATCAATCGGGCTTTATGCCGCACAGGAGCACGAGGCTTGACTTGCGGCGCTTTTTTGGAGTGTTGCAGGCGGTGTCTGACCGTCCAAGCGTACCAGCGGCCCTGCTGTCTCTGGACGCCCATATGGCCTTTGATAGTATGGAATGGCAGTATATATATGCATTTTTGGCCAAACTGGGCTTTGGAGTCAACTTCCAAACTTAGGTGAGGCTGCTGTACACCGAGCTACTTGGGAGGGTCCGTGTCAACGGCGCCCTCTCCAGGGAGTTCCAACTGGGGCGGGTCACGAGCCAAGGCTGTCCGCTTTCCCCGACCCTGTTCGCCTTAGCCCTGGAGCTGTTGGCAACCTGGGTATGGACGGACCCCATGGTATGGGGCATTGACCTGGGGGGCGGCTGGGAAGAGCGTATATTGTTATACGCTGACGACGTTTTACTGTATGTCCAAAGGCCAGCCGCCTCAATCCAGAGGCTGATGCAAATCTTGCGCACGTTTGGTGAGTACTCTGGATATCGTATCAATTGGGATAAGTCCCTGGGTCATTTATTGACGGGGCCGCTGCCGAGCTTAGCTGAAGAATGTAGGTGGCTGGTTTGGAAGGAGTTATTCCAATACTTGGGTATCTGGGTTACGAAGTCGGAAGCGGAGTTCCTGCGCCTAAACGTGTCAGCTCAGTTGGAGCGGTTACATGGGGATATCGAGCATTGGAGAACCCTCCCACTCTCCTTGATGGGGCTCGCTGTCTTATTTAAAATGATGGCCCTTCCTCACCTGCTATATGTTCTGCAAAGTACGCCCCTTTCCGGTCCTGGAAAAGATTTTTCGAGTGATTGAATCAGGGCAGCGCACACTGCAGTGGGGTGGGGGATGCCCGAGAATTGCTCTCATGAAGCTACAGCGGGGGGGCATATGAGGGAGGGTCCGCCGTCCCCGATGCCTGAATCTATTATTGGGCGACGCAGTTAGTCAACGTCAATGGGTGGGTCTTTGCCCCAAAGGAGGAGCCGGTGTATAGGGTGGACCACATGCTCTTTGGGAGTGGTACCTACTTGGCTGCTCTCTATCGCAGGGGTAGACGCTGCTTACCTATGCCCCCTCAAACGGCTGCGGTGGTGGGGGCGTGGAAGCGGGCAACAAAACTGTTGGGTTGGGAAGCGAAACTTCCAGTACAAACCCCGTGGTGGGCTGGGAATTACCACCCAGAGGTTGCGAAATTGCAGGGTCTTCGCCAATGGAGCTTAATTGGTATTGATGTGCTGGGCGATATATGGAAAAGAGGTGACATGTTGGAATTCACTACCCTCCAGGCGGTATTTCAAATGGGGAACGGGGAGTTCCTTCACTACCAACAGCTCAGACATGCCCTACACCAACATCTACACCACGGGGAGCAAATACCAGACTATGCCCCACTGGAAGATAGGTTACTGATGGGCCCCATGATCGACAAAGCCATTTCCCTTACTTACAAAAAGCTCACCAATAACTTGACTGACCCCCTGGGGCCTCTGCGGGAAAAATGGGAATCTGATGTTGGGCTATTGGAGGAGGATGACTGGAGGGAGGCCCTACAGAGTCCCTGTGAGGTGGCGATTCGTGCCCGGTTTAGTCTGGTTCAGCTACGCATATTGCACCGCTCATATACCCCACGCACGACACAACACCGGATAGGTTATGTAGACTCACAGTTTTGCTTGAGGGGATGTGGGGAGGTGGGTACTTTTTTCCAAATTTTGTAGGACTGCCCCAGGGTCCGGGCATATTGGTCCAGGCTAACAGACATAATGTCGGAAGTGGTAGGCGCAGAGGTTCCATTAGAATCCAGATGGCATATTTTGGGTGTGACGAGCGACATCACCTGGCCGAAGTGGGATAAGGTTTGGCTGGCATTAGCGAGTATGGTTGCCAAAAGAAACATAGCAAGACTATGAGGTAGTGATGTCTTGCCAATAGTGGAGGACTGGGGACGAGATCTGGATTGGTGCCAGTGGGCTGAAAAGGTAACATATAAAAGCAGAGGATGTCCCAAGAAATGGGAGAAAATATGGGCGGCGTGGAGACTGTATAGGGGAGAATCAATGGATACTCAGTCTGTGTCTGACCCCGGCTAATATCGTGTGTGTATTTGGGTCTTTATTTGCAGACCGCATTGTATATGATGATTTTACGAGTCCCTCTGCCTCTTATATGCCCACTGAACTCCGGACGCTGACTAATGGGCGACTGTCATGGAGCTGGGTTTTAGGTATGGATCGAACTGTTATTGATGATTTTATGATGACCATATCCATTTATATGCCCTCCGGGTGTCAGATGCTGACTGATGTGCGAATATAAGGAGCTTGGTCTTTGTATGCGGGTCAACTGTTAACAATGATTTTATGATTGATTCTGCCTTTTATGTGCCACTGAATTTCAGATGCCAACTAATGGGCAATTATTATGGAGCTTGTAACTTCAATAAAAAGATTCCCCCCCCCCAAAAAGTGACAATTTTAGGAAACAAAAAAAAATTTAGGAGAAATCCGAAACACGTGATTTGTCTAAATGCAGAGTTTGTAGTGCAACCGTGTGTCACTTAGGTACTGCGCAAACAATGTTAGAAATTGGGTTTATGGTTGGCTAGGGTATGCACCTAAGCCAGGCAGAACCCACCACTCTAGTCAGGGCAAGGGAGTTACACGCTGAAGATAACCCCTGTCCACCCCGTTGATAGCTTGGCAGAGCAGTCTGACCTATCCCGAAGGCAATGTGTAAAGGGTTTGCGCAATACACTCACACAGCAGTGACACACTCGGCACACCACAAAAGAAACTCCACGTAAGGTTATATAAAAATAGCCTTTGTATTATCCATAAAAACACGAGATCACAATCACATATAATACTATGTGCCATCATGCAATTGTCATGACTTCACAGGGATTAAATAAATGACTAGGCCAATCGGGCCATTGTCATAATCATCACAATTAGTCTGACCAGTAACCACTGGTAAGATTGCACTTAGCACAACACGTTATGCATGCACATTATCCACAGTGCACCACGGTAAACACTGGTAAGTTGCACACATTATAAATGTATCCCCACTGGGAATATCCCTTCCATAGGCAACATTACATCAGGGCATATGACAGGTGAAACATAGGAATTTATCAGATGTCACTAAAAGACCTAGGAGGCAGTGCAGCTGCACTCCTACTACTGTTTAGGCGGCAATTTAGTCACCAAGCGCAAAGCATAACCAAACCTGCTTGCCTATTACTTCCACTACGGTAACTTTACTGTTCCCCTGAATACCGGTGGTTCTTTGTGAGGGAGGGGCCTGAGGATTCACCCCGTAGGACCACCACAAAGAGTCCGGTGCCCCAAAAGTACATCTCACTGGGAGAATGGGGGAAACCACCCACACTATCCAATCCAGCAGGGAAACTTTGGGCGAAAATTAGGCAGGTCTCTGCCCCTCAGGACAGGGAAGCCAGGCGGGACGATACAGAGAAGAAAATGAGGCCAGCGACGGTCCCGTGTGTCAGCCACCAATAAACTACTGTGCCCCTTCCAAGGTATGTCACAATGGGTGAGGGGAGAGGGCACACGCGCAGCAGGCTCAGCGGGGACCTTGCTAGGTCACCTGCATTCAGAAACATTTGAATGCCACTGCCCGTGCACGTGCGGGCAGCTGCTTTTACTGGTAGGCTGGCAACCCCCAGCAGGGAGGCAGGGCTGCAATGCTCAGGATCCGCTCTGCAGGACACCGAGGGCTCTCCAGGGCCTTGTGAACAGCCGACTAGCCCTGCCGGCATGGACCGCAGGGCAGTCAGTGGGAAGACCTCACTAAGGGTTCCTCTGGAGAATTCTGGACAGCGGGACTGCTGAGTGATCCCACTAGGCTTCCTCCTTTAGCCTTCACAGTAACTGCACACAGCCTCATAGGAGGCGGGAAACACAGTGCTGACGTCAGTGCCGTTGTAGGGCTCTACCCTCCCTTGCCAGTCACAACTAATGGGGGAGGGGAAGGGGCAACCATCAGGAAAGAGGGACACAGCCACAAAATGAAGTCAGACAAGCTGCCCAGTGCTTCTGGGGCACCAACACCCACACCGCAAATTCCTGCAAGGCAGCATTCACTAAGAGGAGCAATTGGCAGTGCTCCCACTACTTTCTCCAAGGCGTCCACCACGTGCTTCAGCCCAAAGTGCTCTACGCACACCATTTGTAGGCAAAAATTGCTTCTGCCAGGTTTCCTTCTTTTTGGGCAACAAAATGAAGCACCAACCGTAGGGAAAAACAGCTAGGAGCAGTCCACAGCGCTCACTCTGCGCTGAGCTCCTTTTGAGAGTACTGGGTGACATGCAGATGAAGAAGGCATGCTGCAGGGCAGCACACAGGATCCTTGGGGCAGAGATGCAGTCCTTCCAGCAGGTCAGCACAACAAGGCAATTCACAGTGGCGGTTTCCTGCTAGCATAGCAATCCTCTGGTCACCAGTTCCATGCAGTGTCTTCCTTTTTACATGGGGTCACAGCCCCTTACTTATAGTTCGAGTGTCTTTGTTCTGGGGGCACTTAAAGTACAATTGCAAGTGCACAACACCCCATTCACAGTGTAAGCCTTGGCCACAGACACATCACAGGGGGGTGGAGCCAGCATTGTGGAAGGCAGGCACACCCCTATTTAGGTGCAGGTGCTACTCCTCGCACCACTCCAAATGCAGACCAGGCCTATTCAGGTGCAAGGGAAAAATCCTCCTGCTACTCTAAATTCAGCCTAGGTCTATTCAACCTAGCACTGAGTCACCCAGGCAGTGCAGGACACACCCCAAACCCCCGCTCCCTCCCCTAAGACTGGCTGGAGTGAATGCACGTCACCTCTCCCCTGTCAACTGTACCAGATGGTCAATACATATCCAGGCAGGCACAAAGACACATAGCACACAGAAATGCCCACTTCTAAAAGTGGCATTTCTAAAACAGTAATAACAAATCTGCTTTCACCAATAAGCAGGATTTATAACTACTATTCCAAATATACCAAACTTGATCACGCTACCCCTCTCAGATCAGCAAATACCACTGAAGAACATATCAGGGAATCCCCAATGCATCTTAATGACAGGGCAGCCTCACAGCAGTGGGAAACCAAATAGGCTGTTTGTCACTACCAGGACATGCCACACAGTTAAGACACATGTCCTACCTTTTACCTACACTGCACACTGCCCATAGGGCTAGCTAGGGCCTACCTTAGGGGTGACTGATATGTAGTAAAAGGGGAGTTACAGATGTGGTAACAACTTTATGTGCCATGTCACAGAGGCAGGAAACTGCGCGCACAGGCCCTGCGGTAGCAGAGGCCTGAGACAGGTTTGAAAGGCTACTTTGGTGGGTGGTGCAAGCAGTGCAGCAAGCCCACCAGAAGCATTTAATTTACTGGCCCTGAGCATATGGGATACCACTGTACAAGGGACTGGTAGGTAAATTAAATATGCAAAATAGGTGTAGACCAATCTTACCAAGTTTACAATAGAGAACACCTTAGCTCTTGATTAGCAGTGATTAAGTGCCCAGAGTCATAAAACAACCAACAGCAGGTCAGAAAAAATAAAGGAAGAGGGCAAAATGTTCTGGGATGGCCCTGCAAAAAGGGCCAAGTCCAACATATCTTGCGTAGAATTGGGCATGTAGAGAAGAAAGCCCTGTGTGCCAATGCACCTTTTTATTCTCTTTCTGTTCGAGGAAGACGTTTTTGTCCGTGCAGAAATTCTTTCCCCCTACACCGCTACCAAATGTGGGGACTGGTTCGTTCCCCTTTCCATCCTAGAAAGACAGTGGTCAGATCAGAGTTTGAGAATGCACACAAACAAATAGAATTATGAGCATTCCTAAATTTACAAGGTAGACCAAATCTTGGATTGTCATTTAAAAATAAGTGAGATAGCATGACATTGCATTAGTCACTTTGTTTTGCTTCTTAGGCCATGGACTTGTGAAGGCCATTTTTTTTTTTTACAAACAATGTAACGGTGGAGGAGCAGAATACTGAATGGAAAATATTGTATCAAACCAACAAAACAAAACAAATTTCAACAAAGTAAGTAAATATAAACAACCGTAAGTGTATGTATGTATATACTAGCAGCCCATCCCGACGTTGTCCGGGTATGAATTGCTGCCGGCGAGTAGTATATTGTTTTGTAGGATTTCGTTTTGATAGCATTTCTTATCTGTGACAGGCCTGTGAAACGCTCCGATTCACAGTGCACTGCTGATGCACTTAAGAGTGCGCTTTCAGTAGTGAGTGAACTCGAGTTTCCCTACTTTATTTTTCCTTGCAATATTATATAGCGCGAACTCGACAACAAGGCATGAGCACAATTTACATTACAGAAGAACACATTCATTTGTGGTAGGCACGGGGAGACAAAGCGATTTGCTTGGAATCACAGGATGTTGAGCTGATGCCGAGATTCGAACGTAGCTCCCCAGCTCTAAAGTTCGCAATTCTAGAACTTGTGGCGGGAGGTGTGTCTAAAAGTGTATGTCGGTGCTGGCCATCAATGAGAGAGACCTTTGCATTTTTCAAATCGGTGGTGAAAAAATATGAGTATATTGCTGGAGATGTGGGCCGCCATGTCACCAATGTGCTTACCGGGGGAGGGTAAACACCCATTATTCCGGAACTTTCTTTCCGCATACCATCACTCTGCATACTTTCATTACGAAAGTACCATGACTCCGCAATGCCATTATAACGCATGGCATTACATTTTATAATGCTTTTACCACGCATACATTTACAACGAAATTCGTTGTAAATGCATGAATGGTAAAAGCATGTTTTTTTATTAATGTTTGGATGAGGTAAGTATGAGTATAGGGGTATATGTTTTGGGGTACTGAGGTATATGTTTTGGGAGGTTTGGGTATTTTAAGGGTTCCGATATAGTTTTGGGTTTTGGGGTACAGGGGTAGTTTTAGGGTTTAGGGATAGGTATGGGTTTTGGGGTACAGGGGTATTTTTAGGGTTCAGGGCTAGGTTTGGGTTTTGGGGTATAGGGGTATTTTTAAGGGTTCAGGGGTAGGTTTGGGTTTTGGGGTACAGGTGTATTTTAAGGATTCAGGGCTAGGTTTGGGTTTTGGGGTACAGGGGTATTTTTAGGGTTCAGGGATAGGTTTGGGTTTTGGGGTACACGGGTATTTTAGGGTTCAGGGGTAGGTTTGGGTTTTGGGGTACAGGGGTATTTTTAGGGTTCAGGGGTAGGTTTTGGCTTTGGGGTACAGGGATATTTTAAGGGTTCAGGGCTAGGTTTGGGGTTTGGGGTACAGGGGTATTTTAGGGTTCAGGGGTAGGTTTGGGTTTTGGGGTACAGGGGTATTTTTAGGGTTCAGGGCTAGGTTTGGGGTACAGGGGTATTTTTAGGGTTCAGGGGTAGGTTTGGGTTTTGAGGTACAGAAGTATTTATAGGGTTCAGGGCTAGGTTTGGGTTTTGGGGTACAGGGGTATTTTTAGGGTTTAGGGATAGGTTTGGGTTTTGGGGTACAGGGTATATTTATAGGGTTAAGATGGGTTAGTGTTTAAGGGTGTTGGGGTATTTTAAGGAGTAAGGTTGGGTTATGATTATGGGGTGCAGGGGTATTTAAAGGGAGCAGGGTGGACACCCGGAGCTGGAATGTACAGAACCTGGGAAGAAAAAACAATGAAATATTGGGCACAACGCTCGCTTTTTTTTCCGTAATCCCGCGCCCCGCACACGCCCACAGCACACGATATGAGACATGGCATGAAGGGCGGAACGTACCACACGACCCCAGCGTTTGTCACGCCCCAGGACACGCCCATAGAACAACACAGACACGCCCACAAGGGACTACTTTGCTGGCATGGTTCTTTTACCTTTTAAATGCATATGGTGGGCGTCTGCATAGCCTATGTCCTTCTGCTGCAACTGCCCTTTCCAACGCTATATTGGGTGTTGAGATTGGTGCTGAGATTACCAGCCTCAAAGGTTTGGGCTCTCTCTTTATTATATTAGTATAGATATATATATATATATATATATATATATATATATATATATATATTTACTGAAAAAACCATAGGTTTCACACATGTTATAGTTAGCTGGACATTTCACTCATACAAAACCATTGAAAGTCCCCCGTATAGTTAGTTCAGCTAACTACAACTCGCGCGCCCGCAATGCACTGCTGATGACGTCACATATTACATCACTCATGACATGGTCAGTGACATCACTCATGACATCTCAGATGACATCACTGATGACAACACTAATGACATCATCCTTGTGAAAGAGTGGCAGACCTCCTCTCAGCGTACGCATATAGTACGGTACGCGTACCGTACGCGTACGTACCCGTACCCCGCGATTTTTGTCAAAAAGGAAATTGGGGGGGCCTTGGGGGTACTTGTGGGACCCCCTGAGCATGCCTAGGGGGTCAGGGTGCTTCCACACCGCCCCCTTTTTGAGTTCTACACGTTTGTTTTTCTCCTTTCTTGTGCCTCAGTCTACCGAGGCACAAGAAGGCTGCCAACAATTTCTGGTTTGGAGTGTTGACAGACAGTTGACAGCCAATCAGCATGCAGCTCGTGCTCGGAAAGGTACGCATATGGTACGCGGACCTTTACGCGTACCGTACGCGTTCCGTACGCGCCTATAGATATACTTATGATTTTACTTATGATTTTCTCAGGAAATACTGAACGGATTTACACAATTTAACAAAAAGCGTGATCTGCGAACCAAACTCTACCTTTTTGCCAAATTTGGTGTAATTCCGTCAAGCCGCTCGGGCTGTAGCCCTCGCTAAAGGTCCAATGGAAAATTGCATGGGGAAAACACGTTTTGGGACCCCCGTTTTTCTCGGCCCCCACTTGACGAATCACCCCCAAACTTTCAGGGAAGGAGCGAAACCGAGCAGGCCATTTTGGAGAAATTCAAAAAGATTCGGCCACCGGCGCCAAAATTATTCCCAATAGAATGTTGTGGATTTCCTATGGAAAGTAGGTCCTAACTATAACTACCTACTGGCGACCGCCAGTAAGTAATATGTATGTATATATATATATATATGTTCCACAAGTTGTTGCTCGAAGAGGTTCTGTACAACAAAGAGCCGACCCAAAGGAATGCTGGTGCAAATTCAAGATTTATTTCCGTGAAGCCAGCGCTGCCGCCATGACGCGTTTCGCCTCCAGGGAGGCTTGATCACATGACAAACTACACATGGTGTGTGAGGCTATTTAAAGTGACAGTGCAATTGAATTACATCATAGACATAGACAATAAACTATGAAATGAGCACGCCGCTAATGTGCAAGCTGATCAAACCAATAACAATGGTACAACATAAAATGTATGTAAGGCTGACCGAAGCACAATCCATAAAGTCTAATAAAACAGAGTTCATGGGGACAGAGCAGGTTAGTCGGGCAAAAGTACAAGTTAAACAAATAAAGTATTTACATGATAAGCAGTGTTATCCATGTAGCAACAATGTACATTTCCACAATATTTGTGTAAAAAACCCTTAGACAAGTTGCTCCACAATAGATCATAGCAGCGTTTTTATCCGATGTCCTGTGAAACTATTTCGCAAGAATAAAGCCCAAGTGGGCAAGTCACTTCAAGAGAGCTTTAGATAGCCAACACAGTGCAAGAAGCAATAGTGCAAATATTCATAAAGTGCTAATAGTGAAAATATATAACAAGTGTTAAAATAGTTAAAAACAAATACCACAATATTACAGTATGTAGTAGATTCAATTCATCAGTATATACAGTTTTGCAGTGCAGGAAGGGAGCATACCAAGATCAATGGAAAATTGCTATATCCGGACAGGTCTTAAACATTCTAAACTCCTATAATTCTAAAGACAAGTGTAGAGATCCTCCCTATCATTGAGGCCATAGGGGTTCTTGGTGTTGAGCTCCAAGATGTATCTTGTCTCAAGGAGGCGGAGTTTGGCCTCGCGGTCACCTCCCCTCCTTGATGGCTCAACACAATCAATTAAGAAGAATAGGAGTTTGTCAGGGACACCGAGATGTTTCTCCTGAAAGTGCCTGGCAACCGGATAGTTCTGATCATGTCCCGACACTGCCCTTATGTGTTGGAGAATGCGCCTGTGGGCGGGCAGCTTAGTGCTGCCCACATATTGGAGCCCACACGGGCACTCCAACACATAAATGGCGAACTCAGTTTTACAGTTCAACCATTTTGTGATGGCAGTGGGGTGTTGTTGGAAGGGACTTTGGAAGTGTGTTTTGTTGATGCCATAACGACAGGCTTTGCATTGAGGGCATGTTTTAAAGCCCTTCTTCAATGCCCCCCAAGTAGAGGAAACCTTGGGCTCTAAGGTGTTGCTCACCAAGGATTTGGACATAGATGGAGATTTCCTGAAAGTCAAGATTGGTTTTGTGCCTATTGAGTGACCAATTATCGGGTCACTACGGACCAAATTCCAATTCTTGTGTACAATCTTGCGTAAAGCACCCTGTTGGCGATTGAAGGCCAAAATAAGTCGCGGTGCACTCATTTCGCCCTTGTCCGTTGTTAAACCCAGGTGGTTCCCTCTTTTGGAGTTGGGGATTAACGCTTCTTGCCTGCTTATGGAGTTGGAGCGTTTGATAGCTTTCATGATGGTTTCTAGAGAATAGCCTCTTTCGAGAAACCGTGCTTTACATGCCTCTTGTGCGATGGCACATTCGGCATCAGTGCTGCAGATCCGCCGGATTCGAAGCATTTCCCCAAAGGGAATGCTTCGAATCAAATGGGCAGGATGTTGACTGTTGGAATGCAATATAGTATTGCCAGCACTGGGCTTACGATAGAGCCGAGTATTCAAGGCACCGTTGTTCACAAATATCTCCACATCCAAAAAACAAATCATAGCAGAACTCAAATTAGCAGTAAAATTGAGATTGACATTATTTACATTGATCAAGTTCACAAAGGCCATGGCACTGTTCTGATTGCCTCTCCAAATAATAAAAACATCATCAATGTAGCGAAGATAGAGGGCGATATGATTGCCTACCAATTCTTGGTGCTCTGTGGCGAGGACCTGCTCCTCCCACAGCCCGACGTGTAAACACGCGTAGCTGGGTGAGAAGCAGGCCCCCATAGCCACACCCCTTATCTGCTGATAAATCACGCCATTGAAAAGAAAGAAATTTTGCTCTAAGCACATTTTAGTCATTTCAATCAACATCTTGTTGTGTGCTGTTGGATTAGGCAAATTGCTGTTAAGATAATGATCCAAGGCCTTGAGACCATCCACATGCCTGATAGAGGTATAGAGGGATGAGACATCCAAAGTCATGAGTACCATATCATCCTCCCATCTGAAATTAGCGATTTTTTCAAGAAAATCAAACGTGTCTTGAACAAATGAAGACAAGTTCCTAACATGGGGCTGAAGAAAAAAATCAATGTACTTGGACATATGTTCCAAGGAACTGTCTATTGCCGAGATAATCGGGCGTCCAGGAGGTGTAATGAGGTCCTTATGAACTTTCGGAAGTAAGTAGAAGGAGGGAATTACTGGATGTTCTTTCTTGAGGTATCTGAATTCCTCATGCGTTAAAAGCCCTGCACTTCGCCAAATCTGGAGCTTGCCGATTTGCTCACTCCAAGTATTCTTCACGATCTGTATGTTACTTCTGCGATAGCATGATGAATCATTTAATTGCAGTTCCGCTTGTTCAAGATACATTGCTCTTGGCTCACTCATGACATCTCAGATGACATCACTGATGACAACACTAATGACATCATCCTTGTGAAAGAGTGGCAGACCTCCTCTCAGCGTACGCATATAGTACGGTACGCGTACCGTACGCGTACGTACCCGTACCCCGCGATTTTTGTCAAAAAGGAAATTGGGGGGGCCTTGGGGGTACTTGTGGGACCCCCTGAGCATGCCTAGGGGGTCAGGGTGCTTCCACACCGCCCCCTTTTTGAGTTCTACACGTTTGTTTTTCTCCTTTCTTGTGCCTCAGTCTACCGAGGCACAAGAAGGCTGCCAACAATTTCTGGTTTGGAGTGTTGACAGACAGTTGACAGCCAATCAGCATGCAGCTCGTGCTCGGAAAGGTACGCATATGGTACGCGTACCGTACGCGTTCCGTACGCGCCTATAGATATACTTATGATTTTACTTATGATTTTCTCAGGAAATACTGAACGGATTTACACAATTTAACAAAAAGCGTGATCTGCGAACCAAACTCTACCTTTTTGCCAAATTTGGTGTAATTCCGTCAAGCCGCTCGGGCTGTAGCCCTCGCTAAAGGTCCAATGGAAAATTGCATGGGGAAAACACGTTTTGGGACCCCCGTTTTTCTCGGCCCCCACTTGACGAATCACCCCCAAACTTTCAGGGAAGGAGCGAAACCGAGCAGGCCATTTTGGAGAAATTCACAAAGATTCGGCCACCGGCGCCAAAATTATTCCCAATAGAATGTTGTGGATTTCCTATGGAAAGTAGGTCCTAACTATAACTACCTACTGGCGACCGCCAGTAAGTAATATGTATGTATATATATATATATATGTATATATATATATCCAAACAACGCTGCACCGCTCTCCCAGCTCTTCTGGCAAGTTGTTTTATTTAATATCATCACACTATATATATATATATATACATATATATATATATATATATATATATGTATATATATATATATACATATATATATATATATATATATATATATTTAGCCCACATTGACAGACAGACTATACAGTTTTTGGATGTAGAAGTTTACATTGCTAACTCCAAGTTAAACACTACATTGCACCGAAAATCTACAGCCGGGAATACGACTCTCCATGCGGCTAGTATGCACCCTAAACACACCATAGCAGGGATACCATATGGTGAGATTCTCAGGCTCAAGAGGATATGTAGTTCTCCCTCTGACTACGAAAACTGCCTCAAAGATTTGTTGGCACGTCTAAGGGTCAGGGGATACTCTGATACTATTTTGAACTTGGCAGTTGAGAAGTCCAAGTTGAGATCTAGACAAAGTCTTTTTCCCGAATCTCGGCTAGAATTAGATCAGGAGATTAGCCTTGGAACTCAAGAAGATTGTCCACGCATGATTACAGCCTTCAGTAGTGAGGATAGAAAATTAAAAGCAATATTAAGAAAGAATTGGCCTATCGTTCTTAGTGACCATATTTTGAACACTAGGTTACCGGCCAATCCTATTATCACTTTCAGAAGGGCCAGAAATATGGGTTCTGCTTTGGACAAAGCGGCCCCTGAATTAAAATCGAAAATTCCCTGGTTAACACCATCTAGGGTTTTTTTCAAATGTTCCAGCTGTCGCGCATGCAGGTTCGGCATTAATACCTTGCACTACTCTACTCCCTTTGATGTGGAACCAAGATCCATCACTGGTAACTTTAATTGCAAGACCGACCATGCTGTTTATGTCCTGACGTGCACCTGTGGGCTAAGATATGTGGGAAGTACCAAGCTCCAGGTGCACGTCAGGATTTTACAACATCTACGCGCTATCTTACATAATGACCCGGCCTATCCGGTAGCTCGTCACTTCAAGAGAATCCACAACAACGACCTCTCTTGTTTAAAATATTTTGTGATTGGAGCTATACCCCCTCTTAAAAGAGGTGGGGACCGGGAATCACTTTTAAGACAGCTTGAAACAAAAATGATTCTGGAATTAGACACTCGTTGGCCCAATGGATTGAACAACATTGAAGAGATGCACCATTTTCTATGATGCCTTTGCTTATCTTGCTGTTCCTTCTTATGTAGAAATCTAAGACTCAGCACCCATGATTTATTCCCTCTTAGTTAGGTTCCCTATTTCGAGGTTGAGGCTGGGTCTAAACACTTCTGTGTGTATATATATCTGTCCTCCTACTCACATATTTAATATAATCAGTACTTTCTGTATTTTCTGTCTATCATGTATTTATTTCTTCCTCTGTGTAAATTCTTGTAATTTTATACATGTATATAGAAATATGAAATGAGACTTATGTGTATGGTTCTTAGGTATTTCATTCCTTGATATTTTTCTATTGACTGCTTATTTATTGATGATAGGAAGCCATGATGATTTATCACAATTTTATTCTCATGTGTATATATATGTGTATATTTTAATGTACATATATATATTATTCCATTACAATTTAGGTGTATTTATTGGGTTTCTAACAAAAAAATTATTTTTGATATTATTTTTAAGAGATGATTTATGCTCATGGATGATATGCAGTCTATTGATCTCAGGGATCTGAGAAGTTTCTTATATCATGATTTTTTTTTCTCTTTTATGATGAACGATATTGCACTTTCTCTCTTGCATTTTTTGCACATATTTCACTCTCACATAGCACTTTATTATCTATCACTGTTTTTAAGCTGAATTGGCACATGTTGCGTAACTCAGGTATTACCACAGGCGCATTTTATATAGGCTGTATTTACCGTCATACTATATATGTCTAAAGGTACTTTATATCATTGTCCTGTATTTATACAGCTAATTTCTTTTGAACTTGATGATACAGTTGTGTGTGTATATATACACATATATATACTATCAATACCTTGAGAGTTATACACGCGAAATTTGGATTCATCCAGTTATATGATAATGTGCTGACTCAATTGTACTAGCTTCAGTGGTAGTATTTCTTCACTGTTTTTTCATCACATGATGCATTACGTCATTGTGAGGGGGTGTTTCCTTTACACTGCATAAAAAAGCATTCTGTCTGTTGTTCATGTTGCAGCGTGATCAAGGGCATAACTTGCCAGCAACGCGTAGCTGATCTCTGTGATTCAATAAACTCACTGATGCTGATTCGTTGTGGTCCGTCTCCCTTGTTTGCTGGTGTGCGAGGCTGTGCCTGAGACATCGAGAGATTCGAGGAGGAGCTACATGGTTATATATATATATATATATATATATATATATATATATATATATATATATATATATATATATATATATAAATCCAAACAACGCTGCACCGCTCTCCAGGCGAATCACAGCTGAAAAAACAGTAACCACGAACTCTTGAGCTATAAAGCAGTATTTTTTATTTGGCAAATCCACTCAACGCATTTCGAGACCTTGTCTCTTGGTCACGAGTGCTGTTAGTGGTATCTCATTGGTCTAAATAAACATGTGGTGTACATCAAATCATAAACACTGAAAACAGACCTCCGTTTTCGAAACACAATCGTGACAGCGATAATTGTAAACCGGCTGAAGGGAATTACACCAAATTTGGCAGAGAGGTAGAGTTCGGTTCGCAGATTGTGCTTTTTGTTAAATGTATATCCGTTCAGTATTTTCTGAGAAGATTACAAGTAAAATCATAGCGATATCTAGAGACAGAGTTCTACACGCGGACGGAGATCCGTTCCATTACGAGCGCGAACTGTATGCTGATTGGCTGTCAACTGTCTGTCAACACTCCAGGAAGTGTTGGCGGCCATCTTGTGCCTCGGTAGAACCGAGTCACAAGAAAACAGTAAAACAAAGTTGAGAAATAAGGAAAGGGAGCAGGCCAGACGCATCATATAGGCTTGCTCAGGGGGTCGTACATGGATGTTTAGGCTCTATTTTTTTAAAAGAAAAATCGCGGGGTACGCGTAATCCGTACAATTACGAGCACGAGCTGCATGCTGATTGGCTGTCACTATTCCAAACCAGGAAGTGTTGGCAGCCATCTTGTTTGTTGCGAGAACCGAGTCACAAGAAAACAGTAAAACAAAGTTGAGAAATAAGGAAAGTGGGCAGGGTAGAAATATTCTGACCCTATAGGCTTGCTCAGGGGGTGGTACATGGACCTTTAGGATCAATTTAATTTTTTTTAAAATAAAAAATCGGGGGGTACTCGTACACGGTGGGAAAGGTGAAAAAAAACTAGAAGTCAGTTTTATTCATTAGGTCCGGGGGGGGGCAAATTACGAGGGCAATTTTTTTCCATAATGAGGGGCTTGTAAGGTTCGCCGAGCACTGGGGAACGCCACTCGTCTGGTTTTATTTTGAAGTATGCGGGGGTTACGCTCCTACTCCCCGCAGTCTCAGGGAGCCCCACCCCTGGGGGCTTTTAAAAAATATATATGTTTTGAGCTCTCCCTCCCTCTCTCCCCGTAAACGTCGCAGGGAACGCCACCTCTGTGGGGCAGTAATATGTAAAATGACCTCCCAGCTCTGGGTACCTGCACTGTCTGGGTTTTTTTATTAATGTTGGCAGGGCGTCCTGGGGAGCACCATTTCTCAGGGCCGGCTCTTGCAGTGTATCGGGGTGCGTACTCCCGGGAAACTGCTGTTGGTATGGTAGGGGGGGTACTGTCGCCGCTCCCACTTTACCATAGCAAACCGTTTTTCTATTTGAAAGAGAGAGCAAGTTAATCTTCTCTCTTTCAAGTAGGAGAACTAGGGGGCATATTATCAAGGAAAGGTGATAAAATTATTGCCATTTTATCGGCATGAAACTGCCGATAAAACGGCGATAATGGGCTTGATAATACGTCCTTGTTAATTCCCATAGAAGCCCGTGTTCTGGTGTTAACATGGGCTTCTATGGGAAATAACAAGGCCGTATTATATTGCCGTTTTATCTGCAGTTTCATGCCGATAAAACAGCGATAATTTTAACACCGGTCCTTGATAATATGCCCCTAAGTTTACTGGCCAAAAAAAAAAGTATATTTCTATGATAGTATGTAAAACTTTCCGGGGGATTTTTGTGCAGCAGTTGTACTCTCTACGCATGCCCAGCCTCGTTTCGAAGCCCACGTTTTTTTTTCTTCTTCAAGTTGAACAAGCAAACCTTTCTTTATTTCAGGTATTAAATTTGCTGCTTTCTTCTCCCGGGTCGTGTGTGTCATCCGCTGCTGTACTTTTGTAATATATTAATAATCATATTTTATCTATATTTATTTGAAACGTAGTGCAGAGGCGCCAAACGCTGATTACGTACTCCGTCCACCGCCATTTTAGTAGTTCTTCACAGTTATTTTTATTATATCAGTTACTTTCATTTTACCGTCCTCCTATTTTCTCTGTGATCGATGAGATTTCCTGCCACAGACACCACGGTGTTTGTCCTTGGCATCTGATGTTATCAGACTTGGTCACACGTATACCTATGAACTAATTTGAAGCACGTAAGCCACAGCCATTAGAACGCGTGTTCGTCAACAGAAAGACATTATTATGATTATGCCTTTATCATGCGTGGTAAATGTATAATAGTTGTAAAAGCATGCGTGGTAAAGCTATATGCGTACTAATGGCTTCGTGGTGACGATCACGCGTGCTTATGACCACGTTGTAATGGCTGTTTCCCCCCAATGGACAGTGCAGCAACTGGGTCTGGGCGTCGTGGAGTGCAAGGCAGTAGGCGGAGGGCCACGCAGCCCCTTATACAATATAGAAATCTTTGTGGGGTGATTGTTTCTGTGGTTTGAGGGTCGTCATTGAGGCCCACACACTTAATTTTGTATGGGGTAAGGTTTGCACGGGAAAATGTGGCATGAGGTTTGTAAATGTGGTACACATTGTTTCGTATTATTTTGATTTCTTTTGTAAATTGTAGTCTATCCAGAGGAAATATAACTCAGTAGTTTTCAATCCTAGTCTTGAACATCTTACTATAGTATTTCAACATTATTTTTATTGTGGACCGTCATACCCCCACACAAAATAAAAGAAGTATGTAGTTTTTTTTATTAACTTTTATTAAAACAATAACTGTAAACGAAACTTAATTATAACTATTAGAAGCAACTAGAAAAATAACTTTAACCCCTTGTATGCGGGGCGGATTCCCCCGCTGTGATCCATGGTGCTCGTGTGGTTATGACCAGCTGAGCTCTTCATGACCACACCCGTTTGTGGAGAACGTTCGCACTGCAGGGGAATTTCCCCAGCGTGCGGGCGTTCTAATGGTCTTGACGAGATGAGCACACGAGCACCGTGGCTCATGACGAGCTGAGCTCATCATGAGCGTTCAAGGGGTTAAAAAAACCCATTATAAACAAATTGTGAAATGGACTCCAAAAGATGTCCGATTGGTAATCTGCAACTGCAAAACAAAAAAGAAAATTAGAGTTTAGAATTATGAAGATATGAGTGAATGAGCTGAAGCATTACAAGTCAAGGTAACTCTACGGTTTTACGTGTTCAGTGTGCCTGGTACATTTCACTTGTTATAGTGGCGCGTTCAAGTGGTGTCTATATGGAAGTGCCTACTGCGTTACTGACAGAAAAGTGGCACAACGGGATTGTAAATATGCGGACTTATTTCTAATGCATTCCTATGAAGCATTTGTAGATCTAGGCCTCTGTGCTTACCGTTGTATGAACACTGCGGCCAAACACTTCAGGCAGTGGAATTCACAACTTGAGTTGGGCTGTTCTTCTACATGTGCATGTAGACAGTAGTGTCTATAAGTTTAAGAGAGAAAGAGAAATTATGTCACAGAGAGTGAGAGAGAGAAAGAGAGAGAAAAAAACATTGAAACTGTCTCATAGAGTCTGGAGTTGAGATTTTTTCTTGAAAAGTGAGAGGTAGATTTACAAGCTCCTTGCGTCACTTTACCCATGTTAAAAGTGACTCAAAAGTGGCGTAATAAGGTTGTAGATCTGTTTGTCAGACTGTTGTAACCTATCTGTTGTCACTGCTCGGAGGTAATTATAGGTTTTACAGAGAGAAGCTGCTGTACACTACACACTCTCTCCTTTCACAAATAAAGGTAACACTACTGTTTTACGAGTGCAGTGTGCCTGGTACATTTCAGTTGTTATAGTGCTGAGTTCAAATGGTGTCTATATGGAAGTGCCTACTGCGTTACTGACGCAAAAGTGGCACAACGGGATTGTAAATATGCCGACCTATTTCAAATGCATTGCTATGAAGGCATTGTATATCTAGGCTGCTGTGCTTACCTTGTATAAACAGTGCGGCCACCGGACTTCACAACTTGACTTGAACTCTGCTTCTCTACGTCATAGTATATTCAATACGTTGCAGAGAATTCCATTGCTGTTGCTCGATAGGTCGTAATTGCTTCTGAAGGATGTTTGGTGAAGGATACAAAAGGACATTTTGATTAATCATCGTAAACTGAGTAGCGAAACTACTGTCAAAAGTGAATTTTAATGTGGGTTCTATTCCGTACTTAGACTGTTGCATCCCATTGAGTCGCAGAGTTTGGAGTTGAGAGTTTTTCTTGAAAATTCAGACGCAGATTTAGAAGCTCCTTGCGTCACTTTCCCCATGTTAAAAGTGACAGAAAAGTGGCGAAATAAGCTTGTAGATCTGTTTGTCAGACTGTTGTAACCTGTCTGTTGTCACTGCTTGGCTTGGAGGTAAATATACATTTCTACACTGAAGCTGCTGCAGACTACCTAGTCTTTCCTTTCACAAATAATTTGTTGTTGTTTCGGAAAGAAAGGGCCATATTATCAAGCAAGGGCAATACATTATCGCCTCTTTTATCGGCAGGAAACTGTCGATAAAGCGGCGATAATGGGCTTGGTAATATGCCCTTGTAAATTCCCATAGCAGCCCAGGTTAACACAAGAACCTGGGCTGCTGTGGGAATTCACAAGGGCATAATATCAAGCCCATTATCGCCACTTTATCGGCGGTTTCCTGATGATAAAAGCGGCGATTGATCGGAAAAGTTTGCTATTTGCTATAGGACTTCCTGATCCCATAGGACTGCTTAGGGGGATTTACAATGATCCCTAAGGTCAAAATCTTTGATGGCCTTTGTTGAGCCTTTGATGGCCCTGGGGAGCACCATCTCCGAGGGTCGGCTCCTGTAGTGTTATAGGGTGCCTATCCCTGGGACTCTGCTGTTTGCTGTGGAAAGTTGGAAAGCAGATTGTTTTTCGTCTGAGAGAGCAGTATGTAAGCTGGTTTATCTGACCAAAAACGATTGCGGCTCCCGAAGGACACAGGGAGGGGTTTTGGGGGGTTTTGGAGCTCTCCCCACGGTCTTGAACGTTATATTTGAGCCCTGGTGGATGGGGTCTCCAGGGATTGTAAAAAATTAGTGATAGTTGATAGATGCTATTTTATTTTTTTTACGGTATATTTAGTGTGCGCGTACATAGTGCGAATTCTGAAAGTTGTTCCATAAGCGTACATAAGCAAGAAAAATTAATTAAAAATATATTTTACAGCTATCTATCAAGTATATGTGTTTATATCTTGGTTGCTTGTAATGAGAGCTTTTTGCTTTATTGGTACTTATAAGTAAGTGCTTATGCATAGTGTAAATTTGTTGAGGAGCAGTGTTTTATACAGTGCTGAACTTTTGACCTCTGTTGACAGTTGACTTTTGCATGATTTGTTGGGGGTAGGGTGGAAACATATGTCAGTTGGAAAGGTTTGGAATGTTAAACCAATAGAAATGTGTGTTTTGTTTTGAATTATGGTGAAAAGGATTTTAATTGGTTATTTATATGTATGTATGTGTAAAATGAGAGGGAAAATGTTCCATTTCACGGTTCTGCTGGAAAGACTGAACTAGAGAGATTCTGTATAAGAATATCAACTGTGTGAGTGGTATTGTTCTTAATCTACAAATCAATTTGAAAGGTGAGTTGATAAGTTGTATGGGAATGTGTGCGGTGCATCTTTGTACATTAAGCAATTATGGGGTACATCAAGACAGGAGATAAAATTATCGCAGCTTTATCGGCAGAAATCTGCAGATAAAGCGGCGATAATGTTATCGCATGTCTTGATAATATGCCCCTATATTCGTCCGTTGTTAAACCTTTTATAGTAGTAAATGTGTTTTGCTATAATTCATGCTGTTATGTTTTTTTGTTTATTATCAGTTTGTGCGTCTGTGTACATTAAGGGATTATGGGCCATATTATCAATAAAGGGCGATACATTATCGCAACTTTGATCGGCAGGAAACTGCTGGTAAAGCGGTGATAATGGGCTTGATAATATGTCTTTGTGAATTCCCATAGAAGCCCAGGTTATGGTCTTAACCCTTTACTGATAATATGGCACTGACGGGCATATTATCAAGGACCGGTGTTAAAATTATCGCTGTTTTATCTGCAGGAAACTGCCGATAAAACGGCGATAATGGGCTTGATAAAACGCCCTTGTTAATTCCCATAGAAGTCCATGTTCTGGGGTTAACATGTGTTTCTATGGGAATTCACAAGGGCGTATTATCAAGCCCAGACACGGCCCGTGGAGGGAGTTGCCGTGGGACAGGCGGGGCGGTGGAGGGGCAGGGTGGGGGGGGTGATAAACAACAGAATCTGGATGATTACAGGAAAGTAAACAATTAAATTAATAAAATGAATTTCGTTCCATGCCCTGCATCGCATTTTGCATTACAAATTTTGTAGCTGGTAAATGTTCAATATCAGGAAGAACTTTTGTAGCTGTTGCAATTATTTTTCATGATGGACCTTCTACCACATCTGGACAATACATTGTTTATTTAAAATGTCTGAAAGGTTGGATACATTGTAATGATAGTCAATTAGTTTTTAAGCAACGTTTGCTCAAATAGTTACCAAATTCTTACCTAATATTTTTAAAGGCAAAATTTTAAGATCAAAATTTGCCCTTTAGGATTACTGCTGTTAAGGTAGATTAGTCTGGTGTTGTAGAGTATTTTGTAAGTGAGGGTGAGGAGCTTGAAGGGGATCCTTTTGTTGATATTGAAGCAGTGTAGGTGTATCAGGTGGTGGGTGATGTGGCTGCAGCAGGGGACATTGATGATCACTCAGGTGGAGGTCTTTTGGATTTGTTGTAGTTGTTGTAGGAGTTTGGCTGGAATTCCTGTGTAGAGTGTTTTGCCACAGTGTAGTCTGCTGCTGATGAGGGCCTGTGTCACGGTTCTTCTTCTTTTGGTTAGGATGCACTTGTAAATGTTGCGGAGCATGTGGAGGGTGTTATAGCAGTACGAGGACACGGTGTAGACTTGGTTACACATGGAGATGGAGGAGTTGAGGTTGAATCCTAGGTTGTGGACATGGTTGGTAGGTGTTGGTACTGTTTACAGTGTAGTCAGGTAGCAGGAGTTGTCCGAGGCTGAGGGGGTGGGTCTGAGGATGAGTATCTTCATCTTGTGCGAGTTTATGTTTACAGTGCTGCTCTTTATGTAGTTGGTGACGTCCTTCATTGTGTTGTGGACGTTGCTTTTGGTGGTATGTGACTTCTTGGTGAGGAAGAGGATGAGCTGGGTGTTGTTTGTGTAGGAGAAGTTGTTGAAGTTGTGATGGTGGGCTACTTGTGTGAGGGTGGCCATGTAGATGTTGAACAGCGTCGGACTGATGGATGTGTCCTGGGGGACCCGCAGATGATGTCGGTGGTTTTGGATCAGAAGGCTGGGAGGCGGACACTCCGGATTACTATTGAACAACTTCCAAACAAGAATTTGATGCATACTATTTGGCCGTGAGGAATAGTATGTGAAACCATTAAGGACTTTTTGTTGTGTATTTTGTCAGCATATATTTGTAAGTAACTTTATTTACAGTGTATGAAAATTAATCATAATGTTTTGTGATTTTATGGCTGTTTGAGATGTGTCATATTTACGTAAGAAATTGCTGTTAGAAAAAACCATTTAAGATATGTTTTATTTCTATTTTTTAAAGTGTTATTGAGAATGTTGAATGTTTTTATTTAAGATAATCTTATTGATTGTCTATTTTGTGCCCGCTGTTATGTGATGAGTACTTTTGAACTCACTGTTTCTAGTGAAATTCAATATATTTTGAGAACAGCAAAAAAGGCAAATGAAATGCTTTACAAATTATTTTGTGTTGTAAAATATATATTGTAACTGTATTTTTTTGTGTCTTCCACAGGTGATAATTTTATAATATATAATGTTTTTAATATTTATTACGCTTAAGGTAAGTACAAGTAACTGTTAAAAATTGTTGATGGAATGTGCTTCAACCGAGGTGAAGTAACAAAATATTTATGGAGAACATAAGTGTGTAAAGATGGTTTGTATCTTTTAAAGACATTTGAAAAAATTATATACTGAGTGTACCTGTCAGAACCCCTAATCAATCAGTGGATACGATAATGACTTATCTAAACTCTAGCTGGCGCAGGAGAGATAAAGAATCTGCAAGGAAACAGACTTGGAGTGCTTTAGTGCAACAGAGGAATTCTAAGATAGCTGCCTCGAGGAAGACGCAGTGGCGATCGAGTCATTTACCACACACCTGTAGGGAATCCTTGGTGAGGCACGTGCTCACTAACGAGTGCGCACTTCACCGAAGACGTTCCCGGAGTTCAGACCCGTTTTCAATTGCTCCTTAGACATTCCTGAAGAGAAAGTGCAAATATTTCTGTGAGAGTTAAAGAACGTTGCATGACAAGTTAGTGAGTAAGTAAAATTACCTGACATTATAGACAATATTGAATGTACTCAGTCGACGTATTTTCTCTAACTTAAAACAAGAAACGATATTATTCGTGTTAAGCAAGGTCTTAAGGGAAAAGAACACATTGAGTAAGGAATACTAGAAAGACTTTTGAATTAAGAAGGAACATTAGTGAAAAACACAAGATATTCAAGGATTGACAGAATAGATAACAAACAACTGCATAAAGAAAGGTTAGTAGAAGAACTAAAGGAAATTAATAATATAAAAATTAGATAATATACTGAGAGGCCTAGGTTAATGAATGTTACGTAATTATAGGTTATAAGCAGTGAGAAAAATAAAGAACCGCAAGCTACAAGGTTGCAGATAAATACTAGAGGAGAGGCTAGTTCGAAAGTCAAAGGGGTAGGTAATTAGTAAGGTTAGACTAAGTTATAGATGAGGAATAGAGATAGAGTAAACACATGAAGTATTCAAAAATGTAGTGTGATAATGAAGTCTAAATATACACAGATACACAGTGTTATTCTGGACAATAAATAGTATCTATTTTGGAATGGGTAAGGTGAATAGACATATTCTACATTTTTTAGTACTGCATTTTACTATAACAGCCTGAGTCTTTTCCTATAGTCATAAGGAGTGACTGGTTTCAAAATTTAAGAAAAGCTAAGAACAGGATATCCTTATAAGTAATTATATGTATATAACTTTGCAAAGAACTAAAACTCTACTAATTGAATGTTATTAGATAATAGTATTTATATAGTATTTTTTGTAGGCCAAAATAGGTGAAAACTGTAGTTTTGTATTATATATTACGAAAAGTGATACAATTAACTGTTTATATTTTTGTACAAGGAGCAAGAACATAAAGGAAAAATTATGGGAAGAGAACAGCCTCATACTGAGGAGATTTTGGATATTGCCTTGAGTATAATTGAAGAACTAATCGTATCTGTCACAGGCAATGAGAATGAAGAAGGGGAAATTCGTGCTGCAGACATGAAGTGTGATTTCGAAGACAAAAGCTTTGATGGAGATTTTCTGGAAGCATTAAATTATGTTGAAAGTTTAGAACAAATTAATTCAGAAACTGCTAACGAGGGAATTGATCTGAATGAGATATCGGATGAACTTGTATTGGAATGTGTGTTAAATTATGAGATGTTACAAGAATACATTTATTGTTTGAAAATATAAAAGGTTTGAGCACTATCTACTAATGTATTTATTGTACTAAAAATAAAGCACTTATAGATTCAGGTATATATTCTTTAAGGGCCGATTTCGGCCGTTACCGACCGGTACAAGCCTGCAATTGGGGTGATGCAGGGTGTCAAAGTGACACCTCGTTCCCCCTGCCAGGATTCGGTATTTACCGATTCGGTAAATACCGAATCGGTATTTCCCATTGATTCCTATGGGCTTCAAGGCCCATAGGAATCAAAGGGAAATACAGATTCGGTATTTACCGAATCAGTAAATACCGAATCTTACAGAATCGGTAATTATGAAATAAAAATTACCTACATCTGCCTCCTTCCAATTTACGTACTCTTAAATACCGAATCGGTATGATTCGGTATTTAAGAGTAGGTAAATCGGAATTACCTACATCTGGCCCTTAATCTTTGTATTGATTTAAAATATGCAAAGTGGGTCTGAGGGTATGGATTGCTTAAAATCCATATGGAGTATACATGCAGTCTTGTATGCACCTGCAAACTTGTGTTTTATGCCTTCAATTCCCCAGTCTGTATCCTTAGACTTCCTCCAAACACTCTGACCCTGCTGTTTTAGTATTTATTTATTTATTTATTTATTTATTTATTTATTATGCATCTTGTAACGCGCAAACTAAAACCCGAAGGTGTCAAGGCGCCTAACAAAAAAGATCAAAAAGCGGGCACTCATGCGCTTAATTCATACGCTTGAACAAAGAGGCGTGTTTTGAGGGCAGCTCTGAAGGTTTGAAGGGAGGGGAGGGACCTGAGCTCTAATGGAAGGTCGTTCCACCATTTGGGAGCCAAGAGGGAAAAAGCCCTACCACCCCATCTGGCTTTCCGAATGCGAGGGATGTGGAGAAGAAAATGATTGGAGGAGCGGAGGTTCCTGCCTGGGTTGTAATAGGTCAAGATGGATCGAATGCCTGTGGGGCTGCTTTTTGCCAAGGCCTTATAGACCATACACATGGACTTAAAGACAATCCGCTCCTTTATCGGAAGCCAGTGAAGCTGCTTCCTGGCCAGCGTGGCCGAAGAGCGTCGGGGAAGATCAAGGACAAATCTGGCTGCCGCATTCTGGACTACCTGCAAGCGCTGCAGCTGACTTTTATTCAGTCCAGCATACAGCGCATTGCAGTAGTCCAGACGAGACCCCAAAAGGGCAAGTTGCCTTCTTGCCTGCAGGGAGAGGTAATTCCTGATTTTCCTGAGAACGTGGATTATACCCCAACAGGTAGATACCGTCCTGTTGACCTGTTGGCGCATGTCAAGAGTAGGTTCAATCATCACCCCGAGATTTCTAGCCGAGGAGGTAGGCTTAGGGCAGGGGCCGAACGAGTCAGGCCACCACTCCATGGACCAAATATCTTCCCCTCCGCCGAACACCATCACCTCGGTCTTCTCCCCATTCAATTTCAGTGAGTTGTAAATCATCCACTGGCCGACGGCCTCCATGCAAGATCTAAATCTGGAGGCCGTCAGCTCAGTTGACTGGGAGAGAGACACGAGGATCTGGGTGTCATCCGCGTAGGAGACTACCTCCATCCCAAAAGATCTAATAAGTCTGGCAAGGGGGGTCACATAGATGTTAAAAAGGGTGGGACTAAGTGCCGACCCTTGAGGGACCCCACAATGCACAGACAGGGATGGAGATAAAAATTTTCCCAGCATTACCCTCTGCTCCCTTTGATCGAGAAAGGAAGAGAGCAAACCCAGGGCTGCCCCCCGGACCCCAATCTCACCCAGTCGAGATGTTAAGACGCGGGGAGATAGGGTATCGAAGGCAGCTGTAAGGTCCAGAAGGATCAGGAGGGATGTCCGACCCTCGTCCACACTCATACGGATGGAGTCAAGGACCAGGGTGAGGGCGGACTCGGTGCTATGTTCCCTCCTGAAACCGTGCTGGGAAGGGTCCAAGCAGCCCGACTTCTCCGCAAAGGCAGCTAGATGCCCATTTAAATGGGACTCAAGCATCTTTGCAGGGGCCGGAAGCAGTGAGATGGGGCGGAAGTTTTTTAATACCCCGGGATCTAGGGAGGGTTTCTTAAGAAGAGGTTTTACCACAGCATTTTTCCACTGCTGTGGAAAGACACCATCCCTCATTACCCCATTCAAGATCTCAAGTAAGGGGGGTAAAAGAGATCCTCTACATTGCTTCATGATCTTAAGAGGGCAAGCATTTAGCGGAGACCCTGACTTGGTTTTCTCCAGCAGCAGGTCAAGATCTTGTAGGGAGATTGGAGTAGTATTGGAGTGAGCCAGTTAGCAGTATGTTCTTTTCCATTGTACCGTGGTAAAACTGAAGCTGTAATAAATTTAGTGAGGAACTTTATTTGCAGAAGTGTAATGATCCAGTCAGTATCTAGATACTCGTGGATTAAAATAGGCCTTAGGGCATAGACTGTTTCAAACACTTATAGAGTATGTATGCAGTCTTCTATGTACTTGCAAATTTGTCTTTTATACTTTCAATTTACCAGTTTGTATCCTTACACTTCCACCAAACACTCTGTCACTGTTGTTTTAGTTTGGAAGTGTGTCATTTATCGGTATGTAGTAATGCATTCACTACATTAAAACACTAATGGGCACATATATAATAACTGGCATATCCCCAGGAATATGTTAGTTATTGTGCTCCGTGATACCACCAACACGGATGTGCCGTATTTACAATGCGGTGTACCATGGGACAAAAATGGCACATATATGTGATGTATCTGTGCTGTAAAGGTGGTGCATTGTTTGAGTTATGTTGCAGGTGGAACGCATCGCCAGCAATGATCTGGGGGCCCTATGCTTAGAATGCTGTGTCAATCCTTATACCTGCTTCAAGCTAGTGCAGGGTTTTGACACAGTATGAGCCCAAAAGTGACAACGTGAAATCTTGTAGATTTCAGTCAGCCACTTTTAGGAGGTGTTGCTGCGCCGCAACGCCCCCCTCCCCCTATGTAGGAATGTCTCCTTCTGGTACAGGGATTTACAATGTGACACACCTCCCAGAGATGTCACATTCTAAATACCACATACCATGGCGCATCTTTTGCACCACTGCTTCATCAGAAAAGTGATGCAACGCCGGTGTAAAAGACGCACAAGGGTGTTGTAAATCCGCCCCTAACAAACACTTACAAATTCACCCTGACAGTTTCACTAGCAGTGCATTCTTTTTGAATTTACTTTTGTTATTATTTTACATTAAAAATATGAAATGTGACTTTAAAAATAAAATAAATATAAGTATTTATAATAAAAATGTAGGAAATTACTATAAAAAGAAAGAAATATAATAATTAATACATTTTAAAATTATCATTTACAAAACCTTTGAAATTCACTGAAAAAACCATAGGTTTCAGCCACGTTATAGTTAGGAATTAGCATTTAAAAAACCTTAGAAATTCACTGAAAAAACCATAGGTTTCAGCCACGTTATAGTTAGGAATTAGCATTTAAAAAACCTTAGAAATTCACTGAAAAAAACATAGGTTTCACCCATGTTATAGTTAGCTGGACATTTCACTTATACAAAACTTTTGAAATTCCCCCGTTGTAGTTAGTTTAGCTAACTATAACTCGCGCACCCGCAATGCACTGCTGATGACATCACATATTACATCACTCATGACATGGTCAGTTACATCACTCATGACTTCACTGATGACATCTCAAATGACATCATTGATGACATCACTGATGACATCATCTTGGTGAAAGAGTGGCAGACCTCCTCTCACCCTAATATTACCTTTGATACACACATTCAAAAATAGGAACTTAAATTTTCCAAAAAATGGAGATACCAATACCAGTCACAACAACCTATTCAGTAATTCCATCATCTACATCCCCATCCACTCATTCACCAACAGTTCTATATAGTCGCTCATATATGTACTCAATCATCATATGTACTCATACACCTATACATCCTGTTACACATACTAATCCATAGAGTTACTCACACATATACTCACACATGCAAATAAACTATCAAACATCCATTTACTTGCATATACAGCTATACACGCACCACTACACTTACTTCTACAGAAACGTACACATACTTACTCTCTTAAACAATCACTTTTACAAACACATACTTATTTATACAGGAACTCTTCCATTCTCTCACTCTCACATATACTCATATACATCAATACTCAAATATACTAGTTTAAAACATATATAGTTCTCATAAAGATACTATTGAGACAGTCATTCACACCCATACACACACTCATCCACCCATACAGTCCTGCACACATGCTGTGTTCAAAACACATACAAACAGCGAGTCAGTCATTCATGCATCTGTGCGCTAAGTAATACTCCCACCAAACCATACAGACACTCATTCTAATACTCAAAAATCCAACTAATAACCCATATAGACACTCATGTAGCTACTCACCAACCCACTTATACACAAAGTGAGACACTGATACAGATATTTACATATTTAAACATTACTTGCTAATACATGTATTCACTAAGATACACTTAATAAGTCAGTTATACAATTAATTTTACCAAAAAAAACATCCATTTAGACACTTATTTACCCATGTATTATTCCATCGACCTTTAGATATACATATATAAAAAATATTTATTTTTCAGAAAGACACACATTCACTTGAGGATGTCATCTGTGATGTCATTTGAGATGTCATCAGTGATGTCATGAGTGATGTAACTGACCATGTCATGAGTGATGTAATATGTGATATCATCAGCAGTGCATTGCGGGTGCGCGAGTTATAGTTAGTTAAACTAACTATAACAGGGGAATTTCAAAGGTTTTGTATGAGTGAAATGTCCAGCTTCCTATAACATGGGTGAAACCTATGGTTTTTTTCAGTGAATATATATATATATATATATATATATATATATATATATATATCTATTACCACAGGATTTCTTCACAGAAAGGCTTGCACTAGGGAATATTTGAACCAAAGTTTATTCCAGCAAAGTAACGCGTTTCAACAGCAAAAGCTGTCTTGATCACACAATTTGCAATCTGACCAGGAAGTCAATACATAGATGACAGAAACAGACAAAGGACTTTGCTTGTTAACTAGTGTCCAGATTCAGACTTGGCGGCCATCTTATAGTGGCAAGTATATACATGTGGTGTTTTATAAACAAATCATGATCTCTGCATATTTACACAAATATTTACATTTTGGGGTTCATTCATAGACATGTATATTATGTACACAAATTATATATGTACAAAGAAACAATTTGTCGTAGGCTTAACCTGGAGACGTGATATAGTCGACATAGTGTCAATATCACTCCATACCTACGTGAACCCAAACCATGTACTTGGCATAGTGCCCGTCTCCACCTACTTGGTTGGAAACTACTATACAGATTTTGCGATCTAAGGAGCACAACACCCTACATCCTAAATTACACTGTATTAAAGATAAGCCATTAACACATACAATTACTGTCCAGAAATGGCTTCCTGCGTCGGAGAGAAAAAAAGAGAAGTGAAAAAAACCACAAGTGAAAATAAAAATAAAAATTAATTCCTCCTCAATAAAGTGCACACAATCTTATCTGATAAGTAGGACCCTCGGGAGAAAGGAATAGGTTATCAGGATCATTGTTCAGGTAACCTGTCCTTTTCTTCCTACAGTGAAAAAAAGGGGGACTACATAAGTACTTGAAAACTATACACTAAGACAACATGTTTCGCAAAATGATGTACAATATTTACATTTTAAACAGGCAATTGGTAGATCAATAGTCCAAGAGTACTCGAGATCAGATATTATTCTTTTAGATGATAGGCAAGTTCTTCGTCCAAATTATGACCCTTAGGGTATTTGGTCTCGAGATTTATTATCCACTTCGATTCTCGTTTTCGAAGTGCCAGAGTTCTGTTTCCACCTCTCGGACCCATATGAACTTGTTCCAATGCAAAGAAACTTAATAGATTGCAGTTTGAATGATGGAAAAGTTCAAAATGTCTGGCAATTGGATAGTGGGGGTCTTTATTGGTTATCGCCCTCATATGTTCGAGTACTCTTTTTTCGTTGTGAGTGTGGTACTTCCTACATATTTCATTTTACACGGACACATCAGTACATATACACAGTAGGTGGAACTGCATGTTAGAAATTGGTTGATACTTTTTGGAGTTTCCAAACCAGGAATTCTAAATGATTTCACCATATTGCTATTGCGACAGGCTTTGCAGTGCCCACATGGGTAGAAGCCTTTTAAGTCATGGTCACTTTTAGTTTTCTCAGATGTGACATCATTTCGAACAATGATATCTCTTATGCTTCTCCCTTTCCTGTATGTAATTTTGGGCCTGCGTGTCATACTAGGACCGATGATGGGGTCACTGGTTAGCACATCCCATTTGTCTGCTAGAATTTTAGATATTTCAATAGAATTGCTGTTAACGGTGAATATCGCTCTCAAAGTGGTTTCTGACTCTTGGTTAGGAACTTGTGTGTTTTTGTGAGGGTCAAGTAATGAGTTTCTTTCCACATTCTTAACTCGTTCCTTGGCTTTATTGATTACCCAGATCCGGGTAGCCTCGGACTCTGAACCTGTTGATCATAATCTCCATTTCTTCTTCAAAGGCAGATGTGGTACTACCGTTTCTTTTTGCCCTCAGCAGTTCCCCATATGGGATACTCCACTTCAGGGTATCTGGGTGACTGCTGAGGGCATGAAGAAGAGTGTTTCCTGCTGTTGCCTTTCTATATAGGCTAGTTCTGAGGGTGTTCTCTTCAACTGTTATGAGTAGGTCTAAAAACTCAATAGAGGTATTACTGATCTGGTTAGTTAATTTGATGTTGTGATTGTTGGTATTTAGGATGTTAATAAATTCTAATGCCATTGCTTTCCCTCCTGTCCATATAACAAATAAATCATCGATATATCTGAGCCACACCTTCACTTTAGAGAAGTACAAGCTCAAGGTGTGGTCAGATCTAATCTCCTCCTCCCATTTTCCTAGAAAGAGGTTGGCAAAGCTAGGCGCAAAGCACGTGCCCATAGCTGTGCCACGGATTTACTGGAAAAGATTTCCATTAAACATGAAGATATTACTGGTTAGACACAATGACATCATATCTAGTATCATTTTGGTATGATCCAAAAACTGTATGGACCTCTGTTGTAAAAAATGATGACTAGCTTGTATACCCTCTTTGTGGTCTATTATAGTATACAGGGAATTTACATCCATAGTAATTAGCAAGTCATCAGGTTCCCAACGCACATCCTGTAGTTTGCAAATAAAGTCAGTACTGTCTCTCACATATGATGGTAGACTGATTACATATTCTCTCAAAAAGAAATCTACATACTTCAAGACATTCTCTAAGGCGCTCCCAATCGAGGACACAATGGGTACTGGTGGAGAAGTGGGGTTCTTATGTACCTTTGGGAGAAGATACAGTATGGACAAATTTGGATAATCCCGTTTTAAAAAACAGTACTCCTCCCAAGTTAATAAACCTGTTTGCTCCCACTGTTTCAATCTTTCCCATATGTCAAGGACACTGTTGTTGTATACATTTGTATTCACCGGAATATAGAACTGATTGTCATCTAGCTGTC
Source organism: Lissotriton helveticus (assembly GCF_964261635.1). Taxonomy (NCBI): domain Eukaryota; kingdom Metazoa; phylum Chordata; class Amphibia; order Caudata; family Salamandridae; genus Lissotriton; species Lissotriton helveticus. The sequence goes on from NC_136065.1 coordinate 1,916,673,755, forward strand.
TTTGTGCTTCAATCAGATACAGGTCTTTTGGCCAGAGGACAATATTGCCCCCTTTGTCCGCAGGGCGGATGACGATGTCTGTATCATTGGCTAATTCAATCAGGAAGAGTCTTTGTTCATATGATAGATTGTGGCAGACTTTTTTGTTATTCGATTTTCTTTTTAATTTCAAGAGTGCTTGAGTAACAACATCCTGAAAAGTATCTATATTATCATGAGGCAAGTTGGGATAAAAAATGGAGCGTGGTTTAAATCCAGTGTACGGAGTTCGATCAGTGGTCATGCCCAACTCTCTGTTATCATCCAAACTTACAATAGTGTCATCCACAATCATTAGTTCCTGTATATTTTGAATTCCTGATGCATCACCTACAGTGAGGTTGGGGAAGGTACTGGGAATGTTGTCTCTTTCTGTGGTTGTTTCTGCAGAATTTTGTTTATATAGGTAATGCCACTTTTTAAGTTTGACTTTTCTCACAAACCTATATAGGTCAATTCTTGCATCTGCATAGTTAAAAACCTCAGATGGACAAAAGGTAAGTCCAAGACACAAAGTACTTTTTTCAGAAAAAGTTAATTGTCTACTACTCAAATTAATAATAGTTTGATTTACCGTAGTAGGATCCATTATTCTTTGTTCATTGAGCCTCTTGTTCTTGTTCCCACGGACTCTTTTGTGTTCTTCTTTACTTTGTTGTTGTTTTCTGCGTTTCCGCCTTTGTTTGCTCCTCCCCTCCCTCTTCCTCTTCCTCGGCCTCTGCCCCATGTTTTTCCTCTCGTTGGTGGTGATTCGGGGATTGATCCTGGTATTGAACGGCCCTGTCTCAGGACCTTGAACTCGTCTAAAAAATTTGCTCTCCTCGTTGGCATGGGTCTTTCCGAGTTCGAGCTCACAGTTGAGAATGAGAGATCAGCCTCCGATCCACTTACATCCACTGTCAAATTTTCGTTGGGTGTTACACTACCTGCCTGTAGGGATTTATGTGGTGATAGGTCTTCGTAAAGATGGTCATAGTTTGGACTGTATGTTAAAATCCGGCCGGATTCATAATCTAAACAGTCTCTATGTAATTTTCGTTGTTTCCTGTTCTTTATATCCTCCTCATGATGTTCTAATTTTGGTTTTAGGTCTTTCAAAAATTTCTTGACCATACCCTGTTCGGCATTTTTCATCACTTCTTCTTCCAGTGACTTTATTTCTGCCATAATAACCTCACGGTCTTCCCATGCATATTTTATCAGAATGTTCATCATGATTCTCGAGCCGTTTGCAGAATGTTCTTGCCAATCCAAGAGCATTTGTGGATTTAAAGATTCATATGAAGGCATCACATAAATACGTAGACCTCTTGGAACCATCTGTTTATCTACATAGTCCTGTAGAGAGATGGCCTCCCACCATTTTGATGTCTCGGATTTTTTAAGTTTCTCCAATTTCGTAAGTAGTGATGTGTCCACTTGGCTATTATTCCTCTGGATATTGCCTGTGCCGATGCCCAGGGCTCTAGCAAACAATGCTGCTGCCGCTGCACGGCGTTCTGCTTCCATGTTGTTGAATAAAATGTGAGTCCTTGTGTATCAAAGAAAATACACCGGCGTAGTGCTACAATAGATGATATATTCAAGCAATCTTCTTTTCTCAATAAACTGTGGTTCTGTTCCCCCTTCTTTTTAGAAGGTTTCTGTTGCCGTGTACGTTTCCACGTATTCTTTTGATTCGGAAATTTAAAGTTTATTCAGTTGTGCGTGGATTATCACAACTATCCTGTTGTATACCACAGTCTGTGGTTGCTGGCTTATGGTTTTACACGTTGTATATACAGAGTCCGGTAAATGGATCCTCTTTCCAAAATATTGTTCCTGTTTCAACGTGCGCGCTGCACAAAGCGCTATGCCAGGAAGGTTGCGAGTTTAAATAAACCTGTTACCGGAGCCAGCGTTTTCCTACAGTAAGACGGAAGGCAGACGAGCGTGCGCGTCTGCTTCCAAATGTACCCGCTCTCTCCCTCCGTATACTCCCCGGTGAAGGGCAAAAGGAAAACGCTTACCTCTACGGTAAAATTATGCAGGTTTACACCATCCGAATCACTATCAAGTGGAACATCATCCAAAACTTCATGTCGGATACACGGCTGGCCAGTGGACTTCTCCGTTTGTATACACACAAGAAAAGACCCGTTTTCTGAAGTCCGTGTCCCATAGACAGATGGCGAGCTGAAACCGAGCGGGTCACTCGGTAATTAAATTACCACAGGATTTCTTCACAGAAAGGCTCGCACTAGGGAATATTTGAACCAAAGTTTATTCCAGCAAAGTAACGCGTTTCAACAGCAAAAGCTGTCTTGATCACACAATTTGCAATCTGACCAGGAAGTCAATACATAGATGACAGAAACAGACAAAGGACTTTGTTTGTTAACTAGTGTCCAGATTCAGACTTGGCGGCCATCTTATAGTGGCAAGCATATACATGTGGTGTTTTATAAACAAATCATGATCTCTGCATATTTACACAAATATTTACATTTTGGGGTTCATTCATAGACATGTATATTATGTACACAAATTATATATGTACAAAGAAACAATTTGTCGTAGGCTTAACCTGGAGACGTGATATATTCGACATGATATCAATATAAGTTGAAACATTTTCATATAGTCCTCCGCAACTGGATATAATGGGTCTCCCCGGTGGCTTGTTAAGAGTCTTATGTACTTTCGGAAGAAAGTAAATGGTGGGTGTGATGGGGTTGTCCACCATTAAAAATGTTCGCTCTTGTTCTGTTATGAGCCCAGCTTTTTTCCATTCCTCCAGTTTGTCACGTAAATCAAGGATCATATCTTTTATTGGATTCCTTGGAAGGATTTTATAGTTGTTGGTGTCTGCCAGTTGTCTCATGGCTTCATCTATGTAGTCCTGTTTTTCCAGGATTACTATGTTCCCTCCCTTGTCAGCCCGCTTGATCTCGATGGTATTGTTGGCTTTGAGAGATTGTATTGCCAGTCGCTCTTTTTCACTCAGATTTTCGAATTTATCTTGATGGACATTTTGCATGTTTTCCAATTCACCTAGGACAAGATCTTGAAAAATATCTATTTTGTTGCCCGGATATAAAGTAGGGCAGTATTTTGATTTCGCTTTAAATTTGGTTGCAGATCTTTTTCCAATTTCTATGTTCATCTCCTGTAGTATTTGTGTATTGTCTATTGGTGTGGCAGAAATTTCATTTGCTAGTTCATAAGAGGTGCGTAGTTGTGGTATTTCAGATATTTTGTATTGTGCTTGATCGATTGGCACTTCGATAATTTTAGTTCCTTTGTATTGTGGATATTTTTTTAAGTGTTTTTTCAACTTTAGTTTCCTGATATACTTATACAGGTCAATTTTGGTGTCAGTGATGTCATGATGGATTTGCGGGCAGAATGATAATCCTTTGTTTAAGAGATCTGTTTCGCTTTTGGTTAGCGTATATCTTGAGAGGTTTATTACCAAATCTGATGGCTTATTTTTCTTTCCTGATGTTTGTTTCACTTTTTCACTATTGTTCGGTTCCTGAGATTGTAGCCTCCGCTTTGATTGCCTACTTCTCCTTGTTTTGCGGCTTGATTTTTTGATTGGAAGGAGCCCCTTCCTCTTCCCCGTGTTCGGTTGTACCCTCGGCTTGGTGGTTTTGTTTTCGGCGTTTGCTGCTCTTTGTAGAGCAGTTGTAGCTCATCTAAAAAAGTGAGTTTCTGTGCTCCTCTTGTTCTTTTTTCCTCTTCACTCCAATCGGATTCCGTTTCACTAGCCAATTTCTCATTGCTTTTGCCAGTGTTTTGTTTCCATTGTTGTTTATAGGCGTCATATTTCTTCGCGAAGGTCAGAATTGTTCCGAACTCGTAATCGTCCTCGTCTCTCCTAAACTTACCTTGTTTCCTGTTTTGGACTTCTTCTTCATGTTTATCTAGATTTATTTCCATATCTGCCCTCATTTTTTTCACTGTTTCAATATCCTCCTTCAATTCGGTTATATGTTTTTCGGTTTCCGCAATTAACTGGTGTAACTCTTCCACATCTTTACGAGCATATTTGATTATTATTAATAACATGTTTCTGGAGCAATCCATATTATTACGCCCCCATTCCTCTAGCATTTCTGCGTTGGTGTCAGGATGATTCGGTAATGTAAAGATCCTGAGACCTCTTGGAACCATGTTACATTCTACGTATTTTTCGAGGGTGATAATTTCCCAGGACCTCGAAATTTCTTTTCTCAGCAGTTTTTCCAGCTTAATGAAGAGTTGTTTTAGGTTTGTTGCGGTTGTTGCATTTTTTTTGGCTTCTTCGCCCCGTCGAGTTTTGCCTACGCTTCTTTGAAACATTGTTTCTGCTTTTGTTGCTCGTTTCGCATTATGTTCTTCCATTCTGTTGACAAATTGTTTCGGTTACCCGTACTCCTATCACAAAGCCGCTCAGTAATATAAGGTTGTTTGTTTCTTCGAGTTGTAGGGAACAAACGTCTAAGACTTTGTGAAAAATATTTTTATAGCTTTTGGAATCTGCTATAAGATTCCTGTCACAGTTTGCGTTGGTTACTGAGTGAGGTTTAATGTCTCTGATTCGTTCTTTCTGAGACTTCTATCGTCAGGCTCCTGTAGCCACAGTACCTTTTTATTCACCTCGCTGCGCACACATACAACAAGCTTCAGCTGCCTTAGCTTACCAGGGAGACTCCCGGCCGTGTCCGTGTCCTCCGACCCAGCACGTCGGCGCTCAACCAGTTGGTAGCGGGGCGGTGTGTTTATTTTGCTCGTCTGATCCAGCAATCCCGTTATTTGCAATGGCTTCTTCCTCCGGTTTACGCTTTACGGCAGGTTACGCCTCTCGAGCAGCTCCTGCGGCTTTTCCGGGTCTTTTCGTTTTGAGGGTTGCGGTAAATGTGTCAGGTTCTCCCCGGTACGTTCCGTACTTCTCCACAACTTGTCCTGTTGCTGGGGGAACTCTTGTTAGCTGGTGCCACCGTCGAGACCAGGGCAGTGTCCCGTTGAATATTATTTTTATTTATTATAACACTTATAAAGCGCGCTGTTACCAGTCGGTGTCCTGGCGCTGAAGTGATAATCCATAGGGGAAAGCTACAGGACCTAAGAGGAAAAGAGCCATGTTTTTAGATCCCTTCTGAATGCCAGCAGATTATCATTCTGTTTAAGGGAAAGAGGAGGGAATTCCATGCCACCTCTGCTCCCTTAAAGAAACTCCTTCCGCCCCAACGCATCTTCCTGATCCGGGTCGTTTTGACCAGCCCTAGGTTGGCCGACCTAAGTTGTCTCCCTGGTCTGTACCATTGAAAGCGGTCCTGAAAAAACTGGGGACCAAGACCATGTAGAGCCTTGAAGACTATACAGAGGGCCTTGAACAGAATCCGCTTCCGCACCGGGAGCCAGTGCAACTTCTCGAGCTCCTTGGTAACCGAGGAAAATTTGGGCAATCCCCCAATCAGGCGGGCCGCCGCATTCTGTAGGACCTGGAGTTTATTGAGCACCCCCTGTTGTGCCTCAATGAGGAGACCATTACAGTAATCAATGCGCGAAAGTATAAGAGCAGTCACCACCGTCTTTCTACTTCCCTCTGGTAGGAAGGGGAGGATCTTCCTAATAATTTTTAAGATCCAATGTATGGAGGAGCTCAAAGCATTGACTTGGGGTTTGAAGGAGAGTTGATTATCAATAATGACCCCAAGATTCTTCACCTTCGTGGCCGGGCAAGGTGGTGGTCCCATATCAGTGGGCCACCAGCTAGGACCCCACAAACTGGTATTTGACCCAAAGATGAGCACCTCTGTCTTGGAGGAGTTAAGTTTTAAACAGCTTTTAGCCATCCAGGAGCTGACTGCAGACATACAGTCCTGAAACCTGCTTGCAACACCCACCTCTGTCCCAGGGAGCACTGAGACCACAATCTGGGTGTCGTCCGCGTAAGATGTTAGCTCAAATCCAAAGGATCTAATCACCGGGGCAAGGGATGATACATAGATGTTGAATAAAGTGGGGCTTAAGGAGGAGCCCTGCGGGACCCCCCCTGGGAGTTGAAAAGGTGTTGATTCAAACTCCCCCATCGCCACCACTTGTGCCCGGTCTGTTAAAAAGGCTTTCAGGGTATTAAGTGCTTGACCCTGGACCCCGCAGCCCTCCAATCGATCCACCAGCAAAGCATGGTGGACCGTATCGAAGGCTGCCGACAGGTCCAGGAGGATCAGCACTGCCTGGCCACCTTCATCAAGTACCTTCCGGACCTCCTCTGTAGATTTTATGAGAGCGGTCTCGGTACTGTGACCCTCCCTGAACCCATGCTGAGCAGGATCCAGGCCCTTGGATTTACGCAGGAAAGAGCAGAGCTGGGAGTTCATGATTTTCTCAACCATTTTAGCTGGCAGAGGCAACCTGGAAATTGGCCTATAGCTGTTGGGATCTACCATATCAAGGGAGGGTTTTTTAAGAAGTGGGTGAATTGAGGCCCGTTTCCATAGTTTAGGAAACTCTCCTCTCTCGAACATTAGATTGTAAATGCTGGCCAAGTGGTCCGCAATAGGGACTGCTGCTAACTTTGCAATTGCGGTCGGGCAGGGGTCTTCAGGTGAGCCCGATTTAGTGGCCAACAGAAGTTTCAATACCTCATCTGTCCCGACTGGCTCAAAAGTAACAAATTTAGCTCCCGGGTGTCCAGCCGGACTATTCCCGTGGGGCATCTCTAAGAGACTCTGGGCCACCAAAGGTTCCAGAGAAGTAAAGATCAGCTGGACTTTACTCAGAAAGAAACTTGCTAAGGATTCGCAAAGTTCTAAATTAGGCGGCGCAGTCACGGTTTTGGGAGAGGCCAAACTTGCCACTGTCTCAAAAAGTTCTTTGGATGAGTTTTTGGCCTTCTCGATTCGCTCCGAGAAATAGACACTCTTGGCTTTTCTGATGTCATCTTTGTAGGCCCTTTGACCCATTTTCAGTCTCTCTTTGTCAGTCTCCGAATAATGAGCTCGCCAGGTCCGCTCTAGTTTTTTGCATATTACTTTGGCCTCTCTAAGCGCATTGGTATACCAGGGGGCAGAAGGAGCCAACCTGGTGGGTCTACATCTTTTAGGAGGGGCTAATTTAAGACAGGCCTCATTAATCCACTCCGTATAGTTGGCGGTGGCTATATCTACCTCCACCGGCGGGGCCGGGTCGGTGGCCAGGAGCAGCTCCTCCAGAGCAGTCCCGTCGATATTTTTCCACGCCCTACACATCCTACTTGCCTGCCCCTCGCCCTGAGCCGACTTAATCCGCGGGCTTGACATGGAAAACAGCACCACTCGGTGGTCAGTCCAAATGAGAGGTTCCGCCTTCAAGAATGTCAAGTCAGGATTACTAGAAAATATCCCGTCTAGTGTATGGCCGGCCTGATGAGTCGGCTCTACTACCGACTGAAACAGACCCGCCGCAGACATCACATCGACTAAGGCCATAGTGTCGGCTTCAGTGGTATCTTCTAAATAGAAGTTAAAATCACCCAAGATGGTATAAGAGTTGGCACACAAAGCTTCCTCTAGGATACTACCAACTGAATCAAGGAAACGGGCTTTCGACCCAGGGGGTCTATAAAGGAGGCAGCCTTTGAACGTACAATGGTTGGAATATTAGCCTGTGTAGACCCCCATATCGACACGTGCATTCACGGACACCCATTAGACATAAATAGATGTCAGGGACCATGCAAACTGCGCATAATCTTGCAGTCATGTAAAGAGTGTGAGCTGCACCGCTAGGCCAACCCAGGGTATACAGGGTTAGAGAAGGGCTGGATAATTTAGACACACGCACATACACAAATGAAAGGATGTGAGGGAGCCAAGTGGGGATAACAGGGCACTCAGCCAGAGAAACAATGTACTGCATAAAATATGGGAGGCACTGGCAGCGGGTAATAGCGCATCCACGATAAAAATTGCCTTAAGCAAACAGTGGATGTTTAAACTAAACCGCACCGCCAACAATAGCCATCATAGAGTAAACACATTGTGCACTAAACACCGCAAGCCCCTCTAAATATATAAAAAAGATGTAAAAAAGACATAAACGCTATTACAAAGATGAACGGAGAAAAGGCACTTTGTAAAAGAAACAATTTGCAAATTAAGTTTGTTGTATGTTTTTGAATCAAACTACGTGTTCCATAATGCAATGCATGGACCAAGTGTGTATAAATACTGAAAGAGAAAAGGGACAAACTGTCTGAAATCTGCCGTGATCAAGAACGTTTGTTCGAAACGCGTAGGCGACCACAGTTTGGAATAAAAACTTTGAAAAGTTACTGAGTGGAGTGCCATCATCATTTTTTGAAATATTGTGGCTAATATTCAACGGGACACTGCCCTGGTCTCGTCGGTGGCACCAGCTAACAAGAGTTCCCCCTGCGACAGGACAAGTTGTGGAGAAGTATATATATATATATATTCATACAAAAGTGCCCCAAAGCAACGAGGACGCACACAGCCGCTGAAGGAACCATCCGGTTTATTCAAAAGGAAAAAACAAGCGTCTGCATGACATGTAAAAAATCCTCCGGCCTGACGCGTTTCGAGGCTCGTCCCTCTTAATCATAGGCCAATTAGCAATCACTCGCAGATGTCTCTGATTGCATGCTTCATTTAAATACCAACAGTGGGGTTTGCTCAGTGCGTTATTTCCATGCATGCTGGGACTTGTTGTCCATTCAGAGTCCTTTTTATTACCTTTTGTAGGCTCTGTTTCGTAAATGACAAGTATTTCACTGTATTGCCCTCCAGTGGGCCATGGTGCAGAGCTTGTTTATATTTATCCCCTTCTGCGGCGCTGTGTGAGCATAGACATCGTTCCACGCTCCCAGCCTCTCACCAATTTTGTAGATGGTGCAATCCTCCACGGCCAGGCTGCCGTGCAACATATTCATACAAAAGTGCCCCAAAGCAACGAGGACGCACACAGCCGCTGAAGGAACCATCCAGTTTATTCAAAAGGAAAAAACAAGCGTCTGCATGACATGTAAAAAATCCTCCGGCCTGACGCGTTTTGAGGCTCGTCCCTCTTAATCATAGGCCAATTAGCATTCACTCGCAGATGTCTCTGATTGCATGCTTCATTTAAATACCAACAGTGGGGTTTGCTCAGTGCGTTATTTCCATGCATGCTGGGACTTGTTGTCCATTCAGAGTCCTTTTTATTACCTTTTGTAGGCTCTGTTTCGTAAATGACAAGTATTTCACTGTATTGCCCTCCAGTGGGCCATGGTGCAGAGCTTGTTTATATTTATCCCCTTCTGCGGCGCTGTGTGAGCATAGACATCGTTCCACGCTCCCAGCCTCTCACCAATTTTGTAGATGGTGCAATCCTCCACGGCCGGGCTGCCGTGCAACATATTCATACAAAAGTGCCCCAAAGCAACGAGGACGCACACAGCCGCTGAAGGAACCATCCGGTTTATTCAAAAGGAAAAAACAAGCGTCTGCATGACATGTAAAAAATCCTCCGGCCTGACGCGTTTCGAGGCTCGTCCCTCTTAATCATAGGCCAATTAGCATTCACTCGCAGATGTCTCTGATTGCATGCTTCATTTAAATATCAACAGTGGGGTTTGCTCAGTGCGTTATTTCCATGCATGCTGGGACTTGTTGTCCATTCAGAGTCCTTTTTATTACCTTTTGTAGGCTCTGTTTCGTAAATGACAAGTATTTCACTGTATTGCCCTCCAGTGGGCCATGGTGCAGAGCATGTTTATATTTATCCCCTTCTGCGGCGCTGTGTGAGCATAGACATCGTTCCACGCTCCCAGCCTCTCACCAATTTTGTAGATGGTGCAATCCTCCACGGCCGGGCTGCCGTGCAACATATTCATACAAAAGTGCCCAAAGCAACGAGGACGCACACAGCCGCTGAAGGAACCATCCGGTTTATTCAAAAGGAAAAAACAAGCGTCTGCATGACATGTAAAAAATCCTCCGGCCTGACGCGTTTCGAGGCTCGTCCCTCCTAATCATAGGCCAATTAGCATTCACTCGCAGATGTCTCTGATTGCATGCTTCATTTAAATACCAACAGTGGGGTTTGCTCAGTGCGTTATTTCCATGCATGCTGGGACTTGTTGTCCATTCAGAGTCCTTTTTATTACCTTTTGTAGGCTCTGTTTCGTAAATGACAAGTATTTCACTGTATTGCCCTCCAGTGGGCCATGGTGCAGAGCTTGTTTATATTTATCCCCTTTAGCGGCGCTGTGTGAGCATAGACATCGTTCCACGCTCCCAGCCTCTCACCAATTTTGTAGATGGTGCAATCCTCCACGGCCGGGCTGCCGTGCAACATATTCATACAAAAGTGCCCCAAAGCAACGAGGACGCACACAGCCTCTGAAGGAACCATCCGGTTTATTCAAAAGGAAAAAACAAGCGTCTGCATGACATGTAAAAAATCCTCCGGCCTGACGCGTTTCGAGGCTCGTCCCTCTTAATCATAGGCCAATTAGCATTCACTCGCAGATGTCTCTGATTGCATGCTTCATTTAAATACCAACAGTGGGGTTTGCTCAGTGCGTTATTTCCATGCATGCTGGGACTTGTTGTCCATTCAGAGTCCTTTTTATTACCTTTTGTAGGCTCTGTTTCGTAAATGACAAGTATTTCACTGTATTGCCCTCCAGTGGGCCATGGTGCAGAGCTTGTTTATATTTATCCCCTTCTGCGGCGCTGTGTGAGCATAGACATCGTTCCACGCTCCCAGCCTCTCACCAATTTTGTAGATGGTGCAATCCTCCACGGCCAGGCTGCCGTGCAACATATTCATACAAAAGTGTCCCAAAGCAACAGAGGCAGAGGCAGTTTGTTCAATTTGGGAGCAGAAGGGAGAGCGGCAGCGAGGCTTAACTACCGGACGGTGAGAGCACCGTGGTGTGACCTCTCGTTGCTTTTGGGAAAACTTGGTATGCAGAATTCTACACGGCTGCCCACGTCGTGGAGAGGAGCACCGCTTCGCGAAGAAGACTGTGGAATGGAACGTTTTCCATACCAGACGGCACGGCGCTCTAGTGCACAATTTCGCCCTTCCTTTGATGCTCCGCTTCCTACTAAAGGTGGACAATGAACTGTTAATTATGGCATAAACTGCAAACCTACTAAAGGACATTAATACATCAAAAACCCCCCCAGGACTACAACTTCCAGCATACTATCGTGCTGATGAATTTTGCCACGCCCACTGAGGGCAGTACTAAATAAAGGCTATGGAAAATGGAGGTTTGATTTGTGCATTTATGTCAGCCCATGATGAAGAGGCGTATTGGCCTCGAAACGCGTCGGCAGAGGCAGTTTGTTCAATTTGGGAGCAGAAGGGAGAGCGGCAGCGAGGCTTAACTACCGGACGGTGAGAGCACCGTGGTGTGACCTCTCGTTGCTTTTGGGCAAACTTGGTATATATATATATATATATATATATATATATATATATATATATATTCACTGAAAAAGCCATAGGTTTCACACCAGTTATAGTTAGGTGGAAATTTTACTCGCATAAAACCATTGAAATTCCCACGTTATAGTTAGTTGGACTCACTATAACCTGCGCGTGCAATGCACTGCTGATGACGTCACATATTACATCACTCATGACATGGTCAGTGACATCACTCATGACATCACTGATGACATCTCAAATGACAACACTGATGACAACATCCTTGTGACAAAGTGGCAGACCTCCTATAGCATAAAATAACCTTTGACACACACATTCAAAAATAGAAACTAACATTTTCTTAAAAAAGGAGAAACCAATACCAATTACAACAACTTATTAGGTAATTCCAACATCTACATACACATCCACTCATTCACCAACAGTTCTATATAGTCACTCATGCATGTACTTACTCATCATATGTACTCATACACCTATACATCCTGTTACACACTAATACTCATCCATATAGTTACTCACACACAAATTCACACATGCAAATAAACTATCAAAAAACCATTTACTTGATAATACTGCTATATACACACCACTACACATACTTCTACAGAAACGGAAACATATTTACTCTCTTAAACAATCAATTATAAAAACATATACTCACTAACCCACCCATACACACAATCATCCACCCATACAGTCTTGCACACATGCTGTCTTCAAAATACATACAAATAGTGAGTCACTCATTCATGCATCTGTGCTCTAAGTAATATCCCCCACCGAACCATACAGACACTGATACTGATACTCAAAAAAACAGCTAATAACCCATATTCCAACTCATGTAGCTACTCACCAACCCATGCAGCCACTTATACACAAAGTGAGACACAGATACAGATATTTAAATATTTAAACATTACTCGCTAATATATGTATTCACTAAGATACGTTTAATAAGTCAGTTAACCAATCAATTTTACACACAAAAAACATCCATTTAGACATTTCCTTACCCATTTATTCTTCCATCAACCTTTAGATATAATTATATAAAAAATATTTATTTTTCAGAAAGATACACATTCACTGGATGATGTCATCAGTGATGTCATTTGAGATGTCATCAGTGATGTCATGAGTGATGTCACTGACCATGTCATGAGTGATGTAATATGTGACGTCATCAGCAGTGCATTGCACGCGCAAGTTATAGTGAGTCCAACTAACTATAACGTGGGAATTTCAATGGTTTTATGAGAGTAAAATTTCCATCTAACTATAACTGGTGTGAAACCTATGTTTTTTTCAGTGAATTTAATAGGTTTTTTAAATGCTAATTCCTAACTATAACTGGTGTGAAACCTATGTTTTTTTCAGTGAATATATATATATATACATATATATATATATATATAAAATTTCTATGGCAAAATGAAACCCCTCATTTTATTCCTTTTCAAATTAAATGTATTAAGTGTTATCACTTTATTCCAATCAAGATAACTTCAGGTGTGCCATACTTTTGTCATAAGTAAGACTGTTAGCGTTCTAGTTGTTCTTTAGAACACTCTGGGGCATTCTGTCATTGGGCTATAGTTGGGCTACATCTGGCTGATATTTGGGCTACACTTGGGCTCTTTTGTCTCTGGTGGCCATCTTGGGAGACTGCATATCAGAATTTTTTTAATGAAATATAAGAGGATTTGAGAAGTCACTCAAAATGTGCCCTAATTTTTTTTTCTTCATCACTAATCATAATTTCTATGGCAAAATGAACCCCCTCATTTTGTTCCTTTGCAAATTAAATGTTTTAAGTGTTAACACTTTATTCCAATCAAGATGACTTCAGGTGTGCCATACTTTTGTCATAAGGAAGACTGTTAGTGCTCTAGTTGTTCTTTAGAACACTCTGGGACATTCTGTCATTGGGCTATAGTTGGGCTACATCTGGCTGATATTTGGGCTACATTTGGTGTTTTTTGTCTCTGGTGGCCATCTTTGGGCTACATTGGGCTACATTTGGGCTCTAACATATATATAGCCCAATGTAGCCCAATATATATTTTTTCAAAGTTAATTTTCGTAAAAACCACTGGAGCATATATCTTGAGACATAGCAAAGGCACATTGGGGTACCAGTCCCTACAATTTTGCCAAGTTTGGTGGAAATCCATTCAGCCGTTCGGGCTAAAAGTGAGTCCAACCGCCCTATGGAAATTGCCATGGGGAAAACACGTTTTGGGACCCCCCTTTTATCTCGGCCCCCGCTTGACGGATCCCCCCGAAACTTTCAGGGAAGGAGCGGAGCGCAGCGAGGCGAAGTTAAGGAAAATTACAGGCAGATCCCACATTCGGCGCCAAAGTTATTCCCAATAGAATGTTGCGGATTTCCTATGGAAAACAATCCTAACTATAACTACCTACTGGCGACCGCCAGTAGGTAATATGCATATATGTATATATATATATATATATATATATATATATATATATATATATATATATATATCTGCTGCCAAATTCTTCTCACCGGAAAATAACTGAGCCACACTGGACCACAGGGAACGTAGCACCTTTATTAAACAAAACGGAGATGAGCGGCATGACGCGTTTCAGCGTTAAATGCTTTCTTCTGATGCCTTCTTGGTTGTAATGCTCATGGTCCACTGATTTATGTAGAGCGCCTCCCATACGATTGGTGGGGGCACTCTGTCCAGCACGGAGAGGAGGTTTTGCCGAACTCGATGCTCTGAGTTCTTGCTGCAGACACAAACTCGTAAGTACAGACCCAAGTGGGCGAGGTCTGCAGCTTCACTCAATCCACCTGGAGCCAAGATGTAAAAGGGTGCCCATTCTTCGATCCATCGTCCCGCCGCTTTTTTACCACCGCATTCACGGAGGTAAGACCAAATCTTGGAATTTAATTTAAAAATAAGTGAGATAGCACGACATTGCACTAGTCACTTTGTTTTCATTCTTAGGCCATGGACTTGTGAAGGCCATGTTTTTTTTTACAAACACTGTAACTGTGAAGGTGCAGAATATTGAATAGAAAATATTGTATCAAAACAAAACAAATTTCAACAAAGTAAGTAAATATAAGCAACCATAACTGTATGTATATATATATATATATATGAAACCACATGTGCAAAGTTACAACTGCCGCGTCTCCAAATCAAATGGCGCGTCTTCCAAACGGGCTTACTGGGCAAAGTCCGTAATTCATTTTCAACACTCCTTTACCAAAGTATAGGCTGACGACGCCATGTCTTGCATCATAAGGAATTTTATTTTAGACGGCTGCTGGACGCGTTTCGCCTGACCTGCAGGCTTGTTCACCAACAATGTGGCGAACTTTATTCACATTTTTGGTGAACAAGCCTGCAGGTCAGGCTAAACGCGTCCAGCAGCCGTCTAAAATAAAATTCCTTATGATGCAAGCCAATACTTTGGTAAAGGAGTGTTGAGAAAAAAATATATATATACCCTGTACCTTCACAATACACATTTCTTCAAGGTACATAGATGTAGAATTAAGAGTACTAAATCTATAATTCCCTATGTGCATTTCCATCAGCAATATGTTGTCAGTAATATTATGGAATTACGTTATTTCCTACTCTATATTCCAGACTATAGCCAAATGTAGCTCCACTGTATGACCTATGAATTGTTTCATCTGTTGTTTTGGGTGAAATTGGTGCACCCATTCAATTTGATATTAACATTTTGACAGTTATTAACTAGGGGAAAAATGGCTGACATTGCATATTGATTTTCCCAATAAAGGCTCTTTATGTTTCAAATGCTAAACTGCATGACAATTTTGCTATTTAGTGAAGAAAAAGGAGACATTATGATGCAAGTGTCACGTCCACAGGCTCCTCATTTTTGCTGGAAAACCACTTTTGAAACGCTTTCAATTTTGGGGAGTTAGATAATTGAGTCACAAGGAGCAAAGTGTTTTTTATAGTTTTTTATAGTATGTTCACCCTACATAAATTTGAACCAGAAGAAACAGGAATATTTTCTTGCCATTCACAGTAGATTGTTGCATGATATAATTGCCAAAAACATGACAGAAAGTAAAGTACACTTGTTCCATTATATGCAGATTTGCGCTGTAAAAAGTTACCATCTTTTTTGAGAGGTGTTCTCCAAAATGTTTCCCTGTTTTTGCTGGTTGTAGAACTCTGCGCAGTTTACCCTTGCTAACCAGAAATAATGTACCTGTGTTGGGAGTCCAGCTATGCCTGCTGACTGTCTGCTGCGGACAGACTTGAAGAAAACTATCTGGAGCGAAGCAGAGCTCAGGTCACATGATGAAATGTTGAGACTGCCCAAGCTCATGCCCACATGGTCCATTGCAGCCTGTCATGTCAGTCAGAAGTACTTGGAGCCTGAAACAGTGGCCCAGGTGCCTATCAAAAGGAGATGGAGGATAGGGTGTGGTAATCCAGCTCCGAAGATTCCCACAATCTTGAAGGAATGCAAACCAGAGGGGAAGAATCCAGTACCTACTGCAGAGGATGTGCCTGCCTTGGGAGACCTGACTGAGCTGACCAGATGGCAAACTACAGGAGGGCCATCCCAGGCAGATTTCTGCAAGGTGCAAAGACAGTGCTCCATTCTCCAGGGTCTTAGGTGACATGCAGAAGCCCAGAAAAACGAGGAGACTTCTGTTGAACACCTACTCTATTAGTACAATAGTACAACAGTGGACTCCATTCAGTCACCAACACTGATGGACACCCCATACCCAGAGCTGATAAACTCATTGATAGATTAGGGGCTGCTAGAACCTTTGACTTGCAGTCTGGGTTTTGGCAGGTTCCACTAACCTTGCCCGGGATGGATGAATTTAGAGCCACCTATGTGGATGACACTGCAGTCTTCAGCTCCAGCTGGAAACACCACCTGGCTCACCTCAAGGAAGTGCTTCAGGTCCTGAAGGAGGCAAGCCTGACTATCAACGCCAGCAGGTGCCAGATAGGGCAGGGGTTCCTGGTGTACCTGGGCCACCAAGTTGGCAGAGGACATGTACAGCCTCTCCAGCCTAAGATTCAAACCATCCTGGCCAGGGAGCATCCCAAAACAGAGACCCTAGTCAGAGCATTTCCGTGTCTCACTTTGTATTCAAAGAGATTTGTGAGGAGGAAGGAACCACTGTTGTGCCCTCTGACTGAGCTGACTTCCAAAAAGCAGGCCAGGAATGCAATCTCAACAGAGGTGTGTCAAAAAGGATTTGAAGCCCTGAAGAAGGTTATATGCATAGCACCTTTACTCACGGCACCTGCTTTCAACAAAAATCAGCTGCGCACATAGAGGCTTCAGAGCATGGTATTGGGGCTGTTCTCTTACAACTGAATGAGGAGGGCCTAGAACAACCTGTAGCCTTTATCAGCAGGAGGCTACTACCCAGGGAGTAAAGATGGAGTGCAACCGGAAGAGAAATATTTGCAATGGTCTGGGCATTGTAAAAATGGACACCATACCTGTCTGTTTTGGGGCTTATTTCTGAGTTCAGACATATCAAAGGCATCTTAAGGGGCTGATGCAAATGCAGGGTGAAAATCCTAAAATGTTGAGGTGGTCCATCTCCCTACAGGGTATGGACTTCACAGTAGAACATGGCCTTGGGTCTGACCATGCCAATATTGATGTTCCTTTCAGGTTTTTTTCCACCTTATTGATTAAAACGCCCATGGGGTGGGTGTTATCTATGCCTTTTACTCGGGGACGACCTTTATAGGAAATGTTAATCTTTTGTGTTGTGTGCCCCCATATTTTTGCCCTATATATTTTCACTGGCTGTAGAACTCTGTGTACTTTACTCCGGCAAACCAGAAACCATTTTTCCCACAATGAGAGAAATGGTTAATCTCTTCCTCAAGACAGGCACAGTGCCCCTCTCCTGGAAATATGCAATGGTCAGAGCTGACCTTAAGAAGCCCAACCTAGACCCCGATTGTTTAGGCAACTGCTGCCCAATTTCACTACTCCCAGTTCTTAGCAAAGTGACAGAAAAACATTTCAACAAATGTCTGTAAGATTTCCTGGAAGCAAACGCCATTCTTCACCACACGCAAATGGGCATCCCGCCCAAAAACAGAACTGGAGCTGGTGTTCTGGCTGTGGCTGAGGAGGCAAAAAGGAGACTAGCTTGAGGGGCCATGGTTGCCATCATACTCCTGGACCCCTTTTAATATCGTAGGCCACTCCATTCTCAAAGATAGGGTTGGCAAGGCCGTAGTCACAGGAAAAGTTCCTTTTTGAGGGAACAAACATTTCTGGCCTTTGACAAGGACTGTTCACTGGAAAATATACTGGTTACTTGTGAGGTCCCGCAAGGGTCCTTACTTAATCCTACACTCTTTAATATATACCTGCAACCACTGGAGAAATGTATAGCTACTTACGGGATCTCTATAGTCTCCTATGCGACAATACCCAGCTGGTCTTCTCTCTTGCTCTAACCTCGTATACCTCTCTATCCACACGTGGACCTTGCTAGTGCAGGTTGCCAGCTGGATGAACAAGTATTTCCTTAAACTCAATGGAGCTAAAAGAGAACTAATGATTCTGGGAAACAACTCTGCCACTTAACAAATCCTAGACAGGCCTACTAGCTTTGGCTATCCCCCAGTCTCTAAGACAGTTATAAAAAGTGTAAGGATGTGGCTTGAAAACATCCTAACGATGGAAGCCTAGGCCAGCAAAGTTTCAGCTGGGTGCTTTGGAATGTTAAGGATTCTGCACAAGATCCTGCCCCTGCTATCACAGAACTCTAGACGGTTGTGGTACAGGTCCTTGTTCTCTTGCGTTCAGACTGTGGCAACTCACTGTACCTAGGGTCTCCTAAGGAAGTGACACGTGTACTACACGCATGCATCCCAAGATCACAATTAGTTAGGCTGGGCTTGAGAGACCTTCATTGGCTCTCCATCTCAGAAGGAATAGAATTTAAGTCACTGTACATTTTCCACTGTGCTCTGCAGGGACAAGACCTACCTATTCTACACCAATTTACTCACCCGTACACCTCCAACAGATCTCTTTGATCCTCAAATCTCTATCTAGCTACAGTTCCCAGTGTTAAAGGAGCCAGAAGCGGAGGATGACCTTTGAGCCTAAATGCAGCCAAGCTCTGGAACTCTCTCCCCCTAGCTATTCGGGCAACAGATACAGAACCACGCTTTTGAGAAACTCTTCAAATTGTCATCTTTCCTAATTGCTACCCATTCTTAAAGAGTTACTCTCTGAACCAGCGCTGGGATGCCTTCGGGTCGCCATGCGTTCTACAAATTATATAGTATAGTAGTAAAGGGCCTACACTTTCCATACATTTGCCCTTTGAACATGGTTCAATTGTCATGATCCCAATTGGTATATTTAAGTTACCTATAAGCCAAGGGTATATGGTACATGATGTAAGCAGGGCCTTTAGGTTAAATGCCACTAGTTGAGAGTAGCACTTATTGGGCCATCCACTACAGTGGAAGTATGAAAATGGCTTCAGGCCTACCATTGTAGCCTGACTGGAGAAGTTTAAAAACTGAAATGTAACCGCTCGTACTAAACCCTTTTGACATTTCTAAACTTTCCTTTTAAATATCAACAAGCCACCACTAAGTAGGCTTTAAAACCTATAAGGAATGGTGTATGGTATTTAAAAGTAGGGCAAGTAGAAAGGTAATATTAAACTTGTTGTAAAAAATTGGGCTATTAGCTGAGAGGGGTCTAAATCCCATTCAAATAATAAACAAAATCCTTGTTAGGGTGAACCACAAAAGTCACTTAGTGACAGAGATGAGCTACCTGTAATCCACACCCAGCGCCTTGAGACACTAACGGGTGAGTAACCCACTTTAAAGGTCCATGATTGATTGTGTTCTGGTGTGGCACCCATCGGGTCGGCTTGTGGAAGGGCTATCACTGGACTGGACCAAGAGCTGTTGGAGTACTTAATCCCCTCGAACGCCACTATTTTGAAAACCCATCCTTAATACTGGTGCTGCTCGCCTTGTCTGACAGCCTGTAATTGTTGTTTTTGACAGGCATGATGTCCCCACTCCGGCAATGTCATGGGTACACCAAGTGGCGAGCCCGATGGTAAGTGAGAAAAGTGAGGCAAACTGCCCAAGCAAGTTGCAGTAGTCCTCTGCTGCTCTGGGGTCAGGGTAGGAGGGAGGGCACCTCCTTCCACTGACCCATATTTCTCCTTGGAAGACAGGATGTTAGGGAGGGACTTGCTCTCCTCCTGTACATCTTTATCTGTCACCAGGAGATTGATTACTTCAGGCCTCTCAAAGTGGGGTTTGAGGCAGTTGACAGTTGACTCTTAAGCGTTTCCTGAATGTCTTGAGGTTCACCAACTAAGCAAACTCCCCTTCTGGTCTTTCACCTCATGGGGCCTGGCAAACCGGTCCTTTAAGGCCCTGGGCTCAACAAGCTCCATGACCCACACCTTTTGGGCAGGTTGGTAGTGCACCAGATCGGCCTTCTGGTTGTACCAGCACTTCATCACTTCCCGGCTGGACTCCAGGTTCTCAGTTGTTTCTTTCCAGAAGTGCTTAATATGAGACCTGTGTATCAACATATAACTCACTACATCCTGAAGCAGTTTCTTGGGAGTTTGCTCCCACCCTGCTTGACAAGACTAAGAGGTCCATGCACAGAATGGCCAAACAGAAGTTCAAAGGGACTGAACCCCATTCCAATCTGAGGCACCGCCCTTTAAGCAAAAAGAAGTCATGGCAAGAAAACATTCCGCCTAGGCTTCATGGGTTCTGGTACGCCCATACACTTGTGCTTCAAAGTTTTGTTGAACCTATCAACGGGCCTATTGATCTTAGGGTAGTAAGGTGTGGAGAACTTGTAGGGTTTAAGCTGTATTCTCTCTTTCTTTCCTTCCTACCCTCTTGGTTGTATTCCCTCCTCCCCCCCGGTTCAGAATGTTCCTGTGGCTTGCTTTAGAACGTTGCCTGTTGGTAACGCATACGAAGAGTGAATGACTGATAATAAATACGCATCTCTTTAACTGCTGCCTTACGCGTCTTCTTTACATCACTGGTGACGAACAGGCGTAGGAGGCCTTGCAGTCATCTCCCCTTTCAGTGCTCTCTCCAGTGTGCCTTTGTGAGGAGTGAACTACACTGCTGTGAAGGGACGTGAAGGGCACAATCTGTCCAGTGTCCGTGTGCTCTGTGGACATTGTTGGGTACACAGCCACCCCATGCCTCAAGCAAGCCATTGTGGAATTCAAGTGTCACAGAATCACAGTGAGTCCAGGGTCAAAGGTCGGGAATTTATGGCCCGCAGCCTTCGGTGACAGGCAGCGCTGCAATACTTTTACCACAGCTGAAATGTGGTCTGGCGGAAGCGGGAGTGTCGCAAGGAGCCTGTGCTGTCAGGCAGTCTCCGCAGTGACCATTGATGAGCGGTGTCCAAAAGTCTGGATAAGTGCCTGAGAAGCCCGAATCCCAGCTGCAGCTGCGACGGGTGGTACCTGAGGCTTGATCGGATTTCCTCACAGATGACTGGTTGTGCTGTTGCCAATCTTGATGTGAGCATGGTGAGCAGGACTTCCTTGTGGTGAAGTTGTCACCCTGAGGTAAACCTGCCCCTTCTCCGATGTCGTTGGCAGTCATCGTAGCGGAAAGGGAGAGTGGTGCTCGCAGTGAATCTTCTCCTTCATCCTGTCAGCGGAGCATTTCCTCACCGGACCAGCAAGTACACTCCTAAACCTGCGCATGCTGAGGAACTGCCTTCTCCTCATTTCTTTCCTCTAAGATAAAGAGTAGCCTCAAGTTAGTTTCCTGTCAGCAGAGAAATGTGCTGTCCCAGGAACAGACGAGGAGCCCGTAAGCAAGGTACTGTGTTTCATTATCCTCCTGGGGGTGGGGGTCATCCTGCTACACCTGGTAGGAGTACGCTTTGCTGTCTACCCAGTGGGGGACCTACATTATCAGTTTCACTGGTGGCAATGTTTGTGTGCCCACGATACACGCGGCGACACACACACCTTGGAATTCATCTACCACACATCGGAACCCTGCCTAAGTTGTCTGTGCTTAATTAGACGCTGTGCTTATACGCGCTCTGCGGTGCGGCACACCCACCTCTAAGATATCACTAATTTGCAGCCGGTAAAGTACGGACTCCAGGAGGACCCCTCTGTGATTTAGGTTAAAAAGTACTCTGCCTCCCTCATCCTCCTGCACTCCTTAATTTATCCCCGGTAGTTCATTTTACTGAGGTACCCTCTGCTAAGCACCTGCAATGGCAGTACCAGCAGCGAGCCAACCTCCTGCTTTCCTCAATGAGATTGGCGAACTTGAAATTCACTGGAAGGACTGGGTAAAGCTATTTGAGCCCTATCTGATTGCCATGGGGGGTGAGCGTTTTTCTTCTGTTCGGAAACAACACATGCTGTTGCACAATCTAGGTGTCCAAGGCAGAAAGATTTATGAGACATTACCGGAACTTCAGGGAGAAGAAGAGGATGATGAGAAAGACGTATTCAGTGTCACATTGGTAAAATTAGAATTACATTTTGGGGACAAAGTGAATGTAGTACTAGAGAGGTACAAGTTTTTCAATCGTATTCAAGGGAAGCAAGAATCGGTCACAAACTACGAGGTCTTGCTATGTTGAGCGAGTTCGGTGAACTAAATGATTAACTGATCAGGGACCAATTGGTGAGATGCACAAATAATAGTCTCATACAAGAAAAACTGTTGGCTAAAAATCTTACTCTGAAGGAGGCAATTAGCATAGCCAGGTCTATAGAACATACAGCTAAGTGCGTCAAAGAGATGAGAACCCCTAGTGAAGTTGTTGCCAGCATCCAGTACCATAGTGATTCCCAGAGTAATGATAAGGAGAGCAAAGTACTGAAAGTCATAACAAAGGAACAAATCGTAACCAGACAAAATAGAGTAACCAACGGCCTAAAATGTTTTAGATATGGCAGTAACAACCATCTAGAAAACAGTCCCTTTTGTTCAGCACGTAATGTTACATGTAAGAAATGTAATAGAAGAGGCCACTTTGCAAGAGTGTGAAAGGAGGATGGGGAGACTAAGCAAGTGAAAGCTATCTACAGCGGGTGTGACCAAGTACCAAAATATGTTTTTCAAGTGAAAGATAGAGAGGGAGAGGATACCCCCACATTTCCTAAGTGAACTGTATACCTAGACAGTAGACCCATAGTTATGTTTGCTCACCATTCACATTGATTAACCAGGTGGAGTTCAACAATTCCTTTGATATATTCAAACTGGACATGTCAAAACCAGACATATCACCAAAAGGGTACACTAAGGAATCAATAACTTTGGTCAGAATGGAAAAATGACTATAGATTTCAAAGGCAGGTCCACCTACGGGAAAGTGTATCTCGCAAAAGAAGGATCCAACCTGTTAGGATGGCGCCAACAGAAGGAGCTAGGGATAATACTGGATCCCAACAATAAGGAACAAGTTCTCCTTGTTGCGCGGGATGAAGGAGCAAATGAGATCTGCAAAGATTACCCGAGTGTATTTTCTGACAAACTGGGGTTACTAAAGGATTTCCAGCACAAGATTAAGGTGAAACAAAGTGCTAAGCCAGTGGTGCATAAACCCCGTCCAGTTCCCCTTATGCTGAGGGAGCCGCTAAAAAAGGAGTTGAACAAACTATGCGAACTGGGAGTAATACAAACCATAGAACCTTCAGAATGGCTGGCTCCGATTGTCCTAGTGACCAAAGCCATTGGTGAAGGGATCCGTTTGTGTGTGGTTCTGCGCAGCCTTAACAACAACATATGGGTTGAGAGGTTTCCCCTTCCACACATTAACGAGATGCTTAGCAATATGGGCGATGCTAAGATATTTTCTGTGATCGACTTATCCATGGCGTACCATCAAGTGAAGTTACATCCACAGTCCAGACCCCTCACTTCATTCACCACTCCTTTCGGGGCTTACATGTTCAGGAGAATGCTGTTTGGCCTAGCATCAGCCGCGGCAGTGTTTCAAAACATAATGCACAAAATCTTAAGTGGCATAGAAAAAACGTTTTGCTTCCAAGATGACATCTTAGTATATGGTACCCCCGTAGAAGAACATGATCATTCCTTGCGAACAGTGTTCAGGAAATTGATGGAATCTTGGTTGACTCTGAAACAGAACAAGTGTAAAATTAAAGACAGTTCTGTAGACTACCTGGGACACAGCATATCTCAAGGACGGTTCAAACTTAAGTACAGCCTTATTCAATCAGTTAAGGATGCCTCCTATCCAAAAAACAAAGAAGAACTTAAATCCTTCCTGGGGTTAATTGAATATATGGCCAAGTATGTCAAAAGATTTTCGGAAAAAGTGTGAATGTCTGTGTGATCTCTTAAGGAAAGACAACGATGTTGTTTGGGAAACAAAACACAGCATCACAGTAGACAATATAAAATATGAAATAACGAGGTCACCTGCCTTGGGGTCATTTGACCCCATAAAAAAACATACCTAACCACTGATGCATCCAATAAAGGACTGGGAGCCACTTTATCGCAAAAAGGAGAACAGGTTGAGACCATTATTGCTTATGCTTCAGGGTGCCTAACTTCTGCCGAACGCAATTACTCTGTGGTGGAAAGAGAGGCCCCAGCAGTCTTCTGGGCGGTACTACACTTCAAATTCTACCTTTGGGGCATAAAATTCACCATCCTAACCGACCACAAACCGCTCACATTTATGTTTTCAGCCAACAAAACCAATTGCGGATCTCCCCGCATATCCAAGTGGAGATTAGGTCTGGAAGGCTATTGTTTCACAATTGAGTATTTAGCTGGGGGTGACAACGTAATTGCAGATTTCCTCTCTAGATCACCACTAAAAGGGGAAGTGCAAGATGTACCCCTGTATATGCCTGTCTTTGCGATACAACTACAACCCATAACAGAACACGAATGGAATGAAGAGATGGGCAACAACATAACGTTAGGTTTGCTCAAAGAATTACTCATCAAAGGCTGGCCTGAGAAGCACAAAGATGTGAGAGAAGAGCTGCAAAGCTTCTGGGAGGTCAGACATGAAATATCCATGATTGATGGGAGGATATACAGGAATGACATGGCCATACCGCCTACCGGTTTGAGAGACAAAATCATAGACTTACCTCATGAAGGGCATTTGGGCAGGAGTCTGACAAAGAACAGAGTGAGGAACAGTTTTTGGTTCCCCAACATGGACTCTTGGGTAGAGTAAAAAGTAAAAGAGTGCACGAGCTGTGCAAAAAGCGACAAGACTAAGATTGTGCATAAAGTACCATTATCCCCAGTCGAAGTACCTAGTGTGCCATGGAACAAATTAGCAATGGACATAATTGGTCCTATGGAAAACATAGGAGCGCAGCAGAGATTCATGATGGTACTCATCAACTACACCTCCCATTGGATAAGATATAAGTTTGTAACACACACCCCTGCAAAAATCCTCATTGAATTTTTGAGTGACTTATTCAGCTGTGAAGGAATTTCCCAAACTTTAGTCACAGACAATGGGGTACAATTCGTGTCTGGGGAGATGAAAGAATTCCTAAGTAATTTGGGGTTCACACATGCAAAAACTGCACTGTATTGTCCCAAGGCTAATGGCCTTGTAGACAGGATGAACCGCATGACTAAAGACAACATCCAATTAGCCCTGGTTAATGGTCATGATGTAGACAAGTCCCTACGTGAGTGCATGTGGTCTTACCACACCTCCCCCAACCTAATAACAAGAATCTCCCCTTTTGTATCCCTCAAGGGTAGAGAGCCTTGCACCAAGATAAACCCCATGTGGTTGGGCGGAGGGAAGCCAGTTTACACTAATGCACCCCAAATCCGTGAAAGAAAGAATAGAGACCAACTCAAGTACAAATGATGGTATGACTCTAAACATGGTGTCAAGAAACAGGATTGGAAGGTTGGCGATTCTTTAAGAGTCAAGATACTCACCTGAGAAAAGATGAACCACAGCAAGTTTTACCCTACCCACCAATTGACTAAGGTTAAGAAAAATGTGGTCCATCTTGATAATGGCCAAGTCTGGAGTGGGGATAATATTGTAAAAGCTAAAGTCAATTAAGCATAACTTGCCTGTCTGACACATGTACAGTTTTCTCAGCCTTATTGTACCTCCCTTCCTGTCCCTGTTTTAGCCTCCTCCTCCTTCTTCACCTTCCTTCTCTCTCATTCTCTCTCTTTTCCGTGCTCATGCTTTTCCTCCTCCCTTCCCTGCGTAGGGAGATGTGTTGTATTCCCTCTTTCTTTCCTTCCTACCCACTTGGTACATTCCCTCCTCCCCTCCGGTTTAGAACGTTCCTGGAGTTTGCTTTAGAACGTTGCCTGTGGGCAACGCATACGGAGAGTAGATGACTGATAATAAAGATGCATTTCCTTACCTGCTGCCTCACGAGTCTTCTTTGCCTCACTGGCGACGAACAGACGTAGGGGGCCTTGCAGTCATCTCCCCTTTCAGTGCTTCTTTACATCAGTTTACCCCACACCCATCCCACATGGACTTTACGTAGGCAGACACGTAGCTGGTGCTCATGTCTGACACAAATTCCTTCGGGAAACCCACTCTGGTATATATCTCCATCAGGGACCTGGACACTGAGGGTGAAGTCACTATTCTCAGGGGGATTGCCTCTGGTACGGTTTGACATGGTCCACAAAGACCAGAATGAATCTGTTGCCTAAGGCGGTTTTGAGGTCCAGTGGCCCAACAATATCTATACCCACTCTCTCAAAGGGTGTTTTCAAAAAATGTAAGTGCCAGCATGAGGGGCTCTTGCTTTGTTCCCGACACAGATCCTGCAAAATGCATTTGAGGCCATTCTCATTCTTAGCCAATAAAAGTCGCCATCAACTTTGCAAAGGTTTAGGCCTGTCTGAGATATCCTGCTAGGGTATGTCATGTGCCAACCCCAGTAAGGAAGGCCCTGTAGAACTGGTGAACCACCAACACATGGGTTTCTCTAGGCTCACTATACATCAGGTCATTCTCACATTAGATAAGGCGATCACCAGAAGTGTCACCAGTTGCCTGGGCCTCGACCAGGCTCTGTGGGCCCTCGAGAGTAGGGCACTCCCTTTATGCTTTGTTGAACTCTGCCCGGGACAGCCCCTCTCCAGCTTGCCATCTGACCAACTCAGGTAGGCCATGCTTCCAGTCTCCAGGTCCTATTGCTTCTTGGGCTCCCATTGACAGGCACACATACGCAGGCAATCCTAGAATCCTCGAGTCGGATCGGAGATCCACCTTTTTCCTGTTGGTGTGCCCCACATCATTTCCCAGCAGGTAATCCACAGTCATAGCCGGACTCACAGCTGCACTTAAGGAACTGTGACCTCCCCTCCCCTCCCCATCTAAAGGGAAACAGAGATACTGGATAGTGACCCTTGTGGCTGTCAGCTCTCTCAACCTGGTGGACTATATTAGTGATTACCTGCTCTGAGGACACCATAATGCATGCCTTAAGGAATCAGTATCTGGAAGAGACGCACTTAACAGACACCTTCCAAATACTGAGTCGGTATGTATTCGCAAACCCCAAATTGCGATTTGGTAACGTGTTAATGAATAGTAGTTTGGGTTTTGTGAATAAAAAAATACCATTTAGGAGCCTTTTCAACTACAAAATAGTTTTGCACATGACAGCCAAGGTTCAGAAAACCTAGAAAAGGTCTCTGACCCATTGGAAAACCAGAACACTGCCAGAAAAGACACAGCTAGCAGGTTTTTGCCAGTGCCAAAGATTTTGAAATCTTTTTAATTCTCGCCACCACAAGCTCACAAAAGCCTTAGACAAGCCAGCCAAGCTCTGCTTGATCCTAGCTTGCTGGCTCTACTCATTAGAGGGAGAAATGCTCCATAATTCCTGCAAAAAAGAAACCATCCATTGCATCCAATAACCGTGAACGCTGACTGGACTGTCAAAAGGCATCTTAAACTGCCTAGTGCATTTTTTACTTTGTTCATCTTCACCACTGTCATCTGACCAGTATATCTGGCCCTGCAGACTTCTTATAATATGAGGCATGTGACCCATCTAACTGTTAGGTTTGTGCTAAAGAAAAGCATCTAAGGGCCTCCTTTAGAGTTTGCCACCAAAAACCTGGTCGCCACACCGCATTTAGAGGTGCAGCAACTTGTGTGATTCTGAGAGCAGACCCTCAATGGAGCACCTTCATCACAGGGTTGCCAGGTCACAGTAAAAGTAGTTTTGCTCTAGTGTGGGTGGGCTGCTGCTATACATTTCTTCCCTCCCTTGTGTGAGGTTGTGGGGGTCTTTCCAATTAACACGTCAGCTCTTTGGGGGCCTCTCACATTGACATATAAGTCAGGTTTGTGACTAGAGTTCTGGCCATGAATTAAAATTGACCAAGCTGGGGAGGTAACCATTTCCAAAAGGAAAGGGCCCCCCTTTGAAGCCCTTCCACTTTGTGAATTGGGGTTAAACTTCAGGAGAGGTAGGTAGTGGTCCAGGGGACCATTGCCAACTCTTTATGAAAATGTTTTAAAAAGGAAATATTTTTTAAATAAGTGCTGACTTTTGCAGGCCACCATCCCATAATTAGGTAGTTTAAATTGTGACTCACTTTAATTCCTTATATTACAAAACAACCTATCAGTACATAGGTCAATACAAAATAAGTTACTGTTCGCAAAATCTGGAGCACAAAATGCAACTGCTTTTTTTCAACCAGGTTTTTAGTACATCTGGCCCATGCTACAGCTCTTGGGAGTTCCATCATAAGCCTGGATTGTTTGGCGATTGTGGTCTGGGTTGAGTCCATTAAGGAACACATAGTCCACGATTAGGGTGTTCTGTCACATGTACATATATATAGTGGAGATGGGCAGGAAGAATGGGGAGCCGCATATAGTGGGGGTATGCAGACAGAGACAGTACAGGGGTCTTCCAAGAGAAACAAAGAAGTTAAAAAAAATGAAAACCAGAGACGAGTACAAGGGAGCAACTGACAAGTGATGAGCGACAGCAGAAAGAAAGTGTGGGAGAAGCTGAAATGGGATTGAGAGAGCAAGGAATGAAGATAATGTGCTACTATTGGCATGCTGAATGAGGAACAAAATACGTTTCCTAAAGTCGAGTGGAAGGGTACAATACGTATATAGCAGAAGCATTGTACAGAATAAATGAACATGCAAGAACTAGTAGGTAAACAAAGCCTTTGAATAAGAAACAGAAAACTAAGACAAGAAAGCCATCCAGTGCATGAGCCAACTGCTGGGCAAAGCCCTCGAATTGTGCTGTAGACAATTAATACTCCTTCAACAATAATCAGGTAAAGCTACCTTCAGCCCAGACCTAAAAAAGAAAGTGTAATGGAAACAGCAGGGCATTAATACAGCAGTAGCCACAACCCCACCATTACTAATAGTGCCATGCACAGGCCCGGTAATGCTTGAAAACAGGAACACCGCCTGCTGCTAACACCGTTGTTGTTGTCAAGCCTGTGCAGTAATAAATACAGGAGCTGAAAGGACACCAACATACTCTGTTCTGGAACCACTCAATGCCCATGTACCATTGTGACTAGTGTACACTGTTTACCTCGAAGTTGAAATGCCGCGCCGAGGTGTCTAGAAAGGCAAGCCATGACGAACGCCATAACGAGGGAGAGCCATGAATTATCGAATTATTAGTTAAATCATTAAACCAGATAGCGCACGCACTCATTCCTGAAATAAACTCTGGCGTCATGCACGTGTAAGAACGCCAACGTGCCCATTTAACACAGTGCATTTTCTTTAACCACAAACGTTTGTTTCCAGCTTTCGCGCGCCTTACCAACTCTGACTAAAGAGGCCGGTCCGGAGCCCTTCGGGAGGATGTCCGGTCTTTCACGCGCCTTTCGCGCTCAAAACAACCGAAGTCTCAGAAGATTCAAGATTCCCCGCTCTCACGAGATCAGGAAGTCATGTCGGAAGTACTTAAACTGTGCTTTTTAGGTTCGCAGCTTTGGCAGCCGGTTTTCGAGGATGCGGTGCAGAGGAGGACTTCTACCACAGCACCACAGATAAAAATCAAATTTAATTGCCCAAGAGTTGGCTCTTCCCCAAGTAACCACCATGCTCATACATAAATATATGTCAGGGCCACTGGAATTATGAGGCAGTAGAGGGCCAACTTATATGGCACATTTTGTATTTGTGTTACTTCATAACATCGTAATTTTTAAACTTGTTAACACTATCTGGGCATTGGTTGCACCTTATTAGTACCGTTTGCGAAGGTCCTTTCACTGCATGGCAATACGTGCCGCTGCGTTTTAAGTAACTTTTGAATCGTTGTAGCTAGAAACAAGTTTTTTTGTTAAACTCTACAGACAGATGATGGATGATGTGGCCAATGCAGTAAATCTATAATTATTTGAAAATCGCTTTGGCTGCACAATCACGTAATTCTAGCAACCCCTAATAAACAACAACATATCCCTGTACATTTAAACATTTACTTGGATTATATATATGTGTAATGAGATATGTGTATTCCTTGTTTGAATGTGTATAATAATCATGTTTATAAATATATAGATATTTGTTAGTTCTGCTTAACAAATGTACATGTTACTTATGGCTATATTATTCCATGTTTAAAATGTATGTAGGTCACTGCATAAATAAGTACTTTTTTATCATAGCTATTCATCTACAATTGCTCACTACTGAATTAAAAAAAAATATTATAAAACCAAATTAATTAGCTCAAAGTAAAGCAACACTTGAAGGTCTGAGTTTATTACATACAACTTAAATCTAGATATATTACCTTCCTTATAAATGTATACCTTCTATATACTTACGTATCTTTATATTTATTACTTTACACCTAATTCAGCATCTCCAATGCACTACCCTATATCTCACCCTATACCTCGCTCAATATATCCTCTACCTCCACTCTCTGACTCATCCCCAACTTCATTCTACTACTGTCTACAACGCACTACCATATTTATCACCGAATACCTCTCTCAATGTCTCATCTACTCCACACTGTGACTCATCCCAAAACCCATTCTACTACTTTGATCCCCCTAATAACCCTTTCTAGACTCCTCCCTCCTCTACCCCTCCCTGCATCATCTGAAACCTCCTTTACTATTCAGATCTCTCAAACTAGCCTCTACTGTACCCTTCCTTCCGACTCTTCCCCCCTACTCTCTACTCATCCCAATCCTCCTCCTGCTGCTATGATCTCCAAATAAACACTTTCTAGACCCTTCCCTCTTCTATCCCTCCACTATCCTTTTCAATGCAACTAACAGCCTCACATGTCCACCGCTCAAATTAATTATATATTTTCCTATACTAATTCACCACTAATACTTTTGGGGTTCCGGAGTAGCGCGCTACTCACCGAAAAGTGCTTCGATGCCTCATCAGGGGTAGTTAAGGTTAATGATGTTTATAAAGAGCGCTGTTACCCTAGGGTGTCCTGGTGCTGAAATCAGATGTCCTACAGAGGCCTAAGCGCGGGGGAAAGTAGGTCTTTAATTAGACTGGAAAAGCCAAGTCTTCAGGGCCTTCCTGAAATCGAGATGATTTGTTATACATCTCAGATGAAACAGTAGATCATTCCATGCCTAAGCAGCTTCAACCAAAAAAACGTCTACCTCCCCAGTTGGATATCTTTACAAAGGGCACTGATACCTGTTTTGCTTCTGAAGAGTGCAGGGTTCTCCTAGGAACATACCACTGGAAATTCAATCTAAGATGAAGGGGTCCATATCCTTGGAGGGATTTGTGGACCACACACAGGGCCTTGAAACATAAGGGTTGTTTCACGGGTAGCCAGTGGAGCTTTTTAACCTCAGCTGAGATTGAGGCATGTTTGGGTGTGCTGGTGAGCAGTCTGGCTGCCGCGTTCTGCAGTAGCTGAAGTCTTTTCATAAGCCCTTCCTGGATATTAAATTATAGGCTGTTACAGTAATCCAGATAGGACATAACTAAGGCAGTAATGACTGTTTTTTCGCTATCTTTAGGAAGGTACGGCATAATTTGTTTGCAGGATCTCAGTGTATAAGATGTTGCCGAGACCACTGCGTTGACCTGATCTTTAAGACTGAGTTTATTGCCAATGTAGACTCCTAAGTGACACTACAATTTGGTTTATCTGGTTATATTATCTGGTGGCAGGAATATGGTCATGGGAGCCCATGCTATCTCCACAACACCGCAGAGACGAAGGAATTTGCCCACTGTGATTTAAAATCCAGAATCATGGCCAGAGCGTGACTATGTCCCCTCATTAAGAGTTTTTGGGAAAAGGGTGGAGTATTAACCACACATTGTAAGTACCATACGATAGGTACCACGTGAGGTAAATGTGTCCTATTCTGAGTTTTTTAAAGGAAAATAGGGTATAACATATACAGAATTGTTTTATTTACATAGTGTTCTTCTGTTAAATATTTTGCATGTTTTATCTAACAGAATTAATTAGGGGAAAACTGCAAACGTGTGATAGATATCACACAACTAGTTATTCTAATCCCTGTGCAAATGTGTTTGCAAGGGGATCAGAATGTACTCCTTAACTCATAATGGGGGCTTAGGAGTAGAAAGTGACTGAAGGGGACAAATCATTGTTTTTCATGACACGAGGAAAACCTGGATTTTGTTTTAATCAAAGAATGAAACCGCCCTGCCGTACGACAGCAGAAACACAAATGGAGGATGAAAACCAGTCAGGATAAGGCGCACAGGTACCAGAAGAATTACAAGTAGACCATCTAAGAATCAAGCGGACAGTGAGTGAGCAATGGTGGTTGCAGAGATGGAGACATGTGGCAGCGCTGACATCCCCATGTCATAACTGGAGATGCAGGCATGCCAGGCCCAACCCCCGATGGCTGCTGAAATGGCCCTGTGATCATATGCTCACAATATCATTTTGAATGATCAGCAGGCCTTTGGTTGAGAGGCGAGGGAGCAGGGAATATTGTTTTGATGACTTGGTATGCACACTGAATCTGAATGCTTCAGCTTGATGTTTAAGAGTGTTAATGCTACAATGAAATGCTGCTTTGTAAACTCAGCCATTTAATTATCCGCGGGATCTCGGTCCAGCTCAGCGGGTTGTAGTGAGCCACACTTTATTTGTTCCAGGCTGTCAGTCTCTGTTAGTGTTTTTCTTAAGGTATGCATTCAACCACCCCAAATTCAAATGTATTTGTTCCTGCTTTAGTTAAAACCGTACATGAAAAGTAAGCATGTGTAAATAAAAAAACATCTCCTCTCATTAAAAACATATACGAAACTACAAGTGAAAAGCGCTGCAATGCACATACAATCAAGGTACTTAAAATACAACATCTAGAAAGAAGAAAATGCATGCTTTACTGATTAAAGGACCTCAAACGTGACGCATTACAAAGCGTAAGAGGTCAGTGTAATTAAAATGCCGTCAGCTAACAAACTGGTATTCGACTGCCTCGCTCAAGACTGAACTAAAGCCTTACAGGTTTTCTCATCAATTAGCCTGTAAGGTTTCAAGGGGACACTTTCAATCTTAGAGCTCCTGCTTGCCATGGAGCTGCAGTTGTTGAAACACTTCACCATAAAGTGAGGGTTCCTTCATGGATCCTTACTAAGTACCAACCTGTGTATACTGTATGTCCTCTCATTGACTGAAATCATACAGGCTAATGATTTCACCACAATACTGTATGCAGATGGAACAGATCATCATCTTCCTCTCCAATCAAGCCAGTGCTTTAAATGGGCCGGTACTCACCAGTACTGAGTACTAGCACTTCTTACATTTACCGAGCCAAGTACCAGCACTTCTCCACTGTCAAGGAGAGTACTGGTACTCAGGGTCAGATTGATAAGGTGGGCGCTGGACTGGTGCCCGAGTGCCAGCTGCATGCAGTTTTTTTGGCAGCATGTTGTCCATTGCAGATTATCTGTATTATAAAGCTGTGGCAAGTTTGAGGCCTGCCACAGGGGCAAGAGGGCCTCTACTTACTTCCTACCTAGATGGAAGCTCTTTATCTTCACCACCCGCTGCCAGGCGTTGATGCTGGGTCCGTGGAGGAACGCAGGTACAAAGGGCCATTTTCACCCCTTGGCCTCCCGCTAGGGTCTGATTTTCTTTCCCCAGCCTCACTTGCCCTGCGAATCCCCCCCACCCCGCCCGCCTGCTGGGACATTGAGTCCATGATGGTGGTGAAAATGGCCTAAGCAGCCTCCCTGATGCCCAGGTGAGGTGGGAGGAGGACAACAGGCCTTCCCATTGGAGGCCAGTGTTGTTCTTCCCCTGAACTCCACCCTGCTGGTCTCTGCACGCTCTCGGCATCCTGCGGTGCTCACTGTCTGCCACTGCAAGCTCTCTGGCCATGGGAAAGTAGGAAAAGATAGAGAGGAAGAAGAGGTAAGTGCAGCTAGAAATAAGGAAGAGATCCAGACAGCTATGGAAAGAGGTAGTGTGGCGCGGAGATGGCAGATTAAAAATAGAAGGAGTGATGGTAGAGACAGTGATAGGATACAATTGCGGTAAAGAAAGGACAGAATTAGCTACAAACGGAAAAGAAGTGAGTGCGGGAGGGATCTCGTGGTTAAAGATATGAAAACAGAGAGTGTATGTTTGAGTGGAGCAAAATCGGGAGGTATTTGAAAAGAAAAGCATGTAATACTTGTTTGTGTGCGTGCACTCTTGAATTTTTAAGGATTGCAAATGCAAGCAAGTAGGAACATTAGAATTATTATATTAAGAAGCTGCAGATATTTAAATAAAAACAAGGAAACATGAACATTTGGTGTTTGGCCTTCATTTTGTGTAACACATTAACACATTTTGTTCAAATTGATAAATTTCTCACGTTTTGTTCTGTCCCACAACCAGTGCAAGTGCCAGAGTCCCTCTCGTCCTAGAGCACATTGATTATTTGCCTGAAAGTGCTGTTGATGGCTTAGCTCATTCAGGGTTTTAGTTGTTAATCTGCCCTTACGGAAAGTTTGAGACCACTATCCAGGGCAATACAAGGACAACATGAATACTCAATAGAAGTGTTTTTCTATCGTGTCTCACTCCGCCTCTAACCCCGCCTACTAGCCACACTTCTAGCTCTGTTTAATGAGTACCTGCACTTATTTCTTTCCCTTTAAAGCACTGAATCAAACAGATAAAACATCTAACCATCTTAATAACTGCCTTAAGAAGATTGGATGGCAGCAAGCACATTGAAACTAAATAAAGAAAAAACTGAGGTGGTGGTGGTGGGAAATAAGCCAGGGAGGTGGCTAGATTTGAATTGGCCTGACTTTCTTGGCTATCAACCTACTCCTAAACCACAGATCAAGAGTCTGAGGGTATGGCTTGATAACAAGCTGTCAATGGCAAATCAATCAAAAAAGCTAGCATCAAGTTGCTTTGGCTTACTAAGGGCCTGAGATGTCTATCAGAATCCTCGAGAAGGATTAGTCATATCCCGACTTGACTATGGAAACTTCCTGTACCTAGGGAGCCCCAAGATGATCATAAAAAGACAACAAGTTATCCAAGATGCTGCAGCTCGTATATTGCTGAAAATACCTAGATGTCATTCTGTTACTGCGACACTGGCTAATCTGAACTGGTTATCAGTGACTAAGGGCAATATGTACCAACACATTTTCCCATAGACACAGAATGGGTAAATCCCTTTGATACATCTGGCCCTAAAAGAATTCATTTTGAGGCACTGTGCATGGCTCATCGAGCGATGTACCCAAATGGTTACAGATTGATTCAGAAATGTCTCGCCCCTTACAGATCATTTTGCTCCACTAGCCAACAATTGTTCAAGAATCTCAGGATTAGGAAATCCAGGAGTGGGGGATGCTTGTTTGCGTGCCTGGTCCCCAAGCTGTGTAACACTCTCCCTGAGTATATAAGGAATACTCAAACTTCAGAAAGGTGTTAAAATCAATAATTTTTTGAGTGCTAGAAATAGTATCCCTTCCTATTGCTGTGAGTACTTGGATGCCCATATGGGTGACCATGTGCTTTATAAGTCCTAAAGAATAGATTCCTAAACAATAGTTTATTGCTTTGGTACATCTGCCTGGGCTGAGGCTATTGTTTGCATTTTTACGAGTACTGTGTTAGTATGAATGTGACAGTTTTTCATGGTGTGTTACATCCCCAGTGGATCTCAGCTGTTACACTATGCCATCTCATTATTCTTTCGAGCACACGGCTAATCTTGATAAGTTCCGCTGTAATAAATAATGACGACGAGGTTCAGTGTTTCATTTCAACAGCTACAGCGAATGCTGCAGCAGCACACACCCGGCCATGAAGACCGAGTACCAGCTGCAGCCCATGCAGGTAAGAGCGGTGGGTCGGTGGAGCTAGTTGGGGGGGTATTTTGACAGACAATGATTTTAATTTCCGTGTCATCATCGGTAGAAATCCCCCACCCCCCAACACGGCCCTACCGCTCTACCGATCTTACCTGCACGGGCCACGGCTGCTGAGTACCCATTAGACCAGAAAACTATCTGCCATGCAATATTGTGCAACAAAGCATTTTGTAAACATGCAGTAAATGCTCATGAAAATGCAGGAAAGTGATTTATTTGCAATGAACGACCATTTCACATTAGCGCATTCGGCTGTATCACTGCCCCAAGAGTCAATTATTGGAAGGGAGAGTTTTAGAGATGATCTTAGTCACATAACAACTTCCCACCCTCACTGCACCCCCAAAAGTGAACCAAGGGGCAAGTGGTCATGTGCCCCAGAGAGGTGGAGCAAGGGTATATGTTACAATCTAGTGATAGTTTATCCAGAGCAACTCGACTAATGTGCGACAAACATCAAATATGAAACTTGAAATAATTTTTATATTGGTTATATCCGATTTTCTCCTGGGAAGCTCTCTTGTCTTGTACTTTGTGAAACACCTATACATCATAGCTGGCTGAAAAGCTTACAAATTAGATAAATACAAAAACAGTTTCAATGCTATCGGTCTCGCCTTTGGGACCTTATATGTATTTAGCTATGCAGCACATTAGCCTGGGTGCTGAAACATCTACTGTTCTTTAACATGCAGGAAAAGTAAGCCCAAACCGTGACACACCAGGTGTGGGAACACATGGAGAGAAATATTGCCTTTCAGCAGGAAATGGTATAGTCCAAAGCTCTGTTTTTAATATAAAATCAGAGCCTTCGGTGGTCATATCACTGAAAATACAAGGGGGCAGATTTATGAAGGCCTTGCGCCGCCGGTGCGTCACTTTTTCCCATGTTAAAAATGACGCACCGGCGGCGCAAGGTCTTCATAAATCTGCCCCAAGATATGAAAACAATATTTTTGTCTACGGGTGCTCGTGAAAGACAGTTTCTATGGACTGGAATCTAGAGATTCACTTTCCATTCCTCGATTCTTCCTCCCTTGCCAAACTCGCCTCTCGAGTCAAATCTGGCTCCCCCAATGATTGTTGCCCTCCCTCTGTTTTCAGGGACATCTGCGTGGCCCTGCCGAACTGCATCTTGCCTCTACTAAACACCTCTCTTGAGGCCGGCATTGTACCCAACTCCTTTAAGGAGGCTGCCTTGGTACCATTGCTAAAAAAACCTGGAGCTGATCCAGAGGACCTTGCCAACTATCGGCCCATTTCTCTCCTGCCTTATCTCTCTAAGATCTTGGAGGCACATGTCACCAGCTGCCTCTCTCAGTTCATCGAGTCCTCCGGCCATCTCGAGCCTAACCAAGCCGGCTTCAGACCTGCCCATTCTACTGAGGCTGTGATCCTGGCGGTTATGGACTCTCTCAGGAGCAATGCCGATAAAGGGTCTCCTCAGGCTCTGATCCTCCTGGACCTGTCGGCAGCGTTCGACACGGTGGACCATAACATCCTCCTCCACCGTGTCGAGCAAGCCGGCATCCGGGGTTCGGCCCTGGCCTGGATTCAATCCTTCTTGACAGGCAAAACCCAGGCTGTCCACTTGGGTCCTTTCACAGCCACCCGGGAACTATTCACCTGTGGAGTGCCTCAGGGTTCTTCTCTGTCTCCCCTGCTTTTTAATCTTTATCTTCGCCCGCTCATCCACTCCTTGAAGAGCTGGGACATCACCGTCTTCAATTACGCAGACGACCTGCAAATAATTTTTCCTCTCAACATTTCTAACGCAGCTCTCAACTGTCAGGCGGTCATGTTACATATCCAGCAATGGATGAACCTCAATCAGCTTAAGCTGAACCCAGGGAAGACAGAGCTAATTCTCCCGGGCAGCAGCTCCACCCATTGGGGCCCACAGTTCTGGCCTGTAGAGTCGGGTTCCCCGCCCATTCCGGCCAAGTCGGCAAAGAGCCTGGGGATTATTATCGATCCTGAGCTCTCCCTCAAGCCTCAGGTTGGTGCAGTCGTATCCTCCTGTATGTTTCAGCTTCAGAGAATCAGGAAAGTTTCCCACCTCCTATCGCCTGAAGCCTTGATACAAGTTCTGATCGCCCTAGTGCTCCCCCCGCCTGGATTTCTCCAACTCCCTGTACTATGGCCTACCGAAATATCTGCTTCATAGGCTGCAAATTGTGCAGAACCAGGCGGCCCGACTAGCCTATAAGATCCCGACGTGGCAGTCTGCAAAACCATTGCTTCGCAAACTCCACTGGCTGCCGGTCGAACAGAGAGCCGCATTTAAGATCGGCTGCCTGACCTACAAAGCTGTGACTGGTACGTCTCCCGCCTTCCTAAGATCTCAGTGACTCCTTACCGTCCAGCACGTAACTTACGTTCCTCCCATCGTCAACTTCTGACTGCAGTTCCAATCAAACTTAAAAAATATGGTGGCTGCAGATTTGCCCATCTAGCCCCCAAACTTTGGAACCAGCTGCCGTTATTGCTCAAATCTTCCATGTCTCTGCTGGAATTTAGAAAATGTCTTAAACCCAATCTCTTCACACAGTCTGGCTAGCTCCCCTCCTCCACATCTCTCAGCACCACCCAGCGCCAGGAAACCTAGGTGACAGAGCGCTATATAAGTCCCCCTTAAGATAAGAAGATAAGAGATAAGAATGCTAAAGTGATTCTGGTATTTTACTGACCTCTGCTG
This sequence comes from Lissotriton helveticus, assembly GCF_964261635.1. Taxonomy (NCBI): domain Eukaryota; kingdom Metazoa; phylum Chordata; class Amphibia; order Caudata; family Salamandridae; genus Lissotriton; species Lissotriton helveticus. Next base: position 1,916,712,321 of record NC_136065.1, read on the forward strand.
GTCGTTTTCTATCAAGAAAGTTAAATAGAGGCAGTTGCCAGAAAAATAAAAAAAGAAAGTCCCTCAGCAGAAAGCAATTCTGGTATTTTACTCACCTCTACTGATCGTTTTCTATCAAGACTGTTAACCCCTTCAGCGTGCATGACAAAGCCAGCTCGTCATGGGCGTTACCTGCGCTACGCACATGACGAGCTGGCTTTGTCACGTAACGCGCGATTTTCAAAATCGCAGCGCGCAGCGGGAAAACCGCTAGCGCGCATGCGGTTAAATAGAGGCAGTTGAACAAGCAGAAAGCAATTCTGGTATTTTACTGACCTCTACTGGTCATTTTCTATTAAGACAATAAAATAGAAGCAGTTGAACAGAAAAAAGTCCCTAAGCAGAAGCAGACAAGCCCTAGGACTGATCTCCAGAGCCCACAAAGTACATACACATATAAGTATATACTAAAGTATATACAAGAGATCTCGAATGCACGACCTAAAAACTCAAGCTGAGGATTCATAAATTAAATGATCCAGTTTCGGCCTGTGCGTCCCTGTGCTGCAGAGACAGATCCTTCCTTCTGGCATCTTCCCCTACGCCTCACAGCACCTCAGTGAAACGAAGAAGATAATTGGCTGCTCGCTCAGGCACCGCCACCCTAGACTGAGGCCTGGCTCATTAATTACGGTCTGTCTTGAAAAACAAACAGCAGCAAAGCCAATAGGTTTCCCCAATGAGAAATCTATTGGCTTTGTCAACGTTTTTACATGGCTTAAAGTAAACTAAGAAAGTGCAATGACGTGGCTAGCATTGACCGCGTCATAGATCTTCTTTTTTTTTTCTTCTTAAGGCTTGTTGCACAGCAGCGCAACTGCTAAGCGACATGTAAAAATAAAATTGACAGAGCCAACAGCTTTTGCAAAGATGTTGCCAATGCTTGTTCTTTTTAGAATCCACTCCTTGGGGGAAGATTGGCTGTGCCACAATGCCCTTACAGATATACAAACCTGGCCGCAGGTACATATAATGTTGTGACCCGGAACATGAGGGGTATGGCCACGGACACAAAAAGAAAAAAATAATAATGCATATCTGAAGCAGCCTCGGATACATGGTGCATGCTTACAGGAGATTCACTTCATTACTGAGGCGCTGAATACGCTCAGCAAAAGGTGGAGAGTCAGAATGGTTGAGACTTTCATACTCGGGATCACCAAATGGGTACTTATTTAGATAGCCCCTCGAGTACCTTTTGAGATGCAACATTCCAGGATTGACGCTGAGGGCCAATATGCAGTAGTTGAGACAAAATTGGGTGAGGTAATGCTCACGTTGATTACCGTAGAGACACCAAATGTGAACCAGGCCTCCTTCTTTGCCACACCGACACTGTCAGTGTTCCGTTATATACAGGTGGACAAAATCTGGTGTTTGTTAGACTTAGAACAAGATAGACTCAGCCGATCATGGCAGTTCATCAGTTGTGGTGATGAGCTCCGAATACTCAGACCATGGACACATGGTAATTGAGCAACTTGGGAATAGGAAACACTCATTTTACTCCGGACTTAATGCGCTACACACCAGAATCGACATATTGGTTTGCTTAGGAGTGGCAAGCCAGAAGGTGGCCGATGTGGAATATCTGGGAGGAAAATTCTCAGGCCACCACCCCTTCAAGATATTTCTTGCATGAGGAAGACTACACCCGAGAATACCCACATGGGGTCTTCAGCCAGAGGCACTACTTGAACCAACGTTTTGCACAAATGCAAGTGAGTCTGTCAATCAGTGGTTTACTGAAAATGCAGGTACAGCCTTGATCGCAGCAGTAGAGTACAATGCATTGAAACCTGTGTTAAGAGGTCATTGCATGAACATCGTTTATAGGACTAAGAAGGTCCGAGTCAAGACCTACGGGTTAAGGAAGGAAACTAAATGGGTGGCGGACCTCAACATGTCTCAGGCCATTGCCAGACTTAGGTTGGACTACAACAAATCCTTGAACATGTTGGATAAATTAGACTACAAGGACATGTGGCCTGGCAACATGCAGAAGGAGATTAATCAGGAAGACTACTTACATGGCTTTTAAAATCGGGAATTCCTAGAATTTCGATACGCGTCATTTGCAGCCAACATGGGTTATTACTAAACACCCAAATTGAAATAAACCATGTATTTGAGGAGTACTATTGAGGGCTATACAAAGTGCCAGCGGAAGTAGAGGTTAAATCAATTGGCCAATATTTAAAGCAACTCCCATTGCCCTCTATAAACCCAATTTCATGCCAGGAACTAGAAGAACTGCTGTCTGTAGATGAGATAAAATCGAAATTTTCTCAGATTGTGAGAGGTAAGAACACTGGAATATTTAGCCTTCTGGTAGAGTTTTACTTCACATACAAACAATGCTATCCAGCACGAGGATACTCTCACAGGTAATACACATAGCGTAGCATAACATAACATGCTTGACTTTGGATTTAATTGTTTCAACTGCTTGTTTTCCAATTGGATATGAGGAATCGGGGTGGTGGGATTTCACTGAGGATTAAGGGGTATGCCTCATTTTGATTTGGAGGCTCCGGGAATATGTACCCAACCGACCTATATGTGGATTGTCTTCCTGATCTATAAAAACTGGAAATAAAGATTTAAAACTTGGAGAAAAAACCAAAGCATGCTTGCTCCTCATTTGCTACAGGTATTTGAGACAGCTATAAGAAAAAAGATTTTGCTATAAACAGTAAGGAAGGCACTGCTAGTAATCCACCAGAAGCCAGGGAGGGACCTACTAAATGTTTGATCCTACTTTCCCCTGTCCCTCTTGAACCTAGATTGCAAGATACTGGTAAGGGCAATGGTGAATACGCCAATACCAGTAGATTGCACTGTAGTATGTCCGGATCAAAACAGTTTTATTTCAGATAAAAATACTTACCTCAACCTGTGGAGTCTACTACAGATTTTGGACTGGGTCAAACAAAATGCGATTGACTGCTGGTGGCCTCTTTGGACATTGGGAATGCTCCACAGGCATGGGATGAGCCTGGGATGGGTGAAACTACTATACAACCAGCAGCTAGCGTCTGCACAGGTAGGGTGTTCCCGAAAGTCAGTAAATATTGAAAGAGGGACTAGGCAGGGATGTTCCCTCTCTCCCATAATCTTTGCGCTGGCCATGGAACCACTGGTGTGGCATTCACGTTTTAAGGACCAACCTGGGGAATCACCATAGACCAAGGGTGTTATATAGTTTCATTATATGCAGATGGGATGTATGACGTTACAACGCATACTTTTACATTGCATGCCTTTACAACGCGTTTTTTACATCACATACCTTTACAACGCATAGCGCTTTGGGGTGCTGGATAGTGAATAGTTTAATTTACTATTCCAACTCCAGTCCCCGTGGACACTAGGGAAGGTGTTGGACAGTAAATTAAACTTATTCCCTATCCTAGAGCGCCCCCAGGCGCAATGCGTTGTAATGGTTTGCGTTGTAAAAGTTGCGTCGTAAAGGCACTGCGTGGTAAAAGTTGCGTTGTAAAGGATGTTTCCCATGCAGATGCTGCACTGGTATATTGATAATCAGAGGAAAATAAAGTTCAGTTTTTGATAGAATTGTTGAATGAGTTAGATCTAATATCAGGCCACAACTTTGGGACAAATTGTGTTTGCTCCCTTAGGTTGAACTAACAGATGAGCAGAAAGGATACTTCTCACCACCCAACTATAGTGGAAACTAGGGGGAACATCCTTTACAACGCAACTTTTACAACGCACTACCATTACGACGCAACTTTTACAACGCAAGTTATTACAACGCATTGCGCTGGGGGATAGGGAATAGTTTAATTTACTATCCAACACCTTCCCTACTATCCACGGGGACTGGAGTTGGAATAGTAAATTAAACTATTCACTATCCAGCGTTGTAAAACCTGCGTTGTAAAGGCATGCGTGGTAAAAGCATGCGTTGTAACGTCATACATCCGGAAACTAGACACCATAAAATATGCAGGTGTCAACATATGACACTGAAGGCGAACTCCTAGATGGAACTTGGGCAAGGCACTGACAGCGGCACGACATTCGTTATCATTCTGGTGTATGTTCCCTCTTTCACTGATGGGCACGGTAGTGATCCTCCATGGTAGAGGAGGAGCACCAGCCCCCTCACAGTGCTGTGCAAAAAGCTAAAAAGATAAAATGGTAATAAAAGGATTTTATTACCATTTTATTTTTCTGGCTTTCTGCCAAACAGAGAGGGTAGGGGGGGCCAGTGCATCATTGCTGCTGATTGGCAGCAATGACAAGTGACCCTTTCAGTATGAATTGCGCGTGTTGGTTTGGCCAGCTACCTTGCTACGGCCAAATCGACATGCGCAATTCAAACTCTCCAAAGTTGGAGAGCAGCACAGGCCTTCAGTGTTCTTCGGAGCGCTGAGGCTGCTTGCTCCAGCCAATCTAGACACTTCACTCAAGCAGCATGAGAGCAGTATCTGGATTGGATAGTGACCTGTGGGAGCTGTGGGTCCTCGCGCTCGAGATGCCTGGAACCGGGACTGGAGAACACCAAGGATGTGCTGCAGGCTAAGCTTAGTGAAACTTTTTTTTCATATTTAAATGTTTATGTTTATTTTTATGTATGTTTTATTAATTGTATTTATGTTGGTGCACCATTTTTGTGGTGATATTGAAAATGCTACTGCTCCCTAGTTTCCTGTATTATCTTGCAGCATTGGTGATAGTATTAAAGAAGCCTTTTTTTAAGGGATCTGCAGTCACTTCTATTGTCAGGTAGGGAAAAGGTAAAGCTGACGAAGTTATATATCCCAATGACAGAGGGGGTACGAGGAGCACCAAGCTAGGAACTGCTATGTCGCAACACAACTACAGTGTCCAATGTGTTTGAGAGGGGCCTATAGGTCAGAGTGTGGAGACATACTGGCAGTCAGGTGGAGAGGGCATATTGGATTAGTTAATGGGAACTAGATCACAAACAAACATGCTTATGATGGTGGGCTACTGGTGCTGAAGATCATATATCCAAGTGAAGTAAAAACCGCCACCCTGTGCCTCTGTGTGCATTATCTAGTTGAGCATTCTTGGAACCACTACGCAATGTTGTAGCCTGGACTGAAGCATGCCTGACCGTATTGGGGACATGTCTGTACACTCAAATCTTGTGAAAACCTGATGTAAGGGATGCATGAACTGGGACCAGGTCGTTTTCTCTTCAACACTACACTACACTGATTTGCCAGCTATGGGGAATGGCGAATGAGAAGCAGGGTGCCTCCCCGTGCCCTTGGTGTCCTCTTGACCTACAGAATTGGCAGAAAAGCAAATTTTTTTTTTTATTTCAACAGTTTTTATTAGCAAATTTTCATATATACATACAGTACAGTTACACAGAGCACTGTTGCACTGGACAGACACAGGCTTGGGGACTCTTAAGGAGTTGTGGGAGACTACGCTGGGACAGGAATGATTTGCTTTGGAAGGATAGCTCAGCTTGGTAAAACAAGGAATACCAGACTGATGTACCTTCAAGTCAGTTATATACCTGACACCTAATTTTCCTTCAAACACATACAACATATGAATCAAGGTACTTCTAGTGACTGCCCTGGGTGGCAGAGACAGAGACATACTTCATCCACATGGTCTGGCAATTTCCGTTGATATCCCAGTTCTGTGCCAAAGAGAGTATCAAAGGTAGCTGGTGCATTGCTTCCACTGGGCTTGTTTCAATGTATATTAAATATAAGGGATTGTACGAAGAAAACTAAACATGCATGTGGATTTGTGAGCCATGCAGTGATTTTAAAAAACAACGCATTCCCCTGGCGTGGAAATCCACCGTTGTCCCATTACTGTCCAGCTGGCAGGGTCTTCTGATAAAGTGCTCGTATCCAGAGGTTGACGAATGGTCAGGGCCACGGGGGACTGAAGGACTGGACAGTCATTACACACAGTAGGATGAACATCTTGAAAAACTATCAGTCAAAACAAATGAACGACCCCTGAAGTTATGTCTGGGTGAAAGCGAAGTTAATGATTGTTGTATAGAATAAATTTAAAATATGCCACAAAACTCCCACTCATATGGGTGCACGTGTTGTGTGAATGGGTAGAGGTAACAGGGCAATTTATGCCAGAGACTGACAGATGTTAGGTGATTCTATGTAATATATGACATTGACACAACTCTGCTCTAGAAAATTATTCATATGTTGACAAGTACTTGCCAGTTCGTTTTTATTATATCAATATAAGTGGGACATAATCACTAGGACACTTGTGTAATTAGAACTCAGTATGGCTCAATATCCTAAACGTTTAGGAATTATTTTCACAAATGTAATATGTGTTTTGTTGCTGGCTTATAACCTGAAATAACAGATGACAGCACTCTAAAGAAAAATGTAATAAAGACATTTACAAACGAAAGATTTGTAGGTTGGTTTTATATAGCCATCTTACCTGCTATCGCCCTTGGCTGTTCCATACATTTTTGAGCAGGACCACTGTTATCCTCATATCAGGAGAGTGATAAATAGGTCCTCCTACAATTTTCAGTAGATATATAAAAAATTAGCAGAATCTAACAACTATACCTACACGATGACATTACAGTTTTTTCAACAATGTTCAATTAATAGAAATGATGCCTAAAGTTAACAGTTTCTTGTTCAAACGTAAAAATGCAAATAAAAATTGATTTAAAATGACATGCTGAGAAGATACACGTATTACATAACTAGTCTGTGTATACTTCTCTATATTTCACGATGTACAAGAGCTCGGCAACAATTAGTAGATTAGTTTAGATTTCATTCTATGATTCAATTGTAAGTCAAATTCCAGATCTCCGAGGTAAGTTATTTTGACTATTTCCAAATGAGAACTTGTTCACTAGGAAATGTATCTTCATTAAGGAAATGCTACAACATAATTGGTATGGAAGTTACTTTATTTTATAATATATTTGTAATAGTTTTGCAAGCCATGAACAACAAAGTACAAATTCGAGCCATCTATTACAGTTCTAATTAGTATCTTTCTGCTGCTTTTCGCCTCTCCCTCCCCTCCCACTCCACCTCCTACCCAGTCCGTGTCTCAGAGTGTTCGATTCCTATGTTATTCAATAGTGTTTGTGGGGCAGGGTGCGTGTATCATCTCCGGGCTGGTATGTAAGGTACTTATTAGAGTCTATATTAGGTTCCCAATTTATTTTTAAATTCAGTTATCATGAGACCATAACACATAGGAAGTCACAATGTCAGTTTTACATCAACACCTTTGGTGGATCTGAACAAAACGTGTTTATTAAATGGGGCGATTAAGGCAAATATAAGTTGGCTATCCAACTATGAGGTATGAGGTCCTATGCAGAGTGTTTTCTTTCTGACGTAAAGTTGTGGGAAGCTCTTGATGTGTGTACAACATTAACTGGTTTACATTTACCTTCACCCATCCAAACATTTTGCTCGCCTAGCAAAATACATTTCACTGCTTCTGAGGACAATTTTCAGTTATTCAAATCCAGCTAAACATGCATGCTGATTTTCTCAGCATGTTTATCTTGTAGAACAGAGCTTCCTAAACATTTGACTTCTGTGTACCCTCAATTAATCATTACTGGAATCCAGGGACTCCCACTGAATCATAATTGGAATCTGCTAATCTTCATTGAGTCATTACTTGAAGCAGAGCAAGCTGTTTTAAGCAATTTAGATGGTTCCAACCTCAAACAATACAAAAACACTATAGAAAAAAACATAATCAAACAAATTCACAAACGATGACATATATTATTTAGTTCACAAAGAAATGAAGCAATATCAAAATTTTAATATGAATGGGGAAGTTGTGACTTTCTTAAATTCAACTGAGGACACCCATCGTCCATACTATATTTGGATTCATGAATTTGCACTGCTCCCACAAATCACTCCGAGGACAACAACCCTGTAGCCTCTAATTTTAAATGTCTTCACATTTACGGTTTTCTGTAATTTTCTACATGTTATTAATCTGTTAATATTATTTAATTTTCTATGAGTAGCGGGCCCCGAGAGTCAGTGTCAGAAACCCCCTAAGTCGGTGTTAGGGACTTCTAGGAGTCCCCGTCCTCAGGCTTAGAACCATTGTAATAAAGAACCTTTCTATAACTATTAGCATTTTCCTACAAGAGTATCTTTTGTAGATCCCAATTTTAAAAAAAACATCTTCAACCATAAAAGTATTTCTATGCTTGAGTGCAGTTTTACAATTGTTGTATAGTGACAGAACTTTCCAAAAAACCACATGGGCAGCTGTACTGTGGGGGAAGCCAGTACCTTTCTGCAACAGAACATTTGCTCCTATCTCTTTTCTCTATAGAGAAAATATTTCCCCCCATAGACGGAACTTTTCATTTGTTAACCAAAAATCTTTGCAGTGTGTTCCTATACCCTCAATGCTTTGGAAAGAGGTGTACACAAGAGTAAATCCCATACCATTTTCAGGGTAAAAAACTGTTGGAGAGATGTTTCTGAATGGCCACAACCTGACATGTTTGTGGCTCGTTGCATACTATGAAGCATATGTATATCACACCTTGAAATACTAACTTCCACTAATTGCATGGAATTTATTCCCATTTAATATTACGCAACTGTGAGTTAATATTCTATGAGAGTAACAGGATTTAAGAATGTAAGGCATTCTCCTGCAAACATTGCAATCCAATAATTTGCACTCATAGGATAGATTCCAAATGCAAGTAGCTTTGCGAATCATGCTTCATGCAAAATCATTTTTAGAATAAGGACATATAAGAGTTAGGATTGGCATGCAGAGGTGAAGCAATTAAAAACTGTTTGCCTATATCCATTATTTTAATTTAAGTCTGAATTGATAATTACACATATCAAACAGTTACTTGCACATTCATTTTCTGTTTTGAGTATAACAACAATTTCTAGCACAGCTTCGACAAGCACTCTTATGATGCCGTCTTATAAAATATTTCCACCCACCCTCATTAGTTGAGGCATATTACATTTATTAAATCACTTACTCTGTAAGTATTTTTGTCAATGATTGTTATAAATAATCACAGTGATGAAATATCTATATTAGTTGCAGTCAAATAAAGTGTAAGAATGCACAGAGTCCAAACATATGGATAAAGTCAATACTTTGAGAAAATCAAGAGGAAAAAGAACCTAGCTAAATTGGAGAGAAGGCACAATTCTCAATTTTCTTTAGAGGTAGGTTTAAATTTGCAATCAATATTGAAAGAAATCGTATATAAAGTATACCTTAGATTGAAAGTCTCCAGTACAAATTCAGTAGTTGTGCATGTACATAGAACACTGTTTAAATGTACAATGTCTAATTATGTGCCAAAGAATTTATCAATTAATTCCTTTAAAACTCAATTAAAGGTGCAATATTCTCTTGTTTCCTTTTCCACCAGTTTAATCACTGGTCTCACTAAGAGACGCCTAACTTCGATAGAGATATTTCAACAATAAAAAGGTGTCATCATTATTACAAAAAGTCTCGTAAGTGATGAAACCTTTCACATGTATATCAGGCTCATTAATATAGCAGAACTGTAAACAAATACTATTAAAATAAGTCTGTTTGGTTTAATTTATGGAGAGCTGTGCTTTAGGAGAAGGTAGGGTCTTTTGCAGGAATCTGTGTGAATTAGAGAAAACAGAAGAAGTATACATTTTGTGCCATTTTAAGAAACAGTGAGCAAAATTAGGTTGTCTGTCAGCATAATTACTTAAATTACTAGTGCTGTCCCTTCCTACGTCGTTTCCCAGTGATCCATGTAGTGATGGTGCAAGCTGAGGGGGGTGCGGCTGTGAAAGGGTGCGACATTATTATTCATTAGGCATAGCTCCCACTTTAATGCAAGCCTTTCATTATCCAGAAATGGTCGTCCTGTCATATAAGAGACAATTAAGGTTTATATGAATCCTAAGCATTATAGGTTTCACCTGGTGTATTCAATGCAGCTCTCTCACTTCAAAAAATTGTGCAAAAATATATAATAAAAGAGGATTACTCAACTCAATTAAAGGGATTATTTCAATAAAACAGCATCAGTACTCCGCCTGTCTCTATCCTTTATCAAAGAATCCACCCCTAGGCACTTACTTGTGCGGCTCCAAGAAATGACCCAATGGAGTTAGTTATTAACTTAAAAACTCATCATATACAATTATGGGCACAAAAATACTACGTTGGCAAACCCCCTTTTGATGAAAGGCGCCGTGGACGGCAGCCATGAAACACCTTCCTAATTTGGTATATAATGAGAGAAACATCACTCAGTTGCACATTCAGCTTGCTAGATCCTAGTACCGCTTTGCCAGAGTTTCCCCACTCGCTGTACGCCATGTCTTTGAAATCTGCATCTCAGCATGGTTCTTCACATGGCACCAGGTCTATCAGGACCTCTGTGCACAGCGGTGGATCATCTTTTGGGGGATTGCAGAGCATGGGTTCTGGGCTAGGTAGTGGCTCTCTCTATGGTGGCACTGGTGGTTTGGGAAGCAGTTCCACTGGTGTCTATGGAGGAGGCCAGAGTGTGGGCTTACAAGGCGGATCTGGAGGGGGATTCACAGCTGGCATTCCTGGTGCCAACCTTGGTGGTGGTTTTAGTGGAGGCTTCAGCAGCACCTCTGCTGGTATGTTTGGTGGCAGTGATAGCGTGGTCTTTGGTGGTAGCTCTGGAGGAAGTTATGCTTATGGGGACAGTCTACTCTCGGGCAGCGAAAAGGTAACAATGCAGAACCTCAATGACCGCCTAGCATCCTACCTGGACAAGGTGCGCTCCTTGGAGGAGGCTAACACCGAGCTGGAGTGCAAGATCAAGGACTGGTATGAGAAGCACCTACCTGGAGCTATCTATGGACCCAAGGTTGAAGACTACAGTAAATACTACCAGGTCATTGAAGATTTGAAGAACCAGGTAGGAATCCTTTCTCTCATTAGACTGTTTTTATCCCAGGCAAAGCAGTGAACTCAATTGGGGTGAGCTTGGAATGACCACACAAGTGGTCCACCGTAAGTATGAAGGTCTTTGGGAGAAAAAAAAATATTAGTATTTTATTTTAAAAAGTTTGTACACATGTACCAAATGGAACAGAATGTTAGGAGAAAAAAAGAAGGCCTCGTAGTGAGATTTTTAGAAGTACACTGCACTATGATTTTCTACTCTAAACCCTAAAAATGCACCTCTGCGACTGCTCCTGGTCAGGTGTTGGAGATACCTTTCTGTTCCATATTTCCTTGTGGACATGGAATATTGGGGGTAAGCGTTTACAAAAAACTTGATATGTATTTAAAATAATGAGTAATGTGCAGCACTTACCACTTTTCAAATGGAATTTTCTTCGGGTGGTGTCCACCTATATTTGCCATAACATCGTGGAATTCGTTCAGTACCCAAGGGGGTGAAATTGATGAGGGATAGATATCTGTCTGACCCTAGGTCCCAGCTAACCAAACTAGGAGGGAGTTGATCAGACATAATGGAGGATATGAATAGAATGTTTCAATAAAATGCAAAGGACCAGTGAGATTATTGGATTTTTCCAATCCTGATGAACAGGGAACGTGCCTGATTTATGCCTCTGGGTCACTGAGTATAACACAGGTCCAAGATTTGCATTTATCATTCAAGAAGAAGGACAACTTATGTGTGGTTCTCCCATTGTTGACTTGTTCTCCTCAGATAGGAAATAAGGTTTTGAAAGACAGTGGTTGTGTCTAGTGAAGGAAGGCATTACAAACTAAAGAGGTGAAACCTCCTGTGACATCATAATGGAAGGACAGTAGAAGTGCCAGTAAAATCCAAACACTGATAGTGAAATGAGGTCTGACAGTGGAGTTTAGAGCTAGGTGTATTATAATATTGAACTATAATGGTCTTCACAATATGTATATGAGGGAAAAAACGCAGGAAAGTGAAAAACAAAACAGAAGGCTGTTGTGCCAGGTAAGAGAATACCTGCTTGAAGAAAACTATTTGAAAACCTTTTCAAAAAAGCAGTTTTAAAGAATAACTGATGATCGAGCCTTAATTAGGAAAATGACACAGAAAGAAACTAAGGGGCATATTACCAACCAATAGAGATAATTTTTGTCTCTAACTTGTTTAGAGACAAAAATTATCGCCGCACATCGGCGATTTTTATCGCAGATAAACCTTGCTATTATCAAGGTTTATCGCAAATGCGATAAAAAACGGCCGCAATGCATGAATATCGCTGAAAAGTCAGCGATATTCATGCATTATCGAGCAAATGCTCTTAGCCATGTTATCCACCTCCCATTGGATAACATGGCTAAGAACTGCTCAGGGCAGGTGTTAGCTTTTGGAGATATTCGCGCTTAGCGCGAATATCTCCAAAAGTTGGTAATAGGAGATAGCGATGTTAGCGACTGTTTTCAGTCGCTAACATCTTGGCACGCCCACTTTGCATGTCATTAGTGATAAATATCACTGACATGCAAAGCGGGGCCCAAGATGGTCACTATCTCCTATTAGCTGTCGCTAACTGGTGTTAGCGACAGCTTGGTAATAGGGAGATAATTTTATCTCTGCTTTCTTGGCTTTTAAAGCCAAAAAAGCGGAGATAAAGCCCCTTGATAATATGCCCCTAACTGTTTCGCGTGGAGTCTTGGTTAGGAGAGGGAAAAATAATTTAAAAATAAAACAGAAGTTTTCGAGAATTAGCCAAACTAACGAAAATAAAAGCCAAGCAGGAAAATAACTCAAGCAGACAAAATAGAAACAGATACAAGAAGTAAACTGGGCCGGTGTAATCTCTTTTCTATTTCTACAGCAGTCACAGTTTGAATAGGACACAGGGGAAGAGGAAGGATGGAATATTGACAGCACTGAAAGAGTGAAAAGAGCACCGGCATGGAATAGTAGGGGTGAGGCATTTGAAGGGAGGAGTTGGTGGGAGGGGCAGGTTAAACAAAGCAAACAGTAATGAAAATATATTTTTTTTAAATATAAACCGTTTACTTTGGTAAGAGACAGTGTAGAAGGAGGGAGTGTGGAACGAGAGAACGGAGGATTAGAGATTAATGAAAAAAATAAACAGTTAAGAGAAAAGGAATAAAGTGGTAGGGTTGAAATTGGAGAGTAAATAACGGGTAAATGTTACTTCCCCTATAAAGAACATGTAAACAAAAGAAACACATAAATGAATTGAACTAGGAAGTGCATTTGTCAAAAAGATGCAACGAAACTGAACTGATTTTCGTTATGTCAGATACTTCAGATCCTGTACGCTACTTGTTAGTGCACATCAGACTAATGCAGCAATGGAAAAGAGAAAGGAAGCTTTTTGACACTTTACTAATGTTTCTGCTGCTACTGTGTCATTTTGATGATGTGTCCCATTCAAACAGATTCTGAAATATTAGGTACAATCCCCCACATGCATCATTGTGTCTTTTTGCATTTCTTAATTTGCGAAAAATAAGGAATCGCAAATTAAGAAATGCAAAATGATATGCATCAATATTTTCGGTATTCTTTTGGGATTCGGTAAAAATCGCAATTTTTACCGAATCCCAAAGAAATACCGATTTCTTAACTTAATTTTCGCAATTCCCATTGATTCCTATGGGCCAAAAGGCCCATAGGAGTCAATGGAAATTGCGAGTGGCACTTAGAAAATTTCATGGGTGCAGGGGGGGGTCCAAAGGACCCCCCCATGCACCCCTGAAATGTATTTTTCGCATCATGTTGCACACACACATGTCCTAAGGACATGTGTGTCCGTAACATAAATGTTGAAAAAAAAAAATTTTACACATTTTACACACTTTTTCCAAATTTACCGAGTGGTTCAACCACTCGGTAAATTTGGCACCCTATTTGCGAATTTTCACTTTTTAAAAAAATGATGCATTGCTTTTAAGAAATCGCACATCTGCGACTTCTTAAAAGCACCCGCAATTTTAGAATTCGCACACATGTTACGAATTCTAAAATTGCTTCATGCATCCCAAAAAGCACTTTTGCATTCGCAAACGGCCGATTTTAAGGAATCGCACCGTTTGCGACTACAAAAATGCTTGATGCTTGTGGGGGTAAATCACGTTTGGATAACAAATTATTTAATAGAAGCAGCTGCGCGCTGTACAAGTGGTATTCATTCATTCAATATTCCTCTAGCTCAGGAGAGGCCAGCGCAAAAGAGCTAGATCCAAGATAGGCTTTCAGGATTTCCAAATAAAATAAATTTGCATTAAATGATTTCAAATACAACTCATTTTTATAGGCAATCTTTATATTGAACATCTATTGAAAATCTGGTCCTCCTGGAGCCCCTTCTTTACATCTATGGTATTACTGGATTACAGTAGAGTTCATACTGTATGCACACATGTACATTTTAGTACTGCAGATGAGTAAAGGGCCGTTTTTTGTTGTATTGCTATTGATTTGGCCTAGATACCCCGCAGTTCTTACCTCTACCCTGTCCCTAAAACGCTCTGCCCATCTTTCATTTATAGAAAACTTTGAGCAATAAACTCCAGTGCTCAAGAATGAGTTCGCTTCTTTCATGATCTTAAAAATATAAAAATTAATAAATGTTGGTCACATGATGCAGCATTGGTTAAACATTTCTTCAAATGACACACTTGCCTGAAGAGGCAACCCGTGTGAGCCATACCACATATGTTCACATTGTCTTGGCCAAATGAAACGTACCCTGCATACAACAAAAATAATCGTGAGCAAGGAGAGTCTTCAGATTGTAGAAAAGCAGACTGCTTTTTTCACATCTACTGAATTAAGTTGCATAGGATATCATCATGTGTTAGTTGCCAAAAGGGAAGAACCTATTTCTGCGAGTTTCCTGGAGATGAGATCACCACCTCTATGTCTTTTGTTCCTTAGATCATTGCCGCAAGCTGCAACAACGCCCGGGTGATCCTCCAGATTGACAATGCCAAGTTGGCATCTGAGGACTTCAAGATGAAGTAAGTATAACAATCAACAGAAGCTCATCATCGACAAGGGAGGAAAGAGAGAACTGGGGCTTGGGGCAATTTTCAGGGGAATGAGATTATGAAGAACAGTCATACATTCAGAGAGTTTCTTGAGACCCCCACAACAACCCCGTAGTTCTTTATGACTGTACCTTTTCTCAGACCCTAACTTGATGTGCCTTCAAACTAATGTCTCTTCTGCAAAGCCTGCCTCATAGGGATATGAGCTGGTTGGAAAGTGTTTTCCAGAGTGGCTCACCTCACAAACTTCAGTATTTTTCATTCAGCAATGTTTCTTTACTGTGGAATTATCCTCTCTCAATGTGCTTGGCTCGCCATTTCAATTTGTTTCTATGGCCTCCCTTGATGTTACAGAGATCCTTTGCGAACAATATGCAAATTTCCACTTTGGTTGAATAATATCGAACAGTTTCTAACTCATCTCACAAAAATAGGTTTTATAGGGAAAGGGGGGAGGGTGTTCCAAGTACCTCTGCAATTACAGCGGAGAAAGGTACAGTTATTGCGCCAAGATTACTTTCAACAATTAATTCTGGAACTAAGATTACATTACATTACATCAAAGGTCACTTGAGAAGAGTCACCAACTTCACCTCATCTCAACCAATGCAAAGGCTTATTGGCCTGCACGGAAGCAGGAGGTTACAGAACTGGCCAGTGCCTTTAAGAATGGAAGAGCTGGGCCAGTGCCTGTCACATGTGCTGGCCACATGACTGAGAGTGTCTAGACAAGACCATCCTTTAAGCAGCCCACTCGGCCTCCACTTAAAAAACAGTAAGACACATTAAAATCCTTGGGCCTTTAAATTCACATGTTACGTAGGTTTTAATTAATCTATAACATGTAGCTCCATTCTGTTTGAAACAATTTTGGGATATCAGGTAAGGTAGCTCACTTAGTTAGGCAATTACTGCTGAGCAGTTCTGTGTCTTGCTCTCCTTCGTCAATAACTTAATTACCAATGGGTTTGCTTATTTGAAGTGGTAAGTTTTGCTAATATGCACTACTGGATGAAAAGAAGGTATTTTTATTAGAGCCAAATTCCAAATGTACGCCTCATTGAAGCACATTAGGTAAGGCTACTTGCCAACATCCCACTTTCCACGCGCAGAATGTCTGCTCCTGGACCACACTTCATGACTGTTGACCCAGTCAACATCAGCTCCTTGGCTCACACCATCTCATGCCATTGCTGTGTGCTTTCCCAACAGGTACGAGAGTGAGGCGCTCCTACGCCGCAACGTGGAGTGTGATATCAGTGGTCTGCGTAAAGTATTGGATGAGCTGACCCTCTCCCGGGCAGATTTGGAGTCAGAGATCGAAAGACTGACCGAGGAGCTGCTCTGCCTGAAGAAGAACCATGAGGAGGTAAGTACTAGAGATCACCAACCCACCAAGGAAACCAGGTGCGAGTCTCCTCTTCTCATCTGAAGAATCCAGTGGTGTCTATAGTTATATGGATTAGCTTTCATGTGAATAACGTCCAAGGACTTTAGAAAACTTTCGGTGTCCTGATAAATTCACAGAAACGCAACCCCTCTCAGGAGATTTGTACGCAAGCAGAGGGCTGGCTAAGGAATACGGTATCAGCCATGGGAAGCGTGCCGTGTTATATTGTACGTTTTTACAGCAGGTTTCTATTTCCTTGGTCTGTTGGTGCTGCTCGGAGTTCCAGTTTGCAGATTGCTGTCTGCTAAAATGTGTGGGGTTTCCAAACGTCAGTGGCTCTGATCGGGAAATTGGACCTTGCATTAACTTCCTCTCTTGGTGTCTGTCAGTATTGTGTGTTTCTTGATTGTGTACTTCCTGACTGGGTGATTTCCATGGCCCATGTCATAATTAGGTATATTCAAAGTTTCATGAAATTACGATTTCAGAATGATGTGGTTTGTTGGTATCCCACATGACATTTTTAAGTGAGCACACACCTCAAATAATAACATTTGTAGGAGACTGGTTATAGCAGAAAATCTCTCTCGGCAAGACATTTTCTGTGCAAAACAGTCTTCATCTAGTATCTAGTAACTTTTTATGCCAGGTGTGTGCTCTCTTAAAAAAGATATGCGAAATTGCATAATGGTAATTACTGAGAATTTTGCTCATTTAGCATAATGAAAAATGTAGTAATTTTATGAATTTTTATCTTCACTGCCCCGTCCTGTGTTGGGGTGGGTAACTGTTCCAATGTGTTCTATCCCTCAACAGGCTCTCTGATCTAGCAGCAATTTAGCCCATGACCCAATGTGATTTTGTTCCCTGTTCCAGTGTATGTGTTTTCTCTCTGTTGTGTCCCCTGTTTTAGTTATATTGTTCCCATCTTAGAGCCTCATGTAGGCTTTGGTCAGCCAAGGACCCCCATAAACCACCAGTTCTCCGCCTCTCCCCACCCGCAGGTCCTCCATTCTATTAAGAGAGTCGAGAGAACCACTGAGATATCATTAGCTGAGCCTTGCTGCCGACTGTGATCTCTCACTCAGACGTCCATCTACCACCAGAGCAGTGGGTCACAGTGATGGTCGTCCCACCCATTTGAAGGTGGGACAAGGATCACTCGTTCTTTTTTCCCATGAGTGCGATGCAAGGCATGATGGAAACTGGCAGGGAAAATATTAAATGGTTCCCACGCACAGAGAAAAAGCTTCTTATGCATCTGGCCATTTACTTGTTGTTAGAAAAAGAAACAAACTCCTATCTTGGGATTATTTTCTCCAAACAAACAAAATGTGCTGGACATGCGCTTAAACCATGGCGCCCACTCGGGCAAACTGCAATTCTGTGATGGAGCCACCATTGCAGTGGTTCCCTTCACTGCATGTAGATCCATGTAAGGCAGACGGGGATCTCAAAATCAGGTGGACAGTCCTCTGCTAGGATGATGGGGGCATGAACTGCCCGTCCCTGGCAGAACAAAGGTCTGTCCGCAGGGTCGAAATAAAGCCCCATGTTCCCTATGCCCTAGGGTTATGTATCAACCTTCCACAGACTTTCAAGCAAGGTATTATCTTCAATATTGCTTGGATGTGTTTGACACAATGTACTTAGTTCATTCTAAGTGACCTTTTGAGAGGTCATTTATAGCTTGGTGGCCGCCTGTCCAATGAAGTCAGCAGACACTATGGCCACCATTCCTCTGGCGGAGTACCATTCGCCTTACTAAGAGATGTCTGCTGTCAGAAACCTTGTGGTTGCACCACCTCTGCATGGGGTATCCACCTGGATTTTGAAAGAAATCCACATATATGTAATACTTTAAACATCTCCCCAAATTTCTTGCTGTTCCCATGCTTGACATGGTACTACTGTTACTGGGGTCCACACCAGATGGTGCTCCATCTATGAACATAATACAACAGGATGAACAGTAATAGGGCCAATCAGCTGGTGGACTGATCAGTGGAAAGGGTACATTTGATTATGAGATGAGGCAGCAAGGTGTAAGAGGTGTCCTCCTTTTTCTTCTCAAAAGTGAAATATCACATTGAAGAAGTGGCGTCTAGCCTGAATCCATAAGGGCCGTATCTATGCCATATTTTATGATATCCACATAAACATTTTTTTGCCAAAAATACATTTAAATGAGAATCCTTGACAGGGTCAGTGGTTAGCCGAAAGAGTCGGTCTTAATAGCTCTACATGAGACAACCCTTTCCTGCACTTGATTAAAGGGGATGAGGAAAGCTGGAGGATGGGCAAGACAGCCAGAAAGTAGGCGGTGCACTGGGTGCAAAAGGGCAGCTTCGTAAAAGGGGTGAGGCTGAAAAGTGTAGAACTTTAATTCGTCTGGAGTGCACAACTTTACCATGGCCAGGCTATCTGCCAAACAATTCCTTTCAAGTTTACAAGATAATAATTGGCCTGCGTAAATCAAAGATTCCCAAAATTCTATAAAAACATGTCTGCTTTTTGAATTGCAGCAGCCACTTGTTCAGACAAGATCGAATGCAATGCACCAAGTGAAATAGAAAGTCTCTGTCGGCTATGAAAAACCACGAGTGATTTTGCTCTGAAAGCACTATATTTTTTCCATTATAATATTTTTTATATGTTTTAGATGGTCTTTAAAAATGGTCTTCTTAGTGTTATTTTATTTGTTTGATATTTTTAAGAATATTTTTTATGTTTTTTTTAAAATTATTAAACTGCTTTTATAAATTCAATTGTTCTTCATTTCCTGTATAATTTTGTCTTTCTCGATTGTCTCTTAAACTTTTCCAGGATATCAAGGCTTACCAAGGAAACAAGGGCGACGTCACTGTGGAAATGAATGCGGCGCCGGGCATCGACCTGCTGAAGATTCTCAATGAGATGAGATATCAATACGAAGAGATGGCTGATAAGAACCGCAGGGAGGCTGAGGAGCAATTCATCCAGAGGGTAAATACATCTTGCAAATCGTACCAGGAAGTTTTTCTAAAAACATAAATTCCATATACATAGAATGGCCACCTTTTTGTGCTTTTATTTTGCCTGTAGACCAGTGAGCTGAAGCAAGAGATCACCAGCAACACTGATCTGATACAGACAAATATAAACCAGATCACAGAGCTGAAGAGGACCTTCCAGACCTTGGAAATTGATCTGCAGGCCCAGCTGGCTATGGTAGGTGTAATGTAGATCAGTTGAAACCTGTATTCATATAGTGCTTGCTCCACTGTAAATAACAAGATTTAACCCAGCTCAATGGCATTCACTGTATCAGCCTTGTAAGGATGAAACGTTGAATGAATGCACCTAGAATTTTACCCTGTGGCTGTCTTGTTTGCCCTCAGATATCCAGATCCACTAAGGGGCATATTCACAAGGAGTTAACTCCAATTTATCTCCACCTTAACTCAGCAAACGTGGAGATAGATTTAACACCCCATTCACAAGCTGGTGCAAACTGGAGACAACGCCATTATTCCCGTGATAACTGCCCCCAATTTATCTCCTCGTGGACACCACCAACTAACACTAATGAGATGCAAAGTAGGCGTTCCTGTGCAAAACACACGAGAAAACCACAACACCACTTTCAAAGCGAACTGCCAGATCTGCGAAGCGAAGCAAAGACAGGGGATAACCCGCTGTAGAACAAGGGATTTTACACCTGCCTTTTACTGGTGCTAAGCAGGACGACTACCCACAGCATGAAAGGGAGCCCAGCCAAGAGCCACACGTAAAGACCCATAGATTCCATGGAGGAAATGATCATGCAGCTCCGATGCCCATGAGGGTCACAACACCCACCGCTATATTTGCCTTCTGTTGCCAACCACATTAACAAGGCCCCCCAGGGCAGACCCAGAAGGAGTAAACAAACAATGCCTTGCTAGTTGGTGCATAACTAGTCCATGTTTCAGAAACAGCTGCTTTAGGTGTTTTTTAATAACCTGCCAACCCCTCAGCATTCACCCGTGAATGCATTTTCATCTATCACTTGTATGTGCTGGCTGGCGCGGTCTTTCAATAGAGCGGGGGTACAGAGGTCGGGGAAAGGGCCTCTGTTGACACAGCAGTCTTTCAGGCTGCCTGCCAATTGTTAAACGAACCAAACAATGTCTTCTGCATTTGTTATTCACTTGACATCCTAACCCTCACATCCTAATATTTGTAGGGCCATGTTCGCAATGCGATATCGCCTGAGTTGAGATGGGAGTTTTCTGGCACTGATGTGCCGATCCACAGGTATCGCCTGCTAACGCAGAAATACCTATCACTACTGCGATGTTGTTGTCGCCTGTTTTTTCCGCCGCTCACTGTTATTATCGCCATGTAGCGCGGGCTTGAGAATACCCTGATATCACGGCGATAATAATCGGGGTTAGGCAGTGCTTTTCTGCCGATAATTGACTTTGGCGATAGTTATCGCCTGTCATTGTGAATATGCCCCTTACACCCACATGCATCATCCCGGCCGTTTGCGAATTCTAAATTGCGAAAAATAGCGAATCGCAATTTAGAATTCGCAAAACGGGATGCATGAATATTTGCTAATAATATTAGCGATTCGGTAAAATTCGCATTTTTTACCGAATCGCTAATTTTATGCTAATTCTAATTTGCTAATTCGCATTTCCCATTGATTCCTATGGGCCAAAAGGCCCATAGGAATCAATGGGAATTGCGAATTCGCAAATTAGAATTCGCATAATCTTCATGCATTCCATGGGTGCAGGGGGGGTGTCCAAAGGACCCCCCCCTGCACCCCTGAAATGTATTTTTAAGTGGATGTTTCACACACACATGTCCTATGGACATTTGTGTCTGTAACATGCAAGTTTTAAAAATGCTTTTTTTTGCTTTTTTAACAATTTTCGCAAATTAACACAAGGGTCAACCTCGTGTTAATTTGCACTTCCAATTTTCAAATTCGCTATTTTAAAAAAAATGATGCATTGCATTTAAGGAATCGCACAAATGCGATTCCTTAAATGCATTCGCATTTTTTAGAAATGCTAAAAATAGCGAATTATGCACAAAAGTTTGATGCATCCCAAAAACGGATTTTGCATTCGCAAACGGCCGATTTTTCCGAATCGCACCGTTTGCGAATGCAAATAACATTGATGCATGTGGGGGAGTGGGCCTTAAATAGGTCCTGATTAGAAGTGTGTCAGAGAAATTGGTACTATTTATCGCACTTGAAAAACACTGACTCCCAGAGGTTCATACTTTATTCGGTGCAATAAATAGCACCTATTCCCAGTGTTTGGGTAACACGCAGAGTTTTGTGCTGTCACACTAAAATCCACGTGTTATGATAATGCTGTATACTGTTTTCTCCTGTTAAATTAGGGCAGGCTTTTTTTTTTTGTTAAATGTTTTTTATTTAAGATTCAGAAAGCAACAACAAAATACATAGTAAATTCAATGTAACAGTAATAAACATTACAGAGTATTACACGTACTGAATAAATTAGAACAGAGAAGAGCAACTTATGTAATATAACAAATCTGTATTTATATTAAAAGAGAACAATGTAATGAAGAGTTGACTTGTTTAACACACTTACCCCCAGATGAATCAAAGTTATGTTTTGCGAGTCCTTAATAGCGAATTTTAAGGAATCGCCATTAAAGACTCTCAAAACGGGAAGCATGTAGGAATCGCAATGTTATTTGCGATTCCTACTGATTCCTTATTTGTGATTCGCTAATTGCAAATAAGGAATGGCTTACCCATTCATTCCTATGGGCCCAAAGGCCCATAGGAATGAATGATTAGCAATTAGCGAATCGCAAATGTGCCGCAATTTCAAGGGTGCCAGGGTGTCCAAAGGACACCCTGTTGCACCCCTGAAATGGTAATGTTCACTGGTGTTGCGCACACACATGTCCCAAGGACATGTGTGTGTGTAATATGCAACTTAGAAAAATGCACTAAAGTGCATATTTCTAAGTTTTTGCTTTTTACCACGTAGTTTGGATTCGCGGTAAATAGCGACCCCAGATTGTGAATTCGCAATCTTGGAATGGTTCATGCATTGCATTTAAGGAATCGCAAATTACGATTCCTTAAATGCAATCGCAATTTGAGAACTCGCAATTATTTGCGAATTCTTAAATTGCGAATGCATGAACCCTTGATGCATCTCAAATGCCATTTTTGCGGGCGGAAACGGCCGAATTTTGCGATTCGCACCGTTTGCGCTCGCAAAAATGCTTGACGCATCTACCTGTTAGTGATTATCGGGTGCAGTAAATACCAAACAACCCTGAATTCCTAATCCTTGTCAAACACTTACAAAGTTTACTCAGTGGTTGGAAAACATCGACACATTTGTAATCAGGGCTGTAGAAGCCATAAAATTCAGTGTAAAGAACTTGCACCCTGAAAAGAAAGGTAGGGGAATATTTACAAGGAAATGGTGGAGTGCAGAGCTGCGTCAAAATTTGCAGAGCTGCGCTCCACCATTTCCAAACGCAGGGATGTGCCGTATTTACAACAATACGGCGCACCCTATGTTTTTCCTAGCGCTGGTGTTAAAAATATTTGCCTAGCACCAACACAGACACCCTTGCGCCATAGTGCAAGGATGCCTGTGTTGCAGGGAGTGCTTGTCTATGTACAGGAAGGTGTCCCTTCCTGCACATAAGCAATCAATAATGGCGATTTGTTACTTCTATTCTGCAGCACACATAGAAGTAGCAAATCATCATTATTTA
Organism: Lissotriton helveticus; assembly: GCF_964261635.1. NCBI lineage: Eukaryota > Metazoa > Chordata > Amphibia > Caudata > Salamandridae > Lissotriton > Lissotriton helveticus. The sequence continues at coordinate 1,916,735,518 of NC_136065.1, forward strand.
ATGAGGGGAAGGGACATTAATGCTGTTTTGCTCTTTCTATGTGTGCTGTAAAATGCATTGTGCGCTGCAAAAGTATTGCTGCTCGTTGCCCCATTCTAACACCTGCTTTTGCAGGGCATTTGTTTTTGGCGCTGCCTCAGATTTACACAGCCTTGAAACTCTGGGGCAGCGTCAAAAATGCTTGATGGAACGGCCACAGCAACACCCATTGCATGCCCCTTTCATGAAGAAAACTGCATGAAAGGGTACCATATTTACAAAGCCACGTTAAGCCACAAAAAGTGGCTGAACACCCCTTTGTAAACATGGAGCAGGGTATTGCACCACAGGAAGTCAGTAAAAGAGATGTTTCTGTTGCGCAATCCCCTTGCAAATATGCCCCGAATTGTGTAAGGCATCCTTCTGGCTACAGACGTCATTCTCTTCTTCCCTTGCTGATACCGTAGGCACGGATGATACATGCAAGGTGCCATCATTCCTATGCTATGTTTGCCTTGAAAACAACCTGTTTAATCCATTATTGCTGGAGGAGGAATACATTAAGCAGCCCATCTGAAGAGAGGAGATTTTACCCAATGCATTGACTGCCACCAAACTCGAAGTCAACGTCGGAGTAGCAGTCTTTGATGATAATAATAATAATAATAATAATCCACATTTATGAAGCGTGAATAATCACTCTTAAGGGTCTCTAGGCGCTGGGGGCCGTCGGGAAGATAAAGCAAGCTATTGCCCAGAGCCACATGGTGCTGGGCTAATCTGCCGCTGGCGCCGGGGATCGAATTGTGATCCCCAGATTCCTCAGTCAGTCACCCTGGCCGCGGGGCCTCACCTCTTCCTATATACAACATATATGACTATAATATCTGAAAATATTATAATGCTTCCCTGGAAAAAGTACTAAGCAAGGGCATTGCTTGAGACTATGTAGAATCTTTGACTAAAGAACAAATATGCAAAGAGAAGATACCTTAAACGTCTTAATAACTGTCAAATGGCAGATTTTTGTAACATTCTTTCCACCTCATGAATCTTTGTATGCACTTAAGCTGGATATTTATCAGAACACTAAAACTTCACGTGCATCATCTACTTGTTTGCTACAGGCTGCAAACTGGTTATGACACCGCAGCATTCCCTACTGAATTTGAAGGCAGGAATGCAGAAGTATAATAGTGTGTTACTGACATCTAGTGGACAAATATAGAAAGGCGCATACACTTTTGAAAGCTATACACTGGTATTATGCATATGGAGTGAGCAAATGCATTTTAGGGGACAGACTTCCTCCTCACTTAGGAAAAGTAATTATCATGAGAACCTCAATTAATACGTGTGTTTAGGGGGTCGTCTGAATCACAATATGGTCCTTTGTGATATTTATAACCAAGATAGACCCATTGTTATCATATCATGAGATGAAATCTCTCTTTTCTGTCTTAAATAATTTTAGACCAATATCGCTGCTAAATTATTAGTATGTATAACTCGCCTTCCATCAAATTCCAAAACATGTGGAAGAAAACTTGTATGAGAACACATAGTTATACACTGGACAACATTCTCCCTCTATTGTATCTGGCTGATATTAATAGCCCACAAAGACGTCGTAACCCAAGTCACTACAAAATTGCATCCTGGACTCTTCCCAGGTGTGTTTCAGGGCAGATTAAAGTGAGCTGTAGGCTTGGTCTTGGATGACCTTTGTGGGCTGGTGGACGATTAGTTGTACTGACGCCCTGGTCCTTTGGACCTTTCTGAAGCACTTGAAACCACTGATCGCACTATTCGGTTGTTCAAACTTAATAGCTATTTCAGGCAATATCCTGAGTAGATTGATTTATTATATGACAGGTCGCCATATAATAGTTATACTTCCACCCTACATGTCTAAGCCCAAAGCTCTCATTTGTGATGTCCTCAAGGATCAATATTATTGCCTCTTGTATTCAACATTTACATGTGTCCACTAGCGCAACTTTTAAATCAAGGTGATGCAAGAGTCTACATGTTTGCAGATGACACTCAGTTGATGTTTGGGTTTGTTCTGGGTGTCCCTCATCTCTTGCCCTACCGCACAGCTTTCAATTAGTACGCTGGTGGACGCCACACAATTTCATAAAATTGAATCCTATAATCAAGGCCATGGTCATTGTCCATAGAGTTGTTTATTAAACTTCCCCGGATGTTATTGTATTCAAGTTTAGCTGGTTAAAGTATATGCAGGCTTTAGGATACAACATTTAACACCTATTACCAACCACCAGAACAAAAAATATAACTTTTGGGGATCATGCCTTTTCAGTTACTGCCAGAAGAACTTGAACTTCTCTTCCTTTGTCTCTCTGGTCAGAACCTTCCTTATTCACTGCAGGAAGCTCTTCAAAACGTTCCCATTTACTAATTAACTGATTCAGTTCAATATTTCAAGGACAGGTTATTTCAGTGCCATGACATTTTAGTGTATGCACGCTTTAAAAATAACTCATAGCATAAAAATCATGCATTTTCTTGCACACCTTTCTCTCACAGCTGCCTATCATTGTGAGATATTTCTGCTTTAACAAACTCGACGTACTGTGCTACACATCCGACTGCACTAAGTCCCAAGGAACAAAATAATTAATTCAATCCCTTAAAGACTATTGTGTTTTGCAGTGGATACTTTGAAAACCTTTCATTTTATGTATATATGTTGTTTCATCTGTCAAACTCACGACCTACACACCTTGTGTATTCACAGTATATGTTTTTTGTATATTGGACAGCACACCTAATATTTTGTTGAATTAAGATCTAAGAGAGATTTGAATACTAAAGATTAACTTTCTTTCCATTGGGATCAGTGTTTATTTATTTGTTTGTTTAATCCGTGTATATCCTTTATGAGATATATAAGTAAATTGTTGCATTAATTGCTGTGTTCAATTGAAATGCTCTTCCCGACAGAACCATCATTGTTTGTTTAATTACTCGCCCGGGTTCTGAGGGTTACAGGGTTACCCCATTACACTTAATGGTTAACAAACTCTCCAGCGCGAAAAGGCTACATGGTGAGCGTAAGCAGAAATAAAACAGAAAGCTACGCGAAATATAGTTACCACAATAGTTACGACAATAATCTATGCACGAATACACTTTCTTTTTAAAACTCAAACCGGGGCTCAAAATTGAGGTGTCTCTCACCAGCTTTCTTTCATGAGCACTAGTTATCACTTTTAAACTATTCTTTGAGCATGCATATGAAATTTACTGTAGCAATCGTGACCCAGCACATGTTTAAGAGGATTATATTTTTCAGCTAGTTAGGTGCTTGTTATAGCACAAATTTTGATTGAAAGGTCATATCCAGGCTCTCTGGGCCCAATGCACAAAGTAAACATAGACCTGAAGTCTAAGTTTAGACTAGGGGTAGGCAAAAAAAATGTGGTTACACTGGCAGAATTCGCTGACTTTTAGCCACTCCCCGTTACACCTGTAATAATGAGCTCCAGAAAAACTCGGCTAACTGCCCTATGGTGGAGTTTTTTCTGGTGTGTGGCTTGCCAAAGGTATGTTGGCAAACACAATTGAAAATTGCCATTCCTTAGAGTGATTTTCGGGTGCTGGAGGGCACTTGACAAGATTTTGAGCTTCTGCTCGAGTAGAAACTCTACTCAAGTGGCAGCAGAGTAGCAGCACCGTCTGGTGCACTGCGTGGTGCCATTTGCACTCATTTTGCAGCATGGAACAAGCTCCAGGTGCTAAGAATCAGTGAAAGCAGCACAAAGTGCCGATGTTTGTCCATTCACAGAACACTGTGGAATATCGCTGCAGAGTTTTCATGTACCTCTGCAGAATTCCGCGGAATGAAACTCCGCGAGTTCCGCCCATCTCTATTTTAGACCTTAAGTCTAAGGGTCCAATTCACAAAGGTAATCTTGGACTTCAGGTTTATCTTTGTGAATTGGGACCTTGGACTTTAGGTATAAACCTAGACTTCAGGTATAAGTTTACCTGTGAGAGTTGAGCCCAAAAGGTGGTTGGTGAAGGATTTTAGAAGCCATCTTAGAAGCGATGTATTGAGTCATCTCCTGCTCTGGATGCCGTAACCAGAATTTTTTCCAGCTCTTGAAGCTGTTGCTGGAGTATTTTTTAATCCACATCAGGAGTACTGTGTCAATTTTTTTAGGGCATTTCTTGACTATTGCGTTCAGTTCAATAGATCACACCTGGACTATTTTTTCAATTCTGCAAGTCATTCATAAATTATTCCGGACAGCTGGAGATAGTGCTAAGTTGTGAATGCATCATCTGGTGATGATTTGCAGTTCTAGAAGCTATATAAACATTGTCTCCAGCTCCAGATTGGTCCACTGGGCTTTGTCTGTTTTTGGTGTTTATGTATCAACATGTATATATGAAACAGCATTTCTAGACATGCCTGAGAACTCAATTTATCAAATGACTAACTTGACTTCAAAGCGCTATGTGCTAACCCTATCAAGATATAATGAAATGTCATAACCGAATGTACCATTCCATTTGCATCTCCTTCACTAACAGAAATCAGCACTAGAGTGCACCTTGGCAGAGACGGAGGGGCGCTACTGTGCCCAGCTGGGGCAGATCCAGACCATTGTAGGAAGCCTGGAGGGCCAGCTGAACGAGCTGAGAGTGGACATGGAGCGTGAGAGCATGGAGTACAAGCTGCTCCTGGACATCAAGACCCGCCTGGAGGCTGAGATCGACACCTACCGGCGCCTGCTGGGCGGCGAGGAATGGTAAGGACTCACTCACCCTGGGGATGTTACTTCTCCATGTCACCAAAGTGTGCGTGAAGGAAGTCTTTAGAGGAGTGGGTGTAGTGCGTAACACTGGGGTTTAGTACTTAACCAAGACAGGGGCGGCCTTAGGCATGTGCAAGCTGTGCACCTGCACAGGGGCCACCAAACTCCAGGGGCCTCCACGCCAATATATATCCTTAATATAATAATCCTCTGAGGATGGATACATATTTGCGTGGCGGTCCCTGGCAGGGGATTTGGCGGCCTCCGGCTCTGTTCCACTTCCTAACACCCTGACCCCACCCCTCCTGAGCTCCGGGGGGGCTCCGCCCCACCCGGACCCCCTCTTCCGGGGGGCCCTACCTATGCTCCCTGCTCAGGGCCACCATGAGCCTAGAGCCGCCCATGACCAAGAGCTCCTGAGTTTACCAAGTAATGGAACGAAGGGACCTGGAGATGAACGAGTGTCCCCAAGACCACACAATGTAGCCAAGGCGTGCAGCCAGGATTGGGACATTGGTTTCACAGCTGACACTGTTGCCACTAGGCTACGAAGGCAGATGGCAGACTATGCAAGAGCAATAATAAAGCTGAGCTAGATCGCGAAGCTAGGGCCCTGAGAGTTACAGTTTTAATATACCTTTAATGTTTACGTTTGCACATGACATTGTCAAGGTGGTTCAAGATCATTTGACTGGGACTGCACAACTGTTCACTTCCAATGGGCAGTCACCTCCCCACTCTCTCGAGGAAACACCCACCCACCTTCCAACCCCTAACCCTGCACCTATGACTGTGGATGGGAGTTTACGGGTGCGTGTGTACGTGAAGAGAATAAACTGTGTGCGCCCTTTATCGAATGTTGGGGACTGGCCAGCCAATCAGAACGCTCATTTCGTGGCTGCCAGCCTCCTGCCCCGCTGGGTGTCCTGACCCAGCACCCTACTCACTCATTGGTGAATTCAACTAGCCCTGGGAGAGGGAATAAACAACTCCTGCAAAGCACCGGCTCTTTTAACTCAGGCTGCTGGCACTAACAGCCAGCAGAAAAGTGGAAAAAACCGAAACAAAAAGATCATTTATCTACTAGCCATAATGAGTACATTCCCGTTAAGTGAGGGAAGTAAAGGGGCGAGCGAGTGTTTTGATGAGCGTGATTTCTTCTGGCTACTTTAGATTGTCACTGGAGAGCTGACAGGGTTGGCCTCAGCGCAGTGGGGACCCAGCCATCTCCACAGGCCCGATTCAAGCTCGCAGTGGGATTATCAGACAGACCGCTCCTAGCAGCTGGTCTTTATGGTGGTATGTGATGAACCTCAGGGTTTTTGTACCAAGGTGTTTGTTGACCACTGGGAAGACCTTCTCATATTTGAGATCAGAGAACATTCCACCCTTCGGGTCCATGCTTGTGCTGTTTCCATCTCATGAGCATTCACCCAGGGGACATGCTTCTGACACCTCTTACTGTGGCAATAACCAATGCTCCTTGTTTCATCATTCACAGGAGCAGACCTGTCGAGCAAGTCAAAGGTAAGCAGAGTTACAACTTTAATTTCAAGCTTGTGTGCTGTTCCCTAAAGGGATTTCTGCTTTCAGAACAAACCTACCACTCACTTTATGAAGTATAAGTGTATGCATATATTTGTCATAGGAGAACTATTGCAGAAATTAGAGGGGAGAGAAAGTGAGGTTCTAAGGAAGAGAAGGCATGCTTTTCTATTTATTGTTGGACTTTGCAGTTATTCAGAACACTAAAAGAACCTGCAGCAATGTTAATCAGTTCTAAGAATCTTACTCCCCCATAGCCGAGGTGAGTGTCACTGGCCTGGTGCTGATGCAGAGGTTTCGAACTCAAAAGGGTGTAAAATAAGAACCAGGAGTGGAAGTCAATATTAATTATGGTCACAATATATGTGCAGGGCGATATTCGACATCTCAACAGTGATCTTGAAACTAACAACTGTAAAAATGCTCTTTACAACAGCTTGTCTTCTGCAAAGAGTGCTCTAGTAACACCAAGGTAGTTGTTCTTTAACCACTTGTTTATCAGTTATCGGGTTTTAATGTATTAATGCGAGACCCCAGGAGAACAAGGTAAACTCTACTATGAGGGTGAATCATGAAAGGCTGTCAACACAGTGATCTAGTACTAAAGCTGGAGTCGGACGCAGTGACCCATGCAGTCTAGGTACACCAATACAACAATGTGTCCTGTACTACAGCCGAAGTCGGACGCAGTGACCCATGCAGTCTAGGTACACCAATACAACAATGTGTCCTGTACTACAGCCGAAGTCGGACGCAGTGACCCATGCAGTCTAGGTACACCAATACAACAATGTGTCCTGTACTACAGCCGAAGTCGGACGCAGTGACCCATGCAGTCTAGGTACACCAATACAACAATGTGTCCTGTACTACAGCCGAAGTCGGACACAGTGATCCATGCAGTCCAAGCACATCAGTGCAGCAATGTTTCCTGTACTGCGGCTGCAATATTTTCTGTACTATGACTGGCATTTGACATAATGATCCATGCACTCCTGTACTGTGACTGAAGCCGGACAAAGTGGTCGATGCACAACAAGTACATCCGCACAGCAATGTGTCTTGTAGTATGGCTTGGGTTGGACGCAGTGATCCTTGTAGTCCAAGTACTTCCGCACAGCAATGTGTCTTGTAGTATGTCTTGGGTTGGTGGCAGTGATCCTTGTAGTCCAAGTACATCCGCACAGCAATGTGTCTTACAGTATGGCTTGGGTTGGACGCAGTGATCGGTGTATTCCAAGCACATCCGTACGGCATTGTGTTTTGTAGTACGGCTTGGGTTGGATGCCAGTGATCCTTGTAGTCCATGTACATCCGTACAGCAATGTGTCTTGTAGTAAACTTGGGTTGGATGCCATGGTTCCTTGTAATCCATGTACATCCGTATGGTAATGTTTCTTGCAGTACGGCTTGGGTTGAACGCAGTGATCCTTGTAGTCCAAGTGCATCCATACGGCAATGTGTCTTGTAGTATGGCTTGGGTTGGACGCAGTGATAGGTGTATTCCAAGTACGTTAGTTCAGCAGTTTTCTTCTGCCATGCCAAGGGTCAGACACAATGATCCAGGAGTATTAATATAACAGAAGAGCTATGGGTCTTGGGTTGAACACAGTGATTCAAGCACCCAAAGGGCAAAAATAGAGGTACAGCTCCTGTAGTCAGACATGAATTAAGGCACTCAAGAGCATTGGTAGAGCCATCGATCCGCTGCCACATGTTCGGAAATGGATGAACACAATGGTGCACAGTATCGTAGTACAATATTATAAGAAGGATAAGAACGCAGGTTGTGTGGTATGATGGTCTAAGCAGTGGCTCTCCATTCAATAATTCTATGATTCTAAGTTTATCTCTTGAGCAAATTTTCCTAACATATGCAAGTTCTCTTTTACATAAGAGCGGAGACACTGAGGACAAATTTAAAATCTTCTGCAACAAAACAATGATTTCCTCGTACTGCATTTAAATTTGTTTTTTTCCGAATAAATATGAAAAGTTAGCAAAAGTGCGGGTTGACGAGATGTTCGGAAGACTGAGCCCCTTTGTTTCACTCTCTCATTTTCAGAAATAAACCGATCCCGCCACGTTACAACAATCGTTGAAGACTTGGTCGATGGCAAAGTTGTTTCTTCTCAAAAGAAGACAGTACAGGAGAAGTAGAGGAGGCCTAGATTCCCAAAGAGGTTGCTTGTCAGTGAATCTGTCGGAAAAGAGCGCTATAAATGCTTTCATAAATGTGCACTTTCTCTCTTAAAAAATGTAAGATTCACTTCGAGGTCAATGTTTTATATAATTGTGTCACTCCAAACAAAAGTTAACAGCATGTTGCTTCCTCTCGCTCTTGCTTTTAAATAAACTTTTCCTACTGCAATTTCAAGTCCGAATTATTGTTTGATCTTGTTTAAATATCAATATTTGTATAAGACACGGGAAGACAAGTGTTTTCTTTTGAGCTTTGCAACAGGAAATTCTCTGCAGAAGGGAATCCTTGATAAAGGCAGTGTTAGAGTGGTCTGTGAAAGGTACATTTTCCCGATGACTCTAGATTTACAGCTTTACTTTTGGATATGCAAGCTTTGACATTGTAGCAAAATTAGGCAGAGAACATGGCCAGGCAGGCCTTTTGTTCCTCAGGGCATTTCCCTGGTGGGTTGGAGCCATTAACGGTTGGTCTTGAATGCCTACTCCTGGTGCCTCTGTCTCTTTCCCCAGCTCACCCGTCTGAATTGCAGCTGTAGTAGGGTGGTTTCAAGAGAAGGAGAAGAGAGAAGAAGAGAGAGAGGATAAAAGGATGGATAGATAGGGTGGATGGATAGGGAGAGATTGCGCGAGGAGACGCAGGGAGCGTGACTGGTTTTAACATTTTTGCCAGGGCTGCTTTTGGTTCCACAGTCTGGCCTTGGCTGAGAATTCTGAGAATAATAAAAGCTGGCATATTTGGAACATAGATAGTCGCATGAGTCAGAGACATGTCTGGCTCTGCCTCAGCCTTTACTGGCAAATCAGGAAATCTTTTAACTTTCCCACACACTGAACATATATTATGTTCCTCAGTCACAAAAAGTGTAACGTTAGAAGTCGTGTGTTAGGCAAGAATCCCATGTACATACCTACATTTTACTGTTGTGTTTCCGTGGCCCGATTTTGCACCAGTGGAAATTCCACCAATTTAAAATTAGAGTTAAGGTATTTCTTTTGGTAAGAGATACCATCCTCTAGTTCAACTTAAAGTGTCAGCGTGTGTATTTTGAGCACCTAAAATGCACACGTGCTCCATAATTTCTTGCTACATTGTACAACTGTACAAATTGGGTGTGAACAAACTTTGGATAAGTCTGTGAACACCCACACAATTATGAATCAGGAGCTGTGCACTACCTTCCCAATGGCTAAGCCTCGCTCCTTTCCTGGGAACGACAATGTTCTCAACCGATACTCTCCACCTATGAATGTTAAAATTCTTCCATGTGCCAAAATGCATGTGCAAAGATCGTACTTTTGTGATTCAGAATTTCCAATTTGAGCTTGCAGTGTGTTACTTTTTATGGCACTAATCAGACCTTTGGTACTCAAAATATTTCGTGAACTGTTGGTTTGTTTTCTGGTTTGTGGAATGAGGGGGGTCCAATGTGTTCATACCATAGTTTATTTTTCAGATGCATCACACATTTTTAAATGTACAACAGCAAAGATGGCAGTAGAGTGATTGTGTGATGAAAAGCACCATAAGTTACTGCGAGCAGTTTAATTTACCATCCAAAGGATATTATTAAGCCGGTGTGTGACTTTTTTGTGCGCAAAGGTATGAGACATTTTAAAAAAAAATAGATTTTCATGTACCCCACAAATCAGTGATTTTGCAAATGTTGGTAGGATAATTTACATTTTGCCCATCTCTACTATTAAGGTTTGCAAGAAGGAATTACACTCTGGACTAAAGATTCAGAAATATCTGCTTCCTTTATCGATAACTCTTTCTTAAAGTGAACCGAAGAATGTATCCCACTCTCTCTGACCACCTTAAATAAGAGGAAAGAGTTAATTGCAGGAATCCGCCACAAAACACAAATGCAATAAATACCTGCCCATGAATAGATACCCAAAGCCTATTACGTATCTCATGTAGCCAGCCACTCAGATATGCAGTACCCACGAGGAAAAATGCACATCACCAGAACATGCCACTCATTGAACATAAAAGCCATTGCATGCATAAATATCCAGTTTTATGTCACTAAACCCCGAGCGTAGTCTAATGATAATACATTTACATGCCAGTTTTCTAAAGACAAAATCCTAACACAGTCTCTTGAACCCAAAACACTAAGGGCCTAATTTATGAAAGCCTTGCGCCACCGGTGCGTCACTTTTTGCCATGTTAAAAGTGACGCAACGGCGGCGCAAGACCTTCATAAATAAGTCCCTAAGAGCATTGTGACTACGAAATCCAACTACAGTCTCATGATTTAAATACTCTAATACAGTCTTCTGCCAGCAAATTGCTAACGTTCTCATAACCAGGAAAAATTCTAACAGACCCTTGAGTCCAGGACCCTAACACAGTGTATACCACCAGAACACTCATACAATATTAATTCAGATGAACAAGGAAAAGCAAGGCAGACAAATGGAAAAATAACACTTAGTATGAAGAAAGATTTAGAAACCAGACGATTTAAAATCTGCAGATGAAGCCTACTGATGGCACTTGAGTCCTGTGGCTGGTCTAAGTTCCCAGTGAAAGTGGCTTTTCTAGTTAGTTCTGCAATGTAAGTTATAACCCCTGGTGTCCGGTCCCAATACACGTACTGAGTTCAATGGTGAAGTCTGTGACACTGTACGGACTGCCGGTTCCAATGCAGTATCAGCAAATAGTGAAATTGCTCACAACTTTCGCATTGTGTCTACAACACACAAGCACCACGTGGCTCAGGAGCGAGTGCTCCACAAAGAAAGGCATGCTAGTCAGACTATCCCATACAGCATTCCTCCACAGAGCACCCAGATGAGGACCTGGAATTCCAGGGATCCAGTGTGAACAAGATCATTGTCTGGCAGGAGCCAGCACTTCAGATACAATTCCCCTTCTAGTTGTGCTCTAACTTTGGCATCCACAAGGCCTAGGCACCTGTAGAATTTCTTCAGAAAAATCATGGAGTAACTGGTTATAATTTCATATACCCTTTAACTCACGTCCCTTATTGAAAAATAGAAGCTTCTGTAATTCAGTAAATACCGATGATTAATCAGCACAAATAGCTAACCTTAAAAAAGTCGCTGGAGCTAAAGGGTTATTTAAAAGAATGTTAATGAAATTGGTTAAATCGCAGGATTGGAGAACAACCGGTGCAAGCTGCAAAATTGGGGACATGAGTGCTACCCATATCAGTCTCCAAAGACCAGGAATGTTGTGCACGATATTTAAAAGATGGAACTGTGAGGACTAGAAGGTGATTGCCACTCTGTCAGACCAACAGACAGGGGCAAAGAACAGGAGATATTAGTGGAGGATAACATAAGGAAAAGGAAGGAATAGAGGGCAACTGTATTTATAATGCACTTTGATAATGACTCCTAGGCTGAATACAAGAGAGGATCCTGGTGAGCCAGAGAAGAACCGCCATCACTTGGCTGTCTAGTCTTAGCCTCTGGTCTCTGAAGGAACGCCCAGCAGCCAATTGCTCCTAGACTTGTAGGGAAGCTAGAAATGACTCCTTTCACGGTTTAACAAAACCTCTAAGGAAATTAAAGCCACAGAAGTGTATTCTTTCACTGACTTTTCTACCAGGCACAGATTCTTACTTTCTACATCGGGCTCAAGGCAGATAAAATCTGGGCTCCAAAAGCTGGCAGGAAATGGCCAGTCAGTAATGGTATTGTACGTTTTTTTTGTATTTCAAAAATGACTAATATTTCATAGCTTGAGAAAGTGATCTTCAAGTATATTTCAACTGTTCCACAGAGCACTACAAGATCCTAGAACTTTAGAAATCAGTGGGAATAGACTTTATTCTGGAAGAAAATCTAATTGTGGCAAAAAAAAAGACAAAGCACAGACAATCTGTCACTAGATACAGACTTGCTGACAGGAGCGGGGAAACAAAGACTGACTGGGACATATAGAACCACAAATCCGAAGAAAACAGAGGGGCATATTACCAAGGCAGGCGGAATGAAGTTATCGCCGCTTTTGCGGCCGTTTTCTGCCGAAAAGCAGCGATAATTTCATCGCCCTATTAGCAAGCTGTCGCTAACATCAGTTAGCGACAGCTTTTAGGTGATAGCGAGCGGTTTGGGGCCTACTTTGCATGTCAGCGATATTTATCGCTAATGATATGCAAAGTGGGCATATCCAACCTGTTAGTGACTGAAAGCAGTCTCTAACATCGCCTATTATCAACGCAGGCGTAGCGATTAAAAAATGTGCGCTAAGCACGAATATCGCTGAAAACTAACGCCTGCTCAGACCACTTCTTAACCTGTACATCCAATGGGAGTTGGATATTCAGGTTAAGACCCTATTGGCGTTAATGCCTGAATATCGCTGGATTCCCAGCAATATTCACACATTTCGCCGCTATCGCCGGATATTTTATCGCATTGGAGATAAACGTTGCTAATAGCACGTTATCTCTGCGATAAAATCCGGCGATGCGCAGCGATAAAAAAAAATGTCGCTAAGCTTATTTAGCAATAAATATCGTTAGTTGTTGATAATATGCCCCAGAGTCTTTTACCATTGTGATTTGACAGAAGCACTTACTGAGATAAATGTTCTTCTCTACCACTAGTTTACATAGATATATAAGGGGCAAATGAAAGTATTTGGTAGTAAAGCATAAGAAACAAACTGTATCATCAAAGCAGATTCAGCTGAAACAGAAAACCGAGAAGCAAACTACACTCGTGCGTGTGTGCCACCAAGAGTGACAGATTGAATAAAACATGCACTTTGAAATGGGCTGAAATTGAAAGCATCACTACTGATTTCTACAATAACTCTTTTATCACAATAAAGTAGTCATGCCCCACAGATTTTGCAGTGGATTGCTACATTGTAACTTGGATCATGAGATGAACATAGTGTACAAATCATGGAATAAAAAAAAACTACATTTGTTTGGACTTGATGAGCAGACTAACTACTTAAGTGAGGGACTTAGGAGCCATGCGTCTGAAAGTGACGTGGCTTCTAATTATTTTCCACCCATAGTTTTTAATTTGGACTTTGAATGTTATTATGGTGTAATGCTTTGGGTGTTACTCTCGTCCTCATTTTATCACAACTTATTTCTGGTGTGATACTCAGACTCAGCCCAGTCATACCGAGACGTGACACAAACATACAATTAAATGAAGGTGGTTCAGGAATCCCAGGATTTAAAATGTGTCCAGTTGCTGAATGTAGCCATCAAGAATGTAGACAGTTATTCAAGCTCCATTAAATATGTTTACCTTATAAAGGCACAGCCCACATCCCATGTGACCTCACCAGAAATGAATGCTCCACAAACATACTCTCTCCCATTCAACCCAAAAAACTGCTTCTCAGAAAGAAATCAAGTATTCTCCTTTAAAAAAAATATCTGACAGTCCGAAAACATTCCTCTACGAAAAAAGAAACTAGAAATTGTGCAGCAAATAGGTTTGTCTGTGTATGGTGAAAGGTGTTCTCAGGCTTCAGCTGAGCCACATGTACAGTAAAGAGCGCAACAAGCGCAAAACCACTACATGCAACCGTTGCATCACTTTATGTTGTGAATAAGGTTTACTATAAATATGCAATCAATATAAATGTAAAACAGTTTTAAAATGCGTTTAAATTGCTGGATCTAATGTTTTGTTTGACTGCATTTTCTGATGGTGTATTTTTAGTATATTTTTGAAACACATGAAGCACAAATATTCTGCTGAGGGTATATGTAACTTACTCCTGCAGTACTCCAGACATACACCAATACCCTGTTAACTTGAGGAACAAGGCTACCTCCAACTCAACATGTAGCAAAACTAGCCAATATAGACCACGGAGTAAGACAAAGTTATTTGATGTGGTTTGTCACTTTCAAAATTCGGATCAGCTCATCATGTAACAGAAATGCAATACATTACCCCTACTTGCACTAATGCACCACTAGGCACAACTATAAATATGCTCACCCTTTTGTCATCTCACTGAGAGCATAATATGAGCTTTAGTTCCACTAGAGGGAGCCAGCAGCATATGTACTGACAAGCAAATTGGCCTAGAGGCAGGGTGTTGGAAGGAGCATCTTTCCTTTTGTTCTCCTGGTTACTTTGCATGCATGGCGCCATTCAAACAGCCCCAAGCAGTGGGTGTAACATAATTCAAAGCAGTTGATCAATTTCAGTCCGTCTACTCTTTTAAAGGCTATAAAGTGTTCAGGCAGAAGGGTGGCACAATTCAGTAATTGAGTCTAGTGAGCTAACCTATGCCTAAAGCATACACTATCTGCACTAAGGTGGAGGATAGTACTGCGTATGGAGGCCCTGTGGGGATAGGAGAGTACAGACCCAGTCCACTAGAGTGCAACCCAACCCCTCAGCTGATCGCATGCCTTCTGCTTTCATCCATCTTTCCTCCCTCCTCCAATGTTGACCGAACAGTGCATCTGATAGAACATCATTTCACACTGGCCTATTGAGAGCTGAAGTGATTTCTCTTGCTTGGTGAGTGTCTCTAATGAGAATGCCATTAAAGGGAGAAACCACTACATCTAAGGTATGATATAAACAAGATATCCACTGAGCATTTATTTACATATAATTTAGTTAGTATAAGAGTAAGGCACCCCTCATGCCTACTTAAGACAGCTGCCCCTTGATACAGCCTTTTCATGGGTGCTTTGTACTAAGCTTTTCTCTTCACCAAATTGTGGATCAGTTTGCGGTCCGTTTCTGTGGCCGCAAAGACTCCAAATCAGAGTTTACAACCGTAAAAATTGGGTTTCAGATGTACAAATCCCATTTTAGGATTCCTAAAATGGGACGGCAGCTGGATACTGATTTGTATGTGTAACGGACTTGTTTAGGGCATCCTTTCCAAATACCCACTCAGTATCCAATGTATCAATGGCTTGCAGTTCGAATTTACGTTGCAAACTATTGACAAGTTACCTACTCCCAAGGTAGGGTTGTAACCCATTCGCAAAAGTGAAGTGGTCACGTTTGACTCGTTCCCCTTTGTTAATGTTTAAAAATGTTTCGTTGAGAATTAACAGTGGTCCCTTGGATTCTCCCTGAGACTCCTAAAAAACATAGTCCTGTTTCCTTTTAGGAAAACAAGTTGCATATAAAATCTTCATTATAAACAATTTGGAAAGAGCGTGTTTAGTGCTATGTATCAATGGTCTACAAACGCAAAGTTGGCAGGGTATGCCCAGATGTGGGTCCCTTACTCACTTTGCCACTGGATACAAGCTAGCCTGGCTGATGAGGGCTGTTAGCCTGAAACCGGTCCCAGGATGCGTGTTTCCGGTTCAGAGAATACCTGACTTGGCAGTTCGGGCTGGACTGTTCCCATGAGGCACAGGGTCAAGAGTGATTTGCATATAGCCTGGTCTGAACTGAGGTGGCAAAGTGAGCTAAAGAATGATGATGGATTTAACCCAGATCAGTGACTGGGGGGGGGGAATGTCTGAAAAGTTTCAGCGCTCCGTCCATCATCTCCTTGTGTTTGCTATGATAGGGGACAAGTCTATTGGTCATGTACCTGGGTCCACTATCATTAAGAGTTTTGTGAATCAAACAACACATTTTAAACTTGATTCGACTCCGAATAGGAAGCCAGTGTGGGCTTTTTAGTAATGGCCGGGAAGAAGTTCTGGGTGGTTGATTTAAAGCCAGTCAGGCTGCTGTATTCTGCACTACCTGAAGCCTATTTACTAGTGTCCCCTCATTCGTTGCACCCAGAAGTGCATTAAAATAGTCCAGTCTACTAACTACCAGGGCTTGGAGCAGGGTCTTGCATGCCGATAGGGGGAGAAGATAGAACACTCTCCGTAGGAGTTTTAGTAAACCAAAACAGCTACCTGGCACGGCTGCCACCTGCTCCTTCATAGCTAGAGAAGGGTCCAAATACACTCCTAAGTTTTTAGCCTTGTTGGTAGGCACAGTAGCGGGGCCTAATTCTGCCGGCCACCACTCTGGGGACCAGAGAAGTTGAGCTTTGCCAAAGAGGAGGACTTCGGTTTTGTTGGCCTTCAACTGGAGAATGTTCTTTGACATCCAGTTGGAGATTGCACGCATGCCCTCTGCAAACTTCTGCTTGGTAACATCCGCGTTGTTATCAAATGGAAACAGGAGCTGTGTGTAATCTCATATGAAAAAGGGACACAGCTATAATCTCTGATGATCTTTGCCAGGGGAGCCACGTATATATTAAATAACGTGGGACTAAGGCACGATCCCTGTGGCACCCCTTTGTTCAGAGGTTTAGCTCCAGAGTGAAAATTCCCCAGGTTCACAGTTTGGATGCATTGTTCCAGGAAGCTGAAAAACCACTGAAAGGCAGACCCCACTACGCCGATTTCCGTTAATCTTTGTAGCAGTCTACTCGACTCCACCTCCCCAGACGTTGCCTTCCTGACGGAGACCTGGATGAACCCCCTCCTCGGCACCCGACATCACCATAACCATCCCTGACGGCTACAAGATCACCCACAGGGACCGCTCCAAAGGAACAGGAGGAGGAATCGCCATCGTCCACAGGAACACTCTCAGAGTCTTGACCAGCACTGATGACACCCTCAGCACCGCCAAACACCTGCACTTCCAGATCCACACCGATCCCAACACCACCCTCAGAGGAACCCTCGTCTACAGAGCCCCGGACCCCGGCCACAGTTAATCGACTACATCGCCGACTTTGTCAGTATACACACCCTTGCCTCCACAGACTACATCCTCCTCGAGGACCTGAACCTTGATTGATAACCTCTCCAATCTCGGACTCAGACAGCTCATCACAACACCCACCCACTCTGCCAGCCATACGTTTGTCCCCATCTTTGCCAAAGCCCCCACGTCTCCTTCAGCCACACCACCGAACTCCACTGGACTGACTATCGCTGCATCTACTTCACCTTCCGGACACCCACCGCACCCAACAGACCTCTCGCCACTGCTGGAGCAAAGTCACCGAAGACTAGCTAACCACCACCCTCGTCCGGAGCCCACCCGCTGACCCCGCCGCCCGCAACCTCAGACAGTGGATCACCGACTGCGCCAATACCCTCGCCCCGATCAAGAAGCCCTCCAACAGACACCCCAACAAGAAAGCAAGCTGGTTCACCGAGGACCTCTAGGCCTCCAAGTAAACCTGCCGAAAACTAGAGAAGAAATGGCACCGTGATCAGACACCGGACAGTCACGCAGCCCACAAGAACGCCACCCGCAGACACCATCGCCTTATCAGGCCTGCCAAAAGGGTCTCCTTCAAAGACCGCCGAGACAACAAATCACACAACAGCAAAGAGCTCTTCAACATCGTGAACGAACTCTCCAACCCCAGCTCTAACACCAACGACATCCCACCTTTGCAAGACCTGTGCGACTCAATTGCCACCTTCTTCCATCGCAAGATCACGGACATCTACAACAGCTTCAACGCCATGACTGGCCCGACAGCCACCGAGACCTCTGACCCCAGGGCCACCATCTGCAACAATCCCCTGCTCACCTGGACCAACCTAAACGATGACAACACCATCAAAATCATGAACTGCGTCAGACCCTTGCCCTCACCACATCTTCAACAAAGCCAGTGCCACCATCACACCCCACCTCCTCAAAGCCATCAACATCTCCTTCGAGACAGTAACCTTCCCAGTAAGCTGGAAGCACGCCGAGATCAACGCCTTACTCAAAAAACCCAAGGCTGACCTTAATGACCTCAAGAACTTGCGATCCATCTCCCTGCTCTCGTTCCCGGCGAAGGTCATCGAGAAGACCATCAACAGAAAACTGACCCGCTACCTCGAGGAGAACAGAATCCTGGACCCGTCCCAGTCTGGGTTCCGCAGCAACCACAGCACTGAAACTGCCCTCATCACCGCCACCGATGACATCAGGGCTCTGCTGGACAACGGTGAAACCGCAGCCCTCATCCTCCTAGACCTGTCAGCCGCCGACAACACTGACTGCCACCGCACCCTATGCACACACCTCCACGACGCTGGGATCCGAGACAAGGCTCTCTGGCAGAACCCAGAGCGTCCTCCTCCCCCCTTTCCGCTCCAAAGCCACCGAGATCATCTGTCGCGTACCCCAGGGCTCATCCCTCAGCCCGACTCTGTTCAGCATCTACATGTTGCCGCTCGCCCAAGTCGCCTGACGGCACGAGCTCAACATCATCTCCTACGCCGACGACACCCAGCTGATCCTCCCCCTCACCAAGGACCCCCTCACCGCCAAAACCAACCTCCACAAAGGAATGAAAGCCATCGCAGAGTGGATGAAGAACAGCTGTCTGAAGCTGAACTCGGACAAGACAGAAGTCCTTATCCTCGGCTCCACCCTCTTGGCCAGGGATGACTCCTGGTGGCCTACCGCACTGAGAACGGCACCAACACCCACCGAACATGCACGCAACCTGGGGTTAATCATCGACTGTACTCTCTCCATGACAAAGCAGGTCAACGCTGTCTCGTCCTCCTGCTTCAACACCCTCCGCATGCTCCGCAAGATCTACAGGTGGATCCCCAACGAAACAAGAAGAAAGGTCACCCAGGCCCTCATCAGCAGCAGACTGGACTACGGAAATGCCCTCTACGCAGGCGCCTCGGCCAAACTCCTGAAATGACTACAACGCATACAGAACACCTCTGCGCGCTTGATCCTCGACATCCCCTGCCGCTGCCACATCACACCCCACCTAAGAGACCTGCTCTGGCTTCCCATAAACAAGAGGATCACCTTCAAGCTCCTCACCCATTCACACAAGGCACTCCACAACACTGGACCGGAACACCTCAACAGATGACTCGCCTTCTACACCCCAACCACCAGCTCTGCTCCACCTACCTTGCCCTCGCCACCGACCCCCGCATCCGAAGAGTGACCTCCGGTGGCAGAACGTTCTCCCACCTCACCGCCAAAACCTGGAACACCCTCCCCATCCTCCTGCTAACATTCAGGAGACTACTTGAGACCTGGCTATTCGAGCAGTAGCAGCATCTCCCCCCAGCGCCTTGAGACCCTCACGGGTGAGTAGTGCACTCTACAATTGTTCTGATTGATTGATTGATTGATTGATGTGCCACAGTATCAAAAGCAGCGGAGAAATCCAGCAGCACCAGGGCTATAGGTTTGTCCTTATCTATCTAGGACCAGCTTCATAGAGTCTGTGACACCAAGCAGGGCCTTTTCAGTTGATAGTTTAGGTCGAAAACCGAATTGTGAGGGATTCAAGTATAGCTGAGCTTCCATGAATTTCATGCGCTACGCATTGATATGTCCCTCCATAAGTTTGCTCATAAGAGGAAGGAGAGAGATAGGGCGATAGTTGAACAGTTGAAAACTCCAGGATGGTGCAGGACAAAATACATCTGCACTATTGCTGCCTGTGTTGTATGTGTGAATCTTGCCCTATGCTGCACTATTTCTGTCAAAAAGAAGCTTGCATTGCTACTGCATATTTTAGAATTTTTATATACATAACAGGAAAGCCTTTACTGCTGTTGCACATGCTGTAGAAAGGGCGGTGTGTGTGTGTGTGTCTTTTGCTCTGCAGTTTGTGCGCTGTTTGTTCTGTGTAGAAAGGAATGCCCATACTGTGCCTACTGCTGTGTGTATGAATGAAGCGTGCACAGCTGCTGCTGAGGCTGTGCCTGCGTAGTATATTTCAATGAAGCTTTTTTTTACAACTTTTTAAATAATGTTCTGAGGCTCACTTGGGAGACATTTGCCTGCATAAGTTAAAATTAGGGAAATATATATAACATATATGAATGTGTGTGCCTGTGTGCATGTAGGATCATTTTTCCAAAGCATTTTTTGTTGTTAATAACTTTGCCACAGTTTGATGAATCTTCACAAAACCGCTCGCCTTGCTGAATCTCCAAAAAAAACCTTGCCATGCACTGCTAATTACCCCACATATTACATAACTTATGATATCTTCTATGACATCATTGATAATGTCACTGCAACGTTTGCAATAAAATTATTGATGAGAAAACTGTGCATTGCGGGGGTGCAAGTTATAGTTACGTTAGTGCATAAGTTATAGTTACTTGAGATAACTATAATTGGTGAATTTCTGTGATTTTTAGAGTTTAAAACATTACGTTGTTACTGAACATTTCACCTAACTATAAGTCACTCTAACCTTTGTTTTTTTCAGTAAATATATATATCATATATGTTACACAGTGGCGGTCGCTTCCGCCCGGAGGGAGCAAGAGAAATAGCTGCTCCCTACGTCGGGAGCAATGAAGGCTCCCGCAGCATGCAGGAAACCGGTTGGGGTCCTGTGGCTCCCCCACGGCACCCAACGAGTGTATGGTGCGTGCCCTGGATTGGCACCAGGACACGCACCTCAAATTAATCCGGGCCCCAAGGGATGAGGTCTACGGGGCCAAAAAAGGCATGCCCCTTCCCCTTTAAGATAAGTACTGCCCCATGGCCCCTCCCCTTTAATAAAAAATAAAAGGCCTTGAGAGATGGTTACCACAGGCCGGTGAAATAATAAAAACGGCCAGGGAATGGGGTCCCTAGGCCCTAAAGAGGCTCAGGGAGGAGCGCCACATGGCCCCCCCTTCCTTCTAAAATATATATGGTCCTGAGGGATGGGTGATGTGATCCCCAGGGCCTAATGAGGCTCGACAAGTGGGGCTATGTGGACCCCTTACTCTTTCAAATACATAGGGCCCTGCGGCACGGGGTACCCAGGACCTAATGATGCTCAGGAAGGGGGGCATAGCGGCACCCCTTCTCTTTAAGAAAAAAAAACTGACCTGGTGGATGGGGTCCTCAGGGCCTTTGAGAGGCTAGGGGAGGGGTACCACATAGCATCCCTCTCCTTCAAAACAAAAAACAGCAATGTGGGATGGGGTCCCCAGGGCTTAGGAAGGCGCAGGGGGGGGGGGCACATGGCTCACCCCGCTTTTATTGGTTGTTCTCCAGGGGATGGGAATGCATGCCCCCCACCTGGGGCGTAAAGGCCAACTTTATGCTGTGCACGGTAAAGGCCGTGCACAGCGTGGGGTTGGCTACCTGCTGGGGATTTGGCTGCATGGCCTGGCGGGGGTTAGCTTTATGACTTAAAATAAAAAATCTATTTAAGTTAAAAACACTAGAAATTCACTGAAAAAACACAAAGGTTACAGTAATATTTTAGTTAGGTGTGACAAGCAGTGCATGGCGGAGGCACACGTTATAGTTAGCCCTGGTTAATTTCTGTGTTTTTTTAGTTCAAAATGTTAATGTTGTCACTGACATATTCACCAAACCAGAACATTAATTTAACCTTGGTATCTTCAGTAAAAAATATATGTCAATGACGTCAAGAGACAATGCCTTCCACCGCGTCGTCTTTTTTGGCAATGTAATTGTATACACTGCTACTCACACACAACACATTTTTCATTCGATGTGTTGATAGATTTAGTGCTCGATCAAACGCCAGAAACTATCGCAATTATAAACAGTTACGAAGAAGTTTAGTGTCTAAACTTGTTGAACGTCGCTAGTTTAACGCGCGTGGCCTTGAAGTGGTTACTTTTCTTACAGTCATTCCCCTCCCTGATTTTGAGCTGTTATTAATGTGATTATTATTTTAATGGCATCTCCTTTCTTTGCGAGATACAAGTTGGTACGGCACCAAAACGTGCTGGTTTGGGAATAAATCCTAAATCCTTGAGGCCCGAGGTGGACCTGCAGTTCAGCGGAATGTCCACCAGAGAGCGCAGCTAGTACTAGGCAGGCACCTGAGAACAAAGGAGACATTTACAAGGCGGTAAAAAACGTTATATAAAGACTGGGGCCTTTAGTTCTGCACACTTCTTTATGTTATGTGATAATCCAGTTTATAAACGTTAAGAATGAAAAAAACATGTAAAATAGGATCAAAAATTGGTCTCGCGGAATAAAATGCAGCAAAGTGCTGGTTTATTTTGAGTAAAAACAGTTGTTTTAACTCGCCTGTATGAGTGAATATGTTACTGCCTATAGTATTGTTTTTGACAAAACATTACCGAGGCTCAAAAAGGTTGTTTAAAAGTGTACAATTTCTTGAAGTGCAAAAAAAACCAAGCTATTGCGGAAATTCTGCGTGCAAAAGTATAACTTGCCCAACTCTGTGTTAAAGCATGTACGTTGCAAAAAATATGTTAATGTTCATTCTTGCTGGAAAATAATAGTAATGCTTAGTTATTCTTACTAATATTGTATTATCACATCATATTGCTGCTGGTGGTCTTGTTATTTATGTAGCTGTTAATACAACCACTAATAAAATAGTGCTATACAGTTTCAAAGCATAGCATGGCAAAGGTTATTAACTATATACTAATATTATAATAATTATAATATCCGAAAATATGATTATTACTATTAGTATTAGAAGTAAGTAGTCAAGTGTTTGTTAAAACATTACAAATGTATTCATCGAATTCACTCATGAATTCAACATTACAAATGAATTCAAAGATGACCATCATGGAGGTACACACATCCACAGTGGCCATCTTTGAATAACATAACAGTATGACATTCAATATCTCAGTTCGAATTAAATCATGATATACAGTACTACAGTAGGACATAACATGACAGGCTGTATCATTTCATTACTTAATATAGAAAAATATGAACTTCCAGCAATACATTCCATGAACGGCATAATAGAGCAAAATGACAACATAGAACAACTGAACACAGTGGGCACGATTCACAAAACTAACTTAAGACAAAATCTTAAACTTACTACCATTTTGGTATTCACAGAAGGCACTTACTCATTTTGGTATTCACAGAAGGTACTTACACATTTCACTATTCACAGAAGTTAGGAGTCCTAACTTTAAGACTCCTAAATGCCGTCTGTGAATTCCGAAAGTCTTAAAGTTAGGATTTTTCTCAATTTAGGAGTAGTAAGGTTAGGACTCCTAAATGCCTTCTGTGAATACCGAAAGTCTTACAGTTAGGATTTTTCTCAGTTTAGGAGTAGTAAAGAAAGGACTCCTAAACTGAGAAAAATCCTAACTTTAAGACTTTCGGTATTCACAGAAGGCATTTAGGAGTCCTAAAGTTAGGAGTCCTAACTTTACTACTCCTAAACTGAGAAAAATCCTAACTTTTAGACTTTCGGTATTCACAGAAGACTTTTAGGAGTCCTAAAGTTAGGACTCGTAACTTCTGTGAATACCGAAATGAGTAAGTGCCTTCTGTGAATACCAAAATGGTAGTAAGTTTAGGATTTTGTCTTTAGTTCTGGGAATCAGGCCCAGTAACACTGCTAAAACATAACATGCATAACATAGAGTAACAAAATATTATAACGCAGCTTAAAACACAATAATGTAACATATACATAATGGATTTATATTATAACATGCCAAGGCACAGCATGACATTATCAATCAATCAATCATGCAGGATTTATAGAGCGCTGGTCGGATTAATTAAACAGCCAGGTTTTGAGTCCCTTTCTGAATCCCCGAAGAGAGGGTGCGGTGCGGAGGTGGAGGCGGAGGTAGTTTCAGGACTTTGCGGCGAGGTAGGAGCTGGAGTGTCCTCCAATGTTGCTTCGCTGGATGCGAGGGGTGTGAGTGAGGTAGAGGGAGGCGGAGCACAGAAGTCTGGTGTGTTGGTGGAAGCTCAGGCAGCGGTTGATGTCTGCTGGTCCTTGATTGTGCAGGGCCTTATAGGCATGGGCCAGCATCTTGACTTGACATCTCGTGTAAATGGGGGGGACAGTTGAGTTTCTTGAGGTGTTGGGTGATATGGGTAGTCTGGGTAGGTGGATGATGAGTCTGGCCACTAAGTTCTGTATGGTCTGCAGTCTCTTCAAGAGGTGTATGGTGATTCCTCCATAGAGTATATTGCCGTAATCCAAGCCACTGGTGACAAAGGCCTGAGTGACGGTACGTCTGGTGCTAATTTATTTTACTTTATTTTATTTAATGCGATTTTATATAGCGCGAACATTACCCAACGCTGTCAGAGCGCTTTACAAAAGAACCAGTTGCGTTACATAAGGACTTTGGATTACATGAGTTACATAAGAGATATAAACAGAAAAAGAAACGAAAATTGCAAATGTACAAGTGGAGCGAATGGAGGGAAAAATTGCAAATGTACAAATTGTAGAGTCACTGAAGGAAAAGATACAAACAGATAAACTCTAAAATCACATAGGAATGGTAATAAGTACAAAGGTCTACTACATAAACTAGTGGTTGGAGTTATATATACAAGTGGAGTGAAAGGAGGGAGAAAGTTCAAATATACAAGTTGTAGAGTCACTCAAGGAAGAGATACATACAATTAAACTCTAAAATCACATAGGAATGGTAGTAAGTACAAAGGTCTACTACATATACTAGTGATTAAAGATAAATATATAGACAAATTGCAAATTCACTCAGAATTACATTTTAACAGCGATTAGGCTTGGACAATTATATATTAAAAATGTACAGAATAGGAAATTCTTGCCATTGTTCAGCCAGGTGTTCAGGTGGTGTTGCACTCAAGGGTGGTGGTCTTGGGTGACTGAAAGTCTTTAGTCCAGAAACACCTATGATTCAATTAAAACATTAACTTGCCCCACAGGCTAACGTCTGGTGGTCTCACAACTTCCCAAATCATGTTGAGAGGGTGCCATGGCAGAGGCAGCTTGCCGAAAACCGGACCACGAGTTGGGGGGCTCCCCTGCAATGCTGAGATGGCACTTGACCGCCGCCATCTTAAGATCAGGCACCAGTTTAATGGGTGCTTCTAATGACTGTGGCAAGCTTAGTTTAGGGAGCCCCCCGCCTCTCTTCGCAACTGGAGATACACTCACTGCTGGGAGCCATCATGCCCCTGAAGGTCCTCTCCAGCTGGTGGGGATCCCGGATCAGAGCGTCACCGTCCGGTGTCGGGGATCACCATGCGTCTCACTCCAGCAACAGAGCTGCAAGGGGGACCGGTGGTGGAGTTGGGGGGTTCACAACGCAGTGCCTCGGCATCCGCTGTCCGCTGCCTCGGTGGATATCGAGGGGCGCCCCTAGTGACTCAGGGCCACTGCACTCGGAGCGGGAAGTAGAGTCGGTGTCAGCTGCCATTTAAGGCAGCAGCGTATGCTCTATTCTCCCTGACGCTCCCCTTTCAAATCTTGACCCCCGGTGGTTGCAGGTTGCCTCCGGGGACTCCCCTCACCACCAGTCGCACTCACACTTCAGGTGAGGTGGTTTTGGGAGCCAAGGGTGCCATATACTGTGTAGTTACTGCAGGGCTTGAGAGGAGGCGATCGGAGTCACGTCCGATCGCCTCCTCTCTTCTACAGCACGCATCGTGCTTGGCTCGCTCTCCTTCACGCAGCTCCTTCACACACCCCACCCAATACTGACAGCCCGCAGATGTGCCCGCTAACCGCGAGCCATTTGAATATCTTTCAGGGCATGCGAAGATGGTGGAAGCAGGAAGAGGAGACTGTGTTGATCTGTTTTTTTATGGTGAGTTTGCTGTCCAAGATGATGCCGAGGTTCTGGACGTGGTCTTTAGAAGTTGGTGAGGGTCCTAGTTGGGCAGGGCATCAGGTCCCATGGGGAGGTGTTGTTCCTGAAGATCAGTACTTCTGTTTTGTCTGTGTTGAGCTTGAGGCAGTTGTTTTGCATCCAATTGGCAATGCTGACCATGCACTGTAGAAGTTGGCGCTTGCAGTGGATGAGTTTTCAGATAGAGAGAGGATGAGCTGGGTGTCATCTGTGTAGGATATGATGTTCATTCCATGGGCTCTGATGATGTTGACAAAGGGTGTCATGTATGCGTTGAACAGAGTAGGGCTGAGGGATGAACCTGGAGGGATGCCACAGAGGATGTTCTTGGGTTCCGAAGTGAAAGGTGGTAGGTGGATTTTCTGGGTCTTCCGAAGGCAAGGGATGTGATCCATTTGAGAGCATAATCTTGGATTCCGATCAGAAGAAGCCTCTGGATCAGGGTGTTGTGAGACACGGTGTCGAAGGCTGCTGAGAGTTCAAAGAGGATCAGGGTGGCCGTTTCTCCCCATTCTGGGAGTGTTCTGATATAGTTGGTGGCTGCGATCAGGGCGGTTTTGTTGCTGAGATTCATACGAAATCCGGATTGGGATGAGTCCGGCAGATCGTTGTTCTTCAGGTATTCTGTGAGTTGGCAGTTGATGGACTTTTTGAGGTCATTGACAAGGTTCGGGAGGAGAGAGAAGTGGTGGTAGTTCATGAGCTCGTTGGGGTCAGCGGATGGTTACTTGAGGTGGGGTTTGACGTCATAGTGTTTCCATTCTTTTGGGAAGGTGGCCGAGGTGATGAATGTGTTGAAGATGGCAGTGAGCTTGTAGCTAATTATACGGTTTCTGAGGTAGAACATATGGTGAGGGCAGGGGTCTGTGGGTGCTCCGGAGTGAACAGCATGCATGATGTCTGTGGTGCTGTGTGTGGTGTACTGGTCCCAAACGTTAATACGGTGGTTGGAGTTAGCGTCTGTGGGAGAGTGGGGAGGCTGAGGATGTAGGAGTCAGGGGTTTCATGTACAGCGTATTTGTAGATGGTGCAGCTCTTGTAAGGGAAGAAATCTGCCAGGGTATCGCAGAGTTCTTGGAAATTGGTGATGATATTTTTGGTTGCAGAGGGGCTGGAAAACTCCTTGACAATGCTGAAGAGTTCTTTGCTGTAGCTGTCGATGCAGTCGGCTAGAGTGTTCTTTTTTGTCTCTTTCAGGAGTTGGTGGTAGATGTTGAGCGATATCTTAAAGGTGATGCGGTCTATGGGCTCCTTGCTGGTGATCATCTCACAAAGAGGAGAATAAGAGGAAAAGAAAAAACCAGGACGCCCGCCACTCATAACGTTAAAAAACAAAGGCCTTTTAAATGCTAACAAATATATATTCAATCTTTAATTTATTTTAATGAGCGTCACACCGTACTTCTTCGGCAAGGCAACACTGCCTATCTAGTTACGCCTGCCCATATGTGTTATTCCAAGTTATAAAATCAACCAACCCACACAAAGGCAGGAGCCCACCAGTGTATAGTCTCAGAACGGGCTAACAAAGTATAAAAATTGTGAGGTGAGTTAGAAAGTGTCTCACGTAAGCAACACCCATGGAGCTACAGGTAAGTACTCACCCGTTTGCTCACTATGTCATCATTGGCACTTTGCTGGCAGAAAAGAATGTGGCCTAACTATAATTAATGTGGAAAATAAAAGAAAGAGGTGTATCACTGAATGTGATATCTATCTAACATATAAAAGCCCAGTAGTGTAAGGGAGGTGAACTATACTCTTCCCAAGTTAAAATTGAGTTGCGGACACCTGTCACACATATTCTTTAATTTTAGATGGTGTTCGCACTCAGTTAAAAAAAATGGCATGTTTAGACCATTTCCTTTCTAGTTGTTTGCAGTTGTGTTTCGCCTATCTCTGTTCTGAGGTGCATCAATTAACATGTTTTGGTGAATCTCTTCAGCTTGGTGGGTTTGATGGGGGAGACTATGTTGGTACAGTCAGTGATCCAGGAGGTAAAGTTCTTGACTCTTGGGGTCCAAGTCTAAGAGCTCGATGCTGGTGTAGCTGTGGGTGGCGGGAGATCCAGAGATCCTGGCACTGAGTGTAGTCCAGGCATGGACGGGCAGAGACAGGCTTGTCTTTGGTGCGCCTGTGGCGTGGCCGTGCTGGGACCTCTATTAAGTAGGTTTTGGGAGGAGGGAAGGGAACCGGATGGAGGGAGAAACAGTGGGAAAGCGAGTGGCTTGGCGGGCCTGCTTGCCGAGGACTACAAAAAAGTGCAAATTGCAGAATGGGGCTGAAAGCTGTACAAAGGAAAAAGAAACAAATAAGAAAAAGGGCACAAAGTGTGAGTGACAAAAGGATACTAATGAAACAGTATCAAACAGTGAGAGACAATACAGTAAACAGCTGAGCAGTCACAGAGAGGGGGAGCAGCAAGCGGCAGCAGGCAGGGAAACAGAGGAGCAAGCGGCAGAGTCAGGGAGACCTGCTGGAGGCAGGAAGGGGGTCGCTGGCACAAGGACGTGCTCCCTGTTACCCTGTTACCTTCTGTGACACAGCATACTATAGTACAGCATAAATGGCATGTGAAAGCACATTGTAAACAAGACTCTCATAACATAGCATAACACAAAGTGACATTGGTGCATAAGGCACCATAACACAGTGTGACATACCATAAAGCGATATGACATAATAGCACAAGTGTCCATAACACAACATGACATGCTATATACACCTTGACATATCCTTCCGAAGGTAATCTAAGCTTTCACAAGGACACCCTATGCCCCCCCGGTTATCCAAATCAGAACCATCAGTACGGAGTCTAATTTTTGTTAACAGTTTGCTTGGTAGCCGTACTGACAAGCTGATCAGTAATGCAACAGCCAAGGCACCGTTTTTGTCGGTACTTTTCTTCCTATCAAAAACAAGAAAATCCACCTCCAGAGTTCTACACTACATGCCTTTAAAGCCAGGGCCAAGACACCTCCGGGTAATCGAGCTCTTTAGAAAACTATTTCAAACACAACAGCTGAGCTCTGATAGATCTGCCCTTATTGCCATCAATACATATACATCTGGTTCTGATCGCTACAGCTGTACACCCAGATATCTAAATATGCACACTTCTCACCTCAGAGACTGACTTTCTGTGTGCCCCTGTCTTGAATCCATTCTATAATTCACCAAAGTGGAAATACACAAGATTTTGAACAGTTTACTTTAAATCCAGACATCCTTCAGAACTCCATCAAAGTCGCTATAGCAAGGTAAAGGTATGTGTCAACGGAACCCATAACGTTGGCTGGGATGGACAACCAGTGCAGGTGCCATGAATAGCCAACTAGTAATCACCTTCCCTAGCACCTCAATGCCCAAGCTGAACATAAATATGGGACAGAGAGAAGTACAATTTATAGCATTGTGCTCAGGACAGGGAAGTCATGTTATCAGTGTCATCTTGGTCAAGGGAGGCAAAATGCCAGCAACTCCAGCATCTAAGCCCATATCTGCTAGGTGGAGGCCCTAGATCTCCTTTTACATCTGGTAAAACTTAGAGGAAAGACTATCAGACCCTGAGGATTTCACCGTGGCCTGCTCTTAGATTAACTGGCTGATTTGTCAGAAATTCATTGGAGCGTAAAGGGTCTCCACCTAGCTCTTTAAGAGCTATTGTATAGTGGTCTTTCTCAAATGGTTAGACAAACTTAGTACGAGTAGCACCATGTAAAGTTAGGTGCAATACTCAGGAAAGACTTGGCTAGTCTCCCTCCCATGCAGTACGATTGCTCATGATAGGGGTATCCTTCGAGTTGCACCTTACTAGCCATGTCTGAAGTCTCCTAGCCTTGTCCCTCTCGCTGTATTTCCTCGTCATCAAGTTATCTCAACTGACCCACCTAAGCATCGGAGAGATCCACACCCACTCTGGGCTGTTTGTACGGCAACATCTAAAACTCTCTGCCTGATGCCCAATATTCTCAGTTCTCATTCCAGTTCTCTATTAATTCCATTAAACGTGGTAATGCTCCAGCCTTGGACCGTTTCCATAAAGGCATCTCATTCCTCCAGAACATCTGGCGCCTAACCTGCAATCTCTGTAATGGAATTGCAGCTGTCAATTTTTCACTTGATTACTTTTCAGCATTTCACATAAATTGTGCTGTTAAAGTCTCCAAACCAATTCGCGGTATGTGTATTTAGGGTGCCATATGTGGCAATCATGTATGTAAGAACCCAACCAGGCTGACTGGGTTTTGGTGTAATACCTCATGCCATCCAGGGTACATCTCAGCAAAACATATTATGCCTGATTCACAAAGGGCTTCCACGCTCGTGGCAGAGACCCCGCAGTCCTGGAGGGTGGTGGTTGTCTCTGCACTCGGGGCGGGATCTACAATGAGAAAATCATGAGGGAGTCTCCACACTCGGGACTAAATCTCCGCAATGAGAATTCTCTTTCTGGAGACTGCCCCACGAATGCAGGGACTCTGCCACACACACAGAGGCCCTATGTGAATCAGGCCCATTATGTTCAACTAGTGACACCATTTCAAGCATATAAGGAACACCAGGGCGGATCCAAGTCAAAGCCACCATTGAGCAAGATAGCGAGAAGACGGGGTAGGCCCGATAGCCCTAGGAACCAGGGCAATTATAGTGCAACAAAGAAATGGGTCATTCTGGGGAAGGGAATAGTTCACTATATTAAAGTTCAAGTTCAACAAAAAAGGGCCAAACATGAACCATGGGTATGAAGCCAGAAATTTAAGCAAACTGGCATGTAAAAGTTATAGGTACGCCACCAAGTAAAAAAAAACAAAAAACAGACGGGTCAACAAAATCGAAAATTCAACAAGCCATTCTTTCCAATAATGAGCTCAGATTTTTGTAATAGTCTGATTAACAAATGAGGCATGGTGCAACGGCGGAATGGTCTCAAGAGGATTCAGTGGAAAAAATAATATAAAAGCAATGTTAATAGAAGTGAGAAATAGGAAGTCCAAAAGATATGATATCATGTGTTAAAATACAAGCATAGCTTCAGTAGATATTATCCATCTATAATATAAATATTGGAGCAGTCCATATTTTTTAGAGAGTCGACATTTCCGGCCCTATGGTTGCCTCGACCAGGGTCATCATGAGAATGAGAACAGCGTTGAAAGACCATTGGAAAAGCAACCTATAGGAAGGGCCTTAGGACCAGAGGAGGTCTGAGAACGTCCAGTTCTACAATAGAGGTGCCAATTCTTCCGAAAAGAACCTAGCTAGTACAGGAAGGTTCCAAAGGGGTCACAGTGGCAGCAGGCACCAAGATGCATCCAGTGGTGTAATGGCATACCTGGACCAGCAGCCGTTGTAGGTGCCTCACACCTGCCAACTTGCAGAACAATCTCACTGTGTGAGGAGTGGGCGAGACCTTGAAAGAGGCGGGCCTCGTGCCGAGAACTACCTACTAGGCCCTTTTGAACCCTCGCCCCAATCCGTCTCCTCCCCCTCAAAAAAGCTTGCTGAGGCTGGTGCAGTGGCATAGCTAGACCTTTTGCCGCCCATGGCGGTCCCTGTGTTTGCTGCCCCACGATGGCTGCAGGTAAGAGTGGGGGGGCCACCCCCCCCTAACCCCCTCCCCCCCAATGCCACTGGGGCTGGTGCTTATGTCCTGGGTGTTTTCACAGCCCCTAATGGACGTTGGCAGTTCAAAACTTCAGACAACGAGCTGGGAAAAAACTATTTACAGGGGTTTTCAGCTCGTTTTTCCTTCCACCGTGTGATGTCTGCTCCTCACTGGAAGACCGTGTGATGGGAGCCGACATCCTGTGTCAAATGGGGGGAGAGTGTGAGTTGGCAGGTATGGTGCCTGGTTGTAGGCCAAAATGAGGTCACCAAAGCAGAGCTGAGTCACATGACACAGTTGGCGCAGGCACCGACTGTCACGGTGGAGGAATGTGCTCCATACCCTATTCATTGTGGAAGGATTCTCTATTGTGCGTCCGGTTGCATCAAGGCCTATGATAGGGTTTTCTTCCCTGCCCGCCTTGGCCCGAACTTGGCCCGCACCTGACCCCAGTATGCAGTTTTTGCTACCATAATTATTTGGGTCTTGAATGGGGGGTGTACATCCAATCCACCTTCCATAACCCAGTTGCTTCCAGCTCATACTCAGTTTTCCATAAAGTCTCGAGAGAAGGGGGAAAATGATGCATACAATGCAGTTTTTTCTGACTGCGTGAGTATGTATGTACATATATATGTATATATGCATGCAGTATTTATGTAGTGCAAATCTAGCCAAAAGGCAGCACAGCTCTGGCTAGAACCCAAGACAACATCTTAAAAATGTGAAGAAAGCTTGGCTGTTGTTGGCTAATTTGTGTCACTGTTATTTTGGTGAACCATCATCCATGAGGAAGAAACCCTTCTCCACCTGTTCCGCATTGCTTACAATTAAACCGTCTTCCTCTCCCCTGCTCCATTCTTCTCCTTTTTCCCTGTTACGGCTATGCACTCCCTGCCCTGTCCAGGTATCTGCCTACTGTCCTTTTGTTCTAGCACCAAGAAACTGTATAGTGTATGTTGCGCTTTATAAATGCCTTTCACATCACATCACATCACACACCAGAAATGCAGAGGCCACCCATATTTGAAGGACTTAGCCAACCCACTAAGGGAGAAACAGTGACGGGGGACCAATTATCGTAGGAGTTATTTTGGAGAGTGCCATTATCCAGGAAAATTGTTAACCTGTTCATTTGTCCTGGCATCAGTACTTTTAGAAAAGTGTGAAGTCTGGAAAATAGTCACTGCGTAAACTCCAGCCACAAGTAGTGTAAGTAATCTCATAGCAAAGTGCAGAGTGTGGCTGCCCTTCCTCAGACTTGATCTGGGGCTGAGCATGAGTTAAAGGTTTCACTAACACCAAACACACCCTGAAGCCTAGCCTAAGTTCCTTGCCCTGTCGACAGCCGCCGACAACATCTCAAACTGCCACGAAGGAGCTGCACCCTCCTGCAAGGCAACCGCCGGCTACAATCAGTCTTATCTATACTTGAGAGACACCTCACCTCAAAAGCCCCACCCATGTGTGCCAACCGTGTTGTACGCAGGGTTGGGCCAAACTTGCATTCCGCCAGTGAACATGTGAGGAGTTCATAGCTTTAGAAAGTTGGACAGTTTGTGTACTTCACACGATTGCAGATCCTGCACAAAAACGTTTTTGAAAGAAACCTAGCCCACAACATTTTCATTGAGATTACACATGAAAATTCAGTGTGCCTTTTTTTCTCCTGCAGAACCCACGTAAACATTGAATGCAAATCCACATTTTTTGTTTACTTTTTGGACACTTTCAATGTGGTGTATTTGTGTCAACTTTACTTCAACATCTCCTTGCAGTCTGAAGATAAAATGAAAAACGCGGAGATAGTTTAATATTTTTAAACATATTTTCTCAAATTTTTTAGCATTACTAAACAAGAGAAACACAAACCTTGAAATACTAACCAAGGAAATGTTGCACTAAAGGTCTGGTTATTGGTAAGAAGGATGAGGGGTTACTCTGAGCCAGTTCAATGTACAGAGGCGAACATTTACTAGGAGTGAGCACAGGAGTTGAAGAGAGATGGTATTGGCAACTGTTCAAAGTGTACACAGGGAGGTAAAGAGAGAGTGTTCAAATACCAGTTGTGCATAACTTTCAAGTGTATGAATCAAACACGAATGCATGCACATGGTGTGAGGACCCAGAATAAATTAATACATTCTTACTCTAATTGGGCTAGGTTCACCCGCTCGAAGACGATCGGGGCAGATTTATGATGACTGGCGCATCCCCAGGGATGCGCCAGTCATCCTGCGCCGCTGCTCCGCCACCCATGGTGCGCCGCATTTACAATGCGGCGCACCATGGGGCAAAAACGGCACAGATGCGTGACGCATCTGTGCCGAAAAGGTGGCGCATTGCTGGAGTTGCGTCGCAAGCGCGACGCAGCTCCAGCAAGACTCGGGGGTGCCCCATCTCCACAATGCTGCTTCAAGACCTACGCCTGCTTCAAGCAGGCGCAGGCTTTTGACGCAGCATTGGCCTGAAAGTGACTGAGTGAAATCTTATAGATTTCACTCAGCCACTTTTGCGAGGCGCACCTGCCCCGGAACGCCCACCCTGCGCCGGAACGCCCACAAGCGGCGCAGGGCTTTACAACGTGACGCATCTGCCTAGATGCGTCACATTGTAAATCGTTCGTAGGGATGCGCCACGTTTACGCCTCCTTGCGTGACGCAACAGCAGCGTAAACGTGGCGCAAGGGCCTCATAAATCTGCCCCAATTGTTCTTACTTCCATTTTACTATCATTGGTATTGCTCTCTCTTTTTTATTTGAGCAATGGTCCCTGAATCTGCGATCATTCCTGTTTTTTACTCCTACTTGATGTTGATTTTGCATTTATGTCCTTCCTGCCATCCTATTGTAAAGCGCTCTGATATCGTTCCGGATCTTGTTTGCGCTATATAAAACTTTATAAATAAATAAACGAATCATGTAGGATGGCTCTGATCCTGGCGGTCAACGTGATTGTGACTAATTACTTTGCTAAGGACGTAAACCCTCGCCCACTCTTAGGGTTCCTGCTCACACCACCCACCTAAGTTCATGATGCGGGCTACAACTCCCCAGAATGGGGAAGGAGCACTTGGAGTAGAATGAGAACTCCAGGTGAGATGTGGGTGTAGGTGAGCGATGCAGCGTGCAGAAAAGTGAGTATGAGAGATAAAACTACCTGTTGGAACTGTATTATGTGTCCCAAAGAGACAGGGTAAAAATAAAAAAGAAGTGAAACTTCAAACCAATAAAGCAAACGGGGTCAACACATATCTGCCACTCTCAAGACGCTATAAAGAGGTTATGGGCATTAACTCTGCCATTAAATGGTGAAAGAAGCGCAAACATATATTAAAGGATTACAATCTGTGTCCATAGACAAACACTTGTGGGAACTGTTCAAAGTGCTAAGGGGAATGGGGATTGAAAGCCAATACAAGAAGTGAAGTAGAGCGGTATACAGGGCCATTGATGGGTGCGGAGGGAGTTACTAAATGCCTGTTCAGGATGCAGTAGAGAGTAATTACAGGAAGTCAGTGCATGGTTTGGAGGAGAGGGTTTATTAGGAGCCAGTGAAAATTGTGCTTACAGTGATTACATGGTGGAAGCATCGCACACTACATACTAGTTGGGTTTATTTAGTTCAGTTTGGTTGAAAGAGTTTTGTGAGAGGCTACTGTAGTTGATGGGGATAAG
Source organism: Lissotriton helveticus (assembly GCF_964261635.1). Classification (NCBI taxonomy): domain Eukaryota; kingdom Metazoa; phylum Chordata; class Amphibia; order Caudata; family Salamandridae; genus Lissotriton; species Lissotriton helveticus. Next base: position 1,916,770,841 of record NC_136065.1, read on the forward strand.
GTCAAGGGGTTGTAGGTGGAATGTATTGTCCTTCTTTAGAAAGATGTTATATAGGTTTGTTTCAGAAACACAGAAGAGCTATGGATTTATGAGTGGTGTAATGACCATGTGCCAAATACAAGGCAGGATAAAGAATATTTGCCTGAAAGTCAAAATCACATTTTATAGATATGATTAGCTTCAAATGATGAGGTTTCAATTGAGTAATTAGATATGTCAGCTAGGAGGAGTTACAGGTGGTGGGGTAGTTGTAGGCTAATGGTTTGATTAAGGATCAGCCCGAAAGACTAGCGAGGTATTAAAAGAATGCCGAGAGGTACAAGGGTAAGAGGGCATTAAAAGAGTAAGAGTTGGATTGTAACAGAATGAGGTATTAAAGGAGCAGTGAGGGACTACTAGTCGAAGCAGGTATCAACAAAGGAGCAATTAAAGCCGATTGTTTGGAAGCTATCACTAGGAAGAAAAATGGCTGTTTATAAACTAGGGGGCATAATACGAAGGAATGGCAATATTTATCGCAAAATGCGCTTAGCGCATTTTTTTTATCGCTGCCTATTGCTGCATATGTTAGCGGAGAAAACATGCTATTAATTTGGAAATTTATATAGCGCAACAGATGCCTCAGCGAAGGGGCGTCCCGGCGCTTCAGGTCATACCAACAGAGTGCAGAAGCTAGGCCCTAGGAGAGGAGGCTAGGACCTGGGAAATAAGAAAGTTTTAATAGCTTTACGGAAGGACAGAAGGCAGTCTAAACAGCGGATCTGCACAGGGAGAGAATTCCATAATTTAGCAGCAAGGTAATGAAAGGACCGACCCCCAGCTCTAAGTCGTTTCACCCGGGGAACTGTGGCAAGGCAGTGCTCGGCCGAGCGTAGCTGGCGAGTAGGTACATAGGGGATCAGTGGATTGGACAGAATCTCAGGAGAGGATTTTTTTAGAATTTTAAAGGTCAAACAAAGGGCCTTAAAATGAATCCTTCGAGGCACAGGCAGCCAGTGCATTAGCAACGTTTTTCTCCATTGTGCTAAAATATCCAGCGATAGCAGCGAAATGGGTGAATATCGCTGAGAATATACACTATTCACGCATTAGCGACGAAATGCTCTTAGCCATGTTATCCACCTCCCATTGGATAACATGGCTAAGAACTGGTCTGGGCAGGTGTTAGTATTTGGAGATATTCGCGCTTAGCGCGAATATTTCCATCGCTACGCCTGCCTTGCTAATAGGCGATAGCGACGTTAGCGACTGCTTTCAGTCGCTAACCGGTTGGGTACGCCCACTTTGCATGTCATTAGCGATAAACATAGCTGACATGCAAAGCGGGCCCCAAACGGCTCGCTATCGCCTAAAAGCTGTCGCTAACATCAGTTAGCGACAGCTTGCTAAGAGGGAGATAGAATTATCGCAGCTTAGCGAAAACGGCAGCTAAAGCGGTGATAATTGCCTATCGCCCTGCTTGATAATATGCCCCTAGGTTTTTTCAAAGTATAGTCTTCCACCATAAAAGAGGGGGGCATATTATCAAGACAGAAAACTGCAGCTAAAACGGCGATAATGGGCTTGATAATATGCTCTATAGAATTCCAATTGAAGCCCATGTTGAATGTCCTTCACATTTAACATGGGCTTCAATTGGAATTCCATAGAGCATATTATGAAGCCCATAATCGCAGTTTTAGCAGCAGTTTTCTGCCGCTAAAACAGCGATAATATTATCCCCTGTCTTGATAATATGCCCCAAGATCTTTTTAAGCTCAATAAGAACATAGTGGAACACTATTAAATTTAGCCCTAAGGATCAAACAGTTGAGTGTTTACATTTTGTCAGAAACGAAGGTATCTGGTATTTGTTCAGATGGATGGGTGATGGGTGGTAAACCAGTTTTATTGGGTATGGATAGTTGACAGGTAAGAATCTGAGAGCTAGGAATCTGTAGGATGAGGTATCTATAGAGGGGTGGACAGAGATTGGCATTATGATGAGGAATTGAATGTGGTGCAGCTAAAAGAACTAGTAGAATGAGCTATTGATTGAAGAGAGCTGAGTAGTTACCATTGGTGCGGCATATCACTGGAGGAGCAATTTGAGAAATAAATAATATGATGTATTTAAGGAGGATACTGTTATTATGGTGTATTCATGGTTTTAGGAAGCAGTAGAGGTGGTGTCTATGGAGGAGTGGTGAATGACTATCAATGGAGGAGACAAAGATGGCTACCAATAGAGTAGGTCTCAATAGGGGCAACTGGAGTCAGTAGTGTGGTGATGTAATGAGGAAAGAGTAGCGAAAATCCATCATTATGGTGGGACTGAAGGGATGAATAGTGGACAGCTACCTTTAGTATATAGCAGTTGGGCAAAGCAGTCTATCTAAGTTGTGAGAATTTTCCATTAGGTCAGGTGTCAATGGAAGAGTGGTGGAGGAAGTTGTAGGATGATATAATGATGAAATAGAAATAAGTTACAATTATAGGTTTAGCTGAATTAACCTACTTTCAGGGTGAGTATTGATTGAGGAATCACTCAGAAGGATTATCTGTGCAGGACTGATGGGAGGGTATAAGCAGATAGGATAGCATGTCTTTTTCACATTTGAAACTAGCATGCATAGAAAGTCATAGCAATGTTGACCATCCTTATCTTGTGGTTTGTAACACAGGAATCCCTCCCCATCATCGTGAATTATATGTGTTAGGTACCCATGCATTTAAAAATACAAAACCCCATCAAAGAACATTCAGACAAATTAATTACACGAGTGCTTACAGTGTACAGAATGCGCTGCATCAATCAGATTATGTTTTTGGGATGCTGCCAGCCTCATGTAATCAGAGGGGTGTTGACCTGTCTGTGTCTTTGTCAGATCATCATTATTTCCACCGCCCGAAAATAATTATGTTAGGACAAAAATGAACAGCACAGCTAATCTTCAGAGGCAGGGCAAGTCCGTCCCTCTCAGAACCTGTTTCCTTGACGGCTTTACCAAGAAACAAAATTAGTACACAACCTGTGTTTAAGAATTTCATTGATATTAACATTTGTATTTGGTTATTTGTTTCATAAAGTGTGAAAGTTCACCATTAAGGTGGGATTGAGAAATTGGGTAGTGGTTGAGGGGCTAAAACCCTACTCAAGTAGCAACCACAAATGTTGTCAGGGTGAAACAAAAGCAAACCCCAAATTAACATGTGCATAGCTCTCTGGTAGCATGGCACAAAAGTGGTTAGGCTTAACTTAGAGGCAATGTGTAAAGTATCTTAGCAGGACACTAACAGGAATAAAGTGACAACATGATGCAATAAAAATACCACACCAACTTAGAAAAATCGAGTACAATTTAATAACTTATTTGACACTAAAACAACAAACATCCTATCAGTAGAAGCGGAAATATGCAATTTTCAAGGTTTTGAAGAAATCAAGTGCTGAGAAGGAAAAAGTGCCAACCACGATTAACTTTTTGCGGTAGACCGGGTCTAAGTCACAAGTTCAGGCTTACAGCGATGGAGCGCGGGCCAGATAAAGGATCGAGTTCAGTCTGCTGAATTAGTACTGTGTGGTCTGGGTGTCGAGATGCAGAGTCCTTGCATCGAGCTGATGAAGCTGTCGACAGGAGTTGTGATGTGAGGTCCTGCATCGTCATCAAGGAAGCAGCTTCAGGCGTGCGAGGACACGTCGGCACCAAAGATGAGATGCGTCAAAGTGGGCCGGTGCTGGTGTCGAGCTGCGCTGGATTGCGATGCGTTGAGTTGTGTCAACATCAAAGAACCCTGTTATGTCCCTGTGGCTTGAACAGGGGGCCAGCTTACTGACCCTTTGAGATTTCCTAGATTCCTGGGTCCGCACAGACAGGTTAGATTCAGGGTAGCTTATAGCAGGACAGGAGTCCTTGGTACAGCAACAGCAGGCCTTGGTCAGCAGAGCAGAGCTTTGGCAGCGGGGCAGACTTCACAGCTGGGCAATCCTACTTCCTGGCAAAATCCACAGGTCCAGAAGTGATCCAAAGCGTTAGGGCGGAGGGTCCAATATTTGTACCTGGTGCCCACTTTGAAGTGGGAGAAGCTTCTAGCGTCTGCCCCCAAACAGTCTAGAATTTCGCACCTCCCTGCCCTGGCCCTAGATTGTCTGGGGCATAGAAGACTAGTGCAAAACCCTTTGTGAATGTGCCGAGGCAGAGTCTTTGTAATGTGTAGGTGTGGTAGGTGACAGCCCCTTGTCTCACACCCTGTCTCATTCCCTTTCATCACCACTAAACATCACCCATCCCTGAACCCAAAAAACCTTCACTACCCCTAATCTTCACCCTAGTGTGTTATTTTGGATGCTTCCTGAAAATTATCTTTCGTTTAAAATCTTTCCTTTAATTTTCGATTTATTTGTATTTCCTTACAATTGTCTTTCCTTAAAATTGTTTTTCCATCATTTGGTTTCCGCCAATGTGGTTTCAATGTTTTAATTTTTCCATTAATTCACATACATCGGTCTGGGAGTAATACACAAAGACCAACAGCCAGTTACACCATGTCATGTTACTCAGGATTCAGGCTGTAAGCACCAAATGGTTAGCAAAAGAAAACGGCAACTCTCTAAAAGCGCCATTGTGACTTAAAATCCACGTTTACCATAAAGAAGGATTTAAATTACAAATCTTTAGTAACCAAAATCAACTTACCTACCTGTTCGGGGGGGGGCTAGAGGGCGCACTGCGGGATGGCTGGCTGAAAAGGCAGCTCCGCCGGACGGACTATAATTTGCTCCTTTAAGCATGATGTAAGCAACCGAATTTCATAACAAACGGTAAATTCAGCAGGCGGAATAGACGCGAGAGACAGTAGCACCGGTTTCGTGGCATGGAAGCTGGCCAGGGCAAAGAAATCTAACTTTTGAAGTTCGGCCAGTGCTTCGACTGGGGCCGGGCAAGATGGCGGCCGCGAGGCAAACGAAGCGATTCTAATAATGCTGGAGGCAAATTAATGTTTCTCAAGGTACGTGCATGTAAGCGGAGAGCAACGCCACCACCGACGCTGCCGTCACAAGCCGTATATACCTGCAAAATTGGCAACACAGTACACACAGGCTGGCGTAAGCATTGTCCGAGACACAATAAAATGGCGGCACCCATAACTTTATACGGATACGCTTACTAGCATTGAAGGCTCACTGCTTTCCTCGGGTGCAAGCCGCATGTATCACTGGAATAGGAGATCCACTATCTGACGCGTAGCAGCTTACAGCGTATATCACCGAGTGAGGCGACCAGAAAGATCTGGCGCGCAACACCCACGAAACGGATGCAGCGCGATGCAAACGACTGTATAAATATCCTAAATATGTGTGTGCAGAAACAGAACGTGACATGACTGCGGCTGCCGTCCCTGCATGTACTAATTGCATATACACACGCGGTATGTGGCGCCAGTACCGCAGGATCAAACACAAAATGACAGCTCCCATAACGGTGCTGTAAATGAACGCAATTTTCACTGACTGCAGGCTTAATTTTGTCACTACAACACAGCGACTGCATGCTGGAAAAGAGGCTCGCTTAGCGCAAACCATCATAGCTAACCCCTAGGTGGATCAGACATAAGGCGCACATGGAGTAACAAGTGGTAGCAGACTGCCAACGAATCCATCTCCTCCAGTGCCAGTCTGTCGCTTTGGCTCTCAGCTTTGTCTAGGGATCCCGTGGTACGTGTAGCGAGCATCATATAATGGCACTGCAGGATGGTTCCATCTTCAGACTCGCATACAGGGCATAAGAGTCAGACGTCTGGACGCTGCACTGACTGGACCAAGCACACAAGGCCCATTGCGCAGCCATTTTGTCCAAGGGACCGAAGAAATCTACCAAGTTGGAGGACCTGGATGGGAAAAAGTGCACAATAGCTTTCATGCACTGTTAACGAACAGCGTTAATGACCAGAAGTACCGCTGCTACCTACTATGAGTGGGCTGCTGCATAAACTGCGGCAGCTGTGCAGCCTCGACATCCCCCTCCACAGTACTGAGTGACTATCTCTTTTGTGCTGGGACCCACGTGACGATAACAGTTGAGCTCCGGGATATTATACATGCTGGGACGACGCTGACTGAGGTTCTCCTGAGAATTGCAGTATTCTGCATTGTGTAAACAGATCGGCAAGGCGAGTGGAACTAGTGTTTCTGCACCGCAAGCCACAACTAACTAGGAAAGGCCATGTTATTGCACGATGGGGAAACCGGAAAAACAGCAGCAGAAACTCACATTCGAGCCACGTAGGTCGACAAGGGGCCCTACATCACATTCGGACACGGAGGCAGAGACGAAAGGCGCTTCGGAAGATGAAAGAAATCCAAGTAAGTCTCCAGGATATTAATGGCAAGCTTGACCACCTCACCTGCCGTGTGGACACTATGGCGGCGAAAATGGATCGGCAGGGTGAACGATTGGATGACGCAGAAAATCGACTGTCAGCGGTGGAGGACGAGGCCCATGCAAGCACATCCAAGTGTACTGGGTTTGAGAAAGTGTTAGACGTGATCAGAAACAAGGCGGATGATTTGGAGGCTAGATCGCGCCGTAACAACGTACGTATTGCGGGTATCCCGGAATCTACAAATACAGGCCGCATGGAGACGTACATAGAGGATCTCTGCCACAGCCTGTTTGGCAAGGAGCAGTTGCCGCCGATATTTATAGTGGAGAGAGCCCATAGATCACTGGCACCCCGTCCACCTCTGGGCGCTCCGCCTAGACCTGTAGTGGCCCGAATTTTAAACTACCGAGACCGGGATGGAATATTGCGGATGACGAGGGAGAAAGGGATGCTCAGCTACCAAGGCAATCAACTTGAATTCTATCCTGACTATACCATGGCATTACAGCAGGCTCGTAAAGAATTTGCAGTCGCAAAGGCGAAAATACGCAGCATGAAGGTGGAATACGCGATGTTATATCCTGCACGATTGAAAATCACTTGGGATGACAAGCCGACAATTCTTTCCACGCCAAAGGCGGCAAACGACTTCATCAAGAAGATAAATAATCAACGGAAGGAGCGCAGACAACAGGAGAAGGAACTGGAAGCCGACTGAGTGGTGGTTGGAAAGGGACCTGAGGCATTATGGCTGTCTGCTGACTGTGACTGCTGATCAGCAATTGGTACCCAGGTGCACTCTTCCAACTGCGGGACTTATCATGTAGGTTTACCCTGCAAGTGGTAAGTTTAGCCTGTCAGACAATATGCAAACTTTAATTGTGTGCTTCGGGCTATCATTCTGACACGAGACTGGCTGGATATGAGGAACGCAGTACACAAACTGATAATCTAGGGAGTCAACACTCTGGTAATTAGAAATGGTAGACGATTGCATTTGTAAAGATGAGGTTCTGCAGGGTGGTGACTCTTTCTTTATATGCCAGGACACCGATGGGGTCTATGATAGTTAATCCAGATGTATTAGATGCATGTATACTAAAGCTTGTCAGTGACTGTAGACAAATGCTGATAGGATGTACATACCTTAGACACTCGAAACAGGGAAGCCACTGCATGGTATTAGGATTTTTAGAAATGTGCGGCAACGGTTTGATGAGATAATGTACTGCTGAAACATAAAACGATGTTGTATATTGCCATCAGCAATAGTACCGCAAATGTCCACCTATTATCCAGTTATGCAAGGATGGAGTTTTGTACGATTAATGCAGGAAAGGCATAACATGACACTGGACTTCAATATGAACCATTATGGGTTATGCGGTGGTCAGACGTGATGGGTACTACATGTAACAACTAAGGATACTGATATTGCTACGTATAGTATGTAGGTTGTTTCCAAATAAGTGAGCCCGCCCACATCCATTAGGTTGGATGGAGACGTGCGTCCTAGGCGGACCCCTACATAGGGGTTCCCTACACAAGTTATGTATCATTGGGATGTTTTGAGAAGTGGGTATGGCTCCAGCAGGTTTGGGCTGCTGTTGTGGGAGGGGGTGGAGAGTTTGGGGTTATGTTTTATTTAAGGGACCAAACCATTTGAGATGCATTGCTGAAATCTAGGTTGATGACATTGTCTGTGAAGCTATTGCTGCTTGTGTGCACATTGTACTGTGTTTTGCAGGGGGTCGGAATGGGGACCATGCAGTTAGCCTCAATCACTTACCCGTTCAGTAACCATGGGTACGAACACACTGAGTAAACTGACTTTAAATCTCCTTACATGGAACATCCGGGGGTTCACTAACCCGAAGAAAATAAGTCAAATCATTGCATGTCTAGACAGATGGCACATAGATATTGTATTATTGCAGGAAACTCACACCGCCCCACACTCACGTACACAAGTAGGCCGACGCTGGGAGGAATCTGTTCACAACTCCAATTACTCCTGTTATTCCAGGGGGGTCACAATCTTAGTGAAAAAAGGTATGAATTTCGGGATTGACACTACAATATTAGACGATCAAGGTCGTTATATCATAGTTAAGGGGACATTACGAGGACAACGGCTGCTACTTGTCAATACATATGGTCCAAACGTAGATGCGCCGGAATTTTACCACGAGATCTGGCAACACTTACATGTGGAACAGGGTAGTATTATGCTTTGGGGTGGGGACCTAAACTTAGCGCTAGACGATCAAGTGGACAGATCGAGCGCAACCACTGAATCACACAGAAAAGCTTGAGCACAAGTACTCGACATTATGACGGAAATGCAGCTCCAAGACATTTGGAGGGCACGTAATCCAGGTGGTCGTGAAGCGACACACACATCGGCAGCCCACGGGAGCTGGTCACGCATAGATTATTGGATTGGATCCAGGGAGGTGCTATTATGGACTACGGGTATAAACCATATGCCGAAAACTCTATCAGATCATAACCCCATTAAACTATCCCTCCAGATACCCAATTACACACCACCTCCTTATAGTTGGAGATTTAATGCCACTGCGCTTACAGATTCGATTTACGCAGATACCATAGAGAAGGCAATCAAAGAATATTTCCAATTGAATGAAAGCTCCACGGATAATGCATGCCTTCTATGGGAAGCCTTCAAAGCCACACTGCGAGGGGTATGTATGAGCACTACGGTGGGAATTCTGCGGGATATTAGAGCGCAATTAGCACGATGTGAGACGAAACTTTGCTCGTTGGAACATCAATATGAAAGAACACAAGACCCCTCCATTCTTTGTGAAATTAGGCAAACATTACCGGAGCACAATCCTTTACAAAAGATGAGGTTAAATATGTGCATATACGCCCAATAGCTAGAGCATACGGAGAGGGCAGACGGCCTAGCAGAGTGCTAGCATCCAAAATTTGTGACAGCTGCAAATCCCAAATTGTAACGCATAGTCGGGATGAAGATGGTACAGTAAGCACAGATTTGTACACAAAAAGAGGGAGAGGAGATCTTCATGGATCAAGAGGGCAAAATTACCACTTGGGAAAAGTGGAAGGTCCAGACCGCAGTATTGGCCCTCAGATATGTGTTTACCAAAGAGAGGACTGGGCTGTTCCTGGGGTGCAGGTGCAGGTCAGGGGATGAGGATATGTAAGGGTAGTTAAATGGTAACCATCCAGTGGGTATCCATTTTGTTGGATATATTGGCCTCACACACCCTTGCAGGTGTCATGCTTCATCATGGGTAATGCTCCTCGTTGGGTGGGCGGTGAAATACCCAACGGGCTACACCTCAAAGAGGGGCTCTTTGGCGGAGATGGGAAGTGAATATAAAATAACGCAGGAGTACCAGAAGGAACTTTATTCGGGTGGTCCCGTGCGCTAACTAAAAACAATAGTTAGTCTGAGAGTTCTGGAAAGTGATGTATTCCGTACTCGAGACTATACTAAAAGGTCAAGGTAGTGGTCGACATGTTTCTCGCTTCGGGTATGTTCACCTGCGATTCATCAGGACCTATAAGCTCGCTGTCTACAGTATTGCTGATCTGTCTAAGTATCAGTGCTTACAACAACAGTTTGGAAAAGAAATACCTGCTTATACATTGTCCCATGCCTGGTTTTGGAAACAAAAAGGAGAAGACTGATAGGGGGTACCCTTGTAGAGAGATAGCAAAAGCGAAAAAAAGAGCCCAGAACAACCACTGAGGAGCACTCCTAGAGCACAGGGTCCGGCCCCCTGAAATTAATGAACCAATGACATGTGTTACCACCTTCACGCCAGCCTCAAATGTGGTGAGGAAGATCATCTTGCGCCACTGGCAAATCCTCAATACGGGTGAACTCTCCATTGAACCTCCAAGGTTTGCCTACAAGAGATCCAAAAATGTGAAGGACATACTTATCAACACCAGGCCTAAAAAACATAATTCAGCGGTCCAGACTACCTTGTGGCAATTACCACCTGTGAAAGGTCATTATCCTTGCGGTTCATGCAGTGCATGCCCTTTCACAACAACACATAAGACTGTCCAGCTCTCAGACTCATTCACGTGGGAGCTAAGGGGACACACAAATTGTAACACACCGAACTGTGTAAACTTACTATTATGCCCCTGCGTTCTCCAATATGTGGGGATGACCACAAGACCTATCAAACAACGCATCTCTGAACACCGGAGCAACTTCCGCTGCAAAAAGACGAATACTAAGATGTGTAGACACTATCTAGAGACCAACCACACAGCTGACTCCTTGAAGTGGTTAATAATTGAAGCAAACCCAAGCATAACGAAACAGAATCTCTTTTTTAGGGAACAAAGATGGATCCATCGTCTGGCCTCAGACAGGAAGGGCCTTAACAAGGATATCCCCTGGAGCTCCCTCTAATGATACATGATCGCCCACACTCCCAATGTGTAGGACAATCTATAATTTAACATCTTACATGAGAAATAATGTCCTAGGCATTTGTCCCAACAGCCGCCAGCTTCCTATATCTACTAATGGTTGACCACACACTATACCTTGCCCATTCTAGCTTGCAGACTCCTGGGCCCTACTCTATTAGGACATTACAACTCTAACACCACCACTCTACTTTTGATGACACTCACACTATCTGACCCTTCACAGGGGTTTATGTCACTGCATACATGTAAACATTCTGAATCATGACCCTCTGACACCGTAACCGTACACCAGACACTTGAGTTTCCTCATCTGGAATAGGTTTAGCAATAGGTGATTAGACCCTCCTCACACCACTGCAAAATGGCCGCACCTTTTACCATTTTCACCCTATGACCCGCTATTATCCGGAAAAGACTTCTCCATTACCCCGTTGCCGCCGCAGTGCAAGTGATTTGAGTCATGACCCTCAGTTACCAGAACCACACACCAGAAGTAAGAGATTCCCTTTCTGGAAGAGCCTTAGTAATAGGGGATGAGACCCACCCTACACCACTGTAAAATGGCCACTCCATTCACTGTGTTCTCCGCATGACCCGCAGCGACACGGGTAACACTCCTCCCCTATCCCGCCCACTAACCTAATTAAAACAACGCGACCGCCGGACCACTCGGTTATATCCGGTCCTGGCAGAGAGGTGTAGGCGACTCAGCGCAGACACGGGAGCAACAAGTAAGTGTATATACCACCCGCCAGTGGGGACTACTCTCCCCGAGCGGCCTTGGTTAACTTATTGTTACTAGTGTCGACAGTACTCTAGACGACCCATTTCCCAGCATTTCATCTCAGTACACGGGGCACAATCTTTGATTACCGCTAATGGTTATGTCTGTTACCTAGAGTGTGCTCGTGCATTAGAAGCTGCCCAGTTATCCACGGATGAGCGCGATGGATGCACCAAACTGTGGTATGACCAGTCTGTGTACGGCAATATGACCCAAACAGATACACACCGGGTGGCACCCAAACCCGACCCTCATTGACCCGAATAAAGTTCCTTCTGGTACTCCTGCATTATTTTATATTCTCTTCCCGTCTACTACCATTCTTGCCCCTCACCCACACTTCACCCACGGGCAGTTGGATAAAAACATCTCCGCCAAAGAGCCCCTCTTTGAGGTGTAGCCCATTGGGTATTGCACCGCCCACCCAACGAAGAGCATTGCCCATGATGAAGCATGACACCTGCAAGGGTGTGTGAGGCCAATATATCCAACAAAATGGATACCCACTGGATGGTTACCATTTAACCACCCTTACATATCCTCATCCCCGGACCTGCACCTGCACCCCAGGAACAGCCCAGTCCTCTCTTTGGTAAACATAGTAAGAACAGACCAAATGGCCATCATGACGAGATTTGTACGAACATATCGTACTTTGTGTGAATCACAATTGATTGCCTCGCCGACTGAAATACTCCACTACCTAGAAGACGTAGCCATCGCGTGGCTTTCAGATGCGCAAAGAGCCTATTTATCCCGCCCCATCACTATGGAGGAAGTCATAGAGGTGATCCAATCATTGCCAAATGGCAAAGCCCCAGGACCAGATGGCTTCACGTGTGAGTTCTACAAGACTTACAAAGACATACTGGCTCCACATCTTGTTGCGATGTTTGGTGAAGCCTTTGATGAAAACATTCTCCCGCCCACGTTAAGAGAAACGATGATAATAGCGCTTCTTAAACCGGCGAAAACCCCTGAATTATGTGACTCGTACTGACCTCTATCGTTAATAAATGTGGATTCCAAAATTCTGGCCAAAATACTTGCTACACAGTTGCAACCTCTTATGACCAATCTGGTCCTCCTGGACCAATCTGGTTTTATACCGACTAGAACTACCACACATAACACTAGAACGCTGATTGCAATTTCTCATTATCTGATATTTATTTTTTATTTATTAATGCAATTTATAGAGCGCGAATAATTACCCGAGGGCATCTCGGCGCTGTGGATGAAGCAGAGAGAAAAGGGAGGGAGAGGTTTTATTGGCAGAATAGCCATGTCTTTATTTTGCGTCTGAAGATAGTCAAAGTAGGAGCAGCCTTTGTGTCTGCGTCAAGAGAGTTCCATAGTTTGGCCGTTGACACATTGAAGCTGCGATCGCCCCATGTGAACGTCCTAGTGCGTGGGACCATCATAATGGAGGCATTCATGGATCGAAGTGGTCGTTTTGAAACATGGAAGGCGAAGGATTTAGTAAGGAATCGTGGGCTTTGATTGTGTGTGGCTTTGTAAGCGATACAAAGGGCTTTAAACTTGATTCTGTTTTTCACAGCTAGCCAATGGTATCTTTTGATGATATGAGCAATCGGTTGGAATTTTGGGGTGCCTGAGAGTAGTCTAGCCGCAGCGTTTTGAATGGACTGCAGCCTTTTAATGATTTTATGTTGAGCATTGACCAGGAGTCCATTACAATAGTCCACTGATGACATGACAAACGAAGTAATCAATGTTTTGCCAGACTCGGGAGGAAGGAATGGAAGAATCTTTTTTATGGTTTTGAGTTTAAAGAAGGAAGATGATACGATGGAGTTAACATGTGCCGCATAGTTGAGTTTGTCGTCTATGATAATTCCCACATTTTTAACCTTGGTTACTGGAAGGGGTGGAGGACCCAGGCTGTGGGGCCACCAGGCATTGGGCCAGGTGGGGTGAGCTTGCCAAATGTCATGACCTCAGTTTTGTTCGAATTTAACTTGAGGCAGTTGACTGACATCCAGTTGCTGATGGCCAGCATGCCCTGATGGAAATTGGCCGCTACTTTGTCACCGTTCTCTTTGATGGTAAGAACCAGTTGGGTGTCGTCAGCATATGATGTTAGGCCCATCCCCCAGTCCTTGATGACCCTGGCTAAGTCAGTGACATAGACATTAAATAATGTTGGACTGAGGGATGAACCCTGTGGGACCCCACATGGTAGGGTCATTTGTGCTGACTGGAAGGTACCCAACTGGACGGTCTGAGTACGGTGAGCAAGAAAAGAAGTCAGGAGGTCTTTAGCTTTGGCTTGGATACCTATGGCATTGACACGATCGATCAAGATGTTGTGATCGACCGTGTCAAATGCTGCTGTAAGATCCAGCAGAATGAGCACCACTGCTCCGCCCTGATCGAGAGCTGCTCTTTTCTCATCGGTAGCTTTGATGAGTGTGGTTTCGGTACTATGGTATTTCCGAAAACCGAATTGACTATCATCTAAAAGGGAGTGTTCATCAATGTATTGGGAAATTTGAGAGTTCATAAGTTTCTCTGCAATTTTAGCTGGGAATGGCAAGCCCACAATTGGTCGATAATTGCTGGAATCATCTGCATCGAGATGAGGTTTTTTCAGCAGGGGTTTAATGATTGTATCCTTCCAGATGATAGGATAGCTTCCGGTATTGAACATGGTATTGATGATCATAGTGAGTTGGGGTGCTATAATGTCTGCTATAGGAAGGAGAATGGATGAGGGCCAGGATCCTTGGCAGATCCTGATTTAATACTGTTCATGATTTTGTCAACTTGCGTGGGGTCAGTGTTATGAAATTGGGAAAAAGATGGGCCATCTATGGGGATAGCGGTGGGGTTGGGTTTAATATTTTTTTAATCTGCAAAATTAGTGTATATGTTGTTTACTTTGTCGAAAAAGAAAGGGGCCAGGTTATTACAGAGGGTTTGGGTGGGTGTGGGAATTGATTGAGGGGGTAAGTGTGATAACTTGGCTACAACTTGATAGAGTTCCTTGTTGGAGTTTTGAGCTTGCTGGATTTGGGAGGAGTAAAAATTGCTTTTTTTTTTTGGCAGATCGCGTTTTTGTACCGGGTAAGTTCTTTTTTGTAATTTTCCTTGTCCTCAAGGGAATATGTTTTCCTCCAGTGTCTTTCTTTATTTCGGCAGTGCTGTTTCTGTAGTCTTAGGGCCTCAGTGAACCAGGGTGCGGATGGGGCACGACGGTTCTTAGATGTGGTGATGGTAGGGACTAATTTGTTTAAGGCCAGGGAAAGCCAGGTGGAATATTCTTCAGCTGCAATGTTGGGATTTTGAGATAGATCGATGGTGGGGACAGATGGAAGGTCACGGAGTTGATGGTAGTCAAGGTTCTTCCATGATCTAGTTGCCATTATAGTACAAGCAGTGTTGTTATGGGGCGGGGAAGAGCTGGACGGGATTGTGAATATAACTGCGTGGTGATCGGTCCATCCTTGAGGGAGGATTTCGAGGATGTGTAGGTTTTTATCATTGGTGAATATGCCGTCTAACGTGTGTCCTGCTTCGTGTGTGATTCCTTCGACCAGTTGGTGTAGGCCCAGGGATTCTAGATCAGTAACAAGGGTTTTAGTCTCATGTGGAGGGGAAGCGCCACTCACCTCACTTGGGCGGCACCGGAACGGGGAGACCATGACCGCTAACCCTCCTGCGTCTGTATCGACCAGGACACCACCTCTCTTTGTCTCCCTGCAGGACGCGGACCGACAGACAGGACAGAGCGCAAACCCGGATGCGGCATTCCCCGAGCCCCGAGAGACCGGAAGCGACCACCCGGAAGTGATCAGACGTGAACCCGGAAGTCCCGCCCCCTACAACAGACCGAGAAGCAGAAAAGGCGACGACGAAGAGGGGAGAGCGTTCCAGGTAGCCGACTCCTGGCAGGAGACCGAGCGTAGAGGACCAGTGGAGGAGAACGGACGGAGTGAGGAGAGGAAAGGCAAGGAAGCGGAGGACGTGTGGATGGAGGAGTGGTGGAACCCTCTGGAGGTGGCTGGAGAGCGGCCGTGACTCGTCGGAGAGTCACGGCGGGGCGCGTGAGTACCTTGTTACCGTCTCCGTGTGTCCCCGTTGTAGATAACTGTAAATACTTGTATAGAGACAGCACACACGCAGTTTTCACCCGTGCACTGTAAATATTGTTAGTAGTTTCACTGTCTATAAATAGCCAATAACTCCCCCCCCCCACTGAAGCACTTGTCTTTTCCCTCCTTCCGCCTTCTCTTCCCTTCCGTCTGAAACCTCCCTTCCTTCCCCGTTCGCACATTCCTTCTGGTCCCCACACTCCCCGGTGCTGGTGTCAGTACTCCGCCAGTCCATACTGAAAAGGACTAAACCCCTCTGCCTCTCTGTTTCCCTCCGAGGTTGCACCAGAGCCGTCAGCGAAAGACCAGTCGACCGGCCCAGAAGACCCACTGACCGGCAAAGACCAAGAGGAACCCGTTCTCCGGCCTCCAGTATTCATCATTTTTCCTACCACGACTGTTAATCCCACAATAAACACAGCTACCATAGCGAACTATATACGGCCTCCTCGCCTGTTATTCCGGTCTGCACCAACCCCCACCTCACATCTGGTGTCAGAAGTGGGATCCGGAAGCATGGAGGCCGCAGTAAAGAAACTCGCTGAAAGCCAGGAGCTCCTCGGGAAGATGATGGAGCGCTTCCTTAAGACAGCCGAGGATGATCGGGGTCAACTCCACGATGTTCTTAAAGACCAGGGCACAGTGCAAGACCGAGCCCTAGGAAAACTCGCCGATGTGATGGGGCAGCAGAGACCAACCACCTCCTTACCGTCTGTGGTTCTACAAAAATATGTCCCGGGAGAAGACCCGGACTTCTTCTTTACGAACTTCGAGCGGTTGGCTCAAGCGGCATCATGGCCGGCTGATCGCTGGGGTCATTACTTGGGGCCACTGCTGACGGGAGAACTACAGGCGTCCTACCAACAGGCCAACATACAAGGGCAGACACCGTACCAAGATATCAAGACCTGTATCCTGGAAAGGCTGGGGATAGATGATGAGACCTACAGAGTGCGACTGCGACAAGCCCGCGAAGGACCCCAAGAAACACCCCGAGCATTATCCTTCCGTATCCAAGACCTGACCAACCGCTGGCTGAAGCCTGCTACCGCCACTAAAGAAGAGATCCTGTCCAAAATCTACTTAGAGCAATTCCTGACCTCCCTACACCCGGCCACCCAGAAATGGGTCAGACAGCATGCCCGTCTAACATTGGACACTGCCGTGGAAATCGCAAGTGCCTTCAGCCGGGCACAAGACTTCCAGAAAAAGGACGAACACCCCAACCGTACCTCCCAGGGAGGCCATCCTCGAGCCCTGAGACCGACCGTTCCCCGAAAACCAGAACCCGTCCCCTTGTTTCCGTTCCCGATGACTCCACGACCCAGTCTCCCCGGTCCCCAATGCTACCAATGTGGAGGTTATGTCCCGAGAAGGAAGAACCCATGGAGGTTGGACTGGCTAGAAATTATGTGTGTCTTACTAGGGATGCCAACCCTCCTCCTTTCCGGTGTCCGGTGAAGATCGACGGACACCCCATGATGGCCCTCGCCGATTCCGGGTGTAGACAAAGTGTGGTAAGGCCACAGGAATTGCCCAGACCAGTGGGGCCCATGACAGGCGTGGTAGATATTCAATGTGTACACGGCGATACCAAGAGGTACCCCACCACCCGTGTCCAAGTACAACACGACTCGGGCGAAAGAAGCCCCCTTACGGTAGGCCTGGTTCCAAACCTACCGGAGCAGGTGATCCTGGGTAGCGACTACAATGGTCTACCACGCTTACTGCAGGAAGCCACGGACTCCTTGGAACAATGGTGGTCCGAGGCTCCCTTTTCCCGGAACTCTCCTCCAGAGGCCCCAACAACCAGAGTCCCAAAGACAAGGGGACAAAAGAAGAGGGAGAAAAGGACACACACTACTGCCTTTCCCGTCCAAGTGGACAACCATCCATGGGAAATGGACCAGGAGTTTCGTGCCGCCCAGCAAGAAGACCCGATACTTGAGGATGCCTGGGGGCGTGCGGTAGACAACGAAGACCCGCTACACGTATGTCCATATTTCTTCAAAAAGAACGGGTTGTGGTTTAGGAAAGGTGGACCCCAACAAGACCCTCAGCTACTCGTTCCTGGTCCCTTTCGCGACAAAGTTCTTTTCCTGGCACACAGCCATTTGCTAGGGGGTAATTTTGGAGATGACAAAACCGGACAGAACATTCTGGACAAGTTCTACTGGCCTGGGGTGCACAAACAAGTGAGCCAATACTGTAAGGAGTGTTCGGTATGTCAGAAGAACAGTCGTTACCGGCCTCCAAAGGTACCCCTACAAACCCTCCCTCTCATAGACATCCCGTTCAGTAGGGTTGGGATGGACTTGATAGGCCCCATGTTGCCCTCCAGGACCGGGTGTAGGTATGCCCTCGTCCTTGTGGATTATGCTACGCGTTTTCCTGAGGCTATCGCCCTAAAACAGCCTACCACCCAAAACATTGCAAAGGCCCTGGTGAACATCTTCACTCGGGTAGGTTTTCCCCGAGAGATATTGACGGACCAGGGCACCCCGTTTGTCTCTTCCCTTATGCGTCAAGTATGTTCCCAGTTGGGCATCAAACAAATACGGACTTCTGCCTACCACCCCCAGACCGATGGGTTGGTCGAGCGGTATAATGCCACCCTGAAGACTACTCTCAAAAAGCTGTTGGGACTAGAGAGCCGTCGGTGGGAGGACATGCTACCGTTAGCTCTGTTCGCCATACGATGCCAAGTACAGAGCAGTACCGGATATTCCCCCTTTGAACTCCTCTACGGGAGAGCCCCCAGGACACTCTTGGATATGGCCCGCGAGGCCTGGGAGACCGAGCCCGATCGGACCCGACCTCTACCTGAATATGTCGCCAACCTAAAAACCCACCTGGATCAGATCAGGGAAATAGTGAGACAAAACATGCTGACTGCACAGGCTACACAAAAACGCCAATATGACCGAGGAGCCAAGGCAAGAACCTTCACCCCGGGTGATCTTGTCCTACTTCTCATACCCTCCTCAGACCACAAATTGTTAGGCCAGTGGCAAGGGCCGTACCCCATAACAAGACAAGTGACTCCTGTCACCTACGAAATTGAATTGGACCCCGCTCGCAACCAGAGACAGATATATCATGTTAACCTCCTGAAGAGGTGGGAGGGCCCACAGCCGGTGCTCTCCGGTGTACCATGCCCAAAAACGCCCCACTTCGAGGGTTGTGTGGACCCGGATCTACCCGCAAACAAGCGACAAGAACTACGGACTGCCCTATTACCGCTGCAGACGGTGTTCTCCTCCCTGCCTGGACACACCACGGTCATTGAGCATGCAATCCATACAGATCCAGGGAAGGTCGTACGACAGCGACCCTATCGGGTCCCAGAGGCACGCAGGATGGTTATCCAGGAGGAAACCAAACAAATGTTGCAAATGGGCATCATTGAGCCCTCCATAAGTTCGCCCATTGTTCTTGTCCCGAAACCCGATGGCTCTACGCGGTTTTGCATCGACTTTCGCGAAGTCAATAAAGTCTCCAGTTTTGACACTTATCCGTTGCCCAGAGTAGACGAGATGATTGAACGAATAGGTCATGCCAGCTACATCAGTACGCTGGACCTTTGCAAAGGATATTGGCAGATCCCCCTGAAGAGCGAGGATAAGAAGAAAACAGCATTTTCCACTCCAGATGGCCTGTTTTAATTTAGAGTCATGCCCTTTGGGCTCCACGGGGCCCCAGCAACTTTCCAACGTGCCATGAACATAGTTCTACAACCCCATGCCCAATACGCAGGAGCATATCTGGATGATATAGTCATATATAGCAATGACTGGCAAACACACCTGTCCCATCTGAATCGTGTCATCACCTCCCTGGGGGAATATGGGTTCACTATCAATCCCGCAAAGACCGTTCTGGCTGCACAGTCCGTAAAATACCTAGGGTACCTGCTGGGAGAAGGTGTCATCCGCCCTCAGGACAACAAAATTAAGGCCATTCAGTCCCTACCATTCCCCCAAACCAAAAAGGACCTCCGTGCCTTCCTGGGGCTTCTGGAGTACTATCGGAGGTTTATCCCCAACTTTTGGCAAACGGCGGTCCCATTGACAGACCTACTAAAGAAAAAAACGCAAACAGAGGCCATGTTAAGCCATCCCACACCACAGATGCGGAAGGCCTTTCAGGACGTGAAACAGTCCCTGGTATCCGAACCCGTGCTGATCAGCCCAGACTACACCCAGACCTTTATCCTGCAAACAGACGCCTCTGATCAGGGACTGGGAGCAGTACTTTCCCAAAAAGATAAAGCAGGGGTGGAGAGGCCCGTATTGTACCTCAGCAGGAAACTCTTCCCTCGGGAAACAAACTCCGCAGTAGTGGAGAAAGAAGCCCTAGCCATAAAATGGGCAATAGAGAGCCTACGGTATTATCTGGATGGGCGTGAATTTCTACTATACACGGACCACGCTCCCCTAGAGTGGATGGCTCGTAATCGGGGTCATAACGACCGGGTGCTTAGGTGGTTCCTATCCATGCAACCATATCGGTTCAAAACCTTACACAGGAAGGGGGTAGAACAGGGCAATGCGGACTATTTGTCTAGATATCCCCCACCTGTCTCCCCCACAAGAAAGACAGCTAGGGAAAGGGGATGTGGAGGGGAAGCGCCACTCACCTCACTTGGGCGGCACCGGAACGGGGAGACCATGACCGCTAACCCTCCTGCGTCTGTATCGACCAGGACACCACCTCTCTTTGTCTCCCTGCAGGACTCGGACCGACAGACAGGACAGAGCGCAAACCCTGATGCGGCATTCCCCGAGCCCCGAGAGACCGGAAGCGACCACCCGGAAGTGATCAGACGTGAACCCGGAAGTCCCGCCCCCTACAACAGACCGAGAAGCAGAAAAGGCAACGACGAAGAGGGGAGAGCGTTCCAGGTAGCCGACTCGTGGCAGGAGACCGAGCGTAGAGGACCCGTGGAGGAGAACGGACGGAGTGAGGAGAGGAAAGGCGAGGAAGCGGAGGACGTGTGGACGGAGGAGTGGTGGAACCCTCTGGAGGTGGCTGGAGAGCGGCCGTGACTCGTCGGAGAGTCACGGCGGGGCGCGTGAGTACCTTGTTACCATCTCTGTGTGTCCCCGTTGTAGATAACTGTAAATACTTGTATAGAGACAGCACACACGCAGTTTTCACCCGTGCACTGTAAATATTGTTAGTAGTTTCACTGTCTATAAATAGCCAATAACTCCCCCCCCTCACTGAAGCACTTGTCTTTTCCCTCCTTCCGCCTTCTCTTCCCTTCCGTCTGAAACCTCCCTTCCTTCCCCGTCCGCACGTTCCTTCTGGTCCCCACACTCCCCGGTGCTGGTGTCAGTACTCCGCCAGTCCATACTGAAAAGGACTAAACCCCTCTGCCTCTCTGTTTCCCTCCGAGGTTGCACCAGAGCCGTCAGCGAAAGACCAGTCGACCGGCCCAGAAGACCCACTGACCGGCAAAGACCAAGAGGAACCGAATCTCCGGCCTCCAGTATTCATCATTTTTCCTACCCCGACTGTTAATCCCACAATAAACACAGCTACCATAGCGAACTATATACGGCCTCCTCGCCTGTTATTCCGGTCTGCACCAACCCCCACCTCACATCTCATTATTGTTGAGGTTTTCTAGGGGAAAGTTAAAGTCACCCAGGATGGTGATGTTATCCGTGGCGAGTGATTCCATGGTCTCTGCAAAGGTGGCTAAAAATTGAGTTTTGCTGCCTGGTGGTCGGTATAGGAGAACACCTTTAAAACGTTGGGATGGGCCTAGTGCTACAGAGAAATGCAGAGCCTCACAGGTTAAGAGTGGTACCGAGCTAGTTGTTGTCTTAAACTTGGACCTGTGAATAATAGCTATTCCCCCTCCAGTCTTTATTTGTCTATCCTGCCTGAGGATGTTGTAGGCTTCAGGGGTGGTTATCAGGAGGTCGTGTTCAGATGAAGGGTTGGTCCATGTTTCCGTAAGGAATAGTAGGTCTAGTTCGAGATTGCTGATTAGTTCAGCTATCTCGTCTCTGTGTTTGCCTAGGGATCTAGTGTTAATTAGCGCTGCTTTGATGAAAGTGCGAGTTGTTGCGAGGCCAGGTGGTTCATATGCTTGTGTCAATTGAGGAGCTTCCATTGTGTAATGACAGTGTGGGCAGGAGTTGATACCGAGCATGAAGGCGGTGGCGGTAATGCTAGATGCCGCCAAGGCCTTCGATTCTATCGAATGGCCCTACTTAATCACGGTGCTCCATAGGATGGGTTTTCCCCCGATGTTCGTACACTGGATACAACTGTTATACAGGCAGCCAACAGCGAGAGTTAAAGTGAATGGCTATGTTTCAGAGGCATTTACTATAGAACGCGGGACGAGACAGGGATGTCCTCAATCCCCTCTACTGTTTGCCCTCGCCCTGGAGCCACTTGCTTGTATAGTTAGGCAGAAACATCGTCCCTCTGCACAGCAGTTCCCAAGCCGACCTCTTCATATATCACTCTACGCTGATGATATGTTGCTATATGTCCGAGATCCGGAAAAGCATTTGGACCCGCTGTTAAATACATACTTGAAATTTGGGGGGCACTCGGGACTCGCATAATTTGGGATAAATCATCCATTATTCCACTAACAGACACTACCACACTGCACACGTCCGAGTTTCCATTGGAGTGGCAGACAGATCCCATTCGATATTTGGGGGTGTGGTTCCACCGGAACCCCGATTTGGTCATCAGAACTAACTACGGTAGAGCACTTGATGCACTAGAAGACAAAGTTAAAAGGTGGATACAACTCCCTTTATCACTAGCTGACCGGATAGCGATAGTAAAGATGGTTATGCTTCGTAAATTACTGTATTTATTTAATAACATTCCCATTCAGCCATCTAGGGAAGTATTCAAACAAATAGCATCGGTAGTGCTAAAATTGATATGGGCAGGAAAACAGGCGCGGGTCGACTTAAATACTCTGACCCTCCCTTACTCCAAAGGAGGTTTGGGTGTTCCGGACTTCTTCTTATATTACCTATGTGCCCAAGCGTAGTATGCAACCTACTGGTACCACAACATTCCATACATGACACACACAGCTATTGAGGAGGGAGATGCTCTGCCGATACCGTTGACTGCGATAATCACGCATCGCCAACCACCATTGCACGACAGGGACATTAACACAATTGATGCTACCAATGCAGCGTGGCGTAAGTTGGGCCAACTGGCAAATAAGGTGCCGCTTTATGCACCGGCCCTACCACTGCATCACCATCCTAATTTATCAGTAACCGGTGAGGATGTGGGTATGGGGCTGCTACGCCAGGTGGGAATTGAGACAATAGGTGACCTATATTGCAAGGGTGTCTTTATAACGACTTCCAAGAATGGTATTAATAAATCCAACAATATCATATTGTTAAATTTCTCCTAAAGTGTACCTACAAGAAATTATAAGACGTTCTTGTTTGTAAGTTCAAATTCAGCCTTTCAATGGTCTGCCCGGATGTATGACATTACAACGCATGCTTTTACCACGCATGCCTTTACAACGCTGTTTTTACAACACATGCCTTTACAACGCATAGACCTTTGGGGCGCTGGATAGTGAATAGTTTAATTTACTATTCCAACTCCAGTCCCCGTGGATAGTAGGGAAGGTGTTGGATAGTAAATTAAACCTATTCCCTATCCTAGAGCGCCCCCTAGCGCAATGCGTTGTAATGGTTTGCGTTGTACAAGTTGCGTCATAAAGGCACTGCGTGGTAAAAGTTGCGTTGTAAAGGATGTTTCCCGGTCTGCCCTGATTGGTCAGAGTTAAGTGGATTTGCCAGGCTGCCTTGAAAAGGTGATAAGGAACCCCTAGGGTTAACCAGCTCGGCTGGCAGGGCAGTGTGCTGTTCCATAGGAATGCCAGGCCAGGGGAGGGGGAGGGACCTTAAACTATGTTCTTCGAAGAGGAGAGTAGAGACCAGTGTCATTTACAGCTCTGAACTTCCCACCTTAGGCAGATGGTAGGATTAAGGAAGGTATGAGCAGATGTGGGGGGCGAGTCTATGTAAATTTGCCATCCTATGTGTGTGTTTAGCCAGCTCTTACCTCCTTGCTGAAAAATCAGCCATTATGGATTTGGAAGATTTGATGCACTCTGAGACAAAATAATGCCATACTCTACAGGAGTTGGTCATATATTGGAGGAGTTACCCTGCTCCCATTGGTCAGAAGTGACCTCCTGCTTGACCCAGAGAACTAGGAATAAGTATCCGAGATGGGCAGAGCCATCCCGATCTGGTGCTTGAAACTTACTGAAGCAAGAAGCGCCCTGTTGACATGTTTTGCTGTGCAAAGATTTTTAAGGCCTGACCTCTAAAGATTGCACCATCTGAAACTACAGCCCTGTGGATTATCTTTCTGAAAAAGAACTAAAGAGTGTTGTTTGGTTAACGCAAGATCTCTAGTAAAGCATAGCCTAGAATGTGCCAGGCTTATTGAAGAATGGGACATAAAGTTAGCCTTTATTACGGAGGCATGGATGGACGACTCCTCTGATCCTGATATATTAAAGGCCATCCCACCAGAGTTCTTATGCTATACGCAAAATAGACCCCACATGAGAGGAGGGGAGTGGCCATGATATATCATAATTCTATCAGGGCATAATGTGGAAAAGTAAATTTTGCCATGTTCTGTGTCCCTACGTGTTCCCCATCTTATGTTATATGTGCATGATTAATATGCATATGTATCCCCTTATGATCGATTAAAGACGCAATTATAGTTGTGTCCAACTCTGGTATGCCAGTTTCCAGTTTTCGTGAATACAACGAATATCAGGCTTATGTAAAGTTACGTTGCCACGTTTCTCAGTGTGCACGTTATTTCATTGTAAAGTCCCCGTTTCTAGGCCTCAAAAGGGCCCGGACTCAGATTCAGCTCCTGTCTCCTGAACCCTCGCTGAGGAGCGATACAGCCCCCACCTGTATCCCTGACCCTTCACTTACTTCCTGCCTCACAGTGCCCGGCTCGGCCTGGCTCTGCCTGCCAGTCTGCCAAGAGTATGTTATGATTCTAGTTATCAGTCCAGCCCTCCTTCTCTGCATTCCTAAGCTACTGAATCGCATCAATAGTTTCAGTCATCGTCTAGCCTTTACGTCTCCATGTAAGAGAAATACTGTATTAATGGTCATTTAATATTCCTCAACACGCATTACATGTAGAATAATGCATGCACCAGTCTTAGAGTCTGTTAGCCTTTGCCCTGATAACTTTTGGATTCTATCAATATGTTCTCTAAACATCAGATACTAGATAGTGTTTAGGTACATGTCGCTCTGACACTCCAGACTTTCGTCTCCTCTTCTAGTGCAGAAGTCATAGCCCCCAGTTCCTCCTAGTAACACGTCATTGTCAGCTTGCGCGCACCACTAGGTCAGAGGTCCCGGCTCCTTAGGTAGCCCCCTCCATGTTTCCGCCCCATTCATGACACTTCTGTTACGTTTGCATCACATGTCTATGTATACGCCCTGTTCACGCCTCTTGTTACACCTACTTTATGCCTTATCTTTCGCGACTGCTACAAACCCCGCCCACTGCTACGCCTACTGTACTGAATGCTATGTATTTTGTTTAACTATATATACTTGTGCACTGTTATTAAAAAGCTAGCTGTTGTCCCGATCCTGCCCCCCGTGCTAGCTAGCCATCCCAGATCGTGCAGGTTGTCCTGTTCCTGTCCTTTATGCTGTATTAAAACCTGCAAACTCCAGCTACCTCGAATTTTGACTCTTATTTATTGAGCTATCTGTTAATTAATTATTCCGAAAAATAGATCAGGTATTTAATTATTTATTTACCACATAATGGCGCCCGAATAGGGACTTGCCCTTTCCCCACGCGCCGGAGAAGCCACGCAAGCCCCCTGATCCTCTGCAGCCGTGACGGAACCATACCGTGCACGTGCAGATATTTCTGCTTCAAGTATCCCTCAGGCCCACGGAGGAGACGGAGGTTGCGGTCCAGCATCCAGACGAGGCGGTGGAGGAACGCGGCGAGTCCCGACCAGAGCCCAAGCCGAGAGTCCAAGGTCCGAGGTATCCGGAGGCCCACCCGTAACAGGAGTCCGAAGTTCGTCCGTCCGTCGTCGTAGCAGTCCAGTCCAGTCCGAGGCCTTCCGTTCTTGCTGCCCGGTGAGTACCGTTGCTGGGGTAGTATCTAGACAGGGTCAATTGTATTGTCTCTGGTCCGTGGGTTTGGGTACACAGATCCAACACGAAGTGTCCACTTAGGTGGATGCGGGTCCTGACGTGTCTCTTTATGAGACCGGTAAGTTTCGTACTGTTTTAGCAGTGCATCTAGTTTCTGTTCTAGTCTGTTCTGTTCTCGAGAAATTCATGTATTCTGTTTTTGGTATTCCAGGTAGTATTTTGTCCGAACAGTTATCTTAAATGTCATTCATGTATTTCAATGTCGTGGTATGAATGTGTTGTTCTTCAGTAATTATCGTGTTCATTGTGTATTGTATTGTGTCTAGACTCCAGCCCAGTCATGCCTCTATTCTCCAAGTTACGTCAGTTAAGAACTAGAAAAGGTCTGTTAGAAGAAGCAGTCCCTGTCCCGCCTAGGGACAGTCCAGGTCATTTTATGTATCATAAGCATGGCATAAGCGCCATATTATATCTAGATTTATGGGTGGAGTACACCAAACAGTTAGAAGAAAAGTATAGATGGCCTGTATCAGGTACGTGGGATGCCGAGTGCATCATGCGAGTAGAAGAAGCATTATGGAAAAAGAAAGCCAGACAGTCACAGAAAGATGCCATCGAGTTATGGCGCAAAGAATCTCATAAAAGAACCGAAAAAGAAATCAGAAAGTCAGAATTAAGTAGGGAATCCACAGAGAGAGCCCAAGAAAGGGAATTCATCGAAATAGGTGAACGAGTTAAAACCGAACAGTCAGACAGACAGAGAAATGCCCTCATTAAGGGTATGTATCCTCTTCTTGCCGAGGGCTTGCCAAAAGCAACCCCGGAGGCATCCAGTAATTTTCCGCCGCCCTTAGTTCCGACCAAGCTACGTCACAAACCGACCGCAGCTGATATTTTTCTCTCGTCCTATTTGGACGACACAGTCCCAGAATATGCAAATCCTGTTTCGCCAGCTCCTGTAATTAATGTAAATCCTGCTCCTCCAGTCACCGGGGCACCTGTTACAGCACCTGTTACGGTACCCCCGGTCCAGCCTACATTACAAGTACCCGCTACATCGATCACTCTGCCAGCACGAAGAGTATCAGTCGACGATTCCAGTTCAGGGGCCGCGGGAGGAGGTCCTCCTGGTACCCCGCCGCCAAATAGACGTCTAGGGTTAGTCGAGTTACATGAACGTGCATTACAGCGTACGCCTAAATATCAGTCCATTGCAGATATCAGACGAGCTCTTACTGAATGCTGTTATGATCCAGTTCCAGGCGAGGATGGTATGGTTATATATTCCGTGCGTATAAGGCAGGTGTCCGAGTATTTGGTCACCCTACCGAATATGAAAGAAGATCTAGACAGAATGTATCGTTTCATTCGTACAGGAGACGATCCAGAAAGTATTGGTGAAGTCATGTCTCTCAGGAAAGCTGAGATCCAGTTCATGTTATTAAAGTTTCTGATCAATTGTTTAATTAGGGAACAAGATTCCCCGACTAAAGATCCGAACGAAATGAAAATTCTGACAAGGTGGAGTGATAATATAGCCGAGGGTAAGCACAAGACACTCAATAGTATAGAGAGTATGTACAAGAAAATACGTAAAGAAATAATAAGGTTACACGAACAACGCAAAGAAGCTCTAGTAAGCGAGAAAGAAAATGACTCTTCTACTGAAGAGGTAGATGACGAGAATCCCGCCAGAATAGCGTATGTAGGTAAATCTAGATTTCCAGACCGACATTTACGCCTAGAACACAAGAAAGTCTTTCATCTTCCAGCACCAGAACAAGGCTCTCTAGAACAAGTATTTCAAGCTACCGATCAAATTCTGAAATCACGAATCGGTTATAGTGAGTTAGGTACCATGCATGAACAAGAAGTAGCCCGATCAGCAGTCCGATGGATTACTGATTCTACCACTTTTCCAGACGAAATAGTGGCACAAATGTTTCTGAAACTGCCCCCAGCCGAGCAGCGACTGGTGGGTATGTATATGATCCAGCACCTCATTACATTGTATGAGGGTCAACATTCTGATCCAGGTCCGTTACATGATATCCTGAACGAGTTACTCCAGTATAGATGGAAAGGTTTAGGTACCGATTTAATTAGTGTCATTCTAGAACAGCGCCACAAATATAGAACGTTTCTGAATCCGCATTTTGTTCATGTCCCACCTCCAGAAAGTAAACCGTTTTACATAGACAGACAGCATCCGTTACGAGAAGTACACCCAGTTAAGACAGCGGGTGGTGAAATGCAACGAGTATTTGTTTACACCCCGATTACAAAAATGGAACTCTTAGAGATGAAAAAGTTAATTCCCTGTCACGATAAAGATCCAGCAGGGTTCCACCGAGAATTAAAAGACATGCTCCGTATGGGAGAATACACGTGTCCAGATATTATTAAAATGCTAAAAGTCCTGTTGCCCGCAGGGGTATACGAAAGACTCAAAGAAAAAGAATGGGAGGTGGGAGAGAAAAAGATAGATTGGGCAGCTCTAGAAGCTGAAGATAAGATACGAGTACCAGGTACCGGTCTCGGAGACAAATGTAAAGAATTACCAGAATTATTGATACAAGTTTTGCCTAGGTTATTAGCCACTAAAAAAGAAGACTGGGATGCAATCTCAGCATGTAAACAGAAACCAGACGAGGATACTAGTGATTTTTATTCTAGATTTGAGAAATGTTTTAGTATCAACAGTGGTTTGAAGACGAGTAGTGAGTCATACCCTCATCTTTTTGTTACTAAACTAGTCGAGAATTCAAGTCCACAAGTTAAAAATCGAGTTTTGAAAGTCGAAAGTACATGGCAAGCTAATTCTCCGTCTCAAATGCTTCAGATGCTCCAATATCACCAAAATAGAATCAGAGAAGAGCAAGATCATGAAAGGAAACGTATGAAAGACACGAAAATGAAAGTATTAGTTGCACAATCTGTTCCTCAAGACAGTCAGAAGAGGGGTCCGAATCAAGCCAGTCATCCTGCAGTTCCTGTTAAAGGGACCTGCAATTATTGTAAACAGCCAGGTCATTTCATAAACGAGTGTGCAGTTCTGAAACACAACATAGCTACCGGTAAAACTAAAGAAAGACCACGTCCGCCTAGACAAGAACAAGTTTCACAGACTTCTCAGTCACCACAGAATGCACCACAGACAGTTACAGCACCGCAGCCTATTGCTGCAACACAGCATGTTACACAGCAGATGTACCAGTATGCACAGTCCGAGTATCCAGAGTACCAGGCGTACTCATGAAACAGCCTAGAGAGGGAGGTAGGCTTGCCTCTCATCGAGATACCTGTAGATCAAGAGGGTCCCTATGTTCACAGTCAAGTATTAGGGAAAGATAGAAAGTTTCTGATTGATACAGGGGCAAGTAGGACTACTATCAGTCATGACGAGGTTCCAGGGGCTCCGCTCTCAGGCTCTAGAAATGTTTCCCTTGGATTTTCCGGAAAGCCAATAGTTAACGAGATTTCCAAACCAGTTACTCTAGAAGTAGGTCCATTGTCCCGAACTACTGACCTGTTACTTACGAAATCATGTCCAGAAAATTTGTTAGGAATTAAGACATTGAAAGAATTAGGTGCAGTTATTTGCTGCTCTCCAGAAGGAATACGTTTGTTTTTGCGTGACTTCAAGGGTCACTATGTTTTACGAGATTTTGATCCGAGATTGTCCAATGTTCCGCAGCATCTATGGGCGCAAGGTCCAACTGATGTTGGTTTTATGCAACTCACACCCCATCGTGTGACTCTGAAACCAGGTGTAGTGTTACCACGAATCAGACAGTACAGATTGCCACCTGAGGCTGTAGCAGCCTTATCCAAAATTATTGACGAGCTCATTGCTCAAGGAGTGGTTGTAGAAACTGACTCCAATGTATGTAATTCTCCTATCATTCCAGTCATGAAACGTACTGATCCAAATGCACCCCCAGTATATCGATTAGTGATTGACCTTCGAGAACTCAATAAATGTATCATTCCCCAGTACCCAGTTGTTCCAGATATTTCATCCCTGTTGACAGCCATTGATTCTGAAGCTACATTTTTTACTGTAATCGACCTCAAGAATGCATTTTTCAGTGTTCCAATTCATCCAGACAGCCAGTACCTTTTCGGATTCTGTTTAAATGGAAGGAGCTATAAATTCACACGAGCTCCTCAAGGTTTCACAGAAAGTCCTAGTATTTACAGTCAAGCACTTAAAAGACAACTAGACAATATTCACATGCCAACTGACACTGCCCTGCTCCAATATGTCGATGATCTACTGATCACAGCCCGTTCTGAACGTGCTTGCGAGCGAGCATCACTTACAGTCCTGTATTTCCTAGCCGAGATGGGGCACAAGGTGTCCCCTTCGAAGCTTCAATTCTGTGTCCAGCAAGTGATCTATTTAGGCCACTTGCTGTCCAAGAGGGGTAGGCAGTTGACACCTGACCGTATCCAGTTAATAGCGAGTCTTCCTCAGCCCAAGACCCAGAAGGAGGTACGAGCTTTTATCGGCCTCACTTCTTATTGCAGACAATGGATTCCTCAGTATGCATTTCTAGCCAAGCCACTGATACAGTTAACGACACAGGAGGCAGCCGTATCGACTGTCCTCCCTTGGACATCCGAACATACACTTGCTTTTAATGAGTTGAAGAAAGCCTTATGCCAAGCACCTGTTCTAGCTACACCGAACTACAGTAAGCCTTTTACACTTTTTGTCACGGAACGTGAAGGTACAGCATTATCTGTTCTTACACAAGATCAAGCCGGACAATACAAGCCTTGTGCTTATTTTTCGAGCACATTAGATCCAGTAGCCCAGGCTCTGCCTGCGTGCCTCAAGTCAGTTGCAGCCACAGCACTAGCTATTAGACAAAGTGATTCCATAGTATTAGGACACTCCCTGACAGTACAAGTTCCACACTCCGTGGAAGTTCTTTTAAACCGAACACAGACTCAGCACTTGACAATTGCACGTTTAACAGGTTATGAACTGACACTGTTCCAGCCACACATAGAAATCAGACGCTGCAACGTTCTAAATCCTGCTACACTGTTACCGTCAGTTACTTCAAATCCTGCCACACATGATTGTGTGGAAGTAGTTAACACCATGACTAAGCCAAGACAAGACCTGACAGATATTCC
The DNA here is from genome assembly GCF_964261635.1 of Lissotriton helveticus. Taxonomy (NCBI): domain Eukaryota; kingdom Metazoa; phylum Chordata; class Amphibia; order Caudata; family Salamandridae; genus Lissotriton; species Lissotriton helveticus. The sequence goes on from NC_136065.1 coordinate 1,916,801,899, forward strand.
ATTACCAGATCCCGACCTGACACTTTATGTGGATGGTTCATGTATGAGAACAAGTACAGGAGAACTAGTAGCCGCGTATGCAGTGACTACTGACACTGAAGTTATAGAGACACACCGTATTGACACCCTGTCTGCCCAAGCAGCAGAGCTAGTTGCTCTGACTCAAGCCTGCATACGTGCCAAGAACCTGAAAGTTAACATTTACACAGATTCACGTTACGCATTCGGAGTCGTACACGACTTTGGAGTGCTCTGGCAAGAGAGAGGTTTTATGACTTCTCATGGAACCAAGATTCAGCATGGTTTCCTTATTCAAGCTCTGTTAGATGCAATACATTTACCGACAGCTATCGATATCATGAAGTGCAAAGCACATACGAAAGTCACTGACATTATTTCCCAAGGCAACGATCTAGCAGATCGAACAGCCAAGCTTACAGCACAGACACCAGACATACCAGTTAACAAGACACCGACATCCACTCTAGAACAGACTACTTGTATGACAGTTAAGGACCCTACTCAAGATGTCATAGATATCCAGTCACATGCTACTCCTGAAGAAATCAAGAAATGGTCCGAACAAGGAGGGGTCCAGACAGATCAGGGATGGTTGACGAAGGGAAAAGCCACATGGTTTCTCCCCGACTCAATGGTTCAAGTCATTATCAATACCGCACATAGTCCTGCACACTTAGGAGAAAAAGCCATGTTAGACAGTATCCAGAACCTTTGGTTCAACAAGCATTTACGAGCTGCAGCCAAGCAGAAAGTCCGTACCTGTATGATATGTTGCCAGTTCAATCCAGGTAAAAGTGTCCCGGTGGAACAAGGGGGATTCCAGCCTCCTGACCACCCTTTTGAAGTCCTCCAGATGGATTGTATTCAGATGGAGCGATGTCGAGGTTTCAAGTATGTCCTTGTAGTTGTATGCGCTTTGTCCAGATGGACAGAGGCATATCCAGTTCCAGATTACACAGCCGCGACCACTGCCAAGCAGCTGGTTCGTGAATTTTTCCCCCGCTATGGACTTCCTAGGGTCGTGTATTCAGACAACGGCCAGCCATTTTCATCCGAACTCATGAAGCACGTTTCCCTTTTGTTAGGGTACCAGTGGAAGTTCCATTGTGTACGCCATCCTGAAGCAGCCGGTCTCGTAGAGAGACATAACCAGACCCTAAAAATCCGCATCGCCAAAGTCTGTAAAGAGAAAGGTGTGGACTGGCTAGTAGCTCTGCCAGTCGCCCTATTCTATATGCGCATGGTCGCACATTCCAGATCAGGTCTGTCCCCTTATGAGGTCGTATTCGGCCGCCCCGAACATGTGGGGTACACCTAGACCCCGAAGTATTACAGATGTTTCTAGTAATATGCTGACAGATTACCTAGCTTCCTTGATGTCTGCCCTACACTCTTGTCGTTCACAGGTTGCCGCTGCATTTCCCGACAATACTGAAGTCAAGCCACACGAGGTCCTTCCCGGCACCCTGGTCTTAATCAGGAATTTTGATCGTTCAAGTCCGCTGGAGCCTCGCTGGAAGGAGCCGAAGTTAGTCCTTCTGACCACCCGCACGGCCGTGAAGTTGGAAGGCAGAAAAGGCTGGGTGCACCTGTCTCACGTCAAGAAATTTCATGGACTAAGAAACAAGACTTTAAATAACATTTCTACAGACACTTTCGATTCTAAAAATTGCCCTATTCTCAAGGACTGTCCCGCTATTGACTTTGATTCCAAGCCTCCCCTGTTAGAGAAAACTCCGCAGCAGGAGTATAAACAGAAACTCCGGTCTAGTAAAATAAGTCAGCCAGTTTAATTGTCTAAGTCCCCCTCGGGTGAAACGGTTAGACAGGTATCTGACATGTATGAGATAGACCCCCATAGTGAGAGAGTTAGTCAAAACTCAATCCGATGTATCGTTTTTCTAAGTTTTATATTGTTCCTAAGTTTGATGGTTACCTGCACAAGTTATGCATTTCATTTATGTTTTCCAATTTCTCATGTAAATATGTTTTCTAATACTACAGTAGAGCACACCTTTAGTGATCTGCCTCCTCACGAACTATCCTATCTTCTTGCTATGCGCAACAATACATTTATCCGTATGTTACATTATTCACACCAGACCAGCAATGCCACTAATTGTTGGGTGTGTGGTCGACTCCCCCCTTTCCAGACACCGAAGGGAGTTCTGCCACTCTTTCCTTATCCGTTTTCACATAATGGCTCGTGTGGAGCATGGTCCACGTTTACGTCATCCTCAACAGATATGTCCCTTCTGAATAGTACATGTTTTCCAGACAAGCAAGGTCTCACCCATAGAACAGGGTTAGATCTAGAAAATGAAGTATATAATTTGGGTAATTATTCTTCGAACTTTATGGTCCTGAATGTTCAGTCTGATACTACTCCAGATTTGCCTGCTATTTCAGTACTACCAGTCAAAGGCGAATTATGTGTCCGAAAGAATGGTTCCGCACATGTAGGACATAGTGATTGTACTACTATTGTCAAGTATAGTGACAGTGGGAAATCTATTTTCAAAGCTTCACGTCATTCTTATTTTGTTTGTGGTCAGACCGCATATGTTCGTCTGCCCCTCGATTGGGATGGAACATGTTACATTGCCTTCCTACTGCCACCAGTTTTCCTAGCCCCATCTGATTATCATAGAAACACACATCTAGTACACCTTAGACATAGAAGGGAGATCGAGTCCCCGATTGTCGATCAAACTGAAACTGCTCTAGAACAGTATACAGATTTTAATAAAGGATTCTTCTTCTTTATAGGTCCTATCCAGAATAGTAAGTTAATACGTAGATTAACCAGAACCCTTGAAGCAGTAGTGAATGAGACTACTTCTGCCCTAGGTAACTTAACCGAAGAGCAATCTGCTATGAGATTTGTTGTGCTCCAAAATCGACTCGTTCTTGACGTCATACTGGCCGATAGAGGAGGAGCATGTAGAGTCATCGGATCTAGTTGCTGCGTTTTCATTCCTAATAACGCGCCGTCTGTTTATTCCGCTATAACCAGACTTCATAAAATTGCCCATCAGTTACACCAGAATCCAGGCACCTGGACATGGTCCGGTTGGCTCTGGAGTATAATTTCTGCCTGGGGATGGAAAGTATTGTCATTCCTAGGTATAGCAGTAATGATCATTTTCAGTTGCTGCCTCTGTCTACAATGTGGCCCTGCGATTTGCGGCATTTGTGCTACATCCTGTATTCCAAGTCCTAGTCCTAAGTCCCGTTCCAAGACAATTCGAGACGAGCAAATGATACTGTATGAAATGATAGATGGTATCATGAATATTGATGTTTCCTGATGGAAACGTAGTGACAAGGAGGGAATGTGGAAAAGTAAATTTTGCCATGTTCTGTGTCCCTACGTGTTCCCCATCTTATGTTATATGTGCATGATTAATATGCATATGTATCCCCTTATGATCGATTAAAGACGCAATTATAGTTGTGTCCAACTCTAGTATGCCAGTTTCCAGTTTTCGTGAATACAACGAATATCAGGGTTATGTAAAGTTACGTTGCCACGTTTCTCAGTGTGCACGTTATTTCATTGTAAAGTCCCCGTTTCTAGGCCTCAAAAGGGCCCGGACTCAGATTCAGCTCCTGTCTCCTGAACCCTCGCTGAGGAGCGATACAGCCCCCACCTGTATCCCTGACCCTTCACTTACTTCCTGCCTCACAGTGCCCGGCTCGGCCTGGCTCTGCCTGCCAGTCTGCCAAGAGTATGTTATGATTCTAGTTATCAGTCCAGCCCTCCTTCTCTGCATTCCTAAGCTACTGAATCGCATCAATAGTTTCAGTCATCGTCTAGCCTTTACGTCTCCATGTAAGAGAAATACTGTATTAATGGTCATTTAATATTCCTCAACACGCATTACATGTAGAATAATGCATGCACCAGTCTTAGAGTCTGTTAGCCTTTGCCCTGATAACTTTTGGATTCTATCAATATGTTCTCTAAACATCAGATACTAGATAGTGTTTAGGTACATGTCGCTCTGACACTCCAGACTTTCGTCTCCTCTTCTAGTGCAGAAGTCATAGCCCCCAGTTCCTCCTAGTAACACGTCATTGTCAGCTTGCGCGCACCACTAGGTCAGAGGTCCCGGCTCCTTAGGTAGCCCCCTCCATGTTTCCGCCCCATTCATGACACTTCTGTTACGTTTGCATCACATGTCTATGTATACGCCCTGTTCACGCCTCTTGTTACACCTACTTTATGCCTTATCTTTCGCGACTGCTACAAACCCCGCCCACTGCTACGCCTACTGTACTGAATGCTATGTATTTTGTTTAACTATATATACTTGTGCACTGTTATTAAAAAGCTAGCTGTTGTCCCGATCCTGCCCCCCGTGCTAGCTAGCCATCCCAGATCGTGCAGGTTGTCCTGTTCCTGTCCTTTATGCTGTATTAAAACCTGCAAACTCCAGCTACCTCGAATTTTGACTCTTATTTATTGAGCTATCTGTTAATTAATTATTCCGAAAAATAGATCAGGTATTTAATTATTTATTTACCACAATCATTTCAGTCGGTCCCATCTGAAACCTGTGAGGCACTATCCTTTAACCGCAAGCTTTCCAATCATCATACATTTAAAGGTACTCTCTTATACCAACCAACGGGAGCTTGGAATATCTTTCTAGCTTCACTGGATAACATTCTGGAAGAAGGCCTTTGCACTGACGCATATACAATCATGGGAGATTTTAATTTCTATCTTGATAGTCTAGCTGACCCCGATACAGTGGCTCTGGTAGATACAATGATTAGTGCAGACTTGAAGCAACTGGTTTCTGGCCCTACATACATGGCAGGTCACACCTTGGATGGTATTTTCTTTAATCATCCTGGCCTTCAGTTTACTGGCCTCCTGCCGCTTGTGTGGTCAGATCATGCTGCCATCCAATTCAAGCTGACATTTAAGATTTGATCCACAAGCTGGCCTCACCCGAAAGGCCAAATAATAACTAGACCCTGGAAGAATATAGAGGCAACTGCTTTACAAGAATATCTCACCTCCACGGCCAACCAGTTCCCGTGAGTTTGGAAGAAGCCGCTATGGTACATACAAAATGGCTCGAGAAGGATTGTGATTAACTAGCCCCCAAAAAATCTTCTTCTCTAAAAGACAATACCCATCTGCCCCGTGGTATACTGAAGATTTGAAAAACCACAAACTCTCCTGCAAACGGCTTGAGCGAAGTTGGAGAAGGGGCTATAAAGAAACAGATACAACTCTACAAAATGGGGTTACTTAAGTATAAATGATTGCTCCACCTATCCAAACAAGAGTTCTATATGGCACGTATAGATCTAGCTAGAAATTCTCCAGCCTGGCCACCCCATGCCCAGCTATAGTGGAATCAAGTCAAGAGCTGTGTAAGGAAATAGCCAAGTTCTTCTTGACTAAAGTAGAAACCATTTTCTCAGCCTTTTGCGGTTGAAATACAGCTAAGTTGGATCAGGCAAGCGAAAAACGTAGTCCCTCAAAAATTCCTACTGAGGTAGATCAGATCAGACAAGCTTTATTCGACGATTGTCATAAAAGCAGACGGTACAAATAAATATAAATTTAAAACATATAACAAAGTTAAAATTTGTATGTACATTACAATAAAAGTTATATATCCATTTCATTATTACACATTACATTAAAATTTCAGTTTGGCACCACGAACACATGTTAATCATTTGACATTCTACTTCTAATGGTCCAGGCGCAGCCCATGAATTTTGCCACAGCTATATAAACTGTCATATCAGTGCAGGAACAAATAATTCTAACTGCTACCGACCCCCTGTCGGTGCCCATCAACCTGCACATTGGGCGGGGCCATATTTTCCGGGGCACCGCATACACTGGGCATTCAAATAGCAGGTGGCCTATGGTTTCCGAGGGCGCTGAACAAGATGGACAAGCAGCCTTGGCTCCCGTAGACCAACTGCCAGTAAATGCCCCAACCGGTAGACTCCCAATTCTCAATTGGAAATATAATTTGCGGTCCAGGGGTTTTAGAATGACATCCCAAAAAGTTTCCAGCTTTGGCGCATCTTTAATATCCAAAAACAATCCAGTCAAGGACCCTGGGTCAATAGACCCGAAAGACCTGGAAGCCACAAACTGCCAGTACAAATTCTTGAGTACCTTCTTGGGAGGGAACCTGGTGTTTGTAGGATCTTCCCACAGATCCCGTAAACCCAAATCAATCAAGAGGCACCTGATGTGTCTTAACCACTTGATTGTGTGAAAAATATCACTAGTGTTTATGTCAAGTAGGCCTTTTGTATAGGTTTCTAGTTCCGGGGTGGTCCAAATCCTCCTCCAATACAAGACTGGGCGTATGGATGCTATAAGGGCTATTGGGAACATCCCTAAATCATAAAAGATAGGGTTCAGGGGGGTACTCTGGGGTAGTTTTATTAAATTCCATAAGAATGAATTTTCAGAGATTGACATCCCCCTGAGATTTTCAGTTCCCCACATTTCAACCCCACATAGAGTGGAACTAACCACTTTGCCATTGTAAACCGCCAATACCGGGGATATCGGTTTAGTAAGGGATTTAGAGTGTTCCAAACTCAGGGCCCCCGATAGCTGCCTATGTTTTAGGGTAGCCAGTTCAATTTGCTTTTTCCAGGACAAATCATGCTGAATACAGACACCCAAATAAGTGAAGGCTTGGACCCTTTCCAAGGGCCGTTTGTTCATGATCACAGAACCCTTAAGAGATTTACAAGCATTAAAAGTCATAAATTTCGATTTCTGCACATTTACTTCTAAACCCCGTGCTGTACAGAAGTCTTCAAAGAGCCATAGGTCCTTTTGAAGGCCACTTGGGGTTTTTGCAACTAAAAGACAATCGTCAGTGAACATTAAAATGGGAACTTTGGCTCCAGCAATGATTGGTGCGTCAATATTGGAGTCAATTAAGATTTTAACCACGTCGTTAATATATAGGGAAAATAGGGTTGGCGCCAGGACACAGCCCTGGCATACTCCCGTTTCCACTGGGAACTGTGGGGTGACATTCCCAGGACTCCCCCACCTGATCTGTGCATAGTTTTGTTCGTGCAATCTTTTTACCAGAGATAAAAGAGTCCCTGGCATACCCATGCCATTAAGAACATTCCATAGCGTAGAGCGTGGGACCAGGTCGAATGCCGCTCTTAAGTCTATAAAAGCGCCATAAAGGGCTCCATGACCAATTATCACTGTCTTCCAGTAGAGCATTGCAAAATGCAACACCTGATCGACAGTGCTAATTGAGTTTCTGAACCCTGCCTGCAGGTGGGATAAGATCTTTGTTATCGCGCTCCCATTCAAGAATTTTGTTCAAGTACTGAGGTACTAGAAACATTTAGGCTAGTATCCCCAGACAATCTGGAGAAGCTGCTTATGGCTGCTAAATCAGGATCACCCCATGATCCTTGCCCAGTAGCAGTGGCCAAATTGGCACCTGGGCCCATTGCTCGATCACTGGCCTCCATTTTTGAGGGTATGTGTGAGACAGGGCATTTTCCCACCTGATGGAAATCGTCTTCTAACCTGCCCCGGTTAAAAAAAAAACAGAGACCCCAATAACTTCCGTCCGATCTCCGCCTTCCACTTCCAGCCAAGTTGATGGAAAAAATGTTGAACACTCAACTTGGCTCGTTCTTGGAGGCAACTCATGCCGTGGAGCCCTCCCAGTATGGTTTCAGAAGGGGACATAGAACTGAATCTGCCCTCATTAAGGCCACAGAAGAGATCAGAGAGGCCATTGATAGCGGTGGGAAGGCGGCTCTGATCATGCTGGATTTATCTGCGACCTTTGACATGGTCCATCATGTTATCTTGATGGACCATCTAAAGGATTGCGGGATCCAATCTAAAGCCTGGGCTTTGCTAAATTCCTTTCTATCCAGCAGAGGACATTCTGTTGCATTAGGTGGATATCAATCTAGGCCTTTTTCGCTGCCCTGTGGGGTCCCACAGGGATCTTCCCTAAGCCCCATGTTATTTAATGTTTATGTTTCATCCTTGGCCCCCCATTAATAGAGCATTTGGCTTTGGTCTTACTTCATATGTGGATGATACCCAAATTGTGGTGTCTCTACGACCAGGCCAGGAAACGGGTATAGATCAACGTTTCCAAGCATGTATGCAATCAGTTGGGAAATGGATGGCAGAGAACTGTCTGAAACTTAATTTAAGCAAAACAGAAGTCCTATTGTTTGGAAAGGACACTAATTTTTGGACTCCAAGTTAGTGGCCGGATTTGATGGGCTCTCTCCCTCTGCCTTCAAAAAAGTTGAAGAATCAGGGGGTAATTGTGGATGAGAGACTCACCTTTGGGGATCAGGTTAATGCAGTAACGTCATCAACTGCTTATGTACTCAGAACAGTCAGGAAAGTAATGCCATTCCTACCTCTGGGTAGTCGCCAAACAGTAGTCACAGCTCTGGTGCTGTCAAGGCTGGACTACTGCAACAGCCTGTACCTGAATGTCTAACAAAAAAGTTTGAATAAACTTCAGCTGCTGCAAAATGCAGCAGTGAGACTTCTGACCGGTACATCACCATTAAGGAGTCGGTGTGTTTCAAATCACTGTGCATGGTCTTTAAGCTCTTTAGGGCAAAGGTCCAGATGACCTGAACAAGCGGTTCCAGTGGTACATTCCAAAGATAGCCCTCCGCTCGTTAGGGGCTAAGCTGGTTTCTGTACCGTTTAGGAGGAAAGCTTTTTGGGGGCGCAGAAGCTTTGCGGTGTGCGCAGCGAAAGCCTTGAATGACCGTCCGTTTTGTTTAAGAAACTCCACTGACCTGTTGGATTTTAGGAAGGCTTTGAAGACCTAGCTTTTTGCTGAATAAGCTTAGTTCTTCCTTGCTTCCTCAGGCTAGATATGTTAGTGCCAGGACACCTTAGGGTAATCGCCACGCTTTATAAAAGTTACTGACATAACATAACTCCCTCAAAACTACAGGTTAAAAGAGCTCATCTGGAACATCACCAGGTAATTTACACCTTGGAGAACTACCAGTGGATGTGTAAGGCTTTTGTACCATTGGATTGTGGGAACGGAAGTCCTCAACCTTCAAGGACCATCTTGGAGCTTCCAGACCCTTTGAGTGAGTTTGAGACACTTTGGGATCCCTTGAGGAACTTCAGGAGGAAGTTCAAGAAGTTTGGAGACCCTTGGAGCAACTTTGAAAAAAGCTCCATTGGAGGACCGACTCAACCTGGTCAGCCAAGGCCACCTGCCTTCAACCGCGAGCCGTCCAAGCCCACCAGGTTCGTCCCGCTAAAAGCTCCATCGCTCCAACTTCCAGAGATTGACCGGGACTAGAAGAAATCTGAAGCCGGTGAACCCTCACTGGATCCGGCTACATAAGGAGCATCGAGAGACCCCGCGAGAAAAAGCTCCAGAAAAGTTTCTAAGTCAACGCGAAAGCCAAGCCGCCTGCCTTCCATCGCGTGCCGGCCTGGATTCCTGGGCTGCCCCGCTGAAGCGATTTTGAAAAATGTTCTACGTCCGCTCCAGGGAAGTTGACCGGGACCTCGTCACAAGTCAAGCCGGCGAACCCTCACCAAATCCGGACTGGCTGGGAGCTTCGAGGGGCCTCGAGGAGAAAAGCTCCAGAAAAGTTTCTAAGTGTGAAGGTAGAAACTGAGACAAGGACCTTCTGCAAGCTGTAGCCGCTCAGGGCTCCATCATGCCCAGCCTGAAACTTTAACTTTGGCCTGGTCTATCGCGAGCAGGTATCACAAAATGGTGCTATAATCTTCTAGGTGCTATATTTTATTAAATCTTTGAAAATTCATATCTCCAGTTCCCTACATTGGATTTTTGTCATTTAGGTGTCATTTTAAAGATAAGAATATTTCCTGTTTTTATAAATTGGTGTTGGAATTTTATTTTGTGTGGTGTTTTAATTATTTACTGAATTGATGTTTTTTAAATGCCTTACATACCTGTCTTCGAAGTTAAGCCTGTCTGCTCGCAGCCACGTTACTAAGAGTCAGAGGAGCAGAGTTTAATGGAGTAGAGCATCACATAGTGGAGTGTCGTGGAGTGGAGTGGCCAAGAGTGAAGTACGATGGAGCAGAGTAGATTGGCAGAGAGTGCAGTGTTGTAGGTAGAGTGCATTGGTTTTGAGTAAAGTGGTGTAGAGTGTAGTGACAGAGAAGCATAGAGTGTAGTGACACAGAGTAGAGTGGTGCAGAGTAGACTGCAGTGGTGTAGAGTGAAGTGGCATAGAAGTGAAGGTAGAGTGCAAAGGAGTAGAGCGGCATAGAGTACAGTGGTGTATAGTGTAGTGGTGTAGCGTGCAGTAGTGTAGAGTGCAGTAGAGTGGCATAGAGTTGCGTGGTGCAGAGTAGAGTGTAGTGGCATAGAGTGCAGTCATGCAGAGTGGAGTGTCAGACTGCAGGATCATGGAGTGCAGGGTCATGAGTAGAGTGGTGCAGAGGGCAGTGACAGAGTAGAAGAAAGTGGCGTAGAGTGCAGTGATGTAGAGTGACATAGCATGCAGTGGCATAGATTGCAGCAGCATAGAGTAGAATGTTGTAGAGTGTAGTGGCATAAAGTGCAGTGGTGCAAAGTAGTTGGTGCATTGGCAAGCAGTGCATTGGTTAGGAGTAGCGTGGTGGACAGTGCATAAGCGTAGAGTGCAGTGGTTTAGAGTACAGTGTCATAGCATAGACTGGAGTGGCGTAGAGTACATTGGTGTAGAGTAGATTGTTTCAGAGTAGAGTGGAGAGGTGCAGGGTGGAGTATAGTGGTGCAAGGTAGAGCGCAGTGGCATGGAGTAGGGCGGCACAACATTGATTGCAGTGGAGTAGAGTGGCATCAAGGGCAGTCACAGTGGCATAGAGTAGATTGTTTCAAAGTAGAGTGAAGTGGTGTAGAGTAGAGTGGTGTAGGGTAGAGTGGAGTCGGACATATTAGCATAGAGTTCACAGCGTAGAGTGCAGTGTTGCCGTGTAGAGTTGTGCAAAGTAGAGAGACCTAGACTGAAGTGGTGTACAGTACAGTGTCAGAGTGCAGAGGTGCACAGTAGATTAGAGTGGCGTAGAGTGCAGTAGAGTGGCATTGAGTGGTGCAGAGAAGAGTGCAGTGGCATGGAGTAAAGTGGCACAGAGTAGAGTGGCATAGAATTCAGTGACAGAGAGTGCTGTGCTGCAGAGTAGAGTGTTGTAGAGTGCAGTGGTGTACAGTGGAGTGTACACTAGAGTGGGGTATAGTGCGGTGAGATAGAGTGGCGCAGGGTAAGGTGACAATGCAATGGTGTAAAAGTGCAGTGTTGTAGAGTATAGTGACAAGAAATGGTGTAGAGTCAAATTGGTATAAAGTGCAGTGGCATACAGTGTATTGTTTTTGAGTAACGTGGGTTAACTTGGCCACATTAGAACTTTGGGCATCCAAGACTAAAGTGCTTTTGGTTTTCCAATTTGGGTTGCGACCAGGTCTTGGAACAGTGGAGCAGTCCTTAAACCTTTCCATAATTGTCCAAAAATATACAAAGGCCTAAAAAGGCTGGGTCCATCAAGCATTTATGGATTTAACATGTGCCTTTGACACTGTGGACTGTTCAAAACTATGGTCTCTGATGGCAAAGTTAGGGATTGATGGAGCAATTATTAAACTGCTCAGTAGGCTCCACGAGTGTACATCAGCCAGGGTTCATTAAAGCAGGGATGGGGATTTAACAGAAGAATTTCCCTTTATTGTGGAGGTCAGACAGGGGTGTGTTTTGGCACCATTCCTTTTTTTACTCTATATCAATGGGCTGGGGGAATATTTAGGTAAAGTGGGGAAGGGTATTCCGAGGGCTAACTCATGTCAAATTCCTGTGTCATTATACGCAGATGATGCCGTCCTCATAACGAGAACAGCAAAATGGCATACAAAGTCTGCTTGAAGCCATTAATGTTTTTATGAATAATTTAGGCCTCAAGATTAATCACACTGAATTGTTCATAATGAAATGAGGGCCAAAAATAGCTAAAACAAGAAATGTATTGTTAAAAGGCGAAGAAATCGGAAAAGTCCCTCATTTTACATATTTGGATGTGTCATTTGATGTGGATATTAATTGGAAGTTTAATTAAATGCCAGAGCTATGCAATTCCAAAAGTCGATAGATGCTGTTTTTAGGTTTGCAAAGAGGCTAGGACACAAGACAATCAAAGAAATGCCTTTCAGTTATCTGTTTTAGGACTGGAGAATGATGATGCGCAAATTGTAATTCGCTAAAAGTAATAGACAATACATTTGTAAGGAGGCTGCTTGAAGTAATCCAAACCACTTCTGTAACTTTCTGCCAGAAGGAAATTGTATCATGTTTACTAGATGACTATATAAAGCTGCAGCACTTGTTGCTTTGTGCAAGATTTTAGAACAACCAAGAAGCACATTTCTGTAGTAGAACAGATTGTATGAAATTGGAAAACTGTTTAGATATCCCCTGGTTTAGATTCCTTAAAACAAGATTTTCCAGGATGGGTACCCCGGAATATTTTACTACAATTAAAGCACTTTTTTACCAATGCTCAGAACTGCCCTGGCTGGCAATAGCCTTGTTAGGCAGATGGGGCTTTATCAACAGCCTGCATTTTACTTGTAGCTAAGTCTGAATGAGAGGCAAACATTTTTGTTGAATAGGTTTCGTTTAAAAACTATACATTTTTTTCAGCTATCCCAACTCAGGATACGTTGTTTCCTCACTTTTTCTGTGCCCATGTGATGGTATTAAATATGAAAGAACCAAGCACTTTATCTTATTTTGTCCTTTTTTTATCACCCAAAGAATGCAATTTCTTTGCCCGTTATTATTAGCATCAGGGATTAGGTCTAATAAGGTTGGCATTGGCTTATTTATTATCCCTAAATAGCATAGATGTTATTTATGGCATTACAGGGCTCGAAAAATCCCAAAATTGTTACTAGACCTGCAGGTCTAGTAACTTAAAAAATCTACTCAATCTAACTGTAATGCACTTGACCTCTGTGAGCAAATGTGACAAGTTAACAGGATTTACAGGCATTTTCATTGCTCATTCACTTTGTAAAGCAATAAAGATGCCTTTAAATCTTGCTATCTTGTCACATTTGGTCTACTTTCAGAGACAGAGGTCAAAAGTCAGTTTGTCTTCTACTCACCAGAAAGGGTGAGTAGGACCTAAAAATAGCTTGTCCTAATTAAATCTGGGGCGCAAATGCCAGTGGGCAAGTGGATTTTCTGAGCCCAGGAGTACTAAATTATATTTTAGCTGTGTTTAGAATTCGTAGCAAATATTAGATCTTGGGCTAGATGTAGGTAAATTGGATTTACCGATTCATAAATACCGAATTTTACCGATTCGGTATTTATGATTCGGTAAATCCAAGGTAGGTAAAAAATCGGTAAAAAATACCGAATCTTTAAAATTCGGCACAGGTGTACATGCACAGATGTGCATGTACACAGGAATTCGTTATTTACCATGCAATTGTATTACATGGTAAATAACGAATTCTTAGAGGCCTGTGGCACTGTTTCCAGTGCCACCTACATATAGAATTACCAATTCTGTAAATATACAGAATCTGTATTTTACAGATTCGTACCGATTCTGTAAAATATAGGCCCCCTACATCTCAATCACTAAATACCGGTCGGTAACGGCCGAAAGCGGCTGTTACCGACCAGTATTTGGTGACCTACATCTGGCCCTACGTCTCTGTTCTTAAGTGCTTTTATGGATACACATTCTTAATTGCTTTTTAATGCCTATTTATTTCTCTGTCTCAAAGTATATATGGTTTTATGTAAACTTTTATGGCTCAGTTGAGTAGAATAAAGTATTTTGATGATTTAGAGAAAAGTGGTGTAGAGAGCACTGGCGTAGAGTGCATCTGTATAAAATTGAATGGTGGAGTGGCAGAGTGGATTGTTTCAGAGTAGAGTGAAGTGGTATAGAGGAGAGTGTCATAGAGTGCAGTGGTGCAGAGTAGTTAGAGGTGATTGTCGAAGAGTACAGTGGCGGAAAGAGCAGTGTTGCAAAGTAGAGTGACATAAAGTGAAGTGGTGCAGAGTAGAGTGGTGTAGAGTGCATTGGCATAGAATAGAGTGGTGCAGTGGCATTGAGTACTGTGGCATGAGTGCAGTAGAGTGGCATAGATTGCAGTCATGCATAGCAGAATATCGTTGAGTGCAGCGTTACAGAGTGCAGTGTCGAATAGTGGTGCAGGGTAGAGTGGTGCAGAGAGCAGTGCCGTAGAGTACAGTGATGCAGAGTAGAATGCAATGGTTTAGAGTGACGTAGTGTGCAGTGGCGTAGAAAGCAGTGGCATAGAGTAGAATGTTGTCAGACTTGTCTCTAGTGCTTACACTATTTTCATGCTATGAACCCACACTTGTACAATCAGTAACTCTATACTACATATTACTATGGGGTTCTCCGTGATACAATCAATGATGTCATTTGAGATGTCATCAGTGATCTCATCAATTAACATGTCATGAGTGATGTAATATGTAAGGTCACAAGCAGTGTGTAATGAAGAAACTTACACCAGGTAGAGTTCAAAGCTTTATTCAGCTTAAGTTCCTTCAACAACATCCATAACCCACAAGCGGCAGTTGGGCTCTGGGAGTGCAGAGTAGAACCTTGACAATACATTCTAATGGGTCAATAACAATGGTAGGGGAGGGATGGTGGGAGGGTCCAAGGCAAAAAGGGAAGCAGGGAATATGAGGCCATCGTCAAGAAGTGCCACATTTTTTAAAACCATGCATATTTTCCTTCCTTCTGAAAACTTAGAGGAACCTGATTACACAGATCTAGGCAATTTCACTCTTACGACATCTCCTTTCTTCGAAATTTTGATCTTCCTCTGCACTCTACAATTGTATTTATTCACAAACTTCCTTTGAAGTTCCTGAATTCTTTCCATGATTTTGCCATGATCAACCTTTTTGGCTGGCCAACCAGCCAGAAAGGACTTAGGGCCTCATTTATGAAAAGTGACGCATCGCTGCGATAAAACAGCGATGCAACACCTTTCATTGCGCCCTCCTTGCGACACCAATGATGCGTCATATTTACAGTATGACGCATCATGTCGCAAGGAGTTACAGATACGTCAGTATTTCTGACGTATCTGTAGGTGCAAAAATGACACATTGATGGAGTGTGTCACAAAAGTGACGCAACTCCAGCAATGGGTCATTACACATGAGCAAGTCCCATGTGAAATGAGCCTGCGTCAGTCTTATGCCTGCCATGAGGTCCTAGAAGTGACGCAGTGAAATCTATAAGATTTCACTGCGTCACTTCTACGAGGCTTACTTGTGTGGGAACGCCCCCCCTGCATACATTATACTTGGCGCAGGTATAATGTGATGCAGGGGTTTACAAAGTGACGCATCTACCTAGGTGGGTCACTTTTTAAATAAGGTGCACCAGGGCGCACTTTTTACGCCGCTGGTGCGTGACACACCGGCGGCGCAAAAGTGACGCAATGACTCATAAATAAGCCCCTTAGTTTAGTGCCTGGTTCCCTACCGTTAAGAGATTTGAATGGAGGTACACCAGTGATGGAGTGAGGGGTAGCGAGATAGGAACAAATCATTTCATCTAAAGCTTTCTTTATGTTCAAACCTCTGCCTACGTTGAGTTAAATACAATCTTTGATCAACCGGTTGACTAGGTCAACTAATCCATTTGCTCTTGGACAATGGAGTGCAGTTTGCAAGTGAGTTACAGAAAACTTGTGTAAAAATTGTTTCATTTGTGAAGATGTAAATTCAACACCATTATCCGATACCATGGTGTTAGGTACACCTTCAATACAAAACACTTCTTGTAGGAATGTTATAACCGTACTGGTAATGATGTTATCCACAATTTTGATGACCAGCCATTTGGAATGATAGTCTACTAGTGTCATTATGAACCTACCTTCAAGTCCCCTTGCATTTATAGGGTAGATAATGTTCAGAGCTAACTTGTTCCAAGGAACCGGAGGTATAGCTACAGCAGAGATGTGACGTTTGCTAACCTGTTTACTGCTTATACATTGTCTTATGTTCCTCTCAAGCATGGAGTCCATGCCTGGCCACCAATAATGAAGTCTGGTCTTATTCTTAGTCAGACTGCACCCTAAATGGCCATCATGTGCCAAGATTATGATATTTTCACGCAAACTTTCAGGAGACACCAATTTCTTTCCTCTATGCAAATTTTGGTCACGTACATGAAATTAATTTCTTATCTCCCAAAATCCTTTTATCATCACTCTTAAGATCAGAACATTTTTATGCCATCCCTTCAAAATAAGTTCTTTCACATTTTGAATCACAAGATCTCAATTCATTCTGTCTTTCCATTCTTATTTGTTTATCCACTCCATAATGGCTGCCCCCTCAAAGTGTTTCTACCACATTTTTCTCCAACTCATTATTTCTCAATGGAAGTCTAGACAAACAATCAGCTGCCTGACTTTTTTTGTCCTGGTATGCCCACAATTTTAAAGTTGAATCCTTCTATACCAAGGAACCACCTGGAGATTCTAGGTGTGGTTCCCTCAATGTTTTATTATTGAAAATGCACTTTCCAAAGGCTTGTGGTCTGTTCTTAGTGTGAAAGGAATTCCCCAAACAAACACACTGAAGTGTTTTACTGCCCAGAAGCATGCTAGTGCTTCTCTTTCCACTACAGAGTAACGGGATTCAGTTTCAGTCAATGCCCTTGACACGAACGCTACAACCCTTTCTTCTCCATCTACAACTTGAGTAAGGGTCACCCCTATATATATGGTTCTGGCATCCGTGCTAAGGACAGTGCGTTTGCTGGTGTCAAATTGTCCTTAAATAGGGGCATTAACAATCAGGCACTTTAATGTATTAAATGCGTCTGTACATTCTTCACTCCAATCAAATTTTTACACCCTTTTTTTAACAAATTCCGCAAAGGATGGGTTAGGTCAGCAACTTTTTTTTACCAACTTTGAATAATATTCTGATAAACCAAGAAAAGACTTTCCTTCTTCCTTGGTATTGGCTACAGGAGCTGGTTTGATCGCTTCCACTAAGCCCACCTTTGGCTTTATTCCCTCTCTAGATATGACATTTCCTAGGTATGTAACGGAACGGCCCCCCACTTGACATTTCTCTCTTTTCAACGTTAGTCCAACATCTATTAACTTAGATAGAACTATGCGGAAGGTCATCTGTTCCAAAGACTAACAAATGATCTTGGAAGCACAGTACGTGGCCTACCCTTTCTAGAATCTTTTGCGTAGTTCTATGAAGCCACGAAACAGCCAGTAAGCTGGCGCAGTGTTTAACATAAAGCACGGGTCCCGTGTAGTAATTATGTAAGCAGGCACCATGCTAAAATATAAAGCATGGCGTCCGTGCACATAAAAGTTATGCACATGAAAGTGGGCGCCATGCTACAATATCAAGCGCGATGCCCTTGCATATTAAAGTTATGGGACTGGCGGCCAGTGAAGCGGGTGTCAAAGCTAGCAAGAAATAAAGTAATAGTCCCTAAAGGACCATATAAACACTTACAGTGTAAGTAAACTATAGGCGGTCAATGCTCCTCGGCATAAAACGGAAATGATATATCAGGAGCACCAACCAATAAGAAGCCACAAAAGAAGAGCATTGCAAGAGTGAACCAATGGCAAGCAGCAGGCAGGATTACAGCAGAACTTGCAGACAGCGCATGCTCGCTACCTAGGCTCGATGTAAAAATGCCACTCAAAAACATGGCGATCAATACCTTTTAAACTTTTTGGACTGTCTTGTAGCTACACTGCCAGTGAGGTACTACCACCTCACAGCCCCCAGAACAAGGCCATAGGAAAATCCGGAACTGCAGGTTTCATGTATGTTTTTAGCTAGTCCTTTCCCTTTCACAAATACAAACTATTGTAACATTTGATTTACCAATTTTCCATGTCATAAAAGGATAAAAATATTTCATGACAAACACCAAAAATAGTATTATAGGATGGATTTTTGCCAGAACAACAACACCCCTGACTTTGTGCATGACATTAGAAACACCGAAGGACAATTTAAATTATGCAAAGTCTAATAAAGGTTGCATTAATTATAACCTCTCTAATAACATTCTTCACCGCCTGGCATCTAGACACACTCAAATATAGTGATAAGCTCTGAATACCACACACAATTCAGTTGCATAACTGAACATCATTTAAATTTCACCTTAAGCACATTACCTTGTAAACAGGTCATAAAAAGATCTTCTAATAACAACATTATTGCTAATCTAAGTTAACATACATAAATATATGCTATAACAGGTATAGCAAGGATAAAAGGCTGAGCAGAAGAATTAGAGCAGCGATTTCCGCAGGAGTAGCTGAACGAAAAGAACTGCCATGATGTAATTTTTGTAGGCCATTATTCTTCATGGTCTGTGACTGCCGGCCACCCCCCGCCATAACATGCAGAACACCGTTACACGTTCAAACATCCAACACAGAATTTTCTTTAGAAGGCGGGGAGTCTCGAGCCAGAGACCCCCCGGCCGTATTTATTAAAAATATGAAACAAAATTAAAAATTGGTAAAATAAACATTTACATAATTATTAAAAATGCAAACTTCAGAACATTAGATTTACATCCATTTTTGACAGGTATGATGGGCTAACCTTAACAAATCTCTAATACAGCGTGTTCCTAACCGAATCTAACCTCCTGATATTAAATTTGCATTTACTAATAATTTCTGTCCTACGGCAAGGTCGCTAACCGGTGTCAGATCCTTTTACCCAGCTACGCTCTCACGTCCGAGATGCGCATGCGCGACAAGGGCCCGTTTACCCTCGTGCGCTCCGTGAACTCCATTTAACCATAACAGGAGGGCCCTTACACTTGCGCCCTTAGCGTCATAGTGCATAGTGTATGTGTGGGGTGGCTACCAGCCTGAGGAAAGCGTTGACTCCCCTCCCCCGCACCCAAGCAAGCGGATATCCTGCCCCTGAAGTTCTGGGAGAGACCAATGGCCCCTCCCCCTGGGCGACCCCTTTCGTGAATGGGGCCGCCCCCACCTAAGGACCTTAAATTGCTGCTCACCGATTATGACCTTACCGCCACAGGCCAGCATAGTTGACCGACTATCTGGCCCCCCCCAACCGCCTACACTGAAAGGTCATATCTTCCTAATCAAAACCCTCTACCCCTGCTAGTTTGTTCCCTATCCAGAGGGCATTCCCTGACTCTGTCAAATGGACCCCTAACCTGCGAGTAGAGACAACCCCTCCAACAATTGCCAACTCTTTTTATCAGCCGACTGCTAATCTAAATTGTTCCTCTCAAATGCACCCCTGTGGGATATACTGCAATTGAGGTGTTTGAAATAATTTCTCAATCCAAGTGTTGATCCTCTGTACCGAGTGATTCTTCACCGAGTGATTCTGCGCACTCACCGAGTCCGCCCCCCCTTTTCCTGCAGCCTGGGAAACGACTGAGACCCCCTATGGTGCAGTCTGGGTTTTATATTTTGCTAACCTGCTTGCTAGTGCGATTATCCCTTCCACCAGAACCCCCTTGCCCATTTCAACCCAATCGTTGTTACCCGCATGTCAGATAATGACTGAGGGTGGGGGGCGTGCCTATCGAGTACCTCTCCTTCCCCGCTCTGAACGGACAGACCCCATCTTTGGGGTCCCTGTAGTTGCTGTGACCGGGGGTATCCTGGTACTATACGTGTACACCTCCCACTGGCGTATCGTGAAGTCTGCTAACCACCCACACCTGGCCACTACGCTCTGGGAAATGTTAATTGTATGTCTTCTACTTTACTATGGAAGTCCCCACTTCCCGACAAGGGGTGATGAGGTGTTGCATAGGCCTATTATTCCTGGGGTTGCCACGGCTAGCTATGCACACCCTTGTGCACTGCCCCATTCCTATCATTGGCCCTACCAATTGGTAACCTATGAATATACCATGCTGACACTGGTGGCCCTGCGAGCACAGGCGCCGTTACTGTAGAAATACAATTTCCTGTTAAGGAAAATACTGCCATTTTATGTGAAGCAACCTCCCGCTACATTACTGCGGCCAACCCAATCTAGGGTTAACACACCAAAAAACAATCAACCCAGTGCTGGCACCTCCTGCGTCCTTGATCGCTCGCCCATCACACTTGACGTTGTTGCTTGCCATCCTCTACATGACGTACGCATCCCTGGGGCTGTCCACCTGTTGTAGCTGTTGTGGTGTGTAGCACTTCCCAGATATCCGCCATGAACCCGGCCATGCATAAAATGAAAAGACAACACA
The DNA here is from genome assembly GCF_964261635.1 of Lissotriton helveticus. Lineage (NCBI taxonomy): Eukaryota > Metazoa > Chordata > Amphibia > Caudata > Salamandridae > Lissotriton > Lissotriton helveticus. The sequence goes on from NC_136065.1 coordinate 1,916,822,228, forward strand.
CACGATTAGTGTTTCTGGCCTCCTGACAAAAGCTGCAAACACATGTCAGTATTCCATCCCTGTCACATGTTAAACCTTAGCTAAGATTGGCACCAGACACATTCCAATCAACTCGCCACTACAAGTATTTAGCCTTGCATCAGTCTGTGTCACATGCGGAGTATCTGAATTAAAATTACATATATGGTGCCCCATAGTATGCCCCTTAGTGAATAATAGACTTGAGTGCTAGCGGTGAGGAGCACGTCAGGCAGCAGGCGTGTCTCCCGTCATACATCGTGAAAACAAAGATGAATGATATTGCCTTTCGTATTTAGATAACCAACTTCAGAAGGCAGCGCTTACTTCGTGAGACTGTACCTTCCCCTTTACACACACCCACTCCCCGCTTAGGGTGCCTGGATACTGCCCACGCCCATCTGACATAGGCTTGCATGACAACCCTCGGCATACCATGCCATCTTGCACATGCACAAGGGTGTACCGGTACTGCGTGATGCCATACAAACGCATCAATACTGCGTGATATTACCAAATACAATCTGTCTGTTACAAAGGCGCCCACATGTGCGCCCGCCAGATGTGATGCAGACAGCAAGGCTAGTCATGTTTCCCAATACAACTTAAGACTGTGTGTTATCTAAAACAAATCATACTGTGACATATGTTTATGTGTACTCGTGTGTCACAAAACACCTACCCATCATGCAAATGATGCAAACGAAAAGGAGAACCGAGTGGGCAACTTATGTTTGCGAACTGAGCTGGACTTGAATTAATCTCATTCACTGATAGTCACTTGCCCTTGATAACACTATTACCCAGGTACGCGTAATTAATATTACTTAGGGGGAATAAATCTTCTAGCAAGAGCACCTTTAGTGGGCGAGAGCAGCTTCTCGTTTTTCCGTTCTATTGTATTTAGCACTATTTGCATAGTGCGAGATGCCTCCTTCAGTCCATTATGGGTGAAAGGGTGCTCCCTATGTTTAAGAAACAAATATTAACCGCAGGAGTAAATCTGAGTCTCCGTATCTGCAACTCGCAGGCTCTCCATAGTCCCTGTGCCCCAAAACTTTATCGATAGATCAGTGGGTCAAGACGCCTACTGCAGGTAAAATGTGAATCCCAGTAGTTAAACAGGTGACCACCTCACGGTCATTACTAAGGTGTACAGAGCCCTTAAAACTCAGTGGGTGCTGTATCATTACGCCACATTCTTGTGTTTTAAGGACATTGCCTACTGTCATGTTGTACTTATAATATGTCCTCATAGTACCATTACAGAGAAGGCTACTGTGACGTAATGTTTTCTGTAATACGCCACAGCATGCAATACTTCACTTCATGTGTTGGTGTGGAAGGGGGAGGAGTTTGGAGACATAGTGAGGAACAGCATGTTATAGAGTCTCCAGAAGTGTAGCTTGGGTGGAATTGTCCCTTTCGTTCCTTAATATACGACAGGCTGAACACTTTACTTTAGTGCAATAGCAACAAAGCTGCATTTTTAAATAAACAGTGGTGCCATGTTTTATAACCAATGTTTTATGATGGGCCACTCATGGCGTGTTTTGCAATTACGTTTTACATCGGTAGTGTGATGTTCTAAAATATGGCACTCACGGCATTGTTGCACTTGCTGCCTTTTGGGAAAACAGTAGTGTGATCTCTTATATAATACAGCACTCATTGCGCTTTTTTCACCATTATATTTTACATCGGTGGTGCCATGTTTTAAAACGACACTCACGGCATTGTTGCAATCGGAAATTAAGGCACTAATGGCGCGTATACGGCGCTCACAATGTTGTCGCAATCAGAATATATGGCACACATGGCGTTTGTTGCACTGAGTGCATTTTTGGGAAAAAAACCAGTAGCGCGATCTTTTTCAATAATGCCCTCATGGCGCGTTTTTACAATTATATATTACATTAGTGGTGCAACGTTTTTTTTAAAAAATGCGGTACTCACGGCGTTGTTGCAATACACTCATTGCGCAAGGAATTACAACACTCACGGTGTTTTTGCAATAAGTGCATTTTTTGGGGTAAATAGTAGTGCGGTCTTTTATAATACAGCATTCATGGCCGTATGTACAACACTCAAGGAGTTGTTGCAAAAAGGAAATACGGCACTCATGGTGTAGTTGACTCAGTGCCTTTCCGGGTAACAGTAGTGCGATCTTTTATAATACAGCGCTCATGGCGCGCACTCTCCTTTTTAGTACGTGCCTATTGAAAACAACTTAGCGCATTTACTTTCCCAACATGCAATGCTATCCTTTCAGTATGTGGTTTGGGGAATTTTTACAATGCTTTGTTCATCTAGCAATACGCTTTGTTTCAAACAAACTCATGCATGATCCTACTGCGTTCCGAGCTGCCCAGAGGTACTTGCCCATCTTAACGTGGGCCACGCCACGCCTGTATTTGTTGTATGGCTGCCCATCCGAGCAAGCGGCCACGCGCAGGAGTTTAAATCCCTACAAACGGGCTGAAATAATAGAGCAGCGTGACACAAATAAGCAGCAGACACCGCGCTAATTCGTTACATTAACTAATGTTAAAACATACTATTTTACACGCAATGCAGCATGGTGTCCCTGTTTAACATCAGTAGGCATGTGCTGTTTATGCGGGCGAAATGCAGCGTGAAAGAACGCTATATGTGCTCCTTTACAATAAGGGAGAACTGCTTGGGGTTTCTTCATAGTTAAAGCCCACACACAACCCCATCCATGTCAAATCATCACCGTAACCAGGTTAAACTCTACAGACACAGCTGCTCGTTCCCACACTCAAATATTCAGTGATTGTGAAAGTTGGCGCTCAGTGTGCACCACTATGATATATGACCTGACTATTTATAAAATGTATCACCGTAACTAGGTTAAACACTAAAGTTTACCCACTCAAAAATTCTGACCATAGTCATGTTTACCAGCGGTAGCATTCTGTGTTTTTTGCAGAGGACCTCGTCAACACGGCTGGGGGATTGAACCCTTGTCTGTTATGAACATGCTACACCAAAAGCTGATGACAGTGCCTCTGAGCTATCGCTTTTATACAGTGCATACTTGTGCAGCATTACATAACACAAGCACCTATTCTTAGTCATGCCATCAGGCTCGAGACCCATTTATTTTAAAAGAACCGTGGTCGGCAGGACCCGAACCTGCGCAGGGCGACCCCAATGGATTTCTAGTCCATCGCCTTAACCGCTCGGCCACGAACACTTCCAGGAGATCCAAATCACCCCCCCTGCTCATGAAGCAAACTGAAAGGGATGTTTCTAAATTACTGGAAGTAAACCCTCACTGTTACAGAACACGGACACTGTACTTGTATGAACTATTGCCCAGAATCAGATGGTGCGGTGCTGTGCTGAGCTGAGCTGCCGCCGGGGATCAAACCCTGCCCCCTGTGCTCCAAAGTCAGCTGCCCTGACCGCTACACCACACCACACCTCTCCAGGAAGTCTTAAAGGTCATTACACCGGTTACAGGGCCGACCTTTCTACTACTTACACAGACTGTTCGTGAGTACAGCAACCCCGGCGTTGGTTCTTCATTCTGTGATGACATTAGACCGAAATGCTGATGTTTCCCGGGTCGCTGCTCGAGACAGGCTGGTACACGTCCCCCGACGAAAGGGGAAATCATCTGCTACTCTCCCGGACTCCGTTCGTGGAAACGCTGAGCAGCTCCCGACCTCTCCTGGGCTCTCTCTTGGACCCTTCCTGTGCCGAACGTCCTGCTCCAGCTGCCCATCACTCGCGAGACTTCCACGCTGGCCGCATCCTGCAAGGAGAAAAAAGGAGGAAATTAGAGTGCCCACCGCGGGGCAAGGAGCGAGCCTGGGGAGCGCGGGCACAAAGAGGCCGCTTCCCGCGCTCCCCAGGCTCTAGTAGCATTCATCTCCGCCACAAGGCCGGTTTCAGCTTGGTTCTGTCCTCTGCATCATCACCTTCCACTGTCCCCGATACACTCTGCGACACTCACCTTGGACCTCGCAATGGACTGCCATGGACTGCTGTTTGATTGCCAATGACACAGCGAACAGACTGTGGACTAAACTCTTCCTCTTCCTTTGGACTTGTCATTCCCTGAAGGACTCTGGCTGGCCCTCCACGGGTTAACATTGTAAAGTGGGGTTTGCATGGCCCTGTACTGCTCCAGATGCAACACTCCACTGAATGTGCATTAAACATTCAGAATCAAACAGATGTATTGTGTCCATGGTCTTTCATGTGTGGTAGTATAGATGAATACAGGGTCAGTGAATTCCCCCTACGTCCATCTGGCTCATGTCGTTGAACTTGGGTCACAGGGTGACACATTGCCGAATGTTGTCCGGGTGGCGCCGATGCAACAACAGCAACACACGCATTAGTTACTTCCTTGTCCAGCCACGTACGCAACCATGCCCAGAGCCCCGGGGCCATTGTTCAAACCCTTACGCTAGACTGGCATACGCGAGGCCAGCCCACTAGGCTTACGCTCCGGGGGGGACAACAACGATACATATGCCAAGACTTCCCTGTAGTGATCTGCTGCTAACAGGTCTAGTTGTCAGCATGCCACGGCCACTCCCTCATGGCTGGTGTACACCCACACCACACCCATCCAGCACACTCGTCACAGGACATGTGACCCTGCCAATAAAAAGAGCCGGGCGCACATGCACCTCGGCATTTCAAACCTCTCTCAGGGTGTATCTGTGTGGTGTGCATGTAGGCATGGGGACCAGGGGCCAACAACATCACATTCCGCAGGCCCGGAGGTGAAATGATGGCGTCCACACCATGATACCCAATCATAGAGGGTCAATGACTAGCGGGGCACAGACTTGGTGGCACCGGATACACTGCGGCTAACACAGGCACACCACCACGGGAAGGTGACTTTCGGTGCATTGAGGTAGGGGCACCTTAAGTGCTGAGCGGGTGTGCAGTCTGCGATAATGCCCTGTCCTGGCGGTCTGGATTGCTCAGGTTTTGTGTGCCCTGCTGCCCCGCAGTGTAGGCCTGAGCCAGCAGGCAACACAGGCCTACTGCCACGTGACGTCGCCTCCTGGATCATAGAGTTAATGGCACCTATGAGGCTGAGTGGGTGTGCAGCCTGCGATGATGCCGGGGGCACTGGTATGTCCTCTTCCATGGAGAAATCAAGACCCAGCACCAAATGTGAGACATGGTGGCCTGTGGAGCGGGGCTGCATGATGTGGAGGGTGCCATGACCACAGGCCACAGGCTTGTGGCTTGCAGCGGCACGTGGTGGGCCCTCTTTTCTAGACAGCGGTGGCGGAAGGTGAGCAGTGAGACTTGGATGCGCAGGTGCGGGCATGCATCGCTGGGTGGTGGGAGGGCCTGGGGTGCAGCTGCCTGGGTGCACTGGGGTGGGCATGCACTGCTGGGCAGTGGGAGGGGCTGGAGTGCAGCTACCTGGGTGCGCAGGGGCGAACAGGCGATGATGTTGTGTGCAATTGTATGTACTTTGCCATTCATATATCCGGACTCTGTTTCAGATGAGGGACCTGGTGAACTGCACTACATACCGGCACGTGGTTGGAGACACACCGGTGGCAGCAGGTGAGAAGTGTGGCGTGGGTGCGCAGTGTCGGCACTCTCTCTCCCTGTCCCTCTTCTATCTCTGTGTCTCTCTCCCCCTCTCTGTCCATCTGTTTCTCTCTCCCCCTCTCTGTCCATCTATCTCTCTCTCCCCCTCTCTGTCCATCAATCTCTCTCTCCCCCCCTGTCCATCTATCTCTCTCTCCCCCTCTCTGTCCATCTCTCTCTCTTCCTCTCTGTCTGTCTATCTCTCTCTCCGTATATCTCTCTCCTCCTCTCTCTCTCTGTATCTTCATGTGTGCAGGACAAACATTCTCATCCTGATTTTTGTCTTGCAGGCTGTGACCTACAGTGTCCCAAGGGGTGCCGCCATGTGTCTTCATTTCTGTTCTGTGTTTGTTTTAATACATTTTCATTTGTTGCTTCGAAGGTGAATGTGTGATGCTCATTTTGGTGTCGACACATGCATGTAACCAGATTGTGCGACATCAGGCGGAATATTTGGTACATTATTCCGTGTGGTTGATGTGGCATGTCTTTGTCCAGGGGGTCCAGGGAGGTGGGGGGACTGGGGGTATTGGCGGTGGGTGTTGTGGCCCTCTTGGGTGTCCGGGCTGCATAATCAGTGGCTCCATGGCATCAGTTGTTCTTCAGATGTGGCTCTGGCCTTGGCTCCCATTTGTGGTGCAGGTTGTGGTCCAGCTTTACACCAGGTCAGAGCAGGTGTTAGTTTCCTGCTGCTAATGCGCATTATCACATGTTTTGTGATCTTATCGCCTATCTGGCTGGTCGTTGAGAATGTTGCGGAGTGGTGTTGTTGCAGCGTTTTGCTCGGGAGCGCCTACTCTGCATCTCATTAGAGATAGTTGCTGGGGTCATCTGTGGCGATGTTTTTTGCGGCTGCTATTGCAGGTAAACTGGTGCTATGGGCTGTTAGGACCAGCTTGTGAATGGGGCAATACATTTATCGCAACTTTGGCTGCGATGAAGTACCGTTAACCGAGATAGCTCCTTGAGAATATGCCCCTTAGTATGTTTTCCAAAGGAGATGTCAGTGGCTCTCTGACTGCTAGATACAGTGAACTTTCATTCCAAGAACTGAAAGCACTGTGTGCCTTTAGAAATTTTAAGACAGGGAAAGGTGGCACTACTCAACGCCGATTATAGGTGTTACTGCTAGATGACTTCAGGAAATTTTCAGGGTCAGATGAGCAGGATAGAGTGGGTGGGACAGGGCATGATGATAGGCCAGGAGGGGATGCCCCCTTCAACCTAGAATCTAACACTAACCAGATGAAGCATGATTACTCAAACCTGGAAAATTCAGACCTCCCAGAGGAGAACACAGGTGGCTTGGAGGATGCCCCCTTTGATCCTCCTGGGAGAAGGTCTAGATCCTCCTCTGCAGAATGCTAAGCCTCAGGACATTCAGCAGGGACATCCATCTCCAGTCAGAGGGATCATTCTTTTGACAGGGAATACCAGCTACTTGAACTTGAGAAAGCTAGGCTTAGGCTCAGGCAAGAGCAGTTGGCCCTTGATGAAGAGTCCCTGGAAGTTCAGAGAGCTAGGAAGAAATTGGGGCTAGAGTCCCATAGTGTTTCTTCAAGGTCCGTTGGGAAGGGTCCCTAATCTTTAAAAATCCAACTGTGACTTCCACATAGAATTGTACGGAGCACGTGGTTGTGTACTCACACTGCACACGCTCTCTATGGGGTCCCTATCTACTTACCTTGGGTGGTTCTGTGGGTCCCCAGCGATTCTACCTCCTCTCAACATCATCCTTACTCGAGTCGTGGTTCTTATACCCCTTTCTTAATATATGGTTTGTTCCTCCCCTGGGGTCCACTGTGTATAATGTGCTATTTACTGCATTTCTAACTAAAGTATTGTATTTATCTCTGTGTTGGAGATACTTGAACATTCCAGAGAGTATTGTGTAATAAATACATATTTTTATAAATACTTGGTATGGTTCTTTTTCACTTAATCTATATTTTAACATTGCATTTTGGTAAAACAAGCTCCTTTACGCTCCTTCAGGACTAAGCCTAAAGGCTGCTCTCCATAGCTAAAACTTAGAGGTTGTCTAAGACCTCTTAAACCATCATAAGGGTTGTCTGGACTGGTGCAAGGTGTCCACTTAAAAAAGTGTACCACTCGTTCCCTTTCACTTACAAAATATATTTTAGTATAGCAAACTTTATTTTAGCTACAAATATCTCGTAACCCATCTCTTCAAATTAAGCTACAAAGACCTCACCGCCCAGTTCTTCCAAAGAAATCTCAAAAGTATATTTCCAGTACTTCAACTGCACAGCCGGTTCACCTGAACTTTGAAAGAAAATATGCATTATTAATCAAACAGTTGTTCTCAGTGCGTAAAATATGAAGTGCAGGTGCTCAAATGTTTGACAGAGGCCATGCCCACTTTTCGCTGGCTCTGCCCACTTTCCACTGGCTCCACCCACTTACTATATTAGCTCCACCCACATTGGCAACTGGTACTGCTAAACGTCAGATGTAATATATACCTGTAATATGTTCTGAAGCTTGATGCAACCCAGCGAGTATCTAACACTCTACTATTCTGCAAAGCTGAATGTCAAGGGCTTCTGCACATTCCTTTAGCGCCAAACGTTTTTTGACAGATGTGGCAAATAGAGAATACGGCTTATCGAGTACGTTTTTAAAGTGGTTTGTAGCGCCAATATCTTTCATGGCATCATGAATGGCAAGTTCCAGGCGATGTGCTGAGCAGGGTATGTAACCTTTACAACGAAACTTTTACAACGACCTACCATTACAACGCAACTTTTACAACGCATACTATTACAACGCATTGCTCTGGGGGGCGCTCTAGGATAGGGAATAGGTTAATTTACTATCCAATAACCTTCCCTACTATCCACGGGGACTGGAGTTGGAATAGTAAATTAAACTATTCACTATTCAGCACCCCAAAGCACTATGCGTTGTAATGGTATTCGTGGTAAAAACCGCGTTGTAAAGGTAGGCGTTGTAAAAGTATGCGTTGTAACGTCATACATCCGCTGAGCAGTGCCAGGCTACAATATTGGGAGAGATTTTTTCCTGCAACCTCTTCACAACACCACTGTGGCGGCCAAACATCATGGAAGCTCCATCACAGGCAACTGAAACCAGGCATTTGGAGAGAAAGTCCTGATTTATGTTAACAAGATCTTTTTTTTAGTGCAGACAGTAAACTGCTTACTATGCCGTCAGCTGACAAATCACTCAGCTCATTGAGGTCAACAGAAATATTAGCTGGGGAGTCCATGGCACAGTAGCTGCATTCCTATGTACACAATTAAAGAACTTGTCCTATTTAACACAGTGGCTTCATCTAGTAAAAGACTTACTTTTGGGGAAAGTTCAATAATTTTGGCAAATATCTTCCTCTTCATTTCTGAGGATATGTGGCGTTGTATGTTTGAGCAAGCTACATTGGAGTGCAAAATTCGCCCCATATCCATTCCATTTAACTGGTGGCAGTCTATCTCTGTTTCAAAACCATACACTGGCCTGTTCCGCTTTGCTTCCTTATTAGCTACACAGAATATTCTGGCTGTTTCTGACATTTGTAAAGATTGCGTTTTTGCAGTTACTTGCAATAAAGGATCTATTTTTTGCATTTTCTAAGATTTTTAAAGTTGCAACATGAGCCTTGCTTTGTGCATGTTTTCCAATCTTTTTCCTCAATGATTTCTGCTGTTTTCTACATTGGTGCCATATGACTTCACAGTAGTCTCAGTCCATTCTTTGGACAATTTCATACCCCTGGATTTCTCAGCACAAGATCACGGACTTGGCGACACACAGAACTTGGTGTTTCCTCTGTCTCTGCAGCAATCTCAACAGCATGATCTGGCTGCTGCTCATCTCTGAGAGGACTATCTTGTGTCTTTTCTTCTGTAGGTGTGATAACACTGCTGCTAGTAGTGGTGTCACTCTCATCTAGTACCTCTGCTCACACTTCATCATCTTCCTTGTTCCCTTCATCCATTTGTCTTTTTTAGCAAGTTTATTAGTAGGCTCCTCATCATCTTTGGGCTTAAATTTTGTTTAGTAGCTTGAAATCTTCTTCTGTCCACTGTGAGACATTCTAGGGAAGCAAAGTGAAAGAAAACACGCTAGACATGTGCAACGTGTGATGTCAATTCATCTAAGTAACATGCACAAGTAATATTTATTTGCAGTTTGTTTGCTCCAAAGACATTTCTGCATCTGCACATATATTACAATCTATGACTGACTACAAGTATAATCCAAATGGATCCTACTTTGCCTACCCAAATTCTGACCTTTTCTAATTCATACCCTTGCCTGCCCTGCAGCGCTTACTGTAAAGAGACACAAAGTCTCTAAAGTTTACCTCACTTTAAGCTTTGTCTTCCGGTAGTACTACAACAAAAGCAGGGTGCGATGGAAGTGTGCAGAGTTAGTTACACACTGTGATTCATAAAAAGTTTTAATTAATTGACACTCATGGCCAGACTGGGAAGCCAAAGCAGCCCTGGCAAGTTTTGTTAGACCAGCCCCCATACGATGCATAGCTAGCGAACGCAGCAAGCTTAACGACTGCTATTGGTGTTAGCATGTGGGGGGATTCTCCCCTCAAGAACATTTTGTAAAAAGAAAAACCAAAATGGTGCACAACACATTTTCCATAGCCTATTTAGCTGTATTAACTTTCAAAGCATAGTAAATCGTAAATGATGACCTGACATAGGCACCAAGGCCAGAAAGCATGGAAATGTGAGTCACACATAAGCATCCATTCCAGGCCATAAACCGTGAAAATGTGACACAAGCACCCAGGCCAGAAAGCATGGAAATCTCACATCTAAGTACTCAGACAAGAAAACATGGAAACGTCACAAAGGCACCCAGGCCAGAAATCATGGAAACGTCACACAAAGGCACCCAGGCCAGAAATCATGGAAATGTCACACAAAGGCACCCAGGCCAGGAAGCATAGAAACGTCACACAAAGGCACTCAAGCTAGAAAGCATGAAAATGTCAAAGCAAGTGGTGTTGGAACAATGTTCAGAGTGTTGGTGCTGCCCTCAATGTTACATCACTGAAGAAGTCATAAGATTGTGAAAAATCCAAACATCACACTAAGGACAAGCATAGCAAATTAGCCTTGCCCAATCTGGCAGAGGTGGTGAGAGTGTGGTATGTTGCAGTGGAGCATTTAGAAGCCCAATGGTGAACTCAACTGAATGAACCAAAGCTTTCCACAATCCTAAACTCACCATCCCAAGTTCCTCAACTTCCTGCTCTATCCAGTCAGTGCTGTCTGTGGTAGAATTCCTGCATATCGGCTGATGCTGTGGACTCTTGAGTAGCTACCACACATTGCTAGTTGTTATTTGTTAAGGACATGCATGTAGGCATAGTAGCTCTACGAAACAGCGGTACCGATTCAAGATGGCTTGACATATGGCTCTGAAGCAAAGGGAGTCCTGTGAAGAAGACAGGTTGTATGGGGACCATACTCCTGCTGTCACATTTGGTATGTTTACTTTGGTACCTCCTGGGCTTGGCACTTACACTTAAGGCAATCTCAGGAATGGGCTGGCGAGGTGAGCTGCTGGCATCCCTCGAAATGGGGAAAACTGACTTACCCAGATCCAGTAAGCCGACCCGTGCCTTGGGTTAAGCAAGGCCTCAAGGGCACTTTGCAGGCAGCATGTAGGCCTGCAGGTAACATGTGTGTAATGCTAAGAGTGAAACTGCAAGCTATCCCAAGCCTCTCCCAGAGATGCTGTGCTGGCTGGCAGGGATTCTTTGTTGAGCTTCCTGTAACAGCTGTGTGTTGTAGCTACTAATTGGTGTGTATCAATGAGGGATAACTTTACATCTATGTTCGGGCTTGAGCACCTGTGCACACCTATTGCACACATTAAAGTTACACATTTGAAAAATAAACTTCAATGTAATGACATTTAGGAGTAAGAAAGAAAGACCTAAAGTACTGTAGATAATTTGGACTAAAGTTTTGTTACTGGCCAAACTATAGAAATATTTTTTCTACGGAACAAAAACCAGTTCATTTTCACCATCACCTTGTTGTCCTAAAAATTATAAACATTGCTCAAAGTTGTTGAACAATCACTGACGTGTAACGCCCTCTTTGGGAGCATTATGTAGCGGAGTACCCAGTTTCTCTCTCTCTCTTACTTGCTTCTATTTTTCTCTCTAAATCTCACCCCCAAACACACACCCTGTCTACCTCTAACTCTGATTGTCTTTACTTTAGTTTTTCTCTCTAGTCTACCTATCCCTCCCTCAACACACTGTATTTCTATATATGTTTCCTTTTCTCCTAACTCATATCTTGCTCTGTCACTCATCTCTCTCTTGGTATTTGACCTCACAGCTCACCCCTCTTTACCTCTGTCTCTCTCTCTCTGCTTCCTATCCTTTTCTCCCTACTGGCATCTTCTAAATTATTGACTGTTCACCTCACCTCCCTCTTGCTACCATGCGTCTGCAGCTGTCAGTAATAATGAAGTTCAGGAAGTACAGCAGGCATAAATAAACTTCGTTAAGCAAAAGTATTTCCTCAGTAGAGACAGTTACTGCTGCTCTGCCAGCCTCCGCCATAAATAAAAGCAAACAATTCTTGGGAAAATAAATCCACACGAGTCACTGAAGAAAGCCAGTGTCATGTACCATTCAATGGGGCGGCCTTGCCTGTGTAATCAAATGCTCAGGTGGCGGCCGGCGCGCGTTATAGATTGCTTTGAAGTTCGAATTAAATTAATGGAGGACACTGAGAGGGTGATGGTTGACCTACTCCTGTCAGTTTTTTTGCACATCATCTCTTTAATACATATTGCATAATGCTACTACTACCACACGGTGATGTGACCTGCTGCGACCGCCGTCATGCCACCACCACACTGCACGTCATTATGCAATATTCCTGCCCTTCGCAAAAGGTTACTTCGCTCAGGGCCGGCTTTTACACTGGTGGTGGAGTGGGTGGCACTCTGTGCGACACTGTTGGTGCCCCCAATGACCACCCTCACACATGCATTCCCTCAGTACCACCCTTTAACACTGCCCTTCAAGTCTCCATTACATAACCACTGTCTCTCAGATTAATTTAGTTTTATAGCGCCTCTCACACCAGTGTAAGGTGTGTCAGGGCACTGTGCTCATACACACATTGCATATATACAATCCTATGTGTGTAAATCAGTATATAGGGAGTGTTACATCAGACAGGACTACAAGGTATAAGAGTCAGATGTCATCCATGATTACATTGTAGGCCATTGAGTCTGGAAAAGCGCACATTCAGAATTTAAAACATAACATCATTGTTAGGGGTTCTCTCCAATAAGAATTGATTTCTACCCAAAATGAACCCTTTTTGAAAAATTAGGTTAATGAAAGATTGGGCAAAAAAAACATAGCTCTCTAATATATAAAACTTGCAGTTTGCATGCAGCTCTTTGATGACGGCCTAGTTAATAGCTTGCTGTTCTATGTTAGGATTTTAACTTACAAACAGCAAGTAACAAAAGGATCTCTCTGACAGAAGCAGTGACACGTGTCACTGACCTACTTTACATGATTAATGCACTTTTTGATCAGCATGGTAAACGTTCTTTGCAGCAGGTATAGTAACCTTCTGGCATCTGTACTACCTTACAAGCAGTCACAACTTCCCCTAGACAAAACTCCTGTCTCTCTCTATGAAGACGATTAATCACCAGAATTATCATGACATTTTAATTTATGCCTGCATATTACTGGAGGTCAGGAAGGAACTTGGCAGCAGGTGCTTTTAAAACAAGAATATACTGGCTGTGCTGGGGCCAGTCACAAGTCCAAGCCCCACCAAGAACACAGAGTTAGAATGCATTGCACGCAGAATAAAGGTGACGTGACTGGACCCTGCTCAGCCTGCTGACGACACCTTCATTTGCCCTTCACTGCCCTCTCAGTCTTTGTGTTTTCACTGTTTTGTCCGATGAGGATTCCGAGGGTGAACGGGAGGCATGCATGACTGTGCGCACCCAAACAAAAAGTAGTGTTGGTTGGTTTGGCAAGCAACAGCAAGCAATTGCCATGGGCCACCACGCCAGCCCGCCGCTCACGGGCGGCATGATCATGGTGGCACTGGCATCACATGGCGGCTACGGCCGCCCGGTATACCTTACTTACAGTAACTAACAACAGTGCATTCAGTGTGTGTGTGTGTGTTTCAATTAAAACGTAAGTTTCCGGACACTGGGACACGCACACACACTGACTGAAGTAGTATTGCACTGCACAGCCTGCAGGCTGTCGCTGCAGCCTTAGGCTAACTGATTAGGCCTGCTTCTGCCACACCTTACAGACACAGGCCCTGCCTCACCTGGTGCTGTTACTGGCGGGCGGCACTGGCCACTGCCAGTACACTAGTAGTACTCACCCACTGCTGTCAGCAGAAACGCTAGCCTCCTACGCCGGGCTACTCCTCAACGCCAACAATGCAACAACGTCGTCCGGCCTGACCCGTCGTTTGCGCTTCTTGCTGCTGGGTTTCAGTTTCACACAAACTTACTTTCACGTACACTTCACTTAGTGAACCCGTCCTGAACCGACGCTGCTGAACGGTTTTTCAATCTTGAGACTTGAACGAATGAACGGTGAACCGAATGGCCAGTATTATCATGGGTGGTGAAGGCGAGAGGCCAGTCGTGGGGCCGGGTAACTCATGCTGAGGTGTGCCAAAGCACTAGCACTAGCAGCGTCAGCGAATGTGCGCCCATTACTTGCAATGCAATCTGGAATAAAAATGTGCACGTGTCTGGACTTCTAGGTACCACAACAGTCAAAAGCTTGTTTCCGGTCCAGGGAAGGCATGGCTTGGCAGTTTGGGCTGGACTGTTCCCATGAGGCACAGGGTCAGACTGATTTGCATATGGCCATGTCTGAACTGGGGTGGCAGAGTGGGCTAAAGAACGGTGATGGATTAAACCCAGATCTGTTGACTGGGTGTGAGTGTTTGATTGGTTCAGATGCTCCATCCATCACCACCCCCTTTTGTACCGCCAACAGGAAGGCAGCAACAGCGACAGGAGGCCGGAGTCAAGCGCCACAGGAGGAGCTGAAGGAAATGGAGGCCACAGTCATCCTTATAGAGACGGTGCAAGGAGGTGGGAGTCCGGACACAGCTCGAGAGGACCAGACACAACATCAACAGGGTGAGCAACAACCAGGGACTGGGGGGATGGGGAGAGATGGGCACAATGACACACATGCACAACGATGTGTAGCACACTGCACACCCACAATGACCCTTTATCATGTCCCTGATCCATGTGGCACACTGCAGCACACACACATAGCCAGAACAGCACATTCCACGACAATGCTGTACAAAGTGCAACACCGACACTGCAGAACAGGGGACACAACTTGGTCCACTCATGAGCAGAAACAGTCCAAACACATCAAACAGAGCAGGAACCCACTAGATTAATATATACGCATACAACATCCCATCCGTCACATAGTCCAAAAGTCCACTGTCCCGTATCAATTTGGCAACACCGCCCAAACAGTCACAATGTACATTGTTATAAAGTCTGCATGTCAACAAGAACAATGCGCAAACATACATGTCATCAAAATGTCAACATGCATCTCCCCTTCACATTGCAGAGGGACAAACAACACCTACAGCAGACAAGAACAGAAAACCCATCAGTGATGCTGGAGAGAACCACCACACCTTCGACACCGCAGCCCTACAACAGCTCATGGACATCACAGGCAACCCACCACCAGGGAAGACATGCTACATAAAGGAGAACCCAGCCCCTGCACAGACCACACAGCAGGAAGCACCCGCAAGTACAGCGGGCACCCAACACGCCACCGAGGCACACATCGCATTCAAATGCCAGGTGTCAGAATGCCAGAAGGATTTGGTCGAACAGGTGACGGTGGGGTTAGGGCTCATGGAAGCCGGATAACATTACATACGCGGTTTCCAAGTCCCATTAGGGCAAACCTGCACCCCACAAAGGAGACCCACACTGCGACAGAGACACATGCATTTGCATATTCCCTGTACTGAACCACACCCATAGCCCCGGAATTACCATTCACACACCCACGATGGACCTCCGTACTACGGCCCAGTACACTCCCCTTACGTAATGAGTAGCTGACGATGAAGCTACATGTCCAAGCACTAACACGCTGCCTGAGAGGACATGGCTGTGTCCGCTGGACACAGCACAATGTAATGTTGTAGGGCCCAGAGCCCTCATGCACACACCATGACCACACGGACACACACAGATAGTTTGTTGAACTGGCTACGGGCACATGCGCCCAGCCCCTTTATTGGCAGGGTCACCTGTACAGCTATGCCTGTGCTGGATGTGTGTGGGGTGAGTGTAAGCCAGCCTTCACGGAGTGGTTGGTGCTGGCAACAACTTGAACAGGGAACACTATGAGGATGGAAACAGTAAACACCAGCATTACAGAGACAACAGCTGTGCATTCTGGTGGTAGCCAGAGCAAGTACAGAGGCCACCCAATGAGCAAACAGAAATGTCTGCAAGTTGAAGTGCACTGAGGTTGGGGCACCAGAGCTGAGCGCGCTCATGTGATCAAAATGTCTAGGATTGGGTCCCTTAGGGATATCCAAATCGACAGGTAGGCAGATTGCTAAAAAAATGCTGGTGCCTAATGGGCTTTCTGCCAACCTGGGGAGGAATCGGGGGCGGAGGATTGGACCCGATATGGCCCCAATGGGGGGCAGAAATACGGTGGCTATTTTTTGTGGGGTGGGGTAATTGGTATGCCCATTCTGGGCAGCCCCCACGCATAAAAAAAACCAGTGTAGTGGGCTTTCTGCCCCCCCAGGGGGGCAGGAAGGCTGGAATTTCTCTGGGAGGGGGTGGGTGTATTATCATGCCCATTTTGGGCAGCCCCCACCCCTATTTATTTATTTATTTGTTTTGAAGGTCTTATATAGCGCGAACAAAATCCTTGCGGATATCAGAGCGCTTTACAATCAGTTAAGTTAGGTATACAAACCAGTAAATGTAAGCACATCAAGAATACAAAGTACATAGTACAAAAGTGAGGCATAAGGGTACAACATGAGAACGTAGAATTAGGTAGTGGTCAGTGTGCATACCTAAAAAGACTGGAGGCCCTTTGTCCAAGAGGGTGTCAAGGAAAGGAGGTGCTTGGTCAGAGAGATACCTTGGACTATGGGTAGGTGAGTTTTGCCATGAGGAACTCTTTCACTTCCTTTTTGAATGAAACAGTAGAGGCGTTTAGTCTGGTTTCTGGGGGCAGTGAGTTCCAAATCCTGGGCACCATCCCAGAGAAGGTTTGTTTATATGTTTTCTTCCTGTTGAATCTTTGGGGTTTCAGTAGCAGGTTTTCAGCGTTTCTTGAAGCCCTTGATCCACCCGAGATCGTCAACTTCTGTGCGAGGTAGCTGGGTGCTTTGTGGTGTAGGGCCTTATGAGTCATGCATGCAATCTTTAGGTGAATTCTGTTTTCAAACGGAAGCCAGTTCAAGGCTTTTAAGTCTGGGGAAATATGAGAGCTTTTCTTTGAGCCAGTGATGAGTCTTGCTGCTGCATTTATAGTGGCTCTTAGGGGTGCTGTTGATGCTCTAGGGAGGCCACATAGGGAAACACTTCCGTACTCCACCTTCGGGATAACAAGCGCTTGAACTGCCAGCTTAAAATCGTTAGCTGGCAAAAATGGTTTCAGCTTCCTCAGCATGTTGATCTGAAGTTTGCTCCTTTTATTGCATTACTAATGTGTTTTTGCATGGTAAGGTTGCTGTCGAGAGTTATTCCCAGGGATTTAGCTGAGTCTACAATGTTAGGTTTGACGTTGAATGCAGTGATATATTTGACCAGGTCTTGCATCATGGGGACTTTGGCAGGTGGTGCAATAAGTAGGAATTCAGTTTTTTGAGCGTTCCAATTGAGATGGTTTTCTGCCAACCAAATCTGAGTGTTCTTGAGCGTTGTGTTGAGCATTGTAATGTCTTCTAAAGAGTGGATCTTGAGATAGAGTTGTGTGTCGTCCGCATACATGTGAGATTGGACGTTAGATACATAAAGTAATTCCGTGAGGGGTTACAGGAAGAGATTGAACAATGTCGGAGATAAGGAGGAGCCTTGAGGAACTCCTAAAGCGACTGGTACTGGATTAGAGAGAGTGCTGTTGACCTTGAATTTTTGCGTTCTGTTATGGAGGAAGGAGGTGAACCTGTTTAGTACAGATCCAGATAGCCCCATTCTTTGTTTAAGGATATCTATCAGGTTTTCATGTTTAACCGTATCAAAGGCTGAGGATAGGTCAAGCAGGATGAGAAGGCAAGCTCCGTTCTGATCTAGGATCTGAAGCGCATCATCAATGATGTGTGTCATGGCTGTTTCGGTGCTATGACCTGCCCTGAAGCCTGATTGGTGTTTGTTAAGCAGGTCGTAGTGGTCGATATGCTTAATGAGTTGGAGATGAACGCATTTTTCCAGTAGTTTGGCCAGGGTAGGAATATTGGTGATGGGACCATAGTTGTTAAGGTCAGACGGGTCAGCTGAGGGTTTCTTTAGTATAGGAGAGACCTGTCCAATTTTGAGGGAGTCTGGGATACAGCCTTGTTGTAGAGAACTGTTAATATTTTGGTCCGAAGGCTCAAAAGCCATGGGGTCAAGTCTTTGACAGAATTTGCAGGGAGAGGGTCTGAGGAGTGATTGGACGGCTTTAGAGTGGTGAGAATCTTGACTAAGGCTTCTTCCGAATAGGTATCGAAGGATGTCCATGCTGCGTTGTTTTTTAAGTGATGTTTTGAGGTAATTTGGTGTGATGCTGAAGGGGGTGTAAGTGCGATGTTCAACTGCGGTCTGGTGTAAAGTACTAGGTCATTTATAAGCTCCTTCTTAATGTTATCAGTTTTCTGTCTGAAGAAGTCAGAGAATTCTTCACAGTTGGGTTGCAAGCTAGCTGAGTTTTGAAGTTGTTGGGGAGCAGCCTTAGTTTGGGATTTGATGAGCTCAAAAAGTTTTTGGGGCCGATTTCGTGCCTGGTCAAGTTGGTGGCTAAAGAATTCCGCTTTAGTGCGCTTGATCTTTCTATAGTACGTGTTTCTTTTTCTCCTAAGAGACTTAAGGTGCAACGAAGATGGGACTCTTCTCCAAATGTTTTGTGGGTGGGGGGTGGGGCATTGGCATGCCCGTTTTGGGCAGTCCCTACCCCTGAGTCTAATTGGCAAAAGAAAATACCTGGCATATCATATAGTGGGCCTTTTGCCCCCCCGGGGGGGGGGGGCAGAAAGGCTGTAGTTTTGGTGGGGGTGGGCATTTTGAGCAGCCCCCACCCTACCCTTTTATTTATTTATTTATTTACTTATTTATTTACTTATTTATTTTAAGAGTTTTATATAGCGCTGGCTAGACCCGTAGGTATCAGAGCGCTTTACATGAGGTTCCACAAAATTACAAGATTACATCAGTTCCAATTTAAATCAGTTGCTAGACAAACAATTACAAGAGCATAGAAGACGAGATAAGTGAAGTGTAGAGGGGAAGGGGGTAAGGGTAAAGGGGTGGGAGGGAGAGACAGCAGAAAGACGGAGGAAAGTATGCCCAAAGTCCGGCTGGGTAGGTGACGGTCGAGGGGGAAGCCCCAAAACCCTTCTCCTCTATAGCTATCAAGGTAGCTCCACCGGGCATCGGCCAAACTGCTAGGTCTCAGCGGTCGGCGGGCAAGTTCGCAGATTCAATGTCTTGATGGGTGAGCCGGATAGGGGTTATGCTTGAAGACTGGTCGATGACCAATAGTAGTAGCACTAAGTGGTAGAGGACCACTATGGGTCCGAGGGGGTCGCTTGTGTCTTGAGGAGGCGCGGGTATTTGGTAGGTTTTCCGGTGTGGTTTCTGGTCCCGTTGCGTTCTGTGAGAACCTTTGTTTCCCCATTATGCTGCGTGGAGCGGTGTCACCTGATGGTCCAGTGTAGTGCACTGTCTGTTGTCTGTGTGGTTCCCCAGCTCAGAAAATCGTGTGTGGCCTCCCCCTCAGTAGTCACTTCCGGTCAAGCGTAGTCCACACCCCACTTCCCCGTGGGTTCTCAATGCGCAGGTGATGGATTGCGCCTCAGGAACTCAGTCCATCTGGCAGGTGCTGGGAGGCCTCACTCCAAAGATATCAGTGGGGAGGGAGGTTGCATCAAGCTGGGTGCAGACCGGCGCTATTTCAAATAGGTGCCACAGCAGTGCGGGTGTTCAGTGCGTGCGGTCGCACGTCATCCAGCGTATTCTTGTAATATTGTGCCCCACTCTCAGTCTGTATGGTGTCCCTAGCCTGTCGCGGGGTATGGAAGTTATTGCCAATTCGCGTTGGCATACTCACTGCACTGCAGGGGTTCAACAGCTCTAAGTGCGGCTGTGATGGACAGAGTTATAATGAAGAATAGAAGGGGAGAGGGGCGTGAGGTGGAGTGCATGACCTGGCGTTTAGTGGGCTTTCTGCGCCCCCTTCCCCCCGGGGGCCCAGAAAGACTGAATTTATGGCAACTTTTTATGAGGGCAGCGAAGGCCCTTGCCCAAGGGGCCACTCCCCCCTCCCGCTCCCCCCCTCCCTGTTGTCTAGTGGGTGAATCCCTGCTTGGGGATCGCCCACCTGATTCCAATGGTAACTCTCCTGCCTTTCTACGTGCTCAGGGGGCTGAGATAGCCCCCTGAGCACTTAGAAAGTGAAATTGAAATGGGCCTAAAGGCTCATCACAGTTTCGGTTTCAGTGAAATGACATCAGCGCGACATACATGCTGATCGTCATTTCATTGAAACGGGGGGGGGGGGTGCCTCTTCCCCAGCTCCTGAGGCTACAGGGGACCGAAGGGGTTAAAACTGCAACAGCCAGGCTTCACATGGTAGGCCTACAAGCATGTTTATACTGCTGTTGTAGTGAATGGCACAAGGCATGCAGCAGGCCATTAGTGACATTTAACTTACAGGCCCTGGGTACACTTGGTACCATGTACTAGGGACTTATAGGTAAATATTGCAAATTGATGGATGCCAATTTCATCATGTTGAAAAGGGAGTAAGGGCACCTTACCATTGGTTAGTAGGGGTAACGTGTGGATTTCTACAGTCAGTAAAAACAGTCAAGGAAAAATTTGAAGGTACACCATGTAAACAATGGTCATTTCCTACAGTCATATGATTTGTGATTTATACATTTGTATCATTAAGGAAGTACTTTTGGATAAAGGCCTTTTTTTCTATAAATGCACAAATTAAAATGTGAGCATTTCTGTAAAAGAAGTCAGTCTTATCTTTCAACATTTTGAAACAATATTTTAGTTGAAGCATGCTCGGTGTCAGCAACTACATTAGGTTTAAATTAGATAGCACCACTTATGCAAATTTAAGGGCCAATCGAATAAAGGAGTGTTCCCAGGACCGGTGAATCATAACTTAATAGGTTTCTTAGCCCTGAGTGGCATCCTCCCTTACTTAAGGTACCACTTAAGACTTCTGCCATTAACATGAGTGTTTCTTGGCAGCATTTTACTTAATCGTCTCTGTAATTAGCGTTTACTTTTCAAATTGTATTCAAATTCAGTTTTACCATAGCTCCTAACACAGAATCGTTGTGTTGTGGAGCAGTCAGTGAAGCATTTGATAAAGGTATGTAATAGATGATAGATATGAAAGCCAAACAGATTGGCTCAGGGTTATATGTAGTTCATCGGCACATCTTCAAATTAATTCCAACCTTAATGCTAATGATAGCTAGAAAGGCATGCCATTGGAATGATTAGCTGGGGGCAAAGGACTGCTGATCTGTGACGCATGATTCAGCACGGGGTATCTCCTTTTTCCATTTTAGAACAGCATATTGTAGATTGTTTTGCTCAATGAGTACACATTTAGCAAACTAATTCGCCATCGTATTTACTACTGGATAGTAAGGATTTATCCTAATGATTTGTCCTAGATGATTCTAAGCTGAAGGGCATGCAGTTCCTAGCTTTAATATAAGCACAACGTCCTCAATTGGTAGCACCAAAACTAATTTATTAATCCATTAGTAGTTTTTATCCTCCATCCTAAATTTGCTTAAGTTTCTAAACATGAAGGGCCTGATTCTCAAAACAATAAATTCTACAGTAACTTCTGTAGGTTTATTTCTTCTTTAGGAGTGAATATTTAATTGCTTTGAAATTCTCAAAAAAACAATACAGTATCCTCCTGGTAAGCTGTGTCGGTTGCATTTTTCTATGAGGAGTCACATGCCAACCCATTATTATGCAAGTCATTAATAAATACGCGTGTTAGATAGAACAAATACGTTTACACTTTGAAACCATTTTTCCTATGAAGAGAAAATATGTTTCCATGGCTGGGTAAATAGTCATTTATTCCCTAAAGAAGTGTACATTTCTGACCCAAGGATGGGACTATGTCTTACACGAAGTCTCATAAACTATCATGTTTATTGGTGTTCATAAACTTTTCAAATCAAGATGTATCCCTTAGTCCTCCAACTCTGTGAGGAGATTTTCTCATACATGGACATGAACAGAAATTGTGTAAATTTGTGTGTATGTAAATTAATTAACAAGTGTTATTTAGATTTGGTGAATATCAATTTATACTCGTAACTCAGAACATTTGTACTACCAAGTTAAACTTTGGTGTGAAAATGGTTTTGAGAATCAAACGAAAGGGAGCATATTGTGTTTGCTCCATTCTGCTTGTGTCTGCAACTTAGGCCCAATTCCATATTTTTAATTGTAGCAAATCTAGATTGCTAACTGCTCGGTTCTACTAGTTGCTAAAATAGTGAATAATCACTCTCTTCCACTTTTACCGGATGCAAAATTCTGCAAAATATAGCTCAGTTTAAATCATCTGTTGTGCAAGCAGCAGAAATCGTATAACACAGATTTACTGCATTTTTATCCTGGCACAACGCTTTATGCTGCTAATGCAGGAATGTTTATTTTACTCTAGCCAGAAAAATGGCTTCTATGCAATACATTACGCTCTGAACAAAGTGCCAGCATTTTCTATATTTCATAGCTTTATAAACAGTTCAGGAAACAAGATTGCTACATGTCGGTAGAAACCTTTGGTTCAAATCATGAGATTTACTTTTCATAAATCAATATTTTCAGGAGAGTTAGCTCAATTAGGCTAATGGATCAAATGAAAACTAAAAATTACTCCCAAAATGTATTAATGTGCTAAAAGCCTGAAACTTGAAGTATGCTGCCATGCTGACATGGATTGATCACCTATCCACTTGCTATTGGATTAAGTAGCATGCATGCTGGACTGAATTTGCGAGAACCAGATGCATGTTTGTAGCAGGGGTTGTTATTGGGTAATTGTGGGTTCTATATTCAGAGCACCTCGCCTCCGCCCTCAGCCACACTACTCCCCCACCACGACAGACGTCAACACTGCAGTCAACAAGTTCCACCAATGGATTGCTGACTACTTCAATACGCTCGCCCCCTCCCCAGAACTCTGACAGACGACACAGCAAGAAAGCCACCTGGTTCACCACAGACCTCTGTGCTGACGACTGGAGAAAGCATGGAGAAACAGCAGAACCCTGGAAGCATGCATGGCCTACAGGGCCGCCACCACAGCTCACCACTGACTCATCAGATCTATGAAGAGAAACTTTATTCAGGACAGAATCCTCTCCAAATCCCACAACTCCAAGGAACTCTTCACCATCATACAAGAGTTCACCAGACCCCACAGCAAAATCACCAATGTCGCTCCCTCCCTGGACCTCTGCAACAAACTAAGCTCCTTCTTCCACCACAAGATTAGGATGCTCTACGACAACTTCAACAACCAAGGCCAAGGCAACGACGCAACACATTCCACCAACTAAGCCACAGATCCTCCTCACCTGGACCCCTGTCACCAGAGAAGACACTGCAAAGACTATGAAGAGCATCTACTCCGGAGCACCCACTGACCCCAGCCCACCTCACAGCTTCCACAGGGCCGCCTCCGCCATAGCACTAGAACAACGAAGGAGAATCAGCTGCGCCCTCGAAACAGGCACGTTCCCCAACTGGAAATGTGAGGAAGTCAAACTCATCCTCAATAAGCCCTCTGCAGACCCAACGGACCTCAAGAATTACATCCTTGACTCATCTCAATACAAATTCCGCAGCAACCACAGCACAGACACCGCCCTCCTAGCCGCCACTGACGACATCCCCACCCTCTTCGATTAAGGCCACACTGCACACCTCAATCTATTAGGCCTCCCAGCAGCCTTCGACACCCTCTCCCACTGCACACTTGCTGCCAGGCTCCACGATGCCGGCATACAGGGAACTCTTTTAGATTGGTTCCGCTCTTTCCTCTCCGGCAGAACACAAAGAATAGGACTCCCGTCCTTCCTCTCCCACAGCTGCCCCTAGGCTCGACCTAAAAACAAAATCATACTTAGACACCTGTAATCCTAGCCATAAACTTTACAGAAAAGTCGCCCAAAACAAAAATCACAGACTATTCTACAGTAAAGTAAACCTGCCCCTCCTACCGACCAACCCCAGGAGCGTGGCCATAAAAGCAATGTTCTAAAGGTTCAGCTTTTGCAAAGACCCCAGGTAACCTCTTCTCCAGTGCTAACCCTTGCAAACATACTTTGTATAGTGGGGCTCTGTTCTTCAGCGCTGACCCTTGCAGGCATCCTTGCTAGTAGAGGGGCGCATCCTTCCGAGCAGTTGGGCACAGTTCCCCGGCACTGACCCTTGCAAACATCCTTCCAAGCAGTTGGGCATCGTGCTCCGGGGCGATCCTTGCAGGTGTCCTTCCAAACGGTGGGGCACCATGCTCTTGCGCGACCCTTGCAGGCCTTATTCCGAGCAGTAGGGCATAGTTCTCTGGCGCTGACCCTTGCAGGCATCCTTCCAAGCAGTGGGGCACCATGCTCTGTCGCGACCCTTGCCGGCATCCTTTTCCAAGCAGTGGGGCACCATGCTCCGGTGCGACCCTTGCAGGCATCCTTCTAAGCATTGGGACACCATGCAGACCCTTGCAGGCCTCCTTCTGAGCAGTAGTGCACAGTTATCTGGTGCTGGCCCTTGCAGGCATCCTTCCAAGGAGTGGGGCACCATGCTCTGGCGCCGACCCCAGCAAGCAAACTTCCAAACAGTGGGGCACCATGCCCTGGCGCTGACCTTTGCAGGCATCCTTCCGAGCAGTAGAGAACAGTTCTCTGGCACTGACACTTGCAGGCATCCTTCTAAGCAGTTGGGCACCATGCTCTGGCACAACACTTGAAGGTATCCTTCCAAGCAGAGGGGACCGTGCTCCGGCGCCACCCTTGAAGGCATCCTTCCAAGCAGTGGGGCACTGTTCTCGAGCCCTGACCCTTGAAAGCATCCTTCCAAGCAGTGGAGCACTGTTCTTCAGCGCTGACCCTTGCAGGTATCCTTCCAAGCAGTGGGGCACCATGCTCTGGCCCTGACCCTTACAGGCATCCTTCCAAGCAGTGGGGCTCCGTGCTCCAGTGCCGACCCTTGCATGCAACCTTCCAAGCAGTGGGACACCATGCTCTGGCGCAGACCCTTGCAGGCATCCTTCTGAGCAGTGGAGCACCATTCTCTGGTGTCTACCCTTGCAGGTATCCTTAAGAATAGTGCAGCACTGTTCTCTGGCACCAACCCTTGCATTCATCATTCCGAGCAGTGGGGCACCGTGCTCCATTGCCGACCCTTGCATGCATCCTTTCGAACAGTGGGGCACTGTTCTCCTGCGCTGACCCTTGCCGGCATCCTTCCAAGAAATGGGGTACCGTTCTCTGGCACTGACACTTGCAGGCATCACTCCTAGCAGTGGGGCACTGTTCTCCAGGGCTGACCGTCACAGGCATCCTTCCTAACAGTGGTTCACTGTTCTGCAGGGCTGACCTTCGCAGGCATTCTTCCTAACAGTGGAGCTCTGTTCTCCAGGGCTGACGGTCGCAGGCATCCTTCCTAGCAGTGGGGCACTGTTCTCCAGGGCTGACCGTCGCAGGCATCCTTCCTAGCAGTGGGGCACTATTCTCCAGGGCTGACCGTCACAGGCATCATTCCTAGCAGTGGGGCACTGTTCTCCAGGACTGATCGTCGCAGGCTACCTTCCTAACAGTGGGTCACCGTTCTCCAGGGCTGACCGTCGCAGGCATTCTTCCTAACAGTGGAGCTCTGTTCTCCAGGGCTGATCATCGAAGGCATCCCTCCTAGCAGTGGGGCACTATTCTCCAGGGCTGACTTTCGCAGGCATCATTCCTAGCAATGGGGCACTGATCTCCAGGGCTGACCATCACATTCATCCTTCCTAACAGTGGGGTCTGTTCTCCTGGGCTGACCGTCACAGGTATACTTCCTAACAGTGAGGCTCTGGTCTCCAGCACTCACCCTTGCAGGCATCCTTCGGAGTAGTGTGACAATGTCCATCAACAATGTCTCTCTATGATCATGAGAAGTCCCCAACTCCCTGAGACACTCACTGGTTATCCCCTCCTCCAAAAATAATCACTTGGCTCAGCAGAACCCAATTATTCCCGCCCCATTTCACAACTTTCACAAACTCCGAAGATCTCTATAATATAAAATGAAAATCTGTTTCCTGACCCAAACTGAGCCCAGGCCATAGCGTATATAAGCCAGTAAAGCTTATGCAGAGGCCACAGAACCACAGTAAACAAACAGTGACCTGCTGGAGGTAGAAGACCACAGCTCCCATAGCACAATCATGCTACAAGATATCTCTACTGCCTTCTGCACACTGGACCACAACACCGTACACCTGCCACGTACACGAGGTGGATGCTTCTATCGCGCTGCGTTCTTGCTTCCCGAGCACGGTATCTCACCTGGGCCTCCCGTATCTGGCGGGGCCTGGTCGGCTCTTGTGGCCTGTGCCACATGGTATGAGCGAGGGTGCGGGCGGGTCTTCGGGAGACGAGTCTTGGGCCAGGGGTAGAAGCGATGCTTGGCGTCACCTTTGCCCCCCTCATCCTGGGCGGAATATTTCTGGGCCAGGCTGATGGCCCGATCGTTTCTGGTTCCTGGCGACACTTGGCCCGGTGCCCTTGCTGGGAGGTCAGTGATCCTCGGAGGCTACCCTGGGGGGGAGGGGTAGCAGTGACGTTCTACAGAGCGTTCGCCCCCCCCCCCTGCTATGTTGCCCCCCGGGCCATGCAAGATTGCGGAGCCCCCCCCCAGGTCTCCCCTCTTACTATGTTTACTGCTCCTTCGAAGGAGACCTGGCCTTGCCGACACGGTATACCGCTTACCTCCGGGCTGTGCGACTGTATACTTGTACTTTAAAGATGGTAGCAGGATTGTCCTGTTTGGGGGTGGGGCTCTGGAGTCGGGGTCTGATCCCCCACCCATGGGGGGCCCCACGAGATGCACAGGGGCATTGCCTGGCATCCGCCCACCCCCCGCATGACCTCTTCCCTCGCACCGATCATAGTGCCAATATCGGCCCGCACACCAGCCCCCCATATATATTGTATATCCCATAAATAAATAGACAAGACAACTTATAGATGGGAAAAGGTAGCTGCAGGTTTATTAGCATATCTTATGCCAAACATGGTGGGTTATCTTACATACGATCCAAAGGCAAGCCGCCCCTCGCAGCGTGCCACCTGATAGGCCAAGTAGAAATGCGGCCTTGGCCAGGCGGTGCTTAGCGGTTGTGGTGAGAGGATAGCTCCTCCCCTATCGGGTGAACCATTGGTCCACCCTCTTGCTCACCCCCCCACCTACGAGGGGCGGAGCGTTCAAGCGACCCCCGTTTGTCCAGGTTTCCAACCGCCCGTAGGATAACGGGGCGCCGTCGCACCCCAGGGTCCACCGCACGGATCTCCCGGGAATATTGGGCCTCAGCACCTTTGTGCTTCTGAATAGGGTACTCCTGAGTACCTTTTGCCTCTGGATCGTCCTGTAACTCCGCCACAGCCCTGGATGTGGTGACCGTCGCAGCCAGGGCCCCCGAGCTCGCTTTCTTACACACAACCCGCTGATACCAAGGCTTCCTGAAGGTCCAACAGGAATAAGTTCAAAGTTCGGCGTAGGGTTATTGTGATGTTCAGAAATAGCACGGCGCTCAACAGCTAGTAGGTTCAAGGTAATTATTGTGATTGTTAATTGTTGGTGCTGCTTGATCAGAGATAACCCTATTCTCTGCGAGAGAAGGGAGAGAGGAGCTCTGCCTTCTATAAGTCTATGTACAGGGTCAGGCGCACACAACCTAAGTTTATTCAATAGTTGGTGATGTGTCCTTTGATGGAAGGATAAGACCAGACTTTTCTTTTTTTATTTGTTCATTCCCTTATTTATTATATCACATAATGGTACTTGTATATATGAAAACCAGCCGACACGTGTTTCGTCAAAAACGGGGTTGACCCGTGACTCTTCAGGGCTGGGGAAAAAATATAAAGTCAGAAACTTTTTAACTAATAATATATAGTGATGAAGGAGTGAGGAAAGATGGGTTTGTGTGGTCGAGTGAGAGAAAAGGGCCAAGGTGAGAGGGGATGTGCTGGGGAGGAGAAAGATTGCTATTAAGGAGGTGTTGCCCCTAAGTGGTGCAGAGAAACGGGCAGAAGGTGCATAGGTATTGCTGTCAATCACCCAACGTGACATTTACTACAAGGTGAGTGAGATCAGAGAGATCTGTGTCGTGGTGAGCTGCTGTTCCTGTTCATCATCATAGTTATAATGCAGCGACGCAAAACGCAGAAGAACCACATGGTGTGTGTCATGTGGGGACAAGGTGACAGTATTTATATCTAACCATATTCACATATGAATACAAAACGACAGTATGTCCTGTGGAAAAAAACATGGGCACAAAATGTCTCGTTCTAATAGTATAGTACATTATAAAGGTGGTGGTGCGTGGCAGAGTGGTGGTTTACACAGTTCATGCACAGTTCTATAATAAGTATCCTTAATGTTATGCTTTAGCAAGAGGTCACCTGACAGATCTTTCACAGTTTTGTCATTTGATTCCTTATAATTATGCTTTACCGGTTGATATGTTGATTATTTTAACTCATAAATGTTGGCCCCATTTCTTTTCTTCAATATTTAGTTAAGTACTAGATAAGCAGTTTTTTATATAAACACTTCATAGTTGTGGTGGTACGTGACCAAGTGGTGGTTTACACAGTTAATGCACAGTTCTATAGTATAAATCCTTGATATTATGCTTTTACAAGAGGTAACTAGCCGATCTGTCACAGATTCATTCATTTCGTTCCTTATAATTAGGCTTTACTAGTTAATACATTTATATTTCACGTTAGCCACATTTCTTTTCTTCAATACTTAGTTGGGTACTAGATGGACAAATTTTATATATAAAGCTCATAATTACTTCCTACTCATTGTGCTATGAGTCGTGAGTCTCAGGACCTTCCAGTGTCTCAATGTGTTAATGTTGATCAATGAGCACCTATTCCCTTGGTATGTGTCCTGCAAATCACTTTGGAAATGGTGAGAATTGATGCCATGGTGGTATGAATGTTCCAAATATGTGGCGAGTAATGTGTATGTCACTAGAGAGATGTCAGGTAGGAAACATACATATATTTTATTATTTATTTTCTATTTTTAAGCGTCACATGGTCCGAAAGGGAAGCATTATGTCGAGTTAATGGTTGAAAATGAACAAAAGGCACCAATTGCAGTAAAGAAACGCGGGTATAGAACTGAGTAAACAAGCATACCTGTTAGGGTTGGGCTGAGGAAAGTATCTAAAGTATCACAGAAAAGACAGAAAAAAATGGCATGGGTAAAAAAGGGGCCGATTGTGAGTTCTACAAAATGAAAAACAAAATGTTGCCTCTGTTAAGAGTAGGGAGGAGACAAGACTCACCGTCGGACCGGTGATAATTCCAACCCGGTCCTAATCGGGTGTAGGCAAGTAATATTCACGTGGAAGTGAAGGAGGTGCTCCTTCAAACAGGATATACGGGTTGTGCCGCCGTTCAGTATACGGTCGGTCACAGACGGGCAAGCAAATCCGCTTGACCCATCGTTGAGGCTACGTGAATATTACTTGCCTACACCCGATTAGGACCGGGTTGGAATTATCACCGGTCCGACGGTGAGTATTGTCTCCTCCCTACTCTTAACAGAGGCAAAATTTTGTTTTTTATTTTGTAGAACTCACAATCGGCCCCTTTTTTACCCATGCCATTTTTTTCTGTCTTTTCTGTGATACTTTAGATACTGTCCTCAGCCCAACCCTAACAGGTATGCTTGTTTACTCAGTTCTATACCCGCGTTTCTTTACTGCAATTGGTGCCTTTTGTTCATTTTCAACCATTTACTCGACATAATGCTTCCCTTTCGGACCATGTGACGCTTAAAAATAGAAAATAAATAATAAAATATATGTATGTTTCCTACCTGACATCTCTCTAGTGACATAAACATTACTCGCCACATATTTGGAAGATTCATACCACCATGGCATCAATTCTCACCATTTCCAAAGTGATTTGCAGGACACATACCAAGGGAATAGGTGCTCATTGATCAACATTAACACATTGAGACACTGGAAGGTCCTGAGACTCACGACTCTCATAGCACAATGAGTAGGAAGTAATTATGAGGCTTATATATAAAATTTGTCCATCTAGTACCCAACTAAGTATTGAAGAAAAGAAATGTGGCTAACGTGAAATATAAACGTATTAACTAGTAAAGCCTAATTATAAGGAACGAAATGAATGAATCTGTGACAGATCGGCTAGTTACCTCTTGTAAAAGCATAATATCAAGGATTTATACTATAGAACTGTGCATTAACTGTGTAAACCACCACTTGGTCACGTACCACCACAACTATGAAGTGTTTATATAAAAAACTGCTTATCTAGTACTTAACTAAATATTGAAGAAAAGAAATGGGGCCAACATTTATGAGTTAAAATAATCAACATATCAACCGGTAAAGCATAATTATAAGGAATCAAATGACAAAACTGTGAAAGATCTGTCAGGTGACCTCTTGCTAAAGCATAACATTAAGGATACTTATTATAGAACTGTGCATGAACTGTGTAAACCACCACTCTGCCACGCACCACCACCTTTATAATGTACTATACTATTAGAACGAGACATTTTGTGCCCATGTTTTTTTCCACAGGACATACTGTCGTTTTGTATTCATATGTGAATATGGTTAGATATAAATACTGTCACCTTGTCCCCACATGACACACACCATGTGGTTCTTCTGCGTTTTGCGTCGCTGCATTATAACTATGATGATGAACAGGAACAGCAGCTCACCACGACACAGATCTCTCTGATCTCACTCACCTTGTAGTAAATGTCACGTTGGGTGATTGACAGCAATACCTATGCACCTTCTGCCCGTTTCTCTGCACCACTTAGGGGCAACACCTCCTTAATAGCAATCTTTCTCCTCCCCAGCACATCCCCTCTCACCTTGGCCCTTTTCTCTACTCGACCACACAAACCCATCTTTCCTCACTCCTTCATCACTATATATTATTAGTTAAAAAGTTTCTGACTTTATATTTTTTCCCCAGCCCTGAAGAGTCACGGGTCAACCCCGTTTTTGACGAAACACGTGTCGGCTGGTTTTCATATATACAAGTACCATTATGTGATATAATAAATAAGGAAAGGAACAAATAAAAAAAGAAAAGTCTGGTCTTATCCTTCCATCAAAGGACACATCACCAACTATTGAATAAACTTAGGTTGTGTGCGCCTGACCCTGTACATAGACTTATAGAAGGCAGAGCTCCTCTCTCCCTTCTCTCGCAGAGAATAGGGTTATCTCTGATCAAGCAGCACCAACAATTAACAATCACAATAATTACCTCGAACCTACTAGCTGTTGAGCGCCGTGCTATTTCTGAACATCACAATAACCCTACGCCGAACTTTGAACCTATAAAAATCAGAAAGGCAGCCACAGTGGTTTCAACCAATCGTAAGAACTACAATCTCAAGATGGATAGAGATAAGATCGCTTCTGATCTATTTGAGAATCTGGCCAGCAACATTCCACATACTTTACCGAGTACCAGTAGGAATAATCCGCAAAAATTGGGACTAAAGGAGAAATTCTACAAGCTTGAAAGACTTAAAAAGACAGAGAACTCTAGATGGTGGGACAGTGCCACACTGAAGCAATATCTAAGATTAAATAGAGTACCAAGAGGCTTACGTTCTCAAACTTTTCCCACCTTTGAGGATCTTGATGACGACCTCCTGAATAAATGGGAGAAAACGCTCACATCCGGCTCTAAAACTCTAATACTTATCCTAATTGAAAGTGCAGAACGCAAGGTAACAAAACTACAAGCAGAAATCACCATACTAGAAAAAGAAATCGCAGATATGAATCTGACAGATGCCACGGAAAAAAACTACAAAGTACTTGAAGATGTCATGACGAGACATCAGAATGAAATTAAAGACCGCAAAACCAGACAACTAAAACGAGATGAAGCAGATTACCGAGAAGGGCGCGTCTTCACATTCGCCAGGAAGTACGATCAACTGTTGAACAAAACGACACGGAACGTCCCAAGCTCTGCTATGAACAAATCCTCCATATCCACTAGTTCGACCTCACTCAACAGCCTACCACCAAGTGACAGTGAACCAGATGATCAACCCTCAAACACCAATACCCCTGAAGCTGGAGCAACAGCTACAACCTCTTCTTTAAACAATTTTTTTCGGGAAATACAGACCATCAGACGAGAGAATCGCTCCCAGCCGAATACAATGGAAAGAAAACAAGGAGAGACAACAGAGCCGGCCAAAGATGTATACAAAGAAAAACTACGATCCGGAAACAAGAAGTAGAAGGACCAGACCATAAGGAGGTACAAGTCATCAATCTATCCAGCAAACAACTCAACTCAAACATGGTCTCACTCTTAAGTAAGGGCTTAAGCTTCAATCCTCATGAAAGAGGTGATCCCTGTAGAGCTAGAATAGATCTTTTCAAATTTATCCGTACTCTAAAACTGAAACGGCATTTCTCTAACAGTGGTGACCCACGTAATATTCAATCACACGAACACGATGAAGCTACTCTTAACAGCCTGACCATTAAAGATGTACAGGCTACACATCTTCTGCTATCCCTTACCGACTTTGATGACCCTCCTAACTCCTTCGACAATCTCCTTAACGACTTAGAACTTGACACCAATCAAAGTATAGACAGTGGCTTAAAAAACAAGTCAAAATGGACGCCGACTCTTCCAGGTGGTAACCCAGTTGACATCTTCTATAACCTCGTATTGGCGGACATCGAGAAAGAAGAAAGGAAATCTTCTAACAAGAAAAGAAGACATAATAATAATCTCACTAGAGATGAAAGACTTGCACTAAAGACACTTAGCGAGGACTATGACCTGACAATAAAAGAAGCTGACAAAGGGGGCAATGTGGTCATCATGAATAAAACGGACTATCACAATGAAATCACCACACAACTAGTTGATACCTCTTGCTATATCCCACTAGATTACAACCCCACAGGACCGCTCACAATTCTAATCAACCGACATTTGACTGACTGGAAAGAACAGGGCCTCATCAATGAGGAAGAGGCCATGTATATGAGAGTCACAAGACCAACCTACCCATACCTCTACACCCTACCGAAGGTTCACAAAACGGGGGCCTTCCCTCCGGGTCGACCAATTGTCTCCGGAATAGGTGGTCCAACCGAGAAACTAGCTCAATATGTGGATACTTTTCTGAATCCAATTGTAAAAAACCTTCCTTCTTTCATCCAGGATACCAAGCACATCCTAAGCATCTTGACAGACATTGAATGGCAGACAGATCTAATCATGGCAACATTGGATGTTGTTTCTCTTTATACATCCATCAACCCAGAAATGGGCTTACTAGCAGTAAACACTTTCCTGAATAACAGATCCATCAATCTCTTAGAACACACCAAAATGCTGTCAACTATGATGCATATCATCCTAAATAACAACTTTTTTCTCTACGACAAATCGTGGTACAAACAAATAAGAGGAGTGGCCATGGGGTCCAGATTCTCCCCTTCTTTTGCAAACCTATACATGGGCGCCCTAGAAGCCGAATACATCTGGGGTATCAAAGGCAAACCATGGATTGACAATATAATATACTGGGGGCGATATATTGACGATTGCTTATTAATTTGGTCAGGTTCACATGCCTCTCTTCTAGAATTCTGTGCTTACCTCAACAACAACCATATGGACATGAGATTCACAACAAATATCAGCTACACCAATGTGAATTTCCTTGATGTAGAAATATACATCAAGAACAATGCCATGCACAGCCGCCTATTTCGTAAAGAGACAGCCTGCATCGCTACATTGCATGCCACCAGTGCACATCCAGCTCACCAGATCAATACCATCCCTTATGGAGAGTTCATACGTGCAAGAAGAAACTGCAGCGAAAACTCTGAATTTGAACGCTGCATTGAAGACATGACCGAACGTTTTTCAAAAAGAGGTTACAAAAAGAAAGTCTTAGAAGGAGCCAAGAGAAGAATCAAAAATATCAATAGAGCCACAACTCTGTTACACAAAACCAAGCAAAGTGAACTCAAGCAACCTGCGAGATTAATCTTGGATTACAATGACATCAGCCTATCAATACGGAAGAGCTTAAACAAACATTGGGGGATCCTGCTTGCCGATAGAGCACTGAAGGACACGATCACCAACAGACCCCAAATCACCTACCGCAGAGGAAAAAACCTCAGAACAAGACTATGCCCTACCATGCCACGAACAGCTAAACCAAACGACTGGCTAACAAAGAAATCAAAAGTTTTTTTTAAATGTGGATACTGCAGCATGTGTCGCTGGGCTAAACACAACACTATGTCTTTCAAAGGATACTACAAACAAAACTTCAAGATCAACTCAAACATAACATGTGACACTAAATACACAGTGTACATTATCGAATGTCTCTGTGATAGCCAATACATAGGAAGCTCCATTCGACCTTTGAAGGAACGAATCAGGAAACATGCACGAGCCATCTTGATTCAGGACGCACGATATCCGATGGCGATTCACATGGCTACCTGCCCCTCGCAAGGCCCTAACAAAAAGTTCAGGTTCTACGGTATTGACACAATCGAACCTCATGCTAGAGGTGGTAATCGAGAATTGAAATTGAGACGCCAGGAAGCAATCTGGATAATGCGAACCCAAAGTCTTAAACACGGTCAGAACACTGATGACGAGCTGCATTTTTTTCTATAATAAAAAATCGAGCAAGACAAAAGACCCCTTGAAAGTTTTGACAACAGTTCCAGAACATTGTATAATTGGGGTAATCTACACTAGACTTTTGAAGTATAAAAATATGCCTAGAAGAAACATCTGAGATTAACCACCCACATCTGTTTCAGAGCACCTCCAAAAAATTGTGTAATTGTGGTCAATCGACACTAGACTGTTGGATTATGTATATACCCGCAAAACTTTATCTTAGACCTTCTAACTAAATTTGACTCCTCTCTGTCATAGGGACATCGACACCACATTATATAATTTCACACTGGGGTTAACATATGACCAGCGCTGCCCTTACATATCCTGCAATGATGTGATTTCTGTCTTTAGTTTTCACTACCAATAGGGGCTATATTATGACCCTCCGTTCTTTCCATTTTTTGATCACATCATGGCAGCGAGTAATATTCAAATATCCCTTTGCCTCCTTCTCTTACTTGCTGCCTTTCTCAGTCTAGTGACGTCTAAGTACCAGAGAATCGCACCATGATTACTCGACCACACTGTCTTAGACACGTGGGAATGTTATTCCCACTTTTCAAACTTGGGATACGTAAACACGTTTCTACATTCTCCTATTACCCTCTCTTCTTTTCACCACATCAACATAGGCTGACATTTACTCTTCTTGGATGTCATTTATACAGTATTCTTCCTAAAATTATCCCTCGCACTGCGCATCCTAAAATATTTTAATTTACTTCATGATCACATTTGTTTTTCTCATTAGTTGCAATCTGGTTTGACCTTTTTGTCATGACCAGGACGATCCTTGAATGAGGACGCACGGTCTTTTTTCTAATAGCCCCACTATTACCAGAGGTTGCCATTCTAGTCAATGCTACTTGCAGCCGGGCGCACTTTGATGACGCGACTCTCACTCGTCATAATACCTGCCACGCTTAGCACCCGACTCCATAACACTCTTGAGAACTGACAGAACTCTCTCCTCGTAACCAGCTTACTAACAAGGTAAATTAGGCGTCTACTCCATTACGGAGAAACGCATAACCTCTAGAAACTGCCAGTTTTTGTTTAAATAATTTTTCATTGGGGCCCAAATACATTGAATGTTACTTTTTCTCATTTGTAGCCTCAACGATGGGTCAAGCGGATTTGCTTGCCCGTCTGTGACCAACCGTATACTGAACGGCGGCACAACCCGTATATCCTGTTTGAAGGAGCACCTCCTTCACGTCCACGTGAATATTACTTGCCTACATTCGATTAGGACCGGGTTGGAATTATCACCGGTCCGACGGTGAGTCTTGTCTCCTCCCTACTCTTAACAGAGGCAACATTTTGTTTTTCATTTTGTAGAACTCACAATCGGCCCCTTTTTTACCCATGCCATTTTTTTCTGTCTTTTCTGTGATACTTTAGATACTGTCCTCAGCCCAACCCTAACAGGTATGCTTGTTTACTCAGTTCTATACCCGCATTTCTTTACTGCAATTGGTGCCTTTTGTTCATTTTCAACCATTAACTCGACATAATGCTTCCCTTTCGGACCATGTGACGCTTAAAAATAGAAAATAAATAATAAAATATATGTATGTTTCCTACCTGACATCTCTCTAGTGACATAAACATTACTCGCCACATATTTGGAACATTCATACCACCATGGCATCAATTCTCACCATTTCCAAAGTGATTTGCAGGACACATACCAAGGGAATAGGTGCTCATTGATCAACATTAACACATTGAGACACTGGAAGGTCCTGAGACTCACGACTCTCATAGCACAATGAGTAGGAAGTAATTATGAGGTTTATATATAACATTTGTCCATCTAGTACCCAACTAAGTATTGAAGAAAAGAAATGTGGCTAACGTGAAATATAAACGTATTAACTAGTAAAGCCTAATTATAAGGAACGAAATGAATGAATCTGTGACAGATCGGCTAGTTACCTCTTGTAAAAGCATAATATCAAGGATTTATACTATAGAACTGTGCATTAACTGTGTAAACCACCACTTGGTCACGTACCACCACAACTATGAAGTGTTTATATAAAAAACTGCTTATCTAGTACTTAACTAAATATTGAAGAAAAGAAATGGGGCCAACATTTATGAGTTAAAATAATCAACATATCAACCGGTAAAGCATAATTATAAGGAATCAAATGACAAAACTGTGAAAGATCTGTCAGGTGACCTCTTGCTAAAGCATAACATTAAGGATACTTATTATAGAACTGTGCATGAACTGTGTAAACCACCACTCTGCCACGCACCACCACCTTTATAATGTACTATACTATTAGAACGAGACATTTTGTGCCCATGTTTTTTTCCACAGGACATACTGTCGTTTTGTATTCATATGTG
The DNA here is from genome assembly GCF_964261635.1 of Lissotriton helveticus. NCBI lineage: Eukaryota > Metazoa > Chordata > Amphibia > Caudata > Salamandridae > Lissotriton > Lissotriton helveticus. The sequence continues at coordinate 1,916,859,532 of NC_136065.1, forward strand.
AATATGGTTAGATATAAATACTGTCACCTTGTCCCCACATGACACACACCATGTGGTTCTTCTGCGTTTTGCGTCGCTGCATTATAACTATGATGATGAACAGGAACAGCAGCTCACCACGACACAGATCTCTCTGATCTCACTCACCTTGTAGTAAATGTCACGTTGGGTGATTGACAGCAATACCTATGCACCTTCTGCCCGTTTCTCTGCACCACTTAGGGGCAACACCTCCTTAATAGCAATCTTTCTCCTCCCCAGCACATCCCCTCTCACCTTGGCCCTTTTGTCTCACTCGACCACACAAACCCATCTTTCCTCACTCCTTCATCACTATATATTATTAGTTAAAAAGTTTCTGACTTTATATTTTTTCCCCAGCCCTGAAGAGTCACGGGTCAACCCCGTTTTTGACGAAACACGTGTCGGCTGGTTTTCATACAAGTACCATTATGTGATATAATAAATAAGGAAAGGAACAAATAAAAAAAGAAAAGTCTGGTCTTATCCTTCCATCAAAGGACACATCACCAACTATTGAATAAACTTAGGTTGTGTGCGCCTGACCCTGTACATAGTCCAACAGGAATAAGTCCATGCCTACTCTGGAGAGGTGAACTCCTTCCTCATCGAAGCATCCAGTGGCTTTGGCGTGGAGTTCCCCATGTCTAATGAAGCCAAACCCATCAGCTCGGCGAATCTACGCATGGTGCAGTTAACTCTCCTGCGTGCAACCTCTAACGCTTGACCAGAGCGCGCCCCGAGCCAAACCAGGCGTGGTGTGATCTCCGACCACCACAGCTCGCAGGACCCTAGTAAGTTACTTATTTTGGTAATGTTCACTTTCATGTCCCTCAGCAGGAATCTTTTACCCAGAATAGGCAGGTCGTTCCCTCCCAGGTGAAGTACTAGCACGTCTGGGGGATGGGGGCTCCCCTGTAATTCCTGTTTCAAAATTCCCAGGACCCCATTCCAACGCAGGCCATTGACTCCGCGCCATATAAATTGAGTTTTCCTAAACCTGTGTTTCCACTTTCTGCTTTTGGCCCACAGAGCCAACTGGGAGACACCCTCATGGCCCAACACCCAGACCGTTGTTCCTGGTAATTAAAGAGAAGTGGGGTATGAAACTACTTTTATTAATCACACATTAAAACCACACTGCCAAACGATATAAAACACACATGAAAAACCACACTGCAAAAACGATGCATAACCAGAAAACTGTTGCGGGACCGTGCATTTACCTGGCCGCTCCTAGGTTATATGGCTAGTGGCCAGGTTAGCTTTACAATTCTGCATATTGGTCCCAAAACACTCTTAACAAACTGAATAATGACTGACACTTAAATATTGCTTTCTGGTCTAATGTACCTCTTGTAACAATTAAATTGCCATCTCCCCACCTGCTTTATGCCTTCTATCTGTACACCCTCGGAGAAAGCTGTGGTGGCTGCGCCTATGCGGAAGGAATGCGTGGAGAAGCGTCTGCCCGGTGTCGACACACCTGATGAAACCAGACAAGCTTGCATAACATGTTTCACTTGATATTTGGAAAGAGGGGTGCCATCTGCGTGTATTAGGAGATACCCATCTTTAGCCGGGCGTATGGCTAAATATGCCACCAGTAAAGTAACTGGGCAGAAATTGGGCAGTCCTAGGCTTTGCAACCAAAACACTTTCCCTCTTCCCCGTTGGTCAGTTTTAGATTGACGCAGCGTGATCTTAAGCGCATCCCCCATCACTGACACATCTTGCCACTGCATTGCTACCCCAGTCGTGCCATTCTTTGATTTGGCCACCAGCTCGGAGATCCTAAAAGCACCAAAGAAAGCCAAGCTGAAAGTGGATGCGAACAGTGACGCCTCGAACTCTGAGGTGGAAACCTGGGGCAGCCAAGTGATCATGCATTGCAATGTCTGGAAGTCAATGGGCGATCTGTTGTCAGGTGCCTTAGGTTCGCATCTAGCCAACCCTTTTAAAGCTGCCCTGATTACAAATGTCTTAGTGGGGTCAGCCTTTCCCTTTATCCTGGCATGGTGGCTGATGGCTGCTAGGTGGCCCGTTATCCAGGAGTGGCTCTTCTTGTTGTCTTTAGCCCACAGGATGAAAGCCTGTACTCTCATCTCAACGGCTGCCCCAGAGTCTTCCCACGTCCCCACTGTGGCACAAAATTTTTCCACGCATGCTTTGCACCTCCTGTTGGTGCCAGCGACAGCTCCCTCAGGGCCCTCATTCGATTTACCACTTCAAAAAGTACCAGAGATGTGCCGGGAAGGGGGTGGCTTCCTCTCTCGCTCTCGGCCATGCGTCTCGAAACCGCTGGCACTGAAAACGAGAGAGAGCGTCAGCCGCAATGTTCTTGGTACCCTGAATGTGGCGCGCCCTGCATTCGACATTGTTGTACAGGCAAGCTCGCACCAGCTCTCGCAATAGGCATAGCACCAAGGGGCAACTGGCAGAATGAGAGTTTATGGCTTGCACCACTGCCAGGTTGTCTGACCAAAGTAGGACCCTTTTGGCTGACAGTATTGCAGGCCACAAGTGGAAAGCCACCACAATGGGAAAAAGCTCTAGGACAGTGATATTTGCTGTAACCTTTTTCTTCAGCCAGGCTTTGGGCCATTTCTGAGCGCACCAATCCCTGTCTAAGATGGCGCCAAAACCGTGCCTGCCAGATGCATCCGTGAACAGGGCAAGGTCAGGGCTGCCAGCCCAGGGAGCCCTCCAAAACACTGCCCCATTAAAATTGACCCGGAACTCAGCCCACATGGCTAAGTCATGCTGAATGCCTTTGCTCAGCTTCACCATGTGGTGTTTTTTGGAGATATTAGCAGTGGCCCTCGCAAGTCTCCTGGAAAGACCCTCCCCGCTGGGATAATTCTCGCAGCAAAGTTGAGGAGACCTAAGATGCCCTAGATGCACACAAGGGAAGCCCTATCCAGCCCTGCTAGGGCTTGAAGTTTGATCGCCAGGCCACGCACTTTGTCTGCTGGTAGTCTTGATTCACCGGCAATGGTATCAATCTCTATTCCCAGGAAAGTCAAAATTTGAGCTGGCCCTACTGTCTTGCCAGGTGCTAGGGGAACCCCCAGGTGGTTAGTGAGAAGTACAAAGTCTGACAAAGCCTGGGAGCAGAGCTGAGTCCCGTCGCTCCCGATGAACAAAAAGTCATCCAAGTAATGAGTCACCCCTTCTACACCGTACGTGTCTTGGAGTGCCCATTGCAGAAAACAACTGAAAGCTTCGAAATACGCACAGGACACAGCGCAACCCATGGGCATGTATTTGTCATAGTAAAACTTACCATCCAGCTTGAAACCTAGTAAGTGATAGCTACTTGGGTGGACTGGTAGCAACCTAAAAGCTGATTCAATGTCTGCTTTGGCTAACCAGGCCCCTCTGCCTGCCCTCCTGACCAGATCCAATGCTACTTCCAGCGTACAGTATGACACAGAGCATGTTCCCTCTTCCAAACCGTCATTGACTGAGGACCCTTTAGGGTAATAGAGGTGATGAATGAGTCTGAAGGGGGAGAGTTTTACCGGAGCAATACACGGACCTTGGGGGAAGCGATCCTTACCAGCAGCAAGCCGCCATCCCTGGGGAGCCCACGCTGTAGTTCTCCCCTGCCGCAGTTGTCCATTGCAGCAAGTGGACTCCACGGGGGGGGGGGGTGACTACAGCTCCCAGGCTGCTCGGCGAGCACTTCCGCCTGCCAGCGCGCCCAGAGGCGCTTGAAAAGGAGCAGGCTCCCTCCGCGTCGCGGGACGCGCGTGGGCGTGCACCAGACTAAGCCCAGGCAAAGGGCGGGCCGTCTGTGGCCGTCCGGGGCAGAAGGAAGCAGGGCTTGGCCATATCCTTGACATTTTGCACCCGACAGACGTGTGGTGAGTGGTATTTAAGTTTTTCATAAGTTACTCTTAATACCCCGTGGGCATCTATTGAAAATGGGAAAGAACGGTGCTATAGCCACAGCGACCAACTTAAATACTATTGACACTGTACTGGAGCACGCCATGACCATAGTGAGCAATGAAATCCAGATGACGGCGAGAAGATTGTCTGTGGGCACTTTTAAACAATCTTGCATAAATCACTATGACACCACAGACCTAAGTCTGACACAGCCATTGATACATGTAGAAACTGGACATGCTTCACAGACTGTAACTGGAGAAATTTCCCTGGATTGAGAGGGACCAGAACTTACTGCCCCGAGTGCTAACGCCGAGGCTGACCTTAGCCAAACTGACTCCTTAATCATAGCAAACGCACCCCCCACGCCTGATCTCGAAAAATGTGGGACCAAAAAGAAGAGGAAGGCTTCAAAACCACCCTGCCCCAAACCCAAAAGAAGACAGCCTCCACGTTTGAATTCTCAAAGTGCAACTCCAAACAAATGGCTCGAGGGAAATTCTACCACCAATGATCCTGCCCTAGATCCAATTCCAAACACCAATCGATGCAGTGATCCTACCGACCCAATCATCGTAGTAGAGAAGGTCATAGAATGTAACACCGTGGAAATAAAGTCAACACAAACAGGCTTTGCAGACTTCACACTTGGGGACACTGCAATTGGCATTATTGTTGACACAGTGTGTAATCGTATTAAAGGGGTTGTGGACTTAAGCTTTGATAGGTTGTGGAAACGTTTAAATCGTCTAGAAAGCCTAATCCTAAAACCTATACTGCCAAATAAGGAAAATAAAGATCCTCCCAACCCTGCAAAAACTCAGAAAATCCCTGTGTCAGGAACAGTATCGTCCTCCCTCGTACCTTCTGCCCCCCAAAATATAAAATCAATATCATCAGGAGCACCATTGCCCTCCCTCCCACCGCCAGTCCCCCAAATTGTAAAATCAACGTCATCCACTCCTAACTGTAGCAAATCCACATGCCCCGGTACATCATGCGTTGCTAACTCAAACGCTGCTTATAGCAGCGCGGTAGTTAACACCAGCACAGTTGTGGCTGTGGACAAGGGGCTTGATGAACCTAATAAGGATATCCTGAACTTGCCACCTCCATCTTGCCCATAGGTTTTAGTCCTTGCAGGGGTCCCCCCCGTAGAGAAAAACAAATCGGAGTCTTGGGTACAACTAAGAAATAAATGTATGGATTAGATAGCTAAACATAAGAGGTTCAGAAGGCCCGATATGCGGGAAATCCTAATGGTCCGTAGGGTGGGTTGGTTGGGACCTGCGACAAAAACCATCAAAGGGGACTGTATTGTTATTAAATTTTCACACCCGAGAACTGTTGGGTCTATACTCGCTGTCAAGGAAACTAATAATCTTTCCCCAACTAATATCTGTGCTCTACCCCTTGGATTTTTCTATAAACGCCCCCTGACACAACATCCTGCCCCTAGCTTTCCCCTGCATGCAAATCAATATCTGGCTATTTCTGACCTAGACACCCTCGACTGACCATCTGACACAGTCGCTTCCAACAGTCCGACGGTGCACGGGAAGGTGGGTGTTCCTGTCAACTCTATGGTGTTTAACTCCCGCCAAGTTGACAACCCTGAATCCACACTAAAGGTCCTAAACTGGAATGTGGCAGGCCTAGCGTCAAAGTTGAATCTGGCAGAGTGGGTGGATATGGTAAGAGCATTCGATGACCTCATGCTCCAAGAGACCTGACCCTCTAAAGAACTATACCTTGAGGGATACAAATGTTTTAATATCATCCCCGCCAGTCCTACCCATGGCAGACCTATAGGGGGTCTATCAACATGGATTAGAATTACCTCAGGGGGTAGAACAAAATTAATTCCCACTGGGAGCACTAACTATCAAGTCATAATCTACACACAGGGCGCTTCTATTTGTTTTATTAACTTTTATAACAATGATTTTTTAACAACTCCAAAGGCTAATTTTGTAGAACTCTTTAATTTCATTCTGGATCAAGATAATTTACTAGGGAAGTATAATTTGGCGGGGATTTGTTTGGGGGGTGATTTTAATGCAAAGATAGGAAAAGGCGTAAGTGGGCACTCTATTGATTCAAACACACACGGCCCATGTAAAAAGGGATATGAGTTAATAGAGCACCTAATGAACTCAAGCCTCCTAAACGTGATGGATATCTCCTTAATCAATACTAACGGCAATCCAATGCCCACCTATAGAGGATTGGGACGAGCTTCAGTTATCGATTATGTCTTTCTATCTCCCTCGTTACAAGATCATCTCCTCGGGGCAGAGGTAAAGGCATCCACATTTCGAGACCACAACCCCATAATCGTCCTGTTAAAGGTTGCACGACGCGCCAATTTCAAGAACGAATTGGGCGCTAGTAATCTACATCTCTCTACTGACACCCTAAGAGTCAAATGGAGAGGTCTAGACTATAAGGAGATTTTTGCAAAAATGGTAATAGCATATCCCACCCTATAGGAGACATGTCTGGTTTTGTCAGACCCTAACCCTGAGGCCGTCACCTCGTTTAACAAATTATGTGCAGGTATAAAAAATGTGATCTCCAAACCAGTGGGCAGACGTAATCCTGACCTTAAATGGTTTGATAACATCTGTTCCAGAGCTAATAGGGAACTGAGATTGGCTTTGTCGGCACACCCTAGAGATCCCACCCTTATCCGCGCATTAAGGTCCAACTACAAAAGGGAACTAAGAATCAGGCGCGACACAGTCCTGAAATAACACTGGTCCAACTTAGCTTGTGCCGCCAATACTAAAAGTACAACTGTCTTTTGGCCTGCAACCAAATCCCTAAGAGCTCTTGCGAACCCGTCTACTCCTCTCTACTGTAACATCTCCAGCGAAGCATGGGTCGCCCACTTTTCTAAGATATATGCACCCCCATTATACTGTGACAATTCCCTGTCCAATATGTGTCCCACCAAAATTACAATAACCATAGGTGAGGTTGAAGAGGCAATATCCCAGAGCGCGGGCAATAAAGCCCCAGGCCCGGACGGCCTACCTATAGACCTCATAAAATCAGAACTGGAATTTTGGGCCCCGCTGCTATTAAATGTTTTTAATAATCTAACCACAACTGATATCCCTAGTACATGGTCAACCTCTGTTATTATACCAATTTTTAAAAAAGGTTCAAGATCTGACCCTAGCTGCTATAGGCCCATCTCATTAATCGATAACACCCTTAAAATATTGGGCAGAGTTTTATTTAATAAAATCAGGGCATGGGCAGAGGAAAAACACATTTTAAACAAATGCCAGTTGGGATTCCGGAGTCACCTTGGTACAGTGGAACAGTGCCTGAATCTTAATTTAATAATAGGAAAATATACTATAGCCCGACACAGTCCACTGTACCTGGCCTTTATGGACCTCTCGTCCGCCTTTGATTTTGTCAATAGATCAAGGCTCTGGCAACGTCTCCTGGACTATGGCCTGGATAATAACCTGGTACACTTTCTGGCCTACCTCCATAGAGACTTAAAAGCAAGAGCAAGGATTAGTATGGATGGAGCGGTGTCAGGTGACATAACGGTTGGTAGAGGTGTCAGACAAGGGTGCGTCCTTGCCCCTCTTTTATTCATTTTATACATTAACGAACTCCATAATGTTTTATCTAACCTAACCCCGGATGTCCCTATAATAAATGGCACTAAACTCCCCGCCCTACTCTACGCAGACGATGCGGTTTTAATGGGTCGCACACCGAATGCCCTGAGGATTTTAGTGAGGGGATTGGCGGATTTTATGTATAGTCTTGACCTTTGTACTAATTTTAAAAAATCGTTTTTAATGTGTTGTGGCCCTAAAAAACGTCATATTAATAGGATTACTCTGGACCAGAAATCGCTGCGATGCACTCGCACTTTCCCCTACCTGGGCTTACAATTCTCAGATAACGGCTCTTGGACCCCACACCTGGCCTACGGTCGGTACAAGTTTACAAAAGCGATAAATTCAGTACTGACCCTCCCTAAGCCTAAAAGAATTGAGGTGGTACTGTCTTTATTAAAAATCTATAGAACACAGGGGTATATTATCAAGGGGTTTTATCTCCGCTTTTTTGGCTTTAAAAGCCAAGAAAGCGGAGATAAAATTATCTCCCTATTACCAAGCTGTCGCTAACACCAGTTAGCGACAGCTAATAGGAGATAGCGACCATCATGGGCCCCACTTTGCATGTCAGTGATATTTATCACTAATGACATGCAAAGTGGGCGTGCCAAGATGTTAGCGACTGGAAACAGTCGCTAACATCGCTATCTCCTATTACCAACTTTTGGAGATATTCGCGCTAAGCGCGAATATCTCCAAAAGCTAACACCTGCCCTGAGCAGTTCTTAGCCATGTTATCCAATGGGAGGTGGATAACATGGCTAAGAGCTTTGCTCGATAATGCATGAATATCGCTGACTTTTCAGCGATATTCATGCATTGCGGCCGTTTTTTATCGCATTTGCGATAAACCATGCTAATAGCAAGGTTTATCTGCGATAAAAATCGCCGGTTTGCGGCGATAATTTTTGTCTCTAAACAAGTTAGAGACAAAAACTATCGCTAGTTGTTGGTAATATACCCCACAATGTGTCCCAATTATGACATATGGGGCCGAAATCTGGGAATATTCAAATTTAAAAAATGCACAGGGTAAGGAAAACAGATTTTGCAGAAGGCTATTGGGTTTACCAATTTCATCATCTACTTATATAAGCCACACTGAATTGAAATTGTCTTACTTGGAGGATTACATAAAGGCTCGCCCTGTGTTGTTCTGGATTAAGGTCTGGAAAAACCCCGAAGCTTCCTTGACAAGAGAAATCTTGGCTGACTGTCTAAAATGTGATAAGGGTATTAAAATCCCATGGATGGCCCAAGTACGGGCGAGCCTGGCAGCAGTCAATCTTGAGAATATATTTGTTAGTCCAAATGAATTAGATGGGACTAATGGGAAGAATATCCGTAACATTCTTTATAAACATTATGGGGAGACCAGACATAATGCAGAACTGGCCAAAACAACTGTGAAGCAGTATATTCAAATAGTAGGTGAATAAAATCCCCTTCGCCTTCACCATCTGGTTACCTTCTTAAAGAGATCACTTATTGGGAGCGTAGTCTTCTGTCTCGTCTTAGAGCAGGATCCATAAAGTTTTTATTGTGTTTCCCCATGGGCTACCATCCTAATATCGAGAATTTGGTTTGCCCATGTCAGAATCCAGGTAAACAAACACTAATGCATTTTTTGTTCTTCTGCTCTTATTTTCAAAGATATTGTACGTTCCTCCTGACACCATTTTTTAGAGCTAAATGCATAAAGGATTTTAACGTGGCATATAAGACTGTGCTTCACCTTAATGATGATGAATTAATATACCGTGTCTGCACTTTTTTAAAAATGGCTACCCGATCCCGTTCCTCTATGAATTAATATTCATTCAACTAGACCAACGTGATTAATAAGTATTTGGAAGAGGCATATTTGCACTTTGCACTTTGCACATCCACATTTTAATTTACGTTGCTATTTGTAAATATATGAATCAAAATAATTCGAGAACTAATGCCTATTTGGCCAAAATGTTTTATTGGTATCCAAAGATGCTATTTATTTTTTACTTGCATATACTGAGTTGTAGAATTCTGTCTACCTTTAACGATCATCGGTTGACATTGTACTTTGCACTTTATTAAGATGGTCTACCAACCAGGATTTATGCTCTATGCACTTTATAAAACCGGCACCTTAAATAATGCTGCTAAATGACCTAGCAAGCTCTTGCCCTAATTGATGCACGAAATATGTGTTCTGCGTATATATTGTGTCACTTTAAAGGGCAATTCTAGCATATGCACTTTATTCTTTGATAATGCCAAAGAAAAAGACATGAATTGGAGGATCCGGATAATAATGACACTTTGCACTTTTTTGCGGCTACCGTTTTAATAAGGAAACATTCAGCAATACTACCCCATGTTAATGTGATTTTTTATCTTGACCATGTATGTAACTATGTGTGTACTTTTATGGATAATGTAATATCCGAATAAAGTTTATTGACTTGACTTGACTTGAGTCTGAAGGCACCTGGTTCTTTCATGGGTACTACCCCTAGTGGTGAAACGACAAAGTTCTCAAGTGGAGGAAGCAAAAAAGGACCCCCTACTCTGCCCAACGCTCTCTCCTTTTTGACTTTCGTTCTAACCACCTCTGGCTGTTCTTTAGCAGATTTGAGGTTGTCTGAGTCCTTGCTCCCTAGCGGACCTGAAAAAGGGATCTTAAAACCTTCATGAAAACCAAACAACAGCAAGCGGCTGTCTGCCTCTAACGGTTAGCATCTGAGCAAGGGAGTGATGTTGTCTAGAATAACTGGGGACACACCTATGAGAGCTTGCGGTTGAGAAAAGGGGGGAGTGAGGAGGGAATGGAGAAAGGGAACTCACCCTACTGCCCAGGTGCTGCACCGTGGCTAATTGGCAAAAGGAGGGCAGGGGATTGAGCTCTGAAGGCATGCTGCACGTCTCAACTTTGCTGCCCCCCTCTTCCTGCTGGCTGCGGGTTTTGCTTAGAGAGGCAAGAGGTTGCGGGGTGGGGTCTCCCAAAGGAGTTACACGCATGAAAGAATTTGCAAGTCTTGCCCCATGAGCAAGACCCGTTGTTGAAAAGACGGCATGCCCCCGGGGGGATCGCTTGAAGCCCCCCCTATGTCCACCTCCTCTGCGGCTGCCACGAAAGGCATGCTTGCCCCTGCCCCGAAACTGAAAAGACCCCCCCGCTGCAGCCTGCCCACCAGGGAGACTACCTTGTGCACTAGCAGAAACCTGACCACGCGCCCCCATATGTTCCATTGAACGCTGCACTTCCTTCTGATCCCAGTTCATCTCTGGGCACTGTGAAATTTTTCTTCCAAATTCCCTGTCATAATTGATCCAACCATTGCCTCCCCATTTCAAAGCCTCATTGTGAATAATCCTGGAGTATTAGACCAGGCCAGGGCCCTGCTCTGGAAATTTCTCCATAGTGACTGACGCTAATATGGAGAAGGCTTCTAACCAATTTGCAATGGTCTTCTCAGGCCAAGGCTGGTACTTAACCTTTTTGTCGTCTTCCTTCGCCCCTATCTTCCTAGCGTCCAAGCCCTCCTCTCCCAACATAAGAAGCGTTAAAATATTCAAGAACTCCCTTTTCCATATCCCCTCCTTTGCGGCCTGTGGCACTTGCCAGGCCAGGGAGCAACGACCGGAAAGGAGCGGATCGATGGAGACAGCAGGTACAGGGGATGGCAGGGAGATGGGCAAGGGGCTCACCGCAGGAGCGGCCCCTGCAATACTGACTGGAGTAGCCGAAGGCGTGCTGGGAACCAGGGGAGGAGCAACTGAGGTGGGAGCGACCGTGGGCGGCACTGTGCTCTGCGCCCCCTCCCTGACACCACAGGTGGGATCAAAATCTGTGAAGCTCCACCCGGAATGATAGGCTGACTAGAGGACCAAACAATAGATGCTGCCGGGGCAGGACTCACATTACCACCGCTATTCTTACCACCTAGAGGTGGCCCTGCCGCTGTAGACCCTGCAAGAAAACGTCCTATGAAATTGTTCAAAGTATCCGAGATTTTAGCAAGATCGTCTCTGGTTGCGAAATTACCTTGGGCACCCTGGCTGTCCCCTGAGAGGACCGGAGTTGGCAGTGGGACAATAGACACCTGCGAAGGGACCTCCCGGGGAGTCGGTACAGTTTTGCTTCGCGGTGTCGGTTCCTGCGGGAAATCCCTAGCAGTTGGCTTTCGGATCCGCTTGGGCCTGGAAGGGGCGGCATCGGCGCTGTTCTGTGGTTCAGTAGGTGGCGATTCACCCATGTATCCAGAATCCTCTGGTTCGGGGGCATGCATCACGCTCTGCACCCACGCAAGGCCTTTAAGCTTTGCCATTTCCAAAAAGTCTGCCCACTGAGCGTCCTGGGAGGTACCCGGCAATGAGTCCTCCACTTGGGTAGTCTCCGGAAAAAGGGGGGGTGAACTTTGGCTGTCCATTCTCACTGCAGCTCGTCCTCACGGGATCTGGGGATAAAAAGTAGCATCAGCCACAAGCAAATAAAATGACAGTATACATCTGTCCTTCCAGCGCTACCGAGGAGATCGTGTCCCAGCCCCTTACATAACCACTGATAGAGAAAGGGCCTGATCGGAGATTGCGTTCGATGCGGTAGAGACTCTGCGTGCGAGGGTGAAAGTGGGCTAGGAGGGAAAGATAAACGTTAGGTGGTTTCCTTGGACGTGACGATCTTACTGACATACACTCTGCCGGCTCCCTCCTCCCTTTAGCGTGCCAACCACCCCCCCCTCTTAGTCCCCCTCAAGACAGGGTCACAGCCAACTACTTGCTTCTGATAACTTCAAATCTTTGCTGAAGGAACAATGATGCTCGCCAATGAAGCTGGTCCGTTGCACCGACTGTTTTGTTTTGACTCCTGTAATATAAAACACAATTGTCATAAATTTCTTTACATCCTTTCCGCTGCTTCCTTTCTCTGCGTTGTTCCTTCTCCTTTGCTTTTGGCATCGTCAATCCCCGGCCCATTCTTCCTCCGGGCAGTCTATGCATTAATGTACACAAGATACTCTATTCCTGAAAGTAGACACATGTTAGCCCAGCATATCCAATATTTATTCCTTTTATGCATGTAAACCTTGTCCCCCAATAACCTGGAGCAACACCGAAAGAGAGACCCATTCCCCCAATGCCAAAGATATCTCCCAACAAATACCCTGCGGGCGAAAGCGCTAGACCCAACCAACGTACACAATGCTTTCCAAGCGCTAGGGAAGCTCATATGAAAACTCCAAAACAACTATGCAGGGCTCCAAAGGTGGCACGAGGTGGAGAGAACTGACTCGCACTACTACCAGCCCCAGGTGAAGAGCGGCAGATGCCGTGCCCTCTCGTACTGCTCCAGGCAACTCTGACTGCTGGCGCATAAACACCCCATGCACCCGCATCCAGCCCCGCCCGACTGAACCAGACACATAATAATGAGAAAAGGCCTTCGGTTACACGAGGCAAGGCCCCGGAAAAAGGCACGCGGGGTGGGCTGCCACTCCCGGAGCGCCAGTGGAACCAGGCCCTAGCCTTCCTCCCATCTGCGGCCTCCAAACGAGCCGCATAACCCCACCGTCCCACAGAGATCGTGTGGAGCGGGCGAAAGTGAGGCAAGGCGAAACCGCGGGTCACCCGAGAGGTCCCGTAAAATTACAAAAACCCCTCCGCGCGGGGAAGCGGGGGGGGGCCTGGCATGGGCGAGCGGAACGTTCCAGGAGCAACTGCAGACTCGCTCGACCGGTCCGAACTGAGTCGAGTGCCCGCCTAGCCAAATTCCTGTTCTGGCGTAGACTCCGTGTCGAGGACGAAGAGTCTCCGGCCCGAAAACAGCGAGGATGATATCCCGCGCTTGGGATGCTGTCCGAGCCGCGCAGCCCTCCAAAACACAGACCGTAAACTCGCCACTAACAACAGCATTGACAGAATAATAATATATTTAAATGCAAGGATCTGCCAAAAACCATCACATAAGGGAGTGAAAAAGACATGGAAGCCAAAATGGCCGCACTCAGGCGCCCCTGCCCTCGCATGCAGTATCCTAAAGCCGCACTGAAGCCAAGATGGCCGCCCCCTGGCGCCCTTGCCCCCGTGGGCAGAAACCAAAGGCTGTACGATCGACAAGATGGCCTCTCCCTGGCGCCATTACTCGCGTTTGCCAACAGATTCCGCTACCATAACACAAGGCAGAATCCACCAAAACGGTGCAATACCCCTATCACGATCTCGGGCTCCGGAAATCGTGACATAGCCAGAGAGAACATGCAGCCCTCTCTCCCCCGCGTGGGTGAGGGGGTCTCCGCGTTCAACCAAGTTCACCGCTGACTAGCTAATGTCAGCCAAACCAACGCGCTTAAATCCACACTCGGGCCGTCCTACCGAGCGACCTCGGCCCAATTGCGGGGGGCCTGCAGTGGTCACAGGCGAAGTGCACAGTGCCAAAACAGGCATATTCTAACATGAAGTCAATCTTCAAAGTCTTAATCGAAATTAGGCAACATACACCCTGACTTACAAAACAAGCAGCGCTGCCCCACTCGGCGGTGGAGGGAATCCCGCTCCGGTTGGTTCCGGCGAGGCAGGGAAAAAAATCTCCCGCCGGACCAATGGCACAAGCCGCTGAACAAGACGAAATAAAAGTGAGCCAGTGCCCATGCTAAGCAACACCATGGCCAACAGTCGACGGAGAGCCACCACGCCGTGCCCAGAAAGCCACCCCCAACTCGCCCAAATCACACACAAAGTCAAAGAAATGATAAAAAATCATACAATGATAGCATGCCCCAGCTTCAGCGGCCCGCTACTATGCAGGCCGCCAGGTCCTGCTCTACCCCATAGCGGGGGGAGCGGACACGAAGGGGGTAAAGCGCTCACCTTATTTCCAGATATTCCTGGGCACGACCAACATCGAGGGAGAGGAGGACAAAGAGGCCGCCTAGAGGGAGGGGGAAGCCTTAAGTACTCTGCCCCCCCCCACCCGACCAGAAGTGACGCGCCTTCAGCTGAGGGGCGGATGAGTCTCAGGGCTGCCATGCTTGCCATCTTGTGTCACTAAGGGGTCCGCCCTCTTATGAGGGTCCCCTGCGGCGACGAGACGGTCGGCCCGCAGGGTAGCAGGGATAGTGTTTTGCGTCGCTGGGCCTCCACACCCCCCAGGCTAGTGGCCGTCGCTCCGGAGCGGCCTGGGTAGTTTCTTTCAAGAGGGATCGGTGCAGCGACCCACAGCATTCACCGGGCTAGCAGGGCTTGCGGGGAGGGCCACACCCTCAGGGAGACTATTGAGGACCTGGAATCCCCCCCCTCCCAGGGGTTATGGGGTGCAGTGAGACCGGGTATGGTGACCCCCCCTTGACAGATGGTGACTCCGGATGGTGAGGACTTTGGTGCTGGCAACCAGGGTTCGAACCTCGGGCCACGTCAACATCCTGGGATTCGCGGCAATAATTCAGTGGCACAAGCCAATCTCTTGGTCTTGGCCAGTTCAACGAAGGCTGCTAGCTGATGGTCTTGGGAAGTGCCCGGCTGGGTTTCCTCTACTTGGGACGTCAATGTGAAAAGCAAAGGGGATCCCTGGCTTTCCATATTTATCCTGAGTTGTCCGACTCAACCTGGAAGAAAACAGCTGTGAACCACCAAACCCTGACCAGCGACAACAGGCACTCCTAAGATCCTCCTGTTGTCCCTTCTGCGGAGCTCAATCCTGCGCCTGTACTTACTATACTGAATGTGGGCTAACGTGCTTAGATGAATGACGCTCAATGGGTGCTTTGACGAAATCTGTGGATGAGATAAGCAGAGGTTAAGTTAGCTTTCTCCCCACACCATGGTCTTGCACTCCATCCCTTCCTGCTCCCACCTTCCTCATATTGTCCCTTCTGCAACGCTCAACACCGCGTCTGTACTTACCCAGGCAACAAGTGATAAAGTTGTTATTTTGTGGGTGGTGAACTAGGTTGTACCTTACAAGAAGCTCATTAGATCTTGCAGTCCCTTCATTGCACAACATAAGAATTTTCAACATTATTCAAGGAAGCCATTATTAGCAGGAAGGTATTGAGCCAGGCAGTGCCAATGGTTGTGGGTTCTTGCACAACAGTAGTAATGGAATTGCATTTACGATCAACAGGCTATTTGTACCAACATTAGCACCAGTAGCGGCTCACAGGGGTAGCAGTAAAGCTTCCTTTTATTTCGCCCGGGATTGGGGCTGGCAATGTCATCAAACTGTGCAGACAGAAACTGAATAGGCAAAGACATACCTGTGATGGTGCAACGTGCACTCAGCAGTAGAGCTAGCTGAGTTTCAACATAATCCTGGTATACCGTCAGTGAAAAACGTAAGGTTATGGGCTACCCACGAATAGGCACTTTCTGTCAGCTGGGGCATGAGGGTGCCAGTCCCAAGAGGGTGCGGTGGCCTTGTTAGTGCTGATATGGAGGGGATGGATCACTAATACGAACAACAACGAGAGCACTTTTTGCAGTCATAGTTAAGGTTAAATTGATTAAATTGATGGCATGTTACCAGTTGCTTCAGTTAAGTTTCAAGATGCCGAAGATAATCCCCAGGAGCCGACGATGGTCCCACTGCCCCTCCGCCTCAACCGTCACTCGAATATAATCAAAGTGATGTCTTCAACACGGACAAGCATTGTTTTAAGATTAGTGAAGAAACAATGTGTTTCCTTCTCCATCGCGGGTATCTAGCCTTTTCTTTAAAATGTGGTTTTACCTTTACTCTTGTGCTCACCTTGTAAGTTGTAGCCATAGCAGACCTGACATTAAGCACATTTTTCTTGGGAGTTGGCAGCGAACATTCGGACTGCAATGTTGGTGGTTAGCCGGTTGGCAGGCCTTTTAGATGTGTGTTTTTTAGTGCTGGCATGTCCAAGTATGGGTTAAGGCGCCAGAAGTCTGCCCTGGGATACAAGTTCACAGGCATGTGGAACGGCAGAACTGAAAGGGGCTTGGGTTCGACCTCTGGTCACCGGTTAAGATCCTGTTAGGTCTACTTAGCATTTCATCCTTTTGAGGTCGATGAAACAAGTACCATTGAGTGGAGTAACAATAACGTGCAAATTCTCCCATCCTATAGCCTTGGCTGGCAGCCATACAGGTTGAGGGAGTTCTCAACGAGTGTGCTATGGACCAAAATATTGGGGAAACCTCTGGGTTAAGCACAAATGGGTTACAAAGTATTGAAGAACACTTGGCATTCCCAGTATAAAAAAAAAGGGGGGCAGGTATTTATACATATGGTTCCCTCCAGTTCACACTGTCCTGTCTGCTCCCTGGTATACTAGCAGAAGTTTGGGAGGGCAAGGCATCACCTAGGGTGGTGACTGGCTGAATGCGATGGACATACTCCGACAAGTGCTATACACAGATAACTGGGTGAGAGGAAGTAAGGCGGGCTGGATAACTCTTACTTCCACCGGCATTGGCACACCTTGTCAGGAGTGACGTGTCAAAGGTATTGCTCTTCAGCCAGGCAACATTAACATTGAACCAACACCAAACTAATCGTTTTATGTCATCCTGGGCTCATATAAAGGGAGGGCTGGGTGAGGCGGGTACCACGGATACTGGGTCCCTCTTCGAGTTGCAGACTCAGCAAGACGTGCTTACAGGTGGGGCGATGGCAACCCCAAGGCGTTTAAGGGACAGCCAGCTGTAAGTCACCCTGGGAGGGGTGGTGTAAGTGTGCAGGAACTGGTACAGCTGCTGTAGAAGCAGCGGCCAGGGCGGGGGGGGGTGTCTCCCCTCTCATGACTAGGGTCTGACAGCGGGGAGGCAATGATTTGACTTTCCAGGGTAGGAGGGTCCTGCTGCCAGAATTGAATTCCCCCTGGGGTAAGTTATGCATCTATTGGTGGGCATGTGATTTTTATGGTCAGAGATACCTCAATGTAGTGTGGGAGGGGCCCGGCCAGGGGTTGCCATGGTAACCTCCACCAGGAGAGTTAAGAGTGCCAGGGGTAGAGGCCCTGAACGTAGGGTTTTGGTTTTATCAGGCTAAGTCCACAGGGAGTCTTCAAGGTACAGAAGGGTACTATATGCATCAGCACATTAAGGGTGCAAAGCCAAGTATACCCAGGGATGTCTTAGTGTTGTCCCCTGGAAGTGCGACGGCGCCCCGTTAGTCCTACGGGCGGTTGTGGGCCTGAGCCACAGGGGGCTGCCTGGAACACGGCGCCCACCTTTTGGTGGGCGTGAGTAAGTGCGTGGACTGGCGGTCCACTGATGGGAGGGGTTACCCCTCCCAAAATTGGTAACCACCGACTGGCGACGGCCACAGTGTAATTTGGCTCATCAGGCGGCAAAGGGGCTGGCCTGCCCTTGGACTGCCCGTAAGATAACCCACCATATTGGCCTAGTTTTTAAGCAAATCGGAAGACCGAAGGAGTTGGAAGTTGACACCACAGTGCCGGTTTTTGAAGAGTGAGTGCGCTCTGGTCGAAAATGAATACCGCCGCCTACTTTGTGTGTGGTCCGCATAAATAGAATCGTGATGCTATGACAAGCGTCTTTAAAGACAAGCCATTTTTGGATTATTTGAAATACAGCGACGGTGGACCATTATTGACCTTTATGAATTCTGATGATCATTCAGACATCGTTTTCCTCACTAGAGAATTTATTTGATTGGATATATATCGATCCTGGTTATAATCTTTTGGATTAAGTGACAATCCCCGTTCTCCCGTTCCAGTTGTGAGCATTCAGCCCAACTTCTCCATGAAACCAGTGTTCCCCAGGGCCACTTGGTCCTGATGAAGACCCCACTCTAAGGTGTGACATATACCTAGCAGTAAATTGGTTGATCTCTACCTTCACCGACGGCACGCCACATCACAGGAACGCCGTTAGTACCATCTGGTCTTCAACGCATTTTATATATCAGCCATTATCTTGCAAAATACAGACAAAAAACGATTGGAACCTCATGTCGGCCGTTCATTGAGTGTACCTCTATAAACGATAACGTATACTACGTTCATCCCCTCAGACCCAACATTTTTATAAAATCCAACTTTCCAATCAGTCCTGTTTCGATGGACACCGAATGCATGGATTTTTTTGAATCTGAAGTTAGCGATACTCAGTAATGTGACCCTTGACAGATGTCTGTGACAATTGAATCAACGGTCATCAAAGAACCAGTATATCCTTTTAACAGATACTTATTTGACCATCGCTTCACGTGGTAACACTACAAAATTGAAGGTTGTTTTTGTTACATCTTATGGTTATTTGTGACTCCTAAAGAAGGCGTTTTCGCCGAAACGCGCGTCGAGTAATTCTTCTTCAATTGTTCTTGGACACCTTGCAACAATCAATTGTGGTGTCAGTTTTAATTAATCTTGCTATAGTGTATTGTTTGTTATTATGTACAACAAGTGTATATAATACTTTTAATTTTGTATTGTCATATGATTTGTACAATGTTAGTCCTTTTTATATATGAATTTTATTATGGTTATTAAAATTATGTCTGTACTTTACGTATGATTATGTATTTTTTGCACGCCTGTTCCTAGTCATTAGTGGGTTCCATTACTTGTTGTCTATGAATTAGACTGCCTAGGATTTTTGCACACATTTATATACCTAGCAGTATCAACTTGGGGTCGAAACGTCGACAGCTAGTATCACTTACCAGTCGATGCAGCCACCATTATCATATATTAAATAGGAGCATCGTTATCATGGTTTCCTTTTGAATTTGAGTATTAACGACTCACTTATTTGTGCTGGCTCAGAGACTTGAAGCCACGTTTATTGATTGTTAAATAATCATATATGAATATTTATGTCACAATGACCTACCTTTCACATCCTTTTCCAACACAAACACCGTCCCTCACCCTCCCTTTTCCCTGGGGCACTGCAGCAATTATGTTATGAATTTGTCATAAGAAATGTGAAACAAGCACATTTTGAATAAACAACAGTGTGCTGAAATAATTGTTTGTGATTTTTTAAGATTGTGTGCTTTAAGTTTGTTTGTGTACTTGAGATACTTTCCCACTGGGACCCCTTATTCGGTATCATTAGTGCCACAGGAAGGCACATAAGTCAGCGTATTAGGGTCCCCGGTCTAAGGACCAGAGGGTCAGTCGGCGGCATCACTTCCGGCCGTGGCGGGGGAGGACAGGGGTACAAATACTTTGCCCCGCCCACGGTGCAGCCTCTTGCCTGCTGCCCGTCTCGCTGTTTCCCGCCCTACCGCTTACCCTGTGGATGGCCAAAGGGTGGTAGGGGGAGGGGAAGAATCTACCTTATTTTTTTGTGTTGCAGGAGTAGTTATAGGGCAATCCAGAATCTGCAAGGTGCAGAAGGGTACTATATGCAGCCTCACATTAAAGGTGTAAAGCCAAGTATACCCAGGGATGTCTTAGTGTTGTCCCCTGGAAGAGCAACAGTGCCCCATTAGTCCTACGGGCGGTTGTGGGCCTGAGCAACCGGGGGCTGCCTGGAACACTCTGCCCACTTTTTGGGGGGCGTGAGTAAGTGCGTGGACTGGCGGTCCACTGATGGAAGGGGTGGACCCTCCCAAAATTGGTAACTACCGACTGGCGATGGCCACGGTGTAATGTGGCTCATCAGGCGGGCAGGCGGCAAAGGAGCTGGCCTGCCCTTGGATCGCCCGTAAGGTAACCCACCATGTTGGCATATTTGTTATGTAAATAAACCTGCAGCAATTTTCTCCCAATGGAGTATGCGAGGGGCCCAGCCAAGGGTTGCCGTGGTAACCTCCACCAGGAGAGTTAAGAGTGCCAGGTGTAGAGGCCCTGAACGTAGGGTTTTGGTTTTATCAGGCTAAGTACACAGGGAGTCTGCAAGGTACAGAAGGGTACTATATGCAGCAGCACATTAAGGGTGCAAAGCCAAGTATACCCAGGGATGTCTTAGTGTTGTCCCCTGGAAGAGCAACGGTGCCCCGTTAGTCCTACTGGCGGTTGTGGGCCTGAGCAACCGGAACACTCTGCCCACTTTTTGGGGGGCGTGAGTAAGTGCGTGGACTAGCGGTCCACTGATGGAAGGAGTGGACCCTCCCAAAAGTGGTAACTACCGACTGGCGATGGCCACGGTGTAATGTGGCTCATCAGGCGGGCAGGCGGCAAAGGGGCTGGCCTGCCCTTAGATCGCCCATAAGATAATCCACTATGTTGGCATATTTGTTATGTAAATAAACCTGCAGCAATTTTCTCTCAATGTAGTATGGGAGGGGCCCAGCCAAGGGTTGTCGTGGTATCCTCAACCAGGAGAGTTAAGAGTGCCAGGTGTAGGGGCCCTGAACGTAGGGTGTTGGTTTTATCAGGCTAAGTCCACTGGGAGTCTGCAAGGTACAGAAGGGTACTATAGGCAGCAGCACATTAAGGGTGCAAAGCCAAGTATACCCAG
This sequence comes from Lissotriton helveticus, assembly GCF_964261635.1. NCBI lineage: Eukaryota > Metazoa > Chordata > Amphibia > Caudata > Salamandridae > Lissotriton > Lissotriton helveticus. The sequence goes on from NC_136065.1 coordinate 1,916,880,486, forward strand.
GGATGCCTTAGTGTTGTCCCCTGGAAGAGCAACGGCGCCCCGTTAGTCCTACGGGCGGTTGTGGGCCTGAGCAACCGGGGGCTGCCTGGAACGCGCCGCCCACCTTTTAGGGGGGCGTGAGTAAGTGCATGGACTGGCGGTCCACTGATTGGAGGGGTGGCCCTTCCCAAAATTGGTAACCACCGACTGGCGTCGGCCACGGTGTAATTTGGCTCATCAGGCGGCAAAGGGGCTGGCCTGCCCTTGGACTGCCCGTAAGATAACCCACCATGTTGGCATAGTTGTTATGCAAATAAACCTGCTGCAATTTTCTCCACTAACAAAGGTGTTGTGTGGTTTATTTATGTATTTTGCTCTACGAAAACTGAGAAGGTGTCTTGTGGTTTATTTATGTATTTTGCTGTATGAGAACTGAGAAGTGTTGCAGATATTGGCACTAGGTTACATACTTCCAGCATCGCCAAATTTTCAACGTCTATGCGGGACCAGCTGTGCCAATCTAGTAAGCATGGGCGTAAAATCCGTTCCGTTCGCGGAATTTGCGGATTTTCTGCAATTTCGCGGTCCACGAATCTCGCGAAATTGCAGACAAATCCGCGAAATCGCGTTCGGGACGGATTTTCAAAAACTGAAGTACATGAAGCACTTACAGGGTTACAGCAGGTGCCCAAGTTGAAGCTAATTTCTTTGTAACCATTTACAAAATGGTTACAAAGAAATTAACTTCAACTTGGGCACCTGCTGTAACCCTGTAAGTGCTTCCTGAGCGGCGCCTCCAGAGTTGTTGCCTACTTGCAACTATTCTCTGACCCTGCTCTGACCCTCGAAGCAGTGTCAGAAAATAGTTACAAGTATGGCACAATGCTCCAGGCTGTCACAAAAATTAAACCACAACAGGAAGCACTTACAGATAAGGAAACAGGTGCCGGACTTGAAGCTCAAATTCAGTAACACATTAACCAGCCCCCGGTTGAGGCTGGGCAGGTGTGCTTTCTCCCCATAATCTACAGTGGTGAACCAGAGGGTGCTGTGATGAACCAGAGGGTGGCAGTGGTGAACCAGAGGGTGGCAGGGGTGAACCAGAGGGTGGCAGTGGTGAACCAGAGAGTGCTGTGATAAACCAGAGGGTGGTAGTGATGAACCAGAGGGTGGCAGTGATGAACCAGAGGGTGACAGTGATGAACCAGAGGGTGGCAGTGGTGAACCAGAGTGTGGCAGTGATGAACCAGAGGGTGGCAGTGGTGAACCAGAGGGTGACAGTGATGAACCAGAGGGTGGCAGTGGTGAACCAGAGGGTGGCAGTGATGAACCAGAGGGTGGCAGTGGTGACCAGAGGGTGGCAGTGATGAACCAGAGGGTGGCAGGGGTGAACCAGAGGGTGGCAGTGGTGAACCAGAGGGTGGCAGTGATGAACCAAAGGGTGGCAGTGATGAACCAGAAGGTGACAGTGGTGAACCAGAGGGTGATAGTGGTGAACCAGAGGGTGCTGTGGTGAACCAGATGGTGTCAGTGGTGAACCAGAGGGTGGCAGTGGTGAACTAAAGGGTGCTGTGATGAACAAGAGGGTGGCAGTGATGAACCAGAGGGTGACAGTGATGAACCAGAGGGTGGCAGTGGTGAATCAGAGTGTGGCAGTGATCAACCAGGGGGTGGCAGTGGTGAACCAGAGGGTGACAGTGATGAACCAGAGGGTGGCAGTGGTGAACCAGAGGGTGGCAGTGATGAACCAGAGGGTGGCAGTGGTGACCAGAGGGTGGCAGTGATGAACCAGAGGGTGGCAGTGGTGAACCAGAGGGTGGCAGTGGTGAACCAGAGGGTGGCAGTGGTGAACCAAAGGGTGGCAGTGATGAACCAGAGGGTGACAGTGGTGAACCAGAGGGTGATAGTGGTGAACCAGAGGGTGCTGTGATGAACCAGATGGTGGCAGGGGTGAACCAGAGGGTGTCAGTGGTGAACCAGAGGGTGGCAGTGGTGAACCAGAGGGTGCTGTGATGAACCAGAGAGTGACAGTGGTGAACCAGAGGGTGGCAGTGATGAAGCAGAGGGTGGCAGTGATGAATCAGAGGGTGGCAGAGGTGAACCAGAGGGTGCTGTGATGAACCAGAGGGTGGCAGTGATGAACCAGAGGGTGGCAGTGGTGAACCAGAGGGTGGCAGTGATGAACCAGAGGGTGACAGTGATGATCCAGAGGGTGGCAGTGGTGAACCAGAGGGTGGCAGTGATGAACTAGAGGGTGGCAGTGATGAACCAGATGGTGGCAGTGGAGAACCAGAGGGTGCTGTGATTAACCAGAGGGTGGCAGTGATGAACCAGAGGGTGGCAGTGGTGAACCAGAGGGTGGCAGTGATGAACCAGAGGGTGGCAGTGATGAACCAGAGGGTGGCAGTGGTGAACCAGAGGGTGCTGTGATGACCCAGAGGATGGCAGTGATCAACCAGAGGGTGGCAGTCATGAACCAGAGGGTGGCAGTGATGAACCAGAGGGTGGCAGTGATGAACCAGAGGGTGGCACTGGTGAACCAGAGGGTGCTGTGATGAACCATAGGGTGGCAGTGATGAACCAGAGGGTGACAGTGATGATCCAGAGGGTGGCAGTGGCAAACCAGAGGGTGGCAGTAATGAACCAGAGGGTGGCAGTGATGAACCAGAGGGTGGCAGTGATGAACCAGAGGGTGGCAGTGATGAACCAGAGGGGGTCAGTGGTGAACCAGAGGGTGGCAGTGATGAACCAGAGGGTGACAGAGATGAACCAGAGGGTGACAGTGGTGAACCAGAGGGTGACAGTGATGAACCACAGGGTGGCAGTGGTGAACCAGAGGGTGGCAGTGATGAACCAGAGGGTGGCAGTGGTGAACCAGAGGGTGGCAGTGATGAACCAGAGGGTGACAGTGATGAACCAGAGGGTGGCAGTGATGAACCAGAGTGTGGCAGTGGTGAACCAGAGGGTGCTGTGATGAACCAGAGGGTGGCAGTGATGAACCGGAGGATGACAGTGATGAACCAGAGGGTGGCAGTGGTGAACCAGAGGGTGCTGTGATGAACCAGAGGGTGGCAGTGATAAACCAGAGGGTGACAGTGATGAACCAGAGGGTGACAGTGGTGAACCAGAGGGTGGCAGTGGTGAACCAGAGGGTGGCAGTGATGAACCAGAGGGTGGCAGTGGTGAACCAGAGGGTGGCAGTGATGAACCAGAGGGTGGCAGTGATGAACCAGAGGGTGGCGCTGCTAAACTGCCCGGAAGGCCTATGGGTGTGATCCACTGCGCTGCTCAGCTGCCCAGGGGTTGTGAGCCCACGCGTTACTGAACTGCCCCGGGGCCCAGTGGGTGTGAGCCCCCGTGCTGCTGAACTGCCCCGGAGCCCTCTCAGTGTGAAAATCATTCGTGCTCAATTGCCTGGGAGCCCTCTGGGTGTGAGCACACATTGTGCTAAGTGTCCCCCTGCCCCCAGTACATATATACCCGGACCGCACAGCACCATTATGCTCTTGCACCATGAAGTCTGGTGCCTGGATGCTCCTGATCCGTGTAGGTGGTACCACCGTCTGGTGCAGTCAAAATGTAAAGTCATAACTTGCTACACAGCACCAATAAACATGTGTCCCCCTGGCACCGGTATGCGCATGTACCAGGCGTGGAGCACCCGCATGCCACTGCACCCTACTGCCCAGCGCCAGCATATGCCTGTACGGGGCAATTTAGTATGAGATGGGACATTGTCCAGCATCAGCAGCTGCATGCGCCTGAACCCACTGAGCAGGATCAGAATGGCTTTGTACCAACGCGCGCAGCAGAGCTATCTTGGACATCTGAAGGATTCTGGGGTCCTGTGCCAAATGTATTTTTGCATCCATGAGTTTCCAGAGCGCCATCCCCATGTAGCTCCTGTGACCAGGGGGCTGCTTTCTCCTCATCTGCTGCTCTGCTCGGTCTCTGACCCTTTATAAACAAGATGCATGTGAACTCGCATAAAAACCTGCCCGTTTGGCCCCATCCACCACACACTAGCAGTATGAAACGTCTTCCCGCCCGTCCCCACTATAATGGCCAGCTCACTCAAGGGACCTCGGTGCCTTTTGGCGCGCTGGCAAAGTTACAGGCCACGTGGTCACATATTTGTGCAACTGGCACAAAAATCCGCGAGTTCGCGGGAAAATTCGCGAACTCGCAGACTTTTTTTGCAATTTCGCACGAATTCGCGGACCGCGAATTCGCAAATTTCCCCCATACTTACATTCTAGATTGTTAACTTTGCATTCAGGAACTTTTAGTCTTATTCAGCTCAGTAAAAAACCTGGACTACAAGTAACAGGACGCAAAGAAAATCCTGGACTGGAGCAGTTAGTCAGGCACAGCTTTTAGAGACTTGGCAGCTATGTTAGTTCATCACCGCAGCACCAAAAAGTTGCATCTGAGTTGCGCATGACTGTCCTTCAACACAACATTTCTCAGGCAAGGAGAACGGGTCACGTGGCAAGTCACTCAATGAGTTCTCAGCCTAACAAACATATCAACAGATACAGTCACACAGCTCCAGCCCACCTCCCAGCACCGGATATATGGGATAGAGACCACTATTGTCTCAGGCACACAGTACCAGCACCTCTCACCCGAACCCCAAACACCCCTTTCACCCTTACCGTCCCGGAGGTGGCTGTGGGAAGGTGAGGCCTCTGCGGAGGGCTTCTTTAAGTGAGTGTGGAAGAAGGGCTCTCTCCAGGAGAGTGCAAGGCTTTAAGTGGGATGAAAAAACTGGGGGGGTCTCTTAAAGGGGCGTGGTCAATGTCATTGAGGGTGTGGCTTAAAAGCACATAAGCTAAAAATCTGTGTTTAGCACAGTGTGCTGCCTGACTTGTATTTTGCTGTTCCTGTCATTGCGCCTAGATATATGATACAAGTCAGATCATACCTACAAGTCACAACTAATGGCTTTGTCAATGGTTGCTAGTTGCACAAGATAAATAAGCAGCAACTATGTGGCTTGTATATAATATTGAAAAAACTTTCACTTAAAGCCCTGGTGACACCACAACAATGTTGCTGCTCCTGAGTTTCAAAAAGAGAAGGGAAATCCAGAGAGAAAATGACTCTCTTTAAAGGATTTCCCTTCCTCTACAACTCTCACCACGCACACATGGATGTCACTGTTGTCACTGCAGTCCGCGAAATAAAATGGACCGCCTGTGCCAGGGCACAGAACAGAGCCTGATAGAGACCCGTTTCGAGGCCCCCTGAAAAAAACTGCAGGTGCTTAGACCCGGCCCACTTAAAGCCCTGTAGGAGAGGGCACCGAGGGAAGTAAACAGAGGCACTAGGCCGGGGTGACATCACAGTCCGTCCTGGAACTGGGTTGTTGCCCAGCAACAAGTGAAAAGAGGGGTGCCGTCTGGAATGTGTGCAACCCCTTTAATCCCCCACGTGCTGCACCAGAGCTTCTCAAACAGAAGCACAACTGCCCCCCTCCCTTGATTCAGCTTAACGTCCCTGTAACCTCAGCCCACACAACACACAGGAGGTTGTTTTCACGATTTGGTGCTGCAGATAAATAATGGTCCTGAAGAGTATGCGAGACCCTCAAAGAACTAGAATGTCCAGAACAGCCTGAAAAACAAGCATTTGCAATGCAATATGACTCACATTTACGCGAGACCTATTGCATTGCAAAACGGAAGTGCGGGTGGGAGGGCAGGGGTGCGAGAAGACACAGACAGCGGGAGTGAGGGGTGTGAGAAGGCACTGAAAACTGGACTGCGGGGAGGTGAAAGAGGGCACAGGCAAAGGAGTGCGGCTGGGTGAGGGGGAGAGAAGGCAAAAAAATAGTGCTCTAAATAACTCATCCTTACAGTGTAACACTCGAAGTAAAGGGGTCAATAGCCATGGGAGGGTACACATGATGACATGGCATAATAAGGCGGGACTAACAGGCCTCATAATCGATCAGAAGACAGAATTTATGAAGGACAAACATAGAAGCCAATGAAAAATATGGGTGGAGAGTGAGGGAAACTCCCATACTCCACTACTGCATGCCTCGCAGGGCGGGCAGCGCATGCACGCAGCCACTAAAGCTCGACCTAAAAAGCAATGCTAAATCAAAATAAAGCAGAAAGTAGGCCTAGGCCCATTTCATTTTTGTAACCCATGACTCTCGTTTAGCAAAAGAGACCAAAAATAAGTCTTGAACCAATCAGGATCCTTCACCCTCTAGAACACCCCTGAGTGAACCTTAAACTTTCAGATTTACCGAGCACTTGAGCCCAAGATAACCATGTATAAAAACCAAAGGTGAGCTTCTCAGGGGAGGAGGGCGGGTCACATGTAAATCTATGAAAGCTTCCAATACTGGAGAACTACAGTTACAGGTAAGTAACTTGTTTTCTTACTCCAGTATTGGAACTTTCATAGATTCACATGCTTGAATCAGAGTAGGTGGCAGTCCGTAGCACATTTTATTCTGTGTCTACATGAACAAATGCAAGAGTGTGCTTTAAATTGTCAATCTGTGGGGAAGAACAGTTTTGCCTGAAAAAACCATAGCCCCCCAACTGAAAAATACTCCATTCTTCACATCTACAATTCTAAACACCATAAAGAATAAACACCTATGTGGGTAACCACCATTTTATAAACCTCTACACAATGAGAAATGCATATAAAATCAAACGTGCACATGCTTACGGTATAAAGGAAGGAGGGATGAAGGATGAGCTCACCGTCATTGGAAAAGGTTCCTCAGCACCGCCTGTCCTACTGCCACATCATTGTTAGCTGCTGCATCCAAACAGTAATGCCTGGTGAAGGGGCGTGTACTCTTCCAGGTAGCAGCCCTGCATATCTGGATAGGTACTCCAGCAAACAATGCAGTGGATGGGGATATTGCTCTCGTTGAGTGATCACGCGCCCGTGCTCCCAGAGGTTTTCCTGCTGCTTGATAGCAATACTGGATTGCACTCGAGATCCATCAAGCAATCCTCGTTTGGAAAGAGGATAGCCCTTTCTGGGCGCACTGAAGGACACAAATAGCTGAGACGATTTGCAAAAAGCTTTTGTTCTTTGCAGATAAAATTTTACACACCGCTGGATATCCAGAGAATGAAGAGCCCTTTCTGCTGCAGTAGTTGTAGAGGGAAGAATGTCTTGAGGATAAGAGGTTCATTCAAATGAAAGTCTGAAGGTACTTTGGGGATAAACTTTGGAGTAGTACGAAGGACTATTCGATCCTCTCTAAACTGCAGAAACGGTTCCTGTATGATCAGGGCCGGAATCGCCCCAACTCTCCTGGCCAATTTCACCGCCAGAAGAAGAGCCACCTTCCAAGAAAGGAACTAAAGGTCCGCCTTATGAATGGGTTCAAAGGGATGTTTCATGAGTTGTGATAATACTATATTAAGCTGCCAGAGAGGTGGCGGAGGCTTAACCTGAGGAAAAGTATGAAAAAATCCTGTCATGAACTGATTTATGATTCTCTCCGACCAAAACAATGGTCCTGAGGACGTCCTCCTGAAGCGAGATATAGCAGCTAGATGGACTTTAATTGACGCATGTGCTAATTTAGATTTTGCTAATAGTAGAATGTAGGAAGGAACTCATGAGACATGGATCTTAGAGGATGAACATTAGAATCCCGGCACCATATACAGAATCTCTTCCATTTCATCCTGTACGTCTTATTCTTACTCTGTGCCCTGGCATTTGAAAGAATATCCCTGCATTTCTAGATGTTGAAATTCACAGTGTTTAGGAGCCATGCTGATAAGCGTAGAGACTAGAGATCTGGATGTAGCACTTGTCCCTGCGACATCATCAGATGAGATGGAATGGGCTAAAGGAGATTAGGTTGTGTCTCCGAAAGAAGGAGGAGCTCTGTGAACCAATGTTGTCTGAGCCACCATCAGGATCAGGTTCATCCTGTATGGCTCAGTCTTGATCTTCATGAGCATTCGTGGTAAGAGGGGAATCGGAGGAAAGGCGTAGGCAAAGACGCCTGACCATGCCATCAAAAATGCATTCCCCCCAGGACCCCGGTTGGTGATGCCAACTTACAAAGAACCAGCATTCCTTGTTCTGAGCTGTCGCATGGAGGTCCACTGTTGGTTTGCCCCATATTAGAAAAATGCTGTCTAGGGTTTCCTGATGGATCCCCCACTCATGGCAGGTTGACTTGAGTTTGCTTAATGTGTCTGCCTTGACATTTTAGTCCGCCGGAAGGTGTTCTGCCTTCAGCGAGATTCCATTCTGCACAGCCCATCTCCAGATGCTCCGGGCCTCCTGTGACAGGGGGAAGGACCTCATGCCGCCCTGCTTGTTGAGATAATGCATTGCTGTTGTGTTGTCTATCCTCATAAGTACAGTTGAGTTCCTTATCCTCTGCAGAAATGCCAGCAATGCTAATCTCACTGCTCTGAGCTCCAGCACATTGATGTGAAGTTACTGGTCTTGACTCTGCCAAAGCCCACTGACCAGGAGGTCTTAAAGGAAGGCTCCCCAACCTTCCAGGGAAGCATCAGTGGTGATCACCTGTGGAGCCAGCATGGTGAGAAAAGAAAGACTGACAGAAATATTTTGACGTCGGGTCCACCAAGACACGGCCTGGGTCATACCTGGCGTGACTGTAATGACATCCTCAAAGGAACCTACTGCTTGAGGCCATTGCTGATCCAGCTTCTCCTGCAATAGACGCATCCTTAACCGGCAGAAGGGGATGAGAGGGATGCATGATGACATTGTCCCCAGGAGTGACTTGTAGAGGAGTACTGAAAGTGACTTTCTTTTTGCAAATGCTTGGGACAGAGAAATTACTCTCTTTTGTCTCTAGAGAGAAGGAAACACCTTTTTTATTGTGGTGTCCAGAATTGCCCCTAAGAAAGTATTGTTCTTGGAGGGGTGTAGAGATGACTTTTCCTTGTTCAGAGTCAGGCCTAAATCGGCAAATAGTCGTGTACATGCCACAGTGGATAACCGAACAGCTGCCTGTGAAGGTGCTTTGATTAACCAATCGTCCAGGTACGGAAACACCTGATGTCTTTGATTACTCAGAAAAGCTGCTACTGGAGCCAGACATTTGGTGAAAATTCTTGGGGCCGACTTGAGGTCAAATGGCAGTACCTTGAACAGGTAATGGCTTCCGGCTACGACAAATCGAAGGTACTTCCTGTGGGTGGGATGGATTGGTATGTGAAAATATGCATCTTGCAAGTCTAAGATGGTCATATGCTCTCCTGGGTTTAGGAGCAACAGAATGTCCTGAAGGAAGACCATGCGGAAGGACTGCTTTTTGAGATAAGTGTTTAGAGAACGGATGCTATTGACGTAAATTCCTGCGAACCAGAAAGAAACAGGAATAAAATCCCTTCCCTCTCTGGGAGTTTGGCACCGGTTCTCTTGCTCTTTTTTGGAGCAGTGTAAGAATCTCCAAACACATGAGATGTATGTGTTTTACTTCTTGCCGTCCTGGTGGAGTATAAGGAAGGATATAGAGAAACACCAATGTATGTCCAGCTCGTATTAGATTGAGGACCCATTGGTCCATGGTTATTTGTAGCCTCTGATGAAGGTGAAAGGAAATTTGCCCTCCTAGGGGAGCATCTGGAAAGGTGGGAATAAAAATAGCCGGAGCCTGAAGCTCGTCATTGACGTTATGAGGTGTCCTTTCCCTGACAACCCGCTCTTCCTCTAGGGACAGATTTAGAATACGCCCCTGACTGTTGCTGTCGTTAAACGTACTGTTGACGGTACGGCTGGGAAGATGTAGCATATGAGGGGTATCTATACTGTTGAAATCCTCCCCTGTGGGGTGGAAGGCCCCTTTCTCCTCCTCTAAAGGGCACTTTCCGATACTGGAGCGTCCCTAGAGCCTTCGCTGTGTCAGTATCTTTTTCGATATCTTGTAGCGCATCGTCGATGTACTTCTCAAATAAAGCCTCCCCATTAAATGGAAGGTCTAGGATCTTATTTTGGACCTCCGGTCTAAATGAAGAACCTCGGAGCCATCCTTGACGGCGTAATACTACTGCACCCCCCACCAATCTGAAAGCCGTAGTTGCGATGTCCATTGCACAATCTATCACTACTGCAGAAGCGCTCTCTCCCTCTTGCAGAATTTTCTTCATTTCTGCTTTGCTCTCTTCTGGAAGCTGATCCATATACGGAGCAAGGTCACACCACATCTGTCTGTCCTATCTACCCAATATGGCAAGGGCATTAGCTGCTCTGACCAACAGAGCTGACATTGACGGATAATGCTTACCGGCGTTATCTAGGCACCTGCCTTCTCTATCAGGAAGTGTGGTAATGGGTGCCGATGAGTTTTTGGATTTTCGCTGAGCTGCCTGGGAAATAACTGAATCTGGTTTGAGATGGTCCACCAAACAGGCTGGAGCATCCTCTGGGGCCTTGTATTTCTTTTCCAACCTGTATAGTACTGGTGTCACTGTCACTGGTGTTTTCATGACTTTGAGTCCTTCCTCCCATACATGACATATACTCGGAATAGCCCTCACTGATTTCCTATAGGGATCCTCAAAATCATATAAGGAACAGTCCGTTTGGGTAGCCAGCATAGGCAGATCCAATCTTTTTGCAGCTCTCTCTAACAAGTTATGAAAACCACCAATATCCTCTGGTGGTGAGTCAACAGGCACCGGAGAAGGAGAAGAAGGCGTGGGAATGAGGTAGTCGTCCCATTCTCTATTTGGATATCTAAGCTCTATTTCCTCCTGATCATAATCCGTAGTACTCGGATCTTGCTGAGCGATTGATGGAGGTGATCTCTGTAAGGGTTCCTCCAGCTCAGCTTGACCCCTCTTTGGAGTAGACAGGATAGAGCGTGGATGAGGAACTACTGATGGTATTTCCTGAGGTACAGGAGTAGGTGGAAATCTCTTCCTGTAGTCAGCCAACATGAACGGTAGGTCTGTTAATAAAGAAGACGGCATGCAAATTACCTCCTCCTGATAATCCTGATGGTATTGTTCTTTAGGAATATAGCCTTGATATTTACTGTATCCTTCTTCAAAATCATCCTCCTGACACTTAACGTGCAGCTGGGACGGGCCACTCGCATAGCCATATGGCGCATTATCTTCTTCCTCAGAATCCTGCTCTTCCAACAGGTGAGATGGCAAAAGAGGTGTAACCTTGCTAGGTGATGTAATTTCAGGGGTAATTCGCCTTGTTCTCATCTTCTCTGTTCTGTCCAGTGTTTTTTCCCTCGTCAACAAGCCCGTCAACGAGATTGCTGACGAGATCGCTGACAACACTGTTGACGAAGCTGCAGCTGTCAGCGGGGATTTGGAAACCATCGGCGATGGTCTAACCGCTGTCTAAGTCATCGTTACCATCGTAGTTATTGTCGTCGTCGACCCTGCCATCGGCGAACCCGTTGTCACTGTCATCGACATCGTCATCGATGATACTAGCATCGATATCATAGTCGACAGTGACAAAACCTTCATCGACGGAGTCCCCAACTCCGCCGTCGATCCTAACTTTTTCTTTGGCAACAGGGGAACTTCAATCTTCGTCGTCGACAACAGAGGTGGTCTCTTCATCGATGACAGATGTGGTTTCTTCGTCGATGGTACAGTCGACGAAGTAGTTTTCGTCTACGTCTTTACTTCAGGAGGCACTGAAGAGGGTTTTTTGAAGGAGTGCCTGACCTGAGGGGGTGTCTTAGGCGGCTCTGAACTTGCCTTTCTAGATTGTTTATCCCCTGAAGCATGTCCATTCCTCTCCTTTGCATGTTTTTGAGGAGATTTTGAGGGGCTGCGCCCGTGAGACACATGAGAGTTATTTTTAAGGGCTTTTTCTGGACGCTCCCCAGATGAATGGGCATGAGGTGATCTCCTCTCATGGGACCTCCTGGATGAGGAAGAAGAGGATGCCTCATCACTGTCCTCCCTAGAAATCACTTCTTTTCTGGCTTTGAGTGTCAGAAGCCATATCAGACGGCGTCCCTCACGATCCCTTAAGGTTTTACTTGAAAAGGTACGATAAACCTTGCAATACTTTGCCTGATGGTCTGGATATAGGCAATAAATATGGTCCTTGTGAGGGTCATCAGTTTAAAGCCTTTTCTTGGCGCAGGTAGCACAGGCTCGAAATATACCTTTTTTCTCCTTTCCTGACATATTTGTGCCTGAGTGATGACAAACCAGTATTGAAGATAGATACTGTAGATGTAAATGTTGAAAAGAAGTCAAGAATTCTGTCCGAATTCACTTATAATAAAAGAAAACTGAGCAGAGCTCAGAGGAGAGTCCCTAGCAGAACGTGCGGTAGAAAATCTGAAGGTCTAACGTTCTCTCAGGGGTGTTCTAGAGGGTGAAGGGTCCTGATTGGTTCAAAGATTATTTTTAGTCTCTTTTACAAAACGAGAGTTATGGTTACAAAACTGAAATTGGCCTAGGCCTACTTTCTGCTTTGTATTGATTTAGCATTGCTATTTTGATGTACCGGGGACTCCCATCTCGATAACGGGGAATGATTCAGACATGTGAATCTAGGAAAGTTCCAATACTGGAGTAAATGATCATTATATCATGTAGGATGCATATCACAGGAGGAATGTGTGGCATCCTGGTCATGCAGCTCGTTGCCAGGTTGCCACATGCATTAGAATGCTCTGTAGAGATTCTGTAGATGTAATGTTTAGAGTATCCAGGCAGTTGATCTTAGACCTGACTATTAGCAACAGCTTGTCCTGTGGATGGGATCCTATATCATAATAAATACTTATTTCACCCAATAATTACCTTTGGACTTCTTTACATTGGCGACGGGACGGGATTTATGAAGAATAGAAGAAAGGAGAAAGGATCTCAACAAGGATATAAGGATATCTCCTTTACCTCATTTTGAAACTTACAAAAGGTACTGTTGTTTTAAATTTTCAACTTTGAATAAATACTTATTTCACCCAATAATTACCTTTGGACTTCTTTACAGAATGATGTTTGAAATTATGATATAGTTCTAAATTAATGAAAATTCTCAACACATAAAATATTTTTAAAAATCAACTACATTTTGGTATACAGTTTATTGATTAATTCAGCTATAAATTGATTGAGCCCTTGGGCCTATTCAATCTGTAAATCTTGGGACTGGCCAGTTGGTTTACTGCCAGCAAGATTTTCATTTCTCACTGGTGCAGTTAAGACAGGCACACACCAAGCATGTGGACTGATATAAATCTTTAATACCTCTTAGATTATTTGTATGAGTGCATCCATTGGTTCGTTTCTTTTTTAATGGACTGTCATTTGGAACCTACAGAGTGGGTCAGTGGAATTCTTAAAAAGAATGTATGGGTTATTTGGAACTCCACATATATTCATTAGGTGACATGGTGCAAGCTGTTCAGAAACAGATATTACAAGCCTCCGATATTTCTTCAATTTCAAAGTTTGAGCATTGCTACTGCAGCATTAAGTCATCATATTTTTCACAAAAAATGTGGGAATTCTGTGTGATATAATGGGTTAGACCTCGTCCTGGGAGTTGAATTATTGGATACAAGAGCAATTTAGGGCACCTTGTCCATGAAGGTCTAGCAAAATAACACAGCTATAAAAACAAAGAAATAAAAACAGACTTCGACAGAAACAGTGTCATACAGACCTCTGATGGTATGATTCGGCAAAGGCTGTTGGAGTCTAAAATCACAGAACATTTTGGAAGATCTTAGCAATGTCAGTTACTGTATTCCACAGGAACAGTGGCTAGTGTATCTAAGCAACCTATAATTCAGGATAAGGTACAAACTTGTTTGTGTACTAGCATACCCAGAAATACTTGCAATGGAAATTCTTTCCTCAACAGTAAGCAAATCAAAAGGTATAAACGCTTGTAAAGATTCTCTGATGCGATGAGATCAGATCACATTCCTGTATCAGTTTTAAAATCTAATCCTAACAGTTGGGGAAAGATCTTAGCGGCAGCTCTTTCGTGATGGAAAGTTTCAATTCTATCAAGGACATGGTGGCGAGGATTATGCTTTTTTTGCTTTGCCAGAATTATAAAATTTAACTAATCATCTTTCACATGAACCTTAAGGAAAGGAAGAAATAACAACAGTGAAAGTCTAGCCAATTGCGGCGCAGGGCACATTACAAAGTCCTTCCTTTCCGTCTACTCTCACTCTTTCTTCCTGCGATGCTAAGCACTTCATCCTTGACAGTTATTCCTGTTTAAAAGATTCACTATCTATGAAAACAAGAGAGGTGTACCTCCACACAATTTGATCAACAACGGGGGGCCCTGATAATTAACAGCATCGTTATCATCAAATACTTAAGGTAAGGTGTCTAGTTCATTAGTTAACATCATTTGATCTTGTAGTGAGGAAAAAGTGCCAGATCTCCAATCTACGGGTGAGATAATCCTCACCTTTGTGTCATTAACAAAATTAAAACTTTCTGTCACGAAAGCTAGGAAATGTTGTATTATATGTCAGGACTAGAAGCGAGGATAATGCTAGTTTAAAGCACTCTCGCCATTTCAATGGCTTGAAGTAAAATTCATTGAAGGTGGATTTGGAGGACCAGTTGGCCTCATTAACAATATCTACCAATCGAGCACCCAACTTGAAGGCTATAGAGGCATTGTGCCCCATGCCGAATGTGCCTCAAAAATGCAAATATCAATACCTGCTTTTTGAACCACCCATCTGACCCAGTGGGCAATGGCATGCGAGGAGTTCACCTTGAACTGCTAGTTTAAAGAAATTAGTAGCTGTCTCTCCCCTGGAGATCTCAGTTCCTCCGTCATAGCCTAATATGCCTGATGCATGTTGCAATGTATAATTTGTGATTGCCGTCAAATGCAGGGTAGAGGATACCATCATAGAGTGTGTCTCTGTCCATCTAGATATGTGAAAGATACCCAGATACTAGAGTGAATACCCTACTTGTAATATCTTGAGTATGAACATCAGAGAGATCAAGCAAAGTAGCATAGCCAGTTTACCTAATAATTTCTTTGTCAAGAAGCATTTATTGCCTTGCCAACAGAAAAAAAGGATTAAGAACCCTATTAACATCCCAGAGGGATGTGTATCTGGGTTCAGGGGAGGCGGATACCTCTAATTAACTTCTGCACCAACAAAAGTTCCCCCACAGGGAGGCTATCTATGTAGTCAAGACCTACTGCGATAGCTGATCGGAAGAAGGTTACTGACTTGTAAGCCATACCTTTAGATGCCACCTCAGAAACAAAATTCAAGACTCTACAACAACTGTCCCTAAGGAATCCAAGTCCCCCTGAATGTGCCAACCCAGCCATTGAGCACAGGATGACTTTCACTGTCTGACCGTGGAGGATAGCCAGGCTTTCATCATGAGAGATTTAGTTTGTTCCGAAAGGCCTGCTACTTGCCATCATTGCCGGTAATCCTCCATGCCATAAATCGTAGGATGCCTTTACCACCAGCTGTGGGGATTCCATAGCAAAAAGAGGGGTAGAGGGATTGGAAAATCCCAAGAAAGTTCAATCAGAACAGGATACTTGAGATGTCCAGGAGAGTGTTGATAGGACCAAGTATGCCTTTTGTCACCTCACTTGCCTGGAGATGCAGGTTATCATTAAGAATGAGGGACATGCATGCCTCTTCTTGATCCAATCCTGGAGGAAGGCATCCACTGCTGCCATTGGGTCATTTCTCTAGCTGAAGAACCTATCAAATTGATGGTCCAACTTGGAGGCAAATAGATCTGCTGTGAAGTGCTTCCACCAGTGAGTCAACTCTTTGAATATCTGGGGGTCCAGTTACCACATGCTTATGTCCTGCAGGTGTCTTGAGTGCCATTCAACTACGTTGTCTGAAGAACCGGGGAGATGTTCAGCCTTGACCCTGCCCTGTGGGCAAGACAGAAGTCACAGATTCCCAGGCCAGGTCTGAGAGGGCCTTTGACTTTGGAACCCCCAGGACACTGATATAGCGCCCTGCCGATACGTTGCCCATCTTCAGCAGCACACAGCATTGGACTTTGCCCAGCATTGAAATGCAAAGGATCTGGCCAGAAGTTCCTGGCAATTTATGTGGAGCTTCTATTCTTAAGAATATCAACTCCTCCTGTGGCTAATTCCCTAAAGTGGATGTCCCAGCCCGTCCTGCTGGTGTCTGACTCGATTATCAGATCTGGATTGGAACCAAAGACGGCAAGACCATTCCAGGACTCCAAGTACGTTTACCAACACTGCATTTTCTTCCTGGCTTCCTGTGAGAGGGTCATCGATTCTGCATGGGTAAGACTCCTCCTGAAGTGGAATGCCTTCAGCCACTGTAGGGCCCGACATTATATAGGCCCCAGGAAGATGTCCTGAATCGATGATGAGAGAAGGCATACCGCTTTAGTGATTTGGAGGGAGGTTGTTGATTTTGCTAGCTTTTTTTGGCAGCATTTGTCTAAAAAATGTCAGTCTCTGGGTAGGCGTTCTAAGAGAGAGACTGCATACTGCATCATGAGGATATTGTTGAGATAGACTAAAATGCATATGCCCATGACCCTCTGGTGCCCTATTGCTGATGTGAGCACCTTGGTGAAACACCAGGGTGCTGATGACAGGAAAAAAAGCAGCATCGTGAACACAAACACTTGTCCTCTCCACTGAAATTGTAAACATCTGTGGTAGGGACCGCAGATCGTAATCAAGAGGTAGGCATCCTTGAAGCCTAGCCATCCCAACCAGTTCCAAGGGCGAAGGATATCTCTGAAGAGGTGGACACCCTCCATCTTGAAGTGGTTAAATTTCAACCACTGGTTGAACTCCTTGTGATTGATGACCGGGCAATGGCCACCATCCATTCCTCCACACGGAACCGGCTGCCAGAGACAACCTTTTGGATGTAGGACTGATGGGGATATGGCCCCTTTCGCTAGAAGCACAAAGACTCCCTGATCTGAGGCAGGTGTTTTGTTCCAGGGAGGCTATGGGATGTGGTTTTTGGGGCTGGAAAGGGCAGCCACATAATTCTATCTGAAAGTTCTTGGTGGTTTGTAGCATCCAGGCGTCTGATGTAAGCGCATCAGTTATGCACAAAGTGCGCCATCTGCACCCAACTCCTACGCGAGGGAAAAGGGTTGGGCTTAATGTTAGTGGTTCCATGGATGTTGTGTCCTTTGGGGCAGCCTCTTGATCCCACATTGACGTGGCCATCCCACGGAGGGGATGAAACCTCTGAATCGAGTTTTGTCTTGCCAGTGACCTCTTCTGAAGCCCTGATCTATGACGGAGGGTGGCAGGGAGGTAGAAGCCCCCCGTCACGGCTGGCCCCAGCGAAAACCTTGGGGTTAAAGATCCATTTAACAGAGGCCTGGGCCTTGTCAAGGGAGTAGAACTTAACGACAAATTTTCCTAGCTCTTTTATAAATGGATTGTCGAACAGGTCTCCTCGTGCCACTGCCCTTGCCTTGGAAGTTGTCTATGTCTATGTAGACCATTTCTAGGTGCCGACTGTTACTACAAAGAGTGTCCTGGCGCTAATGCAGAAAGAGAAATCAGAGGGCAGTAGTAGCGGAAGGCTTAAGCACTATAACAGAGCCAGGTATTACGTTTTTCCCGAAACACAGGTGCAGCCTTGATGCATCTGAGTGTCAACGGAAGTTTGTTCCACAGAGAGGGGCCCAGGAAGGAAAGAAATCTGCACCTGACCTACCTTCCTGGCCCGCAAGACAGCGATTTACAGACAAAGGTTTCTCTGGGGGGTTTAGAACTATAGGCTGCCCAGGAGGTTGAGGAACTGAAAGTTCAGTAAGCTCCACCCTCGCGAGGAGAGGTCTCTGACAGCTTTGTGCAAGGTCTTATCATAGGGAGCCAGGCCAAAGGAGACCGCTCTGTGATGGACGCATCTACTGCATCACAGAAATAATCATCCAGGGGAAGGTATTGTACGTCCTCCTCTTCCAGGAAGGAAACATTATGTACCACCATGGTTAATGTAATAAGAGGCACTGGAGTGACCAGTTATGATATTTAGCCTGGAAGGGCCCAAGAGACGAGCTCGAAGAAGACTATTATTAATCTGTTCTCAATTAAAAAAAATAAGTAGCCTGGGTCAGTGTCTCATGTGCACACCTCAGTGCTTAAGCCAAAAATATTCAATAAATGTACCATTCAGACCCCAGGACAGGGTGCCTGACTACAGGCCAGGCGAGTATCAGCAAGCTCCGCAATCGGCATAGTGCTCCTTTGAAGTCCAACTCAGCTGGCTTGCATCGATCGCAAAGATAGAGAAACGCACATTTGGCTGAGAATGCTCGCAACCCCCTCTGCCGTTCGGAGGACCTGTTTACACCAGTGGCCCCATGGAGCCAAATCACCAGCTGTCACCCACGTATGGAGCGGCAACCACTCCAGCGGAATAGTAAACCTACAGGGAATAAAAGCATACAGAACAATAACACCATCAATATATTAAAGAGTAAAAAAACATGCAGAGAACGGGAAAAACGTAATTGAAGGGATGAGGAGCAGCAAAGAAAGAAGGAGAGCAGATAGAGAGGAAGGGCTGTGTAATGTGCAATGCACTTCCATTGGCTGGACTATCACTGTTGTTTTCTTCCTTTCCCTAAGGTTCACAGGAAAGGAGTTGGTTAAATGTTATAATCTTGGCTGCTGTAAAAATATAAAAGAGGAGAAAGAAAGCGTAATCCCCGCCTCCGGTTCTAAATTGCAAATTGAGGGGCTGACTTAGATGTTGGCTTGACCGCGACGCAGAGGCCTTTTGGGGGGGGTTTCCCGCCCTCCAACCTGTTGGTCCGCCCGCCCTATTTAGATGTTGGCTAGAAATGAGACAGAATACCACTGCAGTCCTGCTGACTCCGCCAGGACTTCGCTCACCGCCCCTAAGGTGGGATGGGGTGCAGCAAGCAGCGGCAGGATTCCAGCCAGGAAGCCCACCCTCCATATTTGGATCTGGGTTGTCGCTAAAGGAATTCTGGCAGGAATCCCTCCTACTTTGAGTCAGTTAGGCCTCCTGCACCCTACATGGCGTGAGCCTGCATTACTTCCTGCTGGTTTTGCCAACAATCTTCTGTTACTAAAAGATATGTAAGAGAGGGGTGAGGGATAGGTTACTGCCACAGGAATAAAAGAAAACACATGGAGGCTTAATGCAGACAGTAATGTACGTAAGAGGAAGTTAGAAAATACAGAAGGCCTTTATGCATACTATTTGTTAAAAGTAAAAAATTATAAACATGACTTACCAGCACCAGCAGAAATGGCTGCCGAGAGGCTGTGGCATCAACTTCACCCTGGCCATGGAGGCCCTCTTCCTCCTCTTGGTTCTCGTCATTTGAAAGATGGAAATATAAGGAACGCACTGACCAGTACTTAGCAGTACTCTCTAATTGAAGAACCTTCACAGGCAAACACATCTGCTGCCTGACTAACCATTCGCTTTCCTCCGTTCACCCACCCTAAAAATAGAATAGTTCCATGGCTTACACATTGTTTCTTACAAATGATACGGCTCCTCCACTCACGTCATACATTTTTGCTATTTGGTCACTCTGAAAGTTAAAGGAAAAAAATCAGAGATGGAGACTGTATAATCAGCAGAGTCACTGACGTCATGGAGGAAAGCTAATACCTCTGATATGAGATATCCCGAACATCAGCCTAAGCATACCTGACTCACCATGAAACAGAATCCAGGCAGTGTAGTTCATTTGATGTCCACTCCCCTCCCAATCATCCAGTCTTATATCCTCACTGTCAGACAGATATGCCCCACTACTACTCTCTGGACCACACACACTCCCCAAAGTGCATACTGAAACCCTACTGTATTACAATGGATAGAGGGAACCAGGTGGGAGACTATCTAGACCTCTCAGTCTCCATTTTAGAAGACCTGGAAGTTGTAGTGCGTTGCAAGTTTGTTTCCACCATAAAATGCAGTAAGTACAGCATGTTAAGGTCAAACGGGGAAGTGCATTTTAGGGATGTGATGTCCACAAAGTTGTTTGAATTCGGGGAACATCATACTTTATGAAGAAGTACAAAGTTCTTTGACTTTGTCGAAGGTTTAGTTTCACATAAACTGACACATTCCATGCAGGACGAGGTCTTGCCCAACACAAGTTGCACGTTAGGCAGGCGGTAATTATGTTCCGCCACCTTCTCTCTCAGCAGTCTTACCCGTAAGTGGCAGCGGCTGAAACAACATACCCACCAGTCAATAGTTGTGTAATCAGCTAACACTGTTTCTCAAAATGCTGCCCTGAGACATGTTGCAGTGGGTAATTGATAGGTACATTGTGACACTGAAAACTACCAGAAATGTCTGCCCTGAGGTGCACCCAGTACCCTGCATGGCTATGGTACATTCCGGTTGCAATGGAGGATCCTATTCACACCTGCACCTTTTAACATTTTTACCAACATTTCAAATTGCCAAACTAATATAATATGCAAAGTTGAGTTGTTTAGAACTATGTAACTTTGCACACCCCTCATGGTGAAAACTTCCCAACTTCATTAAATTGGAAAGATTGACACATTTACAAAACTTTGCTGATGAAAAAAACCCTATTACAGCACTTGGCCTAACAGAAGGAGAGGAGACAAAGAAGTAAATAGGGCAAACAGCTCTCGACAAACTAAGAACAAAAACATGACAGTGTTTGGACTCGTGTGCTCCTACAAATTAGGCACTACAGGCACATAGGTTAGAAAGGTATACTAGGAAACATTTTTGAGGACCCACATTGATCATGTTTGCAGGATAGGGCTGAATCAGGAAGTTCTCCAAAGATTTGTTCCCAATCAATTGAAAGCTTTAACAAAAAAACAAAAAAAACTTTTTGGCGGATGGTTGTCTATTGAGAACTATACCACCTCTTTTAGGTCTAGCCACACATGTGCATTATGGAAAGTCCAGCACTCTGCTTTAGCATCTGCATGCATACTTGTATTTTAGTACATGCAAATTCGGGCCCCATCGTGAGGTGTGACTCCTATACAGCAGTGGAGTAGCAACATCAGGAGGGAGGCAGCGTAGCGCCCCACTAGTGACAGGTCAAATCAAATCAAAGTAAGCTTTATTCGATTTTTCAGGTAAAATCATAAAAGCACTACAAAGACATTTATACATACAACAACATTTAAAATGACGTGTCCATAATCGATACAAAATAGGTGCTTACTTGATCATTAAAAACATTTCATAAAATTCATAATAAAACCATAAAATACAAGCATTTCATTAGTAACAAACAGCAATGTACCACACGAAGATAATTTAATACAAAGATTTTCTGTACATTATTACCATTTTTAAAAAACATGAGACGGCGTGAATGGTATGTTCTCCTTCTAACTGTAACATTTTTTGATATGCTGGTCTACATTTTCGTAACCCCCATCGTTTTAATAACGGCATCAAGAATTGTTTTCTCGGGTTCGTATATAGTTTACAAAAAAACATAATATGAATGTTAGACTGCACCGAGGTGTTATCACAAGAACATATTAGTTTGTTAGAGGAACAATCATTAACATTAGGTAGGGTGACCATGCGAAAAAAGAAGCCCAGACGCATGCGGGTCAATAGCATTCGAAGATATGGGCTCTGTACCAGGACCAGGTAAGTTTGCAAACCCTCAGTTGGTGTAATTTCCTGGTAATTTAATACTGTACGCCTTAATTTTTCGCTATTCCATCTGGCAATTTCTAGATGGGTGGTTATCATTTTTTTCAGAGCTGATCTTGATAGCCCCTCCAGAGTTGTAGGGTTATCAAAATACTCAGGATGGCCTAGATCGGTAAATGTGGATCTCACATAAGATAACCATTTATCATTAGCTGCCCCATCTAGGGCTAGACAGTCTTCAATAAGGTCTCTATTGAAACTGGCTTCGTGTGTAACCCATACTTTATGCCAGAGCAAAATGGGGGACATCTTAATGATATCCTTGAGATATGTAAATCCTACTTCGATGTGTGACGTGTACGTGGAGGTACTTTTGGCCACTCCCAAAAGATAGCAGATAAATTGATTTTCGCAGCTCTGTAGGGAGTGGTCTTTCTCAGTTCCCCATATGCCGGCACCATAGGTAGCCGTAGAAACGCATTTAGCCCGATAGATCTGGATCAGCTCCTTAACAGGCTTACCGCCAGTTTTATCGGAAAAAACACGCAGGGCGCCCATGGTGCGGCTATAAGCCAGCTTCCTAGCGGCTATCGCTGCCTGCCAGCGACACCGTCTGTCAAACAAAACACCTAGATAACAGAATGTATCCGTTGTTGCAATTTTTTGGTTATCTAAGAATATGGTACAAGGAATTCTATTAATCTTCCGGGTACAGGGCATCGGGAATGTTTTCGAGATGTTGACTCTGAGGCCTCTATCCCTCATGTAACACGTGAAATTATTTACCGCCCTTTGTAAACCAACTTTAGTCTGGGACATTATAGCCGCATCATCGGCATATAATAAAATTGGAACCGGTGAGCCCTTAACAGATGGGTAATCATTAGGTAGGGTTGAAAGGTGCTGTCCAATTGAGTTAATATAGTATGTGAAAAGCAGCGGGGCCAGTATACAGCCTTGTCTCACCCCTCTAGTAATCGGGAATTTCTCAGTACATTCCCCCTGTTTACCATACCTAACTCTTGCCCCTGCATCTTTATAGAGCTCTTTAATGAAAGTAATGATGCGGTTGTCAATACCCAATTCACCCAGTGTTGCCCACAAAAAATCATGATCGACACAATCAAACGCGGAGCTAAGATCAATGAAAGTTATAAAAAGAGCTCCGCGTTTGACGTGAGTGTACTTGGAGACAAGGAGGGACAAATTTAGGCACTGTTCAATTGTCCCTATTCCTTTTCTGAACCCGTACTGTAGGTGGGAAACTACATTATGGTCTTCCTCCCAGAGTTGCAATCTCTTTAAAATTATTCTTCCAGCCACCTTCATTAGGCTGTCCAAAAGGGATATCGGCCTATAGCAGGTAGGGTCGTCCCTATT
Organism: Lissotriton helveticus; assembly: GCF_964261635.1. Lineage (NCBI taxonomy): Eukaryota > Metazoa > Chordata > Amphibia > Caudata > Salamandridae > Lissotriton > Lissotriton helveticus. The sequence goes on from NC_136065.1 coordinate 1,916,903,461, forward strand.
ACCTTTTTTACATATAGGGACCACAATGGCGTCAGTCCAGGTATCGATGAACCCACTCTGGTTTCCCTTATTTAAAACATTTGTGAGCAAGGGAGCCCAAAAGTCCGGCTCTGCTTTATAAACATCCACCGGCATACAGTCTGGTCCTGGGGCTTTGCCTGATGCACTTTCCCTGATGGCGTCATGAACTTCCTCGACGGTGAATAATAGATCTATAGGAAATGGGTGGACTGGGGGATGCTCCGTGGCACTATTATGTACTCCCTTTTCTATTGATGGCCGTACCCCTGGTGGTATTGTACTTTCACCGGGGATGGTATGATTATACAATTGTCTAAAGTGGCTTACCCACGTCTCACCCGTTATGGCTAAGTCCATAGTGTTATCGTTATCTCTTGACTGGTATAAAGATGTTACCACCCTCCAGAAAAGAGAACTCTTCTTCTGCCTTGATGCCTCCATTAATGATTCCCATGCCTCCTTTTTCAAAGTCAGCTTTCTTTCTTTAATAGATGATTTATATACTCTCCTAGTCTCGCGTATTAAGACTGGATTTTTAGGTTTTAAAGACAGGGCTCTTTTTAGATCTTTCAGTGCCTTAGTGCACTTGCTGTTGAACCACCCTTGGGGTCTTTTAGTGTTTCCTTTAGGCACTCGAACCAACAGATTTTTAATGTGGTGCTGTATTTTTGAGAAAGCGGCCATTACGTTCTTTGGCGCATTGTGTTCTTCTAGACATGCAGAAACATCAACAGCACATGACGTAAGCACATTTTGGAGGAATACTCGGGGCTCGATCTTTTCCCATTTAACAACATATCCGTTGGTTTTAGTTAAGTTGATCTTATATGGATAGGTGCATACAGTCACTTTCTTGCGGTGGAGCCCTGTAACATTTACACCAATAATCAGTGGGTAGTGGTCACTCGATAGATCTTTCCCAACTTCCCAGGAGGTTATAAATCCCGAGGTAACAGGGGTAATTAAGGCAAAGTCAATTGTCGAATTGCAGCCTCGGCCATTGAAGGTTGGCTCAAATGGGACAGGTGGTGAACAAATCTGGTTGACAAATGAAAAATCAAAGTTAAAAACAATGTCATTAAGAAGGGACCCCATCTTAGTGTGAGAGAAATGTATGGGACCATCCTCCCCGCAATCTGACAGACTGCACAAGTCTGTTTCAGTAAGCGCGCAGATGGTACAGTTAAAATCCCCCACCCACACAATCCTTTTTTCCCCTACAAGTTCTTCAGCCAGTCGAGTAATACAACTCATCATTTTTGCCATAGTGGGCTCCATCTCACTGCTTGACATATTATTATAAAAGTTCACTAATACAATATTATGAGTAAGGCCCCACTTAAATGATAGTATTTGAAAGTGCTGGCTAGAGAAAAATTTGTGTACTTTAACATCCTCAGTAGTTGAGACATAAATACAAAGTCCCCCCTTGTTATGTCCCTGTATAGATGGAATAGCCGGTGAGTGGAAAGTCTGGTATCCTAACAGGTGTGCTTCCTCAAGGAGCCATGTCTCTTGGAAGCAAAGTATGCCGTGATTTTGGATGATGTCTAACCAGGGCTTATAGGTAGTTTTACTTCCAAGACCCGCCACATTCCACGAGAGCAGCGAGTGTAAAACCTTGCTAGGATCATCTCGATTGTGTCCGGGTCTCCCATTTAAATTAAGAGCGCGCGAGGGGGATACGTGTGGTATGTCCACTGTTATCGTGGAGGGAGCAAAGTTATAATCATTTAAGGATAGCTGTGATTGATAAGGAACAGAATTAGGATCCAAAGGAGCTCTCTTTATATTTTCCCCAATTGATAGCGACGCTAGGCCTTCATTCAGGTTTAAGGTCGTTGGGAGTGGCCTTGGGCTATCCTTTGCATTTTCTGTATCAGTTTCATGGTATTTGTCATTTACCCTTTGCTCCTCAAGAATGCTGGCAGGATCAGTTTGACCTATATCATCACTATTATCGTAACCACACGTCAGGTACCTATCAGGCGATATTTCCCTCGAACGTGTTACATTGAGTCATTCGTTCTCATCCAGTCCAGAGAAAGGATGTAATAAATTTGACAAAGGTATGTCCCAATTGTCCCTAGGATTATAAGTATGGAAATTGTCCATAGAATTATTGGTGTAGAAGTTGTTGTTATTAGACAATGGTTGATTTGGGAACATTGGTGAAAAACAAGGGATATTATTCCTGCTGTGAAAGTTACGAGCAACCGGATTCATAATTGAATTCGATCTGTATAGTGCATGTGGTCTATACATCTTAGGAGGATAGGGAGTAGGCATGGGTTGGAAAAAAGGGGAGTCATTTCCGTTGTGATGTCTTTGAGCTGGGTACAATGTTGGATTTAGTCTATATGGACCTTCGAATCTCTGTTTATTTAGGGGAAAATGATTTGTGTTCATCGTTGGTGGATTATTATTATTTGGGGGCTTCATAAGAGCTTCAGGGTAGAAATAGCTCAAGTTATGCGTAGAGATTCCTCCCTAACATCTCCCTGGGAACCAGTCACTGATATATGTGACCAGTCTGTGATCTTTAAAGTTGACGATGATCACATCCCCTTCGATATCCTTAGGTCTAGGTCCCACCCAGTTGCATCGCCTAACTGAAACTATATCTCCGTTTAGGTGCGTTGGAAGTGGTCTGTTTTTCCGCAGCCAGTAAATGACTTTATTTTTGAGGCTGGAATTGTGTTCTGAGTTACCAGCTGGCATGACCGGGACTCCTGTAAGAATGATGACGTAATTTAAGGATTCCGGGGGCAGATCAACAACATTTCTGGTTTTTATTTTGGTAGTTTGAGTAAGCCTGCTTGGGGCTTCGTTTGTGGTGTGGCCTCTTTTTAATATGCCTATATGGGGGTTTACCTTATTTGTGTTATCAGTAACTGTGAGGGATTTAATACCCGCCAATACATTAGTTTTTACTGCGGCGGGCTTTTTGTTTAATGTAGGAATAGCAGTTTGTTGCTTGGGTAGATTGTTAAGAGGCTGTTTAACTACCGGATGCATGTTACTTTGGTCACCAGATTTGTGACAGGCTACTACCTTTTGCTCTTGCAGGATCTGGTCCATTTTCTCTCCTAACCTTTTGACCCTTTCGATAAGTGGAAGAATCAGAGCCTTAATGAGGCAATCAATATCCTTTAATAGCCCTTCATAACTTGGGGCAAGTATCGATTTAGCAGTCAGATGCCCTATAGAGTCCACATTCCCTGCTTCCTTGGTAATCTTGTGCGGGGAGTACATATTACTAATAGGAAGTCTGTTCCACTTTTTAGTTACACCCTTCCTTCTTCTCTTTCTCGGTGGTGAACGAGAGACACTGTTAAATCCCTTAATGGGAGATTTTTTAAGCTTTTTGTCAGGTATAGTAATCGGGTTACAATCAAATCCTAAGGGTGTAAACACAGGGGAAGGTACATTTATGTCATGAAGGGGTGCTACATCATTAGGTAACGGAGTACTTAAGTCAATTAACTGATTTTGGTTTGACTCAGAAGAATTATGGTCAGGGATGACTATAATATCGTCTTGGGCAAGGTAATTATTCTGGAATATAAGCGGAATATCATCTGTGCTAAGTAGCTCAGCATCAGGTTCTTTGTAGATAATTAGATCTGATGCAGTACATGTATCCACCTTCTGGACAGTAAGTGGTCTTTGTTTTAACAGCTCAATAGAGAGACGGCGCCCAGCTCGCTTCTCTGCAAGCGTAATCTCCCTATCGACTTCATTCTTCACTTTAGAAAAGAATTTGTCCAGTGGACCTAGAATAGGAACCCCTACCGTGCCAGATAAGGGATTTGTTACAAGTGAAGACATTTTAGGCGTAAAAATAGGGTTTGAAGGAACAATGTATGGAAAACCTGAGGGTGTAGTCAATAACAAACCCGGTTAAGCATAGTGGGTCATGTAGGACATCACAAATAATAATACGAGTACAAAACGAGTAGTATGGGGCTATAAACAATGTCAAAGTGAAATAACTATACCGCGGGACCACTTTCAAAAAGTAAGGGGGGTGGCCCAGCCCTGCCTCCTCTGGCCTCGGACGGCCACAGACGGTCCCGCCCTTGTCCCGGGCTTCTCCCGGCGCACTCCCGCGCGCTCCCGCGCAGCGGGTACACTGGTGGCTTTTGTTGGCGTGGGAGATAATTGGCGAGGTGGGCGTAGCCGGCAGGGAGAGCAGGCCAGCTGGTGATCCTCAGGCACGCAGGGACTCCTGGTCCACGGAGTCCCTGCCTTGTACTCACAGCCCTGCCGGTCAATGGAAGATAAGCCCCACCTGCAGCAACACTCGCGGTTGAAGCCGCGCTGCGGGACCCGCGAAGCGGGTCCGGCGAGTTGCTACCGTCAGCCCCGGTAGTTGGAACAAAAGAGATATTGCAGCAGCAGCCGGGTAGGTTTTAAACAGAGTCCTTTTCAAAAAGCGTTCCTAGTGACAGGTATATTGTCGGCTCTGCCTTTGCAAAATGTATAGGCAATGTTACATTCTGAAGCCGCAAACAATTCAATTGAAGAGTGCTTTAGATGATGCTGATGCAGTTGCAAAATAGGCCGCTTTACATCTCTGTGAGCCCAGTTCAACCCAGCCGCTGCGCGGTAAGAACGGTGGGGCCCGGTTGAGGGGGTGGGGGTGGGTAGATTAGAAAGACGACAACAAGGGAAAATTAAATAAATAATACATTTTCCCTTGTCGTCGACTGCCGAATCCCTCCAGCCCCCGCACCCCGCCCACCGCTATTTAATTCTACCCCAAAACTTCTTCTGTCACCCCAGTGAACCCACAATTTGCACGTGCCATGCTGGCTTACAATCCTACTGTAAATATAAAATACTGGAGCCCTTTATGAAATTATTTATCAATAGCTACACACAGTGTGGAAATGCTCCCACATTTATTCACTCTTAGATTATGGAAGACCCCATGCTCAATTATAATGTACTTAGAGTGGCGTAAAGATGTAGGACCTCATTTATGAAAAGTGACGCATTACTGCATGAAAACAGCGATGCGTCACTTTTCACTGCGCCCTCCTTGCGACACCAATGATGCGTCATATTTACAGTATGACGCATCATGGCGCAAGGAGTTACAGATACATCAGTATTTCTGACGTATCTGTATGGCGCTAAAGTGGCGCATTGCTGGAGTGTGTCACTCCAGCAATGTGTCCTTTCACATGGGGCAAGCACCATGTGAAAGGGCCTGCGTCAGTCTTACGCCTGCTGTGAGGCAGCCGTAAGAAATTGACGCATTTGTGTCCTAGAAGTGGCGCAGTGAAATCTTATAGATTTCACTGCGTCACTTCTATGACCTTTTCTTGCATCAGATTGCCCTCCCTGCATACATTATACCTGACGTAGGTATAATGTAGCGCAGGGGTTTACAAAGTGACGCATCTACCTAGATGCGTCACTTTGTAAATATGGTGAAACAAGGCACATTTTTTACACTGCTGGTGCGTCACAAAAAGTGACGCATCGGCGGCGTAAAAGTGACACACGGCCTCATAAATGAGGCCCGTAAAGATTTTGGCTTGCAAACTTCAACCAAGGGTGTAATGGAAGGAAAGCAGCAAACTGCAAGTGTGGTAATAATCAGGATATATTGCTTCTGTAATTATTACAACACCCTAGCTTCCAATGTGCAACATGTGTCTGTATTGCTCCAAAGGAAGTGCATTACTTGAGAGTTGCAATAAGTTAGACAGAGAAGTGCTAGAATGGTATCAATAATTTATTTGTGAAGTGTGAACCTGATGCAAGAAATACTGCAAGAAAATGATTACATGTGCATGAACTTGTTTTTAACTTTTTAAGGGTACTGTAATTAGAGTCACTTGAGAAAGAATATTGAACATGCATTCTGGCATGATTTAGTGGCCAGAAGTACAAATCATTTTTGTGGTTGCAAATGCACCAATCCGGAGTTTGCAACCACAAATATGCTTTTAGCAATGTACTAACCCCATTTTAGGACTCAGTAACTTTTTGTCTGACTCCTAAAATGGGGTTAGAAGTGGACAAAGAATTGCTATTTGGAAAAGTGTATTGCATGCGTCCCTTCCAAATAAGGATTCCTATATGTATCAATCATTTAGAATTGAAATAGAAGCCATAAACCACTGAAATTTTACTGAACCCTCAAGTTGGGGTGACTACCTTTTCACAAAAGTCCCCCCTTTTTATGAATGCAAAAAAAAAGCTGGGTCTGGAGTATTGATTGATCCACAGGATCACTACCAGCTTTCAAACAAACACAATTAAATGTTTCTTTTTAATCACAGCCGGGCTTCCTTTTAGGGAAAACAGGCTGCACAAAAACTTTACTTTATTAAAAGACAATCACATATATGGTGGTATGCTGACCCCAGCTGGCCTCCATCCCTGTAATGGCCCTCAATATGGACTGCTTCTCTGTAGTATTAACAAAGCTTGTGGTCAAAGTGCCTAATCCCAGTTCTCCCTGTTCAATATTGTTACCAGGCCGGTCGCTCCCCTCGCCGCACAGCACCACCTGTGTGACGCTGCCCTGAGCCCACTGCTGCCGCTCGCTTAGGTTCGGGCCCCTGCATAGTCTTCACTGTTCTTGTATTCTGCCTATTGCTCCATTGTGTTTGTACTGTACTCGCTCTGTTTTATTTGTATTGTATTTTTACCTTCTGTGACCATTTCCCCCCATTATTGGACCCTTTCTTGCCTACTGTACCCCCACCCGCTCCTCCCTTAGTTTTCCCACCACTGCGTCCCCTACGGCCAGCCCCCCTGTTCACCCATTTGCCGCCCCGCTCCCACCTCCCAGCTGCTCCTCCCTTCCACCTCCACTCATATGGGGCCGTGCGCAGCCCATCCGCGCCCAGCGCCAGAACCCCTGGCCTCCACACCCACCATGACGCCCGACACCGCTACGATGCCAGCACCCTCCACTCACTCAACACCGGACGATCACACACCTGCTTCCTAGCTGCCCCAAAGTGCACCCAAGGACCCTTCTCCTGCCGGAACTGCAGCTTCGCCAGCATCCATTCCACCAAGCCACCCACCAGGAAAGAAAGCAACCACCTCAGATGCATTCTTCTCAACACCCGCTCTGCCCACAAGCACGCCATTGAACTCTGGGACCTACTCGACTCTAGCCCCCCAGACGTCGCCTTCCTAACAGAGACCTGGATGAACCCCTCCTCGGCACCCGACATCGCCATAGCCGTCCCTGATGGCTACTAGATCACCCGCAGGGACCACACCAACGGAGTAGGAGAAGGAATCGCCATCATCCACAGGAACACTCTCAGACTCTCAACCAACATCGACGACACCTCAGCACCACCGAACACCTGCACTTCAAGATCCACATCGATCCCAACACCACCCTCAGAGGAACCCTCATCTACAGACCCCCAGGACCCCGAGCACAGATCAGAGACTCCATCACCGACTTCGTCAGGACACCCGTCCTTGCCTCCACAGACTACATCCTCCTCGGGGACCTGAACTTCCAACTCGAGAACAACAACGACCGCAACTTCACCACCCTGATCGACAACCTTGCCAACCTCGAACTCAGACAACACGTCACAACGCCCACCCACTCCGCCGGTCACACGCTTGACCACATCTTCTTCGCATGCTCCCATGTCTCCTTCAACCACACCACCGAGCTCCACTGGACTGACCATCGCTGCATCCACTTCACCTTCCGGAAACCTACAACGCACCACCGCACCCAACAGATCCCCTTGCCGCTGCTGGAGCATAGTCACCGAAGACCAGCTAACCACCACCCTCACCCGGAGCCCACCCGCCGACCCCACTGACCCTGACACCGCCGCCCGCAACCTCTGACAATGGATCGATTACTTGTCAACACTCTCGCCCTGTTTAAGAAACCCTCCACCAGACACATCAGCAAGAAAGCCAGCTGGTTCACTGAAGACCTCCAGTTCTCCAAGCAAACCTGCCGAAAGTTAGAGAAGAAATGGCACTGTGAACAGACACTGGACAGCTACGCAGCCCACAAGAACGCAACCCGCAGACCACCACCTCATCAGATCCGCCAAAAGGGCCTTCTTCAAAATCCGCCTAGACAACAACGCACACAACAGCAAAGAGCTCTTCAACATCGTGAAGGAACTATCCATCCCAGCGCCAACACCAACGGCATCCCACCTTCGCAAGAACTGTGTGATTCCCTAGCCACCTTCTTCCATCACAAGATCGCTGACATCCACGACAGCTTCAACGTCATGACCGCCCCGACAACCACTGAGACCTCGGTCCCCATGGCCACCATCCGCACCAATCCCCTGCTCGCCTGGACCAACATAAACGATGACGAAACGATCAAAATCATGAACACCATCCACTCCGGATCTCTGTCAGAACAATGCTCACACCACATCTTCAACAAAGCCAGCACCACCATCGCACCCCATCTCCGGAAAGCCATCAACATCTCCCTTGAGACAGCGACCTTCCCGGAGACCTGGAAGCACGCCGAGATCAACGCCTTACTCAAGAAACCCAAGGCTGACCCCAAGGACCTCAAGAACTTCTGGCCCATCTCCCTGCTCCCGTTTCCGGCGGAGGTCATTGAGAAGACCGTCAACAGATAACTGACCCGCTGCCTCGAGGAGAACAGCATCCTGGACCCATCCCAGTCTGGATTCCGCAGCAACCACAGCACCGAAACTGCCCTCATCGCCGCCACCGATGACATCAGGGCCCTGCAAGACAGCGGAGACATCGCGGCTCTCATCCTCCTGGACCTGTCGGCCGCCTTCGACACTGTCTGCCACCGCACCCTACGCCCACGCCTCCACGACGCTGGGATCCATGGCAAGGCTCTAGACTGGACCACCTCCTTCCTCACCGGCAGAACCCAGAGCCTCCGACTCCCCCCCTTCCGCTCCAAAGCCACTGAGATCATCTGCGGCGTACCCCAGGGCTCATCCCTCAGCCCAACATTGTTCAATACCACCTGGCACCACTCGCCCACATCGCCTGACTACAAGACCTCAACATCATCTCTTACGCCGACGACACCCAGCTGATCCTCTCCCTCACCAAGGACCCCCTCACCGCCAAAACCAACCTCCACGAAGGAATGAAAGCCATCACTGAATAATGAAGAACAGCCGACTGAAGCTAAACTCGGACAAGATGGAAGTCCTCATCCTCGGCTCCACCCCCTCAGCCTGGGGGGACTCCTGGTGACCGTCCGCACTGGGAACAGCTCCAAAACCCACCGACCACGCATGCAACCTAAGGTTCATCCTCGACTCCTCTCTCTCCATGACAAAGCAGGTCAACACAGTCTCGTCCTCCTGCTTCAACACCCTCTGCATACTCCGAAAGATCTACAGGTGGATCCCAACCGAAACAAGATGAACGGTCACCCAGGCCCTCGTCAGCTACAGGCTGGACTACGGAAACACCCTCTACGCAGGAGCCCTGGCCAAACTCCTGAAACGCCTCCAGCGCATTCAAAACACCTCTGCTCGCCTGATCCTCAACATCCCTAGCCGCAGCCACATCACACCCATCTGAGAGACCTGCACTGGCTCCCCGTCAACAAGAGGATCACCTTCAAGCGCCCCACCCATGCACACAAGGCACTCCACAACACCGGACCAGCATACCTCAACAGACGACTCAGCTTCTACACCCCTAATCATCAGCTCCGCTCTGTCGACCTCGCCCTCGCCACAGTCCCCCGTATCCGAAGAGCAACCTCCGGCAGCAGATCGTTCTCCCACCTTGCCACAAAAACCTGGAACACCCTCCCCATCCTCCTATGGCAGACCCAGGACCTGCTATCCTTCAGAAGACTCCTCAAGACCCCCCCTCCCCCTCCCAGCACCTTGAGACCCTCACAGGTGGAGAAGTGTGGCTCAATGGTTAGAGCGGCAGACCCTGATGCAGGGGTCTAGCCCGGGACCAGGGTTCAATTCCCCGCCTTGGCGGGTCTTGGGCTCATAAATTCGACGGACCTGATAATTCTCGCCTCGGTGCCTATTCCAATCATGGAGTCCCACTCTGCAACTCTGGGCAATAGCTTGCTTAATCTCCACAACGGCCCCCACAACGCTAAGGATGCCTGGCCTCCACCTTGGGGGTGCCCAGGAGTGGACACCTCACAGGGAAAGCCAGGATGGGTTCCACAGCGGTATTCGTACAAGCGCCTTGAGACCCTTGCGGGTGAGTAGTGCGCTATACAAGTATCAATTTACATTTTTTACATTTACAGGTAAGTAGTGCGCTTTACAAATGTCCTGATTGATTGATTGATGGTGCAAAAACCGTTCGAGGTATGAACTGCACAGACTCTCTCAGACGCCTGGAAGGGAGAGGAAGGGACTATCTGGAGAAGGTTCCCACTGAATGCTCGTGTCTATTGTAGATGTAGGATGAGCTGGTTCCCAGAGAATTTTGTAGGCTCGAATGGTGGGTGACCCCAGTGGGAGATGTTAGTTACGCTGCACTACATGGCTGGAAAGGCCCTTGCTACACATAGATTTTTTCTTATGTTCTTGGCGGATGTAAATATTAAAATGAAGATATAAATAATAAACAAATGCTCTGATTCTGAGTTTGTAGGAATGAAGGTGTTATTTATCACACCTGATAAATAATGATATTCTGGGGTATGTTATTTATCAGGTGCGGTAAATAGCACTTACTATTACATTTTTGTTGAATATCAGGGCAGATTCTGGTACATACATCACCAAACTTCACATGACATGGTAAATACCACACACTTCTCTTTTTGAATTCTGCCATTTGTGACCTGTTGCACCCAGCAATTAATTACCAGATGTGGAAAATACCACCTAACTCTGAATTACGATCTATGTACAAACAGGAGTTTATGCGGGGGTCAGAGCATTCCGACCAACTCCTAATCTGAAATCAACTGTCTCAAACACTGTGAATGGAAAAGTGAATCTTTCAGAACCTGATATTTCAGCTGTTATGCAGGTAGTGCCACTGCAGGAAATGCCCACACCTCAATGCACACTTTGGGGCCGATTACGATATTGTCTGGAAAGCATTCCGACCGAATCGGTTCCGGAATGCTTTCCGAATGACTCGGATCGGGGGAGTCCAGCTGAGCGATTTGGATACATCTGGATGCTTTTGGATACGATTCGGTCGGATTCCTATTGACTTCAATGGGAGCCTGTGTTCCAAACGAGAACACAGGCTCCCATTGAAAAAAGGGGTGGCTGGGGAAAATTGTGCATCCCATTGTACCTGCCACACTGTGCATGGTTGGGAAGAGGGGACCCATGGGTAACCCCACTGGCCCAATTTGGAGGGCCCCGGGAGAAGGGGGGCTTGCTACAGGCCCCCAAAGACAGATACCGACAGCTGTTTCATTCCGGGCAAACAAAATCAGAATCTGTTATCGTAATCATTCACTAGGAAACCGTGCCATGAAGCTATAGAATTCGGCTCCGAAAGGTTCGACCTGTCCGAACGCCTTTCGAAACCGATGCAGACAGCCCTAATGGTTCCGGGCAGCATAATCGGTCTTTAAGAACTGGGTACGATTCGGTCGGAAACAAGGGTTCCGAATCGGATTCAGCCAACTTGAATCTGATTCGGAGCCCTTCTGAACTGGATTGTAAGTGACCCCTTAGTATTTCAGATGATTTAAGGTCAATGCCTGTTGCATCTTTCAAGACACCCTCTAAAATTTCTACTATAAAACTTTTAACATGAGTCCCTCCAGTATTGTCATAAACCTTGGGCCTGGACTGGTTTTCTAACTGTTTTACATCCTCCATCAATACTTCGCTCTGTTGCTCTATCTCTTGATTGCTTTTATGCAGACCAAGTGGCACCTTCACCCATGCTTTCCTCTAGGTCTCTGGTTCTTAAAGCTAAATCATCAAACTTGGTCTCCAAGGAGCGACAGCAATCTTGGATATCCTTCTGATTTATTTCAGACTAGAAGGATTTTTTCTAGGCTCTCTGGTTTAGACTGAGAAGGAAGCTATGCTGGAAGTGGGGAGAGCTGGGTTGGGGATCCACCCTGATTTAATCTGCCTACCTATCAGCACAAGCAACCTCGGTATCAGTGGTAGCTTTGTCCATATGGATTTCTCACGGAGCCTTCCAGTCCCATTGTTTTCCTTCTCAGACTCAATTTGGGGCTCCGCACTGTTATGGGTGAAAGTCTGTTCATGCGATATGGTAGTCACCCTGTTCTCCTTAGCTGTTAGCAAGGTTACCACAGTGAAAGATCCCCCAACACCTTGGAGGTGTCTTATGTCTGCTGTTTATTACTGGAGCACTCCATAGACTCGATTGTGTCATTTGAGACCCCTAGACTCCTTTCCTGCTCCTAAATTCAGAAAAACAGATTTTAAAGAGGTGGGGACTCGCTGGGTACTGCAGGGCCCTACAATAGATTACTGTTTGTTACCTTATGGTTTTTCACTAAATGTTTTTTTTTTTATCATGGCCGACTTTATCTAGGAATTGATGCTTCTTTGGTCTTGTCTTTTTACCTCTGTCAAGCCCAGATCTTAGAGCATAAAGGGGGAAAGAAATGTGCTTTTGGATCCACCATGCTGGAGCTTGAAGGCTCTCAAATCCCCCCAGGGTGACACTCTTACTTCTCTACTTGCACCACTGGCAGGAGATCCATTCTCGACCCCTCCCCCCCACCCAAAGAGTTATAGTGGAGGTTGACTTTGTGCCTGCAATGTCCCCGCTCTGTCATCCAGCCTGTACACTGTGCTTTTATCGCCTCTATTATCCGGCAGATAAACGTCCCACAGAACCAGCATTCTCCACCCCAACTACAACTGGTGCTGGCTCTTCCACCACTCCCCCAGAGGGAGATCCTGGTAAAGCCTCACCTTCCTTGCTGAACGTGTAAGATCGATCTGCTCCAATCGTAGCTCAGCTACGAGGACGTCTGTATCCTGCTTGATACGCAGTATCAGGGTAGCCCCGTATCGCAGCTGACTCAGATCAATGTTCAAAGTAAGTGGGAAACTGGAGGTTATTCTGGTGGGGAAATCCCTAAGCACATCTTTGTGTCACATCACATGGAAAAACAAACTTTGTCTTGGCCTCCCAACGGTTCCTGCTACCCACTGCTAACTGACAATCATGTTCCCTTCCAGGACTCTCCCCCTCTGCTCCCCTCCCCTCCAACCCCACCCCAAAGATCCATGTGAATTTCCTCCCATATCCAGTTAAACAAGCATCTACAATGCAATGGTTTCGCCTTTGGAAAAGTTAGAGCTATTGGCATTGTAAATGACAACATTTGTATTTATGTGTTGGTTTTGAAAACAGATAAATAAATGGCATTGTCATTTACATTGCCATTAGCTTAAGCTCTGCAGTCACTCTGCACTCCCTAGCACTCCCTAGCACTCCGGATTCACTCTGCACTCCCTAGGACTCCCTAGTCACTCTGCACTCCCTAGCACTCCCTAGCACTCTGCAGTCACTCTGCACTCCCTAGCACTCCCTAGTCACTCTGCACTCCCTAGCACTCCCTAGTCACTCTGCACTCCCTAGTCAATCTGCACTCCCTAGCACTCCCTAGTCACTCTGCACTCCCTAGTCACTCTGCACTCCCTAGCACTCAACACTCTGCACTCCCTAGTCACTCTGCACTCCCTAACACTCTGCACTCCCTAACACTCTGCACTCCCTAACACTCCCTAGCACTCTGCACTCCCTAGCACTCCCTAACACTCTGCACTCCCTAGCACTCCCTAGCACTCTGCACTCCCTAGCACTCTGCACTCCCTAGCACTCTGCACTCCCTAGCACTCTGCACTCACTAACACTCTGCACTCCCTAACACTCCCTAGCACTCTGCACTCCCTAACACTCTGCACTCCCTAGCACTCCCTAGCACTCTGCACTCCCTAACACTCTGCACTCCCTAGCACTCCCTAGCACTCTGCACTCCCTAGCACTCCCTAGCACTCTGCACTCCCTAGCACTCTGCACTCCCTAGCACTCCCTAGCACTCTGCACTCCCTAGCACTCTGCACTCCCTAGCATTCTGCACTCCCTTGATAAGCGTGGCTCAAATCCACCTGAGCGACTTACCTCACTCATCTATCATTCTCATATAATAAGCCAGCCAGGCAGTGGAGAAGGATTAGAAATATATTTATTAGGATACAAAAGTTCATCTATAGATGGGCCCTGTCAGGTCTGCACCCTAGAGAATGCATCGATATGACTGACTCATCCTATCATGATAATACATTATAACATAACATGGCAGGGTAAAGACACGCCCAGCCTGGAAAATTACAGAACTAGCGAAATGGTGAACAATGAACTCATACATGAGGCATCTGCGCCTGCGAAGGCAACCCTGTTATCTCCCCTCAAGGACACAGAGCTGAAGCTTTGCTCTGCCAGGGCATGGAAACATTTTCTGCAAAACTAACTCAAGGCAAGAAATGCTGAAATAAGGATTTTCTGCTCATAAGGGAGGGGGGAAAAACTGTACCATGAGACATTGGAACTGCAGAGCAAATGTCAGCATCAGAAGTCTGTCTGCCATAGACAGGCCTCTCTCTCTTATAGGAAAGTATACAGAAATATCAATAATGGGAACCTAACAAAGGAAAAAGTAATGTACCACATCAGGTTTTCTATCTTAGAAGGCAATAATAAGACAAAAGCTTACACATTACAGAAACAATTCTATCCAACTGAAGCTTGCACATTACAAAAATAACTCAGTGGGTTGCAACACAGCCAGCCAGAGGGGTGTCTTCTCCCTGTGTCCGTCTGAGCCTCACAGGCAGGCTCGTATTATCCATCAAAAAATTCAAAAATCATCTGCGTTGGAGCTGCACTTGCTAGCAACTCAAATGGAAAACAATCTTGGCCAATGATGCAAAGTCTTTCTTGCAGAATTTTAGCAACCACCAATCCAGGTAGTGCCCTCTACAAATTCTGTCCAGTGTCTCGCTCAGTACACCAGATATGAATCTAACAGATACTAAGAGCACTGTATCTGTACCCTAAGACTAAAGTCTCTCCCTACCTCCTACTTTTCTTCTCCTGGTGCACCGCTCTTCTGTCGAGGCCATAGATTGTATAAAGTGTGACCAGGTACCTTAGCAGACAAAACTGTAGATTCCAAAACAGATGGGGAACAGGGAAACCTGAAGCATAACCACTGGAGAACTGGCGGCAGCCTTTTGCACAGACAGAACTGCCCCTCTCAAGTATTTCTGAGAAACCGTTTCCAACCATTGGGAAATATCACAAAAGCGAAGAGTGAGTCCTCCATCTCGGTCAGGCCTGCCCTTTTCTTACCCAGGAATCACACACCTACAGCAGCTTCAGTGGTACCTTGGCTCCAAGCTAAACTTCCATTGGTATCTTCTGACGACGGGACTTGACTTGCACTTGAAGTTGGATCCGATGCTTGGGTCCCCTCTGGCTCCGGCGGTGTGACACATTTCTATTGATGAACAGAACAAAGATCTTTAGACAAGGCATATGAATAAAATTCAAATTCAAAGAAACCAAATGAGGTCTATTCTGTGCTTTCATATTCTCTACCCATGTCAATTTGAAGGTGAACACATCGTACCTATCAATAAATTTGTGCACTGACAATAGGTAATACATTACATATCTGACTTTTCGCTGTATTACTTGTAGATGGACGTATGCATTTATTGAATTCTAAGAGAAGAGAAAAAACAAGCATTTACAATGCAACGGTTTCGCCTTTGTAAAAGTTTGAGCTATTGGCATTGTAAATGACAAATTTTGTATTTATGTGTTGGTTTTGAAAGCAGATAAATAAATGGCATTGTCATTTACAATGCCAAACGCGCGTGTGTGTAAACTTTAATTACATGAGTGATGCAAAAGCTAGAGAGAGATGTCTGTAGACAAGGCCTAAAAAGCGGGTTGATGCAGTACGCATTTCATTAGGCTCACATATCCACAAAATCTCGACTGCAGATGTCATACATATAACTTAAAAAGCCACGTGGAATGATACTTTAGAAAACGTGTGGCGAGTATTCAGGAATGTTCCCTGGCTGAAGCATACATTTCCAAATGAGGCTGCAGCTGACCAGCCAATCGTCTCTGCACATGACCGAATAGCAGCCGAAGTATAGTAAACAACTGACTGACGGTCAAGGTCCCTGACCGCTGATCGAGGAGTCGCAGTTGTGTTTTAGCTGGCTGTGCAATACTGAGCTCTCACTGTATTTCTTAGTCAAAGTAAAATCGTGCATGACGTTCAAGGTCATCCTGTAACCGATAGCATTGCCTACATAGAGCAGCAATAGCTCGTTCTGTTCTGAAATGGGTTATATTTGGACCTAGGCATTACTGAGGATGCATTGAAAAGTGCCCTCTACTCCTAGTTTGCCTGACTGAGAAAATGCAATGGGTGAGTTTATTTTAGCTCTGGTCTGCTTTTCTAAGCAGCTTCAGGAAGTGACGTTTCCAGGTCTTAGCCATGGGCTAGCCAGATCTCTTCTACATACCTGCCAACTTCTGGGTGCCTGGCATCCACCCCACAGCTCACCTGCATCTCACCCTGCAGCTCACCCTGCAGCTCACCCGGCAGCTCACCCGGCAGCTCACCCTGCAGCTCACCCTGCAGCTCACACGCAGCTCACCCCGCAGCTCACCTGCAGATCACCTGCAGATCACCCTGCAGCTCACCCTGCAGCTCACCCTGCAGCTCACCCTGCAGCTCACCCTGCAGCTCACCCTGCAGCTCACCCTGCAGCTCACACACAGCTCACCCCGCAGCTCACCCCGCAGCTCACCTGCAGCTCACCCTGCAGCTCACCCAGCAGCTCGCCCTGCAGCTCACCCTGCAGCTCACCCGCAGCTCACCCTGCAGCTCACCCTGCAGCTCACCCTGCAGCTCACCCTGCAGCTCGGCCTGCAGCTCACCCTGCAGCTCACCCTGCAGCTCACCCTGCAGCTCGCCCTGCAGCTCACTCCAAGCTCTGTCAATGCTCTGCACGGGTATCTTTTAAAGCGCTCTTGGGCCCTCGGGACATGTTGGCGCTGTAAAACTAAAACTAAAAACAATGTAATAAAAAGGAAGAAAATTAACTGGACGGACGGGTTGGTGCTCCCAGCCTCGCCCGTCGGGGCCTTGAAACACCCACAAAAGATGCTGGGTATCAAAAGGGGGCGTGTCCGGGAAGAGACAAAGTGAGGACACCTGGAGCTGAGGCAGAACCACCCTTCGCCCCCCCCCCCCACCCACCATCCATAACACCCCCCCCCCGTGTCGGATCCTCCACTGGAAGCAGTAAAGGCAGAGAGGAGGGGGGAGGGGGGAGCCCCTCCATCAGGCGAGGACGGGTGAGAGCCTGATACGGGGACCCCCTGGAGGGAGGAGGGACAGGTGGATGCGGGGGCGGGAGGGGGGGTTCTAGAGGCAACACGTGAAAGCACTGATGTCACAGCGCCTGGAAGAGGAGGCGGCAGCTCGGAGCGCAGCAGAGAGAGCTTATTCCATCAGCAGCACCCCCGGCCCCGGGGACGGTAAGACGGACCCCCTCACCCTCCACTACTTCCAGGGACTCTCTGGAAGCCTCCGTGATCGATGGCGCAGAAGCGCTGACACAGGCCGCAGACGCAGCAGCGCCGAGGCCAGTCAAACGACTCCGTGCCGGAGCGGCCCAGCAAAATAATGGCACATTATGTGTGCCATTTGCTGTTGATCTCCCAGCGCAGCCCGGCACATGGCACTGTGGAGCCTCCAGGGAAAGGAGACTGCTGGTGCAATTTATTCTCCTCATCCCGGAGCAATTGTAATGCAGAGATGTTATGAAGCAACTAGTCACATGTCTGATATTTACTGTAATCATGCTCGCTTTTCAGGCAGCCAGGAGCTGCTGCTAAGTATGTCGCGGTCACGTGGATATTTGTCTCGGTCACGTCACGTGGATATTCTTAAGGCGGCGGTTGGCAAGACTTGGATTTTTTTTAATGCTCAATTAGTGCAAATCCGCGTAAAGTAGAAAGATCTATAGTACGTATGATAATATCACATACTTTGATTTCGGTAGGCTTAACGGTGTCTGCTGCCATATGGGAAACAAGTCAGGTCCCGGGCCGGCCAGCCAATCACAGCGCGGCCCGGGAATGACGTCACGGGGGTGTCCCGGGCCGGCAGCCAATGACAGCGCGGCCCAGGACAAAGGGGCGGGGCTTAAAAAAAGCCCGAGAAACGCCCTCGAATCGCGTTTTCACGGGAAAGCGCGATTGACAGCCTCTGTCTCCCAATGGCTAGCCTCCATTTATGGAGCTAGCCAATGAGAGACAGAGGCGGATCATCGATCAGATATAGAACTCAAGAGGTTTTTTAGCGCATGCGCACTACGTGCGCACTTGCAGGCAAAACCTAATAAAACAAAACAGACATGTTGTATTCCCCCATTTGCACTTGAGAAACAGCAAAAAGGGAAGTTCAAACCGCTCTTCCTATAGCGAGCACATAGCGTCTACTTTATGAACCTTCACTGTTGTGCAAAACTTCAAACACTTCTAATATTCTTTTTTCTTTACTCAAAACAACTATATTTTTGCTCATGACCATGCTCACATATTGTAGAGGCAGCAGGAAACTAACTTCTACAAATCTTTCATTTCTAAAAATATTTTTGCTGAGGATCACACAAGCATCTTTTCACCTTTCTCACTATTTAGACCATGTAACATTTTATTTAGGGAAAAACCTGTTCACCAGCTCTAATAGGGAATATCAGCTCAACTATACCGGCTAACTGATAAGAAACTTGTACACCTTTACTTAGTGCTGCACAATAATGATGTTGTTACCTAGGAATGTGACACAAAAGTACCGACCTATTGTTCCCTTCAAAGGTCAAATAAGGAAACACTAGTCAGGAGACAACTCAAGACCTGGCTGTTCGAGCAGTAGCGGACCCCTTCCCCCAAGCGCCTTGGGACCCTCCCGGGTGAGTAGCGCGCTATACAAGTGTTATGATTGATTGATTGATTGGGCTGTTCCCTTCCTTTCATCCCTATCCAATTAAAATAAATCTCTAATAAAAACTCTCAGTTTACCCAACACTTGAAGAACAAAACTACCCACATCTAATTCCCCTTTTAGATCAAAGCAGGACAGGAGGGAGCAATACACATGTTACCTAGTTTTAATTTATATGAGAGCTAGTGGGGAGCTAGCTCCAGCGGGAAGCTAGCCTCCTCCCCCATTTTGACAGAAGGAAATATGAAACATATTTCATTTCGGTCAATACCATCAACCACTGGGTGTAGCACTGAGCACATACAAAATTCTAGGGGATACATAGCACTTTTGAGAGGGCTAGAACATCTTTTAGCACATGTAGAAATGTCATTGCCATAAAATGATATGTGTGCCTATTAATATCTAATACAATGTAACTAAGGAAAAGTAGTAAGGAAAAGGAAATGGAACTGGGACACAGCTGAAGTCCCCCATAATTAGTCACTATGCGACATCCATTAGGGAGATGGCAGCAAAAGTACTTAGGTAATGGTCAGGCTTGTGACACAACACCATGAGTACACCGTAGAACTCTCGTATTTTCCCTCCATACCCCTTTTAACCAAAGAAACATACACTGCTGAAGTGTTTTCTGTGAAATTTAGGGACCAGAACAAATTCCCCATAGAGGAGCTTGTTCTAGTATCAATAATAGAATTGTCAAAACAATACAATACAGAAACATACAAGCATACCAAGGCAGCAGGTATACTTGCTGTGCTAAGCACAGAAAGCATAGACAAATCACAGTAACATTTGCAAATGAGCTGTGACACACAATACGATGCCATGCATTTCATGCACAGTGAGCCTGTGGCCCAAAACCCAGCATGCTGGCCTACTTAATTTGTCAGGCTTAAGATCAATCAGCATACCATCCACGCAGAACAGAGCAAGCAATGCACAAGAAGCCAAAGAAAACACAAAACACACAATAGCACAAAGGCCACAAAAGGAAAACACAATATTAGTTACTCAAAGGACTATATTTTTCTCATGCATATCATGCATCATGCGGTGTCAGTGCACACTTAATCTGTCTAGCACAAAGCTGCATCAATACTCACCGTAACACACAGATAAAAAATATTTCCCATTGCACTGAAATGAAACAAATCAAAACACACACAAAAGAAACAACAACACAGAAAATATTGGACAAAAAAGCAACCACTTAGTAAAAATACCTTCCACAAATACTTACCGTAAAACCTATGCTTGGAGCTCATTCATACCAATTCACCGTTCACTTTCCATTCTGAAAACCCTGTCTGCTGTCTTAGACAAGAACCAGTTCTAAACTCTTTAACCGTTAGCCAAGAATATAAAACATTTAGCAGCATTGAAAATCACATGACAATCTGGTAATGGCATTTAATGCAGCATCAAAAAGGGAAAAAGATATACATTTACGTTCACATCATTCACTTGTCATGAGCCAGGAATTTCCATATTTGCGTAAAAATTTTATTCTTGTTATTAAAATACCAAATATTTCTGCACAGGCATCTTTCGCTGTGTAAATGAGCCCTCTTATAACCAATGCCATTTCTTAACTTTAAACAAAAGGGCGCCATATTCTCACCTCCAAAACATACTAAATACTCCAGTGCACACTAGCAGACATTTGCAAACTCAGCGGGTGGGGCACTGGGCCCACTGCAATGGTGTCCCATGGGCAAACTGCATACAAAGGGTGCCATATTCTCACCTCCAAAACATACTAAATACTCCAGTGCACACTAGCAGACGTTTGCAAACTCAGCGGGTGGGGCACTGGGCCCACTGCAACGGTGTCCCATGGGCAAACTGCATACAAATACTGTTACACACATATAGACATTAAACACATACATACATTCCCACCAGGCCGCTCCTATGAGCAACACAATCAATATTTTTACCTGCCCTCGCATCATCAGTACTCTCCACTGGTATCCACTAGCAAAGACACTAATCAGTATGCTAATCAGGGACCCCCCAACTCAATTATTATTGAAATAGAAAAATGTTATACTAGGACATGGTCCAACAGTGAAACAAAAAAAAATCAACAACAAAAATGGACACAACAGACAACCAATAAATCTCTTTTTACTTTTTGCCATTAAACCGCACACAAATTAATCACTTACTGAATACCATTCAAACAATAGGAGTAACACTCACTAACATATTTAGTAAATTATTTTTTCTCAAAACAATCCTTCTTTTCTCAGGCTAGGCCATGTTAAAGTGTAATTCTCTATGTCCAAATGGAATAACCTGTTGAAAGTTATTCATAATTTTGTTCCTTATTCTAAATCACAAGTGTTCTGAACAGCAGTCTGCTGGAAAGAGCAGAACTCATAATTATGCAGACTCGCTGATGCTGGCTCCAACTGTGTATCTCTGCTGTCTGTGCCAGGAGCAGAGTCTCCTAGCCCCCCCTTAATCTTCTGCCTGTACTCTTCTCTCGCTCTCGGTGCTCTGCGAACCCATTGGAACGGTGCTGATAACACCAAGGTCACACCTGTCCTGCTCTACGGCTGCAAGCATCTATGTTTCCATCCTACATAATCTTCCAAAACTGAATAAAAATGCACACACTGTTATTCTAAACCTTACCAACTCGGAGTTCTACAACCCTTTTTTATTTGATTGTGGACTGAAACACATTCATTCAACAATCATGTTTAAAACTAACTAAACAACTGCATTTCACTCTCACGTCTTTCAAGAGTTCTGGGCTGCTAGCCAGCCTTCCGCCTCCCCTGGCATTCACCACCAAGGTCAAATCCGCCTCGGCTCGTCGGTCTGGCGCTGACAAAGCCAATAAGCCTTCCTAACTCTTTCTAACATTCAATAATTAACATTATTTTGGCACATACATTTCCCTTTCTTTGTTTGTTTCTCTGCTTTCTAACTTTACACTTCTTCCTACATTCTATTAATATACATTCTGTTTACTGGTAATCAAATCCCTTTTTCTCCATCTTCTACTGTTCACAAATTGAGGGAATGGAAGAAACCAAATTCTTTTCCATAGAGCACAGCCCTGCATGCACTTTTAAACTACACGAAAAACACACTGAAAGTCAGGCACACCCATCTCAGATAGCTCACAAGGACCAGACAATCTAACTTATGCAACAAGACGCACTCACTTCATTCAAACAAACATTTACACAAACAAAAAGGCAGCCCACAGACTGCTCTCAACCCAAACCAATTATAACAAAATAAAACATGTTACATGAAATACATACCCCATCCTCTTAATCACTGCTCACATTGGCTCACTGAGCCACTAAAAGCAACTTTAAGTGTCCACATTTTGTCTTCTTTTAAAACAAAAATTTCCTCTTTCTGCCACAACCTTAGGGAATCAAACATGCTCTGACAGCAGTGCCTAGCAAACAATCTCTCTTGCAAGTGATCTATCTTAACTGCATCAGAAATATTAAACAAAATAAAGAGTCTTCTACAGGAGCGGGTTGGCTCTCAGCCAATCTGACATCAGTTGAACTGCAGCAACACCTAAAACATCGCAACTTACTGAAACACGGCATCTTGCACACTCAATCAAACACCACCAAACTCACTCAATCAGATACCGCCAAAGAACCCACACATACCCAGGCACAAAAGAACCAAACAACTATCTCCACACACAACCACACACGCACACGCACGTCCTATGCATTGAGTCCCTGCCAAACACGTGTTACCATAATGGGACAAGGCCCGTCGACCAAGTCCTGGGGAACCTGGACCCTACCGCAGACCGAACAGTACACTAACTGTTCTGAGGTTGGAGGACACATCCGCCACCCGGGCGGCACTGCAGACCGTTGCGCACTTTACCCCGGAAGATCTGGGTCTCTTCCATCAAACCTCTCACACTAGGGGTTTGGGTCCTTTCCCAGTATTTAACCGTGATGAGCCACACTCCAGTCTCAGTACCACCCGGTCGGATGCTCTAAAACAGACATCCACCCGAAACCCTCATCACCAATAGTCTGTCAGAGCGCCACTTGCACTCTGAGTTCCCCGGAGCACACTAGCACCAGGAGCACACCGGCTCCTCCAATCACCAGAGACACACCGGTCTCAGAGACACACCGGTCTCATGAAGCATCCCAGCTCCCTCAATCAACAGTCGGACCCCTCACCTTCTGCTCGCAGAACCGACATCCACCGTTCTCTACCGCCGGCTGCTGGGACCAACACGGTCAGCTCCAAGGTTCCGTCTTCTGGACTCCGGCACAGGATCATGAACCAGGACCTCTCCCGATCAGCAGGGTGGGGCAGCGCTGCGAGAACCAAGCTCGGCATCAAAGTGGGTACCCGGGCCCACCGTGCCGACCAGAGGGTCCCCGGCCTTCTGCTACCCACTTACGGGTGAGAAAGATCCTTATCATGGAGTCCCTGTTCGGGTGCCATCTGATAAGCGTGGCTCAAATCCACCTGAGCGACTTACCTCACTCATCTATCATTCTCATATAATAAGCCAGCCAGGCAGCGGAGAAGGATTAGAAATATATTTATTAGCATACAAAAGTTCATCTATAGATGGGCCCTGTCAGGTCTGCACTCTAGAGAATGCATCGAGAGGACTGACTCATCCTATCATGATAATACATTATAACATAACATGGCAGGGTAAAGACACGCCCAGCCTGGAAAATTACAGAACTAGCGAAATGGTGAACAATGAACTCATACATGAGGCATCTGCGCCTGCAAAGGCAACCCTGTTATCTCCCCTCAAGGACACAGAGCCGAAGCTTTGCTCTGCCAGGGCATGGAAACATTTTCTGCAAAACTAACTCAAGGCAAGAAATGCTGAAATAAGGATTTTCTGCTCATAAGGGAGGGGGGAAAAACTGTACCATGAGACATTGGAACTGCAGAGCAAATGTCAGCATCAGAAGTCTGTCTGCCATAGACAGGCCTCTCTCTCTTATAGGAAAGTATACAGAAATATCAATAATGGGAACCTAACAAAGGAAAAAGTAATGTACCACATCAGGTTTTCTAACTTAGAAGGCAATAATAAGACAAAAGCTTACACATTACAGAAACAATTCTATCCAACTGAAGCTTGCACATTACAAAAATAGCTCAGTGGGTTGCAACACATGAATTTTAAACTGTGACTGCATATTGGTTAGACACATTCTGCTAACTCATAAGCATAATATATGCAGTGGGTGGGGCATGGAGAAATGAAACCTATCACCCTAGCACCCCCTAGTCACTCTGCACTCCCTAGCACTCCCTAGCACTCCCTAGTCACTCTGCACTCCCTAGCACTCTGCACTCCCTAGCACTCTGCGCTCCCTAGCACTCCCTAACACTCTGCACTCTGCACACTCACTCTGCACTCACGGTCCATAGCTAGTACAGCATACCTTGTTAACGTAGTCATCGGTGCTAATTCATGGGCCGGAGAATCGGCATCCAGGCCGATCAGCTGCTTCTAATTCTAAGATTTTCAGCGATGGTTTCTGCAGAGAGTTATAAAAATAGACAGAAATCGACAGAAGCCTTTTACGCTGTTAATAAAGTTCATGAGTAGTTTCGAACTAAGCAGTAGCGAGAGGTTTTGAGTCAGGGGATGTTAGAAGTACCCCCGTTTTACAGGTAGAGCTGCTCTGCACCCCGAGCGGTCTGACAAGTTACTTCAAAGCCGCTACCTCAAACATGGGGAGGCAGACGGGCTTAGCAATCAGATTTACAAGTCTAGGCATATGTGTCCGGAGTCAACGTACATTTTAAGGCTGATGGGAGGTTAAAATGACCCCGTTTAACACGCTAAACTACTCGGCACCAGTCGTTCTGGTTAATTAATGTGAAACCATTCTCTCAGGCAGGGACAGCCAGACATGCTGAATTCGCCCCATGCAGCAGAGCGCGAAAAGGGACGAAGGTAAAAACCAATTCAGATCCCAGTGGGGCGAAAATTATCCACAGTTATTAGTGCTCGGGGAGCCCCTAGTACTTACATCTTAGCGGCATAGGAAGATCTTCAATCCGGGAGTGCGGAACACGAACTCTCTCGGTTTCAGGATGCATCTAACTTGTCAGACCGCTCGGGGTGCGGAGCAGCTCTACCTGTAACACGGGGGTACTTTCTATTCTCAGGGTATAATAACCACAATGGATTCCGGAAGAATCTCTCCGATGTGCAGTTTAAAGTATAAAGCTCACATGTGCAGTGTCTCCCTTGCAAGCGAAAGAACATAGGCCCCTTTCCACTACAACAGGAGAGTCAGTCACTGAAAAAGACGCTGCACATACGGGATCATGGTAAATGAATTCAAATACTAGAGCAATTAAAACTCTTACAATTTACTTGCTGCAACACTCTAGGTTGGGGATCTAGACCACACACTCTTTGCCTGTTGGTCCTTCCACTGAACTTTTGAACAACAAAAAAACACCCACACCATCAGGGGAGAAATCCAGCAAATCACAACAGAGGTCTAAACCTGGCAGAGACCCCAGCGGGAGGGGGGCGGGTGAACGGGCTCACGGACAGCGGGAGGGGGGGGCGGGTTAACGGACAGCGGGAGGGGGGCGGCACACGGACAGCGGGAGGGGGGCGGGCACACGGACAGCGGGAGGGGGGGCTGGCACACGGACAGCGGGAGGGTGGTCAGGAAACAGCCAGCGGGACAGGGACAAGGCGAACAATGAACGCAAACATCGGTATAAAAAAAAAAAAAGTACACGCCCACAGTGGCCACGTCTTCATGACGTTGCGGAGAGGGAAAGAATCGGCAGGAACGCCCACGAATCGCCTCTCAGAATGACGGACGCCTCTCTCTTCCAATGGCTAGCCTCCATTTATGGAGCTAGCCAATGGAAGACAGAGGCGGAAATAAGCCACATACTTTTCATTGGTCAAGAGGCTTAGTAGCCCCTCCTTAGTAACAATCAACATCTCAACATTTCATGACGTCGAAGCACCAGTGGAATAAAAGTATTTCCATATTCATCCTTAAATAAATGTCAATAAATAAAAAAATATTGCATTTCTATTGGCCTGTTGGGAGTGGATTTGGAATGTCTCCGCCGCTTTTGATACGGTGTCTCACAAAGTGCTTCTTGAGCGACTAAAAGACGTAGGTTTGGAGGGTACGGCATTGGCATGGATGGAAAGCTTTCTGTCAGGACGCTCTCAAGAGGTTAGGCTGGGCTCCCACAAATCCATCCATAGGGAGCTCAATAAGGGAGTGCCACAGGGCTCTTGTTTAAGCCCTACACTTTTCAACGTGTATGTGGCTCCCCTAGCCAACCTAGCAAGATCATTTGGGTTTACACCAGTGTCGTACGCTGACGACACCCAACTCCTCTTCCCCTTTAAAGACCTGACACCTGCGATAAAAAAATCTTTCGCAGAGGGAATGAGAGCAATATCTGCTTGGATGTCCGCAAATTGCCTCCAATGCAATATAGGAAAAACGGAGGTCATGTTGTTTGGGCAAGCAATAACGTACTGGACACCGGACTGGTGGCCCCTGGAACTAGGCCCCGTTCCTAGCCCCAAAAACACAGTGAGAAACTTAGGAGTGTTAATAGATCAAACACTTACCTACAAGGACCACGTTAACCAGGTGGCAAGCACCTGTTTTCGAGCCATCGGCATGCTAAGGAGAGTGTTTCCCTACCTGCCAGACTGCCATAGAAAAACTCTAGTGCAGGCATTAATTATCAGCAGAGTAGATTACTGCAACGGCCTTCTTTTGGGAGCAAATGAAGGGCAGTTAAAAAAACTGCAAGTAATCCAAAATACGGCAGCTAGGATAGTCCTCAACGCCCCTCCCAGAACTCCCTCCCTTCCCCTGCTAACCAAACTTCATTGGTTACCAGTAAAGAAACGAGTGCACTTCAAGACCCTATGCACAATTCACAAGAGTGTGATAGGTAAAGGCCCTAAATATCTGGCCAACATCTTCCTACCTTATGCCCCTGGGCGCATCTTGCGCTCAGTGAACCAACAGCTTCTGCAGGTGCCCAGAATAAAAAAGGCCAGACAAGGGGGGCGAGCCTTGGCCCACCTGGGACCAAAGCTCTGGAATTCCCTGCCTCTTGAGATAAGGACTCTAACCAATCATCTGACCTTTCGTAAGATCTTGAAAACATATCTATTTCCCAGTAACTGATCTCTCTCTCTAAATGCTCCATTGTCCTCCCTAATTAACATCTGAGAACTTATTCACTGGCAAAGCGCGGAGATACCCCTCCGGGGGTCTATTCTTGCGCTATAGAAGAATATAAAATAAAATAAAATAAAAATAACACCGTGTCTCATTTTGTAACCTCCAATGAGCACACCCTCTTTTAAATGTATTGTTACTTGGTTGGCTTTAATTGCAGCCTTCGAGCACTATGTTGTTTAATCTTTTTCACAGGCAAGACACTCTCTCGCAACGCTTTATTATTATTTTTACATAGCGCGGCACGCCATGCCATGCTGATAGTGGCGGCCAAGCCTTTGGTTCATTTGTTGTGCCAAACGCGGCCCAGTGTTTTTTTTTAAAACTATTTATTAAAAAAATGAAAAATTAATTGCCCCATGCCACACTTACACTTTAATATCGGCCATGCCCCTTTCCTTAAATGAGCCGAGTCTAGAGAAAAGGGCTCGGCTGCCATTAAAGTGAAAGTGTGGCATGGGGCACTTTTACACAAAAGCATTTGTTTGTCAATTGGACAAAGATGTTTTTTTTTTAAAAACGCCCCATACCGTGCTTTCACTTTAATGGTGGCCTCGCCCCTTTCTTTAGACACTGCTTGTCTATAGAAAGGCGCGCGGCCGACATTAAAGTTAAAGCCCTGCTAGGTGTTTTTACGAACAAGCATTTGCAATGCATTAGGTGTTGCATTTACGAAACTCTCGTAAATGCAAAAACTATTGCTTTGCAAATGCTTGTTCGAGGATGCATCTGGGGGGGCAGACATAATACATTAATCATACAAATGTTCCTACACTCTTTTTCCACTCTTCTTAAACATGACAACCGCTTACACTGGTTTGCTGGGCTTCTTGAATGAGAACTTTACTTACCAGCAGTGCTAAATCAACCAGGCACTGCCAAAGCTCTCTGGAAAGATGGCTGCATTTTTTCTAGAAACTAAATATTTATTATGATTCTCACTCTCTTTGCAAAGGATCCCATTTGCTGAAGGTAAACTCATGCTCCTTTCCTTCCACCTCGGAAGGAACATCTTATGTAGTTAGTGGTAAAACTATAAATGGTGGGGGCGGCAGCTACATCATGCGAGCAGGTGTGAGGTCTGGACTCCGTAAATTCCTCTCAGTTGCTCATAGTCCAATATCTATCCTTAACTGTCATCTTTGTAAAGTGCTCGCCGATGGCAGTGGGCCGAGGTTAGCAAGTAGGTCCAGTTCTCCTTGCTTTGGTGAATTAAGAAATAACGCGATTCCCTGAATTTGCCCATGTTGTAGCTCTTAGAAATGTCTCACAATGTGTTTCACACTTGCTACTTACTAAAGAGAAAAGTAGCAGGTGAGTTGTGACAGGTTGAGTCCTTGAGATTCTGCCTATTGGCTCTATAAGGCCCAGTCTCCTACCTTCTATTCCTTTGGTCCTATGGGTTCTGGCTCTTCCTCTCGAGTCAAAGCGTGAGTCTGCCGTAGTCTCTTTCAAGGGGAAATGGCTATCTACAGCGACCACTGGAAAGCTTGCGAGATCTGCCCCTTGGGCTGAACCAACCAGTTCTGTCCAGAAAATACTGTCTCATTAGGGATCAGCTCTCACTCCAATGATTAACTCTTGAAAGCTCCACTGAACATACATTCTGGTACATGCGCTAGCAGCCAATCCGACAACAGCATGCCTGTGTCAATCTGTCTGAAATAATTTAACTCCACATGCATCATGATTTCCTCCAGTGCATCTAATGCTCTTCGTGCAACTGCACATGGTGCAGTCATTGAGAAAAAACACCCACCCCGTCAGGGGAGAAATCCAGCAAATAACAATAGAGGTCTAAACCTGGCTGAGACCCCAGCGGGAGGGGGGCGGGTGAACGGGCTCACGGACAGCGGGAGGGGGGGCGGGTTAACGGACAGTGGGAGGGGGGGCGGCACACGGACAGCGGGAGGGGGGCGGGCACACGGACAGCGGGAGGGGGGCGGGCACACGGACAGCGGGAGGGTGGTCAGGAAACAGCCAGCGGGACAGGGACAAGGCGAACAATGAACGCAAACATCGGTATATAAAAAAAAAAGTACACGCCCACAGTGGCCACGTCTTCATGACGTTGCGGAGAGGGAAAGAATCGGCGGGAACGCCCACGAATCGCCTCTCAGAATGACGGACGCCTCTCTCTTCCAATGGCTAGCCTCCATTTATGGAGCTAGCCAATGGAAGACAGAGGCGGGAATAAGCCACATACTTGTAAACAAAAGTTTTTCGCCTGCGCGAAACGCTGCTTGCGCAGCTGTTCGCAGGCGAAACCTAAAAAACAACTAATCTTAGCTAAGGCTTTAAAGAGTATACATTTGGAGCATGAAAACCTTACCTATCTAATACAATCAGAAATAGGCAGAGCGACAGTGGGAGCCGTTTAAGAATATTGAAGTTCTGGAGACGTTTGCGGCTAAGGTCCAGTTAAAGTTTCCAAGAATGTTAATAGTAATGTGTAACAATGAAATGTTCAATCTCAGACAAATGTACGAGACAATTAGAAAGACGCAGGCATCATAAGCACACTATAATTCATTTAATTAACTGTCAAATAATACAAATATTAGAGGGAGGAAGTGTGGTTTGATTATGGCCTCACCACTGGTAGTCCCTAATCGACATGAGAAGGATATGATCTCAGTAGATGGGGGGTTCACATCTTGGGAACAGAACTACAAAGCACAATTATTAAGCCCTGAGCCACCTTCGCTGCTATGGGGGGAATTAAGTCAAATGAGTGTTGGATAATGAGGCGGTTCAAATTGGCCTTTGTACTAGAAGAAATATATTTTTTTATCTTGCAATATGTACGGGCTCTGAAAACGCATATTTGTGCACTGCCTGAAACTCAACTGGAAAGTAGGGAGTGCAGTACTGTTCATGCACGTCAGAGCTGAGTGTAGGATATAATTTGTAAGGATCAAGCATGTCTTGCAAAGAGAGTCTTTTTTTTTAACATATTTTGGTTTTTCACAACAGTCATGGTCAGTTCCATCGTAAATTATTGCTGGTATACAAATATATAGAAAATGAGCAGGAGCATCAAAGAAATGGCACTTAAGTTCTGAACATGTGTCTACGATAGGTACCACAATATGATATACTCTGGGGTGTGTGAGAATCATACGGGACTGCGAGGACCAGCAGCCCCGTGTTTGCCCGCAGCTGTGTGCCTCTTCCCGCCCCTCCCACTTGCCTGTATTTCTTTGTGCGCACATCCCGCTTCGCGGAACGCGCGCGGGCGCGCGCCGGGCGAAGTCTGGGCCAAGGGCGGGCCCGTTTGTGCCCGTTAGTGGCTGGTGGAGGCTGGGCTGGGCCCCCCTACTGTAATTTTGTGTTGTGTAAAGCTGGATAGTGCTGCATCCTGAATTAGGGGAGTAGAGTTGGGCACTTTCGCCACCACTTTGTTGTACTCATTTTTTCTATGGCGGCTTCAAGGGATGCAAATGGGAAAGGCGTCAATACAGATGGTAGTATGATTGGGACACTTGATAGCTTTTTTATTAGAGCCTCTTCTGTCCTTGATAGGGAGATTGAATTAGTGGAATGAAGAGCATCACTCGATTTGGAGCACCTCAAACGTTCCTCGCTGGGGAAATTCGCTAACATCCCTTCCCACAGCTCCCATTAATAGGTCCAAACCAAACACTCTCCGACTTAAATGCTGGCTTACCTACTGGTGACATGGTTGAAACTATTCCACCCGAAGGATTGGCCAGCCCCCCAGCCCAAAACCCACAAACATCCCGGGTCTCCACTAGATCTGCAATGCACCTGGCTTCCAATAAGACAGAGTACTCCTCTAAAGGAGGACAGGCTGCCAAAAGAACAAGCATTTACAATGCAATGGTCTCTGCATTATTAAAGGTAGAGCTATTGGCATTGCTCTTTATTTTTTTGTTTTTATTAATAAATGGCCTTACATAGGCAATAGCTTAATCGTTAAAGAAATGGCATTGTCATTTACAATGCTAATAGCTTTATTCTTTGCAAATGCATTACTTTTTGCATTTACATCCACACAGAGCTACCCACACAAAGCCACCTACATGGAGCATTCACATAGAGCTACCTACACAGAGCCACACTCACACAGACAGCGGCATCCACATATAGAGCCACCTACAATAAAAGCTATCTACACAGAGCCACAGTCACATACACACAGCGACACACATAGAGGCACACACATAGAGGCACACACATAGCTACACACACACACAGGTACACACACACAGCCACACACACACAGAGACACACATACACACACACACAGAGCCACACACACACATATTATCACACACACACTTATTATTATTTACAATGCAATGGTCTCGGCATTATTAAAGGTACAGCTATTGGCATTGCTCATGAAATTTTTCTTCATTTTTTTTTAAAAACATAAATAAATTGTATTGTCATTTACAATAGCAATAGGTGAGCATTAGAGAGTAGTAGAGAGTATTCACAGAGCCACACACACACACAGAGCTCCACACACACACACACACACACACACACACACAGAGCCACCCACACACAGAGAGAGCCACTCACACACACACACACAGAGAGCCACCCACACACACACAGAGAGCCACCCACACACACACAGAGAGCCACCCACACACACACAAAGAGCTACCCACACACACACACACAGAGCCACCCACACACACACAGCCACCCACACACAGCCACCCACACACACAGAGCCACCCACACACAGAGAGACACCCACACACAGGGAGCCATGCACACACAGAGAGCCACCCACACACAGAGAGCCACCCACACACAGCCACCCACACGCAGAGCCACCCACACACAGCCACCCACACACACAGCCACCCACCCACACACAGAGCCACCCAGCCACACACAGAGCCACCCAGCCACACACAGAGCCACCCACCCACACACAGAGCCACCACACACACAGGGTCACACACACACTTAAACACCTCTAGCTAAAACAAAGCCTTTCCACTTAGCATACATTAGCACGGACAGTGCACAGCCACAAACTGTCTCATCCTGCAGTAGATCAATGATACATGCCGCATCTGGAGCACCTTTCCATTCAATATGCAGACACGCAGAATGCAACTGGGGAATTTCAAGTGCAGCAAAGCATTGTACTGTACAGTACTAACGTATCGTACATGTTAAGTACTAAAACATATCCATTCCAGCCATCATCTGGCTACTGTATGCACCACCAGTGCCCCCTACTGTAGAATTCAGGAACACTGTCACCAATGAATAACATGCACTGCATAGTCACAAGTGTGCACTATTCCGCACAAGCTTTCTCGTGTCAGGTGAGCCCTGCCCCCCCCACATACACACATACCCGTCGTGCAGGCAAAAACAGCAGCATGTCAGTGATGTGCGTGCAGAGCGCCAGAAGCAGTAAGAAAACCCTAGTGACAGGAGTGCACTGTATAAGAGACAACCTCCGTTACCAGTTCACAGTACCAGCACATCAGTGACAGGAGAGCACTGCAATATAAGCAGCACCCAGCTTACAGGCGTGCACGGGACACTGCACTAAAAATAATCCCCCCTCCCCCAGTGTCAGTCGTGATCTTCACTAGAGGCAAGCCTCGAGCACAGGCATGCACTGCACGATAAAAGATCATCATTGACAGTCGAGCACTATATCCGAGATAATCCACCCCGCCCCCAGTGGTTGTCCAGCACAGCACCAGAGACAGCACCTCACTGTACCACAGCCAAATCAACTCTTGCCCCCAAGTGACTGAAGTGCACTGCACTATAGATACCCCCACAGTCATAGGATTGCACTCTACCATACAAGCCTCCCCGTGTCAGGCGAGCCCTGCATCAGTGACAACAGAAGCAAAAGGGCAGTGACAGACGTTCAGAGCCCCCCGTGGTTGTCGTGCACTCACCAGACACAGAACCTCAGTGAATGCACTGCACAGCTCCAAGAAGCCCTTTTACATTACAATTGCCCTTTTTTTTTATTAAAGACCCTTCACCCGTATCTCCACTAATTTTGGGGTATTCTGACCCCACCCTGGAAAGGAATTTATCCCTGAAATTACTTGACAAATAAAGTGTGAGTGGCGGTATGAAAGCTGGTGTTTGTGTTCCCTGGCTGTCTTGTCTTGCAGAGGGCCTGCGCGCTTCCGCTTGACATAGCAGGGGCGAGGGCAGTGTGGCTTTGTGGCTAGAAGGACATGGGGCAGTGCAGTTCACTTGAAACTCGTTTACTGTGTCACCGAGCGCCCCCTGCAGTTGTATGGAGCATAACGGCGAGGGGAGGGTAGAATGTGGTGAGACACGGGACTGATGCAGGTGTGATATTCATACCGGTTACAAGCAATCTCAATGAGCTATAAATTCGAGTGTTCTGTGGTCTAGGGGGGACCTTCCTGGAGATGGGGCACAAGGCATGAAGTACCCTGAGTCTCTGTTTAAGACGTGGGGCGCTACATCCGTCAGGGAACAATCTGGCTGAAACCAGACATTTTCAAGCACGCTGTTCTGCAAACAGTTCGCAACTCTGCTCTATTTTTTTTGTACTCTTTTAACGTCTGTGTGGATTTGGTGTGTTTGAGGTGGGGGCGGTACTCTGGGGAATAAAATGGTGCATTTTGCAATCCGGCAATAGCATTGCAAAGGTGTCGCAGCGCTGCGGTGTAATCGCAAATAGGGCATCTGCTGTTTGCCCGCGTGAACTTTGTGTGCTGGGAACTCCCAGGCTGGGGTCCTTTCACAAGAAGGATGAGAGAAGCTCCGTGTTTAATGCTCAGTGTTGCTTGAGGGAAGGGCACATTTTTCAGGCTATACTATGTCCCATGCCAAACTGTATCTCCTAATCTTTAGGGGCCCGCATTGGGAGATTTTACGGGGCCGGCTTCTGCTTTCCCTTTGCACGCAGGCCAGTTGTGGGGAGGCAGCCGTCCTGAAATACACAGAGTCTGGGAAATGGTATTGTGTTGTCTTCAGTGGAAAGGGCAATTTGAGAGAAACGTCAATTTGACAGACCTCAGCCAGTCTGCGACGTCGGTGTCTTTTAAGCACGAGCTTCCTTGGCTGTGGGGTTCTCACCTATCGCGCAATCTGTGGTGCGCTGCCCCCTCACAGGGATCGGCGCTGGGCAGGAAGCAGTCAGTGGTGCCCCATCCCGTGTGTGGCAGCCATTTGAAGCCTCGTGCAGTGCCAGAGGCTGGCATGGAATAACTCACCGTCAGTACACTGGGCTGGGGGCACGGGGGAGGTTTGCATCTTCAGAGAGCCATTACACCGCCCCCCTCTCGAGCTGGACTTGAGGTGACAAAGTGCACAGACCATTGTGAGTGCACACCTAAATTCCCTTTCCTGTGGTAGTTAACTGGATGTGCCCAAGAGCAGACTGGCATCTGCGCCGCGCTGGGAGTCACCTTCTGAGAGGCAGACGGCGGCCAGCAGCAGGCTCAGCAGGGCCAGGGCTCGCACGTCCATGGTGGTCGTAGGTGCACGGTGTGATCTCTAGCAGGGTAGCTGTGCTCTGAGTGAGGGGCCGTGCAGGGCTCTGAAGACCTTCCTCCGGGGGAGGGGCCGCCTGATTTATCACCGCTGGCATGTTATTACATCCGTCCTCTATTACAGCCTGCTGCGGGGAGGCTGCTGCTCTGTACCGTCTGCCAGGGATTGGGGGAGCGGGCAGGGCAGCTCGCAGTAGTTCGCAGCGCTGCAAGGCACACAGCTCTAGGCACACACTTTGAAAGTGAACAGCGTGTGTGTCACCCGATCGTTGGAGACAGACATTCTATACACAGCCCTGGAAGACACACAGCTCTGCTAACCCTGCTCTAGGCACACTGCCCCTGGAGATATACAGACGCGGAAAACACAGAGCTGTAGGAGTCTGGCAGAAACCCAACTCTCAGAGGATGAAACCAGCTCTTTTCATACTTCTCTGAGAGGTAGGTAACCGCACGTTGGAAGGTGCTGCCACTGGGAACCTCGCGTCCACCAGAACACACGCTTCTAGGCACACATGCTTTAGAGGTACACACAGCTTTGGGAGGCGTACGGTCCATAGATTTCCAAAGCGATGGAAAGCGCAGCTGATAGACGCACAGCTCTAAGAGGCCGACATCGGTAAAAAAAAAATGCCCGCTGCAACTAAGGGGCGGGGCTTAAAAGTGGTAAGACCAGCACCAACACGTCCCCGAATCCTAAAGAGACGGAGCTTCTTTCGAGGGACGCCTCTCTCCTCCAATGGCTGGCCTGCGTTTAGGAAGCCAGTCAATGGAGGAGAGACGAGGAGAGAGTCGGGTTTAAAGCACCCACTGAAAGACATTAATTCTCCGACTTCCGGCTGGCAAGCCAGCCGTCGGTCTGAGACCTAAAAAGGGGGGATGGTCCCCAGAGATTGAAAAATGTGAAATCCACTAAAAGTAATAACGGTTCCAAAATAGGGAGGGTGGTGATAGAAGAACCTCCAGTTCCTGTTAGCATGAATTTCGTTCCAGACGCAGAGATGGGCCCGTCATATTTGGATAGTGGGGAATCTGGGTCACCAGGCCAAATGGATAGCTTCTGGGCAAGAATGGAGAAACTATTTTCCTCTCTTTTATCCCCACTGAATGATCGTCTAATGTGTATTGAGGAGCGCCTATGTGTACTTGACACAAGGGCGGCCATAAACCCAGAAGTTAATCAGGTAGCGCCCCATATATCTACTAATTGCCCACCCCCGGTGCTACGCCAGACATGCTTGACATCCAACTCTGGTACACTAGCTGAGCTAGTGGTGGGAAGCATACAAAAGCCATCTCATAGCACCTCAATAGAGAGACCAGCTGCTGCTCCTGTCAGAAGAGTGCCCGCCCCTAGTAGTCATGGGGCCCAAGACCCTGAAATTTCAGATTAATTAGAGGTGAGAACTCGAAACACGCTGCGCTCTAATCCGGCAGCAACGAGCACCAACAAAACAGTTTTGGATCTCCCCCCAGATTGTACGCCCTACGTAGTAGTCCTAGCCGGGGTCCCAGAGTTGGGTAGCTACATTACAGAATCTTATGTAGAACTTAAGAACAAGTCTACACACTGGTTGAACATGCATAGGCCCCTACCTCCAAACGTGTCTAGTGAGATTATACACGTACGAAGAGTATGCTGGGTTGGGAGGCGTGAGAAACATATAAAAAGGAGATTGTATAGTGCTCAATTTTAGAGATATGACTACAGTAAAGTATATCTGTGAATGGGTAAGAGTGGGTATGGCTACCTGTATTGAATCCTATCCTCTCTCCTTCTTTTACCCGAATCGTAATCAATTGGGGAGCAAGCATGTGGTGGATGCACCCCACGACTCTTGGTGCCCTGATAGGGGAAGGGGTAGCGATCTTATCTACAATATCCCTGTAGCGAACAGATTCAGAACATTGGATGAGGTGGATTGACTCGCCCGTTTTATCTCCCAAACTTGCCCCTCGGCCCCATATGATATAGGTGCAACCCCTGGGATTGTTATATTGGATGGTATCTATTTGATAAATCAGTCCCATACCAATCCAAGGGAAAACCATGTTGTGGAAACAGCGGGGGGCACCAGCATGGATACTGGTGAGCCCATGAGAAAGGATTTTGGGTCCCTTGAGTATGGGTGCATTAGCACGAGTGGGGTGCCTAATACAGATTTCCAACAGGTCATGGTTTCCCTCCAGCCTAGCCAAGCAAGTGAAAAGCACACGCTTACATTGGCCTCCTGGAACATCGCAGGTTTAAACAGAAAAACATCCATAGTTGAGTGGTCAGATCTGGTGGAGGAACATGATATCTGGATCTTCCAGGAGACGTGGGCTGTGGACCCTATCCACCGCCCAGGGGACCTAAATTTTCACAAAGCGGCAGTAGGAGGAAAAAAAGGTAGACCATCTGGGGGCTTAGCTATTTGGGTTAGGCAATCAATTAACTATAGACCAGTGGAAATTGTTGTAGACAGTCCGGGTATTCTTGTTATAAATCGGCATCGGCCAGATCAACAAGATATCCTTATTGTAAATGTGTATATCAGAGGACAGCCTGGTGGGCGTGGCTCTAGAACCTTTTTGATTGCTACACGATATTCGCTGGGGACTTTAACTGCTCGTTCGAGCCTCTAAACCACAAAGGGGAAAATTTCATGGTAGAGGAGGATGTTCAGTGGAACATTCCTCCCCTTGACCTAAAGCCAATTAAGAAGTGGACAGAATCGGCCCTGCAGTGGATGGGTTTTTGCCTGGAGCGTGGTTTTAGGGCAGCAAATGGGCGTTCCATCTCAGACAAAAACGGTAGGGCTACCTTTGATAACGGTATATATGAAAGTCGAATAGATTATATCCTTATTAAGAGTGAGTATTGGTCAATACTAGAGGATATGATGATTCTGGTTCGCCCAGAGACCGATCATAATCCACTCCTACTGAGTCTTCAACTCACTGGATGTCCCAATTGTAACAATCAAACTGAGATAGTCACTGCTGATGCCCTGCTCACTAATGACCTACGCAGGGTTCGCTGGGCTAGGATCATTGATGACCCAGGGGTTCTGGAAAAGATAAGGTTGGAGGTAACACGGTCTCTGGGCGTTTTGCACTCATTCCCAACTCAGGAAGATATAAATGGGAAAATAATTACACTACATGAAGAATTATTTAAGGGATTAAAATCCCACTTCTCCAAAACGAGTAAACCCCTAAAACCCACATGCCAATCCCCCAGCAAATCATGGTATTACAAATCATGGCGTGAATATTATAGTCTAGTGGTGCGCGCTGTAAGGTCAAAAAACATGCCAGACATCAGGAAGGCTAGGCTTAACTATCGTAAAGTCCTAAATCGTGCTAAAAAAAGATTGGGATGAGCAACATTGGGAAGAGCTTTTAGATGCCAGTAAGATGAAAAATCTGACAAAGTTCTGCCATATAGTTAAATGGGGAAATACACCTAATTCCCAAGTTCCTGCCAACCATGTCTCTACCGAGGACTGGGTTGAGTACTTTGAGGCCCAGTTTTCAGGGCTGGACTTGGAAACAGATTGTTCTCCATATGACTTACGACCCATGCCCACCCCTCAAGTTTTAACTTTTACATCAAAGAAGTTGAGGATGCTCTAAAAAAGGTTCCTTGCGGAAAAGCCCCGGGATTGGACTGCATCCCAGCAGATCTCTTCAAATATGACCCAACAAACTGGGTGCCCTATATTGTATTTATTGGAAATTCTATGGCAAAGGGGGCATGTATCCCGGATTCATGGCAAGGAGCTGAGATCCTGCTAATATACAAGAAGGGGGATCGCTCAATTCCAGGGAACTATCGACCAATCAGCTTGATTGATTCCATCCAGAAAATTGTTGCTAGGATGGTTTTGGCAAGAATTCAGAGCTGGATTGAGGTTGAAGATGTACTGTCTCCTCTACAGGCAGGGTTTAGATCATGTACAAGTACCATCGAGCAGGTCTTTAGGTTTTTATTGATTTATTGGAGAGTAGTAAGTTTGGGAGGTGGCACTATCTATGCCGCCTTCTTTGACCTGAAGTCAGCATTTGACTTAGTACCCAGGGCTAAGTTGTGGAGGGCTCTAAGTAATATGGGGATGCCCCAGGAGCTCCTGGATATAGTGATCAGGCTACATGAAGCGAACTTTGCACAAGTTCGCTGGGGAAAGCAAGGGCAGGTCACCAACAGATTTGCAGTGTCCCGGGGTGTAAGACAAGGGTGCGTACTAGCACCAACCTTGTTTTTGTTGTTCATAAGCAGGGTTGTGCAGTACTTTTCAGCTTTTCCAACTGATGCCCCCTCTTTGGACGGCATTAAGATTCCGCTACTTATGTTTGCGGACGACACCCTCATATTATCAAAAACCCAGATGGGGCTGCAAGCGGCCTTGAATAAATATGAGGAATTTTGCCATGATAATGACTTACAGGTTAATGTAGCAAAAACCAAATTCATGATTCTTTCAAAAAGTAGATCAGTGGTTGGCCATGTCACAATGAATAACATACAGCTAGAGCAGACCAATGTCATGACCTACCTGGGGCTTGTTTTGGAGAGCAAACTAAGCTGGAAGCCCCAGATCGACACTCTATCCCTTAAGTTTGCCCAGTTATCAGGGTGCCTAGTCAAATAACAGAGATCCTCGCTGAAAAAAGGATAGGTCCCGCTTTAAAAATCTACAATTCCAGGATAAGTTCAGCGATTCTGTACGGCGCGGACCTCTGGGGTTTTGCGGACCTTTCCCTGTTAGTTAAGGTTCAGAATAATTTCTTACGAAATCTAACAGGTCTACCTCGCTCTACCCCACTAAAGCCACTTTTAATGGATTTAGGATGTCACTCTATAGAGGATGTGGCCCGCTATAGTCCTGTGGCTTTATGGAGGAGGATCTGGACTACCCCCGAACTGGCTCTCTTTGCAAAGGCAATATTGGATGTTAGATCTGTTGTGGGTTCAGAAAACATCTTATGGTTTAAAAAAGTAAGAATGTGTCAGGAACCCGACTAGCAAAGCACAGCGGCGACGTCTTCAGGTCCATTTCCGTCCCCATGTGCATACAACTAGTAAAGAGCAGGCAGAGGCCAGGTCCAATATGACCACCACGCTGACCCGAGGAGAGGGTCTGTTTAGCATTCCAGACATTCCCCAGATTCCAGAATGTACCGGTGAGACGCGCTGTGAAGTGCGCACTTCACCGATACCGTCAGCGGAGCAGCAAGCAGGGAATTCGTCGGATCTCTGCAGTGAGGCGGAGGAGAACTAGTTTTCGTTTGAGATCCCCTTTTCCGAGATTAAACAGATAGTTTAATCTGTCGGAATTTCTGAAGCCCGAAGTCTGAGTGAATTGAAGAAAAGCGGAGTCAGAGAAAAAGACGTTACTTACAGTGATGAGTTGGTGGGAGGTGGCGCGCTTGTGTACAGAATATTATTTGACAGCGCTACAATTTATTGGGACCCTGGGTAAACACCTGAGGTTTATTTAAGAGAATAGTTAAGACAGAGCAACTACGGAATCTGCAACTTTATTTAGTGTGGTTAATGTTTACCAGAGAGAATTTCATTATACTGGCTAGGAGTCAGGAAGCATTGTTTAGTCCAGTTATTTACGACTCATATCTAGGAGAAAAGGAAAAGAAAAGACAACAGTCAGGAAAGAAAAGATACAACT
Source organism: Lissotriton helveticus (assembly GCF_964261635.1). NCBI lineage: Eukaryota > Metazoa > Chordata > Amphibia > Caudata > Salamandridae > Lissotriton > Lissotriton helveticus. Next base: position 1,916,943,917 of record NC_136065.1, read on the forward strand.
GCTCACAAAGACAAGACTCAAATAAAATACTTACCAGTTTATTCCAGAACCCCAGCGAGACGAAGCTTCAGTTAAATAGGCAGGTGAGAGGTCACTGAAGAGAAAAGAATAAAATACATAAAGAGCAGTTTGGAGACAGGAAGGGCAAAATAAACTAGTATACAATATTTCATTACAGAAAGAAAGAATTGCCTTTTAAAAAGAAAAGAATAGCTGAAGCAATAGAAGAGGAGCACAGGCGCTCAACTAATCGGGTAGGTTACAGTGAGTGAGGAAAATAAGGAAGAGAGAAGGGAGAAGTTAGAGTGAATTGTAATAACCCATTATATTGCAGCTACTCAATGAAGAGCCAGAAGAAGACCGTCAAAAGGTTAGAAGAAAGAAGACACAGAGGGGTTCAGAGTAGCCGAAGAAGACGGGCGCAGTCTCTTCTCTGTCCAATTCCCCTTTCCCCGTTGCCGTCCACTTGGCCACACGCATTAGTGAATTGCGTGGGCTGAGGGATAGTGGCGAGGAATTGGGTAAACAGGCAACGTTCTGCTCCTGCGCAAGGCAATTGGAATTGAGAAGCACCTCTGACAGAGTGAAGTGCCCAAGTGTATGTTGCGCCTGAGCAGAATGGCAGAAGGTTTAGATTTAAAGAGGTTAGGTGTAATACTGGAAGGGTTACAATAGGAATTAGTGGCAGTTCGGGAGGAAAACCGAGATCTTAGACAAGAATTACTCACCTCAAAAAGGGAGACCCCAGATTTGAACTTGAAAGTAAACACCCTAGCATCAGGAGTTAGTTTTAGGATGACAAGAGAACAGGGAAATTATGGGGAAGATGCCACTACCTCTGCAACATCAAAGTCTACTACACAGGTCATACACTCTCTATCCCCAGTCATCCCTTTGGCAGCGCCCGAGAGATTCAATGGGGATCCCCAGAAGGCTTGCGAGATGAATTGAAGGATGCTTTGGTCCAAGTGCCAAATAGACCCACCAAAATTTCTGCTCTAATCGATTTGGTGTTGGAAATCGATTTCCGGCAGAGCGAGCGTCGTGGTGAGAAGCGACGAGACTATAGGATAGCAACTCCAAGATTTGATCGAGCCCGATCAGAAAATTAAAGAGGAAATGAGGCCTTACAAGGAAGTGAACCAATGCAAATTGGAACAATCCGTGGACCCCTATCCAAAGAAGAAAAGGATCGAAGACGAATTAATAAGCAGTGTTTATATTGTGGAGCAGGAGGGCATTTTGTGCGGGACTGTCTGAAAAAGCCCAAACAGAAGCCGGTGGAAAACGCACAGCACCTCCAGTAAGAGGAGTTGGGCTGGTGGTTGCAGAGGAGGAAACAACTCCAAGGCTACATTCGTTGGCAAATACATTACAGTCGTCATCTCCTCATTTGGTGCTTTTGGTAACCTTACAATTTCGAGAAATTATCTTGAGCCAAGTCACGGTTATGGTGGACTCGGGAGCTACCCGTAACTTTTGTGACCAGAAGTTTGCCAGACGAGTAGGTTTAAGAGCAATTTTGAAAGACAAAAGTGAGCCAGTCAGAGCGGTGGATGGTACCAATATCTCCTCCGGGCCCATAACCAGTCACTCCGAATTGGTCAAGATAACTACAGCAGAAAGACATAGCGAGCAGTTACATTTCAATCTCATTGATGCGCCGCAATTTCAGTTAATACTGGGATTGTCGTGGCTCACGGAGCATAATCCAACTATAGACTGGAGTGCCAGAACTATTACCTTGGACTCTCTGTATTGTAAGGAACATTGTTTTACGAGCATAGAGAAAGATGTGGAAGAAACCCCCATACGACTGTTGTGCCAAGTTGAAAGAACAATTTGTGTGATCCAAACGCATGATCTGCCAGTAATTTACAAGGAATTCTCTGAGGTTTTCAGCGAAGTTGAGGCGGAAAAATTACCTCCACACCGGGAGTTTGATTGTAGAATAGACTTGGAGCCAGGATCTAATTTACCGTGTAGTCGAATATATGCACTGACAGAAAAAGAGGATCACCATTTAAAAGAGTATTTGCAAAAGTACCTAGAAAATGGCTTTATCCGTCCTTCCCAGTCACCTGTGTCATCACCTCTATTTTTTATTCCGAAGAAGGATGGCAGTCTTCGCTTGTGTATCGATTACAGAGCAATCAATCGCATCACCATCAAGAACCGGTACCCCTTACCATTAATCTCATTATTGCTGGATCAGGTTAAGCAGGCACAAATCTATACCAAGCTGGATTTGCGTGGAGCTTACCACTTGGTTAGGGTACGTAAGGGAGATGAGTGGAAGACCGCTTTTCGAACCAAACACGGCTTGTATGAATACCAGGTAATGCCTTATGGTTTGTGCAATGCTCCGGCTTCTTTTCAGTACTTTATTAATGATGTGCTGAAGGAATACCTAGATCGGAGTGTCATTGTGTACATAGATGACATTTTAATCTATTCCAGTTCTGAGGAAGAGCATGTGAGGCATGTGAAAGGAGTGTTACAACAATTAAGAGAGAATAATTTATTTGTAAAGTTGGAGAAATGTGCTTTTCATGTGGACACCGTAGAGTTCCTGGGTTTTGTGTTGTCCCCCAAGGGAATAACAATGGATGAAAGAAAGGTTCAGGCAGTAAAGGAATGGGAATCCCCGAAGACAGTGAAAGAGGTGCAAAGCTTCATAGGGTTTGCCAATTTCTATCGGAGATACATCCAAGATCTTTCCAAGAAGGTGGTTCCTTTAACTAAACTCCTAAAGAAAGGAGTGAAGTTTTCCTGCACAGATGAAGCGGAAAAGGCTTTTGCAGATTTAAAGAGTGACTTCACCACAGCGCCAATACTACATCCTGAGCCTACAGAACCATTTTATGTGGAAACAGACGCCTCCAATTTGGCCTTGGGAGGAGTGCTTTCACAGCGCCATAAGACTACTGGTCAACTGCATCTTGTGGCTTTTCGCTCTCGCGAATTAACACCTGCGGAGGTGAATTATACCATCACCGAGAAGGAACTGTTAGCCATCAAAGATGCTTTTAAAGAGTGGTGTCATTATCTGTTAGGCGCTCAGCACACTGTGACGGTCTACACAGATCATCGAAACTTGAAGTTTCTGATGTCAGCAAGAACTCTCACGCCCAGGCAGTTGCGTTGGTCCCTATATTACGCAGACTATGATTTTGTGATCACGTATCGGCCAGGAGCGCAGAACGGCAAAGCGGATGCGTTATCTCGGCTTGGCAATGAAGACGTTCAAGAAACAACTCCAGGTCAAAACATTATTGCCAAGGAGCGAATCATTGGATCCGTGCTAAATGGGGGCATCAGTGAGTCGCAGCAGCAGACGATGGGAGAGGATGAATTTCAGACTTTGGTACAACAGGATCCTTGCCGAGAGCTTCGAGACAAACTGCCTTACCATAATGGGGCATTATATTTACCGACTTTGGAACTCCAAAAAAGAAGGCCTTGTATGAGTAACATGATCATCTTTTGGCAGGACACAAGGGAATACGGAAGACAGAAGAGTTAGTGAAACTGAGCTTTTGGTGGCCAAATATGACCCCGGAGATTCGGCAGTATTACGCCACTTGTGAAACTTGTGCCAGAGTTTCCTCTGAGAGAATGGCCCCAAAGGGACTCTTGCAGCCTTTGCCACCACCCCCAGGTCCATGGCACACTGTGACAGTAGACTTGATTGTGGAGTTACCCTCTAGTCAGGGATACGACACTATATAGGTTTGTGTAGATGCTTTTACCAAGATGGCCCATTTTGTCCCGTTAAAAGGGGTGCCAACAGCTAAAGAACTAGTTCAGCATTTTAGTCAAGCCGTAGCTAGAGCTCATGGCATACCGAAGGTGTTGATCTCAGACAGGGGTCCCAGTTCCTATCTCATTTTTGGAGGGCTTTTACTAAGAAATTGGGAATAGAAGCCAGATCTTCTACAAGTTATCATCCAGAATCTGATGGTCAAACAGAGAGGAAAAATCAAGAACTGGAGCAGTACCTGAGATTATGTCTATTAAATCATGAGGGAGATTGGTCAGAGTATCTGTGGACGGCGGAGTTTGCTCATAACAACGCTCAGAATGTGTCCATTGGATATTCCCCCTTTTTTCTCAACTCAGGTAGACATCCAAATTCCACTATCAGTTTCCAGCAGGTGGAGGTCCCAGCAGTAAAAGATTTAGTGCATAACATCACTCAGGTACACCAGTCAGCTATGCGCAATCTCACACAGGCCAAGAAGGATTATAAGAGATATGCGGATAAGAAGAGGAGGCAGGGCCCAGAGTTGAGAGTGGGAGATAAGGTTTGGTTAAGCACAAAGAATTTAAGGCTGAAAGGGAATCGTAAGTTTCAACCAAGGTTCATTGGGCCATATGAGAGTAAGGAACAGAAGGGTCCAGTGACTTATCAGTTGAAAATACCCAAGACACTACACATACATCCAGTGTTTCATGTTTACTTGTTAAAAAAGGTTTCTAAAGATCTCAGAGTAGGGAAGAAACCCGAACCGGTAATAACTGAGGGAGGAGAGGAATTTGAAGTGAAGGAGGTTCTGGACACTAAGATCAGAAAGGGTCAGCAGTACTACCTCTTAGATTGGAAAGGGTATGGTCCTGAGGAGAGGCCTTGGGAACTGAGTTCAGATGTACATGCCCCTAGGTTAATTAGGGACTTTCATAAGAAATTCCCCAAGAAACCAAGATTGGAAGGATCCCCCTTGCGGAGGGGTACTGTCAGGAACCCGACTAGCAAAGCACAGCGGCGACGTCTTCAGGTCCATTTCCGTCCCCGTGTGCATACAACTAGTAAAGAGCACGCAGAGGCCAGGTCCAATATGGCCACCACGCTGACCCGAGGAGAGGGTCTTTTTAGCATTCCAGACATTCCCCAGATTCCAGAATGTACCGGTGAGACGCGCTGTGAAGTGCGCACTTCACCAATACCGTCAGCGGAGCAGCAAGCAGGGAATTCGTCGGAGTTCTGCAGTGAGGCGGAGGAGAACTAGTTTTTGTTTGAGAGCCCCTTTTCCGAGATTAAACAGATAGTTTAATCTGTCGGAATTTCTGAAGCCCGAAGTCTGAGTGAATTGAAGAAAAGCGGAGTCAGAGAAAAAGACGTTACTTACAGTGAGGAGTTGGTGGGAGGTGGTGCGCTTGTGTACAGAATATTATTTGACAGCGCTACAATTTATTGGGACCCTGGGTAAACGCCTGAGGTTTACTTAAGAGAATAGTTAAGACAGAGCAACTACGGAATCTACAACTTTATTTAGTGTGGTTAACGTTTACCAGAGAGAATTTCATTATACTGGCTAGGAGTCAGGAAGCATTGTTTAGTCCAGTTATTTACGACTCATATCTAGGAGAAAAGGAAAAGAAAAGACAACAGTCAGGAAAGAAAAGATACAACTGCTCACAAAGACAAGACTCAAATAAAATACTTACCAGTTTATTCCAGAACCCCAGCGAGACGAAGCTTCAGTTAAATAGGCAGGTGAGAGGTCACTGAAGAGAAAAGAATAAAATACATAAAGAGCAGTTAAGAGACAGGAAGGGCAAAATAAACTAGTATACAATATTTCATTACCGAAAGAAAGCATTGCCTTTTAAACAGAAAAGAATAGCTGAAGCAATAGAAGAGGAGCACAGGCGCTCAACTAATCAGGGAGGTTACAGTGAGTGAGGAAAATAAGGAAGAGATAAGGGAGAAGTTAGAGTGAATTGTAATAACCCATTATATTGCAGCTACTCAGTGACAAGCCAGAAGAAGACCGTCAAAAGGTTAGAAGAAAGAAGACACAGAGGGGTTCAGAGTAGCCGAAGAAGACGGGCGCAGTCTCTTCTCTGTCCAATTCCCCTTTCCCCGTTGCCGTCCACTTGGCCACACGCATTAGTGAATTGCGTGGGCTGAGGGATAGTGGCAAGGAATTGGGTAAACAGGCAACGTTCTGCTCCTGCGCAAGGCAATTGGAATTGAGAAGCACCTCTGACAGAATGCTCCTAGAGAATATGTGATTGGGCAATGTGTGGACAGATCCTGCTAACAACCTTTTCCCCCCCTGAAAAGCCTTTAAAGATCTATATTGGCTATCAGTCCGATATATTGCACAGTCCAATGCCTCTTCCTTGCCTGGAATGTTCCTTGAGCATAAACTTGATCCATCAATAGAAGATTATTGGGACATTATCACTAGGTCTAGTGATAGGAAGTTATACCACCAGTTTAGGGTCGGTTCCCTTCCAATAAAACGTTTACCAAAAACTGGAATGGTCAGGAGGATGAATTTTGCCATTGGTGTACCGACCAAAAGGAATCAATTGCCCATATATTTTTTGTATGTACCGCCTATATAGCCCCCCGGTAAAAATGGCTCAAACCTATTTGCCGAAATATTGGTACACGGGTAGGGCTAGAGGCATTGAGGATCCTTAGGACTGATACAAAGGAAATGCTGGTAATTGCGGTAACAAAATTCTTAGGATGGATGTGGATCATTAGGGCTAATCACTAAGCTATGGGTTGGCCCAGTACAGTCCTGATTTGTTCTTATCTTATTATGGTACTATATTTTACATACCACTATATGATGCCATATCTAACGCTGTAGCACCTTTTTTGGTACAAAGTGTTTTAAGTTAAGTGCATATATAGTTTTAACCAAATGCTTTTCAAACTTGATGTGTTTTTTATGATGTATTTATTTCTATGTTTGTGTCTTTTATGATGAAATACTCGAAATAAAGACTTATGAACTGAACTGAACTGATATACCAATATAGCAAGGTATGAGCTTGTTCCTCTTTGTCCGATTCCGGTAGATAGATGAGGAGTACCTTTGGAGCTGTTCTTGATCAGCTGAGCATACTGCTTAAGACTCACCTGTTTGCCTTCCTACTCACTGGTCTTCTGGAAATAGTGTAAGGTCAATTCTACTATCTCAGGTTACTGTCTGGATGTGGATGCCGGAGGTAAGTGAGTACACTTGGCAGTAAAGTTACTGCATATGTACAACTGGCCTCCAGATAGCTTCACATAGGTGCAAATGATCAACCGTAAAGTCATGTAAAAAGGCCAAATTGTCATAGTCTCTGAAGGGTATAGAGTTAGTGTTGTGGAGTGTTCTGCATATTGTGCGCCGGAAGGACATCAGAATGTGGCAAGAGCACAGTATGTGGCAGATGTCACAGCCATAGCTATTACATCGCAGCAGATGTCATTCGGGATTAGGTGGGCCCTCTGCAATTATATTGCGAACCAGTACTAATTATGCAATATCTTTTTCCAGTCTCCATCCGAGTAGGCTATCCCTAGTCCGCCTTGCCAGTAGATTTTAGATGACATCAGTGTGCTATGGAAATAGGGGGTCTGCTATCTTAAAAAGAAATAATTTGGGGATTAGTCTGTTAGACCTACAGGCTGGTAATGCAGCGAGATGGGTTACAGCAACAATGGAGCTTGGGCAATTTACCCTTATATGTGCTGGGTTTTATTGTCCAAATGATGTTGATGGGATGCCCCCGAGTAATTCTGAAAATAATCTGTTGATTCTCCTGTCTCCATATATAATTGGGGGAGATTTCAATGTTTTCTTGAATAAGGATTTGGATAGTACAACGTACAGGAAATTAATAGCAGCCCACAAGGTTACTAGAAAGAAAAAAGATTTAGGCGCATATGTATGAAACTATTTCGCGTTCGCAAACGCTGCGATTCGCATAAAAACAGCATGAAATAGAGAAACGCGATGCATGACACAATTTCGCATCGCAAATTAAAAAATCGCAATTTTGGCGATTTCTTATTTTGCTAGGCATGAAATCTGCAAATTTCTCTGTGAATTCGCAGTCTGCGATACGCAGGCTGTGAAAATCGCAAATAGAGAAATCGCAAATTTTGCACTTCAATATTACCACCAAGTCAATGCAGGTGGTAGCCAGGTGAAAGCTAAATAAACAGGCCCACAATGCAACAGGGACTTCTACAATGTGATTGCAAGGAGGCTGTGAATTTGGGCTGCAGCACAGAGGAGGATGCGACAGGAACGGATATTTAGAGCGCGCATCACTCTGTTCCAGCAGACTGAGGAGGAGATCCATGAGAAGTACAGGCTGGACACAAAGACCATTTTAGACCTGCTAGAGGAGCTGACACCCTATCTGGAACACCCAACATGCAGGACCCAAACCATTCCCACCCATGTGCAGGTTCTGTGCTCACTGCACCTACTGGCCTCAGGGAGTTTTCAAGGGGTGATAGCAGTGGCAGGTGGGGTCTCACGGAGTAGCCTGTCGCGCATCTTCCATGCATTCTTAAATGCAATGGTACAGAGGCTACCACATCTACAATTCCCCAGCACAGAACAGGCATTACAGCGAACAAAACTGGACTTCTACCGGATTGCACGATTCCCCCACGTAATTGGCTGCATAGATGGGACCCATGTGGCCCTCACACCCCATCAACAAATGAATATGTATTCAGAAACTGTAAATCATACCATTCCCTGAACATACAGGTCATCTGCAATGCCAAACATCCTCAATGACATTGTAGCGAAATACCCAGGCAGTACTCACAACTCTTTCATCTTTAGACATAGTGGGATACACAGACGTCTCAATGCTGGCGAGTTTAGTGAGGGCTACCTGATAGGTAAATGCATGGCACACTTCCCTACATACAGTACATCTTTGGGGGTTGGGACATTGACCCACCTCTTGTTTTCATCCCTGCAGGTGACAGTGCATATGCAGTGCGGGACTTCATCCTGACCCCGTACCTAAATCCAGCCAATGCAAGGGAGAGGAGATACAACCGTGCACACAAATATACGCGCTGTGTAATAGAGCGGACATTTGGGATCCTGAAGAGCCGTTTCCGCTGTTTGCATAAAAGCGGAGGAGCCCTCCAATACAGCCCTGAGACCTGGTGCAAGATTGTGGCTACCCGTGCAATGCTCCACAACATAGCTATGAGAAAAGGCATCCCAATAGAACTGAGTGAAACGGATAGATTGAACGATGATGGCCCAAGTCCCCCTAGCAGACCAGCAGTTGGAGTTGGGGCAGCTGCCGGATGGCAGAGACGGGCTGGGATCACACAGAACTACTTCTAGGTGAGTTATGATGACATGAGGCAATGTATATTTTGTAGCAGATCTGTGTTTATTCAAACCTTTAACAGCAGGATGAAAAGTTCATCACACAGTCTGACCAACACAATGAGTGTCGCTGTCTGTAGCACATGTTAGGTCCACAGTGCAGGTAGTCAGGCAAGTCGGGACTCTTGTAGGAATGGGTTGCCTCACGCATTTGTGTGACTCATTGTTTCAATTTCACCTCCTTCTGGGACGGACTGCTGCTGCCCGTTCTGGGAGCTGATTGCCCTCCCTTGGGTCCACAGGTGCTGCACCCTGTCTCCCACGGCTCCTTCTTGGATCTGGCACTGGTGGGATGATACTGCTCCAGCTGGATGTCTCCCCACTCTCCCCAGAGCCCATGAGTGCTGAGCCACCTGCTTTTGCCGTCTGCAGTTGTTCAACGGCAGTGGTGACCTGCGCCAGGCCTTTTGCAAACGTTGTGGCAGCAGTGGGACATCTCCACTTGCATGCTGACGGTGCGACGTGTCAGCTGGCTTGTGGTAGTGCACAGGCGGTTCACCGCCTTGGTGTAGCTGTGCAGATGGATGTTTGAACATTGGGGAGCCATGTGTCTGGCTACCTGGTCCCTGTTGAATGTTGCACAGAGTTCATGAATGGCACCTGCCATGCTCATGATGCTCTCCCCCATGTAGTGCATGCTTTTGTTTATTGTGCACAGCTGACGGTTAATGGACCTTAATGATTTCTGTTGCAGGCGCTGAATCTGGAGCATGCTGCCCTTCAGTCCTGCAAACACTGTGGCATCGTCGTCTGTGGCAGAGCTAGTCCTGGCCCTTGACCTGCATCTCACTGCTCCTAGCTCCCTAGGTTGGGGTGTGTGCTGTTCAAGCACCTGGGTCACACGCATCCCTGGCTCTGCCTGTACATCCTCCTCCCCTGTGGCCTGTGTTTCATCCTCCAGTGGTGGCAGTGGTGGCACAATTGTGTGCTTCCTACGTGGGACAGGTGTGGCCTCTGTGTTGTCCTCTGAGTTCCCATGACCTGCCTGGTCATCCAAATGTTCTGACTCCTAACAGTCTGCGCTGTTTTCCTGTGTCTTGGCTTGTGCTGCGGATGGAAAGGGGAATTTATGATTTTGTGACATTGTCTGTATTTCTCACTCAATAAAGTTTTCTCAATTTGTATTGGCTAACTGCTATCTCTCACTTTTCCCCTTTACATGAATTCACATACTGCGTTAACATTGCTATGTCTCATTGCCCCACTGTTATGCATCTGACTACGTCTCCCATGATGTACTGCTGTGAGTGCTGGTAAATGTGGACCAGAGTGACATGTGTAGTTTGTGTGTGGTGCATTCCTGACTGTGTGAATGGGATGGTGATGTGTGCGGCTGCATTTGGCATGCACCTTACCTTGGCTGGTGGTTGCAGGGTTGGAGCTGTCTATGTCAGCCACACCACTGACACTCTCGGGCAGGAGAGTTGACTCCACCAACTCCTCGTGGGGTGTTGAGTTGGTGGTAGTAGATGTTCCACCCCAATCTTGTTGGCCTCCGCCTGCCTGGCTGCCACCCTCTCCTTTGACTTTTGGCACATGTCATACCAGCTGGGTCACATCAACTTCATTGACATGTTCCTGTTTGTCCAGCCCTACCTTCTTCTTTCTGGAATCAGGTACCCGGAGTGCCTTCTTGCCAAATAGGAGTTCATGGCTGCACACCACCTCCTCAATAAGCACCTCCTGCTCCTTTTTGCTAAATTTGTGTTTTCTTTTTCTTCCTGCACCCTCCATGTCCTTCTGTTTGTCCAGTGACTCCATTGTAGCAGTTTCAATGCTGTGCTCAGTCCTCTGCCTCGCCTCACAGTCTCTGACTCTGCCTCAGGCAATCAGGTGCAGCAAATCACTCCCACTTCCTGGTGTGATGTCATCAAGCTGCACCGAATTGCAGATTCTCCACATTTGCAATTTCTTATTTGCGATTTTTGCAGTTAAGGAATCATAAAAAACGGGAATCTCAGAGTTAGCGACTTTTTATTTACATCACAATTTGCGATTCTCAAAATGCGATTAGCAAAAAATCGCACTTTGAGAATTGCAAATCGGATTTTGGATACATATGTCCCTTAATGCAGGACTTTGTGACATTTTGTGCAGGAAAATGGGACATAGGCGGGAGTATAAACATTACTGTAAAAAATGTAGACGTTACGCAAGAGTTGATTACTTTTTAGTAGATCATACAGTGGTCAATCAAGTGGAAGTTATAGCACGTTTTCCTGGCTCACTGCTTGGATCAGTCAGCTGTGATCCTGAAGTTAAGACTAATGGGCAAATAGGTGCAGTCAAGGTGGTCTAGTAACAAAATGTTGCTGGCTGGTCCAGTGGCAATACAAAGAATTATTGATAGCATCCAAGAATTCTGTAACGCAAATGTGGGTTCGGAACAGATAGTATTGGTGTGGAAAGTGTACAAAGCATTTATTAGGTGCAAAATAAATATAGGGTACAATCGTAATTGGGAAATCAGCAAAAGTGAAGCAAGAGTTGGAAGGGAAAATCAGGGTGAAAGAAGATGAATTCTTTGCCGCAGGGTATCCCTAGTAATGTCAGGAATTGAGCCCAGACTTGGGTAATCTCCCAAATGAGTTTAAAGCACACTTGGAAAGAGAAACTCAGGACAAGTGAAAGGCAATTAAGTTGCAACATTTCGAATATGGTAAAAGATGTGGGGAAATCATAACTTGGAAGGCTGAAAAAGACAGATCCAGGAACCTTATAAAGTCGTTGATTGAGGAAGAATCAGAGAGGGAAATAACTGCAACTGAAGACATAGGGAATTAATTACAAGTTTCATGTTTCCTCTATGAAGACAAAACATCATAGAAAGTATAAAAGGTTGGTTAAATCAGAACAGTATTTTGAGAATTTCAAAACAGAAAAACACATCATGAGAGGAGATGACTGTAGTAGAAATAGCAGTCCGACTAAAAGAGTTGAAATTGGGATAAGCTGCAGGGCCAAACAGTATACTGGCAGGTTTTATGAAGGCATCCAGGACATGGTATTACTAATCTGAAGAAAAATGTGTAACTCAATTTTTTTTAAATAGGACACCAATTCCTGCTTCTTGGAATGAGGCAACTGGTACGTTAATTATAACACTAGGAAAAGATCCTAAAAAAAAGTGACACATACGACCCATTTCTCTGTAGAATTGTGACTATAAAGTCTTTGCAGGGGTGCTAGTTAAGTAGTCTCCATGTGCGCCCCAAAATAGGACACCAATTCCTGCTTCTTGAATGAGGCAACTGGTACGTTAATTATAACACTAGGAAAAGATCCTAAAAAAAAGTGACACATACGACCCATTTCTCTGTAGAATTGTGACTATAAAGTCTTTGCAGGGGTGCTAGTTAAGTAGTCTCCATGCGCGTCCCTTCTGTTGTAAGTCCTGACCAGATGAGATTTATAGTCGGTAAACATATGAACTAACGCCCCTCGCCTCCTGAATGGCTCTATAGATGTAGCAAAGGCCAATAAAGACCCTTTAGCCATCATTACATTTGATGCAGCTGATGCAGCTAAAGCATTCAATAGGGTCAACTGGTCCTATTTGTGGGAAGAATTGAGGTCCTCTGGAGTGAGCAATAACTTTATTGACACCTTGATCGAATTATACCGACCGCTGCAGTCACAAATGTTAGTAAATAGCACATTCACCAATACGATAAGCATTACTAGGGGAACTAGGCAGGGATGCCTTTTATCACCTTTTCTTTTTGATATGTATATCAAGCCCTTCGCTCATGCAATAAAAGCAGATTTGAACCAGTTCCTTTTAAGTCGTTGAGTTTGCAAGCTAAGTTTGCGATGTAGGCAGATTATATAGCTTTTTACACAGCTGGCCTGATGTCTGCTATAAAAAGGGTAGTTTCGTTCGCAGAAGTAGTTGAGAACATTTTGGGGCACAAATCAACAAGGACAAGACGGATATAATGACATAGGAAGCTAGAGGTGGCTGTGAAAATGAGCTGCTCAAAGAGGGAATAAAATACATGAGGGTTATAATAACTCATAGTCGTGGAGACCTACCAGAGAGAAACTTGATGTAATGCTCCATGTAAATATAATCTTCAATAAAAAATTACGAAGCAAATAAAAAAAAAGAAAACATATTGAAATTATATTGTCATGCTTTCCAGTTTAAGAACAGCAGAATACTTCTGTCACAACCAGATGACTTCACAGTTGGGAAAGTTTATAATGCCATGTTAGGGGACATGGAAAGAAAAGTTTCTGTACAAATATGGTGCATCAATGTTTTTCAAAAAAGTCTGATTACAAGTGTTAAAGCTAGTCTAGAAAATTGGTTCAAGATCAGGAGGATATTGGATATACAATATTACAACATTAATTTGGGCTTCACCGGGAACACCAAGTTGTCTAGTTGCAAGATGCCAACGGTGAGCATAGTTTTTCAACTGTCAGACCTTGCGAGTCTTCGGGGAGGATGAGAGTAAAATATGGGTAAGAGATTGAGGTAAGTCTAATTTTAGTAGTGTTCGCACGGAATCACCAGGAAAATGTGTTGTGGGCTCTACTCAGAAAATATTATTGTTCTATCTGGTCCTCCTGGCTAGAAGGGGGATTCTTAAACGTTGGTTGCACCCTGATAGTCCAAAGTTGCAGGACTGAGTCTCAGGAATATGCGCGGGAAATTGATGTGGAGTGTGACCCAAAAAGTTGGAGAAGAATTTGGATGATTTAATTACTAGTTAACAAGTTCTTTGATTACACCATATGCAATCGCTGTTGGACCCATCATTTTGTTATTGTGGTTCGAATCAGAAGAAGTGAGGTCAGATATGGGCACTCTAACAAAGTAAGAGTTCTGGTCTGCCGGTGATTATGGGACTAAAGAAAGGAACTGCTCAAGCCCCCCTAATGCAGGCTACAGCCCATAGGAATGATTTAAGGGTCGTAAACTGATATTATGATGAACGCCTATGAGCCGTGCGACTGTGTGCTGTATGGTACTTTACCGGCAACATAGAAGCCTGGCGAAATCCAAGTCACACTTTTAAATAATATAGCACTATGCAACCATATTGTTGCAACTAAGCTACTATGACTTTATGTTAAAAACAATACACGTGTTGCGCTCCTAGTACGTATAAGAATTACAGTGTTTTGAATACTCTTAGGGTATTCAGAGGGCCGTCTGTTCATACTGGCATGATTGTGCAATAAATATGTATGTGCATATTTATAATACTTATAATATGAACTATGATATATATGACGTATGATGGATTAAGGAAGTGTTTAGTTTAGGAATGAGTGCTTGGTGCCCAAAGCTCTGCTCAGAAGCCTGTGGCTAGTGCTATTAAATGTTGGAGTGGAATATCAAGACTGTGTGGTCTTAAATCTACCTCATGTCTCTGTAATCCACCACCAGACACTCCCTGCCTCTTTATTTCACTCTTTCAGATTCCTGCTTTCCCCCTTTGTGACGGTTTTCTCCATCTTTCTCTTCTTCTGTCTTTCCACTTTGCTTGCATTTCCCCCCTTGCACTCGGTAAATATCTGAAGAGGAAAAGTAAGCCCCCAAAAATGAGTGGCCCTACCTCCAACAGCATGCTTAAATAAAGCACTATTTTCAGGTATGAGTAGCCAAAATTAAAACATTTGTATCCCATTTTTGGAAAGGTCTGCAAGGTTTGATCAAATCGTGTGCATAACAATTGTGAGGGGAACCCAACTGTGTGTAGTCTGTTCACTGATACATTTTATGAAGGTTTGGCAAAAGCATGTTGTTTATTTTACAAACTGTAAAAGGCACATTAAAGGAAGGGATTTGTTTTCAAATACAGGGGCCATACTGTCATCAAATATGATTATAAGATTACAGTAATTAAAATTAATGCTTAGGGTTGCTCCACCCGCTTTACCTCCCGAGGGATGACAGCAAGCCATCCTCAGGCTTTCTGCAAACTGATGAGAAATAAGTAAGCCAAATAAGGCTAGATCATTAACTAATTACACTTCTACTTAGGGAGGGAGAACACAATACTGCAAGTTAACAATTTACTTTTAGAAGTGAAACACCCATTTCAATTTGTATATAAAGGCTGAGAAACCCAACTACATTGCCAGCACATTCAGTCGCCTTCCTCGATTTCACATTGCTGGAAAACAATTCTTCCACGTCATCATGTCTTTGCAACGCAGTAGTGGTTCTACCCGGGTTTCAGTAAGTGGTGGTGGAGCCAACTTTGGTGGCTTCCAAGGCAGCAGTGGAGCAGGTGGTGGTGCTGGTGGCTTTGTTGGTGTTGGATATGCTGGTGGTGCCGGAGGAGGTGGCTTCGGAGGTGGTGGTAGTTTTGGTGGCGGCCAGGTTGGTGGAAGCTTTGGCAGTGGATATGGTGGTGGTGCAGCAGGAAGTAGCTTAGGTGGTGGTGGTAGTTATGGTGGCAGCCATGTTGGTGGGGGCTTTGGTGGTGGTGCTGGTGGCTTTGTTGGCAGTGGATATGGTGTTGGTGCAGGAGGAAGTGGTTTTGGTGGTTTTGGTGGCAGCCAAGGTGGTGGGGCATTTGGTGGCGGGGCTGGAGGGAGCATCAGTGGCAGCGAGGGCCTTCTCTCTGCTGGTGAGAAGGAGACTATGCAGAACCTAAACAATCGCCTGGCCACCTATATGAACAAAGTCAAAGAACTGGAGAGTGCCAACTTGGAACTTGAACATAAAATCAAGGATTGGTATGAGAAGCACCATAAAGGAGGTACCGCAGGAGCTCAAGACTATAGTAAATATTATTCGATAATTGCAGAGCTCCACAAACAGGTAAGAAAACAATCCATTATCACTGAACACAAATCATGCCCTGAGAGAATGTGGGTGTTGGATTTTGTGTACGATATTTAAGGGTATTGCAATGCATTTTAGATAAAACCATATCTATTCTCCTGTCATTCTCTGCAAAATGTAGTCCACTTCCTTCTAAGTGAGTCGCATTCCCAAACTTTCAAATCCATCCTTGTCAGTACCTTCAAGTAAAATAAAAAATGCAAAAGACCATTTGTTACAGGGAAAAAACAAACAAACCGACTTCATCCATTAAAGTGCCTATTTTCGGTTTGTGTTGTTTATGTGGAAGGGCACACTTGTCTCCTCTATCTTCACCTTTCCTCTTCCTCGCTCTTAGTATACAAAAGTCGGTTAACGCCCCATTTCATTCTTGTCCCCGCTTTTTGATCAAAATTAGAAACAAAAAAATCTATCCTAATGTAAAAAAATATGGCAAATACCAAGGTAAAAACAATCGATATTCATATATTCGCATTAACAAAAGGTCTAAACATACATTATAGTTTACTTCTATCTGCAATGAACACTTCCCCAGCAGCAGAGTGATGCTTTTCCTTCCTATTTATGACAAGTGACGTTCTGGTTTTAAAGTTTCGAAACTTCCTTTCTGTCAGTGGAGAAGCACAGAGGAGTGATGAAAGACCCGGTCCACAATTGGCAAAGTAGAGCATTTTTGAGTGAAGTGCAAAGCTTCAACACGTACACTTAGAGATTAAAGTTTGGAAGGTGTGGGCGATGAATGAGTGAAGCATTTATGCAGTGTTAACTGCAAGGATACTCACGGAAATATACACAGTAACTTGGGAGAATTCCATAGTTACAATTGGAAAATGTGTTCAAGATGTAAACGAAATCTCTTAAAAAATTAGGACATTTGGCATGGCTAGAAACTAAGTACTGTTCACTAGATACTATTCACTATTGTAACCTTTTGCTCACGGTTTTTTTAGCCATTCATCTAGGTGTTATTTAGAATTAGAAGTTGACCCCATGTCACTGCGACGCTGTTTCTACTCTTCTTTCAAATTAATGCATTCTGCGAGTTGTAGTTTTGGCTTGTTTCAACTGAATCAAATGAAGTAATGTTCCTAATTACAAGAGTTTGTAAAAGAAATGCTCAAACTGGAGATACAGTGTCCTTGTGACTTGGAGCCATACAGTCACGCTAAAGCAGGGGTTTCCGGTGCATGTTTAGGTGGGTTAGTATAACCTCTTACTATGCCAGTGTGTTCCATTTAGATTTCTTATTCGTAAATTAATCTTCCATGGATATCCTCAAAAGTTATCCTCGATCTAGTCCTCCAAAGACCTACATATTATAGCCACACCCTTAAATTATATTGTGGAGTCTGGCAGGTACGTAGATGTTGAGGTAGGTAGAGGGCCAGGTCGGCAATCATCTGCAAGCTTCCGAAAGCTGTAGCATTGTTATTGTGTTTCGTAATTGACAGATTCTAATAAGTCACTGTATATTGTATACTGTATCATGACTGGCCACACCAGCAGGTGTACCCTAACCCTATCTCTCTGTCTTTTACCGCTCTCCAGATTATTGCTGCCACTAGCGACAACGCCAGGGTTCTCCTGCAGATTGACAATGTAAGACTGGCAGCAGATGACTTCAAACTTAAGTAAGTCAGAAGATCTCCATACTGCGTGCTGTGGTCGCAAAGAGTGAGATACCTCTAACACTCAGTAGCACATAGCCCAAGAAACTGGGTCACGTCATTAATTTGAAAGGAGATTGATTGAATGTCGAATTACATACATTATTTTTGCTTGTTCTGCCTATAAATGTTTGGCCACTATTTTCAGAAACAGGAAATACATACCACAAACTCCATCTTAATCTGGATTGGATTGTACAAACTACTCAAGTGGTGCAAAGAGGAAACGATGAGCACTAAGGGCTAGCCAGGGATAGAAGCTGCTATACCTGATGTATTATGCACTGCACTTGCTGTTGTGTCCTAGTGCCCGAGGTAGTCAAAACATTGGGCCTGACCAGAAAACAAAGAGGGCTCAAAAAAGCCCTGTTACTTACCAAGCCTTGAGCCTCCTCCATGTTCCCAACTCATACAAGAATGATGAGGGGCTCTGGGTGAGGCAATGGGCCAAATAGTACTCTATCCTGGACTTTCCTCCCACCCAGGTGCCCACCTAAATACATAAATAACCCATAGATAGGTATGAATTGCAATCATATACATCTTGCTTGCACATGTTAATATTTATAAGATTATATTTGGATGCCCTGTCAACACAACATCTCAAATAGCATACCAGAAGAAGTAAGGCTGACTAACAGCCCTTCTTGCATTGCTGATGCTAAAAAGGTGTTTGAGCTCACCGATCAACGATAATGATGGAATTCTTAGCCTTGATCCTAATGCTACCACCATCTATGTTGCAAAGGCCTTCCAAACATGTCCACGACGTCGGCATGCCAAGCTAGTGCTTAGGTAAAAGTGCTGATGCCACAGCTGTCATCTTAGGATTGGAAGCAGGAAAGAGAGGCATAGCCTGATGCTACAAAATCCACAAAGGGTAACCCCAGAAAAAACGCTTCTGGTTCCGGAGAAGAGTAATTAGATAATAAATATATCTCAAGGACTCATGCTCAACTTCTAAGCAAAAAAATCCCCTGCCATCTATGACATATAACTCAAATGTTATCAAAAATACCACTTTTTATTTTTCATACGAAAAAGCAATATAAAATGTTCTTTACAAAATTCATAACAAGTAAAAAAAAATATTTTACATTACTCGACTGAGATATTACTATAAGCCCCATAACCTTATATCACTCATACCTCACTCATAACTCCATCATACCTCCAGCATTCATACAAATCAGAACAGGTCCAACATGCCCATTATAACCTGCTAGGAGCAGTTCATATTCTGCATTACTTCGGCACAAATTAATCATGCTCTGGGGACCAAACAGACAGGGGTCATTGATGCGCATTTTGGTGGTATCATTCTATTTTATTGCCACCTTCTTTGGAACCAGCTAATATTAAATCAATGCTACGTCATCTACTGCCAGACAACATCCCCTTAAAGTACATCTTCACTTTGGAGTTCTAGGGGAGGGTATGCATTATGATGCGCCGGTGCAAACTGATGTGCTCTGAACCTCCCCTTCATGTTGTCGCTGTCCAGAAACTGAACATGTAATACTTTTTTATACATTGCTTTGACCCACTTTATATTAATAGTATTCAATTACATCACTCATAACATGTTCAATGACATAAATAATGGCATCACTTGGTAACAGCATCCACTAATCTTTTATTCAATTTGCACTATAAGCCAGTACAGCCCGTGCAATACTAACAAAAAATAATGTTTTTCTGGTCCTGCAGTAGTTATGAGTGTCACAAACCCCCCCAATTTTTTTTTTTAAAGTCTTGCCTCGACTCCTTAAATGCGCTAGGGGGTCATGGTAACCCTACCCTGCCCCCTTAAGTCGTTTTTGTATAATATTTTCAGAACAAGTCCTTTAAAGGCTCCCACAATGTTTCTGTTCAGGTTGCGGCCAGCCAATCAGAGTGCTCACTTTAAGAAAGCCCCCTTTGCCAATCCGAGGCTT
The DNA here is from genome assembly GCF_964261635.1 of Lissotriton helveticus. Taxonomy (NCBI): domain Eukaryota; kingdom Metazoa; phylum Chordata; class Amphibia; order Caudata; family Salamandridae; genus Lissotriton; species Lissotriton helveticus. The sequence goes on from NC_136065.1 coordinate 1,916,963,493, forward strand.
GAATTTTTGACTTTCAGTCCAACTATCTATATATCTAGAACTGTGTAACCCCCCAAATTTGGTATAATTTTGTTCAGCATTTTGGCTGAAGTGCTGTCTAAAATTCAAACTGGAAATTGCATGGGGAAAAGTAAAAAAAAAAAAAAAAGTTCCTTGGCTCCCCCCTTTGGCTAGTCACATCGTGGTTCATGCCACTGTTTTCAGCTGCCTTGCCAACTGCAGATCTTCCTTTTTAGGGGCTTCTGAAAATGTTTTGAAGAAGCTCAAGCGTATTCAAAACATGGCAGCTAAAATTGCTGAGTCTACCTAGTTCTTCTTCTGCCTTAGCTATTCTTCACTGTAATGGTTACCAGTAGTTAAAATAGTTTCGTTCAAATCTCTCAAGCTGACCCTATTTACTTGAACAACAAATGTAGGTTATGTTCTGCCACTAGGCATCTGTGTATAGCTTACAACTGACAGACACACACTGATGGGTTAAGGTTCCAACTGCCCAGAACAATGTGTAACCAAATAAATCACAGGCTGGAACTGTCAAGGATGACTCAGCCTTCCATCACTCTCTAGCCAATAAAATGAATAATATAGATGTGGGCAAGATTACCAGTTATTTCAAGCAACCATGCCCAATGACAATTTCCAGCCATAATATGAAGCTGTGACTAGCTGTTTTTACACGGACCTCTACTATATGTATGAAAAGGTCACCGGGCGGGTGAAAAAATAAATAAACATTTATTCATTTCTGCCATTCAATATTTTGTTTATAGCCTATAGGGGAATCCTCTTGCACTTTTTGTGAAGTATCTTATTGCTATGCTGTATGTACAGGTCTCTGCTACCTTCAGGCTCAAACATGTTTTACAAATATGTCTAAATACTTTTTCTGATGCCGCATGTGATAAAACACGCCTATTACGCTGTTAAAACAGGAGATGGGTCTATTGACCACAGGTCTGACACAAGGATAAGGCAAAGTTGGCAATTTGTATCTGGGGAGGATGAGTGCCAAGAGAACAGAGCCATTTCCAATGTCAATTGTTGCAGTATAGTGCCACCTTGCAGCTACTTGACATTGCACCATAAGGCAAATGTTCACAAACACTTTAATTTATCACCGGCCATCGTCGACCGCCGCAAAAATCTCTTGTTATGTTTGCCCAGGTATGGGAACGAATTACACATGCACCAGAGCGTGGCGGCCGACACCAATGGACTGCGGAAGGTGATGGAAGAGTTGACCTCGTCCAAGTCTGACCTTGAGGGACAAGTCGAGAGCCTGAAAGAGGAGCTGGCTTCCCTGAAGAAGAACCACGAACAGGTAAAGTTTTGATTCTAAAGCTAGACAAAGGAAATGGCAAACTATAGAGGCATTCATAACCAAGATTAGTGGTGAACTCTTGCATTTAATAGGGTGGCATGGCACCTGCGAGGCCCTTTTATCAACCTCAGATTTGCAAATTACGAAGAACTTAACTTATTGGTGGTGCTTTGATTATACAGAGTGATAGCGGTGTCAAGAAATTCAATAGAAAACATAGCAATTTTCGTGTCTAATATTACCCCAACAATGGAGTAATGATGTGTATGAGAAAATCCCACTCAGGAAGTGGCAAGTGGGAGCTCCGCGCGGAAGTTCGCCTTGAAAGTTTGGGCTCACATTGATGCTTGAATGTTTGAGAGAATTCCCAGACTCCTGCTCACCTTAAATTGATTAGAGAATTAGGGCATTATTTAACATTTGGCCAGCAATGTGATGGAGTACCCTCTATCACAAACTGATAGCACACCGCACTATTTAAAGCCAGGGACACTGTCATGTTTTCGTTGGCGGTAACTCGACTGGCTCTGCCAGCAGAAACTTCACTTTAACTGTTTTTTTTCTGCTTGGGTTCACAATGGAAAACCTGGTGGTCCTACACAGAAAAAAAAGAAAAATGACTCCCACAACCTGGGAGTCAGATTGTATGGGGTAGTAGAATTTTGCTTTACAAAAAAAAACCTGCTTTGAGGTTAAAAAAAACTTACGCTAAGCAGTCCCATTAAACACGGAGGCCAGTTAGCAAACTTTCTGTGCCTTCAGAAGACACAGAGGGGCATATTATCTAGGGATATATCTCTGCTTTTATGGCTTTAAAAGCCAAGAAAGCGGAGATAAAATAATCTCCCTATTACCTAGCTGTCTCTAACACCAGTTAGCGACAGCTAGTAGGAGATAGCGACCATCTTGGGCCCCGCTTTGCATGTCAGAGATATTTATCACTAATGACATGCAAAGTGGGCGTGCCAAGATGTTAGCGACTGGAAACAGTCGCTAACATCGCTATCTCCTATTACCAACCTTTGGAGATATTCGCGCTAAGCATGAATATCTCCAAAAGCTAACACCTGCCCTGAGCAGTTCTTAGCCATGTTATCCAATGGGAGGTGGATAACATGGCTAAGAGCATTAGCTCGGTAATGCATGAATATCGCTGACTTTACAGCGATATTCATGCATTTCGGCCGATTTTTATCGCTTAGGAGATAAACCTTGATAATAGCAAGGCTCCTAAGCGATAAAAATCGCCGCAACACGGCGATAGAATTATTGCCGCTAAGCCAACATAGCGATAATTATCACTAGTTGTTGGTAATATGCCCCAGAGATCTTTGCAAGCTGGTGGAGATCTCTTAACATGAAGGGTGATAGTCCACCAAGGTGGGAAAGGTAATTATGAGCTTGATCACCCTGGTGGATAGCGGTCTACTCACCAAACTCTAAATGAGCCCCCAAGTCCTGTCAAGGGCAGGAGTAAACACCCCTTAAAACTTGTGCGGGGTGTGCGAGCAAGAGGGTTCATCCACGGGGAAAAGGTATTTTCCCATAAATGAATTTCAACATGGCACTAAAGCAATGGCGTTTTACGTGTATAACTGTATAACATATATATTTGAAATTTAAAATGTCTTCCTAATGCATACCAGGAAACATATTAATGTCTCTGCTTTCAAGGTGTACTTCTGGAAAGCTTTACGAATTCCAGAAAGTGGTATATCTCCACTGGTACTATGTGGTAGTCGTGCAGGGACAGAGTTAAAACTTTATTTCTGGGTATTTGGACATGGCCATGAAGGTAATAACTTTTGTCAAAGAGAAGATAAGCCCTGAGAAACTTTTCCCACTCAGCTAAAGGTTTCCTGGGTGTGCGTCTGTCCTTTTGCATAGTCTTGGTGAATTTGTGAGAATTTTGATTGTCTTCTGTTTGATGAGCCAGTGGATACCAAACTAATTTTGTAATATCAAACTTTTCTGAAAAGCATGGATTCCGTATGAAGCCTTCATATTTAAATTTAGAGATATGTGCAATCCTTTATACAGGAAAATAACTGTAAATTAAAAATAAAAGATGACTAGGAAACTGGTTTAGACCGTTGTGGTAATGTAAAATTCACCATTTACTAGTGCGAGCAGTAAATAACCACTGGTGGACTTACCACTGGCAAACTACAAAATGTTGGTAGCAATTCTGCAATTGTGATTCCACTGAAAGCACATTTACCACATCCACCAGAATCAGTGTATTTATATTACCATCCAGACTCTAGTTCAGGTCCAAATTCTTATAGACTGCTCCATTTCCAGCACTTGTTTTCTACCTTTTAGATAAACGCTATTTAATGCCCTCAATATGCTCTCCTCTCCTATAGGAAATGAAAGGATTCCAGGGGGCCCAAGGACAGCTTAGCGTAGAGATGAATGCCGCCCCAGGCATTGACCTGATGAAGACCCTCAATGACATGCGAGGTCAATACGAGGCGATGGCCGAAAAGAACCGCCAGGATGCAGAAGCAAAGTTCCTGGAGGCGGTGAGTAGGAGAGGGAATCATCACGGTGAAAGTCCTTCGGGCTGTGTAATACGATGGATTGCTGATTAGCAAACCTAGACATTTCTCCAAAAGTTAACCCCTCTGTAATGCCAATATCAGTCCCATCTGCCAGGTGTCCAATGGCCATACAGAGACCTCACAGCTCATTCCACTTGGATCTCTTGGGTTGGGGATGGGCATACACTAATGTCATGTGGTCACTCTTGCCTATGTTCTCTCTTAGAGCAATCACCTCAAGCAAGAGATTTCTGCCGGGTCTGAACAGATGCAGTCAAGCAAGAGCGAGATCTCCGAACTGAGGCGCTCCTTGCAGTCCTTGGAGATTGAGCTGCAGTCTGCTCTGGCTATGGTAGGTGGTAACAGCTACTCCTTTTCACCATATAAGGACACAACACTAGACCATAAATAATTTCTTCAATTTTGACCATACTCCACATATTTCAACTATAAGAGCCAAATTTACATAGTATGAGTTTTTTATTCAGAAATGTTATTGCCCCCAAGAGAGTCACCATATCCAAAGCAAGTGCTATTAAATGCACTGTCCACTGTTCCTATAAGTACAACCTACCTTATGCTTTCTCACAATGTTTCAAATCCCCTTCCCTTGTCTTGCTCTCTGGCAGAAAAAATCCCTAGAAAGCAACTTGGCAGAAACAGAAGGAAACTACTGCGCCCAGCTTGCACAACTTCAAGTCAAAATCAGCATGGTGGAGGAGCAGCTCGCAGATATCAGGGGCGATATGGAGCACCAGATGGCAGAGTACGAGGAACTCTTGGACATCAAGACCAGGCTGGAGATGGAGATTGAGACCTATCGGCGGCTGCTGGAGGGCGAGGGCAGGTATGAATACACCAGAGCCGGGATCATTCCCACTTTGCAGCTTCTAATTGCTTGGAAATTGACCCAGTAGAATACACTCAGTCATGTGTGTCTCTTTTTGTTTGCTTTCAGTGGTCACAGCTCCCAGCCAAGAAAAGGTGAGTGTCTCTCTTTTGTCTTTGCTTCATGCCCATGCCTTCACAATGGCCTGTTTCTTGCTTCAAACAAAAATCTCCTTTTAGCACTGTAGCACTACAAACCACCAAAAGTTCCTAGGAAGCAAAAGCTGCCCCATCAAAGCATCACATCTCCTTTACTGCTATCAAAACACTTTCACACAAACACCCACTTCCTCTGTCACAGACTCATTCATACTGTCTTCGGGGACACACCATTAATGTTGATGGAGGGGGAGCCGAGAGGTAGTGAGAAAACCTAAGGATGCGATGAGAGCCTGCTGGCGGGGTTGAAATGAGAAGGTTTAAGTTGCTCGATCTTGATGTCCCTCAAGTGCCCGGGATGGATGTCTGTCAGGCAGCCCTGCCTAATGTGAACATTAATAGCCCTGGGTGAAATCTCCGTTATGCCGGCATAATCCTGGGCTATTTCAAGAATTTTTCATGTCACTTGTTAGGCAAAATTCCCGAAATTAGGCCATTACACTTTGTGTCACAGATTAACATGGATCATATACCATCCCATAACCAGCGGCTGTGGGACTGGCGGTGAGGGTAGGTTTCCAACGCAGACTCACCAGGCACAAGGCTCCTACTAACAAGGCGCCCCAGCGAACCGCCAGCCCATGTTGGAGCACCTTGCACCATTGAGTGAGGTCCTTCAAATCATGACTACATAAGCTTGGACATGTAGTCAACCATTAATGGTAGCAACTATTTAGAAGCACCATTTAGTGTAGATACCAAACACCAAGCTTCATTCACACATTGCACATATATAGGTCCTGAAGAATTGCCACGGTACTTACTGACCAACAGGGCAAGAAACATGTCGACCCATAGAGTAGAGCACACGATTTAATAAATATCCCTCACTAGGGCTGTTGCCACTCTAATATATATTAATTTTATTAAGGTGGATTACCAACCAGAATAAATGCATTTATTTGGAATAACCAACCTTTTTTAAAAACAAGGCGCTCACTGCACCACCCATTTATCTACACACACAAGGGCCACATACCCGCACTTCATCATACGGCTAAGGAACAAAAGATCTCCGACAAAGAGCCCCTTCGCGGGTGCCCGTTGAGCATTGCAGCGCCGGCTCAACGAGGAGCAGGTCCATATGATGAAGCATGACACCTAGCTTGCTGGGTGTGTGAGGACCCTAGTTCCGCCCAAGCAGGATCCCCCATCCCTCTACCTCCTCTACCCTTCTCCCTCCTCACCACCACTAATTAGTTGGTAGGTGATATCAAACATAGAGGAACTGCTCCAATCTCTTTTTGCAGGACATGTCTCAGGTGGGCAGGGAGTCTGGACCTCTTTAAAGCCCCCCTTAGTCCCCTTTCTTTTTTGTCAAGATCATATAAACAACGCAAATTACCAAAACACGGTCGACTATTGTTCATGGCACTTGTGATTTTTCCCCTGTTTTTAGGGTAATGTGTGTTCAAAAGGGCACAAGGATGTATATCACAGAAAATGATAGGTTTTGTATTTCACCTAATTTCTCGTAAGTTTTTGGGAAACTTTTCATAAGTACATAAAAGGAAACAACACTTTGTGCACATCCCTAAACATTATCTTTTTATAGGTGTCCATGAAGGGCCAGCATTGCTTTACTATTTGAACAAGGGGGAGAAGCTATAACACTTAAAGATCCCTGATAAACGAGGAGTTAGGACCACATTTTACTGAATTTAGTAAAGAAACTTAACGTCTGCAGAGACACCTCCCTGAACAAGAGCAGCCCCATCCTCAAGGCAGCCCAATCCATCAGAAGATCGAGAGGATAAATTAATGGTTATCCCACCCATGCCTTCTGGCTATCCAGGATGTGAGCGACACTGGAAGCTAGCCTCACACTTCCCTACTACCACTATTGCACAGATCTGAGTTCCTTCTGCTAACTCCACCATCCCATTACAAGCCTTGCTGAACTTCAGCTTTGTGCTGAACTGCCACCCCTCCATTGTCGAATTTGACTAGTGCCTAGGCTTTATTTTGGACAAGACTATGAACCTGCAAACACACTTCAACTCAAGTGCAGCGAGAGTACAGCATTTCCCAGGCTCCTTCAAAACAATAAACCCTCCTGTGCTATTGATGCCCGTCTATGTAATATCACATTTTGGAAATCCTAGACCTCACCTAGCCCTCTCAGAGTGGTGTTACATGCAGGGAATGGACTGACTACTGGCACATTAAGATTTGGTCATGTCTCTCTAAACCTGATCACTCTTTCTTGAAATCCTTGTCGGTCTGACAGAGATCTCTCTGCCTACAATGTATCTTGTTTTTCATCATAAATTAATACATTTACTTCCATCTTCCAAATGTATGCAGTGAAACACACACAATTGTCCAAAGCTCTGGTCCCAAAGGATCTGATGCCCTAGGAGCCCCACACTCTCTCATTCATTTACCGTACAATGGTAAATGGTAATGGTTTTACCATTAAAATATTCACGAGTGTCTATAAATATTATCATAATATTCACATAAATACACATGCACTATATCGAGCCGAATGCACATGCTCCAACTGTAATGTTTGTCTGATGCTTGTGCACTATTTAGAATCTTTAAATTGAGTACACTCCCAGGTGTATTCTCATGGGGCACAGGCATCAACATTCACATGTTCACCTGCACCAATAACAACATATTTACATGAAAGATTGGCAATAAAAAAAGAATGATCCCAGGAGGCACATGCACCAACTGGAACGTTCCCACGAGGCTCACACCCTAAACGGATCTTCACATGATACAAATACTAAAACATGTAATTGTTACGATACACTTATGCACACAAATAGAATGATTTCATGGACGATGTAATCCAATGATAATTTTCTCATAAGACATATGCACCAGGTACCACCATCAGGCAAATCTACCAATTCTAATGTTCACTTGAAGCACTGTATTAGAAAACTCTTATGCACCGGGGTTAGTATGTTTGCGTTAAGATTACGCACTGTTATTAGCACGTTCAAGCGAATGGCTGGAAAAGATTAGAACATTTCCATGCAGCCCAGGTACTAAACAAAATCTACACATGAGGCGATGCACCAACTAGGATGCTCCAGCGGAACATGTGGAAAAGTAGATGCTTCATATGATCCATATGCACCACATAGAATGTGCTAATAAAGCACATGCCTGAACGTAAAAAAAAATCTACCGAGGGACATTCACCAATTTTAACATCTTGACATGACATACACCAATAACAATAATTTCAAATAAAGGGCTATCAAAATAATAATAATATTTCTATGTGGTACACGAACCAACAAGAGCATCCCACACCTAGCAAATAGAATATTTACATGAGACACAAGCACCAATTGGGAGAGCCCCGTGAAGACATTCATCCAAAAAGGATCTTAACACGAGGCATATCATGTTTCGATGATTATAGTGCATACACATTAAAATATTCACATGGGAACAAGTACCCTGGAAATAAAGGCTACTTGAGGACTATGTAGGATTTTCTTCCACGAGTTTCATTTGGAGCACTTCCTGGTTTCAAATGAAATTCTTCTCTGGCCGATGCAGAAGCCTATTTACCTATCTATTTCCAATGTAGATGCACTAATACATGGATATGTGCGGGCAAAATCGCAATCCTGATTCATAGTCTGATGCAGAATTCCACACTCCATTTACATGTCCATGGCCCTCTTTGCTTCCCTCCTCATCATTTGTTCTTAGGATGCATCCTTCCTGTGTTCCATATTTCACCTCCATGTTTCTTCTTCGTTTTAGCCCCAGACAGCGTGAGAAGCCGAGTTGTAAAGACGATCATCCAGAACGTGGTTGATGGCAAAGTGGTTTCGCAAGAGGAGAAACAAAGTGAGCAGAAAATATAGACAGAAGCTGGGCCTCTCCTTATGAAATGCTACTCTACAAGGAACCCTTCGACAAGACGCACAACCCCGGAGGAGGGACACCCTCCTCTTTTATAATCCAGCTCCGCATGCTCACAATTCTGCTTTAAAATGGCCATTTTCAACTCTGCAAACATGACCAAAGAATGTTCTGGATCCTTTCATGCACTGATGGACACTTCACCAGCACGTCACGTATCCAAGTAAACGAGACGATGCACATGATGAACAAGAAGATACCTTAGATCTCTCTATTATGTGCTATTGAGCAGCAAACAGGTTGTTTTGAAGAAGAATAAGCAAATCACCTGTTACCAACATCTAATAACTTGCACCAATTGAGAGTATCATAAACGTCCTATTTGTAGTAAATTCACGGCTGGGAAGTGGGGCTATTCACTGTCTTAAGGTTCTTTTGTCTCTGTCTTGAACAGAATATGTAATTCTCTACTTTTCTGAAATTAGTATTCAATAAACCTTTCTGAATTCAAACAATGATTTTCTGGTAGCAAAGAGTTTGACAACATTTCTCTAACTATGCTGTTTCTACTTTCATCTAATTATCTGGTGTCACACTGGTCTTAGTAGTAGAGGGTTGTTTCCTGAATTTTCAGATGTGGAAGCAGTTGTGGAGCGCCTGTTTATCACTGGAGGACATGTGACAACAGTGCTTCATATACATCTAGGGATATAACTTCTGGAGTTACATTATGAACCTCTAGATTTCTTTGGGCACACGGCGTATGACCGCGCAGTTTAAATGTTTTTTTGTAATCTTTGCAATGTTCTATCTGAATCTTTGAAATGTTCTATTGAAAACTTCTCATCTTCCCATATTGATGTGACAATAGTGACATTTGCTACAGTTTCGATAATAGAAGATAAACTTGCAGAGAACAATTCTGAACAAAATGCAAAAGTTTAACCTATTGTCTGCATGCATTTCCCATCTTGATTTGGTATAATTAGGCTGAAAAGTACCAGAAAACAGCAGCCACAGTTTAACTAATTGACTCCCTCGACATGCTCAGAAGGAAATACCAGTCTGTGTGGATGTACTAAACATGCAGACATCCTCCCTGGCCTCCTTAAGTTAGGTCTATCCTGCTGGCACCTGTTTTGCCATAGGACTGGTACAGTAAAGTTTGTCAAGGTGCACTGCAGTGTACACATTTGTGGAAAAGGGGTTTTCTGTCAGAAAAAGTAGGGGTGGGCGGAATTTGCGTAGTCGTGCTACGCAAAGCTCCGGAAAACAGTACAAAATCTCTGTGAGCATGCAAAAGTTCTGTGAACACGCGGAATTGCTTGTTCCACCAGTTCGCAATGCTTTTTTCCTGTTTGCGAATGCTGTTTGCATGCTCGGGGAGAAATATCTCGCAAACACGCATTTTGAAAGCACGAACAAGCAAAAAATTCCACAAAGCCTCAGATCGTGGAATTTTGGGAAATTCAGCGTTCTCCGCGGAATGCGAAGTTACCCAAATTACACAAATTCCGCAAGCGGAACGGAATTTACCGCCCAGGCCTAAGAAAAAGAAAGGTGGACTAAAATGTAACGAATAGCACTAAAGGTATGTAAAAGCCCTCAACGGTTGTTTTCCTTGTTCCTGTTTTAGTTTTAAAATATCTGCAGAAAAGCTGCAAATACTTTGATCTGGCTCAAAAAAGGGGAAAGATACAGATACAAGCCAGTCTTTCTGGGAGTTGTTGCAGCTCAAACACTGTCAACTCACCCATTCGATTTTTCACTGTTTACACAGGCTGAGATAAATGACTGATTATGCACGAGCAGGATGCTCATTCTCTCAACTATCTTCAAACAACCATCGAACCAGAAGCACTCAACCAACATTATGTCAGTACACAAAACACACACCAAATCTATGTACTGTCAATCATACTCAAAAAACAGAGGCTTTCAAACAGACACAGGACCCTACAGAAATCCTCTGCAGTGGACGTATCCTCAGCTACTAAACCATTCCTGGCCACATTCGTGTCCAAACCCCATGAAGTACGATATGCACAGTTCTCCTCTCAATATTTTAGCACTTTCCAGTAGTCACCTAACTAACGCTAACCTCGATAAAGGACCCATACTCCATTGCACTGCGCCTACACAGCCTTTCCTTACATTCAATACCTAACTTAACCTTCTTGATTCGTCTGTCTTTTTGTAACAACTGTGTAGATGATACTCATTTGAGCCTCAAAATCAACAAGGACCCCCTGCAGACACCTCCTGCAATAGCAAATGTCTACTCAAAGCCTACTCAATCACAATTGATAAAATAATGAGATACCACCCTGTGAAACCAAACCTCAGTTCTCATTGCATTGCCCCTGACCACCAACCATACACTCATGGCGTACACCTCCAAAACAGTAAAAAGCCTGGATGCATAAAATGACTCAGTCCTCCCCCCACAACCAATGCAAATTAAACCAAAACTCACCTTACTCCCATCTCATGACACAGAGAACATTCTCTTTTCTAAAATCCACTGCCCTAGAGAGTACTCTTGAATATTGTATCCTAGCAGTACTGGATACACTAAGAGCAAACGCAAACAGGGGGGTCCCTCAGGCTCTGGTGCTCCTGGATCTGTCGGCTGCGTTTGACACGGTCGACCACAACATCTTGTTGCACCGTGTCGAACATGCAGGCATTCATGGCCCTGCCTCTGAATGGATCAAGTCATTTCTCACAGGCAGAACCCAAGCAGTACGTCTCGGTACCTTCACTGCCCCCAAACTATCTACCTCATGTGGGGTTCCGCAAGGCTCGTCCCTCTCCCCACTGCTGTTCAATCTCTATATCCGGCCTCTGACTCCCCCAACGCCGCTGCCGAATTCCAATCTGTGATGCTCCATATCCAGCACTGGATGAATTTCAATCAGCTAAAACTCAACCCGGGAAAGACGGAACTGGGGCTGCCTGGGAACAGCGTTGCTTATTGGGGACCATAGTTCTGGCCGAGCGAATTAGGAACTTCCCCCACCCCTTCCCTTTCAGTGAAAAGTTTAGGGGTGGTCATCGACTCTGATCTCTCACTTAGAGGACAGGTGGGGGCCGTGATATCAGCCAGCCTCTTCCAACTGCGCAAGCAAAATCAGGAAGATTTCCCATCTGCTATCTCACGCAGCCCTTGTACAGGTAGTGATTGCATTGGTGCTCTGACGCCTAGACTTCTCTAACTCCCTTTACATTGGGCTACCCCAGACCTTGCTCAACCGTTTGCAAATGATCCAGAACCAGGCGGCAAGGTTAATTCACAAACAGCCGAGATGGCAATCGGCTAGGCCCTTGTTGCAAAAACTCCACTGGTTGCCCGTAGCGCAAAGAGCTGCCTTCAAAACAGGCTGCTTAGTTTTCAAAGCACTGCATTGCAACAGCCCAAAATTTCTCAGTAGTCTGATCACAAAGCACATCCCTACTCGTAATCTCGGTTCAGACCACCTTCACTTACTCACCACTCCCACCAGCAAGTTGAAAAGGCAGGGAGGCCGCAGGTTTTTGTTCCTTGCACCCAGGCTCTGGAATTCCCTCCCCCTCACAATTAAGACCTGCAGCAACTTATTGGGCTTTAGAAAGGCCTTGAAAACTAGGCTATTCGTACAAGCCTGCTAACCTGGTCTACCTCAACAACATCATACATAATCAGCGCCAGGAAACTTTTGGTGACAGTGCGCTTTAGAAGCTCCCATTAACATAACATAACATAACATTGTGGAGTTGATCTATGCATCCACCCTGGTGTCTGCTTTCCTGCTGTACAGACTCTAGTGTGTCTAAAACATTTCAGCAGACCTAGTGCTCCTAATGTGGCACTAGAGACCATCACCAGTCGGCTAACCTTTAGGAAAACTCTAAAAACCTAAAATTTGAAAATTAATCTGCTCCAATACTGGGGAATAACAAATAAACAAGTGAGTGAGCTAAAGCATCTCTATCAGCAACATGAAAATCTAAACCATCAAGAAATCATAGGTTTGCTGATCACGAAAAACAACTTTCAGTAGCATGGGTTAAAGAGGTGACGTGAGCTCATTTGTCTTTGGACCTTGCCAAAGCCTGACGCCTAAGCGTAGCGAAAGTCACGAGCAACACACTATATGCAGAGAAACATGGTTGCTGGTTAGCTATCATTATTCATCTAACAGTATGAGTGATATTGAAAAATCTTTTCTTAAAATTCACTCGTTCCATTGAAAACACTAATTCTATTTCATGGGTACCGTGTATTAATGAAACGGCTTGTGCTTTGAAGGCTGCTTTCATTTTTCCTTAAGATATTGTTTCCCGGAGTGAAGGGTAATAATTGAACCCAGTACAGGGTAAATTCAGAGGCCTCACAGATGCAAATTAAGCACCCAGGATCAAATATCGTCAGTGCTATTTTTTTTATTTCAAAGTCGCAATTTATTTGATTGTACTCTCACTCATGGTTCAGACACCTGCAGAGTAGCCTTTGCGCCTCTCTAGGGTACGAAGTACCACACAATTGAATGGTTGTGCATTGCTGCCTGTTGTGAACTAGATGGAACTTTACATGCCTAGTCACTCTTTTTGGTTAGTGAAAATGCATGTGTGTAAGGTTATGAGCATATGTCCAGTCAGTACTGCCTACAATATGTTCCTGTATTTATCGTTAGAAGCTGGCATGCTAAAAATGCTTTTCAGAAGAGGGGAGGATCATGTTTTAGGGAATGAAACATCTGCTGAACTGTAAAAAAGCGTAGCTGCAAGTTGCCGCAGTGAAAGCTGTATTAGTGAAACGTCATTCGCTGATGTGAGCTCTAGCTGGGAGTAACATCTGAAGGAAACTCAAACCAATGGGGGTTACAGCCATTTATTCTGTGAACGTCTTATACTGCGGAAAACGTGTTTTAAGCTTTACACTTCAAACATGGGGTTAGATGTAATCACAGGCTTTCCTGGCAAAAATTATTTTTGAGCAGATTAGGAAACATGTTTCATCAAAGTAAAATGTGGTTTAGTAGCAAATTGGAAAGAAAGACAGTGCCGTTAGGCTCAGCATTTGCAGCCCAAGTTCAATCTTAGTAGATCTTTCTCTTGCAGACATAGTTTAACCTATTCTGGGTATAAGAAAAGAAACCTGTTTAATATGTCCCTCGTTAAACAATGTGCTGTGAATACTAAAGGTCTGCTTTTGTTCTGTACAACTGGTATGGGAGCATGGGGCCAGATGAACAAAGATGGCATTTTGCATTTTCTGAAATACTGATTCTACAGGTATTGCTATTTAGAAAAAGCAAAATGACATGCACTAATTTTGTGAATTCCTGATAGTGATTCCTGCAAAGTAGGAATCGCTATTAGGGAATCGCAAATAGGAAATGTCATTGCATTTCCACCTATGGGTAAAATAGGAAATTATTTATATTTCTTAAATTGGGATTTCCTAATAGGAAATCACAATTCAGGAAATCCATACCCAAGTGTGCGTCTGGCCTGAAGGCCCTCCTGGAGGCACCACGAAATGTGTTGTGAACATGTAAGTGAACATATTCCCTAATGGCGTATGTGCGCTTCATGTCACATTAAAAATTGCATTTCGAAATTTGTGCACGATCACCATCGACTTCAAATCAATGGTAATAGCATTTTCTTAATTGCCAATTCGCGTTTAGGAAATGCTAAGTACATGTGCTTTAGGAATCTCAAATATGGTATCCCTATTTGCGATTCCTAATTCGCATTCGCAATTTGCAATTTCTACAGAGGAGTAATCGCAAATTGCAACTGCAAACGGGCCATTGTGCATCTGAAAAGGCCATTTAGCATTTTTTTAACAGGCTGAAATTGTGATTCGACCCATTAAGAAATGATAAATGGCTTTGTACTTCTGGCTCATGATGGCTACTTTTGGCTGCACTTATTTACAATTTCGTTTTTTTAACGCTTCCTTGATTTACAATAGCCATTACTTATTTTAAGTACTCTTTTAGAATTATTCTATATGAATAGCGTGCACGCAGGAGGATTTGTAAACCAACAGAACAAGTTACTTACCTTCGGTAATGATGTATCTGTAAGAGACATATGTTAGTTTTCGTCTCCTTAACTTAAAAATACCCCCAGGCATCAGACTGGATCCAGCGATTTTTCTTTAGCAGTGCCCCTGCGCGTCGGTAGGTGGCGTTGGTTGACTCCCCGTCCGTCATTGGTGTCGTGGTCACCAGAATGATGTTGCGGTGTCTACTGAGATGCCGCCCCTGCGTGCTGATGTCAGTTCTGACACGACTTTCCATTCCAGAAGCGCAGAGCCATGCAAGACACTGACCACTGGGGCACATAACTAGGGTCCTGGAGGGGAGTCCCTATCCCTAGAAATCAGTTAGCAGAACAGGGAGGATGGGTGGAGCGGTAAGGAATCTATAACTAACATATGTCTTGTTACCAAAAGTAAGTACCTTGTTCATCTGAAAGAAACTGTTAGTTTCATTCTTACCTTAGAATGGATACCCCAGCATTGCCAACCCCGGAGGAGGGTCTGCGAACTAAGTTCACACTAGCATGTCCTGGAGAACAGAATGGCCAAAGTAGCTGTCTCTCCGGACTTGGCTGTCTAGGTAGTAATGTTTGGTGAACGTGTGCAGTGATATCCACGTGGCTGCCTGACAGATGTCACGGAGTTGGACTCCATGTCCCAAGGCAGTAGTGGCTGCCGTAGCCCTGGTGGAGTGGGCACGCAGTCCCACTGGGGCTTCCTTTTTCGCTATGGAGTAGCAGATTGTAATCCACATTGAGAGAAGGTGTGTTTTAACACAGCCCGACCTTTCTTGGTGCCCACACAGCCAACAAAGAGTTGATCATCCACCCACAAATCTTTTGCACGGTCAAGATAAAAAGACAGCACACGCTTTGGGTCCAGACGGTGGAGTCTCTCCTCGTCCTTGGAAGGGTTGAACCACTTTGGGAAGAAAAGAAGGCCTTGTGCAAAGGACTACATTGTCCGGATGAACAGCAAGAAAAAGAGGTTTTGAGGACAGAGCATGAAGCTCACTCACTCTGCGAGCAGAGGTGATGGCGACAAGGAAGGCAGTCTTTACAGCAAGGAGTCTTATAGGACAATTATGTAGAGGCTCAACACAAGGAACATCAAGATAAGATTCAAGTCCCACTGGGGCATCATGAAAGGAGGAGGAAAGAGATGAGAAATGCCCTTTAGAAATCTATTCTCAACAGGGGACTTGAAAAGAGTAGGCTGATCAGGAAGGCAAAGAACGGCAGATATGGCCGAAAGGTATCCTTTAAGAGTGCCTAGGGCAGAGCCCTGCTTAGCTAAAGAGAAGATGAAGAAGAATCCCTCCGAAAGGGGGGCAGAAAGGGGATCCACAGCCTTTGCTGTGCACCATCCCTTAAACTTGTTCCATCTACAGGCATATAGACTTGGTTGAGGGATGCCTGGCTGCCAAGATGACATTACAAACTTCAGGTGAAAGGTCAAAAGCTGTCAACTGCCACCGCTCAATCTCCACGCAAGGAGGTGGAGGCTGGACAGGTTCAGGTGGAGGACTGTCCCCTGCTGCGACAGAAGATCCTCCCGAAGAGGCAGTCTGATCAGAGGATTGATGGTCATGCTCAAGAGCTCGAGGTACTAACTTTCGTGCCCAGTCCGGTGCCACAAGAATGACTTGGACCTGGTCGCGCTTGATCCTCTTCAGCACCACCAGAAGTGGCACCAGCAGAAAGACATACAGGAGGTCGCAAATCCACTTGCAAAGAAAAGCGTGGCCTAGTGAGTGCTGCCTTGGAAATTCCAACGCGCAGAATTGCTGACATTGAGCATTCTCTTTGGTGGCAAACAGGTCTAATCAAGGCTCTCTCCACTGCTGAAAGAGACCTTACACCCCCTCCGAGCGAAGACGCCATTCATTAACCATCATGTATTGACGGCTGAGCTCGTCCGCCCTGGCGTTCAGAGAACCTGCCAGGTGTTGAACCACCAGGGACATGCCCTGATGTTCCAGCCATGCCCAAAGGCAAAGAGCCTCTTGACATAGGGCCCTGTTTGTTGCACTACCACCTGGTGGTGGTGTTGTCTGTGAACACCTGCACTACTCTTGCTTTGATAGAGGGAAGGAATGACAGTGCCAGATGAATCGCCCGGAGCTCCAAAAGGTTGATGTGGAGACCAGACTCCGACGGAGACACAGGTCCTCTGATCTCCACCTCTCCCAGGGCGCTGCCCCATCCCAGGAGTGAGGCATCGGTCACCACAGTCAACTCTGATTGCTCTGGTTGGGGAAGGGGAGAGGAATCTTCCGCTGACCCAATCTTGGTTTGTTAACCACCACTGCAATTAACATGTCCTCTGAGTTCTGGATGAAGTCGGAAAGATTGCCCCAATGATGCGCACCCACTGGAACTTCAGGTTCCAGAGCAGAGTCTGCATATGCCACCTGGCATGATCCACCAGCAGGAGGCAGGAGGCCATGAGGGCCAGCAGCCTAAGGGTGATTCTCACCAAAATCCGGGATTGAGGCTGAAACATCGGTAATATAGCCTGAATATCCCGGCCTCGTTATTCGGGAGGATAAGCCCAAAACTGTGCCGTATCCAGAACCGCTCCGATGAAAAGATGCTTCTGAGAGGGAGTCAGGTGTGACTTCGCCAAGTTGATAGGGAACCCCAGTGAATTCAATAGGCCTGTTGTAGTCTGGAGGTGGGAGACGACAGCCTGGGGGGAGCTCGCCTTCAACAGGCAGTCGTCAAGATAGGGGAAGACTGGAACCCCAGATCTGCGCAGATGAGCTGCGACCTCCGCCATCATTTTTGTGAACACCAGAGGGGAGCTGAAAATGCTCGTGGCCCACCGTGAACCATAGGTAATGCCTGTGGGACGGCAGGACGGGGATATGAAAGTACACATCCTGCAAGTCCAACGCTATCATCCAGTCACCAGGGTTGAGGGCAGACAGGACCTGAGCCAAATTGAGCATCTTGTACTTCTCCTCCCGGAGGAAGCGGTTGAGGGCCCTGAGGTCTAAGATTAACCCTGGGCGCAGTGCTTCACTCCGTCCACGGAGTGCACGTAGTGTTGCCTACTTTGCAATTTGCAAACTAGACGTAGTAGGCAACTCTACGAACACTCCGTGGACAGAGTTTTTTTTTTTTTTTGCAGAGTTTTATATAGCGCGTACTAGACCCGAACCGAATCAGGTATCAGAGCGCTTTACATAGCACCAGTTACGTTACATGAGGACAGACACACATTCATTTTAGGCACGGGGAGATTAAGTGATTTGCCCAGAATCACAGGAGGTTTTTGGCGTCGTTACCGAGACTCGAACCCAGATCCCCAGGTCCGAGGTCGAGCGCCCTAGCGGTTAGGCCAGCTCCTCTCAGAGTGAATTTGCCCGCCACCCGCCTCCCTCCCGCCCTCCTCTACATACCTAATTTGTTTTTTTAAAAACTGTAAAAGTAAATTAAAGGCACTTACCTGGTACGCGGCGTCCCGGGGCTCCCTTTTCTCTGTCGCGCCGACTTCTTCCATCCAAATGCGCATGCGCGGCCGCCCGCGCATGCGCAGTTCTCGCAAGAAATGCGCATGCGTGGGCGGCCGCGCATTTGGATGGGAGAAGTCAGCGCGAAAGAGAAGAGGGAGCCCCGGGACGCCGCGTACCAGGTAAATGCCTTTAATTTACTTTTACAGTATTTTTAAAAACAAATTAGGTATGTAGAAGAGGGCGGGAGGGAGGCGGGTGGCGCATACTGGGGCTACGTGAATTGTGTGTGTGGGCGTAGCTTCCTGCCCACTTCACAAAGCTTTGCGTAGCCCCACTACGCATACTACGCCCACCCTTATCTAAGATAGGATGCATGCCTTTGTTTATCTTGAGTACCAGAAAGTAGTGGGAGTAGCAACCACAACCTACTTCTGGCACAGGGACCCTTTCGATAACTCCCTTGGACAAGAGAGGCGTAACATTCCTGGAGGAAAAGGGCCCAATAATCCTCCAACATGCGATTGAAGGATTGTGACATGGGGAGGGATAGTCTGTAAGGGGAGGATGTAGCCCCTTCAGACTATCTGCGAAACCCACCTGACCGACCTGATGGTGTGCTAGTGGGGGGAAGGCAATGGCAAATTCTGCCACCCACCGGCCTCTGATGGCCTTGAAAAGTCAGACTAGGAGGGTTGGAATGCTGCTGCAGGTGGTTTATGGGTGGACTGGCCTGCCGGCTTGCACCCAGACCCTAGTCACTGGGTCCCAAGTCCATGCCCACGCACATGATGTGAAGCTTGCATGAACCGGTGGCTAGAGTGGGCCGAACGTGGTGGGATACCCCTTCTGTAGACACGAAGGAGCAAAAAGCAGACTATGTGGGGCGAGAGGTTGCCACGAGGCCCAAAGATCTGGCCGTAGCCCTAGAATCCTTAAGGTGCTCAAGCGCTGAGTGTGCCTTGTCACCGAAAAGGCGATGGTCATCAAAGGGCATGTCCAGTATGGTGCATTGGATGTACACAGAAAAAACATTGGTCCTCAACCAGGCGTAGCGCCTCATGGCTACTGATGTAGAAACCTTTCTTCCCATTGAGTCGGCAGTATCCAGCCCACATCTGATTGTGAATTTGGCTGCATCTCTACCCTCTGCCACTGTGCAGGTGAGAATGGCCGGGACTACTCTGGGCACTGTGGCAGCACTTGCGCAAGCATATCCCACACTGCATGGATATAATGGCCCAAGAGGGATGTGGTATTCACAGACCGCAGTGCTAAGCTGGTGGAAGAAAACATCCTCTTTCTAAGATGGTCCAGCCTCTTGGACTCCCTATCTGGGGGAGCAGTAGGGAATTCGCCCTTAGAGGGCGAGGCTTGGACCAACAAGCTCTCTCGGGTCGGGTGATTGGAGAGGAAAAGTGGGTCATCCGGGCTGGGTGGTGGCGTTGGGTAATCATCCTGTCCACAGGAGCCCCTGTGCTGGGCTTAGACAAGTGCCCAGAAGGCCGTACTAAGGGCTTCATTGGAGGGTAAAAGGGGTTCTGCAGAAGCTGTCGCAGGTTGAAGCACCTCTGTCAGGAGGTTAGTCCTGACTGCCACTGTAGGAAGCTCCAGGCCCAAGGCCTCTGCTGCGCTACGCACCACCACTGCATATGACGCTCCCTCCTCTTTAGCCACAGTAGGGGAAGAAGGGGAGGTATCCAGACCACTGGCGCCACCCAGGTCCTCTCGCCAGTCCAGATCATCAAGTTGATCAGCTAAAGGGTCCACAGACCCCTCGCAATCCTCCTCACCCTCCTCTGGTTGCCATTCAGACCTTAAAGGAACACCGGGGATGAACAGTGGCACAAAAGTACCCCCCGGAACCGGTGCAGATGTCGGTCTGGCGCCGTATCCAAACCTGGGGTAAGGCGGGGGTGGACGCCGGTCGGGGGCACAACCGGCGTGGGGGCGTCATTGTCGGGATTGGCACCGGGGAAGGTACCGTGAGGTCAACCGGCATTGATCCTGATCCAGGCCTGGATCCTCGAGGGTTCTCTGGCAACAGGGCCCGAATGTGCACAGGCAGATTCAGGCAGCCCAAAGATGCCGTGAAGCGCTTTGTAGAAAGTTTGAAGCTGAGCAGAGGACGCTCCGGGAAAAGGAGGGAATCTCGTAGCCATCCCAGGAGCAGGTTCCGAAGATGGAGCCGGAGAGCGACGAAACTCTGGGTCCCGCATCGTGTCGGCCAACGGACAGGGAGAAGGGGAAGAGCCTTCTTCGCCTTCTTCTTGTGCTTTGACTTACTGGAAGTCATCGAAGACTTGAAGATGAATGATGGTGGTGGCCTTCCGCACGACCGGGACCTGGAACGACACGGAGCCGACTGGAAGTCGCCCTACCCGACAACAGAGGCACACGAGGTGAGGATCTGTAACTGACATTAGGTGGTTACAGGCCTATCACGGCTTGAACCCGGACTGTCGATGGGACAACCGTCGTACATCAGGAGGCGGAAGACTCAAAAAGAATTCAGCAAGAACATTTGTTGTAAAAAAATAATTAAAGGGGTAGCTCTCTCTGGATCTGTGCAAGGAAAAAGAAAGAACTGACGTCAGCATGCAGGGGCGGAGTCTAAGTAGACACCGCAACGTCATTCTGGGGACCACAATGCCAACGACGGACGTAGAGTAGACTGACGCCCCCTACCATGGAGCAAGGATACTGCTAAAGAATAATCTCCGGATCCAGTCTGACACCTGAAGGTAATTCTAAGGTATGGAATCTATAACTAACAGTCTATTTCAGATATGAATGGTCCTACTATCTGTATGCACCTCATAAAGGGGTTGTTTTCAATTGGTGCAATTTAAACGGCAAACTTCTTGTGACCTTGTCTGAAACCAGGTCATTAGTTGTGTGGCATGCACAAGTAATGGGTCCACAATTGTCCTCCACTGGGAACCATACACCTCATTGTAGTGGTTGACTCGCATAGGGTAGCATTCCAGAGCAGTTCAAGGCCTACTCAAGGGAGGTGGTGTGGGCTAGCAATCACCATTCGCAGATATACAATAATAACACTCAATAAATGTTTGTCCGGTCTGTGCTTTTCTTTAGGAAAAGGAAAAGTACATTTATTACACACACACACTACTCAATACTATGCAACAATTTACAAATATATACAAGCTGATAGAATTACTGTTGGATAACATTGCCTAAACAGTCTTACCGCTTTCAAGGGAGGGGGTACAGTATGACAGCTCACATGTGCAAACATTATCTTGTACCTAAATGCCACGGGTTGAACATAACTTGGAGTAAGAGCACTTAATACTGACGCCAAAGCAAGTGACTTTCCACCTCCTTATGTCATCAAGCATTTCACCATAGAAATAGCTACAATAATTACATGTAACCATGACTGAGAGAACCTAATACAAACTTTAATCACGAGTGACTGACAATCTCATTAATCAATTAAATTATTAGCAAGAATAAATGTCTAATCATGACTGGGAGTGCGGTGTACTCATCCTAACTGTTAGCATGAATAAAGCCAGTCAATCACAGCCCCTAAAGTGCATCACGTTTATAATTACATGACTCTGCACTCATTATCATGCACTAATACAAGATTCTTTCTACATACGCTTAGAAATCACATTTAGCATAACTTACTGCATGTGAAACATAGTCCCTAAAGGACATCGCTTGTGTAAATGCACGCCTAGGCAATTACCACCTTTCACCCTTAGAGGGTGTTTACCATAAGGAACATTCGCATTTGACACTTCTAAGCCACAGAAATTGCAGCCATAGTCTTCACGCCTTGAGGGTGTATGATCCTGATGTTGAAAAAGGAAAATTCCAGCATAAGAGATGCTTAAAACAAGGCAAAACACAACTCAGAACCATGTCCCATCCAATTCGAGTGGGGTCTTATCAACATCTTTTTGGGGGGAAACTGCGCTGCTCCTGCAACTCCCCCGCACATTAGCAACCATTTGGGGTGACCCTGTTTTCCTGGGGTAAGCCCTGCAGGGCATTATGGGGTACTCCTCAGTGCCTTTGCTGAATTTTAGAGCAGCAGCTCTCCCGCTGAGCTTGGGTGGTGGAAGGGGAGAGTGTCAACCTCCTTAGTTTTTGTTGGTGGCTTCACACCTCTTTTGGAGCATCTCTGTGCCCAGTTCTATTCGGGCACCCCGCATGAACAATCCTCAGTGTAGAGCTGCTGGGGGGCCCACACTGGCTGTTCTCGCTGTATCCCTGCACGGCCCAGCACCCTTGTGTGCTGCTGCGGGAGCCGGCTCTGCATTTCTGGTCTCCCGGCTCCTGTGGGCAGAGCGTGTGCTGCTGTGGTCCTCCTGGTTGCAGGAGGGGAGGACGATGGCACCTCTCCCACTCCTGGCTCCGGTTATCGGGGCCAGAATTGCGGTCCTGGGCCACCTATCAACTTTGTGGGAGCGCACCAGTGCTTCCTGCTTTCCATTTTTGTCACCGGGCCCAGGGTTGGGATTTTGGGCCCCTGAGCAGATTTGGGGGGGCGCAATGGTGCACTCCATGTTTTCCTCACAGGGGCACAGGGATGAGGTCCTGCTGCTTGTGTGGTGGCAAGCAACGGCGCCAATCTTCTCTTTGGGGACCCACGGATGGGGTCGTGGGCCCCTGGAAAGCTTCACTGTGAGCGCAACTGCGCTCACCGACTTCATCTTTTTCTGGGATTGGGCCCCGAGTACCTGCCTCAACCGGGAGACACATTGGAAACCGGTGGCAGAGGCCCACGCCCTTTGTCAATGCTCAAGTCAAAGGGCAACTACCTTCAAACAACCATAATTCGGACCCCCTTGGACTGATTCCACCTATTTTCATCTTGTTTTGCAATTGGTCGCGAGCCCTAGCCACCAGAAGTATTTCTTTCAGACCTCCTGGCCTCAAAGGTCACAAACTTTGCAGGGAACTGGTTTCATTGGCTCTATGTACCAGCCCTTCGTTGTATTCTTCCACTGGGCCTCTCTGCTCCATGTGTAGATCACAGCCTTTCACCCACTGGTTCTGGGGTCAATCAGAGTCCTTAGTCCTGCGGACAGTCAGGGGGCTCCTCCTTCCAATTGATCATGGCATCAGCCTCCAGTCCCAGTGTTCCTCAGAAAAAGCACATCCAAGAGGTAACTCTACCCCTGTGCAAGAGCCTTTAAAGGAGGGGGGTGCTAGCAGGAATGTGTTTCTGGCCTATCCTGAGGTGCCACATCACCTCCCAGCCTGCTTCTACCTTCCTGCACAGGCTTCTGGGATATCTCAAGATGGCATCACCCAGGAGTCACTTGCCACATGGGCTCTGAGAGTCTCAGATCCCCCCCTCTCTGATATCACAGCCAGGCCTCCTTCCCGCAAATCTTCAAAGGAGCCTCTGTCCTGGTGGAGGGGCCTGGGCCAGGCCTGGTGCCTGGCACTGGATGACAGCTTGCTCATTAATGCAGAGCAATTTCACCCAGTCTCTCCCTTCATGAGTGTTGACCTAAGTCCTGTTGAATGCTTGATTTAAAGGGTGAAGCCTCTAATCCTCGATTGATGGCCTTTTCAGGTCTGTGTCAGAGTGCCCCAGGTCGCACCGTGGGGTTAGGAGAGGAGACGCACACATGCAAGAAAGCAACGTGGGAGGGTAGAAGCACACGAGGGCGAACACATCAAGGAGGAGGTGGGAAAGAAGCACACCTATGACAATGAGCAACATGGAATACAGAGCTGGGAATAGAAGCACATTAGCGAGACAGCACTTGCTTTCGTGGACGTTCGGTGTCGGGCAGAGAAGGAAAAGGACTCTGTCTCTTCCTTACTTCCCAGAGAAGACACAGACAATGTCCTCTACTTTTCTGTGCTAGCAGTTGCCCCCTCCTCTTCCTATTATTCCCTCTCTTTCTGTCATGCTCCTCACTTACTGAAAACCATGACTTGAAGAAACGGTTCACAACCTCTCTTTCAGTCTTTAATTTATTTGCTTCCCTGTGAAATGGATCCAAAAGAGACAAGCACACGCACCTCACGCTGGCAGCAGGGGGATGAGAGAGAGGAGGGGGCTTGCGCCCGTTTCCGTTGCGGGAGCAAGCAGGAACCATATGGTTTCAAGGCTCGCTCCCGCAAGGGAATCGGCAGACGTGCACGCGTTGCCATTTGAAGCAATGCAACGCGTGCACCCATGGGTAAAGGTCTTTTTCCTATGCAGGATATGCGCGCTGCGTAGGCGAGACCTAACAAGAGAGGAAAAAGGGGAGGATAGGTCGTCCTTGTTGTGCTTTGTGGGTAATATTCGTCCTTTCTCTTGCAAATGTAACACATACAGACATACAGATGTGTTCGTTCAGCTAAGGTAGATCATAATAACAGGTTTGTTGCAGATGAACTCAAACTATTTCACATCTGCTGGCAGTCCAATGTTTTCAATCATCATTAGCAACAAATACACATATTGTTCACAAATATTCCAAGCAAACACAAAAATAAACACAGAACAGCTGCCATCAGCTCCAAACCACTGAATTTTAGTTTACCGTTTACAGGGGTGTGTAGTATTGCTTTTAGGTGTATATTCTGGAATGGTCCCAGACATTTTGATTGGGGTCCACAATTGACATGATTCCAGTGTAGCTGCCTTGAGGGGCTGTCACCAAATAAAGCTTACCCCTACCTTCTCTGTGAGCAGCGTTCTCTACGAATTAGCGACGAGCTGGCCCTACATCTACTTCGGACCTGTGCAGCATATGATACAGTTATCGGCTGAAGGAACTTCTTCTTGTCCGAACCTGCTTGCCCTGGATGGCTGTCCATAGAGTCAGCAAAGCTTAAGGCACTCCACTACTGTTTCTGATCCTACGAGTGAAGCATTTTCAATTCAAATTTCGGCACGTAGTTGTGCCGTTAAACACGTGCTCTCCTGATCACCGCCCGCTGCCTCTCCACCCAGTGCTTTAAATGGGGGGAAAATAGTGCAGGTACTCATTTAAATATGGTGAGTGGGCGGGGCCAGGGGCGGGGCTTAGGGCAAGACATGCCGCTACTTGCAGCACATACCAAAATACGAGGAATTTCTTTCATTAAACTACGTAGGTTTGTTTACTCATTACACACAATAAAAGCCAAACACAGCGATATTTTAAAGTTTCCTTGTTTTGTAATGTATGCAACATCAATACTGTTAATTGCTGTTGCTTGGCACAATTCTATATATTCTCGAGTGACACAAAGAAACAAGCAGACATGCACATACAAAGCATTCCACACATTTCATTTAATATAACTTCTAATATAGCGTCTCTTTTCTCCCCGCTCCCCCCTCCCCGCCCCTCCCTTTTCTCTCGTTTTTGCCGCACACAAAAACAATCATAGGCAAGCAGACAAACATAAACAGACAGTTAACAAAAGAATCAGGTGGGATTAGAGCCATTCGAGCCTGGTTACCTCCCACGGCTTTCTTAATTACGCTGTCACCACCGGGCTGTCTCGATGTCTGTGTTTGCAGCACAGCATGATGGTGAACACCTCGATGGTATGCAAATGAGCCCACGCTCAATTGTTCAGCTGGGCTCAGCTCAGGTCTACACAATGAAAGGCCGCCAGCACCAGCGTTTTATGAGTACCGGTACTCTGCTCTGCAATAGAGAAGTGCCGGTACTCAGAGGGATAAATGTAAGAAGTGCCGGTACTCAATACCGGTGAGTACCGGCCCATTTAAAGCACTGTCTCCACCATTGTTCTTACGCACCCACGCGCTATCTCTCCACTCTCTGAATACAGCGCAAGACCTGAGACGATTTACTGGCGTCAAAATTATCACGAGGGTGAGCAGCACCAACCAATTGACCTTCGGAGCATTGGAGCGCATCCCCGGCTTAACTGTACAGTACATTCACATCTACATACAAGTACTTTACCGAATCGCGAAAAATGACTTAGACAGAGCATATCATTCAAAAGGTCAGACTTTAATGGACAATTGTGTTTTTTGTTTATTTTGTCTAAGTAGCTCGCAATTATTTGTGCTTCACAAACATTTTCTTAACCCCACCATGCCTTCAAGGATGAAAAACATGAATATTTTTCTCTACTGAGGAAAAAAGTCCTTTACATACTTTAGGGTCAGATGGTTTACTTATATGCAACCAGGTCGAAAAAATTAGGTTTGAGAAAGAATATTATGTTCATAAAAATGAACTAAATGACTCGTTCGTTTGTTTAATCTTTATTTGTCTATCAAAATTACTACCTAACGGGGAAACCTTTGCCTAATTTTTTACTGAAAAAACTATGCACATCTCTAATGAGATCCAGATTGCTATTAAACTACTGCCACAGAAACCCACCCCATACCACTACCCACTAGTTCCTCCGTCTTGCCCATAACATCACCCCATTTCACCCAAAAATAAGGCCACCTGGTCTTGCATCAAAACCCTCAAGGGGAATGGCCTCCTAAATCTATTGTCCTCCTTGGAATTTTCAAACCCCTTCTGCGATCCCATCCCCTCCAAACTCCTGAAGGAGTCCATCCACCTTGTACTCCCACTATGGACTAGGGAAATCAATGCTTCACTCTCCCAAGGCTCCATACCCAACGGCCTAAAAAGTGGCTAGATCACCTCTATCCTAAACAAACAGACTCCGACCAATCCGACCTCAACAATTACCACCCCATCTCCAACATCGCTACTTTAGTTAAACTCTTGGGAAAAAAGTGTATACTCACAGCATCACAAACACAATGAGCAATTCCAACTTCTCAACCATTGTAAATCTGGCTTCTAATCAGGTCATAGCACTGAAATGGCCATGGTCCACATTGTCGTTGATGTCTTACGCTCACTCGGCCTGCCTCTTGATTATTTTGGACCTGTCAGGGGCCTTTGATACTATCAATCATGCTATGCTTATAAACCTTCTAGAACACATATGGGCCTCTCCAGCACCATGCCTGACTGGTTCTCCTCCTTTCTTCACACCAGATTCCAGCACCTTCTAATCAATCACACTCTTAACGATCCATCTCCATTGGCACTGGGCATACTCCAAGGATCTATTCTCTTCCCAATACTATTCAACCTATACATGGTGCCCCTAACTGAAATCCTCAAACTGTCCTTCATCTCCTACCACATGTATACCAACAACACTCAACGTTACATGAAAATCACCTCCCTTGATGACATCTATACCCTCAAAATCACCCTGACAAAGACTCAAGAATGGCTGACTCTTAACCACCTCAATCTCAATGCACTTAAGACTGAATTCTTTCTGATTGCCCCACCGACTTTCACTCCTAACCCCAAAGACTGTCTCCCTTTTCTTACTGCCTTAAACTGCAATGAACACATCATTGACTCCGCAAAATCCCTAGGTATAACCCTGGACAAAGACCATTCCATGCAAAAACACATCAGCACCATCACTAGAGGAGCTAAGCATCAGTTGCACATTCTTAGGAAACTAAAACCTTTCCTCCCTGCGGCAGACTTCACAGCTATGGTACATGCACTTGTGCTATCGAAATTGGATTCCGGTAGCACTACCCTGGTGGGCCTCCTAAAAACCTCACTTGCACCATTGAAGGCTACACTGAATGCTGCAGCTAGGCTCATCACGGCTTTAAAAAACATAATTATATCACCCCTGACATTCAATCACTGAAATGGCTACCCTTCGCAGCCAGGACACATCTCAAAATTGCCCGTATGACCCACAAAACAATACACCACACCTCCTCCTACCTAGAAACTGAGCCTATCTGGTGGGAACAGACCCTCCAAATGCACTAGCTCCTCACGTCTTAAGCTTTGAAAATTAGAAAAACAGAAAACCTATATCTGATCCTTCTCTGGATAGCCCCAAAAATGTTGAACTGTATCCCTACTGAAACCAGATGCAACCCATCCACATCCACCTTCAAGAAAAAAGTAAAACTCTTTCTAGCTATCAAACTCCTCTCATACTGAGGACTCACTACCACCTACCGTAGATCAATCTCTCCTTTCTATTTACCTGCTACCTCTTATATCGCCTTAATATGTTATAGCCCTGGACTTGTGCTACATTATGTGCTATTATACTGTATTTTTATTTCACCTTAATTTTTCCTTCTATCGTATCCCTTTTCTTTCTACATTATTTGTAAAGTGCTCTGTGACTCAAAGGGGTCTTGTTCAAACTATATAAAAATCCAAAATAAATAATACCCTAACCTAAGGAGAGGTGTGACTATTTTCAAAAGATTACAGCTATAACTGATGGGAAAGAAATTAGAAACAGGCTCTTGTTAGCTATTATTAGATATTCATTATTGTTTCACATTTTGAATATGCACTTCTGCCAAAGTGCGGCTTACTTTAATGTAATGGGCTTGCATCTTTTATGATCTGTTTTAGTATCAAAGAAAGCCTTACACATTATACATTCATGGCTGTGTCTTAACAAAGCAGAGCTCTCATATATCTAAATTTACTATGCATATATCCCGCCTTAAATGTAGAGGTAGTGAGTTCTTGTTCTACAGGAGGCTGTAATAAGATAGGATTCACCTAGCCCTTTACCAGTTAAGTATTATTTACCAGTCAAGTAAGCAAGTGCAAAACGGGGGCAAACAAAACAGATTCCGCAGCAGTTTTGGCAAATTCAATTCTTCCGTTCAATTTGTACTGCAGTGATAGGGAGCTTGGTGAGTTGAACTGGTTCACACCATCAAAAATGTTAGGCACGGTTATTTTAAATAAAAGTTGTCAGACATGAGTACAAGGAGAAGGTGATTTTATGGCACCACAGACATTTTTTGAATTTCATGATATTTCCTCTAGACTGAACACAACTCATATTCGGTCTAGAAGCTCGAGAATGAGCATCTTAAGAAAATGTATATATACTTTTTATCTTTCCATTTTCCAGATTATTTTGATTAAAAATGGCAAAGACATGCAGAATTATTTGTCTGCTGGTTGAATCTTAGACATGTAAACTTGTAAAAGTCTAGGGGGCAGATTTACAAGCCCCTTGCGCCTCTTTTACGCCGCCGTTGCATCCCTTTTATGACGCAGCGGCGGTGCAAAACCAGCGCCATGCTGCGTGGCATTTACAACGTGACGCATCTGGGAGATGCGTCACGTTGTAAAGCCCTGCGCCAGAAGGAGGCGTTCCTGTGCAGGGGGGGGGGGGGCGTTCCGGCGCAGGAACACCTCTAAACAGTGGCTGAGTGAAATCTACAAGATTTCACTCAGTCACTTTTGAGACCATGCTGCGTCAAAACCCTGGGCCTGCTTGAAGCAGGCGTAAGGATTGATGCAGAATTGTATAGATAGTGCCCCCCAGAGCATTGCTGGAGCTGTGTCGCGCTTGCGACGCAACTCCAGCAAAGCGCTGCCTTTACGGCACAGATGTGTCACGCATCTGTGCTGTTTTTGCCCCATGGTGCGCCGCATTGTAAAAGTGGCGCATCCATTGTTTCGGAGCCGTGGCGCATAATAACTGGCGCATCCCTGATGCGCCAGTTATTGTAAATCTGCCCCATAGTGTTCATGAAAACGTTGCCTATGAGCAATGGAAAATCTGTGCAGAATTGTTTTTGGTATGTCAGTAAGCATAAAACCTTGAAGAGAATTGAGTATACTCACTCTGTATATGAGTGTGCGGTGCATGGGCTGCACTCATGAGGATGAGACCTGTGGTCGGATGAGGAGCACTATTAGTGCCACATGTCCTCCTATTCTGAGCATATATTCTTTGACTGCTTCATCAATAGAAAATTCGGGAAACAATTTTCTAAACCTAAGTTCAGTTCAGTCCACTTTAGATTCCATTCAAAGTAACTTCAAGAGAATATAATGAAATGTAATGTTTTCAATAAATAAATAGCAAAGTTGGGTAAGTGTTTTCTACACCTTTAGTAACAGAAAATACACACTTTTATTTAGCATTCAAAAAGATAGTTTATTGAATAATAATAGAACAGAAACAGATTTGTATTTTCGGGCAAAAAGAAGTGAAAGGTTAGAGATGAAAACCCAAAGAAAGGGCATTGGCACTGTGAACAGCCCCACTTCCCAGCCGATGCACCTGCTGAGGTGGCAATTTGTGCTGTCGCCAAAGGTAAATTTACAAAGGATATGGCATATAAAATGCTGTCCATTGACCTAAGTTCTTGAACGTTAGTAACCAATGATTGACTATTTATTGTCAAAGTAAGAACGCTCGTCCTTGGACAATACAAAGCCACGTGTTGAACCTCTTGGGCGCCCTCTTGTTTTTTCTTAGTATCCTCTCATTCAATTTGGGTGTCTCCTCGTTTGCTCGGATAAGCGGGATGCTGGTGTTGGGTTGCTCAGTGTGTTGAATTGTCCAAAACATTCTATGGCTATGTTTGATGAAAACCCAATAGGATAAGCAGAAGAGCGGGAGGGGTAGGATTATGGAAGGTGTTCCTCCTCCCTAGTTGGGCACCTTGTTGTAGGTTTCCTGGTAGATCAGCGGTTCCATAAAGAGAGGCCCAGCTTCTGTCTACATTTTCTGTTCACTTTTTTTCTCCTCTTGTGAGACTACTCTGCCGTCAATCACATCCTGGATGATGGTCTTCACAACGCGGCTTCTAACTGGATCTGGGGTTGAAACAAGAAATGAAGAGGTGAACAATGGAATGCAGGTAGGATATCTTTAGAGAAAAAATTAACGGGCACATGCATCATTGTAGGATTTTGCACTCCCTAAATTGCGAAAAATAAGGAATCGCAATTTAGGAATCGCAAAATCCTATGCATCAAGAAATCCTAAATTTTTTAAAGATTTCTTAATTTTCGGAATTTGCGATTCCTTAATTGCGAATCGCAATTAAGGAATGGCATTACATTGATTCCTATGGGCCTCTGCCGTTTTGCATTTATTTTTTGGGGAATTCGCAATTTGTTGATGCATTGCAAGGGTGCAGAGGGGGGTCCAAAGGACCCCCCCTGCACCCCTGAAATGTATTTTAAAGTGCATGTTTCCCACACACATGTCCTAAGGACATGTGTGTGTGTAACATGGCACTTTCCAAAATGCATTTTTGTGCTTTTTTAAAGAATTTCGCAAATTAACACGAGGGTCAACCTCGTGTTAATTTGCACTTCCTATTTCAAAATTCGCATTTTTAAAAAAATTGATGCATTGCATTTAAGGAATCGCACAAATGCGATTCCTTAAATGCATTCGCATTTTTAGGAAATGCAAAAAAAAACAATTTTTGAAAAATTGTTTCATGCATCCCAAAAACGTATTTAGGAAGCGCAAACGGACGAATTTACCGATTCGCACCGTTTGCACTTCCTAAATAGGTTGATGCATGTGCCCCTAAGTGCATAAAGGTGTAGAGGGTGGTGGCCATGTTGGATAAAATATGGCGTTCTGCGCTCATTTGACAAGTCAGGAATTAGATTTTGTCATCTCCATTTCATCAATTTTTGTACCTAAATTAAATAGGTAAACGTAGCTTCCTAAATCGTACCCGAACGGTTTCATTAAAAAAAATGGGTCTTGGAATTCTGCTTCATTATGTGATCCTTGTGAATTGTTTAACATTGAAAAAGTGCCTCATGTACACATTCTAATAAGACTATACTCTCATTTTCACGTATCTTCGGCCTTGTGCATTATTTGAGGCATTTATTCTTGATGCACGCCCCTAATGTGAACATTCACACATGTCTCATTTGTGAGCACTTTTAGGCTGTTGAATGTCCCATATGTGATGATATAAATATTTATTGAAAATTGGGATATTTTGTTTGTCCACTATTGCTGTTCTTGTGGTGATGCATTTATCTTATACACAGTGACGTCAGTGCATATGCTTCATGTCATTGTTTTAATGTATGTTTTTTTCCTTTTTGTAAAATTCCTAATGTTATTGCCCTGCCTGAGGGGAACACTCTACTTAGTGAACATGCCCCTTGTCAAAATTAAAATGTGTATACATCTGCCTTGTGGGAGCAATCTAGTGGGTGCATATACCTTGCGTGCCACTAGTGCATGTGCCAGCCACACTGGATAGTTCGCTTTGCTGAGGTGGCGCCTCTTTTAAAGTTGGTAATAGGTGCCAGAAGTTACCTTACAAAACGTAAAACAACTAGATGATTGTAGCATTTTGTATTGTGGGAGGGTTAATACCACAAAATGTGATGGGTGGAGGACATTCACCCCTCATTTCCTTCCTGGATTAGGCCTGCTTGAGCAATGAGAAGTTGGGCAGTGCAGGACCAGTACTTGTTACCTGGTGGGATGGCAAGAACTACTGCTGCCACTCTAGAATTAAATGTCCCATACAACCCTTTGGTAGTGAGGCTTTATTATACCAGACAGAGCTGCACACAAGTGGGCGTATGGCAATTGAACCCACCACTGTCATATCTAGCCATTATCACAACGCAAAAAGAGAGGACACTTACCTTTCGATGAGTGAGAGCCATAGCTCGTGGGCTGTTGTTCGATATAGCCACTGAAATGAAACAACATACATACACATGACTGAGAACGCACTAGGTTTATAATCATTCTATAAGCAATGTTTGATGTCTAGTGACATTAGTGGTTTCAACTTAAGTAAGGTTTTTGCCAAGGGCTTTCCTATGTCACTTTTTTGGGCGTATTAGAGCTCCTCTCTTCTTTGCAATGATACCCCAGGTAAAGGAATTTGCTTGTAACCAAAATATTGGTAAACTGTAGGTGTTCAGGATTTGACATCTTCTTACCTGCCCTGACCATCCAGCAGGCGCCGGTAGGTCTCAATCTCCCTCTCCAGCCGGCTCTTGATGTCCAGGAGTTGCTCATACTCTTGCATAGTATTCTCCATCTCTCCCTTGATTTGCGCGAGCTCCTCCTCTAGTTGACTGATCTTTACTTGAAGATGTGAAAGCTGGACACAGTAGTTTCCTTCTGTTTCTGCCAAGCTGGCTTCAAGGGATTGTTTCTGCCGGTAAAAAAGACAAGAAGAACACCTGACACATCGTAATGGAGTGCGTTCTAGGTGGCACTGGGTTGTAGTGTCTGAGCATGATGAAGAATGGGTCTAGCCCATAACCCTGCCCCCAAGTCCAGAGTATTATACTGCAATCAAGTATGTTGAAGTGTGAAAACTTACCAAGCCTGCCTTGGATTTATTTTAATTGAAAATTAGGCATATGCCAATTAAACACATGCAGTAGACGGTTGCAATCTTAGAGATTACTGCCTACGCCCGAGAAGAGCCCAAGTTGCAATTAAGGGGGCATGGAAGCATTATTAGCAGACAGACCATGTGATGATGGCTAAATGCTTCATGTTTTCTTTTTAGTCACATGCTATTTCATGGTTTCTCCTCAGTACACGTATAACTACCTCTTCAAGCTGCTGATGCAGCTGTGTCTATGTTGAATCCATCCCACTGCCTCTGCAACCCTTCCCTGGCTTTCCAGTTTTCTCCGAGCCAGCTTCACAGTTTCTGCCTTAGCAAAGAGCTTCGTTACTCCCCATAACGCCTCCCCAACCTGACGGGTCCTGTATGTGCGGGAGATTTTGAAATGTTGAATAGTTTCTCAATCACCAACTCTCATTTCATGTAATTTAGAAAATTTAAGAATTGTTTGCTTACTCTCCAATTCTTCTTTACCCTCATGCTATTATTGAGAGAGTTGTGTCCCATAAATTAGGAAAGCTTTGTTTAAGCACTGGATCTATTTTTTGATTCCTTATAGTTTATGCATATGTATAGTTTTGTTTGTTCCTGGTAGTTAGGTTTAGTCCTGACATTTATATAACTTACAAACATTTATTAGATTTTCTTTTGGAGCTGTTAATGGCCCGTGACTCAGTTGCTTGGAATATCTTTTCAGACCTATGCTGATGACATGCAATTGATTGTCAGACTAGATAGTAAATAAGAGGAGCCAGCCCGCAACTTCAACATGTATCTAAGGAAGGTGGCACATTGGATGCACACTAATTCCTTCTCTCTTAATGAGGGTAAAACTGAGGTTGTAGTGTTCGGGCCTGATGCTAACTAGATCCCCAAATGGTGGCTAAAGGAGCTTGGAGATTTTCCTGTGCCAGTGCCTCAAGCGCACAGCTTGGGTTTGGGAATAGACAGACTTCAATTTTGAGGCCGGTGTGGAAAATGTATGTACCACCAGTTTCAGATTATTGTATGTTCTTAAGAAGTTCTTGCCTTACATACCTAAGTCGGCTAGAAGAGATATTAGAAGCCACTACTCATCTCTCGCACGTACTATTGAAATTCTCCTCTAGTGGATGTGCCTAAACATCTTATCCATTGCCTCCAACTCCTGCAGTACGTTGCTGTTAGGCTAGTTGTAGGCCTGAAAAGCAATGTGTCTATTACTGCACATTTAGACAAATGACATTGGCTGCCTGTTTACGAAAGAGGTTTGTTGAAAGCGCTTTCGCTCTTTCATAAAACCATACATCAGGTAAATCACAAGATATACGTGAATGCCATTTGTATATTCTTGGCAGAGCACTGAGATCTTCTAACTCAGGCAAGGGCAACGTAGTTGGTAGTTCTCACGGCTAGAATTTGGAATTCCCTCCCTCCAATCATTGGGCTACAATCGAAGCTGATGCAGTATAGGAAATTGGTCATGACCAATATGTTTGACCTTAGTTTAGGAAATGTGTTGGTAATGCTACACTATCCCGCTCCTGTTAAGATAGCTCATGCATCCTGCTTATTTAATCTACCTTACGTGCTAGTACACTTCTAAGGATGTAGCTGCTTGAGCTCTATAAATGTAATCAATCGATCAATTCATGGTAACACTCAGTAGTTGACTACTATATGTAACATCCAGCTTGGCAGAGCAACGCCTGATTCAAAAGACAAATTGGCTTCTTTTTGAGATTGCAAAAATGAGATTTGAAGCCAATTCAGTTATAGTGTTCTCACTAATACTGATAAGTGCAGCCCTGCCAAATATTACGTTTCCAAGCGTGATTAGCTGATCTAGTCCAGAATTTTTCTTTACATTCTATGACTTGTAGGCACATTTTATCCCATTATAAAACCAGAACTACAAGTTCCAGAATGCAAAGAAATACACTGAACTGGACTAGCTATCCCCTCAAGGACGTAGGAGACATGGAGAAGTGGAGAAGTGTGGCTCAATGGTTAGAAGAGGCAGACTATGAAGCAGAGGTCAGACCATGGACCAGGGTTCAATTCCCAACGCAGCAGGGTCTTGAGCCCAAAAATGTCCATGGACTCGATAATTCTCGCTTTGGTGCCTGCTCGAATCATGGGTTCACACTCTGCAACTCCGGGCAATAGCTTGCTTAATCTCCACTATGGCCCCCTGTAGCGGGATGCCTGGCTTTCACCTTGGGGGTGCCCAGTACGGGTTATCTCACAGGGAAAAAACCAGGACGGGTTCCCAAAGCAAGGGCTTAGAGACCGTTGGTGATAATGCGCTATATAAATATAAATTACAATTACAAACATGGCAGTTATGTATGCCCCGTCATTCTCTTGAGAGTGACCTATGTGCTATATACATGGTGCTTTCATAATTTTCATGTTCTTAAAGATCTTCCAGGAGAAATGAGGCACCAAATATGCTTGGAATTATCTTGCACCCTTGAAGTATATTTAGAAAGAACTGGAATAATTGACATTACTTACCGTTGCCAGCGCTGCCTGCAATTCAATTTCCAAGGCCTGGAGGGAGCGTTTCAAGTCGTAAATCTGAGTCTTGCTCGACTGTACCTGCTCAACCCCGGCAGAGATTTCTTGCTTGATGGCATTGCTCTAAGAGACAGCATGGGTGTGAGTGCAAGTCACATGTTTACACATCGCAAAAACTGATGAATGAACTGCTTGAATTACTCTTAGCCAGCGGTGGTAATCAGTGGTGCATTCCATACATCATCTTTCAATTCTCTCGGTCATTACGGACAGGGGTCAACCATTGGCTTAATGGTATTTAGAACACACATCCTCCCAAACTCAAGGCATCAGAATGGACCAGTCTGTGGGAGCTCAGAATGGCTGTAAGCCCTGAGTAGACTAGGCTAGGTGATAAATGTACATAGAGTCTGGGTTGGGACTTACTTGGCAACTTCATTTATGTGCATTTCAGGGGACATTAGTTGGTTAGGCAATATCCAAGATCAGTCCACCCTATCCCACACCCCGCAAGACGTGCACCACTCAGTGTACCCCCCTTCCTCACCGCTTCCAGGAACTTTGCTTCAGCATCCCGGCGATTCTTTTCTGCCATCGCCTCGTATTGGCTTCGCATGTCGTTGAGGAGCTTCAACAGGTTGATACCTGGGGCTGCATTCATCTCTACGCTAAGTTGCCCTTGGGTTCCCATGAGTGCCTTCATTTCCTGCAGGAGGAGAAGCAACATATCAAGGTCATAAATCACAGGCAGGAATACATGAGTTTGAAAGACTAGAGGGAACATCACCCTTTGTGCTCTTTATATAGTTGCTTTCATAGAAGTCAAATCACCAAAATGCCAACAGTAACAGAAGTGACATCATGCACAATTTGATCCCCATCAGCAGTTCAAGTTTTGCCAGTTTCGCACAGTGGGCCCCTCAAGAGCCTCGTTTTAGCCTGTGAGTTGAGATGAAAGGGGCAATGATTGTGCACTTCAAACACAAACATGCTTCTTTGTTCTATATTCACTTTCTTTCTCCAAATGTTTCTGATCCCTGAGACCAGTCATTCCAAGATTAGTGCCAGCGGTACCAAGGAGTTATTCTGTAGTTACAGCTGCTATCCCTAGTCTCCAATAATTCGCATCCATGTTTGCTTTCAATAAAAAAATAAATCATAACCATAACCCCATCATTGGTTGCTGTGGATTCCCACACATCAAATACTCCCATAGAGCACAATGTCGTTACTGGTTTGTAGCAGCATCTCCTTTTCCAAAGGGGATATGAGTATATATTGTTTTACATTATAGCATGAGTATATATTGTTTTAAATTATAGCATTCTTTTTTACCTTTTTAAGTGACATACTAGGCATTACCCTAAGTACATGTTTTTGGCATTTTGAGAGGGGAGCCTAGGAATTATTTTTTCTGACTTAATGATTATAATGCTAGAATAAAAAGAACAGGAATGGTAGGGGAGAGAGGCTTGACATTAGGACAATGGTTTGAATTCATCTAAGGGTTAAAAATGTTCTTCGCAAAGAAGGCTATTGACTACAAAAAGGAAGTGCAATTGTTTAGTGAGAAGGTTGTGAGGTGTGCTGGTAAGGAGACAGTCTAGTTGTGGGAAACGGCTAAGATGAATTGCCTGCTGCTGACATCTGGTGTAACTTGCAAATCAGAGGATCAAAATCCTTTACAGCACCTGCTCTGCCTTGCACTCTTTTGAGGTTAGTAAATTAAGTACCATTAAACGTGGAAATTGTATCTATTGGAGCATATGGAGGTGTGATGTGAGAGAAGATTATGTAGAGCAGTGGATGGACAGATACTTTATTAGAAATGGGTATGTTCGTGAAGGAAAATATCTGACTCCGGTGAGATAAGATGTGGGCACTAGTAAGCAGAAGATGTGGCTAGGGGTTGACTATGGTCTAGCAAGTTGGTGTATTTGTCAAACAAAGATTTCATCAGTAGGACCATGGTTTCTGAAACTTTCTGAATTATTCAAGTGAATGATAGTCCTCCCTTTCATGATATCCCCTCTACCCAATCATAACATTTACAAATGCCTGTAACTTGGCCAAGGACACCACAGCCTAAGAAACATCAGTGCCACCAACCCTAAATTTCTTGAAAGTATAACAATATATGTTCTTCTCATAACAAGTAATGTAATGCTGTTCACTTCTCAGGTGTCTCAGGTTTGCAATGCAAACCTGATATGATAAACTGTGTGCCAGTGCATTGGCGTTAGGTGAATAGTTGCTTAAGAAATTGCTTTCTGCCACACCTTTCCCTTGTATCTGTTGACTCTGCCTTGAGAAATGGTAATAATTCATACTGTTTAAGGCAACATGTAAAAAATTGTTGAAATGTGTCAAATAATCTCCATTGCATCTTACCTTGTGATAACGAACAAGAACTCCCTGAATTACTTAGTAAACTACTAGATCTGGAATGAAAGATTTGTTCAGAAGCACCAATTTCAGCAGGGGAATGTAACTAACATACCTTCACACAGTTGCCGCATAGCTCCGATTTTTGTCTAAATTGCAATCTCCCACTCTCCTGCATGTCCCCATCTAAGACACTTAAAAGATCCCTTGACCTCAGTTCTTGTCAGGAGTTAGCAACATTAAGTTTCCCATATGATATTGTGTGC
This sequence comes from Lissotriton helveticus, assembly GCF_964261635.1. NCBI lineage: Eukaryota > Metazoa > Chordata > Amphibia > Caudata > Salamandridae > Lissotriton > Lissotriton helveticus. The sequence goes on from NC_136065.1 coordinate 1,917,002,057, forward strand.
CATGCATTTGAAAAAAGCTCCTAACCAAATCACAAAGATTTTTTGTCAAAACTTTTTCCAATAGAGACATCCACAATTAAGGAAAAACTCTGATGAATCAGAAAATAAATTTCAAGGGCATGTAAAAAAAGTTTTTAGACTCACTTCTCCTATGTCAATACCAGCACGTTCATGTCTCTTTAGAAGTACAACAACTGCTTTTACCTCTTCATGGTTCTTCTTGAGGGCAGCCAGCTCCTCTGTTAAACTCTCAACTTCTCCCTCAAGGTCAGATTTGGATAAGGTCAACTCATCCAGCACCCTACGAAGCCCGTTGATGTCGGCCTCCACACTCTGGCGCATGACCAGCTCATTCTCGAACCTGGAGAAAAAATATAAGTAGGCATGTGAATAACGGGCAAGAAAAAACACACCTGAAAGAGCTAGTTCTTACAACTGAGGCTTCAAGCAGGTAAATTAAAGATTGCAACAGCACATTGCTAGAACCCCTGTGGCATTTCAAATTTACAACTAAATCCATATGCTTTTTTCTTTTGTTCACATAAAAGATGTAAATAAAATGCCTCTATTGAAGAGTTATAAAATTTCTCTTTCAATACCCTTCTGGTGGTTTTGGTCTTTGAATGCTAGATTAGTTTCATACAAATTCCCAACATGCAGGTCAGACATGACTGTTGAAAATTCAAGTTTACCAAAACCTTCAGGATAAATAATTGTTTCATTATTTTTACAGTAAGGTAAAGAAACACAGTTTAGATTGATATTATTTTTAATGTGCCTGCTGCTAACAACTCTGTGTAATCTGAAAGAGGAACCCATATGACTTGCATCATTCTAAACCAGTACCACTGAATTGCTGATTTGGTAAAACCAGGTGATTTCCCCCAGATAGAATGTGTAGTAGACACTATGTAAACTCTTAATATTTTTTTCTTAAGGTTGAGCCATGTGACAATATGTTGCTTGAAATCCAAATATGCAAGGACACGTGCATGTTTAGGAATGTTCTGTAATTTGCCAAATTTGTTCAAAATGGTTTAAGTGTCTAAATCCTAGTCTTCTGGTATTTGAACAAATCTCCTTAATGTAGCAGAATCAAGTTAATTGTGTAATGAGATTGTGTTAAATCCCAAACACAAGGGAAGCTGTTCTACATTCAGAAGACCTTTCTAGAGCATATAATATACAGCATAGCTATCCAGAGAAGTCAGTGCAAAGCATGCAATCCCGTCTACCCTCATCTACGTCCTCAGTATACATTACCAATAGATCTCAGTTGCTGAGATTAATTCAAGAAAGTCACCCATCTCTGTGCTTTTGTCAGTGAGCTATCCCTAAACATGTGCTTGTCTGTTGAATAAGGTTTATTTCACAAGTGGAATGACTGGACAATGTAGTTTATAGATAATGCCTAGCAAAATAAATACAGATATTCAAAGTAGACATCATTGCCTTATTTGTGCTTTTGAAATTGATTTGAATTGGTCATATTTCTTTCATGCATGCGTTACAAGTCATGGTACAAAATGGGTGGTGATATAGTGAGGAAGGTGAGTGAGGTGATCAGTGGTGATTGCGATAAAAAAGCATGCACAGAGCAAATGACCCTTGTGTGGCAAAAGGGTGAGATAAAAGAGTGGATGGAGTGAGGTAATCAGTCATTTGGATGTTTGAGAGTTTCCAAGTCCAGTGATCGGGCTCTCATCTGAAGAGCAAATATCTCTGTGACTCACAAGGTACATTAAGGATAGAAAAAAATGTTTTCATTTTGCCAATAGCAGATTTCATCAGTAAGCACATCTAGTGATTGTGTGTAAGATGTTGTAAGTGGGAGCATAGCCATGGATTATTTGAAACACTAATGGCCTAATTTAGAGCATGTCAGACCTGGTATTCCATCACAACCATGACAGAGTGCCTTGTCCTCACAGTTCTGCATGCTCTACTGTAAGTCAGTCTGCCTATCAGGTTTCCGACACCAGTGCCTCTGCTGGTTCCACTTTCGGAACACTTACTGCAACTGCCAGACGGAGTAGTGGTTGTCAGGGTAAGGGCATGGTACCTCACTTCTTATTTAGTGTGGACAGTCTAATATCCTTTTTTGGTTTCACCTGCACAGCGCTTGTGCTGTGCTTGAGAAATCTATTGTTTTTAAAGGGACTTACATCCCGCCTCCTCTCTTTCCTGTCTTCTCATTGGTTCCTGTGAGTGCCACTTACCTTTCCTCAATTTCTATTGGTTGTTACATATTTTCCAGGCATTTACCAATGCTTGTTCCTCCTATGCTTCTCGTATCACTTTTCTGCAGCCAAAATACTGTTAACATCCACTTTGGTGGAACTATATTTCGATTTAGATTTGCCTTTTACTCTTCCAGCATATTTATATAACAATCTATCACCCAGAGAAATCAAGTGATTAGCATAGACCCACAGGATGATGAGTGGCCCCCTCGAGACTCGAACCGGGATCCCCAGCTTTCGAGTCAGTAGCTCTGCTCAGTACACCACACTCTCCACTCCCATGTTATCTGTCAGGATGCTCTTTCCTTCTCCCAGACGATAATTGACGAAAACAGCACTTTATTAATTACATAGGCGAAACCGATACACTGCCAATGCTTATTTCTATCTGTCATGAACAAGGAAAAAGATTTGACCCCTGGGGCTTCTTCTCCCAGGATATTTGGCCTATTAGCATTTTTTTTTTAGAATCAAAATCCTGCTTCTTTGGGAGTATTTCTGAATAACAAAAGTTTTCTGCATGGCTGCCTAAAAGATGTGGTGGCAGTGGCTCCTCTGGAGGCACAGAGATCACTGCTGGGCCGACTGTGATCTTGTCATATGGTTGTGGTAGTCCGGTCAGGGCAGTGGGGGAGATATCCTCTGACACCCTGATGGATGTAGGGCCATCTATGAAGGTCTAATTCAAGGCCTCAGGTTTCAAGGGATCGGTTCTTCATGGTTCCCAGGGAGGTCTGGATGCGTCTGGCAAGGTTAGAAAGCGCCCATGTGGCAACGGTAATATCCTTATCAAGGGGTAAAACACATATTGTGACACAACAATCGAAAGGCTGTTACAGTAAACACATCTACTGTAGATAAGGCTATGATAATGGATTGGCGTTGGGGAAAGGGAGGTGCGGACAGGCAAGAATACGTTGGAATTTGGATAGCTATGTCTGTGGAAGTCCCACATATGGAGGAATTGATAGACTTACTTTAGTTTGAAGTCTTCAGCAGCCAGTCTGGCATTGTCGATTTGCAGGACGGCCCTGGCATTATCGGTAGATGCAGCAATGATCTGGAAGACAATAGATGGTCACACTGGAAGGTCATGGTGCATCAGGTGAAAGGTAATTTCAAAAAGGACAATGAACTTGACTTTCAGAAAAAAAATATGCAATAATCTTTCTGAAAAATAATGAAAGCGGAAATACATTTTTTGATTAAGCGCTTATGACCAGTAGTATCTCTGCAGTTATTTGGAGCATGCACATAGTACACAGATCCCTCACTCTCTTTTTTGTTTAATAATATAAGCACCACCATGCAGTATCAGTAGAAAGAATGCGGATTCGTAAACCTAGGAATCCGTGTTTCGTCTTCCCTAGTCGCACAGATTTGCTTGCCATTTATCTCAGATAATCATGCAACGAACTACACAGCACTGCCCACTACCCTACATCCAATGGAACTGTAGCTGCATTTTTTTTTAACTTACAATAACTGTAAAGGTACAAATCAATATGAGAAAACGTTAGCCTTTTGACTCAGTCTGAAACAAACAGCAGGGAAGATCTTAATAATCTGGTGTTCACAAGCGTTTAGTTGCAGTTTAATTCAACGAATGTGTGGATCCATAAATATGGTGTGTTTGAAATTGATTGCAGTGACGAAATAAAGAGTGAGAGTGACATTGTATACACATCTGGAGAAGAACGTGTGTGTACTCTATGTAAAGCCCTATCTGGAAACTATGAGAGACGACCCCCCCACATTAAAAAAGTAAATAACCTAAAAAGTAAATATTAATTTCTGCATTAACCACTGCATTACAAGAATAACAATCAATGATTTAATCAGGTATATTCCTATTCCATGTTTTTATTGGTTTGGGGAACTGCATTGGTGGAAAGAAGGTGTGCAAAATGACTGGTAAAGCATCATTTTCCTACCTTTTTTTGAAGCTCTGCAATTATTGGATAATATTTGCTGTAGTCTTGAGGTACTAATCCTGCACGGTGCTTTTCATACCATTCCTTGATTTTGTTCTCAAGCTCCACGTTGGCACTTTCCAATTGTCTGACTTTGTCCAGATAGGACGCAAGACGGTCGTTGAGGTTTTGCATGGTTTGCTTTTCCCCAGCAGAGAGGAGGCCCTCATGGCTGAGATAGCCCCCACCAGGTCCAACACCAAAGCTACCACCATAGCCCTCTTGGAAACCCCCGCCTGCTCCAACACTGCCTTGGAAGCCACCAAAGCTGCCCCCACCACCACCACCTGTTGAAACCCGACTAGAACTAGCACTCTGATGGTAGTAAGACATGATGCTCCCGAAGAGCTGCTACCCTGTAAAGTGGCACTGAGTGGGAGAGAGTGGAGGGTGCTGGTGCAATGGCTGGATTTTTGAGCCTTTATATACAAACCTTAGTGGGTGTTTCATTTCTATGAGTAAACTGCTAAATCAACACTTTTGTTTCCAGATCAGACTCTCCCTCTCATTACTAAGGGTGCAATTAATTAATATTCAAGTCTTGTTTGGCTTATCCATTTCTCATCAAATTGCGAAAAGCCTCAGGGTACATGCTATCATCCTCTATGAGGCAAAGCGGGTGGGGCAACGGTAAGCATTTACTTTAATTATGCAATCTTATAAACATTTTTTTAATGATTGCGCAGCCCCCATTTCTTATGGCTTCACTTGTGCGCCTGGAGCAATAACGTAAACTTGGCTACAGCCACTTTCAAGTGTACACAGTGTGACAATTTAATGCTTTAAAAAAGATGAACACAGAGTATTTACCTAGAACACGTGCCCTGAATTGAGGCTTCCCGGGGTACTGAAAGATTCTTGCAGTTTTTGTGCAGTAGTTGATGACAAGTTGGTGATCTGAAGTAACAGAAAGCAGGCGTGTGGCACTACGTGAGATCAAATAATGAGATAATAAATAAACGTATATTTAACTCGTTTGTAACACTCGGAGGTATAGGCTCTTTTGCATTTAAGAACTAGCTCTCAATGGCCTCTCAACAATCACAGTTAATAAAGGACACGAGGTTTAATATCAAGGCTACAGATATCTAGTGCTACCAGCCAATTTCCTGATCAATTTTGTGAAAAATCACTTGAGTCTTAGGCAATCACTTTATTTCCAAGCTTGACAAGTTGCAAAAAAGTGTAATGTAAAACTGGCACAGGCCGCCCCTAAAAGGCGCCACGTGATAACATCTGCCGGGGATCTGAAAAGAACAGTTTTGGTCACTGTAGAGCGCCTGTTGGAACTGGCCCTTCCTGCAGGGTCATCCTCAAACTTTTTGCTTCTTCCTCCCTTATTTTTCCTGACCCGTAGTTGTTGGCAATAGGACTCTGCGCACTTTACCACTGCTGATCAGTGCTAAAGTGCATATGCTCTCTGTGTAAATTGTATTGTAATTGGTTATCCATGATTGGCATATTTGTATCACCATGAAGTCCCAAGTAAAGTGCACTGGGTGTGCCAGGGCTGGTGATGACAAATGCTACTAGTGGGCTTGCAGCACTGATTGTGCCACCCACATGAGTAGCCCTGAAATGGTGTCTCAGGCCTTCCACCGCAGTGCCTGTGTGCAGTCTGTGAACTGCCATGTCCTCCTGGTCCGTGTCCCCACTGACCAGGCCTAACCCTTCCCTTTTTGTGCACATTGGTCACCCCTATGGAAGGCCCAAGGTACACCCCCGGGCAGGGTGCAGTGTATGTGAAAGGTAGAGCATGTACTGGTGCAAGTGTCATGCTCTGGTAGTGAATTACAGCCATTTTTGTTGTTCACTATTGTAAGGCCATCTTGCTCCATAGATTAACATGGGGGATGCTGGCTACAGTGGCTACCAGCATTTCTTGGCGATACAAAAGGGGATGATGGACAGAGCGCTTGAGCAAATTAAACACTCACCCCCAGTCAACTGATCTGGGTTTAATCCATCACCATTCTTTAGCTCACTCAGCCACCCCAGTTCAGACATGGCCATATGCAAATCAGTCTGACCCTGTGCCTCTTGGGAACAGTCCAGCCCGAACTGCCAAGCCATGTCTTCCCTGGACCGGAAACAAGCATCCTGGGACCGGTTTCGGATTCATAATCCTCATCAGCCAGGCTATCTCGAATCCAGTGGCCAAGTGAGCAAGGGACTCACGTCTGAGCATACCCTGCCAACTTAGAGCAAACAAAGCGATACAAAAGGGGATGATGGACAGAGCGCTTGAGCAAATCAAACACTCACCCCCAGTCAACTGATCTGGGTTTAATCCATCACCATTCTTTAGCTCACTCAGCCACCCCAGTTCAGACATGGCCATATGCAAATCAGTCTGACCCTGTGCCTCATGGGAACAGTCCATAAGCGATAAGGGCTTTTTCTGACAATATGTACCCAGGAATAAGATATGGTGAAGGCGAAGGAGATTGAAAGCTTCCCCTTTTGTATCGCTACCAGCATTTCTTCTCATAGGAACAAGATAGGACATAAGAGTCTAGTATCCCTGAACTCAGAATTTAATAACACATCTTTTAGGAAAGGTTGTTTTTAAATCCTGTGGTTGAGAACATCACTTTTAGAAAGTTGCTGTTCTCTTGCCTTGGCCTGTTTGTGTATTGACTGTCTGGTTTGAGAGTGACAGGGGCTGGGGATCCCCCAGGAGGCTGGCTGAGTCAGCCCTAGGCTAAATGACTGCATTTGCAACTTGAGTGGTGGGAGGAGATAGCACCTGGGCCGGAATAGGGCTGTGCCTGCCTTCCACAATGCTGGCTCCACCCCCTGCTGGGCGGCTGACGACCCTGCCCCTCACTCTGTAAGGAAAGGAGAAGCCAGAAAAACAAAGTGCTCAAGCAACACCCAGAACTGCTTCAGACCGGGCTCAGGGCCCACTTGCACAAAGAGAACAAAGACTTTTAGGGGTATGAGTACAGGACCCCTGACAACAGAAATTTAGATCATCCTGGAATCAAGAAGGAACCTCTGCCAAGGAGAAAGCTGAAACTGAAGAGGGAAGATTGTCCAGCTGTTGCCCTGCTGGATTGCCCTGCTATTGCTCTGCTGCCAAGGAGAGGGGAAGGACTTTGCTTGGTGCTGTGTCCCCTTGCTTGAAGGAATCTCCAAGGGCCTGAGAAGAGCTGGCTCCCTGTTCTGAAGTCCCAGGAACAAAACGACTTCACCCCGAGCTTCCCCAAAGCTCTACTGAGAGAGTTCTGTCCTTCCTGGAGTGCTTAGCCCATGTGTGGTGCCTCTGGAAGTTGTACCTGTGTTAGGAAGCTGGAAACTAAGCTTGAGCGACTGCTACAGAAAAGTTATCGCATCGCTCGCTGCGGAGCCCATCCCCGACAGTGCGAGGAAATTCCCGCCGCTACGAAGGTCGAGATCGTCGCAGCGCCTGTTGCCGCTGTCAGAGCCGTCGCAACCTTCGTTTGCGGGACGCACCCGATCAGTGCGGGAAGTCTAACATCGCTGTGAGAGTCGTCGCAGAGCCTGACGTCGCTGGGTGAGAGCGCCGCACCGCCTGCTTGCAGATCGCATCACGTCGCTGTGAGAGTCATCGCCGAAGCCAACGCATCGAGGAGCTGCGAGAGAGAAGATCACCGCTGGTCCGCGCATCGTCGCCCCGGAGATCATCGCACCTCCAAAGATCGTCGCATCGTGCCTTTGCGAGAACAAACTTCCTACGGAACCTACGCACCCGAATCCATACAAGTGGCCTTCCTCCCCATACATACCGGATTCATCGCAACATGCCCGCTGCTGCAGCGGGCCTGTTGCAAACACCTCCCCAGGGTCTCAGGAGCAACGCATCGCTTGTTTTCCACTGCACCAGCTTCTGCTTTTGGAACTTTGTCGCAACAAAAGGTACTGTGAGCTAAACGTGATGCAACTGTGAACTTTACACGTAACTGTGGATTATTTTATCGCAACCTACAGAACTTTGTCGCAACCTGAAGAATTTTTATCGCAACCTTAATAACTCTTTTGAAACCATATTCTTGAACTGTGTATGTTGGATTTTTGTCATTTTGGTCATGTGTAGTTTAGATTAAACACCTTTATTTTTCTAAACTGTTGTGGAGTCAGTTTGTGGTGTTTTCACTGTGTTACTGTGAGTGTTGGTACAAATACTTTACACATTGCCTCTGGTTAGCCTAGACTGCTCGTGTCAAGCTACCTAGATGGTGAGCAGGGGTTATCTCAGTGGGTTTCCTCCTTACCATGACTAGAAGCAAGGGTCCCTATTTGGACAGTGGTACCTACCCCTGCCAACTAGAGACCCCCATGTCTAACAGCGCCAAACAAAACAAACACTGGAAATGCAATAGGTCTCGCATTTGTTTTAGTGAGAGCTTTTGGCGCTGCAATGGCGAAGTGTTTTACCTATATGGTATAGAGGGTATGTATGTGGTGTGTAAAGGAATTAAGTGGGTTGTATTGGAATTATAAGTTGTGGAGCAGCATGAAGCATAAGGTAGAAAAGTGAGGAGTGGGTGGAGGCAAGATGGCGACCGTGGCGTGGGCTGTGTGAGCAGCTCTCTCCTCCTTCTCTGTGGAAATCCGGAAAGCCGTCCGCGATAAGGGCTTTTTCTGAAATTATGTACCCAGGAATAAGATATGGTGAAGGCGAAGGAGATTGAAAGCTTCCCTTTTCAAGACTGATGGAAAAACGTACCTTGTGGAGCGGTGCGAGCAGGGCAGCTACGAGGCAGCTACGGAGGAAAAGTAGATGCAGGACGACGAACTACTCTGCATTTGAAACACCTGGGCAGCAATGCTCGGGGTCAGCGCCGCTCACTGCTGAAAGTGGCCATCGGAGAAACTACAGCTCTGCAGCAACGGTGGCCCGTATTGAATATCGTATCTGACTGTTAGCATTGAAAACGCTGGACTAAACTGAGGTACGAGACTGTATGTTAAGCGTTTTGCCCCTCTTACGGGAGCGGTCTCAGCGCGGCAGAGGGACAGCGCAGCGCGATAACGGTATTGCAATATTTGAGTAACATTTGAGCACCGGAGCACGAGCGCAGAGCACGGAATACAAGGCATACAAGGCATATAAGGCATACAAGGCACATCTCGACGAGAGTACCTGGGTTGGAATTTGTAATTAGTAAGCTGCAAGTCTGTAAATTTGAAAGTCGTTGTTAAGTGGTTGTAAAGTGGTTATCGGCAGTTATTGGTGGAAATCCCAAGGTTTACTGCAACGTTGTATACAGAGTCTTAACCTGACAGACCTGACAAACAGCAAACAGCAATACGGTGCAAGATTTCGATGCAGGTCGGCTGCCCCTTTGCCCACAGACGGTCTTTTCTTTGGCAGCTCCCTGCATTATTGTGGGGGGTTCAGATTCAGCATTGTGTGGTAAGAAACAGAGGCGGCGCCGTGAAGCGGAAGAAAATGCCACCTAAAACTCAGATAGTAAAATCTCAAACTACGGTTTTAACTCGTAGTGCAAAGAACGGCAGTCAGCTCACTACAGGACTGGAAATGGCTCCTGAGGCCGCTGAGATCACTGAACCGGTAGCACTGGATAGTACCGGAGATGAGAGTGCTCAGGTGTGTTCTTCAAAATCTTCACAGAAAAACACTCTTGTGTCTAAGAATACTGCTCTTTCACGTGTACCTTCTCAAAATTTGATGGCAATGTTTGAGCGACAGAATGCAAAGAACTTTGGGCTACAAGCTGCGGTAGAAGGAACACCCCCTGTGGGCATATCAGCGACGAACAATATACCGGTTGATGTAATCATAGATACATCAGCTGCAGCTAATATAGTCACAACTACACTCCCTGAGATTAATGGTACGGACATTTTGAAAGAGCTACGGATGAATGAAAATGAGCTGAATGATGCACCTTTTACCAACATTACTGACGCAAACACAGATGAGAATGGTGTCATGGGAGATGTAGTTATGGCTGTAGCTGCCTCTATCTCAGTAACTGCCCAGCTTCAGCCGCAAATTCAGGCAAGCAGTAGTGCTAGTAGGCTGGAAGAGTCCGAGTTAGGAAATGGGACGACTGACGCAATTAATCAGGTAATGAACAGAGGCAAAGAGGTTGGTGAAAAGTTCTATTCCATGTCAGATCACTCATCGGATGAGAGCATAAATGTGAGCCGAGACTGGGTGGATTTCAGCAAGGGAAGCTCTTCACTGGAGGATCTGAGGATAAGTTTGACTTCCCCGAATTTAAGCACCGCGACAGTTAAGAAGCGTAAGAAGAGAGCGCAACAGCTCCAGGCTGGCAAAGGATCTGATTCTGTCGTTAAGTTCAAAGACAAGAGCAACAAGAGTAAAGAAAGGGCAACAGAGCCCCTGGACGCAAATGAGAATGAAACATATAGAAATAACTCACAAGAGATTACACTGGTAACGATATATGAAACCATGATGAAACACAGGGAAGAAAGCAAAGCGGAGAATTTACGAACACAGGCTACCTGTAGCAAAGTGAAAAATGCCGTTAGGAAGGTAATTAAGAATTGTGCTGAGACGGCGGACAGGGTAACAGAAACGGAGGCTAGAATCTCCGTGCTGGAAGACGAGTTGGGTGCCCAGAAAGTTGAACTAGACTTAGTTAAGGAACACAGGGATGACCTCAGCCATAAACTCATGGAATTGGAAAATCACAGCCGCAGGAACAATTTGCACTTTTTGGGTGTTCCGGAAGACAAAGAGGGCCCTGATATACGGAAATTTGTGGCTGAATTGCTACAGGAGGCTTTATCCGAATTAACAACATGGGACTGGGCAAAAGAAATACAAAGGGCACTCCGTTTCCCGTTTACAAAGAAACAACCCAGACAGGCGGAAGAAATCCTTCCACGTGCTATAACTTCTGCTTCAATAACTTTTTGGCCCGGGAAGACATATTTGTTCGAGCTCGCCCAGATAAGAAAACCTTGGCCAAAGGTTGTAGCTTTTTTGTAAGACCTGATTTCTGTACTGCAATGGTGTCTAAACGGTGGCACCTTCGTCAAATGACGTCCGAATTTCAGAGCAAAGGGGCTGCGGTATATCTGCAGAACCCGGCCAAGCTTAAGGTGCTGTACAAAGCGCAAACGAAATTTTTTGTTTCAGAGGTTAAGGCCAAAGAATTTTTGTCAACCATTTAGTAGTATGCTAAGTGGGCAATGCTGAATGAGTTACATTCTGGGGATGAACTATGTTTTCTATATTTCGATATCCTTCTTCTGTTCCTTATCTTTTGCTATTTTGTCCTTTCTAATAGAGTGATTACTTTGTTGATGTTTGGACTTGGATCTAGCATTCCGGACAGACCCGGATGGAGGGGGGCACCGTACCCCATATCATGCAGGGACTGAAGGTCCCTGGGCCTCATGTGCGGGGGGGGGGGCTCAAGGGTGGGGGATGGGGATCTCAGGGAGGGAGTAGGTGGGGGGTAGGGGTGGTGGTGGTGGGAGGGTGAAAAGTCAGCATCAGAATACAAACAGTTTGTGAAGACTAAGACTAAAAAGAGCCATGGTTACTTTGAAATTTTCGAAGTTTGGAGGGCGGAGGATGTATTATTTAAGGTTCCGAACCTAGGGGTGAATTTTTATGATGGATAAGAAAATTAAAATATGCACGTTGAATATATGTGGTTTGAATAATGTTAAAAAACAACAAGTATTGGAAAAAATGTACAAATATTGCAAATTGACATATTATGTCTACAAGAGACTCACGTACCATGGCTAAAAAGGGATATTTTTAAGAATTTGGGTATGGAATTGGTAGTTTGTTCTAGACAAACCGGGATAAAAAGAGGGGTTGCTATATTGATGAAACGTGGACTAGGTACATGTAGTAATTCCGCGGCAGATAAATGGGGCCGTTGGGCAATAGGAATGGTAAAGATCGATTACAGTATGTTCACTTTGTGTAATATTTATGGACCAAATTTGGATGACGCAGAATTGTTAAACTCTATTAATGTGGAATTGGCCCAATGGCCACAATCTGTGGTGTTATGCGGAGACTTGAACATAAATATTGCTGCAGACTTAAATGTTAGATCGAACCATAGGTATATAGGAAGAAAGACATTAATGTATGGTGCCCTACGGGGCTTAATGTTAGAACAAGGCCTTTATGATGTATGGAATGTCTTATATCCTGATAGGTCCGGATATACCTTCTTTTCTGCCCCACATTCTAAGTTTGTCCGCTTAGATTATTTTCTTATTTCTACTGTATTGTTAACTAAAGTTAATATAGTTATACATCCGAAAGTGGTGTCTGATCACAATCCAGTGATTTTAGAATTAACTATGGAGGGGGCTCAGCGGGTTCCCCCGTGGACATGGACTTTTGATAGGAAGCTTTTGCTCAATGAGGAGTATTGCCAAGTAATGCTCAAGCATATACAGGAATTTTTAAATCTAAATAAAGGCACAGCATCCCAGGCACAGCACAGTGGAGAAGTGTGGCTCAATGGTTAGAGCGGCAGACCCTGATGCAGAGGTCTAGCCCGGGACCAGGGTTCAAATCCCCGCCTCGGCGGGTTTTGGGCTCAAAATTCCACGGACCTGATAATTCTCGCCTCGGTGCCTATTCCAATCATGGAGTCCCACTCTGCAACTCTGGGCAATAGCTTGCTTAATCTCCACAACGGCCCCCACAACGCTAAGGATGCCTGGCCTCCACCTTGGGGGTGCCCAGGAGTGGACATCTCACAGGGAAAGCCAGGATGGGTTCCACTGCGGTATTCGTACAAGCGCCTTGAGACCCTTGCGGGTGAGTAGTGCGCTATACAAGTATCAATTTACATTTACATCCCAGGAGGTAGTATGGGATACATTTAAATCTGTTGTACGTGTGGGAAACTCTTAGCTTCTCCAAATTTAAATACAAGAAATGGATGACCAAATGGCAACATGATTTTGCACAGGTTGTCTTGAAAGAACATAATCTGGCTGATGTAATATCTCGGGATGGAGAGACAGAATTAATTCAAAAGGCTCAGCAAGATCTTACAATTATGAGCACTTCGGCTTATGCTAATATTGCAGAACAGATTGCCGAGAAATACACGCAAAATAGAGAAGAAGCATATGAGTATAGTGAGAACACTGCGAGACTTCTGGCAAAGAGATTGAGGGAGAAGGCCGTGTATAATGACATTGTAAAAATCATGGACGCATTTCACAAATTTTACCAATCATTATATAGCGAAACTGATGTGGGCAGAACTGGGGAGGAGGAGTCAGGATATCTTTCCCGCTTAGTTTCTAATACTTTGACAGAGTACCATAGGACAATTTTATCTACACCACTGGACTGGGTTGAAGTAGAAACTGCGCTTTTGGGATTAGCACAGGGGAAAGCGATGGGCCCTGATAGCATCCCTTTAGAATTGTATAGAACATTTCGGAACGCAATCCAGAAGGAATTGTTGGAAGTCTGTCAACAGGCTTTTTTTGGTCGGGCACCGGATTCATGGTCTCAGGCTACAATAGTTATTTTTAAAAAGAAAGGGAAGAATGCAATGGAAATGGGCTCATATCGGCCTATCTCATTATTGAATGCCGACAGCAAAATCTACTCAAAAATCCTTGCTAATAGGATTAACAATCTGATTCCTGGACTAGTTTCACTCCGCCAACACGGGTTTATCCAAAATAGAGACACCACGAACCACATCTGGAGAATAATATCAATCCTGGATTGGGCTCAGAGTAGTAATTCACCCGTCGGCGTGGCCCTGTTGGATGCTGAAAAGGCATTCGACAGGGTCACGTGGCGGTTTTTATGGGCAGTTTTGGCTTGGAAGGGGTTTCCTCCTGAATTCATAAAAGCAATACAAACGCTGTATATTCATCCAACAGCGGTAATTCGGGTAGGGGGCGAAGTTTCCAAGCAGGTTGTGATAGCAAGGGGTACAAGACAAGGGTGTCCCTGCTCTCCGCTCTTGTTCGCGTTATATATCGATCCCTTTATCACTACGATGGAGGCAGATAATATAATCAACCCGGTTCAGATAAGAACACAATGCCATAAAGTGTATGCCTATGCGGATGATATTGCTGTGGTTACTGCTAACATCGCAGAGGCGCTTCCACGAATTATTGAGTCGGCAGATGCCTTTGGGATGTGCTCCGGATACAAATTAAATGTTGCAAAATCTCAGGTGATTCACTCACCTGCTGTTCGGCCATCGAACATTGTATTCGATTCGGAGGTAACATACTTGGTATCAAGATTACATCAAATGTCAAGGACATAGTTGCTAAAAATCTTGATCCGATTATTACCTCATCTAATAAAACATTGGAAAGAATCAATAATCTTCATCTCTCCCTGTTTGGCCGTAGCAATGTTATTAAAATGCTTAATTTTCCCAAATTTTTATACGTGTTTCGGGCTATTCCCTTTTTATTACCTGTGGCTTTTTTTTCTCGCATAGAGAGAATGTGTTCAGGGTTCCTCTGGAGCTATCACCGTGCTAGGCGAGCCTTGAAAAGATGCATTTTGCCCCGAGACAGAGGAGGATGGGTGTCCCTGATTTTCAATTATATCATTGGATTGCAATCTTTCAACATATGGGGGTGTTACTGTTACCTATAGATCCAACCCCTGATTTTGCGGCTCCCTCAATTTATATGATGCTTTTGGGGCAAGAAGCCAAGCAATGTAAAAATCGTATCATTGAGCCCAGTTACTTTAAAAAAATTAGGTTCAAACCGTTTTTTAGCTGCATATGTAATATGGAGGAAAACGAAGAAGAGGTTGGGCATCGGCCCGAATTTGAATATTTATACCCCACTCCAGAACTGCACTCTGCCACCTGTAATTTTTGCTGACTCTGTAATGAAAAGATGGCACAATTTGGGAATCTGTTCCGTAGGGGATTTATTTTTAGGGACGCAATTTATTTCATTTGAAAACCTACAAAGGAAATATAATCTACCTCGAGGGGACTTTTTGAAATATCTGCAGCTGCGTAGCTATTGTGAGCGGAAAAAAAATCAAAACGCAATAATATTACAGAAAATTGAGATCATTGAGCTACTTAAGTCTAGATGTAAAATGCGCCCCTTTATTATTTATTTTTGAATAAGGCTAATGATGATCTAGAATTTTATGAGCTAAAATGGGCTAATAAACTGGATACGGAACGGGTTAATCTGATTAGAAGTATTGAAATAGCAACTAATGTATTATTTAATGGTCCTCTGAAAAGCCAGCATTATATGGCAATCTTTGACCTCTATTACACTCCGGGGAAACTGGCTAAATGGAATACTGGTAGGGGAACTAGCTGCATTCGTTGTGGACAGTATGCAGCTGATGCATCTCACATGTTTTTTAACTGCCCTAAACTTAGTAACTTCATAAAAGAAATTCAGACTTTTATCACGGGCAGTCTTGGTATATCATTGCAGCTTACAGCGACATTGGCAATCTTTGGTTGGCAAGGAAACGGGTTGTCGGTTGCTGAGGAGGGCTTGATATTTATATGTATGGCTATGTATCGCTTGTGCATTACATCACAATGGCTAAATAGTAATCCTCCAACCTTTGTTAATTGGCAAACTAGGCTGCTCTCGACATACCGTTTAGAGATGGCGCTTTATAGAACAAAGGGCATTCGGAAAAAAAGGCAAGGGAGCCAGTTATGGGAGCCGATTGCTAACTGGCTAGGATCATAGTGTGTGTTGATATGATAATATGTATAAATAGCTGACAAGATTCTGTGACCACACCGTTTTGTATGATTTAGGATTCTGCATGCCTACTTGAACTGGTCGCTTTGTTTTTGTTATGCTTATATATTTTTTTATTTATTTATTTATTTCAATAGATGTATTGAAACTGTACTCTGTGTATTCTGTATGCTGACAAAAAATCTCAATAAATAAAAAAAAAGGAAGAAAAGTGAGGAGAAGAGCAGCATGAGGCACAAGGAAGGAAAATGAGAAGAGCAGCTTGAGGCACAAGAAAGGAGATTGAGAAGAAGAGTAGCGTGAGGCATAAGGGGGGAGTGAGGAGAAGAGCAGTACGAGAAACAAGGACGATGAGTGAGGAGAAGAGCTGCAGGAGGCATAAGGAAGGAGAGTGAGAAGAGCAGGAGGAGGGACAAGGAAGGAGAGCGATGAGAGAAATGTGCCATTATATACAAGAAGCAGAGTGCAAGGAGAGTAGTATAAGCCCAAGAAAGCACAGTGAACAGCCAAAGATAAACAGACCACATACCGTGTAATTAAGAAACAGCACTGCGTTAATGATGGTCACATTACAAAAACGTGATTGTAATATTAAACAATATAATATTATCAGTTTATGTGAGGGAATAGACACGTTTTGGGGCATATTCATGGGAGGTTTTTTTGCATCCGTATTTAAAGCTCACTTGGGTGTGTGCATGTCATTGTATTTATATAGCGCTTACCAGGCTTAAAAGCGCTTTTTGGCGAGTAGCACACTACACCTGAACACAAAAGGATTAGTGGTAAATTAGTATAGGGAAATATAAATTTGTTTGAGCAGTGGACATGTGAGTCTGTTAGTTAGATTGAAAGGAGAATGGAGAAATTAAAGAGGAAAAGATTGTTGAAAGTGTTTATTGGGAGATTATAGTAGTTGGAAGAGGTTTGGGATGAGTAAAGGAGAGATAGCGGAGGGTAGAGTGTTTAGACATGGATTAGGGAGATGATAGGACTAAAATGAGGTGTCAGATGAGTGTAAGGAGGGTATACATGAGGGGAAAATTTAGAAAGGGTTGTTTGGGAGGTCTTCATAAAATGGGTTTTGGGTGATGCAAGGTGGGATAGTGGAGGGAAGAGTCTAGAAAGGGCTATTCTGGAGATTATAGTACGAGAATGAGGTTTTGATGAGCCTGAGAGTGAAGTTAGAGGATATATTGACAGAAGAATGTGGAATTGTATTTATTACAAACAGCTAGTGGTGAAAAAGGTGTAAAATGCCACTGTTGTCTTTAACTCCACTTCTAAAACTGCACCCTAATTGAGGATTTGTACACATGGGCAGAAATGAAAAATCATTTCTGAAAAGTTAATCATCAGTTAAAGTCATTACTACTAATTAAAAAAAAGTACTCAGGCAAAGCCCAAACCTCAAAAAGGCAAAGAGAGAAGGCAGGCAGGCCCCTTTTTATCTGAACACCTGTGTAAAGTTATTCTTAAAATAAAAAGTAAATAGTTGCCAGTGCGAGCTAACAAAAACAATGGGATAAAAAACCAAGATTTTCATATTCGATCTGACACCACTGCAGTCTTAAGTAAAATAGGGAAAAAATACACAATTTTAGTGTACAATCAAAATACAAAGTGGCCAGTGCTTAATTTGAACCAGTTGTTTTTGGTGCTCAGCACCAGCAATTAATCATCAACTTTGGCGCTTTTCATGACCATAAGTTAAGGACAGTTTCATTTATGGTAGGCATAGGGAGATTAAGTGATTTTCCCAGAATCATAGGATGTTGAGATGACTCCTAGACTCAATCTGTTTCCCCAGCTCCAAGGTCACCAACTCTGGCCATTACGCCACATCCTCTCCCCAATTTTATGGCTAGTAGTTGGTTCTTTTTTAAGCAGCACTAACCAGACAAATGGGTTGTTGCAAGCTGCCTTCTAATGAGAGCTCCAGCATTTTGTTTTACAAATTAACCACTGAGAGTGGCATTATTTCAAGTTTTAACTTCATTATTTCAAGACAGACAATATAAAATGATTTATTTTTGTACGGGTTAAGTAGTTGTTAAAAGCAAGGAAACACTACTGTTTTCAGTGGTAAAAGCTGGGTGACAACTAAGGTTAGTGGTAAAGACAGGAAGTATGAGTTTTGGTTAGGAGTGAGATCCGACAACAGGGTGAGTAAGCTGCAGACGGGTAAAAGCAGGGAAACCAGTGGAAGTAAGGGTTGCTAGCAGAAGTAATCAGCTACAGTTTAGTGGTGAAAGCAGGGGGAGCCAGATACAGTTAGCGATAAAAAAAGTGACCCAGCTTTAGTTAATGAGGAAAGGAGGTATATTGAGCTGCAGTCACTGGTAAGAGCAGAAATACTGGACTCTTTTCTAGTGGTGAATGCCTAGGGGTCTTGGCTGTAGTTAGAGGTGATTGCAGAGAGATCCAGATGCAGTTAGTGGGAAAAGTAAGGAGACCCTACAGGTAGTAGGGTTGAAAGCAGGTTTACCTGGCTGTAGTTAGGGGTGACAAGAGAGATATGGCTGCAGACAGTGGTAATAGCTAAATTACTCAAACAGTTTATTGGTGAAATCAAGGAGACCCTGATGCAGTTAGTTAGTGGCATTGGTAAAGGCATGGAGCTACAGCTCTGGTTAGTGATGAAAGCAGAGCAATCCGGCTGCAGTAGGGGGTGAAAGCACGTAGACCCCGGTTGCGGTTAGTGATAAAAGCAGTGATAACCACCTGTAGTTAGTGGTAAAATATGAATAAATAGCTGAAGTTAGTGTCAGGACGACCCTGCTCCCGTTAGTGCTAGAAGGCTAGAGGAGTGAACATTGGCAAAAGCAGGGATATCCGGCAGCAGTTAGTGGTAGGAGGGAGTCCCGGAAACATGGTAGTGGTAGGAATGAGGCCCTGTAGGAGAATACATTGATACAGTAAATGTTACAAAACACACTAACCTCTCGTAGAGGCAACCAAGGTGACCGACGCCAGGATAAGGAGTGTGGCAGCCGGTCCCAGCACCGCGAGGATGGCTGACAGACTAAAGTCCGCCCGCCCTCCTAATAGGCCCCTATGTCTCAATTTCATATTTAAATTGTGGTAAAGCTAGATTGTTTAATCCCTTGTTGTGCTGGTTTCCAAAATAGCGAATAGTCACTGTTTTCCATGTTTACCTGATGCAAAATACTGCTCTGTTTAATTTACCAGTAGTACAAGCACCAGAAATGGACTAAAGTGGACTTACATAACTTGTAATCCTAATACAAAACTTTACGTTGTTAACAAAGTTAGCTAGAATTCTTATTTTTCTCCTGGGCTATCCACTACACTGTTAACAATGTTCCAGAATCTGGTATAGGATGTTTTATAGGAGAATTTGTAGTTTCTCCATATTTCTCTATATTGTATTACATGACTTTACAAAACAGCTCAATTGGTAGTTGCCAGATTCGGTAAAATACTATGTTTCAAGTCATGAGATTTCCTTTTCTAACATAAATATTTGCTTTAAAACTACAATCTACTAATTCCAGAATGTAGTATATTGTTGTAGAAAATCCCCAAAAATGTCATGCTGACATGGAGTAATCAGATGTCTACTTTCTGCCAATTCAGAGCACTTAGGCAAACATATTTCCCTTGCAGCAGCCATGCTATTGAATTAAGTTGCATGCATGCTGGACTGAATTAGTGAGCACCAGAGACATGGTTGGAGCTATTTTGGAGTTATTGGGTTCTACTTACTGAGTCACTCTATCACTTTGTTCCGCTGTAAAAGTCAGTAGTCTGCGACCTATTACAATCCACCATTTTTCAACAGCGTACTGAAAAACAATTGCTTTGGCTTACCTCTATTAGTGAGACTATTTCAGAGTCTAGAGCCTTGCCTTGTGAAGGTTTTAAATGTCGGAGAGTGTTTTGTTGACTGATTTGCAACTTTGCACAAATAGGGGCTAATGAATGAATGAATTTACATTTGTACAGAGCGATCAGCTGCTCCAGAATAAGCGAACTGGCACTTTTAGCATGTGACATCGCAGCAACCATACTGAAATGTCTATTTAAGTTTAGTCCCTAAAAAGAACGTTTGTAAGCCCTCTCCTGAATAGGGTTTCAGCTCTGGCATCTCTTAGATCGGCGAGCAGAGCATTCCACATTTTTGCCACCAGATAAGTAAAGGATTGACCACCCCTCCTGGCTTTTCTTATTCTGGGGATTGAAAACAAGCAATCCCTAGAATTGATTTGATGAAAAAAGAGTTCTTGTGGGGAAGTATTCTTAAATCTATCCCGGAGGCAAGCAGGACCATTTTGTTTACCGCCCTGAAGATAATCTGTAGGACTTTGTAGTGAATTCACTTTTGCACAAGCTACCAATGTAGAGATTTTGTATGTCACCTGATAGAACCATTTTGGATAGGTTTAAAAGCAACCCGGCGACAACATTCTGTGCTCTCTGTAGTCTAAGATTGAGGCTACCTGGGTTTTCTAGATAAAGGGAGTTGCATGGTCCAAAGTGGAAGTTACCATGGTATGTATGTAGAATTGTTTTCTAACTGTGGATTGAAAGGTATTTTAGAGTCTTTTAAATAAAAATTGTTATTGTTTTTTGTAGCAACCAAGGAGAACACAATTAAAATACAGTTGAAGCACATCAAAATCAAAATTCATGTGTCTGTACTTCGACCATAGATTGTACCATTCCTATCTCACCATAGAAGCAATAGCCATAACATGGGATATAGAACTTGTGCTTTATACACTCCCCCAGCAAACATAATGCACAATAACCATGTCATAGTGTTCAGGTGAGAATCTCAAATCACACTTTCTAGTTCACGGTGATCTTTTGTTGGGGGGATCTAAAAACGTAGCAAACATCTCAGCCCATTTACCCAAATCTTCCGTCAACGTTTGGTCCTTCTTGTACTCTTTAAGTGTTGCTCTCTGGTACCGCCCATTAAAGCAATTCTTTTTCGAAGTTAAATGTCTGAGGGCCCTAATGGAGAGCTAATCAATAGCTATCCTGAACTTAGCCAACACCATACCATGTGCGGCCATATCTGTCCTTATCTGTAAGGAATGCATGGCAGGAAATGTTCCCACCGCTCGTTGTTTATGGAGTGGACCAGAAAACTATTGGTCATTGTTTGCAAACTATTGACCACAGAGTCCCAGAATGTGACAACGTGAGAGTAACCGCAAAACCATATTGCATATCAGACCAGCGGCATGCCAAAGTCATTTTAGAGTCTTTTTTATTGCTTTTAGAAGTGCAAAGCAGGTAGCTGAGAAGGTTTGAATTTGAGGCTTGGAGGATAACTCTTGTTCAGTTTCAAGCTCAGATTCTTGGCCAAGGAGGTAGGAGTCCGTTGTTTACTTTGATATTTCAGCCACCAGTTCTGTATTCCGTTAGAGGTGAATTCTCAGAGAACAGAAGCTTTGTTTTCTCAGCATTCAGCTGCAAGTAGCTCTTTTGCATTCACTTAGCAACTGCACTTTAACAGCTCTGGAATCTATCAGTGATGATTTTGCCAGCTTGTTAGCTAGCCAGCCAGCTTCAGCTGAGTGTCATCGGCGTATGACAAAATGTTGAAACCCCAAAGTTCTGCCACTTGTCCCTGCGGGGCCAAATATGTATTGAATAGGGAAGGGCTCAAGGCAAAACCCTGAGGGGCACTGAGTCTCAACTCCATGTAGGAAGACTAATAAGAGGCAAGGAGTACACATTGTTGTCAGCCTTACAGACATTTTTTCAGCCATTGTCTAATCATATCTCTCACTCTCCACTTTGTCCAAAAATTCAAGGAAGATGGAATGAGACACGGTGATGAAAGCTTGCAACAGGTCCAAAAGGATTACCATAACTTTAGGAACCTGGTCTAGATTAGTTTTTATGAATTCAGATACTTTCAGCAAGGTAATCACTGTTTTAAAACCTGGATAGAAACTTGAGTGAGGCCTATGGAAAAGCAAGTTGTCTTCCAAGTACTACAGCAGCTGCTTTTCACTAGCTTCTCCAGCATTTTGCAAAGACCTGGCAGCCTAAAAGTGTTTGGGTTTGTCAGGTCAGCATCAGGCTTCCTAAAGAAGAGAAGAAACTGTCCTCTTTCAATAGATTTGGAACACAGTCTGTTTCTAGGGATTAATAAATGAATGTGTTAACCGTAGGGTTGTAAGTGGATACCGCAAATTTTAGGATCAAGGGGTGGATAGTGGAACCAAAGCTAATAGATAATATCACCTGGACAGAATCTGTTAGCGATTTTGTTTTAAAAAAAACTGAGGCTGGTTGCCTAATTCTACCCCCATCATTTGCCTCTCCCATTGTGTGGATATTTTTGAGTGTTACGAAAGGAACTGTAGATGTTTTCTACTTTCTCATTAAAGCATTCTGCAAAACGATTTCATAGTGCTTTAGTTGGAGGCACTTTTTGTTGGCAGGCAACAAGGGAGAGAAAGATTTTCACTATTTTGGGTCATTGCTGCAGAAGCAGTTTGTACACAGAAAGCCTGTACCTGGACTTTCTAAAGGGACTTCCTGAAGCCCTTTAAAGCCTCTTTATATAACCTTTTTGACTCATTGTCATAATTTTCCTCCAGCGCGCATTTCTAACCATTTGCTGTTTTAGTTGCCCATTCTTAGAACCAAGAAAAATATTGTTTCATTCTCTGCCTTGAGCTCCTTCTTCTGGGCAATTTTGTCTAAGGTCCTAAGAAGGTTACCATTGAATGAAGAAGTGTCTTTTACCATGTTTCCTTCTAAGGAGACAGAAAAGCGGGCAAAGGAATTAGAGATGATTTTTGGCTTGCACGTTTTGCAGGTGTAATGATTCCTGAAAGGGTGTAAGGAACTAAGAAATGATCAGACCAGATCAAAGGTATACAGCTGCCCATCTCCAGCACTGTGTAACTGGAGAAAATCAAGTCTAAGCTATGCCCCAACTAATGTGTGAGAACTATGACTTTTTGCTCTAGGTTTAAGTCTGCCCTTGACTCCTTCAGTACGCAGGGCAGTTTGTTGTTACAATCTTCCCTTCCATGTGTACATTATAGTAACCAAGGAATGTAAGTGAGTGTATTGGATATAAAGTGGGGAGATAGCATTAGCTAAAACTTCTGGATGGTTCGCTGTGTTACCCAGCGGTCGATAGATATGAAACCCTGAAAAGGAAAAAAATTAGCGTGATTTTAATCAAAAACCCCATGCTTTTGGCCTCATTCATGTCTTCCAATTTCTCGGTAGTATAAATGTATTGTGAACAGTAAATGATTGCTACCCCACCACCCACTCGATTCTGGCTGTCAGAGTGTCTGATCGAGAAGCCTTGTGGGATAGCTAGGGTGATATCAGGTACTGATGAAATTCCTAACTAGGTTTCTGTGAGAAATACCA
Source organism: Lissotriton helveticus (assembly GCF_964261635.1). Lineage (NCBI taxonomy): Eukaryota > Metazoa > Chordata > Amphibia > Caudata > Salamandridae > Lissotriton > Lissotriton helveticus. The sequence continues at coordinate 1,917,025,347 of NC_136065.1, forward strand.
AATCCCATTAATTCTGTCTCAACTGACTAAAACTGTCCTAAGAAGGTTTAATTAATGACCTTCAATTGACAAGGCAAGCTGAGACCTACGTTAGACTAGTTCTTACAGATCTAGTATTAATTCTTCCAGCCCTCCCAGCATCAGTCTTTATGCCAGCGGTGTCCCCTTGGGTACTGAGTTGGAAATGGCCGTTAGGACAAAAGCGAGGTGAGGTTTAGGCCCCACCCCCAAGGGTACAAGTCTCTAAAAGACAGAATTTCCTCTATACCACTACAAAGCCTTCTCTTATCTTCTGTGAAAGTTTGGGCAGCATGGATGGCACTGGACATGGGCCGGAGGCCGACAGGCGAAGTCGGGCTTGCCTTTGAGGCACCAGCGGTGTTTCTTTTTTTAGCTAGAAGAGAGAAGCTTCCTGCCTTGGTCTCAAACACAACAGCTTTCAAAACCAAGTGAGTGACTCTAGGATGGAGCCCCAGAGTAAAACCGGTGGTGTACTCACCACGTTTAAAGAAAATCTAGACAAACATAACATTCCCAATAAAGATCAAAAAGCCAAATAAGCCTAACAGTGTTTCCCTTAAATCTAAAAGCAGGCAATTATGCAGATAAATATTTTTTATGAGTGAATCACCTGCTGGCTGCCTGTCCACACCGTTGTGTTCTTGTTGTGCCCCGGGAGTGAAAAAGTCTCTGCCTTGGGTTCACACACTAGAGTGCTAAAACCAAGATGGCAATTCTAGGAATGGAACCACAGAATGGAGTGAAAATGGCATTGTACTCAACCAGTTTTGTTTTGTAAACTAGACAAGCATATAATTCCCAATGAAGTGCAAATGCCAAATCAGCTTAACAGTGTTGCAACTGAATCTGAAAGCAGACAATCACGCAACAGATGATTTCTATGAACAAATTTATATACATTTTTCTTACATTTTATTAAATTTAGATATATATTTCAAAAATAGAAATAAATTCATTTATTTTAAATGTATTTTTTATGGGGTTTTATTTTAAATTTCTACCTCCATTATTTTCTATTTAATGGCATTTCAATAACAATGTTCCAATATGTGTGGGGCTGGATTTATTCCAAGTCTCAGCTGGAGTACATTTAAAACAGTTTTTGGACCTTTTTGGATGCAGTAACTTTAGATGTGGAGTTTGTCAATAGGAACAGGCTTAGGACCATATTAAGATGGCAGAGATACCGCCACCAAAATGCTGTCGGTGGCGGCCCCACTGCCGTTGCAATGCAGTTTTCCCCTGCCATAATATGATGGCGGGGGGGAAGCCTGGCATCAGAAAGACCGACCGCCATGGTCCAGATGGGCGGATCAAATCCGACCACCCGTCGGACCAACAGCTAATACCTGCATTGCGACAGTGCCTGCCAGGCACCGCCATACGGCTTATCTTATGAGATCCCTTTCCCCCGGTCGTTTTGCGACGGTCAACCCTCTGCAAAACGGCTGACGGAAACAGATTTGGGGGCCCATAGCAGGCCCCCCTTAATCCTTGGGGCAGGGACATGTACCCTGCCTGCCACATAGTGCAGGGATAAGTCTGCACCAAATATTTTTGTATGGCGGTCAGGGCTGCTGACCGCATCCCCGCCACAATACAAAATATAGGAAATGCAACCGCCATGGTTGGGGTGCATCATAATTCGGATGATGGGTAGGCCGCCTCAAATCCAATAAGATGATGGACGGACTTTTGTGGGTGGTTTCATGTCTTTCTGTAGCTATCCCTTAACTCCTCCTTAAAATTTTGCTCATGCAGTGTTATTTGCGCAATTTAGGGAATTTCATGGTACACTTAAGTGAAATTCCCAACACTATGGGGCAGATTTATGAAGACCTTGCGCCGCCGGTGCGTCATTTTTAACATGGGAAAAAGTGACGCACCGGCGGCGCAAGGCCTTCATAAATCTGCCCCTATGACTTTACACCACTTGCATAATTACACTGCCATTCGTGGTAGAAATATAGCACAGAAACAATGCGAACTACCAGAATGTGAGCAGCTGTTGTTCACAGCAGTTGTGTTTTTTTGCTATGTTTCTCAGCGCAAAAAGGGTTATTGCATCAAAAATGTAATCATTTCATGCTAACAAATAGTGCTAAATCCCTTAATCATGCAAAAGCAAATTATGCGAATTTTGCACACTCCTAAGCAACATTACATCAATATACATTCGAAGCATTCAATACTCAAGCTCAGACATACAAAGAACGGGGATTCACAGGATACTACAGTCAGTTAGATACGATTTATACCACAAACTGTCAAAATTCAATGGATCCTCTAGAATATACCAAAATAGAAAATGTATTCATAAATCACAGAAAGATGCACAAACAATCTTTTAAAAACTATAATTGTTAGGTCGAACTGTATTAATTTGTATGGACTATAAATTAAATATAAACTCATTGGCTTAAATTATTCTTTATCATTAATAAAACCTTTGGTTTATGATCAACTGTCAGGCACAAGCACTTATTTTAAGTTTTGAGGTGTAGGTTTTGTTCAGACATATCACTTTTCATATCATTGCAGTAAAAAACACACATTGCTCAACAAGGTGTATATTTTATTTCACTTTTTATTTATTCAGAAAAGTTTGCACTGTACTGCTGAATTTTCACATTTTTACAGAACTGGTAGCGAAAGTCTCAGGCCCCAATGGGATCTGCAAAAATTACCTTCTACTTGGCAATTCGTCTGCCATCTTTGAGGCAAGGTTCGAAAGGGAGGTACCTTAAAACACAAAAGGAAAGTCTGAGTTAGCAGCTGCTACCTCTAAACGACATACATAGTTGCATCCCATTTTTGGAATTATCCTAACTAAGTGCTACTCGTGAAAAAATTCTGGAAAAGTGTCACACTCTAATGATTTATGCACTATCATCCAACCTTTTCTGAGTCTACTAAACTCGCATGCTAGAAATAACTTTGGGAATAAGTAACCCAAGTTTTGTAACCCCTCATCCCAGAAAAAGCACAGTTTTTCCATTGTGACATTTGTACCGTTTGGGCTGAAGATTTAGGGCATCATTATGATGCCGGTCGGTAGGACCGTCGGCTGCTATTATGGCAGTCAGGAGGCCACCGACAAGCATGCGGACAGCGGACGGTCTGACCATCCTATTGTTATGCGACCGCCGGGCGGGCCATTAGAAACACAGTGGGGCATGCTGTAGCCTTGGGAAGGGCCGCAGCACATGCAATGCCATTCGGCATCCTCCTGTACATCTGTGCACATGTGCATGCACCATGTTGTGCATGGCACACGGTGCACGGATATGATTGGGGGGCACCACATGTGCCCCCTGGGCCATTTTCCAGTGGCCCACGATCTGACGGGGGCCCTATTCAAGGTGAGGATGGTGACGTTACCCCTTTGTGCCATGTTGTACTGTAGGGGATCAGAGGTGGGTTAGGCCCCTAAGCATCACGTCATGCCGCTATCCATTACCCTGCCTGATTTCCAGATTTGCATGTGCCTGCAGCACCTCTTCGCCACGCTGTTGCATGTATAGTGCAGTGAGGAGTAACTTTCTAAGGGAAAACGTCGGGAATGGGGAACTATCACAATTCTGGAGACCTATTGCAAACGGCGACACGTCCAAAGTCATGGTGGCACTCTAAAAGAACTGTGAACTGTTAGGGGGTGGCTGCTCGCTGCTATCAGGAGTCACTCACCAGTGGCATTTGGATTATTTCGCACCTGGTGGTCTAGTGATACGTGAGCCAACACCAGTCACGTTATGTGGCTTACCATGGGCCTTGTGTTACATTGTTGTATTTATTGCTGGACTACCATGCGTGTGTGATCCGTTGGTGACAAATCATATCATTGTATCTGCAGTCTGTGGAGTGACCTCCATCGGGGTTATGGAGTCCATTCGGCATGCCATTCCATCACTACCCTCTTCCTCTCCAGACGAGATGATATGAGGACCACCGTCTGAGTCTGTGGTAGGTGAGGGTGATCGAACCTCGGCAATGATCAGCTCTAGGTCCGGAGAGCCTGTAGACTGTCCTTTCCCACCTGGGGTGGCCTTTCTGTACTTCAGCTCGGGCGACGTCTGTTGCCGTGCTGTGTCTTTGGACGTCAGTCCTTTGTGTCATACCCTTTAGGAGACTTACCAGTGCTGATCCGCCCAGTCGCGGGCATCTTCGAAAAAATATGGTAGACTCTGCATTAATGACTTTGAGTCTGGCTGGGAACAGTAGAGAGTATTGTATTCCCTCCATCCGTAGGCGGCGCTTGACATCTAAAAATGTGGCCCTCTGGCGTTTCACTGCTCGGGCATAGTCCGGGAAGAACATTATTTTATGTGTTCTCCACTTGGATGGGACCATGCTGTCTGGCCACTCTAAGCACCGCATATCTGTCCTTGAAATGTAGAAATTTCGCCAGCATCGAGCGAGGCAGAGCACCCGGTGGGGGTCTTTGCACTGGCACTCTATGCGCCCTCTCAATGGAAAAGAATGCAGTCTGATCCGTGACCGGCGTTAAGTACTTGGTCAATGCTTCCATATAATTGACAGGGTCCATGCTTTCCACCCCTTCTGGGAGACCCAGGACCCGGATGTTTCACTTTCTCGAGCGCCCTTCGAGGTCGTCCATGCGCTCTTCCATAGTTGTCATGCGTCCCAAGAGGGCCTGAATAGATTCCTAATGAGTTTTAACTACAGGTTGCATGGAGGTAAGTACTTTCTTCCCCTCTGATTCTTTTTCTGTGAGCTTACGATAGTCATCCCTGATCAAGGTAATATCCGTAGTGATGGACCCCAGTCTCTCCTCCATTGGCACTCTTGAATGTTCAATGGCCGCCAATACTTTGTCCATCTTTTCAGAGAGGATAGGTTCTTGAGGGGTCATGGCGTCGTTTAGATTGGGTTTAGCGCCAGTGGAAGTATCCTGTGTTGCTCCTGGAGGCGTCGGACCTGTGGCTGTGCCCTGTCTAGCTATGCTGTTAATCTCAATAACGTATGGCTTGCGTGGAAAATCCAACAGCCTCTCTGTCGGGGATGATCGCTTCACTGTGGGCCCTGCCCCGAGCAGCATATTATGGTGTGGCACCTCTGGGGGGGGCTATTTTAACTTCAGGAACAGTGAGGTCCTTAGATGCCAGCCGGTCACCCAGTCCTTGTATAAATCCTACCAGTGGCTACTGCTCGCACCTAGGGCCAGGCCCACTCAGCAGAGTTGTTTTCACGGGCTCACTCTGCCCAGGTACCGGGGACAGCCCATGTTGGTATAGGAGGCCTCTCCACGGGATATCGTACTCCACTTGTACAGGCCGCTGTTGGGGTCTTAATGGAGATCAGGCACTGCCATCTTAAAATCAGGTATAGTTGGGCCCCTAGCTGCCAGCCGGTCTCTCAGCCCCCACACAAATACCTCCAGCGGCCGCTGCTCGCACTCAGGTCCTCGCTGTCCACCAGCAAGTGTCTCTGCAAGGATCTTCCTCATGGTCCAACAGCCAGTAATCATCAAAGCAGAGGGGAGGGACAGGAACCCAGGGCTTTGGCAGGCTTTGGTAGGAGGTTTATGTTTAGCGGAGCGGGCACGCCCCCTCGTCCACACCTCCTCACCTTCACAGCAGAGGTAATGTCGGCTATCGTTATGGCCCTAACCACAGCTGCAGAGCTGGTTCCCAGGGATGAGCGTTAGTCCTGGAGCCTGACAACTGCCATTTTGTTGTCTAGAGTATCTGGCGCTGGATGTCAATTATCTCTGTGTCCTCTGGTTTCCAGTGATCATGGGACACAGCGTCTGGCTCCGCTGTGTTCTGACCTCTGTGGAGCCGATTTACAGAGCCCGAGGTGCACTGTGACAGGCAGGATGCTCGTACTGGTGGCGGAGTTTTAGCCCAGTGTGTCTTGGGCACGTCCCCAATGGGCGGGGGACCTCTTAGGTGCCCCCCCATATCACTTTCCAATAACCTTTTTAAGGCAGGATTTTCGCCATGAAAAGGGATATTGTAATCCTGACAGAGGTGCCTGCCTCGGCACCGCCGCCATTGTAGGACGCTGCTCCAACCACTGTAACGTCGGGATCAATTATCTGGGTGGAGCCGGTGGTCCTGTGTCTAAAAAAATAGGAAATATTTCTCTCTGTAAAATGACACCAAAGCAACAAAAATCCAACGTAGAGAGCTGGAGATATGATTTTATAAAGATAAAACACCTTCTAGCACTTAGAAACCTATAACACCACTCTGGGACATCTGGTCGCACTTGACTGGGACAAAGTCAAACTTTCAGGCCTACCGCGATAGAGCTCTGCTCGGATACACTAAGAAGGAGACGGCTTGGCTTTCAGGGAGTTCCTGGTCAAACTCTGGAGCTCTTCAGCGACACAAACCTGGAATCCGGGTCTCAATTGAATGTGCCGGCTTGGTCCTCGCCGTTGAGTCAGTCACCTTATGGAGCTTTTTTCCAAAGTTGCTCCAAACTTCTAGAACTTCTTCCTGAAGTTCCTTTTGAGGGTCCAATAGGTCCAACATACTGTCCAAGGGCCTGGAAGCTTCAAGATGGTCCTTGAAAGTTTGGTACCACAATTCCCACAATGCACCTGGACCAAACCCTTAAAAGGCATCTAGACACACTCCAGGCAAGGGACTCTTGGTGGTAATGATGCAGGGAGCTCTGTTAAGCAAGGTACAACCACAGGGTTGTAGTTCCAGATAGTGCAGCAGGTGCAGTCAGTCAGAATGCAGGACCTGGTGTGCAAATCAAGGGCCTTATGTGTCAACAGATTTCCCCATAGACACAGAATGGGCAAAACCCTTTGATACATCTGGCCCTACGTTTCCAGCAAGGCAATCCTTCTTCTTCTCTTAAGGTTCAAGCAGCAGATCTGAGAGGTTTTGCACCTCTCACATATGTATTCAGTGTTCTCTGAAGTAAAGCAGGAGAGCACTACTGTTCCAATGAGGTGCAAGGCAACACCTCAGAGCATGACCACTTCCTTCAGAGGGTGACATAATCTTCTCACAGAAAGCCCTATTCCTAAAATATTCATCTTGGTGGAAATCTCAGCAGAGCAAAAAGCAGAGCAAAAAGAGCTAACTAAACCAACTCTCATGACGGCTCATTTCCTTAGCTCTCCACCTCCCAACATCTGTAGATTCCTTCCTTCGACCTCCTATCTGGCTGGGTCAGAGGTGATGGGGGTAGGCAGACCTGGCATTTCCTGCCTGTCCAGTTCCTCCCTTGAAGTCTCATGCTTTACAACCCTTCCCCTGCGCTCTAGCATTCCTATGTAGCAGAGCTCTCGCCAGCAGATAGCCTCTCTCCGGATGAGCCACTTATCACTTCATGAAAGCAGCCTGGCCAATCTTTTTGACTCTGAACAATCAGGGAAGACTGCAGGAAAGCTGCATTTTGCCTTACAGACAAGAAAGTTTATAACTTCTTTCCTGTACAAGTTAGAATACATTCAACAATCAAATTGTTGGATTTATCAATACCCTTCTCCTAAGTAATGGGTAATCACAAAAATTTCCACTGGGGGCCGCACAGCACTGTTTGTGGCATGCCCAAGGGCCACACAAATGCCAGAAATGCGAGGATCGGGGTGATGAAAGGTGGACGTAGGGGGACGCAAAGCAGATGCATGATGTGAATAACAAACTGAGCCTTCATGGGACCTCTGTCTGCCACTGACGCTCCATTCTCATGCAGGAAGAATTAAAGTCAAAGCATTACCTTCTAATGAAAAACATGAGAGGGTAAGAGATACTCATCTGGTGGCTGAATTGCAAAATGTACAACCACAAAACCTGGCATCAGTCCTGGCTTCTCCACTTGACAAAATTGGGTAATCCTTGATGTTGGAAAGTGAATTATTAGTAGGGGTAAATGTATATCTGCCACTGGCAATAAAGCCACTAACACAGAGTAGGGCTCAGAATAGGTCTTAGAAATGTATTCCCATGCTCAACCCTTGTTAGCTTGGCTGCGATCAGGCAGGCCAAACTTCAAAGACAGGTATGTAAAGCATTTAAAAACCCCAAGTCAGTAAATATTTAAGACACAACACAAAATAAAAATCTAACACCAATTTATAAAAATAGGAAATATTTGTATCTTTTAAATGACACCAAAACAAAGAAACTCCACTTTAGGGAACCAGCGATATGAATTTCTAGTGCTTTTAAACCAACAGTGCCCCTTTTGGTCATTTTGTTGCCTCTGACAGGGAAACATTCACATTTAGCCATTGTTCTGGAGGATCTCTCACCTGTCTTGTGCAGCCCCCTCCAGCAGGCTGGGTACTATTAGACCTCCTTTCTGAAGTTCTTCTTGCAGGTCCCAAAGTATCCAATGCACAATCCAAGGTTCTGGAATCCCCAAGAGGGTCCTTGAAAGGGTGAGACTTTAGCTCCCACAATCCACATGGACAAAACCCTTACAAATCCACTGGTAGTACTCCAGTCTGGGGATTCTTGGCAGTGATGTTCCAGGTGAGTTCTGTTAACCTGTAGCTTGCAGGAAGTCCACTCGTTAGTCCCTTTTACAGCCAAGTAATCCACAGGCTGTAGTTGCAGAGGCTGAAGAGGGTGCAGTCTTCATAGTACAGGCCTTTGGAAATGCACATCAAACTTCCAGCATGGCCCATCTTGCTTTCTTAAGCTTCAAGCAGCAGAACCGAGGGGCTCTGCCCTTCTCAGATACTTATTCCAACTTCTCTGGGTCAAGCAGGAGGCCACTCCTGTCGAATGGGCTGCAGGGTTCCACCCAAAGGTCTGACCACTTCCTGCAGAGTGTGGCAAAATGCTAACCCAGAAGCCACTATTCCTCCAAGAGCTGGCTAAACTCACCCCTAGGATGGCTAATCTCCATAGTTTCTCCGCCCCCTTGCATCTACCCATTCCTTTCTTAAGCCTAGCATCTGCCTTGGGTAAAAGAGGAGAGTTGTAAATGAAACTGATGTCTTTAGCTTTTCTTCCCCTTCCCTTGAAGAGCATTATTTATTGACCCTCCCCCTGGCTCTGGCAAATAGGTATGCCAGAGCAGGGGGGAGGGCCAGTAAGTAATGCAGCAACCTCTCCTCCTCAGGAGGCTTCCTAACCCCAGAGGTCATTTATCACCTATTCAAAGCAGCCAGGCTCACCCACGTATCTCTGACCAATCAGGGCAGAGCAGTCAAATGCTGAATTTGGACTTACAAACATGAAAGTCTTATACATTCTTGTATGTACATTTTAGGAGTCATTCAACAATATCATATTGTTGGATCTATTAATACCATGCTTAGAAGTCTCTGAATGGCACTGTTTGTCTTCCTCTATCAAGAGTTATTAGTTAATAACTTCCTCCCATGTTAACCTATGTGGCAGGGTGTTTCCAATTGGAAAATGACTTGGGCCATTTTTCCAGCACCACGGCTTATAAAAACATATTTTATAAATACTCTGCCTATATCTACAGGACCCCGACCCCTGGTATACCTAGGGGAGACTTTAGGGGTTCTGAACATGCAGAAATATTGCAGATCCTCCCTCCACAGTGCTCCTACCACCAAAGTCGATTTTGGGCAGCACTTTCTCACAATGTAGGGAGTGAAATGTGCAATTTCAGTTTGCCCAGGGCACATAAAACTCATTCCATAAGGGTCCACCTTATAGATACCTGGCCCTCCACCCCTGGGACACATTGGGGAGACCCAGGGGGTACCTAATATTCCCAAACATTGTAGGTTAACCATTTTTAAGTAACCCAAACACAGAGGTAGAATTTGGGCACAATTTACTTTGTAAAAGCAGTCCTGCAACACAGAGCCACTTTTAAACTAAACTCAAGCCTCAGCAGTGCACACATGCAATTGCAGAAAGGGCTGCTGGCCTCTAAATTGCCATTTCCTATTATATACTAGGGACTGATAGGTAGCTTCAATCCCCTGCCCCATTATGTACTATGGCCTTAGAGGGTAGGCCATGTCAATCACAGGGGTACCCAAACCCATAGGGTACCCTAGTGTATGTAGATATTTTCACTGTATTCTAAATGTGTCTCTTTCAGCATTGCATTGACCCTGGGCCTGGTTAGACAGAGCCCAGGGTCAGTCAGAGTCAGTTACCACCAGTGCCAGTGAGCAAAAAGTTGTGGGGTGCTCAGGGCACAGGATGACTTTGCAACACTTGGCAAATGGTTAATTTCACTTTGCCTGCTATTTCTTCATTACCACACGAGAGCTCCTTGAAATATACAAGTTCAGGATGTGTTCTGTACAAAACCATCTCTTTTATTTAATAAACTATAATGTTGTTTCAATTATATAACACCCAAGGCTTCACACAAGGTGCACCTGACAAATGACTTGCCTCTTGTTTCATTATTGGCATTGTTTTCAGAATGGGCGCAGCATTAATGCTTCTAAGATCATATTTGAAAACTATCACTGCTAATAAATGCTTCACAATGTAGAAGTATAATATAATCTACTGAGGTAAAACGCTAATGCATGTTAATAAAATACACTTTTTTGAAGTTTCAAGTGAGTTCATTATGTTTTTACACATTTAGTGCAAGATGTTTTAACACTAAAGGTGTTCCTAAAGATAACTTGTCTAGGACACCTTCTGTTCTTCTATACCTTTACTTTAGTTAACATCGAAATAAAGTATGCCCCGTTTGTTTCACAGTTTTCTGAATGTTCCTTCTCTGTCAAGTGAACAGCAACCCAGTGCTGCCTTTCACCAGGGGGCTGCAGTTAAAGGCTAGGAAGGCTGCATGTGGCGCCCACGCCGTACTTTGTGTATATGCACACTGTAGAAGCTACCCCAATGTTGTAAGTCACTTATGTGACGAAACCGTATTCTAACAAGCACTACATAGATGGATTTCTGGGCATATCTAAAATTGTGAAGGACTGTCCTCACACACCACCAGGTGTCATGCTTCATCATAGCCAGTCCTCGCCCTCTAAAATCCGGGTTTGATAGAGAGGGGGGCTACACCTGAAGACAGAGAGGCACTTCTAATCATTTAAGTGGGGGCCCATGCGAAAAGTAATTTAAAAACCAATGTACTACCCCAAATCACATTTAATAATAGGGTATAACTTGGTATTAAAAGCTGGAATGTGAGGATTAGGGGAACTATTACCCCATCACCACTATTGTCGGCAACATTTTTCTGCCATTTACTCCAAAGAGTCCGCGGCATTCTTCAGAACGCGAAACAGGCTCCTATCTTGCCAATATGACTTTAGATATTGCCACTATGTCAGGGCACCTATGTCAACCTCTAACCTAACGCTGGTGTTCTCAAGTACCACAATGTAGGGTCCTTAATGTCCCATGGTTAGAGGGTTCAGGAACACCTGTTGTCAAACTTGCGTCAAGGTGCGTCCCTCGCTGTACACCTATGAACGCTCACTCCTTCTCCCAGACTATGTCAGGGACACCAGTGTTAGGTTTCAGGTTGACATAGGTCACCCTAACTTTAAGTCTAGTAACAAAGGATCTGCTTCTTAAACAAAAGTCATACATCTACACCCAAAGATCTAAGCATTGTATGGGTACAGATTTACAACGTCCTGCAATTTCTCTGGGTTGCTAGAGGTACACCTGAAGCCTGTAACAGTTGCTATTTTCCTGGTGTAAAAATAACAAACTTTTCTGAACATTATTTTGATCTCACCAGATACACAAATTACTATTTGCTCACATGGAAAGTTGTCACTTAAATGAAAATGTGTGTGCCAACTATGTATTTTATCTTTACATTTAACTTTTTTGTCCTAGAGCTTAATTACTTTTGCCTGTGCCATCAACATTTTAGACCCATTTCTTTAAAACTAGATTTCTTGGTTATAAGTGGGCAATACATGTACAAAATTTGCAGATCAAAATTACCCACCATGTTAAACAATCAAATATAAAATCAATGGATTTCGTGCCTCTATTCCATTGAAAAAAATATTTTAAGTTTCATACTCCTGTTTGATACTAGACATGTTCGTCTTGTCAGCCAGATCAATTAAATTGATTAAGGAAGGGAAAGCAATATGAAGTTGCACACCCTTGTGATAATCCTAGTGTACCAATTTCATACAAGTTTCTCTGTATCCATCAATTTGCAACATGATCATGGGGCATATATCCAGAGTGTTCAAGTTGATTCCAGTTACACTGTTGAACTGGATTTTAGTGTATGACCCTTGCAATTAGTTTAAATTTTTATTTAACCCAATATTTCCAGGTTTATTGCCAATGGCTATTCATATCATGTGCCAACACCTACATGCAGCAATTGGAACAAATAGGAAAAAGCTGGCTCCATGAAACGGTTGAATTTTATTTTAGTTGGCAAAGGTTTCAAAAGCTGAAAATTCTCCCTTGTCTTAAGGTTTAGAAACATTCCTGGTTAAAATGAGCCTTTGCCTATGATAGAGCGCAGAGTTATCCTGAAAATTATAGGGTACATCATATTCACTGCTAGTCTGTGCCCGCATATATTCTTGTGTGCGTTGACTTAAATTAGTAGAATGTGTTGTAATAACAATGGTACATGAAGTGCTAGAATGAGTCGTGCCAAACAAGCTAGTAAAATGGCATTTAGAGGGAACCATTTAATTTTCGATGTTTATTGCAAATGCTTAACAAGGTAGCTCATTTGTAATGAAATGCATTAGATTTAAACGTGCACCATAAAGCCTGCAGGTATAGAAATGACTAGTTGCGCCTTAAACGTGATGAAGTGTAGTGCTTGCAGATGCAACGTTTATAAATGGATGTTTTAATTGATGTGAAAGGCCTAGATGGAGTATTTGCTCTTTCGTGCTATGAAAGGCCTATTCGTATTTCCTATGTTAGCTGATTTGTGTAGACCTGAAATATGTTTTTCCCTGGTAGAGCTCTCATTTGGAGGCAGTCAGCGAAATTCATTTACGTGCAAGGTTGTTCTGTTCTCATGTTTCTGTTGCAGGTGCAAGGACATCTTCTTCTTTAGTTAGACTAAGGTCTTTGTTTTAGGAGTTAGTTATGAAGGAGACCCGTTACTTAGTTTCCAGGAACGCCGATATTTGGAAGATTGTATTCTTTCTCGTTGAAGGAGCCTGAGACCCAAGGACAGACCAACCGTTGCTGGACTGAGTACAAGTTTCTGTGTCAAATTACCTACGAGAGGTGTCTTGCCAGAGGAGGTGTTTCAGGGGCGTGTTCTATCAATTGTGCATTTTGTATTAGGGACGGTGTCCCGAGGGATGAGGTAGCAGAGAGCCGTTAGAGGGCAGAAGGAAGGGATTGATTCTTAGAAGAGAGAGACTTAGAACAGATTCCGTAGCTTTGGCTACTGACCCTTACAATGTGAGTGTACTTCTTAGGAAGTCTTCACAAGCTGACACCTTTTCTTGATCTTGCCTGGGAGAATGCTAAGTAGGGATGCCCCATTAGTGATAGTGTAGGGATAGATTAATTGATTTCTTTTGCTGCCACTAATGAAGACTAACATATATATTGGAGCGGTTATTGCTTGTTTAGTATTTTTGGAGTTGCTCATTCTCGTTATGCTGAACCGGATTAGGCTGGTTCGTAGAAGGAACTTTGTATTAGTGCCTATGTATATCTATAACCTCGTCATGAGGTGCTTGTATGTTCAGTTATTTTTGGCTTTGTAATAAACCCCTAAAATTGAGTTTGGAGTCAGTGATCCTTTTAGAGTTTTACTTAATTGGCCCATGAAAGATTTTGTGAATGTTTTGATCCTCCCCTTTACACTTTTCAGCAGGTAATAAAGGTCCAGTCAACTGAGGATTCTCAGTAACTTTTATAGTGGAATCCGGCGTTATCACCTGTTACACTGTTTTTAAGACAATATGGGAAAAAAAACATATAATTATGCCAACTTTTCACTCTTGTTTTCAAACCACTAATGGGATATCTCCTAAATTCCCAATTCAGATGATTACTATGTCCTTGTCACCATGCAATCTAAGATCTGCATACCTAAATCTTACTGCTACTCCTAAACCTCAATGCAGTACCTCACATTTCTCTCTTTTAATCTACTTCTGTAACCATCACTCGAACCAGCTTCAGGGCTTTACTCAATGTATTCTCTGTCTGATTAAAAGATTACACCTGTTTCATTTACTCAATGGTGTGACAAAAGGCAATTTATTAACTTCTTGTGTCTCAACTCCCTTATTTTTTCATGTAATGTAAATATACTAATGTTGTATTGTCATTCTTTGTAAAGTCCCAAATCATTGTATACATGACTCATTTCTACTCTAACTGTATATGAAGGACTGAGCCAATGTCTAGGTTGTGTGAAAAAAAGTGGGACTCTTCCCTCTTTTCAAAGTGCCATTCTAGTCAGACTAGCTCACAAAAAACATTTTAATTATCCACTGACGTGATTCCCAATTAGGAAGCCATGGCCACAAATGGCAAACAAACCTTGACAGTCTTGAAGTTCTTGGTTGAAGATGAACACTACTGACGAAATTCTTAGGAATGTACCAATCTCTCTGTCTTATTGGGGAATAGGAAATAGCCAAGGAAAGACATCTAGCAGGTGATCTCAAGGAAATCCAAAAGGAAAGATAAAAAGTCTTGGACTAAATCTCTGGCAAAGCGGTGATGAATACACTGAAAAATAAGGAGACCAATGTATTACTCATAGATGCCTCCGTCTATGTGATTAAAAAATGAATTAATGCCACAGGAAAAACAACAAGTTTGTCTTAGATTTGGAATCCCTGACTCATTTTCCGAATTGACCATTGTCTTAGAAAGGGCAGCTCATAAGGCTTGCCCGTGCCCCCTCCTGTTGGCTTGTAAATTCCCAAATCCCCATCTGTTGTCCAGTACAGCAGTCGGCAGGTGGACATGTTGTACTTATTAAGGAACACTCGTAGGGATGGGGTCAACAACTGCAACACCTGTGTGCCATCCTACAACAAGCTGCTGACTGCAAGGCACAGACTCCATCTTCTTCTGGACACTCGCAAGCCTTGTTAAACTCTTGGCACAGATGTAACACTCTACGTTGTCTTACCAAACAGTATTTGGATATTTTGTACAATGTTCCCACTTCTGTGTACAGTTTGTTGTCTAAAAATGCAACTTGTTAGTAGAATAAATAAATAAGCAGACTATGTAGTGCATGATGTAGAAATAACATATTTACTTATCTCACAGTGACTGATTCAGCATCTTAACTAGTTCCGTTACTTTTCTCTTATTATGGGAGTCAAGTTTAGGTAATAAAACAGTGACACATGATTTATAGTAAAATCAGTAGTCTATGTGTGCAGCAGATTCAATTTCACTTCTTCAGGGAGGATTTTGGAAATATCAAAATAGGTGTTGGGGCATTCATATATCCAGCTATAGCATCACCAGTTCTCAAACAGAACATCTTTACAAGTAGACACAAACACTTTTTAAAGTATTTTGCTTTTATTGTGATTATTAATATTGTAATCACAAGCACATTGGATATATGAAACTTAAAAGAATTTAAAGAAAACATTTATATTTAACTGAAAGTCCTTATTTAAATATGATTGACATACATCAAGACGAGAGAACTCTCAAAGCACCAGAGATCGGAACTCAACAGTCAACCAACAGACATAATAAAGTATTCTCTAGCTCTGTTCCTTACTTATTAACTGGAAAGTACTTTAATCTCACAGTAGAATGAAATTCTGCACAGTTCAATTTGGAATACAGTTACTAGATTGTACTCTCATATACAAATCTCAGTAAAGCACTGTTGGAAAGTGGACTACTAGTAGTGATAAGTAATGACTTACCGCTAGTATTAAGGCCACAAACACAATAAAAGGTGCAGATAGGGTTTCAATAAATTATTTCCTTGCTCAACCCTTGGTAGATGGCAATGAGCAGACAGGATTAATTTAGTAGATAGGTGTGTTAAGCATTTAAAAACACCAATACATTAAATCAGTAAGACACAACACACAATCCAGATCCAATTTATAAAAATAGATTATATTTGTATGAACAAAAACACCAAAACAACAGAAACCCAATGTAGGGAACCAGAGATATGATTTTTTAAATAAACACTTTCTAGTGTTTAAAAACATATAACGCCACTTTAGGACATCTGGTTGCGCTTGACCAGGACAAAGTCAAAGTTTTTGGCCAAGCGCGCTGGGGCCCTGGTCGGATAAGCAGGAGGCCTAGGTCAAAATTTGACTTTCGGACTGAAAAACTTTTTTCTCTTGACGTCTAGTGCTCCCCTCCAGTAGCTTGAGTTTGTTGCGACATCATTGGATTGCTCCTCCACGAGGCCACAGTCAAATCCTAGAAATCTGCAGCTCCTGAGCTTTTAGCAGGACGAACCTGAAATCCTGGCCAGGCAGCGCTTGAAGGGTGACTCGTGATGCCGAGTCCATCACCTTCTGGAGCTGTTTAACAAAAAGTTCCCAAACTTCACCAAACTTCTGGAACTTCTTCTTCCTGAAGTTCCTCTTGAGGGTTCAAAGTGTCAAAAACACCAATGGGATGTAGGGAGTGCCACCCAAATGTATGACCACTTCTGCCAAAGTGTGGCATATTTTTGCCCCAGAAAGCACAATTCTTCCAAAATCCAACATAGAGAAAGTCTCTCCTTGGAGGTTAGATCAAGCCAACCCTCTGGCATGACTAAGATTCCCTAACACTCCCCTTCCATCCGCTTCTCTAATTAATTTACAGGGGCTTCTGTGTGACTGAGGTTACAGGATGTCGGTGTGAGCTAGTGGTGGCCTAAAGTGCCACTCTACCCCCCCTTCCTACCTGTAGCTGCTTCAGCTGCAGTTCTCCTCCCACAGGAAATCCATTGTCTCCCTAGCAGGCTACTTCACACCTCATTAGGACAGCTTGGCTCAGCCACGCAGAGGCTAGCCAATCAGGAGAGGACATCTGGAAGGCTGGATTTTGGGTTACAGAAAAGAAAGTTTAATAACTTATCTTAAAATTAGTATAAAATCTAACAGTGGATTTATCATTACAATCATTTTATGTCCTTAAATTATATTTTTAGCTTGCACCTTTCAATATTTCGAATTGAATAAAATATTCCAGTTTTAGCCTATGGAGCTTATTATCTATGATGGGAGAAAACACATTTGACAGTTTTTCCCTCACCAGGGCTTACAAACCATCTTTTCTAAAGCCCCTGCTTATAGTTACATGGCACCCTACCCTTGGGGCACCTAGGGTAGACCTTCGGGGTGACCTATATGTAAAGATAAGGTAGATTACTACTTTGTAAGTACCTTTAATTATAAAGTCGAATTTGCATATATAATTACAATCTAAAAGTAGCCTGCAAGGTGGGGCTGACTTTTAAAATGACAGCAGGCACCACAGTAGTAGCGCAGCTAAACCTCCCTATTATATACTATGGACTTAAAGGTCGTTTGAGTCCCCCTTGCTTTTTTATATACTAGGGACTTACATGGGTCTGTCATTGCCAATTATAATTATACCTAACCATATACTTTTAAACGGAGCACAAGCCCTGGGCATGGTTAGCAGAGCCCAAGGCACAATCGAGTCAGAAAACCAGCACCTGAATTCTTTTTTACATCATTTTATAAAATAAATTACAAATGGTATTTTGACTTACATATCCCTGTTGACATTACTTATCACTTCCTTAGATATTTATTATCTATCTCGACTCTAGCGCATTGTCACTAATTCTTAGACCGCTTCCTTCCTTGGACCTTTTTGGCCACATAAGAACCATTGTTTTTCTAAAACATTAGTCTACCCCTGGTTCACTTATTGGGGTCCCCTTGTTTTCCTTACTACATGCAGACTCACTAGTAGCATTTAATGTACAGGCCCTGGGCACACACAATGCACTGTACTAGGTGCTAACTAGTAAATCAAATATGCCACTCATGGATTAACCAATTATACCTAGTTTTAGAGGAGAGAGCACGTGCACTTTAGCAGTGGTGAAGTGGTACCTAGACGCCGAAAGCTAACAAAAAGGTCAGAAAAACAGCAGGAAGAAGGCAAAAAGTTTGGGTATACCCTGCAAAAAGGGCCAGCTTCAACATCATCACTTGGCCAACTCATGGATAATGTGTGCTTTACTAACGAATCAATGGCACTATCATTATTTGAACTGAATGTCATTAGAATATGAGAGGAGGAGGTAGATGGCGATATTAGACAGAACCAAATGAAGGGACTTGTGTTTGTGGCTATGGCAGTATTCCGAATTTGTCTTGCTTCGGCCTGGCTTGATTCTCTCCCACCCACGTTTCAACAGTGGCGAGCACAACTATTAGCAACATACAGCCTGGAGATCTCAATCTACAGTAGAAAGGGTAGCAATATGAAAAAGAAAGGATTAGCAATATGGTACCCCATCAAGCATTGGGTAGAAGTTACCGATTAGTTATGTCTCAAAAGTTTTCTTTATTATATCTTTTGTTTAATAAATATTAATGTGTACAATAATCTATCTACATCTATCATTGTTAAAACTTGTCATATAAAATGCCTGTATGGGGGTGAGGTGGGGGGGTGGGGAGGTTGACTGTTTAAAAACTGTAAATATCCTAATAAAGAATGGTAAAA
Organism: Lissotriton helveticus; assembly: GCF_964261635.1. Lineage (NCBI taxonomy): Eukaryota > Metazoa > Chordata > Amphibia > Caudata > Salamandridae > Lissotriton > Lissotriton helveticus. The sequence goes on from NC_136065.1 coordinate 1,917,043,934, forward strand.
AAAAAAAGAATATGAGAGGATATACCAGGTAAATCAATGATAGACCTATAAGCAACAAAGACATAAAACATAATAAACTGACAGAAATATTTTACCCATTTACTTTATTACATATATTGTAGGAACTAAGAAACCATGAATGAACAGATCGATCATTTCACATTTCCACTTTTATGCTAATTCCCCAAACAGGGATCTGCATCCACTATCTAAGATTTCAAAATCTATTTGGAGCGATTCTCTTTTAAATGTCATTTGCTGTCTGTAGCTCAGACACAACCTTTGTACCAGGGGATGACTCTCTTAGCAGTGGAATGGTCCTGGCTCCAAGAAGTAGTATCCAAAACAAGGACAAAATGAAGCATGAGATCTCAGCACTTCCGAAGCAGTCACCAGGCCCAGACAAAAGGCCCTGTTTGGAAACATTGTCACCTTTAAGAAGAGAAACCTCTGACATGCCACTCACTCCAACCGCCTATCTTATATTGTCTGTCCGGAAGAGATAATCAGCAGCCCTTTGCTGGAAAGTACCCCACTGAATTTATGTGGGTAACTGTTTCTCTACTCTCCCTCCCTTCAGTGTCTGGGTCTCCACCTTCCAGCCGCAGGGATGCAGTCAATACATTTCCACTGTCTATGGAAGCTGTATTTACTCCCATGCCATGCTAAACCATGGTCTATTAAAACAACATCCCAATGGTCCCAGCACTCAAAACTCACAACACACACAGAGTCTTGCTACTATACACTTGTTACATATCCACTACGTATACATGCACATGGAATGTCAGCACAAAGGTAAGAAAGTTACACAGACTGGTCTTCATTTTCACGCGGAATACATCTCAGCATCGGAGGTCAGTCTCTACGGCCATCCTTACGATGTAAATGGTAAATGTATGTAACACATTTTTAGCTCTAGGTCTAAATGTTTTAAATGCTGTGTTTTTAACTGCACTCGCTTGTACTTTCACTTGTATCGCACTCACACTTACCTTACCAAGTGCGGTCTTGCTACTCCTGTTCCTTGCACTCCTGATTCTATTGTATATAAGAACTTTATTGCGTGATTAAAAAAACCATTGCAAGTACAATTTTTTTTTAAACGTATCAGAAATTCATTTAAAAATTCATTTAAAAATTCATTTAAAAAGGGGAGTGAAATAAGTCCGAAATGGGTTGAGGTGACGGGTGGAGCTTGCTGAAACGTTATGCCAATGAGGGATCACAAACTATAGCCCCCTCACAAAGTTTTTTTGATGCGTAATCCATGAACCTTACTAGGGCACAGTTTAGTTTAGTGTTCCTAGGGTCAAAGCAGGCCAAAACTGCTGCTCTACACGTTTTGATCATTTTTATGTTCCAGGGATGTTTAAGGAGGGCCCGTCTTTCCGTCACCAGTTTTGGGCAAAGACATATAATGTGTATTACGTCTTCTTTGTATTTCCCACAAAGTCGACATAGATCTCGTCCGTGCTCTCTTTTCCATTTTGGCAAATGAACCAGCAAGTTAATGACTCCCAGTCTCAATTTAAAAAAGCTTAGTTTTGTTCGTGCAGTAAAGGATACGGTTAAATACTGCTGTGGGATCAACAAAGCATAGGATTGCAGGGTCAACCACCCATGACTTCTTTTTGCTAGGCGAGCCTTGTCTTCTACTATCGAAAGTTGTTTTGTGCTTATTTTCGCTAGCCGTTTGAATTCCTTCTGACTTACATGCATGCTCCAAAGATCCTTTAGGCATAGGGTTGTCAAGCCTTTTACCCAATAGTTGTGTCCTGCTTGCCATGAGTTCGTATCGAGACTGGCCCACAGGTGGTGTCCTAGCCTGCCTTCCTTTGATGACCTCAATTTATGACAGCACACAAGAAAAGTCATGGCTCTGGCTAGTGGTTGATGGCAGATTCCCAATTCCAACCTGATTTGTGCCGGTGATGTTTCAGTTGGTAGCTTGAACACTGATCTATAGATCTTGGTGAAGATTGTGTCTAATTGGCCGCTGTCCAGACCTTTTAGGACTGCATTACCATAAGTTAGGGTGGGAATGATTTTTGCCTGAGCAACCTGTATTGTTGGTGCGAAGGTTGGACCTTGTAGTTTTTTTTTGGATTGATCCTATTGCGAAGGCAAGTGCAGCACCCTTCCTTTTTTGTTCTTCTAAGTGGAATTTGTATTTGTCATTGTTGTTAAAGATAACTCCGAGATACTTATGACAGTTGGATTCAGCAATGCTTTCCTTGTTTCCTTGTATCGCACTCTCACTTACCTTACCAAGTGCGGTCTTGCTACTCCTGTTCCTTGCACTCCTGTTTCTATTGATTCTTTAAGTCCTGGCTCCCATGGCTCTACCCCCTGGTCCTCCTAGCTCTTTTGCAGGCCCTGCTTATTGTAATTCTTCTAGTCCATCTAATCCTCATTCATCTGGTCCCTGGTCCTTATAGCTCTTGTCCACCTGCTCCTGATTTGATTCGTATTCCTCCATTTTTTGTGATACTCTTGGCCCTGGTCCTGAGGTTCCTTGTCATTCTGATTGTGCACTAACTCATCTACTAAGTCCTGGTACTCCTTGTTAAAGTAATCGTGTTCTTTGCCTCTGGGCCTGGTCATCCTGGCCTCTGTAATCCTGGGCCCCTTTCCTACTTGTGCTGGCCTTCCTTGTTCTGGCATGACAGATCTTGATCCTTGATCTTGATCACAATAATCTCTTTCCAGGGCTAAGTCCTGGGTACACCAGCGAGCTGAGCGTGCTGTCAGTCCCTTCCAAGAGTCCCTCTGAGTTGGCTGCTTCCAGGAGCCAGGTGCTGATGGCATTGTCATCCTCAGTGACCTTGCCTGTGCACTCCGGTCTTGAGTCATCAAGTAGTCTCTTAAGATCAGTCAGAAAGACCTTATTCCGAGATCTTTTCCCATGCACCTGAAGGAGTGATCAATTCTCCTTAATACCTGCTAAAGGCCAGGAAAATGAGAGTAAGAAATGATCCAACCAAGTTGACGGTTCAGGGATCTCCCAAAATACTGCTACTTCAGGCAATATGCCATCAATGGTATTGCCAACTCTGTGTGTGGCGCCCTTATCCACATGTATAAAATTAAAAGAGGCAAGAGATTACAGGAAACAGATGAACAGAAGGTCCCCTGTTTTGTCCAAATGTATGTTGAATTTGTCTAGAATTGTATAATTGTGAATAGTCAATGCATTTCAGGTCTATGCCTCGTCAAGGGATGCTATGAAATCCCCTGCGTAACCTGGGGAGAGGTAAACCAGAACACAAGAAAGTGTTTTATTGGCGCTGGGAGAGATACTAAAGCCTTGGGTTTCTGCTCCATTCAGTTCCTCCAGCATAAAGGTCTGGCATTTAAAAGCTTTCTGATATATAAAGGCAACGCCTCCCCTCCCCTTTCCTATCCTGTCAGCATGTACACAAGTAGCTAACTGTAGGTCTGGGCAGGATGCCTCGTTCATTCATGTTTCGGTCACCCTCACCCTCACTCACCCTCACCCTCACTCACCCTCACCCTCACTCACCCTCACCCTCACCCTCACTCACCCTCACCCTCACTCACCCTCACCCTCACTCACCCTCACTCACCCTCAACCCCTCACCCTCACTCACCCTCACCCTCACCCTCACTCACCCTCACCCTCACTCACCCTCAACCCCTCACCCTCACTCACCCTCAACCCCTCACCCTCACCCTCACTCACCCTCAACCCCTCACCCTCAACCCCTCACTCACCCTCACTCTCACTCACCCTCAACCCCTCACCCTCACTCACCCTCACCCTCACTCACCCTCAACCTCACTCACCCTCAACCCCTCACCCTCACTCACCCTCACCCTCACTCACCCTCAACCCCTCACCCTCACTCACCCTCAACCCCTCACCCTCACTCACCCTCACCCTCACTCACCCTCACCCACCCTCACTCACCGTCACCCTCACTCACCCTCACCCTCACTCACCCTCACTCACCCTCACCCTCACTCACCCTCACCCTCACTCACCCTCACCCACACTCACCCTCACCCTCACCCTCACTCACCCTCAACCCCTCACCCTCACTCACCCTCAACCCCCCACCCTCACCCTCACTCACCCTCAACCCCTCACCCTCACTCACCCTCAACCCCCCACCCTCACCCTCACTCACCCTCAACCCCTCAACCTCACCCTCACTCACCCTCAACCCCTCAGCCTCAACCCCTCACTCACCCTCACTCTCACTCACCCTCACTCACCCTCAACCCCTCACCCTCACCCTCACTCACCCTCACCCTCACTCACCCTCACCCTCACTCACCCTCACCCTCACTCACCCTCAACCCCTCACCCTCACTCACCCTCACCCTCACCCTCACTCACCCTCAACCCCTCACCCTCACCCTCACTCACCCTCACCCTCACTCACCCTCAACCCCTCACCCTCACTCACCCTCAACCCCTCACCCTCACACACCCTCAACCCCTCACCCTCACTCACCCTCAACCCCTCACCCTCACTCACCCTCACTCACCCTCACTCACCCTCACCCTCACTCACCCTCACCCTCACTCACCCTCACTCACCCTCACCCTCACTCACCCTCAACCCCTCACCCTCACTCACCCTCAACCCCTCACCCTCACTCACCCTCACCCACCCTCACCCTCACCCTCACTCACCCTCAACCCCTCACCCTCACTCACCCTCAACCCCTCACCCTCACTCACCCTCAACCCCTCACCCTCACCCTCACTCACCCTCAACCCCTTACTCACCCTCACTCTCACTCGCCCTCAACCCCTCACCCTCACCCTCACTCACCCTCACCCTCACTCACCCTCACCCTCACTCACCCTCACTCACCCTCACCCTCACTCACCCTCAACCCCTCACCCTCACTCACGCTCACCCTCACCCTCACTCACCCTCAACCCCTCACTCTCACTCACCCTCAACCCCTCACCCTCACCCTCACTCACCCTCACCCTCAACCCCTCACCCTCAACCCCTCACCCTCACTCACCCTCACCCTCACCCTCACTCACCCTCAACCCCTCACCCTCACTCACCCTCACTCACCCTCAACCCCTCACCCTCACTCACCCTCACTCACCCTCACCCTCACTCACCCTCACCCTCACTCACCCTCACCCTCACCCTCACTCACCCTCAACCCCTCACCCTCACTCACCCTCACCCTCACTCACCCTCACCCTCACTCACCCTCACCCTCACTCACCCTCAACCCCTCACCCTCACTCACCCTCACCCTCACTCACCCTCAACCCCTCACCCTCACCCTCACCCACCCTCAACCCCTCACCCTCAACCCCTCACTCACCCTCACTCTCACTCACCCTCACTCACCCTCACTCACCCTCAACCCCTCACCCTCACCCTCACTCACCCTCACCCTCACTCACCCTCAACCCCTCACTCTCACTCACCCTCACCCTCACCCTCACTCACCCTCAACCCCTCACCCTCACCCTCACTCACCCTCACCCTCACTCACCCTCAACCCCTCACCCTCACTTACCCTCAACCCCTCACCCTCACCCTCACTCACCCTCACCCTCACTCACCCTCACCCTCACTCACCCTCACCCTCACTCACCCTCACTCACCCTCACCCTCACTCACCCTCACTCACCCTCACCCTCACTCACCCTCACCCTCACTCACCCTCACCCTCACTCACCCTCACTCACCCTCACCCTCACTCACCCTCAACCCCTCACCCTCACTCACCCTCACTCACCCTCAACCCCTCACCCTCACTCACCCTCAACCCCTCACCCTCAACCCCTCACCCTCACTCACCCTCAACCCCTCACCCTCACTCACCCTCAACCCCTCACCCGAACCCTCACTCACCCTCAACCCCTCACCCTCAACTCCTCACTCACCCTCACTCTCACTCACCCTCACTCACCCTCAACCCCTCACCCTCACCCTCACCCTCACTCACCCTCACCCTCACTCACCCTCACCCTCACTCACCCTCAACCCCTTACCCTCACTCACCCTCACTCACCCTCAACCCCTCACTCACCCTCACCCTCACCCTCACTCACCCTCAACCCCTCACCCTCACTCACCCTCAACCCCTCACCCTCACCCTCACTCACCCTCCCCCTCACTCACCCTCAACCCCTCACCCTCACTCACCCTCAACCCCTCACCCTCACTCACCCTCACCCTCACTCATCCTCAACCCCTCACCCTCACTCACCCTCACCCTCACCCTCACTCACCCTCACCCTCACTCACCCTCACCCTCACTCACCCTCACCCTCACTCACCCTCACCCTCACTCACCCTCACCCTCACTCACCCTCAACCCCTCACCCTCACTCACCCTCACCCTCACTCACCCTCACCCTCACTCACCCTCAACCCCTCACCCTCACTCACCCTCAACCCCTCACCCTCACCCTCACTCACCCTCAACCCCTCACCCTCAACCCCTCACTCACCCTCACTCTCACTCACCCTCACTCACCCTCAACCCCTCACCCTCACCCTCACTCACCCTCACCCTCACTCACCCTCACCCTCACTCACCCTCAACCCCTCACCCTCACTCACCCTCACCCTCACTCACCCTCAACCCCTCACCCTCACCCTCACTCACCCTCACCCTCACCCTCACTCACCCTCACTCACCCTCACTCACCCTCAACCCCTCACCCTCACCCTCTCTCACCCTCACCCTCACTCACCCTCAACCCCTCACCCTCAACCCCTCACCCTCACTCACCCTCACTCAGCCTCAACCCCTCACCCTCAACCCCTCACCCTCACTCACCCTCAACCCCTCACCCTCAACCCCTCACCCTCACTCACCCTCACAACACATATTGTGTTACAATAGGTGTCACATTTGCGAAAGATAAAACTATTGGCATTGTAAATAACAAAGCTATTAATTTCGCTATTTTCAAAACAAGCACATAAATAAAAAATGTGTGCTTTACAATACCAATAGCTCAAACTTTCCTAATGCGAGACCTATTGCATTGCTGTGCTTCTCTCCCCTGCTGCACTCTCCTGCTCTCTAGAGATGTGGCCTAACGACCAGAGCTGCCATCTAAGTCACGTAAATACAAAACATGTTGCATTCCAAATGCTATAGGTGTCACATTCGCAAAAGTTATAACTATTGGCATTGTAAATGACAAAGCCATCAATTTAGCAATTTTAAAAACCAACAAATAAATAAAATATGTCATTTACAAGAGCAATAACTCCAACTTTTCTAATGCGAGACCTATTGCATTTCCAATGCTTGTTTTGCATATTGTGATGGACATCATAATCCTTGTTTTTATTTACTACCAGGACCCTCTTGGTTCCCCAAGCTTGACACATCTAGGTTCTGTTCCTTTCTGGTCGCTTGGCTCTGGTCAGTTTATGCTTGTTCCTCTCACCCTGAACCTCCTTGCTATAGTACCAGAGGTCCTGGTCCTGCTGGTCCCCTTGGTCCTTCTGTCCTCTTGTGTACTGGTCTTCTTTTTTGGTTATCATAGTTCTATTGGTCCAGGACCTCTGTTTCATGCCAAACTTTGGACTTTGTATTCCTGTACTTCCTGGTACTGCTCTGTCCTGCCATCCTTCCCGTCTACTCCTACCCCTAGTCCTCTGGATCCTGGGACTCATGTTGCACCTTTTTATCCTCCTCGCCATAATTCTGGTCCCTTAGTCCTTCTTGTCCTGCTCCCATGGTTTAGGTAGTCCCTCTGGTTTGCCTATTTGTTATCCTTCTGCTCTGGATCGCCTGGTCCATGTGGTCCTGTCTTATTTGTAGTACTCATTCATCTAGTCTTCCTGTATCAGGTCTTCTGGTGCAGGTCCCACTGGACTGGGTTTCCCTAGCTCTCCTAGTCCCCAGTCCTCCTGCTTCTGGCACTTGTCCTCCTAGTTACCTGTTGTGAGTCATCCTGGTTCCTGTAGTCCTTGCCACCCTGGTTTAGGGCCACCCAGACTCTGACCCTCATGGACCATCTGATCCTGGTTCCACTGCGCCTGGACATTCTGTCTCTTATATTCCTCCTAAGTGTGTTGACCTAGGATCTCCTGGTCCTGCTAGCCCTGGTCCTTTCTGGTTGGGATCTTTCTGTTCCTTGGACCATTTGCTTCTACTGGGCCATGATCCTCCTCTTCCAAATTTCTCCTGATCCTCCTGATCTTTCTCATTCAAGTCCTTGTAACCCTAGTCCTGTTTTTTCTCATCTGTTTGTTCCTGGTCTACTTTGGCCTTAGTAACTATGGTTCTTATGGATGAGGTCTCCCTGGTCCTCTGTGCTGATCCTCATGGCTCTGGTAATCTCTGCCCTCTGGGTAGTCTACCTCTTTACCCTTATCTTTCTTCCGGTTCATCATCTTCCTACTCCTTTCTTTGGTCCCTGCCCAATTACTTTAGTCAAATATAACTGCCGAGCCTGTCACTCAAATTTTTCTTTTCTTTTAGCTTTTAGATTTATTTATTTGACAACACTGCCAATGACAGAAATGAAGGCACATTCAAGACAGACCATGCCAATTTAAAACACTGCTTAGCATTTTAAAACCAAACTATTATTCCCAAGATACATTGGGATGGCAACTAATATGTCACTGTGGCTGAAGGGGCTAATCATGACATGGGACCAATAAGCATTCATGCCAAAACCCACTATACTGGGATAGTAGTATGACAAAGTATGTTAATTTAGCTGCCACCTGAGTGCATCGGCACTCCTTCTGTGAAATACCTAGGTGCATCACTGACCTCTCTCCTGCTTTAATGTGCCCTGTTCGACAGAAGTGCTGCTACTGTGTCTCACTCACTTTACCTCCTGCAAGTGTCCCAGAGTACTGTGCTCCCATGCACCATTTGCCTATTGTAAGTGCCCCTCCCTCTATGGCCCAGATATTTCCAATCTCTCTGGATTCCCTGTTTGCTACTGCTTGTCGACTGCTGCTGTGTCACCAGGTCTGAAATACCGAGCAAGCACAATACCCCTTAAAAAGAAGCCAAAAACTAGCATAGGCCTTTCCATAGGACGTACAAAATGAGCCCCGCCGTCACAAATCATCATAAGGGAGATCATGAACATTGTACACAACCATTTCATTCTCATAAGTGAAGAAACATATATGAAATATAGTTTAAAACCATACTCGTTATTCTGTGCAGACAACCAAATACTCCTAGACTTCAGCACAAAATATGTGTATGCCATATCAAGAAGGTTCTGGAACAAAAGTTTGGTTCATACGTTACTAATTGTAATATTATATTTACCTTTGTTATATACTTTTAGACATTTATTCATGAACTTACTTTCAAATGCTTCACACATGCTGCATCCAATTACAAGATGGCCATTACCCTACCATTGGCTAGAGTCCTTTTTTGTTTCATGTCCTGTTAAATAAAGCCCTTCTTCACACAAATAGTCCATGGTTTGCTGCCCACATACATAAGGTCCACTAACAACCATCTCAGCTTCAGAGGAGTAGTCAAGAGCTGGCAGTTCACGACATGAAAACTATACTTACAATATACCAGTGTACCACAACAGTATACGCAGACATAACAAGCTATGCTTCTAACGGTATGAAGATGAGATTCTCATTATATATGTGTCATGTAGATTGAGCTATGCTTCCTGTAATAAGCAGATAGATTTATACAAGAGGAAATAGTTGTATATCTCACCACATGTGTATACAAGTCCATGTAGATATTGTTGCTTCTATGTGCATTTGGGTATTTATTAAGAGGGGTTTACTTCAGCCACTTTCACTCATCCCAAATGTTTCTGACTGCTATGAACACCCAAACATCCTTAACAAACTCCCCCTCCTTTTTTAGCCAGTCCCCCCCCCCCTCCAACTAGCAGACATGGACTACCACTACTTATAGAAACAACTTACTACTTCCCCTTTTTCAAATTAATTCCCATAATTCTATCCCTACACTAAACTCTACTAAAGACACAAGAAATCAAGAGCTCAAACTTAACAAAACTAATGCACAAGGAAACATTAAAGCACATATTACTAATATACATTAATCTTGGGTTGTAGAGTAGCGTGCTAGTCACCACAAAGTGCTTCAACACATTTTCAGGGGTAATAAGTGCTATATAAATACAATTTACAATTGCAATAGCTACTTATTAGCTACGTATTAGCCTGTGGCCGTGTAAACACTGAAGTTTCAGATATATGGCTGGCCTCTTGTTAAATAGCAGAGATTGTGTACTCTGGTGTGTGCTGCTGGATAAATAGCGGAGAGATTATGCACTATTTCGCTGGCAGCCACATGAGCAATTATTTCCTTTTATTAATGGGCAGTAATGTACTACTAAGCTCCTTTATGGTTATGTTTTGGTTTTGTACTGCATCTACATGGCTATTATGGCATAATCTTTTTCAGGATAATGTCTATGATTAAGACTTTTCAAATGGATAGAGTCCAATCCAAGGTCAACTCGGTCCTAGGATCTTCCCTTGTTTAAACAACGTCACTGCCTTTCTCTTCTCCCTAGAAAGGACAGGCTTTTGCTGGCTGATTTTTTTGCAGGTAGTAATTAAATAGAGTTTATTGAAGTGCGCAGTGCAACTCAACAGGCTCAAGCAGTAAAGATGACAGTCATAAAATAGTCATAAAAGTATACATTTGTCACTAGCCTCTGGGCCTGAATGGACAATCCAGTTCTAAATAAGGATAAACAATTATCCAGATGCAGATTCCTTCCAAGTCACTCCAGTACAATACTTTGAAAATGCTTATACCACAGTCTTTCTCGAGCTCAATGTTTCTCTGCATCTCATGGTATGCTTCATTGTTTCCTTGGTTATAATTTTCATGTTATAGCATATATAGAGAATATGTTTTGAAGTTTTACAAACCATGCCAACTGAAGGGAAATGAAAAACTAGTATTTGTCAGTGCCACTGGCATATATCTTTATGATGAGGTAGTTCCAATTAACATATCTCAGACGAGTTTATAATGTCTGTTGAAATTCATGGATTTAGGAATAGTACATCTATACTTCCCTATATGCATTTGGCTTTCAATATTTTGCCCCTCAATATACTTTCCTTGAAATTCTTTTACCACAATATTTTGGGGGTCGATATTCAGTAGTACAATTACATTTACATTTTTAGAATCATTCAGAAATATTGTGTGAAAGCTTACAACTGTGCCTTGTCACATGAACAGTCAGTGCACCAATTTTCTCACTATCTCATCCAAGTGTAACCACTCCTTCTGTGGCATGATGTCCGATAAAGGACTGCACTGTGTATAACCTTTGAACACTACGTCCAAGTATGTACTAACCATTGCTAACCTAAGGAGAGTTATGATGTTATTCGAAAGTTTACATCTCGTACTCACAGGCACGATTTTAAAACAGGCCCTTGTTAGTTCTTGATAGTAGATTTCATTATTCTTTCGCATTTTCAATACGAAACTTAGCACTTTCAATGCGAAAGTAGCACTTTAGCACATCTGTGCTAAAGTGCTACATACTTTTAATGTAATAGCCTTGTATCTATTATGATCTACCTTAGCATCAAAATAAAGCCTTGAAAACTATGCAGTAATGGGTATCTTTCTCTCATAACAAAGCTGAGAGATCAAATGTATCTAAATTTACTATGCAGATTTTCAGGCTCACATGTAGAGGGAGGGAGTTATATTAGAAGGTATAGTAGGATATGATTCACCTAGCCCCATATCAGGTCAGTAAGCAAGAGATGAATGAGAAAAAACAAAATGGATTCAGCTGCAATTTTGGAACAGACAATTGTCCTACTCAATTTCGCACCAGTCACTGGGAAGTTACAGGTAGATTCATCAATGCCTCAATCTGCGAATTCTAAATTGAATTTAGAATTCGCAGAACGGCATTCATGATTATTAGCGAGAAAAAAATGCGATTCGCAAGCGGTCGCAATCGTCGATTGCGAGTCCCAAAAAATCGGTAAAGATTCGCAGATTCCGCCGATTCCCGTGTTGAAATTGCAATCTCGCAATTACCGAAATCGCAAATTGCGATCTCGCTAACTGCAAGATCGCAAAAACGGGAAGTCGCATCCTGAGCACAGTGATGACATCACAACCAGGAAGTAGGCAGGTCACACCCTCATTCTGCAGTGAGAGGCTGAAGTACAGGCAGCAGCGTCAGAGCTCCCCTCCAGTGTTTTCCACATGAGTACAGCAGGAGACACCAAAGTGGCAGGCATGTCACAGGATGCAGCAGGAGCTTCCACCAGTGGGAGAAAGCGGAAAATCAAATTTTCTGAGCAGGAGCTCGAATACCTTATAGAAGGAGTAGCAAGGGACCACAACAGGCTATTTGGCAGTGACTCCCGAAGGGTGCCTGAGGCCGACAAAAGGCGCATATGGCAGCGCATCCGCGCCAAAGTCAGCGCAGTAGGGGTGACCCAGCGCTCGGTGGACGAGCTGAAGAAGCGCTGGTACGACCTAAGAGGGCGGGCAAAGGAAAAGATTGCGGAGAGGCTGGGGGAGCATGTGGCGACAGGTGGAGGGGAGCCCACTGTCCCACAGAACACACCACTGGAGGACCGCGTGGAGGAGACCATCAATCCACAGGCCTGCGTGGGTGTGACCCATCTGGACTCCTCCCGACTCACCAAAGACACAACAGATAAGTGCCATGCGACAGCGACCCCCTGTCCCCTAAGAATGTCCATGACTCCAGTGCATCCCATAGCAAACCCCAATCATGCTGCCAAAGCACACCACTATAGCGCTATTGCATTGTGGGACATGTAGTCTGACCACAATTACCATCCTGTACCATTAAGCCTGACATGCCCAGTGTTAGTTAGTCCTGCAGCGAGTCAGGGAATGGTAGTCTGCATGCATGTAGCAAGCCTAACCGTGTACGGAACATGTCACTAATCAACGTCCACCTTAAATCACAGGTGGCGCAGATGTCCCCAGCATGGACAGCGAGGCCCTGGTGATTGATGACAACTTGGAGGACACGGAGGGAGACACACAACATACCCCACAGCCCGGACCATCAGGGCAAGCTGCTGCGCCAGCGGCCATCCCACCACCTGCCCCTGTGGCCCCTACCACCCCTGTGCCAACAGGCGCTGCTGTACCACTGCGCCGCACTCAACCATCAGTGGGGCCTGCAACACCAGCAGCAGGGAGCCAAACAACCCGCCGCCCTGCGGCTGTGAGGAGCCAGACTAGTGGACTGGCGAGAGAGCAGCGCACCAACACCCCCAGTGCTGGCAGGGTCAGGAACGTGCGTGCAGGTGGGCTCCATCGAGCGCAGGATGTTACATGTGCACCAAACTCAGGCCCGTCACCTAGCCGCCAACCATCTCCAACTTGATAAGACCGCACGTAATGTGGATAGGATGACTGCAGCTCTTGAGGCCAACACACAGGCCATGTCCAGACAGCGCGATCTCAATCGCCGCAGGCACCGACAACTGATGACCCGCCTGTCGGCGTACACGCGCTCAAACTATATTATGGGCAACGCCACCACCCAGCTCTCGCGACGCTCCCTGGCCATGCAGGTCCAAATGGCCCAGTGCTGCCAGGACGTTGCAACAGCCCTGGAGCATATTTCTACAGCCATGCAGGGCATACAGGCTACCGGCCATGGCCAGGCAGACGACACCAGCGAGGCTACATCAAGCCACAGCAGCCAGTCCCTTCCACCGGTTGTAGCACCCCGCCGCAGCAGCAGGCCCTCTACTGCCTCACAGCAGACTCAAGAGGAGGACGTTGAGAGGAGGTCAGGGGCAACTACCCGGAGACGCCACTGAACTGTTGAACATTCACATGAGGGTACATGCTGACGCCACAAGCATGCCCTACAGACATACAGACATATGACGCAATATGTCAGTCTTGTTGTAGTTAACAGAATGACCATTTTATTGTGCAGTAACATATAAAAAAATTCTGATTAACTTAATCTGACTCATGTCATTATTAATGTTGTTGTCATGCATGAGTTGAGTAATGGGTGTGGGGAGTGGGTGCACTAGAAATAGTTCATGGTGATTTGGTTGCGGCGCCTCTGTCCTTCAGCAGGATTCTCTCCGCGTGCGTGGTGCACATGTGCAGGTGGGCGGTTGTCCCCTTCCGACTCACTGCCAGAGATGTCAACAGGGATCCTGCGCTTGGTAGCAATGTTGTGAAGGATCGCACACACGGCCACGATGCGGCAGCAGACCTCAGGATCGTATTTCATGGCCCCACCTGTCTTGTGCAGTATGCGGAACCTGCTTTTCAACAGGCCAAATGTCCTCTCAATACAGTTCCTTGTGCGAATGTGTGATGCATTAAATCGCCGTTGTTGTGGAGTTGCAGGGTTGAGGTGTGGGGTGAGGAGGTACTCACGGAGAGCATAGCCGCTGTGACCTGTATGTAAGGAGCAGAGAGTGAGTGCCTGTTCTGTGCAGCTACATGATCACAACGTACACATTTGGGGCATGTGTACTTACCTAGTAGGTGTCCTTCCCCAAAGTCTCCCCTGGCCAGTCGTGTGTGGATGCCGCTGTGCCTGAAGATGAAGGAGTCATGTGTGCTCCCTGGGTACTGTGCCACAATGTCCGTGATTATTGTTTTGGCATTGCACACCATCTGGATGTTGAGGGAGTGGTAGCATTTCCGGTTGCGGTACATGTACTCCATCTCAGCAGGTGGGCGAATATGGATGTGCGTACAGTCAATACATCCAATGACGTGTGGGAATTGAGCTACATTGTAAAATTGCAGCTTTGTATCATTGAGGTCCTGTTGGCTGGTGGGGAATGATATATAGTGGTGTAGACGGGTCAGCATTGCCTCCAGGAAACTCCTTAGGCAGCGGGACATGGTGGGCTGGGAAACCCCCCCTGCACCTGCAACCATCCCCTGGAAGCTTCCGGAGGCCAGGAGGTGCAGGCAGCACAATACCTGCACATGTGTGGGCACGGCATTGGTCCTCCTTGTAGGGTGCTGCATCAGGGGGTCTAGGTCCCGGATGAGCTTGATTATCATGGCCCCACTCAGGCGGTACTTGGCATAGATTTGCTCCCTGGTTTGGCCCCGAAGGGTGACCCGCTGGCGGAATATCCGCTCCTGTATCCTCCGTCTGTTGCGTGCAGCTCGCTGCAGCCTACGCCGCCTCACCAGCATGTAAAGTCCAGGCATTGTGGGAATCACCAGGCTCCAGCTGCATGTCCTTAAATGTGTTTGATCAGCCCTGCACCTGTTGGGAGTGCCCTAACTGTTTTTTGAATCTTTTTTTTTTCAGTACTGGTTACCACCTGATTTGAGTTCTTAAATTGCGCGTCGCAAATAGCGATTTTCACGTTTTTCGCTTTTAGCGATTTTTCATGAATGGCTTTTTTGCGAATTCGCTATTAAATTCGCAGAATCCATGGGTTCTCGCTATTTCCGATTCGCTAATGCCCATCCTCCAGGATTCTGCAAATTTAATAGAAAATTCGCTATTTTTAAATTGCGAATTCGCTATTTTGGTTGTTTGGGTTTCTTGAATTCCTTCCCTTCAAATTGGGAGCGCAATTGCAAATTCGCAGCTATTGCGAGCGCAATTTCCTTTCATGAATCTAGCTGTTAGTGAGTTGGACAGATTCACTTCTCTAGACATTTTAGCGACAGCTCCTTTAAATAAAATATGTCAGCACTTATTATGACTAAAAGGAAAAAGAGATTTTATGACACCACAGACTCTTTTAAAAAAAAATCATGTCAGGTGCTTGAGTCTGAAAACGAACCACACTGTACCCAGTGTTTTGAAAATGAGGACCTGAGAAAATTGTTTGCAGATTTTTTCTCTGTAAGTGTTCATTACGCAGACATCTTCAATTAATAATAGCAGATGCATGCAGAATTGCTTTCTTTTCAGTTACGTTTTCTGTTGCAAACAGTTTTGAAAGACTAGAGATGTGAGAAAGCACCTGACTTTGCGGAGGACAGGGTGTGTGAGGGTGTGTGTGTGTGTGTTTGTGTAAATTCATGCAGAATTGCTTTGTGTATGTCAGAAAGCATAAAACTTTGTGGCAATACACCCGTCTACATGTTTGCTTAAAATATTTAAATCTGACCTTCTAAGTGTGTGTATATATGTCCTAATGAGAAGTGCTCTCATGGGGGAAGGGGGCATTTTCTGTTTATTCACGGCATCTGACTCGTTTTGGCACAGCAGGTCCTTGGGCACACAATAGAGATAATGTTTTATGGGTGCTATCTTAGAATGGTGCTATGGGGCATAGGCGGTCCTTCAACAATGATGATTCTTCCCACTGGGGTGTGATTATCTTCCTCAAAATGTTAATATTGAATCTTATTTCTTTATTTTTTACTAGGAGCCCGTCCCGACATTGTCCGGGTATGAATTGCTGCCGGCCAGTAGTATATTGTTTTGTAGGATTTCGTTTTGATAGCATTTCTTATCTGTGACAGGCCTGTGAAACGCTCCGATTCACAGTGCACTGCTGATGCACTTAAGAGTGCGCGGTCAGTAGTGTGTGAACTCGAGTTTCCCTAGTTTATTTTTCCTTGCAATATTATATAGCGCGAACTCGACAACATGGCATGAGCACAATTTACATTACAGAAGAACACATTCATTTGTGGTAGGCACGGGGAGACAAAGCGATTTGCCTGGAATCACAGGATGTTGAGCTGATGCCGAGATTCGAACGTAGCTCCCCAGCTCTAAAGTTCGCAATTCTAGAACTTGTGGCGGGAGGTGTGTCTAAAAGTGTATGTTGGTGCTGGCCATCAATGAGAGAGACCTGTGCATATTTCAAATGGGTGGTGAAAAAATATGAGTATGTTGCTGGAGATGTGGGCCACCGTGCCACCAATGTACTTACCGGGGGAGGGTAAACACGCATTATTCCGCAACTTTCTTTCCGCATACCATCACTCCGTATACTTTCATTACGAAAGTACCATGACTCCGCAATGCCATAATAACGCATGGCATTACATTTTATATGCTTTTACCACGCATACATTTACAACGAAATTTGTTGTAAATGCATGAATGGTAAAAGCATGGTTTTTTTTTATGTTTGGATAACGTAAGTATGGGTGTAGGGGTATATGTTTTGGGGTACTGAGGTATATGTTTTGGGGTGTTTGGGTATTATAAGGGTTCAGATATAGTTTTGGGTTATGGGGTACATGGGTAGTTTTAGGGTTTAGGGATAGGTATGGGTTTTGGGGTACAGGGGTATTTTTAGGGTTCAGGGCTAGGTTTGGGTTTTGGGGTATAGGGGTATTTTTAGGGTTCAGGGGTAGGTTTGGGTTTTGGGGTACAGGGGTATTTTAAGGGTTCAGGGCTAGGTTTGGGTTTTGGGGTACAGGGGTATTTTTAGGGTGCAGGACTAGGTTTGGGTTTTGGGGTACAGGGGTATTTTGGGTTCAGCGGTAGGTTTGGGTTTTGGGGTACAGGGTTATTTTTAGGGTTCAGGGCTAGGTATGGGTTTTGGGGTACAGGGGTATTTTTAGGGTTCAGGGGTAGGTTTGGGTTTTGGGGCACAGTGGTATTTTTAGGGTTCAGGGCTAGGTTTGTGTTTTGGGGTGCAGGGGTATTTATAGGGTTCAGGGCTAGGGTCGGGTTTTGGGGTACAGGGGTAATTTTAGGGTTTAGGGATAGGTTTGGGTTTTGGGGTACAGGGTATATTTATAGGGTTAAGATGGGTTAGTGTTTAAAGGTGTTGGGGTATTTTAAGGAGTAGGGGTGGGTTATGATTATGGGGTGCAGGGGTATTTAAAGGGAGCAGAGTAGGATTAGTACACAATATGAGACATGACATGAAGGGCGGAACGTACCACACGCCCCCAGCGTTTGTCACGCCCCCCGGCACACGCCCACAGCACAACGCAGACACGCCCACAAGGGACTACTTTGCTGGCACGGTTCTTTTACCTTTTAAATGTATATGTTGGGCGTCTGCATAGCCTATGTCCTTCTGCTGCAACTGCCCTTTCCAATGCTGTATTGGGTGTTGTGATTGGTGCTGTGGTTCCTGAGATTACCCGCCTCAAAGGTTTGGGCTCTCACCTTTATTATATTAGTATGGATGTCTTTGGTACCCCCATGCCACCCACTGAGGTTGTAGTACCTGTGCCATTCCACAATGATTTGTTTATTTATTTGTATATATAGCGCGAACAAGACCCAACAGGGTATCCGAGCACTGTACATTGGGGCTGAGAAGTTTCACTGATAACAGAGGCCAATACATCACATTCGCCAATGCAAAAAACAATAGAGCTAAATGTAGTGACAACGGATGCACACTGCATGGTAGATAAGTGGGTCAGTGATGTGAAACGAACACTGATGGCTTGCAGGGTTACAGGTGGCTGTTGAGAAATAATGGTTTGACTTCTCTTTTAAAAGCAGCGGTAGAAAGGTTCGTTCTGATATGGGGAGGGGGAGCATTCCATATTCTTGGAGCAAGACCAGAAAATCTGTGGTTGTAGGTTCTCTTCTTTTTGAACTTTTGCGGCTTTAACAGTAGAGTATTTGATCTTCTTAGGGCTCGATTCCCACCAGATAGTTCAAGCTCATTAGCCAAGTAAGTAGGAGTGTTCTGATGCAGCGCTTTATGAGAAGAGTTCTACCCTTAACATGCCAATTTCTAGTGTGCTTTCATTGCTAGGCGGTGCTTTGGGACCTGGACACTTTACCAAGATGGGGCCCACAGACATGATATGAAGTTCCCCTATGCAAGATAACTTTGGCCTACTGAGGCATAACTTCCCACTGCCTTGCTACATCCTGGGACGCAATGCTTAAACTTGTATGCTAACAAAAAATTGGGCAACCCAATAGACCGTTGAAGGCTTGGGTAAATCAAAGCCAATAATTGGTAAGAGTGCCTACAACCGAATTTTTTTAACAAAAAACTTCTAGGAACAAAAGAAATAAATGTATGAAGCCCTAATTAGTGGCTTATAGCAAGTAAATTAACAAAATTACTTATATTCATTCAAGGTGAGTTTATCTATAAGCCACTAATTAGGGCTTCATAAATGTATAGTGTGTGATTCTAGAAGATTTTTTTGTTAAAAAAATCCCTTGTAGGCCCTCTTACCAATTATTAAACCTGTATGCTGCCATTGATTATACCCACTTGGGCTGGATTCCTTTTACACTTGCATGTTGTCAGGTACACGTGGACATTCATGTTATATTTAATTATTTGTTACCATGCCTGAGGCACCATGACACCATTCTAGGATGACGGCCCTGAAACATTATCTGTATTTTGTATTATGTATTGTCTTTGATTTGTGTCTAGATTATGCAACTTGGGGTCATGCAACCAAGGCCCGGCTAGGCCGAAATGCGTCTGATGTGGTAAATAAACACTCAATTCCACCTTGCCCAGTGTGAGCACTTTGATATCATGCTTGTTTGATTGGTTGGTTTGACCCTCCAACCAATGCGCTCCTCTCCTAAGTATAAATAAATAAATACATACATATATATATATATATATATATATATATATATATATATATATATATATATATATATACATACACACACACTGTCATATGTCCGCCTATTCTGAGCATATTTTCTTCAAATACCTCCTCAACTAGAAATTCGGGAAACAAGTGTCCCCCCTCTGAATTCAGTACTACTTTGGATAGCAAACTAACTTCCAGGAAATAAAATTAAATGATAGTTTTTGAATACATAAATAGCGAAATTGGTGAAATGTTTTCTTTCCTTTTGGGACCAGAAAATACACCCTTCTATTTTGCGTTCAAAAAAATAGTTTATTGAATAATAATGGCACAGAAACAGAAACTTATATTTTCTGGTAAAGAGAGGCATAGAGACAAAGATAAAACCCAAAGTAAAAGCCTTGGCACAGTGAATAGCTCCACTTCCCAGCCGGCCCCCCGCCGAGGTGGCACTTTTTGGAGTCTTCAGAAGCAAAGTCACAACAAATGTTGGTAACCGATTCTTCACTATTTATAAGGCACGTGATGAACATCATGGGCGCCCTTCCGTTTTCTCGGGTGTCCTCTCCTTTATTTTGGGTTTATTTGCTTGTGTGCACGAGGACTGCTGTTGTGTTGCTCAGTGTGCTAACTTGGCCACCGGATTCTGCGGTTATGTTCGAAGAGTTGAAAACCCACCAGAAAAAGCAGAAGAGTGCAAGGGGTTGTGCATCCTGTTGTAGGTTTCCCGGTAGATCAGCGGTTCCATAGGGAGAGGTCCAGCTTCTGTCTATATTTTCTGCTCACTTTTTTTCTCCTCTTGTGAGACTACTCTGCCGTCCATCACTTCCTGGACGATGGTCCTTACAACGCGGCTTCTAACTGGCTCTGAGGCTGAAACAAGAAAGGAAAAGGAAACCAATGGGATGTAGGTAGGATATCTTGAGAGAACAAATGATGTGTATAAAGGCAGAGAAGGTCGTGGACATGTTGGCTCAAGTATGGAATTCTGCACTTATTTTAGGACTCTGGAGTTATATTTTGTCATCTACAATGCAATATTTGTGTTCCTAAATTAAACTCACGTAGGCAAATCGCTTTCTACATTGGGTCTAGAGCATACATATTCCAGTTGGTGCATGCACTGCGTGGGAATGTTCAAATTATAATGGTAGCCTTTCACCTGCCTTTCAATTTTAAGATTGTTGGAAGTGCCTCGTGAAAAGGTTCTCCTGATAAGGAATGTGCTTCTTGTGAATTTTATAGTTGGTATTGTACATAAGCTGAACGTTCTGTGTGTGGCATGTCAAGATATGGATATACAAATATTATCAGTAGGCACTAAGCTAAACATTCTAATGGTGATGCATGCGTCTCATGTAAGAATCCTAATATGTCCCCTCTTTGATCACTCCGTCATTGGTACATTCTGACCATCCTGACCTCTCTGGCTCAAACCTGCCTAGACTTAGACGACGGTCTTTATATAACCCAGTCACCAGGCCCCCTCCAGTGTCTGCAGTCCTTCAGCCAGGAGTCGTAGGTAGGCCTCCACCTTGATCCCACAGCGAAGCAACTTAGTGGTAGAAAGGAGTGAGTGTATGCTTGAGGGAGAAGAAACCATATATATGATCAATGAAGGAGAAATAGAGTGGGACCCCCACTCTATCAGGTATATTGAGTCCAGTACTCGGCATAACTATGAGTGCTTCACTCCAAACATTTGGAGGTTGAGACTAATTCAATCATTTCTGATGAAAGAAGCATTTATCATTTGTAAAGGAGTTACTTTTAATCAGGTAGAGATATAATGTAATTCTGGCCTTACATGTCACTTATGGTTTATGTAAAAGAAATGTTTTCACTCCTCAAGAGGAAGTTCACCCAAAAAATTGATGGTACATTATGGAGCCCACAAAACAAAATCTCAGAATCGTCCAATCAATTTAGTATCCCGATATTTTTTCCCTTCTTGTTTTCACTAGCACATTTCTAGTGGAAGAGAAGCATGTTACGTTGTTACTTTGTTTGGCCTTCTCCTCAGTACTTGAGTTCTGCAAGAATCTAAAGACCTGTCTCTTCACCAAACGTGGCACAGACACAACCTACTCAGCACTTGCTTACCAGCGGCAGGATACACTCCCGTGTGAGTCATGGGCTATATAGATACCCATCAAATAACATAATTTAACATAACATGCAAAGGCATCATCATGAAATAGTGATGTATCGTTGTTCTTCACTAAAATAGAAAAGGAAAGAGGGAACAAGAGGGCCGCTCACACGTGCTAACTTTAGGTTGTAAAGTTGGGAAAAGGTGCCAGAAATTACATTGGGAAAAAAATGACTAGATCATTCTAGTGCTTTGTTTTGTGGAACCTTTAATGCCTCAAAAATGTGAAGGGCAGAACTTCACTTTTTTAATTGCTTCCTTGAATTAGGCCTGCTTGAGCAGCGTCACCTCTTTTCGTACTAATACATACAGAGAAGTTGGGCAGTGGAGGTCAAAATCCATGAAGGGAAAGTACTTCCCCTATCTGATGGGATTTCAAAAACTACAGGACCCACTGTGGAACTATATGTTTCATAGGAGTCCTTTGGTGGAAAACTGTATTATACTAGATAGGACCGCAAACACAGAGTTGGGAATATAGCACAAGAACCAGACACTGTGATATTCAGCCATTTTCAAAAAGCAAATAGAAAGGTGGAACACTTACCTTTCGATGAGTGAGAGCCATAACTCTTGGCCTTTTGGTCACCATAGCCACTGAAAGAAAACAACATACACAAAGTTAACTGATAATTTTCTCTCCTATAATCAATCTATAAGCATGTGTTGCTGTATAGAGACATGATAGGATTCCAGCAAGGTGTTGCCCAGGGGTTTCCTATGTCTCTTGTTTGAGTGAGTTAGGGCTCCTCTCTTCACTGCAATGGTACCCCAGGTGAAGAACTCTGCTCGGAACCTAAATATTTCAAAAGTGTAGCTATTCAAGATTTCATATTGTCTTACCTGCCCTGACCCTCTAGCAGGCACCGGTAGGTCTCAATCTCCCTCTCCAGCCGGCTCTTGATGTCCAGGAGTTGCTCGTACTCTGCCATATTGTTCTCCATCTCTTCCTTGATTCCTTCAAGTTCCTCCTCTAGTTGACTGATCCTCTCTTGAAGGTGTGCCAGCTGGGCGCAGTAGGTCCCTTCTGTTTCTGCCAAGTTGGCTTCAAGGGATTTTTTCTGTGTGTAAAAAAGTCAAGAGGGACACCTGAAACAATGAGATGGAATGCGTTCTAGGTGGCAATGGGCCAAGAGTGATGCAAAATGGCGGTAGCCTTCATCCCTTCCCCGACATCCAGAATAATATACTGCAGTCAAGTACATTTAGGTATGAAACTTTACCAAGCCTTCCTTTTATCAGAAAAATAGGCATTTGCCAACTAAGTATATACAGCAGGTGTTAGCAATCTCAGAGCATACTGCCCACTGCTCAAGAGGGGTCCAGGAAGCCTTTAAGGCTGCATGATGGCGTTATTATGGGGAGATGCCCTATAAATGACTATATGCTTTCTTTTCATCCCCATTATGAATGCAGCCTTGGAATAGTCTCCACGCTAGTTCATTGTGTGCACAAAGTGCACTTACTAATACCCCACCAACCTGCTCATGCAGCTGTGCCTATGTTAAAGCCATCCCACTGCATCTGCAACCCTCACCTGGTTTTCTCAGTCAGCTCCACTCTCTAACCTTAGCAAGTGGCCTCAAGACTCCCAATGTCTCCTTCCCAGTTCCCACCCACTGGTAACTGTGTGTCTGGGCTTGTGAAATGTAGACTGGTTTTACAGTCTCCAGCTCTCCGTTCCTCTCATTCATACCATGTATATTTACTCTACATAAAGTAGACACTGAAGTTTTGGCCATAAGGACTGCCTACTTACTCTCAAGTTCTGCCTTTTTCTCACACTGTTATTTAGAGAGTTATTTCCTATAACTGAGGAAATCATTTCCCCAGTTTTAAATGTTGGATTAGAGTTTTGATTATGTGTATGATTTGCTGCATGGCTTACATTTATTTTAATGTGTAGCTTTGTAGATTTAGTTGTGAAATGTATGGTTATTGTAAATAAATGAAGTACAATTATTCAATGCATATTGCTCATGATTATCTATAGATGTATGTTACTTCAATGCACAAGTAATGTGGCAGAGATAATTTCCAAAGAACGCATTAGAAATCACATTGTCGCTTAGAGCTGTTAATGGGAAGACTCAATGGTCTATGAGTAACATTCAGATTGGATGGTCAACATCTGATTCTAAAGTCAAATTTACATTTCCTTCTTTCTACGATTGCCAATGAGAATTAAAGCCAATTCAGGTATAGAGTTCAGACTAATATCGATAGGTGCAGCTCTGCCTAGATGTCAGGGTTCATATGTGACTAGCTTCTCCAGTTCAGATTTTTTTCTTTGCATTCTGGGACTTGTTGGTATATTTTATCCCATTACAAAACTAGTTTTACGAGTTCTGGGAAATAAAGAACTGTAGAGGGACCCAAGCATGGATCTAAGAAACTTGGCAGTTATGCAAGTGCCTTCAGACTAAGGAGAGAATCATATGCGCTATTCAAGTGATGATTTCATAATGTTCATAGGTTCATCAAAACCTTCCCCCATGAATTTGTGAACCAATAATGCTTTGAAATATTTGCCAACAGGGACGTCTCTTGAGAAATAACTTGTATAATTGACACAACTTACCATCGTCAGTGCAGCTTGCAGGTCAATTTCCAAGGCCTGGAGGGAGCGTTTTAAGTCGTAGACTTCTTTTTTGCTTATCTGCACCTCCTCAGCCCCAGCGGAGATCTCTTGCTTGATTGCAATGCTCTAAGAGACAGTATGAACAACTTTCACATGTTTAGACTGCACAAAAAGGGATCGATAAACTGCTTGAAGTAGTCTCAGCGACTGATAGTTGCTCTGGGATGTACTCCATTCAAGCATTTTTAGATTGTCTGTGTCATTACAGAAAGAGACCAACAATTTACAAATCCACATTAAAAGCACACATCCTCCCAAACCTAAGGCATCAGAGTGCACTAATCTGTAGGGACTCTGTGTGGCTGGTAAGCCCTGGGTAGAGTCAGTCACATGCTACGTAGAGCCTGGAGTGGGACTGACTTGGTGACATCCGTATGGGCATTTCATGGTACATTAGGGTGTTGGAAAATATCTAGGGTTTTCATACTTCAATCCTTGTAATCCCACAGCCCACACCACATTCCTCCCCTTCCTCACCGCTTCCAGGAACTTTGCTTCGGCATCCCGGCGATTCTTTTCCGCCATTTCCTCGTACTGGCTTCGCATGTCGCCGAGGAGTTTCAGCAGGTTGATGCCTGGAACAGCATTCATCTCTACGCTGAGGTGCCCTTCTGTTCCCAGTAGTCCCTTCAGTTCCTGCAGGGGGAGTAACAGAATGTCAAGGGCATTAACCATTACTAACCATAGGCAAGAATACAAGGGTATCTTTCTCTGCTCTTTTTATAGGCCTTTTAAAGTCAGTTCGCGAAGATGCCCCAATAACATCTCAAATTTGACCAATAACCCACCCTTGGTCCCTTTTGCACCATCTATTGGCCTGTTAGTTGGGAGTAAAGGGTCAATGATTGTACATTACAAGCAGAAGTATGGTATTTGAACTATATTGACTTACTTTTATATCAGTCTCTTATGATCCCTGATATCAGTGAAGGCAAGAGCAGTGAAAGAGGTGCCAGAGGGTATGTCAGTGGCTGCAGCTGCTATCTCTGGCCATCACTTATCAACATCCATTATTAATTTCACAAAACAAGTCATAACCTACTCGGCTGTTGTGGATCACCACACATCAAATACCGCTATAGAGCACACACATGGTTACTGTTTTGTAGCTGCATCTTATTCTCCAAAGGGGATCTCAGTAGATATACCTTTAAATGATAGCACTGCGTTTTAGTTTTTTTAAGTTCTACACTGGAGGTTACCCTAAGGTCATATTTGGGACACTTTGACCCAGCGGATGAATTGCTGTGTCTGATTTAATAGACACAATTTCAGTAATTTTTCAGTCTAGAAATAGGACGTGGTGTTTTTAGCAGTAAGGTTGTGAGGTCTGCTAGTAAGGAGATGCAGTCTAGTTGCAGGCAGATGGTTCAGCAGACAAATTGTTTGCTGCTGAGATCTGGTGTAACCTGCAAGTTACAGGTTCAAAATCCTTCACAGCGGCAACTCGGTGTTTCACTCTTTTAAGGTTATGCAAATTGAGAATTATTACATTGGAGAACGGTATCCATTGGTAACAGCACCACCTTGTTTAAAGTGCTTTAAAAATGGTATTAACTAGAGAGTTTATGAAGCTGTGGTCTGAGCGAAGGTCCTATAGTGTGAGGGAAACGTATGCTCGTTTAGAAAGCTGTATGTTTGTGAATGAAAAGACCTGGCACAGGCCGGGTGGTGAACTGTTACGGAGAAGATGTGGCTTTGAAGGGCTATGGGCCATATGTATCAAAAAGTCATTTTGCGATTCTCAAATAGCGATTTTTTGCGAATCGCTATTTGAGATTCGCAAAATGCTATGAATGTAGGAATTGCAATAAAGAATCCTACAAATTCCTTAACCGCATCAGCACTAGCGGTTTTCCCGCTGTGCGCTGACTTTTTAAAATTACCGCGTTACATTACGAGCTGAGCTCATCATGAGCGTGCGAGCGGCGCAACTCATGACGAGCTCAGCTCGTCATGAGCGCGGAAGGGGTTAATTTCGAATCTCAATTTGCGATTCACAATTAAGGCATACCTCCCTATTCATTCCTATGGGCCTAGAGGCCCATAGGAATGAATGGGAAGACATTCTCAATTTGCGGTTGGCAATCAGCGAATGGCAAATTGAGAATGCAATTTCAAGGGTGCAAGGGTGTCAAAAGGACACCCTGTTGCACCCCTGAAATAAGCATGGGTGCACATGTGGCACACATACATGCCCTAGGGGCATGCATGAGCGTCACATGGCACTTTGAAAAATGCAAAAAAGAGCATTTTTCAAAGAAATTGCAAATTACCACCAACTTGAAGTTGGTGGTAATTTGAGATTCCTTAAGGCGAAATTGCACTTTTTTGGTGCTTCTTACATTGCATTTAAGGAATCGCAAAATTTGCGATTCCTTAAATGCAATCGCAAAATAAGGAATCACAAATTTTGTGATTCCTTTTTTTGCACGTAGATTTGCTTCATACATACCATTTAGCAAAAATGTGATCGCAAATGCTGAAATTTTGCAAATTTCGGAGATGGCGAACGCATTTGTGCTTGATACATATGGCCCTATGTTCTTATAGGAAGGTATATCTGTCAAATTGAGATTTCATTTATCAGTAGGAAATTATGATCTGATAGAACACAGGAGATTTAGGGTCTAGGAGAAAAAAGGCAACTTGGACCACCCAAAAAGAATAAATGGTAGGTGATGCTGTCAATTAGAAAGATAAATTTCCTTCAGAAAGAATATATTGTCTAAGAAGAGCGATGTGTCCCCTGGCAAAAAGAAGTGGTTCTGTAGTCATAGCTCTGAATTTGAATTCATGAGTTTCAAACTCCTTTGCTTAGCACTCCTATCCCATTTGTTTTCTCTCCATGTGCCCAAATCACTCAATACTGAGAGTTCACATTTTGTTGAAACCGGAAACATATGCATTAATGTATTTATATTTTCCTTGTTTGCCAATCTGATTATTTCTAGAAAAAGTTCACAAGGATTCTAAAAATGATTGAATTATTTCGGTGAATGACCGAAGTTTCAAGTTATCCTCTCTCCCCAATCATAAAAAAAACATAACTGAAACCTGGACAGGAATGCAGCTGGCTAAAAAATAACATTGCTGCCAAGGCTACATTTCTGGGGAACCCAACATATGTTCTTCTTGGAGCTAAAGTCTGAGCAAACATGGAATGCTGTTCACTGCTCAGGTGTTTCTGGTGTGCAATGCAAAGCTTAGATGACAAACTGTGTGATGATGCATTGGCCTTAGGTAAATTGTCGGCCAAGGTGTTGAGAAATATCTTTCTGACACAAAAACTCCTAGTATACGATATCCCTGGCGTGAGAAATGGGAACTATTTAGGCTCTTTCAAGGAAAAATAATAGAAAATAGTCATACTTGACAAATGTTCTCAGCTGTTAGCCCAATTCAGTTTCCCTCAACATATTGTGTACCAAGTCTTTGAAGAAAGATAGTTCAAAACACAATTACAAAGGCATTTGTCACAGATTTTTACAGTAGACACACAACAAAGGGCAAACTTTGATGAATCAGAAAGCGCATTTTAAAGGCGTGTAACACAAGTTTTTGAATTCCAACTCTGTCAGTACCAGCACTGTCATGCCACATTATCCTTACTTCTTCGTGGTTCCTCTTGAGGCAAGCCAGCTCCTCCGTCAGGTTCTCTACCTCTGACTCAAGGTCACAATTGGCCACACTCAACTCATTGAGCACCTTGCGCAGCCCGTTGGTGTCGGTCTCCACGCTCTGGCGCAGGGACAGCTCATTCTCGTACCTGGAAACAAAAAGTAACTAGGCGTCAATAACAGCCAAGGAAAACCACATCTGAAAGATCAAGTTCTAAAACTGAGGCTCCAAGCACCTAAATTAAACTTTGCAATAACACATTGCCAGAAGCCCTGTGACACTTCAAATGTGCTACTAAATCCCTGTGTTTAAAAAAATATATATGTATTAGTCCAATATTGTGAAAGACATTCATAAACACATACATGTCATTTCTCTTTAAATATCCTTCACTTTGTTTTGGTCTTTGCATGCAAGATTAGTGACTTACAAACCTCCCACCATCCAAGTCAAATATGACTATTGGTCCATAAGGTAATAAGAACATGGTTTAGATGGATCTTATGGTTATTGCACTTCTGATATTTGTCTGTAAACTGATAAAAGACAAATAGGGCTTGTATCATTCTAAGGTAAATGAAACCATTAGCATTGAATTTCTTACTAGGTAACACCTGGTGATAGCGCCTAGAAGCATGGAGTTTGTGGTGGGTACTAGGGCATATTATCAAGCAGGGCGTTAAAAATGATCGCAGTTTTAGCGGCAGAAAACTGCCGCTAAAGCGGCGATAATGGGCTTAATAATATGGCCTGGTGAATTCCAATAGAAACCCATGTTCTGGTGCGAACATGGGCTTCTATTGGAATCTCCAGGGCATATTATCAAGCCCATTATCGCCGCTTTAGCAGCAGTTTCTGCTGCCAAAACGGCGATAATCTTAATGCCCTGCTTGATAATATACCCAAAAGGTTGCTTGAATTAAAAATGTGGAGAGAAAAGTTTGAGTATTCAGGGGCATATTATCAAGAAACGGCTTTAAATTTATCGCCGCTTTAGCAGCAGAAAACTGCCACTAAAGCGGTGATAATGGGCTTGATAATATGCCCTGAGAATTCCCATAGAAGCCAATGTTCTGGTGTGAACACGGGCTTCTATTGGAATCCTCAAGGGCATATTATCAAGCCCATAATCGCCGCTTTAGCAGCAGTTCCTGCCGCTAAAGCGCCGATAATTCTCACGTCGTTCTTGATAATATGCCCCTCAGGTACGTTCCAGAAGTTATTCCAAAAGGTTAAGGGTCTGAATACTACTCATCTGGCAAACAAACAGACGTCCTCAATTAACAGAATCAAGGTAATTGAACTGTGATAATCTTAAACAAAAGGTAAACTGTTTTCTGCTCAGAAGACCCCTCTACGGTATATAATTGTGCAGCACAGCTAAGCTATCCAGAGAAGTCCCTGCAATGCATTCCAGCCACACTATCCTCATGTGAGTCCTCCGTATATATTTTCAATTGATCTCAGTTGCTGAGAAACATTCAAGCATGTCACCCATCTTTGTGTTGTTTCAGTGAGTGAACCCTAATCTTGTACTTATCTCTTAAAGAAAGATTATTTCACAAGTAGGAAAAAAGGAAAAGGTAATTTAAAGTCTATTCATTAGAAAGAAAATATATAGGTTCAAAGCAAACATAATTGCCATAATTAATGTTTTGAAATGTATTTGAATGGGTAATTTTCTCAACATACGTGGCTTCACATAGTAAGGCATGGATTAGGTGGTGATATATTGAGAAAGGTGAGTGAGGTTATAAGTGGTCACTGAGTACATGCACCGAGTAAATGACCTTTTTTGGGCAAAGTTGTGAGGGAAAGAGTGGAAATAGAGAGGTAGTCAGCCATTTGAATGTTAAGATTCATCACAGGTGAGTCCAATGATTGAGCCTTGTCTCAAGAACCAAATCCTCCCTGACTCACAAGGTCAAGGTGGTGGAGGAGATGTCCTCCGCCACCGTCTGGAAGGCGGTTCACCTGTGAGGGAATTAGAAGGATTAGTCCTTTAGTTATCCTTATATTGGCAAGTGGTGCTCCTGTTGTGCCTGGCAAGCCTAGGAAGAGTCCATGTGGCAATGGTAATACCCTTATCAAGGGTACGAGTAAGTCGTGCAACACCTAATCAAAAGGCTGTTACAGTGATCTAGTCTACTGAAGACAAGGCTATGTGGAAGAATTGGCGGGGAGGTAAAGAAGATGAGGACAGTCAAGAATACGTTGGAATTTGGATAGCTCTGTCTCTCTGATAAGACCTTGGCACAGATGGAGAAATTGACAGACTTACTTAAGTTTGAAGTCTTCAGCAGCCAGTCTGGCATTGTCGATGTGCAGGACGATCCTGGCATTCTCAGTAGATGTACAAATGATCTGGAAGACAATAAAAGTTTACATTGAAGACCATGGTGCAGCGGGTGGAGTGTCATTTCCAAGAGGGCAATTCTGACCTTCAGAAAATAAGTCACTAATCCTGCAGAAAAAGTTTTGGATACGTTTAGATTGTTTTATGAAACGTTTATGATAACTCAATCTGGTGCATGCACATAGTACCCATTTCCCGCGCCCCCATGTCACTTAACATTTCAGGCACCGCCATGCAATATCAGTTGAAGCATCATGTGGTTTCATAACTCCAGGAAACCATTTTTCTGCATTTGTTTGCAGTTTTGTGTAGTGCGAGTTCGACTCACAGGTATTGGAGCGCCTTGCGCACTTTGGTAACAGTTTCATTCAAGGAAGGTGACGGTCCATAAATTGGGCACGAGGAAATACAAACAGAGTGCCCTTCTTTACACATCAAAAGAAGAAAATGTCCTGTACTCTGTGTAAAGACCTACTCGAAACTACGAGAGACGAAATCCACAGCTGCAATCACTTAAAAAGTAACAAGTAATTTCTGCATTTCTCACTACAGCAATAACAAGGAATGATGTAATCATGTACATCATTAGGCCCAGTTTTTAATGATTTATCATTTTCTTACCTTTTTTTGATACTCTGCAATTATGGTGTAGTATTTGCTGTAGTCATGAGCCACTGCTGGACGGTGGTGTGCATACCAATCCTTGATTTTGTTCTCAAGCTCCAAGTTGGCACATTCCAGTTGTTTGACTTTGTCCAGATAGGTCGCAAGGCGGTCATTGAGGTTTTGCATGGTCTGCTTCTCCCCAGCAGAGAGGAGGCCCTCGTTGCTGGGCTGGCTCCCAATAACTGCATTGTTAAAGACCCCTTGGAAACCTCCAAAGCTGCCTTGGAAGCCACCAAAGCTGGCACCACCACCAACCATTGAAGCCCGGCTGGAACCAGCACTATGTTGGGTGTAAGACATGATGCTCCCGAAGAACTGCTACCCTGCAAAGAGGCACTGAGTAGGAGAGAGTGGAGGGTGCTGGTGCAATGGCTGTATGTGTGAGCCTTTAAATACATACCGTAGTGGGTGTTTCTTTTCTAAGAGTAAACTGCTATATCAACAATTTTGTTTGAAGGTCAGACTCTCCCTCTAATTATTATAGGTGTGAGTAATTAATATCCATTTCTCATCTAATTCTGAATCAAGATAAAGCAGGTGGGGCAACTCTAGGCATTTACTTTAATTGTTGTAATTTTTTCATCTGGTTTCTTCAAAGCACTGCCCCTTCTTATCGATTCATTTGTATGCAAGGGACATTAATAGAACCTTTGCAGCAGTCTCTTTGAAGTGTACAGGTTCTGGCACATGCCACTACAAAAGATGATTACACAGAACTGAAGTATCCCGGAAGTACCTTAGGAGTCTTTCTAATTGGGTTCAATGGCAGATGATATGTCGGTGCTCTGAAAGGAGGCTTGTAGCATTATGTAAGAGTGATTAATAAGTGAATAAATAGAAGAATATGAAATGTATACCACATGGTGGTACAGACTAAGGGGCAGATGTAGGTAATTCCCATTTACAGACTTGAAGCCCATAGGAATCAATGGGCAATACCGATTCGGTATTTACCGAATCGGTAAATACCGAATCCTGCAAGGGTGCAGGGGGTGTCACTTTGACACCCTCTAGCACCCCAAGTACAGGCTTGTGTGACATATGGCACACATACATGCCCTGTCTCACATTGCACAGGTGTGCATGCACAGTTGTGCATGCACACCTGAATTCGGTATTTTACCACACAATAGCATTGTGTGGTAAAATACCGACTCTTAAGGGCTTGTGGCACTGTAAACTGTGCCACCTACATTTGGAATTACAGAATCGGTATATTTACCGATTCTTTCAATAATGTATATTGAAATGTTGTTGCATTGAAATGTATTGTTTTATATCTGTTTGTACATGCACTTAAATGATTGATATACCTTTGAAGTAATAAGGTCTCACAAAAAAAAAATGAAAAAATGACTCAATAAACTAGTGACGGTAAATAAAAAACTGACCGGTATGTTTTATTCATAAAGGTCAAGATAAATAGTAGAAAGTAAAGTCCAGTATTGGCAGTTGTGTTGTTCTTTTGTTGTTCTGAGACCACATTGTCTATGACTGGAGCAAGACGTCGAGCTAGAATCTAGAGAAGACCTTGGTATCTGCATTGTTCAAGGAGATCGGTCGGTAAGAACTCAGCTCTTCAGGAGGTTAGTCTTTTTCAAGAAAGCCAACTATATTAGTACTCCTCCAAGATGGTGGGGCTGCCTCTCCGTTACTGATAACAGTAACCAATTCTAAGAATTCACATGCCAAGATATCTACAAAGATTTTATAGAACTCCAGTGGTATAGAGTCCTCCCCCGCTGCTTTCCCTGAGGGTAATGAGTTTATAGCTGTAACCACCTCTTCCCAGGTTATCCCCCTATCAAGAGCCTGTTGCTGTTGAAAGTTTAGTTGAGGCAAACCACAATCCTGCAAACACTTATCTTTAGCTTGACTATCAATACTAGCGCGTCGCTGATATAAGTTTTTTATAGAATATGGCAAATTCCCCCATAATTGAATGAGGATTGGTGTATATTTCACCACATCCCCTCTAATCTGGTGGATGGTATTAGATTTTCTATCAGAGTTCTGATGCGTTAGCAGGCGACCCACCGTTTCCATGTACTCATATTGAAAATCCCTATTTTTCTGGAAAACAGCAGCAACCTTTTCCTTCAGCCCCCTACTGAGTATGTGACGCTTCTCAAATAATTGCAGAAACAATGAGTGCTCCTGTACGCCTTTTTCAAAGATTCCTGTGCATGATCTTTTCTTAAATGCAGGCATTCCTGTCGAGCTTGAATATCCTCCACCAGTCTATTTCTGTTTTAAGCCAGGATAAACTGAAGTGTCACCATCCGTACAAAGGCAATCCCATACTATTGGGATTGAAGCAGTGTACTTGTTCTTTGCAAAATATTCTAAAAGTAACTGATTCATATACGCCCGATATTCCGTACTAGCCAATAGTTTCCGGGGAAAGTAAATGGTCGCCGGTCCTTCCCTCATCCTCCCTAGCCTGGGCTGCACATTAAACATGATGGGATTATGTTCTGAAGTGATCTTAGGACATATCTCGACTGATGCCTCTTCCAGAAGCGGCCCCTGGACCAACATTAGATCAATATGAGAATATTGCCTATGAGGTGCTGAAAAGAAGGTATAACCGAGATCTACCAAACAGTGAAGCCTGATTAATTCCATGATAGATGCACTTGTTTTAGGCATCCGGAGGCTAGCTTGCAGGTTAGTTGTATCTATACTGTAATACAGCACACAATACAAATCCCCCATTATGACCAGATTCCCCGTCCCATTCCAGCAATTCCAGATTTAGCTAATCAAAGACTGCTGGATCATATGAGTTAGGGCCGTATATTAAACACATAGTGTAAATATGCAGATCAATATCCAACTGCTCTATAGCACATCGACCCCTGCTATCAGAGGAAGTTCGCAGAGTCTTGGCAGCACATTTCTTCGCTTTCAAGATACCGCCCCCCCTTATAGACTCTGTTTGAGTTGTACATGCAAGTAATTCATACCCCAGTTGCTTCAATACTTGTCGATCCTTGAATGCCAAATGTGCTTCAGTAACCCCGACTATTTGTGGCCTGTACGCTACTAGTTCCTCTTGAATAAGCTGCCTCTTCCGTGCCTTATTTAGACCTGCCACATTCCAACACAGTAATTTAATACTTGTCACTACCTGGCCACCAACATCCGTTAGAACTGCCTTACCACCATCTCAGACTCCCAACCTGCTCCCTCTTGACATGATATACTAAACACATTTTCGGATTATTCTGACTCCTGTAAGTACTGTACTCCATATTCAAATCACTGTGACAGCAACCAATTTGTGAATTCCCAACATAGATAAGTATGGGGCGAGGATGAGAGGGCCTTGAATTCCCTACTAGCTTAGCATTCAATGTCAGCATTTGTACACATTGGACTTGGTAATCCATATCCCAGTCTGCCCGGTCGGGGAAAGCTTCCTGTAATATACCGACTACAAAGGCCCGAGTGGCATTGCCTTCTTTGCCCTCCGGTATTCCAAACAGTCTAAGATTGTTCTGACGTTGTATGTTCTCCAGATCCTCAACCTTTTGTAAGACATACTCTAGTTGGTGTTCATGCTCTGTGATTGCCATGGTAGTGGATGTGCCTACTTCCTCAACCCTTGCAACTAGTTGCTGGAGTTCTGTGACTTCTGCGGCTAAGCTGTCCATCTTGCTGGTAGCTTCCGTGAGAGCATGCTGCATATTTTTGTTGTCTTCTTTGACCTGGGCATAGTGTTCAAGGGCCTCACCTCTTTGCCTCTGCAGAAGCCACATAATGGATGACAGAGAAGGCTTGGTTGAATCCATGAGCTCTCCATCCTCTGTAGATAGACAATTGCCAGGGGGAGTGCCTTGGCATGATGAACAGCTTGAAAATTCCAGGGAGCCATCAGTCACATTGGTGATAGAGCTGATGTCCGTGTCAGATTGTGCTACACTCCCGGCTGGTGACAGATGAGAGGGGGTGGGGCTACCACCTTTAGACTACCTTGAGATTAACGATTTTACCTCACCTTTAGAAGTCACCCACTTCCGCAGTGGGCTCTACAGTGCTCTTTGTGCAGGTCTTGGGGATCTGGAATTGACCAGATGAGATTTCAATCCGACTTGGCGCACTCTTCCCGTTTTAGCCTGGCTTTTATCAGTAAGCCCTTTTTTCCCAGCAGGTCACAGCCTCATGCGGGGAATTTCCAGGGGGTTCCACCACATGGGCACTCGCCAATACCTCAGAACCAGCTGCCCCCTCCATTATCGACGCTGTCTCCCCCCCCCAAGCTCTTACTGACAGGATGATTCCGCTCCATTGCTTCTGGCCCCAAACCGGCCATGGATAATACTATATCCACTGGTGTTTCCATGCTCCGCTGCATGTTCTCTGAGTTCTCTGGATTCTGGCCCATTGCTATACTTTCAATTGGCCCAAGCCCCTCTGCCTGCGCCGACCAAGGCCGCAGCCGTCTGACCCAGTCGACCAGATCGAAGACAACCAGGCAGAGACTCCTACGATGGGTGTTCAGTCCCTTCCCCAGCTCCCCCATCATTATCCTGGACTCAAGACAGTCACTAGCAGTGAATGGGGAGCGTTTACCCTGCTGGAGTTCGGATCCCAACTGCTGCAGGCTGCAATAGAAGTCAGAGCTTGTTTCTGTCTTGCCTTCTGCGACTGCACATCTCATAACCTCAAGCAGCGAGGACTCTGTTGTTCCAGGGCTTCCCACTTGTAGTAGGTCACTTGCAGTGCTTGACTGCAACACTTTCTAAATAGGATGGCTAACACTTGAGACCGGTTTTGGCTTTGACCAGCTTTTCAATTCTCCTTCTCCATCATCTGTGCCACCCACTCTTCGTGGAGGCTCAGCTGCGGCAGGGTCTCGGATCCCTCTACCACCTCGTCTGCCTCGGGCACTCGTCCTTGGAGGAGCCATGCCTGGCTCCAGGCTTCCCTTCTCTCGGCCGGCTGCAGGTACGGATGTTATGCGTGCTGCAGACCCCTCGGCAACACACGCAATAGTGGATGAAGGAGAACAGCCAGCGGGGGCGAACCAGACCCACCCCTCCCCCCCTGAGCACTCAACCGCCATCTGCCAGGATGCCAAGATCACATGGTAAGGGCCGGGCATTGGAGGCAGAGGGCGACTATGATCATTAAGGGAGCAGACTCATCCCGTACTCCTCAGCGCGGGTTCATCCCGCCATCTTCCAAAACCCAGCAATCTAAACCATAAAACTGTAGATTCCAGTATTAGTGATTTGATTT
The DNA here is from genome assembly GCF_964261635.1 of Lissotriton helveticus. Taxonomy (NCBI): domain Eukaryota; kingdom Metazoa; phylum Chordata; class Amphibia; order Caudata; family Salamandridae; genus Lissotriton; species Lissotriton helveticus. The sequence continues at coordinate 1,917,080,111 of NC_136065.1, forward strand.
GATTGGTATATTTGTAGAGCGCAACGAATGCCCGAGGGTATCTTGGTGCTAGATTCGGTAAAGCTGAGCAGTGCTGGCGGGGTATACAGGATGGATCAGTTGTTAAAGAGCCAGGTTTTTAGCGCCTTTCTGAAGGACAGAAACGATGAGCTGCTCTTTATGGAGATTGGAAGTAGGTTCCAGGTCTTAACTCTCCCTAACAGGAAGCTTCTTCCACCCCAGCAAGCCTTCTTAAACTTAGGTTTTTGCAGAAGTTTTGTATGGGCAGATCTTAGACTTCTGGCCGGCACATACCATTTCAGGTGCGTCCTCAAGAATTGCGGCCCAGTGCCATGTAGAGGTTTGAAGGCCAGGCATTGTGTTTTAAACCTAATCCTTTTGTCCATCGGGAGCCAGTGGAGGGCTCTTAAACCATGGGAGACTGACTCGAACCTCAGTATATCTAGTACTATTATGGCTGCTGCGTTCTGCAGGCGCTGCAGTCTTAGGAGATAATGGGATTGGATCCCCATGTATAGGGCATTCCCATAATCCAGTCTGGAGAGGGCCAATGCTATAACCAGAGTTTTGAGTGCATCAAGAGGGATAAATGGATGCATTTTTCTGATCATTTTTAGAATTAACCAGATGGTAGAGGAGAGCCTGTTGATCTGACTATTGAATGTTAGTTTATCATCAAAGATGACTCCAAGGTTTTTGACATTGGGCACTGGGGTTGGGCAGTTGCCCATATTGGCAGGCCACCATCTGGGCGACCAGAAAGTTGAATCAGAGCCCAACAGAAAGACTTCAGTCTTTCTGCCGTTCAATTTCAGGCAGTTGGACTGCATCCATTGGTTGACCTGCGACATACAACCGCTGAAACGGTTGGCGGTGTCCTCCATGTTGCTTGAGACTGACACCACCAACTGGGTGTCGTCTGTATAGGAGACAACTGAAACCCCACACTGCCTAATAATGGAGGCCAAAGGCGCCACATATACATTGAATAATGTGGGGCTCAGAGATGAGCCCTGAGGCACCCCACAAGGCTCTTTGAAAGATTTGGATGAGAAGACTCCCAGTTCCACGGAGAAGGTTCTATTGGCTAGGTAAGATGATAACAGTGAGAGGGCTGTGTCTCGGATCCCGAATTCCGCTAGTCTACTGGCTAGTATTTCATGGTTCATTGTATCGAAGGCTGCTGATCGATCTTGCAAAATCAAGGAGGCCTTACCCCCTGAATCTAGTATTGCCCTAAGTTCCTCAGCCGCCATGACCAAAGCTATCTCCGTTCCATGTCCCTCCCGGAAAATTATTGTGAGTGATCCAGGAGGTTCCTGGAAGAAATATATGCAGTAAGCTGTGCATTAAGTAGTTTCTCGAGTACTTTAGCCGGAAATGGAATTCTGGAGATAGGATGATAGCTGCTGGGGTCTTTAGGGTCAAGGTTCAATCTTTTTAAAAGAGAAGAATTGAGGCTATCTTCCAAGCATCTGGGAAGAAGCCTGACGCAATAACCTTTTGAACATCAAACTTAGGTGTTCACTTAATATTTCTGGGAACAGATGTAGTACTTTAGGAGGGCAGGGGTCTGTTGGGGCTCCTGATTTGGATGTTTTCACCACCTGAATGATTTGTTGTAGTGTGGGGGAAAGAAGGTGAAAGCCAACCAGAGCCTAATCAGCTCTAAACATTGTGAGCAACACAAGCGCCTGCTCACAAGCAGGTCGCTCCCCACACTACTGCATTGTTTTTTGCCAGACTTTGCTTGCCTGAATTTCTTGGGCCCAGTTGTCCCTCACCCGTTTCTTTCCCACCACTGCGTTCTTGCGGCCCTGTCCCCCTGCTCTCCCATTTGCCACCCAGCTCCCGCCTCCCAGATGCTCCTCCCTCCCACCTCCCCTCATATGGAGGCCGCGCAGCAGTGAAAGAAGCAACTTCTGACCCTGCTCGCAGGCAGGTCACTCCCCATGCCGCCACATTGTTTTTTGCCAGACTTTGCTTTGCTTGCCTAATTTTGTTTTCCTTCTGCATTTCTTGGGCCGGTTTTCCCTTAGCTCCCCATGCCGTCCCTCACCCGTTTCTTTCCTGCCTCTGCGTCCCTGAGCCCCTGGCCCCCTGCTCTCCCATTCACCACCCCCACTCCCGCCTCCCAGCTGCCCCTCCCTCCCACCTCCCCACATATGGAGGCCACGCAGCAGTGAAAGGAGCGACCTCTGACCCTGCTCGCAGGCAGGTCGCTCCCCACGCTGCTGCATTGTTTTTTGCCAGACTTTGCTTTGCTTGCCTAATTTTGTTTTCCTTTTGCATTTCTTGTGCCCGGTTTTCCCTAAGCTCCCCCTGCCGTTCCTCACCCGTTTCTTTCCCGCCGCTGCGTCCCTGTAGCCTCACCCCCCTGCTCTCTTGTTTGCCACCCCACTCACGACTCCCAGCTGCTCCTCCCTCCTACCTCCCCTCATATGGAGGCCGCGCAGCGGTTCAAGGAGCGACCTCTGACCCTGCTCGCAGGCAGGTTGCTCCCCACACTGCTGCATTGTTTTTTGCCAGAGTTTGCTTTGCTTGCATAACTTTGTTTTCCTTCTGCATTTCTTGTGCCCGTTTTTCCCTTAGCTCCTTAGCTCCCCCCGCCGTCCCTCACCAGTTTCTTTCCCGCCGCTGCATCCCTGCGGCCCGTCCCCCTGCTCTCCCATTCGCCAACCCACTCCCACCTCCCAAATGCTCCTCCCTCCCACCGCCCCTCATATGGAGGCCGCGCAGCGGTGAAAGGAGCGACCTCTGACCCTGCTCACAGGCAGGACGCTCCCCATGCTGCTGCATTGTTTTTTGCCATACTTTGCTTTGCTTGCCTAATTTTGTTTTCCTTCTGCAGTTCTTGTGCCCCGTTTTCCCTTAACTCCCCCGCCGTCCCTCACCCGTTTCTTTCCTGCGGCTGCGTCCCTGCGGCCCCGCCCCCCTGCTCTCCCATTTGCCACCCTGCTCCCGCCTCCCAGCTGCTCCTCCCTCCCACCTCCTCTCATATGGAGGCCGCACAGTGGCCTCGCCGCTGGCGCGCCAGAGGCTCGTCTAAGGCAAGCCCGTCTGCGCCCGTCCGGGCCTGGACCATGTCCAGCAGCAGACCACCTGGCCCCCACGAACTCCACAACACCCGCCCCTGCTATGATGCCAGCAACCTCCACGCACTCAATGCCCGATGATCAACACCTGCTTCCTGGCCACCGCGAAGCGCACCCAAGGACCCTTCTCCTGCCAGAACTGCAGCTTCATCAGCATCCGCCCGCCAAACCACCGAGCAGGAAAGAAGACCCCAACTACCTCAGATGCATTCTTCTCAACCCCTGCTCTGCCCGCAAACACGCTGTTGAACTCTGAGACCTACTCGACCCAACCACCCCAGATGTCGCCTTCCTGGCGGAGACCTGGCTTAACCCCTCCTCGGCACCTGACATCACCATAGCCATCCCGGAAGGCTACAAGATCACCCGCATGGACTGCACCAAGGGAGTAGGAGGAGGAATCGCCATCACACACAGGAACACCCTCAGAGTCTCGGCCAACACCAACGTCACCCTCAGCACCTCCAGATCCACAATGACCCCAACACCACCCTCAGCGGAGCCCTCCTCTACAGATAACCCCAGACCCTGACCACAGTTCAGCGACTCCATCTCCGACTTTAACAGCACACACGCCCTTCCCTTCACAGACTGCATCCTACTCGGGGACCTGAACTTACACCTCGAGAACAACAACGACATCAACTCCACCATCCTGATCGACAACCTAGCCATCCTTTGACTTAGACAACTCATCACAACACCCACCCACCAACGGCGGCCACATGCTCAACCCCATCTTCTCCGCAAGTCCCCACGTCTCCTTCAACCACACCACCGAACTCCACTGGACCGATCATCGCTGCATCCACTTCACCTTCTGGAAACCCTCCACCCACCACCGCACCCAACAGATGCCTCGCCGCTGCTGGAGCAAAGTCACCAAAGAACAGCTAACCACCACCCTCGCTCAGAACCCACCCATCAACCCCACCAACCCTGACACCGCCGCCCGCAACCCCAGACAGTGGAACGACGACTGTGCCAACACCCTAGCCCCTGTCAAGAAACCCTCCAACAGCCACACCAGCAAGAAAGCCAGCTGGTTCACTGAAGACCTTCAGGCCTTCAAGCTAACCTGCCGGAAGCTAGAGAACAACGGGCTCCGGGAACGAACACCGGACAGCTACACAGCCCACAAGAACACCACCTGCAGACACCATCACCTCATCATAACTCCCAAAAGCAGCCAAAAAAGCCTCCTTCAAAGACCGCCTTGACAACAATGCACACAACAGCAAAGAGCTCTTCAACATCGTGAAGGAACTCTCCAACCCCAGCTTCAACACTAACAACATCCCACCTTCGCAGGACCTGTGTGACTCACTAGCCACCTTCTTCCATCGCAAGATCGCAGAAATACATGACAGCTTCAACACCACGATCGCCCCGACAACCACTGAGACCTCCGCCCCCACGACCACCATCTGCACCAACCGCCTGCTCTCCTAGACCAACAATAATGATGATGACACCAGCAAGATCATGAACACCATCCACTCCGGATCTCTGTCCGACCCAGGCCCTCACCACGTCTTTAACAAAATCAGCACCACCATCGCACCCCATCTCCGGAAAGCCATCAACATTTCCTTTGAGACAGCTACCTTGCCGGAGAGGTGGAAGCACGCCGAGATCAACGCCGTACTCAAGAATCCCAAGGCGGACTCCAAAGACCTCTAGAACTTCCGGCCCATCCTCCTGCTCCCTTTCCCAGCGAAGGTCATCGAGAAGACCGTCAACAAACAACTGACCCGCTACCTAAAGGAGAACAGCATCCTGGACACATCCCAATCCAGGTTCCGCAGCAACCACAGCACCGAAACTGCGCTCATCGCTGCCACCGATGACATCAGGACCCTGCTAGACAATGGAGAAACCACGGCCCTCATCCTCCTGGACCTATCAGCTGCCTTCGACACGGTCTGCCACCACACACTACGCACACGCCTCCATGATGCCGATATCCAAGAGAAGGTCCTGGACTGGACCACCTCCTTCCTCTCCGGCAGAACACAGAGCATCCACCATCCCCCTTCCGCTCCGAAGCCACCGCGATCATCTGCGGCATACCCCAGGGCTCAGCCCAATGCTGTTCAACATCTACATGGCACCGGTCACCCACATCGCCTAACTGCACGACCTCAACGTCATCTTCTACGCCGATGACACCCAGCTGATCCTCTCCCTCACAAAGGACCCCCACACTGCCAAAACCAACCTCCATAAACAAATGAAGGCCGTTGTCGAATGGATGAGGAACAGCTGACTGAAACTGAACTCGGACAAGACGGAGGTCCTCCTCCTCGGACCCACCCCTTCGGCCTGGGATGACTGCTGGTGGCCGGCCACACTGGAAACAGCTCCAACACCCACCGACCCCGCACGCAACCTAGGGGTCATCCTTGACTCCACCCTATCCATGACTAAGCAGGTCAACGTCGTATCCTCCTCCAGCTTCAACACCCTCCGCATGCTCCGCAAGATCTACAAGTGGATCCCCACCGAAACTAGAAGAATGGTCACCCAGGCCCTCGTCAGCAGCAGGTTGACTACGGAAACGCCCTCTATGCAGGAGCCTGGGCCAAACTCCTGAAACGACTTCAACGCATCCAGAAAGCCTCTGCGCGCCTGATCCTCAATATCCTTCTCCGCAGCCACATCCTAGGAAAATTTGTCATGGTCCCTAAAAAAGGGATAATGGATCCTGGAAGGCCTGCCAGGACAAGCTTTTAGGCATATCTGGCCCACCGTCAAATATTGGGATAGGGCCTTCACGGCTAACTATCATTATAATCCCATTGACCCAGACATTCTGGGTGGTTGGGCCCAACGGGCCATCTGCTTATAGGGCAATGCTACTTGCGCTATGTCCACAGATCGCCAGTGTTCTATTCTCCTCAGAATAAATCCACAGCTTTGTGAGCTGGCAACCAATGAAGCCAGCCGTTCTGCCAATGGATTGCTGTTTGGTGAACTATTTGTAAAGGAGGTTGTGGGATTCAATAATACATTTACATCACTGGGTAAGGCATAAACTGCTCTGAAAAAGTTCTTCTAGCCCACCCTTTATACTAGGAATGGTCAAGGCAGTGGCTGCTCCGCGAGTCATTTTCAGTATAAAGGGACCACCTTTCGAGGCCAATCTGTTCGGCGATTCTCAGGATCAAGTGACTCCCAGAGGGGTCCCCCCTTCTTCCCTTCTCGTCAAGAAACCCCAGAAGCCGATTCCATTGCAAAGTTTCCAGATGTACTTTAATAATGCCACCTACAAAGGTAAGTCAACCCTATTCTTACCTTCCAGAATGTCCATAATGTTGTCCACATTTGAGGTTAGATAACTTAGGATATGTTGGTCCTTCAGATAGTACAGTGGTTCCTTTTGTAATTCTATGTGACTCTCTCTCGGTCCTCTGTCCCACACCAAGTTTCCACGTTAATTTCTCCTCTCTCATGCAAGACTCCATAGACCAGCAGTTGGTATCTCACCTCCAGAAAAAAGTCATAGCTCCCATCTACCTTCATCCCACAGGATTCCTTAGCAACATCTTTCTAGTGGACAAAATTTTTTATAAATCGCAAGGAATTCAATGCCTGTATCCTTTACAGATTTCAAAATGGAAGAAATGCACTTGTTGCAATACCCTTGTAAGAGAAGGCGACTACATGGTTCACTTGGACTTGAAGGCCGTCTATCTGACAGTTCCAATCTTTCCACCTCTTTATCGCCACCTGCAGCTTCAACATCTTATTCACAAATTCTTGGCAATGTCCTTTGGTCTATCCTCAGTCCCTTGGTGTCTAAACAAGTTACTCAGGTGTGCAGTAGAGTTCTATGTGGCAACTTCGCTCTGCTGAACTCGCACTGGCCACCTTTCCACGGATTCACAGCACCAGAACCAGAGTAAGATCTTTTTCCTACCTCATCAAGAAGACCTGGAACACCCTGCCTTCCATCTCAGGCAATCCCTGCTGCTGATGCAATTCAGGAAGGATCTCAAAACCTGGCTTTTCAACTGAACCTCCATGCCCTGTCGGATCAGCCCCCCCGCAGCGCCTTGAGACCCTCACGGGTGAGTAGCCACGCTATACAAGCCCCTGATTTTTTGCGTCATAGGTATGCAACTAACTGTCTACTTAAAGACTCCCTGTTAATGTCGCAGGACCCTATTTTGCTAAAACACCAGTTCGTTCTCACAATTTCCCTTTTAGAATCACTAGTGTTTGTCATCAGCTAGCACAAATCTGACCTCCTGCTTCTCAACAAATTCTAGTTCTTGAGTTTACAATAGATTCTGTCTCTGACAATTTAGCTCTCCCACTCCAAAGTATCTGGCCTATAAAAAAAGAAGATCTGAAAAACACTTTTGAAACAAATTTTTGAAACAAACTTTTTGTTGGCTGCTGAGACTTGCAAGACATCTGACATCATCCATCCAAGCAATCTTCCCTCTACATTATCAAGCTCGACTGTTATTCAAGATTGCACACTTGTAGAAAAGGCATGCCTGACTCAGATCAAGTTCTGTCACTACGGAATTGGGTCATGAACTACTCTGGTGGCTCAACCACATAAATGTATGGAATGGCAAGGCCATTGTTGGTCTGGTTCTGGACATGGTGACACCATTATTTTAGATGTGGTGTTCACTATGGTGATAATAAAAATGGGCGAAGATGGTCCAGAGTGGAACTTCCCATAAACATCAATTGTCTGGAATTATCAACATTGGTATTTTGCAATTCATTATTTTTCTCCCCAACAAGCTCACTGTTGCATCTCACTGAAAATGACCAGTGTTTCGGTGGTCCGGTATGTCAACCGCTTGGGGGGTGCAAGAATGTGTGTCTTAGTGGAAATCGCTAAAACTTTTTGGCATTATTGCCTTCAGCATCAGATTTCGCTGATATTCATTTATTTTTTATAGATTTTTATTGACCATTTTCACTGTTACGTACAGTTGTAAACCAGAAACAATAAAACAATTGCAATCATGACATCTCAGTGTTCACTTGTCTGAAATATTTGGTGCCAAATCCGAGTTGCACCTCACCTGTAACCAGTGTCATACCAATACAGAACTCAGGGACTCGATTTGATCCGCCAAGTGGGGGCTTATAAAAAAAAGGGGGTCTCAAAATGCAAAATCCCCTTGCATTATTCATAAATTTTCTAATCAGCGCTACCGCACACACAATTTCACTAAATTATGCGAGAAGCTAGATCTTGGTCCTGAAAGCATGCTTTATATATAAGTCTGTACAGTAGTTTTTGAGAAATAAAGGGTCAAAAAATATTTTTATATATGGACGGTTGGAATCGAGGCACTTTCCTGGGGGTCCCTGAGACCCAATTAAAATAAATAGAGGATTTGATTGGCCTAGGGGTCTTTCTTGCCCTTGGACAATCTCGCTGCTGCAGAAGTAAGGCTCCTGTGGGAGTGAGCGTACTGATTGGCTAACTGCAACATGAGAAACATTTTCCCTGCCCTCACATTGTTTTTTTTAAAAAAAGGTGGAAAGGTTTTTTGTTGTTGTCTTTGTTATATATTTCACAAAGGAAGACAGGAGGTGAGGAGATATTGCCTTTTGTCAAGAACAGCAGCTATTAAATCCATTGAGCTGCTGGGAGATTTCAACTCCCCATGGTCTTAAAATAATCGGACTGCTTTCTAAATGACTTTAAGGAACAAACCAAGAAAGCTGTTTGTGCTATACCGACTGTAGACTTTGAATGGAAAGACGGCCTAAAGGTAATGAAAACTCCAGCTGCTTAACCAGCTGTGCATCCTAAACTGGAGAAAAAGTACAAAGCACCTGATAATTCTCCGACCTTCCTCATCAGCCAACCAAAGCCAGACTCTGTTATAACACGGGTGTCCCAATGTCAATCAAGAAATCCATCCTCACCCCTTTTAGCTCCTCCAGATAGGGATGGAAGAGCCCTCAATGATATATGGAAGATGGTTTATTGATAGAATATCGACGGGCAAAATATCTCCTTACAGTAATAGTAATGTAAAAAAAATTGACATCTTATACTTACAATGGTAAGTACAAACTTATCGAGAAAAAATTATCAATGCCATTATTATAGATGTATTAAGAATTGTTTTTGAATATACATAGAACATGATAATAAATATATAATATATTAAATAGTAACATTAATTTAAAATATATATATATTTAATATATATTTTATTAAATATAACAAATTAATGTAATTAAAAAAGTTAAAGACAAATATATAATAACTGATATATATATATTTACATATATCTACTTAAAAAACAATTATCAAACTTATAATTTAAAATTGTTTATCATTTCAATTTTTTTATTATATACAAATATATATATACATATACCAATAACATTAAATCTTTAAAAAACAAACTGTTCTAATTAAATTAAAAAAGTAAACCACTTATAAAGCATAACATTTAGTAACAATTATTGCACTCAATACAAACATAATTATTAAAAATATATTTTTAAATTAACAAACACATAACAATATAAATTATTGCAATTTAAAATACATTATTAAATATACCATTTAATACATATTCTATTATAACTGCAATTTATACAAAACTGTGCAACCTATTATCTATATATATAAAAACAAATGTATGTCCGTCAGTCTGTTTGTACTTTATGCATTACTACACCATTCATCCGATCGCCATGAAACTTTGGGAAGTTGTTGAGTACACTCCTGCAAAGGTTTCTGGCATAAATCTTTTTTAAAGATCGGCCCCCCAAGGCCCTCATAATCTTTCGAATACTGAATTTGCAACCACGACTTTGCAACGGTACAAGACTTTCGGTGAAAAAGATGATGAACAATGTCATCGAAGCTACAATTTTGAATGGGAAATTCAAGGGGGAGGATGTACTGTTGCCACGTATTCCAATGATCCCAACAGATATGCCATTTGAATTCAAACGTTTCCAGTTTCCGGTGCGACTCGCATTTGCAATGACCATCAACAAAGCACAAGGACATTCGCTGCAAGTGTGTGGACTAGATTTGGAGAATCCGTGTCTCACATGGACAACTGTATGTGGCCAGCTCACGCGTCGGAAAACCTTCTGATTTATTCGTGTACGCACCAGATGGAAAACCAAAAAATATTGTGTATCCACAAGCACTTGAATAAATAAATAGAATTAAAACGACACTTTGAAATGTTTTCCATATTAAAATGAATACGTTTCAATAAAAATGACACAATGTAAATTGAATGTTATCAAAACAAGTTAACTTGAATTTCCTTTCTTCTGAGATCGCAGCAACGCGCGACAGGTAAGCTAGTAGTAAATATTTATAAATTGTACTACTCCCACTTTACACATATCAAAAATATTAAACTTACAAATCTCCCTCCAGTAAATGCAACAATAATGAACGTGTTGGATTGCAGATAGGTATCATTTCCTATACCCATTCCAGCCAGTACAACAGTAACCTGTATGTCTATCTGCGGGTTTTCTCAGATTTGGTTACAAATATTTGTCATATTTACTCGTTGTGGCATTTCGAGGTTCTTTACGTTTTTTGTCATTATGTTATGATTCTTTTTGACAGGAGGACTTACTGCAACTCGATGTGGATGACAAATTGGACTTTACTTGCATTATGACTTGTTCTTGATCCTTGAAAAAGGCGCATTATGATGAAACGCGTCTTGGCTGTGCTTCATCTGGACACTACAATATGAATTAAGGCTGTATTTCATCTTGACTATATGGATTGTGAGGTTCCGTGATTTTGAACCAGACTCCATTTTGTTTGAGTTGTTCAAGTCGCCATTTTTGTGTTGCCCTCACGTAGGCCGTGGAGGTAACCCAACGAACAAAGTTGCATGGGCCTCATTGTTCATGTATGCATTAACAGGCCCTTTTCTGACTTGTGAGTGAATTGTAAAGATACTGACCTCTTCACCTGAAACTGACCCTTCGCGAGGCCAATTTCCCTTGGTTTGATTCTTGTCTAAAATTGACAATCAATGTTCAGGATATCGTTAACTTTTAGTTTCCTTGCACATATCTTATCCTAATCAGCATCTGAATTGTTTCTTACCTTACGACTTTTCATTACATGGGTAGTGCTTTCAATTATGGGTTTGTCCGGCTTGTGGAAATTGAATTTGGGACAGTCCTAATAATTAACTTTTGGGTTGGGTTACTGTAAATTGGGTTTTTGTTAATGTGATACTCAGCTAGAAAATGTGTCCTATTGGTCAGAATTTTGCGCATTGGGTGTACATTTGTAATGAGAATATGGTGTATAAAAAGAGATGTCTTGCTCTACGAACATTTAGCAGTTTACTGAGTTGTACATCGTGTTGTATTGCTTGGTTTACTGTTACTAGCTGCAGCTAATAAATTTGATTTTTGACGCCATCCAGAAGTATTCCGTGTCTCTGTATTCCAGGGCAGGAGAATCCGAAGACTTCGGGTGAGTCCCTGGTACCGCTGAGTTCTAAGAAAACCCGGTTCTTCAGTTGGCGCCCAACGGTGGGGCGACTTCAGCGGTACCGGTCCAAGCCTGAGGATCGTGAGGAGCCACGTGAGGAAATTCTGGAGGAAGGCCGCCACTTCATCGACCCCTGCTTGTCGACGTGGACCGAAAGTCTTTTCTGCGAGGCTTCCCGCTTTCCGACGGCCACGAAGGACTGCTGCCCTGACTGTCGCCCTGTCTGGGACCCTTGATTTTTCCTTTGTAAAGCGAGACGATAGACGGTCTTCTGGTGGCGTGACAGATATTTTGGTTAAGTATAAGTGGGTCACTCCTACGATTTTGTTTTGGTTCTTGGTTTTGTTTGATTCGGTTGCTGCAACAATCGAAGCCGAGGGGCTCATATATTTGCGAGTGTATCGATAGCTGATAACCCCTTGAAGTTTGCAGCTAGATTAGTGAGCTATAAGAGGCCTGGTCTTAGCAAAATTAGGAAATGGTTTAGTTGTGGTTGCAACAGGGATTCCGGATTGGAGGATTTATGTCCGATACCTCCGGTTGGAACTCCAACTTATGAGCTCTATTCAAAACACGGAGTGGGTCCTATCACTTATAATGAAGTGTGGGTCCGCTATACAAGGAAAGATGGTGTTTTACGATGGCCCCAACATGGTAGTTTCGAATTAAATATTTTAGATAATCTGGAAGCTGCGCTATTTGAGAAGAAAGCCCGGCCGGCAATGTTTGACTCTTTCCGCCTTTGGCGTAAGGAAGCCAAACACCGAGAAATTAAGCAAGCAAAGAGAGATAGGAAAGATAAGAATATGTCAGTACTACAAGCTGCTAGGCAGTTTAAGGAAGATGGAGAAGAGCGTGCGAGTGAAGTCTCAGATAGACAATGTTGTATGGCCATTGATAAATGTTATCCGGCCTTGCCGCCTTCTCTCCGAAAGTAATTGAAGATCTTGAAAAAGATCCTTTGATCTCTCATTTGCTGAGATTGCCACCCCCTTATGTGCAGGGTGCTACTGCGCCTCCATTACCCCCGGTTGTTCCACCTTTTGTTGTTCAGCCTCCTGCTGTTGTTCAGCCACCCGGTGCTCCACAGATGGTTTTGCCTCCTACTGCGCAACCCACTCTAGGGTCGCAAGCTTTGCTACCAGCTTTGCCTCAAACTCCTTTGCCTTCTACTTCTGTATCTTCGACTCCTACTGCTCTTGTTCCTACACCTCTTTTGCCTCAAAATACTTATTCTCCTGTTCTTATGTCTGCTTCTTCTCCTTCTGCTCGAAAACAAATGACTGAGACTGTTTTTAATCTGTTGTCTCCATTGTTTGGGTCACTGAATATGACCCCTGTTTCGGAACGAAAGCAGAGTCGTAGTCAGCTTCCTAGTTCCGAGGAACGGACAGTGTTGGATTTGTTGGCTCGTAGATGGATTTTAAATGCTTCCAGGTATAATTTGCCAGCGGTTATGGATGTTTTCTTTCAGTGGGAGCCGCCTAAGCAAAGGTATGTTTTTGATGTAATGTGTACTTTTCTTTGTCAGGAATGGGAAGATAATGAGTTGGGTCCGATTCCGCAGGACGTGCTTGATGTTCAGTCAGAATTTGCTAAAGGGACGATAGTGGAATCTGATGTTACAGATGCCGTGGAGACGATACTTGTTTTTAGGTCTAGATTACCGACTCAGACATTGTATGAACCTGATTCCTCTGTTAGGAGGAAAGTGAAGCAGTATCCTATGAGAGAGGTTCCCCCTGTATGGAGAGAGGAAGTTGTTGCTAATGTTAATCAGGGTATTCAGGGTGTACCGGCACATTTTCAGCGAGTGTGGGTACATGTCCCATGGAAAAGAGCTGAGGTCTTGGCTCTTAAGCAGACCTTACCTGACCCCCGTAAAAATCCTGCCGGTTATTACAAGGAGTTGTCTCAGACAGTTGAATCGTGTATTATGAATTTAGCTGACATAGATATGTTAAAGGGTAATGTAGTTCCTCAACCTTTGTGGGCGAAGATTCGTCATGAGAATCATGCGCAAGAATTAGGAGATACATGGGCTAATATTGTTGCTGCAGATGGTCGGCAGGTAGGAGGTGCCAAACCTGAGCCCTTAGTTGCAGAATTACCTGGTAGGATTATTAATTTAATGAAAACCATGATGCCTCCTTTACGAGTGAATTGGGATAAGTTAGCAGCATGCAAACAAAAGAAAGACGAGAGTGTGTCTGATTTCTTCACGAGGTTTGAGGAAACGTTTATTGATCATAGTGGTCAGGACATGAGTACGGAAGGTGGTCAAAGGTTGTTCGTGGACAAATTTGTCTTTAATTTGCTTCCCAAACTTTCTAATAAGTTAAAGAACTCTGAGAGTTCATGGGCTGTTTCTTCGTCGGCCCAGATATTGGCTACTGCACAATATTACGAGAATAGGGATAAAGATGAGAAGGATAAAGCAGAGAAGAAAACTAAAGATCTAAAGACGAAAGTTCTTTTGCAGGAAGCTTATCCGCCTCGTCAGAATCAGCCTCAGTTTCAGCAACCTCCACAGTTTCAGAGATTGTTACAGAAGCCTGAGCCTTATGCTTAGCGATTCTTTCCTGGTCCTAATCAGTGTGCTTATTGCAGAGAGGAAGGTCATTTCAAGAATAGTTGACCGGCTTTGTTACAGCGTGCGAATGGTGTATCTGGTCAGAGAGGTCATGGTGGTTTCCAGCAAGCTCCTAGGGGTAGGGGACGTGGTGTGTTACCCCAGAATGAGCGTTCCTCTTCCCTTCAGAATTCTGTGAATTATTTTGACAGACAGAATGTTCCGAGTGGTCAGTCTGCACAGTACTATGTTGATGATTATTATGTCAAGAGTGAGAGTGCTGGTTATAATGATAGCTAGGACAGCCATGGGCAAAGAGAGGGAGTAGTGTCAGTTCCAGTAGACCAGAGTGGACCTTATGTTGAAGTGATTACATCAGGTGTGGCAGAACCTTTTCTTTTGGATACTGGTGCGACGAAGAGTTCTATTATGCACTCTAAACTTTCTGGCGCACCTTTGTCTGGCTTGACCAATGTTTCCGTAGGATTTTCAGGCGCCCCAGTTCGTAATCCGGTTTCTAGTCCTTTGTCCCTTTCTATTGGTCCTTGTGAATTGGAAGCTCCCCTTATTCTAACGACTGGTTGTGGTGAGAATCTGTTGGGTTTGGACTTGCTGAAAAGACTGCATGCGACATTACACTGCTCTCCTTCGGGAGTACATCTTACCTTGGATAAGAAAGTGATTTCTCCGATGTATTTGTCTAAACATTGCCTTCCACTGGAATTGTGTTCTCTTCCTGATACACTTTGGGCTACAGGTCCCAATGATGTTGGTCTTTTGCAAATTCCACCCTATGTTGTTACCCTTAAGTCAAATGCTAGGCTACCTCGTATTCCCCAATATAAAATATCGAGTGATGGCGAGAGAGCTCTTCTAGCAATTATTTCTGATTTGGTTGAGAAGGGTGTAATTGAAGAAACGAGAGGTAATGTGTGTAACAGTCCTGTACTGCCTGTCCTTAAGCGTACTGATGCTTCTCAGCCACCTGTGTATCGGTTTGTGATCGATCTTCGAGAAGTGAATAAGATTGTGGTGCCACAGGTTCCTGTTGTCCCTGATATCACTGCTTTGTTGACTCTAATTCCTGCTTCGGCAGCCTGGTTTTCTGTTATCGACCTGAAGAATGCTTTCTTTAGCATTCCAATTGCTGAGGAGAGTAGAGATATTTTCTGCTTCTCATTAGGAGGTCGAAGCTTCCGGTTTAAGAGAGCTCCCCAAGGTTATTGTGAAAGTCCCTCCATCTATAGTCAGGCGTTGAAAACTCAGCTTGATGATTTTGTATTGCCTTCTGGTGCTACTCTTATTCAGTACGTTGAGGATCTGCTGATTACTGCTGATGATAAAGAGATTTGTAAAAAG
This sequence comes from Lissotriton helveticus, assembly GCF_964261635.1. Lineage (NCBI taxonomy): Eukaryota > Metazoa > Chordata > Amphibia > Caudata > Salamandridae > Lissotriton > Lissotriton helveticus. The sequence goes on from NC_136065.1 coordinate 1,917,095,625, forward strand.
GCTACTCTTTCTTTGTTACGACATTTGTCTGACCTTCATCATAAAGTGTCACCTTCCAAGTTACAGTATTGCCGACAAGAAGTAACCTACTTAGGTCATCTCTTGTACAGAACGATGCCGCAAGGCTGATCCACTCCCTGCCTAGAAACTCTCACGCCACCCCCCTGCTCCAAAAGTTGCACTGGCTACCGGTCATGTATAGAGTACAATTCAAATGTCTCTGTGTGGCCCACAAGGCTCTCTTTGGTAAAGCACCAGAGTACATAAAACAACGTCTCATGAGATACGTTCCCGGTAGACCTCTGCGGTCAGGGAAGACCTCTAATCTGATTCAACCCAAATTCAAGCTAAAAACCAGAGGAGGCAGAGCCCTGTCTGTTCTTCTCCCACAGTTGTGGAATGCACTTCCGACTACTTTGAAGGAAGAATCTCAGTTACTGCCCTTCAGAAAGAAATTAAAAACCCATCTATTTAAAAGGGCGATGACTCCAGCATAGTCGATGGGTAGCCTGAGGGACTTGGGTTAACAGTGTGTTGTGTTGTTCTGTTTCTAAGCGCTTAGAGACCGGCGGTGATAGGCTCCATACAAATAAGCAATAACATAACATAACATAACATCTTGTCGAAGGAGGGAAGAAGGTTGACCCCAGAACGAATTCAAGCGATTGCGCAAATGAGTGTGCCATCCACACAGAGAGAAGTACGTGCTTTCTTAGGTATCACCTCGTATTGTAGGCAATGGATCCCTAACTTTTCCTTGCTAGCGAAACCTTCGTTGGTGCTGACTCTTAAAGATACTCCGTACCCTCTCCCTTGGTCTGATGATTGTCAGAGAAGTTTTTCTGAATTACGTGATGCATTGTGTTCGGCTCCGGTATTGGGTACTCCGGACGACAGTAAACCTTTCACGTTGTATGTTCACGAGAGAGAAGGTTGTGCATTGTCAGTATTGAGACAAGCAGCGTCCATGTGCGTATTTTTCAGCTACATTAGATCTGGTAGCTAAAGCGTTGCAGAGTTGTTTGAGAGCTACAGCGGCAGCTGCGGTTTCTATCCGACAGTCTGCTGGTTTGGTATTGGATAATACGTTGATTGTGATGGTCCCACATGCAGTGGATACCTTATTGAATAGGACTAAGACTCAGCACCTTACTAGTGCACGTCTGTCAGGATATGAGTTGACTCTTTTGGCTAGCCATGTTCATATCAAGAGATGTAATGTGTTGACTCCAGCTACGTTGTTGCCGATTTCTGTAGGGACAGATGTTCAGGAACAGCATGATTGTGTTCTCCGAACAGAGGAGGAAACGAAGGCTAGAGTTGATTTAAAAGATACTCCTCTCACGAATGTTGATGGTACCTTATGGGTAGATGGTTCGTGTTTCAAGCTTCAGAATGGTGAGACGACTGCGGCATATGCTCTCACAACTTTACATACAGTTGTTGAGACAGCTCGCATAGCACAGAATTCTGCGCAAGCAGCAGAGTTGATTGCATTGACTAGACGTGTGTGTTGTCAGAGGGAAAGCGAGTGAATAGCGACTGATAGCCAGTATGCGTTTGGTGTTGCCCATAGTTTTGGACGTTTGTGGAGAGAAAGAGGATTCCTTACTTCTCATGGTGCGAAAATTCAGCGTGGGCAGTTAGTGAATGAACTTCTGGAATCACTTACTCTCCCAAAGCAGATTGCAATTGTGAAGTGTAGTGCGCATAAGAAAGTTGTGGATGATGTAGGTCGAGGGAATGCGTTTGCGGGTGAAGTTGCGAAGGAAACGGCGAAAGACATGATGAGCCGTATGTATGTCGCAGGCCCTGCTAATTGGGTTATGGCTGGTGGAATGTGTGAAGACACAATAGAAAGTGTGAAGTCAATTCAGGCTGAAACTACGGAAAAGGATGTGAGTACGTGGAGAGAAAGTACGGGTATGTTGGATTCGACGGGTTGTTGGGTTGAGTTGTCGGAACACCAGCGATGGATGTTGCCTGATGCGTATGTGCTCCCAGTGATTACTATAGCTCATGGAATGGCTCACATTAGCTCGAAAGGGATATGCAAGTTGTTGGCCCCAGTATGGCAGAATGCTGGAATTCCGAAATGTGCTGAGAATGTGGTGAAACATTGTATGATTTGCTTGATGTACAATCCTGGAAAGGGAACTCCAACTCCAGCTGGTCATTTTGCTCCTCCAACGTATCCGTTTGAAGTGATACAGCTAGATTACATACACATGGAGAGATGCAATAATTTGAAGTTTGTCCTTGTGGTTGTTTGCGCCTTTTCCAGACGGATAGAGGCTTACCCCCTAAAGGATAATACTGCCTTGTCTACAGCCAAGGTTTTGCTCAAAGAGTATTTCACTAGGTATGGTTTGCCGAGAATTGTATGGAGCGACAATGGGACTGAAATTGTGGGCCAGATCATGAAGAAAGTGTGTGCCTGTTTGGGTATTAATCAGAAATTTCATGCTGCGAATCCCCCCCAGTCTGCTGGACTTGTCGAGTGCTATAATGGCATGTTGAAGCTGAAGCTGGCTAAGATACAAGCGAGCACTGGTCTTACATGGCCCGATGCCTTGCCGTTGGCTCTTTTGTCAACAAGGACGACAGTGCATTCTCGTGTGGGACTTAGCCCATGCGAAATAGTTTTTGGTCATCCAGCGAATGTTTGGGGTGTGCCTCGTCCTAAGAAGTACAGCGAGATTGAGTACCCTATGTTGGTGGATTACTTACATGACTTGACTGCTAAATTACGTGTTCTCCACCAACAGGTCTATGACAGTTTGCCGACAGCTACTGCAGATCCAGGCCATATGATTCAACCTGGAGAATATATCCTAATCAAAAGTTTTCAACGATCCAAGAATTTGGAGCCGAGATGGACTGGACCGCATTTGGTGCTATTGGTCACTAGAACTGCTGTTAGAGTAGCTGGTAAAAAAAATTGGGTGCATGCCACCCATACTAAAAAAGTTCCTTTGCCTTTACCGTATGATAAGTGGGTGAAGGATGGAATAGCTGATTCCGAATGTGAAAGGATTCCTAGATTTGTACATTTTAGTGATGCACATTTGACATGGACTCAGTCAGAACGCGAGGATGATGACGTTCTGCAAGCTGCTGTGCCTTTACATTTGAAACTTGACACCATGAATCCAGAAATACTTTTTAAGGACCAAACTGTGCCTGGCAAAGAGCGCTACAATCTGAGATCGAAAAAGGACACGTAAATGGACAAATAAAGATTGAATTTTTTTATGTAGTGAATTACACCTTGTCAGATCAAGAGACTTTTTTTTTCTTTTTCTTTTTCGAGTCACCATCCGGACTCAGCTGCAGGGTCGCGGTACAGCCTTAAGGGGTGAGCCGCGTATTGACATAAGGTCTGTGGTTCAGGGTCGTTAGTGCGATCTTGGCACACACTTAAGTGAAGAAGGTAATAACCGTGAGCAGCACGTTAGAGGATGGAGTCTTTTGAGTCTAACAAGGGTGTTAAGAGAGTCGATTTTAGAGCGAAAATGTGTACATTGGTTCGTAACAAATGTTTTTTAATACTGTGTTTTCTAATGCTTTTGAATATTACGTTGGTTTGTGTGGGTTGGATTGTCTATGCTTCACAACAGACGCTTGCATCTACCTCCCAACCTACTCTTTCTTTTTCTACTATTTCCCAACATGAGTTTCATACGTTGCCTGAACATGAACAGACACGAAGATCAGAATTTGTGAACAATTCGTTCATACAGATGTTGCATCAGCATCAGCTAGTCGTAAATACCACGAATTGTTGGGTTTGTGGTCTTATGCCACATACGACAGATAAGGGAATGCCATATTTGGTTTTGCCTTTTTCGCCTAATGGGTCAGTATGGGCACTCCAAGCAATGTTTATCTATGAGAATGAAGCATATCCTGTACGTTCCGTCAAAGATAATGCGAGTAATAATGCCTTGATACAGGGAATGGTAGATATGATCAGAGATATTGATCCGTATAATGCTATCCCTAAAGATGAGGTACGAGCATATGTTGCTTGGAACAAGACGAGATATAGTATTACAAAAAACACAGTTGATGGACAGAATGTAGAACAATGTCATGCATTCACCCCAGTACAAGGATCTGGGCCTAAATCCATCGTTTTGTTGCACTCCACACCACCCTGGGTTAGACACTGGCTATATGCAAATCAGCTCTGACCCTGTGCCTCATGGGAACAGTCCAGTCCGAACTACCAAGCCATGTCTTTCCCAGACCGGAATCAAGCATCCAAGGACCGGTTTCTGGCTATCAGCCTTCATTCAGCCTGGATAGCTTGACTCCAGTGGTGTGGAGAGCCTGGGACTCACGTCTGAGCATGCCCAGCCCACTCGGGGTGAAAATTGCAAAAAACACAGTTGATGGACAGAATGTAGAACAATGTCATACATTCACCCCAGTACAAGGATCTGGGCCTAAATCCATCGTTTTTTTGCACTCCACACCACCCTGGGTTAGACACTGGCTATATGCAAATCAGCTCTGACCATGTGCCTCATGGGAACAGTCCAGTCCGAATTACCAAGCCATGTCTTTCCCAGACCGGAATCAAGCATCCAAGGACCGGTTTCTGGCTATCAGCCTTCATTCAGCCTGGATAGCTTGACTCCAGTGGTGTGGAGAACCTGGAACTCACGTCTGAGCATGCCCAGCCCACTCGGGGTGAAAATTGCAAAAAACACAGTTGATGGACAGAATGTAGAACAATGTCATACATTCACCCCAGTACAAGGATCTGGGCCTAAATCCATCGTTTTTTTGCACTCCACACCACCCTGGGTTAGACACTGGCTATATGCAAATCAGCTCTGACCCTGTGCCTCATGGGAACAGTCCAGTCCGAACTACCAAGCCATGTCTTTCCCAGACCGGAATCAAGCATCCAAGGACCGGTTTCTGGCTATCAGCCTTCATTCAGCCTGGATAGCTTGACTCCAGTGGTGTGGAGAGCCTGGGACTCACGTCTGAGCATGCCCAGCCCACTCGGGGTGAAAATTGCAAAAAACACAGTTGATGGACAGAATGTAGAACAATGTCATACATTCACCCCAGTACAAGGATGTGGGCCTAAATCCATCGTTTTTTTGCACTCCACACCACCCTGGGTTAGACACTGGCTATATGCAAATCAGCTCTGACCCTGTGCCTCATGGGAACAGTCCAGTCCGAACTACCAAGCCATGTCTTTCCCAGACCGGAATCAAGCATCCAAGGACCGGTTTCTGGCTATCAGCCTTCATTCAGCCTGGATAGCTTGACTCCAGTGGTGTGGAGAGCCTGGGACTCACGTCTGAGCATGCCCAGAGCACTCGGGGTGAAAATTGCAAAAAACACAGTTGATGGACAGAATGTAGAACAATGTCATACATTCACCCCAGTACAAGGATCTGGGCATAAATCCATCGTTTTTTTGCACTCCACACCACCCTGGGTTAGACACTGGCTATATGCAAATCAGCTCTGACCCTGTGCCTCATGGGAACAGTCCAGTCCGAACTACCAAGCCATGTCTTTCCCAGACCGGAATCAAGCATCCAAGGACCGGTTTCTGGCTAACAGCCTTCATTCAGCCTGGATAGCTTGACTCCAGTGGTGTGGAGAGCCTGGGACTCACGTCTGAGCATGCCCAGCCCACTCGGGGTGAAAATTGCAAAAAACACAGTTGATGGACAGAATGTAGAACAATGTCATACATTCACCCCAGTACAAGGATGTGGGCCTAAATCCATCGTTTTTTTGCACTCCACACCACCCTGGGTTAGACACTGGCTATATGCAAATCAGCTCTGACCCTGTGCCTCATGGGAACAGTCCAGTCCGAACTACCAAGCCATGTCTTTCCCAGACCGGAATCAAGCATCCAAGGACCGGTTTCTGGCTGTCAGCCTTCATTCAGCCTGGATAGCTTGACTCCAGTGGTGTGGAGAGCCTGGGACTCACGTCTGAGCATGCCCAGCCCACTCGGGGTGAAAATTGCAAAAAACACAGTTGATGGACAGAATGTAGAACAATGTCATACATTCACCCCAGTACACTCCACACCACTGGAGTCAAGCTAGCCGGGCTGATGAGAGGTGTTACCTCGAAACCGGGCCGGTCCTCGGATGCTTGATTCCGTTCTGGGAAGGACATGGCTTTTGTAGTTCGGACTGGACTGTTCCCATGGGGCACAGGGTCAGCGCTGATTTGCATATCGCCATTGTCTAACCCAGGGTGGTGTGGAGTGGAAAAACGATGGATTTGGGCCCAGATATTTGGACTGGGGTGAATGTGTGACATTGATCCACATTCTGTCCATCACTGTTGTGTTTGCAATTACCGCTCTAAGTGTACTGGGGATGCTCAGACGTGAGTCCCAGGCACTCCACACCACTGGAGTCAAGCTAGCCGGGCTGATGAGAGGTGTTACCTCGAAACCGGGCCGGTCCTCGGATGCTTGGATCCGTTCTGGGAAGGACATGGCTTTTGTAGTTCGGACTGGACTGTTCCCATGGGGCACAGGGTCAGCGCTGATTTGCATATCACCATTGTCTAACCCAGGGTGGTGTGGAGTGGAAAAACGATGGATTTGGGCCCAGATCTTTGGACTGGGGTGAATGTGTGACATTGATCCACATTCTGTCCATCACTGTTGTGTTTGCAATTACCGCTCTAAGTGTACTGGGGATGCTCAGACGTGAGTCCCAGGCACTCCACACCACTGGAGTCAAGCTAGCCGGGCTGATGAGAGGTGTTACCTCGAAACCGGGCCGGTCCTCGGATAATTGATTCCGTTCTGGGAAGGACATGGCTTTTGTAGTTCGGACTGGACTGTTCCCATGGGGCACAGGGTCAGCGCTGATTTGCATATCGCCATTGTCTAACCCAGGGTGGTGTGGAGTGGAAAAACGATGGATTTGGGCCCAGATCTTTGGACTGGGGTGAATGTGTGACATTGATCCACATTCTGTCCATCACTGTTGTGTTTGCAATTACCGAGATATAGTATTAGTCTGACAGAAAAGGAGAGACAGAAAAGGTCTCCTCCTATTTGGATTGTACCCCACCGAGGTCATTTTTGTCTGCAAGGTAATGGTCAGAATCCGAGAGCTCAGCTTGGTAAGAGTGTGTGCGTTCACACCTATGTCTATACATCCCAGAAATCTCCACCGTTCGTGCCAGCTAAAGGCACGTATTTTGTTTGTTACGACAGAGCATATACATGGTTGCCTTCTGATTTTTCAGGCACATGTTATGTGGCATTTTTGCTTCCCCCTACGTACACAGCTGCTTTCAATTACCATAAGACAAGATATGGTAGAGGTGTTTTCGATGCGAAAGATACTGTCGCACAAGAAGTTGGAGACTTCTTTAAGGGTTTTCTGCCCTTTTGGGGTCCTATGGCTAATAGTAGAAATATTCGTCAGCTCACGAGAGTGGTTGAGGCCACTATAAATGAAACTGCTGGTGCCCTTAGCAATATTACAGCTGAGCTTCAAGCGGATCGCCTTATGACATTACAGAACCGCTTTGTTTTAGATATTATACTTGCAGATAGAGGTGGGGTATGTAAATTGATCGGGTCTAGTTGCTGTGTTTTCATACCAGATAACTCCCCGACAGTGTACCAAGCCATCTTGAAGTTACATAAGTCCGCTGAGTCTATACATGTAGACGAAGGGAACTGGTCATTGATAGAATGGTTTTGGGAACTGCTGTCCAAATAGGGATGGAAGATTCTGATGTTTCTTGGTATGGCTTTAGCAATCCTTTTCTCGTGTTGCTTATGCATCCAGTGTGGTCCCGCCATTTCTAGTCTTTGTGCTACGATCTGTGTGAGAAGACCCGTCCCGAGAGAAGCGAAGGATAATAAGATGATGTTACAGCAGCACCTTGATGACCTGATGAGAATAGATATAGACCTGGATTCAGATTGACGTGAGTTTAGGTCATTGCCTACGTAATGGCAAAAGGAGGGGCTGAAGTTCCGTGATTTCGAACCAGACTCCATTTTGTTTGAGTTGTTCAAGACGCCATTTTTGTGTTGCCCTCACGTAGGCCGTGGAGGTAACCGAACAAACAAAGTTGCATGGGCCTCATTGTTCATGTATGCATTAACAGGCCCTTTTCTGACGTGTGAGTGAATTGCAAAGACGCTGACCTCTTCACCTGAAACTGACCCTTCGCGAGGTCAATTTCCCTTGGTTTGATTCTTGTCTAAAATTGCCAATCAATGTTCAGGATATCGTTAACTTTTAGTTTCCTTGCACATATCTTATCCTAATCAGCATCTGAATTGTTTCTTTCCTTATGACTTTTCATTACATGGGTAGTGCTTTCAATTATGGGTTTGTCCGGCTTGTGGAAATTGAATTTGGGACAGTCCTAATAATTAACTTTTGGGTTGGGTTACTGTAAATTGGGTTTTTGTTAATGTGATACTCAGTTAGAAAATGTGTCCTATTGGTCAGAATTGTGCGCAGTGGGTGTACATTTGTAATGAGAATATGGTGTATAAAAAGAGATGTCTTGCTCTACGAAAATTGAGCAGTTTCCTGAGTTGTACACCGTGTTGTATTGCTTGGTTTACTGTTACTAGCTGCAGCTAATAAATTTGATCTTTGACGCCATCCAGAAGTATTCCGTGTCTCTGTATTCCAAGACAGGAGAATCCGAAGACTTCGGGTGTGTCCCTGGCACCGCTGGGTTCTAGGAAAACTCGGTTCTTCAATTGTACGACAGCAATTTCATTCATGTGTTAAAATAAAATGGAACTCTGTTTGTTATGAAGTCCATAATATCTGGACAAAATGTATACATATTGTGGTGTTTTTTATATAAATTAATTAATGTTAATTAATTATTAATTAATTAAAAAATAAATTATTTCTTGCCCTTTACACCTATAAACCCCACAGTTGGCACTAACATTTTACATAAAAAAATTAATAGCACAATTAGAATAAATATATATCAATTAAATAAATAATAAAAAAGATGTACTAATTTATTATAATTAAATTACGTCCCACCCTATACCCCTATAAACCCACAACCTGCTATGGAACAAAAAAATCACAAAATGTAATTGCATTAGATTGATTAACTATAAAAACAATATTTATACAAAAAATTAACAACATATACTTCTAAAGGATATACTAAATATACATAACAATAATTAAAGATTTATATTTTAAACAACTATATTGTTGCAGACGTTATTGATAACTTGGATATTTTAAAAATCGATTTTACTTACCTTGAAATCGATATTCTTGCTGAAGAGATTACATTAGCAAAAAGAACAATTGATGGACTGAATGCAGAACAATGTCAAACATTCACCCCAGTACAGAGATTTGGGCCTAAATCCATCGTTTTTTTGCTCACCATACCATTCCAGTTTGAACCCAGCCATATGCAAATCAATCTTGACCCTGTGCCCAATGGGAACAGTCCTGCCCGAACTGCCAGACCAGGTACTCCCTGGACTGTAACCAAGCATTCTAGGACCAGTTTTGGGGTTTCAGACATTACCATGTCACAATATTATAAACTCACTATTTCTGTATGACGATATTTTAAACTCAATGTTTTGTCTGAATACCAGGGAAGACGTCCTCTATAATGGTGGCTACTACTGTAATGCTGCAAACTCCTTGACAATTATTGGGCAGTACGACCCCCAAATGTGGTCCGACATACACTCATATATTGAACTCTTACCAGAGGACAAAAGACTAGAGCCAAGAAAGAGCCTGCAAGAGGGAGAAAAATGTCAGCGGAAATAATAAACTGTGCCAAATATGTTTCTTCCACAGGTTTTCGACAACTAGCTCGGGTGGCAGTCCTAACACGGCAGAGATGGCTAAAAGCAGGAGGTCCAAACAAAGATAATAGACATTCTATATGATGGTAAATTGCTCTTTGGTAAGCATGTTAACGATGGTGAACAACCTTTACAACGCAACTTTTACCACGCAGTGCCTTTACGACGCAACTTTTACAACGCAAACCATTACAACGCATTGCGCTGGGGGGCGCTCTAGGATAGGGAATAGGTTTAATGTACTATCCAACACCTTCCCTACTATCCATGGGAACTGGAGTTGGAATAGTAAATTAAACAATTCACTATCCAGCACCCAAAAGCACTATGCGTTGTAAAGGCATGCGTCGTAAAAACCGCGTTGTAAAGGCATGCGATGTAAAAGCATGCGTTGTAATGTCATACATCAGTTAACGATGGGATCCAAGCCACCAAAACAGACAGTCAGATCCCTTGGAAACCTCCAATTCAAGAGGCAGCCCTTTTGAGGAGCCTGAGTGTCCTCCTTCCAAGTAAGTTACCAACAGCACCAACCCTACGAAGGACAATATCATCATACCACTAACCATCAACCAGCTGTCCTACATACAATCACCATCTGCAGCATATAGACATACCACCAAGGGATATACTTCCTATAGAGGCAGGGACAGTACCAAGAAACAGTGACAACCTCCCAGTTGCGGCCACCTCCCCCACCTTCAATACTCAAATTTGATGTAAAATGTCCACGTTTCTTCACCAATGGTCCCAGATCACATCAGATAGGAGGGTCCTTGAAATATTCACCCAGGGACATATCCTTGGGTTTCAACAAACCCCGCCGAAAGTACCACCAAGAGGACCACCACCTACCCATTTAAAAGAGCTCTTATCGCAGGTCATCACAATGATATGGGAGGTTGCAATAGAAATTGTACCGAAGCCTCAGAGGGGAATCAGTTTCTACTCACGACTCTTCCTAATCTGGAAGAAGTCAGGAGATTAGCACCCCATTTTAGATCTTCGTCAGCTCATCAAATTTCTCAAAAAGCAATCATTTTGTATGGTCACTCTTCACTGATGAATTATACCTTAAATGAAGGAAATCATATGAATGCCTTGGATCTCAAAGACGCCTATTTCCATATCCCAATAAATCACAAACACCAGGAATTATTGCGCTTCAAGGTAGCCGACGCTCACTAACAATTCAAAGTCTTACAATTTGGCCAATGATGAGCACCTTGAGTATTCATCTAGGTACTAGCTCCAGTGGCAGCATATCTCAGGCAAACACGAGTCCAAGTATTCCCATACTTGGATGATCGGCTAATAAGGGAAAGCACTTTGCAACAAGCAGCGCGAAATACAGAAACTTGTCTATCTCTTTTCTGCGCTTTGTACTTGTCACTCTACCACCAAAAGCTGCATATAACACCTAAAACCTCCATCACCTTTCTGGGAGTGATGATGGTTACAATACAAGCAAAAGCCTTCGCCTCTCACGACAGACAGGAAAAAATTAACAATCTACCACAATGCCTCATCAAAAAAAGAGTCTGCTTCTGTCTGTCTCTACAAGTCTTTTCTGGGGATGCTCTCTTCATGCATTCTCCTCATACCAAATTGCAGTCTCCATAAGTGACCATTCCAAGAGGAGTTGTACCACTTGTGGTTACAAACCAACAGCTCTTTCAATGATATCATTCAGAGAACACCCAAGATGAGGACAGCTATTCGATAGTAGTATAGGGCCTCACATTTCTGACACATCCCAAAATATGTGATAACCGCGGACGCATCTCTTTCGGGTTGGGGTGCTTCTCTTCAGGACTTGGAGAGACAGAGGAAGATGGACAGCCCATTAAGCAACACTCCATAGCAATATACTGGAGTTAAAAGCCATTTCGCTTGCGCTCAAATCCTTCCTATCCCATATAACAGGATCGTCAGTTCTCGTCCAAACCAACAACACCACGAGTATGCACCACCTCAAGAAGCAGGGCAGAACACACTCACCAGCACTGTCTCTTCAAGCACAAAAAATATGGACCTGGGCCTTTGACACAACATAACTCTCAGGGCAGAGCTTGTACCTGGCATATCCAACATCCTTGGAGACTTGCTAAGCAGAACCAGCCCAGCCTACCATGAATAGGAAGTACACCAATCAATTCTAGATAACCTTTTCCAAACCGATATTGGAACTGTTTGCAACAGCTGAGAACAGTAAATATCAGTGCTTTGATAGTTGGCAACCGCAGAGAGGATTGTGGGGGAATGCAGTTTTGAACAGATGGTCAGGAATGTATGCATATGCTTTTCCCCCGATTCCACTGATCCCAAGTTTTGCCACGTGGGTACTAGAGACGTTATTGACATAGTGAAGTTATCATGAGCCAGGTAGCCGTGATGCAGCTTTTGAGCACAACACTGCATGTCTTTATTTTTGCAAGAATCTGTTTATTCCTTTCACATGAGAACTCTCTGCTGTGCTCGTTCTCTGCTTGTTCCTGGAGTTTAGTTTGAACATAGTGAGCAAGGTCGATAAACACTGACTCTTGTTATTCTGTTCTGGTCAGGCCCTAGCACTTAGACATAACATACCAAAGCAGCTGTTTCTGCTATAGAATCATACTTTGATATTATGAGTATGCATGTTTAACTAACACACACTTTGAGATGGACCTTTCCAGGGAGAAGAGCAACGCACAGCTATGATGTAGAAATATGATCTATGTATGTCCTGAGGTATGGGATCTGCTGATAAAGCCCAGAGATCTTCTATTACATAATAATACTTCTGCTTACCACGGGTAGGGTGGTTAGGTCTTATAGTCCTTTATCAGCTGTCTTTATAAAATGATATCTCCCTTGATTATATGACCTTGCTGCAATGCTTAATGTATCGATGTTATGCATTTTGCTGCTGGTAGTGGCTCGTATACTGCATTTTAGAGCACAATAGTTAAAATAGATATTTTCAACTATTTTTGTGTTTTCTGTCAGATCTTATTGTGGACAAGTACGAGAATGTTAGCGAAAAGGTGTGTCTTGTTACCGTGCTTCCTGAAAGATATGGGAGTGGTGTGTTTGAGTTGTCTAATCATTGGTTTCTCCATTTGTGAGTAGGAGAGCGAGTGCGACACTATAGCTAGTTGGTCCTGGGTACCTGGGGACTAAGGTAGGAAGGTTTAGCCCCTATACACGAGGTCCCATTTTCCTGCGCATACTTCTGTGTATTTGCAGAATCCCTGTAACATGGTGCCACCAACGTTTGGTCTGGTACTTATTTGCGATGCCCCTGAGTAGCGCTTGTGCTTGTCCATAATACCCTCTCACCAATTACCAGAGACATCCGTGGTGCGAGGGATTTACCTCCTATATCAGGGATTCTAGGTTTTATAAGCTTGGATTTTAAAAGGTGTAATTTACAACCCAGTGTTGCGGCATCGTTTTCCTTCTTTTCCTCTCTGATAGATAATGGCTATTGCAGTTGCTGCTCATTATCAGGCTGCTTGACCGCTCATTTGACTCAACATGGAGTCCCGGCTATGGGAGCAGACATTATCTTTGTGGTTGAAGTGAACGCTTCTTTTCACTTCGAGGTGTTATGTTCTTGGATTACGTTCCCTGTGGTGGATGGGAATGATAATTTCTTTCAAGAACATGAATAAGCCGCGGTTCCCTGGGATTATCGACCCTATCAGTCACTTGAAGTTCCGTGGTCGGCTTGGGAGCACACCATCTGGCTTAATGGCAGCCTACCTCACCCTGTTACAAGGGTCCATTTAGGCCCTTTTTCGGTCCATGCACCCACATGGCCCATGTTGGCGGGTTTTACACCACACCCAAATTACCGTGTGCTTACACACGCAGAGCTGCATCAATTGCATGAGACATTAGTTCATATACACAGAAGCGTGATACAAAATGTGTTTCGCATGGTCGAGGCGGCCCTGGCTGGTACCCCTCCTCAGCAACCAGGGCATGGAGGAATGATTATTAGCCCGATAATGATTAATCCAGTGATGGAAAAGCGTCCTCAAAATAAAGAATTGCCTTTCTGGTTAGCTGAGCAATTTGAGCAACGCGAAGCTGTATTAACACAAGATCCTTACAATGAGGTTACCAAAAGGTCTTATTCCCAATTTTGCTGATTACACCACTGGGGGAAGGTGTTTGCGGCGCTGTATTCTCTTTGCTTTAGCAACCCCTCCATGACAGTGCTAACAACAGTTCTTAAGAAAGTTCAAGAGGAGCATGGGGTGGAGGCCGCTCTGGAGTTAGGGATGAGACTGGTGGGGGTATTCCCTATAGTCTCTGATATGATACTTGCTAATATCAAAGGAGAAGCGATTAGCTTGCAGCTGTGTCATCCCCTTGCGGCAGTAGCAGACGTTGATAAACAACGCAAATTGCCTAAGATAATTGCTAAAGGTGTATAAAGTATTAGGGCGTAATAATTTAGGGAATAAACCTTTTACTAAGACACAGAATAAAGCCCCTCCTGAAAAGGAGGGTGTCTATTCTTTCCTAAAAAGAATTGGAACAAGAATAAACAACCACAACAACAGAAGTCAGGTTTGCGTGCTGGTTCACCGACACCTGATGCTTCCGTGCGTAGGTATGGTCTGAGTGATCGCTCAAAGCTTAAGACACCAGAGAGGTTTCAGGTTCCTGATCCGTGTTCTCCTTGTTACTTGCAAGACTCGTCGGATCAACAGTCCGGTGGAAGGAGCGTCAAGATCGTAGAAAAGGCTAGACCACGCAACAACGACGTGATCGGCGAAGCCAGTTTGATGTAAAGGCCAAACTGGAGGGTTAACTGCCATATCGTGCCCCAAAAGAAAAAAGTTGCCACTTTAACAGCAAAGAATGCCTCAGATGGTGAGAACCCTACTCGTGGATTGGAGGTGGGCTGTGGCTCTACTCGAAAGCGCAGCAAAAGTTACCATAGAACGATAGGTTCTCCGTCCTTGTCTGGAGGCGAGACCAACTGACACATTCATTACAGTAGAAACAACTGATACAAGAGGTGCACTTCCCTGATAGACTTTATGAGATAGTCCTCCGAATTGAAGGTGATTTACAACATACAATTAAAGGTATCTTTCTCATCTTATGACATTTTGTTGGGGGAAGCAGATTAGCCTCCTCCATTTGTTTTAGCTTCTTCTCGTGGTCAAGAAATGATACTTCCAAGTTTTTCACGTTACGTACCGGGAGGAGACTAAGCAGGCATCGGTATGGGCTTTATCCCTTGTGCCAGCCATGTATCACAATCAGGTGGGCTGGGATAGAGATTCACCAGCACATGAGATCCCTTTGCAATCTATGCCACAGCATCAGGCGCAATATTCGATCAAACGTGAAGCAAAGGCGTCCGTTAGTGACATTTTGGGCAAGTTGGAATATTAGGGGATAATTGAACCCTGTGTTTCATCCATGAATAATCCCCTTTTTCCGATATCGAAACCGGACAGATCATATCGCATTGTTTTGGATTATAGAAATGTGAACAGTCATGTTCGTACATTTGCCGTACAAAACACCCACAGCTCTGCATTAATAAACAGTATTGTCCGTAAAACGTATAAAACGACTTTGAAGGTATGCAACGTTTACCACGCAATTTTTACAATGCACTACCATTACAACGAAACTTTTACAACGCAAAAACTTTTACAACGCATACCTTTACAACGCATGTTTTTACAACGCAGATACCTTTACAACGCATACCATTACAACGTAAGTATTGGTAAGTATATAATTATTTTAAAAATGTTATATGTTTGGGTTTTTGGGTAAAGGGGTATTTTTAGGGTTCAGGGTCAGTTTTCAGTTTTTGGGTAAAGGGGTATTTTTAGGGTTCAGGGTCAGTTTTCAGTTTTTGGGTAAAGGGGTATTTTTAGGGTTCAGGGTCAGTTTTCAGTTTTTGGGTAAAGGGGTATTTTTAGGGTTCAGGGTCAGTTTTCAGTTTTTGAGTAAAGGGGTATTTTTAGGGTTCAGGGTCAGTTTTCAGTTTTTGGGTAAAGGGGTATTTTTAGGGTTCAGGGTCAGTTTTCCGTTTTTGGGTAAAGGGGTATATTTAGGGTTCAGGGTCAGTTTTGGGTTTTTGGGGTACAGGGGTATTTTTTATAAATAAAATAAAATTACATTTAAATTAAATTAATTAAATAAAATTAAATTATATTACAATATTTTTAATTATTTTAAATAAAAAAAATTATTATATACTTACCAATACTCACGTTGTAATGGTATGCGTTGTAAAGGTATATGCGTTGTAAAATCTTGAGTTGTAAAGGTATGCGTTGTAAAAGTTTTTGCATTGTAAAAGTTTCGTTGTAATGGTATGCGTTGTAAAAGTATGCGTTGTAACGTCATACATCCACTTTGAACATTTCCAATGGGTTTTACAGTCACAATTTGGTTCCTGAGAGCTGTGACTGGACCGCATTTACTGCGGTCGGAAATCAGATAAGTTTTAAAAGATTGTCTACGGGCTATGAGAATAGACCTGGTGCGTTTGCCTCGCGTGTTGTATTTGCTGGGGTTTTTTTAATTTCGGGAGCACATAAATTCCTGATTGTGCTTAGCGTATCAAACCGCTTTACGCATTGATACAACCCTCTTTTTCGTCTTCCAGCTGGTTCCCAGAACATGCAGAAATTCTTCAGTCTTTGCAGTCTGATCTGCTTGAGACCAACTTCTTGTTAACTCATGACAACACAACTAACTTAGTCATACGGATTGTACTGGGTACAGTGGGTTTCACTTAGCTAACGTTCAATGATGGAGATATGGTCACCATTGCCTACAAATCGAATTTGTATACCTCGGCAGAAATGCGTTTTTCTCCCGTTGAGAAAATTCTTATAGCAGTACGGATGGTAAACCTGAAGGAATGCTCTTTGGCCCAGGGTAAATGTATTCTTATGGTTTCGCCTGTGCCTACTCTAGAAGCGGTCACAAAGATGAGCGTACCGAATTCTAAAGCCTTACACCCGCGTTGGATTCAGTGGGCTAGTTCTTTGACATCAGCTGATGTTACTTTTATCTTTGACCCATCCTTGCAGATGCAGGAGTTTTTACAGTACGAACAGGTTCATCCCCCGCTGCAGTTTTTGCTTCCTCTTGGCTAATACAAATGTATAGTTTATACCAACGGATCAGCACAGCCGGCCGTTGGTTCCAAACACTCTTACTCGGCTGCCTGTGCTATTGTGGCGGGACCTATTATTGAGGGAGTGTTTAAGTCTTCCTTAGTCCACAAACAGTCCCTTGATGACTGCACTGCTCAGTTGGCTGAGCTGCGGGTTTTAGTATTGGCTCTCGAATTCTCTGATCCGGATGTACCTACCTACCTTATAGTGTAAGATTCCTTCTATTATGTGCAGTGCTTTAATAACAATCTGTTCTTTTGACTCGAAACGATTATCTAGACTAGGTAGTGCAATAAAGCATAAAATGTTTTGATTTCGAGTGGCAGCTCTTAAGGAAAGTCTGCCGCTCACACCAGGAGCTGCTGCTCCATTAGGGCGTAGGAGTGCCGCCCAACTGCTTTCTCGCAGTGCGAGAAGAAGAAAACAAAATGGTATTTTAAATACCATTTTATTTTCTGTTTCTCGCTCTGCGAGAAAGCAGAAGGCAGAGGTATGTGCCTGGTTGGGAGCAGGAGGGAGGGTATGCCTGGTTGAGGTCGGGCGGGTCGGGGAAGAGTGGCTTGCAGCACTCTGAATGCCCTGACTGTCCCGAACAAAGCAGTCATGCGCACTCTACATTTTCTCTATGTAGGCTAAATGCAGCCTACATAGAGAAAATGGCTTCCTAACAGGAGCCCAGCAGGGCGCTGTCCGGAACTCCCCACCAGTCACAAAACTGCCATTGCAGCGTTGTGATTGGCTTACAGGAGGGGAAGCACTAGGGAGCATGCAAGTTCCTGTTCAGCAGAGGTGGGGCGGACCTGGCCCAGGTGCAGAAGCGGCGCGGACCCGGTCAGGTAAGTTTTAATTTTATATTAACATACCCCCCCACGCGGTAACCCCCGTGCATGCTACGCCCATACTCCCGCCGAGTATTGCAAGCCACGACTGCATCACATAACCAGGGCTCTGCTCTCGAAATAAAGAAACCGACGCAGCCCAATAAGACTTCCCACGGAAGCTGTTCTGCTGTCAATCCAGGGGTTCAGACCAACCAGAAACACTGAAAGGTGATGTAAAACACAAAATACCCCACTATTACATTTCACACACGTACTCGAAATTCAAGGGCAGCCCAGTGGAAAAAGTGAATTTTTGAGTTTAGATTAAAAGAAGTGGAAATAGTCAAAAGAAAACCGGCTAGAAAGTCATGTTACTAATATGATAAAGACTTAACACGTATGCACTTTAGTTAGGATAGAATAAAATGTCCTGTGATATTTTTAGCGCTAATAAATGTTTGTATAGCTCCCAACCTGCTTTTAGTATAGTGTCACAGCGTCTTTTGACAGTCTGGGATATTATTTTCCAAACTGTCATTGGGTTTTTGGGGGTGTGTGGTCATAATGGTGAACATTTAGTCTGCTAGCTTTGCCATTTGCGTCTTTGCGCTTTCTGCTTTTCCTTCCATTCTGGGCAAAAAACTCCAGATAAATTGGAAGGCGGGGGTAATTAAGGAGAAGAAACTCCATACAAACGACTACATGAGTTTGGAGAAGAGCCATTCTGGAAGAGTCTCCAGTTAAAGCAGTGGCATAACGAAACTTGGGGGCGCCCCCCTGCAAACTACATGGAGGGCCCCCCTCATTCTCCGCACCAGTCTAGAGCTCTCAGGCCAGCGACCCGCCATACTGCAGGGGATGCGGGGTGATTGTTACGCCACTGTCATCAATACAGTTGTTATAAGTAACACTAGATGGTGGAGTCAAAGGTTGGGCTTAGTCTGCCTGTAGGCTGTCATAGGTGGTGGTCCATGCATTACAGGGTCACTGCCATCAGTACGCCGGGGACGTTTGCCCAATTTTAGGTGGGTTTCCTGATGCAGACTCCTGTCATGATGTACAACATCGGGCCCACTCATTGTTCAGTTTAGACAAAAGTGCATCCACTGCTCCTTCTCGTTTCCATTTTAAAATATTAGACAAAGTGACAATGCAGTATTTCAAAAGCAGATGTAACTACAAATAGCACATTTTGATCATACATTTTTATTAGTAGACAATAGAAATCTTAAGAAGCATTGCATAGCTTCATACACAGTGACCCCAATTCCATCACAGTCTCTCTCTCTCTCTCTCTCTCTCTCTCTCTCTCAGCGAGTCAGTCTCTCTCAGCCAGTCTCTCTCTCTCTGTCATTCAGTCTCTCTCAGTCAGTCAGTCTGTCAGTCTGTCAGTCAGTCAGTCAGTCTGTCAGTCTCTCTCTCTCTCTCTGTCAGTCTGTCAGTCATTCGGTCTCTCTCTCTCTATCTCACTCTTTCTGTCAGTCTGTCAGTCAGTCAGTCTCTCTCGGTCAGTCAGTCTCTCTCTCTCTATCAGTTCCTCAGCCAGTCAGTCTCTCCGTCAGTCAGTATTCAGACTCTGAGTCAGTCAGTATCTACTCTCTCTCCACTCTATCTCTCTCTCCATTCTCTCTCTCAACTCTGTCCACTCTATCTCCTCTGTCTCTTTCTCCACTGTCTCTCCCTCCACTGTCTCTCCCTCCACTGTCTCTCCCTCCACTGTCTCTCTCTCCACTGTTTCTCACTCCACTGTCTCTCCACTGTCTCACTCTCTCTACTCCCCCTCCACTCTCTCTCCACTGTCTCTCTCTCCACTGTCTCTCCCTCCACTGTCTCTCAACTGCCTCTCACTCGCTCTACTCTCTCTCCACTCTCTATCTCTCTCTACTCTCCCTTCTCTCTCTCTGCTCTCTCTTCTCCCTCTCCACTCTCTCTACTCTCTCTCCACTCTCTCTCTCTACTCTCTCTCTCTCTCCAATCTCTCTCCACTCACTCTCCACTCTCTCCACTGTCTCTCTCTCCACTGTCTCTCCACTCTCTCTCTCTCCACTCTCTCTACTCTCTCTCCACTCTCTCTCTCTCCACTGTATCTCTCTCCACTGTCTATCTCTCCACTGTCTCTCCACTGTCTCTCACTCTCTCTACTCTCCCTCCAATCTCTCTCCACTCGCTCTCTCCCTTCTCTCTCTCTAATTTCCCTTCTCTCTCTCTACTCTCTCTCCACTCTCTCTACTCTCTTTCCACTCTCACTCCACTCTCTCTACTCTCTCTCTCTCTCCACTCTCTCTACTCTCTCTCTACTGTCTCTCACTCTTTCTACTCTCCTTCCACTCTCTCTCCACTCTCTCTCTCTCTTCTCTCTCTCTACTCTCCCTTCTCTCTCTCTACTCTCTCTCCACTCTCTCTCCACTCTCCCTACTCTCTCTCCACTCTCTCTCCACTCTCTCTACTCTCTCTCCACTCTCTCTACTCTCTCTCTCTCCACTCTCTCTCTCTCTTCTCTCTCTCTACTCTCCCTTCTCTCTCTCTACTCTCTCTCCACTCTCTCTCCACTCTCCCTACTCTCTCTCTCCTCTCTCTCCACTCTCTCTCTCCAATCTCTCTCTCCACTCTCTCTCCACTCTCTCTCTCGACTCTCTCTCCCCACTCTCTCTCTCTCCACTCTCTTTCTCTACTCTCTCTCTCTCCACTCTCTCTCTCTCTCTCCACTCTCTCTTTCTCCACCCTCTCCACTCTCTCTCTTCTCTCTCTCCACTCTCTCACCACTCACTCTTTCCTCTCTTTCCACTCTCTCCACTCTATCTCTCTACTCTCTCTCTCTACTCTCTCTCTCCCCCCACTCTCTTTACTCTCTCCCCTCTCTCCATTCTCTCTCTCCACTCTCTCTCTCCACTCTCTCTCTCCACTCTCTCTCTCCACTCTCTCTCTCCACTTTCTCTCTCTCCACTCTCTCTCTCCACTCTCTCTGCACTCTCTCTGCACTCTCTCTCTCCGCCCTCTCTCTCTCTACTCTCTCTCCACTGTACCCCTCTCCACTCTCTCTCTCTCCACTGTCTCTCTCTCCACTGTCTCTCACTCTCTTTACTCTCTCTCCACTCTCTCTCCACTGTCTCCCTCCACTCTCCCTCTCCCTTCTCTCTCTCTATTCTCCCTCCACTCTCTCTACTCTCTCGCCACTCTCTCTACTCTCTCTCCACTCTCCCCACTCTCTCTCTCTCTCTCTCCCCTCTGTCTCTCTCCCCACTCTCTCTCTTTCCACTCTCTCTCTCTCCACACTCTCTCTCTCTCCACTCTCTCTCTATCCGCTCTATCTCTCTCCACTCTCTATCCACTCTCTCTACTGTCTCTCCACTGTCTCTCCACTGTCTCTCACTCTCTCTACTCTCTCCCCACTCTCTCTCTCCACTCTCTCTCTCCTCTCTCTCTCTCTACTCTCTCTCTCCACTCTCTCTCCACAGTCACCACTCTCTATCCACTTCCTCTCCACTGTCTCTGTCTCCACTGTCTCTCCACTGTCTCTCCACTGTCTCTCACTCTCTCTACTCTCCCTCCACTTTCTCTCTTCCTTCTCTCTCTCTACTCTCTCTCCACTCTCTCTACTCTCTCTCCACTCTCTCTACTATCTCTCTACTCTCTCTCTCCCCTCTCCTCTCTCTCTCTCTCCTCTCTCTCCACTCTCTCTCTCTCCAATCTCTCTCTCCACTCTCTCTCCACTCGCTCTCCACTCTCTCTCCACCATCTCTCTCCCTCTCTCTCCACTCTCTCTCCACTCTCTCTCTCTCCACTCTCTCTCTCTCCACTCTCTCTCTCCACTCTCTCTCTCTCCACTCTCTCTCTCTCCACTGTCTCTCTCCACTCTCTATCCACTGTCTCTCTCTCCACTGTCTCTCCACTGTCTCTCACTATCTCTACTCTCCCTCCACTCGCTCTCCACTCCCTCTCTCCATTCTCTCTCTCTCTACTCTCTCTCCACTCTCTCTACTCTCTCTCCACTCTCTCTCCACTCTCCCTACTCTCTCTACACTCTCTCTACTCTCTCTCTCCACTCTCTCTCTCCCCTCTCCCTCTCCTCCCTCTCCACTCTCTCCCTCTCCAATCTCTCTCCACTCTCTCTCCACTCTCTCTCCACTCTCTCACTCCACTCTCTTTCTCCACTCTCTCTCTCCACTCTCTTTCTCTCCACGCTCTCTCCACACTCTCTCCACTTGCTCTCTCTCCACTTTCTCTCTCTCCACTCTCTCTCCACTCTCTCTCTCTCCACTCTCTCTCCACTCTCTCTGCACTCACTCTGCACTCTCTCTCTCCACCCTCTCTCTCTCCACTCTCTCTCCACTGTATCCCTCTCCACTGTCTTTCTCTCCACTGTCTCTCACTCTCTTTACTCTCTCTCCACTCTCTCTCCACTGTCTCCCTCCACTCTCTCTCTCCACTCTCTTTCTCTCCACACTCTCTCCACACTCTCTCCACTTTCTCTCTCTCCACTTTATCTCTCTCCACTCTCTCTCCACTCTCTCTCTCTCCACTCTCTCTCCACTCTCTCTGCACTCACTCTGCACTCTCTCTCTCCACCCTCGCTCTCTCCACTCTCTCTCCACTGTATCCCTCTCCACTGTCTTTCTCTCCACTGTCTCTCACTCTCTTTACTCTCTCTCCACTCTCTCTCCACTGTCTCCCTCCACTCTCCCTCTCCCTTCTCTCTCTCTACTCTCCCTCCACTCTCTCTACTCTCTCTCCACTCTCTCTACTCTCTCTCGACTCTCTCCACTCTCTCTACTCTCTCTATCTCCACTCTCTCTAATCTCTCTCTCCACTCTCTCCACTCTCACTCTCCCCACTCTCTCTCTCTCTCCACTCTCTCTCTCTCTCCTCTCTCTCTCTCTCTGCTCTGTCTCTCTCCCCACCCTCTCTCTTTCCGCTCTCTCTCTCTCTCCACACTCTCTCTCTCCACTCTATCTCCCTCCACTCTCTATCCACTCTCTCTCTACTGTCTCTCCACTGTCTCTCCACTGTCTCTCACTCTCTCTACTCTCTCCCCCCTCTCTCTCTCCACTCTCTCTCTCCACTCTCTCTCTCCACTCTCTCTCTCTCCCCACTCTCTCTCTCCACTCTCTCTCCACTGTCTCTCTCTCCACTGTTTCTCCACTGTCTCTTACTCTCTCTACTCTCCCTCCACTCGCTCTCTCCCTTCTCTCTCTACTCTCTCTCCACTCTCTCTACTCTCTCTCCACTTTCTCTACACTCTCTCTACTCTCTCTCCACTCACTCTACTCTCTCTCTCCACTCACTCTCTCCCCTCTCCCCTCTCTCTCTCTCTCTCTCTCTCTCTCCTCTCTCTCCACTCTCTCTCTCTCCAATCTCTCTCTCTACTCTCTCTCCACTCGCGCTCCACTCTCTCTCCACCATCTCTCTCCCTCTCTCTCCACTCTCTCTCTCTCCACTCTCTCTCTCTCTCTCTCTCTCTCCACTTTCTCTCTCCACTCTCTCTCCACTCTCTCTCTCCACTCTCTCTCTCTCCACTGTCTCTCTCCACTCTCACCACTCTCTCTCCACTCTCTCCACTGTCTCTCTCTCCACTGTCTCTCTCTCCACTGTCTCTCCACTGTCTCTCACTATGTCTACTCTCCCTCCACTCTCTCTCCACTCCCTCTCCACTCCCTCTCTCCATTCTCTCTCGCTACTCTCTCTCCACTCTCTCTACTCTCTCTCCACTCTCTCTCCACTCTCCCTACTCTCTCTACACTCTCTCTCCACTCTCTCTCTCCCCTCTCTCTCTCTCCACTCTCCACTCTCCACTCTCTCTCTCCACTCTCTCTCCACTCTCACCACTCTCTCCCCACTATCTCTCCACTCCCTCTCTCTCCACTGTCTCTCCACTGTCTCTCACTCTCTCTACTCTCTTCCCACTCCCTCTCTCTCCACTCTCTCTCCACTCTCTCTCTCCACTCTCTCTACTGTCTCTCCAATCTCTCACTCTCTCTACTCTCCCTCCACTCTCTCTCCACTCTCTCTCCTCTCTCTATCGATCCACTGACTCTCTCTCCACTGTCTCTCCACTCTCTCTACTCTCTCCTCTCTCTCTCTCTGCACTCTCTCTCTCCCCACTCTCTCTCCACTCTCTCTCTACTGTCTCTTCACTGTCTCTCCACTGTCTATCACTCTCTCTACTCTCTCCCCACTCTCTCTCTCCACTCTCTCTCTCTCTTCACTCTCTCTCTCCACTGTCTCTCTCTCCACTCTCCACTCTCTCTTTCCACTCTCACCACTCTCTCTCCACTCTCTCTCCACTCCCTCTCTCTTCACTGTCTCTCCACTGTCTCTCACTCTCTACTCTCTCCCCACTCCCTCTCTCTCCACTCTCTCTTTCCACTCTCTCTCCACTGTCTCTCCAATCTCTCACTCTCTCTACCCTCCTTCCACTCTCTCTCCACTCTCTCTCCTCTCTCTCTCTCTCCACTGTCTCTCTCTCCACTGTCTCTCCACTCTATCTACTCTCTCCTCTCTCTCTCTCTGCACTCTCTCTCTTATCTCTCCACTCTCTCTCTCTCTCCCCTCTCTCCAATCACTCCACTCTCAATCCACTCTCTATCCACTCTCTCTCTCTCTCTCTCTCTCTCTGCTCTCTCTCCTCTCTCTCCACTGTCTCTCTCTCCACTGTCTCTCACTCATCTCTCTCCGGGGGTGGGGGCACATTTTTTACTTCACCACCATCCCCCTTGCACTCTTCTCCCCTCTGCCTTGCACCCTTCTCGCCCTCCCTCTTGCACCCTTCTTCCCCTCCCCCTTGCACCCTTCTCCCCCTCTGCCTTGCACCCTTTTCTACCTTGCACCATTCTCCCCTCTGCCTTACAACCTTCACCCCTCTGCCTTGCACCCTTCTCCCCTCTGCCTTGCACCCTCCCCCCCTACGCCTTGCACCCTTCTCCCCCTCTGCCTTGCACCCTTCTCCCCTCTGCCTTGCACCCTTCTCCCCTCTGCCTTGCACCCTTTCCCCCTCTGCCTTCCAACCTTCGCCCCTCTGCCT
Organism: Lissotriton helveticus; assembly: GCF_964261635.1. Taxonomy (NCBI): domain Eukaryota; kingdom Metazoa; phylum Chordata; class Amphibia; order Caudata; family Salamandridae; genus Lissotriton; species Lissotriton helveticus. Next base: position 1,917,120,465 of record NC_136065.1, read on the forward strand.
TGCACCCTTCTCCCCTCTGCCTTGCACCCTTCTCTTCTCTACCTTGCACCCTTCTCCCCTCCGCCTTGCACCCTTCTCCCCTCCGCCTTGCACCCATCTCCTCTCCGCCTTGCACCCATCTCCTCTCCGTCTTGCACCCTTCTCCCCTCTGCCTTGCACCCTTCTCCTCTCTACCTTGCACCCTTCTCCTCTCTACCTTGCACCCTTCTCCTCTCTACCTTGCACCCTTCTCCTCTCTACCTTGCACCCTTCTCCTCTCTACCTTGTACCCTTCTCCCCCTACCTTGCACCCTTCTCCCCTCTGCCTTGTACCCTTCTCCCCTCTGCCTTTCCGCCTTGCACTCTTCTCCCCTCCGCAATGCACCATTCCCCTCTCTACCTTGCACTCTTCTCCTCTCTACCGTGCACCCTTCTTCCCTCTGCCTTGCACCCTTCTCCCCTCTGCCTTGCACCCTTCTCCCCTCTGCCTTGCCGACTTCTGCTCTCTGCCTTGCACCCTTCTCCCCTCCGCCTTGCACCCTTTTCCCCTCCGCCTTGCACCCATCTCCTCTCCGCCTTGCACCCATCTCCTCTCCGCCTTGCACCCGTCTCCTCTCTACCTTGCACCCTTCTCTCTACCTTGCACCCTTCTCCTCTCTGCCTTGTACCCTTTTCCCCTCTGCCTTGCACCCTTCTCCCCTCCGCCTTGCACCCATCTCCTCTCCGCCTTGCACCCATCTCCTCTCTGCCTTGCACCCTTCGCCTCTCTACCTTGCATCCTCGGCTAAATATTTTGCAAGCGAGTGTCCTATTTGCACTTATGGCGCAGGCAGGTACTGCAAGGCAGCAGTTGTGAATCAGGGATGCATAGGATGAGTGCAGACGTGTGTTGAAGAGAAAGATGCAGAGCAGCTCCCCGCATGAAACTGGCAGATTGGTGTGCTGTGCATCTTACTCTGTTGTGCAACCAGCAGTTAGGCACCAGTGCACGCAGCTGTGGTGTAGACTGGCGTGCGCACGGTGCGGTGTATTAGTGTATAACATTTCTGTATGTCAATACTTTAAAGGGTAGTCTTCGGCGTTGATGCCCCTCCTGGCGGAGTAGATGTCTGCAGGGTCACCAGTTCTGGCAGGGAGGGGTAGTGCAGGGCTCCATGTAAAGCTTACTGATCGGTCTGGGGTCTTCTATTAACAGGGATTGCCCAACGGAAGGACAAGCAGGGCCCCGAAGAGATGCCCCTGTAGGGTGGGGTGTGAATGGGGGTCGGGGAGGGGAGGACACAGTTAAAGATCACCTGCACAGTGATCTCTCACATACACGGAGGGCTCACAGCAGCAATCACCCGTAGCTTTGTCACACGCACCTGAAACACGTCACATCGCACCGCAAGGCAAGACATGGTCGGTTCTAAAGCGTGATTTTTTTAGTGGAAACCTTCGGACGCAAGTATGTAGGTCAACGAATTTCAGACCCCCAGCAGCACACTGAGACCATGGTAGAGACAATGAACTGCACAGGATCACACAGCGAGCTCGAATGCAAAAGTTCCATCTGTGCCTATCTGAAGTCTCTGTCTGCCCATATGGTCAGGGACTACCGACCATCCCCCTCCCCTGTCTTGTGCACCCCCACACGGATTAGAAATTGGACATGAGAGGAGTTTCTTTGGAAGGCGGGGGGTCTCACGACCCCTCTGCCATATTTATTAAAACATGAAAATAGCTTTTGAAATTAGATTACAATCCATGTAGACAGGTATCAAAGGGCTAACCATAACAAATTTCTAATACAAAATATTTCCTAACCGAAACTAATATTTTGGATTATAATCACACATTATTAATTTTTCTGCATATCCTATGTTTGGGCCTACGGCCACGTCGCTAACCGGTATCAGATCCTTATCAAACAGCCACGCCCTCATGTATGAGTGCGCATGTGCAGAGGGCCCATTTACCGAGAGGGTACTTCCCCCCCTCCCGGTTACCCCTGTACGCTCCATGAACTCCATTAACCAAAGGGGGGCCCTTGCACTCTGCGCCATTTAATGACATCATAGTGCACGTGAGGGGTGGCTAACCAGCCTAAAGAAAGCGTGACTCCCCCATCCCCCGCACCCATCCAACCAAGCGGATGTACCGCCCCCGGAGTTCTAGGAGAGACCACTTGTCCCTCCCCCTGGGTGACCCCATTCAAGAATGGTGCCGCCCCCTAAGAACTTTAAATTTACTGCTCACCGATCATGACCTTACCACCACAGGCCAGCATAGGTGCCAGACTATCTGGCCCCCCCAATCCTCCTACTCTGCAAGGTCATGCCTAGACCTAAAACCCACCTAGCCATGCCAAGATGTTTTCCAAAAATAGTTTGTTGCCCGCCCTAGTCAGGTGAACCCCATCTTGTAAGAAGTACTGTTCCCCCCTGACACACCCATGTGGTATGTTCTGCAATTGAGGTGACCGAAACAATTTCTCTTTCTTGTTGTTGATCCTCTTTACTGAGTGATTCAACGCTTTGATAAAGTCCCCCCCCTCCATCTGAGTCTAGGAATCATCTGGGACCAAACTATGGTGCAGGCCTGGCATGTTTAAGCTAACCAGCTTACCTCCGAGATTATCTCTTCCATCCGGACCATCCTCCCCAATTTTACCAGGTTGTTTCAGCCCAAATGTAAGATAACAACTGTGGGCTGTGGGGTGTGTCTGTCGAGCAACTCCCTAATGAACCCCCGTAAACTGACTGAGGCAGAGACCCCCTACCATGAAAGGAGACCGTGAAACCTCCCTGTTCCGCCCTCTGTCTGTAATTTTTCATAAGAAAAACAGATTTAACACGTTTCACAAAAGAATGCCCAACAACCCATACAACTTGTGTCTCCTCTTTCTGTGCTTGGGTCCGCTGTGATGAAGATACTTGCTCGTGATGTGCCGACGGCAGTTTCCGCCCTGCGTGACAGGTTCGAGAAACTAAAATACAAGCAAACAAACAAGACAGGCATCAGCGTAATTATTCTGCCACCCTCACAAAATGTGCAGCCGATCATAACGCTTGTAACAGTTGGAAGACCATCTCCCAATTCTTTTCACACTGCTATTGTGTAAACCTCTGGCAGTTACTTCAGTGGCAGCCTCTATTCGGAACGAATGTATCCCAAAATCTTTCAGATTTAAATCAGCCTTGTCGATTGTCATAGTCAACACGCATTAATAATGCCCCCCCTACTGGGCCTACTCTCTGGTCGAGGAAGGCCTCTACGTGCATCACTGGGCACCATGGATTAGTCCGTGCCCGATGGAGTACCAGCCCCTCACCAAGAGCTTCCTGATCAGTTTTTGGATTTGCTGATGGTAATTAACAGTGTATCACCTAATATCCTTGTGTGTTCAAGCTGGAGTCCACCTAGCAGGTCCTGCTTATTGCTAGCTACTAGTTCCCCTACCCGGAATGCCCCATAAAAGGCTAGTGTAAATGCGGCTCTGAATAGTAGTACCTCTCCCAGTGAACTGCAGATGCCACACAAGCGATTTAATAATGATGCCAGCCGTTCCAAACCTATCGACTGTCTCGTGTCCGTGGCGGTTGCTTGGAGGCGCCGCCACCCCTTTAGCGCCTTCCTCACGATGAAACTATTTGTGGCATCTTTGGTACCCCTAATCTGTGCAAAGAAAGAAACAGCTGCCACGTGTCGGCTAGCTGTCGCCACGGAGCGCCCTTCCTTATGTAATGCATCTAGGTACTGAGTGAAATTCCTTGCCTGATCCCATCTCTACGCCCAACCCTGTCCCAAAAAGGGGCAGTAAGACAAAAACGCCCCTTCGTAAGCGGTTCTGTCCTGGGCGCTAGGTTAGCTGCCACGAGGTTCTGTAGCTGGGGGCACCAATCTGCAGGGGCGTAGCTAGAGCCTGTGGCGCCCGGGGCCATTCCACAGACTGCCGCCCATGGCATCCGCAGCCCTATGACCGTGCGAGGCCACGTCTCGACTCGAATATCGAATCTCACCCCACTGTCAAACCTCGGGCACAAATAATTCTTACATGTATATCACCCATAGCTGCCAAGATTTCAGATTGTTTATTCGTGACATTTTCGTAATTTCTGTTTAATTATAAGTGACATTTCAATGACAATGAGTGACACTTTCGCACGAGCAAAATCAAGCAATGAAGACGAGGGAAACATATAAATGTAGGAAATTGTACCCACTTGAGCAACGAGAAACTCTAAGAAGATCTTAAAACAGCTGCAATTGACCTATGGCTTTGCTTTTACTCAATATTTGTGACTGCTGTAATTTCAACTATAATGCTCTTTGTTTATCATATATGGCCCAACACCATGGTATAGTATCATTGAGATGCCTTATATCTTCTATTTCATTTGCAAAGCACTCTAACATCTTTCAGTCCCTCTCTCACAAATAGTTAATTTTTTCAATAGTGCTGCTAATAGCAGAGCAGGTTGTCAGAGCACTTTACATCAGACACACGTCATTATACCAACACAATGACAATTTCGTGGGAACTCCAGTCTAGCAAATGCTATTCCTAGCACATATCCCCCTACAATAGCTGAAGTGTTTTCATGAGTAGTTCATCCATCCAGCAATAGTTTGGGATGGAACTAAAGTGCGTTGCAGTGTTCACAAGCATTCTGCCTGATGTACTGCAAGACATCGAGGGTTCTCACCCAGAGCACAGACGCAAAGCCGGGGCCTGTCATGAATGTGTTGACACAGTGAAGTTCAATGTAATAAATCTGGAACCAAAAGATATGCAACTTGTTTAACCTCGTGACCCGTGAAGTGTTGTGATGGCAGCACGGAGATTACAATGTTAGTGTGGTGAGATCAAAAAATATGCAAAGAGCGCTTGAGGCAGACACACATACCGTGTGCTTAAAAACGCACCAGGGACATTGTCAGTAAGAGTTTTGTTTGTACTGTGCCCCCGGGGTCGAGAGATACCACTATGTGGGAATAAATGAAAGAGGTAAGGAGGCAGTGCCAGTGGCGAGTTCTTAATACTAACTACACTGGCAGGCACTGACTCACTGCACAGGCTGCAGCTGCCTAACGGAGCGCTGCCATTCATTGCGTAAATTACACAGAGGCTGATGGCACTTACTGGGGCAGAGGCTGCAGAGTCCGGAGGACTGTAGCGCCAGGCGGTGACGGTGACGCTCCTCTTCAAGAATTCCTTGACACACTATCTTTCTTCAAGGCACAGTGGCTGCAGACTCATTTAGGCCGTGATCCACCGCGTGCCGCGGTAATTAGGGTTTGCCGGCCCGGGCTGCCTCAGTTAATAGACACCCTGCAGGCCAGTGAGTCCCGGGGTGGACCGTCCAGTGACACTCAGACTCTGTCCTGGCGGCCGCTGCAACCCGGGTTACTCACTCTTGACTTCCTCGGGTCCTGCATTGTTGAATTGGAAGGCGAGGGGGTATTAGTCAAATCAGCTGAAAGCGCACTGCAAGCAACAGGCAGGTGCGAGCTGTGCGCAGCAGGCAGTGACGCTGCTAGTGGCATATTTAAATACTTATTTGTGGAGCCCGCCATAGCACTAACCAGCCTCGCTTTTCTTAACAATCTTCCCGGACCCGCTCTGGCATCAGGATGTGCCGTCCCCCCGGCCGGCCTGAAGCACACAACCTGATTGGTCGGCCGTTCCGCTGGGGTTCAAGGTGACACATTGTAGTAGTGTGAACCTTCACCCTGGCAGGAGCCTCAACTGCAAGCCTGTGAGAGCCGTGGGGGATGGTACACCTGTTCGCTGCCATATACTTAACAATCGGCACTTGATTCAGAAAACTCGCACCAAGCTTATGGCTAAAGAGAAATGCTGGGGAACTTGCGCGAAGCCATGCTTCCGAATGCGGTTTCTGCCGCCATTTACAGTCAGTGACAACAAACTACAAAGGCCGCCGCCCTCAAAATAGTGCCGCCTGGGGCGGACCGCCCCCCCCGCACCCCCCTAGCTACGCGGCTGCCAATCTGCCAGAGTGTTGCTGGGAGGTGTGTAGGCATCGCCTCTGCGGATGGTAGATGTTCCCGGATTACCTGCATCTTAAAGCGAGAGAGTGCGTCAGCTGCATTATTTAACACCCCTGGAACATGCTTGGCCCTAAACGGTATGCTGAGTTTCATGCACACCAGCACTATTTCCTTCAGTAGGCGAAGTATCATTTTACACCGTGCCGCCTGCTGGTTGATACATTCAACTACCGTCATGTAATCAGACCAGAAAATTCCAGATTGATTACACAACTGATTAGGCCAAACTGTCAATGCAACCCAGATTGGAAATAGTTCCAGGAAACCTATATTATTTGTCAGGCCACTCTCCTCCCACCAAACCGGCCACTGTTGTGCCACCCACTTGTTTCCCAGTATGGGGCCAAATCCCACACTGCCCGCAGCGTCAGTCCATAAACCTAACTCTGCAGACGTAGTGGAGGGACCGGACCACACCACCCTGCTGTTGAAGCCCTCCAGAAATGCGATCCAAATCCGCATGTCCTGGCAGACCTCGGCCGGCAGTCTCGTGGGATGGTGCTTCTCCCGCAGACCCGTCATGGTATGCGTAATTGAGCGGGGGAATGGGCGTACAATGGGTATCACTCTCAGTGCGAAGTTCAACTGGCCCACAGTCTGCTGTAGCTGATGTAGTGTCACTTTGTCTTTGGCCAAACATTGCTGGGGAGCCGCTCTAAATTTCATGATTTTGTCTTTAGGTAACCTAAAACAACCCTCCACTGAGTCCAATTCAGTGCCTAAGAATTCCAATGTGGTTGCTGGACCCACCGTCTTTCCCGGCGCAAGAGGTACCCAAAAAGCCCGCATGAGCACGCAAAATTCCAGTAATGCCCACGCACACTCCTGCGAGCCCGCCGACCCAAGAAAGAAAAAGTCATCCAGGTAATGCATGACGTGGTGGGGTCCAGTCGTTTGCCTAAAAACTCATTCCAAAAAAGAACTGAATTTCGCAAAGTAGGCGCAGGAAACAGAACAACCCATGGGCATACACTTATCCATATAGAATTTGCCTTGAAATGAGAAACCTAGCAGATGCTGATCCAGGGTATGTACCGGCAGTAGCCAGACAGCAGACTCAATACCTGACTTTGCCAACAAGGCTCCAGGTCCCAAAGTCCTCAACATATCCACTGCCTGATCAAAGGATGTATACTTAACGCTACAAATGTCTTCATTGATGGCGTCATATAGTGATGCGCCCCTAGGTGCTGACAGATTATGGATTAGCCTGAACTCAGCCACCTCCTTCTTTGGCACCACTCCGAGAGGTGGGAAAACAAAATTGTGCACAGGGATGTGATCAAAAGGACCCGCTATCCTGCCTAGGCGCAGCTCCTTTGCAATTTTTGTCGCTGCCACATCTGGGTTGTTCCTAACAGATAGTTGGTTCTTACATTCTGCCATTCCGGTGTATCCCACCGCTGGGACCTGAAAGCCCTGCAAAAAACCTTCTTGTAACATCCTCGCAGAGACATGGTCTGGGTACCTGTTCAGCCAAGGAGTCATAGCCAGAACGTCAATGGGTAAATGCGACACCAGCCGAACTCTCTCCCTTGTCCTGTTTCTTTCTTCCCCTGTTTCCTGAGGCGTTACCCTTATTGCGGCATGTTGTTTCTGGGTGGGAAGGTTGGTTACAAATGGAACATGTGTGTCTGAACTTGCAAGTGCCTTGTGCCCTGGTGCAAGATCACTTGTTAAAATCCCAGCACACCCATTTTTGCCACCCTCTGCTCCCTGCCTTAGGGGCCGTGTGACCGCCCTGTGCCGGCCGAAAGGGCTGTTTGGATTTGGGAGGGTAGCTTCTGTTCCAACTCGGCCCGCACCACCAGGTTGCCCTGCTGTAAACTGGCCATACCATGAAATGGAATCAACCTGATCCCAGGAAAGTGAGGAGTTAAACTCTTTAGCTTTCCTAAAACTCATGTCATAATCCTTCCATCCTTCCCCCTCATATTCATCATGGAAAGTCGTGATCCTACTCTGGTAACACGCCATCTATGCCTGCAAGTTAGGGGAACGCTCGGCTGTAATAGCCATAAACACAGAAAAGGCTCTAATTCAGTTGTTCGATGTCTCCTCCACCCTGAATCTTGCCATTTCTACCCGCCACTCGCTAGGAAACACCCGATCCTTCTGCTTCCTAGCATTCTCCATTTCCCTGTTATCCACAAGCAAAGAAAACATATTGACATATTTGCCCGCCTAAATTAAATCCCTCACTTCTTGTGTCACATGTTGAGCCAAATGTTCTCTCCTGGAGGGTGTTGTACCCTCGCCCAGCACTGGTAAGGCCACCTCCTTACCACTTTCCCGGGCACGCATTGGTTCGACCATCTTGTCTTTTCCGGAGTTCCTGCCTGGACACACTGTTTGTGGAGGAATAGGTGTACTTGGCCCCCCACTACTTGGGGCAGTCATGATCCTTGCTACCATCTTATGCGCCTCCGCCAAAGGATCCTCCCCCACCTCCTTCGCGCTTACTGAAGATGGTAACATCCCCCCTATTCCGAGTCAAGGGAGAACTGCCGCTATCTGTGCCGTCAGCTCCGGAGGGACCTGACCAACCCCTGCAGGTGCTTCTACCGGGATGGGGGCTGCTGTGTTTGGGACAGTACTCCCCGGGATAGGTGCAGGGTTAAATGTGGGTACCACCGGGACTACTGCTGGGACCAGAGTCACTGTGCTTGGTGTTGGCACCAGCGCGGCAGGTGCTGGTGTTGCAGGTATAATTGCCGGGATTTGGGAAGTTCTGGGGATCCCCCAGAAGGACCCTCTCCCCCCTGTTGCTTTGGGACTCGACCATTACCACCCTTAGCCCTGGCCTGCTTGGGTAGTGGATCCAAATCCCCCCGAGGCTGCGGGGGTACTATTGTTCGCTTGGGCCTTCCAGATGGCCCAGCCTGACCATCAAATTTATGCCTGAGCTCCGCCACGCTCTTTCCTATCTGTTCCACTTTTCCCCATCTCCTGTCCATTGCTGCCATACTACGCATCATACCTTGCAGCATATGTTCCATGCGGGAACGCTTTGCGCCTCGTCTACTGCCCATAATGTTTCACCTCGCAACTGGTAATCCACCTACACTTGTGCTAACCCTGCGAGCACGATGTATTCCTGCTACCACCAGGACCTAACACCGGCTTTTACCTGTACAAAGTTGGGGATACACTGACTGGCCGTAAGCACCACGCAACTGGGACCGCACCACACTAGCTAGCCTGGGTGTTGGGCGAGCGCACTCTAGCCCGGTGGCCCACCAGAAGCAGTGAAGTGCAGGCCTGCCTGTGTCCCCTGATTGTGTTGTCCCCTGCTTCACTCCTTGTCGGCACAGCAAGCAATGTCCCCCGCAATGAAGTCCTACGATGAAAACAAGTTTAGCCACACAAAACCAATAACTTATTCAACCATATAACTGTGATTCAAAAGAAAGCGAGTATGCAGTTCAAATGCAAGGCGAATAACCTCTAGACTAGGTATCCAAGCCCTTTACATGAGCATCAGTTAAATCACGCAAGCGTTGAACAAACACAAGAATATTCTGAAATCCTTAACCTTGAATGCCTTTGAAAAACCCTCACTTTTTCCAAAATGTGCTTATAAAAAACATTGCCTGTAAAATTCCTCTGTTTGCCCCACTCATATTTAAAATGTTCCCCAGCAGAGAAATCGTATTTTAAATCAGCCTTGCTGCAACTGTGTAGCCCTCACGCCCCTCTGGCAAGACGTAGTCTTTTTATGAATACTGTGTAATTATTTACACAATTTGCAGCACCTGGTATTTCACATGCGGTCTCACATCCAAACACTAACCGGGCCCCACCCTGCTCCGCTTTCAAAACGGAGCGTTACTGCTGCCAACTGCTCTTTGCGGGAGATAATTGCTCCCCGAGTGCCTCGCTCAGCCCAGGCCCTTCCCGTGTAACCCCCCCGCTGCCTTACCGCGTTCCTCAACCGTTTACCGCGCTCTGGTCCCTGCCGCGGCAAGGCAACATCAGGGGATAATCTGCTCCAGCTGGCTGTTGACACGGAGCTTCCTGGTGGTTCTCTCTGCTCCCCGAGATTCACTGCATGCTCCTGCCCGCTCCTCCGCCTCGCTGCTCCTGTGGTTTTCCGCCACCTGACCTGCACACGAACAACCTCCTAAACGCTGGGGGCTCGTCCGGGATTACGGGTCGCTGTCTGCCCACGTGGGGCTCGCGGGCTGCAAGAAAAAGAACAAGAAAAATGTTGGCAGCCTCGAGAGGCTGGGGGGCAAAGGGCAGGTCTGGGGAGCACGGGAACAAGAGGACGCATCACGCGCTCCCCATGGCCTTTTAACCCCTTCGCGGCAGACCAGTCACAACAGGTCCGCCCCCTGGCTCCCCCCCTTTGACCCGGAAGCAATTCTATTGCTTCCGGGTCAAACGGGGGAGCCGGCACCAATCAGTGGCTGGGCGCGCTCGCCGCGTCATTATGAAGAGGCGGGCGCACACCCCACCATGATTGAGGTCAAGGGTAAGGGGGGTGCGGTGACCTGCCATACCTGCGAGGGGGCCGATGCTGCCCCCCTTTCCTTTTGCAGTTGCGCCATTCAAACAATATCTTTTGTGTTTGATGATCCCACGTTGCTGGGAGTGTAATCCAATAACGCAGGGACCCACCCTGTGTTTTACAACCGCTGGGGAAGATTAGTCCGTGGCATAAATCTCAGTTTTCAACTGCCTCTGTGAAGGAATTGGAAAAATACTTAATGGTTGGAAATACAATCACTGTTTATTTTCTGTTGCCTATTGATCCTTGCTTCAGTTTGCTCTTTGAATCTCCTCTCTTGCTCGTTCATGTCTTTGTAGGATATTTTGAGTACCGTGTTTTTACTCTTAAAGGAACTGTGCTACAATAATCACATTACAAACAGTTATGAAGGAACGTGGAAAGAAAATTCAATTTATTATATTTATATTGGGGCTGGGCGTAATTTGCAAAGTAGCGCTTCGCGAAGCTATGCGAAGTGCACTTCGCACTACGCGAGCTAAGCGTAGCACTACACGTACTACGTAGTAGCATGTTCACACTGTGCAAGATGTAGTTTTCAATGATTGCACAGTGCGGACAAGCATCCGGCACCGTGCAATCATTAAAAAAGGCATCTTGCACAGTGCGAGCTGTAGTTTTCTGCCGCTCAAGGAGATTTTTACTCGAGTGACAGCTTTCTCAACGCGGGCTGGTAGTTTCTCATCGCGAGCGGTCGCGAGCATATGCGACCACTCGCAATGCGAAACCAGACCTCCCCGCATTGAGAATCTCGCAGGGCGGTTTATTTTCCATGCACACGATCGGCAACTTGATGTTGCTGATCGCGAACAAGGAAAAAGTCTCACCAGGATGTCATTTTGCTTCCTCGCGGTTGCCAACTTGACGTTGAGGACCGCGAGCAAGCAAAAGATGACCGCTGCACTATGCTACGCATGTTCTCACTGTGCTACGTGCAGTTCGCATAGTGCGAAGTTGCGCAAACTACGCAAGCGTAGCGTAGTGCTTTGCCAAGCCTAATTTCTATGGAGGATGAAGGAATTTTTTCACTAAGTTATTCGAAGGGTTTATTCTTTCACTTGTGTCTCTATAGTCCACACAACATATTGAGCCTAGCCTCTTTGGATAAATTGCATTGAGTGAACCAAAGTGGAAATCATGCATAGTCAGGGATTGTACTCAAAATCTGGTACGGATTTGTCCATTAATGACAGACACTCTTGACACTTGGATAAATGGAGCTAATACTCCGGAAGCTATGTTTCTAAACAAAAATATTGGAGTGGTCAAAGGCGGTACATGAAAATAGATTCACATGACATTGGGGTTCATGAAAACAGAAAATAAATTTCAGGAAATAGTGTCATCATATTGATCTACAGCACTGCACAGTTAATGGATGTATTTATTGTATAGTGAAAACCATTACAAGTATATCAGTGTGTTCAAAAGTTAATATGGGCAAATGGTAACAGCATACGCAAAGATTGTCCTGTATAGCTCCTAAAAATCGGCAATTTCTTAAATGATAGATAATTCAATCGAATTGCTTTATTAACCTTCCTGCTTCCTCAAATTTGCTAGAAAATGCACCATTTCTCCACTCTGTTTTTCAAAATTTTCTCAGGGGGAGAAGCCCCCCGAAACCCCCGTAGGTTGTTCGGGCTCGCCTGCTTGCCGTGGTGTAGAACAGCAATAATTTTATGCCTCACCACTTTCCAATGTCACCAGCCACCACTAGCTCACACATGACATTCATACTCTCTGCCATCAGTGTGGGGGAGCACATGCTGTTGGTAATTCTTTGGCTGATGAGGCGGTCAAATCTGCAGTTGCCACGTGTTCAGTAGCAGCAGTTACAAGGTCCATGACTAAAATTGATAATGAAATTCTGGCAGTTATTGCTGCTACAAGGGATAGTAAGCATTCCCACAGGGTTTCTTAACATTTATCACCGGAACAAGTTCCCTTTGCATCCATTCCATCTGTTGGAGATCGGCTGATTCCCAACGAGTAGCTGAGTCTTCCTTTGATCATTGCCGCGCACTAAGGCATGGCATCTGCACATGCTGGAGTTTCAGCGGCGGTGTCTCTTTCCTAGCAGCGTTATTGGTGGCGTGATCACTATTGACATAGACACGTAATTATGTACTTTCTTGTGACATTTGTCAACAGATTATACCCTCTACAATTTCACGATCACCTCACATGCAGCTATACATCTCAAATCAACAGATTGTATGTATTTATCTTGATCACTGCGGTCCTTTGACGACAAGACACTGCCTATAAACATATACCGGTTGTGGATTTGTGCACTAGATTCCTTTGGGTTTGGCTGCAACATAGTGCTGATGCTCAAAATGTCATTAGAGATTTGCATGTCTTTATCTAAACATTTGCGTGTGATTCCTTCCATTCTGACTAAGGTCCTGCACTCACCTCGAAGGCTTACAATGGAAATTATGAGGTCGCTGGGGTTGCTTTTGCAATTTTCATCTCCATACAGGCCTAAGGGCAATTCTATAGTGGAGTGAATGAACTGTGACTTGAAGAAATCTTTGATAGCTTGGGTCTTTGGTACTGGCAGGGGTTGGCTGACTCATTTATATGAGGCACAACGTGCACTTAATAATTTCCTGAGAAGTTCTCTGGGTGGGCGGAACTCATACAAAATCTCTTTGCCATCAAAATATTTGTCCCAGACCTTGATGGTCTAGACATTGTGCCAGCTGCCATAACATTTGATGAAGATAACCATTGTGCTATGTTACAGGATCTACAAAAGACTCGAGACACTCTTACGAAAGCTGAGTTGCACTCATATGTCGACACAGCAATGCTGATCTCAGTCACAGAGTGGCTTCCTAAATTCGGAGATCTGATCCGGGAGAAGATAGAGAACAAAAAAGAATTTGGTCCCTCTAATCGTGTGCTAGTCTCTGTTCTTGGATTACAGGGCACCCAAACTGTGATTTTTTTCCTCCACTACCTGGAGGCAAGGACAATCGCTACATTTCCATTGAACATGTCAAATTACACCATTTGGCCGATACTGAATAGTACGCCTACACCCGTCCTGCGGAGAGATGTTCCACTTCCTGTGAGATCATTGACATCGACTAACATACACCAAGAGGGCGAAGTGGAGACCTCAATTGATGTGCTGCCTGTTTTGTCTTCAGCTTCTATGACTACACAGCAAAATCAGGTCTTGCTGCCTATGGAGCTTATTTTGGACATTCCTACATGTGCACTCCAGTCCTCTTTTCATGCTGACCGGACACCCTTGTATCGACTAGGAACTGTTGGTTATTACATCGATAGAGGCAACTTTTCTTTGCCTTCATCGTTCTCTTCATCAAATTCTACTGTGGAGTAACCCCTCCCTCCAGTAAATTTTCTATTTTTATTCCTGGTTTCTCAGAACTTATCTGGTTCCTCCTTGGACTTGCATTCAGATGGTGCATACAATGGTATTTCTCTTCATGTGGATTACATTTGTGACTGTCTTTTTCCTTTTGATTAATGATCATTACTTACCTGAACGCTCTGATGTACATTTGGTTGATGGTGTTTTGGCCCGACACGTCTTCTCATGTAACGGAAAGGGATCAATCCCACGTTAACATTTCTGCTGTGCCAGTAGTAGACGGCATAGTTTGGGATAAAGTTCAATACGAAATATACGGCCTTACAGAGACAATTAGAATGCCATACGTCTTTCATGTCTCATTAGGTGACATCATCACACCTGGACTGCATTCAGATGATTGGGATGTCGATGCCGTACATTTGTTATTTTCAGATTTAAAATATTACACTGCTTTTGAAACTGAGGATTTGTATTTAAATTCTGCCAATTCTGCTGATTTATTCTGTTTTCAACATTATGGTCATCATTTTTAACACAAGTCAAACACAGTCCATAATCAGGTTAATTATACGTAATGGGAACATTGTCCAGCCCAGTTACAAGGTAGTTCACAAACACAGAAAAATAAGTTTGTATACTTTTCTAGCCATAGTCGAACAGACCCGATAACCTATTATTATAAATTGAATGCACAAACACACACAAAATTCATGCTGACCCATACTAAATTAGTATATTATTCGACTTTCATAACCGATTTATCAGTGAAAGGTTATGACTATTGGAAAGACATGATTAATTTGAAATCAATATGGGGTACCAAAATTTGCCAGGTACAGGAAACTGAATCATTGCATCGTGCGTGTTTGATACCGTCACAGCTGTTATTCCTGAATCAGATTGTACAGCAAACTACATGTTTTGGTTTGGCTACCGCAATTTGTTTTACTTCTCCTTCATTAGCGGCTTATGACAACTAGTTGCAGTATTTAAATTAGTCTCTTGAGGACTTACAAGGTATTGGACACAATGGTACCCTCAATTTGACCACTATTGCACCCTTCGGATGGTTAATTTGGTCGCTCAACACTAATGCGTGCCAATTGCGTTTTTCAAATTGAACGGGGGAGGGGGTTTAAGCTCAGTAGACCTGACCCTCACTTTCCTCAGTCGCATACAGTTACTACATATTCTGTATGTAAATTGTGTCAACAGTGGTTAGGAAAGTCATCATTATCATATGTGAAACCACATCTCTCACGTTTAAATGAAGGCATTGATCTGGCAGATTTCCTTTTAGGTCCACAGTCTCCTCGTCTGAGACAGTTTTGCATATGCAGCATATAATGAAATGTGGAAGCTGTCCCAAGTGGAGGCTGCTTTCCAATTGCGTCAGCTAGATCAGGATAACCTTTGTAAAGTTTTGGATGTTGTAGCCCACAGAATTAATACTCGGTCTTCTCGTATTTACACTCGGGACAATATTATTTCATCTGTTATTGAAATTGTGCAAATTTGTGCGGCGAGGAGTAGAATGTATAGTTTCTCCCAACCGGATTTTGTAGACGCCAGGAGTCTATCAAGTGAAATCTACTACATAGTTTAGTGAAGGCTTTATGTGCCTTGTTACTACGAAAGGGGCACCTAGAGTCTCTATCAGGAGTGGGGTCAGACGGTAAGTTAAAGTCACCCGCCAGGATGTGGACTGCCGTGTCGGGGATATTGTCAAGCTGTTTCGTGAGATCTGCCCAGAATGCCAATTCACATGTGTTGGGGGCATAGACATTTGTGATGTAAAATTCAGTGTCATCCTTAAGTAGTTTAGCTGTGACCCACCTCCCTTTGGAGTCAGATACAGAGGAAAGTAGTTCTACATTGGCCTTCCTGGAAATCAAGGTCACCACACCATTCTTTTTCGCGATTGCTTCCGATCCTACAACCTCCGTGTAGAATTTATTCCTGAGCATGTGGAATTGTTTGGCTTCTAACTTGGATTCCTGTAACAGGGCAATATCCCCCTTTTGCCTACGTAAGTAGTCTGGAATTTTCTGACGCTTGACATGCTGGTTGAGGCCTTTCACATTAAGCGAGAGGATTTTCAGGTTGCCTACCTTTGTTACCCCCATGGGTGTATCAATTGTGAGTGGCGTCATTTGTGTACAGAAGGATATCCGAATTCAGACAAGGGGCATATGCAGCTGACACTGGGGGGTCTATGTATAACCATCTTAAAAGCATGCTGGGCAACATTTCTATTAGCCTTAATTAGACATCTCCACAGTGAGATCAATAGTGAGTACATAGTAAATGGTTGTAACATTGAAACATAGTTGATTCGTGCGTTTTGGTAATGACAAGTAGCCTCTAGCCGATTCAGGCACCCAGTTGTAGAGAAGAGCGTGAAGAAAAATGAAACAGAAGTAATAACAGAAATCAAACACAAGAAAAAGAATAGATCCTTAACCCCCCCTAGGCCCATCCCTCCCACTCCCCCCTTCCCTCTCCCTCAACCCTCCCCTCCCTCCCCGGTTGGGAGGGACTATACATTCTACTCCTCGCCGCACGACTCATTCTCCCGAATCGATTACTTATTTATTACCAAGAACGCCATAGCTAGAATTGAGGAAACAAGCATAGAACCAAGGGTTATTTCAGATCACTCTTGCATATCACTCACTGTCTCCAACATAAAACCAACACTCCGCCAATCACTATGGCGCCTTAACGAGGAAATCCTTGAAAAAGAACAACACAGGAACACTATTGAAACTGCCATAAAAGACTACCTGGAGGACAACAAATGGGGTGATACCACTGATTCGACACACTGGGAGGCTCTGAAAAGCACTATATGGGGGGTTATCATTCAACTTAAATCCGCCATGAACAAGAATTGCAACGCGGCCTTAGAGAAGCTAGAGGGTGAAATCTCTACCTTGGAAGCTAGATACTTAAGTGATAGGACAGAAGAGACTTTGAATAAACTAAATAATCAAAAGTATGCTTACAATAAAATAGTAAGTGAAAGAGCAGGAGTGTGGCTAGACAACAGGAAGCGCTTTAAAATATGCGAGTCGAATGAGGCTGGAAAGAGCCTAGCGGCCTATCTCAAATTCAAAATTCAGAAAAACACGATCAGTTCTATCACAGATCAAACTGGTGTGACATGGTCTGACCCCCTCAAAACTGTGGAGATATTTAAAGAATTCTATGAACGTCTTTATGCCAAAAATCTGAGCGTGAAAGAAGACAAAGTTAAAGATTATTTAGAAAACTGCGCCTTACCATCCCTCCCCACAGAAGACCAAGAGGGCCTCAATAACCCTATATCACAATCTGAGATTGAAGAAGCCATAAAATCCCTTAAGTGCGGGAAGGCTCCTGGGCCTGATGGGTTTACGGCCAGATTTTACAAGTGCTTTTCTTCCACGCTAACCTCCCCACTCCTTTACCTATTTTGTGAAATCAATGAGACGGGTGAGGTTAAGGGCACATTAGCGGAGGCTGTAATTGCTGTGCTATCCAAAGAAGGCAAAGATCCAATGCTCCCTAAGAACTATAGGCCTATCTCGCTTATCAACTTAGATTGTAAGCTTTTAGCTTCGGTACTAGCCAACCGCATGCAGAAGGTCTTACCGAAACTGATTCACCCCTCCCAAGCTGGGTTCCTGAAGTATAGGCTGTCTAGCGACAACACCAGAACCCTAGCCCACATTCTTGAGAAGGCTAGACTCCTGTCCACCCCTACTGCAGCGATCACACTCGATGCAGAAAAAGCTTTCGATAAAGTGGACTGGTCATATTTAGAGGCTGTATTACATAAATTCAATCTAGGGCCATCCTTCATTAAACTGGTCATGTCCCTTTACTCATGCCCCTCAGCCAGGGTTATAGCGGGAGGGTCCTTCTCGCCATCATTCAGACTACAACTGAGAACCAGGCAGGGGTGCCCCCTCTCCCCTTCACTATTCCTTCTAGCCATAGAACCCTTTCTATTCGGCATTCGGCATTCGGCATTCGGCACTCTGTATTTGTATTCTATATCTGCATTCTTCCTATATTCTATTTATTTATTTACTTTCTACTATAATCATGGCTGTACACCGTTTATGATTTGACACATGTGTTCACCTCTGTAATTTTATACTTTCTCCATTATTAGTTATTGAATCTATTGTCAGCCACTGCACTATATATCTTATGTATCCTTATTATTATTATTATTATTTATTGTTAGTTTCATTTCCTTTTGTTCCCTCAATAAAAATGATTTGAAATAAAAAAAAAAGAAAATTGTGCAAATTTGATGTGTCTGTTTTGTATCATGGTCAAAACCAGTTGTGTTCTGTGATGCAATTTGGCTGGAGTTTGCAAACATTGAAAAATGGGAAAGTGCCTTGGGATTATTTGAACACAACTGCTCTGTTTTTACCGTTTAATCTGACGATGAACAAAAACTTATGTCAATGAAATTTTCTACTTAAACCTTGTTACATATTGAGAAGTTAGAACAACTACCGTTTTCAATAGCATAGATTGATTTCTCAGTATGGATGATACATGGGGTTATTTCTTTACCTATTTCCTTCTTTCAATTTAGTGCATGTATGAAACATTTTCCTGTCTGGAGATTTGAACCCCTTGGTTATATGTTTCTGCATGAAATGTAGTCTTTATCATTTACATTTCATTGTTTGCGTGACGATAAAGAGGTTTTCCTAACAGGGGAGAACTGTGATTCTACAGGTGAGACACGCTTTAGTTTGTATAAAAGTTCAGCTGCACAACGCATTTAATGTATCAGCGCCTATTTAGCCTGTTTTCTAAAAGGAACAAAATTTCCTTCAATAACTCCCACACTAACATTGCTTTCTAACGGTAGTAAATAACCACAATTGCTGCGGGTTTTGAGCAGGGATTCCGTATATAGTTACAGTTTCCGAAAGAGTTAAAAACACTAAAGACTCATCTGTTCCCTAAATATTAAGAATCAACTACGCTCAACCCTCCCATCAGCCCAACCAGTTTATTCGCTACTAGCACCTTGATATCCCTCTGGGACGATTGCAGCACTCTACAAATACATAAAATAAATAAAATAAAGTTACTTATTGTAGGAGTGTTCTTTTTCCTTCCCCGCATGGGAGTGTAGATAGCTCGCTGTGGCCCTCCATTCACACTTGGAAAACAGACTTCAATAAACTAAGCAGACTCAAAGCGCTATTGTTTCAATAAGAAGTTGCTCTCACTTCTGCTCGAGAGACCTTCGAATTGCAGGTGGCTAGAACGTCTATTGAAATTCCGTTATTGCTGACTACGAATCTCCAACTTCATTTTGGGGAATTGATTAATCATATTTTTTATGTGTTTGATACTGAAATCCTTACACATTTTTTAAGCTTGTGGGCTCCGGTCTTGTTTCATCTTTTCAGACGATTTTTGGAGTGATACCGGCCTTTATACATTCTGGGGCCGATTCACAGAACTAATCTGAGATAAAATCCTAAACTTGCTACTTTTGGTATTCACAGAAGGCGTTTAGTAGTAGTAAAGTTAGGACTCCTAACTTTACTACTACTAAACTGAGATAAAATCCTAACTTCACAACTTTCGGTATTCACAAAAGGCATGTAGTAGTAGTAGTAGTAAAGTTAGGAGTCCTAACTTCACTACTACCAAATGCCTTCTCTGAATACCAAAAGTAACAAGGTGTTCTTCAAGCATGTGAATCTATGAAATATCTAATACTGGAGAAGAAAATAAGGGTCTGATTAGGATGCACCCTATCGGACACGAGACCCGACAGAGGCATTACAATGCAACCGCGACCACGGCGGTCGCAATGCCTAGCTTTTGCATTAAGGCGGGTGGTGCTGGATGCAGCACCCGCCACAATGCAAAATGGGGACACCTGACATTTCCCTGCACTCTGTGGCAGGCACCATGTAGTGCCTGCTACATGGTGCAGGGATTTGTAGGGGGCACAATAGGTGCACCCCAAAAACCCACAGCTTAGGGCCAGGGGGTAAGTGGGGCCCCGCTACAGACCCCCAAAGTCCCTTTCCGCCTGCCTTTTCATGGCAGGATAACCACCATGAAAATGCGGGTGGAAAGGGACATCATAATCCTTACGGCGAAGCTTGGTAGGCACTGCCACTGTTGTAGGGATATGATTCCCCTCCAAACTACCAGCAGGCTCAAGGAGCCCGTTGGATGCATGGTGGTCCGTCTTCGCAACAGTCAATAAACTTCTCATATTGTAATATGGTGGGTGGGAAACTTGCTTATGATGAAAGTGAGACCATCACTGACAGGCTGTCAGTGGCGGCCTCACTGCAATCTTAATCAGCCCCTAAGTCCCGACCACATTTATTTTACAACTAGCGGAGGTGGCCCTAAGAAATAACTATTTTAAATTTGAAGATCAGTTCTTTGTACAGGTGAAAGGCAGCGTTATGGGATGTCCTTATGCTCCAGAAATGGCCGCACTCTATATGGCCCAATATGAGGAAAGATTTGTCCTAAACAACAATCCTTTTAAAGACAAAATATTACAGTGGATGTGATACATAGATGATATCTGGCTCCTGTGGCAGGGGAGCCAGGTCGAACTAGAGGTATTCCACAAATGGCTTAATGACAGACACGAAGACATAAAGTTCTCCATACAATCAAGTAAAACACAGATTACCTTTTTAGATGTAGAGGTTATCCCAGTAGTAAATCAACTGACAACATCTCTCTACAGATAAAAGCACCATCCTCCACCATAGCAGCCCTCATCCCAGAAGTCTCAAAGAAAATCTACTATATGGGCAGCTATTAAGAATTAGGAGAAACTGTACCCATCTAGCTGATTTTTTAAAAAATGCTGATATTTTCTGCAGCAATATGGCCAAAAGAGGCTATCCAAAAAACTATTGAAACATTAAAGAAAAAGAGCCCTGTTTACTTCGCAAGAGAATCTCCTTCAAACAAAAGAGAAAAAAGATCTTGACAGATTGGTATGTGTGTCAACATTTGGCACAGACACGAAAAAAATCAGACAAATAATATTGAGAAATTGGAATCTCCTTGAAAACCTTGAATGTCTTTTCCCCAAACCTTTGTTTGCTATGAAAAAGAACCAGAGTATAGGGCAACAAATAATACGTGCAGATATCTCACTACCCAAACGGAAACATGACTTACTAACACAATGGAACCTAAAACCTATTGAGGGCCATCGCAAATGTGGCAATTGCGTGGCCTCAATACTACAATTGAAGGTACAGAATTCTGTCAAAATAGCATTAAATGGAAACATACTGCATTCACCAATTGTAAAACCAAAAATGCAGTTTATGCCATAATATGCCCCTATCAAAAAATCTACATAGGGAAGACAAATCAGCAGGTAAACATCAGAATTACCCAACATAGATCAAGAATAAAAAAGAAGGTAGCTACTGCCCCTATTGTAGAGCACTTAATGGAAAAATAACATGGAGAAAACAAGTTTAAATGGACAGTCCTAGCAACAATTGATTTATCAAAACGTCCAAAAGACAATGACAGTGCACGACTACAAAAAGAGGCATATCTAACACTCAAATATAACAGTACATGACATGCTTAAAAACCATGACAGAGCTTTCAAAACACTAAACTCCTTTGGAACCACGTGACCCACAATGCAACAAAATTGGGAAACAGAAAACAAACTCTCTGATTGTCTGAGGGACACGAAATTCTCTTACCCAGAATTCCTGCAAAAAGTATACCAAAAGCCCTGAGACAAAACACTAGCCGTTTAGAAAGGTATCAGTAAAGCTGACATAACCTAATAGCTTAATGAGGAAAGCGCCATTCTAACTTTGATAATAGAAAACATTGAAAAGATCGAAGCGAGTATTCACAACTGCTTCCATTTATTGTTTTCAGTATATGCGAGTGAAAGCACCGTGCACGAGAGAAAACAGAGGCGAAATAGCAAACACGCTTGGAGAATAGTGGTATGCTTTCCTCATAACGAATAACATATAAACAATGTTGCAAAATAATACGAGCGCTAAATAGACTGTCCTTTCTCAGAAACCGGCCACACTTATGGAAAAGAAATAAATACGAGCAGCATGGCTTGAAGACGCAGGTAAATATATAAGCGTTAATTCAAGTAAAAACTAAACATGATACGAAGACCCTTTTTAAATGCAAGGCATTAAAATAAATCTTAAGCTCTCCAGGATGCCCTAAACCATCGCGCTAAGTAGCGATAAGAAGAGGAAGACAAACAAAGGTAGGAACTACAAAATGTATAAAAGCAACTAGAAATATAGTAAAGCAATTCACAATTCTAATAGGCCTATTCTGTTTTTAATAGAAATAAATACTGCCCAAACAAGAATACACCAACAGCGCGGAAATTAAACATAAGAAGAGAAGACGACCATTGCTTCTCAGGTATTAATACAATTAGAAGGAGATTAAAAAAGGAAAGGAACATGTAAAATAGGTTTTTAATCATTGTATTGCACATCCATCACAGAAACAATTTAAGCTGCCAAAATTCAAAAGCCCGGAAGTTTCCTGGAATTCAATGCCCAGGCATTGAAACGCGTCAGCACACCATTAGAGCACAGAGGAATAAATAATTGAATTCCAGCCTATGAAATAAAGAGATAAGCTCCCTTCCAGAATAAATCTAATTTCAAGAAAGAAAAAAAGAAAAATGTATTTCCCTGTGCTTTTACAGATACCTAATATAGACATTTAAAAAAGTATAGGATCTTGAATGTAGCAAGTTAAGCAACATTGATAAGTATAGAGGTATTGGATGTATTCACTTTTTTGTATCTGTCTCTTGTAAAGAAATGTCTAATGTGTTGTTGTTAGACCTCGCATATTTGGCGTGGTTGCCCCCTATCTGTTTGCTGTGCTGGATTTCGTTATTGCTGGTTTAGATGCTTTGGGCACTTTGCCACTGCTGTTCAGTGTCAGAGTGCAAGTGCTCACTATGTAAATTGTTATTATGATTGGTTATCCATGATTGGCATATTTGTGTCACCAAGAAGTCCCTAGTAAAGTGCACTAAGTGTGCCAGGGCTGCTGATAGCAAATGCTACTAGTGGGCCTGCAGCAAGGATTGTGCCACCCACAATCCTTGCCCTAAAATGGTGTCTCAGGCCTGCCACCGCAGTGCCTGTGTGCAGTCTGTGAACTGCCATGTCCTCCTGATCAGTGTCCCCACTGGCCAGGCCTAACCCTTCCCTTTCTGTACACATTGGTCACCCCCATTGAAGGCCCAAGGTACCCCCTTGGGCAGGGTGCAGTGTAAGTGAAAGGTAGAGCATGTACTTGTGCAGGTGGCATGCTCTGGTAGTGAATGACAGCCATTTTCGTTTTTCACTATTGTAAGGCTATCTTGCCCCATAGGCTATCATGGGGGATGCTGGCTGCAGTGGCTACCAGCATATCTACCCATAGGAGCAAGATAGGACATAAAAAACTGGTATCCCTGAACTCACAATTTAATAACACATCTTTTAGGAAAGGTTGTTTTTAAATCCTGTGTTTGAGAACAGCACTTTTAGAAAGCTGTTGTTCTCTTGTCTGACCCTTCTGTGTGCCTTGGCCTGTTTGTGAATTGACTGTCTGGTTTGTGAGTGACAGGGGCTAGGTGGCTCCCAGAGTCTGAGTGGGCCATCCCTGGGCTGAATAGCTTCATCTGCATATGGAGTAGTAGGAGGGGATAGGGCTGTGCCTGCCTTCCACAATGCTGGCTCCACCTCTTGCTGGGCAGCTGATGACCCTACCCCTCTCTCTGAAAGGAAAGGAGAGGCCAGGAAAACAAAGTGTTCAAGGAACACCCAGGACTGGTTCAGACTGGGCTCAAAGCCCTCCTGCACAAAGGGATCAAAGCCTTTCAGAGGTATAAGTACAGGACCCCTGACTACAGAAAATGAGATCATCCTGGAATCAAGAAGGAACCTCTGCCAAGGAGAATGCTGAAACTGAAGAAGGAAGACTGTCCTGCTGTTGCTCTGCTGGACTGACCTGCTGTTGCTTTGCTGCCAATGAGAGGGGAAGGGCTTTGCTTTGTGCTGTGTCCCCTGTCTTGAAGAAATCTCCAAGAGCCTGAGAAGAGCTGGCTCCCTGAAGTCTCAGGAACAAAAGGACTTCACCCCCAGCTTCCCTGAACTCTGCTGAGAGAGTTCTGTCCTTCCTAGAGTGCTTGGGGCCAGTTGTGGTGCCTCTGGAAGTTGTACCTGTATTGGGAAGCTGGAAACCAAGCTTTTAAAGACTTTCTGCAAGATTTGTCGCATCGCTTGCTTGCGAAGTGCATCCCCGACAGTGCGAGGAAATTCCCGCCGATACAAAGGTCGAGATCGTCGCAGCGCCTGTTGCCGCAGCCAGAGCTGTAGCATCCTTTGTTTGCGGGACGCACCAGACCGGTGCGGGAAGATTAACATCGCTGGGTAAGATCGTCGCACCGCTTGCTTGCGGACCGCATCACGCCGCTGCGAGTGTCGTCGCAGAGCCATCGCATCGAGGATCTGCGAGAAAGAGATCACTGCTGGTCTGCGCATCGTCGCCCCGGAGATCTTCGCAACTCCAAAAATCATCGCATCGTGCCTTTGCAAGCTTCTTTCACTATGGAACGTCTGTACTGGAATCCACGCAAGGTATCGCATCCCTCCCCGTACAGACCGGAGTCACCGCTTCACGCCCGCTACATCTAGCGGGGCTGTCGCATCGTCTCCCCAGGGTCTCAGGAGTGACGCATCCCTTGTTTTCCACCGCACCTGCTTCTGTTTTGGAACTTAGCCGCATTTAAAGGTACTGTTGGCTAAACGTGATGCAACTGTGAACTTTTCACGCAACTGTGGATTATTTTATCGCAACCTTAAGAACTCTTTTGAAACCATAATCTTGAATTGTGTATGTTGGATTTATGTTGTTTTGGTCTTGTGTAGTTTAGATTAAATATCTTTATTTTTCTAAACTGTTGTGAGTCAGTTTGTGGTGTTTTCACTGTGTTACTGTGAGTGCTGGTACAAATACTTTACACATTGCTTTTGGATAAGCCTGACTGCTTGTGCCAAGTTACCAAGGGGGTGAGAAGAGGTTATCTAAAGAGTGTTTTCTCCTTCCCATGACTAGAAGCAAGGGTCCCTATTTGGACAGTGGTACCTACCTCTGACAACTAGAGACCCCCAGTTCTAACATTGTTGGTCAGTGGTGGGATTTGAACTTGTATTTGTACTAGACCCACAGTGATTGGTGCACATCATAGTGAGTGCAGACCACTATGCCACCGCATACTACGGTTACGTTTTTTTTGGTTGGTTCTATTTTTGATTTAACTCTTCAAGCATCATGTCTGTGAATGGAAAGACACCCAGTGTAGGGGAATCAGAATTGGAATTTTGCATTGAGGATTCATATTCCTACAAGGTTGCAGAGCTTAAACAATTCTGCCACCAGTTTGAGTGTCCCATAAAGAGCAGCCTCACGAAGGAGGATCTGCAGAACATCTTGATGGCCTATTGGGAGACCCAAGAAGGAAATGATGCAAGGGGGAAGGAAGCGTTTCAGCCCCATGAATTGCCTGTGAGCAGACCAGAATCAAGGGCTGGCAGCAACCACTCCAGCCGGAGTCTGACCCCAGAAGAGTTAGAGGAAAATCAAAAAGTGAGAGAGCATGAAATTGAAATCATGAGAATGAAAATGAAGCATTTGGAGGTAGAAAAAGAAAGGGCGGCGGAGGAGAGCAAAAATGCCCATGCCCTGGAAGAGAAGAAATTGCTTTTGGCTCATGAAGTGAGCATGAGAGAACTGGATATCAAAGCCAAGCAGGTGGATTCCAGTTCAAATGGTGGCAGCGCACAGCCAGTGCAGGGGGTAAAGTATATATTCCCAAGGATCTGATACAGAATTACCAAAGGAGTGAGGATATTTATGCCTGGTTCACTTCTTATGAGATTGCATTGAGAATGAACGGTGTGCCTGAACAGCATTGGGGGGCAGGCCTGTGGAAACATTTTGAGGCTTCTGGGAGGAGTGCTCTGGAGCCCTTGGAGTTAGCAGGTGCCATGACCTACCCCAATATGAAGGAGACCTTATGTCTCAGGTATGGACTTACTCCAGAGCAGTACAGACTGCAGTTTAGGAACTCTAAGAAGAGAGAGTCTGAGACTTGGATGGAGTGTGTGAATTTGTACTCACATGCACTGGAAGGTTGAATGAAGGGCAGCAAAGTAACTGATTGTAAGGGGTTGTTGCATTTAATTAGTTGGGAGCACTTGAGTAGTCTTTGTGTTCCAGAGCTGCGCCAGCATCTTTTAGATAGCAAGCTGACAGACCCCATTGAGCTTGCTAAGGAGGCGGACCGCTGGACCAGTACCAGGGTCCACAGAGGAATTGTGAGTACCACAGCTAAAGGTGGGCAGGGTCCCCAGTAGAAGAGTGGGGGGACAAGGGTAACCAAAAGGAGTTCTCTCAAGGGCCTCAAAATAGTTCCCAGGGAAAGGAGTCCCAACCCCCCAAACCCAAACAGCCATGGACCCCTAGGGTCAGAAAGGATAACAGAGGTCCCCCTACATGCTATCACTGCAATGAGGTGGGACATGTTATCAATAGGTGCCCTAAGAAAAATCCAGCACCCACAGGTGCTCCAGCCCCAGGGTTAGCAAGTGTAGCTCTGGGCGGGGATTTGATTTCCAGTGGGTAGTAGGGACTAGCAGTTATGGCCCTTGTCTCTTTAGGAGACCAAGAGATGGTCCAGGAAACCTTACTGCCCCCTAACACTAAGAGATACGGGCAGAAGGTGACCATCAATGGGAGAGAGATAGAGGCTCTGAGAGACACAGGAGCCAGTGTGACATCCGTGAGGTGTCAGTGGGTGTCTGAAGATCAGGTCATTCCTGATGTACTCCGCCCTGTAGTGGCAGCTGACAGCTCAGTGCGTCTCTGCAAACTGGCACATGTTCTCTTTGAATGGGGAGGGGTCTCTGGTCTCTTGGAAGATGTTGTCAGTGATGCCTTGCCTGTAGACTGTCTGCTAGGTAATGGCCTGGAGAGTTCTCCGTGGAAGGATGTGAAACACAGAACTCATTTGGAGATGTTGGGTTTGCCTGCTTGGATCTGTGTGACCACGAGTACTATGGCAGCTAGTAGGGGTGATTCAGCAGAACTGGAGCCTGAAACAGTGGCCCAGAGACCTGCCAGGAGAGGAAGGGGCAGAGGGCGCGGGAAACCAGCCCCATCCGTTCCCACGGTCCAGGAGGAAGCAGAACCTTAGGGGGATGCCCTGGAACCTACAGGGGAACAGGTGGCCGAACTGGGCGACCTGCCTGAGCTGACCCATTGCCAGCAAGAAGGTGGGCCCTCCAGGGAGGAATTCTGTAAGGAACAGAAAGAGTGCCCTACTCTCATTGGTGTGCGGCAACAGGCTGCAGACCAGGCAGCAGGTGGAGCGTCTAGAGATAACTTAATCTACTGGGAAGATGACTTGTTACATAGTAAGCCTAAGTTTGCTGAGCCCGGTGCAGCCCATTTGCTGGTGGTACCCGCGTGCTTCAGAAACTTCCTAATGGGTCTGGCTCATGACGTGCCTCTCGCAGGACATCTGGGGCAAGACAAGACCCACCACAGGCTTGTCGCACACTTCTACTGGCCCGAGATAAAGAAGCACGTTGGTGCCTTTTGTAGATCTTGCCAAACATGTCAGGCCAGTGGCAAGACTGGAGTGAAGTGCAAGGCACCCCTCCACCCTTTCCCGTGGTGAGCACCCCTTTCGAGCGGGTGGGCATCGATATCGTGGGGCCCCTGGACCCCAAAACAGCCTTAGTAAACAGGTTCATCCTGGTCTTGGTGGACCATGCCACCCGGTACCCGGAAGCAGTCCCTCTCAGGACAATCACAGCACCGTGGTGGGCCGTGCATTGATGGGGATCTTTTCCCGTGTGGGGTTCCCCAGAGAGATGGTCTCCGACCGGGGTACCAACTTCATCTCTAGGTACATGAAGTCTCTGTGGGAGGAGTGTGGGATAACTTATAAGTTCATCACTCCTTACCACCCCCAAGGAAATGGGTTGGTTGAAAAGTTCAACCGCACCCTCAAAGGTATGATTATGGTCCTAACGGAGCCCATGAGACGGAAGTGGGGCGTCTTTCTACCATGCCTGTTATTTGCCTACAGGGAGGAGCCACAGAAGTCCTTAGGGTTCAGTCGCTTTGAACTCCTGTATGGCCACCCTGTTAGAGGACTTCTCACACTGGTGAATGAGGGGTGGGAGAAATCCCATGGGAAAACCCCCCAGGATGTGTTCAGCTATGTGCTGGCCATCCACAACCAGACACAACGCTTCAGGAAGCTAGCCAGGAAGAAATGAAAAGATGGTACGACCAGAATACCACTCTGGTCGAATTTCAGCCTGGGCAGAAAGTGTGGGTGATGGTGCCAGTGGAACCTTGCGTGCTACAAGACAAGTGGACGGGGCCATATGAGGTGGTAGAGCGCAAGAGCAAAGTAACCTACCTGGTTAACTTGAGGACTCCCAGGCAGCCCCTGAGAGTCTTGCATGTGAACCGCCTCAAACCCCACTTTGAGAGGTCTGAAGTGACAATGCTCATGGCTACGGATGCTGGAGGGGAAGAGGATAGTGATCCTCTCCCTGACCTCCTGGCAGCTAAGGAGCAAGACGGGTGAGTGGAAGGTGTGGTCCTCTCACCCACCCTGACCCCAGAGCAGCAGAGGGACTGTTGCCAGGTGTTGGATCAGTTTTCCTCCCTGGTCTCCCTGACCCCAGGTGTCACCAATTGGTTCGTCCATGATATGGACACTGGAGATAGTCTGCCTGTGAAACAGAAATTTTACAGGGTAGCTGACAAGGTCAGGGTCAGCATCGAGGCAGAGGTTTCCAAGATGTTGGCGCTTGGGGTAATTGAGCCCTCCAGCAGCCCCTGGGCTAGCCCGGTGGTCTTAGTCCCACTCCAGTTCTGTGTGGACTACCGTGGGCTCAATGCGGTCACCAAGACTGACGCACACCCCATCCCCAGAGCTGATGAGCTCGTGGATCGGTTGGGAGCTGCCCGGTACCTCAGTACGTTTGATTTAACTTCTGGGTACTGGCAGATTGCCTTAACTGATGGGGCCAAGAGAGGTCTGCATTCTCAACACCAGAGGGGCACTTCCAGTTCTGAGTCATGCCCTTTGGGTTGAAGAATGCCCCTGCCACCTTCCAGAGACTGGTCAACCAGGTACTGACCGGGCTGGAGCAATTCAGCGCCGCATACCTGGATGACATTGCTGTGTTCAGCTCCACGTGGGAAGAACACTTGCAACACCTCTGTGAAGTGTTGAAGGCTCTGCAAAGGGCAGGCCTCACTTTCAAGGCCAGCAAGTGCCAGATAGGGCAGGGATCTGTGGTGTACTTGGGACACCAGGTAGGGAGCGGCCAGGTGGCGCCCCTACAGGCAAAGATTGATACCATTCTGGTTTGGGAACACCCCAAGACCCAGACAGACGTGAAAGCCTTCTTAGGACTCACCGGGTATTACCGACGGTTTGTCAAAGGATATGGCACCATCGTTGCCCTCTTGACAGAGCTGACTTCTAGAAATCAGCCCAGAAAAGTGAATTGGACCGAAGCCTGCCAAACTGCTTTTGATGCCCTGAAGACTGCCATGTGCACAGCACCGGTGCTCAAGGCACCTGACTTCTCCAGTGAGTTCATAGTGCAGACAGACGCTTCAGAGCATGGTGTGGGAGCAGTACTCTCACAGATGACTGACGAGGGCTGGGACCAACCTGTACCTTTCATTAGCCAGAAGCTACTCCTCAGGGAACAGCGGTGGAGTGCAATTGAAAGGGAAGCTTTTGCTGTGGTCTGGGCTCTGAAGAAGCTGAGGCCCTACCTGCTTGGGACTCACTTCCGTTTTCAGACAGACCACAGCCCCCTCAGATTGTTGATGCAGATGAGGGGTGAGAACCCAAAACTGTTGAGGTGGTCCATCTCCCTACAGGGAATGGACTTTACGATGGAACACCGCCCTGGCACAGAACACGCCAATGCTGATGGTCTGTCCAGGTTTTTCCACCTTAGTGAAGAGAACTCCCAAGAGGGTAGGTAGTTCTCCCCACTTTCAGCTGGTGCGGACACGTGTTAGACCGGGCATCTTTGGCGTGGTTACCCCCTATCTTTTTGCCTCTACCTCCTGTATTTTTGATGCTGTGCTGAATTTCGTTTTTGCTGGTTTAGATGCTTTGGCCACTTTGCCACTGCTGTTCAGTGTCAAAGTGCAAGTGCTCCCTATGTAAATTGTTATTATGATTGGTTATCCATGATTGGCATATTTGTGTCACCAAGAAGTCCCTAGTAAAGTTCACTAAGTGTGCCAGGGCTGGTGATGGCTAATGCTACTAGTGGGCCTGCAGCACTGATTGTGCCACTCACATGAGTAGCCCTAAAATGGTGTCTCAGGCCTGCAACCGCCGTGCCTGTGTGCAGTCTGTGAACTGCCATGTCCTCCTGATCAGTGTCCCCACTGGCCAGGCCTAACCCTTCCCTTTCTGTACACATTGGTCACCCCCATTGAAGGCCCAAGGTACCCCCTTGGGCAGGGTGCAGTGTAAGTGAAAGGTAGAGCATGTACTTGTGCAGGTGGCATGCTCTGGTAGTGAATGACAGCCATTTTCGTTTTTCACTATTGTAAGGCTATCTTGCCCCATAGGCTATCATGGGGGATGCTGGCTGCAGTGGCTACCTGCATATTCTCCTGTAGTGTGTCTGGAACCAGGGCAGGAATGATGGTCCTATGTGCACCTCAAAGTTGTCTTTGAAGTCTCACTCACTTCAAAGGTACAGCTGGGTATAAGCACTGAACCCAGGACACCACAACTTCTGTACACTTCATGACCTGTGACCACTCTTCTAGGAAAAAGAGGTTCAGCTGTGCTGTTCAAGGACTTCCACTCTGCTGGAACTGCAGCGTGCTGAACTTTTGCCTTGCTGTTTCCCTGCTGCTTGCTGCTCTCTCTCCTTCTCTGTGAGAAAGGAGTGTACCTGCATCACTTAAACCCAGAGGGACTCCATGGGCTTGCTGACTCGCTGCCTGTTGCCTAAGTCTCAGGGATACAAAAGACTTAGAACCCTCCTCTTCTTGCCTTTGGGTTTATCTGCTTGTGAGTCTGTCCTACTAAGTGGTGCCATCCCAGTCCAAAGTCCTTTGAACTGGACTTAGGGGTTTTCTCTAAGGGAACTGAGATCCTCTGCTGCAATAGCAGAAGTGATGCATTAATGCAGTTGCAGGAATTATATCGGCGCATCGCACTCGGACCTTCTGCATCGCACATGGAACAGCTGCTCCAGAACCAACCCAGCGCATCGCCACATGTGCAAGAAGATCAATGCATTTCCTCTACAGTGTGAAGTAACCAGGTGTATCACCTTCAGAACTGCCGCACTCCTGAACCAACACTTCGCTCATGGACCCATCCCCTCGCCACAGTTGTGTGGAGAAATGGGGATCACCGACGCATTGTTCAGCTGCATCCTGCATCTTTGTTGACCCAAGCTTAGGATCAAGGTACTTTATTTCAGTAGGTGCCTGTATCCAGCCCACGCTCTATTGTGGTCAGCCTGAACTCTTGACTTTGTCCTGGTCTGGCCC
The DNA here is from genome assembly GCF_964261635.1 of Lissotriton helveticus. Taxonomy (NCBI): domain Eukaryota; kingdom Metazoa; phylum Chordata; class Amphibia; order Caudata; family Salamandridae; genus Lissotriton; species Lissotriton helveticus. The sequence continues at coordinate 1,917,152,021 of NC_136065.1, forward strand.
AACCAATTACTCTTCAAGTGCTGTTTGCTTCAACGTGCTGTTTTTACATTCGATTTTTAAAAATTCATATCTTGAGTTCTACATATTTTATTTTTGTTGTTTTGGTCTTGTTATATTTATAAAAGTGTGTATCGTTTTGTGTGGTGTTTTCACAGTTTTACTGTTTCTTAAGTTAACCATGAGTGCTCTATGCCAAGCTACCAGTGGGTAAGCACATGATAATTTCGGTTGTGTAGTGATTTACCCTGAATAGGATTGTGGTTCCTGCTTGGATAGAGCTCATACCTCTGCCAACCAGAAACCTAATTTCTGACAATCATAAATTATAAACATTTAAGACCATGATGAGTGATCCATGATCCCTGGGGGCTGGGGGTTGTAATACCTGAAATGATTTTGTAGAAATATATAATTTTGACTTGTTTGCATGTGAAATATATGTAGATGATAAACTTATAGAGAAAAAAGTCCCGATAAAATTGAAAAGCAAGTCTAGATTTTCTATACTTAACTACATCTATATGCATCGAAGCTCTACATAAATTGTCAAGATTTGCAGTTGTGGAATTAGTAATAGTAAATCTATACTTCCCTATATGCACTTACCTTTCCATCATTTGTCCCTCAATATTCTTGTACCACAATATTCAAGGGTCGATATTTAGTAGTACAATCATTCAAAAATATTATGTGAAAGCCTACAACTGTGCCTTATTACATGAACAGTCAGTCCACCAATGTTCTTACTATCTAATGCAAGTGTAACTTCTCTGTAGTGGCCTGATGTCCGGTAAAGGAGATGACAAGGAGAATCCCCGCATTTATAGTAGGAAAAAGTCTATAAAGCAAATACCTGTGTCCTATTTGATTTCGCAACACAGTCGTAGGGAGCTTGGTGAGCTGGGCTGATCCATTCCTTTAGAGCAGGGGTACTCATAGTACGGCCCGCGGGACGCTGGCGCCCCGGCAAGCCTTCCCTGGCGGCCCGCGGACCTTGCAGATATCGTACCCGAGTTTTTTTTTTTTAAAAGTGTGTCTGCAACCAGAGCGCCACTCGGCAACTCTGTTGCTCTGTGGGGGCCGGGCGATTCCCGCCATAGTCCGAGTGGGGCTGCAGGGGTGCTGAGAGGTAATCAAGGCCTCATTAACATGTCAACATGCCAAAAGGTCTTTTTAAGATCTGTCAAGAGCTCGCGTGCGGCTGTGTGTGTGTGGGCCTGCGCGTGGAAGCTGTCACAGCCCGGGCACACACAGCGAGGGTGAGGAGACAGAGGGAGGGAGGGAGGGAGGGAGAGAAAGGGAGGCAGACAGAGGGAGGGAGAGCGAGTGGGAGGGAAAGGGAGGGAGACGGATTTACTCTCTTGTAGGATTCATTGACTCTGAATAATGTGCCTTTTATGTAAAGCGCTCTGTGACCCTACATTAGAATGGGCATCGCAATAATAACAATTCATTGCGAGAGGGTGGCTATAAAGAAATGAGGGGAAGCACTGAAAGGAAATAGTGAAGGCATCCTTAGAGAAGGCGGGAAGGGGGGCAACAAAGACTCTCGCACTGGGAGGCCACTAACGCTAAAGCCGACCCTGCCCAATGCTATTTCAGCATTTTCAGTAATGTGGTGCCACTGACAGAGTAAGACCCGTGACCAATGTTTGACCTCTGTGTCCCTGGGGGAATCTGCGGTGTGATGGATGGCTGTCTATGGGGTCAGCTCGCCCTTTGCGTTTGGTGTAATTACAATTCCTCTTCAATTCTTGGGGAGAGCTGTTCGAAGAGATGAAGCTCTGAACCTTACTCCTGAAAAATAAGAGCAGTTGTTGAAACATCTGTTGGAGCGAGAGAGTACTGTAGTTGCCCTTGGGTATTTTTGCATTATACTCAACCACCAGTTCGTTAACTAGTGCTTGCCTAATCTGATGCTTAAGGATGTTTTAGCATTTAAATTCAGCTTGCAAGCAAAGTAACCTTTTTGACTAGCGTTCAGCCACGTCTATAACCCACAAAATTGGGGTTTAGGTACGCAAATAGATTTTCTCTCATACACATTGAAGTACCTCAGCCTGCCAGCCGTAACGCAACCCCACTCACCATTGGCTGGAGTTGTGCACCCTCTGTGCACTGGCTAATGTAGACCCACTGCAGTACCCTGCAAAGAGGTGAGTGTATTCCTGCAAAAGGTCAGTGGTTCTACTTGGTGCTATCTTTGTGAAAGGGCCCACTTTCCGATCCCATCAGGCAGCATTTTCACGAGCACATTAAGGGGTTGATTAGGATCGCGGATTTCCCGCATCCTCCGGGCCGGCGGAAGCCACCGCCGGCCCGGAGGATGCGGGAAATCCGCTGCGGACCCACCAAAGACCCACCGCCAAATTAGGATGGCTGGTGGGTCTTGGTTTAAGTCCGCCGCTTTTCCGCCGCGGTCGGCTTACAACCGCGGCGGAAAAGCTCTAACATGTCTGGCGGTGTCTATCAGACACCGCCAGGCATATTAGGATGTCTGGAGTACTATGCCTTTACACAGCGGCATTACCGCCGTGCAAAGGCATACAGACTTTTCTTTGGGGGCCCATTGCGGGCCCCCAGGGGTGAAGGGGGGTGGGGGGTGCACATGGGGGGTACCTATGGTACCCCCCTGCCTTTCCGTGCACGAAGCTGCAGGCACCACGCGGTGCCTGCAGCTTCGTGCACGCAAAGGAAAACATGTTTTTTTAACATTGCAGCGTGTGCTGCTTCAAGCAGCATCCGCCGCAATGTTAAAAATACAGGATGTGACTGCCAGGGTGGCGGTCACATCCTAATTGGCACGGAGGGACCGCCGCTGCCCCTGCGGACGGTCCCTCCTCCTCTGGGGTGGCGGACGGACGCAGGTCCGTCCGCCATCCTAATGTGCCCCTTAATGTTGAATAATAACTCACCAGCCGCATTTCAGAACCTGCACTTTATTTATGATGAGCAGATTTCAGGGGAGGGGTGGGAGGGATGGGAGGGGGAGGGGGTGGATTTTAATGTGCACGCTCATTTTGTCCAACATTAGTATAACATTAAAAGGGCGTTGATAATATAGGAGAGACTGGAATCCCTTTATTAAAGCGTGTCTCTGATTTCCATACGGTAGGCGACTTGTGACATCTCTAGCCGCCTGTGAAAAAGAACTGACATAGCTGATCAACTGTAATGCCTTATTACAGCTAAGCTCTGACATGATCACGCCTGCTGCCAGAGCCAGCGGCAAAGGTGAAAGGGAGGACATGGAGCATCATTAAAGCTGCAATACATGCAAAAACGAAACCTCGTATTTTCTGAAGGAACGATGATCTGTAGAACGGAGACATTTATGGCAACATATATATATTTTTTGCATGCATGCATTAGGAAATTATAGAAAAATATATCATCTCTGTTTCTGTCCATGCATATTGCTTCTGCATTCTGCACTACAACATTTTTAAAAAATCTGACATGTATTAAACTGATTCCAATATCTTTTTGCAAAAAAGTCTAACTGCCCTTTGGTGTGTTTATTTTTGTGGTACAGGTCCGACTTTTATTCATCAGGTCAGCAAACATACTATCGATTTCATATGAAAATGCAACAACCCAAGGACTTTAAGCAGTGTGTGGGAAGGGTGATGGAGTCACCATGTATTATAAGAAATAAGGTACCCTGTGATTTGCATTAAAAGGATATTGCAAAGCACCCCAGAGTACCAAGACCATATGAAGAAATGGAGAGGGAGGGAGGGAAAGGGAGGCAGACGGAGGGAGGGAGACAAAGGGAGGGAGAGGGAAAAGGAGGGAGGGAAAGGGAGGGAGGGAAAGGGAGGGAGACAGAGGGAGAGCGAGGGAGGGAGGGAAAGGGAGGGAGAGGGAGGGAGGGAGAGCAAGGGAGGGAAAGCGAGGGAGGGAGGGAAAGGGAGGGAGAGGGAGGGAGAGCAAGGGAGGGAAAGCGAGGGAGGGAGGGAAAGGGAGGGAGAGGGAGGGAGAGCGAGAAGGAGCGAGGGAAAGGCAGGGCTAGGGAGGGAGAGCAAGGGTGAGAGGGAAAGGGAGGGAGCCGAGGAAGGGAAAGGCACGGAGACAGAGGGAGGGGGGAGAGGGAGACAGAGGGAGAGGGAGGGAGGGAGTGGGAGGTAAAGGGAGGGAGAGGGAGGGAGGGAGAGAGAGGGAGGCAGAGAGAGGGAGACCTCCGAGTAAGGTGGAGGGAAGGAGAGAGAGGGAGACCGCAGAGTGAGGGGGAGGGAAGGAGAGAGAGGGATACCTCAGAGTGAGGGAGACCTCAGAGTGAGGGAGACAGAGGGAGACCTCAGAGTGAGGGAGACAGAGGGAGACCTCAGAGTGAGGGAGTGGGAAGGAGAGAGAGGGAGACAGAGTGAGGGAGAGAGAAATAGAGTGAGGGAGAGGGAAATAGAGTGAGGGAGAGGGAAATAGAGTGAGGGAGAGGGAAACAAAGTGAGGGAGAGGGAAACAGAGTGAAGGAGGGAGGCAGAGAGAGAGAGAGTGAGACAGTCAGAGTGAGTGAGACAGAAGAAGAGAGGGAGAGAGACAGTCAGAGTGAGTGAGACAGAGGGAGAGATGGAGAGAGGGAGTGAGAGGAAGTGAGAGGGAGTAAGAGAGTCAGAGTGAGTGAGACAGAGGAAGACAGAGAGACAGAGAGACAGAGGGAGAGAGGGAGAGAGGGAGAGAGAGGGAGGGAGAGAGAGATAGAGAGAGGGAGGGAGAGGGAGAAAGAGAGACAGGGAGACAGAGAGAGAGATGTGTGTATGCTGGGTCTGGTGGCTCAGTGGACGAAGGCGTCCGCTGCAGGGACCTGTGATCAACCTCATGGTCGCAGTTTTTTTGTTGCTCTAGCCCCGCCCCCTTCCCCACTGACCCCGCCCCCACCGGTGCGGCCCTCGAACACAAACCACACTGTAAATTTGGCCCCCGAGAGTTTGTGAGTACCCATGCTTAAGAGGTTTTAGTTGAAGTGTGTTCAAATAAAAAACTGTCAGCATTTGACATGACTAAAAGGAAAAGGAGATTTTGACACCACAGACATTATTTGAATTTCATGTCATGTCCTTTGGTCTAAAAACTACCCGCACTCTTTCCAGAAGCTTGAGAATAAGGTCAGAGGGAAATGTATGCAGATTTACTCCCTGCAAATGCTCTTTTTGCATACTTTTTGGATTAATAATGGCAAAGGCGTGCAGAATTATTTTGTGAGGGTTTTTTTTACAACATAAACTCTACGTCTAGATCTTCACACAAATGTGGGAAAGCATAATTATTTACAGAGAAATGAGTGTGAAGATGAACAATTTAGGAAAACTTTTACTTTGTTGGTGTCCTGTTTGCAGATTTTATTTATGTGTAATTGTTTCAGTTATTTTGGAAAGCGTTAAACTCTGAAGAGAATTGAGTGACCTCACGGTCCGTGTGAGCAAGGGGTCCATGAGCTGCAACACCAGAGGTTGGGACCTCTGGTTGGATAAGGTTCAATGGTGACTCAAGAAAGGGGCCAAATGGGCCTTCACCCCATCTTTATTTTTTTCTGCCTCCCCTCTGTGTCTCACCACTGAAGCTGTTGAATAAGCTAAGAGGCAACACAGAAAAAAAACAGACCCTCAACCTTGCCACACACTTTCATTTGTCTATTTAAATTTCATACCTTGCAAAGTAGTGTTTGTTTGAGGCAATACACTGGCCTACATGCTTGCTTAAAATATTGAACTCTGCCTTTCTATGTGTATTTGCATATATGTGTATATCTCTATATACATGATTTGATTATTTTAAACATATATATATATATATATATATATATATATATATATATATATATATATATATATATATATATATATATATATATATATATATATATATATATATATATATATATATATATATATATATATATATATATATATATACACATGTCTACCTCTAGGGCCATCTCCAACTTTGGGATCCCTCCAGACCCAAGACCACTACCCTTGAGTGCAACACCACCAGAACACCTGGCTGAACAATGGCAAATATTTCGTGCTCTATAAATATGTAATATAGATTTGTCCATGCCTAATCGCTGTTAAATGTAATCCTAAGTGAATTTGTAATTTGCATTTATATAACGCAAATCACTAGTATATGTAGTAGACCTTTGTACTAACTACCATTCTATGTGATTTTAGAGTTTATCTGTTTGTGAACTTTTCCCAGGTATAGGGCGCGGGAGCCACGACGGGCTTGTCCGAATCTTTACCCTGTTTCCTCGTTTCCCCCTTGACTATCCCCAAATGTTTCTTCCTTTTTCTGATTTGAAATCTACTATTTGTATATATATGTATATAGAGATAACTCTAATCACTAGTATATACAGTAGACCTTTGTACTCTCTACCATTCCTATGTGACTCTTAGAGTGTATCCATTTATATCTCTACCTTGAGTGACTTTACTACTTGTACATTTGCAATTTTTTCTGTATCTTTCCCTTGTGTGACTTTACAACTTGTACGTTTGCAATTTTTTCTGTTTGTATCGTTCATGTAACGCATGTAGTCCCTATGTATCGCAACTGGTTTTTATGTAAAGCGCTCTGACACCTTCGGGTAATGTTCGCGCTATATAAATTCGCAATAAATAAATAAATGAAGAGGCCTTAACCTGAATAGCCCTCGTGTGTGTACTCTTTTCCTGAAGTGGAGCAGAGGTTTCTAATATATATATATATATATATATATATATATATATATATATATATATATATATATATATATATATATATATATATTCGTACAACGCGTTTCTGAGAGTAAAAAGGAATTGCAGCTCAGAACTAATTTTAGAAGGACTAAGAGGGAAATGACTGAAAGGGAAATATCCACAGAAAGCCCTTTTTAAAGCTAGTAGCCAATAGTGAACTCATAGACTTCATCACTAAATAAAACAGACAGGCGGTACACCTGAGGAAGATACTAAAGGGTAGATGGGCAATATTTACGCAAGATAACGCATTGAGAGCTAGAAAAGGAGACACTCCTAATATCACTTTTCAGCGTAACCTCTCTTCCGAAGCCATGCTTGTACACTGCCACCGAAAAGTTGTAATTGGCTCCACAAAAGTAAAGGCTTTAAACAATGCAAACATTGTAAAGTATGCAAACAAAGTGTGAATGTTCAAGAGGCTGTACTTGAAAAGATAAAAAAAAATGATGTTTCTTCAAACTGATTATATGTAAGACTGACTTTGTAGTATATGTCCTCACGTACCCTTGTGGTAAGTGGTACATAGGCTCTACCACCTTTCCAGTCCAAAAACAGATACTGGAACATTGGCGAGCAATTACCAATACAGTCATGAGCTACAGTACAGCGAGGCATTTTCGAGAGCATCATGATGGGGACTGGACGAAGCAACATTTTTGGGTATCAATACTGTACCTAGTCATCACTGAGGCGGTAATAGAATTTCTGACTTAAGCATTATGCAATCCCGATATATCATGCAAGCTGGCTGTCTGATCCCCATGGAATGTATAATGATAAAGAACTTTATATACAACTATAAATAGAATTGAGCAGTTGCAGTTACCTACCCAGTTTTTTTCGGGAAACATCATTAACCACGAAGGCATTACCACTACTAACGTTTACCACGTGACACTTACCACGCAGGGTGCCTTCCACGCAGGGTGCCTTCCACGACGTCTTTACCACGGGCTGGGGGGGAGACGTGGTATTCCTTCAAGTCGTTCTGCGTGGGCTTGGGGGGCAGAGGGGGGGGGGGCTCGGAGGGGGGCTGGGGGGGGTCTCCCCCCCCAAAAATAACAAGCAGGCTACTTTAAAAAAAAAAACGAACATAAATTTAAAAGAAAAAGGAAAGAGCCTCCCCCAAAGACGTGCCGTGTACGTCAAAAAAGCAGTCCTTTTTTTATTTTGGTATACGTGTTTTGACGCTTGTTTCAATGGAGGATGGAAGTAAGGGCTCGTAGAGAAAGACGTGCAGGTAAGACGTTTCTAGGCGTAGTAAAATCCTACGTTGTAAATACCAGCGTGGTGAAGCCACTTGCGATGTAAAATTCGCGTGGTAAAGCCATGCGTGGTATTTGAAATCGTGGTATAATCATATATTCGTTTTTTTCAATTTGGATCAATACATTTCCTTTTTCCCTTTATTCTTCCCTTGTACCTTTTTTATTTAATGTAATGTACAAAATGTGTGTTTTTAGTACTCGAATAACAAATTGTTATCTTGTTTTGCAGATTTAAGGAAGGTTCGAGAAGATGAAAAACACTGGGAGAATGGCACCCAGGTAGGTAATCTGCACGAAGGAGGCTCTCCTCATTGTGGAAACCTTTTCTTCTTACTAGTGGGGATATTAGAACACAGGACCACTTGGAAACTAAGGGTCAGATTTCTGATATTGCTTGGATGAAACCGAAGCTATTATAGCTTTATTTTGATTCCCATACAATATGGGATGGTTCAATTGTGCCTTTTGTCATTGTCACATCTCCGGTCATACCTAGTCACGTAAATTATTTGGGTAGTGTACGTTTATTTGATGGACCTGGTAATGTGAGGAAAGGAAGTTTGCTTACTCCCCTGCCTTCATCACATTTACCGCCATTGAACTTTAACCAAATTATTAAAATATGTTGGACATCAAATAAATTGCAATTTATTTATTGTGCAAAATATCAGGAAGAATGTATTAGTGTATAAAATATTAAAATCTGGACCTTTTTGAAATGATGACGAACGCATGCGTGCACTTTAAAATCAACCTTGTCTAAATTTTTAATTTTGATTTGTTATATTTCTCAAGCTCTTTTGGTGTGGCTATTTTTCCATCTCTTCACTGGGAGGAATCGACTCGTACATATATATAGCCTCCCACTTTCCTTGAGCCTTTGCAAGGAGTATCTCCCGTTCAGAAAACAATAAAAAACCTTCTTATTCCAAAACTAGTGTAAATTTTATATACCTACTGCTATGCGCTGGAAGGTTGCCAAAGGCGCGGAGATACTCCTTTGGGAGGTGATCCTAGCGCGTTATAAACCCGCAAATAAATAAATAAATATGCGTAAAGTTGCCTGTAGGTATAGTTGGGATGTAGTTACCTTAGAAAGAGCGGTTTTTCATTTGCCAATAACTTCCAATCTCGTGCTGAGATCTGATTGACTGCCAACACTTCAAACCAGGAAGTGTTGGCAGCCATCTTGGGACTCTGCTTGAGCCGACTCCCAGAAAAAACATGGTAAAAATACCTGTCCCTGACCCCATAGGCCTCTTGAGAAGGGACCCCACAAGACCAAAAAATGATTTATTTTAATTTAAAAATAATTACATTTGCGGATCCCGCCAAAAATAAAAAACAAATCGTGGGCTCCCGCGCTTCGTTAGTAATCGTCCTCCAGATGGGCCAGGTCCAGGGGGCATTTTGATAATGAGGGAGGGGGTGCACAGGCCACCCCTTCTGGGGCTTATTAATGCACAGGTACCACCACCTCCTCCGGGCTTATTTGTTTTAAAATGGGGGGCCCTCTCGGACCCCCTAGGCCACTGGACCACCACCTCCCTGGAGCCACATGTGAAATACAAAATGGGGGGCCTCTTGGACCTCACCATGCCCTGGGACAACCACTTCCCCGGGTCTAATTCTTTGTTATGGAGGCTCTGTCCGACCGCCCCTGGCTCCGGGGACCACCACCTCCCCGGGTCCATGATTAATTTGTAATGGGGCCCTCAGAAACCTCCTGAGCCCTGAGGACTAACACCTCCCCGGGGCCAACTTGTTTTTGAAAAGATGGGAGGGGGCAGACCCAACATCAAGAAAGGAGGGGGTTGCGTGGCCCAACTTCTGGAGCCATAGGTGGCCATTGGGACAACCCCATGGCCGGCTTCTCCTATGTCCCTGGGTCCCACCCCCAGGACATAGCTGTTTGCTGTGGCTTGATGGGAGCTGTACCGCTTCTGCCAAGCGACAGCAAACTCTTTGCTTCCAGCATTGGAGAGCATTGAATGCTCTTGTTTGCTGGAAGTGGGGCAGAATTGCTTTTAGACTCCCTGATAATTTTCTGGGAAGTGGTGGTGCATCCTCGCTGATGCTCAACCTAACCTAAGTGGTCCGATTTGCCCAGAGGTCAAGGCAACTGTGGATTATGTCCTGTACTTTTGACCTCGGTATCATGTACATAGGAGAAAATGGACAAGAAAATCATCTCCCTCTAGACCGATATTATTCTACACTGTAATTAATCCAAATACATAAAGTGAGCACCCAAACCAACGTGTTAGCCCACTAGACAAATGCTCCAACAATTATAAAAATATGTTCTTATATTTCATTTATTTTGTCAAAAATATTTTCATTATTATACATGTTCTCATATGCTTTTTTTCATTTTCATCAACATTGATTATGTATTCATAAATAATCACAAAATAAGAAAACAATAAATGCAAATGAATCAGATAAGCCCCGGTAGCGAAAAACAAAGCAAATTCACAACAACCCATTCAAACCATACTCACACATACCCAGACAAACCTTCAGATTCATAACATATCTGGGGAGCTCAACTACAGAGTAACAATGTAATTGGAATGACCAAAGACAAAAACTGCAAGAAGCAGTATGTTCTCAGGGCAGTGGTCAACGCGTTTCGGTGGCTGCAAGATGATAAAATGCCACCTTCAGCAGGACCTGCCAGATATAAAGCCCTCACAAGAGCCACTCCCCCCGGGGAAGAGAATACCACCTAGAAGGTGTAAGAGAAATAAGAACCGAATGCCCACAAACTATGTCAGAACGATTTTTGCATCGAAAGGAACCATCTTCTGCAATAATAAAGAAACAATATTCATTGCTTTGACGTTATGTGTTCAAAAGTTCACATAATGTGTTCATGCCAGCTTTAAGATAGACATGTAACACAGACCATTAGACCCCTACCTACTCAGGGACATTGTGGTAATTGTACAAATACACCCAGTGTGTTACATTTACCACCACCAAGAAATTATACAAAAACATGCAATCAAACATCATATGTGTGACAAACATAATAAATTGATCAGTATTTCACAATACACAACCAAGCCCAATAAAATCCTCTAAGTATACTTACTAGGAGAACAGTTTCAATATCCTCTATATCGATACAGACTGAAGTTTCTAAATACACTGTCTAAGGATCAGCCACTTCTCAAACAGTTGTCAACAAACACCGCTCTCAGATCTACTTAGAGCCATTCACACAGCCACTCAGTCACCCATACAGCTACTCCTACACACTCACCCATCCATAGGGCCACTCACACAAACACCACAGTCACTAATACAGCCACTCACACACATAGAGTCACCCACCCATACAGCCACTCACACAGTCACTCACTCACCAATACAGCTACTCATACACCCACGTCTTCACCCATACAGCCACTCAGACACTCACTTCCACACCAATACAGTCACAGTGTCATTTGAATGACATACACTAGAAACAGTCCTACCTATTAATATTACAAAAAGAATAATAATTTAACTTATGCTGTAACTTAGTATACATCTTTAACTGTCAGGAAAAATTACAAAACACTCACTGGATGATGTCATCAGTGATTTAATTAAAATGTCAGCAGTGATGTCATCCGTGATGCCACTGACCATGTCATGAGTGATGTAATATGTGAGGTCATAAGCAGTGCATTACAAAAGTGCAAGTTAGTTAGCTCAGGTAACTATAACTGCTGAATTTCAGTGGTTTTGTACGAGAGATATCTGAGCCTAACTATAATGTCCCTGTAACCTTCGTTTTTATTCAGTGAATATGTATTGCATATTATTTATATGTACATAATACATTTTTATAAATGATATAATGTGGATAATTTCCCTATTGGTAATCACCACTTGGTAGTTATTGAAGGTCTGCTTTTCCATAGATGGAGTGTTATTTGTTTTGCTAATAACTTTGGACCCGTCTGATTGATCTTCCTTAAACATTCCACAAACAAATGTCATCCACCTCAGCTCCTTCCTGAAAACGTTCAGGATGATCCATCAAGCAGGTACCAAGAGAAATGGGGGGGGGGTCCCAACATGCAAAATCCCCATGCATTTTCCATAGAATTCTGTAAGGTTACACCTAAAACTGACGAACAGTATTACACCTGATTTAGCAGGAAGCTAGATTTGTGATTAGGTGTAAATCCACTCAGTAATTTTTGAGACATCAAGGGTAAAAAAATAATTGTATATTTAGGCAGCCGGTTTCGCCAATAGTCTCCGAGACTATTGCAAGAGTGCCAATTTAAAAATAGAGCTTTCTGATTGGCCTAGGGAGCTTTATTTCTCTTGGACCATCTTGCTCCTGCAGCTGTCAGACTTCTGTGAGAGTGAGCTCTCTGATTGGCTGCCAGCAACATGAGAAAAATGTTGCTGGAAGCCATTACAGGACTTGGGACTTAGTCCTCAGTCCCGAATGTGTAAAAAAACTAAAATATATATGTATATATATATGTATGTATACCTATACCCCCTGGTCAATCATGCAAGAATATCAGAGGATAAAAAAAAAAAACAGTGCAGGCAGGGAAGCCTGTGGTTGCTCTCAATCAATCAACCATTTGTAAAGCGCACTACATACCCGTGAGGGTCTCAAGGCGCTGGGGGGGGGTGCTACTGATCGAACAGCCAGGTCTTGAGTATCCTCCTGAAGGTCAGCAGGTCTTCGGTCTGTTGTAGGCTCAGTGGGAGGGTGTTCCATGTCTTGGCGGCGAGGTGGGAGAAGGATCTCCCACCGGTGGTTGTTCTTTGGATGTGCGGGACAGTGGCGAGTGAGAAGTTGGCGGAGCATAGCTGGTGGTTGGGGATGTAGAAGGAGAGCTGTCTGTTGAGGTAGGCTAGGACAGTCTTGTGGAGTGCCTTATGTGCTTGGGTGAGTCGCTTGAAGGACATCCTCTTGTTGACTGGGAGCCAGTGCAGGTTTCTCAGGTGGGGGGTGATGTGGCCGTGGCGTGGTACATCGAGGATCAGTCGTGCCAAGGCGTTTTAGATGCGTTGTAGTTGTTTGATGAGCTTGGTCGGGGCTCCCGCATAGAGGGCGTTCCCGTAGTCGAGTCTGCTGCTGACGAGGGCCTGGGTGACTGTCTTTCTTGTATCTGTCGGGATCCATCTGTAGATCTTGCGGAGCATGCGGAGGGTGTTGAAGCAGGAGGAGGAGACGGCGTTGACCTGCTTGGTCATTGAGAGCGTTGAGTCGAGGATGATTCCCAGGTTGCGTGTGTGGTCGGTGGGTGTCGGGGCTGCCCCCAGTGCCATCGGCCACCAGGAGTCGTCCCAGACTAAAGGGTTGGAGCCGAGGATGAGGACCTCCATCTTGTCCAAGTTCAGCTTCAGATGGCTGGTCTTTATCCAGTCGGTGACCGCCTTCCTTCCTTCGTGGAGGTTGGCTTTGGCAGTGATGGGGTCCTTGGTGAGGGAGAGGATCAGCTGAGTGTTGTCCGCGTAGGAGATTATGTTGAGGTCGGGCTACGTGTGCGAGCGGGGCCATGTAAATTTTGAACAGCATCGGAATGAGGGAGGATCCCTGGGGTACGCCGTAGATGATCTTAGAGGCTTTGGAACGGAATGGGGAGGCGGACGCTCTGGGTTCTGCCAGAGAAGAAGGAGGTGGTCAAATCCAGAGCCTTGTCTCGAATCCCTGCGGCATGGAGGCGTGCGCGTAGTGTGCGGTAGCAGACGGTGTCGAAGGCGGCAGAGAGGTCTAGGAGGATGAGTGCTGCTGTCTAGCCGTTGTCCAGCAGGGTTCTGATGTCGTCTGTGGTGACGATGAGGGCAGTCTCGCTGCTGTGGTTGCTGCAGAACCCTGACTGGGAAGGGTCCAGGATTCTGTATTCTTTGAGGTTTCGAGTTAGCTGTCTGTTGACGGTTTCCTCGATGACCTTGGCCGAGTAGGGGAGCAGAGAGATGGGCTGGAAGTTCTTGAGGTCTCTTTGGTCTGCCTTAGGTTTTTTGAGTAGGGCGTTGATCTCGGCGTGTTTCCAGATCTCTGGGAAGGTCACGGTCTCGAGGGAGAGATTGATGATGTTGCGCAGGTGGGGTGCGATGGAGCTGCTTGCTCTGTTGAAGACGTGGTGCGGGAATGGGTCTGACAGCGAGCCGGAGTTGATTGAGCGCATGGTCTTGATGGTGTCATCGATGCTCATGCTGGCCCAGGCTGGCAGGGGGTCGTGGTCGATGGTGTACGGAGGGTCTGTTGTGTTGCTGTCTGTTGGGGCTGTCTGGGTGTTGAAGCTGTTGTGGATGTCTGCTATCTTGCGGTGGAAGAAGATGGGGAGGGAGTCGCACAGGGCTTGCGACGGCGGGGTGTTTTTGGTGTTGGAGCTGGGGTTGGAGAGTTCCTTCACGATGTTGAAGAGCTCCTTGCTATTGTGTGCGCTGTTGTCGAGGCGGTCTTTGAAGGAGGTCCTCTTGGCCGCCCTGATGAGGTGGTGGTGGTTGCGGATGGCGTCCTTGTGTGCTGCGTGGCTGTCCGGAGTTTGTTCACTGTGCCATTTCTTCTCTAGTTTCCGGCAGGCTTGCTTGGAGGGTAGGAGTTCTGGGGTGAACCAGCTGACCCTCTTCCTGGTGTCTCTGTGGGGGGGGTTTCTTCAGCGGGGCGAGGGTGTTGGCACAGTCCTCGGTCCAGCGGCTGAGGCTGTGAGCAGCGTCGTCGGGCTTGGCAGGAGTATTTTTAAATCTCTTGCCAAGCAGGAGCAAACACCAAGTCCGTTCCCAGCTGGTGGGAGTTTCAAAAATGCTGCAGCCCGCTGGGAGTGGACTTGAGATCTGTTACCCCGCCCTAGTGATGTGGACAGGGAAACAGATCTGAATATTACAATTGCCCGCAGGGAGCAGCATTATTAACTGATCTCTGAGGGTGGGAGCACTGCCAGCTCCCTCTGCATGTCGGTTACTTCCTCGGGGCTACACCCACGGGCCACAACAACAGTGTGGTTGGTACCCTGGGTGGACATCCACCTTTAATGTGCCAGGCCCCGAGAGATGAAACCTCTGGGACTGAAATCAGCCAGGGGAGTTGGGCCTCATTCCCCCTTCCCCCTAGTTATGATAATGAGCCCTGGGGAGTGTGGTCCCTGGGCCAAAGGAATCCCAGGGAGGGGGCCACTTGTCTCTATTCATTAATTTCAATGATGGGCCCCCAAAGATGGGGTCCCTGTATGCAGAATTAGCCCAGGAAGGGTGGTGTGTGTCCCCCTCCCCAAATATTAATGCTTGGCCCTGAGTAATGGGGTGCCTGGGGGTAAAATCAGCCTGGCAAGAGTGCGAGTGGCCCCATCCCCATTAAAATGCTGCCGGGAGATGGGGTCCCTGGGGCCAGTATCAGCCAGGGGAGCCCATGTGCCCCCCTTTAAGTTAATGCTGTGCAACGGGTTGATGGGGTCCCTGGGGCAGAAATCAGCCCAGAGAGTGGAGCCACCTGACCCTCCCCCTTTAAGTTGGTTCCAGACCCCGGGAGATAGGGTCCTTGAGCTGAAATTGGCCCGGTGAGAGGGGGGGGGGCACGTCCCCTCACCCTAATAATAATGCCGGATCCCTGGGGGACGTGTCCCCAGGGCCGACATTTGTGTGGGTAGGGGGGTCATGCACACCCCCTTCCCCTAACAATACCTACAGAGACCGGGGGATGGGGTCCCTATGGCCCGTCCCTCTGAATAATGCCCCGGAAGATCGGGTACCCTGAAACAAAATCGACCCCGCGAGGAGGACACATAGCCCTGGGGAATGTGCTCCCGAGGGCCAAATCATGCGGATGGGGGCCACATACACCCTTTCCCCTTTATCTAAAAGAGTGGCCCTGGAGTCCCCAGGGCTTAACAAGGGTTGTGGGGAGGGCTACATGGCCCTCTCACCCATTATTTAAATAAGTGGGCCCGGGGAAGCGGTTCCCGGGGCCAATAAGGGCTCGGGGAGAGGGGCCTCCTCCCTTTTAATTTAAATAAACAGACCTGTGGATGGTGTTCCCAGGCCTAGGGCCTATGGCAAACCCCTTACAGTGCAGGCCAATTTCCGTGTGCAGCTTGGTGTTGGCTGTGTGTGAGAGGGATGTTGGCTGCAGTAAAGCAAACTGTTACTTTACGTAAAAAGAAAACTAGAAATGCACTGAAAAACCAAAGGTTAAAGTAACGTTATAGTCAGGTGTGATAAAAGGATCAGGTTTTTTTTAAACCTTAGAAAACCGCTGATAAAAAGAAAGGTTAAAGTTTCATTATAGTTAAGTGAATATGTCAGTGATAACATTAATGTTTTGAACAAAAAAGAACATAGAAATTAACCAGTTATAGTTAGCAGCATTAACTATAACTTGCACCCCAAGTTCACAAGTTTTATGAAAGATTTAGATCTACAATAAGATTAACAATAAAAAGACATAAACAAAATGCACTATTAACCCCTTCCATGCTGGTCCGATTCCGCCGCTGTGCGGTAAACAAAAGAACAGGGCGGGGCCGTGACGAACCCCAGCCGTCATCAGCACATGAGCACCGTGGAGCGTGACGGCTGGGGTTCATCATCAGCATGGAAGGGGTTAATGACCTCACTCATAACATGTTCCATTGGAGTGGTGTGGCTCACTGGTGAGAGGCGGCAGACCCGGAAGCAGAGAACGGCCCGGGACCAGGGTTCAATTCCCGACACGGCAGGGTCGTGGACCAGGGTCAGTGGACTCGATAATTCTCGCCTCGGTGCCTACTCTAACCAGGGATCACACTCGGCAACTCTGGGCATTAAGCTTGCCTCATCTCTACAACGGCCCCCCACAGACGCCGGGGATGCCTGGTTTCACCTTGGAAATACCCAGAAGGGACCATCTCACAGGGAAAGCCAGGACGGGTTCCCCAGCGGTCTTCAGCGCCGGGACGCTTACGGGCAGCTGTGCGCTTTACAAGTCCCACACATTTACATTTACATTTACATTGCATAATTTATGGCATCCCTGAAGACATCTCAAATGACATCACTGATGACATCATCCAATGAGTGTTAGTTTGTTTTATAGTTTACATAGTGGTAAGTAACTACTATAGTACTTCTCAACTGAATGTTGTACTTCCTGTGTCCAGGGTGTACTGCCAGGGTGTAAGTGTTTACAAAATGCATGCGCTTGTAATGCACCCTAGCTGGGTAGAGTTATTGAACACATTATAAATGTTTGCATTCAAGAGTCACTCTGTGTGCAGGTGTTAGAAATGGGGTTTCTAGTGGGTAGAGGTTTGCACCCTGTCCAAGTAGGAACCACCACCCTAGTCAGGGACAATCAGATACACACCCTAAATTAACCTACGCTTTACCTCAAGTAGCTATGCACAGAGCAGTTACGTTCAAAGTAAGAGGCACGGTGTAGAGTATTTGTGAAACACTTAAAATACAGAAACTCAATGTAAACATCACAGAAAGACTTCACGTTTAAAAACATAGAGAATATTTATCTGATTAAAACAAGACCAGGAAGACAAACATCAAACCAGTAGAAGTCGAGATATGAATTTTTAAAGATTAAATGTGAAAAAGGTGCTTGGAAGTCACCGGCAGTCAAGAGGTTACTTGAGGTCGTGAGGAACCGGAACAAAGTCAAAATTCAGGCGGACCACAATCGATGGCAGACCGGCTGAAGGACACAGCCAGGTTCTGCTGAAGAAATACCTTGGATGGAGCTTTGGTCGATGTTGTAGACTCGAGGTGAGGTGTCGAGGAGGAGCTGCGTTGTCGTTGATCCAAAGATGGAGGCGACTGTCGGCGCTGATGCATGCTTTCGATGAAAGCTTCAGTGTACAACCCCCATTGTGATACAGGTGCTGCGTTGATGTCGAGCTGCATTGTCTATCAGCATCAAGCCTCACCGGCTGTAGAATTGCTGTCCTACAGCGCCCACTGCTTCTGTGTTGAAAGCAATGCATCAGTTCTGAATGGCGCAAAGTCAGCACTGCGTCAGTGTCGAGGTAGAAGAAAAAGGGGGTAACTCAGGCATGCAAGGGTAGGACTATCAGATGGCAGAGTCCAGCAGCACTAGCAGGATTACAGGAAGTCGTTTGTGTCCCCAAGACTCCAGACTACAGGAGGCAAGCCGATGAGCCCTTGGAGTCACTCTGGGTTCAAGTGTTATGGGTTCAGTCCTTGTCCTCAGAAGGTCAGAAATCAGGTGGCAGCAGAAAAGCACAGGAAAGCAGAGAAGCGGTTCCTCAGAACAGCCAGCCACAGCAAAGTGGCAATCCTTACAGCACAGCAGTGTTTACTCCAGCAGGAGTTTTTCCCAGGTCCAGTAGTATACAGATTTGATAGGGCCACAGCCCTGGTACTTATATTCAAAAGTGCCTTTGATGTAGGGTGTGACTTCAGATGAATTCTCTGAAGTGCACAAGAATCCCTTTCAGCCAAACCATGGCCCCAGACTACTGGTAGGGGATAAATCAGCCCTTTGTGTGAGGGCAGAACACAACCTATTCAGATGTAAGTGTGAGCCACTTTTCCCCTGATAGAGCGCGCGAGGTCACCCAGCCAATGATTACGCCGTTTCCGGCTTCAGGGCCCATATACTTTCAATTCACACTATTCATTGACCAGGCGACTTCACGGGCTGCTACCAATTGTGTGTGTGTTCCCTACTGTTATTACTTAGTGTACCCGACTTACCATCCACCGACACGGGTACCTATGACTTCAATGGATCAGGAGCCTAGCTGTAAAAGGAAAGGCAGCAAATGCAATTTTCAAATGACATTCAATACTGTTTAAATGACCACGGACAACTGGAAGTTTTAAAATGTTTATCTAGAGTTCGTTATTTTCATTCATGAGATATACAAGAATAAGGCATTCAATAACTAGGATAATGTAAATGATATAACTATAGAGAAATAAAGACAGGGTAATCATCGAAATACTGTTATGAAATGCAAATGGGAAAAATACTATATAATCTCAGAAATGTTTAAGCATGGACAGACTATGCATGGGTAACTATAGGAGGGCCTATAAAGAGTAACACGCTAAACTTAAAGTGAAGGGACCTTTAAACAGTCTAGGTAAGGAGGTTCTAGACCATATCAGAAAATGACAAACTGCAATGCAAAATAGAATTTCTAAAAGGTAGGGTGACATGAGAACATATCAAGAAAAATTATGCAAATGACTTTACGTTTCAATGGTTTGCGGCAAAAGCATGGAAAAATCAACATGTGCAAGATGTCTTTTATTAAAGCAAAAGACTGAAATATAGAAAGGTGCAAGTTTTAAGGAACTTAGAGCAGTATTTACCTAGACTGGTGTGGAAACCAAACCCTGGCCACGGGTCTGTTAAGGACAGGAAACCCTCAAGGAAGGATACCCCTTAAAAGACAGCAGGTGCAGAATGGACACCCCGGACAGGACAGGATACCCTCGGATTAGGAATCAGGACAGGACCTCAGGACAGGACAGCAAACCCTCAGGACAGGACCGCTCAGGACAGGACCACACCCGCAGTTTGGAAGCAACGCCTGCGCTCCACCCTCTCTGCAGCTATCGATCAAGACCCCGATTGGGTCAACGAACTCCCAGCAAAGTGCTTCGCCAGCACTTTAAGGTTCAGTAAAACCTTAGTCTATGGTCAATTTCGGACAGAGTGCTCCGCAGCTCTCTGTATCTTCAGTCACCTATTGAGTACGATGGGTCAGTGACAGGTCAGCTAAACCAGACAAGTCGGACAATTCCCTAGGTGAACCCAGGGTAGATATACTCTTTGGGTCAGTGTACCACCCCCCAATGTTGCAAAGTGTCAGAATCCCTCAATTTGGATTGGTCCTAAGATAGGATTTGGGTAACACACCAATCAGAATACAAGATTTGTATGCCTACTTTACATATTTGGGTACCGCCTAGCAAGATTGGGGTTCCCATGAGAAACTGTGCAGTAATACGAGTGACAATTAACATTGTAACACATGAGGAGCAACAATTCTCCGTTCTCGTAGCGCAGAGGTGGCTTTCCCAGGCGCATCTTGACTGTGGCTGCCAGCTGGCTGAGTTCCACTGTCCAAAGTTGCCACCTTTCAGTATTCTCTGGGCATGCGCAGAAGAGACCGTCAATATGGCTCCCAATCAGTTTGGACCCCCATTCCCCGCGGTACATGAAAAGTAAGCGAGAACAAATTAATACATAGAAATAACGTTATGAAATCACATCACAGGGTTGTACTTTCAACTTATCATCATAACATATACTTATGCAGTCTAAATGTTAGCTACATAGAAACGATGACAAGAGCAGTGGCACGAGCAGTACCACATGATGGGCACAGCTATGTATTACGCATGCGCATAACTTTCCCTCCACTTCTGCAGACGCGTCAGGACACGTGAGTGTGGCTGACGCATGCGCAGTAACTAAAATACAAGCGGCGGCCATTTTACAGACACGGATTAAAGTAGTTAGGAATACACATAGGCAAGCTTCTTAACCCTTATTCAAACTTAATATAAACGTTAGTAAGACGTACACTTATTACCTTGTTACACATAAACGAGGTTCATGACTTCGGCAAGGTCGCAAAATATGCGAAGCTTTGCTTCATCAATCCCCTCTTTGATGATATTTACTATCATCACACAATATAATGGAACCAGATGCCAACTTTCTTTCACACTTTATACAATTCTATCTCTTCCAGCAAGCGTTCCAACTTTTCTCTTTCAGTTTTAGTAGGGTGAGAAGTCTTCACCTTTTTGTATATCTGATCATTCACTTCCTCCAATTCAATCTCATCCACACTTCGTTTCACCCCTCTTGCATTCACTTCATGCTTTCCGGTGCGCTTGCGGCATTTGCAGCAGACAAATATGAAAAATAGGATGAGACCTATAATTCCAATTGGCATCAGTACTTTGAGCAATAAGCTTTTACCTATACTAGCGAACCAATGACCTACATTTGAGAGACCATCTACCAGTCTCTTCCAGGCACTATCAACCTCGAGTGGTCTGAGTTCCTTTGCCAAATTAGTAATATTTTTCACATATCTTTTGATCTGTACACTTTTATCCGGAATATAAGTGCAACAATGTTGCGCCTTCAACATCCGGCAGACTCCGCCCTCTTTCGCTAATAAGGTGTCAAGAGCAAGTCGATTCTGCAAAACCATTGATCTGATCGCAACCATTTCGGTATTGACCAGCAGAAATCCATGAGCTGTCTCAGTCGACAACACATCCACTATAGTGGACAATTTGCAAATTCTGTGAGTGTTCAGAACCACTCCCACTCCAGGTATCAGTGCACTGAAAATACTACCCATTATTTCACCTATGCTTTCTCTTTTACTACGCACTAAGCCATTAGTATTTTCACTGCTTCCAACAACTCCATTCACATGGTATATTTTCGGGAAGACAATGCCAAAATAGCAACTTCCATACCAGTGATCCGGCAATTTGAAATAAGCCTTGTCCCCACAAATATAATAAATACCAGGAAACACAGGCTCTGACCCATTTTTGAAACCCCAACCTCCAATTACCTTGTAATTATGTTCGCATTCACTGGAACCAATGAAAATGTTATTATAATAGCTAGTCTTCTCGCGGTGAAGACATAGCTTGCCTTTCTTTTCAAAATCCAGCAACAGAGCAGGACCCGCCCCACCAGTTGAGGTGCCTTCCATGTTCTCTGCCCACTTTGGCTTTTTCTGACTTTCGTCATTAGCCTTCTTTTGTATTTTAATTCTCCTTTTCTCTGCCATGTTTAGGAACATCTTTTCCTGCTCATGCAAAGAACAAGTCAAGTTATCTCTGTGTGCGTCCGCTATGTCAATGTTACCTATAGTCAGGAAATAATCTCCCATGTATCGTATTGCGTCACTTTTGGTATGTACAGGATTCAAGTTCCCACGTATAGGAAGCTCAGAAAAGATCACGTCATTGTTAGAGTAATAGTACTGTAACGGTCCTCTTTTGTAAAATAAACTAGCTAAAATGCTACAGGAAATTCCGTATGTCAGCGGCAAGTGATGGTATGTCACGCCTTCAGCTACAGAAGTAGGTAGCTTCATGCAGACATAGCAATCTTCAATTTCCATAGTCTCTACATAGTGTATTAACAAGTTTGCGAAAACATTTAAGCGTGTCCTGTTTTTGATTCTATGATAATGTAGTTCTTCATCTGATGCTTCTAAGTCTTGTTTTGTTTGTCTCAGTGCTCTTTCATGTCTAGCTACACTCTGTGTTGTCAGCTCTTCACTGTCAGTATTTACAATTTCAGTAGGGACAATATTAGTATCTTTACTCACAGCAAAGGGTATAAAGATTGTTAGTCCTATCCAGAGTAATATCAGGACAACTACACTACAGATACATACCTTGCAGCAAGTTTTGCAACAGCTGCGACTAGGTCTACCACTCACGTTTGAATCAGACATTTTGGCTCAGAAGAAGTTTCTCGACCCCTCTTTGTGACTTTACACGAGTATCTTACTTTGTGCAAATTCACGGTGGCTCTTCTTCCTCTTCGTCAGAGTACTCAGGGACGGGCTCTCCGTCGCTTACGTCAGTGATATCGAGATCTTCAAGCTCTTCTAACACAAGTGTCCATTCAGGTGACTTGTACTTTTTGTTTTGTCTCTTTATCCGATCACTCCTTCTTTTGGAAGAGTCTTCTGGTTGTTCTGCTATACGAGCACTTCTCCTTTCTTCTGCACGTTTTTCTTCTACTGTTTTTATTCTCAATCTCAATTTCTTTATGTATTTAGGCTCAAGATGCTTTCTTTTCTTAAGTCTTTTGGTTGGTACTTGGACTTCGTTTCCTTCTCTTGCCCTCTTATTCTCATTGGCTTGTGGCAATTCTGCTTCAGTTTCTTCTTCTTCTATCTGACTAATTCCAGGGCTAGTATCTGTTTCTTCTGCCTGGGTACTAATCTGGCCTTGTTCAGGTATACTGTGTGTTTGCTCTTCAAGTGTCTCTGACTCTGTTTCCTGAACACGTTCTTCTAATTCTATCTGATCCTGTTCAAGCACTTCGATCTCTGGACTTTCTTCTGCTCGAACTATTACACTATCTCTAGTCTGTCCCTTCCCGATATCAGGTGTCAGTGGAGGAGTATCAATCACTTGTTCTGTATTCCTCTCTTGTTCAAGATCCTTCACTTGTTCAGTATCGGGCACTTGTTCAGTCTTATTCACTTGTTCTGTATCAATCACGTGCTCTGTCCCTGTCTGACCTTCTCCTTCCTCAGTTTTGATGTGAATCTCAAGATTCTGAGGCTCTTCGCCTATGCCTTGCTTTTCCTGACTAGTCCACTCTCTACCTTCCCAAAGTCTCTCATTTGTTCGAATAGGGTCTTCAGTGAGGTCAATCAATGGAATCCACTCTTCTGGCCATATGCTTGGCAGCTCGTCTTCAGCTACTTCTGGCTCAGCTTCTTGGACCCCTTCAGCAGGCTGGGCTCCTGGTAGTTCGTTGTCAACTATTCTTGGGCCAACGTCTGCTGATTCTGCAGCTTGACTGGTACTGGGCTGTACGTTGTCAGCTACTTCTGGTCTGGCTCCTGCAGCGTCCTCTGCTGGACGTCCTTCTGCTTCAGGCACTTCGTCTGGTGGTACCTTCTGGGTGTGGCTGGCGTGTATCCAACGCGGAACCCCGGCACACTTGACTGCTGTGGTAGTAACCAGAATCACCTGACGTTTTTCTCCCCACCTTGGCTCCAGGCAGCTCTTCCGAGTATGCTTCTTTATCTTCACCCAGTCCCCCGGGACCAGTTTGTGGAGAGGAGTCGTTGGATTGAGGATGGCGTCTTCTCCGATCTGGCGAGAGATAGAATGCACTTGGTCACCCAATCTCTTGCAGTATTCAAGTACCAAATCATCAGTAATACTCAACAGTTTGCTTCCTGGTACCCATGCTTGTCTCATTATTCTTCCCATAATTATTTCATGGGGACTTAGGCCTGTTTTGCGATCAGGAATACTTCTGAGTCCCATCAGGACCAAGGGCAGGGCCTTCACCCAGTTCAATTTAGTTGCATCACACAGTTTTGCTAGTCTGTTTTTGATAGTTCCATTTATTTGTTCCACCACTCCAGAAGCCTCTGGACGGTAGGCACAGTGTAGCTTTTGTGCAATTCCAAAGGCCTTACAGAGTTCATCGATGACGTCATTATGAAAATGTGAGCCTTGATCTGATTCAATAGTGACTGGCACCCCGAATCTAGGTATCAGTTCTTTTAATAAACACTTAGCTACTGTTTTTGCGTCATTTTTGGGAGTAGGGAAAGCTTCCACCCATTTTGAAAATAAACAGACCATGACAAGGACATATCGTTTCCCTTCACAATGGGGCATGGTGATGAAATCAACCTGTATCCTTACAAAGGGACCCCCGGACCTCCCAATTTTTCCCAGTTCCACTACAGTCTTTTTCCCTGGGTTCATCTTTTGACATGACAGGCACCTCTGGCAGAGGGACTCTGCTACTTTCCTGAACTTTTTACTGTACCAAGTCTGTTGGAACACTAGAATCATGGCGTCCCTACCAATGTGTGATCCTTCATGTATCAACCTCGCCATTGCGCTAAGTAGGTGTCTAGGTAACACAGGCATACCAGTTGGACCTATAATGACACCATCCACACGTCTTGGTCTACATCCATCTTCCTTCCACTTCTCTCTTTCTTGCCAAGGTGCCGCCTGCTGCCACTCTTTCACCTCATCCCATGTAGGCACTTCTTCAAACACCTGAAGTTGGCAGCTGGTTCCTGGCCCCCCTCGTTTCGGATTTACGATATACCGATCTCTAGCGCACCATTGGGCCACTCGATCAGCATAATCGTTTCCCAGTGATACCTTGTCCATGCTCTTCTTATGAGCAGCACATTTTACCACTGCCAGTTCCTTTGGTAACTGGATTGCCTCTAAAAGGTCTTGAATAACTTTTCCATTTCGAATAGGGGTACCCGATGAAGTCAGGAACTCCCTCTGTAGCCACAACTGGCCAAAGTCATGCACAACCCCATAACAGTACTGACTGTCAGTATACACTGTTATGCGTATGTTCTTCCCAATTTGGCAAGCTTTTATCATAGCAATCAATTCGGCTACTTGTGCAGACTTGATGTGATATAGATAACCTGCTTCCTCAATTTTCTCTAGGGACACTACTGCATAGGCAGCACTCAGGCCTCCTTGTTCATGCCTTAGACATGAACCATCTACAAATAATTCTTTGTCATGCTCAAGCAATGGCGTTTCTTTTATGTCTGGGCGTGGCTTGGTATTGAATTCAGTTAGATCAATACAATCATGTTCATCATCCACCCCCCCTTCCATATCCTTTGGGTCGGGGAGTAAGGTGGCTGGGTTCAGAATACTGCACCTGACAATGTTTACATTTGCAGCACCCACAAGAATCCTCTCATATTTAGTCAGCCGACTAGGGGTGAGATACTGTGTTTTTGTTCTGGTCAACAAAATTACCACTCCATGCGGAACATACACAGTTACCGGATGTCCCATGACAATTGACTCACTCTGTTCTAAACTGGCACAGGTGGCAGCTACTGCTTTCAGACAACCTGGTAATCCAGCAGCCACTGGATCTAAGGTGGCAGAGAAGTATGCCACAGGCCTTCTCGTAGTGCCATGTTCTTGAGTTAGGACTGACAATGCGCAATTATCGCGAGTGTCACAGAATAGGGCAAACTCTTTGGAGTAGTCTGGCATTCCCAGTGCAGGGGCTGTACACAGACAATTTCGCAGCTTGGTGAAGGCTGTTAAGCTTTCATCATCCCATTCTACAATTTCGGGTGTTCCTCTCTTGGTCATTTTTATTAAGGGCCTGGCTAGGACTGCAAATCCCAGAATCCACTGCCTGCAGTATCCTATCACACCCAAGAACATTCTGATCTCCTTTTGAGTACGGGGTAACTGCATCTTTTGAATTATCCTCACTCTCTCCGATGTCACTTTTCTGACACCTTTTTCTATCTGGTGCCCCAGATATTTTACCGATTTTGCACAAAACTGTAACTTGTCAGGGGACACTTTATGTCCCTTTTCACACAGATGATTCAGTAGGGCAATGGTGTCAATCACACAATCCTTATGACTTTTAGACGCCACCAAGAGGTCGTCTATGTATTGCACTAAGACAGAGTTCCCAGGTAAGACCAAAGTTTCCAAACATTTTTTCAAGATCTGATTAAAGATAGAGGGGCTCTCTGTATACCCTTGAGGGACCCGGTTCCAGCAATACACGTGACCTTCGAAGGCAAATGAGAAAAGAAATTTGCTATCTGGATGCAAAGGAATGGAAAAGAATGCATGACACAAGTCTATCACAGTGAACCACTCAGCATCCCAGGGAATCTGATACAGAATCACTGCTGGGTTCGGGACAATAGGGCAACAGGGAACTACTATTTTGTTGACTTTTCGTAGATCCTGTACTACTCTGTACTTGCCACTAGGCTTTTTGATGCCCATAATCGGAGAGTTACATGGGCTACTCATTACCTCCTGTATGATGTTTCCTTCTAGCAATTTCTGTATTTCCACAGCAACACCAGCTTTCACTTCTGCATTCATTCTGTAGGGTTTAGTATTGGGGTATACTGCATTGTCTTTTATTGCTATCTGTATGGGGTCCACATTTTTCATTAACCCCACATCTTTCCCAGTAAAGTCCCACACCTCTGGCTTCACTGCTTCCTGGAGTTCTTTGGGTAAATCCTGCAAGGTCATTCGTTTAATTTACGAGTCAGGGCGGACCAGCATTAATTTATAAATGCCGTCTTCATCTGGGGTCTGAATTTCAACACCCTTTGGTGTGCAAAAGATGGTACAGTTCATTTTGCACAGCAAGTCACGTCCCAGTAAGTTCACTGGACTGGTGTCGCACACGACAAATCTATGCATTTCCTTAAAGTTTCCAATTGAGATCTCCATGGGCTTGGTAACAGGAGTACTAATCAATTGATTAGATACACCCACTACTTGGATGGCTTCTCCCGAGAGGGGTAGGTTTGGAACGTCCACTGTTCTTACAGTAGAACGGGTAGCGCCAGTGTCCAACAGAAAGGTGACATCGTTTCCGTCAACCTTTCCTTCAATGTATGGTCCGGACTGGTCTACCGGCAAGGAGGCGCCAAGTACGCACTCCTCGTCCTCCCCTCTCAGGCCCCGTCAGTACTGGTCATCACAAAGGAAGGTATCATTTAGAAGATACTGCGAAGTTGCTGCATTTCTGTTCTCATTGCTTTCCCAGACTTCTATCTCATCTCCCTCTGCCTGTTTTCCCCTGTATACTTGCTTTGGTGCTCGGGGCACCTGAACTGTTTTTACCTGTGGTTGAGTCTTTCTTGGTCTCTCTTTCTGCGTCTGTGGAGTTAAATCAGGAGTTTTGGGGTTATCTTCGGGCAAGTAAGGACACTCGTTACGCCAGTGTCCAATTTTGCCGCACTGATGGCAGGGAAATTTCTTCATAGCCTCCTCCCTGCTCATTTTGGGCCGGGGCTTGCCTCCTCCCCCTCCCCCAGGGCCTTCATTCTTAGCATTTTTGACCATGTTACTCAACTGCTTTTCCTGCTGCTCTGCGAGCTTCACCTGAGCCCACATCACCTTTTCCTTGAGAGCCTTTTTCTTTTCTGCCATCTCGTCCTCGCAGTACTTTGCGTACCGCAGGACCTCATCTACCTTTTTGGAGTGCCAACATATTTTGTTATCTTTTATCCACTGACAAATTTCAGGTCTTAAACCATTTACGAACCTGTAAATGAAGTGCGTCATGTCCTTCATCTCGATGTTATCTATACCACTGTATGTTTTAAACACCTGTAACAGCCTTTCATAATAGGAGTGCACTGTCTCCTCTCTTTCCTGCGTTGTTCTATCTATCCTGGTCCAATCAGTTTCCTTTGCTGGGACCTTTAGTTTCAGATGCTGAATTACTTGCTCATATTTTCTCATCACTTCTTTCGATGGTTCCCCGGTTTTTTCATCTCTCGGGTATTCCTCACTAGGCCAGGCTATGGCTATTTTACACTCGGTCCATAGATCGACCGGGACCACAATGTCGAAAAACCCATCCAGGTCTTTCCACAGGCATTTCTGCACCTTTACAAACCTTTCCACTTGCCGGTACCATTCAACTGGCTTCTCCCGCAATTTCGGGAAATCGTTAGTAAAGGACACAATATCCTGTCTGGACCACGGAACGTGCACATACCTCCCACCGGGTACTTCGCGCATGGGGCATAAAGTTTCGGGCTTGTCTACTTCTCTCAGAGGGAACTCAGGGGTAGCTTGTCTGGAGCGGGCCTCCTCTTTCTTATGTGCCCACCTCGTTTTCCATTTTTCCACGTCTCCCCATTTTTGCAAAACTGCAAGCAACTCTTTAATCTGCGACTTTCTTCCTGACACATTCAAATTCTCTAAATCTTTGTCTGAGAACTCAGCCCGGTATGGTTTCTGCAAGGGCTTTGATCTGGATATATCTATTCCCATACTAGCTGCGGTGTCTGTCAGTTTTTCGTGGAGCACCCTAGTACTCCTGGTAAGACTTTTACACATAAACAGCAACTCTTCTTCAGAATAGGTGTTCAGTCTGTCTAGCCCCACATTTCCTGCCATTAATTCCTCTATTTCTACTCTCAGTTTGTAGAGGTCTAAAGGTTTCGTTTGCGGAGCCTGTTTTTCTAAATCACGACTCCAATTTTCAATCTCTTCTGGCGTTACCAAGGAAACACTCCTAGTCCCTGTTGCTGATTCTAATTTAATTTCTTTCGCATCAAAAGGATTATGCCTCTTCTGCACTCCCTTTCCGGTCTGTTTGTTTGGTAGATCCAAGAACACCACTTCGGACTCACACTCACTGGACTGATCGTCTATCAGTAGGGGCTCTTGCCTCGGCGGGGCCATTATCGGGTTCATAACCGGAGGGTTCAGACCTCCTTGACTATTCCCGTACAACGGAACCACGGGTCCGATTGTTACCGGAATAGTCAAAGCTTCAGGACTGGTATTTAACTGGGAGATCTTCTGAATTATTTCTGTCCTCTGTCTAGCTAGGGCCTCTTGCTCCCTTTCATCTAGTACTCTTCCTAATGTCCGGTCAGGTATCATCTGTGGGGTCAAGTGAGGGGTAAGACTCGGGGCAGTAGGATGCGTTTCACTTGGACCCCCACCATAATTTGGTTTCGGGAACAAAGTTCCTGTGCCAAATGACCTACGCTCTTCCCCATATGGAGGCTGCAAAAAGGGTACCCCTGAACTTAATGGCTTCTCTTCGTTTTCATAAAGAGGTCTGGGGAAAAAGAGCTTTTCACGGGAATATTTTTCCTCCGAGTTCATGGGCATACTGGGATATATATTTCGTACCTCCGGGGGCTCGGGCTTCTCAAAATAGGGCAATACCTGGCCCCCTCCCCCCCTACATAGGGATCTGTCCTCCTCCTTAATAGATGGACGTTGGGCAATTTCTCCTGCATTGGAAGGTCGGGCTCCCTCATTATAAGGGGGCAGACTTCTTGTAAAGATGTCATCTAACAATTCATCGTCTGACTCCCCAAGGGCCCCCCAATGCTTACTTTTTTCTGTCCTTTTCTCTCCCCCAGAAGGGTTACCTGCTGGCATCATGGGAAACAGACCCTCAACAATCATGCTCTGCCTCCACTGTTTCATCCTCTTATCCCTTGTCTCTTGTTTCAGCCTGGGGTACCACTTGGTCAGACCTTTGTCCATTCGGGGTTTCTCTCTTTCAAAAGCCTCAATCTCCCATTCCTCTAATGCCTCATACTGCGTTAGTCTCGGTCTGGGATGCAATTCATTCATGCGGGTTCTCAAATTAAATAAAATTCTGCCATTGAAAGTGCCGTCTAACGGAAAAGCCAATACTCCGTCATCTTTTGTGTACTTCACCCAATTCTCCAACCACACACAGGTGTTGTACCCTCGGTCAAACATCATGAATGAGGCAGGAGTATTCGGTGGCGGGATAGTAACGCCCTCTCTAGACTTAATCGGTTTGTCCGTTTTGAAATAATTCTTTACCCTACTTACAAGGGACATCTTTCTCTTAGCTCCGTACATGATATCGTATCTATTAGCTTTCCACTGATCCCTCTCGAACCCTTGGTTTCTTGGATCGGGTCTAGTCTCTGGACAATACGAGTGCCACATACGTTTTCTACGCTTAATTCTGTTTACAAAATCACCTCCAATCAGAACGCATCTTGCAATTTCGTGCGACCAATGAAGTGCGCGCGTTCAAATAATTTCGGCCAATGGGTGCGCGGCCCCTTCGTGAGACTGTTCTCACGCCTCGGTGCTTCACCCCTCCTTTACAATTCCAGCCCCGCTACCCGCCCACTGCTTCTACCAATCCCAGCGCGGCACGGAGTGACGTCAGAGGCGCTTCGCGACTGACTCCCTCCCTTCACAAGGTAACGGAAACTTTTTGTCCTTTTAAAGTGCTCAGTGCTTGGTTATTTTACAACAAATACACATTCGCCACAGTGCTCAAGTGTCTAGACAGGATAGCTTTGTTTTACTGCAAGTAAACTACTTCCATTTACTTTTCACGCGCTGCGAGTAGATCTCTTCCGCCTACCCTTCACTCTAGCATCGGTGAACCTGTTATTCCCCTAAACTCATCCACTTCTTTCCGGGATATATCTGAGTCTAAGGTTTCCCAGCGGACCCCTTTGCTTTCACCCAAGCTCCGATGAACCTGCTACTCTTCCGATGTGACCCTTACTAGGTTACGCCACTATGGGAATTTTGCCAATGAACCTCGTTACTGACATTTATTCACACATGTATTCAGAAAAAACCCTAGTTAGTGCTTCCCGGTTATCCTAACCTGCACCTAACTTTCCTTAAGCCTGTGACCTCAGGACAATGGATTCTATTCACCACTTGCCCTTTCAATTCCCCGGGGAGTTCGGACAACAAGAAACGATACGGTTTACAAATGCATGGATTAATACATATAACAATATAAGAACAAGAATAATAACAATACAACAATTCATGAATTTTCAGCAGCGTATTCACAAGAGAGTGATCAGTCCCCTCGGAACAGCCGCTCTTATAGCAGCATTAATGTACTAGCAGCTTCCGACTCAACTAGTCTAACTAGTTCTACCTAACCTTTAGCTAGTCCCTAACCATCCTCTGATCTACCAGAAAACTGATAGAGCGCGCGAGGTCACCCAGCCAATGATTACGCCGTTTCCGGCTTCAGGGCCCATATACTTTCAATTCACACTATTCATTGACCAGGCGACTTCACAAGCTGCTACCAATTGTGTGTGTGTTCCCTACTGTTATTACTTAGTGTACCCGACTTACCATCCACCGACACGGGTACCTATGACTTCAATGGATCAGGAGCCTAGCTGTAAAAGGAAAGGCAGCAAATGCAATTTTCAAATGACATTCAATACTGTTTAAATGACCACGGACAACTGGAAGTTTTAAAATGTTTATCTAGAGTTCGTTATTTTCATTCATGAGATATACAAGAATAAGGCATTCAATAACTAGGATAATGTAAATGATATAACTATAGAGAAATAAAGACAGGGTAATCATCGAAATACTGTTATGAAATGCAAATGGGAAAAATACTATATAATCTCAGAAATGTTTAAGCATGGACAGACTATGCATGGGTAACTATAGGAGGGCCTATAAAGAGTAACACGCTAAACTTAAAGTGAAGGGACCTTTAAACAGTCTAGGTAAGGAGGTTCTAGACCATATCAGAAAATGACAAACTGCAATGCAAAATATAATTTCTAAAAGGTAGGGTGACATGAGAACATATCAAGAAAAATTATGCAAATGACTTTACGTTTCAATGGTTTGCGGCAAAAGCATGGAAAAATCAACATGTGCAAGATGTCTTTTATTAAAGCAAAAGACTGAAATATAGAAAGGTGCAAGTTTTAAGGAACTTAGAGCAGTATTTACCTAGACTGGTGTGGAAACCAAACCCTGGCCACGGGTCTGTTAAGGACAGGAAACCCTCAAGGAAGGATACCCCTTAAAAGACAGCAGGTGCAGAATGGACACCCCGGACAGGACAGGATACCCTCGGATTAGGAATCAGGACAGGACCTCAGGACAGGACAGCAAACCCTCAGGACAGGACCGCTCAGGACAGGACCACACCCGCAGTTTGGAAGCAACGCCTGCGCTCCACCCTCTCTGCAGCTATCGATCAAGACCCCGATTGGGTCAACGAACTCCCAGCAAAGTGCTTCGCCAGCACTTTAAGGTTCAGTAAAACCTTAGTCTATGGTCAATTTCGGACAGAGTGCTCCGCAGCTCTCTGTATCTTCAGTCACCTATTGAGTACGATGGGTCAGTGACAGGTCAGCTAAACCAGACAAGTCGGACAATTCCCTAGGTGAACCCAGGGTAGATATACTCTTTGGGTCAGTGTACCACCCCCCAATGTTGCAAAGTGTCAGAATCCCTCAATTTGGATTGGTCCTAAGATAGGATTTGGGTAACACACCAATCAGAATACAAGATTTGTATGCCTACTTTACATATTTGGGTACCGCCTAGCAAGATTGGGGTTCCCATGAGAAACTGTGCAGTAATACGAGTGACAATTAACATTGTAACACATGAGGAGCAACAATTCTCCGTTCTCGTAGCGCAGAGGTGGCTTTCCCAGGCGCATCTTGACTGTGGCTGCCAGCTGGCTGAGTTCCACTGTCCAAAGTTGCCACCTTTCAGTATTCTCTGGGCATGCGCAGAAGAGACCGTCAATATGGCTCCCAATCAGTTTGGACCCCCATTCCCCGCGGTACATGAAAAGTAAGCGAGAACAAATTAATACATAGAAATAACGTTATGAAATCACATCACAGGGTTGTACTTTCAACTTATCATCATAACATATACTTATGCAGTCTAAATGTTAGCTACATAGAAACGATGACAAGAGCAGTGGCACGAGCAGTACCACATGATGGGCACAGCTATGTATTACGCATGCGCATAACTTTCCCTCCACTTCTGCAGACGCGTCAGGACACGTGAGTGTGGCTGACGCATGCGCAGTAACTAAAATACAAGCGGCGGCCATTTTACAGACACGGATTAAAGTAGTTAGGAATACACATAGGCAAGCTTCTTAACCCTTATTCAAACTTAATATAAACGTTAGTAAGACGTACACTTATTACCTTGTTACACATAAACGAGGTTCATGACTTCGGCAAGGTCGCAAAATATGCGAAGCTTTGCTTCATCAATCCCCTCTTTGATGATATTTACTATCATCACACAATATAATGGAACCAGATGCCAACTTTCTTTCACACTTTATACAATTCTATCTCTTCCAGCAAGCGTTCCAACTTTTCTCTTTCAGTTTTAGTAGGGTGAGAAGTCTTCACCTTTTTGTATATCTGATCATTCACTTCCTCCAATTCAATCTCATCCACACTTCGTTTCACCCCTCTTGCATTCACTTCATGCTTTCCGGTGCGCTTGCGGCATTTGCAGCAGACAAATATGAAAAATAGGATGAGACCTATAATTCCAATTGGCATCAGTACTTTGAGCAATAAGCTTTTACCTATACTAGCGAACCAATGACCTACATTTGAGAGACCATCTACCAGTCTCTTCCAGGCACTATCAACCTCGAGTGGTCTGAGTTCCTTTGCCAAATTAGTAATATTTTTCACATATCTTTTGATCTGTACACTTTTATCCGGAATATAAGTGCAACAATGTTGCGCCTTCAACATCCGGCAGACTCCGCCCTCTTTCGCTAATAAGGTGTCAAGAGCAAGTCGATTCTGCAAAACCATTGATCTGATCGCAACCATTTCGGTATTGACCAGCAGAAATCCATGAGCTGTCTCAGTCGACAACACATCCACTATAGTGGACAATTTGCAAATTCTGTGAGTGTTCAGAACCACTCCCACTCCAGGTATCAGTGCACTGAAAATACTACCCATTATTTCACCTATGCTTTCTCTTTTACTACGCACTAAGCCATTAGTATTTTCACTGCTTCCAACAACTCCATTCACATGGTATATTTTCGGGAAGACAATGCCAAAATAGCAACTTCCATACCAGTGATCCGGCAATTTGAAATAAGCCTTGTCCCCACAAATATAATAAATACCAGGAAACACAGGCTCTGACCCATTTTTGAAACCCCAACCTCCAATTACCTTGTAATTATGTTCGCATTCACTGGAACCAATGAAAATGTTATTATAATAGCTAGTCTTCTCGCGGTGAAGACATAGCTTGCCTTTCTTTTCAAAATCCAGCAACAGAGCAGGACCCGCCCCACCAGTTGAGGTGCCTTCCATGTTCTCTGCCCACTTTGGCTTTTTCTGACTTTCGTCATTAGCCTTCTTTTGTATTTTAATTCTCCTTTTCTCTGCCATGTTTAGGAACATCTTTTCCTGCTCATGCAAAGAACAAGTCAAGTTATCTCTGTGTGCGTCCGCTATGTCAATGTTACCTATAGTCAGGAAATAATCTCCCATGTATCGTATTGCGTCACTTTTGGTATGTACAGGATTCAAGTTCCCACGTATAGGAAGCTCAGAAAAGATCACGTCATTGTTAGAGTAATAGTACTGTAACGGTCCTCTTTTGTAAAATAAACTAGCTAAAATGCTACAGGAAATTCCGTATGTCAGCGGCAAGTGATGGTATGTCACGCCTTCAGCTACAGAAGTAGGTAGCTTCATGCAGACATAGCAATCTTAAATTTCCATAGTCTCTACATAGTGTATTAACAAGTTTGCGAAAACATTTAAGCGTGTCCTGTTTTTGATTCTATGATAATGTAGTTCTTCATCTGATGCTTCTAAGTCTTGTTTTGTTTGTCTCAGTGCTCTTTCATGTCTAGCTACACTCTGTGTTGTCAGCTCTTCACTGTCAGTATTTACAATTTCAGTAGGGACAATATTAGTATCTTTACTCACAGCAAAGGGTATAAAGATTGTTAGTCCTATCCAGAGTAATATCAGGACAACTACACTACAGACACATACCTTGCAGCAAGTTTTGCAACAGCTGCGACTAGGTCTACCACTCACGTTTGAATCAGACATTTTGGCTCAGAAGAAGTTTCTCGACCCCTCTTTGTGACTTTACACGAGTATCTTACTTTGTGCAAATTCACGGTGGCTCTTCTTCCTCTTCGTCAGAGTACTCAGGGACGGGCTCTCCGTCGCTTACGTCAGTGATATCGAGATCTTCAAGCTCTTCTAACACAAGTGTCCATTCAGGTGACTTGTACTTTTTGTTTTGTCTCTTTATCCGATCACTCCTTCTTTTGGAAGAGTCTTCTGGTTGTTCTGCTATACGAGCACTTCTCCTTTCTTCTGCACGTTTTTCTTCTACTGTTTTTATTCTCAATCTCAATTTCTTTATGTATTTAGGCTCAAGATGCTTTCTTTTCTTAAGTCTTTTGGTTGGTACTTGGACTTCGTTTCCTTCTCTTGCCCTCTTATTCTCATTGGCTTGTGGCAATTCTGCTTCAGTTTCTTCTTCTTCTATCTGACTAATTCCAGGGCTAGTATCTGTTTCTTCTGCCTGGGTACTAATCTGGCCTTGTTCAGGTATACTGTGTGTTTGCTCTTCAAGTGTCTCTGACTCTGTTTCCTGAACACGTTCTTCTAATTCTATCTGATCCTGTTCAAGCACTTCGATCTCTGGACTTTCTTCTGCTCGAACTATTACACTATCTCTAGTCTGTCCCTTCCCGATATCAGGTGTCAGTGGAGGAGTATCAATCACTTGTTCTGTATTCCTCTCTTGTTCAAGATCCTTCACTTGTTCAGTATCGGGCACTTGTTCAGTCTTATTCACTTGTTCTGTATCAATCACGTGCTCTGTCCCTGTCTGACCTTCTCCTTCCTCAGTTTTGATGTGAATCTCAAGATTCTGAGGCTCTTCGCCTATGCCTTGCTTTTCCTGACTAGTCCACTCTCTACCTTCCCAAAGTCTCTCATTTGTTCGAATAGGGTCTTCAGTGAGGTCAATAAATGGAATCCACTCTTCTGGCCATATGCTTGGCAGCTCGTCTTCAGCTACTTCTGGCTCAGCTTCTTGGACCCCTTCAGCAGGCTGGGCTCCTGGTAGTTCGTTGTCAACTATTCTTGGGCCAACGTCTGCTGATTCTGCAGCTTGACTGGTACTGGGCTGTACGTTGTCAGCTACTTCTGGTCTGGCTCCTGCAGCGTCCTCTGCTGGACGTCCTTCTGCTTCAGGCACTTCGTCTGGTGGTACCTTCTGGGTGTGGCTGGCGTGTATCCAACGCGGAACCCCGGCACACTTGACTGCTGTGGTAGTAACCAGAATCACCTGACGTTTTTCTCCCCACCTTGGCTCCAGGCAGCTCTTCCGAGTATGCTTCTTTATCTTCACCCAGTCCCCCGGGACCAGTTTGTGGAGAGGAGTCGTTGGATTGAGGATGGCGTCTTCTCCGATCTGGCGAGAGATAGAACGCACTTGGTCACCCAATCTCTTGCAGTATTCAAGTACCAAATCATCAGTAATACTCAACAGTTTGCTTCCTGGTACCCATGCTTGTCTCATTATTCTTCCCATAATTATTTCATGGGGACTTAGGCCTGTTTTGCGATCAGGAATACTTCTGAGTCCCATCAGGACCAAGGGCAGGGCCTTCACCCAGTTCAATTTAGTTGCATCACACAGTTTTGCTAGTCTGTTTTTGATAGTTCCATTTATTTGTTCCACCACTCCAGAAGCCTCTGGACGGTAGGCACAGTGTAGCTTTTGTGCAATTCCAAAGGCCTTACAGAGTTCATCGATGACGTCAATATGAAAATGTGAGCCTTGATCTGATTCAATAGTGACTGGCACCCCGAATCTAGGTATCAGTTCTTTTAATAAACACTTAGCTACTGTTTTTGCGTCATTTTTGGGAGTAGGGAAAGCTTCCACCCATTTTGAAAATAAACAGACCATGACAAGGACATATCGTTTCCCTTCACAATGGGGCATGGTGATGAAATCAACCTGTATCCTTACAAAGGGACCCCCGGACCTCCCAATTTTTCCCAGTTCCACTACAGTCTTTTTCCCTGGGTTCATCTTTTGACATGACAGGCACCTCTGGCAGAGGGACTCTGCTACTTTCCTGAACTTTTTACTGTACCAAGTCTGTTGGAACACTAGAATCATGGCGTCCCTACCAATGTGTGATCCTTCATGTATCAACCTCGCCATTGCGCTAAGTAGGTGTCTAGGTAACACAGGCATACCAGTTGGACCTATAATGACACCATCCACACGTCTTGGTCTACATCCATCTTCCTTCCACTTCTCTCTTTCTTGCCAAGGTGCCGCCTGCTGCCACTCTTTCACCTCATCCCATGTAGGCACTTCTTCAAACACCTGAAGTTGGCAGCTGGTTCCTGGCCCCCCTCGTTTCGGATTTACGATATACCGATCTCTAGCGCACCATTGGGCCACTCGATCAGCATAATCGTTTCCCAGTGATACCTTGTCCATGCTCTTCTTATGAGCAGCACATTTTACCACTGCCAGTTCCTTTGGTAACTGGATTGCCTCTAAAAGGTCTTGAATAACTTTTCCATTTCGAATAGGGGTACCCGATGAAGTCAGGAACTCCCTCTGTAGCCACAACTGGCCAAAGTCATGCACAACCCCATAACAGTACTGACTGTCAGTATACACTGTTATGCGTATGTTCTTCCCAATTTGGCAAGCTTTTATCATAGCAATCAATTCGGCTACTTGTGCAGACTTGATGTGATATAGATAACCTGCTTCCTCAATTTTCTCTAGGGACACTACTGCATAGGCAGCACTCAGGCCTCCTTGTTCATGCCTTAGACATGAACCATCTACAAATAATTCTTTGTCATGCTCAAGCAATGGCGTTTCTTTTATGTCTGGGCGTGGCTTGGTATTGAATTCAGTTAGATCAATACAATCATGTTCATCATCCACCCCCCCTTCCATATCCTTTGGGTCGGGGAGTAAGGTGGCTGGGTTCAGAATACTGCACCTGACAATGTTTACATTTGCAGCACCCACAAGAATCCTCTCATATTTAGTCAGCCGACTAGGGGTGAGATACTGTGTTTTTGTTCTGGTCAACAAAATTACCACTCCATGCGGAACATACACAGTTACCGGATGTCCCATGACAATTGACTCACTCTGTTCTAAACTGGCACAGGTGGCAGCTACTGCTTTCAGACAACCTGGTAATCCAGCAGCCACTGGATCTAAGGTGGCAGAGAAGTATGCCACAGGCCTTCTCGTAGTGCCATGTTCTTGAGTTAGGACTGACAATGCGCAATTATCGCGAGTGTCACAGAATAGGGCAAACTCTTTGGAGTAGTCTGGCATTCCCAGTGCAGGGGCTGTACACAGACAATTTCGCAGCTTGGTGAAGGCTGTTAAGCTTTCATCATCCCATTCTACAATTTCGGGTGTTCCTCTCTTGGTCATTTTTATTAAGGGCCTGGCTAGGACTGCAAATCCCAGAATCCACTGCCTGCAGTATCCTATCACACCCAAGAACATTCTGATCTCCTTTTGAGTACGGGGTAACTGCATCTTTTGAATTATCCTCACTCTCTCCGATGTCACTTTTCTGACACCTTTTTCTATCTGGTGCCCCAGATATTTTACCGATTTTGCACAAAACTGTAACTTGTCAGGGGACACTTTATGTCCCTTTTCACACAGATGATTCAGTAGGGCAATGGTGTCAATCACACAATCCTTATGACTTTTAGACGCCACCAAGAGGTCGTCTATGTATTGCACTAAGACAGAGTTCCCAGGTAAGACCAAAGTTTCCAAACATTTTTTCAAGATCTGATTAAAGATAGAGGGGCTCTCTGTATACCCTTGAGGGACCCGGTTCCAGCAATACACGTGACCTTCGAAGGCAAATGAGAAAAGAAATTTGCTATCTGGATGCAAAGGAATGGAAAAGAATGCATGACACAAGTCTATCACAGTGAACCACTCAGCATCCCAGGGAATCTGATACAGAATCACTGCTGGGTTCGGGACAATAGGGCAACAGGGAACTACTATTTTGTTGACTTTTCGTAGATCCTGTACTACTCTGTACTTGCCACTAGGCTTTTTGATGCCCATAATCGGAGAGTTACATGGGCTACTCATTACCTCCTGTATGATGTTTCCTTCTAGCAATTTCTGTATTTCCACAGCAACACCAGCTTTCACTTCTGCATTCATTCTGTAGGGTTTAGTATTGGGGTATACTGCATTGTCTTTTATTGCTATCTGTATGGGGTCCACATTTTTCATTAACCCCACATCTTTCCCAGTAAAGTCCCACACCTCTGGCTTCACTGCTTCCTGGAGTTCTTTGGGTAAATCCTGCAAGGTCATTCGTTTAATTTACGAGTCAGGGCGGACCAGCATTAATTTATAAATGCCGTCTTCATCTGGGGTCTGAATTTCAACACCCTTTGGTGTGCAAAAGATGGTACAGTTCATTTTGCACAGCAAGTCACGTCCCAGTAAGTTCACTGGACTGGTGTCGCACACGACAAATCTATGCATTTCCTTAAAGTTTCCAATTGAGATCTCCATGGGCTTGGTAACAGGAGTACTAATCAATTGATTAGATACACCCACTACTTGGATGGCTTCTCCCGAGAGGGGTAGGTTTGGAACGTCCACTGTTCTTACAGTAGAACGGGTAGCGCCAGTGTCCAACAGAAAGGTGACATCGTTTCCGTCAACCTTTCCTTCAATGTATGGTCCGGACTGGTCTACCGGCAAGGAGGCGCCAAGTACGCACTCCTCGTCCTCCCCTCTCAGGCCCCGTCAGTACTGGTCATCACAAAGGAAGGTATCATTTAGAAGATACTGCGAAGTTGCTGCATTTCTGTTCTCATTGCTTTCCCAGACTTCTATCTCATCTCCCTCTGCCTGTTTTCCCCTGTATACTTGCTTTGGTGCTCGGGGCACCTGAACTGTTTTTACCTGTGGTTGAGTCTTTCTTGGTCTCTCTTTCTGCGTCTGTGGAGTTAAATCAGGAGTTTTGGGGTTATCTTCGGGCAAGTAAGGACACTCGTTACGCCAGTGTCCAATTTTGCCGCACTGATGGCAGGGAAATTTCTTCATAGCCTCCTCCCTGCTCATTTTGGGCCGGGGCTTGCCTCCTCCCCCTCCCCCTCCCCCAGGGCCTTCATTCTTAGCATTTTTGACCATGTTACTCAACTGCTTTTCCTGCTGCTCTGCGAGCTTCACCTGAGCCCACATCACCTTTTCCTTGAGAGCCTTTTTCTTTTCTGCCATCTCGTCCTCGCAGTACTTTGCGTACCGCAGGACCTCATCTACCTTTTTGGAGTGCCAACATATTTTGTTATCTTTTATCCACTGACAAATTTCAGGTCTTAAACCATTTACGAACCTGTAAATGAAGTGCGTCATGTCCTTCATCTCGATGTTATCTATACCACTGTATGTTTTAAACACCTGTAACAGCCTTTCATAATAGGAGTGCACTGTCTCCTCTCTTTCCTGCGTTGTTCTATCTATCCTGGTCCAATCAGTTTCCTTTGCTGGGACCTTTAGTTTCAGATGCTGAATTACTTGCTCATATTTTCTCATCACTTCTTTCGATGGTTCCCCGGTTTTTTCATCTCTCGGGTATTCCTCACTAGGCCAGGCAAATGGCTATTTTACACTCGGTCCATAGATCGACCGGGACCACAATGTCGAAAAACCCATCCAGGTCTTTCCACAGGCATTTCTGCACCTTTACAAACCTTTCCACTTGCCGGTACCATTCAACTGGCTTCTCCCGCAATTTCGGGAAATCGTTAGTAAAGGACACAATATC
Source organism: Lissotriton helveticus (assembly GCF_964261635.1). Lineage (NCBI taxonomy): Eukaryota > Metazoa > Chordata > Amphibia > Caudata > Salamandridae > Lissotriton > Lissotriton helveticus. The sequence continues at coordinate 1,917,192,925 of NC_136065.1, forward strand.
CTGTCTGGACCACGGAACGTGCACATACCTCCCACCGGGTACTTCGCGCATGGGGCATAAAGTTTCGGGCTTGTCTACTTCTCTCAAAGGGAACTCAGGGGTAGCTTGTCTGGAGCGGGCCTCCTCTTTCTTATGTGCCCACCTCGTTTTCCATTTTTCCACGTCTCCCCATTTTTGCAAAACTGCAAGCAACTCTTTAATCTGCGACTTTCTTCCTGACACATTCAAATTCTCTAAATCTTTGTCTGAGAACTCAGCCCGGTATGGTTTCTGCAAGGGCTTTGATCTGGATATATCTATTCCCATACTAGCTGCGGTGTCTGTCAGTTTTTCGTGGAGCACCCTAGTACTCCTGGTAAGACTTTTACACATAAACAGCAACTCTTCTTCAGAATAGGTGTTCAGTCTGTCTAGCCCCACATTTCCTGCCATTAATTCCTCTATTTCTACTCTCAGTTTGTAGAGGTCTAAAGGTTTCGTTTGCGGAGCCTGTTTTTCTAAATCACGACTCCAATTTTCAATCTCTTCTGGCGTTACCAAGGAAACACTCCTAGTCCCTGTTGCTGATTCTAATTTAATTTCTTTCGCATCAAAAGGATTATGCCTCTTCTGCACTCCCTTTCCGGTCTGTTTGTTTGGTAGATCCAAGAACACCACTTCGGACTCACACTCACTGGACTGATCGTCTATCAGTAGGGGCTCTTGCCTCGGCGGGGCCATTATCGGGTTCATAACCGGAGGGTTCAGACCTCCTTGACTATTCCCGTACAACGGAACCACGGGTCCGATTGTTACCGGAATAGTCAAAGCTTCAGGACTGGTATTTAACTGGGAGATCTTCTGAATTATTTCTGTCCTCTGTCTAGCTAGGGCCTCTTGCTCCCTTTCATCTAGTACTCTTCCTAATGTCCGGTCAGGTATCATCTGTGGGGTCAAGTGAGGGGTAAGACTCGGGGCAGTAGGATGCGTTTCACTTGGACCCCCACCATAATTTGGTTTCGGGAACAAAGTTCCTGTGCCAAATGACCTACGCTCTTCCCCATATGGAGGCTGCAAAAAGGGTACCCCTGAACTTAATGGCTTCTCTTCGTTTTCATAAAGAGGTCTGGGGAAAAAGAGCTTTTCACAGGAATATTTTTCCTCCGAGTTCATGGGCATACTGGGATATATATTTCGTACCTCCGGGGGCTCGGGCTTCTCAAAATAGGGCAATACCTGGCCCCCTCCCCCCCTACATAGGGATCTGTCCTCCTCCTTAATAGATGGACGTTGGGCAATTTCTCCTGCATTGGAAGGTCGGGCTCCCTCATTATAAGGGGGCAGACTTCTTGTAAAGATGTCATCTAACAATTCATCGTCTGACTCCCCAAGGGCCCCCCAATGCTTACTTTTTTCTGTCCTTTTCTCTCCCCCAGAAGGGTTACCTGCTGGCATCATGGGAAACAGACCCTCAACAATCATGCTCTGCCTCCACTGTTTCATCCTCTTATCCCTTGTCTCTTGTTTCAGCCTGGGGTACCACTTGGTCAGACCTTTGTCCATTCGGGGTTTCTCTCTTTCAAAAGCCTCAATCTCCCATTCCTCTAATGCCTCATACTGCGTTAGTCTCGGTCTGGGATGCAATTCATTCATGCGGGTTCTCAAATTAAATAAAATTCTGCCATTGAAAGTGCCGTCTAACGGAAAAGCCAATACTCCGTCATCTTTTGTGTACTTCACCCAATTCTCCAACCACACACAGGTGTTGTACCCTCGGTCAAACATCATGAATGAGGCAGGAGTATTCGGTGGCGGGATAGTAACGCCCTCTCTAGACTTAATCGGTTTGTCCGTTTTGAAATAATTCTTTACCCTACTTACAAGGGACATCTTTCTCTTAGCTCCGTACATGATATCGTATCTATTAGCTTTCCACTGATCCCTCTCGAACCCTTGGTTTCTTGGATCGGGTCTAGTCTCTGGACAATACGAGTGCCACATACGTTTTCTACGCTTAATTCTGTTTACAAAATCACCTCCAATCAGAACGCATCTTGCAATTTCGTGCGACCAATGAAGTGCGCGCGTTCAAATAATTTCGGCCAATGGGTGCGCGGCCCCTTCGTGAGACTGTTCTCACGCCTCGGTGCTTCACCCCTCCTTTACAATTCCAGCCCCGCTACCCGCCCGCTGCTTCTACCAATCCCAGCGCGGCACGGAGTGACGTCAGAGGCGCTTCGCGACTGACTCCCTCCCTTCACAAGGTAACGGAAACTTTCTGTCCTTTTAAAGTGCTCAGTGCTTGGTTATTTTACAACAAATACACATTCGCCACAGTGCTCAAGTGTCTAGACAGGATAGCTTTGTTTTACTGCAAGTAAACTACTTCCATTTACTTTTCACGCGCTGCGAGTAGATCTCTTCCGCCTACCCTTCACTCTAGCATCGGTGAACCTGTTATTCCCCTAAACTCATCCACTTCTTTCCGGGATATATCTGAGTCTAAGGTTTCCCAGCGGACCCCTTTGCTTTCACCCAAGCTCCGATGAACCTGCTACTCTTCCGATGTGACCCTTACTAGGTTACGCCACTATGGGAATTTTGCCAATGAACCTCGTTACTGACATTTATTCACACATGTATTCAGAAAAAACCCTAGTTAGTGCTTCCCGGTTATCCTAACCTGCACCTAACTTTCCTTAAGCCTGTGACCTCAGGACAATGGATTCTATTCACCACTTGCCCTTTCAATTCCCCGGGGAGTTCGGACAACAAGAAACGATACGGTTTACAAATGCATGGATTAATACATATAACAATATAAGAACAAGAATAATAACAATACAACAATTCATGAATTTTCAGCAGCGTATTCACAAGAGAGTGATCAGTCCCCTCGGAACAGCCGCTCTTATAGCAGCATTAATGTACTAGCAGCTTCCGACTCAACTAGTCTAACTAGTTCTACCTAACCTTTAGCTAGTCCCTAACCATCCTCTGATCTACCAGAAAACTGATAGAGCGCGCGAGGTCACCCAGCCAATGATTACGCCGTTTCCGGCTTCAGGGCCCATATACTTTCAATTCACACTATTCATTGACCAGGCGACTTCACAAGCTGCTACCAATTGTGTGTGTGTTCCCTACTGTTATTACTTAGTGTACCCGACTTACCATCCACCGACACGGGTACCTATGACTTCAATGGATCAGGAGCCTAGCTGTAAAAGGAAAGGCAGCAAATGCAATTTTCAAATGACATTCAATACTGTTTAAATGACCACGGACAAGTGGAAGTTTTAAAATGTTTATCTAGAGTTCGTTATTTTCATTCATGAGATATACAAGAATAAGGCATTCAATAACTAGGATAATGTAAATGATATAACTATAGAGAAATAAAGACAGGGTAATCATCGAAATACTGTTATGAAATGCAAATGGGAAAAATACTATATAATCTCAGAAATGTTTAAGCATGGACAGACTATGCATGGGTAACTATAGGAGGGCCTATAAAGAGTAACACGCTAAACTTAAAGTGAAGGGACCTTTAAACAGTCTAGGTAAGGAGGTTCTAGACCATATCAGAAAATGACAAACTGCAATGCAAAATATAATTTCTAAAAGGTAGGGTGACATGAGAACATATCAAGAAAAATTATGCAAATGACTTTACGTTTCAATGGTTTGCGGCAAAAGCATGGAAAAATCAACATGTGCAAGATGTCTTTTATTAAAGCAAAAGACTGAAATATAGAAAGGTGCAAGTTTTAAGGAACTTAGAGCAGTATTTACCTAGACTGGTGTGGAAACCAAACCCTGGCCACGGGTCTGTTAAGGACAGGAAACCCTCAAGGAAGGATACCCCTTAAAAGACAGCAGGTGCAGAATGGACACCCCGGACAGGACAGGATACCCTCGGATTAGGAATCAGGACAGGACCTCAGGACAGGACAGCAAACCCTCAGGACAGGACCGCTCAGGACAGGACCACACCCGCAGTTTGGAAGCAACGCCTGCGCTCCACCCTCTCTGCAGCTATCGATCAAGACCCCGATTGGGTCAACGAACTCCCAGCAAAGTGCTTCGCCAGCACTTTAAGGTTCAGTAAAACCTTAGTCTATGGTCAATTTCGGACAGAGTGCTCCGCAGCTCTCTGTATCTTCAGTCACCTATTGAGTACGATGGGTCAGTGACAGGTCAGCTAAACCAGACAAGTCGGACAATTCCCTAGGTGAACCCAGGGTAGATATACTCTTTGGGTCAGTGTACCACCCCCCAATGTTGCAAAGTGTCAGAATCCCTCAATTTGGATTGGTCCTAAGATAGGATTTGGGTAACACACCAATCAGAATACAAGATTTGTATGCCTACTTTACATATTTGGGTACCGCCTAGCAAGATTGGGGTTCCCATGAGAAACTGTGCAGTAATACGAGTGACAATTAACATTGTAACACATGAGGAGCAACAATTCTCTGTTCTCGTAGCGCAGAGGTGGCTTTCCCAGGCGCATCTTGACTGTGGCTGCCAGCTGGCTGAGTTCCACTGTCCAAAGTTGCCACCTTTCAGTATTCTCTGGGCATGCGCAGAAGAGACCGTCAATATGGCTCCCAATCAGTTTGGACCCCCATTCCCCGCGGTACATGAAAAGTAAGCGAGAACAAATTAATACATAGAAATAACGTTATGAAATCACATCACAGGGTTGTACTTTCAACTTATCATCATAACATATACTTATGCAGTCTAAATGTTAGCTACATAGAAACGATGACAAGAGCAGTGGCACGAGCAGTACCACATGATGGGCACAGCTATGTATTACGCATGCGCATAACTTTCCCTCCACTTCTGCAGACGCGTCAGGACACGTGAGTGTGGCTGACGCATGCGCAGTAACTAAAATACAAGCGGCGGCCATTTTACAGACACGGATTAAAGTAGTTAGGAATACACATAGGCAAGCTTCTTAACCCTTATTCAAACTTAATATAAACGTTAGTAAGACGTACACTTATTACCTTGTTACACATAAACGAGGTTCATGATTCGGCAAGGTCGCAAAATATGCGAAGCTTTGCTTCATCCCCCATTCTTGCCCAGGAAGGCTATCAGTATGCAGATGAATACAGACTAATGTCCTGTCACACACAGTCCTTCCTGTATTGTGGCTGTCTAGAGGTAATGCATAAAGTGTAGGTATCACCCAGCCCAGCCTGTATTCTAGACAGACTGTAAGGCACACAGAGCAGTAAGAGCAGAGAAATGTCCATTCTTTCAATAAATCATTCCAAGTGATTTCTCAGATCATTTGCAAAGAGGTTTACATTTTAATTATCTAATGATAGTACTTCACTTAACAACAAAAGATCATTTTCATAAAGCATAGTAACAGGAAATAATGTTTGAGTCAATGATAAAAGTGTTCTTGATGTTTTCCTCGATGTTTTGAGAGATGATGGCAGCCGACACCTGTTTCGTTACTTTACGATTTCCTGGACCGGACGGGAGACAGGAATGCTCGGCAGAAATACAGAAGATTAGGGGCGTATCATAGCCCTGGTGTTTCTTAAATCCTTGCTGCAGGACCGCCAGACTTTACGAAATGATTTATTGAAAGAATGACTTGCTTGTGCGCAGTTACAAGAATAGTGTTAACACTGTTTTGTTGACCATAAAAGACTAGAATATGCACATTTAGAGTTCGGATACACAGTGTTTTTTTTTGCACCGTGCCAAAGATATAAACCACGAAGAAGCTACTCCTTTCCAATCATAAATTACAGCTTAAAAGGCGTTTTGAGGAACCCCAATGCTAGCTTATGGAAGGAGTAGACCTCACAGCAGTGAAAAACAAATTTAGCTGCTTGTCACTGCCAGGACATGTGAAAACTTAAGAGCATTTTGTTCTTTTAACTACTATGTGGTGTATTTCTCATGAGAGTTTCACTGTTTGCAAACAGTGTGGTGTAGAGTGAACTCTCCCCATAGAGTAAACACTGTTTACCATACTTAGTTATCTACTGATATCAGCTTCATTTCTTAATGTAGGCTTTGATACAGATAAAAGATGTACGTAGTAATTTGCATTCACTATTTTGGCTTCTTCTTAACAGTTGTATACAGATTGAACACAGTACTCAATGAGAGTTTCCAAAATGTATGTGGTTGATTGTTAATGTGATCTATGCAACCTGTAAAGTATAGGCTATAGAGTCAACGTTGCACATGATGCTTATTTTCAACACCTAAGGGAGTTGTTTCTGTGTTGGTAGCAACGATGCCTGCCCTTCTCCTGAGCTATTGTGTACTTACTGTCAGACCTCTTATGCCATAGTAATTTATATGCGGGAAAACAAAGCTTGGGTGATGTCATCAGTGATGTCCCAAAACACAAAATCCCCATACAATTTCTATTGACATCTTTAGGAGGGGCTACAGCAAAAATTGCTCAACAGAATTACACCAAATTTGGAAGGTAGTTAGAACTTGGTACACAGATTGCGCTTTTTGTGATTAGGTGTAAATTCGTTTAGTATGTTTTTATTAGAAATTAAGGGTCAAAAGTCATTGTGTATCTGGACTGTTGGGTCTGTGAGAAGCTCGAGATACTCTTGCTGGAGCAACAATTTAAAAACAGAGCATTCCAATTGACCCAAAGAGCTTTAGTTCCTTTGGGCATATTTTATCTAGCGGCAGTCAGACTGATTGACTGCCAGCCACATCAGAAAAATGTTGCTTGCAACCATCACACGACTCAGGGACTTTGTATCCTGCTCTGCAGTAGTAAATTAAAAAATATATATATAAGGGGGCAAGGTAGGGATACCCTGCCCCCCTAGTCATCATTGGGAGGACCCAGAGGCACGCCAAAATCCTTAAAACCTCAGTAGTTTCTAATGCGATCTGGTAGGACTTCTTCAGGATCAACAAAAATTGGCAGCTGGGGCCTTAATCTTTAATCAAAGGCCACGGGAACCGAACCCTGAGGCGTCATTGTTTAAGGGGAGGGAGGGCACGCTGCTCCCCTCTCGAGCCATTAAAGGCCCTAGGAAGCCTACTGCCAGGGCCAAACTTTGTGTTTGAGATGTCATTCGGGATATCATAAATTATGTGATAGAACATGTCATGCTTGATATAATATGTAAGGTCAAAAGCAGTGCATGGCGGAGCTTTGCTAACTATAACTGGTGAATTCCTTTTTTTTTATTTTTAGTTCAAAACATCAATGTTGTCACTGACATATTCACCTAACTATAATGTACTTTAATCTTTGTTCTTTTCAGTGAATATATATATATATCTGTATATATATATATATTTAATCACCAAGTTGCTCCGTTACCAAAGGCACACCATTGAACAGCCGGTGCAAGTTCCAGGGACGGGCTTTCCCTGCTTTTCAATTTTTCACCAAAAAATTACTCGCACTCCACCAGGAATATAATTCTTAATGCAGGTTTATTTTGATGCCTTTACAGCAACAGCTTCACCAACGTGTTTCACAGCATCCGCTGCTTGATCACGGTTACAAACATTGGTCCCTTTTCTGTTTCTACTTATATACTAGTAATTCACATTAGCCTTGTTATGAGGCATTGTGGTACTTGTAGTTACTTATTTACATTTTTACCAATCAGATGACGTACTTTGCTTGCCTATATTTACACACAATTGTTCTGTTTTGCTTGCATTGAATCAGTATGCATGTGCGATAATTCGGGTATAATTCCAGTGAAACATATAATTATATTGAAAGCCCCATATTATGATGATATTATATATGTGAAACAATATAGTGAGGAGCAATTGTATACCCATCAGCAAATATTGGCATGTGAATGGAGCCTATATCTTCTGATATAAAATAAGGGCACTAAGTCCCTATACATAAAAACATATAGATGTCTACATCACCGCCAATCAGTGTTAAATAATAGACACTGAGTTGCAGAGAATATGGGGCATCAAAATAAACTTGCATTAAGAATTATATTCCTGGTGGAGTGCGAGTAATTTTTTGGTGAAAAAAAATAAATAAATATATATATATATATATATATATATATACATATATATATATATATATATATTACCTACTGGCGGTCGCCAGTAGGTATATATAGTTAGGATTTTTTCTCTATGGGATTTTTGAAAATTCTATGTCTAATAACGTTGGCGTTTGTGGACGGAATTGGCTGAAATTTTCAGGAAAATGGCACATTCTGTTTCTGAGCAGCCCTTGAAAATTTGGGGGGGGTTCGTCAAGGGGGGGCCGAGAAAAAAGGGGGGTCCCAAAACGTGTTTTTAACATTGAGTTTTCCATAGGGCGGTTGGCCTCACTTTTAGCCCGAACGGCTGAATGGATTTGCACGAAACTTGGCAAAATTGTAGGGACTGGTAGCCCGATGTGCCTTTTGTAGGTCTCAATATATGTGCTACAGTGGATTTTGAGAAATTAACATTTAAAAAAAGATATATATCTGTAACAGCGGACCGGGCAGCGCTCCAGGACGCGTACTTTTCGCGCAACGGAGCTTTGTGAAGCGAAGCTGATTGGTTCTCCGGCGTCTGTCAACATTCCAAACAGTCCGTAGCGGCCGCCATCTTGTCTCTCGGTAGGATCGAGAGACAAGAGGAGGCGAAAGCGAAGGGGCAAATGACCATAAGGGGGAATAGTAGATCCTCGCTGACCCCCTAGGTTTGATGTGGAGGTTTTAAAAGGGCCCCACGGGGCAAAAAAAAAAAATAATAATAATAATCGAACGGCTGAATGGATTTGCACGAAACTTGGTAAAATATTAGGGACTGGTAGCCCGATGTGCCTTTGCTAGGTCTCAATATATGTGCTCCAGTGGATTTTGAGAAATTAACGTTAAAAAAAAGATATATATCTGTAACAGCGCTCCGCTTCGCGTAACGGAGGTTTGCGAAGCTGATTGGTCATTCTGTCACTGGGCTATAGTTGGGCTACATCTGGCTGATATTTGGGCTACATTTGTTTTTTTTCGTCTCTGGCGGCCATCTTTGGGCCACATTGGGCTACATTGGGCTTCATTGGGCTTCATTGGGCTACATTGGGCTACATTTGGGCTCCAACATATATATAGGCCAATGTAGCCCAATATATATTTTTCAAAGTTAATTTTCGTAAAAACCACTGGAGCATATATCTTGAGACATAGCAAAGGCACATCGGGCTACCAGTCCCTACAATTTTGCCAAGTTTCGTGGAAATCCATTCAGCCGTTCGAGCTAAAAGTGAGTCCAACCGCCCTATGGAAATGAAGGAAATGAATGGGTAATTTGTAATTAGCAAATAGCTCATCGCAAACTAGGAATGGTAAAGAATCGCTATTTATTCCTTAAAGTTCGCTACTTAGGAAATGCAAAAAACTTTGATGATACATATGGCGGTTCATCTCTAACAAGATAAGAAGCATAGGGATAGATTTATGATGACTGGCGCATCACCAGGGATGTGTTAGTCATTCTGTGCCGCTGTTCCGTCACCTATGGTGTGCTGCATTTACAATGCGGCGCATCATGGGGCAAAAACAGCACAGATGCGTGATGTATCTGTGCCGTAAAGGTGGCGCATTGCTGGAGTTGTATCGCAAGTGTGATGAAGCTCCAGCAAGGGTCGGGGGTGCCCCTGTCGCAGGGTTTCTGTTCTCACACAGAACTGTGGACAGAGGATTGGAACCTCGGCGAATTAGGGTGTCCCAAAACTCACCTTAGTAATCAAAAACCCCTTAGCAAGCTAGGTACAGTGTCACATTGGATATAACAAACTCTCAATGTTTAGACAATCCAGAATATGAACTTATAGTACCTCAGGATACGTGGAACTCATGAACAGTCGGTCGTTATATATTTCTTAGAAACCAGAACATGGAGTTAAGAAGAACACATGTGTATTTGAAATGTTTATTTACTAATGCCGTCTTCTCAGGCGTAGTATCTTAGATAATACAAGTACACATATTATCAGTAGCAAAATTACCAGCATAGTTACTAGTACATAAAAAGCGAATGGTGACAGTATGTTAACATGCTGTAAATGAATAAGAGTTAGCAACACTTATAAGCAGCCACGGGCCGTGGAGGGAGTTACGGTGGGGCAGGGAGGCGGGGAGGGGCAGGGTGGAGAGGGCTCCACCCTGCTTCTCCCCCTCCCCGCCTCCCTGCCTCACCGTAACTCCCTCCACGGCCCGCGGCTGCTTATATCTCACCCTCCCTAATACTCATATTATATTATTTGCTAAAAGGTCTCTTGGTGTTGGTTTAGGGCGTGCCCATACTTTAGTGTCTTAGATTTGAAGGAATCACAGCAGCATACACCAGCTCTCTCTTCATGTGAACCGCATCAAGTGTTGTGTATGTGTGTTCGGCAAAGCAATATAAAACCCGCCTCATGCCCAGAATTGGCAGAAGTTGCACTTATGTTATGAGTATGAAGTCGTGGAGATCAGACCTCATAACAATTCTGTATCGTGTTGTTCTTGAAACTTTAGCACTCGCTGTACAGATATAGTTTAACAAGCAAAGCAGATAGTAGAGCAATAACATATTATTCTCATGTAAACCACGATGAACTACTAGGTTGAAAGCTAAAGCAACAACTAAGTGTCGTGTGCAGAAGTTGCAAAAAAGGAAAAATGGCGTTTAAACCGGTAATGAGCCCATGCTAACTTAACACGGTGTAAAGATATCCAGGACCTAGATGACACCTCCCCATGATCCGGAAACGAACTGAATAAGATAATAGAAGTGCCATCTCATGAGAGCAGATTGCAAGTTTATATGTGGACGGTCCGCAAGGTAAAGCATTAAAAACTAGGAAAATTTAATGCTAAAGAAAAATAAAACAGCCAAGTACTTTATCGAGTCTTAAGCCAATAGGCAAGGTAAATAATAAAAACTTGACAAATAAGTCAATGAATTGTCAATGAAATGCTAGTACTCAGCATATCAAACATGAAAAAGGTCTATGACATAACTGTGTATGCAAAATAAGCTGCAACAGCCTCCAATAGGAAGTCACCGTCTTCATCCGAAAACAGTTCAGCCATCCAATTTAAAAGCGGAAAAGAACATAGTGCTCTCCCAGCACCGGATCCTCTATCACCATCAGAGGACAGCTCGGTGGGTTTTCAAGAAAGCTCTGTTCCAAGAAAGACTGTGTTGCCGCCAGTAAATTCCAGGGACCAATTAGTCCATGCATCAATGCCACAGCCATAATCCTTTCGCCAGGACAAACCAACTCGTGAGTAATGATAGGAGTCATCAGCTGATTAAAGTCGACGTCAGGAGAAACCGGTCCGCAGAGACACAAATCAATGGTCCAATCGAAATCACAGGTCAGGCAGTGAAATACAGGCTGGACACAGGTGAAGTAGGAGAATCGAAAAGATAATCCATATGCCGTGCTTAATATCGCCAACGGCATTGTGCCATAATATTCTAGCATGCGATTGCGGAACAGTGTCAGCAGCTGCAGGGCGGGAGGTTGCATAGGAGGGACATCCATATTTAAAAATGTAAAAAAGCACAAGAGCGTCCGCTGGTAATGCAAGTAAAAATGGCAATCCACGAAGCAGAGTGGAAAAAATAGAATGAAAGAAAGCAGGGATGACTCCAAAGATTTTCTCAAATGAAGTCACGAGACCACTGGTAACAACTTTAAAAAAGTGCGCCAGGGCCTTTGTGGAGGATGCGTTAAAGATAGTCCGAACCATCTTGCTGAAATGGAAAGGCAAATCTGAATTGAAAAGGGTCTGCACCTCTGTACGGGTGTTCGCTATGTGAAGCACGAAAGTTTCACGGGCCGAACTCAAGGCCACCTCTCTCTGAGACAAAAGAGCTCTTATTCTTGCCATGCCGTTGAAATATGCTCCCAAGGTTGGTATTTGTGGCGAGATTGAAAACTCCCTATGTTCATGTGTGGGAGGAAATAGAACATTTCTGCAGCAAATAACCCGTTCACTTACTGTTACGATAAAAGGAATACTTTTAATTAACCCAGAACAATCTTCATTATTGAGCATCAAATAACTACCATTTTCCAACAACTTGAACGTGGGGATGATAGCAGGAACTGGCGTGCCTTGCAACACGCAAGCCATATTTGGTCGGTGTTTGTTGCATGAACCGTGTAACTGTATGTGCCTACACATTAGTGAATGATCTGGCGTCTCAGTGCATTCCTCTCCATTCAGATAAACTTCTTGATCATCTTTGAAACATCTGTATGTGTATGGAAGCGACCAGACCTCATGAAGAAAAGCACTACCTAAAGGTTCATAACGACCTATTGGTATATATTTCATACAATTTGAAAACTTATATAAAGCAAAAGGCAGCGTTATTAAACCGTGGATAAGGCACGTTGCCAAAAAACCCGCAATCCTCTGCTGATGATGTCACTGAGCATGTCATGAATGATGTAATATGTGACATCATCAGCAGTGGATTACGGGTAATAGTATCTCTAGTTTACTCCCCTATAGCTGTCTTTCTTTTAACATAAGTGTCTGTTTCCTTCCCTTATACTTACTGTTTTTGGTTCGCTTCCGGTTCGCGTACCGGCGAGCGAACTGGGAAGCGAACTAAGAGAAATAGAGGTTGGCACAGTTCCAAATATTGTACCAATTTTTTAATAACGGGGAGGTAGTTCTGAAAAGAACTTTTTTTTTATTGTTTTTGTTGTTTTATTTTTTTTTTATTATTTTTCGGAACATTTTTTTACTTTTTTTGAATTTTTCTGAACAGTTTTATATTTTTTTGGGTTTTTCTTGGAGGGGGCAATGAAAACGATTCATTGTAAAGGGCTCAACAGGAGCAACAAAACAAAAAAAAAGTATTTATTATTTTGGGCGTTTCGTACAAACTTGCATATGATAGTCAATAGCTCTGTTGATCAGAGTGATGCTTCTTTCTCCGTAGGAAATGAATCCATCGCAAAATACGCAGATGTGTTTTACTTCACCAAATCTCATTTGTATATTTGGCACCATCTCCCTGCCCTCTGGTCCCGTTACTTCCGGTACAACAGATCTTCTGGCCATAATAGGGAGATTATCTAGGTCGTTCCGAAACTGTGCAGCACTGTAGTTGTTAGGATGCCACCTAGTCATATGGCGATGCATTGTGTAGTTTCCGAAACTGTATTTTTTCTCGGTTCCTCTGGACAGTCTATCTTGACATATAAGGCAAGTTACGTATCTTGCATTTACTTTTTTCTGACCTTTGGGAATTTTAAAAAATTGCCAAATGAAGTTTTCTTTCCGGTGAGACGTCCTGGGCTCCTCAGGCAAAAACTGCCTCTCTTCGTGCTCGTCGTCCTGTTCCTCTTCTTCCTCTTCTTGTTGAATTATAACTTGAGCAGGTGGTCCACTCTTCCTTGGATGTGGTGGAGGTGGTGGGGAAGCACCAGCTGAAGCTACTAAAGAAGCCATTGCTCAGTGATCACAAAGGGTCTTTCTCTCACAATGATGAAAGTCAGAGTGAGGAAAGAAGGAGGGTTTTTCATCATTTGGGAAAAACAAGAGTTCTCAACCAATGAAAAGTGTTCATTTTAGATTATATGACCTAGTCTTACATCATTAGGAAACCAAAAGTGAAATGAACCAATGAAAAGTGTTATTACCAAGTCACATGACCTGCTGTGTTTACGTTAAGCGCTTTGCAGGGCTTCCCGGTTTGCTTCCAGAAACCTGCGCTTTGCGACTCGCTTCGCGTACCAGTTCGCTAACGTAGCACGTCATATGACGTATCACGCGACAACGTGAAACGTCATGCGGACGGGAGGCGTCACGATGTTGTTTTGTAACGCGGCAGTTGCGGTAAAGAAACGTTTACCGGCTCGCGGTCTATTTCGCGGCATCAAGGTCAGCTAACGGGAAGCTTCCCGATTCGCGAAGCGGGAACGAAGAAAAAAAAATATTTTAAAAAAAAATTATTCATAAACATATAAAATATATTTTTGGATTTAAAGAAGAATACATTTTACAGCTACAGATATTAGCTGTTAAAAAACCAATGAAATTCACTGAAAAAACCATAGGTTATAGACCATATATAGTTAGGAATTAGCATTTACAAAACCTTGAAAATTCACTGAAAAAACCATAGGTTATAGACCATATATAGTTAGGAATTAGCATTTACAAAACCTTATTTTACTCACACAAAACCATTGAAATTCCATATATAGTTAGTTGCACTAACTATATATCGTGCACCCGCAATCCACTGCTGATGATGTCACATATTACATCATTCATGACATGGTCAGTGACATCACTGATGACATCACTGATGACATCTCAAATGACATCACTGATGACATCACTGATGACATGTGATTTGACATCAATGACCACATCACTGATGATATCATTCATGTGACAATACAATGCATCTCCTCACATTTTAATATAACCTCTGTTTCACCCAGTGTTAAATACAGAGTATAATTTTTGAAACCATTGACACACCAATACTAGTTACTACATACGCACTCACTGATTCCTATGTCTACACACACATTCACTCATTCACCCATACAATCATTCATACATACAATCACTCATCTTTACAACACTATCATATGCACTCATACACCTATACAGACACTCACAGACTGCCACTCATCCATGGAGTTACTCACACACGTAGTCAGTCCTGTTAAAGAATCAATGACACTTCCATTTTCTTGTCTATACAGTTGAACATAGAGCACCTTACATTTTCAAACATATACTAACACATACTTACCTTCTTATAGAATCATTGATACAAGTACACATTGATCTGCACAGAGTCACACACCTCCCAGCCAGCCAGCCACACACACACTCAGTCTCCCATACAAATACTTGGACAATCAATCAGTAACCCATATAGTTAATCATATAGCTACTGATCAACACGTGCAGCAGTTTACAGAACAACAGACATAATGATGCTCAAATTAAGATAGTTTAGTCACTAACCCATGCACTCAGTGAGACACATTTAATCACTCACTCATACATTCAGTCATGCACCTACTAAATCCTTTGTCCAGACACTTATACTTCCACTCATTCTTCAATATGTAAGACACATTTTAACTTTACAGAAACACACAGTCACTGGATGATGTCATCAGTGATGTCATTTGAGATGTCATCAGTGATGTCATCAGTGATGTCATTTGAGATGTTATCAGTGATGTCATTTGAGATGTCGTCAGTGATGTCATCAGTGATGTCATTTGAGATGTCATCAGTGATGTCATCAGTGATGTCACTGACCATGTCATGAATGATGTAATATGTGACATCATCAGCAGTGGATTGCGGGTGCGCGATATATAGTTAGTGCAACTAACTATATATGGAATTTCAATGGTTTTGTGTGAGTAAAATAAGGTTTTGTAAATGCTAATTCCTAACTATATATGGTCTATAACCTATGGTTTTTTTAGTGAATATATATATATATATATATATATATATATATATATACACATACACACACACTTGTGCACACTTTCTCTGCAACTGCCCTTTGCAGCTGGCACCCGCAGTTCAGTTTTATCCATGGTCCTGTATAAGCATTCCTAAAT
Source organism: Lissotriton helveticus (assembly GCF_964261635.1). Classification (NCBI taxonomy): domain Eukaryota; kingdom Metazoa; phylum Chordata; class Amphibia; order Caudata; family Salamandridae; genus Lissotriton; species Lissotriton helveticus. Next base: position 1,917,208,526 of record NC_136065.1, read on the forward strand.
ATCACTCTAAGAAACGCCACTGTTCAAGAGCACTGCTGTCACATGTCCTCCTATACTGAGCATATGTTCTTCAAATGCTTTGTCTATCACTGACTTCAGTACCAATTTAGGTTAGTTTCATACTAACTTCCAGAAATGTGAGTCATATGATTTTTCTCAATAGATAAAAAGCAACATTGGGGAAATGTCACAAAATACAACCTTTTATCAAGCATTCAAAAATAGTTTATTGAATTAAAATGTCACAGAAGCAAAGATTAGCATTTTTTGGAAAAGAAAGGCAAAGAGGAAGAGATGAAAGCTCAAAGGAAGAACCTTGATACAGTGAATAGCCACACTTCCGAGCTGGTACCCCTGCCGAGCTGTCAATTTATGAGGTCTTCAGAAGTAGATTTACAACCAGTATGGCGTTTAACATGCTCTCAGTTGGCCTAAGTTTTAGAAGGCTGATAACCGATGATTCACTATTTATTGTCCAAACAAGAACACTCTTCCTTGGTCAATACCAAGCCAGGTGATGAACATCTTGGACGCCATCTCGTTTTCTTAGGTGTTCGCTCATTCATTTTGGATGTCTTCTGGTTTGCCTGTATGCACGGGGACTGCTGTTTGGCGCTCAGCGCATTTAATTGTCCAGAAGATTCTGCGGTTATGTTGGAAGAGTTGCAAACCCCCTGGAGAAGCAGAAGAGCAGCGGGGTAGAATTGTGGAATGGGTTCCTCCTCCCGGGTTGTGCATCATGTTGTAGGTTTACCGGTAGATCCATAAGGAGAGGCCCAGCTTCTGTCTATATTTTCTGTTCACTTTGTTTCTCCTCTTGTGAGACCACTCTGCCATCAATAACTTCCTGGACGATGGTCCTTACAACTCGGCTTCTAGCTGGCTCTTGGGCTGAAACAAAAAATGAAGCGGTGAACAATGGAATGCAGGTAGGATATCCTGAGAGAACAGATGATGTGTTTAATGACAGAGAAGGTCATGGGCATGTTGGATAAAGTTTGGTAGTCTGCGTTCACTTTATGAATCAGGAATTGGATGTTACCCTCTCCAATTAATTAATTATTTTTTTACCTAAATTAAACTCAGGTAAGTATATAGCTTTCTAAATCGGGCCCATTTTGGAGCATGTATTTTGTGAATGGTTCAACAATGCACATGTGCCTCATGTGAACATTCTAATGACAGGACTGCAATCTCCTTTTCCCATCTCTGTTATTTGAACCATTTATTCTAGACACACGCCCCTAACGTGACCATTCACAGATGTCTCCCATGTGAGCACTTTTAGAATAGTGCATGGCCCTTATGTGATCATGCACATATTGGCGTGGTCTCACCTTTGAGCATTCTAAACTTGTGCTTGTTCACTATTGCTGTTATTGTGCTGGTGCATTTCTCTTATACACGGTAGCGTCAGTGCCTCCTGTGAATGGTTCGTTGTATGTTTTCAACCCTTGTGTAAACCTGCTAACTTTAGTGCAGTGACCTGAGGTAAACATTCTTCTTAGTGAAAGTACATGCCTCTCGTGAACATTGAAAGTCGTATACATTTGCCTCGTGTGAACTTTGTAGCTGGTGCATGTACCTCATGTGGGCGCTAGTGCATGGGCTTCATTGGAACGTTTGCTGTGCTGAGGTGGCGCCCCGTCGGATCATTCTAATATTCTAATTATTCTAATATTCATTCTAATATTGTTACTAGCCACTCATTTGAACATGCTATCAGTGCATGTTCCTCATGCGAATAAGTTTACATTGATGCATGTGCCTCATGAGAATAGACTAGTTAGTGCAAGTGCCTCGTGAAGAGTCTGTGTGGTGCAAGCGCCTTGGGGGAATTTTCTAGATGGTTTTCTCCACTAACATATCCAGCGATAGTCAGCTATAAAATAAATGTGCTAAGCGCATTTAACGATAAATATCGCTATTTATTGTGGGGCATGCCCCAGAAATGAGATGGGCTTAACTTCACCTTTAAATCCCTCGTTGAATTGGACCTGCTTGAGCAAAGTCACCTCTGTTCTTAATAATCTACACAGAGAGGTTGAGCAGTGGAGGTTAGAATCTTTCAAAGGCCAGTACTCACCTTATCTGGTGGCATGACAGAAACTACTGTTACCACCGTGAACCGATATGTCTCATAGGAACCATTTGGTGCCTAAGCTTTATTATACGAGACAAGACTTCAAACAGACAAATGGGAGAAGGGCGCAAGAACCCGCCACTCTGATTTCCGAGCATTATAACAAAGCTAACAGAAAGAGGGACGCTTACCTTTTGATGACTGAGAGCTAGGACGCTTGGGCTTTTGGTCGACGACTTTGTAACTGAAAGGAAATGACATGCATATTACATACACATGACTAAGAATGTTGTATAACCATTCTATACGCAATGTTTGATGTCTGCTGACAATGAGGGTTTACCAAAGGGTTACCAATGTTACTTGTTTGGGTAATTTAGGGCTCCTCTCTTCACTGCAATGGTACCCAAGGTGAAGAACTTTGCCTGGAACCTAAATATTGCTAAAGTGTAGGTGTTCAGGATTTGCCATCGTCTTACCTGCCCTGACCCTCTAGCAGGCACCGGTAGGTCTCAATCTCTCTCTCCAGCCGGCTCTTGATGTCCAGGAGTTGCTCGTACTCTGCCATATTGTTCTCCATCTCTTCCTTGATTCCTTCAAGTTCCTCCTCTAGTTGACTGATCTTATCTTGAAGGTGTGCCAGTTGGGCGCAGTAGGTCCCTTCTGTTTCTGCCAAGCTGGTTTCAAGGGATTTTTTCTGTGTGTAAAAAAGACAAGATGTACACCTGAAAAAACGAGATGGAATGTGTTCTAGCTTTCAGTGGGCCAAGAGTGATTAAAAAATGGCTCTAGCCTAAATCCCTTCCCCCAAGTCCAGAATAATATTCTGCAGTCACGTACATTTAAGTGTGATACTTCACCAAGCCTAGTTTCTTTGCATTTCTATCAGAAAAACAGGCATTTGCACACTAAGCACATGCAGGAGTTGTTAGCAGTCTCAGAGCATTCTCTTTAATTCATGCCCAAGAGGGGCCCAGTATGCCTTTAAGGCTGCATGGGGGCATTATTAGAGGGGAGATGCTGGGACGACGACCACATGCTTCATGCTTTCTTTTCATTCCCATTGTGAATGCCGCCTTGGAATAGTCTCCATGCCAGTTCTTGGTACGCACGCAGTGCACTTCCTACTACCACTCCAAGCTGCTGATGCAGCTGTGTGTATGTTAAAGCCACCCCACTGCATTTGCAACTCTTCCCTGGTTTTCTCAGAGTCAGCTCCACTCTCTGTGCCTTAGCAAGGGCCCTCAACACTCCCACTGCCACCCCCCACACAGATGGTATTTGTATTAATCCGTGACATTTCTGAGCTTTGTAAATATATTAAGTAAAAATATATTGTAGTATTGCCCATGGTAATTTATAGATGAACTTTACTTCAATACACAAGTAATGTGGCAAAGATAACTTCCAAAGAATGCATTAGAAATCAAATTGCCTCTTGGCGCTGCTAAAGGGAAGACTCAATAGTCAGCTACTATGAGTAACATTCAGATTGAAGGGTCAACACATGATTCCAAAGTCACATTTATATTTCCTTCTTTCTGAGATTACCAAAATAAGATTTCAAGCCAATTCAGTTACAGAGTTCTGACTAATATCAATAAGTGCCGCTCCTCCAAGTTTCGCAAGTCCATGCCTGACTAGCTGCTCAAGTCCATATTTAGTCTTTGCATTCTAGTGCTTTTAGGTATATTTTATCTCAGTATAACACCAATACTAGAGTACTAGAAAACGAAGAAATAAACTGGACTGGGACAGATAGCCACGCATGGACCTAGGAACCTTGGTAGTTATATAAGCGTATTCACACTAAGGAGAGATACCTATGTGCTATGAAAGTGGTGGTTTCCGCATGGTTGTAGGTTCTTCATGACCTTCCCCAAGGAATGGGGGATCTAATATGTTTCAAAAGGTTTCTCACCAGCGAGGTCTATGTAGAAAGAAGCGGAGTAATTGAGACAACTTACCATTATGAGAGCTGCCTGTAGGTCAATTTCCAAGGCTTGTAGAGAGCGCTTCAAGTCATAGATCTCTCTCTTGCTCGTCTGTACCTCCTCAGCCCCGGCGGAGATCTCTTGTTTGAGGGCAGTGCTCTAAGAGACAGTATGGGAATGAGTAAAGTTCACATATTAAGACACTACAAAAAGTGATGGACTTCTTGAATTTGTCCCAGCCACAGGAAATTACTCGGGCATATTCCATTCCAGTCTTTTTAAATTGTACATGCAAATTCATATTTAAACCCCACTTCCTCCTATACTGATCTGTGGGGACTCATGTGTGGGCGGTAAGCCATAGTCAGTGGCATATTATGCAGGGTCTGGGATGAGACTGACTTCAGAACAGCCTTATGGGTATTTCAGGGGGCAATAGTTTGTTTGAAAATATGTAGGTTTTCCATAGTTCAGTCCTTCTTATCCCACAGCCCACAGGACATTCATTCCTTCCTCACCGCTTCCAGGAACTTTGCTTCGGCATCCCGGCGATTCTTTTCTGCCATCTCCTCGTACTGGCTTCGCATGTCCCCAAGGAGCTTCAGCAGGTTGATGCCTGGAACGGCATTCATCTCCACGCTGAGGTGCCCTTCTGTTCCCAGTAGTCCCTTCAGTTCCTGCAGGAAGAGAAGCAGTATGTCATGGGCATTATTCAGGGTAAAACATAGGCAAGCATAAAAGGGTACCTTTTTCTGCTCTTTTTATTGTTGCTTTTGTATAAGTCAATTCACCAAAATGCCAGAGCAGAGGCAGCATAAGTGACATCATGCATCATTTGATCCCCAGTACCATCTCAGGTTTGACCAGTAGGCCTGCCTTGGCCTCTCAAGCACTTTTGATTGGCTTGTGAGGTGGGAGACAAGGATCAATGATTGTACATTTTGGAAAAGGGGGTGGTGATGGACAGAGTTTCTGAATGATGCAGAATACTCTTACAAAGTCAAGAGATCATGGTTTTAATCCATCACCTGTTTTTTAGCTCACTGCACCAACCCAGCTCAGAACCTGGCTATATGCAAATTAGTCTGTTTCTGTCCCAGTGCATGATGGGAACAGGGCAAACCAAACTACCAAGCCAATTCTTACACTGGGAAGGAAACAAGCTTCCGGGGACCGGTTTCTGGCATCACAGCCTTCGTCGGCCCGGCTTGCTTGAATCCTGATGGTGCAATGAGCAAGGGACTCACGTCTGAGTATACCCTCCCACACATAGTGTGGATAAAATCGATTTTGGAAAAGGGGGTGGTGATGGACAGAGTTTCTGAATGATGCAGAATACTCTTACCAAGTCAAGAGATCATGGCTTTAATCCATCACCTGTTTTTTAGCTCACTGCACAATCCCAGCTCAGAACCTGGCTACATGCAAATTAGTCTGTTCTTGTCCCAGTGCATGATGGGAACAGGGCAAACCAAACTACCAAGCCAATTCTTACACTGGGAAGGAAACAAGCTTCCGGGGACCGGTTTCTTGCATCACAGCCTTCGTCGGCCCGGCTTGCTTGAATCCTGATGGTGCAATGAGCAAGGGACTCACGTCTGAGTATACCCTCCCACACATAGTGTGGATAAAATCGATTTTGGAAAAGGGGGTGGTGATGGACAGAGTTTCTGAATGATGCAGAATACTCTTACCAAGTCAAGAGATCATGGTTTTAATCCATCACCTGTTTTTTAGCTCACTGCACCATCCCAGCTCAGAACCTGGCTATATGCAAATTAGTCTGTTCCTGTCCCAGTGCATGATGGGAACAGGGCAAACCAAACTACCAAGCCAATTCTTACACTGGGAAGGAAACAAGCTTCCGGGGATCGGTTTCTGGCATTACAGCCTTCGTCGGCCCGGCTTGCTTGAATCCTGATGGTGCAATGAGCAAGGGACTCATGTCTGAGTATATAAACGGAATGCAGGAGATGTGGTCTATCACTAGGAGAGAGAGGTACTGTCTGGAAAACAGAGATATGGTATAGGAAGGAGATCTATCCTAACATGAGGAAGAATAGCTCAAAGAGATGTGTCCAGACAAAATTAAGCAGATGTGTCATAGGAGGAAAGGTTTAACAGGATAATGTGGAGAAGAAAATATCCTACTAGTAAGGCAACGTGGTCTACCAAGAAGAACACACTGTGGTATAGCAAAAAATGAAACTCTAGACCAGGTAAAATAAAGAGTTGTTGTCTCGTGTGAAAGATACATGGTCTAGCAGAAAAAAGGCAATGTGTATTACTCAAAAAATACATGGCAGGTGATGAGCTCAATTAGGAGGATACATAGCTGACAGAAAGAACGCATCGCCTAAGAAGAAGAAGGACATGTGCCCTAGCAAAAAGTAGTGGTTCAGTAATCATGGGCTCTTAGTTCAAATTAATGAGTTTCTCACTCCGTTGCTGAGCACTCCTATCTCACTTGCTTTTTTTACTCAAGTGCCCAAATCACTCAGTACTGAGAGTCCCCATTTTATTGACACCTGAATCATATATATGAATGTTTTCCACTGTAATGCATTTACACTTTCCTTTTTTGTCCATCTGATTTTTTCCCTGGCTTCCAAAAATGATTGAATTATTCGGGTCAATGATAGTCCACCCTCTAAAGATATCCTCTCTCCACGATCAACTAAAATTAAAACCCTTTAACCTGTCTAGGAATGCAAAAGGTTAAGAAACAACAGTGCTGCCAAGGCTAATTTTCTGGAGAGCACCACAAGATATGTTCTTCATAGAGCAAGACTAGGAGAAAACATGGAATGCTTTTCACTGCTTAGGTGTTTGTGATGTGCAATGCAAACCGTAGATGATAAGCTGCATGTCAGTGCAGTGGCCGTAAGTAACTTGTCTGACACAACTCTAAAAAAACTTTAATAAATCAGAAAGCGCATTTCAAAGGCGTGTAACACATCATAGGATTCCATCTATCTCAATACCATCACTTTCATGCCACATTGCTCTTACTTCTTCGTGGTTCCTCTTGAGGCAAGACAGCTCCTCAGACAGGTTCTCTACCTCTCCCTCAAGGTCACACTTGGCAATGGTCAACTCATCAAGCACCTTGCGCAGCCCGTTGGTGTCGGCCTCCACGCTCTGGCGCATGACCAGCTCATTCTCATACCTGGTAAAAAAAGTAACTAGACGTCAATCTCAGCAAAGGAAAACCTCATCTGAAACAGCAAGTTCTAACAACTGAGGTTCCAAGCACGTAAATTAAAGTTTGCAACAACACATTGCCAGACGCCCTGTGATACTTCAAATGTGCATCTAAGTCTGTATGCTTTTATAAAAGGTGTATAAGTACAATATTGTGGAAGACATCTATAACAAAGAAATGTCTTCATATATATATGACTATTGGTACAGTAAAAAGAAGGACAAGGTTAAGACCGATCTTATGGTTTTTGCATTTCTGATATATGTCTGTTGGCTAAGACAAGACCAAATAGGACTAGTATCATTCTAAATTCAATGAAACCATTAGCATTTCTTTCTAGCTAACACCTGGTGATATCTCCTAGGTGATGGAGTTTGCAGTAGGCGCTATGTTCCTTCCTTGAACTCCAAATGTGCATGGCAAAGTCTGAGCACTTAGTTATTCCAAAGGGTTAAGGGTCTGAATGCTACGCTACTCATCTGACATTAAAATGGACATCCTTAATGCAACAGAATCAATGTAACTGAGTTGTGATATTCTTTTAAATCTTAACCACGAGGAAACTCTTTCCCGTTCAGAAGACCTCTCTACAGTAAATAATTGCACACCACGGTAGGCAGTGCAATGCATTCCATCCACACTATCCACCTATGAGTCCTCGATATATATTTTCGAGTGATCGCAGTTATTGAGAATAATTTAAGCATGCCATCCATCTAGGTGAAGTTTAAGGGATTGAACCCTAATCTTGTGCTTATCTCTTGAGGAAGGATTATTTCACAATTGGAAAGACAGGTAAATGTAATTTAAATACTGTTTATTTAAAAGAAAATATATAGGTTAAAAGTAAACACAATTGCTCTATTTATTGTTTTGAAATGTATTTGAATGGGTATTAGGTGGTGATATAATGTAGAAGGTGGGTGAGGTGGAAAGTAGCCACTGAGATAAGAAGACGTGCACAAAGGGAATGACCTTTCTGGGGCAAAAGGGTGAGGTAAAGAGTGGAAAAAGAGAGGTCTCCATCCACTTGAATGTTTTAGAGTTACCAGATGTGAGTCCAGTGATTGGGCCTTGTCTGAAGAGCCAAATTCTTTGTGACGCACAAGGTCATGGTCAAGGTGGTGGAGGAGATGTCCCCTCCCACCCTCTTGGAATGTGGTCCATCAGTGAGGGTCTAAATCCGGCCCTAAGATTTCAAGATTTAAGAGGAATTAATGAGAGGAATCAGTGCTTCTTGGATACTTGTTTATCCTTTTATTGACAAGTGGTGGTCCTGGTGTGCCAAGCAAGGTTAGAAAGAGTCCATGTGGCAATGGTAATATCCTTATAAAGGGGCGAGCAAGTATTGCAACACCTAATTAAAGTGTTCCAGTGATCTAGTCTACTCTAGGCAAGGCTATGCGGATGAATTGGCGGTGAGGAAAGGAAGGTGAAGACAGTCAAGAGTATTTTAGCATTTGGATGACTGTCTCGTTGCTAAGGTATTGCCACTGATGGAGGAAATGGACAGACTTACTTAAGTTTGAAGTCTTCAGCAGCCAGTCTGGCATTGTCGATTTGCAGGACGATCCTAGCATTATCAGTAGATGTACAAATGATCTGGAAGACAATAAAAGTTTACATGGAAGACAATGGTGCAGTGTGTGGCGTGTCATTTCCAATAGGGCAAATATTCTGACCTTCAAAAACAAAAGTCAATAATCCTTCTAAAAAGAATTTTAGACATTTACACTTTTGATTAAGCATTTCTGTCGGTTCAATGAGTATTTGTGCAGACATCTGGTGCGTGCACATAGTATCCAGTTCCCGAGTTTCCTATTGTAATTAATATTCCAGACACCATCTTGCAATATCCATAGAAACACTCTGTGGCTTCATAACTCTAGAAAACCATCTTTCAGCTATTTTTGCAGCTTTATATTGCTCGAGGACGCAAGCTCGACCCGAATGTATGAGCACCAGTTACATTACACATGATCACATTCATTTTTTAGGCACAGGGAGATTAAATGATTTGCCCAGATATCATAGGATGTTGAGCCAATGCTGGGACTCGAACCTGGTTTCCATTTCCAAAGTCGGCCGCTCTGGTCGTAATGCGACATTGTCTCCCCTGATCCCTTTACATAATCAATATCATCGAAATGACCCTATTGAAGAAAACTAAGATTCCAATTTCAAGTGTGCATTGAATTAACATGTGCTAAAATAAAGCCCTAGACTGGAAACGTGGTACACCATGGAGTCAATTGGTAACCCACAAAACATGGCTGAACGGCCCAATGATCGAACAGCAACCCAGTCGAACGGATTTGCCTGTAATTTATCTCTGATAATCACGAAAGGTACTACAGATATTTACAACAGGGAAGTAGTCTTTCAAACAACATGGGAACTTTTAATAATCCGGTGTTTATTAGAGATTGGTCACAGTTTCATTCAAGGACGTTGTGGGGTCACAATTAAGGCGTGTTGGCAATTGACCGCAGTGACGAAATGCAGACAAAGAGAGCCTTTCTTTACACATCAAGAGAAGAAAGTGTCCTGTACTCTGTGTAAAGCCCTACTCGAAACTATGAGAGACGAAATCCTCAGCTGCAATCACTTAAAAAGTAACAATTCATTTCTGCATTACACACTGCAGCAATAACAAGGAATGATGTACTCCTGTACATCATTAGGCCAAGTTTGTAATGATTTATAATTTTCTTACCTTTTTTTGATACTCTGCAATTATGGTGTAGTATTTGCTGTAGTCATGAGCCACTGCTGGACGGTGGTGTGCATACCAATCCTTGATTTTGTTCTCAAGCTCCAAGTTGGCACATTCCAGTTGCTTGACTTTCTCCAGATAGCTAGCAAGGCGGTCATTGAGGTTTTGCATGGTCTGCTTCTCCCCAGCAGAGAGGAGGCCCTCGTTGCTGGGCTGGCTCCCAATAACTGCATTGTTAAAGACCTCTTGGAAACCTACGCTTCCTCCAACACTGCCTTGGAAGCCGCCAAAGCTGGCTCCACCACCAACCATTGACCCCCGGCTGGAACCAGCACTCTTATGGTAGTAAGACATGATGCTCCCGAAGAACTGCTACCCTGCAAAGAGGCACTGAGTAGGAGAGAGTGGAGGGTGCTGGTGCAATGGCTGGATTTTTTTGCCTATATATACAAACCTTAGTGGGTGTTTCATTTCTGTGAGTAAACTGCTAAATATGCGGTTTTGTTTCAAGGTCAGACTCTCCCTCTCATTACCATAGGTGTGATTAATTAATATTCAGGCCTTGTTGGGCATATCCATTCCTCATCAAATTATGAATCAAGATACAGCGGGCGGGGCAATGCTAAGCATTTACTTTAATTGTTTTATTTCTGTAATCTTATTTCATTAAAGCGCTGCCCTCTTTTCTTATCGATTCATTTGTATGCAAGGAGCAGTAATAGACAGTTTTCAGCTTTGAAGTGTACGCGGTGTGACACGTTCATTAAAAAGATGAACACACAGAGGATACGCCTAGAACATGTGTCCTAAACCGAGGTATCCCGAGGGACTGAAGGATTCTTGCAGCTTGAATGCAATGGCAATGACAATATAGTGCTCTACAGTAACTGAAAGCAGGACTGTGACACTTTTTAAGAGCAATTTATAAATAAATAGAAGAATTTGCAATTAGTTTGTACCACTCTTTTCCCTTTAAGAACCAGCTAACAATGGCCTCTCAAAAAATCACGGGACCTCATTTATGAGAAATGACGCATCGCTGCGTGAAAGCAGCGATGCGTCACTTCTCAGTGCGCACTCCTTGCGACATTCCTGATGTGCCATATTTAATGTATGACGTATCATGTTGCAAGGAGTTACAGATACGTCAGTATTTCTGACGTATCTGTAAGCGCAAAATTGACGCATTGCTGGAGTGTGTCACAAAAGTGACGCAACTCCAGCAATGCGTCCTTTCACATGGGGCAAGCCCCATGTGAAAGGGCCTGCGTCAGTCTTATGCCTGCTGTGAGGCAGGTGCAAGATTTTGACGCAACGGCATCCTAAAAGTGACGCAGTGAAATCTCATAGATTTCACTGCGTCACTTCTACGACCCTTCCTTGCGTCAATACGCCCCCCTTGCATACATTATACCTGGCGCAGGTATAATGTGGCGCAGGGGTTTACAAAGTGACACATCTACCTAGATGCGTCACTTTGTAAATATGGCGCAACAAGGCGCATTTTTTATGCCACTGGTGCGTCACAAAAAGTGACGCACCGGCGGCGTAAAAGTGACGCATGGCCTCATAAATGAGGCCCACGGATTATAAATGGGACAATGTTTTGTCTGAAGGTTTGAGATGTCTAGTGCTCAGCAGCCAAGTTGCTGTGTATGAAGTCAGGCGATTTTTCACACAAGTAATAGGGTGAGCACACAGGATGCCTGAGTCTCGGTCAATCACTTTCTTTCGATGCCTTTCAAGTTGTAAAAAAAATAGTAACGTAAAAATAAAATTACTGCCCCAATTACATGTTAACCACATCATATAGGTCCATTTTCCAAATGGTTTTGGGTGGAAACTGGATTTTCTGTCCAGTCGTTTTTATACAGGATTTTGTAATACCGCACACCATAATAACTCGTGTGGTATTCCTACAGTTGATCATGGGGACAATTCTATCTGGTCAAACTTAATATTCCTCAACTCTGGAATATCATGCGGAAATCGGCAGAGTAACATCGATTTCTGAATTCAATTACCTATTTCAGAAGGGACCTTTTGTGCATCATTTGTGGCCCTAGTATAATGCTGCATTCAAGAATTACTCATATCTGTTCTATCAGTATTACCAGGTACATTACTACCACACCAAATAAGGCTGCCAACGAGTCTTGAAAATACGAGCTAATGACTTTGCTAATTTACGGCCAGCGTGTATCTGCCTGTATGCCTGACTGACCCTAACATGGCGGCTGATCGTGATCCCTAGAAGTGCGGCCCTATGCGGAAAGCCAGTCACTTCAGCTAAAACTAAAGATCACTGTGATCTGCTTTTAAATAGGCTAAATTGGATCTGATTTTTAACTGCTAACCACTGATTTTGGACAATGTATACCTGCCTGCCTGACCCTAACATGGTGGCCAATTGAGGGAGAAACGGCGACCACAGCTCCGTTCACAGTCGGCTCGAGATACGCACGTCTACCATGGGATGGAGCCCAGCATAACCTCGGGATCGGCCTGGGGATCCAGTGTGCTGCTTCCCCCACCACCATCCGGCTGTGTCTACCCCTAGGGCCATCTCCAACTTTGGGATCCCTCCAGACCCAAGACCACCACTCTTGAGTGCAACACCACCTGAACACCTGCCTGAACAATGGCAAACATTTCCTGCTCTATAAATATGTAATATAGATTTGTCCATGCCTAATCGCTGATAAATGTAATCCTGAGTGAATTTGTAATTTGCATATATATAACCCAAACCACTAGTATATGTAGTAGACCTTTGTACTAACTACCATTCCTATGTGATTTTAGAGTTTATCTGTTTGTGAACTTTGCCCAGGTATGGGTGCGCGGGAGCAAAGACGGCTTGTCCGAATCTTTACTCTGCTCCCTCGTTTCCCCCTTGACGATCCCCAAATGTTTCTTCCTTTTTCTGATTTGAAATCTACTATTTGTATATAGATGTATATAGAGATAACTCTAATCACTTGTACCTACAGTAGACCTTTGTACTCTCTACCATTCCTATGTGACTCTTAGAGTTTATCCATTTATATCTCTACATTGAGTGGCTTTACTACTTGTACATTTGCAATTTTTTTCTGTGTCTCTCCCTTGTGAGACTTTACAACTTGTACATTTGCAATTTCTTCTGTTTGTGTTGTTCATGTAACGCATGTAATCCTAAGTCCTTATGTATCGCAACTGATTCTTATATAAAGCCCTCTGACACCTTCGGGTAATGTTCACGCTATATAAAATCGCAATAAATAAATGAAGAGGCCTTAACCTGAATAGCCCTCGTGTGTATACTCTTTTCCTGAAGTGGAGCAGAGGTTTCTATATTTTATATATATATATTCGTACAACGCGTTTCTGGGAGCAAAAAGGACTTGCAGCTCAGAACTAATTTTAGAAGTAGTAGTTATTACCGTTGCTGGGAAACAGTGGTCATGTGACCAAGACCGATGTAGGTCGAAACGCGTGATTTTTCACCTGTGCTGAATGATAAAAAATCATGGATTAAAGCTCTTTTGGTGTGGCTGGTTTTCCATCTCTTCACTGGGAGGAATCGACTCGTACATATATATATATATATGTATGTGTACAGTCGCCAGTATGTAAAGTTTGGATGTAGTTTCCATAGAAGTAGCGTTTTTTCATTTGCCAATAACTTCCAATCTCGTGCTGACTCCCAGAAAAAACATGGTAAAAATACCCAGACCCCATAGGCCTCTTGAGAAGGGACACCGCAAGACCAAAAAAGGATTTATTTTAATTTAAAAAAATACATTTGCGGATCCCGCCAAAAAAAAAAAAAAAATTGTGGGCTCCCGCGCTTCGTTAGTAATCGTCCTCCGGATGGGCCAGGTCCAGGGGGCATTTTGATAATGAGGGAGGGTGTGCATGGGCCACCCGTTCTGGGGCTTATTAATGCCACAGGTACCACCACCTCCTCCGGGCTTATTTTTTTTTTTTAAAAACCTTTATTGCACTTGATCCTTTTACACAGCCATTGGCCTACAACCCAGGGGGCCGGCCGCCACATTATTAAAACAAGTATTGATCAATAGGATAATACCGCCCACCAGCCGCCATGCTCGGTGTTTGGCTAATTCACAGCATAATGAAGGTGCATCATTCGCAGCAGCATGCTGATCTATATAGGTTTGGTTTTCAGTTTTATAGCATTAAACAACATAACAATGAATAAACCACATTTAGGTCCTCAGTATAATAAGTAATTAGCACTAACTGTGCCTGGTAGTGCTCCCGCTAAGGAAAGCAGTGCGAACACTCCTAGTAGCGGCCGAGGCCGTGCTGCCTGTGAATGAGTGCGGTCATGTGTGTCTGGTCTTACTGGGGCTTTACACTTTGGGACCCACTCGTTTCCACCCTCCGATTCTCAATCCCTCCCTATCCGTGGCATGTCCCTCCCCGTCTCTACTTCTAGGTTCCTTTAGTCGTCTTCCCCTTCATCATCTGATGTTAGTGTGTCTTCCTCCGGTAAGGGTTCACAAATCTCCCCCCTGTATACATTCCACGGGGTCCATATCTTGTTCCATTTCCTTGGACAAGCCCGGCCTGCATACACAGCCCTTTCTGTTATCATCAGCCTGTCCATATTCATACACCATTGCGTTTTCGTTGGCACCTCTACCGCCCCCCATTTTTGCGCTATGTCCCTCTTTGCGATTATTATGCCTAAGGTAACCCACTGCTGTCCATTCCTGGACAAATCGTTGGGTCCCCATACATTTAGTAAGCTTTGTCGCGGCTCCGGGACTAAGGAGGTCTCTACCGTCTGCGATATTGTGCTCATTATCCGCCTCCAGTACTCCTGAATGCGTGGGCATTCCCATATCGTGTGGAAGAACGTGCCCTCCTCACCACATCCACGAAGACAGTATGGGTGTTGTGCACGGTGTATGAGGTGTAGTGTTGTTCTTGTATAGTACACCCCGTGTAGAATTTTTAATTGTACAAGTCGGAATTTAGCCGAGATGCCGACTTCTTTGGGCGATGCCAGTGCTGCAGTCCATTCATTCTCGTCCATAGCTTCTACGTCTCGCTCCCATTTGTCCTTCAGTTTAAGCATGGGGTCCGGCAAGTTATTAATTAACTTACGGTATACTAGGGAGGTTGCCCGTTCCGGCATGAAGTCCGTAAGAAGGCAATCTTCAAGCGGAGAGGCCTCTGGGACTTCTGTCTCGGGGGAATGGCCGTGAGTAATGCGTGCCGAATCTGAACATATCGGAACAATTCCCGAGTTCCCAGTTCGTATTGCTCCCTCAGCTGATCGAAGGGGACCACCGTGCCTCTTTCCCATAAATCTCCCACCGTGGTAATCCCCATGGTATCCCAATGGGAGAAGCCCTTGCTATGTCTCAGGTTTCCCAGAGCTCGAGAGACCCACAGCGAAGTGAGTTTGGTTATTCTTCCTTTCCATCCCAGGGCTGTCAGTGCTGTGTGCCACAGTGCTGCGGTTAGTCTCGTGGGTCCCACCAATTTGTATACCTTTCGGCGGTCGTATAAATGGGCCAGTAAGGTGCTGGTGCCTAACTGCGCCCTGTCGGCCTGGAATGCAGGGTCGCTCTGGGGAGCATGAAGCCATTGATTTATGGGTTTCAACTGCGCTGCCCAGTAATACAGTTGCAAACTAGGCAGTGCGATCCCCCCGTCGTACCAACCTCTATGCATTTTAGCCTGTGCAATGCGAGCCGGACGATTACTCCATAGAAGACCTGCCACCAACGCGGATACTTTCCTGAAGTATCCTGGTTCCACCGGGTATGGCGTATTTTCTAGAATGTATAAGAAACGGGGCAGTGACATCATCTTATAAAGTGCTGCTTTACCCAGCATCGTCAGGGGCAGCCCTGCCCAATATGCAACGTCCTGCTTAAGCCGCTCCACGGGTGGCATCAAATTCTTCCGGACAAATTCTAATGGATCCATGGTGACATGGACTCCCAAATATTTAAAGGAGGAGCCGGCTACCTTTAAGGGGCAGTCTTTGTTGAACGCCGGAGTCGGGCCCCTCAAAACATATAGTTCCGATTTAGTCCAGTTCAACGTGTAGCCCAAGACTTTCCCGAGTTCATCACAGAGGGCCAAGAGCGCTGGAACTCCACGCTCTGGATCCGTTAGGTACACCAGCATATCGTCCGCATATAGGGAGAGGCGGTCTTCCCACCCCTCAGCCCAGGATATACCTTTCAGCAGTGGAGTAGACCAAATCAGGTTCGCTAAGAGTTCTAAGGCGATTGCAAAGAGCAACGGCGACAGAGGGCAACCTTGGTGGGTGCCTCTCTTCAACGGGAATGTTCGCGAAATGTGGCCATTTGCTACCACATGCGCCACTGGTTTAGCATAGAGTAGCCTGACCCATGCTACGAACTTGGGTCCGAAACCCAAATGTGTCAGGACCTCGAACAGATAATTCCACTCCACCAAATCGAAAGCCATCTTCCCATCGAGTGCCAATATGACCGCCGGCTCGGGGATCGATCCCGCCCTTGCCAACACTCCGTGTACCCTACGTAGATTCATTGCCGTGTTTCTGTGTGGCATGAACCCGGATTGATCGGGATGTATGAGGTCAGGCAGGTGCGCCATCAACCGGGTAGCCAGGAGCTTGGCCAGTATTTTAACTTCCGCGTTAAGCAGAGAAATAGGGCGGTAGGAAGTGCACTCTTCCGCTGGTTTCCCAGGTTTAGGGATTGCGACAATGGTCGCTATTCTTTGATCATGAGGAAGTTCGCCCTTTCCCAAGCAGTCTTTATACATAGCAAGTAGGTGTTCGCTCAGTCTCTCCGGTGTGGCCTGGTACCACTCTATCGGGATGCCGTTTGGTCCAAGCGCCTTACCGGGCTTTATCGCTCGTATGGCCATTTGTATTTCTTCCGTAGTTATATCGGCGTCTAACTCTGCCGATCTCTCCGGCTGCAGTGTTGGTGTTTGGATAGCTTCTAGTGCCGCCCTGGCCATGTCGGCCGATACCTCCCCGCCTGGTGTGTACACCTCCTCAAAGTGCTCAGCCAGCGTCTCCACTATTAGTTCGGGGCTTGTGTGAACCTCCCTTTGCCTGTCTTTCACTAGTTGGATACCCCTGGAGCTCCCTCCCTTTTTATCTAGCCAGGCCAGCATCTTACCCGCCTTGTCCCCTATATCGTAAATCCTGTGCTGTGTGTCAGTAATTTGCCCCCTCACCTGATGACGTAAATATTCCGCGTATAGTTGTTGTTGGATGTGTAGGGCATGGGACGTGTCGGGCCCGGGGTGCGCCTCATGTGCTGCTGTCGCATCTCGCAGTGCCAACTCTAGTCCAGCAAGTTCAGTTGCTTTTTCCCTTTTGTAACCCGTGATCGAAGCTATGGCCTGGCCCCTGAGCACCGTCTTATACGCCTCCCACAAAATTGCTGCGGAAGGCACTGACGTTGCATTCTCAGCAAAGTAGTGTGTCGTCGCCGTCTTGAGTGCCTTTCTGACCTTGGGGACCTTAAGGTATGTGGCCTGTATGGGATAAATGCGTCTACGTGATTTTTCTTGGGTGGAGATCGTCAGGGTGACCGGTGAGTGGTCCGATATGCCTCTAGGGTGAATGTCTACGGTGTCTACGCGCTGTATGCCATCTCCCAGTGCCAGGAAATAGTCGATCCTCGATAAACTGTTGTGGACAGAGGAGTGGAAGGTATACTGCTTTTCTCGAGGGTGGGTATGCCGCCATATATCCACCAGACCCATAGCGGTTAGGAAGCGCTGAAAGCGGGAGGGACCTCCCGTCGGAGTCACCACCGGGAATTTGTCTAGTAGGGTGTCTACTGTGGCGTTGAAATCCCCCCCCAGTATAACATCTCCCTCTGGTAGGGTTAAAAGGAAATCACCTAGTGCCGGCAGCATGACCGAGTGAAGCGCCGGGGGGATGTATACCGAAACCACATTAATGAGTCGCCCCTCCCATTGTCCCTGCAGTGCCGCAAAGCGTTCCTGTCCATCCACCTTGGTGCCCATTAGTATGGAGTGTGAGGATTTCTTGATTAAAATGGCGGATCCTCTGGAGCCAGAGGTGAATTCGGAATGTACTACCATTTGATAACCTCTCCTGTCTAGAGCCTTGGTTGCCCCTCCCATCAAGTGTGTCTCTTGGAGAAGTGCTAGGGTGGACCCTTGTCTTTTCAGTGCAGTAAGTACCAGTCCGCGCTTTACCTTATCCCCCAGCCCTCTTACATTCCATGTCAGCATGCGGAGTGGTGCACCCTGCTTCCTCGGCCCCTCTCCCGCTGTGCTAGGTACCGTGTAATCGGCCATAGATCATCCTGTGGTGTAATGTATGTTTATCGCTCCCTGCGGCACATGCGCCCCACACTCCTTCGACAGTCAAGCGGTGCAAGTATCCATTTGTACATCGTGACCCTATTTGTGGTTTTCTAACATCTATGAAACAACGCCCCCGCTGATCCCCCCTCCCTGCCTCCCTGCTTAACGGACATTCAACTGCCCGCCTCCCCAACTGAGCAGAGCGCTTTACCCATCCCTCAACCAAAGTACTTGCGTGTAGGGGTAGAGTGTCTCCCCGGGCAGGCGGCCTCCCTGCACTCTTCCGGGCATCCCAGGCCAGCGTCCATTCGCAACCAGTATGTAAAAGAAGTTAAGTAAAAGAATCGGCGTCCGACACCGCACCGGGTGCTCCGGTTCATTCTCTTCTCTCAGCCTCGGTGTGGTCCTGCGTCGGTGACCGGTCCGCGCCTCCTCTGCCTGATGTGTGTGACCCGGCCTGGCTGTTGTCACGGTGTCCGTCGTTTGATCTATGCGATCTTCGGGGAGGTGCTGCAGTACGCCAACCCTCGAGCCAGTCCCTGGCCGCATCCGGAGTGTCGAAGAACCAGACCTTTTTATCGGCAACGACCCGCAGTCTGGCCGAATACAGCATTGAATAAGGCAGTTCTTTTTCTCGCAGCGTCCTTTTAACCTCAAGGAACGTCCTTCTTTTCCGCGATACTTCCGCAGTGTAATCCGGGAAAAATGTTATTCTGGAGTTCTGGATTTGTACGGCTGGCGCCACCCTAGCTGCCTGTAGTATGGCATCCCGATCCCGAAAGTTGAAAAGTCTTGCTAGTATTGGCCTTGGAGGCGCCCCTGGCTTCGGCTGCCCACCGGGTACTCTATGGGCCCTTTCTACAGAGAAGAAGTGCAATAGACCCTTAGGATTGAGCTGTTTTTTAATCAAGTCCTCTACAAAAAGGTCCATGGCCCCTGTAGTTTCCGACTCCGGAACCCCAAGTATTCGGACGTTGTTTCGACGAGAGCGCCCTTCCTGATCATCCAGCTTCTCCCTGAGAACTTTGTTCTCGGCTTGCATTTTCTCCATCTCCACTTGTAGGTCCGAAACATCCTCCACCAGGGACTTGGTCACCACTTCCACTTGTTTCACCCGTTCATTAATTTTTTGGAAGTCCGCACGTATCAAGGTCACCTCCGTCGCTGTTGCCCCAACCGTCGCCTGCACTTGTGCCAGGGCACTCATCACGTCCTCCAACATGGCCTTCTTCACCCCTGCGCTATCCACCGATTTACCTGTTGACTTGCGTTGGTCCCCCGACGGGGGGGTCTGCTTGTCATAGGCGAATTTGTCAAGTTTGGCTTGTGTGGAATTATGTTTGGGGCCTCTGCCAGCCATGTTTGCGACCCCAAAGTCTTTCCGCCCTCGAGTGGCGCTGCACTATTCCTAGGGGGCGGGGGTGGGATTGTCCCCTCTCACTCCCCACTCGCTTTGCATTCTGGCTGCTGTCTGGCGTCGTGTTTCTTCCCTGACGTACTGGGCGGTGCGCACAAGCCGGAACCCGCTATCAATGTCGGGTGGACGCGGCTATTTCGTGATCGTGCCGCGGTGTGGGCCCTCTAAAAGGCGTCCTGCACCAGATCGCGCTTCTCGCTGTGTGTTATAAGTGATGTGACGTGTCAAGATCGCTGTCTACTTGCCCAGCCTTCACAATTGACAGTATGGTAAGCCAGAGTAATGTTATGAATAGTACTGCTCCACTGTGGCCCTTGGCTCGCTCTCCCAGGGTGGCGTGTGGGCCAATCAATGGATTGCTAAGAATCTAAGCAACGCTCCCTCCGGATGCAGTCCGTGTCTATTCGCCCGAGTTCAACCACATGCTACGCTGCGTTCATAATGCGCCGTTGCCCGGTGGCCCGCGTCTGCCTGGTCCCTTTACTCCGGCGTCTGCACTTGCGTTGCACTCCAGCCTCCGCCGCCTCCACGATGCCCCAGATAGCCCGCAAAGGCGACTTATTCCGGTGTTCAGTGGGCGCCTGTGTGTCACACTCTCAGCCACTAACGCTTTTTCCCGTACGTTGTGCACGCACCTGGGGAGGTTGTAGTTCGGGCTTCCAGTGCCTGTCGTCACGCCATTAGGGTCACTGCTGTTGCATGAGGCGGCGGCGCCATTACTCGCGTTCTGGCTGCCGCTTCTGTCCGTGTCACCGCCTCCCGCCGTGTGTTACCTCCGCTCGGTCTCCACTCACAGGTCGCTGGTGATATGCGCGGCCCCTCTCAGGTGTTTAACTGGCAATCGTCGCTGCTGTTTCTTTTTTCTTTTTCTTTTTTTATGTTTTGTATTGAGGACCACTTCCGGCACTCGGTCTCCGCCGAGGCTGCACTTCCGCCTGGGCACCGCTGCTACTTCAGCCCGCTGCTCACTGACCAGCGCTAGGCCCCTGCAGTCGCGTCGTCCGTCTGCCGGTTCCCGGTGCTTCGCCGCCGTGAAATTGCTTCTGGAGTGGTCACTCGGTCACCCGACCCGGGGCGCCTCGTCTGAGCAATGTTGCATCCGGATATGTATGCGGATTGTAGTGGGAAGCCGCCTTTCACCAGGAGTCTCTCTATTCTGCTGCCGCAATTGTTGGCTGCTAGCCACGCCCCCCTCCAACGGGCTTATTTGTTTTAAAATGGGGGGGTCCTCTCGGACCCCCTAGGCCCCTGGACCACCACCTCCCTGGAGCCACATGTGAAATACAAAATGGGGGGCCTCTTGGACCCCACCATGCCCTGGGACCACCACTTCCCCGGGTCTAATTCTTTGTTATGGGGGCTCTGTCAGACCGCCCCTGGCCCTGGGGACCACCACCTCCCCGGGTCTATGATTAATTTGTAACGGGGGCCTCAGAAGCCTCCTGAACCCTGGGGACAAACACCTCCCCGGGGCCAACTTGTTTTTGAAAAGATGGGAGGGGGCAGACCCAACATCAAGAAAGGAGGGTGTTGCATGGCCCAACATCTGGAGCCATAGGTGGCCATTGGGACCACCCCATGGCCGGCTTCTCCTATGTCCCTGGGTCCCACCCCCAGGACATAGCTGTTTGCTGTGGCTTGATGGGAGCTGTACCGCTTCTGCCAAGCCACAGCAAACGCTCTGCTTCCAGCAGGTGAGAGCATTGAATGCTCTTGTTTGCTGGAAGTGGAGCAGAATTGCTTTTAGACTCCCTGATAATTTTGTGTGAAGTGGTGGTGAACCCTCGCTGATGCTCAACCTAACCTAAGTGGTCCAGTTTGCCCAGAGGTCAAGGCAACTGTGGATTATGTCCTGTACTTTTGACCTCGGTATCATGTACATAGGAAAAAATGGACAAGAAAATAATCTACCTCTAGACCTAAATTGTTCTACACTGGAATTAATCCAAATACATAAAGTGAGCACCCAAACCAACGAGTTAGCCCACTAGACAAATGCTCCATCAATTATAAAAATATGTTCTTTTATTTCATTTCTTTTGTCAAAAATATTTTCATTATTATACATGTTTTTATATGCTCTTTTCATTTTCATCAACATTGATTACAAATTCATAAATAATCACAAAATAAGAAAACAATAAATGCAAATGAATCAGATAAGCCCCTGTAGAGAAAAACAAAGCCAATTCTCAACAACCCATTCAAACCATACTCACACACACCCAGACAAACCTTCACATTCATAACATATCTGGGGAGCTCAACTACAGAATGCCAATGTAATTGGAATGCCCAAAGACAAAAACTGCAAGAAGCAGTATGTTCTCAGGGCAGTGGTCAGCCCGTTTCGGTGGCTGCAAGATGATAAAATGCCACCTTCATCAGGACCTGCCAGATATAAAGCCCTCACAAGAGCCACTCCACCCGGGGAAGAGAATACCACCTAGGAGGTATAAGAAAAATAAGAACAGAATGCCCACAAACTATGTAAGAACAATTTTTACATCGAAAGGACCATCTTCTGCAATAATAAAGAAACAATATACATTGCTTTGACGTTATGTGCTCAAAAGTTCACATAATGTGTTATGTGCCAGCTTTAAGACAGACATATAACACAGACCACTAGACCCCTACCTATTCAGGGCCATCGTGGTATTTGTACAATTACACCCAGTGTGTTACATTTACCACCACCAAGAAATTATACAAAAACATGCAATCAAACATCATATGTGTGACAAACATAATAAATTGATCAGTATTTCACAATCCACAACCAAGCCCAATAAAATCCTCTAAGTATACTTACTAGGAGAACAGTTTCAATATCCTCTCTATCGATACAGACTGAAGTTTCTAAATACACTCACTAGCAAACAGAAGGTTAACAACTGCCCAATTTATTTATTTAGTATCAAAGCGTAGGTAAACTCCTTGCTTATACCGCTGCGGAGACTCAGCTGAAAACAGGGGAATATCATTATATATGAGAGGCCATACCGGAACAAAGGTACGCGAATGAAGATAGCATGTTAGGAGCCCGTAGATAATGATTAGTTTTAGATCATAACGGCTGTATTGATGTTTACAGAGTTTTCTGTTTCCATATCTTTTTAGATGTATAGATAACTCTATCAAAAGGAAACCGGATGGCTCCATACCTCACTTAAACAGAAATAAAAGGTATTGCTATTATATATGTGTCAGAGTTGAGCCTTTCATATATATACAATAATGTAATATACCGGATATTCAATCAATCGTTTGGTTCCCCCATAAACTGCACCCGTAGAGGCAATACTGAAAGTGTTCGTATTAGATCTGATGATCGTACAGCACGGAGTTAGCGACTTCGTAGAATAAATGCTCGGCAGGGCACGATATTTCTCAAGGTAAATTAGGACCACTAGAGGGATCCTAAATAGTTATTAATAATTGTGGGTAGTTGGAAGTAAAACATCGTTCTCTCCTCATTTCACTTGATAGGCTTTGCTCTTCACTTCCCTCGTACCGTTCTTGAAAACAACTCAAAATAAATCCTACAAGAATCGAAAAATTTCAACAGGTAAAATAGGAAAGTTTGTCTTTTTTATGCATATAAAGGGCATTAGTGATTTGAATCTCATTGTCATTAATGAGTTGCATGCAATAATAAAAATACTAAAGAAAGCTAGACTTCATTTATCGCTGCTTCCAAGAATAATGGATACAATATTCTTTCCTTTTTCCAACCTTATGGAGTCGTATTAGATCAGTATTAACGATTGCTTGATAACAAACTAGCCCTTAGCCCTTACCACACATATTCTATATCTATATGTGAGAGCATAATAAAGATACATAATAGATATAAACTTTACTTTCAACTGTGAGGGTCAGGATAATGGTGTTTTTTTAGCAGACCAAAATAAGAAAACAGAAGGTTTCGTAAAAGTTTTCTTATTCCTTATACAGCTTCTCTCCAGAGCACTTACCACAAACCAAAAAGTCGAGCGTCCTTATTGGAACTTATCTAAGTTGGGGAAATAAAAAGATAGACGTTTTAAAAAATTGAAACATCAACTAACATATCTTATAAGTAAGAATTGACGAGATTTCATTATCTTTAAAATGTAGGTGCCTACATTTAAAAACATCCGAATGAGTAGAATATACCTATTTGCTGGACCAAACTAATCACAATATGCTTTACTGTTCTTTCTCTGTCCTTTTCCCTTACCTTTTACCTTGTTCACATATAAAGGATATAGATCGTTATTTATGGGATATGTGCATAGTACCTAACATGGATGAATAACTCTTGCTAAGTAGGAGAAAGATATATCTTTTAGAAGAGACACGCAAAATGTACAACGACCAATATATTTAATAATATGAATTGAAAATATCCAATGTAAGAATGTATAAATTGAATATTGAATCACAATTGTTATTGGACTTATCATAATATGTAATGTGGTGCTGCTTGCCGTTATATAACTATGAGGCACCATGCTATTAATAGAAATGTGAATACTGACCCAACTAGTTTTTACATTTAGAGTGTTACATTATGAATATTACATTAACTCTATAGCGACTGATATATATATTTTTGTGTTTCCTCTTTTTTTGTAGATTTATGTTGCACAATGTCATATCTTGTTAGTTGCGAATGACGCTCACCTGACGAAGGCTACTGGCCGAAACGGGCATAGTTCTATTCCACCGATTTGCCTACTTCACTATTACAACGACCGAAAATTTTCCTTTTGCTTCACAGTTTAATTTTCATTTATTTGTCTTGTGTATATATATTTATGTTTGCAATATGTCAATATCTGTATAAAGTATACAATATGGAATGAAAAATGATTTAAAATATTTATATAAAACAGAATAGATAAAATAAAAACAAAAACAACGTTTTTTTAATTTTAATAAATGGTGTTGAATCGTTTATTAATTAAAGAAAGTCGCTTTGATACTAAATAAATAAATTGGGCAGTTCTTAACCCTCTGTTTGCTAGTGAGAGCTTTCTCTCTCTTTCCACAATTGTCCATTGTTCCCTACGACTAGCAAACTTACTACATGTAGGGGTCCCCCGTTTTCCAAAAATTGCATACTCATGGCCTGTCCATGAGGGGTAGTTGTTGCTAGTGACATATCAGTCAATGATCAAGTTTAGTTCAGCCTCTTATATACTGCTTACACTGTCAGTTGTGCGTTGTTCTCTTCTTTTACTTTTCATTCTTCTATCTCTTTGTTAGTGTCTGATTGCGAATCTATCCAGTTTTCTTGCTCCACACACTCTATAACCCTCTTCCTTTTGATGAATCTCTAATTGCAATATTTTTACTAGATCCAAACCATAGTAATTAAAATTAGCTGTAGCATCAATCCATCTATCGAATATTGGCCACAATAAAATCATTTGGATTTAGTGGTGAAGACTTTGTCTCCATGGTAGGATCCTCTGTTGGTTTTTACTCAAGAAATACAACCAATACAGAGCAGAATGAAGATTTAACTAAATTGTTAGCTCTAAAAAAGAAGTCAAAAAGAATTTAACTTCATGGCAAATTTATATTAGATTACTTAAAAGCTGGAGCAATTCCCCAAGGTCTCCAAATAAAAAACATCCCAGGTCTATTTGTACAACTAAAACATTTTTTTGGAACGTTGGTCCCTTATCGCTAATCGATGCTCGAGGGACCTAATGATGTTGATTGTGGAAACCGCTAAGGAGTTATTAACTCAGTTGGTCCAAGAAATTATAGAACTTGAGGATAAAATCAAATCGTCCACTGTCATACTAGATATTAAAAAGAAACTAGAAGACATAGAAATGGACCTTAACTCCTATAGCGATTATCTATATAAACGAAAACTGGACAAATTTCAAAAAGATCTTCGCTTTTTTGGTAGTGAAAAAATCTACCCTTATCTAGCAGAAAATTTTTATGCCCAATCAGAAATTGTGGATCAAGATAATGTGCCGCATCTTTCATACCCTAGGTCAAATACATTTACCACCTTCTCCAACTCTTCTGACTCTGGTAGTAATTCCAGTATGTCACCATATCAATCGAGAGGTAACAGATTTAGATCCAATCAGGGATATCGACCTTTTTTAGGGAGACGCCCTCAACAACGAGGGAATTGGAGACCAAATTATCATCCCCAATATCGGTCACAATACCAGCACCAACAAAATCAATCCTATCCACCTCAGGGACAATATCAACAGAATCAATCTTTCCAACCTCAGGGACAGTATCTACCACATTTCCAGGACCATCAACAGAATTCGGGCAGATACTTGGAAACAAGAAACGCCCGTTACTGGAGGGAGTAAAAAATATCCCTATATTTAATTTAAGTAGCCATGTAGCCAGTGCATTCACCTATTCTATACTCTCAAAGGGACTCTCGTTTGTTCCCAATTCTGGGTTGAATGAATTTTAGTTATTTAATGACATGATGAGTTTTTTTCGGAAAATCCGGTTAAAAAGCTTCTTTTCTAACATGGAAAATAATGTATTAGAAAATAACAAATCAGGTCTGGCCCCAAAATCAGTGTTTACTCCAACACTAGAACAGGTAGCCCCAGAAGTAAGAATTTTTGAAAAACTTGTCATTAACAAACTGAAAAATATTACTAAAAATGTACCTCATACCCCCTGTAATATATCAATGGATGAACATCAAGCTTTGATTGAACTTAAAGATTCCAGCAAAATAATGGTTAAAAGCTGTGATAAGGGGGGTGGGATTGCCATTCTAGACACAGATAAATAAGTCGATAAAATAGAAGAAATGTTGAGCGATACTACCTTCTATGCTAAAATCTCCAGAGATCCAACTACAAAGATTAAAAGCAAAATATCTAGACTAACTGCTAAGGCACTAAACAATGGAGTTATTTGTCCCAAAGAACATGCCTACATGAATGTGGAAAATCCGAAAATGGCTAGTTTATATGGCATCCCGAAAGTGCACAAAAACGAATGGGATCCGCCTTTCCGTCCCATCGTTACAACTATTGGTAGTATCACTGAACCAATATCCAAATATTTGGACGCAATTTTGCGTCCACACATTGTGAAAATACCTGGGTATATTCAGGACACCAGACATATCATCAATCAACTAGAAGGCACTCCATTCAATGCGTATTGACAGTGTATCATAACATTAGATGTTGAAAGCCTTTATTCCAATATTCCTTGTGCAGGGGCCCTTGATGCAACAAAATGGTTTATTGAGTCATTCGATATTGACTGCAATATAAACTTTATGCTGGATTGTCTCAAAATTATCTTAGAAGACAACATTTTTTAATTCAGTGGTAGCCTCTTTAGGCAAGTAAAGGAAGTAAGTATGGGCGCATCTTGCGCCCCTACTATTGCTAATATTTATGTAGCATATTTTGAAGAACGCCATATCTTTAACGAGGTAGCTCCATTCTTTGAATCGATCTTTTATTGGTGGAGATATATCGATGATATTATATTCATTTGGGATGACAACGAAGATATTTTACAAGAATTCATATCTTGGCTTAATGCTTGTGATCCTAATTTGAAATTCTCTATGAAAATAAGCAATACATATATTGAATTTCTGGATCTAATGATTAAACACGATCAGGGCCAATTGATTATGGACCTTTTTGTTAAACCGACCGCCCGCAATACTCTCCTTCATTACAGTAGTTTTCATCCTTCTACACAGAAAAACAGCATACCATTCAGGTAATTTCTCTGACTACGGAGAAATTGTACTAGATTGGTAGATTATGATGAAAGAGCCACTTTAATGAAGGAGAAATTCAAAGAGCGAGGATATCCCCACAGATTAATACGCGAATCCTGCAAAAGAGCCAGGTATTACGATCAACAACATCTCTTACAAAATACCAAAACAAAACAAGATGCTAGTCTGGTATTTGTAACAAGACATTCTCTCTTAAACAACCAGGTACGCCAAATTATATACTCAAATTGGCATGTGTTAAATGTCAATAAAACTGGTCAAGAACTGATACCTAAGCCACGTTTTGCATTTCGTCAAAATAAAAACTTAAAAGATCTGGTTGTAAGATCACGCATGCCAGCAGTTAAAGAAAGCATACAAAGCAATGTCATCACCGGGGATCCGGTGATCGGAAACTATAAGTGTGGAATTTGCAAAATTTGTCCACAAGCTATGGAAACAAAGGAGTTCCAACATAATGGGATTACAATACAATGGAATTACATGACGAACTGTAAAACTAAAAACATTGTGTATCTGTTATTATGTCCATGCAAATTAGGATATGTTGGAGAATTCTAAATAAAAAAATCCACATTTGTAAAGCGCACAATCACCCGTAAGGGTCTCTAGGCACTGGGGGCCGTCGGGAAGATTAAGCAAGCTATTGCCCAGAGTCACATGGTGCTGGGCTAATCTGCCGCCGGTGCCGGGGATCGAACCGTGATCCCCAGATTCCGGAGTCAGTCGCCCTGGCCGCGGCGCCACACCTCTCGTTCTATATATAAGAGAGTAACAGAACATAAGTCTGCGATTCGTACCAGAAAAATGAATGCCCCACTAGTAACCCATTATATAGAATACGAACATAAGCCAGAAGAGATCCAATGGGTGATTTTGGAGAAAATGACCCCAAAAGAAGGACTATGTGTCGATAAAATCCGGTGAAAACGAGAAGTTTTCTGGATTTTTACTTTAGACACTGTAAAATCTGGATTGAACCTAGAAATTCCGTGGGAACAAGCTATTATATAGCATTTTGCATTTTTGACCTAGAGCAATATACGGAAATGAGGCCCAGTGGGGCACAGTATCCACGTGTTAAGCGAATTCAACTTTGCCTCCCTAGTCCGTTTTCTATTTTTGTGACCATTAGGGAATTACAGTGACGTTATACCAACGTCATCTGGCAGTATTGTCCAAACTCTAGCACTTGAATCTTCAAAAAATACGATAAACGCTGGTCTTTCCAATCGGCAAATAAACTATTATAAAAGCCCGATCATTTTTGACTTATGGCAATGCATTGATAAGAGATTACATTGGGGCACATTATCAACTTTTTCTGACGTTTTTGACTGTGCTTCCCTAGTCCGTTCTCTATTTTTATGACCATCAATGTAAAACATTGACGCTATAACAACGTCATCAGGCTGCGCCGTCCAAACTCTAAACACCTGAAGTTAACAAATTAAAAAACGCGGGTCTTTTTTATCTCTATATATATGGACCCAATATTAGGTAAACTCCTTGCTTATACCGCTGCGGAGACTCGGCTGAAAACAGAGGAATATCATTATATATGAGAGGCCATACCGGAACAAAGGTACGCGAATGAAGATAGCATGTTAGGAGCCCGTAGATAACGATTAGTTTTAGATCATAACGGCTGTATTGATGTTTACAGTGTTTTCTGTTTCCATATCTTTTTAGATGTATAGATAACTCTACCAAAAGGAAACCGGATGGCTCCATACCTCACCTAAACAGAAATAAAAGGTATTGCTATTATATATGTGTCAGAGTTGAGACTTTCATATATATACAATAATGTAATATACCGGATATTCAATCAATCGTTTTGTTCCCCCATAGACTGAACCCGTAGAGGCAATACTGAAAGTGTTCAGATTAGATCTAATGATCGTACAGCACGGAGTTAGCGACTTCGTAGAATAAATGCTCGGCAGGGCACAATATTTCTCAAGGTAAATTAAGACCACTAGAGAGATCCTAAATAGTTATTAATAATTGTGGGTAGTTGGAAGTAAAACATCGTTCTCTCCTCATTTCACTTGATAGGCTTTGCTCTTCACTTCCCTCGTACCGTTCTTGAAAACAACTCTAAATAAATCCTACAAGAATCGAAAAATTTCAACCGGTAAAATAGGAAAGTTTGTCTATTGTATGCATATAAAGGGCATTATTGATTTGAATCTCGTTGTCATTAATGAGTTGCATGCAATAATAAAAATACTAAAGAAAGCTACTCTAGTGGAGCTTAGACTTCATTTATCGCTGCTTCCAAGAATAATGGATACAATATTCTTTCCTTTTTCCAACCTTATGGAGTCGTATTAGATCAGTATTAATGATTTCTTGATAACAAACTAGCCCTTAGCCCTTACCACACATATTCTATATCTATATGTGAGAGCATAATAAAGATACGTAATAGATATAAACTTTACTTTCAACTGTGAGGGTCAGGATAATGGTGTTTTTTTAGCAGACCAAAATAAGAAAACAGAAGGTTTAGTAAAAGTTTTCTTATTCCTTATACAGCTTCTCTCCAGAGCACTTACCACAAACCAAAAAGTCGAGCGTCCTTATTGGAACTTATCTAAGTTGGGGAAGTAAAAAGATAGACGTTTTAAAAAATTGAAACTTCAACTTACATATCTTAATAGTAAGTATTGATGAGATTTCATTATCTTTAAAATTTAGGTGTCTACATTTGAAAACATCCGAATGAATAGAATATACCTATTTGCTGGACCAAACTAATCACAATATGCTTCCATTGCTTTGCTGTTCTTTCTCTGTCCTTTTCCCTTACCTTTTACCTTGTTCACATATAAAGGATATAGATCGTTATTTATGGGATATGTGCATAGTACCTAACATGGATGAATAACTCTTGCTAAGTAGGAGAAAGATATATCTTTTAGAAGAGACACGCACAATGTACAACGACCAATATATTTAATAATATGAATTGAAAATATCCAATGTAAGAATGCATAAATTGAATATTGAATCACAATTGTTATTGGACTTATCATACTATGTAATGTGGTGCTGCTTACCGTTATATAACTATGAGGCACTATGCTATTAATAGAAATGTGAATACTGACCAAACTAGTTTTTACATTTATAGTGTAATATATTACATTAAGCTCTATAGCGACTGATATATATATTTTTGTGTTTCCTCTTTTTTTGTAGATTTATGTTGCACAATGTCATGTCTTGTTAGTTGCGAATGACGGTCACCTGACGAAGGCTACTGGCCGAAACGCGCGTAGTTCTATTCCACCGCTTTGCCTACTTCACTATTACAACGACCGGAAATTTTCCTTTTGCTTCACAGTTTAATTTTCATTTATTTGTCTTGTGTATATATATTTATGTTTGCAGTATGTCAACATCTGTATAAAGTATACAATATGGAATGAAAAATGATTTAAAATATTTATATAAAAAAGAATAGATAAAATAAAAACAAAACCAAAGTTTTTAATATATGGTGTTGAATCATTTATTAATTAAAGAAAGTCGCTTTGATCTTAATAAATACATTGGGCAGTTGTTAACCTTCTGTTTGCTAGTGAGAGCTTTCTCTCTCTTTCCATAATTGTCCATTGTTCCCTACGACTAGCAAACTTAGTACATGTAGGGGTCCCCCGTTTTCCAAAAAGTTTCTAAATACACTGTCTGAGGATCAGCCACTTCTCAAACAGTTGTCAACAAACACCGCTCTCAGATCCACTTAGAGCCATTCACACAGCCACTCAGTCACCCATACAGCTACTCACACACACTCACCCATCCAAAGGGCCACTCACACAACCACCACAGTCACTGATACAGCCACTCACACACATAGTCACACACCCATACAGCCACTCACACAGTCACTCACCCACCAATACAGCTACTCATACACCCACGTCTTCACCCATACAGCCACTTAGACACTCACTTCGCCCTTTCTCGCCCTTACCATAGCTCTTCTACGGCAGCACTGCGAGAACTTCATTGGCTGCCAGTTCATCTACGGGTACGCTACAAAGCAGCGTGTATTGTGTTTAGGGCTATTCATGACCTGGGCCCCATTCCTCTGCGGCGAATGTTTGCCTGGCATTGTCCTTCCAGAGTGTTACGCTCCTCGTCATCCAGACTACTGGTAGTCCCAAGATTCCAGAGAATGAGGATGGGGGGCCGCTCCTTTAGAGTAGCGGCAGCCAAACTCTGGAACTCCCTACCCATATCCTTGAGAAGCCTTGGAGATCTCTTTTCCTTTAGAAAGGCTCTGAAAACTCATCTCTTCCCAGGATAGGCTGAGCTACTGTTTCCACTGAGTAGGGTTCAAAGCGCCAGGATGCCCTTGGTGGTGACAGGTTGCGCTATATAAGTATGCCACAATAAACAATAAACAATAAACTTCCACACCAATACAGTCACAGTGCCATTTAAATGACATGCACTAGAAACAGTTCTACCTATTAGTAGTACAAAAAGAATAATAATTTAACTTATGCTGTAGCTTAGTATATATCTTTAACTGTCAGAAAAAATTACAAAACACTCGCTGGATGATGTCATCAGTGATTTAATTTAAAATGTCAGCAGTGATGTCATCCGTGATGCCACTGACCATGTCATGAGTGATGTAATATGTGAGGTCATAAGCAGTGCATTAGAAAGGTGCAAGTTACATTTAGCTCAGGTAACTATAACTGCTAAATTTCAGTGGTTTTGTAGGAGATATATCTGAGCCTAACTATAATGTCCCTGTAACCTTCGTTTTTATTCAGTGAATATGTATTGCATATTGTTTATATGTACATAATACATATTATAAATGATATAATGTGGATAATTTCCCTATTGGTAATCACCACTAAGTAGTTATAGAAGGTCTGCTTTTCCATAGCTGGAGCGTTATTTGGTTTGCTAATAACTTTGGCCCCGTCTGACTGATCTTCCCTAAACATTCTGCAAAAAAATGTCATCCACCTCAGCTCCTTCCTGAAAACGTTCAGGATGATCCATAAAGCAGGTACCAAGAGAAAAGCGGGGGTCCCAAAATGCAAAATCCCCATGCATTTTCCATAGACTTCTATAAGACAGGTTACAACTAAAACTGATGAACAGAATTACACCTGATTTAGCAGGAAGCTAGATTTGTGATTAGGTGTAAATCCATTCAGTAATTTTTGAGACATCAAGGGTAAAAAAATAATTGTATATTTTGGCAGCCGGTCTTGCCAAGAGTCTCCGAGACTATTGCAAGAGTGCCAATTTAAAAATAGAGCTTTCTGATTGGCCTAGGGAGCTTTATTTCTCTTGGACCATCTTGCTCCTGCAGCTGTCAGACTTCTGTGAGAGTGAGCTCTCTGATTGGCTGCCAGCAACATGAGAAAAATGTTGCTGCAAGCCATTACAGGACTTGGGACTTAGTCCTCAGTCCTGAATGTGTAAAAAAACAAAAAAACAAAAATATATATGTATACCTATACACCCCTGGTCAATCATGCAAGAATATCAGAGGATAAAAACAAAAAAAACAGTGCAGGCAGGGAAGCCTGTGGTTGCTCTCAATCAATCAACCATTTGTAAAGCGCACTACATACCCGTGAGGGTCTCAAGGCGCGGGGGGGGTGCTACTGATCGAACAGCCAGGTCTTGAGTATCCTCCTGAAGGTCAGCAGGTCTTGGGTCTGTCGTAGGCTCAGTGGGAGGGTGTTCCATGTTTTGGCGGCGAGGTGGGAGAAGGATCTCCCACCGGTGGTTGTTCTTCGGATGTGCGGGACAGTGGCGAGTGAGAGGTCAGCAGAGCGTAGCTGGTGGTTGGGGATGTAGAAGGAGAGCTGTCTGTTGAGGTAGGCTGGGCCAGTCTTGTAGAGTGCCTTGTGTGCGTGGGTGAGGAGCTTGAAGAATTTCCTGTTGTTGACGGGGAGCCAGTGCAGGTTTCTCAGGTAGGGGGTGATGTGGCCGTGGCGTGGTACATCGAGGATCAGTCGTGCTGAGGCGTTTTGGATGCGTTGTAGTCGTTTGATGAGCTTGGTCGGGGCTCCCGCTTAGAGGGCGTTCCCGTAGCCGTGTCTGCTGCTGATGAGGGCCTGGGTGACTGTCTTTCTCGTATCTGTCGGGATCCATCTGTAGATCTTGCGGAGCATGCGGAGGGTGTTGAAGCAGGAGGAGGAGACGGCGTTGACTTGGTTGGTCATTGAGAGCGTTGAGTTGAGAATGATTCCCAGGTTGCGTGCGTGGTCGGTGGGTGTCGGGGCTGCTCCCAGTGCCGTCGGCCACCAGGAGTGGTCCCAGGCTGAAGGGTTGGAGCCAAGGATGAGGACCTCCGTCTTGTCTGATTTCAGCTTCAGACAGCTGGTCTTCATCCAGTCGCCGAAGACCTTCATTCCTTTGTGGAGGTTGGCTTTGGTAGTGATGGGTTCCTTGGTGAGGGAGAGGATCAGCTGAGTGTCGTCTGCGTAGGAGATTATGTTGAGGTCGGGCTAAGTGTGCGAGCGGGGCCATGTAAATGTTGAACAGCGTCGGGTTGAGAGAGGATCCCTGGGGTACACTGCAGATGATCTCAGAGGCTTTGGAACGGAATGGGGGAGGCGGACACTCTGGGTTCTGCCGGAGAGGAAGGAGGTGGTCCAATCCAGAGCCTTGTCTCGGATCCCTTTGGCGTGGAGGCGTGCGCGTAGTGTGCGGTGGCAGACGGTGTCGAAGGCGGCAGAGACGTCTAGGAGGATGAGTGCTGCTGTCTCGCCGTTGTCCAGCAGGGTCCTGATGTCGTCTGTGGTGGCGATGAGGGCAGTCTCGGTGCTGTGGTTGCTGCGGAACCCTGACTGGGAAGGGTCCAGGATTCTGTTTTATTCGAGGTATCGGGTTAGCTGTCTGTTGACGGTTTTCTCGATGACCTTGGCCGGGAAGGGGAGCAGAGAGATGGGCCGGAAGTTCTTGAGGTCTGTTGGGTCTGCCTTAGTTTTTTTTGAGTAGGGGGTTGATCTTGGCGTCTTTACAGATCTCTGGGAAGGTCGCGGTCTCGAGGCAGAGATTAATGATGTTGCGCAGGTGGGGTGCTATGGAGCTGCTTGCTCTGTTGAAGATGTGGTGCGGGAATGGGCCGACGGGGAGCCGGAGTTGATTGAGCGCATGGTCTTGATGGTGTCATCAAACCTCACGTTGGCCCAGGCTAGCAAGGGGTCATGGTCGATGGTGTATGGAGGGTCTGTTGTGTTGCTGTCTGTTGAGGCTGTCTCGGTGTTGAAGCTGTCGTGGATGTCTGCTATCTTGCGGTGGAAGAAGGTGGCGAGGGAGTCGCACAGGGCTTTCGACGGCAGGGTGTTTTTGGTGTTGGAGCTGGGGTTGGAGAGTTCCTTCACGATGTTGAAAAGCTCTTTGCTATTGTGTGCGTTGTTGTCGAGGCGGTCTTTGAAGGAGGTCCTTTTGGCTACCCTGATGAGGTGGTGGTGGTTGCGGATGGCGTCCTTGTGTGCTGCGTGCCTGTCCGGAGTTTGTTCACTGTGCCATTTCTTCTCTAGTTTCCGGCAGGTTTGCTTGGAGGCTAGGAGTTCGGGGGTGAACCAGCTGGCCCTCTTGCTGGTGTCTCTGTGGGGGGGTTTCTTCTGCGGGGCGAGGGTGTTGGCACAGTCCTCGATCTAGTGTCCGAGGCTGTGGGCAGTGTCATCGGGCTTGGCAGGAGTATTTTTAAATCTCTCGCCAAGCAGCAGCAAACACCAAGTCCGTTCCCACCTGGTGGGAGTTTCAGAAATGCTGCAGCCCGCTGGGAGTGGACTTGAGATCTGTTCTCCTGCCCTAGTGATGTGGACAGGGAAACAGATCTAAATATTACAATTGCCCGCAGGGAGCAGCATTATTAACTGATCTCTGAGGGTGGGAGCACTGCCAGCTTCCTCTGCATGTGGGTTACTTCCTCGGGGCTACATCCACGGCCCACAACAACTGTGTGGTTGTTGCCCTGGGTGGGTATCCACCTTTAAGGTGCCAGGCCCCGAGGGATGAGGCCTCTGGGACTGAAATCAGCCTGGGGAGTTGGGCCTCATTCCCCCTTCCCCCTGGTTATGATGCTGAGCCCTGAGGAGTGTGGTCCCTA
This sequence comes from Lissotriton helveticus, assembly GCF_964261635.1. Taxonomy (NCBI): domain Eukaryota; kingdom Metazoa; phylum Chordata; class Amphibia; order Caudata; family Salamandridae; genus Lissotriton; species Lissotriton helveticus. The sequence continues at coordinate 1,917,244,072 of NC_136065.1, forward strand.
GGCCAAAGGAATCCCTGGGAGGGGGCCACTTATCTCTATCCATTAATTTCAATGATAGGCCCCCAACGATGGGGTCCCTGTACACAGAATTGGCCCAGGAAGGGTGGCCTGTGTCCCCGTCCCCAAATATTAATGCTTGGCCCTGAGTAATGGGGTGCAGGGGGTAAAATCAGCCTGGCGAGGAGTGCGAGTGCCCCCATCCCCATTAAAATGCTGCCGGGAGATGGGGTCCCTGGGGCCAATATCAGCCAGTGGGCCCATGTGTCCCCCTTTAAGTTAGTGCTGTGCCATGGGTTGATGGGGTTCCTGGGGCAGAAATCAGCCCAGAGAGTGGGGCCACCTGACCCTCCCCCTTTAAGTTGGTTCCAGACCCTGGGAGATAGGGTCCTTGAGCTGAAATTGGCCTGGTGGGGGGGGGGGGGGGGCACATGTTGGGTCCCTGGGGGACATGTCACCAGGGCCGACATTGGTGTGGGTAGGGGGGCCATGCAAACCCCTTCCCCTAAAAATACCTACAGACCCCGGGGGATGGGGTTGAATAATGCCCCGGAAGATCGGGTACCCAGAACCAAAATCGACCCGGTGAGGAGGACACATGGCCTCGGATGTGGTCCCAAGGGCCAAATCACGTGGATGGGGACCACATACACCCTCTCCCCTTTATCTAAAAGAGTGGCCCTGGAGTCCCCAGGGCTTAACAAGTGTTGTGGAGAGGGGCTACATGGCCCTCTCACCCATTATTTAAATAAATGACCCCGGGGAAGCCATTCCCGGGGCCAATAAGGGCTCGGGGAGAGGGGTCGCCTCCCTTTTAATTTAAATAAACAGACCTGTGGATGGTGTTCCCAGGCCTAGGGACTATGGCAAACCCCCTACAGGGCAGACAAATTTTCGTGTGCCGCTTGGTGTTGACTGTGTGTGGGAGGGATGTTGGCTGCAGTAAAGCAAACTGTTACTTTACGTAAAATGAAAACTAGAACTGCACTGAAAAACCAAAAGTTAAAGTAACGTTATAGTGAGGTGTGATAAAAGGATCCGTTTTTTTTTTTTTAAGAAAGGTTAAAGTAACATTATAGTTAAGTGAATATGTCAGTGATAACATTAATGTTTTGAACAAAAAAGACCATAGAAATTAACCAGTTATAGTTAGCAGCATGAACTATAACTTACACCCCAAGTTCACAAGTTTTATTAAAGATTTAGATCTCGAATAAGATTAACAATAAAAAGACATAAACAAAATGCACTGTTTATGACCTCAATCATAACATGTTCCATTGCATAATTTATGGCATCCCTGATGACATCTCAAATGACATCACTGATGACATCATCCAATGAGTGTTAGTTTGTTTTATCGTTTACATAGTGGTGAGTAACTACTATAGTACTTCTCAACTGAATTTTGTACTTCCTGTGTCCAGGGTGTACTGCCAGGGTGTGAGTGTTTACAAAATGCATGTGCTTGTAATGCACCCTAGCTGTTTAGAGGTATTGAAAACATTATAAATGTTTGCATTTATGAATCACTCTGTGTGCAGGTGTTAGAAATGGGGTTTCTAGTGGGTAGAGGTTTGCACCCTGCCCAAGTAGGGACCACCACCCTAGTCAGGGTCAGTCAGATACACACCCTAAATTAACCTACGCTTTACCTCTAGTAGCTTGGCACAGAGCGTTACGTTTAAAGTAAGAGGCAAGGTGTAGAGTATTTGAAACACTTAAAATACTGAAACTAAATGTAAACATCACAGAAAGACTCCACACATAGAGAATATTTATCTGATTAAAAAAAGACCAGGAAGACAAACATCAAACCAGTAGAAGTTGAGATATGTATTTTTAAAGATTAAATGTGAAAAAGGTGCTTAGAAGTCACCGGCAGTCAAGAGGTTACTTGAGGTCGTGAGGAACCGGTGCAAAGACAAAATTCAGGCCGACCGCAATCGATGGCAGACCGGCTGTAGGACACAGCCAGGTTCTGCTGAAATAATACCTTGGATGGAGCTTTGGTCGATGTTGAAGACTCGAGGTGAGGTGTCAAGGAGGAGCTGCATTGTCGTTGATCCAAAGATGGAGGCGACTGTCGGCGCTGATGCATGCTTTCGATGGAAGCTTCAGTGTACAACCCCATTGTGATACAGGCGCTGCGTTTATGTCGAGCCGCATTGTCTATCAGCATCAAGCCTCGCCGGCTGTAGAATTGCTGTCCTACAGCGTCCACTGCTTCGGTGTTGAAAGCGATGCATCAGTTCTGATTGGCGCAAAGTCAGCACTGCGTCAGTGTCGAGGTAGAAAAAAGAGGGGGCACCTCAGGCAGGCAAGGGTAGGACTATCAGATGGCAGAGTCCAGCAGCACTAGCAGGATTACAGGAAGTCGTTTGTGTCCCTGAGACTCCACACTACAGGAGGCAAGCCAACGAGCCCTTGGAGTCACTCTGGGTTCAAGTGTTATGTGTTCAGTCCTTGTCCTCAGAAGGTCAGAGATCAGCTGGCAGCAGAAAAGCACAGGAAAGCAGAGAAGCGGTTCCTCGGAACAGTCAGCCACAGCAAAGTGGCAATCCTTACAGCACAGCAGTGTTTACTCCAGCAGGAGTTTTTCCCAGGTCCAGTAGTATACAGATTTGATAGGGCCACAGCCCTGGTACTTATATTCAAAAGTGCTTTTGATGTAGGGTGTGGCTTCAAAGGAACTCTCTGAAGTGCACAAGAATCCCTTTCAGCCCAACCATGGCCCCAGACTACCAGTAGGGGATAAATCAGTCCTTTGTGTGAGGGCAGGACACAACCTATTCAGATGTAAGCGTAATTCATCTTTTCCCCTTCTTGCCCAGGAAGGCTTTCAGTATGCAGATGAATACAGACTAATGTCCTGTCACACACAGTCCTTACTGTATTGTGGCTGTCTAGAGGTAATGCATAAAGTGTAGGTGTAACCCAGCCCAGACCTGTATTATAGACAGACTGTAAGGCACACAGAGCAGTAAGAGCAGAGAAATGTCCATTCTTTCAATAAATCACTCCAAGTGATTTCTCAGATCATTTGCAAAGAGGTTTAAATTTTAATTATCTAATGATAGTACTTCACTTAACAATAAAAGATCATGTTTCATAAAGCATAGTAACAGGAAATAATGTTTGAGTCAATGATAAACGTGTTCTTGATGTTTTCCTCGATGTTTTGAGAGATGATGGCCACCGACACCTGTTTTGTTACTTTACGATTTCCTGGACCGGACGGGAGAAATACAGAAGATTAGGGGCATATCGTAGCCCTGGTGTTTCTGAAATCCTTGCTGCAGGACCGCCAGACTTTACGAAATTATTTATTGAAAGAATTACTTGATTGTGAGCAGTTGCAAGAATAGTGTTAACACTGTTTTGTTGACCATAAAATACTAGAATATGGACATTTTGAGTGCGGATACACAGCGGTTTTTTGCACCGTTCCAAAGATCTTAAACACGAAGAAGCTACTCCTTTCCAATCATGAATAACAGCTTAAAAGGCGTTTTAAGGAACCCCAATGCTAGCTTATGGAAGGAGTAGGCCTCACAGCAGTGAAAAACAAATTTAGCTGCTTGTCACTGCCAGGACACGTGAAAACTTAAGAGCATTTTGTTCTTTTAACTACTATGTGGTGTATTTCTCATGAGAGTTTAACTGTTTGCAAACAGTATGATGTAGAGTGAACTCTCCCCATAGAGTAAACACTGTTCACCATACTTAGTTATCTACTGATATCAGCTTCATTTCTTAATGTAGGCTTTGATACAGATAAAAGATGTACGTAGTAATTTGCATTCACTATTTTGGCTTCCTCTTAACAGTTGTATAAATATTGAACACAGTACTCAATGAGAGTTTCCAAAATGTATGTGGTTGATTGTTAATGTGAACTATGCAACCTCTAAAGTATAGGCTATAGAGTCAATGTTGCACATAATGCTTATTTTTAACACCTAAGGGAGTCGTTTCTGTGTTGGTAGCAACAATGCCTGGTCTTCTCCTGAGCTATTGTGTGCTTACTGTCAGACATCTAATGCCATAGTAATTTATATGCGGGAAAACAAAGCTTGGGTGATGTCATCAGTGATGTCCCAAAACACAAAATCCCCATACAATTTCTATTGACATCTTTAAGACGGGCTACAGGAAAAATTGCTCAACAGAATTACAACAGATTTGGAAGGTAGTTTAAACTTGGTACGCAGATTGAGCTTTTTGTGATTTGGTGTAAATCCGTTTAGTATGTTTTTATCAGAACTGAAGGGTCAAAAGTAATTGTTTATCTGGACTGTTGGTTCTGTGAGAAGCTTGAGATACTCTTGCTGGAGCACCAATTTAAAAACAGAGCATTCCAATTGACCCAGGGATCTTTAGTTCCTTTGGGCATATTTGATCTACCGGCAGTCACACTGATTGACTGCCAGCCACATCAGAAAAATGTTGCTTGCAGCCATCACACAACTCGGGGACTTTGTCTCCTGCTCTGCAGTAGTAAATTTAAAAAAGATATATAAGTGGGCAAGGTAGGGATACCCTGCCCCCCGAGTCCTCATGGGGAGGACCCAGAGGCACGCCAAAATCCTCAAAACCTCAGTAGTTTCTGCTGCGATCTCGCACGACTACCTCAGGATCAAAAATTAACAGCTGGGGCCTTAATCTTTAATCAAAGGCCACGGGAACCCAACCCCGAGGCGTCATTGTTTAAGGGGAGGGAGGGCACGCTGCTCCCCTCTCGAGCAATTAAAGGCCCTAGGAAGCCCACTGTCAGGGCCAAACTTTGTGTTTGAGATATCATTTGGGATATCATAAATGATGTGATAGAACATGTCATACTTGTTATAATATGTAAGGTCATAAGCAGTGCATGGCGGAGCTTTGCTAACTATAACTGGTGAATTCCTGTTTTTCTTTTTAGTTCAAAACATCAATGTTGTCACTGACATATTCACCTAACTATAACGTACTTTAATCTTTGTTTATTACAGTGAATATACATATATATATATATATATATATATATATATACACACACACATACACACACACTTGTGCACACTTTCTCTGCAACTGCCCTTTGCAGCCAGCACCCGCAGTTCAGTTTTATCCATGGTCCTGTATAAGCATTCCTAAATATCACTCTAAGAACCCCTCTCTAGGGCCTAACGGCTAAGGCGCTCGACCTCGGACCTGGGGAACTTGGTTCGAGTCTCGGTAACGACGCCAAAAACCCCCTGTGATTCTGGGCAAATCACTTAATCTCCCCGTGCCTAAAAATGAAAGTGTGTCCTCATGTAACGTAACTGGTGCTATGTAAAGCGCTCTGATAACTGATTCGGTTCTAGTTCGCGCTATATAAAACTCTGCAAAAAAAAAAAAAAAAAACGCCACTGTTCAAGAGCACTGCTGTCACATGCCCTCCTATTCTGAGCATATGTTCTTCAAATGCTTTGTCTACCACTGACTTCAGTACCAATTTAGGTTATTTCATACTAACGTCCAGAAATGTGAGTCATATGATTTTTCTCAATAAATAAAAAGCTAAATTTGGGGAAATGTCATAAAAAACACCCTTTTTTCAAGCATTCAAAAATAGTTTATTGAATTAAAATGTCACAGAAGAAAAGATTAGCATTTTGTGCAAAAGAAAGGAAAAGAGGAAGAGGTGAAAGCTCAAAGTAAGAACCTTGATACAGTGAATAGCCTCACTTCCGAGCTGGTACCCCTGCCGAGCTGTCAATTTATGAGGTCTTCAGAAGTCAATTTACAACCAGTATGGCGTTTAAAATGCTCTCAGTTGGCCTAAGTTTTAGAAGGCTGTTAACCGATGATTCACAAGAATACTCTTCCTTGGTCAATACCAAGCCACGTGATGAACATCTTGGAGGCCCTCTCGCTTTCTTAGGTGTTCGCTCATTCATTTTGGGTGTCTTCTGGTTTGCCTGTATGCACGGGGACTGCTGCTTGGCGCTCAGCGCATTTAATTGTCCAGAAGATTCTGCGGTTATGTTGGAAGAGTTGCAAACCCCCTGGAGAAGCAGAAGAGCAGCGGGGTAGAATTGTGGAATGGGTTCCTCCTCCCGGGTTGTGCATCATGTTGTAGGTTTACCGGTAGATCCATAAGGAGAGGCCCAGCTTCTGTCTATATTTTCTGTTCACTTTGTTTCTCCTCTTCTGACACTACTCTGCCATCAACAACTTCCTGGACGATGGTCCTTACAACTCGGCTTCTAACTGGATCTGAGGCTGAAACAAGAAAAGAAGCGGTGAACAAAGGAATGCAGGTAGGATATCCTGAGAGAACAGATGATGTGTTTAATGACAGAGAAGGTCAATGGCATGTTGGATAAAGTTTGGTAGTCCTCTCCAATTAATTAATTATTTTTTACCTAAATTAAACTCAGGTAAGCAAATAGCTTTCTAAATCGGGCCCATTTTGGAGCATGTATTTTGTGAATGGTTCAACAATGCACATGTGCCTCATATGAACATTCTAATGACAGGACTGCAATCTCCTTTTCCCATCTCTGTTATTTGAACCATTTTTTCTAGACACACGCCCCTAACGTGACCATTCACAGATGTCTCCCATGTGAGCACTTTTAGAATAGTGCATGGCCCTTATGTGATCATGCACATATTGGCGTGGTCTCACCTTTGAGCATTCTAAACTTGTGCTTGTTCACTATTGCTGTTATTGTGCTGGTGCATTTCTCTTATACACGGTAGCGTCAGTGCCTCCTGTGAATGGTTCGTTGTATGTTTTCAACCCTTGTGTAAACCTGCTAACGTTAGTGCAGTGACCTGAGGTAAACATTCTTCTTAGTGAAAGTACATGCCTCTAGTGAACATTGAAAGTCGTATACATTTGCCTCGTGTGAACTTTGTAGCTGGTGCATGTACCTCATGTGGGCGCTAGTGCATGGGCTTCATTGGAACGTTTGCTGTGCTGAGGTGGCGCCCCGTCGGATCATTCTAATATTCTAATTATTCTAATATTCATTTGAATATTGTTACTAGCCCCTCATTTAAACATGCTATCAGTGCATGTTTCTCATGTGAATACGTTTACATTGATGCATGTGCCTCATGAGAATAGACGAGTTAGTGCAAGTGCCTCGTGAAGAGTCTGTGGTGCAACCGCCTCGGGGGAATTTTCTAGATGGTGCATGTATGCCATGTGACCATTGTCACTGGTCATGTGCATCACATAAAGACTAACAACTTGTAAGACTCACAACTTTGACAGATATCCCGTCCACCGAAATATAAATCCCAATATATCCTATGGGATATTCAGTAGGCGGATATCGGTCACCGCTGTGACGTAGTAATCCGACGCCAAGATCTAAATACGGCCCGAAATTTGGTGTATGTGTCTCGTGGAAGTATTCTGATTGGTGAATAAGACTTATGTTAATGTTCTAGTTGGTGCAAGCACAATGTGGGAATGTTCTACTTATAATGAGAGCTCCTCATCCTAACATGTTAATAATGGTGCAGTAGAACATGTTAACAGTGGTGCAAGTGGCTTGTGAAAAGGTTCTCCTAATGGGCCATCCAGACCTCTCTGGCTCTAACATGCCTAGACTTAATGACCGTCTTTACATAACCCAGTCAACTGGCACCCTCCAGTGTTTGTTGTCCTTCATCCAGGAGTCGTAGGTATCCTAAAGGTCATCTCCACCTTCATCACACAGCGAAGCAACTTAGTGGCAAAAAGGAGTGAGTCTGTGCTTGAGGGAGAAGGTACATTGTATGTGACAAATTAAGGGGAGATAGAGTGGGCCCCCAACTATATCAGATGTATGGAGTCCAGTGCTCCGGATAAGTAGGAGTGCTTCATTCTAAACATTTGGAAGTTGAGACTAACTCAATAATTTATGTCGAAAAAGGGAATTATCATTGTTAAAAGGGTTATTTTTAATCAGGCAAAATATAATGCAAATCCTGTTTTATATGTCACTTATGGTTCATGTAAAAGAAATGTTCATGCTTTAAAGAATAAATTAACCTAACATATTTATGGGGCATTGAATGGCACATGAAACAAAATCATAGAATAATATACAGTCATTTTATTACTTTCATCCTTTTCCATCCTTGGTATTCATTGTCACATTTCAAGTATAGGTGAAGCACATTTACTTTGATACTTTATATGTAGCACTCACACCCATGCATCGTAAAGTAGCAATTTAACAGGTGACTCGTTAGCACCGTCTGAGCAAAGGAAAGAGAGAACAAGATGGCCGCTACAAAAATGTTAACTTTAGCTTTTAAAGTTAGAGAAAGGTGCCAGAAGTTACATTGGAAAAAAAAAACAGGGGGCATATTAGCAAGAGCCATATCACCGCTTTAGCGGCACTTTTTGCTGCTAAAGCGGCAATATTTTATCGCCCTATTAGCAAGCTGTCGCTCACAGCAGTGAGCGACAGCTTTTAGGCAATAACTACCGTTTGGGGCCCGCTTTGCATGTCAGCGATATTTATCGCTAATGACATGCAAAGTGGGCGTACCCAAACTGTTAGCGACTGAAAGCAGTCGCTAACACAGCTATCGCCTTTTAGCAAGGCAGGCACAGCGATAAAAAAGATCTCGCTAAGCGCGATTTTTGCTATAATCTAATGCCTGCTAAAACATAACTTACCTGTTTATCCAATGGGAGGTGGATCTTTAGGTTAAGTCCCCATTGGCGTTAATGTGTGAATATCGCTGGAATTCCAGCGATATTCACGCATTTCGCCACTATCGCTGGATATTTTAGCACAATGGAGAAAAACGTTGCTAATAGCAGGTTTTCTCCGCTAACATATCCAGCGATAGGCAGCGATAAAAAAAATGCGCTAGTCGCATTTAGCGATAAATATCGCTATTTCTTGCTAATATGCCCCAAGATGTTTCTAGTGTTTTGTATTGTGGGGCATGCCCCAGAAATGTGATGGGCTTAACTTCACCTTTAAATCCCTCATTGAATTGGACCTGCTGGAGCAAAGTCATCTCTGCTCTTAATAATCCACACAGAGAAGTTGAGCAGTGGAGGTTAGAATATTTCAAAGGCCAGTACTCACCTTATCTGGTGGCATGACATGAACTACTGTTACCACCGTGAACCGATATGTCTCATAGGAATCATTTGGTGCCTAAGCTTTATTATACGAGACAAGACTTCAAACAGACAAATGGGAGAAGGGCGCAAGAACCCGCCACTCTGATTTCCGAGCATTATAACAAAGCTAACAGAAAGAGGGACGCTTACCTTTTGATGACTGAGGGCTAGGACGCTTGGGCTTTTGGTCGACGACTTTGTAACTGAAAGGAAATGACATGCATATTACATACACATGACTAAGAATGTTGTATAACCATTCTATACGCAATGTTTGATGTCTGCTGACAAGTGAGGGTTTACCAAAGGGTTACCAATGTTACTTGTTTGGGTAATTTAGGGCTCCTCTCTTCACTGCAATGGTACCCAAGGTGAAGAACTTTGCCTGGAACCTAAATATTGGTCAAGTGTAGGTGTTCAGGATTTGCCATCATCTTACCTGCCCTGACCCTCTAGCAGGCACCGGTAGGTCTCAATCTCCCTCTCCAGCCGGCTCTTGATGTCCAGGAGTTGCTCGTACTCTGCCATATTGTTCTCCATCTCTTCCTTGATTCCTTCAAGTTCCTCCTCTAGTTGACTGATCTTATCTTGAAGGTGTGCCAGTTGGGCGCAGTAGGTCCCTTCTGTTTCTGCCAAGTTGGTTTCAAGGGATTTTTTCTGTGTGTAAAAAAGACAAGATGTACACCTGAAAAAACGAGATGGAATGTGTTCTAGCTTTCAGTGGGCCAAGAGTGATTAAAAATGGCTCTAGCCTAAATCCCTTACACCGAGTCCAGAATAATATTCTGCAGTCACTTACATTTACGTGTGATACTTCACCAAGCCTTGTTTCTTTTCATTTTTATTAGAAAAACAGGCATTTGCCAACTAAGCACAGGCAGGAGTTGTTAGCAGTCTCAGAGCATTCTCTCTTATTCATGCCCAAGAGGGGCCCAGTATGCCTTTAAGGCTGCATGGGGGCATTATTAGAGGGGAGATGCTGGGACGACGACCACATGCTTCATGCTTTCTTTTCATTCCCATTGTGAATGCCGCCTTGGAATAGTCTCCATGCCAGTTCTTGGTACGCACGCAGTGCACTTCCTACTACCACTCCAAGCTGCTGATGCAGCTGTGTGTATGTTAAAGCCACCCCACTGCATTTGCAACTCTTCCCTGGTTTTCTCAGAGTCAGCTCCACTCTCTATGCCTAAGAAAGGGCCCTCAACACTCCCAATATCACCCCCCCACCCAGATGTTATTTGTATTAATCCGTGAAATTTCTGAGCATTGTAAATACATTAAGTAAAAATATATTGTAGTATTGCCCATGGTAATTTATAGATGAACTTTACTTCAACACACAAGTTATGTGGCAAAGAAAACTTCCAAAGAATGCATTAGAAATCAAATTGCCTCTTGACGCAATAGTCAGCTACTTTGAGTAACATTCAGATTGAAGGGTCAACACATGATTCCAAAGTCACATTTATATTTCCTTCTAAGAATTCAAGCCAATTCCGGTACACAGTTCTGACTAATATCAATAAGTGCCGCTCCTCCAAATTTCGCAAGTCCATGCCTGACTAGCTGCTCGTGTCCAGATTTAGTCTTTGCATTCTGGGGCTTTTAGGTATATTTTATCCCATTATAAAACCAATACTACGAGTTCTAGAAAACGAAGAAATGAACTGGATTGGGACAGATACCCACGCATGGACCTAGGAACCTTGGCAGTTATATAAGCATATTCACACTAAGGAGAGATACCTATGTGCTATGAAAGTGGTGGTTTCCGCATGGTCGTAGGTTCTTCAAGACCTTCCCCAAGGAATGGGGGATCTAATATGTTTCAAAAGGTTTCTCACCAGCGAGGTCTATGTAGAAAGAAGCGGAGTAATTGAGACAACTTACCATTATGAGAGCTGCCTGTAGGTCAATTTCCAAGGCTTGTAGAGAGCGCTTCAAGTCATAGATCTCTCTCTTGCTCGTCTGTACCTCCTCAGCCCCGGCGGAGATCTCTTGTTTGAGGGCAGTGCTCTAAGAGACAGCATGGGAATGAGTAAAGTTCACATATTTAGACACTACAAAAAGTGATGGACTTCTTGAATTTATCCCAGCCACAGAAAATTACTCGGGCATATTCCATTCCTGTCTTTTTAAATTGTCTATGTTGTTACACTCAGGAGAAAATATATGCAAATTCATATTTAAACCCCAATTCCTCCTATACTGATCTGTGTGGACTCATGTGTGGGCGGTAAGATATAGTCAGTGACATATTATGCAGGGTCTGGGATGAGACTGACTTCGGAACAGCCTTATGGGTATTTCAGGGGGCAATAGTTTGTTTGAAAATATCTAGGTTTTCCATAGTTCAGTCCTTCTTATGCCACAGCCCACAGGACATTCCTCCCCTCCTCACCGCTTCCAGGAACTTTGCTTCGGCATCCCGGCGATTCTTGTCTGCCATCTCCTCGTACTGGCTTCGCATGTCCCCGAGGAGCTTCAGCAGGTTGATGCCTGGAACGGCATTCATCTCTACGCTGAGGTGCCCTTCTGTTCCCAGTAGTCCCTTCAGTTCCTGCAGGAAGAGTAGCAGTATGTCATGGGGATTATTCAGGGTTAAGCATAGGCAAGAATACAAGTCTACCTTTTTCTGCTCTTTTTATTGTTGCTTTTGTATAAATCAATTCACCAAAATGCCAGAGCAGAGGCAGCAGAAGTGACATCATGCATCATTTGATCCGAGTAGCATCTCAGGTTTGACCAGTAGGCCTGCCTTGGGCCCTCAAGCACTTTTGATTGGCTTGTGAGGTGGGAGACAAGGATCAATGATTGTACATTACAAGCAGAAATATGGCTCTTTGAAGTATATTTACTTTATTTCTCTTAGTCTCCTTTGATCCCTGGCAGGGATGCCAAGAGCAATGCCAGAGGTACCAAAGGTTATGTTAGTGGTTGCAGCTGCTATTCCTCCTGACCACTACTAATTCACATGCTTGGTTACTTTCACTAAACAAATCATTACCCAGTTGGCTGCTGCGGATCATCACACATCAAATACCACTATCCTGCAAAACCCTGTTGGTGTTTTTTTATAGTTGCATCTGCGTCTCCAGAGGGGATATAAGTAGATATACTTTTCAATTATAACACTGCTTCTGTTATTTTGAGTGCCTCCTTGGGCATTATCTTAAGTACATATTTTTAGTTATTTGACAGCAGCAGATGAATTGTTGTGTCTGATGTAATAGACAGAATTGCAGGCAGGTTGTAGTCTAGAAATGGGAAGTGGAGTTGTTTGGCAAGAAGGTTTTGAGTTGTGCGGGTAAGTAGACCCGGTCTAGTCTCAGGTAGATGGTTTGGGTTAATTGATTGCTGCTGAGATCTGGCGTAGCTTGAAAGTCACAGGTTCAAAATCCTTCACAGTCCCAACTCTGTGTTTCGCTCTTTTGAAGCTAGTAAATTGAGTATCATTAAATTGGGAAATGGTATCTACTAGTACTAGCACCACCTTGTTTGAAGTGCTTTAAAAACTGGTTATAAGTTGAGGGTATATGAATGTGTGGTCTGAGAGAAGGCTACATAGTGTCAGTGAAAACCTGATGCTGTATTAGTAAACAGTATGGTCGTGAATGAAAAGACCTGTCACAGGCCGGGAGGATGTGTGGCCTAGTATGAAAAAAAATGTGGCTTGGAGGGTTATGATCTTAGAGGAATGTATATCTATCAAATAGAGATTTGATCTATCTGTAGGAAATGTGAACAAACGGAATGCAGGAGATGTGGTCTATCACTAGGAGAGAGAGCTACTGTCTGGAAAACAGAGATAAGGTATAGGAAGGAGATCTATCCTAACATGAAAGAAGAATAGCTGAAAGGAGATGTATCCAGACAAAATTAAGCAGATGTGTCATAGGAGGAAAGGTTCAACAGGAAAATGTGATGTTGTCTAGCAGAAGGAAATATCCTACTAGGAAGGCAATGTGGTCTACCAAGAAGAACACACTGTGGTATAACAAAAAATGGAAATCTAGACCAGCGAAAATAAAGAGTTGTTGTCTTGTGTGAAAGATATATGTCTAGCAGAAAAAAGGCAAAGTGGATTACTCAAAAAATACACGGCAGGGGATGAGCTCAATTGGAAGGATGCATAGCTGACAGTAAGAAGATATCGCCTAAGAAGAAGGACATGGGCCCTACAAAAAGTAGTAATCAGGGCTCGGAGTTCAAATGAATGAGTTTCACACTCCATTGCTGAGCACTCCTATCTCACTTGCTTTTTTTTCTCAAGTGCTCAAATCACTCAGTACTGAGAGTCCTCATTTTGTTGAGCCCTGAATCATATATATTAATGTTTTCCAATGTAATGCATTTACGCTTTCCTTGTTTGTCCATCTGATTTTTCCCCTGGCTTCTTAAAATGATTGAATTATTCGGGTCAATGATAGTCCACCCTCTAAAGATATCCTCTCTCCACGATCAACTAAAATTAAAACCCTTTAACCTGTCTAGGAATGCAAAAGGTTAAGAAACAACAGTGCTGCCACGGCAAATTTTCTGGAGAGCACAACAAGATATGTTCTTCATAGAGCAAGACTAGGAGAAAACATGCAATGTTTTTCACTGCTTAGGTGTTTGTGATGTGCAATGCAAACCGTAGATGATAAGCTGCATGTCAGTGCAGTGGCCGTAAGTAACTTGTCTGACACAACTCTAAAAAACTTTAATAAATCAGAAAGCGCATTTCAAAGGCGTGTAACACATCATAGGATTCCATCTATCTCAATACCATCACTTTCATGCCACATTGCTCTTACTTCTTCGTGGTTCCTCTTGAGGCAAGACAGCTCCTCCGACAGGTTCTCTACCTCTCCCTCAAGGTCACACTTGGCAATGGTCAACTCATCAAGCACCTTGCGCAGCCCGTTGGTGTCGGCCTCCACGCTCTGGCGCATGACCAGCTCATTCTCATACCTGGAGAAAAAAAGAAGTAACTAGACGTCAATAACAGCAAAGGAAAACCACATCTGAAGCAGCAAGTTCTAACAACTGAGGTTCCAAGCACGTAAATTAAAGTTTGCAACAGCACATTGCCAGAAGCCCTGTGACACTTCAATTGTACAACTAAGTCTGTATGCTTTTATAAGAGATGTATAAGTACAATATTGAGGAAGACATCTATAACAAAGGAATGTCTTCATTGAAGAAATCTCTAATTTCTCTTTAAATATCCTTCAGTTTGTTTTGGACTTTGAATGCAAGATTTGTATTACAAACCGCCCACCATACTAGTCAGATATGACTATTGGTAGAGTAAAAAGAAGGACAAGGTTAAGACGGATCTTATGGTTTTTGCATTTCTGATATATGTCTGTTGGCTAACAAAAGCCCAACTAGGACTAGTATCATTCTAAGTTCAATGAAACCATTAGCATTGCATTGCTTACTAGCTAACACCAGGTGATATCTCCTAGGTGATGGAGTTTGTAGTGGGCGCTATGTTGCTTGAATTCCAAATGTGCATGGCAAAGTCTGAGCACTTAGTTATTCCAAAGGGTTAAGGGTCTGAATGCTACGCTACTCATCTGACATTAAAATGGACATCCTTAATGCAACAGAATCAATGTAACTGAGTTGTGATATTCTTTTAAATCTTAACCACGAGGAAACTCTTTCCCGTTCAGAAGACCTCTCTACAGTAAATAATTGCGCACCACGGTAGGCAGTTCAATGCATTCCATCCACACTATCCACCTATGAGTCCTCGATATATATTTTCGAGTGATCACAGTTATTGAGAATAATTTAAGCATGCCATCCATCTCGGTGAAGTTTAAGGGATTGAACCCGAATCTTGTGCTTATCTCTTGAAGAAGGATTATTTCACAATTGGAAAGACAAGAAAATGTAATTTAAATACTGTTTATTTGAAAGAAAATATATAGGTTAAAAGTAAACACAATTGCTCTATTTATTGTTTTGAAATGTATTTGAATGGGTATTAGGTGGTGATATAATGTAGAAGGTGGGTGAGGTAAAAGTAGCCACTGAGAAAAGAAGACGTGCACAAAGTGAAGGACCTTTCTGGGGCAAAAGGGTGAGGTACAGAGTGGAAAAAGAGAGGTCTCCATCCATTTGAATGTTTTAGAGTTACCACATGTGAGTCCAGTGATTGGGCCTTGTCTGAAGAGCCAAATTCTTTGTGACGCACAAGGTCATGGTCAAGGTGGTGGAGGAGATGTCCCCTCCCACCCTCTTGGAATGTGGTCCATCAGTGAGGGTCTAAATCCGGCCCTAAGATTTCAAGATTTAAGAGGAATTTATGAGAGGAATCAGTGCTTCTTGGATACTTGTTTATCCTTTTATTGACAAGTGGTGGTCCTGGTGTGCCAAGCAAGGTTAGAAAGAGTCCATGTGGCAATGGTAATATCCTTATGTAGGGGCGAACAAGTATTGCAACTCCTAATTAAAGTGTTCCAGTGATCTAGTCTACTCTAGGCAAGGCTATGCGGATGAATTGGCGGTGAGGAAAGGAAGGTGAAGACAGTCAAGAGTATTTTAGCATTTGGATGACTCTGTCTCGTTGCTAAGGTATTGTCACTGATGGAGGAAATGGACAGACTTACTTAAGTTTGAAGTCTTCAGCAGCCAGTCTGGCATTGTCGATTTGCAGGACGGCCCTGGCATTATCAGTAGATGTACAAATGATCTGGAAGACAATAAAAGTTTACATTGAAGACAATGGTGCAGTGTGTGGCGTGTCATTTCCAATAGGGCAAATATTCTGACCTTTAAAAACAAAAGTCAATAATCCTTCTCAAAAGAATTTTAGACATTTACACTTTTGATTAAGCATTTCTGTCGGTTCAATGAGTATCTGTACAGACATCTGGTGCGTGCACAGAGTATCCAGTTCCCGCGTTTCCTATTGTAATTAATATTCCAGACACCATCTTGCAATATCCATAGAAACACCCTGTGGCTTCATAACTCTAGAAAACCATCTTTCAGCTATTTTTGCAGCTTTATATTGCTCGAGGACGCAAGCTCGACCCGAATGTATGCGAGCGCTTTAAATGAGCACCAGTTACATTACACATGATCACATTAAGTTTTTTAGGCACAGGGAGGTTAAATGATTTGCCCAGATATCATAGGATGTTGAGCCAATGCTGGGACTCGAACCTGGTTTCCATTTCCAAAGTCGGCCGCTCTGGTCGTAATGCGACATTGTCTCCCCTGATCCCTTTACATAATCAATATCATCGAAATTACCCTATTGAAGAAAACTAAGATTCCAATTTCAAGTGTGCATTGAATTAACATGTGCTAAAATAAAGCCCTAGACTGGAAACATGGTACACCATGGAGTCACATGGTAACCCACAAAACATGGCTGAACGGCCCAATGATCGAACAGCCACCCAGTCGAACGGATTTGCCTGTAATTTATCTCTGATAATCATGAAAGGTACTACAGATATTTACAACAGGGAAGTAGTCTTTCAAACAACATGGGAACTTTTAATAATCCGGTGTTTATTAGAGATTGGTCACAATTTCATTCAAGGACGTTGTGGGCTCACAATTAGGGCGTGTTGGCAATTGACCGCAGTGACGAAATGCAGACAAAGAGTGCCCTTCTTTACACATCAAGAGAAGAAAGTGTCCTGTACTCTGAAATGAAAATGAAATTGTATTTTATAGAGCGCGTTACTACCCGGAGGCTTCGTAGCGCTGAAAAGCCCTACTCGAAACTATGAGAGACGAAATCCTCAGCTGCAATCACTTAAAAAGTAACAATTCATTTCTGCATTACTCACTGCAGCAATAACAAGGAATGATGTAATCATGTACATCATTAGGCCAAGTTTTTAATGATTTATACTTTTCTTACCTTTTTTTGAAACTCTGCAATTATGGTGTAGTATTTGCTGTAGTCATGAGCCACTGCTGGACGGTGGTGTGCATACCAATCCTTGATTTTGTTCTCAAGCTCCAAGTTGGCACATTCCAGTTGTTTGACTTTCTCCAGATAGCTAGCAAGGCGGTCATTGAGGTTTTGCATGGTCTGCTTCTCCCCAGCAGAGAGGAGGCCCTCGTTGCTGGGCTGGCTCCCAATAACTGCATTGTTAAAGACCTCTTGGAAACCTACGCTTCCTCCAACACTGCCTTGGAAGCCGCCAAAGCTGGCTCCACCACCAACCATTGACCCCCGGCTGGAACCAGCACTCTTATGGTAGTAAGACATGATGCTCCCGAAGAACTGCTACCCTGCAAAGTGGCACTGAGTAGGAGAGAGTGGAGGGTGCTGGTGCAGTGGCTGGATTTTTTTGCCTATATATACAAACCTTAGTGGGTGTTTCATTTCTGTGAGTAAACTGCTAAATATGCGGTTTTGTTTCAAGGTCAGACTCTCCCTCTCATTACCATAGGTGTGATTAATTAATATTCAGGCCTTGTTGGGCATATCCATTCCTCATCAAATTATGAATCAAGATACAGCGGGCGGGGCAATGCTAAGCATTTACTTTAATTGTTTTATTTCTGTAATCTTATTTCATTAAAGCGCTGCCCTCTTTTCTTATCGATTCATTTGTATGCAAGGAGCAGTAATAGACAGTTTACAGCTTTGAAGTGTACGCGGTGTGACACGTTCATTAAAAAGATGAACACACAGAGGATACGCCTAGAACATGTGTCCTAAACCGAGGTATCCCGAGGGACTGAAGGATTCTTGCAGCTTGAATGCAATGGCAATGACAATATAGTGCTTCAAAGTAACTGAAAGCAGGATTGTGACACTTTTTAAGAGCAATTTATAAATAAATAGAAGAATTTGCAATTCGTTTGTACCACTCGTTTCCCTTTAAGAACCAGCTAACAATGGCCTCTCAAAAAATCACGGATTATAAATGGGACGATGTTTTGTCTGAAGGTTTGAGATGTCTAGTGCTCAGCAGCCAAGTTGCTGAGTATGAAGTCAGGTGATTTTTCAGACAAGTAATAGGGTGAGCACACAGGATGCCCGAGTCTCGGCCAAGCACTTTATTTCGATGCCTTTCAAGTTGTAAAAAAAATAGTAACGTAAAAATAAAATTACTGCCCCAATTACATGTTAACCACATCATATAGGTCCATTTTCCAAATGGTTTTGGATGGAAACAGGATTTTCTGTCCAGTCGTTATTATACAGGATTTTGTAATACCACACACCATAATAATTTGTGTGTTATTCCTGCAGTTGATCCTGGGGACAAATCTATCCGGTCAAACTTAAATATTCCTCAACTCTGGAATATCATGCGGAAATCGGCGGAGTAACATCGATTTCTGAATTCAATTACCCATTTCAGATGGGACCTTTTGTGCATCATTTGTGGCCCCAGTATTATGCTGCATTCAAGAATTACTCATATCTGTTCTATCAGTATTACCGGGTACATTACTACCACACCAAATAATGCTGTTGTGTTGATCGGGGCCATTGATGTTTCCCGATATCTGGTCTCAAACAGACTCCACATACAGATAAGAGGATTCAGTGCCTCAAATTTCTGATGTTACTGTGTGAATATGATTTCCTTTTGAAAGAGCTCTGCTACTCTTTAAAGCTAGTTCTAGTTGGACTGGAACACACACAAAGGAAAAAAGCAAATGCATATGTAGGAAAGTAGGATCTGCTTCTTATGGTTACACCAACTTTTTGCTTTATGTGACACTGTTTTTGACTAGTCTGTCTGGGATCCTTCTAATCAGGAGCCCAGTCTATCTGCTTTCTACTTAAACTGCTGTGTTATGTACTTAGGTACACCCCAGTTTGGATACTGTTAGGTACACCCCAGATTGAATACTGGGGTACCCTTGTCAGTCCCTAGTATATGGTACCCATGGCATAGGTACCCCAGAGGTCTCCAATGGGCTGCAGCATGCATTATGCCACCCATAAGAGACCATTAAAATCGGAACTGCAGGCCTGCCATTGCAGCCTGTGTACGTTCCCGCATGCACCACTTACTAAAGATATAGGTTTACTATATCTTAGGGTCACTGCACCTAAAACCTATAAGTCATCACTATAGCAGGCCTTAACAATCCTGAAGGCAGGGTTCTTGGTTAGACGGTGCCCCTGCATGAGCGGGGTACTCCTACAGCCTTCGAAGTCCATTCTCCCGGGTTGCCAGTGAAATAGCCATATACTAATATAGAGGGGCATTACGTGATTGAGCGATGACCTTCTCGAAACCGGCTGCAACAAGCCCTATATTGTTTGGTATCAAACATGTTGGAAACATACCCCCACAGGGGTAACGGGTGTGGGAGGTATGATTCCACCCACTGTGAGAGTCCTCCGTTAAGCTCTCAGTGTTCCAGGTACCAGCCTTCTAGTCTTGGACAGCACAAAATGTTTGCTGCAGACCAGAGACACATTTCTGCACTCCTGCTGCTGAGTCAAGCTCGAACAGGGGAAGACAGAACAATAGGAATCCTCTCACAGTAAGGTGTAACCATCTTTCAGACTTTTTTGCGAGCGCAAATGGGTTTTAGACCTGTTTGCGACTGCAAAAAACGTGAACCCATGTACCAATCCCATTTTGCGAGTCGCAAATCAATTTGAGACTCGCAAAATTAGATTACCGACTCACTTTTAGGAAGGGGGGGTTCCAAGGTTGTCCCTTCCTAATAGCGACTCCTGAAGCTATGTATGACTGTTTTACGACCGCAATTACAGTCGCAAAACAGTCGCAGTGTACAACCCTTCATAGAATGGTGGTAAACCACTTGCAAACAGGAAGGGGTCCCCAGGGAACCTCTTCCCCTTTGTGAGTGGTTCTAACAATATTTTTTAAGGGCAGGCAGTGGTTCCAGGGACCACTGCCTGCCCTTAAAAAATGAAACTGAAAAAATCTGCTTTATTTAAAAGCAGTCCCAGAGATGGTGGTCTGCTGACCCTAGCAAGCCACCATCCCTGGGAGTGCCAGCCATTCCCAATGGGGTCACGCACTGAGACTGCCTCATTAATATGCATGAGGCATGCAATTTGCGACCCCATTGGGAATTGCAAACAGTGTCGCACACACTGTTGTGCATCCTAATTTGCGAGTCGCAAATTGCAAATCACAAATGCGATGCAATTTGCGACTTGCAAATTTGTGGGTGGTACATCTAGCCCTTAGTTTATTGGTGTGGGTGGGGGTGCTTGCCAGCGCCTGAAAGTCTGCATGAGGCGCACATTTGGTGTCCCTATTCATAGTCCAGTTCAAAACAGGACAAAGAACATGGGAGAAACCACCCCCCTGTTCAGACTCTCCCCTGGGAGGGTGTCCTGAATCTTCTCAACACTTTCATTAGAGTACTTATGGGCTTAGCTGGGTGTAGGTCCAAAGATTAATCGTGGACAAGAATCAGAACTGAAACCACTGCACTTCTACAGTCTTGGCCCTCTGGACTTCGCTGGACTTTGTTTGGGCCTGACTTTGTCTACCTTTCTGTCTGCTGTCTAGTCTGCCTGTGCATCATACAGGATCCATTTAGGGCCTGTGGAGCATCCATGACACCTGAAGATAATCTCCATTGGAGTGAAGAAGTCACTCCCCTGCATTCGCAGGCACCTAAACACTGCTGACCGTTCTGCTGATTCCAAGCTCCTGCAGACTCTGAAGGGTTTAACAACATAGGTGATGGCTATCTACATCTCCAGAGGCCCAACCTGCCCTCTCACCGAGTTTGAGGTCAGAATCCCTCGTGGTGGCTCCATTAGCTGAACTCCTGAGTACCACATACTTTTGCAAGTGCATATGCTTGTTGGCAATTTAGCAACAAGTGCATTTGGCTCCAAGTAACCCCAACCTCTGGCAACTTCTCCTGCTAAGATCTTCACATCGCATGGGGGGCTCTGTGGCCTGCTGTTTTGTAAACCTGTCCAAAGTCCTCCTGTGACTCCAGTGCCTCCAGCCTGTGGGTCCTGTGGAGGATCAACTACGTCTTCTTTGTGCTCCCCTGATTGCTATAGACTTGCCCTAATTCCCCTGCTTGTGGTGAGTCCCCTGAACCTTGCTGGTCCTCTTCCTGTAACTTCCTGACTTCTTGCGTAGGTTGCTTTTGCCAAGGCTTGTTGGTGTTCCACCGGCACCTCAGCACTCAACATCGTTTGTGGGACAGCTCGTATTCGGCTCCTGGTCATCCTCAGTGCCACCTGGTCCCCGCAGCTGCCGAGTCAAGCTTGTTGACATCTATCCTGAAGCATCCAACATCAATGGGCATTCGTCTACTGAGATCCTCGTCACTGCCAAGTGACCCAAACTCTGTCCCCTCTGCTTTAGGTACTCTTCATCAAGAATCCGTGTTTGGATTCCCATGGACACTTTCTCCTCTTACAGCAGCAGCACTTTCCTGAAGTCCTCCATGGGTTCGACAGCAGTTTCTGGCAGATAGGTAACTTGGGTACCACAGTATCCATGGGTAGGTTGGCTCTCCAACCCTCTGTCTTCCACAGGGTTTCTTCAGGGTCCACTGGGAAGGGTCTTTAATCTTTAAAAATCCAACTGCATCTTACCCGTAGAGTTGTACGAAGCCCGCAGTCGTGTTCTCACACTGCCCGCATCATCATTATTCTCTCTGTTGTGTGACTGAGACCCGAGAGCCATCGCCATGTCTGGAAGAGGAAAGCATCCCAAATAGTTCATCCCCTCTCCCCCCTCTCCTGGTCTCCATAGATTTATAGCGCGGGGATGCCTACGGGTCACCAGGCGCTTTAGAAATCGCAAAATAAATAAATCTGTGGGGTCCCTATTTACTCACCTTGGGTGGTTCCTTGGGGTCCCTGTGATTCTACATCCTATCGACATCTTCCTAACTCCAGTCCACTTTCTTAGTATATAGTTTGGCCCCACCCTGGGGCCACTGTGTATTAGTGCTATTTACAGTGATTTATTTTCTATAGTATTGTGTGCTTTGTGAATATCTCCATGTAGGAGCTATTGGAACCTACTAGAGAGTATTATTCAATAAATACATATTTTTATAAATACCTTGTGTGATCCTTTTTCATTTCATCTATACTATTGTTATATAGCATTTTAGGACCCTAGTGTAATTTTCCCGATTCATGCCCTTATATAGGTATAAATCACCATATCCTTATATAGGTATGGAAATCATAACCATATTTAGACATAGCTCATGCAGTGGCTACCTCCACTAGTTCCGAAAAGCCACAATGATTTCTTGGAAAACTTGGCGTCAGCTGTTAGGGACTTCCCCTTGCTTGAATATTGATTTTTCCAAGAACTCATGGAGTTTTCAAAGAACTGAGACTCTTTGATGACGTTATTATGTCCACCTTTACGTCAAACTCGGCACCTTCAAGGTATAAATATGCCCACAAATGCCCTAGCAAACACACGGTGGTTTGGAGCAGTTTGACTATCTACTTGCCCGACGCATCTCGCTACAGCAAGTGCCGAAGGAAGCCGACCCTCCAGCAGACGCACTGAGAGAGACGCTGTCTTTTCTCTTGCCGAGAAATCCAGCTCCAGTGTTTCCAAGTTCCCCTTGCAGGGTGTTGGGAAATCGAGTCCTGAGACTGCCCTCCTTCATTCTAAACCAATGTAAATAATTGTGATTTGTGATGTACGTTTTATACTTTGTATGATTTTAATAATCGAATAAAGTGGTTTGACTGACTGACTGACATTCTAAACCAAGGTACGGAGCTGATTAGACCCTAAGAGAAATCTTGGATAGATTCTTGGCAAAAAAAATTCTAAACTTATGCTACACCACACTTACTTCTTCCCTCGAACTAGACTTAGGTTAGGTATATCGGGGTAGGCGTATTTTAGAAGCACCAGTTGAGTACTTTTAGTCTTTATTTATTCATGTATGTATTTCATGGCTTAGAAAAACATACCATGCTTTTACAGTATTATTTTATAATACTCTTCTTGCTGTACGCATTATACTTTACAGCCAGTCTTATGATTGTAGCAGTTCATTTCTTCTGCAAGAAGACTGTTAAATAAATACTTTTATTGAAAACGTCCGTCTCTCTATTTCTCTGCACCTCTCGTGAAACGAAGCATGCACGAATGACTGAGTAAAATATCTATCTACTGTTTCCACGACTCTGAAGATCAGTTTTATCTTGGGGAAACAAAGTTGTCATGTTTATGCGGTTGTCAGAAACAAATCCCTTTATGTGAACTCGAGAACGTTTCTAGTGACCTCTGAGCTAGCTGGCACTCATAATTAAGTTTAATATATTCGATAAAGACCTAGTAGACATAAGTCCTACATCACATCTATAGGATATATTATTCCAATGCGCAGAGCCTATTGTGAATATAGGAACTACACTACACTATAAGATTGCATTCTGATAAAACAAGCTGCTTTACACTCCTTCAAGACTAAGCCTGAAGCCTGCTCTCCACAGCTACCACTTGGATAGCTTTCAAAGGTGGTCTGAAACCTCTTAAATCCCCATAAGGGTCATTTAGACTGGTGCAAGGTGTCCACTTACATTAGTGGTCATCGTATACCAGGTCAGCTTCTCACATTGGTGGCAGCAGTGGGATTGACATAATTGATCCCATGAACCCTCCTACAGCATCTGGGCACAGCTATATTCTGGTGGTGGTGGACCATGCCACTAGGTACCCAGAGGCAATTCCCCCTAGGACCACTACAACTCCTGTGGTGGCCAGGACCCCTTAGGAATTTTTTCCAGAGTGGGTTTC
Source organism: Lissotriton helveticus (assembly GCF_964261635.1). Lineage (NCBI taxonomy): Eukaryota > Metazoa > Chordata > Amphibia > Caudata > Salamandridae > Lissotriton > Lissotriton helveticus. The sequence goes on from NC_136065.1 coordinate 1,917,267,910, forward strand.
CCTATGGAGGTCTTAACTGACATAGGAAAAAACTTCATGTTATGTTATGTTATGTTATGGTGATTTGTATAGCGCACGGCTGCCTCAGCCAAGGGGCGTCCCGGCGCTGTGAACAAACAGTTTACAGAAGAAGAGAGGCGCAGAAATGGAACAGTTAAAGAAGAGATGAGTTATAAAATGGAAAAGTTATTGAAAAAGATGGGTTTTGACAGCCTTTCTGAAGGCTAAGAGATCCTGTATCCCACGGATAGCTTCAGGCAGGCTATTCCATAACTTGGCCACCAGAAAGCTAAAGGAACGGCCGCCCACTCTGGCCAGTCTGGTGCGGGGAATGATTGCAAGATGCTGCCCCTCTGAACGGAGCGATCTTCTAGGGATGTATTCTGACAAAAGCGGGCAAAGCATTGGGGGAGAGGAGGTTTTAAGAATTTTAAAAGCTAGGCACAATGCCTTAAACTGGACCCTTTTGCCCACCGGGAGCCAGTGCAGTTTTCTCAAGGCTCCAGATACCGAAGAATAGCGCGGGAGACCTACCAGAGCCCTGGCTGCCGCATTCTAAACTCTCTGCAATCTAGTGATTTCAGCTAGATTTGCCCCCAATAAAAGAGAGCTGGCATAGTCCAGTCTGGAAAGGATGGTCGCCTGGACAATTAATTGGCGGGTGCGGCAGTCAAAGAACTTCAGAATGGGCCTGATGTTACGCAAAATGCCAAAGCACGTGGCAGCTACTTTTTTAGTGTGGTGAGTGAACTTTAAAGCACAGTCCACCCAGACTCCCAAATTTTTGACGCATTCCTTCGGCATAGGGGGTGGGCCTAAGACATCAGGCCACCAGTTGTCACCCCAGGTCGAAGTGTTTTTACCCAGGAGCAATATCTCCATTTTCCCGGCGTTTAATTGAAGGAAATTCGCCGTCATCCAGTCGGTGATGTCAGTAAGTGTCTGTTTAAAGTGATGAGCCTCCAGACCACTGCTGTCATTAAGTGACACCACCAACTGGGTATCATCTGCATAGGATACAAGTGCCAGACCGTTTCTTTTAGCCACCTCCGCCAAAGGGCGGACATATACATTGAACAGGGTGGGGCTCAGGGAAGAACCTTGCGGCACTCCCTGTCCAATGCTATGTTCCTCAGAGATGTAGGGGGGGTAGAGACTCTGAAAGACCTGTTGGCGAGGAAGTCTCTAAACCATCCCAGAGCTGTCCCTGTAATACCGACTTCCTCCAATCTCGTCAAGAGGACCTCGTGCGACACCGTATCGAAGGCAGCACTAAGGTCCAGCAGGACCAGTGCTGCCGTACCGCCGGTGTCGAGAATGGTACGGAGATCCTCTGAAACACTGAGCAAGGCGGTCTCGGTGCTATGACCCGCTCTAAACCCGTGTTGGGAGTCATCCAAGATGTTATTGGTGAGGAGGAAGTCGGATAAAATGTTGTTGACATGTGCCTCGATGATTTTGGCAGGCCAGGGAAGCAAGGAGATGGGTCTGAAGTTCTCAGGAAGCAAGGGATCTAAAGTGGGTTTTTTTAGAATGGGGGAAACCCAAGCCTGCTTCCATTTGGAGGGAACTTTAGCGGTCGAAAGGGACATATTGATGATGTCACGGATGTGTTCGATGATAAATTCGTGGGCTTCACAAAAGGTATCCGGTTTTAGGGGATCGGCCGGGGAGCCAGATTTAATCTTTTTGCAGATTTTGAGGAAACTCTCTCGCTCGAGCGTAGGTAGAGAGGAGAGAGAGGGCCTGGTAGGGTCAAAGCTAGCCAATGTCTGCGGATATTTAGGAAAGGTGTCATAAATTTTCTTGATTTTATTAGTGAAGAAATTAGCCATATTATTACAAAGGTCAGGAGAAATGATAGTGGTGTTAATGTTTTTTTTTGCAGTAAGGTCTTTCAGGATTTTAAATACAGCTTTCGAGGTGTTGGAGCTGTTACTGATTTCATTGGCATAATATGCCGCCCTAGTTCTGCAAACCTTACGATGGTAAGTTTTTTGGAGCAGGACATAATCCTGTTTGAGGTTAACATCGTAGTTTTTTCTCCAGCACCTCTCTGCCTTTTTGCATTCCTTTTTCAGAGTTGCTAATTCGATATTATACCAAGGGCTGGTTGTATGGGTGCGAACCTTGGTACATCTAGCCGGGATCAAGGTATCCAGTGCCTGGGTGATCCAGAGGCAGAACTGATCATAACCTACGTCCAGATCTTCACTAGGGGGTGGGGGATTTAATACCAGGAGATTGTGTAGATCTTCAAGACGAAGTTTTCTCCATGGCCGTTTCTGGACTAATGGGGTAGGCACCGCTACAGGTCTCAGGTTACAAGAAATGGACAGAGTAACTAGATGGTGATCAGTCCAGGTCATAGGGATTGGCAATTCTACAGAACAGCTAGTGATGTTGGAAAATATGGGGTCAAGAAGGTGTCCCGCTCTATGGGTGGGGCCAGTCACAAATTGATTAAGTTGAAAGGCCGCAAGATCAGCAAGAAAAGTGGTAATCTTGGGCTCGGATTCCCTGTCAAGATGAAGATTGAGATCACCTATGATCGTAAAATTAGCTGTTTTAAGAATGTTAGTGTCCAAAAACTGTAAAAGTGAATTAATAAAAGGAGTATCAGCGCCAGGGGGTCTATAGATCAAAAGGCCCGTTGCGCAGAACTGTGGGTTAACTTTGATCGAGAACCGTGCGCTTTCACTGCCTTTAATGTCCACTTTGCTAAGCTGGCAATCAAGATGGGATCTGATTATAAGCGCCAACCCCCCCCCCTCTCGTGCTCCTATTCACTGTGTGAATGGTATATCCCGTGGGGGTCGCTAAGTTGCAGACCGAGTCCATTTCATCGAGAAGCCACGTCTCAGTCATGAACAGGGCATCGAGAGAGTGGTCAGTAAGAAGGTCAGAAATTTCGGAATGATGCTTATGCATAGATCTAACATTAAGATGACCTATCCTGAAAGTGTGGATCTTGGGAAGTTTGGGTTTAGTTTTTATAGAGGAGCATAATTGAGAGGGATTTAATAGGGGATGTCGTATATGGGCCGGGTTGCGTCTAGCACAGGAACAAGTAGGGTGCTGAAGACCCAAGAGCTCAGCTTTGGAATAGCACATCTTACCGCTACACCAGCAGAGGGAAAGACCAGGATGACTGGCGCCTGGCGCTGCCTTAGCGCGGACGGGCGCAGACGGGCAGCTCTTTGGCGGGTCTTCGGCGGGCTGCGCGCGATCGCTGCGCGCCCGAAGAGCTGCGAGGGCTAAGTAGCCTCCAGGAAGTACAACACTAGAGCGCTAACCGCTCTTCCTGCAGGGCAACCGGAAGTGCCCCTACGAGGAGATGCAGGGAGGCGGCTCCAGCAACTGTCAGTAAGGCGTGTGGTGCAGGGGGAAAGTGTATTTTAAAAAGTCACAATAATCACAGGCGCAAATCACGTTTTCTAGAATAACAGCATACAATAAGTAAGTTTTAAAAACGAGCGCTTTCTTTATCTTACTGCCCAAGGTCTGAACACAAAACGGGTCGGGGACACTGCCACTGCCTCCTTCTCCTTCCATGTCAAGTTATATCACTGCAATGGGGAAACATCCTTTACAGCGCGGTGTTTACACCGCGCGACCTTTACGACGCAGCCATTACAAAGCAAGTCATTACTACAACTTGCGCTGGATGGCGCTCTTACTTAAGGAATAGTTTGATTTTCTATTCCAACACCTTCCCTACTGTTACGTGGACTGGAGTTGGAATAGAAAATTAAATTAATCCACAATCCAGCGCCGTCCAACGCAAGTCGTTGTAATGACTTGCGTTGTGAAAACCGTGTTGTAAAGTACCGCGATCAAAATGATCGCGTTGTACTGACGTACATCCCTGCAATGTGGAAGGAGTGTGGTGTCAACTACAAGTTCACCACACCCTATCATCCACAATGCAAAGGATTAGTTGAGAGATTCAACAAATCCCTCAAGGAAATGATCATGGGCCTCCCAGAAAAGCTCAGGCGGAAATGGGATGTTCTTTTGCCCTGACTTCTTTTTGCCTACAGAGAGGTCCCTCAGAAGGGGGTTGGCTACAGCCCTTTTGAACTTCTGTTTGGGCATCATGTTAGGTGTCCCTTGTGTTTGGTAAAGGAGGGATGGGCGTTACCTCTCAAACCTCCCAAACAAGACATAGTGGACTATGTACTTGGTCTCCGCTCTGGGATGGCTGAGTACATGAAGAAGGCCAGTAAAAACCTGGAGACCAGCCAAGAATTACAAAAAGCTTGGCATAACTAAAAGGCTTACCTGACTGTTTACCGACCAAGCCAGAAGGTGTGGGTGTTGGAGCCAGCAGCTCGCCAAGATAAATGGAGAGGGCCCCACACTATCATTGAGCAAAAAGGTGAGGTCACCTATCTGGTGGTCCTTGGCACTCCTAGGAGCCCCCACAGAGTGCTCCATGTGAACAGGCTCAAATATTTTGTGGACAGGGCTGACATGGGCTTGCTCATGGCAACAGATGAGTGATCGGAGGAAGAGAGTGACCCTCTCCCTGATCTCTTCTCACAAACCCTGATGATGGGTCAGTTGATGGTGTAGCCTTGGCAGGTAGCCTCACTGACCTACAGCTGATTTATTGCAGGAAGGTCATCAATCAATACAGGCATATGTTTTCTTTGGCACCCAGTCAAACCACCTGGTGTACCTATGAAGTGGACACAGGTGAGAGTCTACCTGTTAAGAATAAAACCTACAGTTGGCCTGACCATGCCAGAGTTTGCATCAGGACAGAGGTTCAAAAGACGCTACAATTGGGAGTAATTGAGCCTTCAGATAGCCCTTGGGCTAGTCCAGTAGTCTTGGTACCAAAACCTTACACCCATGGTGGTAAGAGAGGGATGAGGTTTTGTGCTGACTACAAGGGACTCAATGCAGTCACAAGGACTGATGCTCACCCAATTCCCAGAGCAAATGAGCTCATTGACACTTTGGCCTCAGCCAAGGTCTTAAGCACATTTGATCTGACTGCTGGATATTGGCAAATCAGACTAGTTGAGGATGCCAAACCAAAAACAGCATTTTCAACCCCCAGTGGGCATTACCAATTTGTGGTGATGGTAATGCCATTTGGTTTGAAGAATGCACCTGCCACAATCCAAAGGCTGGTGAAAGAAAGTTCTCACAGGTCTTGAAGCCACACCCTATCATCCACAATGCAAATAATTAACTACCCATACTTAGGTCAGAGCTTTCTTGGGCCTGACTGGGTATTACAGGAGATGTGTAAAAGGATGTGACTCCCTTGAATGATCTGATCTCCATTTGATGATCTCAAGCAGGCCATGAGCACTGCTCCCATTCTGCAGAGTCCTGACTACTCTAAACAATTTATTGTTCAAACAGATGCATCTGAGTTGGGGGTAGGTGCTGTGTTGTCTCAACTAAATGCAGAGGGCCAGGATCAATCAGTAGCTTTTATCAGCAGAAGGTTGACCCCCAGAAAGAAACGTTGGTCAGCTATAGAGAGGGAAGTCTTTGCTGTGGTCTGGGCCCTGAAGAAGTTGAGGCCATACTTGTTTGCCAATCACTTCATTGTTCAGACAGACCTTAAGCCCCTCTTATGGCTAAAACAAATGAAGGGTGAAACCCCCAAACGTTTGAGGTGGTCCATTTCCCTACAGGGGATGGACTATTCAGTGGACCAGAGACCTGGGAGTAACCATGCCAATGCAGATGGACACTCCAGATATTTCCACTTAGAAAATGAAGACTCAACTGGGTAAGGTTAGTCTCATCTCCTTACGTTTGCAGGGGGTTGTGTAGGAAGGTAGGTTCTGCTTCATATGGTTTCCCCCAATTTTTGCTTGATGTTAAATTGTTTTTGACTAGTCTGACTGGACCCTGCTAATCAGGACCCCAGTCTATCTGCTTTCTCCTTAAACTGTTGGTTCTATACTTAGGTACACACCAGATTAGATACGGAGATACCCTTGTCAGGCCCTAGTATATGATACCCATGTACCCAGGGCATAGGTATCCCATAGGTCTCCCATGGGTTGCAGCATGTATTATGCCACCCATAAGAGACCATTTAAAATGGAACTATAGGCCCGCCATTGGAGCCTGTGTACGTTGTGCATGCACCACTTACTAAAGATATAGGTTTGCTATATTTCTACGTGAGACGGTGCCCCTGCATGAGCGGGACAACCATCCAGCATCCATTCTCCCGGGTTGCCAGTGAAGCAGCCATATATTAATATAGAGGAGCATTACGTGACCACACGATGACCTTCTCGAAAACGTCTGCAAATCGTGTTCCGTGTCAAACATGTTGGAATCATACTCCCACTCCCACACCCATACCGGAGGTATGATTCCAACCACCGGGAGAACCCTCCGTTAAGCTCCGTTAAGCTCTCAGTGTTCCCAGTACCAGCATTCTAGTCCCAGACAGTACAAAATGCTGACCAGAGACACATTTCTGCCCTCCTTCTGCTGAGCCAAGCTCGAGCAGGGGAAGTCAGAACAATAGGCATCCTGTCACAGGGAGATGTGACCACCTCCCAGACAGGATTTAGTTTATTGGGGCTGGGTGGGTGCGCTTGCCAGCGCCTAAAAGTCTGCATGAGGGGCACATTTGGTGTTCCTGAGCATAATCCAGTTCAAACCAGTCTCTCTCTGGCGCAAAACTGGACAAAGGACATGGGAGTAACCTCCCCTCTGTCCAGACTCTCCCCTGGGAGGGTCCCTTGAATCTTACCAACCCTTTCCTTAGGGTACTTAAGGGCTTACCTGGGTTTAGGTCCCTAGATTCATCGTGGACAATATTCAGAACTGAAACCACTGCACTGCTACCGTCTGGGCACTCTGGACTTCGCTGGATTTCGTTTGGACTGGACTTCATCTCCTTTTCAATCTGCTGCCTCGTCTGGGCCTGTGCACCATACAGGATCCGTGTAGGGCCTGTGGAGCATCCAAGACACCTGAAGATAATCTCCAGTGGAGTGAAGGAGTCACTCTCCTGCATTCGCAGGCACCGCAAGGCTGCTGACTGGTCTCCTGATTCCAACCTCCTGCGGACTTCGAAGAGCTCAACAACACAGGTAGTGGCTATCTATGTCTCCCAAGGCCCAAGCTGCCCTCTCACTGAGTTTGGGGTCAAAATCCTTTGTGGGGACTGCATTAGCCGAACCCCTGTGCACCAATTACTTTTGCAAGGGAATATGCTTGTTGGCTTCTTAGTGACAAGTACATTGGGCTCCAAGTAGTCCCAACCTCTGGCAACCTTTCCTGCAAAGATCTTCAGCCACATCACACAGTGTGCTACGTGGCCTGCTGTTTTATAAAGCTGCCCGAGGTCCTCCTGCGACTCCAGCGCCTCCGGCCTAGGGTTCTGGTGGAGGGTCAAGTAGGCCTTCCTTGGGCTCCCCTGATTGCTCTGGACTTTCTCTGATTCCCCTGCTTGTGGTGAGTACCCTTGATGGAGCAAGATTTCGCATATTACGCGACTTGCTTGGACTCAAGAACCTCGAATAATTTATAACCATGTAATTCAACCTGTTCGTCTTACTAATTTCCCTTTATTCTGACATTTGGGTGTCCTAGTGATGCTTGCATATGTGTTTACTAATTCAATAACTCTTGTTCCTAAAAATGGCCGCTGCTTGGCGGGTTTTCGTTCTGCGCATGCGTTAGTCACACTCACGTGACGTGACGTACTTGCAGTTCTGGCGGGAATCTTTGCGCTTGCGCACTTGCTTTTAAAATGGCTGTCTGTGTCTTCACATGGTGAAGCTTGCGCAGATGTTTTTATGTTGTTATCTGTTTGCACTAATCACTCACGCAATAGTATATCATAAAGTAAGGGGTATAGAGTAGCTAATCATGGTATACAGTGAATTCATTTTTACTAAACCTTAAGCACTGCTGGCGGAGCACTTTGCTGGGGAATTTCGCTAACCCAATCGGGGTTCTGACTGATAGCTGCAGAGAGGGTGGAGCGCAGGCGTTGCTTCCAAACTGCGGGTGCTGGTCGTCCTTGGTGGTCCTGTCCTGATCCTAATCTGGTTTTCCTGTCCTGTCCTGGGGTGTCCATTCTGCACCTGCTGTCCCATTGATGACTGTCCTTCCTTGGGGTATTTTCCTGTCCTTGACTGATCCGTGGCCAGGGTTGGTCTTCACACCATTCTAGGTAAATATATAGTGCTGAAACTCTATACTGCACCTTCTATTTTCCTGTCTTTGCTTTAATAAAGACATACCTTTGCGCATAATTGATTTTCCATGCTTTCGCAACGCTACTGAATGAAAGCTCATACGTTATTGCTGTTTCCTAGCATGTTCCTATGTTACCCTTCCTTTAAGCATAACTCTTCATACCGTTTATGAAATATAGATGTGGTTTATAATTTTCACCTTTTAAGTTGTTTGAAGTAAGGTTGCTAGCACTATAGCGTGTTCCATTTTTCCCCTTCCTATAGATGTATAGGATTCACCAATTTCTCTCCCAAGCCTTTGAAGCATTTTCCTAATAGTGATATTCAATATATGGCTCTTTTAAATTTCCCATTTATAATTATTCATGCATATGTTTCATCTGAAACCTTGATTAGCATATTCCTAGTTCTCACTTTTCTTTAGACTCATAAATGGTGGCCCTGATTTATTTCCTCTATGGTTATGTGCTCTTCGCTATCTTGATTATCGATTGCCTTTTGGTTGTAAACTGTATGCTTTCCGAATCTGAATTCTAGATAAAACCTTTAAAACTTCCTGAGTTTGTGGTCATTTATGAGTTACAAGGAGAATATAAAAGTTGGTATTGTATTTTGCCTGCCTTTCTTTTACAGCTAGTTCCCTGATCCGTTGTGGTCATAGGTACCCGTAAAGGTGGATTGGTAAGTCGGGTACACTAGAAACAAATAGGAAAGGAATCAGAGTTACTGGTAGTAGAATGTAAGGTCACCTGATTAATGTATATGATAAATTGAAAAGTATATGGGCCCGGTACGTGTATGGTGAAAATTATTGACCGGGTGACCTGCGCGCTCTATCACCCTCGCCCTTACTGGTCCTCTTCTTGCAACTTCCTGACTTCCAGCATGCATTGCTTTTACCAAGGCTTGTTGGTGCTCCTGCCAGACATGACCCCTCAGCACTTGACATCCTTCGTGGGACAGCTCGTATCCGGCTCCTGGTCATCCTCAGCGTTACCTGGTCCCCACTGCTGAAGAGTCAAAGTCATCAACATCTATCCTGAAGCATCCAACATCGGTGGGCATTCGTCTACCGAGCCCCTGGTCACTGCCAAGTGACCCACACTCTGTCCCCTCTGCTTACAGGTACTCTTAATCAAGAATCGACATTTGAATTCCCACAGACACTTTCTTCTCTTCCAGCAGTGGCACTCTCCTGAAGTCCTCCATTAGGTTTGACAGCGGTTTCCGGTGCCACTTTACCCTTCCGTCTTCCACAGGGTTTCTTCAGCGTCCCGCGGAAGGGTCCTTAATCTTTAAAAATCCACCCGCGACTTACACGTAGAGTTGTACAGAGCCCGCGGTTGTGTTCTCACACTGCCCGCATCTTCCATGGGGTCCCTATCTACTCACCTTGGTTGACTCCTTGGGGTCCCAGCGATTCTACATCCTCTTGACATAGTCCTGACTCGAATCATGTTTCTTATACAACTTTCTTAGTAAATGGTTTGGTCACCTCCTGCGGCCCGCTTTGTATAAGTGCTAATTACTGTGATGTATTTTCTATAGTACTGTGTGCTTTCTGTATATCTCCGTATAGGAGATACTGGAAAATACTTGAGAGTATTATATAATAAATACATATTTTTATAAATACCTTGTGTGGTTCTTTGTCATTTAATCTACACTATAAGATTGCATTCTAGTAAAACAAGCTACTTTACACTCCTTAAAGACTAAGGGCTAGATGTAGGACACCAAATACCGGTCGGTAATGGCCGATTTCGGCCGTTACTGACCGGTATTTGGTTTGTGAGATGTAGGGGGCCCAAATGTTAACGATTCGGTAAATTTACCGATTCGGTAAAATACCGAATCAGTAAATTTACCGAATCGGTAAATCTAGATGTAGGTGGCACTTAAAATAGTGCCACAGGCCCTTAAGAATTCGTTATTTACCATGACATACTATGTCATGGTAAATAATGAATTACTGTGTACATGCACATCTGTGCATGTGCACCCTAAGGGCATGTATGTTTGTCACATGGCACACAAGCCAGAATCAGGGGTGCAACAGGGTGTCAAAGTGACACCCTGTCCCCCTTGCAAAATCGGTAATTTTACCGAATCGGTATTTACCGATTCGGTAATTGACATTGATTCCTTTGGGCCTCAAGGCCCATAGGAATCAATGGCAATTACCGAATCGGTAAATACCGATTCGGTAATTACCGAATCATACAGATTCGGTAAACATTACCACATTTTTTCCTACATCTGATTTACCGAATCTAGAATACCGAATCGGTAAAATTCGGTATTCTAGAGTCGGTAAATCAGATTTACCTACATCGGGCCCTAGGCCTGAAGGCTGCACTCCACAGCTACTACCTGGATAGCTTTCTACGGTTGTCTGAGACCTCTTAAACGTAGACTGGGGCAAGGTGCCCACTTACATTAGTGGACATCATATACCAGGCCAGCTTCTCACAACATAGTAAACCTCTGTCGACATTTAGAGAATCTTTATTGTTTTGTAGACACATTTCAATCTGAACACACATAACATCTATCCTCACCTAGGCACTTTTCTTATTCCAGTTCTCATTTCACAACCTGACTTTATCGTACCTGTACCTGCCCGTTTGTTTTAGATTAGAGCCCCCTAAACATAGACCCCTCACTAGAAGACCAAAGCTAGGTACACAAAGAAAACTACATTCCACATTGTATTTTACAGTTACAGTAGAATAGTACGGGGAAAAACTGCGGATTGCATCTATTTTGGTTTGCAGTAGACTAGACTATTTCTTACCGGGCTACTCACAAACCCAAACACATCCCCTCCTGTGTAAGCAAGAAGAGGAAGTCTATTTTCAGGATGGTAAAGTCGAAGGAATACTCCTTGGGTATAGCAGAAGGGCTATGTGGAAGGACAACAATATTTTGCAGGTAGAGAAAAAAAATATTGTGGATACTGTTTTCTGCGTTATATATGTTTGATAAATTTTGATCACTGGGAACAAAAGACTTCATAAATTATGCTCTTTTTAGTTCTTTTGTAAAACCTACACATTTAAATCTTTTATGAGGTACTTCTCAGAATCCCAGTGATTTTCAAAAAGTAACCAATATACTCCAAATGTAGTAGTGACATATCTGACTTTTACTTTTTTGTGAATCAGGCCTGAGTATTCTACTTAGTGCAATTTGTAAATTGTTTATTTTTCCTGGGGTTGTTAAAAGATACACGATTTCACCTCTGAATGTTCAGAAAATTCTATTTAGAATTCTTCTAAACTTTGCAATGCAGCAAAGTTCTTCCTTTACGTAATTAATCTGCAAAAAAAGAAGAGCTGTTTTGATAAAGGTATCGTTGATAGGGCTGTAGGAAATTTACATAAATTTCTTTCGTGTAATTAGGTTAAATGTCAGAAAAATTAAGCAAAGTTATGCATAATTACATTTGACATGGAGACACATTCAACATTAAAAACAGCTCGATAATCTCAAATACCGCAAACAAAAGCTCCTTGTTTTCTGTATGCTTATTCTGTTGCCTCCTCCTTGTTGGTTGGCGCGGTCCTTGTGGGTGATTTTGTAGCCATCGGGCTGGCGGTGGCAATGGCCTGGCCAGAGTTGGAGTTAGTCCAGGATTCTGTGAGGACGGTGATGTCAGCAGAGGTGGTGTCAATGAGGTCTCAGATTTCTGTGGCGTGTTTGTGGAGGGTGCACGTGTTGAGGAGGATGCAGTTGATCCGGTTGAGTGCACTGTTGATCAGCTGGGCGGCGAGATGAGCTGGCGTGTGGAGGTGGGCAAGAGTGTAACTGCAGATACGGCAGGAGAAGGTTCCTTGGGTGTCCTTCAGTGATGCGAGGTGGCAAGTGGTGTGATGTCCTGTGTTGAGGAGGAGGAGGGTGCTGGCATGTATTATTGGGAGGTCCGAGATCCAGGGTCCATGGCACTGGGCATGGTCCAGGCACAGATGGGTGCAGACGGGCGTAGGCAGGTTTGTCTGTAAATCTGGTTCCCTGCCCGCAGTGATGCAGGCAGGGGAACAGATCTAACTATTACATTTGGTCACAGTGAGCAGCATTATTAGCTGCTCCCTGCGGGTTGGAGCAATGCCGGCTCCCACTGAATAAGGGGAGCTGGCTGGGGCCACAAGAGCCTTTTCGGCCTCCAAAGACAGTGTGATGGGTGCCCTGGGTAGCTACCAGAGCACTCACCTTGGATACAATCCCAGGGCCAACATTGGCCTGGGAAGGGGCCATGTGTGCCTCTCCCCCACTGATAGTAAAGCTGGGCACCAGAGATGTGGTCCCCGGGTCCGTAATCAGCCTAAAGTAGGGGGGAGGGCCCCGTGCCCCTCCCTCTGTAAAATGTAGTGGGCCCCAGGGGATGGGGACCACGGGGCAAAAATAGGGGGGGTAGTGGTCTGTGTGCCCCTCTTCCCTTCCCACTTATGCCGGGCCCTGTGGGATAAGGCACCCAGGGCCGAAGATGACTTGGGGAGGGCGCTGATTGCCCACTCCCCTTCACAGTTATGCTGGCCCCAGCAGATGGGGTTGGACCTTGGAGAGGGATGCCCCAGGGCTGCAATCAGGCCAGGGAGGGGAGTGGCTTGTCCCCTTCACACTAATCTTAACGCCAGGCCCCAGGGATGGCCTCCCTGGGGCTGAAAACGGCCAGAGGAGGGCATGCGTTTGTCGCTTCTAAATGGTGCTGGGCCCCAGGGGATGGGGTCCCAGAGCCAAACTTGGCCCCGGGAAGGGGGCTGCGTGTGCCCCCCTCCACTTAAAAAGGCTGTCTGGCCCCAGGGGATGAGGTCTCTTGGGCTGAAATGGGTCTGGGAGGGTGGCCGCGGGCCCCTCTTCCCCAAACAAGCACACCGAGTCCCAAGCAAAGGGATCCCGGAGATGGAATCCCCAGGGAGGGGGCTGCGTGCCCCACCTCCCCGAAGCAAGCATAACAGAGCCTAGGAGATGGGGACCTCGAGGCTGAAATCAGCCCAAGGGGGTGGGGGGGGCACGTGCAGTGAGCCCCGGGGGATAGGGTCCCTGGGACCGAAATCAGCCCTGAGAGGGGGACCTCGTGCCCCCTCCCACTGAAGTGCGCTTGGCCCTGCCTGATGGGGTCGCAGGGGCCGAAATCAGCCCAGAGAGGAGGGCCTCATTACCCCTCATACTAATTACATACCAAAATACTTGTATGCAATACAATGAACACAAGTCAGCTGTCACCTGCACACAGAGTTATAGGTACTTACTAAAACTGTAAAACAAACTAGCACACTCATTGGATAATGTCATCAGTGATGTCATGAATTTTGCCATAGTACATCATGAGTGATGTCATATGTGAGGTCATAAGTAGTGCAATGCAGGGTGCACATTATAGTTAGTGCTGCTAACTTTAACTGGTGGATGTCATTTTTTATGTTCAATATATTAGTGTTATCACTGACGTATTTACCTAAGTAAAACATTTCTTTAAACTTTTTTGCCACTGTGTGTGTGTGTGTGTGGTGTGTGTGTGTCGGCATGTATAACTCACACTGTGAGGGCCGGTTCGGTCCTCATAGCATGTGTGTGTGTGCGTGTGTGTGTAGATATATATATATCTTACCCAGTGGCGGTCGCAGTGGCGGGGCCAATTCACAAAGGGCCTCCACACTCATGGCAGGTGCGGCGGGGGGAGTCCGCATTCATGTTGGGACCTGCGCAATGGGTAACTGCAGTATGGAGGTCCTGCCACGAGTGTAGTACCCTCCGCTATGAGTGCGGGAGCCCCTTTGTGAATCGGCCCCCCAAGTAGGTATCCTTAGGTCAGAATTTCAATAGGAAATGCACTTTTTGTGTTGCTATTAACTTTGGCACCATCTGACAAATCTCAAAAAAACTTCAAAACTGCTCCCGCCAGCTGGGAGCAGACTTGTATTTTTTTCCTTCCTGCACTGATGCGGGCAGGAAAACAACAGATTGCTCCTGCCTAGAGGGAGCAATGTTGGCTCCTGCGGCATGCGGGGAGCAGGCTGAGGCCAAGGGTGCCCTGGAGGTCCCCTGCTGACCCCAACCTGTGCTTGGTAGGAGCCTTGGTGAGCACCGGGAAACTCACCTTTAAATTATGTTGGTCCTGGGGATGGGGTCCCCAGGGCCCACATATGATCCAGGAGGAGGGCCGCGTACCCCCACTCCTTAAAAAAAAGATTGCAAGTGTGTTTTCTCAACAATTCTATGTTAAAAAATGTTGATAAGCGATCTGAAATCCTTGATGGAGGTGAATGCATCATTTATTTATTGGAGCACTATCTCTTCTGTAGTGACTGTCCAAGATGAGTGCGTTCTATCTTGTCATCCATTGGTCTGAAAGCAGAGTTCATGTTTCTCCTTTTTATTAAAATTTTTGCTGAGTTTGCAAATGCACAAAATCTCCTACAATCTTGCCCGTTTGGCCCCGCCCCATACACATTAGTAGTGTGCAATGGTGTCCCTGTCATTTTCTAGGCGGGTGGATATCTCTATTTACCGAAGTGACTCGACTGCGTTTCCCGCTCATTTTAATGTTGAGTTCTTGATGCATAAAAATATGAGGACATCTCCACCAAACAAAGAAGCACTTACTTCTTATCAATAGGAGAAAGTACCCTTGTTTGATGTAAGTGCAACACTTTGTCTGTAGTCTTATCGTCTTCTCTATACGAGGATTCATTTTGTCACTGATTTCTGTATGCAGATGCTTGAGGAACAATAACATTGCCAAAATTACACACGTACCAGGTCACTGGAAAATGATGGGTATTTATGTAGCTGTATTGTAGAGTATGCACAAGACTTTCACACAATGAGGTAGCACTCTTTAATTAACCAGTAGAAAGTACTCCCATTGGGTAGCCCTTTTATTTGAATTTTGGCCCCGGGGGATATGGTCTCTAATTAGGCTCGGGGACAGGACGCTGTGCCTCCCTCCCTTTATTAATTACTCGGCCCCGGAGATAGAGTCCCTGGGGCCTAATAACGCTTGGGTAGGTGGTCTGTATGCCCCTCCCCTTTTTATCAAATATGTCCCCAGGAAATGGGGTCCCCAGGGCCCCTAAAGCTCAGAGAAGGGGACTGCATGGCCACGCCCCTTTTATTCACATCCTGGACTCAGATGTTAGGTTTCCTGGGGTCAAATTAGACTCAGGTAGGGGAGCCACGCATCTACTCCCTTTATTAATTACTAAGCTGTGGAATATGGGGTGCCTGGGGCATATTAAGGCTTGGGGGAGGGGCACACCCTTGCCTTTTACAGTTGACAGTTGACTTCATATGATACGGTCCCGGTCTCTGATAATGCTTGGGGAGGGAGGCCATGCAGCCCCTTCCCCTTTTAAAAAAACAAAGGCCCAAGGGGATGAGGTCTCTGAGCCTATGAAGGCTTGGAAAGGGATGCCATATATTGTATTTAACTCTGAGGGATGTGGTTCCAGGGATAATAATCCAGGGTTCGAAGGGCTTAAGGGCCAACCCTGCGCTGTGCACAGCAATTGCAGTACATGATGTGTGGTTGGCAGCCACAGGGCTTGGCGGCTGGCCAAACCTTGTGGCCAACCACCCACCCACTGCGCACAGCCAGAGGCTGCCTGCGGGGAGTTGGAAGCAGGGACTGGCTGCAAGCTAACCCCAAGTCTCACATGGTCAAAGTCTGTGAGCGGTGTGGAGTTTGTTGCCTCTGGATGGCTGCTTGCAGGGAGATGGACACAGGGCTTGGCTGTAAGCCCTGCAGCCCAACCCACATCGGAGTGACAAAAGGCCATGTTGCCAAACCCTGGCCGTGCACTTTGGTGGGATGGCTTTACATATGGTAAGCTAATATAATATTACTTTATGTAAAAGAAAAACCTAGAAATTCACTGAAAATAAACAAGGGTTAAAGTAATGCTATAAGTAGGTGAATATGTCAGTGACAACATTAACTTTTTGAACAAAGCAAAACACAGAGATACACTAGTTATAGTTAGCAGAGCTCATGACATCACATATTACATCCCTAATGACATGTTCTATGACATCACTGATGACATCTCAAATGACATCATTCATGACATCAATGATGACATCAACCGAGATTATTTTGCAAACATTACTCTATAAACTAGTATGACATTAGAGGTCTGAAAGTAAGTAAACATTTGCTCAGAATAATTTGAAGCATCAATAATGTCATCACAGATAAAACTCCCTTAGGTGTAGCAAATGTGTTATGTGCAACATTGACAGTATCCCATACACTTCATAGTAGCTAAGTTCTCGTTAACAATCAACCACAGATATATGGGAATCAATCTGTACACACCTGTTCAGAGAAAGCCAAGTTCCTCAAGTAACTCAACATCTGTTCCAAAATGAATGCCCCACTTATCTGTAAAGTTGATATGAGTAGGAAAGTGGGTACTGTAAAGAGTGTTTACTTTATGGAAAGAGTTTATTCTGTGGCACACTGTTTGCAGACAGTGAAACTCTCCTGAGAAATACACCACAGAGTATTTAAAAGTATCCACTAACAGTAGTGTATACTCAACCCTTGTCGAAAAAAAGGCACTATTTGCTTAAAATCCAAGGTCTGGTGGTGCTTAAGATCATACTACTTGCAGCATTCATACTGTGGCGAAAACGTGACAGGTAGCCCATCTTCTGAAGCAAAAGAAGCACAATGTACATAGGTTAGTACCTGGAGCTCACCGTCTTCTATGTTATGTAGAAATTGTCATGGTGAGAAAATTCTGGCCAATAACTCAAGGCTGCTTATTATACTTAATATCTACTATGTAGAATCTTTTCCCTGTTGGAAACTTTTTGTGCAGAATCAGAGAACTTGTATGTAACATACTGGACACAAGTCATCAACTGTTAGCTGCACACAGAGTTATTCTTCAATACAAAAGTTTATATTTTTGTCAATACCTCACATGCTTTTTGTAAACACTTACAACCATTAATTAAACAAGGGCTATAAAGAATTCGGTAGAAAAGTAAAATGGTAGCTACCCATTGATCGAGCGGGCTACCAACCTCTGGACATATATCACTATATACTCATCGGGGCCCATAAACACACTCACTCATATAGGCCGGTGAACACCGCTGGGGATCAAGTTCATAGGGCTAAAATTGTAAATTCATTTGCTTATCAATTCTCTAATCTATTACTGATCCGAAACCCTTTCTATAACTAATGGATACATTTTAGTTTAATAGGATTTGATGATTATAACATAGGTTCATTTACCTGATTATCTCATTGAATAATCACAGACTCTGGTACGTTTTAAATATTTTTAAAATTAATCATAAGAGCAGAACAAATTACAGTGTTAACTCTGTCTTTTAGAGGAAGTAAGATCAGTTAGTACCTCAGGAAAGAGAGGATAGAGAGAGAAAGCACATTGACAAAATACCAGATTTATATTTACCTAGGAGGGTGCGAAAATCATACCCCTCTGGCCAAGAGTAAATGGGCCCATTAGAAAGTTCAGGTGACAGGTACTTCAGGATAGGATAGGACAGGATAGATGACCTCTTCTGGATTCGACGCCTGCGTCTCACCCCTCTCTGATACTAACTTCCTCCTTGATATTTCCGCGATCTTCTTCTAATTTTATTACCTGCTCGATTCTTCCGCGATCTTCTTCTAATTCTAATTGCTTTGACGTTCTAAGTCTGCTTATTTGCGTATCCGATCAGCATTGGACAGCATTTCAGTCTCTCAGCATTCTGGCTGCGACTGCTCTAACTAATCTAACTAACTACCTCAATTATACTTTCTTAATGGCATATACCACCCCCAAATGTTTCAACCTTATGAAACTCCTATTTCTGATTGGACGAGCTGAGGGGATGATCATCACACCATGCTAAGTTTTTAATACTTTCCTTAAGTTCATTGTTTTAAGTTCCCGCCTATTAATTTGTTCTCCCAAGCTTTATTTTTCACCCATATTGGAAACTTTATCGACAACAATGTAAACAATTTCACAGTTGTCCATTGAATCTTCAGGATATTCAGCTGGTTCCCAGGAAATGTGTAGTGAACGTCCTTGGATGAGTCCCAAGACTTGAGCTCACTGTTTCAGTGTTGTCCCTCTTGCTCATGTGGGCATGACCACGTGGGTGTCAGACTTTAGCATTGTTCAGAGGCCCAAATACGAACTAATAGAGAGGTCAAAAGACAAAGTATTAAATTCAAAATAAAATTATTTCACTGTATACCACCTATCTCTACTCTAATCCAATTTAAGTATAAAAGTAGTATATAACTCTGTTTAGTTTCAGCAAAGCAGATGCTTAGCACATGAGTTTCCAAGCGGCCATATTAGATGTTATTGCGCAGAAGCAGAATTTTGCCTCCAAGCGTTAAGAGGTCATGCAACTGACGCATGCGCAGTTCATTTTCCCGTGTTATCAGCCATTTTTAATCACATTCGGTTTATTTGTTAGTAAAACCCAAAGGCAAGCTTCCTCTATCTACAAATATATGGAATGTTGTGCATAATTATTATTACAAACATTATTAATAATTTGTTACGGGATTATATGAGAGGATTGTGTCCAAGCAAGTCTCTTTTACACGAGTCCTTGCTCCATCATCATTACTATGTAAACTATGAAACAAACTAACACACTCATTGGATGTCATCAGTGATGCCCTCCGGGATATTATCCATGATGTCGTCATAAATGATTTCATAGAACATGTCACAAGTTATGTAATATGCAAGGAGGGGCACAAATTATAATTGGATCTGAAAGTTATAGTTAGCTCTGCTAAATTTAACTGATGAATGTCTGTGTTTTTTTAGTTCAAAACTTTAATGTTGTCACTGACATATTCACCTAACTATAACGTTAATTTAACTTTTTCCAAGTTAATATATATATATATAATTCAGCCTCATATATCTGAAGTTAGTTATAAAAAAGATATAGGGGCATATTACCAAGCAATTGCTTGGTTAGAGACAAAATTTTACCGCTGAGCTGCGGCGATTTTTATCGCAGATAAACCTTGGTATTACCAAGGTTTATCGCAAATGCGATAAAAAACGGCCGCAATGCATGAATATCGCTGAAAAGTCAGCGATATTCATGCATTACTGAGCTAATGCTCTTAGCCATGTTATCCACCTCCCATTGGATAACATGGTTAAGAACTGCTCAGGGCAGGTGTTAGCTTTTGGAGATATTCGCGCTTAGCGCGAGTATCTCCAAAAGCTGGTAATAGGAGATAGCGATGTTAGCGACTGTTTCCAGTCGCTAACATCTTGGCACACCCACTTTGCATGTCATTAGTGATAAATATCACTGACATGCAAAGTGGGGCCCAAGATGGTCGCTATCTCCTACTAGCTGTCGCTAACTGGTGTTAGCGACAGCTAGGTAATAGGGAGATAATTTTATCACCGCTTTCTTGGCTTTTAAAGCCAAAAAAGCGGAGATAAACCCCCTTGATAATATGCCCCATACTTACTTACCTATCTATATTTTGCTTACAAAATGTTGTCCTCAATATTCTTGGTCCATCGATGTACTGGTTTAGATATTGAGGATGCACACCGTAAACATTTCCTCTACTTAAATATACATTGACAGCCTCAAACATCAATTTTCAAGCAATACCAAGACACTTGGATTCTCCTTGGACACCAATCTCATCCTCAAGAAACACAATACCAAACAAATAATTAAGTGCTGGTAGCACTTTTCTCTTCAAAAGAAGTGAAATAATTCCTTCCAGAAAGCAACTTCAGAAATGCTTTTCAAACCCTCAAACTCTTGCATTGTGAGGGTGGTAACACACTGCAGGTACAATCCTTCAGAGTTCAATCCTTTGGGTGCAGATCAGGTTACAGCACGTCAGTCCTTCTTCTCCTTGTTGTTTCAGGTAGGGATATGAGTTGCTGTGCAGCTCTCCCATTGTTACCCAGTGTTCCTGGGTGACAAGCTGGGGGGCACCCCTGACCAATAAAGTACAGGATGGCACAAAGAAGGATGAACATTTCCTCCAAAGTGTGGCATATTTACCAGATAACACTATTCATCCAAAATCTAAAATGTAGAGACTTTCTCCTGGAGTCTAAGATTTGGCTACGCCCTCCCACTGGTGTGGCTAAGTTTCCTTAACACTCCCCTTCCAACTCCTTTGCTAATCTAATTACAGGGGTTCCTATCTGGCTAGGGACTGCAGGATGTGGGGCTGAGTCTGTGATGCCCTAAACTGTCATTCCGTCTTTGAAGACCAGTTGGGCTACTCCATCCCCATCTTGGCTTTTGCTCTGCTGCTTGCAGTTCTCCTCCCACAGAACATCCTTTGTCTCTAGTCAGGCCACTTCACATCTCATTATACAGCTTCCCTCAGCCTGGCCGAGGCCTGCTCATCAGAAGAGGGCTGCCGTTAGGCTGCATTTTGCCTTACAGAAAAGAAGGTTCTATAACTTATTTTCGGGGATAATTATAATAAATCTAACAGCAGCAAGTTGTTGAATCTATTCTATCAGTTTTGAAACTCTGAAGTATCTTTTTAGCTCCTTTCTTTCAGTATTTGCACTTTAATAAAGTATTGACATGTTAGTCTATGGAGCCATTATGCTACAATGGGCAAAAATTAAATTGGCAGTTTTTCCCTCACCATGCTATATAAAACATCTTTTCTAATGCCCATGCTTATGGTTAGAATTCACACTACCCCTGGGGACCCTAGGGGAGACCTCAGGGGTGACTTATATGTAAACATAAAGTAGTTCGAGACTTTGGAAGTTCCTTTAATTCCAAAGTCTAATTTGCATATCATTTATGTTTAAAGCCAACCAAGAGTGTATGTGTCCTGAGGCGGAAGCCGGGACTAGAGAGTTGCTGTGCAGTTAGAAATCTAACTTTTTAAAAAACTCACCGCGCCTTGCATTTTATTGTAGTCACTGTTTTCTTTTGTCACTACTATTGTGTGCTTGAGTGCCGGAACGCCCCGTGCCCCTCGTGAGCTCGTCGCTCCATTGCCTGACATACTGCAGCCGATTAAGGTGCTGCTGGGGGACTGCCTTTCCAACGCCGCCATCTTGGGCGAGGAGCAGACGAGCAGTCTAGTGCTCGGCCTCTCACGCTCTTGGGGGTATAAAATGGCTACCACATTCAGGGAGCGCAGCAGACGGGCGCAGCGGGAGCGCCAAAGGCGAGCCCGTCTGCGCCCGTCCACGACCGGCCGGGGCCCGGGGCCACAAACCCTGCTCCTTTTGTAATGTACACATCTGCGCAGCTCCTTGTCCTTCAAGGTAACTGGCCCCTTTGCTCTCTGACACTTGAACGCATCCAGGCCCTCAGCATTTCTGCCTCTCTCCCTCCCCCCTCCTGCTTCCCTGCTCAGGCCCCAGTCTGCCGCTCGTCTTGTGCACTCCCCTCCTCCCTCTTCCCGCCTACCCACTGTGGCCTCTGCCTACCTCCTTAACACCCGCTCGGCGGGTAGGCACCAGTTGGAACTCTTCAATCTTCTCGACACTGAGTCTCCCGGTCTTTTGTTCCTGACGGAAACTTGATTTTCTGCAGATTCCTTGCCCGATGTTCTATCTGCGCTTCCCGACTCCTACTATGCCCTTCGGGTAGATCGCCCAGATGGGAAAGTTGGCGGGGGTGTGGCCATGATCATCCGGTCCAATCTTCAGTTCCAACCTCTGACCCATCCTCCCATACCTCATGTGGACTTGTTAGTCGCCCGCTCGGTGAACCTTCTGGTACCCCTCACTATAGTTCTCTTATACCGCCCTCCTCAAACTATGCCTCACTTTGCGCCTGCTCTCCAAGAACTGCTGGCCACCCTTGTGATCAATAATTCGTCAGTTCTACTACTGGGCGACTTCAACTATTGGCCTGGTGACCCCAGGGAAGATCAGACCTCGAAAGACTTCTCTGACACTCTTCACTGCTACAATTTCACTTCTCATATTCACGCCCCCACCCACGTTCATGGTCACACCCTCGACCAGATATGGTCGGCCAGTCGGGCTATCTCTCCTGTCACCATCCTTCCCTGCTCTTGGTCAGACCACTCGCTCATCTCCTTTTCTATTGAACTTGCAGTCACCAACCAGCCCCCCTGCCCAAAAATGTCCTAACACGGAACTGGAATAGGGTGGACCTTAAGTCTCTTCATTCTTCCTTGGCGACCTCCCTCCCTGACTTATCTGACCTTTCTCTCGACCTTCAATTCGACGCCGTTAACACCTGGCTGTCCACTTCCTGTGACCTGGTCGCCCCCCTCAGGAGGGTCAAGGCTTGTCGTCTCCACGAAGCCAATAAATGGTTTTCTAGTGGTCTTAAGGCCCTTAAATTAGCTCTCAGGCAGTCTGAGCGCCAGTGGAGGCGCAATTACTGCCCCCTCTTGAGAGATCGACACAGGTCTCTCCTAAAAAACTACAAGAGAGCCATTCTTTCAGCCAAATTAGAATACTTCTCTAATAAAATCCTACTAGCGACTAACAAATGCAAGGAGATTTTTTCCATCGTTCATAATCTGGCTGCCTCTGACAGAGTTAATCCCAATCCTGTCCCCTCCCAAGCCCTTTGCCTCTCCTTGAACGATTTCTTCCTCGAGAAGATTGCTAACATCAAACGGAACATCTCCTTGCCATCTTCTCCCCTTCCCTCCCCTTCCCTTCCCCCTCTGTCCTCCTCTTTGAACCATTTTTCATTTATCTCGAAGGAATCTTTCCTTGCCCTGCTTAGGAAGGTCAAGTCAGGGTCCCCTGCTGACTGCGGACCGGCTCGCATCTTAAGGGAGCTATTCTCTGGCTGCCACGACCCCCCCTTATCCCTTCTCAATGCATCCATCTCTCAGGGCATAGTCCCGCTTTCCTTCAAATCGGCCACAGTCATTCCCATTTTAAAAAAACCCGCCTCTGGCCCTTCTCTCCCTGCTAATTTCAGGCCCATTTCCCTTCTCACTTATCTAGCCAAGATCCTAGAGAGCCACATTACCTCCTGCCTGTCGGCCTACATCGAGGACAATCATCTTTTGGCCTTTCATCAAGCAGGCTTTCACCCGGTTCACTCCACCGAATCTGTGGTTTTGTCGGTCTTGGACGAGCTGAAGAGCAAGGCGGATTCCAACTTTCCTCAAGCCTTGGTGCTTCTTGATTTGTCCGCTGCGTTTGACAAAGTCGATCATTCCATCCTCCTCGACCGTGTCAGGGCAGCGGGCATCCAGGGCACCGCTCTCTCCTGGCTCGCCTCTTTTCTCCAAGGCCGGACACAAGCTGTTCGTCTCTCCGGCCTCTCTGGCCCCCCTCGCTCGGTGTCCTGTGGGGTCCCCCAAGGTTCTTCCCTCTCCCCTCTTCTTTTCAATCTCTATATCTATCCCCTTATTATTTCTCTGCTCAATATGGAGGTCTCCGTGTACAATTACGCTGACGACCTTCAGCTTGTTTTTGATCTTTCCTCTCCCTCTGACTCCCTCCTTAAATTCACACTCATTTTTATTTCTGACTGGATGAATCAAAACCACCTCAAGCTTAACCCGGACAAAACGGAGGTTGTCCTGACAGGCGGCTCCACCAGCCCTTGGACTTCTGCCTTCTGGCCTTCCATTCTTGGTCCCCCCAGGTTCCCTCTGCTTCAGTAAGAACCTTGGGAATCAAAATCAGCCAGGACCTCTCCATGCGCCCCCAGGTCAGTTCCGTTGTTTCCTCCTATTTTTTGTCCCTCAGGGTTAATCGAAAGATTTCTCGCTTTTTCTCCCTTGACGCTCTCAAAATCATTGTTCTGGCAATGATTCTCTCTCGCTTGGACTATGGGAATTGCTTGTACGTGGGCATTCCTGCCTACGAGCTGCGACGCCTCCAGACCATCCAAAATCTGGCCGCTTGCCTTATCCACCGGCTTCCCAGGTACCACCACTCCACTCCGTTACTTAAATCCCTTCACTGGCTACCCATCTTGCAGCGAACCCTCTTCAAGATGGGATGCATAGTCTTCATGGCCCGCGCTCGTACGGCGCCTATCTTCATCAACTCCATGATCACCCACTACCTCCCCTGTCGTGATCTCCGTTCCTCCAGCCAGTCTCTTCTCAGCGTTCCCCGCTTTCGCAAGACCAAAGTAGGTGGCACTAGGTTCTCCACTCTTACCCCCGCTTCTGGAATAGCCTCCCGCTCACCATCAGGTCCATCACTGAGTATCTGCACTTCCGTAAGGCGCTCAAAACTCATCTGTTTGCTCAAGCCTTTGCTTCCCAGTAATTCCCTGGTGCTTCTTTCTTCCGCCACCGTCAATCACCCAGCGCCAGGAAGCCGCTTGGTCACAGTGCGCTTTATAAATATTTTCAACTTTCAACCTGCAGTCCAAGGCTGACTTTTAATATTTCACCTGGTAGCATAGTAGTGCACACTTAAGTGCATTAAATCTACTGGGCCTTTAAACTTATATGCCCTTCCATATACTAGAGACTTACAGGCAGGTTGTCAGTACCAATTGTAGTTATACCTAATTACCATGTGCCTTTTACACAGGGCACATACCATGGGTCTGGTTGGTGGAGCCCAGGGCACTGTCAGTCAGAAACCCATCATCTATTAAGGCCAAACAAGTGGGGGAACCCTGCAAACTGGTCCTGGTTTCTCATTCTTCTCTTTACAAAGGTCCCTCTGCCCTGGTTCCTTTCTGTTATGACATTGGCATACCAAAGAGACACATAACACGTCTCTTCTTTGAAATAATGGATATTGCCAATATAGAGGATCCTCTCTACATATATTGGGAAAGCAGAAGTACTTAAAAAGAGTGGACATTTTCTTTCAGCTTGTGGGGTGGCTGACGCGGATTGGCTTTGGAGTGAGAACAGAGAAAGAGAGGTGGTTCCTGGCCAAACCTGGATCAGCTATTTTGGAAAACTAGAAAACAAAGAATGGAGGAATTGGTTTTGCAGTAAATTAGCTTTTGGAAATAGGAACTGGTTACTTTTGCCATAAATGTAGAGAACGTATGGCATCTCTCCCTGGAACTGCTTAAGAACATTTGCCAATCATAGCTACCTGAATGCTGTTAGAACTGCTCCAGCTGTTCTCAATGATGAAAAAAGTGAGAAAAGTGTGTTTTTCTTCCTGACCTGAACCTGTGACCTAGAGTCCAAGACGCCCTTCCTGGTAGTTTGACAACCTCTGAGGCATCAAGAAGAAAACAACAGATCTTTCACATAGATTGCAGCCTTGAAAATATTCTCTGTGGGACTGAGCTATGGTGCTAAGTATGCATGACAAAGATGCAGCTTTGTTACAATTATTTGCTTCTTTGCTGCACAATTGAGTCTCGAAGGAGAACACAAAAAACATGCAACTGACAACATCATGGCTTCTATACTTAACCCGCTGACAGATTTCTACCCCATGACAGTTTCAAAGCCAAAGGAAAACTGTGAGAGCCAAGAAATGATGCATGTCTGCTAACAAAGACTCGCTCTCAGCACCTACGATTTCTAGCATTGCCCTACATGGATCTTTTAGCAAAGACGTTTGAGGCTCCAGTCGGGTGAATACCAGCATATCCAGTTTTTCACATAGACTATTAAACATCAGTCAATCAATCAATCACTTACAAAGCATGGCAAATCACCCATGAGGGTCCCAAGGCCCTAGGGCTGCTAGCTGCTGCAAGGTGATATGTTAATCATTCTAACAACCAGGTCTTAAGTTCTCTCCTGAATTGCTGGAGTGATTAAGTGGTCCTGAGGTGCATGGGGTATGTCGTTCTAAGCTTTGGCCGCCCGATGTAAGAATAAGATGTCCAAGAGATGTCCAAGATGATGCCAAGGTTGCGGGCATGGTGTATTGGGTCAGGGATGGGCCGAGTTCTGTAGGCTACCTAGTGTTGTTCCATCGCGGGGTGTTGTTCCCAAAGATGAGCACTTCTATCTGCCCTATATTCAGCTTGAAACAGTTGTCCTTCATCCAGTCAGCGACGTTCATAATAGATGTTCTTTGAGGGACGCTGCAGATGATCTCCTTGGGTTCATCCGTGGTGAATTGTGGAAGACAAATTCTCTAGATCCTGCCGGTGAGGTATGAGGCGATTCATTTAGAGGCATCTCCCTGGATTCTGATGTGGTGGAGTCTGTTGATCAGGATGTGTTGGGAGATGGTGTCGATGGCAGCTGATAGGTCCAGGAGAATTTGGACTATGATTTCTCCATGGTCTGGGAGAGACTTGATGTCATCAGCAGCTGTGATCAGGGCTATCTCAGTGCTGTCCTTGGCTCAGAATACGTATTGCGAGGGGTCTAGGAGATTATTGTGTTCCAGGTTTTTAGTGATATGCTGGTTGATTGCTTTCTTGAGAACCTTTGATGGAAAGGGGAGAAGGGGCGATAGTTCTTCGGTTTCTTCAGGAGGGACCTCACTACTGCATGTTTCCAGTCATCAGGGAACCTCAGAGAGGTGTTCAGAACTTTCTTGAGCACTTCACCAATCGTCTTACTTCCGAGGTTGAAGACGGGGTGGGGACAGGGGTCTGTGGTTGCTCCCGATTGCACAGAGTTTGTGATGGCAATTGTGGCTTGAAATGTCATGGAAGAAGTTTGCCAGAGTGTCACACCGTTTTTAGGAAGGAGTGATGTTGTTCTTGTTATCTGCGGAGTTGAAGAACCGCTTCACAATGTCGAAGATCTCCTTTCTGTGGTTCGTGCTGGCTTCTATGTGGTCTGCTAGTGGTTTCTTCTTTGTTTCGTACAGTAGGCACTGATACTGGTTGAGTGCTGTCCTTAATGTGATGAGGTCTCCTGTTTCTTTGCTGGTGCCCCACTTCCTTTCTAGTTGCCTGCAGTTGTATTTGGTGGATTTCAGTTCTGCTGTGAACCAGCTGGCTTTTCTGGTGGGACCTTTGGAACTAGCTGGCTTGGCAGGGGCGATTGTGTTGGTGCATTCTGCGATCCACTGGGAGAACTTCTTTGCAGTCTGCTCTGGGTTGGATGTTGTGCCTGGACGAAGGGACTTGGGAACGCTGTTCCACTGGTCTTCTGAAACCTTTTACCAGTCTCTACTCATGAAGTTTGGGGGCCTGAGGCCAGTGTTGGTGGGCCGTGTGATGGTGAACTCAACACTGTAGTGGTTGGTGCAGGTGAGCTGCGTGGCGTGGTTATACTTGACTCTGTCGCTGGATGAGAAAATAGGATCGTGTGTGTGTCAAGCAATGGGGGTGGGGTCAGTGACTAGTTGCTTGAGGGCCAAGTTGTTGATGCTTTCCAGGAGGTTGGTTGTGTTGGTGTTCCTGGGGTCATTGAGTTGGAAGTTGAGATCTCCTAGGAAGATGTAGTGCTCGCAGTCAATGTTGGTGAGACACACAGGTCTGTTGTGAAGTCGCAGCAGCAACGGGAAGCTGGCACAAGACCTGCTATTGGAGTCGTGCTGCATCCTCCATAAGTAGGTCCTGAGCGGTGGGCTGGTCTCTGTAAGCGGTGGGAAGCATGCGGGAATGAGCTGGGAAATGGTGGTACGGCAAGCGAGAACAGCGGTGGTAAAATAATGGCTAAAATAAACAGTACAGTGGAAAAACAAGCGACAGTAGTATAAAGCCTGAGCAGAATAAAAGCTAAAAGAACAGATTAAAGGCTAAGCAGTAATAAAGGCTAAAAACAGAATACAGCAAGAATGCAGTAACAGTGGTGAGCCCCACTGGGCTCGCATGAAGTTACAGCAGTGCCAGGAAGCTGGCACTGGACATGCTAAAAATAACTACTACCTCTATATTGTCAAAGTATGTATATATTTGTAAATATTGATTTACCATTCTTAACTAGGGGTGTGTGAAATGTAATCATTACCTTAACAAGAAATATATACTATATATATGTATTTATTTTCATGTTATGATGATGTTATAGTTTTGTGAAAATATCAGTTAGAATGTAACAATTTAAAATCAAAAATAGTACTGAAATTCACCAAATATAGTTAACTCAAGTAACTATAACTTGCACCCTCGCCGTGCACAGTGATGTCATCAATGATGGCCTTTCATTTGTCATCAGTGATGTTATCAATGATGTCATAAAACATGTCAGGAGTGTTGATATATGTGACGGTATAAGCAGTACATAGTGAGGGTGCAAGTCATAGGTAAACTATTACTGGTGCATTTTAATGTTTTTTGTTGTTGAAAATGTTACGTTTAAATTGATATTTTCACCTAACTATAACCCATGTTTTTTTGTAGGATTCTTCTTCATCGTATAGCAAGATAGTATTACCATACCTAACTATGTCAAGCCCCCCTGCCTGCATGGCCTGGCCTGGCCTAACACCCACTCTACTGCCGCCAGCCAAATCTCCCTTGTGGCACCAACCCCTCATTTTAAAAAGAAATTGTTTTCCTCATCACGCTGGCACCTATGGGTTTCCAACAGGAGTCTAGGGGCCAGCACTAGCACTCATGGGACTCCTGCCTTTCTTTTTCTTGTAATGTGATCCAGGGGGTTGGGGTCCTTCTAGGACTACCCCACATGGTCCAGGGGATCAGGGCACCCATACCCAGCCTTCATATACCTTATTTGTTCATTTTCCAGACACGTGGGCCGAGCCCCCTAGTCCTGTATGGCGGCCCCATCATTTTTGTTCAGGATGTGGCCAGCCAATCAGAGCTAAAGCTCGCATGGACTCCTGACAGCGAGGGGACTCAGGGGAAAGAAGAAAAACATTGTACCTGAAAAAGAAAAAGAATGAACTGCAGTTTAAATTAGAGGACTAATAATACGCAGGGTCCCTTTTTGAAGTGTTCCTGTGATGAAACTGCCCATCTGCTTATTCATAATAGTTTTGTTCTTTAATGGATGCAACGGGCAATTTTAGGTTTTAAGTAGAGCATTTGCAAGAAAATATCTATCCTTCCTACTTCAATTAAAAGGTTCAAAGATCTCAGAAATATTGCAAAAATAAAAATAAATCTGGAAAATTGAACCATATTAAGCATTGATACTCTAATGGCAAGTTGAAAACATCAAAAATAAAGATTGCAACACACCTTTCCGTACCATAACGCACAACAACTGAGAAATGCCAATAAACGATAGAGATTACATGATCAAATCCTGTTTTTGTATTCAGGATGAAATCCTTTAATAACACACTGTTACTCACTCATCTATTGTTAGGTATATTCATTCTTAGCTAGACAACACGGTCAGTAACAGCTTCATCAGACTACCATGGCAACCAGTAACATCTTTTTGAAACAGGGCGACAAATATGAGTGGTGGTTCATGCTCAACAAGGCTCAACAAGGCATATTTGGATCCACTACCCAACACCACAAATGAACAGGCTGCACCCAGGACAAGTTAGGTCCATGGATGCTCTAGAACTTCCACTTAGGAATGATAGTCACAGTCTTTTAGTCTTGTATGTTTTTTCGCTCTCCTCACCCATGATACAATCTAGACTTGAGGCTGATAAAACTGGCAGGCATCTGACTCACAAGCAAAAGGGTATCTGACAGGGTAACAAGTGGTGGTTCTTTCATTAGAAACTGATTGGTTTGCTCAACTCTACTTGAGGTGGGAAAAGCAAGAGTAGGAAGAGAATGGAATTTTCCACTTTCTTGAGTATTGCCCATCACTTCCCCATACTAAAAGGAACCCTCAATGTTTTATGAAGCATGTGGAAGGCTGTCATTTTCTTGCTTTTCATTGTTGACTAGGATATGGTCTACAAACAGCTGCAGCTTCTAACTTATGGAATGGTCTATGCCATATAATATGCATTTCATATAGCTCTGCACTTATCTAGTCCCTTAATATATAAGCGAGTCTCAATTGGAATTAATACAGACAGTGAAAAGAAGCTTGTTCAGCGTCTGTTGTGGCAAAATGTGCTGAGCTCTTAGGATCTGTTTGGGAGATTAGTGCCAGTTTCTCTTTTAGGCGGGAGGAATCTTTCATAATAAGCCCAGATAACCGCACCCTCCTTTAGAACTTTAGATTTCCAAGTGAGTTTTTAATTTTTGTTTCTACTCTCCACCCAAACATTAGCATAGAGTGTTGAAAGTGACATTAACCTCATTGGCATAGGTGATTTGGAGATTATATCTCATGACGGTCGTGGGCGGGAATAATAATCATGAAAGCTCATAGTGTCGGCCTTCTAACACATTGACTGGGTCGTAAACGAGCTCCTGCAAAGAGGATTGTGACAGCAGCACCAGCAGAGACTGTACTATCCAAACCTGGTCATTGGCTTGCCTCTCAATGGAACCGGGGCAAACACTGGTTTTGCAGGGTGGATGAACCAACAATTTACAGCTCTTCTCCCATCCCGTCAAACCCTCTAAATTTCTGAGATTACCTCTAGAATGGATACCCAGTTGTACTAAAAAAGGTTTTCTGCTGCTGAAATTACAAACATCT
Source organism: Lissotriton helveticus (assembly GCF_964261635.1). NCBI lineage: Eukaryota > Metazoa > Chordata > Amphibia > Caudata > Salamandridae > Lissotriton > Lissotriton helveticus. The sequence goes on from NC_136065.1 coordinate 1,917,298,501, forward strand.
GAAGTAGGATCTTGCAGACATCGAGGACAGTGTTCTAACCTTAGTTTTCTAATTTTGTAGCCAGAAAAACTTCAAAAGTTGTCATATGTTTATATATTTATGCATGTATATGGTATTCCTTTAGTATGAGCCTAGTTAGAAGCCAGAGGAGCGCTTTACAGGGTCAAAGACAAGCATAAAGTCAACAGGTATTAGGGGAGAGGTAGCTGGGCTATGGAAGGTTAATTCACTTTAATGTAGTGTTCTACAAAGTGCTGAATCTTCAACTGTTTCCTGAACTGCAGCAGTGTTGGGGCAGTGTGGATGTTACCTGTATGTTGGTCCAGATGCCCTGTGTTTTTATTTTTTCACACATTTGGGTCTGCAAACTGATGGGGTTTTGGCTGTGGTTGTGCTGGGATCCATCAGCAGGTCTGGACTGGCTGTAGCGAGCACCAGGTGTTTCTATAGTGGGCTGCCAGGGTTGGTGCCGGTTTTGGACCCCTGGGGGGCCATTTTTAGTACTGGCAATAAAGTAGCTGCAGTGTTTTCCAAGCACCACCCACCCCCCATGCAGCCGGCCTGACTCAATTGACATGCCCGGTTTGGGTTCCTAGCCTGGCCCTGACTATCAGGGATGGTTAGCTTATCTGCAGTCTAAAGGGGGTTCTAGTTGTGCCGACTTTTTAAGTTACACAGCTGGTTTTGAAGAGGGTGCGGGCCAGCAAGGGGAACGAAGAGAGTTCAGTTAAGATTGGGGTGATGTGATCATATTTCTTCCAGCTCTGGATGAGATGTACTGCACCGTATGGCGCCCTTATTGGGGTGCCACTGTGGAGACTGGGATGCCCTGGAGCAGAACGTTACCACCATCCTGATGCGAGAGTACAAGGGCTTGAACAGCATTTCTGAAGTTGCTTTTGCTTTCTGGAAGAAACGGTTTTACTTTTTTTAGTAGGGAGAGCTGGTACTTTCAGTAGGACTGGATTAGAAGAATTTTTAGATAAATGAGTTACTAACTTGTCATTGGAAAAAATAGATCTTTGTAAGTTGTAAGTTGTCCGATTTAAATCCCTTTGATGTTATCACATTCCTTGCTTTCATTTGCCAAAGTAACAAAGACAAGCATAGTGACCATGAAACTCCTTATTTGGTCCCCCTGCGGACTCCACATGGTTCAGGTCTTGAGTCACTGATGCATAATACTGATGTCAAACCTGCATACAGGACTTTCACTGTGTCACTTAATTGCTTTCTACATTAATTTAAGATCATTAACCCCTTCGATTCTCATGTCCAGCTCAGCTCGTCATGAGGTACACCTCTCGTACACTCATGACGAGCTCAGCTCGTCATGAACAACGGGTTTTTGCATATTTCAACGCACCACGGTACATATGCACTCACAGTATCAAAGGGCTATGACCCTTTTTATTTGCTTTACATACCAATGCTGTGGAATCGGCTCTGGTATGCTCTACCTCAGATATCCCTTTCATTAAATCATCTCCCGTCCCAATACTCCTCTATGCAGATGATGCAGTGCTCCTGGCATAAACTGGTAATACACTGCAGAGATTCTTAGATTAATTAAAATATATGAATAACTTAGACATGAAGATAAATCAAACCAAGTCCTTTGTACTCGTGGCAGGTACAAGACCAATGAAACACCCCAGAATGCCTATTGAAGGGTGAAACCTTGAGACTGGGGATTCATTTAATTACCTGGGGATCATCTTTGATAGGAACAACACCTGGCAAAATATGGTGACTAATAGAGGAATTATAATTGAAAAAAACACATCAGAGGGCGTTTTAGATTTATTAAAATAAAACTCTGATCAAAGCCACTAGAAGCAATAAAAAGATTTATGAGGCAAAAATACTATCTATTGCCTCTTATGGGGCAGCTGTCTGGGGTTTATCTAATACATCACAATTGCATTGCATAGAGGAAGGTTTTCTGAAAAGATTGATATGTGTTCCAAAATCCTGTTCCTCCTATAACTGCCTCACTGAGCTGAGTGTTTCTTATGTTACTGAAAATATTCGCATGGCACCGATTTTTCTGTGGCACTCGGTCTGAATTAAAGAAACCCTAAACCTAACCAGACACATCCTGGAAGATTGTTTGAATTTAGATGGTGTAAATAAAGTAACATTGCTAAAATACATTGAGATTAACCTACAGGCAATTGGCTTACGTAACTGATATGAAGTTCCGAAATTATGTTGGAAAACATCTAAAAAAGAATTGAAGGTTCGTTTATTAGGTTATTTTGCTAAAAAGAGATATGAGCTCAATCACAACCTGACTACAGTGAGACAATATCATTTAGCTCCTAGTATAAATAGTACACCAACTTCATATCCGACATTTGTCACGAACCATCAACATAGATATATATTATTGAGATTCCGATTAAAATATAACCCGCTCATGCTAGGCTATCCCTCTAAAATGTATTCTATGGATGCCCTTCCTGTTTGTCCATGTGATAACCGTTCTCCTCAGAATGATTTTCCCTTTGTATTTTGTATTTTTCTGCAAGTTGTAAACAAACGAAAGAAATAGATACAACCTCACACTTTTATGCCTAAATAAAATTTTAGACTATGTCGCCCGGCACTTTATTACCTCCGGCAATTACCTGATTCCTTGGTATGCTTTAACTAGCTGCCATAAAGAGAAGAAGATTAACTACTTAGTTCTGAACCCTACCAGCAAGATAAGGGCCAATTTGACTACATGTTGTTCTTATATAGATGAACTATTCTTTTATATTGATTTTGTTTTATATTTTATAACTTTTACCTATCTTTCATAATTTTTTGTATTCTAATAGATGTCTCTTTTAATCTGTAAGGTTTTTAATACTGCTGAATGTATGTTTGTAGAATACTTTTAATGCCGTTATTGTATCGGCGAAATAATGTTAATTTTGACTGTCTGACTATGATTCATTATAAGGTATATTGGAGGTAAGTAATTGATGCAATAAACATTTCTTAACTTAATGCAAAAATAAAATGCAGTTTACAGAGTCAGCAAATGCCAAGATCCAATTATGGGAATGACAGATGGCATAATAGGTACTTTAATGAAGGGAGTAGACAACACCAAGTGGATAAATCTAACAATGTATGAGTCTAAAAACATTGGGTAACCCACATGAGTAAAGCATACTTTTTGGAGGCAGCCGTGCATCTGTCATAAGAGCACACGATAAAATAAAAAGCACTTGAGTGTAAATACAATTTTTACGTAAGCATACAATGTAGTTAAGAAAAACTGATGTACAGGTTGTGAAAAATAGTTCCAATTGGACATTTTGAAGCACATTTTATAATTTGCTTATTATGTATAGAAGGTGTTGTTTCACCCTTGTCCAGCTCCCCCTAACAATAATAGTCTACAGTGCCCTCCCACAGCCAATTTCTTCATGTGTAAGCTGAGGCTCAATTTGTGCAAAATTTTCTGGAAACAAACTAACTTGAAATTGACTGAATGTGTTAACCCCATGCCTCATTTTATTTGCACTCTTCATAAATATTTATTTAATTTTAAACTAATGACATCTATGTGCCATCAATTACTGTAAATCTGCAGTGTGATGAACGAGGTTACATATTGTTTCATAGCTCAAAGGGGTGCATTTATAAAGGCCTTCTGAGTTTAATGGAATGCAAAGGTTTGATTTCTGCCTTTGATTTCACAATATCAAATAGACCATCTGTGAAGCCAAAGATGTGTCAGTTAGCATAATGTATTAAACAATAAACATTGGAAATGCAGGCTTATTTTTTATTGCCGTCAAAGAAAAGATTTAAGAGGGAAATCCTAATATGGGTAAATATGAACCTACTGCGATCTAATCCCTCCAAAATCTCTGAGCTGCTTATTCATTCCAAAGTTACTCTTAGTTGTCTAATCACATCACAGTTTATCTGTGATGTGTCTGACCCATCCAAAGTTCCTGTATGCAGTGTCTAATCCATCCAAATTGTCTATGTGCTTTCTCATCCTTCCAAACGTCTTATGTGCTGCCTGTTCCAATTAAAGTTCCTATGTGCAGGTTCAATCCGTGCAAATGTTCTGGGTGCTGCCTAATTACTACAATGTCCCAGTGTGTCTAATCACCCCAAAGCGTGTTGTTTTTAATCCTCACTAAATTCCAAAGTGCTGTTCAGTCGCCTCAAAGATCATCTGTGCTGTCCAACCCTTTCAGAATACTCGAAGTTTGTATGTGATGTCTAATCTTTCCAAAATCACCATGGGCCAGATGTAGGTAGGCAAATACCGGTTGGTAACGGCCGATTTCGGCCGTTACAGACCGGTATTTGAAGTTTGAGATGTAGGTGCTTTAAAAATTACCGATTTGGTAAATTTATAGATTCGGTAAATTACAGAATCGGTAAATTTACCGAATCTGTCATTTGAGATGTAGGTGGCACTGTCAACAGTGCCACAGGGCCTTAAGGATTCGTTATTTACCACCAACTATTAGTTGGTGGTAAATAACGAATACCTGTGTATATGCAAATCTGTGCATGTACACCTGTGCCATGTGGCACACATACATGTCCCGGGGGCATGTATGTGTGTCACATGGCACACAAGCACTAATCAGGGGTGCAACAGGGTGTTAAAGTGACACCCTGCCACCCTTGACTATTCGGTGATTTTACCGAATCGGTATTTACCGATTCGGTAATTGCCATTGATTCCTATGGCCTCAAGTCCCGTAGGAATCAATGGCAATTACCGAATCGGTAAGTACCGATTCGGTAATTACCGAATCTTAACGATTCGGTAATTTTTACCGAATATTTACCTACATAGCATTTACAGATTTGTAAATACCGAATCGGTAACATTCGGTATTTACGAATCAGTAAATACCATTTACCTACATCTAGCCCATGTCTCTTTAATCCCTACTAAGGTGCTGTTTTTTTAGGACTTGTGTGCAAAAAACAAATTGCCTCTGACACCATAAATTAAACAGAGATATATCTTCCCATACGATTTTTAATTAACGTTGGGATATAGACATTTATATTTTTCTCATTTTTCTTATTTAAATTGCAAAATAAACATACCCAACATTGAGCAAGCTAGACCCAAACTTACTAATTCTTGTCAATATGTACATTGGAGCATTGAAAAAATACTTTGATTCCAAAGGACAGTGTGTCCAACAATTATATACAGTGAAAAAATTTAAATATATAGTGTTTGGTACATTCAAAAAAGTGCATCAAATCAACACAAAGTCTTCAAAGGTACGTATCCGAAAGAGTCTTTTTAGGACTTGGCAGTCTACAATCTGCCTGCCCGGGTGGCGGAGGATGTAATGTGCTGAAGGACAGAAACCACCACATTTTGAGTTCCCTGATGGCACGTGGCGCCGCGGCCAGGGCGACTGACGCTGGAATCTGGGGATCACGGTTCGATCCCCGGCACCGGCGGCAGATTAGCCCAGCACCATGTGACTCTGGGCAATAGCTTGCTTAATCTTCCCGACGGCCCCCAGCGCCTAGAGACCCTAACGGGTGATTGTGCGCTTTACAAATGTGGATATTATTATTATTATTATTATTATTATTATTATTATTATTATTATTATTATTTGTGTATACATAGAAGCCGCCACCATGGTAGCTCCCATGAATGCATTAAAAATCGTCGGCCATCACCTTTTAGGCAGCCATGAACCAAACGTTTTTATTTTCCAGAAACAAACTCCCAAATTTGGAGATTGTTTCTGAAAAACAAAAAACTAATGACCCTCCACATCATATGTGTTTTTTCCTGGGGTGTGGGTGATTATTTTTCTTTGTGAGGTGACAGACCCCCCCAAAAAAGGACATCAGATCGTTTTCTCTAAATATGGCAGGTAGTTTAAAGAGTGCGCGGACTGAGGGTTTGGCAGACAGAGTACTCCATTACATTTGTGATAGAGTACTCTGGGGCATATTATCAAGGGGGTTTATCTCTGCTTTTTTGGCTTTAAAAGCCAAGAAAGCAGAGATAAAATGATCTCCCTATTACCTAGCTGTCGCTAACACCAGTTAGCGACAGCTAGTAGGAGATAGCGACCATCTTGGGCCCCACTTTGCATGTCAGTGATATTTATCACTAATGACATGCAAAGTGGGCGTGCCAAGATGTTAGCGACTGGAAACAGTCTCTAACATCGCTATCTCCTATTACCAACTTTTGGAGATATTCGCGCTAAGCGCGAATATCTCCAAAAACTAACACCTGCCCTGAGCAGTTCTTAGCCATGTTATCCAATGGGAGGTGGATAACATGGCTAAGAGCATTAGCTCGGTAATGCATGAATATCGCGGACTTTTCAGCGATATTCATGCATTGCAGCCGTTTTTTATCGCATTTGCGATAAACCTTGATAATAGTAAGGTTTATCTGCGATAATTTCTGACGATGCTTAGCGTTAAACAATTCGTTGCTAAGCATCGTTAGCGATAAATATCGCTTAACGTTGGTAATATGCCCCTCTGTTTGCAAAATTCTAAATCAGGCCCTAAATCTCTCTGTTTCGCTCAGCCCTACACAGGTCTCGTGTGTGCTCAAATCTAACTCCAAAGTTCTGATCTGCTCCTTAATACTTACAAGGTTCCAATGTGATATCCAACCCCTACAAAGCCCCTATGAGCAGTGCGTCAAACTTAATTATTTTCTGGAGGAGGAAACAATTGTTTATCTAACACACACACACCCTGTGATTACATGAGGACTGGCAGCCTGCCAAGGACAATCATCTCAACAGAGCAGAGCGTCCTGTACTCGATTTGCATCCAGCTAATGAAATTGTCTGAACTTTTTTTTCAGAGATGTTTTTTCGTGGTTGTTAAAGTGTAGTTGACTTTCTTAATTAATTTATGAGGTTGAGAAAGATGATCTCTGTTTTAAAGAGCGAGAGACCAGGAACTATACATGGTGATCCTTTATATTCTGCTAATTGTCCTGACATAGGACCATAATAGAGTCAGATTCAAACGTGGAAGTAATTCTCTCCCTGTCCCTCCACTGAGTCCTCCTCCTGACAGGGCATACTACAATAAAATTGCGTCATATTCACCGATGCAATCATGTTAAAAGTGACTTTCTTCCGACTAGACAGAGCAGCACTATCTGTAGAGCACGAAGGGACTCAAAATGTCTCACTGGTATCCACTCCAGAGAAAGCCTGTATGCTATCCTTCAATTGAGCTTTAGCCGCCTCTTGTCTGCACACACATTAGCGTAGACCTAACGGCAGGCACACTGCTAGGGACATTTCCCATGTGCATGTTCTGATGATCATGGTAATATCACAGAGGCATGTTAGAGTATGGCATGTTAGAGTATGTAAAAGAGTACTGCTGTAGTACTCTTTCATGTACATTCCTTAAGAGATTGACCTCAAACTATCTAAAATGGGAATAACATGCAAATACTTAAAGAATATTCATAGACATCAGAAAGAATGTGCCCTCTTTTGCTTTTACTGATAAGAAGTTGGACGTGTCTGGACCCATTTGCAAAGGCATGTTAGAGTATGTAAAAGAGTTCTCCTGTAGTACTCGTTCCAGTACTCAGAGACACTTTTATGAAAAGGCCCCTTAATGGGCAAGTATATCGCCAACACACACACAGTAATAGAACTGCCTGTGATTTAATTCTGACTTAATTCACATAAGAAGGTCAAGAAACAGCTTGCTGAGAGCGTCCTGCTGCACCTCAAAACTTTAAAATACGGCCATTGGCAAGGCCTTATGCAAAGCTGCATGGCCCTTTGAGGACTCCTTGACAACTGGGGAACCACAAACGTTTTCAATGAAGAAAAGAGTGTGCTATGAACTTTCTCACTTATACTTCTCCATTTCCCCTTATTGCACAATGTATAAAACCACTATAGGTCCAATCATTTTCTGATCTGGTTTCAACTATAATATAATTCGCAGACTATATTTCTGCCATAAAATAATTTTAATACATTGCTTCCTTCCACTAGTTATCAGGGCTTTCCCCATCCTAGAGCAAAAGGGGCAAAGACATTTCTCATAGGTTCAAAAGTAATGACATGTATTCAACATTACTGTAATAACGGATTCTCCTGTTATTTATCAGAGATGTTGGCACTGTTGCAGAATACATAACGTATCCTGGAAACTACCAACCAGGCTTCTGGCAAAGTTGCATTAAGCACCTAAATGACAGGGATTGTCGAATGACCACAGTTTTGTGTGGGGCAGTATTATAACTGGAAAAACATATGGAACGCTAGGTGGGTTAAAAGTGAAGTTTTCATGAGATAATCTGTCTGTGATTGGCGAGTAGGGTGATCTAGCCTTATGAATTAAGTCAGATACAACAGCCGAGAGTGGGACCTTAAAAAAAAGATGGCACATCACCCCATTTGGTAAAATCCCTGTGGGCCTCATTTATGAGGCTGTGCTTCACTTTTACGCCGCCGGTGCATCACTTTTTGTGACACACCAGTGGCATAAAAAGTGCGCCTTGTTGCGCCATATTTACAAAGTGACGCATCTAGGTAGATGCGTCACTTTGTAAACCCCTGCGCCACATTATACCTGTGCCAGGTATAATGTATGCCACTTCTAGGACGCAAATGCGTCAATATCTTACGCCTGCCTCACAGCAGGCGTAAGACTGACGCAGGCCCTTTCACATGGGGCTTTCCCCATGTGAAAGGACACATTGCTGGAGTTGCGTCACTTTTGTGATACACTCCAGCAGTGCATCACTTTTGCGCCATAGAGATACGTCATAAATACTGACGTATCTGTAACTCCTTGCGACATGATGCGCCATACATTAAATATGACGCATCAATCATGTCGCAAGGAGGGCGCACTGAGAAGTCACGCATCGCTGCTTTCACGCAGCGATGCGTCAATTCTCATAAATGAGGCCCTGTGTCTTTACCCTAGCACACGCAGATGAAGAAAAACAGGTTTCCTGTGCAAAGTCTGTTTCCACTTCTACTTGACAATAAATAAAAGATAAGAGCAGTTTCTGAAAATGAACGAAATAATGGGTTGGGGTTAACCTGAAAGGCCAGTAGGCTAGAATAGATGTCCAAAGTATATACTCTAAATTGTGTCTTCTGCATTCACATTTTATTACTTTTCATTGTGCTTCTGGTGCATATTCTAACAAGCTTCTAACTGGGTCATAATAACCCTTACCCTCTCCTACTCAGAGGCACTCCATACTCCCCTATACACGCTATTACATCTCTTCTTATTTATCCAATGTTTAATTTTTACATAAAATTGTAGTTTCATCATTATGTCATCACATTTGATTTTGCATAAGAAATATATTGTTTCTCTATTATCTCTCTCTCTGCATTTTGGGGTCAGTCTTTTCCGTAAACTACAACAGACTTCTTTCAGTATCAAAAAGTAAATCCACATGATTCACTATGCAATCAATTATAATGCCAACCAAGGAACGTAACTAAACCCCCACAACCACATTTGCCAAGGCTGTATCAAACCTCACAGTACTAATAGTGGTCCCTATTTTCAGGAGAGCATATGCTCCTACCTTCCACGCCGATTAATGATGACAAATGCCTCGCTAGCTCATGTTTCTTTTGTGATTTTCTTTATCATACTGTGAAGTCTTTTCTCCCTTTCCATTGAGTCCATTACAAAACACATGACCACCCAAAATTTACCTTAAGTCCATTTTGATGTTGAAGCAGCTAAAGTTTTGATCCAAAATGTTCCCCTTTTTAGGTCTCACCTAGCTAACGCATGCGCATGCGCTGCTTCGCCTTGGCGAGACTATTGTTGTCAGTTTTGCTAGAGAAGGGAGACAAACCATGTGCGCGCACAGACAGACGATGTGCATGCGCATGGCGTCTCCTCTCTGGCTTTCAGTTTCACTGCTGCCACTTAAACTCCTCTTTGCCGTGCCTTCACGGACAAGAGATGTGCACACGTTTGCTGAGTGGGCACGGTGCTTCGGCACACTTTCACCAGCTTGCTTGTTCATAATAAAAGATCTATGGTACACAATGAATTACTGGGTATAAAGTGAAAGAGCGTGGTGTGGCCACAAAGTTCAAACATGGACTGGGGGGTTAGGTTAATGGAGGGGGCATGCGTTATGCACCCCATTAACCTTGCAGAGTGCATGTGCATTGGGAACAGTGCACGTTTCCAAAGAGATGAACCAGGAAGGACCATAGAACAAATCAGGTTTCTGTCCTCGGACGGGGAGTGCCCCTTTAAAGGAACTGTGTGGAGGAGGCTCTCGGGGTGCATAATGCAAACAGATGTGACTGGATATATCTGCCAGCTGGCTGCACCCCCAAAAGATGCAGGGGTGTAGTGCTCTGTGCATCTCCCTGCCCCGTAGCCTACCCGCCTCGCAGGTCCCCGGGTGCCGCTGTCTCTGCTCCGCTGTCCAGGTGTGGGTTTCCTCCTCCTGGTCACTGCTCCCTCTGATGCGCTCTGCCATCCAGCGCCACCTCCTAACAGCCACAGCTGCCGAGCTCCAGGCACCTGCAAGGGATGGGTGCTGCCCAGACGCTGAGGACAGGAGCATGGCTTCGGCTCACAGTGCGCATGCGTGCGCCGCCTAAGTATCTTGGGAATTGTAGTCCGTGTTCATAAGTATTACATTGTAGCCTTTGTATAGCGCTTACTTTACTACTCCTGTACAAGGCACCAGAGTGCCTACCCGCATGGATAGCAAGCTTCACCGTATCCAGAAGATCAAACAACGGCATTTGTATTAGAGGATGAGGTTGGAATTTACAGTATTCATGCATATCTTCTTCCTCCACAAAAGAATGAGTTCATTGGTGTGAATCACTCCACAGTACATACTGGTGTGAGCATAGCAGATTGATGCTGGTTTATCCAAATCATTGTTTAGCAAGAAATGAAAACAAGCATTTGCAATGCAATAGGTCTTGCATTTATGCCAGTTTGAGCTATTGGCATTGTAAATGACAATGCCTTTAATTTTGTTTTGTTTTTTGAAAACATAAATAAAACGCAGTCTCATTTACAATGTCGAAAGCTTAAACTTGCGTAAATGCAAGACTTATTGCATTGCAAGTGCTTGTTTCTATTTCTTTATGCATGCCATAAAAATCTGAATTCAACCAATATTTAGATAAGTTGTTGTAATGTTTTACCAAGGAAAGTATCCAAGAACATTACAGTCATAATAATACAGAGTAGCTGGCTTGCTAATTATTATTTTGTGTTATCATCTCTTGCACCAGATACTAACACACCATCAAAAAAATTGAGAGCAATGTAGACAAACATGTTACTAGCAATAACATAACACATTATCATTAAGGAGTGCCCTGAACCCCTTTTGTAAGAAGTAGTGCTAAAGAAGGTCCCAAAAATCCCATAGATTAGAGTCCAGATACACTGGTAAAATAGAAATCAGTCGTATGTTTGCATTATATTAGATCTCACAACCCATCCTGAAGTCGTGGAGCTGTGCAGACCTGCCAACAAACAGTCACTCTCGACTTCAGTGGTAACAAGACTTAGGGCACAAATCTTCTACAAAACTTTATGACGGTGGCCACTTATCTCAGCAAGTCAGTGAGATGTGAAGAGGCCTGTGCAATGGAAGTCAACCTCCCAGCGACAGGGGCATCTGATTTACCCGCCTATATGACTTCAGCATACAACAACGATCCTGTGCAGTTAGTTTATGCCTTCACAACCGATTTGATCACAACTTCAGACTCTTGTGTACGATTCAGGAAGTTGGGATACAGTGATTGAACTGCTTGTCTCAACTCAAAGTATAGCAGCAATGTTAATGGTTTGTCAGTGCCCCTATTCCTAAACAACTGGACACAAATGAAATTACGACCTAACAACAAATCTACAAGCACTGACAAGCACAGCCAGCCCTATCCAAAATGTCTCTGGCGCACACTACCAATGTAGAGAAAATGCTGGGGTCTTCTACCTTTGGAAGCAATCAATAGAACAGCAGAGGATGGTCATCCAACCTGACCAATGCATTACATGCAAGAGGGGTGAAATGAACAGAATGTATTGCAACCCCCGCAGGCCTAACAATCTATAAACTGAAATATAGCAATCTCTTTTCTGTTGTATGGTGTTTACAATAGATAAGAGTAAAACTGTGAAATGAGCTTCCTCTGAAATGGAGTACATGTGACAGTCAGGAATGTACAGCAGAATATCAGTTGTATATAGGAGAAGGTGCCAAGGCCCAGACCCCACTGCCCTGTGACTGTTCCCCTGACCAGTCAAGGCCCTTCCGGACCTGGCTACCTCTTCTGCTATCCAGTTTTGACCTGCACCTTGTCTCCTTTCTCTTTCACCCAATCCTTGGGCTCTGCCAAGCTCTTTCACCCTTCTGTGTCTTTTGCTCTTTTACTTCGTGTTTTTTGTCACTCTTTTCACCTGTTTTTTCAGCTTGCGTACTATTTCACCCCTTATGCCTTTTTGACATTTCCATGCATTTTCCTGTGCCTTTTCACTTGTACAAGACCTTCTGCCCCCTCAGTTGCATCCCTGCAGCCCCCACACCCATCCCGTGCCTTTTCCCACCTCCTGCCTCCCCCTGCTCCTTACCTGCTCTTCCTGCTGTGATCCTTCTCACCTCTTCTTCCCACGCCTCAGCAGCCCCACCAATCAACACCCCCTGTGCTCCTCCCCCCTCTCAGGACCAACTTAATGGCGGTAGCTGTATGTCCCTGCAGCAGGCGCACCAGAGGCGTGCCACAAGTAAGCCTGTCTGCTCCTAGCCCAGGGCCACAAACCCTGGTCTGATCTCCTATCAGCGATACCCCCACAGAGTTCCTTCAATTGCTGGCTGGGACACATCTCCTCTGCTGCTGCCACACCACACACTAAAGTAGGAGTCTTCACCTGCATCCACTGCCGGAACACCTGCAGCAGCCTACCCACACACTCCACGCAAGCACCAGCAACATCATCTACACTCCCACCTAACACTATATGCTACAGAAAACCCGCACCGCAACACTCACTTGCATGTAGCTACTCAACACATGTTCTCTCAGCAAACACGCAACTGAAATCTGAGACCTGCTCAGCAGTGATGCTCTGGACCTCGTTTTCCTGAAGGAAAACTTGCTCAACTCCACATCAGCACCCGACATCACCAATCCAATCCCAGCGGGCTAAAAATTGCATGACGGGACCTTCGTAATAAGCCAGGAGGAGGACACAGTCATCTGCAAAGACTCCATCCAGTGCCCAACATCCACAGAGAGTGCCATACTATTCATGGAACAGCTGCTCTTCAGGCTTAAATCCCTGAAAACTTCACCATGGACAGAACCGTCGTCTGCCGACCACCCATATCATGAGCTACCTTAATCAGCCTCTTCACAGACTTCATTGCCCCTCTCTCCATCGACCCCAAAGCCTTCATACTCCTAGGTGACCTCACCTTTCACCTTAGAATACAGGACCAACCCTTGCTCTACAGCATTCCTTGAAAATCTGAACAATATTGAACTAACCAGGTTGTCACAGAACCAACATACATTGCATGACACACATTGGACCCCTTCTTCGCCACCAGCTGCTCACATGGACCGACATCAAATCATCCACTACTAAATCAACACCTCGCAAGTCAACGGACCCACCAGTGTCAGCCTAACCAGCCACAATTGGGGCAAAATCTCTGAAGCAGACTGGCTCAATCCTCTCAGTACGAATCAACCTAACCCCACACACAACCTCAATGAGGATATCACGAACTTCCACAACTGGATCAAGAACTGTGCACACTCTCTAGCACCCATCAAACCCGAAAAAGCAATGAATAACCAAGAAGCAGACCATCTGGTACCACAACAAGATATTCACCATCTACAGCAACTTTGGTCCCCCGATAATGACAACCTCTGCACACCAACGGACACCATCCACTGCACCCTACTCACCAAGCAGAACGCCACAGCCATCAGGTCCTCCGTTAATCCGGAGCACCCACTGACTCCTGCCCCACCACTTTCTCTACCTCGTACACAAAGTATTCCGTGGCAAACTCTTCTCCATCCTCAACTCATCCATCACCACAGCTACCTTCCCTGATGGATGGAAATGCACAGAAGTCAGACCCCTCATAAAGAAACCCTTGGTCGGCCCCCAGCGACCTCAAAAACTACCACGCCATCTTGATGCTCCTGTACCCACCCAAAGTCCTCGAGAAGACCATCAACTACCAGCTCATCAAACATCTAGAAAGAAACAACCTGCTTGATGCCTCCCAATTTGGCTTCCATGCCAACCACAGCACAGAGATCGCCCTGAACACTGCCACTGATGATGTCAGAACCCTCCTCGACCAAGATGAAATGGCAGCCCTGATCCTCCTTGTCCTCTCAGCTGCGTTCGACAAAGTATCTCACAACACCCTCATCAGAAAACTTCATGCACGTCGGCATCCAGAGAGAGGCCCTCAAATGGATTGCATTCTTTCTCACTGGGCGCACCCAGAGAATCCTCCTACCACCCTTCACCCTAGAGCCAAGAGGATCATCTGTGGCATCCCACCAAGGCTCACCCCTCAGGCCCTCTCTGTTGAACACCCTTGCCCAAAATCTTCAGATACACGGACTCAACATCATATCCTACGCAGACGACACCCAACTCATCCTCTCACTCATGGTAGACCCCGCCACCACCATAACAAACTTCTGCAAAGCCATGACGAGCATCGCAGAGTGGATGAGGACCAACTGTCTGAAGCTCAATACGGATGAAACAGAAGTGCTGATTTTCAAGAAAAACACCTCCCCGTGTGACAACCCCTGGTGGCCCCCCAAAGTCGGACCTACACTGAATGACCACACCCGTAACTTCAGCATCATCCTAGACAGCAAACTCACCATGAAGCGACAGGTCAACATGGTCTCCTCTGCCTGTTTCCACAACTTATGCATGCTCTGGAAAATCTTCAGATGGATCCACGTCAACACCAGGAAAACTGTCATGCAAGCCCTCATCACCAGCCAGCTGGACTACAGAGATGTGATCTCCACCGGAATCATGACCCAACTTCTCAAGAGACTCCAGACCACACAAAATGCAGCGGCCAGACTCATTCTCAACCTCCCCAGACGAACCCACATCCCCCCACTTCACACGCCTACAAGGTTCTCCAAGACCTGGGAGCGACCGACATCAACCACCACCTGAAGTTCCACCAACCTTCCAGACAACTGCCTCTCTTGCGTGCACTCTCCGCATTCGCTGAAGCTACAGTGGAGGGTGTTACTTCTCCTACCTCGCCACTAAGTCCTAGAACAACCTATCCTTCCTCCTGTGAACGTCACCCTGCCTCATGGATTTTCAGAAAAGGACTCAAGACCTTGCTTTCCGACTGAAGCCTGCGAGAACTCAGTGCCTGAATACCCTCAGGGATGAATTGCCGTGCTCAATAAGTAATGATTTATTGACTGATTGAGAGCACCTTTGACACTCCAAATGACACTGTAAACAGCTGGAAAGGAAATGGAGTAACAGCCACGAAACAACTATCAGCACCACCTACCCGGTGGCACTCAAATGCTACCACAAGCAAATGATAGACACCAAGAGAAGAGAGCTAGCTAAATGCATCAAATGGAGCTTCAAAAGATGCAATGAGATCTTCTTGATCATCAAGGACTTCACCACACCCTCGACCTCCATCAACAACATCACCACTTCCCAAGAACTCTGTGACAACCTGTCAAACTTCTTCCAGAGCAAAATCGCAATCATCTACAGCAACTTCACACACCAACCAGACCCAGCGATCTCATCACAAACCTGCACATCACCAAGCAAGACAGTCACCTGACCGAAAGGAAAACTCTCACGATAGAAGATACTGCAACAATCATGCAGACCATCCACTCAGGAACTTTAAACATACCCATGTACCCATGTCCCCACCACATCTGCAACCTTGGAGCATCACACATCAGCACCACCCTCACCCACATCATCAGCACCTCCATAACATCCGCCAAATTTCCGGAAGACTGAAAGCATGCAGCGGTCAACGCCCTCCTCAAGAATCTGTCATCTGATCCGAGTCAAGTGAGTAACTTCTGTCCTATTTCCCTGCTCCCGTACCCAGCCAAAGTGATAAAGAAAGCCATAATCAAGCAAATCACAACCCACCTTAAACAACACCATCTACTGGACTACATTCGTTCAGGATTCTGAAAAAACGACACAGCGCGGAAACAGCACTCATCGCAGTCACCGAAGACATTCAGACCATTGTGGAACAAGGAGAAACAGCGGACCTGATCCCGCCTACCCTTGGCGGCATTTGACATGGACTACCACAACACACTACCAGAATCTCCAAGCAGCTCCTACACATGAATCAGATAATCCAGAATGCCGCCACAAGACTTATACTCAACCTCCCATGCCGCACCAAGATCTCACCCCACCGCAGAGATCGCTACTGGATTTTCATTCACAAAACTATTCAAGTCAAATTAGTCTTTATTTCGACTTTTAGTCACAAAAGACACACATTTACATATTAAAATTTACATTTCATTACATTGCTATTTACGGGGAAATACATCTTAAGATCTTCAAGTTAAGATTACCACAAACATGGAGTTTCAACACGACCAGTAAAAAAATAAATACTATTTTTAGATAAAAAACATTTAAAATTGATAAAAATAATATTCCACATTTATACCACAGTAAATTTATAGGGGCTGCAATACTTTCAGTTTACCACTTCGGATTGACCACATCCACTTTAAAAATTTGGCGAGCGCAATCACCATAGTATCAGAACAGTCTGTTTGAAGTATCCTCAGTGCTACTGTCCCAGTCTGAATCCCCTTTTGGATACAGATCGACCTAATCCATTTGTGGCGAGGAGCTTTGTACTCTGGGCATTCAAACAGGACATGAGCTATACTTTCCGAGTGTGTTACAAAGAAAGGGCACATGTGGTCATTTTTGCTAGTTGACCATTTGCAAGTAACCGTGTTAAGTGGGAGAGTTCCGACCCTAAACTGATGAAACAGTTTCCTATCAAATGGCGTTGTGATGAGATCCCAATATCTCTCATACGAGGGAGTATGTTTCAGCTCCAGAAAAGCCTTAGTATGCGATGGAGCAGTATGTGACTGAAACACCTCTTGGGATATCAATGCCCAGTAGGCTTCTTTTAACTTAAGTTTTGAGGGGAATATACTCTCCTGGGGATTTTCCCAAAGCTCCCCCATACCTAAGGCCTTAAGTAGGGATTTAACCTTCCTGAACCATAAAAGTTTACCCCCAGAGTCCATATTTCGTGTTTCCAAGAGTGCTGACGCATAATGAGAGAGTTCAGGCGTCACCCACAATCTCCTCCAATATGCAATTGGTCTGAACCTACAAATGTCCTGTATGCTATGACTCCCCAAATCCAAACGTAATGGTACAAGTGGTGTTGAATGTGGGAGCCCTGTTATACAGCGGAGAAATTTGTTGTGTGCTGTTTGCAAGCCCGTTATATCAGAAACCCCCCACAGTTCTGCTCCATACAGCATGGAAGATCTAACTTTAGTGTCGTAAATTTTAAGTACTGGGCCCAGTGGTTTGGTAGCTGAAGACTTAAACTCTCTTAGTAGGACACGCTGTGCATGCTTGGAGGTTAAATATGACATGTGTGGCTTCCACTGAAGCCTGGAACCTAGTGTTATGCCCAGGTAACTGAAGCTGTTCGTCTGTTCTAAGAGTTCCCCGTTCATGAAAACTCTGCCCCTGATGTTCCTATGCTTATGCATAACCATGAATTGTGTCTTTGATACATTAACAGATAACCCATCGACGTTACAGAATTTTTCAAAGCAGCCGATTGCTTTCTGAAGCCCTTCCTGGGTCTTAGATATTAGAAGGGTGTCATCGGCAAACATTAACAGGGGAACCGTGATACCATTCTGTTTTAGTGCATCAGTATAAGAGTCCCTATAGTAATCTGTGACCCGGTTTATGTATAGAGTGACTAATGTGGGTGCCAAGACACATCCTTGTCGGACACCTCTTGCCGTTGGAAATCTATCGGTCACCTGACTCTGGTTACCCCATCTCACCTGTGCGTAGTTATCATCGTGTAATTTGATCAAGACTGCGAGCAGTTCAGGGGCATACCTTGTTCATGGAGCGCTCGCCACAGCCTGTCTCGTGGGACAAGGTCGAATGCAGCCTTCAGGTCGACAAAGGCTGCATAGAGTGTGCCGCCCCCTAGGATCACCCATTTCCAGTATATTGTGGAGAACCTAAAAACTTGATCCACTGTGCTTGTGGAGGGTCGGAAGCCAGCCTGTAATTTAGACATGACCCCCGATTCCTCCATCCAGTTCTGGATCCTAAGAAGTATCATTCTGGCCACAACCTTTTGGATACAAGCTATTAGGCTAATCGGCCTATAATTAGCTGGATCTGCGCGGTCCCCCCTTTTAAAAATAGGTATGATTTCTGCTCCCCGCCATGTGTCTGGCAAGGCAATGCCTCTCGCAATGGCATTTGCCAGCAATTCTATGTACGGGACCCAGACTTCTTTATTATGTAAAAAGAGATCAGCTGGAATTTTGTCTAGGCCCGGGGCTCTGCCTTTAGGTATTAAATTGAGGGCATATTCAACTTCTTTCCTTGTGAACACAAGTAGGCTTTTGGGTAAGGAACAGCTGATAGAGTCCGAAGCAGTTAATGGTGCGCAATTTTCGTTGGCAAACTGGGTCTTGAAATACATTGTCCAGCGTTCTGGAGGGACATGGTTTTCGGGCTGTGGTTTTTGTTTCCCCTTACCCCACCTCACCAGGTGCCAAAAGCCCGTCATATCTCTGGACATGCTTGCTTCGTATAGCTCGTCCCAGTATTTGTTGTCCCATGCTTTTTTTGCTTTATATTGCGTCCATTTGTAGTGTTTCCTAGCGCCCTGTATGGCCTCCCTATCAGTAGATCGCACTGCTAGGGCTAAGGATTTGTATGCTGACCTACAATTTTTATCATACCATGACTCGGGTTTCCGTCTTCCTTTACCAGAATGGTTCTTCTTTTGAATACAAAAAAATTTACCAAGTTTAAGAAAAAGGGTCGTGTGAATCTGAACTACCCTGATGTCGTAATCTTCATAGGATAACTGTCCCTGTATTTCTGCAGTTGCTTCTTTGACCAAGACATCCATTTCATTAATAGAATGGGGATTACCCAGACACTCGGCCCATCTTAACCGCCTTGTGTCATTTGTCATAACAATATCATCTGCTATATCATCTTTCGCTGTTCCTTGTCCCTTAAAGAGCAGTATCCCAAGACTAAGCGGGTTGTGATCGCTCTCAATTCGTTGAATTATAGTCATGTCACAAACAGAGGACCAGAGTTCAAGATTCACTAATATATAGTCTATTCTGCTTGAACTCAAGCCATTATTAAATGTTGGATTACCCTGCTTGTCCCCTCGCGTTCTCCCGTTTACTGCTCTAAGCCCACATTCAAGACTAAAGGACTTAAGTTGAAGGGCTGCTTGGGTCCACCTTTTTATTGGGGGTATATTTAATGGGGGAATTTGCCAGCAGGTGTCTTCAACCTCGGAGAGCTCTAGATCACTGTGATCCAGGGGCTCAAAGGAACAGTTAAAATCTCCACATATGAGTACATTAGCACCTCCCCTCCAGGTTCTGACATAATGTCCCAGTGCCTCAACTACCTCTGACGTTTTCCCCCCTGGTTTCCCCCTAGCATAAACATTAAAAATTATTAATTCTCCAAAAAAGGGGGATTTTAACTTGACCACCAATATGTCCCTAGAATTGGTTTCAAGTTGGGTTGTTGTGTATCTGTCATCCTGCTTGACCCAAGTAGTCAAGCCCCCCACTGGTCTTCCCTTGCTTGAATGGGTTGCCACTATCGCGAAAGGAAGATACCCGGGTCTATATTGTGGTTCAACTGCCCAGGTTTCCTGCATGGTAATTATCATATAGTTATCTATAAAGATAGCCCAGTCCCTGGACGCCATCTTATTCTTAAGGCCTGCCACATTCCAGGATGCCAAGTACTGACCCCCCGTATGTGTCTGTAATAAATTGTGGACCTTATTGTCGCACATACGAGCTTCCCCATGGAGAGCAGTGTACCCCGGCTCGTTCTGGCTACTATCCTGCGATCCCACTATCACTATTTCTCTTTCCTCGATCAAACTACTAATTGGATTAACGTTAGTTGTACAGATGTTGGGTATGGCAATCTGTGTTTCCCTAGTGCTGACAACGTTGTTGATTGAATCATGCATTGTTTTCTCGACTGAGCAACTTAGTTGATGGTCTTTTTCTATATAATAGTTGGGTGTGACATTCACTATCTCTCCCACTCTAATGGGGTCGTTTTTCGAATCAGGGATTCCAGGTTCACACCGGGGATAATGGGCTGGGTTTAACGCTTCCTCTGTTGGACTAGTTGCAGTAATTAGAATATCTACCCTGGGAACTCATTTCCCTTCGTCCACCTCTGGACCATCTGAACTAGGGATAATTGCACCTCCACTCCCCTCCCCTCTATTCTGTAGTCTTCAATCGCATTCTTCCAGTCCACTAAATATGTCATACCTGTTTGATGTCTCCAGTGGTGTGAGTGGCATTAGGTAGTTCATTCTACTATGTACTGTTGGATTAAACCTGGGGGGTATGGTGTCCCACCCTGGTGTGTCAAGAGCTGGTATTGGATAGTACATATAAGCTGGATTCCTGGTGTTCTCCATATTTAAAAAGTGATTGGTGGAGATGGCGTGACTCTGTGATGTTTTTTTGAGTTTAGAAAGCTTTATTGAAGTATATAAGCAATGTAAATACTAATACAGAAAATGTAAAGAAACATAGCAATGGAAATAACATGAAAGCAATAAAATTGACCAATGAAAAAAAGGTCCCAGAAGGGACTAAGGAAAATTACTAAGGAAAAAGCTTTTAAGGATTTTATTTAAGGGGAAGAAAAAGAGACGAAAAGGAGGAAAAAGAGAAAAGGGGAGAAAAGCAAAAAAGAAAGGAGAGAGAGAGAGAAAGAAGAAAAAGAAAGAAGAGGAGAAAAGAGAAAATGGGAACAGCCTAACAAAGGCTCATATAGAAGAATAAAAATACAATATAATAGAAACAAAAATTAAAACAAAATAGAAAAAAAAAAGATATTGGGAAAATAATTTAAAGACTAAAAGGGTGCATCATATGACAAGAAAACTTCAAATAGGAGTAGAAAGATTGTTTGTCTTTTGGTTGTCCTCTTTCACCCCTTATATTTGTCCTTGCTTTAGAACCTTTTTTAGAAACAATTCGTCGTTCCTCTTCCTACACTGGTTTTCTTTATAAGACTATTGAGATCAAATATACAGCTTATGCAGATGATATTCTGTTATATATTTCCAATCCATCCACCTCTTTACCTGCTCTTTTTTCCTTGTTACAAGCCTATTCCTTAGTATCAGGTTATAAATTGAATGTTGATAAATATGAAATCCTACCTCTAAATAAATTCTGCCTTTCTCATCAGTTTCATGGTTCTGGTTTTGAGTGGACTCCTACTCACATCAAATGTCTTGGTATTCTTGATGCTAATACCATTATGGATACTATCAGACTTAATCATAAAGATGTCCTCAATAAACTCACTTCCCTTATTAATGGTTGGTCTCCTCTTTTCTTATCTTGGTGGGGTCGTCTCGCAACAGTTAAAATGATGCTACTTCCTATTGTTAATTTTTTTCTTTCAATGCTCCCTATCTCCCTTCCACTTTATTTCTTTAAGTCTATTAACCGTTTATTCACAAAATTCTTATGGAATAATCGTAAGGCTTGTTTATCTCTTTTTCGCTTACAGCAGCCCAAAAACTTGGGCGGTGTAAACTTCCCCAATATCTCTCGTTTTCATTCTGCTTTCACTCTTAAACAGATTTGGCCTTTTTTGGAAGATTCAGTTACTTCCCCTGTAACTGCTTGGAGTTCTTTGGAACTTGAGCAGATCTCTCCTTTCTCTTTCCTCACTGCTACTCGTCTTTCTCATCCACCGACACGCTTTCTCGCTCCTACTCTTAAACATTCCAAAACACTCTCTTTATCTCTTTTCCGCTCATTTTTATCGCAAGCTGAATTACACTCTCTTACTCCTATTTGGTATAATAAATCCCTCAAACTCAATAATAAAGCGCTATTTTGGAAGGAATGGATCGATAAAGGCATTATCTATTATACTCAACTCTTTGTAGACAATACCCTTCTTACTTTTCCTCAGCTCTGCACTACCTTCCATATTTCCAATGCACATTCCCCCCAATATTCTGCTCTCACACTTCCTCTCACTGATTTCCTTTCTCAGCATTCTTCATTACCTACAACTCCCCCTACTTCTCTCTCTTTACCAAACTTTTCCTCTCCCCTTAAAGCAGCTATAATATACAAGACACTCTCTTGTTCTAACGTTATAAGAACTAAAACTAAATTGGAATTACTCTGGGAACAGGACCTAGCTCAAGAATTTTCATTTCAGACATGGGATGCTCTCTGGTCTAAAATACACATTGTGTCCCGTTCAGCCAGTACTACACAGACATGTTACTTTTTTTTATAATAGGCTCTTTTTTACTCCTCATGATTTGTACAGATTTAAATTACTAGTGACTATGTGATGTTTGAGATGAGAATACTACAGATCTCGGGTAGAAATATGTTAGCGGGCGGGGGGGTGATACTGTTGTTAGCATTGCCCTGTGGCCAGTTTAATATATATCGAACTGCATTCTGGTCCCTAAAGTTCACTACAACCACATCTCCCCCGATATCCTTAGGTCTTCCACCTAGCCACTGAAGGCGGCGAACATGAACTATATCGCTATTGATGTTGCTTGCAATTGGTCTGTAAGAGGTCAGCCAATGCATTACCTTATTCTTCAGTTGAAAAAAACCTTCCCGCTTATTCACAGACAACTCTGGTACCCCAGTGAGAACCACCACAAAAGGTGCAGCTTCCGGCGGAAGTTCTGTTGGTGGTCTCCTGCCTTGTACCCCCCTGGAGTACCTAGAGCTTCCCTCTTCCGTTCTCGATAACCCGATTGGTGGAATACCCAAGTCCCTTGAGGGCTTGTTTGCGTGAATGGCGGGAATGCAGTTGGATTTTATTGTTGGCTTTGTTATAGGTACTTTAGGCTGATTTTTGTTTGATAAATGGGGGTGTTTGGGTACAGGTGTTATACTAGTAGATGGGTGGTTAATGGCAGATGGTACAGCTAGTATCGTGTTGTTAGGTGGGATAGTGATAGAAGATGCTACTTTAGTGACTTCTATTAGAGGATTATGGGCAGATGTAGTGGCTTGAGAAGGGATGGAACAATAGTTGACTCTTTATTTTCTGCTATCCTGATAGGATTTACTTTTCTTCCCAAGTCTGCCTCTATTTTCCCTAATCTATCCTCCATACTTTTTAGCCTTTCTACTATTGCTAGTGTATAGCTTCTCATTATCAGTTCAATACTATCCAATAGGTCGTTGTTATGAGTTTGTTGTGACCCATCGACCGCTCGGGCGTGTTTGATGTTAGCCTCTCTATCTAGATGTAAAGATGGTGGCATTGATGAGGGAGCAGACACTATTTCTGCTTCGTCCATAGCATCAGTGATACCCGTGACGTTGGAACTAGTGGACTTTAACTTCTTCCCAAAATCGGAATGACTCAGCTTCTGTTTGGATAGATCCCCCTTCTTACGTCTCTTTTTAGTTGGCGGTGGACCATAGATTTTATGTTGCATGGTCCTCTTGATCTTGCCTCGCGCTGGCTTGCCAGGCATGGGTGTAGGTGTAATCATCACCTTAGATGCACTGGGTGTACAGATGGAATTATGAGCTGAGATACCAACACTGGTTTCAATGGGACAAATAGAGGGTGCCAAACATTCTCTAAGCAAAAAGGGCACACTGTCCATAGATAACATGTCATTAATAGTATCTGAGCAATGCTCATTATTAGAATTAACGGCATGGGTTAACTCAGTCACAGTCCTATTCTTAATGCTTTCAATCGAACGGCGGCGCTCTGCCCGTCGTTCTGCTAAGAATTGTTCTTTGGAACTATCAGCAGGAGTTTTGATTATATAGTTGTCCAAGGTTCCATTCAATAAACCCCCAGCTCTTTTAGAAAAAACAATATCCGGGCTCAGCACAATGGTAGACATTAATAAATATTTACCACATCAATGCCGAGCAAAAAGATATATGGAGCAACTTACTCCGAGTCAACAGGGGTGAGAGGTCGCTCCACCAGGGGGTCCGGCCCAGTCCAGTCTCCTCAGGCCTCTGAGGGCCTAAGAGGCCCCGCCCTTTGCCCGGGCTTCGCCCGGCGTCCCGCGAGACGGGAGTAGTGTCGCTTTTAAGCGCCTACAGGCGCTGACAGGTGACGCGGCAGGCCGCTATGGGTTCTGGGATTTGTGGTCCGCCTCTCGCTTGTCTCCGCTCGGCGGCCTCGCTCCAGGTGGTCAGAGAGCGTGAGGCGGCGGGAGACAAGCGGGCGGGTCCACGCAGCGTTGGCAAAAGTCTGCAAGCGTTTCCCGTGGCTTTCAAAAGGTAGTGACAGCAGGCGACAGCAAGTGGCAAAGAAAGGTTTCCCCCTACTCAATGGGAGTAGTGTCGCTTTTAAGCGCCTCCAGGCGCTGACGGGTGACGCCGCAGGCCGCTATGGGTTCTGGGATTTGTGGTCCGCCTCTCGCTCCAGGTGGTCAGAGAGCGTGAGGCGGCGGGAGACCAGCGGGCGGGTCCACGCAGAGTTGCCAAAAGTCTGCAAGCGTTTCCCGTGGCTTTCAAAAGGTAGTGACAGCAGGCGACAGCAAGCGGCAAAGAAAGGTTTCCCCCTACTCAATGGGAGTAGTGTAGCTTTTAAGCGCCTCCAGGCGCTGACGGGTGACGCCGCAGGCCGCTATGGGTTCTGGGATTTGTGGTCCGCCTCTCGCTCCAGGTGGTCAGAGAGCGTGAGGCGGCGGGAGACCAGCGGGCGGGTCCACGCAGCGTTGCCAAAAGTCTGCAAGCGTTTCCCGTGGCTTTCAAAAGGTAGTGACAGCAGGCGACAGCAAGCGGCAAAGAAAGGTTTCCCCCTACTCAATGGGAGTAGTGTAGCTTTTAAGCGCCTCCAGGCGCTGACAGGTGACGCGGCAGGCCGCTATGGGTTCTGGGATTTGTGGTCTGCCTCTCGCTCGTCTCCGGTCGGCGGCCTCGCTCCAGGTGGTCAGAGAGCGTGAGGCGGCTAAAGACAAGCGGGCGGGTCCACGCAGCGGTGGCAAAAGTCTGCAAGCGTTTCCCGTGGCTTTCAAAAGGTAGTGGCAGCAGTCCAAACATACAAAGCATTGCGCAATACTGGGTCAGCATACCTGAATAGTTACATACACTTTCACTAGCCTGCCAGACACCTACGCACAGCCTCACTGTCACTCTCACACATTTCCTGCATTCACAATGCAGAGCAGGAGGTAATTTGTTCTCTTCCATCACACCCAGAACATGGAATGCCCTACCATCACATCAGAGCCTCTTCTTCACTTCTGGAGTTTCATATGAAGCTGAAGACCTGGCTCTTCAAATCACTCTACAGGGACAACATACCAGCTCAAGCGCCTTGATATCCTCACGGATGAATAGTACACTGTACAAATCGATATAACATACAAATATTGAAAACGAAAATATTGTCAAATATAAATACCATGGCATTATGTATTGTTTACAAAAATATTGATTCAGTGGATGTTGATTTTCTTTTACTAACTCCAACCGCAGCATAATTTTTTTTAACAATATTTGTGACACTATATGTGTCCTAAGATGCCCAGCCTAAACCACATGGGCACTGACAGCGGTGCAACCACTCCCCTCCGTGATAGTCATCCTCATGGCCCCTCTCCCAAGACTCATCCCTTAAAATAAATGACATAGACCCGTTATATCATTGTTTTATTTTTCAACTTTTGAAGCTGCTGGTGAGGCAGCGATCCTACGCCATAGCAGAGGAGCCGCTGCTGATCCCTAGGTGTATAAGCAGTCAGCCCACCACTGCAGTAAAACTCCATATTAAACTTCTGCCCATATCTGTGAAAGTGAAAATGTCAGACTTGTCCCAGTTAATAGGTCCTAGATTTATCTGTATGTTTTTGCTATACAGCATTATGTCATCAGCATATAGCTAGGTTATAAGTGACTGCCCCCTAACGTATTACACAGTGAAATTAAAATTTACTGAGTGCACAAGCCAGCATCTCCATTACAGCAAGCACAGTGAGCATGACAATGAGCAGCCAGGACTAAAGCTGCAACTTTCATCAACAATCACACAACAATTGTGTAGTCCATTCCCTGCCAGAGAGATTAGAATATGTCAGTCATACTATTTTCAGAAACAATTATCCACGCCCCACTTACATAGTACTTCAAATATAAAGTCCCATTCCAGAGGATCAAACACATTTTTGGCATCAAGAAACAGAGCCACAGCTGAGGGGTAGATCACTATTGAAGTTATGGCTTCAAGAATAATGAGATGATCAGACTTTACACTGTTATTCTTCTTGAAAGTCTTGTAGAATTCAGAGAGCGACAGAGGTTAGGTGTGCCTCAGGCCAAATGAGGATGCAAGTGACGCATCCTTGTCTGAATGACATTCCACCGGTAGCAAACCTTCAATTTGTTCACCTAGCAGTTGGAGTGCCACTATAGATGCTATACATCTTCCCCTCCTTGTGAAACTAAAACAGATGATTCAGCATTACAAACTAACCCCCACACACACAACACAAAGAGAAAAAGACTTACAATACAAATAGGAGAACAAACACTCACACTCAAACAGAAATTAACCTAGACCAACTGATAATACTAAGAAATTACAAAATCTTTCGGTTTTTCGGGAAGCGCACTAATCATGGTGCCTCGATGATCCCCTCTACTCTCCATGGGATCACAGATTTTACTGCAGGCCTGGAGGGAGCTGTATCACCTGTCTAGAGAGCCATTGCATTCTTCATCTCTGTGTTCAACACACCCTCACTTGTACCTGCACTTGTTTCTGCACTGTGATGGTCTTCACTATTTTGAACATCCAGATGGAGAAAGACATTGTCTACATTGTGAACAATAACATCCTATTTAACATACCAGCGCATCCCCAACCTTAATGAATGGGCTCAACTCTAATTCATATCTTCAAGGCCAGTAGAAAACCAAACATGAATGAACTCCGCCACAAAGGATGAAACTTAACATGAATGAACTCTCTCACAAGGGTGCCTCAAGGGGTACCATTCCCTTATTTCTTGCTATGTACAGACCTATTTTTTCATTGGATGATCCAACTCTTTCACTACTCTCCCTGTACATTTGTCCGGTCGTTCAGACAACACTTTCTTCTTTTTCAACCACAATGGCACCAACAATGCCCCTTCTTTACACTCTCTCGAGAGCTGAAATTTTGTACAACATGTTACTTATGGGGCGTGGTCCAAACAGAAAGTGAAGTTCCTTGGAAGGGGTTTTACAAATCAAATCCTCCATTGAGTGCCACCGGAAGACCCTCCATAATGCGATTGTAAGCTTGACACCGCGCCTAACTAGGAAACTTGAGAACTTTGCACTCATGAACTGGGGTTTATTACCGTTCACAGGGATTCTTTTGAGTGCTAGACATCCCTGAATAGTCCTCATGCCTCTTTTTAACAATGTGATTTCTCAGACTCATTGGGGGAACGATCTTGTCTCTCCTCACACACGCAAGTTCTTCCTGGAACTTCAGAAAGGAACGCAACTCCCCTTGCACTTTTTTGGCTTCCAGCCAACCCACAATCGATAATTATTTTATCTTATTAAGAACAGGGTCCTCCTCCAAGGTTAGACTCTGATTTCACTCAATGGCCTCTACACCAAAATAGCCTTAATCTGGTGACCCTACACCACAAATGGTAATATGGTGATGTAAAAGCTACCTCGCTCTTATGCATGTCACCTACAGTTAAAAGTAAGCATAACAATACAATCAGCTTGTTGGTAACTGTTTACATATCAATCGCAAATTGGAAAGCTTGTGATTTTAAAGAGAATCTGGCCAGCCTACCGGTGAAGACTCTTCCTCGCCCACAAGACAGTACTTTCAGTAAAGGTTTAAGGTCTGTGCTAAATATAAACTGTGTCTCCCACAAAAACATCCACTATTGCTCTGTGGCCCAAGCACCTACAAGAAGTTCCCTCTCAGTGGCAGAATAATGTCCCTCTGTTTCTCGCACAGCCCTAGAACAAAAGGCTACAATCACCTCCTGACCATCAAGTAGTTGCAACACACAACCCAATCGCACAGCAAGCATCAACAGCTATGATGCATTGTCTTATCCATCATAAAAATATTTCAGACAAAGCGTACACACAACATGTCCCTTGGGTGATTTGAATGCCACATTCTGCTAATATTGTTCATTAGTAAGATCTCAAAGGATCCACTTTGTTAGAACCTCCCTCAGCAAACTTAGAGTAGCTCTCTGTGAGTACTAGGGAAGAAACAAATTGTTCCCTGAAGGCTGGTTCAGGTGCTTCTGTTATCATTTTCACGTGGAACAATCTTAGGTTGTATATCTTATTCTAAGATTTTATTCCCTAGATATTCCTCACAACAATAAAATTTGCATTTTTATAACTTCACCATTAATCCCTTTTTAGGGGAAACAACCTTTACAACGCAACTTTTACAATGCACTACCATTACAATGAAACATTTACAACGCAACATCCATTACAACGCATGCAATTACAACGCAACCATTACAATGCGTGACACTACAACGCACACCACTACAACGCATGTCATTACAACTCAGTCATTACAACGCATACCATTACAACGCATAACATTACCATCCAACACTTACCCTACTGTTGCACCCCCTGGAGTTAGAATAGTAATTTTACCCCTACACAATCCAACACTTACCCTACTGTTGCACCCCCTGGAGTTAGAGTAGTAATTTTTACCCCTACACTATCCAACACTTACCCTACTGTTGCACCCCCTGGAGTTAGAATAGTAATTTTTACCCCTACACTATCCAATACTTACCAAACATGCAATGTAATGTAATGCGTTGTAATGGTATGTATTGTAAACGTGTTATGCATTGTAATGGAATGTCTTGTAAATGTAGTATTTAAAATTTCGTTGTAATGGCATGTGTTGTAATGGAATGCTTTGTAATGGATGTTGCATTGTAAAAAATGCTTTGTAAAGGTATGCGTTGTAAAAGTGTGCGTTGTAACGTCATACATCCCTTTTTAGAGAGAACTCGGAGAACCTACTCTAGATTATCCTCTTGTTGTTTTTGGCACCTGCCAAAGACCATGATGTTCAGAAAAGTGACATCCACTCCTTTCAGTGCCTCCTTTATTATGTATTGAAACACTGATGCTGCAGTGGCATGGCGAAAGACACGCACTTGTACTGATACATTCCTTCTTGTGTTACACAGACAGTCATGGTTTTTTGAATAGGAGGGGTTAAGAACTCGATCATCCGTGTTAGTGGTGTAGTACTTCAGAGGGTACACAGTTACTATTATCTAGGGGTAAGGTAATGGAACTGGGCTGCGCAACTTACTAAGAGCACGTTGCTAATTGAGCATAGAGCTAGTGTTATTATAAGACTGTATAAAAGAACGTGCTCAAGCTCCATATCACAAGCCCTAGAGGTTTATCGGGTAAAGGCACAAAGTGCCGAGGTCTGGGGTTGCACTGACTCGCATCAATTGGCTACTGCTAAGAATTATTTTGTGCAGAAGCTCTTCTTTGTACCGACTATCACCCCTGTTATTCCCCTCTTTTTTGAGTTAGGACTCAAGAGAATAACTGACCTGGCTGCACTTAAAGCTCTTTTGTATTGCGTCCGACTTTGGTCCATACCCGAACTTAGCGACTATAGAGATTTCCTTAGGGACCTAGTTAACATCACTAATGCCAAGAGAGCACAATGGATCAAATTGGTCTCTGACTGGTTGCATAGGTGGGGTTGACAGAGATTGTTACCCCAATTGTAAATATGGGAACTGGTGCTACGCCACCGGAGCATCAAAAAAAGTGATGCTCTGGTGGTGATAGCAGCTTGCACATATGCCCCAGATTTTCATAGAGCTCCTGAGGGACATTTCTATTGAGCCAGCCATGGAGAAGATTTCACTGGTAAATTCTTTGCACACAAAATGTAAAACTCCTCTAGGTTTCCCTCTGTATGATAAAGGGAAATTCTGGATAAAGTGTCTAATGGAATGGTCTCTTCCATCAGTATATTGTGATGCTTGAAAATGGTATATATCTCTAGGTTGGTACTAAACATATAATTGAATCCCTCCCTATGTCTCTCCACTTACTCATTCCTTTTGGTATTCTAATTGAGTTTGCCTGAACCAATTAAGTATTCTGGAAGATTTGCTCAAGGTATTCAATAAAATCCCCATCTTCTACTGATGTGGCAAATCTAAGATGACATCCTCCATGACTGCTACTTATATTTTCCCAGTTGTACCTCACCCCTTAAAATTCCTTTCACACCAGAAGTATCCCAGAACATTATTTCTTTGACTGGTAATCCCCACCTCACCTATCCCCGGACAAATGTTGGTAGGTAATAACTTACTTGGCTTCCACAAACTTTGCTACTAGTTTATCCATTAGAATGTTGTACCATGCACAGAAAACCACCATGATTTGAACTTCTTTACTAGCAATCAGACTCTTGTATGTAGGTAATCCTTACATTTTGTTTGCCCTCCTACACCTAACAATACATTGGGATCAACAGGGTTCATTGTTCTTACTCCCTGGACAACAATGCTGAAATACCATTTCTTTTTACAATTTTTGCATTACTTGTCTTCAGCTGGACAATTTGTTGAATGACCATGTGATCATTTGGCCTTACAGAAAACAACCCTCCAGCAGTTCTGAGCTAATTGCCAACATTAGGGGGCATATTCACACGGACTTACCTCTGATTTATCACCACCTTAAGGCATCAAAAGTGGAGATAGAACTAACACCCCATTCACAAGCTGGTGCAAACAGCAGACATCATCAGAATTCCCGCAATAAAAGCCCCAAAACCTCACACCACGGCGGACACCACCAACTAACGCTAATGAGATGCGTTCCCGTGCAGAAACACACGAAAAAACAACAACATCACTTTCACAACGAACTGACAGATCCGTGAAGCGAAACGAAAACAGGCGATAAGGTATTTAAAACCTGCCTCAAGCAGGTGTAAAGACGCACAACTACCTGCAGTAGTGTAGCCCTGCAGTAGTGTAGCCCCGCACACAGCCACACCCGAAGAACTAACGACACCATGGAGCTACTCATCATGCAGCTGAGAGCCCCAACAGGGCCACAACACCCACCGCCACCACCCCCAGGACTCGGTGCTGCCCCCCCCTCCCGGACCACCACAGAGGCAGAGCAGGGTAAGACAGCAGACCTACCGTAAATGCACCACACTCACAAACCTTAAGCCCGAGGAAGTCATTGCCCACTACAGGATCAAGAGGACAACCATTCTCCTAATCATGACCCACATCACCGGCAGGCTGACGGACCCAACACAGCAGAGAACCAGCATCCCTCCGCAGACAAAGCTGCTGGCTGTGCTGCACCTGTTGGCCTCTGGTACCTTCCAACCAACAACTGCCAGAGTCGGAGGGGTCTCACAGCCAGCCCTATCAAAGTTCATCACACCTGTATTGGATGCCTTCCTCAGCTTCATACCCCAGTACCTTCACTTCCCCAACACTGCGCAGGAATAGTTGGAGACAAAGCAAGGCTTCTACGCCATAGCCAGATTCCCGGCCATGTTGGGGGCAATCGACTGCACACATGTCCTACTTGTGCCCCCTGCAGATACTGCACACCACTACCGCAACAGAAAGCACACGCATTCCATCAATGTGCAGGCAATTGTGGACCACCAGGGACTAATCACCAATGTCATCGCCAACTACCTAGGCAGTGTGCATGATTCCTTCATCTTCTGACAGTCCATCATCAACCAGCGCTTCCAGGATGGCACATATGGAACGGGACTGCCCGTTGGTAAGTACCAAATGAACACACCACACATCCCAAAGCCTCCAAAGCACAATGCAGAACTGTGGGGATGCACACATGACCAAGCCACAATGAACATATCAAACTACAAGACCATCTACCAGACATGACCACACCACTCCATGGTCATCCTGCTCACCACTGCACCCAATACAGACATTCCATGGCACCACAGCCACACACCAGCTGAACATGTAGCATTGCGGAATGCAGCCATGACACATTTGGGGTACTGCTCTGCCCACATGACCCTACCCCAGTCTCCCGCAGGTCAGCGTCCCGTGACGGTGGGCCTGTGTCGCCCGCTGTGCATCCGGGGACATTAGCTCTGTGCGACTCGTGTCATCTCCCCTTGTAGTTCAGACATTTCATTTCTGAGTGCCTGATGACTGTTGGTGTAGTTGCCAGCATCAGCTACTCCATGTGGGCTGGCTTACACTCACCCCATTTGTAACAAGGAGAGAGGGGCCCTCTAGATCCAAAGGGATAGGGCACTGTAAAGTAGATAAAAACTGAGCTCCCTTTAGATAGAAAACTTTTTCATAAGTCAACAGTTAAACTTTCTGCCAAGCACACAGCCCAATGCTTAGCCACTCTCACTAAACCACCTTGGACACGATTGGACCATATAAACCAAGGAATAGCACAAATCCAAATAAAAATCAATACATTCATTTATTTATCATTAAAAAATACATATAATTTTGTGACATGAATTTCTGTATAAAGCACCTACCAAATACAGTATACCTAGTTGATATTGAAAAAGAAAACAGATTAAAAAAAATGCAATCAATAACACATCATAAAACCCGGGGTAGACGAGAGTAAAAACAGAAAAGACAAGTACACTATGTCTTCATACACATCCGTCAAGTGGCAATATTTGTAGCATGGACTCAGTAGTTCAATGATGGGTACTCTTGACCATGCTTTATTGCTGGCAGATTGCGTATATATGTTGAGGCGTCGACGCGTTCCGATGGTCAAACTAATGTGTCCATCTTTATCAAGACAATCTTGTATACTCACTACCATACATTAAAATGATTTGTGGTGTCACCTTCTATCAGAGTGGAGACACCTTCCGATTTATGATTTTTATATGGTGCCTATAGTCTGATTAAAGATTTTTTAACCCAGATCATTCACAATGGAATAAGTTAGTATAGCCCTTCCATCTCTGATATATGTTTCATCAAAAAGCACCTTAAAAAAGGAGCACCAGTGATTAAGTGTTGTTAGGTACGCTATATTCCTGGCCGTTTTACACGTCCTTTATGTCAACTTGTTGATCGTGTATTTTTGACCTCTCATGTATTGTTAAGGGTATAACTCTTTTAGAATATTATCAGGGTCCGCGTGCGTCTGTCCTTATCGTAATCAGCGTCTTTTATTTGGATTTGTGCTATTCCTTGGTTTATATGGTCCAATCTTGTCCAAGGGGGTTTAGTGAGAGTGGCTAAGCAATGGGCTGTGTGCTTGGTAGAAAGTTTGACTGTTGACTTATGAAAAAGTTTTCTATCTAAAGGGAGCTCAGTTTTTAACTACTTTACACTCACCCCACACACAGCCATCACAGGCGTCACTGGATTGGTGGACCTGCCATCACATTCTGCCGAACCAAGTATTGACTCTTTTCTCCCTGCACTGTCGCACGTGATCAAGTATATGCACTTTGCCCTTGAATGATGACACCCCTCCAAGATCCAAACACACCCGCCCAGAGGCAGTACAATGTGGCCCACATACGCACCAGGGGCATCGTTGAACACACATTTAGTGTGTTGAAGTCACGTTTCAGGTGCCTGGACGGCACAGGTGGGAAGCTCCTGTACAGCCCGGACATCGTGTGCAAGATGATTGTTGCATGTTGTGTGTTGCACAACATCTGTGTTCGCAGCAGGGCCCATGGATCCCAGTTTCAGAGGTACCGGCCGATGATCGTGGTGATGGGGCAGGTGGCCCACATCCCACTGCAGCAGCGGCAGGAATGGCCCGTAGGAGTACCATCATTTACACTTACTTCTCATGAGCACGTTATATTGTGACCACCATGGCAATCATGCGACAGTAGAAATTGCCCAAATGCACTGCATGTGTGAATTAAACATATTTGCAGTTTTCAAGTTGTACTTGTAAAATGTCATGTTACATTTCCCTGTGATTTCAGATGTGATTTGCCAGGTTGTACACTTTTGCTGAACCATTTGTGTCCTGTGTTCAAATGTGGTTGGGGTGATGTTTGTACCGGGATGTTGTCAATGTCAAGGTGCACTCCTGCCTATGTGCCTATGCTGCACGGTGGGTGTGTCGCTCCTGCGTCTCTGATTTGTCTGCCACTGGTCTCTTTCATGCCTGTCTGTTCTGTTCTTCCACAGTGCTAGGAACTTGTGGTGTACATGTTTGATGGGACACTCCTCGGAGTAGCCGTGCGCTTGTATAAATACCCTATAACATTAACATTAAGATTAACATGTTGTCCTCTGCAGTCGGCCAGGGTGCATTCATGGTACTCCGCTGTTGATAAATTCAGTTCTGTGGCATTTACCATATGCTATTCTTGTGCATTTTCCCGTATTGCGCGTGAGTATTGCTGCCCTCGCACTGGTTGTCACTGTTTTCTTATCGTGCTTTTGCCCATCGCAGGTTTTTTCACATTGGGGTTTGTCTTTTTATCACCGTCGAGGTGGTTGTGTCACGGTTATTGGCTGCAGTGTCGCAAACTATCGCATGCTACAGCCATGTTGTGAATTCCACGTTGTCACAGAGTTGTTTTTCCACAATAGGCTGCGATGTTGAAAGTTGCGTTACGCTACTCTTGTGGTAGTTATCACACGTTCTTGTGAATATACCCCTCGATTGTTTCAGTCACTAGGTTTCACAAATATTTGCACACCATTGTTTTTGCTGTTTTATTATGATTACATCAAAGATAGTTCTTTCTTTGCATTCTATGCTTTTCGGACATCAAACCCTTTATTGCTTTTCATTCAATATGGTGATGTGCATCAGTTTTTTATTTAGCCCTGAAGAAGTCAGAAATATATTGTCAATACCACGTTCGCATATCCAGCTTTTGATTCCACTCCTGGTTGTTATACTGATTTGTCTCTTCATAACCTCTCATAAACAGATGCAGAACCGAAAGAGCTACAGTACAGCCTACCAATGGAGCTACAGTAGACCTGATGACTATTGGCTGATTGATCTTTGCACATAAACTACTTATACATAAAGACAATTTCTAAAAGTCACATAAGAAGTGATGTGTTCCTTTCATCAATATCATGATCTTTAAGGCTCTAAATACACTTCCCTTTGCATCATTAACCTGGGGTTCTGAAGTAGCAGGCTCCCTGCTTTAAAGCATTTCGACAACTGATCAGGGTAATGAGTACAATGGGAATGCAATAATACAATACAATCACTATTATTATTTATATAAAGATTGTTTCAATCTAAACTGCATACTATCGCAGTGAGTTTTCTCTCCTTGTAGAATCATATTGAGAAAATCTCAAATTTCTTCTATAAAAGTCTAAAAGATCTCATTCCGTTCTCTTATGATTGTTGGAAGTGATTATGTAGTCCACCAACAGCTGAAACGCAGCATTTCGGTAGGATTCGTATGCACTCTGGGGATCATATATAGAATTGATTGTCTTTGGGAGCATTTTAATTTCTTACTAATCTACCATTCCTCTGTGGCTCTCAGAATAGTATGTGCATGATTTGGATACACTGTTGAGTTGCGTTCCATTAAAATTCCATGTATGCAGTTGAATCCTGCAAATATTCTCTTGGTTTTTAGGTCTGGCCTTCGAGGCAGACTATTGTTTTTAAAAAACAAAATCATATATAGTACACATTCATAAAGGGGCTTTTTGTCAACAAACTTCATCCTTTTGTCTGTTGAAGTGTCAGTGGCATGTTGCTTCAGCCAACTGTGGCATAAAGCATGGGGGCTGAGTCAGCTCACTTCATTGGCTCCCTTCACTTTGAGTGATTGCACAAACTTGTGCACATTGTTCACATCCCCTTGAAAATAGTTCCTTCCTTTTAAATAACAAAGCTCTTATAAAGTGTGTTGTTTAATTTTATTTTTGTATATAACCTTTGAAAACCCGCTTTTGCACTACAGATGCCCAGTTACGTGGTAATGAATTTCTGGTCTCCTTTTCAAAGTTTCTGTTAAATATACTTAAGTGACATTATAACTCCCTGAAATTTAAGTGTGTAGTTGGGTTTTGCCTTTTTCCTTGTCGACTTCACAAAAAAATAATGGTTGAATGCATGGCAGAACTGGAGAAAAAAAGATATGTTAAATAAAAGATCCTTATTAAAGCAGAATGTGTTTTAAACGTATCTTTTATATCGCAAGCACATGTTGGCCACAAGTAGGTGGTGGTCTGTTCTCATTTCTTTTTACCATTACAACCGCATTCTAAGGCTAGAGCTATTGGATTTGCTAGTGCTTGTTTTTCATAGAATTGTAAATTATTGATCCTGAAACCTACACCAGGGCTATGCAAGCATTTATTCTTAGATATGTTCATAACGCTTTGTGATGCTATCCTCTAGTGGTAGTTTAGGTGCATTGCAGATTAATATGAAGAATATTCCCAAAGTATCCGCGCACAGATGCCAAGATCAACTTGACGACCTGCGGCGAACTCAGCCAAGTGATGACAGGCGATGGAACAATAAATACAAACTTCAAAGGGTGAAAAAAAGCTTTAAAGAAAATGACTGATATCCCTACAGGTCAATGGGATCTGAGCTAACAACATTCGGCAAGAATAGACAAAATAAATCTATGACTCGTTTCAATGCAATTACTTTTGAATTTTTAATTCGTTTTGTTTATTTTAATTGAAATAACTTGTCATCTTCGCAGGCGTACAACTTGATAGCAAAAAGTACAGTGATTTCAGAACACCCATCAAATAAACCCTTCGAAGGAAGAGAATATGTTTTCTTTAAACGCATTAACTCGGCAGCTGTGCATAAAATTACCTTGTGGAATACTTTCGAGAACCTAGAATATGCATTCCTACTTTTTTGGGAGTATTTTTTATTATATTTTTAATTAAAATTGTTAAATAACTATGCACAGACAGAAGATGAGTACTTCAAGAGGAGAACCAAAGGCAAAAATAAAGCGTGTGAGATCAAAAATGGGAATTTCTTTCAAATGGGAATTTCTTTCACAGATTTGGCTTAAATGTGGCAGAAGTTAATGTAGCATTATTACGTTTGTAGGAGGGCAATAATGCACATTGTATGTCCAGAGAGCTAGCAACTGTTATTGCCCAGCTACACGGTCAGATAGACCCTGTATGTAGCCTTTATATTTCCTGTAGCACCTTTCTACAACCCGCCTTCCCTGGATCCCCTCAATGTGCCCTGCCACTCTACAGCTCCTCTCTATGCCCTCAGACACTCTTACTTTACTGTACTTGGAGATTTTAATCTTCATGCTGACAATCCCTCCTGTTCACAAGCGTCTCATTTAATTGAGACCCTGCAAGGACTAACTTTGTCCTAATTAGTTCAGGGCCCGACCCATACAGCAGGTCATACGCTCGATTTGATATTTACTAATCATCCTGGTATCACCATTCTTCCCTCACTTCCCCTTACCTGGTCGGACCATTTCCGTCTTCCTTTTGATCTTACTATCCCTTCACTACCCTTACCCTCTACCCTGAATGGGGAAAAAGGGAGAAAATGGCATAAAGTCACATGTGATGCTGTTAATCCTCGCTTCTCTTACCAGTTTGATCCTCTGTTCAAGGACCTCAACGAAGAAGTGGCGAATTACAACTCCGCTCTCTTAGCTGCTATTGATGATATTTCCCCATTAAACCCTACCACCTCCACTAGATCTAGGCCCTCTACCCCCTGGTTCTCCCCCGCCTTGCGAGAGGAAAAGAGCCGCTGTAAACAGTTGGAACGCAAATGGCGGCAGACATATGATCCTGAGTCTAAAGTAATTTACAAGACTGCCCTGAACAAATTTCAAAAATTAAAACGGTCCACTATGAGATGCGGATCCCTTACAGTTCTGCAACTACCGCCCGATTTCTCTCCTCCCAAAGCCAGCAAAAATCCTGGAAAAGGCTGCCCAGAAACAATTGGCAGATTATTTAGAATCCAACCAATTGTTACATGACTCGCAGTCTGGATTTAGAACCGGTTATAGTACCGAAACCGCTCTCTTAGAGGTATCGGAGACTATTCGTGAGTGTGTGGATAGGGGCGAGGAGGCCATGTTGGTCCTCCTCGACTTATCCGCCGCCTTTGATACCGTATCTCACGAAATACTACTCGACCGTCTAGGACAGTCGGGAATCGGCGGTACTGTGCTGACTTGGATTAGATCTTTCCTCACAGGTCGGACTCAGAAGGTCTTTCTCCGACCATTTGAATCAGAGGGTAAACCTCTTTTTTGCGGAGTGCCTCAGTGCTCTGCCCTCAGCCCTCTATTTTTTAATGTCTATCTGGGCCCGTTGGCTAAGTTGGTGGAATCTTGGGGGGTCAGAGTGATCTCCTACACTGATGATACTCAGCTTGTGTTCTCATTTAGAGATCACTCTGACACCAATTTCACCAATTTTCGCCACTGCCTCAGTAATATTTGCTCCTGGATGGCCTCTAACCACCTGGTACTGAATACCGACAAAACGGAGGTTTTATTTTTTAATCAAAAAACCGCGCTACCCGCTATTCAGTGGTGGCCAACTGTTCTGATTCCCCCTCCGGTCCCAGTCCAGACAGCTCGAAACTTGGGCTTTCAATTTGATAATGCTCTGTCCTGCAAATCTCAAATTAATAAGGTCACATCAGCTTGCTTTGGCAAACTACGCATGATCAGGAAGATCTTCCCTTACCTCCCTTTGGATTCCCGCAAGACCATTGTTCATGCCCTGATAACTTCGCATTTAGATTATGCCAACAGTCTCTATGCGGGCGCTCCCCTTTACCAAATTTAACGTTTACAAATAGTACAAAATGCCGCCGCGAGACTGATTGGTAATATCCCCTTCCGCCACTCGGTTGCTCTATACCGGAAAAAACTGCACTGGCTTCCCATTGCCCGCCGCATCCAGTTCAAAGCTTTGATTCTGGCCTTCCGTGCCCTCAACGGGTTAGGCCCTGGATACTTGAGAAAGAGATTCAAACTGTCCCAATCTGTCAGATCTCTGATATCGAACAGCCTACGCCTCCTGGTGGTACCCAGATTTCGCCGTGCCAGGAGTGGGGGCAGAGCGTTCGGCGTAGTTACAGCTAAACTTTGGAACAGCCTTCCACTGGACCTTAGGTTCATTGATTCGGAGCCTCTGTTCCGAAGCAAACTGAAAACTTGGCTGTTCACCATCTCATAAGTAGCTCATTTCCTTCTAGCTTGCAATCTGTAGCGCCGGGACACCCCCGAACGGGGGTAGCTGTGCGCTTTATAAGCTTCCTAAATAAATAAATAATAAATAAATATGCCCTTCCCCGCTGTTGCTTGCTCCTGTACCCCCGTTTCACCCCTAGTGCCTCTTGTGGAGCGTCTGTGCAACCTCTCTGACCAACCCTCCCCCACACCCCCAATGGACACCGTGCCGCACGCCTAGCCTCCATGTGTGTCCTCGGTTTCCCCCACAGTCCCTCTCTGACACCAGGCCCTGCAGGCCCTCCTTGTTTCCACGCCTGAATGTAAACCTCGCTGTACTGCACAGGCCTGCTCCTTGTGCACCTCCATGTGCTTCCCAGAGCCCTGAACCCTCTCAGCCACGTCCAAGCTGCAGCTCCTGTGTACCACCCTTACCCCTGCTTACCCTTCTAAGTGCCTTGCCGCCGGTAGCCTCTTGTGTACCCCCTCTTGCCCTCTATATGGTCTCTGCCCCATGCAGCCAATCTGTATGCCCCTTCCCCTTTGTAGCCCCTGTATGCCCTCTGTGCTGCCCCTAATGCCCATCTGTGTTGCTCTCTGCCACTCTTCAGAGCCTGTGTCCTCTGCCCTCTCTTTGAGTGGTAACAAGACAAAATATCGAATTCAAAATATAGAATTACCAAAATATCGAAGTCAAAATATAGAATGGACAAAATATCGAATGGACAGAATATAGTGGTGAAAAATATCAAATTGAAGGTAAATAATTTAATATCGAATAGTAATTTTTACCCCTATGCTATCCAACGCTTTCCCTACTGTTGCACTCTCTGGAGTGGGAATAGTAATTTTTACCCCTACGCTATTCAACGCTTTCCCTACTGTTGCACTCTCTGGAGTGGGAATAGTAATTTTTACCCCTACGCTATCCACTGCTTTCCCTACTGTTCAACTCACTGGAGTGGTAATAGTAAATGTTATATTTATTATTTCTTTATTTTAAATTACTTTTAGGACATTTTAAAAAATTTGATATTTTGACTAACTATATTTTTTAAAACTATATTTTTGATTCGATATTTCTGTACTTACCTGTTTGTAGATAGGAATTCAATATTTTTGCATTCTATATTTTTCTTTGATATTTTGGTAATTTTATATTTGTGTATTCGATATGATGTCCGTGATCCTCATGTGCCCTACTCCACTGCAGCCACTATGTGTGCTCTCATCCTCCTTAATGCCCATACATGCTTCACTGCTTCATCCCTTCTTGCCCAAAGTGGGCTTCCTAATCTCCCTAGTGCCCTCAGTGTTCCGGGTGCGTCGCCTCTATATGTCCTCGGCCTCATGGAGCCCTTTTGTGTGTCCCAGTCCCTTCTGTACTCCTGTATGTCCCCCTGCCCTGGACTTGCTGGCCCTTTGTGGGTCTATCTGCCTCCATGTAGCCCCTCTGTGTCCTTCGCCCTCTCCGTGTCTTCCTCCCTCTCTGTGCTCCTATCCCACTGCAGCCCCTACACGCAATCCCACATCAAATGTTGCCAATTTTGCTACTCCCCCACCTCCCGGCCCCTTGCACCTTCTCAGTCTGCTCCTGCCCTGCAACAGGCCCTGGGTGCTGCTGTCCCAGCCCCCGTGTGTCCTTTGTCTCCTCTCAGTGTTGCTGTATATTTCTGCCTCCCCTGCATGTGCTCTTTGAAATCCTGCATCCCATGGCTAGGGACTCTCCTTGCCATGCAACCCCTCTGGGTGTCCATCTGCCAACTTGCACTCCCTCTGTGCAATCCTCAAGCTTCTGCAGCTCCTTTGTGCTCCCCAGTCTGTAACCATATCAAAGCCATTAGGTTGGTTGTGCAATTTAAAGGGCAAGACAGGCCTACTGATATTCCAAAACCTTTTTTTAATCTCTCCCAAAATTCATAGGACTCATGAGAGATTTTTAAATATAAATAGACACTGGATAATGGTAGGGTTTTCTGTTACACCTCAAAATTCCTAGACAATTAATTTTTTTTAATGTCCCAAAAACTTAAAGAGGTTTGGAAGCCAATCAAAAACATGGTGCTGATGGACTGGGATTTTCTTTACCCACATCGCTGCAGCGGCTATTCTGCCGCAGCGCTAAGGGGGCGGGGGGCCGCGCGGCGGGCCCATGCTGGTGATGGAACCGCTCCGTCACCAGCCGCGGTTGAGCTGTGCTCATGACAGAGCGGTTCCGTCATGGCCCCGCCCGCTAAATAGAACGCGACGCGCAGACGCGAAATCAGCGCCGCGCAGGTGCGTCGGGCGGGCCATGACGGAACCGCTCCGTCATCAGCACAGCGCCACCGCGGCTGATGACGGAGCGGTTCCGTCATCAGCACGGAACCGGTTAAGCTCCCCTATGGACGGAGGATGAAGACATTAAAAGTCTATGTTCCCCACCTTGTTCCATCCCACCCTCATACACACCATTCAGTCTGAAACGGGATTCACTAGCAGTGTCCTTCACTGGTTCTCACCTCCAGCTCACAAAGATCCCTATTGTGTGGTGTCCCCCAGGGTTCCATACTGTGTCCTGTCATCTTCAACCTTCACAGGGACCCTCTTGGTGCTCTACTCAAAGATAACAGCATCAATATTCACCAACATGCAAGTGATACATAACTCTGCTTGAAAGTTTCCTCTCCTTCAGACAAGCAAAGCCTCAAATAGTACTTGCACTTGATCCAAGCCTTGATGTCCAATGCCTATCTGAAGCTCATCAAGACAAGATTACTGTTAAATGTGCCACGAACAACAAATAAGATACAGTACAAACATGGCTCAATGAAATAAACCATGATGAATTTGAACCCCAGCTCTTACAGAATGCCAAGCCACTTTTATTCACCCTGGCCACCAGACTCACCCACAAGGAACACATTGCCAAAAAATAGGAAACCTGAAGTTTTGAATATTTCTCATATAATATAAATATGTATAATTGAGTAACAAAAAATGTAAGTGTAAAGTTGTTACATGGTAGAAATGTTCAGTATCCCGTCTAGTATCCGCCATCCATTATCATCCACATCATATCCCAGTATTGATTAAGCAGTCTCAACCAGACACCACAAACCATTCTAATTTATGTACATAACATCTAATGTTGAAAATAGTCATTCTGTAATACCAATGCTGTTTCTAAAGCTTGCTGCTGGTCCACCCTAAGT
This sequence comes from Lissotriton helveticus, assembly GCF_964261635.1. Lineage (NCBI taxonomy): Eukaryota > Metazoa > Chordata > Amphibia > Caudata > Salamandridae > Lissotriton > Lissotriton helveticus. The sequence goes on from NC_136065.1 coordinate 1,917,341,253, forward strand.
CTAACATCTAAAATTAATAGATTAAAGAAGAACCACATCTAACTAAACTTAGATTAATGGTTCAATCTCCATAATGTAGGCTTTATGGTAGAGAGCCTTGTCACCCTGAGAAGAGATTATTTTGTTTTTCAGCATATTTAATGACCTGAGAAGAACAGCTGGGATTCGAACCTGTGATCATGAAGTCAAATACGTTTCTGTACATCAGATGCATTAGTTCACAAGTTCGACGTGCACTACAAAACACCACTGCCCTTCCTCTGTGATATATATTTTACCAAGACAGTCGTTTATGTGTTACCTTTCAATAGAACTGGCTAGTCTATGGGGGAAACAACCATTACATCGCAACTTTTACAACGCACTACCATTACAACGAAACTTTTACAACGCAAAAACCATTACAACGCAGGTATTTACAACGAAGGTATTTACAACGCAGGTGCTATTACAACGCATACCATTACAACGTAAGTACTGGTAAGTATATAATTATATTTAAAATGTTATATGTTTGTTTTTTAAATGGGGTATTTTTTGGGTTAAGGGTCAGTTTTGGGTTTTAGGGTAAAGGGGCATTTTTAGGGTTCAGGGTGAGATTTGGGTTTTTGGGCAAAGGGGTATTTTTAGGGTTCAGGGTCTGTTTTTAGTTATTGGGTAAAGAGGTATTTTTAGGGTTCAGGGTCAGTTTTCAGTTTTTGGGTAAAGGGGTATTTTTAGGGTTCAGGGTCAGTTTTCAGTTTTTGGGTAAAGGGGTATTTTTCGGGTTCAGGGTCAGTTTTCAGTCTTTGGGTAAAGGGGTATTTTTAGGGTTCAGGGTCAGTTTTCAGTTTTTGGGTAAAGGGGTATTTTTAGGGTTCAGGGTCAGTTTTCAGTTTTTGGGTAAAGGGGTATTTTTAGGGTTCAGGGTCAGTTTTCAGTTTTTGGGTAAAGGGGTATTTTTAGGGTTCAGGGTCAGTTTTCAGTTTTTGGGTAAAGGGGTATTTTTAGGGTTCAGGGTCAGTTTTCAGTTTTTGGGTAAAGGGGCATTTTTAGGGTTCAGGGTCAGTTTTCAGTTTTTGGGTAAAGGGGCATTTTTAGGGTTCAGGGTCAGTTTTGAGTTTTTGGGTAAAGGGGTATTTTTAGGGTTCAGGGTCAGTTTTCAGTTTTTGGGTAAAGGGGCATTTTTAGGGTTCAGGGTCAGTTTTGGGTTTTTGGGTAAAGGGGCATTTTTAGGGTTCAGGGTCAGTTTTGGGTTTTTGGGTAAAGGGGTATTTTTAGGGTTCAGGGTCAGTTTTGGGTTTTTGGGTAAAGGGGTATTTTAAGGGTTTAGGGTCAGTTATGGGTTTTTGGGTAAAGGGGTATTTTTAGGGTTCAGGGTCAGTTTTGGGTTTTTGGGTAAAGGGGTATTTTTAGGTTTCAGAGTCAGTTTTGGGTTTTTGGGTAAAAGGGTACAAGGTAAAAATAAAGTAAAATTAAATTTAAATTAAATTAATAAAATTAAATTAAATTAAATTAAATTAAATTAAATTAAATTAATTAAATTAGAATTATTTACATTTGTAATTTAAATTATATACTTACCTATACTTACGTTGTAATGGCATGCGTTGTAATAGCCCCTGCATTGTAAATACCTGCGTTGTAATGCCATGCGTTGTAATGACACCTGCGATGTAAAAGTTGCGTTGTGATGGCATGCGTTGTAAATGCATGCGTTATAACGTCATACATCCGTCTATGGTGTCAAAGTCCACAAGCATTGCTTGTCAAATATCCTATCATCCCTATACAACACAATAAAATTATCAACAGAAATTAGACATATTGCAAAATTGATGCCTATTACGGTTGTCATTACACCAAGGGCCAGTTTTCAATCTTTTTCCTTATAATTTTTCGAAATATGGAGTTTGACAAGCATATATTTCCTGCTTCAATAGGCATGGGACAATTGGTAAAGAATGGATGAGCCAAAAAAAACAGTTAGGGGTCAGTTCACAAAGGCATTTATGAGTATGTGAAACACTACTCCTGTGATACTGGCCCCAAAACATCAAAAGTCAGAATATTTAGGGATTATTCATAAACACTAAAGGCCTGAATATGAGTTTGGCGGTTCGTGGACCGCCAAACTCATGTTGGCGCAGCGGCGGTGGTTTGGCCACCGCTGTACCAACGGTCCAACCGCCATATTGCAACCTTGGCAGTTGGACCGCCACAACCGTGTTCCCTGGCGGTAGTGCAGCAGTCAGGGGGTCACAATATGTTGATGTGCCGCTGCAGCACCGCCATGCATATTACGAGTTTCCTGACTGGCAGTGGTCTCATTGAGATTCCTATTCCAATAAACTGCTTGCTGCCAGGAAACAATGGGGGCCCTACAGAACCCCCCCCCCATTGCATGTCAATGCATGCCGCCCTGTGTGCATACACCCCAAGTTCCAGCATGCCGTACTGGAACGCAATGTGGTGGTCCCTCATTGATGCAGCATTATGGCTCATATTTAGCCTTTTTACTGCACCACCGCTTGCCCGCCAGACCACATTTTCACTTGTAATCTGGCAGGCGGGCTGCAGCCCTGTTTGGTGGTGTTGGAGCGTCGCTCCCACACCACCAAACTCGTAATCAGCCCCTTAGTAGAAACAGAACAAACTGTGCTTTCACTAATTGGGAGTTTGACATTTCAGGGCTAATTCTCATAAGGAGTACTAGTTCACATACTAAAAAATGCATTTATTAATTGGCTGCTTGGTAAATTGAATAGGAAATTGTACTTGCCTTCAATTCTTACTAAAGCTAAGGTACAAGTAGCCATGAAAGTTCACATGTGGCAAAACCAGTCAGTTCAAGAAAACTTTAATTGAAATGATATGTAGCTGAAGGCAAATAGTTTTATTGTTACAACTTTGTTGATTTTTATTACTACATATTCTTCCTTTGATGTTCGTGCATCCCTGGAGCTCATATATTACCCTACCCTAACCAGCAATTTCAGTATCATTGATGCCATTTCTCTCCCATTTTTCCATAGAGTACACAACCAGGAGTGACCATTCCTACCAGCCATACACTTCAGGCTAAAAATCACCAAACATCAGGCAAACAAAATAATTGAAGGAAATGTACACACAGTTGATCTAAAACGCCTAAAATGGTCAAACGACACAATCGATACATTACAGTCTGAAATAAAAATGAAGATAACGGCAAGTAAAGTTGAGGCCCAGAATAAAATTCAAGCTTGGGTAAAATTTACGGCGGATCTTATAACATTAATGCCGACTGGACAACACCAGACTAAAACTCATGGTAAAAAAAAAGCCCTGAATAAAAAACAACGGCTGGGCTGCGAGCCTTGAAATGCAAACTTAAAAAAGCAATCAGGAGGGTAAAAAGAACAGGTCCCGACCAACTATCCTGGGAGAGGGTACGGCAGCTAAGGAAAATTTACAAAAAGGAGCTATGGGAAGAAAAACGAACGAGCAATGATACATTTTGGGCCGAACTCCTTTGTAGCGCTAAGAAAACGAATTCAAACAAGTTCTTGGAAATTATCAACAAATTACACAGGCCGGTGAACGCACTCTCATTAAATATTCAAGAATACGAGTTGGCCGAATTTCTAACTACAAAGTTCGTAGAACCCGTCACCCAAGACACACCAGAAGTAAACTCCCAGGCCCAGGCCGATGGAAAAGATATATCCAAAGGTGAAACTGAACCAAACGGCCCTGGAGAGGACACTATACTTCACACGAGGGAAAAGAAATTCGCTGAGACAAAGCAAACTGAGGAAGAAGGGAAGCCACTGGCGAAAAATGGCATTCATCCCTTGATAACAGCGACAAGCCATTCATCAATATCAAGTGAAGGAGTTATACGTATAATAAAGAAAGGCAGAAGTGACGGTGCTCCTGGCCCTAATGGAATCCCTCAAGCAATTTTTAAGCATGACACCTCGTTCTGGGGCAATCATCTTTTTAACCTATACAAAGAAATAGAGCTCCTAAATTACATACAATCGAACTGGCAAGGCTCGATATTGACACCGATTTTTAAAGGTGGAGAGAGAACTAATCCATCAAATTATAGGTTAATAGCACTCCTGGACGTTAGAGCCAAATATTATGCCACAATCATTCTAGAAGACCTGAAGGATTGGTCTGACAACCTCAACCTTATCCCGGTCAACCAGACAGGCTTCAGGCAAAGAATAGGGATGACAACGAACATCTTAGCTCTATCTCTAATAGCTAACAAATGTAAGCAGAGGAAACAACAACTTTACCTCTGCTTTATAGACCTAAAGGCAGCATTTGATAGTGTTGATCGTCACCTCCTGTGGAAAAAGTTGCGAGCATGGGACATACCTGAAAGGCTTCTATAAGGTATACTGTTATTTTACTCTAACACCTGGTTGAGAATTAAGATAGGTGATGGGTCCAGACTCTCAAGGAAGCTGATAATGACCAGAGGCCTCAAGAAAGGGTGTGTTCTGGCCCACATCCTTTTAACTTGTTCATGTCAGATCTATCACAGAGGCTAGACTGCAATAACTCTCACCCGCCGAAACTTGGCAAACTGGTACTCACTCACCTTTCATATGCTGACGATGTGGTGTTAATGAGTCAAACAAAGATCGGTCTTCAAAGAGTTTTAAATGAAACATCAGATTAAATTTCAGCAAACAAACTTGAAATAAATACATCATAGACTAAAACTATGGTGATTGGCAGTCAGCGGAGAAGTAAGCAGACAATCTGGCTTAACGGCAACCAACTTGAGGAAGTTAAAAAATATAAGTACCTGGGATTTTATGTTGACAACACACAAAATCATATAGAACAAAAAACGTACATGATTCAGAGAGCCAGTGCCCTCATATTCGCCTTCAGCCAACTGGCAAAAAAGTTGAAGGGTCAATCATACAAACCATTGCTCGCAGTAAGGACGGCGAAAATCCTTCCATCGATAACGTATGCCAGTGCTGCTTTTCATGGAGAAGACGGAGAGGTTTTAAACAAACTAATAGTATCCATTTATAAAAAAGTATTTCAGATACAAAGGTCGGCCTCGCCGGCACAGGTCCGGCTTGAATTCTGCTTAATGAATGAAGATATAGGGAGAATGTATGCTACAGTAAAAACCTGGTACCGGCTGAAACAGACTGCAGCCACATCACAAATTAATGAGGCCCTATGGACCGAAGTAAACGAGGACAGAAACTCTCCTTTTAATCAATACCTGTGTAAATCTCTCTCAATAACCTGTACAACTGACTTATGGATCAAAAATCTGCCGTACCAGTCTTTCAAACAAGCTATAAACAAAGTAGCTAAAACCCATTCAGCACAAACTGACAAAGACATCTTCAGGTTAAGGTCGCATGCTTGGATGGTAATAAACAATTACAAGGATGTTTCACCGGCGTCATACTTGAATTTGACATTTTCAATTGATGTTAAAAAACAACTAATGACATTACGTTTTGGAAAATTACCATCCATAGCAGACCAGCCGACCTGGGTGCATTCTGGTCCTAAATCCTGCCGGCTCTGTGATCACTACAAAGAAGACTTCATCCACGTAATTTGCACTTGCAATAAACTTTACAATGAACGAGCCATTCTGCTCAAAAAATGTTTTAATGTGAGAGGCATTAGGTCCTGTAGAGCTGCTATAATTGCGTGCCTAAATCCTTCAGACCCACAATTAAACTGTAGGCTGATCAAATTCCTCAAAGTTTTTTCAAAGCTTTGTTAAAAGTGTCAGAATTCTGGTATAAGAAAAATGGACAAACCCATGGCTATTGAATTTTAACAATGACATTTTATGAGTGTCAAGTAGCGACAAAATGGATATATTGTTTAATACTTTTTTAATCTGTTTTGTATAACATAATGCTTTTATTTTGTTATGGTTTTAATTAACTAAACAATAAACATTTACTTACTTACTTACTTACTTACCTACCCTCACCATGCTACCCCTTTGTGCCCTTTTGCCCCCTTGCACTCCCTCTGGACATCCCCTAAGCTTTTGCAACTCCTGTGTGCCCCCTTGTCTGTAACCACATCAAGGCCAAACCGTTAGGCTTGTAAATTAAAATGCAAGCCAGGCCTTTTGACTTTTCCAAAACTTTTTTCTAATCTCTCCAAAAAAATTCACTTTGTTGTCTTTAATACAATTAGGATAATTGTATCAGGAGAAAGTGTTTTACAACCCACATACCTCTCATAATATCTACCCTAGATATATGTGATTTTTCCAAATATAACAAGTTCCTTCATAATCTTCCATAGCTCAATACATTATTAAAAGACTATTTAAGTTGACAGTCTAAACTACTGATATAGGGGCAGATTTAAAGTTTGGCTGAGAGGGTAAACTCTGTCATAATGACAACAGGTCAGCTCTCTGCCAGGATGTCAGTTCGCCCTACTCATTCAGAGGTGGATGGAATGAAAGTATGTCAGTGACAGAGTCTACTCCAGCTCTGTCGCCTACACACTCCCCCAGTGACCCGACGGAGTACGGGCCGTCGGAGGTTAGCCATCCGACCCTTTGAGTGGGAGGACGGATGACTTTTTTTTTTGCTGTCCGTCACTGCCAAGTAAAACCTAGTGGGGACAGTCAGTAAAAATAAAATAAAACCTGCACACCATGGGAGAAAGCTCCCGTGGTGTTGGGGAAATTAGTTTTTAATTTTTCAAAACAAACTCTCACTTGGGGATTTTGGTTTTGAAAATTGAAAAACTATGTAAAAGTTTGACGGACAGCTGCTGTGTTTGATGGAACTACCTGCCAGAAGTTTACAACACTGACAGGAATTGCCATGATGGGGGTGTCATTTACTGTTAAGAGATGTCCACAGGGCTGGTGGACAAGACTAGATTTGGCAAGTGGGATTCCCTTGGAATGGCAGAATGGAGCTCTCTCCGTCTGCCAAAGCCAAAATAAGGCCCTTTGTTTTTCTCAGAACATTTGTGTATACCAAGTCCCCCTTGTCAATGCAATGTGATTAATATCTCTTTGGTTTAGATATTCATTACGTTTTTATTTACTAAATATTTTGATGAAGTATTTTTATTTTCAGGCAATTGGTGATACGTTTCATTCGAGATCTTTGTTTGATTAATCTCTGTTTAAACATTTAGTCAAGTTTCTGTTGAGATTCTGTGGGGAAAAGGTTCTACCACCAATCCATTTCAAAACTGCACAAAATAATTTGAGAATTGTGAGTCTTTGCATTTGTATTGCAACAAAACAACTCAGTACGTTATTTTGAAACATATGGCATTTAATAATCATCATAAACCATGTTTTCATGAGTTGTATTGTCCTCTAGAACAGAAGAAGAGGAAAAACAGACGTGTTCCGTGTTATATTAAAGGTTTCAGTAAAACCCCTTCGACTGTCAATAGTCTGTATGATGAGCACTGCTTCTATTAGATACTGGGTCGGTAAATTGTCTGTTGCTCACCCAGAGCCTTCCAAAGAATAGAGACGTGATAAACAGCTGACCTAGATCCCAAAGAGAAAAGGTTGCATCGATTATTTAGTGCATTAAATGGCCACACATCCCACAACCATCCAACAATTATCAGCATTGTATGAAACGTTGTATTCCAAACAGTGTATGAGACCTCCCCTGTACTCTCAGAGGGAACGGTGCCAGACTGTCAGTGGTGCACTTGGACAGAATGTCTGCAAGTCAATTTGTGTCCTTTCTATTGATCGCCTGTATGTTATTTCACAGTGCTCAACGGAAAGGACACCAACTCAGGCTTTCATTCTTCCGAGGCCTGGATACATTATATCTATATTTGTAAGAACCAGTGCTTCAAAACTATAAAACTGTGGCAACAAGATGTATCCAAATAGCCTGGAATTGTTGATCGTATTTGGGATTTATAATTAGTAATTTCAGAAGTGTGGGCACAATAAAGTGTGGAGGTTTCTGAGTGCCTAGTTAAATATTTCTTGTGTGCTAATAGAGCCACCTTTAACACATCTTCAGTAATGTTTTGTCAGCCTCTTGCCTGGTATGTTACACGTCTCCACAAGGTGGCAGTGGCGATGTTTTACTTAGCATTTCTAAAACATTAGAGGTAAATGCATGTTATAATAATAAAAACCCTAGCTGGCAAAGAATGTCAGATTTTTTTAGCTGTAGGCTTACTCCTACGTGTGTGGAATTATAAAACTTTCTTGAAATTTCCGAAGAATTCCAGGTGTACTCCTGCGAATCCGAGATAGTTACATCCGCTCATCAGTTTCATATGCCTAATGCATACACATTCCGCGATGAACATTGTGTATACTTGTACGAAGAAAAATATATTCCATCCAAAAATACATTTGCACTTACCAACGTACTACTGCCCTCCCCCACCCCCTTCCCTCAGACATCCACAAATTCTGGCAATGGGTTCCTCTCCTTTTCTACCTTTAAATCGCGTTTACAGAGGGGGCGTGGCCAAGATGGCGAGGTGAGCGGACGCACTCTCCGCGAGCTCCCCTGCACCTGAACCTTTAAGCCTGCATTTACGCTGATCTCCCCCTGGTCGGCCGTAGAAAGACAGCGGGGTAAAAGGAGCAACCTCTGGCCCGCCATAGAACGGCCCTGAAGCCGAGGTCGTACCGAAACGGCCCCGGAGACCATATCGAGGCCGGAGCGGGGCACGGAAGGAGCCACGAGGCGCGATCCGCCGGCGCATGGGGAGACACCGAGACCCGGCCCTCGACGGACCTAGGAGCGGCAGACTACCGGATGGTAGGGGCGCGATCTTAGTGGCCCCCGCGGTCGCAACCCAGAATCTGCGGGACAATCGGAAGCGCTCAGCAGCACTGCCGGTGCACTCCGACCGGCACAGGATCTCTACGCGAGGCCGGGGACGCGGCCTATATCCGGAGCGGCCCGGAGCTCCTCGGCGGAGAGGGCGGAGACGCGACCTACCGGTACCGGAGGTGAGGTGGAGGCTAGCGGTAGCGGGGGGCGAAGCGGAGAGCAATCCTTCGGGGACACAAGGCACGAGGATTACTGGGAGAGATAGGCCCCGGCCCAGGCCTGCCTAAGGGGCGCGGCGCCCTTTTCACGTGGCCAGTCGGCCTTCTGATCCTCGCTTCAGCGGCTGACAGTATATTTCGGGGCCCCCTCATCTCAATCACCCCCTGGCAGCAACACAGAGCCGATAGCGGCAGGGCTGCTGACCGGAGAGGACCGTTGGCCTGGAAGCAGGAGAGGAGCGACCGGCCCCCTCCCCCATCTCCCCCCCTCTACGAACCAAGTGGCGGACACCGGAGCAAGTGGCTTGACTGGGACCTGGGGGCCCCCGGCTGTGACTGGCCCCATGCAAAAGTGGACCCCACCGACCTACACCGGCACGCGGACCAGCGGTGTCGCAGAGTGTGGCCTCTCGCCTGGAGCGGCAGGCACTGCGGCCCGGTGCGGTTGGCCCGCGGCTTGGTGGGCGCATTGGGTCATCGTCGGCAGACGGCGGGGACGGCGGAGCCGCGGGGCGGCGGCAGGTGAGGGCCTGCGGGCGGACACGTTCCTGGGATGCTCATGACGACGGGGGCAAAGATGGCCTACTGAAGCAGCCCGAGGACTAAAGGAGACACAGTTGCTCACTATTGAGAGGACGCAGCAAAAGCCCAAGGAGGGACTGAGGCACGGATCGAGCCCACGTGCTCCCCTACGACGGCGAAGACGACTGACGGAAGCTCACAGTCAGGTCGGTGCTTCACGGGGAATGCGGGCCGGGACCCGCCAGACAGCGGCAGAAGTCGGGTGGACCTTGAGGCCACAGAGGTAGCGATAGCAGCCCGAGGTCTTAGAAGGGTACGAAACCGATCTGCACCGGATTGGAAGATCCATCACTTGACTGGTCAGTAGCGGGTGGTGGATACCACACTGTGATTGCTCCCGGGTGTGTGACGAAGATCTATGGTAGAGGCGGGCGAACCACTGTGCGCACCGGGGCCGACGGACTGAACAACGGAATTGAGAGAGGTGCCCTCCCCCGGTTGGTGGTGCTCCTGCGCGTTGTTGGCTGCCGCTTCGGGCCGGAGGCCCGACAAGACTTGCTTTAGTGGTGCCCACGTCTGCAATGGCCAGCAACAGAGGGAGCAAGAAAGGGGAATGGACATTGCCGAAAATGATGAGCAGGGGAACGACGAAGCAAGACAAGGGACAACACTCGCCAGGCCCCTCGAGAAGCTCACTGGAGGCGGGAGATAGGGAGCCGCCGGTCACCAGGTCCTTCCTGGAATCTCTTTTCAGTTCCCTGCAGGATGATTTTCAGACACTGAAACAGGAGGTAGCCGGAGAGGTCCGAGAGGTGCGGAGGGAGGTCGATAGCCTAGGCGAAAGAGTGGCTACCATGGAAGGATCCGGACACTCCAGGGATGAAGAGATCGGGCATCTACAGCAGGAAGTGCTGCGTCTACGGGAACAGCAGCTGGACCTCCAGGCACACAATGAAGATCTCGAAAACCAGTCCCGCCGGAATAACATCCGGGTCCGGGGAGTGCCATCCAGAGAGGAAGGGGAGGACGTCCCTGGATACTTGCAAAGCATGTTCAGGGAGATACTGGGTAAGCCAGAGGACTTTCCTATAAGATTTGACAGGCACATAGGGTGGGCGCGATGCGCCGAGCCTCAGCCCCCCGCCTGATATACTGGCCTTCTTACCGGACTTCCCGCTTAAAGAAGGAATCCTTCGTGAAGCAAGGAAACAGCCATCGTTGCAATTCCAGGGGCACTCAGTTGCTCTCTTCCAGGACTTATCGACGATTACGCTTCAAAAACGTTGAACGTTTAAAATAGCGACTGACTTCTTGAGGTCCCATGGGACGCAGTACTCGTGGGGACACCCTTTCCGACTCATCTTCCGGTGGAATGGAGTCCTACACCAACTTCGCTCCCTTCAGGACACCTGCGAAGTGCTGGGGATCACCGCGACGGATGAAGACACTCATACGCCGCGTCGTAGGCGTGTCACTATAGAAGGCTGGCAGAGAGTTCCCGACCATCGGCCTTCTGCCTCCTCTGCTCGACCGGACTCACCCACCATCTGAGCTGGAAGGGACGGTGCACTGCGAGAGGCGGCCGGAGACAATGCCCTGAATGTTGTTGCGCTGACGGCCTGAGACGACTCCGGGGGGAGATCCACACAGCCGTCCTCATTATGCAGGTTTGGGGGTTCTAGGGGTTGGGGGTGGCGGGCGGGGGTGTAGTGGCTGGACGTCCACTTCATTGCTTTACCACAGACTTGTCCCTTGAGGACCGGACTGGGACTATGACGTTCTGGGAATCGTTGAGGGTCAAGAGGGGGGGGGGAAGGGTGGTGGGGAGTTTCGGGGGTTTGGTTGGGGAGAGAGGGCTGGAGGGGTGGGGATGGGGAGTTTTGGGTAGGGGTTGGGGAGTTGGAAGAAAGGGGGTGGGTCGTCCAGTGCACTATGCAGGTCCTAGGCACTTTGACGGCATTCATATACCTTGCCTCGCTCGGGCGGGGAATTACGCTTTCACTTATACCTCCTCCTATGCCTCCCGGCACTTTTAAGGTGGTGACCCTTAATGTTAGGGGCCTCAACAACCCGGTCAAAAGGCGGGCAGTATTGTCTCTCCTGGAGAGCACCCAAGCTGATGTTTGTCTCCTTCAAGAGACACATCTACTATCCCGAGACACTCACAGACTGCGCTCACATAAATTCCCAACACAATTTTTCTCTTCTAGCAACACTAAGATGGCGGGGGTGGCAATCCTGGTGGCCAGACATTTTAAGAGGGAAATCCTTCACAAACACGCAGAACACAAAGGTCGACTGTTAGCATATCGGTTTAGGATTGGAGGTATCGCTTTTACAGTTGGGTCCTTGTATAGCCCTAATGAATAGCAAGAACGCTTCTTGCAATCAGCGCTTGTAGACGTTACTGCTTCGCAGGATAGGCATGTTATCATCGGAGGAGACTTTAATATGGTCTTTGACTCAGCCATGGATAGATCCGCGCAGCGCTCCCCACAGGTCGGGGAGTTCTCAGCTGGGTGTAAGGCACAGTTGTCGGAGGTAGACCTACACGACCTCTGGTGACACATGCATCCCACTGACAGGGGGTATTCGTATTACTCCCATGCCCACAAGACGTACAAGAGGCTGGACCATCTCCTGGTCACGGCTCCGGTACGGGCTTTGGTCTCTGCGTCGGACTTGGGAGTGCTGTCCTTATCGGACCATGCCCCGGTCTCCGCCTCTTTGTGTCTACCGCCGGTGGCTAATCCTCCCAGAACATGGCGCCACCGCGACAATTTGCTGCACTGGAAGGTAGTGGTTGACCGCATCGAGGGAGCGATCCGAGAGTATCTGTCCCACAATGATAACCCTGACACCACCCTAGCAACGCAGTGGGCAGCCTTGAAGGCAGTCCTTAGGGGGGGAATTTTTGGCAATCTCCTCTGCTGAAAATAAAGAACGACAGACCAAGAGGGATGAACTTACCCAGCGGGTCCGCGAGCTCGAACAGATGCACCGCAGGACGGGAGCCCCCAGAATATGGAAGCAGCTTAAGGAGGCAAGGAAACTCCTGGCGGCCCTCGATTTGGACTGCGCGGAGTACGCTGCGCTTCGCCTGCGCCATGCATACTACACCGGAGGGGACCGCTGTGGCAGACTGCTGGCTAATAGGCTCCGAGTGGCGCATCAGAGTCAGCTAGTGAAAGAGATCTCTGACTCCACAGGGACGGTAGTGACGGAAGATGCCCATATAGCTGAAACGTTCTGCAGATTTTACGCGGATCTATATGCCGGAGACCCGTCGGATGAAACTGCGACGTCCACATACTTAGACTCGGTCACCCTGCCCTCCCTGGACCCCTCGCAGGCAGAGCACCTAGATAGGGAAATTCGAATAGAGGAAGTAATCTCCGCCATCGCCGGACTTAAGCATGGCAAGGCTCCGGGACCGGACGGGTATACCTCGCTTTTTTATAAAACGTTCTGCACGACATTGGCCCCGATCCTCACCCGCCTTTTTAACTCGTTCGCTGCTCCAGGGGAACATTCCACCTGACCTCCTGTGAGCCTCACTCACAGTTATCCCCAAACCCGGGAAAGATCGGATGCACTGTGGCTCTTACAGGCCGATATCCCTCTTGAATGTGGATTTAAACTGTACACAGGGATCCTTGCGGCCCGATTAGCCCCCCACCTACCGGGACTTATAGATCCGGACCAGGCGGGATTTGTTCCGGGGAGCCAGACAGTGGACAACACCAAGAGGATCGTTCACCTCTTGGAGAAGGCCTCCCGGATTCCTGGAGAGAGAATGATGCTGGCGGTGGACGCCGAGAAGGCATTTGACCGAGTGCATTGGCCTTATCTCGAACAGGTCTTGATGAAGGCGGGCATAGGCAACAAGTTCCGCTCCATGATCCTTAATTGCTATAGATTACCGACTGCGGTGGTGCGAGTGAATGGTTATAGTTCGAGGAGCTTTAACATCGAGAGAGGTACCAGGCAGGGTTGCCCGCTCTCACCACTGCTCTTCGCCCTTTATATGGAACCATTCGCCCAACGGGTGCGTAACAATCCGGCGGTGACGGGGGTGCGGTTCGGGGGCTTTACTCACACCATAAGCCTCTACGCGGATGACATCATACTATCGCTAGACGAGCCCCGGACGGCCCTTCCGGCATGCATCGAGGAGCTAGACTCCTTTGCTGCTGTCGCAGGTTTTAAAATGAATATGGGGAAATCTGTGGCTCTGGACATCTCCCTTACACCAGCCACTAAATCTCATCTACAAGGCCAATTCCCCATGCTCTGGTCGTCGGAGCTGGTGCCTTACCTGGGGATCCAGCTGGCCCCCACCTTGCCGGCCATGGTGACGGCTAACTACACCGCACTGGGCAAGAAGATCCGGGAGGAACTAGGGCGATGGAATCGCAGCACTCTTTCCTGGTTAGGCAGAATAGCGGCTGTCAAAATGACGGTCCTACCCCAGGTTCTTTACCTGTTCCGGGCCTTGCCGCTCCAGCCACCGGTCGGGTGGATCCCACAGTTACAGGCAGACCTCTCGCGCTTTATCTGGCAAGGCAAGAAGCCCAGAATGCGCAGGACTCTCTCCATGTTAGCCCCAGAGGCGGGAGGGCTGGGAATACCGGATCTTCGCAAGTACTTCCAAGCGGCACAGTTGCGCTATCTGGTAGAATGGAGCAGGTGGGAATCATATAGGCACTGGCTCTTCCAGGATCAGGCAGTGGCGGGCCGACCCCTGCAGGAAGTCCCGTTCCTACGCCGGCCTCACCGGCCCGCGAATCTGTATGCCTCCTTTGTCACCAGAGTACCCCTGCGGGTCTGGGACGCCACCAACCTCGCACATAATATTACTACATTCCCGTCACCACTCACGCCGTTGGTGGACAACCCGGACTTTACTCCGGGGATGGAAAGGGGGGCCTTTACCCACTGGCGAGCGGCCGGGTGTCAAGCCCTGTATCATATGTATGGCCCAGAAGGAGTCATTCCCTTCCCGCACTTTCGACAGGAATTTTCATTCCCTGAGTCTGAAAGACTCTGCTATATGCAGGCTCGCCACTGGGCACTACACCCGAAGGTACGGGAGTCGGCTGATAGACAAGTCCTCCCATATGAGAAATGGCTTCTGACACGTACGTCAGACTCGAAATTGATCACAGATCTCTATAGGCTACTGCAACCACTCTCTTCGCACCTTTACAACCTGGGAAGGGAGCGCTGGGAGCGGGAGTTGGGCAGGACACTGAGCCACAAGGAATGGGAGCAGATATCCTACAGGGCAAGACACTCGGCATACCACATGGGCCTCACTGAAACACTGACTAAGGTCTCTACCTACTGGTAATATACGCCGGAGCGGATCCATGAAATGGACCGTAGCAAGGACGACACCTGTTGGAGAGGGTGCGGACACCGGGGCACACTGACACACATTCTATGGGACTGTCCGCTCCTAGAGCCCTACTGGAAGGAGGTGTTAGATGAAATTGATTCCCATTTTAACACAGAACTGCCACGCTTCCCCGCATACACCCTGTTAGGGCTCCCAAACGGGTTGGTGTATCCCCTCAGATCACGCAGGGGCAGACAGATAGCCATCGCATTGGGTTCAGCAGTTCAGAACATTTTAATACATTGGCGCACTACCACATTACCCTCTCTCACGGGCTGGCTACATAGATTATGGCATGTACTGGGCATGGAGAAATTATCACTCACAGTAGCGGGGGATATAGAGCAATTTAACGATCTTTGGCAACCGTTCCACTCTCTGCTGCTCACTGAATTCAAGGAACTCACCTGTCCCAAATACCTCCGCCTCTTGAGGCTCACGAGCCCTGCAGCACCGACCTCCTGAGTGGATAAGGGATCCACCTCTCTCGCTAAGGGCGACCAAGGTAAACGGCTGGGAGAAGACCTGCGCACTGGACGATGGGTGGGTGGGGGGGGCAGGGGTGTTGGCGATCTGGGAGTTGGGGTTGGGGGGAGTTTGAGAAGGGAAGGTTATTTTATCACTGCAAGAATGCATATCCTTCAATGCCGCTGCGGACTGGCCCACAATCAAACTGTCCTTTGAAGATATAATGCTGTGGGTGCGGCCTTGTCCGCACTGACCTGATGCCTCATACATTCTGTATGTTTGTCCATTTATGTTGCACCAAATAAAATACTTTAAACATAAATCGCGTTTACAACTGTCCCAGTTAGGAGTAAATCTCCAGTCCTTTTTGGAGTGAAAGTCTACCTTTAAACATATTATGAATACTCACAATCCCAATAGTTTCTAGGCGTCCATCAAGTTTTGGAGGTGTGTCCACCCTGGATAAGCCAAAGCGCCGTGGACGTAGCGGGGCTACGCAGAGGGCCACGGAGTTGAGAACAAACTCCATGGAACTCCGTGGAGCTCCGCTACGGAACACCTCCCACCCCCTATTAACAATTGATTAAAACTTAAATGAAAAGACTTTAAAATAAAGAAAAAACACTTACTTTGGCTGCGGCATAGCCGGGCTTCCCTCTTCGTCTTCACGCTGTCTCTGGGAAAACTGCATATGCGTCCGCGCATGCACATTTCTCGCAAAAAATGTGTATGGGCGGGCGTGTGCACATGCGCAGTTTTCCCAGAGACGATGTTTGCGGGGATTCTGCTCATACACAGAATTATGTGCAGGAAACCAGGATCTCGGTGTGTTGGGGTGTACCAAAAACCCACCTCAGTACCTAGAACCCCAATCCGACTAGCATCAATGTCTCATTCGTTCCCCGTACTACAGCGAAGCTACCAATGATTAGACAACCCAGAACAATCGACTTAGTGAACTCTCAGGAATAGTGGGAATCAAAAACACTCTTTCGTATTTATTCTCATAACTGTCCACAACGTGAGTAATCAGAGACACAATATAGTTTAAAATGTTTATTTCAACTACGTGCTCTAAGATGCAGTATCTTTGCTAAAATAAGATGCATACAATCAATACAATCAGCATTGTTACAGTTCCATAAAATACAAAGGGATTAATCATATCAGAATGACAGGATTATGGTGCGGTGTGTACCACCCTCCCTTGCTAGGAGCTATGTATTATATTAACAGAAGATCTCTAGGTTAAAACGGGGAACCCCATACCTCCAAAGTCAGGTGACGTGAATCACATCTCAGATCAGCACAGCTCTTTGTTAATGGAAAGGTATTTTCCAATTGCCCACCTCATGCATCCAATGCAATAGCACCCGAGTTTACGAAATGCCCAGCTGTGTTAGTGTTGTGTCTAGAGCTTAGGCCAATCAACCTGCATCAACAGCATACATTGTTATTTTAACCTTGAACACTTTGTGCAGACTGGAGGTCACAGTGTGAGTCTAGAGATGTGAAAAACAGACCGGTCTCATATAAAGAAAAGCAAGCAGTTTGTCTTTATAAAAACTGAGACATGTAGTGCCATGTGCAAAAGCAGCAAAATGGCGTTTGAGCAACTAACTCACTTATGCTAACAGAGCAACGTGTGCAGGCAGAACCGTATCCTCACTACACCCTCCCTTGATGGGGCCAATGCACGAAAAGAAACACAATAAGAATGCAGAGTTCAAATTGGTGGGATACAGAAATAAGTTCAGTTTTGTCATAAAGGGGTTACGAAGAAATGAAAGGGACAATTAAGATAAGTAAGTCTTGAAAAAAGAAAAATGCAAGCGGGAAAAAAATGTCACCACAGAGAGAAGAAAAAAAATCGAGTGGTTCAAGTAACACATGCTGGACCTTTGCCAATTTAATCCATCAGCGTGTATGCACAGTACATCGCAACAGCCTCCAAAAGGAAGTCACTGGTATTGTCAGCAAAGAGTTCCACCATCCAATGAACATACATGTTCTTTAATTGCAGAAGCCTTTAGCACGATCAGAGGACAACTTGCGTTTACTTCAAGATAACTTTGTTCCAGGAAGCCATGCGCAGCCGCCCATATGTCCCAATTCGCCAAAACTCTGTGCACTGCTGCACAGGCCATAATCCCGGAACCAGAACAGGCCAACTCATGAGCCACTAAGGGACTCATTAGATGATCAAAATCTGGAGCAGGAGACACCGTTTTTGAGAGACAGAGTTCTAATGCCCATTCGAATTGGCAATCCAGGCAATGGAACACTGGCTGAACGCAAGAGTAATATGAAAAGCGGAAGGATAATCCATATGCCACGCTCAATGTGGCCAATGGCAGTACTCCATAGAGTTCAAGCATTCGATCACAAAGCTGGGTCAGTCGATGTCCGCTGTCACTTGACACAGACAGTGCAGCCATTTCTGAGCAAGCAAATCAAGAGCAGCACACCAGCAGCCAAGGCGAGAATTAGAGGAAAGCCGCCAAATATGTTGGAAAACATAGAATGAAAAAATGCTGGTATCACACCAAATATAGGGGCATATTACCAAGGGCATTATCGCCGCATTAGCGGGACTTTTACCCGCTAATGCGGCGATAATTTTATCGCCCTATTACCAAGCTGTCGCTAACACCAGTTAGCGACAGCTTGTAGGCGATAGCGGGCATTTAGGGGCCCACTTTGCATGTCAACGATAATTATCGCTAATGACATGCAAAGTGGGTGTGCCAAGATGTTAGCGACTGAAAACAGTCGCTAATATCTCTAACTCCTATTAACAACTTTTGGAAATTTTCGCGCTAAGCGTGAATATCTCCAAAAGCTAACGCCTGCTAAAAGCAGTTCTTAGCCATGTTATCCAATGGAAGGTGGATAACATGGCTAAGAGCATTGTCACGATAATGCATGAATATCGCTGATTTTTCAGCGATATTCATGCATTTCGCAGGATTTTTACCGCTTTTGAGATAAACCTTGATAATATCAAGGTATCTCAGCGGTAAAAATCCTCGGTGCTCGGCGATATTTTTTTCCCGCTAACCAAGCAATAGCGATAATTATCGCTATTGCTTGGTAATATGCCCCATAGTTTGGAATGAGGCCATGAGGCCGTAGCTAACAATTAAAAAAAGTAGTCAAAGCATTATAGATAGTGTTGATCGAAGCACCAAAATGAAGTTGGAGATCCGTATTTAAAAGAGCGTGTACTTTCTGTACGCGTGTTAGCAACGTGAAGGACAAATGTTTCACGAGAAGAAGTGAGAGCAACTTCTTTTTGTGGCAATAAAGCTCTTATTCTGTTTAACCTGTTGAACTCTGCTTTCAGGGTCGGAATGGGAGGCCAAATAGAGATATCAAGCCTCCCATGCTGGAGCGGGAAAAGCACATTTTTACAGCAGACTACGCACTGTGAAACAGTGACAATGTACGAAATTCCAGCCAACATCCCACAGTAAGTTTCACTATTTAAAAGTAAATAGCTACCGTTAGCTAATAGTGTGAATGTTGGTACGATAGCTGGCACAGGAATTCCCTTTAAAATGCAAGCTAAATTCGGAGCTTGAACGTTACACGCGCCGTGCAATTCAACATTTTTGCATACGAGTGAATGATCAGGTGTGGAAGTGCACTCCTCCCTCTTTAAGTAAACCTCCTTGCCATCCCTCAGAAGAATCTGTATGAGAAAGGCAGAGACCAAACTTCATGGAGAAAAGCGGTACCTAGTGGTTCATATCTACCCAGTGCATAGTGTTTTATTCATGAATTAAATTTAAACAGAGGAAAAGGCAATGTTATTAAACCATGGATGAGCCACACAGCTGAATTAGATTTGGCTACAGAAAAAGGTAACGGTTCCAATTTTTCAATATGCAATAGAGAATATGTTGCATTCTTCATAGACATGAATTGTTGTTTTTCTGTCAAATTAAACGGTAAAAACACTGACGAAATATTCATGTAGTACCAAGGCACTGTCCCAGATTTTAAAGTGAGTAAGGTCCATGCAAACTGCATTATGGACCGCAATTGGTTTTGACTATGGAACAAAACAGAAACATCATCCTGCACAATATCCACAACAGATGAAACAATATTATCGAAGGTGTAAATCGTGGAGGAGAGTGTGTTAATTCAATTATCAATGACAGTAAGTAATTTTTCTAAATTAGCTTGATCTATTGCTCTTAAAAGGGAAGCAGCCTCAACCTGCGACTGTTTCCAAACTTCATTGTAAATAGCATATATATATATATATATATATATATATATATATATATATATATATATATATATATATATATATATATGTATATATATATATATATCTTTTAGATCTTCCACTCACAGGACCCTTAACAAAATCAGTCAAATCAACATCGTCGTTCAACAAAGATAAATGATGTTTAACAGACCAAGGGTGGAATGTTTCAGCCAATTTTGACATAGCTTAACCACTGAACAGGTGGTAACTGAATGTGAATTTTCGAAACGGGGATCGGTTCTGTCCTGGGTAAGGCCAGGGATCAAACCCAGAAAGCGATGTTGACAAGAATCAGAACTAGTTGGCCACAACAGCCAACCCTCAGGATCCAGGGACGAAATGTTAAAAGATGAGTTTGAAATGAATAATTGTAATTCATCAAGGGACATATCGGTATTATTGTCCCAATTAGGGTAATCATACAGATTAGGAATTTTAGGGGTATTCATGTGTTTTGAAGTGGCCAAACCAAGACAAGTTGTTTGTACGATCCTACTATTTAGAAACAACATGTGGCCTGGAATAAGACATGCACGGTGTAAAGCTTCATTGCTCTGCACCTGCCAAGGTTTAGAACCTCAAACAGATTTAAGATCTATGTTATCTTTCCATAGCTCGTAGCCACCCACTGCTAACTGATCTGCAAAGGATTTGAATACTGCAATTTTGTGCGAGTAAGTCTCACCTTGGAATTTGATTTGAGGAATTTAATTTAAAATAAAACGAGATTGGGCTAGAACGATCAAATTCAGTGAAATATGTAATTTTTTTCAAAAGGGTATTGAAGCTGCCTTCTATGGGAGTAGGACACTGTCCCCATTGGGTGTAATTAACTACATTTCTAAATGTATTAGCCTTATGTAGAAAATGATGGCCATAGTGTTGGTAACAGAACAAGTCGGCGTAGTTTGCGGAATCTAAATATAAATCCTCAGCATCAAAAGCAGCATAATATTTCAAATCAGAAAAGAGAGCTTCAGTGGCTTGGACATCCTAGTCATCAGAACGTATGTTTTGTTTCACAACATCCCCCATTGAAACAGCGAGTTCCTTCACCCCTCACTTCCGATAGTCACGAGTTGTGGTATAAAAGCACACTTCCAACTCCCTTGTCCTTACCATCTCCTGGGACTAATTTCCCACCATGGGGGCCATCTTTAACATTGTGTTCCCCGACCTGGATGCCATCAGAATCAGGTACACGGGTTAGAAATATGGTGTTTCTACCTCATTTTCTTTAAAAAACCTCATGTAGATATTTTGAAAGATAGAAACACCTATATAGAGGACAGATACTGTTTGCCCCTCTCTCTTGGTTTTTAGTTACACAGTCACCATCTCACATGAACCCTTCCCTCCCTCAGTAGTGCTTTTGGAATGGGAGTTTACCCTCAACACACTCTATTGTACCAATGTATTCACACCGACTCTTGAAATACGCTGAGGACTCCCTTTACATCATTAACTTGGAGTCATCTTTATTTTTTAAGGCAAGATGGCTACCAATGATGAGAAAAGTGAGCATAGCTGGTGAGTTCCAATCAGCAAGCTCGACTGGTGGTGCGCACGTGAGGTGCCATTTTGTCCTTTCACATATTTTTTGTAAGGGTAACACATAGATTGGTGTAACCTGTGTTTGATACACTATGAAAGGTACACCCTTAAATATACAGGGGGTACGTGGGTGTTGACTGTCATTTGCAAAAAGTTTGTTTTAGAAAATTCAGGCAGTAAAGTGGAAGGACACTACCTCTGATAAAAGTGAGGAGTGGTAGGGAAAAAGAGTGACGGAATCCCCGCCTCCACTTATATGAGTATCCTCAAGAAGAGGAGCCTTGGATGAACAGGTCTTTTTATTTGGGCTATACATTGAGAGGGGGTTACCTGTTTATTTCTTTCCCTCTATAGCTCCTTATTGATTAAGCAGGCTGTGATGTTGACAAAAGTCTGGTCTCTCCTCAAGATATGTGATGAGGACTGTGGGGCCAAAGTCCCATCAATCAACCTGATTCTTAGACGTTCAGTTATGTAGTGTCCATTTACTAGACGAAAATATACCATCACAAATCCAATCGACATGAACAAAAAAATGGAGATGAGACCCAACCAGAGGTAAGTCCAAGGTGGAACTAAAAAAGGTCTTTTAAACCAAGTAACAAAAATAGAAAACCTTGATGGTACACTTGATTTTATAGAGTCTGAGTCAAATGAAAAACGTGACTGGTCAGCAGGACTTGTCTGCACACCTGGCAATGACACATCTGTAGGATAGGTATACTCAGTATCTTCATGTGGATCGCCAGCTGGCGGATTTAATAACGGATTAGTGACTGTGGATATCTCTATGGCATAGTCAGGCCTGTTGGTGTCAGCCGAGGCCAAAACAGAATTTCTCAGCTTTGCTGGACAAGAGACCGCAGGAGTCATACTAAGAAGAATTGGCTATTTGTTGTAGTTTGACATTGTCAATGGAGATGTACCTGTTTTTCTTGCGACCAGGAAGTGGTGGTAAAATGACTGTTCTTGTGCCCTGCACTTCAAACACTGGAACTGGTGCACGATAAGAGGGTCCAAACTCCTTCTTGTTCTCCACCTTCTCACGGACCAGGTCATCGACTAGGGGTAGCTAGCCAACTACCGGAATCTGTAGAACAGCTTCAGATGTGGAGGGCAAGTTTTCCTTTTCAAGACTGTCACGAGTCTCTTGTAGGTTCTGTAACACAGCAGAATGATTATCTATTTCAAAGGGTACAGCTCTCGCCGCCATGTATAGACCAACAAGATCTGGGTCAAACATTTTTATGCCAAAGATCATTTCGTATGGGGTCAGCCCACCCAGAGATCTTCTAGGAAGATTATTTAGTGCACGTTGTATGCTATACAAATCGGCGAACCAGTTCCTGCCAGTACCTAAACCCATAGCTGTCAAAGATTGCTTTAAGTCATGGTTCATTCGCTCCACAACAGAATTGCACAACAGAATTGCCCTCAGGCCGGTATGGAGACGAAAATTTGACCTGCACCCCCAAACACCCCATGGCTTCCTTACACGCCTTAGAGGCGAACTCTGGACCCTGGTCAGAATGGAAGTTGCCACATGCAGAAATTCCCACAAAGACACGCAAATCCCTGATGACAGTTCCAGCATCAGCACTCCTTTGTGGCCAAACCCATAGAAAACGTGTGCACGAATCCACTGCAACTAAGATATACTTATACGCAGTATCAGAAGAAAAAGGACCGCAGTGATATAAATAAACACAACCAAGTGGTCTATTAGATATGTACAACCTAGGGAACGTTATCAGGACGCAATGATAAGAATATTTAGAAGGGGAACCCCTAGGGTAATTATCACCCTTCTCTGTAGCAGCAATAGCTGCCAAGATGTAATCATCAATCTTACTGTTGGACCTTGTAACTTCTGCTACTACACACGTTGCTACTGTGGTCTTCACTGCTTCATCAGCAAGAGTGTTGCCAACAGCATGTACTCCTACGCTCTGGTGACCAAGAGTATGAATTACATTTAAGAGAGGCAGACGTTCTTTAACTTCTGCGGCTCTGACCCATAGCATTTCGTGCTTAATGGTGCTACCTTTGGAATCACAATAGTCATTTTGAGTCCAAAAGAATACATTTTCATTGAAGGACTGAACACAGTGGTAAGTCACTCACAATTAAAGTAGTCACACGAGGGTCAGCAAACAACAGTGCAAGCACTAGAGCACGTAGCTCCACCAACTGGGCGGTACAGTCCCCTACTATCTGCGTGTGCACAACATCGGACTTGAATTCTCCATTCACCATGGTACCAGCCACTATTGCGCAGGCCGCTGAATAAGAATGCTTAGATTCTATCGCTGGTTGCCCCGGACCGTCAGTGTAAATGATACAATAGTAATCCTCAAGCGGACGCATGGACAGAGGCGCAGGATGAACAACTTCATACTGTAAAAACTCCTGTGTTTGCAATGAGGGATCAAAGATAAATGTGACATCCGGGCATGTCAGCAAAGTGGCCCATTGTATCCAACAAGGATGTAAAGGTTTAGAATTTGGTACACTGGCTTTCATCACTGCTTCAAGTGCAGGACAAGGTGTAACAACCAACATGCGTTTTCCTTGTGACAGCGCCCTCTCTTTTAGAATTGCCATCTGTACAGCTGTCAAAACTGTTTTGACAGATGAAAATCGCATTTCAGCCGAAGTGTACAAGTGTGACTTGTAAGCGATAGGCACTGTGTCTCCTTCATTAAACGTCAAGTACGTGAAACCCACAGCGCCTGGCACAATTCTTATTACCAGGTTAGTGTGGTTGTCACGAGTCAGTGAGTATTCAGATTCAAGAAGATCAGACTGCAAAGATTGCAGAATAGTTGAATGTTCAGGCAGCCAGCATGACTTGGTAAAAGTTGGTTGTATCAATATAGCCGCTTGATACGCTGGGCATAATTGGGAATATGAGTACGCACAAAATTCAAAAATCCCAGGAAGGATTGTAGTTTTTTAAGAGTTGTAGGAGATCGCAAACGTGCGTATTTCTCCAGGAAGTGAGGAGCTAAGCCCCTACCTTCAAATTGCCGAAAAATCCGCAAATCAGCTTGCGGGCGGATTTTTTTTTTTGGGCCCACAGGAAGCACTTACAGTTAAGGTAGGTGCTCGAGTTGAAGCTAACTTTGTAACCATTTTAGAATGGCGCCGGCAAGCTGCCAGAGTTTAAGTTGCAACTTCAACTCTGGCAGCTTGCCGGCGCCATTCTAAATGGTTACAAAGTTCGCTTCAACTCGGGCACCTGCCTTAACTCTGTAAGTGCTTCCTGTGGGCCAAGAATTAAACCTCAACAGGAAGCACTTACAGATATAAATAAAGCAGGTGCCCGAGTTGAAGCTCAAATTCAGTAACGTTTTAATCAGCCCAAAACATTAGTGAGCACGGTCGAGGCTGGGCAAGTGTGCTTTAACCCCATATCTGCCATCGATAATTAGCTGTAATACTTGAGGGAGGTCTTTTTATCCATGAGTTTCTCGAGCGCAACCCCCGTGTAGTTCCTGTGACCAGGAGGCTGCTTTCTCCTCATCTGCTGCCCTGCTTGCTCTCTGACCCTTTATACACAAGAGGCATGTTGACACGCATAGAAGCCCCGCACCACACACTAGCGGTATCAAACGTCTTCCCTCCCTTTCCCAACTATGATGGACAGCTCACACAAGAGACCTCGGCACCTTTTGGCGCGGTGGCAAAGTTACAGGCGCACAGGGTCACTGGAGGCAAATCTTCTGACCCTTTACGCAGCTGCAGTGTAGAAAAGCACTATACATTTACCCAACGAGGTAGCACTTACTGATTAGCCAGTAGAAATTACTCCAGTTGAGTAAAGGTATTGCACAAAATGGTGGCATCTTCGTGGATAACTATGCAGGGTAGGATTCATTCTGGCACGAGGCTCCTGTCACAAAAATTAAACCTCAACAGGAAGCTCTTACAGATATAAAGCAGGTGCCCGAGTTGAAGCTCAAATTCAGTAACGTTTTAATCAGCCCAAAACATTAGTGAGCACGGTCGAGGCTGGGCAAGTGTGCTTTAACCCCATATCTGCCGTCGAAAATTAGCTGTAATACTCGAGGGAGGTCTTGGCATCCATGAGTTTCTCGAGCGCAATCCCCGTGTAGTTCCTGTGACCAGGAGGCTGCTTTCTCCTCACCTGCTGCCCTGCTCGCTCTCTGACCCTTTATACACAAGAGGCATGTTGATACGCATAGAAGCCCAGCACCACACACTAGCGGTATCAAACATCTTCCCGCCCTTTCCCAACTATGATGGACAGCTCACTCAAGGGACCTCGGCACCTTTTGGCGCGGTGGCAAAGTTACAGGCACACATGGTCAGTGGAGACAAATCTTCTGGCCCTTTACGCAGCTGCAGTGTAGGAAAAGCACTATACATTTACCCAACGAGGTAGCACTTACTGATTTGCCAGTAGAGTACTCCAGTTGAGTAAAGTACAAATCGTGAAAAAAGTCGCTGATTTTTTTGCAATTTCGCATGAATTTTGCGGACCACAGATCCGCAAAATTCACCCATACTTAAAAGAGACGACACATACGGCAAAGATGCCTGGTCTGTTTTTTTAGCCCATGGCCAATCTCTTAAAATGTTTTTGTTTGCCACCACAAGTGAACGCTGTCCATTGAATTCTAAGAGAGGACAGGTTATGACTAAAGAAACCATTGGAAATGTCTAGTGTGGTTTTAAATCTTTTATGCACCGGACTGTCTACGAGAGCAGAACTGTGGGTGTTCTGTACCGCACATGTACGACAATGTGAGTTTAAATGTCGATAATCCAAAACCAGGCGGTACGACCCATCAGGTTTCATAACAGTGAAAAGAGGGTCATTCATGGGTGACACACATGTCTCAATCAACCCTCGATATTCCAATCGTTCAAGGATTTATGCAAATGGTGCTTTAGCCTCTCGCCACTTGGGATATTGGGGTTGTGGCTGTGGCATAGACCGCAATGGAATTTCGTGTCTGGGAGAAAGTTTATCCCACCCGACATGAGTACAGTACAACGCTGGTGCAAGCACCAGAGCCCACTCTTCTGCAAAGTTCTGCGCCTGCTCCTTGGGCACTGTGTGCGAAAAACTAGGGAGGATCACCTCCTCCCCTCTCTGAGCGGCTAAAATGAAAGGTGGAGGCCAGTCTGCCTCAGCTAACAGAATGTCATATGTAGAGGTCAGATTTTCCCAAAAAAATCCCTTTATGACACTTTGTATGTCACCTTTTTTTAAAAGTACCATATCATATAGTCTGTCAGGGGGAGCCACTCTAGTGTCAGCAGTTTCCACTGTGATAAAAGTGTCAGTTGCTGTCGCCTTCAGATATGGACACAGTGCCTACCGCACTATTGTAACCTCCGGTGCACTGTCTAGCAGCATTAACGCCCATGTCACGTTCCGAAGCTGTGTTCTTACTATCTGTGGCATACCTTGCGGTTAACGCAGCAACTTTCTTGTTCTGAAACTGAGGGTGTTGACATGGAAAGTCGTCCTGCTTGCCTTTAACGTCAGCTGAGCGGCACTGCTCATGTCCTTGTGGGGCACCCTGACCTCTGCCGCATTCTCTGCCGCCGGTTTGCGTGCCCGATGTTTCCTGTGAGGAACGAGGAGAATGTTGATCAGGAACCTGAAATCTGTCGAGAGACCTAATTTTCACGCTGTAGCGCAAATCAATTGTGTGCTCAGTAGACACTGGTATTGGTGACGCAGGACGCGACCCTTGTTTCTGTTGCTGCTTCCGTCTGAGTTTGCGGTTGAGCTGCGGATTTAGAAAAAGGCTTAACACCCAAACTATTGCGGCCAATGGTCTTATAAGCCTCCGCAATCATTTTCGATAACGCTCGGGGTTTCTCGACATCTGGGACAAGGCGCAGAGCATTAGACACTTGGAAGTTAACCGCATCTCCCTTTACATTTGAAAGAATAAGATCAGCAACTAGGTCAAACACTACGACAAGCTTCATGCCCAACTCGACAGCTGACTCTGGACCATGCTCATCCTGAACACGCTTGATTACGGAGGGCAGGACAGTCATAGACGGTGTGCCGAAGCACTTTGCATATACCGCTGCAAATGCTTTACCCCAATTCTCACAATCTGTTGCCTCTGGCACTAAGTCTTTCTGCAAACTAATTGTGAGGATCCTGTGTTTTTCCACAGGTGTCGTATTAGGAAATACTGCTTCCAGTTGGTCAAATTTCTCAGCAAGCCAATAAGGCATATCGTCCTTAATTTGGGGGCCCTTGCCCATTACCAAATTAACCATGACAGGACTAATTGTCATCCCAGCTGGTCCAACTGGCTGCGCCACAACATCAGGTGCACCCACCTGGACGTTGCGAGAAACGTATTGCACTAAAGCCCTTTGTACCCCAACTAACGATGTATAAAGTTGACGCAAGTCGGCTAATGGGGCATTTAGATAACGTGGATGAGGTGTGACCCCAGCCAAGACTGGCCAAGTGGCCCCAGGAATGGACAAGGGACCTAATCAAACTGGAGTTACGGTGTGGGGGAGGGTGCCATCAATTTCAAGATTCAAGTTTTTCAACCTGTCCTCTGTGCACTGTTGACTATTACAAACAATTGTAAGATTTTCAAATTAACTTCTAGCATTCATGCTGATAAGCTCAAAAACATGTGAAATGAAAAACCATAAATTGCTCAAACTTCAATGAATGTCCTTATAACAAATGCATATTTAATTTGTTATCAATCACAAATTCATTTATTTTGTGGACTTTCATGCTTTCCATCACAAATTCAATGTTTCAAGAGAACCGCCCAATGCATTTCAGGCCCCATCGGCCCTTCTTCAGGGGCTTAGTCTGTGAACAAAGTAAACATACTCTCTTGTAAAACAGAACCCAAGTATGGGTCAGCAGTCTAATAAATGTGTACATAAAATCCCGATCATGTCATCAGATAGAACTTCAAGATCAAACCATGCAGACACAACAGGACTATGTATAAAGGCTGTGAAGAAAGTTAGACAAAAACCCATGGATAGACTAAAAGCAAATATGTGATGGAAAAGTGCCAAGTGACTAGCTGACAATCTCAACTGATATACTCAATTGTATGGTGCAGAGACCATTCTAACAACAGTGCGCCGAATCAATGAACCTGTGATACTGTGCAAACAAGTTGAATGCAATTACAACGTGAAAATAACTGTGCGATGCAAATGTCAGATGAACCTTAAACTCCTTCCTTGCATATTAACGCAAAATGTGTTAATCTGTAAAAATGTGAGAAAAAAATACATGCAAATGCTCAAATAATGATATCCTCAATATAGTTTGTTAAACCTACAGTAACACTTAATATGGGGAACCCCATACCTCCAAAGTCAGGTGAAGTGAATCACATCCCAGATCACCAGAACTCTTTGTCGATGGAAAGGTATTTTCCAAGTACCCGCCTTATGCATGCAATGCAATATTAAAAGCACCCGAGTTTCAGAATTGCGCACCTGTGTTAGTGTTGTGTCTAGAGCTTGGGCAGATCAAACTGCATCAACAGGATACATTGGTATTTTAACCTTGATCACTTTGTGCAGACTGGAGGTCGCAATGTGAGTCTAGAGATGTGAAAAACAGACCGTTCTCATATGAAGGAACGCAAGCAGTTTGTCTTTATAAAAACTGAGACATGTAGTGCTGTGTGCAAAAGCAGCAAAATGGTGTTTGAGCAACTAACTCACTTATACTAACATAGCAATGTGTGCCGGCAGAACCGTACCCTCACTACAACGGCAATGAAGAGTAGGAGGGTAGCCCGGGGACGCTGCAGCCAAGATAAGTGGTTTTTATTTCCTTTAAAGTCTTTTTATTTAAGTTTTAATCAATTGTTAGTAGGGTGGGCGGAAGGCGGGGGCTGGCCAACTCCGCTCCGCTCCACGCAGAGTGTGCAGAGATTTGCCTACTCCACCTTCTCCATGGAACGCGGAGTAGGCAAATCTCTGCACACTCCACAGGCGGAGCAGAGGTCTCCGCCCGGGTTAATAATAAAGCCAAATCTGCGCTGCATAGCTTTGTAATTTTGCCCTAAAGTTAACGCATGTTATGCTTTTACTGATATTAAGTGGACACATTGTTTTCCTTTGCTGTAAGGTGGTGTTTTTGTGTGGCTGAGGACTGAGGTGCTAAAACTGTGCCTAGATATGATATGTGCATAAAGATGAAAAAGAACAATTAATGGGCAGGATGCTGAACAATCTCATACATTCACCCTAGTACAGAGATCTGGGCCTAAATCCATTATTTTTCTACTCGCCATGCCATTCCAGTTTAAACCCAGTCATATGTAAATTAGGCTTGAACCCTGTTCCCTATGGGAACAGTCCAGCCCGAACTGCCAGGCCAGGTCCTTCCTGTACTGAAAACAGGCACCCCGGGACTGGTTTTGGGGTATCACCCCATAACTGCCAGGCCAGGTTCTTCCTGGACTATAAACAAGCATCCTGGGACCGGTTTTGGGGTATCAGTCGCCCATCAGTCAGGTTACCTTGATTCCAGTGGCATGAAGAGCACATGACCTACATCTGGGCATACCTGTCTCACTCTGGGTGCCAAACATAAAAAGAACAATTGATGGATAGAATGCTGAACAATATCAAACATTCATCCCAGTACAGAGATCTGGGCCTAAGGCCATAGTTATTTATGCTTCACATGCCATTGCAGTTTAAACCCAGCCATATGCAAATCAGTATTGATCCTGCTTCCCATGCGAACAGTCCAGCCCGAACTGCCAGGCCATGTAATCCCTCGACCAGAAACAAGCATCCAGGGACCGGTTTTGGGGTATTACCACTCATCAGCCATGTTAGCTTGACTCCAGTGGCATGGAGAGCATGGAACCAACGTCTGGGTATACTCATCAGACTAGTGGTAACAAACGCAAAAAGAACAATTGATGGACAGAATGCTGAACAATGTCAAACATTCACCCCATACAGACATCTGGGCCTAAATCCATCGTTTATTTGCTCCCCATGCCACTCCAGTTTCAACCCAGCCATATGCAAAAGAGTCCTAGCCCTGCTCCCCATTGGAACAGCCCAGCACGAACTGCCAGGCCAGGTCCTCCCTGATCCAGAAACAAACAACCTGGGACTGGTTTCAGGGTATCACCCCATATCAGCCAGGTTAGATTGACTCCAGTGGCATAGAGTCCCTTGCTCGCTGTGCCACAGGATTTAAGCTAGTCTGGCTGATGATATATGATACCCTGATCCCAGGATGCTTGTTTCTGGTCTAAGGATGACCCGGTATGGCAGTTCAGGCTGGACTGTTCCAGATCTCTTGATTGGGGGTGAATGTTTGATTTATTCAGCATTCTGTCCATCATTTGTTGTTGCAGCACTTTTTGTCATAAGAAGAATGGGTATGCCCTGATGTGGGTCCCTTGCTTGCTGTGCCACTGATTTCAAGCTAGCCTGACTGATGAGAGGTGTTGCCCCGAAACCTGTCCCAGGGTGCTTGTTTATGGTCCAGGAAGGACCCGGCTTGGCTGTTCGGGCTGGACTGTTCCCATGAGGAGCAAGGTCAAGACTGATTTGCATATGGCTGGGTCCAAACTGGTGTGGCGAAGTGAGCAGAGTAACAATGGATTTAACGTAGATCTCATGACTGGGTGTGAATTTAATATTTATTTATTTTAAAGGTTTTATATAGCGCAGACAAGACCCTTGCGGGTATCAGAGTGCTTTACAAGCTAATATAGTAAACAAAACCAGTATTATGAGAAATAAAAATGTTCCGTGCATATCAAACAACAGTATTACAAGTAATAAACATAGTTCATGTGAATTTGGATAAGAGAATAGATTTCCCTTCTTTTTGAATGATACAATAAAGGGATTCAGTCTGGTTTCTGGAGGTAGTGCATTCCAAATCCCGGGAGCAATCCCCGAGAAAGCCCGGTTGTAAGTTTTCTTCTTGGAAAATCGTTGTGGTTTCAGTAGACGATTACTGGCCCTTCTGGAGGATCTGTTGCCACAAGAGCGTAAAAATTTCTGTGCCAGGTAGCTCGGAGTGTTGTGATGTATGGCCTTGTGCGTCATGCATGACATTTTTAGTTGAACTATGGCTTCGAAAGGTAGCCAGTTGAGGGCTTTAAGGTCAGGGGAGATGTGGCAATTTCTTTTAGAGCCAGTGATGAGTCTGGCAGCTGAGTTGATTGAGGCTCTTAGGGGGTTCCTCGTCGCTCTGGGGAGCCCGCAAAGAGAAGCACTCCCATATTCAACTCTAGGGAGTACTAGAGCTTGAACTGCTAGTTTGAAGTCATTTGTGGGGAGGTAGGGTTTTAGTCTTCTCAGGGTGTTCATCTGAAAGTTTGCTCCTTGTGTTGCGCTGCTAACGTGTTTGCGCATATTTAGATTTTTATCGAGAGTTACTCCCAGTGATTTTTGCTGAGTCAATAATAAGAGGTTGGCAGTTGAGTGCTGTGAGGTGTTTCAGCCAATCAAGAATGATGGTCGATTGGTTGGGGGGAGCGACAAGGAGGAATTCAGTTGTGAGGGTGTTTAATTTCAGATGGTTTTCAGCCAGACAGGTCTGAATTTTTTGTAGCGTTATATTGAGAGATTTGATATCCTCTAGTGAATAGATTTTTAGGAATATTTGTGTATTGTCAGCGTACATGTGATATTGGACATTAGAGGAGTTGAGGATGTCTGTTGAGCGGTTCAATGAATAGGTTGAAGAGTGTAGGAGAGAGGGAAGATCCTTGCGGGACTCCTAAAGTGACTGGGATGGGATTGGACAAGGATTGATTAACCTTGAATCTTTGTGTTTTATTTTGAAGGAATTAGTAGAAGCAGTTTAGAACTGATCCAGATAATCCCATTTTGTGCTTCAGGATATATAGTAAGTTGTCATGTTTGACGGTGTCAAAAGCTGATTAGCAGACAGGCTTCATTTTGATCGAGGATTTTTAGAGCGTCATCTATTATGTGGGTCATGGCTATTTCAGTACTATGCCCTGTGCGGAATCCAGATTAGTATTGATTAAGCAGGTTGAAATGGTCAATGTGTTTGCTAAGCTGTGTGTGAGTGCATTTTTCTTATAGTTTGGCCTGAGTAGGGATGTTGGATATTGGGCGGTAGTTATTGATGGCCGAAGGGTCGGATATTGGCATCTTTAAGATGAGGGATACCCGTCCTGATTTAAGGATATCTGGGAGTTCCTTGCAGGAGAGAGGTATATATAATCTTGGTCCATAGAGGCAGTAACAGTGGAATGAAGTCTTTTATGTGATTTGCGGGAAGGGGATCTGTGAAGTAGTTGGAGGGGTTCAGAGATGTGAGCATTTTTGATATGGCTTCTTCACAGTATGTAGTGAAGGAGGACCATGAGGCATTGATTTTGAGGTTTAACTTAGGGGAGCATATAAGTGAGGCTCATGGAGGAGAGGATGAAGTGTCCATGTGAATGTCAGAATGGGTTGTTAAGTGAATGTTTGATTTATTCAGCATTTCATCCATCATGTGTTACTGCAGTACTTTTGCCCTAAGTGGGAAGTGCATATCCAGACGTGGGACCCTGGCTTGCTGTGCCCCTTTATTAAAGCTAGCCTGGCTGAAGAAAGGTGATATCCTGAACTGGTCCCAGGATGCTTCTTAAAGGTCCAGGGAGGACACAGTTCGGGCTGGAATGTTCCCATGAGGTGCAGGGTCAAGACTGATTGCATATGACTGGGTCGCAACTGGGGTGGCATGGTGAGCAAAAGAACAATGGATGTAACCCACATCTCTTAACCGGGAGTGAATGTTTGATTTATTCAGCATCTCACCCATCATTTGTTGCTGCAGCACTTTTCTCCCTAAGTGGGATAGATATAGCCAGACATGGGTCCCTTGCTCACTGTGCCACTGGATTCAAGCTAGCCTAGCTGATAAGAGGTGATACCCTGAAACCGGTCCCACAATGCTTGTTTCCGGTTTAGGGAGTACCCGGCTTCGCAGTTCAGGTTGAACTGTTCCCATGTGGCACAGGGTCAAGACAGATTTGTATATGGCTGGGTCCAAACTGGGGTGGCATAGAGAGCAAAAT
Organism: Lissotriton helveticus; assembly: GCF_964261635.1. NCBI lineage: Eukaryota > Metazoa > Chordata > Amphibia > Caudata > Salamandridae > Lissotriton > Lissotriton helveticus. The sequence continues at coordinate 1,917,374,543 of NC_136065.1, forward strand.
AATGATGGATTTAACCCAGATCGCTTGACTGGGGGTGACTGTTTGATTTATTCAGATTTCAGTCCATCATTTGTTGCGGCAGCACTTTTCGCCCTAAGTGGGATGGGAATGCCCCGAGGTGGGTCCATTTCTCACTGTGCCGCTGGATTCAAGCTAGACTGGCTGATGGGAGGTGATACCCCAAAATCAGTTCCAAGATGCTTGTTTCGGGTCCATGAAGGACCCGGCTTGGCAGTTTAGGTTTGACTGTTCCCATGAGGAGCAGGGTCAAGACTGATTTGCGTATGGCTGGGTCCAAACTGGGGTGGCGCAGTGAGAAAAAGAATGATGGATTTAACCCAGATCGCTTCACTGGGGGTGAATCTTTGATTTATTCATCATTCCGTCCATCCTTTGTTTCTGCTGCACTTTGTTTACTTTGCAGCCTTGATAAAGAGGTTATTCCTCAAATGATGTGTTGACTATATGTGTATCAATTATGTGAGACATAACTAATTAATGAATTGGAAGAACATGATTGAATTGGAAGAAGTTAACCAAATCAAATAAAGAATTAATTGAAACTGGAATACAAATGTGTTGCTAATTATTACACTTCAAACCTCCTTGAGGATACAATGAACTTTTTAATGCGCCATTAGGGTACTGGTACAGGAAGAAGGAAGATGCTACTTTAAAAAATTGTCTAAAATAGCTGCAAGACGAAGCCCATCCTCTCTAAAAATGGGTTACCTGTGATGGTGGATGAGATAAAAAGGTTGAGACCCAGATGGTTGAAGCAGTGGGCCAGAATCATGGATGAGGGGAGTGTTATCTCCAACACCAAATGCTCACAGGAGGACATCCGCAATGGTGGAATGACATAAATGGGAGACTCAGTTCTATAATAAATGCATCCAAATGTATAAAGCACAAACATATCACCTCTTAAGATTTCAAGGCCCTGGGGGCTATTGCCTAGAGTCACATAGTGCCGAGATGAGCTACCGCCGGCGCCAGTAATTGAACTGTGAGCCCCATGCTCTGGCCGCTGCGCCACACATTTCCTCTATATGTTCTATCACTTCCAGGGTACACCATGAGGCCCTGGCAACTGGTTGTGGGTCTCCCAGGCCCAACATCTTCATATTATGGGAGGAGAAGGTGTGAGTGGAGACTTGTAAGTACAAACACAAGCTCACTTATACTAACAAATTCACTCTCTCCCCACTCTTCCAACCCAAACCTTTATCAGTGATCTCTACAATAATGCCTATCTATTCACACAAGTGTGCTACCTGATGACTGTCACAACTCACTCCATTCCCTTCCTATAATCTTTGTATATGGCGTACGCTTTTACACATAAATGCACAATTAGCAATGTTGTTATAATATTTGTTTCAGTGCAATAGAATTTATCGAGCTTGGATATATAAAATTATGAGGCATATTTACAAGGCGTTAACACCACCAGAATGTCACTTTTTTCGGCGTTCTGGAGGTGTTAAGTCCTTCGCCTTATTCACTTAATGTGGTTTGATGCCGCCTTGTAAATACTGCCCTTACTCACGCAGCACTTAGCGTGAAAGGCGTTCCGCTGCAACACCAACTGCTTTTTGACAGTGCCCCATATTTACAAGGTATGGGGCAGTGCCAAAAATATCGCCAGGGAATACCTGGTATTAAAGTAGGAGTTACGAGTAGAACTGTTTCATTTCCCCTTGTATTTTGCTCTTTCCATGTGAGCTGCATTCTGCAGCACATATAGAAACAGCAAATCGCCTGTAAAGATTGTTTATGTACAGAAAGGTGTTCCTTCCTGCACATCAACAATCACTCCTGCAACATGGCTCAAGGGTGCCTGGGCTGGTTCTAGGCAGCTTCTTGAGCACCAGCCCCAGGGGAAACACAGAGGTGCGCCACACTCTTTTAAGTATGCCGCATCCCTGCTTTTGAAACTGATGGATCTTGGTGTTACCAATTGTAGGGTAACACCGCACTCTGCCAGTTTCTAGTAAATATGCTTAATGTTTTGCTCCAGTTTAGTCTGATACCTTGACTTTCTACTTATTATTCTTACAAAGTCAACAAAGCTTTGTAGAATATGAGATCCTTATTTCTCAATTATTATTTCTGAACAGTAAACAGTAGATTAAAACGTAACATATTAGATGAAAGGCTAGCGGGGCTTGTATATTGATTGTGTTTTTTATAATATTCAACAAGGTTCAATGTATTCAAATATTGTTTGCTAGAAAGGAACTTTGATTCAGGGACCACAGCCTGAGGATCCCATAGAGGCTGTACACACTGTGCCTTGCTGAAGGCTACTGAAAAGGCACATCAAGTTGGGCAACTGGTTTGTCTGCTTGCTCGAAGACAAAATAGTTGCTGAGGCACAGAAATGCCAGTTGCCTCCTTTTTGAATGCTGCTTCTGTTGTACAAAAAAGTGTCCAGGATGCTGAAAAACAAAAAGGTATGGGTAAACTAGTGTTACCTTTGGGGTGGGCCTGGGCTGAGTTTACAGAACTCCAGGAAGTGACCTAAAAACTCAGCCACACTATGCGGAGTTCCGCAAGCGTGAAGTGCGTTAGGTCATGCCATTTGCACTGAATTTTAACACTGGGTGTTTGTCCCACGCTGTAAAATCAGCAAGAACAGCACCAAGCACAGTGCAAGAGGGTGCTGCTCCTTTCTGCCACTCGAGTAGATGTACTACTTGAGCGGTCGCAGTCGCCCGCATTGAGAAATCTCGCAAGGAGGTGGTTTGCAGTAAGATTTTCCTTGCTTGCCAACTTAACGTTGGAAAGCGTGACCAACTAAAAAACACCGCTCTGCTCTCTAGAGCAGAGTTTTCCGTAACTCTATGCACCATGCGGGGCGCAGAGTGGAAAAAACTCTGCAAACTCTGCAAGCGGAGCGGAATTTCATGCTCAGGCCTAATTTGAGGGCATTTTCCTTTAAGGAATAAATTCCTGGCCCACCCAGAGATGGCATGCTTCATCAAAGGGTCACTTCTCACCCTGGTAGACGAATCTACCAATGTGGGCTTACAATCCTGAAAAACAAGGAAGTTCTTGAGGTGAAAACCAAAAGCTACTGTGTGTTCAAGGGGACCGAAGGTAACTGGGGTGGACGTAAGTTGTTAAGACTGTACAGATGGACCCAGTTAAAAATACCTACTGGTAGACAAACTTCATTTTATTAGTGTGCTTAGTGGGTATGGTTAAAAAATGAGAGAGCTATTTCTACCCTGAGTGAAATGTTGTCAGGTTTCAGCCACATGCTTGTTTTAAGCCACTACAATATCAATACAAATTATCAGTAGTCCAAGTCGAACAGATGAATCCATGTCAGGACAACAATTTTCCAGTTTTGAGTTTTCAATTAACATATTACTTCATTCTGGGGCTTTAAATGAATTATTTTATTTGGATTATTGAACTAATACACATGATCCAAATGATACGTAAATGCCAAGGAATGGAAAAGTGGTGTCACAGGGACGTTGGTCCATTGAGTTAACTTCGTAACATACTACTGTCACACACTGTCCCCATCGGAATTGAAGTTTCACATTTTCAAGGACCCTCTTGGAGATTCCAGAACCTTGGATTGTGTATTGGATACTTTGGGACCCGCAAGCAGAACTTCAGGAAGGAGTTCTAACTGGACCCCGCCTGCTGGAGAAGGGCGCACAACACATTTGGTGAGATTCTCCAGAACATTTTCTAAAGGTGTCCCTGTCAGAGAAAACGAAATGACTAAAAGGGGCACTGTTGGTTTCTAAGCACTAGAAAGTGACTAATCTTAAAAAAATCATATCTCTGGTTCCCTACAGTGTTTTTTTTTTCGTTTTTGTGTCATTTAAAAGATAAAAAATATTACCTATTTTTAAAAATTGGGGTTGGATTTTTATTTTGTGTTGTGTCTTAATTATTTACTGAAATTGTGTTTTTAAATGCTTTACATACCTGTCTTTGAAGTTAAGCCGGTCTGCTCCCAGCCATGTTACCAAGGGTTCTACCATGTGTTAGTGGCCTTATTGCCAGTGGCAGACCTACATTTGCCCCTACCAATAACCCACTTTCCAACATCTAGGGAGGCTCCGCGGGCTGGATCGATAATCCAATAATTATCTGGCAGAGCTGGTGGGCACCGGGTGCTCTGGACAGCAGGAGCGGGTACCGGAACATCTCAGAAGTCAGCGGGAGCGCTCTTGAAGGCTGGGAGCCCCCACGCTGCCATGAAAACACCACTGCACACAGCCGCTGCTGGGCTCGCCTTGGGAAGCAAAATGGAGACCCTGTGATCCGTGTACTAAAGAAAGTGGCGCAAGCAGCGCTGTCGGGCACCGAGAGCCTCGGACGACAGGACCATGCACCTGAACATTTCGGCGGTCAGCTGGAGCGCTCATGAAGGCCGGGAGCCCCGCGCTGCAGTGAAAACACCACTCCACACTGCTGCTGATGGGCTTGCCTTGGGAAACAACATGGCAGCCCCACGACCCGCGTTTTAAAGAAAGTGGTGCAAACAGACCCCTGAGTCGAGGAGGAAGGCATTGCACTGATCCCTACCAGGGCTGTTGAGCGCGGTTGCTCTATTGAGGACTGCAGGCAGACCGACGCAGACCACTGGTGGGCAAATCCTGGTTGAGCACTCTGCGAGCTGATTGGGCCTTGCATCCGTTGGTGAGTCTGTGGACCGAGGGGGAAAGAACCAGCGCAGGCAGGAAGGGCACAATTGCACAGAGGAGGTGGTCACCACAGCGAGAGCACCCTGCCACACTGCTGACCCAGTGACAGAAACTGCAGTGGGGCGACGTGGGGGCAGCGCCCAGTGAGTGGTCGGCACCGTGGCTGGGACCCCCTCATGGCAATTACATCTGGTGCCGTGTGCACTGTGCAGAGCCTGACATTCCTGCCTCATTATTGAGCCCAGATGCAGTGCCTGTGCTAAAAAAGAGATAAGGAACAGCGCCTGAGGAGCTCTCCCCCCTGAACTTATAAGAGGTCTGGACCACCACTCCTTGTCGGGGAAGACCAGGAGGTGGGAGCGCTTGACTCAGGGGCGCCCAGCGAGCGATCCCCGTTGGGGGTGAGAAAACAGAGGCGGACCTCAGACACCTGGCTGAACACTGGCAGTGGAGGAGGTTAACTAGGTCACCCATTGCAACTGATCTGGACAATGCGCACTGCTCACTGCAAGCCAGAATAACAGCGGACAGAGCCACAGAAGCATCCCGGCAGTGCGGCCCACGCTGCGCGGGGCTGTGTCGATGAAGTGAGGCCATGGGCAAAATGGACAATAAGCAGTCCATTCTGCCTTTTGAGCAGCGCAAAACACCCCATGGGGGGCTTCCACCAGAGGAAGAGCAGTTGGAAGAGGTGGCGATGTTCTCCAGGCATCCATCGGAACCTAACATACAGGATATGTTCAAGGAACTAAAGCAGTCACTCTCAACCATAGACCTCAAAATTGATTCAATATCAGATTGATTGGACCGGCTTCGAGACAAGGTATCAAACCATGAGGAGCGCCTCACGGAGGTTGAACAGCGCATGTCGGCGCTGAAGGACGAGGGCACCACCACCCGTGAAAGACTGCTCCGAATGGAGAAGGTACTGGAGGTGATCCACAATAAAAATGAAGATCTCGAAGCGTGATCGCGCCATAACAACCTGCGCATAATGCGAGTACCAGAGAGAATGGCTATGACAAGAGACGAGGAATACGTCAAACAAATGCTCACAGCGATGTTTGGGGACTCCGTCTCTAAGGTCTGCATAGTGGAGCGCGCACACAGATACCATGGCCTGAAATCACCACCCGGAGCCCCGGCTAGGCCAATCATTGCGTGCCTGTTGAACTACAGTGATCGAGATGTCATGCTGCGCAGGGCCAGAGACCTACAGGACACGAGGTTTGCAGGGAACCGTGATCTCCTTTTTCCCCGACTTTCCCCTAACGGTGCATGCTGCAAGGAGGGAGTTTCTGCCTGTGAAGAGACTACTACAACAGCAGGACATCAAGTATTTTCTCCTCTACCCTGCAAAGCTCCACATTTTCCATCAGGGCAAGATGGTCTTCTTCACTGATCCCAAGGCGGCCACCAAGTTTGCCCGCTCCCTCAGGCAGCCTGTGCCAGCTGTACAGGCTAAAGGGGAGCACACGGAGGGAGGGCCCCTGGACCAAAATGACTGAGGCACCGGGTGAGCAGTAATGAGCCGGTAAGACAGTGGATGGGGCTGCTCCCATGAGACATTTTCTACCTAAGCCGGGGTGACTGTTTGCCCGGCCGCTGGGTTCTAGGGCCCGACTAATCTGCCTTTGATTGGAGGGAGGTGAGGCTTTTTCCCTTCCTACTCCAGAACATATCATCTCCAGCCACCCAGCACACTACCGCTGGGGTTTTTCCAAGCACATAGTGCCTCCTGCAGGGATGAATCCCATGGATGTTCTAAATGTTGGCCGTTGTGGGCCTACTTTGGGTAACGAGCTTAGCTACCAGCCATGTTGGGGGGCTGAAGTGGGAGGTGGGTGGGATTTGTTGGGTGGGGTGCACACATGGTGTGCTGTTGAGTTCTCTATGTTCTTCTTCCTTTCTACTCCTATCTGTCCCCTTTCTCGCTCTGCCGCTGCGTCAACTAGGTATGTCGGATATCCAGCATGTCATGACCCAAAGGGATTAGGGGGCGGGCAAGACCACTAAGTAAAGGGATGTGATCAAAGCAGTGAAGTGGAATGTGCGAGGTTTGAATGATTGTCGTAAGGTGAGACTGGTGGCAGCATATCTCCAACGACATGGGGCGGACATCTGCTTTTTGCAGGAATTACACCTTACTAACAAGGATAGTGTGCGACTACGGGCGGGATTTATGGGGGAGAAATTTGTATCAAGCTACTCCAAATATGCCAGGGGCACAGCTATAATCCTCAGAAAAGAAATTCCCTGGAGAACATGCGTTGCTCTTTGCGACCCACAGGGGAGATATGTAATTGTAGCGGGGCAACTGAGAAGACAAACAGTTAGGCTAGTGTCGGTCTATAGACCGAATGTGGATGACCTACAATTCTTCAGTGAGGTCTGGAGGATGACAGAGTGGCTTGGGCCCGGAACTGTCCTGTGCGGTGGAGACTTTAACGTAATACCGGATGCGAGCATGGACAGATGTGTCGATTCTCACCGGCCTCATGCCAGGGCAACAGAACAGCTTTGCGTACTCATGGAGGACTATGAGCTGGTGGACGCCAGCATCCAGCTAGACGAGAGGGCACATGCACATCAACCGCGGGCCCATCTTGGTCTTGAATCGATTATTGGCTCATGACGCATGATATGGACGCGTGGGTGCTTACTGTTACGGATTAGGCCCGATCTTTGTCAGATCACTGCCCCGTGCTGCTGCATTTTGCGCTTGCCAAATGCAGCGCACATGCCTTTCAGCTGGAGACTCCCCGCCGGCGCACTCAGGGACCAGGCATTTAGAGAATCAATTAGGGCCAATATAATGGAGAACTTCGAATTGAATTGTGGGTCCGTAGACTCGCCCTCAGTACTGTGGGAGACCTTTAGGGCGGTAATTCAGGGGAGACCTTCGGCGTCTGGAGGAGGAAATTCGGAAGCTCGAACTGGAATACTTTAATAGTAATAACCCTGAAATACTGGGCAGCATTAAAGGGAAAATATCATAATTTGAGGAGGCTGCACATCGGGAGACTCACTATCTGGGCAGGGAGGCACGGGCGTGCCAATACGGAGAGGGCGACCATGCCCGGAAAACACTGGCGGGACTACTGAAGAAACCCTCGGCCAATAAATATATATGCGAATTGCGTAGAGACAGCGGGGAGACCATTGCAGGTCAGGAAGTGGTACAGGTAGAACTGCTGACATTTTATACCTACCTGTACACGGCTCAAAAGAAATCAGTGCATCCGGACCTACTTCCCCTCTTTGATTCGATGAAGCTAGCTTGGCTGAGTGACGGGCAACGAAAATATCTTGACGATCCTTTTGAGGAGGAAGATGTGAGCGCGGTGACCTAAGCTATGCCCGGTGACCAGGCTCACTGCTTCATTCTATAAGGAATTTGCGCCGCTCCTGGTTCCACACCTCCTCAACATGCACGAGGACTCCTTAGAATGGGGTATGTTACCCCCCTCTCTGCAAGAGGCACTAATCGTCACCATCCTTAAACCTGATAAGGAACCACAGCTATGTGACTCCTATAGACCTTTCTCCATGATCAATCTGGGCAATAATAAACTAGCCAGACTACTGGTATCATGTCTGCTCCCCCTGTTACCGGCAGTGCGCGGGCCTGACCAGTGCGGTTTTGTGTCCGGGTGGTGCACATCTCACAATCTGCGCACTTTCTTTGCGACCATGCAGGTAATTGATGGCTCTTTTCCTGCTGTGCCTGTGTTCTTGTTTGCAACCAACAATCAACTAACAACCAAGGGCCTTGACTCACCTCAGTAAGGCAGAGTCTATAAATAATCAACAAACCAAAACAAGTGCCAGTACTGAGACCAAATGAACTAGGTAACTTAAACCAAAGACTAGAAACATGAATTTGTATTCTTGTGATGGATTGAATCCGTCAAATTTAATTTTTATTTCTAAATTTTCAAGAAAAACAAAATACAAGACATTTGTTAAATATGTGCGACAGCAATATTCAATGTAACAAAAACAGACGTGGAAACACAAATAACAGTGCAATAAAATTCACTATGAACACCCTCCTTCACATTCGTAACCTGACTCGAAACCTGATACACTTCACACTTTCATACACACACACACACAACAAAGCACTTAAAGATCAGTGGTGCAAAACATGAAAATAGATAATGGGACCTGCGTGGTAAATTGGAACAATCATAACATTGTAACCAGCATGGGATATGTGGCAGACCTGAAAATGATTGACAATATCGACCTGCCTATATAAATTAATTCATGCTTTTATGGAAGAAATTTAAAGAATACAACTAGATTGTAACGCAGGCCACAACACAAGAGGTCGACGCGTTTCAAACCGGACCCTTTGTCCGGCTCTCATCAGGACCAGAAGAAATCCTGAAAGAAGGTACAAGGGAAATCCTTAAAATCACAAACAAATTCAAAGAATCAAAAAAAAGGTGAGCACCCAGCCACACATGATAGCCCCCTACCTTATTCCAAAAAGTGGCTTCAGTCAATTTACAAGAGACGTCAATTTCTGTTAAAACAGACAACAACAAAAACCTAGGTTAGTAACTCCACCTATGTCCGTATTCGTCAGTCTCTGTTTGGCTCCTAAAAGCGGGCCGACCCCCTAGATGCGGGCTTACCTCAACGAAATCGGAGGAGTGTGGAAAACGGAGGCTAATTCATCAGTGAGTTGAGCTGTCGGTCAAACCAACCACCAGGGCTGTCTGGGACTCGTAGTTCTGTTGTAAGGAAAGGACAAACGATTTAACTCAGGGTTTCTTGCAGAACGTGACCTAGGCTGTTTTGAGCGGTTTAGGAAGTAAAAACGGGCTGGAGCCTTACTTGAAACTAGGAAGACGCGTCCAAAGTTACTGCAGAGGTTGCGTGAAAGGTGTCTGCTCCTAGCGTGAGTAAGCACTCAGACGCGGGCAGCGCGTAGCTGATTCTCGCGTTTTCTAAAAGGATGGAACACGATGTTAATCTCTGTCTAAGACTATGCAGGGGGGTTGTGCTGCTGTACGCGGAATGCTCCAATTTACCTTAGAACGAGTGTGGCAATCTCTCCATGGACCGCTGTTCAGTTAGTCCAGGCGTCACTGTCACCGCGGAACTCTGGTGTGGATGCCGGAAGTGCAGAGTTCACTTAAGATTGGACTGCGGCGCACACGTGGGGTGTCATGTGGTCGCCTTGCTTAATACGAACGTAACTCAGCCATACTGCCTTAAATTGCTCGCAACACTGGATGTGTAAATGAGTAGGGATTCTGGGACATATGGTGGATGAGCAGATTCACGGGGCTCGGATTCAACCATTCACAAAATTGAGCAGGCCCCGGATGTATTTAGAAAACCCTCGCAATTTCAGACAGTTCATTCAGACCATTTGTTGCTGTGTTGAATTTCATGATTAAATGAGCCTCACGCTGACTCAGTCTTGCCTCAATATCACCACCTCTGGCATCAGTCTCTACCTTGGCCAGGATAGTCCATTTGAAATCTACTTCTGTGTGCCATTTGCTCATCCAGTGGTTCACCAGCGGTGCATTGGCCACATTTCTCCGTACTCTGGATTTGTGTTTAGTTATCCTTTGTCTGATTTTTGTGTAGTTTTTCCTACATATAATTTGGGACAGGAGCATAGAATTCCATACACAACGTTCTTTGTTTTACAGTTGGTAAACGTTGAATGCTTCCAAAAAATCCCAGCATGCGAAAACACATCTCCTTCCATTGTCTGATCACAGCAGGAACAGGTGCCACATCTGTGATGACCTTGGACTGGTTGTAGACCAAGTAGACTTCGTAGAGTTCCTTCCTTATTTTTGTGTAGTGCTGCTCGAGTCACAAAATTAGCAATGCTTTTCTCTTTCTTGAAGGCAAAGAGGGGCTGTTTTTGTAGACTAGGGTCTAGATTTTTGATCAGATGCCAATTTTGGTGGATTATCCTTTTTAGTTGATTTGCATTGGGGCAAAATGTTGTTACACAAACGATTCGCTCTAATGGTTGTTTAGGTCTTTTTTCCAGCAAGGCTTCACGAGGCGTCCACCATGCTCGTCGTAATGCATGTTTCAGCAATTTCTTCGGGTAACCCCGGTCCAACAGGCGTTCCAAAAGTTTTTGGGCATTTTGAAAGTATTCGTCTTTGAATGTACAATTGCACCTAATTCTTAAGAATTGGCCAAAAGGCAGATTCTGGCGGAGGTTACGGGGATGGTTGCTTGCATAATGCAACGCTTTGTTGCAGTCCGTTTCTTTTCGGAAAAATGTTGTCGCCAATGACCCTTCTGATGCATACACTTTTACATCCAAGAAGGTGATTTGATGGGTTGAGAACTCCAGGGTGAACTTGATGTCTTTTGTGCGTCTATTGAGCCAATTGAGTAACTCCAACAGATCTTCCTCTGATCCCTTCCATACTAGAAATGCGTCATCAATGTACCGCATCCAATGGGTGATGCATGCAGAGAAGGGATTATTGTTGAAAATGAATTTGTCTTCAAACAGTCCCATAAACAGAACTGCCAATTCTGGCGCAAAAGGGCAGCCCATGGCCACCCCTTTGATCTGATAGAAAAACTCAGTCCCAAAAGCAAAATAGTTTTTTTGAAGCACAAACTTTGCAAACTCGATGATAAAATTAGTGGGGACCCTCACTGGTTGTTCTCTAGTGTCCAAAAAATATGAAAGGGAGCCCAATGCTTCGTCCTGCAGGATCTGAGTATAAAGCGCCACCACGTCCATTGTAACCAACAACTGCTTTGTTGGATCAAATTCAATATTAGACAATCTGTTGATAAAAGCCGTGGTGTCTTGCAAATGTGCTGGAACCTGTGCAATTAATGGTTTTAAGAAAAAATCAATGTATTTTGACACCGGTTCGAGGAGGGAATCACAGCCGGAGACTATCAGTCTTCCGGGAGGGTTTGTCTCACTTTTGTGGACCTTGGGAAGGGCATAAAAGACTGGAATGCGAGGGTTTTTGTTTTGGAGAAAAAGTAGCTCCTTAGGTCCCAGAAAACCTTGCTCAAAACCCTTTTGTAACAGGTTAAACAACTGACCCTGAAGTTCTACTGTCGGGTCTTTTAAGATTTTTCTGTAACATTCCGTGTCACCTAGTTGCCTCATCACTTCATTTTTAGGTCGAAGCACGACCTGCTTCAATGCGTAAGCATTGATAGCAGAGTCTGCTTCGACAACTATTGCTACCCGTTTTTTGGGAATGTGGACAGGAAAGGGTGCACGAGCGCAGAGTAGCTCAGTTTTCACCTCCTGAGCGCGCACGGCGCCATGCCCCTCTCCTGTCCACATTCCCTTGCGCAAACACTCTACACTCACGCATGCGCACATACACAGGCATAATACACAGGCATACACAGGCACACACACACTGCATACACACACGCAGACCCACGCGCACATACACACACACACTGCATACACACACGCACACCCACGCGCACACACACTGCATAAACACACGCCACCCCCCCCCTTACCTCGCCCAGGCTCTTTTCTTGCGGGCTCCTTCTGCCTGGCTCCCAGTGGATGGACGGGTGCGATGCGGCCAGGGGCTCCAGTGCTGCTACGGCGGGCGGGGGCGACGCGGCAAGGAACGGCCAGGGACTCCAGTGCCGTCCATTACCTCTTGTACGCCATTAGCAGGCGGAGCCGGAGACGCGGCCAAGAACACTGCGCCTGCGCAGAAGTGCGTGCGCCCGCCTGACGTCACTTGTCGGAGCCGGAGACGCGGCCAAGAACACTCTGCGCCTGCGCAGTGTTTTGGGCACTTTCCCGCACGAAACCCAGTTCTCCAAGCGTCGCTCGCATCAGTCGGACAAGAAAAACAAAAGGCGCAATCTAGTTTATTTTGCGTCCTGCCAGCCGAGTTGAAGGAGGGGCACGGACAGCCACAGTGACGCTGTAGCACCAGGGAGGATGGCATTAGTGCATGCACATACTCATGTGTGCCACAGGAAATGGAGCGAGGACAGGTGATGGCGCTGCCGGATTCCTCAGCTAGTCAACAACATGCGACGCTCAAATCATGCTGGAAGGGCTGCAAAGGTTCAGTTGATACTAATGAAATGAATTGGCCTGCAGCTCCGTCAGTCCGCACAGATGGGCCAGGGGATGCTTAAATTCATGTGGCTGCAGCCGGCTTGTTTATGTTTAGGGCACAGGTTGCAGATTTGTTTTTTTAAAATGCGTTGAGTATTACAATTACTTAGCTAGGCCCATAGCTACTAGTCACCTCTCCACAGCCTGGGCCCAGCTATTTTTACCAGAGGCACCAGCGCAAAACTAGCACTGGATCAATAGGTTATTAAGCAACAGAGCCCCATGAAGCACGTCAAGTTCCTCTGCTAGTAGCTACAAATTAAGCGTGACTAAGCATTTTAGTGCCGCGATGCGGACACCAGACTAAAATGCATTAGTTTCACGCCTGATGTGTCGCACTTGGCAGGGCTGCTCTTCACACTGTACTTCCATCTCCTCGCATTGCACTGCCCTCCCGTGACCATCCGAGCTAGTATAGTCTTTTCACTCTCCCCGCAGCGCTTACATCTACTCCCACGCACTTCCATTCCACCGCTGCACCTCCTTGTTTATTTTTGGTTTTATATTCACCGGGACAATGACTTTCTGAAATATCTGAATGTTCAGCTGATGCGGCCTCTCCTGGGCTCTGATGCTTGCAGGCCTGTGGTGCACATATGTTGGGCAGACAAAACATAGCAAGCCCGGTTACGTCAGCAGACGTCTGCTGCCCTTCGACAAACACATTATTAGCCCAAAGGTAAATAACCATCTTACAACGCCTGTTTTGAAGGCCCTCGTCTGCTCTGGTGGAGAGGAGCAGTGGAGGGGAAGACATGAGGGAGTGTGGTTGCTGCCGAAAAGGCTCCACAAGGGCTCATCTATATTTTATGAGTAATTGTGTTAATTGCTTTATTTACCCAAGTTGCAGAGCGTGATACCTACATGAAGGCCTTTCAAAACATCACCGCCACGCTTTGCATGCAGGCGCGTTATTCGTTTGCCAGAGCGCCACTGTGGATGCTTTGCAGTTTTAAGCATATCCTCCTCTTCAGTGTTTCTTTTAATATTTTTTCTTTTTTTGTTGCAGTGTGTTTTACAGTCTTGTTTGAAATTTCTGTAAATGGCACCGTTTCTATGTTAGGTTTGAGTTGTAGTGATGCTTGCACCGTTCAGATCTGGCCTGTCATACCCTATACATACTCAGAGGCTTTTGTCCTGCCTTCTTCAGCCATCGACTTCATTGGCTTAGGAACCTTCATCCACAGGCTTGAGACATTCTCAATCACATCTGAAACAGTCCTAGGGGCTGAATCAAGACTCAGTTTCTATTGGTTGTATCTTTCTACCTTATTGGCATTTGTAAAGGACTATTTTGCATCTGAAAAAGTACCCTCTTTGATCAGGCATTTAATATTTCCCACCCAAGCACTGAATATACAAAGCAATCCCTATTTTAACTCTGCAGCAGATATTTTATTTATTTTTATCAGCGTCTTACTGAGTGCCAGCATTAATCTTATTGAATTTGCAAGTGCTCGTTTTAATACTGCATTTGTGCTGCTTTCATGAGTTTTTTAAAATGGAGAGAGGGCAAGTTTCTCAGAGGCTGCCTTTGGAGGCCTGAAGTCAGGGCTAGTGCTACACTAAAGGAATTCAAGAAGTTGTTTAAGGTGACACCAGCAGGGGGCGCCAGAATGAGTCCACAAGTCTCCAGAATGGCTGTCATTCTTGGCGGTGAAGGAGTGTGGAAAAATCTCTCTTCGCCTTCTGCTTGGGTACCAAAAAAGCATGCACTAGTCTTGTCTCCTGCAGTATCCGGCAGGAGAAGATCGAGAGAGCGTGGACTAGGAGTTCATTTTAGGTGGACAATGGAGACTCCTGGACCTCTCCTCATGTAGTCTTCGCGAGGCCATGACCTTTTTAGGTCTCGCGCCTGCGATGCATATGGCGAATGGGTTACCGGTCCAGGCACATATTAGGAGTGCTATTGTTTTAATGAATGGCGAGTACCGAGTTAATACATTTTTTTGTTTATCGCGTGCCGCCTGGCTCCTGTTTGCCACGTTCATTGGTAACGCCTAAACGCCTCTCAATGCTTATTTTTTGGGGGCAGTTTTGTATAGTGTTCCCTCACCTTAATCAGCACATTAATCATGTACATCATATGGCTTAGCTCGATAGGCTGAAAAACAGGTACTTGTGTGCTTGTGTAGGGTCTGGACATTGTTGATATTTCATTTCCGCTAGGGGAAGGTTGTTGACAAACTTATTGGAATTGGAAATTGTTACTAGCCATAATATAAGTTTTCGTCAGCATCTATCATCTAGAAATTGTTATTTCAAATGTGTCTTAATCCAGCACTGTTTTTGAAGTGCTAGTGCTGTCCCGTTTAAAGCACAATAACTGTGCTAAAAATTGCCAGGCGTTACATTAACGGACTTGTGCCATGGAAGTATAGCGAGCGAGCTTCTAACTGCTGCATTGCCAAGTTAAAGGTACAGGGCTGGCTTTAGGGGTGTGCCTGCACTGATTTTGGTGTGGGCGCTGTCTTTAATAAGCATTTGCGATGCAATAGCTCTTGCATTTACGCAAGTTTAAGCTATTGGCATTGTAAATAACAATGTCTTTTATGTTTATTTATGTTTTTAAAACGGAAACAAAAATAAAAGGCATTGTCATTTGCAATGTCAATAGCTCAAACTCGCGTAAATGCGAGACCTATTGCATTGCAAATGCTTGTTGTATTTTTCAATCCCCCATAGGACTATTGCGCCCCCTTTGTCCGCTTGCTTGATGACTAACGATGGATAATTTTTTTTAAAAAAGATGGCATCCTTCTGTTCTTTGGACAAATTGAAACGAGTGTATTGTTTTTTTGTTTCCATCTGGGTAATTTCCGATAACAACATTTTTTCGAAAGTAATAACTTCCGTCGGAATTTTGTTGCCCGGTGGACAAAAAGTGGATTTTTTCTTCAGGCCTGTCACTTCTGTGTTGGTGACACTTTCCTGATCTTTAAAGAATGTTTTGAGTCTGAAATTCCAATGCTTCCAGCTTCATTTTGACGAAATCAGTTCTCCTTGATGGAACAAAAGAGAGCCCCTTTTCCATCACCTGTTTCTCTGTATCAGTGAGAATTCGCTCAGATAGATTGAAAACTGGAGATGCTTTTAATTTTTGTAAAATTGACGCCTCGTGGTCATCTCCCAAGGTTGGGAATTGTATCGGGGTCTGCCCCTGGCCCTCCGTTGGCCTCTGTCTAAAAAAGGCTGCGGGTTGTTCCTTTGTGGTTGCTGATTATATTGACCTCCTCTTCTATTAATGCCACTGGGCCCTGCTTCGTTGGCTTCTGTTTCTGAGCCTGATGAAGACGATGTGTCAGAGAAAGTTAAGAATTTATTTCTCGATCTTCCTTGAGAATTCTGAAGGTATCTCCTGGAGTCTGTCCATGTGTAGAAATCCTTATTAAGATAAGGATAGGTGAATCCCACCACACCTAAACGTCTTGCTGATAGTCTAGTGGTATTGGAACCCTATATCAGACACTTACTAGACGTGTCTTTCAGCACTAACACCGTGCCCTAAGCCTGGAAAAGGGCGGTGGTTCTACCCCTTAGGAAGAAACCAAACATCAGCTTCGATAAGCTAGAGAACCTCCGGCCTATCTCCCTTCTGCCTTATTTGGCCAAAGGGGCTGAAAAAACGGTCAATTTGCAATTGATGGACTTTGTGGAAGAGGCCGCCCTACTACACGACACCCAGTTTGGCTTCCGCCCCCGTCATTCAACGGAATCGGCGCTCCTGATGGCGGTGGAGGCCCTACGTCAGGGAGTGGATGAGGGTCACACTATGGCCCTCATCCTATTGGACCTGAGTGCAGCATTCGACACTGTAGCTCATACCACCTTGCTACAGTGTCTGAACAGTGGTGGAATATCTGGAGCTGCACTCAAATGGCTCCAATCCTTCCTGACTGGGAGAAGCTTCCAGGTCCGTCAGGGCAATTACTATTCCAGGGACATCGGATTGGGCCAGGGCGTTCGCCAGGGATCGTCCCTGAGCCCCACTCTATTTAATCTTTATGTCTCCCCAGAGGCCCCGATCGTTGTGGGCCATGGCCTGCAAGTTGTGTCCTACGCCGATGACACGCAGTTGATCATCTCCCTTTCACGGGCCCCCGGCCTTGCTATGGACAGTTTCAGAGCCTGCATGCAAGATCTTGCAGCCTGGATGTCCACTAACTGCCTCAAATTAAATGGCAACAAGACCGAGGTGCTCATGGTGGGGGGGAATCCATCTGTTTGGTCGTCGGCGTGGTGGCCCACTTGCTTAGGTGAGGCTCCTACACCTCGTCAGGAAGTTAGGAACCTCGGAGTCTGGCTTGACGCTGACCTGTCTTTTGGACCCCAGGTAGGCCATGTGGCGGGTGTATGTTTTAGCGTTCTAAAAAACCTATGGAAGGTCCTAGATCTCCTTCCTACGTCTGCTCGTAGAACGCTGGTACATGCCCTCGTCACATCGCGCCTAGATTATGGCAATCTACTGTATCTGGGAGCAACCTGTAAAGTAATAAACCGCCTCCAGGTGCTACAGAATGCGGCAGCTCGCCTCATTCTAAAATCTCCCAAAAGATCAGCCTCTAGAGTTGCCCTCCAGACCCTCCACTGGTTGCCAGTAAGGAGCAGAGTCGAATTTAAGGCCCTTTGTACTTGTCATCGCATCCTTGCTGGTAAAGCACCAGCCCCACTCTAGAATCTAGTCACCAGGTATGTACCTATACGCGCCTTGCGCTCCTCCCATGAAGGCCTATTAAAGGTTCCTAGGATAAGGAGGGCTCGCATGGGAGGAAGATCATTCCGCTACCTGGTGGCAAAGAGCTGGAATGCCCTACCCCTTAACCTCCGCCTCGAGCCATCTGAATCCAGCTTCCGAAAGAAGCTAAAAACATATCTATTTTCACGATAACTGGGCTTACTTTATTCTTCTGCTTTTTTGAGTTCTTCGGGGTTTTTTGGGGTTTTTTTTCAGCGCGGGGACACGCCATCTGAGCGTACCAGGCGCTTTACAAAATTCCCTTATTATATTATATTTTCCAATGAAAAATTGTTTTTGTCTGTTTCAAATTTATTAGTTTTTTGTGCCACTGTATAGTCCTTAAATTCCAAAATCTCTTTTTCAACTTTGTCTAACAGTGTTTTTGAATCAAGAATTAGTTGATTGTTTTTAATTTCTGACTCCAAAGTTTCTATTTCCTCGAGTTGTTTCCGGGATAGACGTAGTGCTGTTTCCACGGTCAATACCATCAGATCTCGGCTACATTTGGTCTCAATGCAGCTAAAGCCTTTTTTATACTCAGGATCCTCAATGAATACCATAGGGATGTTCTGAATTTGGAGTCCTGTCGGAATTGTCCCTGCTCGTAAATGCTGAATCAAGAAATGCCCATGAAGATCGGTTCTTATTTGTTTTTTCTTAAGTCTTGTTAGTTTGTCTGACTCATTTTGAGTCTTTGCTGATGCACTCAAGGTAGCAGAGGCAAAAGTTGGCGGGGCGCTAATAAGTCTTTGAATATGTTCTTCGCTGTACGCGAACGTGTCACTTTCTTTCATAGTCCTCTTACTAAACAACGTCGTGTTAATGGTTTAAAAACACAAAGCAAATAGCACACATACACAAACCACGGTGACCAACACCTAACCTATAAATAAAGGCTGATACTCCATCTGCCAAATGAAAAAACACTACTATTTCTAATAGTGGAGCCTCGCGGGTGGGTACCCGCATCAATGATCAACTAACAACCAAAGGCCTTGACTCACCTCAGTAAAGCAGAGTCTATAAATAATCAACAAACCAAAACAAGTGCCAGTACTGAGACCAAATGAACTAGGTAACTTAAACCAAAGACTAGAAACATGAATTTGTAGTCTTGTGATGGATTGAATCCGTCAAATTTAATTTTTATTTCTAAATTTTCAAGAAAAACAAAATACAAGACATTTGTTAAATATGTGCGACAGCAATATTCAATGTAACAAAAACAGACGTGGAAACACAAATAACAGTGCAATAAAATTCACTATGAACACCCTCCTTCACATTCGTAACCTGACTCGAAACCTGATACACTTCACACTTTCATACACACACACACACACACACAACAAAGCACTTAAAGATCAGTGGTGCAAAACATGAAAATAGATAATGGGACCTGCGTGGTAAATTGGAACAATCATAACATTGTAACCAGCATGGGATATGTGGCAGACCTGAAAATGATTGACAATATCGACCTGCCTATATAAATTAATTCATGCTTTTATGGAAGAAATTTAAAGAATACAACTAGATTGTAACGCAGGCCACAACACAAGAGGTCGACGCGTTTCAAACCGGACCCTTGGTCCGGTTCTCATCAGGACCAGAAGAAAACCTGAAAGAAGGTACAAGGGAAATCCTTAAAATCACAAACAAATTCAAAGAATCAAAAAAAAGGTGAGCACCCAGCCACACATGATAGCCCCCTACCTTATTCCACAAAGTGGCTTCAGTCAATTCACAAGAGATGTCAATTTCTGTTAAAACAGACAACAACAAAAACCTAGGTTAGTAACTCCACCTATGTCCGTATTCGTCAGTCTCTGTTTGGCTCCTAAAAGCGGGCCGACCCCCTAGATGCGGGCTTACCTCAACGAAATCGGAGGAGTGTGGAAAACGGAGGCTAATTCATCAGTGAGTTGAGCTGTCGGCCAAACCAACCAACCAGGACTGTCTGGGACTCGTAGGTATGTTGTAAGGAAAGGAAAAACGATTTAACTCAGGGTTTCTTGCAGAACGTGACCTAGGCTGTTTTGAGCGGTTTACTGCAGAGGTTGCGTGAAAGGTGTCTGCTCCTAGCGCGAGTAAGCACTCAGTCGCGGGCGGCGCGTAGCTGATTCTCGCGTTTTCTAAAAGGATGGAACATGATGTTAATCTCTGTCTAAGACTATGCAGGGGGGTTGTGCTGCTGTACGCGGAATGCTCCAATTTACCTTAGAACGAGTGTGGCAATCTCTCCATGGACCGCTGTTCAGTTAGTCCAGGCGTCAGTGTCACTGCGGAACTCCGGTGTGGATGCCGGAAGTGCAGAGTTCACTTAAGATTGGACTGCGGCGCACACGTGGGGTGTCATGTGGTCGCCTTGCAACCAAAGCATTAGATACCCTGGAGTGGCCTTACCTGTTTGCACTCCATTCCCATATCGGTTTCAGTCCCCTCTTCCTCAAACAAATTGCTTTATTATACTCAGCCAGTTGGCTAGGCTGAGAGTCAATGGCTGGGTCTCCTCCGCTAACCCGGTGGCCCGAGGTACGCGACTGGGATGTCCCCTTTCCCCCCTGTTATTCGCTATGGTGACAGAGCCGCTTGCGACCAGGCACTGGCAGCATCACGCCTGGCCAGGTCTTGATTTCACTCCCAGGGTGGTGTTGGTCTTGTTGTATGCGGATGATGTGACCCTATATGTTCAGCACCCAGCCAAGAACTTAGACCCACTCATCCGGGAGATTGTCCATTTTGGGGGAGTATCAGGTGTATCCATGAACTGGGGAAAGTCAATCATCTTCCCACTTACTCAAGCCACTAACCCCTTTCAGTCAGAATTCCCACTTCAGTGGGCGAATTCCCCAGTGAAATGCTAGGGGATCTGGCTGAGTCGGAATGTAGAGGAACTCTGGAGCCACAACTATGGCAAGCTCATGGAGTGGCTGGAGAGTAGACTGGACAGGTGGAAAGCACTCCCTCTATCCCTGGCGGGTCGTTTGGCCATCTCCAAGATGATAATTCTCCCTAAGTTTTTATATATCTTCACTAACCTGCCACTTGCCCTCATTGCTGCATTTAGGCGCCGACTATGCTCTAATTAGATAACGCTGGCTTGGGCGAGCAGACAGCACCGGGTGGCATGGGAGGTCCTGAAATTACCATTTGAACAGGGTGGGATGGCGGCTCCAGATATGGAGCTTTATTATTATTGTGCTCAAGTACAATTTGCTTATCACCCTCTTCATGGCACACACTGCCCCGGAAAGCAACTTGGCGGACCTGACGCCCTTACATATGGCGTTGTTTTGACCCCCAAAGAGACCATGGGCTAGAGTGGATACTGTGGGCTGCACGGTGTGGGCATGGCGAGAACTCAGACGCAGAGCGCAACTGAAATTCACATTTGCCCCCTCTATCCCACTTATTAAACACCCATAACTGCCCTTCACTGCAGAGGTGGGGGTGGGTCAAAGACTTCGGCAGATTCAACTTCACACACTGGGGCAGGCATTTCGTAATGGGATATTTGCTACCATAGACGAAGTGGCTTCTGGAGTGGTGCAGGATGGCTTCAGTGCACGGTGTCTGATTTAGCTGCCACTTTCTGTGGTCAAATATAAATTGCCTGCAAGGGATTTATTTTGCGATCTATTGAACAGCGTTGAGGATCTCTATTAAAAAGGATTTTAGATCTTGACTGTGAACATCAGTTGCTGTATTCAATTCAAGTGTCCAATTATTTATGACAGAACAAATGTAAATGGCTACCACACTAGCTAAAAGAATAAAGAGAAGCAACACAGGGAGATTATGTATCAAAATTGTTATTATTTGTTTTGAAATCATAAGGGTTCTTGATCAGTTATCAGAATAAAACAAACTAAACAATTCTAATGTACAAGGAATACAATCATTTCTCCTACAGTACACAAGAACAAGTCCAAACTGTTACATAGGGTACAATGACTACTACTGGATTTGAGGTAAGTCACTGAACGCAAGATGTCAGTAGTGCAGAAATGGACGTGAAGGTCGACGTTTCGGTCTTATCAAGATAAATCATAAGACTATCATCAGGACGAATAGTTAAACATGTACCGATGACCCTTGAAAGGAGGACCTTCTTTAGCCAACTATCAGGATTGAGTGATTTTGTTCGTAGCAAGTTCTCACTGAAAAACTTTACTGGATTCTCAGGGATTCTCAGGGTCGAGTTAACGAGTCTTTAAATCACCGTTCTTCTCCTGAGAAATCTTATGATTGCCTCGCCGTGATTTTGCCGGTTGAAGCTCCCTTTCTACGACTCAGAAAAACGAATACCTCTGAGATTTCTCAGGAGAAGAACGGTGATTTAAAGGCTCGATAACTGATCAAGAACCTTTATGATTTCAAAACAAATAATAACAATTTTGATACATAATCTCCATGTGTTGCTTCTCTTTATTCTTTTAGCTAGTGTGGTAGCCATTTACATTTGTTCTGTCTTAAATAATTGGACACTTGAATTGAATAAAGCAAATGATGTTCACAGTCAGGATCTAAAATCTTTTTTAATAGAGATCTTCAACGCTGTTCAATAGATCGCAAAATAAATCCCTTGCAGGCAATTTATATTTGACACATTATCTGCCCAAGCCCGCAAGGGTCTATGGGGTCACCCACCCCTTTTCACTTTCTGTGGTCAAGCACCATCTGCTGTCAGCTCTGTCTCAGAGCCATCTGCAGCTGGTTTTGCCATGAAAAGTGGGACATTGACCCTCCTATCATTGTCCCCCAGTTGACACGCAGGCTACTTCAATGTTCTTTAGGAGGGGTGGTTCATCTGGTCTAGTTAAGGCTAACACATAACAACCACCACTGGATGCAAAAAGTGATGCCCTAATGTGTGTGTCTGGACTATTCTCCTTACCTATCAGCTGACCACTCTTTCCATCTGTTCATGGACTTTTGTCTGGAAACAGACTATGAGCAACTGTTGAGCAACTGTTGACAACGTTAATTTTGCATCCAACATACAAGTAAACTTATTTTCTGAGAATCTTAATGGGTGTCAAATAATGTTAAGCATTATTTTTGGCAATATAAATACATATCATAATTAATCAAAAATAATGTGTGAAATTAGCTCTTTCTAATATAATGTTTAAATTAAAAGTTGATTTGTTATCAAACCATTCATACTTCACATCAAAATTACTAAATCTTCTATTCATGTACTCTGTACACGATACACATTTCACGATAATGCAAATTATGTTTAAAGAAAGCTCAGTATGAGCAACATCAACTATGGTTTGACAAATAAAACAACAAAGTCTAATAAATATAAAGGTCCAGCCCAGCAAGGGAGAAAGACATGCCAACAACATGTGCAGACCATGGGGAGGAGACACATTTGGAAGTGCATACCAAAATAGAAAATGTTTTCTGAGGCATAATGACAAACGAAACTGTTCAAATGTACTCACCGCTGTAGAACCTACTTCGAAGACCTTAGCCGTAAGATACAAAATTCTGAATGGGGGCTCTCATAGATGCCATGCTCAGGCAACCCTCCCCAGAGCAAAATTTTGAAATTGATAAATGAATCTTGATGCCCGACTTATGAGGTTACAGTCCTTTTTTACATATCCCTGCTACATAACCCTTTTTCACTCCTTATGTACCCTAGCACTTTGAAAGTTCCCCCAATATTTAAAATGTGTTGATGTACTCAGCTCATTGTTCTTTGTAAATGCTTGTCGTACCATAAAAAAAATAGCAAAGGAGCTATTCTTACCAATAGCCCCAATTCCAATTACCAAATACCCAGTCAGTTGGCAGTGAAGAAAGTTCAATCGTTTAATATGCAAAATACTCTATAGAGGAGCCTCCTCAATCCTCACCCATCAGGTGCGCGGAGAAGACTGTTGGCTTACATTCAAAACAGCACATATATACTATCAGTACAATACATGAAGTCAATGTCAATGGAAAAACACTACTTGGCTCTTGGGTCTCGAGGAAGGACCATATATGGCGCACATGATTGCTCTCAGTAACACAACTAGAGAGGGGCCTGACAACTGTTGGAGAATAACACGTGATCACTGCTCGGGCTTGGCACAGGCAGGGAAAAGATGGCGTCTGTATGGTTTTAGGCCTACTTGATGCAAACAGAACACACGAATAGCATATACCCTTGTTAACTAGCTAAAACAGATATAGGTTAGGTATTAGGCATATAAAACCGCAAAAAGTATATAGATACATCATGCTAACACAATATATAGATATGACTAATACGGCTAAAAGAGGCAAAATTGGATTTTTATCCCTCAGAACTACCCTTTCAGCTTGATGTAGCTAATTAAAAAGGAAAGTCAGTCTTCAAAAATCCCTTCATCAATCTGCATGATATCCTTTATTTCCTGCTGAACTAATTGAGATTTTACTGCTGCTGGAGAAGGACTAGTCACAGGAGAGGCAAGCTTAGCAGCACAGTAAGAGCAACAAGCAGGCCCACAATGTATGCAGAGACAGCAGGTAAATATGATACCAGCTATACCCGCTAGTACCATCAAAATGTTCCATCCCCCTGATGGACAACAGGCCCCAAAACCAACCAGATAAGAACCAGGTACCAGTATCTGCATGCAATTCAGAGGCCAAACAGTGTAACCTTTGAATGGCCAGATAAACAGGGGGCGGAGTCAGGGATATATACACAACAGGAGCTGTCGATCACGCGGCATGCTTCTCCTCGGTCAGCCAGGATGACATCTAAAACCATTTGATTCTGAAGCAAGACGAGTCTCGTCGCTTGAAGCTCTACTGTTAGATTGGTCAATATACCTGCAGTGGTATTGATCACCCTTTCGACTACTCTGGACAGACGCCTTACTTCCTTACTGGTAATGATGGGACCCCAAATAGGGAGCACCCCCTTCGCAATGTCAATAAAATGTTGCCCAAGAGTATAGGTCTGATCTATGTCGGTGGTATCAATCTCTCTCTTATCTCTGATAAGTGGCAGACTCTGCTTATCTAATCAATGATCCTTATGATAATTAGAGGGGGCTATGTGTACTGGAGGATACAGAAAGGACAAATAACAACGGCCAGCCTAACCACGGGGAAGCCACGTATATGCATTTTCTTCACAGACGAAAACGACATTAGGGGGAGTCAACAATGGAGGACTACTGAAGGTGCGCAGCCGATAGGTATAATTGCACCGACTTTCTCTTACTGAAATGTATCCTGTTCCCTGAACACAGAATGTTGAAGTACTGTTTAATATGGGTACTGGGATGGCTTTGTCATCTGTAACACTTCTTTCCTGGAATTGCTGAAAATACTGGGTAAAATTAAACTCCTCAAAGTCAAGTATTTCATTTTTCAACCAGGTAACATTTTCATGTTTGGTATATAAATTCATACAGGCATTTGGATCTAATGACTCCTCTCCTTCATTTCCCTGCAGGTCAAAACCTTGATGTACTTCTATGTATGCTAGGATCATCTCGTAGTCTTTTTCAGATTATCGTTTAGTATCTACAGTATAATGCATGTACATCAAAGATAACAACCTAAACCAAGCTTCACAACTTCCTAAATATGATAATGGCAGAGAAATAAATAGATCATGTTTATGCATGACAGAGGGCAGAAGGCCGCAAACCCAACAGTTTGTTGTATTCGTAGCACTATACGTTTGATGAAGCATTTCAACAAATACATTTTTAGTATAAGTCTGACAGAGCCTTTCTTTTTGCGGGGCTAAAGTATAAAATAAATGTTCTGGAGGCGAGGTAGTTGTTCCCAAGACAGTATGCATAGGATGACGAAATTCCAAATATACAAACACACTCATTAATATTATTAATAAAATCACTATTGTGGCCACAAAGGCCACTTTGACACGCATGGTCCAACTAGAAAAAATACGCATATATGTAGGGTGATAGCGGGGTGCAAGAGGACGTTCCTCTTCGGGAGTAAAATGGGCAAAAGGGTACATGCTAGCTAAAAGTCCAAAACTAAACTTGGACAATGCAGTCCAACCTGCCAGAGGGTTCTTTTTTCCTGTGTCCGTCCAGAGCTCCACAGGTAGGCTCCTATCGTTCATCACAAAGAAAACCAAAACAGATCCTCACGTTGGGGTTCGGTTTTCACACAACTCTCAAAGAAAATACAACCTGGGCCCCTTTTTCAGGAAATTCAGTCTTTCTTTCTGAACAGAGCAAACAAATGTTCCAGGCTCTCAACGTGTTCAGTCCAGTGTCTCGCTCAGTACCCCATGAAGGTTTCTAACAAACTCTATTACTCAAGTCTTTCCCTATCTCCTTCCATCTTCATCTGGGGTACCGTGTTGTTTTCTGGGCCGCAGATTGTATCAAACATGGCCAGGCGTTTTCTGAACAGAGAACAAGACAGAGGAAGGTACATCCGTTGCAATAGGAATATCATGAACCTGTTGTTCCACTGTAGGAGCAACAGAATCTGGGGCAATTACAGGTGCAGATGACGAAGCCCCTTCCCAGCCCACTGCCACTTCTCCTTGCCCATTTCCAACCTCCCGGGCATCAGAAAAAGGGACAAAGTGAGGGACTCCTTTGCTTTCCTGGGTCAAAATTCCTTCTTGGTTCCGCTGATCATAAGGAAGCGGGAGAGGCAACTTTTTAACGTGGGAGACATGTATCCAATGTCTCTTCCATCCACCTTCACCGCCGTCCGCATGGCCAAAAGAATCTGGTGAGGCGTGGACCACCGAGGGTCTAAGCTCATAGTTGCAGACCAGAACCCACTGTCCTGGCTCTAAACCATGTCCGCGGCCCTCCGGCAGGGGCTGCAACAAGGCTGATACCTGTTGATGAATGGAACGGAGATCTTTAGTCAAAGCATACAGATAATCTGTCATCATAGGATAGTCAATATCACAAAACTTTCTGGGTCTCGGGACACCCCAAACATTGGCTGGTCGTCCAAAAACGACCTCATACGGTGACAAGCCAGATCGGGAATGTGGGGTAACATCAATGCGAATGGTAGGGCATCGGGCCACTTCAGCCCAGTACCCTCTTGAATTTTGGCCAATTTCAATTTCAGTATTCCAATACTTTTCAACCAGTCCAGCAGACTGGGGGTGTTGTGCAGCATGAAACTTCTGTTTGATTTGCAACCCGTTACAAACATGAAGATCTGCATTAAAATGTCCCCCGTTATCTGTCCAGATCACCCGATGTAATCCATAACGTGGGAAGAACTCTTTTATCAAAGCTTTTGCTGTTGCCAGAGCAGTATTTTCTTTGGTCGGGTAGGCCTCCACCCATTTACTAAAGGCGCATACCACGACCAGGACATATTTTAGAGTATTCATACGCTCCAGTGGGATATAATCCATTTGGAGCACCTCAAAAGGCAAAGATGGTGGTGCAAAGTTCCCACTGAGAACGGGTTCCCTGCCTCCAGGATTGTGTCGTAAACAAATCATGCAATATTGGACCAAATGGGCAGCAGTCTTTGGGATATTAGGATTATTCCACACAGGATCCAAAAGTGCACAAATGCCTTTTGCCCCTTTATGCGCTGAACCATGTGCCATAGTTACTACAGCATTAACCAATTCATTGGGCAACAACCATCTCTGTTTTCCCGTCAAATCAACCCAACAGTCATTTTCATCTAATCTACCCACTTCTTTTTCCCAGTGAGCCAGTTCAGCAGGAGTAGCTTCTTTCTGTATCTCTCGGACACTCTCCATAGTGTTGTCAAACATCTCTGTTTCCGCAACCTACCTAGCAGAGGTAGTGACAAACATCGAAGACATTTTAGATTTTGCAGTTTCCTTTGCTACATGATCGGCAAAAGCATTTCCCTCGCCTACTGCATCTACTACTGCCTTATGTGCACTGCATTTAACTACAGCCACCTTCTCTGGTAATGTCAATGCTGTCAGTAATCGTAAAATCAAGGAGCCATGTTGTATTCTTTGACCATGGGAAGTGAGAAAACCTCTCTCCGCCCACAGCCGGCCGAAACTGTGAGCCACGCCGAAGGCGTATTGGCTATCTGTGTAAATGTTTACTCTCAATCCTTCACTCAACTCACAGGCCCGCAGCAATACCACTAACTCAGCTGTCTGTGCTGACTGATAGGGAACTCGAGAAGCCTCAACTACAGTGCGGAGGGTCGTAATCGCATATGCAGCTGTTGTCGTGCCATCTGGTAACTTGAAACAAGAGCCATCCACATACAATTCCCCGTGAGGGTCAGATAGAGGAATGTCTGTGAGATCTACCCGTCCCTTCGTCTCTTCTTCGGTCCGAAATATACAATCATGTACGTCGTTATTTTTCTCATCCAAAGGGAGGGGTAGTAATGTGGCAGGATTCAGAGTAGCACACCGCTTAATTGTAATATGGGGAGCAAACAAAGTAAATTCTTATCCAGTAAGACGCACACTCGTAAGGTGCTGGGCCTTCGTTTTGTTCAATAATGTGTCCACAGCGTGCGGTACCATCACTGTGAGGTCAGTGTTCAGAACAAGCCCTTCCGACTGTCGAATGGCCACCTCAACTGCAGCAACAGCCCTTAAACAGCTTGGAAGTGCTCTGGCGACGTTATCCAACACCGCCGAGAAATAAGCACACTGTCTTTGCTTACCACCAAATCCTTGTGTTAACACAGAAAGCGAAAAAACGTCCACCTCATGTACAGAAAGCACAAGAGGTTTTCGGTAGTCAGGAGTACCCAAGACGGGTGCAGAACAAAGCGCAGATTTTAAAGAGTCAAAAGCTTCCTGACATTCATCAGTCCAAGGTAGAGGTTCATGCACATCTTTAGTGGTTAAGTACAAGAGAGGTTTAGTCAGAAGAGAAAAATTAGGAATCCATTGGCGACAGTAAGAGGTTATACCAAGAAATGCACGAACATCACGCTGAGTACGAGGTACAGACATGTTAGAGATGGTAGTCACACATTCAGGGATTAGTCTCCTCCCCTCTTTCGACAGTAGATGACCAGGATAA
Organism: Lissotriton helveticus; assembly: GCF_964261635.1. Taxonomy (NCBI): domain Eukaryota; kingdom Metazoa; phylum Chordata; class Amphibia; order Caudata; family Salamandridae; genus Lissotriton; species Lissotriton helveticus. Next base: position 1,917,403,088 of record NC_136065.1, read on the forward strand.
GTCACCTCCTGTGGACAATATTGGAATTTGGAAAGGGATACCTTATTACCATTGGCTGCCAAGTGAGACACCAATTTAACAGTGGCTTCCTTGCAACCTTCCTCAGTATCAGAAGCCACCAACAGATCGTCCACATACTGGAGGAGCACATTACCAGGGGGCAGGGTAGAATCATCTAATACTGCTCTCAAAGCTTGGCCATAAATGCTAGGACTCTCAGTGTACCCCTGGGGAGCACGACAAAACCAGAAGCTGCGCCCAGATAAGGAGAAGCCAAAAATATGACGGCTATCAGGATGGATCGGAATGCTAAAGAAAGCATTCTTTAGATCGATAACTGAAAAATTATTGGCAGTGGGAGGAATCATAGTGAGAATAGTAGTGATGTCCAAAACCACAGGGTACTGCGGCACCACTATTTTATTAATTTCTGGAAGGTCAATTACAAAACGATAAGTATCAACATGGTCGGGATCGCTGCCAACAGGGGCCTTTTTCAAAATCGGCAATATAGGACTATTGCATACGTTTGCAGCTGTTTCTTCCACTACGCCCTTATCAATGAGGTCCGGGATAATAGCGAGCAGAGCCCTTTCACTAGCCGGTAAACGTTTGTACTGAGGTACACGTGGTAAACGAACATTTGGTTTCAGAGTAAAAGAAACAGGCGAAATCTTTAATAGACCAACATCCGTATCCCTGGTCGCCCACAGAGTCGATGGGATAGCAGCAAGCTCTGGAGGGAGGGGTTCATTTTTAGCGAAGCATTGCAGTGTATATTTACCAGGAGGTTGTATGGTCAAAAAAACACCATCAGGGGAACAGTGAATCTCAGCATGCAGTTTCTTTAGCAAATCCAACCCCAATAGATTTTCTCCGTAATGAGAAGTTAACAAAAACAGAGAGTCCACTGTCACCGACCCAATTGTAAACGGGATAGGTGTAGAAATGGGGCTCACCACCAGGATTCCAGAAAATCCCACCGAAACATTATTCTGCCTGGACAGAGCAGCCCCTGGGACCAGCGAACGAGCAATAGAGCTATTCATCGCACCCGTATCATCTAGAAAGTTTTCAGAAGTCCCCATCAAGCGCCCTTTCACATAAGGCCCTCGTTGATCAACACGTACTGACACCTGGCCCCCACTCTGTCCGTGGCTGTCCTATGTGTAAACATACCCATCGGTCCCCTCAATTACACAATCTTCATTATAATACTGCCTTCCTCTCGGATTATCAAAGTAATTATTTTCTGACACCATGCGTTGCTTCTTCTCTTCGCATATCACTCCGATCCACACCACCTCGACCCCTTCCTCTCCCTCATACTGCCCCATTCTGAGCCAGCAACAATGGACACTGAGCTCGCCAATGCCCTTCCTGTTTACAGTAAGCGCATTGGTTTATTCCAAAAGCAACAGCTGTTCCTCCGCCTCATCCCGTTCCCTCCCCCCTCAGGACGGACCCTCTACCGCCTCTGTCTCTGTCTCGTCCCCTGATAACTTGCTGTAGCACTACTCGTGTCTTAAGATCTTTTGCTATTTTCTGACTTATCCTTGCTCCTATTTTCCCTATGCTCATAATACTGAGCCATACTCAGTATAACCGAAGGTGTGGAAGTGGTCCAAGTACTCTCAGCAGCTTGTAGCCGCGCGGAGATCTCGGGCAACAGATTTGTCACAAAACGATTAACAAATAATTGTATATCACCTTCCACTGACAAGTCCTGTCCACTAAAGTCAATAAACACACCTTCAAATCTGGTCAAAAAATCCGAAACACTCTCGTCCTTTTTCTGCTTACATGCTGTCAATTTGTCCCAATCTACCTTTCGGGGTGGTATTAAGGAATGCATGTAGGTAATAATCCGACCTGGCAAAGCCAATATTTCAGGTTTAGGTTTATCTCCAGGCGTCCGATCCTTGTCCCATTCTTTAATCTGATCCCAAGTCCCTCCCAAATCTGTGGCATGATCCTGATCATGCACCTGATGCCATACATCAACGGGGACTAACACACCAAAACATAATTCTATGTCACCCAGGGTGAGCTCCTTATAGTAAGCAGTAGGATTTTTATGGGGATCAGGAAGTTGCGACTTCAGAGAAAGGACCTCACTCCTTTTCCAAGTGGTATAGACCCATTGCTCTTGAAATCGTGCGTCCACACGGGCTCTAGTTACTTGATTTTGATCATTTTTTAATTCTGGTATTTCTGGATGATAAATAGGATGAACTTCCCGCATAGGATGCTGGGAATCCCATTTTGGACATTTCAAGTGCAGCCGCCCTCGATATTTCAATAAAGTCTCGACATTCCGTTACACATCTTCCAATCCTAATTCAAACTTATGAGCCCGGTCCAGAATATCATACATCACTTGAGGGGCTCTTCCGTCCGGAAAACACTGTTCCCATAAGCAAATAAGACGTGTAGCCATATGCTCCAAGGCGAGTTGCTGCATAACAGGCTCATAATCTCTAAAACAGAGTTCTTCAAACTGTGGGGCGCGCCCCACTAGGGGGGCGCGACACAATCCTTGGGGGGGCGCGCACTCCTCTCTAATTTCACACCTACTCTCTAATTTCACCTTTGTTCCCTGTGGCAAGTCGAGGGAGGAGGGAGGGGAAATCGACGAGGCACGAAGTGCCCATGCTTTTATTATGTTTACTCTCCCAGGAGGGGGTTAATTCATTCAGCTTCAGCAAGGAGGCAGGAAGTCTCCTCTGCTAAACCGAAAACTGCCTTTCAGAGGACATTTAATTTAGGAAAAGAGGTCTGTGATGGTTTCTGATGATATTCACAGAAGCCATGGTGAGGTGGGAGGCGCTGCTTTAGGTGACTGAGCCGAAATGCGGATTATGGTTCGTGAAAAAATGGGAACAGCGCCAATTGCAAACAGGAAGCATTTAAAGTTGACACGGAGCCCGGCCCCCCTTTGAAATGAAGTGAATCCATACCAAGAGCACTTAATCGTAAAGAACAAAATCATCCAGAAATTGGGCAAAGTCACAACATTCAGACCATGAAACAGGACATATTGTTGCAGCCTCATTTTGACACATTTAAAGCAATTGATTTGTGGTGCTTGCCAATGGTCCCTCAACCCACATTCCTGATTGTCTGTCCCCAGAGGTGAAATACAGAAGCCTCATTAACATACAAATGGTATTTTAAAGACCTGTGAAGTGCTTGGGTGTGGGTGTGGGTGTGTGTGTGTGCCCTGAAGCTGTCTCAGCCCGGGCACAGACAGGCAGGATGAGATGAAGAGGGTGAGGGTGATAGAGGGAGGTAGAGGGAGGGAGACAGAGGGAAGAAGGAACAAGCATTTGCAATGCAATAGGTCTCGCATTAGCAAAGTTTGAAGTTGTTGGTATTTTAAATGGCATTGTTTTAAATCTATTTGTTTTTAAAAGCGTCCGTGGTGCATTATTTATTATAGTTTTATGTAGCACTATGTTCTAACGTTGCATTAGGGGCGAATTAACACATTCCGTGCTGCTTGACTCCCGCACAATAGGAGCATCAGCTGAGAGGCCACTATTTGAATGGGCACAATAACAAAGCTGTACTTAACTGCCTTGAGGACACCTCTATTTGGAGGGTTGCTGTAACAATTCCCGCATCTCCATGATAGTCATTTTCCTGACAGTGGGAGGACGGTGTGCAGCCTGTGGTAAAGGAGGCGGAGATGTAGACGTTATATGAAAGATCCTTTATTCTGGACAAGCAGTAAAGTAAGAGCAGACCTTCAAGTGCGGTAGCAACAGTTAACTGCCACACTGAAGAATCCACAAGCATAGAATACAGAACACAGAACACAAGCATTTAATATTCTACAGAAAACTAGAAAGGTAACTTACTTCTATGTACTACATATCTTCCCCCTTTCTTTTCTTTTTGTTTAAAAAAAAACAATTAGCAAACAAAGTCTTGTAAATAGGTCGGGGGTTTCCTAGACCTTAGTGGACGTGCATGAGAAGCACCCTCTTGAAGAGGAGTAAAAGTCTGCATACCATAAGGAGCATCACCCCCCCCAGACACTCCTGCTCCAATTTGAATAGTTGAATCAATATCATTGGCCAACACATAACCACTATTTGTAGTGTGAGTATCAGAGATGCAAGGAGAAGAATTACTATCAACTTGAGAAGAGTTTACTTTTTCTCTCCTATAGAGAGCAACCCTCCTAAAGTTCCAGCACTCCCCATTGTTGAGTATAACGCAATGGTTGAGAACCTTTTTTACCTTGAAGGGTCCCTTGAACTTGGATAAACCCTTCTGCATCCTACCCAATTTGATTTTGACTAAATCCCCCACATAGAAAAGAGGATTCTTGACACAAACTTGTGGAATGGTTTCTTGTGTTTCTTCTTGTAAAGTAACAACTTGCTTCATCCAAGAGGGAAATAACTTGACTCCAGGGTCACGTCCCCTCATTAATTGAAATGGAGATAAATCACCAACAGCTATCCCGATTTGGTCTGCTCTATTTAAAAATTTCTTTCTCAGTTGCCGTTTTTGTATTTGATGACGGGTTCGTCGAAATCCCATGCGTCGCCAAATTTGTGGTAAAGGAGGCGGAGATGTAGACGTTATATGAAAGATCCTTTATCTGGACAAGCAGTAAAGTAAGAGCAGACCTTCAAGTGCGGTAGCAACAGTTAACTGCCACACTGAAGAATCCACAAGCATAGAATACAGAACACAGAACACAAGCATTTAATATTCTACAGAAAACTAGAAAGGTAACTTACTTCTATGTACTACACAGCCGGCACTGCTAGGGTTCAAACTCACACTCTGCAGCCTGCGAGGACGTTTCTCCAGCAGATTTGTGAACCCGCTCAGTTACCTCCTACCACAATCATGCACTCTGGCAGAAGTTACGAGGGGTCAGCTGGGCTATAGCGCACACGAATCACGAATCACGATGACCTTGAGGCGCTTTCAGGCAAAGTCACATCTTAAATGAGTGAGAAATGCTAAAGCAAGTCAAGGGTCCATGATAGTGCTACAAGGTGTACATCTGACTGTTGAGGCAGATGCATTAGGGGCGAATTTACACATTCCGTGCTGCTTGACTCCCGCAGTATAGGAGCATCAGCTGAGAGGCCACCATTTGAATGGGCACAATAACAAAGCTGTATTTAACTGCCTTGAGGACACCTCTATTTGGAGGGTTGCAGCTAAGTACTGTAACAATTCCCGCATCTCAATGATAGATGTACTTTTTAGTGTACTTTTGATAAATATACAAATATATTTTTAAAAACATTAAGGAAGCTAACAAGAATGCGTTCTTAAATTATAATATTAAAAGTACCTTACCGTATATTTACGTACTAAATATAGCAAGGCTTTCAGCTTTCCAATTCACCGAAGTTTCTCCGTTGGAACAAATGTTTGCAAATGCTTGCTTGTGTGTGCTTAAGTAGAGGAGCGGGAAAGGGAGGCAGACAGAGGGAGAGCGAGGGAGGGAGGGAAAGGGAGGGAGAGGGATGGAGGGAAATGGAGGCAACAGAGGGAGAGCGAGCTAGGGAGGGAAAGGGAAGGAGAGGGAGGGAGGGAGAGGGAGGGAGAGGGAGGGAGGCAGACAGAGGGAGAGCGAGGGAGGGAGAGCGAGGGAGGGAGGGAAAGGAAGGAGGGAAGGAAGGCAGACAGAGGGAGAGCGAGGGAGGGAAGGAAAGGAGGGAGGGAATGGGAGGCAGACAGAGTGAGAGCGAGGGAGGGCGGCAAAGGGGGGAGGGAGAGGGAGGCAGACAGAGGGAGAGGGAGGGAGGGAAAGGGAGACAGAGAGAGGGAGACAGAGAAAGTGAGACAGAAAGAGGGAGACGAAGAGAGGGAGAGGGAGGGAGACAAAGAGAGGGAGAGGGAGGGAAACAGAGGGAGAGGGAGGGAAACAGGGAAACAGACAGAGGGAGACAAAGAGAGGGAGAGGGAGGGAGACAGAGAAAGGGAGACAGACAGAGGGAGACAAGGAGAGGGAGGGAGACAGAGAAAGGGAGAGGGAGACAGAGAAAGGGAGAGGGAGACAGAGAAAGGGAGAGAGAGGGAGACAGAGGGTGACAGACAGAGGGAGGGAGGGGGAGGGCGACAGAGTAAGGAGGGCGACAGAGTGAGGAGGGTAGGAGAGAGAGGGAGACAGAGAGAGAGGGAGACAGAGAGAGAGGGAGACACAGAGAGAGGGAGAGACAGAGAGAGAGAGGGAGTGAGACAGTCAGAGTGAGTGAGACAGGGAGGGAGAGAGAGGGAGTGAGACAGTCTGAGTGAGACAGAGGGAGAGAGGGAGGGAGAGAGGGAGAGAGATGGAGAGAGAGAGAGAGAGAGAGAGAGATGTGTATGCCTGGTCTGGCGGCTCAGTGGATGAAGGCGTCTGCTGCAGGGACCTCTGTTCAACCTCAGTTTTTTTTGTCTTCTCTAGCCCCGCCCCCTCCCCCACTTACCTGCCCCCACCGGTGCGGCCCTCGGACACAAACCACACTGTAAATTTGTCCCCCCAGAGAAAGTTTGTGACTACCCATGGTTTAACACATTTGAAACCCTACTCTGCCCTCAATAACATTCTGAGTTACTCCAAGTGTCTTGGAATTCTATTCTATTCTATTCTATAGTTTGGTAAAGCGCAAAACAGCTGCCCCAGTGATGAGGCGTCCCGGCGCTAAAGAAGTCACAAACCCTAACCTGAAAGTGAGGAGTGAAGGGAGATTTAAGGGGAGGGGAATAGGTAAGTTTTAATAGCTTTTCGGAAAGCAGGTAAGCTTTCTATGGAGCGAATGTTTAGTGGTAGATCATTCCATAGCTTGGCTCCCAAAACCCTAAAGGAGCGGCCACCCATGCGGCAGAGTTTTATGCGAGGGACGCACAGAAGGTGTTGGTTGGAAGATCTCAGGTTGCGTGATGGAACGTAGGGGGTGAGAAGAGGTCGTAGCAGTATAGGATTATCAAGTTTGAGAATTTTAAAAGTCATGATGAGGGTTTTGAATTTAATTCTGGAATCAACAGGTAGCCAGTGTAATTTGCGAATTGTAGCTCTGGCCGAGCATCTGCGAGGAAGGCCGACTAGGGCTCTAGCCGCAGAATTTTGCACACGTTGCAGTCGTGCTATCTCTCCTTTGTTGGCACCTAGGAGGAGTACATTGGCGTAATCCAAACGCGAGAGGATGGTTGCTTGGATGATAAGCTGACGGACTTTAGCATCAAAGAAGCCCAGTATGTGGCTGAGATTCCTCAGCAAGCCGATACAAGTGCCAGCGACTTTTTTGGTGTGGGTCTGATAGTTGAATGAGGCATCCATCCACACTCCTAGATTTTTAACTAGGGATTTGGGAGGTGGAATGGTGCCTAGGGAAGACGGCCACCAGTGCTCATTCCAATGGCTGGTGTTTTTACCAAGGAGTAGCACTTCTGCTTTTCCAGCATTAAGCTGTAAACAGTTGTCCGTCATCCATTGGGCTACTGCGGAGAGACCGTTTTTGAATCTAGAGGCCGAAATGGACGGGCCTTCCGTGAGAGTGATGGCCAACTGTGTGTCGTCGGCGTACGACACCAGTGTCAGGCCCCACTCTTTGGCCACTGTCGCTAGAGGTTGCACATATAGATTAAAAAGAGATGGGCTCAGCGCAGAGCCCTGCGGAACTCCCTGTGCAATGGGATGAGATTTAGATAAGAAAGGGGGTGCTGAGACCCGGAAGGATCTGTCCTTAAGGAAAGAATGGAACCACTTTAAAGCAAGGCCAGATACTCCGAATGTCTCCAGACGATCAAGAAGGATGTCATGGGACACCGTATCAAAGGCCGCACTGAGGTCGAGAAGAATCAGCGCAGCACTTTGACCGGCATCTAAGATCGTCCGGAGGTACTCGGTAGTGGCCAGGAGAGCAGACTCCGTGCTATGGCCCGGTCTGAACCCATTTTGAGATGGGTCCAGGATGTTGTTCTGAACCATATGTTGGGACAGGATGCTGTTAACATGGGCTTCAGCTAGTTTAGACAGCCATGGAAGCAGCGAGATCGGTCGGAAATTTTCCGGTTTAGATGGATCTAGGGAGGGTTTCTTGATGATCGGTGAAACCCACGCTTGCTTCCAGGCAGATGGTACACTAGCTGAGGAGAAAGAGAGATTCAGAACAGAGGCCAGGGAAGGTAGAAAAAAGTCAAGTGACTCCAAGAATTGAGCCGGACGCATGGGGTCTGACGGGGAACCAGTTTTGACTGCACCTTGCATTCAGACAACTCGCTTCTCATTCTCAAAAATCCATCCACAGATTGAGCGTCTGTGACGAAAAACGGGCACCCCCGTCACATTTATGTTGGTGGTGTTATCAATCAATGTCATGTGTAAAACAAAGCATCCTAGTAAAAACAATTTGCGCACATTTTATCTAGGAAAATGGTGGTTTGAGCTATGTAATAATCTGTCATTTCAGCACACCCACTCACAAACCTGCACTTAACTAAACACTCTTATTATGTTGGACATTATATGCTGGATATGGCCCCGGATTTGGCGCGGAAGTAAATTATGTAGTGTACCAGATTCCAGAAATTTCTGTCAGGTTTTGGGGGGGGTGGCAACAGCTGAAAAAAGTGAGCTGGGGGGGCTCAACCTACAAAAGTTTGAAGACCTCTGCTCTAAGAGTACTCCATATATCAGTTATAGTATACACGGCATTCCGCATCCATTGGGACGCCTGATCCGCAACCATCTGTTTCTCATCTAGCCCTACTGCTGATCGAGCACACAACCGTTGTTCGCCAAGATTTCCCGTAACACGAGTGGGAGTTGGGTCAGCTAGGGTGGGGGTCGTGCTCGAAGACTGAGAAACCCAGGCTGGAGTCGGGGGAGATAAAACAACGGTGGACATGGTGGGAGAAGAAAACGGATCGGGTATTAGAGTAGCCGATCCAAATGTTGGGGAAGACAAAACAGAAGAGGTTCCCAAAGGGGCGGGAGAAGAGGATACAACGGGTGCCGAAGCCATTGGAGCCGAGGCTGGAGTCAAAGGGACCACAGGATATATGCGTTGAGGGGCATAAGGGGGAGGCGGACGCACATCTAATAAATCCTCTTTTTCATCCTCTGGCTCAGTCCTTGTTACATAGCTTTTATCCACCTGCAATCTGAATTGTGTATTCATGCAATTAATGTTTTTCTCAGTCTGATCTTTATCATAAGCTATAGCTTTCTGTGTAATCGTCTGACCTCCTTTCATCTTACATAACTTCTCCTCCCTGATGCGTTTACGCTTTGCTTCCTTTTGCCACATATTTAAAGAATCAAACACATAGCTCGGGCTACCCTTTGGCGGGGCAGGCTGGCTTTCATCCAATCGCGTGCCTTTTCGGCGGCAACACCATCCAAAACATAATTTATTAAAACAATGCATCTTTATTCACTGACAACTCAATCACATTCAAAAAACAATCTTTCAAACATGGCCATGTTCATACATTCTCAACATTCCGTTCACCATTAGAAATAAAAAAAAAATACAGACAAGACAATACATACATAGGTGTATTCAAAAAGAAAATGTCAAAACAACATGTCTTTTCCAAAACAGAAGAACGGAGCCCGTTGACTCCCGTTCATTGAGAACTAATCAATTCAGATTTGTAGACCAACAGATGCCAAAATCAGGCAGTCTAAAGACTACCAAGAGACAGTCAGACAGGGGTTAACCACAGACCGACTTACAGACCATCCCGCAATCCTCTTGGCTCACCCTCAGGACTATTCCGACTAAGCCCGCTGCCTTAGCGTCGCTTCAGATGTGTCCCAAAGGCTACCCAGGTAGAACTACGGGCTTTTCCGAGAGCAGTGCGGCCGGGTGTGCACCACACAAGCAACACCAAGGCGTCCGATCGATATCTCTATTATTCACCAAACAAGTCCGTGGAGCATCTGCCCGTGCAGCCACAATGCTGCCCCGTCAGACCCCCAAAATTCTCCGTGGTACACCGACCACCAAATCCAATACAGTTAACTACTTCAAAGCACTGTTTCAACAGCGTGTTCCCAAAAACACCAATAACAATTCACTCACCTGGTACAATTGCGTATTCTCCACTGCCAACTCCTGAGGGCCAGCACGGTCAGCTCCTGGGTCACGCCCGTGGGACTCCGGCGAAGGGTCACTAGCAGCTGAGGCTCCCTGATCGCAAGAGCGGAGTAAGTCAGAATCTCTGGTCAGTCCACCCACTCGACCAGGGTTCCCCTTTCTTTGTCCTTTCTACCCAGTTATGGGAGGACAACCCCAACGCGGAATCCCACCAGAGTCGCCAACTGATGTACCATAAAAAACATAACAAAGGAGCTATACTTACCAATAGCCCCAATTCCAATTACCAAATAACCAGTCAGTTGGCAGTGAAGAAAGTTCAATCGTTTATTATGCAAAATACTCTATAGAGGAGCCTCTCCAATCCTCACCCATCAGGTGCGCGGAGAAGACTGCTGGCTTACATTCAAAACAGCACATATATACTATCAGTACAATACATGAAGTCACTGTATATGGAAAAACACTACTTGGCTCTTGGGCCTCAAGGAAGGACCATATATGGCACACATGATTAGTTCGGAGCTCTGCTTAGTTATTATTGGGAAGTCAGGAGGGGTGACTCCCTTTCGTCCTGGTGCCTGAGAGTGCAGACACGGCGCCTTCAGGAATGCGCTTATCACATCCAAAGCCAGATGCGACCTTGGGTCCCAGGACAGGGAAAGAATAGTGGGCATTCAGCTGCTCTCAGTAACTCAACTAGAGAGGGGCCTGACAACTATTGGAGAATAACACATGATCACTGCTCGGGCCTGGCACAGGCAGGGAAAAGATGGCATCTGTATGGTTCTTGACTTACTCGATGCAAACAGAATACACGAATAGCATATACCCTTGTTAACTAGCTAAACCAGATATAGATTAGGTATTAGGCATATAAAACCGCAAAGAGTATATAGATACATCATGCTAACACAATATATAGATATGACTAATACGGCTAAAAGAGGGGAAATTGGATTTTTATCCCTCATGCTCTTGTTTAACAGTTGATGAGCTGGGGCTATATAAATATTCTAAATGAATGAATATATATAAATAAATGCAAGCTATACAATGACTCCACCTATTGTGAAGTTATAAACTCGGTGTTACATATTGGTACAAACTAGCCCTTTAAATACAGTACAGCCATAATGGTAGTATTCAGACACAGTATTCAGTATTCAGTATTCAGGTCCTTGTGTCTGCCTTGTGGATTTTGCTAAGTCTTAGTCATACACTACCCACATTTCTGCAGGTCAGGTTCAGCTGATAACATCAAGTCTGAGTTTTAGCCATTTATATATACACAAACACACACACACACACAAGTACACGCAAGGTACCTGTGATGTACATTGGCATCACTCCTTGACTGACAGGGACCAGTAATTGTTTCAGAGCTATTCCACCAGGGGTCAGGACACTTGCCCTGCAGATATCTCTTTAGTCAGTATCTGTGCAACACACCAAAGTATTCATCAATTACTTTTTTATGCCCCAACAGATGACAGAATGACACAACGTGAAAGGGATTAAGGAGAATGAGAATTAAGCTTCCAAATAACATTCTATTGTCATTTGTAGTTAAAAAGAAAATGTGATGAGCCAACATCAATAACTGCTAAACATAACTTCTCTACAAGCATGGTCAACATTATATTGTGACTTTGAAACGATACTAGTCTGCATTCAAACACAATATTAAATTCAAGAACACTTTGAAAATACTGAGGAAACTAAAGTCTGAAAGGAAGTTTGTTGATTGGTAAATTGGATCCCAATAGAGGAAACGTCCTTAGGGAATACAAACAAATATCACTTTTTTCAGTCACTTAGTGATATTGTGATATTTGTGAAGCGAAGCTGTTTTCAGAGAGTTCACACCTGAGGTCAGCTTCATCCTTATCACTGTCAACTTGCTGACACATAACAACTAATATTACTGTTGCGTTCCTTTTGGTAATTGACTTCAGGAATAGACGGACTGTTTCTCCTCAAGGCAATGTTGTGTAGCATACAACATAACACAACAATCTTTCAGACCTTTCCAGGGTAGAAGAGGTAGGCCCCTCCATTCTTGTCTAGCACCTGAACCAGGCCTTTAGCAACCCAAAAGCCTGCTCAACAGGAGTCCGCATTCACACACCTGCCTAATTAAAGCAGACTTTCCCTGGTGCTGTTGTGATGCTCAGGTGTGTTAATAAGCAGGGACCAATCACAAAGCAAACTTAGGTGAACTGATGTTTTGATGGGCACAAAATTACATAATAGTGTAAACATAAAAGTTAGAATTTACCAACAAGCTAGGTCCCTTATGTTACAAGGCCTGACATGTGTTGGGAAATAAAGCTGTTGCATGGCAAATAATCTTATACAAATTCTGGTGATGTAGAGATCTGTTGTGTAAACCACCTGCACATTGATTGAGCGGAAATGTTTCATTTTGCAGTACACTTTCTTCTGGTCATTAGGTGGCACTAATGCAATGTTGGTTTCATCTATGGCACCAAAAACATGTGATATAACTCTCAGTCCATAAATCTCAACCTTCATATTACTCGGTGTAGCATCATCTGATGGAAATTGGATGGAGCGTTCATGTGTCTGAGCATAACATCCAGGACCTGGTTGAGAACAGCCTAAAATTTTGGCTTAGACGTGCTATTTGAGTCACTAACTCTGTAGTGGAGGAAGGCAGTAGCACACCCATGTTTTACTACAACCGTCTTTACAGTACAGGAGATTGCACTCTGAATTATGATGTTCAGCAAACGTTCATATTGGAATTATAGTCCCAAAGCCTAAATGACGTTACTGTTTAATCTGTACTTCTTATGGTTGTGCCTTTCCTGCATGGTCTCTAAATCTGGACATGGCTTGTACACATATTAATTTTATTGGCATATCTTTCTCGGTCTTGCCAGGGGTGGATGAAGGATTTATCTATAAATTATGAGTAAAGTGTGTAAATGATATCGGTACACACACCTTTGATTGACACAATTGAATAATATTAAATGTAGTTATATGTGTAAATACAGACATTTGACATGGTAACAGTGTGAATAATTTAGACGTTGTTTGCTACATAGTCCAATAAAAGTCAAACACATAAATATAGTTCACTTAATAGTTACCTCAAAACACAATCAAAATAGACATGCAGTGTTTAATGTTTTTTTTAATTTAAAATAAAGATTAACATTTGACCAATTAAATACATTTTTAGATTTAAAAAGATATAATTGACAATATGTTCCTTTTTTGAGTTTGGCAAATGGGATACTATTACACAACACTGAGTACAAGTGCATTAAAGCATGGGTCAGTATGTTGGTCGAAATGTATGTCCAAGGGGCGTGGCCAAGCTGTCTAACAGGGCGGACGCAAATTAGAACAGCTCCCTGTACCCCAACCTTAAATCCGGCGAATATCCTGCCAGTATTGACTGGGTGGCTGGCCCGGTTGGTACCCGACAAGTAGAGCCCGCCCTCCAGAGCCCGCCAAACATTGGACGACTGGAGACCCGCGGGACTGCCCAGACGGTGAGCGACGCGGCCTGCATTTGAGGCAGGCAAGTCTGGCTGCTGCAGACTCAGAAGAGACATGCGGTCCGGCGAGGCCTGTGAGACATGCACGGTATGACTGAGGGTGCCCCGCTCCATGGCGGCAAGGACGTACCTCCGGGCTGGGGCTGCTGGGACATAACCTCGGAGAGCTGCGACATCGCCCTCTGCAGGTCTCAGCTGCCGTGGATCGGCAGGGACAGCGAGTCTGCGAGACGTAGTCGCACGCCTGAGGAGGCAGCGTTTTTCAAGAGGCGGCAAGTGCGGAGCGGACAGCCAAGAGCAGGCACCATTGATTAGCAGCAAAGAGTGTGGATCATAGACAGAAGGAAACGAGCAGAGCCGGCAAGTCTAATCCAACACAGTGAGTGCCTGGTCAGAAGACTGTGGGGACCCCAGGCTTGATTCCCTGCACATCCAATGCATTGCAGATGAAAGTGGGTGGCATAAACATTCAGACAACACCCTGGAGGAGGCAGAGGCTAGGGGCAAGAATCTGTCTTGAGTCTGGGCAGGGTGCACTTCCCCCCACACAAAAACGACACAAGGCGGGACAGCTGTGTGCTAATCAGATTATCTGCGGCAGGGGAATACCACTTTACATACCGACCTGGGCTGCACTTAGTGTTGTGACAATTACCCGTAGATAGAGACGCATACCACCGGGGTCCCTCCAGCCCGCAAGACGGCCTCTAGGCCTAGAAACTCACTGAGGAGCAAGTGCAGAAACGATCTCACCATAGAAGACGAGCTGATACTTGTGCCCATTAGAGGTAGGGGTGTAGCCCAGTCCACGGTAGCATCCACACTAGGCTCTGGTGCGGCCTATTGGTGGCTTAGCGCACAATACATACTGCTGCACTTGAGATCTGAGAGTCTACCTGCTAATCTCCTTACAGAAGGCGGCCCCTAGAATCACTCGTCCAGGCAATAGGACACTTGGGCTGGACCCTGGGCAGCCATGACAAAAGATAAAGCAGCCACATCGGCCACGAAACAATGACCGATGGACAAATATACAGGCTTGATTACCGGGACATCATCAAAGAGGGCTGCGGGGGCCCCAAGCAATGTCCCTGACAATGGCACACTACTAGCCCCATTACCCAGTCTAGAGACGCTTTGGACGCCAAAATCGGCTGGTGGGGTCAGAGGTCATGCTACTACGCCAGGACTTAAGCAACGCTACTGAAGGCATTACTCAAGCTGAAAGTAGAGTATCTGGCGTAGAAAACACCCTATCAACCCTCCAAGAGAAAATAAACATGCTTAAGAAACTTACGCAAGGCCTTGCCACCAGGGTGGAGGAGGCCGAAGACAGGGTCAGAAGGAATAATCTTCACTTGTGGGGTTTCCAGAGGGGTGCGAAGGGAAGGACATGAGCGCATTCTTGGCTCAGTGGCTCAAATCCTGCATCCCGGAAGATACATTGTCAACATGCTTCATAACTTAGCCCGAGCACCTAGCGCTGCTTGCAAAACTGCCCCCCGGTGCCCGACTGCACCCAGTCCTAGCACGATTCCCCAGTTTTCATGACCGAGATACCTCCTTCACCTGGCCCAAACTCAAGAAAATCTTACTCACAACTCCAAACGCATAATGATTCTTCGAGACTATACCTGGATAGTGCAGCAACAACATCAGTCATTTACTTCTGTGAAAGCACGACTGCGGGACCTACAAATCCTGTATATGCTACTATTCCCGACTCGTTTGAGAGTCAGATATAAGAAGCGACTATCTTCCTTGACACCCCAGAGGAGGTATTTCAGTGGACAGATGAGATCCGACATGAGAAGCCGCACACACCTCCGCCACAAGACTCAGATTCATCATCAGAGGATCCACGCAATGGCCAGAGCACTAAGAAAGTCGATTGCAGACATCGATCACGGTCATCTTGGTGTTCGAGGTCTGGAGGAGCCAAGCAAACAGTTCTTGCCATTAGCTAGATATACTACATGGCCGAAACGGGTACCGACGGACTCGTTGGTGATCCACTCAAGTGTCAGTGGTCTACACAACCCAGCATAAACTGGGGCTACAATAGCCGAGCAGAAAGTCTAGAACTCTAGGGGTCACTAGACCCCCAATGGAACATGATGGGATCCATTGGATGGACCACGCGTCTGCCCCTGCTGGGGTGGATGCTGTTGTCTATCCGCGACACATACTTCAATGTTCTCTAAGGTATTATGGTGGGAGTGAGAGGAGGGGGTTGGGTGGGGGTTATGGTTGTTTATAGCTGGTTTATATTGCATCTCAAGCACTGACACAGGCATCCCCTAAGTAGCCTGTCCCTTGACAACATATACCCTATGTGGCTATGGCAACGTCGAGTGACTTAACCCCTGAGGGCAAGCTCAATATAATCATGTGGAATGTCCAAGGCCTACTAGATAAAATTAAGGGGGGGCAGTACTCAGACAGGCAAAATGTCTGGGAGTAGACATATTGCTCCTAAAGAAACCCATTTAATGGTCTTAAAAACACAGTGTCTAGCCAGATACAGCTTCATACACATATTCCACTCAGGTTTCATAAGGGAGTCATAAGGGGGCCGCCATACTGATTCAGCAACGAGAGTTCCTTTCACGCATATCCGCACATGGACCGACACCCAGGGTAGATATAACTTCATATATGGAAAAATCCAAGACCAATATATTGTGCTTTGTAGTGTATACACTCCACCCCAACTCAATAACACCTTCATCAACCACTTCATAGATATATGGGAGTCAATCCCAGAAGGTCTAGTATTAGTCGAAGGGGACTGGAACACCATACTACACCCAGAACACGATAGATGAAGGCAGTCCACTACAATAGACACAACCAAGACATCCAACTTAAGCCCCCTCGTAGAAAACTGGAGAGCACTACACCCCATAACCGCAGGGAATACCTATTTTTCTGCAGCACACAACACTTTCTCGAGATTAGATTACCTGTTTGTCACCCGCAAACATATCTATTGAGTACCTGAAGCAGAAATCCTTGCGCGCAGCTTATCGGCTCATTCGCCGGTACAGGTACACTTACTCATCGGCCCCAAGAGACCTCAATTTCGCTGGCGACTCTCCCTCCAGCACCTTCACAACCCAACGTATAAATCATGTTTTCACAAAGCTGTACTTGATTACTTCTCATTTAACAAAGGGTCGACCCCATCTGCCACAACACAATGAAGCCCACTGTTCATGTCTTAGACATTAGCCACTTTGCAGCAGAAAAGCCCAGTCACAAGCGAAAACTAATCCAAATAGAGACCCAACTGATATAGTTGGAGTGACGGGCCGGGAGGGGTATGGGGCTAGTTGCCATAGACAGCTAACTACTACTACAGCAGCAATACAGAGAGGAATTGTTGGAAGAAGCCAAATCCATGTGGCTCACCACACAAAGTAGAATATATCAGTGGGGAGATAAATCCTGGAAAGTCTTGCATAGGCAATGTCTACACTCTCCGAAACCTATACAGATTCCCGTGATTAAATCACAAACGGGGGTAGCACAATGTTTCACCACATACTATCACACCCTATACACTAAACGATAATCCATAACCTGCTCCCAAATAGAGGACTTTTTTAGAGACAGTTCCCCGAGAACCATATCACAGGCCGCACGCGAATCCCTTGAATCCCCATCACACTAAGGCAGCGAGCTATCGCAGCACAGGACATGACACCTAGGAAAGTACCAGGACCCAATGGCTTTCCATCCGAGTTTTTAAAAGCATTCATATCCATTCTGGGACCCCGTTACATAGCCCCAGTAGGCCAAGCCCTGAAAGATAAAAGGCTACCCCCGGACTGGAGACATCCCGAAATTGTAGTATTTCATAAACCCGGTCGCCCACCTGAACTATGCTCATCATACAGACCAATCTCACTTTTAAATATAGAAGCTAAATTAGTTGGCCAAAGTGTCCGGCTGGATCGAGCAGCAGCATTGCTTTTAGCTGATATTGACAAGTCATTTGATCCAGTCAGCTGGGTATATATGTTTATAATGTTAAAACACTTTAATCTAGGTCCTAACTTTATAGCCCTCATACAGCAACTTTATACAGAACTTACGACATCCATAAGGGTTGCAGGAGCGATCTCCCGGCAATTTCCGATAGGTCATGGCACCCACCAAGGCTGCACTTGTGATTAAGCCCCTGGCTGCCTAGGTGTGGCACGATGAGGTGATGCGAGGATTCAAATGAACACCCAAAATCTCTTACCGCATAGCACTCTATGCAGATGATGTCCTCTTCTTTTTTACCGATCAACACAGGTCTGAGCCCAGAATTCTCCAAGTAATGCGAGTCTTTGGGGGAAACCTCCGGCTTACATATAAATAATCAAAAATCATTGGTGTGGCCTATAGGGGGAACATATGGGCAAGGGCCCTGGATCAAAGAAATCACAGTAGCTCCTAACCGGTTTAAATACCTTTGAGTATTCTTATCAGATCAGCAATCCATCTCATAGGATCAAAATATCAGTCTCCTAACCGTACGGGTAAAAGCTGGATTTAAGACATGGTCCAGTCTTCCCTTATTGCTATACAGGAGATCCGCCATCTTTAAGATGGTATCTCTCCCGCACCTACTATACCAACTCCAGTCCCACCCATATCCCATCCCTCAAAGATGGTTCAGGCAAATTAACGCAATCCTAGGTCAGTGTCCATGGGGGGGACGGCTTGGCCAGAGTTGCGCTTCGCATATGTTTTTAATTAACAGACTGCGGTGGAATAGCTGACGCATATATTCAATCAGATCATGTGCCAGCACACCTACAAATCCTGAATGTGTGGTGCTATGGCTCTAGGCGAGACCCAGCTTACAGAGTGGAGTATGAAATCATGGTAGAATTGTTCCAGTATACATATCTCTACAATAGAACAGCCCCTATGACACTCCAACCTGCGACTAGAGTAGTATTCTTGGTTTGGTGACACCAACATTTCCGAATTTAACCTGCTAGAAGGCAAATTACTGACAGGAGACTTAGTAGACCGCAAGATCACAAAAATATATCAGTCCCTTACAACAAACAATCATAGCACCCTAGAAACCCTATGGATCAAGTGGACAACTGACCTCGGCTCTATAGATGAGGATGACTCGATGGAAGTGCTACAATCGCCCGAGGGGCAGCAATATCCACCGCCATAGACTCATACAATTCAAATATCTCCATTGGGTATGTTACACACGGCTTAAGCTATGGAAGACCGGGCTCATCATATCCCCACAATGTCTCCGTTGCAAATGGGATGAAGGCTCATTTTTACACACGACGTTGCCCTGCACAGCACTGGAACGCTTTTGGCACGGTGTGCTGGGGTGTGACTTACCTGGATCCCCTTAGCTTACACTACTTCACTGTACAGAGGGAAGAGATGGGAACACATATAAATGGCACTTGTTATTCTTAGGGCTCACTCTAGCTAAGCAAGACATAGCCAAACAGTGGAAATCAGATACACCGCCTCGTGTCGGAACCTGGAAGCGAAGCATGGACTTCACTATGGGATTGGAAATTGCAGTTTTTAAAGCACGTGGTTGCCCCCAGACACATACTAACATCTGGCAACGATGGGCAGACTATAGAGTCTTGTCACTGGAATCATCTAACAATCCCTGCTTACGCTGGGACACTATGATGTTGCCAACAACTATCAACTCAATGCATGGCAGAGATACAGTTGTTTACCCGAGGTGAATGTTCTACCGTGCCAGTTGTTCCGGATTTGCATTTTATTAAATCTCAATAAAATAAATTGTGGAAAACAAAATGTATGTCCCAATAGTAAAACTCTATGGATGTTGTACTGTATTTTAGATTGTGAAACAACTGAGCATATTTAGCAGTTGTTAGCTTTGTTTTACATTTGTACATTAACAGATATTGTGCACGATTTTGAGTTTTTTCAGATGGGTTCTCAGTTACAAAACTGACAGATATTCTATTTGTCTTAATTCAAATGCAATAGGATATTATGCTCTTGTAATAAGGCAGATGGGATATCCATGATATTTGCAACAGAGGAACCATCTACTTAAATCTAAATCAGGCACTTTGTGAAGTCACATTGGATGCACTCTCTTTAGAATACTAAACTTCAAAGTAAAACGTGTGGCCCTCTGAAGTACGTACATTCACTCTGTAGTGTGTAACTCATGTGTACGTATGTCTACTTTCAGCTTCCACAAGTGAGTGAGAGGCTGGCCACAGATTTGTGGACCATCAGGAGGGCCACTGCACGCCTGAAGTTGGAGCAATCGACACTGAGGGACACATAGCACTAAGGGTGAGGCCCTGGGGCCTGACTCTGACCAGCCCCTCATGGTGGGTAGCGAAATATCTCAGACTGCTACATTAGTGCCTGTAGCCACCACTAGCTCTACCACCAGCACCACACTCATTCCTGTCCCCCCGGTGCCAATCCACCACCAATTCTGTACATAAACTGTAAATAAATTGGCATCTCCTTCACCCCAACACACTTCTCCTCTAGCTCTTATCCAGCAAGTACTGGTGTTAGAAGACTCACTGGAGGTTCTCAAGAACTTCTCTGTGGGGCAGACGCCATTGTTGCATGCTCTCAGGGGTAATAATCAAATCATTGACATACAGGATAACATGCGATCTGCCCTGTCTGCTATACAGAGAGATCCTGTCTCTACTAGTGGCTACATATGACACAAGTACTTATGGCACACCTTTCCCTAGTCCTCCTTTTGTCCCCATTCCAACCACTGACCCAATGCCACCAACTGACTGCATTCCAATACCTGACCCATTCCAAAACCCATCCCAATTTCCCCTGCTGATACAATGTACCTCCCACCACTATTCCACCTGTCCCTAAATCGGCCCATACCCCAAAACAGTCCCATACCCATAACCCACACTATTCCCATAAACATTCCTCCTCAGAATTCCCCATTGCTGGACGTCTCCTGCAAAGGAACAGAGACTAAAGAACCACAGAGGGGAGCCCTCTTGAAGCAGCCTAATTGACTGAGAATCTGAGCCCTGTGGCTGGGGTACCAGCAAAGGCTGCCCGCTACATGTAAAGTGAGGTCTATAATGGGGTGCTGGTCCCTACATATGGAGAGACTCCTAGCTACGGCCTCACAAAAGAGATGCTACCTCCGCACTTCCATAGCTGGCATTGTCTCTGCCAAGCGATAAGGGAGGTGGTTTCTGCACAGCACTTATACACCAGAATACGTAATGGAAGCCCAACGAGATACATCATATAGAAGGTCCCCCTATGCCAGATTCATTGGCAGGTAAGATGAGATTCGCACCATTGTAGAGCTGCCATAAATATATTTCTGGTGCAGTAGAACATGTTACGTCAGTTAGTGCAGCCATTCCCAACTATACTGTTTAAACCTGTATGGTGTAACGTGTCAGCCAGATGTGTCGGATCACCCAGCTGATGAGATGGGCCGTACTAAAGGCATTGGATCATGAGTTTCCTCGCAAGTTGCAGGCCCGGTAGACATGGATCAACACAGCCGTTGTCGCAGAAAGCCTCCCGGAGGACAGACTGGACGCAATTCTGAACGCCATAGAGATATCTAGAGAATCGCTGGAATCCAAAATAGATAAAGTTGCACTGGACCTAACGTTATCACATGCGGATCATCGGAAGATGAGGGACCGAGTTACTTCTGCAGAGCAAGACATAGCCAAGCTCAAGCCAGCCACCGATTTCATAGAGAAACAACAAAATGCATATGAGGCCAGAATACGCTTCCTTGAGGATCGAGTGGAAGATGCGGAAGGCCACTCTAGAAGGAACAATGTTCGCCTGAGTGGTCTTCCAGAAGGAGCGGAGGGCCAGGATGCCGTTGCTTTTATGGAACAATGGCTTAAAGACACTCTACCCTCCTCCTCTCTGTCTCCATTCTTTACTGTAGAGTGAGCGCACTGCATCCCAGCCAGGAAGCCAGTGCCTGGCACGGGGGCATGGAGAAACGGGCCTTATGGGCCGGGCGGCGCAGGGCACGCCTAATATCTCCGGGTTCACCTGCCTTGTCGGACAGAGACACGAGACACTCTGTTGGGCGTAGAAAATCAGATTTATTAGCTGCCGCCAAGCACAGTTGTCCAAGAAGTACAACAAGGGTAAGTTCTTAGGAGACTGCCACTTAACTCTGTGGCTCACAGTCTATTATAGTACACATATTTACAATGCCCACTCCCAAAACATACAAAACCAACGAATAGGAATAGTTCGAATACAAGCTATTGAGTATCCAAAACACACCCTCCTTTCAGACCCCGTGTGCTCTCCTCCCCTCAAGTTAATCAACACTAGTGCACGTAATTCAATTTGCAGGTGGTAAAACATGTTCGTATGCTTCAAAGGATAGTTTATGTAACAAGAGAATACACAAAGAGAATAGCTAAGGCCAGTCAAATAAGATAAAGTAAGAAAGAATGGTGGGACCCAAACAGTGGAGTAAGACAAGGATTAATCAGTCTAGACATGGATTTAACAAACTCGGCCAGACCCTGACATCGGTTTCGTAAACAAGGACAAGGGTTTACTTTTTAACAGACGAGACATGTAGCAGCTGAAAAAGCGAAAACACTGTGTTTGCCGTGCTGCCTGAGTGAGGCAACACAAAATGGCGGCTGGACACAAAATGGTGGCTAGATACGAAGCGGAGTCGAAAACCATGGAACCTCAGACCCTCCTTTTGCCATACTCAGGCAAAGTACAACAAAGGACTCATGTTAGTCTGCGTCGATGTCAATGGTCATGAGGTCACTGAGTTGTTGCTACAACATCATTATAATATTCCCTGTTTTCTGTGACACCTGCTTTGGAACACAAAAAGTAGCACAAAGTCCACAGATGGCTGGGCCCCACTGTAAACAGAGGCAACAAGAAAAGATGATCGCTAAAATCGCCCCAAGGAAAGTTAATACTTTCCATCCCCATGTGGACAGTAGTCCCCAAAACCATCCCATCACAGACCAATCTCCGGTGTCCTGATGAATAGACTCGGAAATAACATGTAGCTTAGAAATGGCTTGGTATACTGTAGGGGCATTATCAGGAACGTAAACGCAGCAACTAGACCCAATTAATTTACAGACTCCTCCTCTATCTGCAAGGACAATATCTAAAACCATTCGGTTTTGTAAAGTCATAAGACGATCCGCCTGAAGTTCAGCTGTCAGATTATTCAATGCTCCAGAGGTCACATTTATGGTAGCATCGACCACACGAACTAAACGTCTAATGTTTCTGCTATTAACTATTGGACCCCAAAAGGGAAGAAACCCTTTCAGAAAATCTCCTCCCTCTTGTTCAGCTGTGTCGTCTGAATCAATAACCCCTCTACCATATCTCTTTCTATGATGATCTGCAGGAGCAGTATATGTCGGAGGAAGAAGGAAAGCTATATAACATGTTCCAGAGAAATAGGTGGGAAGCCATGTATCGGCTCTATTGTGGCAAATAAAATATGTACCTTGAGATGGTACTAACGGTGAAGAAACCAAGGGTGTATACACGTATGTGCGGGAACAATTACTCTTTTCCTGTTTGAGTTTAGTGTTCTGGCCATTTATTTGCAAACACAAGTTACCTTTATGAGGTATAGTCCAAATCGGTGAAGGTCTTCTCTGTTTAACCTTGTCAGTGAGGCTAGTAATATAACGAATCACATTCCAACCGTCATATGCTCATTTTTCATCAATGGGAATCTTACTAATGTCAGCAATTTTCGCCATAGTCACTATTCCCTTTATCAAAGAACTGTGACTAAAATCTACTCCACCATTATAGGACCCACCAGGAGGATATCGAAGTTGGTTCTGGTATGCATTAGAAAACATAGCCAGATAAGCCCAAGCAGAACCTTCATATGAAAACGGGAGAACTAAATACGGCATCCCTCTTTCTGTATTATGGGGCATAAGCCCACAAACCCAACAATCAGTAGTATTAACTACCAGTTGATGCTGATGTAACAACTGGATGAACGAGTTGTTGAGATATTCTGTTCTCCTTATTTGCTCATGGTCTGGGAGTGCATAGAATTTGTGCGGAGAAATAGTAGTAGAAGAAAGCAAAGAGACAGAAGTAGGAGCAGGTGTTGGCTGATTAATATGGACAATGCATCCTACACAAGCTAATAAGCTACATAAACATACTAGAATACATAACGCTACGCCACAACGACTAAACAGTAATTTCTTATAATGGTTTCTTTTTATCATCTTAATATCACCCCCTTCCACTTAGTTATCCATTTCTCTAAAGGCGTTGCTCACGATAATCTTCCTTGATCACTTGGCTGTGATTATTAGCCGTCCTATGACACTGCAAGTCCTGTTGACCTAGTCACTATTCAGGTCACAGCCTTAGACTCCTACCGTGACCCTGCAACTTGATGGATAGTGGAAAAGGAATGTCTTTTAATAAAAACAAAAATTTCAAAACACAAAGTATAATTGTCCTTGGTAAACCTTGGTCTCAGGTTGTACCGTGTCTTGCCAGATATCGTTTGATCTTGAAACAGAGTCTCTGGATCTGATGTGTTCAGACGCAAGTGCGGTGGTACAGCTTCCTGTAACACGTCGTCGTCCTCTTTTTCAGAACTTGTCCAGTCCAGGCGTGCACTACTGAATGGTACAAATCTGGGTACTTTCTCACATTCACTATCACCAACACCTTCTCGGACCCACTGGTCATAAGGTAAAGGTAATGGTACCCTTTTACAGTGCACGCCGTGGACCTAGTTTTTCTTCCCGACGACCTTCACAGCTGTACGTGTTGTTAGAAGTACTTGTCTCGGTGGCCCCCAGCGAGGTTCCAAATTCTTTTTCCTCTGGAAATTTTTCAGACAGACGAAATCACCAGGTCAGATGGAATGACCTGGATCTGAGGAAGCCACCGGCAAAGCGGTTTGGACCTGTTGACGAATTACACGCAATTTAGTGGTGAGGTCATGCAAGTAATCAACCAACAATGGATACGGAACATCAGAGTATTTCTTTGGTCGAGGGACTCCCCAAACATTAGCTGGGCGTCCAAAAACTATCTCATATGGACTAAGTCCTAAACGAGAATGGACCGTCGTTCTTGTTGAGAGAAGTGCCAAAGGCAAGGCATCAGGCCAGGAAAGACCTGTGCTGGCCTGAATCTTTGCTAATTTGAGCTTGAGAGTGCCATTATAACACTCTACCAAACCCGCTGACTGAGGGTGGTTTGCCGCATGGAATTTCTGTCTAATACCAAGACCCACACACACCTTCTGCATAATTTGGCCTACGAATTCACTCCCATTGTCACTCCAGACAATGCGCGGCAAACCAAACCTCGGGAAGAATTCCTTCAAAAGGACTTTGGCAGTGGATAACGCAGTATTGTCCTTTAGGGGGTAGGCCTCTATCCATCTGGAAAAGGCACAAACCACCACCAGAACATACTTGAGATTGTTGGAACATTCCATGTGAATGTGATCTATTTGCAATACCTCAAAAGGGTATGTAGGGGGAGCAAAATGACCTGCTGGAGTTGGTGTTCCCTTTCCTGGACTGTGCATCAAACAGACAATACAATGTTTCACCACATTTTCTGCACATTTGGGAATACCTTCATTCTGCCATACTGGAGCCAGAAGTTTACATATTCCTTTCGCACTAATATGAGCTGGACCATGCGCCATAGTAACTGCAGGTAGTACATACGCGTCTGGTAACAACCAACACTGGTGCTCTGACAATTCCGTCCAACATCCTGTCGCATCCAACATTCCCGTACTCTCTCTCCACTTACTTAATTCTTTCTCTGTTGCTTCTCCCTGAATCATTTTCACACTTTTGACTGTGTCCTCACACATACCCGCTTCTCTGTCCCATCTTGCAGGGCCTGCAACATACATGTGACTTTTAACATCTTTTGCCGTTTCTTTCGCAACCTCGTCCGCAAATGCATTCCCTCTACCCACATCATCGGTGGTCCTTTTATGCGCACTGCACTTCACAGTCGCTACTTGAGCAGGCAAGGCAAGTGATTCAAGAAGGTCAGTCACCAACTGACCATGCTGTATTTTAGTCCCATGGGAAGTAAAGAATCCTCTTTCCTTCCACAAGCGACCGAAACTATGAGCAACGCCAAAAGCATATTGGCTATTTGTATAAACAGTCACTCTTTTCCCTTTAGCCAACACACATGCTCTTGTTAATGCAATTAACTCTGCAGCTTGCGCTGAATTCTGTGCAATGCGTGCAGTTTCTACTACTGTATGCAAAGTAGTAACAGCATAGGCTGCTGTCGTCTCGCCATTAGGAAGTTTAAAACAAGACCCATCTACCCACAGGATTCCTTCCGGATTCACGAGTGGTGTATCTTTCAAATCTATTCGGCCTTTAGTCTCTTCTTCTGTGCGAAGAAAACAATCATGCTGGTCTTGTACATTTTTCTCATCTAGAACAGGTAACAATGTTGCTGGATTCAGAACATTACATCTCTTAATATGTATATGACTGGCTAAAAGTGTTAACTCATATCCAGACAAACGGGCACTCGTTAAATGTTGTGTCTTTGTTCTGTTCAAAAGGGTATCTACTGCATGTGGTACCATAACAATAAGAGTGTGATCTAATACCAATCCTGCAGATTGACGAATTGGGATCGCTGCTGCTGCTGTTGCTCTGAGACAACTAGGTAATGCCTTGGCTACTGGATCCAATGTAGCCGAAAAATAGGCACATGGCTTTTGTTTGTCTCCAAATTGTTGCGTCAGAACTGACAATGCGCAACCTTCTCTTTCATGTACATACAATGTGAAAGGCTTACTGTAATCTGAAGTACCCAACACAGGAGCAGAACACAAGGCAGTACATAAATCAGAAAAACTCTTCTGACATTCATCAGTCCAAGGGAGAGGTTGGGGTGTATCTTTCAGAGTAAGTGCCAACAAAGGTTTGGCCAACAGAGAAAAATTGGGGATTCACTGTCTACAATAAGAGGTAATACCTAAAAAGGCACGCACCTCTCTTTGTGTGGATGGTACAGACATACGTGCAATTGCATGGATACGTTCTGGGGTCAATCGCCTTCCCTCCTTCGACAAGAGATGACCTAAATAGGTAACCTCTTGGCGGCAATATTGTAACTTAGAAGGGGACACTGTATGGTGTAAATCAGACAAATGTTGCAGAAGTGACACAGTCGAATTTTTACAAACATCTTCTGAATCGGCAGCCACTAACAAATCATCCACATACTGGATGAGAGTGGCGCCAGGGGGCAAAAAAAAGGCGTCAAGCTGAGATTTCAAAGCCTGACTATAAATGGAGGGACTCTCACAATAGCCTTGAGGTGCACATTTAAATCGGAAACTTCGGCCTCCAAGAGAGAAGCCAAAGAGATCCCTACTCTCCTCAGCAATAGGAATGCTAAAGAAAGCATTTTTGAGATCAATGACCGAAAACCAAGCTGCCGAAGCAGGAATCATAGTGAGCAAAGCAGTAATATCCGGAACAACAGGAAACTGAGGGACAACAATTTTGTTGACCTCTCGGAGATCACTCATGAACCGATACACAGGTGGCTGAGAAGTATCAGTACGTTTACGAACAGGCAGAACAGGACTATTGCAAACATTTCCTCTTGTCTCCTCAACAACACCCTTCTGAACTAAATCGTAAACAATGGCCAACAGGGCTCTTTCACCATCATTAGAGATCTTATATTGAGGAATGCAAGGACACTTAACATCAGGCTTAACAGTGATCACATAAGGCGGAATTTGGAGCAAACCAACATCATTCGGACCCGTAGCCCAAAGTGTAGCAGGCAGTGAACGCAATTCGAGTGGTAGTTGATCTTTAGATAAATACATCGGAGAAGTCAATTTATCACCCAAAGTAAGATGTACACCAGAGGGAGAACAATACAATGTGGCATGCAGGCGTTTCAATAAATCCAAACCCAATAAATTCTCTCTGCAACCAGTCGTCAAAAGAAGCGGAGCTTCTAAATCATAAGGACCAATGGAAATAGGCAATGGACAGGAAACAGGGTTACTAACTGGGGCGCCAGAGAATCCTACAGAAACATTCGTTAAGCCAGACAAAAGTACCCCAGGGAGTTTGGAATGCATGATAGAACTTCTCATTGCACCAGTATCCAAAGGAAATGGTTCTGTAACACCTAATGCTACAACATCAACATAAGGTCCACTCTGATCCACTGGAACTGATACGACTCCCTTGCTTTGTCTATGGCTGTCCTAGCTAATGTGAAAATCAGGACTTTCATTTTCTACACAATAATCGTCATTATAATATTGCGCCGCCTGAGAATTCTGCTGGTCAAAATAATTCATAGTATTCTGCGGGCGTAAGGAACGCCATCCTTGAGACAACGCACCTCGCCCTCTACCTCTAGGTGCTGTCTGAAAACCACCACGGCCTCGTGGCACTGATTGTCCACCAGTGCGTTGTAGTAAAACCGGACAGCAATTCTTGAAATGACCTTCCTGTTTACAATAGGCACATTGATTAGGACCCAACAAAGGTCGCGGAACAAAAGGTGTAGGTTTCTGCAACAGTCTCTGAAACTGTGGAGGCTGTTGCGATTGGGGCTGACCAGAACGAGGGGGATAAGCCTGTTGCAAAAGAATCTTCGTTTACAATTCTTTAGTCTTTTTCTCCACTTTATCCTTTTCTTCCTTATCCCTATTCTCATAATACTGAGCAGTAGCTAATATCTGGGCAGGTGATGAAACGGCCCATGAACTCTCTGATTGTTTCAATTTGTGCGATAACTCTGGAAGTAGAGTAAATACAAATGTATCCATGAATAACCGCTGTCCACCTTCAGTACTCATATCTTGACCACTATGGTCGATGAAAGTTTCTTCAAAACGAGTAAAGAAATCGGAGACACTTTCATCTGTCTTTTGTTTACATTCCGCTAACTTATCCCAATTAACACGTACAGCAGGCATCATTGTTTTCATGAGAGCTATTATTTTACCAGGCAATTCTGTGATCAAATCATCGGGTTTGGCACCACCTATTTGTCCTGCATCTGCGGCCGTTATAGCAGCCCAATCACCACCTAAAGCTTGGGCGTGGTCTTCCCTACGAATCTTAGCCCATAATGCCTGTGGGACTACATTTCCCATCAGCAAATCAATATCTGCCAAATTCATGATACACGCATCAACAGTCTGGGACAACTCTTTATAATACCCAGCAGGACTCTTACGAGGGTCCGGTAAAGACTGTTTAAGCGCCAATACTTCCGATCTTTTCCAAGGATCATGTACCCATATACGCTGAAAATGAGCTGGAATAGGCGGATTAGCCCCTACTTGTGGAACTGCATCTCTCCATATTGGAGGAACTTCTCGCATAGGATATTGTGTCATTTTGCGTCGAACCGTAGGATTAGGTTCAAGAGAAGCTTGAGAGAAAAAAGAAGACCGGAAAGTAACAAGTGTTTTTACAGCATGCTCTACATCAGGACCCACAATAAATCCCTTATCAAATTGATCCTGTATCTCGAACAAACCCTGAGGAGGTAAATCCAAATCCACATCTGCCCATCCTTTGATAAGAGTGTTACACATAACATTAAAAACATACCTCTGCGTGGGTGCGTTCCATTGAAGAAAAGTGTCTAAAATATCGCGCACACTATACTGTGGACCACTCATGATCCAATTACGAGCGAGAGAATCTAGCTTAATCTGCTCTTCCGAATCTGGAATCTGGCTACGAGATTGCCTTCGCGACGAGGCTGGAGAAAAATGAAGAGGCCCAAGAAAAGGCAAGAGACCGGAAACGGTGTTAATTAATCGTTGACGAGCTGTAGGGGAATCCGACACTAGAACAGGAGACAATGTATTCTGTACGGCAGGAGAAGAGCTAGTAGCAAAGGAAACTGAAGGTGAAGAAGACTGAGGCACAGAAGACTGAGGTACAGAAGTCGGTGGCAAAGGAGGTGGAAATACAGGAAGAGGCAATTGTGCAAGAACCAGAAGAACTGGTTGAGCAACATTTTGTTGAGCAACAGGTTGTAACGGGGGTGCATTAGCACCCAATACATAGGGTGGAGGTAATCTCAACAAATGGGACATGAAAGGATCTTCGTCAAGATCATTACTCTTAGGGGAAGTAGGCAACACAGGGTAACATCTATCTATTGCCATACGATGCTGTCTCTCTGAAACTTCAAACATTTGATCAGTCTCTTCATTTTTAAACTGCTGGGCAGCCTGTAAAATCGTCATTTCTTGCTCCTTCTTATCTTTCTTTGCTTGTTTAATTTCTTTCTGTTTGGCTTCCTTACGCCATAGGCGGAAAGAGTCAAACATTGCCGGCCGGGCTTTCCTCTTAAACAAAATCGTTTCTGAATTATTTAATATTGCAGGCTCAAAGCTACCATTAGGTGGCCACTGTAGAACACCATCTTTTTTTGTGTACCGGATCCATGTTTCATTGAAAATAATAGGACCAAGACCATGTTTTGAATAGAGCTCGTAAGTGGGAGTTCCAACCGGAGGAATCGGACAAGAATCCTCTAGCCGGGAATCCCTAGAACAACCTAAACAACAACATTTCTTAAACTTACTAAATACAGGCATTTCGTAACGAACTGGACTTTTTACAAACTTCAAGGGGTGTAAGACAATATAGTCACAGCACAAACGTACTTACCCCTCGGCTTCTAAGTGCACTAATCGAATAACAAAAACAAAACAAAGAGTGGGCGCTACCCACAAATACTTAACTAAGTGTTTTCGTACGCCAACAGATGTCCGTCTAACGTCTCGCGATACCAATCATCACCAGAGGGCCAAGGCAGGGCGACAGTCAGGGCAGCAGTCGTCAGCAGCCGTCGGAAAGGAGTAGCCGCGCTGCAAAAGACCTTCGGTCCACGTCGACATACAGGGGTCACTCTCGTGGTTCGCGAATCCTCCAGAATTTTCTTGCGAAGCTCCTCACGTCCCTCGGGCTGAACTACTACCACTGAAGTCGCCCCACGTTGGGCGCCAGTTGGAGAACCGGGCCTTATGGGCCGGGCGGCGCAGGGCACGCCTAATATCTCTGGGTTCCCCTGCCTTGTCGGACAGAGACACGAGACACTCTGTTGGGCGTAGAAAATCAGATTTATTAGCTGCAGCCAAGCACAGTTGTCCATGAAGTACAACAAGGGTAAGTTCTTAGGAGACTGCCACTTAACTCCGTGGCTCACAGTCTATTATAGTACACATATTTACAATGCCCACTCCCAAAACATACAAAACCAATGAATAGGAATAGTTCGAAAACAATCTATCGAGTATCCAAAACACACCCTCCTTTCAGACCCCGTGTGCTCTCCTCCCCTCAAGTTAATCAACACTAGTGCACGTAATTCAATTTGCAGGTGGTAAAACATGTTCGTATGCTTCAAAGGATAGTTTATGTAACAAGAGAATACACGAACAGAATAGCGAAGGCCAGTCAAATAAGATATAGTAAGAAAGAATGGTGGGACCCAAACAGTGGAGTAAGACAAGGATTAATCAGTCTAGACATGGATTTAAAAAACTCGGCCAGACCCTGACATCGGTTTCGTAAACAAGGACAAGGGTTTAATTTTTAACAGACGAGACATGTAGCAGCTGAAAAAGCGAAAACACTGCGTTCGCCGTGCTGCCTGAGTGAGGCAACACAAAATGGCGACTGGACACAAAATGGTGGCTAGATACGAAGCGGAGTCGAAAACCACGGAACTTCAGGCACGTCCACTTTTTTTTAAACTACTGCACTTTAGAGAAAGAGACATGATCCTACGTCAAATGAAGAAACTTTCTGAGGTCAGATTTGAGAATACGAAGGTCCTGTTTTTTCCGGACTACACAATAAGGGTCTATCGCCAGCTGGGATCTTTCCTGCAAGTCAAGCAGAAGCTTACAAAATTAGCCATTTCATATTCATTATTGTACCCAGCAAGACTCCGAGTGATATCCGATGACAAATCGAGATAGCGGAAGCTCTGGATTCCACCCCATTGTTAGAAGCACGTATAAGAAATGAAATGAAATGAAAAATTGCATTTGTATAGCGCATAACTGCCCTGAGGCCTCGCAGCGCTAAGAGACACAACACTGTTGAAAAGTCAGCCCATAATGCACCTGATGCCCAGGCAGCTGGCGCAAGACGCCTCTTAGTTCCCATCTTGAACAATTACCAAATAAAGAGACGGGCGCTGGTAGCAGGAAAACAAGAACAGAGTTTTATTTCTCATGAGGAGAGCCTGTCATTTCGGACACTCTCATAGTGTCTTCAGGAGGTGCTCTAACTAGCCTCTCTGAGGCCTGGTCTTTTATACACTGGTTTAAGACATGTGAACGTTCTTTATTACAATAAAGACATTGTGAAGTATGAAGATGACATCCCCGATACCCCCCAGTTCCGGCTCATTCCAACACGTGGCTACAGTAGAGGCCCTTACCCCCCCCATACAATAGGAGGGGGCTATCACGCAGCTGAGTGTTCTGCCGATTCCTTTGGAATGTGTGCGCCTGATCGAATCTCAGGGGGTGGGAAGGTCATGATCAATAGTAGCTCCTTTGGAGAGGGGCGAGCGCATACAGTAGTAGGCAATAAACTGTATCCTCAGGCTAAGGGATGACCAGCGGTCCGTGCAAACAATCGGGCTCAGAGGAGGGGGTCATCAAAGGAGAGATATTCATGAAAGGAAGGATCGGTGTGGACAATCGAGCGTAGAGGAAGGGTTTATCAAAAGAGGGGTATTCATGGAAGCAAAGGAGGTGTTGGTCAGGCGCGGGGTGTGATTTCTCAGAGCCAGGGTCATGGGAAGGGGAAGGGTTCATGACTTGTGCATGTGAGAGTGGGGGCGGTCGGGGTGCATGGGGGATGCTTGCAGGGTCAGGGAAGGGCGCTGATGATCGATCGAGAACAGGCAGACCATGGTACCTAAAATGGCTGTCGTATATATGTGCGCATGGGTCTTATGCTGGCGGGATAACACAGTCAGTGTTTTGCAATATCCGTTCTGCTTACGACAAGAGGTACAGTGAACACAAATGAACGCCGCTTATGTGCATATACATTGCCAATTTCAACAGTCGCCGCTTTTTAACATACGCTAGTTCATTTGTGTTTACCCCAACTGATGGAGTGTACATATAGTCATGTGTGGCCAAATGAAATAGCGTTTGTCAATACTAGCAGATCGCATGTAACCATATACAGTCGATACGATTGGCGGAATGCAGAACATATGAATTTACATTTGTTGGATTATTCATACAAGGCTAGAGATCGGCATAGTACTTAGTCGGGGTCAATCAAGAAAAATATTCTGACGCATTATAGAATCAAGTTCTGACTTTCTCTCCGGTGACATCAACATACAGAAAAAGTGCTCTGATACCTTTGGGTTTTGTCAGCGCTATAAGAGACTTTTGGAAAACTAAATACATGAGCGATCGATGAAACATTTTTGAAAGCAATAAAAAAATGGCTGAGGGAGGAATTCAGTTCGATACAAGCAATAAGTCAAGGGGTGGGTAGAAAGTTCAAAAGGGGGGGGGTCTTTGTCACAATGTCTTTTTAACAGAGTCCGTCTTCTTTTGTTGGCGCTGTTGAGCACCGGCGGTGGAGCTATAGGTCCAGCTCGTATTCATCCTTACGCGTTGCAGGGTGCAATCAGTCCTCTGCTATTAGATCACAGTCCTGTTTCCTAACTGATCTTCTTAGGGGTGCCTCATGCTGGGCACCAGCGTGTCTTTCTTTTTCCGTGGCAAAACCTTATTCTATCTAGATGCTGCTCCTCTTTTCTGAATCAAAAGTTATGCGAAAAGGGCGATGTTGTTGAATAATCGAGGGAGGAGAGGGCGGAGTGGGATCAGATCTTTTAACACACCAAGGGACCAAAAGAAGCAAAGGACGTCGAGCAGGCAGGCCCATCAGTCGGGCTCAAAAAGGACGGGGACTTCAGGCACGAGTGGGTCAGTGAATCGAAGGCTTCAAGGCAGCCCTTCATTCCTTCATCTGCCGAGTTTGAGAGTGGTGCCTCGTCCCGCGTCTCGTTGCTCTGCGACTCCATCTTTGGTCGAGGTCACACGTGCTTCATGATCTGTGGCCAGGCTGTGCGTCCTATCCCGCTCCTCTCCTCTGGTCGTTGTATCTTTGAATGGGTACAAAACAAGTTTTTAGAAAAACGGGCAGGAGAAGACTTTTATACATCTCAATTCCGTCCCCAATCCTACGTAGGTGGGGGATATGTTCATCGATCACAGTCAGAAGTCATCACTTATGGAGTATGTAGGAGGGCATTTCTACTGAATTCGTAAAAATATTTGGCGCTCAGTCGTAACGTACGTAGGGAGAAATCGGACTAGGTACTGACAATCTTACACTTCCCTTCGGGGTCGGCTAACTCTTGCAAGCTGGGGGTTATCATCATGAGAGGGGGGACAGAGGTGAAACATGCTTCACTTGGGGAGCGATAGTTAACCAAGGTCATCAATTACTCTTCGGGGATAGCTGATATGGAGCTGGGGTCAATCGGGAGAAGCGGGGATGCTCTGGACAGGGGACTGGGGTCAATCGGGAGAAGCGGGGACGCTTTGGACATTCGTACTTAAGTGCAGAGGGATGGGGCAATCTGGGCATTGGGGATTGCATTTCTAACGAACAAAAAATAGAAGACCATTAACGTTATAGTCCCCCTATAAAAGGCCAGATTAGGGGACATCAGTCGTCTTACCTGTCCTTTCTTTCATTACCAACTCGGGTTCTATCGTTTTGCAGAAAGGAGAGGTAGTAATATGGCAAGTTACAATCGTTTTAGTTCCTGTCAATTTTGCCGAACACCTTTGTGTTCGAAGAGACCCAATTAGGTTCGTGCCGGTGGGGCACAACGTTCTTGCACAAGGGAGGAGGGAACAGGGGGACCCTCAGAGGGAGAGTCGCCCGCACTCTAAACGAACCATTTGGTACACGTTTGACATGGAGAGAGAGAGAGAGAGAGAGAGAGAGAGAGAGAGAGAGAAAACGTGTACAATAATGGGCCACTTAGTGCGCACACACCACAGAACAGCAGGTGTTAAGTAATACGGAAACACAGGCAGGGGGATGACGTAGATCCATACATCACGTACACACGAACTCAGACGGGGGAGACAGTACATGTATTATATACAAAAATCCAAGACAAAACATAGAACAGTTATTGGCCAAAATTATCTTTTCCTGTATGCTGTGCATCCTTAGCATCCTAAGCTCTTTTTACCCTTTTCTTCTCTTTTATTCGTCGGCTGCCTTCACTGGTGGCTTTGATTGTACACACTTACGCCTTTGGCAATTGGTCAAGAACCAACCTGATCGGGCTAAGGTGTTTCCAGCCTGAGGCAACAGTGGGTGTCAGTTGGGAGAACAGTGGGGTAGCTTTGAGTTTCATGTCTATGAGGGTGCGAAGAAGGATGTAGTAGATTTTAAATGTAAACCTCACCTCAAAATATTCCTTAAACTTTCCCTATTTAGTTAATTGTAGGATGCTTATTCATTAGTGCACGTCATTTTAGTTGTACTATTCGGGGTGCCAAGCGAAGTTATATTTTGGGGTTTCCCCTTCAGGCTACCCTCCCAGGCGCTAAATTCAGGGAGAGAAATAGTCATTGTTTGCATGTCCTGTGTAGGCACCATAATCAAATCCCTTTTTCCCATCTCTTCGTCCGCTAGACCACCATTGTTTCGTACTTTTTACTCGACGTTCCGATGTGACCTGCAGAAAGAGGGAAAAAGAAGGGGGCGGGGGCAGCATTTAAAAACACATTAGCGCGCATAAATCCGAAAAGGCTTTTACTTACTACATACTCGGCTTATCTCCATGGGGTGCAGTCCCTGCCAACTTGGCGTTTAAGCCCAGGTGGACCGTTTAGTGGGGAAGAGATGATTATCGGAAGCCTGTGGATGGCATAGGTCGCCCAAGTGTGGTATTACGGATCGTGTGCAGGGGGGGTCAAGTGGCGCTCCTTCGGGGTGACTTAGGGGTATTTTAAAACAATTTTCCTGATACAGGTAGTATATAAAGTATAGGCTAAACACCAGATCTTTGGCGGTTGCTTTAGGCTGTACAAAAATGAAAGACACATATAACAAAAACCTGGACCGTTCATTTTTGCAATATTACTGCATACTATACCTTTTAACCCTTAACCAATCGAGCTGAGCCATTCAACCTGTATTTTAGTTATATCGGAAATAGTGGTCATTTATTCGAAAATTACCAATCTACGCGTGACAACTATGTTTGCTTTTTCCACAAATCTTTAATAAGAATGTCGGTGCACAAATACGGGCCTATAACCCTGTGGGCCGGCCACGGAGCAGGCTGGAACTGTACATGTGGGGATACTTATTAGTGGAAAACCTAATGGAGTCGGTGGTCGTTAATTTCATAATAAAAGGTGCGACAAGTGCAATAAAATCATATCGAAACTTCAGTGTGAGCGAGTATCATAAGTGTTGAAATTCGAACTTTCAATGATCGTGATGCGCCAAAACTTAACAACAATTCATTGTCCGAATGTTCAATCAGTACCTATCTCATGTCAATTCATTGTCCGAACACATAATCAGTACCCATCCCATATCAATTCATTGTCCGAACACATAATCAGTACCCATCCCATATCAATTCATTGTCCGAACTGACAGTACACATCCCATATCAATTCAGTTGTCCGAACATATAATCAGTACACATCCTATATCAATCCATGTGTTTTTTTTAAAAAACTGCATACATATCTCATGACACCAAGGCTGAGCAATCGGGGTAAAACAAGGAGTTGAAAGTTTCATTCGTACCGGCGCCATTTTGGGTGCAGTCAGGCAGATCCAGGCATAGTCAAAATTTCCACCAACTCGTGGTTGGCCCAGAGCCTCTTTCGGCAGTCCAAAAGTTCCGTTAAAGGGCAACAGAAAGGATCGGCGGTATGAACCATCAGTAAAAGGGGGGAGGGAGGCAACAATTTTTTCTACCGGGTCATACTGGGTTTTCACCGGAACTGATCCGAACTGTAGTCTGCAGGATTTTAGTCATTCAAACTGAGGCTGGCGTCAGCATGGGAGCGCCGACGTCTCGCGGCGACATTTTCATCGTTCCGCGGGCAATCATGGCAGTCATTCCCCATCGGGGGTGTCTGCGGGGGTCGGGGGCCCCCGTGGCTCTTATAGAATCTTCAAAGTCGAGGAGAACACTTCTGTTCGTGGGACTCATTTCTTGATTAACAAGCAACCGGGCCATCCCTTCACGCCGGGCCCGCTCCTGTAGGGTCGATCGCCATTTTACGAGTGGGCGAACCCATGTCGGGTGAGTGGAGCGTTGGGGGTGCCGCTGGGGGCCTCCACCTGGGGAGGTGGGAGAGGCTCGTTCGCGCCGCCTCTCCCTCCCAGCGCACCCCGCGCCGTCTTCCTCGGCGCTAATATACATGATGGCCGGACCAGGCGATGAGAGAGGGGGGGGGGTCGGAGGCATAGGCAAGACATCCCCCCCCAGGTTGTCGCAGCCATTATTGAAGAAGGGGCGCCCAGTACTTTTCGGGCCGGGCCTCCGGTTGATGGCGGCCGGACGCTCTTCGCCACGGCCCCAGGAACGGGTCCCTTGGTTCATCCTGGGGACAGACCTTGGCGCGTGGTGCCTCCTCCGGGCTATTCGCGTAGTGGTCTCTCCACCCCCAGGCCTCTTATGGAAGCCGGACCAGGCGATTAAGAGGGGGGGTCGGAGGCATGCGCAAGACATCCCCCCCCCCAGTGTTGTCGCTGCCATTATTGAAGAAGTGGGGACGGCCAGACCCCGTCGGCCTCGGCTCTTCTTCGGGCCGACCTTACTCGATGACCTCCGGCCGACGGCTGGCAGCAGGACCCGCCCTACACGTGTTGAAGATCTCGTCTTCCGGATGGGCGTAGCCGCGAACCAGTTGCACTTCGGGAGTTTTCAGAATGGAGGTAGGTATCTGTTGACTTGTATCTATCTCATGTTACCGTTATTGGGGCGTGGCGGGTGGTGGGACAGGCATGTTTGGAGCAGTGAGGGGTGGCGAAGCCTAATTGCCTCGTGGCCGTCGTGATGTCAAGCTTGGCTTCTCTCACCATTTTCATGTTTCTTATTACGGGCTTATTCCTAACGTTTCTCATTTCTAGCGAAATCATGTATTTTATCGTGAGCTATTTCTAACGTTTGCTTATTTGTTGCGAAAATCAAAAACTCATCAGTGGCCTACTGACTTTACTTGATTCCTTTTGTTTTCCCTAACGATTTTTATATATTTTTTATCTGCTAGCACGATACAGCGGCTAATCCGCATTTTTCTTTATATTTGTCCTTTTTATTAGGGGTGCCCTCCGGTCGAGCCAGATGACCTACCTCTAATAAATGGTCCGGGTGGAACTGGTTTACCAATCAGTGGGGAGTAGATAGGCATGAAAGATTACAACGGGGGACAAAGGTCCACATTACCTACCCTTCACTATTTGCAAAGACTAGACAGAATATTTCTATTCCACGTTATTTGCAAACAGGGAATACCTCAAAAGAACTATTCCTTGAACAATAAATGTCCAGACAATCAATCAATCAGTGGGGAGAAAGATGGGCATGACGGATTACAATAGGAGACAAAGGTCTGCACTACCTATCTTTTCACTACTTGCAAAGACTAGACAGAATATTTTTATTCTACGTTATTTGCAAACAGAGAATACCTCCAAAAAGAACCAATTCCAAACAGTCAATGTTCGGACAAACAATCAATCAATGAGGAATGAAATAGGCACGACGGGTTACAACGGGGGCAAAAGCCTGCGTTACCTACCCTTCACTATCTGCAAAGGGAGAGAGAATATTCCTATTCTTCCCCGTTTGTAGGCAGAGAAGATCCTTAAGAGAACCAACTTCGAACAATTCAATGCTCGATCAAACAATCAATCAATGGGGAGAAAAATAGGCATGACGGATTACAATGGGGGACAAAAGTCCGCATTACCTATCTTTCTCTATCTGCAAAGAGAGGGGAACGTTCCTATTCATCGCTGTTTGCAAATAGAGAATGTCTCAAAGAGAACCAATACTTCAAGTAGCACCCAAGGCTAAATGAACCAATCAATGAACAATATCAGTATTTAAATACCGATTCCAATACAAACAATCAATCAATCAATCAGATGGATAAAGCCATCCTATCAATCAGACGTAAAGACGTCCTACTTAACCTTACCCGGACCGGACCGTGTGGACAGTTCTTCGCCTTCCTTTTTCCAGCGCCCGATCGTTCTCTTTCTCCATGTTTTTACCGCAGCATTCCTGTGGGATTCCAGTCAGGACAGTAGGTCACTTGAGAGAGGTCCGTTCGGAATCGGTGAAGTTCATTCAATCGGCAGCCGGACGAGGGCCCTCTCAAGGCAGGTATACTCCAATCGTTTAGATGTTCACCCCATCGTCTGGACCTCTCTTACCGGACCTTATGTCGCTGATGGACCCCGCGTTGGGACGCCAATTGTTGAAAAGTCAGCCCATAATGCACCTGATGCCCAGGCTGCTGGCGCAAGACGCCTCTTAGTTCCCATCTTGAACAATTACCAAATAAAGAGACGGGCGCTGGTAGCAGGAAAACAAGAACAGAGTTTTATTTCTCATGAGGAGAGCCTGTCATTTCGGACACTCTCATAGTGTCTTCAGGAGGTGCTCTAACTAGCCTCTCTGAGGCCTGGTCTTTTATACACTGGTTTAAGACATGTGAACGTTCTTTATTACAATAAAGACATTGTGAAGTATGAAGATGACATCCCCGATACCCCCCAGTTCCGGCTCATTCCAACGCGTGGCTACAGTAGAGGCCCTTACCCCCCCCCATACAATAGGAGGGGGCTATCACGCAGCTGAGTGTTCTGCCGATTCCTTTGGAATGTGTGCGCCTGATCGAATCCCAAGGGGTGGGAAGGTCATGATCAATAGTAGCTCCTTTGGAGAGGGGCGAGCGCATACAGTAGTAGGCAATAAACTGTATCCTCAGGCTAAGGGATGACCAGCGGTCCGTGCAAACAATCGGGCTCAGAGGAGGGGGTCATCAAAGGAGAGATATTCATGAAAGGAAGGATCGGTGTGGACAATCGAGCGTAGAGGAAGGGTTTATCAAAAGAGGGGTATTCATGGAAGCAAAGGAGGTGTTGGTCAGGCGCGGGGTGTGATTTCTCAGAGCCAGGGTCATGGGAAGGGGAAGGGTTCATGACTTGTGCATGTGAGAGTGGGGGCGGTCGGGGTGCATGGGGGATGCTTGCAGGGTCAGGGAAGGGCGCTGATGATCGATCGAGAACAGGCAGACCATGGTACCTAAAATGGCTGTTGTATATATGTGCGCATGGGTCTTATGCTGGCGGGATAACACAGTCAGTGTTTTGCAATATCCGTTCTGCTTACGACAAGAGGTACAGTGAACACAAATGAACGCCGCTTATGTGCATATACATTGCCAATTTCAACAACACTCCTAGAACGCCTGCGATGTTTGAACTTCGCAGCACACTCAGCGAAAACCCATGCCACAGCGGACCCATCTGGGCCCCTCCTGGCCTGGTTGATCAAACAGGACGAATCATTGGAACCCATCACTGCACTTAGATCTCAGGAAGGTGGACTCAAATGAACACAACAAGAAATCCACAGTGAGCTACCACACACTTCACACAAATATACCGATCAGCGTTAGATGTGTCTAAGGCAGATATACATACCTTTCTTGATGGCCTTGCCTTTTCCATTCTCACACCAGAACAACGTAGGGAATTAGATGCCCGGCTCAAACTCGAAGAAGTAAGAGGCACAATGCGAGCATTACCGTCTGCCAAAGTTTCCGGTCTGGGCGGTTTCCAACATGAATTTTTCAAAAAATATGCTGACCTCTTGGGACCCAAGCTACTCAGGATGTATACTGAGGCATTGCAAACTGCCTGTATCCCAGCCACCCTGACAGAAGCTACACTGATTACCCTCCCGAATCCAGATAGAGACCTCACGCAAACAGGTGGTTATCGACCCCTAGCGCTACTGACTGGAGATTATGAAATACTGGCAGGCAGATTGGCACCCATCACTCTGCATCTTGTCCATCAAGACCTGAATGGCTTTGTCCCTGCCCGAAATACCTCCCTCAACATACACAGGCTTTTCCGGGTAATGCAGAATGCTACAGTGAATTGGCCTGCAGCGGGTTTCGTACTAGATTTGGAAAAAGCTTTTAACACTGTTGAATGGACCTATAAGTTTGCGGTGCTACAAAAATTTCGATTTGGACCTTACTTTTTAAGTCTGGTCAAATTACTGTATGGAGCACCTACAATACGTGTACGCTTAGGAACCCTGTTCTCAGGGCCCATAAATATTGGAAGAGGAACTAGACAGGGTTGTCACCTCTCACCGCTAATCCTTACCCCTGCTATAGAGCCACTGTCAGTCAGCAGAACACTGGGGTATACAGCTGGGGGAGGAAATACACACCACTTCTTTATATGCGGATGACATTTTGCTTTACAATAGGAACCTACAGGAAATACCATCGATCATTTCAAATACACTTCAATTATTTGCGAAGCTATCAGGGCAGGGTATAAGCTGGGTGAAATCATGCTTATTCCCCTTTACCCCCGATGCAGAAGCCCCACATCTGGTGATTAATGGCGCACCAGTGACTTGGCAACCGGTTATGTTTCATTACTTGGGTATAAGTGTATATCACACGTATCGGGATATCTTAGATGGAAATCTTACCAGAGCAGTCATAGCTCTGAAGTCTCAAATAGAGTTTTGGAAAACACTCAACCTCTCCGTTCTGGGCAGGTTGGCGCTCATAAAAATGGTGATGCTCCCCCGCCTGCTGCATTATTTTACTAACCTTCTGTTATATTTGCCAGTGTCCTTTTTTCGCTCTTTGCAGGGTGAATTCAGAGATCTCATATGGTGCAACACACATTGTAGGGTAGCACTCGCAAAGCTATATTTACCCCAGACGCAGGGGGGCTAGCACTGCCAAACATGGAACACTACTCACTGGCATCCGAGATACAATGGGTGGCAGGGTGGATGGCAGAGCTACACCTCGCCGATACGGCAGGTTGTGGTCCCCCATACATGGTGGATAGACTTCTATATATATTCCATCCATGCACTGGGCAGCACAAATCACTCCCCTTACTTGTACAGATAGCTCAGAAGTGTTTCTGTCTGGCTTTATATCGCACGAGACACGTCACGCCTTATGCACCAGCCATCTCGATCCTGGGCATGCCGAGGGGTGGGGGCAGAGTCACAATGGCAGAGCTTACAACCTGGCACAAGGCCGAGATATACACACTGGGAGACCTATATGCAGAGGGTGCGCTATGGGCATTTGCTGCCTTGACTGATGAAGAGGGAGTCCCTCCTGGACTCTTCCTAAACCATGTCTCTTGGGTTGCCACATTGGGGCACCATTGGGGCAACATCTAACAACAACCTCAAACACATTTATTAATGCAGTATATACACGTAATGGGCACGGGACGACACCTCATAAAATGTTTGCAGAATCAATCAGTGAACACACTGCGACAGACTTGGGGCTCTTGCGGAACAGATGGGAAGCAGACATGGCCCGCCAGTACACACCTAAAGAATGGACCATGATGCTGGAGAGCCCCAGGCAGATCCCCAGAAATGCTAGATTCCGATTGATCCAATAGTTCACAGGGCATACATATCCCCTGATAAAATTACTAGGTTTTTTAACAGAGCAGATGCATGTTGTCAATGCCACAAATTGATAGATGCCGGACTACTGCGTATGCTATGGTCATATCCAAAATTACACGACTATTGGAAAGGAGTGATACAACTTTTGTCCGCAGGCACTGACAGGACAATTTCAAACACATGGGAAGCCTGCATCACAGGGAATTTTGCCAGGGGCAAGAAACATAGAGCTACCTCCAGATTTTTGGATCTTGGTCTGGTGGTGGCTAAGAGGCTTATCACATGACTCTGGAAAGCTGAGGACCCTCAGACACTGAAAAGGCTGGTCTCCATCCATGCCGAACTGGGCCAAAGCTGAGGGTGTCTCACTGCAAAGGGAGAATGCCCTTGGACTGCTCAAATATTCTATTTTGACTGGTTGGAACGTAATTTTAACAGCGTTTCAATTAGAGTTAGCCCCGAAAGACCCCACCGACAACCCCAACACCGTCTAGCCTGACCCGCACGCAGGTCGACATCACAGCCAGCAAACAGTGTGGTCTGGAATGTGTAGCACATATCGAGGTATATCGCCTTACATAATATATATTTTTTTATGTAACTTATGATTTTGTAAGTAAAATGTATGCTTGTAAAATGTATAATCTATATCAAAAACCTAATAAACAGATCAAACAAAAAAATGAAATGCTGTTCGAGGCACCCCTGTACGTTTACCACTTAGTGCTCCCTGGAAGGGCAGAATGCCAGTTTGATACATCTGACTACGTATCTTGTGTCCCTCTATTGCTGAACATTAAAGTCATGCGAGAGAAACTTGCAAACAAGCAGAATTTATCTGATTCTGCTAGTGAGGATAAAACTGCTGTAAATGGGTAGCTCCCAAATGTGGAAGAACTAGATCATGAATGGATCACCGAAAAAGTGCCATCTGAACTGTTCCACAGACACCTGTGCCAATTCTTGGAGCTGAAGGCATTCAAGTTGTGGTCCTGCCATAATGCGGCCAACATTGCCTGATGTTGAGAAAAACATTAAGGTGTTGATTGATCACATAAAGAAGTATTATGTCACCCACCATCATTGTCAAAGTGCCTTCAGATTAGACCAACAAGTCCCCTGCCTATTCTGTAGTTACAGATTCTGCCAGGTTGAAATCATAGGTCCAAATCAGGGGCCTGCTGAATCTTCAGTTTTAAAACTATCTACGAGTACCATCTACGAGTACTCACGATGATTTGGATGAAAGAAACATCTTTAACAAATCAACCTG
Organism: Lissotriton helveticus; assembly: GCF_964261635.1. Classification (NCBI taxonomy): domain Eukaryota; kingdom Metazoa; phylum Chordata; class Amphibia; order Caudata; family Salamandridae; genus Lissotriton; species Lissotriton helveticus. The sequence continues at coordinate 1,917,446,776 of NC_136065.1, forward strand.
ATGCAACATCAACTACAAGTACAACTACCTGCATCAATGTCACTAAATGAATCTACATCCACTACAGGTGCTATCCCTCTGTAAGAAATTGCATTTTCAGGAGAAGAGCCCAATCATGGTTTATTTTCTTTCTGTCTCTCCCAGAAACACAGACATCTGAAGTCAGTTGGATGCTTGCCTATTGCTAGGGCCATGATAGGTATATTAGCCCAAAATGGTCCAGGGTTTGCATTTTTGCTGCCACCTCATAATTCCATTTTTGGATGATGATGCTGATTATTTTTGCAAGAAGGTGGTCGAGCACTATTTTCCTTAAAAATATTTACCATCTTTTGTATACCGAATGAATGAATAATCAACTTTATAGAGCTTACGGTTTCTCAGGGAGTGTCCCGGTGTTTGGAAACTGGCTGACATGCCAGCTAAACTACTAATAGTAGGCTAAACAGAAAGATTTTGTTTCTAGTCTTTCCGTAATTGAAGTTACTTCGGAGTATCCCCAAACTTGAATGGACGTCGGTTTCAAGCTTGCAAAGGCCAACACAGAATAGAAGGAGCCACCTTTCCTTGAGGGTTTAACTCGAGGAACAGCTATAAGAGGAGCATCAGCGGAGCAAAGATCTCTCACCCGAAGGTAAGGCCTAACACTGTTAGTGAAATACGGGGGGCCTGACCCATGGAAAGCTCCATGAACCAACACCAAATTCTCTTCTTGATTGGCAGCCAGTGTAGCTCAGTAAGATAGGTGGAGATAGAAGCACAGCAAGGTAGTTAGAATAAAATATGTACCACTCCACTCTGGACAACTTGCAAGCAATTGATAAGATAGACTGGGAGCCCAAGGTATATTGTATTGGTGTAATCCAGCCTTGATATAATTTGTGCATCAACTACCATTTTCTGAACCTTAAATGGCACTAGATAGAGAAATTTCTTAAGTGTCTTCTTTAAGGCAGAACAAGATCAGTACCTCCGCCGATGCCTGAGGTTGAAAGGAGAGACAATGGTCAAATGTAACACCCAAATTCCCGACCACCACAGCAGGAGGAGCGGCAGAGCCAGCAAGGCTAGCCTACAACTGTCCCATCAGCAAGTGGAAGCCAGGGCAAGCATAGGAACTTCAGTTTTATCCAAATTACACAGCAGGTTCTTGTCTCGTATCCTGTTAATTACTGCTTCCACTCATACTTTAAAAGCCTCATCTGCAGCAAGAGAGTTATTCTCACATAAAATAAAAAGCTGTGTCATCTGCATAGGAAATTATCTTAATACCAAATGACTCAGATAATGCAGCTAAAGTGAACAGATGGAAATTAATTAACATCAGACTTAAAGACGAGCCATGAGGTACTCCCAAATTGAGAGTCTTCATAGCAGATGAGTAAGGAGCCATCCAGACAGCTGGTCCTCTTCTATTTAGAAAAAAACAGATCCAATCCCATGTCATATTTCATACCCCAACATCTGCGAGACATTGTAACAAGATGGCATGGGAAACTGTATTGAATGCCGCTGAAATATAACACCAATGCACCATTTTTGCTTGGTTCAGAGTCAATTAGGATTTCCAGGAGTTCTGTTTCTGTGCTATGTCAACACCAGGAGATGATGGACGGAGTGCTAAAACTTCTCAGACACTGACCCTCAATCACAGATCTGGGTTGAATTCATCATCGTTCTTTAGCTCACTTCGCCACCCCAGTTCTGACCCAGCCGTGTGCAAATCAGTCGTGACGCTATTCCTCATGGGAACATACCAGCCCAAACTGCCAAGCCAGGTCGTCCCTGGACCAGAAAAAAGCATCCTGGGACCTGTTTTGGGGTCAAACCCCTCATCAGCCAGGCTAGCTTGAATCCAGTGGCAAAAGCGGGCAAGGGACCTGTTGGACCCGTGCCTTTATGGCTGGTTCACCCCTGAACTTTTTGCTTTTGATGGCGTTCATGATTTCTGGCTTGGCGCACTTTTTCCCTGGGTCCCAGAGTGAAAGTGCGTGCGTGTAGTATGGCTGGCCTGCCCTCCCATAGGAATGCATGGGGAATGTGTGGGTCCCTGGTAGTTCCTGATGCGTGGGGAGTGCAGGCTCGAGTTTAGTATGTCTGAACTCGTGAGAGTGAATGCTGCGAGATGGTGTATGCGGCATGTATGTGTCTAGAAGGGAAGTGCTACTTCTGGACATTGATATATGTGTGCAGTGAGGGTGCTGGAGCGTGATTGGCTGGAGCTGGCTGGCATGCCAGGCTCCAGGAAGTCTGGATGGGTCTGCCCGGTGGTGAGTGTGAGATTAGCAATAGTGATGTGTGGGAGGAGTGTACCTGTGTCCTGGATGGTCTAGGTTTTCCCCACACAATGCTGGCTCCGCCCCCCTGTGGTGTGTCTAACGACCCTAGCCTCCCCAGTGAATGAAAGGGGTGGTTGGGCCATCAAGGGTGCTCCAAAACCAGCTGCAACTGGTTTCTCCCCCACCCTGTGTGGAAAAGTCAGCCCATAACGCTCCTGATGCCCAAGCTGCTGGCGCAAGACGCCTCTTAGTTCCCATCTTGAATAATTACCAAATAAAGAGACGGGCGCTGGAAGCAGGAAAACAAGAACAGAGTTGTATTTCTCATGAGGAGAGCCTGTCATTTCGGACACTCGCATAGTGTCTTCAGGAGGTGCTCTAACTAGCCTCTCTGAGGCCTGGTCTTTTATACACTGGTTTAAGACATGTGAACGCTCTTTATTACAATAAAGACATTGTGAAGTATGAAGATGACATCCCCGGTACCCCCCCCCAGTTCCGGCTCATTCCAACACATGGCTACAGTAGAGGCCCTTACCCCCCATACAATAGGAGGGGGCTATCACGCAGCTGAGTGTTCTGCCGATTCCTTTGGAATGTGTGCGCCTGATCGAATCCCAGGGGGTGGGAAGGTCATGATCAATAGTAGCTCCTTTGAAGAGGGGCGAGTGCATACAGTAGTGGGCAATAAACTGTATCCTCAGGCTAAGGGATGACCAGCGGTCCGTGCAAACAATCAGGCTCAGAGGAAGGGGTCATCAAAGGAGAGATATTCATGAAAGGAAGGATCGGTGTGGACAATCGAGCGTAGAGGAAGGGTTTATCAAAAGAGGGGTATTCATGGAAGGAAAGGAGGTGTTGGTCAGGCGCGGGGTGTGATTCCCAGTGACAGAGTCATGCAGAAGGAGAAGGGTTCATGACTTGTGCATGTGAGAGTGGGGGCGGTCGGGGTGCATGGGGGATGCTTGCAGGGTCAGGGAAGGGTGCTGATGATCGATCGCGAACAGGGAGACCATGGCACCTAAAATGGCTGTTGTATATATGTGCGCATGGGTCTATGCTGACGGGATAACACAGTCAGTGTTTTGCAATATCCGTTCTGCTTACGACAAGAGGTACAGTGACCACAAATGAACGCCGCTTATGTGTATATACATTGCCAATTTCAACAGTCGCCGCTTTTTAACATACGCTAGTTCATTTGTGTTTACCCCAACTGATGGAGTGTACATATAGTCATGTGTGGCCAATGAAATAGCGTTCGTCAAATGCTAGCAAATTGCGTGTAACCATATGCAGTCGATACAATTGGCGGAATGCGGTACATATGAATTTACATTCGTTGGGTTATTCATACAAATCTAGAGATCAGCATAATACTTAGTCGGGGTCAACCAAGGAATCAGGTTCTGACTTTCTCTCCGATGACATCAACATACAGTAAAAAGTGCTCTGATACTTTTGGGTCTTGTCAGTGCTATATGAGACTTTTTGGAAGAATAAATACATGAGTGACTGATGACAAAAATTGCTGAGGGAGGAATTCAGCTTGATACAAGCAATTTAGTCAAGGGGTGGGTAGAAAGTTCAGGAAGGGGGGGGTCTTTGTCGCAATGTCTTTTTAACAGCGAGCCATCATTGGTAGGCTCTGGTAGTCCGTCTTCTTTCGTTGGCGCTGTTGAGCACCGGCGGTGGAGCTATAAGTCCAGCTCGGATCCATCCTTACGCGTTGCAGGGTGCGATCAGTCCTCTGCTGTTAGATCACAGTCCTGTTTCCTAACTGATCTTCTTAGGGGTGCCTCATGCTGGGCACCTGCGTGTCTTTCTTCTTCCGTGGCAAAACCTTATTCTATCTAAATGCTGCTCTTCTTTTCTGAGTCAAAAGTTTATGCGAAAAGGGTGATGTTGTTGAATAATCGAGGGAAGAGAGGGTGGAGTGGGATCAGATCTTTGAACACACCAAGGGACCAAAGGAGCAAAGGATGACGAGCAGGCAGGCCCATCAGTCGGGCTCAAAAAGGACGGGGACTTCAGGCACGAGGGGGTCAGCAAATCGAGGGCTTCAAGGCAGCCCTTCATTCCTTCATCTGCCGAGTTTGAGAGTGGTGCCTCGTCCCGCGTCTCGTTGCTCTGCGGCTCCACCTTTGGCTGAGGTCATACGTGCTTCATGATCTGTGGCCAGGCTGTGCGTCACGTCCAGCTCCTCTCCTCCGGCGATTATATCTTTAAATGAGTACAAAACAACTTTTAGAAAACTGGCAGGAGAAGACATTTATACATCTCAATTCCGTCCCCAATCCTAAGTAGGTGGGGGATAGGTTCATTGGTCACAGTCAGAAGTCATCACTTATGGAGTATTTAGGAGAGCATTTCCACTGAATTCGTAAGCCTATTTGGCGTTCATTCGTGACGTACGTGGAGAGAAATCAGACTCCCATCGACAGTGTATTCTATCAAACTCGAAATCGAGTCCTTAGGTAGAGACTCGCCCTTTTTTAACCCAAGTACTGACAATCTTACATTTCCCTTCAGGGTCAGCTAATTCTTGCAAGCAGGGGGGGTTATCATCATGAGAGGGGGGGGCAGAGGCTAAAACATGCTATTCTTGGGGAGCGATGGTTAATCAAGGTCATCAATTACGCTTCGGGGATAGCTGATATGGAGCCGGGGTCAATCGGGAGAAGCAAGGATGCTTTGGACAGGGAGCTGGGGTCAATCGGGAGAAGCGAGGACGCTTTGGACATCCGCACTTAAGTGCAGAGGGGTGGGGCAATCTGGGCATTGGGGATTGCATTTCTAACGAACTGAAAAACAGAAGACCATTGACGTTATAGTCCCCCTACAAAAGGCCAGATTAGGGGACATCAGTCGTCTTACCTGTCCTTTCTTTCATTACCAACTCGGGTTCTATCGTTTTGCAGAAAAGAGAGGTAGTAATATGGCAAGTTACGATCGTTTTAGTCCCTGTCAATTTTGCCGAACACCTCTGTGTTCGAAGAGACCCAATTAGGTTTGTGCCGGTGGGGCACAACGTTACCACAAGGGAGGAGGGAACAGGGGGACCCTCAGAGAGAGAGTCACCCGCACTCTAAACGAACCATTTGGTACACGTATGACGTGGAGAGAGAGAGAGAGGGAGAGAGAGAGAGGGAGAGAGAGAGAGAGAGAGGGAGAGAGAGAGAGAGAAACGTGTACAATAATGGTCCATTCAGTGCGCACACAACACAGAACAGCAGGGGTTAAGTAATACGGAAACACAGGCAGAGGGATGATGTAGATCCATACATCACGTACACACAAACTCAGACGGGGGAGACAGTACATGTATTATATACAAAAATCCAAGACAAAACATAGAACAGTTATTGGCCAAAATTATCTTTTCCTGTATGCTGTGCATCCTTAGCATCCTAAGCTCTTTTTACCTTTTTCTTCTCTTTTATTCGTCGGCTGCCTTCACTGGTGGCTTTGATTGTACACACTTACGCCTTTGGCAATTGGTCAAGAACTAACCTGATCGGGCTAAGGTGTTTCCAGCCTGAGGCAACAGTGGGTGTCAGTTGGGAGAACAATGGGGTAGCTTTGAGTTTCATGTCTATGAGGGTGCGAAGAAGGATGCAGTAGATTTTAAATGTAAACCTCACCTCAAAATATTCCTTAAACTTTCCCTATTTAGTTAATTGTAGGATGCTTATTCATTAGTGCACGTCATTTTAGTTGTACTATTCGGGGTGCCAAGCGAAGTTATATTTTGTAGTTTCCCCTTCAGGCTGCCCTCCCAGGCGCTAAGTTCAGGGAGAGAAATAGTCATTGTTTGCATGTCCTGTGTAGGCACCATAATCAAATCCCTTTTTCCCATCTCTTCGTCCGCTAGACCACTATTTTTTTCGTACTTTTTACTCGACGTTCCGATGTGACCTGCAGAAAGAAGGAAAAAGAAGGAAGGGGGCCGGGGGCAGCATTTAAACAACATATTAGCGCGCATAAACCCGAAAAGGCTTTTACTTACTACATACTCGGCCTATCTCCACAGGATGCAGTCCCTGCCAACTTGGCGTTTAAGCCCAGGTGGACCCTTTAGCGTGGCAGAAATTATTATCGGAAGCCTGTGGATGGCATAGGTCGCCCAAGTGTGGTATTACGGATCGTGCGCAGGGGGTGGGGTCAAGTGGCACTCCTTCTGGGTGACTTAGGGGCGTTTTAAAACAACCTTCCTGTTACAGGTAGCATATAAAGTATAGGCTAAATACCAGGATCTTTTAACGGTTGCTTTAGGCTGTAAAAAGAAATGCAAAACACATACAACAAAAACCTGGACCGTTCATATTTGCAATATTTCTGAGCACTATACTTTTTAACTCTTAACTAATCGAGCTGAGCCATTTCACCTGTATTTTAGTTATATCGGAAATAGTGGTCATTTATTCGAAACTTACCAATCTACGTGTGACAACTATGTTTGCTTTTTCCAAAAAAATCTTTAATAAGAATGTCGGTGCACACATACGGGCCTACAACCCCGTGGGCCGGCCACGGAGCAGGCTGGAACTGTACATGTGGGGACACTTATTAGTGGAAAACCTAATAGAGTCGGTGGTCGTTAATTTCATAATAAAAAGTGCGACAAGTGCAATAAAATCATATCGAAACTTCAGTGTGAGCAAGTATCATAAGTGTTGAAATTCGAACTTTCAATAATCATGATGCGTCAAAACTTAACAACAATTCATTGTCCGAATGTTCAATCGGTACCCATCTCATGTCAATTCATTGTCCTTCATTGTCCGAACACACAATCAGTACCTATCCCATATCAATTCATTGTCCGAACTGACAGTACACATCCTATATCAATCCATTGTCCGAACATATAATCAGTACACATCCTATATCAATCCATATGTTTAAAAACTACATACATATCCCATGACACCAAGGCTGAGCAATCGGGGTACAACAAGGAGTTGAAAGTTTCATTTGTACCGGCGCCATTTTGGGTGCAACCAGGCAGATCCAGGCATAGTCTAAATCTCCACTAACTCGTGGTTGGCCCAGAGCCTCTTTCGGCAGTCCAAAAGTTCCGTTAAAGGGCGAAAGAAAGGATCGGTGGTCTGAACCATCAGTCAAAGGGGGAGGGAGGCAACAATTTTCCTACCGGGTCATACTCGGTTTTCACCGGAACTGATCCGAACTGTAGTCTGCAGTATTCTAGTCATTCAAACTGAGGCTGGCGCCAGCATGGGAGCGCCGACGTCTCGCGGCTACATTTTCATCGTTCCGTGGGCAATCATGGCAGTCATTCCCCATCGGGGGTGTCTGCGGAGGTCGGGGACTCCCGCGGCTCCTACAGAATCTTCAAGGTCGAGGAGAACTTTTATGATGGTGGGACTCGTTTCTTAATCAACAAGCAGCCGGGCCATCTCTTCACCCCGGGCCCGCTCCAGCAGGATCGTTCGCCATTTTACGAGTGGGCGAACCCATGTCGGGTGAGTGGAGCGTTGGGGGTGCCGCTGGGGGCCTCCACCTGGGGAGGTGGGAGAGGCTCGTGCGCGCCGCCTCTCCCTCCCAGCGCACCCCACGCCGTTTTCCTCGGCGCTAATATACATGATGGCCGGACCAGGCGATGAGAGAGGGGGGGGTCGGAGGCATAGGCAAGACATCCCCCCCAGGTTGTCGCAGCCATTATTGAAGAAGGGGCGCCCAGTACGTTTCGGGCCGGGCCTCCGGTTGATGGCGGCCGGACGCTCTTCGCCACGGCCCCAGGAACGGGTCCCTTGGTTCCTCCTGGGGACAGACCTTGGCGCGTGGTGCCGCCTCCGGGCTATTCGCGTAGTGGTCTCTCCACCCCCAGGCCTCTTATGGAAGCCGGACCAGGCGATTAAGAGGGGGGGGTCGGAGGCATGCGCAAGACATCCCCCCCCAGTGTTGTCGCAGCCATTATTAAAGAAGTGGGGGCGGCCGGACCCCGTCGGCCTCGGCTCTTCTTCGGGACCACCTTACTCGATGACCTCCGGCCGACGGCTGGCAGCAGGACCCGCCCTACACGTGTTGAAGATCTCGTCTTCCGGATGGGCGTAGCCGCGAACCTGTTGCACTTCGGGAGTTTTCAGAATGGGGGTAGGTATCTGTTAACTTGTATCTATCTCATGTTACCGTTATTGGGGCGTGGCGGGTGGTGGGACAGGCATGTTTGGAGCAGTGAGGGGTGGCGAAGCCTAATTGCCTCGTGGCCGGTGTGATGTCAAGCTTGGCTTCTCTCACCATTTTCATGTTTCTTATTACGGGCTTATTCCTAACGTTTCTCATTTCTAGCGAAATCATGTATTTTTTCGTGAGCTATTTCTAACGTTTTCTTATTTGTAGCGAAAATCAAAAAACTCATCAGTGGCCTACTGACTTTACTTGATTCCTTTTGTTTTCCCTAACGATTTTTATATATATATATAATTTTTTTTTTTTTATCTGCTAGCACGATACAGCGGCTAATCCGCATTTTTCTTTATATTTGTCCTTTTTATTAGGGGTGTCCTCCGGGCTGAGCCGGATGACCTACCTCTAATAAATGGTCCGGGTGGAACTAGTTTACCAATCAGTGGGGAGTAGATAGGCATGAAAGATTACAACGGGGGACAAAAGGTCCACATTACCTACCCTTCACTATTTGCAAAGACTAGACGGGATATTTCTATTCCACGTTATTTGCAAACAGAGAATACCTCCAAAGAGAATCAATTCCAAACAATCAATGTTCGGACAAACAATCAATCAATGAGGAATGAAATAGGCACGACGGGTTACAACGGGGGCAAAAGCCTGCGTTACCTACCCTTCACTATCTGCAAAGGGAGAGAGAATATTCCTATTCTTCCCCGTTTGTAGGCAGAGAAGATCCTTAAGAGAACCAACTTCGAACAATTCAATGCTCGATCAAACAATCAATCAATGGGGAGAAAAACAGGCATGACGGATTACAATAGGGGACAAATGTCTGCATTACCTATCCTTTACTATCTGCAAAGAGAGAAAAACTTTCCTATTCATCACTGTTTGCAAATAGAAAATGTCTCAAAGAGAACCAATACTTCAATTACAATCAAGGCTAAATGAACCAATCAATGAACAATACCAGTATTTAAATACCGATTGCAATATAAACAATCAATCAATCAATCAATCAGATGGATAAAGCCATCCTACCAATCGGACTTAAAGACGTCCTTCTTAACCTTACCCGGGACGGACCGTGTGGGCAATTCTTCGCCTTCCTTTTTCCAGCGCCCGATCGTTCTCTTTCTCCATGCTTTTACCGCAGCATTCCTGTGGGATTCCAGTCAGGACAGTAGGTCACTTGAGAGAGGTCCGTTCGGAATCGGTGAAGTTCCTTCAATCGGCAGCCGGACGAGGGCCCTCTCAAGGCAGGTATACTCCAATCGTTTAGATGTTCACCCCATTGTCTGGACCTCTCTTACCGGACCTTATGTCGCTGATGGCCCCCGCGTTGGGCGCCAATTGTGGAAAAGTCAGCCCATAACGCTCCTGATGCCCAAGCTGCTGGCGCAAGACGCCTCTTAGTTCCCATCTTGAATAATTACCAAATAAAGAGACGGGCGCTGGAGCCAGGAAAACAAGAACAGAGTTTTATTTCTCATGAGGAGAGCCTGTCATTTCGGACACTCGCATAGTGTCTTCAGGAGGTGCTCTAACTAGCCTCTCTGAAGCCTGGTCTTTTATACACTGGTTTAAGACATGTGAACGCTCTTTATTACAATAAAGACATTGTGAAGTATGAAGATGACATCCCCGGTACCCCCCCAGTTCCGGCTCATTCCAACACGTGGCTACAGTAGAGGCCCTTACCCCCCATACAATAGGAGGGGGCTATCACGCAGCTGAGTGTTCTGCCGATTCCTTTGGAATGTGTGCGCCTGATCGAATCCCAGGGGGTGGGAAGGTCATGATCAATAGTAGCTCCTTTGAAGAGGGGCGAGTGCATACAGTAGTGGGCAATAAACTGTATCCTCAGGCTAAGGGATGACCAGCGGTCCGTGCAAACAATCGGGCTCAGAGGAAGGGGTCATCAAAGGAGAGATATTCATGAAAGGAAGGATCGGTGTGGACAATCGAGCGTAGAGGAAGGGTTTATCAAAAGAGGGGTATTCATGGAAGGAAAGGAGGTGTTGGTCAGGCGCGGGGTGTGATTCCCAGTGACAGAGTCATGCAGAAGGAGAAGGGTTCATGACTTGTGCATGTGAGAGTGGGGGCGGTCGGGGTGCATGGGGGATGCTTGCAGGGTCAGGGAAGGGCGCTGATGATCGATCGCGAACAGGGAGACCATGGCACCTAAAATGGCTGTTGTATATATGTGCGCATGGGTCTATGCTGACGGGATAACACAGTCAGTGTTTTGCAATATCCGTTCTGCTTACGACAAGAGGTACAGTGACCACAAATGAACGCCGCTTATGTGTATATACATTGCCAATTTCAACACCTGCACCCTGAAACAAAGGATTTGCTAGTATAAAAATGGGGCTGTGTCCCCACAGAAACTGTTCTTTTCCAGGATCCTGAGGGGGCTGTTGCTGCTGCTGGGCCAGAGGACCGCCACTTGGGGTGTCTCCCTGCCTGGAGACCCAGTGTGCTGGCTCTGGGCCCAGCCTTGCCCCCCTGCCTACCTAAGGACCTTGCTGGGGATTTTGCTGGTGCCCTTGCGCTTAAGAGCGCTGTATTTTGTGCCCTAGCGCTTGGGAGCGCTTATTTCGGCTGCTAGCGCTTAGGAGCGCTTTATCTTTGCCCTGAACTTGCTCGTCCTTCCAGCGCCTGGGAGCGCTGTTCATGGTCCTATAGCGCTTGGGGGCGCTTTATTTGCTAAACTACGGCGCGGGAGCCAACCCCGCTCATTTGCCGCGTTATTTTGCCCAGGGTACCTTGCTACTGAAGAGCCGGTGCCCACCCGGCATTGCCCGTGTGATCACCGCCGCAGCCCAGGAGTGTGTGCTGCCCACGCCGGGCCGCCGCGCTGCCTACCGCGACCCGGAAGTGCTGGGTCGGCGGGCCAATCGCTGCGCGGCCCGGGAGAGGCCGACCGGAAGTCCCGCCTTGCAGCCTGCGTCCCGCCCCCGGGGCTCCCGAGGACGAGGGAGAGCCCCGGAGCCCAGCGAGGAGCAGGAAAGCCCAGGAGAAGTGTGGAGAGAGCCCCCGAGGAGCGGGAGCTCTCGTGCAGACCCGCACTGTCCAGCCGAGGAGAAGCCGGCCATGTTTCCCGCCTCCCGCAGCTCCAGTGAAGTCCGGTGAGTGCGGGGGCGGGTTCTGTGTTGTCCTGCGAGCGGCCCCGTTGAGGGAGGGCCGCTCCACCGAGAGGAGCCCGTTCTTGGTTCTTTGAGCCCGAGAGGCTCTGGGGGGAATTTTCTTGTGTCCTGAGTCCCCCGTGAGGGACTCCCAGACCCCGCAGTTGCTGTTGAGCCCCGAGAGGCTCGTGGCCCCCCCCCTTTTTGCTCTGGGTTCCCCCGTGAGGGACCCCCACAGCCCAGCGAGGCTGCACCTTTGTTGTTGGAGCCCAGAGAGGGTTCCAATGCGGCATTTGTTTGTTGGAGCCACGAGGCTCCAGGCGCTATTTGTTTGCAGAGCCCAGAGAGGCTCAAGGGGGCACGTTGATTTCGTGAGAGCCCTGAGAGAGGCTCCAGCCCTTTTTGCTTTGCGAGCCCTGAGAGAGGCTTGTGTGCCCCGCCTTGTCTGAGAGCCGGAGAGAGGCTCAGGAGGGCCAGTTCATTTCTTGTGCAGAGCCCAGAGAGGCTCTTGCGCCCACAGTTGTGGTTCTTGAGCCAGAGAGGCTCCAACGTTGCCCAAACTTTCCCTGCACCAGTTGCCCAGCACTTTGTGGGCAACTGCCACGTTTAGGCCCTGACATTGGGACACAGGGACTGTCACAGGTGGTGACTTATCTAAGTTTGGCGCAATTGTGTGCTTTTACACCTCTGAATGTATTGTGATGCATCATGTGTTTTCCCTTCTTACACCTCTGAATGAATGTTATGCATTGCATCATGTGTTATGTTCTTACACCCCTACAGGTATTGTGATATGTAGGTGGTTGTTTTCTCCCTAGTACAGGTGGTGCTAGTGAGGTCCTGTTACCAGTGATTACTGGTTGTGTGCTCTATTTTTATATTGTGTGCTACACTGATTTTACTTTCTACAAGTGCTAAGTTCTAAAAGTGCTGATACCCCTGACAGTGGTCCAAGTGGCCCTGTCCTGTACAAATATCCCTTGTAAATTCTGCCCGTGCCTGTTGGCACAGTGTAACAAGATGTGTGTTTTATCTGATGTATATTTATTATAATACAAAGGCTATTTTTATATAACCGTGTGTGGAGTTTTCCTTTGTGGTGGGCCTTTGGGTGTTGTTGCTGGGGTGCGTGCGCAAATACTTAACCTACATCGCCTCCAAGTTTAGCCTTGCTGCTCGCGCCACGTTACCTAGAGGGTGAGTAGGGGTTATCTTGGCGTGTAACTCCCTTGCCCTGACTTGGGAGTGGTGGTCTCTGACTGACTTTGGCGAAAGCCCTGGCCAGCCAGGGATCCCGTTTCCAACATTGGCGGCAGCGAGTGGGATAAGGATTTGTGTTTGCGTTGTACCACAGTAGCGGCTGGCCGCACTTCAAAGCTCTACATTTTTAGATGACCACATTTTGGGGATTATTGTTGTTGGTAAAATTCCATTGTTTCTTCTCCTGAAGAGTGTCATTTGATAATTGTGTTCAGTACATTTGTCCCCCGCCCTGCTTTCAGAGTTTGGTACCTGTGTCACATGTGGTCAGGTTGAGAAGTCAGGGGTGGTAAAACTGCCTTACCGATCCGAGGGGAGGGTGTGTGTGGATGAATGGTGTGTTTTCCTGGACGCATGAGTGAGTTCTCTTTGATAAGGAGATTGTTGAAATTTTGGAATTGGGTACTCTTACTTCAGATTGCTAGGTCCCTTGTGTTGCACATGTCTGTGAGCATCCTGTCAAGATGGAATCTCCTTTTAACCTTTGTGGCCTGTTTAAGTACAGTGTGCATGAGTTGGTACGGTTATGTAAGGAGAGAGACATCCCAGTGAGTGAGTCAGACACCCAGTCCAAGCTTAGGGATAACATGATCCTGTGGCAGAAGAGTGACTGGGAGCGTGAGCACAGTGAGAGAGAGAGGGCCCGGGCCGCACACCATGAGGGTGGTGGGTCTGAGGGGAGCCCTGAAGAGTCTGATGTGGAGAGTGAGTTTGACAGTGGATGGGCGCCAGCAGAGAGCGAGCACCCCCTAGATAGGGAGTCCCTTGCTGGGTCCAGTGTCAGATGTAGCACCCCATCCCTTTCCCTGTCCCCAGATGAGTGGTTGGATAGGAGAGAAGAGAGGGAGCACCAGCTGTCCATGGAGAAGCTCAGGTTAGAGTATGCCAGAGAGATGGCGCAGCTGGGTGTGAATGAGCGGATTGCAGAGGCTGAGAGAGCCTTGGCCAGGGAGAAGATAGCCCTAGAGGGTAGGTTATCCCCTGACCGCAGTCCTAGTTTTCTGGATTCCGCAGGGAGGGTTGGATCCAGTGGTGGCAGCATTAGAGAGTTTGGTGCGGGAAGTGCCATGCCCCGTTTCCAAAGAGTGGTACCTTGTTCCCGAGAGGACAGGTACAGATTGAAGTTCAGGGGCAGTAGGAGACTGCCTCACCAGGATTGGGCGGACTATGTGGATGATTGTCATGATGCCCTGCTTGATTGGCTAGAGGTTCATGGGGAACCTGATTTTGAGGGTCTGCTCAACCTGGTTATCAGAGAGCAGCTGTTCAATTGTTTTGTGCCAGAGTTGCGCAAACACCTGTCAAGAGGTGACTATGTTAGTCCTTGGAAGCTTGCAGAGGAAGCAGACCGCTGGGAAGGTGCCGGAGGGTCTGACACATCATGGGTGAGTGAACCCGAGAGTAGTGGGTCAGGTATCTTCCAGACCAGTGTGGTGGAAGAGGCTCAGAGTAGCCCAGCTAGGTCCCAGTGTAGCGAGAGGGGTGTAGGGGCTCACGTCTTGTCTCAGTGGAGTAAGAGTGAGCAGGGGACTGAGTGTTCCCAGGTGCCCGAAACCCAGTCTCAGAACCTGGATGGTTTCTTGAGGGAACACCAGGTTGGGGGCCTAGGCTGTCCTGTTAGGCCCCTTGAGGGGGATCTCCTAGTGTCTAGAGAACCTGGAGTATCTTTAAATAGTGTTCCAGTGGTTCTGGTGTCCGGCAGTGCCGCTCCCGTTGGGGAGGCACAGAAGTCCAAAGTGAGGAGTGAATGGGGGATGTGTTCCCCAGTGGGAGAACCAGTGGGTCAGGGACTACCCAGTTGGGCGAAGTTCCCGGTTAGTGACCATGGTGACACCACTTCTGTTCTGGGGGATCTTCCCGCACTGTCAGGTGGACAGGGGACGGGAGATCTGCGCCAGACAGACAGTCACACAGCACATGAGTCATGTGTTAGCCTCAGGGGGATGGTGAGTGAGTCCCCAGAAGTCCTGGAGTGCCAGGCAATTATCCCACCTGTGGGTTTAGACCGAAGGTTGGGAGGCCAGGTTCAGGATCGGCCTGACCTGAAGGGTGGGACGTCTGTAACCAGAGTCTTAGCCAGTGCTTCTTCCAGGGGTACCTCTCCAGTTGGGAGGGTGCAGAACTCTGGAAGGGGGTGCAGAGGGTGGGAGAGCCCGCCTCTGACCCCGGTGCAACCTGAGGGGTTAAACCCTGGGTTGGAATGGCGTTCTAAGGGTACCCCTCGCAGGAGGTGGAGGAACCCTAGAAGAAGAGGTAGGGGGAGGAGAGCCTTCCCCGAGACTCCTGGTCCGCCTGAGGGTGTAGACCCTAGGCTGGAGAACCAGTGGCAGTCTAGCCCTGTCTTGCAAACAGGAAGAGTGTAGAGTGGCTACTATGTGCCAGGGGTTACTACCCCCCACTCTGTGAATAGGCAAGGACCGGTGGCACCTGGGTGGCCCAGGGCCTGGTCCTGGCCGCGGACAGCTAGGGAGTACCAGTGGGGTAGCCCCGTTGTTCCAGATGGTGGTTTGAGAAGGAATCCCAGGGGTTCACAGTGGCGTGGAACAGGATGGTGTCCCGGCAGTGGTGGGCCCGTGTCCGTGTTCTATCGCCCAAAGCAGGGAAGCCCATCACGGTGGTGATCGGTCTACCCTGCGTTTTGGCTGGAAGGGGGTTGTGTTGGACCCGTGCCTTTATGGCTGGTTCACCCCTGAACTTTTTGCTTTTGATGGCGTTCATGATTTCTGGCTTGGCGCACTTTTTCCCTGGGTCCCAGAGTGAAAGTGCGTGCGTGTAGTATGGCTGGCCTGCCCTCCCATAGGAATGCATGGGGAATGTGTGGGTCCCTGGTAGTTCCTGATGCGTGGGGAGTGCAGGCTCGAGTTTAGTATGTCTGAACTCGTGAGAGTGAATGCTGTGAGATGGTGTATGCGGCATGTATGTGTCTAGAAGGGAAGTGCTACTTCTGGACATTGAGATATGTGTGCAGTGAGGGTGCTGGAGCGTGATTGGCTGGAGCTGGCTGGCATGCCAGGCTCCAGGAAGTCTGGATGGGTCTGCCCGGTGGTGAGTGTGAGATTAGCATGAGTGATGTGTGGGAGGAGTGTACCTGTGTCCTGGATGGGCTGGGTTTTCCCCACACAATGCTGGCTCCGCCCCCCTGTGGTGTGTCTAACGACCCTAGCCTCCCCAGTGAATGAAAGGGGTGGTTGGGCCATCAAGGGTGCTCCAAAACCAGCTGCAACTGGTTTCTCCCCCACCCTGCACCCTGAAACAAAGGATTTGCTAGTATAAAAATGGGGCTGTGTCCCCACAGAAACTGTTCTCTTCCAGGATCCTGAGGGGGCTGTTGCTGCTGCGCCAGAGGACCGCCACTTGGGGTGTCTCCCTGCCTGGAGACCCAGTGTGCTGGCTCTGGGCCCAGCCTTGCCCCCCTGCCTACCTAAGGACCTTGCTGGGGCTTTTGCTGGTGCCCTTGCGCTTAAGAGCGCTGTATTTTGTGCCCTAGCGCTTGGGAGCGCTTATTTTGGCTGCTAGCGCTTAGGAGCGCTTTATCTTTGCCCTGAACTTGCTCGTCCTTCCAGCGCCTGGGAGTGCTGTTCATGGTCCTATAGCGCTTGGGGGCACTTTATTTGCTAAACTACGGCGCGGGAGCCAACCCCGCTCATTTGCCGCGTTATTTTGCCCAGGGTACCTTGCTACTGAAGAGCCGGTGCCCACCCGGCATTGCCCGTGTGATCACCGCCGCAGCCCAGGAGTGTGTGCTGCCCACGCCGGGCCGCCGCGCTGCCTACCGCGACCCGGAAGTGCTGGGTCGGCGCCGGGCCAATCGCTGCGCGGCCCGGGAGAGGCCGACCGGAAGTCCCGCCTTGCAGCCTGCGTCCCGCCCCCGGGGCTCCCGAGGGAGAGCCCCGGAGCCCAGCGAGGAGCAGGAAAGCCCAGGAGAAGTGTGGAGAGAGCCCCCGAGGAGCGGGAGCTCTCGTGCAGACCCGCGCTGTCCAGCCCAGGAGAAGCCGGCCGTGTTTCCCGCCTCCCACAGCTCCAGTGAAGTCCGGTGAGTGCGGGGGCGGGTTCTGTATTGTCCTGCGAGCGGCCCCGTTGAGGGAGGGCCGCTCCACCGAGAGGAGCCCGTTCTTGGTTCTTTGAGCCCGAGAGGCTCTGGGGGGAATTTTCTTGTGTCCTGAGTCCCCCGTGAGGGACTCCCAGACCCCGCAGTTGCTGTTGAGCCCCGAGAGGCTCGTGCCCCCCCCCCCCCTTTTTGCTCTGGGTTCCCCCGTGAGGGACCCCCACAGCCCAGCGAGGCTGCACCTTTGTTGTTGGAGCCCAGAGAGGGTTCCAAGGCGGCATTTGTTTGTTGGAGCCACGAGGCTCCAGGCGCTATTTGTTTGCAGAGCCCAGAGAGGCTCAAGGGGGCACGTTGATTTCGTGAGAGCCCTGAGAGAGGCTCCAGCCCTTTTTGCTTTGCGAGCCCTGAGAGAGGCTCGTGTGCCCCGCCTTGTCTGAGAGCCGGAGAGAGGCTCAGGAGGGCCAGTTCATTTCTTGTGCAGAGCCCAGAGAGGCTCTTGCGCCCACAGTGGTGGTTCTTGAGCCAGAGAGGCTCCAACGTTGCCCAAACTTTCCCTGCACCAGTTGCCCAGCACTTTGTGGGCAACTGCCACGTTTAGGCCCTGACATTGGGACACAGGGACTGTCACAGGTGGTGACTTATCTAAGTTTGGCGCAATTGTGTGCTTTTACACCTCTGAATGTATTGTGATGCAGCATGTGTTTTCCCTTCTTACACCTCTGAATGAATGTTATGCATTGCATCATGTGTTATGTTCTTACACCCCTACAGGTATTGTGATATGTAGGTGGTTGTTTTCTCCCTAGTACAGGTGGTGCTAGTGAGGTCCTGTTACCAGTGATTACTGGTTGTGTGCTCTATTTTTATATTGTGT
Organism: Lissotriton helveticus; assembly: GCF_964261635.1. Taxonomy (NCBI): domain Eukaryota; kingdom Metazoa; phylum Chordata; class Amphibia; order Caudata; family Salamandridae; genus Lissotriton; species Lissotriton helveticus. The sequence continues at coordinate 1,917,464,521 of NC_136065.1, forward strand.
GCTACGCTGATTTTACTTTCTTCAAGTGCTAAGTTCTAAAAGTGCTGATACCCCTGACAGTGGTCCAAGTGGCCCTGTCCTGTACAAATATCCCTTGTAAATTCTGCCCGTGCCTGTTGGCACAGTGTAACAAGATGTGTGTTTTATCTGATGTATATTTAATATAATACAAAGGCTATTTTTATATAACCTTGTGTGGAGTTTTCCTTTGTTGTGGGCCTTTGGGTGTTGTTGCTGGGGTGCGTGCGCAAATACTTAACCTACATCGCCTCCAAGTTTAGCCTTGCTGCTCGCGCCACGTTACCTAGAGGGTGAGTAGGGGTTATCTTGGCGTGTAACTCCCTTGCCCTGACTTGGGAGTGGTGGTCTCTGACTGACTTTGGCGAAAGCCCTGGCCAGCCAGGGATCCCGTTTCCAACAGGACCCATGCCTGGGTATAACCTGCCAACTTACTGCAAACAAGGCAAACACAAGTAGATCATGGGTGGAGCACTGAAACTTCTCAGACTCCTACCCAAGTCACAAAGCTGTGTTGAACCCATCATCATTCTTTAGCTCACTTCGCCACACCAGTTCCGACCCAGCCATATGCAAAAGAGTCTTGACCCTGTTCCTCATGGGAACAGTCCAGCCCGTACTGCTAAGACAAGTCTTCCCTGGACTGGAAACAAGCATCCTGGAACTGGTTTTTGGGGTAACACCCCTCATCGGCGAGGCTAGCTTGAATCCAGTGGCAAAATGTAGCAAGGGACCCACGTCTGGGCATACCCTGCCAACATAGGGCAAACAAAGCAAACACAAGTAGATGATGGGCAGAGCACTGAAACTTTTCATACTCCCACCCCAGTCACAAATCTGGGTTGAATCCATCATCATTCTTTAGCTCACTTCGCCACACCAGTTCCGACCCAGCCATATGCAAATTAGTCTTGACCCTGTTCCTCATAGGAACAGTCCAGCCCAAACTGCCAAGACAGGTCTTCCTTGGACCGGAAAGAAGCATCCTGGAACCAGTTTTCAGCTAACACCCTACAGCAGCCAGGCTGGCTTGAATCCAGTGGCGAAAGTGAGCAAGGCAAACATAAGGCAATGATGGGCAGAGCACTGAAACTTCTCAGACACTCACCTCCCAGTCACAGATCTGGGTTGAATCCATCATCGTTCTTTAGCCCACTTCGCCACCCAAGTTCCGACCCAGGCATATGCAAACCAGTCTTGACCCTGTTCTTTATCGGAACAGTCCAGCCAAACTGCCAAGACATGTCTTCCCTGGACTGGAAATAAGCATCCTGCAACTGGTTTTAGGGTAACACCCTTCATCAGCCAGGCAAGCTTGAATCCAGTGGCAAAAGTGAGTAAGGGACCCACGTTTGGGCATACCCAGCCAACTTAGCGCAAACTAGGCAAACACAGGGCTATAATGGGTGGAGAGCTGATACTTCTCAGACACTCACCCCTGGTGACAGATCTTGGTTGAATCCATAATCATTCTTTAGCTCACTTCGCCACCCCAGATTCGACCAAGCCATATACAAATTATTCTTGACCCTGTTCCTCATGGGAACAGTCCAGCCCGAACTGCCAAGACAGGTCTTCCCTGGACTGGAAACAAGCATTCTGGAACTGGTATTAGGGTGACAACCCTCTTCAGAGAGGTTAGCTTGAATTCAGTGGGAAAAGTGAGCAAGGGACCCATGTCTGGGCATACCCTGCCAACTTAGGGCAAACAAAGCAAACACAAGTAGATAATGGGCGGAGCACTGAAACTTTTCAGACTCCCACCCCCAGTCACAAATCTGGGTTGAATACTTCATCATTCTTTAGCTCACTTCACCACCCCAGTTCCGACCCAGCCAAATGTAAATTATTCTTGACACTGTTCCTCATGGGAACAGACTAGCCGAACTGCCAAGACAGGTCTTCCCTGGACTGGAAACAAGCATCCTGGAACTGGTTTTGGGGTAACACCCTTTATCAGCCAGGCTAGCTTGAATCCAGTGGCAAAAGTGAGCAAGGGACCCACGTTTGGGCATACCCTGCCAACTTAGTGCAAACTAGGCATACACAGTGCGATAATGGACGGAGCGCTGAAACTTCTCAGACACTCACCTCTAGTGACAGATCTGGGTTGAATCCATAATCATTCTTGAGCTCACTTCGCCACCCCAGATCCGACCCAGCCATATGCAAACTATTCTTGACCCTGTTCCTCATGGAAACAGTCTAGCCCGAACTGCCAAGACAGGTCTTCCTTGGACCGGAAACAAGCATCCTGGAACCAGTTTTCAGCTAACGCCCCTCACCAGCCAGGCTGGCTTGGATCCAGTGGTGAAAGCGAGCCAGGGACCCACGTCTGGGCATACCCTGCCAACTTTGGGGAAACAAGGCAAGCACATGGTGATGATGGATGGAGCGCTGAAACTTCTCAGAAACTCACCCTCAATCACAGATCTGGGTTGAATCTATCATTTCTTTAGCTTACTTCGCCACCCCAGTTCCGACCCAGGCATATGCAAACCAGTCTTGACCCTGTTCTTTACGGGAACAGTCCAGCCCGAACTGCCAAGACAGGTCTTCCCTGGACTGGAAACAAGCCTCCTGGAACTGTTTTTGGGGTAACACCGTTCATCAGCCAGGCTAGCTTGAATCCAGTGGCAAAAGTGAGCAAGGGATCCACGTTTGGGCATACCCTGCCAACTTAGCTCAAACTAGGCAAACACAGGGCGATAATGGACGGAGCGCTGAAACTTCTCAGACACTCACCCTTAGTGACAGATCTGAGTTGAATCCATAATCATTCTTTAGCTCACTTCGCCACCCCAGATCCGACCCAGTCATATGCAAATCTGTCTTGACCCTGTTCCTCATGGGAACAGTCCAGCTCAAACTGCCAAGACAAGTCTTCCCTGGCCTGGAAACACACATACTGGAATTTGTTTTGGGGTAACACCCGTCATCAGAGAGGCTAGCTTGAATCCAGTGGCAAAAGTGAGCAAGGGACAAACGTCTGGGCATACCCTGTCAACTTAGGGCAAACGAGGCAAAGACAAGGTGATGATAGACGGAGCGCTGAAACTTCTCAGACACGCACCCCCAGTCACAAATCTGGGTTGAATCCTTCATCATTATTTAGCTCACTTCGTCACCCGAGTTCCGACCCAGCCATATGCAAATTATTCTTGACCCTGTTCCTCATGGGAACAGTGCAGCATGATCTGCCAAGCCAGGTCTTCCCTGGACCAGAAACAAGCATCCTGGGATCAGTTTCAGGGTAACACCCCTCATCAGCCAGGCTGGCTTGAATCCAATGACAAAATTGAGCAAGGTACCCAAGTCTTGACATACCCTGCCAATTTACGGCAAACAACGCAAACACTAGGAGATGATGTACTGAGTGCTGAAACTTCTCTGACACAGATCTGGGCTGAATCCATCATCGTTCTTTAGCTCACTTCACCACCCCATTTCCGATGCAGCCAAATGCAAATCAGCCTTGACCTTGTTCCTCATGGTAATAGTCCAGCCCGAACTGCCAAGCCAGTCTTCCCTAGACCGGAAACACGCATCCTGGAACCAGTTTCCCCATCAAATCCTTTCAAGTTTCTTTCCCATTTCCAATTCTTTTTCTCCTCCGCTAACTCTGCTGTGAACAACAGTGCAGAAGAAACCCGTTTCTGCTTGGTGCCAATTTGCAGCACAGCAAGCAAATCTGCCGCAGACTGCAGCCAATTGTTGACTGCTAAGGCATCTTTATTTACATCACCAGTGGAAATAAAGTTAGTTACCTCTAAAATCTTGATTTTATGCCAAGCATGATGAGAAAGCTACATCACGGTTTTCTGTATAAATTCAGTCTTATTAGGCCATGAAAAAGGGCTCAGACAACGATCTGACCATGTGACACCCATTGAATCCCCCACCAATAGTGCTATATTAGAAAACATAAGATCCATTGTGTGCCTTGCTGAATATGTTAAAGCATAAATGCCCAAAGACAGATTAGGAGAGGCTAAAATCTTAATAAGTGAAGCATCAAGGGAACCCTTAGAGTTATCAACAGCAAATTGATTTAATGTGAAATTAATATGTTAAAATTCTTATGAGCCAGAGCCTCAGCTAGAGATTTAATGCACTTGCTGGCATAGATAGGAGGACAATACACCAAGGGTCCACAAAAAGAAATCTGTGACGAAATAGAAAACCAGATCCTCTAAAGCGAAGGTAGAACATTTCAAATTCTGTTGCAATTGCTATCCCCATTCGTTTGAGAGTTACAGCTAATTTTATATTCATACAGACTTAACATAGATTATCTTGCTGTCAACATCCTTGCATATCCATTGCCTGCTGGTGTTTTTCGGGGAAAAATGCCATGTAAAATTGTGGGTCCTACAGAAGTATAACAAATACCATATCTTATGCAAATTTCATTGGATGACATTGTCATACTGTGTCACAATGGGTCATTCAGCTATCATGCAGTTTTTAAATGATCTTAATTCTTATGCTTTATTGGGCAATGAAGATCCTTACCTGAATGCAGACTACCACTTGGAATTATTTTGTTTTCATCATTATGGCCATCATTACATTAATCGATCAACTGATCTATGTGAAATATATCATTTAACACAATCGGAGTACTGTCACACACCTTTGAGTGACGGTCCTAGAGCATTTCAAGAATGTATTCATATTTCATATTTCAATATTGATTACATATCTGATTCATCAGAATATCATTTACATAATTCCAAAACCAAAGAGTTTCAGTTACCAGGCAGAAAACAATTTATTCCCCATAATCCTTCAAGTATGTCCTCAAACTGGGCACAAAGTCATGGCAAAAGGAACTAACACATTGTTTCCTGCATAATTTTATTTGAAAGATTTTATTTTTCTCCATGAAACTGTTCAGCAAAGTAGTCGTCTTATTGGCTGTTCCCACACCTAAATGTTTTAAATAAAATGAAGATGACAAAATTAAAATGTTACAATGTCTTACAACAATAAACATATTTATTAAATATAAAACAAATAGCGTTACATTTAAGATATACAATTTTATATTACAAATTAAAATAAAATAATTAAAGAATATATTTTTAACTAAAAAAACTTCCTACCATACTAACCTAATAAAACAATAGCAATTAAAATGTATTAAAAACTCTTAATGATAAAAAAGATAAATTATATATTAATACATCAAAAATGAATTAAAACAATTAATTATTTTTTTAGTGAATATATGGGAATTATACTTACCATTAAACTTTTACCATGCATCTGCCAAGCATTCCTTTACAACTAATATTTTGTTGTATAGGCATGCGTGGTAAAGGAATGTGCATGGTAAGTGTTTTAGTTGTTGCGTTCTTGCAATATACAACCTTACTTAACTCCCTACAAACCCAAAAACCCACTGTTAAATTAACAATTTCTAATTCAAGTGAAAAAACAAGAAAAACTCAAATAAAAAATTTGAAAATATACTAAAACAAATTAAACATAAATATTATTACAATGCTAATACCTTATAGTACTAATATAATAAAAATATATTAAAAAAATTGAAAAACAATAGTATAAACAAGTCTATTAAAAGAATTATATGTGTTATTGAAAAAACCCAATATTAATACCTAAAAGTGATGATCTTACCTTCAATAGTGAATCCCATGATATTTTTGAGATTACAATGTTCTGGCCATGATATTTGTGACCCACAATATTTTTGGATTCAATATTTTGGTCAAACAGCCTTACTATTCTACAGACGAATTCATGTACTACTCTGCTAATCCTAGAAAATATCAGAGTTTCTCCTTGTTTGTAGGGTTAGGTGCATCTTTAATTGCCCTTATTATGGTCTCTTTGAATTTGATGCCATGCTGGTCAATATGATGACCCAAATAATCCAATATATTTGCGCCAGTTTTACACCCACTTCATTAAAAAAAACGTGGTAATCATGACTTAAACAGCAGGCTTTTCCACTGTGAAATATGCAAAAGGATCAAGCAGTAATGTGCAATATTGAAGTCAAGAAATAACATAATAGCATCTTCCAAATCTGTCTGGAAAAGCATAACATAATTGAATGAGCAAAATGACACAAACATTATCAAAATTAAATGATATCACCTAAAGATATGAAATTTTAAAGGTTTTAGTCCAAAAAATATCGAGAAAATACAAATCAGAAGTGTGGTTAACCAGGACCTAGGAGTGATGGAGCAGAGGTCACATGTGACTTAGGGCCGGATTACGAGTTTGGTGGTCGGGACTGCCTCGCTGCGGCACCGACATACCTGTGTGTGAACCGCCCGCCAGATTACGATTACACGATAATTATACCATGTGCCGCCCTACATTCATCTCCAGGCCTTGAGGGGGCAATTTGTTTCCTCTTTGCCAAGGTTTACATGGAGGAGGAATCGCCAAGAACAATGTGGTGGAGTAGAACCTCATAATATGCTTGGCACGACAGCTGTGGTGACACCAAGCATATTGCGGCCTCAATAAGCCCCTTAGTGACTTGTCTAGATCATGTTTTTACCCTGAACTTATAAAGGCAGGATACTGTAGCTGACAACGGCTATTAGAGGTTGCATACTTCTCCTTGGTGGTCTTGCAAGAGACTCTAACTTAGCATGCCAAAGCTTCTTACAATACAAACCAGCACATTTTGGCTACTGAGGCCAAGTGTTTTTGGGAACTGTAAACACTTTGACTGTTGGTTGAGGGGGAGGGTGTGAATCCTTTTCAAGAAACAGCCACAATACCCATCAGGTTGAACCACTAAAGTCACTAAATTAATCTGTGCCTAACCTTCTGGTACCTTGGCTTAAAAGCCGTCAGGCTTAATATAGAGGCAATGTGTAAAGTATTTTATGCAGCACACAAACAGTAATAAAGTGAAATCATAACACAAGAAAAATCCCAAACAAATGTATAACAAAGGATTTAATTTAATATATTATTTGACACAAAAACATCAAAAATAAAATCAGTAGAACCGGAGCTATAAATTTACTAGTCACGTGTGAACAGGGAAAAGTTGAAAGTTATGGCCAACCATGATTGAGGGTGGTTTGTATACAAAAAGCGGATTGGGTCCGGTCTCAAAATACCTTCAGACTTAGAAGAAATTTCAAGGAAAAATTTTGAGAAGGTGAAGTTTAGTGGGACAAGGCAGCTGGTGGTGTCCGATAAGGCGGCAATGCCGTCAGGGAGCTGCTGGTCGAAGTGGCAGTGAAGAATACTTGGTCTGTATTTAGACTCATTTTTTGGAACTCAGCGATGGCTGCACGAGCCCGAATACCTTTTCTGAGAGGACCACTGAACAGGATTGGCTGCTACAGAAAAGACCGCAGTGGGAGATCCGAATAGTCAAGCCAGCCAGCAATGCACCGTGGGCAGATCGGCAAGTAGGTTGATCCTGGTCTTCTCTGGCTTCTCAGACCACTTTCTAGCTAAACTTTTTCTAAGTTCCATGTTTTTGATTTTGGTTATATGGGCATTTAATTTACCAGCCATGGGTATTCGGTATACCACTTTACTAGGGATTTATAAATAAATTAGACATGCCAATCAAGTGTAAGCCACTTTTAGAATGTTTTATGGAGTGAGCACGTGAACTCTATTACTGCTTAGCTGCGGTAAAATATCCTAAGCCCAACAAAAACGAATTCAGCAAAAATAGGAAGGGTGAAGGCAAAAGGTTTGGTGGTGACCCTGCAGAGAGAGCCAGGTCCAACAGGAACTTTGGTACCTTGCCCAAGTTCCCTCCCCCCGTGGGTCTGAACTTTCTAGAGGGTGATTCATCATCATTCTCAAGGCTCTCAAACAGCTGGGGTAGGCATCTGGTGTCCATAACATTGATCATCAAAAAGGTGATGGCTTAATCACTGACTCTATGCAGGGCCCTTCAAATGTCCCCTGCAGTTCACTCTTAACTCCTTTTGTAGTTCTTCAAGATTATGTTCAGGCTTCAGGCTTTCTAGGCAGAAAGCAAAGAACAATCAGGCGTCATGGCCTGGTTCTTAAAATCTCAGCCACGGTCCACTTGTGTGCCGAGGAGTAGGCTGTGGGAAGAGTTTTTTCCTATACAAAAGCTAATGAGTGGAACCAAACAGGGTTGAATTCCCACAGCCCAGCTCTCCTAGATTGTGCTGCAGTTCTCGTCGTATAGGTTACTGCAATCTATAGCACGAGCCGTTGCTAAAAATACCAGACCCCTCTCAGGGACTACCTAAATTGTTACCACAGCTTGAAAACCAGCCCTCGCTGGTCCTGGAAACAGTTTTCTATAAACTGGAAGCATAGACAGCAAGTAAAGAACGCATCCCAGTCCTAAAACTTCGCTTATGCTAAATCCGTGTATGGCATAAACAGGTCAAAACACCAGGCCTCAGCTTGGCCATTTGTGATACAATCTCTTCGGTTTCCATTCCCATTTATTTTAGTCACAGTGACACCTCTCTGAAAAAGGTACTTTGTAGCTACAAATATAAGGGCATCATAATCTTCATATTTAGCTTCCCCCTTTCATGCTTTTAATGTCCATAATCGTGGGCCGCAAGACACCCTTGGTGGTTTATTGTTTACAATGAAATAAGTCTTTTGGGTTTAGCCAATTGTACGCTTGGTTAGTTGTCAGAGCACACGCACAGTGGGATTCAGTGGCACTCTTACACTCCTTAGAGTCAAGAAACCAGCAAGCCCAGCCAAAAATAAAAGGGAAAATCTGCGAGATTGCTTGGAAAAGGGAATTTCCCACAACAACCTTTCACCACAGTTCACTCACATTGCTACCTCTCGCAACATGTAATAATTTTGTTCTCATCCCCTACTACTTTACCGGTGCTCCATAAATGCTGCCCCTCCAAGCAAAAATCGCATTGTAACCAATTAAAACACCAGGCTTGTTCAGATATGGGCCTAGGAGAAATTGTAATTTCGCTGGCGAGATTCCTGAATTTCGTTCAATTTCTCAAAATGTTGAATTAACAATTACACATAACTTTTACCCACAGGAAAGTGATTCTTGTAAGAAATATCTGTTCTTACGTGAAAAATCCGTGCAACATACTAGCCGACGTTTGTACTAAAAGCGTTATTTTAAGTTATATCGTGTAATTTTCATTTCCAGCAACGAATGACATTTTTGCACCTGTAAGTCGTGAAAAGTGACAGCCGGTGCGATATTTTTTTCGGTGCAATGTAATGTGCAGTCATCTGGACGATGCCACGTCTGGCTGGCAGGCGAAAAGCAACCGGATTTAGAAAGGTAGTTAGAGGGCGCCATAATTGAGATTAGGAAAAGCATAAACAAGCTGCAATTTGTAACGAGGAGCAGAGGCCAACACATGACGTGATGTCTGCCGGCTGAGTCACAGCAAGGGCGACGAGGCAAGGCTATCCCTGATACTGGGTCAAGAGGTCTGATTCAGCAGCAGAGAATGCCCCCTCCCCGGCACCCTAGCATGACTTCACGTTGTTGTGTCTGTGATGAGAGCAACCAGGTGACAGCAGAAGGGAGGGGGACAAGTGCAGGGAAACCAGGAAGAAGAAATTGGTCAAAACAAGGAGAAATAATTACTTAATTATGCTGCAAAGATGAAACGAAATCGCATCAAGGTTGGCCTCTCCCACTCCACCCTTTTCTCAACTTCCTATCATCACTGGATGGTAAACAGCCACGCGGCGTCCACAACTCAAGCAAAATGGGGCTTCGGGAGAAAGGGACCACTCCTAACTAATGGTAATTGCTGTAGGTGGTAGGGTTTGCCCTCAGGAGAGGCCTGGTCTGAGGCTTGGAACACCCATGGTCCTCTCTATAAAAGGATGGGTTAGCTCTCAGTCGAACTCTACCACTTTCCTTGGAGGCGATTGGTGCTTGCCACACGACTGCGGCATCTTAGACTTTCCAGGCGAGCAGAGTCATTGAAGATTTTTTGGGGTGCACCTGGGAGAGTACCTCATCAAAGATCTGTTTTTGGGGACTTTCCACCAGTTGGTAGATTTAAGTGTGGTGGTGGTTCTAAGTTGATAATGTCCGCTTGGCAATCCGGATCGGGGCTCCATCATGGAGGTCACGCTAGTGGCTACTCCAGTGGACAACAAACTGTCCCATTGAAAGGCCTTCAAAGCCACAATGGTGGTATCTCTGTGGGTGTTGGTGCCTTTGGCAGTGCTGGTGGTGGCATGAGTAGAGAACGTTGGAGTAGCTATGGTGGCGGTGCGACAAGTAGTGGCAGAGGTTGGGGTGGCGGAGGGGATTCTCTTCTCTCTGGTGGGGAGAAGGAGACCATGCAGAACCTCAACACCCGCCTCTCCTCCTACCTGGGCAAAGTGAAGTCCCTGGAGGAGGCCAATGCCGACCTGGAGTATAAAATCAAAGAGTGGTACAAGAAAAACGCTGAATGCAGCGCAGGAGGCCCCGACTGCAGCAACTACTTCAAGCAGATTCAGGAGCTTCAGAAACAGGTAGGACTGATGCTCTGAGGAGTGCTTCTAGCCACCTTCACTTCAGAATGTAATATATTGTGGTTTTCTTCTTTTCGCTTGTGATGGGCCTGACTCGGCTGAAGCTAGTAACCACAAGCAACAAGAGCCAAGCTGGAGTCCCCCCAGGTTCTTTCTGTAAGGTGGAAGCAGTGAATCAACATGATCTGTGATCTCAATAGGATTTGTCTGCCATGCCACACAAAAACAATATCTGATGGCTGTAAGAAAGCGTGGCACATCGCGCCACACCTCATTTATAGCATCGTTAAAAGTGCCCGCCTTGATGTTGCCAGTGATTAGGCTCATTTGTGGAACACACTACTGATGTAATTACCTCTAGGAGCTGCGTTTGTAAACTAGCCTCGAGAAGGAGTAAACTAACAATTTAAAACAAATGTGTGGGTGTGTCGAAAGCGCTGTCTGCCAAGCAGCATCCTTACTGTACACGTTTGATGAACTATTGCTTGTGTTGGGAAAGACCTGCACTTCAAGGAAATAACACTTTGTTTTGAAACGTATGTGATGAGAGAGGTAGTGTCTGAGCCTGTAGGATTTATGGAGAATGTCATATGTGTTTTCCTAAGCTATTCGCTTAGGAACTCTGGGGCATATTATCAAGAACAGGCGATAAAATTATCGCCGCTTTATCGGCAGGAAACTGCCGCTAAAGCGGCGATAATGGGCTTGATAATATGCCCTTGTCTATTCCCATAGCAGCCTTGTGAATTCCCATAGCAGCCCAGATTAACACCAGAACCTGGGCTGGTATGGGAATTCACAAGGACATATTATCAAGCCCATTATCGCCGCTTTAGCGGCAGATTCCTGCCGATAAAGTGGCGATAATGTTATCGCCTGTTCTTGATAATATGACCCTCGCTTAGCTCTTCCTTCCTGGAAAAAAAAGTTGCCATAGATGTCAATCTGTGATATCCCTCCATGGTCAGAAGCTGCTCCATCTTTGGTTTCCATGGCGCTGTCCTTGCTATCTCTAATCTCAGGGGTCATGAAGGCGGGATATTAGGGCCCTGTTTGCTTCTGCAGTTTTCATTATTTGCTCTTACCATAGCTCCAAAGCAGCAGATAAGAGACTGGTGAGGGCCAAGTGTAGCACAAGTGGCCAATCCCATCATGGCGTCAGTGGGCAAACTGTATGTGATGTCACTTCCGCTCCCCTTGGCTTATCTATGAGTCTGAGTCCATGGACGTTTCTGTAGGATCGAGAGGTCAAGTGAAAGACCAAGCCGAAAAAAGCAAAGCTGACTGCTGTGACTGGATGCGCTGGTTCCACAGCGAATGAGTGCTTTGAATTTAAAGTGCTTTAAATGCCTTCAAATGTCCGTATGGCAAAAGTCACTAAACTTGACTGCAAATTAGGTGCAAGAGCGCTTTTGCAGTTTGTAGGCTATTATTCAGCCATAGCACTTGATCCAACTTGAACTTCTGATAAATCAACTGAATTGACGTTTCTACTCAAAATTAATTGAAAAAAAAAAACAATGGTGTTTTTAAACAGTACGTTGGTGAAAAAGACCACAGCGTTTAGGGGCATATTTACAAGCCCCTTTCGCCACCACAACGTCACTTTCAGTGACTTTGTGGTGGCAATAGGGGCTTCGCCTTATTTACAAGGCACCTTTTCCCGTCCTTGTAAATGTGGCCCCTTTACAGGTCGCACTTTGCGAGAAAGGGACGTTCCATGGGTATTGCTGTAAGTGTTCCCACGTAGCACCCATGGAACAAGACAATCATAACTCTGGAAATGCGTCTGAATGCTATGCCACCCTAGGCGTGGGGAGCAAGGCGCAATGAGGAGAAATGTTTTCATTTCTCCTCGCTTTTTCCTATTTCAATGCCTGCTGCATTCTACAGCACACATTGAAAGAGGAAAATGCCTGTAGTGGTTGTTTTTGTGCAGGAAGGTGCCCGTTCCTCTACAAAAACAATCTCCCATGGCGCATGCATCCTTGCACCATGGTGCAAGGGGGCCTCCGCCGGCGCATGGCAGCAGTTTGTGCACCAGCGGAGGAGAGAGCACAGGAATGCAACATATCCTTGTAAATATGTCGCATTGCTGTGCTTTGGAAGTGCCGCAGCGTGGCACAGCCAAAATGTACAGGAAGGTGACCCTTCCTGCACATAAACAATCTTCCCCTAAACGCAGGCAAGGGCGCCTGCGTTGGCACTAGGCTGCTACGTTTAGCGCCAGCGCAGGGGGAAATGCAGGGCTGCACTGTACTGTAAGTATGGTGCAGCTCTGTGTTTCTGTAGTGGTGGAGTACAACTTTAGGCCAGGAAGACTAACGCCTCTCTCCGCTACTTCATTGTAAATATGGCCCACAGTGTGAAAAGTGTTGAGTGTATAGCCCAAGGGAATGTATTGTCACGTCCAGCTTGTCCTATTGTCTTCCAGATCATAGCTGCTTCCATTGACAATGCCAAGACCATCCTGCAGGTGGACAACGCAAGGCTGGCACTGGATGATTTCAAAATGAAGTGAGTTTGGGGGAGTTGGGGTGGGGGAGGGGAGATGGTCATTTCTTTCCTCGCAGAAAATTAAACATGATGAAAGTCATCCTTTTGAAGCTAAGCTCAACAAAAGACCTGATGAGATGTTAACTGGCAACATTTATAAAACCTGATGAAAGCCCACCAAAATAAGCTGACTTTTTTGTTATTGAAATATTAAACCTGAACACCAGGAAGGGGAGGATGGGAGTTGTCGCTGTGGGAACATTGCTGGAAGGTCACCGTCCACCACCCTACACTTCCAGTTTGTTTAGCTCAGTATTTGAAGCTCTTTTTCAACCCTGATCTTACTGTTTACTCCTCCTCCTTCGTACCCCTTTTTCTTCCCTTTTCTCTATTATTCTGAGTCAAAGTTGGATGATGCTGAACAATAAATCCCGATCCCTAAAAATGAGTGCCAAGAGAGGGCATGAGGGGAAAATATTGGAGATGGCGCAAAAAGTATGCTAAAAGTCTAAAAGCAATATTTGGTGAAAAATGCACATAAGGTGGGGAGCAGAGGGAGACAGGGTGCACATATTTGTCTAAACCATGTAAAGTGTGTATGTATTAGACTTACACATTGTAAACTGAGCCATCAAGCAACGGAGTGCAGTGGGATTGAGATAGGCTGTCCAGGCAGGCACATGGCAGGTAATGGATGTAGCATGATCTTAAAGTCGTGGCTTGAGAAGGGGGATAGTAGTATTTTTATGGGCCGACTACGCACAGAGGGACGCGCTGTTTAGAGTCGCCAGTAGTGGGGTGTTATTTTGCGATGAGGTGTTGCTGGAAGAGGTGAGTCTTCAGTTCCTTCTAAAAGGATGGGGCCAGTCATCTTTGGACTGGGATGGAGTTCTTTGTCTTGGGAGTGGTTCACCAGCTGTCTTAGTCTAGGTTGTTGGAAAGGTGGTGTATTGGTGTTGACTGCCTTGAGGTATGATGAAGCAGATCTTGTAGGGGATGCGTGTCAATAGTGGAGCCAGAGGAACCTTCAGAGATCTGGAACTATCCTGACATATTTATGAAGACATTTGCTTAAATGAACTGCTTTATTCAAAGTAATTTACAGAAGGTAGGTGAGTCTCTGGGAATGCCGGCAGAAAACCTTGTCGCAGTCGAGATGATATGAGATAAGACCAGTGCTTAGATGGTGTTCCTGAAGGCAGCTTCGAACGAACGAAACATCTTTTTGAGTTTTTGGAGGACGGTCAGTTGATGCTTTAGTGCAATCTGGGTCTTGAGGCTGAATCTGGTGTTGATGTGGAAGCTGAATGACTTAGTGCTATTTGAGAATTGACAGATGACCCGGTACATATTTATTTTGGAAAGCTTTTCATGTACCTCTAGTTGTGGAACAGAAATCTATGAAAATACCAGAAAGGAAACATGGGTTGGGATTATGTGAAGGGGTGTGCGAGATTCTGTTGGTTGTGGCCAGCAAAGTTTTACAAATTTACAATTTCACTCAGCCGTTTTACCCACTTTATGAGATCATTGTTGTGCTAGTTGAACCCAGCCATCCTGGAATCTGTATGGAGAGTGCTATGCAAGTTTATCGGTTACACACCTTTTCTACATACAATGGCGCATAATTGTGGCGTTTCCCTCAGTAAGTCTTATGCAGAGTTTTTCTAGGGAAAATAGCACTGTACAGGTGAAGAACACTCTTTCCTGTAAAGAATGTCTAATGCGAAATTATTCTGTTCATGTTAAAGATTTGAGTGGTATACATTGTCACAGACATCCAGGTTTTCGTGATTTAGTCGCAAATCGAAAGCTGCAATCTTCATGATGCTGCTTGGTTTTCAACACAAAAAGATACTCCCAAATGTGCAAGTTCCATATTTGAAAAATAACTGCTTTGAAGGATAATCTTCCGTCCTTATGATTTAGTCTGCTTTGATCGAGCAGTGCTAACCCAAGACTTCATCAGCTCAGAATTCATCAATATGTTCTCAATTGTGTTGCATTCCTCGGACTGAGACTATGGTAGGCCCGGGTTGGTAATCTGTACTTGGCAGGAATTCATGAATTCTGCAACAGGAGTACAATGCCTGCTCTGGCCAACGACAGCCACAGATGGGGCAAAATGTGCAGTTTGCTGGTCCCAGTTGCTGCTGTGCCTCTGTTTTCAATTTATTAAGAGGTGGATATGTCAAGAACCGTCTATCTAGGGGTTAAAGTGAATAAATGAGAGTTATTTTCTTTTTATTAAAATGGCTTAATGTATAATAGGTCCGAAGTGCTGATTCTAATGTTTGTCATTATAGTATACACACCACTGCTAATGTCTGAAGACCACTGCATGTCTTACAAATACCCAAGAGGTATATGAATATGAACAGCATATCTAAATGCTGAACCTGAATTTATGTTCATATTATTGTGCATTAATCCTAGCCACATTAGCCATTATTTGTCTTATTTGAGGGGGTTTAATGCAAATACTGCTGTGTGAATTCTTTCATTTCTACCGCATACTGACATAACTCTGCACAGACCTTCTAATACTTGATTCCTCTAATTCACAGAAAAGAACGGTGCATTGTATTCTGCATTTGGGCTACCAAGCTTTATAATGCGTATTCAACCAAAAGAATTTCTTTCTCACCACAAGAAATTTCACATGGTTTAATATTCCTACGCGCTGCCATGCCACCAACTACAGCTTGCGCTGGTTTCAACTTAACATTGCAGATCAGCTGCAACGGTGTTATTACTGACAGAGAGATTGTCATGTAAACATACTTTTGTCTACAGGGCACTACTTGAAAGAGAACATGCGTGCCTGTCCAAAAAAAAGATTGTATCAATCTATCTATTGAGAGTAAACGCAAAAGAGTAAGCTGTAGGTGTCTTTCACAAATCAAGGTATTTCTCAAAGGTATTTAATGTTACAGAGTACATTTTGGAACAAAACTGACTGCGGGTGAGCACTTTGGCCTTTATTATCTTGTAATGTTAATAGAACATTCCTATAACCAAACCCACATTAAAACATTCTAAAAGCAAATACGATTAGACGTCAACCACTATTCGTTCTGAGATGTGGTCTTGTGGCTAAATTGAATGTGAATGCAATTTATGAAGCACAAACTCATGCCCGAGGGCGTCTTGGCGCTATCAGACGAGGGAAAAGGTCCAGAAATTATTTAAGAGCATAGTTTCCTTGCAGGAGTACAACTACCCTTTAGTCTTGTGAGAAAAATAAGGTCTTTAGAGACTTTCTGAAGATAAGTATTGGTTGATAAACTTGGAACCTTGAGGACTGGGTTCTGATCATGAAGTTGGACATTCACAATTACAAAGAAAGATTCAAAAGACATCATTTTTATTGGTAGAAGGGGTAATGGTTCACCTGCAACATATACTTTACCTAGAGAGATGAACAAGCTAGCACCATTCATGTTTTGGCATATGATCAAATAGTATATGATGCAAGGTTGGTCACATGATTGCTCTATGCCATATGCTTAACAGAAAAACCTGTCAATATTGGTACTGTAATTTATAGGTATAATAGTTTCATTGTATTGCATCATTCATCCCCACTTGCCTTAACAACTCACCTGTCTAATGAATATGGAGCCTGTCTTATGTAAGGAGTTATTTTAACAAGAGCTAATGAGAATTCCACACCAAATGATGTTTGCTGCATAGACCTCTCCTTGTAAAGTTTCTCAACATTTGTGTGAAACTGGAAACACACCTCAGAGTTGAGGAAAACATCCATTATTACTGTGTTATCCTCCCCTTTGACACACCTAATAAGACGACATATGGTGGTATTGGCATTTTCTGGGTGCAGTATCACCCCCAGAGAATTCTCCGGGGGTAGTAATCAGGGTGTGAGAGACAGGCAGAGCAATGCTGTGCTGAGAATCTGCTCAGCGGAAGGGCTTCCATACGGCTCCAGCCAATGTAGGAGAAAAGAGGGATTGATGTTGAGTGATCCTTGCCTAAGAGATAGTGTTTAAACCAGGAAAGACAGTCCTAATTTACAAAGGATGGCTTGTCACTTTTGTCCTAGGAGAGACAGACTTAATTAAGACTGTCTTAAGGTGAGCCATCAGGCCAGTATAGTTCGAAGAGGATGAAGAGCTAAGATTTCGGCCTCGCAGATAACAACTTAATTCTGATTTTAAGAACCTTAGGTGGCCCTACTCTGCACAACGTTTCTCGTAGAAACGCGTCATTAATAAATGAACATAAATAAAATTTTGAAGCTGTGAATATTAAACCTGACTGTAAGATATTATCAATGTGACATTTTTACATTTGCAAAGTCACTGACTAAAATGATAATTTGCAACAACGTTAAACGTAGTAGTAGGCAGAGTAAGAGATGGTAAAAAATGGTTTAAAAAAAAGTAAGAGACTTTGTAAATATGACAACAGGTTCCAAGAAGAGCTAGGATATATTTTTCTTGTGGCGATTTAGATTAATAATGCTCCTTTGCGCGCTCGCTTCGAGTATCACCTGATTATATGCTCCGTAATGTGCTAGCCCTGT
This sequence comes from Lissotriton helveticus, assembly GCF_964261635.1. NCBI lineage: Eukaryota > Metazoa > Chordata > Amphibia > Caudata > Salamandridae > Lissotriton > Lissotriton helveticus. Next base: position 1,917,482,060 of record NC_136065.1, read on the forward strand.
TGTCTCTCTCTGGTTCCAGGTTCGAGAACGAGCAGCGCCTGCGCGTCAGCGTGGAGGCGGATAACAATGGCCTTCATAAAGTCCTGGATGAGCTGAGAATGGACAAATCAAGCCTGGGTGTGCAGGTGGAGAGCCTGACTGAGGAGCTAGCCGCCCTCAAGAAGAACCACGAGGAGGTAGGCTGGGGTCTGTCAGAGCGGACGCGACACGCTGTGAGTGTGCAATACCACACACCGACTGACTTATGGAGAAACCAATGTATGTCACCAGTGCAGTCACATAGAAAATAGGATTGGGATGAGGCATTCACTTGTCATGTAACATGACGTGTCTCACTCTGCCTCAGTCCTGCCAGGATTTTATAGGCACCTGCTTGTCTGGCAAAGTCTGTATCTTTTCTAAGACCAGAAGTCTTACAACAGGTGCAGCCATTTGCCCTACCTCTTGCCCATACCCAGGTAATGGTATTTTGCACACCTCTCCTCCAACATGCCCTGGTGTTCTTTTAGAAGAAATGCAAAGTGATGTCTTGTACCTAATGTTAAGGGCGAACTGTGATGCCCAAACCTGCTGTGCTTCGGTGTCTGAGACACAGGTTTCTATGAGCATTCAGGGGCTCATTGACAACAAAATGATGCAATGCGGTGCCGCAAGCCAGCCTGCTGCACCATAAGGAAAGGGCAAGGATGTGTCATATTTACGGCAATATGACACATCCCTGTCCTTTTCATTGCGTTGGCGCTGTTTAGACCGTTTAGCGCTAATATTAGGTGCCTGCATTGAAATCCAGTTGTTTTTGTATAGGAAGGGACACCTTTCTTCACAAAATCAATTGTTGCTCCTGCCCTGGGAGGCATATGGTTTTGACGCATGCCCAGATTTACGCTATGTTGTGAATCTGGGAATGTGTTAAATGCCATGGGCGTTGAGTGGGAACACCCACTGCAACACCCATGACAGACCTCTCAGGCGCAGTGTGAGGCAATGCAGCAACTTGCGCTGCATTGCCTCACACCGTATCTGCGAGGCCATGAAAATTCATGCAGGGTGGCTTTCTGTGGCCTCGTAGATAAGGGCCTACACTGTGTGCCTCTGGAACGTCACAAAAGTGACGCTCCGGTGGCGAACATTTGCTGCAAGGGGCTTGTAAATAAGCCTTTCGGGGCCCCTTGCGCTGCCGGAACATCACTTTTTTTGGCTTAATACTGCCTCGTAAATATCATCCCCGTAATGCAGTTTTCTGCGTTAAAGGGGAGTGCAATGGGTGTTGCTGGGGCATTCCCAGCAACATCCATGACCTTTGAAACTCTCCCAGATTTATGAGAAATCGTAAATTTGAGGCAGCGTCAAAAAACTTTCGCCTCCCCTGAGGCGTAAGGGAGGTACAACGAGGCAAAATATCTTTATTTCTCCTCGTTTTTCTTTTCTATATGTGTGCTGCATTCTTCAGCACACATAGAAAGAGGAAAATGCCTCTTGTGATTGTTTTTGTGCAGGAAGGGTTCCCTTCCTGCACCAAAATAATCATCCCCGCAACACAGGCACCCTTGCACCATGCGTTGCGTTGGTTCACGGCAACCCATTGTGTGCAGGCGCAGGGGAAAAACACAGGAATGCTTCGTATCTAATAGATACGGCGCATTCCTGCCCTTTTCGTTTGTCATCGTGCAGCGCTTCAGGAAGGCCTTCGGTGCTGCCCTATTGCAAAAAACAATAAATGAGGCTCTCAGTTTCAAAGAATTGTCTTAACTTTGCTTACATTTTCCATTGAATATTGACTAATTCTTCTATGTATTGATATATATGTTGTCAGTAATTAGTCAAGACCCGAATTAACCAATATTGTACTGCAGATATGTATCATTGTATCTTCAAAATTAGACAAGCACTCAGTTTTCCAAAATTCAGGAATAAAATTGGGAATTTGCAATTAGCCTGACACCTTTCACAAACACAAAACTCACTCTCCTAAAAACCTTGAGGACCATATTCACAAACAATTTTTCTTGCCTATCACTGATGCCACAACACGCAGACTGGACTAGGCTCATGCTGGACCGAAATGAATCATTAAACTGTACTTTTTGTGTCCCAATGCCCAGGAGATGAAAGGAAATCAGCCAGCAGGCGGACAGCTGAGTGTGGAGATTAACGCTGCTCCAGGAATCGACCTGCTGAAGGTCCTGAACGATATGAGGGCACAATATGAATTCATGGCCGATAAGAACCGCAAAGAAGCCGAATGCAAGTTCAACGAAGCGGTAAAACCAGCGACAGAAAAAACAAAGGCGGAAGGTTTTCTGTACCAAAGTCTACATGCACTTGGATTTCTTTAATGTTCTCTATTGTTTTTGTCTCGTCCCCCAGTGCAAGGACCTGAACAAAGAAATTGACTGTGGCAGTGACCAAATGCATTCAGGCAGGAGTGAGATCTGTGACCTCAAGCGCAGCCTCCAAGCTCTGGAGATCGAGCTGAGGGCAGCCTTGGCCACGGTACGTGACTGTGGACCCTGGTAATGTCCATGCTATGGACCTGTTTATGAGAGCGGCGGACTTACGACTGCCGTACTCACCGTGGCGCACCACTGGCAGTACACAGTCTGCCGGATTATGACTCTCTGAGTTGTTCCGGCAGTGGGCCGTCGGCTGTGCCATGCAGCCGCCGTTCCTTGGTGGTGGCACGTAGAGAGGCTATGCAATATGCTGAGCAGATGTGGTGCGGTCCCGCCCAGCATATTACGAGTTTTCCCACCGCCAGCCTTTTCATGGGCATGAGTTCACCATGAAAAGGCTGGCAGTGGGGAAACAAAGGGGGCCTTACAGGGCCCCCATTCTCCCCACCATGGGGATGCATTCAGGGGGGCACAACATGCACCCCCATTTCTCGCACGGCATGGACTTCACAGTCCATGCTGTACTGGAAATTTTTTACCGTTCCCATTACGGTGCCTGTTTTTCTGGCACCACTACGGGAAAGGCAAAAGGATCATCTGCCTGCACAAGTTGAACTTGTAATCAGGTCGGCGGTCTTTGCGTTGCTTTGGTGCAGCTTTGCCAGTGGAGAGCCGGCACGAATGCTCAAAAGTTGTAATCAGCCCATATGAATACTTGACCTCCATAAGGTGGAATTCTAAGAGGGAAAGCATTGGGCAAGAATGTTTTCAACCTACATTCCATATTTTGAAAACAATGGCCAGAATGAAATTTCCTGACTCCACTGGAAAATTAAAGTCATCTAAAATGAATTCACCAGCACAATCAATTTTTGTAGACCTGTCTGTCTACTCCTTCTGAACCACCAAAACGTATTGTTTTCTAACTTTCAAAATTTCTTGTTCCCGAGATAGCTTCTCCATACATTTGTTGCTCCCTCAGCATTATTTAAATGGGTGAAGGGCTCAAATTTGGGTGTTAATTTTTTGCCGTTGGTTGATCGTCTTTGGCAGTCCTTTTAATTTGTTTTGCCTCTTCATTCCTAGATTATCTATGGCTTCTTTGTTCTGTCTTGGTGTCTATTGCTCCTCATAGTCATTCCTTTTACTTCTTGACTTTCCTCTGACTCCTTGAACTTCCTGGTTCCACCATAGCAATCTGTGTTTTTATTTACTTTGAGTTGCTCCTTGGTTTACTGGGGCTCATTTGGAGTTTGCAGGAAGTGGGAGCACAATTAAATGTCGGTACTCCTACCCCATCATAATTGTTATTGCCCCAACCAATTTAGAGGTGGGGAACAACAGGGTTTGTGACTGTAGAGCATCAGCTGCCTCTGTAGTTTGAAACATTTGACCTGATGGCACGTCCTGCAGAGGGATATGAGGGCGTAGTCACCCAACCTATTTAGAGCAGGTGGCCATCACTAGAATTACTTGTTTAAAACCACCAGATGAGACGTTCTCTGGCAGGGAAATTTCACAATGGGTCCCAAGCATAGGCAAATGCTCCCTGTATATCAGACCATTGTTTTATGTTGTTTTTTCAAGAGCAAGTTCCCAGTTTAGGAGTTTGTTCTTGAAAAGTAATAAAAAATTGCTAATTAGGCACAACAAACAACACACCCGGTCAGCCGCTCTGAATGCAGCTGGTAGACTACTTTGAGAGAGGAGGCAATGGTGCTGCTGACCTGTTAGGCTCGAGCGTCTCCCCCTGGAGTCTTATGGAGTTTGCTTGCGTTTTGTCTTGACGTCGATTGTGTCTTCCTTTCCAGTTCTTAATATCCCTTATCATTCCTTGCCTGTCCTTGTAATTTTTGTTCTTTTTTTGCCATTCTCTGTTCTTTCGTCAACAGAAAAAATCCCTTGAAGAGACCCTTGCAGAAACAGAAGGACGCTACTGCCTGCAGCTCTCCCAGCTACAAATCCAGATCAGCACAGTAGAAGAGCAGCTAGCCGCCATCCGGTGTGAGACCTCCAACCAGTGTGCAGACTACGAAGACCTCCTGGATATCAAGACCCTGCTGGAGAAGGAGATCGAGACCTACCGACGCCTCATGGATCAAGATGGCGCGTAAGTTGATTGCTTATGAGTAACTCATCATCGCGCTGTTTACTGCTAACAAAATAGGGAAAATAGGCTTGTTGTTCGCTATCAACACAGCGCTGGTTTGCTTCTACCAAGTGGGGGATCATGAAGTAGAAGGTTCACTTTTCAATATAATCATTAAAATGCTGAAAAAAACTATTGCCCAGTCCATCAATTTTTCTCATGATTGGAGTGCTCGAGAAGGGCAGTATAATCATTGATTTTACAAACTAAAGCACAGACATTATTATTTTCTACTGCTAAATTTGAAAAACCATACATAGAATGTAATATATGTAAGTTCTATGCCCAGGCTAGTGTTTAATGCTATGCCTAGATTTAAATACCATATGATACACGTTTTACCATTGGCAATCTAACACTGTTGCAATAAGTTCATGCTTGTAAATTCAATTTTTTTTTCTTGCAGGGCTTTCCCGAGTTCACAGTCGAGGTCACAATTGGGATCCCAGTCACAAAGCAGAGGTGAGTTTATTTTATGATGGCTAGACATAATTTTCTTAAAGGCTGCTAGTTTTCTAGTTTTCATGACTCACATTGTGTTTTCTGCAACTGGCTGTTGTAAGGGGTAAGACCAAGTGCTGCTCAAAATGTCCTACATGAGGTCAAAGAAGCCAAGTTTAACCATCAAAGGTTGCTCTGTTTCTTAAAGATGTAAGCAGATCAGAAATCCAAATGAAGGACTTGACATTTCTCCAGCTTTACCTCTAAAATGTAGAGGTGATCCTCAAGCCTGTATTTGGAAAAAAGAAGATGCCTCTTCCATTTACTACATCATATCATTAATTCATGCCTGCAAAAAATGGTAGAAGTGCTGTCCAAGCGTGTTTGGTTTGATTGAAATTATATTGGATTTAAGGACAACTGTCATGTCTGTAAGTCCAGGACAGATGCCATTTTCTCAGCCATACAAAAGAAGATTAATTTAAGACAGTAGCCTTTAGAATGGTCCCCTGGAGGCCAATTAATACCAAATGTCATTTGGGCTACGATATCACATAACAGGCAAGGCTGCGACCCATTTAGGTGTGGTGTGAAGTGTTACAATACCTCCCTTGGAAATCCCACCTATTGGCCAATGGAGGTTCTGTAAGGAAATAGTATTTAGGCACATTTTTCAAATTAGTGGATGAGTGATTAGGTACATTTTCATATAATTGTTGTTCTATACAATAGATGCCTGAGGGAGTGAAAACCAGGAGTGAATACAGCAGAGCAATATTTTGTTGGACTAAATCAATAAATACAAAGTTCTCTTTTGGTACATTTCACATGTCCTGTGTTTTTCTATCCCCTTCTGCCAACTCACCAGTCATCATACTCGAATGCCCTCATGTGCCACATGTCTCTATTACAGTGTCCCTCTCAATTAAAATAAAAATAAAAAATAAAAACATCCTGCAGGGTGCATGAAAATAATATTTGAAAATATCATGTTGTCTATTTTTCTGATCACCACTGCTCCAAAGGCTTTTATCAAAACAGCTAACTTGCAAACGTGGCATTCCCCAGAGCAGTGCATGATGGTCTACCATTTACAGCTCTGATTTGCATACCGAAGCCTGGGTAGCTTTGCTTTGCGGCATAAAAATTTAAAATCTCTATTAAGGGAGAAAAAGGATGATGAAGATGATCACGAAGCCTGCCCATCTTTTCTTCTGTCATGATTATGAAGTTCTCCAGGTCTCATGCATTATCTTTTATTTTTCTAGGTCCACAGAAAACAAGGAAGGTCCAGACAATAGTTCAAGAGGTGATCGATGGAAAAGTGATCTCAGAAAACGTGAAGGAGACAGTAGTACCAATGTAAACTCTGAAAGTAAAATGGCCTTCTTTGATCCTGCCAACTCCACAGATCTAACATTTAAGGTCATTTGCCTATACCTAAAGAGGTAGAAGCCCCAGATCTAGTACACTTTTCCACGCTATTTACACCACTGTCTACACTGCTAAGCCTTAATGACCCGTAATAGGGTGTGTAAAGTTGCAAACATTGCATTGTCAAAGTCTTTTTTTAAACTTTGCCTGCTTTGTGATTTGCAAAGCTGGTGATTTTTGAAAAAAAATTGGAGGAGACACAAAATAGTCAAAGATGGCCATGAAAAAAGTTCAACCAATAGGCTACAACCACTTCTCTCACAGGACCTTTAATTCATGCACAAAATACCTGCTGTGCATTTGTCCCAAGTTCATCTTTGCTGTCCATTTAGACTCTCTCTATCTCTCTCTCTCTCTGTCTATCTCTCTTTCTTTCTCTCTATCCCTCTCTCGCTCTCTCTTTCTCTCTCAGATGATCACAGATTGGCAAAAAATTGTCCAGCATCTGCTGGCTTTGGGCTGCTCAACTCCTAAATCTTGGTCTAGTCCAGCTTCAAGAAATTGTTCTTAAAACTTTATGGACCTCGTAGTTTGTTGTGTCTCAAAAGTACAAGAAAATCCCACTAATAGGCGTTTCTTGTAAGAGAAAAACGAAAGCTGCATCTACGTTTAGAACAACAAGGATTCAATGACAAATTCCATTAAAAAAATAGTTTAGGGGTAAAACTATATAGCCAAATAATTGTTGCCAAGAACATTTCACACCCAGGGCAAGGTTTAGGGAATTATTCTTTCCTAATTTCTTAAAGTGCAAAAGTTGTGTACCTTTCCAATTTTCTCACCAAAATTATGATTTTAGAATACCCTAGTTAAACTTTCTACAACCTAAATCACTAAGGCCCTCGTTAGGAGAGGCCTATAAATTGGAATCTGACTGATAACAGCAATTACTAGCCCCATTGGAATTATGAGCTCTGTGGAAACACCTTAGGTCACCTAACTTTCACCTAGGTATTTCGGCAGCTAAAAGCAGCCGATATCTCCAGGAGAAAGTCTGGCCCAAAATGAGGAATTACCAGGGAACCTGACCTAGAACTATTAATTCCCCGTGTAATTCCTCATTTCATAGAGGACCCTCTGGGTCCTACTTGTAATTGACCAGATTTTCCCCACCCATGGAGTTAGCGGTTTCCCTGGTATCGGTAACTCTGGGGGTGGAGAAAATCCAGCCCATTTACCACGCGACTAATTAAGAATGCCTAAGACTGTTCCTACTTCTTTTCCATTTCTGCTTAGACCTCCATTTTAAATTCTGTACCTTGGTGTCTGTTCTAACTCTGTGGCTTCTACCAGGATAGATATAGCCAAATTTGAAGAGCAGCCGGGAAGGTTGGGATCAGCGCTTGTGTCCAGCAAACTTCATGATCTTGCCTACAGTTTCAAGGGCTTAATTGTATACAGTTTAACAAAAGAGCTGTGCATTATTATGCCAAACCTACCTGTTCCTGCAATTTCTCGAAATAAATTATATTTCTGTTTGCAAGCATGACATGTTTGTTTGGAGTCGTCTTTGTATCTGTGAAAAGCAATCTATCTTTTGTGAGTGAGTGAGTGAGCGAGTGAGCGAGTGAGCGAGTGTGCGAGTGAGTGACGGAACGTTTGTTATCACTATTATAGCCCACTATACATTAAACCGTGTCAGTACGCATCTATTGGATAATCTCCACCAGCCCCTAAATGCATTTGTATGCCACGTGCCATGAAGTTTTTTGCATTTTTTCCTGCACTACATCCTTCGAGCGCCAATGTTTGTGCATCTTCTTCTTCTTGGCCTGATAACTGTTCCAATCCCTATAATAGTAGGGTGCATTTTCTTTCACACATCCCCTATCATACCCACTTCCATTGTTCTGCAAAATCTGCATAGGTATTCCATGTATATTGCTACAATCTCCCTAAATAACAGACACAACTCTGCCCTGTGTAGTAATTTTGAAAACTTTTCCCCCTGGTTTTCCTGCCCTTTTCTGTCCCAAATACATGTGTTTCCGCGCTAAAGTAGAAGTCTGAAGAGAGCAATTTACGCAGTTTCTGCTTTCCCTTCGACCCAGTCATTTTCTCTGGTGGAAATCTAGGTAGCTTGTTTCAATTTTTTTTAACAGTTCTGGCCATTGACCACTGTGACCAGTGGGGTCCTGTCCACTCTATCAGGCCTATTGCTGTCTGTTTTGTGATTGAACAACCCATTGCTTAATCCTAATGCATACACATGGGCATGTTCGAGGATGTTTGGCTACATGACAGGACCAGTCATCGCGTGTCCTTGGGGACTACCACTCAGCCCACGGAGCAAGTCCAAAAGATCCAAAACAGAGGAACAGACAGTCTTTTACAGTCCACTGTAGGGAGATTGGGTATAGAATATCATGTGAGATTTACATGCAATGGTACTGTGCTGCTCTTGCTTGGTCTCCATCATCCTCTTCCTATACAAGTATCATAATTCCAAGATACCTGGGGGCATATGTACAAGCCCCTATCACCACAAGAACGTCACTTTTTGGGACATTCCCGTGGCGATAGTGGCTTTGCCCTATGTACATTACAGCGTTAAGCCTCTTAACGTGGCTTAACGCAGCCTTGTACATAAGGCACCCTTTCACTCTATGTTTAGTGTGAAAGGGGCATGCGGTGGCTGTTGTGGTATGCGTTACACCGCAACACCCATTGTATTTGACGCTGTCCCCTATGTACAAGGTTGGCGTACATAAGAGGCAGCTCCAAAATTAGGACCAGGAAAATCCTGGTCTTAAGTGGCGAAACGAGGAGAAATTGGTTATTGCTCCTCATTTTTACTTTTTTCATGTGTGCTATCTTGTGCAGCACACATGGAACAAGCAAAATGCCATGGTTTGTTTATGTGCAGGAAGGGAAACCTTCATACAGGTAACCAAATCCCCCCTGCACACAGACACCCTTGCACTCTGGTGCAAGGGTGCCTGCATTGGCGCTAAATTGTTAAAACTTAGCGCCATCGCGGGGGGAAATGCAAGGCTGCACTACATTCTTGTAAATATGGTGCAGCCTTGTGTTTCTGAAGTGCCGTAGCGTGTCGTTGAGGCCAGGAGGCTAACACGCTCCGCGTCTTCATTGTACATATCAGAATTACCCTCCATTCCATTCTTAGCTTTGTGGTGGGCATGAATTAATTGAATGTGCCCACAGATGTACACACTGAGTGAAAAAGTTTCTACTCATACCAATAAAGTCATCTATTAAAAAATATATATTTGGGGGTTTTCTGTGAATCTCTGTTGCAGACTCTGAAAGTGTGATCAAGACCCATAAGTAGAAAACTCTACAGGTTTGATTTCGAGACACACAGATAAAAAGGTAGTCAGCAAGGACTTAGGTTTTAGAGACACAGTCCTGCAGAATTGCCAGTGACACTGTCGGGCAGGACAGAGGTAAGAAAAATGTCAACAGTACAGACTCAAAGAGTCCTATTTAACTTGCTTGTTTTTTTTGCTTTGCCAAAGGGATATGCCAATAAACAAGGAATGTGCCACATCAGGGCACCTTTATTGATTATTTTAGTCCTGTCTACATCACCGGAGCACAAGCAAGCAGATCCTGTTCACAAAACACTAAGAATTCCCACCTACTGATCACCCATCTCAGACACCATCCAGGACTGAGATTGGGAGAAGAAACCCAATGATGAAGCATGACACTTGAGGGTGAGGGGTCTGCATCCTTTTAAACAACATACCCAACAGAACCTTGTGTTGAGTTCAGCGAGCTCTGGTATCACTCCTCAATCCACAGATCTGCTTCCACCTTGTCATTCTGAGCAGCCATAGAAATAAAGCCCACAAGCATAAGCAGCGGCAAACATGAGCTAATGTTGTTTGTTTAAAAATTGTGAAAAAATGCAGTGGCATTGCACCTGTGATACCTGTTGTGCATCCTGTCAAAATATCAGCCACACAAATGTAAGGCTGGCTATTCTGTGCTTATGGAGGCTTTTAACAAAGATAAATGAAGACCAAAGGTGCAATGAGTGAGCACCACAAAAGAGCACATGCCCATAATTTGGTGTCTCCATAGAAGAGAATGGTTTGACTTGCTTCACTTTGCATGTGGAGGGATCAGAAGTCAGTGAATAAAAGTAATATGATTGCCATAATCTGAAAATTGTAGATTAGAGCTCATCTGCCCGAAAATGTGTGGTCATTCCAGTAATCCTAAATGGTACCATGAAAGGTGTGAGTTGAAAAGAGACAAAAGTGAGACACAACAGAAATAGAGATAAGCACATCCGTCTTTAATGGGTTAAATCTTGATCTTCCGGAATATTTCATAAATAAACATCAACACACTCCGAACAGATCCGACAGAGTCCTTTTTGATGTAATATCCATTTATTGGATATCAGGCAAGCTTCAATCTCTCCATTTGCTGCTGGTCCAAAAAGGATCTACTTTAAAACCATGTGTATTTTTTTTGGAACCATGCTCTCTTCCTTATGCGATCCCTCTTTGAACCCCGATTGTGCAGAAAATAAATCTTTCTAGAGTTCAACCATTCTAAATTTCAGACACTAAACACTTTATGTTATTGACCTATACTTCTCAGTCAAAGGTTCTTGACCATGATATAACTATTTCCTCTATGGCAACAGCAGACCCTAGCTATGTGTTGACATAACAATGCAAAGAGATTCACTGTCTTTTTTGCACCGAGACAGTGAAGTTGAAAGAATAGCAAGATCCAGGCTTATGTGGTGTAGTGTACTTGTTGGTGCAGCAGGACAGAATAGATAGACACTACATACAATGCTCTGCATATACAGCAACTCAGTAAAATAAAAGGCTAGACCCTTAAACTCAATGACCAAAGCCTACTATTAAATATGACCTGTTGATCGAGCATATGAAAGAAGAACGACAAAGGGTTTTTAACCATCTAGCAGTATCCCTCCATAGCATCTGCACAACTGACATTTTACATAAGTGCTGGTTCTTTGACGTATGCAGACCTTCACGATATGATTCGCCCTTCCATGATCACTGATGAATCAGTCACCATGGTTTCTCTCTTATCTTCTAAATTGTTCAAAGAACTTTCCTAAGAGTATCTGGAAGAGGTGATTTTCTAAGCTACATATTTGAAAGTTCACCATCTGGATTTACAACATTCACTGACCCCTCCGGCTTCCCTTTTCATGTCCCAAAAATACATTAACTGAGTTGAAATGTACTGTTGCTACTCAGCTGCCTATTGTTAAACCTGCTGTGAGTAACCTTGATGCAAGAAGAGGACATATGGGGCTCCATTTAGACACTGGTGGATGACCCGGAAATTGACATATAGTTGGAGGCCAAGGACTTTGCCACCATGGTGAAAGATCAAGGGGTATATTACCAATAACTTTCGAAAAATATCGCTATTGATATTTAGCGGGAACATTTTTATCGCGCAGCATCGCCTGGAAATATCGCCGCCGTAGCGAGGTATTACCAATACCCCGCAAGGCGGCGATATTTCCCCCTATATGCGATAAAAGCATGCGGTTAAACCAGCGTGACGACGCTAACCCGACTCACGCTAACGTGAAAAAAATTCACGCTGGGCCTATCAGCGATGATTATCGCTAAACCAATAGGCCCAAGGCTACCATATAACGCGTTAGCGGGACGAAAAAATGCCCGCTAACCCGAAAATCGTTGCTAAGAATGGCAAATAATGAAAATGATGGTGAGCAGCCAGGGACTAGTGCAGAGGGCACAAACAACACCCAGGAAGGCCAGGCAGACACCCAGGGAAAAGGCAAGAGGAAGAGGAACCCAAAGTTCACTCCAGATGAGAACCAGGTACTGGTTGAAATGGTGACGCAACACCAGCAGGAACTCTTTGTGAGTTCCACCGTCACCATGGCAAGGAAAAGGGACATATGGCTGGACATCATGTCCAAGGTCAATGCCGTGGGGGAGCGCAAGAGGACAGTGGAGGAGTGTAAGAAGCGGTGGCACGATACGAAAAGCAAAACAAAAAAGAAACTGGGGGCAAACCTAAGGGCAGCAAGTGCGACGGGAGGCGGTGGACCAGCTCCACAGGAGGAGCTGGATGAGTTGGAGGCGCAGGTGGCGAATGTCATCAGTGAGGAGACTGTTGTAGGAGTCACAGGCCAGGATTCTGCTGTACTGGAAGTCACACAACAACACCAGGGTGAGTGTCAAAAAGGAACAGGTGGAAGTGGGTGGATGGCAGCCACGGCCGGTGGCAGGTGTAACTGCAGGGCGGTGACGTAGGGAGGCGGAGGTGCAGGGTGGGGGGTCATAAAGTATGGATTACGGACTTTCACAGGTAAGTAAACGTATAAATTAATAAAACTATTTTTGTTGCGCGCACTGCATCGCATTTGGCGATGCTGTGCACACAACGAAATTCGTTAATTAATTTTATATGTTTACTTACCTGTCAAAGTCCGTAATCCATACATTACTACCCCCCACCCTGCCCCTCCCCCTCCCTACATCACAGCCCTGCAGTTACACCTACCACCGGCCGGGCTGGTGGATGGGCACAGTGGCACTCATGTACCATGCAAGTCATCAATCAATGACACTTATAGAGCGCGCTACATACCCGTAGGGTCTCAAGGCGCTTGGGGGAGGGGGGGTTGCCGCTACTGCTCGAACAGCCAGGTCTTCAGCTTCTTCCTGAAGGAGAGGTGGTCTTGGGTCAGGCGCAGGTCGGTCGGGAGGGAGTTCCAGGTCTTCGCGGCCAGGTAGGAGAAGGACCTTCCTCCTGTAGTTGCTCTTCGGATGCGGGGGACGGCGGCGAGTGCGTGGTTGGCTGACCGGAGGTGGCGTTTGGGAGCGTAGAAGTTGATCCGGCTGTTGAGGTAGCTCGGGCCTTGGTCGTGTAGGGCTTTGTGTGCGTGGGTGAGGAGGCGGAAGGTGATTCTTTTGTTGACGGGGAGCCAGTGGAGGTCTCTCAGATGTCCGGAGATGTGGCTGTGTCGTGGGATGTCGAGGACGAGTCTGGCTGAGGCGTTCTGGATCCGCTGGAGTCTCTTCTGGAGCTTGGCGGTGGTGCCGGCGTAGAGGGCGTTGCCGTAGTCCAGTCGGCTAGTGACGAGGGCCTGGGTGACGGTCTTCTTGGTCTCGGTGGGGATCCACCAGAAGATCTTCCGTAGCATGCGTAGGATGTTGAAGCACGCCGAGGAGACGTTGTTGACTTGCCTTGTCATGGAGAGGGAGGAGTCCAGGATGAAGCCCAGGTTGCGTGCATGGTCTGTCGGTTTGGGTGCGGTGCCCAGGGCGGGAGGCCACCAGGAGTCGTCCCAGGCGGAGGGTGAGGAGCCCAGGATGAGGACCTCTGTCTTGTCCGAGTTCAGTTTCAGGCGGCTGGTCGTCATCCACTCGGCTACCTCTTTCATCCCTTCGTGTAGGCTGGCTCTGGCGGTGGCGGGGTCGTTGGTCAGGGAGAGGATCAGCTGGGTGTCGTCGGCGTAGGAGATTATACTGAGGTTGTGTTGGCGTGCGATGGCCGCGAGGGGGCTCATGTAGACGTTGAAGAGGGTGGGGCTAAGGGAGGATCCTTGAGGGACGCCGCAGATGACTTCGGAGGCCTCTGACTTGTACGGTGGTAGGCGGACTCTCTGTGTTCTTCCGTCGAGGAAGGAGATGATCCATTCCAGCGCCTTGTCCCGGATTCCGACGTTGCTGAGGCGCTGTACTAGGGTGCGGTGGCAGACAGTGTCGAATGCCGCGGAGAGGTCTAGGAGGATGAGGGCCGCTGTTTCTCCGTTGTCCATCAGGGCTCGGATGTCATCGGTGGCGGCGATGAGGGCGGTCTCGGTGCTGTGATTGGCTCGGAAGCCGGACTGTGAGGGGTCGAGGGATCCATTCGTCTCGAGGAAGGTGGCCATCTGCTTGTTGACGGTCTTCTCGATGACTTTGGCTGGAAACGGGAGGAGCGAGATGGGGCGGTAGTTCTTGAGGTCGGTGGGGTCCGCTGTTGGTTTCTTGAGTAGAGCGCTGAGTTCGGCGTGCTTCCAGCTCTCAGGGAAGGTGGCGGTGTCGAAGGATGTGTTGATGATGTCTCGCAGGTGGGGTGCGATGACAGCGTCGGCCTTGTTGAAGACGTGGTGGGGGCAGGGGTCGGTCGGTGATCCGGAGTGGATGGAGTTCATCGTACGATGGTGTCTTCGGTGCTGATTGGGGTCCAGGCGTGGAGGGTGGTGGTGGGGGGTGGTTGTTCGGTCCTGGTGTGCGTTGGTTGTTTGTTGAAGCTGTTGTGTATGTCTGCGATCTTGTTGTGGAAGTAAGAAGCGAGGGAGTCGCAGAGGTCTTGCAATGGGGTGATGTCGTTGTTTCCTGCGCTGGGGTTGGAAAGCTCTTTCACGATGTTGAAGAGTTCCTTGCTGTTGTGTGCGTTGTTGTCCAGCCGGTCTTTGAATGCAGTTTTCTTGGCGGCGCGGATCAGCTGGTGGTGCTTCCGAGTGGCCAGTTTGAGGGTGGTCCTGTTGTCCGGTGTAGGTTCCCTTCTCCAGACTTTCTTGAGGGCTCGGCAGTTCTTCTTGGAGCTCTTGAGTTCGTCGGTGAACCATGGGGCCTTCTTGCAGCAGGGTCTGCTGGGCGGGGTCCTCAGCGGGGCGAGCTCGTCCGCGCAGATGCTGATCCACTTCGTGAGGTTGTCGGCGGCCTGGCTGGGGTTCGCTGAGCTGGCAGGAGGGTGCTGGCTCAGGGAGGTGTTGAGCTGGTCTGCTGTGATCTTGTTCCAGCTTCTGCGGGCGGCCTGTTGCTGGTGGTGGTGGGTCGTCGTTCTCTTGAAGGCGAAGTGGACGCAGCTGTGGTCCGTCCAGTGGAGTTCTGTGGCGTGGCTGAAGGCGACGTCTTTGCTGGATGAGAAGACGGCGTCGAGTGTGTGTCCGGCGAGGTGGGTGGGGGTGGACACCAGCTGCTTGAGTCCAAGATTGGCGAGGTTGTCGAGCAGGGTGCTGGTGTTGCGGTCGTTGTTGTTCTCCAGATGGAAGTTGAGGTCCCCCAGGAGGACGTAGTCAGCGGAGGGGAGGGCATGCGGGCTGACGAAGTCGGCGATGTCCTCGCTGAATTGTGTGCGTGGTCCCGGAGGTCGGTAGATCAGGGTGCCTCTGAGGGTGGTGTTTGGGTTGGTGTGGATCTGGAAATGCAGGTGTTCAGCGCTGGTCAGGGTGATGTCGGTGCTGGTCGTGAGATGGATGGTGTTCCTGTGGATGATGGCGATGCCTCCTCCCATTTGGTTTGCGTTGCGGTCCCTCCGGACGATCTTGTAGCCCTCTGGGATGGCGATGGCGATGTCGGGGGCTGAAGAGGCGTTCATCCAGGTCTCCGTGAGGAAGGCAACGTCAGGGGCTGTGGCGTCTAGGAGGTTCCAGAGTTCGATGGCGTGTCTGTGGACGGAGCGGGTGTTGAGCAGGATGCACTTGAGGTGGGTGCTGCTGGTGTTCGATTTGGCGGGAGCTGGTGTGAGGCAGGTCTGGATGCAGGTGAACTTGCAGGCTTGGCAGCTGAACGGTCCGTGGGAGCGTCGTGGGGTGGCTTGGTGGCAATCTGGCAGTCGGCCGGTGTTGAGTGCGATGAGGGTGGCGGCGGAGTACGTCAGGCGGGTCGGTCGGGGTCTTCGTGGGCCAGGGGTCCTGGCACTGGGCGCGGTCCAGGCGCGGACGGGCGCAGACGGGCTTACCTTTGGCGCGCCTTCGGCGCACAATCGGTGCGCCCGCTGCGCGTCAACGCTGCGCGTTCGCGCGGTCGCCATATAAGGCGAAGTACGCGGGTGGGCGGAGCAGCTGGGAGGCGGGAGCGGGGAGGGAACAGAATGGAAAAAGGGGCGGGGTCAGCGGTGGTGGCGGGAGCGGGGAGCGGGGAGGGAGGACGGAGGGCGGCGAGAAAGGCGGGAAACCAGGAAGGAGCCCGCTAGCACGGGCAACAAATCGCTCAGCAACACAGGCACAAATGAAGGTCAAAACAAATAAAGTCATGACATTGCATACCCTCATGTACTGTACAACAAGTCCTGGAGAGCCCTGGTCATGCTGGCATAGGGACACATCACCAGGAGGATGAGGGCAGAAGTGTTGCTGTTGCACAGTTGGCTCATGATGTCGTCACTGGCGGACATGAGTTCTGGCAGGGTCCTGTGGACTTGTATGATTCAGGCCTGGGATGGGTACATGATGTTGTTATCTACCAGGTGTTGGGCCAGTTGCATGTTGAGCAATTCCCAGTGATTGGCCCTGGAAACAAGAGCAGGGAAAAACGCTGGAAGCACATGAGGTCCTTGTGACCTGGCTTCGGCTACTTGAGGAGGGTGTAGATTTAGTTGTGTTCCAAGCACTATGGAAATGTTGTTGTACTGTAGTCAGCTCAGATAGCAGCATCTGCCATGTTATATACGTGGTGTGGGAATAGGTGTGACAGGGAGTGTGAGTGGATGGAGTACATAACCTTGTGTATCTTGTTGCTGTTGACATTGGCCTGGGAGGTCAGGTGGCATGCGCTGCTGGTGTACACAGGGGAGGGGGGCCCTGGCATAGTTTGGGTGGGTGTTGTGTTGAAGCTGTCATGGATATCAGCGAGCTAGCAGTGGAAGAAGATGGCTAGTGAGTAGCACTGTTCTACTCAGGGAGTCATGTTGTTGGTGTTGGTGCTGGAGTCCGAAAGATCCCTTACGATGCAGAAGAGACCCTTGCTCCCGTGTGTGTTGTCTTCCAGTTAGGCTTTCAAGGAGAAACCCTTGGCCAATCACAAGAGGTGGAGATGTATGTGTATGGCATCCCTGTGGTCTGCGTGTTAGTCTGGAGTGCATATGGTGACCAATATCCACTCCTGTTTCCGACATCCAACTCTGGATACATACCAGCACATTGGTGAAGGTGGCAGCTGGCCTGCTGGTGTGGGGGTTACAGGGTTCCTTGAGTGGCATAAGTGTGTTGTCACAGTTGCACATACACTGCCTGAGGTGGCGGCCTGCAGCGTTGGAGTTGGTGGAGTTGTTGTGTGGCCTGTGGGTAAGGGTGGTGAGTAGCTGGTCTACAGTCACTCACCTCCAGCAGTGGTGAGTTACCCGTGGTGTGTGGTGGTCTGTGGACTGTACATTGAAGGGGGAATGGATGCAGCACGGTACTGTCCTGTGGAAACAGGTGGTGTGTACAGAAGTTACGTGGGTGCCTGTGTAGAAGGTGGTGTCCAATGTGTGACCAGCGGCGTGGATGGAAGGGTGGGTGGGTGGGTGACGAGTTGGCTGAGGCAGAGGTTGGCTAGTGTGGCCGACAGGGTTCTGGAGTTGGTGTTGGTGTTGTTATTGTTCCTGAGCTGGAATGTCAGCTCCACGAGGAGGATGTAGTCTGTGGAGGTGACTGCATGGTTGCAGGCGACGTAGGTGAGGGATTTGCTGAATTGACAATGTGGTCTGGGGGTGCTGGACATGAGTGTACGTCTGAGGGTGGTATTGGGGTCGGTGTGGATCTGGAAGTGGAGATGTGTGGCAGTGTTGAGGAATAAATCTGTGTGGGTGGTGAGCTTGAGGGTGGCAGTGGTGACCCTGAGGGTGGCAGTGGTGAACTAGAGTGTGGCACAGTTGAACCAGAGGGTGGTGTGAAGAAAAAAATGGTGCCAGGTGTGAACCTGAGGGTGCTGTGAGGAACCAGAGGGTGGTGCAGCTAAACTGCCTGGGAGACCTGTGTGTCTGAGCCCCTTGCAGCAGAACTGCCCCTGAGCCCTCCCAGTGTGATTATATTATTTAGCACAATTGCGGGTAAGCCCTCAGGGTGTGAGCACATATTCTGCCAAGGTACCCCCTGCCCCCAGTACATATATACCTGTAACGCACAGCACGATCATGTTCTTGCACCATGAAGTCTTGTGGCTGGATACTCCATATCTGTGTAGGTGGTACCACCGTCAGTCCAGTCAAAATGTTAACTCACAACGACCTACACAGCACCAATAAACATCTGTCCCCCTTGGCACAAGTATGTGCATGTACCATGTGTGCAGCACCTGCATGCCACTGCACCCTACTGCCCAGCGCCAGCATAGTCCTGTATGGGGCATTTAAGTATGAGATGGGATATTGTCCAGCAGCAGCTGCATGCGCATGAACACACTGAGCAGGATCAGAATGGCTAGTTACCAACACGTGCAGCAGAGCAATCTTGGACATCTGAAGGATTCTGGGGTCCAGACCAAATTTACATTAGCATCCATTACTTTCCCAAGCGCCATCCCTGTGAAGCTCATGTGACAAGGTGCCTGCACTCTCCGCACCTGATGCTCTGCTTGGTCTCTGACCCCTCCTAAACAAGATGCATGTGAACTCCCATAGAAGCTCTCCCTGTTTGGCAAACTCCACCACACACCAGCAGTATGAAACATCTTGTCGGCCGTCCCCACTATAACGTCCAGTTCACTAAAGGGACCTCGTTGCATTATGGTGTGCTGCCAAAGTGACAGCCACATGCGGGCACATATTTTATCAAATAGCTACACAAGTACGCCAGCAAATTTGCTAACATGTGGACTGTCTTGCCATCTAGTGCAAAATAGCAGATTGGTAAGTAGCAGATTTGGCCCATACACAAATAATTCTATGTAATCTGTCAACCATGCAAGTCAACAGATACCACAGCTAAGGTTTACTTAACACTATACATGCATCCCAGTAACCGGTTGCATCCAAAGTCACACATACAGGGATCACAACACTGATGACCTGAAAAACATACTATGTGTGTAGACACACACTCAGCAACCAACCTGACACCAATGCAAGTAGTAACAAATTCTAAAATATTTATTTTATAACAAATTACCTATCTAAAACTACACTAAAACTAACACTATATCTAAAATCCCTACACACATATAAAACTAAACTACACATGTAATACTACCTAAACCCTACTACACAAACTAAAAAACTACATCAACCCCCCACCCAAAGAGAAAAAAAACTTACCCCCAACACTATCTTAACCTAACAACATCTCACTACACTAAACTAACTATACATAATCTAACACTAATCTACATCAAAATACTAGAATACAACAATCAACAACAAAACAAGTCATAACAAGGAGGGAAGGCAGAAGAGGGGTGTGGGGCAGAAGAAGTCCAGCTTCATGGAATGCCTAGTTTCTGGCAAATGTCATTTACCCGCCGGCTCAGGTTCAGATAATCATTCCTGAGATCCAGGAGCAAGTTGTTGTTCCTGCCCAGCTCCGTCAGGATATTGTTGAGAGTGTCTGTCATTCCCGGCGTTGTGGTGGTTGCCCCCAGATCCTGGCTTGGAGTGGCCAGGGCTGGTCCCTGGCTGGGTGCAGCTTGACCCGGCCCCTGGCTGCTTGTACCTGGAGTAGGTGCAGTGGATGGGACTGGAACAGGTGAGGCCATTGTGGCTGTGTGCCTGACTCGGCCAGCCTTGCCAGCAGCCTTGGAGCTCTTAGCTGCTGTCTTGTCCCCCACAATCTCTGGCATTGCGCGCCAGGTGCCATCCTGTCGAGCTGCCGCGTATTTACGGGCCATGGCTCGGTACCCCTTCTTCACCCGGCGGATGTGGACCCACCGTTCCTTGGCCACATTGAACGCATGGGTCTCCTCTGCATTCATGTTGTCTGGAAAAAAATGGAAATGTCAATCCCAAAACAAGGACACTGGGTCATTTGCCTATCATCATATTACTTGGCACTAATCACATACCACATGGGAGGCAACACACATGTGACATCCTGTAACGTCTCAAAGTGACCTGAACACATCATTGACAAGCCCTACTTTCCACAACACAGGCCCTGGGACGTGACATGACAGGCCATGGCAGGTGTGACGTAATGAACTAATAGATGCCAAATGAGACAGTGATAACATGTCACCATTGTGCATCCTGAGAGTGTGCAAGTAGTCCAATTAACATCAGTAGTGTGGCACTACCCCTCCATGGGCAGCACCACCCTCATCTGACCCAGTGACACACTGCTGCTACTGCTGTACATTGCACATGTGCAGACATGTGTGTCTATCTGAAAATCTGTACAGTTCATGTAGTCACTGACAAGACTGGCACCCTTTTACATGGTTGCCAGTGTGGCTGTATGTATATGCCAATGGCAAGTGAATAGAAGCTCAGCCTACATGCACGGGAAGAAGACCGGGACACCCCTACCAACAACAGCTGTCAAGAATATCAAAAAAGTACTCCACAATATTGCAGCGTACATCGGCAGGAAACAGATGCAAAACACGCTATGAAATCCTTGACAATATGCACCTGAGAAATCACATAGCTGTCCTGGTCATGGGGTTAAGGATCTGTCCTAAGTCCAATGCTGTTCAATGTATACTTGAGCCTGTTGGGCAAAGTTGGGAAATAGTACGGCTCATCTAAGCGTATTGTATGCTGGCAATAACCAGTAACTGAGTACGTGTGGGACAAACAACACTGACACATGTCTCTGTTGTACAAACAGCATGTTTTACATTAGCAACTAGAAGGGCATCAACAAACTCTAACTAAACAGTTGTGAAACAGACATCATTCAGTTTGGCAGCCCTGAGGTATCTTGGTCACCTGAAAGGTGGCAGCTGGAACTGTGCTCCAGTCCCCCTTGCAAACATGTGATCTTAGACATATGAATAACAAAACTACGGGGCATATTACCAAGGGCATTATTGCGGCATTAGCGTGAATATTCCCCGCTAATGCGGCGATAATTATCTCGCCCTATCACCAAGCAGCCCCTATCACCAGTTAGCGACAGCTTGTAGGCGATAGCGGGCATTTAGGGGCCCACTTTGCATGTCAGCGATAAATATCGCTAATGACATGCTAAGTGGGCGTGCCAAGATGTTAGCGACTGAAAACAGTCGCTAACATCTCTAACTCCTATTAACAACATTTGGAAATATTCGCGCTAAGCGCGAATATCTCCAAAAGCTAACGCCTGCTAAAAGCTGTTCTTAGCCATGTTATCCAATGGAAGGTGGATAACATGGCTAAGAGCATTGTCACGATAAAGCATGAATATTGCTGATTTTGCTGGGAAAATCATGCTTTTAGCTGGCTTTTTACGGCTTCAGAGATAAAGCTTGATTATATGAAGGTATCTCAGCTGTAAAAAACCTCGGTGCTCTGCGAAAATATTTTCCCGCTAACCAAGCTATAGCGATAATTATCGCAATTGCTTGGTAATATGCCCCTACATTCCCTGTCCTGGACAGAGGTCGTCTGCCAGGTAATTGCCACCTGCTACGGGTTCATGTGTAAAATATGGAATGTCTTCAAAAGCCATCCTATTGAAGCAAGGAACCCTTTGCTGCAGGGCGTGCCCATCAGCCACACCGATGACAGCAATCCTCAGATTTCATTAGTAAAAACTAAAATGTGTGTTAAACAGCAGACCCTGCTGAATTTGGCAGACACACTGACTCACAACCTCTCGCCTATAACCCCTTCCACACCTACATAGAAAATACACCACATGCTCATCATGCGGCAGAAAAGGCAGTGTAACAATCAGAGTTGCATTCATGACATCCTGTCTAACCCTGGACCTAAAGACCTCCTAAAAGAGAATAACTGGGATGGGCCAAATAGACCCCTTAGATCCTGGTATCAAACATTCATGACCCTGTCTTTTGTTAGACCCTCTCAACATGGCTACGCTAGTTAACTGCTCCAGCCCCTTGGCGGTGTAATGAACTTCCCCCTCAACCATTATCCATCTATCAACACAAACTCTCCTGTGAAAGTTGGTAAACTTGACTGTTCCCAATATGTGGAGCAACATTGCCAGGAACCTCTATGGCACAGTTTCATTTGATTTACACTGCTAAAGGACCTTCAAACCTTGTGTGGATGAAAAGTGATAGATTTATACCTTACACATGACATGACCTTAACCTGGCATGATATGGGAATGTCCAGGGCATATTAGTAAACCTCTGTCTGCTTCACTGCCAGTGTACTGCAGATGAAGCCTGGATTCCTCTTCTGGCTGGTATTGATAATATGTAGCCATGTGTGAGAATCCTGTAATGATCCCTGGCTCATTGCCTATTTTGCTATAATCAGTGCTGGATGTCATGCACAGGAAATCTGAGCTGTTGCATTGTCCCTTCATGGACAAAGTCACTACTTAGATAGATAAGCGTCTAACCACACTCTTATACATATTTTCTGAATGATAACCGAACAATACTCTGCACCTTGTGGCCTCCTGACAGGCCAAACACACCAGCATTGCTAAACGAGCGTGTGTTGCATTAGTTAATGACATCCTTTACATCACACATGGCAATTTACATAACAATTACTCACCAGTGGCATTTGGGTCCCTGAATCGATCCACGTCACCCTGTGTGAGGGGTCGCCGACCATCTGCAGCTGAAGGCAAATAAAATATGTGTCATTGCATGGCATCCAGAAACGTTACATACACATGATGAACAACTTTTCTGTCTCAGGAAAAGCTACATCACTTTGTAGGGGATTCACACATTGAACTAATGACTCTGTGCACTTTGATTGGCATGCACACATGGGCTTGCTAATGCAGTGGTGGGCAAACATAACATTACCGCGGACATACATGCACATAACATTTGGATTATGCCATTTCTAAGACCCATGTCCACACAGGCATCATGTAGAAGTAGTCCTGCGTATGATGGTAACTATGCATTTAGTAAGAGGCAGATACACAGTCCATTGCGATGTAAAACACTGTGCAGCTGGCAAACTCACACATTGCATAATCACCTGGCAAGGATATATCTACACATGACCCATGTACAAGGACCGTGTAGATACAGTACTGATGCTGATGGATTTGAGCATCTGTCATACTGTGTACTGTCCTGCACATAGGTCACACACACACAGGCGCTGCTCAGATATGTACAGTTACACATACTGGCCACACACACATCATCCTGCACACAGTCACTGCTCACATCTCTGACTGACTACAGCCGTGATGGTCTCCTAAATGCAAACATCCTCTGTGTCTTGCCACCCTTACTGCCATGTGGTCATTCACCATCACATAGTAATGTGAATGAAAGTGACACACAGAAAACCTCTTTCCCACATCTGGTCTGCATACAGCTAATATGTATTCACACCTCAATGATAATGTGACTACTCACTCCAACTGTCAAATCATGGAGCTATACAAACCGGCGCATTTGCATTGACTACTCACACACCTACTGTACTGTAGCACACCAAGGGACAGTATTACAGGTAATGGTGCATCCCACAAAAAAAGCATGGAGGCAAGAGTAAATGTGCACATTGGAAGAAATACCTATGCGTAGGGTGGGATTAAACACTAACACACTAGGGATGTGTTTGACATGCTAACCATATCTATGTGTATGGGGGGGGGCAACACTATTTGTTTTTAGTTAACCTCACACACCCTAGTGGTGTCATGCTTCATCATTGGGTCACCCCCGACTCCTACAGGTCGGGGTGGGCTCAACCACAGTGTTGGGAAGCTCTCATGATAGTGAAGGCAAAGCAGCCACAATCCGGGAAGCGAGACTGTTAATTCCGGTAGTGAGCGTCCTCCAAATAACAGAGTATGCCCAGCGTCCCGCTTACTGAGGTGCCTGCGCCCAACATAATTTTTATGGAGCCTGGCATTTCTCACCAATATTACCACACATACACGAGGAGAAGCTACTCTTCCCTCGACACATTGATAGAGTAGGGAACTCCCCCTCTTTAGCATCCCCACACATAAGGGGGTCACTGAATCTTGCCATGAAGAAAGGCTGGGAGCTTCATGGCCATACAAGGACTGAAACATGTTGGCACTTCACTAGGGTAATAGGACCATAAAAATCCTACTTGACCACTTTTTTCACCCCTTCATTTACAACCCAACCACACCCATGAATAAAGGAATACCAGGGGTCCGATTGAGGTTTCTCATATATACCCCTTTGCCTTCACTATCATAAGAGCTTCCCAACACTGTGGTTGAGCCCACCCCGACCTATATGAGTTGGGGGGAACCAATGATGAAGCATTACACCACTAGGGTGTGTGAGGGTAACTAAAAACAACTAGTCTTGCCCCCCCATACACATAGATATGGTAAGCATCTCAAACACATCCCCAGTGTGTTAGGGCCAGATGTAGGTAGGCGTTTACCGGGTGGTAACGGCCGAAATCGGCCGTTACCGACCGGTAAAAGCAATACCTGCCCTTAGGGTAGGTATGCCTGCCACATGGCACACGAGCCTCTTTTGGGGGTGCCAGAGGGTGTCAAAGGGACACCCCCTGCACCCTTGTGACAGTCGGTATTTTCCGATGCGGTAAATACCGACCGGTAAATGCCCAATCATTCCTATGGGCTTCAAAGCCCATAGGAATGAATGGGCATTTACCGGCTCGGTATTTACCGCATCGGTAAATACCGACTGTTTCCGATTCGGTAAATGCACATCTGTATTTACCTACATCTCGGTACTTTTATTTTACCACTTCTGAAATACCGAGTCGGTATGATGCGGTATTTAAGAGGTGGTAACATACATTTTATCTACATCTGGCCCTTAGTGTTTAATCCCACACTACACATAGGTCATTTATCTATGTGCGCTACCTACACTGAACTATCAGTTCTCTCTGTAGGTTTCCTTTGGAGTATTTTTAGTAGTAACATATTCGCTGGGAGGACGTACTCCATATACCCTCTCATATCACCCAGGACCTCTGGATTAAGTTACAGTGGTCCCTTGTTTAGCAAGAGTAAAACTGCACCATGGGCCAACTCACATGATGAGCTGCATTTCCCATGCTGTGCACCATGCGGCAAAAATTGCACTTATGTTTCAGGCATCTGTGCTGTAAATGCAATGCAATGCAGGAGTTGCGACGCATGTGCGGCGCAGCTCCAGCAATGCTCCTGTTGGCCCTATCTTGGCAATGTTGCGTCAATCCTCATGCCTGCTTCAGGCAGGGCAAGAGTGAAGATGCAGCATTGCCATGACAGTGAATGACACAAACTTGATATATTTCACTCTGTCACATTACAGAGGTGTTCCTGTGCATGAATGCCCTCCCCTGCGCCAGAACGCACCCTAAAGGTGCAGAGCTTTACAATGTGAGGATTCTCCCAGAATAGTGATATTGTACATACCCTGCACCATGGCGCAAAACCTGCACTGACGCTTTGACACATAAGTAATGCAACTGCGCCGCAACATAACCCCAAGTGGCTTGTAAATCTGCTAAAATGTGCCTGGAAGTGGGAGCCCAAATTAATCTTAACTGAAGCGAATCATGTGCAAATCACATTGGGACCAATGTATCAACATTCCATTTAGCGATTACTAAATAGCGATTTAGAAGGATTTGCAATTTTGCTAAAGCTAAATGCAAAGTATGTAGGAAAAAGCTTTTTGTTAGGGATCCATTAATATTCCATAATTGCGATTAGCAAATTGCTAATCTCAAACTTCACAATCATTTCTATGTGGCAGGAGGCCCATAGGAATTAATGGAAAATTAGCGAATAGCAAATTGCTATTTGCTATTTGCGTATATTTTCTAGGGTGCAGGTGTGTCATAAGAACACCCTGCTGCACCAGTGAAAATTACATGTGTGCGTATATGGCGCACATACATGCCCTAAGGGCATGTATGAGCGTCACATGGCACCTTTTGATGATTACAAAAAACCTACATTCTAATATTTTGCTACTTACCACCAACTAGAAGTAGGTGGAAATTTGTGAAACCTTAATGGCTATTAGGAATGTTATTAGCCTTGATACATTGCATATAAGGAATTGCTAAAGTAGCTATTCCTCAAATGCTATTGCTAAATAAGGAAAGTAAAAAGTAGTGAAGCCTTACTTTGCACCAAAAATGTCTCATAAATACCATTTAGCGAATGTCTGCGTTACCGAACACATTTTGGCTTCAATCACATGGCCCATAGGGAAATGACATTGTCATCAACACTTAGTTACAGTATCACAGTAAAGAGTCAGCATGTACATGCCATACTCACATGTCAAACACGTAACTTACATTACATTTGAATATTAAAGTGAAATAATGGCTTTGAGACTTACCACCCTGGATGCCTGACATCACTCCGGTGTAATCCAGGAGGTCGGCCTCCCGCGCAGTCATGTCCTGCCAGCGGTGCTTCCACTGCTGCACAGAGCGTACAATTTCAAAGTAGTGCTCCATTTGGAGCCTCACACGCTCCCAGCGCACATTCCGTGCCCCCACAGCATACCCCTGCAGGATCCGGCCCCCCGCCTCCAACATATTTGGCAGATAAAATTTTATCAGCCATAAAAACCCCCCAATGCCTCCTCACTCATCCTCCCTGACCTCCCAACAGCAGGCATCTCCCTGAGCCCCTTAACCCACTTAAAAGTAAAAAATAAAACCCCAATTAACTAACTAACTATAGAAAATTACAAACTAACCCCTAAATAAACTCTACAAAACACAGGACACTAGACACTCAAACTGTGTAAAATACTACAAATACAACAAACAGACACTGCAGACAAAACAGAGGACAGTAGACACACAAACAGTATAAAATACAACAACAACTATTAAAAGACACTTCAGACAGGACACAGCACACAGCACCACTCTCTAAAACCAACTTTCAACACACCAACTACCATACACCTCCTTCCCTCAGCCCATGCACCAGCAATGTGCTGAAAAGAGAAAGTGAAAGCAAAAACCACACCCATGTGACAGGAAGCAGTAATACACCACTTCCTGTGTTTGCTGTAAAAAATCCCGCCTTAGGGACAGAATTAATCGCGTTAGCGACGAATAGCGTGACATTAAACATCGCTATGGTATTTATATACAAAATCCATCGAAATGCTAGTCGTTTTTTTGAATTGCGACGAAAATATACTCGCTAACTGTCGCTAAGCATCAAAATATTAATATTGGAAATCTGCAATTATAAAAGTCATGGATTTCATGCAAAATATATAAATAAATAGCAGAAAACATAGGAAAAAATTGCAAATATTTTTAACACAACCACAAAATTTTGGATGATTAATAGGTGTAACCACAAATGAGAATATTGATTAAATTAGAAAAATAAATATACACAAGATATAGGGGTCAGGGAACGTGATCATGCACAGATTTCCTACAGGCAAAATATTTACATATAATGCTACAATACTGTTTCATCATGGTTCTGTGGAAAACTATGGCAGGACGTTCAATGATTCACGTCAAAATGCATTTAAATAGACGGGAATGGTCCAAATCTTTGTTTTGCCTCTACATGTCATGCATTGCGTGATAAGTGAAATGCCATCATGCAGACGTAGAAAGGCAACACACAATAGGGGAGATCAGCACACCACAAACCATACATCATGGTGCAGAGTTACTAGTTCCTTGCACCCCTGAAAGTTAGCATCAGAGTAACTTTTAGTGCAGCTGCTGTGGCGCAATACATGTGCGGCATATGTGGTGCAAATGATACCCAATGCTGCGGCAAATCCTCAAGGTCTTGCCTCATAAGGAGATTTGACATCACTAATGGATGCCACCGGGGGTGGCACAAATGCACAGGAGGTAGTGTACTGGCGTTGCTATGCGTCATTCCATTGGCTAATGTAATATAGAATGATACCAGCCACTCACTCTTGGACCAATGCTGCGTCCTATCCCTGCACTTTCTTTCAGCATGCGTGATGCTTCATGCAGGGCGGTTGTGGGGTCACATGGTGCAGTCATTGATATCCGTATGGTAATGTACATGTCTTGGGCCTCTGGTGGCGCAGGCTCGCACTGGTCTAGTGTGTGATTGTAGCCGAGGCCTCATGTATATCCCATGGTTGCTTAGTTTGCTCTGGGCTCTTACTGCCTTTGTACCTCCTGAGGATGTTGATGTTCCGGTCACACTGTGTGATGGTGGTGTGAAATGCCATATGTGTGCGTTCCCACAAATTGCACATGTTTTGTGGATCTTGCTGCAGGTTGGACTGGCTCGAGCCTGCTACGTGGGGAGGCATCGAGTTTGTTTGGGGCGGGTCTGACTCCCTACATTGTGTTTGGCAGTGGGGCCTTGCTGCCAGGCCCGGACTGACCGTTGTGGGCACCGGCCAATCCCCCAGTGCGCCGCTAGGGTAGTGGCCGGTTTAGGGCCCCTGGGGTCCGTTTTAGCTACAGGGCTGTTGATGCTGCATAGCTGCACACTCCTCCCTGTAAGGATTTTGGACGAATACCGGCCCTGGAAAGGAGCTCTGTTGCACCCCCAACCTCCCCAAGTGGGGCAGCCAAGCACTTTGCCTGGCCCAGTTTTGGTTCCCAGTCTGGCCCTGCTTGCAGCGGCTTGCCGGAGGTCCCTTGTTGTTTCACATCTCGGGGTGTCTGCTCTGCTTGTGGGTTGGCTGTGGTGTGTCTGGACCTCCTAGCATTTGCCTGTCCTCCTACTATGGGTGAGTTAGGACCTGGGTTTGGTAGCCCTTGGCCCCTCGGGTCACATGCCAGTCGTGTGGTCATTTTACCTGGAGTGCTGTCCGACACAGGGTGTGTCGGCATTAGAATCCGGGATGTGTGTAGGATTACGTGGTGTTTGGCTTCAACTAGGGTTGGGCTCTGTCCTCCCTGCAAGCTCTGTGTGTGGCCGGATGGCCCTTTGCCGGTTTGTGGGTTGAGTATGTGAGCCCCTTGTTGTCCCGATGGACCTTGAGTAAATTCCTCCTGGGGCAGGATTTTACTTCCTATGCACATTGTCAGAGTATATGGTTGTAATGTTGGTCTGTCGTGTACTGCTTACTGATGTGTATGTGCAGGTGCTCAGTTTGGCGTTTGTGCACCCTCTGGAGGTGTGCCTCATTCATGCTGTGCCTTTGTTGTAGGGAGGTTATCCCTTTTGGTTCCCTTTGGCCTGGCTGGTCATTAACTGTGGTATTCTGTGCCTACTCTCCATCAGTGGCTGTGTTGGCTGTGGGGCCTGTGTTTGGCCTTGTGGTGTGTTGGCACATGGGCCATTTGGAGGTTGCTTGCGTTGGGTGTGGCAGATCATTGTGCTTGCTTCTGGAGGGATTCCCTGGGTAGGTTGTGCATGGATGCCGTTGGGTGTTCTCAGCACACTCTAATGTCATGTGGACATAGGGTGATGTGTGGGACTGTGTTTCCTGGCTTTGGGAACGCTGTGTTGTTTAATGCTTGCGTAACTTGCTGCTTGTACTGCTTCTGTCTGTTTTGCTAATGTGTCAATCAAAATCTTGTTTAGCTATCTGCACAATTGTAAGGACTGGTACGTGGAGGGCTATGACTCCGAGTAATGTTCATTTGCATAGAGTCACCGACAATACTACTCCCCAACCTGCATATGTCAACACCCTGCACGTACTACCACTTGCATCTGTACCTGGCTGACTTGCACTTGCAAACACACTCCAGCAATGCCACACATTTACGGCATAGATGGCTCACACATACTGTTATTTTACGGACCAGGCTGCAGAACATTAAATACGCATCACATCCATGCTGGATGTTGTGTTCTGCCCAATTACTGTGGCATCCCTGCAGACATGCAGGGAGCCAACAGGTTTTGGAAGTCTGGGCCTCATTGTCGGACACTGTGGGACATAGGCGACATGTGGTACGCCATAACGTAATGCAGCCAAGCATGGCATGGGCATTGTGGCTAGCTGGACACATAGCAACTCCCCTATTGAAATACTGATTTTAGAATGGGTGGTAGGTTTGCAGTAATTCATTATCACACCAGGACATGTATCAGCCTTCCATTACTCTGTCCACACTAAGGATGTGTCTGGTGCGTCGAGATAGGTATCTTTTATCCAAATGACACACAGCATGAAATAAAAGCAGAACTAAGATGAGCCACCCACTAAGGGGGAGGTGATGTCAGTGACAGTATTGTGTGGAATGATGAGCATATGAGATGAAGTCCCACAAGGGCTGCCAGATAGCCAGTGTATATATGCATCACAGTCCAAATAATCAAGCATTGTGTTAACATACACTCCACACTCATTAGTCTATTTCCTAGTGCAAAGGCAGAGCCATTTTTGTATGTCCCATTGAAAATAGGGCACTGTGAGACCACCATGTACCACTACTACTTCTCATGTGACATCTTCTCCCATCATTTGCCATTTGTCAAACACAAGTCCTTACCTCTAGACAAGTATGATCAGACAATGTCATGCTGTATCAAGGTGTAATGAACAAATGCATGATTGTATGTGACAAACAGTGATGTAATTCATCTCCCATGTCACTTTGCAGAGGTCGAGACTGCACCTCCTGAAGAGCAACCTGGCTTGGCACCCACTGATGACACAGACGCCTATCCTACCATCAACATTGACGACCTGCAACTCCTGTTCAATGTCATTGCCTCCCCAGCCTCTGGTGCAGGGCAACCCAGTAGCCCTCCGCAGAGCCCACACCCTGCTCACACCAACGAGCAGCAGGCATCCACCACCCCACCCACCACCCTGGGGCCAGATCCATTCCAACTGCGGATCATAGAGCTCCAGGAACGGTTGGGGGATAGGGTGGAGCAATTGGTAGCTGAAGGTGCAGGCCTACGTGGGTGGCTTACTGACACCCACGGCCCCCTCCATGGTCTCCACCAGTCCATGGCTGACATTGCTGGAGTCATGGTCCAGAGGCAGCAGGCTTTGTCTGCTCAGGGTGATACCAGCAGTGTCAGCAAGGATATTCACGACATCAAGAAGACCCTGGAGACCATGGGGCAGATGCAGGCCCAACATCTGGCTGCCAGGGCTGAACACATGCGCCAGGTTACTGGGATCTACACTGCCCTGCACCTTCTTGTTGCCTCCTTACTGCCACAGGGTTTGGCGCAGATGGATGCTGCTGCAGCCTCCACATCCTCAGCTCCAACACCAGGTGTGTCAGTGCCTCACATGGCTGCTGCCACAACACCCACTGACACCTGTGAGGCACATGACACCGATGATGATGGAGATGAGGATGACAGCGGATTTCTGCTGAGGAGAAAGCGGTAGTATCCCTCTGTGCCAAAGCCCCAGTTTCTTATGTTTTGCTGCACTCGGATTCGTGCCACCCATGAACTTCTTTCACTCACTTTCACTGTCCCCCGGAACATCCTTGGACCCCCACCATGGACTGCCATATGAACCCATTCCTTGCCACTTCAACCAGCCTGTGGAGTGAACTATGCCTCTTCCCTTGGACCTGATAACATCAATTGTCTCTGTCTGGCCATCCAACGGGCACCCTCTGCACTAGCCCTATATGCTCACCATGTGTAAATACTGTAAATAAATATATAATTTCGGTTTAATACGTGTGTTGGTCATATGTTGCTAAGGATTTAACTAGCTTTTTAGGGTCAAGAGACTGATACCTTAGGAATGTACAACAATGTCAATACGAGCTGTGTACATGTTGATACAGATCCTGAGAGGGTGGAAACTAATGTTGAGATGTGTAAACATGTGGAGCCAACATTGCACCAATGCTATGCTATGACATTGTCACAATGTAAATGGGCCATCAGGTAAGGTCATCTATTGGGACATGCCAGTGAACATACATTTGATAATTGTGATAGGAGAACGCCCCCTGGCCCATGTTTGGATGCAGCAAGGCAAGTACTACTGTCCTCATGTCTTGTTTGCCATGCACTGCTACATACCACTGGTTGACCTCCATATTGGCATCATACATTAGAAAGGATACACACTGTCTGAAAGAATATTAGTTCCTCTCCTGCATACACAGAGTATTCCCTGCCGTCACACTGTTATGTGTGTAGTCTGTGAATCATGAGTCTGTGGCCCTTAGGTGCAATGAGCATGCCTTTCATCAACATCACATTTGTGGAAGGGTTGCAGCAGGTGTGTAGTTGGGCCACAACTTACCAACATGGGCAGCAGCTCTGCATCCTACAGGTGTAGGTACAATTAGGAAGGTAGCTCCAGGCAGCCCCAAGCACGTCAGTACTATTTGTACACTTAGCCACCACACATGCCACGTCATGTTGCCATTGCTCACAAGTGCTCCATGAGTGATGATAGCCTCGTCTAACATGTGCTACTCCCCCATGGTGGACACGTGACATAGGATCATCACTTCCATGAAACATTGTGGTGTGTGCACCTGCATGTGTTATGTCAGATGTTGATGTTACGATGTCACGTAGTGGTTGAAATGCAATTACAGAAGTGTCGAACTGGTATCTATGAATGACCCAGGGGTCTGTGGGGCATATAATCAACACAGGCGATAAAATTATCGCTGCTTTTATCGGCAGAAAACTGCCGCTAAAGCCGCTTTAGCGGCAGATAACTGCCGCTAAAGCCGCTTTTGCTGCAGTTTTCTGCCGATAAAAGCAGCGATAATTTTATCGCCTGTGTTGATTATATGCCCCGGTGTGTATACACATATACTAGTCTGTCCAGCTGTAGGAGGTGTCTTCACCAAGCCATGTAAAATATTTTGGATGTTGCAGTTATGCATGTCATGGTGATGGTAATGGTCCATCGATTCTGCAAAGTATCTGGTCAGCATAGTGATGTATGGCCTTGTGGATCTGTAGCTGGTAGTTGTTTCCAGGCTGAGGTCTTGTGACAGACAACCTAATGTTGTACCCACATGAGACGCAAAATCAACTTGTTACTCTAATTTGTCCCATTACTTTTAAAGTGGTCTAATTCATAGTCCCTTTCCCCTGTTCATATGGCGCCACTTTTCACCGGCCATAGCTACATTTCTGGCCATTACATGACCTTATAGCAGGTCTTATCACATTCCACACATGGATCTTTGAGGCATATGTTCATGGACCTCATTGACAGTATGGCCATCTGTGCAGATATGTACTTGACATTATACATCAACAATGAGCTTGGTAATATTCTGGATATGTAAGTTCTACGGGCCCTGGTTATTTATACGGCACTTCTTGTGGCTGCTACAATGGGAAAAGAAATATGCTGGTAATCCGGAACATAGTTCACATCTTAAGGGTCAATTTACGGCTGCTACGACGGACATGGTTTGGACATGTGTCTTGATGATTGGCACCATTGTGTATTGGGATGTTGCTATGACTATTGGCATCCTGTACACCATTTCACACACTCCAAATTTGTGTGATTGACACAACATGCCCAATCCATCATACATGGATTGGGGAAATGGACTCAGAATAGGAATGAAATCCTCATCACACACAGCACCCTGGTTTGCTAGTATTTGAAGCATGTGACACAACCATATGACATAGTGTAGCCTACGTAGTACCTTGACAAGTAGAGTGTGATACATTAGACACAGTGCAGGGCATAACTGTACTGCGTACACATTCCCAAACTCTATTGAAATTTGTCTCTTCTGACCACTCATTGGGACACGTAACTGTTTAATGGGTACAGTGCCCATGCCAGACACTAACACATGAACATGTTATTTATGTGACTATTTTATTTAACAAACACCACGTGACAGACTCAGACAAAATAATTGTTGATGATGCGGTTCCTCCGTGCAAGTCCTGCAGCATTTGGTGTGAGGTGTACAGCACCAGCCTCTTCTTCTTCCTCATCCTCATCAGGTGGGTCTGGCACTTCGATCCATGGTGCTTTGGTACGGACACATATGTTGTGCAACACACAACATGCCATGATAATTTTGTTCACCATTTCGGGACTGTACCGCAGGCTGCCACCTGTGATATCCAAGCACCTGAACCTGGACTTCAAGACACCAAATGTCCGCTCTACAATGGACCGTGTGCGTATCTGTGCCGCATTGTACTGCCTCTGGCCAGGGGTGGTGGGGTTTCGTACTGGTGTCATCATCCATGCTCCCAGTGCATATCCTTGGTCCCCTGTGACATACAAGGGAAAGCGGAATTAGTATTTGGTTGTGCTGGATGTGTTGTTGATGAGCATGGATTTGTGTGTTGGGATGGATGTCAAGTCGTATATCAAGTTGCCCATCTGTTTAAGCTGGATTCTGTAGTGCATGTTAGCATGTGATCAAGGCTCACTGCTGTGACTCCATCCAACATCATTTTAGTGTGCAGATGAGTTGCATGTGTGGCTCTTTTCCCATCTGCAACAGACAGTGATCCACCTACTGCACTGTAATTCACCTTAGCTGTATAGGTGGCAAGATTACACACAACACACACTTGACCTACTGTGCGGCAGCATACAGCAATCGTGCTGTAGAACGTCATGGTCTGAACCGTCATGGTCTGAAACAAATCACCAGGCAGCTACCCGTTACATGCATGGACCATTGGGCCCTTGTTAGGTTCAACAACAACATCAACTCCAGCATGTGCTACACCATCCACTACCTGTACTGTGTGCTCCTTCCTGTCCTGGACTCAAAACCAAATGACATGAGTGCTCAACAGACATTATCAATGTTGCTATGTCACATCTCTTATGTTTCTGATCTTTTACTAATAAGACTTTTTGTTAATCTTAACACCATACTAAACAAAACTAAGGGCCTTTATGAATTAAGGCCATACGCTTTCCAAGTTAAGACAGGACAAGTATGCTATAAGTGATAAAGCTTATTAATCACCCTCAGTCTCCGGGAAGGTGGCGGATGCGAGGGAGCTGTTAATGATGTCCCGGAGTTGGGGTGCCATGATGGAGTAGGCTGTGTTGAAGATGTGTTGTGGACAGGGGTCCGTTGCCGAGCCGGAGTGGATGGTGTTAATCATGCGGGTGGTGTCTTCTGAGCTGACCGAGGTCTAGGTGCAGAGGGTGGTGGGGGTGGGGCAGGTTTTGTGGTTTGCTGTGTTGTCTGTGTGCTGATGCTGTTGTGTATGTCGGCAATCTTGTGGTGGAAGAACGAGGCAAGTGAGGCGCTGAGGTCTTGCGAGTGTGTGATGTCATTGTTGCAGGCGTAATGGTATGAGACCTCTTTGACGATGCTGAAGAGTTCCCTGCTGGTGTGGTTGTTGTTGTCTAGTAGTTCTCTGACTCTTGTCCTTTTGGTGTTTGTGATAAGCTGGTGTTGTTTGCGGGCGGCGTTCTTGAGGGCTGTCATTGACTCATGTTTCCTGTTGACTGGTCGTGGCGCAAGGCTTTCTTGAGGGGGCTGCAGGTTATCTTTGGAATCATATTTAGTAGTACAATGAGGATTTGTTACTGCCAGGTCTGCTGGGAGGATACTTCATCTGTGCAAGCTCATTTGCTAAGTTGTTGATCCACTGTGTGAGGTTTGGGTCAGATTATTTGGTGTCCGTCGTGTTGGTGGGAGGGTTCTAGCTAAGGGAGGTGGTGAGCTGGTCAGAAGTGATCTTGCTCCGGCTTCTATGGGGTACCTGATGCAGGTGGTGGTGAGTCGTTGTTCTCCTGAAGTAGAGTGGAAGCATCTGTGATCTGTCCAATGTAGTACGGTGGAGTGGTTGAAGGGGATGTGCTTGTTGGAGGAGAAGAAGGGGTCAATCGTGTGGCCCGCATAGTGGTTGGGGGTGTTCACCAGTTGCTTGAGTCTGGGGTTGGCGAGGTTGGCCAGCAGGGTGGTGGTGGTGTTTTTGGCATTGTTGTTCACCAGGTGGAAGTTGATGTACCCAAGGAGGTTGTACTCTGAGGGTGTTTGGCCCAGCGAGCTGACAAAGTCTGCGATGTGTTTGCAGAATTGTGTGCGTGGTCACAGGGGTCTGTAGATGAGAGTGCCTCTTAGGGTGGTGTTGGGGCCATCCAGAATGTGTATGGCGATGTGGGGGGCAGAGGAGGCATTCATCCATTTTAATGTGAGCATGGCAACATCTGATGATGTTGTGTCCAGGAGGTTCCAGAGTTCAGCAGTGTGCCTGTGGACAGAGCGGGTGTTGAGCAGGATGCACTTGAGGTGGTTGTTTCTGTGGCCTGGCCAGGCGGGTGCGGTGCTGGTCCAGAGGCAGGTGAACTTGCTGGGTTGCCAGGTGAAGGGTCCGTGTGTGCATTTTGTGCTGGCTTGGTGGCAGGTGTTGTTCAAGTTGGCGTTGAGTGTGTGGAGGGTGGTGGCATCGTTGTTCAGACCGGTGGCCTGGTGTTGTTGAGGGCAAGGGGTCCTGGCGCTGGGCACCATCCATGCGCAGACGGGCACAGACAGGCTACCTTTGTTGCCCCTTCGGCACAACAGCAGTGCGTCCGCTGCACAACAGCAATGGAGCAATAGTGTATGATGAATAATACCACTCAACACTCACACGAGGTACAAAATGAGAAGGGATGAGAGCAGGCACACAGGGACCCAGAAGGCAAGGGGCACAGGCACTCAAGGGGGGCCATGCAGCAATGACACAGGCGAATCAGCGTCGATCTGAGGAAGGGTCAAAGCTGGAAGAGCGGACAGGGCAGACAGAGCTGCAGCAGTGGGTAACCGACCTATCCAAGGGTCAAGGGTCGCTGTCACCACTGCGCTGCAGCTGCGAAATAAGGGGATGAAGGGAGGAGGGGTCAGCTGGGAGGCGTGAGGCGTGAGCCAAGGTCAGCCAATGGCATCCAGGGTGCTGTGTGGCACGGGTGGCAGCATGGGGATTGACAACCCCGGAGGCGCTTGCACCGCCAAAGTGTGCCATCGGACAAGCTGCCTCACCCCCAATGTCAACTTTCTGATCATTACTTTACAAACTGGCCACCAAACATGCCAACCACCCGTGGGGCTCCATAGATTGGTTCTCAGGGGAAATGATCATTGCAAGTGCTGTGAACAATCCGGGCCAGTGTTTATTAATTTGTCCTGGGTCTGTATTCATGGTCACCTATGCTGGGAGGTAGTATTGAGATACTTGAGAACCACGATGGCTTAGCAGTTTCCGTGTACACCTCTGTTTGACTACTTCATCATACTCAGCACATTAAGGGACAGTGGCCAGGTTGGTCAGATTTGCTCTCAGACTGGATATACGCCACATCCTATTTACATGGGATGGTAGGGCGTAGGCAGGTATGGAGTGCTGGCTGGAAGACTTGGATTACTGTAGGGACCCTGTCAATTTATGCTGTAGAACTGGCAAGGACGTCAGTACCCAAGTACAACTGGGGTCAACTGCAGAGTTGCCTTTCTCCTCCATCACCTGTAAGTGTCACCATTCATTCTTCCACGACTCATACTTTCCATAGTTAATAGTCAACAGTGGTTGATGCATCACCTATATCATCAGGCAAGCCATAATATGAGGTATGAACCTTATGTTTTTGTGCATGCCCGTGCTATATTATCCACTGACGTCTCTTGTTTTTCAAGTATGTACTGCCGTAGAGTGCAGTATTACTGTGTTATCTTGTAAATAAGTAAATTGACTATTTAATGAGGCAACAGTCCTGTATCAGATCCATATTTGAGGCTCAGTCTCCATATACCTAGAGGTGTACCAGGTAGTCTGCATCTGCCTCACATGTGTCGGCGTACTCCATACAGCCTTGGCAAATATGCACACATTGTAGTGTGCTACTGGGTCACGGACGGTAAGTGACATGCAGCAGTACTACACTAGCACACTAAATGGCAACATGTCAGTCTCTCCTGTGGTATTCATCATGCCTGTCCAGCACAGGACATGCACAGTGAGAGTTGTGTTGCAAGTTTGCTTGTGAGTGATGTTTCTCCGTCACACATGCATGTTTCACACATCTTGCAACTTTGGGGAGGGGGACAGGGATGTACAACTTGCAGTGATTTTGGTCTATGTATCTGGCAACAATGACCACAGTTCATGGTGTCAATGTGTCTGGTGTGGGCTGTTGTTTTTGGACATCTTGGGGCAGATTTCAACACCCCTTGCGTCTCATTTGCAACATCGTTGCATCACTTTTGTGCAGGAGTACTTACAACCTGAGGCATCTGGGAGATGCGTAACATTGTAATGCCCTGCACCACATGTAGGCCGAAGTCATCGAGTAAGCCGTCAACAGTCAGCTCACTGCCTTCCTAGAATCCAACAAATCCCTCAACTCCTCTCAATCAGGCTTCCGAGCCAAACACAGCACCGCAACCGCCCTCATCGCTGCAACAGATGACATCCTTACACTACTGGACAATGGAGAAACAGTTGCTCTCATCTTACTTGACCTCTCCGCAGCCTTTGACACAGTCTGTCATAGCACCCTCATACAACGCCTCAGCAACATCGGAGTACAAGGAAAGGCATTGGACTGGATCATATCGTTCCTCACCAGAAGAACCCAGAGAGTCCGCCTCCCCCCTTTCAAATCAGAGGCCACCGAAGTCTTCTGCAGTGTACCACAAGGATCCTCACTCAGTCCCACCCTCTTCAACGTATACATGAGTCCCCTCGCATCCATCGCGCGCCTACACAACCTCAACATCATCTCCTACGCAGTCGACACCCAGCTGATCCTCTCCCTCACAAAAGACCCAAACACCGCCACAATCAACCTACACGAAGGAATGCAAGAAGTAGCCGAATGGATGAAGAACAGCCGTTTAAAACTAAACTTGGACAAAACAGAAGTCCTCATCTTAGGACCATCCCCCTCTGCCTGGGACAACTCATGGTGGGCACCAGCCCTCGGAACCGCACCCATACCTACGGACCACGCACGTAACCTGGGCTTCATCCTAGACTACTCCCTCTCGATGAGCAGACAAGTCAACGCCATCTCGTCATCTCGCTTCAATATCCTACGAATGGTGAAAAAGATTCTTCCGTTTGATACCCACCAAAACAAGAAAGACAATCACCCAGGCACTGGTCACAAGCCGATTGGATTACAGCAACACCCTCTATGCCGGAACCACAGCCAAACTACAGAAATAGCTCCAACACATCCAAAACGCCTCAGCCAGGCTCATTTTAGACATCCCTCAGCAAGCTCACATTTCCGACCACCTGAAAGACCTCCATTGGCTCCCTGTCAACAAGAGAATAACGTTCCCTCTCCTCACCCACGCACACAATGCCCTCTACAACCTAGGACCCAAATGCCTCAACACGCGTCTATCCTTCTACACCCCCTCCCGCCAACTACGATCGTCAATCAAGCCTTCGCCGCTAACCCGCGCATCCACAGATCCACCATGGGGGGGAAGATCCTTCTCCTACTTAGCTGCTGAAACCTGGAATTCTCTCCCCACCCACCTCCGCCTCACTCTGAACCACCTCTCTTTCAGAAAGCAACTAAATACCTGGATATTCGATTAGGAAATTCACCTCCGTCCCTCAAGCGCCTTGAGACCCTCTGGGTGAGTAGTGCGCTATACAAATTTCTGAACTTGAACTAGGCGTTCCTGTGCAGGGGGGGCCTTCTGCGGCTGGGACACCTCCTAAAAGTGGCGGAGTGAACTCCTACAGATTTCACTCAGTCACTTTTAGGCCCATGCTGCGTCACAACCCTGTGCCTGGCTGAAGCAGGTATAAGGATTGAGGCAGCATTAACTAGATGTGGCCCACAGAGCATTGCAGGAGCTGCGTGGTGCTTGTGACGCTATTCCAGCTATGCATCACTTTGACGGCACCGTTGCGTCACACATCTGTGCTGTTTTTGCACCACGGTGCACGGCTTTGTAAATGAGGCACATCCATGATGTTGGGGCTGTGGCGCACAGTAACTGACGCATCCCTGCAGATTAACAGGAATGCGCCAGTAATTGTAAATGTGCCCCCTTGTATGTGATATGGTGACATAGTAATTGGTACATTTCTGTAATGCATCTATGTGCTCTAGATGGAAGTGGTATGTTGGATTACTACTTACCAACTAGGACTGCATTCCCATATTGTCCATCCTGGAAGCGCTGGTTGATGACTGACTGCTGGAAAATATAGGAATCATGCACACTCCCTGGGAACTTGGCAATGACATTTGTGAACATTCCACGGTGGTCCACTATTGCATGCACATTCATTGAGTGAGTGTGCTTTCGGTTTCTATATATGTGTGCCCTGTCCGCAGGAGGCACTAATCGGATATGTGTGCAGTCTATTGCACCCAGTACTTGTGGGATTCCAGCTATGGCATAGAAACCCTGCTTGACCAGGAGCTGTTCACGCACAGTATTGGGGAAGTGTAGTTCCTGAGGTATCAGGCTGATTATGCCATCCAACACAATTGGGAGGAATCTGGAAAAGGCTGCCTGTGAGACTCCACCCACTCTGGATGTTGTGGGTTGAAATGTCCCTGAGGCCAGGAAATGCAGCACAGCGAGTAGCTTTGTTTGCGGTGGAATATTGGTTATCCGCTGGGTTGCTGGTGTGAGCCGGTGGCCAATGTGGTTAAGTATATAATCAATGGATGTCCGTTTGAGCCTGTAGTGGGCTATGATATCCTGGGGTTGTAGATCTCCGAGGACAAGTCGTGTGCGCATTGGCCGCCGTCGTCTTTGCTGCTGCCTTGGTGGTGGTCCAGGAGGAGGCGGTGGTGGTGGTGGTGGTGGTGGTGGTGGTGGTGGTGGTGGGGGCTGTGGCCTTTGTCGGAGTCCAACCTGTGTGGTAAATAAATAAATAATTACCGGTACTATTTTTCCATACATTAACTAAAACAGATAGCTCAATGAATAAGAGGCAGGATCCGTGATATCTGAGTCAGAATGGCTTAACTCGGATGGCTCGAGCCTAAAGACCATGAAGTGGCATGCAATGAAATGGAATGGCAGCTGCAACGTCTCATTAACATTACATAGTATATATAGAAAAACAGTACAATTGCATTGCATACAGTAGGCGTAACAAGTGACAAACGTAAGATAGGAACATATGGGCGTACAAAGAAGGCGTGCACAGGGCGTGCACGTAGACATGTGATGAAAACGTCACAGAAGTGTCATAAATGGGTGGATACATGGAGGGGGGTACCTAGGCAGCTGGAACCTTTAACCTAGTGGTGCGCGCAAACGGGCCATGACGTGTAACTAGGGAGAGCTGGGGGCTCTGACTTCTGCACTAAAAGAGGAGACTAAAGTCTGGGATGTCAGGACGACATGTACCTATAGCATATCTGGTATCTCGTGTTTGGAGTACATGTTGATAGAATCTAAAAGTCATCAGAGCAAAGGCTACTTGACACTAAGACTGGTGCATGCATATATTCTACATGTATTGCGTGTGCTATGAATCTTCTATGGATATTAATTCAGTAATTCTCTTACATGGAGACAGGAAGACTAGACTATAGCTGAAGATGTTTATGCGGTTCGTTAGCTTAGGAATGTGAAGCCGGGGAGCTGAACTGATAACTAGAGGCATAACATATTCTTGGCAGACAGGCAGGCAGGCCAGGCCGGCCACCGCGCTGCTTGGCAGAAAGTAAGCGAAGGGTCAGGGATGCGGGAGGGGCTGCATCGCTCCTTGGAGTGGTTTCAGGAGACTGGAGCTTGAATCTGGTGTCCGGGCCCTTTGAGGCCTAGAAACGGGGACAACTCGATGAATTAACGTGCACAATGTAAAACATGGGCCACATAGGCCTAATACTTGTTGCTTTCACGAGGACTGGAAACTGGCATACTAACGTTGGACACAACCATAATTGCGTCTTTATTCATCAAGGGGGAACATATGCATATCGATCATGCACATATAACATATAATGGGGAACACGTAGGGACACATAACAAGGCAACATTCACTTTTCCTCACCTGTATGATTACTGCTTCCATGACGTCTGCAGGTCCTCAGCTTTGTGGTGGGTCTGGGCTGGCCTATGTCTCCTTTTATGGAAATTTTTATCTCCAGTTTTGATGTTTTAGAACTGCTTTTAGCAGTTCTTATTTATCTCCTGCTTAAGGGCATTAGCGGGGATTTTTTCCCCTCTAAGCAAGTCCATGCGTTAGTTGATATTAGTGCGATATCGTTTTAGCGGGAATTTAGGTGTCATTTAGCGAGGGTACGCCTACCTTGCATATCATTAGCGATATTTATCGCCTCCGTGTATCGCGATAATTTTTTTGGTTGCTAACGCATGGTAACAGTCGCTAACAGTAGTTAGCGGCCGCTTGGGCATAGCGCGATAGTTTTATCGCCGCATTAGCGGGAAAAATTC
The DNA here is from genome assembly GCF_964261635.1 of Lissotriton helveticus. NCBI lineage: Eukaryota > Metazoa > Chordata > Amphibia > Caudata > Salamandridae > Lissotriton > Lissotriton helveticus. The sequence goes on from NC_136065.1 coordinate 1,917,524,480, forward strand.
CCGCTAAAGCGGCGATAAGGCCCTTGGTAATATACCCCCGTGTTCCCTACTGAGCGACCTTCACCTACCTGACAGAGATCTCTGTGCTGAGAATGAAGCCACCACCGTTCCCTTCACAGCAAAGGTTTGTTGGGTGGGCGGCAAATGGTTTACTATTGAGAAAATAAACTCTAAACCAGTTGTTTGTTTTGTTAATACAAAAATTAAATGCCTCCAATGTTCAGGGAGTTTTCTCCATAGACATGAAAGCTATTCTAAATTGTCTTGCTGATATCTTACATGCCTTGCATGCCTTGCCTGTGTCAGCCACATCTTGCCATGCCTGTCTTGCACGGTAGACATAAACTGGAAAAAAGGGAATAAAGGTCTCCAGTCCCAACCAATGTTCACCTTCGGTGAACATAAGATCCTTTTTATCAGTTCCCTAGTGAGAAAAATGGTGACACTTTTCAGGAGTCCCGGGTTCAAGAATTAGGCCCAAGCAAAACACTTTGATGTCAGACTCATTCAGACTCATTTAGGTCGGGGGTACTCTCTTGAGCTGAAGAATGCAAAGGGGGTGTCTGCTTCAGGTTAGTTGAAGGAAACATACCTTGACTGTGGTAAAGCAGCATGTAAAACGTTTAGCACATTATTTCCAAGTCAATCTAACAGCGAAACCTAAGTTCTCACAAGAAAATATATTGCCTTAACATAGGGCCTGATTTAGAGATTGGTAGATGGTTACTCTATCACAAATGTGATGGAAATCCTGTCCGCTTTATGATAAGCGCATTAGATCCTATGGCACTTGTAATAAGGCGGATGACATATCCATCACATTTATGACGGGGTAACCTCACTCACCAAATTCAAAATCAGGCCCATAGAATTTGAGGTGGCTTGTATGTCTTAGAGGCCATTCTGGTCATCTTTCTCGTGTCATGTTATGGTCTTGCACAACACTTAAAATCCAATCTGCACATCATAAAGTGACAATTTTTAGAAAAGACATTATTTTGATTGCAGAACTTGGTTCTCTCCCACACGTGCCATTATGCATACCTCCAATTTGAGTGCTTCCTGTTTTTTGAGTCATTCATAGGCAACTCCTCTGCCCCATTACAAACATGTTTACCTTCTTCTAACCTACCACCTAGGAAGTGGCAACTATATTGCAGACTTTAACGCCTACTGATTTTCACATAGTGCTGACCCTGGGCGGTTACTGGATAAATGGCCTTTGGAATTTGTGTGACACCTTCACTGTGCACTATCTACAATGGAAGGCATGGACCCAAGTTCTCTGATTAATGCATTAATCACACAGCTTCTCTAGAAGCAAAGTCTTAAAATAGGATGCCCCCATGTGATTTTTTATTTCATTGACCACCTATGCCTTTAAGATAACATTTGGAACATTGTGGCTAATGAGCTACAGAAATATTTATATAATCATACACTGAATTTCACTCAGACTTTCCTCCACACCATGGGTTATAGAAGCATTGGCAACACTAATAAATCTGATATTTAATTTCAGCCCATTGGGTTTGTCAATGCTTGTTTTGTCATGGTCTTTGGAAAACGTTATTCTTGGCAGAACTACTGAGTGCTCAACAATATAAAAAAGGAAACATTGGCTAAAATAATAAATATGTTTTTGGTCAAAAGACAGATATTGACGTGGCCCTGGCCCTGAAGGAAACCACTTTGAGTGCAGATGTGCTTGTTGTGAATTAGCACAATGCCATAATTCACAGAGAAGTTAGCCAATAGCTGAGGTGGGCTGACCAACTGCCCCATCTTCTATGCTGTAGTGGGTGGAAGAATAATGTGAATGACTCAGCAACAGTCTAATGGATTAAGAAGGCTTGTTAAAAGTTTTGATACATACCGAGCGACCGTCCCTGTTATGGAGCGTTGGTTCCTCTCGGATAGCCTTCCATAAGTTGCAGAAAGGAGTCTACGATGGAGGGCTGGCAGTCCTGGAACACTAAGAAATACTATTCTGCTGCCCAGTTTGTCACAGTAAATGACTGGATGTTTGGGTACTGGACAGACCCGGCCTACCATGTAGATAGAATGGACATGGGTGCCAGTGGATACAGCAGAAAGTAGGAAAAGGGCCTGCCTGCACATGCGCAAACAGTGGTTAGGGCATGGCGGGAGGTCACAAAATACTTGGGTTGGGAAGGTAGATTAACAGGGTTGACACCACTCTGGGATCGTTTCTTTGTGGTGTGGGGGAACTGGTGGGATTTGACAAACGGGAACCGATTGGCCTTGAAAGATTGGAAAACGTGGGGAGAGGACAGACATACATTACATTCACCACTTTACAACAGGACTATGACCTGGGAGAGGTGGAGTGGCTCCGGTACTTACAGCTGGGACATGCACTTTGGGGGGATATCAGTGCGAATGTCCATTCATAAATAAATACTGGGCTGTGATCCGGAGAATCATGGCAGAAGTGGTTGGGTTCCTCTCGAAGCAAAATGGTACTTGTTGGTTATCTTGAGAGAAGAGGCTTGGCCTAGATATAAAGTGCTCTGGTTGACACTGGCTGCAGTGAGGCAAAACGTAATATAGCACAGAGCTGGGGGGCGGCCTCTCCCCCGACAGTGGCTGATTGGGAAACTGATTTGGATTGGTGCTGGCGAGCTGAACAGACAATATATGAGAGTAGAGGCTGCCCACACAAATGGGAAAAGGTATGAGGAGATTGTCAGCCTTATCAGGGTCTGTAAGAAGGGACTCTTAGTTATAGGAAGGAAAATAGATTTAACATTGTTGTGATGACTCCACCAAGTTGATTTGACCATTGTACTCATGACTCATCGATTGATGGTATACTGTGACATGTGTCCTCCTTGTACTGTTGACTGAGCACTGTGAAATACAAAGAAGTTTAAAAAAACAGTTTTGATACATAAATATTATATCTTCCATCGGTGATTGTCATTTTGCCACACTCAGTCTAAAGATCTGGGTCATCCTCAAGGAGTTTTTGCATTCTTGGCTTGGGCACCATTTAAGGGTCGCCAGAAGTCGCAGCTGCATCCCCTGGCTTTCTCCTTCTGACCTTTGGCACTGTCTTTGCGACCCCTGGCCTCAGGGAACCAGTTCCGCATTCCTTGTTTTCTGTCCTTTTTTTCATTACACTAACAGTGAATATTAGAATAATTACTAGTAATGTAAAATGGAGTACAGCTAGTTGGAATGGGAGATTTGGTGGCAGCTGTGATAAATAAAAATGGTTTGAAATGTATGTTGCGTGCGGGCATGCGGGTGAGAGTGTGTTTATGTTAGAGAGAGCGATTATATGTATGATGTAAGCACGTGTGTAAGTGAAAGTGAGTGAGAGTCAGTGACAGGTAGTGGGTGAGATTGTGTGAGGTTTAGGACTTTAACTATTCTTTGCAGCAAGGCAATGCTGCCCCAAAGCGTCTGCACTGCTTTGCACCAAAAGGAGAGAGAACAAATGTGCCATATCTAGTAAGATAAGATGCATTTTTGCTTCCCCCCTGCGTGGCACTTTTGGCAGCCACCTGCCAATGCATAACTGTTGCCCCATAGTGCCAGAGTGTGTGCATTCTCTGAAGCAGAGGTTTTGTACTGGAAGGCTCGTCCAGTACAAAAACTATGCTTTATGGCTTTTCCTACCGTACAAAGCAGCACACATGCAAATGTGAAGAAATGAGAAGAAAATAAAAATTCTTCTTGTTACACCTGCCTCGAGGAGGAGACATAGGATTTTGGCACACATTCCTGTCTATTAATGTTGTAGATAGGGATTTGTGTGCAAACCCATGGGTGTTTGCATGGGTAAGTTCATGCACCACCTTTGAAATGTCCCCTTGATGCAAAACAAAGAGGTACACAGCTCAACTTTGTCATACTTTGGGATACTGTCCAAGGCAAATCCTGATTTTCCTTTGATAGTTTGCTTCAAAAAGAGGATGAATGAGTGAGAGTGAGAGAATGAGTGTGAGCGAGAAGGTGATGTAATGCTTTTGAGTTTGTTGTTGGCCCTGACATACTGAAGGAAATTATTGACTTATAGAGACACCCAGGGCAAGACACTAGTGCTGGCATACTTGCAGCAATTCTTAGCATGACAGACACCTGTGACGAAATACTGGTGTTGATAAACATGGGTAATTGTTTGCATGAAGGGCACCAATGGTAAAATACTGGTACTGGCATACTAGAGGTAATTCATTTCATATAGGGCATCCGTGCATTTATGTGCTGGTATATTAAGGCCATTCTTGGCATCGGGACACCAGTGAGAAAATTATACTAGCTCAATGGAGGTAATTCTTGGCATAAATCCTATGGGAGGGTGGCAATCAAGATAAAATGCTGCCACTGGCATACTGAGGTAAGTTTTGACACAAGGTGTATAGATGGCATAAATTGCAAAATGTTGGCACTGGCATATTTTATGTCATTTGTTATATAATGGACCCCATGGAGTATGAGGGCAAAATGCTGGCCCTGGCACAAAGGAGGTAATTTTTGGCATATGGGGGCATCCGTACCACATTTTGGAAAAAATAGGGTCAACTGCTTGGGAAGGTCAGGTTTCATTGGCTGGGCACACCAATTGACTATTTAAAGAGTGTCCTTTCAGCGCCTATGGCATTTAATCAAATTTAGGTGAATATTGTGCTTAAAAATGCACTATTTCATAATATCCTTTTGGGGGGGAGAATACCCCTAGTAGAGGTCTGGCTTACTACCTTTGCTTGCTCACTACAGTACAGGGCAAGTATTATGTCCTAGAACTTTCAAAACTCAACTCAACCCCATAATATCAGTGGTATCTCAAATATACATTTGTCTGTGTTATGCTAATTATGCAGTTATTATGGAACTTCAGCTACATCAATTGTTTTGATGTAGGGGTCATGTGACATACCTTCTTGTGGAAAATCAGAGTCAAGGGTATATGATGCTTCCTGTGATGTCATTAAGGTCAAAAGGTATAATATATCACTGCTTCTGGCCCTAGCATTTTTTTAAATCAACACCCATAATTCTTGAGCTTTCTTTGAAAGGTTTTTTGTAAGGTTCCATGAAGTAAGAAGACACTCCTCTTTTAGGATTCAATGTTTTACCTTCATCACCAGGCTTAAGTCAGTGTGTTATTTCAAAGCAAAGTGAGCCCCAGTGAGCGACCTGTGTGGTCAGAGGCTAGCATTTTGGGGAAGAAATGTTTTATCTAAAAGCCTCCTCCTTATTCCTTTTGTCTTCTTTCCTCATTCCCTCTGGAATGGTAAGCTATGACAAGGTGACTGCTATGAGGCAAATTGTTTTTGGGAGGAATTTTATGTTATAGTAATCAGATCTGTAGAGCGCACTATCACCCTGGAGGATATGCTGGTGCTGAGAAGGTTAGAGTTTATGCACACCTAATACCTAATGACACTACTCAAAAAAGCCAGGTGTTAGACCTGTTATCCTTGGCGTGGTTCTCCCCTAACATTTTGCCTTTAACCCTCCTAGTTTGCTGTGTTTGTTTTTGCTGGCTTTAAGACTCTGTAGTGTACCACAGCTAACCAATGCCAAAGTGCCTGTGCTCTCTCCTTTAAACATCGTAGAATTGGCTTACAACCAATTGGCATATTTAATTTACTTGTAGGTCCCTAGTGGAGTGGTACTACATGTACTCAAGGGCCTGTAAACTAAATGCTACTGGTGTGCCAGCTGCATTTGTTGTGTCTCCCACTTAAGTAGCCCTTAAAACGTGTCTCAGGCCTGCCATTGCAGCCTGTGTGTACAGATTTTAAACTGTTATTTAAACCTCTTGCTAGGCCCAAACCTTCCTTTTTGATGTATATAAGTCACCCCTAGAGTAGGCCCTGAACTGCCCACAGGGCAGGGTACAGTGTATTAAAAAAGTTGGACATGTACTTTTAGGTTTTACATGTCCTGGTAGTGAAAAACTCTGAAATTAGTTTTCCACTACTGCAAGTCTTACCTCTCATTGAAGTTACCTTATTGTTATGTTATGTTAGCTGGATTTGTAAAGCATGGCTAATCACACTAAGGATATACAGGTGCTGGTGCAGGTGTGTAGATAGTCTGGTGGTGTTAGTTGAAACACCAGGCCTTTCGCATCTTGCAGAATTCCAGAAGCGTGGAGGAGGCTCTTATGTGTAGAGAGAGATCTTTCCATGTTTTGAGTATGAGGTAGGATAATGCTGTTCTGCAAATGTGTGGGGCATGTGTGAAAGAGAGTGAGATACAGCATAGGCATTTGGTGGGATGGTGAAAGTAAAAGAGTTAGTTGCGGTACGATGGCTCTATGTTGTAACTTCCAAATAGGAACAGTTAGACAGGTCTAATTTGGTGTCAAAAGAATTGTAATTAAAGCCCTCTTTAGTTGTAAAGTCAGATGTTCAATCACGATTCTGAAAATGGTACTTTTAGAAAGTTAAAGACACGCAAATTATGGACGGAATGCAGAACAAATCAAACATTCACCTGCCATTCAAGAGATCTGGGTTAAATCCATCGGTCTTTTGAATGCCACCCCAGTTTAGACCCAGCCACATGCAAATCATTCTCCAGCCCGAACTGACGCCAGGTCCTCTCCGGACAAGAAACAAGCATCCTGGGACCAGTTTCGGTGTATAACCCCTCATCAGCCAGGGTAGCTTGAATCCAGAGGCACAGTGAGCCAGGGACCTATGTTTGGGAATACCTGGTGCACTTAGGGCTAAAAAGCAAAAGACACACAAATGATGACTGGAATGAGGAACACATTAAACATTCACCCCCAGTCAAGAGATCAGGGTCCCATGCTCTTAGTCCTCCATACATATATATCTCATTCATACACACACACATTCACACATCCTCACAGACCACACTTTTACTGACTTGCTTGGCAGCCCTTTCATCCTGCCCTTTGTCAAAAGAATAGATTTACAAACATTTTGTTCAGGGTTTGCGTCATAAAAGTGACACAAACCAGCACAAATATTTTGTTACTTTGTAGAGCAAAACTTGATGTCCGCTGGAAATGAGCCTTAAAGTAACGCAAATCTGCGCGAAGCACTGCTTTGCATTACTTAGTGTCAATTGCGCATTACATAGGTGCTACATGTGCGTTTCCATGCAAACACACATGCTTTTTGATGTAAAACACTATCTACTAACGATAGGAGACAGGGTTGTGTCACAAAATTAAAACCACTTGAAAGCAGGTGTTAAAAACATAAATGTTTTCGTTTCTCCCTTCTTTTCTGACTTTGCATATGTGCTGCACTGTTTTGAAACTGATCTAGCCATATTATTTTGTACTGGAAGGTGAATCCTTCCAGTACAAAACATATGCTACACTCACACACACACATACAAGCTGGCTCTATGGTGCAAAGATGTGTGCGGGACACTGGGCAGCAAATTGTGTGCCAGTGCTAGGGAGGGGGGAGTAGAGTCCCATATTTCTGTAGATAGGATGCTCTCCTGCATTCTCCCGGCCATGCACAGCATTTTTTTTCCCATAACAAGTTTTATTAAATTCATGCCACATCCAGGCCCTATGGGGCCACATTTTATATATATACATATATATAAATATAATCAAGTTGGCCCGGGCTGTTCTGGGTTCTGTCTCGGCAGTCTGTTCGTCATTTCCAAGGTATTGGATTAGCCCGGTGCCCGCCTCTCAACGCCTAGGAAACCAGGGCGGCTGCATTGCGCTCCGTGACTGCACAGAGAATCGAATTGCATTGTCCCTTCGACCCCTGCCCAATGGACTTTTGGTTCTGGGGGGCTGAAACGTTAGGGGACTGGAGGAAGCGCTGAGATTTTAATTCACGGGATATTGAATTCTGGGATTTGCAGTTCCCACCAGCAGCAAATAGTGAGCAGACATCTAAGGAGAGGGTGTGGCAGTCCTTATCCAATGGGACAGTGGCAGGTCTATTCAAAAACGGGTGAATTGGTCTCCTGAAACACCTGATGGCATCTGAAGAAGGCCAATCCCTGGCCGAAAAACATCATGCCTTACATCAATAAAGAGCTTCCAACAGTTTTGACCATAAGACTTATGTAACCAGGTCCCTTGCGGAGGGAGATAAATCGGGAGCCTTACTGGCCTGGCTGGCCAACCCCATGAAACGTAGCTCGCCCACGGTCTCGATGCGCACATCTGAGGGCGTCGAAGTGTGTACCCAACCTGAAATTCTCCACAGTTTTTTAAGTTACTATGCAACTCTATATCAGAGTAGATTAACAGTTGGCACCTCGGCCATAGATGACTTCTTGGACGGACTCCCTTTCCCGCAGCTAGAATCCGAGCAGGCGCGGGACTTGGGCAGGGACATCGAAATAGGGGAAATCCGTTGCGCCATAAAACGGATGGCACGCAATAAGACCCCAGGGCTCGACGGACTACCCATTGAATTTTACGCTAAATATATAGATTTGTTGGCCCCCCGACTCATGATAATATATAAAGAGGCAAGACAACGGGTTTGCCTGCCACGCACTATGCGAGAGGCGTTGGTGATCCCCCTGCTCAAACCCGATAAAGAGAGCAATGACACGGCGTCTTACAGACCGTTGTCGATGCTCACCACAGATTATAAAATTTTAAGCAGCATTCTAGCATCCAGATTGTTGGAGCACATGCCCATGCTGGTTCATGGGGATCAAGCGGGCTTCATACCTAAGCGTAACACCACTATGAACATTCGTCGTCTGATTCGCTTGCTAGAGGAGGACCATGGGGAGGCCCCCCGCCCCATGATACTATCGGTCGACTTGGAAAAGGCGTTCGATAGCCTGGAGTGGGAGTACCTCCACAGGACACTTAGGTGTTATGGGGTGGGTGAGGGATATTTAAAGTGGACCTCTGTGCTATATGCATCAGCATTGGCGCAGGTGAGATCGGGAGGGCTGATATCCCCACAGTACCTGGTGGAAAGGGGTTCGAGGCAGGGATGTTCACTATCCCCGCTGCTCTTTGCACTAGCAGTTGAACCCCTCGCAATGAAGATTCGTATGGGTGCCCATTATAAAGGATTACGATCCTTGTCGGGGCAACAGTTCATCTCGCTATACGCAGATGACCTTTTGCTCTTCTTAGAGGACGCAGACGGAGCTCTGAGGGGAGCTGACACCGTGCTGACCACCTTCGGCGAGGTTTCGGGCCTAAGGGTGAACTGGTCTAAGACGGGCTTATTCCCAATGCACAAGGGTGAAATCCAGCCCACCACGACCAGGGCGATCAGGTGGGAACCTAACTGCCTAAAATATTTAGGGGTCTATATTTATCACACCCCGGATGACGTTCTAGAGGGTAACATCTCTCGCAGCATCAGAGCGCTTAAGGGTAGTATGACCTTTTGGTCCACCCTCCCACTGTCGGTGGCGGGCCGAATAGCGCTGCTCAAGATGGTGGCGTTACCTCGCCTATTATATTATTTTAGGACGCTCCCGATTTGAATTCCTGCTGCTGTGTTTCGGCACCTGAAATCGTTGATTGTGTCGTTTCTCTGGGGAACGGGCCGACGTAGAGTGGCGCTTGCAACTCTGATGAGACCTAAATCAGAGGGGGGCTGGCGGTGCCCGACTTCGAAGTGTATTACCTGGCAGCGCAGCTGCAGACATATACACAAGAAATAGCGCGGGAGTTTCGAGATCCCGAGGAAACAAGGGGCCTGGGAATACCTAGACACGTGCTCTCCTACATAGCAATGCAGCAGAGGTTAGACCTCAAGGGACTCACGCAAGAGGAACGTACACTTAGGCTATGCTGGAACCGAACACAGCCTAAAACGGGGGTGAACCACCCTTACGCCCCTGAAATTCCGCTGGGGATGCTCACAGCATTACCACATGGTGGAGACTGGTCACAGCTGCAGAACTGGGAAGAAGCAGGGATCCAGGTCCTGGGTGACCTCTACGAAGACGGGATGTTACTATCGTTTGCAGCGCTTTTGGATCGCTTTGACATTCCTAGAGGCGATTTCCTACTGCACGCGGCGATCGCGCGGGCAATACAGGCACACTGGAAGGAGGGCATGATGCATTTCGACCAGGGATTGGCCTTCTTCAGATGCCATCAGGTGTTTCAGGAGACCAATTCACCCATTTTTTAATAGACCTGCCACTGTCCCATTGGATAAGGACTGCCACACCCCCTCCTTAGATGTCTGCTCACTCTTTGCTGCTCGTGGGAACTGCAAATCCAAGAATTCAATGTCCAGGTAAGTGCTGCATGGGGTGAAACCATGTGGATCGGCAAAGTGCAGGAAAAAACGGCATGATTAAAAGTCAATATCCCGTGAATTAAAATCTCAGCGCTTCCTCCAGTCCCCTAACGTTTCAGCCCCCCAGAACCAAAAGTCCACCGGGCAGGGGTCGAAGGGACAATGCAATTCGATCCTCCGTGCAGTCACGGACCGCAATGCAGCCGCCCTGGTTTCCTAGGCGTTGAGAGGCGGGCACCGGGCTAATCCAATACCTTGGAAATGATGAACAGACTGCCAAGACAGAGCTCAGAACAGCCCGGGACAACTTGATGAAACAGGGCTTCTTTAGCGCGACTCTGGGTGACGCGCAAAATATCCACAGCAACTCCTCCACCCACGAAGAAGCAGAAGCCACAACGGGGAAACTGTTGGAAGCTCTTTATTGATGTAAGGAATGATGCATTTCGGCCAGGGATTGGCCTTCTTCAGATGCCATCAGGTGTTTCAGGAGACAAATTCACCCGTTTTTTAATAGACCTGCCACTGTCCCATTGGATAAGGACTGCCACACCCCCTCCTTAGATGTCTGCTCACTATTTGCTGCTCGTGGGAACTGCAAATCCCAGAATTCAATGTCCAGGTAAGTGCTGCATGGGGTATATATATATACAGATACCTTGGCATATAGCAGCATAATGTCACAGTTTCAAAATATCAATACAAAACAGTAGTACAAAAGATTTTTTCTTCAATTCCAGGTGGCGCCCCACACACCAGAATGCCAAACAATAAAATATGTCATTTGTCTCGACCAAGTGACAGAAGCTCCGCATCAAGAGTGTGAGCCAGCGACGTCTGAGGCTCCAGGGTAAAACCCTGATAATCCATCCACCACTTCCAGATTTTTTAGACATCCCCTGGCTCGAAAGACTGGCACCTACAACTCCATGCAAAAGTCAATGCCTCTCTTCCAGACTCCCACCAGTGGCCCTCCATAATTTAGCTATATCTCACTTGGCGCATGTTAGACCCAGGAATAGGAGATGGCATCTGTATCTATTATCCCCTATCCCTTCCATGTTGTGTAAAAAAGTCAGTCTAGGGGATCTAGGAAGCACCCACCCCAGGACCTCCGCAAGGCAGGCGATCACCCCCTTCAAAAACCTATCTAGGGTGGTGCAGGTCTACACAGTGTGCAGGAAAGTGCTTTCAGCATTGATACAGTGCAAATATATTGGGGATGCCACAAACCCCACCCCCAAAGCCAGTGCCATGTGTACTAAGCCCTATGCCAGTATTTGAATTGAATTAATTGCAAGTGTGACAAGATTGTCGCACTCTTGGGGGACTTCAAGGCCTCAGTCCAGTCTAACCCCAGGCGCAGACCTCCGCTCCGCCTGCGGAGTGTGCGGAGATTTGCCTACTCTGCGTTCCGCTCCATGGAGGAGCAGAGTTGGCCAGCCTCCAACCGCCCTATTAACAATGACTTACAAGTTAAATAAAAGGACTTTAAAGTAAATAAGCACACCTTACCTTAGCTGCGGCATCCCCGGGCTGCCCTCCTCATCTTCATCGTATTCTATGGAAAAACTGCGCATGCGCGCGCGCCGGCACATGCTCATTTCTCGCAAGAAATGCGCATCAGTCAGTCAGAACAGCCTTCACAGAAAAGCTTTGAGCTGCTTATTTGCTAGAGTTAGATATCCCGTCTTCGTGGCCTTCCTCCAGATCGCCATTACGGGCCATTGAGCGCCACGTTAATCTTGACCGATGTCTGCGATTCTCTTTCAGTTTGTTCTCCAGCGGAGTAGTCTGAATCATGGCGTGGTGGCATATGTGGTTTTAAATGTCTCTGTTTATCCACCCTTGCAAAGACTTGTTTTGGAGTATCAAAGAATAGGGTGCGGGAATTATACAATACTCGTAGGTGAGCAATCCATGATGCAAGCCAATGGGTCCTCTCCTCCACAGTTTTTGGGAAAGCCCACAAAGCAAAGGTTTTTCCTGCCGACCCGACCTTCTGCGTCTTCCACCCGCATGGCCAGGCCCTTAGTGAGCTTTTCAAGGGTACAAACCCTGGTGTGAAGGGAAGAAACTATGTCTTCGATGACAGAGACTCAAGTCTCAGCTTCAGTTATGCAGTCTATCGCGTTGCAGAGGTCCTGTCACATTAATGTCACCTCAGAGCCCACAGCGCCAATTTTGGCCTCAAGGGTGTCCCTAGACTGCTGGATTGCAGTGGCATTAACTGGTTGTGTAGTGGTACCTCCTCCGGTGTCAACATGTTGAGCTCCTGCCCCGGTGGAGTGGCCCTTTGTGCTCTGTTTTGACAGGTTTACCAGTGGCTTATCTTTAGTCATAGCGAGGTGGCAATGGGCTGAGATGGACGGTGTAAATCCACCCCACTCAAGGAACTCAACTATTACTGGAGTCTGGGCTGCCACACTCACATGCAGTTGCTGGTTCTTGTTATCCCCAGGACAAGTGCTCAGTAGTCCTTCAGCTGCAGCCCCCGGAGCGCCATGGGATGCAGCAAGAGGAGGGCTCCGCCCAACCACAAGCCGTACCTGGGAGCATGCCCCTCACCTCAGCAGGCACCTAACCTTTTATTATGTTGCTCCCGGCATCAGAGTCTCTGGCCTGCACCTAGATGTTACAGGGCCGGCGGGCTAAGCCTGAAATCGAGCCCAGAGCAGACTACAGATATCTGGTAGGATGTGGAAGGATGTTGGAATGGGCTGCTGCAGCTTGCATAGAGTGTGTCCACCATGTTGGAATGCTAGGCCATACCCCCTTCCAGCACAGCATTTTATTACAGCTATGCTGCATTGGGTGACACTTGTGTAAATATGGGCCAAAATATTTTATTCAAACTATAGTATCTGTCTCTATAGACATTAGGCGTAAAGTCAATGAAGCAGGGCATGAGGGTGTCTGGTAACAATGCACAAGTTTCTTGACCTTCAGTAACGCACAATGATTTTCACTAATCACAAGTCGCTCTCACTAAAGAAAAGGTTTGAGACCCATGCAGCAGATGCTTTCGACCTGCCAATAGCAGGGGTATCTGAGTGCAGGCTGGAGCACCTGTTCCAGTCTGTGATCAGAGTTCTCTGCAATGTGCCATCTACCATATTAACCCTGGGGTTAAGGATCTGCATGCCTTTTGCTGCTCCATTACATTTACCTTTAAAGACCCTGCACCAGCCTCATGCCCCATGCCTCTGTACCATAAAGACCAGTTTTGGGTATTCGGTTTGCTGAGAGGGCGGGGGAGGAGGATATATAGGGGATACCATGAGACAGTGTTAAGAGACAGTGGAGGGTGAATATACCTCGTTATCATGCAGTCTTTCTCCCCGCAGGGAATTACAACGTGTTTGTTACAACAACTGCGTTGTAATTCTGCATACCATTACCCCGCATTGGGTGGGCGCTGAATGTTGGAATAGTATGATTTACTATTCCAACTCTAGTCTGTACGGACGTTAGGGAAGGTGTTGGATTTTAAATCCAACACCTTCTCAACCCTGCGCAAGTCGTTGTTCCGACTTGCGGAGTAATGGTATGCGGAATTAAAACGCAGTCGTTGTAACGACCGCGTTGTAATTCCCTGCGGGGAAAAGGTTTTGTGGTAAACGTTGTTTACTGTGGAGGGAATCAGGGAGGGAGGGTAATCAGAGTACTCTGACCTGACAAACAGGGTTCTCTCTTCGTGGGAGACGCGGAGCATGCCAGAGAAAGCATCTGGACACAAACGCCCACCTCTGACAATAATCTTCTCCACAGGGTCTACAATGCAATCTCTTTTGCAGTTGGTAAGAAATATATGCATTTCCCTGTTTGCCACACCTGAAGACGGAGGTGGGGGCCTACTCGTTTCACAAGGGCCTGTGTCTCTGAGAGAGCAGAGGCAGTAGAGTAGAAGGAAGAGCCATGCACAGGGCACTGAAGGGTTCTCTTTGGCACTAATAGACTCTACTTTGGCATAGGTTCTTAGTACTCAAGCCTCACACCATGATGCCTAAGTGGTTGATCTGTGCAGTTTTCCACGTCCACACTGCATTGCACAAAAGCCAGGCAAACTACCTTTATGGTTATTATTTTTTCGGAAAGACCCCACAAGAACATACAGCCCTAAATATTCACTGGCATGACAAGCCAGGTAAATCTTGAAAAAAGGTAAATCAATGGGTACCTAAACATATAAAGGATGGTTTTGTCGATTGCCTTTCCAGGAGGTTACTGTAGAATGTTTTTTTAATATATGCAGTTCCGGATTACCAAATAGGCAAAGTAGGCAACGGCCTAAGGGCCCCACTCCTTTTAGGTCGTAGTACACCCACACCATTTACCTGTTTACAGGTTGGGGACTGGCTGGGTTTCTATTGCCAGAGCTTCAGCTGGCTCTGTTGACAGACACTCTTGACCTTGCGGTCCATGCACCTCAAGACCGTGATGTCATAGTGGCAGTCACCCACCCACTTTAAAGCGCGTGAGGAGCACTCATTTTCTCTCCCCGGGAAACCAAGGAACTTGCACTTTCTCCTGGAAGTAGGGAGAAAAGTCCCTAGGACATATTTACAAGCCCCTATCGCCACCACAACCTTACTTTCAGTGACTATGTGATGGGGATCGGGGCCTCGCCTTATTTACAAGGCAGCGTTAAGCCACCTAACGTGGCTTAACACTGCCTTGTAAATGAAGCACCCTTTCATGCTGTATTTAGCATGAATTGAGAGGGCAATTGGTGTTGCAGTGGGCGCTCCACCACCTATTGATTTTGATGCTGCCTCCTATTTACAAGGGCAGCGTAAATAGGAGGCAGCGCCAAAATTAAGACCAGGGAAAACCTGGTCTTAAAAAGGCGAAACAAGGAGAAATGATTAATTTTCCTTGTTTTTGCTGTTTCCATGTGTGCTGACTTTTGCAACACACATAGAAACTGAAAATTGCCTATAATTGTTTATGTTTATGTGCAGGAAGGGGGACCTTCCTGCACATAAACAATCGTTTTAAAAAAATGCTGTTTTGCTACTTCTATGTGTGCTGCACTAAGCACTTGCATTTATAGATTGTTTATGTGCAGGAAGGTCCCCTCACCACAGGACCCATGCACTATGGTGCAAGTGTTGGCACTAGGCAGCTAAAGTTAGCATCAGTACAGGGGGAAACGCTGGGCTGCACCATATTCTAGTAACTATGGTGCAGCCCTGCGTTTCTAAAGTGACAAAGAGCGTCGTTAGCCTTCTTGGCTTAACGACTCGCTTCGCCAATTTATTGTAAATTTGCCCCCCTGTGTCAAGGCCGTTGTTATTTTGTTTTGCAAGAATAAATGCCAGCTTTGGTAGTTTTGTCTTGCAGAATAAAATATTTCACCAAGAAAGGAGGAGGGATGTTGTTCAACTGAACTCAACCGACTAATTCTCAAAGCCATTGGCAGACCTAAGTTGGAGAGTTGGACCGATGTCCAGACGGCTTTTTTAGTGAATAAATTCCACTCTCTTTCAGTTTCGATTAAGCCTGGGCAGAGTTCTACTACGCGGAACTCTGCGAAGTTGAAAAAAAAACTCAGCCGCGCTACGCGGAGCTCCACAAGCGGCAGAGTGTATTGGATAAATGCTGTTCGCAGTGATTTTCAGTGCCAGGTGCTTGTCTGCACTGTGCAAACATCGGGAACGGCACAGTGCACAGCGCAAGCGAACACTGCTTCCTTTCTGCCACTTGAGTAGATTTTTACTCGAGAGGAAGGTTTCTCAATACAAACTGACAGTTTCTCAACGCCAGCGATCGCGAGCATATTCAACTACTCGCAATGAGAAAACTAACCGCCTGTGTTGAGAAATCCCGCCGGGAGGTGGATTTTTTCCACGCTTGCGCTCGCCATCTTGATGTTGTCGTGAAAACAGATTTTCCTCACTCGTGCTCGTCAACATGACGATGACGAATGCGAGTGAGGAAAAAAACTCTGTTACGTTGAGTTTTTCAGAACTCTGCGAGCTCCACATAATGCGGAGTGTGGAAATCCCTGCAAACTCCGCGAATGGAGCAGAGTTCACCGCCCAGACTTCGTTTTGATACCTTCTGCTCTCATCTCTTCCCAGCAGTCCCTTCCTCCTGCTGTGCATGGCCTCTCAACCTCACATTCTCTCTTCCCACACATCTACATACTTTTTACTTCCTATCCTCCGTTTTTAGTCTGGCCTTTGATACTGCTTTAACTGGTGACCTAAAATATATATATGTATATATACATTGTTTTTTTAAATCATATAATATGCTTGCACAGGAGCTTTGAGCCAACTTGACTGTGTTCTCCTCCACTCTCTGTCCTCATAAGTACTTGTGTTTGTTGTTTTGTCTATGATATATTTGTAAATCTCTTCCTTATATATAGGACCAAGAAGACTTGTGAACTATTGGACATGATTCTTCACGTTTTCTGAAATCACTCTACAGGTATAGAATCGCTGATGCGAGGTGTTGAATGTGCGCCTTCTGCAAAGCCAGCCTGTTCTGTCAAGATAGATTATGCTGATATTATCCAGTGCCCCAAGTTACTACACCTCCTCCTACTCTTTCGTCCTTTGCTGTTTGACTCCTCCTACCCATTTTGTCAATGGTGGAACTGTGAGTTCTCTGAGCAGTGCAAATGTACATGGTCTATAAATATTACCACTTCACATTTCTCTCCATTCTATTATCTGAACTGAGGGCGCCTCATTTATTGCAAAATGATACAGCGCAGCAAGCCATTTTGCTGCACCGAACTGCGTCATTTTAGAAGTGTAAGATGCATCTTATTAACAACAATACGACGCATCAGTGTGTTTTCCCCTGTGCTGGTGCACAATTTGCTACCATACACCAGCGCAGGTACCCATGCGTCATGGTGCAAGGGTGCCTGCGTTGCGGGTTAGATTATTTTTGTGCAGGAAGGGACACCTTCCCTCACAAAAACAATCATTGATGATACTTTTCTCTTTCTATGTGTGCTGCAGAATGCAGCACACATAGAAGGAGGAAAAACAAGGAGAAATAAAAGCATTTCTTCTTGTTTCGCCACTTCTATGCCTCCCCTGTGGAGGCATGGGATTTTTATACATTCCCAGCTTTACAAAACGTTGTAAATCTGGGAATGTGTCAGGGGCCATGGATGTTGTGAGGGACACCCACAGCAATACTCATGGATCACCCCTTTCACGCAAAAGAATGTGTAAGGGGCCCATATTTACAAGGCCATGAAATATCACCCAGGGTGACTTTACATGGCCTTGTGAATATGGGCAAGCCCATTACACCTCCAGTGCGTCAAAGAAAGTGACGCATCAGCGACACAATGGGCTTGTCAATGAGGCCCTGTATTGGGGAATGTGAGAGATGGTTGCGGTGCACTTAGAGCATTGTCTGGCCCTTGTTCAGCAACAGTTGTACAACTAAAAAGCAGTTGTTGCAGAGGCACTTCTTCATTTGTAAACCCAATGATCCAATGCTAGCTACAACCCTGTGAAAATAAAAAAAATAGGGCCTTATTTATAAAGGTCTGTGGCACTTTTGAGCCACCGTTGCATCACTTTTAGTGACGCAGCGGCGGCGTAAATAATGTGCCATGTTGCGCCATATTTAAGAAGAAACGCATCTAGGCAGATGCATCCCTTCGTAAACCCCTGTGCTATTGTTGCATCCAATGATGACAAATAGAAGTAATAAATTGAAAGAAGATTTATTCTCAGCAAAAGTACAGCACTCAGATGCAACAGAGTGTTTCTCCTTTCAGATCCAACCTGAAACTGACCAGCTGGATCGCAAGGTTCTATTACTGCTAAGTTACAGAGTTGAAAGATGCATATCTACCTAAGAAGCAAACATTGTATAACCCTACACATTAAATATTGAACATGAGAATAACGTTGAAAACATACACAATAAATGAACATATAAATAATGATGAACATAAGTATAAAGGACATAACAGCTATAATATACCTGTGTCAGGTATAATGTATGCATGGTGAGCGTTCCTCCGTAAGAAAGGGTTGTAGGAGTGTTGCGGTGAAATCTATAAGATTTAATTAGGCCACTTCTAGGATGCCAAGGCGTCAAAACCTTACGCTTGCCTCATCGCAGGCATAAGGGTGACACAGGCCCTTTCACATGGGGCTTGCCCCGTGTGAAAGGAACATTGCTGGAGTTGCGTCACGCTTCCGACACAACTCCAGCAATGCGCCACTTATGTGCCGACAGATATGTCAGTAATACTGACATTACTTGAAACATGATGCGTCATACAGTAAATATGGCGCATCATTGGTGTTGCAAGGAGGGCGCACTGAGAAGTGTTGCATCGCTGCTTTCACACAACTATGTAATACTTCTCATAAATGAGGCCCATAGTCTCCGTGGGTTGGGCGGGAGTTGGACAAGTGCACTATACCTAGGACAGAGCAGTGAGAATAGGAATACGCCATGTAACTTCCTCAGTTATTTAGTTGAGTGAGCGAAGATTACATTTCTGTTGACTCTGATGAACCATTCTTAGCTGAATGTAATGAAAACATACACTCCTGCTGTCCATGGAGCACATTTTCTGTGTATGAGGAAGCTCCCATCCCTAGCATTTCCTCTGAATAGGAGAAGCTTCCAATATTGTGTCTGCCCTGTCACTTTTCTGTACATAAGTGAAGCTGCACTCCTGCTGTATTTGCTGCCCATGTTCTGCTTCTTGTGGAAGACACTGCTACTGCCCATGTTTGCGCATGAGGGAAGCCTGCACAACTACTACATGTGCTATACATATTCCGCATGTGGTAGAAACGTAGTTTTTATTGACTGAGTGTGACCTAGATGAGGAAATCTTGCACTACCAACACTCAGGGCCCGATTACAAGTTTGACAGTGCGGGTGCGGGACGGCCCCTCCGCCGCACTGCCAAACCTGTGTGAGAACCTACAGCTGTATTATTCTTTTTTTAGTCACTGGCAGCCAGTTCTTTTGGCGTTCCCAAGCAGTGCCTATAAAATAGGCACTGCAATGGGAACGTCAAATGAAGTTCCAGCACTGCATGGACTGTGAAGTCCATGCCATGCTGGAACTGGGGGCGCATTCACACCGGGGGCATACGTTGTGCCCTCCTGTGTGCATCCACATGGAGTGAGGCACAAGGGGTCCCTGCAAGGCCCCCTTTCTTACCTCACCGCCACTGTTTTCATGGAGGAAAGACCTCCATGAAATCAGTGGATGTGAGGAAGGTCATAAAATGCTTGGCGGGACTGCAGCAGTTCTGTCAAGCAAATTACTGCCTCAAGCGCACCGCACCACCACCAGAGAACTGTGCTTCCCTGGTGGAGTCAGCGGTCCTAAGGCAGCACTTCCGCCAAGATTGTAATGTGGCTGTTGTAATGCCGCCACAGTCGCACTTCCACAAGTCTGGTCATCCAAGGACCGCCAGACTCGTAATTAGGCCCTCAGTGTGATACCTATTTACCTTTTTGTTTCCTTTTCTCTCTGTGAGAGTTCGACTTGCACTCTAACACTCTACAGCTGGTCCTTCTTTTACCCTGCACACCATGCTTTCTATGCATTTACCATTCACTGGTGCTGCACTTGTCAGCCATTGATGCAAATTTATATTACTGTTGCTCACCCCTTTGTCTACCTGTGATTAAGTGCAAGAATACTTAAAATCACTTATTAACATCCATCATGTCTCATTGAAGCTAAAAAGCTTTCCTAAGGAACATGCCTGTTAGACCCTCTCAGCAGGGTCACCCCCTAAACTTTTTTCCTTCACCCCTCCTGTTTGCTGAATTTCTTTTTGTTGGCATTAGGATTCTGTGTGTTACCAGTGCTAACGTGCCTGTGCTCTCCCAGTAAACCACATGTGATTGGCACATTTAATTTACTTCTAATTTACAATTGTATGGTACTAGTTGTTCCAAAGGCCTGTAAATTAAATTCTACTAGTGGGCCTGTAGCACACTTTGTGCCATTCACTCAAGTAGCACTTTAAAACATGCTTCAGGCATGCCATTGCAGCATGTAGTTCAGTTTTAAATTGCCAATTCGTCGTGACAGATCAAACCTTTTTCCAGACCATGCCTAAACCTTCATTTTTAATACAAATAAGTCACCCCTAAGGTAGGCATTAAAGGCCCAAAGGGCAGAGTGCACTGTTTCCAAAATGTAGGACGTGTGTTTCTACGTTTTACATGTCCTGGTAGTGAAAAGCTCCTAAATTCGTTTTTCACTATTGGGAACAGATAGGTATGTCAAGTTTGGATACAGATGAATTCTACTTAAAAATCCTTTTTAATGGTAAAGTCAGATTTTAAGTCACAATGTTGAAAATGCCACTTGTAGAAAGATGGTATTTTCTTGTTTCAACCATTTGATACCTGCTGCCAGTGACCGGGGTCGCATGCCTGTGAATGGTTTAGTTGTTGGGCTTTGTGTATGCCTCCCAGACAGTGGGACAAAGAGGGATTATGTGCCTTCTAGGATGGCTGACGGTGGACCTGTATCCTGCCCCACTTACACTTCAAACTGCTTGCCTCCAGCACACTCACAAATGAACCTGACACTAGCTTTTTGTCACCCCAAACTTCTTGGAGCCTTGGCAGGGGAATAAAAGAACTTTCCAGAACCAGATGTGAGAGTAGTACAAGGAAGCCTCTGCACTTCAAAGAGTGGCACCAGGTTTAAAGGACCCTCAGACTAGCTCTTCAGTACACTCCTAGACCTGTGGAATACTTTGAAAGGACTGCCTGGACCCCCTTAGGACTGTCCTGCTGTTACCAGAAGACTGCACTTTTTGATAGAGATCTGCCATGCTGCTTGAAGGAGAACTGGACCACCTCCTTGAACTCAAGACTGTCAAGTGACTCCAAGGGCTAGTTGGCTGTCCTCCTGTGTAAGCTACAGGGACATAACAAGCTCCAGAGAGTTTGAACCCTGCACCTGGTCTTTGCTGTAGTGAGTCCTAACCCTCAAGTGGTGTCCCCCAGGTACTGCTCCTGCCTAACCCTAAAACTTGGGACTTAGAACATTTTCCACCACAACGTGACCTGAAAACTGACAGAAGACTGGGTCCTACCTGCCAGCCTATCCACCTAAGTTATATTCCCGGTTGGCCTGACTCTGCTTTAGCTACAGCTACATTCTTCTCTGTAGCAGCGGACCTCTAGGCGAAGGTATCTGGCTTGGTGGAACCCTTGTTGAATACAGCCTGCAGCTTTGTCCCACTGGAGATTTACAACTTCCAAAAAAGGTACAAAGTACAAAGGTAAAAAATCTTCACAGCGACTCTGCTCAATGGCCCCCAATGACAATGGGTCCTCCTCGGACACTGCCAGCTGCCTTGCCCAATCAAACTTCACCTTCTCAGGAACTTTTCGGCAAAATTCAAAAGGTAAGCCGAGATTGGACCCAACCACCCCTTGTATCCAAACCGTGCTACATAGTGGTCTGCCTTTACTTTGACTGTGCCCCGGTCTGGTGCTACCAGTTTCTCATGGTTGACGCTTTGATCATTTGGGTGCTAGATTTCACTAAAAACTTTAAATAAAAAAACTCCAGTATTATTAATTGGTTTTAATTCATTTTGGTGTCATTTTATTTATCAAAATGAATCTTATTATCTAAAGTGGTTTGAGATTTTTCGTGTGTTATGTTTTTCCTTTATTACTGTTTGTGTGCTTTCACTTAGCCTCTGAGTTCTACCTAACTGATTAGTGCCAAGCTACCAAAAGGTTAACCACAGGCTAATTTAGTGACTTTTAAGGTTCACCCTGACAAGGATTGTAGTTGTTGTCCACCCCTCATACAAAACCTAAATTCTTACAATGCCCATTTATACTATATCTTTAATGAAAACGCTATGGTCCCTCCAGAGTACTGAAAGTCCTGCAATGCCATACAGTGCCAGACTGTGCACAAGACAAATGCCAAAAGCATAGCATAACAAAACGTGAGTTCAATGTATTGACATATTTACCTCACCTGTATGGCATAATATTAGTAGGCTTGGGTAAAATTTAAATTATGCCAGCTCAGTTCGCAGAATTTCATGTTACGCATGTTATTACGCCATTATGCCACATTGAGTAATTTTGCCATCAATCTCCACAAAATGATATTACTGGAGGAAGGAACAACACAAACAATCATAGTTAGAATGTCTGTTGTTTGCGGTATTTGTGTTTTTCATGCTTTTTTAACACAAAATGTGTTTTGTGTCAAAAATCGACACAAGGATGCATTTCGTCCTAAAATATAGCGTTAAATCAGAATTCTGCATTTGGATAGTTAAGCATAATTTGGCAGAAAAATGGAGAAGTGTGGCTCAATGGTTAGAGCGGCAGACCCTGATGCAGAGGTCTAGCCCGGGACCAGGGTTCAATTCCCCGCCTCGACGGGTCTTGGGCTCAAAATTCCACAGACCTGATAATTCTCGCCTCGGTGCCTATTCCAATCATGGAGTCCCACTCTGCAACTCTGGGCAATAGCTTGCTTAATCTCCACAACGGCCCCCACAACGCTAAGGATGCCTGGCCTCCACCTTGAGGGTGCCCAGAAGTGGACACCTCACAGGGAAAGCCAGGATGGGTTCCACAGCGATATTCGTACAAGCGCCTTGAGACCCTTGCGGGTGAGTAGTGAGCTATACAAGTATCAATTTACAATTTACAATTTTCTGCAAAATTCGTGGAAGTTTGCAAAAGAAAATTAGACGAATTTTGCACACTCCTAAATATTACATGAGACCTAATAATATCCCGAGGGCCAAGAGTGGACGGACGTTGAAGGACTGGGGTGTGTTGGAAAGTTGGTGCACGGCCACAAATGTTTAAGCTTCTGGCTATCTACATACTTTTGTAAGGCATGTTCTCATTCTGGATAGTGGCAGAATTTTACTCCTGTTAAGGTCAGGCACGGTTCACTCTGAATAAGGTAAAAATGTACTCCTGTTAATGGCAGGCATATTTTCACTCTGTATCTGGTAGCAGATTTACTGCTGTCAATGGCCGGTGTTCATCTGTCCCCCATATGTGTATGGGGAGGAAAAACCTCCAAAATTGGTGGATGTGAACGGGAAGGATTTTTTGCATGGGCGGAAAACGATCTTCTTTTTGAAAAAAAAAATGATTTGTACCTTTAATGCATGAATAAAAGTACAGCATGTACATTTGCACATGCATATTGAACATGCACAAAGTTGACAGAAGGGAGGACTAGAAAAATATGTACTTAAACCGGGTAGAGAGAATTGGTTAAAACAAGGGGAAAGGATTGCTTAATTGTGTTAACAGAAATCGCATCAGGTTTGGCCTCTCCCACTCCACCCCTATCACATCAGACCATCGTCAATGCATGGTAAACAGCCCTGGGGGAGCCAACAACTCAAGTGAAAAGGAACTTCATAAGAAAGGGCAACTCCCAATGAGCAGGAATTGGTGCAGGTGTTGGTGTTTGCCCACTGCAGAGGACAGGTCTGAGAAATGGAACACCCACTCTACTCTGTATAAAAGGGTGGGATACATTTTTGGTTGTCAGATCCCCATACACCTTTTTAGTAGAAGTGTGTTGGCTCACCACCATGGCTTACCATAGCATCAAAATGAGACGGAGTAGTGTATCCAGTGTGGTGAGTGGTGGTGGTGGTTTTGGGAGTGGTGTTGGAGGTTTTGGCAGTGGTGGTGGAGGGGTTAGCAACAGCTTCAGTGTGGCACCAGGGATCCATCATAGCCAGGTGGGGAACGGAGTCGGCTTTGGCTCTGTCAATGCTGGCGGTGTGCTTAATGGATTCGGTGGTGGAGCAGGTTTCGGTTGTGGAGGGGATCCCCTTCTTTCCGCCGGGGAGAAGGAGACCATGCAGAACCTCAACACCCGCCTGTCCTCCTACCTGGAGAAGGTGAGGGCTCTGGAGGACTCCAATGCCGACCTGGAGCAGAAAATTAAGGAGTGGTACGAGAAGAACCACCCTGGTGGTGTTGGGGGCGCTGCAGCCCGCGACTACAGCAAATACTACAAGCAGATTCAGGATCTCACTAATAGGGTAAGCATGATAGAGCACTGCCTTGAACTTGTGAATCCAAATCTTAATTTGTGTGGGGGTTTTAATTAGAATGAGTCCACACCACTGGAGCACAACACTTGCAGTGTTTTTGCTATACTTTCACGTTTCATAGTTTCTGATTGGTTACATAGGACCCAACTAAAACTAAAACTCCCAGAATACACTGATTTGTTTAAGGATCCAGGCTTTGAGTAATCTGATAACCCTAGATCTGTTGTCTCCCATAACGTGAAGTACTGTCCTCCAGTGTGGTTACAGGGGTATAGTCTGTGCCAATGGGATAGGGCGATTCTGCGCCTTTGTGATGTTGTGTATGATTTAGATTTTTTCACGCATAGTTAACCATTTGCAACATAATTTGTAGTTTTCTAAAAAAAAAATTTTGTTTATAGCTGAAATGGATCAAAAGATACTAAAGATACACGCATACTTAACCATTTGTAGCATAATTTGTAGATTTCAACAAAAAAATGTTTGTTTATAGCTGAAACGGATCAAAAGATACCAAAGAAAGGGCCAAACGCATTCACCTGAATTAACAGTCCCTTTACACAATCTAACTGCTCACTGTCCAGTTGCTGATTTCTGTATTCGGCTGTCAAACCGGACCTAATGGCGTGAAAACTTTGCCCACATTGTACTAATGCATATATGCCAACAGACCCAATTCATGCACGAGACTCACGATTGTGTAAGCCCAAAATGACTTTATTTTTTTATGTCTACCGCCTAAAATCTCCTCACCTTTAATGTATATCAATGGGAAAAAATTGTTCTCCCAATTTTTTCCCCCAAAAATCTCCCCCTTACCACATTCAAAATGCTGGCACGTATGTTAATGTGTCTTAAAAAGTTGACATAGTATTGCCACGAATTATGCTACATGATTTGCCTATTTTCAACGCATAATTATCCACCAGGTCCCATAATGCATAATTCAAGAGGCCCTGAGAATGGTTGCGCTGAGTAAGCCAGGAGAAAGTCCAAGAAGTTGCTTCGACCGTCTGTAAGGGGAGGCAGACAATGAGCAGGTTGGGTGTGCCCGGCAGGGCTGTTCTACCGTCACTAACTGGTTCAGGATGCTTCACTGGAGATAACTCACACAAAAAGTGAACTAGAGTATTCAGTTGGCATCTGGCAAATAATTAACTTTTTAGAAAGAGGAAATAAGATGCCCTGATTTGATGTAATTGGACTGGATTCTGTGTGACTGCCTTGAAGCGCTGTGTTCTTTAACAAACGTGGAAGGAAAAAAAAAATTCTATTTATAATACGTCTGAAAGTTTTTTCCGTCAAATAGTGTCATTACTTCACACCAATATAACAATAGTTTGTAGCATTTTTAGTTTAACATTATAGATCTAAAGTCTTTCATACTGAGGTATCTGAGGTCTGTAAATTAGGGGCCTCTATCTCAGCAGGACTGATGAAGTCCCCAAGGTTGGGTTGTTTTATGTTAAGAGGTTTTGTGTAGCGCCTTCCACAATTAGTATGGAAGTGTAGTGCTTTTCTAATTGGCTTTTTGAATGATTCGGACGAAATCAAACATAAGGGAGTATGGGGTAGCTTGTGAGAGTTTGCCAATGGTTGGAAGATGTTCGTTTAATGGCTAGCTTAACAATGAGTTCAATTAGTTAATATATTAGTAAAATGAGCTTGAACTAGACAGGGACCTCTGTTGAATATTTTTTATATTTCTGGGTATGCTGTTGCCCAGCCTGTGTAGAGTGTTTACTTTTCTAGACAGCATTGCTAGCCAGGTAAACAGATTGGTGATGCTTGTTTGAAGGAGTGACATGCTTAAGGGCCGGCTCTAGGCATGTGCAAGCTGTGCACCTGCACAGGGCCACCAAACCCCAGGGGCCACCACGCCAATATATATCCTTAATATATTAATCCTCTGAGGATGGATACATATTTGCGTGGTGGCCCCTGGCAGGGATTTGGCGGCCTCCGGCTCTGTTCCACTTCTAAACACCCTGACCCCCTCCCCTCTTTACTGGCCTGCGCGCTCCGCCCCGCCCGGACCCCCTCTTCCGGGCCCCCTACCTACGCTCCTTGCCCAGGGCCACCATGAGCCTAGAGCCGGCCCTGTAATCTGACTTATCTGAATGGCTTTAAACTGCATGTTGGTGAAGAGCGGTGAACGTGCTGTTGAGTTACCAGTACAAGGTGAGCTACAGAATCTTCTGGCCTGGCTACTGGATTAACTAAATCTTGAAATATTTTGGCTTTCATGCTGTCTGTCTCAGCGTCACAGAGCATTTCTTGGTAATCAAATGCTTTATAAATTATTAGTGACAATACTAACACTAGTTACATATGGTTTGCTGCCACCATGTGTACATCAAGGTGTAAAGGGGTTCTCCAGAGAGTTCTGTTTGTGAGAAAACGAGTAATAAGTGTAAAGGTGTTTTGTGTTGGAACTCTGGAATTCACTTTCAGACGTACATGGAAACCAGTTTAGGAAAACTGTAACGAGAAGAGAGGAAGTGAAAGGTGACCCTTGACACAAATATTCTTCCAAAGGACTACCAAGGCCTGAAGACGGAAAAAAAGAGAAGGTAGCTCTGGCAAACAGCACACTCTTTTTATACATTTCCAAGGGTCCAAAATTACTAAATCCAGCTAGAGCAGAAAGCATTTTTTGCACCCAAGGGTCACTTGCGTGCACAAACTGTTACATTTGCTCTTAGAAAGCACAATTCCTGTATTCATAGCATCGTGAACGGTAGATTTTTTAAAGTGAAGATTTCTACAATATTATCGCAATCATTACGTTTATCTAACTGCACAATGTAAGGTAGGTGTGATTTGCTAGTCTGAACGCCACCTATATTGGGAGGTAAGTACAGTACTTACATATTTATATACGTAGCACAGAATGTAGTGGTAAATCGATGTAGTGGATGCGAAACTATCATCATGCGCTATAGTGACCTCCACCTTTGGAAGAAGGGCTGATTTTCCACCATATGTAAGTATTACTTTAGATGTGAACACAAGTGGGAAACAGAATGGTGGCATGACCTCTCAACCATCCTTGTACCAAGAATGTTCTTAGAGTATACGCATGGGGACAGCCATGACACAAATATGGGTGACACCCAGGACAGTTCTATTGATCTAGCAAGATGGAATGGGATTGTTTGATATTCAGTGTGAAAGAAGCTCAGTGAGGCGTTGCCGACCAGGATGCATAGTCATGCACTGATTATCCCCATGTCCTCCAGATCATTGGTGCTGCCGTTGACAACGCCAGGGTCGTCTTGCAGATTGACAACGCCAGACTTGCAGCGGATGACTTCAAACTGAAGTGAGTGAGTCTGTGTATTGTGGGCAAGGAGAGGAGCTGGGAGGAGTCGTCTCTTCTCTGTTCTATTAACATTTACAGTTATTTTAATTTAGAAGGTGGCTAGCTCAACTATTTTATGGGTTCACCAATGGAGGTTCTGAGCTATCGCATATTAAAACACATTGCTAACATTTTATTTTACATGTTTTGAATAAACCATTCCCAAACTGCTGAAAGAACTGTAGAGAGGGACAGTTGTGATCATGGACAAACCAATAGTACTGCAGAATTGAACAGTTTATGTGGCAAAGAAAGTCAAATTGTGTAGCACGTTTTGTAAATAAATGCAAATTATGCCACACATTCTGTGGCTTTGCTATATAGCTAGTCTGACATTTTAACACAGTGATACAAAATGAATTCCGCTGCTAAAAAAGATAAATAGGATTCTTAAGAAAGAAAATAATAGGCATTAAACAAATTCTAACCAGAAAATTGTTCACCAGCAGTTAATAATTTTGGGCCTGATTTAGAGTTTGACGGACATGTCCTCCACCATGTTGATATACAGAGTAAATTCGGCCATACTTTTAATAAGGCCCTTTGTCCTGTACGTAAGCAGAGCAAACCATTTTATTGACAGTGTACGTTCCAACTCAGAATAAAACAGGTTGTGGGAAATATATGCTAGGACTTGCTAACAATCCCTAAACATCAGAATAAAATTCAGATGTTGCGTGAAAAATGTACATGTGATTTATTCTTCTTAATGCCTATTGCCCCCTGCAGCAAACAGTCCTTTCTTAGATTCTGTTCTCAAGCTGCTAGGTAACCTGGGCTCCAGTTTCTTTACACTGGCTTTGCAGCGACTTTTATTTATGTTTTGAACCCCTTAATAGGGGCCTTGCTACTGAACTTTCACAGTTTTTTTTACAAATGTAGTCTTGTTAAGGAAGTGAGGGACATCACCCATCAAGCTACACCCTTATTGAGCTAATCTTCCTTCCACCCTAAATTATCGAAAGGTACTTCTGGACAGACCTTTAGGGGCATATTAGCAAGAACCTCATTGAAATTACCACCGTTTTACCAGCAGGAAACTGCCGCTAAAACTGCGTTAATGGGCTTGCTAATATGCGTTATAGAATACCAATAGAAGCCCAGGTTAGAAATGCAGGACATCTAACCTGGGCTTCTATTGGAATTCTATGATGCATATTAGCAAGCCCATTATCGCCGTTTTAGCGGCATTTCCTGCAGCTAAAACGGCGATAATTTTAACGAGGTTCTTGCTAACATGCCCCTTAGTGTTCTGTCAACAGAGCCAACATTCGCTCAGTCAATGGAATACTTCAGGATACTTTCTCCGATGACCCAAGAGAGTAGAGGAAGTCGGAGGAACAATTTTGTACCATCCGCCATATGAAGGGAGGATGGGGTAAAGACTTTTATTTTTTCTGTTGTTCAGCGCAGGAAAACTTGCTGGTAATGGATAAGAAAAAGACAATAAAACACGCCCAGGGTGGGGGTGCTTAGTTTTTTATGTATATATTTGTTTATTCTTTTACTTTTGAAAAATATCCCAATTTGGGAATATGTTTTGGAAAAACTAAAAACTTTTGAAATGTTTGACGGCATGCCATCATGGCTGAAAGTACTGTCGGTCAAACTTTTCATACATTAACAAGTACCTCGGTGATGGCGTCCCATGTCAGAGTACAGAGTTTTTTCCGCTGAGCCGGTGAACAACTCTGCATTTGGAGGGTGGAGGTTCCTCAGGAGGTAAAGGTAATGTCCGCCACCATCCTTAGGAAGTACCCTCCATCCGGCAAACCCTAAATCAGGGTACTTATCCTTATGTCTCATCTCACCCATGTGCTCTCCTGGTTAAAATGACACTTGCTTATCTGTACTCATGCTCAGGGGAGAAAATGAACTGTTCCTGCGCCAGAACGTGGAGGCTGATATGAATGGTCTTCGCAAAGTCATGGACGAGCTCACCATTTCCAAATCAGATCTGGAGACGCAGCTGGAGAGCCTTGCTGAGGAGCTGGCCTACCTCAAGAAGAACCATGAGGAGGTAGGCTGCACTGCTCAGCTTTGAGGCTTCCCAAGTGGTTACATGAAGTTGAAAATTCAGGAATGGGCAACCCAGTGCCACTCGGAGTGAGGCTATGCCAGAGCCATTAGTGTAGCTTTATGCATGGCTGACTCTATTTCCAGATGTGCAAGTCTTTCTAAAGTCGCACTATATACAGATATACAGGTGGTTATCAAATCATATAATCTTCATTTGCTCTATTCCACTGGTAACATAAAGACCCAACCCCTAAAGGGTCTGATTTAAACTGTGTTGGAGAGCGTACTCCATCGAAACAGCGTCAGAGTACCCACTTTGCCACAGTGAAGTTGTGACCGCCTCATTAAGAGTTGAGCGGAATTTCAGTAAGTAGATGGTGGAGACTAATCCATCTCTTCGTCCTCCCTACACATCCAAAGGTCCAACAGAGTAAGGGCTGTTGTATGTTTGGATATGTGTTTTTTTGTCCTATCTAGAGCTGGTGAAAACATGGCCAGTTTTAACTGCTCCTCGCCGCCAGGTAAAACCTTGAGGTAAAACCTTGATGTGAGGGGCAGAGAAAACTGCAAAATGACCCTCGTGCCATGGGAGAAAACTCCCATTGTGAGGAGGTTATTGTGTTTTTTTATTTTCAAAAACAAAATTTCACTTTATGATTTTGTTTTTGAAAATATATATTTGTTTAAGTTTGACAGACTGCTTTGTCATGTTGGTAGAGTTGCCTGTTGGAACTACCATGGGGGCGGTTCCTAAAAATGCAAGAGATGTTCACTGGGCCGGCGGACATCAGTAACTTTGATGGGCAGAGTACCCTCACCATGGCAGGAGTAAAGTACTCTGCCATGGCAAGGATACATACTCTGTATGCCAAAGTATACAGAAGGGCCACAGTCTTTGGAAGGGTCCTTAAAATGTTTTGTAACTTCTAAATTGAGGGCTTATTTACAAGAGGCCTGTGCCACTGGAGCATCAGTTTGTTGTATGCTCCGCTGGCGCAGGCCTCTCAATCATATCTATGAGGTGACGCAAAGCCACCCTGCAAAGGACAGGAATGCACTGTATCTGGTAAATACCGTGCACTCCTGCCCTTTCAAATTGGCGTAGGGCAGTGCAGCAAAAAGATTTGCAGCACTGGCCTTCTCCATTTTTTTGTAAATGAGGCCCTAGGTTAAGTGTGTTCTGTCTGGTTGTTAATTTATGTCATCGTCAAGGCCGGGCCCAATTTCAATGATCATATCCTAGCACAAAGACAATTGGTGGAGGATGAGTGACCTACAATTCTCAAATCAAGAAATTAATCAATGTAATCACTAACCAATACAGAGACCATTGCACCCTGGTGTTCTGAAGGAGGTTGGGTGAACTGATGTTAGACACCTAGGAGACCAACGGTCAGAGATTTCCTGGCCACATTGTATTGGGCCACTGGGTTTACTTTCCAACCGCCGCATTATGATGCATTCCGGTTGGCTTACAACGGGCTCATGGAGCCCGTCGGCAAGTCGGAGCTGGCCCGTAATCCCAAAGAGTCGGCCTTTTCGCCCTTGGGATTACGATGCACTGTTTCTGACATGGTTTCCATGCCGTCTGTCCGACATGGAAACCATGTCTGAAAGCGTGATTTGGGGCCCACAGCAGGGCCCTCTTTGGGTGCGCAGCCTCCGGTTGGGGGCTGTTGATCCCTGCGCCCGGTGGCAGTCTCCTCAAGGGGTCTGCTACGGGGTGCAGGGTTAAACAGCACCTCCCATTTCCCTATGGGAGCACGTATTATGGCCAGTATATAGTTGTAATGCATGCTCCCATAGGGAAATGCAGGAATGTGACTAAACACTGTTCAGTCGCATCCTTATGAGGCAGTTGGGACCGCAGACTCGAGGTCAGTCGGACCCAGACCAAGTTCTGCCCGACATCGAAATCGGCCCTCTAATGTTTTGTGAAGCCGTGTGAATCCAGGATCTGTTATAAATTTTTACACTGTACACATTGTTAATTGCGATCAGGACTGTTTTTTTATATTTAGTATGTCAGTGCTCTCTGAGGCTCTGTTTTATCCTGACCATTCCATAGAATTGTATTTCTCAACTAACCCCTTCCGAACAACTGCACCTTCGATGGAAGCTACTATCGGGGATGTATCTAGGCCACTGGAGGAATCCGCCTTGCAATATCAACACAAGAAGACATGAGAGGGCCAGTAGGGAGTTGAGGTACCAAAATTACAAACTGTCGCTTGGCATAGGGCTCAGAAAATTTTTTTTACGGGAGCAGTTTAATGTTCTTCAACACCAGGATTCTCTCAAACAAATCTGGGAAATTAGCTACAACCACACAGATTTACACTGGTGAGATAAGAATTCAACAGAATCACATCTCTCTTGATTTTATTCTCAAGGATTAAAATGGTTTAACATAGGCTGAATATCAATTAGTTATAGGAAATACCGTAGACCTTTAAATCCTGTCAGTAAAGTGAATCACCTAAAATAAAACCATGGGTGAACCAATCTAAGGGGCAGATTTACAAGAAAGTGACGCATCTGTAGAGATGCGTCACTTTCTCTGCGCCACCCTGAGAAACCCTTGCACCACCATGAATGCGTCGTATTTACAATACGGCGCACCATGGCGCAAGGATTAACAGATGCGTCAGAAATGCAAAAGTCACACATTGCTGGGGTCGTGTTGCAAACACGACACAACTCCAGCAATGCATTTTGAGGCCTATCCTCATTGTGCTGTGTCACTCCTTATGCCTCCTTCAAGCAGGCGTAAGGTTTTGATGCGGTGGCGTTCTAGAAGTGGCGCAGTGAAATCCTTCAGATTTCACTTTGTCACTTTTACAAGGCTTTCCTGCGTGGGAATGCCCACCCTGCATACATTATACCTGATGCAGGTATAATGTGACACAGGAATTTACAACGTGACGCATATCCCTAAGTCAAGTCAAGTCAAGAGATTTATATAGCGCGCTACATACCCATAAGGGTCTCAAGGCGCTTGAGGAAGGGTGGGGAATTACTTGTCGAATATCCAAGTTTTAAGTTGCTTTCTGAATGCTAGGTGGTTCTGAGTAAGGCGAAGGTGAGTGGGAAGTGAGTTCCAGGTTTTAGCTGCCAGGTAGGAGAAAGATCTACCTCCCATGGTGGTTTTGTTGATGCGAGGTACAGTGGCAAGGGCTTGGTTGGAAGATCGTAGCTGACTGGAGGGGGTGTAGAAGGACAGTCATGTGTTGAGGCATTCGGGTCCAAGTTCGTAAAGTGCTTTGTGTGCGTGGGTTAGGAGGCGGAAAGTAATCCTCTTATTTACGGGGAGCCAGTGGAGGTTTTTCAGGTGACCAGAGATGTGTTCTTTATGCGGGATGTCTAGTATGAGCCTGGCTGAAGCGTTCTGGATGCGTTGGAGTTTTATCTGGAGTTTTGCGGTGGTACCGGCGTATAGGGTGTTTCAGTAGTCCAGGCGGCTCGTGACCAGTGCGTGGGTGACCGTTTTTCTAGTTTCGGTGGGGATCCAGCGAAATGTTTTTTTGAGCATGCGAAGAATGTTGAAGCAAGATGATGAAACGGCGTTGACTTGTCTGGTCATCGAGAGTGAGGAGTCCAGGATGACGCCCAGGTTCCGTGCGTGGTCCGTCGGGATGGGTGCTTTTCCAAGGGCCTCTGGCCACCAAGAGTCATCCCAGGCGGAGGGGGAGGTGCCTAAGATGAGGACTTCTGTTTTGTCTGAATTCAGTTTCAGACGGCTGTGCTTCATCCATTCGGCTACTTCTTTCATTCCTTCATGTAGATTGGTTTTGGCGGTGTTAGGGTCTTTGGTGAGTGAGAGGATCAGTTGAGTGTCGTCAGCGTAGGAGATGATGTTGAGATTGTGTTGGCGGGCGATGGCCGCAAGTGGGCTCATGTATACGTTGAAGAGGGTGGGGCTGAGTGACGATCCTTGTGGCACGCCGCAGATGACTTCAGAGGCCTCTGACTTGAATGGTGGTAGGCGGACTCTCTGGGTTCTTCCGGTGAGGAACGAGGTGATCCATTCCAGTGCTTTTCCTTGGATTCCGACGTTTCTGAGGCGCTGTAGAAGGGTGCTATGACAGACTGTGTCGAAGGCAGCGGAGAGGTCGAGGAGGATGAGGGCGACTGTGTCTCCATTGTCCAGTAGGGTTCGAATGTCGTCTGTTGCTGCGATAAGTGCGGTCTCAGTGCTGTGTTTGGCTCGGAAGCCGGACTGTGAGGAGTCGAGGGATCTGTTGGTTTCGAGGAAGGTAGCGAGCTGGTTGTTGACAGCTTTCTCAATGACTTTGGCCGGGAATGGAAGAAGCGAGATGGGGCGGTAGTTTATGAGTTCGTTGGGGTCAGCTGTGGGTTTTTTCAGAAGGGCGCTGAGTTCTGCGTGTTTCCAGCTTTCCGGGAAGGTGGCGGAGTTGAGGGAGCAGTTGATGACATCTCGGAGGTGTGGTGCTATGATGGAGTCTGCTTTGTTGAAGATGTGGTGAGGGCATGGGTCAGTTGGGGATCCTGAGTGGATGGAGTTCATCAGGCGGATGGTGTCCTCAGTGGAGATTGGGTTCCAGTCGTTAAGGATGTTCAAGGGGGGTGAAGGTCCTGCGGAAGGTTGGGTGGGTTGGTCTCCGGGTCGGTTGTCGAAGCTGTTGTGGATGTCTGCGATGTTGTTGTGGAAGAAGAAAGCTAGGGAGTCGCAGAGGGCTTGGGAGGGGGTGATGTCGTTGGAGTTGGTTGATGGGTTGGTAAATTCTTTGACGATGTTGAATAATTCCTTGCTGTTGTGGGCGTTGTTATCTAGTCGGTCTTTAAATGCCGCTTTCTTGGCAGACCGGATTAGTTGGTGGTGTATGCGGGTGGCGTTTTTGAAGGCGTCCCTGGTGTTGGTGTTTGGGTCTTTCTTCCAGGCCTTCTCGAGGGAGCGACAGAGTTTCTTCGATTTCTTAAGATCATCGTTGAACCAGGAGGCGTTTTTGCTGCCTAGTTTGATTTGACGTTTTTTCAACGGTGCTAGGATGTCGGCGCTGTTGGATATCCATTGGGTGAGGTTAATAGCTGCTTGGTCGGGGTTTGAGGAGTGGGCGGGGGGGTTTAGAAGAAGCGATGAGGAGATCTGGTCGATGGTGATTTTGTTCCAGTTTCTTCGCAGGGTGGGTTGAGGATGGTTGTGGATTGTGGTCTTATTGTAGATAAAGTGAACGCAGCTGTGGTCCGTCCAATGAAGAGCTGTGGTGTGACTGAATGAGACATGTTTGCTGGAGGTGAAGATGGGGTCGAGTGTGTGACCTGCAATGTGGGTGGGGGTAGTGACGAGTTGTTTGAGTCCGAGGTTGGCGAGATTGTCCAGAAGGGTGGTGGCGCTGCTGTCATTGCTTTTTTCCAGGTGAAAATTGAGGTCTCCCAATAGAATGTAGTCCTCGGAGGGGAGGGCGTGTGGGGTGATAAAGTCAGTGATGTCGTCACTGAATTGTGCACGGGGTCCTGGAGGCCGGTAGAGGAGGGTGCCTCTGAGTGTGGTCTTGGGGTCGGTGTGGATCTGGAAGTGGAGGTGTTCGGGGCTGGCAAGGTTGACGTCTGAGCTGGTTGAGATGCGGATGGAGTTCTTATGGACGATAGCGATGCCTCCTCCTGTTTGCTCGATGCGGTCTTTACGGATGATCTTGTATCCTTCCGGGATGGCAATGGTGATGTCTGGGGCTGAAGAGGCATTCATCCATGTTTCTGTTAGGAAGGCGACGTCCGGTGAGATGGTGTCTAGTAGATTCCAGAGGTCGATGGTGTGTCTGTGGACCGAGCGGGTGTTGAGCAGGATGCATTTTAGGTGGTTGGTGTCAGGTCTCTGTTTGGTGTTGGTGGATGAGGAGTTGATTTTGGTGCTGTCTAACTTGCAGGAGTTGCAAGAAAAGGGTCCATGGGTGTGTCCAGGAGCGGCTTGGACGCAGTTGGGGGAACGGCCGGGGTTAAGGGCTAGGAGGGAGGTGGCATCGTAAGTGATGCGAGTGGGCTGGGCATTACGGGAACCAGGGGGTCTGGCGCTGGGCGCGGTCCAGGCGCGGACGGGCTTACCTTTGGCGCACCTTCGGCACGGCCGTAGCACGTGGACGCTGCACGTGTGGACATCCGACATAAATGGAGAGTGGGGGGGCGGAGCGTGGGAGGGGCAGCAGCTGGGAGGTGGTAGCGGGGAGGAGGGGCGGGCCAGGGAACACGTAAACAAGATGGAGGGTCAAAGGGAGAGTAAGGCAGGGGCAGCAGATGCACCACGGCACCGGGGGCACAGACGAAGTCCCAGCAAGTAAATAATGCCTCAGCAAGTGTCGCGCTGCAAAGTACAGCAGAGCGAGCTAGAAGAATCAGGTGAGGTAGTATGCCTAAAGTCGCGCTACGAGGCAGCTCAGTTACAATGCAGAAACACAATGAGCACAAATGCACAGTCAAATGCACGCTACAGAAGCGCGATGCAAATTAAATATAATGCGGGTAGAAATCAGCAGTTCAGTTACGATACCACCAGCAAGCCAAAGCACGAGCAGGAGCTGGGATCAGGGAGCGTGGGTGGAGCGACCGTGCTGGAGCAGGTCCAGGCGATCACAGCACGTCACAGGAGGTAGGGAGCCCTCTATTCGTGGGTGGGAGGGGCAGCAGCTGGGAGGCGGTAGCGGGGAGGAGGGGCGGGCCAGGGAACACGTAAACAAGATGGAGGGTCAAAGGGAGAGTAAGGCAGGGGCAGCAGATGCACCACGGCACCGGGGGCACAGACGAAGTCCCAGCAAGTAAATAATGCCTCAGCAAGTGTCGCGCTGCAAAGTACAGCAGAGCGAGCTAGAAGAATCAGGTGAGGTAGTATGCCTAAAGTCGCGCTACGAGGCAGCTCAGTTACAATGTGGAAACACAATGAGCACAAATGCACAGTCAAATGCACGCTACAGAAGCGCGATGCAAATTAAATATAATGCGGGTAGAAATCAGCAGTTCAGTTACGATACCACCAGCAAGCCAAAGCACGAGCAGGAGCTGGGATCAGGGAGCGTGGGTGGAGCGACCGTGCTGGAGCAGGTCCAGGCGATCCCTAGATGCGTCACGTTATAAATGGGCTGACGTTGCGTCACTTTTTCTGACACAGCATCGGCGTAAAAATGTTCTAGGGAAATGCAACACGTTGTAAAGCCCTGCGCCACTTCTAGGACACAACTGAATCCAAAACTTACACCTGCTTGAAGGAGGCGTAAGGAGTGACGCAGCACAATGAGGATAGGCCTCAACATGCATTGCTGGAGTTGCATCGTGTTTGCAACACGACTCCAGGAATGCATGACTTTTGCGCCAACAGATGCGTCCAAATTTTTGGTCGCATCTGTCAATCCTTGAGCTATGGTGCCCCGTATTGTAAATACGATGCATCCATGGTGGTGCAAGAGTTTCTCAGGGTGGCGCAGGGAAAGTGACGCATCTCTACAGATGTGTCACTTTGTTGTAAATCTACCCCTTAGTAACAGAGCTCCTCTCTGGAATGACCCAAAACCAGCCACTCTGCTATATAAATGCAGACAAAGCATCAACAAACCTTCTGTGGGCTCCAACATATCTTGCAGTGGCCCCCTAGTGCAGGCTATTGAATATAATAAAATGTCATAATGTCGCTCATTATAAGGGGGTCATGAATTAGATTCAAAGGCCGGACAGGAAGCAAAGAATTAGCTATTTTCTCCATCATTGAGGCGGGTAATCCTTCCAGAACCCTAAGTCCCTCATTACGAGTGAACCAGATAATTCCAATGTGTGTGATAACTGCTGTTTCCACACATAACAGAATTCGAGTTTGGCGGCTCACACAGCACTTCTGTAGTTTTTACCGGATTATTTTCGACAGGTCAAACCTAAAAAGTATATTGGGAGATAAATGACCGTAATTATTGGAACATGTGGATTTTAGTGTGGTAAGCACCACAATCCTCACGTTATCCCCATTATCGGGGACAATCTCATAGTTGGGTACTATTTGCCGCACCCAATGATTTCCCTCCCCCGCTGAGTTAGATTTATCATCACAAACACTGGCCACACATAATGAGGTCCGAAGCCTATTTATGCTCCTGATTTCACGAGGGAGGCATCCAAATTTCTACCCATAAAAAAAAATACCAGCGCTCATCTGTCGGGCCCTC
The DNA here is from genome assembly GCF_964261635.1 of Lissotriton helveticus. NCBI lineage: Eukaryota > Metazoa > Chordata > Amphibia > Caudata > Salamandridae > Lissotriton > Lissotriton helveticus. The sequence continues at coordinate 1,917,562,286 of NC_136065.1, forward strand.
TTGGTCATTTAGAAGTGATTAAATTCTGCCATTTGCACAATAGTACTAAGGGCTATTAAATCATGGGTCAGTTCCCAATTCACTTAAGGCATAGTGAAACACAAGACAGCAACAAAAAACAAGGTGTATTAGGACATTGGAATGTTGCGTACTCCATTGAAGACTACGCGTGCTCCGGGCTTCTAATGACTGGTAGAAGCCCTGAGCATCAACAGCTATTGCTGTAAACATAGCCTCATGCAACAGATGGGATTTCAACCTCCTCTCGCTCCGTGAGGACTTCGTTTTACAAATTTTAACATTCTGCCCTCTAGGGGCAGAATGTTCTACTAGCGTCACAGCCCTCCATAGCAGGTTTTACGGACCATTAAAGGCCTGCTCCCTTGTTAAAGGCCCTTGCCTTTAGCTCGGGTCTTTAACGCTGGAGCAGGCCTTTAATTGCTGGTAGAGCCCGCTACGTGGGCACTAAGGCTATAATGAACAATGGGCGTATACAGGTGGAAACACAATCAGTCATTGGTGATAAACTGCCCGGTTCTTCCTGACCTTTCGACTTTGATACTTCCACACATGCTGCTATTTCTTTTTAGGACTTGCGTCACGTTCAATTAGTTTAGTTTATTCATATTTTCACTGTGCCAATCACACACAAAAAAAACAGTCCAAACAAAAGCAACACAAACAAGGCACATTAATAACATTTAAGCACTTAGTTGATAGAAAAATACATGGATGCCGTACAAAAGAAAACAGCTACCCAGTCCCTCATTAATAAATGTAAAAAAATAAATAAACAGAATTGTGATTATGCATACCAGTTTACAATGATATTGATTATGTTTCTATAAGCGTTTATTGGGTTATATTGGTGTTGTTCCTCAACATCAAAATGATGTTCATCCAAATCTTAATGAAAAACAGCACAACTTAAAGTTAAATAAAATCTTAATGCACACTGTATGAGGGTTTTTCCTAAACTTGGCTCTGTTTTATCCAATGTCTAGGAGATGAAGGGCTACCAGGGAACAGGCGGCCAGCTGAGCGTGGAAATGAACGCGGTCCCAGGAATCGACCTGATGAAAATCCTGAACGAAATGAGGGCACAGTATGAAAAAATGGCAGAGAAGAACAGGATGGAAGCTGAAAGCCAGTTCAATGAGGCGGTAAAAACACATTGGGCCAATGCACGAAAACAGAGATAATCTACACCTTTAGGTTTCCACCTACATTTGATTTGGGGATTCTCAAGTAGTACACCTGGGAAGCTTCGACACATTGCGTTTAATGGGTTTAATCGGTTACACTTTAGTAATAGTGTACAGATAAATGCCTTACAAAAGTCAATGTACATATGATTGATTGTTTTTTATTTTCTCCCAGGAAATTCATTTTCCCTCATTGAGAAATATCTTACCCTATATACCCTTGAGCTTTGCAGGTGTAGCCAACCCATTCTTACTCTGCATAGGGGTTTGTCCCAATCCCTCCTGAGAGGAGTTACTCTTTGACTAAATCCAAGATCAGATTGTGTGCTGGAAAAGCTCTGAATATCCAGAACTCGTGTGTTTGTGGGTCCTCCCCACGTTTCCATGGCTAGTGTAATATCAAGTGTGAGTAAATCCATTGATGACTATTTTGTTAATTGCAGTTGTGCACTGGCTCTCTTGAAGGAAGCCTTAGTAGTATTAAGTTGAACTTAGGTGCCCAAATGTTGTTAATCAGTTTCTGTATATATGCATCAATATGTTAATGGCATGTGCGGTCGTTTGACACACTCCCTTACCTTTATCTTCTTTCTCCCCAGTGTAAGAGCCTGAAGCAGGAACTCCAGTTTGGGGCAGAGCAGGTGCAGACCAGCAAGTGCGAGATCAGTGACCTCAAGCGCAGCCTCCAATCCCTGGAGATAGAGCTGCAGGCGGCCATCGCCATGGTAGGTGATAAGAGGCTTTAGAAATCTCAGACCACTGAATGTTTTAGAGCTTTTTTAAATTCCAGCAGAAAGGACAGTCGCAAAAATATTGCAAATACATTCTTTTTTTCTTGGAAAATATTTAATTTCATGGCTTTTCCAACCTTTATTCATATTTTCTAGCAGAGACTTCTGAATTTTAGAACTCTGCTGACAGAACTGGGCAAATTTTGCAATTTGATGAAAATCGAAAGTTATTCATTCATTTTCAGTTAAGCTTTTGGGAAGGACAATTGTTCTGTACAAAGGCATTTTCTGAGTTATTTTTAGCTATTAACTGAAAAAGAGTTAAGGACCTTTCACTTAACTTGCTCCAGATCAGTACTTCAGTTTTGTTGGAGTTGAGTTGGAGGCAGTTGTCTCTCATCCATTTGACTACCTTGTTCATGGTGTTGCGCAAGTTGTTTTTTGTGTTGGATGGGTCCTCCGTGTGTGAGAGGATCAGTTTGAGTGTTGTCTATGGGCTGTGAAGCGCTTGTTACCTTTTTAGTTGCAACTGGGATAAACACTTCAATTGTACAGCAAAAATGCAGACTTCAGAGAATTGTGTTCTGGAACCTGTTTAGCAAGCTTCAGCTACTTCATGGGTGAAATAGCAGATGCCCAGAGCGAAAGGAAAATAGGAGATGGTTGTTCTTTAATCCTTTTTCAACAATTAGAAGGCTACTGAAAGAAATGCCCCAATCCCTCTAACTTTATTAGCACATTTGAGTAAAAAAGAAACTTGTCTAGGGATTGAGTGATTGATTGATTACTTGACTGATTGATTGATCGATTGATTGATTGATTGATTGATTGAGATATAAACTCGCAGAGAACACGGTTCCCCACATGGGTATCCTGGCACTAATATCTTCAAAGAAGCAGCATGGGGCATGAAATTAGAGGTTGAAGAAGTAGATTTTTAAGTGCTTTCTGGACTCTAATTGAGGAATTGCACAATGAGAATGAATGGGATAGAGAATTCGAGTCTGAAGTCTTCAGACAGTCAAACAAGAGGGCATCCAATCTGACTTTCTTGAAATGAGGAGTTGAAAGTAAAAAGGCTGAGTAGAAGCAAAATGAGCAGGCAGGCTTTTAGCTAGAGAGAGGGGCGAATCATGAGGACAAGTATGAAATAATTGGAATAATGAACATTACCATTAAGTGATCAGAGCACAACTTTCTCATCCTTACATCCAGTTCTTACATCATTGAGAATACTAAGCGGCATCACTTCGATACCCCAGAACAAAGCAATATGCATGCCCTCACTCCAGCAGGCTGTCAATTGATCTAACTCATTGCAAACACAACAACGTGCAGCTCAGGGCACAGCACCTCAATATCGATTTTTAAAGTGCTCATGGTCCTCCAGGGCCAAACCTATTTCTTCACAAGCCTGAAAGACATTATCACAACTCTCTTGTCTCACCCTGGAAATAGAGCATCTGTGATTTCAAATTCCCTGCACAACCCCTTTCTTCTCTTTTTGCCTCTGTGCCAATATTTTCCCATTCATCTTAGTTTTTCTTTTCTAGGTCTTCCTTGCTGTATCAAAGGTGGCGTACACCTAAAATACCCTAGTTTCTTCCCTTTTGAACTACTGGTATTTGGACCTTTAATTTGGAGTGGAACATCCAAGTGGGGTCACAAGTACTGTAATGCCCTACTAAAATGGGGTTGGGCTTTAAGCCTCCATTGTCATCTTTTTCAAATGAACTCAGCTGCTGTGAACAACTGGGGTATTGGTTCTGGGTAGACTGCACATGGCACACATACACTTGTATGCACACATGAAAGCTGAGAGAGGAAGTATGTTGTCTGACTCAGCCTGCCATCTGGGTGCGAAATTTGGCAAATGCATCTAAGCAGGCGCGCAACACCCATTGGAATCAAAGGGCTTCCACCACAACCGCCCCACTTCCCCCCTGGTGTGTGGCAGCCCGGGCTCAGACGGCTCCCGGGCACACACACAGCCGCACCCGAGCATTCACAGGTCTTTAAAAGACCATGTGCATGTTAATGAGGCTTTGATGTTGTTTCACCCCTTCCAAGAGCCCCTGCAGCTCCACTCTGCCTATTGCTTAAAGTTTCAGCCTGGTAAGGTGTATATTGTGTCATGGTAAGGTGTATATTGTGTCATGTTTTCACTTTATGTATGACCAGTGTTTAAAACTGTAACACTAGATTAGAACATGGTACAAGGATCAGAGTCGATTATCATTTCCTGGACACAGAATTTATATCTAAGGTGAGATTTACACTTGTTGAATTACTTAATGTAGTTTATGTTATAGTAAATTTATTTGATACAGCCCATAATGCAATTCACCCTCTAAGCTGCCTGGTGCAGTGAGTTCATTACTGTGTTGCACCACCTCCCAGTGAATAGTACAGCAATTATAGAGTAATTAGGAATCTTCTGCTCAAAGTAGTGGATGGAGTTAAAATTTTCAGAGCCATCGTTAACAATTAGCTGATATTTACGAGGAACAAATGTAAGGAGAAACTCACACTTTTTTAGGTCTCGCCTACGCAGCGCGCATGTGCAGCATGAAAAGAGACCGTTAGCCATCGGTTCCCTTTTTCGCCCAAAAAGGTGCAAGCGTTCCATTGCCTTCAATGGCAACGCGTGCAGGTTCTCGATTCCCTTGCGGAAGCGAGCAGCTGGCGCCATATGTTATCAATTATCATGCCTTGCTGCTCGCTCCCGCAAGGGACTCGCGCAGGCCCCCTCCTCTCTCCCCTCCCCCTGCTGCCGCGCGTGCTTGTGCTTGTTGTTTCTTGTTATAGTATCTCTCAAAATGTCACACACAAACCACTGACATGTCAAACACAAAGCACTAGAATGTCACATTTAATCACACTGTATATACCGAAATGTCACATAATTAAATGGAAACGCTTGGCAGCAACGTTTGGTTTAACTTAAAAGCGCTCTGCTGCTCATGACTCACTTTATGGTTTAAAACGCACTCCTCGGGTATACTCAGATCATTGAATGAAAATCATTGAACACAGGTGGAGCTCAACTAAACTACAGGAGAGTTATTTAAAGACAATTAATGAATAGATCCTGGGCTAATTTAGGCTGTTATGAGGACAATAGACATTTCTTCAACTAAACTTCTTTGTGTTCATTTGACGTTTTAGAATTTTTTTTTTACTTGAAAGGTTGTGGTTTAAGATCTGATCTGTTGAACGAAAAAGGATCTTGGACTGTATGCATAAATTGCATTCGTTCAAACTTCATAAAGTACCCCAAAAAGCGGGAGTGATGAGCGAAGCTTGCATTAACGGCTGTAAAACAGTCTTTTGGTGGCTAAAAGACCTATACAAAGCTTCTAATAGAAACGGGAAAGAGGAGTATTGTGGTTCAGTTTGCTGGGTCACCTTCTCCTAGTTACCTGCACCCTTCCAAGATGCCCCCACCCCGAGAAGAGGAATCAGTTTCAGCCGAGTCCACCGCCATCTTGGAATAACCACTTTCATCTGGTAATAAAGCGTCTCTTTTCTATGTCAATGATACTGTTTCCCTTCAGCACATGAAGCAGAGTTGAAAACAAACTTCGATGACACCAGTTCTGGTCAGTACCTGCTCGTCTTTCAGCCTCTCATCCCCACGTGCCCCCTCCAACAACTTCGGTAGTGCTCCGAGTCCGCTGCAGCCTTGGGGTTCCCCTTGTCCCGGTATGAAGCAGCAGCACCAGGGTCTGACCTCCCTATCCCTCCATACTGCCTCGGTGGCCCTTTACCTGCACCCCATTCAGCCTCGTCGCTCCCGTGCGCCCTCCCAGCGCTTCACGGACCCACCCAGCATCAGTGCTGCTTTGAAACCCTTTCCCAGCCTCAGTCCTCCCGGTTCCCCTGCAGGTACTGTGGTCTATTGACCTCATTCCAGCCTTAGGTCTCTTCCAGGCTCTGTCCTTTATACAGCACTTCGTTGTCATATGTGTACAGCCATCATGTTAGAAGGACAGTAAAGTGTGAGTGACCCAAACTTAATCAAAATAATCTACCCAGGGCTTTAAGTGGGATGAAAAAAATTGGGGGGGGTCTCTCAAAGTGGCATGGACAATGTAATTAAGATTGTGGCTTAATAACACATAAGCTAAAAATCTGTGCTTAGCATAGTGTGCCGCCCGACTTGTATTTTGCTGTTTCTGTCATTGCATCCAGATATATGATACAACAAGTGATATCATACCTACAACAAGGCAGGACTATTGGTTTTGTCAATGGTTGTTAGTTGCATAAGATAAATAAACAGCAACTATGGCTTGTTGTATATAATATTGAACAAGCATTGACATAGCCAATAGGTCTCGCCTTTGGGAGCTATAAGTCTTTAGCCATGCAACAGTTAATGTTGTTGCAGTAAGGGTATTGTGCTGCATAAATAAATACTTATAAGGTCTCAAAGGTGAGAGCTATTGGCTATGCCAATGCTTGTTGTCTCTGCTGCTGCTTTGAGTCAAGGGGCAGGCCCCTTGTGGGTGTAGACCAAGTCAGAAAATAATGTGCTAGGATTTTGGAGAGGGCTGTCATGTTGTAGTTTTCACAGAATGCATTGTAAATGCAGTACCAGGGAATCCTTGAATGCATGGTAAGAGAAGAACCAGGGAAGCTGGTTGGCCCATTTGGTGATAGTATTGGTAATGAAATTAAGTGGCACTAGAGTGAGTAGGTGACTCACAAACCACATAGGCCACTACACAGGCAGTTGAAGCTGAGAGGAAGCTTGGAAAGGACATAGAATGTGCAAGCAACATTGTAATCACTTTTAGGAGCCGGGCGGTGGGGGAGGGGGGGGTGTTCATGGGCTTCGTGGACTTTCTACAGGGCGGGTGGTGCCAGCTGTCTGGCATTCTCCCAGGCACAGTAGAGAGTTTGGGGATACATCAGGGGATCCTCTGGAATTCTGTTGGAGTGGTTCTTCTGTGGTGCAAAAAGGCCCAATGTTTTGGTACTGGTGAGTTCAGGCAGAGAGTGCAGACTTCCATGGGCACCTGGTGGGTACGACTGAGGAAGACTCCAGGTCAGAAATCACCACAGCTGGGCAAAAGGGCTACACTAGAGCTTATGCCCCTAGCTGCTACTGTAAGGAAGACATAATGCCAGGTTGTAAGGAAGCTGAAAACATCCTCATTTAAATATGTTTGCCAGGATGCCCATACCTGCGGGTTCAATATTTGGGACCAGCTCCAATGAGCAGAGTGCCAAAAACCACATTAAAACAGTCAGTGGAGACAAAAATATTATTAACTGTCTATCTTACTCAAACATGGCTTAGAATACTCCTATGCTTTACTTACCTTTGATTCTTCATCCTTTTCAATTGTAGTTTTTTCTTTCTATTCTCTGTTATTTGTTTTTTCTTATTCTACCTTGCAATGTAGCCTCCTTTGCTCTACAATGCTATCCATAACCCGCCCTTTCCACTCCTTGCTCTTCCTTACTGCCCTTTTCTCCCTTACCTGCTAGTTCTTCCAAACCACTACTTGTTATTTTTGTAATTTCTGGCAGAAACGATCTCTTGAAGATACATTGATAGAAACAGAAGGACGCTACTGCCAGCAGCTCTCCCAGCTGCAGGCGAGGATCAGTGCAGTGGAAGAGCAGCTTACAGCCATCAGGAGTGAGATTGCCAATCAGAGTCTGGACTATGAAAAGCTCCTGGATGTCAAGACATTGCTGGAGATGGAGATCGAGACCTACCGACGGCTCCTGGATGGCGATGGAGGGTAGGCCTGCAGTTTGTTTCTCATTGTGATGTCCTCTGAAATAGATGAGCATTCTCGGTTTGAGAAGGGAACAGGATTACTTGAAGTATCTAGTGATGTAGTACCTGAGAAAACCATCAATGTCATGATCTGTTTTTTTGTTTCAGAATTTCACTGAATTCACCGGAGAGTTCAGGAGGCGGATCACAGTCTGGATCCCAACAAAGCAGAGGTAAATCCTGTTGAAAATAGTTTTAAGCTGATCCAGCCTTGTATTTAATTTTCAATGAGGTTCTTGTCTTTTCTGCGACTGGGGTCAGTAAGAGTAATGCCCAAAAAGCACTCACGCAACCTGGGAATCATCCTCGACTCCTCACTCTCCATGTCGAAGCAGGTCAATGCCGTCTCCTCCTCCTGCTACAACACCCTCCTCATGCTTCACAGGATCTACACGTGGATCCCCACCAAAACAAGAAGAACGGTGACCCAGGCCCTTGTCAGCAGCAGGTTGGACTACCGCATCGCGCACTACGCAGGCATCCCAAACAAACACCTGCGACGACTGCAGCGCATTCAAAATGACTCCACCCGACTCATCCACAATGTCCCTCGCCGCAGCAACATCACCCCTCACCTGAGAGACCTACACTGGCTCCCCGTCGAACAGAGGATCACCTTCAAGCTACTCACCCACGCACACAAAGCCTTCCACAACACCGGACCAGCCTACCTCAACGGCCGACTCAGCTTCTACACCCCCACCCGCCATCTCCGATCCGCCAGCCTCGCCCTCGCCACCGTCCCCCACATCCAACGAACGTCCGCTGGAGGCAGATCCTTCTCCTTCCTCGCCGCCAAGACCTGGAACTCCCTCCCCACCCACCTACGGCAGACCCAAGACCTACTCACCTTCAGAAGACTCCTCAAGACCTGGCTCTTCGAGCAGCAGTACCCTCCCTCCCCCCATCACCTTGAGACCCTTACGGGTAAATAGTGCAATTTATAAATGGATTGATTGATTGATTGATCGCCAAAATCAAGACCTGGTAAAAGCTTGTCTTAAGATGGCAAAACGCGGAGAAATACATTATTTCTCCTTGTTTTTGCTTTTCCATGAGTGCTGCCTTGGGCAATTTATTGTGATTACCTAAATTGCTAATGCATTTAGGGAATTGCAAATTGCGATTCCCTATTTGAGATGCATCAAGACTTTCCTCAAAGCTACTTTGCATTTAGGAAAAGCTAATTACCATCAACTTCAAGTTGATGGTAATTTGCAAATTGTTTGAAAAATGCACAAGAGAGCATTTTTCAAAGAGATATGTGGCGCAACACATGCCCTTAGGGCATGTGTGTGCGCCAAATGTGCACACTTACCTTTTGGGGGGGTGCATCAGGGGGGCCTTAGGCCCCCTGGCACCCTTGCAACTGCATTTGCAATTTGCGATTACCAATTTGGTAATCGCAATTTGCGATTGCATTCCCATTTATCCCTATGGGCCTATAAGAATGAATGGAGTGACATAACCTAATAGCGATTCGCAATTTGAGAATCTCTATTAGGTAATATGTTGGAATCGCAATTTATTTTGCGATTCCTACATGCATAAGGAATTGTGATTCCTAAATAGCAATTCCCTAAAAATCGCTGTTTAGGAAACACAATCCCTTATGTTGATGCATGTCCCCAAAATCTTATTTTGAGGTCTAGTAGTCCTCCAACGAGCCCCTAAAGCCATATTTTTCATGGTTTGTTGTATTTCTCCCAGCTTTGTTACTTCCTACTTAATAAGAAAAAATCCCAAAGCAGGTAGAACTTGACAAGTCTGGAAGATTATTCCAGAAGATTCCAATTCGGAATGGACTGCATCAGGGGTGTGTCTTGGCTCCGTTGCTTTTCAGTCTATCATTGTCAAACATACCAGCAACTAAAAAATTATCAAAATCATTCTTTACAAACATTGGGGGATGGCATATCCCATGCCTGTTGTATGAGGATAACCTCTCTGGTTTGCAAAGAAAATTGGACTCCCTCAATGAATACAGTAAACAGAAAACCTTTAAAAGTAACCTAGAGAAAACAAAGGTAATGGTTTTTGGAGGACAAAGTAGATCATTTTAAATAGGCTTTGAATTCACAAGCCGTGGAAGTAGTGGAATCCTATAGGTTCTTGAGGTTGAGTTTTTGTGGGAATTTCAAGTGGCAAGCTCTTATGGGGAGTGCCAAAACCAGATCCGTGTTACACGCTTGATGCCTGGTTAAGTTTAACCAGAGGAATGGGGCCTTTGCACGCGCTCATTTTATGAAAGCCTATGAAGGTAAAATAGGCCCCCTGGTGTTGTATGGGGCAGAGATTCCTGCACCTGACCCCTCCTGGAACTGGAATACAGTGGAGGGGGTTGTCTTTAGAAGGTTATTGTTGCTTCCACCAGGAACCATGATACATAGTATAAGGTGGGAACTGAATTTGGTTCCTAGGCACCTGCAAGCTAATTCCCGCAATAAATGTTTCTTAATAAGTTATCGTTAGATAACAAAGCTTTAAAGATTTCCAAATTGTTGGACTTGGCCCTTTTGGCAGGTTCACCCCAAAACTTTTAGAGTTCTCCTAGCCTGTTTCTGAAACCTGTTGTTGGTGACTTTAGGCCTCTGCGCACTTTAGCACTGTGGTCCAGTGTAAAGTGCGAGCGCTCTCTGTGTATGTTTGGTGAGATGGGCCTGGCCTCCCATAGGAATGCATGGGGGATATGTTGGTCCCTGGTAGTTCCTGAGATGAGAGGAGTGCAGGGGTGAGCTTGGTATGTGCGAATCAGTGAGAATAAATGCTGTGCAATGGTGTGCACAGATTCATTGTGACTGGTGGAGAAGTGCCACTTTTAGAAGTTGGCATTTCTGTGTGCAGTGTGTCTGCCTGCCTGATGTGAATTGCCTGTCTGGTTAGTGAGTGAGAGGTGCTGGATGATGTGGGTGGCTCCAGGAGCCAGGATGGGTCTGCCCGGTGGTGAATGGGGAGATCTCCATGTAGATGAGAGGGAGGAGATGCACCTGGGACCTGAATAGGGCTGTGCCTTCCCTCCACAATGCTGGCTTCACCTCCTGTGGTGCGTCCGATGTCCCTGGCCTGTCCTATGAATAGAAGAGAGGAGCTGAGCAAAACAAAGTGCTCAACAGCTCCCCTGAATCAGTTGTATCTGGTTCCCCCAGACCCTGCACCTTTTAGACAAAGGAAATGGTGTATAAAAGAAGTGTCTGTGACCCCATGAAGAGGTTCTCTTTTGGATCCTGACAGTGGGGGGCTTGCTGCTGGTGCCCTACATTGCCCCCCTGATACCTCCAGGACGTCTTGGACATTTGGCTTGTTCTTTTACTTTGTAAAGACTTGATGGAGCCTTCCAGCGCCTGGGGAGCGCTTTATTCTAAATAACCCTGAAAGGGAAAAGCGTGGGTTGAGCAGCGCTGTGCCTGCCCCCACCGCGTGTCAAGAGCTGGGCTGCCGCATGGAGGAAGAGCAGAGTATCAGCACCAAGAGACGTCCCCCTGCGCCGGAGCCCGGTAAGTGAGGGCTGGGCAGGGGGCATGGCAGAATCATTCCCAGAGCCGTCCCGAATGACAGAGGGCCGCTCCAACCCTTGGTGTCATTCTCTGTTTAAAAAACCTGTGTGGCTCTAACCTGGCCAGATTTATTTGAAGGGCCCCAGTGGGGGCCTTGAGTGGCTGTGCTACCCCATATTGTGGCATAGTTATTTCCGGAGCCGGTGTGCTCCATGGGACAAGTTTATTCCAGAGCCTGTGTGGCTCCACCGTTTTGCATATTGTGTACAGAGCCCGTGCATAGCTCCAACAGGGGCAATCTTGTGATCAGAGCCCCAGCAAGGCCCAGAGGGCACAGTTGTGCCAGGGCCCATTTGTTCCATCCCCAGCTGCGCTGCACCAGCACGGGCATCTGCAGCGTTTTGCGCAATGATTGAGAGAGTCCCTGAGAGGGACAGAAGGGGCACAGAGGTGCCAGGCCTTCCCCGTTGTTCCCAGCTGCCCAGCAAGTAGTGGGCAGCTGCGCCGTTTAGGCCTCCTTCTTGATATTCCCAGCTGCCCAGCAAGTAGTGGGCAGCTGCAACGTTTAAATTTGCGCAGTGCGCACCCTTGACTTTCGCTGCATTGGCAGCGCGCCCTGACATTCTGGACAAAGGGCATTTGAGCCCCTTTTTTGGATGGCCAGTTGGCCCGGCTGGACGGTTAGATTTATAGGGTGCCAGGTCCTAATGTGATGTGGTGCTAGAAAATGTAATGTGTGTAGTATGTTTTACGCACCCTGTTTTATACCTCTAAATGTGGTCTTTTAGGATTATGAGGTTGGTTTGCATATTATGCTCTATGCTAGTGAGATTATGTTTCACTGTGTGAGTTATGTCCCTAGCATGAGTTATACTTGGGAGGGTAGGGTCTAATGTGTTTAGACTTGTGAGATGATTGCATAATGTGTTTATGCTGGAGAGGTTGGAGCAGAATGTAAATTGCGCCTGATGTGATACTGTGCATAATGTAGTTCATGTTACAGGCTGATGCTAGGTACAGTGATTACTCGTGGTTACTGGTTGTACGTTTAAGATCTGTTTTACTTTTACCAAGTTCGCTTTGTGATGGTTCTGACAGTGGTCCATGTGGCCCTGTCCTCTGTAGATAATCCCTTGTGAATATTGCCCGTATCAGTTGGCACAGTGTATGTTATGTTTTTACTATTCTAATGTTTTATGAGAATACAAAGGCTATTTTTGATATAACCTGGTGTGGAGTTCCTTTTGTAGAGTGCCTGGGATGTTATTGCTGTGTGCGTGCGCGAATGCTTGTCACATGGCCACCGGGATAAGCCTGACTGCTCGTGCTAAGCTACCAAGGGGGTGAGCAGGGGTTATCTTTGGCGTGTAACTCCCTTGCCCTGACTAGAGTGGTGGTTTCTGCCTGGCTTTGGTGCAAGCCTTAGCCAACCAGACATCCCATTTCTAACACAAATTATGCTGGGAAGAAATTCTTGCTAGTGATAAGAAGTGGGCCTGGGATATTCAGCTTAAGATAAGAGACCTTAAAAGAGTGCATTCCTTATGAGGCACAGTTGGAATATGGACTACCTTGCTAAGCAAACTAGTTCTAAGAGAATGAGCAGAAAAAATATGTTGTACATTGGATAAGGCCAACTTGAGGGAGAAACCTTCCATATGCTTCACACGAAAGCCTCTTGGCCAGGAGGCTGATTTTCCCTTTTGGGCTTATATACCTTATCCAAGGCTATGTAATGAAATCCTAAAAGTGAGACCATTTTCTCATGGATTGTGTATTCTATAGACTCAAAGCTTGCCCGCATCAAGTTTTAGGACCCCTATTTTTTAAATATTAAACATATTCGAGGCCGGATACAATGGGGGTCCTGTCTGAAATGTGCTTTAGGGATGTTGCAGTAGCAATTGCATGGTTCATGCTTTCTGTTAGGCAGTGTTTTAAAAAAGGTTTAGAATAAGTAGTTTTTTTATTTGTGTATACTTATGGTTTTAATATGTTTTAGTATGTAACTGTTTTTATTTTATTTAAATGTTTCATGGGCAGTTGTCTCAATAAACGTATTGTAAATCTGATCTCAAAAGGTTTGTAACGATTTTTCCTTTGCCACATTCACATGGAAATGGCGTTTTTGAGAAAATATAAATCTATCTATTTATCTCTAACAAGTCCGCATAAGACATTCTTAACAGAAAACAGTTCCATGATCAATGGTGAATCAAAAAATGGAAGCAAACTTTTATATTTGAATTTAGGACAAATAACCATTGTGTACTAAACGGGGGAACAAGCATAAAGTGAACACTGCCCATAAAACACAGACAGATTCCTGTGTGCAGGGATAAGTTATAAATCTTTCAAAGAGAACTGAAGACAGGGGCGGCTCCTCCACTGAGGCAGAGGAGCTTTGCCCCACTGCTTGTTAGCAGCGAAATAAAAAATAAAATGATAATAACTGATGTTATTATCATTTTAGTTGTTCCTGTGGCAGTAGCTTTTCCGGAGCGGGTGGGGCGGCTCTGATGACAAAGGAGCAGGAGGAGGAGTCGTTTGCCCACTCCAAGTGCGCATGAATGCTTGGGTGGCCGTCTCAGGCCGGCCAAACATTAATGCGCACTTTGCATGTTCTCCACCCAGGCTGTTCTGCAGATTGGGTGGAGAACATGCCCAGGCTCCTATTCCCTGGCTGAGCGCCAAACCAAGGCGTTCAGACCAATCACAACACTGCATTGCATCATTGTGATTGGTCAGGAGAGATGGAGGAGAGACGCGGTGACAATTTAAGTGTTTTATTGTTATGTCAGCCTTCCCATTCTGTACCGCCCCCCTGCCTCCTGCCCCGCCACTCCCGACTCATGCCTGTTACTGACTGAAGAAAAGGGATGGACAGAGTGACAGAAAGTCTATTCCTTCCCAAATGTTGGGTGACTAGATGAAAAGCCTTCTACATGGGAAAACATTTTCCCAGAGGAGAAAAAGATGCATTTGCACTGGAGATCCGTATCTCCCTCTGGAGAACTCTGCACATTGAGAACAGGTGCCCTCTGGGAATGTCACATGACGCTCACAGAAGTGCGCCTCGAAGCCTGCCCTTGACACAGCTTTCTCGGTGTAACCCCGGGGAATGCTTGAATTGCATAAAATAACCAAAGTATGTGCAGTCGGATACAGAGATCTCTGCCTGTACTCTTCCATCTTTCTTTGTGAATCAGGCCCATTACATGCAGCATGCCTCACAGTATCTTACTCAGCGAGCGGTACCTATGCTTGAGCCTGCACACAGCACTGTTTAGAAACAGAAAAGAACCATGCGAGCAGCTGTGGACCTAAAAAGTAGGCTACCAACAGGCCAACTCTGTCTATAGCCAGCCACAAATCAGCAAACGGTTTTCAGTCCACAAAAAGCTTGCATATGAATATCCTTGCCATATGCTCGCAAAGAGTATCCATCAGCTGCGGCCGGTATTGGGAGTACCTGCCGGGAAGTGGGGAGGGGGAGGGGTAGGGTGGGGGGTAGTAATGTATGGATTACGGAGCTTTACAGGTAAGTAAACATATAAATAAATAAAACAAATTTCGTTGCATGCACTGCATCACCAAATGAGATGCAGAAATTCGTTGTATTTATTTATATGTTTACTTACCTGCAAAGCTCCATAATCCATACATTACTACCCACCACCCACCACCCTGCCCCTCCCCACGTCACCGCCCGGCAGGTACTCCCACTACCGGCCGCGGCCGGTATCCATCCTCTCCTGAAGTCCACAAAGTGCCCCAAAAAATAGAAAGTGGGAGTGCATTGTTAGAACCTCCCCACAGGGGAAGAGGGAACAGTACTACCCCTACATAATTGCCCAAATGATGAAACACTACATGCAGGCCTACCAAGTACCATTCATGTAGGGTGAAGCTAACGCAAATTCAAATATTTTTCGCATTAATGCAAGGTCCAAAATACGTCATGCATATGTCAGCTCAATTGCCAGACTGAAAGCTCCCTTTTGAGGGGCTCTTCATTTGGCCACCAGATTGTGGACGCACGGTCTCTGAGCCTAATGTGTGCTGCTGCCCATGCCTGGTTGTGTTTTGCACTCAGAGCAGATTCAGGGGCGGCCTTAGGCATGTGAAAGCTGTGCACCTGCACAGGGCCACCAAACCCCAGGGGCCTCCACGCCAATATATAACCTTAATATAATAATCCTCTGAGGATAGATATATATTTGCGTGGGGGCCCCTGGCAGGGATTTGGCGGCCTCCGGCTCTGTCCCACTTCCAAACACCCTGACCCCCCACCCTTCACTGGCCTCCGCGCTCCGCCCTGCCCAGACCCCCTCTTCCGGGGCCCCCTATCTACGCTCCCTGCCCAGGGCCCCCATGAACCTAGAGCCGCCCCCGGCAGATTCTCTGCATGGCACACAGCAGAGAGTGCGCCCTGCGGAGATACCACCCCGAGTGCGGACATTCTGCCACGTGTGCAGGTATGCCACACTCATAACTTTACGGCTAGGGTGGTCGACCTCGAATCTGGGAACCGGGTTCGAGTCCCGGCAATGACGGTGAACATCCTGTGATTCTGGGCAAATCACTTAATCTCCCAGTGCCTAAAAAAAATGAATGTATCCTCATGTAACATAACTGGTGCTATGTAAAGCGCTCTGATACCCGATACCGGGTCAAGTTCGCGCTATATAAAACTATATAAAACTTTGTAAAAAAAAAAAAGATGTGAGTGCCTTCTGAATCCGGTCCTCAGTTTAGATGAGAAGGGCAGGCCACAGATGGCTGTGCAGTGCAGAAAGCAATTTAGTACCAGTGCAGGATAAGGAACTCGGGCAACATATCTGGACTAACTTCAGTAACAATAGCTGCCAAGTGCCTCTATGTGTTTGACACCTTCACCCAGACATGTACAAAGGTTTTTAACTAGTGCCACATGGTTAATTCAACATAGTTTGTGACTCGTTCAGACAACAAATGTAGCGTCAGATTATTTAGCTACTATGAATGGTATGCCTTTTATGTTGTCTTTCAATTTTCGAACTATGCACTCACTGACAACAAAGCAACAAAGCCTATGCAGGGTCTGTCTACAGGTCTTTGAGAAAAGACACTGCAGTCTACGCATGTTGTTCTAGGCGGGTGATTGTGGGAGACGCCCGTCACGGAAATGTTACAAATTGGAGGACTCCTAAAGAGCCCGCACTGAAGTTCATATTTGTTCCCAGTACATTTCCTGCTGCTGTTATTGCAAGTAAGTCCTCAGTTTAGGAGCAGTGATTACGCCCGGAGGGACAAATCCTGCTAGCAGTGGATGGAACTTCACTAAAAGCGTCACACATGAGACTGTGAAATGTCACACATAACCCCATTCCAAACTGAGAAACGTCACACATAAGCAGACTGGACCCTTGACAGACCGGTAAATGAGGAAGGATAAGTGGAGGGCCCACCCAAAATACTCCTCATACTAGGTTAATTATATCCCCCACCAATGGGTTGTAAAATGTCACAGCAAATTCTATAAAGAGGCAAGAACATAACCTTTCCCTAATCTCGTGCAATATGTTTTTCTTTCAGGGCAACGCAAAACAAGGAAGATCCACACAATAGTCCAGGAGGTTGTCGACGGGAAAGTGGTCTCGGAAAACGTGAAGCAGGTGGAAGAGCAAATGTAAGCTGCGGTCATACATGACGTCACCACGTCATGGCGGCGAAGGACATAATCAGGCTCTTACAAAGGCGACAGTCTGGCGAGAAGGGGAGGAGTCTGTCTGTGTTCAAGAGAAATAATGGCCT
The DNA here is from genome assembly GCF_964261635.1 of Lissotriton helveticus. Taxonomy (NCBI): domain Eukaryota; kingdom Metazoa; phylum Chordata; class Amphibia; order Caudata; family Salamandridae; genus Lissotriton; species Lissotriton helveticus. The sequence goes on from NC_136065.1 coordinate 1,917,579,309, forward strand.
TGGGCTCCAAGGCGTCGGTGTAACCAATTTATCTAAAAGGCTGGGCGCTGTCTTTTTGCACTTCCCTGCTCTTGAATTTCTAATAAACTTTATTTCTGCTTGCAAGCATGACATGTTTGTTTGGAGTCGTCTTTGCTTCTGTCACAAACGTAAGAAATACCAACCCTTTTGAGATAGTTATATTTTTATTATTTTACTGAAACGTTTACAAAGTGGATATTGAATATAGCATAATAGAGATATGCAAGGTAAGTACTTGACGTCTCTTTGTCCTACAAGAAGTGTCGTGTCAGCCTTCAGAAAGAATGGGTTTGACTGCAGCACTTTGTTGCTGTTCTGTGTAACTTACTGTCAATCAATCAATCACTGACACTTGTAGAGCGCGCTACATACCCGTAGGGTCTCAAGGCGCTGGGGGGGGGGGGGGGGGGGTGCCGCTACTGCTCGAACAGCCAGGTCTTCAGCTTCTTCCTGAAGGAGAGGTGGTCTTGGGTCAGGCGCAGGTCGGTCGGGAGGGAGTTCCAGGTCTTGGCGGCCAGGTAGGAGAAAGACCTTCCTCCTGTGGTCGCTCTTCGGATGCGGGGGACGGCGGCGAGGGCGTGGTTGGCTGAACGGAGGTGGCGTTTGGGAGCGTAGAAGTTGACTCGGCTGTTGAGGTAACTCGGGCCTCGGTCGTGTAGGGCTTTGTGTGCGTGGGTGAGGAGGCGGAAGGTGATTCTTTTGTTGACGGGGAGCCAGTGAAGGTCTCTCAGATGTCCGGAGATGTGGCTGGTTCGTGGGATGTCGAGGATGAGTCTGGCTGAGGCGTTCTGGATCCGCTGGAGTCTCTTCTGGAGCTTGGCGGTGGTACCGGCGTAGAGGGCGTTGCCGTAGTCCAGACGGCTGGTGACGAGGGCCTGGGTGACGGTCTTCCTGGTCTCGGTGGGGATCCACCAGAAGATCTTCCGTAGCATGCGTAGGATGTTGAAGCACGTCGAGGAGACTTTGTTAACTTGCCTGGTCATGGAGAGGGAGGAGTCCAGGATGAAGCCCAGGTTGCGTGCGTGGTCTGTCGGTTTGGGTGCGGTGCCCAGGGCGGGAGGCCACCAGGAGTCGTCCCAGGCGGAGGGTGAGGAGCCCAGGATGAGGATCTCCGTCTTGTCCGAGTTCAGTTTCAGGCGGCTGATCGTCATCCACTCGGCTACCTCTTTCATCCCTTCGTGCAGGTTGGCTCTGGCGGCGGCGGGGTCGTTGGTCAGGGAGAGGATCAGCTGGGTGTCGTCGGCGTAGGAGATTATGCTGAGGTTGTGTTTGCGTACGATGGCCGCGAGGGGGCTCATGTAGACGTTGAAGAGGGTGGGGCTCAGAGATGATCCTTGGGGGACGCCGCAGATGACTTCGGAGGCCTCTGACTTGTACGGTGGTAGGCGGACTCTCTGTGTTCTTCCGTCGAGGAAGGAGACGATCCATTCCAGAGCCTTCTCCTGAATTCCGACGTTGCTGAGGCGCTGCACTAGGGTGCGGTGGCAGACAGTGTCGAATGCCGCGGAGAGGTCCAGGAGGATGAGGGCCGCTGTTTCTCCATTGTCCATCAGGGCTCGGATGTCATCGGTGGCGGCGATGAGGGCGGTCTCGGTGCTGTGGTTGGCTCGGAAGCCGGACTGTGAGGGGTCGAGGGATCCGTTCGTCTCGAGGAAGGCGGCCATCTGCTTGTTGACGGTCTTCTCGATGACTTTGGCTGGAAACGGGAGAAGCGAGATGGGGCGGTAATTCTTGAGGTCGGTGGGGTCCGCTGTTGGTTTCTTGAGTAGAGCGCTGAGTTCGGCGTGTTTCCAGCTCTCCGGGAAGATGGTGGTGTCGAAGGATGTGTTGATGATGTCTCGCAGGTGGGGTGCGATGACGGCGTCGGCCTTGTTGAAGACGTGGTGAGGGCAGGGGTCGATCGGTGATCCGGAGTGGATGGAGTTCATTGTGCGGATGGTGTCTTCGGTGCTGATCGGGGTCCAGGCGTGGAGGATGGTGGTGGGGGGTGGTTGTTCGGTCACGGTGTGCGTTGGTTGGTTGTTGAAGCTGCTGTGTATGTCCGTGATCTTGTTGTGAAAGTATGAAGCGAGGGAGTTGCAGAGGTCTTGCGATGGGGTGACGTCGTTGTTTCCTGCGCTGGGGTTGGAAAGCTCTTTCACGATGTTAAAGAGTTCCTTGCAGTTGTGTGCGTTGTTGTCCAACCGGTCCTTAAATGCTGTTTTCTTGGCGGCGCGGATCAGCTGGTGGTGTTTCCGGGTGGCCAGTTTGTAGGAGGTCCTGTTGTCCGGTGTCGGTTCCCTTTTCCAGACTTTCTCGAGGGCTCGGCAGTTCTTCTTGGAGCTCTTGAGTTCGTTGGTGAACCATGGGGCCTTCTTGCTGCCGGGTCTGCTAGGCGGGGTCCTCAGAGGGGCGAGTTCGTCCGCGCAGTTGCTGATCCACTTCGTGAGGTTGTCGGCGGCCTGGCTGGGGTTCGCTGAGCTGGCAGGAGGGTGCTGGCTCAGGGAGGTGGCGAGCTGGTCTGCTGTGATCTTGTTCCAGCTTCTGCGGGCGGCCTGTTGCTGGTGTTGGTGGGTCGTCGTTCTCTTGAAGGTGAAGTGGACGCAGCTGTGGTCCGTCCATTGAAGCTCTGTGGCGTGGCTGAACTCGATGTCTGTGCTGGAAGAGAAGACTGCGTCGAGTGTGTGTCCGGCGAGGTGGGTGGGGGTGGACACCAGTTGCTTGAGTCCAAGGTTGGCGAGGTTGTCGAGCAGGGTGGTGGTGTTGCGGTCGTTGTTGTTTTCCAGATGGAAGTTGAGGTCTCCCAGGAGGATGTAGTCAGCGGAGGGGAGGGCATGCGGGCTGACGAAGTCGGCGATGTCCTCGCTGAATTGTGTGCGAGGTCCGGGGGGTCGGTAGATCAGTGTGCCTCTGAGGGTGGTGTTCGGGTTGGTGTGGATCTGGAAATGCAGGTGTTCGGCGCTGGTCAGGGTGTTGTCGGTGCTGGTCGTGAGACGGATGGTGTTCCTGTGGATGATGGCGATGCCTCCTCCCATCTGGTTGGCGTTTCGGTCCCTCCGGACGATCTTGTAGCCCTCTGGGATGGCGATGGCGATGTCGGGAGCTGAGGATGCGTTCATCCAGGTCTCCGTGAGGAAGGCAACGTCAGGGGCTGTGGCGTCTAGGAGGTTCCAGAGTTCGATGGCGTGTCTGTGGACGGAGCGGGTGTTGATCAGGATGCACTTGAGGTGGGTGCTGCTGGTGTTCGTCTTGGTGGGTGCTGGTGCGAGGCAGGTCCGGATGCAGGTGAACTTGCAATCACCAGTTCCGGGTTACCAAATAGGCACCGTCCTATGGGACCTACTCCTTTTAGGGGAACCGCAACAACGAATAAAAGTAATATTGATATGATCTTAAAAGAAAAATACAATCAAGCTTTCTTAAATTGTTTCCAAAAGATAGAAAAACATGAATGAACTCAAAGAAACGAAAACTTTGCATTAAAGACTCAGCTGAAAACGACGTCTTGCAAATGGTAAACTTCCAACATATCCTGAAAGATTTAAAGTTTTGCTTGTTTATTAAAATTTAGAAATAATAATTACGATTCTCCTATTACCATGCCTAGAGAATCTAGATTTCATTAAAGACACGGAAGCTGACGTTATGCAATGACTTTTAATGCAGTTCCAAACAGCCGCATGAGTCATAATACATGTCAATGAGAAACAATTGAAACAATTGAAACAACATGTCGATGAGAAACAGATGAACAATCAAACTATAAGTGAGAATAAACAAGGAATCGCCAAACACCAAATAGGGGAATGGGATGGGTGGGATAATGTCGGCCTCCGTGTCTTTAATGAAATCTAGATTCTCTAGGCATGGTAATAGGAGAATCGCAATTTCATTACAAGAATGGAGGCTACGTTATGCATGTTGGTAGCCTTGTAAAACGGCATTAGACATGTGTTCAATTGGTTAACAATAGTGTCTAGCAAAGTACTAGCGTTAGACCAGTCAGCAGCTTTAAGAATATCATCCAACTTACCTTCAGACCATAGTGACTTACTCGCCATAGCACCTCTAAGTGAATGAGCTTGAAACTTGGCTACATTAATACCTGCTAAATTCATAGCAGACTTAACCCACCGAACAATGGAAGTAGAGGAAATGGCTTTATGGGGTTTAACAAAGGAAATAAGGAGTTGATTCTCATTAATAGGTCGCAGGTTAGACATTTTTTGATCATACGCTTTCATACATTCAACTACACAAAGTTTCGGGCAAGGGTCAAAACGAGGATAAAAGATTGAGTCAGACATGGTTTTGGTTCTTCTGTAAACCTCAAATTTAACTCCAAATAAATTCTAGGATCTGTTAGAGATCTCCAGAGCTTTAACATCAGAAACTCTTCGACAAGAGATAAGGCAAAGAAGAGTAGCGAGTTTAAAGGAGAGAAGTTTTGTATTCAAAAGAGAATTGTCGGGCCATGAGATGAAAAGATCTAAAATCAAATTCACATCCCAGAGGGTATCATATTTTGGTTTCGGGGGTCTTTTCAGACGAATGCTCTTCATAACTCTACAAACAATGATGTTTTTACCGACTGTCTTCCCATTGACAAGAACATGACCTGCGGAGATAGCAGATCTATAGCAATGATTCGATCTATAACTTAAACCTTTGTCAAAAAGTTCAGCCAGAAAGTTCACTACATCAACGATAGGTGCCTGTATGGGATCCAAATCCCTTTCCAGGCACCAACGAAACCATGATTTCCAGATGTTATTGTATCCGTAGTGAGTTCCCGGCGCCCATGACTCTCTGAGGAGAGTAGCAGCTGATGTCGAAAGTCCTGAGACTTCGTTGGATCTCTTGACACTCTCCAAGCAAGAAGGTTCAAACTCCCCGACTGGGTCAGGAGGTGAGAATCCCCATTTTACGTCTGTAAGGAGATCCTCTAGAGAAGGTATAAGAAAGTGAAGTTTGTATGTTAGTTCCAGAACTGTGGGAAACCATGCTTGTGACGTCCAGAAGGGAGTTATCAGGACTAGAGAGCATTGGTCTTGTCTCACTTTCTGTAAAACTCTCTGGATCATTGCAAATGGGGGAAAAGCATATGCATTGATCCTTGACCAGGGTTGAAGGAATGCGTTCACTGCTAGAGCACCGGGATCAGGCACCCAGCTGTAGTAATGTTCCAGTTGAGAAGTGAGACAGCTCGCAAAAAGGTCTTTCTCGAAAGGACCCCAGATCAAATTCAGCGAGTCGAAAACAGCGACGTTGAGCTTCCAGTCGCTGAAGTCCGAAAGGAATCTGGAATTCCAATCGGCATAGACGTTCGATTTCCCTGGGTAGTACTCCGCTTTGAGGGCAATTTTGTGTTCTAAGCAGAACGTCCAGAGCCTCTTGGCTAGGTTGGAAAGGTCGGCAGATTTCGTACCTCCCAACCGATTGATGTAGGCCACTGTGGAAACATTGTCCATCTTCAAAATGACCGACCTCCCTTGTAGGGAGTGCTTGAAGCTCATAAGAGCGTAAAGGCCTGCAGTTAGTTTGAGGAACTTTATGTGGTGAGATGATTCCTCCCGAGACCAGATCCCTCCTGTGTTCTGGTCCAGGAGGCATGCACCCCAACCATGAAGCGAAGCATCCGATTCCAAAACAACATATGGTTCTGATCCAAAAATTGCTTTCCCATTCCATGCCTCCAAGTTTTCCAGCCACCAGCCTAGTTCTGCTTTGGCATCCAAATCTAGGGTGATTCGGTCTTCGTACCAGAGACCGGACCTTAGCGCTCTCCCTTTTATCCTTTGCAAGGCCCGGTAATTCAGAGGGCCTGGAAAAATTGCCTGGATGAAGGAAGATAGGAGACCTAGGAGTCTGGCCTGCTCCCTTAAAGGGAGATCCTCTTGTCTTAAGACATGCCTTATCTCTTTCCTGATCTTCGAAATTTTGGAAGGAGGTAAGAGGAGGAGACACTTGGAAGTGTCCAGAGTGAAGCCCAGAAACTCCAGAGATTTCGATGGAGTTAGGATGGACTTTTCCTTGTTGATAATGAAACCCAGGCTTTCTAGAAGATTCATGACCGTTTCTAGATCTAGGAGAATTTGTTGGAGGTCTTGAGACATTATCAGGATGTCGTCGAGGTAAATGATAAGACGGATACCCCGCTCCCTCAGGAAGGAGGCTACTGCTCTCATGACCTTGGTAAAGCACCAAGGAGCGGAAGAAAGCCTGTAACTGGTAGAGGTGACTTTTCAACAAAAATTGGAGGAATGGTTGATGCATTACCGCTGTCTGAATCGTGAAATACGCGTCCTTTAAATCCAGTTTGACCAACCAGCCTTCTTTTTGGAGAAGGTCTCTCAGGAGGTGTATACCCTCCATTTTGAAATGCCTGTAAACAAGAAATTTGTTGAGGTTTTTCAGATATATCACAGTTCTCCAACCCTTCCCTTTTTTCTCCACGAGGAACAATGTACTTACGAAAGTTAAAGAATTTAAAGGAACCTTCTACTATTTTCTCTTTCTCTAAAGAAACAGGAATGTTCCTTGGTAAGGTAGTTTGAAACACAGTTTGAACAAAATCTATCATAAAGCCTTTTACTGTGGATAGAACCCAAGGATCCAGAGTTATTACTCCCATCTTTTCGAAAAAAGCCTGAGTCTGCCTCCCACCTTTAAGGGGATAGAAGGGGAAGGTAAGGGTGAAGGACTTACTTGGAGGATTAGAGGCGAATGAAGCGCAAGATCTTGTCCCCCTCGCTCAGTTTCCTCTTCCGCGAGTGAAGAAGTAAGGGGTGTTGTATTGTTGATAGCCTCTTCCGAAGGCACGGGTTCTCTGGTAGGGCCTCTGGTTAAATCGGCCGGAAGAAAGGCCCTTTCTTCCTTCCCGCCCAAAAAGTTTATTATTAAACACCCTTCTAACGTTATGTTGAGCCTTATCAAGGGCTGTGAACGTAGACACGTACTTTCCAAGTGATTTGATAAGCTCCTCCCCAAAAAGGAGGCCTTTAGGATTTGAGGAAGGCTCTTTCTCGGCCATGTCAGAAAGTTTGGGGCGAGTTTATATAGAATCAGTGTACGCCTTTCGGCGTTAATGCTCACATTAGCGTTGCCCAGAAGAATGAGGGCTCTTTGACTCCATCCTCTAATTAAAACGGTATTGAGAGGGGTACCATGAAGGTGGCACTCTTCTGCAGAGTCAAGGATCCTAGTAAGGGGGCCGAGGACATCTAACAGGCGGTCTTGGCAGCCCTTGAATGATTTTTCTAGCCCTTTCCTGGGATCACGCCCGAGCCTGAAGAGGAACTTTATTAGCTCAGGATCAAGATTAGGGGTATAACACTCTTTTTCGTCAATGAAAGGTCTTGAGCACTCCGCTCTAAGTATATTCCTCGTCTCCCTTTCAAAGGGAAAGCTTATCCATTTTTTTATAAACTTAGAGACATGATCTTGGGGGGAACATTGCGAGGAACGAGGATGTTTTAAGTTTAGGGGGGGAAACATCTCTTCCTCCAGGGGGTCTAGGATATTGTCTTTTGAGGAAGAAGGAAATTCATCCTCCGTGTCAAAAAGGCCAACATCCTCATCATCCAGGTCTAGTACGTACTCATCAGGATTGTCTGAATTATCATCATCGAAGTCCCCCATGACATGCTGAGCAACATGAGACAATGTGCCGCCAAGGGCATCCAAAATATTTGGGCCGCGATGGGCACCCAAAGATGATGTGTCGCTAGGGACATCCTTCTGGTTTGAGGTGCGAGGACCTCAAAATTGTTTCGAGGTGCTAAGACCCCCCCATACCTGTAGAGGTGCTAGGACCTCCCGTGCTCGCTGAGACATGAGATTCAATATTATTCGATTTCTTAGTTTGTTTGCCTCTCAAAGGTAAATTATCATAGCAAGGGGTTTCATCAGACCCATCTTCTTGAGAGGGCAGGGGTCTTTTGTAAGGTAAAACTTGGTCAAGGGTCTCTAACATGCATGACCTCATCTCCCTTTGGATTAGGAGTCTAAAGCCGTCCCTATCAAAATTAGGGAGAGTGGAATTAGCCTGATCTGACTCAGAGTCAGACAAATGCTCCATTCTAACTGGCTCCTTTTTTTATGTATATAAAGCTTAATACTTTAAGTTATTTCCCCTTCCTTTTTTTTTTTTTTAAATAAAGTGGCAGGTCCGCAATACAAATGAACAAAGAGTCAGCTCTTCGAAGGGAAAGAAGAAAGAGCAGCTGATCGTTCAACTGTCGAACGAGAGAGGCGAGGAAAGTCCCTTGGAAAGGGACGCACAAAGCGTGCCTCTTGCCAGGGACAATTCCTCTAATTACGTGCCTAAACAATCTCTGAAAAAAGGATGAGGAGAGAGAGGGGGCCCGCCACGGTGTACCCCGCGGCAGAGCTGATGTGAGGGCAATCCCTAAACGCACCCGAAATACGGGGGAAAGGCTTGCGCTACTTAAGGATTGCCACGGCCGGCAAATGCGGGGGTAGCGAGCGAGGAGGGGCTCCCGAAGCGCTCCGACCTCGCTCGTGTCCAAAATTTGAGCTGAGCCTGAGCAAGCGAGGGGGAGGCTCCTAAAACGCTCCTACCTCGCTCGCGCCTGAAATAAGAGCGGTACAAGTGGGAATCAGAAAGGAGCACCAACGTGCCCGGGGGTCCGGCGGTGAACACGGTAGGACGCAAACTCCATAATCATGCGGGAGTACCATTTTAAACGAGGGTAAACTCACCTATAGCTGTAAAGGCAAAGGAGTTAAAGAAGACATTATTATATATATGCATAGAGACATAGAAAAAAACGCATAAGGTCAAGGGAGAAGATCTCCACAAATTGCAGATCGTTGGGAGGGGAGGGGGGAGGTCAGAGGTGGGGAAAGGGCCACCAATAACCATAAACAGTAAGAATAGCGAAATATAGTAAGAGAAGATAGTAGGCTACTTATCTGCTCGGAGCTGCATTTAAAAGAGGCAGATGGTTGTCATGTTATGTTTCTTAGCTGGTTTCAATGTTCTTTTGGAACCTTTGTATTATGACTCATGCGGCTGCTTGGAACTGCATTAATAGTCATTGCATAATGTAGCTTCTGTTCTTGTAATGAAATTTTTGTTTAATAACATTAACACTTGTTAATGTTTTGTTTTGTGTAATAAAATTGGTTTATTAAAATTGGTAGTTGGTAAAATTATTAGAAGATAATTTACGAGGGGAGGCCTGAAATTTCAACTGCCTTCGGGCCTCCACAGGGTTTACACTAGCACTGTGCATCCCTGTATGGTAGGCAGAGAACCCCCAGGTGTTTCTGTTGCTCGTACCTCGCTACCTCTCTCACTGCATGAAACAAGCATTGGCATAGCCAATAGGTCTCGCCTTTGGGACCTTATAAGTGTTTAGCCATGCAACAGTTGACGTTGTTGCACCAAGGATATTGTGCGTGAAAACTAAACACTTATAAGATCCCAAAGGCGAGACCTATTGGTTATGCCAATGCTTGTTTTATTTATTGTTTTGTCTTCTGCAGACAAAGTGTATGTATGTTACAGTGTTTCTTGCTATTAATGAATTGGCTCCATGCTTGGTTCCATAATTAAACGAAATATGGTTAAATAAGGGATCACAAGAACATAATTTCTACCAGGTTTTCAGGTTTTGGTTCACAGACACAGGTACGTTTCATGGTGCAGCTCTACCCGTGAAACACCCAAAGTGCAAAGAGTATACACAGGCATAGGAGGCCCTGTTGCTCGGGGGGTTTTTGGTGTTATTTTTCAGAGGGGATGTGGCCAGGCTGATTTGTATACGATTGGTCCCCGTCTGTAGTGGCACAGTGGACAAAAACCAGAGTGGACTGCAAGGTGGCCCAAGAAGGACCGTGGCCTAGCAGTGCAGACTGGATCTGTTCCTGTTAGAGCAGGTCCAAGAAGATCATCATGTAATGGGTTGGCCCCTGTCTCAAGTGACAATAGTGGTCCAGTGAGAAAAACACCAGCAAACAGGGGGATGTCTCAAGGTAATCACCAGTTATCAAGGCTGATTCAAGAATTGCACCAATCACTTTTTTCACAGGTTTGTTACATTGCCAAAATCCTTCCACTTTAAATGATCCTTTCAAAAGAGCACAAAGCATGTACATTATTTTGACCTCCTTTGGTGCGAGATATGTCTTATATATAAATAAAAATAAAAAAAGCAGCTAGGCTCATTTTTGCCTTTAGCCTATCTGCCCATGTTTCCACTTGCCTGAAGCAGCACCACTGTTACAATTCAAAGCTGAATATATTTTAAAATGTGACACGTGGTACATTCAGTTCAGTGCGCCAGCGACCTTGGCATCCAGGGCCCCAAATCACTTGTACTCCAGAAATAAATGTATGACGTTTGGTACTGCCACTAAAACATATCCTGTGCTCAGCATCTTGGTGATTAAACCATTGAAGTTAGTGGATCCATGTTTTGGAACACCCTGTCTTTTGTAATTCAAGAGGCACAAAATTACATTTCCTTTTATAAAATTCCAGAACATTTTCACAGCTTATTGCAGCATTTAGAGGGGCATTAGATTTCTGTATCACGGGGTCGACTGTCGGATCCTCTGTAGATGCTTTAATTTATAGACTGTCTTAAAAACGTTTACTAATGCACAAAGCACTGAAACAGTCCTAGATAAGGGGAGAAAACTCATGCATAGTAGAAGTTAGAATCAAATAATGACAAGAAGAGACCCCTGTCCACAAAAGAGCACCTCCCACTTACAGATACGGAGTGACAAGTGACCACTTCTAGAGAGCACAACAGCTGACACACAACAGAGCACCATTTGTGAACAGGAGAGACCACAGACCCACAGGAGAGCACAGAAACAATCTTGAACAAGTATGGGCCACGTGACCTGGCCGGGAGTTGCGTGTGTGTGCGCGCGCAAAATAAAAAAAACACAAGTGGTGACGCGTGTGGTGCGCGCGCGCGACGTGAAAAAGTGCTGTGCACGTCGCGCGCCTGTGCGCGTTCTAGCAAGCTGGTGGCCGGCCGTAGCACTTTTCAAAGCATGCGCGCTGACTCTAGCGAGACCTAAAAACTAGCTTCTCCAGGTATCTGGTCTAGATACCTCTCTGTATCACTGCATGATATACACAGGGCCTCTAGAATTATGTGGCAATGAAGGACCAAATGATGTGGCAGGATTGCCAAATTTATGTAGCATTGAAAGGAAAATGATGCGACTTAATATAGCACAATCTTATTTGACCATTTTAACAACTATTCACACCAAAGGTGCATCTCTTTAGTAATAGTTTAACACCTGAATACAGTAATCATCATTTGAAAGGTGATCCCTTAACTTATGCAAAGGCTCTACCTCTGTGCAGATATGTGTAGGGGCGGCTCCTCCATTAGGGCAGAGGAGTGTCTCCCCACTGCTTTCTCGCAGTGCGAGAAGCAGAAACATAAAATGGTATTTTAAATACTATTTTATGTTGCTGCTTCTTGCACTGCGAGAAAGCAGAGCTGTATGCCTAGCGGGTCGGGGAGGATTGGCTTTTCCAGTGCTGTGGGCCCTGACTGTTTGGTCGGCCCTATGGGGCCGACCAAACCAGTTATGCGCACTCTGAATTTTCTCTATGTAGGCTGCATGCAGGCTACATTGAGAAAATGGCCTCCCTACAGGCGCCCGGCTGGCCGCCGTCCACACCAATCACAATGCCGCCATTGCGGCGTTGTTATTGGCTTTGGGGAGGGGAGGGAGGATACCTGCTTCCTGTTCTCTGGAAGAAGCAGGAAAATGCGGGGCTCGGCCAGCAGCGGAGGCGTTGTTGGTCCCGATGAGGTACGTTTTTTTAAAAATACCACAGCGCGACCCCCCCGTGCGACCCCCCACCCCACCTGAGAGTTATGCGAGCCGCAACTGGAAATGTGTGTGTGTGTGTCTTTTGTTTAATAACTTTTGATCAGTTTGAGCTAAAAGCAAAAATCAGGTTTTTAATGTTTTCGTGAAATCTGCAAATTATGCCGCCAATGCTGTATTATGTGGAAAATGAAGGCGAGTCCTTCATTATGCAGAAAACTGTGCAGCTGCACAATCACTTAATCCATTGGTCCTGGATTTACAGAGAACCCTCAAGCCTTCCTCCCGCTTGTATGTCACTATATCACTGCATAGAGTACAGGGCATCAAAAGGTGTTTCTTGTCTGTGTACCTCACTGCATCACCGTGTGAAATACAGAGGATCTCAAGGTCTTTCTGTCCATGGTATCTCGTTGCACAACTGTATGGCTTACAGAGCCTTCCTATTTCATGCCATGAAACCCACTATAACTTGCCCAATGCAGACCAAACCAGCCATAGTGCACCTGTGCCATAAATGCACCAAACTACCTTTTGGAGAAAAAAAAACGAATTCTCTTCCTCAATTTTCACTCACTGCACGGTATCTTTGTTTGTAGACCATAACTTAGCGCTACCCCTTTGTCTCGCTTCATCGCTCCATAGTAAACTCAGCTGTTTTATTTGGGATTTCGAGCCATAGCACATATCCTTTGGGTTGGTAAATAAAATGACGCACATTTAACTCTTCAGAAGGAATATGCTTTTGTGATCATTTAAGTTCAAGAAAATTTTTATTTGATAATAATAAAAGAGAAAACCAGGTGTCAAAACAGAGTACAATGTGATATCAAGGGAAAGACTCTGAGCAGAATAAAACGATCATACAAAAGCAAGCAGTATAATAAAAGAAATCTGAGTACAAGATGGGAGAAAAGGAAAAGGCATAGAGAAAACACGTTGAGCATGAAATATGAAAAGCATGAAAACATTGGAAAGAATTAAAACAAGATGGTACAATGGAGGATAAGTGGAATGTATCGAGCGACTAAGGCGGTTTAGGAACTTCCTGTTGTGGAGGCAGAGGGTGAAATAAGCGTTTACTACATGAGTCCAAATAAATTGTGACGGGAGTCCATAAGTCCATGCGTTTAGTAGCCATACAAGCCGGGAAAACATAAGCAGTATCGAGTCTGTGGTTGTGGCACACATTAAACCACCACGCCTTGAAGGAAATTTTGGAGAAGTCTTTCCAATTGACCATTATTTGTTGGAAGGCAGAGGCAAGTAATAGATCAACAATCTGAGGTTTTAGATCAACGTCATCCCAGCAAGGGGAGAGGCTTCCCATAAAAACATGCGTGTGGGAAAAAGGGATAGTAGTGTGAAAAATTAAGTTAATTTGAGCCCAAACCTGTAGCCAAAAATTACGAACATGAATGCATAGAAATAACATATGAAATAAATTAGCTTGTGGCGCCGTACAAGACCAGCATGTGTGGGGAGTATTAGGAAAGCGTTTGTGAAGGTCAGAGGGTGTGAAGAGGAGTCTATTGTAAATAAAAAACAAAGTCTGAGTGAGGGTTGCTGCTCTGGAGGATTTGCGAAGTTTGGTCCAGATTTTGTCCCAGAAGGAAACCGACCAAGAGGCAGATAAATCATGCTCCCAGGACTCTTCCACTTTAGATTTAGGTCTCGGAGTCACACCAGCGTGAAGGTATTTGTAAATAGCAGCAGCTTTTGGTGAAGTGCGTAAGAAGGAATGGAGTGTGGAAGTGGGAGTAGATGAAGGAGGAGGAGGGCAGGGCTGAGAAAGGTTATTGTATTTTGTTAGGACTGCGTCTTTAAGCAATTGATATTTGCGTGCAAAGGAAGTGGGTAGGTCATAGAGGGAGCGAAGGGTGTCAAAAGATAAGAAAGAGGATTGAGAAAAAAGTTGGGAGATCCACTGAAGACCTCGAGTATGCCAAGTTTTCCAAAAGAAGGGTCTGGCACGTATGAGTAAGGACGTGTTATGCCATATGGGGGAGGAGAGGAAAGCAGCAATGGTAATAGGAGGTAAGTGAGTGGAAGAGAGGAGTAATTTAGTGGTAAACTTATGAATCGGAGTAGAGATAGAAGCGGGTTTACGGGAGAAGGAGAGGTATTCAGCAAAGGAGAAGGGAGAAAGAAGGAGGCGTTCAAATTTGGTCCATAGAGGACATGAGGTCTCAGGGTCTTGTAGCCAGAAAGAAGCTTGCCTCAATTGGAACGCCTTGTGGTAGGCTGGGAAGTCAGGAAAATTAACCCCACCTTCAGTTTTAGGACGAATCAGACGTACTAGAGCCATTTGTGGCTTCTTTTTATTCCAAAGAAAGGACATTAGAATAGAGTTGATCTTTTTGAAAAATTTGGAGGGGACAGGGACCGGAATATTGGAGAGGGTGTAGAGAACGATGGGAGACAACATCATTTTTATAGTGTCAAGGCGACCCCACCAGGATAGGTAAAGGGGATGCCACTTGGATGTGAGATCCGTTAATTTCTGAATGCATTTGGACATGCACAGAGAAACAGTGTCTGGGATGGTAGGGGTAATATGCATTCCCAAGTACTTGATATTGGAAGGTTTCCACGTGAAATTAGAGGCGGCAAAATCGGGTTTGAAAGTGAATTTAGTCAAGGGGAGGATCTCGCATTTATCGTTATTAAGTTTATAGCCAGATATGTATGAATAGGCATGGACTTCACTGAGAAAGGCAGGAATGGAAACAGAGGGGTTGGAGACAAAGAGCAAAATGTCATCTGCATAAGCAGCTAGTTTGATGTGGGAATCTGACAATTGAAAACCATGGATGGAGGGATGTTGACGGAGTTTGGAGAGGAAGGGTTCTAAGGCCAGGTTGAAGAGAAAGGGAGATAGGGGACAACCTTGGCGAACACCTCTGTTTAAATCAAAAAAGGAGGATATTTGACCATTGGCACAAACCGCTGCGCGTGGATGAGAATAAAGTAGTGAAATTAAGGATATAAAAATAGGACCGAAACCAAACCAGCGTAGGGTGTGAAAGAGATAGGTCCATTCAACCCTATCAAACGCCTTTTCGGCATCCAGGGCAATGGCCGCTAGGGGATGGGGTAAAAGGCGAGATTGGGAAAGAATATTGAAGAGGAGTCTGGTGTTGTCAGTGATGTAACGACCCTTGAAAAAGCCCGACTGTTCCTCGCCCAAGAGGTCTGGAAGAAGAAGGTCGAGACGTGCCGCAAGAGACTTTGCAAAAATTTTATAGTCAATATTGACCAGAGAGATTGGCCTGTAATTCTTGCAGTGTTGAGGATCCTTCCCCTCCTTGGGTATGAGGCAGATATGGGCGTCTGAAAAAGAGCCTGAGGAGGAACCCAGGGAAAGGAAGGTGCCAACAAGGGAATGGAGTCTAGGGATAAGGAGTTTTGAAAAGTGGAGAAAAAATTCTACTGTGAAGCCGTCCGGCCCAGGGGCCTTGTCTTTCTGGAGGGTTTGAAGCGCTTTGAGTAGTTCTTGTTGGGATATATCAAGTTCTAAGTGAGAAAGGTCAAGTGGAAAGTGAGATGGTTTTTGAATGGAGGAAAAAAACGCGTCTAGAGAGTGGGAAGAAGGCTGAGTTTCAGAAGAATACAAGGTCTTGTAGAAGGTAGAGAATTCAGCAAGGATGTCTGCGTCAGTGTGTTTGAGTTTGAGTTGGCATCGTAGATTGATTCAATATTTAATTTATTGTGTTTCACCTTGAGATAGTTGGCTAAGATCTTTCCTGCCTTATTTTTGCCTCCATAGAACTTGGCACTAGATTTTAATAAGTACAGAGATGCATCGTCCGTAGATTTTTTGTTAAATTTCATCTTAGCGTTAACCAGGGCGGTTAAAGTTTGCTGTGAGCGGGAAGTAAAATAAGAATGCTCCAATTTCTTAATATCCAGAAGGATAGCCTTGGTAAAATCGCGAGCAGCTCTACGTTTTTTAGTAACAAAGCCAATGATGAAATCTCTTGCCGCCGCTTTAAAGGCATCCCAAATGGTGTGTTTGGGGACAGGGGAGGTATCATTTAGGGAGAAAAACTCGTGGGAGAAGGAGGTGAAGGAGGTAGTGAACTTAGGGTCCAAGAGGAGGGAATTGTTGAAACGCCAGCGTTTGGGGCCTGTTGATTTGGGTAAGATGTCCAATTGAACTAATGTGGGGGCATGGTCAGAAAGTAAAATTGGACCAATTTCCGCATGAGTGAGAGTTTGGGCAATGTTGTGGGTAACAAAAACGTAATCAATTCGGGATTGGGAATGATGGCATGGAGAATAGAAAGTAAATTCCTGAAGTTCAGGATTACATAGGCGCCAAGCATCTGTGAGCTTGTGTTGGGAAATAGCTTGAGAAAAGGATTTATGAGATTTGTTGGGGATGAAGTGTGCTTTGGAATTCCTATCTAGAAAGGGGTCTAGGGGCTGATTGCAATCTCCTGCTAGTATAAAATTATCATCAATGAATCTGGTGATGTGCTGGGAGAATGAGTGCCAAAAAGTGGGATCACCAGTGGTAGGGGCATAAACATTGAGGAGAGAAATTGGAACATTCTTGATAGAGAGTTTGGCATATATCCATCGGCCTTCAGCATCTGATTCTTGAGCAAGCAGGGAATAAGAAAGAGCTTTGTGACATAAAATAGCAACACCATTGCGTTTACCATCCCCAGGAGAGTAATAAACATCGCCCACCCAACTTCTTTTCAATTTAACAGATTCTTCAGCAGATAAGTGAGTTTCTTGCAAAAAAGCAATATCCACATTCAAACGAGCAAGGTGAGATAAAATTCTCTGCCGTTTGATGGGGGAATTAACGCCCTTAACATTCCATGTAATCACTTTCAGAGACATAGCAAATAAGAAAGGAGAAAAATGGTATGAGAGAGAAAGAAAATGCAATAAGAACCCAGAAGAAGAAGAAAGCCAGAGAAAATGAGAAAATCAATGAAAGGCAATGCGGTAGGATGATAAAGAGAAGGGTGATGGAGAAGAAAAAAGAGCAAAAGAGAGAGAGAGAAAAGCAGTTGATATGAGAAATATGAGAAGGTAGACCATGAAATAGCAAGAATGATAGGGAGGAGATGATAGAAGAAAAGTTGTCGAGAAATAAGAAAGAGAGACACCTGTGGAAGAAAGGAAACTAGTGAACTTGAGGGAGAAAAAATCAGAATAAGGAAAGTGAACATTTGGGAGAAAGGGGAAAACATACTTACGGAGGGTAGAGGCGGGGAGGAATGATCACCAGGGAAAGGAGACGAGAAGAAAGAGTGAGAGGGGAGCGCCAGGCAAAGGAAGCAAGCGTCCAATGCAAGCGAACCAACAAGTCGAGGGGAAAACGCCAAACATATTGTAAACCTGCGAGAAAGAGGGAGGGAAAACATAAATGAGTGAGACTACTGAAGGAAGAAGAAAACAGCACAACGTTAAAAGATAAAAAGGTGTAAAGGAATAATGTGAAGAAGAGAGAAATGAAACAAAACAACGGTGCAGAGTGAGACAACAGATAGAGACACTAAGGAAAATTACCTGTCCATCCAGCAGGGATGCGAGAGAGGTAGGAAAGAGTCAGAGGGAAACACAGAAATGGAAAAACATTAAGGTGCCTAGGAAAGGCAAACTGTAAAACAGGAAACATCAAACATAAAACATGTAAATTGAGTAAGACAATGAAGTCATATTAACAGGGTTCACGGAGGAAAAGCTGAGGAGGTGCCAGAGAAGTCCATGTCAGACGACTGTGCAGCATTCAAAAAACTTCTGAGACGAACAGGATCCTCGTAGGTCGTGGTCTTGTTGTTGTGGGTCACTCTGAACAGGCAAAGCTGTAGCTTTGGCATAATCCTGTGCAAAGAAGAGGTTGGATCCTGACCATTGGAGACGAGGTGAGGCACGGGCCGCTGAGAGGACTTTAAGAAGGTCAGTGTATTCGAGGAAGTACATGATGACACCCCTCGGCCGTGAAGAGGGAGAGGGATTAGAGGGGAGACGGCCCAGCCTGTGTGCTCGCTGGATGTTGAGCGTAGTACCCTCAGGCAGATGAAGAAGTGTGGGTAAAAATGATTTGAAGAAGGCGATGGGATCAGTCCCTTCGCAATTCTCTGCCAGGCCGTAGAGACGGAGATTGTTGCGTCTGTTTCGGTTCTCCAACTCTTCAACTTGCTTTTGAAGAGAAGAAATCTGAGACTGCATGTGAGAGACTTTGGAAGAAGATTCCTGGAGAGAAGTCAAAGAATGTTTCACTGTTGTCACCCTGGCATCCATCTGAGACCAGTTACCAGTAAGAACCTGCAACTTTGAGTTAGTGTCTTCCATGAAAGGTTTAAGGGCACGAATTTCCTCCAACAAGAGCTCCATGGAGACAGTCGAGGTTGATCCAGTTGGTGATGGAGGAGTTTTTTTAAGGCGTTTCAACGCAGCTTTCCCTGGAGCCTGGGCAGGCCGCTCTGTGCTAGATTGCGACATCTGATCGGCGAGCGTCTGAGAATTTGCGAGGTGCGCCAAAGCTGAGAAAACTTTTGAGTTTTTAATAAAGACACGTCGTGGAGTTTTGGGAGTGCGAGAAATTGCCTTTCTTTCCATAAGGAGGAGGTATTGGTAAGGAGAAATGGAGTTCAGAAGCAGTCACTATGAGCCCACAGACAGCTGGAAATGTACGCAGGAGCTGTTGACAGGAAGATGGCAAGCAGGTTCTCAGGGAAAAGAAGGCTACCTGCGCAAAAGTCAGGAATGTCCAGGATTTAAGCAGCTGAATGGGACAGTAATCGGGTCGTTGAAAAAGCTAGTGCAGCGATAATGGAAGCAGAGAAGCACCTTGGGATGTAAATAAAGAAGAACGGCACATTGTAGTGCTGAAGAAGTCCATCAGGAGAGGGACATCATAAATGAAGAAGAGCATGTAGAAAAAACGTGCAGAAACAGTGGGTAAAACAGCTGCAAGTTGTAACCATCTGTGAGAAGGAGAGCGCAATGAAATGAAAAGTTCTTGAGAGAGAGGAGACTGAGCTGATATGTGCATGCAGGTTGCCTGAGGTAAAAGAAGCACCAGTCTTCTAAAATGGCCGCCCAGGTTAAACAGACGTGAGTGAAGCTTGCTGAGAGCTTATGTAAAAAAAAAACGGTGACAAAAGGTAAAGTTCGACAGCATTAGTGCCAAAATGCAAAAGTCATCTCACCAGGTGGAACTGTGGGCTTGAGGGGCTCCGTGGTGTGTTCGCATGGCCACGAACGGGAGCGCCGCAGTACGCGATGACTGGATACAAAATGGCGGACGCGACTATCGCTCAGCCGCGTCCGCTACAAAGTAGCGAAAATGAGCATTCCGCCGCGTTGTAGAGCCGCCTCCAGGAGCCCGCTGATGTCTGTGGTCTCCGGGTCACGAAGAGCCGTTTAGCAGGCGAGAAGGAGCTGAAAAGCAAGGCGAAAACCCCTGCGGACCTGGAGCGCTCACATTAGAGCCGCCGTCCTCGCCGGGCGCCAAGCCACGCCCCCGCTTTTGTGATCATTAATTAGTTCGATAAGCAGCCGATACTTGTTTTGCTCACGCTCATGTGTCCTAGAGCTTTCTCAAGGATAAATTAATTAGGTATAAATAGGTATCTTCTCCATAAAAAAATAAGAAACAACTTGCTAGAGGGAAGCAGCATCCTAACATCCTAATAGTGCAAACAAACATGAACTACACTGTGAGATGTAGATACCATAGGCAATTGCAAAAAGAATAACAATTGAACGAAAGAAGGAATAGACGGATTTATAAAGTGCACAGCTACTCTTGTGAGTGTCCTGGTACTAGTGGAAAAGTAAGTGAAAGAGAGAAGTAGAGTTGCATTTAAAGAGTAAAAGCCAAGTCTTCAGCTATTTTTAAAAGAATATTCATTGACTACTTGATGTAACTCGGCAGGCAAGATGTTCCGATCTTGCAGGCCCAGGAGGGAAAAGGATCTGCCTCACGTTTTTGTTCGATTTACCCTGGGCACTTTGGCAAAGTATTTATACAATGAAGAGGAGTGAGAATTATATGGCAAGGGTATATCCTCGGCTTCCTTATTTTACTATGCAATAAACACAAGGAGAGGGGAGACCCACTTATTTGTGATGGTGTCTGTCTTGCCTGTATCCAAGACAAGTGAAAGTAATGCACCCAGGTAATTCGGTGCTTGCTTCACAATTTCTCAGACAGTCAACTTTCTCTGAGATCGTGTGGAAAATGGGACAGTATCTATGTATAAATATATATATATATATATATATATATATATAGATTCCAACCGGAAAGTCGATGCGGCGCTTCCACATCAAACCCAGTGCGCAGACACAGATGAATAAATCCACAGCCAGACTTTCTTAGGATATTTCTTCGTCCTTTATTGCATATAAAGTGCAGAGGTGCAACACACTGCCAAACAGACGCGTTTCGGGCGTGAACGCCCTTGCTCACTGTCCAGTCCACTGTCCATATATATATATATATATATATATATATATATATATATATATTACCAACTGGCGGTCGCCAGTAGGTAGTTATAGTTAGGATTGATTTCCATAGGGAAATCGCAACATTCTATTGAAAATAACTTTGGCGCCGGTTGAGGAATCTGCCTGAATTTTTCAGCAACTTTGCCTCGCGGCTCTCCGCTCCTTCCCTGAAAGTTTGGGGGGGATTCGTCAAGCGGGGGCCGAGATAAAAGGGGGGTCCCAAAACGTGTTTTCCCCATGTTAATTTCCATAGGGCGGTCTGTCGCACTTTTAGCTCGAACGGCTGAATGGATTTTCACCAAACTTGGCAAAACTGTAGGGACTGGTAGCCCGATGTGCCTTTGCTATGTCTCAAGATATGTGCTCCAGAGGATTTTGAGTAATTTAGGTTCAAAAAAATGTATATATCTATGGCCGCGCCCCGGTACGCGCACCGGGGAGCGCTCCGGGCGCGCCACGCGACTTGCGCACGGAAAGCTGATTGGCTCTCGGGTGTCTGTAAACATTCAAAACAGTCCGCAGCGGCCGCCATCTTGTGTCTCGGTAGGATCGAGACACAAGAGGTGGCAAAAAACAAAGGTGGAAATAACCAAAAGGGGGCAGGGTAGACCCCCCCTGACCCCCTAGGTTTGATGTGAAGGCCATAAAAGGGTTCCTCGGGTAAAAAAAAAAAATCGGTTTTCGCGGGGGGAGCGCCTGGTACGCGCACCGGGGAGCGTACCCGGGAGCGTACTTTGGTGAAAAATAGTTAAAATAATAGTGTAAAATAATCATTTTGAGTGATTACAGGTAGGGTAGCTCTCAAAAGAGCTTTTGGGTTCAAAAGAGCTTTTGGGTTCTGTGGCTGTTTTAGGTACCTACAAGTACGTCCCACACACACCCACACGCACACAACCCCACACCCCCACACCCACACACTCCTCACACACACCTCACACACGCACACCTCCACCCACACCTAAACACCCCACACCCCCACACCGACACCTTACACATCCACACCCACACCCACACATTCCACACACCCACACTCACACACACCTCACCACCCCCCCAACACACACACACACGCACACACAGATACCTCACAGACACACCCCACACATCCCACAGACACAACTCCGCCCCCCACACATACACACACACCTCACAGACACACCCACACATCCCACACATGCACACATATCTTACACACATACCCCCCACACCCACACACCCCCCACACACACCTCACACACCCACATTTCCACCTACACTCAAACAACCCACACACCCAGACCCGCACACACACCTTACACACCCACACCCCCACCCACATCCACATACTCTATACACCTACATACACCTATACACCTCACCCCCCCAGACACATACACACACACACCTCACAGACATACCCCACCATCCTCCACACACACCTCCCCCGCCCCCACACACATGGGGAAAACTCAGTGAAACAGTAAAATGATAATTTAAAGTGCTTAGAGGTAGGGTAGCTCTGAATAGAATTGTTGTGTTGTGTGGGTGACTTAAGTACCAACATGTAGGTACCAATGCAGAGTCATGTTGTTACAGAAGTTATTGTGGTATATGGAATCTATACTATAGTCTGTCAGGAAAGCAGAAAGAACATGGAGGCAGCAGATGAAAAAGAGATGTCAAATACACATTGGAGATAATATAGTGGGAGAAAGGAAGTATCTATGAGCAAAATTACTATGTAACATAAAAAAGTTGCACAGTATACTATACGTCTGACTTTACATTATAATCAATTTGGTACTAGTTTAAGAATTACATCTAAAAATGAATAATGTCTCAAACTATTTTAGAATTATTAAATATAAATTTATTTTTCAGATTCTTTTTCCAAATTAAACAGAACTTCTAATATTTGACTGTCAGAAATGTCCTCATTTTGAATCAGCAAATATACTGATTCTACACATTGAAGTAGTTCATAGTCCCGTGATTCATCCATGAATTCCAAGTTATCATTGGGTACAATAATTTCTTCATTGTTGCTCTCCAGAACAATTTCAAAGGAAATGTTTTGCTCTCCTTCCATTTTCGTGCTGTAATTTGCATAAAAAATAAATATATCAGTAGGGATAGGGCACTGTTGGGTTTAAGTTCAGATAGGTAGTTTGGATTTTTTAACAGTGAATTTATCTTTGGGCAGTGTATGGTATCAGACTGGAAGTAGAAATATAAAAAAGTGTATGTGATGAAGCCTAAGTAAATTCATAATTATACAAGACAAGCCTAACTCCATCCATAACTATAACAGAGAAGTCTATCTCAATCTATAACTATTACAGAGGGATAGTATATAACTATCAGAAAAAGTTTTCCAAATTAACTTAAAGTGCACAACATACTTCAGTTTTCAAAATAATAACTTACCTTTGAGAAAGCAGTTGAAGTTGTCAGTGAAAATGCTCTTGAAATGTACTTCCGGAAGTAGTAGTCAAAATGGCTGTGTTTCCCTCTCTTTATTTATATATATTCAGGTACATAACCAATCAAATGTCATGAAATAATAGTAGAAAATGAAAGTAACATTTTAATTGGTTGTCAATTCTAACACTTCAGATGTGTTTTTGTGAAGTAATTTACCTCAGGATATTTAGAGAGGTCTACAGGCTAAATGGCTCAATGGAATTCCACCAAATTTGGGAAAATGGTAAGGATTGGTATGTAGTATGAGCTATTCTATATTTGGTGAAAGTGTCTCCAGTGGTTTTTATGTAAATTAACTTTTCACATTTTTTAGGGGAGTGCTTCCTGGTGCGCGCCCTGGTACGCGTACCGGCAGCGCTACGGGAGTCCTCCATTTTGTGTTTCGGTAGATTTGAGACAGAAAATGGAGGACAAACAACGTTGGGAATGGGTATAAGGGGGCACGGTAGGCACTCCCTGACCCCCTAGGTTTTCTGAGGGGGTGTTAGGAGGCCCATATAGACCAAAAAAATATATATATTTTAAAATTTTTGCGGGGGGAGCGCCCGGTACGCGCACAGGGAAGCGTACCGGGGAGCGTACTTTGGTGAAAAATAGTGAAAAAAGTAAGAAAAAGATAATCATTTGGAGTGATCAGAGGTAGGGTAGCTCTGAAAAGAGCTTTTAGGTTCTGTGGCTGATTTAGGTACCTACAAGTAGGTACCAATGCACAGTCTTAAATTCAGGAGGAACATTCTATTCACCTCATCTGAGAAGTGCACACCATCTCCTCTGTAGATATCTTGCATGTTGTAACGCAAGTTATTGTTGTATATTGAACCCATTCCATAGTCTCTCATGTAAGCAGAAACAGATTTATTCACATGTTTCCGTGCTTTCTCAAATTGTGGACAAAATTGGTTGGACCAGTTCCATTTCTGTCTTTGGCATATATTAGAAAATACGAAGGCAGTTTGAGGAAAACGTGCCATCAATTGTTCAAAGGTGTCCTTTAAAAGCATTTCCAGACCTACCCCAGTCAAAGTGCCTAAGTCATTTCCACCACAGTGCAGAATTATGAGGTTAGGGTGTGGCAAATGCAAAAAGGTCTTCACCAATGGTATCAATTGGTGACATCTCAATCCTCTCTGGCCAATCCATTTAATGGTCACATTTGGTAAGTCAAGGTTGTGAAAATTTCTGGTAGCTGCATACCTTTGAGCCCAGTGGATATAGCTATGTCCAATAATCCAGACAGAATACATGGTGAGAGGAGTTTCTGGTGCAGTCAGATGAAGTGTAGGAATAAAATGGCAGTTGGAACAGTAGGAGTTTGCAAAAAATAACCTGTGGAGTTTCAGTGCTCTTGAATCACAAGCAATGATTGGTAGATTGAGATAGTTGAAAACTGAAAGTTAGGGTGCATGGTTGTGTTCTGTGTAAGAAGTAATTTGAATGGTTAAAAAAAAGTCATTTAAAGAAACATTGCACCAGATAAGCTGGTGTATTTCCTAAATGTGATGTCAAAAACGATTTTGGCATAGGTGATGAAGCCTGTGTATAAGAGTGCAGTGGACTAGACTTTATGAAGTCTATCCCCTACTGGACACAGGTCTCATCTTCTTTGTACCTGTGGACAGAGCTGTCTTCCACTATACTCTTCAATACAGGCCTCACCTTTTGTGCACCCCTGGAGAATCCTCACCTGATCTGTAACCCTGAATAGATTGTTTGCTTTTTGTCATTGCTTTGTTGTTTGGTAATAGTGGTCTATAATGTGCTATTTTTTTTTTAACACAGATTGAAATCAAGATTTCAAGAGTAAGCAAAGATGCCCTCAAGGGAAAGGACAAGAAAACAACATAACCGCCAAAAAACAAAAACAGCAACGGAATTACAGCACTCTTCCACAACAAATACTTCAAAAAACAGGAACCAAGCTCCTGGTAAGAGAACTAAGTCTTTTATACGGAACATATGTACTTCAAAAAATACTGTTGGACAGCATGTAGAAAAAGAGAATGAGAGAGTAAATTTGAAAAGGAAGGCGAGAACCTCAAAGAATCCTAGAACTGGAGCAGGAGAGAATAATATGTATAGGAATAGAAGGCAGAATCAGTTTAGAGACATTCGTAAACAAATGTTTCGCAATAGGGTGGTTTTAAATTTGTTAAAAAACATTAGGAAAGGTAAATAGAGAGCTGCTTTTTATAAGAAAAAGAAAAGTGTAGAGAAGATTGTTGATCAGGCTTTTGAAGTTAAGAAAAAAGTATTTATTTTAATAATCAATAGAATTAGGACACTTAACAAGACAATTGATGTTTTCAAATCAAACAGTAGATGGAAAAGAATAATTAATCGGACTAATTTTTGTAAAGTTTTTTCTGGAGAATGGATGCACAGTTCAAGTTGTGAGCCATTTTTTAATGAGGAGAGTTACTTCCAGGAGAATGATTTAGTGCATGCAGTTGACACCAGTGGTCGAGCGTATGAAGTGAAAGACGGTTGTCTGATTGAAAAAGAGAAACTTGTGCCTAGAGAACCAGAAGAGGTGTTAACTGATGAAGTCTTAGGGAGACGTACTAAGGGTCCAGTGTACACTTGGAAGTGTAGTCGTATTTGTAGTGTGCGACAGGAATCAATTGATTTGTTTTGTAATTTCTTACGTACATATAGTAAGAAAAGTCTAAAGCAGAAAGTGAAGTTGTTGCAAGACTTAGATCCTTGCAGAGTGAGAGAAAACACAGGTTTGCAAGGGCATTCACTGGCTTGTCTTTCTAGAAAAGTCTGTCAGAGTGTTTTTCATCATTTTAAGATGTTAGCAGTGCATCATACTAACATGAGGAAATTAGTGAGAATGTTGTATTATGCAAAAAGTACAGCACTTAAGCTTAAACAATTAATCAGTGCTCTTTTGCATGGAACTGAATTAGATGTGAAGAAGATTTGTGAAGAAATTGAGATTTGTTATTTTGGTGAAAAATAGGATAGTGTAGAAATTGACACAGCAATTCAAGGTAATGTGGAAGACAATGTACAGATTTCAAGTACAGAAAAGTTTGAGCAGGAAATTACCAGGTTTAAGGTGAAATCAAGTGAAAGGCCGAATTTTACTTGTGTGTGTTGTCGACGAAGTCATTATAAGCATCAAACTAGATTAGTTGATTTATACGTAAAAAGTGAAAAGATGAATAATTATGAGTGGAAGGATTTTGCAACTTATTTATGGGTGGAGAATTGTTTTGATTTGAGTTCTGATCAGCGTATTTGTAAATATTGTTATGATAAATTAAATCAAAACAGAATGCCTGCTAGAGGTGTTCATAATAATCTGGAGTTGGTAGACATTCCCCGTGAATTGATGGATTTAAATACATATGAGTCTATTTTGTTTCAATGTGTCCATCCTTTTCAGGCAATTGTTCGCATGGAGCCTAAGATAGGGAAATTGCCTCCTACAGATTTGCAGAGAGGATTAAAGGGAAGAGTTGTTTATTTGCCTCTTGATTTGAAAAAAAATATTGATACAATTGGTATAGAAAAAGTAGAAGAGGAACCTTTAGTTATTCTAGTTAATGGGGTTCCGACAAAGAGTAAGAAAATCTGGCAAGATTTAGTGGATGTTAGGAAAGTCAAAAAGGCAAAGTTGCATTTAGTCAAAAACAATGAGTATTACAAAGATGTATGTGTTGCAGCAGAGAAAACAGCTGCAGATGAAGACAGTGATTGTTCAGGCGGCCAAATTGAAAAAGTTGATGTGTCTAGAAGTGAAGAAATATAAAAACATTATACTGTTCATCCTTTGCATTCCAAAGAAGTAATGGGGAATGCAATTGAATTGTTTCAAATGAAAGCAGCAAAAGGAAGTCCCATTAGTGTATGGGAAGAAAGTTTGGAAGCTCGTTGTTTTCCACAGCTATTTCCAACAGGTCGAGGTGGACGATATGACGATCGTCCACTTCAAATTCCTGCATCTGAATATCGAACTGTAAGATTATATGCTGAAGATCCAAGGTTTCGTCAATGCATTCCCTATTTATTTCATCTACTGTATGAAAGTGACTTGTCTGGGCTTTCTTATGCAGTAAACCATATACTGAAAAGTGGAGCACATCTGCAAAATGTTTCGGCGAGGGACTTTATTCCAAGATAATATTTTGGAATCTCATCTAATCAATCTCATGGCATGTCAGCGTGGTACAAATGAGTATTGGTACCATCGTCATGGGGAATTGAAATGTATGCTAAGAAACTTAGGAACTCCTACATGGTTCCTCACTCTTAGCTGTGCTGAGTATGCATGGGACGACTTTCTTCAATTTCTACGAGAGGCAAATGAAAATATACAAAATATAGAATTCAAAACACCTGGAGAGCTGTGTTCTTTGGATCCAGTGAATGTATGCAGATATTTCAATCAAAGATTTGAAGCTATGATGTCTTTTATTACCAACAAAAAAAATCCTCCCCTTGGAGAGGTTTTGGATTTCTTTTGGAGAAAGGAGTATCAAGCGAGAGGTGCTCCTCACATACATATGTTGTTGTGGATTAAAGATGCACCCAAATTTGGAACAGATTCGGATGAAACAGTGATGAGTTTCATTGAAGAGTATTCAACATGTGCTGTTCCGAAAACTACAGAGGAAAACAGTTTAAGGCAATAAGTTTTACGCTTTCAATCCCATCGTTGTGGAAAGTACTGTCGTCGAAAATTCAGAAACAAGGACAAGTTCTACACAAAATGTCGTTTCGGCTTTCCACGACCAGTGATTTCTAAAGGAAGAGTAAATAATTTGATGTCTTCTCTGCGACATACTGTGACGAGGAAATCACCAAAAAATACATACAATTTAAAAAGAAACAAAGAGTCCAAGTACATCAACGACTACAACCCAGTATTTTGTCCATGTGGAATGCTAACATGGATATTCAGTTCGTTGCTGACAACTCTATTGCTGTGGCTCGATATGTGACGTCTTACATCACAAAAAAAGAAAAGACAGAACTGAAGGAAATGTGGGAGGACATTTCACATGAAAAGAGTCTAAGCAAGAAATTATACAGTTACAGTCTGAAGATGTTGTCGCATCGAGAAATTGGAGCATATGAATGTTCTGATCGATTGTCGTCAGCAAGTCTCTATTCCAAATCTAGAACCATCATTTGGGTGAGTCTAGGTCTTGCTGCAACATGAAACCGAGTTTTGAAATCTTTACAAGAAATAGAGTATTTGGCGGAGAAAGAACCAGAAAGTACAGATATTTTGAAGACAAACATGTTGGATACATACTATCCAAATAGAAGTAGTCATCTTGAGAATAGTTGTTTGTATGAAGTTCTGCAAAACTATATTTATAAGAGAACCATCAGAGAAGATATCAACAATGGAATATATGCTATCATTGGGTGTGAAGGATGTCTAGTGAGACAGAAAAAAGGCCATTTGATTAATCATCGAAAATTGAGTTGCGAAAATCCAGAGAAAAGGGAATTTTAGTATTTAGCTCTTTTGCAACTCTTTAAGCCATGGCGTACAGAAGAGGAACTACTTGGAGATTTTCTGTGTTACGAAGATTCTTTTAATGCAATCAAGGATACCATAGAATGCCCTGTTTTTCCAAATTATCTGCAAATGTTGAACGAAGAAATAGAGCAAGAAGCCACAATTGCTGCAGAGATTGCTAGAGACAGTTCTCAAGACAGGCAGAGTTCTGCTTCATTGAGTCAGGATCCACTTGGAGGACCAATTATACAAAATGAAGCTGCCACTGCCATGGATGAGGTGGAAAGAGCTATGGAACAAGCTCAAGATGATGAAGTTAACTTAGAAGATTTGGTGAAACAACTAAACCTTGAGCAGAAACAGATATATGACGAAGTCACAGAACAGATTGAACATGGATTCAGTCATGAGAAAAAAGAGTGCTCATGTACATCATTTAAGCCTGTCCAACTGTACGTAAGTGGAGAAGCGGGAACTGGAAAAAGTTTTCTGATTAAAGCAATTGCAACTTATCTGCAGAAAAGGACCAAATCACCGCTGTCTTGTGTTGTTACCGCTCCAACTGGGCTGGCTGCACATAACATTAAAGGGATTACTTTACATCGATTACTGATGCTGCCAGTGGAGCATGATAACAAATTGCAATATCACAAGCTATCTGGAGATGCATGTTCCGAAGTTTCGAGAGTCTTGAAGAAAATGAAACTTCTTATCATTGATGAAGTAAGCATGGTGTCAAATATAATGCTTGCTTTTGTGCATTTGAGAATGCAAGAAATTCTTAGAACAGACTATGATGTCTTATTTGGAAGAAAACACATTATTGTTTTTGGAGATCTACTGCAGTTGACTCCAGTGAAAGGACAACCTGTGTTCAAAATGCTCACGCATGAAGATACCAGGAAGTGCTTAGGAAGCATTGGAAACGTTAATATATGGTTAAACTTCAAATATGCAGAACTGCTTCAAAATATGCGGCAGGAACAGATATATGACGAAGTCACAGAACAGATTGAACATGGATTCAGTCATGAGAAAAAAGAGTGCTCATGTACATCATTTAGGCCTGTCCAACTGTACGTAAGTGGAGAAGCGGGAACTGGAAAAAGTTTTCTGATTAAAGCAATTGCAACTTATCCGCAGAAAAGGACTGAATCACCGCTGTCTTGTGTTGTTACCGCTCCAACTGGGCTGGCTGCACATAACATTAAAGGGATTACTTTACATCGATTACTGATGCTGCCAGTGGAGCATGATAACAAATTGCAATATCACAAGCTATCTGGAGATGCATGTTCCGAAGTTTCGAGAGTCTTGAAGAAAATGAAACTTCTTATCATTGATGAAGTAAGCATGGTGTCAAATATAATGCTTGCTTTTGTGCATTTGAGAATGAAGAAATTCTTAGAACAGACTATGATGTCTTATTTGGAAGAAAACACATTATTGTTTTTGGAGATCTACTGCAGTTGACTCCAGTGAAAGGACAACCTGTGTTCAAAATGCTCACGCATGAAGATACCAGGAAGTGCTTAGGAAGCATTGGAAACGTTAATATATGGTTAAACTTCAAATATGCAGAACTGCTTCAAAATATGCGGCAGGCAAAGGATGAAGATTATAAAAATATATTACAAGATGTAAGAATCGGAAAAGTAAGTCAGCAAGGGAAAGAAGCTTTACATGGACGATTAATTTCAAATTTGTACCCAAAATGAAAACATTCTTCCAGAGAATATTTTTAAGAAAATTAACGAGAAGAAATCTGGCATATGTTTGATGCCAACTCTGAAAGAATGTTCCATGTTCAACAACAAAATGTTACAGTTAGAAAATGAAGAGATAGTGAAACTGGAAGCTACAGATAAAATAGAGCATATGGGAGCAACAATTATTTTGTCTGAAAATTTGAAATCAAAATTGGATTCATTAGAGAAGACTATATCTAAAACTGCTGGTTTTGAAAAGACTCTGAATGTGTGTTTAAATTGTCGTATCATTTTGAGAAGGAATTTAAATGTTGAAAGAGGTCTGGTAAATGGAGCAATGGGTCATGTTGTTGGTTTTGTGAATTACAAAAATAGAGATGGAATTGAAATTATAAAAATTAAATTTGATGACATTGATGAAATAGAACAAATTTGTCGTTGTTCAGCTACATTTTTGCTCGTGAAAGACTTATATGTTCGGCGAAAACAGTTTCCTATTTGTTTGGCATATGCGGTGACAATTCATAAGTCTCAAGGTTTAAGTGTAGATAGCGCTTTGGTGAACATTGGAAGTTCTGTGTTTAAAGAGGGTATGGCATATGTGGCATTATCACGAGTCAGAACTTTATCAGGATTGTACTTGATTGAGTGTGATGAAACAAAGATTTGTGCAGATCTACATTGTGTTAAAGAATACAATAGGTTAAGAAGAGAGTATGCTCCACATTTGCCTCAATATCCTCTGATTGAAAAACGTTTGGTAGGCCGAAAAAGAAGAAATGAGAGTAATTGCAGTGAGGTAGTAGCAAAAAGACAAAAAGTAGATGAAACTGTAATTGTAAGCAGAAGGAAAAAAGATTCTGTTGAAGATGTTGTTGGATTTCAGTTTGAAAACAGTTCTGGTGTCAACTGCTATGCTAATGTAGTGGTTAATGTTGTTTTTTTCTTCAAAATATACAAGAACAGATTGTTGAAAATCGGGATCAAAGATTCTGTTGTTTGTTGAATTCCGTGTTTGAGAAATGTACCAGTGATAGAGCAAAAATAGAAAGTGTTTCAGAAATTCGAAATCTTCTAGACATATCTACTGGTCAAAATCAATTTTCACAGAATATTCAGCAGGATTGTCAGGAATTTTTAATGTATATGTTTGATGTATTGGAAGATGAAGGTGTAGATATTAAAAATCTTTTTAGCTTTTCTTATCAATGGCAGCATGACTGCGACAACTGTACTTTATCAAGTACTACTAGAATAGACACTGAAAGATTTATATATTTGACTTTACCAGACTGCAAATCAGTGCCTTTTAATAATCTAGTTAAAGCAGTGGATCATAATATGGTGTGTCCCCAATGTAAGTCTACAATGCTGTCCACATTATTTCTACAAAATTATGGTCAGTATGTCATTTTAATGTTCCAACGATGTAGACCTGATGGAACTAAATTGACAACTTCTATTAAAAATGTCGTGGCTTCACAGTTATCGATATCAGGAAGAACCTTTGCAACTGCAGCTATTATTTTTCATGATGGTCCTTCTACAACATCAGGGCATTACACATGCTATTTAAAAAGTTGTAAAGGTTGGACCCAATGTAACGACACTCATTTGACTTTCAAACAACGTTTGCCTTTTGGCTTAACAAATTCATACCTAGTGTTTTTACAACCAAAATTTAGGTAAAGGTAATTGGCCTATGAAGACGGGAGCAGTTAATAAAGGTTATTTTGCTGTTTAAAAATATATTCTGAGTAAAAGTGATTCAGGTAATATTAAAAATTGACTTGTCATATAGGTACTGTAAGTGGATCTCATAGTAAGTGATATTAGTATTATAGAAAATGATGAACATGAGTGAGTCAGAGATGCTTTTACAAGTACTTAAATATTGTGAAAATGTTGTAGAGCCTTTCTTTCAGAACGTCGGAAAAAAGGTCATTTCAGATTTTCTTTGAATTAATTTGAAAGTATACTCATACATCTGACACTATTTGGCCAAAAGGAAAGGTACAGGAATGAGTAAAGAGTCATGACTGAAACAAAGGAGTATATGAAAATAATGAAAATATTTCAGATGTTCTTGGAGCTTTTCTTCTAGAAAGTCGATGAAATGGATTTTTTACTGAACAGCAAAGTACTTTGCAACGAGAAAAGGACCTCGATGATATACTATTTGGCCTCAAGGAAAAGTAAGTCAATCCAAGATTAGTGTTTATTTGTCATTTGTCAGTATCTAAGTTTTTTTTAAAAACACAATCTTTTAGATTGTGTTTTTTTTCCCGCTGTCATATGATGAGTAATTTGAACTCACTGTTTTAAGTGAAATTCAATATATTCTGAGAACAGCAAAAATAAACTATGGAACATGTTGTACAAGTTATTCTATACTTTGGATTGTGTAAATTAAATTGTATTCCCATTCTCTGACACTCACTTTCCTTTTTCCATCCTCTTTCAGCTCTTTTTACTCACTTATAATGTCTTTCTCTCACTCTCTGTAAGCCCCGTTCCTTTACTCCACTTCTTTGACAACCCCTCATTCTCATTTCAACTGTGTGCAGCCCCTCTCTCCCTTGCATAACTTTTCAGCTTTCAGTCTCTCTGCTTTACTTCCCTTTTCCGTATTTTCCTCCTTTGCTCTTTTAGTAATTCCTGTTTACTCACTCAGCAGTATTATTGCACTCTATCACTATAAATCACCCACTCTCCCTCGCTTATCTTTGTTTGCTCCTTACTTTTGACCTCTTCTCTCTATTTTTCGTTCACTACTTCTACGTCCTCAGTGCCTCACTCTCCATGTGTTATGTTCAGTTGTGTTTATCTTCCTTCTATCACTTCTTTTACAATAACTTCACTGCTCCTCTCTCATTGTTTTTCATCCCATTTCTTTTACTCTGGTTCCATTACTATCCCTCATTTCCTTTCTTTCAATGTCCTTCTCTTTACTTTCATCACCAAATTATTTTCTTTCAGTACCACTGTTTTAGTCGTCTTCTCCTCTCTTTCCTTTTTTTGCTCTCTTACTCATTTCCTTTTCTCACTCATTGTACTCCACCTCACTCAGTTTTTCTCTAGTGTGTCTGCCTACTAACTTCCTCAGTCCATTTCCCTCAATCGTTGTATATTATCCTCTCTCCCTTCATCCTTTCACTCTATGACTGTTACTTACTCTCTATTCCTCATTCTTCTAATTGCATCCTTAATTAGACCGTTTTCTGTCTCAGTCATTATCTTTTTACTTACTTCTGTTTCCTGATTTAGTTTTGCTAACTCACATTGTTTTAGTATCTTTCTTACCTTCAGTTCATTTCTCTGTTCTTCTCTCTCTCTTTGTCAGTGAATCTATACGCCTTACTCTTTGTAATTTGCTCTCCTTCTATTTCTTTTTCTCTCTTTTTGTCCTTCTACCTTACTTTATTTCCCTTTCTGTGTCCTTCACTCTTACTTTATTTCTAAATAGAGTGTTATGATTTTTAACCTCTTCATTTGTATCTTTTAATTAAAAATACATATTTCATTAATTATAACTTATTTTTTCTTCTCTCTTTCACAGATACAAACTGTAGTAAAAAAATTAATTAAAGTTACATTTATTATATGGTAAGTATGACTAAAAAAATTTAGTTTGTCATCACCCTTTGCTTTAAGCTCACTAACATTTTCTCAATCAACCTCACTCCTGTGTCTTTACTCTGCTTCCCTTACTTATTCTTATTCTACATGTTTACTCCCCTTTCCCTATTTTCCCTCTCATATTCAACTTCTTTCAATCCCTATTCTTTACTTCACTTACCCTCTGTTCCCTTCCTTTGCTTCTTCACTCATTCTCTTTTTCTTAATTATTTACCTTACTCCTACACATACACCTCATCCTCCTCCCAACACATACACACACCTCTAACATACACCCCACACACACACCACACACACACCTCATACACACAAAAAATCCTCCTACACACACACCTCAAACACACACACACATTCCATACACACACATACATCGAACACATATACACCCCACACTCATACACTCCTCACACATATTTCACACACCCTCACCTCCACCCACACCGAAACACCCCACACAGCCACACCCACAGACACACCTTACACACCCACACCCCGACCTACACCCACTGACTCCCTATAAGTCACACACACTGCATTACTTATCTTTCTTTGCTGTTTCACTCAAGCCCAATCAGGTACTGTTTCCTTTACTCTCTTTGTCCTTTCTCTTTCTCACTCCCCATGTCTTATCCTAATTCAATTTTCCCCCTCTTTCACCCCTCTTTACTTATACTACCTGGTCTTTTCTCACTTTCCCTCATCGTTCTTCATTTATTCCGGTTCCGCCACTACCCTTCATTCCCCATTTTTTACTGTCCTTTCTTTTTCTTTTAACAGCCAGTCACATTCTCCCACTATCTCTACTTTAGTGTTCTTCCTCTCTCTTCCTTTCTTTTGCTCCTTTAGTCATTTTACTTTTCTCACTTTCATCCAATTACACCTTCTCTATTTTTTACTATGTAATAAACAATCCCTCTGTGTTCATCCTGTAGCTCTTTTTCTCTTAACATAACTCTCTTTGTGTTCTTCTCTCATGCTAACTGTTTCATTAAATTTTTTTTTTCTTTTTTTGGGGGGGGCGCGCCCCGGTACGCGTACCCTAAGGACAAAAAATTGACTGAGATCCTTTAAAAATATAGGTTTAATTTTACATATGAAAGGTAGTTCTAAAAAGAACAGTTTTTTTCTTCTTTTTGTTGTTTTATATTTTTTTATTGTTTTTTGAACATTTTGTAATTTTTTTGGCTTTTCAAAACAGTTTTATATTTTTTTTGTATTTTTTATGGGAAGAAACAAAAGAAAGAGAATTGAAAATGGCTCAACTGGAGCAAAAAACAAAAAACGGAAAAAATTACTTCTTTTTTTTGGGGCAATCGTGATTGTCACCAGCAATGACGATGAGCTTTACACTCTTTTCCCCATAGGCCATAAGCTTGCCACATCCAGTACAAGTGACTTTAAAATCACCAAATCGTTCCTGGATACAAGGCATCACCTCTGATGTTTCTGGTCCCGATTGAGTGGGTTGCTTTCTTTTGGAGCTGGTCCTTGAACACTGGGGGAGGTGACTGGCCAGTTCCCTGATCTCTGCACGAGAATAGTTAGCAGGATGCTTCCGGGTCATATGCCGAATCATGGTATTATTACCAAATGAATATTTTTTATCTGGATTGCCCCTTGAGAGTTCTGCACCACAGATTCGACATGTTACCTTGGCCGCATTAACTTTTTTCTTGCCCTCTGGAAGTGAAAAAAACTCCCATACAATGTGTTCTTTCGGCTTGTATGGGGTATTTTGTTCAGGCAGCCATCTGCTCCCCTCCTCCTCTTCCTCTTCCTCCTCCTCCTCTTCTTCACCACCAATGTATTGTTGTGGTGGTCCTCTTGGTGGTTGTGGTGGTGGTGCAGATGCTCCAGCTGTTGCTGCTACAGTAGCCATTTCAAAGTACAAAAAGAAAGGTGGTTTTTTTTATCATTTGGAAAAAAAAACTGTGCTGAACCAATCAGAAGTGTTATTTTCAGGTCACAAGACCAAGGCTTTACTCATTTGGAAACCAAAACTGTTCTGCACCAATAGAAAGTGTTATTTTCAGGTCACAAGACCCAGGCTGGTCACAAGACCCAGGCATTACTCATTTAGAAACCAAAACTGTTCTGCACCAATAGAAAGTGTTATTTTCAAGTCACATGACCCGACACGCTTACGCTACGCGCCCCGGGGCGCGCCCGTAGTCACGCTCCGGGGCGTGCCCGCGGGTGCGTAGCCTAAGCGCGTCAGGACGTTTCGCGATCGCGTGCTTTCAGTTACGCTGTGCGTCATATGACGCATCACGCATGTACGCGATACGTCACGATGTTGTTTTCGTTCGCGAGAAAAGCGCTAACGGGACGCTCCCCAGTACGCGCCCCAGGGCGCGTCCCAAGTTAAAAATAAAAATAAATAAATAAACATTTTGACATAATTATACAATATAAAATTCGTTTTAAAATTTATTATTTTTTATACCTATAAAGATTTGCTATTAAAAAACCATTGAAATTCACTGAAAAAACCATAGGTTTCACACCAGTTATAGTTAGGAATTAGCATTTAAAAAACCTATTAAATTCACTGAAAAAAACATAGGTTTTACACCAGTTATAGTTAGCTGGAAATTTTACTCGCATAAAACCATTGAAATTCCCACGTTATAGTTAGTTGGACTCACTATAACTTGCGCGTGCAATGCACTGCTGATGACGTCACATATTACATCACTCATGACATGGTCAGTGACATCCGAGCTTGGCCTGCCTCTATGTTGGTGCTTTTGAGGACAGGCATATTTATAATGAAATCTGTCCCTTCTATGAAAATATAGAAAACTACTCAAGACTCATAGACAATATATTTTTCACCTAGAAAGGAGAGAAGAGCGAATTATTGGAATTCGTTGAGTGGCTAAATTGTGGGGACCCCAACTTGAGGTTCACTTCAACCATGAGTCAGGAGGAATGTGCTTTTTTGGATATTAAGATTATAAGCAAAGATGATGTTCTTGTTGTTGATCTGTATGTGAAACCCACAGATCGTAATACTATGCTCCATTATAACAGCGATCACCCGCGGTGCCAAAAGGACAATATTCCTTTCGGTCAGTTTCTGCGACTCCGCAGAAACTGTACTGATAGACAAGATTTTGAGACGCACGCGGAGCAACTTAAGAAGAAACTGCAAAATAGAGGCTACCCGAAGGGTATTATTAAAAAAGCCTATAAAAGAGCCAAATTCTACAACAGGGATGCACTTTTTGAGAACAATGATCGCAAGAAAGGAGAGTTGGACAAGATAGTATTTGTCTCAAATTACTCTATGTTTAGCAATAAAATTAAAAATATAATTAATAGGAACTGGAGCTACTTACAAGATGCAGATACAGGACCTATAGAAAAACCCCTCTATTCATATAGGAGGAACAAAACAATTAGAAACATGTTGGTAAAAACATACAGAGAAAAATCAGAAAATAAGCAAGCGAGCATCACGACAGGCACAAAAATAATAGGAACCCATCCAAGCAGTGCATGTGTCAACTGCAAATTAATAATGCCTAGCCAGAAAATCACTCTGAATGGGGAAACACACACCCCCAGAGAAATGTATAACTGTAAGAGTAAAAATGTAATTTATTTAATTACATGTCCATCCGGATTGGGCTATATTGGCGAAACCGGAAGGGAAGTAAGGATTCGGTTAAATGAACATCGCTCAGCTATTAGGATCAATAAGTGCAATGCCCCACTAACAGAGCAGCACAAAGAACACAAAGTAGAGGACTTAAGATGGTGCATTGTGGAGAAAATCATGATGTCCAGAAGAGGTGGTAACTGTGAGAAAAAACGAAAAATGAGAGAACAATTTTTTATGTGTAAATTTAAAACACACACTGAGGGCCTAAACAATCGGGAGGAATGGGAAAGGCTATACCGATAATACCTCCCTTAAGATAAATCAGAAATATTCACAAATAAGATCGTGAAATAGAAATAAGAAATAAGCTGCACTACTCATGAATACCGAGTATTGAATAGATAGTGATTGAAACTGCGTAAGAAGAATATAAGCTCATTAAACCAATTAGTAATATTTTCCACTATAAAGGAAGCCTGTAGTCCAAAATATTAATGTAAAAGAATTACAAGAGCCAGGTAAAACATAGGAGTTTGAATAAACAGACCTCATATTTTCTATAAATCACTCAAAGATGGCGCCGATTATCGAATATAATGAGAACTACTCAAAGATGGCGCGGATTATCAAATGTAACGCGACCCTCTTTATTGTTGAGTAAAAGAGAGTCCAAAATATCGATGCAAAAAGAATCCCAATAGTGAGTAAAAACATATGAGTAAAAACATAGGAGTCTGAGTAAACAGAGCTTAAATATCCCACAAAGCACTCAAAGATGGCGCCGATTATCGAATATAGTGATAACCACTCAAAGATGGCGCTGGTTACCAAATGTAATACGACCATCTTCTATGTTTTTTAAAAGAGAAGGGCCACATGTGTACAAACTAGGATGAGAGTGTAATTAGACAAGCTTTATAAAGAAGCCGGTATTGACAGTCTGTTGCTTCAGGAATTCAAACGCTGAGGAGACACCGGTGGAAGCGGTAGACGTCAAGTCGCACGGTAAGAAAGTGTGCGCGAAAAGTTAAATAATGTTACCCGTTTTATATTTAAAAAAAAGGGCAGCAAAAGCCAAGTACTTAACTGTTAAGAGTAACCCCCAGCTCGACACTTTGCTGCGATATAGTAGTATATACTAAGAATGTAATGGGAGTTGACTAGTGCAGGAAGAACGCCTGGTTAAACGGCACGAGTTGTTAGAACTAATTTACTTATCGCGTTAGACAACCGTCTCGCCAAATGACATCTATGCTGCTGCTCAGCGCTTCGCGCGCACGCTGCTAAATGCTATTTTAAAACGACCTTGTTTGTTTAGAATATTTGTTTTCTAGTCATTTGTATTGTTTTAAATCAGCCCTCTTACCTGCAGCCTAATTGTCAAACCACCGCTATTAGAGCGGGTCCGGTTCTCGGGGTGGGCTCAAATCGCGGCAGACATCTTGGAGTGGGGTAGTTTGGTGTTGTTGCTGTTTGCTGGGCGCCATCTTTTAGGAAGCGCTTTAGGGCGCTCTAGTGCGCAGAAGCACACGGGGGACGCCTATTTAAGGCGAGCTGCCCAGGGTCAGTCCTACTTACATCTATGCTGCTGCTCAGCGCTTCGCGCGCACGCTGCTAAATGCTATTTTAAAACGACCTTGTTTGTTTAGAATATTTGTTTTCTAGTCATTTGTATTGTTTTAAATCAGCCCTCTTACCTGCAGCCTAATTGTCAAACCACCGCTATTAGAGCGGGTCCGGTTCTCGGGGTGGGCTCAAATCGCGGCAGACATCTTGGAGTGGGGTAGTTTGGTGTTGTTGCTGTTTGCTGGGCGCCATCTTTTAGGAAGCGCTTTAGGGCGCTCTAGTGCGCAGAAGCACACGGGGGACGCCTATTTAAGGCAAGCTGCCCCAGGGTCAGTCCTACTGACATCTATGCTGCTGCTCAGCGCTTCGCGCGCACGCTGCTAAATGCTATTTTAAAACGACCTTGTTTGTTTAGAATATTTGTTTTCTAGTCATTTGTATTGTTTTAAATCAGCCCTCTTACCTGCAGCCTAATTGTCAAACCACCGCTATTAGAGCGGGCCCGGTTCTCGGGGTGGGCTCAAATCGCGGCAGACATCTTGGAGTGGGGTAGTTTGGTGTTGTTGCTGTTTGCTGGGCGCCATCTTTTAGGAAGCGCTTTAGGGCGCTCTAGTGCGCAGAAGCACACGGGGGACGCCTATTTAAAGCTCCCTGCCTAGCGCAGCGGGATCGCGCAGCGGGAACGCCTCTCGCTTAGCCTGAGTCGTGCCAGAGTCCTGCCCGTCTGCGCCCGTCCGCGCCAGACTGGGCCTGACTGGGCATAGGGACTCGGTTTACAGTTATGTCTACTTCTGCACTTCAGGCTGCACCTATAAGATCTTATACAGGTGAGTTTTTGCGATCTCTACGCCCTCCCTCCTTTGACTCATGCTCATGTTGCGTCTTACCGATCCACAACTTCATCTGTGGAGGTTGTAAATTCCGTACTGGTAAAATGTCCACTTGCAGGGCCTTGAAACCGGTCCATTCGCGTGGTCGAAGAAGGACTAAGGTACCTCCTGTTAAACACTCTGTTCTCCAGTTCTGGAATATTAATTGCTGGTCACTACCCAAACACAAATCAAATATTTTTGATTTTTTGGTCACTGAGCAACCCGATGCCTTGTTCCTAACGGAAACTTGGCTACATGGTAGCTCTGGACCGGATATTGCATGTGCTGTCCCCAATAATTATGTCATCCTGAGACAGGACCGAAACTCTGGTAAAGGAGGGGGTATAGCAATAATTTTTAAGTCTTGCTACGTCTGCAAACTTGAAACTTTTCCTCTTCCTGGATGTGAGGCGGCGCTTTTTAAACTTGCTATTAACCCTCAACTTACTCTATCTGGCCTTTTAATATACCGCCCTCCCGGGAATGCTCAAACCTGGATATCTGCGCTCAGCGACTCCATAGCCCCTCTACTTCTCAAAGCTGCAAACTTCACCATTCTTGGCGATTTAAACTTACATCTCGATGATACTTCTTGCGCCATTAGTAAGAGTTTCTTAAACGACCTCGAGGTGTTGAGTCTGATGTTGCGCAACTCGGGTCCCACTCACTCTGCGGGGCATCACTTGGATCCAATTCTTTCCAATCTTTCCTTTGATTGCTCACAGAGTGCTCGTCCTTTGGACTGGACTGATCATTATGCAGTCCACTTCGCCCTATCTGACATCAAATTGCCTATCTGGAATAGACAGGGTAAGGGCGAATTAGTCCACAGATGGGGTAAATTAGATATTTTAAAATTCAATCAGTATCTTTTCGATACTCGTCCCCTGAATGACGAAGCCCCTCATAAAGATCTGAACTCGGCAGTTGCATCATGGCTCACGAATGCTGTAAATATTGTGCTTCCCCCTACTCCGAGACTATCCAAACTCCATCGTTGTCCGGCCCCATGGTTCTCGCCCGATTTAAAGGTTCTGAGGACTCACTGCAAGGTCTTGGAAAGGAAATGGAGGCGCACCTATTCTGCTTCTCGGAAAACCGTCTACAAAGAAGCATTGAAGGGATACCACTCTAAGTGCAAAGAGGCAAGAGCTATTTATACGACAAATATAGTGTCGCAAGCTCAGAATTGCCCTCGCACTCTTTTTGCAGTGGTCAAAAAACTGACAGGTGCCGACACACTACCGTCCCCCCCAGTCTTGGAAGAAGCTCAATGTAATTCCATTGCGGAATTTTTTATAGCTAAAGTTGAGCGCATTAACAATCTAATGAGTGCCTCTAATACAGCAACTCAGTCTCAACTGGGGTGTGTGACTACGACCGCCCCTTCGCCCTCGATGCTATCGATAACTAATTGGCTCTTGTTTGACGATGACTCGTTTTTCGCCTGCTTGAACAGTGTGAGATCTGGTTCACCGCGTGATCCGGTGCCTGCTAAAATTTTAAAGTTGCTCGATCTTGAGTGCCGGCGCCCTCTCATGAGACTCCTAAATACTTCTTTAAGTGAGTCCCGTGTGCCACAAGACTGGAAGCATGCGATGGTGATCCCACTCCTGAAGAAGGCTGGTGCGGATGCTTCTAACCTCTCCAATTTTAGACCTATTTCTCTATTGCCTATCTTCTCAAAGATACTGGAGAGACATGTCAACACGCAGCTTACTCTGTTTATTGAAAATCAGGGCTTTTTACACCCATCTCAGTCCGGTTTTCGGGCCCACTATTCAACTGAGACCGCATTACTAGGGGTGACGGAGAGACTTCGGCACGGCATCGATCGCGGTGAAACTTCTGCTCTCATCCTTTTGGATTTGAGCGCAGCGTTCGATACCGTGTCCCACTCCATCTTACTAAATTCTCTCCGCTCCCTTGGAATAGCCGGCCCTGCACTTGCTTGGTTTGCCTCCTATTTAAGTGAGCGCACATTCCAAGTTTTTTCTCAGAAAGCTGCATCTACGATTTGCTCTTCGGCGTATGGTGTCCCTCAGGGGTCTATTCTCAGCCCGTTGCTTTTCAATATTTACATCAAACCTCTCGCTACCATCGCAGAGGAAGCCGGGCTGAGTATTTTTTCATACGCCGATGACACGCAGATCGTCTTTTCCCTCTCCAGTGCCGAAGTTGGCAACGTGTCTGGTCTAAAAATTGGTTTGTCACTTGTGGCTGAGAGGATGCAGAGGCATCTCCTCAAGCTTAACGGTGACAAAACCGAGATCATCATCTTGGGAAAGCAGAAGGATCTTTGGGGCCCTCAACATTGGCCCAGCACCATGGGTCCTACTCCTCTTCCAGTCCAGGTGGTACGTAACCTGGGTTTCCTTATTGATGACAAACTGTCTATGAGGCAACAAGCCACTAAGGTGGCGGCCATCTGTTTTACCACCTTAAGATGGCTCCAAAAAATTCTCTGGATGTTGCCCCTTGCCACGAGAAGAACAGTAGTCCAGGCTTTAGTAACATCTCGCCTGGACTACGGAAATGTTCTTTATCTTGGTGCAGATGCTGCGACTGTAAGGAAACTACAGGTCATACAAAATTCATCAGCCCGTCTCCTCTGTAATATCCCGAGGAGGTCTTCGGCTGCGCAGGCTCTTCGAGATCTCCACTGGCTCAAGATCTCGAGTCGAATTAAATTTAAAGCCTTATGCTACATTTTCAAAATCAAGCAGGGTTCTGCCCCATTATATCTTCAAAGCTTGGTTCAACCCTACAGGCCCTGTCGTACTTTGAGATCTTCGGCTAATTGCGACTATGTCATCCCCAGATTTAAGCTAGTGAAGATGGGTGGAAGATCTTTCTCCCATCTTGGCCCCAAACTCTGGAATGCCCTGCCCATTGCCATGAAGACTGAGACCAACATGCTCAGTTTTCGAAAAAAAACTGAAAACCTTACTTTTTTAAAAATTACTTTTTATAGCTGTGATTGATGTCAGTTTTTCTTCTTCAGTCTATCCCTTGCGCCGGGAAACCCACTGCGGGTAGCTGTTGCGCATTATAAATTTTAAATAAATAAATAAATAAATAAATGTGCAGCACCAGTGATACGCATTACCGAGAAGAGGTTAAGTTCCACATAATAACGTTGGAGCATAGAAATATAAAGATGTCTCCTTCACTGCCACCATAATGGGTTGGGGGTGAAATATTTATAAGAAATATTTATACAAGAGAGTGAGCTTTATGCATAAAAATGATAATACTATATTGGTTTGAATAAAGATTGTAGGCCACAAGACACATAGGGGTTGATATTATACTAATTTTTCGTACAGACCCCTGCAAGAAGGACAATTGAAGGAAGTCTATTTCGGAGCAGAAGAAACACGGGTTTTCCACATTAAGACATTAAACCAGACACCAAAGGTGAGAGCTAGAATAAAGTCCCAAATGAATAAATAAAAAAGAAAAAGGAGGGGCAGTGATTAATGTACACTTATGTTTTGTTTAGAATTGGAATCAGCAAAGTCAGTAAATAAAAACAGCAAATTGAGAGGAACATAAGAATAAGTAGGTGAGTTCGGTTCTCCTATGACTGAGAGAAAAAGATATGGCATGGATATGTAACTAAAAAGGAATCATTTTAAATCCTACAGAAAAAATAAAGGCACTATGACAACGATACCAAAGAGTACACCGGTGAAAATGTCTGTTTACCTGAATTAAGGTGTGTATAGTAATAGGATAATCCAGCTAATCAGTTTAAATACCGAAAATGGTGGGTAAATTTAACTTGATAAACTGATCCCCCACAGGCAGAATTGAACAAAACTGCTAGAAATGAGAACAGAATAACTACTACGAGCAAAATTATGGATCTTGCCTAAAAAATAACAGGTATGAGCATGAGGAATTCGAATAAGTTTAAAAAAAGTGATCTATAAGATTGATCTAGCTAACAATAATAAAGAAATCTTTTTGTCAGCAGAGCGAGACTTCAATAAGCCGCCATAGAAGGTTTACTTCAGTTAGATGTCCTGAATAGAAAGGGATATTTTCATGAGGTAAACACTCTTATTGATTGTATGATGTGTAACTAGAGGGAAATGTATGAATGCAGGTTAGATGAGCCCACTTGCCCCGGGTGATTTGGGTCCAATTGGGGTTTGGGTCCAATGGTCTGAACAGTAAAACCAGTGCATAGTGGGACCCCAAAATTATTATAAAATCATTATGCATAAGTACAAAAATGAGTAACAAAGAAGAATCAAACCAGTTCATTACACTGTGAATGTACTCTTACATTGGTATTTTCTACTTACAGATACTTGTGTACATCAGAATTGT
This sequence comes from Lissotriton helveticus, assembly GCF_964261635.1. Taxonomy (NCBI): domain Eukaryota; kingdom Metazoa; phylum Chordata; class Amphibia; order Caudata; family Salamandridae; genus Lissotriton; species Lissotriton helveticus. Next base: position 1,917,623,310 of record NC_136065.1, read on the forward strand.
CCTGAGGAAGGTGGGGCTGATTGCCACAACCACCGAAACGCGTCGACTACCCCGTTGGGGGATGTATTAATTGTGTATATTTTATAAATACTGTTCATTTGTAATTTGATGCTTTGCAAAGTGTGTTAATGTGTATATCTTGGGCTTATGTATTCGACCGTAACACACAAAAACCCGAGGCATTTTTGAATCGATTGGAATTGTTTTTATTATCTTTGGTGAATTCATGTTTTATAATGCACTGAATATATTTAAAAAAAAAAAAAAATTTAAATAAAGATTCTGAAGTTTTTGTACACACATTCTATGTTTTTATGTTTTTGTGGTTCTACTATAGCACAAGGTGTATGAACAAATAGAGTGATAATATAAGGAGATGTATGAATGATTGGGTTCCCCATTTGAATCAACAACCCAGGGAACACTAAAGTTTTTTTCCGCATTATTACCCTGTTCCTGTGGGTGTTATTATAAGGGTACTCTCTTTCTTTTTAATCAGTGACATCACTCATGACATCACTGATGACACCATCCTTGTGACAGAGTGACAGACCTCCTTTCACTGTAATGTAACCCTTGAAACAATTATTCAAAAATAGAAACTAAAATTTACAAAAAAATGGAGATAGCCATACCACTTACAACAACCAATTCAATAATTCCACCATCTATATACACATGCACTCATTCACCAACAGTTCAATATAGTCACTCATACATATACTGACTCATAATATGTAGTGATACACCTATACATCCTGTTACACACCGACAGTCATCCAAAAGTTACTCACACACATACTCACACATGCAAATTAACTATTCAACATCCATTTATTTGCATATACAGCTATACACACACTACCACTTTACTTCTAAGGAAACCTACACATACTTACTCTCTTAAACAATCACTTATAGAAACACATACTAATTTAAATAGGAACTCTTACAATCTCTTACGCTCAGATATACTCACTTATATACTTCAATATTCACATACACTAGAGTAAAACATATGTAGTTACTGATAAAGAAACTAGTGAGACACTCATTCACTCAGTAACACACACATATACACAGTCATCCACCCATACAGTCCTGCACATATGCTGTCTTCAAAACACATACAAAGAGAGAGTCAGTCATTCATGCATCTATGTGCTAAGTAATACCTCCACCAAACCATACAAACATTCATACTGATACTAAGAAAAACATCTAATAACCTAAATACATACACATGTACCTACTCACCAACCCATGCAGCCACTTATACACAAAGTGAAACACTAATACATATATTTAAATATTTAAACATTACTCTCTAATATATGTATTCACTAAGATACACTTAATAAACCAGTTAATTTATTTTATTTATTTATTTAACGATTTGTAAAGCGCCTGGTGACCCGGAGGCCTCCCCGCGCTGTAAAAGACTTGTGATGGCCAAGGGGGGAGAGGAGGTCCTATTTGGGAAAAAGGAAAGTTTTCAGTTCTTTGCGGAACCGAAGATGGCAGGGTTCCAGGCGCAAGCAGCGTGGAAGCGAGTTCCAGCCCGAGGACGCCTTTACTGCGAAGCGTCGACCACCAATGCGCACCTTCCTGAATCTCGGGACGTTGGCCAGACGCTCATTGTCAGAGCGCAGGGATCTGGGAGCTTTATAAGGAATGACCATGTCTCACAAGATCGAAGGGCCTAGGCCGTTGAGGAGTTTGTGGGCGGTACACATAGCCTTAAATTCAATCCTCTGTCGGATCGGAAGCCAGTGTAAGGCCTTGAGTGCTGGTCTGGCAGAGGCTCTAGTGGGAAGGGTCATTAGGAGCCGGGCAGCCGCATTTTGAGCGCGCTGGAGTTTTGCCAGAGTGGATTCGGGGGCTCCTAGATAGACGGCGTTGCTATAGTCCAGACGGGCAAGGATCAAGTCTTGAACAAGGAGTTTCCTCGATAGGGGAGGGAGTAGGGGGAGGATCTTTCGGGTAGAGCGCATGAGCCCGAAACAGGTACCTGCTGTTTTGGCTGCCTGGGTCTTCATGGATAGATCAGGTTCGAGCCAGACTCCCAAAGTCTTAATTTCCTTCTTCGGGGTGGGCACCTCGCCAAAAACATCAGGCCAGACCGATGGAGGAATAGTAGCCCATTTCTTGCCCATAAGCATGACTTCCGTTTTAGATCCGTTGAGCTTAAGTGATGAATCGCACATCCAGTGGTGGATTTCCTGGAGGCAGTTCAACAGATTGTCTAGGCGGTGGTCAAGATGTGAGAGTGAGACGACCAATTGCGTGTCGTTCGCATAACTCACTATCTTGATCCCGAATGGGGCTACTACATCCTCCAGGGGGGCCATATAGGCATTAAACAAAGTGGGGCTTAGCGAAGACCCTTGGGGGACTCCGCTAGAGAGAGGGAGTGAGGCTGAGCGGGAATTACCGTCCCAGACCTGGAACGAGCGGCCCGATAGAAAGGACTCTATCCAGGCAAGCGCAGTACCCCCGAGTCCCGCCCTGGCCAGCCGGTGGAGCAAGACACGGTGGTTCACCGTGTCAAAGGCTGCACTAAGGTCCAGGAGGATCACTGCCACTGACCCTCCTGAATCCAAGATGCACCTTGCCTCCTCGATGACTGCGAGGAGGGCGGTGTCCGTGCCGTGGCCAGGGCGAAACCTTGTTTGGGACTGACGCAGAAGGTTGTTGCATTCGAGGAACAAGGACAGTTGGGCATTGACCAGTTTTTCGGCCATTTTGCTAATGCCCAGGAGGAGCGAGATCGGCCTGTAGTTTGCCAGATCGGAGGGGTCCAGTTGAGGTTTTTTAAGGAGGGCTTTGACTACTGCACCCTTCCAGCTCGGAGGGACAGAGCCTTGGGACAGCGAGATGTTAATTAGCTCCGTGATAGGGGGTACGATGGCTGGGGCCACTGTTTTCAGGAATCTCATGGGGGCGGGGTCGCAGGGAGATCCGCTTTTCATCTTGGCCAGAGTCTTTCCCACTTCGTCCAGGGATACAGCCCTAAACGCGGTCAACTGTGGATGAGAGATGTTTCCAGTGTTGGCGACAGACACATCAGTGTTGCTGATAACCAATCAATTAAAAAAAAAAACATCCATATAAACACTTATTTAAACATTTATTCTTCCATCAACTTTTACATATACATATATAACACATATTTATTTTTCAGAAAGACACATTCACTCGGATGTCACTGACCATGTCATGAGTGATGTAATATGTGACGTCATCAGCAGTGCATTGCACGCGCAAGTTATAGTGAGTCCAACTAACTATAACGTGGGAATTTCAATGGTTTTATGCGAGTAAAATTTCCAGCTAACTACAACTGGTGTAAAACCTATGTTTTTTTCACTGAATTTAATAGGTTTTTTAAATGCTAATTCCTAACTATAACTGGTGTGAAACCTATGGTTTTTCAGTGAATGTATATATATATATATTCACTGAAAAAACCATAGGTTATAGACCATATATAGTTAGGAATAAGCATTTAAAAAAACTTATTTTACTCACACAAAACCATTGAAATTCCATATATAGTTAGTTGCACTAACTATATATCGCGCACCCGCAATCCACTGCTGATCATGTCACATATTACATCATTCATGACATGGTCAGTGACATCACTGATGACATCACTGATGACATCTCAAATGACATCACTGATGACATCACTGATGACAACATCCAGTGACTGTATGTTTCTGTAAAGTTAAAATATGTCTTACATATTGAAGAATGAGTGGATGTATAAGTGTCTGGATGAAGGATTTAGTAGGTGCGTGACTGACTGTATGAGTGAGTGATTAAATGTGTCTCACTGAATGCATGGGTTAGTGACTAAACTGTCTTAATTTGTGCATCATTATGTCTGTTGTGATGTAAACTGCTGCATGTGTTGATCATTAGCTATACGAGAGGCTATATGTGTTATTAATTGGTTGCCCAAGTATTTCTATGGGAGATTGAGTTTGTGTGGGGGTGGCTGGAAGGTGTGTGACTCTATGCATAGATGTGTGAGCAGTTTATTCACTAGGTGTATGAGTTCAAGACTGCATGTGGAAACAGCTACATGGGCAGTTGACTGTGTGCATGAGTGTATTGATGAGTGAATGGATATCTCAATGCTACATGTCATAGTAAGTACATATGTTAAACACAGTACATGTGAGAGTTGGCATATATAAATAACTGTGCATGAGAGCCACTGAATGAGTGAGTGGTTGTATCGATCATTGTGAACTTGTATCAGGGATTGTATAAGAGAGTAAATATGTGTTAGTATATGTTTCAATAAGTAAGGTGTGTTTAACTGTATAGTTGAAGAAATGGAGGTGAGATTGTTTCTTTGCATGACTGACTGGGTGTGTGAGTAACTCCATGGATGAGTGGCAGTGTGTGAGTGTCTGTATACACTGAGTGTATCTAAGGTTATATTAGAGTCTGAAGAGGTTTATCGTATTAGCACAAGAATGATGTCAAATGAGATGTCATCAGTGATGTCATCAGTGATGTCATTTGAGATGTCATCAGTGATGTCATCAGTGATGTCACTGACCATGTCATGAATGATGTAATATGTGACATGATCAGCAGTGGATTGCGGGTGCGCGATATATAGTTAGTGCAACTAACTATATATGGAATTTCAATGGTTTTGTGTGAGTAAAATAAGGTTTTTTAAATGCTAATTCTAACTATATATGGTCTATAACCTATGGTTTTTTCAGTGAATTTCAATGGTTTTTTAATAGCAAATATCATAAGCTGTCGAATGTCAAGTACGTGGTAAGTAAAAACATTTTCGTGTTTATGCACACTGATCTGCTTTGAATGCTGCCCCCCACCCCTCATTTCTATTAGGAGTACTCTCTCTTTGCAGATAGTGAAGGGTAGTTAACGCAGGCCTTTGCCCCCGTTGCCCCCGTTGTAATCCGTCGTGCCTGCTTCTCTCTCCATTTGATTGATTGTTCTCTTTGGTTCATTCTCTATTTACAAACAAGCACAGAGTCGCAATACTCTGTTTAGTCTTTGCAGATAGCGAAAAATCGTGTAAAAAAACAAAAGGAATCGAGCAAAATCAGTAGGCCACTAATGGGATCTCTTTTTGACCTCCCTAAAATAGAAACATTAGGAACAACCTGTTGATAATACCAATGTGTATGTACATAAGCGGCGTTCATTTGTGTTCACAGTACCCCTTGTTGATTGTTTGAATCGAGCATTGAATTGTTCGAAGTTGATTCTCTTAAGAATCTTCTCTGCCTGCAAACAAGGAAGAATAGGAATATTCTCTCTCCCTTTGCAGATAGTGAAGGGTAGGTAACGCAAACCTTTAACACGTCGTGCCTATTTCGTTCCTCATTGATTGATTGTTTCCCCAAACATTGACTGTTTGGGAATTGGTTCTTTTTGGAGGTATTCCCTGTTTGCAAATATACGTAGGAAAATCTTTGCAAATAGTGAAAGGGTACGTAATGCGGACCTTTCTCCCCCGTTGTAATCTGTCATGCCTATCTACTCCCCACTGATTGATGCACCTGTTTCACCCGGACCATTTACTAGAGATACGTCATCTGGCCCGACCAGAGAGCACCCCTAGTGAAAAGGACATATGCAATAATAACGAAGTGATCACTGTATCCTGTTAACAGAAACTTTAGCATGAAACAACCTGGAAAGAAAAGAATAGGAAAACGAAAATCAGTAGGCCACTGATGAACATGAACTTTTATTAAACAACGAACAAAGAAACGATAACATAACGTAATGATAAAACCTATTAATGTCCTAGAAACAAGAAAACGTTAAAATATGCCAGTGGTGAGAGACCAGAAAAACAGTAAGAGAAACCAAATCACCCCTCGCTGTCTCACCGCCTGCCACGCCAAAAAAATCGATAGACTAGGGAAAATGCAAGTCAGTAGAACATCCGCCCCCACTCTGGAAACTTCCAAGGTGGGGCAGGGTTGCGGCTACGCCCAGCCGGGAGCAGCCCATATAAGGCGGGTCCTGCTGCCACGCCTCGGCCAGGAGATCCTAACGTAGGGTGTAGCCGGAGGAGAGGCCGAGTCCAGCGGGACCCGGCCAGGGGATTGCCTTTACAACGCTGAAGAGTTGCAGGGGGGGGAATATCTCCTCGACCCTCCCCTCTCTCTCCCAGTCCGGCCGCGGTGGCCCTTGACAGTTTCAGGTAGTTTCACCCGCCACATGCTCTTCCGGTCCGGCCACCAACGGTCGGGGGGCCGAGGCCGACGGGATCCGGCTGCAGCCGATAAACCAAGGAACCCGTTCATGGGGCCAGAGCCAGGGGCGTCCGGCCGACATCCACCGGAAGCCCGGCCCGAAGACGGACGGGACACTTCTTCTGTCTTGAATAATGGCTGCGACAACACTGGGGGGGGATGTCTTGCACATGCCTCCGACCCCCCCCCCCTCGTCCTCATCGCCTGGTCCGGCCATAACAAATCTCAAGCGAGACGCCGTGGGGTGCACTGGGAGGGAGAGACGATGCGAACAGGCCTCTCCCGCCTCCCCAGGTGGAGGCTTCCCAGCTGCACCCTCAGCGCTCCAGGCGCCCGGTAAAGGGTTCTTCCACTGTGGCCATGCTGCAACGTCTCGCCCGGCAGGGTGGAGCCCGTCCGCTCATTTGACCCCGCGATCGCCAGTAGCTACCGAACTCTCAAAATGGCGGTCGACCTGGCAAGAGCGGGCCCAGCATAAAGAAATGGCCCGGTCACTGGTTGACTCCACCACCGTAGTCCTCCACGACCTTGAAGATTCTAGAGGAGCCGCGGGAGTCTCCGACCCCCGATGGGGAATGACTGCCATGATCGCCCGTGGAGTGACGAAACTGTATCCGCGGGACGTCGGCGCTCCCATGCTGGCGCCAGCCTCACTTTGAATTACTAGAATCCTGCAGACCTCAGTTCCGGTGAAAGCACAGTGTGACCCGGTAGGAAAAATTGTTGCACCCCCTCCCCTTTTTGACTGATAGTTCAAACCACCGATCCTTTCCTTTGCCCTTTTAACGGAACTTTGGACTGCCTCCCCCTCTTTTACATTTTCTAGAGAAAACAAAACATTAACCACTACATTAGCATAGCAGTTGACACCAGAACTGTTTTCAAATTGAAAACCAACAACATCTTCAACAGAATCCTTTTTGTTTCTGCTGTGACCCTGCTACAGCACAGGCATTGTCCCCAGCAGTAATTCTGCAATGCCGGTAAGAATAGCTGTGGTGCCTACTGGACTCACTCACCCCCGCGGCGCCCCACGCCGTTATTTGCTGGGCGGCAACTTGCTAGACATCACTTTCGTGCCATCTAGATTTCAGCGCGTTCTGCTGCCTTGGAACTATTCGCACAACAGACTGCTACTGACGACCCACCCCCAGGCAACATCTTCTGAATTTTCATAATTTGAAAGAACTAGTAACATGTCCTTATCAGGAATTCAAAAGAAATTGCCACGGTCTCTTCGTTGTTTAAATGTTTTTACTGTTTTTGTTTTGTTGTATATATTTATATGTTATTAAAGTTTTATATTCCTACTACTTTGTTGGAGTGCTATATATTTTTAATGTGACACATAATTGTAAAAACTTTGATGTACAAAGAGTCATTCCTGGAATCTTCCGCTTCAGGCTCGGTCCCCTCCCCAATCACAATACAGGATGGTTTTCAGATAGTAGGAACACGTGTGGTGTGACGGATCTCATCGGGTGTGGGCCTTGATCTACTATAACTCCTTTAAAGAGGGGTGATTCTTTACAGCTGGAGCCATAAACTACATCTGCAGGGCTAGGTGATAGCCTGGACAATCGGACACAGAGGAAGAGGAGTGTCAGAGGGTGCGGTAGTGAATAGGGCGAAAGGGAGGTGTCGGGCGGGCACAGAGTGTGATTTTCAGGGAAGAGCAGAGCAGATGGGGGGAGGTTTATTGCCGATGCATAAGACAGAGAGCGGGGGTGACCAGTGCCTGGGGAAGATGCTTGCGAGGGTGGGGAGCCATGCTACGAATCAACAGCGTGCAGAGAGTGGGTCTGGTCAAGGCATCTAAAATGGCTGCCGTGCACGACAAAAGTGTGGCATTTCAAAAAAGGCAAGATGGCGCAGACAATGTTTTTCAACACTTCCTCATTTCCTTCGAATCGAACGTTAACAGACGTTGGTGCATATTACCAAAGTTAAGCGATATTTATCGCTAACGATGCTTACCAACGAATTTTTTACCGCTAAGCATCGTCAGAAATTATCGAAGATAAACCTTGCTATTATCAAGGTTTATCGCAAATGCGATAATAAACGGCCGCAATGCATGAATATCGCTAAAAAGTCAGCGATATTCATGCATTACCGAGCTAATGCTCTTAGCCATGTTATCCACCTCCCATTGGATAACATGGCTAAGAACTGCTCAGGGCAGGTGTTAGCTTTTGGAGATAATCGCGCTTAGCGCGAATATCTCCAAAAGTTGGTAATAGGAGATAGATATCTTGCATGTTGTAATGCAAATTATTGTGGTATATGGAACTCATACCATAATCTCTCAGGAAAGCAGAAACTGATCCTTTTGGGACCGCCTAAAAAGGCCTAGGGGGTGAGGGGTACTCTACTTTGCCCCCTTTTCACGTTCCGAACTATTTTATTTTACTCTCTTCTGTAATTACACAAAATAGCAGCGATAAGATGCATCGGAGACACACAGTGAGAGAAAGGAGGCCGGAGATGAAGAAGAGATGTCAAATACACATTGGAGATAATATAGTGGCAGAAGAGAAGTAAATATGAGTAAACTTACCACGTAACATAAAAATGTTGCACTCTATACTATAAGTCTCATTTTATACTACAATCACTTCGCTACAACCTCATAAATTAAAAATAAAAATGAATAATGTCTCAAACAATTTTTGATTTCTAAATATAAATTTATTCTTCAGAATTTTCTAAATTTGAAAGAACTAGTAACATGTCCTCATCAGCAATTTCCTCATGAAAAGTCTGCAATGATGATTCTTCTAACTCTATGGTCTCCAAACATTCGATAAATTCGCCATCAACAGATTGATCAAAAAAATCATTCAAGTCATCTCCTCCTTGTGACAATATTTCATTATTGGTGCTGTCAATTTCAATCAATGTAGTGGAATCATTCAAGTCATCTCCTCGTGACAATATTTCATTATTGGTGCTCTCAATTTTAATCAATGTAGTGGAATCATTCAAGTCATCTCCTCCTTGTGACAATATTTCATTATTGGTGCTGTCCATTTCAATCAATCTAATGGAATCATACAAGTCATCTCCTCCTTGTGACAATATTTCATTATTGGTGCTCTCAATTTCAATCAATGTAGTGGAATCATTCAAGTCATCTCCTTGTGACAATATTTCATTATTGGTGCTGTCCATTTCAATCAATCTAATGGAATCATACAAGTCATCTCCTCCTTGTGACAATATTTCATTATTGGTGCTCTCAATTTTAATCAATGTAGTGGACAATTCAAAAGAAATTGCCGCGGTCTCTTCATTGTGAGCCATTTTATTTTGAAATTGCTTGCTGTAAATTGCAGAAAAAATAATCACTTTCATTTATCGTTTTTAGTAATACATAATATAAAACTAACTTTATCAAGTATTTAGTATAACAGAAGGACTGCAAATAAATAACAGAAAATTTTTTTCAAATTATCTTCAAGTGTACAACATAGTTCCCCTTCCAAATTAACAACTCACCTTTTTAAAAGTAGGAGAAGTGTTAGTACTGTGTAAATCAAACACCAGAAATTCACCACCAAAAATTCCTCACAAATGTACCTCAGACAGTAGTATCACAAAATGGCTGTGGTTTCCTCTCATTTGACATATATACATAACCAATTAACTTTCATCACACACAAATACAAAACCAAAGTAACATTTTAATTGGTTCTAAATTTCAACACTTTCAAATGTGTTTTCCCCATGCAATTTTCCATAGGACATTTACATACGTCTACAGCCTGAATGGCTGAACGGAATTACACCAAACTTGGCAAAATGGTACATCAAACCTAAGAGGTCAGGAAGGATCTACTATGCCCCCTTATGGTCATTTCCCCCTTCGCTTTGGCCTCCTCTTGTCTCTCAATCCTACCGAGAGACAAGATGGCGGCCGCTACGGACTGTTTGGAATGTTGACAGACGCCGGAGAACCAATCAGCTTCGCAAAGCTCCGTAACGCGAAAAGTACGCGAAGCGGAGCGCTGTTACAGATATATATCTTTTTTTGAACGTTAATTTCTCAAAATCCACTGCAGCACATATATTGAGACCTAGCAAAGGCACATCGGGCTACCAGTCCCTAATATTTTGCCAAGTTTCGTGCAAATCCATTCAGCCGTTCGATTATTATTATTATTTTTTTTTTTTGCCCCGCGGGGCCCTTTTAAAACCTCCACATCAAACCTAGGGGGTCAGCGAGGATCTACTATGCCCCCTTATGGTCATTTGCCCCTTCGCTTTGGCCTCCTCTTGTCTCTCGATCCTACCGAGAGACAAGATGGCGGCCGCTACGGACTGTTTGGAATGTTTACAGACGCCGGAGAACCAATCAGCTTCGCTTCACAAAGCTCCGTTGCGCGAAAAGTACGCGTACTGGAGCGCTGCCCGGTCCGCTGTTACAGATATATATATTTTTTTAAACGTTAATTTCTCAAAATCCACTGTAGCACATATATTGAGACCTACAAAAGGCACATCGGGCTACCAGTCCCTACAATTTTGCCAAGTTTCGTGCAAATCCATTCAGCCGTTCGGGCTAAAAGTGAGGCCAACCGCCCTATGGAAAACTCAATGTTAAAAACACGTTTTGGGACCCCCCTTTTTTCTCGACCCCCCCTGGACGAACCCCCCCCCCCCAATTTTCAGGGGCTGCTCAGAAACAAAATGTGCCATTTTCCTGAAAATTTCAGCCAATTCCGTCCACAAACGCCAAAGTTATTAGACATAGAATTTTCAAAAATCCCATAGAGAAAAAATCCTAACTATATATACCTACTGGCGACCGCCAGTAGGTAATATATATATATATATATATATATATATATATATATATATTGCAGCTTCCAAAACACCAGCCTGCCGCACTCTCGAGCGGGTGCTCCCGTGACGGGGGTGTACCTGTAATTTAATATATCGCTCCAAACATCCACAGAAACTCGTCCTGCATAAAGATCGAGGCACTCACGGGGGTGGTTTCATATGCCAGTTTATTATGAAACCTCACAGCATAGTAAGACGCGTTTCGGCATCGGCCTTCGTCAATTGTTACACAAAGATGCGAGGCCGCCATACTCATTTTATAACCATCAGTTATTCGTATTTTTCAACAACACAAATGACGGACACTTGTTGTGAAAATGCAGTCGCCATATTGGAACATGCAAATACCTCCTAAACCCAGTGTAATCCTAAGTTCAATCAGGTAAGACATTCATGGTATAACATTCTCAGTGAAATCAACAATCAAATGAGGGAATGTTTAGTGATTAATTACCAATAAATGTAAATTCACGCCCTGAATGGGCCCAACCCATAAAGTGTCCATATAACATGCTCGTTGGAAGATCTCGCCCTGAATGGGCATAAATAACGGTTATACATCTTACTTCTCATGTTAAAACTCTAGGAAACAGTCATAACCCTCGGAGTAATAGATCAAAATACATTCCTATAATTCTTTATGTACAACCTGGGCCAGCCGGCCATTCTTGCTGATGTACATATCTCTAAATACCAAATATACCCTTTGATTTATGTGTAACTGGTCCCAGTTACCATATAAAATTCATCAGATCTGTCCAAGTTAATTAAGGCATATCAAGCTTCACAAAACTTCATCAAAACAACAATCATCAGAACAGAGCAGCCTATATTACCCCAAATGTACAGATAGTTCTTCGTGCATATTTAATCCATTCGGCATTTTGCTTTGGAGATCTATGATATAACGAGATTCTAATCTCCTAAATTTTTGTAAACGATCCCCTCCTCTCATATTCATAGGAACACTATCCAAGCAGATATATGATAACAGATCCCTGTTACGCTTGTGCTCCTTCTCGAAATGCCTGGCTACAGGGTAGGATTCGTCATTATTTTTAATAGCACGCATGTGCTCCAAAATTCTCAATTTTACGGGATGTATGGTGCTCCCAGTGTATCTAAGCCCACAGGGACAGGTTAAGCAATAAATTGCATATGGGGTTGAGCATGTTAAGAATTTCTGTATGCTCTTAGGTGTAGTGAGCCCCGGTACATTGTATGTTATTGCACGTTTACTATATTTGCAGGCTTTACAGCGTTTGCAAGGATAGAAACCCTTCAAAGACGGCAATTTAGGTTGTGCAGTATGTCCCATGTAGTGGCTTTTAACAAGATGGTTCTTAAGGGATCTAGCTTTTCTAAAAGTGACCAACGGATTCGTCGGTAAATCCTCTCTGATAACAGGATCCGTGAGTAAGATGTTCCAATTCTTACGCAGTATTCTCTTGATTTCTCCTGCATTCTCAGAGAAAGTAGTTATTACTCTGAAAGCCCCATTCTTTTTCTTTTTCTTTTTTGATTGCAAAAGATCTTTACGATGTATTTTGCTCACTTTTCTTAAGGCTTCCATGAGTATAGCCTCACCATATCACCATATCCCCTTATTCTGAATCGCTGTAGGCTCAAATTAGCTGCTTTGCGGAACTCAACATCATTGGAGTTGTTTCTCCTGATCCGCAAAAGCTCACCATAAGGTATGCTTTCAATAAGTTTTTTGGAGTGACTACTGGTGGTTATACATCCAAATGCAACGCTCCAACAGTTGAGACGCCACACGCAACGTGATTTCTTCCTTTTATTCAGCAGGTTAACAGGGCATACAGCGTCACCCTTTCCTCACGGTGACATTCACTAAACGCGTTTCGGGCTATTCAGCCCTTGCTCACTGGTATCTTCACGGGGGGAATCACGGCCTGGTTCTTGCTGCCTTTTTCTGTGCCAGCCCTAGGGGAAACACCTGGGTGCACTGTATTCTTGTGAATATGGTGCATCCCTGCGTTTGGCAGATCATCAGACCGCGGCGCTGCCAAATTTGGCACAGCTCTGCTCTCCGACATTTTATTGTAAATATGCCCCACAGTGTGTGACAGGCCAAGTGCCCAAGAATGGGTGATTACAGGGTCCTCTGTGCTCTATTCATAAGAAGAAGCTTGCAGGCGTTAGCAGTCTCAAAGTACTCAGTTCACAACAGTAGGTGGGTGCCACTGTAGCATCCTTAGGCGTGTGGGAAGGCAGTCCATGCCATAACTCAAGACACGTTGTGCGATGTGAGTCATGGTATAGTGCACATGATGATCTGCGTATCAATAAAGTATAAATGCTCAGCCAAGAGTTGGGTGTCCACAACAATTTGGGTAATATATCATAACCCATAACAGAGAAACACACTAAACATATACATAATACAATACAGGCCACATCTATATATATAAAAATACGAAAGTATGTCTGTCTGTCTGTCTGTTTGTCCTTTATGCATTACTACACCATTCATCCGATCGCCATGAAACTTTGGGAAGTTGTTGAGTACACTCCCCCCTCAGGGCCCTCATAATCTTTCGAATACTGATGTACGCACCAGACGGGAAAACAAAAAATCGTGTATCCACAAGCACTCGAATAAATAAATAGAATTAAAACACCATTCATCCGATCGCCAGGAAACTTTGGGAAGTTGTTGAGTACACTCCCGCGAAGATTTCTGGCATAAACTTTTTTTAAATATCGACCCCCCAGGGCCCTCATGATCTTTAGAATACTGATGTACGCACCAGACGGAAAAACAAAAAATCGTGTATCCACAAGCACTCGAATAAATAAATAGAATTAAAACAACACTTTGAAATGTTTTCCATATTAAAATGAATACGTTTCAATAACAATGACACAATGTAAATTGAATGTTATAACGAGTTTCCTTGACTTTCCTTTCTTCGGAGATCGCAGCAACGCGCGACGGGTAAGCTAGTACTAAATATAACACAGTAATAGTACAAATTGCCAATAACCCAGTAATGAAACAATGAATGCAATGATCTAATGTGGGATTATTGGACAGCATCCAGAGCAGATGCAAACACAAAACAGTAATGCAATCCTGGATATACTCTACACAATGTTCATGGAAACCTATTGTTCACGCAGCTCTGCTGTTCAAAACGCAGAACATTCCTAGAATGGCTGGATCAGGTTTCCCCCTCTTAGAAAGTGATCTGAGATTTCAGAAGCCTCTGGTTACATGCAGGAGCCCAGGGGAAGACAACTAAAGCAGTGCAGTACAACTAAGCAAACACAATGGGGCACATTATTAAGAAACGGAGTTAAAATTATCGCCACTTTAGCGGCAGAAAACTGCTGCTAAAGCGGCGATAATGGGCTTGATAATATGCCCTTATGTATTCCCATAGAAGCCCATGTTCTGGTGGGAACATGGGCTTCTATTGGAATTCTCAAGGGCATACTAACAAGCCTATTATCGCCGCTTTAGCTGCAGTATCCTGCCGCTAATGCGGCGATAATTTTAACTCCGTCCTTGATAATATGCCCCAATGCTTTTTAGAAGTAGTATGCCGGTGACAGATGCAGGGAATTTTCTTAAAGGACAAAATTAACAATGTTGTCTGAACAGAGGCTTAAGATGGTCCCACCAATCTGGGTCCGTTTGTACCTTTAACATTAAGCAACATTTGTGACCTCTAGCTTTCACAAAAGTCTAAATAACAGAAACAAAATTCCACCACATATTATTGGTTAACGGTAATGAAAGAGGTCTGTACATAAGAGTTTGTGATGGTTCGCAAGGGTATAGTGAAAATATGCTGCCTTTGGAATTTCAGGAGACAAAGGGTATCAACCAGGTGCTGATCTGCCGAACATGTCAGTCAGAACCTGAAGTAGACAACAATAATACAATGTAAGCATTGAATCAAGAAAGCCTCAGACTTGGCCTTGGGCAAAATGAACTTGAATTCACACTGGCTCTACACTCTGGATGCACTTCAGCAGCAAGGCTCCAGATAGTGCCAAGTCTAGAAAAGGATCAACAAACTGGAGGGCAGCTTTGGCTTTTTGTCCAAAACTAAGCAGTTGGGCAGATGAAGTCCATCCGTACAAAACTGAAGATCCAGCAGTTCTGGTGGGTAAACAACGATTACCACAAATCTTTGTCCCCGCAGGTAATCACAATGCGGTCGTTACAACGACTGCGTTGTGATTAGGCACACCATTACTCCACAAGTCGGAATAACGACTTGTGGGGGAGGGGGGTTGGATTTAAAATCCAACACCTTCCCTATTGTCTGCACAGACTGGAGTTGGAATAGTAAATTATACTATTCCAACATCCAGCGCCCCCCTCCGCAAGTCGTTGTTCCGACTTGCGGAGTAATAGTATGCGGAATCACAACGCAGTCATTGTAACGCCGCATTGTGATTCCCTGCAGGGAAAAAGAATGCGGTATATCAACGTATATTCGTTCTGGTGGGGTCTGGTTTCCCCTCCTCAGAGAGTGATGTGAGATTTCAGGATCCTCTGTTTATGTACTGTGGCCTAGGTAAACTCTCTGATAGGACACTATGTCCCTGATTACGCGTGGGTTAGTGTTTCCGATCCCTGCTTAAACCCTTGTTTGAGCCAGGTCGAAATTGCAAATTTAATGGTATTTACAGTATCCAGTAAATGCAGGGCATGTTAAATATCTCACCCTTTGCTAAATTTCAGCAGGTCAAAGCTGCAGGAATTTAATAGGAGAACAGTGTACAGGGTTTAGCGTACCATGGGGATTTTTTTGCGCTAAGCACCAAAATCTGAATGTTATTCCTCAGAAACTCGTGCTAGGCGCCATTTGTCGGACCCGATAAATAATGTACGCTATGGTATCATTATTTGTCCGATGCAATAAAAAGCATCTGGATTCCAACAAACTCTTAATGAGGGCCTATGTGTATTTCCTCCAAATCAACTGAAACAAAGGAAAACCAAGAAGTGATGGCTCAGGTGTCTCCCATTGGTGCATTCATCCTCTGTCTTGCAAAAACATTCTTATGTTGACATAAATGTTCAGAAATATTTACGGATAACTTTAACTTAGGCACCACAGTAATATTTGTAAAACCTTTATCCTAATTTATACATACATACACTAAGGGCCACATTACAAGTTTGGCAGTGTGGGAGCGGGCAGCCAAGCCACCACCCCACTTCCACACCACTAAACACAATCTGCCCGCCAGATTTTGAGTTAATTTGTGGTGTGGTGGGTGAGCGGTGTGGCCGTCCCACGGCGGTGCAGTTTAAAGGCTCGAAAGTGAGCCTTAGTACCGCACTGCTGTGGTAACGCTAATGCGCACTCCTTCACGGCATGTCATGCTGTGCAGGAACAGGGGGCATGCATAGAAGGTGAAGTCACCCTCATGCACAGGGGCAACAGGGGGCCCATTTGTTTCTCAAGTGCCAGCCTGTTCATGGCGGGCTCACCTCAATGAAAAGGCAGGCAGAGGGGAAACTCGTAATATGCAAAATAGTTCTCCATACCGCCCGCCACCGCCAGGGATCGTGGATCCCTAGAGGTTGCAGTGGGCCCAAATCGCTCCGACTGCCATACTCATAATATACTCACCATGAGTTTTGTACTCAAGCCGTAAGTCATAGACAAATGTTCACAAAGGATTATGCCACTGGTGACTGTGTGTGATATTCATGTGTATTATACTTGCTAAAAAATATACACATGAATGGGCCCCAATTGGACTCTTGAGTCTTAACTTCAATGTGATTGGTAGGCACTTCCCCAATCTTATCAACATCTACAGAATAACCACCACCAGCTAGTATGGAGATTTTGAGGAGACTAAAAATGGGAAGCCCAACGAAAGGGTCTTGCTTCGCAGGTTTCACCTATGGGGGTCACCTTGCAGTTTCAGGGGCGCCAAACTTCTATCAAAAAGTAAAACCACCTTAGTACTTGGTGCATAAAGGAAAAAATGAGCAGCACATGAGCTACATTCATTCTTACAGCATAATACAATAAATTAAGTAATCAGTGATAGCATGAAAATGCACATTCATTCTCGTCTGCCTTTTGCAAATGCATTGCATGTCTAAATCTTATTTCCTTCCCTGTGCTGGATATTACCACCAAAACTAATGTTAGCATTCTTTTACAATGCATAAGAGTTCAATCCTGTATCGTGGTTTTGACATTCTCCTAACATTTGTGCTGTATCATATTTCTAGCAAAGAACCTTAATGCTAGTTTTGTGATGTTCAACGTGAAGCAGCTATTGGTTAGGCAAAGGGTCAATCTATGCATACCTAATATGAACAGAGGCTTCAGAATCAGCAATGCCCCTGAGTACAGTTTCGCTCTGCAGATAGTGCAATGCTGTGTGAGATGTGGTTCCAGAAGGTAGTTCCCTACGCCACCGAACCACTGACTCTTCTCAGATGGCCCAGTTGACTTGGATAGTATTTTCCAAATGCAAAGCTGTAATACTGTGCCTGGAGTGGTAAAAGGCTTTAGCTATGTTTCAGCTCTGCATGGATGGCACTTGCTAATCCTATCCTTGAAGACTTTTCCGTAAAATTGGCAAAATGCTTTGTCACTCTCTAGTTCGGCATGGATGGCACTGTGCTAAACTTATGCTTAAAAACTCTGCTAGAGAAACACACATTTTTCGTTTGTCAGATGCAACTGTTGATTACACCTATTCATTTTAAAACACCCTCACCAGAGCTGGGGCTGCCAATCCCATGCCACACTGATGTATGATATACATATCATGCAAAAAATCTAGAGGTCTGAGTGGAGGACTTCACATTAAGAACATGGAGTTAGCGATTTAAGCAGTTCCCCTAACATGGTTTAGAATACTGCTCCCCCCTTGTGCTCCTCTACCAAAGAGTGTCTGCACCCAGTGCTGATCAGGTTAGTGTTTGAGGCTCGCCTGTCTCCTGCTCAGGCCCTGCCCGCCCTCCTGCTTGTGTGCACATACTTTGCTGTGCCTTCCTCTGCCTCCTTTCTGTTGAGTCTCTGCTTCTGTGCCGCATTCCATTTTTCCACCCCAATTCACAGAATCAGGAAATATCAAATCATATTTGATATTTTGGCTTCATTTGATTCTTTCACTGATAGGTAAAATGACTGGTTTCATAAGAATCTTTCCCAATATGTGCCATCACATTTACCTACAGAGAATGGGTAAAAACCCTTGATACATCAGCCCCCAGTTTCCAGTGAGTCATTATTGATAGTAAGTGAATTGCTAACACCTCATGCTTTAAACATTCAATGCAAGGTATGGTGACAAGTATATGTGAAAAGAATGCTATCACCAAGCATCTGGGACAGTGGTGAAAACATGACAGCAAACCTTTGGAAAACATGGAACGCAATGTCACTTGGAATGCTGCTGCAGAAAGGTTATTTCCAAATTCAACAAAGATTGGAGTGATATTGTTTGTGTTGCAGTGATTCAGCTACGTATATGAAAAAGTTGTGTGATGACCTGTCAAAATCGATACCTGAGCTGAAGTGCTTCCCTGTAAGAGATCCTTGCCACTTGTTAGATGATATGCTGAAAGCATCTTTACAACCTTCGGAGTTATTGAAGAATGCAATTGACTTTTTAGCCCATTCTTGTGCACTGTTTTGTTATGCACGGGAACTAAAATGCAAACATTTCTCATTTTGTGCTTGGTGTGGCATCAAAGAAAGAGTCATTCCAACCATGTCACTTAGCTGATGGTTCTCAGTCCAAGGGGCTGTGAATGCTACAACATGTGGCAACTGTTTACAGAATTGATGATGCCAAGGCAAGAAATGTGAGGATCTATGGTCGTATATTGATAGTGATGTGAAAAAAATTACACTCTACTGAATTCTTAGAATTTTTACAGGAAAACATAATTGCTGTAGTGGACATAATAAAACAACTAACGTCTGAAAACACCCTTGTCTGCCAAGTGTTCAGCATAATTGGTGTAGATGTGAAACATCCCCTTGAGAGTCGGCTGGGCGACACCATTAGTTACTTTGGCACTGCAGCATGATCCATGTTAGAGTGCTTGCCACTTGGTAAGCAAAGCAATGTTGACAAGCAATTCAAGAACTTTCATTTTACAGTGTATGAGAAATGGTCTGCAATGATGCATAGAAGTGTACCTTCACCAAGCATGGCATTTGAAGTCAATGAAACCTCACTGTGGTGCTCTGTACATGTTCTAGAACCCTTCCTTAAACTGATTTTTCTCCGTAGTTTCAAAAGTGTTGCTTCATTTTTGACTGCTTCAATATCTGTTTGGGCATAAGCACCCAGTTCAACATAAATGTTCCTGAACCTGCCAAGTAATCGCAATATTTAAGTGCACCACTATTGGCATGCAAAGCTATGTCAGTGGCCAGAGTTAGCACATTGTGTACTGGCTGTTTTGGCTTTTCTCATCTCAAGTGCCAATTTTGAGAGGGCCTTTTCACAGAAACAAGTTTACATGGGAAGAAAAAAGTGAGTGCACATGACCAAAGACTCACTGAAGAAGTATTGTATGGTGTACTACAATAAGTTTGATCTGGAAAAATGGCCTTGGATCTCATATACACTGCACGTACACTGTCTATATACTATTGACTATCAGTGCAGAAAGCAAGCAATAATAAAAGCAAAATGTTCCATAAACACTGCAAAAAAACATTGTTTCTGTTGGTTGTTTTTAAAGATGCGAAAATGTGTAACCACTGATAACCACTGTTTTTTAAGGTAGTGAAATCACTTGAAAACACTGGAAAAAAACACACCAAAATTTACAAAAAATAGAAACTGAAAACAGGAAAGCCTATATATATACCATGGTTATAACCGAATCATTACCTTTCTGAGACCTCCCCATTCCTGGCACACCTGACTAATCCTGGTGTACCTACGTGGATTTGGTGGGTGTAACCTCACCTTGTTTTTCTTCACCACCCAGATCAAGACTTCAGACTTATTGGTCATGCCCAGTTGGCAAGTGCTACATCTCCAAATGGGATGGCTAGGAGGTATTCTTTGGACAAGGAAAATGTGCTCATTGACAAGCTGGAGAGTCAGTGTGGGCGAGGGGTGGAATGGGAGTGTGAAGACACCAGGACTGACGTATATAGTATGGTTCAAAATGAGAATTTGGTTATTTAACCTTTCTTCAATGATGCAGGTCTAATATAACAGCATGACCAAAACACAGCAGTAATGGACACACATGCTATATACAGAAATCTAACTATACGGCTCCTGTCTTTGAAAGTTCAAGAGTTAAACAATATCTGTAAAGTTAGATAAATCATCGCCTGCTTAAAAAGACACAACATCACTATAGCATTGCTCCAAGAAATGCACCTGACCAAGGCGGCAGAAAAGTACTTTTCAAATAGGTGGAGAGTCAATATTTTGCCTCATACTCCTCATATGCCAGGGGAGTAGCGATAATAATCAGAAATGGGCTGGCTTTTTGTGCCCTTCGGGTGGACCCAAGGGGAGAGGGGAAGTGAATCATGGCACCGGGTATCTTCTTGAATGCACAAGTGACTATCATTAATGTATATAGTCCCAGTACAGATAGCCCTTTTATCAAAACCTTATGGCCAAATGGCGTCACCTATTACTGGTCAATGAAAGAGAGAAGACCCCACTAGTTCCAGGGAACAGGGTGCTTAAGACAAAAAAAGTCAAAAAGGAAAATCCCTGGAAACCACAATAAATCCTTGTTCACATCATTCTCTCATTCTTTCATACCATTATATCGTAGAGCCTTGGTTTTAATTCCAAATATAGGCAACTAGAATGTAACGTTTACAGTATATTTTATTAAAAAAGATTTTATCTTTTCGGCCAGTTTTAAAATTTCAGAAAACTTCCTGAAAGCATTTACATCAACACTACACTATAAAATACAATACATATCATGAGAACAGTTTGTCCATAATGTTTCATCATAAAAAACATTCATAAAAAAGCATTCTCAACATAAAAATATAAAACACGAATTCACAATTAATCCTAGTTACCCCCTTCGTTAAGCAATTCTAATGCTCTTACTAGACCTTGCTCAGATCCAATAGCCCTCTATCTTTTGGATGGAGCCTACAGTACCAGACTTTCTGTGTATCTGAGGCCACCTAGGCTTTGTTTGGATTCTATACACAAAACAATTGCGTCGACGCGTTTCGGTGTTTGGAGCCAATGAATGTGGAAACACCTTCTTAAGGACAGTGATTCTTATAGGGTCACATTTCTGAATATATTGGAATCCTTCTGTGTATATAGAAAGAAAAAAGTAAGTGTTGGATTGTAGCTTACAGTCATCACATCATATTTCACCTTATAAGAACAGACAGTATACTGTTTCATACTACATTCCGTACTGAACACATTCATAATCATTTCAACATTGTGTCCATATTGTTAAACTCAACACCCTAATGGGGGATCTCTGATATACATATCTTAGGTATGCAATAACCGGTATAGTAAACTGGCCTTTCATCTAGGTAACACTCTAACTGCAAGTTATCAATTGCGCAGCCTATGTTACCTTAGTTCTAAACACTTTTCAGACCGACAGTTTGAAACAACATTTCCTTGCCTGTTCAGGCCACACTAGTATCTCTGGTTCTATAGCAACATTTCTATGCCAAAGCCTCTTGTTGATCTTTATACAAAAGGGAGAGCATACATCGGGACACTTCCAGACCTTCCGTTTAAACCCATTACCTTGCCTCTTTGGGCCGTGATAGCCTCTCTAATTCTGTAACATCACTTTTATGCAATACATCTTAGTGATCTTTTTATACAAGGAGGAGAGCATGCTTTTTATACACAAGAGAAAGATAGATTCATTAAGCGATTAACTGGTACATTTTCAACTTATGTTACATTTAGTCATCGGCATGTCATCTTATGTAACTGTTACCACTCATACCATTCATTCTCGCATCCACACATTGTGCTAATTTTTAGTTCCGGGAGCTTGTTCCGTGGTGCAAAATCAACCTGAACGGCAGTACACGCACACAAGAGGGTGCTGCTTCTTTGATGCTGCTCGAGTATATTTTGTACTCAAGCAGCAACTTTCACACCTCGAACGGTTGCGACCACCCACGTGGAGAAAAACGAAATGAGTGCCGCCCTAGTGTCCGAAAATCATGCTAGGGGACACCAATTCTCGTTCATGCTTGCCAACTTACCAAGCACACCATTTACGGGTCCAGCACCCTTAGCCTGCCGTTTAAAATCCCTTCTCTTTGGTGAGTGTTCAGTCCAATGGGATATGGAGACTTAACTCCCCTTCTGAATGTCTATCCAGAACAGTGTAGGAGTGTCTTCCCATTTAAAATTCACTCATAATCCCATCCATTTGTATGTGGCTCCATTTTATTTTCAAAATAAATAATTCGATGTTCAGTGAAAGTAGAGAACAGCCTTACCGTTAGTGAGCCGCATGCGAGAAAAAACTAAACCACACTGTGTTTGCTGGAGGCCAGCGTAGCGGAATTCATCACTCAGCCCTAATTACCTAAGGGTTTTTAGGGTCATTGTTGTGAACTCAGCCAATGCTTTTGGTTTCTAAGTGAAGGGCTTGATTATGGGACCTGACAGGGACCCATTTCAAAGTCACTTTTAGGAGCCACCCCATTTAAAGCCCTGTGTGGATGGCATGTAGAAAGGTGATGCACAGCCTGATGAGAGTGCACAGATTAGTGGTGGTATGAGAGGGGAACAGCACTAATGATGAAGGTACATGCCATGGGATGGGACAGGAGCCTCCTATACCTCTACAATACATCCAGTACAATGTATGCCAATCACAACATAGTAATTACAACAAACCTATCATTCCAACAAGGTAAGTTATAACAAGGTAAGTTAAACATGTCAATGACAATGCACTTTTTATGTATAGGATTAGTAAGAGATGGGTAGTGTGTAAGAGAAGAAGGGAGGTTTTACGGTTCAGGGAAAGGTAGCATTGAAGAATATCAAGGAGTGTTTAGGGTTCAGAGATGGGTAGCATTCAGGGGTAATTAGCTTAGTCAAGAACTGGGAGAGCATACGGGCATATCCGAAACCTGTGGTATGGAATGCTTGGCTTATACAACTACAGTTTAACATATTGCACCGCACAAATTTGACTCCCAAGAGGCTCCATTGAATATTTCTTGCTGTATCTGGTGACTAGATATAGAATGGAGGAAGCCGCCCAGCTGCAAATGCTTTGTGGTTACACAATGTTACTTGCCTACTGAACTGGGATTTACAATTTCATAGAACAGGCTGCAAGCCTGCGATTAAAACTGCGTACCTCCTTGTTAGGATTACCATCCAGGTCAAGATCACAGAAAGTGGCAAGCCCATTTGCAGATCTTGAAGTGTGTCGGCTAAACAACAAATAGCAACGAGCTGAGGGAATAGTTCATATGTGATGAGATATAAAGGATACTGTCTGATGCGAACTGAAAGTTACCATGAGGTGTACGAGCATAATTTAATGGCTGCCCTGTAGGAGTGTGAGCTTGAGGGACGGAATGTTGCATAATGGCAAAACATTCACCCCAAGTCACAGATCTGGGTTTAATCCATCGTTATTTTGCTCACCAAGCCACCCCAGTTCAGACATGGCCATCAGTCTGACGCTGTGCCTCATGGGAACAGTCCAGCCCAAACTGCCAAGCCATGTCTTCCCTGGATCGGAAACAAGCATCCTGGGACCGGTTTCTGGCTAATCAGCCGTCATCAGCCAGGCTAGCTTGAATCCAGTGGCAAAGTGAGCAAGGGACCCACGTCTGGGCATACTCTGCCAACTTAGGGCGAAAAAATCAAAAACAAAGGGGATGATGGAGGGAGTGTTGAACATTGCAAGCACTCACCCCCACTCAACTGATCTGGGTTTAATCCATCATCATTCATTAGCTCACTCCGCCACCCCAGTTCAGAAACGGCGATATGTAATTCAGTCTGACCCTTTGCCTCATGGGAACAGTACAGCACAAACTGTCAAAGCCATGTCTTTCCTGGACCGGAAACAAGAATCCTAAGACCGGTTTCTGGCTAATCAGCCGTCATCAGCCAGGCTAGCTTGAATCCAGTGGCAAAGTGAGCAAGGGACCCATATCTAGGCATACCCTGCCAACTTAGGGCGAATAAAGCAAAACCAAAGGGGATGATGGACGGGGTGTTGAACATTGCAAGCACTCATCCCCAGTCAACTCATCTGGGTTTAATCCATCATCACTCTTTAGCTCACTCCACCACCCAAGTTCAGACATGGCAATATGCAAATCAGGATGACCCTGTGCCTCATGGGAACAGTCCAGCCCAAACTGCCAAGCCATGTCTTCCCTGGAAAGGAAACAAGCATCTTGGGACTGGTTTCTGGCTAATCAGCCATCATCAGCCAGGCTAGCTTGAATCCAGTGGCAAAGTGAGCAAAGGACCCACGTCTGGGCATACCCTGCCAACTTAGGGCGAACAAATCAAAACCAAAGGGGATGATGGACGGAGTGTTGAACATTGCAAGCACTCGCCCCCAGTCAACTGATCTGGGTTTAATCCATCATCATTCTTTAGCTCACTCCGCTACCCCAGTTGAGACATGGCCATATGCAAATCAGTCTGACCCTGACCCTCATGGGAAGAGTCCAGCCCAAACTGCCAAGCCATGTCTTCCCTGGACCGGAAACAAACATCTTGGGACCGGTTTCTGGCTAATCAGCCGTCATCAGTCAGGCTAGCTTGAATCCAGTGGCAAAGTGAGCAAGGGACCTACGTCTGGGCATACCCTGCCAACTTAGGACAAACAAAGCAAAACCAAAGGGGATGATGAACGGAGTTTTGAACATTGCAAGCATTCACGCCCAGTCAACTGATCTGGGTTTAATCCATCATCATTCTTTAGCTCACTCTGCCACCCCAGTTCAGACATGGCTATATGCAAATCAGTCTGACCCTGTGCCTCATGGTATGAGTCTAGCCCAAACTGCCAAGCCATGTCTTCCCTGGACCGGAAACAAGCATCCTGGGACCGGTTTCAGCGTTTCACTTCTCATCAGCCAGGCTAGCTTGACTCCAGTGACATGGAGAGCACAGGACCCAAATCTGGGCATACTCATCCCACTCAGGGTGACAAATGCAAAAAAGAACAATTGATGGAAAGAATGTTGAACAATGCCTGGCAATTCGAGCTGGACTGTTCCCATAGGGAGCAGCGTCAAGACTGTTTTGCATGTGGCTGGGTCTAAACTGAAATGGCATGGGGAGCAAATAAACAAAGGGTTTAGGCCCAGATCTCTGTACTGGGATGAATGTTTGACACTGTTCAACATTCTGTCCATCAATTGTCCTTTTTTGCACTTGGTGGGACCAGGCTCCCACACTACTGGGTGGGCCCTGGGCGATGGGCTCCCCTGGGCCAAAAAAGCTAGTAGGGAGGCTGCACAGCCCTCCTCCCTTTTTAATAAAAGTAATACAAATTAAATAAAAAGGGGCAGGACTTGGGGGGTGGGGTCCCCGCGGCCAAAAATGGCCCGGGAGAGGGGCCACTAGGCCCCCCTCCCTTTCAATTGTTAAAACAAAATTTAAAAGGCCGGTCCCCAGGTGGTGGGGTCCCCAGGCCCGAAATCAGCCCTGGAAAGGCTGCAGATCCCCCTCCCTTTTTAATAAAAATAAAATAAAAAGGGGCAGGCCTTGGGAGATGGGGTCCCCAGGGTCGAAAATGGCCCGGGAGGGAGGCCACGAGGACCCCCTCCCTTTCAATTATTAAAAAAAATGTAAAAGGCCGGCCCCCAGGTGATTTTGCTGCAGCACAAACATAGACCCTGTATAACGTTTAGTACAGTAATAAACAGTGAGAGTGAAGAACTTTGAAGCAGGGGAATGGTTGATGTAAATGATTGTTGCTTTTCCGGCTGTTTCAGTACATTTACAAACTGTGACAACCTTCACAGGTGTCAGACAGGACATTTTTCCATTCAGTCTTAAACTTAAACACATGAAAAGTGCTTTTCGAATTGGTATATGTTTAGTTTAAATATAGGTCTTACCAAACAAGTCATGCTGAATCACTGTAACATAAGGGTGGTTTCTTTATACATGTATTGTTGTGTGGTGTTTATCTTGCAAGCTCCATTAATGTACCGTTTTTGAAGCCACGCTGTTGAAAGAGCTTTGACGTTTCCTCCCTTAGACTGCATTAAAGTGGATTATTATCTGCTCCTGTAATGTTCACTCATGAATGACAGTTTCAGGTTTGGATTTGCAGTGACAGAAGTGCCAGTTAAAAGACTGCCATCGGGACAGGCATCCTGGTACCGGTTTTGAGGTATCACACCTCATCAGCCAGGCTAACTTGAATACAGTAACATAGCGAGCAAGGGGCCCACTTCTGGGTATACCTTTGGCCACTTATGGTGCACATAGCAACATCACGAAATAAAATGATGGACAGGGTGTTGAAACTTTTCAAACACTCTCCCCCAGTCACAGATATGGGTTTAATTCATTGTTATTTTGTTCACCATGTCACCTCAGTTTGAACCCAACCATATGCAAATCCTTCTTGACCCTGATTCCCATGGGAACAGTCCAGCCCGAACTGCCATACCAGGTCCTCCCTGGTCGGGAAACAAGCAACCTGGTACCAGTTTTGGGGTATCACACATCTTCAGACAGGCTAACTTGAACACAATAACATAGCGAGCAAGGGGCCCACCTCTGGGTATACCCATGGCCACTTATGGTGCACATAACAACATCACGAAATAAAATGATGGGCAGAGTGTTGAAACTTTTCAAACACTCACCCTTAGTCACAGATCTGGGTTTAATCCATCATTATTTTGCTCATCATGTCAACCCAGTTTGGACCCTGCCATATGCAAATCAGTGTTCTTAACCCTGCTCCTCATGGGAACAGTCCAGCCCAAACTTCCAGGCCAGGTCATCCCTTGACGGGAAACTTACATCCTGGGGCCGGTTTGGGGAATCACCACTTATCAGCTAGGCTAGCTTGAATTCAGTGGTGCAGCGAGCAAGGGACCTATGTCTAAGTATACCCTTAGCCACTTAGGGCGCAGATAGCAACACCACAATATAAAATTATAGACAGAGTGTTGATACTTTTCAAACACTCACCCCCTGTACCAGAGCGGGGTTTAATTCATTGTTATTTTGCTTGCCACGTCACTCCAGTTGAGACCGAGCCATATTCAAATCAGTCTTGAACCTGCTCCCCATGGGAACAGTCCAGCCCGAACTGCTATGCCAGGTCTTCTTGGGAAAAGAAACAAGCATCCTGGGACCGGTTTCAGAGTATCACCCTCAATCAGCCAGGCTAGCTTGAATTCAATGGTGCAGCAAGCAAGGTACCCATGTCTGGGCATACCTGTAGCTACTTAAGGCACAGATAGCATCATCACAAAATAACATGATGGACAGAGTGTTGAAACCTTTCAAACACTCACCCCTGTCACAGCTCTGGGTTTAATTCATCATTATTTTTTTCACCTCATCACCCAGTTTGGATCCAGCCATATGAAAATGAAACTTGATCCTGCTACCCATGGGAACAGTCTAGCCTATAGTGTCAAATCCTCCCTGGAGCGTAAACAAGAACCCTAGGACCGGTTTTTGGGTATCACTTGTCATCAACCAGACTAGCTCGAATCGAGATACGCAGTGAGCAAGGGACCCATGTATGGGCATACTGATCCAGCGGGACACCAACCTGCGGACAATTATCACTAAAATAAATACATTTGGGCCCATAAACCACACTCACTTACAATATCTGGTTGATGTAACCCCGCCGGAGATCAATTTTTAGGGCTTTTTTATACGTCCAATCTGCCTAACGAATTGAGCCTATTTTAATTAATAGCCCTTTCTTACACATGGATATATTTTAGTTGATTAGATATAGGTAATTTATCACAGAAATATTCACCTGGTTATTCATTAAGTGACCACAGACTCAGTTTCGATTTAAAGTTTTATTTGAAATATTTTAGTGAACCAAATACAAATTATAATGTTAACTACATCATTCTGAAGAGGTAAGTTTCGGTTACCTAAAGAAGACTATAACATTTAATGACGAGTACCTCAGGAAAAAGAGGACATGGAGAAAAGGCACATTTACAAAATACACAGATTATATTTACCTAGGATGGTGCAAGAATCAGAACCCTCGGTCCCTTTGGTAAATAACAAGTAACAGGTTCAGGACAGGATTACGACAGGACAGATTACCTCTTCTGGATTTAACGCCAGCGTCAAACCCCTCTCTGATGCTAATTTCCCTCCTCGATTCCTCCGCAAAACTCCTTCCTAGTTCCCTCGCCTTCTCGATTCTTCCGCAAAACTCCTTCCTAAAATTAATTAGTGAACAAAATTCTAAGTCAGCTTACAGGTTTGTTGCTCAGCATTCGGACAGCATCTCTATTTCTCAGCGTTCTGGCAGCGCTCGGGCTACTTCATCTAGCTAACTACCCCAATTATATCTTTTGATGGCATGTTCCACCCCGAATTGTTTCAAAATTGTGTAAATTGTGAGATCTGATTGGACAAGCCAAGGGGATGATTGTCACACCATTCTAGTTTATTACTTTTTCTTAAGATCATTGTCTTATGTTCCCGCCCATTAATTTATTCTCCCAAGCTTTATTTCCCACCCGTTTTCTTATTGATATTATAACATTGTATAACATTTATACATTTGTTCATTGAGTCTTCAGGATGTCCCGTCATCTCTCAGAACATGAGAAAAGGTCGTCATTGATCGAGTTCCAAGACTTGAGATCATGACTCTGGGGTTGTTTCTAATGTGCCTGTGTGCACGGACCACGTGGTTATTAGCCTCGTCTCTGAATTTAATGCCCAATTACAAACTAACAGAGAAGTCAAAAATACAAGATGTTAGATTCAAATAAAATGGTTTCACTGTATACCACTTATCTGTACTGTAATCCCATTTAATAAAATAATTTTTTATGCATTAGCACTTAGTATAAAATACAATTTAAGTTTCAAGCAGCACAGATGCTTAGCATGTGAGTTCTGAAGCGGCCATTTTCAGTGTTAGTGCACAGAAGCAAAGTTTTCCCTCCAAGCGTTATGCCATCATGCAGTTGGCGCATGTGCAATTTATTTCCCGCGTTTTAGCTGCCATTTTAGTTTAATTCAGGTTACTTGTTAGTAGACACATAGGCAAGCTTCCCCTTCTTCTACATTGTGTCCGAATTTTGTGTGAATTAGTATTACAAACAATTATTAGTACTTCATTATGATTTTATGAGAGGATTCAGCCAGCAAGTTGCTTACGTGCCAATCCTTGCTCCATCAATCAGGTATAGAAGATCAAGTTCAGGGAACAGAACACAAGATTGTTGAAGATTCTGAGCAGGAACAGATAAGAACAGAAAAATACACGCAGACTGATTCAAGACAGAAATCTGAAGAAGTAAAACATGAACCAAATTAAATAAGAATAGGGAAACAAGAACAGGGAGAAGAACAGGTTAGTAGGGAATAAGCACAGGGTCAGTTAGATAATGCGGAACATGTTCAGGTGAAGAGTAGTATTTCAAAAAGTCCTGAATTTGGTCAACTAGAGAGGGATTCAGAAGACGAAGGAAATCAAGTTGTGCCACAACTAAATACAAATAAAAGAATACTTGAAAGTGACATAGAAAGTGAAAATATTGTAGTGTGTTTATCTAGGTACCTGTATCGATATTCCTATTCTTGGCCATTGCCCGGTTATAAATCAATAATATCCCTACAACGGCACAGAAACCTGTTTCATATATTAGTCATAGCGCATGCTGTCACATTAAGCAAGCACTATTCCTCCAGCCCCCTAGAAAGCACACCGAGTTCTTAAACAAATCCAAACCTCGAGTAACCTGGGTAATCCCCGCCTGCGATTGTTTTGATTCCGTTCGAGAACTCCTGTAGAGCACTGTAAGAACGACCAGTTCTTAGTGACATCTTTATTGACGTCTTATGTCCATTCTTACGTCAAACCCGGCACCTTTCAGGTATAAATATACCAACGTTGCCTTAACCGCATCGATGCTCGCAGATTTACAACCATGCGCTGGTATTTTCAAAAACCCATTATTCATGACGAGCTGGGCTCGTCATGAGCGTGTGAGCAGGCTACTGCATGACGAGCCCAGCTCGTCATGAGCGTGGAAGGGGTTAAGCAAAGACACGGTGGTGATGAATCTGGAGCAGCGACTACTTGCCGGAGAGCCCAGCTGATGCAAGAGCCCACGGACGCTGCCCCTCCCCTTTGACGCACTGAGAGAGACGCTGTCTTTTCTCCTGCCGAGAAATCCAGCTTCCAGCGTTTCCAGCCCACCTTTGCGGGTGACTGGGATACCGATTCCTGAGAAAGAGATACCAGCCCTCCTGCCTTCTAGATCCCAGGTACTGAACTGACTAAACCCTTACAGAGAATTCTTGAGTCAGATTCTTGGCAAACCAAACTTAACTTAAACTGCTACTTACTTACTCCCTCCCATGTATTAGGCTTAGGTCAGGTACACCGGGGTAGGCGTAGTTAGAAGCACCAGTTGAGAATGATTAGTCAATGTATATATGTATGTATCTATTTTATCCATTTTAAGGTATCATATGGCTAAGAAACCATATCAATGCTTTTACAGTATTATTTCATAATCCTGCTTTTACTGTATGCACTTTACTTAACTGTAAGTATTGCAATCGTAGCAATTCATTTCTCTTGTATGAGGAAAGAGACTGCTCAATAAATAACACCTTTTATTGAAAAACGCCCGTCTCTCTTTTTCTCTGCAAATCTGGTGAAACTAAGTATGCACGTATTGACTGAGTAAAATAGCTGTCTTTTGATTTCACACGACTCTAGAGATACACTCTTAATCAGGGAGAGCAAAGTTGTCATGTTTTATGGTTGTCAGAAACTAAATCCCTTCTTGTCTATCCAGGGAGGATAAAACTTCTCCTTGCCTATTCGAGAAAGTTTCTAGTGAACTCTGAGCTAGCTGGCACACAAAACTTAAGTCTAATATAGTCAGTGGAAGACCTAGTTAACCTCTGTCCTACGTCTATACTACTGAAGATATTATTCCAATGCGCAGAGCCTATTGGGAATATAGGAACTACACTACATGGCGCCCAACGGTTTGGTAAGGCGATAAATCTAACGCAAGGCATTAGAGTAACTCAGTCGTGCTTTTTCACACAGACCCTTTCTCCCGTAAATACTCCAAAGACGTCTGGAGTGGGTAAAAGGTTAAAATCCGCCGGAACTTAGTAGAAAGAGATTTCTATGTATAGTTTTTGGTTTATTCAACGTTGAAGGATACAGTGTTCCAAAATATTGTGCACCTAATCTTTGTTTCCTTGAAACTTGATCTGCAACAAAAACCTTCCTGTCAGTAAAATGTCAGACAGCGAAGGAGAAAGGGAGGCAGCTAGAATAGCAGCTCAACTCCTAGCGGATGACACAAATCTCCTGCAGACTGACCCGGATGCAATACTCATCCCGGTCAACATAAGAAAAACTATAACTCTTAAACTTATAGAAAATGGACTGACACCGAGAGGTGGTACAGTCATATTTGTAATTGAGGCACATGAATATCGGCAGACAGAGGTATTCTATTCATGGATAAACTTTCCAGCAGCAAACGCTGTCACACGTGAGTTCCACTATTATAAAATAGAGGAATCTCCGGATGACTACACTCCTTTCGAGGAGGTGGAAATCCCATTAAAATACCAAGAGCACCTGCTCTGGTTTAAAGGCGCCCTAAAACATAATAATCACATCACCAGGCTCGGTCCACTAGGTAGACCAGGAGCAACGTGGCCGGTTCTATCCAGCTACACACCACATCCAGACATCGAAAAAATTTCGATACCAGAACTTTTAGCACAGCTAAAACAACTGATTAAAATTCATAGACAATTAGTCCAATATGTAATGCGGACTTCAACAGTCCAACCAGCGATTAAATTCCACAGCTGACCCCTCAGCAGGGGAACACAAATAAAATTACACCACAGAACATACAGTCATGTCTGGGTAAAGTACCCGCAAAACGGGAACAAATTCCATTCTGGTTAGCACAAAAAATCGCTCAAATAGAGGCAGTATTTCCGGATACTACACCTGTTGAGAAACACAGAATTCTGACTATCTCTTGTTTCCTGTCTCCAAGCCAGACAATTCATATCGTCTAGTTTTGGACTACAGACATCTAAACTCATGTTGCAAAACTTTTGCGGTACAAAACTCACACAGTGCAGCACTAATGAATAACATCGTGCGCAAAAAATACACAATAACATTAGACATCTCTAATGGATTCTTTTGTCAAAATATAGCACCTGAAAGCAGATATTTGACCGCTTTCTCAATAAATGGCTCGCAGAAAAATTTCTGTAGTTTGCCACAGGGGTTCAAGAATAGCCCAGGAGTATTCTCAGCAAGAGTAACAGAGTTACTACAAATGTATGATGATGATGACTTGGATACTCACTTGAAAAGAGTGAACACCATAATACTTGGGTTCGCAGCAGAGGGTTACAAATTCAACTTTAAAAAGTCACGAAGTGCCCATC
The DNA here is from genome assembly GCF_964261635.1 of Lissotriton helveticus. Lineage (NCBI taxonomy): Eukaryota > Metazoa > Chordata > Amphibia > Caudata > Salamandridae > Lissotriton > Lissotriton helveticus. The sequence goes on from NC_136065.1 coordinate 1,917,656,066, forward strand.
TAACTGTCCTGTTTTTAGGATATGAATTATCAAGTGAAGGCAAAAGCCTGGCTGACAATTTCTTATAGAAATGCGCTGTAATCCAAGCACCAAGAACGCTGAAAAACTTACAGTCAATTCTAGGTTTCCTGAATTTCGGAAGAACTTACATTCTAAATTATGCAGAGAGGGTTAAACCTCTCTATGAACTAATAAAACCAGATTTTAAAACAATCAATTGGACTCAAAAACACACAGAAATTTTGAGATCATTGCAAACAGACATGTTAGCTAAAACAAAATTGCAAACACGCAATAACACACGCAACCTTGTGATCCGGGTCATCCCAGGAAGATGCGGATTCACATACCTGACCTCTAATGAGGGAGAAACAGTACCAATAGCATACAAATTACATTTGTACACAGAAGCAAAAAAAAACATTCAGCATTAAGGAAAACATTGTTCATGCGGTTCAAACAGCTATAGCAAACGAAAGAGCCCAGGCCCAAGGCAGACAGATTACTGTGTTAACAGCAGAATCAGCCTTTGAGGCATTAACAAGCCCATGTAATCTAACTAACGTGGCATTAAATCCAAAATGGATACAATGGGAAAATTCTCTTGCTACAGACAAAGTGAAATACTATTTTGACCCGGAAATTAAAAAATTAAAAAATCTAGAATATGAAAGAGAATATCCTCTGCCAATCGACATTCTGCCCATGCGACAGTACGCCTGTATAATATATACAGACGGACATGCACAACCCTCAGTTTGGGGAAAACATGCCTATAACGCCACATGCAAAATTGTTAAATACGTGTGGCGCGGAGGAAAATTGAGACCTCTGGTAACAAAATCGCACTCTGTAGAAAACAACTCAGATAAACAAACTGAAATAATAGCGTTAAAAATGGCGCTAGATAATGCGGATCGCGAATTGCCGACACTAATAGTGTGCGATTCATATTACTGCGTCAAATCATACAATAACGACTTGCAGAAATGGGTTCAAAACGGTTACAAAGATGACATAGGTGCCACAATAAAGCAAAAATCGCTTTGGGAACAAGTAGTTCTCTCACAGAAAGAACTACCAAAGACTCACGTGATACATTCACTGTGTCATGAACGTGATGGCGTTCACGTTTCAGGGAATTCATTGGCTGAGACAGCCACAGCGGAAGCAACTAAATCGGCTTCCGTAGCTACAAAAAAGCATTCAGGAAAATACATAGACGGGGAAACGATGCTGGCAGTAAAAACGTCATCAAAAGGCGACTGTGCAGCGCTACCCGTCAACTATCCACTCAATTATACATACATAATCGATGCAAACTCCGTTCCTTTTGCTCAAATCCCTGGAGTGGGGGATAGGGTAATTCCAAACACGAACAGGAGAAACTTGTTAATAGCAGACGCACATATGGGTGAAGGTCTAGGGCATCGAGGGATCTTGGAATCTCTGAAGGAATTACAATCAATATACTGGTGGCCGGGAATGAGCCTGCAAAACTACAAATTTGCATTTTACTGTCAAAACTGCAACAGAGACCGCAGTGGCGTAATGCCCGGAAAAGTACCAATGCCCTTCTTTTAGATATCATAAGAATAACAATGAAATATACCCAGGAAAATTGCGTCCCTTTAATAATTATTTAAGACTAGATTCACTTAAAATGTAGACCCTAGCTGTCGGCTGACGCCAGAACTGTTATAAAAAGATTCGCAAGTCTACAACGGCATATACGCAATTGGCATGCTACATTATGGTCAGTGTCCTGCTTTTAATCTCTCGAGCTTGGGGGGAGGACATGGCCAGCATGGGCATTGCATTGCGGGACTCTTATCACTTCCTTCCTGAGGGAGATGGGATGGTGGAAAGAGCAATCTATAACGGCAAAGGTATTAGGTTCGGGGGCTGGGTGGGTCAAACATTTAATAAGTGTCCAACGTAGTCTTAATAATCTGCCAAGAAATTCTCTAAGAGGTTTCAGTCCGTACGAACTATTGTTCGGGACTAGAATGCTAACCCAGGACCTCGATAGTCAAACTTCAGTGGTAAAAGGAAAATGCTTTGATATCAAAGATCGTTTGGCTATTTTACAGGACTTAAACGAAACAAGAAAAAACCTGAGCAACATAAAGTTGAAACAACAGCCAACAGCCACTAAAGAGAAACCACCTGTCCCAGCAAGGCCTGTCTGGATTCCAAAGATTGGGGATCTGGTCAGAGAGAAATTCGCGGTGAAGAAGGAATTTGGGCCTTCTTACAGAAAAGCAGTACCTGTCTTAGCTATCAACGGAACAAGATCAGTTGTGGTACCGCCCCTTGCTGGTAAAAAGGAGAACCGAGTTGTATCCATCGACCTGGTTAAACCACAATCATGTGGCCGATAATAAGTAGTAGGCCAAGTGGACTCCCAAGAAATAGCAGAACACCAAAGTTTGCTACAAATCAAGAGGTTCAAACTGAGAGACTAATCACATTTGATAAACCTACAGTGAATCAACAAGGACTAAGCAACCAAGCTATGGAACTTATGCCTCTTGAAACCCAAATTACTACAATTCGTCAAGAAACACCAATCTACAATGATGTAGCCACAGACTATGCTAATGAAACAAAGAAAATTCCAAAAGCAAAAAGAAATCCAGAAGCAATTGAAACAACTGACAGAACTGCATCAGGCTACTTCATCAACTTCGATGACTTTTCTGAGGATCCAAGCGAACCTGAGGAACAGCCGACAGCAAAAAAGACTTTTAAAGACAAAGCCAAAGAACTCTTTCATCAACTCAAAGCAACCTATCTGATTTCTCCATGGATTGAATTTTGGGTGGTACTAGGTGTATTTTTCCTCCTACTTTGGCTCATCATGGTACTATGCTTGGGACATTTCATTGAAGGAAAATATGTTGCAATGGACACAGCAAGTCAGAAAATCAACTTAGTCCTAAAACCACACAAGTCTTCACACATCGAGAAAAGAGAACTTTCTTCAGTAAACTTCACAGCCAATCCTATACCCGGTGGGGTAGCATGGGACAAATCTGATTAGGATATATATGGCCCGGTCGAGCTCCTGAAGTATCCACACCAATTTAAGATTTCATTAAGTGACTTTGTAAAACCGAGCACATTTTCTGATGATTGGGACTTTGAAAGTATTAATGATATGATGTCAGACCTAGTTATGTCAGCTAAATTTACAGAACATGATTATTTGCAGGGTTCAACTAATTATGACCAGATGTACTGTTACAACCACTATGCTAACCATTATTTGTATAAATCTGCTCAACCTAGAAATGTTTTTAATTATAATCAATGGGAACATTGTGCAACTCCACCAAAAGGCAGTTCAAAAACATTTTATGATAAATTTTCATACTTCTCAGGGTTTAACACAAGTGATGCAGAAACGTTTTATTTCAAACTATTAAATAAGACAGGAATGAAAACCATGCTGACAAACACAAAATTAATCTATTCAGAAACATTTTTTGAAAAAATTAATACATTTGGTTTTGATTTCTGGAACAATAATATTGAAACAAAAACCATCTGGGGTACAAGAGATTGGCAGGTCCAAGGTATAGAATCATTATTCAGAGCCTGCATGATCCCAGAACAAATTATATTTTTGAATGACACAATTCAACAGACAACCTGTCTTGGCCTAGCCAAAATTAAAGACTTAAACAAACCGTCTATTCCAAAGCCAGCATATGAAAGTAATAGCACTACAGATGTTGAGATAGACGTATCCCATATTTTAAACCAAAACAGGACTCATCCTGATTGGAAAAAATGGTTGATCTGGCCCACAGACACAAATAACTGTCAAGATAGATTCCTGAACAAAGTACAGGGATTCAAATTGACCAGGCCAGACCCTAGATACTCCCAGAGACAACATCCAGGGATTGTAACTACATACAGTGTAGAAAACTCTGCCTCGAATGGCTACGAACATCCACACTGGCAGAAATTAAGCAACACTTGACTTTACTTAAAGAGGGTGCTGACTTGCGTGATTTCATTATGGGACCACGCAAACAGCTTACAACGAAGCTTGGAAAGTAACTCAAATTGAGACAGCAGAGAGAATACGGGAAATTGACCGTAGTAATTTGGAAAAATCACTTTCTGTTGTGGACAATGGGTTAATGACTCTGTCTTCCAGAATATATTCACTGGACAGTATTGTATCATCTGCAATCGATATAATAGAGCAGGACTTACTAATGTTACAACATGGTCAGTCTCAATTGCGTTCTATTGTACAGCTTGGCTGGACGTTACAAAATCTGCGTTCAGGCTATGTGCCTTGGCGTTTAATCAACACAACGTCGTTATTCACTATCTTTAACCTTACTGATACACAAATCAGCTTGGCACAAAAGGGAACAGAATATACAATTCTGAGCATTGAAAAACTTGAGAGATTACCATTGACAATGTCAGAACGACCTGTCATTGAATGGATAATACACGGAATCATAACTATTCCGATAACAACTTTCCAATTTCGATACTGCCAAAGGTATATACAGGCAGGCCAGTATGAAGGGTTGGGTAAAGGATACATTAAGTCAACATGGAAATTACCTTATACACACACATGTTATAGTGAAAAAGGACAGAGTGTATTTCTTAGTGGTAATAATTGTGAAAAATCACTAAGTGGTATACTTCTGTGTCAGGGCATAAATTTGCATGGGGCCTGTGAGGGGACTTCAAATAACCTTTCATGTCACCAGCTTGGCACACCTGCAACTCGAATAGAGCCATTCTTTAGACGGCTTTCTAACGGGAGCTACATTCTAATTGTGGATCACAGATGTTGTGGCCTGCTGCCAGGAAAAACTTATCTAGTAAGCGTGTGTTCCATGGTCACTTGCTGTGAGCGAGTATTGTTTCCAAACGACACTCCAGACAGGGAGGGAAATATTTGGCCCAGTTTGAATATCTCTTCTATTCGAATTGATACTTTAAGCAGAATGAAGACTGTGCTTCTACAGACGCCAGTGCACTTGACGTCATCAAAAGAAACGTATGATCTCCAAGTTGCAAGGACAACGACAGAGATACATGCATTATTATCAACAAATTGCCCCCTACACTTCGCAGAAATGCTAAACGAAATCTTAAACATTTCTGATACGAATGGTATCACTAGAGTATTTAAGTCCGTTTTTTCGGGACTGTTAACACCCTTCAAAGCAGTCCTGTGTATTTTTTCCTAGTTTTGTCCATTCTGTCTTTGGCGGACTTCCACTCCTGTTGGGACTCGTAGCAGGCATCTTATTTTTGCTACTCCTGCTTCGTTATGGCAAGTCATGTCACAGACAAGACTCCAGCATCAATGGAAGAAACGATCCTAGCTATACGCTATCGGGACCGCATAACTAAAGTCCTTGGTTTAGCCCGGCTAAGAGATCTGAATATGACCTGGTTTCTTTCATTCCGACCTATCTGGCAGAATTGTATCTTACCTGTGTTATGATGTATGCTATGCGTAGAAGAATGCGTGTTGGACACCTGTCTTTCACTACAATCAGAAGTACCATTGGATACAGATACTTTGCTAAGTCCAGTAAAGGCTCATGCATCGTGTTGTCCCCAGCGGTTACCTATCCTGATGACGGCATTCGTGGAAACTTCACCACTACGATTAAAGGGTAGTGAAGTACAAGACGAGAGCAGCATCAACCAGGTACGACCTTCTGTAAGCAATGCTGATCGAAACATCGATGAAAGCGATCATGCTCGCGACTGTATGGTAGCGACATTCTCCAACTTGGTCGAACTTCCACCTGAGGCAGTAGACTGTTTTTTTGAGAATCTGTCTGAAATTATGTTTTCCCCCGAACAGAATGAATAACTTTAAGCAAACGAGCACACAGCGTTCCCTGAACTCTGAATTTGGCCTTCAGCTTTGTAAAACAAAGCTACTTGAGACTATTTGGAACTATTTTTTCTTCTTCCCCTGAAAACGAAAACTTTTTTCCCGATTCCAAAATATTTACTTTTTTTTTGGCACTCATCCTCTGCTTAAAGTAGAACTATTCTTAGAGAACAGAGCTTCTATTTTTAGGAACTCTAGGGACAATACATTACCTCAGCCTCTAGCATATTTACGAATAACTGTATTTATATGTGATGAAGAGGTCTCGCATTTTTTTTCTGTATTAAGAGGCGTTTCATGTGTAAATGTTCGCAAATCATTCATGCTGATATAAATGTGCATCCTTTTGAATGATTACGCTGCTTGAAAGCATACAGTACCTATACTCGTTTTTTTCATGTATCTCGCATATACCATTTCAGATGCAAAATAATGTATTTTGGGGTGGATCGGTATACACATGCACTATTAGATATGTTTACTATTGCTTAGATTAGTAATTATGGACATGAATTCGTGGAGTGGGTGTAGTGTGTTTATCTAGGTACCTGTATCGATATTCCTATTCTTGGCCCTTGCCCGGTTATAAATCAATAATATCCCTACAACGGCACAGAAACCCGTTTCATATATTAGTCATAGCGCATGCTGTCACATTAAGCAAGCACTATTCCTCCAGCCCCCTAGAAAGCACACCGAGTTCTTAAACAAATCCAAACCTCGAGTAACCTGGGAAATCCCCGCCTGCGATTGTTTTGATTCCGTTCGAGAACTCCTGTAGAGCACTGTAAGAACGACCAGTTCTTAGTGACATCTTTATTGACGTCTTATGTCCATTCTTACGTCAAACCCGGCACCTTTCAGGTATAAATATACCAACGTTGCCTTAAGCAAAGACACGGTGGTGATGAATCTGGAGCAGCGACTACTTGCCGGAGAGCCCAGCTGATGCGAGAGCCCACGGACGCTGCCCCTCCCCTTTGACGCGCTAAGAGAGACGCTGTCATTTCTCCTGCCGAGAAATCCAGCTTCCAGCGTTTCCAGCCCACCTTTGCGGGTGACTGGGATACCGAGTCCTGAGAAAGAGATACCAGCCCTCCTGCCTTCTAAATCCCAGGTACTGAACTGACTAAACCCTTACAGAGAATTCTTGAGTCAGATTCTTGGCAAACCAAACTTAACTTAAACTGCTACTTACTTACTCCCTCCCATGTATTAGGCTTAGGTCAGGTACACCGGGGTAGGCGTAGTTAGAAGCACCAGTTGAGTACGATTAGTCAATGTATATATGTATGTATCTATTTTATCCATTTTAAGGTATCATATGGCTAAGAAACCATATCAATGCTTTTACAGTATTATTTCATAATCCTGCTTTTACTGTATGCACTTTATTTAACTGTAAGTATTGCAATCGTAGCAATTCATTTCTCTTGTATGAGGAAAGAGACTGCTCAATAAATATCACCTTTTATTGAAAAACGCCCGTCTCTCTTTTTCTCTGCAAATCTGGTGAAACTAAGTACGCACGTATTGACTGAGTAAAATAGCTGTCTTTTGTTTTCACACGACTTTAGAGATACACTCTTAATCAGGGAGAGCAAAGTTGTCATGTTTTATGGTTGTCAGAAACTAAATCCCTTCTTGTCTATCCAGGGAGGATAAAACTTCTCCTTGCCTATTCGAGAAAGTTTCTAGTGAACTCTGAGCTAGCTGGCACACAAAACTTAAGTCTAATATAGTCAGTGGAAGACCTAGTTATCCTCTGTCCTACGTCTATACTACTGAAGATATTATTCCAATGTGCAGAGCCTATTGGGAATATAGGAACTACACTACAATATATTGCAATCCAAAAGAGTCAGAAAAGGTGATAATTGGCCCAGATATGTCAAAAGATTGAGGTATCACCTAAAGACCATAGATGAAGAACCTGATCAAGTGAATGAAGTCACTAGTCAATCGGGACAGAACAATGAGAAACTAAAGAGAAGGAGTCAAAGATTAAGAATATTGAAAAATAAGTCCAAAGGACCTGAATGGACTTACATTATTCTTTAAGATCTTGAAAATGTAGATTTAAATGAAGAAAGTGATGAAGAAATAGTTGCAGATCAAATTAACGAAGGAGCGGTGAGACATCCTTGAAAACAAATTAATACAATTTTAATTTCCTGAAAGAAAGAATAGAAATCTTCTCAAAATATGGCTAAAAATAGAGTTACTGAAATACCTAAATGAAATTGTTTACAGAAGTGTTATAGAATATGTATAAGTAGTATTCTACTAGTGATTATACTATGGTTAGGATTAACAACAGCGATACCATATTTAATGAGTATAGAAAAGAAAAATACTACAGTTACAGATGGAAACTAGCTAACATAAAAGGATATAGAGAAGAATTTGAAGCATCAGATGAGTTAAAAATACATCACACAGTAACAGATAATAACACAGATCTAAATGTTTTCACAAAATTATTTGAATATGTAGACACTATGAAGATTAGTGATTGTTATGTATGTATGAAATTACCAGCTTCAGTGGCAGAAGCAGTCACATATCAACATTTACCATTAACCTATGGCATATCATGTAGTGTACTAACAAGTCTGTTCTATAAAACAGGAAAATTGCAGTATTATTATTCAAATTTGGCATTTATGCCATTAACAACTACCCATACCCAAATCAAATGCAAACTTTAGCATATTTTTCATTCCCTTCTCTAATTTGTCCATTTCTATCTCGTCTTTTCCTTCCATGTTCTTCATTTTCTTGTACAATTCAACTTTTAATTCTTCAAGACTAATTTCTTCATATTTTCTTTTCTTTCCCTGTTTATTTATCTCATATTTTCTTCTCCTTTTAATGCATTTGCACCAGATCATTAATATAAGACATATCAATTTTATTCCAAGTATAGGTAGTATTACTTGGGCTACAACTCCTTTACCAAAATTTGCAAACCAAGACCCTATTGAAGTTAAACTATTTGTTAGTCTTTTCCATACACCGTCAACTTCCAGTGGTTTTAATTCCTCTTCCAAATTAGTAATATTCTTAATGTATTTCCCAATTTCTATACTTTTATCAGGTATGTGTCGATTCTGCTGCAAAACCATAGATCTGATCGCAACCATTTCGGTATTGATCATTAAAAATCCTCCAGCAGTGTCAGTTGATAAGCGATCAATTACTGTGGACAATTGACAAATTCTTCTTCAATTTAAAATTACTCCCACTGAAGGTATCAATGCACTGAATGCATCTACAATTTCTGCAAAACTAGCACTTTTACTACGTATTAGTTCATTATTGCTTTCATTGCTTCCAGTGATTCTTTTCACATGGTAAACTTTAGGAAATACTATTCCAAAATAGCAACTCCCATACTACCTTTCAGGTAGCTTAAAATAAGCTTTGTTCCCAGATATATAATACATTCCAGGAAATATTGGATCTGTTCCTCCTTTTAGTCCCCATCCCCCAATAATCAAGAAATTATGTTCACATTCACTCGAACCAATAAATACATTGTTATAGTCAGATTTCAACCTGTGCAGACAAATCTTCCCTTTCTTTTTGATATCTAGTGCCATTGCAGCCTGAGCCTTGCTAGGAGTATAACATTTTCCTTTCTCCGCCCATGATGGAATTTTGTGTTTCTTTTCATTGGCCTTCTTTTGGCAATCTTGTCTCCATTCTTATACTAAATTCAAAAGTATATTTTCTTCTTCCTTTAGTGACCAGGTTAAATTATGCTTATGAGCTTCTTCTGTATCTATTGCAAGAGAAAGCAAAATGTTATACTCCTGGCAAGGCTCAGGCTGCAATGGCACTAGATATCGAAAAGAAAGGGAAGATTTGTCTCCACGGGTTGAAAACTGACTATAACAATGTATTTATTGGTTCCAGTGAATGTGAACATAATTTCCTTCATCAGGAGCTGGTACTTTCTTTATATGGCTGGATTGTATCCAGTTAGGCAATCCTGCACATTTCACTGCTGTTGTTGTAACCAATATGACCTGTTTTGGGGTACTCCACCTGGGTGCGAGATACGTTTCTCGGGTGTGATTCTTCACTTCCACCCAATCACCTGGATTTAGATCATGTGCTTGATCCTGGCCTCTGCGTCTTCTCCAACCTGGTGAGAGACAGAATGCACTAGGTCAGCCAATCTTTTACAATAATCCAATACCATATCATCAATTATGCTTAACAATCTGTGTCCAGGTATGAAAGTTAATCTCATTGTTCTTCCCATGAGTATTTCATGGGGACTCAACCCGGTATTTCTGTCTGGATTGTTTCTGAATCCCATCAGAACAAGAGGCAATGCATCTGGCCAAAATAGTTAAGTGGATGCGCACACCTTTGTCAATCTTGATTTTATTGTGCCATTCAATTGTTCCACTATCCCAGAAGCCTCTGGAAGGTAGGCACAGTGCAACTTGTGTTCAATCTTGCATACTTCACAGATCAATCAAATGATTTCATTATTAAAGTGAGATCATCTATCTGATTCCACCCTTACTGGAAAACCAAAACGCAGAATAATCTCCCTCAGCAATAATTTGGCAACTGCTATGCTGTCATTTCTCCTGGTTGGGTATGCTTCCACCCATCGTGAGAACAGAGACACTATGACTAGTATGTATTTTAGGGCCCGATGTAGGTGGCCCAAATACCGGTCGGTAACGGTGAAATTCGGGACATTTCACTGTTACCGACCGGTATATAGGCCTGCGTGATGTAGGGAAAGAATCTGTAATAAGGAATCGGTAAATACTGATTCCTTATTACCGATTTCAAATTTACCGATTCGCATTTACTGAACACCCAAATACCGAATCGATAAATAAGAAACGGTAAAAACGAGAAAAGAGATATAGAAAAATTGGGTAAAACCGAATTTCCTAAAAATCGGTATTTAGGAGTCGGTAATTAACACTGACTGAAAGCAGGTGGTAATCAGGTGCAGTGTATATAAGCAGTCCCAAAATGCAACATGTGATCACTATGGCGGCCCTCTATGTAATTGCAAGGCAGCTACGGCTACAGGCAGCCGGAGTGAGGATCTGGAGACGGGAGGAGCGTGTTTACAGACAGCTCATCACACTCTTCCAACTGACTGAGGCAGAGATCCATGAAAGGTACAGGCTACACCCACACACCATCCTGGACCTGATAAGGGACCTGCACCCACTCCTGGAGCATCCAACACCAAGGGCGCACGCTATACCACCACATGTGCAGGTGCTCTTTAGCCTACACCTACTTGCATCTGTCAGTTACCAGGGGGTGATAGCTGCGGTAGGTGGTGTGTCACTAACTTGCCTGTCCCGTTTCTTTAAGAAGTTCCTGTATGCCATGATGCAGAGAATGCATCACTACATAAGCTTCCCAAACACACAGGCGGAACTTCTGAAAACCAAGACAGACTTTTACCAAATGGCACAGTTCCTGCATGTTATAGGGTGCATTGATGGGACACACATTCCAATCTGCCCACCTGCAGCCACTGAGTACATCTACGAAAACCGAAAATCCACCCACTCCGTAAATGTGCAGGTAATCTGCGATGCAGCAAACTTAATCACCGGCATTGTGGCCAAATTTCCAGGGAGCACCCACGAATCTTCCATTTTCCAGAACAGTGGGATCTACACACGCCTGGCTGCGGGAGAATTTGGAGAAGGATACCTGCTAGATAAATCACTGTAACACACCCTGATGTATACTGCTGATGAATGTGTTGGTGTTTGTAATTAATGGCACTGTCTTCCCCACCTAGGTGATAGCGCTTATGCTGTGTGGTTATTCATATTCACTCCTTACCTGAACCCATCAACCCCAAGTGAGAGACGATACAATGTGGCACACAAATCAACACGCAACGTTGTGGAGCGCACGTTTAGACAATTGAAAAGCAGGTTCGGCTGCCTCCACAAAAGCGGAGGCGCACGTCAGTACACACCCATCATCTGCTGCAAAATCATCGCAACTTGTGCTATGCTGCACAACCTTGCCACTAAGAAAGGTACAGAAGTTGAATTAATGGACTCTGAGGACGATGATGATGAATTTGCAGAGCCAGAGCCCAACGCAGCAGGAGTGGCGCCAGCACCAGATGGGAGACAAAAACGGGCTGAGATCACATGCAACTATTTTTGAGTAAGTAAGGAGATACAGCCAGTTGTTGCATTTGAATGACGTAGTTTAATATTTTGGCACTACGCCACTACACGAAGGGGTCAACTTCCCAGTCCTATTTGTAACCTCCCTACAAGGATGTCGTGGGTTGAGTCCCCCAGTTAAGTACACAAAGTGTGGCTTGCATTAATGCCTGCGGCCACGCACAACACTGCTGGATTCCCTTAGCAGACTGTCGTCACTGGCAATCGATCCAGTGCCAGCCACATGACGTCTGCTGCTCTTCCTGGTCTCAGTTGCAGGGGGCATTATACCGCTGCGACTGGCCGTCTCCTCACTGTCCCCCTCATCACCTGCACCAGTATTGGCAGCCTGAGTAGTTAGGAGCACTTCAAGTGCAGTTGTGACTTTAACAAGCTCCCTTGAAACATCACGGCTGCAGTGTGCCATCCCTTTCTGCATGGCCATGGAGTGCCTGCAGAGCAGAGAAGTGGCAGTGGAGAGGCGGTTCACCGCCTTTGTATGATTGTCCATCTTCTGCCTCTCCCTGCGCAGTGCCATCCTGTCCTCATCAAGTTTGCTGCACAGCAGCATCACTGACTGGGACATGTCCCTCATGCCCTCAGAGATGTCCGTCATGCCCTCAGCCTGCGTCTTGGTCATTGAGCTGATGCCCTTTTCAATGTTCTGCATGTTTGCATTCAGGTGTCTCATCTGCCACTGTACAGATTGGATCGCTTTCCCTTGCAGGCGCTGAACCTTTACCATGTGTGCCTCCAACCCTGCAAACATACCATGCTCCTCACACTGCAAAGGTGGACTGGGTTCCCTAGCCCTGCGGCGTCTGGCACCTGTGTGTGATCTCTCTGTGGTGGACTGCGATCCTGCATTATTGCCATCCACTGGCACTTTTGACATTTCTCCACCCCTGCTGTCTTCCAAGGACAACTCCATCTCTTGGAGTCTGGCAATTGCATGGCTCCTTGGTCTTGTCACTGCCGGTGGTGACGCTGCTGGTGATGCTGGCAGTGGTGGTGATGCTGGCAGTGGTGGTGATGCCGGTGGTGGTGGTGTGGTGTGCCCTGCACTTGCAATTGCCTCCTCCGATCTCTCCTTCCGGAGTGCCCTTCCTGCCTTGTCATGTGCAGACCTGCGCTATGTCTCACCCGTGGACACAAATTGTACATTAGCTTACTCATCTGGCAGCACTATGTAACAATAATACATTTTCATTTCTGCCCATCTATCTTTCTGTCCTCTGATAGGTGTTACACTGACTACATCTCCCATAATGCATTGTTGGTGTTTAGTAAAACCTGTACTGGAGTGGGATTCGTACAGCCTCATTGGGGAATGGGGTTAGGGAGTGGGGGCGCAGATTGGTGTGCATGCTTCTTACCTTGTTTGTTGGCAGCTCTGGCAGAGCTGTCTGTATCCCGATTCCGCTGACACTGTCTGGCTCTATGGTGGACTCCACCAGCTGTTCAAGTGCAGTAAGTGCAGGTGCCCTGTTTCTTCCTCCTCCTGTCAGGCTGGCTTATTTTTTCCTCTCAGCCATCTTCTACTTTGTGAGGCTCCTGACATCGTACCACCTTTTTTTTTAGTACCTCAATTTCATGGGGGTAACTCCAATCGCTTTAACTTGTGCCTGTATTCCAAGCCATATTTTTCTTTTTTTCAGATTCTGGCACTTGCAAGGAATGTTTCCCAAACAGTTTTGTGTGTTGTTTAACCACCTCCTCAATCAGGACCTGCAGCTCCCTTTCACTGAATTTTAGCTTTCTTTTCCTTTCAGCACCTTCTTTTACTGTCTCCTTGTTGGCCATTATGCAGGTCTTTCAGGAATAGTTCTCACAGTTGCTCCTGTGTTCTCTTCTGCTCTCCCTGCCTTTCCAGAAGGTTCTGATTCAGTGCACCTGCATGGGTGTGGCCACTTCCTGGTTGGGAGGTGGTACAGGATTGGCTGATTCCTCAATTACTGATATTTTAAAATACCGATTCGGTATTTACCGATTCGGTAATACAGATTCGGTAATACCGATCGGTTTTAAGGAATCGGTAATGTCTTTTCCGATTTTTACAGAATCGGTAAAGAATACAGATTTTTTTACCTACATCGGAAATTCCGAATTCTTAATACCGAATCGGTAAAATTCGGTATTAAGAATTCGGAATTTCACTTTTACCTACCTATGGCCCTAAGTCCCTTACATGGTGGTAACTGAATGAAATCAACTTGCAATCTCACAAATGGTTCCTCTGCTTTTCCAATTCTTCCCCAACTAACCATCATTTTCCCACCGGGGTTATTTTAATGACAAATTAGGCATCTCTGGCAAAGGCTCTCTGCAACAGTTCTAAACTTCGATTTGTACCAATCTTGTCTGAAAAGGCTGATCATAGCATCCCTACCTATATGTGTACCTCCATGATACATTCTTGCTAACTGTGAAAGTAAACAATCTGGCATGACTGGTCTGCCATCTAGATAAATACAGACACCATCTCCTTCTCTTCTTTGGCATCCTATTTCATTCTCATTTATTTCTACCTCATCTTCTAAATTTCTCACTTCATCCCATGTTTCTAATGCTGAAATAGGCATAAGTTGGCATCTGATTCCTGTAGTTTCAATTTTCTTGTTCAATGCCATTTTTGTTTTAGCACAGTATTGAGCAACTTGGTCAGCATAACGATTACCAGCAGTCATATAGTCATTTCCTGACTGATGTGCAGCACATTTGACCACAGCTACTTCTGTTGGCAACTGTATGGCTTCTAAAAGCTCTTTCACGTATTGTCTATTTTTGATAGGGGTTCCTGAAGAAGTCATGAAATCCCTTTGCATCCAAAGTCGGCCAAAGTCATGCACAACCCCGTAGCCATACTGACTATCAGTATAAATGGTTACTCTCCAATTTTACCCAAATTTGCAGGCTTTAATTAAAGCAATCAATTTGGCTACTTGTGCAGACCTGACTCCAAGTAAATAGGATGCTTCGACTATTCCTGCCAATGTACAAATAGCATAAGCAGCACTCAATACTCCTTCCTCATGCCTCAGGCATGAGCAACTTACAAACAATTCATTTTCACAATTGATATGGGGTTCTGGGCGAGGATTTGTACAATATTTTGTTACATCTAGGCAATCATGATCAACTTCATCCCTCACTTCTTCTCCGTACATATCAGGTAATAGAGTAGCTGGATTTAAAACTGTGCATCTGATTACTGTCACATTTTCTGCTCCCAAAATAATTCTCTCATAGTTTGTCATTCAACTTGGGTGGAGATACTGGGTTCGAGTTCTAGTCAAAAGTTCTAGTCAAAAAAATGTCAACTGAATGAGGGACATATACCTTGACAGGATGTCCCATCACAATTGGTTCATTCTGTTCAAGACTTGTGCAAGCAGCAGCTACTGCTTTCAAACAACCAGGCTACCAGGCTACTCGGTCCAAAGTAGCAGAAAAGTATGCCACTGGACGTCTCATGAAACCATGTCTTTGAGTCAATACTGACAAGGCACAATTATCTTGTTCACAATAAAATAATGCAAATTCTTTTGTGTAATATGGCATTCCCAAAGCAGGAGCTTCACATAGACAGTGTCTTAATCAGTGGTTTACTGGTAAATAATCAAGGGGTTCTGCCCGCATCACCCTCTCAAGGGACATCAACAAGATGAAAAAGTAGAAACAATGGTACTGAGGGATTAATTACACATTT
This sequence comes from Lissotriton helveticus, assembly GCF_964261635.1. NCBI lineage: Eukaryota > Metazoa > Chordata > Amphibia > Caudata > Salamandridae > Lissotriton > Lissotriton helveticus. Next base: position 1,917,671,859 of record NC_136065.1, read on the forward strand.
AATTTGACCCAAGATATAATTAATTATCCTGTTCTGTACAAATAAATGTAATAAAGTCGCTATTCACAAATTAATAAGGACATATCAACGTGTCACAGGATAAAGTGGCGCACACAAACAAAAATGTATTAATCCTGCTACAAAAAACACAATAATGTATATACAAATCACAAATACAATAAATACATAACATATACAACAGTGTACCCTAAAGAAATATATATACACACATATACTTCTCAAAGTATTCACTCCTAATTTCGAGGGATACACGTCTAAAAGGGAGTCCTCACAGCGCCTGAGATATAAATTCTCTCAAAACAACTGTTTTATCCAAGGCTCATGAAATTAAACAAACGAGCATAAAGTTATGGGGACTCCTTAACACAATGGTGTCGACGCAGTCACGGTCGCGTTTCCGCCAGTTGTCTCTTTATGGCTTCATCAGGACAAGGGTACTTAAAGCTAATATCATGGGGGATCAACCACTCCCACACAGGGAAAGGGAAAGAGGATTCCTCCTCTAGAACACGCTTCACGAACCCCTCGTAGCAAAAAAGGTAAACGCCCACTTCAAAGTCTGGGGGAAACAAATCGTAGATACATCAAAAGGGAGGGGAGAGTGAAGGGCAATCTCGCTCCTACTGTACTCCTCAAATAGAGGTCAAATCTCATTCAGTGATCCGTCCAGTCGCTCCCACTACAGCAAACATCCACGATTTCATGCAAGCAGCAGCTACTGCTTTCAAAACAACCAGGCTACCAGGCTACTAGGTCCAAAGTAGCAGAAAAATATGCCACTGGACGTCTCATCAAACCATGTCTTTGGGTCAATACTGACAAGGCACAATTATCTTGTTCACAATAAAATAATGCAAATTCTTTTGTGTAATATGGCATTCCCAAAGCAGGAGCTTCACATAGACAGTGTCTTAATCAGTGGTTTAGCCAGTAGGTAAAACCCTGCAATCCACTGCCTACAATATCCTACAACACCAAGAAACATTTTGATTTCCTTCTGAGTCTGGGGTAACTGCATCTGTTTTAATATTTTGATTCTTTCAGGTGTCACCCTCCTTGCTCCTCTTATTGATGTTCCAAATATTTTACCTTGTTTTGGCAAAACTGTAGTTTTTCTGGTGACACCTTGTGCCCACCATCTGCCACATGGTTTAACAATGCAATAGAATCTAAGACACAATCTTCTCGTGTTTTTGAGGCCACTAACAAATCATCTATATACTGGACCAAAACTGAACTCCAGGGCATTACCAATGTTTGAAGGCACTTTTTCAGAATCTGAATAAAAATTGAAGAACTCAGTGTACCCTTGAGGTACACGTTTACACACATAAATTTGATTTGCAAATTTAAATGAAAAGAGTCATTGGCCATCTGGATGTAATGGAATAGAGAAAAATGCATGACACAAATCGATTACTGTGAACCATCCTGCATTCCATTATATCTGATACAAAATCACTGCTGGATTTGGCACTACAGGATAACAAGGTACCAATATTTTATTTATTTTCCTACGGTCCTGTACTATTCTATATTTCCTGTCAGGTTTCTTAATGCCAATTATGGGTGAATTGCAATGGCTGCTCATTATTTCTTTTAAATGCCCTGTTGAATCATTTGTTCTATTTCTGCTATGACACCTGATTTTATTTCTGGACTCATTCTATATTGTCTTGTATTAGGGTAAGTGGCACATACCTTTACAGTCACTTTTACTGGGTCCACATCTGCCATCAATCCTACTTCTTTTCCAGTAAAATCCCATACCTTTGGATTCACTTAATTTCAACTTGTCTGGTAGGTCATCTTTTGTCATCATGGAATACATCTCATCTACCTCTGTTCCTTGTTTTGCTTACATCAATTTATAGATGCTATCTTCATCAGGGGTTTGGATTGTCACACCATCCGGTGTACAATATATGGTGCAGTTCATCTTGCATAGAAAATCCCTACCTAACAAATTTACAGGACTGGAATCACAAACTGCAAACTTATGCATTTCTTTAAAATTCCCAATACACACTTCCATTGGTTCTGTAACTGGAGTTCTGATCTGTCTGTTGGAAACTCCAACTACTTGGATGGCTTTACCTGAGAGGGGCGGGTTTGGGATGTCTGCTGTTCTCACAGTGGACCGGGTAGCACCAGTGTCCAATAAAAAGGCAATATCCTTACCTTCTACTTTCCCATCAATATATGGACCAGACTGATCTACAGTTAAGGATGCGCCAAGTACGCATTCCCCCCTCCTCAGGCACCATCATAATTCATCCTCCGATGAACTACTATTCTGCTAAAGAAAATGTGAAGTTACAGAATTTATCTTACCACTTTCTCCTTGAAATCTGGCATCCACACTGAGGGCCTGATTCACAGAACTAACTTAAGACAAAATCCTAAACTTACTACTTTTGGTATTCGCAGCAGTTAGGATTTTGTCTTAAGTTTGTCTTAAGACAGACTTAAGACAGACTTAAGACAAAATCCTAACTTAAGTCTGTCTTAAGTCTGTTTTAAGATAAATTTAAGACAAAATCCTAACTGCTGCGAATACCAAAAGTAGTAAGTTTAGGATTTTGTCTTAAGTTAGTTCTGTGAATCAGGCCCTATACTTTGCTCTGTTCACAAAATTTGGCATTGGAGCAGGTGGTAACTTATTCTGTGGATTTACAGCAAGTTGTGGTTTACTCAATATCACCTCATTCTGTGTCTGTGGATTTAAATTTTTATTTGGGCCAATTTTAGTTTGAATATTTTTACACTCGTTTTTCCAATGCCCCAATTTTCCGCACCATTGACAAGGAAACTTTTTCTTTGCTTCTTCTCTACTCAATTTTCCTCTCGGTTTTCCCACATTCATTTGTTTCTGTCCTGATCCTTTATTTTGTTCATTATTTATTGGAAATTTTTGTTGTTCTGCCAATTTTGCCCACATTACTTTTTCACTAACTTTTTCCATCTATTGTCTATTTTGTCTCCACATTATTTTGCATATTTCAAGGCTTCGTCTACAGGCTTCATTTGTCAGCACAGCATGTGCGTTTGAATCATCTGACAAATCTCTGGTCTCAGTCCAGATACAAATCGATATACAAAATGTCCCATACGTTTATCCCCAATATTTTCAAATCCACTATACTGCTTAAACACTTGCAACAACCGCTCATAGTATGCATGGACAGTCTCATTTATGTTACTTGTGTTGTTCTATCTATTTTTATCCAATCAGTTTCTTTTGGAGGTATTTACCCTTTCAAGAAAGTAATCACTTGATTGTATTTCTTCATTACTTCTTCTGAAGGTGCACCTGTTTTCTCATCTCTTGGACATTCATCACTAGGCCAATCTACTGTAATTTTACACTCTGTCCATAAATCAGTAGGTACCACTATGGAACTGCTCTAGACTGGATGGCGTCCTACCTTCAAAACAGAACTAATGTCATCCACACCCCACCTTCCTCGTCCAAACCGGACTCCACAAAAGCAGGGGTCCCTCAAGGTTCTATCATCTCGCCCATGCTTTTCAACATCTACATGAAGTCTTTACCAGTACTGATCAATAAATTTCACCTCACGTGCTACAACTATGCAGATGACACACAAATACTCCTTCAACTGGAATGCCCCAAAGACATTGGAAAATCACCAATTTTCAGCTGTCTCAGAGCCGTGGATCAGTGGATGACTTGGAGCCATCTCAAATTGACTGCTTCAAAAACTGAAATACTCACGTGTGGCGATTGGAAAAATTACAACTCGCTTGCCGCATGATCTGATGAACTGGGATCACTGCCTAAAGTATCGAAGGAAGTAAGAAACCTCGGAATGACCATGGACCCCAAGCTGTGAATCAATGTCCTCAATAATATTGAGCAGAATTTGAATGCCCCTATTATTAGGTGGCTAACAGATGCAGTATCTGTACATGCCCCCCGTTCGGGCAGTAAATTTCGATCTTTGCGTCCCCCAGCACCTTGGTACTCGGATGAGTTAAAAATCCAACGTGCTAAATGTAAAGCCTTGGAGAGGAAGTGGAGGAGATTCTATTGCATTCCCTCTAAACTGATTTACAAGGATGAGCTAAAAGCCTATCATGCCAACTGTAAACGGGCCAAGGCAGTTTACATTACCTCTACTATTACTTCAGTGCAAAATTGTCCTCGGACTCTTTTTGCTACTGTTAATAAACTCACAGGTGCTGACACTGTTCCTGTGTTGCCACCTCTGGATGGTAAACATTGTAATGCTATTGCGGACTTTTTTATATCGAAGGTTCAGGACATTCACCAATCCTTAATTTCCCTTCCGCCCCCTACTGATCCCTTCCTATCTGGCTCTTGCTGTAATGTCTCTGTCCCTCCTACTGAGTTTCTGCACAACTGGAAATTATTTGATGATGTTTCCTTCCTGTCGTGCCTAAAAAGCATTAAGTCAGGATCTCCTCGGGACCCTGTCCCTATGAGGATACTGAAACAACTTGACCTTGAACCACGTAGATTCCTAATGAGGTTACTTAACATCTCTCTTAGTGAATCTCGGGTGGAACAGGAATGGAAACACGCCATGGTCGTTCCCCTACAGAAGAAATCTGGTATGGACATTACTAACCTGGCCAATTTTAGGCCTATATCCCTGCTGCCAGCTTGTTCTAAGATACTAGAACGCCATGTCAACTTTCAGCTAAACGAATTTGTTGAAAATACGGGATATCTCCATCCATCCCAATCAGGCTTTCGCGCCAATTATTCCACCGAATCCGCACTCCTGGGGGTGACTGAGCGACTCCGACACGGTATTGATAGTGGTGAGACCTTTGCGCTTATACTATTGGATTTAAGCGCGGCTTTTGATACCGTGTCGCATTCCATTCTTCTAGAGTCCCTTCACTCCCTTGGTGTTGCAGGATCTGCGCTTGCCTGGGTGGCTTCATTTCTTAATGAGCGCACCTTTCAGGTATTTTCAACCAAAGCTGAATCGGCGATCTGCTCATCTGCTTATGGCGTTCCGCAGGGGTCTATATTGAGCCCTTTATTGTTCAATATTTACATCAGACCCCTTGCCACGATAGTAGAGGACGCCGGTCTGTCTATTTACTCCTATGCAGATGATACGCAGATCGTGTTCTCCCTGTCTGACAGTAGGTCTCAGGACACCTCTGCCCTTAAAATCGGCCTTTCTCGGGTTGCAGCCTGGATGCAGGCCAACCTGCTAAAACTCAATGGTGAAAAGACCGAGGTTATCGTACTTGGCAAACATAAAGATCTGTGGGGTTCTAGACATTGGCCTAGTGACATGGGTCCACTGCCTACCCCCGTGCCAGTTGTTCGTAACCTCGGCTTTCTAATCGACGAGAAACTCTCGATGCGTCAACAGGCAACTAAGGTCGCTGCAATCTGCTTTAACACTCTACGCTGGTTGCAGAAGATCCTATGGATGCTGCCTGAGTCTACTCGTCGAACTGTTGTCCAGGCTCTTGTAATGTCCCGTATCGACTACGGCAATGTGCTCTATCTGGGAGCTGATAGAGCTACAATGAATATACTCCAGGTTGTGCAGAACTCAGCTGCCCGCCTTCTGTGCAATGTCCCACGCAGAATGTCTGCAACACAAGCCCTATGTGACCTTCATTGGTTAAAAATTGCTGACCGTGTAGCTTTTAAAACTTTGTGCCTTATGTTCAAAATCCGTCAGGGTTCTGCTCCCACATACTTGCACAATCTTGTCCGGCCATACCAGCCAAATCGTTCCCTTAGGTCATCAAATCAAGCCAATTTTGTAATTCCTAGAATTCGCTTGACAAAAATGGGAGGCCGCTCTTTTGCCCATTTGGGGCCGAAGATGTGGAATGCTCTTCCGCTGACGCTTAAAACGGAAACTAATCTTCTAGCCTTTCGCAAAAAGCTAAAAACTTTTCTGTTTTAGTTGGTCAAATGTTCTCTGCTTCTCCTGTTTTCAGCAATTACCTATCTTTCTTCTTTAGGCTGTCCCTGGCGCCGGGAAACCCTCTACGGGTAGCTGAGCGCAATACAAATTCAATAAAAAATAAATAAAATAAATAAACTAGCAAGATCAAGCTTTGCTACTATAAAAATGCTGCGACAAATTTTCCCTCATTTGGGACTTCCACACAAGGTCCAAGCTACCATCTCCCTTGTTCTATCCAAACTCGACTACGCAAATAGCCTCTACCACGGATCACCTTTAACGACCATGAAAAGACTACAACGGATTCAGAACTCGGCTGCCAGACTACTCTTGCATATCAAACCACGAGACCACATCTCTCCTGCCTTGAAAGCCCTGCATTGGTTACCAGTTGCCAGAAGATCCACGTTCAAGCTGCTTTGTATTACCCACAAGGCAATACATGGAATAGGACCACTCTTCATCAGGAATAAAATCACCAAACACATTCAACAAAGGAACCTACGCTCTAAAGGAGCATCTCGCCTCAAAATCCCACCATACAAGAAAAAAACAATGGGTGGCACATCCTTCTCTGTTCAAGCAGCCAAACTATGGAACTCTTTACACCCCAACATAAGATCCACCGACAACCACCTTATCTTTAGAAAACTACTCAAGATCTGGCTCTTCCCTACATAAGCACCATACGGAAATAGAAATTTACAGCATATCCCTCTGTATATAAGCACTTGTTTTCACTATAGATATGTACCTATCTTTGTGTATTACTTTATAAAACATGTAAAACAATTATGTTGTTAAGAGAAGAAAAAAAAATATTAATAATAATAATCATCAATAAATAAAAATCATTTTTGGTCTACATGTACATACTTCCATTGTACATCTATGTACCTTCCATGTACTTGGATCTGTGTGTCTGTTACTTTTCTCCTGAAAAAGCATATCCAATGCACTACCCTATTTCTCATCCTGTGCCTCTATCAATATACTTAATCTAAATATACTTACTTCTTTTATGTATCTATATACTTTTAATGTACTTATCGATCTATATATTTATCACTTTCTTCTAATTTAGCATTTCCAATGCACTAGCCTATTTCTCAGCCTATACTTCACTCAATATATCTTCTAGCCCAACCTTCTGACTCCTCTCAAACTTCTTTCTACTACTCCTTCTAATGCACTACCCTATCTCTCATCCTATATATCTATCAATATATCCTCTACATCCACTCTCTCATTTATCCCAAACCCCATACCACTACTATTATCGCCAAAATAACCTTTTCTAGACTCTCTCCTGCTCTACCCCTCCTTGCATCATCTGACACCTCTTTTTACTACACCGATCCCCTAAAACAAACATTTCTAAACTCTCCCCTCTGACTCCTTCCCTCCAAAACTCCTTTTTACTCATCCAAAAGCCTCTTCCTACTGCTGAGACCTAAAAAATAAATAAATAAATAAATAATCCTTCACTCTTTTATCCCTCCACTATCCTTTTTCAATCAAAATTAACAGACTAACATGTTTCACTTCTCAAATTCCATATTCCATATTCAACTATACTAATATGCTGCCCAAATAACTGGATAACATATCTACTACTCAAATTACTTCATATTTATACTATACTAATTTTCAACACTAATCCTTTATGGGTTCCGGAGTGGCGTGCTACTCGCCAGAAAAGCGCTTCAACGCCCATCAGGGGTAACAAGTGCTATATGAATGCAAATCTGTCTTCCCCTTTTATCCATCCGCTATCCTTCTCACTCCAAGTAACAGATTAATATCCACCACTGAAATTACCTCATATTTCACCATATTAATTCACCACTAATCCTCTATAGGCTCCCTGAATAGCATGCGTCAACAAGCGAGCGATAAATAAATACAAACCTTTGTCCTACTCTATCCTTCTGCTATCATTCCAAATCCAAATAACTGATTAACCTATCCACCACTTAAAATGTACTTGCATGTTTCACTATACTAATTCAACACTAATCCTCTGTGGGTCCCGGAGTAGCGTGCTACCCGCTGAAAAAGCGCTTCGACGCCTCGTCAGGGGTAGTAAGCGCTATATAAATGCAATTATAATACAATTACAATACAATACAATGTCAAACAGACCATCCAAATCTTTCAACAAAACGTTCGAAACTTTCACTAACCTTTCAACTTGTCTGTACCATTCAATAGGCTTCTCTTTTAATTTCGGAACATCATTTGTAAATGATATAATGTCTTGCCTAGTCCATGGAACATGTCTATATCCCCCTCTGGGTACTTCTCTCATAGGACACAATCTTTCTGTCTTTTTAGTTTCTTTTAAGACATATTCTGATGCGGTTTTGTTTTTTTGAGCTTCCTCCTTTTTAGTCCACCTTGCCTTCCACCTGTCTAATTCCCCCCATTTCTGCAAAATTGACATCAATTTTTCAATTTATAGTTTTCTTCCTGACATGTTCATATTTTCTAAGTCTTTGTCAGAAAATTCTGCTCTGTAGGGTTCCTGCAATACTTCGTATCTCCCTATTTTAATCCCCATTTCTGAAGCAAGTTCTGTTAATTTCTCATGAAATATTTTTACATTCCTAGTTATGCTTCTACATATGAATGCTAATTATGGAGAAGTGTGGCTCAATGGTTAGAGCGGCAGACCCTGATGCAGAGGTCTAGCCCGGGACCAGGGTTCAATTCCCCACCTCGGCGGGTCTTGGGCCCAAAAATTCCACGGACCTGATAATTCTCGCCTCGGTGCCTATTCCAATCATGGAGTCCCACTCTGCAACTCAGGGCAATAGCTTGTTTAATCTCCACAACGGCCCCCACAACGCTAAGGATATCTGGCCTCCACCTTGGGGGTGCCCAGGAGCGGACACCTCACAGGGATAGCCAGGATGGGTTCCACAGCGGTATTCGTACAAGCGCCTTGAGACCCTTGCGGGTGAGTAGTGCGCTATACAAGTATCTATATACATATATATACAATATACATAATTCTTCTTCACAGTACATATTTAATCTGTCTAATCCCATATTTCCAGATATCTTTTCTTCCAATGCAGCTTTTAATTTATAAATGTCCAAAATCTTTGGCTGTGCGACTGCTTTATTCACTCCCTGTGCCCATCTTTTTAATTCTTCTGGTGACACAAGAGTAGCACTGCTAATTCCTGTGGAAGTTTCCATTCGTATTTCTTTTGAACAACTAGGTGTAACTCTTCTTGGTGTCTCATTTATCTGTTCTCTTATTGGTAAATCCATTAGTGATATTACGGGCTCCTATTCACTGGCTTGATTTTCAATTATTATATTCTCTTTTCTTGGCTCCTTAACAGGAGTAGCCATAACTGGTGGGTTGGAACAGTTTCCTTTATCCTCTTATAATGGGACAACAGGACCTATAGTCACTGGTATAGTTAATGCCTCTAGATGTACACTCAATTGCGTTATTTTCTGTATTAATTCTTCCTTATTCTTATTTATGGCTTCCCTTTCATTTTCCTGTAATATTCTTTCATTTTATGAATCATGCAATATTTGTGGAACTAAAGAGGTGTCTGAAGCTGGTGCACTTGGTATATTTCTATTGGGTCTTTCCTGATATGGTGGAGGATTCTTTGTTAAAATATCTTCCATAAATTCATCTTCAGATTCACCACAACCTGTCATATTTTTAATTTTCCTTGTACATTTGTCTTCTGATTGCTCATCTGAAATTATTACAGGATACAATCCTTCTGTGATCATTGCCTGTTTCCATTGTTTCATCTGATCTTCACGCTTTATGTGCAAAGTCTTAGAATAGAATCCTCTATGCCCCCTAGTACTCCTAGTTCTGTCTCTATCAAATTCCTCCATTTCCCACTACTCCAGTGCTTCATACTGGGTTAATCTAGGTCTGGGTTCTAATTCATTCGACCTATTTCTTAAATTATAAAGTATTCTACCATTGAATGTACCATGTTCTGGAAAAGCCAATATTCCACCACCTTTTGTATATTAGATCCAATTTTCTAACCATGCACATGTATGATATCCTTTTTCCATCATCATAAATGAAGCTGGGGTTTGGGGCAGTGGTATAAGAATTCCTTCTCTAGTTTTAATAGGTTTATCCTTTTTGAAATATTTTTTTATTTTCTGTATAAATGACATTTTTCTTTTCTCTCCATACATATTATAAGTTCTTCTTCTTATAAATTCTTGTCCAACAAAACCTAAATGTCTCCTAACCGGGCGATTCCCTATTAAGGTTGGATCATGTTTCCACATACAATTCTTATTTTAATTTATAATAATTTGTGCTTTTGTTTATACTTCGTTTCTCCAATCCTATTGACGCTTTTATTCTTTTACTCCAATCGGGTTTAATTGTACAAGTTCTTTTATCCAATACTAGCGCAGCTTTTAGTGTGACGTCATTATCCACTCCTCACTACTGACCCCTCCTTTACAATCCTTTGTAACTCACACGCCTGCAGTCTTGACCAATCCCATTGTGGCACCTGAGGAGGTCAGCGCGACAACTGACCCCTCCTTTACAATTCCCTGTCGTGTCACCCACATCCGCTGACTTGGTCAATCCCAGCGCTGCACTTTGTGACGTCAGTGCAACTCTGGCAACTGACCCTCCCTTCACAAGGTAATTCGAAAACTTATTTTCTTTAACCTTTTACCAAAATTTTCATTAATAACAACATAGAAACATTTGGTACTCTGTCGATTTTACAAAATCAAATGGTTAGTTTCCTTCACTACGAATAAAACCTTTGCTTACTCTTCATGCACTGCAAGTAAAACCCTTCTGTTTACTCTTCACATAAGCTCAGAAGAACCGGCTACTCTTTCAGTGTTACCCTTTCTAGATGATATAACACCAAAATTTCAACAGCGAACTCTTCACTATTGAATTGAATTGAATTGAAACAGCACTTGTATAGCGCTAACTACCCGGAGGCCTCGTAGCGCTTATGACAGAAACTTAATTAGCGGGGGCTCAAGGCAGGTCAGCAGAGGGTAGCATACAGGTGTGTTTTTAGAGTTTTCCTAAAAGAGAGATGGTTTAAATTTTCCCGCAAAGGCAGAGGAAGAGTGTTCCAGAGTTTTGCCGCAGTATGTGAAAAGGAGCGGCCACCCCAGCGAGCCTTCTTGACTCTGATGGGAGTAGCCAGCTGGGAGGAGCTGGAACGAAGAGGACGAGATGGAGCATAGGGAGTGACCAGGGACTGAAGGATTGCAGGGCCAGTGCGATGGAAGGCCTTGTGTAAAATACACATGGCCTTAAATTGTATTCTTCCAGCAATAGAAAGCCAATGAAGTTCCCTCAAAGCATTCCTCGCTGACTGCCATCACTATCAATCACTCTCACTGTTTCACAACTAAATTTCCAAAACCGACGAGTAACCTCACTGCAGTATGATTTCCATTCATCACCACTATACATTTCCCCGGGAATTTCCAGACAACATTAAACCATATACAAACATATTTGTTAATACCTAAATCTATAAACAATAATTACCAAACTAATCAGTAAAAGCCATACCTCTGCTACCAGCAAACTGGTCCAGTGGGACACCAACCTGCGGACAATTATCACTAAAATACATATATTCAGGCCCATAAACCACACTCATGTACAATATACGGTTGATGAAACCTTGCTCGAGATCAATTGTTAGGGCTTTTCTATATGTCTGATCTGCCTAACGAATTGAGCCTATTTTAATTACTAGCCCTTTCTTACACATCAATCTATTTTAGTTGATTAGATATAGGTAATTTATCACAGAAATATTCACCTGGTTATTCATTAAATGACCACAGACTCAGTTTTGATTTAAAGTTTTATCTGAAATATTTTAGTGAATCAAATACAAATTACAGTGTTAACTCCATCATTCTGAAGAGGTAAGTTTTGGTTACCCAAATTAGACTACTGAAATTTAATGACGAGTACCTCAGGAAAAAGAGGACAGAGAGAAAAGGCATATCAATGAATCACTGAATAAAAATTAATTACCAATTAATATTTAATTACAAACACACAGACAGGCACTAAAAGCCTGTTTTGAAGGAAGAGACATTCAATTAGCATGTAGACTGGTACGCTTAATGAATATAGCAGAAATCATGCTAAATTCTTCTGTTAACGCATAATACTTCAAATATAGAATCAGCTGTACAACATTTGGGGGTCGATTCCGATTCGGGAAAAACAAACGTCCCCGTACGTACGACGAAGTACGATTCGTACCAGGAGCTGGACTCCGTACGAATCGTACAGAAACCGTACGAATCAAATCCCCGTACGAATCTCCCTCGGAACCCGCTGTATGTGACATCCGTACGGTTTGCGGCTGGTTTTTCTGACCCAGCAAGTACATTTCATGTCGGGTACGCACCGTACGACGCTTTTTCTATGGGAGCCGGAAAAATCCGGAGAAGCAGAGTTCGCCTCGAAACAGGTACGGAATGCCCCCCCCCCGGGTACGGTGCGTATACCCCATGATCGCAGGGGTACGGTGCATACCCCTGCGATCATGGGGTGTACGCACTGTACCCCGCGATCATGGGGTGTACGCACCGAACCCCATGTTCGCTGGGTGTACAGTGCGTACACCCTAAGATCGCGGGGTACGGTGCTTACACCCCATGATCGCAGGGGTACTTTGCGTACCCCTGCGATCATGGGGTGTACGTACCGTACGGTGTGTATGTGATTGTGTGCTTTTCCATACGAATCGCCCTTACCTGACGTGGACCGTACGAATCGCGTCCTCATACCCCGGTCCGGATCGTACTCGTCGGGTTGTACGGCATGTTTACGATTCGTATGGAGAGGGCTCCAGATACGAATCGTACGGACGTTTTTTTTCCAGGATCGGAATCGACCCCTTATTGTTTAGTACTGTTCCAACTTTAAAATCTTTCCATGTATTACCATGTTTAAATTAGATTTTACTGATAGATTTGCCATGAACTTCAGGGCACAGTAAGACGAAAGACAGTATTAGTCAAAAAAGTGCCAGTCCAAAGCCAGAGGCCCCTAAATTATATTTTTAAGCTTGAATAGCATATGAGATTTTATATTTTTCTACTTTTTTATGGTATATAGATATATTAGTAATTCCACCCTCAATTTTAATTGTTTAAACTAACTTTATTGCAATGAAAAAAAACATTTTACGCGTTTTGTACATGTGCCTTGAATGTAATTTTCTCATTGCAAAGATTTTTATTAAATATGCAATAAAGAACTTACTTACTTATGAGCTTTGGAACGCCTGCATGTTATGAGTGGGATTATACCTGAGGAAATTAGCAGCATGTCCAGCAATCCATAAATATTCTCTACTGATGAGGGAGGAATCCTGAAACACTGGTGTCTACAGATAGAATTTCAAAAGATGACATTAGGTGAAAAATAATATGAACTTTGTGTGAAAAACTGAACTACAACTACCAAAACGCTATGGGGTAATTGCGCTGTTACATTCAAGCAGTACATTCCTATCCACTTTCACTGATAAAAGGCTCTCATGAGCTGCCCCCAAGTTAACTAGCTCCGGAACAACTGCACGGTATGAGTGGGATTATACCTGAGAAAATTGGCAGCATGTCCAGCAACCCGTAAATATCCGCTACTGATTAGGGAGGAATCCTGAAGCACTGGTGTCTAGAGAAACAATTTCAAAAGGCGGCATTAGCTGGAAAATAATATGAACCTTGTGGTAATAGAGTTGTTACATTTAAGCAGTGCTTTCCTACCCACATTTACCATCACTCCTCTTTATGCCTGCTCTAGGGAGGCCCAAGGTTTTGGCACTGCCCCAGGTTTACCTGATGTTGTATTTGTGGGGCAGCATGACATTTCATGGGTGTTGATTGGGAATACATATAGCAACACCCATGGGACGCCTCTTTCACGCAGAGTAAGGCACGGCAGCGACTTGCACTGCCTCGCCTTACTGCTTATCTACAAGGTCATGAAAAGCCACACAGGGTGGCTTTACGTGGCCTTATAGATATGGCTAAGCCCTGTGCACCACAAGAACATCACAAAAAGTGACGTTCCGGCAGTGCACAGGGCTTGTAAATATGCCCCACAGTTTTGTGAATGTGTGGAAACATTGCAGTTTCATTCCACATTTACAAAAAAGTCACAGCACTCAGTGCAGCAGGCAAAAATGTCATGCTGCATTGTGTGACAGGCAGGAGTGAACTGGGAACCGAAACTGGCCCTGGCAAACTGCTGGGCCAGCCCCCCTGGGGGGGAAGAGGAGGGTGCGGCCGAGCTGTTTGCTTGGGCCGTGTTGGGCGATTTTGTTACAGGGGGCCAATATTGCCAGCCCCGGTAAAGAAAACGGTCTCCCAGTGGCCAAAATGTGCCCCCATCCTGGCAGCCCACTGGGGAAACGCCCGGTGCCTGATACGGCTAGTGACAGGGAGGTAGAAGGAGAGCGCCATATCTACAGAGGTTCAGTGACTAAATATCGAGGGACATAATATAGAATGCCTAAAATATCGACTTCAAAATATCGAAGTACAGAATATAGAATCCCTATCTACAAACAGGTAAGTACTAAAATATCGAGTACAAAATATTGATAGTTAAAATATAGTTAACTAAAATATCGTATTTTTTAAATGTATAAAAATATTATAAAAGTAGTTGAATATTAAACACAATTAAATAAAACATACTTACAATGTAAATAAGCTTAAAATGTAAAAAATAATAAATGTAATGTAAAAAAACATAATGTTTTTAAACATATATCTTTACTTAATAATATTATAAAATAATTATTAATCCTAATTATAAATTATTTAAAACATTATTAAATATATATTTACATATATATATATAAATAAACCTATTATATAAATATAAAAATAAATAATATATAATAATTTAAATAATTAAACTAATACTTTTTATATTAAGTAATAATTTACACTACATTAAACATAACAACATTAAAAACATTACATTATCTAAGGAAATAAAATTAGTATTCACACTCCAACAAATGCAAAAATAGAGAATTTGTTGGATAGTGAGAGGGTAAAAATTACTATTCCCACTCCAGTGAGTGCAACAGTAGGGAAAGCGTTTGATAGCGTAGGGGTAAAAATTATTATTCCCACTCCAAGGAGTGCAACAGTAGGGAAAGCGTTGGATAGTGTAGGGGTAAAAATTACTATTCCCACTCCAGAGAGTGCAACAGTAAGGAAAGCGTTGGATAGTGGGTGGGTAAAAATTACTATTCCCACTCCAGTGAGTGCAACAGTAAGGAAAGCGTTGGATAGCGGGAGGGTAAAAATTACTATTCCCACTCTAGTGAGTGCAACAGTAGGGAAAGCGTTGAATAGCGGGTGGGTAAAAATTACTATTACCACTCCAGTGAGTGCAAGAGTAGGGAAAGCGTTGGATAGCGGGAGGGTATAAATGACTATTACCACTCCAGTGAGTGCAACAGTAGGGAAAGCGTTGGATAGCATAGGGGTAAAAAATACTATTCCCACTCCGGAGAGTGCAACAGTAGGGAAAGCGTTGAATAGCGGGTGGGTAAAAATTACTATTACCACTCCAGTGAGTGCAAGAGTAGGGAAAGCGTTGAATAGCGGGTGGGTAAAAATTACTATTACCACTCCAGTGAGTGCAAGAGTAGGGAAAGCGTTGGATAGCGGGAGGGTAAAAATGACTATTACCACTCCAGTGAGTGCAACAGTAGGGAAAGCGTTGGATAGCATAGGGGTAAAAAACTACTATTCCCACTCCGGAGAGTGCAACAGTAGGGAAAGCGTTGGATAGCCTAGTGGTAAAAATTACTATTCCCACTCCAGAGAGTGCAACAGTAGGGAAAGCGTTGGATAGCGGGAGGGTAAAAATTACTATTCCCACTCCAGAGAGTGCAACAGTAGGGAAAGTAATGATTTAATATTAAAATAAGAAAACATTAATTATCAATACCAATAAAAAACGAATTAAAATTATGTATCAATTAATACAAATTAATTACCAATTAGTATTTAATTAACAATAAATTAATTATCAATAAATAGAAATAAAAATAAATATTTACATAATTACAATTAAATAACTTCCCACCCTATTCCCCTATAAACCCACAACCCGCTCCAGATACTAAATGAATACAATTAACATAATTATCAATTAATCACTGAATAAAAAGTAATTACCAATTAATATTTAATTAACAATAAATTAATTATCAATAAATAGAAATAAAAATAAATATTTACTTAATTACAATTAAATTACTTCCCACCCGATTCCCCTATAAACCCACAACCCGCTCTAAATAATAAATTAATACAATTAACATAATTATCAATTAATCAATTAATAAAAATTAATTACCAATTAATAAAAATTATTTACCAATTAATAATTATCAATCAATTAATTATCAATACATATAAATAAATACAAATATTTACTTTAGTACAATTAAATTACTTCCCACCCTTTTCCCCTATAAACCCACAACCCGCTACAGAACTAAAACACAAAATTACCTTAAAAATATTTAATAAGTCATTAAAATTATTATTTAATTTACTAAAAAATAAATTACTTCCCACCCTATTCCCCTATAAACCCACAACCCGCTACGGAATTAAATTACGTAAAAATTAAATTACATAACATTCATTACTTTAAAAAAATTAAACATACATTACAAAAATAATATATAATTTTTACATGTATACTAACATACATAACACAAAAAAAATCGATATGGAAAATGATATTTTAAATTCGATATTATGGAATTCGATATTTCATACCTCAATTTCGATATTCTGACCAACTATATTTTGGTAATTCGATATTCTGTCCTCTCTATATTTCGGATTTGATATTCTGCCCCGTCGATAATTTGTATTCAATATTTTGGGCGTTTACCATCTACAGATATATGGGTCTCTCCTCCCCTCTCCCTAGAGCCAGGGCTGATTTCAGCGACCGTGTGCCAGGCACACACATTAGTGCCATAATGCAAGGGTGTGTGCCTGAGTCTAGCATTTCTTTTGTACTGGAAGGGTACCCACCCAGTACAAAATACTATACATTGACACAGGTTAAAACATTTCCTACTTTGCATGTATGCTACACAGTGCAGCATGCAAAGTCGGAAAAGAAAAGAGGAATACAAACATTTCTTCTCTTCTCTTTGAAATGAAATTAACTTTTGGCACTAAATCCTGTCTTCTATTGTTTGTAGATAGGGTTTTGCATCAAAAGGCATGGGTGGAAGCACTGGAACGCTCATGTACCACCCTTGTAACGCCCCCTTGGCGCTAAGTAACGCAAAGCAAGTGCTTGAGCTGCTTTGTGTTACTTTCAGGTTACATTCCAGCGAGAATCAAGTATTTGGACTGGAAAGTAAATTAGGAAAAAACACTTAAGGGTCGATTCCGATTCGGGAAAAACCGCTCCGAATAGCTGTACGGAGCGTTTTTCCCGTACGAATCGTACCCTGCAACGTCCCCCGTACGTACGAAGAAGTACGATTCGTACCAGGAGCTGGACTCCGTATGAATCGTACAGAGACCGTACGAATCAAATACCCGTACAAACCTCCTTCGGAACCCGCTGTACTACATCCGTACGGGTCGCGGCTGTGTTTTCCGACCTAGCAAGTACGATTCGTGTCGGGAACGCAACGTTCGACGCTTTTTCTACGGGAGCCGAAAACATCCAGAGAAGCAGAGTTTGCCTCGAAACAGGTACGGAACGCCCCCCCCCCCGGGTAAGGTGCGTACACCCATGATCACACGGGTACGGTGCGTACCCCTGCGATCATGGGGTTTACGCACGTACCCCGCGATCATGGAGTGTACGCACCGTACCCCATGTTCGCTGGGTCTATGGTGCGTACACCCTGCGATCGCGGGGTACCGTGCGTACACCCCATGATCGCAGGGGTACGCACCGTACCCCTGCGATCATGGGGTGTACGGACCGTATGGTGTGTATGTGATTGTGTGCTTTTCCGTACGAATCGCCCTTACCTGACCTGGACCGGACGAATCGGGTCCTCATACCCCGGTCCGGATCGTACTCATCGGGACATACAGCATGTTTGCGATTCATATGGAGAGGGCTCCGGATACGAATCGTACGGACGGTTTTTTCCAGGATCGGAATCGACCCCTTTGTGTTGGTTAGCGTCACTTTTGTGATGCTAACCCAGTGCAAAATGTTATTAAAAATACCCCTTTGTGTGTGAAGATTGCAACATTCACAAAACTCTGACAGCAGTATTATAGTTTGGTCAAATTCTTCATGTATCCTTTATTTTGTGCTATAATCAGCTTTCCCACTTGTACTGTGTCTAATATTTCCCACTTAATTATTCTGAAATCACTGCCTCTTTGAGAAGAAACGCCAAAAATCTGAAGAAAGCAAAAAGTGCTCTTTTCCAACATTTTTACAATTGAGGCTCAGGTTTCTAGTGTACTGATTTTTACAAACACGCACTGACAGAAAACAAAATGTTTACCTGTCTGTATGAAAAAACTGAAAAAAAGGAAATTATTTTATTTCTTTTCTGTGACTTTTGGTCCATAATGTTACAAATGGGGATTGTTAGAGCAATTATCAGCCTGCTCAGCAGGCTCTATGAGCATACCTCAGCCTCAGTACTCTACAATAGAAATGGAGATATGTCTGAAGAATTCCCCTCTGATAGGGGTTAGGCAGGGTTGTGTCCTGGCCCCATTCCTCTTTTTACTATATATTAATGGGTTGGGAGACCAACTATGTAAGGTGGGGAAGGACACACCAAGATCTAACTTGAGCCAAATCCCCGTACTTCTATATGTTGACGGCGCTGCCCTGATAGCTAGGTCAGAAAATGGCCTACAAATACTGCTTGATTCTTTTAATGCTTTTACGAATGATCTGGGGTTAAAAGTTAATCGTACTCAATCATTTATAATAAAATGTTGTCCGACAAAATCCAAAACGAGAAAAAATGTTTGGGGGGGGTGAAGAAATTAAGAAAGTCCCGCATTTTCCTTACCTGGGGGTACCATTTGGATGTTGATTTTAATTGGAAACATGCTTTAAATATTAGAACTATGCAATTTCAGAAGTCGATTAATGCTATTTTTAGATTTGCCAAAAGATTGGGTCATAAGCCAACTAAAGAGATTTAATGTATTTACAAGAGTAAATGCCTTTCATTGGTAACATTTGGGGCCGGGTTTTGGGGACACTTTAAAATCTAAATCACTTCAAATAATTGAAAATACGTTTTTAAGAAGACTTCTTTCAGTGCCCCAGAGCTCCTCTGTCTATTTCTGTCATAAGGAAGTCTGTTTGAGTTATTTGAAAGACCACATCGAATTACAACCATTGTTGCTCTGGATTAAAACCTGGAAGAATCCAGAGGCCGATCTCGGTAGGACAATATTGGCAGATTGTATGAAGCTGGATAATAGCCTAGATATACCCTGGTTAAGGTATATCAAAATGATTTTTGCTAAATTGGGTGTCACAGAATATTATACAAATCCCGGCACCCTAAAAAATGTATCGTCTGCCACTGTTAAGTCACTTTTTTTATCAAAGTTATGAGTGGCCAGGCTCTAAATGTATTTCGACTGGTCACCCAGAGCCTTTAATTCAGTCTCAAAGAGAACCCGCCCTTTATCTGCAAATTGATTTAAATGAAAGGTGGAAATTTCTGTTGACTAGGCTGCATCTAAAAATTGTACACCTCTTAGTTGCTTTCCCTATTCAAGGGTCATGGTTTGCATCACTCCCTGTCTGTCCCTTTGACAGTTGCTCCTGCCAAAGCACTACGCACTTTATTTTATTCTGGAGATTTTGTTCACTCCAGAGTAAGCAGTTTATTTGGCCATTATTGCTTGCAGCAGGGATTGGAAATTATAAAGTGGAAATGGAATATCTAGTCTCCCTAGGAACAAATGAGATCATATATTGTTTTTTAAATTATCTTTTTACTGTGTTTAAGATTCATAGTAAATACTAGATATTTTTATAACTTGTAACTTTTGTTAGATTTGCTGTCTTTTTTTAACGTGTAATCTTTCATGGCTCTTTTAGAGTCAAATAAAGTATTCTTGACTGACTGACTGACCTTTCATGCTATGTACCATGGCTGCCATCTTAATACTGGGGTGGCAAAGTGAGCTAAAGAATGATGATGGATTAAACCCAGATCTGTGACTGGGGTGAGACGTGTCTGAACCGAGGTGGCAAAGTGAGCTAAGGAATGATGATGGATTCAACCCATATCTGTGACTTGGGGTGAGTGTTTGAAAAGTTTCAGCACTCCGTCCATCATCTCCTTGTGTTTGCTTTGTTCGCCCTAAGTTGGCAGGGTATGCCCGGACGTGGGTCCCTTGCTCACTTTGCGACTGGATTCAAGCTAGCGTGGCTGAAGAGGGCTGTTAGCCCGAAACCGGTCCCAGGATGCTTGTTTCTGGTCCCGGGAAGACATGGCTTAGCAGTTCAAGCGGGACTGTTCCTATGAGACACATGGTCAAGATTGATTTGCATATAGCTGTGTCTGAACTGGGGTGGCAAAGTGAGCTAAAGAATGATGATGGATTCCACCCAGATCTGTGACTGGGGTGAGTGTTTGAAAAATTTCAGCACTGCGTCCATAATCTCCTTATGTTTGCTATCTTAATACCTGAGCAGATTAACAGCAAAGGGGCGGGGCTGTTAAGAAATGGAAGAATGTATTGTTATATTGTATTAAAGCACTAAGGAGGACATTCACAAGGAGCTATCGGCGAATTAACGTCACTTTTTCGCAGCCAAAGTCGTGATAAAAGTACCTCCGTATTCACATACTGGTCTTAACAGCTCACAGCACCAGTTAACCCGCGATAGCAGCTGCTAAAAACATCATGCAAAAAGCTGCGAAAGCACGACACCTTAACATTCACAGCGACCAGCCAGACCTGCGATAAGAGCACAAAACACGCGATAAGGTGCGTTAGCAGCAGGAAATTAACACCTGCTCTGACCTGGTGTAAAGTCGGACGGAAGCCTACACCACAAAAGGGAGCCTAGCCCAGGGCGTCATCGGAAGGGCAACAGATGCCATGGAGCCACACATCATGCAGCCCGGACACCCCAGAGGGCCTCAACACCCACCCGGCACGTACACCCCCGGAACACCACAGAGGCAGCACAAAGGCAGCGGCCACCCAGGAAACGCACCTGCCTCACAAGCCCAACATCTGACAATGTCACTGTCCACTACAGGCTGAAAGGGACAACCGTCCTACGTATCCTGGCCATCATCGCCTAACAGGCCTACGCACCAACACACCGGATAACCAACATCCTGACCCACACCAAGCTGCTGGCTGTGCTGCACCCGTTGGCCCCTGGCACACCCAACGAACACCCACCAGAGTCGGGGGAGTCTCACAGCCAGCCACATACAAGTCCCCCACAGTTGTCCTGGACATCACCTTCAGCCTGGCACCCCAGTCCCCATATGTCCAACACAATGCTCAGGAATTGCTGGAGACAAAGCAAGGACCATACGTCATAGCCGGATGCACGCATGTGTTGGGGGCACACATGCACACATGTCCCACCTGTGCCCCCTGGTGACACAGCACACAATCAGCGCAACAGGAAGCACACGTCACACATCAATGTACAGGCAAGATCAGAACACCGTGGGACCTTCACCAATGGCGCCTCCAAATACACAGCCAGTGTGCATGATCCCTTTACCCTCCAACAGTCCATCAGCAACCAGCATTCCCAGGATGGCACCAAGGGAAAAGCACAGCCCCTTGGCAAGTGTCAAATTAACACCCCACTCACCTCAACTCCACAACCATGAAATCCACAACTCTGGCAATGCACATGTCACAAAATCAAAACCAACATGCACAACAACATGCCCAGACACAATAGAACAACTTACAATGGTAACCTGGGCAAGCCGTGAACTTGACCAATCAACGGCATGGCACCTCAGCCACACAATAGCTGAATGTGGGGAGATATGCCAACCAGGCATGTGTGAAGGATACAGTAGACCCATGATTGGGAAAGTACACAATGCCAAGAGTGGTGGCGATGTGCAGGACAGACCACAGTATGCAGAACACACCCATATCCACGGCAACATACACCTCTGGTGTATGGAGTGTAGTGGACAGTGGACGCAACCATGTCATCCCAGCCAGTGGGAGTCCTCGCAGAATGTTGCCTGACACGCCCCACCCCCGTAAGCGTGAGCAGAGTGGGATGACCCGGCATAAGCCAGGCTAGCATAGGGTTGTGGCAAAAAAGCATGTAGCCCTGGTCATGGTCCTCTTCTGGAAAGCCCAACGTCTCTGCCAGGGTGGCGCCTCCCACCCCGCCATGAGGCCAATGAAGTCCTCCTGAGCGGAGTTGCCTGCGATTCTGTGTGTCTGCCGTACCCCGGCCCGCTGGACCACGAACCCGTCAGGCCCGACCCTGCGCAGCCAGGCCACACTGATCACCTGCCGACATCGGCGTGTGTCAAGGAGGGCCCACCAAGTGCCTGTGTAAGCTCCAAGCCTGAAGCCCGCAAGCCAGCCAGCCAGCCTCTCAGACCATCGCTGGCCCCCCGACGATGGCCCACATTACTCCTTCCTCATTTACATACTCTGCGGCCCAGTAGGTCCCATATGTGAAACTGTGTCCTGGTTCCTGAATGTCAGTGACCCCAAATCTGGGCCAGCGGCCACAGCACCAGACCCCTCCCGATCCGTAAGGCATAGTTCCATATGGACCTCCTGCGACATGTGGTGCCACCACCCCTATTCAACGCCAGCCGGTGACACATGGTGCCACAAACCCTGTTGAACACTAGCCAGCGACACGTGCTGCCACAAACCCAGTTCAACGCCAGCCGGCGACACGTGGATGAGGGACCAGGACTACTCTGCGGACCAGTAGGTCTCACATCCGGCACCTAGTCGCGAATCACGAATGGCAGAGTCCACATGTGTGGTCGCACAGAAAGGTGTAAGAGGAAGATGTGGCTCAGTCCGGACGAAATCCGGGTCACAGTCACGGAGGTGACCGAACACGTGGTGCCACTGAACCTGAACTACGCAGGCCGGTGGGGTCACCAACCTATGCCAGCGACACTCGGTGAATGGCCCGTGCTGACCGCTGCCTCCGGCCTACACTGCACAGATTTGGAACTGAACATCGAGTATGCAAAGGCAGATTACAGATCATTGCACGCAAGAAGAGGCGTAAGAAGATGACGCCTTGCATCTTGGCGAGAGAGAAAAGGATCATCGTTACGGAGGTGTTCGTACACTACCGACAACTGCCCTGGTGTCACTAGCGCTGTGCATCACGAGCCAACGACACATGGCTGTGGGCCACTGCTGACAGCTGCCTCCAGCCTATACTGCGGTCCAGTAGGTCGCAGAGTCATGATTTAGCAATGGCGGAGTTCATATCAGTGTCCCAGCATCATCGCAGACTGCATCACCTCTCAGCCCCGGTGCCACTAAGTCTGTTCCCGGACATTCACGGACACTCTCTGGTCGAACTTTGGTGGCGCCTGAGTCAATGGCTAGGGGGCAGTTTTCATCCTCATGTAGCTGATACCGAGTTGGTGGTGGCAACGAGGCTGTCGCATTCCACTCCTCCATTTGCTGCTTCCGGATAAAATCAAACCTTTCGGCGTCATGCCCTATAGGACACCTTTTACTGTCCCCTGTAAGCCTCTGCGACATACACCTCGGACATTGATGGTGACCCGCTTAGGTTGCATGGCCCATCTGACTGCACCGCAAGTCACCGTCCCCTGCCTGGGTGCCTGTTCTGGCCGCAGTGCATCCGGGGCCACCAACTCTGTGCTGGTCTGGTCCGGGGCCCCTTCTCCGGAGACATTGGATGGCCCCTGAATCATAGGCCTTGGGATCATCAACGCCATTTCTCTGTGGCCTTGCGCTGTACGCATCCTTCGGGCCCAAATGCGTCCCACAAGGCTCACACACCAAAGCGAGTCCAGACCGGCCCGGATGTTGAATCATCACAGGAGGCACACAACACCACTGCAAGGACCACCTCCAACCACCATCAGCCAGAGTCAAAACGGTGGTCCTGACAGACTTACGGAGTTGCTCATACCTGTCGTGGATGCCATCATCTGCCTGATACCCTGCTCAGCACTCCAGGTGCCAGTGACTCAGTGCAACGCAGGCCATTGACCGTTGCTGATTGTGTTTTGTACTGTGGAGCGATTGCGTAGCTATGTCACCTCAAACAGTGTGGGGCCCTGAGACGTTGATGGGGAAGATGATGCAGGTCTAACACACCCCACTTCATCTGCATCAGAAATATATCGAAGGGACACAATCCGAGACTTTTTCTTCACATGAGAGCGCTCATCTCTAGTGCCCCAACCCCACTGCACTGTGACTCACGGACACTTCTGTTTGCATGTTGGCTGTCCTCTGGACTTTCTCTGGCTCACTCCATGTTGCTCAGCAGTTGACTCTGTTATGTATGTGTTTTCTTTTTTCCGTTGCACTGGTGTCCAATGTTCGAGTGGTTGCCAGTACAAGACATTCGTGTGGAATGGCTTACACTCACCCCACACACATCCATCACTGTACATGTGGCACTGCCAATAAAGGGGTCGGGTGCATGTTCCCGTAGCCAGTTCAACATGATATCTGCGTCTGTCCTTGTGGTCTTGTTGTATGCATGAGGGCCCTGGGCCCTACGACATTACATTGTGCTGTGTACATCGGATACAGACAGGTCACCGCAGGCAGCGGGTTGGAGCTTGGACATGTAGCTTTGTCATCACCCACTCAATTTGTAAGGGGAGTGGCCAGGGCCATCATACGCAGAGCCAACATGGGTGTGTGACTGCTATTTGAGCGCCCCTGGGCATGGTTCTGTATTGTGAATGTGCATCTGCATGTGTCTCTATGGCAGTGTGGGTCTCCTTAGTGAGGTGTGGGTGGGCCCTGAAGGGTGAAAGACACCTACATATGTGCCCTGGTTTGCATTCCATGGGTTTCCACACCTGTTGGGCCACCTCCTTTTGGCGTGCTGACACATGGCATTGGGGTGCCATGTGTGGGTGGGTGAAGTGTCATGAGCCAGCTGTGCTTGCTGGTGCTTTCTGCTGTGTGGTCTGTTGCAGGCTCGGTGTTCCCCCTGAGTAGCTTAGCTGGCCGGGTCCTGGTGGGGGATTGCGTGAGATATCCATGGGTTGTTGTAGGGCTTTGTTGCCAACGGTGTGGTGGTTCTCTCTGGCAACACTGATGTGTTGTATTCTGTGCTCTGCTGAAGTTGTTGTGTGCCCCTCTGCGATGTGAAGGGGAGGTGCATGTTGACTTTGTGTTGATATGTTTGTTGGCGCATTGTGCTGGTTTGCATGCAGACTGTATGCCAATGTTACATCGTGACTGTTTGGGGTGCTGGATTCTTCTGCGGGACAGTGTACATTTGGAGTACATGACAGATGTGAGGTCGTACGAGTACATTTCCATTTCACAGTTTCAGGCTCTGTCAGATGTAGTAGACATGTTTCTGTGCATGTGCGTAGCCAGTTGTGTCCTCTGTTCTGCAGTGTCGGCTATGCGCATTGTTCCACGTTGTCATCAATGTGGGTGTGCTGTTCGTGCTATGTGTGTGTGCTGCAGTGTGCCAAGGGGATCTGGGACATGATCCTGGGTGATTGTCGGTGTGCAGCGTGTTACACCTCTTTGTGCATGTATGCCATTGTGCCCACCTCCCACCATCCCCCCAGTTCCTGTTCGTTGCACTCCCTGTTGATGTTGTGCGAGGTCCTCTTGAGCTGTGTCCGTACTCCCTACTCCTTGCACCTTCTCCTCACTGATGAGTTTGGCCTGGGTTTCCTCCAATTCCTCCGGTGGCGCTGGACTACTACCTCTTGTTGCTGTTGCTGTCTTCATGTTGGCAGCGGGTTGGTGCCTGGATTAGGCGCCTATTGGCCTCCTGGATTGGCCTCCTCGGCACTCCGACCTCAATCCAGGTGGCCTGCTAGTGGGTCAGTTTCTGGTAGTGTTCTGTCACCTCCATGATGCAGGTCTTGTTTTCCTGCGGTCTGCACCCCTTCTTCCTCTCCCTCTTCTCCTTGGCCTTCCCTGACCTCGTTGTTCCTTGCTGGCAGTCTGTGGGGTGCGAGTTGGCCTCTGCGCTGGGTCAGGGTGCATCCATGTTGCTACGTGCTTTGGCTTGTTTCTGGCATATTTTTTTCTGTGGTTTCTATGGTGCATTTTCCTGCCAGACACGTGGGATTTGTAGGCCTGTGGCTGGTTTTCGCTACTTTTTGTACCGCAGTTGGCCTCATCGCATGTTTTTTTGCGTTTGCGTATCGCATTTTTGCGGCATGGCATTGATTTTCACGCGGACATTTGCCGTGTTATTTGGTGTCTATCGCATGCTACCACCGCGTTGTGAATTCCACGTTGACACAGGGTTATTTTATGTTGGAAGTTGCGTTACGCTACTTTTGCTGTAGTTATCACACGTTCTTGTGAATATATCCCTTAATCTCTGCAGACATACCATTGTAAGTATGGTGTATACTCACTTGCAGCCAAGGAGTGCAAGGAGGACAATTAGGGCTGGGAGTAATGCAGATTAGCGATCAGGAATCCATCCCACAATAGGCCACTGCATTCCTTTCACCCAATATTTATCACAAAGTCGACAGTACCAGTATTAATTAACTGCGACTGATAATGAGCATAAATACCTTTTTAAACTATCAAAGGCTAAAGGAATGCGTGCATGTAGGAGATTGTTGAATTACAGAAGTTGCCAGCAGTCCATGGGTGCAGCCAGCCATTAATGACACAAATCAGCATCACCTCACACCTCGCTGCTTCCCGCCACCTGTTGCTTTCTCGTCCCTTGGTCCTGTACGGACCTGCCTCGCGCTGCACTGCCTCGGATTTACTTTAACATGTTCTCATGCTCTTGCTTCGGTCACTGATGTGCATGTCATATGTGATTAGAGCAGACGCTGGAAACAGGGCAACAGAAACTGCGGCTGGCAGCCTCTATGGTAAATGCAGCTGACTGATCATTCGGGCAACTGGATCTCAGATGTATTAATCTAGGAGTTTTATATTATTCAGTATTTTTTGCTGTCATTTCTGAATTTATTTTTGGGAGTACCAAGATAAATCAGTGAGGTTTTTTTTGTGTACTGAAGGAAACCTCCCATTACCTTACCTTGTCAGGCCAAAGACGGCCTGACAAACCGTCATGCACACATAAGTGCCCCAACCACTCCTTCCCTGCTGGCTGTGATGACAGCGCAGCCCCACCCCACCAGCCCTATAAACCTCCCTCAGTGGAAAAAGAAAATGATAATAACATTGCGTTGTTATCATTTTATTTTTCCTTTTTGTCCTTTTTACATATTGGGGCGGCATTCCTCCGCTAAACCGCCACTCAAGGGCCCCTCTTCACATTCTACAGGGGACCCTGTCAATTTGCGTTATGCCACTGGCTTGTTGAAAGGGTAGAGGTGCAGTCGGAAAGTTGAAGGCGTTTAGAAAACTGTTTTTATGAAGTTTCCCTTGCAGGGTTGAAGTTCTTTCATCAAGCAAAAGCATTCAGGTTCCAAAAACACACACTTGGATTTTTCACCAGAAGGGAACCGTCATAAATTTCCTCTTCTACAAGTTCTTCATTCTGCCAGAGAGATGTGTTTTTTTCATATTGTTATTTGTCAGGCATATAGCAATCCCATTGTCAGAAACATCTTTTACACAAGGATGATACAAGGATTGTGCTGGTAAAAGACTATACTCTTCAACCTAAATGTCCACGATGTTCCAGACTATTCCAGATGCTGTCAGTTTGTGAACGATCACCTTCAAGCATCACCTTAAATATTTGGGCCACGGCCATCCAACCCAGCTTATTACAATAGGATATCAGAAAAATAAGCAGGGGGTAGAGCCTAGAGTATGTGAAAGCCTCTCCTGATTTCATATGCAAACCCCTCAGGTAGCCTTACAAAAGCTTCGAAAGACTTGCAGGGAATTGTTAACAAAAGAGCGACGGCCAAGATCCTTTTGTGGAAAGCCGCGGTGTGTGCTCCTATGTACTCGTAGTGGAACAACACAGAGGTTTTCCAGATGATTGACAACCTTCAAAAAGTCAAGCTGTCAGTGATGCCAATTGATTTCAGAATGAATAGATTACAGTGCATCAGTCTTCTAGTGCTGCAAAGAGAATTAATGACTCCTCTGGGCCTATCGGTATGTTCTCATTAACAATACTGTCAATACTCTGGAGAAGCTGGGATTTTAATCTAGATTTCCTTACCCATCTCTAGAATCCCAAACCCGGTCGACTGATCTTTTTCCCTGTTCTAGAAGTATAAAGAAAGATCTTGCATTAATAACTTTAAACCACTTCCAAATAAATCCAAATGAACTCAAAGGACCACTGACTACCACTGAAAATGTTAAATATTTATTACAAAGCCAAAAATAGTTGAACATACAAACATCTCAATAAAAGGTTAAGAAAATAAACAGGCACTAATACAAACATAATTCTACGCAAGATCTTTAAACGACTCAGGTTAAAAAGCAAAGTTAACTCGAGTAACATCAAGCAACCGAGAACAGTCCCAGCTTGAAGTCGGGACTGCATTTACAAAAAGGAAAGGAAATGGTTAGTCTGTCCCTACTCTACCCTAAAGTGGCATCCCTACATAACATTCCCCTTAGACAAGAGTAAGGTGTCAGCAGTGAAGACTTCCAAAGAAGTATCGTCACTTTTGGCTAAACAGATAATCTACCATTGAGCTCGTTCTAAGATGCTCCTTCTACACCTCACACTACCTAAGTTCCCAAGATGCTCACTCTACAGCTCACTACATCCTGCTCTGTCAACCCCCTCTCAGAATCCACTCTCCACCCTCGGGTGCCGTCCCTAATACAAAATCCCAAAATCAGTCAACACGCCCAGAGGTACGCCCCTCTGGCAGGTGAAGATCTTCGGAGTTTTCCAGCATGGCACCTTTCCATCCAGCATCCGTTGGTGTCTCCTTGGTTCTCAGGCACCTTCTCCCTAAATGTTGCACTCCCAAATTCCTTGGCAGCTTTTTCCTCCTTCCGCGCCTACTATCCTAACTCCTAAACAATGGACTCTTCTACCTAACGAGCCTTGTGGCCTTGCACCTGCAAGCTGAAATACATGGGAACATTTCTGCAACCATTCGAAGCTACAATTTCATCTCTTACTGAGGACAGCTTTCCCCAAGGAGAAAATCACCTCTTCTCGACTAATGCTAACAAAGAAAATTTACCGCCTGATTCATCAAGCTAAATTGCACTCGCAAAGGGCAAGATTCTCAGAATCTTGCCTTTTGTGAGTGCAATTTTTGCATTTGGGATTCATCATCCCAAATGCAAAATTCGCTATTTAAGAATTCGCACATTTGCGAAGAATTGAATTTAAGGAATCTCTATTTGAGATTCCTTAAATGCAATTCATGAAGCATTTTAAAATTGCGAAATTGCAATTTTGGGTCGCTATTTACCTAGAGGTCAGACCTCTCGGTAAATAGCAAAAACTTAGAAAAATGCATTTAAATACATTTTTCTAAGTTGCATGTTACACACACACATGTCCTTTGGACATGTGTGTGCGCAACACCAATGTAGATTACATTTCAGGGGTGCTACAGGGTGTCCTTTGGACACCCCTTCACCCTTGAAATCGCATACTTATTTGCGATTAGCTAATTGCTGTAGGCCCATAGGAATGCATGGGGAGTTATTCCTCATTAGCGATTAGCAATTAGCTAATCGCAAATAAGGAACATGTAGGAATCGCAATATTTATTGCAATTCCTACATGAATCCCGTTTTGCAAGTCCTTAATAGCGATTCGTTATGAATCGCTATTAGGGCCTCGCAAAACGGGAGAATGATGAATCAGGCTGTTAGTTAGGCCTCTATGGCTTCAGTATGTCTCAGGCCTCTGCACTTTTAAATGCATTATTAACACAGCACAACATTGCATTCCACTATTATAACACGTTAATTCTACTTTCAATGTGAGCACCAGCTTTCATTTTAAAAACCTGTATTAACTCATTCAGTATTAAACACATATTTCAAAGCATTTCATGAGCAATACGACATTTCTCATGCGGTTACATTTCTGCATTAGGCAACACTGCATTTTGATTAAGCCCATTAGTCTCTAATAAATAAACACATATTTCATTCTGTTTCTCAGCCTAATGTTACATCTCTATACTACATTAGTAGGTCCTCTAAATATGCGGGTGCTGACTACTTGGGACTATAATGCACCCCTACAAATTTCAAAATAACATGGTGCTCTCTCAACTCCGAGGAAAGAACCCACGCGGGAGCGTTCACAGATTGAAGAAACTCGAACGTAATTATAAAAGGGAGTATAAGCAGGACGATTATACCATTGATAGAGCTACTGAGGCCGACTGGGAGCAAGCTTCATAATCAGCTCCGAATTATCAGTGTTTCTTCTTAAGGGGCGACCATATTGCCGAATTCCCCCGCAGCGCAAGCAACATTTTAAACCTTGCCCTTCTGGATTTATTATTATTTTAACCAGGAGCCTCGCTAAGGATTTGAAGCATAGTACAAAGCTATATTGCGGGGATACTCCAATCGATCCGGGGTGGGTTCAACCCAAAATCCCAAGTCAAAGACGATCTAGAGTTTGAAAAGGGTCTTCCTCCCACTATAAATAGGTGACCCTACACATTTGTTTAACAATTGCAGAGAGTCTATACACTTGTCTTGAAAAAGATGGACTTATATATTCACCCATCGAAACGCGCAAACGCCCACCTTTAGTACACAATCCGCTAACACAGGCATGGCTTAAGAGTATTAATTACAAACTACTGAGCCTCATGCTACAGACATTGTTTTATGACGGATGTGTAAATTGTAAAGACATATTGTATTTGTCTGTTTTCTTTACTCTATACCTCATATGTGTTGTATAATAATTTTTAAATGAACTGTGCTTCATTGACTATAAGACATTATGTATATTGATTGTGTGGTCACTTTTGCTGATTAGAATACTTTTTTATGATTAATAAATGATGTGTAATTTTTGTGTTTAGTGTTCATCCCGGCTTCATATGGTTCAATCTTCGGTTAGGTACATAAGTGAGTTGAAAGAGTGCAATACCTGGTTTATGTGGTACGCTGATTGTATGATGACTAGACTGTAATTAATCTATCCAAAGGGATTTAATCTTTCTCACTGTTCTCATTAATTCCACCGATTTTTAATATGTCTGGTTCGCTATGGGGCCTCATTTCCAATTCCAATTCATACATTTTGCTCTAAAATCAGCCCTTCATGTTGCAATAAGATCTTGGCTTCTCTGGTGTGGATTCTACACAAAGAGAACATTGCAATGAATTTCTACCAGGATGCTTGAATGATCCATGCAGGTTCAGCTATGCTGGTACAGAGTGCACGTTTCATCATGGGTGCCTCATCAGCATATGTAAATCACAACTGCTACCATCTCAGGATCAGAATATGGAAGGATTTCGGGAAAGTTTTTCTACAAGGCTCTCGAGTTGGCAAGTTGTGATCTTGCCTGCGAGATGTCTTTCATGGAGAGACTGTGGATAGTTAGAGTCCAGGAAGACATGGTAAAAGTTTGATCCTGCTATGACTCCCTTTCGTGTGAGAGGTGTTTGTAAGCATTAGTTTACTTGTTCTGTGTGTTTTTTTATCAAGCAACAACAGTGTTATGCTATCATGGGCACAACTGCACTGGCCATTGTATACTGACACATTCTTCAGCAGCAGAACCCTGCATCTCTCCTGCTGGAGTCTCTAATCAACATCAGGGCGGGATAGTCCATTTATTCCACCAGGCCTTTCCCCAGTTGGCTGGAGGCCCTGACGCCGTTTTTAAGGGCATGGGGCTGCTCCTGGTGCCTCTGTTACTTTCCCCAGCACCCCAAATTTGCAGCATGTACCGTGTTGGGAAATGACCCTCTCTGAAGGGTCACCCCAAACTTTTTGCCTTCCTCCTCCTATTTTTCTGACCTCTTTTGTGTTGGTTTTAGGGATCTGAGAATTTACCACTGCTGACCAGTGCTAAAGTGCATGTGTTCTCCCCTCTAAACATGGTATTATTGGTTTACACCTGTTTGGCATATTTGATTTACTTGTATGTCCCTTGTAAAGTGGTATACCATATACCTAGCACCTATACTTCAAATACTACTAGTGGGCCTGCAGCACTAATTGTGCCACTCACAGAAGTATTCTTTCAAACCTGTCTCAGGCCTGCCACTGCAGGGCCTTTGTGCATGCAGGTTACTGCCACTTCGACTTGGTATTTAAAACTACTTGCAATACTATAAACTCCCTTTTGTTTCATGTAAATCACTCCCAAGGTAGGTCCTATGTAGTCCTATGGGCAGGGTGCTATTTAAGAAAAAGGTAAGACATGTACTTTAATGTTTTCCATATCCTGGTAGTGTTTTCCACTACTGTGAACATACCCCTCTCATAGGCCAGCATTGGGAATTCCTTAATACGCTTTTAAAAGTTATAATTCCTGATCAGAGAGGAGTAGCTTTTTCATGTTTCATATGTTTGGAATGGTGATGACAAATTCTCCTTACTGTTGAAGTTGGATTTAACATGACTGTTTCAGAAAGGCCACTTTTAGAAACTTGACATTTCTCTGTACTTACTGCTCGTTGTGCCTGACCGCATGTCTCCAATACACGTCTGGGTTGGATGACAGCTATACTTTGTGCTTCCCCACAGGAAGGTGAGGGTCATCTGTATTCTGAGCACTCATGTGAATTCATCTGCATTCTGACTGGTCTTCATGGGCAGGGAGGAATGGGAGGGGCTTCAATAGGTGGTGAGTGTCCTGTCCACACACATGTGGGCCCATTATGATGTCGGGCGGATTGCCCCCACCAGGCTGGGGGTGACAATCCGCCCGACATCCACACTCGTTTCCCCCCCCTGCCATATTAGTATGGCGGGGGGGACCTCAGTGGACCGTCCGCCGCTTTTCCGACCCGTCGCCTTGGAAAAGGAATAATATGGTGGCGGTGTCTATCAGACACCGCCACCCATATTATGATGGGCATTTTCCAATGCCTTAATGTGGCGGCAATGCCGCCATGGAAAGGCATGCGGAGACTCCCTGCGGGGGCCCGTTGCGGGCCCCCTGGGAGTACGGGGGGTGGGGGGTGCACATGGGGGGTACCTATGGTATCCCCCCCCTGCATTTCAAAGTGCAACATAGCAGGCATCACGCGGTGCCTGTCATGTTGTGCTTTGAAATGCACAACGTGCATTTTTACCATTGCGGCGGGCGGCGCTTTCTGCACCGCCCGCCGCAATGGTAAAAATATAGGATGCGCCCACCCCTGTGGCGGGCGCATCCTAATTGTCAAGGCGGGACCGCCGCACCTATGGCGGGCGGTCCCGTTTTGCACTGGGATGTGGGCGGACTAAGGCCACCCGCCATCCTCCAATGGCTTGCTGGCTCGCCTTATAAAGTCTCAGGAACACAAAAAACGTCCAACTCATCACCTTCCAGTGGCGGCTCCTCCGCTATGGAGGAGGAGCATCGCCCCATTGCTTTCGACCCGTGGAAAGGAAAGGAAATATAAAACGATAAGAACCTTAAGTTATTAACATTTTATGTTGCCTTTGCGGGCGGGCTTTTTGCTACGGGCTGCTCTGCTCATGGTTTGCCACTCCTAAGTGCACAATGACTGTTCGGTCGGCCCTCTCAGGCTGCACAAACCAGTCACATGCATTTTCCCTGATCTCCATGCAAGCTGCTTTACAGCCTGCCTGGAAAACAAGTCCAGGCCCCCATACCCTGGCTGAGCGTCGAACCAAGACGCTCAAAACCAATCACATGCTGCATTGCAGCAGTGTGGTTGGTCAGGGGAGCGGGTGTCTACTAATCACAACGCTCCATTGCAGTGTTGTGATTGGTCAGTGGGGCATGGCTGTGCTTCCGTCTGAGACGGAGAAGAGCAGGAGCGGAGACGCAAGACCCGGAGCAAAGATACGTTTATTTTTTTTAACGTGTTTTTTTTTCTCGAAATATGCGCGAACCCCCGTGCGACCTGCCACCTGCCGGCCCCTCCACCCGTGAGCCATGCTGGCTGACGCTGTCACCTGGGTCCCTCCTCAACTCACTCCTGACCTCCAAGAGGCGCCTCTGCTGTCTTGGACCCTTGGAATTGGTTCTGGGACCATTGAAATCAAGTTTTGGGCAATTCACGACTGAGGATGGGCCCCTTCGCTCGGGGACTGTGCCGCTCAATTGAAGGATCAGCGCGAGCCGCTGCAGCATTGTCTCCCCACACAGCATGCATCGCTGCTCTCGACCACAAGACCCTGTCTGCCATCCACGATGCCCGGCCTACTCTCCGTGCCCACAAGATTATTGCTGGCGATGATCTACTTGCTCCTGTTGCCCATCTGCCCCATGAACTGAGCCCTTAGCTTGAAAAGGTAAAACTTCAGCAGGACCTGTTTGGAACTGAATCCGTCTTCAGTTGTAGAATCATAACTCTATACTCTTACTCGTCACCATGGGTTTACTATCTGTTTCGATCATACTGCCAGCTTGCCTCAGTGTGATTCTTTTGTGATCCATGGTCCAGTCCATCAGCAGACATTTCAGATCCACCATTTCAAGGGCCCGTATTCAGGTTGTACTTTCCATTCCAATAAATGTAGTAGCGCGGTCTACTGGGGGCTGTGGGGGAGCTGCCTTTGGGGTAGAAGTGATGGGAGGTTCCATATGAGATATATGTGCTGCTGCTACTTTGTCTTCATCTTCCACATCCATTTCCCACTACAAGTTGCAGTTGATCCCAGGGGGTATAGGAATAATCTTGGTAACTGGTACTGTCTTTTGTTTTGCTAAGTGCGCACTTCTTGTTTTTTTGGTCTGTTTGCTTTTAAGATATTGCATATTCTTGTCGTGTTTTGGCAGCTCCTGAGTTAGCGTTTAGCACAGCTACACGGACTTTTCTGTTAACTTGACCAAAACGAACGGGGGCCATTTTCAATCCTTCTGACTTCCGTTTCCTATGAACACGCTGCCTCATGGTCAGTGTGCCCTTTCGTCCTTTCTTGATACCCATGGTCCCTTATTCTGCTCGACAACAGGCTATTTTTAGTACTGGTCAAGCGCACATGCGCATCATGCATTTACTGGTCACTCTTTAGGAATGTTAGCACTAACTGACCAGTGCTATTGAACTCCTCCCCCATACTGGCTGTGTTCCAAAAATGACCTTATATGTACCTAAAATGTGTAACTTGTAACCGCCTATCTTTTTATTGCTATTAAACTGTATAAAAGAGGTCGCACACCGATGTTCGGTGTGCTACTTCTTACATTGCCGAAGGGTGCTGTAGGAATGTATCACCACCCCATGGGGTCTTAATAAACTTGTCTTTTACCTTTTCCAGCGTCCGTGCCAACTTCTATACTAAGGTGTTCGAGAGTTTAGCAGAGCATGTAGGCCTGATTTGAACCCAATACCACAATTGGCGACCACGAAGGGACTCATCGGCGACTCGGATGCCCGAAGGAGAGGTCGTGACGAAGGTCAGGAAACTCGCCATGGACGCGTACGCTGCCACTGAGTGACCCGAGTCTCGGCACCCACGGTGTGTTTTCCCTTCCTTCCGATCTGACCTTCCAGGTGGCGCCGGTCTTCGACTGAGCTTCTGATCTTGGATTGTCGTGATGTGCCGTTTTGGCTGATTTGACCACAGAACTTGGCAGTTGGACTTTGGACGTTTGAAAATATTTGGTAAGCTTTTGATTGGTGAGGTAGTCTACTGACACTTACTGCGGCTTGTTGAATTTTGAATTTGAATTTGAATTTGTTAGCTAACGTTTGAATATGTGTATTTGAATTTGAATATGTGAAGTGCACCTCACATAGGCAGGCATGTAGGGATATTTCTCTGATTTATTTGATTTGAACGGTGCACCGCGTTAGGTGTCATTTTTGTAGTATCACGTTTTCGTGGTACTTTTTGAAACATGCCTGTTTTTAGCACACTCCGAAGGATGTGCTGTTCTGAAAATGGTACCAATTATCGATTAAGTAAAAAACAGCCGGCTCCCCCAGAGGGGACTCCAAATCGTGAAATGTATGTCAAATTCGGTATTCCTCCAATAATGTATAGTACATTATGGCACAAGTATACTAAGACTGATCGTGAATTACAGTGGCCACTATATGGGTCGTTTGACCTTCGAAAGGTTCAATATGTAGAGCAGTGTTTGTTTCAGCGAAGGTCTAGACAAGATATGTTTGATTGTGTGTGTATGTGGGAGAAAGAGGTGCGTGAACGAGCGAAGCGTGAGGAAGCCTTGGCGGAGAAAGTGCAGCGGAAGGCTGCACATGACAAAGCTTTACAGCTACAGGAGAAGGAATTACAGGAAAAGAAAGAGAGGGAGAGACGAGAACGCAATTTACAGGTTAATGGTCAATTCCCTATCAGGCGTCCTCTCTATCCAGTCCTTACTAATGAAACAGATGATTTTTCATTACTAGATCGTTGTCCGCCTCCGTATGTCGCACCCACGGCTCCGAGCGAGGAATCAGACGAGGATAGTAATCGAACACAGCGTACCAGGTTACAGGCAGAACGAACAGCGGAATTACGTTCGTTGGCACGAAAGCTAAATATTAATACTGTTACTGTTTCTGACATTACTGTAAAAATGGAACAGTGGTCTGATCAGGAGCGACTGTATTTTTTAGATCATTTTGGAGATGAAGTTGTTGAGCGGTACAGAAAATATTCTCTCGAGTTAGAACCAAAGGAGATATCCGAGGGTCGTGAGAATTTTCGTAAAGGTCTTTTTGTTCTTTCAGATGCGGACGACTTCTTCAAGCGTTTGATTCAACTGCGAAATGAGGCGACACGACTACGGGAGGTGGCAAAGTCGAAGAATTCGTCTGCGTCCGGAGCGACGGGGATATCCAAAGAATGCCCAATCTTTGAAACAGATAAGATCGCTGCGATTAATGTTAGACCTATGCGAGAAGCTGCGCCTTTATATGTCCCTCATAAAGGGGATGGCACAGATGACGATAAAAGATCCAAAGATGCGAAAGGGTATTTTGTATATAATTGGGTTTATACGCCTTGGAATAGAGCAGATGTTATGGCACTTAAGAATGCTTTACCTGATCCCCGTAAAAATCCTGCGGCTTTTTATGAAAATGTTGAAAGCGCAATTTCTTCGTGTATCATGACGTTAGTTGATATTGATCTATTTTTCGGGTTGATATTGCCCCCTGATATGTGGAGAGCGATTCGTAGGTTTGATGACGACACGACTCTCGGGGCCACTTGGAAAGATCTTGTTCAGGCTGACTTGGATAGGGAACCAGCATGTAAGCCGTGTCAATTAATATTAGACCTTCCAGGGGCCATACTGACAAAACTAAAGACTCTTGCTCCCGCTAAAAAGATTGATTGGACTATATTAGCCTCTTGTAAGCAGAAGGCGGATGAATCGGTTTCCGATTTTTTCTCTCGCTTCGAGGAAGCGTTCCATGATTACAGTGGTTAATTATTGACAGAAGATACTGGCAGGCATCTATTCGTTGATAAGTATGTGGCTAATCTCCTACCAGAGATTGCGAAACGATTAAAAGCGAGTGAAAGTTCATGGACCACAGCAACCCCTGCTTCTTTATTGACTATGGCTCAATATTATGAACAACAGGAATTGGAGGCGAAAGAAAGTAGTGAAAAGAAGGCGAAGGATTTGAAGACGAAGGTAATGTTAGCTCAGGTTCAGGCTACGAGAGGAAACAATAGAGGAGGGCGAGGATCATACAGTAATGCTCCTCCCCCTCGTTCTGACATTTCTGTGAATCAATGTGCATACTGCAAACAGTTTGGGCATTGGATTGCAGACTGTCCGGTGTTTCGAGAGCAGCGTAATTTGAGGGGACGAGGAAGTGGGAGATCTAGAAATAATTATGGGGGGTCAAGAGGAGGTTATGGTACGAATGATCGAGGAAGTTATGGCACGAATGACCGCGGAGGATATGGAGCAAGGGGTCGTGGTCAGGCAGATTATAATACATTTGATAATCGTAATCAATATCAGATAAATGAGGGTGGTTCTGCTGAACCACGGGATGAGCACTATGCATAGGAT
Organism: Lissotriton helveticus; assembly: GCF_964261635.1. Taxonomy (NCBI): domain Eukaryota; kingdom Metazoa; phylum Chordata; class Amphibia; order Caudata; family Salamandridae; genus Lissotriton; species Lissotriton helveticus. Next base: position 1,917,710,095 of record NC_136065.1, read on the forward strand.
TGCGTAGGATGGGGTGTGGAATCGGTTGAGGTACCAGTTGATCAAAGGGGTCCATATATAGAAGCACATGTTCTGGGTTCTACTGATCAATTTCTGGTCGATACAGGAGCTACTCGTAGCGCTTTGTCCAAATACTTGGTTCCAAGGGCTCCCCTGTCTGGCGAGGTAATTACAGCAATAGGGTTCGATGGAACACCTACTTCTAGCCCACTGTCTCAACCAGTTGCATTTCATGTTGATAAATTTGCTGCCCCTTGTCCCTTTTTGTTGTCTCCAAATACACCAGATAATATTATTGGACTCGATATGTTAAAACACTTTCGAGCTACTATTCGCTGTGCCCCAGAAGGAGTGCGAGTTGTGTTGAATGAGAATTACCCAGACTTTGAGCGAGTGTGTTTTCTCCATGAATCTGAAGTATTGGCCTCCTTACCAAAAAGGTTGTGGCCCACTTCAGATACGGATGTAGGGCAGATGATAATTCCTCCAGTACGTATTACTGTGAAGGAGGGAGTATTTTTACCACGTGTTCCACAATATAAGATTTCCAGAGAAGGTGAACTTGCTTTGATACACATTGTGAGTGATTTAATTTTGGCAGGAGTAGTTGAGGAAGTCCCCTATAATGTTTGCAATAGCCCAATTTTACCGATCCTTAAAAGAGATACAGACGCTAAGGTCTACCGTTTCATTATTGATTTGAGGGAAATAAACAAGATAGTAGTGCCTCAGTACCCGGTGGTGTCTGACATCACCACATTGCTTACGTTAGTTCCATCGACGGCAACTACTTTTACAGTCATCGATTTGAAGAATGCCTTCTTTTCGATCCCTGTACATCCTGACAGTCGATATCTATTCGGCTTTACATTAAATAATAAATCGTACAGGGTTTGTCGAGTTCCTCAAGGCTATACTGAAAGTCCTAGCATTTATAGTCAGGCATTAAAAAGACAGCTTGATTCCTTTGAATTACAAGATGGAGTGGCTCTTATTCAATATGTAGATGACATCTTACTTGCTGCAGACACGCCAGAACAATGTGAGAAGAGTACCTTTTCCTTGCTTTCCTTCCTGGCCAAACATAATCATAAAGTTTCGAAGAAAAAGCTGCAATATTGTAGACCAAAGGTGACCTACCTCGGTCATCTTTTGTCTAAGGAGGGCCGTGCATTGACACCAGATCGAATTCAAGCAATCCTAGACACTCCAGTTCCTCGCACTCAGGAGGATGTTCGTGCCTTTATAGGTTTGACGTCTTTTTGTAGGCAATGGATATTGGGTTTTTCACATATCGTTAAACCATTGTTGGCATTGTTGTCTAAAGATACACCGATCCCCATTGAATGGACGGATGAATGTCAGAATGCTTTTGAACAATTGAGACAAGCTCTTTGTTCTGCACCAGTGTTAGGTACACCTGATTACACGAAGATTTTCACATTGTATGTACACGAGAAGGATGGGTGCGCATTGTCAGTGTTAGTGCAGACACACGGAGACAAACAGAGGCCTTGTGCATACTTCTCGGCGGTGCTCGACCCTGTGGCTCGAGGATTGCCTGGATGTTTTCGAGCAGTTGCAGCAACAGCAGTTGCGATACGACAAAGTGAGGGAATAGTTTTGTCACACAAATTGTTGGTGCTAGTTCCCCATGCGGTAGATGCGTTACTGAATCAAACGAAAACACAGCATTTAACCAGTGCCCGTCTGACAGGATATGAGCCAACGTTGTTGGCACCGCACATCACACTAAAACGATGTACGATACTGAATCCTGCTACTTTACTGCCGGATCCTGTTGCTGAGACTCAGAAGGAAGAACAACATGATTGTGTTTTTCTGACTGAGGAACAGACAAAGGGTCGTATCGATTTACAGGATACACCGTTTCCAGATGTAGATGGGGAACTGTGGGTTGATGGATCGTGTGTGAGGTTACCAGATGGTACGACTTCTGCAGCCTACGCAATCACGACACTTAAGACAGTTGTAGAAGCAGCACGAATACCTCAGAAATCGGCTCAAGCGGCGGAATTGATAGCCTTAACGAAAGCATGTGAGTTAAGTGCTGGGCTATGTGTGAACATTTACACGGATAGTCGTTACGCTTTTGGAGTAGTGCATGATTTTGGCCTACTCTGGAAGGAACGAGGATTCTTGACTTCACACGGAGTACATATCATGCATGGAGAATTGGTACGCGATCTCCTGAATGCACTGTTATGCCCAAAGAAAGTTGCAATAGTCAAGTGCAGTGCACATAAAAAGGTGACGGACAAAATAGGGCAAGGCAATGCTTTCGCAGATCGCATTGCGAGAGAGACCGCTATGCTACAAAATAATTTCCCCATGTATGTGGTGAAGTCACAAGCCGAGCGGTGGCATGATGCTAGAGAAGAAATACTAGATATACAGAAGTCAGCATCTGAGGCAGAACTTATGAAATGGGCCACTGAAGGAGTATTGGATGACGAGGGTTGCTGGCGTAGTAAAGATATGGAAAGATGGAAACTACCCATGGCCTACTTGCAAACAATGGTGCACATGACACACGGGCTGGCACACATTGGAGCTCTCGCAATTACTAAGTTGCTTACACGAGTTTGGGAAAATACTGACATTGCTAGCACGGCTAAAGAGAGTAGTGCAGACCTGTCTGATATGTTTACAGCACAATCCTGGACAAGGGACTCATACTCCCAAAGGAGGGTTTGTTCCACCTACTGCACCATTCGAAGTACTACAAATGGATTACATCCAGCTGGAGCGCTGTAATAATCTCAAGTATGTCCTAGTAGTGGTGTGTGCCTTCAGCAAATGGATTGAGGCTTACCCTACGAAAGACAATACAGCACTGACAACAGCTAAGGTGTTACTCAAAGAGTACTTCCCGCGCTATGGTGTTTGTAAACTTATGTGGAGTGATAATGGTCCTCATTTCATTGGGAAAGTAGTGGAGTACGTCCTGAAAGGATTGGGAATTAAGCAACGATTCCACGCTGTCTTTCATCCGCAATCAGCAGGTTTGGTAGAAAGATACAATGCAACTCTGAAGCTGAAGCTAGCAAAGATAGTGGCATCCACATCTCTGAAATGGCCGGATGCTTTGCCTCTGGCATTGCTGTCCATTCGATCAGTGCCACATTCTCGATCTGGCCTCACACCCTATGAAGTGGTGTTTGGAAGGCCGATGAATATTTGGGGAGTTCCAAAACCTCGTTTGATACATGATGTGCCTTGTATAATGATGAACGATTATTTGACACGATTAACAAATGATTTGCTTTCTATTCATCAACAGGTTCGAGAGGCGCTCCCTGATAACTCCACTGGTGAGGCTCACGATCTCCGCCCTGGGGACCACGTGATGGTCAAAGTATTTGAGCGATCCAGCAGCTTGGAACCAAGATGGCATGGCCCTGAGCAAGTGCTGCTGGCGACGCGGACTGCTGTGAGAGTCACCAATAAGAAGCGGTGGATACATTCAACGCACTGCCGACGTGTCTCTCCGGATCTGGTGAGCCCTGTGGTGCTATCCGACTTCAGAAAGATTTTGGATACAGAAAAGAGCCCAGCTGTCACGCCTGATGAATTGGAGGGAGCCTTCCCGGACCACGTTGTTTCTGATAAAGTGAAATACAATCTACGTCCCAGGAAATAAGATTCCCTTTGTGTTTTTGAAACTGGTTGGTAACCGCTCTGAGGTTTGTGAAACGGAAGCCGGGAATATCAAGGGGGGGGATCAGTTCTGCCCAGTGTAGCGACACCCGTCTTGAATCCCGGAGAACAAATCAACGGCAGCCTCGGTTCAGAACCATCGTTTTTTTTTTTTTCCGCTTAGTGTTGCTTTTGAAGAGTATTGTTTTGTGAACTATGGCATCTCCTTCGACACGAAAAGGGAGAATTCTTGGTGCTGTTTTGTTTGTCTTGACCGTAGTGGTGATCGCAGTATTAGCTTGGACTATAGAACTATTGTTTCCCGTACGAGAACATTTGCTGTCCACCACTCCAAGTCCATCTGAACATTTTCATTTTACTTTGCCTTTTCACGAAGAAAGACATAGGCAGACTTATTTGAATAACAGCTTTATTCAGATTTTGCATCATACTCATAACATGACCAACACGTCCAATTGTTGGGTATGTGGAATGTTGCCCGGACATCAGAAGAAGGGAGGAACACCACTCATTCCTCTCCCGTTTTCTCATAATGGTTCTTGTCATGCTTGGTACACTCTTCTTTTTACTCTGCGATGGCCAACGAAAGGTGGACTACTTTTTCGGTTGAATAAAATATGCTATAACGACAAAGATGGCTATCCACACGCGGAAGGAACTACATTTGAATGGGAAGAATATCGTCCGGACAATGTTTCTACACCTCGTGTATATACGAATCAAAGACTTATAAATGTGACGAGCATGCATATGATAACAATCATTGATACCAAAGCAGATTTGTGTATTAGAAATAAAGGTACAATCCCTGTAGGCCGCAGTGAATGTAATATTACACTTACCTTTGATACACCAACTGGAATTGCATTTGTAGCTTCACGTAACACATATTGCATTTGTGGGAATAAGGGATACCATCGTCTACCATTGGGATGGTTAGGAACGTGTTATATAGCTTTTGTATTACCACCTGTGTTTATTGCTCCTCCCATGTACCACAATGATTACGTTCTGTACCATGATTTCATACTGAACAGAGTTAAACGAACAGTAGATCTTGATGAAATAGACCAGACTGATACCACATTACAACAATATGTAGATTTCAACTTGGGGTTATTTTCATTCGTAGGAGCTGCACTGAACAGCAGGAAGATAAGGCGGCTTACGCGTGTGGTGGAAGCTGTCGCTAATGAAACTGCCTCCGCTTTAGGGAATATTACTGAGGAATTGCAAATTACCAGAATTGTGGCGCTCCAGAATCGAATGGTTCTAGATGTGATACTAGCTGATAGGGGTGGAGCATGCCGCGTCATCGGAAGTAGTTGTTGCGTGTACGTACCAGATAACTCACCTTCTGTATATGATTCGATTACAAAATTACATAAGATAGCTGCTGAGATCCACCCAGAAAATGGAACATGGACCTTTTCTGGTTGGTTCTGGACCCTGCTTAGTACTTGGGGTTGGAAATTATTAACGATTCTCTGTGTTTTTATTGGAGTACTATTTTTCCTTTGTCTATGTATTCAATGTGGCCCTACATTATGTTCTGTATGTATCACAGCCTGTATTCCGTCCAAACGAGCTATTGTCAAGCAAGAGAAACTGATCAATGATGAAGTATTGAAAATAATGGCTATTAACATTGATGATGAACATTCTGATTATGTTCAGTATGAGGTAGCTTTTGCTAAACGCTAAAAGGGCCGTCTGTCGTGTTTTGGCAGCTCCTGAGTTAGCGTTTAGCACAGCTACACGGACTTTTCTGTTAACTTGACCAAAACGAACGGGGGCCATTTTCAATCCTTCTGACTTCCGTTTCCTATGAACACGCTGCCTCATGGTCAGTGTGCCCTTTCGTCCTTTCTTGATACCCATGGTCCCTTATTCTGCTCGACAACAGGCTATTTTTAGTACTGGTCAAGCGCACTTGCGCATCATGCATTTACTGGTCACTCTTTAGGAATGTTAGCACTAACTGACCAGTGCTATTGAACTCCTCCCCCATACTGGCTGTGTTCCAAAAATGACCTTATATGTACCTAAAATGTGTAACTTGTAACCGCCTATCTTTTTATTGCTATTAAACTGTATAAAAGAGGTCGAACACCGATGTTCGGTGTGCTACTTCTTACATTGCCGAAGGGTGCTGTAGGAATGTATCACCACCCCATGGGGTCTTAATAAACTTGTCTTTTACCTTTTCCAGCGTCCGTGCCAACTTCTATACTAAGGTGTTCGAGAGTTTAGCAGAGCATGTAGGCCTGATTTGAACCCAATACCACATTCTGACCTCCCTATCCTGGTGTTTTTGGTTATATGCTCACATTAGTGAGGACTTGGAAGAGAAGTGGATGAGGAGGTAATGCTTCAATTTCCTACTGGCAACTTCATTACTCCTCAACTCAGTTCCTAAATGTTCCACCCGCTACCTTGGCTGGGCTTATGGCTATCATAAGGATAGGGTACCAGTCTACTGAGGAGTTGTGGATGGTGCGTAAATGACTTATCATCCTTGTAGGGGTAAATCACCCTCTATGAGGAACCAGTTGTTTTGTTTAGAGTGGTCAGCAGGGAGCCTGCCAAAAAAGGTGCACAAATTTCACATTAGTGATTGCTGGGACTAAGAAGATGAAATCAGTATAATGAAATCCCGAGTAAGTAATTGAAGCATTTCTCTTTACCCCGCTTTAACCATTACTTAACTGCACCCTTCTAATTATTTTTCTTGTTCTTTATTTCTTACAGGATGACTTCTTAGTCCTATCCCTGTCCCTTACCCAAGACGTTTCCCTTTCTCCATAGACCTTTCATTAAACTAAATTGTACCTTTTATTTGTTTTTGCCACGTCAGCTTGTGACTATAACCACTTCCTAGAGCTTTCTTTTACCTTAACTTTTACTCTCAACCCTTAGTATGTACATGCACCTTTGCTGAGTATTTTATCCATCAACTTTCATTTTCTCATGTAATTATACAGATATATCTGTATCCCAAATTATTGAACCCTATTAAAATACTTTAGCCTAGCATATATATATATATATACTTTTATTTTTTGCTTTTTATATAGTTCAACACAACATAAAGTGCATGATAACAGGTGCCATTATTATAATCACTAAATACAGGTATACAATCTCCCCTCCAGCAGATTGGATCAATTCCTCCGTTTCCCAATACACAATGTACCGTTTAGCAGAATGGGTCACAACCAAGGTTCACTACAACTTTCGGACATGCACCCACAATGGGTGTCAATGTGCCATTTAGCTCTGGTTTCCCTTATCTAAAGGCTTGTCAGCTGTGGCATATTCATTGAAGTAGTCGACATTTCACCCCATGCCTCCAGATCCTCAGTCACTTTGTCGTCTGCGTGGGAACGTTTCATATGCTGCTCCTCAGCAATACCCCACTCCAACAGAACTTTTATCCAGAAACCCTCACTTGGGATTCTTGGACCCATCCGGCATATCGCAATCCTCCGCTTCACAAGGAATAATGTCAGTTGGAGAAGCTCATGTGTTGTGTTACGGCCCTTAGGTTTTTGGATCCCCCTTAACAAAGAAGCACTAGTGGTCGAGGGGACAATAATGCTCGCCACAGCAGAGACTAGGCGCACCACCAACTGCCAGAAATTATAGACCTCAACATAGTGCCAAGCCAGGTTCAAGAACATGGCCCCTTCCTCCCCGCAGCGTAAACAAAATGCACCCCCTGCTCGGGTCGATGGTGCGGAGCCTGGCCGGTGGCATGTACGTACACTATAGGTAATTAAAATAATTCATTAAAATCTATTATTGGAGGATACCTTCTTAACTAATGTGCAGGCATGCTTCCAGTCTGCATCTTCCAGAGGATCTCTTAACTCCAACTCCCATGCAGCACTCACCTTATGATCCTTACTTGTTTGGTCCTCACGGATTTCCCCATAGAAAAGGGAAATAAAATGACTTCCCTCAACCCATCGGAGCAAAACCCCCGAGTGTATGCAAAGGTGGGTACGTGTTCCAGAGCGCCTTCATCATGTTGTCTGTTTTGGCATATTGTAAGAATTGTCCCTGTCCCACTTCAAATATGTCCTGTGCTTCCTGGAAAGAAATGAAAGTTTCCCCTGGGTACAGGTATCCCGCCACGCTACATCTGCCATCCCTCCATCTGTCCATGAACATATCCCGATCAATGGAACAGAAGGACTCGGGTCACATATGGTAATTCCCTGTCACAGAGTGCTCTACGATGTGTCTCTTTCACTGTGGTTTCCCACAGGCTTGCCATATGGTGAATCAGGTAGGGTACAAGTCCCTCCGTCTGCCTCCCATATCAGAAGACGTGACAGCGTCATCCCCTCCACCACACCCCGGAGGAGGCACCTCTCCTAATTGTCTCCGTCTGTGAGCCAGAGTCGGAGATGTGCTGCAAAATAATATAGTAATAAACTACAGGAGTATAACCCTTAAACCACGTTGAGATTAGGGTAGGTACATGAGAATAAACAAACAATATCTCGCCTGGTATTATTATGAAAGGCGATTAGGCATGTATGCATCAAGCATTACGTGAACAGAGACAAGGAGACTCAATAAGTGGTTTTTCAGAAACGTGCTCATGGCATAGTAGAATTAAAGAACAGAAAATAATATATACAGTTGCAGCAGCACTGTACGTAAACAAATATAAAAGAACCCGAAATGGACTTGTTGCTATAAATATGTAAGTATCAACAGCAGTTCTACCTCTGACACCATCAATCACAATATGTTTTCAATCACAGATGTCCCTTTTATTGACTCTGTGGTTTCACAATAGGTGTTTCACAATAGGTATTTCTTTTTTAACCCCTTCGATGCTGGCCCGTTTCCGCCGCTGTGCGGTAAACAAACGAACAGGGCGGGGCCGTGACGAACCCCAGCCGTCATCCGCACACGAGCACCGCGGAGCGTGACGGCTGGGGTTCGTCATCAGCATGCAAGGGGTTAAGCTTCGTCAAAAAGATTTTTTTAACATTTAAGTTTCCCTTCACCTTGTACATTGAAAATACTCATCTATACTTCCTGGTGAGCATCACACATAATACATATATACATGACATACATTTACTATACAATGGTAGACATTATTAAAACATTCATACATACTAAACAGTGGAAAAATATCGTTAGAACATTAATACACAGACAGATCAATAGTAGATACGATTTTCCCATATGTCATAATTGTGATTAAGTTCACTTCAGACTTTGTAGTGAGTTACTGCACTCATGTCTGGGGAGTCCCCTGTATCTTTATGTTTATTCCAAATCGTTAAGTGTCTTTCCCAAGTCGTTAAGTGTCCTACTTTTTACCGTGCCAGAACTAGATCCCACTCTGTTCTAGGCACATATCTATATTTAGCGTCCTGGTAGGGGCCAGAGACTATTTAGCACTTTAGCTCTGTGTGTCCGATCAATCCAGCTCTACTGGCTGAGTCAAACAGCGTCCGTTAGTGTCTTCTTTAGCTCTGGACCGCTAAGAAATGCAGACGCATTTCGACCTTAAGAAAGTAGGCCCACCACTATGTACAAGGTCTTCTTCAGGGCAGGATAGAATTGTGGTATGACATCGTTGGATCAATTTCTGTTGCTGGAGATTGTTAGGGTTGGATTTCTACCTGTTTTGCTGGTGTGTGTTACAGCCAGTTATCTGTATTATCTATAATGGCGTACCGGGGCAAGTTGGGTACTTGTACAGCTGTCTCATGCAGCAGTCTCCAGGCTTGGGTAATTTCTCCTTCGAATTTGCTCGTCCGTCTATCGTGTTCTAATTCGGCCGTACACTCGTTGAGTTTTGGCGTGTGACGTCTCGAAGAAATGTGCAGGTGACACAAGAAGCGGCGACGCAAGTGACAATTGTGATCAGCAGGAACAACGCATGGTGTAAAGGTGCTTGAATATATACAGTGTATCAAGTGAACAATATGGCTCAAGACAGTGATTTGTAATGCGGGTTTCTCTGAGGATTTGACAGATGATTTAACAAAGCCACACTGGGAAATGTGCTATCAATTGCGCTGAATGGTCGACGACGTTTCGATCCACTTTGGTCAGGATCATCTTCAGGACCATGTTGTCATTAAAAACGATTCTGGTGGGTTCCAGAGTGGCCAGGAAGGCTCAGATACGTGGAGGGAGGCCGGCGTCTTGGGAGAAGGATCCTGGCTTACCATCAATCTCTTAGCGGGTGCCAATCGAACCCGGATTTCCGTAGGTAAAGCAATTGGGCCGGATTAGAGGGATTCCTTAGGCGGTGCCCGTGTGTTCGGAAGCCTCAGGCTGAATGAAGCAGCGGAGAAGGCACGGACTCGCCACAGACGATTGTGCACATTGGTGTGCACAATCAGCTCCGGCGCCTGCTGTTGTGGGATGCCAACTGCCAGGCAGATATACAGTACTTTGAGAACACTGGAGTGGTGCACTACCAGGTGAGTATAATGTCAATAAAGAAGCTTGATCAGTATCTTTGTTGCAAATATATAAGTCTTTATTTCAAATAGTCCATGCAAAGCATCAGCCAACGCGTTTCGTTCAATTGTTGAACTTCGTCATATCTCTTTTGAAAGTCAAGAGCGCTACTCTGCTACATTTCCCTGCCCATATCAATGAGATAAGGAGACTATCCAAAGTCTGAAAAAAGGACTCCTGTAAAGGAAAGAGCATATTTTGAACTAAATACAAACACCGTTGAAGGAAGACCATCTTTGCCACTTTCGCTCTCCCCATAACTAACAGGGGGAGCGTATTCCAGAACTCTATAGATTTAGTGAGTCCCTTCACAACATGATCCACATTAAGGTGCTGGTCTTCCAAATCCGTCTAGTAACCATGATGCCCAGGTATCGAAATCCCTTGAGCTCCCACTGAATGCCATGTTCAGGCAATTGATCTTGTGTCAATAGTGCTATTCTGCCCAGGCAAAACAGCAATGTTTTATTAAGATTTAACCGCAGGTCTGATGCCATTCGTCCAGCTACTGAGGGAGCCAAATGGCCATGGGATTCATGACTAAGGCAAATAAAAGTGGCTAGACGGGACAACCCTGGCAAGTGCCCCACGCAATCAACCACATCTCGTAAATGTCGCCTCCCATCTTAACACGAGCCGCAGGCTGCGTATACTACAGTTGTATCCAGCCCTTGAATACTGAGCCAAAGCCCATCAACTGCAGCACTTTCATGAGATAGCTCCACCAGACGGTATCAAATGCCTTCATAATGTCTAATGACATAAGAGCCAGATCATCTTCTTTTTCCATGGTTTTGTGCAGTACATGAGTCAAACGTCATAGGTTAAAGGTTGTGCTACGTGCAGGCAAAAAGCCGCACTGGTCTTCATGGACCACTGAACTGACGACTCCCTGTAATCATTTCGCCACTAGCTTTCCAAGAATCTTGACATCTGTATTGATCATGGTAATGGGCCTATAGGAGGAGGGATCATCAGGATGCCCGGCCGGTTTCAACATAAGACTAAGAATTCCCTCCTGCATGGTTGGAGACAAAAGACCAAGATTCCATGCCTCCACAAAGAGTGTTAATAGCTTTCCCCCAACATACCAGCATATGCGTGATAAAATTCTGCTGGGAGTCCATATCCTCCCTGCGCCTTAGCTCTATTCAACTCCCAAAGTGCGGCTTTCAGTTCTTCCAATGTAAGGTCCCTGTCAAGGTCATGAGCATCCTCTGGTATCAATTGCGGCAATGTCACTTCCTGGAAAAATCGTTCCTCCCTATCAGGGGAACCATCTCCGAACTCCCTATACACACACCACGAAAGTGCATCATCAGGGCATCTATGATCTTAGTACCCGTCCCCCAACATCCTGGATCTGTAGGATATACGGGAACCATATAACCGTGAATGTAATACATGCCAGCTATCAAGGAGTCCTAGGTTACCCATGACTCGGGCCAAGGGTTCAGTCATTCGGAGTTTGATGTCCAGCTTTGGAGTATGGTAGTCCCAGTGTCCATCTAGGACACAATTGAAGTCGCCCACCCATATTATAGGGGCCTCCACACTGTCGTCCAGAAACCCCAGCAGCATTACAAAGAAATGCCCATCATCCACATTGGGCCCGTAGGAATTCAGAATAATTATGTCTCTCCTGTCAAGCTTCCCCTGTAACAACACATAGCCCCCCTCTATATTAGCCTCACTGTACAGATACCAGAACGGTAACCCTTTGGCTATCCAAATCACACCCCCAATGAGGAGTAGGTTGCAGAATATAATTGCCATCTCAATTTTTTGGCTGAGTTTTGTGTCAGACAGAGGCAGAATATATTTAACATAGTTTATTCCAATTGCATTGATCTTGCCTTTGCAATAGGTATGTGTTTTGAAGATGATCTTCAAAATAAACACCGTGTTTAGTGTGCTTTGATAAGAGAAACATTCAACTCTCCCCCCCCCCCCCAATTGTACACAAAAATTATTTCTGTTCTCTATACTTTGGTCCTTGTTGAAGGCAGTCCTTGGATACCCAAGTGGAGACAATCTCATGGTGCCATCTTCTTGGAGATATATTGCTGTGTACATTTAGTAACCTCACCGTCTGAGTTGTGACCGTGTACATTAGTTAACTCAATGTGTGTTGAAATCGCCAATTCAATGCCAGCTGGGTTATCAGGTCTCACCTGCTGACTGCTCATGCGCAGTTGCTGCAAGTGGTATTGTTTGCTATGAAGGGCTTTAAGTCCACCCATTGCTTACCATTCGTTGGCATTATTGTCACTTATCGATTCAGCCTCTTAATTGACCAGCGCATGCCGGAACATAGACCAAGCACAGATTCACCATGCACAGATTGATTCATCTTAATTAGATTCGGCCAACTGCAGTGGCATAGCAAGGTCAGGTGCTACCCGGTGCGGAAAATTTCTTGTCTCCCCTGTTTGACAAAATGGCAAAAATATGTGTTTAAAACACATATTTTGCCATTTTGTCAACTCACAGTGATGACACCAGGGGCGGCCCGCACCCACCGCACCCCACTTCCAATGCCACGGGCCCACTGCTCATGCTGTGATTGGGGTACTTTTTATTCCTCCCCTCGCACCCTCCCTTCTCTGTTTTGCTTCTTCCCATCCCAACCACGATTTCTAACTCCACAATACTGCTGCTACCTAAGGCCATATGTATCAACACTCCGTTTTGTGATTCTTAAATAGCGATTTTTAAGGAATCGCTATTTAGAAATCGCAAAATGGTATGTATGTAGAAATTCGCTTCTTTTTAGCGATTTCTTAAAATTCCTTAATTGCGATTAGCAAATTGCTAATCGCAATTAAGGAATAATTTCCCATTCATTTCTATGGGCCAGGAGGCCCACAGGAATGAAGGGGAAATTTGCGATTCGCAATTTGCTAATCGCAAATTGAGAATATTTTCAAGGGTGCAGGGGTGTCCAAAGGACACCCTGTTGCACCCCTGAAATCTGCATGGGTGCACATGTGGCGCACATACATGCCCGGCCTAAGGGCATGTATGTGCGTCACATGGCACTTTGAAAAATGAAAAAATATGCATTTTGAAAGGAATTCGCAACTTACCACCAACTAGAAGTTGGTGGTAATTTGCGATTCCTTAAGGCCAATTTGCTATTTTTTTTGGCTTCTTACATTGCATTAAAAGAATCACAAAATTTGCGATTCCTTAAATGCAATCGCAAGATAAGGAATCGCATATTTTGCGATTCCTTATTTTTCAAGCAGATTTCCTTGATGCATACCATAAGTCTAAATTGCATTCGCAAACGCCAAAATTCTGCGAATTTCGGCGTTTGCGAAGTCAATTTGGCTTGATACATATGGCCCCTAGTTCCGTCTTCTTGTATCCCCACAACTGGTACAATATATGGTACTTCATTGCAGGCAAACCCCTCCCAGTACATTTATTTGTATAAAAAACAGTTCTCACAGAAATGTTATGCATACTAAGAAGCTCCTGCATTGGATCAAAACCATCAGATGTTAACATAGATCTTAGGTCGCGAAAATTGGAAACATATTGTAGAATAATTGTATTTATATAACACAAGGATTTTAAGCATTATAGGGCAATTCAGTGACTATTTGGACAACTCTCAAAGCCACTCTAATCCACTCCACTCAATGCCACTCCATTCCACCTCATTCCACTCCAATCAACCACTCAATGCAACTCCAGTACTCTACGCTACACTCCATGCCACTCCCCTCCACTCCATGCCACTCCACTCAACCTCAATTCAGACCAAGTCATTCCACTCTATCCAGCTCCACTCCACTCAGTGCCACTCAACTCCTCTTAACTCAGTGCCACACAACTCCACTCCACGCAATACCTCTCCACTCCATGTCACTCCAATGAGGAAATAAAATTGGAAATTGGGCCCCATCGTTTCCCTTCTCCGCCTGTCTGCCATTTTGATTCAGTCAGCACCCATTTTTGCGTGTCATCCATTTTGTCTCCAAACCCACGAACAAGACACCCTGCACCTGGCCCCTCCGTTCATTGACCACACATTCTTGTGGCTCGGCCAATTCCGAGAACCAACGAGATAGTTCCTGTTTTAAGAGACAGTTCCTGTTCTTGACTCTAAGCCAGAAATAACCCCTGGTTGAGAAAGGGCCTTCAACTGAAAGGAGCATTTCGACACTAAGGAAGGACCTTCAACTGGAGGGAGCACATTTCGACACACCTCATGCACTCTCACGAGACACAAGAGACGCCCATACCTTGACACATCTGGTTGGAAATTACTGTATGTCACTTCCTTATTTTTCTTCTTCTTCTTCTTTCTGCCTACTGCCTGAACTGTATAAATACCCTGCTGTATGAATGAACCATCAGACCACTCCTGTACCCACTTGGTGCTGGAGCTCTCCCTTAAGTCGAGTTATTGAATAAACCCTTCTTTTCTCGAATACCACGGACTCCTCTCTTTACTTAATTTAAAGTATTTACTAATATAGAAATTCTAAGATAAAGTAATATTAAATTATTTACCACATTTCTGGCGCCTGAACAGGGACGTTCCCTCTCCTCCACGAGCCGGCGATGTCGGACCCAGTACTGCCTCCTCCTGTCCTTCGACTGACTTCAAAGTGCACAGACGCGGGGAATTCCTGCTAACTCCCGAAGGGGGGGACCGACTGCGGCCAGTCATCCTCACGAGGCGGTGAGGAAGATCGCGGAACGTCCAGACCCAGAGCCCAACCCGTGAAGAAGACGAGTCCGAGGTCTTGTGATCCCCGTTTCAGAAGCTGCGTGCATATCAAGATCAACAGGCCTTCTAGTTTGCTTCTCGGTGAGTACTGCTGAAAGTATAAAGACGGACCCACAACTTTTGTAGGTACGGTAAAGATATATGTATGTTGTTTCTCATTTCTATTTTTTTAATAGAAAGTCTGCCATCATGCCTATTTTTTCGAAAATACGTAAGATGGGAACTAGAAAAAGTATTCTCGAGAAGGAGATTCCCCTCCCTCCTCGGGATACTCCAGGACATTTCATGTATACAAAACATGGCATTGGTGCAATTGTCTATTGTGATTTATGGGTAGATTACACTAAGGATTTCGAATATAAATATAGGTGGCCCGAGACCAGGACTTTTGACATGGAATGTGTACTGAAACTAGAAGAACAATTGTGGAAAAGAAAGGTCCGACAGTCACAAAGTGACGCGGTCGAAATATGGAGAAAAGAAGCCCATAGGAGGCAGGCGAAAGCATTGAACAAAGTCGAAAAGAGTAAGAGAATGTCAGAACAGGTCCGGAATTAACAATTACAAGAAATAGGACGAGAACTAGAAAATGAAAGGAAAAATAGGGAACAACTTGCCGTTTCCACTGGTCTCTATCCTGTATTACCCAATACTTCCTCGCAGATGGAGACCGTCCCACCTAAGACACAACCCACTGCCCCATTTCCAGAGGATACTTTCACCACTTTCCTCTTGGACACCCCACCTCCATATGACACCCCAATAGTTCAGACACCTCCACAACAGCCCTTGAATGCCGAACAAGTCCAACCACCGCCTGGAAATAACGAAGGTGCAGAGGGACTAGCCAAAGGGGACACGATCCCCGAGTGCCCCTATGATCCGGTCCCAAGTACCACTGGGGAGGCGGGCCGAATAATAAAAATACTTCACGATTCATGGATAGAGATCAAGGGTTTACCTGCTATAAGCCCACTCCTTGAGGCAGCTTCCGAGTTTCTCTTTTTCTAGCATTACAACGCCCACATCAAAGATTAGCGAGTCTCTACATGGTACAGCATCTCATCACTCTCAATGACACTTTCTTAAAACATGATCCAGGACTAGAAGATTTTTTGTCTGACTGCGCTGATAACATATTCCTCCACAATGGTTCAGTTTTTCTCAACAGATTCATAGACTTTAGACAGGAATATCAGAAAGTGGTTGAAAATAGATCTTTCACTGATACTTGTAGACCAGTTAATAAACTTACTAAAACACGCCACTTCCCCATGAGGGAGGTTCACCCCAGAGCTGACGCAAATGGCGCGTTACAACGCGTCTTTATTTATGTCCCTTTGACAAAACTCGAATTACTAAGAATGAAAGAGATGGTTCCCCCTCACTCAAAAGACCTTGCTGGATTTTTCAAGGAATTAGGAGACGTATTAATGATGGGAACATATACCCTTTCCGATATCACAGCAATTCTGAAATTATTGTTGCCCTCGGGTATAATAAGAGAAAGAGTACTGAAGGTAGAAAGTACCTGGCAAGCCCATACGCAGCCACAGGTGTTACAAATGCTACAATACCATCAAAATCGCATTAGGGATGAAGACGAAAATGATAAGAAGCGCATGAAAGACACAAAGATGAAAGCATTAGTGGCCCAGACTGCACCCCAGCGCCAACAGACACTAGGTAGCCAGACAAACGCGAAGAGTACTTGCAATTATTGCAAAAAGTCGGGACACTTCGTTAAAGACTGTCCTGTCTTAAAACACAATTTGGCCACTGGTAAGACACAGCCCCGTCCATATCAGCCAAAACAGAATGCCCCACAAAGCACTACATTACCTCCAGTCCCACCGACAACTCAAATGACCCAAATGTACATTGGAGATGATGGCTATACTGAATACTACCCAGATTTTTCATGATGTTGCCCAGGGAGAGAAGATGACAAACTGCCCCTAATCCCCATCCCAGTAGACCAGAAAGGTCGATTTGTAGAGGTCCGACTTCTTGGGGAGGATAGAAAGTTTCTACTAGACTGGGGCCAGTAAAACAACAATAAGCCATCAAGAGGTCCCAAAGGCTCCTCTCTCGGGTTCAAAAAGTATTTCTCTGGGTTTCTCCGGACAGCCTGTGACAAACGTCACGTCAGAACCACTGCCATTACAGGTTGGTCCCCTCACAACAACTACAGATCTTATATTGACAAAATCGTGTCCAGAAAATTTGCTTGGTATCAAGACCTTGAAAGAATTGGGAGCTGTTATTGTTTGCTAACCTAAGGATGTTAGATTATTCTTACGAGATTTTAAAGGCCACTACACCAGTAGAGAATAGGACGAACGTTTGAAAGTTTTGCCACACACCCTT
Organism: Lissotriton helveticus; assembly: GCF_964261635.1. NCBI lineage: Eukaryota > Metazoa > Chordata > Amphibia > Caudata > Salamandridae > Lissotriton > Lissotriton helveticus. The sequence continues at coordinate 1,917,727,397 of NC_136065.1, forward strand.
TGGGCCACTGATTCCACCACAGTAGGGTGTATGGAAATAACACCTCACAAGGTCACACTGAAAGAGGGAGCCCAACTGCCACGCATAAGACAATACAAAATTCCACCTCAAGCTGAACAGGCGTTAATGTTAATTATTCAGGATCTAATACGGTCAGGTGTGGTTAACCCCTTCGACGCTCATGACGAGCTGGGCTCGTCATGAGGTAGCCTCCTCGCACGCTCATGACGAGCCCAGCTCGTCATGAAACATGGGAATGAGTAAATCCCAGCGTACGGGCGGAATTCCGCCCGCACGCATGCGGTTAAAGAAACAATTTCTAATACTTGTAATTCCCCAGTTTTAGCAGTTCATAAGAAAGTGGAACTGGGAACACCCCCTGTCTACAGACTAGTGGTGGATTTGAGAGAACTCAATAAATGTGTCATTCCCCAACACCCCGTGGTCCCAGACATTTCCACGTTACTCACAGTCATAGATGCAGAAGCGACACATTTTCCTGTAATTGACTTGAAGAATGCATTTTTCAGTATACCCATTCACCCAGACAGCCAATACCTTTTCGGCTTCTCCCTACAAGGACGAAGCTTCCCATTTACAAGAGCTCCCCAAGGTTTCACGGAAAGTCTAAGTGTGTATAGTCAAGCGTTAAAAAGACAATTGGATACTATTGAAATTCCCCCTGACACTGCATTGTTGCAGTACGTTGATGACATCCTCATTACGGCCAGATCTGACCCAGCCTGTGCTGAAGCATCATTGCTGGTACTAAAATTCTTAGCTGAGAATGGCCATAAAGTTTCCCCTGGTAAGCTCCAATTTGGGTTGCAGCAAGTGACGTACTTAGGGCACTTGCTGTTAAAGGAGGGTTGGCAGCTTACACAGGAACGCATCCAACTTATACAACAAATGCCACAACCAACAACACAGAAACAAGTCCGAGCCTTTGTTGGTCTTACCTCATATTGTAGACAGTGGATCCCGCAATTTGCCCTCATTGCTAAACCATTGGTGCAGCTGACAACACTTGAAGCTGGCGCTACCCCAAAATTACCCTTGACGGATGAACACACACAAGCTTTTCAGTCTCTTAAAAAGGCTATGTGTCAAGCCCCAGTGTTAGCAACACCTGATTACACCAAAGAGTTTACCTTATTTGTAACAGAAAGCTCAGGTACAGCCCTGTCGGTCCTGACACAACTTCAGGCAGACAAGCATAGACCATGTGGTTATTTTTCCAGCACATTAGATCCGGTGGCCCAAGCACTCCCTGCATGCCTCAAATCAGTGGCTGCCACAGCACAAGCCATTAGACAAAGTGACACTATCGTACTAGGACACCATCTGGTAGTCCAGGTTCCACATGCTGTTGAACTTCTCCTAAACAGAACGCAAACACAACATCTGACAATAGCCAGACTCACAGGATACGAGATGACACTTTTTCAGCCACACATTGAGATCCGACGATGCAACATTTTAAACCCAGCAACACTGTTGCCACTTACCTCTCCTGCTGAACAACTTTACGACTGTATTGATACAATTGATTTAGTGACCAAACCCAGACCAGATTTACAAGATACACCCCTTTCCGAGGCAGAGATGACACTCTTTGTTGATGGGTCTTGCATGAGACTCCCCACTGGAGAATTGGCAGCAGCCTATGCCGTCACAAATGGTATAAGCACTTTGGAAGCACATAAAATAGAGATACTGTCAGCACAAGCAGCCGAACTAGTAGCACTAACACGAGCATGTCACTTGGCAAAAGGAAAATCAGTTAACATCTACACCGACTCACAATACGCTTTCGGGGCTGTACACAATTTCGGCACATTATGGAAGGAGAGGGGATTTCTCACATCACATGGGTCCAAAATACAACATGCTGCCCTCATCACTGCCCTCTTGGAAGCTAGCCAATTACCAACCAAAATAGCGGTGCTGAAATGTAAGGCACACACAAAAGGAACAGATGAAATATCAAAAGGAAATGATTTCGCAGACAATGCAGCCAAAATGGCGGCGAACACAGAATTGAATACACTACACTGCCAATACGCAATACGAGACCCCTTTTCTGACATCCAGGATGTCCAAAGTCACACCACACCACAGGAACTGCTAGAATGGAAGGAAAAAGGAGGGGTCCTTACAGACCAGGGTTGGATGACACTTGAGAGAGCAGTATGGCTACTGCCGGATGCTATGGTTCAGGTTATAATAAACACCATACATGGACCAGCACATCTGGGAGAAAAAACAATGTTAGATAGCATACAGAACATATGGCATAACAAACATTTGAGAGCTGCAGCCAAACAAAAAGTAAAAACATGCATGATTTGTAACCAGTTCAACCCAGGTAAAGGCACAAAGGTGGAGCAGGGTGGATTCCAACCCCCTGACCAGCCATTCGAAGCTCTCCAGATGGACTATATTCAGATGGAGAGATGTAGAGGTTACAAGTATGTACTGGTGGTGGTGTGCGCGTTAACCAGGTGGACTGAAGCCTACCCCGTCCCTGACTATACCGCCACGACGACTGCTAAGGTTCTAGTAAGAGAGTACTTCCCACGGTATGGGTTGCCAAGAGTCATATATTCAGACAATGGCCAACCTTTCTCTTCCGAGCTAATGAAACATGTCTCACTTCTATTAGGATACACTTGGAAATTTCATTGCGTGAGACACCCCCAGGCAGCAGGATTGGTAGAAAGACACAATCAAACCCTTAAAACTAAGTTAGCCAAAATTACAGCAGAAAAGGGCGTAGATTGGATGACTGCCTTACCAGTAGCCCTGTTCTATATGCGAATGGTATCACACTCCCGAATAGGATTAGCACCATTCGAGATGGTTTTCGGCAGGCCACCAAACATGTGGGGAGTCCCTAGACCGAAATCTATTACTGATGTAGACAGCAGAATATTAACTGATTATCTGGCTTCCTTGATGTCTGCACTCCACTCTTGTCGTTCACAGGTGGCTGCAGCCTTCCCAGACAATACCAACCCGGGAGAACATACCATCCGACCCGGGGACTGGGTCTCAGTCCGGAACTTCGACAGGACAAATCCCCTCCAGCCCAGGTGGAAGGAACCGAAGTTGGTCCTCTTGACTACGCAGACGCCGTCAAGGTCGAGGGCCGAAAAGGCTGGCTACATGCCAGCCATTGTAAGAGATACTTTGGAGAAATAGACTCTTTTGCCAGCGAGATCGCCAAATCCAGTGACACTGTGACTGAACAATCCTCATTGCCCTTGGAACAGACCCCACAACAAGAATATAAATCAAAACTGAGGTCCGCCACCCGGGTTCTGGCTGATTAAGCCCACGGACACAGGTCTCGTGGTGAAGCGGTTGGAGCATGGGGGCAGACTCAGACACTCTGACTATGTGGGAAAAAGAGAAAATGAGGCGCCTAAAGAAGAATGTTAAGAAGTTGCATAGCGGACCTATCATATGTTTGATCATACTGTTTTTCCTGATGACAATCATGACGTGTCTTGGTTGGGCCCTCCACATTGCTTTCCCACCAGCACCACATTCCTCTCCTGCACCTAACAACACCCAAGAGCACACGTACCTCGACTTGCCCCCTCATGAACAAGCTCATAGGCTAGCTCTCCGAAACAATACCTTTATACAGATGCTACACTATACGCATCAGGTCAGCAATATCACAGACTGTTGGATATGTGGCCGCCTCCCACCTCATCAAAAGGAGGGAGGAATGCCTCTCTTCTCCTTCCCGTTTTCTTACAATGGAACTTGCGAGGCCTGGTCCGCCCTAATAACAGCCGACAGGACTACCCCCACCTCCTGCCCTGATGGAAATAGGTCATGCAAGAATGGGTGGCCTTGGGGGGACTTAAATAAGGTCCTTAATGCTGTCTGCTACCCGAATGAGGATGGAGATCCTCAGGCGACAGGTACGGTCCTAGAAAGCGAAGAGTACAAACAAGGGAACATGAGCATGTCCTACAGGATATTAAATACCAAACCTAAAAAGAATGCTGGACCCCCTTCTATCTCGGTCTCAACAGTAAAGGGGCACCTGTGCGTCCGGAAAAATGGCTCTGTCCCATTAGGACACAGTAACTGCCATACCCCTGTGAGTTTTGAAGACAGGGGAAAATCATCATTTCTAGCATCCCGCCATACTTATTTCATCTGCTAGCAAACTGCCTATGTGCGGCTGCCCTTGAACTGGGGGGGGAACGTGCTATATAGCATTTCTGCTACCCCCTGTCTTTGTAGACCCATCCACTTACCACCGAGACCTTCTAGTGCCCCATGTTAGACATAAAAGAATGATCAATACCTCCGGGATTGATCACACGGAAACTACATTGGAACAATATACAGACTTCAACAAAGGATTCTTTTTCTTTATCGGCCCTGTACAGAACAGTAAGCTCATACGCAAGTTGACAAGGACCTTGGAGGTTGTTATAAATCAGATGGCGTCTGCCCTGGGGAACTTGACTCAGGAACAGTCTGCCATAAGATTGGTTGCACTCCAAAACCGCCTTGTCCTTGACGTCATCCTGGCTGACAGAGGCGGAGCCTGTAAAATTATCGGCTCTAGCTGCTGTATTTACATCCCTGATAACTCTCCGTCGGTATATACGGCTATAACTAAATTACACAAGATAGCCGCTAGCCTACATCAAGAACCTGGCACTTGGACATTGTCTGACTGGTTTTGGAGAATAATATCATCCTGGGGATGGAAACTGCTGTCAACAGCAGGCATAATATTCCTGGTAATAACCGGATGCTGCCTTTGCATCCAATGTGGCCCTGCCCTGTGCGGGCTATGCGCTACAAGCTGCATTCCTAAATTTCTATTTCTATTTTAAATTATTTATTAAGCGCACGTTCGCCAGCGGCTTCATGGCGCTACAACCAACAGACAGCAGGGCAGGAAAAGCAGACTACTCTACGGGATATGAAATATTGGGGAGCTAGTCAAAAGCCTTAGTGAATAGGTGGGCTTTAAGTTGTTTCCTGAATTGCAGGTAGAGGGTCGAGGCTCTGAGCTCTGGGGGCAGGGAGTTCCAAAAGAGTGGGGCAAGGGTTGCAAATTTCGATCCTCCCCATTTCTTCCTCCGGAACCGCGGGACTGAGAGAAGGGATTTGGTAGATGAGCGTAGCTCCCTGGTAGGGACATAGGGGGTGATCTCGGAAGAGATGAAAGCCGGGGCCGTGCCCAGTCGAGCTTGAAAGGTGATGGAGGCGAGCTTGAACTGGACACGCTCACGGACTGGAAGCCAGTGCAAAGATTTAAGGAGAGGGGTGACATGGTGAAATTTTGGCAGTTTGAACACTAAGCGCGCCGCCTGGTTTTGAATCTGCTGCAACCGCCTTAAACTATATGCAGGTATACTTGCATATAGGGCGTTGCCGTAATCCAGGCGGGAGATGACCATTGCCAGAGTGATCAATTTCAGAGCATCAAAGGAAAAAAAACGGGACACCTTGCGTATAGTGCGCAGTGAGAGAAAAGAAGAGGACACCACAGAACTAACCTGGGAGTGAAGAGTGAGTTGGGAGTTGAGTTTAATGCCTAAAGTTTTGACTGAGGTAGAGGGGACAGGAGAAAGACCTAGGGAGCGGGGCCAAAACATGGAAGACCAGGGACTGGATGAACCACCTGTCAACACCAGCTCAGTCTTGTCTGGGTTGAGTTTAAGATGATTGTGGTTCATCCAGTCACAGATGTAAATCCTAATGGATTGGAAATTAGAAACAGATGAAGGGGAAGAAGATAGATTGAAGACCAGTTGGAGGTCGTCCGCATAGTTATATACAGAGACCTCCATCTGTTGCAGAGAAAAAATAAGAGGGGCAATGTAGAGGTTGAACAAAAGAGGTGAGAGGGAGGAACCCTGGGGGACCCCGCACTGAACTTTCCGGAAGTCCGCAGAAAAATCACCCAGGCGGACCGCCTGGGTGCGGCCCCTCAGGAAGGAGGACAACCATACCAGGGCGGTGCCCCCGATCCCCGCCGTCTTCACACGGGAGAGTAAGATGGTGTGATCAACCGTGTCGAAGGCGGCTGAGAGATCGAGGAGGACCAGGGCCTGGGTCTGGTTAGTGTCCATTCCCTCCCTGAGGTTGTCGAGGACCGAGAGTACTACGGACTCCGTAGAGTGTGCGGGGCGGAAACCGGCCTGACGGGGGGCTAGGACCCCATGAGTCGCCACAAAAGAGCTCAGAGTGCGGGTGACGTGGCGCTCGAGCACTTTTGCCAGGAATGGGAAAAGGGAGATGGGACGATAATTAGCGGGGACTGAGGGATCCGCGCCTGGTTTCTTTAGGATAGGGACAATGACTGCAGTTTTCAATGGGGCAGGTACAACGCCCTGAGAAAGAGAGCTATTGAGGAGATGCAGGGGAGGGTCGGGGCAAGAAGAAAAAATGTGTCGGAGAATGTGGGAAGGGAAGGGATCTAAAGGGGAGCCAGATTTGACTAACGGGATTATTGAGGTCAGGGATTCCTTGGTCAAAAGAGGAAAGGTATCAAGATGTCCTCCAGGAGGGGGACACAGAGGGTCCACAAAGGTAGGGGAGGAGGGAGGGATGTTGGCTTTAATAATAGCGATTTTCTGGATAAAAAAGTTATTGAGGGAGTGACAGAGTTCCGGGGAAGGAGTGGGCTTGAGAGTGGTTCTGTCGGAGAATGCCAGGTTGTGCACAATCGAGAAGATTTCCTTCGATTGGTTCTCCGCAGCGAGGATTTTGGAGGAGAAATAGGCTGTTTTTGCCGCCAGAATGGCCAGTTTATATTGGCTCAAGGTGTTGATAAACTCCAGTCGGAGTAAGGGGCAGTAGTTTCTCCTCCAGGCACGCTCCGCTCTGCGTACCGCTAATTTGATGGCCTTGAGGTCATCGTTGAACCACCGGTTAGCGTCCTTCTCCCGCTTTGAAGTGACCCGTTTCAGGGGAGCGATAGAGTCGCAACCTGAGGTGAGCCACTGATCGATGGAGGTAACCTGGGAGAGGGTGGGTAATCCGTGTAGAAGAGGGTAAGATGCAGAGAGGAGAGTAGATAAGTTGTCGGGGTCTACTCGCCCCCAGGCTCGAACCCAGACATTTTTAGGGAGTAAGGGCTTGACCGGGGGGTGGGTAGAGAGAGCAAATGAGATTAGGTGATGGTCCGACCAGGAACAGGGTGAAATGGAGACAGATTGTACAGGGCAGTTCAAGGACCAAATCTGGTCTAGGGCATGTCCTTTTATATGAGTGGGGGAGTGAATATGAGGTGTGAAATTAAGGGAATGGAGGGTTTCTGAGAACTCCTTAGAGGAAGGGCATTCTGCGGGGTCAGCTGGCCAGAAATTAAAATCGCCCAAAAGCAGAATGGAAGAGTTGTTGATCGTGATCGTGGCAAGTACTTCCAAAAAGGTAGAGAGAAACAGTGAGGGCGATTGAGGAGGGCGGTAAATCAGTACACAGGTGAGAGGAGGGGTGGTAGAGGTAGTGCGAATAGCCAGGTACTCCGTGGTAGCGATATCTGGGAAGGGGAGAATTTGAAAAGGGAAGTCCGCTCGGGCGATAACCGCAACGCCTCCCCCAGTCCTGCCATTCAGACGGTCTGAACGCAAAGCATAGTATGGGGCTTGTAGGGTGGCCAATAGTACGGGAAGGGAGTCCTCGCAGAACCAGGTTTCTGTCAGAAACAGAATATCTGGGGCATGAAGGTCCAACAGCACCGATAGTTCATGCGAGTGGGCTACAGCGGATCGGGTGTTCAGATAATAGGCTGAAAGGGTTTTAATGGGTCCAGGATTGACAGCACCCCTAAGAGAGTTAAGGGGAATGTGAGTAGCAGGAGAAATGACAGGGGCCGGAGACAGGCCAAGGGAGGAAATACGGGAACAGGTTGTGGCATCTAGAGGCCAAGAGCCCTGGAGACAGAGGAGTTCTGCCGGAGAATAGGTGGTGCTTGGGGCAGAGTGACGTGCCCCTAGCCCCGGCAGGCCGCGGACGGGCGCAGACGGGCTCGACTTGTGCGCGACTTCGGCGCGAAGTCGGCGCTCCCGCTGCGCTCGTCCGCTGCGCTTACTCCAAGTCCTCATTTATGTCTAGTTGTTGTGAACCACTAGTCCGCTGACCTGCACGGTGGAGAGGCAGGGCGGAAGTGGTGCAGGACCAGACAGGAAGTGTCGCTCATGGGCTGACCCTCCGCTCAAACGGCACACAGCCGGGGCGGACCGGGGTCGGGAGCGAAGAAAATGAAGGTGAGTGCAATCTTCCAAAGTAGTGTGCAGGCGCTATGCTTTTAATCAGCAAACAATGATTTTAAACAGACATACATAAGAAACGCGATGCCATTAGTCAGGACAAAGCAATTTAAAAGACCCAGGAGAGCGCAATGCTTTTAATCAGCAAAGAGCAGTTTTAAAATAACCAGAGTGCGCAACGCAGCTATTAGTCAGCTGGGTTGTGCAGTTTTTTAAAAAGCCAATATACCGCATATCCAGCAGAAAGAAAACGAGACAATTATGCTACAGGAATGCATAGACAATCTCATGCAAATTGAGATATAGATACAGGTACACTCTGGGGCAAGGAGGGAATGAGGAAATAAAATTGGAAATTGTGCCCCATCGTTTCCCTTCTCCGCCTGTCTGCCATTTTGATTCAGACAGCACCCATTTTTGCGTGTCATCCATTTTGTCTCCAAACCCACGAACAAGACACCCTGCACCTGGCCCCTCCGTTCATTGACCACACATTCTTGTGGCTCGGCCAATTCCGAGAACCAACGAGATAGTTCCTGTTTTAAGAGACAGTTCCTGTTCTTGACTCTAAGCCAGACATAACCCCTGGTTGAGAAAGGGCCTTCAACTGAAAGGAGCATTTCGACACTAAGGAAGGACCTTCAACTGGAGGGAGCACATTTCGACACACCTCATGCACTCTCACGAGACACAAGAGACGCCCATACCTTGACACATCTGGTTGGAAATTACTGTTTGTCACTTCTCTATTTTTCTTCTTCTTCTTTCTGCCTACTGCCTGAACTGTATAAATACCCTGCTGTATGAATGAACCATCAGACCACTCCTGTACCCGCTTGGTGCTGGAGCTCTCCCTTAACTCGAGTTATTGAATAAACCCTTCTTTACTCGAATACCACGGACTCCTCTCTTTACTTAATTTAAAGTATTTACTAATATAGAAATTCTAAGATAAGGTAATATTAAATTATTTACCACACCACTTCACTTGTCCATGCCATGCCACTCCACTGCACTGAATTCCACACCACTCCACTCAATGCTACACCACTCCACTCAATGTCACTCCACTCTACTCAGTGCCACTCCATTCCAACTAAGTCAATAGATCTCATATAAGGTAAGACCTGTTGGCATTGCCAATGCTTTTTTTCGAGTGCTGCATTGGTACTAGAATGTGCTCGCAGAACTGGGCTTCAGTGTGCCATCTTTCTGCATCTGGCTGAAGTTCAATCTCTAATAAAAGAGCCATTGTCTAAGGGGCCTTTGATCTCATCTTGTCTGCATGAGAAGTTGAATGATTAAATGCATGAACTGGAAATGCAGAAAGCAAAGAAAACGTATTTGTGATTTCCGGGTAGTTATTGTCCTTCAGGTACCCAGGAGCCTCCATCCTAGGGACACATCCTTTCTGTGATCAGAAGAGTTACAAAGGGAGAGGTCACCACCAAGGACACTGTGATGCGTTCCTTTCGCCTGAGGGTTTTTGGATTGGGTTTTACAAATACACTTAGATGAATCATGGCCTAATGACTGTGACTGGCAGTGCTAGTAGTCCATCAGTGCACTCATTAAATCTGGCGTTGCGTGCCTGTGTCACTCCCTGTTACGAATGATGCACCTTTGAGCTGTTTATTTATTTATTTTATATATTAATTATAATTACATTAGAGGACAAAGTCTATGACAAAGTTAAGGCTGAGGCTTGGCTGAGCTGGAGGGATCCGACCAGCCATGGGTCAGCTCTGTGAGGGTCAGCGTGACTGCAGTTACTACACATATCCTTACTTGTCCTGCAGTTGTCCCTAACTGCAATTTCTGAAAAAGCAGAGCAAACACATTTATCTGATTTGAAGCTGCCTCTACCGTGTCACAGCTGATCTGCTTCATTTAGCAGAATGCCTCTTGGTTCTCTGTCTTGGAAAATTTCATGAGAAAGGAAAGGTGCACGAGGAGGGGGGAATGTTCCCTAATGAAGTGGGAACTAGGACAAAACCAGGAATTACACTATCTTGATCCCTGGCCAGTCCTTCCCTACTGACCCACCTTTAGTGTGTGGTGTATCTGATTATTGGGTCAGCCATATGATTCATGATGAGGAGCAAAGGGGTCTATTGGAGGTTTGTACGGTTACGTCTTCGTAGAGGTCTGGCTGGTGATGTGCTACCCTCACTCCATTAGTACATTTTAAAGTCGAGCCGTTGGGTTTGTGGAAAACAGCATTTTGTGTGATTAAGAGAAACAAATTCTTCCAATGTTGTTCTTGAGTTTTGTACAGCTTGTATTCTGCAATTAGTTTGGCCTCGCATCGCTGTCTGAGTTCGGGTATCTCCCTCCCTGGGCTTGAGGGTTCTGACACAGAAAAGCATATGATTTCTGGTTGTTTAAGTTCAATATTTGTCATTTGAAAAGGAATTTATAAAGCGCCGGAATCACTCCAGCATGGGTACAAAGAAAAAAAGAGGTTAAAAAATACATGACCATTAGGTCTATATAATATTTGGTGAAAAATCAGTGGTGATTCAGTGGTTTGTGGTGGTCAAAAAATACTAAAACCATGCCTTCTGGCGTGCGTGAATCTGTGATAATAGGACTCACAAGACAGTGCACAATTAGAATATATATATCTATATATATAGATATATATATAGATATATATATATATATATCACAAGGAACTTCGATCAAACACCATCCACTGGACGTGACAGACGAAACAGACCCAAGCAGATGAATTTGCTTATTTCTTTATTTCGTGCAACCTCTGATCGCCATGACGCGTTTCGGGCCCTGGAGCCCTTGATCACATGACTTGGCCAAAAGTAACCAGTGAATTTAAAATGCGTAATACGATCACGTGACCGTAGGCCTATAGACAAGAAAAACATACTTCTGCCTAATCCAGCTAAATACACAGTATCGAATCACCATTGTACATTATAATAACTACTCCTTTGTATACCGTGTAATTGTTACAGTTGAATGTATTGCAATAAATAAAAAGTTAATATACATATATACACAATAAATATTAAATAAAGCCAATTTCATCAAATTTACACCAAATGTAAAAATACGGCTAACATTTCATTCTGTACATATGCAATCATCTAAATAGATGAAGCGAAACACTATGCATTCATTAATAGGAATTCATCAAGTGATGTGCAAAGTGTGCTGAATTTGTGCAAAACACGCAACTTTCCTTTTACCACGGTCATCCAATGAGGAGTATCATCAAAAAATCTGGGAGTAAAAGCCCAAGTGGGCTCACTGTGTTTGTGGATAACTGCGTCTATACTGCCCACGTGATCAAATACTTATCCACGCACAAATCAATAAAAGTGATAAAAGTTATATCCCTTGTGAAAAAATGTAACATATAAATCTTAAATGAATATCAACTGCAGTTTTCTGTTGGCACCACACCCCCCACTTGAACTCTCATATATCCTTCTGGTGCCTAGGGCATATGCTTTTAGATTGTTCCCTCAATTAGATTTGTAAGCATGTATACAAATCTTCAGTCGCGTTAAGGCCATTGGGCGTCATTGTATTCAGATTGAGGATATAGCTAGTCTCAAGCAGTCTTAGACGCGCCTCTCTGTCTCCCCCTCTACGCAGTGGCAATACCATATCGATTGCAAATAGCTGAGACAGTTCAAATCGCCTTTATGCCATGCATTAATGTGCCTGGCCACTGGGTAGGCTTCATCCTTGTTGATTACCGCCCGCATGTGCTGGAGTATGCGTTTGTGGACCTGTAACTTGGTACTCCCCACTGAAAAAACCATAGGTTTCACACCAGTTATAGTTAGCTGAACATTTTACTCATACAAAACCATTGAAATTCCCACGTTATAGTTAGTTGGACTCACTATAACTCGCGCGCCCACAATCCACTGCTGATGATGTCACATATTACATCATTCATGACATGGTCAGTGACATCACTGATGACATCACTGATGACATTTCAAATGATATCACTGATGACATCACAGATGACATCTCAAATGACATCACTGATGACATCACTGATGACATCATCCAGTGTCTGTGTGTTTCTGTAAAGTTAAAATATGTTTAACATATTGAAGAATGAGTGAATGTATGAGTGTCTGGATAAAGGATTTAGTAGGTGCATGACTGACTGTATGAGTGGGTGATTAAATGTGTCTTACTGAATGCATGGGTTAGTGAGTAAACTGTTTGAATTTGTGCATCATTATGTCTGTTGTTGTGTAAGCTGCTCCATGTATTGATTAGTAGTTATATGACTGGCTAGATGGGTTATTCATTGGTTGCCCAAGTATTTGTATGTGAGGGTGAGTGTGTGTGTGGCTGACTGGGAGGTGTGTGACTCTGTGCATAGATGTGTGAGCAGTTGATTCACTTGGTGTATGGGTTCAAGAGTGCATGTGGAAACAGCTGTATGGGTGGTTGATTGTGTGCATGGGTGTGTTGGTGAGTGAATGAATATCTCAGTGCTACATGTCCAAGTAAGTACATATGTAAAACACAGTGCATGTGAGAGTTGGCATATATCAATGACTATACATGAGAGCCTGTGATTGCATAAGTGACTGTATGGATCAATGTGTACTTGTATCAGTGATTGTAAAAGAGAGTAAGTATGTGTTAGTATATGTTTGAATAGGTAAAGTAAGGTTATGTGTGTATAACTGTATAGATGAGGAAATGGGAGTGTGATTGATTCTTTGCATGACTGACTAGGTTTGTGAGTAACTCCATGGATGAATGGCACTGTGTGAGTGTCTGTATAGGTGTATGAGTGCATATGATAGTGTTGTATTGATGAGTGACTGTATGTATGAGTGATTGTATGGGTGAATGAGTGGATGTGTGTGTAGATTTAGGAATCAGTGAGTGTGTATGTAGTAACTGGTATTGGTGTGTCAATGCTTTCAGGAATGGTAGTCCGTATTCAACACTGGATGTATCAACGGTTAGATTAGAGTGTGATGAGGTGCATTATATTATCACATGGATGATGTCATCAGTGATGTCATCAGTGATGTCATTTGAGATGTGATCAGTGATGTCATCAGTGATGTCACTGACCATGTCATGAATGATGTAATATGTGACATCATCAGCAGTGGATTGCGGGCGCGCGAGTTATAGTGAGTCCAACTAACTATAACGTGGGAATTTCAATGGTTTTGTATGAGTAAAATGTTCAGCTAACTATAACTGGTGTGAAACCTATGTTTTTTTCAGTGAATTTCAAAGGTTTTTTAAATGCTAATTCCTAACTATAACGAGTGTGAAACCTATGGTTTTTTCAGTGAATTTCAAAGGTTTTTTAAATGCTAATTCCTAACTTTAACGATTGTGAAACCTATGGTTTTTTCAGTGAATTTCAAAGGTTTTTTAAAAGCTAATTCCTTTGTATATCGACTTTGTAACCTACGATTTTTAAAGTGAATTTTTTTTTTAGTAGCTGTTTTTTATAACTATTAATTATTATTTTTTTTTCCCAGAAATAAATTTTTCAATGTATTTTTCATGTAGGTTTTTTTTTCTCATTTTGTCTCGGAGCGCTCAGGGTGTGTGCACCGGTAAGCTCACCCGAGAGCGCAGCAAGAGCGCTATTCCCGCGTGCGAGAAAAAAAAAAGTTTGTATTTAAAGTAAAAAATAATGCAAGACATTTAGTGGCATACTTATAAACTAATATTTTTGATTTTAAATACCCGTATTTTAACTTTAAATGTATTTCCGAAAAGGTAGCAAAACGTCATTTAGACGCGCCGCGTAAGCGCCCCCGGAAGCGCCTACGTTCGTGCTGCGTAAGCGCCCCCGGAAGCGCTCCGGTGCGCGCAGCGTAAGCGCGTCAAGTCATGTGACCTTAAAATAACACTTTTCATTGGTTCTTTACAGTTTTTTTTACAAGTAATGAAAACCCCACCCATTTCCTTCACTACCTCTTTCACTTTGGAGACAGCAAGACCTGTTCTCTTCTGTTCTTCAATTTAGTGGAAAGAATGGCTGCCAGACCACCCAGCAGCAGTGAGGACTCTGATGAGTTCATCCAGGAGGAGCCTCCTCAGCCCAAGGTGAAGGAGCACTTTATATGGAAATTTTTTACCATACCACCAGGTGAAAAAAAGGTTAATGCTCCAAAGGTGGAGTGTAAAATTTGCCAAACAGTTCTTTCACGGGGTGACCCTAGAAGAAAGTACAGTTTTGGCAACTCCACAATGATCAAGCATGTTCAGAGGAGGCACCCCCAGAACTATGGCCGGGAGAGTATCAGGGACCTGGCACGTAATCCCCCAAGAGATGGCGCCTCAACATCCACTGGAGGAGCAACAACATCATCCATGAGAGGAAGACCTGAGCAGCTGATCCCTAACATTCAGCCTGTTTTCAATGATATCACTATCAAGTGTAAGCAGTGTGATGAACTGCTTTGCTACGGAGAACAGAGTATCATGAACATTGTACGCAGAAGGGAAGACCACCGCTGCCGTCCCCAGCCCTACTTTTTCCCCTTTTTTTTGCTCCTGTTGAGCAGTTTGGCATTCCCTGTTTTTTTTTTTGTTCAGAAAAAAAACCTAAAAAAGAAGGAAAAACCCCAGTTATTTTTAGAACTACTTCCAATTCTCCAAAAAGAGTTGTATTCTTTACAAATTCAAAAGGAGTGAGTGAAGTGGAGTGCAGTCAGAGAGCAAAGGAAAATGAGTGAGGGAGCAAAGAAAGGGACGAGAGGGGAAGGGAAGTGAACTAGGGGGACTGAAAGAAGGTGAGTGTGGGAGGTGAGTGAGGAGAAGGGGAGTGAACAAGGGGAATGAGGATAAGTGAAGAAAACGGAGTAAGGGAACGGGGGGTGTGGAAGGGTAAGAGAAGAGCATTGATGTTGAGGAAAGAGTGGTGATAGAGAGTGGATAAAGGCAAGTGAGCGTGAGACAAGGGGAGTAAGGGAGTGAGGAGACAGAGGAAGTGAAGGAAAAAGTGACAGTTGAGGACTGAGTGAGGGAGGAAAGAAAGATAAATGAGGGAGTGTGGCTGAGTTATAGGGAGTAAGCGTAACAGAAGAGGAGTGAGAGACTAAGAGGACGGAGAGAATAGGGGTAACAGAGAGAGAGTGAGGGAAGGGGAGTGAGTAAGTTAGAGGACAGAGGGATTGAGAGAAGGAGTTACCAATCCAATCCAAATCTTTATTTCGATCAGGTGATCATAAAAGATATACAATATAACACATCAATTAAAATTCCAAAATATCAATATATCATTTAGTATTAAATACATGAGTTAAAAAGAAAAAGAATGTTAAAACAGGAGAGAGAGTGGACCAACGGAAAAGAATTTTCATAGGTCTCCTGCCATCTTTATGTAACGGGTTCGGACATGCCACATTGCAGTTAAAAATTTAGCTAGTGCAAACACAGTTGGCGGAGATAAGTCTGTCTTTAGAACTCTAAATGCAGGTGTAAATGTTCTAAATCCCAGGTTTTTGAGGAGGGGGACGAGCCAGAATTTCCTGCTTTTTTGATGGGCTCGGCAAAAGAAAATAACATGTATTTCATTCTCCTTGGTGTGGTCACATGCGGGGCACATCTCTGTAGGGGACCGACCAGACAATGCTTTGGTAAAAGACATTAAAGGAAGGGTCCCAAACCTCCATTGCAGGAATAATTTTCTTGTTAAAACAGGGGTCATACCATCCAAAACACTTTCAAGATTGTATGAGTCTTTGGTTGTAATAAAACGATGTGTCAGAGATCCCTCTCGTGTACTGTCCAAGGCTCGGGAAAGCATCTTGTCATAGTATGCTCTGGCGAGCGCTTTCCTTGGGATCCTGGTACTTGTGCTTTCCGGGTGTGACCACAGTTCTGGTAATCCAAGGGTCTCACAAGTTCTCTTAATATAATTTAGCCAAGGGATCTTGGTGGGACTAGGTAAGGATAGGAATTCCTTTAATTCAGTTCTATAAGAGGTGAGATCTTGGCTACTCCAGAGGCGACGCCAGAATGTTAAAGGTTTGAGCCCTAATTCCTCCGTAATGGGCCTCAAACCCAGGTCCAGTCTCAGGGGCAGGAGTGGGGTACTTGGTGGGAGAGCGGTCAGCTGCCTTAAAATTTTGTTTTCTGTAATCAGGAGGTTTGAGGAAGAGGTATGGCCCCAAATCTCTCCCCCATAGGTTACTCCCCCCCGCGCCGGGGCTTTATATATTTGGATAGCGGGACTCAGTGGGCGGTAAGTTAACTGAGTCGCAATTCTCATAATGCCACCCGCCTTCTGGGCCAGCTTCATGTTCGCTCTGGTCTGGTGAGCCCCCCACGTGAGGTTTTGGTTTAGAGTTATCCCCAGATACTCTATTGTGTGGACCCTTTCCAAGCGAACTGCACCAAGTAAGGGATTTGGGCGCTTGGGGGACTTAGGATTTAAGATCATGAATTTCGTTTTCTGCGGGTTAATTTCAAGACCCCTTTTTGTGCAGAACTCCAGGAAGCCGTCAAGCACCCTCTGAATGCCCATCGGGGATTTAGACAGCAGCAGGGTGTCATCTGCAAACATGATTGCGGGCACCCTGCTGCCAGTCAATTTTGGGGCATCAGTGTTGGCGATCCCGGTCAGGTGTGCGATTACCCTGTTCACAAAGAGGCAAAACAGGGTCGGTGCGAGCACACAGCCCTGTCTCACCCCTCTGCGAACGGGGAATCTTTCAGTTAGATTGCCGCTTCTTCCACACCTGACCCTTGCAAAGTTGTTATGATGTAATCTCATCAGAATTGCCAGGATGTCTTTCGGGATGCCTAGCTCTGCCATTACCTCCCACAGTTTTGATCTTGGCACTACATCGAAGGCGGCACGTAGGTCCACGAAGACCGGGTACAAGGTGCCGCCCTCGATAAGTGCAGTCCTCCAATAGATGAGATTTAATCTAAATATTTGGTCGATTGTGGAGACCCCCTCCTAAATCCTGCCTGATATGGGCTAAGGGTATCTCTTTCCTCCAACCAAATCTGCAGCCGATCCAACATTAGCCTACCGAAAAGCTTCTGTGAGACATCGATGAGGCTTCTTGGGCGATAGTTGGCTGGGAGCAGAGGGGAGCCCTTTTTAAATATTGGGACCCCCTCTGCGCCCAGCCAAGTATCAGGGACCTCCATACCCTTGAGAACCGCATTAAATATCAGCAGGAGATACGGGGCCCATATCCCTGGCTCCTGCTTAAAAAGATCTCCTGGGACCCCGTCAAGCCCTGGTGCTTTTCCTCCTGCCAAACCTGCAATTGCAACACGGACTTCTTTTTCCGTGAAGGGTTCGCTCTCATAGTTACTCCGAATAGTGTAATTGGGGGTACTCTGGGCCGCCCCCTCCATTGCATATAAGGACTGGTAATGCTCTTGCCAAACACCAGGTGCAATGTTGGGTTCGATTGCAGAAGGGAGATCTTCTGGCCCATGATTAACTATTCGCCAAAATTTGCGAGAATCTTTGGTGACTAATGCACCCGAAAGTTCCTCCCAGTGTTTTTGGTCCCATTCTGCCTTAGCGTTAGCCAGCAATGTCTTATAGGCCCGTCTTTTGGCTTGTATCATCTCCCTGCATCCACGCGCCTTTATTGCGAGTAGGAGTTCTCGTTTTGAGTCCCGGCAGGTAGTATTATACCTGGACTTTTTGTGTGTCACCTTAGGTTTACCTACTCCTTTAACAAATAGGTCTATCTCCAGGCTGTTTATTAGGTCTTTGTGGTTTCGCCATAATTGCTCTCTGTTTTCCCCATTGTCTAGTCCATTGGCAAGAGCGAATGCCTTTTCTAATACTGGCGTAAATCTGGCATAGAGCCTAGGTAACTTGACGCCACATGTAGAGAGTTTCCCCCACCTAACTCGCCTTCTACTATTCTCCAGGAGTAGTCCTGTAGTTACATTCTTTTTGTCCAGTCCCATATCCTCGATGCCTGGCATGGCATATTCGAGTTCAAAGGCATTGTGGTCACTGTCCTCTCTATCCAGAACCCTAAAATCAATAATTTGTGACCAACTTGACAGTTGAACTAAGACGTAGTCAAGTCTAGATTCACTTCCTGATTTATTGAAAGTGCATTTACTTGGGTTGTATGATTTTGTACGCCCATTGCATGCTCTTAGACCATGGTTAAGGGTCAGTGCGGTTATCTGAAGTGCAAGGGGAGTCCAGGCTCTTGGTGGAGGTGCCACCGTGGCTGGTATCCGCCATCTCGAATCCTCCTCTAGGGAGGGTCCATCGAGAAGGCCAGGGAGTGGCTCATAGTGCGAGTTCAGATCCCCTGCGACCATATGGGGGAGGTCCCTTGGGATCTCGCTCAGAAAAACCGAGAGTTCTTCAATTGTATTCGATTCGCTAGATATAACAGCGGGTCTCGAATATACATTTATAACCATCAATTTAGCGTGATTTGTCCATTCTGGCAGGACAGGTAGTATATCCTCGGAGTCAACATCTAAGGACCTAGCCTTACAGCCTAGGTGCGAGGCGATCAAGGTTGCCAACCCTCCTGACGGTTGTCCCCTTCCCCCCCATTTAGCTTTTTTAGTAAACACTGCGAACCCCGGGGATGTGTACTCCTCTCTTGCCCAGGTTTCCTGTAAGAGGCAGATGCTTTTTGAGCTAATGAACGACAGCCACTCCGGGCATTCTATTTTGTTACCAAGGCCAGCTACATTCCATGAAATCATATTAAGTGCTGAAAGACTTGGAGATGGTGGCACAGTGTTAGAGTGTTTGTTCTCTTTGGCGACAGGATTTACCATTATATTTTGTTGTAATTCCCCCTGCGTAGCCCGTATATTGCTACCAATGCCGGATGCATCTGATGTAGAGTTTCCGGGGTCTTGGGAGTGGTTGGGTTTATTTGGAACAGTTATTAATTCTATTGGAGGCTGAGTTTGTTCACAGGGGGAGGTTCTATCCTCACTATGATCTATTAGATGAGAACAGTCCTCGGCCCTGGCTTTAGAGTCGGGCAGTCAGTCAACCATTTCAAGGCTACTGTACCTGTTAGAAATTGGGAGGTAGGATGGATGGTGCATTCTATGTGGCCCTGGGACTCCTCTCTGTCTTCCACCCCATCCACCCCTCTTCCTGGTGTTAAATTCCCACCCCTCTTCGTCACCATACATTGGTAAATGTTCTGGCACCATACTCCTGTGATATTGTGGCTCTCTCCTTCCTACACTATTACTCTCCCAGTCTCCCAATAGTTCCTGATGGTACCCCCATCTTGGATCCTCCGTTACGTACATGCTAGACGGGTAAAATGATGAGAGAGGGAGAGACTGGATGAGATTCCCTTGATCATCTGGGGCCCAGCTGCAGATGTAGGAGGCTGTCCTGGGTTCTCTAAAACTAACCACAACGCAGTCACCTCTGATTGTCTTTCTCTGATTACCCACCCAGGCGACGCGTCTCACCATGAGAACATCACTGGTTATGCCTTGCGGCAGGGGTCTGTATAAGGACAACCAGTTAATAACTTTGTTCTTAAGTGAGGCAGTCGTCTCTATGGCAGTGAGAGATAGTTCAGGTACACCCGCCAAGATCACTGTATAAGGGGACGCCTCAGGTGGTAAATTCACAGGTTTAGTTTTGGGAGGGTTGGTTTGTGTGTTTCCTGGGGTTTTTATGTCACTTTGTCTTTTGTCAGAGAGATTAGCATTATCTGTAGGTTTTGTAGATTTATCTGAGGACGGAAGTACCGGTATCAAAATTTGTGTGAGTGGTGTATTTTTGTTTGCAATAGCCAAGGGTTGCTGGATCTTATTTTGATTAGGTTTGTGTTGTGTTTGATGAGAAGTAGTTGGGCCAATTTTCTTCACTAAAGTTGAGGGGTCTCCACTATTTTTGAGCTTTTGATCTAGCCCCCCTTTCGCTCCCTTTAATTCTGTTTTAAGACTATCTGCCAGCTGGACTTTATATTTTTCTATGTTAACCAGCCTGGCTTCGATCTTTATCAACCTGGCTTCAAGGGGGTTTAGAAGTGACCTGAAAAGTGCACCTATATCTGCGAGTGTGATGTCCTCGTTAGAGGATTCTAAAGAGATGTTAACAGAATGAGAGGGTATATCTATAGGTACGGTGGCAGTAGGTTGAGCCTCCACACCAATGTTGGGTGATTGTCCCAAGCTGTTACTGCCCAAACTGGCAGCGACTTGCCCCCCTTTCTTCCTTTTTTGAATAGCTCCCTCCCTTACTCCCCTTGGGGGATCAATGGGGTTCTCACTAGTACTAGCTGTAGCCAAGTCCTTACTAGAGAATAGGAGTGGGACAGATGATGTTTGAGCCGATGGTAAAGTCATGAGGCTCATATCCTCGAGATCATTTAAGGCCTCCATGGTGAGGTCTGGATTAATAACTGACTGGTTTGTCTCTGGGCCCTCCTGGTTAGAGCTGTGGAGATCTTGCCTTCCTTCAGGAGTCTTTGCCAGAGCCATTGACCCCATTGATGATCTCCTTACCCAGTCGATTTCTTGGGAAATACGTCTTTCGAGTACAGTAATTTCATCTATCAATAGAGAGCCGGCTTTGACAAAGTAGTTGTCGATAGTACCATTGGCGGCTCCAGCCATAGTCTGTGCGGATTTGCTCCTTGTTTTCCTGGTGCACATTTCTGTGGCTTGGAGGTCCAGGGCAGTAGGAAGTGGGGTGATGGAACGGTCCTGACCAGGGGGGGAAGCCCTGTCCCGGTCTCTCCGGTCCTCGAACTGCCTCAAACGGCCCGACCTTTGCCCGGGCTTTGCTCCGAGCTTCTCCCCGCGCGCGTCCCGCGTGCGCGTCAGACGCTATCTGTATATAGCTGAAGGGGGGCGGGAAGAGGACCAGCTGTGGCGAGTCTCCAGGCGCAGCGCCCGCTGGTCCTCGCAGTCCCGCAGGGGTGAAGCGTCTGTGCAGGGCTCCTCTCGTTGTCAGGGAGTCCTCGGTGGTAATAGCCTCGAGCGGCCCCCACGAAGCGGGGGCCGCGAGGAGTAGGCAGATGTCAGCTGTGAAAGGACGTGGGCGGAAAGCAGGCAGGAAATCGCGTCGTCCCTCCTTGAGCGGCAATACACAGAGCACCCAAGCCCTCCAGTCTTTAGTCCAGGCGGGAGGGGGGCGGGAAGAGGACCAGCTGTGGCGAGTCTCCAGGCGCAGAGCACGCTGGTCCTCGCAGTCCCGCAGGGGTGAAGCGTCTGTGCAGGGCTCCTCTCGTTGTCAGGGAGTCCTCGGTGGTAATAGCCTCGAGCGGCTCCCGCGAAGCGGGGGCCGCGAGGAGTAGGCAGATGTCAGCTGTGAAAGGACGTGGGCGGAAAGCAGGCAGGAAATCGCGTCGTCCCTCCTTGAGCGGCAATACACAGAGGATCCAAGCCCTCCGGTCTTTAGTCCAGGCGGGAGGGGGGGGCGGGAAGAGGACCCGCTGTGGCAAGTCTCCAGGCGCAGCGCCCGCTGGTCCTCGCAGTCCCGCAGGAGTGAAGCGTCTGTGCAGGGCTCCTCTCGTTGTCAGGGAGTCCTCGGTGGTAATAGCCTCGAGCGGCACCCGCGATGCGGGGGCCGCGAGGAGTAGGCAGATGTCAGCTGTGAAAGGACGTGAGCGGAAAGCAGGCAGGAAATCGCGTCGTCCCTCCTTGAGCGGCAATCGATTGAGAGAAGGAGTTACTGAAGTGGAGTAAGGAGAGTAAGGGGAGGGAAAAGAGTGAAGGAGCGAAGGATGGGAAGAGAGAGGAGGAAAGTAAAGGAGAAGGACTGAAAGAAGGTGAGTGTGAGAGTATGACTGAGTTATAGGGAGTGAGCGTGACAGAAGAGGAGTGAGAGACTAAGGGGACGGAAAGAATGAGGCTAACAGAGAGAGAATGAGGGAAGGGAAGTGTAGAACTTAGAGGACAGAGGGAGTAAGAGAAGGAGTTAGTGAAGTGGAGTAAGGAGAGTAAGGGATGGGATAAGAGTGAAGGAGCGAAAGAAGGCAAGAGACAGGAAGGAAAGTAAAGGAGAAGGTTTGAAAGAAGGTGAGTGTGGGAGTATGGCTGAGTTATAGGGAGTGAGCATGACAGAAGAGGAGTGAGAGACTAAGGGGACGGAGAGAATAAGGCTAACAGAGAGACAATGAGGGAAGGGGAGTGTAGAAGTAAGAGGACAGAGGGAGTAAGATAAGGAGTTAGTGAAGTGGAGTAAGGAGAGTAAGGGAATGGAAAAGAGTGAAAGAATGAAGGAAGGGAAGAGAGAGGAAGGAAAGTAAAGGAGAAGGTCTGAAAGAAGATGAGTGTGGGAGTATGCTGAGTTATAGGGTATGAGCGTGACAGAAGAGGAGTGAGAGACTAAGGGGACGGAGAGAATAAGGCTAACAGAGAGAGAATGAGGGAAGGGGAGTGTAGAAGAAAGAGGACAGAGGGAGTAAGAAAAGGAGTTAGTGAAGTGGAGTAAGAAGAGTAAGGGAAGGGAAAAGAGTAAAGGAGCAAAGGAAGGGAAGAGAGAGGAAGGAAAGTAAAGGAGAAGGTCTGAAAGAAGGTGAGTGTGGGAGTATGGCTGAGTTATAGGGAGTGAGCGTGACAGAAGAGGAGCTACGAGGACGGAGAGAATGAGGCTAACAGAGAGACAATGAGGGAAGGGGAGTGTAGAAGTAAGAGGACAGAGGGAGTAAGAGAAGGAGTTAGTGAAGTGGAGTAAGGAGAGTAAGGGAAGGGAAAAGAGTGAAGGAGCGAAAGACGGGAAGAGAGAGGAATAAAGTAAAACAGGAGACCTGAAAGAAAGTGAGTGTGGGAGTGTGGCTGAGTTATAGGGAGTGAGAAATGTCCAGCTAACTATAACTCCCCTGGAACCTATGGTTTTTTCTTAATTCAAAACCAAACTGCACATTTTAATTGGTTGTACATTTCAACACTTTGAAACTCACATAATATTCATCCATCCCCCCAGTGCTCATTCAGCCTGTTACCATGGTAACTCCCACCTAACTGAGCACACAGGTGAAAAGTTCATGATACTATGTTGCAAATGAATCCAGCAAGGGTGTTTGACTTCTCAATATAGCAGCTTATCCTGTGCAATGTTTCTTTCAATGACTTTTTCTCAATCATTAGAATTACATCTTTCAAAAAACAAAAGCATGCACCCTAATTTTCAGTGGAGAATGTTAAGAAAGCACCAATCATTTCTTGTTTTTCAAGTGCACTGAATCTCAACCACTTTTATTTCATAACTCCTACTTTCAAACTGCCATTTCATTTCCACAACTCATCTGAATACAAGCACATCTACCTTCAAGATGCCAAAAGTCTGCTTTGTGGGTCATAGCTTTGTCTACTGGTGTGAAAAATTACAAGTAACAGAGGTATTTACATCCTTGATTTACCAAATGTGGACATTGTGTGGATTGGACAGAGAGGATTGAGACGTCACCAATTGATACCATTGATAAAATCCTTTATGCATCTACCACAGCCTGACCTTATAATTGTGCACTGTAGTGGCAATGACCTGGGCACTTTGACTGGGGTAGGACTGGAAATGCTTTTAAAGGACATCTTTGGGCAATTGATGTCACTTTTTCCAAAAACTGCCTTGGTATTTTCTAATATATGCCAAAGGCAAAAATGGAACTGATCCAACCAACTTTGTCCACAGATTGAGAAAGCAAGGAAACATGTAAATAAATCTGTTTCTGCTTTCCTTAGAGACTATGGTATGGGTTCCATTTATCACAACAACTTGCGTTACAACATGCAAGGCATCTATAGGAGAGATGGTTTACATTTTACAGATGAGGGGAATAGAGTCTTCCTCTTGAATTTGAGACTCTGCATTGGTACCTACTTGTAGGTACAAAAAACACCCACATAACACAACAGCTCTTTTCAGAGCTACCCTACCTCTAAGCACTCTAAATTATTTTTTTACTATATTTTTTTACACTGTTTTTCCCCGTGGTGCGCTCAGGGTGCGCGTACCGGAGAGCGCACATGAGAACGCACCCAGCGCTTACCCCGCAAAAAAAAAAAAAAAAAAAAGAGTTTTTTTGCCCATCAGGGTCCTTCTAGGCCCCCCTCAGAAAACTAGCAAAGGCACATCTGCGTACCAGTCCCTACAATTTTGCCAAGTTTGGTGTAATTCCGTTCAGCGGTTTGGGCTGTAGACTTGTCAGAACGTCCTATGGAAAATAACATGGGGAATATAGATGGGGCTGTGAATACTACAGGACTTTGGGAAACCAGTAAGCATTCTTCGAGTTATCAGGTTTTCACATCCCGCCTGCCTGTCGGTGTCACTATTGAAGCTACTGCCTTTGATGGTCTGGGACTTCCCGAGGGGCGCATGCACTGTCCTGCGCTTCCATGGCTTCACAACATCGAGAGTTTGGGCTAGGGAGTAGGGGACAAAGGAATATTTATTCCCTGCAACTTCGTGGGTGACTTACCACTGCGGCGCTTCCAATTCCAACCAAATGCACGATGGGAACAGAAGTCCGTGACAGAGGCTTCTGTGGAACCGGCATGACAAAGCGCCGCAGCTGAGCCCTTTTACATCACATGGTCGGAGGAGCTCTATAATTACCCGAACGGAGGCATCCTGCACGAACTGCGGCATTTGAGAAAGGCTTGACGCCGAAACCGGTCATGCTGACTTTCTGCAATAAATGTTCACCAGAGCCCCGCTGTGTCCCTTCCTTCTTTAAATGTGAGAGAATATTTTTGGCATATCACGAGTGCATTCCTGTGGCACTCTTGACGGGTCCCTCCCTGCTGGGGATGTGAATACTACAGGACTTTGGGAAACCAGTAAGCATTCTTCGAGTTATCGGATTTTCACATCCCGCCTGCCTGTCGGTGTCACTATTGAAGCTACTGCCTTTGATGGTCTGGGACTTCCCGAGGGGCGCATGCACTGTCCTGCGCTTCCATGGCTTCACAACATCGAGAGTTTGGGCTAGGGAGTAGGGGACAAAGGAAAATGTATTCCCTGCAACTTCGTGGGTGACTTACCACTGCAGCGCTTCCAATTCCAACCTAATGCACGAGGGGAACAGAAGTCCGTGACAGAGGTTTTTGTGGAACCGGCATGACAAAGCGCCGCAGCTGAGCCCTTTAACATCACATGGTGGGAGGAGCTCTATAATTACCTGAACGGAGGCATCCTGCACGAACTGCGGCATTTGAGAAAGGCTTGACGCCGAAACCGGTCATGCTGACTTTCTGCAATAAATGTTCACCAGAGCCCCGCTATGTCCCTTCCTTCTTTAAATGTGAGAGAAGATTTTTGGCAAATATATATATATATATATATATATATCTCTATATATATAGATATATATATATATATATATATATATATATATCTATATATATATTCACTGAAAAAACCATAGGTTATAGACCATATATAGTTAGGAATTTGCATTTACAAAACCTTGAAAATTCACTGAAAAAACCACAGGTTAGAGACCATATATAGTTAGCTGGACATTTTATTGACATAAAACCAATGAAATTCCATATATAGTTAGTTGCACTAACTATATATCGCGCACCCGCAATCCACTGCTGATGATGTCACATATTACATCATTCATGACATGGTCAGTGACATCACTGATGACATCACTGATGACATCTCAAATGACATCACTGATGACATCACTGATGACATCTCAAATGACATCACTGATGACATCATCTAGTGTCTGTGTGTTTTTGTAAAGTTTAAATATGTTTTACATATTGAAGAATGAGTGGATGTATGGAAGACTGAGTGTGTGTGTGGCTGGCTGGGAGGTGTGTGACTCTGTGCATATCAATGTGTACTTGTATCAGTGATTGTATAAGAGAGTAAGTATGTGTTAGTATATGTGTGAAAAGTATGGTGTTCT
Source organism: Lissotriton helveticus (assembly GCF_964261635.1). NCBI lineage: Eukaryota > Metazoa > Chordata > Amphibia > Caudata > Salamandridae > Lissotriton > Lissotriton helveticus. The sequence continues at coordinate 1,917,753,498 of NC_136065.1, forward strand.
GTGTTTAACTGTATAGATGAGGAAATCGAAGTGTGATTGATTCTTCACAGGACTGACTAGGTGTATGAGTGCATATGATAGTGTTGTAATAATGAGTGACTGTATGTATGAGTGATTGTATGGGTGAATGAGTGAATGTGTGTGTAGACGTAGGAATCAGTCAGTGCGTATGTAGTAACTGGTATTGGTGTGTCATGATGTCATCAGTGATGTCATTTGAGATGTCATCAGTGATGTCATTTGAGATGTCATCAGTGATGTCATCAGTGATGTCACTGAAGTATGGTGTTCTGTGTTTAACTGTATAGATGAGGAAATGGAAGTGTGATTGATTCTTTACAGGACTGACTAGGTGTGTGAGTAACTCCATGGATGAGTGGCAGTGTGTGAGTGTCTGCATAGGTGTATGAGTGCATATGATAGTGTTGTAATAATGAGTGACTGTATGTATGAGTGATTGTATGGGTGAATGAGTGAATGTGTGTGTAGACGTAGGAATCAGAGAGTGCGTATGTAGTAACTGGTATTGGTGTGTCATGATGTCATCAGTGATGTCATTTGAGATGTCATTTGAGATGTCATCAGTGATGTCATCAGTGATGTCACTGACCATGTCATGAATGATGTAATATGTGACATCATCAGCAGTGGATTGCGGGTGCGCGATATATAGTTAGTGCAACTAACTATATATGGAATTTCATTGGTTTTATGTCAATAAAATGTCCAGCTAACTATATATGGTCTCTAACCTGTGGTTTTTTCAGTGAATTTTCAAGGTTTTGTAAATGCAAATTCCTAACTATATATGGTCTATAACCTATGGTTTTTTCAGTGAATTTCATTGGTTTTTTTAAAGCTAATATCTATAGCTGTAAAATATATTCTTTATTACGTGACGTATCACGTAGCCATGTGAGACGCCTCATGACGCGTCGCATAACCGTGACGTATCGGCTCTGCAGCGCAAACAAAACCCGTAACGTAAGCGTGCCGGAGCACGCTTACAGATATATATATTTTTTTTAACCTTAATTAGACAAAATCCACACGTGCACATATCTTGAGGCCTTGCAAAGGCACATCAAACAAACAGTCCCTACAATTTTGCCAAGTTTGCTGGAAATCTATTCCCTTAATTTTTTTTTTACTGTTTCTCTTGGTTTTCCCCTTGTTACGCTTACCGGGACGCTACCCGGTACGCGAACCGGACGCTCCAAAAACACAAGATGGCGGACTCCTGCTACGCTGCCGGTTAGCTGCCCGGTTCGCGTACCGGGAAGCGCCTCTACCGCGAAAAATCGCGGGGGACTTTAATATCCCCCTCATCAATCCTAGGGGGTCAGGAGGGGTTTACCTTGCCCCCTTTCCTTCATTTCCCCCTTCTTTTTTCACCACATCTTGTCTCTCGATCGTACCGAGAGACAAGATGGCGGCCGCTCCGGACTGTTTAGAATGTTGACAGACACCGGAGAGCCAATCAGCTTCTCTTCGCGAAGTTCCGTTACGCGTCAGGTACGCGAACCGGGGCGCTAACCGGAGCGCTGTCACAGATATATATTTTTTTTTAAACGTTAATTTCTCAAAATCCACTGGAGCACATATATTGAGACATAGCAAAGACACGTCGGGCAAAAACCATATCTACAATTTTGCCAAGTTTCATGTAAATCTATTCAACCGTTCGAGCTAAAAGTGAGTCCAACCGCCCTATGGAAAAATGAATGGGAAAAACGCGTTTTGGGACCCCCCTTTTTTCTCGGCCCCCCTTGACGAAACCCCCCCAAATTTTCAGGGGCTGCTCAGAAACAAAATGTGCCATTTTCCTGAAAATTTCAGCCAATTCCGTCCACAAACGCCAAAGTTATTAGACATAGAATTTTCAGAAATCCCATAAAATAAAAATCCTAACTATATATACCCACTGGGGGTAGTGTTTTAGGGTTTAGGGTTGTGTTGTAGTGTTTGCGTAGTGTAGGGTCATGCTGGGGGTAGTGTTTTAGGGTTTAGGGTAGTGTTGTAGTGTTTGCGTAGTGTAGGGTCATGCTGGGGGTAGTGTTTTAGGGTTTAGGGTTGTGTTGTAGTGTTTGCGTAGTGTAGGGTCATGCTGGGGCTAGTGTTTTAGGGTTTAGGGTAGTGTTGTAGTGTTTGCGTAGTGTAGGGTCATGCTGGGCGTAGTGTTTTAGGGTTTAGGGTAGTGTTGTAGTGTTTGCGTAGTGTAGGGTCATGCTGGGGGTAGTGTTTTAGGGTTTTGGGTAGTGTTGTAGTGTTTGCGTAGTGTAGGTGATGAAGCAAAGCTTCGCATATTTTGCGGCTTGCCGAAATCAAGAACCTCGTTTATGTATAACAAGGTAATAAATGTACGTCTTACTAACATTTATATTAAGTTTGAGTAAAGGTTTAAGACGCTTGCCTATGTGTATTTCTAATGAATTTAATCTGTGTCCTCTAAAATGGCCGCCGCTTGTATTTTAGTTACTGCGCATGCGTCAGCCACACTCACGTGTCCTGACGCGTCTGCAGAAGTGGAGGGAAAGTTATGCGCATGCGTAATTCATAGCTGTGCTTATCATGTGGTACTGCTCGTGCCACTGCTCTTGTGTCTGTGTCAATGTAGCTAACATTTAATGCAATTAAGTTTATTTCTTGATGATGAGTTAAAAGTACAAACCCTGTGATGTGTTTTCATAATGACATTATTATGTATTAATTTGTTTTCGCTTACTTTTCATGTACCGCGGGAAATGGGGGTCTGAGTGAGAGGAGAGTCATATTGGAGGTCCCTTCTGCGCCTGTGCGACATTCGGCAGCACGAGGGACCTTGGCTGATGGAACATAGCCAGCTGGCAGTGATGGGCGAGATGCTCCTGAGAAAGTCACCTCTGCCCTGCGAGAACAGCGAATGTGGCTTCTTATGTGATACATTGTTATATTGCGCTACTGTTAGCTCATGGGAACCCCAAATCTGCTAGGCGGTACCCAAATATGTTAATGAAGGCTTCAATTCGCGTATTGTGATTGGTGTGTTACCCAAACCCTACCTTAGGACCAATTGAAATTGAGGGATTCTGACACTTTGCAACATTGGGGGGTGGTACACTGTCCCCAAACTGTATATCTACCCTGGGTTCACCTAGTGAACCGTCCGACTTGTCTGGTTTAGCTGACCTGTCACTGACCCAACGCACTCAATAGGTGACTGAAGATACAGAGCGCTGCGGAGCACTCTGTCCGAATTTGACCATAGGCTAAGGTTCTACTGAACCTTAAAGTGCTGGCAAGGCACTTAGCTGGGAGTTCGCTGACCCAATCGGGGTCTTGATCGATAGCTGCAGAGCGGGTGGAGCGCAGGCGTTGCTTCCGAACTGTGGGTTCCGGTCCTGTCCTGAAGAGGGTCCTGTCCTGAGGGTTTGCTGTCCTGTCCTGAGGGTCCTGTCCTGATTCCTTTTTCCGAGGGTATCCCGTCCTGTCCTGGGTGTCCATTCTGCACCTGCTGTCCTTTGAGGGGTATCCTTCCTTGAGGGTTTCCTGTCCTTAACTGACCCGTGGCCAGGGTTTGGTTTCCACACCTTTTCTAGGTAAATATTACTCTGAACCTCTTAAAATTCTTGCACCTTCTGAATTTCTAACTTTTGCTTAAATAAAGTTCAACATTGCATATGTTATATTTCCATGCCTTTCCGCAACTATTGAACAGTCATTTATAATTTTGCAAAGTTATTCCTATGTCTTCTCATTTGTTAGAAATCATATTTTGCATAGCAGTGTGTCATTTTCTGATATGGTCTAGAACTTCGTTGCCTAGGTTGTTCAAAGGCCCCTTCACCTTAAGTGAAGCGTGTTATTCATTATAAGCTCTTCTATAGTCACACACACTTAGTCTATCCCTGTCTAGATAATACTGACTTTACATAGTATTTTCTTGTTACAATTTATTAGTACTTTGATGATTACTCTGTCATTATTTCTTTCTGCCTATGTGATTTACGTTATCTTGGTTATTGATTGCCTTATTTTACTGTACCTCATGCAAGAAAATATTGAACTTTAGATAAACATTTTAAAACTTCCAGTTGTCCGTGGTCATTTAAACAGTATTTGAATGTTATTGGTTGGGTTTGTATTTTGCTGCCTTTCCTTTACAGCTAGCTCCCTGATTCATTGTGGTCATTAGGCACCCGCATCGGTGGATGGTAAGTCGGGTGCACCGAAATTTGGTAGCAGGGAACACACACACACCAACCTGATAGAGCTCGTGAAGTCACCTGATCGATGTATATGGTGGTTTGAAAAGTATATGGGCCCTGAAGCCGGAAACGGCGAAAACTGTTGGTCGGGTGGCCTCGCGCGCTCTATCAGTTTTCTGGTAGCTAGAGGATGGTTAGGGACTAGCTAAAGGTTAGGCAGGATTAGTTGGACTAGTTAAGTCGGAAGCTGCTATTATATTAATGCTGCTAAAAGAGCGGCTGATTCTGAGGGAACTGATCACTCTCTTGTGAATACGCTGCTGAAATTCACGAATTGCTGTATTGTTATTTTTCTTGTTCTTATATTGTTATATGTACTAATCCATGCAATTGTCAATCGTTTAGTTAAGTGTTGTCCGAACTCCCCGGGGAATTGAAAGGGCAAGTGGTGAATAGAATCCATTGTCCTGAGGTCACAGGTTCGAGGAAAGTTAGGTGCAGGTTAGGATAACCGGGAAGCACTAACTAGGGTTTTCTGAATACATGTGTGAATAAATGACAGTAACGGGGTTCATTGGCAAAATTCCCATAGTGGCGTAACCTAGTAAGGGTCACATCGGAAAAGTAGCAGGTTCCTCGGAGCTAGCGTGAAAGCAGAGGGGTCCGCTGAGAAACCTTAAACTCGGAATATATCCCGGAAAGAAGTGGATGAGTTTAGGGGAATAACAGGTTCACCGATGCTAGAGTGAAGGGTAGGCGGAAGAGATCTGCCCGCAGCGAGTGAAAAGTAAATGGAAGTAGTTTACTTGCTGTAAAAGAATTCTTTCTCTGTCTAGACACTTGAGCACTGTGGCGAATGTGTATTTGTTGTAAAATAACCAAGCACTGAGCACTTTAAAAGAAAGAAAGTTTCCGTTACCTTGTGAAGGGAGGGAGTCAGTCGCGAAGCGCCTCTGACGTCACTCTGTGCCGCGCTGGGATTGGTAGACGCAGCGGGCGGGTAGCGGAGCTGAAATTGTAAAGGAGGGGTGAGCGCCGGAGCGTGGGAACTGTCTCACGAAGGGGCCGCGCACCCATTGGCGGAGCTTATTTTGTGTCGCGCACCCATTGGTTGCACGAATTTCTGAAGCGCGTTCTGATTGGAGGTAGTTTGTAAACAAAGTTAGCGCAGAAGTCGTATGTGGCACTCGCGGACTACAGAGACGCGACCTGATCCAAGGCATCTAGGGTTTGAAAGGGATCAGTGGAAGGCTAACAGATACGATATTATGTACGGAACCAAGAGAAAAATGTCCCTTGTAAGTAAGGTGAAAAATTATTTTAAAACGGACAAACCGATTAAATCTAGGGAAGGTGTTCTTGTACCAGCACCCAATACTCCTGCTTCATTCATGATGTTTGACCGAGGGTATAATACCTGTGTGTGGCTGGAGAATTGGGTGAAATACACAAAAGATGACGGAGTATTGGCTTTTCCGTTAGATGGTACTTTCAATGGTAGGATCTTATTTAATTTAAGAACCCGAATGAATGAACTGCATCCCAGACCGAGACTAACGCAGTATGAGGCATTAGAGGAATGGGAGATTGAGGCTTTTGAAAGAGAAAGACCCCGAATGGACAAGGGTTTGACCAAGTGGTACCCCAGGCAGAAACAGGAATCCAGGGATAAAAGGATGAAACAGTGGAGGCAGAGCATGATTGTTGAGGGTCTGTTTCCCATGATGCCGGCATGTCATAACATTGGAGCGGGTGAGAAAAGTACTGAAAAATGTAAGCATTGGGGGGCCCTGGGGGATTCAGATGATGAACTAATAGATGACATCTGTACCAGAAGTCCGCCACCCTACAATGAGGGAACCCGACCTTCCAGTGTAGGAGATGTTCCCCGACGCCACTTCCTAAAGGAAGAAGACAGGTCCCTGGGACTGGGAGGGGGTGGTCAAGTATTGCCCTATCCTGAAAAACCCGAACCGACGGAAACAAGGGATATATATCCCAAAGTGCCCGCAAGCCAGGAAGAAAAATATTCACGTACGAAAATCTTTTTTCCCAGACCCTTGTATGAAAGCGAAGAGAAACCATCGAATTCAGGACTGCCTTTTGTTCAACCTCCATATGGGGAAGAGCGCAGGTCCTTTAATACTGGAACTTTATTCCCGAAACCAAATTATGGGGGAGGACCAAGTGAAACGCATCCTACTGCCCCGAGTTTTACTCCTCCGTTGACCCCACAGATATTACATGACACAACTCTAAGAAGGGTACTAGTGGAAAAGGAGCAAGAGGCTCTAGCTAGACAAAGAACAGAAATAATTCAGAAAATTTCCCAGTTAAATACCAGTCCTGAGGCATTGACTATTCCAGTAACTATTGGACCGGTGGTCCCGTTATACGGAAATGGTCAGGGAAATCCGATTACTCCAGTCATGACCCCAGTCATAGCAACCCCGAGACAGGAACCAATCATCATAGATGATCAGTCCAGTGAGTGCGAGTCTGAAGTTGCGTTCTTGGAATTGCCAAACAAACAGACTGGAAAGGGAATACAGCAGAGGTATAATCCTTTTAATACAAAAGAAATTAAATTAGAGACAGCAACAGGTACTAGGAATGTCTCTCTGGTAACTCCGGATGAAATTGAGAGTTGGAGTCGTGAATTAGAGAAGCAGACTCCGCAAACAAAGCCTTTAGACCTCTACAAGCTGAGGGTTGAAATAGAAGAATTAATGGCAGGAAATGTGGGGTTGGATCGATTAAATACCTACTCTGAGGAAGAATTGTCGTTCATATGTAAAAGCTTTACAAGGAATACCAGAGTGCTCCATGAAAAACTGACCGAAACAGCAGTTAGTATGGGGGTAGATATCTCAAAATCCAAGCCCTTACAGAAACCGTACAGAGCAGACTTCTCAGACAAAGATATAGAACACCTGAATGTGGCAGGGAAGAAGTTGCAGATTAAAGAATTAATGGGGGTACTGCAGAAATGGGGAGATGTGGAAAAATGGAGAAGCAGGTGGGCGAAAAAGAGGGAAGAGGTTCGCTCCCGACAAGTGACTCCCGAGTTTGCTTTAAGAGAGGTAGAAAAACCTGAGCAGTTATGCCCCATGCGCGAAGTTCCAGGAGGGAAATATGTGCATGTCCCCTGGTCTAGGCAGGATATTGTGTCCTTCACGAACGATTTTCCAAAATTACGAGAGAAACCAGTTGACTGGTACCGGCAAGTGGAGAGGTTCGTGAAGGTACAGAAATGTCTGTGGAAAGACCTGGATGGGTTTTTCGACATTGTGGTTCCAGTAGATTTATGGACCCAGTGTAAAATAGCCATAGATTGGCCCAGTGAAGAGTATCCCAGAAACAAGGAAACAGGGGAGCCATCAAAGGATGTCATGCGAAAATATGAGCAGGTAATTCAGCACTTGAAAGAAAAGGTGCCCGCAAAGGAAACTGATTGGACAAAAATAGATAGAACAACACAGGAAAGGGACGAGACAGTGCACTCCTTCTATGAGAGGTTATTGCAGGTATTTAAAACATACAGTGGTATTGACAACATCGACCTGAAGGATATGACGCACTTTATTTACAGGTTTGTAAATGGTTTAAGACCTGAAATTTGTCAGTGGATAAAAGACAATAAAATCTGTTGGCATACTAAGAAAATGGATGAGGTCCTGCGGTACGCTAAGTACTGCGAGGACGAGATGGCAGAAAAGAAAAAGGCCCTTAAGGAGAAGGTTATGTGGGCTCAGGTGAAGCTCGCAGAACAACAGGAAAAACAATTGAGTAACATGGTTAAAAATGCTGAGAACAAAGGTCCTGGGGGAGGGGGTGGAGGAAAGCCCCGGCCCAAATTTAGCAGGGAAGAGGCTATGAAAAAATTTCCCTGCCATCAGTGCGGCGAAATTGGACACTGGCGAAACGAGTGTCCCCAATTAGTCGATGTTAATGAGAAAACTCCTGATTTAATTCCACAGACGCAGAAAGAAAGACCAAGAAAGACTCAACCCCAGGTAAAAACAGTTCAGGTGCCTCGAGCACCCAAACAGGTATACAGGGGAAGACAGGCAGAAAATGAAGAGATAGAGGTTTGGGAAAGCGGGGAGAACAGAAATACAGCAACTTCGCAGTATCTGCTGAATGATACCTTCCTTTGTAATGATCAGGACTGACGGGGCCTGAGAGGGGAGGACAAGGAGTGCGTACTTGGCGCTTCCTTGCCGGTAGACCAGTCTGGACCATATATTGAAGGAAAGGTTGACGGAAATGATGTCACCTTTCTGTTGGACACTGGCGCTACCCGTTCTACTGTAAGAACAGTGGACGTTCCAAACCTACCCCTCTCGGGAGAAAATATCCAAGTAGTAGGTGTATCTAATCAATTGATTAGTACTCCTGTTACCGAACCAATGGAGATTTCAATTGGAAATTTTAAACAGATGCATAGATTTGTCGTCTGTGACACCAGTCCAGTAAATTTACTGGGACGTGATTTGCTGTGCAAAATGAACTGTACCATCTTTTGCACACCAAAAGGTGTTGAAATACAGACCCCAGATGAAGACGGCATTTATAAATTATTGTTGCTTAGACCTGACTCAGAAATTAAAAGATTGGCCCTGCAGGACTTGCCCCAAGAACTACAGGAAGCCGTAAAGCCAGAGGTGTGGGATTTCACTGGAAAGGATGTGGGGTTGATGAAAGATGTGGACCCCATACAAATAGCCATCAAGGACAATGCAGTATATCCTAACACTAGGCCCTACCGAATGAATGCTGAAGTGAAAGCAGGTGTCACTCTGGAAATACAAAAATTATTGGAAGGAAACATCATACAGGAAGTGATGAGCAGCCCGTGCAACTCACCGATTATGGGCATCAAAAAGCCTAGTGGCAAGTATAGGGTAGTGCAGGACCTGAGAAAGGTTAACAAAATTGTAGTTCCTTGCTGCCCTATTGTCCCGAACCCTGCAGTAATTCTGTACCAGATTCCTTGGGATGCTGAGTGGTTCACTGTGATTGATTTGTGTCATGCATTCTTTTCGATACCCCTGCACCCCGACAGCAAATTTCTTTTCTCATTTGCTTTTGAGGGTCACGTGTATTGTTGGAACAGGGTCCCTCAAGGGTATACAGAGAGTCCCTCTATCTTTAATCAGATCTTGAAAAAATGTCTAGAGACTTTGATCTTACCTGGGAACTCTGTATTAGTGCAGTACATAGACGACCTTCTATTGGCGTCTAAAAGTCACAGGGACTGTGTAGTTGACACCATTGCCCTCCTAAACCACCTGTGTGAGAAAGGGCATAAAGTGGCCCCTGACAAACTACAGTTCTGTGTAAAATCAGTGAAATATCTAGGACACCAGATAGAAAAGGGTGTCAGAAAAGTCACTTCAGAAAGAGTGAGAATAATTCAAAAAATGCAGTTGCCCCGTACTCAAAAAGATGTCAGAATGTTCCTGGGTGTATTAGGGTATTGCAGGCAGTGGATTCTAGGATTTGCAGCCTTAGCCAGGCCCTTGATAAAAATGACCACGAGAGGAATGCCAGATGTTGTACAGTGGGACGATGAAAGTCTAATGGCTTTCACAAGATTGAAAAACTGTCTGTGTACAGCCCCTGCGTTGGGAATGCCAGATTATTCCAAAGAGTTTGCCCTATTCTGTGACACTCGCGATAATTGCGCATTGTCAGTCCTGACTCAAGAACATGGCACGACCAGGAGGCCTGTGGCCTATTTCTCTGCCACACTGGACCCAGTAGCCGCTGGGTTACCAGGCTGTCTGAAAGCAGTAGCTGCTACCTGTGCAAGTTTGGAGCAGAGTGAGTCCATTGTCATGGGACATCCTGTGACCGTGTATGTTTCACATGGAGTGGTAATCCTATTGACCAGAACTAAAACACAGTATCTCACCCCTAGTCGGCTGACTAAATACGAGAGGATTCTTGTGGGTGCAGCAAATGTGAGCATTGTTAGGTGCGGTATTCTGAACCCTGCCACCTTACTCCCCGACCCCTTGGAAATGGAAGGTGGGGATGATGATGAACATGATTGTATTGACCTGACAGAGTTCAGTACCAAGCCACGCCCAGACATAAAAGAAGTACCATTGCCTGAGCATGATAAAGAACTATTTGTGGATGGTTCCTGCCTAAGACATGAATTAGGAGGCTTGAGTGCTGCTTATGCAGTAGTGTCTTTCACAAAAATTGAACAAGCAGGTTACCTATATAACATCAAGTCTGCACAAGTAGCCGAATTGATAGCCATGATAATGGCTTGCAAAATTGGGAAGGATTTACGCATAACAGTGTATACTGACAGTCAGTACTGTTATGGCGTTGTGCATGACTTTGGCCAATTATGGCTACAAAGGGAATTCATGACTTCCTCAGGTACTCCCATTCGGAATGCAAAAGTTGTTCATGACCTTTTAGAGGCCATCCAGTTACCCAAAGAACTGGCAGTGGTAAAATGTACTGCTCATCAAAGGAGCATGGACAGAGTATCTCTGGGAAACGATTATGCTGATCGAGTGGCTCAATGGTGTGCCAAAGATCGGTATATTGTAAATCCAAAACGAGGGGGGCCAGGAACCAGCTGCCAGCTTCAGGTGTTTGAGGAAGTGCCTACATGGGATGAGGTGAGAGAGTGGCAGGAGTCGGCTCCTTGGCAAGAAAGAGAGAAATGGAAAGAGGATGGATGTAGACCGAGACGTGTGGATGGTGTCATCATAGGTCCAACTGGTATGCCTGTGTTACCCCGACACTTGCTTGGCACAATGGCAAGATTAATACATGAAGGATCACACATTGGTAGGGATGCCATGATTCTGGTATTTCAACAGACTTGGTACAGTAAAAAGTTCAGGAAGGTAGCAGAGTCCCTCTGCCAGAGGTGCCTGTCATGTCAACAGATGAACCCAGGCAAAAGGACAATGGTTGAACTGAGCAAGATTGGGAGGTCAGGGGGTCCCTTTATAAAAATACAGATTGATTTCATCACCATGCCCCATTGTGAAGGAAAGCGATATGTCCTTGTCATTGTGTGCGTATTTTCGAAATGGGTAGAAGCTTACCCTACTCCCAAAAGTGACGCACTGACAGTAGCGAAGTGTTTACTAAAAGAACTGATACCTAGGTTCGGAATACCATGCATTATTGAATCAGATAAGGGTGGACATTTCCAGAATGACATACTGGCTGAACTCTGTAAGGCCTTTGGAATAAGGCAGAAACTCCATTGTGCATACCACCCAGAGGCTTCTGGAATAGTGGAACAAATAAATGGAACTATCAAAAACAGACTAGCAAAGCTGACAGATGCTACTGGCATGAACTGGGTGAAGGCCCTGCCCCTGGTCCTGATGGGACTGAGAAGTGTTCCAGACCGCAAGACAGGCCTAAGTCCCCATGAAATCATTATGGGAAGAGTGATGAGACAAGCATGGGTGCCAGGAAGCAAATTGTTGAGCATTACTGATGATTTGGTGCTTGAATACTGCAGAAGATTGGGTGACCAAGTGCGTTCTATCTCTCGCCAGATTGGAGACGACGGCATCCTTAATCCAACGACTCCTCTCCACAACTTGGTTCCAGGAGACTGGGTCAAAATAAAGAAGCACACTCGATCAAGCTGTCTGGCACCAAGGTGGGGAAAGAAACGCCAAGTAATCCTGGTGACAACCACTGCAGTAAAAGTCGCAGGTGTTCCCCAGTGGATCCACGCCGGACACACCCAGAAGGTATTGCCAGACAAAGGATTTGAAGAACCAGGGCAACCAGCAGAGGACCCTGAAGAAGCCAGACCAGTAGCAACTGACAACGAGCAGCCCAGCACCAGTCAGGTTGCAGGAACAGCAGACGTTGGCCCAGGAGTAGTTGACTGTGAACTGCCAAGAAACCAGCCTGCTGAAGAGGTCCAGGAAACTGAGCCAGGAGTAGCTGAAGACGAGCTGCCAAGCATATGGCCAGAAGAATGGATACCGATGATTGATCTGACCGAAGATCCTATCAGAACAAGAGAACGACTTAGTGAAGGTAGAGAGTGGACTAGTCAGGAAAAGCAAGGCACAGGCGAAGAACCTCAGCCACTTGAGATTAAAATCAAAACTGAGGAAGGAGAAGGTCAGACAGGGACAGAGCACGTGATTGATACAGATCAAGTGAACAAGACTGAACAAGTACCCGATACTGAACAAGTGCAGGATACAGAGCAAGTGTTTGATACTCCTCCGCTAACTCCTGATGTGGATAAGGGACAGACTAGACATAGAGTAATAGTTCGAGCAGAAGAAAATCAAGAGATCGAAGTGCTTGAACAGGATCAGATAGGGTTAAAAGAACGGGTTCAGGAAACAGAAACAGAAACAGAGACAATCGAAAGCCAAAAACAAAATATTCCTGAACAAGGCCAGATTAGCAACCAGGCAGAAGAATTTGATGCTAGCCCTGGAACTAGTCAGATAAGGGAAGTAGGAGAAGAAAGTGGAGAAGAATTACCACAAGATAAAGAGAACAAGAGAAGAAGAAAAGAAAGTGAAGTCCAAGTACCGACTAAGAGACTAAAGAAAAGAAACAACCTTGAGCCTAGGTTTGTAAAAAGACTGAGACTAAGGATAAAGACAGTGGAAGAAAAACGTGCAGAAGCAAGAAGAAGTGCTCGAATAGCAGAGCAAGAAGAAGACTCTTCCAAAAGAAGGAGTGAGCGAATAAAAAGACAAAACAAAAAGTACAAATCTCCTGAATGGACACTGGTTTTGGAAGAACTTGAAGATCTTGATATAACTGACGTGAGCGACGGAGAACCTGTCCCAGAGTACTCAGCTGAAGAGGAAGACGAGCCACCGTGAATTTGCACAAAGTAAGCTAGTTGTGTAAAAAAGTAAAAAAAAGAGGGGTGAGAACACTCCTACTGAGCTAAAATGTCTGATTCAACAGTGAATGGTAGACCTAGTTGCAGCCGTTTTAAGACGTGTTGCAAGGTGTGTATATGTAGTGTAGTAGTGCTGATAGTTATCTGGATAGGATTAACAATTTTCATTCCCTTTGCTGTAAGTAAAGATACTAACATTGTCCCTACTGAAGTTGTAAATACTGACAATGAGGAGCTGACAACACAGAGTGTAGAAAGACATGAGAGAGCATTGAGACAAACTAAACGAGACTTAGAAGCATCAGATGAGAAAGGACTACATTATCATGGAATGAAAAACAGGACACATTTGAATGTTTTCGCAAACTTGTTAATACATTATGTAGAGACTATGGAAATTGAAGATTGCTATGTCTGCATGAAGCTACCTACTTCGGTGGCTGAAGGCGTGACATACCATCATCTGCCATTAACATATGGAATTTCCTGTAGCATTTTAGCTAGTTTATTTTACAAAAGGGGACCGTTACAGTATTATTACTCTAACAATGACGTGATCTTTTCTGAACTTCCTATACGTGGGAACTTGAATCCTGTACATACCAAAACTGACACCATAAGATATATGGGAGACTACTTTCTGACTATAGGGAACATTGACATAGCAGACGCACACAGAGATAACTTGACTTGTTCTTTGCGTGAGCAGGAAAAGATGTTCCTGAACATGGCAGAGAAAAGGAGAATTAAAATTCAGAAGAAGGCTAATGACGAAAGTCAGAAAAAGCCAAAGTGGGCAGAGAACATGGAAGGCACCTCATCTGGTGGAGCGGGTCCTGCTCTGTTGCTGGATTTTGAAAAGAAAGGCAAGCTATGTCTTCACCGCGAGAAGACTAGCTATTATAATAATGTTTTCATTGGTTCCAGTGAATGCGAACATAATTACAAGGTAATTGGAGGTTGGGGTTTCAAAAATGGGTCAGAGCCTGTGTTTCCTGGAATTTATTATATTTGTGGGGACAAGGCTTATTTCAAATTGCCGGATCACTGGTATGGAAGCTGCTACTTTGGCATTGTTTTCCCAAAAATATACCATGTGAATGGAAAAGCTGGAAGCAATGAAGATACTAATGGCTTAGTGCGTAGTAAAAGAGAAAGTATAGGTGAAATTATGGGTAGTATTTTCAGTGCACTGATACCTGGAGTGGGAGTGGTTCTGAACACTCACCGAATTTGCAAATTGTCTACTATAGTAGATGTGCTGTCTACTGAAACAGCTCATGGATTTCTGCTGGTCAATACCGAAATGGTTGCGATCAGATCAATGGTTTTACAAAATCGACTTGCTCTTGACACCTTATTAGCGAAAGAGGGCGGAGTCTGCCGGATGTTGAAGGCGCAACATTGTTGCACTTATATTCCGGATAAAAGTGTACAGATCAAAAGATATGTGAAAAACATTACTAATTTGGCAAAGGAACTCAAACCACTCGAGGTTGATAGTGCCTGGAAGAGACTGGTAGATGGTCTCTCAAATGTAGGTCATTGGCTTGCTAGCATAGGTAAAAGCTTATTATTCAAAATTCTGATGCCAATTGGTATTATAGGTCTTATTATACTTTCCATTTTCTTATGCTGTAAATACCGCAAGCGCACCAAAAAGCACGAGGTAAATGCAAGAGGAGTGAAACGAAGTGTGGATGAGATTGAATTAGAGGAAGTGAATGATCAGATATACAAAAAGGTGAAAACTTCTCACCCTGCTAAAACTGAAAGAGAAAAGTTAGAGCGGTTGCTGGAAGAAATAGAACTTTATAAAGTGTGAAAGAAAGTTGGCATCTGGTTCCATTATAATTTGTGATGATAGTAAATATCATCAAAGAGGGGATTGATGAAGCAAAGCTTCGCATATTTTGCGGCTTGCCGAAATCAAGAACCTCGTTTATGTATAACAAGGTAATAAATGTACGTCTTACTAACATTTATATTAAGTTTGAGTAAAGGTTTAAGACGCTTGCCTATGTGTATTTCTAATGAATTTAATCTGTGTCCTCTAAAATGGCCGCCGCTTGTATTTTAGTTACTGCGCATGCGTCAGCCACACTCACGTGTCCTGACGCGTCTGCAGAAGTGGAGGGAAAGTTATGCGCATGCGTAATTCATAGCTGTGCTTATCATGTGGTACTGCTCGTGCCACTGCTCTTGTGTCTGTGTCAATGTAGCTAACATTTAATGCAATTAAGTTTATTTCTTGATGATGAGTTAAAAGTACAAACCCTGTGATGTGTTTTCATAATGACATTATTATGTATTAATTTGTTTTCGCTTACTTTTCATGTACCGCGGGAAATGGGGGTCTGAGTGAGAGGAGAGTCATATTGGAGGTCCCTTCTGCGCCTGTGCGACATTCGGCAGCACGAGGGACCTTGGCTGATGGAACATAGCCAGCTGGCAGTGATGGGCGAGATGCTCCTGAGAAAGTCACCTCTGCCCTGCGAGAACAGCGAATGTGGCTTCTTATGTGATACATTGTTATATTGCGCTACTGTTAGCTCATGGGAACCCCAAATCTGCTAGGCGGTACCCAAATATGTTAATGAAGGCTTCAATTCGCGTATTGTGATTGGTGTGTTACCCAAACCCTACCTTAGGACCAATTGAAATTGAGGGATTCTGACACTTTGCAACATTGGGGGGTGGTACACTGTCCCCAAACTGTATATCTACCCTGGGTTCACCTAGTGAACCGTCCGACTTGTCTGGTTTAGCTGACCTGTCACTGACCCAACGCACTCAATAGGTGACTGAAGATACAGAGCGCTGCGGAGCACTCTGTCCGAATTTGACCATAGGCTAAGGTTCTACTGAACCTTAAAGTGCTGGCAAGGCACTTAGCTGGGAGTTCGCTGACCCAATCGGGGTCTTGATCGATAGCTGCAGAGCGGGTGGAGCGCAGGCGTTGCTTCCGAACTGTGGGTTCCGGTCCTGTCCTGAAGAGGGTCCTGTCCTGAGGGTTTGCTGTCCTGTCCTGAGGGTCCTGTCCTGATTCCTTTTTCCGAGGGTATCCCGTCCTGTCCTGGGTGTCCATTCTGCACCTGCTGTCCTTTGAGGGGTATCCTTCCTTGAGGGTTTCCTGTCCTTAACTGACCCGTGGCCAGGGTTTGGTTTCCACACCTTTTCTAGGTAAATATTACTCTGAACCTCTTAAAATTCTTGCACCTTCTGAATTTCTAACTTTTGCTTAAATAAAGTTCAACATTGCATATGTTATATTTCCATGCCTTTCCGCAACTATTGAACAGTCATTTATAATTTTGCAAAGTTATTCCTATGTCTTCTCATTTGTTAGAAATCATATTTTGCATAGCAGTGTGTCATTTTCTGATATGGTCTAGAACTTCGTTGCCTAGGTTGTTCAAAGGCCCCTTCACCTTAAGTGAAGCGTGTTATTCATTATAAGCTCTTCTATAGTCACACACACTTAGTCTATCCCTGTCTAGATAATACTGACTTTACATAGTATTTTCTTGTTACAATTTATTAGTACTTTGATGATTACTCTGTCATTATTTCTTTCTGCCTATGTGATTTACGTTATCTTGGTTATTGATTGCCTTATTTTACTGTACCTCATGCAAGAAAATATTGAACTTTAGATAAACATTTTAAAACTTCCAGTTGTCCGTGGTCATTTAAACAGTATTTGAATGTTATTGGTTGGGTTTGTATTTTGCTGCCTTTCCTTTACAGCTAGCTCCCTGATTCATTGTGGTCATTAGGCACCCGCATCGGTGGATGGTAAGTCGGGTGCACCGAAATTTGGTAGCAGGGAACACACACACACCAACCTGATAGAGCTCGTGAAGTCACCTGATCGATGTATATGGTGGTTTGAAAAGTATATGGGCCCTGAAGCCGGAAACGGCGAAAACTGTTGGTCGGGTGGCCTCGCGCGCTCTATCATAGGGTCATGCTGGGGTGTAGTATTTTAGGGTTTAGGGTAGTGTTGTAGTGTTTGCGTAGTGTAGGGTCATGCTGGGGGTAGTGTTTTAGGGTTTTGGGTAGTGTTGTAGTGTTTGCGTAGTGTAGGGTCATGCTGGGGGTAGTGTTTTAGGGTTTTGGGTAGTGTTGTAGTGTTTGCGTAGTGTAGGGTCATGCTGGGGGGTAGTGTTTTAGGGTTTTGGGTAGTGTTGTAGTGTTTGCGTAGTGTAGGGTCATGCTGGGGGTAGTGTTTTAGGGTTTTGGGTAGTGTTGTAGTGTTTGCGTAGTGTAGGGTCATGCTGGGGGTAGTGTTTTAGGGTTTAGGGTAGTGTTGTAGTGTTTGCGTAGTGTAGGGTCATGCTGGGGGTAGTGTTTTAGGGTTTAGGGTAGTGTTGTAGTGTTTGCGTAGTGTAGGGTCATGCTGGGGGTAGTGTTTTAGGGTTTAGGGTAGTGTTGTAGTGTTTGCGTAGTGTAGGGTCATGCTGGGGGTAGTGTTTTAGGGTTTAGGGTAGTGTTGTAGTGTTTGCGTAGTGTAGGGTCATGCTGGGGGTAGTGTTTTAGGATTTTGGGTAGTGTTGTAGTGTTTGCGTAGTGTAGGGTCATGCTGGGGGTAGTGTTTTAGGGTTTAGGGTAGTGTTGTAGTGTTTGCGTAGTGTAGGGTCATGCTGGGGTTAGTGTTTTAGGGTTTAGGGTAGTGTTGTAGTGTTTGCGTAGTGTAGGGTCATGCTGGGGGTAGTGTTTTAGGGTTTAGGGTAGTGTTGTAGTGTTTGCGTAGTGTAGGGTCATGCTGGGGGTAGTGTTTTAGGGTTTAGGGTAGTATTGTAGTGTTTGCGTAGTGTAGGGTCATGCTGGGGGTAGTGTTTTAGGGTTTAGGGTAGTGTTGTAGTGTTTGCGTAGTGTAGGGTCATGCTGGGGTGTAGTGTTTTAGGGTTTTGGGTAGTGTTGTAGTGTTTGCGTAGTGTAGGGTCATGCTGGGGGTAGTGTTTTAGGGTTTAGGGTAGTGTTGTAGTGTTTGCGTAGTGTAGGGTCATGCTGGGGTGTAGTGTTTTAGGGTTTTGGGTAGTGTTGTAGTGTTTGCGTAGTGTAGGGTCATGCTGGGGGTAGTGTTTTAGGGTTTAGGGTAGTGTTGTAGTGTTTGCGTAGTGTAGGGTCATGCTGGGGGTAGTGTTTTAGGGTTTAGGGTTGTGTTGTAGTGTTTGCGTAGTGTAGGGTCATGCTGGGGGTAGTGTTTTAGGGTTTAGGGTTGTGTTGTAGTGTTTGCGTAGTGTAGGGTCATGCTGGGGGTAGTGTTTTAGGGTTTAGGGTAGTGTTGTAGTGTTTGCGTAGTGTAGGGTCATGCTGGGGGTAGTGTTTTAGGGTTTAGGGTAGTGTTGTAGTGTTTGCGTAGTGTAGGGTCATGCTGGGGGTAGTGTTTTAGGGTTTAGGGTAGTGTTGTAGTGTTTGCGTAGTGTAGGGTCATGCTGGGGTGTAGTGTTTTAGGGTTTTGGGTAGTGTTGTAGTGTTTGCGTAGTGTAGGGTCATGCTGGGGGTAGTGTTTTAGGGTTTAGGGTAGTGTTGTAGTGTTTGTGTAGTGTAGGGTCATGCTGGGGGTAGTGTTTTAGGGTTTAGGGTAGTGTTGTACTGTTTGTGTAGTGTAGGGTCATGCTGGGGGTAGTGTTTTAGGGTTTAGGGTAGTTTAGTTGTTTAGTGTATGCTAAAGGCATATTCGTTCTAAAAGTTTTCGTTATTTTAATTTGCGGCCTAATAGTACATGCAGGATTTTTTTTGCGGACTGATGGTATGCGGGATTTCGTCATATATTCGCTAATCATACTTTCTATGGCAAAATGAACCCCCTCATTTTGTTCATTTTTAAATTAAATGTTTTAAGAGTTACCACTTTATTCCAATCAAGATGGCTTCAGGTGTGCCATACCTTTGTAATAAGTAGGACTGTTAGCACTCTAGTTGTTCTTTAGAACACTCTGGGACATTCTGTTATTGGGCTATAGTTGGGCTACATCTGGCTGATATTTGGGCTGCATTTGTTTTTTTTGTCTCTGGTGGCCATCTTTGGGCTACATTGGGCTACATTGGGCTACATTGGGCTACATTTGGGCTCCAACATATATATAGCCCAATGTAGCCCAATATATATTTTTCAAAGTTAATTTTCGTAAAAACCACTGGAGCCTATATCTTGAGACATAGCAAAGGCACATCGGGCTACCAGTCCCTACAATTTTGCCAAGTTTGGTATAAATCCATTCAGCCGTTCAGGCTAAAAGTGAGGCCAACCGCCCTATGGAAAATTGCATGGGAAAAACACGTTTTGGGACCCCCCTTTTTTCTCGGCCCCCCCTTGACGAAACCCCCCCAAATTTTCAGGGGCTGCTCAGAAACAAAATGTTCCATTTTCCTGAAAATTCCAGCCAATTCTGTCCTCAAACGCCAAAGTTATTCGACATAGAATTTTCAAAAATCCCATAGGAAAAAAATCCTAACTATATATACCTACTGGCTATCGCCAGTAGGTAATATATATATATATATATATATATATATATATAATAGCTCCCCTGACAGAAAGTCAGAAAACCAGCACTCGCAGTGAGTTAAACCACTTTGGTTTATTGCACACAAAAGGAAAAAGGCGTATCGGCTCTTGCCTTCGTCAGTTTCAAACTGACAAAATTTTTTATTTTATTTATTAGTCTTATAAAGCGCACTATCACCTTGCAGGCAACCGGTAACATGACGATGTGCCTACATATATAGAGGGGACCCGAGAACAGGCATTTTGGGCAAAGGACATCAAAAGGCGACTTCAGACTCCGCAGCAAGCATTGCCTTGGTCTCTCCCCATACTTTCACCGACCCACGATGTTTAAGCATAAAGCATCCTGGGAGTTGCAGTACTGAATACTAAGAGGACTGACAACAGGTGTGTCAAAAAGCTAGGGGGAGGAGCGGAATCCACGCCTACCATTTGAACATGTAGGACACAACCTACCCTAACAACTCCATCCGGTGTTGGGCGCTGAAGAAGGCGGATATGCCGAAATGCATTCGCCGCCACTGGACTCGTTTGCAGCTCGAATAAACCTGTTTCACCTGATCCCCTCTGGGCTCCGGCTTCGTCTGTTGCAGAGGAAGTTTGTGGCATATTTTCTGTGCTGACCAGAGGCACAGTTCAGGAGCCCCCGCCACGCCTAAGGGTCCGACGCGATACTGGTACCGCTTCGCAGCATTTTTTCTTCCTTGAGGGAATCAGCCGGTACCCGCCACGTCTCCAGAGGACACCGAGCAGTGAGGTATTGCACCTCTTCATGGGCACTGTGCTTCGGTACCCTAGCCCCTGCTCACACCAGCTTTTGTTGACGTGGCTGTGGCGGTAAGGAGGGGACCCGAGAACAGGCCTTTTGGGCAAAGGGCATCAAAAGGCGACTTCAGACTCCGCAGCAAGCATTGCCTTGGTCTCTCCCCATACTTTCACCGACCCACGGTGTTTAAGCATAAAGCATCCTGGGAGTTGCAGTACTGAATACTAAGAGGACTGACAACAGGTGTGTCAAACAGCTAGGGGGAGGAGCGGAATCCACGCCTACCATTTGAACATGTAGGACACAACTTACCCTAACAACTCCATCCGGTGTTGGGCGCTGAAGAAGGCGGATATGCCGAAATGCATTCGCCGCCACTGGACTCGTTTGCAGCTCGAATAAACCTGTTTCACCTGATCCCCTCTGGGCTCCGGCTTCGTCTGTTGCAGAGGAAGTTTGTGGCATATTTTCTGTGCTGACCAGAGGCACAGTTCTGGAGCCCCCGCCACGCCTAAGGGTCCGACGCGATACTGGTACCGCTTCACAGCATTTTTTCTTCCTTGAGGGAATCAGCCGGTACCCGCCACGTCTCCAGAGGACACCGAGCAGTGAGGTATTGCACCTCTTCATGGGCACTGTGCTTCGGTATCCTAGCCCCTGCTCACATCAGCCTTTGTTGACGCGGCTGTGGCGGTAAGGAGGGGACCCGAGAACAGGCATTTTGGGCAAAGGACATCAAAAGGCGACTTCAGACTCCGCAGCAAGCATTGCCTTGGTCTCTCCCCATACTTTCACCGACCCACGGTGTTTAAGCATAAAGCATCCTGGGAGTTGCAGTACTGAATACTAAGAGGACTGACAACAGGTGTGTCAAACAGCTAGGGGGAGGAGCGGAATCCACGCCTACCATTTGAACATGTAGGACACAACTTACCCTAACAACTCCATCCGGTGTTGGGTGCTGAAGAAGGCGGATATGCCGAAATGCATTCACCGCCACTGGACTCGTTTGCAGCTCGAATAAACCTGTTTCACCTGATCCCCTCTGGGCTCCGGCTTCGTCTGTTGCAGAGAAAGTTTGTGGCATATGTATATATATATATATATATATATATATATATATATATATTTTTTTTTATTTTTTTTTCAGCAAAGAGAAAATGAATGTAAAGAACTCAAATATAACACGAAAGGAATGGGAGGCAATAAAATCCTTGCGGAACGATGAGTCCATCGAGATCAAACCCTCAGATAAGGGTGGAAACATCGTGATCTTCACAAAGGAACATTACCAACAGGAGGCTCTTAGGCAACTAAGAGATACAGACTGTTATATAACAATCAACAGGGCTGAATACGTCAAAAGCACCACGGAATTCCAAAATTTGTTGGTAGACTGGAAACAACAAGGAATGCTTAACATGGACGAATTCTTATACTTGCAATGTGGGGCACCCATTCTACCAATGTTCTACCACCTGCCAAAGGTCCACAAAAATCCACTAAGACCACCAGGACGGCCGATTGTCTCTTCAATAGGCAGTCTTTTAGAGAATGCTTCGAGATTCATTGATAGATACATTGCACCAATTGTGAAGGAACTTCCCTCATATGTAAGGGACACACAAGATTTTTTGCGGTTAATTGACAACATTGCCTGGGAGCCTGGTTTCCTTTTGATAACTCTTGACGTTGTTAACCTCTATACTTGTATAGCTCACGAAAATGGTTTGGCAGCAGCGAAGTGGTCCCTGAACAAAAAACATGACCAATTCCGGGATTACAATGAAATGCTATTACAAATGATGAAATTCTGTTTGTATAACAACATATTTTTATTCGCAGGGCAGCTATACAGGCAGGTCAGAGGTACATCTATGGGCTCGTGCTTCTCTCCCAGCTATGCGAACTTGTTCGTAGGCTGGTGGGAGTAGCACGAGGCATGGGGGGAGGATAACGACCAGTGGACAGACAATATCCTGCTTTGGACAAGATATATAGATGACCTTTTTGTCGTCTGGCGCGGTAGTAGAACCTCGGCTGAGGAGTACATTGCTGCGTTAGACGACAATGTGTGGAATCTAAAATTCAGCAGTACTATAAGTGACACCAGTGTTTACCATCTAGATCTGGAAGTTTATGTTAATAGCGGAAAGATCCAAACCCGTTTGTATAGAAAACCGACAGCGGGTAATGCTGTTTTGCATGCAGCTAGCCATCATCCCAAATGTCTTATTGCAAACGTACCCTTTGGTGAACTCTTACGCCTGAAAAGAAACTGCTCGGACGAGGAGGAATACATTCAGGCGAAGGAGGAGGCCAAAAAAAGATTCCAGATTAGAGGATATTCCCACAACATATTGAATGTTGCTGAGGAGAAATCCACGAAAATTCGGAGAGAGGAACTTCTGGTAGTTAAACCTGTGCGAAAACAAGATGAGATCCCCAGAATGATTACAACTTTTAATGTAAAGTCAGGAAAGATCATGAATATTTTTCAAAAAAATTGGCATATCCTGGGCACCGATGCAATAATGAAGAAAGTCCTTCCAGAGCGACCAGTGATAACTTACAAATGTAGCCAATCACTGGCGGACCATCTTGTACATAGCCACTTCACGTCCAAGAAAAAACCTGTGCAACTCTCCGCTACAAAAGGATTTTTCCCATGTCGAGGCTGCAAGGCCTGTAAAAACAGCAAAACAACTAAAACGTAACCAGGTAGAACTGATGAAGATGAGCCAGAGAGATCAATTAAAAAATTGCTTAATTGCAACTCTGACTACACAATTTATTGCCTCCTCTGCCCATGCAATAAACGCTATATAGGTAGTACCATCAAACCTACAAAAATGCGAATCCTCGAACACATGCGAGCAATTGCGAACAAAGATAAGTCTTACCCTGTGGCAAGACACTTCGCAGAGCTCCACCAAAGCGACAGGGATCTGCTCAGCTTTTATTGTATAGATCAGGTGGTGCGCACGGAAAGAGGAGGTGATAGGGTGAAAGCACTCCGGACCTTGGAGTCAAAATACATCATCGGTCTGAAAACAATGGTTCCCTGGGGACTTAACAATAATGAAGAGATGTGGGTACACCTGTAGATCTGTAAAAATTCAGTAATAGCGTGGACATATATATCCTAAAATACATGAGCATAATCCTGTTAGTAGATGTGTGTTCACTACAATCTTGAGCACTTCAACGATTCCTTGGACTGAAATTGCCCATTCAGGGCTAAATTGAAAACTGTCCTTGTTAGGAGTTAAAGTTATGCCCACTCAGGGCAATAATCAATTGGATCATGGCATGATTTAGGGTATAAAAAGATCAAATGTAAAATTGAAAATTACCTTTTTCTTAGCCGTGTTGAAGTGCACAACTAACTGGTCTCAAATAACATGCAGAAATTAACAAATGATTAACCTGTTGCTACAACTGTTTTTTAATTTGCACCCAAGCACTTCATTACACTTACCGCCGTTTGATAAATTTATATTTGTTTGCCTATTTGCACACTAAAAGATGGCCACTGAACTTGTTCCATGAACTACAAACGAACCGTCATCTATGTTGTTGATAGAAATGTGAATGGTGGCTTTAAATGGCATTTTGTACTTTTGCACTGGTTAACACTGACGAAGCCTGTTGGCGAAACGCGTCTGTTGTGGGGGTTAGGGGCTTGAATTAAAAGAAATCACATCGATATTGCTGTGCTGGTCATTTTTCTAGCCTAATTGGAGTGGATTGTGCGACAATATATATATATATATATATATATATATATATATATATATATATATATATAGGCACATCGTCATGTTACCGGTTAATTGCATACTTTAAATGTGACCATCATTTGGCCCCATGAGTCTTCAACTGTTGTGTACTAGGAGGGATTATGTAAACAACTATTCAATTTTGGATTCATAGCAAGCACAGGTAAGTGGGTATGTATTAATAACATGGTAAGTTCTAAATTAATTTGGATTGAAGATATTAGACTCTTTCGTACTAAGCTCTGCTATTATATGCACTTAAATGAGACTTAAAACATTATAGACACTACTGAATGATTGATGCAACTAATGTAAATTGCATGATATTATAATTGCAGTCATTACAGTGAAAAGACGGCAAAGCATCTAACTGGAATCTTGCTAGATGTGCTATATTTAGAAAATGTAGAATGGGAAACATAGTTGAAAATCTATAAATGGAACATCAATTTCGAAATCTGTAATAATTAATTTGTAAAGACAATGCCAGCTGCCGAGGATTTAACCTTGAGAAATATAAACTTGAAACCATTTTAAGTTTGAGTAAAACAAACAAATATGAAGGATTAATCCTATAAAAATCACAAATCTGCTGTGAGAGTCCTCTCACTGAGCAGGTAATTAAATAAGGAACAGAGAGAAAAAGTAAAAAAAACAGATAATCACTTACTTTTGCAAAAATTATACTTAAATGTATTTTATATTTTCATAGTTATGTCATTTTGAATGAAACAGAATACAACAGAATATGATGTGAGCTCGAAAAATGTGATTATCTTGACGAAGACTAATAATAGGAAATCAAAACATTGTATGCAAAGTTGATAAAAGCCTTGAAGTACAAGTGTGGTAGGGGACAGTTCCATTCCCTATTCAAGTCAGAGATGGCCCATACTGCCAATCACAAACCATCCTTTGTGATTCTGTCTAGGAGGAATAAATAAAGGCCAACTGCCAACTACTACAACTAGTCATGTGACCCAGGGACAGGCTGCAGGCACCATAAGGTTAGGACAAGAGAATGCCAACTATCTAAAAGAGGCATTTTCAGAATTGTTAATATCCGACTTTACCTCTAAAGATGGTTTTAAATTACAATTTCTCAGACACCAAACATGACTTTTCACCTGCTCACAATCAAAAGTTACCACTTATTAAACTTAATAAGGCAACCCAATATTATCCTTTGGGATGGGTAAGCCTTGCAGCCGTGAAAAATGAATGTGAGAGCTTTTCACTACCAGGACATGTAAAACATAAAAATACACATCCAACATTTTAAATACAATGCACCCTGCCCTATGGGCTGTTTAGGGCCTACCCTAGGATTGACCTGTATGTATTAAAAGGAAGATTTAGGCCTGTCAAAAGTTTTTTTTGCCAAGTCGAAAATACAGTTTAAAACTGTACACCCAGGTCGCAACGACAGACCTGAAATGTGTTAAAAAGGCTACTTAAGTGGGTGGCACAATAAATGCTGCAGGTCTACTAGTACCTTTCTCCTCACTTGTGGACCTCATCTGTGAAGCACCTAACCTTAGCTTGCCCACAGATGCATCCCAGTTGGCAGACAGTACCACCATGACCAACAAAGTGATGTGGCCAATTCTGCCCCTTGAATCAGACTTCTGTCCCTAACCCAAGGAAAGATCTGCCACAAAGTAGAGCAACCAGCAGAGGTGACTGATAGCTTTCAGTGTCAGGAGCCAGGCACTGTTCCATCCACCACCAGATGGAAACTCCAAGCGGAGACCTTGGGCAGGCCTCAGTTCCAGCCTTGATGCTAAGGGTTCCTGAGGGTTCTCTGATATCTCAAGTTTCTGAGAGTGGGGTTTGATATCTCCAGATGTTAGACACCTTACTGCTACTCTACTCCCACCAGTCCTGGGGTGCTGTCCTGTGACCGGCTTTTCAGCCTATGGCCTGTACCCTAAGGCTGAACAGGTGACAGGATCGAGTCTTTCCTCTCCCAGCTCAATCATCTGGCCAACCATACCCTCCACTTGGGAGTGGTACCCCCAGAAAACTGAGCTTTCAGTGCTCTCTGGGTGGCCGCCCCTCCCAGCTCTCTTGACACTGGTGGCAACTCTTTTCCTAGAATGCAGTCAATGGGCATCTGTGGACTAAGTATGACCCTCATGGGTCGCCTCTCCATCCCATTCTAGGCATACCAGAGCCACGAGGATGAAAAAGTCTTGCCCCAGAGTCGCCCTACACACCTGTCTGGTGCACGGCTCTGGGATAACCAGTCTAAGTGGCAGGGCAAGGGAGGAGTGGTGTGCCCATTCCTGAGTTTGAAGAGACTGTTTGGTCGGCCCTCTTTGGCTGCCCAAAACAGTCATGCGCACTTTTCCCTTCTCCTTGCAGGCTGCATTGCAGCCTGCATGGAGAACATGCCCACCCCATATGCCCCTGGCTGCGCGCCATCCCAATCAATCTCAACGCTGCTTGCAGCATTGTGATTAGTTATGGGGAGGGTGCCTGGCTGCCTGCTTCCTGTTCCTGTTGGAGGCAGGAGAGCAGGAGCCGAGAAGACGCGGGACCCGGCCTCAAGGTAAGTTTACATTTTTTTTATGCCACCCCCGTGTGACCTCCTCTGTGACCAACCTTCCCGCGCCACCCCCCCCCCCCCGCGTCTGCCCCCTACCCGCAAGCCATGCCGGCCACCAACTTGCCATGGTTTTACTGAAAAGTTAAATAAGCCACTCACTAGTTTACAGTACATATTTAGAAGAAACGTACCCCTGCTATGACACTGAACAGTACTCCTATATCGTACAGTACTAATACCATAAAAATAGGTCAGTTAGAAAGCAAAAAATCTGGGAAGGCAAAAATAATGATTATGTTTGTGTGTTATCCTTAGTAGTGTGCAGTTTGCTAGTTATTAAACTATTTTACAAGTCGAACATAGGCACACCACCAGCCATATACAGGCATATTTCCACAAACCACGATTTGGAGAATCAAGATCTATGGATATTTGGGGCTCCCAATGAAGCTTAGAAAAACAGAAAATCTGCCAAAACAGAACATGTTCACCGTACTAAGTCAAGTAGAATTGACTGTGTTTTCCCTCCCAGAGCAGGGGTACAGGCCTAGTTATTTGAATTGCTGTGTACACACTCAACGTTGAAATGATGCGGATATTCACAATGTTTACAGTGGTATTTCCACTACATTTGCACACAAAAGTTTGCTCCAAAAAAAGGCTGGAGTTCAAATGTGTTGGAAATGCATCCCACGCGCTTCATTTTTTCATGGGATTTATATGAGAGGTTGCTCTACAAGAACAAATATGTTCCTTCTACATTGTAAGGAAAAAATAGTTATGCTAATGCACATTCCTGCACATGTACTCCTGCAGGTTGCCTGCCCTGTGAGTAATCCCTAGGAGCAAATTCAAAGACGGAGTGCCTTTAGCAATCTATGATTTGAATAGATTTGGATATTTTTGTGTTTACTGAAAGGTAGACATATGTGCAAACATTAAGAAGAAATGTAGGATACAAAGATTTCCTTTTTAAGAAGTGGGCTCTAAAATCAAATCAAAAAGAAAATTACATAAGGATTTTTTTTGTGACATAGTAATAAATCAGCTAAAAGCAATAGACCTCATAACATTAGGATTGTGAGATTGTGTGAAAACCAGTGTCTCACAGCTTTGTTAAATTTCTTTTATCTTTGCCAGTTTGACAAAATGGGTCGGTGACGAATCCTAAAAAACATAACTAACATGGGCCAAAAAGCCTGTGTGATATTGAGGAACATTTTGTCTGTATTTCGGGACCACAAGCTCAATTGGGTTGCGTTATGCACTGCAGTTTCCTATTGCAAGAAGTCTTACCTTATGAAAGCAAGAATGTCCTATTTTTTACCGGCAATCTTCATTACTCCTGGTCCCGTTCGTTGTCCTCGTCCCATTAATTACAAGTGAGATTATCCTATCTCACCAACAGAATAAAGAATGAAGGAATGCTGGAACCCTAACCCACCCACTCCCACCGGGAAATTATCCAGCATTCTCTCTGAACTACCAAGCCCTAGATAATGGCCAGCAGGCAGGGAGGGAGGGAGGGAGGAAAGTAATGAATGGGACGAGGACGACGGTACCAGGAGTAATAAGGATTAGCGGTAAGTAATAGGGCATTACCCCCCCCCCGGTCCCTCCTGTCCTCGTCCCCTTCATTACAAGTGAGAATACCCAGGCAGCACATCGGCATTCAGCAACAACAAGTCACCAGGACACAAAGAAACAGCAACACTCAGTGATTTATTGGAACACAGAGGCAAGAAGTCAGGAATGCACCGCCTGCAGCACATCAACCCAAAATTAGCATCATCACCCAGCAAATTCTGGAGCTGATAATGCCGCACAAACATGTTAGAGGACGCTCATGTAGGCGCCCTACAGATCTCAGACAGGAAAATCCCTGCACCTCAGCCCAGGATGCAGCCATCCCACAAGCCAACTCAATGACCTGCTGCAACCAATATCCAATGGACAAAGATGAAGTCTTCCCGCCCCTAGAGGAAACATCAAAAGAGACAAACAGGGAGCCCGACTTCTGGAAAGGACGATTTCGATCCAGATAGACCCTCAAGGCCCAACTGACATCCAACAAGGTCCAAGGATGATCATCCTTAGACATCTGATCACCATGCAAGGCAAGCAAGACCAACTCCTGAGAACAATGGAACTGTGAAGCAAACTTCGGTACAAAGGAGGAATCCAAGTACAATACCACCCCATCATCAGAAAATGACAGGAAAGGATACCGTACCATCAGAGCCACCAACTCACCAAGATGCCAGGACGAAGTGACTGCCACCCAAAAAAGCACATTGAAGGTGACAAACTTAAGACCCACCTCAGCAAATGGCTCAAAATGAGCAGCCACCAAAGCATGCACCAGAAGGGGATGGTCCCTTTAAAAGTAACAAGGGCATCACAAAAGGATGATCAAAGAAAATCTCTGCAGCAACCGGTGGCCAAGGTGTCTACATCTGAAAGTTCCCCCAAGGGGAACAAAATGCCTTAATGGCAGTCCACTGGGCCCACAAGGTGAAAACAGCCAAACGTTCCTCGAACCCCTCCCAGAGGAACTGCAGCACCTGGGGCAGAGAACCCTCCAGGGGGGACAACTCCAGATCATGACACCACTGCTAGAAATTCCCCAACTGCATCTCATAGGACTTCGGAATCGAAGGCTGACGAGACTGCTGAAAGCCAAGGCTAAGTGATCAGGGAGACCCCAATGCCGCAACCCCTGCCTCTCAACTTCCAAACCGACAACCGCACAAGAGATAACATGGGAGCCAACTGCAGAGGACATGGAAAACAGGGGAGCAGCCATGGACCCTGAACAGCCAACAGTCTCAAAGTGGGGATCCAAGACAGGCGGCGCCAAAACGGCACTACCAATACCACCTCCCACCTCCCTGCTCCAGGCGATCAAAGAACCAGGGGATCAGAGCAATATGCGGGAAGGCATACAACAGGTGAGCCGGCCAAGGAAGAGTCAGAGCATCCACTCCCCAAGCCCTCTCGTGAGGAACCCTACAACTAAAATGAGAAAGCTGTGCATTGTGCTGGGAAGCAAACAGTTGCAGGAAGGGAAGACCAAACATCCCGCAGAGCTCCTGAAAGATCACCGGACATAGAGACATTTTCGTAGGAGGGGGAAAAAACAACTAAGGGCATCTGCTACCCCATTGTCCACCCCCCTGATGTGACCCGCCGTCAGAGACAACAGGTGCTCCTCTGCCCAACAAAACAAGGGAACCACCACAGCATTCAGAGACCGGGACCGAATTCCCCCGATGATTTAGGTAGGCCACCGTCACCATGTTGTCGGACAGCACAAAGACATTCTCCCCCAACAACATCCGAGGGAACCTCAGGACCACCTGGGATACCGCCAACAACTCCCTCCAATTGGAGGAGTCCTGCCCTTCCTGGAGAGACCCACGCCCCTGCAGAGAGGCAGACCCCAACGTCGCCCCCCCACTCAAAATCCCTTGCATTTATTGTCAGGACCACAAGAGGAGTGGGCTGCAACGGCAACCTCCTGGAAAGGATGGCCAACACCTTCCACCAGCGCAGAGCCCGGAGTAGGAAAGGAGAAACTAGATCCAAAAGCACTAGATTTTGAGATAGGGGAGCGCGCTTTCATCTCCGTCCTGTGCACCCACACAGGAAGGAGATGAAAGCGCGCCCACAGGACGTTGAACACCGTCACTACCATGAACCCCAGAAGCCTCAACCACAGTCGAACTGGAAAGGAGACCAGCACAACTTATTCAGGTCTGTGCAAATGCGGGGCCTGATAAGTATCAGGTCCTGAGAGGGCACCAGTTGACATTTGGGAAGGTTTAGCAGAAACCCAGGAGCTTCCAAAGACACCACCCTCTGATTGGCCAGCAGCTGATCCCAAGAAGGAGCTTGCATCAACTAATCGTCCAGGTAAGGGTAAAGCAGGATCCCCTGAGAATGCAGGGAACCACCAATGGAGCCACCACTTTGGTGAACACCCTTGGAGCAAACCAAAGGGCAGGACACAAAACTGAAAATAAGGGCCCCTGAGGCAAAACATTAGGAACCTGCGACAGCTGGGATGAATCGGGACATGAAAGTAAGCATCCTGCAGATCCAGAGTGCGCATGAAATGTCTTGGGAGAACTAACGGAATCACCCGCTGAAGAGTCTCCATTTTCAAAGGCAGGCAAACCACAAACTTGTTCAGAGCCTTCAAGTCCTGCACCAGAGGGTGCCCCTCGGTCACTTTGGACACTAGAAAGATTAGAGAGTAAAACACCCTCTCCCTCTACAGAGGAGGCACCAGCTGAACTGCCCCCTTGCGTAGGAGCGACTCGACCCCCAGGGATAACTCCATCCTCTTGGACTGACAGGACTGCCAAGGAGTCGGACGAACACCGGAATCCAGCGAGACACTGTGAATTCGATGCGATCCCCCTGGCCTACAGTATCCAGAACCCAAACATCTAAAGTAGACTGCAACCAGACTGGAAGAAAGCACTGATTCCTTCCACCGACCAACAATCCGTTGAAGTCCATCATATAGTCAGGAACAAGGCTTAGGTGGGGGAGACTTCACCTTCCTGTTCCGACCTCAACCAGAAGAAAACCTCCCATGATCCCTTGGAAACTGCCTCCTGGAGGGATGATGAAAGGGGGATTTAGGCTTTGAAAATCCTTTATCAGCGGAGGACTGGTTCAAAGAAGAGGAGTGCTTCCTTCCCTTAAAGAGTTTGTGCAACTTGCCCTCCAACTCTTTCCCAAACAGCATAGTCCCCTGAAATGACAAATGCAGGCCAGGGGCTTTCTGAGCGGAATCAGTCTCCAGTCCTTCAAAACTAAATTGTGGCAAGCTGCCACACAGGCACCAGCGGAAAGAGCTGAGGCCCTCACTAAATCAAAGGACACATCCGAAAGGAACTCCAACTGCCTCTCGAAATGATCTAAAAGTCCAGGACAGTCTGACATATCATCCCGGGATTGCAAAAGAGCCTTGGCGTTGGAAATGTGGTACTGTGCAACATAAGTCTCATAGATCCTAGCCCGCAGAGACAGATATCACCCAGAGAAGACCTTTCTCAAGGATGCATCCAATTTCTTATATACAGAATCCTTAATAACCGCATCCTCAGCCAACAAGATGTGGCCCACCAGACTGTCCACAAAGGACTTGATTGGACTAGAGTAAGGAAAGACAGTGGACATATCTTGGAGAGAATACAGCTTGGCCATAAACTGGGGCAGCATAATGCCTTTTGGCAGGGCCGGCTCTAGGGCGGTGCGACTGGTGCCACCACATCAGGTGCTGACTTCGTGTGGGGGCACTAATATGATGATTTTAAAAGCACCTGCTGCTGCTTTCCTGGACTCCGACAATTTTCAGCCAACAATAAAAATGTCTTAATAACTGCAGTGATTAATGTACTTCTTAGAGATAGAGGGAGAGATCCAAGTTTTGTGTAATTGAAGTTTCTACTCATTATAAGGTAGGTCAGGTGATTACTATGCCTGCTGCAAATAACGTGCAGCTCCAAAAGTGATTATAATGTAATGTAAATAGGTCAGTGGGTTACACTTTTGTCAGAGAGACCATATTGTTGCTAACTCTTTATGAGTTAAAATCCTAATGTAGAACAGTGAGCAAGTAACTGTTATCACAGATGCATGCAAATTCCAGGGTAGAGGGTAGTGTTATGATCCCCCCCCCCGGTTGTTCATTATCCTAATGATGCAAACTGGGTTTATTTGGGTAGAAATCAATTTTTATGCTTATTATTAAAGAGAACCCGGAATCCATGGTGCTAGTTTCTGATCCTCCTGACCAAGCACTCAAACAATCCTGCCTACCTGTATGTATGACCTGTGACTCCTACACCTTCTTGTCCTCTGTCTTATGTAACAATTCCTTTGCACTGATTTACACACTTATAATTGATTGTCTCTATGTAATCTGTGTGATGTAAAGTGTTCTAACACCTTACACTGATAGGAGTGGCGCTATAAAAGGAATCAAATACATCTGAGACTGAGTGATTATAGAGGCTTGAGGGGCCCTGTGAAAGGATGGTTAAGAAGGAATCCATAGTGGAGGTAGTCGTTGGGAGCGCCGACAAGCATTTTCGAACTGCAATCAGGATCCTTCCACTCCTGCTTCGACACAATATGGATGTAGGGATGGACAGGCACATCCACTAGGGCCGTACTCTGGAACTGACAAAGCAAAGAACTCTGAGATGTGCTGTGTGTCCCATCATCAGGGAAACCAATGTTGGACGTAACATGCTGCAGTAACTCTAGAAACATGACCTTATCCACATACTTCCCTTTAAGCTCCTCAGCCCCCCTTCCAGTCTTCATCTGAACTGGAAGAATGAGAGGTCAGAACCAATACAGAAGCCTTGCTTCTGGCTCCCCCATCCAATTCCTGCAAGGTCTCCTTTATAAGGTGTCTAATAGGGACATCGTCCCCTTCCCTGCGGCGTTTAGATCACGCCAGAGAAGAAGAAGAGGTCCCAGAGGAGGAAGAGTAAGAGTCCTCCGCATGCTTGCGCTTCCTTGAATTTTTGCTCATTGTGACAAGCAACAGCACCAGGGAATCACACAGCACCATTAGAGCCCTAGCAAACCAGGACACAAACAGAGGCCGGGGCACAGATGTGAGCAAAGCCCCAACACTGCAACAAAACCGCTATGTGGCTTTCATCAGCAGCTGCCAGGAATATACCAGGACCAGCAAACACAATCAGCGCCGATCTCCTGACCGGCAGCGCCAAGCCAGACTTCCTGGATCTCCACCCCCGTTGGAAGTCAGGCACAGGACCTGGAGGCACTTCGCACTCTTGGAGCACAGAACCGCAACCATAGGAAACCACAGGCCTCCCAACAAGCCCAGCGCGGAAAAGAAAGCAGAAAATCAATGCCGCTGCCCAAAGGAAACCTCAATCTTATTCCTCCAAGCCCAGTAGAGAGGGAGACAAAGCCACTCGCAACGCCCCCACTGCCTAGCAGTGGAGACGTCCCGAAAGAAGCTCCTGCTCCTGACTCGTCCCATTCTGTCGGATGATGGAAAAAAGAGCAGAGGGAATGCTGGGTAAGTAAGTTTATGTACTCCCAAGGGAAGGGGTATGGTAGGGGTCGAGCATCCCTTAGTTCTGTTTTATGTTGGTGAGATAGGATTATCTCACTTGTAACTAATGGAACAAAGACAGGAGAGACCTGGTAATAATTCCACTGTTGTGGATGTGCCTGTGCAGGGCTGCCTAGCAGGCAAAATGCAGCCATGAGTTATACTGAAACATCCAGCTGCTGGAACTCATTCCATGTAGAGCTTTAGGCACACTCCATGTGGGCCTGTAGCAAACCAAGTAAGGTAAAACGTCACCTTTGCGACAGTTGTCTACTTCGGGAACGTAATTTAAACCTGAAATAGACATCAATAACCAGTTCCAAGCTGCAACTACATCTAGTTGATTGTCAAGCTAACCTTTCAGCATTGTTCATGTGTTATATTATGTTGTGTGTAGCACACGTCTTCCCTGGGATGGTATGATGGCGCTGCTGAGAAAGGGGGTGCTTCCCTGGCACACGCCAATTTGGAGAGTCAAGTTTTCAGTTTCTTCTGTAATTCTATGGAGGAGTTTGCGGTCCTGGTGGGATGGGAGAGTTTGTTCCAACCTTCAGGAGCCAGGCACGAGAAAGGGTGCCTGGTTGTTCTGGCCCTTCTGATGCAGGGGCGGCTGCAAGCAGGAGGTTGACTGACTGAAGGTGTCTGCTTGGGGTGTGTTACTTGATGCGGCTCGTTGTAGTAATGGCATATTCCTTTATGGAATATGATGTAATACAGAATGTTGTATGTAGAATCCTGTAATGTGTTCTCTGTTAACTGGTACTGTTAGGAATGTTATGATGTGAATATTGATTCTGTTGTCAGCTCTACTTGAACTGCATGTTTCCTTCGCTCCTGCATATGAACTTTTAAATAAAAAGGAATATAATTTCTACCTCTGCTCGTATTCTCTACAACCTTACTACAATTTTTGACGACGAGGACTTATGTGAAATTGATTGAATTTGGATTGCTTAAACTATCGGAGTTTCCCAACGAATTTTCGGCTACTTCGTGAGTACTTTTCTGAGTGCAACGTGCATCCCACTATTGGCTACTTGTTCTGGAAGATTGTATACTGCTTTAATTTTATTTTTATATACCTTGGGATCTGCTGTTAAATTACGCGTGCCTTAAAGGAAAGGAAAGAACTGATCTAAGAGCTGACTGACTGATCATCTGGATGCAAAAAAAACGCGTTTTTAAATATTATTGTGTGCCAAAGGTACGATTTATTAAAATTTTTAACTGTCGCGCTAAACTACTGTTGAGCGTTGAGCCTGCTTACTTTTAAAGTTGTCACGGGCGTGCTGTTGCCAGGAACTCGAGGAGGTGTTCGCTTCTCACGACCTGCAAGGTTCGACAGCGTCGCGCTCACCGCGCACAGAGGTCACGCATCACAAGCTACGCGTGAGCACACGTCATCACGTTAAAGGTCACGCACGGTGGCCATTTTGGGAGCAAGAAGTTTGGTTTCTATGACTACCAAGCTAGTTTTTCACCATGTGGCTGACTAAACGCGCTTTTGATCATCTTTATCATCATCGAAAGGTATTTTCTGGATAAAGTACTGTTGGGATGAAGGAGTAACATGCAGTATCATTCTTGAAGTTGTTTTATTTTCTTGAAGTGGTGAACTTTATTAATCTTCATGCTACACTGATCTAGTTTATTATTTGTTACATAACTTTTACTACGACATTTACTAGACTGTGGATTCATTTTTTTAAGGAACTTCTTTTTAAAAAAAAAAGAAAAACATGACGACGGAAAACATTGCTTCAAGACCTACCACGTCGGGGGACAATGCTGTACCTAAACTTCAAATTAATTCACCGAAAGAATTCTTATCTATTCCAGGCGAGCCTATAGTATCATGCTTAGACTGGAAAGAGTATTTTCTGAATTACATAGCAAATTTAAAGGATGTTAATGGTGCATTTACTCCTGAAAGAAAGAAAAGGATGTTGCTGTATTCCTTAGGTCCTGAAGGTTTACGCATTTTTAATGACTTACATACGCAGGAAAGGGCTGAGGGGGATTTAGATGTCTTTAAGGTAGCCTTGTTAAATCTTGATGATCATTTTTCTCCTTCAGTATGTATAGGGGTTACTAGGCATTCTTTCTTTCATAGAAAACAAGAGAAGCACGAGTCCGTGGAAGAGTACGTCTCCGCATTAAAAAAACTTGCTGCCAAGTGTAAGTTCGCTCAGTTGCAGGAAGAACTGATTAGGGACCAGGTAGTCATGTATGCTAAAAACAAGAGCTTGCAGGATAAGTTATGGGTGGAGGGTGATAAGTGTCTCCAAGACATTATTGCCATGGTAAAAAAAGCCGAATTGTCTGAAAGATGTGCCAAAGTCACTCTTTCTCATGACAAAAAAGAAGATATTGTGGGAAAAATTGTTGGAAAAAAAGTTGGGTATAGAAATGACAAGAATACAAACTTTGAGAAAAAGAAAACAAGTTTTCCTGATAAGAAAAAAAGTGAAGGTAATGCAGGACAAAAAAAGTTTAGCACTGTAATATGTTACAGGTGTGGAAGTTATTCACATTCTGCTACGTATGAAAGGTGTCCTGCTAAGTCTGCAAAATGCATAGAATGTGGTTTGGTGGGCCATTTTTCTAGGGTGTGTAATCGCAAGAACAACAAAACTTCAAAAGGGAAGGTTGCATTTGTCCAAGATACTTCCTCTTCATCTTCTAGTGACTCAGAGGCTCAAGTGAATTTGGTACAAATGAGAAAAGTTGTACTTAATATCACGGATGACTGTTCTTCTAAGCCTTTATGTCACATTTCATTGGGAGGAGTTATGATCCAGCATGCAGCTGATTCAGGTTCACCTTTTACGATTGTGTCACAGCATGTTTGGAGGAGTAAGTTTGTCGATGTCATTAGGGAAGAGTTAGAACCAAATGACATTGCGGCTGAAGGGTATACTGGGAAAAGCATAGAGATGTTAGGATTCAGAACATTGGTCGTCCGCTTTAAAGAAAGACAGTGTACAGGTAAGCTGTACATATCTGAGGAAGGGCCATCAGTGTTGGGGTGGAAGGACCAGAAGATGTTGGACATAATCTTTAATCCTAATAGCAAAGAGCAAGTTTTGGTATCTTGTGAAAGTGTAGACACCAAGTGGGTTTTACAGGAATTTCCAGAAGTATTTGAGAAACGCATGGGAAAACTAAAAGGTTTGCACACATCAGATTCGCTTGAAAGAGGGAGCATGTCCTAAAGTTCACAAGGCTAGGAATATTCCATTCACTATCAGAGAGGAAGTCAAGGAGGAGTTAGACAAAATGCATGCTAACAAAGTAATTGAACCGATAGAGGCTGCCGAATGGGTTTCTCCATTGGTCGTTGCCCGGAAGTCCAATGGAAAGGCCCGTTTATGTGTGGGCCTGAGCTATCTTAATAATAACATTTTGGTCGACCAGTTTCCTCTTGCAAGAATTGATGAAATGCTTGCCTTGACACGGGATGCAAGTGGTTCTCCACTCTGGACTTGTCGGCGGCATATCATCAAGTGGTTCTGGACAAAAATAGCAGGCAATTTACTTCGTTTTGTACACCTTTCAGCTGTTACTGGTTCAGACGTATGCCTTTTGGATTGGCGTCGGCCGCTGCCGTTTGTCAGAGGCTCATGTCCAATTTATTTGGCCATATTAGAGAGGTCGTATTTTTTCAAGATGACATCTTGATAATGGGGAAGGACAAAGTTCAGCACGATGCTCTATTGAGGGAAGTGTTGTCTATTCTTAAGATCAATGGTTTGGTAGCTGAAAGTACCAAGTGTAAATTTTCTGAAAGGTCAGTCACTTATTTAGGCCACGAAATTGGTGGTGATGGCATTAAACCTAAAAATTCCTTAGTGGAAGCTATAATCAATGCCCCTTCTCCCAAATCAAAGGACGAATTGCGTTTGTTCCTGGGTTTGGTAGAATTTTATGCGAAATTTGTATATAATTTTTCGCAAAAGACATATGAAATGCGTTTACTGATGAAGAACAAGGTTCCTTTTGTCTGGAATAATGATTGTCAGAAGTCTTTTGAATGTATTAAGAAAGCCATTGCCAATGCACCTGCTTTGCAGGGATTTGATCCTCTGGCGAACAAAATTGTTACGACTGACGCCAGCGGAACAGGTTTTGGGGGTGTTTTGTCTCAGATCACTGACAAAGGAAATGAAGTGGTCATTGCTTTTGCTTCCCGCTCTCTGTCTCCTGCTGAAGCAAAGTACTCGGTTATAGAGCGGGAGACATTAGCTTGTGTATGGGCCATGTAGCATTTCAGAAAATTCATATGGGGGAAGACATTTTTATTGAGGTCAGACCATAAGCCTTTAACGAAATTGCTCACCACGGAGGGTCTGTCCAAGGCGTCTGCCAGGATTGCAAGAATGTCAATGAGGATCCAAGATTTTGTTTATGAAGTACAATATGTTCCTGGTGCTAAAAATGTCATTGCAGATTTCCTCAGTAGACTTCCTTTGCCCCTCAAGGAGATTGAACCTGATCCTTGGAATGATATGTGTGTGGCTGCAGTATTTACCGAATCCTCAGGTCTATCTAAGGATAATTGGCTTGAGGAAAACAAAAAGGATGAAGTTTTGCAGAACGTGAAAGACAGGGTCATTCAGGGATGGAGTAAAGATTGTAAAATGGATTTAAAGCTTAGGCCATTTTGGGAGGTTCGTGATGAGTTAAGTATTGATGGTGAATTTTTATGTAGAGCTGGAAAAATCGTACCTCCACTGGGCATGAGAGATAATATTGTTATTTTGGGTCATGAGGGTCACCCAGGGGTTTCTCGCACCAAGAGCAATATTAAAGTTTTGTATTGGTGGCCTAGGGTGGACCTGGATATTGAGAGACACGTTCGTGACTGTATCCATTGTGAGAGTGCGGACAAGTCGCAAAAAACTCTTAATCCACCTATGTCTTCGCTCAGTTGTCCAAATTTACCTTGGGAGCATATTGCTTTAGATATTATGGGTCCTGTGGTTTGGCAAGATGGCATTTCAAAGTACATTTTGGTTCTTGTTTATTTATTTTCAAGGTGGATTGAAGTTGAAGTGGTCACTGGTGTGGATACACAGATAGTCATCAATTTTTTAGACAAGTGTTTTTTAAGGGAGGGCTTTCCAGCTTCCATTTTAACCGATAATGGTGTATAATTTAAGTCTGATTTGATGAAGAGATTTATGTGTAATGCTGGGATTGAACAAAGATTTACGGCTCTGTACCATCCTAGGGGAAATTCAGTTGTGGAGAGGATGAACAGGGTTTTGAAAGGCGTTCTGCAATTGGCAAAGAAAGTAAATAAGAATTGGGATGATGAACTAAACAAGTTGATTTGGTCATATATGGTCACAGTTCATGACACAGTTGGAGAAAGTCCTTTTGGTTTGATGAGGGGAAGAGTTCCTCACTGTAGGTTAAATCCTGGTTGGATTGGTAGGTGTAAGAAGTATGAGTGGGATCCGGATCTGGTGAAACAGTCCATCATTAAATCTCAATGTAAGAATAAGTTGTATTTCGACATTAAGCATGGAACTAAAGAAGTGAATATCAAAGTAGGACAATGTGTTAGAGTCAAGTCTGGTAGAAAGTCTGAGAAACTACAATCTAAATTTTCGGAGCCCAGAGTTATTACTAAGGTTATGAGGAACACGGTAGAACTTGATGATGGTACTATCCATCACATGAATCGTATTGCTTTACCTGGTGATACTGCTGGGGTAAAGAAAAGTGCTCCTGTTAAAGAAAGAAATTACTGGTGGTTGGAAGTTTTATCTAATTTGGAGAAAGAGGATGACTCTGCGTTTGCTGAAATCCAAAGGCATGATCTGATTCCTATGCAGGGTCCGGTAGTTCCTCATTCCTCTAGTGAAAGGGGATGTGACAGCCATACT
This sequence comes from Lissotriton helveticus, assembly GCF_964261635.1. Taxonomy (NCBI): domain Eukaryota; kingdom Metazoa; phylum Chordata; class Amphibia; order Caudata; family Salamandridae; genus Lissotriton; species Lissotriton helveticus. The sequence goes on from NC_136065.1 coordinate 1,917,793,190, forward strand.
AATAGGGGGTTGTGTGGTGCTGATACCCAAGTTCAACCACCAGGAGATGAGTCTATTTTGAAGGAAGTTGTAGTGGTTCCTGAATGTGATGTTGTTAACAAATCCACTAGGGTTGGAAGACATATAATTACTCCAAAGAAACTTCAGGACTTTGTCCGTTTTTAAAGATGGTTTGTTTTTATTTCTTTTTGTTTATTGGGTTCTAATCTTCAGTTAAATTTATTAAGGAAAGGGGATGTGTAGTAATGGCATATTCCTTTATGGAATATGATGTAGGAACGCTGTGCATGTAGTACAGAATGTTGTATGTAGAATCCTGTAATGTGTTCTCTGTTAACTGGTACTGTTAAGAATGTTATGATGTGAATATTGATTCTGTTGTCAGCTCTACTTGAGCTTAAGCATGAGCGCAAAATCCGCTCCGATCGCGGATTTTGCGGATTTTCGGTAAATCCGCGATCCGCGAACTCTCGCGAATTTACCGAGAATCCGCAATCCGCGATCGGAGCGGATTTTGCGGTCAAAAGTTCAAGCCTAACATAATTTACGATGGCGCCGGCAAGCTGCCAGCGCCATCCTCAAATGGTTACTTAATTAGCTTCGACAGGAAGCTCTAACAGATAAGATAAAGCAAGGGCTCGAGCGCCTGCTTTATTTTATCAGTTGGAGCTTCCTGTTGAAGCTAATTAAGTAACTTTTGCAGGATGGCGCTGGCAGCTTGCCGGCGCCATCGTAAATTATTTAAATGGTGGTGTCTTCTTGAATAAATATGAAGGGCAGGGTTCATTCGGGCACGACGGTCCTGGCACAAAAAATAAACCTCAACAGATATCAATAAAGCATGTGCCCTAGTTGAAGCGCAAATGCAGTGACTCATTCATCAGCCCAAAAATAAATAATCGTGAGCGTGGTGGAGGCTGGGCAGGTGTGCCTTGTTCCCAAATATACCATCGAAAATCCGCTGTGATGCTGGTCAGAGGCATTTGCATCTTTGACTTTGACGAGCGGAATCCCCGTGCTGTTCCTGTGACCAGGGGCTTCTGTCTCTTAATCTGCTGCTCTGATCGGCTTTTATACACACAAGCGGCATGTGCGCTCGCATGGAAGCCCCGTCCGTTTGGCCCCGCCCGAGCTTCTGTCTCTTAATCTGCTGCTCTGATCGGTCTCTGACCTGTTATACACACAAGCGGCATGTGCGCTCGCATGGAAGCCCCGTCCGTTTGGCCCCGCCCACACACTCGAGGAAGCCCCGCCCCCAAATCCGCCGATCCGCATAATCCGCGGATTTTGCGGATCCACGATCCGTGAATCCGCAAATCCGTGAATCGTGGATCCGCAAAATCCGCCCATGCTTACTTGAGCTGCATGTTTCCTTCGCTCCTGCATATGAACTTTCAAATAAAAAGGAATATAATTTCTACCTCTGCTCGTATTCTCTGCAACCTTACTACACTCGTCATATAGATGGGGCCTAGGTTGTGTAGTACTTTGTATGTGTGTGGGAATAGTTTGATTGTGCTTCTGGGAGGGGATCCACTGGAGGTCTTTGAGGTAAGTAGCTATGTGGGTGCAATGTGGGAGGGTGAGTGTGAATCTGGCCTGTGCATTCTGAACAATCTGGAGCCACTTGGTGGGTTGGACAGAGATTCCAATGTAGAGGGCATTTCCGTTGTCCAGTTTGCTGGTGAAAAATGACTGGATGATTGTTAGGCGGGTGCTGAGTTGAATGCTACCTGAAGATTTTTGTGAGGATCTTGCAAGTGTGGAAGCAGAAAGAAGTAATTGAGTTGACATAACTGGACATCGGTAGTTGGTTGTCAACGACAGTCCCCAGGTTCCTGGCTTATTTGAATAGAGTGAGAGTGGGTCCCAGTTTGGATGGCCAACAATCTAAGGACCAGCATGATGTGACGCGGGCCGGGGAGGCGAAGCCGGACCAGAAAAGGGGCCGCGGGGAACCCCTTAAGGCAGAGGACCACCACCGGAAGTGCAAAGGGTGAAATCCAGCAAAAAAGATGCACAAAGATTGGGGCGTCTTTTGAAAATATGAACCGTCTAATAACAGGAAGAAGGGCGCGGTGACCAAGAAGAGTACCACCTCCGCCTATAGGCTGTTGGGTTTCATCCAGCAGGGAATTTCTGACATACACTCTGCAAACTTCACTTGTGTGCTGGTGGTGTTCTTGGAGATGGAGACGATGAGTTGAGTGTCATCTGCATATGAGATGATGTTGAACCATTGGTTCAGATGATGTTGGCGAGCAGGGCCATGCAGCCATGAAAAAGCATCGGGCTGAAGGCTGATTTCTGGGAATTAGCAGAATAGCACAGTGAGTTCAGAGGTGAAGCGTGCTAGGCTAGCCTTTCTGCATGCATCCTTGAGGAGTGATCCACTGAAGTGCTGTTCTTCCAAATTTCTGACTTGTGGAGGCATTGGATGAGAATAGAGTGAGTGAGGTCGTGGAGGGTGAGGGGTGCGATGCCGCCTAGGTCCATCGTTGTGCTGTCCATGATGGTACATATGTAGTCAGTGTAAGTGACGAGTGCGGTTTTGGTGCTGCAGCTCTGAAGCCTGTTCGAATAGGTTCAGGAGGAGGTTCTCGTTGAGGTGGTTTGAGAGTCTCTTATTGAGTTTCCCCAGGGCTTTCGCTGGTTAGGGTAACATAGACCCATATGCCCTTATGTGTGAAGCTTGATTTCCTGCTGGGTATTCGGCCAAACGGACTGCTGTTTTCCTTCACAGACCTCCTTTGCTGATTGCGAACCCACTCCTCGCGGTCCGCGCTTCGCGGGTGCCGCTCGTGAAGAGACTCGAGGGTTCCTCACGCATCCAGGATATCGGCAGGACTGCGAGGACTAGCCTGCTGTGCGGCTGGTCATCTGCCGCAGCTGGTCCTCTTCCCGCCCCGCCTCCTGCCTGTTAAAAGTTTGTGGAAGCAAGCGCCACACGGAGCCCCTTTGTTTCCTGCTGGGTATTCGGCCAAACGGACTGCTGTTTTCCTTCACGGACCTCCTTTGCTGATTGCGAACCCACTCCTCGCGGCCCCCACTTCGCGGGAGCTGCTCGTGTAGAGACTAGAGGGTTCCTCACGCATCCAGGATATCGGTGGGACTGCGAGAACCAGCCTGCTGTGCGGCTGGCCATCTGCCGCAGCTGGTCCTCTTCCCGCCCCGCCTCCTGCCTGTTAAAAGTTGGTGGAAGCAAGCGCCACACGGAGCCCCTTTGTTTCCTGCTGGGTATTCGGCCAAACGGACTGCTGTTTTCCTTCACGGACCTCCTTTGCTGATTGCGAACCCACTCCTCGCAGCCCCCACTTCGCGGGTGCCGCTCGTGTAGAGACTCGAGGGTTCCTCACGCATCCAGGATATCGGCGGGACTGCGAGGACCAGCCTGCTGTGCGCCTGGCCATCTGCCGCAGCTGGTCCTCTTCCCGCCCCTGCCTCCTGCGTATTAAAAGTTGGTGGAAGCAAGCGCCACACGGGTGTTTCCTGCTGGGTATTCGGCCAAACGGACTGCTGTTTTCCTTCACGGACCTCCTTTGCTGATTGCGAACCCACTCCTCGCGGCCCCCGCTTCGCAGGTGCCGCTCGTGTAGAGACTCGAGGGTTCCTCACGCATCCAGGATATCGGCGGGACTGCAAGGACCAGCCTGCTGTGCGGCTGGTCATCTGCCGCAGCTGGTCCTCTTCCCGCCCCCGCCTCCTGCCTGTTAAAAGTCAATCCAGATCACGCGCATGTGGTACGCGCGCGGGACACAGCCCGGGGCCAAGCCCGGGCAAAGGGCGGGACCTCTGTGGCCCTCCGAGGCCTGTAGAGACTGGACTGGGCCTGGACCCCTGGTCAACCTTCTATCCAAGTTTGCTGTATAGCAAGTACACCTCTATTGTCGTGCCCCACTATTGATCCTTGCACTGGTACCCTTTTGTTTACTACTTTCGCATCGTTTATGTAAGTTTGTATTTTTTGTGGGACCTACTAACGTCGAGTACTTTGTTAATTGTCTCTCACTTTGTTGGTAATCTGATTCTACATTTTATTGCCATCCGCTATTTTTGCTAAAGGCTATGTCCACCCGTGAGACCCGCAGCCAGGCTGCGGCAGGTGCAAAAACCAAAAAATTGACAGGCACACTGGACAACTTCATCCTTTGCACTAATTCCCTAATTGACCAGGGAATAGTCCTTATGGAAAGAAGGGTCTCGCAGGACCTTGCTCAAGCTAAAAGGTCGTCATTAGGTAATATAGCCTCTGCGCGTACCCCAATCAAAGCTCTAAGCAATTCCGATCCCCATCCTATGCAGGCCGATGCCAGGACTCACACCACTACCAGCACCCATCTAACTCTTTTGGACCCTCCTCCCTTGACCTCCTTAACATCGACCTCATTGGTTAACAATTTAATATCCATACCAGCTGTTGTTCACCATGAGAACATCTATACCCAGAGGGGTATTTTGGAAGGTGCAATTCCCAAATCAAAACGAACAACCCACAAGGTCAATGGTGACAACCTAGCTAATCAAGATATGTTGGGATGTAACGATGATATGGCAGGCGCTAGTAGCAGTACTGAGGAGGGGAGGGATCCCCCGGGTCACAACAGAGGGAGAGATAAGGCTCAATATCTATCCCACCCCTTACCAATGGCTATCCCAGATGATACAGTTTCTAATAGTAGTCTGGTTAGCATTCTTGACGATAGTAGCTGTGATGAACCCTCAGAGGATTTAGAGGATAGGAATGCCCCACTTATGAGCTCCCTATATGACCTTATCAAATCTCTACTTTCGCCCCTGGAGACTAGACTGCAGGGCATAGAACACCAGCTCCAGGCTCTTCTCCAGGACTTAAAAACCCGGGAAAGTAACCACGTCCAAAGGGCTTCCAACGTATCGGCTCCCGCTCGTAGTCTCCCGCCCAAGACTAAGAATCAATCTGTAGGGGAAAACGCTACCCCCAAGACCCGCCCTCCCAAAATCCCTATCCCCAAGGGTAATAAAGTTTGTCCAAATCAGCCAGCTACTAATGCACCCATTAAACCCCAGAATGTAACTGATTCTATTACTTCAGTCCCTAAACCCTCTTTACCTCATCTTGAGAAACCGAAGTTACGTCGGAACATCAGTCTACCACCTGACGCCTGCCTCTATGTGATAGTTTTAACAGGTGTCCCCGAGCTTGCCCCTGCCACTTCTGAACCCCTCTGGGCACTCAAAAACAAAGTATGTCACTGGTTAGACAGAAATGTTCTTCCTCCTCCTAATATTAACAACAAAATGCTTATGGTGGAGAGAGCTCCATGGGTAGGAGAGAATAAGAAAAGTTTACAGGGAGATTGTGTCGTGGTTACATTTGAGGACCCGCGATTGGTGGAGCATATTTGCTCTGGGCCCCCATGTAACAACAACACCACGATTATGGTTAAACCCCTGTCATATTTCTATATGTCTACGGAACATCATGACAATAAGTGGAGCTGGTTGAGGGCTTCCAACTGTGGGAGGGGGGGGATGAGGTCCGAGCCTTTGAAGGATCAGATTTCTAGTAATTGGGGTGGGGATGATAACGGGGTTGGAACCTAGTACGAAGAAGAGCAGGGCGGCCTATCCCAGGTGGTAATCAGTTTAATGGGGAATGGCTTGGTCCACAGCTCAATTATCCCCTATTCCCCTGTTACAATCGTTATAGTGGATTGGAAGGGGTTGACTGACTCCCAACCCAGTCTTCTGGACAAACCGGTAAGAGGGAGGTGCCAGTTCCCCCCGGGGTAGGAACTAAAATCGTCAGGGATGGCCTAGTTAGTTTGGGAACTACTAGTCCTGGTATAGGAGAAAAGGAACCCGGTACTTCAGTCATAATGAAGGAATTATCTGTAGCTCCTATCTCCATTAATATTCTGTCTTGGAACATAGCAGGATTAAAAAAAAACCTTGTTAACCCTGATTGGAACGATTTAATTAACACTTTCTATATATGCATGTTCCAAGAAACCTGGTCCCTGACCCCACAATATAAAAATGGGTATTCAACTTACTTTATTCCTGCAGTTACGGTGGGGAAAGGTCGCCCCTCTGGTGGCCTGCATATTTGGGTAAAGGTGAATTTGAATTGTGTTGTTACCTCCCATAAAGTTGATTGTAATGACATTTTGCACATCTCCCTAAAGAGCCTGTCCGGGGGTACCATTTTTGAACTCTTTTGTGTTTATGCAAGAGGCTTACAGGGTGGTCTAATCTCACCCACATTAGAGTTGCTAGATATGAGGTTATCAGCTCTTCCACCTAGATCTAAAATACTAGTGGGGGGGATTTTAATTGTACTTTTGAACCCCTGGATGATGAAGAGGTATTAGGTTTTAACTCAGAGGATTGGAGGCATACTATACCCTCCCTAGTCCTTGCTCCTATTAAGAAATGGCCAGCTAGAGCAATCCAGTTGAATGCTCTGGCTCTAGACCACAATCTACGGGCTCTGAATGGGCAAACTGCTTCAGATCGCGATGGGGTAATGACCTACAATAGGTTAGGCTGCCCATCTCGAATTGACTACATCCTTCTGGACACTCAGTCATGGGCTAGCCTAGTTGACATGAAGGTTAGGCAATCAACAGACAGTGACCACAATCCATTATGTATGGAAATCCACTGGGCAAATGGGATCAGCAAAAGTGGAAATCCAGAGATGATTACCAAAGAGGTCTTCCCCTCCAATTGTAACCAGAAGTTAAAATGGAATGTGGTTAGGTGCGAAGAGGGGAAACTTAATAGCATTAAAGAGCTAGTTTTAGCTGAAACCCGCAGTCTTGCATCTGTCGCTCTAGCAGCACCTCACTCTCTCGGATCAAACTTGCCAGTCTTGTATAACAACTTAACAGATAAAATAGGTGAGTTCTTTTCCAAGAGGCCACAGGGGATATCCACGTTAAACCAAAAACCTATTACGGGTAACCCCTGGTATACGGCAAATTGTAGGAAAAAGAGGAAAGCTATCACGCTAGCTATAAAAAGTAAGGATCCCATAGCAGTGAGACTAGCCAGAAAGGAGTATCACAGAAGTATAACATCAGCTAAGGAGGATTGGGAGGAGGAGCATTGGCAGCAGCTCAAGGCTGCAGCCTGTGGGAAAAATTCTATTATTTTTTGGAAACTGATCAATGCTCTTGATAGAAGGGGGCAGAGTCGATTTTAAATCATATAAATGAACATCAATGGTACTCCCATTTTTTAAGATTGTACTGCGAGGATAGTGTTGAAGGTCAACTAACATCTCCAGTTATGGTAATCCAGAGCAAGCCCAGCACGGAGTTAGGTACCAAGGTAGAGCCTTTCTCCCCGCGAGAAGTCCAGGACGCTATTTTAAAAATATTACCAGGGAAGGCGGCTGGCCCTGATGGCCTGCCGGGGAACCTGCTACTGCACGACCCCAAATTATGGGCAGACCGTATAGCCTGTTTAATGAATCTAATCCAGTACGGCCACCCTGTCCCTGAATCCTGGAAGGGTGTGGAGGTTATCACCATATATAAGAAAGGTGATAGAGAGGACCCTGCCAACTACAGACCAATAAGTTTAATTGACACCATTCAAAAGGTAGTTGGCAGGGTCATCATAAACCGAATAGAGACATGGCTAATAGAAGAGGACATCTTGACCCACTTCCAGGCGGAGTTTAGACGTAATGTTGGTGCGATGGACCAGGTTTTTCGGTTCTGTGCAGTCTATTGGAAGTCAGTGTCTATCACCAAGGGTAGTTTGTACCTGGCTTTCATAGACTTGAAAACAGCATTCAATGTCATTCCACGTGCTAAACTCTGGGAGGTCCTTCTGGATATGGGTTTCCCTAGTTATCTGTTGCAGTTTATTATCAAACTCCACGAAGACAATTATGCAAGGATTCGGTGGGGGAACCAGGGTCAATTGATAGGGAGGGTACCAGTCAATAGAGGGGTGCGGCAGGGATGTGTGATGGCTCCGACACTGTTCTCCCTCTTTATAAATGGGGTGGTGGACCATTTGAGGGAGGACCCTGCGGACGCCCCTGTCCTTGCCGGGGAGAAAACCCCCACACTCCTCTTTGCGGATGATACCTTCCTGATGTCTAAGACCCCCAAGGGTCTGCAAAAACTGCTCGATCGTTTCAGTGTTTTCTGTAAAGACCGTGGGTTAACGGTTAACACTGCGAAAACAAAGCTGATGGTTTGTCTGCCAAAAGAAACCTTAGGAAGGCTTATCTCTCTTTGAATGGGTCCCCTCTAGAGGTAGTGGATGAATTCGACTACCTCGGGGTCAGGCTCTGTAATAACATGAGTTGGGACTCCCATTTGTCTAAAATGGTTCTAAATCTTAAAAGGGTCTCTGGAGCAATACTAAAGAATCAGCGCCTCTCTATCAGCAGACCAATAGCCCCTGCCCGGGCAGTTTATGATGGGGAAAGCTTTAGCCTCGGCAGTTTATGGCTCTGAATTGTGGGGTGCTGAGAACACTAAGGCATTGGTAGTTGCAGAGAATAAGTTCATGAGAGACATAGTTTCGCTTCCACCCTCGACCCCTTTGAAACCACTATTTCACGACATGGGTAGAAGATCGATTTCTGAAATAGTTCAACTCCGCTCCTTGCTATTCTGGGTGCGTCTCAGAAGGACCCCTGAATTAGCAAAATATGCTCTAGCGTTGGACGAGCTAATTAGTTTGAATGTATCCAACAAAATAAAGTGGCTTAATAATTTAAAGAAGCTGGTGGTATCTATAGGTTTGGCTGAATCTTGGGCCTCACAATCCCCCCACCTAAACAAACTGTTAAAAAACTATACTGGGATTGGGTAGAGGCCAAGGACCTCTATAATTCAAGTTGGGGACCTTTGACGAACAACTTTCTTGAACATAAGCCCTTCAGAAAGTTAGAGCCATTCCTGGACTTCATCCAGACTCCTCGAGATAGAACTTTGTTCCTGAAATTAAGATATGGTACCCTCCCCCTCAAAAAATTCACGGAAGAGTGGAAGGTCAGGAGGGAGCATGATTTAAAATGCCCAGGTTGTCCATGTCTGGAAGAATCTCTTGGCCACTTTCTGTTTGCATGTAACGCTTACAAGCAGGTTAGAGCAAAATGGTTGAAACCAGTGTGTAGGGAGTTAGGGACCATAGATCAGCTCTGCGCATTATTTTAACCAACACTACCTCCATGTACATTGTTTGTGGGGTCACTAAGTATTTGGCCAGCGCTTGGTTTATTCGGTCAAAGCTGCTATCCAATGCCTGTTCAGATCCACCCTAAAAAAGAATTATTTTTTTTTAAAACCTTTATTGTGCAGTATCAGTAAACAGTTATGGGCCTACAACCACCTGGCCGGCCTCAACGTATGTCCAAGCACTTACACAAACGATACGGCAACTCGGCAGCACGATAAGAATAATTAGCAAGTATTCAGAATTGCACTAGAGACCTCAGACTGCCGAGAAACAGGAAAATTAAGGTTCAATTTTGAAATTATATAAGCAACATACAGAAAAGGGTAGGGACAAAGAAGGATCAGTAACCATACAATCACCAAGAGCAAGAGTGAACAATGTCCACAAAGGATATCTAACGAACAGGGAAACATAAGCAAAGAACGGCACTTAAACAGCAATGAAAGGATAAATAACCATCAGAATATTCCGTGCCCGTCCGTACCCACCCCACATCAAGGAACCCTACTGACCCAAGAAAAAGGAGAAGAGAAAGGGAATAAAAAAGGAAAAGAAAAAATCAGGCCCATAGAAACAGAAAACTGACAAAAAGAAACCCCCCCCTCCTCACCCCCCACCCAACACACATGCAGAGGCTACGGCCTACCCCCCCCCTAGCAGTGCGTCTGTCGCCCAATAAAGAGTACCCGAAATGTAGACAGAGAAAAGAAAGACAGAAAAGAAAAAGGAAACGATATTAATTAATTAATCGGAGGAGGGCCATACACATGCGCTCCCGGTCTCCCAAGCCTCAGGTTCAATCTCCACCCCAAGAATACATGTCAACCGTGATGAGCAACAATTACAGTAACGAATGGGGAGAGACAGCAAAAACAGCGCAGCTGAATGTTACATTAAAACATGTCAGTCCGATCCTCCGCCAGCCAAGCATCCAGCAAGTAGAAAAGGGAACACCTAGCCCTGGCCTGTTCGTGCAAGCCCCCCTAAACATGGCTCCCGAGGGGAGCCCGTCCCATCCACCACAAAGGAACTAAATGTCCACGTACGGCGGAGCGGGCTGTAGACACAAAATGGACGCCGCCAGTCACCAATATGGCCATCTTCCTCGACAAGTATCGCCCCCAAGGTCGCCCGATGACACTCAATCCAGAGCAAGGAAAGTGGGTCTTGGAAGGAAGAAGCCGTCAAAGGAGCGAACAGTTGAAAAGACATTGTCCGGAGTGGTAACGACGATATCGCCAACAAAGTCTCATCCCCCAGGTGGGAGAGATACACAGCTGTGTCGCAGGAGCTAGAAGACGGCCGTCCGCGGGCACCCACATCATCATGGAGAATATGCTCCGCCTCGCAGTCGCGCGGAAACATAGTAGCCCCCTCGGGAACCGGAGAAGGCAAGTCGACATCCCACTGGGAGCAGGACCTCCGTATCCGCCTCAGAGTGTAATGAACGCCATCAAGCTTAGCACCCAGCTCTCGATAACCATCCCTCCACACACATTGTAGGTCCCCAAGAGCAGCGAGAATGGTGCCACAGGATAGCACAGATCGGTGACTCCACACCTCCGTGTTCCGAGAAGACCCGCATACCCCATCATACTTCACCTCGATAGGCAGGGCACTGCAGACCAACTCACGCAGGGCACCATCAAACGTGTCCATGGAGGGAGAATAGCAATAAGATGGGGGCGAGGATGGCACCGGCAGACAGCAGTCCAAGGTATCTACGCCAGCAAGGCATACCTCGAAGAAATCACCCTCTGTAACAGCCATCCCCACATCAATGCAAGTCCGGGGTAGATTCAGGGGCGGCCCGCCAAAATCGGGAAACTCCGAAAATGGGGTCGACGTCGCTCACCTCCAGCTTTCCTCAATAAAATAGCACTCCCAGGGGGCCTCCATCTCGCAAACGCGCGCTGCGGGAGGAGCAGCGCTCCAGCCGAGAAATTCCGTTCCCGCTCTCAGTCAGCAGCCAAGATGTCTCAATGGGCCGGCTCCGACCAGGACCAAAGGGCCGGTGTTGATCAGTTAGGACCCGGCCACATGCAGCGGATGAGGTCCCGGCTTCAGGGCGGCGGAGGCCACAAAAGAACCTCTCGAGTAACTCCGGTTACCGGGCTGGTGGAAACTCCGGAAGAACACGAATGAAGGCAGCGCGCAATCACCGGCACCCCGCTGCAGCGCGACCTCAGGATAGTAATCAGGATTAACAGTGGGGCTCAAGGTTCGCGGAGCCGGGAGCCTACACGTCTGCTCCGGTGGCCATCTTGGCTCCTCCTCCCTAAAAATGAATTTTAATTTTGTGTAGATTCCCCCTCTATCTCTTAAATTGTTTGTAGCGATGATTTCCTTTTAAATGAAATTGTAATACTTGATAAATTGTCTTATGTATTTTTGTATGTCTGTACTTTTATGATATATTTATCGAATAAAGTATTACAACAACAACAAATAACTGGTAAACTTGATTTTCTCTATGGAACATGGCCCTTACATGCAGACCACTACAAGTCAAGAAATAACCAGAATAATTGGCCTTAATAGAGTGACCGAGAACTCAAGGTCACCAAGAGCTTAAACTGAACCTCATATTAAAACAACTTGTAGTAAAGAAGGTGCATAATTACTCTAATCTTACAGAATATTTCACCCACCCTACCAATGCTAATAATGAACTGAGGATGGGCCAGTGTGTTGGTGCCCCTGACCCCTCTGCACAGCTTCGACACGTTGACCCACACTCTATCATGACGTCAGCATTGGACCTTGCTGCTTGAACCCAATGAAAAGGGGGGGCCCTCGGCCCCCCCGCACGCATGGCGGCGCGGCGACCGTCGCCCCCCCTTACACCAGTGTGTCTCTCGGTGGTGGGGGCGGGCCCTGGGGGCGCGACCCACCACCGATTGGCCGGCGGCCTCCCTGACCCGGATACAAGGTAGAAGGTCCGGGTCGGGGGGGGCGGGCTACAGGAGTGGCGGGCAGGGAGGGGCGTGCCCCCCCGCCTGGCCCCTCGGGAATAAAGAGGCGGGGAGCGCCCAGGAGACCCCCTTGTCCATGGACGCTCCCCCGCATTACGGTGTGCCCCGCGCTCGGGGCTTCTTTGTTGTATAATTTTCCCGCTTTTATATTACAGGTCGAGCTAGCCGTCGTGGGGATCGACATCGGCCTGGGATCGGCCTGGGACGCGAGGCAGCGGTTTTTGGACTTTCCCCTGTTTTTCCCTTGCAGGGTTCCAGGACGTGGATTTCGCGGAAAGGCGCCTGCTGATCGTCGGTTATTCGCTTTGGCGCCCGCGTCGCCATTACTTCAGAGGGCGGCGCACGAGCGAGTTTTAGGAGAGCGGAGTGGGAGCAAGCGTTGAGGCTCCGTCAGGTACCGGGTGCGGGCGGTTGTTTGTATAAAGCTGTGGTTTCTTAATGTGGTCTAAGTGTGATTGAGAACAGTTGTAAGGCTTTCTTGAAACCAAGGTCAGTTTATATCAGCACGTGTTGCATTTGTGAAATACATCATCGCGCTAAGCCCGAGTGAGAATCTTTAATGCTGTAATTATAGCCCGACTTTCCCATGCTCTCTCATCACACGGATTACTTGACCATATAAGATTCCCCTGAGCGATAAATAAAAGATCGAACGAACGGCTAATAAGGCCGGTGTGGGGGCAATTTTGATTTAGAACGAGAGCGGGGGCTACTTGACCACGAGTAGCTGAGGGAAGAGAAGCAGGGTCGACCAGGGCAGCGCCTGGAAGGGAGACTGCTGGTACATGTATGCAATTGTTTTCACTACTGCATAGCAATTTTCAATGAAGTAATTGTCAGTTCATGAATTGGATGAGAACGAGGGGGCATTTCTTAAAGTGTTTTCTCTGCTATATGGTATTAATTAGTAAGTGAATTGTGGATCAAGCATACAAACGAGGTGGCATTTCTTAACGTGTTTCTCAATACTGTGGGGTATTAATTATTAAATAACTTTTGGTTCAAGTAGTGGCACAAAAGCGCACTATAAAGGGGAATAAGTGCAAGTCAGTGTGTTTTTAAGGTCATTGATACAAGGTGTTTTTAGTACCGCACAGCAACTGTGAGGTTCACAGGGAGGGTTCAACCGTCCCCTGTATTTAAGTTGGGTGTCCTACAACTTGTTCCTGCTTTAGTACACGGTACTAATACTTGTTTTCAATTTCAGGCAACCTTAACTACATTATTGGCACATTTCAGCAGACAGGGCACGCAACGTGGGGAAGGCTGTGACCGCAGATCACCATCACCGGCGAGGATACAGGAGGGGTCGGTAAGAGGGGTACGGGGGGCTGGCATTCATCGCTCCTGGTGGCCGCCGGGTGGGTCTACATTAGGTTTACTCACCCCCTTACATAAGCGGACAAGCCGCTAGTGTTGCGGTCGCCGTTGCATGGTGCTGAAAGCCCCCTGGTGACCCTCCATCAAAAAGGTACACAAAGTTGGCCTGTTTTGATATTAAGAGAGTAGGCTGCGGTTTTTTGGGGTGGTATCATGCCAGGTCCGCGGGGTGGAAAAAGGGGGTCCAACATGGAGGCTATGATGCGGGCCATGATGCGTGAGATGGGTGAAATTAAGCAGCAGCTAGGGAAAGTAGATGAGCTGGAAGCACGGTTGAATGAGAGGCATGGTGATGCCCCGGGCCCATCGGGTAGGCCTATCCGCCAGAGGGTGGCACCAGTGCCAAGGGGGGATTTTGTTACCCCACCTAGGAAGTCTAAGTCCAAGAGACCCAGGTATGCTGCACCCACCCCAGGGCCAGTAGAGCCGGTACCTGCCGTGCCGCCGGCGGTCGTCCCACCCCCGCATATACCTATGCCTACACCCCCTGCCCCCGTGGTGCCGGTGCCTGTAGGGCAACCAGTAGACGCTGGGTCTGCTCCCCCACCGGTGCCCACAATCCCGGGTACAGGCTTGCCACACCCGGCACCCGCCTTACCTGCTGCGCCGGTACCACTGGGCATAACCCCAGTGGTACCTGTTGTCCCGGGTGCGAATTTAGATTCAATGCCCCCTGAATTGGTGTCCCAGATAACGGCCTTGATGCCATGGCTCCAAAAAGGGGGAGCTTTCCCGAATTCTGCAGACCATGCAGCAGAGGCGGCGAGGTTTGTAGAAAAAATCAAATCGGCAGCGGTCGCCGACAGTGTTGCATTGCCAGTATCTTCTCCCCTTGCAGGTCCAAGTCTTCCCCAGCCGGACGGAGCTAATGGGCAGCCGGCCCCGGTGCCCGCACTTGGTAAGGAAGTGGCATTGCCGCTCTTGGGGGACGGTGTTCTACCTTCCAGGAGTGAGAATTTGGCTCAGCATGTGTCGTTTGCTGTGAAAGAGATGGTTTGGGCAGACAAATATGTTTATATTTATTCCTTGTTGTTAGATAATAGGGAAATGGAGCAAGCGAAAACACTGAAGGAGTGGATGCTCCCAAGCGAATGGAGGGTGCAGTGTGCTAGATTTAGGGTTGAGGAAACTCTGATCAACTGGATGAAGGCTTGGGCGGTATTCACTGCCATTAAAGCCGAGCGACCTCCAGATTTGCAGGCGCCATTGGCATGCTACTCAAGCAGGATTGTGGGGTGGAGTGAACAGTATTCTGGGGAGGCATGGAAAGGGTATGATGTGAATTTCAGGAAAGCATTGGAATTCAATAGATCATTGGCATGGGACACGGTGGATTCCATGGCATGGCATAAACAGTTCGCAGATACTGCACCTCCCCCCCAGTTCTCAGGTTCAGTCAAGGTGTTCTCTAGACCTCAACAGCCCTTTCGGCCCCCCCAAGCGAGTGAGGTGCCTGGGAAGTTTAGGGCCAGTGGGCCAGAGAAAAAAGGGGTGTGCTGGGATTTTAATAGGCGCACCTGCACAAGGGCCGCGTGTAAGTTTAGACATGCATGTTCCTCCTGTGGTCACCCCTCTCATCCAGAAACTGCCTGTAGGTCCAAGCAGGGAAACACGGGACAAAGAGGTAGGGGAAAGCCACTGTAAGTCAAACTGGTTGGGCCCCCCCACTCCAGTGGATGTGGTGGCAATGATTCCATGGTTGAACAGATATCCGGACCACACATCGGCCACCCTACTCCAAGAAGGTTTTTCTAAAGGCTTTAGGATCCCGGCAGCGGAATACACAGGCAGCGCGCACTGTAAAAACCAGTTGTCGGTGAAACACAATCCAGCTGTGGTGGCCGCCAAAATTGACATGGAGCTATCTTTAGGCAGGATAGCTGGCCCTTTCACTGAGGTGCCGGTACCTGATTTTGTGTGTTCCCCATTAGGAGTTGTCCCCAAAAAGGAGAAAGGGCAATTCAGACTGATCCACAACCTGTCAGCACCTAGGGGGGCGTCACTGAATGATGCCATTGACGAGGGTATCTGTAGCGTTAAGTACGCCTCTTTTGATCAGGCAGTTAAGTTATTACAGGCCACGGGGCCGGGGGCGTTAATGGCGAAATCAGACATAGAATCAGCCTTTCGCCTCCTCCCGGTACACCCAGCGGATCAACATCCCTTGGGCTTCACCTTTGGGGATATGTTCTACATGGATAAATGCATGCCCATGGGTTGTTCTATATCTTGTGCTTACTTTGAGATGTTTAGCTCTTTTCTTGAATGGGCCATGAGACAGGTGACGGGCCATCAGCAGGTCATGCATTATTTGGATGATTTCCTCTTCCTGGGTACAGCGGGATCTCAGGAGTGTGCACTGGCATTGCAGGAATTTTGCGTGCTCATGCGGGCTTTTGGTGTCCCGCTTGCGCCCGGGAAGACTGTGGGCCCGACCACCTGCTTAGAATTCCTCGGCATTGAGATTGATTCAGTGGAGGGATGTTTTAGATTGCCTAGGGATAAGGTGGACAAGTTCAAAACAGCATTACATTTATGCCTACGGAAAGATAAGGTCACCCTGCAGCAATTACAGGAGGTGGTAGGGCAATTGAACTTCGCACTAAGGATCATCCCCATGGCTCGCCCTTTCTCTCGCTCCATTGCTCAGGCAATGAAGGGGCTGAGGGAGAAGCACCACCGCACTCGGCTATCGTCTGAAATTCGCCAGGATATGCTTATATGGATGGCATTCCTGGAGGATTTTAACGGCAGGGTGGTCTGGCCCGGCCCGCTGACGACATCAGCAGAGTTGGGCCTGTGGACGGATGCTGCCGGGAGTGTGGGCTTCGGCGCCATCCTAGGGAACAGGTGGGTCGCTCAACAGTGGCCGGAGGTATGGCGAACATGGGGTCTGGCCACCAATATTGGCTTCCTGGAACTCTTCCCAATATGGGTGGCATTGATGGTCTGGCCCGAACACCTATGTAATAAATCAGTGGTGTTTTGGTCAGACAACATGACGGTTGTGGAATGTATCAACCAGCAGGGAGCACGGTGTCCTTTCATACTTCGTCTGATCAAAGAAATTGTTTTACAGTGCCTTAAATTGAATGTCAATTTTAGAGCCAAACATGTCCCTGGTGTTCTGAACAATGCAGCTGACTCCCTCTCTCGCTTCAAAATGCAGGTTTTCAGGGAGCATCTTCCTACAGCAGACCCCTCGCCAGCGCACTTCCCAGCAGTACTTTGGCAGATTGGTGCCCCAGATTACAGGACCTCGTGGTCGCTAGCCTAGCCCCCAGGACCAAGACGGCTTACGAAGGGGCGTTTTTGTCTTATTGTTCTTTTTTGGGGCAACAATGGGAAGTGCTTTGGGCGCAGGAGGATGGCTTTGCGGTCTATTTAGAATGGATGCATAAGGAGGGGCGCTCGGTGGCAGCAGCAAACAGACATAGGGCAGCGGTGTCATTCTACGCTCAAGCTAGGGGCTTGCGTGATCCCACTAATACCTTTATGGTGCGTAAGGCTTTGAGGGGATGGCGCCGTATTCAGGGCCATCATAAAGATAAGAGAAAGCCCATAGGATTAGCCCGGCTGACAGCTTTACTGGGCGCGCTGGACACTGTTTGTAGCTCGGAGTGGGAGGTGCTTCTTTTTAAGGCAGCATTCTCCTTGGCATTCTATGGGGCGTTGAGAATTAGCGAACTTGTGGCAGGTTCCAAGTCAGACCTACTGGGCGGCTTGCAAAGGGCTAGTGTGACGATAAGGGAGGACACCATGTGGGTGACTATTGAGAAGTCAAAGACCGACCAGGAGTCTAGGGGCCACACCATAGTCCTCCAACGGGCCCCCGCCAAACCTTGCTGCCCAGTGAGGCACGTGGAATTATTGCACAGGCTACTGGTGGGCACAGCGGGCAGGGCATTGCTCTGTCATGCCGACGGGAACCCCTTGACCAGGTATCAATTCAGGAGGGTATTGGAGATGGTGGTCAGGAAAGCAGGTCTTGACCCTAAAGAGTTTGGCTCTCATTCCTTTAGGATTGGGGCAGCGACTGAGGCGGTGGCGGGGGGCCTCCCAGTGGAGAGAGTGAAGACAATTGGGAGATGGTCCTCAGAATGCTACAAACGTTATGTACGAATTGACATGCTGTGATTGCATGGCGCTCACGCTTGGTTTGTTTCCGCTCTCTTACAGTTTCTCAGACCTGTTACGCAGGGGAGGAATTTGTCGTCGGGCACCAGCAACATACATCAGCACGGAGCGGCAGCCAGGAAACAATGAAGGAAAGTGTTTGGATTGTGGGTCACTCCTATGTAAGAAGAGCGGAATGTGTCTTTATGTCAGGTGACAGGGGGAAAAGGGCGGCACAACTGGGGTTGGACATCACGTTCTTCGGGAGAGGGGGGTTGTGTCTGAACGAGTTTAGGGGATTCTTCCAGGGGCTTTTAGCGCGCCGGCAATCTCCCCCGTCAGTGGTGATACTTCACCTTGGGGAGAATGATTTGGCAACACTGGGAAGGCGCATTCTGATCGAGGAGATTATCTCAACGGCGGGTTGGATGGCCAGGACCTGCCCGGGTTGCACACTAGTATGGTCACAACTCATACCCCGATTACAGTGGCGGGGGGGACATTCGGTCAGGGCGTTGAATCACTCGGTAAAGAGGATCAACACACGGATGGATAGGTTGTTTCGAACCCCCTTGTTACAGTCAATACCTCATGGGTGTATCTGGGGCGACAAGTATTACTTGAGGGACGGAGTTCATTTAACTCAGGAGGGGAATGTCTTGTGGTCTGACAATATCTGGGCCTGGCTAGAGGGATTTGTAAGTAGGAGGGTTCCTTAAGTAGGGGCTAGAGGGGGGAGGCCAGATCGTCGGGTAACAATGCTGGCCTGTGGCGGTAAGGTCATTATCGGTGAGCACATATTTGAGGTCTGAGGGGGCGGGCATCATCCTATGGAGGTTCCCGCCCATGGGGAGGGGCCTGCGGGCCACTCCTAGAACTCCAGGGGCAAGGTAATTCATGCTGCAAAGGAGCGCGGGTAGGAGTAGTTCACGCTTTCCTTAGGCTGGTAGCCACCCCGCGCGCGTATACTCATGACGTCACCGGCTGGCGCAGAGTAAGGGCCCTCCTTCAGTGGGTAAATGGAGTTCAGGGCGTAGACCGGGCAATTCCCGGGGTAACACTGCGCATGCGCACGTCTCATGGGGAGGCGCAGCTTGTAGGACCTGACACCGGTAGTGACCTAGCCATATGGCCAGAAATGTACAAAAATCAAGATGAGGATGTTTAGACTCGGTTAGGAAACAACATGTATTAGAGTTTTGTTAAGGTCAGGCTCTCAAACTTGTTGACAATAATTTTGTATATAACGTCCTGCTGATTTTTGTATAAATTGTTGATCATGCAATTAAAAACCTTTTTAATTTCATACTTTAATAAATACGGCCGGGCGACTAGCGCCCGCCTTCCAAAAAGTAAAAACGTCTCGTGTCCCCGTTTCTGGGTGTTGGGTGCCAGTCTGGGGGGGAGGCGGCAGCTAGTCGCTGACCATGTGAAAAGGGGGGGCCCTCGGCCCCCCCGCACGCATGGCGGCGCGGCGACCGTCGCCCCCCCTTACACCAGTGTGTCTCTCGGTGGTGGGGGCGGGCCCTGGGGGCGCGACCCACCACCGATTGGCCGGCGGCCTCCCTGACCCGGATACAAGGTAGAAGGTCCAGGTCGGGGGGGGCGGGCTACAGGAGGGGCGGGCCGGGGGGGGCGTGCCCCCCCGCCTGGCCCCTCGGGAATAAAGAGGCGGGGAGCGCCCAGGAGACCCCCTTGTCCCTGGACGCTCCCCCGCATTACGGTGTGCCCCGCGCTCGGGGCTTCTTTGTTTTCCCACCCACCATCCCTTGGAACAAAAGTCTTGTGGCATGCATTATGCCTGGTATAATGGTAAGTTTGAAGGTACTGTTCACATGTCTTACATGGTAGTAGAAATGGTTCTGTCTTATATTGTGATGATGCTTTTGTTTAGGAATTTTTTCCCTTTTTAGCAAACTGTGTGTGAAGTAATTTTCTGTGATGCTAAGTGTCCTTAGGCCTTTTTTCCCTTTGTAGCTGTACTGTAATACTATTATTTATTAGCCAGTGTAGCTGTCCTTTAGAATTTTTTCCCCATAGGTCGTCGTATTTATTAGGTATGGGGCATGCGGTAAGGTCATTATCGGTGAGCACATATTTGAGGTCTGAGGGGGCGGGCATCATCCTATGGAGGTTCCCGCCCAGGGGGAGGGGCCTGCGGCCCACTCCTAGAACTCCAGGGGCAAGGTAATTCATGCTGCAAAGGAGCACGGGTAGGAGTAGTTCACGCTTTCCTTAGGCTGGTAGCCACCCCGCGCGCGTATACTCATGACGTCACCGGCTGGCGCAGAGTAAGGGCCCTCCTTCAGTGGGTAAATGGAGTTCAGGGCGTAGACCGGGCAATTCCCGGGGTAACACTGCGCATGCGCACGTCTCATGGGGAGGCGCAGCTTGTAGGACCTGACACCGGTAGTGACCTAGCCATATGGCCTGAAAAGTACAAAAATCAAGATGAGGATGTTTAGACTCGGTTAGGAAACAACATGTATTAGAGTTTTGTTAAGGTCAGGCTCTCAAACTTGTTGACAATAATTTTGTATATAACGTCCTGCTGATTTACTCTTTTGTGTTTATGCAAGAGGCTTACAGGGTGGTCTAATCTCACCCACATTAGAGTTGCTAGATATGAGGTTATCAGCTCTTCCACCTAGATCTAAAATACTAGTGGGGGGGATTTTAATTGTACTTTTGAACCCCTGGATGATGAAGAGGTATTAGGTTTTAACTCAGAGGATTGGAGGCATACTATACCCTCCCTAGTCCTTGCTCCTATTAAGAAATGGACAGCTAGAGCAATCCAGTTGAATGCTCTGGCTCTAGACCACAATCTACGGGCTCTGAATGGGCAAACTGCTTCAGATCGCGATGGGGTAATGACCTACAATAGGTTAGGCTGCCCATCTCGAATTGACTACATCCTTCTGGACACTCAGTCATGGGCTAGCCTAGTTGACATGAAGGTTAGGCAATCAACAGACAGTGACCACAATCCATTATGTATGGAAATCCACTGGGCAAATGGGATCAGCAAAAGTGGAAATCCAGAGATGATTACCAAAGAGGTCTTCCCCTCCAATTGTAACCAGAAGTTAAAATGGAATGTGGTTAGGTGCGAAGAGGGGAAACTTAATAGCATTAAAGAGCTAGTTTTAGCTGAAACCCGCAGTCTTGCATCTGTCGCTCTAGCAGCACCTCACTCTCTCGGATCAAACTTGCCAGTCTTGTATAACAACTTAACAGATAAAATAGGTGAGTTCTTTTCCAAGAGGCCACAGGGGATATCCACGTTAAACCAAAAACCTTTTACGGGTAACCCCTGGTATACGGCAAATTGTAGGAAAAAGAGGAAAGCTATCACGCTAGCTATAAAAAGTAAGGATCCCATAGCAGTGAGACTAGCCAGAAAGGAGTATCACAGAAGTATAACATCAGCTAAGGAGGATTGGGAGGAGGAGCATTGGCAGCAGCTCAAGGCTGCAGCCTGTGGGAAAAATTCTATTATTTTTTGGAAACTGATCAATGCTCTTGATAGAAGGGGGCAGAGTCGATTTTAAATCATATAAATGAACATCAATGGTACTCCCATTTTTTAAGATTGTACTGCGAGGATAGTGTTGAAGGTCAACTAACATCTCCAGTTATGGTAATCCAGAGCGAGCCCAGCACGGAGTTAGGTACCAAGGTAGAGCCTTTCTCCCCGCGAGAAGTCCAGGACGCTATTTTAAAAATATTACCAGGGAAGGCGGCTGGCCCTGATGGCCTGCCGGGGAACCTGCTACTGCACGACCCCAAATTATGGGCAGACCGTATAGCCTGTTTAATGAATCTAATCCAGTACGGCCACCCTGTCCCTGAATCCTGGAAGGGTGTGGAGGTTATCACCATATATAAGAAAGGTGATAGAGAGGACCCTGCCAACTACAGACCAATAAGTTTAATTGACACCATTCAAAAGGTAGTTGGCAGGACATCTTGACCCACTTCCAGGCGGAGTTTAGGCGTAATGTTGGTGCGATGGACCAGGTTTTTCGGTTCTGTGCAGTCTATTGGAAGTCAGTGTCTATCACCAAGGGTAGTTTGTACCTGGCTTTCATAGACTTGAAAACAGCATTCAATGTCATTCCACGTGCTAAACTCTGGGAGGTCCTTCTGGATATGGGTTTCCCTAGTTATCTGTTGCAGTTTATTATCAAACTCCACGAAGACAATTATGCAAGGATTCGGTGGGGGAACCAGGGTCAATTGATAGGGAGGGTACCAGTCAATAGAGGGGTGCGGCAGGGATGTGTGATGGCTCCGACACTGTTCTCCCTCTTTATAAATGGGGTGGTGAACCATTTGAGGGAGGACCCTGCGGACGCCCCTGTCCTTGCCGGGGAGAAAACCCCCACACTCCTCTTTGCGGATGATACCTTCCTGATGTCTAAGACCCCCAAGGGTCTGCAAAAACTGCTCGATCGTTTCAGTGTTTTCGTTAAAGACCGTGGGTTAACGGTTAACACTGCGAAAACGAAGCTGATGGTTTTGTCTGCCAAAAGAAACCTTAGGAAGGCTTATCTCTCTTTGAATGGGTCCCCTCTAGAGGTAGTGGATGAATTCGACTACCTCGGGGTCAGGCTCTGTAATAACATGAGTTGGGACTCCCATTTGTCTAAAATGGTTCTAAATCTTAAAAGGGTCTCTGGAGCAATACTAAAGAATCAGCGCCTCTCTATCAGCAGACCAATAGCCCCTGCCCGGGCAGTTTATGATGGGGAAAGCTTTAGCCTCGGCAGTTTATGGCTCTGAATTGTGGGGTGCTGAGAACACTAAGGCATTGGTAGTTGCAGAGAATAAGTTCATGAGAGACATAGTTTCGCTTCCACCCTCGACCCCTTTGAAACCACTATTTCACGACATGGGTAGAAGATCGATTTCTGAAATAGTTCAACTCCGCCCCTTGCTATTCTGGGTGCGTCTCAGAAGGACCCCTGAATTAGCAAAATATGCTCTAGCGTTGGACGAGCTAATTAGTTTGAATGTATCCAACAAAATAAAGTGGCTTAATAATTTAAAGAAGCTGGTGGTATCTATAGGTTTGGCTGAATCTTGGGCCTCACAATCCCCCCCACCTAAACAAACTGTTAAAAAACTATACTGGGATTGGGTAGAGGCCAAGGACCTCTATAATTCAAGTTGGGGACCTTTGACGAACAACTTTCTTGAACATAAGCCCTTCAGAAAGTTAGAGCCATTCCTGGACTTCATCCAGACTCCTCGAGATAGAACTTTGTTCCTGAAATTAAGATATGGTACCCTCCCCCTCAAAAAATTCACGGAAGAGTGGAAGGTCAGGAGGGAGCATGATTTAAAATGCCCAGGTTGTCCATGTCTGGAAGAATCTCTTGGCCACTTTCTGTTTGCATGTAACGCTTACAAGCAGGTTAGAGCAAAATGGTTGAAACCAGTGTGTAGGGAGTTAGGGACCATAGATCAGCTCTGCGCATTATTTTAACCAACACTACCTCCATGTACATTGTTTGTGGGGTCACTAAGTATTTGGCCAGCGCTTGGTTTATTCGGTCAAAGCTGCTATCCAATGCCTGTTCAGATCCACCCTAAAAATGAATTTTAATTTTGTGTAGATTCCCCCTCTATCTCTTAAATTGTTTGTAGCGATGATTTCCTTTTAAATGAAATTGTAATACTTGATAAATTGTCTTATGTATTTTTGTATGTCTGTACTTTTATGATATATTTATCGAATAAAGTATTACAACAACAACAAATAACTGGTAAACTTGATTTTCTCTATGGAACATGGCCCTTACATGCAGACCACTACAAGTCAAGCAATAACCAGAATAATTGGCCTTAATAGAGTGACCGAGAACTCAAGGTCACCAAGAGCTTAAACTGAACCTCATATTAAAACAACTTGTAGTAAAGAAGGTGCATAATTACTCTAATCTTACAGAATATTTCACCCACCCTACCAATGCTAATAATGAACTGAGGATGGGCCAGTGTGTTGGTGCCCCTGACCCCTCTGCACAGCTTCGACACGTTGACCCGCACTCTATCATGACGTCAGCATTGGACCTTGCTGCTTGAACCCAATGCGAGCCAGGCCCGTGCAAGCAGCGCTCGGAATAGCTGTGTGATGTTCTGTTCATATATTAGCCCGGCGGGGGGAGAGCGGTTACAGCAAGTCGAAAACCTGAAAGACAACATTCCGAAAAAAACAACCAAAAAGAAAAAAAGTAATGAGCTGCTAAGTGCCACCGAGGCATCTTTTTGGAGAATCAGATTTTTTAAACACGAGAAATACATCCAGTCAGATGTTCTTTCAGCTAAATTCGTGGACGGGAGGGAACTGAACGAAGCTGGCGCAGCGGGACCCTCTGACAAGGTAAGTTGATGTATTGAAGGTTCGCGAGTGGACGGAAGGTGCGTCAGAACGGATAGTAAGTAAACTTTTGCTTGTCAGCTGTGTCGTTTTCGGATCAAAGCGGCGCGGCTTCTCCTGGGCAGCTGTAGGGGTCCCCTTGTGTAATGTGACAATGCAACCATCTTAGGTTACACGCATTGGTGTGTAATGAGACACGCAGTGTACTAACGTGAAAGGTTTGCCTGTTCCCCGTGCCTCAACCTTGCAACCGCAGCTTCTGAGCGCCTGCAAACGACCAGGTTCTTTTCCTGCAAAAACATCTATGGCGAAGCTCCCGAAGTCTGGAACAAGCAGAGGTGCGCGTGGGAAGCAGGTAGCAGCGGAAACCCCGCGAGAGAAGGCTGCCAAAGTGACTGAAGGGTGGTAAACTCGTGACTTCAGTGTTTACTCAGTCTGTCTGATGACAACGTCAAACCGCAACGTTATTTTGTAGCAACCTGTGGAGACGCACCTGCAAAATGTGCCAGGGCGGCTGCTTAATCACGGGAGGGTCCTATGAAAATTGTCTAACGTAATTAGTGACTTTTAATTATGGTGGCTGGAACAAATCTTTAAGAATAGTTTAATACAATTAGGACCACGTGAATGGCGGTTGGAAGGGCGTATATTTTGAAAATGTTTGAATACAATAAAAACATATAGGTGTGGCGCCAGTAACATGCACGTAGATTGTCTGGAACTAATAGCGGTGGTGTCTAGGACAGAAGTTTGGTGTTTCCGGAAATATTGGAATGCACTAGAAACATCAGGAATATTGAGATATGTTTGGAACATCGAGGTATGTTTGGTGGAACGCAATGTACAGACGTGGTGTCTTGAGCATATGAACATTGTGTTTCTGGGAAAAGTTTAATGCAATTAAACCAAACATGCCAAACATTAAGGTTTGGTATCTAGCACACATAGTGATGGAGTCCAGAACATGTGGGTATGGCATATAGAAAACATAGTATTCCTGGAATAAAACAATGTAACTAGGTGCAGGGCTTTAAGTGGGATGGAAAAACTAGGGGGTCTCTCAAAGGGGCGTGGCCAATGTAATTAAGGATGTGGCTTAAAAAAACATACGCTAAAAATCTGTGCTTAGCATAGTGTGCTGCCCGACTTGTATTTTGCGGTTTCTGTCATTGCATCCAGATATATGATACAAGTTACATCATACCTACAACTAGGGCTGGGCGTAGTTTGAGAAGTAGCATTTCGCGAAGCTATGCAAAGTGCACTTTGCACTATGCATGCTACGCGTTGCATTACGGGAACTGCGTAGTCGCATGTTCGCACTGTGCAAGATGCCGTTTTCAATGATTGCACAGTGCGAGCTGTAGTTTTCTGCCGCTCGAGTAGATTTTTACTCGAGCAGCAACTTTCTCAACACAGACTGGTAGTTTCTCATCGCGAGCGGTCGCGAGCATACGCGACCACTCACAATGAGAAACCTGACCTCCCCGCATTGAGAATATCGCCGGGAGGTTTATTTTCCACGCTCGTGATCAGCAACTTGATGTTGCTGATCGCGAACGAGGAAAAAGTCTCGCAGGGATGTCATTTTGCTTGCTCGCGGTCGCCAACTTGACGTTGAGGACAGCGAGCAAGCAAAAAATGACCGCTGCGGTACGCTACGCGTGTTTGCACTGTGCTACGTGCTAAGCGCAAACTTCGCAAACTACGCGAGCGTAGCATAGTGCTTTGCCCAGGCCTACCTACAACAAGGCAGGGCTATTGGCTTTGTCAATGGTTGTTAGTTGCATAAGACAAATAAGCAGCAACTATGGCTTGTTGTATATAATATTGAAAAAGCTTCCATTTAAAGCCCTGGTGACACCAAAACAATGTTGCTGCTCCTGAGTTTCAAAAAGGGAAGGGAAATCCAGAGAGAAAATGACTCTCTTTAAAGGATTTCCCTTCTCTTAAAACGCTCACCTGGCATGACGTCGTGCCATAACTTCTGCACTAGTGAGAAGTGAGCAGTGTGAACAAGCACACACCCATGTGCCGCTGTCACACTGCAGTCAGAAAAAAATGGACCGCCTGCGCCAGTGCACAAAACAGCGCCCAATAGAGACCCGTTTCGAGGCCCCCTGAAATAACCTGCCGGTGCTGAGACCTGGCCCACTTCAAGCCCTGACTAGGTGCATAAAGGCCGACTGGAGCATATGGTTGTAGTATCAGGAACAAACATTCATGGTGGCACTGGAAATATGTCTATCCCTTTGGGAGGATATATGTAAATCTCATAATGTGATAACAATAATTTAGGTTTTGTGCAACATACTCCTGCTTACTGGAAAGTTTAGGGAAGGCACCTAGGACATATGGTCATGAGGATAAGAAAAAACATGAAAAGTCCTTGTTTTATGCAATAGGGGCTGTGGTTATCATTATGGAATTCGCCACATTTTGCTGTCGCTTTTCATGGTGGAGTGAGTGCTGAAGTCTTCCAGAGGCTTCTAGGCGCAGGCAGAAACTTGTGAGGAACCATTTTGCTCCGGGATTCCATGTAAAATATAAGAATTCAGCACTGTGAGCGGGCATTGCAGCTAAAGGAAGATATTTCCCCTTTACCCTTTCTTTGCCCTCATTTCTTGCACCTGTAAACCACAGGCGCCCGGACAAGTACAAGCATTCTCTGTGGTTGTGCCCTCAGGAGCTGACAATCCATTTACAAGAGAGAAAGGAACAGGCCAGCCCTCTCCAGTAATTCCCCATCACACTGCAATTTCTCTTCTGCTTTGAACAAGCTGCTTCTAGTCCTGCATAGTAAACTATGCCAGCTTTCTCAGTTGGCAAAAACAGACCTTTTCCACACATAAAGACAGGGCCCCTGCCACACAATGGTCCTTTGACACTACACAAGTGCACAAGCCAGAAACCTAAACAACACTGCTATTAAGGTAATAACCACGTCCTACCCTTGCAGCTTAGTCTGTGCCTTTGTCTATGGTCGTGACATAGTCAGAGCAGTGAGTTTCCATGGATCTTTGGAGCAGTCCACAAAGTGGGGCAGGACTAAGATTTGGCAAGGGAAAACAATGATTGCCAAAGCCAATTGGTCTCACCTATACTAACTAGCATTGGCCACACTACAGGGCCGCATGGGAGGTCAGCTTGGAATGTTTTTGGCCACCTGTGATTACACATGTATGCATGCTACAACCCTGGTGGCCATCTTGGATGTTTTGTATTGTAATTGCATTTATATAGCACTTACTACCCCTGACGAGATGTCAAATCGCTTTTTCGGCGAGTAGCACGCTACTCCGGAACTCATAAAGGATTAGTGATGAATTAGTATGGTGAAATATGAAAGTAATTTGAGTGGTGGATATGTTAGTCTGTTATTTGGATTGAGAAGGATAGTGGAGGGATAGAAGAGGGAAAAGGTTTGCATTTATATAGTGGTTGCTACCCCTGGTGAAGTGTTAAAGCACTTTTTCGGTGAGTTGCATGCTACTCTGGAACCCATAAAGGATTAATGGTGAATTAGTATAGTGAAATATGAAAGTAATCTGAGCAGTGGATATGTTAGTCTATTATTTTGATTGAGGAGGATAATGGAGGGATAAAAGAGGGAAAAGGTTTGCGTTTATATAACGCTTGTTACCCCTGGTGAGGTACTGATGCGCATTTTGGTGAGTAGCGCGCTACTCCAGAACCTTAACAGGATTAGTAGGGAACTAGTATAGGGAAATCTGAAATTAGTTTGAGTGGTGGATATGTTAGTCTGTTATTTAGATTGAAAAGGAATAGTGGGGGGATAGAAGAAGGAAGGGTCTATAATTTTTTTTGGGGGGGGAGTTCATAGCAGTAGGAGTGGGTTTGGGATGAGTAACGGGGAGGTAGAGGGTGAAGAATCAGTGGGAAGGGTTTAGAAAGGCTTGTTTGGGAGATAACAGAGGTATGAGATGATGCAAGGTGGGCTAGAGGAGGGAAGAGTCTAGAAAGGGTTATTGTAGGGGCCACAGTAGTTGTATGGGAATTAGGATCAATGAGAGACTGGAGGTAGAGGATATATTGATAGAGGTATAGGGTGAGAAATATGTTTGTGCATTGGATATGCTGAATTAGAAGCAATGAACCAAATATATAGATACATAAGTACATGGAAAGTAAATATATGCACAAGGAAGGTAATAAATGTAGATTATAGTTGCATTTAATAAACTCCGGCTTTCAAGGGTTGTTGTACTTTAAATTAATGTATTTGTTTTTATTTTTTGTAATTCAATAGTGAAGCAATTGTAGATAAATAGTTATGATAAAAGATTTACATATTGATGCAGTCACCTATATACATATTAAAACATAGAATGATGTAACTATAAGTAGTATGTACATTTGTTAAGCAGAACTATTGAATATATTTTTTTTAAACATAATTTCTATGCACATTTATACAACGCAATACACATATGCAGGTACATATCTATTAGTCCAAATAGATGCTCATATATAGAGGGATATGCTGTATATTTCTGTTTGAGTATGGTGGTGATGGAGGGAAGAGTCAATTCTTGAGTAGTCTTCTGAAGATAAAGTGGTTATCCATGGATCTTATGTTTGGGGTTAAAGAGTTTCATCGTTTGGCTTCTTGAACAGAGAAGCTTGTGCCACCCATGTTTTTTTTTCTTGTACAGTGGGATTTTGAGGTGTGGTGCCACTCTAAAGCGGAGGTTGCTTTGGCGAATGTATTTGGTTATTTTATTCCTGATAAAGAGTGGTCCTGTTCCATGTATCGCTTTGTGGGTGATACAAAGCAGCTAGAACATGGATCTTCTGGCAATCGGTAACCAATTCAGGGCTTTCAAGGCAGGGGAGATATGGGCTTGCATCTTTATATGTCAGAGTAGTCTGGCATCAGAGTTCTGAATCCATTGAAGTCTTTTCATAGTCGTAAAAAGTGATCCATGGTAGAGGCTTTTGGCGTAATTGCGTTTGGACAGAACATGATAGATGGTAGCCTGGACCTTGTGTGGAAATCCCTGATGGGGGAAGATTTGTCGCAGAGTTTTTATTGTAAAAAAACGTGATTTTGCTAGTTTGTCCACTTGGGCATTCATTGATAGCTTGGAGTCCATGGCCATTCCAAGGTTTCTTACTTCCTTTGATACTTTAGGTAGTGTTCCCAGATCAGGCCATGTGGCAAATGGGTCATAATTTTTCTAATTGTCACACGTGAGTATTTCTGTTTTGGAAGCATTCTATTTGAGATGGCTCCATGTCATCCATTGATACACGGCTTGTTTGGGAGATAACAGAGGTATGAGATAATGCAAGGTGGGATAGAGGAGGCAAGAGTCTAGAAAGGGTTATTGTCGGGGTCACAGTAGTTGTATGGGAATTGGGATCAATGAGAGAATAGAGGTAGAGGATATATTGATAGAGGTATAGGGTGAGAAATAGGTTTGTGCATTGGATATGCTGAATTAGAAGCAATGAACCAAATATATAGATACATAAGTACATGGAAAGTAAATATATGCACAAGGAAGGTAATAAATGTAGATTATAGTTGCATTTAATAAACTCCGGCTTTCAAGTGTTGTTGTAATTTAAATTAATTCATTTGTTTTTATTTTTTGTAATTCAATAGTGAAGCAATTGTAGATAAATAGTTATGATAAAAGATTTACATATTTATGCAGTCACCTATATACATGTTAAAACATAGAATGATGTAACTATAAGTAATATGTACATTTGTTAAGCAGAACTAATGAATATATATTTTTTTTAAACATAATTTGTATGCACATTTATACAATGCAATACACATATGTAGGTACATTTCTTTTAGTCCCAATAGATGATTATATATAGAGGGATATGCTGTATATTTCTGTTTGAGTATGGTGGTGATGGAGGGAAGAGTCAATTCTTGAGTAGTCTTCTGAAGATAAAGTGGTTATCCATGGATCTTATGTTTGGGGTTAAAGAGTTTCATAGTTTGGCTTCTTGAACAGAGAAGGTTGTGCCACCCATGTTTTTTTTCTTGTACAGTGGGATTTTGAGGTGTGGTGCCACTCTAAAGCGGAGTTTGCTTTGGCGAATGTATTTGGTTATTTTATTCCTGATGAAGAGTGGTCATGTTCCATGTATCACTTTGTGGGTGATATAAAGAAGATTGAACATGGATCTTCTGGCAACCGGTAACCAATTCAGGACTTTCAAGGCAGGGGAGATATGGGCTTGCATCTTTATATGTCAGAGTAGTCTGGCATCAGAGTTCTGAATCCGTTAATGTCTTTTCATAGTCGTTAAAAGTGGTCCATGATAGAGGCTTTTGGCGTAATTGCGTTTGGACAGAACATGATAGATGGTAGCCTGGACCTTGTGTGGAAATCCCTGATGGGGGAAGATTTGTCGCAGAGTTTTTATAGTAAAAAAACGTGATCTTGCTAGTTTGTCCACTTGGGCATTCATTGATAGCTTGGAGTCCATGGCCATTCCAGGTTTCTTACTTCCTTTGATACTTTAGGTAGTGTTCCCAGATCAGGCCATGTGGCAAATGGGTCATAATTTTTCCAATTGTTACACATGAGTATTTCTGTTTTGAAAGCATTCTATTTGAGATATCCCCATGTCATCCATTGATACACGGCTTGTTTGGGAGATAACAGAGGTATGAGATAATGCAAGGTGGGATAGAGGAGGGAAGAGTCTAGAAAGGGTTATTGTCTGGGTCACCGTAGTTGTATGGGAATTGGGATCAATGAGGGAATGGAGGTAGAGGATATATTGATAGAAGTATAGGGTGAGAAATATGTTTGTGCATTGGATATGCTGAATTAAAAGCAATGAACCAAATATATAGATACATAAGTACATGGAAAGTAAATATATGCACAAGGAAGGTAATAAATGTAGATTATAGTTGCATTTAATAAACTCCGGCTTTCAAGTGTTGTTGTACTTTAAATTAATTTATTTGGTTTTATTTTTTGTAATTCAATAGTGAAGCAATTGTAGATAAATAGTTATGATAAAAGATTTACATATTTATGCAGTCACCTATATACATGTTAAAACATAGAATGATGTAACTATAAGTAATATGTACATTTGTTAAGCAGAACTAATGAATACATATTTTTTTTAACATAATATTTATGCACATTTATACAACGCAATACACATATGTAGGTACATTTCTATTAGTCCAAATAGATGATTATATATAGAGGGATATGCTGTATATTTCTGTTTGACTATGGTGGTGATGGAGGGGAGAGTCAATTCTTGAGTAGTCTTCTGAAGATATAGTGGATATCCATGGATCTTATGTTTGGGGTTAAAGAGTTTCATCGTTTGGCTTCTTGAACAGAGAAGGTTGTGCCACCCATGTTTTTTTTTTCTTGTACAGTGGGATTTTGAGGTGTGGTGCCACTCTAAAGCGGAGGTTGCTTTGGCAAATGTATTTGGTTATTTTATTCCTGATGAAGAGCGGTCCTGTTC
This sequence comes from Lissotriton helveticus, assembly GCF_964261635.1. NCBI lineage: Eukaryota > Metazoa > Chordata > Amphibia > Caudata > Salamandridae > Lissotriton > Lissotriton helveticus. The sequence goes on from NC_136065.1 coordinate 1,917,824,732, forward strand.
CATGTATCACTTTGTGGGTGATACAAAGCAGATTGAACATGGATCTTCTGGCAACCGGTAACCAATTCAGGGCTTTCAATGCAGGGTAGATATGGGCTTGCATCTTTATATGTCAGAGTAGTCTGGCATCAGAGTTCTGAATCCGTTGAAGTCTTTTCATAGTTGTTAAATTTGGTCCATGGTAGAGGCTTTTGGCGTAATTGTGTTTGGACAGAACATGAGAGATGGTAGCATGGACCTTGTGTGGAAATCCCTGATGGGGGAAGATTTGTCGCAGAGTTTTTATAGTAAAAAAACGTGGTCTTGCTAGTTTGTCCACTTGGGCGTTTATTGATAGCTTGGAGTCCATGGCCATTCCAAGGTTTCTTACTTCCTTTGATACTTTAGGTAGTGTTCCAAGATCAGGCCATGTGGCAAATGGGTCATCATTTTTCCAATTGTCACACATGAGTATTTCTGTTTTGGAAGCATTCTATTTGAGATGGCTCCATGTCATCCATTGATACACGGCTCTGAGACAACTGAGAAGTGGTGAGTTTCCAATGTCTTTGGGACATTCCAGTTGAAGGAGTTTTTGCGCGTCATCTGCATAATTATAGCATGTGAGGTGAAATTGATTGATAAGTGTCGGTAACAACTTCATGTAGATGTTGAAAAGCATTGGTGAGATGAAAGATCTTTGAGGGACCCCTGCTTTTGTGAAGTACGGTTTGGAAGAGAAAACGGGGGTATGGATGACCTTAGTTCTGTTGTGAGGGTAGGACGTGATGCAGTCTAAAGCAGTCCCCTCTATGCCAGCTTTGTGGAGTCCTTGTATCAGAGAGTCATGGTCAACCATGTCAAAGGTAGCTGAGAGGTCAAAGCGAAGTAGTGCAGCAACCCTGTTGTTGCCAACTACGTTCTTAAGGTCATCCCAGATGGCAACGAGGGCAGATTCTGTGCCTCTTTCTGGACGGAATCCCGTTTGGAAGTCTGAAAGTATGGCATTATCTTCAATGAAATGTGACATCTGGGCGAATGCTGCTCTTTCTATCAGTTTGCCCAGGAAAGGTCCATTTGTAATCTGTCTGTTGTTGTCGTGGCTCAGCGAGTCCAGGTCTGTTTTCTTTAGAATTGGTCATAAGTATGACTTTTTGAGTCCTTCTGGACATTTTCCGGTAGTTAAGGAATTGTTGACGATTCCTATTATTGAGTACCAGCAGAGGTTGTTAGAAGAATTGTCTCAGAATGTTTGTGGTGGACACGGATCAGAAGGTCTGCCGGCAGCGGCAGTCGGTGAAGGTAAGCGCAGTGGGGTGGGTGGGAGGGGGCAAAACGACAGACGACGGAATAGGGCAAATGAAATAAATAAATCCTAGTCTGTTGACATCCGTCATCCCCCCGCACCCTGTCCTACCACGCTTACTTGTACTGACCGCTACTGGCTGCCAGCAGGCTTGTTTGCTTTGACAAGGTCCATAAATTAATTGTGGGAAATTTGTTGGAAGGAATGGAGAAGCTGGGTTAGAGTATTCTTAGATTGTTGTTTTGATATTATTTTCAATTGGCAAAGTAAAAAAAAAAGCATGCATGCATGGGATGCCATGCAAATAGAAATAAGTTAGTGGCCCTGTGGCAGTCACCAGGCCCGGAGGAAAAACATTTAAGATTAAATTGAAGAAAAGTGGGAGATAACTGGACAATCTGGGGGAAGCAGGAAGAAAGTGGGGTGCATTTTTTGTTGTTTTTAAATTAAGTAAGTGGGCAGAAGAGAGAAAGCGAGGACAGTGGTTTGCTCGCATGTAGTGCTAAAAACAAAATAAAAAAATATAAGCATTCACATCAGCAGTATAAGGGTACAAGTCTTCCAATCAGAAACTATGATAAGAAATACTCCAGGGATGGAACAACCTTAAAAGTAGGGAAGAAGGTGTCAGTAAGAAAGCCATTGATTGAAGAGCAGAGTACTAAGACAGACAAGAAAACTACCCAGTCATGAGCAAAGAGCTGACCAAACTAATACCCACTCTAGAAATATGTTAACCATTATGGGACCTGTATAGCGCAGCATGTGATAAAATGCTGTCGATGGCAAGCAGCTAAAGGAGCCTGTAGCATGACTTAAAAAAAACACATTGAACCATTGTCCAATGGGGCTTTAATTTTGGTCTTTCTCCGACGGAAACAAAATGTTACCTTCTTGCCTGCCTTACATCAGAGCTACTGGAATCAAGCTAGCCGGGCTGAAGAGAGGTGTTACCTCGAAACCGGGCCGGTCCTCGGATGCTTGTTTCCGTTCTGGGAAGGACATGGCTTTTGTAGTTCGGACTGGACTGTTCCCATGGGGCACAGGGTCAGTGCTGATTTGCATATCGCCATTGACTAACCCAGGGTGGTGTGGAGTGGAAAAACGATGGATTTGGGCCCAGATCATTGGACTGGGATGAATGTGTGACATTGATCCACATTCTGTCCATCATTGTTGTGTTTGCAGTTACATCAGAGCTACAGCGCAACATCACCGGATGTCTCCTTTGTCACAACAGGACAACATATTGGATACTATTGTTTACCACTGGTGTCCCAAAACCTTGGATAATATTTTATTTCACTTGAATAACCTCTTTGTACACTTCACTGCCCAGGGACAGTGACAGCAAGCAGCGAAGGGGATGCTTACCTTTACATTTATCTTGGCAAGAGTGTTTTAGCTGATGGATGAGAGTCCTCTATAAATTGTTGAATCTCTTGTTGCCAGCTGATTTTGGTGATTATTTGTCTAGTAATGCTCTACTAATTTGTTAAGTAAAGGATTATCTTTCACATGTATTAGACCACACTCTTAGATGCACAGGCTCTGCCTCTTGTGAGGTGTCTTAAATATGTTTCTAAGGGCCACATGTATTAAAAAACCATTTTGCGATTACCAAATAGTGATTTTTACCAAATCGCTATTTGGTAATCGCAAAATGCTATGTATGTAAGGATTTGCCAAAGATTTAATGATTCCTTAATATTACCAAATAGCGATTCTCTAAATAGGTAATCAATATTAGGGCCTAAAGGTGCGAATGGTTTTGCTTTAGCTAATTCGCAATAACCTAATTGGTTATCACAAATTAGGTAATGCAAAGTCAAGGGTGCCTGGGGGCCTAAGAACCCCCTGAAGCACCCCAAAAAATAAATATGTGCACATGTAAAGCACACACATGCCCTAAAGGCATCTGTGCGCTACATCGCACTCTGAAAAATGCATTTTTGTGCATTTTTCAAAAATTTCACATGGATACCATAAACTTATAGTCAATGGTAATAGCTTTTTCCTAAATGCACAGTTTGCATTTAGGTAATGTTTGTACATGTGCTAAGAGAATAGCAAATTGCGATTCCATATTTGGTGTCGCAATTTTAGGTAATCACTATTTTTGCGATTACCTAAAATTGAACTACAAAGCTTTTCATACATCTTGTAAAGCTATTTTGTATTACCAAAACGGCCCAAATTACCGATTAGCGCAGTTTAAAAATGCAAAATTGATTGATACATGTGACCCTTAAGTCGAACCCCATTTCCAGCCTCTCCACCTTTTTCATGCCACTTAAAGCACTGCTTTGTGGACCAAGCAAAAGCCCACAACCCAGTTCAAGTTCTCTGAAAGAAAGGGACTTTCAAGCACCACTGCACAAGTTTTCTAAATTTGAAGAGTTTCCACATATGTGCCTGGGGTTGTGTGACACCTTAGCTTCATGCAGTAAGTCTATGCATGGGCTAACAAGCTGACCACCTGAATGGGAGCCTAAATGATATTCTTAATCATCCTGAAATATAGAATTAGTATTTTTGAAAGGCTGATTTAAAATGCCTAAGAAATTAACTGCACGTTTGTGTGGAAAAACTCTCAAGCACAAAGAAAAAAACGAATAATTCTCCAACAAAAATAATTGCCGGACGGTTCTCCCGCAAGCAAAAGTTTGTGAAGTTGGGAACACAGTAAAGTTAAGAAACTGTATGAATTACAAAGTTTGCCACTCCCATAAAACTTTGATCGCTCTTTTCTGCATCTGCTGCCTAAAGTCCATCAGCGGGGACACCAATGCGCCTTGAGACCCTTACGGGTGAGTAGTTGCGCTTTAACAAACTCCTGATTGATTGAATGGTACCCTGGAAGGGGTCTTTTCTTTCAGAATGGGCTCAGTCAGTAACCCTTCCAGTTGATGGCCCACAAAGTTCTGCGGTATTTTATGCTTACATTTTGCCAGTAAATGCATATGGTGGTCACCAGTACTCATTTTTGGGTCTCTGCCATGTTGCTCATCATCTTCAGCGTGAGAAGAGAAGGGAAAAAGAAGTAAGAGAGAGATAGGAAAACAATGAAAAAAGGAGAACACAGTGAAGAAAAAGAAGCTTTAAAAGTGAGATATAGAGACCTGGAGTGTAGCGTGATGGACAAAAGAGGTCTGAGATGGTATACCTGGCATTAGGAAACACAAACAGGCTGCTAAGAAACACTTTGCACCCATGCAATTATTTTTTTAACAAATTAATCACCGGCTTTACCCATGGCGCTTGTTCAGAGATTTTAATGCTTCTTTACTCTGACTATAAAGACATTTTATCCGAGGGGTAGATGTGTGTATGACACGTCTGTACTATACAATAATATAACATAAGCTAGTGGCATTTATATTAATGCGATGCATGTGGCAGGTATTAATTATGTGTTGCAGTGAATTGCGTCTGCTACTGAAAGGGCGAGATTTTGATCGATACCTTATATCTATTGATCCAAACCTCGTTCTGGTCGACTGAACCTTTGTTGCCTGTCTGTGAGGAAAGAAAGTGCACCTATTTCCAAATTAGTTCACCCAATAAAGGACTCTGCTCCCAAAGATCACAAACAACTTCTAGCTTTCAAAAGTTTATTGTAAAGATATGATAAGCTGCAAATACAGGCATCTCAGAATGAGATTCACGAGATACACAGGTCCAATTACATACATGTGCTCTCGGAAAGCCCTCAGACGAGCAACAGAAATCACTAACACAAGTTCTAAGAATAATAAAGCTATCAGCATAGACGCATATCTCTCCTTCATTTAGGTTGGAGGAAAACGCACAGGTTAGGCTGTCCCTACCCTGCTCTAGATGGTATCCCTACTTAACCAAGTCCCAACCTAACAAAGGTGTCAGCAGTGAATGACCCCCAAGGGAAGTCACCCACTCTAAGTCTCTTGGTGAAAACCTATAGTTCTCCAGTCATGACCCCTCTCTGCCTACCCATCCGCTCTCTAAAGGGTCCTCAGGTATCTGCTCTAACTCCACCCAGGGGTGCTGTCCCTAATACAAAACAGTCAACAACATTTGAGACGCCCCTTGCGAGACGCCCCTCACGTGGTGTAGCTTCTGGCTTTTTCCATGATGCTTTGTATTGGGCCTCATACGTTAGAGTTGACCTTGCTTCTCAGACTCTTCTCCGGCCCGCTGATACCCCTTAAACATTCCAGAACCCTCCTCCATGTCTGGGCCGTCCACTGAACAGACCTCTATTCATTCATTTATAATTGGATCCCCCCTTTCCTGTTGCAGACAGATATCTGCCGCCAAGAACCCAACTCTCATAGACTTCCAAAAAGGCTTGCAACATTTCTCAGCCCAGACATGTACGTGTAAATCAACGTTAAAACATTTCAGGCCTACAATATTTCTCATAATGATTATAGCATTCAACTTCTTCTTTAATTAAAGCATGTTAATATTCTTATTCTATTATTTAGTAAACATCTCTATAAATCATGGCCCATTTAATGCGATGACCAAAACATTTAATACAATCTGTGTCGTGAAAAGAAACACCTTCCCTTTTAGCTCTGGCCCTGAGGCCTACCACATTCTGCGTTTAACCGCATACCATCTTATGTTTTAACAGCTACACGACATGGTTCAGAAATAATCACATCTACTAAAATCATATAATGTCACACATTTCTGTATTAGTTCCATTTCTACTTAAATCTCTACATTAGCTATACATTTAGAATATAATTGCAGATACTATTAGCACTCATGGCATTTCTCCTCATGATTTGTGCTTACTACAGATAAGTGTGATGTACTCATACATTTAAGTCAGTTTGCGCTCTCTCAGTTCCCCCCTTTGATGACCTCTCGGGGTCATCACTAACATTTAAACTGCAGTTATTGCTGGCATTCTCTGCGCTTCCAGAGCCCTCAGACTCCGGTACTGATTATCTTGTATGGCAGCCAATCTCTGCAGCTGCTCTCTTTGGGCCCTTTCTGACCTTCTTGCTCTGTACCATTTGAATACCCTCACCAATCCCCACAATATAATCCCACAGATCAATATTATGATGATAGGCTTTAGGATATACCAAACAAAGCTTTTGCCTAAGGTGGAAAACCACCCTCCAACTGTACTCATTCCGTGGCCCACCTTTTCCCAGACATTTTCTCTACTCAAGTCTTCGATCTCCTTGTGAATATTAGTTATGTTCCTAATAACTTTCTCAAGGGGCTTCGAATTGTCTGGAATGTAAGTGCAGCATTCCTGGACCTTCAAAGCCTTACAGACTCCGCCCTCTTTTGCTAGTAGGACATCTAATGCAAGACGGTTCTGAAGAACCATAGCCCTTATCGATTGCATCTCTCCTTCTACCAGCATTAAGGACTGAGCAGTGCTGGCAGACAACCTGTCGACAACTGTTGCCAGTCGTCTAATTTTAACATCATTAAGGATTACTCCCAAAAGAGGGAACATAGCTCCAAAGACATCTCCAACCATTTCTGCATCTCCTACATCTCTCCTTCCCCTCGAAGATGTCTTGCCCTCAATGATCACTAAGTCTTGTGCATGATATATTTTGGGGAAGACAATTGCTAGGTAACATGATCCATACCAGTTGTCAGGTAGTCTCACGTAAGCATTTCTTCCACATACAAAATACACATTTGGAATCACTTGCATTCCCTTTAGGAAATCCTTAGTATAGTACTCTAAATTGAAAGCATGTTCACAGTCAACTTCACCCACGTATACATTTTCATAATACGTTTTGGCTCGGTGAAGACATAGCTTTCCTCTCTGCGTTTTATCTAAAGCTATTGGACCACTACTACCCTTTCTCTTGTGTGCCTTCTCTTCCTCGGTCCAATCTGTTTTCCATTGTCCTGATTTTTTCAAAATCTTTTGTCTCCTATAACGATCATCCACCTGCCCTATGAACTTCTTCTCGACTTCTGACACCTTACATGTCAGGTTATTTCTACGGGCATGTGAAGTATCTAAGGTAATCCAAGGAATGAAGAACTTGGCCAATCTGTCCTCACTCTTCCAGTAGTCCCATTTGTTCATCTGCTTATAATTTGGGACTTCTGGCAACACTGAATCATAATTGGAGAAATAGTATTCGAAACTATCTCTCTCATAAAATATACTAAGCAATAAGCTACATGTAATGCCATATGTCAGCGGGAGGTGATGATATCGAATTCCCTCATCTACAGACGCCGGCAACTGCATGCAGACGTAGCAATCCTTAACCTCCATGGCATCCACGTATTCATATAAGAGTTTAGCATAAGCATTTGACCTAAAGTCTCCTTGGGACTCGTCTACGTGTAACCTGCGGGCTTCTGCAGCCAATAACGCTTTCTCTTGAGTGTTTTCCCTTTTCTCACCAGCAACAGTAGGTGTAAGCGTTTCTACAGATTTCACATCAGTTACCTTTACCTCTTCCTCATGTCCCTTTACATAAGAAATTGTTACCACTAAAGCTATTAATATTATCACTCCTACTATTAGTGTACCTATCATACATTTAGCTCTGCGGTTCTGGGTGCCGGCCTCCATTTCGTCAGACAATATGGCTCTCTCTTATCTTAGCAAAAAGTTCTTTTCCTCTCGTTCCTTTACAGTCTCTTTTAATCCTTTTGTCTTTCGAATCCACACAACTGGAGGCTGACAACCTTCTTCGCAAAAGTCCTTTAACAGTTCAATAAAGACAACCCTAGCCCTTCTCCATCAACTCAAGGGAAGTTCCCTAAAATTCTCTGCTTCCTGGGCGCTAGGTAATCTTCTTTCTCTGCTTGCTCTATTTACAAAGTCCTTTAACAGTCTACTATCAGGTTTGTGGTTGCAGCTTCAATAGCATAGTTCAGTATTTCCAAACGAAGATTGTGCTCTTCATGTGCTGTTATCGTTGTACCAAAGTCGGGGAATTGCAATTCTGAAAGGAACATGTGTTTTAACTTGCTGAGGCGGGGAGGTCTGGGGAGCATGAATGTTAGTGACCCTTCTTGTTCGACACCGGGTACCAACAGTCGTATTTCCACGGTGATAATGGGCTCAGAACTGGACACCACCACCGCTCGGATCCTCCCTGTCTCCGGTTTCACAGACATTTGTCGCCAGATATGTCCACTCAGGAGTGGAGTATCTTCTGTTAGGCACACGCACTCTTCTTGACCTTCTTCGGTCCGGTGCTTCAGCGCCCTGAGCACCTTCTTCTGGGTCTGAGTCTTCGGATATCGGAGGAAGGGTTAACTCTGGAGTTGACCTCAGGCTAGAGCTCCTTCTTTGCGGCCAATTAGCTTCTCCACGTGCCCTTCTACTCCTTCTCCTTCTTGTTTGTTCTCGCTCTCTCTCAGACCTGTCAGGGTCTGACTCGTACTCCCAGCTACTTTCCCCTTCCGTAGCGTCTTCTGTTTCGCTGTTGTACTGACCGTCCTCAGCTTGGTCAGACTCGTTCCCTGCTTCCGCTGGCACCTCTACAGCTTGGCTAGCCCCCTCTATGGCTTCTCGGTCCCCTGCTGGACGTCTATCCGAGAGAGGAGCTGTTTCTTCCAGAGGTGCTGGAACCCTTCGCGTATGTGACGCGTGGATCCAATTGGGCAGGCCTCCCACCTTCACAGCTGTGTTCGTGATCAGGATGATCTGGAAGGGCCCACGCCAACGAATATCCAAGCAGCTTCTTCTCACATGTTTTTTCACCAGGACCCAGTCCCCAGGGTACAGGTCATGGCACGGGCCCTGGCACGCTGGAACCTCGGCAGCCTGCACCTGAAGGGACACAGAACGAATGGCGTCAGACAGCCCCTTACAATAGTCCAGGATCATATCATCTGTGATATTTAACAGTGCAGTAGCTGGGACGGATGGCAGCCTCATTGCTCTCCCCATTAACACCTCATGTGGTGACAACCCTGTCCTTCTGTCTGGGGTACTACGAAGGCTCATGAGAACCAATGGCAGGGCGTCAGGCCAACTCAGGGTCGTTGAGGAACAAACTTTGGCTATTCTGGCCTTGATCGTGCCATTGATCTGCTCCACAATTCCTGAGGCTTCTGGTCGGTAACTGCAATGCAACTTCTGGTCAATATTTAGCGCTACACAAACCATCTTCACAAGCTCGCTGTTAAAATGTGTTCCCCTATCTGATTCCAAAAAGGCCGGCACCCCGAAGCGCGGAATGATTTCCCTAAGCAGTAACTTGGCCACTGTGAGGGTGTCGCACCTACGTGTAGGGTATGCCTCAACCCATCTGGAGAACACACAAACTATCACCAGGACATAGCGGAGGCGGTTGCACCTTGGCATTTCAATGAAATCTATCTGCATTCGATTGAATGGACCTCCAGACCTTCCTATGTGACTTAGTGCAACTGGTGTTCTTTTCCCTACGTTCAGCTGCTGGCAGGTCACACAACGCTGGCACACTGCTTCTGCTGCTATTCTAAACTTAGGATTGTACCAAGTTTGTCTAAACACTCTCAGCATAGCATCTCTCCCTAAGTGTACGGGACCATGTATGAGTCTAGCCATTGGACTCACCATCTCATTGGGCAACACTGCTCTGCCGTCTGCTGAGACCCAAAAATGGGTCTCACCCATTACACATCCTGCCTTTTCCCATGTTTCTTTTTCAGAATCAGGAGCGTTTTCTTGCATGGTTGACAGTTCATCCCAAGTATCAACAGTTTCCAGTATCATGGCTAATTCAGTTCTTACATTTATTCCACCCACTTCCACCTCTGTGAAAGAGTAACCTTGTTCCGCGCAATACCGCGCAACTTCATCAGCATATCTATTGCCTTTCGAAACAAAGTCCTCATTTCTGGTATGTGCGGTGCACTTTACAACTGCGATACTTGCTGGGCATTGCAATGCCTCTAACAACAGGCGCACAAACTCTCCATTGCGAATGGGGGAGCCTGAAGAGGTCATGAACCCTCTTTGAGACCATAACTGCCCGTAATCGTGAACTACCCCATAACCATATTGGCTGTCGGTGTATATGGTGACTCGAATTTGATTGCTTGCCAAGCAAGCACGTGTCAAGGCAATAATCTCGGCTACCTGAGCGGAGTGTACTCCTTCCAGGCACCCAGCTTCCACAACTCCAGTAATTGTACAAACAGCATAAGCTGCTCTCAACTGCCCAACTTCGTCTCTTACACATGAGCCATCGACAAAGAAAATTTCATCTGGGTCAGTCAGTGGCTCATCTACGATGTCGGGTCTGGGTTTGGTGCATAGTTCAGTCACATCGAGACAGTCATGGTCTGTCCATTCATCATCATCTTCGATATCATTTGGGAGTGGCATCAAGGTAGCAGGGTTCAAAACAGAGCATCTCTTGAGGGTCACATTCTCTGCAGCAAGAATAACTTGCTCATAGCGCGTGAGCCTGCTATTGGTCAGATGCTGTGTTTTGGTCCTGGTCATCAACAGTTCAACAGAATGGGGCACGCACACCTCTAACGGGTGCCCCATGACAATATTTTCACATCTCTCAATGCTGACACCTGTTGCAGCAACGGATTTGAGACATCCGGGCAACGCTGCGGCTACCGGATCTAAAGTAGCCGAGAAATAAGCAACTGGTCTACGGGCATTCCCATGGATTTGGACTAACACAGACAACGCGCACCCTTCTCTCTCACAACAGTAAAGAAAAAATTGTTTATTGTAATCAGGCATTCCCAATGCCGGAGCACGACACAGGTCCTCTCGCAGCTGTAAGAACGCCATCAAACAGTCTTTGTCCCATGGTACCGGATCGCTCACCTCCTTGTGCGTCAGTTTTTGCAAGGGCTTTGCTTTCAGTGAAAAGTTCACGATCCACTGTCGGCAATAACCCACCATCCCTAGGAACATCCTGACCTCTCTCTGTGTTTTAGGCGCATTCATTTTCATGATCGCCTCTATCCTGTCTGGTGACACCTTTCGTTTGCCTTTCTCTATTCTGTGTCCCAAGTACTGCACCTCTGTCAAGCAGTACTGCAATTTTCCCGGGGACACCTTGTGCCCATTGGCAGCTAGGTGATTTAACAAAGCAATGGAGTCCTCCCTGCAAGCTTCTTCTGTTTCTGACGCCACAAGGAGGTCGTCTATGTACTGGACCAGAACTGACTTCTGGGGCAGCACTAGACTTTCAAGATTTTTCTTCAAAAGTTGGTTAAAGATCGATGGACTCTCTGTATACCCCTGAGGGATACGACACCATGTTAGGACGCGATTTTCCAGCTTAAATGCGAAAAGAAAATGGCTTTCTTCGTCCAGAGGGATCGAAAAGAAAGCCTGGCAAAGATCGATCACAGTGAACCACTCAGCTTGGAATGGAATCTGAAACAGTATCACTGATGGATTCGGTACCACTGGACAACACGAAACGACTATGTTATTAATCTTTCGAAGGTCCTGCACTATCCGAAATTTCCCATTTGGTTTCTGGAGACCCATAATCGGGGAGTTGCATGGACTACCCACGATTTCTTTCAGTATTCCCTGTTTAATCATGGACTCGATCACGGGTTTTATGCCTGCAATCGTTTCTGGAGTCAATTTATATTGGGGTGTTCTTGGGAACTCAGCATGCGGTTTCACTACAATTTTCACTGGGTCCACCCCTTTGACCAATCCAATCTCTTCCCCAGTAAAATCCCATACTTCTGGTGCCACTGTCTCTCTCAAGTCCCAGGGGAGCTCATCTACTGTTAAAGTAGGGTACAGCTCCACGCATATTCTTGAGTTTGCAACTTTGAAATCGGCGTCATCATCATTGGTCAATACCTCCACTCCCTGAGGTGTGCAATATATAGTACAATTCAATTTACACAACAGGTCTCTTCCTAGCAGACACACAGGACTTGAATCGCAAACCACAAATTGGTGCTCATCGCTGTACTTCCCTATTTTCACCTGTACCGGTTCTGTCAATTGGCTGGTTATTCTCCTGTTTGCGACCCCTACCACCTGTATGGTCTCTCCAGACATGGGCAGGTCTGGAACTGCAGCTGATCTGATCGTGGATCTAGTGGCTCCTGTGTCCACCAGAAATGTCGTAGGGCACCCTGCTACTTCTGCTTCAACATAGGGTCCCCTTTGGTCCACCTCCAAGGCTGCCCCGAGGGTGCAGTCTTCTCTTTCTACTCTCTGTCCGGTTAATGGGTCCACATAATAGCACTCTTCCCCTTCCACAAACAGGGGCATTTGTCTATAGGTCTTACCCATACTCCCTACTCGAGGAGGTTGCGGGAACTGGGCTCGGGGAGGAGCCCCCCCCCCTTTGAGCACCTTTCCTTGGTATGGCGTTACCCCTCTTGTAGGCGCGCTTTGGACCTCTTCTTCCTCCATCTCTTGCTCTCCTATTTCTACATTGTAGGGGCACTCGCGTTTCCAATGCCCCACCTCGTTGCACTGGTGGCACCTAGTCGTTTTCTTCAAGGCAGCTATATCTATTCTGGGTCTAAAGGTGGAACTCTCCTCATTGCCCTTGTTCTGACTGTACTGCTTCTTTCCTCCTATACCTGTTCCTTGCTGCTGTTGCTGTTGTCCCCCCTTCCCTGCTGCCTGCATCTGTACCACCATCAACTTTTCTTTTAGTTTCTTAGCCTTAGAGTCTATCTCATCACAGCAGTACCTGGCATATCTCAGTATTTCGTCTAAGGGTTTACTTTGCCAACAAATCGAGTGTTGCTGAATCATTAAACTAATATCCGGTCTCAGTCCCAGGACGAACTTGGACACAAATTGCCCTATGTCTTTTGGATCCATTACATCCAAGCCGCTATACTGTTTAAACGCCTTCAGCAATCTCTCGTAATATTCGTGAACTGTCTCTTTGGGTTCCTGTCTTGTTCGGTCTATTCTGACCCAATCTATGTCTTGCATTGGCACTTTCTCTTTCAGCCAAGTCATCACCCTCTCGAATTTTGCCATCACAATCTCGGACGGCCCATTAGTCTTAGCATCTCTCTCTGGCTCCGTTGTGGGCCACTCAGCGCTAACCTTGCATGCGGTCCACAGATCGCCTGGTACTACAATGTCAAACAGCGTGTTCAAATCTATCCATAGGACCTTTGAGATTTTTACAAATCTCTCCACTTGCTTGTACCACTCCACTGGGTTCTCACGTAATTTGGGGAAAGAGGTGGTAAAAGCAGCTAAATCTCCCCTACTCCAAGGGACATGGACATAGTTCCCATTTGCAACTTCGCGCAAAGGGTAAGCTTCTATTCCCTGCTGTCCTGGTGTCATACCAAGCGTGCTTCTCCTGCCGGTCCCTTTCTTGGACCACCTCTCTTCCCACTTATCTAGTGCCCTCCATGTCCTTATTCCAGCGATCAGTTCCCTTATGTGCGTTTTCAGCCCAATCGTTCTCCTCTCATCTAGGTCTCGATCTGTATAATGTAGCCTGTGGTTACCCTGTAATGCTTTGGTTCTTGACAAGTCCACCATATATTTGCCTGCTAGTTCGACTAACTTCTCATGGACTGCTCTCGCTTTTCGAGTAATGTCCTTTGCCATATACAGTATTTCATCCTGTTCATACATTTCCATTCTTTCCAAAGGCAGGGTACCATCTACCATGTCATCCAGGTCTGACCTTAAACTGGTGACATCGAGTCTCTTGGCTTTTATCTCAGCTCGCAATATGTCTTTCGAAGGGGGCTCACTGGTCTCCCTACCATCCCAACTTCGAGCTCTACGTTTGGGTTCGGGAGAGTTAATGGGTGCCCTCCCTTGCTCCCATCTCTCCAGGTCCCATGCTCGGCCATCCGATCTTGGAAGGTGATGGAACACGGGCCTGTTACCCCTACTCTTGCTCTGCCCACTCTCTTCTTCTTCTCTCCTCTCACCGTACGCCTCTCTGTTATTTTCCCTCTGCTCTCTACTCTCTCTTTGCCTAGTATCGCTCAGTATCTGATACGATCCTTCCTGGTTCCCCATATTCCCTGGGCTGCGCTCATTTCCGTCATCACAGGGACTATGGTGCGACCTCTCACAACTCCCATTCGGTTCTCCGGTGCCGGGCACACAGTGTGGACACTTAAAGCTGTTTCTGTACTCTTGCGCTCTCCTCTCCCCTTCACTGAGTATTGGGCGTGCCACCCCTCCTCTCCCGGGGCCCCCGTTTTCCAGGTCTGTTCTATCTCCTCTCCGGGCCCAATGGGTGACTCCCCTACTCTCTCTCTCTCTACAGTCCCACTCCGGGCTGCTCTCCCCAGCCCCGCAGTGAGTCCGAGCTCGGCTGTCCTGACTTTCCCTTTCAGCTTCTGCAGCTATGATGCACTTTTGAGCCTTCACTGCCTCATCCCACTGCTTCATGTACTCATTTAGCTCTTGAAAGGATTTTCGTCCCGATCCCCTCAGATCCATTGGCCATCTAGGGCCCCCAGGATCTCCTCCTGGGTCCCCTGCTGTGTGCATCGGGGTGCTCCACTCTCTGGGTATCGGCATCTGACTTGGGGAATTGGTCGTATCGTTCCTTCTTGCCTTCTCTGCTCTTTCTCTGTCTTTCCGTACCCGTTCTTCCCCTCTTGCTCTCTCTTGGTCATATATCGATATTATAGGACCTATGGTAACAGGTACCTGTAGTGCATCTGGTAATGGGTAGGATGTGGCGCTTTCCGTTTCCGGCGCTCTTTGTACCACAAACCTCCCAACTACCTGTTGCACCTGACTAGGCTGGGACAGCTCTTTCTTTGGCTCAGGATCCCACTCTGAACTGGGAAGCGGTCTATGCTCTCCTGCATTGCCCCCCTTTTCTCCTTCTGTATGCTCGACCTCTCCCCCTGCTCTATTATACGGGGGTGGCCTGTCTGTCAATAATCTGTTTATCAGGCTGTCCTCTGTTTCGCTCTCATCATCTTCTTCTAGGGGGCTTTTATTTACGGGCACCTCTAATACTGGGTACAGTTTATTTACTTCCAGGTTATGCACTCTCCATCTCTTAGCATCCGCATCCCACCTGGCATCCTGCACTGCCCTTACCGAGCGTTTCACCCTTTCTTGTCGTCTGTTCATATTCTTTTCATGCGCTGCCCTAATCCATGCTTCAAGGGCTTCAAACTGGGTCGGTCTAGGCAAGGGTCTTATTGAGGTCATGACTGATTTTAATCGATGTAACACCTCTAATCTGAACGTCCCGTACTTCGGGAACGTCAGTTCCTCATTTCCTTCAGTAATCTTACTCCACTCTGATATCCAAAGGATCGTATGCAGCCCAACATTCACTGCCATATAACGAGCTGGCGTACCCTCCGGCGGGGCTTCTTCCCCTTCATACGATCCCCGCTTCTCTTTTCTAAACACCGCTTTCAGCCATTTAAAACACTTCATAATTATGCGCACAATATCCAGCCTCGCTACTCTGTTTACTTCCTGATGACAATCCACCAATCCTGTCGCGGCTTTGCTAGCTTGGCCTATCGCAGCGCGGTCTTTCTCCGGTCGGCCAATCACTGCGCGACACTTTCTGACGTCACTTTTCTCCGCTTCGCAGCAGCCCCCTCCTTTCTCAACTCGTCTCCCGGTTATGCATGCGTCCCATTCATACACCGAAAAATGACTACTTCCGACCAAGCGGTCACTTCTCTCGACTGTACGTCCACAGTCTATCTGTAATTGTCAACACAACTGACGAAATGTCTATCGTCTCTCTGATAGGTTGCTTACACACACAGTAACTTCCGACCAGCGTCCGTTACTCACGCACTCACTCTTACGGTCCCCCTATCTCGGTCTCTTCGGGTGATCAATGGTACCTCATGACCCCCTTCACACTAGTTGACAATTACTCTGGGTGTCCGATACACCCGGACCACTTAAGCTCTCCTTGAACTTAAGATTTCCACCGGTTGCGCGCGCTCACAACCTGTTCCACAGTCACTCTACAGACATTCAACTCCGCCAGACATTACAACATAGATACAATACAAAACACCGCAATCTAACACGCATAACCCTTTATACTCACTCTCGACCGATACTGCTGCCTTTTCTGTCTCACGTCATCCGGATCTTCTTCAGCGGGCTGTTCTTCCGATCATCGATCTCTAGGGGCCTTGGGGTAAGCTAACCTGGCCTAGGTCACCGTCCTCAAGAAGGCAACCATCCTCTATAGCTACCAACTGAAAGGGCGAGATTTTGATCGATACCTTATATCTATTGATCCAAACCTCGTTCTGGTCGACTGAACCTTTGTTGCCTGTCTGTGAGGAAAGAAAGTGCACCTATTTCCAAATTAGTTCACCCAATAAAGGACTCTGCTCCCAAAGATCACAAACAACTTCTAGCTTTCAAAAGTTTATTGTAAAGATATGATAAGCTGCAAATACAGGCATCTCAGAATGAGATTCACGAGATACACAGGTCCAATTACATACATGTGCTCTCGGAAAGCCCTCAGACGAGCAACAGAAATCACTAACACAAGTTCTAAGAATAATAAAGCTATCAGCATAGACGCATATCTCTCCTTCATTTAGGTTGGAGGAAAACGCACAGGTTAGGCTGTCCCTACCCTGCTCTAGATGGTATCCCTACTTAACCAAGTCCCAACCTAACAAAGGTGTCAGCAGTGAATGACCCCCAAGGGAAGTCACCCACTCTAAGTCTCTTGGTGAAAACCTATAGTTCTCCAGTCATGACCCCTCTCTGCCTACCCATCCGCTCTCTAAAGGGTCCTCAGGTATCTGCTCTAACTCCACCCAGGGGTGCTGTCCCTAATACAAAACAGTCAACAACATTTGAGACGCCCCTTGCGAGACGCCCCTCACGTGGTGTAGCTTCTGGCTTTTTCCATGATGCTTTGTATTGGGCCTCATACGTTAGAGTTGACCTTGCTTCTCAGACTCTTCTCCGGCCCGCTGATACCCCTTAAACATTCCAGAACCCTCCTCCATGTCTGGGCCGTCCACTGAACAGACCTCTATTCATTCATTTATAATTGGATCCCCCCTTTCCTGTTGCAGACAGATATCTGCCGCCAAGAACCCAACTCTCATAGACTTCCAAAAAGGCTTGCAACATTTCTCAGCCCAGACATGTACGTGTAAATCAACGTTAAAACATTTCAGGCCTACAATATTTCTCATAATGATTATAGCATTCAACTTCTTCTTTAATTAAAGCATGTTAATATTCTTATTCTATTATTTAGTAAACATCTCTATAAATCATGGCCCATTTAATGCGATGACCAAAACATTTAATACAATCTGTGTCGTGAAAAGAAACACCTTCCCTTTTAGCTCTGGCCCTGAGGCCTACCACATTCTGCGTTTAACCGCATACCATCTTATGTTTTAACAGCTACACGACATGGTTCAGAAATAATCACATCTACTAAAATCATATAATGTCACACATTTCTGTATTAGTTCCATTTCTACTTAAATCTCTACATTAGCTATACATTTAGAATATAATTGCAGATACTATTAGCACTCATGGCATTTCTCCTCATGATTTGTGCTTACTACAGATAAGTGTGATGTACTCATACATTTAAGTCAGTTTGCGCTCTCTCACTACTGAACAAGGGCGTATGGTGAAAGCTAATTGAGACATGCTGTAATAGTCTCTGTCAAGGCGAGACCAATCTGAAGTGTTAAGCCATGTAAACATAATTTAAATTGTGCCTAAATAATGGGTGGAGCTCTTTTCAAATAGAAATGAAAATATAATCTCTTGAGTCGCATACAACATAACAGATTGCTAAAAACGTAATATAGATAATATTGCTCAAATAGAAGTCATTATATGACATAGCAAATTTCACAACAATTGTGTGGCGATGGACAGTATGCGGCACCGTTAGCTAATTATGCAGCAAGAAATAGCTAAATATTGGGTACCTGCTGTAGCAGTAGTATTTCACTGTATTGTCTCTTGAAAGCATACTGGTACTGTTTAGCAAACGCTTCTCCTAGTTATTACTACAATATCATCTGTACAAATCAAGCAGCATAAGTAAACTTTGATTTCTTTGAGATAGAAAACTTTCCTTGTGTTGAAATCTGCAAAATTATGTTGCAGATGACTGATTATGTGGCAAGTGTGGTAAATCCATAATGATACGTTAAGCCATAGAATCATGTAAATCCAATGGCCATTCTATAGCCCACATAGAGCTGACAGCTGTGAAATGTTGATACAAATGTAATGAAACTAGAAGTCTGGCCTACAGAAAATGTCTATAGATGTGCTTGAAATCTGGAAAAAATTTAACGGGACTAAGATTTTCTCTTCTACGACATCTAGTACGGCTACCCGTTTTCAAACTACCCCATACCTGACCTCTATGCTCTCATTAATTCAACACACCCAATTAGGGTGGAAAAATAACCATTTGTAGAGCCCATGCCACAAAATGAATATTAGTAGAGGTTGTGGCACAAACAAAATAATCTCTGCTGATTTTCTAAGCCCTTGCATTGTCCTTGCGTCACGCAAGGCAACGAAAGAGCTTAAGTGAGATTGTGAGATGCGTTCCCGTGATTCACCCATGGATTTTGATGCAATCCTGGGCTTGCATTAAAATGGAACGCCTTCCAATCAGAGGCGTAACAAGGAGAAATATCTTTATTACTCCTTGTTATTTCCTCTTTCTATGTCGGATGCCTTTTGGAATGTTTTGTGCAGGAAGGTGTCCTTTCCTGCACATTAGCACCCTTGCACCATGGCTCAAGGGGGCCTGCGGTGGCGCTAAGCAGCACTCAGTACACCAGCACAAGGAGTACATATGGCGCATTACTGTTCTCTCCCTGTCACGCAGTGCAGTGCAGCGCAGCAAGTTGTCTCGCTGCGATGCATGACAATTTGATAAATCTGGCTCCAAGTGTATTATTAGCCAACGCAAATGTACCCGTTGCATTAACCTTGTGGGAATGAAAGGCTGAGTAAATTGATACTTGTATAGCGCACTACTCACCCGCAAGGGTCTCAAGGCGCTTGTACGAATACCGCTGTGGAACCCATCCTGGCTTTCCCTGTGAGGTGTCCACTCCTGGGCACCCCCAAGGTGGAGGCCAGGCATCCTTAGCGTTGTGGGGGCCGTTGTGGAGATTAAGCAAGCTATTGCCCAGAGTTGCAGAGTGGGACTCCATGATTGGAATAGGTACCGAGGCGAGAATTATCAGGTCCGTGGAATTTTTTAGCTCAAGACCCGCCGGGGCGGGTAATTGAACCCTGGTCCCGGGCTACACCTCTGCATCAGGGACTGCCGCTCTAACCATTGAGCCACACTTCTCCAGTCAGCTCTACAAAAATGAAAACCCATGCCCTGGATGATATATGTACGCAGGTCCTAAACCTCTTTACGTGTTTTAAATAGGAATCGGGGGCATAGGTTGGTCAGTAAGATTAGGGGAGTGCAAGCTTCAGATTTCTCGATACTCATGCTGGCATATAATTTTAGAGTACGTTATACACAAGCAGGGCGCCTGAGAGAGGCTTTAGAGGCGATGACAGGGGAGAGGAATGTGGATTGGTAAGGGTAATAAGTGAGAGAAACACAATATTTTGTTGAATAATCCCAAAAAATTTGGATTTTCAAAACAGATGAGAGAGAGAGAGAGAAAGTGTGTGGTTTTGTCAGTGTATCCATATAGAAATCTGTGTTGGAATCATACAGCTCGCCATACGTGACTGAAAGCACCTGTACCCAACTATTCATCTGAAAATACATTTATTAGGGGGGTGTAACACCCCAACTCCCCCGCCCCCCGAAGCTACGTTCCTGAGAGGAATTGTAATAAATTGTAGATGGGATGTTCAGCTTTAAAGCCATATAAAACAAATAGAATACATTTGATTCCCCTTAAAGGCCTCTGGTGGTATGAAAGACCTATGAGGCAAAGACAGTTTTAGAGCCTCATTATGTGTGGTTCAGTATTGTGCCATGTTATTTTACTCCCACAGTTATCAATATCTGGGGTGTCTCTCCTCCTACCCTGCAGGATATGACGTATAGGCAGTTCCTTTTGCTTTTCTTTAGAGATCTCTAGCTCTGTGATTGTTCTTCCCTATACAGCATGCTGACACCTTTGGAAGAGCGGATCGTATTTTGACCACCTCTGTAAGCAGGTAGGAAATACATTTTTGTGGCAGTCAGAATACTAGATAGTTGTCAACCAGAACCATGTTATGAGGGGGATGTGCAGCATTAATGATGTTTTTGGACAACAGCTCTAAGCATGCTGAAACCTATAAGTCTATACCTATGATGGAGAAAGTGGAATAACAAGCATCAGAGTGCATGGTGGTGTTGACTAAAAGAAAGCCAAGGGGCCAGTTAAGACCTTTATTTTTCTCCTCATATCTGTGTGAGTCTTATCTAGGCACACTTTACTTACCATGGGCATGAAAATGCCATGTTGAAATATGGAACATAGGGTCTCACAGGGTAAATGTGTCTGTAAAAGTCTCTGACAGTGAGACAGAATGTCAACACCTCTGTGCACCCTTCCTCCATTCATATTATACTGTCTTGGTGAAAATTCCAGTTGATCAGTTGCAAAAGAAATTTAAAAGATCGAGTTGCATTATATGTGTAGGAAATTCAGTTACTGTTTGAGGGAGGTAGAACCCAACTCAAGCAGCAACGACAACTCCTGTCAGGGTGAAACACAAGCAAACCTCAAATTAACCTATGCTCAACCCTCTGGTAGCTTGGCACAAAGCAGTCAGGCTTAACTTAGAGGCAATGTGCACAGTATGTACGCAGCACTTCAAACAGAAATGAAGTGAAAACGCAGCACAAGAAAAATGCCACACCAACTTAGAACAATAGAGTAAAATTTAATAAGTTATTTGAGCCCAAAATAACAAAAATCAAATTAGTAGAGCCGGAGATATGCAATTTTAAAGATTGAGTTAAAAATAGTGCGAATCAGCACAAGGTGCCTTCTGTGGTTGCGCTGGACCGGGACGAACTCACACGTTCAGGTGAGCCACGATGAAATGTGAGCTGAACATAGGGAACAAGCTAGGCCCACTGACCAAAGTACCTTATGTTCTTGGTGTCTGGTTAGCATAGCGTTGCTTTGCGAGGCTTTGCGCCGTCCAGCGTCTTTCCTGATGAGCTGTGCGACATGGCTTTGCGTCGCTCTGTGTCTGTTCTGGTGAGCTGTTGGCAGAAGGTTGGAGAGGCTATGGTTAGCTCTGCATCTGTTCCGATGAAGCTGAGAGCTGTATAGCGAGGCTTTGCGGGGCTTTGTGTTGCACTACGTCGATTCTGGTGAGCCTGACAGCTGTGTGGCAAGGCTTTGTGAGACTTCACTTCAGTTTCAATGGGGAGCACAGCTGTGCTGACAGAGCACCTACAGGCCCACTTCCAAGAGTCAAGGACTAGGGTGGCACCATTTGAGGGTCATGACTCACAGCGCACAGAGTCCAGACGCAGGGTTCAAAGTGGCTGGAGCCTTTTCTGTCCCTGAGGCTCAGATCAGGCAGCCACCCAACAAGTCCTTGGATTCACTCTGGTGGTCCTGGGTTCAAGGTGCAGGGTCAGTGCTTCTAACTCAGGCAGCAGAGAAACAGAGTAGTGGTACGTCTTGCAGCAGTGCTACACAGCACTTTGGAGTCTTTCACAGGTCCACAGTTGTATTGAGGAGTTGGGTCTGAGGGTACAATATTTATACTATGTGCCAGCTTTGCGTTGGGAGGCGTGTCTAAAGGATTCCACACCCTCAAAGGGGTTTGGAATTTCCTGCCTCCCTGTCCTAGCCCCAGCTTGTTGGGGGCACAAAAGACTGGTGTGAACCCCTGTGTGAGTGTGTTGAGGCAGAGCCTTTGTGATGTGAAAGTTTGGTAGGTGATAGTTCCTCCCCCTATCAAGTCAGAGATGACCCATCCTGCCAACATCTATTCCCCGTTTGTCTCACTGTTTAGGAGCAATATACAAAGACCATCTGCCAGCTACAACTAGTCATGTGACCCAGGATACAGGCTGCAGGCGCCAAATGGTTAGGACAAGACGACTTTTTTTTAAAAATGGCATTATCAAAATTGTGACTTAAAATCCGACTTTACCATTAAATAGGGTTTTAAATTAGAATTCTTTCGACACTAAACTTGAATATTCCTAATTGCACCCAATTAAAGGTATAACTTATTAAATATAATAAGGGAACCCAATGTTATCGTATGAGAGAGGTCGGCCTTGCAATAGTGAAAAACGAAAGTAAGAGTTTTTCACTAGAAGGACATGAAAAACAAACGTAAATGTTCCACTTTTTGAGACTGTTTAGCACCTACACTAAGGGGTGACACATGTATTAAAAAGGAAGGTTCAGACCTGGCAAAATTAAAATGGCAGTAGAAAACTGTACACAAAGGCAGCAAGGGCAATCCAGAGATGCACTTAAAAGGGTTAGTTGAGTCTGTGGCACTATTAGTGCTGCAGGCCCCCTATTAGAATTTAATTTACAGGCCCTGGGTACACGTAGTACCACTTTACCAGGGACATAAAAGTAAATTAAATGTGCAAGTTGGGTGTAAATCAACTTGCCATGTATTAAGGAGAGGACACAAGCACTTTAGCACTGGTTAGCATTAGTTAAATGTGAAGAGTCCTAAAGCCAACAAAAACCAATACCAACTGAAACCAATAGACACCACAAGAAAGAGATAAACATGCCGGAATTCAACTAGAATCAACTGAAACTCAACGTATTTTACCCATTTTGGTGGAAGCACATATGGCAGATACCGTTCTAGCAGAAACAATTTGTCAGTAGCCAATAGGCATTTTAAAACAAGGGCCTGAGTTGGTTAAGCTGCAGTAACATTTGGACTACCATTCGCTCATCAGGAGAAACCTCGTCATTTTTTCCACATGGATGCTCAAAAGGACTCATATTGCTCTTGTCCCTCCTACATCAGTTACGAGGCTGCTTTACACATAACTAGAAGTATGGACTCTCTCAGAATCTGGAGCGATAAAAACTCTTCCCACAGCGTCAACGCTAGATGCCTCAATTAGGCCCTCCAACTTTTTCTTAAGTGAATAAAACTGAGAACTAAAATACTGTACAGGAGTCAGCTTGGGTGGTTCTTCTGGTGAGCGTGTCCATAACCTTCTGATTGGAATGTACCAAGAATAGTTGCTTTAATAATGAAATTAGAATGTCATTTAACTCTACTTAACTCCTCCATTTAGAAATCGCTTTTCATATTTGGACTGTCCTTCAAGATGTTAGATCTCACTCTTCTGCTTTGCTTCAGGGTTTATTAGTCACTGATGTTTCTACTACAGGAATCCAAAGCTGCTTCATTCTGTTTATAGTCTCTGGTGAGTTTGGCCACTACTCTAGAACTGATCAGCTTCCTCTAATCTGTCTGGCCAGTGATCATTCCTCATGGTGCCCCTCGTACAGATTGTGCTGCATCACTACAGCCCCTACAAATGGTTGACTCCGGCCACTTTGCACTGAAGCCGATTGAGTGTCTCTCTTCCAACTATGCATAGGATAGGTTAGGATAGGATAAGATAGGATAGGATAGAATAGGATAGGAATTTTTAGAGCGCGCTAAACCAGGAAGGTATCATGGCGCTAAGCGGGACAAAGGGGAAGCAAGCATTCACCAACTATGAGGCGAAAAGCAAGGTCTTTAAGATCTTCTTAAAGGATGCGAGTGAAATTGCCGTGGTGATAGAAAGATGCAAAGTGTTCCAAAGTCTGGCGGCCGCCACAGAAAATGAGCAGCTCCCCACCTGGAGTGACAAAATCTAGGCGAGACAAGCTTCTTCTGAGTGGAGGACCTCAAGGTTCTGCCCGGGGTGTACCAGTGGAATAAGGTTGCAAGCTGAGATGATCCTGTACCATGCATGGCCTTGTACACCAAATTCGGAGCCTTAAAGATGATGCGCTTCCTGATCCAAAGCCAATGGAAGGCACAGATTCCTTCTCTGATGGACTGATGTTTGGGGACATTCAGTATAAGTCTTGCTGCAGCATTTTGCACTACCTGCAGCTTGTTCAGGGAGTCTTTTCTCCCCCCTGTGCATAACCCACTTCAAGCACTATCGTTTGACCTCAATACTCACTTTAAGTCTCCCAATCACCCTCCCATACCCACCTGCAAAAGAAAACAACTACCACGTCAAGACCCTCCTCACCCCGCGCCTAATCCCATAACCCTAAGCGACAACACAACAACTACCAAAAGTAAACACAATATTGTCAGATCTTCACCCCTCCAAGAAGACCCCACCCAGAATCCACCCATTCCCCCCCAAGAAGAGACGGGGTGCCGGCTCTCCCTGATTGAAAGCCAAATGGCTATTATAATACAGGGCCTCAACGACATCCTAAGCAACCTTGCTACATTCCATAAGCCCACCTTAAACCCCCACTCGACTCCTATCATCTCCAACCACACTCTCCAAAGGCTCCTCAAGGCTCCACCGCCGCGACCCAGCTGGACCTCATCCCCCCTCTCGAACCTTACTCCAAGACCTAATAGAACTATGGAAGCCATGTCTTCTGATGAAGCGACCGAGCTGGCCTCCTCGTACACCACCCCCTCAACGCACATCCCCCAATCCTCGATTCAGGTAATCACTGGATTCAGAGTGATCACTACATTCCAAAACCCACTAGGCCCTCACCCTCCCTCATCAATAGTCCTACTGCCCCCCTAACAAAGGAACCAAAAACAGAGACACCCCTGACCAACTACATGCTCATAAACTGCAGATCAGCCACTAAACATGCCACAGCGCTAGCTGAATCCATCCTCAACCATGACATTGATATAGCCTTCATCACAGAGACCTGGCTAAATGACACCTCTCCTCCAATCATGGATATGCTTGTTCCCCATGCTTCTATATCATCAACAAAGATAGAAGAGACCAAAAAGGTGGGGGTCTAGCAATCATTCACAACAACAACCTGCCCGTGACCGAAATCGACACTTTCAACTGCAACTTCTTCGAATGCCTAACCACCAACATTAACACCAGCAACAATAAACCGCTACACTGTCATCTCCTATACCATCCTCCAGGCAACACCTTCATGTTCACGGAACACCTCTCAGACCTGGTTGCTCACTGCTCTCTCTGAGATAGCAACAACCTAATTCTGGGCGACCTAAACCTGCACTGGAATGATAAAAACAGCGCACCAATCCAAAACTTGAACGAGCTATTACATAGCAACAACCTTACCCAGCACTGCTCAGAAGAAACCCACAACAAATGAGCAATCCTGGATGCCATCATTGCCCAACACGACGCAATCACAATAGACCACATCATACCGGTCGACTCGTCAGACCACCACTTAATCCTATTTCGCATCTCGCAACCGATCATGTGCCAACCTCCCATACAAGACCCCCCCACATGGACAAGAAACCTAACACAGATCAACATGGCCGACTTAGAAGAAAAAATAACCACCCTCCTCCCCATCTCCCAGAATGGTCTCGCAACAACAGAACTCACATCCCACTACTGCACAACTATGTCCTCCGTCCTAGACCAACTAGCCCACCTGAAACTGAAAAAATCCAGGAACATCCCCTCCAGATCCTGGTTCAACAAGGACATTAACGATGAAAGGAGGCAGCTTAGAGCCACAGAACGTCATGGAGAAAGAATCCCTCTTCTAGCCTCTGCGAGAAACTCAAAACAGCAAGACGAAAGTACAAAAACCATATCAATACTGAAAAACTTTTTCTGCACCGCTCTTGACAATGCGAAAAACAGGCCAAAGAACTCTTTAACAACATCAAGCAACAAACTTCTAAATCCTCTGCAGCACCAGCCCAGGCCTCCAAAGACCTATGTGACAATTTCGCAAACTTCTTCAATGAAAAAATCAAAAAGATCGAGCTATCACTCGACATCATCCTCAATCCCGCCTCCAAAAACTTAGCCACAGCAATCGAAATCACCTCCAGCTTGCGCCCCACGAAAACCTGGAGATCCTTCGACCCCGTGCCTGAAGCTGAGATTCTCAAATTAATCTCCTCCTCCAAGCCCTCATCCCACATCCTCGACCCTGTACCCTCCAAAATGACCAAAAAGCTGAAACTCTCCCTTGCACCACTATGGTGTGAAATCATAAACAGCTCCTTAAAAACTGGCATCATACCAGACTGTCTCAAAGTCCGTCAAGTCACACCACTACTCAAAAAGCCAAGCCTAGACACCAACGACCTGAACAACTGCAGACTGGTTTCCAATCTCCCCTTCCTAGCCAAAATCCTCGAAAAATGCGTTCTCCGTCAACTGAATCAGCACATTGACAATATCAACCTGTTAGACCTCCACCAATCGGGCTTCAGAAAAGGCTGTAGCACTGAAACCGCGATCCTTAACATCGTTGATGACATCCTCAAGTCCCTTGACACTGACCAATGCTGCCTATTCATCCTCCTAGACCTTTCGGCAGCCTTTGACACGGTGGATCACAATCTTCTCATCAAGGATCTCGAAGACCGAGTAGGTGCTGATTAGGATGTCCTTCAATGGTTCTCCTCCTTCTTTCACAGTCGCTCCCAAAGGATAAAAATCAAATCCTTTATGTCCGACCTACTCCCCGTAAACAGAGGTGTCCCCCAAGGTTCAGTACTCTCCCCTCAACTATTCAACATATACATGGAACACCTCACCACCATTCTGAAAAAAGCCAACATCCCCTTCCACCTATATGCAGACGACACCCAGATCTACTTGGAAACCTCCTCCATTAACAACATTCTAAGACTCAACAACACTCTTAAAGAAGTTCAACAATGGCTAACAACAAACCACCTTAAACTCAATCAAGAAAAAAACAAAACCTTCCTCATCTCCAACAAAGATGAAAACCCGCAAATCGCAGAGTGGCTGAAAGCAATTGTTGCTCTCAATGGTAATCTCACCCTCACTAACTCTGTAAAACCACTAGGAATCACCCTCGACCAAAAACTAACCATGACCAAACACATTAAGACTTCCGCAAAGAGTGCCTTCCTCAATCTGAAGCTTCTCAACAAAATTAAACCCTTCATCCCGCCCATGGACCTCAAACAAGCCACCCAATCACTGGTGTTATCTAGACTGGACTATGGAAACGCAGTTCTCTCCCCGGTACAGCTCTCTCCCACTTAGCGCCACTCAAAACAACTCTCACTGCTGCTGCCAGAATGGTCACAGGAGTCAAGAAATATGACCACTTATCTCCCACACTCAGAGAACTAAAATGGCTCCCAGTGGAAATGTGTGCCAGCTTTAGAACTGCCTGCCTTACACACAAAGCCCTGCCCACAGGGAAACCGGAATACCTGGCCTCCAAGCTCAAGAAAGCCGGCCTGTCAAGAAACCTCAGGAGCTCCAACACCCTCTTACTAATCCCTTTGAAAACACGCAAGCAAAAAACTGCGGCACGCCCCTTCGCAGGAAACGCTCCCAAAATCTGGAACTCCATCCCGGTTGATATCAGGAAAGTTCCTTCCTTCATAAAATTCAAAAGACTACTAAAAGACCTATACCTCAACCGTGCATTCCCGAACTGAAATCCGAAACACACAAACCTGCACTCTGTAGCCACACGGCAATGCTCCACCACTCCCTACCTCATCCCCGTCCCCTAACCCGCTCCTCGTCCTTCAACTCTCTGAGGAAGACTTAGCCCAAGACTTTGTCCAAGCATCAACACCACTCAGAACCTCTCTACCTCAATGCGCACCTCGGACGCACAGCACACTGGAACTTTTGAACACTTATGTTTACTTTTGTCTCTTTTATGTGATTTTTTATCCTATATGCTGTAAAGCTCTCCGATACCTTCGGGTCTGGCTAGAGATATACAAAACCTCTTAAATAAAAAATAAATAAACATTGAGGTATAATGCATTGCAATAATCAAGCCGAGAGGTGACTATGGCAATGATAGTGGGCCGATGAAGATCCGATGGAATGTATGGCAGCACTTTCCTAAGAATTTTGAGAATATGGAAACAGGTGCTAACTGTGCGATTCACCTGGGCATCGAAAGACAGGCCCTTATCAAAGTTAACTCCTAGGTTTTTGGCAGTTGTCACTGGGACAGGAAGAGGGCCCCAGATTTCAGGCCGCCAGGTAGCAGACCAGATTGAAGGATGAGAGGCGAAAACTAAAACTTCGGTTTTCTCCGTATTAATTTTAAGATTGTTGTCCTTCATCCAGCATATTAGGCTGGTTATACATATATTAAACCTTTGAGCAACCAGCTGCAAATCATCAGAGATGGATATTATGATTTGCGTGTCATCTGCATAGGAGAGGACCTGGAAGCCGAAAGATCTCACCAGTGAAGCCAAGGGGGTCACATAAAGATTGAAAAGAGTGGGGCTAAGTGAGGAGCCCTGGGGGACCCCACAAGGAAGACTGAAGGACTTGGCTTTAAACCCACCGTAACTACCTACATTGGTTCTGTCATGCATAAAAGAGTGGAGGTGCTGTAAGGCCTTCCCAATGACACCAACATCCTGCAGTCGCTGAAACATGCGAACTGGGGAAATGGTGTCCAACGCCACCTAGAGGTCCAGCAGGATCAACACCGCTGATCCGCCCCGATCGACCTGCATGCGGATACAGTCTGAGGCTGCAACCAAGGCAGATTCAGTGCAGTGCCCTGCCCGAAACCCGTTCTGGGAGCTATCCAAGATGTAGTGTGTTTCAATTAATTTCATAAGTTCAATATTAATACATTTTTCCAGCATTTTGGCAGGGGCAGGGAGAAGGGAAGTAGGCCTGTAGTTCTTCAGTTCTGAAGGGTCGGCATTAGGCTTCTTAAGGAGTGGTGAGACCGCGGCTTCCGTCCAGATGTTTGGATAGCCTCCAGATAGAAGAATGTTATTGAAAACTTTGCACAGGTACTCAGCTATAAGATCGGGCGCAAGTTTAAGTGTGGAAACCCTACAAAGATCGATAGGAGACCCGGACTTGAGGCCAAGTAGGAGTTCCTTAGTGCGAGAGATTATGATAGCCCCATGTATCAAGAAAATTAGCCCTGGACCCCGGAGGACGATAAACCAGAAGGCCCGAGAATTTGCAGTTTTCTCCAGATTTAATACCGAAGATGGCGGCTCCTAGAAGCGAACCTGGGGCTCCCACCAGCGGGGAGAGGGTACAGTTGAGAAAGTCTATAGCCACAAGGGTTTGGCCGCCACCCATTCTGCGGGGTCGTTCGTGTCTAAGGCTTGTGTAGCCTGGGGGAACAGCATCGGTCAGGTTGGGCCCGAGTGCTTTTTACCCCAGGTTTCGGTGATCAAGAGGTAGTCCATCAGCAATAGTCCAGACATCTGTAGGAACCTTGCTCATTTTGCTTTTTGTACTTCCTTTAACAATATTGTGCTGTTTGTTTAGCTTTTTTTTTTGCAGTAAACTATGAGCATTGTATGAAAAGGTTGCACTTGTTTTGCTGATAAAACTGAGGAACAGAATAGCATTGCGTTGCAAGGCTTAAACCCAAAAAATACATAATGAACCAGAAGACAGGTATTCTCTATGTATACCACAGTGGTCTGGATTCACTCACTGATGGATTAGGCTTGCCTCTACTTTCCCCTAGCTCAGAAAGGAGCCTAAGATCTAAGTAATAGCTCATCAACCATCAGCAATGAAGCAATACCTCTCCATCCAACAGTGATTACATCCCAAACCATCAAGCATCTCCTTATCAAACATCAAGTCCCTCACCAAATATGCTTACCACATTACTATCAATGAAGGAGAATTTCATCAACCAACATAAAGTACCTTACTTGAGGAGAGGAGTTGGCCTAACGGCTAGGGTGGTCAACCTCAAAATCTGGGGAACCAGGTTTGAGTCTCAGCAAGGATGCGCAACATCACGTGATTCTGGGCAAATCATTTAATGTCCCTGTGCCTAACAAAAAAACAAAAAAATTATTGTGTTTTCATGTTACCCAACTGGTGCTCGCGTAAAGCGCTCTGATTCCCAATACCTTTGGGTCACGTTTGAGCTATATAAAACTCAGTAAAACAAATAATCAAGAAAAACCTCTGAAACCATTCAAGGAGTACTTCAACTACCATGTAGGAGTTACTGATAGCCCATCGAAGAGCACCTGATCAACCATCAAGGGGATCTTGATCAGCCGCGAATCAGTATTTCACCACCCAATAATGAGTACCTCCCAAACCATCAAGCATCTCCTTACCAACCATCAAGGAGTACCTCGCTGTTAGACCTGCCATCCTTGTTGTTGTTCCCCTCTAACATTTTACCTTCAGACCGCCTGTTTTTTTCTGATTTTGTTTTTGCCGGCCTTAGGACTCTTCTCACTTTACCAATGCTAACCTGTGCTAAAGTGCTTGTGCTCTTTTCCTAAAACATGGCAATATTGGCTTATACCCACATGGTGTATTTCATTTACTTATAAGTCTCTAGTAATGTGCACTACATGTGCCCAGGGGGGTAAATTAAATGCTACTAGTGGGTCTGTAGAACTGATTATGCCACCCACATAAGTAGCCCTTTAAACATGCCTCAGGCCTGCCATTGCAGAGCCTGTGTGTGCAGTTTTAAACTGCCATGTCGCGCTGGCAAAAGTAACCCTTGGCCAGGCTCAAACCTTCCTTTTTAATGCAAATAAGTCACCCTAGGTCAGTTCCTGGACAGCCTAGAGAGCAGGGTGCCATGTATTTAAAATGTTGGACATGTACCTCTAAGTTTTACATGCCCTGGTATGGAGAAACTCTTAAATTCATTTTTCAGTACTGCAAGGTGTATCTCCCTTGCAGTATAACATTAGAGTTGCCTTATTACAATTTATAAGTATAATTTCCAAATGCGAAGGGATAACTGTTTTATGTTTGGTGTCGCTGAAATTTTATTTTAATATCCCAAATTATGGTGAAGTCGGATTTTAAATTACAGTTCTGAAAATGTCTTTTTTAGAAGGTTGGCATTTTCTTGCCTTAGCAATTTGGTGCCTGCAGCCTGGCTCTTGTCACATGGCTGGGTGTAGTTGGCAGTTTGACTTTGTGTATTCCTCCTAGATATCCATACACAATGAGAGCTTAGGTGTGACTTGATGGGCCATAACTGACAGGATGGGAGGGAGAAACTGGGCCCAACCTCACCTACACCTGAATAGGGATTACCTTGTCTCAACACAAAGGGCCTAACAACTCTGTATTGTCACTTTAGCTAGCTTGGAGCCAGAGCAGGGAAAGCAGGGCATTTGTACACTTTAAAGACTTGCCTCTAGAAGCTTCTACCCACTTCAAATGTACAACTGTGTATAAAAGAAGTACCTCAGGGACCACCACTTCAGTATACTTGTAAACCAATGGATACTCTGACAGAAAGAAGGACTGATGTGCTACTACACTTTGCAACGCACTGCCACTCTGCTGAACTGATGCTCCACAAGGAACTGCTGCCGTGCTGTGCGGACCTGATGCCCGTAGCCCTCTTGCCTGGGGAAGAAGAACTGCACCTGCAACTCCATCTTGAACCCAGCACACCATAGTGTTTCAAAGGGTTAGCCTGCTGGCCTCTTGATCTGAGCCTCAGGGGCATAACAGGATCCCCACAGCATATGGACCTGTCTTCTGTTAGTTCCTGACCCCAAGAGGTGTTTCCCACAGGTCCTGGCCCCTTGGTGGGGCTCTTGAGTTCCTAAATACAGAGCTTTTGTGCTCTTTGCTACCTCAAACTGGAACAGAGCCACTCACATGTAAAACCAGCATGAGCTGTCGAAAGCCTGTCTCATCACACAGCAGCGTCAGCCTGCAGATGACTGCCAACGCGAAGTTCCAGCCTGTTCATCTGCGATGGCTGAACTACTCTTTGTATTGCAACTTTTCACTTGCTTGCAATTTCTTGTACCATCAACTCACAAGTAAGAGACCATTTAAAACACATACCATGTTGTGGAAGAGTACACCGACCTGGTCACTTTACTATACAGTATGTTTATTTTATTCTTTACAGATCTTATTCAATTCCGCTGATGAAGGGCGTTTGTCCCGAAATGCATAGGGATATGATTTTGTGAACAGATCAATGCACACGAAGGAGTTACAATTTGCATATATACATGAACAAATTTCCAACATTGTAAAGGAACAATGGAATGGATGAAATGAAGAAATTAACGATTAAGGGCCAGATGTAGGTAATCTTGATTTACATATTCTAAAATACCTAATTTTACCGATTCAGTATTTTAGAATCGGTAAATGCTATGTAGGTAAATATTACCGAATCGGTACGATTCAGTATTTACCGAATTGATATTTACCTCCAGGCCCATAGGAATGAATTGGAATTACCAAATCGGTTTAGGAACATGTCTGTCACATGTGCACCCATGCACTATTCAGGGGTGCAACAGGGTGTCAATGTGACACCCTGCCACCCTTGAATGAGTTCCCCATTTTACCGAATCGGTATTTAACGATTTGGTAATTCCAATTCATTCCTATGGGCCTGGAGGGCCTGGAGGGCCCATAGGAATGAATTGGAATTACCAAATCGTTAAATACCGATTCGGTAAAATGGGGAACTCATTCAAGGGTGGCAGGGTGTCACATTGACACCCTGTTGCACCCCTGAATAGTGCATGGGTGCACATGTGACAGACATGTTCCTAAACCGATTCGGTAATTCCAATTCATTCCTATGGGCCTGGAGGCCCTTAGGAATGAATTGGAATTACCGAATCGGTAAATACCGATTCGGTAAAATGGGGAACTCATTCAAGGGTGGCAGGGTGTCACATTGACACCCTGTTCCACCCCTAAATAGTGAATGGGGGGTTCAAAATTGCATCAGGGCCATACCGGCTGCAACAAGACACCTACCGGCAGTTCACCAGGGTTCACCAGGGTTTCCCAGCGCCTCCGCCGCCGCAGGACACACGCGGCCGCCGAGTGGGGCGTCTCTGCTAAACTACATCTCCCAGCGTCCCCTGCTGGGCGGGGACGCCGACTGACTGCTGGGGCTCCCGTAGGGAGGCGGTGAAAAGCGAGCCCTTCCTCCGGTGGAGCGGGGGTTCAAAATTGCATCAGGGCCATACCGGCTGCAACAAGACACCTACCGGCAGTTCACCAGGGTTCACCAGGGTTTCCCAGCGCCTCCGCCGCCGCAGGACACACGCGGCCGCCGAGTGGGGCGTCTCTGCTAAACTACATCTCCCAGCGTCCCCTGCTGGGCGGGGACGCCGACTGACTGCTGGGGCTCCCGTAGGGAGGCGGTGAAAAGCGAGCCCTTCCTCCGGTGGAGCGGGGGTTCAAAATTGCATCAGGGCCATACCGGCTGCAACAAGACACCTACCGGCAGTTCACCAGGGTTCACCAGGGTTTCCCAGCGCCTCCGCCGCCGCAGGACACACGCGGCCGCCGAGTGGGGCGTCTCTGCTAAACTACATCTCCCAGCGTCCCCTGCTGGGCTGGGACGCCGACTGACTGCTGGGGCTCCCGTAGGGAGGCGGTGAAAAGCGAGCCCCGGGCTGAGCCCGGGCAGAGGGCGGGCCGTCTGTGGCCGTCCGGGGACGACAGGGGACGGGACGGGCATCCCCCCTGTGACCTGCACACCGGACAATGGGTAAGCGTAAACTCCAAACATCTGTTAATGGGGGTACAATCAAGGCAAAAGTGGCGCGAAAAACCCCTGCATCATCTAACATTATGTCGTTCCTGACCACAGCTGTCGGTAAGCTGAACCAGGAAATTGCAGACAAAGAGCGCGAACTTGGCTTGGATCCCATATCATCGGGTAGTCAAATTTTGCCTATTTCGTTTAGACACCCAACCCCCTTGAACCCGGTAATTGTGATTGAAAAAGCACCCATTACTAGGTCACCAGACGCAAACATAGATAATATACTGGTACAAGAAGGTGCGGAGGGTGAAGTGACTGATTGCCAAATTGTACACCCTTCACTTGACTGCACCCAGGAACCTGAGCCTGAACTCCAAAGTAGCAAGCCTATTAACAAACAATGGACACATGGTGCACAGCGATGTAAGCAACAAAACACCCCATTGAGTGCCCTAGAATCATCAATCAAGGAGATGGTGGAGAAGGTCCTGGTTGACAAACTTGAAGGGGTACTTATACAAATCTCCACAGATATTATTGAAACTTTAAGGGAATGTGTTTCCGATATTTTAAATAAATGTGACAGGATTAATAAATTTGTAACCTCTTTCGAGAAAGATCATCGGTGCCCACCACCCAACATTATCCCACACTCCCCTACTAACCCACAGAGGCAATCCCAATCCCCTATGGAGCAGGGAAATATCGTACTAGTCAACCCTCAGGTTCCACCTGCACCATTACAAGGGTTAATTGGTCATGGAATGGGGCAAAGGGACAGCAAAAATAGCACAAAGTTGCACACCGCACCCAAACCCTGCCCTCTACAGATACTGGCCCTGCCCTCTAACCAAGAGGGGCTCATCACAACAGGGTCTAGAAGACCTCGTCCGAGGCCACCAGTTCACCTTCCACCAGAAGCTACACCTTTTGTCGCAATCTTGGTGAACATTCCAGTCTTAAAACCTGGGGAAACTGAGTCAAATGACTCAGTACTGGACAATATAAAAACATGGTGCAATGCAAACTGTACTGGCCCTAACAATATTTCTGAATATATCCAAACAGGCAGACGTGTGGATTGGGTGGGATATACTAAGAAGAAATTCTCCGGGGATTGCCTAATTGTTAACTTTAACCGACCCCATGAGGCATCCCGCCTATTTTGGGATGCAACTGAGATTAGAGAGGGTAGAATAAGAGCAGTACCCTTAGGTTTTTTCTACCCCCCACCTGTACTCCCAAAAAAGCTCCCTGAAAGGGCAAGTCGTATTGCTCCCCCAACCAAAACTCATCGTATTAACTCTTGGGCAACACAAACAATTGGTATGTCACCTAAATCCCATGCAAACCAGGGCCGTGAATTGAGTAATGGTTTGGAGCTATCAAATATGTTTTCAGCATTATCAAATTTGGAGGAAATTGATTGACTAGTTCCTGTTGACTGTGTTACTAACCCATTGTCTACAGCTAATGATAGCAATGCAAGGGGTTCTATAGTTAACATAATGAGTTGGAATATTGCAGGACTCCGCTCTAAAAGGGAAGATATTAACTGGTTGAATATATTGAAAAAGTATGATGTGATAGCGTTGCAGGAGACATGGGATATGGATTGTGATTTTTGGATAGATGGGTATATATCCTACTTTCTTGCTGCACAACCATCAAATTCTGGTCGAAACAAAGGAGGTTTACAATTTTTAATCTCAGTTAAAATGAATGGAACTGTGAAAGTAATAAACACTCGATCTCAAAACTTTCTAGCCTTGGAAGTCACACTGACTAATCATTCCAAATGCGTCTACATTAATTTCTATAACGCTATCCAAGGCACTGGTGATATCGAAAACCTCATTTCTTTGAATAATTTTCTGTGTAATTTTAAAGAGAGTCAAACCGCGCCGATATATTTTATTTTGTTAGGTGATTTTAATGTACATCTCTGTCAACAAAACTGTCATTTCTTAGATAATGTGAATCTAGACATGTTCCAACTCCCACATTTTGAACATTCTGTTAAAGGGTCGACCCTAGAAGATTTGCTTCTTGAAAACGAACTCTACGAACCAGAGTTTTTTGATAGTAAAGAAAGGGTCCCAACCTACAGAGCCAGGGATTGCAACAGTGTTATTGATTATATATTTATTTCACCAGTTATGTTGCAGAATGTTACTTTTTACAATGCTATACATACCGCACATAGTGATCATAACCCGGTTGTGTTGATTATGGAGGATAATATTTTATTATTGTTCAATAAAAACCCAGAAGTAGATATTGCTGTTGATATCGCAGTAAAGGACCAAGGGAGACGGGTGAAATGGAGCAAAGTTATACCTGAAGAGTTCCTTTACTCCCTTAACGAGAAAGTGGGCAGCGATATAAATGTTTGTAGAGACCCATTGAGATTCAAAGGGAATATCATTGGGTCCTTTGAAACCATCTGTCGTCAGGTGGCAGATGACTTAAAGTGTAAACCCACTAATAGAGAGAGAAAGGCTGAGGGGTGGTTCAATAATGCATGCTCCAAATCACATCGAGCGCTTCGTAAAGCACTGAAAAAGGTACCCCGTGATAGAGCAGAGGTGGCGAGGCTTAGAAAACAATACAATCAGGATATCCTAGCTAGGAAAAAGGAAATCAAGAAACAGGCGTGGGATAATCTGTATGAAAAAGCTACCCTGAGGGACAGCGCAAAGTTCTGGACCATTGTTAACACACCCTTGTTCAATGGGAAAGAAAATGCGCCACTGGAGCTAAATATCCCTGAGAAGGATTGGCTGGACCATTTCCAAAAAATCTATGGCAGCAACATCGATTTTGGACCTTCTAATCTAACATCGATCGACACTCATGCCCCCCTTCTAAGCTTTACTATTAAAGAGGTACAGAGTGCTATCGAGGGCATGTCATCTCAGAAGGCCCCCGGGCCAGATGGCGTACCCGCTGATATGTACAAAATAAACTCAGCAATGTGGTCAGTTGTTCTTACGAATGTCTTTAATGTAGTTGGTATAGATAAAAGAAGACCTCCAACTACCTGGTCACAGGCTGTCATCATCCCCATATTCAAGAAGGGTCAAAGGGGGGACCCTAGATGCTACAGACCCATATCCCTGCTAGATTCCTCATTTAAAATCCTGGGTAAAATAATACTAGAGAGAATCTCAGCTTGGACTACCGATAAAAACATCTTGTGTGATGCACAGTATGGGTTTAGATCTGCCAGAGGTACAGAAGATCAATGCCTCAATTTGCACCTTATACTGAGCAAATACACTGTAGCTTCAAGGGGAATGATGTACTTGGCCTTTATGGACTTGTCCACAGCTTTTGATCTAGTTAATAGATCAAAGCTGTGGACAATTCTCCTAGAAATGGGACTGGATCGGGCACTTGTGGATTTTTTAGCGCGACTCCACAGTGATTTAAAGGCAACCATCCGTATGACCCAAGAAGGGAACTGCACCTCTTTTTTTAAATCGGGAAGGGGAGTGCGCCAAGGGTGCATCTTGGCGCCTATGCTTTTCTCTCTTTATATTAACTCCCTTGGTGAGTCGCTAAAAACTGCCTCTGCAGATGTGCCCTGCATGGGTGGTGCCGTGACGCCGGTACTTTTATATGCCGACGACACGGTGCTGATGTCAAGGACCCCGAGGGGTCTTCAACATCTACTTAACACCTTTGGGGCTTTTATGCAAGACCTGGATCTAGTGATTAACGCAGGAAAGTCGCATGTCATGGCTGTGGGTAACTCTAAAAGTAATACCAGAACCCTGACCTGTAATGGTGCCGCACTTAGTAAGGTTAAAACCTTTACATATCTAGGTGTGGTGTTCGATGCAAAAGGGACATGGGCACCACAAATCCAGAACAAGACCGCAGCAGTAAAAAGATCATCTGCAGCTATATTGGGGTTCGCCAAACGTCTTGGCGGCAAACCACCAGAGGCTATATTATCCATATACAAAGCTAAAACCATAGCAATAGCAAGATATGGAGCCTCCATTTGGGGATATAAGAACACAACCCAAATCCAAAGGGCAGAGAACATATTTCTGCGAACTGTTCTGGGCTTATCAAAATCCACACCTGCTCACTCAGTCCATATGGAACTAGGGATGGGTTACATTGAAGATATGTTGTCCCTTGCACCACTAGGGGCATGGATTAAAACTTGGCTTAATCCCAATTTAATATTGAACCACACGATCATTAAAGACTGTATGGGGCGGGATCGTGTGGCTGAAATTGAGTGGCTTTCACATATTAAGAAAATAGCACAATATCTGGGCCGCCCTGATTTATATACCAACCCTGAAGGCCTACAAAAAGAGGATATTAGTTGGGTAAAACTGGAATATATAAAGAAAAGAGAAGCTGATAGAGAAACTCGCGAGATTATGAAGCCAACCGTGAGGTCACATTTTTTGACAATAACATCTTTAGCTATCGAACCATATTTGGCGGTAGTAAACAAACCTTTCCACCGGTGGCTCCTCACTAAATTTCGCTTTGATCAGTCTCACTTCCTGTTGGGTGAATACAATAAATGGTGTAAACCGCATGAGAACGCCCCCTGTAAGTGTGACGACTTTTCAGACCAGGATTCTCTTCATTTCCTCTTTTTTTGTCCTTTTTATAGAATTGCAAGAGACAAATATATTAAGCCCATATTGAATGATCATAATTTTACCCAAGTGAAACCTGCCTTTCTGTTTTTACAATTAATGGAAACACCCCTAATCATGTATGGGGTAGCAAATTTTCTCACTATGTCCATCAGGTCTCGTCAAAATAGAGCGAAGTTACTGATTAATTGTCCTAGCCTTTGTTAAAAACTGTACGCCCAGTTGGGGCAGCACTGTAAATGATTGTATTATAGGTTTGTAAATATCATTGTAAATAGATCATCGAATATACTCCATATTACAAACCGTATAAGTGCAATGAAATTCTGTAGTAAACCATAGACAGTGCAGTAGGAGGACAAACATTTTAACATTTTAATTTTTTAATTCTTGTAAATATGAAATTTGTAAATATGAAACTTGGTTTTGTATATAATGTGTTTTGTTTTTAAGTTATATACATAAAAATTTTTATATACTCCAATAATCAACTATGAATGTATAGCATACTTGTGTGATTTTAATTTAATCGAATAAAGTGTTTTTGACTCTGACTCTGACTCTGAATGGGTGCACATGTGACAGACATACATGTCCCAAGGGCATGTATGTCTGCCACATCGCACTGTTGTAAAAGCAAAATAATTGCTTTTGCAAAGGTTTTCGATATTTACCACCAACTTGTAGTTGGTGGTAAATACCAAATCCTTACCTATGCAATGCACTCATTTGAGTGCTCCCTACATTGCAAATTCGGTACAGCTAAAAAGTCCTAACAGTGGAACCTTCTCAGGGTCAGCACCTAACATAAAGTATCCCCAGATGATGATTGATACCCCTACTTAGTTCACAGGGGTTCGTGTGCACACTGAATAGCACCCACTGTAACAATGCTAGTTCCCTAGGGAACTGAATCAAAACATAGCAACACAGGTGCTCCACAGCATTTAACATATGATTAATCAGTATAGGTTACAATTCCAATAAGTCACAGAAGGGGAGATTCCTCGATTTCAATTCTTTATTTCAATAGAAACAATGGAGCACCATACAGCCGACGCGTTTCGTCCCAAAGGGACTTCTTCATGGCGCTGATAGGAAAATACTTCAAGTAGAGATGATAAGCGAAGATCTAAGAATATAACACCGCAGTGACCCAATAGGCTTGTCTCACCAAATTGAAGACAATTGGTCCAGTGATCGTATAGTAACGAAAACAGTCCGCTGATTTTAAAGGATCTAGTATAAAACTGTCCAAAGTGAGAATCTGTACGTAATAATAGGTCTATTTAACATATAGTTCAGAATTGCGATCACAGAGAGCGTGGTCAATCATAAGAGGTCCTTTGTAAAGATTTTAGTGCCCAGATCGTGATATAATAATGACGACCGGCAAAGTAAAAAACTATCCAGACAACCGCGATGAGTCCTCCAGTAATTTACAGATTCCTTAAAATACTGAATCGGTAAATTACCGAATTTGTAATTGAGGCCACCTACATCTCAGTAGCCTGATACCGGTCGGTAACGGCCGAAATTTCGGAAATTTCGTCCGTTACCGACCGGTATTAGGCGACCTACATCTGGCCCTAATTCTTGAACTACAAATGGATTCAAATATGCCTTTTTGCATTTACTTTACCAATACAAATGTAATAAAACACGTGAGACCAAGACTCCATTAAGGAGTGCCAAGTGGGCACAGCATCATTCAGATGACACTGTCTTCTGTTGCAATTCATTGATTTCAACTCCCAAAAAAACACTCAAGCCAAACAATCTACGGTACAAATAGTTAACCAATACAAGCACAGTGTGCAACACACCACGCAACTTGTGAGCTACTCTTGCTCCCAAAGACCCTCTACAACACGAACGGGACTCTTTAACACAAAACTCGAGAAGGTAAACATTCAGCAAGACTAATCTGGGACAATACCTGACCCACGCTCCATCGCAGTCAGCCTGAATTTTTGACTTTGACTCGGTCTAGCGCAACCAGATGCCCACGAAGCCCACGGTTGGCACTTACTTTTTCTAGGCGCTATTTGACAGTTTATTCTTTAGAAATATATGACTGGTTCTACTGATTGAAGTTTTTGCTGTTTTGGTCTTGTTGTATTTATTACACAGAATTTTTGCTGTTTTGGTCTTGTTGTATTTATTATATTTTGCTCTATTTTTCTAACCAGGTATGGGATCTTTTTGTGTGGTGCTTTCACTGTTTTACTGTTTGAAGTGGTGCAGAAATACTTTACACATTGCCTCTAAGTTCATCCTCACATAGCCGGCCAAACCACCCACAGTGATGGGAGTGCACTACCACTCCCCTCAATGCCTGTCACTGTCAGGCCCCACCCCTAACACTCGGCAGGAAAGGAAAAATAAAACAAGTGTTGTTTTATTTTTCCTTTCCTGCCATATTTGGAGGGGGGACGCTCCTCTGCCCTAGTGGAGGAGCCACCGCAGCTAACTTTACTACTCTTTGTGAATACCGAAAGTTGTAACGTTAGCCTTTCATCTCAGTTTACGTTTGTGAATTAGGCCCATAGTGTCTGAAAACAAATGTCTGAGTTAATCAGTGTGAACACACAAATGACCATGAGTCAATCAAAGACGTCCAATGAGTTTTAAGGATATTACTTGGTCTAGCTAGAGACAGTCATAAAAATGTTCCTGTGCTTGTATAACGTTCTCCAAACAAACCAAATTTCAGGATTTTAAGTTTATTGCAGATACAGAAAATTGTGAAAATGCAATAAAAATGTGAAGTTAAATAAAATGCTTCTTCCCCAAATTTTCAATTCTTGTTTCCAAAATGATCAAGAAGGCCAACAACTGCTTGTGTCCAGATGAGTTCCAAAAACCACAGTCAATACAGGAAATAGACTTAATAGTTATATGTATGAAGGTTTAATTGGTCAGTTTGACTGTGATGAAGCCTAAAAGATATCATCTTTTGAAGAGCACTATGAGAAGGACAAATAATTCTCTTTATATCGCTGGTTGTAGAATGGCTGCCAGCTCCTCAATCAATGCTTGCGGTCTCCACATGTTGGAGAGTACCATGAGCGGTCAGATTTATGGCAGAGATGCTTGCTACATGGCTCTGATAGAGACATTTCGACACAGATTCCTTACCTTTAAATTACCCAGGCATCAGACTAGATCCGGAAGATTTTTCTTTGAGCAATACTCCTGCGTGCCGGTAGGTGGGGTGTCAGCCAACTCAGCATGACATTGTCGGTGTCATCTGCATCGTAAGTGATGTCCACGTCACCTATACAGGTGATGCAGTTCTTTCTTTCTACGCCAGTCAAGTGCTAATTCATGAAGAGGGCTACCTTCTGTCACTTTTTGACAGGATTTTTCTACCTTTTGTCAACTACATTTTGGTGTGTAGGTAGTCCTCTAGGAAAGTCTTGGGGTTCAAGCCGTGCGGTGCCTGTCATCGTGCCATGTCAGTGACAGACCTCCATTTGGTCTTCCTGTAGTGTCTGGAACGCGGACACAACTCCAAGTCATGCTCTGACTTCCGGACCATGGCACCGAAGGCTTTGAGGGAGCGGGTAATGAAGCTCTCACTGCCTAGCAGAAGACGTCATACCTGACTCTCTGTGCCTCCCCGCTTTTCCAGGAGGAACCAACTGCCGCCCAAACTAAGCAATTCTATGAAGCTATGCACCTCATTTGTGAGAGGCCTGCCCCCTTCGGCAAGCCTTTGGGCCTGCGGGGTTGGGGGCCCATCGAGTTCTGCGCATGTAGTCATACCACTGCAACCTTCTATGATACCGGTCTCGACAATGATGCTCCCAGCACCTGCCCTATTCTGATTCCCAATTACACGGCGCTGGAGGAGCGTCGTCCTATGCCGATTGGGGCTCCAACAGGAACAACAGGTCCTAGGTTGTTTCCTGAGCCCTATCCTGGAGAGCTAGGATTGGGAGAAGAATGGGAGGGGTCACTGGACCCTTTAGAAGACCAGTCTTAGTGGCAGGATATGGACTGGTATGAGGAATTGGGTGAAGCCAGCATACTGGACACATCTCCAGATACTGGCATGCTTCCTTCACCCACCGTGGCTGTAGAGAAGGGAACATCTTACGCAACGGTGGTACGTACAGCGGCTGAGGCCCTTGACCTCCAGCTACCCTCAGTTGGGGTCAAGACTAACATCTTGACAGATGTGCTACAGCCGGGAGCTTCTTCTTCAGAACCCTTGCTCCCTTTTAATGAAACCTTCACAAATGTCCTTTTGGGGACATGGTCCAAACCCAGCACAGTGGCTCCGGTGAACAGAACAATTGCACACCACCATATCCTGGGTGACACAAACTTCCTCAATACCCTCCGCACCCCAGGGAACTTGGCAGTCCAAGCCTCTACCTCCCATAGTGCATTCCCTGCCACTTCTCCGGACATGGAATCTAAGAGGCTGGACAGTTGGGGCAAGAAACTTTTTTCTTCCGCCAGCCTTGCATTGTAGTCGGTCAACACCCTATGCTTATTGGGTTGTTATTCCCACTCTCTGTGGCAAAAAGCTGCGCAAGTGATGCCACTAGTCCCAGAGGAAGCACAGACCATAATCTCCAAAGCTGTACCAAACAGTGGAGATGCTGCAAATTTTGCAACACGGCTGACTCGCTGGGCAGATCGATTTTTATGATGTTGGCTGTTAGAAGCCACAACTGGCTGGCTTTTCAAGGGATGTCAAAGCTTGCCTCTGAATTAAGCCTGACTGTTCGGTGTCAAGCCACCCAAGGGTGAGCACCGGTTATATGCGAGTGGAATCACCCGCCCTTGACGGGATCGGTAGGCCCTGCCAACCGGAAAGTGCTGGTTCCAACAACCCTCCATCAAAGAAAGACTGGTTCAAGTGTTCACAGACAACACCATTGCCATGTGGTATGGCATCAAACAGGACGGAGTGGAGTCGTGGACTCTTTACCAAGAGGCCCTGCACCTCTGGAAATGGCTGGAACAACAGGGCATATCCCTGTGGTTTAACACCTGGCAGGTTCCCTGAACGCCAGGGCAGACAAACTCAGTTGTCAATGTCTAGCGGATCACAAGTGGAGTCTCCATCAAGAGGTGATGCAAGGTCTCTTTCAGCAGTGTTGAGAGTCTTGGTTAGATCTGTACACCTCTGCAAAGAACGCACAATGTCAGCAGTTTTGTACATTGGAGTTTCCAAGGCGGCTCTCACTCGGAGACGCTTTTCATCTTGCATGTAGCTCAGACCTCCTGTACATCTTTCGCCCATACCACTCCTGCCCAAAGTTCTCAAGAAGATAAGGAACGACCGGGCCCAAGTCATTGTTGTGGCTCCGGACTAGGCACAGAGGGCCTCATTCACGAGAAGTGGCCCATGGCTGCGTGAAAGCAGCGATGCGCCAC
Organism: Lissotriton helveticus; assembly: GCF_964261635.1. Lineage (NCBI taxonomy): Eukaryota > Metazoa > Chordata > Amphibia > Caudata > Salamandridae > Lissotriton > Lissotriton helveticus. Next base: position 1,917,868,604 of record NC_136065.1, read on the forward strand.
TTCTCAGTGCACCCTCCTTGCGACACCAATGATGCGTCATATTTACAATATGACGTATCATGTCGCAAGGAAGGACAGATACGTCAGTATAACTGACGTATCTGTCAGTACAAAAAGTGGCGCATTGCTGGAGTTTTGTTGGAAGCCTGATGCAACTCCAGCAATGTTCCTTTCACATGGGGCAAGCCCCATGTGAAAGGGCCTGAGTCACCCTTACGCCTGCCATGAGTCAGGCGTAAGGTTTTGGCGCATTGGTGTCCTATAAGTGGCGCAGCAAAATCTCATAGATTTGGCTGCGCCACTCCTACGACCCTGTCTTGAAGGGGTACGCCTTCCCTGCATACATTATACCTGGCGCAGGTATAATGTAGCGCAGAGGTTTATGAAGTGACGCATCTACCTAGATGCGTCACTTTGTAAATATGGTGCAACATAGCGCATGTTTGACACCACTGGTGCATCACAAAAAGTGACGCACTGGTGGTGCAAAAGTGACCAAGGGGCTCATAACTGAGTCCCAGAGAGTCTGGTACCTCGAGCTTCTGCATATGAGTATCAATCCTCCGATCAGGCTGCCCCTTCCGGAGGATCTTCGGTCGCAGCAGCAGGAGAGGATTCTCCACCCAAACCTGTGAACTCTACGTCTTCTTCCGTGGAGACTGAGTGGTGGCAGTTGATAGATTTCAAACTTCCACCCGAAGTTTGTAATGTTTTTCCTGCAGGCAGGTGTCCCTCCTCTAAGGTGGAATACCCCTGCCGGTGGCCGAAATTTGAAATATTTTGTACAGAGAAGTCAATCGACCCTCTTTCTGCTTCCCTCTCCAATGTTTTACTTTTATTTTTATTTTGACCCTTGCCCAGCAAGGCTCTGCCCAGGGCACCCTGAAAGGGTATTTGTCTGCTGTGTCTGCTTTCCTGAGACCACCAGATCAACCCTCCTTATTTAAGTCACCTATTGTACATAGATTCGTAAGAGGCCTTTTACACATGTTTCATTGGATGGAATTATATGGTATATATATGTGTACTGTGGACAAGTATCTAGGCTCAAGGTTGTTCCTGTTTAGGATCCTAGTTTTTAAACACACCAATGTCAGTAGTCTTCAGGGCTCTGGGTTTCTGGTGTGGAAAGTCGTGAAAAGTAAATGACCCCCGCACACAGAGATGGCGCCTATATAAATGACACATCATGTGAAGCTGGCTTACCTCACCGATGAGAGCAAAGGGGTATTGCTAAAAAGAAATCTTCTGGATCCAGTCTGACGCCTGGTAAATTCAAAGGTAAGCAATGTGGGACTAGATACGGGGCCAGATGTACGACCCTTTTTCGCGGCCGCAAACAGGAGATTGTCCCGTTTGTGGCCGCAAAAAAGGGTAACAGCATGTACAAATGCTATTTTGCGAGTCACTGACACGCAAAATAGCATTTGCGACTCTGGCAATTAGGAAGGGGTGTCCCTTCCCAATTGTGACTCGACATGCTATGTACTAATGTTTTGCCGCCGTATTCGCGCAAAACATTTGCAGTTTACCACCTACACCCCTGTCCCTTTGCGAGTATGTGGGAAAATACTTTTTAAAAGCAGGCAGTGGTCCCAGAGAACACTGCCTGCACTTAAAAACATTTAACTGAAAAGTTTCATTTCTCTTTTTTAAATGCATCCCGTTTTCCTTTAAGGAAAACAGGCTGCATTTTAAAAAAAAGAAAACTGCTTTATTAAAAAAGCAGTCCTAGACATGGTGGTCTGCTGACCTCCATCCCTGGGAGGGCTGGCATTACCAATGGGCTGGCAAATTGCGAGAGGCTCATTAATATCAATGAGCCTCGCAATTTGCGACCCTATTGGGAATCGCAAAACATTGTAATAACACTGTTGTACATTTCATTTAGCGCCTCACGGCTTGCAAAGAGTCGCAAAGTGCGAGGTGCTAAATGAAAGGGTCGTACATCTGGCCCATTGTCTCTACCAGATAAGGTGTTACCGAAGGTAAGTAACTTGTCCTTTACTGTTAGAGGTGAGATTTTGTAGTATGGTAGGTTTCCGGACATGACACCATGAAGACCTATCAGACCATTGTGGACACTGCCTCAGGTCATGCGGCTGAACACGCACGAGGCACAGTGCAGGGGCAAAGCATCAGCAGATTTCACACCCACAAAGACCTAAACTGAGCCCATTGGTTATGAGTCATACTGCCAGCGCAGAGGTAACACTTGTACAGCTTGTTCTTCCAAAGTACTATAGTGAATTTGTGAATGAGCCCAAAGATTGTGGGCAGGCTTCACGAAATTCGGAACTCCAATTTCATGCTTGGCATTAAACAGATTTTAAAACAGACAGTCAATCTTAAACAACAAACAAAATTAAGTTTTATCAATAAACATAAGTTAGATTAGCTGCGCAAAGTGTCCATTCTTGTTTTGAACTTTTGCTTCCTTCATTTTTAAATGGATGGAATACTATGGCAGATACTATGCTCTAGTCCATTAAGTTTCAGTCTTGATCCAGCGTTGCTGACTGCTGTGGCTAAACTTGTCTATTAGGTCTCAGCCCTCACAAGGAGACAGGTGATTTTTCAGTTTGACACAAGGGTGCTTTTTCCAGTCAACACCCACCATGACATAGGGGGCATTAGCTCATCTTTGACACAGAGGTAACAATTCTTCACGCAGGTAAGGGCTTGTTCAGGCAAAGGCCCAAGTCCAAACCGGCATCCACAATTCCTGTAGGTCATTTCCAAAGCCAGACACTCCTAGAATTCCAATAAAAGTAGAACAGTCCTGATGCAAACTGGTGGTCCTGTCCCAATAAAGGTTAGACAGCTTTTCTGGAAGATGTTTGGGTTGTTATGAAAATGTATAGCAGGCCTGATGGGAAGTACTGGCATGTGTCTTCAGATAAAGTTCATATATGCTGCCTCTCTGCTGCATGGTACTCTGAAGCCTTTGCCCCTTTACCCCGCCACGGTGTAACCATTTTCATTAGCAGTATCGATAAACAGCTTCCTGCTCTGCTGGGTGGCGTCAGGTCCTGCGCATGTATGTGTGTGTCTGCGGAAACAAGGTAAGAAGGTCCCAATAGGATAGGGGGGTAAATGCACGGGCCCTTCTGCAGATGAATGGAAGGGGACTCTTTTCTTCCTCAATGGATAGACTCTCCCACCATTTAAAGTACATTGAGCCGCAACTGAGTAGCCAAAGTGGAAGTGGAGACCAAGGATTAATGGAGTCAACCTGCCTCACTGCCACTCTCAACCAGTGACACTCACAGACTGTGGACTCTGAACCGGGTCCTAGGCGCTGTCTGGCAGTTCCGGCGCTCAAAGATGGAGATGGCGCCGGCTTCCTAAACCAGGCTACTGAGTTTTCGCTTGGCCCTGCCATGACAGCTCTGTATTTTCACGCCTATATATGTAAGTGCACGGAGTCGGTGTGCCCATGTCATAATCTAGCAAAAAGTGATTTCGAAATGTTAAAATGTTGATTTATAAAAAATGTAAAAGTACACTTTGTCAATAATCTGTCACAAAATTCCTTGAGAGGAAACTGCCCAAATCCCCAAGAATACAAATTGTATTTAAAATATATACAAGTTTACCAATGTTCCTGTACTACTGTGCTCTAGAACAAGTCACAGGCTGTATCATTGTTTATTGATTCGTATCGAAATTGGATGGGTCCCACAGACAAAGTCACTTACAGGTCACATTTTCTGAAACTTGGTTATAACACTATATTATTATACTTGTGAGTAACAGTTCAGGTATACTATACAAAAAAAATGATTGTTTTGTCACATGCTAACTTGGATCTTTAGGGTACAGAACAACCTGGAAATTGAACTACACAACCTTTGAACTCTGAACCTCGAAATTCAGGTGAGCAGTTCAAACTACTTCATCACGCTGTAAAAAACACAGCACCTTTTCACATATTCTGTCAAAGATTCCTTATTGGAAAGCCACACACTACTAGTCAATTTGTCTTCAACTCCCTTCAAAATGTCGACTTAAGAATACTAAATCTATACTTACTTACATATACTTATCTTCACGTTATTGTGGTGGGTCATATTTTGGACATATAATTTTTGGCTGGCAATATTAAAAACTTGATAAAATAACTACACCTGAAAAATTCAGTTGAGGGGACCATTAAAAGTAAGCAGGTAATCCCTACTGACCAGTAACAGGAGTTGCCAGCCCCATCTGGATTTTACAATCCAAGTAAACAGCATAAACTGGGAATATAATATTCAGATGAAACACGCGGAAATCAATATGGAAACCACCTTTACTTTGTGTCATTCCATTCTCCAAAATACGATAATCAGAGGTATTTCTACCTTCAAACCTATCATTTATTCTGAGGGGAAATACCTTGGAAAAATATAAGGATGTGTAATGCCCCCTCAACCCCCCCCCCCCACCCCCACCCCCCGTTTTCACCAATTGTTGTGGGTGACACTGAGACATAAATGCACTGTTGACTACTAATTACCTCGAATATTCCTTGAGGAAGAAATGTGTGCTGAAAAATGTGATCATATTATTTTATGTCTAGACCTACAAATTTTTGGGGGAAGACACCTACTCGCAAGTTTCCCAGGTCCATGAATGACTAGGTGCTCCAGTACAGGTTTTTTCTTTGAATTCTGGGAGATGAAGTCATCTTTATTAAAACCAGGACTAAAAATCCCCAGCATCTCTTGGCTTGTTATTACATGGGGCTAGACTCCCATCACTCCTAGAAAAAACGTGGAGAAGAATTCCAGATGTTATCCTCAACTGTACAAATTCTAAGTCAGGAACCCCATTTCAAAAAATCGAGAAATGCCACACTCTACGTTTTAGGTGCCCTTCACTAACATATCTCTAGTGGCTAGAGGTGGGTGAGCCACCGAAAGCTCGAGCCAGGCTCTAGCCTCAATCTTGGCTCAGATCGAGTTCTTGTTGGCACCTCGAGCCCATAGCGAGCTGAGCGTTGAGACTTCTGCCTGCCACGCTACCTCTACCCAGGGTCTGGCGTTACTGCAAGAGCTGCAGACATTGGAACTGGGAACCCTGGTTCGAGTCTCACGGTCGGCTCAACATTCTGCTCTAATCAATTAAGTTCCCTGGCCTGTGACCTTGTGTAATGTAATTAGTGCATCTCCAAAAGCACTCCAATACCTTCAGGTCAAGTTTGCGCTGTATAAAAACTGCAGAAAAATGCACAAAGTTGTAAAAAATAAAGCATTAACAAAAACCAGGAGAGAAATAGATACCCATTTAGAGTTTTACAAAGTGAAACCAGAAAGCCTGGGTAATTTGGGGCTTTACCGCTTAAAATGTGTGATCTTAGGCACATATTTTATTTCACCCAAACTTTTTTTTTACATCATCAAATATGAAAGCACTTTCAAATATGCGAGTTCAGAATACCAGTTGTACAAATCTGATTGCATGTTATTTAATAGACTATAACATTGCTCTATAATAATCAGGCCCACTTAGAGTGTACATGACAATCGTCTTGACTCTTAGTTCACTAATGGTTCATGTTTAAAAACTATCAATATTAATGAGTACTTCTCAGTGCAGTACTATAATATGACCATGGAGGTCAATTCACCAAATTGCCATGGGCAGCAGAAATGACATCAAACGCTCTTTGACCTTCAGTTTCACTCACACATACATACATGCTGGACCTCTCGGCGGCATTTGACACGGTCGACCACGCTACCTTGATAGACCGTGTCACCGCACTAGGCATCAGTCATAGAGCCAAAGATTTACTCGCATCATTTCTGGCTGATCGATCACAATCAGTCAAGCTTGGTACTTTCTATTTCCCCTCATTCACTTTTCCTTGTGGGGTACCCCAGGGATCCAGCCGCGGGCCGTGGAGGGAGTTACGGTGGGGCAGGGAGGCGGGGAGGGGGCGGGGCAGGGTGGAGAGGGCTAAAAACCGGCACCTGGATAATTACAGGTAAGTAAACAATTTGATTAATAAAACGAATTTCGTAGTGCGCACTGCATCGCATTTTGCGATGCAGTGCGCGCTACGAAATTCGTTTTATTATTTAAATTGTTTACTTACCTGTAATTATCCAGGTGCCGGTTTTTAGCCCTCTCCACCCTGCCCCGCCTCCCTGCCCCACCGTAACTCCCTCCACGGCCTGCGGCTGCAGGGATCCTCGCTAAGCCCGACACTATTTAACATCTACATGTCGGACTTGACAAGGGTCATCAAAACTTACAACCTGGGTGTTACCTCATACACAGATGACACCCAATTAGTATTAGCAATACACAACAATGGCGCCAGGGTCGCTGCCAACTTCCAGATGGGAATGTGTGCCATAAGTTCTTGGATGGCAGCCAACTCCCTTAGATTGAACTCCAGTAAAACCGAAGTGATGATTTTCGGCAACCTCACACCGTCATGGTCCTCCCAATGGTGGCCAGCAGACTTAGGGACACCCCCCGTCCCGGTCTCAAAAGTCAGAAACCTCGGGGTCATCTTCGACACCAAACTCACATTCATGCACCATGCTAATGCTGTAGTCTCCCCAGCCTTCCACACCATTAAAATCATAAAAAAACTTCTCCCTTATCTCCCGCCCTCAGCCACAAAAACCTTGATTAGCACTCTCATCATGTCCAAAGTGGATTACTGCAACAGTTTATTTGTTAATGCACAAGAAAGAGTTCTTAACAAATTCCAGTTGATACAGAATGCAGCTGCTAGGCTACTGACAGGCACTCCCAAATTCAGTTCCATCTCCAAAGTATTACAACAACTTCACTGGCTACCGATCAGAAACAGAACCAAGTTTAAGGCACTATGCATTGCCTATAAAGCCATTCACTCCCCCAGACCTGACTTCCTTAAACAATCCCTTCGCCCCTACAATCCCCCCAGACAACTACGATCCTCCACTGCAAATCTCCTGATTGTTCCACGCACGAAGAAAGTCTCTTGGGGCGACAGATCTTTTCTCTGTGCCACTTCCAAACTCTGGAACAAACTCCCCTTCCACATTAAGACTAGTCCTACATTGCTCACCTTTAGGAAACAGATAAAGACATGGCTCTTTAATCAATAAATCCAGTACTTTTACCTATCCTGCTTCAGTCCCTAGCGCCGAGACACCCCGGGTAGTTGTGTGCTTTATAAATTGCATAAACATAAACATACACATACACACACTCTCTCACATAACACACACTCTCACGCACAAGCAAGCACTCACCATACAATTAAAAGCATTTTTTTTACATATCTCAGCTGCTAAGGAAGGTCATAGTCCAACTAATTGTACTCCAATTGAATTACACTGATAGTGAGTAATGTAATACCAATTCACAATTAGTGTAATAAACCATTGACAGAAAGCAAGGCGTGGGAGCCCCAACGACATCCATGAGCTGCAGCTGTGTTCCAGACACTGATTTTGCCACCTCTGAGGCCAGGGGTCGCAAAAGAAGTGCCAGAGTCTGCAAGGTGCAAGACAGGGGTCACAGTTGTGACCCCTAAATGAGGTCTATGAATGTGATGTATTAATATAAAAGCTTTTATATGTTAAAGAAATACACTTTCTAAATTTTGAAGAGGCTTTATCATATTTTACATGGTGTATGTTGTATGAATTACATATCAAACGTTTCCAGGGCTCGGTTCATGCATGGCATCTAAGAACCGAGACAGGCCATTGGCTCGGCTCTGTTTCCGCTCTCCCTAGTGCTTTAGATGGGACTTTACTCATTGGTACTGAGTACCTGCACTTCTTAGTTTTATCACTCTGAGAACCGGCACTTCTCTACTGCTGAGGAAAGTACGGGTACTCATGAAAGGCAAGCTCATTGGCTGCGAGTGCTGGTGAGAACGAGTGAAACCTGTCTCTGACAGCCAAGGCCCCGCTTCTGTAGCCCTAAGCTGAGCTGCCACAGAGCTATTCAGCAGGGCTCATTTGCATAATACCCAGGTGCTCACGTTTGACAGAGCAGGGTCCATTCAGGCCCTATGCTGTCAATCACAGTCACACTATTGTGTGCATTTGTGCGAAACACTGGTATCAAGACGGTCCACTGACAGCGGCAATTAAGAAAGCCATGGGAGGTAAAGAGTTTTAAATGGCTTTAATCCCACCCGAGTCCTTTGTGTCAGCTTATGTATGTTTGCCTGCATGTGTATGCCTGTTTTTTGTGAGAGAAGAGTAAGAGAAAGAGGGAGAGAATCGAAACACTCTCAAGAGGTATTTTAAAGAAAATGCGTGGAGTGCTTTGTGTGTGAATGTCTACCTGTTTCTTTCTATGTGTATGCATGCTCGAGAACAGGGGTGTCGTAAACACATGCTTTAGAAACTACAGCTGGGAGTGGTTTTCTTGATCTGCAACTCGGCAACAAAGGTTCATAAATAACGTAAAAGAGAGGGTTGATGAGTGAGTGAGTGAGTGAAAGCAGTGATAGAAGTGGGCGGGGACGGAAGGGCACGGCGTGCCCCTACTTCTAAAAAAGTGTTCAGTCCGTTCCCCTACTTCTTGCTTTCAGAAAAGCGTCCCGGGACGGGAAGAATAGTCCGACTTTAAAATGATAACTTTTTTCTTTCCGCTTCCAGGGGCTGCTCGCCCTTCTCTGTTGTACTCCAGAGGCTGCAGCAGCCCCCGCCCCCCCTGAGCTCGCACAGACCGAGGGCAGGCCATTGTCATTCCGATTGAGGCAGATTAGCCCCTTTAGAATGACAATGCGCCCGCCCTCTGCCTTTAACATATCAAGTGCCCCTGAGATCGGAGTTGCTGATTAGAGAGGAGCTTTCCCCAAGCAGAGTACTGTGGGGAACTTGACACCTTTGTCAATGTTGTACACGGAGTGAAGTGAACTGGGCAGGAGCAGTGACCACAGTGACCGGACAGAAGAGGCGACAGGAAAGGAGAGGTACTAGGGCAGGAGAGGTGTCGGGGCAGGAGAATAGGCAGGAGAGGTGACGGGGCAGGAGAGGTGAAGGGGCAGGAGAGGTGACGGGGCAGGAGAGGTGACGGGGCAGGAGAGGTGGCGGGGCAGGAGAGGTGGCGGGGCAGGAGAGGTGGCGGGGCAGGAGAGGTGACGGGCAGGAGAGGTGACGGGCAGGGGAGGTGACGGGACAGGGGAGGTGATGGGGCAGGGGAGGTGACGGGGCAGGGGAGGTGATGGGGCAGGGGAGGTGACGGGGCATGAGCTAGAGCAGTAACCGGGCGTGAGCTGTGAAAGGACAGGAGCGGTGAAAGGACCAGGAGCGGTGAACGGGGCAGGAGCAGTGAACAGGACAGGAGCAGTGCACAGGACAGGAGCAGGGAACGGGAAAGGAGCAGGGAACGGGACAGGAGCAGGGAACGGGACAGGAGCAGGGAACGGGACAGGAGCAGGGAACGGAGCAGGAGCAGGGAACGGGGCAGGAGCAGGGAACGGGGCAGGAGCAGGGAACGGGGCAGGAGCAGGGAACGGGGCAGGAGCAGGGAACGGGCAGGAGAAGCGACTGAGCAGGAGAAGCGACTGGGCAGGAGAAGAGACGGGGCAGGAGAGGAGACGGGGCAGAAGAGGAGACGTGATAGGAGCGGCGACGGGGCAGGAGAGGTGACGGGGCATGAGCTTGAGCGGTGAAAGGACAGGAGCGGTGAACGGGGCAGGAGCAGTGAACGGGGCAGGAGCAGTGAACGGGGCAGGAGCAGTGAACGGGGCAGGAGCAGTGAACGGGGCAGGAGTGGTGAACAGGGCAGGAGCGGTGAACAGGGCAGGAGCGGTGAACAGGGCAGGAGCGGTGAACATGGCAGGAGAAGGGAACATGGCAGGAGAAGGGAAAAGGGCAGGAGCGGTGAACATGGCAGGAGAAGGGAACATGGCAGGAGAAGGGAAAAGGCCAGGAGAAGTAACGGGCCAGGAGAAGGGAGGGGGCAGGGGAATTGGCGAAGCAGGAGTGTTGATCGAGCATGAGCAGGAGTACTGACTGGACTGGAGCAGGGAAAGGGCAGGAGCAGGCGTTTCCCAGGGCGACTGGAAGGGTAGGGGGCCAGTTTAGTTTGGGGGGGACCGGTTTTGTACAAGTGCAGGAGTTTTAAAAACACTGCAAAGTTCTTTGTATATTCAGCAGGTTTCGGTCAACAATACAAGTGCCAAGATAACTTTGGTGATCAATGTACCTGCTGGAGAGAGATGGGAGCATGTTTTGTCTAGTGGCTGTTTTACTCATCTAAGGTAATGCAGAGTGGTAATATGCCTGCTGCAAAGAACATGTACCATGCATATCAAAGAGCAATATGTTATGTGCATAGTTCAGTGGGTACTGCTTGGTGTTCACTTCCCGAATGAAAGGACACTTGAATACATATGGCCTGGCAGTTCGGGCTGGACTGTTCACATTGGGCGCAGGATCAAGACTGATTTGCATTGGGCTTGGTTCAAACTGGAATGGCATGGTGAGCAAAAAACGATGGATTTAAGCCCAGATCTCTGAACTAGGGTGAATGTATGACATTGTTCTGCCTTCTGTCCATCAATTGTTCTTTTTGCATTTGTCACCCCGAGTGGGACAGGTATGCTCAGACAATAGTCCCGTGCTCTCCATGCCACTGGAATCAAGCTATCCTGGTTGATGAGGGCTGAAAGCCCGAAACCGGTCCTAGGATGCTTGATTCCGGTCCAGGGAGGACCTGGCCTGGCAGTTCGGGCTGGACTGTTCTCATTGGGTGCAGGATCAAGACTGATTTGCATATGGCTGGGTCCAAACTGGAATGGCATGGTGAGCAAAGAAACAATGGATTTAGGCCCAGATCTCTGTACTTGGGTGAATGTATGATATTGTTCTGGATTCTGTCCACCAGTTGTTCTTTTTGCTATATTATGATTGAGCAGCTAGCTGGCTGACATGAATATGAAGGAGCCTTTGTGGGTTTCCTTGAGTCTAGATTCTCCTGAAGAGTCCCTTTCTCTTCTGAGCCTTGCTTAACACATGTGTACATATGGAGCCCTGTATTCATGACCTCCATGTTTGAGACAAAAAATAATCATGGATTTCTGAACAATGAGAGTAAAAGCATTAAGGTAACATGTTGTTCCTGCTTGTATTTCACATGCTTTACATAAACCTGTATTCCCTATGCGTGTTTGCTTTTTCCTGAATTAAACCTCAAATAAACATATCCATTCTTTTAATTAAATAATGTTATAAGCTGTAACTGGTCAGTGAAATGGTAGACGTACTAAAAATTGGTATGTTTTGCTATTTCTAGCCACACCCCTGACTCCGCCCACTGATTCAATCTTCGGTTATTCCCGCCCCCTGATTCTCCACCCACAGTTCCCCTACTTTTGTTTTCCCACTTCGACCACTGAGTGAAAGGATGGATGGGTGTGCGAGTGAAAGGCTGGTTGGATGGGTGAGTGAAAGCGTGGATGTATAGATAGATGGATGGATGAATGAATGAATGGGTGGATGGATGGATGAATGGATGGATGGAAGCGTGAAAGAGAGGGTGGGTGGATAGACAGATGGATGGATGGATAAAAAGGATGATGAATGGATAAGTGAATGAATCAATGGATGAGTGAAAGGGAGGATGGATGGAGTAAAAGGGTGAATTGAATGAAGCAGTGAAAGGGTTGATGGATGGATGAGTGAAAGGACGAAGGATGAGTGAAAAGGTGGGTAAAGAAATGGATGAGTGAAAGGATGGATCTATGGATAGCTTTGAAGATGGATGGATACAGGGGCAGACTGGGAACCAAAACCGGCCCTGGCAAACTGCCCGGCTGGCCCCCTGGAGGGGCGGGGGGTAATGGCCGAGCTGTTTGCTAGGGCCAGTTTTGGCCAATTTTGTTACAGAAGGCCGATATTGCCAGCCCTCAGTAACAAAAATGGCCCCCACCCTGGCGGACCACTGCGGAAACACCTGGTGCCCGCTACAGCCAGTCCGGCCCTGGATGGATAGGTTTGGATATGGAAGGGTGGATGAACGGAATGGTGAAATAATGAATAATGGATGAAAGACTAAACAGACATCAGAATGTAAAGGTTAAATGGTGGACATCAGCAGGTGAATGGAAGGATGAATGGATAGATCGATGGAAGAAACAAGAGATCTTTTCTGGGGAGGGTGGTGATGAGTTGCCTAATTTGCTTGGTGCCATACAGCTTTGGTTCAAAGTGGGGGTATTCTAATTTTCTGACTACTCCCTCGCTCAAAACTATATAGTATTGTACCAAACAATAGCAAATTACAGTATGGCATAAAGTAGGTGCTACTATTACAAAACAAGGTAACATATCCTGTTTGGCTTTCATTTTGTGTAATGTGTTAACTTGTTTTGTTTATATAAACACTTCTCTCATGTGTTTCGGTATGTGCTGCAACTAATACAGAAGTCATTAAGTAGCAACATATTTTGCCCTTAGCCCCGCCCATAGTTCCGCCCTCTCGCTCATTCTCATGAGTGCCTGCTTTATGTTTTTCCATTTAACACACTGATTTTCCCTATTAATTTCTTGGCTCGCCGGCCTCAACTAGTGCCTGCTGTGGCAGTGCCACTTGACAGCGGTACAGTACAAACCAACTGACAGCTTAAAAGTATGGCATTTGAAGAAACGTAAAAACAGCCCCTGTAAAGGTCAGGCGAGAAAATACAAAGAGACTAATTCTTACAACCACAAAAAATGCTGCCTAACAGGAGACGCGACATTGCAACCAATATTTGCTGTGGGCACGCACGCTACGTGGCGCAGTGGCAGTATCAAATGTACTTTAAAAGAATGATCCTTTACGCGCAGTACTTGGCAGTTGTGTTCATTTTCGTGCTTCAGGGGCATTCGTGTTTCCCAGAAGGGCTCAGCTGATCTGCGTGTGCTTGGCAGAGGCCTGTCACTGTGCCCTGTGTGTAATTAAGCAGAACTAACAGCTGCGGGTCAGCAGGTGTGCGTGGAGGACTCCGTGAGGTTTCTTTTTCTACTGTTTACTTGAACGTAATTGCCAAAGAAACCCGGCTGTAAATGCACATGCGACAGCAGCGTCACAGTCGGCGTTTAAGCATATGTTATCTCTCCTTCCGCCCGCCACAGGTTCTCCGAGGCCGTGCTGCGTCCCCCGGGGGGCCCGGAGCCAGCGAGGGAGATGAGTTCCCCCAGGCAACCGGGCACGGCTTGGTCCCTCGCCGGACTGGAACATTTGGACGCCAAGGGGGCGATGAAGGAGCTGAACGAACGGCTGGCTGGGTACATCGCTCACGTGGGAAAGCTGGAGGAGGCCAACCTGGAGCTGGAAAGGAAGATTCTGGAAGAGCTGGGGAAGAGAGAGCCCAAGAAGTCCGCCGACTGGAGCCAGAAAGAACAAGCGTGCCAGGATCTGGTGCATGCGGTGAGTGGCGTAACCCGCCCCCCTGTTCATAAAATGGCTTCCCTCCATCGATAGTACTTGTTTACACAGCCATTGTAGGTGGAGTGTTTACATGTGTGCTGACAGACAGGTAGGAGGGGGCGGTGGCCCAACCAGGATATGTCAACTAATCACTGGATAGAACACCGGAATGCCAACTCCACATACAACTATGCAGTCTCCTGGTAACATAGAACATCACATTCAAGGAAAATAATTGAAAAAATAAAATAAAAATTGAGGAGCTGAATCCATGTTTGCTTGCAACTGGTGTAGGGTTGCATCTGATAAAGCACTTTGCACTGTGCAGATTTTGGTGAAAACTCTGGTTAGAGCGTTTTTCATTGGGCAGATTTTAGTGAATCTTTAGTTCTGACTGAGGCTGACAACACATTTAATACATATATGTAATGTGAAGCACATTAGAGAGATGACAAAGAGTATCAGTTCTTGAAACCATGACGGTTTAGCAAAGGATTAGCAAAGTTACAAATTCAACTCACATAATTAGTTGTAATTCAATAACCAATACATGAATGCATTCAGCAATATATTTCAAAGCAATGCAAAATCATAAAAGCAAATACAAACTATTAGAACATTGGAATGTGGAGCACTCCATTGAATACAATGGAGTGCTCCGAGCTTCTAAATGCCGGTAAAGGCCCGCAAAGCAACATTCCCATGTTGTTTTCACAAAGGCCTCGCGGAGCCTGAGGGGATTTAAACCCCTCGGGCTCGAGATGTCTTTCTTTTATTTGTTAGAACATTCTGTCCTTTAGTGGCAGAATGTTTTAATAGCTATATAGCCCTTAGCTGGGCTATGCCAGGTATTAAAATCCCGCTCCCTTGTGAAAGGCCGCGGGGAGCGGGCCTTTAACCCCTTGCATGCTAGGGTTATTTCCCTGTTGTGCTGGGGGAGGAGGGGCGCGCACAGCGCCCCCGTGCTCATGACGAGCTCAGCTCGTCATGAGGCACAGTGCTCCTGTGCTCATGACGAGCTCAGCTCGTCATGACCACACCCGTTTTCGTGGAACATTCAGCACAGCAGGGGAATTAGCCCAGCTTGCGAGCGTTCCACGGCTCATGACGAGCTGAGCTCGTCATGAGCATGCAAGGGGTTAATAGCCGGTATAGCCTACTACAGCGGGCTATAATGCTATATAATAAAGTTGTCTTAAATTAAACAGAGAAATATCAGTTTGCCTTAAAGGGAACACCCTACATTGCTAAGCTAGGGGAAAGTTGAGGAAATTGGGGAGAAGTCAGAATGAAGGTGTCACCATGAAAGACTCTGATAGGCAGTACAAAAAACACCTGCTCACAAGCAAATGGAAAGAGAATTCTCTCTAGTAGGCAGGTAAAGCTTCTTCCAACAAGGGAAGGGCATCTCAAACTAAGTCTACATTGCCTTAGTTTAAATCTTTCTTTTCCAACATTTCGCTACACCTACACATGGTTCCCAGGAGGAGAACCAATCAGGCGTAAGGGACAGAAAGATACAGCATATTCATTAGTTTCACAAGCATGGACACAATGTCAGCTTTCTAAATGTCCTCAGACTCCACCTGTCTGCAACACAACAAGATACATTTAGCTCAGAATGTACTTGGCAGATGCTCAGTAACAAATTCTATAAGAACTGCGTAAAATAAACAGTCAATGGGAATGTGTAAACAAATGATACATCGGTTGAATTTGCTGGTACATGTTTTCTCCTGAAATAAAAAAAAGAAAATGCACGGCAAGAATATGGCAGTCTAACGTTGGCCATCTCAGTCAGTTAAGTTAAAGCTGCAAAAGTGCACAGTAAATACATTTGTGTGTTGTATGTTAATATTTGTAAATGTGTAAAAATATTTAATTATGAAAAATGTTCATCAACTCTAATAGAAGCACTTTCACCTGCAGTTAAACGACCTTAACACCTGAACAACTATGCACCACACACTTGAATACAGGTTAAAATCTGCTGTAGGTTTGAAAGCAGTTATCCTACCAAGTATTTAATATTTAACAAAAAGGACAGAAATTATTAAATTATTTTGAAATGAGGAAACAATCCATCTTTGTAGTGGCCCTGTGATATTATAGACAGTGTCAAACCATCACACCATTAACAAATCAGTCTTGGCCCATCCCTAAAGCAATGTTTGAGACCATATAGCTTTCATGGTAGCACAAGCACCCAGGTGTATTCTAGCCGTATTGGTCCATGTGGCACTATTTATTTATAAAGTTTTATATAGCGCAAACATGACCCAAGGGGGTATCAGAGCGCTTTACAGTACATACATATCACATATTATACATACAATCGGAAATCGCATATAATACAAAAGAGGTAGACATTGGTGTTTGGATATAATCGGTGGCAAATAGGCATCAGAGAGTTAATGGTTTAGGATGTTAATTTGTTCATTAGAAACATTTCCGCTTCTTTTTTGAAGGCGATAAAAGAGGAGATTCTGCGTACGTCTGGGGGAAGGTTGTTCCAAATCTTCGGTGTGATACCTGAGAAACCTCTGTACCCAGTTCTCTTTTTGTAAAAGGATTGAGGTTTTAGTAGCAGTGAGCTCGCGCTTTACGAATGTCTGCAACCTCCCGACCGCTCTAGCTTTTGTGCCAAATAGCTGGGGGTGTTGCTATGTAAGGCTTTATGTGTCATGCAGGCGATCTTTAGTCGTATTATCGACTCGTAGGGTAGCCAGTTCAAAGCCTTCAGGGCCGGGGTGATGTGGTTATTTCTTTTTATTCCGGAGACCAGCCTGGCCGCAGTGTTAAGCGATGCCCTGATCAGTGCTAGCTTGTATTTTGGAAGACTGCATAGATTGGTGCTTCCATAGTCTAGTCTTGGTAGTACTAGAGCTTGAACCGCCATTTTTAGATCAGTCTGTGGGAGGAAGGGTTTAGGTTTCCTTAAGATACTCAACTGAAAATTGGCTCCCTTGGTGGCATTGTAGATTTGTGTCTGCATATTTAAATGTTTGTCAAGGGTGACTCCCAGGGATTTTGTGGAGTCAATGATTTGTGGAGCGCAATCAAAGGGTATTGAGCATGAGGTGGTTGCCATTGAGCCAACTTTGGGTATTATGAAGAATGGCGTTGAGGGAGATGAAGTCATCTGTTGAGGAGTTTTACATATATAGTTGAGTGCCGTCCGTGTATAGGTGATATAGAAGGTTTGTAGAATTAAGCGCATTAGCAAGGGGTTCCATGAGTAGATTAAAAAGGATTGGTGATAGTGCTGATCCCTGTGGAACTCCTAGTGTGACCATGAAGGTTGAGAGAATGATTGCTTCAACTTGATTCTTTGGGTTCTGTTGCTTAGGAAGGAGGCTAACCATTGTAACACTGGACGGGTTAGGCCCATCCTCCCATCCAGATATGTATCAGCTACTTTTGGCAACTTATATAGAAACTTATATAGAATAACATTGTAAATGCTGTGCTTAATTTGTAAAAAGAAATTGTGGCAGGGCAGCTGTCAAGAGACCACTGCAGCTTACATCCTCGCCCCTGCCACTGCTGCCAGTGACAGTGCCAGTGACAACACAACTACTAACCATCTAACTCCAGGAAGTGTGACAATTCAGATTATTCAGGTGGCCAACACCATAAAATGGTTTAGGGAGTAGGAATTATTCTTTTTCAATGTATATCGAATTAACAAACAACACTTGTGATCTTTTCTAAATTAGACAAACAGCACCAGCATGTGGCAGACTGTCATAAGTGCCAGTGTTGACAATTAAGTGCTGGCACCGAGCACCTGAAAACACAGGCTCAAATTAAACACTGCCTAAATGGGAATGCTCAACTCAACTTCGATAACTGGTAATCTCCAGGTGCATTCCATTCCACAGTTTAGACCAAACTAGGTGAGGTTATTATGTATAAAGTGTTCAGGCCCCGAAGCTTCCTGGCACTGTATGACCTGATCTGGCTTATTGCAGAGACAGTTAAATGGCAACTATCGAGTTTAAAGCCATGTTTTGCATCCTAAAGGTGGGAAGGGAGGTGAAGCACGAAAAAGAAGCAGGAGAGTGCTTCAGGGTTTGGCAACAGCGACAAGAAGAAGCAGTGTGTCCATAACAAACTTCCATGGGTGGGATACACAGAAGTGACAGGTTTAATGATTTCAAAGAGTGAGATGGAGATTGACAAATCAATTGGTACTCTCTGAAAAAGAATATAAGCACCCCAGATGCATTTTGTCCTTATTTAACTGCATTATCAAAAGTGTACTGGGGGAGCAACAGTTGTGCATTGACTTTCTGCACCTCTGGGACACTTTAGTATTACACAGGGGCTGCAGATGCTTGTGCAGCCCCTTTTGTAAGGCAGGTCGAGCCGGTGCACATGTAGCGCGATCTCTCGGGGGGTATTACGACTTGTGCATGGGAGTATGGCCCCATGCAAATGAGGACACACGTTGCCTCTGCACCTGTGCTGTATTATATATGTGGGTAAAGAGATAGGAGGTGCAGGGGACTGTGGAAAAGTAAATTTTGCCATGTTCTGTGTCCCTACGCCTCATCCATCATATGTTATGTGTGCATGACCAATATGCATATGTTATTCCCCATGTCCGATTAATGACGCAATTCCAGTTGTGTCCACCTCTAGTATGCCAGTTTCCAGTCCTCGTGAATACTACGAATATCAGGCCTATGTAAAGTTACGTTGCCACGTTTCTCAGTGTGCACGTTATTCCATTATAAAGTCCCCGTTTCCAGGCCTCAACAGGGCCCGGACATCAGATTCAGCTCCTGTCTCCTGAAAGCCTCGCTGAGGAGCGATACAGCCCCCACCTGTATCCTCGACCCTTCACTTACTTCCTGCTTCGCAGTGCCCGGTGCAGCTTGGCTCTGCCTCTGAGTCTGCCAAAAGTATGTTATAGTTCCAGTTATCAGTTCAGTCCTCCTTCTCTGCATTCCTAAGCTACTGAACTGCATCAATAGTTTCCGTCATTGTCTAGCCTTCTCGTCTCCACGTTAGAGAAATACTGTATTTAATGGTCATTTAATATTCTTCATCACGCACTACATGTAGAATAATGCATGGTCCAGTCTTAGAATCAAGTTAGCTTTTCCCCTCATGACTTCTAGTTTATATCAACATGTTCCCTAAACATCAGATACCAGATAGGGTTTAGGTACATGTCGCTCCGACCCTCCAGACTCTAGTCTCTGCTCCTAGCACAGAGTTCGTAGCCCCCCAGCTTCTCCTAGTAACACGTCATTGCCAGTTTTCGCGCACCATTAGGTTAGAGGTCCCGGCTCCTTAGGTAGCCCCCTCCAAAGTTTCCGCCCATTCATGACATATTCTGTTACGTTTGCATCACATGTCTATGTATACTCCCAGTTACACCTCTTTTTACTGTTATCTTTCGCGACTGCTACGCGTCACACCTTCTGCTCCACCCACTGTTACGCCTACTGCAATGTAATGCTATGTGTTTGCGTTATGTATATAAGTTGATGTATTGTTATTAAAGGCTAGCGCGCTCATCCCAGACCTAGCCCCAGCAGCTGCTGGGTCATCCTATGCAGGTTGTCCTGATCCTGTCCTTATGCTGTAATAAACCTGCAGAAACTCCTACTACCTCGAATCTTGACTCTTATTTTATTGAGCTATCTGTTATTCATTCATTCATTCAAAATTAGATCCGGTATTATTTATTTATATACCACATAATGGCGCCCGAATAGGGACTTGCCCTTTCCCCACGCGTCGGTGAAGCCACGCCGACCCCCTGACCCTCTGCAGTCGTGACGGAACCATACCGTGCACTGGCAGATATTTCTGCTCCAAGTATCCCTCAGGCCCACGGAGGAGACGGAGGAGGCGGTCCAGCATCCGAACGAGACGGTGGAGGAACGCGGCGAGTCCCGACCAGAGCCCAAGCCGAGAGTCCAAGGTCCGAGGTATCCGGAGGCCCACCTGTAACTGAAGTCCGAAGTTCGTCGTCCGTCGTCCAGTCCCGTCCGAGGCCTTCCGTTCCGTGCTGCCCGGTGAGTACCATTGCTGGGGTAGTATCTAGACAGGACCAATCTAAATTGACTCCTGGTCCGTGGGTTGGTGGTGCCCAGACTCACAAACGAAGTGTTCCCCCTAGGTGGATACGGGTCTTGATGCGTCCCTTTATGGGACCGGTATGTTCCGTACTGTTACAGCAGTGCATCCAGTAACTCTAGTCTGTTCCGTTCTCGAGAAAATCTGTTCTATTTCTGTTCTCAGTATTCCAGGTAATATTCTGTTCGAACTGTTATTTATAATGTTCTTCATGTATTTTACTGTTGTGGTATGAGTGCGATGTGATTTCGTGTTTTCATTGTGTATTGTATTGTGTCCAGATTACAGTTCAGTCATGCCGCTCTTTTCCAAGTTACGTCAGATAAAAACTAGAAAGGGTCTGTTAGAAGAAGCAGTTCCTGTCCCGCCTAGGGACAGTCCAGGTCACTTTATGTATCAGAAACATGGCATAAGCGCCATATTGTATCTAGATTTATGGGTAGAGTATACCAAACAGTTAGAAGAAAAGTATAGATGGCCCGTATCGGGTACATGGGATGCCGAATGTATCATGCGAGTAGAAGAAGCATTATGGAAAAAGAAAGCCAGACAGTCACAGAAAGATGCCATCGAGTTATGGCGTAAAGAAGCGCATAGAAGAAAGGAAAAGGAATGGGAGGTGGGAGAGAAAAAGATCGATTGGGCAGCTCTAGAAGCTGAAGACAAGGCACGAGTACCAGGTACCGGTCTTGGAGATAAATGTAAAGAATTACCAGAATTATTGATTCAAGTTTTACCCAGATTATTGACAACGAGGAAGGAAGACTGGGATGCAATCTCAGCCTGTAAACAGAAACAAGATGAAGATATTAGTGATTTTTATTCTAGATTTGAAAAATGTTTTAGTATTAACAGTGGTCTCAAGACAAGTAGTGAGTCATACCCTCATCTTTTTGTTACTAAATTAGTCGAGAATTCAAGTCCACAAATTAAAAACCGAGTTTTGAAAGTCGAAAGCACCTGGCAAGCAAATACCCCGTCCCAGATGCTCCAGATGCTCCAGTATCACCAGAATAGAATCAGGGAAGAGCAAGAACACGAGAGAAAACGTATGAAAGACACGAAAATGAAAGTGCTAGTTGCACAATCTGTTCCTCAAGACAGTCAGAAGAGGGGTCCGAATCAAGCCTGTCATCCTGCAGCTCCCGTTAAAGGGAACTGCAATTATTGTAAACAGCCAGGTCATTTTATGAACGAGTGTGCAGTTCTGAAACATAACATAGCTACTGGTAAGACTAAAGAAAGACCACGTCCGCCTAGACAAGAACAAGTTTCACAGATTCCTCAGCCACAGAATGCACAACAGACAGTTCCCGCACCGCAGCCTATTGCTGCAACACAGCACGTTACATCGCAGATGTACCAGTATGCACAGTCCGAGTATCCAGAGTACCAGCCATATTCATGAAACAGCCTAGAGAGGGAGGTAGGCTTGCCTCTCATCGAGATACCTGTAGATCAAGAAGGTCCCTATGTTCACAGTCAAGTATTAGGGAAAGACAGAAAGTTTTTGATCGATACAGGGGCAAGTAGGACCACAATTAGGCACGCCGAAGTTCCAGGGGCTCCGCTCTCAGGCTCAAGAAATGTTTCCCTTGGATTTTCAGGAAAGCCAATAGTTAATGAGATATCTAAGCCAGTTACTCTGGAAGTAGGTCCATTGTCCCGCACTACTGATCTGTTACTTACTAAGTCATGTCCAGAAAATTTGTTAGGCATTAAAACACTGAAAGAATTATATGCTGTTCCCCAGAGGGAATACGATTGTTCCTACGTGACTTTAAGGGTCACTATGTATTACGAGATTTTGATTCAAGATTGTCTAATGTTCCACAGCATTTATGGGCGCAAGGTCCAACTGATGTAGGTTACATGCAAATCACACCCCATCGTGTGACTCTCAAACCAGGTGTAGTGTTACCCCGAATCAGACAGTACAGATTGCCACCTGAGGCTGTAGCAGCCTTATCCAAAATTATTGACGAGCTCATGGCTCAAGGAGTAGTTGTAGAAACTGACTCCAATGTATGCAATTCTCCGATCATTCCAGTCATGAAACGTACTGATCCGAATGCACCCCCAGTATATCGATTAGTGATTGATTTACGAGAGCTTAATAAATGTATTATTCCTCAGTACCCAGTTGTTCCAGACATCTCTTCCCTGTTAACAGCCATTGATTCCGAAGCCATGTTTTTCACTGTCATTGACCTCAAGAATGCATTTTTTAGTGTTCCAATTCATCCAGACAGCCAGTTTCTTTTCGGATTTTGTTTAAACGGAAGGAGCTATATGTTCACACGCGCTCCTCAAGGTTTCACAGAAAGTCCTAGTATTTACAGTCAAGCACTTAAGAGACAACTAGACAACATTCACATGCCAACTGACACTGCCCTGCTCCAGTATGTCGATGATCTACTGATCACAGCCCGTTCTGAACGTGCTTGCGAGCGAGCATCCCTTACAGTTCTGTATTTTCTAGCCGAGATGGGGCACAAGGTGTCACCTTCGAAGCTTCAATTCTGTGTTCAGCAAGTGGTATACTTAGGACACTTGCTGTCCAAGAGGGGTAGGCAGTTGACACCCGACCGTATCCAGTTAATAGCAAGTCTTCCCCAGCCCAGAACCCAGAAGGAGGTACGTGCCTTTATCGGCCTTACTTCTTATTGTAGACAATGGATTCCCCAGTATGCATTTCTAGCCAAGCCACTGATACAGTTAACGACACAGGAGGCAGCCGTATCGACTGTCCTCCCTTGGACATCTGACCATACATTTAGTTTCAATGAGTTAAAGAAAGCCCTATGTCAGGCTCCAGTTCTAGCTACACCGAACTACAGTAAGCCTTTTACACTTTTCGTTACTGAACGTGAAGGTACAGCATTATCTGTTCTCACACAAGATCAAGCAGGACAATACAAGCCCTGTGCTTATTTTTCGAGCACATTAGATCCAGTCGCCCAGGCGTTGCCTGCGTGCCTCAAGTCAGTTGCAGCCACAGCACTAGCTATCAGACAAAGTGATTCCATAGTTTTAGGACACTCCCTGACAGTACAAGTTCCACACTCCGTAGAAGTTCTTTTAAACCGAACACAAACACAGCACTTGACAATTGCACGTTTAACAGGTTATGAATTGACACTGTTCCAGCCACACATAGAAATCAGACGCTGCAACGTCCTGAATCCTGCTACACTGTTACCATCAGTTAGTTCAAATCCTGACCCACATGACTGTGTGGAAGTAATTAACATTACGACAAAGCCAAGACAAGACCTGACAGACATTCCGTTACAAGATCCTGACCTGACACTTTATGTGGATGGTTCATGTATGAGAACTAGTACAGGAGAACTAGTCGCCGCGTATGCAGTGACTACTGACACCGACGTTATTGAAACACACCGTATTGATACCCTGTCTGCTCAAGCAGCAGAGCTAGTCGCTCTGACACAAGCCTGTATACATGCCAGGAACCTGAAAGTTAATGTTTACACAGATTCACGTTACGCATTCGGAGTTGTACACGACTTCGGAGTGCTCTGGCAGGAGAGAGGTTTCATGACTTCTCATGGAACCAAGATTCAGCATGGTCTCCTTATTCAAGCCCTGTTAGATGCCATACATTTACCGACATCCATTGCTATCATGAAATGCAAAGCACATACGAAAGTTACTGACATTATTTCCCAAGGTAATGATCTAGCAGATCGCACAGCCAAGCTTACAGCACAGACTCCAGACATTCCAGTTAACATGACACATACTCCAGATCCGACTACATGCATGACAGTTAAGGACCCTACTCAAGATGTCATAGCTATCCAGTTACATGCTACCCCTGACGAAATCAAGAAATGGTCTGAACAAGGAGGGGTCCAGACAGATCAAGGATGGTTAACGAAGGGTAGAGCCACATGGTTTCTCCCCGACTCTATGGTTCAAGTCATTATCAATACCGCACATAGTCCAGCACATTTAGGAGAAAAAGCTATGTTAGACAGTATCCAGAATATTTGGTTCAATAAACATTTACGAGCTGCAGCCAAGCAGAAAGTCCGTACCTGTATGATATGTTGTCAGTTTAATCCAGGTAAAAGTGTCCCGGTGGAACAAGGTGGTTTCCAGCCCCCTGACCACCCTTTTGAGGTCCTCCAGATGGATTATATTCAGATGGAGCGATGTCGAGGTTTCAAGTATGTCCTTGTAGTTGTATGCGCTTTGTCCAGGTGGACAGAAGCATATCCAGTCCCAGATTACACAGCCGCGACCACTGCCAAGCAGTTGGTTCGTGAATTTTTCCCTAGATACGGACTCCCTAGAGTCGTATATTCCGATAACGGTCAGCCATTCTCCTCAGAGTTAATGAAGCACGTTTCCCTTTTGTTAGGGTACCAGTGGAAGTTCCATTGTGTACGCCATCCTGAAGCAGCCGGTCTCGTAGAGAGACATAATCAGACTCTGAAAATCCGCATTGCCAAAGTTTGTAAAGAAAAAGGTGTGGACTGGTTAGTAGCTCTGCCAGTCGCTTTGTTTTATATGCGCATGGTCGCACATTCCAGATCAGGTCTGTCCCCGTATGAGGTCGTATTCGGCCGCCCCCCTAACATGTGGGGTACTCCTAGACCCCGAAGTATTACCGATGTTTCATGTAATATGTTGACAGATTACCTAGCTTCCTTGATGTCTGCCCTCAACTCATGTCGTTCACAGGTTGCTGCCGCCTTTCCAGACAACACCGAGGTGGCACCGCATGAAATCGTTCCAGGTTCCCTTGTCATGGTCCGAAATTTTGACAGATCAAGTCCGCTGGAACCACGTTGGAAGGAGCCACGTCAGGTCCTCTTGACCACCCGTACTGCCGTCAAGTTGGAAGGCAGAAAAGGATGGATCCACCTTTCTCATGTTAAACTTTTTAAAGGATTGAATTCCGTTTCTAAAAACATTTCCCAGGATTTGAAGGACTGCCAGAACATTGCTCTTAAGGACTGTCCCGCACAAGACATTATTACAACCCCTCCCTTGTTAGAGAAAACTCCGCAGCAGGAGTATAAGTTAAAGCTCAGGTCTAGTAAAATAAGTCAGTCAGTTTGATTGTATAAGTCCTCCCCTAGGTGAAACGGTTAGACTGTTTCTGACATGTATAAAATAGACCCCCATAGTGAGAGAGTCAGTCAAAATTCAATCAGATGTATCGTTTTTCTGAGTTTCATATTATTCATCAGCATTATGATTTCCTGCACCAGCTATGCGTTCTATCTGTATTTTCCAGTTCCTCATGTAAATATGTCTGCTAATGCTACAGTAGAACACACGTTTAGTGATCTGCCTCCTCACGAATATTCATACCGCCTCGCTATGCGCAACAACACATTTATCCGTATGTTACATTACTCACACCAGACCAGCAATGCCACTAATTGTTGGGTGTGTGGTCGACTCCCCCCTTTCCAGACACCGAAGGGAGTTCTGCCACTGTTTCCTTATCCTTTTTCACATAATGGTTCATGTGGAGCATGGTCCACGTTAACGTCATCCTCAACAGATAGGTCTTTTCTTAACAGTACATGTTTCCCAGACAAGCAAGGTCTCCCCCACAGAACAGGTTCAGATCTAGAAAATGAAGTTTATAATTTAGGTAATTATTCGTCGAATTTCATGGTCCTGAATGTTCAGTCTGATACTACTCCAGACTTACCTGCTATTTCAGTACTACCTGTCAAAGGCGAATTATGTGTCCGTAGTTATGGTTCCGTACACGTAGGACATAGTGATTGTACTACTGTTATCCAGTATAGTGACAGTGGGAAATCTGTTTTCAAAGCTTCACGTCATTCTTATTTTATTTGTGGTCAAACTGCATATGTCCGTCTGCCCCTCGATTGGGAGGGAACCTGTTACATTGCTTTCCTACTGCCACCTGTTTTCCTAGCCCCATCTGATTATCACAGAAACACACATCTAGTACACATTAGACATAGAAGGGAGTCCCCAATTGTCGATTATACTGAAACTACTCTAGAACAGTATACAGATTTCAATAAAGGTTTCTTCTTCTTTGTAGGACCTGTCCAGAATAGTAAACTGATCCGTAGGTTAACAAGAACCCTTGAAGCTGTAGTAAATGAGACTGCCTCTGCTCTAGGTAACCTAACCGAAGAACAATCTGCTATGAGATTTGTCGTTTTGCAAAATCGTCTCGTCCTTGACGTCATACTGGCCGATAGGGGCGGGGCCTGTAGAGTCATCGGATCTAGTTGCTGCATTTTCATTCCAAATAACGCGCCGTCTGTTTATTCAGCTATAACCAGACTCCATAAAATCGCCCATCCGTTACACCAAGACCCAGGCACCTGGACATGGTCCGGTTGGTTCTGGAATATAATTTCCGCATGGGGATGGAAAGTCCTGTCCTTTCTAGGTATTGCAGTAGCGATCATATTTAGCTGCTGCCTCTGTATACAATGTGGCCCTGCGATTTGCAGCATGTGTGCTACCTCTTGTATTCCTAGTCCCAAGCCCCGTTCTAAATCCCGTTCCAAGACAATTCGAGACGAGCAAATGGTACTGTATGAAACAATAGATGGTATCATGAATATTGATGTTTCCTGATGGAAACGTAGTGACAAGGAGGGAATGTGGAAAAGTAAATTTTGCCATGTTCTGTGTCCCTACGCCTCATCCATCATATGTTATGTGTGCATGACAAATATGCATATGTTATTCCCCATGTCCGATTAATGACGCAATTCCAGTTGTGTCCACCTCTAGTATGCCAGTTTCCAGTCCTCGTGAATACTACGAATATCAGGCCTATGTAAAGTTACGTTGCCACGTTTCTCAGTGTGCACGTTATTCCATTATAAAGTCCCCGTTTCCAGGCCTCAACAGGGCCCGGACATCAGATTCAGCTCCTGTCTCCTGAAAGCCTCGCTGAGGAGCGATACAGCCCCCACCTGTATCCTCGACCCTTCACTTACTTCCTGCTTCGCAGTGCCCGGTGCAGCTTGGCTCTGCCTCTGAGTCTGCCAAAAGTATGTTATAGTTCCAGTTATCAGTTCAGTCCTCCTTCTCTGCATTCCTAAGCTACTGAACTGCATCAATAGTTTCCGTCATTGTCTAGCCTTCTCGTCTCCACGTTAGAGAAATACTGTATTTAATGGTCATTTAATATTCTTCATCACGCACTACATGTAGAATAATGCATGGTCCAGTCTTAGAATCAAGTTAGCTTTTCCCCTCATGACTTCTAGTTTATATCAACATGTTCCCTAAACATCAGATACCAGATAGGGTTTAGGTACATGTCGCTCCGACCCTCCAGACTCTAGTCTCTGCTCCTAGCACAGAGTTCGTAGCCCCCCAGCTTCTCCTAGTAACACGTCATTGCCAGTTTTCGCGCACCATTAGGTTAGAGGTCCCGGCTCCTTAGGTAGCCCCCTCCAAAGTTTCCGCCCATTCATGACATATTCTGTTACGTTTGCATCACATGTCTATGTATACTCCCAGTTACACCTCTTTTTACTGTTATCTTTCGCGACTGCTACGCGTCACACCTTCTGCTCCACCCACTGTTACGCCTACTGCAATGTAATGCTATGTGTTTGCGTTATGTATATAAGTTGATGTATTGTTATTAAAGGCTAGCGCGCTCATCCCAGACCTAGCCCCAGCAGCTGCTGGGTCATCCTATGCAGGTTGTCCTGATCCTGTCCTTATGCTGTAATAAACCTGCAGAAACTCCTACTACCTCGAATCTTGACTCTTATTTTATTGAGCTATCTGTTATTCATTCATTCATTCAAAATTAGATCCGGTATTATTTATTTATATACCACAGGACTGTGGCTGCATAGGGGATGCATACAGTTGGGTAGCCTTGGAAGAGGGTGGAAAAATGGTCCTCTGGACCAACCAAACATCCCCTTGCAAATGGGTGCACCCCCTTACTGCACTAGCATAATTGCGACCTTGGGCCCCTTTTCAAATGCACACCAGGTGCCCTGGAACAGAGAAGGGCAGAACGGCAGCTTAAAAGAGAAATTCCATCTTTTACTAATGCCTTTCCCTTGAGCAGGTGCGAGTTTGCAGCTGTGCAAGGGACTGTACATTCAATGTGAGAGTGCACACTTACCTGGTCTGTGCTCATTGCACCAAGTTAAAGGCACCCAGTGGCCCACACTAGGAAAGGCATCCTATCTGTAGTATCAGCCCTTGAGTCACCATGTAGTAGATGTCATGTATATTCCCAGATGTGCCTCCCCAGTTTACTTTGCCTTAAAGAGTTAAGCTGTACCTCATCAACATGCAGTGAGATTTCCTTTCTCAGATTAAACCTCATTACTTAGGATCACATCATTAAGAAATTGTCTGTACAAATTGCCATCAGTAGGCAGAATCATGTTTTCAAGTGCCAGGTCCACTTCAGTGCTTTCTTTGTTTGGTTAGATCTAGTCTCTTAATGCAGATGTTCATGAAGAAACACTATGCTTTAATGTAGGTATTGCTGTTTTGCTGAGTGTATATTGTACGTTTTTCAGATGACTCAGCGACATCAGGGACACCAAGTTTTTTGAGTATAAGCATTGTATTTTTAGAGCACACTGCCGCTCCCAAAGGAGCATCATGGCGCTAAGCAGAATGAATGTGGCTGCAGACACTTAGTCAATCTTGGGGGAGCAGTGCGTCAAAGAATAAGTGAATAGCACAGGGCATCAGAGATGCCAAAGAGCCATGTCTTTAAGCTGCCGCTTAAAAATCCTTTCAAAATCAATGAATCTTAACTCTCTGGGAAGCTGGTTCCAGGCCCTTGCGCCTAAAGCTGTGAAGTCTCTGCGTTTGGGGCTTGAGCATGTTGGCTTGCAAGGACCTGAGAGGACGTGCCGGTCCTGTAATGGGTAACTGTAGAAATTAATGATTTTGTCTCCAGTACTCTAAAGGCTCTAAAAATAAATAAATGTAGTCTCAATGCCAAAAGAGGTAATCATCGAGATCAAACGAGCCATATAGATGTTAAATAATGCAGGACTTAGTGCAGAGCCTTGGCGGCCCCTGATGCAGACAAAAAAGTTTCAAGCATAACCATCTGTCTACTCTCTGAGAGCAAGGATTTAATCCATGCCAGCGCCCGATGGGAAATCCCACAGTCCTTGAGTTGTTGCAGTAAGATGTCATGGGAGATAGTATCCAATGCAGCTGATAGATCTAATAAAATCAGCACTGCATTGTTTCCTGCAGCAAGTGTCAATTTCAACGTATCTGCAACTTCAGCAGGGCTGACTCCGTAGAGTGTCTTCAACGGAAGCGGACAGCAGTGGATGTAGGATGTTTGCCTCCTCCATGAAAGCTGTTAGCTGGTCGTTGACCAACTTTTCGGTGATTTTGCTTTGAACCGGCAGTAAAGAGTTTGGGCAAAGATTGGAGAGACTAGAGGGGTCAGCAAGTTGTTTTTTCTGTAACTGTTCAACCACCGCTAGTGTCCAGTCCAATGGAACTATAGCCATAGCCAGTGAGGAGTTCACAGTTTCATTAATGACTGTATTCACACAGTCTACAACTGTATGAAGTAAATTGTGGGGTGGGGCAAGGATCGTGGGGAGATCTGATTTGCAGGCCAAAATAGCCTTACAAGACTGAGATAGGATAACTGTCTGAAAGGTTATCAATGATGGTCCTTTCAGGGGTATGTTTTCTGACATAACATTTTCCAAGGGAGGGATTGTACTAAACTCCTGTTTGATGGTCCGTATTTACTCCTCGAAGAATGCAGATATTATATCACATAGGGGTTGAGAAGAAGGAATATCCCTGGTCATTACCTTTCGGTTGTAGTAACCATATAGTTATTTAGGAAATAGCTTTTTGAATGGATTGAGCTTTCTCTATCTGAGCAGTGATATAGATCTTAATCTTCAATTGATCATGGTTTATTTTCAGGGACCTTCTTTATTGAAGTAGATCATCCACATTATAGGCTTGCCGCCATTTATGTTCGAACTGTTTACATCTAGAATGATGTTCTGCCATGCTCTGTGAATACCATGGGGCTGGGGGATGAGTCTTTAGTTTTTTCTTAAATGACTTTCCCGGAGCTACTTAACATTTGCTAATCCAAATTGTAAAGTCTGAGTCATCTTCCTCCACATTACCTAACAGAGTTGGGGTGGAGGAAGGTAGCACCGTGGACAAAAAAGGGTCTTTTGATAGTTTACCCCATTGTCGGATGGGTAGGGTGCTGTTACGGATAGGGAAGAACGAGAGTATCCTGGCTAATGTTGAATTCTGAGCAGAATCAGCATGTGGTCAGACCAGGCCTGCCCAGTGGGGGTTTTTATTAGGCTGGTGTGATTGCAGCAAACTCAATCACGGGTGTGCCCAGCAATGTGAGTCAGTGAAGTAACCAGCTGAGCAAGACCTATCGTACTCAAGGTGTCTAAAAAATTGACTACGTCTGAGTCTTTACAAGTCTCCAGATGGAGATTAAAATCTCCCAACAAGCCCCAGGGCCCAAACGTTGGGATAAAAACCTAGGCATCAGGATAGATGATAAACTATCGATGGAGAAGCAGGTGAAGTCCTTGGCTGGCACCTGCTTTGGTACGTTGAGGTTGCTTAGGAAGATCTTTCCCTGGATCCCCCTTTCAACAAGAAAAACCCTCATTGAGTTGCTCCTGGTGAGCAGACTGGACTATGGTAACTCATTGCTGGTGGGAGTAAGGGAATACCTTCTATCAAGGCTACAGGTGGTACAGAACACAGCAGCCCGTCTGGCACTCAACAAGCCGGCGCGGACCCCTTCCGCCCCTCTATTGAACCCGCTTCATTGGCTCCCAGTCAGAAAACGAGCAATTTTCAAGATGCTCTGCGTGGTCTTCAGAACACTTCAGGGGAAAGGCCCCTCCTATCTTAGAAACAAACTCATATGGTATCAACCAGCCCGACAACTGAGATCAAGCAATGGTAACCTGTTGTGCACTCAGACAATACACAAGGCAAGGATGGGTGGGAGAGCTTTCTCTTATCAGGCTGCCAGCCACTGGAATAACCTGCCACAGAACATTAGGGCCTGTGGCGAACTATCCAGCTTTAAGAAACTTTTAAAGACATGGCTATTTTAGAGGTGCACACTCACCAGTACCTGCTGTCTCAAAGCGCCGAGAGATCCCCCCGGGGATGATTCGCTTGCGCTCTATAAATTAATAATAAAAAAAAATTAAAAATTGTGAACTACACATAGCACAGTACTGTGAGGAGCGATGACATTTCCCAAGGAGGTTAAAAAAGTGGAGCATGAACCAGGAGGTCGATAAATTAAGGCATCTGCAAAGGATATCGAAGGGCTAAACTTGAGGCAGAGACCTAGGCGTTCTGCCCCTTTGAGGGGCCTGGCTCAAACGTTTGACATTGGAAGGTATCTCAAACAATTATAATGAGACCTCCTCCACGGGCTTCTATTCTATCTTGTCTAGCGATGGCATAGCCCTGCAGAAGCGCATTTACAATGTCCGGTTTACACCAGTCCTTAAGCCATGACGCCGTAATGAACAAAAAGTCTAGCCTGGAGTCCATTGGCAAGTTGAACGTTTCTTGGGTTTGTTTGCTCAGAAACCGTGCATTAATAAGTCCTCCTACGAACTATCTCCCCACAGATGGCTGGAGAATGACACTGGAGTGCACTGGGGGTGGCAATGAGGAGGCCCAAAGCACAGTTCTACATTTGAGACATGACAACGGGCCTTCAATTTTTAAAGGGGAGAGCAAAACCTTGCACTGCATGCTAGAGACATTTATAGATTTTAATGTATCAGGTGATATGGGCTTACCTGGAACACAATGGACAGAGTGGCTGGCGCTTTCCTTTGGAAATCTAGTGTTTCCTTATTACAATAGTTGTACTCTAGAAATTAAGTCAATTTAGTTCATTTGAGATGAACTCAGACTACTACTACCAGAATGCACTTGGTTGTTAGATAAAACTCCATGTCTGGATTTATGAGATTCTTGTGACATAGAGTCATCTGGTGACCGTATTGTAGTGGACTGTAGGATAGGAAGTGGTCTGTAGATTCTGAGTGTGGCATTGTTTTGGATACGGTTACACTTATCAAACACTACAAGACATTGTGTTAATTTATAAAGGCAGTTTGCGATTTATGATTGAC
Organism: Lissotriton helveticus; assembly: GCF_964261635.1. NCBI lineage: Eukaryota > Metazoa > Chordata > Amphibia > Caudata > Salamandridae > Lissotriton > Lissotriton helveticus. Next base: position 1,917,900,229 of record NC_136065.1, read on the forward strand.
TTATAGCTGCAAATAAAGGTAAACGTTTCCTGTGTGACTTACACTGTATTGACAGAGGGTCAGCAAGTGAAATGACGGTGTAATAGTGGGTGTAATCTAGGTATATGAGCATAAGTTATGCCCTCTCAAGTTTCCTTAAGTGTCACTTGTTGGCGTCCCAAGATGTATGTCTGGGAAGGAGGGGCGGAGAAATTCCAAGAACGGCTGATGTACACTCACTCATGTGTACCAATATAGGTATTTCCCAACATTTCAAAGTGCATCTCGGACTGTTTATCTGTACATGCTGCAGAAAGTGTGGGAAGGAAAAAAAAGACCACCCTCATCATTTGCAGGGGTGTGGAAGAAGAAAGCATGATATATATATATATATATATATATACACACACACACATATATATATATCTTTTTTTTGGGAGTTTTATATAGCGCGAACTAGAACCGAACCGAATCAGTTATCAGAGCGCTTTACATAGCACCAGTTACTTTCATTTTTTTTTTAGGCACGGGGAGATTAAGTGATTTGCCCAGAATCACAGGTGGTAATTGGCATCGTTACCGAGACTCGAACCCAGATCCCCAGGTCCGAGGTCGAGCGCCTTAGCCGTTAGGCCAACCCCTCCTCTCCCCAGAGAGGGGTTGATATATATATATATATGTGTGTGTGTGTATTTTTGTAAATAGGACCATCCGTGATTAATCCATGGCACTGCTTTGCTGGCCTTTCTGTAGGTCTATCATGTTAGAGGAAGCACAGTGGTCACCATATACTTTACTCGGAATTCTTTTTTTGGTACTTTAATGAGTAGGTATCTAGGATAAAAGGTAACTGTTCGGTGCGCACATAATGACTGAAGCAACAGAGGCCGCCACACTGGGCCCCTCGCCCAGCTGGTGTGTGTACACCTGACTTGTGGACATAAGCTAAGAGCCATAGGTGCTTGACATGTGTCCAGCTGAGTGTTTAGAAAGAAGCCACGTCATCACGCAGCTCTGTTGTTGACTGAGTACGGCCTCGCCTCAAATGTACAGCGCAGCCTGAAATCTTAGACAAACTCTCGGCCTCAGGCAAGTAATTCTAGGCTCCCGCATACAGGAAACACTCAGAGATACACCCTGCACTTAGAGCAGTCAAGGAGGAATGATAAAAATAACACCCAGTCTAGCGTTTGACTTGTTGGGTGGGGTCAGGCTGAAATACTTATCACGTTTTTCTCTCTGTAACAATAGTTGGGAGAAATGTCATTCCGGTGTAATGCAAGGTACCATGTGTTTTTAATTAGACTGCTCTGTGATTCTGTTGGCAATCTGCACTGTGATGTTTGTGCAATCTTTGAATAAAAGACAAGTGGAAAAAAACAGTAGTTGATAGAAATATGACAGGTGCTGACATGGGACACACATCTGGAATTTCTCCACTATAGACTGTTCTGGGAAAAATTGTCACAGATTCGCCTTTCACCATGATGTTGCAGGAAGGGCTAGGGTGATTCAGTTTGAAGTTCAGTGCTTTAAAAGTTGTATACTGTAGTGTGTGCGCTCTAGTTGCTGAGCGCTCACGTGATGACGCGGCACGCAGCCGACATGTTGCCGACACAGCGCGGAGCCCTCGAAACGCGGAGACCTCGCTCCCGGCACTCCTTTTCCCCAGAAGTTTAAATAAAGCCTTTTCCCTCCATAACCAGCCTCCGCTTATCATTTGGGGTAAAACCCAATCATACAACTGGCGACGAGGGCAGGATAGGGGCGGAGAGACGCCCAGGTGGTGCCCCTTCCCCCGTTACCCACCAAAGACAACCACAAGGCTGGAGAGGGCCACAAAGGGGAGCAAAGGGCAGAAAGGAGTGCGGCAGAGGAGTGAGGCTGAGTCACCAGCACAGCTTCCACACAGGAAGGAGACCAGCCCACAAATTGGAGCAAGGAGCACATGAGGCAGCCAAACAGACAGCGCCCGAGAGTACACCAACCAGGCGGTGAAGGCCCTGTGTGACTGCTGAGACCAGTGCAGAGGAAGTCTCCAAGGCACCCTGGACCCTGCTGGAGAGCAGCATCCAATGTGAGTAGGACAGCCCAGACCAGGGAAAACCAGCAGGGAGGCAAGACACCCAGCAGGGCACTTAAGCACCAGCCACCATACTCCAGGCCACCAGTTCTCCCACCAGGACTCTGGTGGAGCAGACACGACATAGCAAAGCACGGGGGGAGGGGGGATCCGCACCCCAACAGAGTCCCACGCGCCAACACAGACAGGGTGCACCAGGTAGCCCCAGAGGAGAGGGAGAAGCACCAGACAGAAGAGCAGAGATGTGCGCCCAACCCTCCTCACTCACTACACCGGTCCCCTTTCTACCCCGGCCAGGTGACCCCACAATGAAATGGGAGGATTGGAGAGAATACTTTATGAACTACCTAGAGGCGCTGGAAGATGAAAATGGTGAAGCATTCCCCAGCAAGAGAAGGAAGAGGATACTGCTCCATAACCTAGGCCCGGAAGGCATTAGAGTGTTCCAGAATCTCGTCCCTATGTCAAGACAAGCAGCGGACGACGATGTATTCCAACAAGCAATTGAAGATCTGAATAATCACTATAGACCGGCGGTGTGCACGTCCATAGATAGGTACAACTTCCAACAGAGAAAGCACGCAGTGGGAGAGTCCATTGATGAGTACATAGTGGCATGGCGATCACATGCAAGTTCGGCGTTCTACATGATGAGTTCATTAAAGATCAGATTTTCATGCACACCACGAACTCAGCAATCCAAGAAAAATTTTGGGTCAATGGAGATGCGTCCCTGAAGGAGGTCATAGCTATGGTGAAGAAAGCTGAACTATCAAAAAGATGTGCAGAGGCAGCAAAGAAGGAAACCACCACAAGGCCTATGGTCAACATAATCACCGAAGCGGACCCGCCGGACAGGGGTAAAGCAGAGACGAGAGACAAGAAAACCCTGGCTAGATGGACGCCTAGACCATCGCCAGGGAAGAAACCCCCAAGCGACAACAAGAATGGGTGCTACCGGTGCGGCAGCCAGTCCCACGCAGCTCATGATAAACGTTGCCCAGCCTTCCATGCCAAATGCATGTTCTGTGGATTAATAGGGCATTATGAAAAATGACCTTGTCGCAAGTTGAGGAGTTCGGCGGTCATGTATGTCGCACAGGAACTGGACGGGGAAGAAGAAGAAGTGGAAGAACAAATACTAGGTATTGACTGCGCCCGATCCAAGAAACCGCAGTGTGACATGACCATCGGGGGTGTATGTATACTAATGGTGGCAGATTCGGGATCACCGTATACCATAGTACAACGCAAGGTATGGGAAGAAAGTTTCAAACAACATATTGGACCTCACCTGGAACCTCCGGATATACGACTTGTCACATTTACAGAAGAACCAATCCCCATGGTGGGGTATCGAGTCTTGAAGTTCGAATTCAAGGATCGCAGTGCGAGGTGCAAGCAATATGTGGCCGAGAAAGGTCCCTCAGTCCTGGTTTGGGTCGACCAAGGCGATCTGGGCATACAGTTGGATCCTGGAGGAGCCACACAAGTGTTGATGACCAGTCCAGGGCGACAACCAAATGTCACCAGCCTGAAGGAGGACTTTCCCACAGTATTTGGAGGCAAGGTGGGAAAATTGACGAAATTCACCCACAAGATAGAGATCAAAGCAGACGCCAAGCCTGTGTGCCACAAGGTGAGAAACATTCCCTTCGCTATCAGGGAGATGGTACAAGAAGAATTACAGAGGCTGGAAGATAATGGGATCATCGAGCCGATAAATAGTGCAGAATGGTTGGCACCACTGGTGGTAGTGAGAAAACCGAATGGCAAAGTGCACCTATGCGCGGATCTGAGGGAGCTGAATAAGAACATCATAGTTGAAAAGTTCCCGCTACCCAGAATCGACGAAATGTTGTCCAAAACGAAGGGAGTGAAATGGTTTTCCACCATCGACCTCACCTCAGCATATCCCCAAATAGCCCTACACCACACTTGCCGCAAGCTGACGTCATTTATAACCCCGTTTGGATGCTACCAGTTCCGCAGGATGCCGTTCGGCCTTGCGTCGGCAGCGGCCGTGTTTCAGAAACTGATGCACAAGTTGTTTAAGAACACTGAAGGGGTACAATACTTTCAAGATGACATTCTGATAATGGGCAAAGATAGAGCGGACCACAATGTAAAACTGCTCCAGGTGTTACATGTCTTGGAATTTAATGGCCTCATAGCTGAATGGGAGAAGTGTAATTTTGGAATGGCGTCGGTCACTTACCTGGGCCATGAAATCAGTGATCAGGGTGTCACACCCAAACAATCCAACGCCAAGGCCATATGGGATGCACCGCCACCGAGGAGCAAGGAAGAAGTGCGCTTGTTCCTAGGGATGGCCGAGTTTTATAGTAAATTTGTGCCCCATTTGGCCACGAAGACGCACCACTTATGCCAACTCCTACGCGACAGAACGTCTTTTGAGTGGACAGAGGAGACACAAGAAGAATTCCAGAGGATTAAGGAGGACATATGTACAGCAGTCCCGTTACTAGGATTTGACCAACAGGCAAGATCCATACTGACCACAGATGCGAGTGAGAAGGGACTAGGAGCTGTCCTAATGCAAGAAACGAGGGAAGGGGAGGTGTCCACCCTCAGCTTCACATCCCGGTCCCGTCACCCATGGAGCAGAAGTTCAGTGTTGTAGAAAAAGAGATGCTGGCAACAGTCTGGGTCATGGAGAAGTTTCGACAATTCCTCTGGGGCACGAGATTCAGGCTCAGGACAGATCACAAGCCACTGATCAAAGTACTCACATCGAGTGGACACGCGAATGCAACCCCCCGCATAGCAAAGATGACATTGAAATTGTTGGACTACCGGTACGATGTTGAATATATTCCAGGAACACAAAACAAGGTGGCGGATTATTTAAGCAGAGCATCAGCCATGGAGGAAGCACCAACGGCACCGAAGAAGAGAACATCAGTGTGGCCTTCATGGAGGACCACGAGAAAGTGATAAGTGCGCAGGAATGGAAGGCAGCCTATGAGAATGACAATGACCTCAGGGCGGTGAAGAAATTCGTACTCCAGTGATGGCCAGAAAAGAGACATTTAAAGGCGAAGCACAGGAAGTTCTTCGAAGTACGTGAGGAGCTATCTGTTGGTGACCAAGTGATCTTCTTGTTAAGATGAGGCAAAGTAGTTCCTCCCTCGATGTTGGTGCCGCGTCTACTTGCCATCCTACATGAAGGGCACTTGGGCATTGTGAAAACCAAACTGCGAACCAAACAAACGTACTGGTGGCCAGCGATGGATGCCCAAATAGAAAGGCACGTAAGGGAGTGTATGCAGTGCCAAAACGCGGATAAATCAAAAAGCTTATTGCATCCCTCCTTGGGCAAGTTCGCCAACCCTGTCAATCCCTGGGAAGAGCTGTCGATAGACATTCTTGGTCCGGTATTAGATGCCCAAGGAATCCCAAAGTATGTAGTTGTACTCATGGACAGGTATACCAAATGGCCGGAGATAGACATACAGGAAGAAATGGACACGGAAAAAGTGCTGCAATTTCTCACAGCAATATTCTTAAGTGAAGGAATTCCTCGCTCCATACTAAGTGACAATGGACCCCAATTTACATCAGAAAAGTGGAACGCCTGTATGAACAGGAATGGAATCAAGATCAAGCACACGTCTGTGTATCATCCCGCTGGGAATGGATTGGCCGAACGGTTCAATAGAGTCATCATGGTCTCAGTGCAAGCGGCAATAGGAGCTGGAAAGAATTGGGAGAAAGAACTGAAAAGCACATTGTGGGCCTATAGGATCACTCCAACCAGCACAGGATACAGTCTCTTCAAAATCCTAAGGGGTCGGGATCCTTTCACCAGGGACAATGTGGTGTGGAAGGAACGCACGGTCACGAGCAAGTGGTCTCCCGCAGTGGTCCACCACAATCTGGAAAGAGCACAAAGGGTTTACATGGAACATTTCAACAAAAGACGCAATGCTAAAGAGACGATGGAGAGAGGAGAGTGGGTCCGAGTCAAGCAGGCCAAGCTGAAAAGGAAAGGAGATAGCAAATTCAGTGCTCCATTACAAGTGAAAGAGGTTTACAGCAGAGCGGCATTACTGAGTGATGGAAAGATGTGGTCACAAGATAGGATGTCCAAATGCAAAAAGATTCTGCAGTGGACCAAGGAGGAAAGTGATCTTCTCAATGAATCCCTTGGGGAGACGGTACCAGTGAGAGAAGAGACAGTGAACGTGGGAGAAGACGTGAGAGGAGAGCTACTAAGAAAAGAGACAGTGAACGTGGGAGAAGACGTGAGAGGAGAGCTACTAAGAAAAGAGACAGTGAACGTGGGAGAAGACGTGAGAGGAGAGCTACTAAGAAATTGGGATGACCAAAGCACTGTTGTACACCGGGAGAACCAAAGAGAAACATCACCGAGGGAATTCCCTGTGAGTGGTGAAAGACGGAGATCAAGAGCTCTCCAAGATGAAGCAGAAGAAGTTCCAGCTACCCCGGTGAGATGTACCCGCTCTGGCAAAACAGTGGTAAGACCGGTGAAATACAGAGACTATGAGATGGGAGAAGTTAATGAGCATGTATGCAGATAGACTCTGGGACTTTATGCATGTTCTCATGTTTGTGGTTCAATAAAGGAGGGAGATATGTAGTGTGTGCGCTCTAGTTGCTGAGCGCTCACGTGATGACGCGGCACGCAGCCGCCATGTTGCCGACACAGCGCGGAGCCCGCAAAACGCGGAGACCTCGCTCCCGGAGCTCCTTTTCCCTAGAAGTTTAAATAAAGCCTTTTCCCTCCATAACCAGCCTCCGCTTATCATTTGGGGTAAAACCCAATTGTACATATACCGTAATAGCACATATCATATATTTGCACCTAATATTGAGAACTGGCCAGCCAATCACAGTGCTCCCTCTGCGGACGACGACTACTGTTATAGTCCCGGGCAGAGCTCATTCCTTAGCTGCCAACCGCCTGCCTCGCTGACTTTTTAAAATGTGTACCTCCGCGAGGGGCGAAATAGCTCCTCCCATCACCACAACAGTGCACCTCTGGCTGTCTCCCCTCATGAGCCTTTCTCTCTGATTAGCTGTGCTGGTTCCTCACCTTCCTTAAAGTAAAGTAAAGTCCACATTTGTAAAGCGCACAATCACCCGTAAGGGTCTCTAGGCGCTGGGGGCCGTCGGGAAGATTAAGCGAGCTATTGCCCAGAGTCACATGGTGCTGGGCTAACCTGCCGCCGGAGCCGGGGATCGAACCGTGGTCCCCAGATTCCAGCGTCAGTCGCCCTGGCCGCGGCACCACACCTCTTCCTTCACTCATGAAGAATGGAAGTCCGAACTGCGTGAAACGTAGAAAAACAAGCATTTGCAATGCGATTGGTCTCGCATTTGCGAGAGTTTAAGCTACTGGCATTGTAATTGACAATGACTTTTATGTATCTGTTTTTCTAATTGACACATAATTAAAAGGCAATGTCATTTACAATGCCAATAGTTCAAACTCTTGTAAATGCAAGACATATTCAAAGAATCGGCTGCCATTGTCCCGGGCTGCTCAGAAAGTGGAAGGGCACATGATGCACTGGATGTTGCAGGAAAACATGTCGTGCCTGCAGTAGGAGAAACTCATGAAAGAAAATAGTACTTACAGATTTAAAAAGACATCACATGTAACAACCGATGTGAAAGGGCCAGTCCTCGTGGGAGGTTACAAATGTAGACAAGGCGGTACTAAGGAGGGACTAACAAGCCTATTAACGAATCAGAAGCCAGCCTTTACAAAGGACAATGACACAAGCCAATGACAAATATGGGCAGAGAGTGGGCGGGACTTCTATTCCATACTCCAGTACAGTATGTTGCAGAGCAGCGCATGCGCTGCCCAGGCTCGAACTAAAGTGAAACAGACATGTTTATTTTATGTACTGAGCATTTCGCTTCAATTCTCCCTTAGTGAAGGAAGAGGAGTGGCCGGCGCAGAGAGACATAGACAGGGCTTATGAGGAAAGAGATCCTAAGGTGCGCTGCTGTGTTGTAGGACAGGAGCCTTTTCTGCCCTCAAACACGGAGAGATGAATGTACTGCTAAGAGACAGGGTCAGGGTTCTAATATTGCTATTGTCCTTCAGTTAAAAAACAACCTTTAACTTCCATTCCCTCATTAGGGCGATCCCATATCCTCAGGGGAAATTTCGAGAGCCGGCCGCGAGGGAAGATTAAATAAATAATTAATTTTCCCTCGTGGCCGTCTCTCGAAATCCCCCCTCAGCTGGCCTCACCACTCTTACCTGTAGCGGTCGCTGCTGTATCCATAGGGAGGGTAATTAACAGTCCGTATTGCCCACGGGTGCGGGCAGTGATGCTTAATTAGAAGAGTCGGGGGTTCCGCTGAAGAAAGTGAAGTGGCGATGGGCCAATAATGGCCCGCCAACTTTCAGATTCGTGTCTTATTGTCTTTCTCTGTTTAATTTAGAACACTGTACCTCAGTGGGTGGAAGTTCTAGGTGCATACCGACCCTTCATGCCAGTTATTAAAGGCCCTCTGCCTTCCTATAAGCCACCCACAGTGGGCGCAGACATCAATTCATTGAAATTGGAGAAGCAGAAATGGCATTGTCTGACCTTTTACACTGACGATATCACAGGATGTGATTTCAAATGGCCTCTACCACACAATGACATCAAAGGTAGTGGAAACAAGTATGTTTTGTCCCGGATTACATCACAGAAAGTGACATCATTGAAGTTAACAATAATCCACAGTAAGTAAAAGAATAATGAAATAATACAATTTTACATAAACGGAAAATAGGCTAACTAGTTATCAGCTCATTTATTAACTCGGATGCTGTCATGCTGCCAGTGATGTATTAGTGATATACCATGAGCGTAATTATCACCGATTCAACTTCAACCATTATATGCCAGAGATCATAGTTCCAAGTAAAATGTTTGATGGCCAGTTACAACTTCAGATGCCAGGTTCCAGTTTGAAATCCCTGGCACAACTCCAAATAGCCAAGGACTGCCTCAAATGCCCTACAGCGAGTCCAGTTTCCCAGGCACAGCCTCCCCGGCCCAAGCACAGCCCCAAATGCCCAAGTGTGGCCATCGCATGCAGATGTTTCACCTCAGATATCCAGTGTTGCTTCGTAATGCTGACGTTTCACCTCAAGTGACCAGTCAGCATCCCCTGTATCTTTTGCCTCAGTGCCCAGTCTAGTCTTCATGCATGCAGGTTTAGCCTCAAACACCCATTGCAGACTCTTAATGTTGAAGTTTAGCTTTCATCATCTGTCAGTCTCCCCCTGTGTGAGGTAACCCCAGTGCCCCATAGCCTCAAACGAACAACCATCCTCTCAAGGCTCAGGTATGGCCACAAAAAGCCCAGAACGGCTTCACAATGTGCAAACATAGACTGAAAAATCCCGTAAAGCCTTCCACCCCTCTTACGTAAGTATAGCCACAAATGATCAAGTGCAGCTTCCATTTCCCCATGCACATTCATCTCCGCATATGCCCAGCACAACCTCCCCGCGCTCAATCAATCAATCAAGAATTTATATAACGCAACAGCTACTCATCCGTGTCAGACACTCAGTTAAAGCCTCACAGGGAGTGACTTCCTTGAGCAGTTGAATTTAAATATGTGCATGGGTAGGCAGCACTGGGGATCTGAAGTGTTGCATCATGGGCATGTGTGGTTAAGCTAGGATCTTTGTAGTTCTTCTTTGTAGTAGCAGATCAGGTTTGTTCTGTGCTGGTGGCATGCTGCTCGCGGCGTGGTAAGGCTGGTAGAGCAGACTGCTGCTTGGAAAACCTGAGGTGCCTGGGACGTTTTAAGTTACGTTTAAGCACTAGATTTCGCTTGTTTGCATCAGCATGTACAAGGGCCAAGAACCCTTCTGCATGGAAACACACCATTCCTCATCAGTCCTTCTCGTGACGTGAGTCAAATTCTGGTGAGTGCCAGGGCTCTGCTGAAGTGCATGCATAGGGTGTAATGTTCACTGCCCAATCAGGGCCCAGTAGAACGAGCCAGAACAGCATCCAAACCATATACTGTAGTGTAGGTCTAATGAGGGTTGATCCTGGTCTGAGAATACTGTAACCATGACGACCATAGACTAATGACTTTGCAACCAATCCAGTCTGCTTGCCTGAGACATGTGGCACTGTCTGCTAGGAAAGACTCATCTAAAACTATTACTAAGGCTGCTGTGTACCCAGTCTGCACCATTTCTCTCCAAGCTAGCAGCATAACTTGCAGCGTGCCTTTAGGATACATATGGAGAGGCAGCTTGTACGCCCTTCAGACCATAGTCAGTTGAATCATATTGCTGTTAAAGAGTTTGAGGGTAACGTGAGAGCTAGGCACCCTCCAACTGAGGGCCTTTGTTTGAGATTAAAATATATTAGGATAACCTCTTGGAATAGGCCTTGACTGTTCCTTTCAGCCCAAAACTCCTATCCAGTCTATCAAGAAGTGCTCTGTTGTCCATCTTATGAACGGCAGCCTACAGGTTCAATGAATGAAGCCACACCAAAGGCTTCTGATCACAGATCTGCAGGAACCTGTTCTTGATATCGATTAAGGCTGAGTCAAGGCTAGGGCCGTACCGATACTGGCTGCTGTCCAAGACGTTTTGGAGGGGAGTTTACCCTAGACTTTCTTTTATCTTTGGTACAATAGGTAAGATCGATAGGGGCCTACACTTTGACAATCGAGCATGTTATATTGTTAAGGAGGGATATAACTACATGTTTCATGCCAAAGGCACCTTTTCTTCTTGGAATGACTGACTGCTGTTATTACAGATCTTCCTAATGATTCTTTTTTTTTTTTTAGATCTAGTGGGGTACATATTCAAAGATCATCATGTTTGGGCCTCTTTCACTACAAATGTGTCAGTTTGATTTAGCATGGCTAAGTGGAAGTCATCCTCTTTGCATTGATTGATATTGTTGGATGGAAATTGCATGGTCCAGGGTCTAAGGAGTCTTTATTTCTGACTCAGGAGCATGATCTTGTTCTGGAAAAATATGCCCTAGAAATCTTATTGAAGTTCCCAATCTCCTCAGCCCCACCCTCATGCCATATAAGGTCATTGGAATTGGTGCAGCGGATTTGATTTCACAAACTGGTTGTAGACTGTTCCCAAATCGCTGGGTGAGTGACTGGGCCAGTCCTCTTGAAGAGAGTCTGAGACTTTGCTCAAAAATATTATGAAACACCTGTAGGATCTTAAAACGCATATAAACTGGATCTGCCAAGATAATCCTGAGGAAGCCTCGAGATGCGGGCACTCACTTGCTGTGGTGAGGGATGTACGACATTACAACGCATGCTTTTACATCGCATGCTTTTACAACGCGAGTTTTACTACGCATACCATTACAACGCATAGTGCTTTGGGGCGCTGGATAGTGAATTATTTAATTTACTATTCCAACTCCAGTCCCCGTGGATAGTAGGGAAGGTGTTGGATAGTAAATTAAATATATTCCCTATCCTAGAGCGCCCCCCAGCGCAATGCGTTGTAATGGTTTGCATTGTAAAAGTTGCAATGTAAAAGCATCGCGTGGTAAAAGTTGCGTTGTAAGTGATGTTTCCCGTGGTGAGCTATGACCAGCAGGAGTGTTAATTGACACTTGTATGGGGTTGCTGTAAAGTGTGTGCGAGTGCACTCTTGGAGTTTCAGTAGCTTATATTGCAGAACTGCTCACCAAGCTAAAACTTGCACACACAAAAAATATTATTAGTGACATAGGTGAAACCTATTGCATTTACCAATGCTTGTTTGAAGATCTGGTGAATAATACTTCATCCCATGGTTTGCATGATGCCCAGGATCTCTATTGTTCTGGAGCAGCAAACACATGCATATCCCCATCAGAAAACTGTGTGTCCAGCTGAAACATTGGTTGCAAAGAAGACCCTTGTATGAAGCAGCGATACCATATCATTACAAATGCTGACTTTGTATCTCAGGGTACTGCAGCTCTATGCTTGGTTGATCTCAATAGATATCAGCATGTGCTTACATTTTCTAAGGCGCTGCTAGTAAAATCATGTTGCTGCTCAATATATAAGGAACTCTTTCAAAGGTCCTGGTGGCAGCAACATGTGTAAGTAGGATGTATCATATGCCAGGATTTGTCAGTTATCTAGGGGGGGGGTGATCAATGCTCCAGATGGTGATCAAAGTATGAACGGGGTAGCTTCAGTAAAAGAAAAAAAAACGTCTTTATTGGCATTTTGCTTGTTGTGTACCGTCTCCCAAGGGGATCCACCAGTGTTGGCCCTTGGAATGAAAAAAATGTGGCAAAGTTTCTAGTGCCAACAACATTAAGAGAGGGGACAATGGGCATCCCGGGTGTCGCCCCTTTGTATCACTAAGGGATCTGAAATATGACATCTAATTTTAACTCTGGCCGTGGGATTAGTCTACATTAATTTAACCAGTCCGAGGAACTGGGGTCCCAGTCCGTACCGGGTGTGTACCTCAAATAAGAAGAGCCATTCAAGAGATTCAAAAGCCTTGTGTAGGTTCAAAACAAGGCAACCCAAATGTGGATACTGCTGTGGGGCATGTGCAAGTATACCCGGAAGAAACAGCGTACTTTCAAAGATGTGCTCTTGCCAGGGACAAAACCATTTTAGTCCAAGGGTACCAACCGCATAACCAATCGGATCAGCCGATCCGCCAGAATCTTCATCAGGATTTTGTAAACGATGTTTAACAGTGCAAGGGGTCTGTAGGACTTCAGCTCAAGTGTATCTCTTCATGGATTAGTAAGTGAGATGAGTAAGGCGTCACTCAGTGTAGGTCGCAGGGCCACTGCAGTGACAGCAGTTCATATAATGTTTCCAGAAGGGGTGCCAGCACGGGTGCATACACTTAGAAAATTCTGATGGTAAGCCATCAATGCTTGCCGTTTTGCTGCTGGCAAGTGCACAAATTGCTTCCTGCACTTATAAACAAACAGCTTGATGGTCAAGTGTCATCTTTGACTGTCTGCCGCCTGAGCTCCTGACTTCAGGTTTTAATGTCTTTATTTCGATGATAAAATCATAAAAGACAAAGTAGAACATTCATGAACAAATCAAAAAACCACCACAGCATACGAGCGGTTATGTAAAGCCAAACTTAAACATATTACCAAATTTACACTAAGGCTAAAACCACAACTAAAAAGTTATTAAGCATTTATAAGTTACACAAGACATTAAGTAAACCTGTGTCTAGAAATACAATAAGCACACAAGAAAAACATTACAGGATATGATTAAGAATGGGTTGAGTTCCTTCTGGCTCTAATTGCCCAAGCCCAGCCTAAAAATTTGGCCAGGCATATCACAATGATTTCGGAGGTGTTTGTTTTTAAGGCCCATATTGCATCCGAGGATTTTCTACAGGGTAATCGTTTAAAAAGGGGTTTTAACCACTTGGAGCGGGGTTCTGTATATTGAGGACAAGCAAACAGTAAATGACCCTCGGTTTCTTTACGATCAGGGCAACAGCTACAAAAGCTTGAAGAGGTTTTGCCCCAAGATGAAGTAAAGGAATTCAGGGGTAATGAGCCCACCCGAAATTGATGATACAATTTTTTATCCAATGGCCTGGTAATAGAATCCCAGTAGGTCTCGCGGGCAGGATCCAGCTTAAAGCTTAGGAAACGCCCCGTTAGACCCTCAGAACTTGAAGCATGTACCAGGGAAAAACGGGTTGAGGCCCAAAATAAATCCTTAAATTCCTTTTTCGAGGGGAAAGTATTAATACCTGGAGACACCCACAGATGAGTTAGGCCCATGTCGCACAAACTCTTTTTCACCGAGCGGAGCCATGGGATTCGCTCAGAACCCCCCATGGCCTTCACTTCTGCTAGCTCTTTTGCAAAAAGTACAAGATCCTCAGAGGTCCATAAGCGCCTCCAAGTAGACACTACTCTATATCTTGCCATGTCCGTAATTGGAGGACAACCCATATCATGGCAGAGAGGGGTCAATGGAGTCGATTGGGGTAACCCTACCAGGTTACGAAGGAATCTACACTGAATTCTATATAGACTCGAAAGATCCATAAACCCCCATAACTCTGCCCCATAAAGTGTGGCTGTATTTATTTTGGTGTCATATATTCTCAGGGCAGGGATAACCCGTTTTGTGATGGATTTCTTCTGCTCGCGCAGAAGACATCCAGTCAGTTGGGCGAGTTTTAACTGCTGGGTCGCTATTTGGTCTTTCCAAGACAGATGACGGTCCAGAGTGACCCCCAGATACGTCATGGTTTCAACTTGTTCCAAGTTGACCCCACTCATTTGTACGCTACTACGTATTAGTTTTTTCCTGGATAAAACCATAAACTTGGTTTTACCCACATTTATCTGGAGGTCATTTTTTTTACAAAACTCCTCAAAACGGTTTAAGGCCCGCTGTAAGCCTCCCCGGGTCTTTGAGAGGAGTAGGGTGTCGTCGGCAAAGATCAACATAGGAAATTTAGTCCCCGCCAAGGATGGAGCATCGGTATGGGTGGACATGAAAAATTTAACTACTTGGTCAATAAAGAGTAAAAAAAGAGTGGGAGCGAGAACGCACCCCTGACAAACTCCTCGTGTTACTGGAAACGAGTCCGTAAATTGACCTTGTGCTCCCCACCTTACCCTGGCGTAGTTCTCGTCGTGTAGTCTAATAATCATCTCAACTAGTTCACCCGGCATACCCAGGTCCCTCAGAACCTGCCATAATTTTCCCCTCGGTACCAAATCGAAGGCTGACTTCAGATCTATAAAAGCAGCAAAGATAGTACCACCGCCAAGCGTAACAACCTTCCAAAAGATCATACAGAAGCGCAGCACCTGATCAATGGTACTTGTACCAGATCTGAAGCCCGCCTGCATTGGGGACAGTATGTTTTCAAGATCCATCCACCCCTGCACTCTCGCCAGGATCATGCGAGCGAAGACTTTTTGAAAACAATCAATTAAGCTAATCGGGCGATAGTTGCCTGGGTTTGATCTATCTCCCTTTTTATGTATAGGGAGAATCTCAGCCCCCTTCCATGTTTTGGGGATACAGGCGCCTCTCGCTATAACGTTAGCTATATTTGTTAAATAAGGTACCCAAAGGGCTGTGTTGGCCTTAAACAGATCAGCTGGAATTTGATCCAATCCAGGGGCTTTCCCCCGCTTTGTCAAGCCTAAAGCTATTTCCGTTTCTGTTTCAGTGAAGGTCATGATCACATCACAAGGGGGCATTACACGTAACAGATTCAGTGTGGGCGGAGGATCAGCAACCTCTGAGCAAAATTGGGAAGAATAATGATTTAGCCAGGCTTCAGGGGATACATGATTGGATGGGATACGAAGGTCACCATCCTTACCACATTTGACAATGTCCCAGAATTTAATCTGATTATTAGACTTACTGGCATCCAAAAGATCCACCCAATAATCATCTTCCCACGCCCTCTTTGCTTCCCATTGTACTCTTTTGTACCATTGCCTAGCCACCTTTACTGCACTCATGTTTCTGGATTTGACTTTCTCAATTAAAGAGCTATGGGCCTCCCTACACTCTCTGTTGTACCATTTTGCTCTTGGGGCTTGCAAATGCCCAGTACCTTTCTTACAGGGTTTCGAGAGAAGTTGTTTAAGCTCGATAAAACATTTATCATGCATACCCATAATCCTATCTAGTTCAGTATGACCCCTCCCAACAACATCACTCCTCATATTATTTAATGCCAGCTTCACCACATTTTCTATACTAGCCTGTATAGTTACATCACTTGATATGGTGGACCATTTCAATCTCCTCCGATCATTTGATAAGGTTAAAACCCCTTGCCCCTTAGGATCTGGTTCAGCCAGTCTTATCAAATTATACATTTTAAGTTTCATAGACAGGGGATTATGGTCACTTTCCGGACGCATAACAATTTTCATATCAACAATTAGGCTCCAAAGTTCCATTTTTAAAAAAATATAGTCAATACGACTTTTTCTCACACCATTATCAAATGTGAAGTTGGCGCCAATGTCCGATTTGGTACGACCATTTACGGCCCTTAATCCCCAGGTGAGACAGAAAGCAGTCCAGCTCAGGGCGGCCTCCGTTGCTTTAACAGGTGTTTGATTCGTTAGTTCCGGGATTTTCCATGTTGCGTCCTCTACAAACCCCCAGTTATCCTCAGGCAGATAAAGTGGCTCGATAGTGCAGTTTATATCACCAGCTAACATGATAGATGTTCCTTTATTCCAGCCAGTTAAAAGGTTGTCTAGGACACCTATCAGCTGGGGGCATCGGCCGCCGGGAAGGCCTCGAGAATAAATATTAATAATAAACAAATCCTGGCCCCCTGCCTTGCGCAACCTAATTGCCAAAATATCAGGATTATCCACATATAATTCAGAGACTGAATAACCCCAAGCCTGTTTTACCCACGTTGTCAGTCCCCCTGATGCACGCCCTTTATTACTTTTTATTGCGGGTTTAAAAAAGTTTATAAACCCGGCTTTGTATATGGGTGCTGTAGCCCAGGTTTCTTGTAGTAACACGACCTCGTATTTATCAATGAACTCCAACCAATCCTCGGAGTCCAGACGGGACTTTACTCCAGCTACATTCCAGGACACAATGTTAGATATCAATGTATCGGATTCTACAGGGTTATTACTGACATTGCCAGGGGAATGGGAGTTAGGTAAACTAACACTTGTTGGCCTATTACTGGCACTATTCTCTTCTATTTTAACAAACGGCGCCCTATCCCCAACTGGTGCAGCCGATATTCTAGTTTTCTTATGGGGCGTAGGCTGGTGGTCCATATTTAGTTCCAAAACGGAGATGGGTGGATATTGTACTACTTCCCCGTTCTCAATAAACAGGTTAGATGACAGGCTGGATGCACACAGTCAATCTATCCATTCTAAGTCTGACAGCACCTCAAAATGGTTAAAGAGCGGGGGGTACTGTTGGGGGTAAGGTGTCATCGGCTCTCGAGACCTCCCCCCTCTCGTTTTCCACTGGTTGGGGCCCATAGGATAGTTAATGTGAGTGTGTGGGTAGAAATAGCCAAGGTCCAGGGTCTGAACATCACCTAGACGGGCAAATCTTGCTTTCCTTCGAATTCTGTCCACCACCCAGGGGTCTTTAAAAGAAATCAGAATGCAGTCCCCTTCTAAATCTTTTGAACCCTTACCCACCCAATCAACTCTCCTTACATAGAGGATTTCGGTGGGGGATGAGGGTGGGAGAGGACGATGTTTGTTTAACCAGAATATAACCTTATTCCGCAAGTCCCCTTGGGTCTCTTTAGTGCCATCTTTTAAAGGGGCCACCCCGGTTAAAACAATGGTGTATTGGGACGCTTCTGGTGGTAAATTAACTCTGGGTGTTGGTCGTATTTTTCGGTTATCCGTCCTCTGAGACCTAGATTGTTGGGAATTATTTTGGTCTTTAACCATTTTATTTACTTGATTTAACATGCCGTTCGGCAAGGGATGTTTCACTGGGGCATTATTAGCAGTTAGTGGGCGTTTATCCCTTGGAATATCCTTTGCGGGAGCTCTACTGACAGTGGTCAAAGTGGCAGCAGGTTTTACCCCTGGTAGGGGTTTGTTATTATTAACAGCAGAAATCCCTGCTGGGTTCACAGTAGGTTTTCCCGCTCGTGGATTTGTGCCCCAGGTTGAATTACAGGCCCCCATCCCAGTAACAGGTGTTGTTAGTTTTTGCAAAAGACCCAAGTTGGTATTGACAGCTGATTCCAATACATCTATTTTAGCGGTCATCAACCTTGTTCTCTCTAAGACCGGGAGCAATATGGTTTTTAACATTGCTTCCATCTTAGCCAATAAAATATCATCGCTGCTAAGACAGGTTGGGCAAGGATTTGATGACCCAGAAGGAGCTAATGAGGGGCAATACGCCATTGGGAGACCTTGATGGGGCTGGGAAAGAGATAAGCTCACACTATTAGTAAGATCGATTTTGGGTTGTTTTTGGACCTTTTCCCCATGTGGACTCGAAACATGTTTTCTTTTCCGGGATGTTGGGTTTATGCTATTTTGTGGCAAGTTGGACACGCTGGGGGGTGTGGGGACATAAGATTGTGATGCATCAGACAGGCTGCATTCGTCATCCTCAATATACTGGCTATTGTCCTCATAGCTTGTCTGATTAGTGTTTGGGTTCTGTTCCCTGTTATCATAGGGTGGGGATACAATAACTCCATCTCCGTCTACATGAACTATCGCCTCTGTCTCTGTAGTAGAAATACAATTAAAAGCTGCGTTAGTTACAGGGCTTTTGACATGGGCTAGGGACCCAATTGATGAACGCTTCCCGGTAACTAAATCCAGGGACAATCTATGCTCTACCATTTCAATTTCCTTTTCCAGGATTCCCGTCGCTCTAGTGATAAAAGCATCGAGGGGACCAGAAACAACACCCTTGGAGGTTTGTATATGAACTAGACGTTGTTTCCCAGATCTTAATGCCATATTTAGCAGCTAAGTGGGATGATATATAAAGATAAAATATAATATAAATATTAATACAACCACTATGCCACCTAAAAAATACCAGTGAGGCCCCTCTCTATTAAATACAATACGGCTAGATACCACACAAAACAAAATTGTATGAAACAAAGATGAATTTTTGACCAGGACTCTGGGCCCAACCCAACCTTGTCCGACCGCGGACGGCCGCAGACGGTCCCGCCCTTGTCCCGGGCTTCTCCCGGCGTGCTCCCGCTGAGCGGGGACAATGGTCCTATGTATACTCTATAGGCTCTTGCTTATTGGTTGGCGTACAGGGGGGTGTGGCCAGCGGGGAGAGCAGCCCAGGTGTGTTAGATGGGCGCGCAGGGGCTCCTGGTCATTGGAGTCCCTGCCTGCGTGCTCGCAGCCCCGCCGGCTTGCTCACCTGCCCGCGCCTCCTGTCCTCAGCTGATCCAGAGTCTGCAACCTCCTGAGTGCGAGGGGCTGCGAGGTCAAGGGTGACGAAAAAAGGCTCGGAAATCCTCAGGAATCCTCAAGTGATGCAGGCTTTCCCTTCCTGCGGACAGTCTCTAAAAAACGGGCAGCAAGGAGATAAGGGTTCCGTTCTGTTCAGCAAACCGCCGCTTTTTCAGGACGGAGGGCGGGGGGCGTGGCCAGCGGGGAGAGCAGCCCAGGTGTGTTAGATGGGCGCGCAGGGGCTCCTGGTCATTGGAGTCCCTGCCTGCGTGCTCGCAGCCCCGCCGGCTTGCTCACCTGCCCGCACCTCCTGTCCTCAGCTGATCCAGAGTCTGCAACCTCCTGTGTGCGAGGGGCTGCGAGGTCAAGGGTGACGAAAAAAGGCTCGGAAATCCTCAGGAATCCTCAAGTGATGCAGGCTTTCCCTTCCTGCGGACAGTCTCTAAAAAACGGGCAGCAAGGAGATAAGGGTTCCCTGACTTACTTTCCTGAAGTAGTTGGTGGGAAGGTCTTGAATCTCTGTGCTGTGCTTTCATACTATTTACCTTCTCAGATAAGGTTTCCCAGGATTTCCTAGAAGAAGTTAAAGCACCAGAAGTATTGTAGCACTGAGTATTGAGCAACGGTGGCAGCTATGAGCTTTGTGTCATTAGCTGCTGTTTGCTGCAGGATGCTGCCTGCAGGTTTTCCAGGTCAATTGCAATGCCTTTTTGTATTCCTTCTTTTAGCTTTTGCTGGCTCCAGCCTTATGTCAGACACTCCTTTGACATCTTCCTGGACACACCAATACCATAAATAGGCCTGACAACTATTCACACCCATCCATATTATAAGCATCTTCAAAACTTTCTATTTATTACACCCTAACCATGACTAGTTATTCGCCGCTTCTCCTTACCACGCATGGAAGCGGATTCACCATCTTGAGTCTCTGTTTGCTCATGGACAGGTATAAAACACGCGCTGGAATTACACAACTTCTTTCTGTCTACAAACCTGGAGTTTTTGCAAATAGTGGGCACAGGGGCAGCTTTCATCAAGAAGTTGTCACAGATACTCTGGTGACCTGAGGCTACAATATCCCTCACCACGACTGGCCAATTGAAAGGGGAGACAGAGGTGCAGTAATCTTTAAGATCAATATTGCCTTTTTACCACCTTTCTCCACAATAAAGTATGTGCTGTATGTTAAGCTACAGCCCTCCAATAACCAGTGTTGTATTAAACAATTATGTGGCTTTCTCCCCATTAGGTATGTGTATAGTGTTACATTAGGTGTCTTGAATTAATGATTAGGTAATTTAAATCATCTCCGTTTCACTGCGTCTCCACTCACAATTAACCAACATGAGAAAATGCGAATGATCAGAGCCCACTAAACTTTGAAGCATAGCAAAGACCATATCCATGAGGCAGTCAGTGTACACTAAAGTCACCTCTCTTCACACTACAGAGGTCAGCCTTATGTGATGGGATCGCTGTATTCTTTCTCGGTTCTTATAGCAAAGAACATTGGCCATTTACACACAGACACATTCCCTATCAACTAAACCCACGTCATCAGTCCCAGCAGCCAGTTTACATCTTCTGTTTCTGCTTAGTCAATAAAAAGTATTGAACCGTCCAACTCTTAAACGCGTGCCATACGTTTCAGGGGGGGGGGGGGGGGGCTGGGAAAGCCAGTTCTGTTCTACATGAGAATCTTTTCCCCGATGACCTTGAGTACATGAGGCTAACTGTACAGCTATACCTACGGCTGGAGTAGACCTAATATGATGGGTACAAGAAAATGGCAGAAGAATCAATAGTCAACAGACAAGGCAATTTTAAACCCCAGATTCATGTACAAATCAGCTACTAGAACTGTTAAGACATTTCAACGCCTCTTTGCCAGGGCGGTTTGGCCAAGACCCCTGCCACAAAGGTGGTATCATAGGAATATTTAAACTGGTTGAATGATTGTGTGTCATCATAACAGCCTTCAAAGAGTGGTTTACATGTGCATTGATTTATAGGACTTAAAGCACTTTATATAGGTAGACACACATTCACTATCAAACATTTTGAATTTGTTGGTCCCAGAGGGTGGGCAGAGTTGTTGTCCAATGTGCTCCTATCCTCCATGTATACTTAAATCTATCTGCACTTAGAAGGTCACTATTAATACACATCATCATGCCAAATATTGCTAACTACTTGTATTATTTCATTTGTGCTGCCAGTGGCATTTATTTATTTATTTATAAAGTTTTATATAGCGCGAACAAGATCCCGAAGGATCTCAGAGCGCTTTACAAAAATGATGGTAGGATTGGCGATGTTTCAGTGAATGCTGCTTTCAATACCCTCAAGAACAAGTTTGAGAATGACCTCAACAGATATAACACGACCAAAGCAGCATGCAGTAGTTCTTAAAATATTCTGTAGCAGAGAAAGACTGGACTGAGAATATAGAAGGGTGGTCGAAATGGTGACCTGGTGATCAGTGGCAGAATTGTGACCAGGTGAATGGCTTCCACGGATGAAGCCAGCTGAGACTGTACCAACCCTATGGTTCCTCTGTTTCTATACAACATGAGGTAACAGTAAAGATGACAGACAAGGCATTTTTGGTGACATTCATCAATCTTTAAATGTGGGCTTCTATTCCTGTTTCATGAGCACACCTTGAAAATGGCCTACACATATGGAATAAACTCATTACCTTAAAGCATAGCTAGGCTTTTGAATATAGTAAACAGAGAAGCTGTAGAAAACATGTAGATTGCCTTAGGTAAACAGCTGTAGAAAATTCCTCTTTAAATAATACACTGAAGCCATACCTTAATCTTGCAGGAGTTGCCTGGAGGCAATCCAGTTGACGTGTTGTGATATGTTGGTTCTCCTATATTACTTTAAATGGCACTAACATAAATGTATTTTGCAATGACAAATATTCACTATAAAACACTCAACAAGCCTCTTGCTCCACAAATGATATGTTGATTACTGTAGAGGGCAATCACCTTGGGGGAAGATGTTTCAAGTTTCTTTGAATAGGATGTTTGGAATGCTTTACAAGTATCCATTCTCTCATCTTCACCGTGGTGCATGTAGTCATGTGTTACGCTCCGGAACTCCAATTTTGCATTAGCAAAGAGTGAGTTAGTCTAGATATCAATCATATAAATACACACACCATCTATTTTTCAGATCTCGCAGGCTAAGATGAAGAATGCAAGTCTTGCCATGGACATCCACTGTAAAGAAATGGATCTCAATACCTTGAAGCAAAGGTGATTCTTTTGTTTTTCTTGTGTGTGTTAGAGAATGGTTGGGGATATGGTACAAGATGGAATCACAGATAATTGAATTTAATTCAACTGCAGCTCGTCTGCAGAAATGTAAGTGTGATATAATGTTGACCTGGGATCATGATCTAACAATGAGCTCTTTATTGGGGTGGTTTTCAAAGTATGGATGTCATCGGCAAAAAATAAATGTACGTCTGGAGGTGTATGATGTTTGATCTTTTGAGAAGTGGTACTGCCTACAAGAGGAAGGTAAACTCCACCAAGGGCATAGGTTGTCTGCTGGAAGAGATGTTCTTGATTGGGAAGTAGTCTGGTAAAACAAGATGAACTCTAATGGGAGAAGCTGGTATCTATCTATTCTATGGAGGAAGATGATATATAAAAAGAAATAGCTTTACAAAAAAACACGTCAGCAGAGAATATTCTACATCTAAATGTATCATTGACATAAGAATGACCATAAAATAAAAGAGATACAATTAAATGTAATGGCATTTAACCACCAACTCCCAAATTAGCCCTACTCATGGTTATCACCTTGGACCTAAACGTACATCCAACTCAGAACCCGGTCTCCAGCATAGAACCTAACCCGAGCAAGGAACCTAGTCTTAATTCTCCATCAAACCCTAAATTTAACCTTTCATATATGTTGTATGTTTTGCATTTGGATTTATTTATGTTATGTTATTGTAACAGCAGAAAGATTACATTTGTTGAAGCAAGCAATGAGTGAAAATAAGACACATGAACCATCGCAAATTAGAAAAATAGAGCAAGGTTTAATAAATATGTTGCCACCAAAACAACAAAGATCCTATCATTAGAAGTGGAGATAGACAATTGTAAAGATTTAAGTGGAAATAGCGCTAAAAAGCCCAAATCACCACTTGCAGCTATCTGGTCGTATGAAACCGTGAGGAAGTCACAAGTTCTGGCTGACCATGATGGAGCGTGGGTTTGATACAGGGATCATGTTAGTGCCACTGAAAATGTACCTTCTCACTCTAGTGCAAAGAGTACAGTTTTTGGTGAGGGGACTGCTAGGAGCAAGGAAGTTTCATGGACAATTGTCCTTGTCCCATGAAGAGCAGGCCTGGTGTCGCGAATGGTCGTCACTGTAGCTTGAAGATCCTGTTGTCGTCTTAGTGAGCCGGAGCTTTCGCAATGGTGTTCCCCATGAGTAGTTGGTGCTATACTGCAAAAGGTCAGGTTGCCGGAACTTCACATTGGTAGACTGTGTGAGCGAAAGGTTTTGGCTCCATCAGGACCGTGCACAGTCACTAAGGGCCCAATAACTGCAATTCAGCTCTAATAAGGCCACACCAAGGTTCCAGGGCCTGAGGGGCATTACTTGGGGGTCAGGGGCTAGCCCGAGCTGGATCTGGGGGATGGTTCAGGTGGTGGGAGCCTGTTATGGTCCTGTGGCTCTGAACAGGAGGCAGCAGACTAGTTTTGGATTCACTCTGGGTGTTCTGGGTACAGGTTCAATCTTCTGACTCAGGCAGGAGGGCAACAATCCAGCAAGGCAGCATTCCAGCAAGGCAATAGTCCAGCAGGGCAGCTATCAAACAAAATGGCAGTCCTTTCAGCAGCTCAGCTTTCCTTCCTTCTGGCAGAGTCCCCACAGGTCCAGAAGTGTCCTGAAGAGCTGGTGTCTGTGGTCCAATATTTATATCAGGAGCCTCCTTTGAAGTGGGAGAGGTTTCTAGTGGTTTCCCTTTGAAGTGCACATGTTTTCTGCCTCACCTGCCCTGGCTGCAGACTAACTACAGGAGGTGTGCAGCCCTTCAGTTCTGCCCTTCCAACCTGCTAGAAATGCCCATCCAGACACACTTAAGCTATCAATTGTGTGCGGCTGTCTAGGAGGTATACCCAAATCCCAACTGCCTGCTGCACCCAGTCATGTGTCCCAGAAACAGGCTGCAGGCAGGAAAATATCAACTTTCTGAAAAGTGGCTTTTTCAAAATTGAAACCAAAATCTGACTTTGCCATTATAATTCCATAGACACCAAACATGAACTGTTTACCTCTTCTAATTTGGAAGTTACAGCGTATTAAATCTAGTGAGGTAGCTCCAATGTTATCCATATGGTTGAAGCAGACCTTGCAGTAGTGAAAACAGATTTATGAGTTTTTCACTACCAGGACTTGTAAAACTTTAGATTGCATCTCCTACTTTTCAAATAGATAGCACCCTGTCCTGTGGGCTGTTTAGGCCCTACCCTAGGAATTACTTACATGTATTAAAACGGTTTGGACCTGGCAAAAGGTTTATTTTGCTGGGTCGAAATGTCAGTTTACAACTGCATGTACCGGCTACAATGGCAGACCTGAGACCTGTTTAAAGGGCTACTTAAGTGGGTGTCACAATCGTGCTGCAGGCCCACTAATAGGTTTTAATTTACAGGCACTGGGTAGATGTAGTTACTCCTTACTAGGGACTTATAGGTAAATAAATATGCCAATTGGGGATACGCCAATGTTACCATGTCTTAAGGAGCGAGCACATGCACTTTAGCAATGGTTAGCAGTGGTGAAGTGCAGAGACCCCTACGGCAAGCAAAAACAAAATTAGCAAAAAAGGGAGGAGGAAGACAAAAAGTTTGGAGTAAGACCACCCTAAGGCTGACAGGTCTAAGAGTATTATATTTGGTCTTGTGTTTTTTTCTTAAAGGGTTCTTTGTGATGATAACATTCTTTGAGAAAGTAGGCAGTCACAGGGATGATAGAAACAGGAGGTAAAAGATAGGTCTTACTCTTGAAATTTTTCTACTGTAAGATAATAAAGATTTGTAACAGCTGAATGAACAAAGTCTTGATAGGCAGCGTAAGAGCAGTGGTGTTAGAAAGTCATTCTTTTGCCCGGTTCCCCCCCATTTTTTTCTGAATGATACTGGTGATAACTGACTCTGACTGCACCCTGGGCTCTGCTAACCAAGCCGAGGGCCGGGGCTATGTGTAAAAAGGTACATATAATATAGTACACTTAAATTGGTAATGACAGGCCCTATAAGTCCCTAGTAGATAATAGGGCCAGGGGGAGCAATCTACCTATAAATCCCTCGTATGTAAGGGGCATGGAGGTTTAGAGGCCCAGCAGATTTCCATTCATGCATTGCATGTGTGCGCTGCTGTGTCCTTGCTGTCCTTTTAAAGGCAGTTCTCCCTTGCAGCATGTGTTCAAAATTAAATTCTCACAATTGGTATTAACAGACCCTATATGTCCCTAGTATGTAATAGGGCTAATGGGTTTAAACTACCTATAAGTTCCTAGTAGGTAATAGGGCATGGAAGTTTAGAGGCCAGCAGATTTCCTATACTTGCATATGTGCTGTCATGTTAAAGGCAGCCTGGCTTTGAAGACTGTCTTCAAAAGTAAAATAGTGTGCAAACTCGACTTTAGTGGTTTGGGCAATTTAAAAGTGATAATCTACCTTATTTGTACATGTTAGGTACCCCAGGGTCTCACCTAGGTGTCACAGGTGTGCTGGGGCGGGTTGGGGGGTCATGTAACTGTAAGTAGGGGCCTTATAGAAGATGTTTTATATGCCACTAGCCATTTCATTTTTCACCATTGTAGATATTTGCCTTCATAGGCTAACATTGCAATGTATTATGTAGTTATAAATATTGCTAGGACAGGAGTAAAACATATTATTCAAGGACTAAATACAATACCTTGCTACTGTTGAATTTATCATAACTAGTACAGAAGAGAAGTTATGGAACTTTCTCATCTGTAAGTCAAAACCCAGCTTTGTAGTGGTCTCTGCTGATTGGTCAGATTTAACAGCAGTGGCATAACACAGGCCCCCGCAATCCCCGCGGTGCATGGGGGCCCCAAGCTCCAGGAAGCCCCCCTCAGCACAGTACTCTGGCAGGAGAGCTCCTAATTGAGTCCGGAGGGGGCCACTCATCGTGCCTTGCAGGGGAGCCCCTCACATTTCGTTACACCAGTGCTTAACAGGCTTAGCCAGGCTGCTTTGATTAGGTAATAAGTGGCCTTGCAGGAGCAGAGGTCATCTGATGGAGAGAGCTTTGCAGCTGGGGAGGATAGCTCCTGCATATGGGGCTGGGTAAATCAAACAGTGCAAAGAGAGGGCAGATCAGTAAGGAATGCCAGGCCAACCTCCCCCTACATCCTATGCTCCAGCCAGATGCCAGGTTTAGAACAGGAATTTGCAGAGGTCACAGGGAGGAGATCTAATAGAAATGAACCACACAGTAGGTTGGTTGAGCTAGCTCTTACTCCTCTGCAAAGAAATCAGCCATGATGGATTTTGGAAGTGCAGTGATTTGTGGGAGAAGAAGATGCCACTCTTTGGAGGAAGTTGTCATCCTATTGGGTGACGCCCAGCATCTCATTGAACAGAGGTGTCCCCAGCTTGTCACCACAGAACACTGAATAAATATCTGAGAGCTGCATATTCTCTCAGATCTGCTGCCTGAAACTGCAAGAAAAAGAAGGACTGCCCTGCTGGAGACTGAATTTTCACCCAAAGGCTTGCACTCTGAATGACTGCGCCTGCGTCACAATTTGTTACTTTGTCTCAAGAATGATTAAGGAGTAGACTCAATACAGCTACAGGTTAGCAGAGCCCACCTGCATCATTTCCACCAAGAGTTCCCATCCGTGAGTGCGTCCATTAGACTTTTAAGGATTTGGCAAGGCTTTGTGGGAATTGTAGTCCAGACATCCCAGAGACCATCTAGTAGATTCCAGACCTTGGAATTGGTGATTTGGCCACTCAGCACCTACAAGGAGACCTTCAGGAAGCACCTCCTGAAGTTGGAGAACTTTTGTGAAAAAGTTCTATGAAGTGACTGACCCGACCTCGAGAGTCAAAGCATCTACCTTCAGCCGCGTACTTGGCAGGATTTCAGGTTTGTCCCGCTGAAAGCCCTGGAACACCAGACTTCCAGAATTTGACTTGGGCCTTGTGCAAAGTCAAGCTGGCGAACCCTCTCCGAATCCAGGCGGCTTAGGGGGGTTGAATGACATCGGAAGAAAAAGCTCCAGAAATGTTTCTATGTGTGAAGGTAAAATTTTTGCCAGGTCTCCTGCTTAATGTATCCTGGGCTCCATTACAGTCAAAGTTTGACTTTGACCTGGTGCAGCGTAAACGGATGTCCCACAGTGGCACTATATGTTTTTTAAGCATTATAAAGTGGTTACTGTATAAAAATTCATATCTCCGGTTCCCTACATTGGATTGGATTGAAAATATTTAATATTTTTATAAATTGGGTTGGGATTTTTATTGTGGGTTGTGTCTTATTTGATGTATTGGTGTTTTTAAATGCTTTACACTTTTGTCTCGTAAGTTAGGCATGACTGCTTGTGTCAGCTAACAAGGGTTGAGTTTGACCTTTACTGGATCCTATTCCGTGTTGATGGCCCTATTATTAGTGGTAGGTGCATACTTACCCCTACCAATAACCAATTTTCCAGCAAGTGGAAAGAGAGCACAAACACAGAATGAGCGCCAGATAAACCTCATCAAAGTAAGCAGGGTCTACCCATTTACAATAGCCTCCCCCAACAAGCATCAACCACAATGCATGCAGATCTTCAACTGAAGCCACTGTACATCCCTACATTACCTCACAGCATCCGGAACTGCTGTTCCAAGCAATGAACGAAACAACCTGTTGTTACGGAAATAAAATACACTTTAGTTCTCAATCATTGCTGGGCGGTTTCCCAATTCAGCCACTGATGACTGCAGGTTAAAGTGCTTGCCAACAGGTGTTGGTGTGTTGATGTAGTACTTGGCAAAGTTCTCCATAGAGCTTATGGCTTCACATAATGACTGCTCCCCCCCCAGTTGCTAGTTTTTGTGGATTCTGTATCGCTTTTGCAATATTGCCCGATATTCAAGTTTTAAGCGACAGTTCTGTTTTCAATGTGTACTGTAAAAGTGGTTGCAATTCAGCTTTCAGAATGAACTTTTTTTCTCCATTCCCTCAATCAATTTGTGCATTTGCCACAAAATTCCGGAAAAACATTTTAGCAAGGAGTTGATGTTTATTTAATCTATACAAATGTGTTTGTACAGTTAAAGGAAGGTGCCAGTGGCGTAACAAAACATGAAGGGGCCCCTCTGCAAGTAATGCTGAAGGGGCCCCTCTCATTCCCATCTGTAGGGCCTGCGGGGGCCTTTGCTATGCCCCTGGAAGGTGCATAGCTTTCTGTACGGCTCTGGGGGCCGTTGGGGAGATTGAGAGTCAGATGTACGACCAGCAATTTTGCGACACACAAATTGCGTCGCAATTGCGACTCGCAATTTGCGAGTCCCAAAACTGGATGTACAACAGTGTGTTTTTAACACTGATTGATTTTCCCAATGGGGGTCGCAAATTGAGAGGCTCATGAATATTAATGAGCCTCTCGCAATTTGCGAGCCCATTGGGAATGGCAGGCCCTCCCAGGTATGGTGGCCTGCTGGACTCAGCAGACCACCATGTCTGAGACTGCTTTTAAATAAGGAATTTTTTTTTTTAATCCAGCCCGTTTTCCTTAAAGGAAAACAGGATGCATTTTTTTAAAAAAAGTTATGTTTTCATTTCATTTATTAAGGGCAGGTAGTGGTCCCTGGGACAATGCCCATAAAAATATTTCCAGAGCCTGTCACAAAGGGGTCCCCCTTCCCATTTGCGACTCCATTACCTCCCTCTAGAAGAGGGTGGTAATTTGCGAGTGTTTTGCGACCGCAATTGTGGTTGCAAAACATTTGTACATGTGTTAGAGAGTCGCTATTTGGAAGGGATCGCCCTTTCCAAATAGCGAGTCTCTAAACACTTTTTTGCGAGTCGCAATTCATTAGTGACATGCAAAATTGTGTGTGTACATGGCCATACCAATATTAGCATGCGCAAACGGGTCGCTAACCCTTTTGCCCATGCTAAAAATGCTCGTACGTCTGGCCCGAAGTGGGCTATTGCCCAGAGTCACATGATGCTGAGCTGAACTGAGCTGCCGCCGAGGATCGAACCATGAGCCCCACGCTCCAAAGTCAGCTGCTCTGGCCGTTGCTCCGCACCTCTCTCCCAAGTTCTGCCTTAAATATGGACCTGGGTGGAAAGGGCTTTTAAAAAGTGTTAAAAATCCTTCTTTATCTGTGGAAATCTAAGTGGTTCGATAAGTGGGATCTTATTGGGATCACCCAGATAAAGGATGTATGGGGAAGAGACACGGTACATACATTCGACTCTCTTAAAAAACAGTATAGTCTACATGATAATGAACACTATCGATACCGGCAGTGCGACATGCTCTCCTCACTCACATTCCCAGAGGCACGGTGCTCCCGGAGGCGTCGCCTCTTGAAGACCGGGTGCTAGATGGATACCTCCCTGAGAAAACTATCTCTTTGATATACAGGAAACTGGTTAACAATATGGAGAGTCCGCTTTCTATATTCATTAAGAACACGGTGATTTAACCTGTGCCTTCGAACTCGATCGGGAAACAACTTCCGCGTTTGGCGCGCAGGACCTTTTTTCAGCGTAACCGGTAAGCGGGTACACACATTTCCTCTTTCATGGTAAAAAATGCATGCGAAGAGTTCTTTGCGTAACCACACTCGAACGGTTCTGTTCATCACATGTGCACGGTTTGTTTTCATTTTATTTATCTGGTGGAGGTGTGTTCGTATCACATACTTCGAAACATTCCGTTTTAGCTTTCACACAGATTAAGCGAAAATTAATCAAACCCTTTACATTAGTTAAAACAGTTCTCTATATTTGGATTTTCTTACTTATCACTTTAATTCACGGCATGACTATGCACCATTTTGAGACTTTATCAACATACCAAATGTGAATTAGACATTGAGTCCCTGATATATCCTCATATGTGATTATTCGATTGTTTGATTTGTAGAATCCAGTCCCTGATGAAGGCTATCATATAGCCGAAATGCATTGGACGCAAAAGCAATTATCCATAAGGCTGGATTACTTATTTTTGTGAAAATTACTTTGGAAATGACGAAAATAAAGATGTTTGAAGATAGTTGAATTAATTTGAAACTTTCTGTGGAACTTTACAACCCAATCTATGGGCATCACGCTGTGACCAGGGGACGTCACTCAATTAAGGGTCACGCAATTGATCCATGATTTGTTATGCCATGGGCCGCTTCTTGTGCAATGGTCATCTGTTTTGCTGATTAACTTATTTGGCAGCTTTCAGATGCACTCACTGACTCTGGTCTTGTGTTATTTTTTAATATATGATACGCACTTTTAACAGTTTTTATGGTTTGACTCTGGTCTTTTCTGTTATTTTTTAATATATGATACGCACTTTCAACAGGTTTTATGGTTTGACATTCTTTTGATGCCCTCACTGTACTGGTCTGCTGTCATTTATCTTTAAGTGCATACAATACATACTATGCTGTTCTAACTGTTGTGTGGTTATATTTTAAGTGCAATAAACCTGAAACGTACTTAAAGTTATGCTGCTTCAAGGTTCTCTCTAACACATCACTTTAAAGTACTCAAGTTTGCTTCCAAAATATGATTGAATTGTTTAGAATACTTCTCTGTATTCAGCTTCAAATCTCCACCCCTCTTTAAGGAAAACAAAGTCTCTAGGATCTCAGAAGGCTAGGTTTGAAGATCCTGGTTACAGCAACAGGCTATCTCAATTGAATAGTAAGGGCTCTCGGGACACATAGAGACCTATAGTCTATATCTCCAGAATAGCCTCTGCAATTTCCATATATCATGAGAGGACTGTGGCTTTAGGGGAATGCAGTTTCTGAGTTGTGTTCAGCTGCCTTTGTGTGGACTTTTCTTCAGAGATGCAAAGTCTTTTGCTAAGTGGCACCAGCATATGGAGTACAATGCCAGCCTTTCCGTCACCTAATCTAGTGAAGCACTTGCCAGTCCAGAGCATGATGCTCAGTGGGCTCATGAGCATGGAAAGATGGGTCTGAGGCACAGATCATGGCAACATCAGTTACCCAGGTAACTGAAATCAAGATACTAGTGAAGCCGCAACCCTGCAGGATGGAATCCATGAATTACGAGGAAAAGACCAGATATCAAGCGTTTTCCTGCTCTGGCCCCCAGCGTGTGTGGAACTCGTCTACTTGAAATCTGCCGTGCACCAGCCCACCGCTGCTTTAGAGCAAAGCTCAAAATCATTCTTTTCAAGCTGTACTTTGAAAAAATGGTGTCCACTCAGTTAAAGGACACATCAGTAAAGAGAGACCCTCCATCTTACGACTGCCACTGCACTGCTCCTCGGCCTGACAATCAAAATCAAAAGTAAATACGGGGCACCTTGTATCCCAATGGAACTAGGATAACTAAGGCCATTTGTATAGAAATAACTGTCCCAAAAGTAGTAATTCCGAAGAACCTTCACTACTACAAGGGCTATCCAATTCAGTTGCCCTACTATCACAATCAGTGTGCCTGACAGAGCTGCTTCTTACCTTCTTCTTCTATTTCTGCTGTTGGTGGCCTGCAGCCCTCTTTCACTCTGATGCGGGCTGTTTCCATCCCTAGCGCCTTGACACCTTTGGGCAAAGTATGCACTTTAGAAGATGATCTTTCATTCATTCATTCCTCCCTATACCAACATCCTCTCCTGCCTTTTAAAGAGGCTTTGTATGCCACTTTACTTACTGTATGGCGGTCCATTGCTTTACAGCCAGGTTTGCTCTCTAATAAATCCACTTAAATGCATACATACAATCGTACACACTTATAAGCAAATGGTCCCAGCTTGATTGAGCACAGGAATTTCACTATGGGAAGCTCCTTACTGGTGACCCACCTCCTCGATGAAAAAAGTTTATTTTCCCGGGTGTCGCACCCTCTGTGATACCCCTTACCCCGAAGGACTCTCCAAAACCAGAGAGTGGTTTTCTGCCCTCTACCTCCCCATATTGATTAACTTTTTTACCCACTGCCCCTCTCATCTCCACTCATGCCATGGCCCTCTCTGTGTCTTTGTTACTGGTCTTGTTGGCACTCCGACCTCGTTTCCTGCTACACAGCTCACCTCCTTTATCTGTCCTCCGATCTGTTCCCGTTATGAACACCTTTATTACACTCTCTACTACGGGGTGCCATGTTATGTTGGTGGTAGCAATTTTATTTCCATTGGTTGCTTGCCTCCTGTTATAATCTTCACAAGAGATGTTCACATCTCCCCCCCCTTCTCATGCTTCTCTATGCCTCCTGCACGCCTGGATATTGGGGTGGGGGAGGGGCCTCTCCTCTCTTTTCATTATGTCTACCATCATATAAGTGATCACAATTTTGATAGTCCTCTGTGTGGAATGTGTCAAAGAAGGATCTATTGCTACAAACAAGACAGCAATGGAAGGAATGTTGCAGTATATCTCAGCAACTGGCAATCACTTGTCACCGCATTCCAGTCCATCGTTTGTCGCCCAGTACATCACTCTAGACAGAGACCAGCCATATACAACTCATTCTTCCTCCTGCTCCAGAAGAACAATCCAGCCAAACTGAGAAGCCAGTGCCCCTTCAGACAGGAGCACAGCCAAACCAAGGCAGGTTTCAGAGTATTTATATCTCATCAGTGATGTATAGCTGGAGTCCTTTGACCCTGGCTACAAGTAACGGAGACTAATGCAAACATTCTGCCCATCATTTTTTTGTTTTCTTGTATGTTAGAGAGTTTATATGGGACAAGTTCTGCATGGAACCTAATCTACTAAAATCTACATGTACATTTGTCTGTTGTGTGTTATTTAGCAAACAGCTTGTCATATTTTCAAGTTATGTAGCTCTCATGCTTTTATGGACTTTGCTGTTTATTTGTATCATTTTCGTTCTTGTTTCTTGTTTGTATATTTTTGTTAATTCGATGCCTAATATTTTGAAGGGGATAGAGTTTAAATTTGATGTTCAAAACTCTATATTGATTGTTCAGAAATCAGGGTTGACAGGATACGTTTTCATCCACACAAAACGTTTTATGCTCCTATATTGTCATTGTGGTGCGCAGAAGTGTTGTTTGTGGGTGCAAGTTAAAGATCTTGATTTTTGTTTGTATGTCACTATATCGTGGTCAAAGTATCGACCTATAAAAAAGATTGCATTAACAATACTGACTTCCATTATATCATCAAGGTAAAAAGATATAAATAGGTAAGTATGGATTTACTACCCTTATCTGGCCAGCTACCTGTCTTGATGATACAGTGGATGCTATATGTCTGTAGGTTGATGTTTTGACAGCAAAAGTAGTGACCCCCTCCCATCCAACCTGATTCTTAGAGGCATTGTCAACCAACTCCTGCAAATGGGACTTAAAACCCTGTTAAATCTGCATATATGGTAGATTCTCTGCTGATGTAAGAGTAGGGTTTAGGTGATGTAAAGGAGGGGGGGGGGTTGAAAGATGGCCATTGCAAAGCTGGTAAACACCTACAAAGTTATAGCTTTGGTTTTTGCATGTTGTACTAATACTACCAATCGATAGTTCATGTCATATATTCAGGTCCCCATTTAGATAACACTGGAAGTGAAAAATAGTGTAATGTGTGCAGTAAGTGGATTTATATGCGTATAATGAGAACAAAAACAGACAAAAAAGCATAATAATGCCACATGTCTTCAGATCACCCACTGTGGGCACCCCTCAGGAGTCAGTGTAGGGCACCCCTCAGGAGTCAGTGTAGGGGCACCCCTCAGGAGTCAGTGTAGGGACATCCCTCAGGAGTCAGAGTCGGGGCACCCCTAAGCAGTCAGTGCAGGGTAGTTGGAGTATTTATGGAATTTTTAGCATAGAGTTTCCTGAATACTCCTGAGAATTGGTATCAATCGTCTAAACCGTGGAGTGATATTGAAAATTGTTAGAAATGGTAGGAAGAAACCTTTGATATGTAGGTTCAGGGACGTAACTTTGGGAGGAGTGGGTGTTTTTGATTTGACACCCCCAAAATAAATGCTTTATTAGCCTGATAGTCAAGTCTGGCGACCCGGAATCAAGTCTGCTGTATCTGTAAGGGTGTTGTTTGTCATCTTGATGTAAGTAAGATGTTTTCATTTGTTAATTTTTTGGACCAATATATATATATATTAATAGGTTTACCAAAAAAAGTAGTAAATCTGTACACATAGAAGTAATCCTTGAATGGATGCAAATTTACTACTTTTGGAATTCACAAGCATTTGCAGGAGTAGGCTTCGAAAGCTGCTCTAGTCTCAGGTTTTCAGGCATACGAGTGGCATGAAAAACCCAAAATATGTTGGGCCGAATGCTTGCAAATAGTCTAACTATTGACAATCGCTTGGGGTAGCATTCCAACCCATCATTTTTCTCCGACTGTGTCACCCTATACAGAGGGCCTGATTTACGTTTTGTTGGACTGAGTAAAGGTGTAGTGTAGTTCCTATATTCCCAATAGGCTCTGCGCATTGGAATAACATAAACAGCAGTTTAGACGTAGGACTGAGGTCATCTAGGTCTCTACTGACTATGTTAGACTTAATTAGGTTTGCCAGCTAGCTCAGAGGTCACTAGAAACTTTCTCGAATGTTCGAGAAGGAGTTAACTTTCCTGATTTAGACAAGAAGGGATTAGTTTCTGACAACCGCATAAACATGACAACTTTGCACCCTAAGAATAAAGAGTATCAGCCAGATTCATCATTGTCCCGTTTTGCGAGTCCTTAATAGCGATTATTAAGGAATCGCTATTAATGACTTGCCAAACGGGATTCATGTAGAAATCGCAAAAAAAATTGCGATTCCTACAGCTTCCTTATTTGCATTTAGCCGATTTCAAGGGTGCCAGGGGTGTCCAAAGGACACCCTGTAGCACCCCTGAAATGAAAATGTAGACTGATGTTGCGCACACACATGTCCAAAGGACATGTGTGTGTGTAACATACAACTTAGAAAAATGCACTAAAGTGCATTTTTCTAAGTTTTCGCTATTTACCACGAAGTCAGACTTCGCGGTAAATAGCGGCCAAAAATTGCGAATTCGCAAATTAAAAATGGTTAATGAATTGCATTTAAGGAATCTCAAATAGAGATTCCTTAAATGCAATTCCTCGCAATTTTGTGATTTTGCTATTAGCGATTTTTGCATTTGGGGTGATGAATCCCAAATGCAAAAATGCGCTCGCAAAGAGCCAGATTCTCAGAATCTGGCCCTTTGCGAACGCAATTTTCAATGATGAATCTATCTGTATATCTCTAGAGTCATGTGAAAACAATAGGCAGTTTATTTCACTCAGTCAATCGTGCATGCTTAATTTCACCAGGAGTGCAGAGAAATAGAGAGACGGGTGTTTTCAATAAAAGGTGTTATTTATTGAGCAGTCTTCTTTCTCATGCAAGAGAAATGAGTTGCCACAATTGCAATACTTATCATAAAGTAAAGTGCGTACAGTAAAAGGAGTATTATGAAATAATACTGTAAAAGCATTGATATGGTTTCTTAGCCATATGATACTTTAAAACGGATAAAATATATACATACATAAAAACATTGACTAACGTACTCAACTGGTGCTTCTAAGATACGCCTACCCCGGTGTACCTGACCTAAGCCTAATACGTGGGAAGGAGTAAGTAAGTTGCAGTTTAAGTTAAGTTGTTTTTTTGCCAAGAATCTGAATCAAGAATTCTCTTAAGGATTTAGTCAGCTCCGTACCTTAGTAATAGAATGTAGGAGGTCTTGTATCTCTCTCTCAGGACTCTATCTCCCAGCAACCCGCGAGGGTGACTGGAAACACCGGAGCTGGAATTTCTCGGCAGGAGAAAAGACAGCGTCTCTCTCAGTGCGTCAAATGGGAGGGTCGGCTTCCTTCGGCACTCGCATCAGCTGGGCGTCGGGCAAGTAGATAGCCGCTCTGCTCCAAACCACTGTGTGTTTGCTTAAGGCAACGTTGGTATATTTATACCTGAAAGGTGCCGGGTTTGACGTAAGGTTGGACATAAGACGTCACTAAGAACTAACAGTTCTTTCTGGACTCCAGGAGTTCTTGTTCAAATCAAAACAAAAGCAGGGGTATTTCCCGGGCTGCTGGAGGCTTGTTTTTTTTAAAGAACGCGTTGTACTTTCTAGGAGTCTATGGGAGTAGCCTTGCCGTATTTGGACTGCATGGGCTATGACTAGATATGGACATGATTCCAATGCCTTTATAAGGATATGTTTTGTTATAACCATATAAGGGCATGAATCGGGGATATCTTGATTAGGGTCCTAGATAGATTCACAACACCCACTCCACGTTTAATGTCCATCATTACTAAATACTAAGCAATACTAACATATAACGATGCATGTGTTTTCCAACCCACCCCAAAATACAGAAATTGCATTTGAAATGGTGTATGGTATATACCCGAAAATGAGTATTTATACTCTTCGTTTTTCAAGCAGCGTTATCATTCAGGAAATGCATATATAAATATTGGCTGAATGAATTGCGAAAATTACATTTATGAAATGGCTCTGAAAACAGAAAAGAAGGTAGAGACCATTCCATTACATATTTATACAATACTGTACATGTGCTAGAGGCTGAGGTAAAATATTGTCTCTAGTATCACTAAAAATAGAAGCTCTGTCTCTAAGAATAGTTCTACTTTAAACAGAGTACCATGTGCCAGAAAAAAGGTAAATATTTTGGAAGTGGAAAAAATAATTTCGCTTTCAAGGGAAAAAATAGTTCCAAATGTTTTCAGTAGTTTTGTTTATCAAAAACTGAAGGCCGAATTCAGAGTTCAGGGAACGCTGTGTGCTCGTTGTTTTAAAAGTTATTCTCGTTGTTCAGGGGAGAACATCATATCAGACAGGCTTGCGAAAAATTGGTCTACAACATCAGGTGAAAGTTCGACCAAGTTCGAAAAAGTTGAAATTGTGCATATGTGAGAATGGTTGCTATCATCGATGTTTGGATCAGCAATGCTCACAGAAGGTTGTACCTGGTTGGTGCTGCTTTACTCTCATACTTCACCGCCTCCTACTCGTAATGGTGAAGTCTCAACGAATGCCGTCATCAGAATAGGTAGCCGCTGGGGACAACACGTTGCATGAGTCGTTACCGGACCTAGCAAAGTATAGATATCCATTGGTACTGCTGATGGTAGTGTAAGACAGACGTCCAACACGCATTCTTCTCCGCATAGCAGACATCGAAGCACAGGTAAGATGCAATCTTGCCAGATTGGTCTGAATGAAAGAAACCAGGTTGTATTCAGATCTCTTAGCCGCGCTAATCCGAGGACTTTAGTGATTCGGTCTCGGTAGCGTATTGCTAGGATCGTCTCTTCCATTGTAGCTGGAGCTTTGTCTGTGGCTTGGCTTGCCATATCGGAGCAGAAGGATCAAAAATAAAATTCCTGCTACGAGTCCCAAAAGAAGAGGCAGGCCGCTGAAAAAGGAATGGACAAAATTCGGAAAAATGCCCAGAACTGTTTCAAAGGGTGCTAACAGTCCCGAAAAAATTGTCTTAAATACATGTGCGATGCCACTGGTATCAGACATGTTTAAGATTTGACCTAACATTTCTACGAAATGCACGGGGCAATTTGTCGATAATAGGGAATGTATCTCTGCCGCTGTCCTTGCAGCTTGCAGATCATACGTCTCTTTGGATGAGGTAACGCTCACGAGATAGGCTTTTCCTGGCACCATGCCACAACAGCTGTGGTCACTTATTAGAACGTAGCTGCCGTTGGAAAGCTGTCTGAAAAATTGCTCTATCTGTGTTGCAGGAGTGCCATGCAGGTGACATGAAAGGTTATTTGATGAACCTTCGCAGGCTCCATGCAAGTTAATACCTTGACACAGAAGTGTACCGCTTAGTGATTTTTTACAATTGTTACCACTAAGGAATACCTCTTTTTTCCCTTCACTATAACATTTGTGTGTATAAGGTAAATTCCATGTTGACTTGATGTATCCTTTACCCAACCTTTCATACAGGCCTGCTGGTATATATTTTTGGCAATACTTAAACTGGAAAGTTGTTATCGGAATTGTAATTGTTCAGTGTATTATCCATTCAATGACAGGTCTCTCTGACATTGTCAATGGTAATCTCTCAAGTTTTTCGATGCTCAGAATCGTATAGTCTGCTCCTTTTTGTGCCAAACTGATTTGTTTATCAGTAAGGTTAAAGATAGAAAATAATGACGTTATGTTGATTAGATGCCATGGCACGTAGCCTGAACGCAGGTTTTGCAATGTCCAGCCAAGTTGTACAATAGAACGCAATTGGGACTGACCATGTTGTAACATTAGCAAGTCCTGCTCTATTATATCAATAGCAGATGATACAATGCTGTCCAGTGAATATATTCTGGAGGACAGAGTAGTTAACCCATTGTCCACTACAGAAAGTGATTTTTCCAAATGTATACAATCAATTTCTCATATTTTTTCTGCAGTTTCAATTTGTGTTACTTTCCAAGCTTCGTTGTAAGCAGCGTATATACCGGCGTATATGAAACGTTTTTGACGCTGTTTGCGTGGTCCCAGTATGAAATCACGCAAGTCAGCACCGTCTTTAAGTAAAGATAAGTGTTCCTTAATTTCAGCCAGTGTGGATTTCTGTAGCCACTCAAGGCATAGTTTCCCTACACTGTATGTTGTAACTATCCCTGGATGTTGTCTCTGGGAATATGTTGGGTCTGTTTTAACCCCTGTATTTTGTTCAGGAATCTATCTTGACAGTTATTTGTGTCCTTGGGCCAGATCAACCATTTTTTCCAATCAGGATTTGTTCTGTTTTGGTGTAAAATATGGGATACGTCTATCTCCACATCTGTAGTGCTATTACTATCAGGTATGGGCTTTGGAATAGACGGTTTAATTAAGTCTTTTATCTTGGCTACACCAAGACAGGTTGTTTGTTGAATGGTGTCATTCAGGAATATTATCTGTTCTGGGATCATGCAGGCTCTAAATAATGATTCTAGACCTTGTACCTGCCAGTCTGTTGAACCCCAGATGGTTTTTGTTTCAATGTTGTTTTTTCAAAATTCAAAACCAAATGTAGACATTTTGTCATAAAAGTTTTCAGAATAAATCAATTTAGTATTTGTCAACATTGTTTTCATTCCTGTCTTATTTAACATTTTAAAATAAAACGTTTCTGGATCACTGTTGTTAAACCCTGAGAAGCATTGGAATTTCTCATAAAATGTTTTCGAGCTGCCTTTTGGCGGAGTTGGACAATGTTCCCATTGATTATAATTAAAAAACATTTCTAGGTTGAGCAGATTTATGCAAATAGTGATGACCAAAATGATTATAGCAATACAATTCTTCATAATTTGATGAACCCTGTAAATAATCATGTTCTGTGAATTTAGCTGACATTACTAAATCTGACATCATATTATTAATATTTTCAAAGTCCCAATCATCAGAGAAAGTACTTGGTGTCACAAAGTCACTTAAGGAAACCTTAAATTGATGTGGATATTTCAAGAGCTCAATCGGCCCATAGATTTCATAATCAGTTTTGTCCCATGCTACCCCACCGGGTATTGGATTGGCTGTGATGTTCACTGATGACAGTTCTCTTTTCTCGATGTGAGAGGATCTGTGAGGCTTTAGGACCAAGTTGATGTTCTGACTTGCTGTGTCCATTGTACTATATTTTCCTTCAATGAATTTTCCCAAATATAGAACCACGATGAGCCAAAGTAGGAGGAAAAGTACACCTAACACAATCCAAAATTCAATCCATGGTGAAATCAGATATGTTTTTTTTAGTTGATGAACGAGATCAGTCATTTTTTCTTTGAAAGTTTTTGTTGCTGGCGTTTCTTCATGCTCGCTTGGATCATCAGAAAAGTCATCGAAATTGATGAAGTAGCCAGATGCAGTTCTGTCAATTGTTGGAATTGCTTCCGGATTCTCTTTAGTCTTTGAATCTTTCTTTGTATCATTAGTATAGTCTGAAGCTACATTATTGTAGACAGGTGTTTCTTGACAAACTGTTGCAATTTGAGTTTCAAGAGGCACAAGTTCCATGGCTTTGTTGCATAGTCCTTTTTTATTCACTACAGGTTTATCAAAAGTGATTAGTCTTTCAGTTTGAACCTCTTGGATTGTAGCAAGATTTGGTCTTCTGCTATTTCTTGGGAGTCCACTGGGCCTACTACTTAATATTGGCCACATGATTGTGGTTTTACCAGGTCGATTGATACAACTCTGTTCTCCTTTTTACCAGCAAAGGGCGGAAGTACTACTGATCTTGTTCCGCTGACAGCTAAGACAGGTACTGCTTTTCTGTAAGAAGGCCAAAATTCCTTCTTCACCGCGATCTTTTCTCTGACCAGATCCCCAATCTTTGGAATCCAGACAGGTCTTGCTGGGACAGGTGGTTTCTCTTCAGTGGTCTTTGGCTTTAACTTTATGTTACTTAGACTTCTTCTTGTTTCATTTAAGTCCTGTAAAACAGCCAAACGGTCTTTGATATCAAAGGATTTTTAATTCACCACTGAAGTCTGACAATCTAAGTCCTGGATGTGCATTCTAGTACCGAACAATAGTTCGTATGGAGTGATACATTTTAGAGAATTTCTTGGCAGATTGTTAAGACTACGTTGGACACTTGTTAAATGTTCGACCCACCCATCACCCGAACCTAATACCCTCGCCGTTATAGATTGCTTTATGTCACGGTTTTTTCTTTCCACTACCGCATTTCCCTCCGGATGGAAGGGAGAAGAGTACCGCAATGCAATGCCCATGCTGGCCATGGCCTCTTTGTAAGCTCGAGAGCTAAACGCAGGACCCTGGTCAGAAAGTTATGTTATGTTATGTTATTTACATTTTTAATGCGCACAGCTGCTCCAGCGAAGGAGCGTCCTGGCGCAGAGAAAGGCGGACATAACACAACACTAAAACCAGCAAAAAAAAGCAGGAATACTTAAAAGATAGAATTAAAACAAATAGGTTTTCAGAGCCCTACGAAAAGATAAAAGGTCATCCAAGAGACGGATTTCCAAGGGGAGTGCATTCCAAAGAATCGCAGCTTTCACCCGAAAGGAGCGCCCACCCATCCGGCAGAGCCTGAAGCGGGGGACGACCACAAGGGATTGACCAAGAGATCTGAGTGAACGGGTGGGAACGTAGGGAGAGATAAGTTTATTGAGAATCTCTGGAGCCGACTCTCGAAGGATTTTAAAAACCAAGCTAAGGGCCTTGAAATGAATTCTCTTTTTGATCGGTAGCCAATGCAAGGACTGCAGAGTGTTAGAAGTAGGACAAGTCCGTGGCAAACCGACCACCGCCCTAGCTGCTGCGTTCTGTACCCGTTGTAAACGAAGGATCTCAGCTTGGTTCGCTCCTAAAAGGAGTGAGCTAGCGTAGTCCAACCGGGAGATGATCATTGCTTGGATGACCAGCTGTCTTGTTGGAGCATCAAAAAATTTAAGCAGAGGTCTTAACCCGCGTAATACCCCAAAGCAGCAAGCCGCCACTCTCTTGGTATGGGTCACAAAGCTCAAAGAGTGGTCGAGCCATACTCCCAAATTCCTGAGCTCCAAGACTGGTGCCGGGGCCGGCCCCAGCTCAGGTGGCCACCATCTGTCCCCCCAATGGTCCGCATCCCTTCCAACGATCATCACCTCGGTTTTTGTTGCGTTCAGCTGGAGACAGTTGTTATTCATCCAGCTGGCCACCTCTCTCAGTCCATTACGGAACCTGGGGGCATCCTGCTCGGCATCCCCGCTGATCGTAACCGCTAGCTGAGTATCGTCGGCATAGGAGACCATGGTTAGGCCCCACTGCCTAGCGACCTCAGCCAGCGGCTGCACGTACAGATTAAAAAGCGTGGGACTCAGCGAGGAGCCCTGGGGAACCCCCAGGTCCAGAGGATGATACTTGGACTGGAAAG
Organism: Lissotriton helveticus; assembly: GCF_964261635.1. Lineage (NCBI taxonomy): Eukaryota > Metazoa > Chordata > Amphibia > Caudata > Salamandridae > Lissotriton > Lissotriton helveticus. The sequence goes on from NC_136065.1 coordinate 1,917,942,399, forward strand.
GAGGGGTGGCAACGCAGAAGGAGCGATCACTGAGGAAGGAGCGGAACCATTGCAGAGCCGAACCACAGATGCCAATGTCCTCTAAGCGGTGTAGAAGGATGCGATGGGACACGGTGTCAAAGGCAGCGCTAAGATCTAATAGAATAAGCGCGGCCGTATGACCTGCATCCAACACAGTCCGCAAATGTTCAACCATTGCCAGAAGGGCCGTTTCCGTGCTGTGACCAGCACGGAACCCATTCTGCATGGGATCTAGGACATTGGCTCGGGTCATATGCTCCGCGAGGGCCAGATTTACGTGGGCCTCCATGACTTTGGCCGGCCAAGGAAGCAGAGAGATGGGGCGGTAGTTCTCTGGTTTTAAAGGATCCAAAGATGGTTTTTTTAGGATCGGGGAGACCACCGCTTGCTTCCACTTGGCAGGAACAAGGCCCGAAGTCAGGGAGAGGTTAATCAGTGAACACACTATTGTGCGTCCCTGAAAAGCAACATCCCTGAAAAGGGCAGATCTTAGCGGGTCTGCAGGTGAGCCAGATTTGACTCGCAGAGCCCACTTAGCAAACTCCTCATCCGAGAGAGTGGGGAGAGAGTGCAGTGATGGACAGCTACTGGAACCCCTCGCAGGGATCACACGTAGCGCAGTACTTGGAAATGCCTGGTAGATGTTTTTAACTTTATCCAAGAAAAAAGTGGCTAAGGCTTCGCAGTGGGAGATGGAGCTATCCAACTGCGGAGCAACTCTCTTTGCCATCAGATCTTTTATGGTTTTAAAGATAGTCTTGGTAGGATTTAGGCTATTACGAAATTCCGCTGCGTAGAACGCCGCCCGGGTTCTACAAATAGCACGGTGGTAAAGCTTGACTGAGGCCAGATAAGCAGTTTTTCTAGCGGCGTCATACGACTTACGCCACTCCCTTTCTGCCCGTCTACAGGAGGACTTCAAGGCGCGAAGCGCATTGTCGTACCAAGGGCTAGCCTGTCGGGAACTGGACTTACTGGAGATGACAGGTACCAGGGCGTCAAGCGCCTTAGTAATCCAGTTACAGAACAGGTCATAGCCCACAGTAGCATTAAGCAGAGGACCTAAAGGCTCAGCGGCCATGATGTAGTGGAGGTCCTCTAGCCTTAGCTTATTCCAGTGGCGCCGAGGAATCCACTTAGAAGATGGAATCGTAGGAGTGGCAGGAAGGGGTAGCCAGGCGGACACCAGAAAGTGATCAGACCATGCCACCGGAGCGACCGCCACAATTTGGACATCCGATAAGTTCGTGAAAAACGGATCCAAAGTGTGACCGGCCACATGTGTGGGTTGAGAGACCAGCTGGATCAACTGCAGGGCCTCTAAATCAGCCAGAAAACCACTGACAGCCAAAGTCTCTAGCCTGTCGAAATGGAGGTTGAGGTCACCTAAAATCGAAAAATTAGCGCAGCCAGTAGCCCATGAGCTCACTGCCTCCGGGAAGGCATTCCTAAAAGCAGCATCGCTGCCCGGGGGGCGATAAACAACCATCCCTGACAGCGAGAACTGGGGGCTGACGATGACCTTGAACAGCGCGCTTTCACATCCAGCAATCTGCAAGACCGTCCAGGTACATGCGAAAGCGGATTTGATAAATAAGGCGATACCTCCGCCTCTGGACCGGCGGTTAGATGTAAAACATGAATAGCCCAGAGGGCAAGCAAGATTGACTATGGCATCATCGGTGTCCTGAAGCCAGGTTTCAGTTATGGCCAGCAAGTCTGGCTTCTCATCCACGATAAGGTCTGCAATGGACAGGTGGTGTTTTACCAGAGATCTGGTATTAAGATTTAAGAATCGTAGGCCGTGCCCCAAACTTCCAATCGTAGGGGAGTCACCAGTCGGAACTCGAAGAGCCAGGGGGGTGACAGGGTCACGAATACCTACAGGCTTGTCCAGCGACCATTTCTTACAGACACACTGACATGGGCCACACAGCGGATGTTGTGGTGCAACAAGGCAGCGAGGGAGGGAATCCCTAATGGCGCGAAGCGAGACACTAGAATAAATAATCATCCTAGCACTCCAAAAATGAGGAGAAGAAAATCCCGCGGCGCCCCGCGCGTCCTTAGCGCGGACGGGCGCAGACGGGCAGACTCTGGCTTGACTCAGGCGAGAGTCAGGCGCTGCCGCTGCGCGTCACCGCTGCGCGGCCCGTGCGAGCTTTAAATACCGGCTCACCTGTGGTCCTGGCAAGCGCTAGAGCGCTCAAACAGATGGCACGGTCGACAACCACCACCCCCAAGATGGCGGCCAAGCGCCACGCAAAAGGCAGCACAAGGGCATCAAGCGAGGACAGCAGACTCCGCAAAAAAGCGGTGAGGGCACAGTTTATAGTGCGGGAATGTGGGCGCTATTATAGATATATAAAACCAGGAAAACGAAGTTTTCAATATAAAATAAAAAACGAGTTTTAAAATAGAAATAGTAAGCGCTCCACGCTAATATCGCTAGCAGCAAAGCGCGCAGGTATGCACCTTTCTCAAGCACGAGCAACCAGCGTGCTCGTCTTAAATACCGGCTCACCTGTGGTCCTGGCAAGCGCTAGAGCGCTCAAACAGATGGCACGGTCGACAACCACCACCCCCAAGATGGCGGCCAAGCGCCACGCAAAAGGCAGCACAAGGGCATCAAGCGAGGACAGCAGACTCCGCAAAAAAGCGGTGAGGGCACAGTTTATAGTGCGGGAATGTGGGCGCTATTATAGGTATATAAAACCAGGAAAACGAAGTTTTCAATATAAAATAAAAAACGAGTTTTAAAATAGAAATAGTAAGCGCTCCACGCTAATATCGCTAGCAGCAAAGCGCGCAGGTATGCACCTTTCTCAAAGTAGCATGCCAATTGCGTATGTGCCGATAAAGACTCGCAAATCTTTTATAACAGTTCTGGCGTCAGCCGAGCGCTGGGGTCTACATTTTAAGTGAATCTAGTCTTAATATTTATGGGAACGCATTTCTCTGGCTGGATTTCTGCGTATAGATAGCCTGATGCTTTCTAATAAAGGAGTCCTGGCAGTAGTCTGGTCCGGTTCACAACTGCGATCTCTGTTGCAGTCTGGACAATCCTTTGCAAATTTGTAATTTTGCAGGCTCATCCCCGGCCCCCAGTATTCTGATTGTAATTCTTTTAGAGATTTCACGATCTCTTGGTGCCTTATTCCCTGCAATTCCCTGCAACGTCAACGCCTTCACGTTGATGACTAAGTGTATGTATGACGTGAGTCTTTCGTAGTTCTTTCTGCAAAAGAACTACTTGTTCCCATAGCTTTTTATGCTTTATTGTGGCACCTGTGTCATCTTTATAACCGTTTTGAATCCAGGTCTGCATGCTCTTATTGTAAGACTGGACGCAGTAATGCGAATCGCACACTATTAGTGTGGGGAATTCGCGATCGGCATTTTCAAGCGCCATCTTCAAAGATCTTATTTCAGCTCGCTGAGCTGTACAGTTTCTGAGTGATTCAGTTTTTGTGATTATCGGCCTGAATATACCAAAGCGCCAGCGACCTTTAACAATCGCGCACGCTGCATTGTAGGATTTTTTATCCACATCGTAGTGTTGTGCAAATCTGTCCATGTAGATTACACAGCTGTACTGTTCGAGAGGCAGAATTTCGATTGACAGAGGGTATTCACGTTCGTATTCTAGATTTTCTAGTTTTTTCATTTTCGGATCAAAAGCGTGTTTCACGTCTTCTGCAGCAAGAGAATTTTCCCATTGTATCCATTTTGGATCTAATGCCACAGCATTCGCATTGCGTGGACTTGTTACTGCCTCAAGGGATGATTCTGCTGTTAAAACAGATATCCGTTTGCCTTGGGCTAGGGCTCTTTCTTTTGCTACAGCAGTTTGAACCGCAGTTAGAATTTTTTCAGTACAACTGAATTTCATTTCAGCTTGTGTGTACAAATGTGATTTGTAAGCTATTGGTACCGTTTCTCCCTCATTAGAGGTCAGGTATGTGAATCCGCATCTTCCTGGGATGACTCGGATTACAAGGTTGCCTTCGTTTGCGCGTGTTTGCAGTTTTGTTTTAGTTAACATGTCTGTTTGTAATGATCTTAAAATTTCCGTGTGTTTCTGAGTCCAATTGAATGGTTTGAAATCAGGTTTTATTAATTCGTAGAGAGGTTTAACCCTCTCTGCATAATTTAGAATGTATGTTCTTCCGAAATTCAGGAAACCTAGTATTGATTGTAAGTTCTTCAGCGTTTTTGGTGCTTGGAGTACAGCACATTTCTCTAAGAAATTGTCTGCTAGGCTTTTGCCTTCACTTGATAATTCATATCCTAAAAACAGGACAGTTAGGTGAGCAATTCGTGACTTTTTAAAGTTGAATTTGTACCCTTCAGCTGCGAACCCAAGTATTACGGTGTTCACTCTTTTTAAGTGAGTCTCCAGGTCATCATCTGTTAGATAGATGTCATCGACATAAGATAATGCCTCATCATCATATATTTGTAGTACCTCTGTTACCCTTGCTGAGAATAATCCTGGGCTATTCTTGAATCCCTGTGGGAGTCGACAAAATTGTTTTTGAGACCCCATTGTTGAGAAAGCGGTTAAATACCTGCTTTCAGGTGCAATGTTTTGACAAAAGAATCCATTAGAGATATCTAATGTCGTTTTATATTTTTTGCGCACAATGTTATTCATTAGTGCTGCACTGTGTGAGTTTTGTACTGCAAATATTTTGCAACAGGAGTTTAAGTGTCTGTAGTCCAAAACTAGACGATATGAATCGTCTGGCTTGGAGGCAGGAAACAAAGGATTGTTCATTTGTGAGGTACATGTTTCAATCACCCCCTGATATTCAAGTTTATCTAAGATCTCCCTGACTTGCTTTTTAGCTTCTTGCTTAACTGGGTACTGCCTTTGTGCAGTAGGTTGACTTTTTAACTGGATTTTGTGGTGAGGAGAATCCTCATCCCATCCTACATGATTTTTATATAATGCAGGAGCTTGGGCCACTGCCCATTTTCTTGCAAATGTGTATTTATTATGAATTGGAATATGATTTGAGAAGGCAGGCATAATCATTTCTTCGCCATGAGGGCACTCCCTGACAAACTCTGGTGGCCAGTCTTTTTCAGCTAACAGGATGTCATAGCCTTTCGAAAGGTTATCCCAAAAGAAACCCCTTACTTTCCTAGTTTTGTCCCCCTCTATACGCAATGTTATTTCGTATAATTTATGGGGTTTGCTAATTCTGGTGTCTGCAGTTTCCACCTGAATGTATTCATTCATGTCCACTGTCTCCAGAAGATTCATCAGGATCTTGCGAGCTATGGTTACTTCTGCTGCGCTGTCTAGCATTGTCTGGGCCCACTCTCCGTTTTTCAGTTGTGTCCTCAGAATCCTCGGCATGTCTTATTTTAATACTGGCTACCTTCTTTCTTGGAAATTGTAATTTTTTACTTTGATGAGCAGGTTCCTTGTCTTTGGACTTGACGTGCTCTTCTTTGTGTTCTGACCGTCCTCTTCTTTCCGATTTCTGTGAGGAAGTCTGAAAAGATCGAGAGGGACGTGTATCAATATCTTGATATCTGTCAGGTTTTCTCAATTTATCCCTATCTCTAAGGTTGTATCTTTTCTCAGAGGGCTCCCTCTGGGGAGACTTGCCTCCTCGTTCTGGAGATCTATCTCTCCGTTGAGGAGACCTTTCTCTGGACTGAAACCGTTTTTCTCTGGGAGTGGATTGTTTATTACCATCCCAACTCTTTTTTGGAGTATTCAGATTATTTTTAATAAAGGTTTTTTCAGGATTTTCAATTAGTTGGGGTTTTACTGGTTTCCCACCCAAACTATCTCTTCCTAGTTCTTCATAGGATTTTTCTATGATTCTGGCAAGTTCAAATGGTTGTTCTGCTATATCTGTTTCTTTCAATTTCTGGCGAATCGCCACAGACGCTGCTTCTCCTTTTATATTGGCTAATAATATAGCCGAGACCTGCTTGAAGTCTTTCAGTAATTTCATACCCAGAGTTAAAGCAGGTTCCGGACCGTATTCATTTTGAATCTGTCTTAGTACGTCTGGTATAACCGCCATAGACGGAACACCATGTGTTTTTGTGTAAATCGAAGCAAAGACTTGCCCCAAGTGTCACAGTCCTCCACATGTGGTGCGATCCCCATTGGAAGGCAGATAGTCAGAATTCTGTGTTTTTCATGAGGTGTAGTATCAGGAAATACTGCCTCTATCTGAGTGATTTTTTGTGCTAACCAGAATGGAATTTGTTCCCGTTTTGCGGGCATTTTGCCAATGGCTGATTGTATATTCTGTGATGTGATTTTATTTGTGTTCCCCTGTAGAGGGGTGTGCTGTGGAATTTTTATTGCTGGTTGGACTGTTGAAGTCCGCATAACATATTGGACCAATTGCCTATGTATTTTGATTAGTTGTTTTAGCTGAGCTAAAAGTTCCCGGTCTGACATTTTTTTCAATGTCGGGATGTGGTGTGTAGCTGGCTAGAACCGGCCACGTGGCTCCTGGTCTACCTAGTGGACCGAGCCTGGTAATGTAATTTTGATGTTTTAGGGTGCCATTAAACCAGAGCAGGTGCTCTTGGTAAGTTAGTGGGATTTCAACGTCCTCGAAAGGAGCGTATTCATCCGGAGGTTCCTCTATTTTGTAATAGTGGAAATCTTGTGTTACAGCGTTTGCTGCTGGAAAATGTATCCATGAATGGAATACCTCTGTCTGCCGATATTCATGGGCCTCTACCACAAATATGACTGTACCACCTCTTGGTGATAGTCCATTTTCTATAAGTTTAAGAGTTATAGTTCTTCTTACAATAACCGGAATGATTATAGCATTCGGGTCATTCAGTTGGAGAGTTGTGTCATCTAACAACAGTTGAGACGCTAAAACATTTCTTTCTTCATCGCCTTCCGGCATTTTACTGACAGAAAGTTTTTTTGTTGCACATCAAGTTTCAAGGAAACAAAGATTAGGTGCACAATATTTTGGAACACTGTATCCTTCAACATTGACTAAACCAAAAACTAATACATAGGATTCTCATCCTACTAAGTTCTGGCGGATATTAACCTTTTACCCACTCCAGACGTCTATTGGAGTTTTTACGGTAAAAAGGGGTCTGTGTGAAAAGCACGACTGAGTTACTCTAATGTCTTGCATTAGATTATCGCCTTACCAAACGTTGGGCGCCATGTAGTGTAGTTCCTATATTCCCAATAGGTTCTGCGCATTGGAATAACATAAACAGCAGTTTAGACGTAGGACTGAGGTCATCTAGGTCTCTACTGACTATGTTAGACTTAATTAGGTTTGCAGCTAGCTCAGAGGTCACTAGAAACTTTCTCGAATGTTCAAGAAGGAGTTAACTTTCCTGATTTAGACAAAAAGGGATTAGTTTCTGACAACCGCATAAACATGACAAATTTGCTCCCTCAGAATAAAGAGTATATCTCTAGAGTCGGGTGAAAACAATAGACAGTTTATTTCACTCAGTCAATCGTGCATGCTTAATTTCACCAGGAGTGCAGAGAAATAGAGAGACGGGCGTTTTCAATAAAAGGTGTTATTTATTGAGCAGTCTTCTTTCTCATGCAAGAGAAATGAGTTGCCACAATTGCAATACTTATCATAAAGTAAAGTGCGTACAGTAAAAGGAGTATTATGAAATAATACTGTAAAAGCATTGATATGGTTTCTTAGCCATATGATACTTTAAAACGGATAAAATATATACATACATAAAAACATTGACTAATGTACTCAACTGGTGCTTCTAAGATACGCCTACCCCGGTGTACCTGACCTAAGCCTAATACGTGGGAAGGAGTAAGTACTGTAAGTTGCAGTTTAAGTTAAGTTGTTTTTTTTGCCAAGAATCTGAATCAAGAATTCTCTTAAGGATTTAGTCAGCTCCGTACCTTGGTAATAGAATGTAGGAGGTCTTGTATCTCTCTCTCAGGACTCGATCTCCCAGCAACCCACAAGGGTGACTGGAAACACCGGAGCTGGAATTTCTCGGCAGGAGAAAAGACAGCGTCTCTCTCAGTGCGTCAAATGGGAGGGTCGGCTTCCTTCGGCACTCGCATCAGATGGGTGTCGGGCAAGTAGATAGCCGCTCTGCTCCAAACCACCGTGTGTTTGCTTAAGGCAACGTTGGTATATTTATACCTGCAAGGTGCCGGGTTTGACGTAAGGTTGGACATAAGACGTCACCAACAACTAACAGTTCTTTCTGGGCTCCAAGAGTTCTTGTTCAAATCAAAACAAAAGCAGGGGGATTTCCCGGGTTGCTGGAGGCTTGGTTTGTTTAAAGAACGCGTTGTACTTTCTAGGAGTCTATGGGAGTAGCCTTGCCGTATTTGGACTGCATGGGCTATAACTAGATATGGACATGATTCCTATGCCTTTATAAGGATATGTTTTGTTATAACCATATAAGGGCATGAATCGGGGATATCTTGATTAGGGTCCTAGATAGATTCACAACAAAGGCATACAGGGTGGTGAAGAACTTTACATCAGCCACCAAGCCTTTACTCCACCTTCTAAATTTAGAGATGTCCGCTGGCCCAGCGTGCATCTCTTTACAGTGGCAGGAACCACCAACAGGGCATTCCCTGTCAGTGTAGGAAAAGTTTGAAATGCGGATCCATAAAATATGATGGCTTGACGCCAAACTTTTCCAATTTTTTTTTTTCAAAACAGATTTTTATTGACAGATCACATAGACAATTGCAGATCTCTGTACCCCAGAGGTATCCGCCAGGAATCAATACACATATAGAATAACGCAATCCATCATTACTTTTGTAGTCGGAACAATGGAATCAATGCAGTTAACTAATCCCCCCTCCCTCCCCCCCCCAACTGACCCCAATCCCATCCCACCCGGATCCCTCCCCCCCTGCACGGCATTTGACAGATCCAGCCACTTTTCCAATTTTTTTATTTTTCAATATCAAACCCCTAAAGTTTGAGTTTATTTTTGAAAAGTGTAAAACAAATTACCTCTATGCCATGGGAATTGTCTCTGAAGATGTGGTAGTGATGTTTTATTTATTTATTTATTTTACTGTTCTCACCCCCAGGATGTACCTGGTGTTGACGACCAGTTTAAAAAAAGCTATCCGATCATGCCCTTACCTCCCCTACTCAGTAAGGCTGTCGGAGATATTACACTGACGGAGTCAATTTTGACTCCGTCGACATAAAACTTGTAGTCCGACTGACTTAAAATAGGATGGGCATACCTTGAGTTTGGTGGAGAGAGTACTTTGTTGCGACGATGTACTCTGCCACCAAACTCTAGATCAGTCCTATATGCCTACCTAATGCCAATCAGCACTGACCCTGCTCCTCATGGAAACAGCCTATCCCGAATCTTGTTCACGTCACCCATTCACCCAGCGGACCACTGATTTTTTAGTTGGGAAATTTGACATTCAACCCAACTGAATCTCTCTGAGTAAGCTCCGCCCCTGTAGGTGTTGGCATTATTCTCATTGTTTCAGAATCAGACCAGTAAAGCCTTTCTACGGTGGCGGTAGGGTCACTTTTCTGTTTTGAGTTAGCGTAGCACAGTCTTTGTTTAGCTGTTTTGTACCTCTTTTTCAGGTGTGAAACGGAACACGCATATCGCAAGCACCTAGGAATGAAAATGGAAATGCTACAGGAGATGGAAGCCGAGGTCAGTCAGCTCATCCCAACTCTCCAGGCAGCCTTGGAAGATATGCACAGAGAAAACGCCGCCTTGAAGTTAGACCACGAAGAGGTACGAGAACCAATGGTGTCCTAACAAATTCTACTTAGTATCTTGGGCATGAAACACTTACTATGAGTATAACAATCGTCATAATTGCATCATCGTTGTTAGGACTGTATTCATTATTAATATCTGTGAAATCCTTACAATTTGTGGTCTGATTCACAAAACGGTGGTGTTGAAAGTCTGGGATGTACATAGGCTTGAGCATACGCACTGTATGGTTTTCCAACTTTGATGGGGGTCACAAAGAATTCCATGTGCACTCCATTCCCACCAAACCACTACTCTCTGCAGATTTGCTCATGCAGAAATGCCACATTGGCAGAATTTCCATGTAACAAAATACGATTTATACAAAATGCTGATCTGGAATAAGATTTTTGAATCATAAATTACTTTATTGCTCACCAAAATTGTATTCAAATGCACAAAAAGCTTTTGTGAATTGGGCCTTTAACATAACTTGTTATCATTATATTACTTGTATTAGTTCTGTTTTTATTGAATTGTTGTCGATGATATTATCATAATTATAACTTCATTGTGGTGTAGTTTTTTCCCCACACCCATGTCTAAGCGCTGTGTATTTTTATGATATATATTGCAATGTTATGTTAATGAGCTCACAATATGTCATTAGTTTGACATTACTTGATTTAACGGGACTCATTTTGAAAACTTGTGACCAGCAGATCGCTGAAGACGTCAGCAGCGAGTGTGAAGTCACCGATCATTTTAGCTGTCAACTAAAATATCTCCCTCTAGAAATAATTTAATTAACGAAGTATGGGAGAGGAGAGAGTTTACAATGTTTTTAAATAAATAACCATGTGAGAATCCAGAGAGGTCCCTCTGGATTCTCACATGGTGATTTATTTGACAAAATATAATAATGTACACGTGGTGCACGTGCATATTTTTGCTCTCCATCTCTTTGGACCAGTGGTTCGTAATCTTTAGACTTCTGTGGACCGCCACTGAATCACCATAGGAAGCTGGAACGCCAGCCTAAGCAATGTCAACATCTGAAACTCAAAACAATACGCAAAACCACAGAAACAAGTATACATCACACAAATTATGAAATACTTGATTTAATTCACAAACAAATTATACAAAATCGAAATTTTGACTTTTAATGGTAGGTTGAAACTTTTCAAAATCAGGTTTCACTTCTAAAATAAAAAGTGATATGTTAGACCCCAGCATACCGCTCTGTCATTTTTTTGCCCCTAATGCATGCTTTCTTCGTTTTTTGGCGCATACCTGTACTTTGGTTGACACCACCTTTGTCCATACGAAATTCTATTTGCTCTACTTGCTCTGCTTCCACGAACCAAGCTAAGGATACCAAGCACATTTTTTGCCTCCAATTTAAATTCCATCATATCTACACACCGTTTTCAAATGTTCAAGTTTACATTTTTTTCTATACCTACTTTATTAATCTACCCATATTATTAATTCTCGAAGGAGTTGCGAGCCCCTTAAGTAGGTGACATGGATGGGATGCCAGGCTAAAAATTGCTACTCGGGTCTTCTCTACCAGTGAATCCTGGCAGCTCCCTTCAAAAGATTTAGAATGTGTTTTAATTTCCGCGCTGCAAAGTGTTTTCCCGACTGAGTCAGTCCAAAGCGGTCCATATCTTGATTCCAACGAGAGACTTTTGGCAATCATGCGAGCCACAAACTCAGTCGCGGTCGGCATGACTCGCGGGTGGGGGGTAGGTTTAATTTTAAAAAAAAATGTTTAACTTACCTTCACCGGCCCGCTCCGGTCCCGCGTCGCGTCTGCTTCCCTCTCTGCTCCTCACAGGAAGCAGGCAGCCTCCCTCCCCTTCCCTAAGTCAATCACAATGGTGCAATGGCAGCTTCGTGATTGACTGGGATGCTGATAACACAGGCGCCTATGGGGAGGCCATTTTCTTCATGTAGGGCCTACCAAACAGTCAGCGCCCTCAGAGTAGGAAAGCCACTCCTGCCCTGCCCTAGATCAGGACCGAACCCAACCAAACCCTTCTGCTTTCTCACAGTGCGAGAAGTAGGAACATAAAATGGTATTATAAATAACATTTTATGTTCCTGCTTCTCGCACTGCGAGAAAACAGTGGGGTGACTCTCCTCCGCCCACATGGAGGAGCCGCCCCTGCACAAACTAAACATTCACAGAAGCACACGCAAGCCTCTCCCATTCTTGGGTGGCCTTTTTAAAGCTAGGCCACCGTTTCCACGCAGCGTCAACACTTTTCTTCATCAGCAAGGCTGTTTAGCCCCTGGTTACTGGTTTGGGGCTCCTGCTCGCATCTCTCGTGGGAATCATCATTCCAAATTCTAGTTTTTCAAAATGACATTTAGGCATGGAAAATCTTTTGTGAATTAGGTCCATTGTATGTAAGAGCTAAAAGGTAGTTTTCCACCACATTAGTCTGCTATCAGTTGCCACTGCAAACTGTGTAGTTATTTTTTAGCAAATCAGACCCGCCCTGTCTGGGCACCTCTGAGATTACAAATAACTGATGTTTGCCATCTACAGAGAAGACATGGGCCAGTGTGAACGGATTGGCATAACTGGTCTGGATGTCGACTGACCGTGGTAAGTAGAACCTGGATGCCAAAACTGAAAAATAAATAATAACTATTTGGTGATTTAACTACATGATCTGATGTTGCTGCAGTAATGTATGGCCATGCAAGGAAGTTAGTTTTCAAAACAAGAACCCCACTGTCCGTCATTTGTCATGATGCTCCATACTAGACACTTTGTTACCATTCCCATTTCGGCTGGACCTCGGGTCCCTTGGCAATTACTGTGCCCACTCCCATGCGATTAGGAACGAGTCTGTTGAGAGTTCCTCTCTCTCTTTTGGCTTCAAAACATGCTGCTCCAGCCCCTTCTGATCGCTGTTTGCTAACCAGTTGTCAGGCAACACTGCAAGTTTCTCTGGACCCCCTTCTATCAAATCTGACAGATAGTGCCTAAGTGGGATAGAGCCCTCCTTCTTGAGTCGCGCTGCTATGAGCAACTGTTTCAGGGACAAAAAAACCTTGATGTCCATCCGTCTCACCCACATTTATTTCAATCTCGCCATACACTGTGAATCTAGGTCTTTTTCGGAACACCACTGGCTCTCTTGCAGTCACTGAATCTGCAGGCATTGATTCATTCATTCATAGACTATCCGGTCTGCCACAGGCACACTGCCAGACACTATGTCAGCTGGGAACACTGCTCATTAAAAATATCAGAGAGTTTCTATGACTGCAGTAATACAAGCATCTGTTAAAAATGTTTTGCTCAGCCCACTTTGAAGAGTAATCCTAAGGTCTACCCTAGATGCACACAGGGAACGGTGCCATGTACAAATAAGCAGGGACATTTTTAAAGATGTTTTATATGCCCTAGTGAAGAAAAAACTGCCTATTTCGTTCCCCTTTGTAGCACATTGGCTCCGTAGTCTAACATCTATTGACTGAGGGCCATATGTATCAAGCTAATTAGCATTCGCAAAGGCCGAAATTCTGCGAATTTCGGCCTTTGCGAATGCTAATTAGACAAATGGTATGTATCAAACATGTTTGATGCAAAATAAGGAATAGCAAAATTTGCAATTCCTTATTTTGCGCTTGCACTTAAGGAATCGCACATTTTGCGATTCCTTAAATGCAATGTATCAAACAAAAAATATTCAAAAAATGCCATTAAGGATTCGCACATTACCACCAACTTCTAGTTGGTGGTAATTTGCGAATTCTTTTCAAAAATCTTTTTTCCAAAAAACAAAAGGTGCCATATGACGCCCGCATGTATGTGCGCCATATGCCCCCAAATGTCTTTTTCAGGGGTGCAGCAGGGTGTTCTTGAGACACCCCTGCACCCTTGAAGAAATTCCTAATTTGCGATTAGCTAATTGCTAATCGTAAATTGCACCTTCATTCCTATGGGCCTCCTGGCCCATAGAAATGAATGGGTAATTTGCGATTAGCAATTTGCTAATTGCAAATTAGGAATGGTAAAGAATCGCTATTTAATAGCGATTTTGTACATACATACCATTTTGCATTTCCTAAATAGCGATTCCTTAAAATTCGCTATTTAGGAAATGCAAAATAGTTTGATGATACATATGGCCCAGAGAGAGCTAAAATAATGGTTAAAAGACTTAAATGAATACTTAAGATACACCCAACAACTTGCCATGGTTTAATTTATTATAACTTCTACAGAAAATAAGTTATAGAACATGTTTTTCTGATGTGCCAAAATCCAGACTTCTAGGAGCTTTTCCTGATTGGCCAGCCTTTGAAAGTCTGAACCAAACTGCTCTGATGAGGTGTGAAGTGGCATGCATAGAGAGAAAAGGCATCTGGAGGGAGGAGATCTGCAGCTGCAGAGCAAAAGGCAGGGTGGGGGTGGATTAGCCAAACGGGTCTTCAAAGAGGGAATGACAGGACAGGACCCAGGCACAACCCCACTGCCTGCACAAGCAGCCAGGCAGGAGCCCCAGTAATTGAATTAGCAGAGGGGCTGGAAGGGGAGTGTTAAGGAAAGTAGGCCTCACCAGTGGGTTGCCTTAGCCAGATCCTTACCTCCAGGAGATTCTCCATTTTGTATTTTGCGGAACAGTGCTTTCTGGGACAGGAATATGCCACACTTTGAAGAAAGCTGTTGTACTTCTGGGTGGCACCCTGTTCCCCATTGGTCACGGGCGCCCCCTGTTTGTCACCCAAGAACACTGGCTAAATATGGGAGAGCTTCCAAGCAACTCAGATCCATGCCTAAAACTACAAGAAGAAGAAGGACTGGCTTGCTGAATCCCTGGCCTGTACCTTCCCACTGGAGGATTTTCTCTCGACGCTAAGCGAGGCACGTCAGCAGGCCGGATTTCCATCAACGTCATCAGCTTGGTTCAGCGCAAGCCCTTGGTCACCTCCTGAAAGTCTTGAGTTCCAAAACTTTCAGTGAGATGGACCTGAAATCCAGGCTAGGTCGGGGTTTGACGTAGTCGGCTTGACTCTCAACGTTGGGTTGGTCACCTTATGGAGCTTTTTCCAAAGGTTGCTCCAAACTTTTCCAAACTTCTGTAACTTCTTCCTGAAGTTCCTCATGAGGGTTTACAGTGTCCAAAACACCAATTCAAGGGTCCGAAAGCTCTGAAATGGTTCTTTGGATGTTTTAACTATAATCCCTACAATGCACCCGGCCATAGCCTTAAAAGTGCTCTGGACGCACTCCATGATGGAGACTTCTTGGTAGAGAATATGCCGGTGGTCTCTATTAACCTGTACTTTTCAGGGTGTCCACTCCTTAATCCATGTGAAGCGAGGCAAAGTCCATAGGGCTGTAGTATCAGATTGTGCAGCAGGTGCAATCCTTCAGAGTGCCGTCCTTTGGGTGCGGATCAGGGTTCCAACAGGGCAGACGTTCTTCTCCTTGTTGTTTCAGGCAGTAGTACTGTTCCTGGGCATCAAGCAGGGGGGTGCCCATGACCAATGGGATGCATGGTGCCACCCTCAGGTATGACCACTTCCTCCAAAGCATGGCATATTCTTGTCTCCGAAAGTACTGTTTTTCTACAATCCACAATGTAGAAATTTTCTCCTGGAGGGTTGGATCTGGTTAAGCCAACCCACTGGTATGGCTAAGATTCCGTAACACTCCATTTCCTGTCCCTTCACTAATGTAATTATAGGGACTCCTGTGTGGCTGGGAGTGCAGGATGTGGGGCCAGTCTGTGCTGTCCTAAAGTGTCCTTCTCACTTTGAAGACCAGTCTGGCTACTCCAACCTTCCTTTTGATTCTGAAGCTGCAGTTCTCCCCCCACAGGAAATCCTTTATCTCTCTCTAGCAGGTCACCTCACACCTCATTAAGACAGTTTGGCTCAGCCTGGCACAGGCTGGCCAATCAGGAGAGGGCAGCTGGAAGGCTGGATTTTGGCTTGGGGAAAAGAAAGTTCTATACCTTCTTTTCTGTAATAGTTAAAACACATCTAACAATGGCAAGTAATTGTACTTATTCTAACTGTTAATTTAAGTCTTAGAATGCCATTTCTAGCTCACTCCTGTCAACATTTATACGTAAATAAAATATTCCCATGTTAGCGGTCGTACTTCGCTCCGCCAGTGGAGTTTGAGGAGATTTACCAACTCCGTGCTCCGCTGGGAATACGAAATTTGGCAAATTTCTGCCTCCGTGGCGGAGTGAAGTACGAGGCCAGCCCCATATAAAAAATCTTTTTTTTTTAAAACACCACTTACCTTGTCTTCTGTCTTCCCTCCTCCTCGCCCTGGTGTCTCCCTTCTTCTGGCATCCTCCTCTTCACGTCCCTGTAGGTATTGCGTCATGCGTGAACTGCGCATGCGCAGTTCACGGAAGACGTAATACCTACAGAGACGCGAGGAGGAGGACGCGGGAAGAAGGGAGACACTGCAGCGAGGAGCAGGGCAGGCAGAAGACAAGGTAAGTGGTGTTTTTTTAAACAAAAATTATATTGCTTTGTGTGGTGACTGTGGTCCCGGGGCGTGGCGGAGCTGAGCTCCGCGTAGTTCCAAGAGATTTTTTTTTACTCCGTGGAACTACGCAGCGCACCACTACGCATTCTCCGCCCAGAGTTAGTTTTCTGCAGTGATGGTGAAAAAGAAAATTGGCAGTTTTCCCCTCATCAGGGCTCATAAAACATATTTTATAATGTCCCTGCTTATAGTTACAAGGCACCCTATCCCTGACGCACCTAGGGGAGACTCTATTGCAACTTATATGTAAAAATAAGGTCATTTGAGACTTTAGAAGTAGCTTTAAATCCAAAGTCAAATTTGCGTATACATTGAGGGCTCGATTACGAGTGTGACAGTGCAACTCCGGGACCGCCCCACCGGCAAACCCGTATAAGAACTGCCTGCTGTATTATGAATTGTTTAATCATTGGCGTGTGTTTCTTTGGCGTTCCCACAGTGGTGCCTTTTGAAATAGGCACCGCAATGGGAACGTCAAAGGAAGTTCCAGCATGGCATGGACTGTGAAGTCCATGTCCTGCTGGAACAGGGGGTGCATGCACAGAAGGGGGGCACATGTTGTCCCCCCATGTGTGCATCCACATGGAGGACCCTACAAGGCCTTCTTTATTTCCTCACGGACACTGTTTTCATGAAGGAAAGATCTTTATGAACTCAGTGGCGATGAGGAGAGTCATAAGGTGTTTGGCCAGGCCGCAGTGGTCCTGCCAAGCCTATTGATGCCTTTTGACCGCCGCGCCACTGCCATGGAAAGGCCGTTACCTGGCGGAGTCATCGGTTCCAGGGCAGCACGACCGCCAAGGTCATAATGTGGTGGTCAGAAGATCACCACTGCCGATTAATTAGGCCCTTAATGTAAATGCAGCCTGAAAAGCAGTGCTGCCTTTAAAATGACTGTTTTTTTAAATACAAAAAAGTACCTAACCACCAATCTATGAAGCTGTTTACTGATTAAACAGACTTAGACCATTGTGTTACTTCATTTGGTCTAAAGTAATTTATTTACTTCTATTGTCATCTTTTTTTAGCATATTCAAGCATTATTAGAACATGTCCTTAAAAAAAAATAGACTACCTATAACATTTAACATTAACACTCAAAATTACTCAATTAACAGAACAAACATGTATTACAAAACATACATTAAGTAAATGACAGAAGGCACCACAGTAGCGCACACTTAAGTACATTAAGTCTACTGGGTCTCTAAGCCTAAATGCCCTATTATATACTAGGGACTTATAGTTAGGCTGTCAGTACAAATTGTAAATAAAACTAATTACCATATTCCTCATAATTCAGAGCACTGGCCCTGGGTCTGCTAAACAGAGGCCCAGGGCACAGTCAGAGTGAGTTACCACCAGTATCCAGCAAGAAATCGGGGAGATTAGGGCAAAAAGGATGAGTTTTTCACAGAGATCTTTGGAGAATTTTTAGTGAAAAGCTCCATCAGTGGACCGACCCTTCCTCGAGAGTCAAGTTGCCGACGTTGAACTGAGACCCGGCCTGGATTTCAGGTACATCCCACTGAAAGCTCTAGAGCTCAAGACTTCCAGGATTTCATTGAGGCATTGTGCTGAACCAAGCCGCTGTCGTAGAACTGCAACCCACCCTGATGAGGAGACTCGCTCAATGGCAAGAACAAAGCTCCAAAAAAGTGACTAAGTAAGAAGGTAAAAACTTGACCGGGCCCTACCACTCACTGTATCTGGCCCGCACTCCATCGATGTCAGCCTGAAACTTTGCATTTGTCCCCGTCAAGCGTGACCAGATGTCCTCAAGTAGTGCTTTGGCTTTTAGGCACTAGAAAGTGTTTATTCTTTAAAAATTCATATCTCTGGTTCCCTATATTGGACTTTTGTTGTTTAGGTGTCATTTTAATCATACAAATATTTCATATTTTTATAATTCATTGTTGGACTTTTATTATGTGTTGTGTCTAACTTATTTAAGGTACTAGCAGCCCGTCCCGACGTTGTCCGGGTATGAATTGCTGACGGCCAGTAGTATATTGTTTTGTAGGATTTCGTTTAGATAGCATTTCTTATCTGTGACAGGCCTGTGAAACGCTCTGATTCACAGTGCACTGCTGATGCACTTAAGAGTGCGCTTTCAGTAGTGTGTGAACTCGAGTTTCCATACTTTATTTTTCCTTGCAATATTATATAGCGCAAACTCAACAACATGGCATGAGCACAATTTACATTACAGAAGAACAAATTCATTTGTGGTAGGCCCGGGGAGATAAAGCGATTTGCCTGGAATCACAGGATGTTGAGCTGATGCCGAGATCCGAACGTAGCTCCCCAGCTCTAAAGTTCGCAATTCTAGAACTTGTGGCAGGAGGTGTATCTAAAAGTGTATGTCGGTGCTGGCCATTAATGAGAGAGACCTGTGCATTTTTCAAATGGGTGGTGAAAAAATATGAGTATGTTGCTGGAGATGTGGGCCGCCGTGCCACCAATGTACTTACCGGGGGAGGGTAAACACCCATTATTCCGCAACTTTCTTTCCGCATACCATCACTCCGCATACTTTCATTACGAAAGTACCATGACTCCGCAATGCTATTATAACGCATGGCATTACATTTTATATGCTTTTACCATGCATACATTTACAACAAAATTCGTTGTAAATGCATGAATGGTAAAAGCATGTTTTTTTTTAAATATTTGGATAAGGTAAGTACGGGTATAGGGGTATATGTTTTGGGGTACTGACGTATATGTTTTGGGGTGTTTGGGTATTTTAAGGGTTCAGATATAGTTTTGGGTTATGGGGTACAGGGGTAGTTTTAGGGTTTAGGGATAGGTATGGGTTTTGGGGTACAGGGCTATTTTTAGGGTTCAGGGGTAGGTTTGGGTTTTGGGGTACATGGTTATTTTTAGGGTTCAGGGCTAGGTTTGGGTTTTGGGGTACAGGGGTATTTTTAGGGTTCAGGGGTAGGTTTGGGTTTTGGGGTACAGGGTTATTTTAAGGGTTCAGGGCTAGGTTTGGGTTTTGGGGTACAGGGGTATTTTAGGGTTCAGGGGTAGGTTTGGGTTTTGGGGTACAGTGGTATTTTTAGGGTTCAGGGCTAGGTTTGGGTTTTGGGGTACAGGGGTATTTTTAGGGTTCAAGGGTAGGTTTGGGGTTTGAGGTACAGGGGTATTTATAGGGTTCAGGGCTAGGTTTGGGTTTTGGGGTACAGGGGTATTTTTAGGGTTTAGGGATAGGTTTTGGGTTTTGGGGTACAGGGTATATTTATAGGGTTAAGATGGGTTAGTGTTTAAGGGTGTTGGGGTATTTTAAGGAGTAAGCGTGGGTTATGATTATGGGGTGCAGGGGTATTTAAAGGGAGCAGGGTGGGATTAGCACACGATATGAGACATGGCATGAAGGGCGGAACGTATCACACGCCCCCAGCGTTTGTCACGCCCCCAGCACATGCCCACAGCACAATGCAGACACGCCCACAAGGGACTACTTTGCTGGCACGGTTCTTTTACCTTTTAAATGTATATGGTGGGCGTCTGCATAGCCTATGTCCTTCTGCTGCAACTGCCCTTTCCAACGCTGTATTGGGTGTTGTGATTGATGATGTGGTTCCTGAGATTACCCGCCTCAAAGGTTTGGGCTCTCTCTTTATTATATTAGTATGGATTGGTGTTTTTAAATGCTTTGTGCACCTATCTACTAAGTTAAGCCTGCCTGCTCTCAGCCAGCTACCAAGGATTGAGCAAGGGAATAATTTATTGAGACCTTGACTGGTCCTTATATTGTGATTGTGACCTTATTACTAGAAGTAGGTACCTACTAACATCTACTAAAAAACCTCATTCCAACAGTCACCTACAGTCCTTTCAATAAAGACTCATCAGCCAAAGACAATTCCTGTGACTCTTTCCAAAAGAGTCTTAAAATCACAGGAAGAATAATTTCTTTACATTAACGTGTAAATTCTTGCTTGAAGTCTTCAGCTAAGCTGAAAATATGCGATAAGCACAAGTAAGCTAAGTGGGATTTGACTAGTCTTGCCACTCAGAATCACCCAAGAAGTTTGTGAGGACTGCACTCCAAGGGCCCCCTTACTTCCAGCATCTTCTCACTCCAATTTGCTTTCACTGCTGGTCCTGCTGCACCCAGATTACAATAGTACATCATCCACCCGGGGAAGGAGCGTGTTCCTGTTTTTCAAGATACTGGAGGCTCCCTCTTGAGCAGCTTCAGGCCCTATAGAGCCTTAGGTGATGCAAATTAGACTTTTGCCAGCTGGACTTCCTCCAAACCCGACTTCCAATTTGGAACCCATTACCAGGAGTGTACAGATGCTGATCAAGACTTCGAATCCATTCCAAGGTCATGTGAGCCCCCACGGCCATGCTGCAACTACCAGAACAGGTTCTGATGCTGGTCTCTGATCCCAAGCAAACAACAGCCCCAAGCCAGGACTATGTCACTCTAGGATATGGCCCCAGTGTCTTCCATGACACCATTATTACCAGAGTCTGGGGGTCTTTTTAGACTGATGCAGTTCAGTGCCTGCAAAATGTTCCCCATGACACATATGATAACAAGAAGATATACATTTTACCCCTCCCACTCACTATGAAATGAAGGACTACTCTTGGACAGAGATAATGCCATAGGGTTAGACATTGCCCAACAACTGACCACTTCATCCACCAATGGATGAAAACTCCTTTTTTGCAGTAGTAGTGCACAGAGCAGCATAGGAGTTAGATTTGCAACTGCCCATTGAGACTAAATCTACTTTAATTTGCTAATGGAAATACTCCAACCAAGGCCAGCCTCTACTGAACCTCTGTAGCCCCTTAATTCAGCACTCATGGATGCCCACATGGCCACCTGATCAAGACCGTGCTCGTCTCTTGCACTCAGTCGGCCTTTGGCTCAGTGACACATACAGGTCCTTGCGACCGTAATTTTCTAGTGTGATACCCTAAACCTAAAACACATATAGTATGAATCAATGAGCAAAGTGAACCCCCAGCAGGGGCAGCTTCTCCATTGGAGAGGAGGAGCATTGTCCCACCAAAATGCCTCGAGAAATGCCCTGGAGGCCAAAAAGAAAATGGTAATGAAGTTAATTCATTAAGATTTTATTTTTCGTCAACCCGTCCTGAACCGAGTGTCAGGACGGAGCAGGACCTGCTGAGTGGCAGCAGTGGTAGGCTGCCTATGCAATAGTTTATAGTGCGCATGTCACTTTGGCCGTCCGTCTTATGACAGCCAGCCTGACATGTACACTAAAAACCTCTCAACCCAGCTGTCTTTGACAGCTGGGTTGAGAGCCTCCAGAAGCTACAGTGTCCTTGGGAGCGCCGGGAGAGGCCACTCCTTCCAACCATGACACTTCTCTCATGCTGGTTAACAGCATGAGGGCAGTGCCAGGATTGGTTAAGGAGGTTAGCTGGTGCCCTGGACATGATATTAAAAAAAGCAGAGGACCGGAGCGAGGAGGACGAGACTGTGCCAGCAGGTAAGTGGCTTTTTTTTTTAACTATATTTTCTATGCACCCGCCCCTCCACCGCCATAGTTGCCAGCTGCCACTGACCCCAAAAACGTTTCCTTCTAATCCTCCTTCTAATCCTCCAGACAGCGAATTCAAGGATATTGTCACTAATGGTAGGCAGATTTATTTCAGCCATCCTGGTCAATTGCTCCTTTAACAGGTTGTCATCTGGCCAGTTAGCCCTACGTATAGTAGGACATGGCATGGGGGACCATGGCGGCCGTCCTGTAGATTTGTCACTTGCCCAAATTAGTTAGGATGGTCATGACACAATGAAATATGGGCATGACACAAGTGAATGCATAGGTCGGCCATGACTAGTGCTTCATTGAGCAACTGAATTCCCTAAGGGTGTTCAGGTGTCCTTCATGGACATGCTTTTTGGTGAATCTACGCTCTTTGGAGAAAAGGCTGATTCGGCAGTAGAGTGCGATTTAGAGGTAGTTTTTCCCACAGCACATGGGATTATTGTCAGAAGGCCACTAATTCGACCAACAATATAGAAAGTTTAGGGGCTACTCAAGAGACTTAGCATACTGGCAATGCCAACCTTCCCAGTAACTGACCCAGGCTTTTCACTGCAAGGGACACAGTGGTGAATGAAACCGTTTACACTAGCATTGGCAGAAATCTTATACTTTTTATCCCCTGCTGCAGTGGTTAGCTGCTTTGATTTGCCTTACCAGATACACCGCCGGCATGCAGGGATCAGAGCCCATTAATTCCTATCCTGCTGGAAATTCATTACTTCAGACTAGTGGGCTCTATAAATTATTCAGAGGGGATACATCTTGCCTTGAATTTTGTCCCACCTCACCACCACACCAAGACAGACTTCTGCAGATTGTCCTTCCATTTTAATGCAGAAATTCAACCTCCTTACGGCTATGGATGCAATTGAAAAAGATCAGGACTTATAGAGAGGTGCGAGATGCTAATGTCATTCCTTCCTCCTGCCAAAGAAAGACAGGGCCCTCGGCCTATTCTGGACATGTGGCTGTTGAACACCTTCTGAAGGAAGGCCAAGTTCAAAATGCTCATTCTGGCACAAATTGTCTCTATTGTGGATCCTGGAGATGGTATTGGTGCCATTGGACTCACAGGATACACAATTTTCATACACCCATCCTGCTGTCCGACAGACAATACCTGTGGGTCGGAACACTTTCAGTTTGCTGTGCTGCCTTTTGGCCTCACCTTAGCTCCATGGCTGTCCACAAAAGTGATTCTGATGGTCGCAGCTCATCTTCAGTGGTCAGGAATACATGCTTTGCCTACCTCGGTGACTGGCTACTCAAGGCAGGCTCCCACAGGTAATTACAAAGAAACTCCATATGACAGCTGCTTTCTTAACTTCTGTGATATTTTCAATCAACAAGTGGGAGTCCCACTGAGTCGTGGGCAGAGATTTCTCTTAATAGAGCCTTTCCTTGACACAAGAGCACACATGACTCCGCAGTGAGTCTGGGACATTCAGGCTATGATCCTGAAATTGTGAGCTCAACTCTGAGCTCTAAGGCTTCTTGGGCTCCTAGCCTTGTGTATACTCCTCTTCCTGTTTACATGATAGCACATGTGGGCCCAACAGTGGAACCTCAGTTTTCAGTGAGCTCAGCATCATGACGGCCTGGCTGACCCAATCCATATCCCTGAGAAGATAGTCCAGGATCTGCGTTGGTTGCCAGCAGATGCCAGCTGATGTGTTGCATGCCACTCTCCCTTCCCCACCAAGACTACAAGGTTCTGACAGATGTGTCGCCGCTGGTTTGTGGTGACCTACTGGAAGAGGTGGAAATCAAAGGCCTCTGTTCCCCGGTAGAGCACCAGATCCATAGAAAACTGTTGGATCTTTGTGCATTCCAGTTACTCCTAAAAGTCTTCCTGTTGACCATCGGGAAAGGGGGTGGGGGGGGGGGGGGGGGGGGAGGGGTGAGGGGGTTCCAGACAATAAAAACAATTGCCATGTGCTACAGAACAAAACAGGGCAGATTGGGGTCCTAGATTCTTTTCAAGGAACCCTTGTGCCTTTGGAGGTGGCTGGATCAGCAGCAGAAGCTCTTCAAGGTGACCAAACACCTGGTGAGGTCTCTGAGTGCCAAGGCAAACTGATTCATTCTGAATTCCATCCATCAATTGTGTGTCTTTTACTTTCTTGCCCTTAGTGAGTTGGGTATACCCAGACGTGGGTCCCGGGCTCACTGTGCCACTGGAATCAAGCTATCCTGCCTAATGAGGGGTGAAACCCCAAAACCGGTCCTAGGATACTTGTTTCCGGTCCAGGGATTACCTGGCTTGGCAGTTTGGGCTGGACTGTTCCCATGAGGCACAGGGTCAAGACTGATCTGCAGATGGCCAGGTCTAAACTGGGGTAGCATGGTGAGCAAAAGAATGATGGATTTAACCCAGATCTCTTGACTGGGGGTGAATGTTTTGATTCGTTCTGTATTCCATCCATCAATCGTGTGTCTTTTGCTTTCTTGCCCTAAGTGCACCGGATATACCCAGACGTGGGTCCCGGGCTCACTGTGCCACTGGAATCAAGCTATCCGGGCTAATGAGGGGTGAAACCCCGCAACCGGTCCTAGGATGCTTGTTTCCGGTCCAGGGAGGACCTGGCTTGGCAGTTCGGGCTGGACTGTCCCCATGAGGCACAGGGTCAAGACTGATTTGCATATGGCCAGGTCTAAACTGGGGGGGCATGGTGAGCTAAAGAATGATGGATTTAATCCAGATTTCTTGACTGGGGTCAATGTTTTGATTCGTTCTGCATTCCATCCATCAATTGGGCGTCTTTTGCAGGGCAAACAAATTGAGTAGGCATGGGCATGGCCACGCCGGCGACCAAGATGGCTAAGCAACGCTGAAACCCCGGTGGAGCTGGCTTTGATCTTGGGTCTGATGGGCCCTATAGCAGCTGTGAGGCGGGTCGCAGTATGGGGGATCCCCCTGCTGCCTGCTGACATTGAGGGCTGACTTTTGCTGCTGCTGGGGTCTGCGTCACTGACGAGAGCAGGTTTGTGCTCGGCAACCTTTGCATACCTTGGAGGCCTTGCTGTGACAAGGGCTGCAGACGATCCTGAGACCCAGTGTGGGCAGCTGCGTTATGCGACCCGTGCCTTTTGCTGCAGCCTGGATGGCTGTGAGGAGGCATGGCAATTGTGCACTGCAGGGTCCCTGAGCTCCCGCTTGCGGACCACTTGGGGACTATGGGTCGAGCACGTTGTGTGGTTTGCGGCGCACTTGGGCCTAGTTGCATCCTCCCGCCTAAAGATCTTGCCTGCGCAGCAGCCACTCAGAGCCTCTTTCAAAGTTCATGCAGGCTACGCGATAAACGTACAATGCATTTCCTGCCTCCCTATTGCATTGTTTGACCTGGGCCCTTGATGGAAATGCGCGTTGGCTTTGGCCTAGTCAGTTGATTTTAGCACTACTTACTGCTACTGCTGTGATCCAGGGGTGATGGCCCTAGCCCACCTGCCAGCCAAGGGGCCCACCTGGAAGCATTGCTACTTTTAACACCACCAGCGCATCTATTGCCCCTACAACCGGGGGAGGTGCCTGTACTTACTGCATTCTCCACGCTTGACCCCTGAGGCTGGTAGTCATCCCTGAAAGATTCTATGTCAGTGGACCCTGCTGGATTATTCCTGCCTGCTACACCCCCCAGTGCCTGGCCCGTGGCCTGAGTGTACAATGCTGTGGGTGGGAGAAGGCCTGTGCTTGCTTGGGGCCATCCCTCCCCTTACTGGATCTAATATCCACTAGTGCTGTTGGGTCTGCCTCATCCCTTTATTGTCTGATCTGGCCATTCTCGCCTTCACTGGTGACATGGAGGGGCCACGGTCACTCCTATTACTACAATGGTTCGAGGTGACCTTAAACAGAGGAAACTGCCCTTTGAGCAATCAAAACCTACTGGAGGAGCGGAGATCGCAACGAACATGAAGGAAGGTGTGGCAGGAGGCCCTACACCTCATTACCAGCAGGCATCGAAGCCATTATGGCTGAACTCAAAACAGGATTCCGTGCAATAGATGCACACTTCGACACCATAGTCACTCGACTGGACTGCGTTGGTGAGCGCCCGGATAGGCAGGATGCACGGATAGTCAGTGCAGCAGAGGGCATTTCAGGCTTTAGAAGATACTACTGCTACTGTAGTGAAATGGCTGAAATGGCTGGAATGTTTGGAGACATGATTGAAAACAGTGGGCATTAAGAATGATGATTAGGAGCCCAGGGAATGGCGCAATAACATCGGTATCCTAGGTATACCAGAAACAACGGACACTGGCTGTCTTGACCTCTTTATTGAGTTCTTGCTCTCTGACCTAGGGGGCAGACAGAACTTCACTCCCACATTCATAGTTGAGCATGCACACAGGTCTCTGGGCCCCTGCCCAATGCCTAGAGCCTCGCCATGGCTGATTTTTGCGCATCTCCTCAATTTTAGGGATTATGATATGGTGTTCCGGAGAGCACGTGAATTGGGCCGCTCCACTATAAAGGATCTAGTGTCTCCCTTTTTTCAGATTTTACAGTTACAGTTCAGGATGCCAGTCGCAAGTTTACTTAGGCCAAAGCTGCACTGCGCAAACTGAGACTTTGGTATTGAATGATGTATCCAGCTCGCCTCAGAGTGGATGTTGAAGAGAAGACCCATTTCTTTGACACCTCAGCAGACACTAAGATGTTTTGCAAGCAGTACACAGCAAAGTGCTCCTCTAAGAAGCACGATAACAATGATCAGGACACTCTGGAATCTCAAGTAGCTGCCAGCATGAAACTCTTCCCGATGAGTTAGGCCATTCACTCGCATTATGTATTGACTGTACGGCGACCAGCCGTCTGATGCCCATTTTGGTGCCCATTTCATGGTGTTGCTACCCCCCCAGGTTTATAACTCTGATACATTTGTGGGGTACATATTTGTTTTGGCCTTGGTTTGCTGATATGGGGATTCACTTGGCACTTTTTTGCCCGGTGTGGGTGGGGATATATTGTTGTGGGGTTATTTCCGTCATTTTGTTTTTTGGAGTGCACCATTATGCTTACATGCCATGCCTGATCGTTTGTGTACTGATTTTGCCAATGAGACATGCCTACCCATACTAACACACGCCCATCCACTTACACAATTCTTATGTCCTGCAATATTTGGGGCATCAACAGCTCTTGCTAAGGCAAACAGGCGTTACCGTATTTGCAGCGCCATGGTGTGGACATTGCCTTCCTTCAGGAGTCTCACTTACCATCCGGCCCATCTTATACATCTACCAGTACTTGCGGTACTCCTCACTTTTTCTCCAGCTACAGCACATACTCCAGTGGCGTTGCAACATTGACACATACAAACGCTTGTACCCCCAGCCTAATGCAATTTACCAAGATGAGGAAGGTGGATATCTTCTAGTGGCAGGATGTTTGTTTGTCAATATATATGCCCCAAATGTGGATAACCCAGAATTTTTTAATACACTCCTTGCCCTGATCGACCACGCCAACGCGGATCATATTATATTGGGAGGGTTTTTTTAATACTGCTAGACCCGAGGCTAGACACCACAGTGGGTAAACCTGCTTTTTATATATACTTCATGACATTTGTGACACTAACACACTTTGTGACTCATGACGCATGCTATATCCCACGCCCCCGCATACACATTTTACTCCGCACCGCACGATACCTGGATGCGCGTAGACTATTGGTTTCTCTCAGCCACGAGTACGCTGTGGGTCGGCTCGGTCATCCATCATCCTTGAACACTTTCTTATCACCACACTGCACATCCCTACCACTGGCGGCCTTAAGCATTAATGGGGCTTCCCGAATTTGGCACTACATGATGACCTATATTGCACAGAGCTTTGTTCGCCCATCATTGAATATTTTGAGCTCAATAAGGACTCGGTAAAAGCGCAAGCTACTCTGTGGGAAGTCTTTAAGGCATACACCACGGGAGTGTGCATGTCTAAGCGTGCTAGCATACTGCGCAATTTGCATGGAATGTTAACTTGAATTGAGATGGAGCTGGCTGATCTAGACCATGCTAGTGCTTGGCAGGGTGCGATGGCCAACTTACCCCTCCGTGCTACCTTAATGGCTGAGTTTAGAGCCGCTGAAGAGCGTGAGGCTCACTATTTGGGTAAATATGCCAGAGCCCATAGTTATGGAGGAGATCAGCCAGTACTTACACTGGCTAGACTCCTACGGACCTCTGGAGGTGTGTCGTATATTTCTGAAATACACCAAGACGATGTAACCCGACTTGTCGTAATAGTGGATATACAGGTTGTGGGAAGCCTTTAAGGCATATACCAGGCTATATGCATTTCTAAGCATGCTGGCATAATGGAAAATTTGCATGGAACGCTGACCTGCATTGAGATAGAGCTGCCTGAGCTATACCATGCTTGTGCTTGACAGGGAGCACTTTTCCTGCCCTGCTACCTTAATGGCTGAGTTTAGAGATGATGCAGGCCGTGAAGCACATTATTTGCGAAAATATGTTAGAGCCCGTCGTTATGGGGAAGGAGAGCAGCCAGGACATACAATGGCCAGACTCCTACGGCCCCCTGGAGGCGCGTACTATATTTCTGAATATAGGATGGCACCCGACTTCTCAGCACAGTGGATATACAGGCTGAGCTCCTGCGATATTATGCTGATTTTTACACCACATGCTTGGGCGATGATAACATAGTACATACAGCCTATTTCAGAGGTACCGCCTCGGTGTGGCTCACCATTGTGCACCAACAAATTTCTAAGTGAACCCTTTACCACTGAGGCGATAATTCAGGTGATTGACTCCATGTACTGCTCCAAGTACCTTGGCATTGAAGGCTTTCGATTCATTGGAATGGACGTTCATAACGCTGTACTTAATAAACTGGGCTTTCCTTGTAATTTTTCATCCCTGATAGCACTCCTGTACTCACTACCAATGGCTCAGATCAGGGTGAATCGAAAGATTTTGGCCTCCTTCCCAGTCACACTTGGGGCAAGCCAGGTTTTACAGAGATGAAAGATGCGTAGACCAGGTGATGTAGAATAGGATCACAGCTTTATTTGATGTTAGTCAGATCCTTTAAAGTGCCCCACCAGGAGCAGCCTCCTCGCTGCTCAGCCCATCCACACCAACTGATTCTCCCTTCCAATACAAACACACTCAACATTCTATCTGAACTCATCATAGGCTGAGCAGCAAGGCAGAGAACTTCTGTAGGGAGAGTGCATTGGGTAAATAGTACATTACAACACCAGGGTTGCCCCTTTCACTCCAACTTTTCATAATAGCGAAGGACCTAATATAGCGCCATTTACAAGCTAAACATCTACACAGAGGTTTGCAGTTTAAACCTGGCTGACTCCTGGTCTCCCTTCACGTGGAGGACATATTACTATTTGTACGCCATCCCACTGAGAATTTAGCCCCCGATAGTTCAGGATTTCATATAGTATGTCTGGCCTCCATATTAATTGGAATGAGTCAGAACTATTTCCACTAACAGATTACTACCCGTGTACACTGCGATTTCCCTTTGAAGTGGTGTGAACACTCTGTTCCCTGTGTACGCATCCACATTCACTGAGATAAGTAATAGATTACTCGCCTAAACTATGGTCCGGCAGTAGGTTAATTTCACAATTGGAGCGCTTGATCCGCCTTCCACTGTCCATGGCGGGTCGCATCGCAATTATAAAAATAGTACTAGTGCTCCCGTGTTTTAAATTAGTTTTCAAAACATTCCAATATCCCTCACTAACTCGCTTTTTGCAACTCTTGTATGGGCAGGTGAACAACCTTGTATTGACTGGAGATCCCTAGTAATCCCCTATGAACGCAGAGGTTTTACATCTTTTCTATCTGGTTGCACAGTGCCAATATTGCAGACACTGGTATCGTACTGATGCTCATATACCATTCTCCAAGCCCGAAGCAGACCTTGCAGACCCAACGCCATTGTGAGCACTATTAGCGGCGGGCCTCCCAGTAGACCCAGAAGACATAAAGCCTGCTCAGCTTGGAGGTGGCTGACTTGGCTAATGGGTGGTCAAGTTCTCTATTCCCCCACGATCCCCTTGGCATACAACCCATGGCTTCCCATAACTCGGGTATGGTTGGTACAGCGTACATTAACGACACATGCTTTGCACATCATTGGGTACATGTTCCTGGATGGAAATGTTCTCTCTTGCACAGGTGATCCACTCTTTGTGGACGCTTCCCCTATGGACCATTTTATGTTTGAACGACTCCAAAGTGCATTGTGCGCCCAGATACCATCTTACCCGTTAGCTCCTCCTGATTTCACCCCACTGTCATTAGTAATCATTGACTTGGATGGGGACCGGTTTATTTCTAAACTATACCACTCCTGAGTGTAACTACTTCCGCCATGCGACTCCATACTCAGAACTGCAAGGGAGATGGACTTGGGACACTCTCTATTGGATGGGGTGTGTGTGCTGCTTGTTGTGCGCTGGCATGCCTTGTCTCTCTTAACCATCGTTACAAGCCGCTGCACTATATGTTTCATGCAGAGCCTATGCTACACCCACAGCGGTGGCCCGCATTGGTTTCACACACACGTCCAAATGCCAAAGATGCTGTATGGAGAGCGCAGGCTTCACCCATATGGCGTGGACATGTCCTGAGGTAATAACATACTGGAGTGAGGTCTTTACTAGACTTGCTTTGATGACCCAGATTATGCTTGACCCTTCCCCTTACTCGCTTTACTGGGTTATGTTCAAGACGTCCCTAAATCCATGCGCAGACCCACTGCCATACCCTTACTTCTAGCTAAGTGAGAGGTTGCCACACATTTGGGAAGTAGGCACCCACCTACAGTAGTGGCATGGATACAAAAGCCTCATCTATTGTGACATAAATAGTTAGCTACATACAGCCCTGTAGTCTTCCACCTCCTGAACGAGAGATATTTAGCATCCTTTGAGAGATTACTTACAAACACTGTCCCCACCTGACTCCACCCAAAAAAATGGAGAGTGTGGACTCTGCGCATCTGCTCTTTCTTCGCTGTTGCTGCATGTGGGGGGACCTTGAGAGGTTTCTTTTTCTTGTGTTGTCATGGGATGGAATAGTACTATTAAAATAGTATGCTATGCACTGATGCATTTCGTTTTTGTTACTATATAGATCATGCTTTAGCAAATGTGCCATCTTCTCTCTCACTTTTGATGATACATCATTGTAGTTTATGGTATGTCTCAAAAACTTAAAATAAAGTTATTTTTTTAAAACTGAGAAGGCGTCGGCTGGTGAAACAAGAATGGCGTCTCCATCCTAAGGTGGCACAGAGCACCTTCGGACAGCGAGGCATGCCCTGTTAGATCTGTTTGCCACTGGTAATGCGTAGTGTCAAAACTACTGCACACTGGAGATTTCTCCAGGAAGGTCACTGGGCGATGTAGTCCAACTGGGATTGCGTACGCATTCTCATCATTACTATTATGCAAATATTTCACCCAGGTCTAATTGTTACTTCTCATACCTTAAATTCTGAGGAAAGCCAGGATAGATTAGGCCAAAGCCATCCTAATAGAACTTGGCTGGGCCTGGAGAGCGTTACCCAAAGATCTTGGGTCTGATCTTTTTCCCTTCAATTTGGCCACTTCTTCCGGAGGACCTCCTGTCTCGGTAATACTGGAAGGTCGTGCACAGGGCCGGGCTGGGAACCACAACCAGCCCTGGCAAAGTGCTCGTCCGGCCCCCCTCCCCACTCGGAGGGGGGGGAGGGCCGGAGGTGTCGCCAAGCTCTTTGCTAGGACCGGTTTTGCAGCTATGCTGCAAAAACAGCCCAGTAACAAAAACGGCCCCCAGGGCCCAAAACCGGCCCCCACCCGTGCGGCGCACCGGGGGATTGCCCGGTGCCCGCTAATGCCAGTCCTGCCCTGGTCGTGCATCTGCACTTCCATGTATGGAGGCTGGGTGGTGATATCTGAGTTCTTTTGATTTGTGGCACAAGGTAGTAGATGTGATCCTTGTTTCTATATGTCCTTCAATGGAATTTATTTATGTGGTGAAGGATCTGACATCTGGAACCTCTGTAGTCCAAGCTTTCTGAGGTATAGTTTGTTTTGTCAGTGCCCCAAGCAAGGTCTTACAGTGAGCCCGGTTAAAAGCTACATCTCATTAATTTTGGCATTTTTAGTGTTTGCCATATCACGCGTTTCTTTTCAAATCACATTGCGATGTGTTTCCTGAAAGGTCTAGCTCACATGTTTCCTCCAGAACCCTTTGTCATTGGCACATTGGGACCTCAATTTGGTTCTCTCGTTCTTTATGTGTGCACACACCATTGGAGACTATTCATAGTAGCTTCTTTTTGGCTTCTAACAATCAAAACATCTTTCTCACCACAATCACTCCATGTGCCACGTGAGTGAACTTCAAGAGCTAGTGGTGAAACCCCCCTGCACTACTTTCTTTACAGACAAATTGGTGCCGAGGACTCAGGCCACTGTCATGCCAAAGGTGGTATCGCTCTTTCATGCCAGATAATCTATCACCCTAAAGGACTTTTTTGCTCCATCACACCCTTAGAAATAGGAGAAAAGGCTTTTTCAGCTTTCCCGTACGAGCTTTTACATTGATTGCACGAGGAACCATTGCATTGACAACATAAAAGCATATTTTTTCTGGAGTCTGGTAGGGCCAGAAAAGGTAAAGCAGTGAAAATGGGGATGCTTTCAAGGTGGAGCGTTCTCTGCATATAAATATGGAGAGCATTGGCAAGGAAAGTATTCCCTGAAGGCTTGTTGGCTCATTGGGCTGCATTAAGGGCGCTGGTACAAGGAGTGCCTGTCCTGGACATTTTCCCAGCTGTGACGTGGGCGTTGATGCATACTTTCAATGAGCACTACTGCCTTGACAGCCAGGTCCACAGAGAGAGACACATTTTACTGCTCAGTCCTGCAACACTTTTCAGTCCCTCTTTTTTTTGGGAGGTGCTTCTTTAGTATATGTTATGCAGATTAAAAATCTGTAGTTAGAATTATCCAAACGAACAAGCTACCTTCAGTTACGCTCTTTCTAGTGGATAGTCTATCAAACTGCAGATTCCTCACCGCCTTCCCACCTCCCTATTCGGTGGAGTGTTCATCTGCACATCATAAAAGGGTCCCAAGGTAGATATCCGCTCACTATCATCGACAAATTGTTTGATGTAATCCACATTCAAGTGAAGTCAAGAAGAAACTTGATATAAGCGCACATTGGTGGCGCCTAAATGTAGCTGTGCTATGTCACTTCTGGGAAATGGGGAAGTCTTTGCTGGGAGAATTTTCCAGATCCAGTCTGGCACATAGAACATTCTAAAGGTGAGGAATCTGTGGTTTGAGAGTGTATCAACCAGGAAGAGCAGTACTAAAGGCAAGAAACGTGTTCCTTACAGCGCCACTTGAAATGAGTATAAAGCTGTAGTAGCATTAATCCTCCAGTCTTTAAAAAATATAGCCAACTCCTAAATTCTTTCACAGTGAAGAGACAAGTTGCATCACTGTGCAGTACCATTATCAGTCCGTCTGACCTACAACAAACCTCTCGAGAAATTGAGTGTGGGAGAATAGCTGGAATACGAGAAGCCTCAGAAAGACCTTGGCCGGTCATGTAAAAAGCTTGGATGAGCTTGGCTTGCCCCAGCATTCACCAGTGTACAAAGCATTTTGTCATACAAAAGTAGTCGAAGAGTAGAAGTAATAGCTGTAAGGCCCTGCCCAAGCAATAGAAGTTCAGTGAGGTTGATTGTTGTTTTGTCCAGTGAAAGTTGCTGAAGTCTTGTCCTTGATACATGAAGGCAAGGCCATGTACCAGAGTACTGGGAAAGTAGGGCAATAAGAACAAAGCTGATGCTCCAAGTGAAGGTGCAGACATGGTGAGAGGTTAGGCAGAGATCAACCCTCACCACCAAAATACCACAAGATAAATGAGCAAGGAGGAAGATCCTTCATTCATCCATCCCTTGACACCTCCACAACAAGCCCTCGAAATGGCGGAGAAAGAGAAGCACTCCAATGGTCAGGCTACATCACAAGATGGCATTCCAAGCCCTGTCTCATGCTGCAGCCCCAAATGACACAGCTTGTGCTGCACCTCCACGCACACTACATATAACAGAAGGGCATTAGAGAGTCAAAGGAGCAGCTATCAGATAGATTTTGTAAACGGAAGAGCTGAAGCAAAGACTGGAAGGAGTTACATATGAAGTAGATTTGGAGGTATAATCCAAAAAAAGTAACACTTCTGTTGGTAAGTTATCTACAGGTTTTGGGAAGGTGACTTAAGGCATCTGGTCAGTGGTAAGAAGAGAGTAGTAAGGTGCGTGAGATTGACACAAAACCTAGGATCGTTTTGTGAGGTAGGCAAGCAGCCTGGAATGTTTTGTTCAGCATCAACCAGGTTCAGCATCAACAAGGTTGGCAAGCCTGTGGAGGTCTTTGTCGACCTAAGATAAGACCTACTGGATGGTTCTGTACCATTTGCAATTTGAGTAGATTTGTGGCTTGGAGCTTGGTGTACATGCCATTGTCGGCATAATACACATACGTATGTACATGCTATAGTATAGTGTGAGCTGAGCAGAAATGTCATGGAGGACACAACTATGAGAGTGAATATTACCTTGTGTGGATTCTCTAGAGGGTGAGAATACCTCACAAGAATCTTATATTTAGAATATTGTATTGATGACCACACTGATGATGCAATAGCAATAAGACATCAATAAAGACATCTCCAAGGTTACAGATTGCCTGACATGGAGCAGGGAAATTCACTTGAATAGGAAGAATCATGGAACCATCATGTCAAATAAAAATGTCATGCTGTTTATTACAATCTAGCAGAAGTGGTTGGTGGGTCATCCAACTCTAGGTTTGTGGGACAGGCCTCTAGGCTTCTTGAACTATTTTGTACAGTTTAAAGTGTTATTGAGCGTCATCAGTGCGTATGCGATAGCCAATTGTATAACTCTTGAGGGTGAGGTTAAGGAGACCAAATAGATATTAAAGGTGAACATTCTCATCTAAATATGCCATCATAATATTGGACATAATTCTACTTCAATTCAGAAAATCTAATGGTGACTATACTCATGATGCACCCGAATGAAATATGGTTCCACTTTTTGATGGTCACGCCTAGCTGATGCTGCTGTGCTTGTATTTGTACATTAGGGCACTGCTGTCCAGTCCCCAGTACCTGTGCAGAAACATGGCAGAATTGACTAATTCCCAATTGCCATAGTTAAGCTTCCAGTAAGACCACAGCATACAGTGCAGGAAGTACACCAATGTCAGGAAGTTAAATGTCTCTTGTAAAACGTTGCAGGTGTTGTGTCATCTACTAGGCTGACCATGAAAACATGACTGCAGGCCTAAATGCGTTGTCTGCGGATTAAAAGTCTGCAGGCAGACCTGTTAAAGTTAAACCCTTTGTGACAGGAGAAAAGTCTACTTTTAACTACAAAACAAGTCAAACCGAAGGAGGTCTGGCAGCCCGCAAGGTGCCTAGTATTTACAAGTGGAACATGTTGAATTAAACGCTTGACACTTTCCTACAGTGCCTGACCATCTATTTCCATTGTATGGTTATTGATGCTTTTTCCATGAACAATGCTTAAGTACAATTTAAATTATGTTTTTTTTAACTCTGCCATAGAAAAACCTACAGGGTTCATTCAACCACTGTTTTTGATGTTTATTAACTATCAAATTTAATTCTGAACTTGAATATTTTATGAATATATAGGAAAAGTCCTTGCCTGTATCCACAGGAGGCTAATTTGCACTAGCATGGCTGGGTTGCCCTCCCTGCAAGTGCATCACCACCTGCCTAGGTGTGAAACTGTTCCCAGAGCAGGACCAATGGCTTAGTTCTTTTGGCAGGATGGCCTTGGTGTGAGGTATGCAGCTCAGCTTATCTCAGGAAGAGTCATTTGGGAGGGTCCAAAACGTTTTATTAAATTGAACGGGATCAGGGTGAAGCCTGGGGAGAAGGGGCCTTTTGATCCCATTGTAGATTCTAACTGTAAGAAACTGGATGTTTGTTGAGAGGAGTGGGAGACCCACTCAGGTAACAACCACAGTCCTTGTCAGAGTGAACTACAAAAGTCTCTACATTAACCCGTGATCAACTCTTTCGTTAGGCAGTCAGGCTTAACTTAGAGGAAATGTGTCAAGTAATTATGCCGCTCACAAACAGCAGTAAAGCGGAAACACAGCACAAGAAAATTTCAATTTAATTTAGAAAAATAGAGTACAATTTATTAAAATGATACCAGAACGAAAACAAATCCAATCAGTAGAACCAGAGATAGTCAGGTCTACATTTTTCAGTGAATATAATGCCAAGAAGCAGAAAGCATCACTCGCAGTTATCTGGTCTCACTGGACCGATGGAAAGTCACATGATCAGGCCAACCACGTTGGAGCACGAACCAGATACAAGGATCGGGTTAGTCTTGCTGAAGAGTTACGTTCTCTAGTTGGATGTGAATTGTTCATTCTGCATTGGAGGAGGCTTTTGACACAAAGAGCAGGTTGAAGGTCATGGACAGTTGTTGCTGTAACACAAAGATCTGGTCATTGCTGCAGCTTCACATTGGTAGTCGCTGAGGGCTTTTTTGCTGTAGTGTGAAGGGCAGGTCTCATTCTTCTAGTTGTCACGAAGCGGAGGTCTCACTGGAGCTTCATGTTGATAGTCATCACGGGCGGCAGGGTTTCAGCATGAACAGCGCAGCTTCAGGCTTTTCACCTTTTTCTGCTTGGGGCACTTCACTGATGCCAACCAAGTTTCCAGGATCTGGGGGGTACCTCTTGGTCATCAGGTTTCACTCCGGCAGAGGCTAGCAGCAGAGCTCAGGCAGGCCCAGGTGTGCTCAATGGGAGCCAGTTTCACTTGTAGTGTAGTTCCTATAGTCCCAATAGGCTCTGCGCATTAGAATAATATATTCAGCAGTGTAGACGTAGGACTGAGGTTAACTAGGTCTCTACTGACTATATTAGACTTAAGTTTTTGCCAGCTAGCTCAGAGGTCACTAATAACTTTCTCGAATACGCGAGGAGGAGTTTAACCTCCCTGGATAGACAAGAAGGGATTTAGTTTCTGACAACCATAAAACATGACAACTTTGCTCTCCCTGATTAAGAGTATATCTCTAGAGTCGTGTGAAAACAAAAGACACCTATTTCACTCAGTCAAAGGTGCGTACTTAGTTTCACCAGATTGCAGAGAAAAGAGAGAGGGCGTTTTCAATAAAAGGTATTATTTATTGAGCAGTCTCCTTCCTCATGCAAGATAAATGAATTGCTACAATTGCAATACTTATAGTAAAGTAAAGTGCGTACAGTAAAAGCAGGATTATAAAATAATACTGTAAAAGCATTGATATGGTTTCTTAGCCATATGATACTTTAAAATAGATAAAATATATACATACATATATACATTGACTAATCGTACTCAACTGGTGCTTCTAAATACGCCTACCCCGGTGTACCTGACCTAAGCCTAATACGTGGGAAGGAGTAAGTAAGTAGCAGTTTAAGTTAAGTTTGTTTTGCCAAGAATCTGACTGAAGAATTCTCTGTAAGGGTTTAGTCAGCTTAGTACCTGGGAAATAGAAGGCAGGAGGTCTGGTATCTCTCTCTCAGGACTCGATATCCCAGTCACCCGCAAGGGTAGGCTGGAAACGCCGGAGCTGGATTTTCTCTGCAGGAGAAAAGATAGCGTCTTTCTCAGCGCGTCAAAAGGGAGGGGCAGCGTCCGTGGTCTCTCGCATCAGCTGGGCTCTTCGGAAGTAGATAGCTGCTCTGCTCCAGGATTACCACCGTGTGTTTGCTTAAGGCAGCGTTGGTATATTTATACCTGAAAGGTGCCGGGTTTGACGTAAGGTTGGACATAAGACGTCAATAAAGATGTCACTAAGAACTGGTTGTTCTTACAGTGCTTTACAGGAGTTCTCGGACGAAATCAAAACAAAGGCAATGGGGATTTCCCAGGTTGCTGGAGGCTTGGTTTTGTTTAGAGAACTCGGTGTGCTTTCTAGGGGGCTGGAGGAGTAGGCTTGCTTAATGTGACAGCATGTGCTACGACTAAATTATGAATAGGGTTTTTATGCCGTTGTATGGATATTATTGATTTATAACCGGACATGGGCAAAAAATGAAAATATCGATTCAGGTTCCTAGATAAACACACTACACCCACTCCACGAATTAATGTCCATCATTACTAAAAACGAAGCAATAGTAAACATATCTAAAGGTGCACGTGTATACCGATCCACCCCAAAAATAATTTTTTTTGCATTTGAAATGGTGTATGCGGAAAACATGAAAACGAGTATAGGTACTGTACGTTTTTCAAGCAGAGGAATCATTCATAAAACTAGGATGCATATATGTATCAGCGGAATGATTTTGCGAAAATTACACATGAAATGGCTCTTAATACAGAAAAGAAGTGTGAGACCATTTCATCACATATAAATACAGTTTTTTGTAAATATGCTAGAGGCTGAGGAAATATGTTGTCTCTAGAGTTCCTAAAAATAGAAGCTCTGTTCTCTAACAATAGTTCTACTTTAAGCAGAGTACAAGTGCCATAAAAAGGTAAATATTTTGGAATCGGGAAGAAAAATTATTTCGTTTTTCAGGGGAAGAAGAAAAAATAGTTTCAAATATTTTCAGTAGCTTTTGTTTTTCAAAGCTGAAGGCCGAATTCAGAGTTCATGGAACGCTGTGTGCTTGTTTGCTTTAAAGTTATTCTTTCTGTTCAGGGGAGAACATCATTTCAGACAGGCTTTCAAAAAAGCAGTTTACTGCTTCAGGTGAAAGTTCGACCAAGTTGGAAAATGCCGCAACTGTGCAGTCGTGAGAGTGATTGCTATCATCGATGTATTGATCAGCATTGCTCACAGAAGGTCGTACCTGGTTGATGCTGCTCTCATCTTGCACTTCACTACCCTTTAATCGCAGTGGTGAAGTTTCCACGAATACCGTCATCAGGATAGGTAACCGCTGGGGACAACACAATGCATGAGCCGTTACAGGACTTAGCAAAGTATCTGTATCCAATGGTACTTCTGATTGTAGTGTGAGACAGACGTCTAACACGCATTCTTCTCCGCACAGCATAAATCTTAACACAGGTAAGATACAATTCTGCCAGATGGGTCTGAATGAAAGAAACCAGGTCATATTCAGATCTCTTAGCCGGGCTAATCCAAGGACTTTAGTTATGCGGTCCCGATAGCGTATAGCTAGGATCGTTTCTTCCATTGTTGCTGGAGTCTTGTCTGTGACATGGCTTGCCATAACGAAGCAGGAGAATCAAAAATAAAATGCCTGCTACGAGTCCCAACAGGAGTGGTAGGCCGCCAAAGACCGAATGGACAAAATTAGGAAAGATGCCCAGGACTGCTTTGAAGGGTGTTAATAGTCCCGAAAAAATTGTCTTAAATATATGTGGGATACCATTCGTATCGGACATGTTTAGGATTTGGCTTAGAATTTCCGCGAAATGTAAGGGGCAATTTGTTGATAAAAGTTTATGTATCTCTGCCATTGTCCTTGCAACTTGCAGATCATACGTTTCTTTTGATGACGTCAAGGGCACAGTCGTCTGTAGAAGAACAGACTTCATTCTGCTTAAAGTATCAATTCGAATAGAAGAGATATTCAAAATGGGCCAAATTTTTCCCTCCCTGTCTGGAGTGTTGTTCGGATACAATACATGCATACAGCAAGTGACCATGGAAGAAACGCTTACAAGATAAGCTTTTCCTGGCACCAAGCCACAACATCTGTGGTCCACTATTAGAATGAAGCTCCCGTTAGAAAGCCGTCTAAAAAATGGCTCTATTCGAGTTGCAGGTGTGCCATGCTGGTGACATGAAAGGTTATTTGAAGTCCCCTCACAGGCCCCATGTAGGTTTATACCCTGACACAGAAGTATACCACTTAGTGACCGTTTACAATTATTACCACTAAGAAATACATTCTGTCCTTTTTCACTATAACATGTGTGTGTGTAAGGTGATTTCCATGAAGACTTAATGTATCCTTTACCCAACCTTTCATACTGGCCTGCTCGTATATACTCTTGGCAGTATTTAAATTGGAAAGT
Source organism: Lissotriton helveticus (assembly GCF_964261635.1). Classification (NCBI taxonomy): domain Eukaryota; kingdom Metazoa; phylum Chordata; class Amphibia; order Caudata; family Salamandridae; genus Lissotriton; species Lissotriton helveticus. The sequence continues at coordinate 1,917,982,362 of NC_136065.1, forward strand.
TGTTATCGGAATAGTTATTATTCCGTGTATTATCCATTCAATGACAGGTCGTTCTGACATTGTCAATGGTAATCTCTCAAGTTTTTCAATGCTCAGAATTGTGTACTCCGCTCCTTTTTGTGCCAAGCTGATTTGTGTATCAGTAAGGTTAAAAATAGAGAATAATGACGTTGTGTTGATTAAACGCCAGGGCACGTAGCCTGAATGCAGATTTTGTAACGTCCAGCCAAGCTGTACAATAGAACGTAGTTGGGACTGACTGTGTTGTAACATTAGTAAGTCCTGCTCTATTATATCAATTGCAGATGATACAATACTGTCCAGTGAATATATTCTGGAAGACAGAGTCATTAACCCATTGTCCACAACAGAAAGTGATTTTTCCAAATTAATACGGTCAATTTCTTGTATTTTTTCTGCTGTTTCAATTTGTGATTCTTTCCAAGCTTCGTTGTATGCCGCATATATACTGGCCGCTATGAAACGTTTTTGACGCTGTTTGCGTGGTCCCATTATGAAATCACGCAAGTCAGCACCTTCTTTAAGTTAAGTCAAGTGTTGCTTAATTTCTGCCAGTGTGGATGTCTGTAGCCATTCGAGGCAGAGTTTACCTACACTGTATGTTGTAATTATCCCTGGATGTTGTCTCTGGGAGTATCTAGGGTCTGGCCTGGTCAATTTGAACCCCTGTATTTTGTTCAGGAATCTATCTTGACAGTTATTTGTGTCTGTGGGCCAGATCAACCATTTCTTCCAATCAGGATGTGTTCTGTTTTGGTTAAAAATATGGGATACGTCTATCTCAACATCTATAGTGCTATTACTGTCAGGTGTTGGCTTTGGAATAGACGGTTTATTTAGGTCTTTAATTTTGGCTAGGCCAAGACTGGTTGTCTGTTGAATGGTATCATTCAAGAATATAATTTGTTCTGGGATCATGCAGGCTCTAAATAATGATTCTATACCTTGGACCTGCCAATCTTTGGTAACCCAGATGGTTTTTGTTTCAATGTTATTTTTCCAAAAATCAAAACCAAATGTATTCATTTAAAAAAAAAAAAAAAATCTGAATAGATTAATTTAGTGTTTGTCAGCACGGTTTTCATTCCTGTCTTATTTAACAGTTTGAAATAAAACGTTTCTGCATCACTTGTGTTAAACCCTGAGAAGTATTGGAATTTATAAAAAAATGTTTTTGAACTCCCTTTTGGTGGAGTTGCACAATGTTCCCATTGATTATAATTTAAAACATTTCTAGGTTGAGCAGATGTATGCAAATAATGGTTAGCATAGTGATTGTAGCAGTACATCTGTTCATAATTTGATGAACCCTGTAAATAATCATGTTCTGTAAATTTTGCTGACATAACTAAATCTGACATCATATCATTAATACTTTCAAAGTCCCAATCATCAGAGAATGTGCTCGGTTTTACAAAGTCACTTAATGAAACCTTGAATTGATGTGGATACTTCAAGAGCTTGACTGGGCCATAAATTTCATAATCTGTTTTGTCCCAAGCTACCCCAATGGGTATTGGATTGGCTGTGAAATTTACTGATGATAGTTCTCTTTTCTCGATGTGGGATGACTTGTGTGGCTTTAGGACCAAGTTGATGTTATGACTTGCTGTGTCCATTGTACTATATTTTCCCTCAATGAAATGTCCCAAGCACAGTACCATGATGAGCCAAAGCAGGAGGAAAAGTACACCTAGTACAAACCAAAATTCAATCTATGGAGAAATCAGATAGGTTTCTTTGAGTTGATGAAAGAGTTCTTTTGCTTTGTCTTTAAAAGTCTTTGTTTCTGTTGGCTGTTCCTCAGGTTCGCTTGGATCCTCAGAAAAGTCATCGAAATTGATGAAGTAGCCTGATGCAGTTCTGTCGATTGTTGGAATTACTTCCGGATTTTCATTTGCTTTTGGAATTTTCTTTGTTTCATTAGCATAGTCTGAGGCTACACCGTTGTAGACAGGTGTTTCTTGACGAGCTGTAGCAATTTGGGTTTTAAGAGGCATAAGTTCCATGGCTTTGTTGCATAGTCCTTGTTCATTCACTGTAGGTTTGTCAAATGTGATTAGTCTCTCAGTTCAAACCTCTTGTATTGTAGCAAACTTTGGTGTTCTGCTATTTCTTGGGAGTCCACTGGGCCTACTACTTATTATTGGCCACATGATTGTGGTTTAACCAGGTCGATGGATACAACTCGGTTCTCCTTTTTACCAGCAAGGGGCGGTAGTACAACTGATCTTGTTCCGTTGACAGCCAAGACAGGTACTGCTTTTCTGTAAGAAGGCCCAAATTCCTTCTTCACCGCGATCTTCTCTCTGACCAGATCCCCAATCTTTGGAATCCAGACAGGCCTTGCTGGGACAGGTGGTTTCTCTTCAGTGGCTGTTGGCTGCTGTTTTAACTTTATGTTGCTCAGGTCTTTTCTTGTTTCATTCAAGTCCTGTAAAATAGCCAAACGATCTTTGATATCAAAGCATTTTCCTTTTACCACTGAAGTCTGACTATCAAGGTCCTGGATATGCATTCTAGTCCCGAACAATAGTTCGTACGGACTGAAACCTTTTAGAGAATTTCTTGGCAGATTGTTAAGACTACGTTGGACACTTGTTAAATGTTTGACCCACCCATCACCCGAACCTAATACCTTTGCCATTATAGATTGCTTTATGTCTCGGTTTTTTCTTTCCACAATCCCGTTTCCCTCAGGAAGGAAGTGACAAGAGTACCGCAATGCAATGCCCATGCTGGTCATGGCCTCTTTATAAGCTCGAGAGCTAAAAAGCAGGACCCTGGTCAGAATGTAGCATGCCAATTGCGTATGTGCCGATATAGACTCGCAAATCTTTTATAACAGTTCTGGCGTCAGCCGAGCGCTGGTGTCTACATTTTAAGTGAATCTAGTCTTAAATAATATACAATGGGACGCATGTTTCCTGTTTAATCATGCGTATAGATCGCCTTATGCTTTCTATTAGGTGGTCTGGCACTACGTAGGCCGGTTCGCCACTGCGATCTCTGTTGTAGTTTTCACAATTTTTTGCAAATTTGTGATTATCCACGCTCATTCCCGGCCACCAGTATTCTGATTGTAATTCTGTCAGAGATTCTTTGATCATCTGATGCCTTAGACCTAATCCCATGTGTGCTTCTTGTATTAAGAAGATTCTCCTGTTCGTGTTTGGAATCACTCTATCCCCCACTCCAGGTATTCGAGCAAAAGGAACAGAGTTTGCATCGATTATGTATGTATAATTGAGTGGATAGTACACGGGTAGTGCTGCACAGGCGCCTTTCGAAGACGTTTTTACCGCCAGCACGGTCTCCCCGTCTATGTATTTTTCTGAACGCTTTTTTGTGGCTACGGAAGCCGGTTTAGTTGCTTCCGCTGTGGCTGTCTCAGCCAATGAATTCCCTGTAACGTGAACGCCATCACGTTCATGACTCAGTGAATGTATCACGTGAGTCTTTTGTAGTTCTTTCTGTAAAAGAACTACTTGTTCCCAAAGCGATTTTTGCTTGATTGTGGCACATGTGTCATCTTTGTAACCATTTTGAACCCATTTCTGCAAGTCATTATTGTATGATTTGACGCAGTAATGCGAATCGCACACTATTAGTGACGGGAATTCGCGATCGGCAATATCTAGCGCCATTTTCAAAGCTATTAGTTCAGTTTGTTGACCTGAATTGTCTTTTACAGATTGTGATATTGTTACCAGTGGCATCAATTTATGTCCGCGCCACCGGCATTTAACAACCTCGCACGTAGCGTTATAGGCTTGTTTTCCCCAAACTGAGGGTTCTGCATAACTGTTTGTGTATATTACGCAGGCGTAAAGTTGTATGGGCAGAATGTCGTTAGGCAGAGGATATTCTTTTTCATATGTTAGATATTTCAATTTTTTCATTTCCGGGTCAAAATAGTATTTCACTTTGTCTGTAGCAAGAGAATTTTCCCATTGTATCCATTTTGGATCTAATGCCACGGTAGTTAAATTACATGGGCTTGTTAATGCCTCGAAGGCTGATTCTGCTGTTAAAACAGTAATCCGTCTGCCTTGGGCCTGGGATCTTTCTTTTGCTACAGCTGTTTGAACCGCATTTACATCATTTTTCGCGAGACTGAATGTTTTTTCAGCTTGTGAGTACAAGTGTAATTTGTATGCTATTGGTACCTTTTCCCCCTCAGTAGAGGTAAGGTACGTGAATCCGCATCTTCCTGGGATGACTCGGATTACAAGGTTGCGTGTATTGTCGCGAGTTTGCAATTTTGTTTTTGCTAACATGTCTGTTTGTAATGATCTCAAAATTTCTGTGTGTTTTTGAGTCCAATTGATTAGTTTAAAATCTTGTCTTATTAGTTCGTAGAGAGGTTTAACCCTCTCTGCATAATTTAGAATGTAAGTTCTTCCGAAATTCAGGAAACCTAGAATTGATTGTAAGTTTTTCAGCGTTTTTGGTGCTTGGATTACAGCACATTTTTCTAAGAAATTGTCTGCCAGGCTTTTGCCTTCACTTGATAATTCATATCCTAAAAACAGGACAGTTAGATGGGCAATTCGTGATTTTTTAAAGTTGAATTTGTAACCCTCTGCTGCGAACCCAAGTATTATGGTGTTCACTCTTTTCAAGTGAGTATCCAAGTCATCATCTGTTAGATAGATGTCATCGACATAAGATAATGCCTCATCATCATATATTTGTAGTAACTCTGTTACTCTTGCTGAGAATAACCCTGGACTGTTCTTGAACCCCTGTGGGAGTCGACAGAAATTTCCTGCGAGCCCATTATTGAGAAAGCGGTCAAATACCTGCTTTCAGGTGCCATGTTTTGACATAAGAATCCATTAGAGATGTCTAATGTTGTTTTGTATTTTTTGCGCACGATGTTATTCATTAGTGCTGCACTGTGTGAGTTTTGTACTGCAAAACTTTTGCAACATGAGTTAAGGTGTCTGTAGTCCAAAACTAGACGATATGACTCGTCTGGTTTGGAGACAGGAAACAAAGGATTGTTCATTTGTGAGGTGCATGTTTCAATCACCCCCTGGTATTCAAGTTGATCTAAGATCTCCCTGACCTGTTTTTTAGCTTCTTGCTTAATTGGGTACTGCCTTTGTGCAGTTGGTTGATATTTTAATTGGATTTTGTGAGGAGGAGAGTCCGCATCCCATCCAACATGGTTTTTATATAATGCAGGAGCTTGGGCTACTGCCCACTTTCTTGCAAGTGTATATTTTTTATGAATTGGAATGTGATTTGAGAAGGCAGGCATAATCATTTCTTTGCCATGAGGGCACTCCCTGACAAACTCTGGTGGCCAGTCTTTTTCAGCTAAAAGGATATCATAGCCTTTGGAAAGGTTATCCCAAAATAGACCCCTTATTTTCCTAGTCTTATCTCCCTCTATACGAAATGTTATTGCTTATATTTTATGAGGTTTGCTAACTCTGGTATCTGCAGTTTCCACCTGAATGTATTCATTCGTGTCCACTGTCTCCAGATGATTCATCAGGATCTTGCGAGCTATGCTCACTTCTGCTGCGCTGTCTAGCATTGTCTGAGCCCACTCTCCGTTTTTCAGCTGTGTCCTCAGGATCTTTGGCATGTTTGATTATTTTAATGCTGGCTACCTTCTTTCTTGGAAATTGTAATTTTTTACTTTGATGAGCAGGTTCCTTGTCTTTGGACTTGACGTGCTCTTCCCTTTGTTCTGACCGTCCTCCTCTTTCCGATTTCTACGAGGAAGTCTGAAAAGATCGAGAGGGACGTGTATCAATGTCTTGATATCTATCAGGTTTTTTCAAATTATCCCTATTTCTAAGGTTGTATCTTTTCTCAGAGGGCTCCCTCTGGGGAGACTTGTGTCCTTGGTCCGGAGATCTTTCTCTCCGCCGAGGAGACCTACCTCTGGACTGGAATCTTTTTTCTTTGGGAGTGGATTGTTATTTCCATCCCAGCTCTTTTTGGAGTGTTTAGATTATTTTTAATAAATATCTTTTCAGGATTTTCAGTTAGTTGGGGTTTTACGGGTTTCTCACCCAAACTATCTCTTCCTAGTTCTTCATAGGATTTTTCTATGATTCTGGCAAGTTCAAATGGTTGTTCTGCTATATCTGTTTCTTTCAATTTCTGGAGGAAAGTTATATCCTCCGTTGCCAATTGAACCAACTCTCTATATGCCTTTGTTAATTCTTTTATTTTAACTAGGAGTTCTTCGCTAGACATTTTATCAATGTCAGGTTGTGGTGTGTAGCTGGCTAGAACTGGCCACGTTGCTCCTGGTCTACCTAGTGGACCGAGCCTGGTGATGTGATTATTATGTTTTAGGGCGCCTTTAAACCAGAGCAGGTGCTCTTGGTATTTTAATGGGATTTCCACCTCCTCGAAAGGAGTGTACTCATCCGGAGGTTCCTCTATTTTGTAATAGTGGAATTCATGTGTGACAGCGTTTGCTGCTGGAAAGTTTATCCATGAATAGAATACCTCTGTCTGCCGATATTCATGTGCCTCAATTACGAATATGACTGTACCACCTCTCGATGTCAGTCCATTCTCTATAAGTTTAAGAGTTATAGTTTTTCTTATGTTGACCGGAATGAGTATTGCATCCGGGTCATTTTCATTAAACCCTGTAACATCGAAACCCCGTTGATTTGCATCTACTGCAGTTTCACCGGTTTCGTTGCTGTCGCCGTTAGTTGACATTGTTTTAATGAAAGTTTGCAGAGCAGGTTTCCAAGGAAACAAAAGATTAGGTGCACAATATTTTGGAACACTGTATCCTTCAACGTTGAATAAACCAAAAACTATACATAGAAATCTCTTCCTACTAAGTTTCGGCGGCTTTTAACCTTTGACTCACTCCAGACGTCTTTGGAGTATTTACGGGAGAAAGGGTCTGTGTGAAAAAGCATGACTGAGTTACTCTAACGTCTTGCGTTAGATTTATCGCCTTACCAAACGTTGGGCGCCATGTAGTGTAGTTCCTATAGTCCCAATAGGCTCTGCGCATTGGAATAATATATTCAGCAGTGTAGACGTAGGACTGAGGTTAACTAGGTCTCTACTGACTATATTAGACTTAAGTTTTTGCCAGCTAGCTCAGAGGTCACTAGAAACTTTCTCGAATACGCGAGGAGGAGTTTAACCTCCCTGGATAGACAAGAAGGGATTTAGTTTCTGACAACCATAAAACATGACAACTTTGCTCTCCCTGATTAAGAGTATATCTCTAGAGTCGTGTGAAAACAAAAGACAGCTATTTCACTCAGTCAAAGGTGCGTACTTAGTTTCACCAGATTGCAGAGAAAAGAGAGACGGGCGTTTTCAATAAAAGGTATTATTTATTGAGCAGTCTCCTTCCTCATGCAAGAGAAATGAATTGCTACAATTGCAATACTTATAGTAAAGTAAAGTGCGTACAGTAAAAGCAGGATTATAAAATAATACTGTAAAAGCATTGATATGGTTTCTTAGCCATATGATACTTTAAAATAGATAAAATATATACATACATATATACATTGACTAATCGTACTCAACTGGTGCTTCTAAATACGCCTACCCCGGTGTACCTGACCTAAGCCTAATACGTGGGAAGGAGTAAGTAAGTAGCAGTTTAAGTTAAGTTTGTTTTGCCAAGAATCTGACTCAAGAATTCTCTGTAAGGGTTTAGTCAGCTTAGTACCTGGGAAATAGAAGGCAGGAGGTCTGGTATCTCTCTCTCAGGACTCGATATCCCAGTCACCCGCAAGGGTAGGCTGGAAACGCCGGAGCTGGATTTTCTCGGCAGGAGAAAAGACAGCGTCTTTCTCAGCGCGTCAAAAGGGAGGGGCAGTGTCCGTGGGCTCTCGCATCAGCTGGGCTCTTTGGAAGTAGATAGCTGCTCTGCTCCAGGATTACCACCGTGTGTTTGCTTAAGGCAGCGTTGGTATATTTATACCTGAAAGGTGCCGGGTTTGACGTAAGGTTGGACATAAGACGTCAATAAAGATGTCACTAAGAACTGGTCGTTCTTACAGTTCTTTACAGGAGTTCTCGGACGAAATCAAAACAAAGGCAATGGGGATTTCCCAGGTTGCTGGAGGCTTGGTTTTGTTTAGAGAACTCGGTGTGCTTTCTAGGGGGCTGGAGGAGTAGGCTTGCTTAATGTGACAGCATGTGCTACGACTGAATTATGAATAGGGTTTTTATGCCGTTGTATGGATATTATTGATTTATAACCGGACAAGGGCAAAAAATGGAAATATCGATTCAGGTTCCTAGATAAACACACTACACACTGTTCAGCTGGGCAGTTGTAAAAGGCATCTGGAAGCTTGTTGTGTCCCTGTAGCTCACACAGTAGGTCAGTTAACTGACCCTTGGAGCCACTCTGAGTAGCCTGGGATCAAGGCAAGCAGGTCCAAACCTCCTTCTTTGGATAGCAAGGCGGTCCTTAAAGCAGCGGGGAAGTCCTTCTGGCAGCAGGACAGCCCTTCTTCTGATTCTTTCCCAGGTCCAGGAGTGTTCTGATTTGGGATCTGAGAGTGCCACTTTTGAATCCATTTTGCCAGTCTCTGGTTAGGGGCCATACCCTAGCCCCCTCTATGTACAAATGGATCGAGGGATCCTTAATGTCTCGGTATGGTGGGAAGGGGGTAGCGGGACAGTCTTAGTACCAGCCTGATACGGGGATACCCGGCGCACAGCTCTCAATCCTCGAGCTGGGGGGTTCCGCAAGGTCGAGCCGCGACGTCGTCAGCAGGGCTCCGAAGATGGTTTCAGCGAGGTCGGGCCGCGACAGCGTCAGCAGGGCTCCGAGGATGGTTCAGCGAGGTCGGGCCGCGACAGCGTCAGCAGGGCTCCGAGGATGGTTTTCAGCGAGGTCGGGCCGCGACAGCGTCAGCAGGGCTCCGAGGATGGTTTTCAGCGAGGTCGGGCCGCGACAGCGTCAGCAGGGCTCCGAGGATGGTTTCAGCGAGGTCGAGCCGCGACAGCGTCAGCAGGGCTCCGACGATGGTTTCAGCGAGGTCGGGCCGCAACAGCGTCAGCAGGGCTCCGAGGAGGGTTTCAGCGAGGTCGAGCCGCGACAGCGTCAGCAGGGCTCCGAGGATGGTTTCAGCAAGGTCGAGCCGCGACAGCGTCAGCAGGGCTCCGATGTTCTAGGGTTCAAAGTAGCGAGTTCTTCTCAGGATCAGCCGCGATTCAATCAGCAGGGCTCTCGACTCCAAGATACAACTGCTGTCCCATTCCAGGGCTGCCCCAGATATAGGTCTGGAGTCCTTTGATGTCCGGACCCTCGCACCTGGGGGGTCAGAGGGGCCGGGATGAGAGTGTTCAGACACCCAGCAGGGGGGTGGAGCCAGCGCCCATGGAGGCCGGAGGGCGATCGAAACCAGGCGTCCGGGGGCGGCTGGAGGGCCATCGAAACTCCCCTCCTCCTTGATCCGTCAAGTGGCCACTTTACCACCTGGTCGGATCTTGGTGCCTCGATGTCGGGGCTTCGCTGGGGCTGCGGCTGAGGTCGGGCCGAGGCCACGTGGCCCGGGCGTGGAGGGGCCAAGATGGAGTCGGGGCCGGAAATGGCGGCCCGGGGTAGGGGTCGGACCCGCAGTGTGGGGCGAGTAGGGTCGCCGTGTTCCTGAGGGGGAGAGCCGGGGGTCACCCGGAGTGGCGGCTCTCGTTGCAGTCTGGAGAGGGTAGCTTCAGGGAGGAGATCAGGGGTCGATGCTGTCCAGGGCCCGCCATGCGGGAGGAGTGGGACCACGCCACGAGGCCGGGTCCAACACACGTCCCCCCCAGCTGAAGGCAGGGAGAGTCACCCATCTTCTTGGGGATTCTCCTCGTCGAGGCGGAAGAAGCGGGACAGGCCGTCGGCGTTGGCGTGGTCGTTGCCGGGGCGATGTTCCACAGTGAAGTCCATCCCTTGGAGGGAGATGGACCATCACAGCAACTTTGGGTTCTCTCCTCGCATCTGCATTAGCCACCGCAAGGGCCGGTGGTCAGTTTGCACCCGGAAGTGGGTGCCGAAGAGATAGGGTCGGAGTTTTTTGAGGGCCCACACCACGGCAAAGGCCTCTCGTTCAATGGTGCTCCAGCATTGCTCTCGGGCCAGCAGGCACCGGCTGATGAAGGCCACAGGTTGATCAACTCCTTCGGTGTTGACTTGGGACAGGACCGCCCGACACCGTGCTCCGAGGCATCAGTTTGAACTACGAATTCCCGGCTGTAGTCGGGGGCTTGGAGCACGGGGGCGGTACACATTGCTCTTTTGAGCGTCTCAAAGGCGGCCTGACACTCGGGCCCACACACAACTCTAACGTCCCGTTCAACAGTGTCTTGGTAGTGCACCAGGGCTCTTTCAGCAGTCCATCCCTATTACTAGGCTAACCTGTTCAATATAGTCCACTTCTGATCCCTACCTTAGCCCTTCTTCCGGTGCTCAGTTCTTCGGCCTCTCTTTCCGGGGCCGCAGGTTATAACGAGTGCTCCCTCGCACTTCAGGATCTGTGAACAGAATTAGGGAATCACTTTCAAAAGAGGTGGCTTCCGGTGTCTGTGCACTGTGACCAAAAGAGGCCTCGCTACTTGTACTCAGGGCTGGCCTCCGTTCGTTCTCATTTTGCTCCTCCTCGGTCAGTAAGGCATCCGAGAAAGGAATATATCGAGGAACTGTTTCGGTCTCGTGATCTGCAACACCACCTCCTACCCATGCATCATAAGGTAGTGGAAGGGGGACCTTTTTCACGTGAGAGGCATGGGTCCACGCCTTCCGACCCTCCACTCGAAGTGCGGTGCGGGTGGTAAGGAGCACCAACTTGGGCTCCGACCACCTAGGCTCCAAACAGGACTTCCGCTGATATCGCTTGACGAGGACCCAGTCCCCTGGGTTGATGTCGTGGCCAGGCCCCTCAGGCAACGGCTTCAGGGTGTCTGCTACCTGCTGATGAATAGAACGAAGATCTTTAGTCAAAGCATACAGGTAATCTATCAACAAAGGGTATTCTATCTCTGAGAAACATTTAGGTCTAGGAACACCCCACACATTGGCGGGCCTGCCAAATATGACTTCATGGGGAGAAACACCTGTCTTGGAATTCACTGTTACTCTTGTGGAAAGTAAGGCAAGGGGAAGTGCATCTGGCCAGCGCAGCCCTGTACTCTCCTGTATCTTGGCCATCTTGAGTTTCAATGTACCATTAAATCTTTCAACCAAACCTGCAGCCTGTGGATGTTGGGCTGCATGGAATTTTTGAGAGATTTGTAATCCCTTACAGATCTGTTTCATCAGTTCGGCATTGAAGGGCGTGCCGTTGTTGCTCCAGATCACCCTAGGTAAGCCATACCTACTGAAATACTCCTTGATCAGCATCTTAGCTGTTGATATGGCTGTACAGTCCTTAGTTGGAAAAGCCTCCACCCACCTACTAAATGAGCATACCACCACAAGAACATACTTGAGGTTGTTCACCCTTTCCATTTCAATGTAGTCCATCTGTATCACTTCAAAGGGGTAGGATGGAGGTGCAAAATTACCCTTCCCAGGATTATGTCTTAAGCAAACCATGCACTGCTGTACCAAATGTGTCGCCACCCTGGAAATGTTCTTATTACTCCACACTGGATCTAATAATTTGCATATCCCCTTTGCACTTATATGAGCTGGTCCATGTGCCATCATCACTACTGGGAAGACGTATGCATTCGGGAGCAACCATCGCTGTTTGTCTGACACATCCGTCCAACACTCATCCGAGTCCAACCGCCCCCCTCCATCCTTCCATTGTTTCAACTCCTCCTCAGTCGCTTTCTCTTGTATGTTCCGCACACTGTACAGTGTCTGCGAACATGTTGACATCCGGTACCCACCTAGCTGGTCCTGCCACAAACATTCGTGGGAGTTTTGTCCTAGCAGTTTCTTTAGCTGTTTGGTCTGCAAATGCATTTCCTTGCCCCACATCATCCACCACTGCTTTGTGTGCACTACATTTAATCACAGCTAATCGTTTGGGAAGTGTCAGGGCTGTCAACAGTCGTAATATCAATGGGCCGTTTTGAATTTTCTGTCCGTGTGATGTCATAAATCCCCTCTCTGCCCACAGTCTCCCATAACTATGAGCCACGCCAAAAGCGTATTGGCTGTCAGTGTAAATGTTCACGTCCAATCCTTCACTCAATTCACACGCTTGCATCAATGCTATTATCTCTGCAGCTTGAGCTGAGTTGTACGGGACTCTAGAAATCTCCACCACTGTTTTTAAAGTCGTGACTGCATATGCTGCCGTTGTTGTACCATCTGCTAATTTAAAGCAAGACCCATCGACATACAGCAGTCCATCAGGATCATCGAGGGGCTTATCTGTCAAATCTACTCTTCCCTTTGTTTCCTCCTCTGTCCGAAACAAGCAATCATGGACCTCATCGTCTTTGTCATCTGAAGGGAGAGGTAATAGCGTGGCTGGGTTCAGAGTGGCACATCTTTTTATCGTTATATGTGGTGCAAATAATGTCATCTCATAACCAGTTAGACGAGCACTAGTTAAATGCTGCGTCTGTGTCCGGTTTAATAAAATATCCACAGCATGCGGTACCATTACTGTAAGAGCTGAACCCAGTACGAGCCCTGCCGATTGTCTAATTGAAACTGCAGCAGCCGCTGTAGCCCTTAGACAGCTCGGCAATGCTCTTGCCACAATATCAAGCATAGCAGAGAAGTAAGCGCAAGGTCTCTGTTTCCCACCGAAACACTGAGTTAGGACAGACAGCGCGCAACCTTCCACCTCGTGCACGTAAAGTACAAAGGGCTTCTGGTAATCGGGTGTTCCCAAAACAGGTGCAGAACATAAAGCAGTTTTTAGTAACTCAAACGCTTCTTGACATGCTGGAGTCCAAGGTAGGGGTTCGCGCACTTCTTTGGTAGTCAAATACAGAAGGGGTTTTGTTAGTAAAGCGTAATTAGGTATCCACTGGCGACAGTACGATGTTATGCCCAAAAATGCGCGCACCTCTCGCTGCGTGTTAGGTACAGCCATGTTAGTTATCGCCTTGATGCGCTCCGGCATCAGCCTTCTCCCCTCCTTCGATAGGAGATGACCGAGGTAGGTAACCTCCTGTCGGCAGTATTGGAATTTAGGAAGGGACACCTTGTGTCCTTTGTGAGCCAAATGGTGTAACAATTTGACAGTGGACTCCCGGCATCCATCCTCAGTGTCCGAGGCAATGAGGATGTCATCCACATATTGCAATAAGACATTACCCTGGGGAAGTTCTAAATCATCCAACTGTGCCTTCAAAGCTTGGCTATAAATGCTCGGACTCTCTGTATAACCTTGGGGAATTCTACAAAATCTAAAACTTCGGCCAGCCAATGAGAATCCGAAGAGGTAACGGCTATCTGGGTGCACAGGGATACTAAAGTTAGCGTTCTTAAGATCCAGCACGGAAAAATATTTAGCCGAGGGAGGTATCATTGTCAAAATCGTGGTAATATCAGAGACCACTGGATATTGAGGCTCAACCACCTTGTTAATGTGGCGTAAATCAATCACAAATCGATAGACATCAGGTGTACCCTCACTGGCATCAGAGGAGGGCCTCTTAAGGATCGGAAGAATAGGACTATTACAACTGTTAGAATCCGTCTCCTCCACCACTCCCGAGCGGATCAAATCCTGTATTATTTGCAGCAGAGCCTTTTCTCCATCTCTAGATATTTTGTATTGGGGTAACCGGGCAGTCGATCTCCCACCTTGACTTTTATCGACACTGGGGCAATGTCCATTTTTCCCACGTCAGTATCACTGCTAGCCCACAGACTCTCTGGGACCCCCCCAAACTCAGCCGGGAGGGGCTCATCCTTCGAGAAACACTGCTGCGCATGCGCGACAGAAGGACCCAATGTGAGATACACACCGTCAGGAGAACAGTAAATTGTTGCATTCAATCTTTTCAACAAATCTAAACCCAGTAAATTCTCACCACAATTTGATGTTAAAAGGAAGGGAGAGTCAACAGTGAAAGGGCCAATCGTAAGTGCAAGAGGCTTAGAAATGGGGCTAACCTCCGGGGTACCTGAAAACCCCACGGAAATATTAGTCTTGCCAGACAGAGCCGCCCCTGGGACCTGAGAACGTGCCACTGAACTTTTCGTAGCACCCGTATCCACTAAAAATTTCTGAGGGGATCCCGACAAGTCTGCCGTTACATAAGGCCCACGTTGATCAACATCCACAGAAACAGGTCCCTCGCTCTGCCCTACGCTGTCCTAGTTGTAAGAAAATTCTGTCAGGTCATCCATAGCATACACATCGTTATAGTACTGCCGATCTCTACAATCGTCACCCTTCTTTTGAAAGTGTTGTCTATCTCTTCCCCCGTCAAAATAATTCCCTCCCGGTCTCCTGCCTTCCCCGGACTGACTACCATCCTTGCTCGCGTCTCCCCGTCCTCGTCCTCTGCCTTGTCCGGCAGCGGACCAGAGCAGTGGGCAGTCTTTCCACCAGTGCCCCTCCTGTTTGCAGTTGGCGCACTGGTTCTGTCCCAAACGCTCTCTTCTCTCTCCCCTTCCGTAACTACTTCCTCCTCGACCAGCTGCCATTGGCGGGGCTCCACGTCCCCGACCCTTTGCCACTTGCTGCAATAGCACTCTCGTCTTTAAATCTTTTGCCTTCTTCTCTTGCCTGTCCTTATTCTCATTCTCTCTATGCTCGTAGTACTGGGCTATACTCAAAATCCCAGAGGGAGTGGATGTCGTCCACGTACTTTCTGATGCTTGTAATCGTGCTGATATTTCTGGCAACAAATTTGTTACGAATCTGTTAACAAAAAGTTGCAACCCACCATTTTGAGATATATCCTGACCGCTAAAATCCATGAACGTTTCCTCAAAACGAGTAAAAAAATCTGAAACTGCCTCATCCTTCTTCTGTCTGCAGGCCGTCAACTTATCCCAATCTACCTTCTTAGGTGGGATGAGTGAGTGCATGTATTTTATTATACGCCCTGGCAGCGCTAGAATCTCAGCCTTCGGCTTCTCTCCTGGCTTTCGCTCCTTGTCCCAATCCTTGAATTCTTCCCAAGTACCACCCAGCTCTTCTGTATGATCTGAACCCTTCACCTGTCTCCACACATCCACGGGAACCAATAATCTGAAAAATAATTCAATATCTGCTAGAGTCATGACCGTCGAGGAAGCTGCCTCTGTTAATTCTTTGTAATAAGCCGTTGGATTTTTTCTCGAGTCAGGCAACTGGGCCTTCAAAGCTAATACCTCGCTCCTTTTCCAGGGCGTATACACCCACTGTTCCTGGAAATGAGCGTCGATA
This sequence comes from Lissotriton helveticus, assembly GCF_964261635.1. Classification (NCBI taxonomy): domain Eukaryota; kingdom Metazoa; phylum Chordata; class Amphibia; order Caudata; family Salamandridae; genus Lissotriton; species Lissotriton helveticus. The sequence continues at coordinate 1,917,997,685 of NC_136065.1, forward strand.
CGAGCTCGGGTCACAACCTGTGTTGTCGGGTCTATTACCTCAGGTACCTCAGGGTGAAATACAGGGTGCACTTCACGCATCGGGTGTACCCCTGGGTAATGGGGTTCTCCCGCTTCTGGTAACTCATTTCTGTATTCTAACAAGAACCTCAGACTACGGAACACATCCTTTATTCCAGTGTTGGCCCTATAAGCATTATTCTTGCTATCACGGAGAATCGCCGGTTCCTCCCCACCATATCCCTGTTCCCACAACGCTATCAATGTCGTCAACATGTGCCACAAAGCATGTTGCTGCATCAAAGGCTCATAGTCTTTCATGGTAGACCAAATGTCTTCCAATGAATAAATATTATTCTTGGCCCATTGACAGGCTTGATTAGCTACCATCGTCTTCTCATCCAACCCAACAGCAGAACGTGTAAGCAACTTCCGTACCTGAGTAAACAGTCCGCCTCCCGCTCCTCTAGTGGGAGTTAGCAGCGCGCTCTGGGGGGTAGTACTGGCTGAAACAGTTGGGATGGCGGGACCAGCAGAGAACACCGGGGAGAGCACAGCAGGCGCAATTGGGCTTGTCGCGGAGAAAGGGAGCAGGGGTGCAGTGACAGAGGGGGAAGTTTGTTCAGCCACAGAGGAAGCAGGTGCACCGGATAAGGGAGGGGCACCCATTTGGGGAACTGAAACCACCGCCGGGGAGGCGGAATCCACCAACACGGGGTACAAGGGCTGCGGGGCATATGGGGGAGGGGGTCGAGTGTTCAAAATGTCCTCCATCTCATCGTGGTCATCCTCTCTCACTACATAACTCTTATTATCCAATAGCCTAAAACGTCTATCTTCGCGCTCAATTTGCAGTTCATTCTCTTTCTTAGTGTGTTCCCTGGCTTTCTGCGCCATGGCCTGCGCCGCTTTCTTCTGAGCCACCTTTTCCTCCCTCATTTGCCGTTCTCGTACCTCCTTCTGCCACATCCGTAAAGAATCGAACATGCTCTGGCGACTGCGCCTAGCAAACAATCTATTTTGTAAATAGTCTAATTTTGCTCCATCAAAAGAGCCAAGCAAAGGCCACTGTAAATCCACATTATCTTTTGTATACTTATGCCACAGAGTAGAAAACAGAATCGGGGGTAAGCCGTGTTTAACATACATTTCAACGTTTGGAGAGCCCTCCACCGGGGCAGGTTGGCTCTCAGCCAATCTAACGTCGGAGACATCACCACAGCACCCTAAACACCATAATTTACTGAAACACAGCATCCTGCTCTCACACAGTCACACACTAACACAAAGACTCACACTTGCACACTTGCTCACTTACCGGTAGGTCACACTCACAGCTTCAATATACGCTACATCAAATCCGTACCATAACACGTGTTACAAAAATGGGACAAGGCCCGTCGACCAAGTCCTGGGGAACCTGGACCCTACCGCAGACCGAACAGCACACCCGCTGTTCCGAGACTGGGGAACACATCCGTCTCCTGGGCAACACTACAGATCGGCATGCGCTACACCGCATGGGACTCGGTGCTCATCTCCGCGAACCGCCACCCTAGGCGTTCGGGTGAGTCCCGAGATCCTTCCGCAGCAAGCCACTCGCCGACTGCAGTATTACCCAGTCGGATGACTACAAACCAACGTTCACCCAATCTCCGTCAAGTCTGTCAGAGCGCCACTTGCACTCCGAGTTCCCCGGAGCACACTAGCCCCAGGAGCACACCGGCTCCTCCAATCACCAGAGACGCACCGGTCTCTCGGAGCACTCCGGCTCCTCCAAGCAACAGTCGGACCACTCACCTTCTATGCGCGGTACCGACCTCTACCATTCTCCACCTCCGGCTGCCAGGACCAACACGGTCAGCTCCAAAGTTCCACCTTCCGGACTCCGGCGTAGGATCATGGACCGGGACCTCTTCCGATCAGCAGGGCGGGACAGCGCTGCGAGAACCAAGCTCGGCATCAAGTGGGTACCCGGGCCCACCTTGCCGACCAGAGGGTCTCCGGCCTTCTGCTACCCACTTACGGGTGAGAAAGGTCCTAATCGCGGAGTACCTGTTCGGGCGCCATCTGAAAAGCGTGGCTCAAATCCACCCGAGTGACTTACCGCACTCACCTATAGTTACCCAATAATAAGTCAGCCGGACAGTGGAGAAGAATAAACAAACAATTTATTAGGCCACAAACTCCCATATGAGAGGGCACTGTTCGACCTCACCCCTAAGAGTGCGCCGAGAAGGACTGACTCATATCATCATGGTGATACATTATAATACGAAAAGCAGAGTAAAACACGCCCATACTGGAAAAGTACTGGACCCCAGAAATGTGAACAATGGCCTCATACAAGAGGCATCTGCACCTGCAATAGCAACATTTGTTATCACTTCCCAAGGACGCGGAGCCAGGCCGCAGCATCTCCAACACATGAGAACGGCCTGATAAGGAGTTTCGCTAGAAACGAAGACTGCTGACATGTGGAATATTCCTATTCCTACGGGAGGGGGATGAGCAAGTGCAACTCGCACAGAAAGGGAAATGCTTCAAAATGGTGGCACACAAGCTAAGCTAAGAATAACTGTAATAATGTCACACGCATAACTGAATAACTAATATTGGAATATAAACGAAAATGCATAAATGAATATATCAGTTGTTAGACACACTCTGCTAACTAATAAGCATAATATGTGAAGTGGGCAGGGCATAGAAAACTGAAACCTATCAGATGGTTTCAGCGAGGTCGAGCCGCGACAGGGTCAGCAGGGCTCCGAGGATGGTTTCAGAGAGGTCGGGCCGCGACAGCATCAGCAGGGCTCCGAGGAGGGTTTCAGCGAGGTCGAGCCGCAACAGCGTCAGCAGGGCTCCGAGGATGGTTTCAGCGAGGTCGAGCCGCGACAGCGTCAGCAGGGCTCCGATGTTCTAGGGTTCAAAGTAGCGAGTTGTTCTCAGGATCAGCCGTGATTCAATCAGCAGGGCTCTCGACTCCAAGATACAACTGCTGTCCCATTCCAGGGCTGCCCCAGATATAGGTCTGGAGTCCTTTGATGTCCGGACCCTCGCACCTGGGGGGTCAGAAGGGCCGGGATGAGAGTGTCCAGACACCCAGCAGGGGGGTGTAGCCAGCGCCCATGGAGGCCGGAGGGCGATCGAAACCAGGCGTCCGGGGGCGGCTGGAGGGCCATCGAAACTCCCCTCCTCCTTGATCCGTCAAGTGGCCACTTTACCACCTGGTCGGTTCTTGGTGCCTCGATGTCGGGGCTTCGCTGGGGCTGCGGCTGAGGTCGGGCCGAGGCCACGTGGCCCGGGCGTGGAGGGGCCAAGATGGAGTCGGGGCCGGAGATGGCGGCCCGGGGTAGGGGTCGGACCCGCAGTGTGGGGCGAGTAGGGTCGCCGTGTTCCTGAGGGGGAGAGCCGGGGGTCGCCCGGAGTGGCGGCTCTCGTTGCAGTCTGGAGAGGGCAGCTTCAGGGAGGAGATCAGGGGTCGATGCTGTCCATGCGGGAGGAGTGGGACCACGCCACGAGGCCGGGTCCAACACCCTGTCTTTCCTTGGCTCCAAACTGGGTTGATGAAAGCAAGGGCAGACCGGGTGTCAGGTTCCTTTGTGTGTGCTGCAGGCATTGCCCTTTAAAACATAATCAGGGCTAGGTACTCCTCACCCTATCCTGTCCACACCTAAGCCCCTTTTTCCCCAGGTCTGGAAGGAATCAACAACCCATCACAGGAGAGACAGCCACAGTCATGTGACCCTGTTTAATGGCAGAAAGGCACAATTTTTTTTTAAGTAGCATCTTTAGAATCATAACTTAAAATTTGGCTTTACCATTAAAGAGGGTTTTAAATTACAGTTCAAAAGAGTCGAAGAAGTATTTCTCTATCTGCTACTAATCTGAAGTTAGAACTTTAATAAATGTAATAAGGTCTAAGACATGTATTAAAGTGCTACTTTAGTGGTTGGCACATGGAGTGCTGCAGCCCACAAGTAGCATTTATTTTACAGGCCCTAGGTACATGTAATATAATCTACTAGGGACTTACAAGTAATGTAACTGTGCCAATTATGTGCCGGACAATTTTACCATGTTTTCAGGAGACAGTACAAGCACTTTTGCAGTGGTTTGCTGTGGCAGAGTGCACAGAGTCATAAAGCCAACACAAATGAGTTCAGAAAAGAAAGGCAAACAAATCTGAGGTGACACTGAGAAAGGGCCAAGTTCAACACTAGCCATCCTGGCTCCATTTACAGGGGGGAGGAAGAAAGTTGAAGTATCAGTATGGTGTGTTTAGGCAGGAGGGACCTGCTTCAGGGAGAGAAGGGTTCTGCCATCTTAATTTTCCATAAGAATGGTGCAGTGTGGGATAGTCTACAAACAGGATTTGCTTCAAAAGGGGAAGGTTTACCATTGGGAACTTTTTCCCATTTGTCAGGGAGTCATCTCTACCCACTGACAAGCAGACTACACAAAAGTGGCGAAAGTGGCACCTTATCCCACAGCTCCACAGAACACATCTAGACCTGTGGATGAACACAAGTAGAAGAAGCCACTTTCTATCTGTGACCTGTGTGGAGATTTCCGTCTGCTCCCATTTGTACCCAAGAATGAGAAGTGATCTTGAGGATCAGTTGGCTGATCTTGCTGTGAAGCTGTAGGGACACAAAATGCTGCACAAGTCCTGCCCAGTTGACCAAGTGCAAGTGGATCCTTATTGGAAAGTGCTGAGTGAGGTATGGCTATTAAAGTTCTTGAGATCCTGGGAACCTTTGAAGTGACATTTAGCTGCTCCAAAAAGAAAAATAAGTTTTGAGTTTTTAAAGCACGGGGGACCAAAGTGACACCTTGGCAGACAAAAAAAATCAGGTTAGCGCTGCTCAGAGCTTTTTGCCACATGAAAATATAATTCAGTGGACCCTCGATACTATGGTATTTGACTTTCGTGCAACCTATCTGGCTGCAGGTTCCTTGCTTGTCACTCTAGATGTTTTCGAGCTCCAAAAGAAGAGACTAAGGGCAGGATTTAGAGTTTGGCTGACAAGGTATTTCATCACAAATGTGACAAAGTTCCCTGTCCACCAAACCCTGGTCCACTCATCGTATTATAATTTGGGTGGACAGTCAGCTCTGCCCCTGTTGGCTCTGTTGATGGAAAGCATACTGGAATGGCCTGATAGGTGAATGGTTTAATGGCATTTCCTGGGTGTGGGGATTATTAGTTATTTGTTCTTAAAAAAACACTTACCACTTAGGGAGTTTGTTTTTCAAAAACCAAACTGTTTGGTGGACTGCTGTCAAAACTGACAGTGGTCATTCACCAAACTTGGTACAAATCAGACTCCTTACCCAGCGTCCTTGCCGCCCTCCCACCTGAATATTCTATACTCCGTGCTGATCGACCTGGAAACAGAGCAGGAGGCGGCGTAGCTCTGATCGCCCGCAAGGAGTTTCATTTTCAGACTCTGACCTCGCCCACGTTACCAGCCACGGATTGCCTTGTAACGCGCTCTACCTATCTCAAGACCCCTCTTACATGCATACTAACGTATCGGCCCCCTCAGTCGTCCCCTGACTTCCTCCTTGCCTTTCAGAACCTTCTGGCCACTCTGGTAATTAATAACGCCTCTGTCTTGGTTTTGGGCGATTTTAATTACTGGCCCTCCGATCCTGCCGAAGATTCTATGTCCAAAGATTTCACTCAATCACTCCTTAGCTTTAACTTCACCCAGCATGTCCAAAGTCCTACGCACATCGGCGGCCATATCTTGGACCAGATCTGGACACTCAACATACCTACCTCCTCCCCCACTGTCTCGCCTTGTCCCTGGTCGGATCATTCTTTACTTGCCTTCTCCATGGACTTGAACCTAAAAACACCCCCTCCCACTCCCAAAAATACTTGGGCTAGGAATTGGAACAAAGTAGATATCAGCTCCCTCTGCAATTCGCTAGCAGCCACCTGCCCTGACATCACGGGGTCAGACCCTCATTCCCAGATAGCCACACTTGATCGTTGGCTTACCACTACCTGTGACCCTGTAGCCCCCTTGAAGCGAATGGCTACCAATCGCTCCCATAAGGCCAACAAATGGTTCAGTCCTGACCTTAAAGCCAAAAAATTAGAGGTCAGACAGGCTGAACGAGCCTGGCGCCGTGCCTATTCACCCATCTGCCGGCAACACTTTGTTACTGTACTTAATGAATATAAAATCTCCATACTCACAGCTAAGACCGAGTATTTCTCCGGACGCATACTAGCGGCAGAATGCCAATCCCGTGAGATTTTCTCTACTGTACATGAGCTAGCTTCGTCGGACAGAGCCTCACCCAGAATCCCCCCTTTTCAGGCCTTATGTGAATCACTCAATGATTTTTTCATTGATACGATAACTCTTATCAAAGCCAATATTCCTCTCCCTTCCCCCACTTTCATTTCCCCCCAACCACCTGAAAATCACTGCCTCCTTACCTCCATTCCTTTACTTGCCAGAGAATCGTTGCTCTCCCTACTCAATCGAGTTAAGTCGGGCTCCCCGGCCGACATTGCCCCGGCACGTATCCTCAGCCAGTTTTTCATGGCATGCCCTTCACCAGTCTTGGCCTTCTTGAACAGTTGCTTCACGTCTGGCCATGTCCCGGCTTCCCTTAAGACCGCTATAATTTTCCGAATATTAAAAAAACCCGGAGCGGACCCTTCTTCCCCCGCAAATTATCGCCCCATATCCCTCCTCCCTTATTTGGGAAAAATAGCAGAGTCCCATGCCACCCCCTTATTTTTGCACTCCAACAAATGGAGGTCACAGTCTATAATTATGCTGATGACCTCCAGCTTATTTTTAATTTTTCCTCTTCCTCACCCGCTGCCTTTAACTTCCAGTCGGTCCTTCTGTTTATCCGAGGTTGGATGAATGCAAACCATCTTAAACTCAACCCGGATAAGACAGAATTGATCCTGACTGGGGGCAGCGGCAACCCTTGGTCACCATCTTTTTGGCCTGTCTCCTTTGGCCCCCCTCCCACTCCCTCTCACTCTGTTAAAACTCTTGGGATTATGCTTAATAACCAGCTGACACTCCACACCCACATTAGTTCTGTTGTTTCCTCTTCCTTTTTTACTTTACGTATTATTAGAAAAGTATCTCGGTTTTTTTCTCCCTCTGCACTGAAAATGATTGTTATAGCCATGATCCTATCCAAAATCGATTATGGCAACATCATTTACAATGGCGCCCCGGCCTATGCACTTCAACGCCTCCAGCTGGTGCAGAACCAGGCAGCTCGCCTGGTACATGGCTTTTCAAAATTCCACCACTTCTCCCCTCTTCTTATTGCCCTTCACTGGCTCCCAATAAAGCAAAGAGCCCTCTTTAAACTTGGCTGCCTCACTTTTCAAGCTCGGGCTGGCACTGCCCCCGCTTTCATTAATGCGGCTATAACCAACTACATTCCCACCAGAGATTTGCGTTCTTCCTCCAAATCTTTGTTAGTCATTCCTCGGTTTAAGAAGAGCCGCTCTGGCGGCCAGAAATTCTCGGTGCTGGCCCCTATTTTTTGGAATTCTCTTCCCTCCTCTCTCAGATCTTTGCCCTCCTACACTGAATTCCGCAAAAATCTTAAGACTTTGCTGTTTCAGCAAGCGTTCAGTCCATAAACCTCCCTCCCTCCCTCAGATTGAAATCCTATAGCGCCAAGAAACTGCCAGTGAACGTGCGCTTTATAAACAACTCAAAATTCAAATTCAAATTCAAGTCCCATAGGGAGACTCTGCAGTCAGGGTGTTGATCCCATGTGGTAAAGTGTAGTGAAATATAAAAAGTGTATTTAACTAAAAAATAAATATTAACATTATTTTTTGCTAAATTATAATGTGTCATTTTATATATTTATTTTAAGTGTACAACCAAATTAAAAAAGTAACTGCTCTATTAAATTCATTTTGAATTAAATGCATAATTAGTGGAAATATATTAAATTAAAATTATTTTTCTGTAGTTTAAATTAAAAAAATACATTTCCGCCGAAAGATTTTTTCATGTGCATTAAGAATTTGGGAGGGAGGGAGGGAGGAGCAGATAGGAGGTGGGAGCGCGGCGGCAAATGGGAGACGAGGGGGCGGGACGCAGGGACGCAGCGGTGGGAAACGGATGGCAAAGGGGACAGAGAAGGAAGGAGGCACAAGGGGGGAAAATGGGCAGAGGTACAAAAGACAAAATGGACACAGATGCAAAAGAACAATAACAATAGCAGTACAGTACCAGCAGAGACGCAGGCGGGCTGAGCACGGGCGGCAGTAGCAGAGAGTCACAGGTCACACAGGGGGCTGCGTGGCGGTGAGGGGAGCGACCTGCCTGGTGAGATAAATTGAGTAGCATTACCCACACACAGACGCTATACTCATCCTCTCTTCCCCTACCAAATGGTCATTTACTGCCTATCACAGATGAGAAGCTGGTGCAAAGAACTTACACTAAATTCAACATTCGCAAACTAGGAGATTTCTTTCCTGCGGGTCATATCTTTGACCTAGAGGATATGTCCATGTTCTCAGAGGCCACATTCATGGATAGGTTCATCATGACCAGATTACGCTCAGCATTATTTGACAGGTTCCCTGACTACCAATTGGAACTCTCCTCATTTCCCCCCTCACACTAGTGATAGACAGTAGTACAGGGCTCCACCTTATATCCCAGATGTATAGGGCGTGCTCTGACCTGGTCCCTGTGAACGATGCAAGGATACGCTCTGCATGGGAAGTAGATTTGAGCAACCCAATCACGGACGAGCAGTGTCTGGCATGCTGCAAGGTTACCAGAACAGTGTCAATGAACAGCAAACATAGGCTGATCCACTTTAAATTCCTACGTAGAATCTATGTTACACCCGCCCGAACACACAAGATAGATCCCTCCAGACCTCATGCCTGTCAGAGGTACCAGGCCCCACAAGCAGACTTTTCGCATCTCGCCTGGAATTGCCCACAAATCCACGCTTTCTGGGTGGAAGTCCATACACTTCTAAGCACAATGATTCACATCCCGATGACATCCTTGCCTGAAATAGCACTGTTGGGATATGTGGTGCAGATTCCCTTAAAAGCTCGCAGATTTGCGGCCATCTCCTTGCTTTTAGCTAAAAGAGAAGTCGACATTTTCTGGTGTAGCAAGAGAGCACCGACAACAACTGGATGGATCTGACGCATGGCAACCTGTTCAACAAAAAGTGATTTATGTGCCAGTACTGTTCCGACTTCTTCTAGACCCAAGGACATATGGGGTCCGTTCCGAACTTTTCTTGCATTACAGCACCAAGCTCCCTCTACGCAACAAGAGCAAGGCTTGGAACCGACAGGAGTGGGATGAAAGGGGTGTTATATTTACAATGTGAGTGCATATTCCCTCCCTGATAAGATAATTGGAACTGCAATTGTGATTGAGTCTATGTGGATTGGCGATGGATCAGGAGATTTGACACTTAAATTTAAAGCTAGCGTCTCTGTTGCTGGGGATATTTCTTCTTTGGGGTATATCAAAAGTGCTGTGTTTATTGTTGTGCCGCCCCACTGTGCCTTGATGATTCCGTTAAAAGAATACGTCTGATTGTAATATGCTTTGTAATGTACCTGAACTCACTGCTCTGCTTTGCATTTTCAAAACTGCTAAATAAAGTTTTTTTTTTTAAATCTTCTACCGAAGTTCGTTCTGGAAATAGTGCTGGGACACCCTGTTGCTGGGGCTGCCATGAGTGTTACAAATTTTTTTAATAACATAACTTTATTTTACTCTGAATTATTCTTTTTCAGTCTTAAATCAAAGGAAACTGTTTTAGCTGAGTATTCCAGGCATGTTTAAAGTGTTTGAGAGTGTTTTCTGCTATATTCTCCTTTGCTGTAACATTCTGGATCATAGATTAAGCCAAGCACAATACCACAGGCTTGATGGTCATTATTTATTCTTTGGCATTGTGCTGACTTGGGGCAAGCGGTTTCAAGTCCCAGAGCCATCTTCTGTAGGACACCAAATGTCTTGATATTTGCCAGACTGAGCCCATAAAACACAGAAGGGCATAGGAGTAGGAGGGATGAACCTTGAGGCACTCTGCAGATGTGCTTGCTGGCTGCTTTAGTAGGGACACGAGTGCTACAAATCAGTAGTAGCATTTAATTTACGGGTCCTGGGTACTTGTAGTACCATTTACTAGGGAGTTATAAGTAAATTAAATGGGCCAGTTGTGTGTTTGCCAAAGTTACCATGTTTAAGGGAGAGAGCACAAGTACTTTGCCACTGATTAGCAGGAGTAAAGTGCACTGAGTCCTAAAGGCAACAAAAACTAGGTCAGAAAACCAGAGGGGAGGAGGCAAAAAGTTTGGGGAACACCATGCCAAGGATGTCAGGTCTACCATTTTGGAAGAACACTATATTTAGCAAATAAAAACCCTGGGCAATGGCAACCAAGAAAATTAACAATCTACATGTTTTTCTACAATTTACGCATGATAACGGACCACTCAAATGACTTCATATTTCGCTATACTAATTCAACACTAGTCTTTTATGGGTTCTGGAGTAGCATGCTACTCGACGAAAAAAGCGTTTTGACGCCTCGTCAGGGGATGTATGACATTACAACTCATGCTTTTACATCGCATGCCTTTACAACGCGGTTTTTACAACGCAAACCTTTACAACGCATAGCACTTTGGGGTGCTGGATAGTGAATAGTTTAATTTACTATTCCAACTCCAGTCCCCGTGGATACTAGGGAAGGTGTTGGATAGTAAATTAAACTTATTCCCTATCCTAGAGCGCCCCCCAGCGCAATGCCTTGTAATGGTTTGCGTTGTAAAAGTTGCGTCGTAAAGGCACTGCGTGGTAAAAGTTGCGTTGTAAAGGATGTTTCCCCTCGTCAGGGCTAGTAAGCGCTATATCAATGCAATTCCAATACAATACAATGATTCAGTGGCAAAATGAAATGCCAAACAGGTTTACCATTACAACAAGAATGCTGGTGAACATCTTCCTCTCTGCAGCAAGAAGTATTAAACAAAAATTCACTGAAACAGTAGTTAAGCTCCGGAGGATAAAGTGTCTGTGGCAGAGCTCAGTTCAACTTTCTGGATGACTTGATTTAGCATTTTTCTGAAGTTGATAAAAATAGCACAGTCAGTCATGCAATATCAACAGCTTTTTTAGAGACATTCTGGCAATATGTGCTTGAAGCACGAATGTGAATTTGGACGCAATGAAATATGGCTGCAGTAGTTTACGTATTTTATAGTTATACAAAATACTAGTTATTGAAATGACATTCGCAAGATTAAAAGTACAGTAAATGATACAATGCTGTAGTACCATCCGGCCTTGTGCCATTTAGTGTCGACAAAGTAAAAGGCCGATGACAGCTTTTACCACAAACAGATTCAAATACCTGTGGCATACTAGCCTGTTCTCTCCCTGTTTCCCACACGTAGTAGCTTTACTAATTTTATGTAATTGCACTGATGCACTTGCTGATAGTGCTATAATTATACAAAAGAATGTCTTCTTAATATTAACTGTACGGTGCCTGACTGCTAGCATTGTATAAATAAATGTGTGCTAGATGGATTTAGAGGTGTATGTTTGTGAGCAGACGCACTCTTAAAAGTGTGACACTCCTGGAAAGAAAAAAAAGAACAAATACGATTATTAATTGAACAGATACAAGGATAGAAAACGTTCTTTGGTGATAACAGAAATATGTATGCGACTGGAGAAAGCAGCCATTAGGGCTGCATGGCAGCAGTGACGTGTGTGCCTACAGCCAATAAGAAGTCACCATTTTTTTCTGCATGCCTGGGAGACCTTGTTTTGGACAAAATGGTAAATATAGCACTCATCATTCTCCTTAGCTGATTTCGTGATTATTTTGCGAATCACAAATTGGGAAATGCTTGAGGCTCTGTATAATAGAGATGCTAAATCAATGTATCATAACCAGTGAAATCTGATACCCCAGGGTACAGAATTCACAAGGTGTAATAAATAACACCAGTTACAATTTGCCCTACAAATGGTGTCTAACATGCAGTTGTTGGTGTATTCCACATCAAAACCCACAGCTTTATGTTGATTATGTCTTCACCACCCCCTTCCATCCGTCCTGCCCCTCTAACCCCTACGGTTTTCATTAGAAGTGACTCAATGTATTCCAACCCCTGCTTAAATCCCTGTTTGTGCAGGACTCAGAATTAATAAATATGTGAATATTAATGGATGTGATAAAGTCTCCATACACTTTTAAATTTCAGCAGGTCAAACTTGCTATGAATTAAAGGGAAAAATGCCTGCTAATTACGGGAATATGTACTTGTGGTATGCACTAGAATGTGCATGTTTTTCTTAATTTTTTGGGGAAATATGGTATTTATCGCACCTAATAAATTCAAATGCATTGAATGTCTGACTTGCCAAAATTAAAAGGGTGAAGAAAATCGCGACGATGTTTACTTTGCCACACCACTTCTTAACTGCGACTCGGGGGCCCTCAGACTTTTTAAGGCATGGGCATGGAACTTTCTCTCTCTCACTTTGTAGCTCACATATATCTATAATTTTTTAGGTCTCGCGTAGCGTTGCAGCACGCATGGGCTACTCGCTCTGCGAGGCATATTGTAATAGAGGAGATTTCAGAAGTGGAGTGGAAGCCCAGCCCCTTTTTTCCATTGGCTTGCGTCATCGTTTATGCTAAACGCTGGCTTTTGATTGTAAATGAGGCTTCTTAGTTCCTCCTTCTTACCACCCTGTCTCCTTCTAGGACGGCCCATTGGGACTGCATTGTTTACTTGCGACTGTACACTGTCTCCTTCAATTTGTTGATAGGCACTTTATTTTTTTTTCAGCCTTCAGCCGGCTTTGCAAATGACAGCGGCGTGTAAATGTTTGCATCGCGCTTTCACTGTAACAATAGCTGCTGCCCAACCCCACAAGTGCTGTGTGGGGAGGCAGCTATTGTTAAAGTGAAAGCGTGATGCAAGTATAAACAAGTGGCTGCCTTTGCACAATGGCGACAGCTTCTTTTGTATTTGCAGCGCGCTATGCGTGCTTTCACTTTTACAATGGGGCCACACCCACCACTAGCGGGACAAGCGCTGCAGTTCGTCCAAAACTTTTTCTTTTAACATTAAATAATGGCGGCCACGCATCTTGTGCAGCTTGCCCAACTCATTATATTTAGTTATAGCAGCTTGTGCGGTGCCCTCCCCCGCCACCACCTCCCACAACACGCCACTCTGTTTTGTCCCAAGTGTTATAAAAAATATATTTTTTCAAAAGCGGTGCCCTCCTCTGCCATGCCACTCTGTTTTGTGCCGAGTGTTATAAAAATTTATTTTTTTAAAGCCCCTTTGGAAGATTGTTGCCTTGTTTTTGGCAGGCACTGGGAGATTAAGTGATTTACCCCAAATCACAGGCTGCCGAAGCTCGAACTCGGTTCCCCAGCTCCAGCATCGGCAGCTTTGGCCATAAGGCTATATCCTCTCCCTATAGCACTGCAAATATTTTTTTACCATGGCAACAGCAGTCACCAGGGCCGGACTAGGAACCAAAACCGGCCCGGCAAAATGCTCGGCCTGCCCCCCTGGGGGAGGTTGGGGGTGCGACCGAGCTCTTTGCCGGGGCCGGTGTCTGGCCGATTTTGTTACAGGGCCGATTTTGCAGCTATGCTGCCTGTAGGCCCTGTAACAAAAACGGCCCCCAGGGGCCCAAAACCGGCCCCCACCCTTGCGGAGCACCGGGGGATTGCCCGGTGCCCGCAATGGTCAGTCCGGGCCTGGCAGTCACTTTCCGATTGCTACTTGTTTATGGTATTGAGTTGTAACAGTAACACTGCCTCCCCCCTCAGGGGTCTCCTGTGTCTGGGTTGAGGTGCCCCTTCCCCAAATATTGACTCCCAAGTTAAGGATAAAAATAGAACTCCAAAATGAGTGCAATAATTCTCTTCAACTACAATTTGTACCGCATTCCACAGGAAATGTGCATTTTGCCTCACCTCTGTAAACACTGTATTGACCCCCTCCCTCATTTCCCACACAGCCCTAAAAACAGCAGCAACGGCGGATTTTCATCATGGGTTGAATAAGCATTTGCAATGCAATAGGTTTCGGATATGCGAGAGCTCGATCTTTTGGCATTGTAAATGATTACCTTTTATTTATTTATGCATAAACACACACTGTACTTATAGTAGCTGCTCACCAGAAGCAAGATGGCAGTAACGGCACCTTTTTAGGTCTCGGCCTATTTCCATTCCGCAGGAATGGAATAGGACGAGTCTATAGCAGTGAAACCAAGAGTTAAACTAAGCTCTCCAAAAAAGAGGATTTCCTTGAGTGCATGTGCTCTCGTGCACGAGCTTGCCCGAGTCTTCTGCCTGCCTCCTGCCTTGAAGGCAATCTGCTTCTCCGCCCCCTGCTGTTCCCTCCCACTCGCTCGCACATCAAAGGCTGCTCACTCAAACACCATATGCCTGCTCCCCTCCCCCGCTCCCCACGCCTCGCACCAGACTTCATTGGAATGTGCTACGTGCATTCTCCCCTCCCTTTCAGCCCTTTTAGCCTCTTTCCCAGCCAGACCCTCCTTTCGTCTATCTCGTTATCTTCTCCACTCTCGCCTCATTTTCTTTATTTTCTCTCCCGGCCTCTGCTTATCCGTCCTCATCTCCTTCTATTATCCCCACCCCTCTTTCTCATCTTCCGATGTTCTTTCCTCGCCTTGTTTTATAAATTATAAAATGCAAGCAATGTTCCTAGTTTTAGGCGCCAGGCAGACGTGCCTTCCCTCGGGTACAGCAGGACAAGAAGAGCTAGGGGGCATGGCCCCCACTTCCCGATCAGGTCCACCACTTACTAGCGCTAAGCCTAATTCACAATATTTTCGAGCATCTGAAACTTAGGTACTAAATGATCGTGTCTATGACCAGCCTGCAGTGCACAGATTTCAATGTCACACTTCGAAACCTACTGCAGAATTGAGTCATTAACAACCCTGTAATCTACAGTAGTGCGAATTAACAAATCTGATGGAGTGAACGCTATATCAAAAACATTCAAACTGCAATAAACATTTTGTATAGCGCTGGTGGCCCTTAGGGTAGTAAATAGCAGCTGCTACTAAAGAAGGCATCTTTGAACCAGTCTGGTGTACACTGCGGAACAGCTACTTCGAAACCGGGATTCCCTGGCCCAAAAGTGCGTTTCGAAAGAAGCTGTTATTATTAAATTATTATTAAAATTATTTATAACGCGCACTATCACCATCGGTTTCTTGGCGCTCATTGACAGGTAGCGTGGACCAGAGACAGAGGATTAGTCATATGCGGCTTGGAAGAGAAGGGTTTTTAAAAGTCTGCGGAAACAGTCATACTTTGGGCAGAGACGGAGAGAAGGTGGAAGGGAGTTCCAAGTGGAGGGGGCCAGGACAGAGAAGCTCAGGCCACCGTGCTTTTTTCTTTTAAATCTGGGAACCTCAAGGAAGTTTAATGAGGCTGAGCGAAGAGCTCTAGTAGGGATATGACGGGACAAGGCCGAAGAGATGAAAGCGGGGGCTGCATCCGAAAGGGCCTTAAAGGTAGTGCATGCCAATTTAAAAGTGCAGCGTTTAGAGACAGGGAGCCAGTGTAGACTACGAAGGAGGGGAGTGACGTGTTGATGTTTAGGCTGGTGGAAAATCAGGCGGGCGGCCTGATTCTGCACCAGCTGCAGTCGTTGGAGGTGGCATGCCGGAATTCCTGCATATAGAATGTTCGCATAATCGAGCCTGGAGGTGATGAGCGCAATGACAACTTGGGTCAGGGCTTCTTTGCTAAGAAACCTGCTGATCTTACGAATCCGCCTGAGGTGGAAGAAGCAGGCAGAAGTGACCGCGTTGATATGCGGTCTCATTGATAGATCTTCAGAGATGATCACCCCCAGGCTTTTGACTGAGCTCACGGGGGAGGGTGCTGGCCCCAAGGATGTTGGCCAGAACGTGGAATTCCAAGGGTGATTGGGGCCTCCTACCAAGACGAGCTCCGTTTTGGTAGGATTCAGCTTTAAGTGGCTGTGGTGCATCCACTCCGCAATGGTCAGCATGGTGGACTGGAAATTGGTACGGGAGGAAGGGAGGGAGTCTATGGGAAAAATTAACTGAAGGTCGTCCGCGTAATTAAAAATTGTGACCGGGGAGTTGCGGAGGGAAGCTAAAAGTGGTTGAAGGTACAAATTAAAAAGGAGAGGAGATAGTGCTGAGCCCTGTGGAACACCGCAGGGAAGGGAAGTGTAGGGTGCAGAGAAAGTCGAAAGGTGAACGGACTGTGAGCGTTGATGCAGGAAAGATCTGAGCCAGTCAAGGGCCACTCCCTGAATGCCGGCGTTATGGACACGGTCGATCAAGATGGTATGATCGACCGTGTCGAATGCCGCCGAGAGATCTAATAGGACAAGGGCTTGAGAAGTGTTTTTATCCGCACCTTTCCTAAGGGTGTCCATGACTGCTACTATGATCACCTCGGTGGAGTGGAGGGGTCTAAATCCCGCTTGTTGAGGGTCTAAGAAGGATGATTTCTCTATAAAAGAGCTCAAACAGCGGGTGACGTAGGTCTCCAAGATCTTTCCTAGGTAGGGTAGGAGGGAAATGGGTCTGTAGTTACTGAGTATTGTGGGGTCTGCATTTGGGTTTCTTTAATATAGGTAGAACTGTAGCTTGCTTGAGAGAAGATGGAACCTCCCCGATAGCAAGGGAGTTGTTAAGTAGTGCTAAAGGGGGGCCTGGGCATGCAAGAAAGGCTTCTTTCAGAACCTGCGGGGGACAGCAGTCATTGGGGGATCCCGAGCTGACTTTGTGAAGGAGAGTGGTGAACTCTTGTGGAGATATAGGTGGGAACTCTGTCAAGATACTAGTATTTGTAGGGGGAAGACGAGGAGAATTAGGAGATGCCGGAGTCGGAATATTGTTTTTTATTGTAATTATTTTTTCTGTGAAGTAAGAGTTGAGCGAGTCACAAAGGGTTTGGGTCGGCTGGGGTTGAGGGGTGACTATCTGGCAGGGAGAGCTCATTTACTATTGAAAAGATTTCTTTAGTTTTGTTATTAGAGTTCAAAATTTTTTGTGAAAAATATGCCGTCTTGGCTGCCAAGATTGATCATTTATAAGATTTCAAGGTCTCGATGTAAGCGAGTTTAAGCTGAGGGTCATAATGGCGACGCCAGCGGCGTTCAGTTTGCCGCAATGCAAGTTTTTCCGCTTTAAGTTGGTCCGTAAACCAACGTTGTGCGTCGTGGGGGCGCTTAGTTTTGATTTTTTTAAGAGGGGCAGCTTTGTCACTAGCCTGACGCAGCCATTCATCAAGATTGTCAGCCTGATTCTCTAATAAGGTCGGCGACAAGGGTGCAGTAGAGGTCAGTGAGTCATAAAAATCAGGCAGGTTGGCCCTTTTCCAGTTGCGAGCCATGATATTAGTGGTACGGGGGGGAGGGCTCAAAATGTGCAGATGTAAGTGAAAGGAAATGAAATAATGGTCAGACCAGGAGCAAGGGAAAACTAAGGGAGGTGAAATATCAAGGTTTGATGTCCAGACTTGGTCGAGAATATGACCTTTCAGGTGGGTGGGGGTGTGAATGTGTTGGATAAGATTCATGCCTTTTAGAAGGTCTGTGAAATCTACCGACGATTGGCTTTCGTGGACATCAGATGGCCAATAATTGAAATCAGCAATTACCACGATATTGGCGTGGTTAATTGCTAGTTGAGCGATTGCATCACTGAAGAGTTGAGGAAAGAGAGGCATAGAATCAGGGGGTCTATATACAAGGACACAAACAAAGGACGATTTAGGAGAGGTGAATTTTAGTGCCAAATATTCAGTTTTAGGGATAGAAATTACCGTGATCTCAGAAAAGATATGTTCAGAGCGGATGATAGCCGCCACTCCGCCACCAGTCTTCCCAGCAGGCCGGTTAGCATGCATAATGTAGTACCCCGAAGGGATTGCAGCGAGAATGTCAGGGGCTGAATCTTCAGTGATCCAGGTTTCTGCTAAGAGAAGAATATCGATGGAGCTCTGATTCAGTAATTGAAACACCTCAAGCTGATGGCGAATGAGGGAACGGGTGTTAAGATAGTAAATCGATAAGGAGGTGGAGAATTGTGGAGTTGAGGGGGACGGGTCATGGAGAGGAGCCAGTGCCGAGAAGTCGGATGGAACGAGAATGCCACATGTCTGGGCCGTTTTGACGGCACGAGCGGGAATAGGTCCTGGTAAATTAAGGCTCAGGAGGTCAGCGGAGGAGTAAGAGTACAATTGGGCATTACGACAGGGCCCTGGGCCTGGTCGGCCGCGGACGGGCGCAGACGGGCTTGACTTGTGCGCGACTTCGGCGCGAAGTCGGCGCTCCCGCTGCGCTCGTCCGCTGTGCTTCCTCCATACTGCCATTAAATATTAGGGGTGAGGGAGCACTAGAGCGCTAACCTGCGAAGTTTTCGTGCAGGGCGGAAGTGGTGCCACGAGGCAGGAAGTGCCGCTCCTCGAGCTGACCCTCCGCACAAACGGCACAGAGCCGGGGCTCTGAAATTTTACTTTCACAGAATTAATAGTGCCTCGAGTCAAAAAAGTTCACGGGGGGGCTTATTTACAAACCCCTTGCGCCTCAGGTGCGACACTTTCCCCCCATGTTCAAAGTGACAACAGGCGGCGCAAGGGCCTTGTAAATATGCCCCCTCCCCCATGCACTCAATCGCGCTTTTCTTTTGATCCACATACTTGAGTCACTTACATGCTGCCCTGCACTAGTGAGCTGTGTTGCGTCCAGAACTGGAGCAGCTGTTGCCCTGGAGCTGCTGTTGCCCGGGTCCCGCCTAGTCCCGTTGCTAGGGAGCAAGTTGAAAAGTGTGCCAGGGCGTCGCTCACTCACCAGTGTCACTAGTTTCAGCTTCCGCTCGGCGGCAGCGTCCCCCATGACGCGGCGGTGTGCAGTGTCTGAGGCACAGGATACACTAGGCACAATGACACAACAGAAGGGGGCGGGGCCATCTATGATCTCAAAGAGGGTATGGGAGTGTGCAGAGGAGGCCATGTGAATGGCTCCGTTTCTGATCGTTTCTACTTTCTATTACTCCTCTCCAATCCGAGCTTGACAAGCATTTTTTTGGTTCATGGTGACGACATGTGGGGAAACAATGCTGTCAGCAGTCTTTGACCCCTTCAAGAGACCGGTGTATTCTTACTGCATTGGGAATTTTATTTAGCTACTTGTTTAATAGTTTTATTAATCGCCTTTCGCTTACTTTATAGGGGATGTATAAAGCTACCCGGACAAGCGCTTAGAGACCCCAGGGTATAACGCGCTATATAAATCGGAAAAAAAAAAAAAAAAAATGGAAGAAAGCATTGACAAGCAAAATAGTCCATCTGGCGTGGTCGAAATATCTGGGTCCTATCACGATTCCCCAACCCCTCCTTCAACTCCTTCACTCCTCAGCGCGGAGCAGAGCCCCCGCTTGTTGTTAAATTGTAACGATTCTACGAGCACAAGTTACGTTACACAATGATTGACTGTTTCATATTTTTTGTAGACACGGGGAGATTAATCGGCAGCTCAGGAAATGTCTTTAACAGACCAGACGATTAATCTACCAGTGTCTACAAAATATATTAAACTGTCATTGTATAATGTAACTAGTGGAAAGCGCTGCCGGTCACCATCACCATTTTAAACAAGAAGCATTAGTGACAGCAAAGCCTGTGCCACGCTCGTGCAATCAGCTGGCAACGATACACGCACTAACATTTATATTTCTAGTGCATGTATTGCTGCCAGCTGATCGTGGCACAGGCTTTCCTGTCCCTGACAAAAAAGCCTGCCAACAAACTGACTCCTCCAATATGAGCAATCAGTTGCCTTTGAAAATAAGCGTGGTCTCCAAAGGCTCCTTCTGAAACTTTTTGCTGTCAGAGATGGCAAGCTCTCGTAATCCTAGCTATGGAAGCATCTATACCTCTCTCTACACCCCTCTCTCTACACCCCCTCTCTCCATTCCCCTCTCTCTCCACACCCCTCTCTCTACACCCCTCTCTCTCTACACCCCTCTCTCTCTACACCCCTCTCTGTCTACACCCCTCTCTCTACACCCCCTCTCTCTACACCCCTCTCTCTTTACATCCCCCTCTCTCTACACCCCTCTCTCTACAGCCCCCTCTCTCTACACCCCCCTCTCTACACCCCCTCTCTCTACATCCCCCTCTCTCTACACCCCCCTCTCTCTACACCCCCTCTCTCTACACCCCTCTCTCTACACCCCCTCTCTCTACACCCCTCTCTCTCTACACCCCTCTCTCTCTACACCCCCCTCTCTCTACACCCCCTCTCTCTACACCCCTCTCTCTACACCTCCCTCTCTACACCCCCCTCTCTCTACACCCCCCTCTCTCTACACCCCCCTCTCTCTATCTCTACACCCCCATCTCTCTCCACACCACTCTCTCTACACCCCTCTCTCTCTACAACCCTCTCTCTACACCCCGCTCTCTCCACACCCCTCTCTCTCTACAACCCTCTCTCTACACCCCGCTCTCTCCACACCCCTCTCTCTCCACACCCCTCTCTCTCTACAACCCTCTCTCTACACCCCCCTCTCTACACCCCCTCTCTCTCTATACCCCTCTCTCTCTACACCCCTCTCTCTACACCCCTTTCTCTACAGCTCTCTCTCTACAGCTCTCTCTCTACACCTCTCTCTCTACACCCCGCTCTCTCTACACCCCGCTCTCTCCACACCCCTCTCTCTACAACCCTCTCTCTACACCCCCTCTCTACACCCCTCTCTCTTCAGCCCTTTCTCTTCAACCCTTTCTCTACACCCCTCTCTCTCTACACCCCTCTCTCTCTACACCCCTCTCTCTACACCCCTCTCTACACCCCTCTCTCTACATCCCTCTCTCTACACCTCTCTCTCTCTACACCCCTCTCTCTCTCTACACCTCTCTCTCTCTCTACACCCCTCTCTCTCTCTACACCTCTCTCTCTCTCTACACCCCTCTCTCTCTCTACACCTCTCTCTCTCTCTACACCCGTCTCTGTCTACACCTCTCTCTGTCTACACCCCTCTCTGTCTACACCCCCTCTCTCTACACCCTCTCTCTCTACACCCCTCTCTCTCTACACCCCTCTCTCTCTACACCTCCCCTCTCTCTACACCCCCTCTCTCTACACCCCCCTCTCTCTACACCCCCTCTCTCTACACCCCCCTCTCTCTACAACCCTCTCTCTCTACACCCCTCTCTCTCTACACCCCTTTCTCTCTACACCCCTCTTTATCTACACCCCTCTCTCTCCACATCTCTCTCTACACCTCTATCTATCTATCGCCCTCACTATCTATCGCCCTCACTATCTATCGCCCTCACTATCTATCGCCCTCACTATCTATCGCCCTCACTCTATCGCCCTCACTCTATCGCCCTCACTCTATCGCCCTCACTCTATCGCCCTCACTCTATCGCCCTCACTCTATCGCTCGCATCACCACAGCATCACTCAGGGGCCCCACAACATCACACCT
Source organism: Lissotriton helveticus (assembly GCF_964261635.1). Taxonomy (NCBI): domain Eukaryota; kingdom Metazoa; phylum Chordata; class Amphibia; order Caudata; family Salamandridae; genus Lissotriton; species Lissotriton helveticus. The sequence continues at coordinate 1,918,019,250 of NC_136065.1, forward strand.
GGGCACCACAACATCACACCGGGGCACCACAACATCACACCGGGGCACCACAACATCACACAGGGGCACCACAATATCACACAGGGGCACCACAACATCACACAGGAGCACCACAACATCACTCAGGGGCACCACAACATCACTCAGTGGCACCACAACATCACTATGCGCTACCACAGCATCACTGAACGCTACAGCATCACTCGTCGCCACCACAACATCACTCGTCGCCACCACAACATCAATCTGTCCACAGCATGACTCAACGCCACAGCATCACTCAGCACCACTCAACGCCACAGCACCACTCAACGCCACAGCACCACTCAACGCCACAGCACCACTCAACACCACATAATCACTCAGCACCCTTCAACGCCACAGCACCCCTCAACGCCACAGCACCCCTCAACGCCACAGCACCACTCAACGCCACAGCACCACTCAACGCCACAGCACCACAGCATCACTCAATGCCACAGCATCACTCAATGCCACAGCATCACTCAACGCCACAGCACCACACCATCACTCAACGCCACAGCATCACTCAATGCCACAGCATCACTCAACGCAACAGCATCACTCAACGCCACAGCATCACTCAACGCTACAGCATCACTCAACGCCACAGGAACGCTCAACGCCACAGGAACGCTCAACACCACAGCACCGCTCAACGCCACAGCACCCCTCAATGCCACGGCACCCCTCAACGCCACAGCACCGCTCAACGCCACAGCACCGCTCAACGCCACAGCACCGCTCAACGCCACAGCACCGCTCAACGCCACAGCATCACTCAATGCCACAGCATCATTCAACATCACAGCATTACTCAATGCCACAGCATCACTCAATGCCACAGCATCACTTAGCACCACTCAACGCCACAGCACCACTGAATGCCACAGCATCACTCAGCACCACAGAATCACTCCGCACCACTGAATGCCATAGCACCCCTAAACGCCACAGCATCACTCAACGCCACAGCATCACTCAACGCCACAGCATCACTCAACGCCACAGCATCACTCAACGCCACAGCATCACTCAACGCTACAGCATCACTCAACGCCACAGCATCACTCAACGCCACAGCATCACTCAATGCCACAGCATTACTCAATGCCACAGCATCACTCAACGCCACAGCATCACTCAGCACCACTCAATGCCACAGCACCACTGAATGCCACAGCATCACTCAGCACCACTGAATGCCACAGCATCACTCAGCACCACTGAAGGCCACAGCATCACTCAGCACCACTGAAGGCCACAGCATCACTCTGTGCAACCATTCAACAACAACTGGTTCTAATATGTTCTCTCAATGTTTCAAGCTTTATTACAAATGTCATAAAAAGGTGTTAATATTTCACTGCTATTCTTGGATGTTCATCACAATAAAATACACTGAACATAATCTTCCCAAAAGTTATTTACAAAAGTTTAAGCTATTACCATTATAAATTACAATAACTTTTATTTAAGTATTAATTATTAAAAAAAATAAAAGCCATTGTTATTTGTAATATTAATACATCTATGTCATGTAAATACAACAAATATTGCATTACAAATGCTATAGGTGTCATATTTGAGGAAGTTAAAACTATTGGCATTGTAAATGACAAAGCTATTAATTTTGCTATTTTCAAAACCAACACATAAATAAAATATTTGTCATTTACAATACCAATAGCTCAAAATGTCCTAATGCGAGACCTATTGCATGAACAATGTGCGTGTTTACACATCGCTTGCAGAATTTCAAAACACATAAATAAAAGGCATTGTCATTTACAATGCAAATAGCTCAAACTCTCACAAATGACCTATTGCATTGCAAATGCTTGTTTTTAAGGCCACCTATACCTTTGACTCGGTCTCTCTTTGTCCAGTGTCACTGGATTTGTGGGGCCCAGAAAGATATTTTTTCAACTGTTTTTGTGTGACCCAGTTTCTGAAAGTTTCCTTTGGCATCATTCAGTCTACAATTAGCAGAAAATGCAAGGTCGTTATCAGCAGTCCCCGAAAAAATGACTTGCCTGGGCCCTAAAACTCCTCAAGACAACACTGTTAGGGGCCGCAATCGAGGCAGAATCTCGCCACCGTGAAGCGAGACAAACGTTTTCTAGTTCGCTGCTGCCATCTTGTGGGCAATTTTAATGGCGCAGCAAGATGTCCGCATTTCTGGTCAGCGATGGCTTGTTTGCTCAATGTAATAATGGGCGTATTTAATAAACAGTGACTTCAAGTCTTTGCTTGCACATAATACGTGCGAAAATTATCAGTACTACATGGGTGTGTACTGGCGCAGGTCCCAGCTTTTGATGTACTAAAAAAAAATCTTATTCCCAGCAGTAATAATAGGCCGTCCCTCCCCAGCCAGGGTGTGCCCCGCGTGGCGGTGACAAGCGCTGCAGAAGCAGTGAGTCATACGCAGACTGCAAGGCGCTCCCGGCCGCTTCCCACCTCGGCCGCGTTCCACTGTTGGCCAAAATTCATTAAGTGACAATATATATTTTTTATTGAATTCAATCTATCACTGTAAATTGTGAATATATGCTAAACTGGGAACTACAAAATTGTATCTTGGAACTGGCTGTTGTTTCTGATGAAGCCACTTTCGGATGGTGTATTTTTTCACCAGGAGAACTTGCAATGTTTTCCTCCACAGGACATACGTTATCTGTAGATAACCGATATAATATATATGCTGCAAACAGACCACGGAGCAACCATTTGAAACAAAGAGAGTGGAATTTCCACACATTTACACATGAGCATTCGGAAGCTAACAGCTAGATTCATCAAAGTGAAATCGGCTCGCAAAGGGCCAGATTCCGAGAATCTGGCCCTTTGCGAGCGCAATTTTTGCATTTGGGATTCATCATCCCAAATGCAAAAAAACGCAATTATAGAATTCGCAAATTTGCAAGGAATTGCATTTAAGGAATCCCTATTTGAGCTTCCTTAAATGCAATTCATGAAAAATTTAAAAATTGCGAATTCGCAAATTTGGGCCGCTATTTACCGTGAAGTCAAACCTCGTGGTAAATAGCGGAAACTTAGAAAAATGCACTTAAGTGCATTTTTCTAAGTTGTATGTTACACACACACATGTCCCAAGGACATGTGTGTGCGTAACACCAGCATCCAATGTCATTTCAGGGGTGCAACAGGGTGTCCATTGGACACCCCTGCACCCTTGAAATCGCAAAATCAAAATGCGAATCGCTAATAGCGATTCGCACATTGATATGTCTTCCCATTCATTCCTATGGGCCTTTAGGCCCATAGGAATGAATGGGGAGTTATTCCTTATTTGCGATTAGCAATTAGCTAATCGCAAATAAGGAAACTGTAGGAATCGCAATAAATATTGCGATTCCTACATGAATCGCTGCGAGTCTGTAATAGCGATTCCTTATTATTCGCTATTACAGACTCGCAAAACATGCCGATGATGAATCTGGCTGTAAGTCCTCAAAACGTGCTGAAGCAAAGCAACCATGCAGCTCCCATACCACAGTTTGACAATGTGACGTGCCTGGCTATTCCAGCCAGTGAAACTTTTTCTCCAGGGCACGAGTTGGGGTACACGCGGATACACGGGATCCACCCACTATTTTCACCGGGTGGACGCCATCCACCCTGCTTAGAAGTTGGGCCTCACAGAAATATGTTGAACTTTTCCCAGTGTAATTTTGAGACACTGGGACATGTTTTGTCTGCTTTCCATTCCAGACAGCAACGTGCCGGCAGGCAGGGGCTTTTTTCCCCTCTACCTGGGCACATATAAAGACAGAAGTTAAGGGGCCAACAGGCCTCCTTTTGATTGAGTATGGGGCTGGAGGGGTCACGGAACCTCACAAATTTAAATGCAACAGCGAGGAAACAAAAGCACGCTGCTAGTTAAATTTTCACAGGTACTTAAGAGATGCACAAGATGTGCTACATGAGACAGTCAGGGTTATAAGTTGTAGGAGTCAAAGACCCTTTGTAGCTCACTGTGGTCTACTAGAAGGATGAACATTTATTGACTGCCGAAAACAAAAAGATCTCTCTGTTCAAAGCAGTAATCCACTTACATATCTACATAAAATAAAAATCTGTGATATGCATGTTACATGATATGCTTTGCAGGAGACAACTTTAAAAAAAACATTTTATTGCATTTTCAGTTGGCACATGTTAACACATATCAGAGCACTATTGCGTAATTAAGTGGTACATTTATGCTCATAACATTGTATAAGATGCTCACCATGTGTGTTGCGATATAGTGAATAATAAACCCGAAGAAGGTAGCAACAACATAGAGGTTCAACAGCCCCCAATTGCCTAGTCCAACCCCCCTCCACCCCAGAACAATGGGTGATTATGTTTAGCAGGGGACAAATTAATCTTCTAGACTACTTTGATTCAAATTTGGGACTACACAAAACACAGATCTCTCAAACAAATGCGTTAAGCTCCAAAGTTATCTCCCATTATTATAATAATAATAATCCACATTTGTAAAGCGCAAACAATCACCCGTAAGGATCTCCAGGCGCTGGGGGCCGTCAGGAAGATTAAGTAAGCTATTGCCCAGAGTCACATGGTGCTGGGCTAATCTGCCGCCGGGGATCGAACCGTGATCCCCAGATTCCAGTGTCAGTCACCCTGGCCGCGGCGCCACTCCTCCACACCTCTTATTATTCCCTGAGATTTACTGGGCACCTCTGCTGCAGATGCCTTAACTCCATAAAATATTTTAAAATGCAGACTTTGCAACCAGTCAAACAGAACTTCTATTACCATGCTTTTCCTTGTTGCCAATTTGTTTGTGGTAGGGTTTTTAATTTTTTTATTTGTTGAGGCCCAGAGTTTGCGTCAGGATTGCCGCCCTTTTTTGGCACAACCTTGACTCCAAATCTCCTTTGTTACGTGCACTTAAATGTACTCATGATGCACCTGATAAACATCAATCAATCAATCAATGGAATTTGTATAGCGCGCTACTCACTCGTTAGGGTCTCAACGCGCTGAGGGGGGGGGGGTCGCTACTGCTCGAACAGCCAGGTCTTGAGTTGTTTCCTGAAGGAGAGATGGTCCAGGGTCAGCCGTAGGTGAGTGGGGAGGGAGTTCCATGTCTTGACTGCTAGGTAGGAGAAGGATCTTCCTCCGACGGTGGATTTGCGGATTCGTGGGATGGAGGCGAGGGCAAGGCTGGCGGAACGGAGCTGGCGGGTGGGTGTGTAGAATGTGAGTCGGCTGTTGAGGTACTTCGGGCCCGTGTCGTGGAGAGCCTTGTGTGCATGGGTGAGGAGTCTGAACGTGATCCTCTTGTTGACGGGGAGCCAGTGCAGGTCTTTCAGGGGATGTACGACATTACAACGCCCACGCATGCTTTTACATCGCGGTTTTTACAACGCATACCATTACAACGCATATCGCTTTGGGGTGCTGGATAGTGAATAGTTTAATTTACTATTCCAACTCCAGTCCACGTGGACACTAGGGAAGGTTATTGGATAGTAAATTAACCTATTCCCTATCCTAGAGCGCCCCCCAGCGCAATGCGTTGTAATGGTATGCGTTGTAAAAGCTGCGATGTAAAAGCATTGCGTGGTAAAAGTTGCGTTGTAAGTGATGTTTCCCCTTTCAGGTGGGCCGAGATGTGGCTGTGGCGAGGGATGTCCAGGATGAGTCGTTCTGAGGCGTTCTGAATGCGCTGGAGTCTTTTCAGGAGTTTGGCTGTGGTTCCGGCGTAGAGGGGGTTCCCGTAGTCAAGACGGCTGGTGACGAGGGCCTGGGTGACCGTCTTCCTGGTTTCGGTGGGGATCCAACGGAAGATCTTTCGGAGCATGCGCAGGGTGTTGAAGCAGGATGACGAGACGGCGTTGACTTATTTGGTCATCATGAGGGAGGAGTCCAGGATGAAGCCCAGGTTGCGTGCGTGGTCCGTTGGCTTCGGTGCTGTGCCCAGGGCAGGGGGCCACCAGGAGTCGTCCCAGGCGGAAGGAGATGGTCCGAGGATGAGGACTTCCATCTTGTCTGAGTTCAATTTCCGCCGGCTGAGCTTCATCCATTCCGCGACGTCTTTCATTCCCTCCTGGAGGTTGGCTTTGGCGGTGGCGGGGTCGTTGGTGAGGGAGAGGATCAGCTGGGTGTCGTCGGCGTAGGAGATGATGTTGAGGTTGTGTTGGCGTGCGATGGCTGCGAGAGGGCTCATGTAGACGTTGAAGAGGGTGGGGCTGAGTGAGGATCCTTGCGGAACGCCACAGATGACTTCGGAGGCCGAGGAACGGAACGGGGGAAGGCGGACCCTCTGGGTTCTTCCGTCGAGGAACGAGATGATCCACTCCAGGGCCGCTCCTTGGATTCCGGTGTTGCTGAGGCGCTGTATCAGGGTGTGGTGGCATACAGTGTCGAAGGCTGCTGAGAGGTCCAGGAGGATGAGGGCAGCAGTTTCTCCGTTGTCGAGCAGGGACCTGATGTCGTCGGTGGCTGCGATGAGGGCGGTCTCGGTGCTGTGGTTTGCTCGGAACCCGGACTGTGAGGGGTCGAGGGATCCGTTGGTCTCGAGGAAGGCGGAGAGTTGTCTGTTGACGGTCTTCTCGATGACTTTGGCTGGAAAGGGGAGAAGCGAGATGGGGCGGAAGTTCTTCAGGTCCGTGGGGTCCGCGGTGGGTTTCTTGAGGAGGGCGCTGAGCTCGGCATGTTTCCAACTCTCCGGGAAGGTGGCGGATGCGAAGGAGCTGTTGATGATGTTCCGGAGTTGGGGTGCGATGATGGAGTCGGCTTTGTTGAAGATGTGGTGTGGGCAAGGGTCGGTAGGGGAGCCGGAGTGGATGGAGTTCATCAGGCGGGTGGTGTCTTCAGTGCTGACTGGGGTCCAGGTGAAGAGGGTGGTGGTGGGGGGCGTTGGTTTGGTGGTTGGGTCCGTGGTCTGCGCGCCGAAGCTGTTGTGTATGTCGGCGATCTTGCTGTGGAAGAACGAGGCGAGTGAGTCGCAGAGCTCTTGCGAGGGTGTGATGTTGTTGTTGCAGGCGCTGGGGTTGGAGAGCTCTTTAACGATGCTGAAGAGTTCCTTGCTGTTGTGGGTGTTGTTGTCCAGATGTTCTTTGAATGTTGTCTTCTAGGTGATGCGGATCAGCTGGTGGTGTTTGCGGGTGGCGTTCTTGAGAGCGGTCATGTGTTCTGCTATCTGGTCGTGGCGCCAGGCTTTCTCAAGGGCGCGGCAGGTTTTTTGGGAGTTTTTGAGTTCGTTGGTAAACCACGAGGCTTTCCTGCTGCCGGGTCTGCTTGGAGGGTTCTTCAGTTGTTCGAGTTCGTCGCATAGTTGATGAGCCACTGTGTGAGGTTGCGGGCTGCTTCGTTGGGGTCCGTCGTGTTGGTGGGCGGGTTCTGGCTGAGGGCGGTGGTGAGCTGGTCAGCGGTGATCTTACTCCATCTTCTGCGGGGAACCTGTTGCGGGTGGTGGTGGGTCGTGGTTCTCCTGAAGCTGAAGTGGACGCAGCTGTGATCTGTCCAGTGTAGTCCGGTTGAGTGGCTGAAGGAGATGTGCTTGCTGGAGGAGAAGATGGGGTCGAGCGTGTGGCCGGCGTAGTGGGTGGGGGTGTTCACCAGTTGCTTGAGTACGAGGTTGGCGAGGTGATCCAGCAGGGCGGCGGTGTTGCAGTCCTTGTTGTTCTCCAGGTGGAAGTTTGGAAGTTAAGGTCCCCTAGGAGGATGTAGTCTGTGGAGGTGAGGGCGTGCGGACTGACAAAGTCAGCGATGGCTTCGCTGAATTGTGTGCGTGGTCCCGGGGGTCTGTAGATGAGAGTGCCTCTGAGGGTGGTCTTGGGGTCGGTGTGAATCTGGAAGTGAAGGTGCTCGGCGGCGGTGAGGGTGTCGTCGGAGTTGGTCGTGACGCGGATGGTGTTTCTGTGGACGATGGTGATGCCTCCTCCGGTTTGGTTGACGCGGTCCCTCCGGGTGATCTTGTAGCCCTCCGGGATGGCTATGGCGATGTCTGGGGCTGAGGAGGCGTTCATCCATGTTTCTGTGAGGAAGGCGACGTCTGGTGACGTTGAGTTGAGGAGGTCCCAGAGTTCGACGGCGTGCCTGTGGACGGAGCGGGTGTTGAGCAGGATGCACTTGAGGTGGTTGTTGCTGGGGCTCTGCGTGGCGGGTGCGGTGCAGGTTTGGAGGCAGGTGAATTGGCAGGCTTGGCAGGTGAAGGGTCCGTGGGTGCGTTTCGGGGTGGCTCGGTAGCATTCGGGGTTCCGACCGGCATTGAGTGCGTGGAGGGTGAGGGCGTCGTAAGTTAGTCGTGTGCGTAGGCATCGATGAGGACCAGGGGTTCTGGCGCTGGGCGCGGTCCAGGCACGGACGGGTGCAGACGGGCTTGCCTTTGGCGCGCCTTCAGTGCACAATCGGCGCGCCCGCTGCGCGTACGTGCGGGCTCCATATGAGGCCAAGTGGGAGGGAGGAGCAGCTGAGAGGCGGGAGCGGGGCGGCCAATGGGTACAGAAGGAAAAAAGGGGGCGGGGCCGCGAGGGCGCATCGGTGGGAAGCAGGGAGCGGGGAGGGGGCACAACCGGGGTACAATACAGACAAAATATATTGTAGCAGGTAAAAGAAATACAAAATACTAGGAGAGCAGCACGAAAAAATGGGGCAACAGTGGTCAAGACAGACAATATTACTATAGCAGGCAGAAGAAGGTACGAGTTACTAGGAAAAACAGCACGAAAAAAATGAGGGCAACAGCGGTCAAGACAGACGAGCAGCAGAGAGGGGGCACAGAGGCTGGGAGCGAACCTGTGGCCTCAGCTGGCGAGCCGCGTGGCGTGGGGGGTGTCCTGGGACAGGTCAACATATGTGTGAGATCTTAGTATCTGTTGTCACTTCTTGTGATGTCACTTCCAGTGAGGTCACTTCCTGTAATGCCACATGGAATGTCACACATCATGACGTCATGTGCTTTGATGGCACACGTCATGATGTCACTTGCATACTGCCTAACTTGGTCAGTCCCCCCACTTCTGTTTTTTAGGTCTTGGCTCACACAAAATTGGCACACTCATTTAACTTGAAAACCACTAGTAAAGTGGTACTACATGTACTGAGGGCCTGTAAATTAAATGCTACTAATGGGCCTGCAGCCCTCCTTGTACCACTCATTAAGTAGCCTTTTAAACGTGTCTCAGGCCTGCCGTTGCAGCCTGTTTGTGCAGTTTTAAACTGCCATTTCAAGAGTCAAACTAAACATTTTGTCAGGCCAAAACCTTCCTTTAAAATATATATGTCACCCCTATGATGGGGCCTACACAGCCAATAGGGCAAAGCGCAGAGTATCTAAAAAAGTTGGAATGTACTTTTAAATTTTACATGTCCTCGTAGTGAAACACTCTTACATTTCCTTACTACTGCAAGGCATACCTCTCACATAGATAACATTGGTTTACCCCATTACATTAAATAAGTGCTAACTTTCAATTGGGAGCAGTTTCGAATTTGAGTTTGGTGCCTTACGAATTGAAATTTAGAACCCTACTGAACTGTAAAGTCAGATTTTAAGTCACAATTCTGAAAATGCCACTATTAGAAAGTTGGCGTTTTTTTGTCCTAATCATATGGTGCCTGCAGCCTGTACATTGGGTCACATGACTAGGTGTAGCTGGCAGTTGATCTTTGTGAATTGCTCCCAAACAGTGAGACATAGGGGAATAGGTGGTGGCTGGATGGGCCATTTCTAACTTGATGAGGGAGGAGAGCTGTCACCTACCACACTTTGATATCACAAAGGCTCTGCCTGAACACAGTCACAAAGGGGTTGACACTGGTCTTTTGTGCCCCAGACAAGCTGGGGCCTGGGCAGGTAGTCAGGAAATTCCAAGCACCTCTGGGGGTGGAAGCCTCGAGAAACTTCTCCTACTTGAAAGTGGGCACCAGGTATAAATAATGGACCACACACACTATGGGAAGGGCAAGGGAAATCAGGTGGACTAATACGTCCCTGGAAGATGTTTGTCAATCAGCATTGGAAAATCCCACTTGTTTTTAATACTGCCTTCATGCTTCATCATAGGGCACTCATATAAATCATAACACAGACCAACGTCAAATGATGGAGCAAAATTTTTCTTTTAAAAAGCATGAATTAAAATAATTAATTAGCAATTTGCCCTCCCAAATCGATCCTATAAAGAAGAGATCATAATCCTGAGGAATGCCTGTCGACCCCCTAGGGGCTCAGAGAAGGCTGAAACATGTAGATATAATAACACAATTCTTTAGGGGGTATGGATACTAAGAACCCTGTACACCCTAGTGATAATTATTTGAATCGTGCCAGGGGCGGTTCAAAACAAAGATTAAGTGAATGTTCGCCTAAGTAGTTTTATTCACTTTTTTGTGTTGAGAGGATCCTGATCCCAGTTGGGATAAAGGGATAGATTCAATTTCCTCATATGCTTTTGAAAAAAGAAATTTACTCCATCATTTGACACTAGTCTGCACCATAATGTTGATGTGCTCCCCATAATGAAGCATGATACTATCTAGTGTGTGAGGGCAGTATTAACATCAACTGGGATTTCCTAATGCTGATTGACAAGCAGCTCCCAGGGATGGATTAGTCCATCTGTCTTCTCTTTCACTTCCCAGTGTGTGTGTGTTGAAGAAGGGAGGCTGAAGGGAAAGCTTGGACCTCTCGCCCCCGTGTGTGTTGATAAATAATGGACCCAGAGTCCCATATGTGCAGTATGCCACTTGACCTGTGAAAGACTCTGAGGGACTGCTGCGCTGCTCTGCAAGAAAAACTGTTACTCTGTTGCCCTGCTGCATTCTACCCTTCTGCCTGATTGAAAAGGACTGGACCTGCATCTTGAACCCAGGACCACCAGAGTGACTCCAAGGGCTAGATGACTGCCCTCCTGATCAGAACCTCAGGGAGAAAAAAGACTCCAACCAACTTGAACCCATCTCCTGGACTCAGTCTGCTGTGAGTCTTGTCACCAAGTGGTGCCACCCCAGTCCTGGACCCATGGAAGTGGGCCTGAAGGTGCTGCATCGTGAATCATCTCCTTGCAGCCGCATCAGAACTGCTGTTGCACTGTGCATTTTCAATGCAGAATTTTGCATCACAGGCTGCAGCCTCCTCAGAAGTTTAGCTGCATAACACTTCCTCAACGCAAGCCTTCGCATCACAAGCCCCTCATCGACTGCATCCTCGACAACGACGCAAAACTTCGCATCGCAGCCTCTCCGAACCACTGCTCCACAACACATCCTTGACGTGGGATTTTGTATCACAAAACCCTCGTCGATGGCATCCTTGATGACGATGCAGAACTTTGCATCACAGCTTCCTTAGAACCGCTGCTGCGCGACGCATCCTCGACTTGGGGTCTCGCAACGCTTCGCAACCAGGATTTAAGGTACTTTATTCAGCGAGTCTAAATTGGTCGGGAAACATCCTTTACAACTCAACTTTTCCCTGGGGGGCGCTCTAGGATAGGTAATAAGTTTAATTTACTATCCAACACCTTCCCTAGTGTCCACGGGGACTGGAGTTGGAATAGTAAATTAAACTATTCACTATCCAGCACCCCAAAGCGCTATGCGTTGTAAAGGTTTGGGTTGTAAAAACCACGTTGTAAAGGCATGTGATGTAAAAGCACGCGTTGTAATGTCATACATCCAAATTGGTCCCTGTTCCCAGCCTGTACTCCATCACAGTCAGATGAACTTGTAACTGTGTCCTGGTCCAGCGCATCCATATAATCATAGTTGGCACTCTGTTCTTCTAGGCACTATTTTTACTTGTAACTTTGAAATCGCCTATCTTGGTTCCTGTTCTACTGATTGGATTTTTGTCATTTGTGTCTGAAATAATTGATTACATGTTACTCTATTTTTCTAAAGTGGTGTAGGATTTTTCTTGTGTCATTTTTCACTTTATTACTGTATAAAGTGCTGCAAAAATACTTTACACATTGCCTCCAAGTTAAGCCTGACGGCTTGTGCCAAGCTACCAGAGGGTTGAGTACAAGTTAATTTGGGCTTTGCTTGTGACTTAAACCTGCCAGAAATTGTGGTTGCTGCTTGAATAGGGTTTCACTCCCCTCACCCAGTAACTCAATTGAGGCATCTGCCGAAAATTGTGAGATGTCCTGGCCACACTATTTACCGTACCTTTGACATTAATGCATTCTTAATGCGGCGCACAGGACACCTACCACTTTTTACTTAATGTCCCACATCCACCTAACTTTAAATAAGGATTAGACTTCTGTCTATTGTGAGAATCTCCAGTTTGCACTATTATGGAATTTCATAAGAGCAATTGTTACTGTTTAAAATAATTCTCAAAGGTATATTAATGAGGAAATTATATGTACTCCTGAGTCCAAGTTGTTACACCCCCTCAGGCCAGAGTTAAGAACAAGCATTTGCAATGCAATAGGTCTCGCAGCATTAAAGTTTGAGTTACTGGCATTGTAAATGACAATGCTTTGCATTAATTTTTTTTCTTTAATTTGCAATTGGTATATAAACATTGTTTGTGAATGGTTAGCTGTTGCTTATGCTAAGCAACGTTGGCAGTCATATAGAGTGCTAGTCTTGCTTGTTAGAAGCATGCTGATTTAAAGCACTCTGATACCTGCGGGTAAAGTTTGCGCCATATAAAAGTGAAAACTAATAAATAAATAAAAAAAGCCTAACTGTACCACGTCCACCAGACCATAAATAACGTGTAAAAAGAAAAGACCATTCACCATCTCCTTCTAGGAATGGGGCTGCCAGGCCATAGACAATAAAATCCATAAACACCCAGGCACAAACACAATTAACTGTAATTGTTTTATTCGTGGTGTCCCAGAGTGATGTGGTGGTGTCCCGAGTGATGTGGTGGTGTCTCAGAGTGATGAGGTGGTGTTCCCGTCTGATGTGGTGGTGTCCCCGAGTAATGCGGTGGTGTACCCGAGTAATGCGGTGGTGTTCCCTAGTGATGCGGTGGTGTCCCCGAGTGATGTGGTGGTGCCCCTGAGTGGTGGCCCTGAGTGATGTGGTGGTGGCCCCGAGTGATGTGGTGGTGTCCCCGAGTGATGAGTGGTGGTGTCCCCGAGTGATGAGTGGTGGTGTCCCCGAGTAATGAGTGGTGGTGTCCCCGAGTGATATGTGGTGGTGTCCCCGAGTGATGTGGTGGTGTCCCTGAGTGATGTGGTGGTGTCCCTGAGTGATGTGGTGGTGTCCCCGAGTGATGTGGTGGTGTCCCTGAGTGATGTGGAGGTGTCCCCGAGTGATGTGGTGGTGCCCCGGAGTGGTGCCCCTGAGCGCTCTTGACGGCTACAGTGTACCTCTCACACAAGTACTCTTGGCTCAGGATTAGCATACATTAATTCCTGAATGAGGATAGGCAGACTATATTTGTGTATTCTGCTACAGATTTGTTGGTCTGGGGGATTAGGGGCACGGGGCTGGGATCAAATCCTCTTGTATGCTCGTATTAGGATACGGATTTCACTTTTGGAGCGTGGTGCCTTCTGGAGACCATTACCAGCGGGGTTTTTGGCACCAGTCAAAGCTTTAAAAAAAAAAAAAAAAAGTGTGCGATCTTGCCTGGACATATCAAGAAGCCTTCTATACAAACGTTCCTGTCCACCGCCGCAGGCTGCGCACCTCTCCACCCATCTCTTGCCAGCCCGTCTTTCTTCCGTGCCCAGCATGCCCACCCCAAATTGACAACCGCCACCACCAGGCCAGCAGTACCCTCCACCCACTTCGTTTCCTTGCTGACTTTAACTCATTGACACATGCAGAAAGGGATAAACCAGGCACACAGTTGTGCATATTGACAGCACATAGTTAAATAAAATGAAAATGTGAGATTCTCTAATGAAGCTTAAATAGCTGCAAATGTATAAGTGTACACGTACTACATACAAAGTAAATGGTTTCACAAAAGTATATTGATATATTGCATATGGCCACGTAGCAAACTAAAAACACTACTGACACAAGTGTACATTTAAAAGTTAAATAAATGTAGAAAGCTACTAATTGCAGCTTATTTTTTTCACCTACCTAAAAATAAATATGTATAAAGTGCAAGAACATGACAAAAAGAAGGCTAAATAGAGATCTAAATATCAAAATACAGAGCCACATCTAAATATGAAAATACAGAGCCACAAACACTGGAGCCCTCAGAGTAATACAACATAGCCATAAACACGTACGTGGTCATTCAGAGGCATTAGGCCTTCTAAGGATTGTGGGTCAGGTTCACGGGTCAGAGAGAGAGGAATTACTTGCTCCATCCCTTACTTCCGATGGGCACTGTGGTTTCTAGGAGTTCCACGTGGCTCGTAAGTGGAAGAGTAGATAATCCCCTGTTGTGAGGTATGTGGAGTTCTTGAGTCGCGTTGGGTGCATTGAGTTTAAGGGATGACTAGACTCTGTGTAGCAGGCAAAGCAGAGGCGAGTTAACCATTTAATTCCGCGTTTCTTTATGACATGCGCTGCTCTCACTTGCTCTGTAATCATTGTTTGAATGTTCAAGAGCTTTTGTCATACGTTTAAAGCACTTTACAAGGCGAATCTTGCTGTGGCTCTATGTGTGCTTTGCTCTGAGACAGCCATCCCACCTCCCTTTTAGAGGCCCTGTCTTGCCTTTGTGGCTCGGTGGCGCCTCCTGTGGGCCGCCTGTGCATCGCCCCTCCCCAGAGCGAGCCGCCCTGGGCCCAGGCCCTCCGAGGCAAAGATGTGTGACGCTCTCAGAGGTGTGGGTCAGCCTTGCACCATCACCGATCTCCAAACCGCAGACTTGCACGTTGTCAGAAAATGCCCCCGGAATCCCGCCGCGGCCGCACCAGAAGTCAGGCAAGGTCGCCTGTGACGGGGGCGGGGCCGCGTCCGGACCGGAAGAGGAGGCAGGCGGAGTCAATGCGTCTCGCGGCCCGGGGCTCCTGTGAGCGGTGGAGAGCCCCGGGGCCGCCAGCAGGAGGTTGCGCGCTGCGTGTTGAGAGCAGAGTCCCCCGAGATTGGCCAGGTAAGTTCCAAAGGGCTGGGGGGGCTTGGTGCAGTCGTGTGTGTGTGTGTGTATGTATGCTCGTGTGTGTATGTATGTGTGCGACGGTGACGGGGGGGTGCCTCGGTGCACTTGTGTGTGTGTGCGCGCATGTGTGTATGTGGGGGGGGGTGTCTCTGTATGTATGTGCGTGCGTGTGCCCATGTGTGTGGGTTTATGTGTGTGCGCATGCGTGTGTTGTAGTGGAGCTGCGCGCATTGCAAGAAACTTGCAACAGCGCTCGTACTTGTGCGCGTGTCAGTTTGAAATCGCCTCCAAGGCGATGCGCGCGGCAGGATTTTCTCCTGGAAAGCACACACACCGACAATAGGTTCTCGGCGGAGACGCGCTTCCGCGCGCTTAGCCGAGACCTAATAAAAATCAGGGCTTTACAATCTACAGCCCTTATAATAGAGGTCGCCTTTATGGCAACCAATTATTGTGATTTACCTTCAGTTGCAGCACTTCAACAAAGTGTGCCAGGTTGTTTATCCTTAGGAAACCAATTTGTCCGAATAATGTTTACTGCTATGATTAAACAACTGTGGTTTCTTCTCAAATGGATTGTACAGAATAAGGGCCTAGGGAAGACAATCACGTTCTAGTCTTGCACAAAATTGATAGCAACTACACAACTTCAAAGCAACTGTCCGAAGTAAAGGAATTTTTCATTTCATTTTATTTGTAAATTTATCTGGTGCAGACCTACCTACAGGTCCATCGGACTACTTTAGAAGAAACATGAAAGTACAGTAACAATTATCAATTAAGGTTGCGGGTACCAAATAGATAATATATACAAGGAATACAGGAGTACAGATTAGACCAGGAAGGTGTATAGTGACAGGTTGGCAGACTAGCTAGCAGTGACTCCCATAGGTTCTGAAGTAGTGGGTTTTGTGGACTATGTGAAAACAAATTAGAACTTATTCTCAAGTATTTGGGTGGTTGATTCCAGATTCTCTAGGGTTTGGAAGGAGAATGCTGATGTCTTTGTCATTTCATTTCTGGTTTATGGAATTTCCTAATGAAGGCTGGATTTCCCTCAGGTGCCTCTCATGTCTTCTAAGACATGCTGCTAGGAAGGCCCAGGAATAGCACTTTGTGTGTCTTGCAGGCCATTTTAAAGTCAATTGTGCCTTTAAGGCGGAGCCAACGAAAGTCCTTCAGATTAGATGTTATGCGATCACCTTTTTTGCCCCAATGATGAGGTGAGTTGCTGCAGGGAAAATGGCTTTATGAGGGTGAAGAAGGACTTCAGAAGACCACAAAAAATGAAGTTGCTACTGTCCAGGTATGACACGATGAGAGCTTGTGCTGCAGATCTGAAGTTGGTTTGAGGGCTATATACATAAAAAAGCAACTTTGAAAGCCGATTTCTTTTTTAAAGCTGAAAGATTTCTAAATTGGGAGCTATAAATTAAGTTGGTATCCATATCTAGATCGTACGAATAGCGTGAGTACATTATACGAAATCTGGTATGGACGATCGGTGGCCTCAATTGAAGCACTGTATGAGTCGATAAAAAAGAGCATGGAGAAACAAGGCAAAGTGATCCACTAGAGTCTAGCTTATCATTCGTCTTTAAGAAATTAAAAGTTCGATTTTTGTGTTAAAATATTTCATAACTTGTATATTTGTTTGATATATACTTGTTTCAGTACGTTTGTTCACTGTTTTGAGGTTCAAAATGTAGAAACTGTTTAGGTGGGTGTTCCCAGCTTCCAGTAGTGATTTAGGGAGGGTCTATAGATATATTATTATTAATTATTGGGATGCCTAGACATCCCTGTTCATCCAATGGGCTTTTGTTGTGTCACTCAGTTTTCTTCCTCACTCTAAAGCATACAGCATAGGCAGTGGGTCAACCCACTACAACAGTGTGCTTACTTCAGTGTGATGGCAATCTGCTCTTACACAATGAGCGTATACCCACAAAATGTAGTTCCCTTCAGTGCCAGGGACCGTTATGACAAATGTGTGCTTTCTGAGAAAATATACAGTTTTGAGAATGGCAGTCAACAAAAAAGTTATGTTGTGATGCAGCTGCGAAAAAAACCACATTGGTTTCGTGAACTAATGCGACCCTCCTGCCAGATTGTTTTCGCATACAAAGGCCATGCTTGCCTCAGCTTATTTGCGTTACCGTTGTACAGTCACTGCAAGGACGAGAGCGGTGGAATGACCCGCACAGTGGGATCTCCGCTGCCTATAGATACCGCACGCCGTGCGGTGCAGCGCGGGGGCGCTGGCGGTGCTGCTGTCAGGGGCGCTGTGTCTTTAACGCTGTCTCCCGCTCTCTGCAGGCGCTGCGCTGCCGGCTGCAGGCGGCCCGGCCCCGGGATGAGGTGCTGGTAGCCGCGGAGGAGGATGGGAGCGCGATGGCCCTGTCCCAGCTGCTGGCCGAGCTCAGGGGGCGCTACGAGGAGCTTCTCTTCCGCTCGCCTATACCGCGGGGCCTGCCCGACGCCCGCGCCCAGGTAAGACATCCGGGGTGGGGGCGGGGAGGATCCAGGTGGGTGGAGAGGGATACAGAAGGGATACAGGAACAAAGGGGGCATCTACAGGCATGGACAGACTGGGGACATCTCTGGCAGGGACAGGGGGACGGGTGCGGCACTGAGGTGAAGGGGTATGTGCTTTTTAGCCAGGAGCCGTACAGGTGCGCAGGGGCGGGGGTCACAGGGCTGATCTGAGCGGATGGGGGGGTCTGATGCTTTAGAGAGGAGGCGTGCAGGGGAAGAACGGGGCAGTTCATGTCAAGACAGGAAAAGGGGGTGGCGAAAGGCTAGGAAGGGGGCTGGGGTGTCATGGCTGGCATGAATGGGCAATGAGGGTAAAATCAGAAAGGGGGCTCGCTGAGGGGACATACTAGTGAGAACGAAGTGACACTTGGGAGCAACCACTCGTTGGGGGGGGGGGGAGGCAGGAGACAGGGCGGGGGAACCCAGCAGTAGACAGGAGGCATTCAGGGGCACAGGTGGGGCGGGAAGGCTAGAGACGACCCCAGGCAAGGACAGCCTAGGGTGGGTAAGGGTGCATTCATATGAAAGAGGGGGCAACTGCTGTTCTCCGCCGAGGCCTGACGACTGAGACATACAGCATCCCCTGTACCACGAGGGGGCATTGGAACTGAAGCTAAACATCAAGCATGACAATAAAGTATCCACTTCCGGGTCATTACTCCCCTGTAATTTATCTCCTGCAGACTCCTATGTCAGATGTGATACATTGCACTGGGTCGCAGCCAGCATTGCTCCAGAGGGGCCTGGCTTCCGCTAGCACACAGGGACATTTTTCGTGTTACAGCCCCACCCACCTGCAGCAAACCCTCAAAGTCCAAAAAGCCGCCTTCTCAGTCGGTGTACGCATGCAATCTCCATTATCTCCAGGGTGATGATTATTAAAGGCGAGGTTGTGAGTTGCTGCCGCGATGTAAGATTGTAAATGGTTTCAACGCTGGAAGGAAGCCATGGGACTACACCTCTCTGTCGCAACATTCAAATTGCTGTTGTCTTGACAGTTTTATATTTTATGAGTTTGTAATTTCCATATTTTATGTCAGACGAGGCGGGAGAAATTTAATTGAGTTCTCTGGATGCGTTACTGCAACTGCAGGAGTTAAGATCCCAGCCAATCAATTGTGGTTTTTCCTCATTCGAGATGTCACACCTACTAAGTAAATAGTTGTTATAGTTGCAAACTCAGAATAGCAAAGGTCTTTGAGCTCCACAGATGTTACGTTTATTCTTAGGCCTCAAATAATACAAACAGACCTAACTCATAGAAGGAAGGCCCCGTGACACATCCACATTTGTCACTTTCTGTAAATAAATTGATCTTGGTGTCTTCTGCACTTCTGTGCCCTCGGCCTGGTTGCCCCCACGCTCCCCGCCTGCTGCCTGCCTCCTACCTGCTGCCTGACTGCTGCCTGCTGACGCCACTCCAGCCCGGCGCCCCAGCCGCCGCAGGGCCGCCCGCCTCGATCGCCACTCCAGCCCGGCGCCCTTGCCGCCGCAGGGCCGCCCGACTCGATTTTCGCGCCGGTTTTTGCCGCGACCCCGCCCCCCCGCCTGCTGATAGGACAACGCGCTCCCCGCCTCACAGCTGACCCGCCCTCACGGATCCCTTCTTATGACGCCCCCTCAGCGACCGCGCAGCGGACGCGCGCAGCGGGAGCACCGATTGAGCGCCGAAGGTGCGCCAAAGGTAAGCCCGTCTGCGCCCGTCCGCGCCTGGACCGCGCCCAGTGCCAGGACCCCTGGCCCCCGCAGTTCCCAGCCCACCCGCCGGACGTACGACGCCGCCACCCTCAACGCACTCAACACCGGCCGATTCCCAGGATGCTACCGAGCCACCCCGAGACGCACCCACGGACCCTTCTGCTGTACCGCCTGCAAGTTCATCTGCATCCGGACCTGCCTCGCACCAGCACCCGCCAAGACGAACACCAGCAGCAACCACCTCAAGTGCATCCTGCTCAACACCCGCTCAGTCCACAGACACGCCATCGAACTCTGGAACCTCATCGACACCACTGCTCCTGACGTTGCCTTCCTCACGGAGACCTGGATGAACGCCTCCTCAGCGCCCGACATCGCCATCCCAGAGGGCTACAAGATCACCCGGAGGGACCGCACCGCCAACCAGACAGGAGGAGGCATCGCCATCATCCACAGGGACACCATCCGCATCACGACCTACACCGACGACATCCTGACTACCGCCGAACACCTACACTTCCAGATCCACACCGACCCGAAGACCACCCTCAGAGGCACCCTGATCTACCGACCCCCGGGACCACGCACCCAATTCAGCGAGGACATCGCCGACTTCGTCAGCCCGCATGCCCTCCCCTCCGCTGACTACATCCTCCTGGGGGACCTCAACTTCCACCTGGAGAACAACAACGACCGCAACACCACCACCCTGCTCGACAACCTCGCCAACCTCGGACTCAAGCTACTAGTGACCACCCCCACCCACCTCGCCGGACACACAATCGACGCCGTCTTCTCATCCAGCAAAGACATCGCCTTCAGCCACGCCACAGGACTCCACTGGACGGACCACAGCTGCGTCCACTTCACCTTCAGAAGAACGACGACCCACCACCACCAGCAACAGGTCGCCCGCAGAAGCTGGAGCAAGATCACAGCCGACCAGCTTGCCGCTTCCCTGAGCCAGCACCCTCCCGCCAGCTCAGCGATCCCCAGCCAGGCCGCCAACAACCTCACGAAGTGGATCAGCAACTGCGCGGACGAACTCGCCCCACTGAGGACCCCGCCCAGCAGACCCGGCAGCAAGAAGGCCCCGTGGTTCACCGACGAACTCAAGAGCTCCAAGAAGAACTGCCGAGCCCTCGAGAAAGCCTGGAGAAGGGAGCCAACACCGGACAACATGACCACCCTCAAGCTTGCCACCCGGAAGCATCACCAACTGATCCGCGACACCAAGAAAACCGCATTCAAGGACCGGCTGGATAACAACGCACACAACAGCAAGGAACTCTTCAACATCGTGAAAGAGCTCTCCAACCCCAATGCCGGAAACAACGACATCACCCCATCGCAAGAACTCTGCAACTCCCTCGCCTCCTACTTCCACAACAAGATCGCGGACATACACAACAGCTTCAACACCCAACCGACGAACGCCACGTCCAACTCGACCGAACCACCGCCCCCCACCACCACCCTCCGCGCCTGGACTCCGATCTGCACCGAAGAAACCGTCCGCATGATGAACTCCATCCACTCCGGATCTCCGACCGACCCCTGCCCTCACCACGTCTTCAACAAGGCCGACGCCGTCATCGCACCCCACCTGCGGGACATCATCAACACCTCCTTCACCACCGCCACCTTCCCTGAGAGCTGGAAGCATGCCGAACTCAGCGCTCTACTCAAGAAACCAACAGCGGACCCCACCGAGCTCAAGAATTACCGCCCCATCTCGCTGCTCCTGTTCCCAGCCAAAGTCATCGAGAAGACCGTCAACAAGCAGCTGGCCGCCTTCCTCGAGACGAACGGATCCCTTGACCCCTCACAGTCTGGCTTCCAAGCCAACCACAGCACCGAGACCGCCCTCATCGCTGCCACCGATGACATCCGAACCCTGATGGACAACGGAGAAACAGCGGCCCTCATCCTACTAGACCTCTCCGCGGCCTTCGACACCGTCTGCCACCGCACCCTAGTGCATCGCCTCAGCAACGTCGGAATCCAGGAGAAGGCGCTGGAATGGATCATCTCCTTCCTCGACGGAAGAACACAGAGAGTCCGTCTACCACCGTACAAGTCAGAGGCCACCGAAGTCATCTGCGGCGTCCCTCAAGGATCCTCGCTGAGCCCAACCCTCTTCAACGTCTACATGAGCCCCCTCGCGGCCATCGCACGCCAACACAACCTCAACATCATCTCCTACGCCGACGATACCCAGCTGATCCTCTCCCTGACCAACAACCCCGCCGCCGCCAGAGCCAACCTTCACGAAGGAATGAAAGAGGTAGCCGAGTGGATGTCGACCAGCCGCCTGAAGCTGAACTCGGACAAGACGGAAGTCCTCATCCTGGGATCCTCGCCCTCCGCCTGGGACGACTCCTGGTGGCCCCCCGCCCTGGGCACCGCACCCAAACCGACAGACCACGCACGCAACCTGGGCTTCATCCTGGACTCCTCCCTCTCCATGACCAAGCAAGTCAACGCCGTCTCCTCGTCATGCTTCAACACCCTGCGCATGCTACGGAAGATCTTCCGGTGGATCCCCACCGAGACCAGGAAGACTGTCACCCAGGCACTCGTCACCAGCCGACTGGACTACGGCAACGCCCTCTACGCCGGAATCACCGCTAAGCTCCAGAAGAGACTCCAACGGATCCAGAACGCCTCAGCCAGACTCATCCTCGACATCCCACGACACAGCCACATCTCCGGACACCTAAGAGACCTGCACTGGCTCCCGGTCAACAAGAGAATCACCTTCCGTCTCCTTACCCACGCACACAAAGCTCTTCACGATCAAGGCCCGAGCTACCTCAACAACCGCATCAACTTCTACGCTCCCAAACGACACCTCCGATCAGCCAGTCACGCCCTCGCCGCCGTCCCCCGCATCCGAAGAACGACAACAGGAGGAAGGTCCTTCTCCTACCTGGCCGCCAAGACCTGGAACTCCCTCCCGACCCACCTGCGCCTGACCCAAGACCACCTCGCCTTCAGGAAGAAGCTCAAGACCTGGCTGTTCGGGCAGTAGCAGCACCCCCCCCCCCCCTAGTGCCTTGAGACCCTCCGGGTAAGTAGAGCGCTCTATAAATGCCTATGATTGATTGATTGATTCTGTTGTATCGTGTGACAAGCAAGAATATTGTTACAACTTTACATCGCATTTTCTGGTTGCTCAACAGCACACTGTAGGGTTGGTCTAGACTACAGGGCTGCGCACATGGTGGTCGATGCATTGATGCTGTCAACCTCTGGCGTGTTCAGCGTTGGTCCACAACGGCCGAGACTACAGCATGGGAGATATTTACAAGCAGTTAAGCTAATGAGAATCGTGGTTATCCTGAAAATCTGACATGGATCCAGCCCAAGCAGCCTAACGGTGGGCACCCAAGCTCTGGGAGGGCGGGTGCCGCCTTTAAGGCTCGGTGATAGGTTACCACAGGAGGTCCAGGCAGCGATTCTAAAGACTGGGGCCTCCTCGCTTAGGATGGTAAAGAGGTGTGTAAGTGAGACCCAGTGAGGCATGATTAGGAAGGAATGGGCAGCAAGATTTAAGGATAGGGTCAATCTGTTTCGGGGTGGCTGAGTGATGGGGTACCCATTTTGATAGAATTAGAAGAGAGCGAGCCTAGGAAGCCAAGCTATAGGGCAGGGGCAGGCAGTGGTGCCCATGGATGGGTGGTGGACTACAGCGGTGCAGGCAGAGAGGCTCCCCCGTAATAGGCGCTCGGTCCCCATTTGGTAAAGTGTGAGTGGGGCAAGCAGTGAGTGTTAGTGTTCACCTCTGCGGCGTGAGTAGTATATATAGGTGTAGGCAGTGAGGCCGGTGCCAGGGTCTCCCTGTCCCTGTGGTAGTATAAAGTAGTGCATGAGTAACAAGTTTAGAGGTGCAGGCAGTGAGTTTCAGGATTAGCTGCTGTATACCTACCTGGTCAGGAAGGATAGAGAGAACATACAAGGATCACAGAGATGCGGCCATCTCACCTGGTGAAAAAGTTAGAGGGGAGTAAGCTTTGGGGCCCACGGGGAGAGGTGATAAAGTAAAAAATGCGTAGGTTGTGAGACGTTAAGTCTTCTGCTGTCCACTGACGCCCTGTGTGCTCTTGTTTGCTGGAGCACATAGTTGCAAGGCAAGGCTGTCTCAGAAGTGCAGACTGTTGCCAGGAATATAGAGGTGGGTAGCGGGGGTACTTTATGGTAACAAACACCGATTTTGGTAAAAGCCTCAGACTGACGCTGCAGAGTTGGCCCTCAGCTTTTACAGATGTTAAAATAAAGAGGAGAGAGGTGCATTTGTTATGTTACATACGTTTATGGGACCACGCCACCGGTTATGCAGCTGTTTGAGTTCTGCTCATCAGAAAGCAGTGGTACATCCACATTATCAGGATGATAAGTGACTACTGAACAGAGGTTAGAGAGCACTGAAGTTACAGAAATGCTTCTCAGACAGCAGAGCAACCCCCTAGTTACCCAGACATTGAAGGTATACCCAGGGCTTAAGTCGGATGAAAAAACTGAAGGGTCTCTCTAAGGGGCGTGGCAGATGTAATTAAGGACGTGGCTTAAAAACAGATACCCTAAAAATCTGTGCTTGGCATAGTGTGCTGCCCAACTTGTACTTTGTTGCTTCTGTCAGTGCACCCATATGTATAATACAAGTAACATTACACCTGCAACAAGCCAGAACTTTTGACTTTGTCAGTGGTTGTTAGTTGAAGAAGCTAAATAAGCTTGACCTAAGCTTAGTGAAAAAAGCAAAAATTAATACAAATTAATGATACAAAACATCCTACCGTACAATGGATTTTCCAGACGGGGGATGTCTGTTTCATAAAGTGATCCTCCCCCTCGGCTCAGGATCAGTCCAGGGGTACCGACGGACAGAGCGGGTCCTCCAACCCTGAGCTGTGGCCAGGAAGAGGTGAGGCTTTCTCCCAAGCATTTTTGGGAAAGAATCCTAAATACTTTATGAAACAGACATCCCCCGTCTGGAAAATCCATTGTACGGTAGGATGTTTTGTATCATTAATTTGTATTAATTTTTGCTTTTTTCACTAAGCTTAGGTCAAGCTTTATTTCAGTAGTGTTCAAGAGGTCCTGACGAAAGCCGGGTAGGCTTAAACTTTCCTACAATGGCTGAAACATGTTGACCAAATACCATCCTTAACAGACAGTTATTATTTCAAACTGTCTCACACTCATTTTAATCTTGACACCATGATTTTCCCTAATAAACTTTTCCTTAAATCATGGTAGCCAATTTTACATCTCACTTTTTGATTCTTTTCTCACTGCAATTTAATATCCCACACCATCTCAAACAGATTTGATTTTTGGTTCGATCCATCACTGGTGGTTCCTTGGGTTTGGAGAAGCACATAATTCCAACAGGTGTGTGGCTCCTTAACCGGACCATCTTTGGTTCTATCCCAGATGATGAAGCTCTGCCATATGGGTGGGCTGATGGGATTCATTTCCTTGTTGTTGTACACACCTTACAGGTAGACACAGAGTCTGTCACATTTTTCTTTTCTTTGCCCCCATTAGTTGTATAGACCATTGACAGTCCTTTTTGTATTGTTATACTGTGAATAAGGGGTTTGTCTGTCCTTTGGTCTTTAAATAATTTTCCCCTTAGACCCTCCACCAACCTTGTTTTTGACGAAGCTAAATAAGCAACAACTATGGCTTTGTTGTATATAATATTGAAAATGCTTCCGTTGTGAAATTATGAGACTGTGAAAGAACTATAACAAGTCTCTTTGACCCTACATCAAAGGCAGGTACTGCTGAAGGGTTAAGATTTTTTTTCCCACCCTAATTTTGAGGGCAAACATGGAGAGCCCTATAGGGACCCATCTCCGCACCTGCTTGCAGGACCCGGCCCACTTAAAGCCCTGGGTATACCATTCAAGAGCAGAGTTATCTCTCTAGTAACGGAAGTGTTATGGGTGAGCACTTGGAGCAGCAAATCTATCCTTAAAGAGATGTCACAGAAGTACACGTGAAACAGCAGTGCTACCTCCCAGTACCCCCTACATCAGAGCTATCCTTTCGGCTACACAGATGATACAGGAATTCAACACATACAATAGAGCTACTGAGAAAATATACAGAGATGCTACGAACGTGAATCTCTGTCAGCGGATCCGTCCATCCAGTTGAATATATATTGCAGGTGTGCACCTCGGCAGCGGACCTATGCCTTGGACTGCACAGATGATACAGGCATGGACCTCAGACATCCAAGCTATCAATCAAGTGACACAGATTTGACACCTTTGCAGCTCTTAATAGGCATACTCCTCAGTTTATGGAACCAAGCCACATCCAACTGAAGACCCTAATTAGGGCGATATCAGATTTGGGTTGCTTGTGTTCCAGTTGAGGGAGGATCTGGCTTGGCAGTTCGGCTGGACTGTTCCTATTGATGCAGGGTTGAGAATGATTTGCTTATGGCTGGGCCCAAACTGAGGTGGCAGGTGGGCAAAAGAGCCATGGGTTGGAATGCTGCTCCGAGAGATTGTCAGTGGTTAGACTTATTGCAAGCAGCCTCCCATCAACTTTTGTGTTTGATACTGAATGTAGATATAGATAGAACTAGCCATCTTTTAATTTACCTTGTCAGACTGTATTTGGGAGGGCTAGTAGGGACTACTGGCATCAACCGTGGGAGCTGAGATAATTTGCAGCTGATGACCCAGAGCCTGCCCCACTATGGCTCTGCAAACTTAGCCAAGTACAACCCCTTCTGCATTTGACTCTCAGGGTAGTGACGGTGCAGTCACCGGCTTCTCAGGGAGGTAGCCTGAGAGTGTAAAAGGTCAGAGCTCAACAATCTACCAATAGAGCTAATAAAAAAGAATCCAGTGAAGAAAGAAAGTACTTGAATCACACAATTCTATGCATGGGGGATTGGATTTCGACAGACGACCACAAGGGTAAATTAGATAAAGATTTAATTTTCCCACGTGGTAGTCTCTCAAAATCCCCCCCCAGCTGGCCTCACCGCTCTTCACTGCAGCGGCCGCAGCTGCTCTGGGTGCTATCTCCTGTGGGTGCTACACCCTCCCTCTTCCTCAACATCCCCTTCCTGGGTTGTACCTGAGTACTCGGTCGCCCTTGCTGTAAGGGCAATCGAGAGTAGCTTGAATTCAGCTCACGTGCAGTCTGTCATCCACAGTTCACAAGATGTGCTCAGTCTGTTTGACTTAGTGCATCACAAGTAGAAGCATTTCATAAGTATGCCGCCTTGCACACTAAGGGGTTCCTCCCGCGTGCATGTGGAAAGCCATGAAAAGCTGGCAGGACTCTGTTGCAGTCTGTCGGACAGGGCATTAGCCGTTCTCGGCAGCACGTCCGCCGAGATGTCTTATCAAGGCTTTGGGGCTCAGTCCAGTGAGGCTGGTCGAGGGCCTGGCCAACGAGCCCTGGATGGTCACGATCCCAGCCGCAGTGGGTGCAGTCCATAGCTCAGCGATCAGCAGTCATAAAGGGGAAACATCCTTTACAACAAAATTTTTACAATGCAGTGCTTTTACAACGCAGGTTTTACAACGAAAACCATTACAACGCATTGCGCTGGGGGGCGCTCTAGGATAGGGAATAGATTTAATTTACTATCCAACACCTTCCCTAGTGTCCACGGGGACTGGAGTTGGAATAGTAAATTAAACTATTCACTATCCAGCACCCCAAAGCGCTATGCATTGTAAAGGTTTGCGTTGTAATACTTGCGTTGTAACAGCATGCGTGGTAAAAGCATGCGTTGTAACGTCATACATCCGTCATAAAGTGGTGCAGTCCCGACTGTAGGTGTGGCAGGGTCCTCCATAATCAGCAGTTTACCCCATGTCCGGCTGACTGTTCTGCATTTTCAGCCCTGCTCAGGCCTTCAGCAATTTGGCAGTTGCAGCCCTGCTTGAGCCATCAGCAGTTCTGCACTTGCAGCCTCACCAGGGCCTTCTGCAATTCGGCTGCTCCAACCCCACCCGGGCCTTCAGGCGTTCAGCAGTTTATGCCTCGTCTGGGCCTTCAGCAATTCAGCAGTTGCATCCCCGCTCATTCCTTCAGCGAGTCGCCAGTTGCAGGCCCACTTGGGCCTTTAGCAATTCAGCAGTTACACCCTTTGCAATCATGCAATTGCAACCTTGTGGTTCCTGCCAGGAACTGGGAAGAGAACCTGAGGGAGCCCACAGACAGCAGGGTCCTCCTGGATTGCTCAAATGATTGTGTCTTCTAGGGTGTCTAGCCACTGGGAACTCTCTGGACCTCTCTCTTTTCTAGACAACCTCTGTTTCCGCAGAGCAAGGCAGGCACCTTCCCTCTTTCAACAGGGAGACTTCCAGGCACTTCAGTAAAGGCACACCACTCCTCCAGCAGGAAATTCACACATCAGGTGGTGTCCCCTCACCTTTAGGAGATTGGCTGTCAGGCAACCATCAGCCCTGGTTGCACAGCAAGAGTCTGGAGCAGTATGCAGGACTTTACATAGGTGGGTCAGTAAGCCTCAACCAGAGTAACGCAGGTGAAATGGTTTGTCACACTATTGGTTCTTTTAACCACTGTACGCTTCTACCACCACCTTATGCTCTAAACCCACGACAGACAGTGGTCGATTGTCAACAATGAGGACATGCGCTGATGCCCTTCCAGGTCACATGATAGGTCCCGGATCTCATAAAGACAGGCCCGGGCCACTGTGCACATGCTTAGATTAGTCTGTTGCCAAGGCCAAATGAAAGAGTCAGGATGCCAGATATACACGCAGATGGCCATTCGGGGCTGGGTAAGACTCCTATTTATCCAGCAAGGGACATTCCTGTGCCAACATGCCAAACTTTAAAGGAGTGCAACTCAGACAGCAGAGCTGCTCCTCAGTTTATAGAGATGTTACAGGTGTGCACTTTAGACAGCAGCACTGCCCCAAGTGTAAATCAACCCATAGAGGGATGTGCTTCAGACATCAGTATGTTATCCTGCATCGCACACTTGTTTCTAGAGTGCATTTCTGACCAGGGAGTTATCCCAGTGGTTGCACAAATTCTGAAGGACAACAAATATAGAATGGCGATTTCATCTGAGTTGCAGATATGCCACTCAGATCTACGGTATACAGCAGAGCAATCCCTCACAAAACATAATCTCCAACAGATAAAGGTGTCAGACTGCAGATCTGCCTCTGTTATACAGACATTACAGAGCTGACCCTACCATTGTGCAACTGGCCCTGGGTTTAAAAATGATAAGCCTGTGCATTTCAGACAAGAGATCCATCCCTCAGGACGCATGGATGATAGAGTCCTTTACCTGCATATGTATGCTGTAGCTTACATTGCTCGGTCCTCAAATAGGCAAGGCATCACCACCACCGGGACATAGATGTTTCCAAAACAGAACAACAAATGGAAGTGAAGAGTAAGTCACATGCTATACTGAGGATAACCTGTGTCGATACTATATTAATCCAGATTTATGGATGTAGAATGCCCGGGAAAAAAAAATTGGCACTATTGGTACTGGAGTCACAATACAACTGGTATAGTACAGTAGACAAGTCCAACAACTTCCATTGAAACCTTGAAGATAGACACTTACAGGAATTATACAGATATATGTAATGTCCAAACCTACCTCATACCTTGTGAAACGTTTAATATACAAATTTACACCAAACCTACCTTATACCATTGAATTGTCAGATGTATATCAAACCTACCTCATGTAAATGTGAAGCGCTCTGATACCCAAGGGTCACGTTAGCGCTATATAAAACTCTCTAAATAAAAAATTAATAAACTTTAAAAAAAAAAATCTGTTCCTGTGGTTGCACAGTTTCTTATGCAAAGCATGTAGGACTGCCTTGCTATTTCTCTTGAGACGCAGGTGGCACATTATTGCAAGGGTTCTGCAATGACCCCGCCATGTAAAATAACATTAGAATTCAAGCAGTCGACACAGGCCTCCGCATGTAAAGCAACATCAGCCAATCACCACCAGCCCGATTGTAAAGCACAGTTATAAAGTGTCTGTTCCAGATTGTCCCAGGCAGGGCCATTTTGGAAACCACAAGAAGTGTCAAACCAGCCACGCTCTGCAGGAGGCTGTGACTAGAATGGGCTATGTGTCCATGGCTTGGTTATGGCAGCCCAAGTAGCT
This sequence comes from Lissotriton helveticus, assembly GCF_964261635.1. NCBI lineage: Eukaryota > Metazoa > Chordata > Amphibia > Caudata > Salamandridae > Lissotriton > Lissotriton helveticus. The sequence goes on from NC_136065.1 coordinate 1,918,048,699, forward strand.
CAGAAAGCAGCCCCCCAGCCTGCAGTCCACCACGAAGATGCTAGAGTAGCACAATGGCCAGTCAGCTCTGGTGTGTTCAGCACCAACTCCATTGCGAGAGATCCGTGCAGCCCATACAGCTCGTAAAGGCCAAACAAAGCAGGTTACCTGCCCACGGGTAGTGCAGCTCCATACATGTTGAGGGTTCCCCAAGTTATGTGTTGTGTTGTACCAGTGAATGGCTAACGTGCAGACATCACCGATCTCATGTGCGGACAAGATGGCGCACGAGTGCAGAAAAAGAAATACGGGTTGGCAAAGCCAACAGGCCTGGATTTCATGTGCCACAATCATGCAAAAATGCGGATTATCACATTAAATCCTGTCCATTTGGCTTTGTCATTGTAGGGGGAAAAATAGTAACGAGACACCATCAAATGTCCTAGTTCTCATTGAAATCTCGCAGTGCCTACTACGTGCACTGCCGTGGCTGACGCGTCCATTGGAGCTTTTCGACATCCCCAGCCAGAGTCGGACCCATCCAGCAGTCAAGATTACACGTATCAGAAAGGGTTCAGAAGGCGGCAGACCAATGCATCAGCAAAAGACTTTTGCTACACTTGCCGATCGATGTCACTTAACTCCCTCTACCATTTTTGGTAAGCGAGTGCCATCTGCTGGTCATTACTGAAATTACAATTTTGCACAGTAGTCCGTAAAATTGACGTAAGCGGGACATTTAGCACAGGTAAATAGAATCAATCAATCTGGGCTTGTAAAGGACGGTTTATCACCCAGAGGGTTATGCTCAGCCTCGGATTGGTAACACGGGCACTCGGGCAATGCCCGAGGGGCCGGTGTCTGAGTTCCTGCTGTGGGCTACTTTTTTTAGCAGTCTGGGGCCGATTTGGGCAGTGTCTCTATTTTCAGAATACAGCCAGCGGCCCAGTGGGTGGCTGAGTGGCCTTTCTGCAGGCAGATGGGCGCTCATTTCCACACCCCCGCCACCAACACCGCCGGTCCCCCACCCCCCCGGTTTAGCAACAGGCAGAGGTATCACTCCCTTTGCCTCGCTGGCCGGCCCATTAATGTATGCACATACTGAGCGGGGCAGGGGGCCTCAGTAGAAGTGGCCTCACTTGTTTTCAGGTGTTTCACTAGTGTAAACTAATGCGTGCATTTTTTTAAGCCCCCTCCTTTTTAATGTAATTACGCTGAAGCAGTGATTTGAAGAAAAGGCATTATGCAAATGGAGGCTGATTTTTTTGTGTGTGTCCGGGCCGATTTTCAATCTTAATCCGACCCTGGCTTATGCTGGCGCTAATTGTAGGCTGTTGGGTTGTTTAGTCGAACAACCATGTCTTGAGCTCCCTCCCGAAGTCAGTGAGGGTGGTGCAGGGGCAGTTCGTTCCAGGACTTGGCAGCGAGGTAGGATAATGATCGTCCCTCTACCCGGGCCCGACGGTTGCGTGGGACCCGTGTGAGGGCTAGGTGGGCTGAGCGGAGATGTCTGGAGGAAGGTCAGTCGATGGTTGATGTAGTCAAGTCCAATGTTGTGGAGGGCCTTGAATGTGTGGAGCGAAATGGCATCTCTTCTTGATTGGAGCCAATAGAGGGTTCGGAGGTGGGGGTTATACAGGACTGTCGTGAGAGATCTCATATGAGTCTGGCTGCTGTGTTTTGGATTATCTGGAGTCGTTTCAGTAGTTGGGCTGTGATTTCGGCTTAGAGTGAGTTTCTGTATTCCAATCGGCTGCTGACGAGGGCCAGTTCTCCTGGTGCTGTGTGACATCCACTTGAAGATATTACGGAGGATGTGGTAGCTGGGGGAGGCTACTGTGTTCACCTGGTGCTCCATGGAGAGCCTGCTGTCCAATATGATGCCCAGGTTCTTGGCATGGAAGGTGGGGGTAAGAGCACGTCTGAGGGCCACCAGGAGTTGTTGCAGGGGCAAGGGGGTTTCACCAAAGATAAGTACTTCGGTCTTGTCTGTGTTCAGTTTTCGGTAGTTGGATTTCATCCAGTCCGTGATGTTGGTCATGGTGTTACGGAACTTCGCTCTGGTGGTGTCTTCGGTTTGTGAGAGGATGAGTTGGGTGATGTCGGCATGTGAGATGACGTTAAGTACGTGGTTGTGGACGATATTGGACAGTGGCGCCACGTAGATGTTAAAAAGGGTGGAGCTGAGCGAGGAGCTCTGGCGTACACCGCAGATGTTGTGTTCGGGTACGGAAATGAATGTTGGGATGCAGATTCTTTGTGTGCGTCCTGTGAGGAATGATGTGAAAAGTTTGAGTGCATTGCCACTTATGCCTTCAGATTACAGAGATGAAGCATGCACTTTAAACAGTAGAACCATTGCAAAGATGCATCACTAGAAATGTGAAACCCCCCTTAAGTTTAACACAGATTGCACCTCAGAAAGCAGACTAGTAGACCACATCTTATTGGGTGTTTTCAACTAGAAGCAACCCAAGGGACAGGATGTAGAAGTGGAATGTTCTATTAAACAGTTTTTTTTTACTTGTACAGTTGGAAAAGGAAGCAGCTAAAAGTCTAGCAAAAGACGAAGCGGACTTAAAAGAAGCTAGAGCGGAGCTGAAGGCAGCCAGGCGCCAGTGGATGCACCTGCAAGTGGAAATGGAATCCCTTCATGCAAAGGTAAGGAGGCATCAGCGCAGCAGTTCATCATATAGGAAGGTGGCTCCAGATCACCTGCCCTGCAGCGTATAATATTCTAGGGCCAGGCTTTACCACATGCTGACCTGTGCCGGAGGATGCTTGCGCTGTGCAGTATCCCTCCCTAGGATGACATTGCATCACTCAGACGATATATACCAACTAAACTCCCTCATGAATGAAGGGGTCGCAGTACTCCCAGGATTCAAAACATCCTTTCCAAATAAGAACATATTATGTGACTCATAGGATATCATACCTCTCCGCTCCACCATGTAGAAAGATGCCACATTGCTCATGTGATAAACATAGACAAGCTCTCCTAAGTAGGAAGCAATCCCGTTTCTGAGTGGATATAAAACTCTAGCTCTTCCCCGTAGGTATGTATCACATTACTCATAGGGTGTAAAACACCTCTCCCACATAGGAAGATGTCACTTCACTAATTAGATATATTTCCCATAGTTGGTACCACGTAGGAGGATATTACATAGCTCATCAGATAAAAAAATAGGCAAACTGTCCCACGTTTGAAGATATTTCATTTTTCAGAATATATAAAACGCCTGCTCTTTCATGAAGAAGATATCACAGCACATTGGCCAGATGTTATACACATCTGGACCCCTCACGCTTAGGACAATATCACATTGTGCAGACACTAAAACAACCCTCCCCTTATTTGTTCAGAATATTTAACACCCCAGCTGTCCTAGGATGAAAGATATGCATAGCTCAGAGGATATTGAGCCCCAGTTCTCATGTTTAGGATGATCTCTCGTTACTCATAGGTTATGGTTCCTCTTAGCGCTCCCATCTAGGAATATCTAATTTATCACAGGATAAAAATGGCAAGCTCTCAAGGGCATTAGGATACTATATTTATTAAAGGAAATGAAGCCCCAGCTCTCAATTTAGGAACATATCACACCAGTGTTAAGATATTATCCCTGTAGGAAGGTGGAATCTGACTGCATGGTTGCTCCCACTTTCTTTTCTGTTGTGTTGATGGGTTTTGACTTAGTTTGGCTGGGATCCTGCTATTCAGGGCCCCAGCCTAGCTGCTTCCTTTCTAAAATGATTGCCTGTACTTTAGGTACACTCCAGATTGGTTACTGGGTTACCCTTGTGAGTCCCTAGTATATGGTAACTTAGGTACTACGGGCATAGGTACCCCAGAGGCCTACCAGGGGCTGAAGCATGTATTATGCCACAATGCAGCCTGGGTAAGGTGGTGCATGCACCCCTTACTAAGATATAGGTTACCTATATCTACCTTTCATCACTGACGCATATACACCTATAAGTCACTCCTATGGCAGGCCTTATCAATCCTGAAGGCAGAGTGCTTGGTTTTGAGAGGGTGCCCATGCATGAGCTGGGCCCCTCTGCAGCTTTCAGAGCCTATTCTCTGAGGCTGTTCTGTGATGCAGCCAGACCATATACTCTTAAGTGCATTATAACCTCGCGGTAAATGCTAACTTTGGAATGGCTGCATGGAAACATGTCGTGTTTGGTGTCAAACACTTTGGAATCCTACCCCCCCCCCCAATGCCAGTCCTGATGGCGGGTGTAGAATTCCACCCTTCTAGAGGGAGAGACATGTACACACTGACCTAACCGGTAATAGTTTAAAAGAACCCTAGCATCACAAAATGGATGCTGCAGCCCCAGACACAAGTCTGACCTCCTTCTGCAGGACGAAACTCCTGCAGGCTAGGCCTGGACAATAGGTTTCCTGTCACAGGCTTTAGTGTATGGGGGCTGGGTGGGTGCATTCAGAGAATGCTTTTCAGACAGTGCTGGGGGCACACTTGGTGTCCCTGTACATACCCCAGTTCCAAACCGGGTGCAGGGGCACTCAGCCCCTGCTCTGGCGCGAAACTGGACAAAGGGAACGGGGTGTAACCACCCCTTTCCCCAGACCCTCCCATAGGTGGGTCCCCAGAGTATGTCCAACCCCCTTTCTTAGTATAAATATGGGACCCCAGTCCTTAGGACGTCAGATTACACCTGGACGAAACTCTGATACATATATCCTGGAACTTCGACATTCTACACGACTAGAAGACAGAAGAATCTCCCTTGAGGTCAAGGAGTGACTCCCCTGTTCAAACAGGCACCAAAGAAGCATCTTGCCAGTCTGCATTTCCGAAGCTCCCGCTGGACTCTGAAGTATTTGTAACTCAGGACATGAACTTCCAGACTTCTCAGAGGCTGACACGAGATCCCAGCAAAGCTGAAACCCGCAGCCCTCATGAGTGACTTGGATCTGGAACTCCTGGACACTGTGCACATTTGCAAGTGCATCAACCTCCCGAGCTTTCCTGAAGTTATGCATTGGGCTACTTGCAGTCCAAGCCCCGAGCACCACCTGCACCAAAGATTGTGGGCCTACACTCCACGAGTGTTCCGTGAGCCCGCTTCTAGCAATTCTGCTTGAGGCCCCTCCGCGATACCTGGTCCGTCGACTGGTGGGTCCCCACAAAGGTAACACTTCTTTTCCTTGGGCTTCTCGGGGTGCTCCAGATGTGTCCTGACTCCCCACCGAGTGGTGAGTTCCTCAGACCTTGCTGGTCTGCACCAAAGCCAATCTCTGCTTTCTGCGTGGGTTGCTGTTGCCAAGGCTTGTTGAGTACAATCCGGAAACCGACACCGCAGCACTCGACATCCTTTGTGGGACAGCTCAAATCCCGCTCCCGGTCATCGTCAATGCCTCCTGGTCCTCGTGGCGGAAGAGTCAAGCTTCACCTTCACCTGAAATCACCCAACATCGGTGGGCATCCGCTCATCGCCTTCCTGGTCACTGGCAAGTGACCCAGACTCTGTCCCCTCTGCTTTCAGGTTCTTCACATCTCCGATCCACCCTTGGATCCACCTGGACACTTTCCACTTGGTCGCCAGCAGCACTTTGCAGCAGATCGCTATTGAAATTTACGACGAAACCCAACACGAAAAGACACCTATGCACCCGGCTTCCCTGGGTGAGGTAACTCGAGTACTCCGGTGCTCCCGTGGGTGTTGACTCTAGAACCTCCTAGTTCTAAAGGGGTTTGCTCCAAGTCCTCTTCTAAGTGGCCTTAATCTTTAAAAATCGCGACTTTCCCCATAGAAATTAATGGTGATTTGCAGCTGTGTTTAGACACTGCACGCATTGGCCGTGGGTCCCCTGTGACACTACCTTGGGTGGTTCCTTGTGGCCCCAGCGGATCTAAAGGCTCTAGGCCTTGTATCTATGTCAGTCATGGTTCTCATTACACTTTCTTGATATATGGTTTGGTACGCCCCTAGGGCTCAACGTATATTGTGCTAATTTACTGTGTGCTGATTAAGTTTACTGAACGTACTTTTGCCTCTAGCCTCATAAAAAGACTAGAGGGATGTGTTTAGAATAAATACATATATTTAATATATATAACTGGTGTGGTTCTCCTTTCATTTGGTCCTTCATGAGATTATAGACTGGTAAAACAAGCTGTTTTACATTCCTTCAAGACTTAGCCTGAAGGCTGCTCTCCACAGCGACCACTAGGATAGCTTTCTATATAGGTTGTCTTTAAACCTACTATCTATAAGGGTCATTTGGACTGGTGCAAGGTGCCCACTAGAACAGTGGACAGCATATGCCAGGCCAACTTCTCACAATCCCCCTTAGTTCATCAATATATGATGTCATTACACTAATCATAAGTTATAATTCTTCTTACCTCTGCCATATAAGAACATGTAACATTGCCCATAGAATAAAAATGGCAGGCTTTCCACCGTATGAAGATATTAGCATTTCTCGGAGGATATAACTCCCCAGTTCCCACATTTAGGATTATATCACATGGCTCAGAGTGCATGACTCCCCCGCTTCTCCAATTAGGAAGACATCACATTGCTCTGAGGATTTAAAATCCGTGCTCTCTGGAGCAAGAAGATATTACATTGCTTATATAATATGCCAGATATATCTCTTCGGTCTAAGTTCATACCCCTTGCTCAGATGCTACGCAACCCAGCTCTCCCAGCAGGAAGATGATGCATGGCTCACTGGGCAGGGATTGTAGCTTGCTCACTTCAGAAGACCCTACACTGATTAGATGGCACACACATGCCAGCTCTCCTCAGGAGATGCAGATGAATTGCCCTCCATTCAGCTTTGCTCTAGCAGAATGTGTCGCCACTCGTTACGTTACTATACATATGTTTTCAGAGGACCCTGGCTTTAGGAGCCCAACAGCATAACCACATTAGAGTGTACATTTATTGTTTTGACTCAGTAGACCGCACTTTTAAAAGCAAGACAATCCTTTTTGGAAGTTTGTGTGGAAAGATCTGAAATATGAGCCCAAAGAGAGTGTATTTAAAATGTTTGAGTTTATACATTAATAATAACTCATCTTTGCTCTAAACAGTCAGTTGAAAAAATTAAATTGTGATTCTCTTTTACATTATATTTGCAAAGACCGCGTGATGATGGTCTAAGCAGTGGAATCTTTGGTTGAAACAAACATAGCTGTAATACGTTTGGAAACCTCAGTCGTTTAATAAGTCTTCTCTTAGCCTTTTATGCTCCTATAAAAAAGTGGAATATTCTCCATTGTTTTATGGATTTTTCAAAATCTTGATTTATGGTACTTTGTGTCAAAGAACTTCAAAGCTGTTCCGATACCTCATTTTGGGCAGTTCTCTATTCTGATACCTGAGTGAGACATATCATTCACATTCTAAACCGGACATGGCCCACTCATCTATTCAACTTTTCAATATTTTGTGTATCATTAACTGGGTGACAGTAACAACTGCTAATACCAGAATGGGATGACAGACCCCTCCATGTCACATGCCCCCAGTAATCAGATATCCTTTTGTATGCTGTTTTCAAGCATCTTAGTCTAATGGCATTAATTCAACAAAAACAAGACTACAGCTCCCATTAGGCACTGCTGTTTAAATGAAATCCTAGGGTGTCATGATGATACAGAACTATCTGGCAACAGCAATAACATACGTACAAGAAGTAAAACTGTAGCAACTAGCACTAAACAAAAAATGTTCATGAAATAACATAAGGATGAGCACAGTTTAGAGTTTTCTTCTCAACAGGGAACTCTTTTTGTAGCAACAAAAGGCATGTCTTGTAATCTTGCCTAATAATTTGACTTCACAGGAGAAAGGCCTGCACAAGTCGCTCTTTGCCATGGACCAGCAGTACCAAAGCCAGCTGCATGACATGAGTACGGTGATCGAAGGGCTGGAGACGGAGCTGCAGGACGTGAGGCAAGGCATGCAGAACCAGCTCCAGCAGCACCAGGACCTGCTGAACACGAAGATGAGGCTGGAGCAGGAGATTCAGACCTACCGTAGCCTGCTGGAAGGAGAGGAGCACAGGTATGCGACCGAAGGGAAGGCGGTATCTATACTTCTGTTTCTTTAGAGGTTGTACCAAACACCGTCCTTCGGTCGACTTCCCTAGGCATGATAAGGCAATGTTTCACTTAGTAGTAGGGGATCCTTCAGGACCCGCAGGAGTCAATAAGTTATCTTAGTTATCTAACTAGAAGAGTAAGATGTTGAAAAGCAAGGTTATTAATGAACGTGGGCTTATGTGAGGGGCATTAGGAGGCTGCAGGGCGGCTGCGACTCCTCGGTGAAGGATACCTGCAAGAGGTGAGTCTTCCGGTCTTTCGGCAACTTGAGCAACTCACCTTCGAATCAGGTTTCCAAGTACAGAGCCTAGAACGTGCTCAGATATTCTGCCAGTGGTAGTTCACCAGGTTTGGTGAATGGTGAGCAGGATGAAGATAGCCGATTTCGCGTGCCTAGATGAGTGATAGGTATGTCAATCCTTGAAGAGGTATCTAAGAGTATGGACAGCGCCTGGGAAATCAGACATTTGGTCTCTAAGTTGGAATCTCTCTCCCTCAGGATGTACTGAAAGCTGCAGAGGGTGGCATGAACTAACATGTGTGCTAGAATATTAAAAAGATAAGTTCAAGCGTCCATAGGAGGTATTCTCACCACTGAAATAAACAAGCATTTACAATGCAACGGTCTCGGCATTGCAAAAGTTAGAGCTATTAGCATTGTAAATTAACGCGAGTTTAAGGTCTTGACATTGTAAATGACAAGGTCATTTATTTATGTTTTAAAAACAAAAATATAAATAAAAGTCATTGTCATTTACAATGCCAATAGCTCAAAGTCGCGTAATGTGTATTGTTAACTACAGTAGCCTCCTGATGAGTGCCCTTTCACTTAATTAACGCTTACTTACAGGTAATATTTCTTGCTGTGTGGGATTAGATGATGGGAAAGGAATATTACTAAAATAGCAATATTTTTTCAGACTAAGGTGGTGAGTTCACTTCTACTTCGTGCATTCAGGAACAAGACTGTGGGGCTGGTAATCCCATGTACAAGACTAGGGCTGATCGTCCCAGCTATGTCTTGTGGACATAAGAATGGCAGACACGTAGGTTTTGTTTTCTCCATAAGTACTAAAGCGAGAGGCACATGGTTGCCAATTTTATAAGTATATTCTGGCGCACTCCACACTTCCGGATTTAAATAAATAACTAAATGTGAATACACGTAACACATCTATGTGTATTCTCCTACGGGGCTCGATGGCAACCCTGTCTTTTGTCAGCTGAGGACGTATCGCTCAAAATATAACACTTTTTAAAAAAACTTTAAAAAATCACTTACTTCAGACTAAGTGTCACCCATAAGTGATATAAATACATCAGATAAGGGACATTTCCTAAAACGGTCTGAAATTGCACAAGCGAATACGATTTGAGAGGGACAACAAAGACAGCAAGTATTAGCAGCATATATTCTAACAGCTTAGTACCTCGAGCCCATACAGATATTTTAAAAAGGAACCAACATGTAAACTAACTTCTTCATCGGATAATTGCAGAGCAAATGTAAATGCAGCTCTGGACGGCCTGATGTTATAACATTTCTTTTTTTAAAAAATAGGATTACAAACAGCCTGGTGTACATTTCATAAAATTTACGAAAAAATAAATTGCATCATCGTTTGCCCACTTTTTCCATCACCTTGACATGGGATAGTAGCTAGGTTTGGCTGAAAAAAATCGGGGAAGCACCGCAAATATTTTACAGTCTCAGCTAACACTTTTTATTTGTAGACCGTTTGCAAAAGTTAACGAAATGTTCAAGATTTCACAGGGGTTTTGTGTCTACAAAGGCATGACACGCAGGGGCAGCACCTGATCTTTGGGGGGGGGCTCGGTGCACGGTGCACTCGTGTGTGTGTGTGTGTTTGTGTGTGTATGCATGTGTGCGACGGCGGGGGAGAGGGGGGTGCACTCGTGTGTGTGTGCGCGCGTGTGTGTGTGTATGTGTGGGGGGGGTGTCTCTGTATGTATGTGCGTGCGTGGGCGCTTGTGTGTGTGTCTGTGTGTTTATGTGCATGCGTGTGTGGTGTTTTGAGCTTCCTAGGAGACAGCGCCTGGCCGCAGCGCTCGTTCGCGTGCGCGTGTCAGTTTGGGATCGCCTCCAAGGCGATGCGCGCGGCCAGGATTGTCTCCTGGGAAGCTCACACGCCAACATAAGGTTCTCGGCGGAGACGCGCTTCGCGCGGCTAGCCGAGACCTAAAAAGTTTTAAAATGAGATAAGAAGGAGAGCGGAGTCCCTCTAAATTAAACTGGTAAGTTGAAAAGGGGGGGGGGGGGCTCGGTGCACGGTGCACTCGTGTGTGTGTGTTTGTGTGTGTATGCATGTGTGCGACGGCGGGGGAGAGGGGGGTGCACTCGTGTGTGTGTGCGCGCGTGTGTGTGTGTATGTGTGGGGGGGTGTGTCTCTGTATGTATGTGCGTGCGTGGGCGCTTGTGTGTGTGTCTGTGTGTGTATGTGCATGCGTGTGTGGTGTTTTGAGCTTCCTAGGAGACAGCGCCTGGCCGCAGCGCTCGTTCGCGTGTCAGTTTGGAATCGCCTCCAAGGCGATGCGCGCGGCCAGGATTGTCTCCTGGGAAGCTCACACGCCAACATAAGGTTCTCGGCGGAGACGCGCTTCGCGCGGCTAGCCGAGACCTAAAAAGTTTTAAAATGAGATAAGATTCCATTCTTGAATCTACAGATTTCTGGCTAAACATGTAAATGATAATGCTAATCCTGCATACGTATACATTTTATTTAGCCTCTGGGTCTTCACTGGGAAATTTGTTAATTTGATAAGTTAACATCCAAGATATCAGAACAGAGTTGAATGTTTTCTCCTTAAGCTTAAGCTAACTCAGGGTTTGTTTCAGCCTGGAAGTCAACCACATAAAGTAAATGCAGTAACACGTATTTTTAAACAGAATCAAAACTGAGTACTAGCAAATGTTGCAGATATATGTCCAGTCAACAATCCAGGTATGAAGTATAATATTCGTTTATATATCTGTCCAACCAAACCTCCAGATTACTGCGTAACTTTGAGATATGTGATCCACAGACAGCTCAGCTATCGGGTCACCAAATCCTCAGTTATCTGGCCAGTGAAACTCCCAGACACTTTCTATCTGACTGTCAACCTTCCTGCTAACTGGCAGCCCCCCTTTCCTCTATATAGCGCCTCACCCTTCCACATAGTGGCTCGGCCACCATCTGATATATGTCTGACCAGCCGTCCTAATACCTTGTCAGTCAGTTCTCTAGATACCTGATTAAGAAATCTCCCATTAGTCAGATCAACAAACCTGTTGAGTCTTGCCCACCAAAGAGCTGGTTACCCGCTCAGCAAAGTGGTTAGCAGTACTCAACTAGAAAAAGTATTATGGGTTGGAGGCACCCAACTGTTCTATTTCGAGGCTGGATCTGATCAAGGGCACATCTTGAAAGATGAAGAACAGGAATTAATGACTTTTCCCATAACAAACCCTATAGGACATCTCAAGCACACATTACAAGGAACAAACGTAGAAACGTCCCGTAAATTGGTTTGATCCCAGTGACTTTTGGGTGGTGTCTCATGAGCCGCTTCTAATGAAATAACACTGTGAGCTGATAATGCCTCACAAAGTAATCAGGTAATTAGTTCTTTCACAGCCATCTCCTCTGTAGGGTATGCCAAAAACCTTGAATCCTTAGGGCATCCATAAGACAGTCAGGAATATTTCAGCCGAAAGATGGTGTGCATGGTGGCTTTTCTCTTTGTGTTTCAGGACTAGCTGACACATTTTAGAGTCTTTGACTGTAATTACCATATAGGCACATGTTCAAAGATTTATTGAAAAAAATAATAGAATGCTTTACCCCCTTGTTAGATGTGGAGATGTGGACAGTACTGAATTCCAGAAAGAATGACAAATGAGTTATGACATCAGTTATGTCTTTGCATATTTTGAAGGAGTCGTATTAAAGTTATTTTGTAGACAAAGTGAATGCTCCCGGATTCTATACATATGATAACTACCAGTGTGACTAATAGGTCTTGGTTATTATATGGATTGGAAAGGGATGAGAGTGTCTTGAAGAGAGATTCTGTCTCCAGTTTTGCAACTCAGCATTTGAATCTCATAACACGAATACCCCTCAGGTCATGCCCATCACAACATAAGAATGCGGTATTACATGTAGGGATAGTGTTGTCACAGCTTAAGAACGATGTATTATATTTAGGGATAGCGCTGTCAGAAGAATGTTGCATAAAAGGTGGTGTCTGTCTCAATACCTTCAATGCTGGTGATAGTTTCTCTCTTCTGGAACTATAATCAGAATATGAATTCCAGTCATTGGTCAATAACTGTAGTGTTGCTCTTAGTTTAAGTAAGGGTGGGCGTAGTTCGCGAAGTAGCGCTACGCGAAGCTACGCGAAGTGCATTTCGCACTACGCGAACTTCACGTAGCACTACGCGAGCTGCGTAGTAGCATGTTCGCACTGTGCAAGATGCTTTTTCAATGATTGCACAGTGCGGACAAGCATCCGGCACTGTGCAAGCATTGAAAACGGCATCTTGCACAGTGCGAGCTGTAGTTTTCTGCTGCTCGAGTAGATTATTACTCGAGCGGCAGCTTTCTCAACGCGAACAGGTAGTTTCTCATTGAGAGCGGTCGCGAGCATGCGCAACCAATCACAATGAGAAACCTGACCTCCTCGCGTTGAGAATCTCGCCGGGATGTCATTTTGCTTGCTCGCGGTCGCGAACATGACGTTCAGGACCGCGAACAAGCAAAAAATGACCGCTGCACTACGCTACGCTACTCTACACTACGCATGTTCGCACTGTGCTACGTGCAGCTCGCGTAGTGCGAAGTTGCGAAAACTTCGCAAACTCCGCGAGCGTAGCGTAGTGCTTCGCCCAGGGTTAAGTTTAAGTTGGTTACTTCTCTAAGAAGGGTACGGTGAGGATCTTTTCCAGTGGTTCTGCCAATTGTTCTGCCACTTCTCCATACTGCACTGTTGCATTATTGATTGGATGTTTGTAGTTGGACAAGAAATGGGGAAGGGTAAAAAATCCAACCTTGGAGCAAATCAGTGAGAAGACCAATGGGCTTTGCTTTCCTTTGAAGAAGTCGTAGATTAAAATTCAAAGACTGGACGGGGGCATCTCTTTAATGTATCCTTTCTAACAACACCAGAGGACCACAATATCCCCCTCCTAGATCTTAACAAGCTTGCAGATGTCAGATATAAACGGGCAAGAATATTTCTAATGAACCAACCTCCCAGCTCTCCGAGCAGTACTCCAATATAGCGCCATCCAGATTTTCAGATTGCTAAACCAACCATCTTCGCATTTCCTATATTTGTGCTGTCGTCAGCTGTCTTCCTATAAAACAGAAAATGACATCACTGGAAGACAGGAAGTTCAGTCTTCAGATCTATTACAGCATCAAAGATGTAATGTACATTTTTTTTATTGTATTTTACTATTAACATATAAGTAAAGCCATCTTTATATTTAATTAAAAGAAGGAACGGGTAGCAATATGATCAGTTATAAGCTGCTCTTATTCTTGGAAGTAAAATCACCTTCAAACTCCTCACACATGCCTACAAAGCTCTCCACAACATAGGCCCAGCATACCTGAACCACTGCCTCTCATTCCACATTCCTGCCAGACAACTCTGTTCTGCCCATCACTCCCTAGCCTCCGTCCCCAGGATCCACAAGACCAGATCCTCAGGAAGTTCTTTATCCTACCTTGCCTGCAAGACCTGAACACCCTGCCTCTCCATCTCAGGGAATCCGTGTTGCTGACCCAATTTAAGAAGGACTGCAAGACCTAGTTCTTCGAAAGAACCTCCACACCCAACAGGACCAGCAGCCCCCCACCCTTTACCCCAGGGCCTTGAGACCCTTATGGGTGAGTACATGAACTTTATAAACACCTGATTGATTAATTTATGGTGTATTGAATATACCGGCAGGGCTCTTGCTTTGAGGCAGGACACCACCAACCAATAGTGAGAAGTTCTAAGAAAATCCCTTAACAAGTGCAAACCATACAGTGGGGGCACTGCAGAAAAGTGACATTTTGGTAGTTAGTAGAGTTTCTCTTCTGCTAGTTTTTTGCTCTGCTCAGATTATAGTAATTGAAATGCTTTATTTTTCCTAACAAGCTTTGGGAATATTTTCAACGTGTGCTTTAAATCTCTTTTGATTTCTGCTCCACATAAAACGTTAGCTTGCTCAGCCCACCACACAGGATTACACTGTGACCCAAATGTAACCTGGATACATGCATTATTAAGTAAAAGTAGTGTTGTGGACTCTGGACTAAGCTTCCACAGGGAAGTGGTATGCAACAATCTTCTAAGATTTTCTGGTTGGATAAATTAGCTACTAAATCATCCTTAAACATGTTGCGGGATCTCTCTCAAACCATTAATATGGGCAATCTCCAGCAAGCCTCATTGCAAACGGAGTACTTTACTATGCAAGTCTTTTCATTTAAATCTTTCATTACACACTGCCAGCCAAAGGCTGCATGAGATTGGCAGGTGGCCATGTTGCCATCATGTAATGTGCTGCGTACAGCTGCGCCTGGGGTTCTCACTGAAGATGAGAGAGCTTGCTATCATTTATCTTCGCTGACGTCCCAGCCCTAACCCCAGGCTGTCTCCCAACCCTGAACTTGTGCAGCTTCCCTACCCCACAGCTACAAATGTTCTGAAAGTTTACTTAGTCAACGAATATTAACACATCAGTTCAATTCAGAATAATTTTTATTTTCTGACTAAAAATGTGTCTTTGTAATTTGTTTTTTTGCAATGCTTTTGCAATATTCTCTGAATCTTTCTGTTTTACTCTAGCCATGGCTTTCCTAAGGTACTTTATGCGCAAAGCCTCCAGTAGACAGTGGGATGGAAGGTGTTCAGAGTAGTAGAGACATTAGGGTCATATATATATATATATATATATATATATATATATATATATATATATATATATATATATATATATATATATATATAAAAGAAGAGTTGGGTTAATGCCTTCATTTTAGCCTCTTCCTTTGTTATACTGCATATCCTATGAAACTCTCATTACAGCCAAGGATTAGGTACATGAGTGCTATGGCTGGTGAACCAGACTGCAGGTGTGAACAAAGTTGGTCCAAGAGGACTGGGCACTTAATCAAATTTTTGGAATATCCACATAATATGAATTTCCATGGACTGAGCTGAATGGAAACAGTTTACATAGTTATTATCCTGAAACTCATACACGAGTTCAGCCCACCTCAACGTTTATGGACATCCCTGAGCTAAAACATACATAAGCCATTTTAAGCAATGTCTAGCATTGATTTTCCCCAGGCAAAATGTGTCATAATTCAAAATTGTCTAATGTGAAGTTGGACAATTTTGTATATGTTCCTCTTTTCTTTATTGGCAAAATATTTCTGATGCAAGCAGAAGTTTCTTGCAAAATCTTACTCAAAATTGTTTATGTCAGGAACTTCTCAAAGTGTTAAACAAACAAGTGTTGAGCCAAGAATTACAAAATGAACAAGCATTTACAATGCAACGGTTTCGCCTTTGGCACACACTAATTAGGACTCGTTCCCTGATGATGCATCAAATTGGGGCTAATTTAGGCGCTACTAAATAAATCTTTAGTCATCAGATACCGACAGGGTTGTGGTGTGGGTGGAAAAAAAAAAAAAAGAAAAACAGCCAGTCCAAACGGTACGATTGTTAAAGTTCTTTACTACACACGCTTGATGGCAATCATTGCACTTCTGAGAATTTATCATTGGGCTATAATTCATATTGATCAAATCTTTAACAATGACACTACAGCTGGTGAAGCCAGCGGATATGGAATTATAAAGCAAGCCTACAAGTTCAAGTGGATGAATCTCAGAGGGTCTGTCTACCAATGCACTGGCACCAGAGGTCTGCGCTCGCAATAACATAGCATAATCACCTCACTGGCTGTCAAGCGTAATCAAGACAAGTCTGAAAGCACAAAAAAGTATCTGACGGGATAATCACATAAAAGAGGCCATAAATAATCCTAAAAATACCTTGACAGAAATGGGGTAGGATAATATGTTGGCAATGTGAATGTAAGCTCGTTATGGACCCGACAAGCTATTTTACTGAGTGACTGTAATGATATTAGTTCAGCCAGATAACATTATAACTTTGTGACTTCTCAACCCGATCTTCAGTGACTCAGACTCTGCAGAACATAAATGAAAGCCAAGGTTTGAAGGGGAGAACGCACAGAGAAACGGTGGGTGGGAGGGGAAAGCAGAACAATGGTCAGCTGCTCGAGTTTTCAACATTCCAGAACACGAGACAGGCAATTGAAAAAATAGTGCATGAAACTAACTGAAATAGAAGTGAAATGAGCCCTGTAAAAGGGCCAGTAGCTATGGGGGGGAAGAACATATCAACAGGAGGGACAAATTGGCATGATTTACCATTCCAAAGTGGGGAGTCTAGAAAGGCACCCGGAACAACCAATGACAAGCGATGGGCCGGCTTGAAGTTCATATACTGCATCCAACATGCCTTACAGGGTAGGTACGCTGCTAGGCTTGACCTAAACAGGATGTCAGACGCAAACAGACAGGGGAAATCTCGCCAAAGATGCCAGGTAAACAACAGTGATATCATCTGATGTAAAACGCTTCAGAATAATACCCAAAAAACATTTTGGTTGAATTTTGAAACGATGTCATGAATTTTTACATGATGTTTTTTGCAAAATTACATACCAAACATGTTCATGGCTTTGCTCTTTTATGAAACATTAAGCCCACGACCAAGTAGGAGTTAAAATTGGTCTATTCGTACATAAATAAGGAGCTTACTTGGAGCGCAACCACCCGTTGACTGGAATATTTCATGCAGAATTCCAGAGTGCTATGACAATGATCATTCGGTGCCACGATAAATCACAACACCTTAAACAGATAACCCCAACAGTAAATCAAAAAGCTGCATAACATAGCCTTATTAACTACACATAGCATGTAGCACGGGCTCTTCGAGCCAAGCCAAACCACTGGCTCGACTCTCCTTGTTTGCTCGGACACTAAATAAGGAAGCCCCTGATGATTGCGTCATCTGTTAGTACTTTCCTCCCCAGACCCCAACTTTCCTCATACCATGATACTTGATACCCAGTGATACATGATACCCAGTACTTTACTCATACCATGCCCCAGTGCCCCGACCGGCTTCATAAACATTACACAATTACACCGCCATGCACCCTCGGCATCTTAACTCCCTCACCTGATCCCAGTGGCCATCCTGATATCGCCCCTTTGCCAGGGGGCGCTCAAGCTCCGCCAGCAGGGACCCCTCCTCCTCAGGACTCAGGAAGTCTCGGAACAGCTGTACACCCCCGGGGAGGAGCAGGGGAAGTATAGCGGGGCAGGAAGGCGCTAGCGGGACGGAAGAGTTATTAGTACAGTATTTCAGATGGCCTCGGAGACCCGGCCTCATCACGGAGGTGCGGCACAGCCAAACTCGAAACGCCATGTTTATGGCACCGAAAGTACCGGCCATGGGCGCCGCCATCTTCGAACAGCGCGGAGCCTGCCGGGACAAGGGGCAGCACGCGCACGTACACATACATGGCAATAGTATCTCCAGGAAGTAGCTAAAGAAACTTTTGTAGGCAAACATGTTCCTATCTCACCTTCTTCCGCGTAAAATCTCGCTTTTTCCAATATCGCTTAAAGGGCAAATATAATGTTTGTTTCTGTTGCAAAAGCGTTCTCTTGGAGGGAGTGAATAGCGTTGTAAAACGTATGAGATTCTAGCAGACATGCCAACGTTGTAGGACAGGGACGTGGGAGATTATAAAACAAGTCAGGTCCCGGGCCGGCCAGCCAATCACAGCGCGGCCCGGGGAATGACGTCACGGGGGTGTCCCGGGCCGGCAGCCAATCGCAGCGCGGCCCGGGACAAAGGGGTGGGGCTTAAAAAAAGCACCAGAAACGCCCCCGAATCGCGTTTTCGAGAGAAAGCGCGATTGACAGCCTCTGCCTCCCAATGGCTAGCCTCCATTTATGGAGCTAGCCAATGAGAGGCAGAGGCGGTTCTAACATCACTACTGAAAACAAAAGATTTCGAGCTGGGAGGGGCTTCGCCCCTCGCCAAGTCGAAACCTAAAAATAATATGTTTTGGTTTTACAGTTTTTGATCAATAAGTTCAGCAAGTTGAGAAAGCAACTTTAGAGCAGGGTCACAATTTTTATTTGTAATAATTCAATGTCATTGTCTGGTGAAAGAAACCTATTTCCTTTCACCTGGAATGTATTTATTTATTATTTATTTATTGCCATATTGATTTACAAAAACCTTCTACAATTTAAGATTTTAATAGCTCACAATAAAAACAGGGTTCAGGAAGGTTAACATTATATGCACAGTAGTAAATTTAACATGTTTAACCAGAGAATTGCATTCTTGAAAAAATTGTGTAAAATAACTGCAAGTTTTAAAAGTTGTGATATTCAGTAATAAACACAACACTACACGAGTTCAAGAGTTGAGGTCAAATCCTAAAAAAAGAACTAAACTATTACCCTGAAGTGACAATAATAACTTGAAGTTGATTAGAACACTTTTAACATTCATTCCACGGATGTGGCAATGAATAGTTAAAGCAGTAGTTATTTTCTACTTAAAAGTCTTACTAAATTAAGAAAACAATGATTTCATAATGATTATAAAATCAGGGAAGGGCACATAAATCTTTCTGACTGGATACATAGACCCTGATTACGATGTTGGTCGGAAATGTCTCCGACCAACACCGTTTCGGTGATGGAACCGCCCAAGCATAGGCGGTTCCGAATCCCTGATTGCGATGCGACCAAACATGGTGCGGTCACAAACTTCCATTTCTCTATGGGAGCTTTAGAGGCAGGCGGAAACCCTGCGCAGCACATACTCCCTTGTAGAAATGAGAGTTTGTGAAAATCCCTGCACCTCATGGTGCTACACGGTGCTGGTATTTTATGGAGGTCACCTATGGTGCCCTCCCAGGACCAGATCCGGAGGGTCTGCTATTGGTCCATAATGTCACTTTCCGACAGCCTTTCCATGTCTGAAAAGACCGACATGGAAAGGCTGTCAGAAACCGGCATCATAATCCCTATGGCGGAACATATGAGGGGCTTCCGACTGACTGGCTCCATGAGCCCATCAGAAGTCCTCGGTCGTCACTCTGACTGCTGCCTCCGACTGCACGCATCCTAATATGTCGGTCGGACCGCAGCAGTAGATGCATTGTAAGGAGGCACATAGTGTCCCAACTGAGATGGTTACCGAATAAGATCCCAAGATAACGATACTCATCAACCGTCAGTAATCACCTGCCTTTGATGGACCAATGAACTCTAAAATTCGCCATTTTTTATCACTTTTTACTGTGATTAACTTTGAGATGGTTAGATACAGAATAACAATGATTGAAAAGTGCATTGATTTCTCTAAGGAGTCTAATTCAAAATAAGTAGACCATCTGCCTAATTCAATGTGCAAATCCAATTGGACCCTAGCATGGGCGGGCCAAGCAATAATTAGTGCAACTCACTGAGGTAAAGAGTAGTAAGATAAAGTGCCAAATGATAAATAGGCCTATATTACTGCTAAACATCCGGCTGCTTGGAATTCAAAATATTTTGTTTGTTTAACTTTGTGACTTTTTTCTTAACTTAAAATTTCATGATAAGGGCTCCTTGTAATCTCTACTGTAACTGATCTAGTATCTGCTACCCCAAAGAGCTGTCATTGTAGTTTGGCCTAAGCAAATGGGGCACAGGAAAAACCCTGGTTTATTGGGGCAGTGTTAAGTGGACAGTTTCCATTCAAAATTGTCTGTAAAACCTATGCCTTTTAATATATTTAGAAATTGGATCACAGCATGACTGGTTCAATCAGCCACCCTCCGCTGTATGAGGCAGGCAGACAGACAGACAGACATATATATTCTTTTCTTTTGTTCAGTTATTAGAGTTATGATTTTGATTTTCGAAATCATAAATATAAAGGTAAATTTCATCATGCACGGTAATGCTTTATCCAGCTTTTCAGTCGTATGAATTAGGGAATGTAATATTTCCATTCATTTCATTTCCATTCATTTCGGACCATCCTATCTTTTTAAAACATCTACGGAAAGACTAATGAAACTATCATAGATACATTTCACATTTAACCAATTATAAAAACACTTTCATACTCAACACACTTCGCCTTGTGTTGTTTTCATGTCAGCATACCTGGCATACTCTGCCACAACATTCAAAATTAAAGAAAGCACCAAAACACAGTTAGGTTTGCACATACCTGAGTGTTTTTCACATTCTGCTCCTCACCATCAAAAGTCTTTGCATCCATACCGTTTATCCATCCTTCAGGAGATTCTGTTGATGTCCTGCTCTATTGTTAATGCCCTTCTTTGTGTGTAACTCCTCAAACTGCTCTTTCCATCACTTTTTCACATCATCTTCTAGTGGCATTTTCTTTGACTATCATCACTAAGCCCTTGTTTAATTCCATCAACTAATGTTTGTGTCAAAATTCTATATATGAGCATTCGTTATTGCACAGAAAATATTTTCAAGGTATAGTCTTCCTGATCAACAAATCCCCGGGATGGGGGTTATGATGTTCCGTAATTTAATCCTTCATATTGTTAAAATGACAGACTAGTAGTGAGTTTGTTTCTGGTGCAAATGTATGATTTAGATTTATCCTGCCAGATTTTGCCTTTCTAGTAGATGTATCAACAGAATACAGCCTGCATTGGCAATTGATCCTATAGATGACTTTGCAGTTGGTAGGTAAATCAGTTTATTTTGTAGATTAAGGGCTTGATTATGAGTTTGGGGGTGCAGTGCTGGGTCCGCCCCGCCGCTGCACTGCCAAAGCTGTCGTCGGGCCACCCATCAGATTACGAGTGTAACTCGTGTCTGGCGGGCTTTCGTTTCGACCTTCACACGGCTGTTCCCTGAAAATGGGCTCTGCAATGTGAATGCCAAAAACATATTCTGCACGGCATGAACTGAAAGGTCCATGCTGTGCAGGAACTGGTGTGCATACACTCAGAGCGGGCACATGTTGTGACCCCCACCCACCCCCCTGTGTGCATCCACATGGCGTAGAGGCACAAGGGAGCCCTCTAGGGCCCCCTTTGTTTCCTCTCCACCATGGTTTTCATGGCGCTAGAACTGCCATGAAAACCATAGTGGAGAGGAATCTTTAAATATGCTTGGGACCCCTGCAGTCCTGCCAAGGATATTACTGCCTCCTGACTGCCGCAACACTACCAGAGAACAGCGGCTGCAGAGGGCAATGGCGGTCCGACCGCCTTATTGTAACCGGGCGATCGGGAGACTGCCTCTGCAATGCCTCCACAAGTCTGTTGGTTGGTGGACTGCCAGACTTGTAACTAAGCCAAAGTCTGTTTTGTAACTGATCATACAGTTCTTTCCATTTAATTGAGCATATCTTTGAAGTGGGCCTTAGAAATGTGTTTACGGCACTGTCAACTTCTACTGTTTGCCCGTGTTCTCAGAATTATCGTTTTAATTTTATTAGATCCGTTTAAATATAGATACTGGTCATCCTACCAATTTTAGTATCGTTTGAATGTTTCTTCAACATTTCCTCTATCTTCTAAATTGACTTTTCTTTAGAACCTCGGTGCTGTAAACTTTTTTCAAACTTTTCACATAAATATAATAAGTCTTTTTTTGTTCTTAACCTTAGCCTGAAACGATCCTCTTATGCTACAGTCTTTGAACCTAGAAAAATAGGAATTCAATTTAAATTGATGTAAGCTATTGTAAAATAAATATATATTTCTGTTAGTTGATTTGTTATAACCTGGTGTAATAAGCATAGCATAATCTGAAAGTACACCTCTGGTTTCCCAAATGTGGCATTGAATTGGATCATACTGTTGATGTTCAACCATCAACAACATTTGTACAACTCTTTCTCAAGTCTTGTCCATATTGCAGTAGCATAATCCATTGTCAATGGCTTGACACTGAGAAGTTCTCTTCAGTTTCCTTCTTCAATGCCTGAGCAAAGGGCAACTTTCACCTGTAACCACGTGCCACCCTGCACCTTGTAGTACATGATAAAGGGGCTCAAGTGTATTCTTAAGAGAGTCCCTGGTCAGAGAAGAAAGCACCAAGGGTGAAAAAACCTCCCTGGCACTCTTGTAGCCCTTGATTGAAGTTGGAGATTGATACATAGCAAGGCACTAAACAAGAAGGGAGAGGAAAGAGCCAAGCAAGGACATCCAGAAGTAGATCCATTACAAGTTCCAACTGTAAGCAATAAGAATCAGGGATAAAACACATAGCAAGTTTGTGAAGAATGCAATGAAAAAATAAGGGAATTAATGAGGTGTGATGTATCCATCACTAGAAAATGCCGTCTAATTTTTGATTTAAACAATAGCTGATATCAGTTTAAAAAGAGTTACTTCATCTTGGACTGGGAACCTCAGATAAAATTCTCTGGATGGACCACCATCTTAGAATTGGCAGTTTATAAGGGTATTCAGTGCCCCTTTCTTAAAGCATTGCCCAGGTCAAGTTCTGCTGTACCACCCTGCCCTTATCTTCATGCGGCTCGCAGAACAGCTCTCCGAATGACCGTGACCATGGAATTGCCATCACTGAGCCATCATTGATAAAGTATCTACTGTAACCTTTATTACACTATATCCCTTTGAACGTGGAAGGTGTGCTATAAAATCTGTAGACATTGTATACCCAGCTTCTGTAGCGCCTGTAGACATCCAAAATCCTTAGAATGTAATCATTTATGTTGGGCGCAAAAAGAACAGATAAGAACATATTCTTAAATATCAGAATGAACATTTGGCTTTTAAAAAGATTGTAACACTATACCCAATGTAAACCAAGGAGAGGGGCTCTTATGATCCAGAAAGGGTCAGAGCACCAGTTACAGTATTAGTAAGAATATGTTACCCTCTGGACTAACAACTTACTTATTTCAAACGGGCACACACAAAGGCTAAAGGCGGTACGGCAGGGACCGAGTGAGAGATCCAGGACAGGAGCCATACGGCCCTGTGGTTAGTAAAACTACATTAAACAACATCTCTTGAAAAGAGGATTGAGAGCGAGGAGCCCAGGCATTTGCTAACAGAATATCTTCAAGTGAATGACTCGTTTGGATGCCCAAATATAGGGTAAGCTAAGGTCTTTAAACACTACATCTACCATAGGAGAAAGATAAGACTCCAAGAATAAACAATCATGGAGAACGCTATTGAATAATCCTGGAGACAGTTTGAGGTGGATGTATGTCAGTACAACGCGATCTTTTAGATCGCGGTACTTGACATCGCAGATTTTACAACGCAAGTCGTTACAACGACTTGCGTTGGAGGGCGCGGATTTAGGAATTTTATAATTTTATATTCCAACACCAGTCCCCGTAACAGTAGGGAAGGTGTTGGAATATAAAATTACAACATTCCTTATCCCACAGCTCCATCCAGCGCAAGTCGTAGTAACGACTTGCGTTGTAATAGCTGCGTGGAAAAGGTCGTGCGGTGTAAACACCACGTTGTAAACGACGTTTCCCGTTTGAGGTTGATACAAACCAAAGGAAGTGAGCAAGTTGATTTTAAACAGCAGAAGAGAAGACACAATAAGAGGATTGACAAACTGGTTCTCCTATTAAGATATTGAACATTGAAGACTGAGTGGAAGGAATTAAAGATCTGTCCTGAAGATGGTGGGAGTAAACATTTAGCCCCGCCGAAACGCTTCGACGCAAAAACAAATTGTTTAATCTGGGACAGGACAATTAACATAGTAACAAATTATTGTCTCATGTTTTGTCAGTAGTTAGCTACAGATTAACTTCCAAAAGGCATACGGTCACTTGCCTGATAATAGCTTTCCTTCTGGTCCTATATAGTATTTTAGTTGTTTAAATATTTTCTATTATGTGTAGACATTGTCTGATGTCTTTTTAACATGTGACTATTGTTTTAGAAAGAATTTTTGTTTTTATCTAATCCTGTTTATTTATGAAATAAACGTTTGTATAATCCACATAAAATACCCGTTCTTGGAGTTGTTCCAAAGTATAAATGCTGAATGTGTGAAATAAGTAACTGATTCTGTTGTTAGTTCAGTGGGTAAAATATTCTTACTAACACTATATCCAAGCCTTAACTTCTCTGTGACCAGAAATGTCGGAGCCATGACACATTTTCATTACATCCAACAGCTGATCTTTAGTCGGTAGTAAGATATCTTTTTAGCTGAGATTCTTTAGATGGAGATTTTCTAATTCCTTTGGATCCATCTGTTCTTGAGGTATCTTCACTCTGTCTAAAATAACACTGAACTATTCCAACCACACACTGAGAGGGAATAACAGGATGGATATAAGTAAGTGATGATCTAGAGCATCCTCCAAAACACTTTGGACCAGGAATATAAGTGATAGTGAAATCATACTATACAAGAAAAATGCTCATCTACCTTGACTGTTATTTGTGCTTTGAAGAGATCACAAGCACTGCAAATATTGATAACCAACTTGAATGTCACATGGTTATCTAGTGTTCTTCAAAAGATATCTCCATTCGGTACAGGCAATGGGTAAAATGTCTCTTTCAAGAGCTGGGTAGTTCCGTTCAGGGACTGATAAAACCTGAGCTCAATAAATGACAGGAAGAGGTTGTTAATTGTCTAATTGTTCTTGCAACAAAACTGCCTCAACTATATTTTCAGAGGCTTCCAATTCCAGAATAAATGTTTTTGAAGTGTGAAGATTCATAAAATTGGTGCTTAAGTAAACCTTTGCGTCAATCAATCAGATAATTTGTAAAGCACACTACTTACCCGCAAGGGTTTCAAGGCGCTGAGGGTGGGGAGTGGGGGGGTGCAGTTGCTACTGGTCGAACAGCCAGGTCTTGAGTCGTCTCCTGAAGGTTAGAAGGTCTTCGGTTTGTCGGACGTTGAGGGGGAGGGTGTTCCAGGTCGCGGTGGCGCGGTGGAAGAAGGATCTGCCTCCGACTGTGGTTCTACGGATGCGTGGGACGGTGGCCAGGGATAGGTCTGCGGAGCGGAGATTCCTGTTGGGTACGTAGAAGGAGAGGCGACTGTTGAGGTAGGCTGGGCCGGTCATGTGGAGTGCCTTGTGTGCGTGGATCAGGAGCTTGAAGGAGATTCTTTTGTCGACGGGGAGCCGGTGCATGTTCCTCAGGTGGGGGGTGATGTGGTCGCTGCGCGGGACGTCGAGGATCAGGCGTGCAGAGGCATTCTGGATTCTTTGCAGTCTGTTGGTGAGCTTGGTCGGGACTCCGGCGTAGAGGGCGTTTCCGTAGTCAAGTCTGCTGCTGACTAGGGCCTGGGTGACTGATTTCCTTGTGTCTGTCGGGATCCATCTGTAGATCTTGCGGAGCATACAGAGGCTGTTGAAGCAGGTGGAGGAGACAGCGATGACTTGTTTGGTCATGGTGAGTTTTGAGTCGAGGAGGACTCCCAGGTTGCGTGCATGGTTGGTGGGTGCGGGGGTGTCCCCAGCACTGCGGGCCACCAGGAGTCGTCCCATGGTGAGGGGTTGGGCCTGAGGATGAGGATCTCCATCTTGTCTGTGTTCAGCTTAAGGCGGCTATCCTCCATCCAGTGGGCGATGGCCTTCATTCCCTGGTGGAGGTTGGATTGGGCGGTGAGGGGGTCCTTGGTGAAGGAGAGGATCAGTTGGGTGTCGACGGCATAGGAGATTATGTTGAGGTCGTGATGTCGGGTGATGCGTACGAGAGGCGCCACGTAGACGTTGAACAGCGTCGGGCTGAGGGAGGATCCTTGCAGGACGCCGCAGATGATCTCGGAGGCTTCGGATCGGAACAGGGGAGGCGGACTCTCTGGGTTCTGCCGGAGAGGAAGGAGGAGGTCCAGTCCAGGGCCTTGTCTCGGATCCCTGCGTCGTGGAGTCGTGTGCTTAGTGTGCGGTGGCAGACAGTGTCGAAGGCAGCGGAGAGGTCCAGAAGGATGAGGGCCGCCGTCTCGTCGTTTTCCAGTTGGATCCTGATGTCGTCTGTGGTCTCAGTGCTGTGGTTGCTGCGGAATCCTGACCAGGAGGGGTCCAGGATGCTGTTGTCTTCGAGGTAGCGGGATGTGCTGGATGTTGACTATCTTCTCGATGACCTTCGCTGGGAACAGAAGCAGGGAGATGGGCCGGAAGCTTTCGAGTACGCTTGGGTCCGCCTTGGGTTTCTTCAGTAGGGCATTGATCTCGGTGTGTTTCCAGCTCTCAGGGAAAGTTGCGGTCTCGAAGGAGAGGTTGATGATGTTGCGCAGGTGGGGTGTGATGGAGCTGCCGACTTTGTTGAAGATGTGGTGTGGAAGAGGGTCAGACGGCGAGCCGGAGTGGATTGTGCCCATGGTCTTGATTGTGTGTTCGATGCTCACGTTGGCCCAGGTTGTCAGGGGGTCATGTTCGGTGGGGTGTGGAGGGTCCGGCATGTTGGGGCCTGTTAGGGTCGTCCGGGGGTTGAAGCTGTCGTAGATGTTGGCGATCTTGCGGTGGAAGAAGGTGGCGAGGGAGTCACACAGGGCTTGCGACGGCGGGATGTCGTTGGCGTTGGAGCTGGAGCTGGGTTTGGAGAGTTCCTTCACGATGTTGAAGAGCTCCTTGCTGTTGTGTGCGTTGTTGTTGAGGCAGTCTTTGAAGGAGGTCCTCTTGGCGGTCCTGATGAGGTGGTGGTTGATGCGGATGGCGTCTTTGTGGGCTGCGCGGCTGCCCGGCGACTTCTCGCTGTGCCATATGTTCTCCAACTACCGGCAGGTGCGTTTTGACGCTAGGAGTTCCGGGGTGAACCAGTTGGCTCTCTTGCTGGTGTCTTTGAAGGTTTGCTTTTTCAGCGGGGTTAAGGTGTTAGCGCAGTCGTCCATCCATCGCCTGAGGGTGCCCGCACCATCGTCTGGGTTGGAGGGGTTGGTCGGTGGGTTGAGTGCGAGGTTTGTCTGTAGTTGTACTTTTTGCCCCAGCAGCGACGGGGAGTCTGTAGGGTGCGGTGCAGAGCGACGGGTTTCCGGAAGATGAAGTGGATGCAGTGGTGGTCGGTCCAGGTGGGTTCGGAGACGTGGCTGAAGGAGACGTGGGGGCTTGATGAGAAGATGGCGTCGAGCGTGTGTCCGGCGATGTGGGTTGGAGTTGTGACGAGCTGTTCCAGTCTGAGATTGGCGAGGTTTTCTATCAGGGTGGAGGAGTTGCTGTCGTTTTTGTTCTCCAGATGGACGTTCAGGTCTCCGAGGAGGATGTAGTCAGTGGAGGTAAGTGTGTGCTGATGAAGTTGGCGATGGCATCGCAGAATTGTGGTCGGGGGATGTACGTCGTTACAACGCGATGTTTTACATCGCAGTACTTTACGACGCATGTTTTACAACGCAAGTCGTTACCACGACTTGCGTTGTTGGGGGCTGGATATTAAATAGTTTAATTTATTATTCCAACTCCAGTCCCCGTGGATAGTAGGGAAGGAGTTGGATAGTAAATTAAACTATTTACTATCCTGGAGCGCCCCCCAGCGCAATTCGTTGTTACAACTTGCGTTGTAAAAGTTGCGTTGTAAGGGAACTGCGGTGTAAAAGCCACGTTGT
Organism: Lissotriton helveticus; assembly: GCF_964261635.1. NCBI lineage: Eukaryota > Metazoa > Chordata > Amphibia > Caudata > Salamandridae > Lissotriton > Lissotriton helveticus. The sequence continues at coordinate 1,918,076,456 of NC_136065.1, forward strand.
AAGGGATGTTCCCCGGTCGGGGTCCAGGTGGTCTGTAGACGAGGGTGCCTCTTAGGGTGGTCTTGGGGTTCTGTGGATCTGGAAGTGTATGTGTTCGGCGGTGCTGAGAGTGTCGTTGGTGTTTGTAGAGACCCTGATGTTCTTCTTGTGGACGATGTGGGAGTGTGTTAAAAGTTATTTCAGCGCGATCATCCCAGCAAAGTCCACTCACCATACTCAATTTCTTTCTTCTCAAACGCACACTTCTCGGGTTAGCAAGACAAATTATTTTGCTGAAGTCTTGCTAACTCCAAACCCACATCTTGATGTTCCCTTGAACCCACTAGAATGTTATAAATCTAGAAGAATACAAACTGATTCAAGGCATCATAAAATATTGCCCCCATATGCTGCTGAAAAATGACAGGAGCATTACACAACTCAAATGGCATTACATTATATTCAAAATGTCCAGATGGGGTTTGGAAAGGCACTTTCCACTGTCACCTTCCCTTAACCATAACATATGATAAGTACCTCATAAATAAAGCTTATTAAAGACTCATGCTCTATGGACTAACTCAAAGGCATCTTCTATAGGAGGTGAAGGATATCTGTTGTTGATCGTAATCTGATTCAAACATGTATAATCAATACAAAGTTGAATATTTCGGTCTTTAGAGCAAAAACGCTAGGTGCTCCCACTGGTGAAGAAGATGGGACGATTAAACTATTTTGAACATTCTTAAGCAGATAAGTCTTCTGTATTGCCTTCTCGTTCTTTGTTAAGGACTAAATACATCCAACAGAACAGTAGCCTCGGGTCCGACTGGTATAATGAAATCATATTCACTGAGTTGGAAGTAAACAGACTTTAGGCTAATCAAAAATTGGAACATATCATGATATTGCAGTGGAACTAAAAAAGATTATCCACTATTGCATTTGATGTGTAGTTTTTTATCTCCTCAATAACTCTTGGAAGTATGGCAATGAGCATGACAAAACTAATGACATAAATTATGTGGACCTATTGGTATATGGATTATGCTCCTTTAACCAAGGAATTAAAAAGATTACAGGATAATTGGCAGAGGCAATAGTATAAAAATATGATACTTCATTCAGTAAAGAGGACTCTGGAATCAAACTTGAAGTTAATGGCGAGTCATGAACACTTCAGTTCAATACAGGGCATTATTTTCTTTCTTTCTTTCTTAGAAATATTATTCTGGGGCGTGGCCAGCACCAGATTGATCAAGACACTTTGGAGATGAGACCAAGACTATCCCAGTGGTTTCCAAACACAAAAATAGAAGCTAAAACCTGCATCACCTGTTTCAGTATTCAAAAAGTGTGAAGACCATAGTGGATGACCTCTGACTGTTCAAAGATTTCTTGGTGAATTGTACCATTTAAGAAAACAGTGACGTAGTGGAGTTGAAGAAATAGGCTTCCATGTTGGAAGTGGCAATGCACAAATAAGAGTAGGAGTTTCAGCCCGATCCTGCAACAAGGACAAGCAAAAAATAGACTAGCCAGTAGTGGATTAGGCAGAGCGATGCTCCAGCGGTTGAGGCAGCAATATGAGCTGTGATGAACAGCAGTGCTAGCGAGAAATAGGCAGGTGGCCACATTGAACATGGCCTGGCAATAGAGAAGAATAAATCACCTATTCGAGAAGCCATTGAGTGTCTGCTGGGAGTAACAGACCCAGTGTTGTGTGGCGTTGTAGGCTCCAAGTGAATTTTCCCGATTCATGCCCTTATATAGGTACAATTCACATTGCCCTTATATAGGCATAGAAATCAAGCCCTTATTTAGGCATAGCCCATGCTACCCAAATACAGGCATGGTTACTTACACCCGTACCAAACATCAAAACGATTTCTTGGAAAACCGGCTTAAGCAGTTAGAGAACTTCCCCTTGCTTGAATATTGATTTCTCCAAGAACTCAGTTACTTTACAATGAACAACTATTCCACAGGGATTCATTGTGACGTTCATATACCTGACTGTGCGTCAAACTGTGGCATTCCTAAACACCTTCAAGGTATAAATATACCTTCACTTGCTGTAGCAAACTAAGGTGTTTCGGAGCAGTTCGACTATCTACTTGCCCGACGGAGCTCGCTACAGCAAGTGCCAAAGGAAGCCGACTCTCCAGCTGACGCACTGATCAGGAAGCTGACCTTCTCCTGCCGAGAATCCAGCTCCAGTGTTTCCTAGCTCCCCTTGCGGGGTGTTGGGAAATCAAGTCCCGAGACTGAGATACCAGACCTCCTTCATTCTAACTAAGGAATGGAGCTGATTAGAAACTAGAGAAACCTTTGGTAGATTCTTGGCAAAGAAAACTAAAACCTATGCTACACAATACTTACTTCTTCCCGCGTGCTAGACTTAGGTTAGGTACATTGGGGTAGGCGTATTTTAGAAGCACCAGTTGAGTATTTTAGCCTGTGTATTTATGCATATATTTTTATATGGCTTAGAAACCATACAATGCTCTTACAGTATTATTTTATAATACTTTTTACGCTGTACGCATTATACTTTACAGTCTGCCTAACGATTGTAGCAGTTCACTTCTCTTGCCTGAGAAAGAAGACTGTTCAATAAACCTTTTTATTGAAAAATCCCGTCTCTCTATTTCTCTGCAACTCTGTAGAAACGAAGCATGTACGATTGACTGAGTGAAATACTTATCTATTGTTTCCGCGACTCTGAGAGATATATTCTTATTCTTGGGAAACAAAGTTGTCATGTTTATGTGGTTGTCAGAAACTAATTCCTTCTTGTGAATTCGAGAAAGTTTCTAGTGACCTCTGAACTAGCTGGCACTCACTATTAAGTTTAGTATATTCGATAGAGACCTAGTCAACCTAAGTCCTACATCAAATCTATAGGATATATTATTCCAATGCACGGAGCCTATTGGGAATATAGGAACTACACTACACCACCAGCAGTGAGACTTGGAGTGACTGCTAGCGGAGGGTATCTGGCACAAGGTTACCCTAGAAAATATAATAGGGGTTGCATTCACAGGCATGTGGGACTGTCAGACATTTTTAACACAGCTTTTTCAGTAACACAAGAAAAACACTCGCCTTAAATGCAGCTGAGAGCCAGTGGAGAGCAAATCACACGAGTGTTAAGCATGACACTCACTATTAAGTTTAGTATATTCGATAGAGACCTAGTCAACCTAAGTCGTACGTTAAATCTATAGGATATATTATTCCAGTGCGCAGAGCCTATTGGGAATATAGGAACTACACTACACCACCAGCAGTGTGACTTGGAGTGACTGTTTGCGGAGGGTATCTGGCACAAGGTTACCCTAGAAAATATAATAGGGGTTGCATTCACAGGCATGTGGGACTGTGAGCCATTTTTAACACAGCTTTTTCAGTAACACAAGAAAAACACTCACTTAAATGCAGCTGAGAGCCAGCGGAGAGCAAATCACACGAGTGTTAAGCATGGCTGTTGGTGAATGAAAAGTAGAAAAAGAAGAGATGGTAAAACCTAAGAACAGGCAGACCAGCAAAAAAAAAGTAAGTTCTCTGAAAGGCATAGTCTAAGAAGCCCAGACATCTGTTTGAAAATAGAGAATAAGCTTAACACGATTTAATGGTCCATTAAAACACGAATCATATGCTGATGTGGAAAAAGTGAACTATACACTCTGAAATAAGGATACTGGATCCTAATACATAAGTGCAGGTGAGATAACAGATAATTCTACCAACTTTTCATTCACAGGAATCGTTTAAAAGACTGAAGCAAAACCTGAGAAAAAATAGGTGACAAAATGTGACTGCAGATTGGGGTGGCATAAACAATCTCAGAGTCTCCTATATGTAACTGCGAGTATAAAATCTTTGGAATCCTTGGGATGCCTTGTGAAACAGAACAGCTGCAGAATAAAACTATCATATGTGATTGTGAGAAGTGAATGGAGATAAAATGTATCCAAATAAATCTTTAAAGAGAATTTCACTCCTGTTGGGAAAACTCAATAGTCAGAACACCAAAAAAGCCAATAATGGACGATTGATGCAACAGGAACAGAGTGCAGCAATGGCTTCAAAAAAGGCAGAACAACCATGCCTAATGGAGGAAGACCTACAGGGGTTTATTGTAGATCTCCCTTTTTTGATTAACTGAATGTGGTCTCAGCGGAGATGTCCTCCAGGATATCCAGCAATATACAGTTGATGGGCGAACACAGAGCAAATAAAGAAGTAGTTGAGAAGCTCACCAGGGCAGTTGAATACACAGGACTGTGAAAGAAGTGATGGTTGAATTGAAGGACTTGAAAGACCGGTGTGATTTTAAGGACTGATCCGTTCAAGATTATACAACACTCAATAATGCCAAAAAAGTCATGGAAGTATCAAGTATCAAACATTGAGAAATTCGGTTGCAACTTTTTTGTATGCATATTAAACGAAGACGGACCTTGAGTCCAAATAGTTTGAGCTGGCAAAGTGAAACCTCCACATAATCCACCAGGAGCTCACTCAGTGGGCAAATCTGCAAAGTTAGTCTCATCTTCTGTGGTGAAAGACAGTATTCCAAGAGAGACCCGAGAACATGACTCCATTGACTAAAAAGACTGTCCAATACAACTTTTTCAATATTTATCCCAGTGTATCCTAAAAACACACTGAACAAAAAGGGGCCCATGTGGACATTTATGTGAGCAATTAAAATACAGATGGGCCTTTCTGTTTGCACTACACTTTTCTTACTTATGCAAAAACTATGCAATCTAAGACCCAGAGGAAGGAAAAAGAGTTCTAACCATGAGAACAGCCCCTCTACAACAGAACGTATTAATGATGAAGGTAACAAAACCAGCAATAGAGAAAGATGGGAATGCTCCAAACCATCCAGACGAACAGAGAACTAACAACCTGTTCACTGTAAGACAATGGATAGGATGAGGAAAATGATAAATCACTGGAAATTAGAACATAGCTAAGACTCTATACAATCAAAATGCTTGATACATACAGAGAAACCGTGGCGATGGGGCGAGGAGTCTGACGAGGGGTGTGAAGTCACCATCTTCCCTGGAGTGTATCTAGCCCCCACCACTGAATCACTTAACCGCATGCGTGCGGGCGGAATTCCGCTCGTACGCTGACTTTTGCGAAACCGCATGTTACGTGACGAGCTGGGCTCGTCATCAGCGTAGCAGGAGGCTACCTCATGACGAGCCCAGCTCGTCATCAGCGTGCAAGGGGTTAATGGAATATAATATTTTTGTTTTTTTAATGTTGATGTAGTAGGGAGATTAAGTAGAGGGAAAGGTGGAAGATGAAAGAGTATTATTGATATATGATCGAAGACAGTAGAATCGAGTGGAGAAAACAGATGGTCTTCTCCTCTGTCAGAATCTATCTTGAAATAGTATGGGGTACGAGTGATAACATTGAAGGTCAGGGGATTTGATTCCCTGTCAAGAGACATGATTTGGAAAGGCCTCACAAGAGATGTCCCAGACATAAACTGTCTATACCTCCGACAGAAAAATTTGAAACTTATTTCACTTAAACCTTTTCCCACCTAGTACCTTGTTTCAGCAAAACACAAAGTAAATGGGCCGATGGAGGTCATTGTGGTGGGATTTCCAACTGGAGATGGATGATATGATAAAAGACCACAAATAAGGTTGGTTAATAATACAGAGAAAATTATACTAACATTAGTAGGGTATTGTGCTCTGAATGCAGACCCAGAAAAATTCCTAAACATGCTACTAGAGGTTATAAAAAAGAAAAGGGAATGGGAGGTGTGAGTTGGTTGCATGATTATTACCACATGCTTGTATTTAAGTACCCATAACAGACAGAAAAACAGGAGATATAAAATGTTTGGGACATCCCCTATAATATGTATCTAAGAAACTAGTAATACAGGGTTTCTATGATATATGAAGAACAACTCACCCTAATGACAAACAGTTTACATTTATTTCTCCAGTATACATAGGACACATTCTCTATTCAAACTAATCTGGAATACAGAAATTATTTTGGGGTAACTGAAAGAGCAGATGTGGGTACAGTAGCACCTTCTGACCATGGTCCCTTGATATAGGATTGTCATCTCTGGCATAGGTCCAGGAAAACACCAGTGTATCAAGCAATTGATTCTGAAAGATACAGTATATGAAGATGAACTTATAATCCATATAGTCGAAAACTTTGGGATGAATGACACACAAGTGACCAGATAGATGGTTTTAGAGAACTTTAAAACTGTTATAAGAGGGAAATATAGTGCCATTAGTGTGAGTAGGAAACACAACTATTATTTAACAAGATTAGAGGCAGACCTCAGGCTGGCAGAAAAACAACAAAAAGTCCAAGGAACAATTACTGCAGTGCAGGAGTAGTAGCATTAGGAAACGAATCTCTTATCCTCAAGGAAGAGCACTTTTGTGATTAAATCAATACTGCTACAAAAATGTGAACAAAAAACATCATATACTAGCTACCGTGCTATGTATTGTGAGAGAAAGGACAAGAATACCAAAAGCCATGTCTTTGAAAAGACAATAAACAGAAACAGACCGAGAGAAAAAAAATGTGAATTTATAAGGGTGAAACATAGCTACCAGAGGCTCTAGATGCCTTTCAAACTGATTTATACTTATGCACACTGAACCCCAATAAACATCTTAGAGCAACCTATAAATGAAGATGAGGTCCCATCAGTGATAGAAATTGGCATAACAACATTTTCTCTAAGTGATGTTAGTTCCTTTCCTGGAGCCCTACCCAGTAAAATATACAACTTGTTTCAGTAAACAGACACTATCTCCACTGCAATGCAAGAGGCTAATGTATCTTTTAAAAATCAAGGAAGGAAGCCAGAGGAGAGATGTGCATCTTATAGTCAAATAGCCTTATTCAAAATATATACAAATGTCCTAGTGAATAAAGTAGAATGTCTAATGCCAAGCCTTACAGACCCAGAAAAATCAGGCTTATGATACATAAGCAGACACTTCATAACAGGGAGGGAAATCTACCAAACAATGGCCACCCTTGATTATTCTTCCCTTAGACATCAGAAAGGCATTCAGTAGGGTTGACTGATTCTTCTTGAAATGGGTTTTAAATAACATGGGTATTGAGACAACGATGATAAGATATAGATGGGTAAATTAAAACTCGCCTACGGCCAGGGTGCTCATAAACGGCAATAGGCAAGTGAGCTTTAGACTGTACAGAGACGCCTCACAGGATGCCCCCTGCCGCCATTACTCTTTGCCATAGCACTGCTGCATTAAAATATTGAACAAACAGAGGGGTAGAAGAGATGCCTTTTGGAGACATGCCACACAAAATACAACTCTTTGCAGGCAACATAGTGATAACATTAAAGAATCCTGAAAAATCCATTACAAAGGTGATTGGATAGAATATCACCTTTACAATGGACAAAAGGGAAGATCAGATATCTTAGTATTTGTAATACCAACCATACAGGTCTTATGTAGGGCGTATTACCCAAAATTAATAGTGGATATTAAAAGTGAACGGAGGCGTCAACAACCACTGTTCCTATCTTGCATGGGGAGCATTGTCACCATTAAAATTATTACATTTGCCGGTGTTACTATACCTATTTCAGGCTCTGTCTTCACCAGTCAAAGAACTTCCTACTAGAGTCGCAACCTATAAACATTATGTGATCATTTTATATGGGAGTATAAGATACAAAGAATAGCCAGGAAAATATTGACGGTACAAAAGGGGGTGGTGACGGACGGAGCATGTGAACCAATCAAACACTCACACCCAGTCAACAGATCTGGGTTTAATCCATCACCATTCTTTAGCCCACTCTGCCACCCCAGTTCAGACATGGCCATATGCAAATCAGTCTGACCCTGTGCCTCATGGGAACAGTCCAGCACGAACTTCTAAGCCATGCCTTCCCTGGACCGGAAACAAGCTTCCTAGGACCGGTTTCTGGCATTACAGCCATCTTCAGCCAGGCTTGCTTGAATCCAGTGGCAAAGTGAGCAAGGGACTCACGTCTGAGCATTCCCTGCCAACTTATGGCGAACAAAGCGGTACAAAAGGGGATGGTGATTTACGGAGCATCTGAACCAATCAAACACTCACACCCAGTCAACAGATCTGGGTTTAATCCATCACCGTTCTTTAGCCCACTCTGCCACCCCAGTTCAGACATGGCCATATGCAAATCAGTCTGACCCTGTGCCTCATGGGAACAGTCCAGCCCGAACTGCCAAGCCATGCCTTCCCTATACCGGAAACAAACTTCCTAGGACCGGTTTCTGGCATTACAGCCGTCTTCAGCCAGGCTTGCTTGAATCCAGTGGCAAAGTGAGCAAGGGACTCACGTCTGAGCATACCCTGCCAACTTATGGCGAACAAAGCGGTACAAAAGGGGGTGGTGATGGACAGAGCATCTGAACCAATCAAACACTCACACCCAGTCAACAGATCTAGGTTTAATCCATCACCGTTCTTTAGCCCACTCTGCCACCCCAGTTCAGACATGGCCATATGCAAATCAGTCTAACCCTGTGCCTCATGGAAACAGTCCAGCCCGAACTGCCAAGCCATGCCTTCCCTGGACCGGAACAAGCTTCCTAGGACCGGTTTCTGGCATTACAGCCGTCTACAGCCAGGCTTGCTTGAATCCAGTGGCAAAGTGAGCAAGGGACTCACGTCTGAGCATACCCTGCCAACTTATGGCGAACAAAGCGGTACAAAAGGGGGTGGTGATGGACGGAGCATCTGAACCAATCAAACACTCACACCCAGTCAACAGATCTGGGTTTAATCTATCACCGTTCTTTAGCCCACTCTGCCACCTCAGTTCAGACATGGCCATATGCAAATCAGTCTGACCCTGTGCCTCATGCGAACAGTCCAGCCCGAACTGCCAAGCCATGCCTTCCCTGGACCGGAAACAAGCTTCCTAGGACCGGTTTCTGGCATTACAGCCGTCTTCAGCCAGGCTTGCTTGAATCCAGTGGCAAAGTGAACAAGGGACTCACGTCTGAGCATACCCTGCCAACTTATGGCGAACAAAGCGGTACAAAAGGGGGTGGTGATGGGCGGAGCATCTCAACCAATCAAACACTCACACCTAGTCAACAGATCTGGGTTTAATCCATCACCGTTCTTTAGCCCACTCTGCCACCCCAGTTCAGACATGGCCATATGCAAATCAGTCTGACCCTGTGCCTCATGGGAACAGTCCAGCCCAAACTGCCAAGCCATGCCTTCCCTGGACCGGAAACAAGCTTCCTAGGACCGGTTTCTGGCATTACAGCCGTCTTCAGCCTGGCTTGCTTGAATCCAGTGGCAAAGTGAGCAAGGGTCTCACGTCTGAGCGTACCCTACCAACCTATGGCAAACAAAGCGGTACAAAAGGGGGTGGTGATGGACGGAGCATCTGAACCAATCAAAAAATCACACCCAGTCAACAGATCTGGGTTTAATCCATCACCATTCTTTAGCCCACTCTGCCACCCCAGTTCAGACGTGGCCATATGCAAATCAGTCTGACCCTGTGCCTCATGGGAACAGTCAATATTGACAGCTATCTAAAACAGTGGAGGGCTGGGGCTACCTAATGTTATAACCTAAAAGAGCAGCTCAGCTTTGAATAACATTAGCGTGGTCCATGACAGAGGCCGAAAAACATTGGCCACATATGGAGAGAGCACTGTTAGGAAAAACATTATCAGAACTAATTAGGCTATCTAAAAAGAATAGACCAGGAGTAGCGATCATACCAGAAATTATGATTGCTAATGGAAGTATGGAATGAGATGTTTAAACACAGACCGGCCACGGCATTCCCTTCACCTTCCACTCCTATGCACCAGAACCCTAACTTCCCTCCAGTAACAACAAGTGAGGGGTACATAACGTGGAGAGAAGGAGATTACCTCATGATCAGAGATGTTTATCAAGGAGGGGTTGAAGGGGATTTAAGACATTTGAAACCTGCAAAACAGGGCTATCTATAAAAGACTTTGACAAACTCCACCGTTTGCAGCTAAAGCATTGGTTAACGTCACCTGGATTCAAAGAAGCCTCAGTTGGGATCTGAAACCTTTTGAAAAAATCATATTATATGACTCAATCAAAAGCCTTATAGATAATCGTTATAATACTCTAACTGATACTAATTGGTCTGCAGAGGGGTATTACATGAAAGCATAGTGTAGGGTTTTAGGGAAAGATATACAATGAAATCAATGGCAGACAATATGGGGACATACAATGAAATGTGTACCTATAGTAATCAGTTAACCACTCGGGTGAGACTGAGGAAGATGCTTGTAAATGTAAATTGTTGAAGACAATGTAGTGAACCAGTGGATAACCCACACGAGCAGGAGTGACGATCCTGAGATTGCGCCCGGATAACATTAAAGGAATGAGTAGACAGGATCCGTCCTTGATTAACAATATGTTACTGGCAGCAAAACAGGAAAATTCATTGAAATGGAAATCTGTAATGCTCTGACCATTCCTGACTGGTCTGCAAGATTATGGTCTAATATGGAAAGAGAAATGCTGCCTGTTAGACTTGGTATCCTTGGCATAGTTTCCCCTGACTTTTTGCCTCTATCTCCTGCATTTTTTGACTGTGTGATGGATTTCGTTTTTGCTGGCTTAGATGATATGGGCACTTTGGGCACTGCTGATCAGTGACAAAGTGCAGTGCTTCTAGTGTAAATTGTCATTGTGATTGGTTATCCATTATTGGCATATTTGATTTACTGTTAAGTCCCTAGCAAAGTTTACTGAGTGTGCCAGGGCCTGTAAATCAAAGGCTACTAGTGGGCCTGCAGCAGAGGCTGTGTCACCCATCTGAGCAGCCCTCTAAATGTGTCTCAGACCTACCACTGTAGTGTCTGCGCACACAGTTTGTAACTACCATGTTGACCTGGCAAGTGCACCAACTTGCCAGGCCCCACACCTTCCTTTTCCTTACATGTAAGGCACCCCTCAGGTAGGCCCAAGGTACCCCTCATGGGCAGGGTGCAGGGTATGTGAAAGGTAGGGCATGTACAGGTGTGCTTTACATGTCCTAATAGAGAAATACTGCCTATTTCATTTTTCATTATTGAAATGCTGTCTGTCTCTTAGGCTAACATGGAAGCTGCACTGTAACTTTATACAAGTGTAACTGTCCATAGGGACAAGCCAGAGAAATTGATTTTAGGCTCTCTGAACTCAGAATTTACTAACACATCTTTTGGTGAAGATGGTTTTTAAAGTTGTGTGTTTGAAATTGGCACTTTTAGAAAGTTGTATGCGCACAAGCTATCTAGATAGCATTTTTTAACAAAAAAGTTTATACATTAAATGATCCAATGTCCTTAATTCAAAAGCATGTGTGATTTATTTCACTTCTCTTTGTATTATTCAGAAAAACGAGATTATGCCATTTTGGTCATGTCATCACGAAGGGCAAAACATAATTTTGCAACATATTTACAGGCAAAATGAAAAATTCATAACGAACAGATAAATAAAGAAAAATTATATATCAAAACGTAATGACTTCTTCATTGACTAGATGTATAAGACCAGTCCCTTATTACATTCAGGAACACAAGGCTTACAATTAAGCTTTTCGAAAAGTGTCTATTAGATCCTGCCAGTGTATGTGGCTCTGGGAATCTGAGTTTTTAAAGGTGTTTTGGATTGGAGAGTGGTCTTAGTACAAAAATGTCTCCCAGCACACCCTACGGGTGCCTTATCCCAAACCTTCTTTAGGTTCCTAACTTTTAGAATGTGGGAATTTTCTTGTCTAACCATTCTGTGTGCCTCCCTCCGCCTCTTTGTGTATTCACTGTCTGGTTTTGGAGTGACATGGGCTTGGGATGTGCATTCACTCTAGATAGTCCCAAAGGGGGGTTGAGGTGTGTCCTGCCTTCCTGGGTGAATCATATTTGGCCTGAATAGACCTGGGCTGCATTTAGAGTAGTAGGAGGGAGGGGTTTCACAAGTAATTGAATATGCTGTGCCCCCTGTGCACAATGCTGACTCCTCCCTCCTGTAGTGAAGCTGGAGCAGAGAGGCCAGAACTGGTTTGGACTAGGCTCAGAGACCCTTGCCACAAAGAGAACAAAGAGAAACTGGGGTATAAGTATTGGACCTTAAACCCCAGAGAATTAGATCACTTCTGGACTCAAGAGGAACCTCTGCCAAGGAGAAGAGCTGGAGAGCTGTAAGGAGGAGTACTGCCCAGTTGTTGTGTTGCTTTGTTGGATAGGCCTGCAGTTGCTGCTTCTGCCACAGAGAGGACAAAGACTGGAAATTTGCTGTGAACCTACTTGAAGAAGAATCTCCAAGGTTTTGTGCATACTTGCCTCCTGTTCTTACGTCTCAGGGCCACAAAGACTACACCTGCACCCACTGACCAGCACCTGGACTGTTCTGTGGACTCCTGTATTCAAAAGGGTGCCAATTCCAGTTCTCGGGGCCCTGAGAATTGTGTGGTTGGTGCTGCAAAGCAAAAAGAACAACTCTGACGCTTTCAGCGATGCCGCCAGTGATGCTGTGACTTGCACCGTGATCGAGGGCACCGATCGTGAAGTGCACAACGCACCGCCCCACCTGCACCCCAGCTCCGACACCTACTGAAGTCTGCTGTTATCGGCCTTCCAGATCCCAGCACTTGCACCAACGCTGTCACCGCCAACACCAGCATCACATTATTGTGGCACCTATAACCTACACGGGTGACTTCACGAACTCTTCGTCGGATCGCCTCACCGGAACCGACACCTCCTCGCCGATGCTGCCTAACTACCCTTGTCCTGGACTTGACACTTTGCCTCCTCACAGACTCAACAGCTTGCTTCCCCCATGGCAGAAAGGAATCGGCTTCTCCTCGGCACCGACACCTCACCGGCACGATGCTGTGCATCATTGTGAGAAGTTGGCCTGGTATATGATGTCCACTAGTTACAGTGGGCACCTTGCACCAGTCCAAACAACCCTTAAGGTGATTTAAGAGGTCTCAGACAACCTTAGAAAGCTAACCAAGTAGTAGCTGTGGAGAGAAGCCTTCAGGCATAGTCTTGAAGGACTGTAAAGCAGCTTGTTTCACCAGAATGCAATCTATAGTATAGATTTAATGAAAGGTGAACCACACAGTAGGTGAACCACACAGTAGATGCCCACTGCTCCTGAATGACCCTCTGTACTTTACAGGCCCTCTCAAGTGCAGTTATCCATTTGTGGATGTCATCTCCACTCTGGTAGGGAGGGACAATCTTGTTCAGGTTCCTATGATCATGATCATGCTCTCTAACTCTAGGGACACTGATGCTGCCACTATGGGACTCTAGTCCCAACTTTTTAGAAGCTCTCCAGAGCTCTAGGGCCTCCCTGTTTAAATCCAACTGTGCTCTTCTGATCCTGAGTTTTTCATTCTCAAAGGCAAGCAGTCTGCCATTTCTCTCAGAGGTGGAGGTCCTGTCAGAAACAGAGGTACCTACAGATTAACCAGAATGACTAGATTCCACTGAGGGAGTTCTAGACCTTCCAGGTACACTGTTAGCTCAACCTGGAAGGGGGAATAGCAGACCCCTTGGGATCCCTTCTTCAGCCACCAGAAGAACTTGGTTATCCAGGTTAGAATCATTCTGATCCTCCTGGTCAGCAACAAGGTCTGGGTCTTGGATGTTTTCACCTCCTTGCCTTCCCTCTTCTGCTGCCCCACCCAACCTGTCTGTCTAATCAGACCCTGGGGGTTTATGAGATCATCTAAAAGCAATACATCTATGAGGCGTTGAGTATCTGGGTGTCTCCCTGTCCTCAATTTCCTAGCTGTACACATGGCCCTCAATTCTGGAAAGGGGACATGGTCATACGTAATCTGGAGCCACTGGCTTCAGCCCTTGAAGACATACTAGTGTGGTGTGGTGTCTGCATCTACCTACTCTAGTGGGACTACTAAACTCTCTCTTGAGTTGTAGAAAGGGTATACTAGACCCTTGACACACAACTCTAAGTTCAGTAGAACGTACTCAATTCTAAACTTGATTTATATGTACCTATGTATCTATGGTGGTTTTCAGTTAGTCACGCAAACAGATTATCTGGTAAAGCAATAGCAAGCATCCAACCACTGCACACCAATGTGAGAAGTTGGCCTGGCATATGCTGTCCACTATTCTAGTGGGCACCTTGCAACAGTCCAAACAACTCTTTTGATAATAGGTTTAAGACAACCTTTATTGAAAGCTATCCTAGTGGTAGCTATGCAGAGCAGCCTTCGGGCTAAATCTTGAAGGAGTGTAAAGCAACTTGGTTTACCAGATTATAACCTCTTGAATGTCTAAATGAAAAGAGAACCACACAAGGTATATATATAAAATATATGTATTTATTTCTAAACACTCTCAAGTAATCCCTTTATGAGATTATAGAGCAAAGAACACACTTTAAACAATATAGAACTTCTGTAAATAGCCCAACATACCCTGAGCCCCAGGGGGGACCAGACCATATATTAAGAAAGTGGTATAAAAACCACGACTTGACTAGACACACGGTCTAGAGCCTGTAGAATCGCTGGGACCACAAGAAACCACCCAAGGTAGTGACACAGGGGATCCGCAGGTGACGCGTGCAGTGTGAGAACACAGCAGTACTGGGGTATCTAATGTTACTGACTCTGAACATGTCCACTCCTCTCTCTTCCCTTGTCCGCTCCTCTTCCCACCCCCTCTCAATCCATTCATTTTTCTCACTCCCCCTCTCTTCACCCCCCTCTCTATCCTAACTTTTAATATTCACTTTCCACTTAATGTTATCTCTCTGTTTCTTTGCCCCATTAGCCCTGTTGAATGCATTATCATACTGTAACTCTTTTTCGCTTAACTGTTAATTTTATCTCATTATGTTCACCATCCTTGTAAAGCGCTCTGATACTCTTGGGTCCAGTAGCGCTATATAAAACCTTTGAAATAAATAAATAAATGGATAAATAAATAAATCGCCATTATCTTCTATGGGGAAAGTCACGGTTGGAAATTTAAAGATTAAGGACACTTAGGAGAGGACTTTGAGCAAACCCCTTTAGACTTAAAGGGGTTCTAGAACCAACACCCACGGGAGCACTGTAGTACTCATGTTACCTCACCCAGGGAAGCCGGGTACATAGGTGTCTTTTGGTGTCGGTAATCGTTGTTGATTTCAATGGCGATCTGCTGCAAAGTGCTGCTGCCGTGGAGGAGAAAAGTGTCTGGTGTGATCCAAGCCAGGATCGAAGATGTGAGGAACCTTAAAGCAGAGGGGACAGAGTCTGGGTGACTTGCCAGTGGCCAGGGGCACGATAGACGTATGCCCACCGATGTTGGGTGATTCAGGTGTGAAGAGGTGAAGCTTGACTCTGCAGCCATGAGGACTAGAAAGTGTCGACGATGACCAGAAGCTGGATTCGAACTGTCCCACAAAGGATGTTGAGTGCTGCGGTGTTGGTGCCCGGATTGGAGCCAACCAGTCTTGGCAACAGCAAACCACGCAGGAAAAAAAAAGACGCTTCGGTGCGGACCAGGTGGTGGGAAATCAGGGCACGTCTGGAGCAACCAGGGAAGCCCAAGGAAAGTCAAAGTTGCCTTCTCAGGGACCCACCAGTCGACGGACCCGGGATCGCAAAGGTACCTCGAGCCAAAACACAAAGGGCCGGCTCATGGAACACTCGTGGAGTGTAGGCCAGCAATCTTCGGTGGAAAAGGTGATGCCAATATGCCAGGATCGTTATGCAGGAAGTTTGAGTGTGTGTCTGTTGATAGATTCATTTTTTTAAAATGATTTATTTTAATCTTAAAATAATTTGCAAGTATTATATCTCCATCTGTTATGTTAGGTAAAATATCTAATTGAATGGAAACAGGAGCATGGTCAGAGATTAAAATCTCAGAGTGGATGGTTTGTGAGAGTGTGTGAAATGAAGATGTAATCAATTTGTGACTGTGTATGATGAGCAGGTGAATAATATGTGTATTCTCGAAGAGTGGGATTGAAGAGTCTCCTAGCCCAGTAAGTTCATGTTTAAAAGCTTGAAAAAAAACAATTTGAGATTTGTTTGGTAAAAACAAAGAAGAGGAATTTCTATTAATAAAGGGGTCAACAATCTGATTAAACTCACCTTCAAAAATAAAATGGTCTCCCGGACATTGCATCATTTTTGGGGTAACATCTGACCAGAATTGGCAATCTGTAGTGGTGGGACCATATACATTAAACATAGAAACATGAACATTGTCAATAATAAGATTAGTGAGTAACCATCTTCCTTCAGTATCAGTTTCTAGCAATAACAAATGAACATTGAGAGAGTTATGACCTAAGGTGGCAGCCCAGTTCTTTTTACCATTACCAGGTGAAAAATAAACGTTACCAACCCGCTCTTCATTTTTAAGGACTCTGATACTGTAAGATGAAAAAACTCCTGTATGAGAGCAATGTCAGCTGTAGGATTGGATACATGTGTTAAAACTGTTGCCTTTTAATAGGTGATCCTAGATCCTTGACATTCCAAGATACCATTTTTTTATGACATAAAGAGAAAATATAAAGTGATACATTAGATAATAGAGAAAGAATAAGTAACTAGACCGAGAGTGAAGTGAAAAGTAAATGAAGGAGAAATTGAAGGGAAGGAGAGTTAAATGCAGAACTGAGAATAGAGATAGTGGTGAATAATAGGAACAAATAGATAAACAAAAGATATTATGCAGACATTAAAATAAGTCTATGAAACAAAAGACATGAGGGAAAAGGGACATACTTAAAAATAATTGTAAAAAGTCTGTGGGGGGGGGGGCTGTTGAAACCACCTGGAAGGATGACACATCCAGGGTCCGGAAAGAGGGCTCAAGGGAGACTTGAATGAGTAACAGCAATGATGCAAACAGAAATATAAAACCTATGAAGGAAATATAAAGTTAATTGAGATAGCATTGAAAGAAGTAACTACAAATGATTAATAATAACATAAACAATAACGCGTGCTAAACATTGTTAATTTAAAGAAGAGACACCTAAAAATAAGAAATAAGTGAAAACATTTCAAGGTTTAGTAGATGGTATCAGCTTTACAACCTTGAAGAAACTATTTCAGACGTGAAGGCTTCTCGAAGATAGAAGCTTTATTTTGAAATGTGATCTTAAACCAACAGGGATGTAAAGCCCATATCGATCTCCAAGAGAACGGAGGGCTGCTCTCATGGAAAGAAATGCTTTGCGTCTGTCTGCTGTATTTTTTGCATAGTCGTGCGAAAAGTAACTATTATTACCAGACCAGGAAATCTTCTTCATTGACCTAGCTGATGAGACAACTCTAAGCAAGTCAGTGTATTCCAAAAAGCGTGGAAGCTTAGGTTTGAAAATGAGTAACTGTAAGAGTAGTAGCAGTGAACGTAGAAATTTGGTGCTCAGCTGAAACAATTCTTTCCTCTATCCTTGACCATTTGTCATCAAGGCTTTGTAGTTTAATTTTGGTCTCCTCCATATACGGGTACAGGCTCTAATTTTCTCCAATAAAAGGTCCATTGAAGCCAAGGGAAGAGGTTTTGAAGGAGAGGGAGGATCTTTTTAAAGTCTTTTAGTCAAGCATTTTCCTGCTGTAGGTGGTGGTTTGGTGACTCCTACCGTGGCAGTTGAAGAAAGATGTATACCGTGAGACGTATGGGGAGCAGAGTCCTCCATCTCCTGTTTAGTAGAAAGTTTAAGAAGTTGCATAGGAAAAACATGTGAGAGGCTCGAGGAACTACTGTGGGATAAGTGTAACTTTTTCAGTCTGTCCATATAACCAAGTACATTCAGAAATTTAGCATATTTTCAGTCAGGTAAACAGCATAGCAATAAAAGTCAGCACTGGCATAATAATGCTGGGAAGGTGATAAGGCACAAGGTGACCTCGTATAAGCTAAACAGCATCTATAGGAGGAGGTACAGTTTAATTTGAAGGAAAGACATATATGGCAGGGATCATTTATGGTGTGGCAAGGTATGAACACCTAAAGCCAAAACCTCAAGGATCCATATGAAAAAATAAACAAAACGCCATTGCCACGGAAGAACTTACTCAGAGCTAATAATATAGCCGGGGAGAGGGTTGCAGTAGATTTATATCTATAATGTACGCAATGGATGTCTCATGAAGCTCTCATCAGCCGCCATGCGTCGTTGTCATCACGGCCACAAATAAAGATGACGGGCGCTATGAGGTAAGGAATGCATTGCAGAGAAAATACAGCGGGAGTGACCTTTATTTCAGGTAAATGAGCAGCAAGCGATGCTCTAAATCATTGTAACTATAAATATATCTGTTGGCAGCAAACGGCAAAGGCAGAAGCTGCCGCCTTATGGAAAGGCCTTCCCTCTGGCCCCCGGGAGCCACGCAAATAATGCCATCGTTTTGTGGGTGCAAGCCACGTCCCCCACATTGTGTTAACCAAGCAGTATTCTTCTTTCCATTTCCAATATATTATAGTTTGTCAATTTTTCCTCTGCCTAGTTTGGAGACAAACTCCTTCCTTTTTGGCTTCCTGTGAACGTGGCTTTTTTCGCATGTTCTTCTCTAATAAAGGCATCTGTTTCGATGTAAATGGTTCCTCGCTCCAAGCCCAAACCTTCTTCAGTGTTTGTTTTTGTGTATATTGCTCAGATCCACTGCTTACTTCACTCAAAAAAATGGTTTCTTTTACATTTCTATTCCATATTCCTACCTCCAAATATACATATGTGACTTTATTCTTGTACTCATGAATACCCCATTTATATTTGTACCTCAGATTTATATTCATTCACAGGCTGATTGAGATCATCACACGTTTTATCAAGGAACTCCTTTATACATTTTTGTGAATGCTGCCTGCAACTGGCTATTTTAGTTGTTAAATCCCTGAGAGTATGTTTTAATACATTGTAGCATTTCGCTGAATAGATTTGGTTTAAGTTCTATCCTGAACCCACTTAGAATTATTTCTAGCTCATGGTATTGGCCTAATGTAAATGCATAAAATATAACATTTCCTCTTTGATAAGAATGTGAATCTAGATGGATTTTGTTGCAAAATTATTATGGTTTTAGATAATTATCAGAACTAATTAAAAAATGTCATATTTGAGAAAATGTGTTGCCTTTCTGCATGTGGTGTGTTGCCACCGAGAGTGGCTGGTCAGGCTACCCATGCTGAGATTGTCAGAACTTTCACATAGTCCAAACGTGTCTAGGAAAGGAAGATAAGCCAGTAATTTCAGACTGTGCTTTTCAAGGATGGACACCTATCTTATGCCCGAGTACATGTTGCACGGTACTGGTGGGGTGCAAACTCTGATTGCGAAATTTATGTTACCACTCAGTAACACTGTGCCAATACCATGGAGTTACACCCCATGGAATGGGGAATGGGTGGGTGGAACCAGATTTTCCTGGTGTAAAACCACATGGAATTCACAGTAGCATAGGATTTAACACACACATTTACCATCTGCTCTGTGGGAAACTAGTGTGAAGAGTAGAGGAGGAAAGGGAAAGATTACTTGTGGTGGGGGCATTGAATGTTCCCTCTTTGCCAGAAATAAAATCGAGGGATGAAGCTTGGGTGCTATTGCAGCGAAAGTCTACTTTGCTTCCTTGGAAATTTGGTGTGCAACTATACCGTCCTAAAGATGGTCTCAAGGGTCGTCTAGACCAGCAAGAGACCAAAACATCGACGCATTTGCACCGTTTTGCTTACATTTGTATGCCTAATAGACCGAATGAAAATCAGATGAAATGTTCTGTTTAATTCCAAAATATGGTGTTTTGTTTTCCATATGTACATACAGCAAAAGGTGTTTGTATACTACTGTTAAATGAACAGATAATTCCAGTAGTATGTATGTTGCCGGACTTGATTGATATAAGAAAACTTGATTAAAACAATTCTTTATATAACTGGGTGTGTATGAAGAAATTCCCTGTATTAATGGAATGATGTTCACTGCTCTGGCGATATTGCAAATGACAAATGATGCTAAAGGATTCCTCTAGGGACACTGATATTTTGTGATTGATTATACCCAGTCCCAATGGGATTATTGGGATGCCCTATTGTGTATAAGAAGCCAGAAACCAAACACTACTTGATTCACTGACGAAATCCGCATTTATCTTCAGTGAAGTCCAAGTAGTCCTGAAGACGACAGCAGGTATGCTCACAAAAGTACATTCTGATCGTCTTAACCCTTTTGGCAATGGAGCCCCATCTGTGCCAAGGGATTTCCACCGGCCTTGGCTTACTGTATGGGTTTATAGTCTTAAATTAGATTCCAGTTGAATGCCTGGTCACTGGCATGTTAGGCATAAAATGCTTCAAAGGTATTGAGATTAGGAAGTCAAGATTTGCATTAAACTAGTTAAAATATAGGAAAACATGCTGCTCTTATTTTGCTTTACTTTCCTACAGCTTTTCAGACTACATTTACAGACTGGCTGTAGCTGAAAGTACACCGTACACTTTTCTATTAGAAAACCTGGTAGCTTCGCTGTGCATTGTGGTTGCCTCAGTGGCAGAAAAGATTTGCGCCTGCACTTGTGCACCACCTCTCTTTGTCTGTATCCAGCACCGCATTAACTTTTCCGTAATCGGAGTGGAAAATGCCATATAGTGCTATGATTATACTTGGCCCTGTTCATTCTGTTTCCCCTTACTAGAAATAGATGTACAAAAAGGAAAACTTGCCAAAATGCACTTGTTACACTGGCCATTCCTCTTGAAAATGTTCTTCGTTGTGAATTTTCTTCTAACTACAAATGTAAAGCTATTTTTCCCTTCGTGGGTTGAGTGTTACCGCGTTTAATTACGCGGATGACATTCAACTGGTCTTTACCATTGATTCCTCTGACGAATCAATCACTACTTTTCAAAACACGCTCTGCTTTATTAGCAATTGGATGAGCTCAAACCATCTGAAGCTCAACCCCGACAAGACCGAGCTGGTTCTTGTCGGGGGACTTTCCAATCCTTGGCAACCTTCCTTTTGGCCGGCAAGTCTGGGCAGCCCTCCTTGCCCAGTTAATTCAGCCAAAAGCCTGGGAGTCGTCATTAGTAACGATCTTTCTATGACGCCCCAGATCAGCGCAGTAGTGTCCTCCAGCCACTTCCAACTCAGGAAAATCCGCAAAATCTCTCGCCTACTCACTACCGAAGCTCTTACTTTGGCCTTGCTTGCGTTAGTAATTTCTAGGCTTGACTACGCAAACGCACTGTATGTAGGCATTCCTGACTACCAACTTAAGAGACTTCAGTTGATCCAAAATCAGGCTGCTTGCCTGATTTACCACCAACCTAGAGATCAACACGTTCGTCCCCTCCTAAAAAGTCTCCACTGGCTTCCGCTATCTGCTCGCTGTAAGTTTAAGTTAGGCTGCATTATTTCAAAATCTCTTGCAGGCCAAGGTCCCCTTTTTATTTCCTCCCTTCTCCACCCGTATGCTCCTCCTCGCAATCTCCGGTCATCCCAGATGGCCCTGCTATCAGTTCCCAGATTTAAGAGGAAAAAACACGGTGGCCTTAGGTTTTCATTTCTAGCTCCATCTTTTTGGAATTCCCTTCCCCTTCCTCTTAGGCTGCCTTCTCCATACTCCAGGTTCAGAGCCCTCCTTAAAACCTTCCTCTTTACCGAGTCCTATCATTAGTTTCTGCTCTCACGCTCTCCTCACTGCTCCCTCAGCACAAGCGCCAAGAAACCTAATGGTGTTAGCCGCGCTCAATACATTTTTTTAACATAACATAACATAACATTTTAAACCTACCTCATCAACTATTAAGGAATAAGTTTAACATAAATGTAGGTGATAATCTTTTAGTATTTAGTATTTTGAATCATAAAAAATGTAAGTTCTTCTAAGAATGTATATGGTGTGAACTTCTAAGTACTAATTTTATAGAATCGCTGTATTTAATCCTTTATAATATTGTGAATTGTTTCTTTTAATATGTGTAGGCTTCTTGGTTTTAACCATAATCGGGAAAATGGTAATGCAGAAATAAACTCCAGGCAAATCAACGCTGAAATTATCTCTCAGTCGAAGGGGCTTCCAAATGGCGTAACTGCAAAATATGCTACAGGTAATATTTGTGGGCGTATTTAGTATTGTTGTACATTTTCTTAAATCGTAAATACTGAAAATAGAATGGCCATTGAGAACTTTATAAATAACCATTTGGTGTAGCCTTATTACTTTTATCATACATAAAAAAAATAATTAGCAAAAATCAGGAGTCGAATGTGCACATAAAAAAAATATTTCTCACTCACAGATATTTATTGAACGATTATGATGTTTCCAGAATTGAAGAAGGGGCCCCTATACATTTAAAGAGTCCACATCTGCTTCAGTAATATGATTCTAAGTACGTGTCCCAGATGATGTGAAAGATATCCTCTCAACTTCTATTAGTAAAACTGACGGTCAACATTGTTGCCATTTTTGTGGGTTTCTTTACCACAAAAATGGCATTTGTATGTCTCTATCCGTGAAAATAACCTTTTCATCCCAGTAGCCTTCTTTAGGACTAGACTCAGTTATAATCCTAAATGCTATGCGCAGCCATATCATTAAATATTACTGTTGTAGAGCTAAGCTTCACATTGACTTAAGACCAGATGAATACTTCATAACACTTGTCACCATAATGCGGAGGTCCTGTTTCAAGACAGAAACATTTGTGAGATAATACTTACCTCTTTGAAGCTCAATCTAAAAATTAAAATCTTACCACCTTCTCCAGTGTTGAGTGCATTGTGTAGTATATCTTTTACTGGGATAACCTTCCAAGCATTTCAGCATACACCTTGGGAATTAATGGAAAAGCTGTCTCCCAATACTGTTTAGAAAAAAACAATTCCCCTTTCTAGTTTCTGTTCCTCCAAACATCCAGGGAAGACATTTATAGAATTCTGACCAAAACGCAGCTAAGACTAGAAACCTTTCAATTAATCAGTTCCCCAGTAAAAGCCTAGTCACATATGCTACACTTTGTGTCTTTTCTGAAATGTACCCAAGATTGCAATAAAAGTCTTCCCATCAAATATTTCAACCTGATGTTATCCTACGATTCCAACTTTACTCCACCACAAACTTCTACAATTCTTTGACTGCTGATAGTCTACCATTGAAATGTAAATGTTAAATATGAATAATACTGTTGTTCACCCACTCAGTTTGGTATACCCTTTTTCTAAACAAATAGTTTTGTAATGCCCCAGCAGCACCCACGAAATCTGTCACACGACTTGATGTAAAGGGGACTTCATTTCCCAATTCCTGTGCAGGAATCGAGCAGTTCCATCTGTCAGCCAGTACTTGAAAGGCACCAACACCAGGCATCAGGACATTAGAAAGTTCTGTCATCCATTCCACACTCCCGATCAGTACCTGCCATCAACTAAACTTTGAAATAGGCCAATCCTTAGCATCATATGGCTCCATATGGCTTGGGTATATCTGGCAAGGTGGCCCCATCATTATTCAGGGGACCTAGTCTGATGTTTCTGTGTGTATGGTAGCAAACCACCGAACCAGTTTTGGTGTTTCTAGTAAGTGAAAGAGATTTCCAAGTTGTGATATGCTTGTTAAGGCCCCGATATGGCTGCATGTGTATATGTGTGAAAATTCCTTGTAATGAACAGATTCAATAAACCTAAGAACCAAAATGTAGAAATCACAGATGGGGAAAACCCTTTTAAGAGCAAAGCTTGACAAACCTACAGTAACCAGGGTATTCCTATTTATTGAAGGGGGTAACCAATATTACAACAGACCTCTCCGTGTATTTGTAATCGGTGTTTTAGGCTGTGTTATCAAAAACTACTTAAAAGTCCAGACAAATCCAGGGCTCAACAATAATACGAAGTCTGGAGGGTTATCTAACCCAGGTTTGGAAGGATCTGGGAAGAGGGAAAGGTGCAATCAGACTGGAAATAGGGTTGTCTCATCAAGATCCACAAAAAGGGTTACCTGAGTAACTGCGCAAACCACAAAGGGATATCAACCCCAGGCAAAGTGTTTAACACTTAACAGAATGAAGGAATACGTTGACACTCAGTTGCAAGACCAGCATGCTGGCTCCACAAAGATAGATCCTGCACAGATCAGATTGCAGCACTGCGCATCATCATTAAGCTGTCGATGGAATGGAATTTCCCCCTCTATGTCAATTACATCTACTATGAGAAGGCATTCAACAGCATGGACAGAGAGACCCTTTGGAAACTCCTCTGTTACTATGGTGTGCCATATAATCTCGTAAGAATCATTAGGAACTCTTACAAGGGAATGACCTGCAAGATAGTCTATGGAGGACAACTCACGGAAGGCTTTCCAAGTGAGAACTGGAGTCCTCCAGGTTTTTTGCTCTCGCCTTTCCTCTTCCTGCTAGCCATAGACTGGATCATGAAGACATCCACAGCAAGGAGAAGAAATGGGATTCAGTGGACTCCTTGGATGCAGCTCGAGGACCGGGAGTTTGTAAATTACCTGGTACTTCTCTCCCATACCCATCTACAGATGCAAGAGAAGATTGACTTTATGGCAGCCACATCACCACAACATGGCCTCAACATCCACAGCAGAAAAAACAAGATGCTCAGGGCTAACACGGCCAGCACAACTTCAGTCACTCTTGCAGACAATGCTCTGGAAGAGGTTGAGGCCTTCACCTATTTGGACAATGTCATAGAAAAGCGGGGCGGTACAGACACCGACATCAATTTATTTATTTATTTTTGGCATTTGTACAGCGCTCTGTTACCCATGGGTGTCCTGGCGCTAAGTGTCACTCCTGAGGTAGAGGCGGATCGGGAATCAGTTGGTAAACAGCCATGTCTTTAATGCTCTTCTAAAGGCCATAAGGTCCGTCATTTTTCTGAGGGCATGGGGCAAGGCGTTCCAGGCTTTGGTTGCGCCCAGCACAAAGCTTCTGCCTCCCCAGCACGCTCTCCTAATACGAGGCACAACGATCAACCCCAGGTCTGCTGATCTGAGATTTCTAGTCGGACAATACCAATGAAAGTACTGCCGAAAGAATAAGGGTCCCTTGCCGTGTAAGGTCTTAAATACTAGGCATAATGCTTTGAATAGAATCCTCTTTCGCATTGGGAGCCAATGGAGTTTAGCCAGCTCCTGGGACACAGAGACAAATTTTGGGATCCGCAATATGAGCCTGGCAGCCGCATTTTGTAATACCTGCAATTTATTGAGTACCCCCTGTTGGGCCCCAAGGAATAGACTATTGCAGTAGTACAGCCTTGCCATGACCAGCGTCGTGACCACTGTTTTTCTGTCACTGCCTGGAATAAATGGTAGGATCTTACGGATGGATTTGAGCAAATAAGCAATAGAAGAAGACAGCGCATTAACCTGGGGACGAAAGGTAAGTTGATCATCGATCAACACCCCCAGGTTTTTCACCTTAGCCACTGGGGTGGGGACCTTGCCCATCTGCTCTGGCCACCAGTTTGGGCTCCAAAAGTTAGTGTTTGACCCAAACACTATGACTTCAGTTTTAGCTGAATTAAGTTTAAGGCAGTTAACTGCCATCCAGTTTCCGACCGCCAGCATACAGTCCTGAAAATTCCTTGCTACTCCTTCTTCCATCCCTGGTAGTAAAGACACCACAATCTGGGTGTCGTCAGCATATGATGTAAGATCAAAGCCGAATGCCCGGATTACTGGTGCCAATGAGCTGACATAAACATTAAATAACGTGGGGCTCAGAGACGAGCCCTGAGGAACTCCACAGGGCAGAATGAAAGGTTTTGATTCATAGTCTCCTAACGCCACGCTTTGGACTCTGCCGGACAGGAAGGCTTTAAGTATGCCAAACGCCTTCCCTTGTACTCCGCAGGCCTTCAGACGGTCGAGTAAGATCCCATGGTGGACCGTGTCGAAGGCCGCGGAGAGGTCCAACAGCACCAGGGCAGCCCTCCCTCCCGCATCGGTCACCGCTCTGATCTCCTCAGTTGTTTTAATGAGGGCTGGTTCCGTGCTATGGTAGGGTCTAAAACCATGTTGGGAGGGGTCAAGAGTTTGAGTGGCCGCAAGGAAGGAGCTTAATTGAGTATTCAGGGCCTTTTCTATTAGTTTAGCTGGTAGAGGGAGCCTTGCTATTGGTCGGTAGTTATTTGGGTCCCTAATATCCAAGTTTGTTTTTTACGTAGGGGCAAAATAGAGGCATGTTTCCAGCACGCTGGGAAACCTCCTGTCGTAAGCATGTTATTAAAGACGGTCACCAACGATGTGACTATCGGGCCTGAGGCCATTTTTATCACAGCCACCGGGCAAGGGTCTGACGGAGCGCCTGATCTTGCCGCTAACAGTAACCACGTGATTTCTTCGCTATTTACTGGTGAAAAACAATCCAATTTTTGCCCTAAGGTAAGCTCCATTACATTTTCTGGAGTAGTCGCCTGGCTGTTCACCCTCTCCTGACTAGAGAAGGCTTTAAAGATGGTCTCCACCTTTCCTAGAAAGAATTTGGCGAGATCTTCGCATAATGTAAGACTCGCGGGGATAGCCGCGGGAACCGGGTCAGCCAAAGCGGACACCGTTGTGAACAGTTCCTTCGCAGAGTTCTTAGCAAGGTTTATGTGATTAGTGTAGTGATCTTGTTTTGCCCTCCCAACCATTTTTTTATATGCTAGGAGGCTTTGTTTAAGAAGCGTTCTATCACTTTCCCTGTATTCCTTCCGCCACACCCTTTCCAGTTTTTTACATTCCAACTTGTGATTTCTTAATTCCTCAGAAAACCACGGTCCGAAGGCTGGGCTCTGGCCATGAGTAGCAGTTTAGTGGGGCGAGGATGTCGCAGGCTTTTTCAATCCAGCTAGTAAGGGCGAGAGCCGCCGCCTCCACCTCTAATGGAAGGGGCCCCTTGGAGGAGAGCAGATGGTCTTCCAATGCTCTACCCTCGACTTTGTTCCAGGCCCTGCATATCCTGGCTACTTTAGGCGGACACCCCCCACTTTGGGATTTTGGCACTGAGATGGCAAATAACAGTGCCCTATGGTCAATCCAGGTGACCGGTATAGATTTAGTAAAGTCCAAAGTAGGGTGGTTAGAAAAAAGCCCATCCAGGGTATGACCAGCTTTATGCGTAGGACCCCTAACCAGTTGTTTAAGCTCGGCGCCATCCATCAAGTACGTTGGTGTCCGTGTCCAAGAGGTTTTCTAAATGGAAATTGAAATCCCCCAAGACCGTAAAGTCCTTAGAGCAGAGACCCTCCTCCAGTAAACTTCCCACCGAGCTCAGAAAGATATTTTTAGGCCCAGGGGGTCTGTAGACTAAACAACCATTAAATGAGTGATGATTGCCCAGAGAAAAGTTAAACACTACCGCTTCACATCCATCCACAGTTAAAGGGTGAAAGAAGGCCTTGAGGGAATTATGATATATTACTGCCAACCCCCTCCCTTTTCTCAGTGGGCGATCTCTCGTGAAACTAAGGTAACCAGGGGGAGTGGCATTAACTAAATCCGGGCCTGAGGCCGCATCCGTCCATGATTCGGTCACAAAAGCAATTTTAATGTTCTCTTCCTGAAGTACATTCCAGGCTGTGCTTTACCAGCGACCTGGCATTCAAAAGGAGGCAATCAAAATTATGCCCCTCTGCTTTATATTTTCCTAGATTTGTTCGAGGTAAGGCCTCAATGGGGGACATTAGCACGGCTGGGATCACACTCATACAGCCTGAACAGGCACACGGGCTTGATGGTAGGTCCTTATCCAAATTTAAAACTATGCAATTGGGTTTTCTCCCTAGCCCATTCAGTTTTTTCAGTGTATCTGCGCTATATGTCATCTTATGTAGCCCCCCCTAGTGTGACCGGCAGGGTTCATGGCGCTAGGCGCGGGCCAGGCGCGGACGGGCTCAGACGGGCTTGCCTTTGGCGCGCCCGCTGCGCGCATCCCTGTTTAAATCTATCGTCAAAGTCTAGAGCGCTAACCCTGGACCACCAAGATGGCGTCCATCCGGGTAGCTGCTCGGTTGGAAAGGCCTCCCTTTGGTGTCTAATCACACCAGGGAGCCCCCGTCACCCTCTGCACCAGGTAAGAGGTATGAGTATCAGATAAAATAAATAACACACACAAGAAGTAATTTTAAAAAAACGGCGCTTAAAATATTTTCCCCAGCTTGATAATGCTCCGGACTCGAGCTACTTGCTAAGTGAGGATTTAGAAGCGGGCTAAATCACCAGCTGACTCTACCTCTCCCGGCTCACGCCTCAGGAGTTCTACAGGGTTGTGCGATCGCGCCAGCCCTGTTTAAATCTATCTCCAAAGTCAAAGTCTAGAGCGCTAACCCTGGACCACCAAGATGGCGTTCGTCCGGGTAGCTGCTCGGTTGGGAATGCCTCCCTTTGGTGTCTAATCACACCAGGGAGCCCTCGTCACCCTCTGCTCCAGGTAAGAGGTCTGAGTATCAGATAGAATAAATAACACACACAAGTAGTAATTTTAAAAAAACGGCGCTTAAAATATTTTCCCCAGCTTGATAATGCTCCTGACTCGAGCTACTTGCTAAGTGAGGATTTTAGATCGGGCTAAATCACCAGCTGACTCTACCTCTCCCGGCTCACGCCTCAGGAGTTCAAGACAAGAATCAGCAAAGCAAGGGCTGTCTTCATTCAACTAAAGAAGATCTGGAGCTCCAAGGACCTAAGGCTGCACACCTAGATCAGGCTTTGTAACACAAACATAAATGTGGTCCGTCTGTATGCAGCAGAAACTTGGAGGACAAAGTGACTACCACTAACAAAGTCCCAACCTTCATCAACACCTGTCTGAGAAACATCCACCAAATTTGTTGGCCAAACTCCATCAGCAACAACGGCCAATGGCAGCAGACTTTCAAAATCCCTGCTCATGAAGAAATCATGAAAAGACGCTGGGGCTGTATAGGTCATACTCTCCTTAATCAAGCATCAAACACCACTTGGCAAACCTCGACCTGGAACCACCAAGGGAAAAGGAAAAGAGAAAGACCAAGAAACAACTGGCAGCGAGGCCTTGCAGCTGACTACAAGGAGATGGGTTACACCTGGAGTCAGATTGAAAGTAAGGAAGGAAGTAAGGAGGTAAGTGGTGCTGGCTGAGCTCCTCTTAATTCCATCCCTGGAGAGTACCATTAACAGACCATTCTGGGATAAGTGACCCCCTTCACCTCCACACTCTGGAAAGCAATGTGAGTTTGTGGATTATTAGTTGAAGTGAATGGTAGTCCTTTTAAAGTAAAAATGGCACTTATTGCTTAGTTGGTCCAGTTACGTATGAATAATTTAAACCTGAGTTCAACTCAACCCTTGGTACTTATAGCACAGAGCAGACAGGCTGAAGTTAGGAGAAATGTGTAAAGCCTTTATCAGTGCCAAAACAGATAAGAAGTAGAAAACACCACATAATAAAAACCTCACTCCAATTTATAAATATAGAGGACATTTTAATACACAAATAGACACCAAAATAACAAAACACTGATGTAGGGAATTGAAGATATGATTTTTTTAAAATTTTAGGTGTTTCCAGCTCCAAAAAGCAAAGAATGCCAGCCTCAGGTATCTAGTTGCCGTAGACCAGGCCAGAGTCAAAAGTTGAGCACAGGTTGAATACAGGGATAGGGACTACGTTGTTTTTTCTGGAGGAAGGTCGTCGTTGATCAGGTTGTCAGCTTGCTGGGGTGCAGGCTAGTGCCAAAGAGGGGTTCATTGCCGGCTGCCTGTAGCGCAGGACCTCAGTGGGACCTGTGGCTCCACGGAGAAGTGTGAGGCTCTCAACACCGAAGGCAGGAAACTCCAAGTGGGCAAAGTCTGAAGTTGAGCCTGGGCAGACATCTTCGTCTGGGTGATGCTCAGAGTTGGTCCCAGTTTAGTCCTCTATATTCGGACTTAGGAACTTGTCTGAAAAAGAGCAAGTTGAGTCTGACCGGCAGTTTGACGTGATTGTCTGCGGCCCGGCGGCTGTCCGTTGATAGAAACTTTTTCAAAAAGAACCTGAGGCTATGTGTCTAGTGTTGCATTTGTGGACGGGTAAAGAGTAAACTCTTGTTGAAATTGGTTAGCTGGGCTCAGTAGAACTTTATGCTTTCTGCAGCTTTTGTATTCTAGAGCTGAACAGGAAGCCAGCCAGCTAGATCTTGGCATCCACTCTCCTGTCCTGTGTAAAAGTGGGGAGTAGGTCCAGTCCTTGGGGTTTCTCTTCACAGCGGGTGCAGTCCTTCTTTTGACTTCAAGTGTTATGTGAGTGCGTAGTCTGGGTGTGTATGTGTAGTATTCAATGTGGTGCCTGTTACTTGGTGTGGAAGCCTTACCTGAAGCTAGAGGCCCAACCCAGATCCTTTCTAATGGCCCATAATCATGCAACATATTTATCTTCATCCACCTCTAGCATAGGTCACCAAAGTAAGTAAACACTCGGAAGGCATTCAATGATCAGGAGAAAGCATAAGTGTTAGACCTGACAACCTTGGCGTGGAATTTCCCCAAATGTGTTGCCTTCACTCCCTTGCTTTCCTAAAGTCATTTTTGTTGGCATCAGGACTCTGTGAACTTTACCTTTTCTAATCAGTGGTAAAGTGTTTGTACACCCTACTTAAAATATGGTAAAAGTGGACTGACACTTCCTAATCAATACGGTAAAGGTTCCAAGGGGTGTCCCTATCCACTTGTGCTGCTCATGCGTTTTACTGTCTACTATCCCATAGTGACCCTCTCTACGTAAAACCAATATGACAGAACCTTTTGTTGATTGATTTGATCTAAACTGGTAATTTGCAGCATGACCTTTGTGCGATGATGCGTGAGGAAACGTATTGCATCATACGTTTATTCTCCCCACTACGCGCGCAATGTCGTCAGACTTACTCCGCCGTCGGGAATTGACTTACGAAGAATGCCGGGCATGGAATACTGCCGTTGTTCAAAGGATTACAACAGCGTGCAGTTACACCAACTCTCACCGGTCATTAGTAAGATTTCTAAACAATATTCAAGTCAAACGATGAAAACGGTGACTATTTGCAATGAGATAGTCAATACGTTTCTTTCCGTAAAAAAAAGATTTGATAAAATATATATATATATATATATATTTTTTTTAAATAAGAATTGCGTACTTCACGTAATAATACTATTGACAGTACCTCAAAAGCCGTGTTATTCCTCCTCGGATGATTAGAAGATCCTTACTGTTTAAGTTCCTTTTCAAAACAATGACTTCCTCCGCTTCCTTTAATGAATTTAAATTCCAGATCCTTGAATTAATCTTTATGATGGAATCTTTAGTTTAGTAGTCCGTTCCCTGTCGTCGCCAGTGTGGAAAAAAGACACGGAGGCAAGGATATGGTTCAAAGGGGTTTAATCCACATTCAAGTCTTGTCTTATCCAAAGTCTAGTTCATAATGTCACATTCTTTTTCTTATCGCTCGCTCTAACCCCCATCCCTCTTTGAAAGATGCTCACATCCCACTCGTGCACAGAACACTCTCCAACAACACCCGACATAGTACATTATACAACCCAACACCTTTCTTCCCCAAAGATCCCTGGGTCCAGCCAGAGTTGTGGCTAGTATAATGGGCAAACCTTCCTATTCTAAATTCTAAACCAGTTGTGGGGCAACCTCTATCCCACAGGAATGTGTGCCCAGTTGGCTATAATGACAATGAAGGGGGAGGCCTCCGTGTGAGTTACATCTGAGTTACATCTGCTTGTGACAGGGTGACACTGAACAATGGCAGCAGGGCATATTTGGCGCTGGTAGGAAAAAGTCAACTTTCTAAAATTGGCATTTTCCAAATAGTAATTTGAAATCTGACTTGACCATTAGATTGCATTTCAAGTTACTATAATTTGACTCCTTGATTCCAAGTTATAGCTGAATCCAAACTGAATTATGCATTATAAGGTGTTA
The DNA here is from genome assembly GCF_964261635.1 of Lissotriton helveticus. Lineage (NCBI taxonomy): Eukaryota > Metazoa > Chordata > Amphibia > Caudata > Salamandridae > Lissotriton > Lissotriton helveticus. The sequence goes on from NC_136065.1 coordinate 1,918,108,438, forward strand.
TAATGTAAACCAAGTGACTTTCACTGGGAGAGTTAGCCTTACCCCTGTGAAAAATGACTTTCAAGAAAATTCACTGCCAACACATGTAAAACTTAAGTACATATGTCCAACTTTTTAAATACCATGCACCCTGCCCTATGGCCATTTGCAGCCTATCTTAGGGGTGACTTATAAGTATTAAAAAGTAAGGTTTACTTTGCCAGGTCCAATTTGCAGTTTTTAAACTGCGAACTTAGGCTGCCAGGGCAGACCTAGAAACAGGGTATGCATTGTCACTTCAGTGGTGGCACAATAGGTGCAACAGTTAACTAGTGACATCTACCTTATAGGCCATGGGTACAGTGTACAGAGGCCATAAACCAACAGTATCATTCCAAACAAATAGGGTTGACCAGGCAAAAAGAGGCATTTCCATATACTGTTGTAATGAGGGGGCATAATTATCAATGGTTTTCACATAGACCAAGGCTATCATTGCACCTACTGATGGCGGAGTGATAATTTTGCATCTTGAATTACTGATAACTTGGATAACAATAATTCTGGGATGTAAAATTACTGAGGATTGAAAAGTAAGTCTATCTAGGATGCCTATCACATTGGGAATAACTAAATCAGTGTTCCACAGTATTACTAGCAGTAATTTTGCATATAATAGCACCTGCACAATTATTGCAGGGTCAGGTAGTAGGGATTTGACTGTAACCCCCTGTGTCTGTCAAATCAATATGAGGAGGCCACACGAGATGTGGCCACAGTGTGTATGCCTGATTATTCAAGAGCTAGACTCTGAATCTGCAGTCCTGTAGCTCCTATGGTATATTGGACAAAAAGCATTATCACCATTGAACATTGTGCCAGGTTTAGAGTTGTATCTGATGCTTGATCATGAATCCCATGGAGTTCACATGGCCATGCAGAGCATATTCTGGGGAACTTGGGAGATTGCCCTTTAGTGCATGACAGCAACTCCCTCTGAGACTATGTTTTGTCTGTTACCAATGCTTTCACACATCAAGCAACACATATGCCCCAGTCCTGGTAATCTCTCTGTCTCCCTCCTGGCAACAAGCTTTTATCAAAACGAACAACTCGTCTGTCTCTTCTCTAACAACCTATCTCTGTCACTCTCCTCCTAACAACCCTTTTATCTCGCTGCTAAAAACACACCTGCCTCGCTCTCAACAACCTATTTGTCTCCTTCCTTAAAGCCATCTCTTCTCAGCTCCCAGCAGTCTTCTGTCGTCCTTCTAACCATCCCTGTCCCAATATTAACAGCCCTTTTCTTAACAACCGATCTGTCTCCTTTCTAACACCCATTGCCTAGCAGTCACCTGTCCTAGCAGACTAGACAGCTCTGCCTTCCTCCTAGCAAACCACCAGGCTCTTTTCTAAGAACTCTGTTATGTCATCCTCCTAGTAACTCATCTCCGTCTAGGATATAAGAACATTGGCATGTGACATAATTCACCTTTTGTTGCATCACCGGAGATGTGTCTGACTATTTGGAAACTGTGTTTGAGACTCATTTTCAATTAGGTGATGATGGAGCAGATGGCAAAGGTGGAGTGTGAAGGACCAGAGAAGGAGTTTGAGGACACAGCACAGCCATCAAAGGACAGTAAGCACAGAGAAGCGTAGAGGCATGGGCTCCAGGTGGATAGTAAGAATGTGTTACTATTAACAGAGGTACTTATGTAAATGAGGTAGTGTAATGCATAGGCACTGCCATGTTAGCAATTGACAGTGTCACTCTATTTGTGAACAGCTCGTCTTGCTGTACAGAATTATTTACAGCAATTTTAGTTAAAGCTCCCAATAATTGGTAGAGCTGGCAGGAGAACAGAGGCAGAAGGAAATAAAACTATTGGTCAAGTAAAAAAGATAGATCTATAATTTGGATCTCCAAGGTCCATGGACATTTGGCCAATGTATTGCCTTCGACATGGCACAGCCTAATTTCACCTGGGATACTCCTAAGGCAGAATCTGTAGTGGGCATGCTCAAGAGCTGATGAGTGAGATGGACAGTAGTCACTTAAAGATTCAAGCGTTGCAAGCACAAGGCTTTAAACAAGAATGACTAGCTAAAGGCTTAGCATGTGTAACATTCTCTCTATCCTATCTCTTTCTCTCTTCTATTTCTATTCTGCTACGTTACTTATTCTATTCTAGAACTCTGATCTTTCATTCCTTAGCTGCTCTTTGACTAAGAGGCGCTGCTCTGCTGTGGGTCCGTATTGAGATACTTTTAAAAGACTTCTAAATAAAGTCTCAACTTTATTGAAGACATTCCTGTGTCCGTCCTCTCATTCCTCGGTACAGCATGCTGTTATTGGACTTGCCTTAAATCAGTTGCTGCAGTTCCAGTTGGTTTAGTGCAGCAGGGTCACTCAAGCATTCCTCTCATTCATCTTGGTAAAAGTTGAAATTCAAGGTCTCACCCCGAAGGATTTAAAAAATGAAGTATTGTCCAGCAGGAAATATTACAAACCAGTAATCTTTTATTAAGCAAAACACTGGTCAATCACAGTTAAAAAGTACATTCTAATCTAGAAAATCAGGTCACTTAGGAACTTTTGTGCCAGGAGTAACATAAAGAGAGTATAAAAATGCTCACTTGAATTCTTTGTGTACTGTTTATAAACAAAAAGAAATCCCTCAATCATCCGAATCAAAGACAAAATTGGGATTGAGTATTTATGTGTAGGGCTTTGGGAGAGGGTGGACTCAGCTAGAGAGTAAAGGGGCGCAGAACAATAATGGAAGACTGAGTAGTGCTGCTGCGCCCACCGAGGAAAAATAAGCAGCACTTTTCCCACGGACACGGCCTCCCTGTGGGGAATCAAAAGAAGTTTAGTCTTGATGAAAAAGGGCTGAAAGTTTCTAAATGTCAAAATATTATCAACACTTGTTCAGTATCAGACTGTCTTTGGTTTGGGGCCATGGGTCAGTGTGTCTCAACCTCGGATTCTGGTGATCGTTTTTATATTCTGATATCTGGAGAAACAGCAATTGCAGTGGGCAATCGAGACGGTCCTGGCCCGTGAGGGTGCTCAGAACACAAGAATAGATTCCACACAAAGGTCGAACAAAACGGTAGCTTCCAATGAAGTGAACACAAGGGTAGCTCCCAATGAATTTGTGCCTACATTAGAGAATGCTGACAATGCAACAGCAAGGAAAACGAATACGTTTCACAGTTGAAGTTTTAGGAGCTCACAAAGCGGCACTCCCCATTGTGCGGCCTGGGCAAGGGCAGGGGGATAATTCCACAGCTAGTACCACACATCTTGGTTGTGGTATCTTCGAATTACACAGTGGTTCTTCTGTTCCAGGATTTTATTTGCATCAAAGGTTGGTAGTCAGCAGTTTGTAATACCAGTCTGGAAGCAGAAGGGTACCCCAAAACAGAGACACACCAACATTTAACCTCAGCCAGATTTCCTACTTTTCACTGGATTGAAGACAGTGTTAAACCTCAGTTTCATGAGGCAATGTGTCCCCGCGTTTAGGCACCTCCCAGAACAACAACATTCAGAAATACAATTAATTAGATAATAATATTGTTTAGATAGACACAATGAATAACGGAGTTCTAGATCAATGAAAATGTAAATTGTTTTATTACAGAATTCAAAAATACGCATTGCAGAGGCATTTCCATGTAGGCACTCAAACGCAGAGTTCTACTGAGAAGGTAAAAATCCAATCCTATGCTAAATCTCAAATGAGCAGCAAAACTGGGAGAGAATCGAACAGCATCACTAGTAGCATATGAAAGTCTTCTGGCTCACACCCAAACTCTAGAAATATTACACTTTTTTTTTTTACATATGAAATTACCAAAACTACAGTCTTACTATGGTGTGAGCAAAAGTATCATTGCATCAGCAAATCAGAGCACATTTAAAATAAACATGACATTATCTTAACACCAGAGCGCTGACACACTACATGAATAATTCAGCACCATCTATGCTAAAGCCATCTGGAGATGCTGGAACATACCTAGATACAATAACTCATTATGTGAATACGTACAACACAGTGAATCAATAGAAAAACCTTGTGATTGTTGCTAATATTAGCGGAATAGGGAATGTTCAGCAAGAGCTGAATGCAATAACATTGGAAATAAACCATTGCATCTCAGCTTGACTGTGTGCTGCAGTTTGCAAAGAAAGAAGGTGGGCAGGGGGAGAACAAGATGAGTGATAGAGGTGACTTCCATCTCGGAAAAGATGGCGTTTCCAATTGAATAAGGCCTATTGAACATTTCTTACAGGGGATATTTAAAGCAGACCTTGGCTTTTAATCACTTTAGGGCCTTGAATGAAAGCTACTGTTTTCCATGGTTAGATGACCCTGCTGCAGAGACTTGCAGGGTCATCATATCAAATTCTGGGGGGTTTGACACAGCCTTTCAGTATTGTGGAGATGCTAAAATGAGTAACACTCATTTAGGTAACTACGCGATCTTTTATTTATACGTCTGTGAAGTCACTAGACTGTAGCAGGCACTACTATTTAAAAAGAAAAGCAAGAGAGGATCTTCACCTAAAATATCCCGTGTCAAAGAGCCATAATAATAAGCTTAGAAGTTACTATTATCCATGGTGTTCAGAAAACTAATTGACTCTCCAGGTAGAGTTGGGCTGAGCTGTAGAGGTTTATTTCGTGAACAGACAGGTAAAACTGGTTTGTAAGACTAAGACTGAAAATGAAAAAAGCATGGAAAATTCTAGATGAATATTACAGTATTAAAATCATGTTTTTAAAGTGGTAAGCAAGAGCAAAGTTTGTTTAGGCTTTTTTCCTGTGCATGTTTTTGTGAACTATTATTTGGGTCAAGAAAGCGGTTAATTGATTAGAGATGTGTGCTATTTATATTTAGATTTCATCTGTTAAGTTTTGTAAAATTAAGAAAGTTAATGAAGAATATAAAATTCGTCACCTTCATCTGAAGTAAAAGGAAAATGTGCAAACTTTTTCTGTATTAATAATTTTTGCAACAGAGTTCCCTGATGAAAGTTAATTTTTGAATGAATTAATGGCCAAAATTTATTTTTTTCAGGATCTTTTCTTTAAAAGTTTTTAAAACTTCATGAAAATGCTGAAGGGAAATCTTGACAGACTTTTGATCAGTACATTGATGATGAGACAGTGGTTATGGCTATTAGTGGGAGAACACACATAACTTATTGCTGCATTTCACAGGAGTAAATCTTTTCTGGTCTATTGCAGATGGCACCTCAGCAGAGGAGTTAGAGGAAGAGGTTAAAACTGTGAAAACATCTACAGTCCTTAATGGCAAAATTTTGAAGGAAGGCGTGGAAGCCTGTGGCACCATACAGTAAGACACTTTTTCAGCTAAAATGCTATCGATGTAATCCAGTTCTGCCTAAAAGTGTACATAGAGTATGTGAGTGAATGAAGGCCTTTTTCAGAATCACGCTCTGAACTGAGCGGCTTATGGATGCCTATGTGATTTTTGGGGTCAATATGAGTGTGTGTGAAAACCAGTGCTAATGTGGTGTTAGTTTAGAGGATTGCACCATCAATCCAGTGCACACTTGATCCTGTGAATCACTATCATGTAACAGTACTAAGAGATTCTCTTCTACCTAGAGTATGAATAGTGCATTTTCACTTTGAACGTTTTCCACTGATTCCTTGAAAGATTTGCTGACGCATGTCAAATTCAAGAGTGTTTTCCCAACTCTGCTGTAGCAGGTGTCAGCGTATTCTCATTCTGTCCTTATTGCAAAACTGTGCATTTCCTGCTGTTTGTTTCATACTTTTTGCATGAATCATAGAATTTTCAGCATAAGTCTGGTGATATAAAGACTTTGAAAAGTCTGAAACGTTAGTCTGACATTCTGATTTCTAACAATATAAATTAATTGGGTAAGCAGAAATTTCTACAGAAACTCAGACTGTCTTCAAATGGAGTTGAGACTTCTATAACTGATACTGAATACTTCTTCAGTCCAGCTCTGGCTACATAGAACTGTTAGAGACTGGCTTAAAATCTTTCCAAGAAGATTTAAAATACAACTTTCTCTATAGTAAACCAATGGAATTCTACATAACCAAATGTATGTGTTAAAATAGAATTAATAAATGACTAAACGGGTATCATGATGAAACAAATGCCATCCAATTGGTTATGCATCTAGATCTCAAAGTTAGTGGATCTAACAATGATACAGTTCTCACATGGTAATGCCATATGGCATGCCTCTCAATGGAATTCATTATGTCCTCTGAGGCTTTAGTTACAACAGCAAAAGTAAACTGTTTCTCCATAATGCACATGCCAGGTATTGGTGGTTTACTTGAAGTGTTGTGTAATGACATGAGAACATTGAATAGAGTGTGAGTGAGACTCAGAGTGGTTGATAAAGTGTATTAAATCACATTATTGCTGATAGTTTGGTAGGTAACGTTCTGTTTTTGTTTTTGATCACGCTGACTGCACAGGTTAAGCTGAACCTTCAATTGCATGTTTAAATATTTGGTTCATAACTAATAATGACCTCGTCTGTAAGTGAAGGGTATTTAATGCATATCTTCATGTTTAGTAATAAGTTAAATCTCAGAAACTTTGAGCATAGACTGTAAGCTTACTTGGTTTTATTTATCTTCACAGGACTGAGAATGTTGACAAAGTTATCAAACAGTGGGAAGGCTCATTCTTTAAGGACAACCCTCACTTGAGGAAGAAGTCTGCCTCCCTGCGCTTTGACCTCCATCTCGAACCGCTAAACGGAGAGGGTTCGTCAGTCAGTGAGGCTGATAGCCTGCCTGACATTGAAGTCAGGCTCGTAATGAAACATTCCGGCAGTGTTCCCAGTATATCCCAGTGACAAGTGGCAACAGCACCACCGTCGAAAAGGGAGCTACAGTGAGAGGTTGATGCTATGATAAAAAATGCAATCCTAAACTATATTAAGAACTTGAGTGGTAGACTGTTCTTAATAAGACGGTATGGGGCAAAAAGGTAAAATGGTTTAAAGACACAAAACAGGAATCTAGAATTAGCCTAGAATTTCTAGAAATGACAACCTCTAAAACTTGGTATGAAGTTATATACACAAGTAGAAAAACCTTTTACTTCCCTAAAAGGTGTTTAGTGGAATATACATTTTAATAGTTATTTGATCTCCATCCCTTATCCAGTTATCTTTAGGAAAACACTGAGGACTCCTTAAACATTATTGGCAGATTGGTAATAATTCCTTAAATCGGTGCAGAGCTTGCTAGGATACCCCAAAAGAGTTTTTTTCTGAGAACTCTGATATAAATTTGCAGAACTGAAAAGATCAGAAACTGTAGTTTAATGTCACAATTTAACACATTAAACTTACTGATGTCATCGCTCATGCCTTAGCAAGTGAATGAATATTCTCAAAATGCTACTTTTAATTCATATCATTGCCAAACCACATATCTTAAAATATATATTTTAGTTTTGTTTTAAGTCCAATTAAATGAAAACATAAAAAAATATTGGGCGCATTGCAAAGGTTTCCATGTTCATTGTAGAGTCTTAGTAGAACGATGGGGTCTGCAAAGTCAATTTTGTACAACAGAGCAAAGTAATTTCTTTAAATGATAGTAATATGAAAAGTGCAAACCCTACTGTTGAAATCTAGACAGCTACAAAAAGTACACGAAAGTGTCTGTTTTCAGAAGACGCTAACAGACATATGCAGCATATTTTAAGGCTCCAATCTGAGATAAAAATCAGTTTTAACACTACAGTTTGCAAAATCAGTATTAATTGGTTTGGAAATCAAAATAAATGGAGTCCAGAAAGTTGGTGAAACTTAGTTGTCAAGGTGTGTGTTTACCCCTCAGACCGTATAGGTTGAATCGTGCCACCGAAAGTTTCCATTTTGAAACTTTCATGTTCTTATTATTACTCTGTAATTTATTAATCTCACAATGCAACAGTGTTTTTTATCAGTCTTTACCCAATTTTGTCAATAAGTAACATTTCACAATTTCTAGTGTATCTTTTATTTTTTTTAAACAATATATATTTTTCTGTTTCTCAGGAGTAAATAATGGAGGCTACATGGAGTTTTTTTTTATCTTTGCCTCCTTTATATAGGAGAGTGTTTAAAAGAGATATCTAATGAGGGTGAGTGTTTGATATTGTTTTGTGTAGTTGAAGGTGCAAATAAAACATGTATGAGATTTGGCTGTGTTAAGGAGAAAGAGGATGAGAGCATTGATATTTCATACATGACAGTCCATGACAAGAGAGAAGACCTAGCAGATGGAACAGAGCCAAATAAATAGAATTATTGATGAATAACAGTGAATTACGGAGATGTTTTTCATCAAGGAGTTCTAAGTGACATTAAATAGACAATGAGAGTAAAGCTCGAGTTGTCTGTGAATGCACTAAGAACCCCAAGGTGATAAACATCCCCGTAATTCACTTTTTACCCATCTGTAATTTTATGTTCTGAATCCCCTTCCCTTATTTTCACCTTCTCCTGCTTTCAGCAGCTACGCAGTAACAGATGAGTAATTGGGGAGCCATACATCATAGGGCCTCTGGGTGAACAACCGTTACAACGAAACTATTACAACGCACTACCATTACAACGCGGTCATTACAACGCAAACCATTACAATGCAACGCGCTGGGGGGCGCTCTAGGATAGGGAATAAGTTTAATTTTCTATCCAACACCTTCCTTAGTGTCCACGGGGACTGGAGTTGGAATAGAAAATTATATTTACCACTATCCAGCACCTCTAAGCGCTATGCGTTGTAAAGGTTTGCGATGTAAATACCGCGTTGTAAAGGCAGGCGTTGTAATAGCCTGCGTTGTAACGTCATACATCCGGGCCTCTGTTGTGTATCCCTGTCTCAAAGATTAAAACAAAACGTACCCGCTATCCTTGACCAATGCCCACTATCTTCCCTGCCTTTCTCCCCCTTCTGTAGTTGTGCTTTCTGCTTTCAGTCTAAGAGATCCATGAGAGCCTGGTCTGGAAGGCCTTTCTAACATCATAACAGTGGCGGCTAGCCTGTTAAGTTATCAACAGTTGATGTGTCATAGCAGTGGGTTATTAGATTCAGAACCTAAAATAAATGATAGAGGCTCTGTCTGTGAGCCATACATAACAATTAATTTAAACATGGGCTTCTAGCTGCCTCAGGATTCCCACCAAGTGACAATGGTGTGGGATTAAGGATTGTAAGCTACAGCGTTGAAAAACAGCTGTGCATTCTAGACAAAATGCAGGCATTCTTGTAATTTTCAACAAAACCTAAATAGACCCATCCAACTCGATTCTCAAAAAATACTCCAAGTGAGTGTTTGATTTTTGCCTACTTATTCTACTCACTCTTAACTAAGCCATGCAACCGTAGTTTGAACATATGCCTTGACACATGGTGCATTAAGAAAAGGTGCTTTGATGCTTCTCTTTGAATATTGTATTACGTATTACATGTTTAATTTAGTACATGTTAATAAGGAGCAAAATTAAACTTTCCTGAATAAAAGCACTTATCTTAGGGGCTTATTATGAGTTCAGCATTCCTAGGAGCGCCGTACTCGTGGTGGCGATCCGACCACTGCCACCCCTGCAGTTCCGCTCGAATAAAAGTGCATTTATGCTCTTTTTAGCATGTATTTAAAATGAGGGAAGTCACAGCATTAGATGGAATCAAAAGTTCATATTGTTAGGTGATATGTTGCATTTATTTTTGCCAGGTGTACAAATTCTCGTGCTGCTAATGATGGACCAGTTTTTCAGAAAAGTTGGGAAGTAGGGTCTAGTCACTAATTTACTTTGGAAAACATGGTCTACATGCACAGGATGTCTAAACGTTTACAAAAATACATAGTTAATGTTGTCAAGTTGGTTCTGTTCTTGCATGTATCTGATGATGTGAACAGCCCTCATTTGAGTCAGGTCAGGATGCGATAATCCTCTGCACTTTAGCAAAAGTCAATATTAAGCTTTGAATGTTAAGTGGATAATTTGCTGCCCTGTTAATTTTGTGGATTTGAACTTTTCACCTCTTCTTCTGTGGTTGCTCTTGCAGGACCATCAACTATTAAGAACTAAAATAACAGGGAAGGGATGGTGCCTGTTCTTGAATGTTGTGCCCTACTGCCAGAGTGTAAAGTCAGGATTTGTGCTTAATGTTGTTTAACAAAAGGTTTAAAATTTGCGAGATTTGGCAATGATCTCTACGAATTGCAAACATATACAAAATGTACTGCTACAACCCAGTAGACATTTTTTTGTTTACATGGGGGCCAAGGGCAGGGGTAAAGAGTGGTGTTTTGGACAAGGAAACCTCCTCCTATAAGCAGTGGATACAATTAGCAACTATTTTTGCACACCCAAGTCAATGTAGGTGTGCATTTGTGAAGATTAAATCAACATCTGACACCTAAATGTAGGATTAGGGGTCGCATTTCTGGTGACTTTGCCAACAAGGTTAACACTCACAAATGTGCAAGCTTGTTGGTGTTCACAGACATAGTACAGGTAAACACCCGTCCTTGCAAATGTACTTCTGTTAAAGACTGAAGTGAAGGTGTGACCTAACGGCTAGAGTGGTAGACCTCGAAACTGGGGAACAGGGTTCGAGTCTCAGCAGGAACGGTCAACATCCTGTGATTCTGGGCAAATCACTTATCCTCCCTGTGCCTAACAAAATTAAAATATCTGTCTGTAACCTAACTGGTGCTCATGTAAAGCTCTCTGATACCTTCGGGTCAGGTTCACACTATATAAATCTTTGAAGGAAAAAAAACTGTGTGGGATGGGATGTGACCAGTCCACGAGGTACCTGGACCACCCCATATTTAATGATGTAGGGGGTGAGAGTTTCTACACTTGACCAATTTTGGACACAGTTTGCAGAGATTTTCATGTGAGTAGTTTTGTCCAAGGCAGTAATAACATGTAGTCATGTAAGATTGCTTTGTCAATCGCGACCATCTGGGTGCAAATTCACATTTGCTTGACTTCTACATGCAGCATTTTACATTTTAGCGCAGACACTTCTTTCTGGTAATAAACGGCTAGCATAGATTTCTATTAGTACACCTTGAATTGTCTTGCCATCTCATAGAACTCTGAAAACTGCTTACAAAGAGAGTATTCCTAATGGAAAAAACTTTTGATTTCTTCTTTTTCTACCTGTGCTCTGTTAATCAGGCAAATAGGCGTGACTGTTTGTCTTATGTCTTCAGGAATGCTTTAACTATCTAGTAGCACCGTAGAGTTTTATTGCTTCATAGAATACAAATATTCCAAGAAATTTCGTTTTTGTTACTTACTTACTTATGGGGGTTTCCTCTGATTTGTATGATCTTTTGGCTTTAGTCAAATTATTTTGATACAAAATATTTCTCTTATATTTTTAATTTAATTAGTTCATCTAAAAATAAAGACATACAATATTTGTCATTAGAACATTAACTTAATTAAAACAAAAACATAATTTAAAAACACCTTTGTTTTATATTATTGACATAAATAAATAATAAGTATATACATATTTTAAAATAACATGATGCTGTGTTCTTTCTAATGATATCAAAGTTAATTGTATTTTAGAATATCAGTGTTAATATAATCAAAGCAAAGATATTGCCTGCGGCATCCTCAATTTGGGTGCCGTTGATAAGATGGATGTCGATATATTTATGTCTGAGAGGGAGCAAGTATGTATTTCTTCCTCAACTTTTCCAAGTCAGTCATTTCCACATTACTCCAAATGTCCAGCAGCTTGCTTATCCCAATCATGTTCCATGTTTTTAAACCTTTGGAGAGTGCCGACTTCTTTCTGTATTTCACTGTCCCACAGAGATGTTTCTTTAGTCTGGACCCCGTCTCAGCCAAGTTATCTGTTGTGTTTTCCAATGATCAGGCAGCCCCTGTTTCTTTTTTTGACAGTAAAAGGCGTTGAGGTCGCCATTGCATCCTTGCATATATACCTGTTCTCAAAGAGTGATCAGTAGCAGAATTATCTCTGCTTTTATTTTCCTGAAAATACTGTCTGACGTGTATGGCGTGTTTTGAAGTGTATATATCAATTGTGTTAATGTCACCATCTTAAATATCAATGCTTGTCCAAGAAGGGAGAGTGGCAAAGATCGCCAATGTTTTACATCCTCTCTGATGTGTCTAGGAGGCCAGCTTGATAAAGGGAAAAATACAGACTTACCCCAGTTGATACTATAGCTTGATATCTACCAAAACATGTCTGTATTTGGAAATGGAATAAGTGATCTATTGTTGCCCCTGGATTTTCTATGTAAAATTGCGTATTATCCACATAGAGCAATATACACTCGTGTCATGCCATGTCCCAACTCAGCCCCTCCACAAGCACGTTTTTTCTTATCCAACAGACCAGCGGCAGAAGAGCCATTACAAAGAGCATGGGAGAGCATGGTCATCCTTGACTCATCCCATTCTCCAATAGGAAAGTTTTTGACAGGGCTCCATTGACTTCCATTATGGCCAATGTATTGCATGCAAATCCAGGTGTATAGCAGGCAAATTCAGGGCATGTAACATGAGCAAAATCCAGGTCATGTAACCAGGGCCAAGGTCCATTGAATTAATTACCTTGAACATGTATGACCAATCAAGGTTGTCATATGCTTTAGCCACATCTACTGATATCACTGTAGTTGCTTCCCTCACCTCTCTGGTGTATCCCAGACAGTCGAAAAGTCATGTAGGATTTAAGCGTGTACTTCTATCTGGTATAAACCCAGATTTATCCTGGTGCATTAGGATCTTTATCACTTTGCGTAACCAAGTGGCTTATAGGTTGATGAGTATTTTGGTTTCCACATTTATGGCCTGATTGCGATGTCGGACGGACCAAAATCCATCCAGCCTTTGCTCTGGAAATGGAACTGATAACCTCCTGTCAGCGGTTCCAGTCCAGCATTTCGAACGGAATGCATGCTCTCATAGCAAAGAGCAGGGGGGCAGTTGATCCCTGCACCCCATGGCAGACACCTCAAGGTGCCTGCCATCGGGTGCAGGGATCATCAGGGGGGCACCATAGGTATCCCTTAGGCCACCTCGGCTGGAAAGAGCAGGCCAAGGGATTACTGCAGGTCTTCCGAATGACTGGCCGGCTCTACAAGCCCATCGTAAGCCATTCGGAACTCCTGTTTGGAATAATTTCAGACTGACTCGTCATAATGGGTCGGTCGGAAATGATTCCTAACAGGATTTTACAATGCGGTAAGAATAACTCCGACCGATGGTTAGAGCCATTTCTAACTGCATCACAATTGGTCCCTAAGTGTTTATATCTGTCTAGAGGCATCACATTCTTCAGGGGGTTTCCCTTTTCATGTATCACCACTATTGTGGCCATTCGGAGATCATCTGGAAGCACTCCCTCACTTCAGGCTCCATCAAACATGCACTTGAGGTGGAGAGCCAGCAGTCTTGCAAAGGCCTTGAACAGCTCAACTGTGAGTTCATTAGGCACCCTGTTTTCCAATTGAATTTCTCTAATTGCCACCCAGATTTACTTTTACAAAATGTCCACCTCAAGTTCTATATGGTCCTTTCTCAATAGTATGGTTGGAGCAATGCCTTTTTGGAAACCTAATGTCTTTTGTTTTCCTACCTGGGTCCTCCTGCCATATAGTGTTTGGTAAAGTTAGCAAAAGTGTCTGCTACGTCCACATTATCTAGGACTATCCCATCTCCCTAAAACCTCTAAGTCACAGACCCAACCACGTCCCTGGTCTTGCCTTGTAAGACGGGTCAGTAGCTTCTCTGCCTTATCTCTGACATTAGACTGCCTTCTCTGGGTGGCCAACTATCCTTCACATTTTCTGATATCTTTTTCCACTAGAGACTTCCCATTCGCTGTAACCGTGCATTCTTATTTAGGTGTATGACATGCCCATACTTTATTCAGCAATTTGGCCAGAAACAACATCATGTTTTTATATCATGATCGCTCATTTACTTTTTCACCACATCAAAGTTCCGCCGCTGTATCTGACCCAGCAGTGAAAAGTCAGGAACAATTCAGACAGTAACATTTTTAAACTGCAGTTGTCCCTGCATTCTGGAGGATGACTTGCTTCAGTTTAAAAGTCTGTAGACATTGTTTCTCTGCGATCTTCCATCTGAATCTTCCAGTCTGGCCTGGATGGTTGCTTTGTATTTCGCAGTTTATCTATGGTTGCTTTCATGGTCTTGACTTCATTTTTTAGTGTGCTGATCGTTGATTTAGTATGTGTGATTCTGTCTCTCATTTTTTTTAAAGTCTGCATGGACGAGGCTGATTTGTAAATTTTGGTTTCCAGAGTATTCTTGGTGTCCTTGACTACCATAATGATTTCTTTTAGGTTTGGTTCTATGTCGTCCTTTACACGTTCTTCGACCCCTCCCCTCCTTTTGGGTGTTCTATATTTCCTCTTCATCCTCTGCCTTTTTGTGTCAATTTGTTAAGCTATTTTTCCTCTTAATGACGCCCTATTCTGTTGCCTTAGATGGGTACATGTTTGGTCTGTTTGTCTTTAGTTCTCCTCATATCATAGTGTCTGCTCACGGGCCGCCAATTATCGGAGAGATGGTACTCATCGCCACCTGACAAAGAAGAAGAGGGACGTAAAGTGTGCCATACTTACCCTATGTCTCCTCTGCAACCTGTTGACTTTCTGCCTCCTTTTGTCCTTGCTTGCCTGCAGTTTTATGTCTTGGGTAGGAGGACCTACACAATGCTGGAACACAGACATGCTCTTGGGCAATCATCTTTCCTTCGCTTATGGTCCTGACTCTCCACTAGCCTTTGCTCCCGATCAGAATCACAGAGCCGCACTTGCCGTCTTTCTCTGGGAAGTGCTTTTCTCTCTGCTCTTGTTTTTCTGTTTGTTTTCCTAGCTCAGCTCCGTCTATTTTTTGCCGATAGATACAGGACCCCCTGTCACTCAGGTGGCCCATGCCAAGTCCTAGTCTTGTTGCTGCTCCCCACCCATTCAGGCTGCACCCCAGTCCAGAACCCAGTTCCATTCTTGTTTCACCGCAATCTCACCACCTCTGTATTGGGATTGGGGAATGTTGGAGCTCAGGGTACATATTTCCTTTCTTAAATGGAGGGTTGTTTCCAGAGAGATGACCAGATTATTGGGGGATTACGATGTCTGGTCCTGGAGCTTTTTGGTCCTGCATTCATCTTGCACGGCATTTGCACTTGAACACAAAGTCCACAGCTCCCCCTCCCACCCACAGTTAGTATATTTACTAGACTTTGCTTCAAAAGAAACATATATTTGGTTTTTATGATTTTGAAATGTTTCTGCTTTCAAAGGAATTCCATGTGTTTTGGCATTTTGCATTTATCTAGAACTCTGTTCAGCTATCAGATTTTTAAATTGGTCTTCGTTTACATTTCCCACTAATTTGTTTAGTAAGAAGTGAGCGACTATGAAGCGTATTACAAATTAATGTTATTGTGAGGCAGAACAGTGTTACACAAGTGCACAGGCTACTATTGCGAAGGCTTGGCTTCAAAACGGTTTCTATAACTATAGAACTCCACAACATTTTGTCGTTGTGCAGCTGTTCAATTCCATATCTGAAGAATGAAACTTACGTACTTCTCTCTCACACAACCAATAACAAAGCTGACAATTTCACACAGCACAGAGTCCCAAAGTCCATCATCTCCAAAAGCTTTGACCTAGAAAAATGCTGCCAGCAACAATCATTAAGTCAAACATACATATAGGACTGGATGAATATGATACCTATACCAGTAGGTAAACCACTGTGTAACGCAACAACTTGCAGGTTTTATTGATCAAAGTAAAGAGTTTTCCCTTTGCATCAAGTGTGATGTTAACACAGCGATACAAGTAATCTGTGCCTAGAATTTTAACCAAAGACTGTGAGCATTTCTGAGCTTTCAAGACATTGTTCCCTACAATGCACTTTTAAAACGTTTTAGAGTTGTTTTTGTCATACACAAATAGATATTTATTGGGAAATATAATTCCTGTGTAACTGACTACAGCATTTGAACCAAGAAGACACCAATACCGGTTTGCTGTAAAAATATCAAATTATTGTCTTTCTGTAAAAAAAAAACAAAAAGGTAACTGCAGTACATTTATTTAAGCATTGTAAAAATGTATATAAACAGAATTGTAAATGGGATGTCAATTTTATGACCTTAGGTAATCTAATGGTAACATTAGCATCCTCATCCTTTGCCTTGCTGTAAATTAACTTTTTCCTACTTGGCATCCTGAATGTAATTGCCTGTTTTATTCCTTAGTACAGTTTTTTCTGCTTGTAATATAATATAATAGAAATGCATAAACTAAATGTTGGATTTAAAGAACATTATAGTTTTTAAGACTGAAATGAAAGCAATACCAAAGGGAATGGACTTGATATTATTTCAATAAAAAAGATCAAATATTACTGTATTTGGATGCCTTTATGTGAATTGTCTTATTATTATCATTATTTTTATGAGGCCACTGGGTGAAATGTTCCTAAAAGGGGTACTGTGGACAGCGGCTGAACTGGAAAGGCTGCATTGACCAAGCGTGCCCGGTGAAGATTGATAATGGTAATGTATAGGCATGTTCCAGAGGGGTGTGGGCAGATTTCCCACCTTCAAACGTTTTAGTAATAATGAGACAAATACTTCTTTCAGGGTTTTTTCCCCCTAAATTTGGTCTCAGGCCATGTTCTGAAAGTGAACTTGAGAACTTTTCCACTTCTTTCATTGTGTTCTAAACAAGCCTGGTGCGTTTCATATTCACCCCAACCCATGAAGACGTCTTGTGGTAAAGCAATTGATAAGAATTGCTCGAAAAGTCAAATATACTAAGGACACAAAATCCCAGTCACACAGTGCAGCAAGCCAACTTGCTGCACTGCATGATACGGAAAGGGCAGGAATGCGCCATATTTAACATAGTACGGCGCCTTCCTGTCCTTTCTTTGTGCTGATGCACAAACTACTACCTAGCACCAACACAGGCACCCTTGCACCGTGGTTGCAGACAAGATTGTTTTTGTGCAGGAAGGGGCTCCTTCCTGCACAAAAACAATCGTCTGAGGCATTGTATTCTTTCTGTGTGTGCTGTAGAATGCAGCACACATAGAAAGAGTAAAGAAAAGGGGAAATAAAGGTATTTCTCCTTGTTATTCGTCACCTGGAGAGACGTAACATTTTTACGCATTTCCAGGTCTACGGGTAATTGTAAATATGGGAATGCCGTAATGTAAATGGTGGATGCTTGGGAACACCCATGGAACGCCTCCCTGGGGGAGAGTAGCACAATGCAGCGATTTGCATTGCCTTACTCTAGATTTATCAAGCCACACAGAGCCATGGTAGGTGACACAATACGCTGAGGTCCCTGCACGCAGACACTCCAGCGCGTAGTGGTGTGACATCCCTCGCGGGGTGTCCAACTCAAGACCAAGACGGGGTCCTGTGCTCTCTCATCTCAGGTAATGGGGTTGGCTCTTTCGTAGAGAGATTCTTGACTCTACACCTACATACATGCTAGGTATACTCAGTTACATCTAGTTAGGGTTGCATTGTAGGGGCACGCATTTATAATTGCCATGTATTTATTTACCTGCATATATTCATTGTTTTAGCACCATGGTAGAATTCTACCTTTATTTACTCTGTTGGTGCTTATTATCGTATATATATGTTTCTGTCTAATGGTTGTTGCAGCACAAGTATTTTATACTAGAATGGCGCTGGTTAAATAAATACTTAATAACATTGCCCCCATCATGTATTCTGTATATCTCTGAGAACAGAGCCGGCTCTAGGGCGGTGCGATCAGTGCGACCGCACTGGGCGCTGACTTGGAGTGAGGGTGTCCATCGTTTTAAAAGCACCTGATGCCGCGTACATTGTCTCTTATTTCTAAATACAGTGGTCCTTAGACAAGGATTAATGAGAGCAAACAATAAATATAGACCCAATCAGTACTATATTTTACAGCTGTCCAGTCAGACAGGTGTTTTTTAATATATAGTTGCTTAAATATACACAAAATTCAGCAAGAAACAAAAAGAGTGGGACACAAGCCTATATCCAACTTAGTGGGAAGGACGTACAACATGAAACAAAAAGGCTTAGGCAGAGTAAATTGTGTGTATGAGCACATTTTGGTAGGACAAACAAATTATATTGGAGACACCGTTACACATAATAAGTATTAAATAAAGAGGTGTATATGGCGTACAACAATTCAACGGCGTTTCGATCCTTACAAAAGATATAGGATCATCATCAGGACATTAACAATGGTATGCCTGTATACATTTTGAAATAAATAAAACCGTAGGAGGGAATGAAGGATGAAAAAGAAAAAGAGACAAATGAAAGTTAGCTCGGGCGGAAAACAATTTGAAAACAACTTGGATGCTGGTGAGGGCAGTGTATGTCAGACCAACGTGAGAGGATCGCATGTGAGTACAATGATACCTGAGAAGTGAGCAGAACGTATTAAATTGCTAAGCAAGTATAAAAGAATTACACAATAACAAGAAATATTTTGTAAAAGTCATAGTCATACGCGTGTAGTGAAAAACCTGCAACACTAGCGGAGTGCCAGTAAAGCGCTGGTGTTGAAAGCAAAATGGGCGTGGGATTGCATAAGAGAAACAAGGAATAATTTAAAAAGTGGCAAACGCATGCACTGGTGAAGCGCGTGTGAAAGCAGTGTCAGTGGGTAGAGTGCTTGAGGGCAGCGAACGGAAGATAGTTAAAGTAATACCTAGATCCAGGTCAGAGTGACTTGGAGGAGGCTTGTTTCAGGCAAAGACCGAGTAGAAGTCCAGATCAAGTACAAGGTGAGTAAAGGATGCAGACAGCCGCGGCCGCGGTCTGTGCAGTTGGATACTGGGTCAGAGTCAACCTACATGAAAAATGACAAGTGATGTGGATCTAACAGAAGATTGTAGGGATTGGCAGGGCGCCGAAGGAGGAAAGGAGCTTATCTAATAAATGCTGTAACAGCTCAAAGGAGGCGTTTGAAATGTTTGTGTCACGGAACGGTCTTGAAATCAGAGTGGCCTAAATGAAGGAGAGTGGCCAATCAAGGTGGGCGGGACAGTACCAATTGCAGGTGCAACGAGGCTTACCTATTGCAGTGGGCTGCTGTATATCAGGGAAGGCAAGCCAGTAACCTGTGAGCCGCTTCCGCAGTCTCTAGTGACAAGGAATGGGGTCGAAGCCAATCTCCAAAAAAGTTTGTGGAGATTCTGGGGCAGATTTACAAGCCCCTTGCAACACATTTACGCTGACGTTGCGTCACTTCTGTGATGCCGCGGCGGCCTAAACCGTCAGGTTTCATGTGGTCGTTCCGGCGAAGGGTGGGCGTTCCCTCGCAGGTACGCCACGTTAAAGTGACGCCGTGAAATCTACAAGATTTCACTGAGTCACATTTACGGCCATGCTGCGTCAAAACCCTGCACCTGCTTGAAGCAGGCGTAAGGAGTGACGCAGCATGTTAGGCATAAGGCAACCCCCGAGCCTTGCTGGAGCCGCGTCGCGCTTGCGACGCGACTCCAGCAATGCATCGCCTTTCCGCCGGGGGATGCCACACGCATCTGCCCATCCGTGAGCCATGGCGCACCGCATTGTAAATGTGGCGCATCAGTGGTGGCGCACAGGTGGTTTTGCGTGTCGCAAACGTTCTGGCGCATCCCTGCTGATTTGAAGAGATGCGCCAGCACTTGTAAATCTGCCCCTCAGTATTTAGGTAGTAAGGAGGTGAGGCAAGGGGAATTGGGTGCGGGGCATGCTTACCTGTGAACAACCTCTGTTGCCTGTCGGGATAGGGGATATGAAGGAACGAGTTGCTGGGGAGGAGGCAGTTTAAATGGGCAGGGAGCTAATTGGATGATGAGGTCATGTGACAGAATCAAGAAAATAAGGAAAATAAAGGACGGACAAGGTTACGTAAAGGAGGCTGCAAATTTGTAGTGGTGAATGAGAGAAGGAACTAGTATAGTGTGAATGTTAAGGAAGTGATGATTATGCTTAGATTTGTAAAGAGATGTAAAAAAGATAGAGGAAAAATAATTAACCACCATGGGGTTTACAGAACAATTACTGATATTGTACAGAGAGTTTGGAGTGATCAGAGAGAGGTGACAGAATAGCACAGTAAGACAGGTTAAATTATCGCAGTCCTATCCTCAAGGCGATTGAGGCCAGTGTGTATGCTGCCAGTTTGTAAAATCCACTTACGTTCCTCCTTCTTGAGGAGCTGTGAGAGATCCGCGCCTCTTAGTGGTGGCTTGATCACACTGATAATGGTCCAACAGAAGTCGTCCTCTGTATGGCCTGTGATGGAGCAGGGGAGAGACAAAAATTGTTGTGTATCCTTTGTAAAGTCATTCTCTCATAACTATAATAATGCTAATAGTGTGAAGCATGGAAACTAATCAACAAAGTGCCTCACTTATATAACTATCGGGTGCTTGCAGCCAAAGTAAGCTGCAGGATTCAAGTGTGATTGCAGGCTTTTCTAAATATGGTACACAGGAAGTATTATTCCCCTTTGTCAACACACGCCCCGAGACATCGTAACATTTTATCTGAGCACCTGTGATAATATGGAGGTGTGTGGGTTTTCTTTACGAACCAATCCGCTAAAATATTCTTTGGATTTGGTGTCACTTCCAGTAATAGATTTGCCTGGGCGACACTTCCAGGTCTCTCCATTTCCAGATTCGTAGGAAACGCTGATTGCATTCTAGTGCTTTCATGGCCTCCCCTTCTTCAACCTGCGTCACCTCATTTCCGGTTGCTCTGAGACACACTGCATTCGGGCAGCCGGAATGAACGCCGAGACGCGGGGTCCCTAATTTTGCTCACGTAAGCACTCTCAAGCTTTCTTAATCGTTTCGGGCATTTTTTGCCAGCAGTCTGTGTCTGTGTTGTTTACTTGGCCTTTAGGAGCGTCACATTAGATACGCTCTCCTTTTACAGGATTGGAACATTTGTACACAACGCGAAGGGTTGATACCTTCTTATCAGATCCTGAATGTGAGTGATCTTATGCCTGCTCTGCTTCAATGGGTTTACTGTCATTTGGAAGTCAATGATACCATAGATCTTTACAGTTGAATCAATCTTTACCATTTTAGACTAGCGACAAGACGTACCCGTCCTTCTCAGACCCGTGTTTGGTGTTTCAAATGCCCACTGATTACTATACAGGTGGGTTCATGAATGGTTGGGGGTCTAGTGTGTCCACCCCTTTCTCACATCCTTAGGGCTTGTGGGATGGTAATCTTGGGTTTTTTATAATACTAGACCTTTTTCTTATTTTCCATACTCCTCAGACTCGGTGAACATACGTGATGTTTGATTGCTGATAGATAGTCTCACTCCTTGAATTCGAATCCGAATTCACTCTTGGAATTATCACGGAATTTAGGGTATTTTCTATTAGTTATTATTTCTCAGCACACAGTCCCTTGTTTGAAGACTTTTGTTGTTAGTGGATCAATCTCTCTAATGGCTTTCCTCCCTCCCCCATCCCTTCCTAGCAGAGCACCGTCAATTCATTTGTATTGAAAGATTACTCCTTCAACCATCTCAGACCCCAACCGGGTTGGAATCATCACCGGTCCAGGGGTAAGTTTTTCTTGAGTGGTATTTACCAACTCTAGCGTGTTTTTTTAGTCAGTCCAATTTGGGATTTCATCGTCTGATTACACATTTGCCTATTCCTTCTCTCTATAAATGATCGTTGCCGTCTATTAGGACTCGGGTATGTGTTTTGAATATCGTTTGACTCTTTTCACGATTAGTCTCTCTTTCTTCCTTTTCTCTTTTTTAAGGTAGCACCAATGAGGCTTGGGTGTATCATCACACTTTTCAATTTTCTCTGCACACTAAGTAAACGTATTGGTTCACACAAATTGAGCTTTTTAAGGTAGAGTGTAATTTGTACAAAAAATTGTTGTTTGATTGGAATTACACACTAGTGCGATAATTCCTGTAATAGAGTAACTAACTTGAAATGTCCCTTACGGAACACTGATGGTCCTACTATCCTTGTCTGTTGATACAGTTTTGCTTTATAAGAAAACCCCCCCTTTTTTTCTCTTGGGTTTCCACAGTGGCGTTATGTAGCTTAAAACTGATAATCATGTCTCTCCTAAAGGATGGTATATTGTAATTTCTGGCTTACTGAGTGAGCTTGTTTTGTTCCATTTCCAGCCCTGAAGAGTCAGAGTTGACTGTACTCTGACAAAACACGTGTCGGCTGGTGTTTATGCAAACTAGCATTAAAACAACAAGAAAAGACATGGCGAATTTTCTTTTTTTCTATCTGCCCATTATATTTACATATTATATGTTGTGATTTTATGTGTGCACAGGTCCTTGGTCAATGTTGTACAGGTTTGGAGTTCCAAACATTAGTTTAGGGGTTATTAGGGTCACCCCTTGCCTGTTAGCACCATATTACTTGAACGCATGTCGACCTGACAGCCAGATACCCTGCAGAGCGCAAGTTTCCCTTTATACTAGAAAACCCTATTTGTGGATACTTTAGTCCTGTAAACTTACTTGGACGCGACATACTCTGTAAAATAAATTGTGCCATTTACTGTTCCCCAGATGGCATTGCTTTCCAAACAGCATATGATGATATTCCATATAAAATGACAATGTCGATAATAGATTCAGAAAAAAGTTAAACTTTCCCTGTGTTTGACAAAGAGAAAATTCCAATTGAATTAAAAGAAACAGTTAAAGAAGAAGTGTGGGATTTTACAGTAGAAGAGATATGTCTAATGAAAGGAGTGAGTCCTGTAAGAATTACTGTAAAAGAAGATGCTATTTACCCAAATACCCCACAATATAAACTGACACCGGAAATAATTGAAGGAGTAACTCCAGTAATTGACAAAGTTATTGAGCAAGGGATCCTGAAAGAAATAATGAGCAGTCCATGTAATTCACCAATAATGGGACTGAAAAAGACAAATGGAACTTTTAGGATAGTGCAAGATTTACGAAAGGTAAATAAAATTGTTATCCCATGTTGTCCAATTGTACCAAATCCGGCTGTGATATTATATCAAATTCCACATGATGCAGAATGGTACACAGTCATTGATTTGTATAATACATTGTTCACAGTTCCATTACACGCTGACAGCCAGCCAGTATTTGCTTTTAGGTTCGGCGAGCGTATTTTGGCATGGTGCCGAATTCCTCAAGGGTATACTGAAAGTCCTTCCATTTTTAAGCAGATACTGAAGAAATCATTAGAAAGTCTGAATATGCCTGAAAAATCTGTTTTGGTTCAATATATTAATGACCTATTAGTGGCATCAAAGACCAAAGAAGCTTATATTTCTAATACTATTGTATTGCTGAACCATCTGGCTGAGGGAGGACATAAAGTGTCTCATCAAAATTACAGTTTTGTCAACAAGAAGTACAGTATTTAGGTCACAAGATTGGAAAAGGGATAAGAAAAGTGGCTTCAGAAAGAATCAAGATTATCAGAGGAATGAGTCCCCCAAAGACACAGAAACAAGTGAGAATCTTTCAGGGGAATGGTTGGTTATTGCCGACAGTGGATAAGTGGATTTTCATTAATTGCAAAGCCCTTACAACGATTAACTAAAGGGGATGTAAAATACCCCATAGTGCTGAATGAAAAGAAATGGAAGCATTTGAGCAATAGATAGCTAGTATGTATGAATCACCAGCATTAGGTATGCCAGATTATAAAAAAGATTTGAATTGTATTGCAGTGAAATACATGGGTGTGCATTATCAGATTTGATTCCAAGACATGGAAGAATGAGAAGACCAATTGCATATTTTTCAGCTGTTTTGGATCCAGTAGGAAGAGCATTACCTGAATGTCTAAAAGCTGTAGCTGCTACCAGTGTGAGTTTGGAGCAGAGTTAAGGTATTGTGATGGGGTACCCAGTAAAGGTCTATGTGCCTCATTCAGTTGAAATACTCCTCAATAGGACTATGACGCAGTACATGACAAACAGCCGTTTGACCAGATATGAGAAATGATTCTGGGTGCAGACAAGGTGACGGTTACAAAATGTGTAAATGTGAATCCTTCCACTTTGTTGCCTGATACCTTGGATGTGGAAGTCAAAAATGACATTGATCATTAATGTTTAGATGTGCTTGAGTATTGTACAAAACCAAGACCTGACATTAAGGATGAACCTGTGGAAGAATCAGATTATGTGTTGTTTGTGGATGGTTCATGCTTGAGAACAGATGAAGGAGTTTTGAGTGCTGCATATGCTGTATGCACCGTGGCAGATGTAATTGAAGCATCTTGTTTGAAAGGAATGCATTCCGGCCAAGTGGCTGAGCTGATTGCTTTGATTCGAGCATGCAAATTGGGAAAAGATGTCCGAAGCACAGTAGTGACTGATAGTCAATATGGATTCGGAGTTGTTCATGACTATGGACAACTATGGTCCCAAAGAGGATATATGACTTCTGCCGGATCTCCCATAAGAAATGGTGAGTTTGTGAGAATGATACTTGAAGCGATACAGCTGCCTAAAAGAATTGCAGTCGAGAAGTGTGCTGCTCACAAAAAGGGAGATGATTACGTCACTGTAGGAAATTGGTTTGCCGATGCTATAGCCCAATATTGTGCTAAGAACACATCATCTATGAATTGGGGCAGAGAAAAAGAACATGTTTCAAGTTCTTTGATGCTTACTAACATAGTTGAGACTTGGCAGGAAGTGAGACAATTGCAAGAAGAGGCAAGTGATGAAGAAAAAGATAAATGGATAAAAGCAGGTTGCAGACAAAGAGAGGAAGATGAAATTTGGGTTTACAGCGATGACAGACCACTTATGCCTGATAGCATGATCTCTAATATGGCCCGAATGTACCATGGACAGGCACATATTGGCAGGGATGCAAGGATTAGACTTTTCAGATAGACTTGGTACAATCCCAAATTTCGAATGATAGCTGAGAGCTTGTGTCAAAGATGTCTAATATGTCAACAATTGAATCCAGGAAGAAAAACTGTTGTAAGTCTGGGAACCATAGGACGGGAGGGAGGTCCTTTTACCAGAATGCAATTTGATTTCATTGAGATGCCACCATGTAATCGCTTATATAATGTACTTGTGATCATTTGCTTGTTTTCCCCATGGGTGGAGGCATACCCAACTAGAAGGAATGATGTAGTTACTGTAGCAAAACTCCTTTTAAGAAAAGTCATCCCAAGATATGGATTTGCAGTAACAATTGAAACAGACAGAGGAAGTAATTTCCAAAATAAGATCATACAGTTGATATGTGAAGCACTGGACATTTGACAGAAATTGCATTGTGCTTACAGACCAGAGGCTTCTGGGGTAGTCGAACAAGTAAATAGAACAATTAAAAACAGACTGGGAAAAATGTGTTTGGCCACAGGACTGAAATGGCCTGATAGTTTGCCACTTGTTCTAATGACCACAAGAAGCATACCAGACAGAAAAACAGGTTAGAGTCCTCATGAAATACTGATGGGATGAGTAATGAGACAAGCATTTGTACCTGTCGACAAACTGCTGACTATAAATGATGATATCATACTGGATTATTGCAAGGGACTGTCGGAGGTGGTGACTTCTGTGTTTCACCAGGTTGGAAAGGATGTGAATATTCGAGAAAAACATCCAGCACATGATCTAAACCCTGGAGATTGGGTTCCAATAAAGATGCATAGAAGAAGAAATTGCCTAGTTCCGCGCTGGGACAAACCTCACCAAGTGATCCTGGTCAGCACCACAGCAGTGAAGTGCGCAGGTGTGAAAAGGTGGGCGCATGCCAGCCATACAATCCGAGTTCCAGAACCAGCAGATCGACATGTGAGTCAACATCTGGAGAGGCAAATACTAGTTCAGACTCTGACACAGAAGGTGCATCAGACCTGTGAGGCGACATCTGGAGATATAAGATACAAGTTCAACATCAGAAACAGAGACGGACACCGTTGAAATTCCAGATCTTGAAGATCGACCTGTAAGTCGACATCTGGAAGTATCAAATACCAGTTTGGACACAGAAAAAGAACAAGGTAATATTGGTAAAAGCAAAACCTCTGCAAATCAAACAAAGAAATTTGAGAACATGAACGTTAATCTTGAAACTGGTGAAAGGGAAATAACTCACGCTGAGGATGAGATTCCAAGTACCAGTCATGGAAAAGTTCCTTGGAAAAGAACTAAATTAACAAAAGAAAAACAAGACTCAGTTGTTGAACCTGAAATCATAAAGTTCAAAATAAGAGGAAATGAAATAAGGTCTGAAACAGAGTCTGACGAAAGTGAAGGAGAGACAGCTCAAAGAAAGAGTCCCAGGAAAAGAACTTGGAAAGTTGAACGTGGGATAACAGAGCCTAAAATTAAAAAGCCAAGAAAAGGAGCCAATTGGCCTAAAGAAATAAAAGGACTGAAGTACAAATTGATAAATGTGAATAAAAATCAGGAAGAACAAGTGCATGAAATAATAAGTCAAGAGGATCATATAAAAAGAAATAAAGAAACTTTGCAAAGGCCAAAAAGAGTAAGGAGACCAAACCTGAAATATAAATCTCCTGAATGGAGTTATGTTGCATTGCCTGATATAGAGGAAGTTGAAAGCAGTCAAGAGAACCTAGATAAATCTGGTGGGTAAAGACGTGATTTGAAACAAGCTGTGTTTGAATTGAAAACCAAATGATGACAAATTAAAGAAAATCGCCAAAATAGAAAGAAAAGTGACGTTATCACAAGAGGGATTTTAAAGGACACATATTTTTAATGCGGAGAAAGTGAAAGAGACGTTACAAAAGAGAAGGATCTAACGGACACTTATTTTAGTGTGGAAAAGACTTGAGCAAATTGTGAAAAAAAATGTCTGAAAATGCTATTAGAAGATGTAAATGTGCTATTTTTCGTAAATGGTGTAAAATGCGGTTGATTTGTACAGGTTTATTAATGCTTGTATGGCTCATTTTAGCAATAGTCATTCCCTTCAGACCGAGTTCCGAACCTTTATAAGGAGAACAAAATAACAGCAAAGGTGAAAAGATTCATGATTTAAAGAGTGATGTAAAATTTGTAGATAACACTGAGTTGCATAAACATAGATCGATTAATGATTTTTCAAAGAATGTTTTTACTAGATTGTTGTATGAATATGTTGAAACGATGGATATTCGTGACTGCTACATCTGCATGCAGTTACCAGCATCTGTATCAGAGGAAGTAACATATCATCAGCTTCCTTTGACTTATGGAATAACTTGTAGTGTATTAACTAGTTTATTTTACAAAAGAGGTAAATTAGGATATTATTATTCAGATGAGATTTTTGCTACACTATCAATAAGACATGGATTGAACAAAGATTAAACCTGGTAAAGTTTTTGGTGAATATTTTCTGGAAACGAAAGACATGACTTGCTTTTAAGTATAACCTAACATGTAAAATGCGTAAAGAGGAAAAGTTTTCCTGGATATGGTTGAAGAGAGGAGAATTAGATATCAAAGAAACACAACTGAAAGTAAATCGAAAACAACAATGTGGAACTTTGAAGATGAAAACCTTGAGAAAAGTAATCTTAATGTTGCAATAGGTTTAGATACGCCACAAGGGAAATTGTGCATTCGTAGAGATAACACCTATGTATGAAAATAATTTTGTAGGTGCTAGTGAATGTAAAGGTACATATATAATTAAATAGGGATGGGGATTTAAAGGTGGAAATGATCCTGTTTTTCCTGGAATTTACTTTATATGTGGAAACAAAGGTTACCAGATCATTGGTATGGGACATGCTATGTATGTCTGGTCTTTCCCAAAATATTTAATGTAGATAGAGGAACTAAAGGAATTCATGAGATAGGTAAACCATTAACACGTCGGAGAAGGGAGACTTTTTTTAGAAATAATAGGTGACATTTTTGGAGCATTGATACCAGCAGTTGGTATATCATTTAATGCAAATAAAATTCGGAAATTATCAACGATAGTAGATCGTTTATCAACAAATACTGCCGGAGGATTTTTTATGGTCAATACCAATATGGTTGCCATGAGAGCTATGGTGATGCAAAATTGACTTGCTCTTGATATTTTATTAGCAAAAGGAGGAGGAGTTTGCGGAGTATTGAAAGCAAAACATTGTAGTACATATATTCCTGACAAAAGTCAGAACATTCAAAGATATATTAAGAATAGTACTGAATTACATAAAGAAATTACTCCACTGGAGGTTGATGGCGTTCTAGAGAAACTTGGAAAGAGTTTTTCTGCTGTAAAGAGATGGTTTGCAGAAATAGGTAATTCAATAGTAGGAAAGGTACTGCGCCGCGGCCAGGGCGACTGACGCTGGAATCTGGGGACCACGGTTCGATCCCCGGCGCCGGCGGCAGGTTAGCCCAGCACCATGTGACTCTGGGCAATAACTCGCTTAATCTTCCCGACGGCCCCCAGCGCCTAGAGACCCTTACGGGTGATTGTGCGCTTTACAAATGTGGACTTTACTTTTTACAATAGTAATATTAATAGCATTATTATTAAGGTTAGTGTGCACATGTGTTAGAAAAAGAAAAATTGAAAAATAGATAATGGAGAAAGTTGAGAAAAATAAACAGCGAGAACGTGAAATGGGAGAAATAGAGTTCGAAGAAGATAAAGAGAAGGTGTTTAACAACTCAAAAGGACAAAGTATGAAAGATACTAAAGTTTAAGCTATAACAGAAAAGAAAAGAACCTGAAACATGTTTTTAGAAATTTAGTTGGGATGATTTTTGGTGATAAAATCACCAAATGGGGCAGTTGATGGAGCAGGGGAGAGACAAAAATGTTTGTGTACCCCTTGTAAAGTCATTCTCTCATAACTATAATAATGCTAATAGTGTGAAGCATGGAAACTAATCAACAAATTCAACATAGAATTTAACACAACACGCGGGAAAACTTATTGCTGTTATGCTAAAATAACTTGCTAATAAAAACAATGAGTCATACTAATATAGAGCTGTAGTATTGTAGATATAACTGAATAAATGTGTGTATTTGTGCTTATGTTAGAAGTTTTGTGGCAAAAGTAATGCAGATGGTGAGTAAATGACGCTTATTTGTGTGCTTTTGCTAGGTAACAACTAACAGGGAAATTTAGAATGGGGGAGGTAAACAGAAGGGCTAAAATTTGATATCTAATTTATGGTGTGTTTATTTTCGTATTAGTTCCCATTGAGGTCTGCGTGGCCTAGTCTGAAAATGGCTGCTTAAACAAAACTTTGAAAGTGGACTCCGAAAGATGGCCCCACGCATGCGTAGTGTACATAAGAAGTATGAGTGAACGGCCTATGCTCGGAGCGAGAGATGTCAAGGTCAGCTTGGCCTATGAACGGGAGATGTGCCAAAGGATGCCTGTATTTAAAAGCCTGGGAAAGGAAGAAGCTGTAACCTTATTATGAATAAAAGATACAAGGATTGAACGACAAGTACAAATGTGAACATTAAGGGGCATATGTAGGTAGGTTTTTGCGAATCGCAAACGCCGTAATTCGCAGTATTACTGGTGTTTGCGAAACCAAAAGTGTGTATTGCTATGTAGGTAACAAAAGTGCAATGCAAAATTGCTAATCGCAGATTTTGCGATTAGCAATTTTGCGAGAAACGGTTTCCGCGAATTATTTTGCGAAATTGCAATCTGCGTTATAGAAATAGCGAAAATCGCTAATACCGTCACGCATTATGCGAATTCGCAATTTCCAATGTAGCAAAAAATCGCAAATTGCGAGTTTCCAACAATCGCAATTTTGCACTTCTCAATTACCACCAAATCTGAGCAGGTGGTAACCAGGTGCAACCTATATAATGTGCCTCAGTGGCTTCTCACAATGGCTGGGCTTTATGTTATAGCCAGGAGGCTGCGTATTCGACAGGCTGAAGAGGGAAGGAGGCGCCAGGAGAGGATCTACAGGACACGCATCACCCTCTTCCAACGCACTGAGGAGGACATCCATGTGCACAACAGGCTTCATCCTGAAAGTATCCTGGAGCTGAAAGAGGAGCGGACACCCATGCTTGAGCACCCTACATACAGGGCCCACACCATTCCCACACACATACAGGTGTTGTGATCACTGCACCTCCTAGCGTCAGGGATTTTCCAGGGTGTAATTACCACAATGGGAGGGGTGTCCCAGAGCGCACTCTCACGTTTTTTCCGTGCTTTTCTCAATGCTATGATGCAGAGGATGCACAACCACATTAAATTTCCAAGCACCCAGCAGGAACTTGACCGAACAAAACAGGATTTTTATCAAATTGCCCAATTTCCCCACGTGATTGGCTGTGTAGATGGAACACATGACGCACTGTCCCCCCATCTAGCAATGAGTATGTTTTCAGAAACAGAAAATCATACCATTCAATTAATATCCAGGTAGTCTGCAATGCTAAAAATCTCATCACTGATATTGTGTCCAAATTTCCAGGGAGCACTCATGATTCCTTCATTTTTAGACACTGTGCTTTACATCGTAGACTTTCAAATGGCGATTTTGGAGAGGGATACCTGCTAGGTAATTACATGGCACACATAAACAGTAGTATGAAATGTTGAAACTGCGGACATCTCACTGGCATTCACCATTCTTCTTTCATGCAGGAGACAGTGCATATGCTGTGCGTGACTATAGACTCACACCCTACCTGAATCCAACCACAGCTGCTGAGCGGAGGTACAACACTGCCCACAGAGCCACAAGAGCCACCATAGAGAGAACCTTTGGAATCCTGAAAAGCCGTTTCCGCTGCCTCCACAAGAGTGGAGGCACTCTACAGTACAGTCCAAAAACATGTTGCAAGATAGTGTTGGCATGCGCTATGCTACATAATATTGCCATCAAGAAGGGCACCCCATAGGATCTGACTGACTCCGACACATCCGATGATGAGGAAACCAGCCCCCCAACGCAGACGTGCAGGAGGAGCTGGGGCAGCCGCAGGGCGAATGCGACGTGATGACATTACACAAAACTACTTCTAGGTAAGAGAATTAACCACAAAGACCAAGATATTTGTTCAAAAAAACTTTTAATTCCTCATATTCAGGATATGCTATGTCACTCAGTGTGACTGTAAGTCAGAAAGGTGCACGTGTTAATGTCCACACAGTGACCAAATGTCAGTAACTTAAGTCCTCTTGGGATTTGTTTCTCCACAACCTCCCATTGAGCATTCTGCCCCTTCACCTTCTACGTGAACGCCCTGATGCACCCTTATCAGCCTGTTCAGTATTGTCTGTCTGGTTGTCCACACCTCTGCCCTGACGGCCACTCCAGCGCCTTTCAGCTGGTATTGGTGGAGTAGGTGTGCTTCGGCTCGACTGGCCATCTGTCTCAATGCTACCCGGCGTAGCAATTCCCCCAGTTACAGCAGCACGCAGCTGATCCAGTGAATGGGTCACCTGCCCCAAGCTCCTAGCAACATCCTGACAGCAGTGTGACATTTCGTGTTGCATGTTCACTGTTCTTCTGCAAAGCATGGAAATGGCTGTAGATTGACGGCTCACAGCCCTTGCAAATTGGTCCAGCCGTGTAAATAGACGTTGTTGATCCCTGTGCTGGGCTTGCCGTGCAATCCTGGCTTCATCTAAATGTGCCTCTGTTGCTGTTGCGATTTGTTTAATATTTACTCTCATCTCTGCCATGTGTCGATTGTGTTGCGCCATCTGACGCTGGATTGATACAATTCATTTGCTTTGTAGGCGCTGCACGTGCAACATTTGGCCCTCCAGCCCAGCAAACACAGACTCAGTACCTGTTGTGGCACTGCAGGTGTTGTTCCGTTCCCTCTGTCTGCCTCCATTGCCAGTCGTGTGGGATGTTGGTGTTTGTGACCTTGCCTGAGCTGTGCTAGGTGAAGCCTCCGCCTGTGTCTCGTCCTCCACATCTGTGGACCCAGATTGCATTTGTACTAATGCTGGTACTGTTTTGCGCCATTTTGAAAGCACAGTAGGTGTGTCAGTGGTGGCACCCTGCCTCTCCTGGCCTGCATGCTCCTCTGCTGGAGGTGACTCTCCCAGTGCAGTAACAGTGTCCTGTGTTGTTGGTCCATCTGCAAAAAAAAAATTCACACATGAGTTGTGTGTGTTTTTTTTTTTCATCAATAAAGTTTTTTCACTACACTATTTGAATGCCTGCTGGTCTACATTGTGCAATTTGCATTTACCTATTGGGGATGTTCCCTATATGCCCTATGTATGTGTATCTGCACATATTTACATGACATTGGACTACATTTCCCAAGATGCTTCACTGGGTATTACTATGTACATGGACCAGATTACTTATCATGCATGTGGATTTTGGAGTTTGGGTGGTGTAATCTTCCCAAGTTCTCGGGATCGGGGAGACACAAATGACCACACAACAACAGTGTTTTAGGTGTGCTTCCCTGCAACCTTTAATAAAGAAAGTATAGAGGACAATGAGAATAGCGATAAACAGTCTCGCTGTGTGTGGAAACCCCACTATCGGTAGTCAACCAAGAAAGAAACAATATGCATAACGATACCCATTAGCCGCCCTGTTCCTTCTGTAGGGCTTCGATCCAACCGTCCTCCTCATGAATACCGGTCCCGGTATTCCCCAGCGGAGGGCACTGTGCAGAACAACGACCGACAATACCGTTCGAATGGCTATGGGGTTGACTCGTTACACTGGACAGTAGCGCAGGATATCGTGGGAACACCCTCGGGAATGCCCAGCTGGGCACTCGACCGTAGAGCACAGCGAGCAAGGAAGGGAACAGCCGCTCCACCTTCAAACACTACTCACTGTGGCTAGCGTGCTGTTGGTACATCCCCTTGGGAATGCCCAGCCGGGCACTCGACCGTAGGGCACAACGAGCAGGGAAGGGAACAGCCGCTCCACCTTCAAACACTACTCACTGTGGCTTGAGTGCACTTGTCTTTCCGGTGGTGAGTACCTCTCCGGTGTACACCGAAATCTGAAAACCCCAGCAGAGACGCGGCAAACACCTCCGTGGTGTGCGTCTCTGCTCAATCCTGTCTTGGGAGCATAGAAACCAACACTCTACCAAGACTCCTCTTGAATTTCGGGAAGACGTGCAGCCGCGCGTCTTACCTCCGTCGCGGATCTGTTGCTTCGAAAACAGGTTCTTTGAAATCACGAACAGTAACGGTCCGGCGTCCACAACCAGCAAGGTCCAAACAGGAAACAAGAAGGTCGGCAAGGATCTCAATATCCGACGCCTTCCCTTGCTCCTGTGCGCCCTATGTAGGCGTTTCTGGTTCGCGCGCTGATCGCGCTACACATGCTGGTACTGGTAGTCCTGGATCCGCTAACTACTTCCGGTCTTCTCTGCCGTTCTGTGCGGCAGTACCATATCGCGCCACCGGAGACCGGGAGTTCCTTGACAGGTGGGATGGGAATGCATTGGGTGATTTTGGCATGCATCTTACCTTCTGTGTTGTCTCTGGTTTCGGAGCTGTCCAAGTCAGCCACGCCCGTCACTGCCTCAGGCATTAAGGTTGCCTCCACCAACTCCTCCATGGGTGTCGGCTCAGGTGTAGTGGAGCTCCCACCTCCAGTTAGTTTGGCTTCTGCCAATCTCGTGGCCACCCTTTCTTTAGATCTTTGCCTCATGTCGTACCACCGCTTCCTGAGGTCATCGGTGGTACGGTGGGAAACATCCTTTACGACGCAACTTTTACCACGCAGTACCTTTACACCGCAGGATTTACAACGCAAGTCATTACAATGACTTGCGCTGGAGGGCGCTGTTGGATAGGTAATAGTTTAATTTACTATCCAAAACCTTCCCTACTATCCACGGGGACTGGAGTTGGAATAGTAAATTAAACTATTCACTATCCAGCGCCCCCCAACGCAAGTTGTTGTAACGACTTGCGTTGTAAAACCAGCGTTGTAAAGGCATGCATGGTAAAAGCATGCGTTGTAACGACATACATCCGGTACGGTGGGTGACTCCAATAGCATTCACCTTCTCCTGTATATCTGCCCAAATTATCCTCTTCCTGGCTTCAGGCACGCGTAGTGAGGTTTTTCCAAAGATAAGGTCATGTTGTCTCACCACCTCTTCTGTTAAAACCTCCAACTCCCTCTCAGAGAATTTCTGCTTCCTTTTCCTGCCTTGTTCCTCTGCCTGTTTCTCTCCTCCTTGCTTTTCTGAACCCTGGGATTCCATTTTGCAGTGTTTCCAGTCAGAGCCAAATCACCACTCCCTCCACTCTGTCTCTCAGCCAGCAACTGCCTCTGGAACAGGTGCAGGCAATTAGGTGCAGCATGCAGACTCACACTTACTGGTTGTGATGTCATCATTCTGCACCTGAATTGCTCTTTCCCGTTTTTGCGATTCCTTAATAGCGAATTCGCTAATAAGGAATCGCTATTTGAGTAATCGCATAAATATTCTGCGAATTTTTGAGAATCGCAAAATATTTGAGAATTTTTACCTACATTCGATTTTGCGATTCGGAAAGTATGATTCGCCGAAAATCGCATTTTCCGAATCGCAAAATCAGATTTACCTACATATGCCCCCAAGTCATGAGAAAGCATTGGGAATGACAGGGCAAAATCAAGAACTGGTTTAAACAAGGAGGACATGAGGGGATCATCACCACCCCTCTAATGGACCAATGGGAAATGAGTGCGGACCCTAAAAGTTTTAATTTTGGGTTAGATAGTAAGTGAAAAGGGTATGAAAGAGTGTGTGCGAAGGAGGAAGGTAGATTGGTTCCGTGAGTTTTTCGGCACCATGACATGCTGTCGGTTTGAGCAATTTTGATGTGGTGCAAAGGACTTTGAAATATTTTGGACTTTAAACTTTTGATGGGGCAAAGAAAAGAAATCGATTGCGGGTATACTATTTCGGGAGGGAGACATCGAGGAGGTTAGAAAGACAGTCAGCTTTGGAACCTGATCTATGTAGTTCTGTCATCTTCTTATGGCAGATTGGTAATATGTTTTCTAATTTTTCATTTCTTAAATGTACTAAATAAATTCTTAAATTGTGCTTGTCTAGAGAATATGTTAATTTCTTTCCTAAATGAATTCTACATAAAATTTATGAAATATAAACTCGAGTCTGTTTTATTAGATTAAAAGTCATGACAATTTAAATGCTAAAAGTTATGGGAATATTGTGATTGAGCTGGTCTTAATCGCCATCAACTGACTTTTACTAGTTGGTCCATCGACCAAAATAGCGGAGTACCTTGATGTTTATTTCCTTAGGTCGGTTGAGTAAAAATTGATATGTTTATATGTATATAATGTATACAATATTGAAATTAGGCTAGTGAGGT
Source organism: Lissotriton helveticus (assembly GCF_964261635.1). Lineage (NCBI taxonomy): Eukaryota > Metazoa > Chordata > Amphibia > Caudata > Salamandridae > Lissotriton > Lissotriton helveticus. The sequence goes on from NC_136065.1 coordinate 1,918,143,835, forward strand.
AACCCGCTATCCAGCAGCTCGCCTTCTTTTTCACTGATTCAGGGGCAGTGTGGTGTGTGAATGTGTGACTCGCGGTGTTATGGGCCCCACCGATGAGTAAATTAAGTTGCTACTGGGTTAAGTGGGATGAGTTTGAGGGTTGTCTGGGAGCCGAGCTGGATCACCTGATGCCAGAAAATGTTCCACAAGGGGGGCATTTGGTGTTCTACAACATAATCGGCTGCGATGTTGGCAGATACTTATTCGTGCTTTTTGTGTGGTTTGGCCTATATAGATTTTATTGCAGTGACATAGAATTGTATATATAACATTGCAAGTGTTGCAGTTCGAAAAATCTTTTTTCCAATTTTGATTTTGCCAAACACAAATTCCTTGCATTCAATAGTAAATTTGCATGCAATACAGTTCCAACACTTGACATGCCAGTGAGTGGGGCCAAGTCCCAATGGTCATTGAGTGCACCTGTGCGTGTTGAAGTTGGCAAGGCTGCTCTGACCAAATGGTCCTTTACGTTTTTGTTCTTTTTAAATGCAAACAATGGGCATTCCAGTTTCAATATGCCTGCATTGATGACCTTTCAATGACTAAGAATGCTTTTACGTATGGTATGTAAAACAGGGGAGAAGGTTGTAACCTATACTATGCGGTTCTCTGAGTGTTTAGTTTTGGGTTCTAGGAGGCAATCCCTGGGGCAATACCAGGCTCTTTTCAGAGAGTTGTTAACTAATCTACGAGGGTAACCCCTTGCTGTCAATTTTTTACTTAGGACTTTACCTTCACATAAGTAATCCTCTTTCAATGTACAGTACCTATAATGCGTAGGAACTGAGAGTAGGGTAGTGAGTCTCTGAGAACACGTGGGTGGTTTCTGTCATATCTGAGGAGCGTGTTGCGTTCAGTGGGTTTCCTGAACAGACTTTTATTTTACAGAGTTTAAGTGATTTGCCCAGAATCACAGGATGTCCAGTGTCATTGCTAAGACTCAAACCCAGTTCCCCAGATTCGAAATCGACCGCCCTAGCCGTTAGGCCAACTCCTCTCCCACTTGTGATTAGTGAATCTTCCTTACGTTGGATGTTGAGGTCAAGGAATGGAATCATGGTGTTGCTGTGTGACAGCGTGAAATTGACACCCTCACAGTTATTGTTTAGCCAATGAAGGAATTGTTTCACAGTAGTCGCAGAGTCTTGCCAGATCATAAAAATATTGTCAATGTATCTCTTCCACACTAAAATGGCAGTGCGGAAAGGATTCAATGGAGACAGAATCGATCTGCCCTCAAGGGAGTCCATATAAAGTATGGCCAAGTTGGGGGCAAAAACGGCCCCCGTTGATGTCCCTTTAGTTTTCTGGTAATATTGGCCATTGAAGAGGAAGAAATTCCTCGTGAGGCAAATTTGCAAAAGTTTTAATATAAGGATGGTGGGTACCGCATGAGGGCGGGGACGTGTTTTGAGGATTTGTTCAATGACCTGTAAGGAATCTTTTTGGGGGATGTTTGTGTATAGGGACTCTACATCAAGAGTGCATAGAGTGTCAGAGGCTGGGTCAAATGAGTAATTTTCAACAAAATGAATCATTGCCATGCTATCACGGATGTAACATTCAGTTATCTACCACCCGACGCTGGTGCTACTTCACGTTGCCTTTGAGGGCCCAATCACCTGGCCCTCCTCTCAGGCACTGTTAGGATTTCTTCTCTCCCTGGTGCCCACCTCTCCCCGGTACTCCTCACCAGCACCTTCGGTGGCACCTTCGACATGCACCCCCGGTGCGTCCGCGACTCGCTCCGTCTCCTTGTGCACCTGGCCTTCTGGCGCTCTCCACTAATGTTTGGATCGCACCACGACACACACCCTGCGCTTCTGAGTCTCACCTCACCACCACACGCCGATCCTCGTGTCGGAGACTCACTCCTTCTCAGTGCCCACGATGTCCCGGCACTCTCCACTAGTGCCTAGATTGCACTGCAACATGCACTCTCTGGCGTCCCGAATCTTGGCTCGCTTACACGATGCCCACAATCCACAGGTGCTGCAACACCTGTAGCCGCACCAAGACACGCACCCTGCACGTCAGAGTCTTGATTCATTCCAGGTGCCCACGATCTTCTTAGGCACCCCTTCGGAAGTCTCAGGCTGCCATGACACGGCCTCACCACCGCGCCATCCGAGAATTCCTGGAAACTTTTATGTTCCTGTGTTTCCGGACAGGGAGCCATCTCACCTTCGGCCTTTGGGGTACAGGACATCAGCACACACCAAAGTCCTGCTCAGGAAGAAGGGGGATACAACCCACTGCAGCGCCCCTTCAGTCTCTCCTCAATCAAGAGTTACAAACTGCCCACAAATCCCAGATCACGAAGCAAGGGTCAAGCATCTCCCGCAGCCTATTCAGCAACTCTTCCTGAGGCAGAGGCTTTCTTCCCGATTGCGGACAGGTCAAAGCCGCCAGAGGTTCGACCAGTCCACAGCGTCTTCAAAGCGCTTTCAGCATTTCTCTGAATGATACCGAGACCATTCTCGATGACATTGTCCACATGACAAAACACAACCAAAGTCTTGGGGTTCCAGTTCTTCTAGTTATACCTCTCATTGTCTTTGAAGTTTCCTTGTGCTCAGGGGTCCCCGACCCCTTCCCTAGATCAGCCTTGCAGATCTCCCCCGAGTGTCACTGTCCTCTCTTTGATACTGGGGGCCTGGATCTTTTATCACTCAGAGTGAGATGGGTCTATTGTTTTAGGGCTCTGAACAAGACCTCTTCACCTTAAAAGCCTCTCCTTCGCCCCGCTCCAGGTGTAGGGCAGCCTGGCGACGTCTCCACCCGTCCCTTGGGGCACGACCTCCCTCAGCCTTTCTTACCTCTCCCAGATCCAGGCAGGCAATTCACATTCTGCTGAGGCACGCAAATAGGTCTAAAGCACAAACTCTGCCATTTTCTCAAACAGCAGTTTCTGGACACACAGCGACAAAACCATCTACCCAAGAAGATGCGTTATGACACTGTGAGTTCAGATGTACCAAACTTCATTGTTCCATCTCCAAATCTTGGGAAACTAGGCTAACAATACTACACCCAGCCTCCCCATTCTGTCCTACGGGCAGGACGGCCTTTCACCAGGAAAAATGAAATGGAGCGTTTTCCACTGTCAGAGCCTAGCACCCACACTGGCACAGGTCCTGCCTTTTACCTACACTGCACCCTGCCTAGGGGTTACCCAGGACGTCCTACAGGGGTGCCCCATGTGTACGCAAAAGGGAAAGTATGGCCTGACAAGTGGTAGCACTTGTCAGGACAACATGCTAATTTAGCATATTGCGCACAGGCCCTACGCTGAAGACCTGTGTTCCCTCTCCGCGCATTTCCTTAGTACTAGCTCTGGCACACAGTGCACATCACTTAGGGATCTTGCTAGTACGGCAAACATACCAATCAGAGACAACCAAACAACTCTACTCTTTATACAGGGAACATCTGTACTTGCACACTGATTAGCAGTGGCAAGTACCTACAGCATCTACTTCGCAGCTCTCTGTTAGGAAAACGGTCTAGGGGAAAAGCAAAACGTTTAAGTGAACTTCAGCCAACAGGGCCAAGTCCAACACTAAGCATTAGAAGGAACAGTACACTGAAAGAGGATTACTTCTGTGAAGCCAAAGTCCTAGGTAAAAAATTGACAGCAAGAGGTTACCCTCGCAGGTTAGTTCGTAACTCCCTGAAAAGAGCCTGGTATTGCCCAAGGGATTGCCTCCTATAACCCAAAACTAAACACTCACAGAACTGCATAGTATGTGTTACAACCTTCTCCCCTGTTTCACATACCATACGTAAAAGCATGCTTAGACATTGGAAGGTCATCAATGCAGGAATATTGAAACTGGAATGCCCATTGTTTGCATTTAAAAAGAACAAAAACATAAAGGACCACATGGTCAGAGCAGCCTTGCCAACTATAACACGCACAGGTACACTCAATGACCATTGGGACTTGACCCCACTCACTGGGCATGTCAAGCGGGGGAACTGTATAGCATGCAAATGTACCATTGAATGCAAGAAATTTATCTTTGGCAAAATCTAAATTGGATTGAAAGCTTTTTCGAACTGCAACACTTGCAATGTTATATATGCAATTCTATGTCCCTGCAATAAAATCTATATTGGACAAACCCCCCAAAAAGCACAAATAAGGATCTGCCAACATTCCAGCTGATTACGTTGCAGAACACCAAATGCCCCCCTTGTGGAACATTTTCTGGCATCAGGCCATACAGAGGACAGTGTGATCAAGCCACCACCAAGAGGTGCGGATCTCGCACAGCTCTTCAAGAAGGAGGAACTCAAGTGGATTTTATGAACTGGCAGCATACACACTGTCCTCAATCTTCTTGAGGATTGGACTACGTTAATTTAACCTGTATTACTGTGCCGTTCTGTCACCTCTCTCTGATAACTCCAAACTCTCTGTACAACATCAGTAATTGTTCTGTAAATCCCCTGGTGGTTAATTATTTTTCCTCTATTTTTCGTACATCTCTTTCTGACTCTTCTATGAACTGTCTCGCATAAATCTAAGCGTAATTATCATGTCCTTAACATTAACGCTATAATAGTTCCTTCTCTGATTCACCACTACAAAATGGCTGCCTCCTTTACGTAACCTTGTCTGCCCTTTATTTTATTTTTATTTTCTTGATTGTCACATGACCTCATCATCCAATTAGTTCCTTCTCTCAATCACCACTACAAAATGGCTGCCTCCTTTACGTTACCTTGTCTGTCCTTTATTTTCCCTATTTTCTTGATTCTGTCACATGACCTCATCATCCAATTAGCTCCCAGCCCACTTAAACTGCCTCCTCATTGGCAACTCGTTCCTTCAGATCCCCGATCCCGACAGGCAAGACATGCTGTAACAGAGGTTGTTCACAGGTAGGAGCGCCCAGCACCCAAATCCCCTTACCTCACCTCCTTACTACCTAAATACTAAATATCCACATACATTTGTTTAGATTGGCCTCAACCCCATTCCTTGTCACTAGAGACCACAGACGCGGATCACAGGTTACTGGCTTGCTGTCCCCGATATACAGCAGCCCACTGCAATAGGTAAGCCTTGTTGCACCTGCAATTGGTACTGTCCCGCCCACCTTGATCTCACACTTCTTAATTGGCCACTTTCCTTCATTTAGGCCATTTTTATTTCGAGACCAACTCTGCGGCGCGCCCACCAATCTCTACAATCTTCTCTTAGATCCACATCACTTGTCATTTTTCATGTAGGTTGACTCTGTCCCAGCATCTAACTGCACAGACCGCGGCCACGGCTGTCTGCATCCTTTACTCTCCTTGTACTTGGCCTGGACTTCTACTCGGTCTTCGCCTGAAACAAACTTCTGACCTGGATCTAGGTATTACTTTAACTATCTTTTACTCGCTGCCCTCAAGCACTCTATGCACTGGCACTATTTTCACACGCCCCTCACTAGTGCATGCGTTTGCCACTTTTTAAATTATTCCTTGTTTCTCTTATGCAATCCCACGCCCATTTTGCTTTCAACACTGGCGCTTTACTGACACTCCGCTAGTTCCGCAGGTTTTTCACCACTCACCAAGCTCTCTACCGTATTGCGCGTTTAATCACCGCACGAGTATGACTATGACTTTTAGCAAATATTGCTCATTATTGCTTAATTCTTTTACTCTTGCTTAGCAATTTTATACGTTCTGCTCACCTCTCCGGTATCATTGTACTCGAGCGCGATTCTCTTACGTTGGTCTGACATACACCAGCACCCAAGTTGTTTTCAAATTGTTTTCCGCCCGAGCTAACTTTCATATGTCTCTTTTTAATTTTTCATCCTTTATTCCCTCCTACGGTTTTATTTATTACAGGCAAAATGGATACAGGCATACCATTGTTAATGTCCTGATGATGATCCTATATCTTTTGTAAGGATCGAAACGCCGTCGACTTGCTCCACGCCATATACACCTCTTTATTTAATACTTATTATGTGTAATGGTGTGTCCACTATAATTTGTCTGCCCTACCAAAATGTGTCTCATACAAACAATTTACTCTGCCTGAGCCTTTTTGTTTCATGTTGTACATCCTTCCCACTAAGTTGGATACAAGGTTGTGTCCCATTTTATTTGTTTCTTGCTGAATTTTGTGTACATTCAAGCAACTATATATTAAAAACCCCTATCTGGCTGGACAGCTATAAAATATAGTACTGATTGGGTCTATATTTATTACCCAAGGTCCCTGACCAACCTTATCTGGGTTCCCTTGTTCTTCTTAGCGTACATTGTCTCAGCAATTTTCAGACATCAATAAAAATGACAACTCCGGTGAATAATGTTCTTCCTGGAGAGAGACCGGAGCTGTGTCTAGTGAATGTTTTGACTCATCATAGCGCAGAGGGTTAAAAGAAAGTGTCCCATTCACAAAGTGCATATAATATAAATTGGTCAATGGGATACTGCTTTTGTCAAAGATCCTTTAGTTACTTGCAATTTATAAGTTACAATCCTGATATAGAGCAGTGAGCTATTAACTGCCATCAAGGAGCTGCATGCAAATTGCAAGGAACATAGTAAAGCTATATATTTTTTGCCCAGCTTTTCGTTGTCCTAATCTTGCAAAAAAGGTTAATTTGGATAGGAATCAATTGTTATTCTTAAAGAAAACCCTTTACAATAGTGTTACATTTTAAATTCTGAATGTGTGCTTTTCCAGTCCAAGGACTCCTAAACTATACTGCCTACCAGTATGGATGAAATATGACTCCAACTCCTTGAAGGCCTCTGTCTTATGTAACATTTACTGTATACTGATTTACACACACATGATTGTCTCTGTTGAATGCGTGTGTGATGTAAAGTATTCTAACATCTTAAACTGGTATGAGTGGCGCTATGAAAATAAATTAAATTAATCTAAGAGACAGTGGTTATGGAGATGGGCACTGTCAAAAGGTGGTTGTTAGACTTGGCATCTTTTGGCATGTTTCCCCTGAGTTTTTGCTTTCTGACCTCCCGGTTTTGACTGTTTTTGCTGGCGTAGTGTTTCTGTGCACTTTTCTCACTGCTGATCAGTGGTAAAGTGCAAGTGCTTCTGTGGTAAATTGTGTTATGGATTGGTGTTTCCGTGATTGGATATCTGATTTACTTGTCAGTCCCTAGTAAAGTGCACTGAGTGTGCCAGGGCCTGTGAATCAAATGCTACTAGTGGGCCTGCAGCACTGATTGTACCACCCACGTGAGTAGCCCTGAAAAGGTAACTCAGACCCGTCATTGTGGAGTCTGCACGCAGTTTGTAATTGCCATGTTGACTTGACCAGTGCACACACTTGCCAGTCCCTCACCTTCCCTTTTCTTACATGTCAGTCACCCCTGATGTAGGCCCAAGTACCCCTGTGGGCCGGGTGCAGTGTATGTGAAAGGTAGGACATGCCTTGGTGTGTGTGGCATGCCCTGATAGTGAATTAAGGCCAATTTTGTTTTTCGCTATTGCAAGGCTACCTGCCCCTCGTAGTACAGAATGGGGAGTTTGTTTACAACACCTTATAAACATAACTGGCCCAGGGAATTAGGTAGGAAAATAAAGTTTAGTATGTCTGAACTCAGAATCTAAAGATGAGTCTTTTAGTGAAGGTGATTTTTACATTCTTTGTTTGAAAATACCACTTTTAGAAAGTAAGGGCCAGATGTAGGTGGCTAAATACCGGTCGGTAATGCCGAAATTCACAGAATTTCAGTGTTACCGACCGGTATTTAGCCATGTATGATGTAGGTGACTTTAAACCTACATGCAAAATAAGGAATCACAAAATAGCGATTCCTTATTTTGCTCTTGCATTTAAGGAATCGAAAATACCGATTCCTTAAATGGAATGTAGATAGCACTAAAAACAGTGCTGTCAAAATGCCATTTAATAATATTGCGGCGGATGCTCCCTCGTAGCATCCCTCAGTGTCTGAATGGATGAAGGTTGTACCGAAGCCCATCGTGCTCAGTACATCCCACATAAAGCCACTGCCAAGGGTTCCGACCGTGTCTCCGCTAAATCTATGCTTCCGATCAACTGAAGTGATAAATCGTGTATGTATCTTCCAGACACAAAACCCTTTTGATCAGAATTAATAAATTGAGGGATTAGCTTTGCCAATCTCCCTGCCAAAACGCTTGTGAAGATCTTATAGTCTGCGTTTAGCAGGGAGATAGGCCTGAAAGAATCTGCCTTAAGGGGATCCTTTCCCGGTTTTAATATTAGCCCAATTGTGGACTCCTTCCATGAGGGAGGTGTCCTACCCACCGGACTGTAGACGTAGTTGAACAATTCACAAAGTCGTGGCACCAGAATATCCTGTAGTACTTTATACAGCTCTCCGGGGAGGGCGTCGGGGCCAGCCGCTTTGTTGTTCTTTATGTTTTTAATATACGTGGCGATTTCTTCCTCAGTAAAGGGGCTATTAAGGATATCTCGACCTTGATCTGTTAGTCTAGGCAGAGCCTTGCCCTCCAACCACCGTAAGGTGTTGCCCGAGTCTGGTGAGGGCTCTTCCTCATCGTATAGTTTAGAGAACAATAAGAGTAAATGCTTTTCCATATCCTCCTGATGGCATGATATAGTTCCCTGATCATCGATAATTAGGCTGTTTATATTATTCCTGACCCGGTCCGCTCTGATTTTATTGGCTAAGATAGCCCCTGCCTTTTCTCCGTATTCGTAGTTGTCCATTGCGTGTGCAGCCCATTGTGCCTTCACTTTTAAATCCAGCAACCCACGATATTCCAGCCGCAGGTGTTCTAAATCGTCTAAGACCTGTGGCAAGTGGTCAGTATTGACAGTGTATCTTTTGTTCTCTAACAAAGAGATTTTACCTTCCAGGTTTTTAAATTTCAACGCCTACTCCTTGCTATTGGAACTAGTGAGGCTATGGATCTGACCTCTAACATAGGCCTTATACGCGTCCCAGACAAACTCGATAGAGGCAGAGGCAGCATTATCTGAGAAATAGTTATTAGTTGCGTTGATAACGGCATTGACTATATCATGATTATGAAGTACGGCCCTTTTTAGAATCCATCTGGGGATAGGAATTCGACTTATACTCCCAATCGAGGATGTAAATATAATAGGGGCATGATCTGAGAGAATGGTGGGGAGTATTTTGATATCATGCATGACCTCTAACCCCAGCCTATCCACCAAGACGTAATCTAGTCTTGAGGCATGCCCATGTTTTTTGCTGAAATACGTAAAACCAGATCTCGCCCCCCCTTAATTCTCCAGAGGTCAATGAGGCCCACATCATGCATCATATTAACTAAGGCTCGTCTGGAGCGTGGGGTGGTAACATGCTGACTATAATTAGATCGGTCCTGTCAGGGATCGAGAAGAACGTTAAAGTCCCCCCCTATAATCACAGGGGAGGTGACCCCTGTTGTGTTGGACTGAACTTTGAGTAACCAGGTAGGGTCATCTATATTCGGGCCGTAATAGGAAACGATAGTCTGTTCGCTGCCACTAAAATCGGCTTGCGCTAGAACCCATCTCCCTGACTGGTCTGTAGATGTTGACTTTATAGACCCCCTTGTCCCGGCCTTAATCAAGATTGCAACGCCCTTATTTACTCCAGTCTGCCCAGAACAACAAAATGCACCTATCCATCTTATTTTTCCGAAGATCCCTTTACTTTCAGTTGCACTTAGGTGGGTTTCCTGAAGGAGGATGACTTTAGCCAGAGATTGCTACAAAAAACTCATTATCAATCTCCTTCTCCTGGGACACCGAAGCCCATTTACATTCCACGTAATGAAAGATACTTTGTTATGGGCCATTTATAGTGTCCATCCTCCCCCCCTTGGCTGACCGACTGTACCCTTGTCTGCTCATCGGGAAGTCTCTAAGAATTGTGATAAAATGAGGACTACTTTTATTCTTTTCTCCCCTTGCTACCCCACCCATGCTTCCCTCCTCCCCCTTACCCCCAACCCCTGTCTCCTCCCACCCCCCTTGGGGAGCCCTCCCTTTCTTCTCGAGCATATGCCCTTAGGCGGATGCCCCCCCCTCTGTGTGTGTTAAGATTGATACATTATTAAATTCAAACTAGATTTGCCTATTGGCAGTGAGCTCTACTTCCAGCCAAGTATACCTATGGTCTAGACTGATAAGTCTATCTTAGAAAAGGGCCAAATGTTTCAAATATACTAAATCCTTTACTTATGGGCCCCTACCTCATCCAATTCTACTGCCGAATCTATTCTGCACCCTCTCCGCCACCCCCTTTACTATCTGTCCTGAATTTTTCGATAAGGGAGTCTGCCTCTTCAACCTGCCGTATATTGTACATGTGATTATTCCACATTATGCGGAGTGATGCGGGAAATTTCATCTGGGCTCGGGCTCCTAAAGAGTTAAATGTTGCAAGTCTCTTGCCCATCTCCCATTGCTTAGTGGCAGTTGTATGTGAAATGTCCAGCGAATTGTGAAAGAGAATGGTTTGGAGAACGAAGTTGTCTTTATGGCACCGGTTTTTAATGCCATGGACAGAATCCTTTCTTTAGTACAGTATGTCAGAAAGTTTACCAGAATCTTTCTGGGGCGCTCTCTCTCTGGGTTCCGTCTATATGGGTCCCGCTGAGCCCTCTGGATGTCAGCTAGGAGGATCGAATCACCATTGGTGGAGTCTTTCAGGATTGTGGTTTTAAGTAATGCCACCACGAATGTCTTGAAGTCTCCGCCTTCAATATCCTCGGGAACATTCAGAATTTTTAAATTGTTATTTCTGGCGTGATTTTCGAGCCTCTCGATGTCATCTTTCATTTCTCGATTTTGCTGCGCCAGCTTGTTCATATGGGCTGAAGTAGTACTTAATGCCTCCTTAATCCTGGGCAACTCCGCTTCAAGGACCTCTGTCCGTAGTGAAACCTCCTCCACCTTCTTGGCCAGCACCTCACAGGATGCCTGGATAGCAACCTGATTGGTCTCTGAGATTGTAAATCTTTTCCCCATCTCTTCAAATCTCTTCCCCATATCCTCCTTTATTCCCAGCAAAATATCTGCCAAAGAAACAGGATTGAGCGCTATTAATGGAGTGGTGCTTGTATGTGCGCCCTCCCCGATTGTTTGAGGGCCATCATCCTCCTTCACATTATTTGCATCCTCCTGTGCAGAGTCTTGTATCTCCAAGGCTGAGAAACTATTTGAAAGTTCTATTGAGGGGTGAACCATATCCTTCACTGGAGACATCGAAGGCTGGAGTAGTTGGTCTGGCTGGGAGGAAGAGGGAGTGGTCGTTATGTTAGCACCGATACTCGGTCCTATACTGGTTGGGGTGCTGTTGGAGGCCATCTTTCCCACTTTGTCTGTAGTAGACAGTGAGAGGACTTTATAGAATGATTTTAAAGAAGGGGTAACCTTAGAGGCGGCCGATACGGTGTTTTTTGTCTCTTTTTTTTTCCCTCTCACTTTTACCAAAGGGCTGTGATAGCTTCTATGATTCTCCTTCCCTGTCCGAGATGTGGCATGAATTTGTATTACAGATGCTGTGACCGTTGGCTTCTGGGGTGCTGGGACTATACTGGCGGCTCAATTTCGTAGGGTATAGCGACTTACTCCTGCCTTACCAGTGGGTATTTTCGGGGGGGAGCAAGCTTTACTTACACACGAGCTAACATCGTTGCTACCACTCTCCTCCATGCAGGGCTCCCAAACCTGCTTCCGCTTCCTTCTGCAAAGAGCCTGTGCTACACACAGTAGTGCACACAATGGGACCGGCGTGAACAGCCCCCCGCTATCTGAATATTCCTCGGAAATTACTCGTACCCTTACTCGCCCCCTGCTGTCCGCGGCGGTGGTTTCCTCCCCACAGCACTTTAGTCGTAATGCTCTCCCGCGCCGCATCCAGTGGCTCTCCACCCCCTCCACTCCAAAAACAATTGCCTACAGCTGGCGTTTTATTATCAATCCTACCAGGAGTTCTCCTTACCACCTTTGTGTGGAACCATATCAATTGCGTCTCCCATCCGGTAAGAGACACCCACCTTGGATCTGTCCGCCACTCCCTGGCTGCTCCGACCCCCCGGAACCACGCCGGATTCGAATTTTCACCGATCATCCGCGTTCCTCCGATAGAATCGAAATACCGTGAACAGGAGTTGCGTAGTGAAGCTACTTCTACCGCTGAGTTGTTCAAATCCGAGAAAACCAGGAAACAAAGAAAATCACTGCCGCTCAGGCATGCCGCTAGCAGATCTCCGTGTTCGAGCACAACACACAGGGGAGGAGCTCCGTTACGGCTGTTAGCTTCCGGCCGTCATGCTCCCCTGTCCATCCCCTACTACCACGCTTCAGTGTAAGGAGAGGAACTAGGCAGGGGTATCCCATCTCGCCCCTCCTATTCGACCTCTACATTGAGCCTCTGGCACAAGCGTTGCGGTTGGATGATCAGGTTACACCCTTTATTGCTGGAGACTTTAGTTGTAAGGTGGCATTATATGCCGATGACTTGTTAATCTATACAAGCAATCCGGCCGAGGTCTTTCCTAGAGCGGAAGAGATAATGAAAGACGTTGGTAAATACTCTGGGTACATGATAAATAACCAAAAAACTGAAATAATGTGCTGGGCGGTAGATAATTGGGAGGGAGCTCGAAGTAGCGAGTTTAGATATCTAAGTTTAATAATTACACCGGACCTTGATACCATAGCACAGACCAATATAAAGAAGGTAGCTAAGGATATCGACCACCTTTTGCTGAGATGGCAGAACCTCCAGCTTACAATTTATGGTTGTGTTAATTTGGTTAAAATGGTAATTTTACCGAAACTGACGTACCTCTTTAATATGATACCACTGACCTTTCCACATAAAGCTTTGGCCAGAATCCAGGGGAAAATAGGAAGCTTTATTTGGGCAAATAAAAACTCAAGGATCTCATGGAAAAAGTTAAAAAGAAGACTGATGAAGGGAGGCCTTGCGCTTCCTGACATCCTTTGGTATGCTTTTTCTTTTCAACTGAAAAACATTCGAGGCCTCCTTACCAGCCCCGACGATACCAACTGGGGCGGATATTGAATACAATGGTGGAACAAGAGGGTGGCGGGCCTGGTTTCCTCTATAAATTTGGCGCGCCAAAATTTTACAAAAAGGTGCGTCTTAAGGTATTGAAACATGCACTTTCAGTATGGTCTAGAGTTAAGGGGAGATGGGGTATAAAGTATTATTCAGATCTCGCCCCAATCTGGGACTCCCCGGGTCTGCCGACATGTTTTGACGATAGTCTCTCTCTCCCCATCAGGAGAGCAGGTATAACAGTATGGTCAGACATAGTAACATCAGAGGGGGTTCTCCCATGGGAGGTCTTGAGACTGAAGATAGGGAACTCCTTCTCCAGATTCAAGTATGTCCAGATCTGTTCCTGGTTTACCGCTGAGAGAGAGAACATAGGTGGGAACTGGGTTATCGAGTCCGCTCTCCAATCCCCAAGTCCAATGAAGAAGGAAGTGGGACTTTGGTATAGAAAAATGTTGGAGGAGGAGGAATCTGAGGCCCCCCAATGCATCAAATCTGGAATTCCTCTAGGCTGGAAGAGGCATCAGCTGCTCTTTATGACAGATCTCTCCATATCTTGTACAAATATGTTAGATCAGCCTCCCTGAAGAAGAACCATTATTTCACCATTAACAGGCTTTACTATACGCCAAAAAAGATCGCGAAGTTTGTGACTCCTCCTCCATCTTGTTCTAGATGTGGGCTAGTGGAAGCAGATGACATACATGTTTTTTATGATTGCCCTGTCCTCGGTTCCTTCTGGTCTATGGTTGAGAAGGCCCTGGAGGGTATTATTAAGGCACAAGGGACCTTGAACTTGAATTTAGTCAGAGTTGTTTTTGGGATGGACACTGATCTTTTTAGTTTGTTAAGGGGGGCACAAGTGGCGTTATTTTTAAGTCTTATTATAATTGCGCGTAGGGAGATATGCAAATTATGGAAGGATGCCAGCCCACCTTTATATGAAAGCTGGCTACGGGCGGCTTTGAGCACTGCACGGTTAGAATTTGGTTTGGCACAAAATGTAAATAGCACGGTTTCGGATCCCCAGCTGGAATGGGGAAGAGAAATGAGGCTGGTCTAAGGCCTTTCTAGTCCTATGATTACACCAGGCCTCGGAATAAAGGGGCAGGGCGGGGCAGCCCAGGCTAATGCAAGAACGTCAGTCCTTGATGCCCACGACGGAATGGGTTGAGAAAGTTTATTTGCACAGGTTTTGGTGGAATGAGGACAAAAAAAAGCACTAAAAACAGTGCACCTCAGCCTTAAGGAATCGCTATTTACCACCAACTTAAAGTTGGTGGTAAGTAGCGATTTCCTTACAAAAATCACTTTTTTGCTTTTTTCTATGTGCCATGTGGCACACATCCATACCCTTCGGGCATGTATGTGCACACATGCATATTTCAGGGGTGCAACAGGGTGCACTTTGGACACCCTGGCACCCTTGAAATACCTCCCGCTATTAACGATTCGGTAATACCGAATCGCTAATAGTTAACCTCTTTCCATTCATTCCTATGGGCCTCCTAGCCCTCCTGGGCAGTTGCTCAATGCAAGCGGTCACGACCATACATGACCACTCATAATGAGAAACATGACCCCCCCAAGCATTGAGAAATCGCGCCAGGAGGTTTATTTTCCACGCTCGGGATCGCCAACTTGACGTTGGTGAATGCGAGCGAGGAAAAATTCTCCGCTCCACGAAGCGGAGTTTTTCAGAACTCCGCAAGCTCCGTGTAACGTGGAGTTCGGGAAACTTCGCAAACTCCACGAGTGGAGTGGTGTTCACCTCCCAGGGTTAGCCGAAACCCAAAACGGCGAACCCTCACCGAATCCTGCCTTGTGAAGAGCATTGAGGGAACCTGTAAGAAAAAGCTCTGTAAAGGTTTCACATTCAGCATGTAGAAAAGGTGACTGGGACCAACCGTGAGATCCGACCCGGCCTGGATCCCTGGTTCGTCCTGCTGGAAAGCTCCGGGGGTCTGCCTTCCATAAGTTTGACCCGGAGCTCGTCGCAAGGCAAGCTCTCGAACCCTCACCGAATCCAGACTGGCTGAGAGCTCCGAGGGTCCCCGGGAAGAAAAACTTCAAGAAAAGGTTATTTTATGTGTTTTTGCCATAGGGAAGCACAGCAGGCCTTCCTGCTGCGCTGCCCTACGGCAAAAGAAGAGGGCAGGAATGCGCTGTATCTTTGAGCTATGGCGCATTCTGTCCTTTTCCCCTGCGCCGGCCCATAATGGCCTGCTGTGTGCCAACGCAGACACCTTTGCACCATGGTGCAAGGGTGCCTGCATTGAGGGGATGATTGTTTTCTGTGCAGGAAGGGAAACCTTCCTGCACCAAAACAATCACAAGTGGTTTTTTATTTTTATTTCTAGAAAAAAGAAAAACAAGGAGAAATAAAGATATGTCTCCTCGTTGTGCCTCCTGTACGCCTCCCCTGGGGAGGTGTACAATTTTGGCAATGCCTCAGATTTACGATTTCTCGTAAACCTGGGGCAGTGTCAAAATGCCATGTATGTTGCTGAGCACCCTCCCCACACCCACCACCCACCCCCCAGCAACGCCAATTGCACAACCCTTTAACGCAGAAAACTGTGTTAAAGGGGACAATATTTATGAGGCAGCATTAGGCACGAAAAAGTGGCTTAGTGCTGCCTCATAAATATGGACCAGGCTCCTGTGCCATGGAACGCCACAAAAAGTGATGTTCCGGCCCTTTGACTGAGATTTACCGCAAGGGGTAGCCACGCAGGGCTCCATCGCGGTCAGCTTGAAACTTTAACTTTGAACAAGTCTAGCATGATCAGATGTCCCAATAGGTGCTATAGATTTCTATGTGCTGTATAGTGCTATATTGGATTTTTTTTTTCTTTTGGTGTCATTTTAAAGATACAAATATTTCCCATTTATTAAATTGGTGTTGGATTTTTACTGTGTGTTGTGTCTCAATTATTTACTGAATTGGTGTTTGTAAATGCTTTACATACCTGTCTTTGAAGTTAAGCTTGTCTGCTTGCAGCCAAGCTACCAGTGGTTGAGATTGAGAATAAATTTCTAAGACCTATTCTGAGCCCTGGACTGTGTTAGTGGCCTTATTGCCAGTGGCAGATATACATTTGCCCTTGCTAATCATCCACTTTCCAACAGCACCCAATCTCCTCTCCTTTAGAACATTATTGAAAACACATTTTCATATACTTATCTAACACATTAGTCATTGTTGAAGTAGTGCTTACATATCTCACATGGATTATGAGATGTATTCTTCTTACATGTATTTCCCTTCTGGTTGTTAATGGTCCATATTCCAGATTCAAGTAATCAAGTAAAAGAAGCTGTGTAGGAACTAAAAAACAAATCACGCACTTTCCTTCCACAACAAACACAGTGCTGCTTCTTCTAGCTGTAGGAGCCGCTGTTGAGTTCAACTGTAATTACCCTGCATGGTCTTGACTGTGTGCTCACTTTGCGGCACGTGCAGGCCTGCGGTAGAGGGATGCTATTGTGCAGAACGACCATATACACCTTCCTAACCATATACACCTCCCTATCAAACAAACACAAGGGGGCCTTCTGCATGTCATGGCTCCATTGTTGTCATAACCAGGCTGACAGTGGGGCACCACTGCTGGAGCTGGGATGATCTCATGTCCTTCCCTGCAGATTGTGTCCCTACAGCTGAATGTAGAATCCGATGGGGCTGCACTAGTGCCTACTGCATGATTCCACCCATCAGCTGCTGCGCTAGCAATGCGCACACCCTCACACTACTTCACCCAACCGGTACATCTTAATCAAAGTGCCAAAATGGGGGTTGCCGGAGGCACTGGGGACTGCTTAACTAAGAGGTATCAAGGGATCAGTACATCTGTACACCCTCCACACTGTTGCCCATCCCCCCCCCACACACACCAGTTCGACAATACTGGCACAAGTTGTTCACATGTTTGGGCAGGAACCTATTGTATCTCTGGTCCCAAAGATATTAGGTGTTTCCTTTAGTTGTTTTTCGTTTTGATGTTGTTGCCTGCACCTGCTTGGACCCTCCATTTCTGGGTCCTGACCTCCCAGAGGGAGCCGGATTCTACCCATTCAACAGCTATTACGATGACTGACACTAATTAACTAACGTGGAATCTCAGGGGATGCTCACGCACTCCCGCAGATACGTGGTGTACTCATACTTGTGCCGCAGGATGACACATATAGCGTTCCTGCAGGAATCCCACCTCACATAGGTAGAGGCCATGCGGTTACAGAAACGGTGGAGGGGCCAAGTATCTTATGCTTAGTTTTGGTGTGCATAAAGGCTGGGTCCCCTTCATTGTAGATAACACTGCCATAGACACGAAGGGTCGCTATGCTTTTGTTGAGGGCTTGCTGGAAGGCCACCATGTACTCCTTGGAGAAATATATGCCCCCATCTCTGAGCAGGCTGCGTTCTTGGATGCCTTGATGGGTTTTTTTTATGATAAAGCAGACTTCCCTGGCTACTGGGCAGTGACTATAACGGTGTCCTTAGCGTAGACTTAGACCGATCCTTACCACCTCTCCCACACACCACCTCCAACTTTAATGCTTTAACTAGTTGGCTGTGACAATGGACCCTGTTTGACATTTGGCACCTGGGCAATGCTCTCACAAGAATATATTTGTTCTACTCCCATGCCCACAACCTACATGTCCATATAGACTGCCTTGGTAGCACGCCAGACATAATCCCTCATGTTACACACACATGGACTATCTTGACGCACTTGGATCATAACCCCCAATCCCTATGACTATACTGGGGTTAGTGCCCTCCCCCATCCCAACATGGCACTTACAAGCGACAGCTTTGGAAGATCCTCTATTCCAGGCTTCCCTTAATGGAAGCATATCTGAATATTTTGATATAAATGCACCTCCCAGCTGACCAAGTGGGACGCCTTCAAAGTGACAATAAAAGAACACTGCCTGGTCAATACCCTAAACATGTGCTGCCAGATTGGCCGTGAAGCCTCACCGGTGTAGCAGACGCTGCTCCAACTTGAGAGGCAAGCGCAGACTTCTGCTGAAGGTCAGGCAAGGCACAAACATACTGCGTTGCTACAGAGACTGCGCTGTCTCAGCTTGAGGCCCACACCAGCTATATGCACTCCAAAGCCAAGAAAGCGAAGCGCTGCTGGCTTAGCTAATCTGACAAGAATAGCCCAACGTCCTATTTTGACCATTTGGGCAGACCCTGGGATACTCATACACACACAAAGGGACATACGTGTGCCACTAAGCTTCATTATACACAACAGTGCTGCTACAACAGCGGAGGAAGTTGAGACATTCTTGGCCAATGTAGCCCTTCCCCGGGTGTCGCCCGAACAGAGGGAGGAACTCAACACACTCTTTGAGGTTAAGGAAACCATAAGACCACTTGCTAGGCCCTGATGGGCTACCGCCCAATTTCTACAAGGCTTACACTACACTATTGGCCCCAAGGTTGAAAACACTATATGATGATCCATGGTAGCTGCCCGTCTCCCACCCACATTGCACGAAGCGTTAATTATATCACTACCCAAACACGTCTCAGAACCTGTGTACTGGAGTATGCACCCATCACACGGCCATGTGAGGGTTGCCTGGTGCCCTAGAAAGGGCTTTTGAGATCCTGTAGTGGATCTATCTGTTTGAAGTACTTCTACGATATGGCTTGGGGAACTGCTTTGTCCATTTGGTCGAACTCCTCCTACTCGCCCCTCTGCCAGAGTAAAAACGGGACCCCTCAAATTTGACTAGATACTGGTTCACAGAGGCACCTGACAGGGATACCCTCTATCCCCACTGCTCTTCTCCTTAGCGATGGAGCCACTGGCCCACATACTCCAGGAACAGGGACAGCAATGGGGTATACCATCACTGATGGCCTCCACTCTCTTTCGCTGTTTGAAGATGACATGCTTTTAGATCTTAAAGACATCCATGACGTTCCGACAACCATAGTGCAATTACTCAATAGACTTACCGAGATACTGGGCCTCAGGGTTAATTGGGCTAAATCTTGCCTAGTCCCATTTACTGCCAAAACGCCTGACCCTGCTCAGATTAATGATGCCCTTTTGTCATGGTAACCCACCACATTCCGTTACCTGGGCATATAAATATATCATACTCTGGCTGATCTTTTGGAGGGAAATATTGTCCGAGCGGCATCATCCTTGCGAGCCCAGATGTCATTCCGGCAGACCCTGTTACTGTCAGTGATGGACCGAATAGCCCTTGCGAAGATGGTAATGCTGCCATGCCTTCTGTACTACTTCGCCAACCTACCCCTGTATGTACTACTTCGCCAACCTACCCCTGTATGTTACTAAACCCTTCTTCCACTCCCTTGGGCACATAACAAGCGACTTTATACGTCATGATACGCGCTGTAGGGTAGCTCTTCCTAAGCTCTCTCTCCCGACCACTCAGGGTGATTTAGGAGTGCCAGATTTCAAACACTACTACCTGGCCTCCCAATTACAATGGGTAGCTAGATGGCTCATGGATCCCGACTGAAGGACACCGCAACTGCCACTCCCCGTTGGACTTAACAAGCATATTGCAACTATTTCCCCGATTTCTGACACAACACTGCCCAACCCCCCCCCCGGCCCCCCCCTCCCCCCCTCCCTGGTGCAGGTCACGTACCAAGGCTTCTGTAGAAGCCTCTTTCTCACCTGCTTGGTAGGTCCTTACGCCCGTCACTACCGTTGTTTGGAACACCGCGGGGTGCCATGGGGACTTCCCTGACAGAGTTGGGTACTTGGCAGAGCGTGGGGCTCCATCACCTGGGAGATATGTACCGCAATGGTGCTCCCCTCTCAGTAAAGTAGCTGGCCTCCCTCCGAGCTATTTAATATTGTGCCCTTCCCCCATCCAGCCAATAGGAATACATTGCGGCGCCATACAGCAGGCACAAACTATGCACCTAACAATCCAATACTTGTATGTACTGGGGAAGAGTCGTCATCTGACGCAATGGTTAGCCTGTTCGTTATGCACACGTGCTGCAGTGCTGCTCACCAGGGTCGGACTGGGATCACAATTTGGCCCGGGCAATTAAGGGGCGTGGCCCACAATTAAGGGGCGTGGTCCACTTTCAAGGGGCGTGCCCTTTCATGGAACACCATTTGGTTACTCTTTGAGGTCTAATTTGTAGAGAAATATTTAGTAAATTAAGCCTTTTAAAGCTTACAGAGCAAGTAACATTGTTAAAGACTAGGAGCACTGCAGTTCTGATAACTGAATACTTACTTGCAGTCTTAACGCCCTGCACAATGCCGTTAGATACTCTTTCCCAACCAGCTATTTCCGAGACTCTAATCATCACATAAATCAGAAATCTAGCACAAAGTCAAGGAGAAAGGGTAAGACTGGAATCTCTGGGAATAGAACATGTAATAACAAAAGTAAGAATTCACAAACGAGGAAAAGGCAATCTGGGGTGTAAAGAATGCTGGAAAATGTATCTGTACAATCTAGTCATAAATGTATTTCACAACCAGCAGGTGATGTCCATATACAAAAAACACAGTTCTATTTATGAGTACCAATTACAGTACACATGATCCGATTTTTTATTTAAAGGCCTGGGCGATGAAGTGATCCTAACAGAACGCTCCTGAGGCGGAAGCCGGGAGTTAGCTTTTTAAAATTGTCATTGATTATTTTACCTGCCTATTTGCACAAAAACATCGTTTTAATCTGTAAATTGTGTATTTTGCTCTGTGTCACTCACCCACTCCTAACTGCTGGGGGCTCTGGACAGAACTATTGCCGAGCACACCGAGGGCCGATTTTGGGCTCTACCCACGCACAGACAGCCTTCCCAGGGGCGACGATTTTGGTCGCCCGAGGCGCGCCAGAGGCAAGCCCGTCTGGGCCCGTCCGGGCCCGATCGGACCTAGGGCTAGCCGGGCTCTATAAAATGAAGACCACTTCCCGTCCGCGCAGCGGGCGGGCGCAGCGGGCGCGCCGATGGCGCGCCGGAGGCGCGCCAGAGGCAAGCCCGTCCGGGCCCGATCGGACCTAGGGCCAGCCGGGCTCTATAAAATGAAGACCACTTCCCGTCCGCGCAGCGGGCGGGCGCAGCGGGCGCGCCGAGCAAGCCCGTCTGGGCCCGTCCAGGCCCGATCGGACCTAGGGCCAGCCACTATGCCTGTCGACTCCACGCGGCAGATAACATACTCTAGGGAAGAACTCCTGTTATTACAAGACAATAGTGGCCTGTGGTGTCGCCAGATGGATTGTTTCGACAACCAATTTTGCCGATGTAAACACTGTCCGGACCCTAATCCTGGGAGAAAAAATGGTAATCAGGCCTGTAGAGACCTAGGGATGGCACTATTGAACTGTAGATCTTTACCAAAGCATGCAGTATCGATCAACTTACTGATTGAAGAAAACAACCTGGATCTGCTTTTCCTTACCGAGACATGGTTGCACCCAAACTCGGAATTTGACATCAACATTGCTCTTCCAGGCGGTTTCCTCATTCAGAGCCAGCACAGGGATCAAGGGAAGGGAGGAGGTCTCGCTATAATTTATAAAGACACCTATACCTGTAGAATTGAGGATGGTGGCATCCTAGACACTGAAAGTGCCTGTTTTCATATTCAAATCACCGCTACTAAATCCATGTCAGGAATCCTTATCTACCGCCCGCCAGGCCACATAAAACAGTTCGCAGGATCCCTGCTGGAAACTATACTAGCGACGGCAGCCCAGTCACCCAACCTTTTGGTTTTGGGAGACCTGAACTTGCACTTCGATGATCCCAGTGACAAGGCGGCCTCTGACCTCAGCACGGACCTCAAAGCTCTCGAAATGAAACTTTTAAACAAAGATACCACTCATATCAGGGGACATCTACTGGACCCCATTTTCTCTAATAATAACCAGCTTATGGTTAAATCCCCACTGCCACTGCCATGGTCTGACCATTTTATGGTCCCTTATTCTCTGAAAATTTCTATAGAAGAGAGAAGTGCTCCCCGCCCTCGCTTATTACAGAGAGCCTGGCCAAAATTATCGGTGGAAGAATGGACTCGTGCCCTAGAACAAATGGCCCCTGTAGCAGAATTAGATCCATTAGTAGCAGATTTAAACTTTCAAAATTGGCTCAACGACTCCCTGAATATAGTACTGCCCCTCAAAAAGATCACAAAAAAAAGTAGTACCTTCAAATCACCGTGGTACACCTCCGAACTGAGAGACCTTAGAAAAAGCTGTAAAAAGCTGGAACGTATCTGGAGGAAGGATTGGGCAGTCGACAGTAAAGCCTCCTATCAGGCTGCCCTGAGACTATATAAAGCAGCCCGACAGAAAACTCAGGCGTCCTTTTTCGAGGATAAAATTAACCTTTCTGCCAACTCTTCCAAGGAGACTTTTAAAATTGTAAAGCAACTGCTCAAAACACCCACCCCAGCTATCAATCAGGATTGCACGGAAGCTAGATGTGACCTGTAAGCAGAGTACTTTGACACCAAGGTACAACGAATACTTGATAGTTTACCTCAGACTGTCCCCACTGCAGGTGATGAAGCCTTCCTGGCCCCGATCCCTGCCCCCCGGCTGGATGCTCTTAGACGCATAACTAAGGATGATTTTTGTAACACGCTTTCTGCTGTGAAGAGTGGTTCTCCATCCGACCCGGCGCCCATGTACATCCTCAAACAAGCCGCAGATACCATTGCCCCCCTCGCAACGGAGTTGTTAAACTCCTCTTTTTCCAATGGGGTGGTTCCACCCAGCTGGAAACAAGCCAGAATCAAGACACTTCTAAAAAGGCCGGGCCTAGATACAGCGGACTTAGCCAATTTTCGCCCGATCTCTTTGTTACCTGGTCTGGGAAAAATTGCCGAAAAGATTGTTAATCAGCAGCTCTCGGGGTTCTTGGAAAGTAATGGCCTGTTGAGTGACTCGCAAATGGGCTTTCGCCCAGGACAGGGCACCGACACAGCCCTTATAGTGGTGGCCGAGGAGGCAAGATTCATCTTAGATTCAGGGGGTTCGGCAGTTCTGATCCTCCTGGATCTAAGCGCTGCATTCGACACGGTGGACCACAAAATACTAGTCCACCGTCTTGCTAGATTGGGGATTGCAGGATCAGCCCTGGGATGGCTGGAATCCTTTTTGGATAAACGAGCGTTCAGGATCTGGGAAAATGGCGTCATGTCCAAATCTACTCCCCTCCAGTGTGGAGTTCCCCAAAGCTCATCATTGAGCCCTACCTTGTTCAACGTGTATATGGCCCCACTGTAGGAGGTAGTAGCCCCTTTCGGGATCAAATCCGTCACCTACGCAGATGACACCCAATTAGTCGTCTCTCTGACGCAACAAGTGGGATGTTCGGATAACCTTTCGGCCTGCCTCACTGAAATCTTTTCCTAGATGACCAGTTCAAAGCTCAAACTGAACGGGGCAAAAACCGAGATCCTTATTTTGGGCCATCAATTTACATCCTTTTGGCCGCCCTGCATGGGCGAGTTGCCCCCACCGAAAGAAAAAATCAAAAGCCTAGGGGTTTGGTTTGGGCCCGAACTAACATTTGGGTCACATGCCCAGAAAGTCGCGGGCGTATGTTTCGGCCTGCTCCGGACAGTGCGGAAAGTTCTTCCCCTGTTACCCTTTCAATCTAGGAAATTATTGATCCAGGGATTAATTTGTCCAGATTGGACTACAGCAACGAGCTATTCCTGGCAGTACCAGAAGCCACCATTAACACCTTACAACGGGTGCAAAATGCTGCTGCCAGGATGCTCATGGGCGCTTCAAGAAGAGCGTCCGCCAAACCATTGCTGAGAGCTCTCCACTGGCTTCCAGTACGCGAGCGGATTGCCTTTAAATCATCCTGTATGGTCCATAAAACACTCCAAGGCAAAGGTCCTCCGGCCCTGAGGAGCCTGATTCGCCCCTATAGACCCCCTCGGGCCCTCCGTTCGGACCTTGAAAACCTTGCCATAGTTTCTAGAGTAAGGAAGGCCCGCACAGGAGGCCACCGCTTTTCTGTAAATGCGGCGAAAAATTGGAATGCCCTCCCGAGGCACATTCGCACTGAACCTTCCCTTCTTAAGTTTAGAAAGCTCCTTAAATCTTTTCTTTTTCCTAAAACTCCTTTAAAAAATAAAAAATGTTCCTGTTCCTTTTGAGTTTTCTGTTATCTGTTAGGCAGCGCTGGGACGCTTTCGGGCAGCCATACGCTTTACAAATCCAATTTCATTTCATTTCATTTCATCTGCCAAGAATCACAGGTTGTTGAGCAGACGCTGGGACTCAAACTTGAATCCCGATTTCTGCAACTCTGGCGTCAGGCCACATATGCCTATGCACAGACCAGAGACATTTTAAGGCATGGGCAATGTGGGCTCTGGTCCAGGGCCCCGGCCTTTCAGGGAGCCCCCTGATAGAGCCAGCTCAGTTCTGCAGAGAATCTTGCCCTAATGACATTGCAAACTCCTTAAACAGATTGTTTTAAATACCATTTTTTCAAATTTATTTTTAATATGGATGATGAGTAACCTATCACAGAGATTTTGCAGGAAAATGTGTTTATGTTTCATGCAACATCCATAAAAAAATGTCTTTGAGATCAAACAGGCCATCACATATGAGAAATGGGAGGATGTCAGTGAGATTATTTTCAGTAATTTTAGTGAGCTGCTACTGTGTTGTAATATTGAAAACACACGTCAATGTCCTTGAATATTAGATGTAAATACATTAAGAATTTGGATGGTAGTGCTCTGTCCAGTGACCAGCTGAAAGAGGGCATCAAAGAGCAGAAATTGGATTACAAATTCAAATCTGTTCCGAACAGGGGCCCAAAAATATGTTTGGCCCAGGGCCCCCAAAATCTTAAGATGTTTGGCACAGAGAGGGAATGAAAGTGAGAGGATACTCTTCTTGCACAGGACACAGGGCCAAGGTGACAATGGCCTACATGCTGAGCAACTAAAAAAACAGCAAGGCCCCTTTCTGTCACAAAATTATTCGAGCCCTCCAGCGAAGGAGCACCTAATAAGCAGGAAGCCCCTGATATTACTAACCTACTCAGCCTCCTCCAGACCTTCAGCTCAGGAGCACATGAACAGCAGTAAGGCCCCTGCAATTAGTACATTAATCAGCCCTCTAGGCCTCAGGGCAATGTCCGGGCACGGGAGCTCAAAACACAGCTGCTGGGTCACCCACGGTAGCCAGGGGGAGGCTGAGGTGAAGATGGTGCAAGTTCCAAAAATCACCTGGCCCCCACAGCGAGACCCATTCTTCCTCGCCCACTATGCCCTGAATGTGAAGGGCTGTGGGCGAGGTGTTAAAACTAACACTGTTTGTGCTGCGTGGGCCCCTGAGGGGCCGAGGTGAAAATGGCTCAAAGGCCTGAGCAACACCTGGCCCCCAGGGAGGCCGATTTATGCAAACAATCACCCCCTCCCCAGCCACCCTTAGCGTGATTGCTTTGCAGGGCAGGGGGTGAAGGAGAGGCCACAGCGGTTAATCGCTGTACGGCCGCACAGTGACCGCACAGTGAAGCTGCATTCATTTCTCTGTCTCCGTGCCCTCTGTGGGCCGTTTTTTTTTTCCTCCCCTTTCCTAGTCCACAGAGAGCACGGAGACAGAGAAATTAATGCAGCTTCACTGTGCGGCTGGGAAAGGGTAGAAAAAGAAACGGCCCACAGAGGGCACGGAGACACCGGCCCTTCGGCCCATGCCCGAATGCCTGCATTGCCAATCCGCCCCTGCTGCTCACTACATTGCTGCAACATTGGGACACCGCATTGGGCAGCTCTTACACAGACAAAGAATGGCAGAATATCCTGGCATACCCTGCTCTGGTGTCCAGCAACGCTCGCTTCAGGCTAATACAGTACTACATACTACATAGGGCTTACCTCACTCCCCACAAAATCAATCGCTACTTTTATCGCACGGACACTTTCTGCCCCTGCTGCCTTACACCTGATGCTGACTTCCTTCATATGTCTGGTCATGCCCATCACTCTCTCAGTATTGGCTCGGAGTCATGAACCATTTAGCTCAATACACAAGACCCTCCATGTTACACTCCTGGGAGGTGTGCCATCTAGGATTGATGCACTAAACCAAGAAAATCAAAGCAGGGGTATGATTAATAGGCCTGGTTTGCCATGCACCTGATCACCTACAGATGGAAGTCACCAAATCCTCATGCCCTCTCTGCCTGGGCACTCTCAATGGATGCCTGGGCACATGCTGAAAGCTTGACCCTGCACCGAGAGGACACGAGGAGCCTGAGCAAATTCCCTATTTTCGCCAGCGGAGACACTCTCCTGGTGGGGCTGTGAGCTAGCCTGAGTGATGATGACCACACACCTCCACACATGTCAGCCACTGCCCCCGGTAATTATTAGACATGGCTGATAAGCGCAATATACAATAAGTACCATAGTTCACCCTCTCTGCTCCACGACTACCCATATTTATGCTGTGTTGTCACATCGTTAATCCCTGTATACGGTGCAGGTGTGGACAAGTTATAATACTAGTAGCTATAAAACATTTCAACTTTTTATTGATTGTGCAATCGTATGCTTTGCCTTTGCTTAGGCACATTTGGCTATGCATCACAGTTGTCCGCTGACATATATGTCTATGTAAAACTCTGTCAGGTATCATTATAGATGCAATACATTGTGATATGTTGTATTGCCCAGAATATTCATTGTTTGCATGCTGTGTTATAAGTTGGTAAACAAAATTTTAAATAGAGAGGACTGCTCTCAACTGGATCACATCCTACCTTTAAAACAGAACAAATGTCATCCAAACTTCCCTTTTCTCATCCAAATTCTACTTCACAAAAACAGGAATCCCTCAAGACTCTATCATCTCACCCATGCTTTTCAACATCTACCTGAAGTAATTACCGGCAATAATCAATTAACTGAAGCCCACATGCTATAACTATGCAGATGACACACACATGCTTTGTAAACTGGAATACCCCAAAGTCATTGGAAACTCCAAAATCTTCAGTTGCCTCAGAACCGTTGATCAGAGAATGACATGGAGCCATCTCAAACCGAATGCTTCCAAAACTGAAATACTGATTGTGGCGATGGGAAAAATGTTGATCCACTCTGCACCTGGCCTGACGATCTAGGACAACCTCCTAAAGTATCTAAGGGCATAAAAAACCCTGGAATTACCATGGTCTCCAAGTTATCAATTAATGCCCACATGGACAAATGAGCAAGATCAAGCTTCATTACTATGAAAACTCGGGTAGCATCTTTCCCCACCTAGAATTTCCACACAAGGTCCAACCTACTATCTCTTTTGTACTGTCGAAACTTGATTACGCTAAAGGCCTCTACCACGGATATTCCTTAACAACTATTAAAAGACTACAATGGATTCAGAACTCGGCTGCCAGACTACTCCTACATGTAAAGCCAAAAGCTTTTAGGGCCCTACATTGGGTTATGGCGTGTGCAGCCTATCTTTTCCCTGCGCCCAAGATCTCTCTGGGAATGTGCATGCCGCTCCTAGCTCTCAGACTTCAATGCAGTTTAAAAACAAAAAGAGGTGAGTGGCTGGAATATCTCCTTTGGAAGGTGCTGCAAGTCATGCTGCCATCCTGGGGCACCCTCTCTAGTGCCGAGAGAGAGAGAGAGAGAAAAAATTGGGCTAACTGCTCCTAAACAGTAAATGGTGTCACCACAACAGGCTCTCAGCTAGGTGTACTTTGTATCATCCTCACTTTGGGTCTCTCCTAATCAACTCTTCAGGCTACAGTGATTTCTGAAATAAAAGAATGAATGGATCAGCGTCGGTCGTTTTACAGGTAACCAGTACTGTTATGTTTTATAATGTACCCCAATATGAGTCTGGGTAGTCTCCCAAATGTTCACCTATATTTTCCCTGCCATTGTACTACATATTGGTTTTTGGTATTGACCTTTTGCTTAGTTAAGGTGCTGCATAAATGTTGTATTGTTTTCCCAGAAAACTAGCCTCGTTTATTATGCATGAGGATTCTCAGAATCACAGCAGGATTACTATCTTCTACATAATAACTATATATAAGGGTCATCACTTTCAACATCCTTTCCCAACATGACACAGCAAGGTAGAACCCCTGAGGGTACCTTTTGGGTATATATACATCATATCTTTGCTGAGGCAGGCAAAGGAGAAAGACTTCCCCGCTGACCCACTGAAGAGAGATGCTGGGGTTCCTGCAAGCAGACACTCCGGCTCGCAGTGGTCTGACATCCCTTGCGGGGTGCCCATCTTGAGACCAAGACGGGGTCCCACTTCAGTTAATGGGGTGAACTTCAGCCTAGGGGAATTCTTGGCTCTACACCTACATACATGCTAGGTACACTTAAGTACATCTAGTTAGGGTTGCATCGTAGGAGTACGCCTTTTTATTGTCATGATTTCTATACCTGGTTGTATTCATTGTTTTAGAACTGTGGTGGGAATCTACTATCCATATACTCTGTTGGTGCTTATAATTATTTATATCTGTTTCTGTCTTATCGGTGTATCAGCACACCTATTTTACAGTAGAATGAAGCTGATTCAATAAATGCTCATTGAAAACATCCCCACTGTTTATTCTGTGTATTTCTCTGAGACAAAGTGAGCACGAATGACTGAGCGAAAAGTACTGTAATGTTTTCATGATCCCTGATGGGGCAGAGTTGTCATGTTTGATAGTTGCCAAGAACTATTCACTCCTTGGTAAGAGAAGTTTACGGTGGCACTGTGAGCTAGCGGGTATACAGGCGAACATACCCAGTGTTGGTGTCTGGAATCAGACTGGAGACAAATCCCACAGTCTATGTTGTCCAAACATGCAGATCCTATATAGATTCAATAGATTCATAGGAACTACACAACAAGTACTGCCTTTTGTGAGGAGATATCAGGTGTCCAGACGTCTGCACAGGGGACATGCTGCCACTTATTTTGGAAATAAGCAAACCATCATACCCTTTCTGTGTAGTTGTGTATCTATATGTTTATTACTTTACTCCTACCGTAGGAAAAAAAACTCAACTCTCTCCAATGCACTACTCTGTCTCATCCTATACCTCTCTCGATATATCCTCTACCTTCACTCTCCAACTCATTCCAAACATCATTCTACCACTATGATCTCCCTAATAACCCTTTATAGACACTCCCCTCCTTTGACACATCCTAAACCTCCTTTTATTACTATGATCTCCCATATAACACTTTCTAGACTCTTCACTCCTCTATCCATCCTTTCTCCTATTCAATCAAACTAACGTACTCACATGTCCACAGCTAAAATTGACAACTTATACTTCCCTATACAAATCCACCACTAATCTTTTTTGGCTTCCAGAGTAGCGTGTTACTTGCTGAAAAAGCGTTTCAACGCCTTGTCAGGGTTAGTAAGCGCTATATAAATACAATAATTCTTTTTTTTAAACATATAGTCGGTATAGTAAAACAAAAAAACAAGTGTATTATGTGGAAAGTCAGCTTTAATTCCTCTTACTTATGCAATAATCCACTAAAATTCCACCTTTGTGAACCTTTGGTTGTCTAGTGGTGCTTTCTTCTTCCTTGCAAACAAAACAAGCATTGGCATAGTCAATAGGTCTCGCCTTTGGGACCTTATAAGTATTTAGTTATGCAGCACAATATCCTTACTGCAACAACATTAACTGTTGCATGGCTAAACACTTATAAGGTCCCAAAGTCGAGACTTATTGGCTATGCCAATGCTTGTTGTTTTACATTACCAAATGCACGTATTTGTGTTTGTGGCGCTGCAGTGCCGGGCATCCAATCTTCATGACAAATGTTTGGAGCCAGGAAACCGCGCCGCCGCTTTAAATATTGCTGTCTCTAATTTCCAAGACAAATATAATACAAAGGTTTAAGTAAACAGACGCGGGCAGCATCTGAGAAATAAACCCGGCTGCAAATGTTTAAAATTGAATGTGTCGAAGATATGACTTGATGGCTTTCTGTGAACATCCATCAACAAACTTTATGTTTGCAAGTTTGGAATGATGCATAATCTCCTGTGGGATAATTACACTGAATTACAACACTGTACATTGTGTGTATCTCTCTGCCCCCCGGTGAAATTTAATTATTATTTCCTCGTAAGAATTTAGAAAGCTTAAACCAACCATGGTGGGATCTGACCAGCTTACACAGCACCAATTAAAATGTCCTTCTTTTAAAAATGTTGTTATGTAGTTTTCATATAGCGCCTTGCATGCCTTTTTCAAAGCCTCTTTGCACTGTTTGGAGTATCCCAGAGAATGGCCATAGGTTATCCCAGGTAGCAAGCTCCATGGGGGAGGAGGGCAAGGGGGGGGTTTAAGAGATCCGATCTCATGACTCTGGGACAGAGGAGTTAGAAGAAGACGGGGCATGAGGGGTGAATAGGGAGAGGGTAGTAGAAAGCTGGAAAGGGCGAGGGACGGTACAGAGACGGAGGGAAAAAAGCACCGAAAGAGGCCACTAAAAGAGTTGCCGCCGAGGATCGGAAAGAGCCGAAAAAGGGAGATAAAGATAAAGGAGCCATACCAGCAAGTTCAAACACACAACAGCTGATGTTTAAATTAAAATAAACGAGGGGCGAAAAGAAGATGAAAGGGAGAGATTAAGAATGTGAAACAAAGAAAGCAGACCTCAAAAAGAGAGCGGAGGGACAGAGAAAGAAAAGATAGAGATGGAGGGAGAAGAAGGGACGAGGAGAGACAATGGCGGCGGAGAGTGGGAGGCAGACACAGAGAGGGAGGCGGCACGGGAGAAAGAGGGAGTGGGAAGGAAAACCAGGGAGTGAGATAAAACTGCGGGAGTCTGCGCTAGTGATGGAGAAACGAAGACATCCCCAAAGAAAAAGGAGGTGACCAGAAAAAACTAGAAACAAGTGTGAGGGAGCATGGCGCGGCCCCATACCCGTGGTCTGCTCTTTTTGGTAGAACATACTCGTGTTTGTGGTGCACCCCTGCTCGCTACCGCAAGGTGGATGCCGACACAAGCACGAGTATGTGGTTCCAAAAAGAACAGAGCGACGGCTAAAGGTCCTCATATCAGCGCATGCGCGCTGCGTAGGCGAGACCTAAAAAGCTTCTTAAGTTGTGGGATAGGATGTGGTCTGATGGCTAGATTGCTGACTTTGGAGCTGGGAAACCAAGGTTCGAGCCTAGAGGTTGCGTCCACAACCTGTGATTCTGGGAAAATCACTTAATCTCCCCGTGCCTGAATGTGTCCTTTTATATAAGGGTTTGTATAGCGCCAGAACCAACTCCAAGGAGTATCTCTGAACTTATGAAGACGTCATAACTAGGCAGCGGAGGATTGTAAAATATTTTATTAAAAGCAAAACAGGGTAGTTTTTAGTAATTTCCTAAAGGCCAAGTGGTTAGGACACAGCTTTCCAAACTGTGTGGCGAGACACATTACTGTGTCGCGCCCCAGCCGTAGGTGTGTCGCGGGATGAGATGAGATGACTTCTGCCGGCAATCGGCAGAGTCGAGCTGCAGGGGCTCTTAGAAGGGGTGAAACAACAACAAAGCCCCATTAACATGCACAAGGTCTTTAATGACCTGTGAAGTGCTCGGGTGTGGCTGTGAGCGGGCCCGGGATGCCACACGCGACGGGGGGGGGGGGGGGCGGGGAGGATTGAGTGGGGGCTGAAGCCCTGTGTTGCCAATGGGGAGGGGGAGGGCATTTCATCATCTGCATTATTTGTTGATCCTGCATATCTTCGTATAAAAAAAGCCAGTAACATTTAGGCCCTAGATGTTACTGGCTTTTTTATACGAAGATATGCTTACGTTATGTATGGTGCATTTTCTTCTGTCTTTTGGTCTCCCGTTGTTTTTATTTTACACCATCAATGCTCAGGTCAATATTTGTGGTATTCTCTTTGCCGAGCAGAAGGTGAGCTTAGGCCAAGTGCCCTATGACAGAAATGACCGAAAATGAGGAACTAATTCTATTTTTAAGAGTACTCGTTTTATTGAAGAAAAACATTTCTAGTCACGTGCTTTCCCCACTTTCTTTAACAGATTGTAGACATTAATTTCTATAAAAATTATTAGTGTTGCTGCATTTTTGGGTCCCTTTATTTCCTCAGTTTTGTTCTACCTATAAATAGTAGTTGTGTTCCTGCATATGGGACTTTGGCATCTTCTGTATGTGTGTTCTGTGCATCTAAATACATCACGCTTCATCTCCTTCCTCCGCATCACTGTCACTTCACTCTCTTCTTGTGCAAGTACTTCCTTTTGTCGCCTCCACTTTACCATCACCTCTCCCACGTACACAAACACACAATACTTTTTCTATTAATTGAGCACTGTCAATGTTTTGAGAGCGGTGTACAGGGCCAGACTGGGAGCCGAAGGCAGCCCTGGCAATTTTCTCGGACCGGTCCTGGGGGAGTGGGGGTGGCGGGGTGTTGGGGTTGGCTGGCTGCCTGGCCTCTGGGGAAGCACTGCCTGCCCTGGCAGGCTGGAAATGCTTGTATGCTGCTTTTGTAACATGGGGGGGGGGCAATATTGAAGCACAGCTGCAAACCCAGCCCCCAGTAACAAATCGGCCCCGGTGTGTGTGTGGGGGGGGGTGTGTGGGGGGGTTGTGTGTGTGTGTGTGTGGGGTGTGTGTGTGGGTGTGTGTGTGGGGTGTGTGTGGGGGTGTGTGTGTGTGGGGGGTGTGGGGTGTGTGTGGGGTTGTGTGTGTGGGTGTGTGTTTTAGGGGGGTGGTGTGTCTTTGGGGTGGTGTGTGTGTGGGGTTGTGTGTCTGGTTGTGTGTGGGGTGTGCGTGGGGGGGTTGTGTGGGGTGTGTGTGGGTGGGGGTGTGTGGGGTGTGTGTGGGTGTGTGTGTGGGGTGTGTGTGGGTGGGTGTGTGTGTGTGGGGTGGTGTGTGTGGGGGGTGGTGTGTCTGTGGGTTGTGTGTTGGGTTGTGTGTGGGGTTGTGTGTGAGGGTGTGTGTGTGTGGGGTGGTGTGTCTGTGGGGTGGTGTGTGTTGTGTTGTGTGTGGGGGGATTGTGTGGGTGGGGTGTGGGTGGGGTGTGGGGGTGTGTGGGGTATGTGTGGGGTTGTGTGTGTGGGTGTGTGGGGTGGTGTGTCTGTGGGGTGGTGTGTGTTGGGTTGTGTGTGGGGGGGTTGTGTGGGGTGTGTGTGGGTGGGGTGTGGGGAGTGTGTGGGGTGTGTGTGTGGGGTGTGTGTGGGGGTGTGTGTGGGGGTGTGTGTGTGTGTGGGGGGTGTGTGTGGGGTTGTGTGTGGGGGGTTGTGTGGGGTGTGTGTGTCGGGTGGTGTGTCTGTGGGGGGTTGTGTGTGGGGTTGTGTGTGGGGTGGGGTATGTGTGTGTGGGGTGTGGGCCCCGAACCCACAATAGGTGGTTCGGGCTCGCTCGTGTCCCTGAAAATTTTTTCACAAAAAGGTGTGTCATAAACATGAAAAGTTTGGAAAGCTGTGGGTTAGGACATTCTCTTAAGGAAAACGGAAGTTCATTCCAATATTTTGGTCCAAGATAAGATAGAGATTTTCCTCCTAGTTTTGCTCCCTTAATTCTAGGGATTGCCAGTAGATGATGAGAACTAGACCTCAAAGATCTCGAGGGACAATAGGGAATGAATTTTTCTGCCAAATAACCAGGGCCAAGGCCAAATAGTGCCTTATGAATAATACAGCAGATCTTAAATGTTATCCGCTGGCGAATTGGTAACTAGTGGAGTTTGAGAAGGAGGGGGCGAGATGGAGATCTCGGTGGCATATTCAAGACCAGGCGAGCCGCCGTGTTCTGGATCACCTGCAGTTTATTAATTGATGCTTCATTGGCTGAGAGCAGTAGACTATTGCAATAGTCTAAGCGACTCAGTATAAGAGCTTGGATCAGTGTCTTTCTTACAGAATCTGGTAGAAGGGGAAAGACACGTCGCAGTACACCCAGAATGTTGAAGCAAATTCCAGCTGTCTGGCCAACATGTTCTTTAAAAGTGAGGGTCTGATCTAGCCGGACTCCCAGATTTTTAACTGTATTTTTGGGAATGGGAGGAGTACCAAGATTAATGGGCCACCAATTGGGAGACCATATCCTGGGGGCGTCTCCGAAAAGAAGAAGTTCGGTCTTCCCTACATTACACTGCATAAAATTGTTCCTCATCCATTGTGATATAGCATTCATACCTGAAGAGAAGGTCTCTTGAATAGCTGGAGTTAGTTTATCAAATGGAAAAAGTAGCTGCGTATCGTCCGCATAGGATATTGGGATAAACCCGAATTTCCTTAGAACATTTGCCACGGTAGCCACATAGATATTAAATAAAGTAGGGCTCAAGCAGGAGCCCTGTGGAACTCCCTTGGTAAGTTCACAAGGTGCCGAACGATACGGGCCTAGATTTACTGTCTGAGTACGACCAGATAAAAAACTTACCAACCAACGGAAGGCAGAATCTCTTAATCCTGCTTCCTTCAGCCTTCTGAGTAATATCTGATGGGAGATAGTGTTGAATGCGGCGGATAGGTGTAAGAGCACCAGAATCATTGAATGTCCTTTGTCTAGGGTCATTCTGATGGTATCTGTGACCAATAGCAAAGCTGATTCGGTGCTATAATTAGGCCTAAAACCCGATTGAGAGGGGTCTAAATTGCCTGACAATTCGACATGATTAGAGAGGTGTTTGTTAACATACCTCTCTAGTAATTTACTCAGGAATGGCAGAAGTGAAATAGGTCGGAAATTGGTCAACTCAGTCAGAGGGACCTTTGTGTTTTTCTGAATAGGCATGATCTGAGCTGCTTTCCATTCAGATGGAACATAGCCTTCTTCCAGGGAAAGATTAAAGAGATATCCAATCAATGGAGCCAACTGAGGAATAAGAGTCTTAGCTATTTTTGCAGGAATAATATCGCAAGGGGAGCCAGTCTTCACTTGATGCCTTAACGTTTCTACTTCTGTGATCGTGGGTGATGGAAAATTTCTGAGCAGCATGGAGTAGGCTGGTTCTGCTATATCTAATTCCACAGTCTGCGCTGGGGAGTTGTTCCCTAAGGAAACAATATTATCATAAATGGACTCAATTTTCTCAGAGAAGTAGGATGCGATGTTATCGCAGAGTATCTGTGATGGTCTGTCTATATTATCGCATGCCTTAGGATTTAAAAACGACTGGAGAATGTTGAATAAAACCTTTGGCTTATTAACGGCCGAGGTTAGTTGGTTAGAAATATAGTTCTTGCGTGCAAGCTTAATACTAGTGTGATAGTCGGACAAAAAGGTTAAGAACTTAATTTTGTCGCTTTCCTCATGGGTAGTGCGCCATTTCCTCTCATGTTTTCTACATGCTCTTTTTTTTTAGTATCTCAGGCGTAAACCAGGCTGCTTGCTGACGTTTAGAGCAGGTGGAAAGGCATTAGACTGGTGCTAAATAATCAATAGTCTTAGTTAATGCAGAGTTATATTTGGAGAGTGCTTCCTCTAGACTGTCCATAGGATCCCTTTGGGGCTTCTCCAAAGAAGCTTGGAAAATTACAGGAGAGACTTTCTGCCATTGCCTACGTGACAGACGAAGATTTTGATGTATGCCCCTATGTGCAGCCTTATTACTCTTAATTGTGAATTCAATTAAAACATGATCAGTCCATGTCAGATGCACTGGTTGTTCACACTGTATATTGAGAGAGTTGGAAAAAATAATATCCAGTGTGTGTCCAGCCATATGTGTAGGACCCTTGTTCCATTTATTTTGATTTAGTGATGCGAGATTCTCCAGAAAGGCCAGAGACTCCACATTGGTAGAACTTTCGCTATGAACATTAAAATCGCCCAATAACACAAAATAGGTACTAGTAAGAACATGGGGGGCAATAAGTTCAATAAGTGAATTAGAAAATTCAGTTAAAGGGCCAGGAGGGCGATAAATCAGGGCTTCTTTCCAGCTAACTTGAGCGGATAGCTCTACATGAAAAATGAGAGCTTCCATTTTAGAATCCCTATATTCGTCCAAGACATAAACGTTTATACTCTATTTATAATAGCAAGCCCTCCCCCATCTTAGCTGGTCTGTCCAGTCTAATAAACCTGTATCCCTCTGGAACTGGTAAGGCAATAGAAGATGTAGTATGAGGTTTAAGCCAGGTTTCTGTTAAAAAGTAGAGTTCTGGTTGTATTGAAGAAAGTAAATCCCAGATTTCAATAGAATGTTTGGGGAGGGACCGCACATTGCAAAGTATACTTTTCCATTTTAACTGATCTTTGGTTGTTTATTTATTTATTTGTGCGTTTTTATATAGCGCGGACTCTACCCAAAGGTGTCAGAGCGCTTCACAATAGGAACAGAACTGATACATGAGAACATTACAAGTGAACAAAATACAAAAGCAAACGTTACATTAAATAAAGCAAAAATGACAATCGCGAGCCAACAAAATACAAGAGGTAGCAAACGGTGCATTACAAAAGTGACAATCGTGAACTAACAAAATACAAGAGGTAGCAAAAGGTGCATTACAGGAGGAAAAAGTGACGTGTGCAGGTTACAAAAGCGTACAAAGTAAACATAGAGGTATAATACTGCAATATATGGAGGGTACTCAAGCACAAGAACAAACGTTACGTAGGCAACAGTGGCACTTGTGCAGGTATCGAAAACAAACAAATGTAAGAGGTAGAAAACAGTGTGTTACAAGAGAAAGTGACGGGTGCATGTTACACACGAGTACCAAACACAGGAAGAAAGATAATACTGCAATAAATGGCAGACTCTCAAACCACAAGAACACACTGGGAAGACACTTCCACAGTCATGTAAAGTAGATTTTTCTATAATGGAAGGGCTTCCTTCAGATAGTAGAGAGGGCATGGATTACATTTGGAAGTGTCTTTGAAGGAGGAGAACTTTGAGGTTAGTTTTGAAGGCCTGGGAGGAGGTGGTGGTCCGGAGCTGCAGCGGAAGTGAGTTCCAGATTCTCACCGCGTTGCCTGAAAAGGATTGTGCCATTGTTCTTTCCTTCTTGAAAGTAGGAGGTTCAAGCAGAAGATTTTCCGCATTACGTGATGGTCTGGAGCCTCCAGAGAGTTTCAGTTTATTCGCCAGGTAGCGAGGAGAGGAGGAGTGCAAGGCTTTGTGGGTGATACAAGCAGTCTTGTAGATAGCTCTAGCCTCGATTGAAAGCCAGCGGAGGGTGGATAACATCGGTGTGATGTGGTCGCTTCTTTTGGCCCCATAAATGAAACGAGCTGCTGAATGGAGAACAGATTTAAGAGGGGACAGGTGGGATTAGGGGAGGCCAGTAAGAAGAGAATTGCAGTAGTCAAGTCTGGAGAGGACCAGCGATTGCACCAGGGTTATAAGTTCCTGCTCCGGGAAGAAGCGACGGATTCCCCAAAGAAGGCGCAAATGGTATCGAGCTGACTTTGCAATGGAATTGATGTGGGGGATTAGATTGAGTTTTTTGTCGAGAATGACACCCAGGGATTTTGCGCTGTCGGCAATGATGGGTTTAGTGTTAAGTAGATTCAACTGATCCATCCATGATTGCACCGGGGGGGGGAGAGATTGAAGAGGAGAAGAGGAGGAATTCGGTTTTGGAGGGATTCAGAATCAGTTGATGAGTGAACATCCAGTTATGAATGGAGTCGAGAGAAGAGCTTAGAATAGAGAGATCGTGAGTGGAGGCAACCTTGAGGTAGATTTGAGTGTCGTCAGCATAGAGATGATAGTGGATCCCGGATTTACTTAGGAGATTTCCTAGTGGTTCTAAATAGAGATTGAACAATGTGGGTGCAAGTATAGAGCCTTGAGGAACACCTTGACCTACCGCCACAGGAGATGAAAGACTGTTCGCTATTTTGATCATTTGGGATCTATCAGAGAGCAAGGAGGCAAACCATTTAAGCACAGTGCCCTCCATGCCCATTCTCTGTTTAAGAATGTTGAGGAGGGTGTTGTGATTGACAGTGTCAAAGGCTGCAGAAAGGTCAAGGAGAATTAGAAGACAGGACCCCCCCGAGTCGAGGATCCTCAGCGCGTCATCAACCACTTGCAGTAGGGCTGTTTCAGTGCTGCAGTTTTGAATGAAGCCAGACTGGAAATTGTCAAGAAGATCATTGTCCTTGATATGACGAGAGAGTTGTTTCGCTACACATCTTTCTGTAATTTTCGCAAGGAAGGGTAAGTTAGTGATGGGGCGGAAGTTGTTGAGGTCAGACGCATCAGCAGTTGGTTTTTTAAGAAGCGGGGTGACCTGCCCAGTTTTGAAGGAGACAGGAAAGGAGCCTTGATAGAGGGAGAGGTTGACCAGAGTGGTCCAGTAGGAGAGGGACAGGGTATAAAAGTCAATGGCAATGGCACTGGGGATGGGGTCCAGAAGATGGTTGGAGGGCTTTGTTTCGCGGATACACTTGAGAAGGGCATCTTCATATATGGGGTCAAAGTTTTGCCAAATGGCTAAGGATTTGCACTCCTCTAGAGGGGTAGGATGAGCGACTTGATCCACAAGTGATTTCACTTTTTCGTCGAAGAATATGGCGAAATCCGCTGCTCTCTTTGAAGAATCCTCCAACTTGGAGGATGGGGGAGAGCAATCAGGAATCTTGATGAGAGCGAATAGTTTTTTGGGTCTATTTTTGGGTCTATTTTTGGCTGAGTCAAGGAGGGTTTTGAAGTGCGCCGCTTTCCCAAGGAAGATGTGCTTGTGGTACTTGGATCTTGCGGAGCGAAGCGTGGACAAGTTATCGGTGGAGGGCACTTGCCTCCATTGTTTCTCCAGGAATCTTAGCTGCTTCCTTTCTTCATAGAGATTTGTTGAACCACGGTGCTGAGGGGGTGGGCCTTAACCTTTTGCTTTTGAGTGGAGCGACGTTATTGATTTCATCTGCAAGAACTGTGAGGCATTGGGAGGTGAGTTCGTCAACATCTAGGTTCGGGTCTAGCCTTGGAAGTGATAACAAAGCTGATTCACAGAGGGGACCGACATCAATATTTTTAACATCACGGAACCAGGAGATAGCCCTCTTGGGTTGGCCAAGTGTTATAGAGTGTGATAGTTGAATAGAGAATGGGATGAGGAGGTGGTCAGACCAGTCTACATGAATTGGGGTAGTGATGGAAAGCATGCCTGCTTTAGAAATAACAAGGTCCAAGATTGAGCCCTTAGAGTGTGTTGATTCTGTGCAGTGTTGGATGAGATCGTTTACAGAGAGGAAGGTGGACAGGGA
This sequence comes from Lissotriton helveticus, assembly GCF_964261635.1. Lineage (NCBI taxonomy): Eukaryota > Metazoa > Chordata > Amphibia > Caudata > Salamandridae > Lissotriton > Lissotriton helveticus. Next base: position 1,918,183,138 of record NC_136065.1, read on the forward strand.
GTTTGTGGAAGGGTCTTGCGGTAAGTTGTATGTAGCTTGCCTTGTGAAAGGGCTGTCTCACTATAGTAAGGGGTCTTATTTTATAACTGATGGTCATAGTTAACCCAGGCCCATTTAGTATCAACATTATTACTTTGATAATGGCAATGCCTACATGAAAAAGGTCCTACAATTAAAGACACAAGGTGAGTTTGACTAACATGGGGATTTTGTGTAACGTAACCGGTGCTCATGTGAAGCGCTCCAATACCTTCGGGTCTAGTTTGCGCTATATAAATCAGCATTAAAAAAAAAAATTGTAGCTATACCAATTGACCCACAAGCTTGGTGAACAACAGACATCACTTCAAGTGCTCACAGCTTGACATCTAGGCAAGGAATAACCAGCTGTAATCCAAGTAGAAAGCATTATGGTTCTACGAATTCTAAATTTTGAACATAGCAATGAGAAAACAGTACTGTCTCATGAGTAATGTGAAGCTGTGGAGAAATGTTAGTGAAGCACCCAGTGCCACCAAGCAAATCAAACGATTGAGAGTACTTTGACAATAACGGAAGTGGTTGCTGAAGTCTCTTCATAATTGAAAGAAAGAGGACTAACGATAAATAGTTCAGAATGCGAAATGCCCACCCACAGGCGGCTATGGCCGAGAAACGTAAATGAAAAAATAAATAAATGAATAAAGTCACTATATATATATATATATATATATATATATATATATATATATATATATATATATATATATATATATATATATATATATATATATATATATATATATATATATATATATATACACACACACATTTACAAGGCCACACATCGCTACTTATAAATATCAACATCTATTTTTTATTACAAATAATAACTCTAAAACATACATTAGAAATATAAAGAACTGTCATTCTTCATTGTCATCTTTTTCAGCGTTTTGCTTGATTTGCCCAGAATGCGTATAATCGTTAGTGATTTTCAATGCAGACGTATCGTTTAAAGATGGCGTCTTTATTTCTCCCGTGAATGCTTCACTTTCTGTTTAATCATACCGACGGTTAGTTTGACTGGGTAGAGTTCCCTCTTTCTTCATCATGGCGGCCCTGCCTGTGCTTTTTGCTCAGATTCGTCACTAATCGTTTTCGCAGACCATGGACCCTACTGGGCTCAAAGAGATAGGGGCTGCGGGAAAGGCAGTGGGGGCAGACGTGCTTCATTTCTGATCTCGACATTGTACCCAGCGAGGTAGGTAAGGTGTGACGAATGTTAGAAAGCGAAAGCGCAGGCGCGGCAGAACCGTAGAGGAACAAAGGGGCGACACGGGAAGAAAGGCCGCCGTGTAGGAGGGGTACACCGTAAGGGACACTATCACTGAGGTAAGGGGGCCCGTAGAGGGACACACTGGATCCTGAGAGGATGCTACAGGAAAAGTAAATGAAATGTAAGGGAAATCGGCCCACTGCCTAACATGCCGTGATCATAGTCGGCCTGGCCCCACGGAGGCTGTGTTGGGACCTCCAGTGGGGATACCGTGCACTGGTGAGAAACTGAGGTACGGGCAGAGCTCGGGTAGAAAGAAATTCAGTAAAACGGAGAGCGATCCACAAAGATAGACTTTGTGAGGAAAGTGAGCTAGCGATGGTTCGACACACGTAACAGGTGTATTTGTTGTGCGTTTTCTCGAACAGAGAAGCAACTTGCCAGAGAACAGATAAGTACATTGTTGATTACCTCAGCGGTACGGATTTTAGCGTCCTCTGGACAGTTGACTGCTGAGTATACCTGCTAGGATCTAAACCCACTTTCTCTTATCTTAGCGGTCGACGATTTAGTCCAATGAGCAACCACACCTGGCATACTTGGGATGTTCTGATCACCCCATGAGAAATACAGAGGAGGTGATAACTTCCCCAAGAAGAGTGGTGGAGACCAATAAAGAGATACAGTGATGGAAGCAGTCATTGCCTCGTAGGGAGGTGGGACATGCCTCAGTTCCTGATATTAAGAATGTTGAATTGAAACTGCATTTATATAGTGCTTTATATCCCCAGCGCTTTATGGTGAAAAGCATGCCCAAAGTTAGTGGCCAGTCCATTGGTTATTGTCTTGCATGCTGAAGGTAACCCTTACATGCATTAGTTTCTTTGGGGTACATTAGTGACTTGGATGTGATCATTAGAGGGGCTATGTGAGAGGCAAACGAGTTTAAAAAAATGCTTAAAGGCAGGCGTCAGATTTTAGAGTAGTTTATAAAGGCATTTAAGGTAAGAGGTGCATTCTAAATAAAGGAGGGAAATAAGTAATTCAAGGTCCTGCCAAATTTCAAGGAATATAGTAGGCAGGTTTTTAAGACAGCATGCTATCTATCGATATAAATCTGTGCAAATAAACAGTTTTAATACTGCTCTAAAGAAAAGTGACTTTTTAAAGATTTAGCAAATACTCGGCAGTGCAAAAACCTTGCTTAGACTTTTTTACTAACAGCCATGAATAAGTGACATTTTGCAGCACATCCCTATAATAATAATTTGACACCTCCATCAGTCCACCTTCTGTTTATGCAATTCATTTTACTATACATAAATTGCTTATATAATACAAACATGTTATGTATAACACCTGCTAACTTTAAATTTAACTTGGCAGCTGATAAACACATTGCAGCGATCGCAATTCAGTGCATGTTTGTGTCCAATTCAATACCTGGTTCGTTCGGAAGGCGCTGTCTGTCCCGGCCTTCACCCGAAGAGCACCCCAAAAGAATAGAAACCAAGTCCAGCGGAATGGATGTCTGATGTCACTCTGACCTCCAGCATTCACCTCGCCTCCAAATGGAGCACACCTGTGAGAATCCTAGTCCGCCATAGAGCCTAATTTTGAGTGTGACATGTTAACCTGGTATAGTACCTCCTAGTACGAGTTTATTTACTCTTAAATAAGGCATAATATGTGCAATTTATGTTAAATGAACATCCCTCAAGTTGTACCTCCCCACACCTTGCACATTTTCCCACAATAAATAGCAAATATTGAATTAGTAAAATGTATACTTGGGCAATTAAGGGCAATGTGGTGGGTGTTACAGCGTTTACCACAAAGCTTGGTTTTCTGGTCCTTGTACCAACATAGGGAATTCCCCCTCATTTGGAACTTGGGTCTAAACAAGGCAGTTGGGGCCAAAAGGAGAGTTACTGGGGAGGCAGGTGGAGTATCAGGGAGGAATACAGACGAGAGGAAAGAGCCTCAAGGAGCAATAGTAGCACGAAGGAGAGGTATTAGTTAGGTGTCCAGTACCTCCATGGAGGGATTCTGGCGAAATAGGAACTTTTCTAGCAAATGATTATAGGTAAGGCACACAGTTTTCAGCTTTTACTGATTTTTAGGTTTTGCCTCGCCAAAAAGATGCGCTCTGCGCATCTTTTTCGCGCAGGCGAAAACCTGATGAGAATTGTAGTGTGCTTTGGGTCGGCCCTCCTCATTCATTGGCTGGCTCCGTAAATGGAGCCTTGCCATTGGACGAGGGGCCTGTCCGTCAATGCCGGACCAGACACGGGGGCGTTCCCGACATTCTTTGGCTTTTGCCGACGTCACGCGACGCCGGGAACGCCCCCGAGTCTGGTCCGGCATTGCCGGCACTGTAGGGAACGGGACGGACATGGAGCTCTCGGCTGTTGGGGAGCGAGTGTTTGCAGCGGAGGCACTGCTCAAGCGTCGGGTGCGGAAGGTGAGCGAAATGTTTGCCGGTTCCCTTTTAAAAGCCATTGGTGTGTGCGCCACACACGCGCGCATCCTGCTTTCATCATTGTACGGTGAACGGGAGTGGGCGCCCCCGCCTCTTCCCGCCCTCCCTCCCCGCAGGAGCTGCTGCCGGGGATGAGCCGGCCATGGCAGCCAGCCACACGGGAGGTCACACGCTGCTGCTCTTAATATTTTCCAGGCGCCTCGCCCTCCTCCCTTCTGCCGCCGCCGCGGGCACATCAGCCCCTTCATCGCGCACAGATCCGCGGCTTCCGATCCCGGCCGCGCCATCTTAGAGGCAGCTGGAGAGGGGGTGGTGCAGCACGGGAGCGGGGCAGACGATTCACGGCAAACTTCTCTGGGCAAGGTCACTGCGTGCTTTCTCTGCCGTTCCACAACCGACACAAAACATACCGTCACACAGGTTTACCCTTCTGCAGATCCCATCAATGAAACCCGTAAGCCTCGGGTGGCACCGAATGTTATTATTCTTTGTCAAATTAGGCACCGAGTAACTTACAGAGCAGAATTAAACGTTGCTTGTATAGAGCGAGGTAAAAGCAGGCGACAATACAATCTTTTATTTAAAGACAGGGCGTTCGGGGTAGACGTGTCTAAAGACGAAAAGGAGGACACTTTAGGGCATTTTTAGAAAATGGAGAAAGAAAGAGCTGGGTTATCAGGGTTGTTGGTGCATTCAAATGTGGGTCAGGTTCTCGGCGCCATCACCAGTCAAGACGTCTCGCACACAGAATTAAAACTGAATGCGAAGAGAGCTCGCCAAGACTGCGGGAAACACTCGTGCGCTTTCCGAAAACAAAGCAACAAGCTCCCGGCGCAGCCTTTTCCGCGCCAGCCCCCTCCCCGCCCCTTTCTCATTTCACTGACAGGAAACTTCAAGTTGAAAAGAAAACCCCACACACGCTGCCCGGAGGCGGAAAAGAATCCACCAGCCTGTGTGCGCGAGCTGCCGGGCGGGCGGCGCTGCCTGCAGCCCACAGAGCCAGGGTCAGAGGCGGAGAAGCACCAGCGCCGGGAGTCAGGCACTGGCCCTCGTGGGCCGGCTTTAGGGCATTGCCACTGGTGCGGTCGCACTGTGCGATGTCCTGTGGAGGGGGCGCCGACCTCAGGGCTGGGCGCTGCGTTTAGCAGAAATGTATGATTGGAGAGATATGGGGCAGTTGTGCCCGGTCGTTGTGAGAGAATCTGAGGAGGCATTCATGTGGTGTGGGGTCCCCATTTAGGTGGTCGGACTCACTCCCAAGTCCGATATACTGGTTGAACTCTAGCTCCATGACACACACAAGGTTTTTTGTGCTAAAAGACGTTTGTGGGCTGGAAGTCCCCTTGGCCCAGTAGAAACAAAGTAAGGCCACAACTTTCATTAAGGGGGTGGGTGTTTCGGTATTAACGGAACGCCAGGCCCACATGTTTGTGGCGTGCGCCCCTTCACTGTGCTTTGCGCAGGGGTGGCGTTAGCCCGACTCTGGATTTGAAATGGCTTGCTACCTAACATTTTCAGAACAAAGAAAGGGGTGTGGCAGTTATTTTGATGAGGAGAAAAGATCATGGGCCAGAAGGTGTGTGTGTGGGGGGGCTCTGTGTGGGTGTGTGTGTGGGGCTTTGTGTGGCTGTGTGTGGGGGGGCTCTGTGTGGGTGTGTGTGTGGGGGGGGGGGTTTGTGTGTGTTGGGGGGGCTCTCTGTGGGTGTTGGTGTGTGTCATTTGCGAGAGATAAAGCTAGTGGCATTGTAAATGACAATGCCATTTATTTATGTTAAAAAAAAAACATAAATAAAAATAATGTCAAGAGCAATGCCAATCGCTCTAACTTTAACAAAGGCAAAACCATTGCATTGTAAATGCTTGTTACAAATTACAGACCGAAAACAATGTGTTTCTTGTCTGTATTTTTTTTTTTAAAGTGAGAATATACAGAAGTGTGCTTTTTGTAAAAGACTCTCCATACTGTCTTTTTTAGGTCTCGCCTATTATATCCCGCAGGGATTAATAGGCGAGTATATAGTAGGCGAAACACACTCTTGACCAAGCGCAGATTACGTGCAGTTCATGTTATCCAGTCGTGTGCACATCAAACCCATCAGCCTCGCACCAGACATGGAATGCTGCCTCCCAAGCTGCTCTCCCGCCTCCCGCCATCAGACTTCAAAGCAATGCGCTCCCGCCCCGCCCCCCCACAGCAACGCCAAGAGCTTGTTTACAATTACGTTCTCGTGTTACTTGCAGCTTTGCAGGGATGGGAGGCCAGCTCGCACTCATGTTGTCCGTCTTGTTTTGCTTTCGATCTAGACACGTATCCAACAACAGGCCCAGCTGCCTCAACTTTTTTTTCTAATACTGCGCATATTTACTGGGTGCAAACTGATATCATCTTCTGTAATGTAAACCCATCACACAGTCTCTTCTCTCCTTTCAACTCTCACTCTCCTCTTCCACCTCTTTCGTACAGAGCAGTTTGCACGTCTGCTTCACCCCAAATATCTAGCAGAGCACGGGTCTCGAGGTCCGACCACAGGAAACCACGGGTGTTGGTGATCATCCTCCTCCTCCTACCAGTGCTTTCAATAGGCACATGCCGTCAGCTAGCGAGTAGCTGCACTTCTGTTATTTATGAGCGGACCTGCACCTATCAACAGATATGAAATATGTAAAATAGGGTATTACCAGCACTTCTCAGTAGAAAACAGTTAGTGTGGGATTGTGAGCACCTGCACTTCTCTATTCCCATTTCAGGTACTGCTTACTCTGACTTCTAACATTATACCTTTTCTCTATAAGCACGTCTCTCAACTACTAACTGCTGCATTGCTAAGCACTGAGCAAAGCAAAAGAAACACCAGTAACTTCAATCCTACAGAGCCGCAAGACTGCTCTGGCTGCAAGCGGTATTTAGAAAACAAGATACCAGCATGTGCCGCAACAAGCTTCCTCGCCACAATTATTACTGCCTTGCCTGCTGCCACGTCTATTCTCATTCTCTGCCACCCACACCAAATGATTGGACACTTAGAGAAGCAAAGCACAAGTTTCCATCCTCTGGTTTCACTTCTCTCTCTTGCTACGTTTATTTTCTTCTCACTATCTCTTCTCTCCTTTCTACTCTCACTCTCCTCTTCCACCTCTCTTTCGTACTTGTTTTTTTTTTTTTTACCAGCGGGCTGACTCTTATTGCAGCTGTCACGAACATTGTACCCCTTGCCCCCACTGGACTAAGTTGATGAACATGACCCACCCACTCCCCCCCGCCAAGGAACCCCCAACTGCCTGACACCAGGTCATTCGCGTGGGTGGTGGACATGCCAGCGCCTTAAGCGGTACCAGTTCAGTCAGCGCTACATGCTGCGTGTGTTATTTCCCAGGGCTTCGTGCTTTCTTAAATTGGTCTGATACCAACACACAACACCAGCTCGTGCAGAGGGACAGACCCACAAAACATTATCCACAACAACTAATCGTCCCCGCACGCACTTATCAAAGAGCAACACGTTCGGGAAAACTTGTTTAAAATAAAATTGTTTCTTTGCTCCCGTTGTTGCTTCCACGCACCCACCACCCTCCGGCACAAAGGCAGGCTAAGCAGAAACATATTAAAGGTGAGCAGCAGGTGTTTAATGTAGGTGGCTGCAGTACAAACTTAAAAAAAAGACATGACACAAATGCTGCGAGTACAAACATTAAGGTACGGCGGGTCTAGTCTAAAGCATAATTCATATTGCGTCGCTTTAAGCAATTGCTTTTTTCTTGTTATATGGCAGGAACTCATCCCGAAGGTACTGTAGCGCTTTACATAAGCGCCAGTTACATTATGCAAGGACACATTCATTTTGGTAGATAAGGGGAGATTAAGTGATTTGCCCAGAATCACAAGATGTTGGACCCCATGCCCAGACTCGGATCTGTTTCCACAGTTTGTTATATATATATTATATATTATATTTATATTTATTCATTTGTAGAGCGCATGGTTACACCAACGGTGTGTCCCCGCGCTGAAGCATGGACAGGGAAGAGGTTATGTGAGTTGGGTACTTCTTACATTTTATCCTCCACGTTGGAGAATAGCCAGGTCTTTAGCTGTTTGCGGAACGTCTTCTCGTTGGTTTCCATCCTTAAAGTTCTCGGCAGGGAATTCCAAGTTTTCGCCGCCAGGAACCTGAAGGAGCGTGCTCCTGTGCGGGCTTTGAAAATTCTGGGGATTTTTACCAGTGCCTGGTCAGTGGACCTAAGGGTACGTCCAGGAACGTATTTTGTCAGCAAAGGTTGCAGGTATTTAGGGCCTTTTCGTGCTAGTATGCGGTGGCAGTAGCACATTGCCTTGAACTTGGCTCTTTTTTCCACTGGAAGCGAATGGAGCGTCTCCAGGCCCTTCCTAGTGTTCGTCTTCCTCGGGAGGCTGAGCACCAGACGTGAAGCAGCATTCTGCACGCGTTGTAGTTTGGCTAAGCCTGTTTTAGAGGCCCCAAGGTAGAGAACGTTTCCATAGTCCAGTTGTGAAGTAACAACTGCATGGACTATGGTTTTCCTTGTTTGAGCTGGAAGTAGGTCTATGACTTTCCTAAGGGTTTTTATGATGCCATAGCATTTCCCGGTTACCTTCTGTATTTGGTTATCGAAGGATAGTTTGTGGTCCAGCCACATGCCTAGGTTCTTTAGCTCCTGTTGGGGCGGGGGACTTGTCCTAGTACTTCCGGCCACCACGCAGAGGACCAAATAATAGGTGTCTTTCCTACCACTAGTACCTCCGTTTTATCCCCATTTAGTCGGAGGCAGTGGTTTGACATCCAGTCAGCTACTTCCCTAGGACAGTTACCAAAGCAGGCGGCTGCTTGACTTTTGGTTTGGGATAGCTTAACAATAAGTTGCGTGTCATCCGCATAGGATACTATCGCCACTTTATGCTTCTCCACACATTGCGCCAGTGGGCCCACATACAGGTTGAAAAGTGTGGGTCTCAGGATAGATACCTGGTGGACTCCCTGGGGCAGGGGGTAGCTATTGGACAGGTGTGTTCTCTGTGCCACTTGGAAGCTGCGTTTGTCTAGAAATTAAGCCAGCCATTTAAGGGCTGTATTCCTGATGCCGCAGGATTCCAGTCTCTGAAGTAACATAGGGTGTGAGACGGTGTCAAACGCCGCACTGAGGTCTAATAGGATCAGTGCGGCTGTTTGACCTTCGTCTACATGCTGCCTCAGCGCCTCCGTTGCCATTAGCAGTGCCGACTCAGTAGAGTGCGCCGTTCTGAATCCTGACTGTGAAGGATGTAATAGGTCATTGGTGTTTATGTGCTCTACTATTTGTTTATTAATAATTTTCTCTGCAATTTTTGCCACCAAAGGGAGTAGTGAATCGGGCGCAGGTTGTCCAGCCTCGTGTAGTCAAGGGTGGGTTTTTTTCTTTAGCGGCCTCACAATTGCTTGCTTCCATTTTTTTGGGACTACACCGGTTTTGAAATAGTGCGCAATGAGTTCTTTAATATAGGTTTGGATGATTTCCAGCCCTTCTACGATTTTCTCCGGTCGCGCTGGGTCTCTGGGTGAGCCCGATTTCATTCCTTTTATTATGGCACTTAGTTCAGTGCTTTCTGGTATCTTAAAGCTCTCTAGAGGGGAAATGACCAGTGCTACAGGTGTGACATTTTGTTTGGTAGTCCCTAGTCTTGCCTCTGCTGGAAAGGTTTGGTATATTTTTGTTACTTTGTTGGAAAAAAACTCGGCTATCTCATTACAGCTTTCTTTGGTGTCTGGAATGTCAGCTGTCTTTTCTTCCTGAGTTTTGAGGGATTTTAGGATAGAGAGAGCAGCTATTTGTGTGAGTTATTCGCAATGTCTATTTTGTGCGTGTAGAATTCCTGTCTGACTTTTTTAATAAGTGCGTGGTAGTTTTTAAGTTCTTTTTTGTACTCTTCCATGGCTTTATTGCAGTAGTCTTTCCTCCTCGTTCTTTCTGCCTTTTTGGATATTGTCCTAGCTTTCCTCAGTTCCTCATTGTACCAAGGTGCAGTTGTTTTAGGCCTTTTTGGGACTCTCGTGCTCCAGGGTGCTACTTCATCAAGGGCGTTTGTAATCCAGCTCTCTAACTGGTTATTGGCTAGGTTAATATCCTGGTCTAATATAGGCTTCTGTTTCATGAGAGTGCGCGAAAAAGAGGCAGAGTTACATTTTGCCCATTTTCTGGTAGTAATGGGTTTGGTACATTCCCGTGCCTCCTTTTTCTCAGACGGTAGGGTGAAAGGGATAAGGTAGTGGTCAGACCATGGGAGTGGGCGTGGTGTTCCCACTTCCACCTCAGGGCAGTTGGTAAATAGTGGGTCTAAGATATGTCCCCCTTGATGAGTTTGAGATTCTACCTTCTGTACCAGTTTTAAAGCAAGAAGGTCTTTGCAGATTGTATTACAGTCTTTATCATCTACTTTGTCAAAGTGTATATTTAGGTCCCCTAACACGATAAATTTACTATATCTCAGTGCCGGGTGGACAACTTTATCCCCTAGACTAGTTGAGAAAGTAGTTGCTTGTCCGGGTGGGCGGTAGATAAGGAACCCTGTGATGGTAATGTCGTCTGTTACTGTTAGCGTGAAGAAGAGGGCCTCACAGCTCTCTAGGTCACTTTGTTGGACTTCGCATTTTATATTATCCTTATGGATTATGGCAATTCCCCCACCTCTCTGACCTGTCCTGTCATAGCCATTCGGGATGGCGTCTATCACATCATAGTTCCGCTGCTCCCTGCAATACCTTGAGACGCACTTTTTTGAAATACTTTGGATCCGCGAATTTATATAAAAAACCAACTTCCTTATATTGGCAGCTTCTTAGCATAGCTGCCAGCAATACACCAATACCCGCAGTCGATGGAGTGTTCAAAAGACTTCTAAAATTTTTTAACTGAAAGGCCCAACAATATAACTGAAAATCCGGGGCTGATAGCCCTCCTTTAATCAATTTTCGTCTTATCTTAGTCCACGAGAGACGAGATCCTTTTGCGGCCCAAATAAATGTAATAACCTCACTCTGAAGCTTCTTAAACCATTCTCCTTTAAATGCAAGAGGGATTGTCTCAAATAAAAAAGTTAGTTTTGGAAGAACCATCATTTTTATCAAATTTGTACGACCGTATAAATTAAGAAGCAGATGACTCCATCCACGAAGCATTCCTCCTATTTCTCTTTTAATTCTTACAAAATTAATTTTTGCAAGGTCATCCAAGTTCGGAGTAATCCTAACCCCAAAATATCTCATTTCTGATTTGCATTTTATAGGGCCAGGATCTAAATTCCAGCTCATGATTTTCGTTTTATCTTCAGTGATTTTGTACCCTGAGACGGCTCCAAATTCTTTAGTTATTTCTGATATATTTTCCAGTGTCTGCTGAAGATTAGACGTATAGATTATGATATCGTCAGCATATAGACCTATTTTCCTGGACCATGCTTCTACCGAGAAAGGGATGATCTTATCTGAGCCCCTAATCCTACAGGCCAAAGGCTCTATATAGAGGTCAAACAGTAAAGGGGACAAGGGGAATCCCTGCCTGGTACCCCGCTTTACTTTGATCGAATTAGTTAGAATCCCATTGATCAGTACTCTAGAAGTGGGAGAATTATACAGTGACAAAAGTGTGTTGGTAAAATATGAACCCAAGTCTAAATGAATCAAAAGTGCCTTTAAAAAAATCCAGTTAACTCGGTCGAATGCCTTAGGGGCGTCTAGTGCTATTACTGCTAGTGGAAGTTTATGTGTCGAGGCCATATCTATTATACCTATTAGAGTGAAAGTGAGTTCCTTAAGGAACCTACCTTTAATAAAGCCTTTCTGATCTTCCTGCACTAGTTTAGGAATAGCCAAACTGAGCCTATCCGCCATTATCTTTGCAAATATTTTATAGCAATTTAGCAGCGAGATAGGCCTATAGGAATTAGGATCACTTGATGGTTTGCCAGTTTTTGCAATTAAAACAATAGTTGCCTCATTCCACGAATCTGGCAGACCCGCCTTTCTTCGGAAAAAGTCATTAAATAACTGGACCAGTACAGGCAGGATACTTTCCATAAATACTTTGTAGACCTCAACTGGTAAGCCATCAGGCCCAGGAGCCTTCCCACTCTTAGCTGATCTTATAGCCTTTTCTACCTCGGTTGAGAATATCTCTCCATTCAATGCCTATTTTAACTCGGTTGGAAGCGGATCCACCAGCCTCAACCATTTTGCTATTTCCACTGTACCAGGATTTAAATCATCCTTATAGACGTTCGAAAAATACTTGAAGAACGCATCTGCAATATCCTTGCTCTCAGTAATAGACTCACTCATACCTGGCAGATTCAGTTCTTTAATAAAATTACGCACTGAGTCTTTCTTAGCCTTCCAAGCCAGTAGCTTTCCGCAGCCTTCACTATAACTAAAGTGGGCCATCTGACTAGATTCCCATTTCTCTCTAGTTCTATGATTAATAATTGCTGTTAATTCCAGTTTTAACATCTCCAGAACCTTCAACAACTGCTCTTCCCTCTTGCCTTCACAGGAATTAATGCTAGCCTCTGCTTCTCGAATACTGATTTCCAAATCCGTAATTTTTTTAAAGTACATTCTTCGTTTTTTTGCTCCCTGTGCTCCCAATCTGCCCCTCAAAAAGGCTTTACAAGTCTCCCATACTATCTCTATCTTTGCAGTACCTAAATTTGCATCCAAGAAAACCTCTAACTCTGAACTAATAATTTGCCGGTAATCTTGATCTAAAAGTACTGTACGATCCAGCTTCCAAGTTGTTTCTGCCACAGATGCTTTTATTTTAATATTAAGTGTAATGGCCGAATGGTCGGAAACATGAACGCCTACATGCCCCACTGCTGTAACTGAGTCTTTTAACCTTAAATCCAACAGCACATAATCGATCCGTGATTTGTGCTTATATTTCTTATTATAGTATGTAAATCCTAACTGTTTAACCATATTTAAGCCTCCAGATATCACACAACCCAAACTGAGTCACAACCCAAACTGAGTCATTAGCAACCTTACTCTATTAGACATTTTGGGATTCATGAGCCCACGTGAGTTGACAGATCTATCTAATTTGAAGTCCAGAACTGCATTAAAATCTCCAGCCATTATAATTTTACCAGCAGATCCTAGCAGTTCCCTAGCCAGAGTGTCCAGAGGGTCTACTTCATCAAGATTTGGGCCATAATATCCAACTATGGTTATTAACTCAGAATCAATTCTTGCACTTAAGATGAGCCATCTACCTTTTGGGTCTGCTGAGAACTTTTCTAAACAAAAGTGAACCCCACTTCTAACGAAGATAGCTACACCCTTTGTAACTATAGTCTGCGGGGTGCAGAATCCATGTGCAACCCACCTTTGAGCCTGGATGACCTCCTTGCACTCTATTGAGGTCAAATGCGTCTCTTGCAAAATATAATATGGGCCTTTGAATCCTCTAAATATTTTAGTATTAATCGTCTCCTGGATTTTGTACGTAACCCGTTAACATTCCATGACAAAATTTTTAAATTCTCTGTACTAGCCCCGCTCATATTGATCTCTAAAAAAACGCATGTCACATACTTTGGTGGTCGCTAAGCTTCTTAGGACTTTTTTCCCCTTTTTCCCACCCCTTCCCTCCCCCCTAACATCCCTACTCCCCCAGCTACTCTAACCCCCCTCTCCCATGGAAAACCCTGCCATCCTCCCTTTGGCCTCGGCCGTGTGGGTGTTATTTGTCGTGGCGGTGCAACATAATTTTATCACAACATATGTACCAATGAGCACAGGCTAATAGTAAACACTATATAAAAAGCTTATCTTATACGGCAGCAGCATGCCGGGCCATATCTTGACATTGCTCAATAAACGCATCCACCTCCTCAACTAACCGAAAGTTGTGCATCTTGTTCTGCCACATCACTTTCAAAAAGGCTGGAAATTTTAACTGAACTGTGGCTCCCAAAGCCCTAAGTGGTTCTATGCGTTTACCTAGCTCCCACTGCCTGTTGGCTGTGACTGGTGACAAATCAGACCTCACCTCAATTTTTACCCCGTCAACCAAGAGATTCTTTTTCTTCAAGGCGACTGACAAGATTTTCTCTTTTAAACTAAATGTCAAAAAATTTATCAAGACTTTTCTTGGCTTGGTGCGGTTAGCATTTAATCTAAAAGGATCTCGGTGAACCCTCTGTATATCTGCATAGATCGTTTCTTCGTCCTCTACCAGCTCCAGCTCAGATTTTAACAGGTGAGATACAAATTTCTTAATGTCAGACCCTTCTTTTCCTTCCGGCAATTTCAATATCTTTAAGTTGTTACGCCGCTGCATATTTTCGAGTCTCTCCATTCGCTCTTCCTGCGCCCTTTCTCTGAACTTAATTTCCTCAATCTCTCTATAGTTGTCTGCAACAGAGTCTTGGAGTTTCTTTGCCTCCACCTCTAAGACTACCAAACGTGAGCTCATCTCACTAAATTTAGTCTCCAATGAGAACATGAAGCACGTATATTCTCTTGAATTGCCTTAGATTCCTCAAACCCCTTATGCATGTCTAAATCCAGCTTCTTCAAAAGGGCTATTATTGCTGTATCTGAGTTTTCCTCTCTAGTCAGGTCTGAGGAAAAAAGCTCCTTTACATCCTCTGAGTTCGGCTCCGACAGAGTCATCTCATTTAATTCCTCAAGTCCTTGCTCAGATCCTTGCACTGCCGGCATGTTGCTTGTATCCGCTGGGTTGTCCCCCTCCATATCCGTCGTAAGGAGCTGATATCGGTTTGGACTTAGAACACCAGACCAGTCTATAACAGTGGTATCTGTCGGTGCGGAGCTGGGGCTAGCCCTAGACCCCTCGTCCTCTGAAACCCGCTCCGCTGAATCTAGCAAGTTGGGCTTTAATACTAAGGTTTTAGGAATAACCTTGAAAAAAGAATTAAGTGAAGGAACAGTTTTGATTTTTTTTCTCCAAAATGTTTGGTTTCTTGCTGTTATATTTAACAGTTCCTTTCTTGATAGATTTCTTGAGATTAACTTCACGTGAGTTTTTATTTTTCCCCTTACTGGGGGCTCTGACAGTGTCCGGAGCTGCTGTAGGTTTTACCGCGCTTGCCGCACTTCTCAATTTATAACCAGACACTACAGATCTCGCTATGTCTGCAAGTTGCTTGTGCTCTAACAAACCCCCACACTCCTCGTTGGAGTTGAAAGAACCACCATTACTGGTATTATTATTGGGTTTGTTAGTTGATAAATTACTCTTATCCAAAGCAGACCCTAATTCAGAACCTCTGCCAGTCCCACCTTTGCCTTTGTAACCAACTCTTGCTGCTGCTCGGCGCCCCCTCCCAAGTTCATGTGCCGCTCTCCCCCAGCCAACTAGCTTCGAGTGCTCGACTAAGCCCAGACCACACTCCTCCACTCCTACTACCTCCTCCAGGTCATTAGGTCTGTCCTCACATCGAGGGCTCTCTACACCCTCCGCCGCCATACACCTCATACACTGTGCCTCTAAGTCTTATGCCTTGTACTGGTGCTGTAATTACCGCTGCATTCACCAGAAAGGAAAAGGAGCCACAGCCCTTATACCCTACAGCCTCTCCCGCTGCCCTGCAACTCCGTGGCTGTGCGTCCTCTCTCACCTGTAATGATGTTTGCTGGCTCTACCTCTCGAGCCTCAGCGGTTTTAGCGTTTTCAAATCAGATATGCCTGTGATGAGAGAACACGGCAAGAGACGCCTCCTTTAGAGAAACCCCGTGTTACGAGCCGAATTTGCTAAGTTTGCTGAAACTATCCTCCAGCCTCTGAAGCCGGTGCAGCCTGCGCCTCAGTGCCTCGATGCAGTTTCCTCTCCCCGCGGAGGAGAGGGAGCGGTGGGAGACGCCGCTGGAGACGCCGCCTGCAATAGCGCCAACCGTGATCCCAGATACACTGCCTCACACTCCAGCCGGTAAGAGAAAAAAAAGGAGCAGAAACGCTCTGAAAAGACTCCTGCCTGCGCTCGTATGCAACACCGCCACTCCGACACACCCGCGACCCGCTATCAGCCGGCCGCCATGTTTTCCCCGCCGGTGACCGTAGCAATTCAGATTCTATGTATCGTTGTCTGTTTATTATCCCTAGTTTTTGTAAGTTTCAGAGTGTATCTATCTATCCATCTAGCGGGCTCACTCTATCGCCCTCACTCTATCGCCCTCCCTCTATCTATCGCATCACCACAGCATCACTCAGCGCCACCACAGCATCAATCTGTGCAACCATTCAACAACAACTGGTTCAAATATGTTCTCTCAATGTTTCAAGCTTCATTACAAATGTCACAAAAAATGTTAATATTTCACTTCTGTTTTTGTATTTTCGTCGTCACAATAAAATACACGGAACATAATCTTCACAAAGGTATTTACAAAAGTTTAAGCTATTGCCATTATAAATTACAATAACTTTTATTTAAGTATTCATTATTTAAAAAAATTAAAAGCCATTGTTATTTGTAATATCAATACATCTAAGTCACGTAAATACAACACATATTGCATTACAAATGCTATAGGTGTCACATTTGCGAAAGTTGAAACTATTGGCATTGCAAACGATGAAGCTATTAATTTAGCTTTTTTCAAAACAAACACATAAATAAAACATTTGTCATTTACAATACCAATATCTCAAACTTTCATAATGCGAGACCTATTGCATTGCAAATGCTTGTTATGAATTCCAGGCAAAAGCTGAACAGGTAGACAGCATGAGGAGTTAGAAAACCGGATCACATTTCCATAAATATAGGCATATGTTAACATATATTTGCAGTAGAATGCTAATATGCAACTTGGTGTGTAGTATTTTGTTATGTGGCTGTTTAATTTGCTAAAATACGACAGGCACCCTCGTATGAGTACACATCTAAGTTAAATAAGTGTGAAAATATACCATTTTACGACTCATTTTCTTCTCAAAGCACAGAATAAATATAGATACCAATAAGATGACCAAAAAGGAAATATTTTTAAATACAGCTGGACATTTTAAATTAATAAATACCATAAAACCAGGAGCCATTACAGGATAGCTTACTGGTGTAGTAGTGTGGACCCCAGGGAGTTCTACTACAGAGGCAATTCAAGGAAGGGGAATTCAGTTGCTGATAAGGCACAAACATTGGGGTAAGGCTGTATTTGTACTGTTCCTAGAATGTCACTCTTACCTTTGAAGGGGTTGACGAGGAGTGAAGGGTACATGACTACTCCAGCTATTTGAATGTATATGACAGCGCATCATTTACCAAGTAGGATATTCGGTTTCAAATGCCAAAGTCAATTTGATGTAGATCGTGTGATCTTTTGTTGCGTTGAATAGACAAGCGTTGAATAGACAAACGAACAATATAACATTGGGAATTTTCATGAAGCTGGTGGATTGGGGCGATTGCATGAGGTGGATTGTGTGTGTGGTGAAAGGGTTTTATTTGCAGATCCATATATCTTCCCTGGTAACAATAAAACCAACAGGATACATGCAGCACTGGATGCTCTGAAAAGGGGTGGCAAGAGTGGGGGGGGGGGGTGAGGGCGTGACCATATTGGCCAATGTGGTAGCATTAGTTCCTAAGCTCCCGTCCACTGCGCCTGGCCTGTAACCATCCTCTGTTCTTGTGAGTAGTTTGATCGGATTATTGCCACAGCTGTTCTCCCTGCTCGCCAAAGAGGGTGCCTTCAGGTCAAACGTGCAGCCTACTCCCATCCCGACTGGTGGGCCTTGAGCAACGCAGATTGGTGGTGGACCCTGGAATTGGGAAGAGGGTCAGCTGGTGTTGAGGGAGACTGTGGGTTGGGGGGGGGGGGCAGAATCCCCTGAGGGTGCCCCTGTAGATCGACCCACCCGTCTGTGAGCGCTCAAGGGACCCAGCAGTTCCTGTTGGGTGGCGGGCTGGTGTTTTTTTCCTGGGGCTGCAGAACCGGCCACAGCTGCTCGCGGGATCCACCGGACACTGTCCGCCCCCAGAGGAGCATTGGGGGATGTGTTGGGGCCACGGACAGGCCCTAATTACCAGCTGCTGCCCAGAGGTTAGGGGTACAGTACTGACGAAAGATGTGGAATCAGTGTGGGCTAGGTGGATGGGGTTTCCCTCTCCCCCTATGGTTTGGAACCTGGCCGCTCATGCTGACTTTGCCTTCCCCCGCCCCTCCCCCTATCTATAAGTTGACTGGGCATTATCTTCCCATGTACACTGCAGTTGACCGGATTCTTGGTTGTGGAGTGCCCGAGGGGGAGCGTGCAGACCCGGTTGGGTTCACAGGATTTGTTGCGGTGACCCTCTTCCCCTTCTTTGGTGGGGCTCCTTTGCCTGGATTCTTCCACCAGCTTGTGCTTTCCACCTGCTTGTTGGTATGCCTGCCGCCCAACGTGGGCCGTGACCCTGCTGCACCCACACATTTGCAACCTTATAACGCACTTATCCAGCCGGGATAACTGCGGGAAGCGGGGCCCTGCCTTGACTGCCATATACTTTGTTGTTCTCACCCTCCCTGTGGATATCCCCGGTTTGGGGGGGGGTTGTCTTTGTGGTCCTTGCCTACTGCTGGCAGTCGGCTCCTGGTGGCGGCAGTCATGGGTCAAGATAATCCCTCTGACTCGCAGGCTAAGATCAACAGGTACACGGCCCCTATCTCAGCCGTCCTGGGGGCAATGAGTCTGCCGGACCGGCCTGCTCTACCCCCAGCACCAGATAATGCTGATGCCATTCTACAGGCCATACAGGGCTCCCGTACAGCGGTGGATTGGTGATGTAGGGTTGAAGGTCTCCCTTTTGTGACGGGATTTGAGAGGGGTGTCTGACGAGATCATTGAGACAGAGGGCCAGATATCCGAACTTGAAGACATGGTTTAGGAACTTACAATGACAGTCCTGCGACTTTCGTGTACCAAAAGTATTGGAGGCCCTGTGCTGAGGATGCGGAGGGCTAGGGGCGTCTATGTAATCTAAGCTTTGTGGACTTTTCTGAGGGAGTGGAGGGCCAGGCGCTCCAACTATTTCTGGAGACTTTTCTTGCTGCCTGGTGCCCACATCCTCCTTGTTTAGCCTGCTTTGTTGTGGAGAGGGTTCATCTTTCCCTTGCACAAAGACATCCTCCGGGAGCTCCACCATGTCCTATGATTCCAAAGTCCTTGTACCATCGAGACCGCCATGCCATAGCTCTGCCAGGCCCGAGAGGCGGACAGGTGCGGTTCCAGGTGAGCCATATTGTGATCTTTCCGGATTACACCCACTCTTTGCAGCAGGTCCTACGACAGAGCAGAGTCAAACAACATCTTTGGTCTAGGGGTATTTACCATACGTTTCTCTCTCTGGCTCGGCTCAAGGTGCTCTATGACTCCAAAGCCTGGTTCGTCGAGAATCCTGAGGCCTTGTAAGGGACAACGAAACAATTGCCACTTGAGTTTAATTCTCTGCTTCGTGCGGGCACAGGGGCAAGGGGGGGGATGTGACGGAGCTCCCCCCAATAGAGGCTGCATGAGATCGATGAGGCAAAGGTGCTGGTAGTCCCGGACGCAGTCACTCTTGGGTGGGGTAGGGGTGTGCATTAGTCTTCCTCCATGGGTACCCCACGACTTGTTTCTCTCTTCATCTTGAAACTCCACATCCACCAGTGGGGAAGGTGGGGGAGGAGGGGAATGACCCAGGAACTCCTGACTGCTGTCTAGCTGAGCCATGCAGTCCCTGACCATTTTTTTTAATGCCAACACCACTATATCCGTTGCTTGAAATCTTGGTTAGGACCCAGCTCTGGACTTTGTTGATGTTATGATGGAGGTGATAGATGCTTCTGTGGTAGAAGTGTAGGGTGGGTTGGGGGGGGGGATTTGTTTTTGGGTTGTTTCTTTACTTCAGTTGTTCATTGTTCTGCTTTTGCTTTATTTGCTGCATATCTCGCTCAACTCTCTTGCAAGCCTAATAGGAGCTCAATCGCTGTGATGGAAGGCACAGACCCGTTTACTGTCCTCTCCTGGAACGTTAATGGTCTTAAATGAGGTGCAGTATTTCAATATCTGAAACGCCACTCCCCTCTGGTGGTCTTTCTTCAGGAGACTCATCTGCTTAGCAACCACTGTCCCTTTTTACAACAGGGTGGGGCAGGCTACACCATGTTGTATCGCGCTGGCTACACTGTCAGCTCCCGGGGAGTTGCCATTCTCCTACACAAGCGCCTCCCATTGCTGGTTTCAAAATCCCACTGCATTGCCCTATGTTTCTTGGGCGACATGGGGTGTCCACTGGATGGTGAGCTCCGTCCATGCCCCCTCTCACGCTTGTGTCCATCACACTGCAGGCAGTTTCACCCATACTCCTTCAATTCCTCCCTGGTCCTTCACTTCTGGGAGGCGACTTTAACTCAGTGATGATCCCCATGTGGATTTCAGCAATTCCCTAGCATGCAGATAGTTTGATCTTGAAGAATGGGCCTTCTCTGTGGCTCTGCCAGATAGGACATTATCAGACTGCTTCCTGGGCCCTTAGATACAGGGAGAGTGCTACTCTTGAGCACAAGTTGCATGCGTCTGAGGAGGCCTTGGTAGCTCGCCCTACTGAACAGGCGAGGCATGAGGTAGAACTGAAGAGACTAAAGCTTAGGCAGGAATTACTGCAAAAGGCATCCCTGGGACACCTCACCCTTAAGGGGAAAGCTATACAAGATGGTCCGTGAGGTGGACGCTTGACCGAGGGTCGAGGGCGGTGTTATTGCTGCTGGACCTCTCAGCAGCATTTGACACCGTCTCCCACAAGATCCTGCTGAGAAGGTTGGAGGACTTAGGGCTGGGTGGCTCTGTGCTGAAGTGGTTGTCTTCCTACCTGTCCGACCGCACAAAGCAAGTTTTCACCCCTCCCTTCACTTCCTCTGCCAGACCGCTCAGATGGGGCGTCCCACAGGGCTCTTCCCTTAGTCCGCTTTTGTTTAACGTTTACTTTACCCCCTTGGCCAAGCTGATTGCTCAGACTGGGATTAAGTCCATATCCTATGCTGATGACATTCAGCTTCTTTTTACGTTCGATACCCCTTCTGCCTCTGCCTTCGAGCCACTGAAATCCTGCCTTAGAGATATCTCTAATTGGATGGACGCCAATTCCCTCCGTCTCAACGCAGGCAAAACGGAGATCCTGTTTTTTAAATCTCCATCCCCCCTTGACTCAAGTCTGTGGTGGCCTGAAGACCTGTGCCAAGCCCCCACGCCCAAAGACTCGGTGAGAAACCTAGGAGTTCGCTGGGACAACCATCTCAGCTTCAACACCCAGGTACAAACAGTAGCAGCCTCCTGCTTCGCCAAAATTAGAACAATCAAACGGCTCATTAACTATCTGCCGGAGGACTGCCGTAAGACTGTGATCCAGGCACTAATCATTTCCCATCTTGATTATGCCAATGCGCTCTACCTTGGTATCACAGCTGGCCTGTGTCACAAACTACAGACGGTCCAAAATGCCGCTGCTCGGCTGGTAGAGAGAATCCCCGCCAGAAACCATATCTCTCCACCTCTTCGTAAACTTCACTGGCTACCCATTGCGAAAAGATGCGTCTTTAAAGCAATGACGCTGGCCTTCCGTGCATCTAAAGGCAATGGGTCGGCCCATCTGAAAACCACCCTACGTCCATACGTCAAATCCAGGTCACTACGCTCCAACTCCCTACTTCTCCTGGAAACTCCCCGATTTTAAACGTCCCCGTGCAGGTGGAAAAACCTTCGCGGTCTGTGCCACTCAGCACTGGAACAAGCTCCCGTTAGCTCTTCGCACCTGCCAAGCAGAGCCTGTATTCCGTAAATCCCTGAAAAACCTTCTCTTTTCCTCCTAGTTTGGTTTCCCGACCTAAGCCCTCCTGTCGTCAGAGCTTTTCAGCGCCGGGATGCCCCGTTGGGGCCGCTGTGCGCTTTATAAAATACACAAATAATAATAATAATAATGGGGGACAAGACAGGCAAACTCTTACTTTCGCTTGGGGGTAGGAATTTGGCCCTTTGGTTCCCAATTTAGTTACGGATGTGGTATGTGTGGTGTCGTAACAACATCCCCCTCACCCCACATGTTTAGTAGCTCATGAATTTACTCAGTTCTTCGCACGTCTCTACGCTGGCTGCTCGGTGTCTAACGCAGAGCATGCTAACCCGATCATTGAGGACCTGCCTGTTTCCTGTCTCTGCTGCAAAAAGACAGTACCTGGAGGTGCCTATTACGACCCTTGAGATTATGGAGGCTACTTATGTGATCCCTACAGGGAATACACTGGGACCGAACAGCTTTCCGTTTGAATTGTTTAAGAAACACGCTTCCTTATTGCTCCCCCCGCCCTTGCTTACGATGTACAAGAAGGCGTTGGGAGCAGAAGAACTCCCATATGATCTGAGAGGAGCCACAATATCTATAATTCTGAAGCCATAGCAGTCTCAGAATGACTGTGGGTCCTATAGACCTGTCTCCATATTAAATACAGAGTCCAGAATCTCGGCCAATGTTCTAGCGAACCGGCTGGTGAAGGCCATTGCTTCCTTAACATCATGTGGTAGGGATGGGATGCACACCTAATACACTAAATCTTTAACTGATCATCTGTGTTTTGTTTAACCCCTTGCATGCTCATGACGGAACGGTTCCGTCATCAGCGTCAGTGCTCATGACGGAACATTTCCGTCATGAGCCAATACGGTTTTAAACCCTTCAGCACTGCAGCGAAATTCGCGCAGCACTGAAGGGGTTAAATAGTGTGCAAGCTGGTGTGGTGCCAGCCCATATTGGCACCCATTTGAAACAGTTTAATAGAGAGAGGCGTCATCTCGCCCCAAACCAGCTGCACAACTCGGTACGAGCCATGTTGGCATTCATCATTACTTGGCTTTTCAACAATCTAATCCATCTATTCCATGTAATATATTTCTTTTTCATCCTTTTAATCTTTAATCGCCCACACGTAGACTGATGTGCATTTTCCCAAGTTTCTGATGTTCAAAATGTGTCCATCCAGACCTCTAATTCATGAACCCGACTGATACAGTGATTCGTCAATGGCAGTGTTTATTCATAAAAAAAACAATGCATTTCGGGCTGAAATCGCCCTTCGTCGGGGGTCACTGTAAGCAATAAAACAATAATCACCTTTAGTTTCACAGTTTTACATGTTTCATCTTCATTTACACATAAAAACAACAAGTTCATCACAATTCCACTTCACATTATATTCTGCTCAAGTATTTCCTCAGTGAAACACTGTATTAAAGGATCTATTTCATCACCCTCCATTATTTATACAAGCACGTGTTGTCGTATTTTTTCTTTACACAAATGATTGCTACTATCAATAACAAACCCTTCTATTGTGTCTGCATGCAACCAACATCCTACCTCTCATATCCTTTCATTCCTGTGTAACCTCTAACCAGATCTTCTTACACCCTGCACCTATTTCCAACCACACACAGCCACCCTCGCACTCTCCCCATTATCTTAACTGTTTAGATGTATTGGAGTCCTCGACTTCCTACATTCCCACGTGGATTCTTAAATCACCCACTTTCCCTCTAGCTTTTACAAAATAACAATAGCGTGCATATTTTCGTACCTGCCACAGGCGTTTAAAATGGACCCTCCGCTTCTCCATTACAGCTAGAAAACATTCACTACATACCCTTCCCTGTTTTAACCTTAAAACTCCCGCCAGTTTTCCTTGCTAAATTAACCCTTTGTTTCACCACTTTCCCGACATCGGAACTACTTCAAAAGATTACCGTCCTCATGCAAAACACTTCATTTCCCATAATGCAGTGAGATAAACAAATAGAAACTCAAGCTCTTCCACCGTGATGCAGTGTACAACAACTTTTAGAAACCAATTATTATCATGATGAAAAACGATGTTGTCATCTTGCTACCATTAGAATTTCAAAATTCGAATCTGGGTTCGTTTTTGGTGTTGAACTTTCATCATGATAATAATTTGCTTCTAAAAGTTGTTGTACACTGCATCACGGTAGAAGAGCTCGAGTTTCTATTTGTTTATCTCACTGCATTATGGGAAATGAAGTGTTTTGCATGAGGACGGTAATCTTTTGAAGTAGTTCCGATGTCAGGAAAGTAGTGAAACAAAGGGTTAATTTAGGAAGGAAAACTAGCGGGAGTTTTAAGGTTAAAACAGGGAAGGGTATGTAGTGAATGTTTTCTAGCTGTAATGGAGAAGCGGAGGGTCCATTTTAAACGCCTGTGGCAGGTACGAAAATATGCACGCTATTGTCATTTTGTAAAAGCTAGAGGAAAAGTGGGTGATTTAAGAAGCCACGTGGGAATGTAGGAAGTTGAGAACTCCAATACATCTAAACAGTTAGATAATGGGGAGAGTGCGAGGGTGGCTGTGTGTGGTTGGAAATAGGTGCAGGGAGTAAGAAGAGGGTTAGAGGTTACACAGGAATGAAAGGATACGAGAGGTAGGATGTCAAGTCAAGTCAAGTCAAAGATTTATATAGCGCGCTACATACCCAGAGGGTCTCAAGGCGCTTGAAGAAGGGTGGGGAGTTACTTGTCGAATATCCACGTTTTGAGTTGTTTTCTGAATGCTAGGTGGTTCTGAGTAAGGCGGAGGTCAGTGGGAAGTGAGTTCCAAGTTTTAGCTGCTAGGTAGGAGAAGGATCTACCTCCCATGGTGGTTTTGTTGATGCGGGGTACAGTGGCAAGGGCTTGGTTGGAGGATCGTAGCTGGCGGGAGGGGGTGTAGAAGGATAGTCGTGTGTTGAGGCATTCAGGTCCGATTTCGTAGAGTGCTTTGTGTGCGTGGGTTAGGAGCCGGAAAGTGATCCTCTTATTGACGGGGAGCCAGTGGAGGTTTTTCAGGTGATCAGAGATGTGTTCTTTACGCGGATGTCTAATATGAGCCTGGCTGAGGCGTTCTGGATGCGTTGTAGTTTTTTCTGGAGTTTTGCGGTGGTGCCGGCGTAGAGGGTGTTTCCGTAGTCCAGTCGGCTCGTGACCAGAGCATGGGTGACTGTTTTTCTAGTTTCGGTAGGGATCCAGCGAAATGTTTTTTTGAGCATGCGAAGAATGTTGAAGCAAGATGAAGAAACGGCGTTGACTTGTCTGTTCATCGAGAGTGAGGAATCCAGGATGACGCCCAGGTTCCGTGCGTGGTCCGTCGGGATGGGTGCTTTTCCAAGGGCCTCTGGCCACCAAGAGTCGTCCCAGGCGGAGGGGGAGGAGCCTAAGATGAGGACTTCTGTTTTGTCTGAGTTCAGTTTCAGACGGCTGTGCTTCATCCATTCGGCTACTTCTTTCATTCCTTCGTGTAGGTTGGTTTTGGCCGTGTGAGGGTCTCTGGTGAGTGATAGGATCAGTTGAGTGTCGTCGGCGTAGGAGATGATGTTGAGGTTATGTTGGCGTGCGATGGCCGCGAGGGGGCTCATGTAGACGTTGAAGAGGGTGGGACTGAGTGAGGACCCTTGGGGTACGCCGCAGATGACTTCAGTGGCCTCTGACTTGAATGGTGGAAGGCGGACTCTCTGCGTTCTTCCGGAGAGGAACGAGGTGATCCATTCCAGTGCTTTTCCTTGGATTCCGATGTTTTTGAGGCGCTGTAGAAGGGTGCTATGGCAGACTGTGTCGAAGGCTGCGGAGAGGTCGAGGAGGATGAGGGCGACTGTGTCTCCATTGTCCAGTAGAGTTCGAATGTCGTCTGTTGCTGCGATGAGGGCGGTTTCGGTGCTGTGCTTGGCTCGGAAGCCGGACTGTGAGGAGTCGAGGGATTTGTTGGTTTCGAGGAATGCGGCGAGCTGGTTGTTGACAGCTTTCTCGATGACTTTGGCTGGGAATGGAAGGAGTGAGATAGGGCGATAGTTTTTGAGTTCGGTGGGGTCAGCTGTGGGTTTCTTCAGGAGGGCGCTGAGTTCGGCATGTTTCCAGCTTTCCGGGAAGGTTGCGGAGTTGAGGGAGCAGTTGATGACGTCTCGGAGGTGCGGTGCAATAATGGAGTCTGCTTTGTTAAAGATGTGGTGGGGGCAAGGGTCAGTGGGGGATCCTGAGTGGATAGAGTTCATCAGACGGATGGTGTCCTCAGTGGAGATTGGCTTCCAGTCATTGAGGATGTTCAGGGGGGGTGGGGTTCCTGCAGGGGATTGGGAGGGTTGGTCTCCGGGTTGGTTGTCGAAGCTGTTGTGGATGTCTGCGATTTTGTTGTGGAAGAACGAGGCTAGGGAGTCGCAGAGGGCTTGGGAGGGGGTGATGTCGTTGGAGTTGGCTGAGGGGTTGGTAAATTCCTTGACGATGTTGAATAATTCCTTGCTGTTGTGGGCGTTGTTATCTAGACGGTCCTTGAAGGCTGCTTTCTTGGCATTTCGGATTAGTTGGTGGTGTATGCGGGTGGCGTTTTTGAAGGTGTCCTTGGTGCTGGTGGTTGGGTCTTTTTTCCAGGCCTTTTCGAGGGAGCGACAGAGTTTCTTGGATTTCTTAAGGTCATCGTTGAACCAGGAGGCCTTCTTGCTGCCTAGTTTGATTTGTCGTTTTTTCAGTGGTGCTAGGATGTCGGCGCTGTTGGATAACCATTGGGTGAGGTTGGTGGCTGCTTGGTCTGGGTTTGAGGAATGGGCGGGGGGCTTTAGAAGAAGCGATGAGGAGATCTGGTCGATGGTGATTTTGTTCCAGTTTCTTTGCAGAGTGGGTTGGGGGTGGTTTTTGGATGTGGGCTTGTTGTAGGTGAAGTGAACGCAGCTGTGGTCAGTCCAAAGGAGAGCTGTGGTGTGGCTGAAGGAAACATGTTTGCTGGAGGTGAAGATAGGGTCGAGTGTGTGACCTGCCATGTGGGTGGAGGTAGTGACAAGTTGTTTAAGTCCGAGGTTTGCGAGGTTGTCCAAAAGGGTGGAGGTGTTGCGGTCGTTGTTCTTTTCAAGGTGAAAGTTGAGGTCTCCCAAAAGGATGCAGTCCTCGGAGGGGAGCGCGTGTGGAGTGATGAAGTCCGTGATGTCTTCACTAAATTGTGCGCGGGGTCCTGGTGGCCTGTAAAGGAGGGTGCCTCTGAGTGTGGTCTTGGGGTTGATGTGGATCTGGAAGTGAAGGTGTTCAGAGTTGGCGAGATTGATGTCTGAGCTGGTTGAGATGCGGATGGATTTCTTGTGGACGATAGCGATGCCTCCTCCTGTGTGGCCGGTGCGGTCCATGCGAATGATCTTATAGTCTTTCGGGATGGCAATGGTGATGTCTGGGGCGGAGGAAGCGTTCATCCATGTTTCTGTTAGGAAGGCGACGTCCGGAGAGATGGTGTCGAGTAGATTCCAGAGGTCAATGGCGTGCCTGTGGACCGATCGGGTGTTGAGCAGGATGCATTGTAGGTGGTTGGGGTCGGATATCTGTTGTGTGTTCGTAGATGAGGAGTAGTTCTTGGTGGCGTCGAACTTGCAGGAGTTGCAGGAAAAGGGTCCATGGGTGTGGCCAGGAGCAGCTTGGACGCAGGTGAGGGATCGGCCGGGGTTGAGGGCTAGGAGGGTGGTGGCATCGTAAGTAATGCGGGAGGGGTGGACTTCACGAGGACCAGGGGGTCTGGCGCTGGGCGCGGTCCAGGCGCGGACGGGCGTAGACGGGCTTACCTTTGGCGCACCTTCGGCGCGGATGGGGCGCGATCGCTGCGCGTGGACGCTGCGCGTTGGGATTTTGCTCATAAATGGATGGTGGAGGGGGCGGAGCGCGTGGGAGGGGCAGCAGCTGGGAGGCGGTGGCGGGAGGAGGGGCGGACCAGGGGAAAACAAACAACAAAATGGAGGGTCAAAGGCTAATGGAGCCAGGGGCAGCAAATTCACTACAGCGCCGAGTGTGCAGGACAATTGCAAGAAAACACACAAGCCTCAGTGTACCAAAATTAATTCAGTCAGCCTCAGCAAGGTCGCGCTAGCAATTAATTAATTAAATAGAATAGTGCGGCGCTGCGCGAGCAAAGCGCTTCTAGGCTGCGAGGGTCAGTCAAATACACAAATACAGCTGAAAATGCTTGTTGAGATAACGATACCGCCAGGAGACAGAGCGAGGCAGCTGCAGTTCAGCTGGAGCGTGGGGGAGCGACCGATCTGGAAAAAGGTCCAGGCGGTCACAATCTGCTCGGGGGAGAGGAAGGGTAGAGATCGTGGGTGGGAGGGGCAGCAGCTGGGAGGCGGTGGCGGGAGGAGGGGCGGACCAGGGGAAAACAAACAACAAAATGGAGGGATGTTGGTTGCATGCAGACAAAATAGAAGGGTTTGTTATTGATAGTAGCAATCATTTGTGTAAAGCAAAAATACGACAACACGTGCTTGTATAAATAATGAAGGGTGATGAAATAGATCCTTTAATACAGTGTTTCACTGAGGAAATACTTGAGCAGAATATAATGTGAAGTGGAATTGTGATGAACTTGTTGTTTTTGTGTGTGTATATGAAGATGAAAAATGTAAAACTGTGAAACTAAAGGTGATTATTGTTTTATTGCTACAGTGACCCCCGACGAAGGGCGATTTCAGCCCGAAATGCATTGTTTTTTTTATGAATAGACACTGCCTTTGACAAATCACTGCTTCAGTCGTGTTCATGAATTAGAGGTCTGGATGGACACATTTTGAACATCAGAAACTTGGGAAAATGCACATCAGTCTACGTGTGGGCGATTAAAGATGAAAAAGAAATAAATGACATGGAATAGATGGATTAGATTGTTGAAAAGCCAAGTAATGATGAATTCCAACATGGCGTGTACCGAGTTGTGCAGCTGGTTTGGGGCAAGATGACGCCATTACTTCCTTAATACATCCGGAGCAGAATGGATTCATGCCAAGACGCAGTACTCATCACTGCCTTCAGGTGAATAAAGTGATTGCCTTGTCATATAGTGGCACATAACGTGGGGCCCTCCTCTATCGATTTTGAGAAGGCTTTTGACTCAGTTCCTTGGCAGTTCATGTTTCGCCTTCTGTACGGCATGAACTTTGGCCCTGTTTTTTTTCGTTTGGTCCATACGCTCTATTCCAGACTTTAGGCAAGGGTCAGCATAAACAGGTAGACTTCCTCGGTCATTCCTCTGGAGCAGGGTATGAGACGGGGATGCTCCTGTCGAATTTCTTGTTTGCCCTTTTCATCGAGCATTGGTAGAATGGATTTGGTGGAATGCGAAACTTTGTGTTTACCGTTGGATATGATGATAGTTTAGCTCAACTCAGGCCACCTCCTGATTTTATGTAAGCGAGCACGAAGCCTCTGACCCACAACTCCTTAGTTATATTACAGGTGTATGTTGAGGCATCGGCCTCACAGTGAACAATGCCAAATCCACCTATTGTCCCCTTCAGGGTGGTGAAGAGAACATTTGGGCTAAAATCCTGCTCCCAATCTTTCCATGGACACCCTCACCACTTCAAATATTTGGGGATGCTGTTAAGTAATCCACAAAGTAGGGTATGGTTGTAGAGGTTTTATTCACAGCACAGCAACACAGCATACATCTTCCAGATCCACAGGAACAGTGCAACTGACCTGAAACCTGGAGAGTGGTAGTGTTCTAAGAACACTTAAAGAATAACAGGGGAGATTTAAAGGGACAGGATATATATATATATAAACATGAAATGTAACACACCTCCCTTCAATATAATTGAAAAACATAAGGTAATCATGTTACATAATCATTGAATTTAACAGGAACAAATCTTGAACGATCAGAGGACTTGACTCTTGAAGCAATAGAATAATTGGTATTATTTCGAGAACATGAAGAGTTGTCTAACTGTGAAGTGGGACACTTCGCAACCCTCCTAATGTTCCAGAGTCTGCCGTTTTGAGTAATGACACTGTTGCTAAAGATTTTAACTATCTTCATGGGTTTACCAAATTTACTGGAATTTTTCGGAATGAATCCTGGTTTCTTAATTCTAACCACATCCCCCACATTAAAATTTGGAGACTTAACATTCCATTTTTTGTCATACCATGTCTTGGATTTAGCTTGTTTAGTTTCAACTTTCTGTGCAGCTAAATCAACTAATTTATCAGAGAAAGATCTATCAGTACATTTTTCTCTGAACCACCAAGGACAAATAGATGAAACAGGATCACGTCCCTTGAGTAAACGAAAAGGGCTAACTTCAGTGGTGGAATGGGGTGTAATCCTGTAGGACCAAAGTTTTTCTCTCAGATTTGTCTTCCAATCTGAACCATTTTTAGAACCATCAGTTATGAAACCTTTCAAAACTCTATTAAACCGTTCTACAAGACCATTCTCATGCGGTTCATAAAAGGATACAGTATGGTGTTTTATAGAGTGTAATTTAAGAAAATCCTCCATTTCTATTGATGTGAGTTGAACCCCATTATCAGTGACTAAAACAGAAGGGCAGCCTTCTCTAGCAAAAATTTCTTTAAAGAACTCTATCACAACACTGGTAGAAGTCGAAGAAACAAACTTGACTTCTGGCCATTTGGAATGATAATCTATCAACACAAGGGCGTACCTAGAATCAGAAGGAAGACACATGAATGGACCAGAAATATCAAAAGAGATTTTTTTCCATGGAACTGTGGGCCAACTAGTGGTTTTTAAAGGAGGAATATTGGTTTTTAACATCTTGTCATTTCCCATACATACAATACATTCCCTTACTTTGTGTTCTACCAAACGATCTAAAGATGGCCACCAAAAATAATTCCTGATCAACCTTTTCATGGCAGACATACCAGGATGAGTTTTGTGAGCAACATCTAAAATTATACTTTGTACATTATAAGGTGGAACACATTTACCCGACTTGAAAACTAAATTATTCTCCAATTCCAACTCATTGGAAATATTAAAAAATGGCATAAAATCTTCTTTCAGCAATTTCTTTTCCGGCCATCCTTCTTGAATAAATTTTTTTATGGTTTGTAAAGTGAGATCTAAATTATCAGATTCTTCCCACTTTTCTTCAGAAATCTCAGTAAAGGAAGTAGAGAGAACATCTTGTAATAACATAACGACATCTGAATCACCAACATTCTTATCAACTAAACTTTCACAAGGATGGCGAGATAAAAAATCTGCCACAACATTTCTTTTTCCTGGGACGTACTCTGGAGTGAAAGTATATTCTTGGAGTCTGGAAGTAAGTCTGGAAATGCGAGCTGTGGAATTCCAACCTCCACCTGGAGAAAGAATGTTAACTAATGGTTTGTGATCTGTTCTTAACACAAATTTACTTCCCCATATAAAATTTCTAAAATGTTCAATGGCCCATACGCAAGCTAAAAGTTCCTTTTCAATGACCGCATATCTGCGTTCAGTATCATTGAGGGTGCGAGATGCAAAACATACATTCCATTCGTCTTGACCAGATTTTTGTGATAAAACTGACCCTATCCCATACATGCTTGCATCTACTGTAATAATACACGTCTTATTTATGCAAAATGGTTTAAGTGTGGGAGCGTGTAAAATGTCATTTTTTATGAGATCAAATGCCATTTGTTGTTCTTTTTCCCACACGAACTCATTTCCATGTCTCAATAATTTTCTTAGTGGCTCCATTTTGGTGGCGAAATTGTTTACAAATTTACTATAATATTCGCACATTCCTGCAAATGATAATAGCTGATCCTTATTTACAGGTGCGGGAGATTTGCTGATTCCATCCACATTGGATTTTTTTTTGGGAAAAACACCATTTCCGGACAAAGTATGACCTAGATATTCAATGGTAGACTGAAATAGCTTACACTTTTTAGCTTTCAAGGTCAAACCACTCTTCCTCAACTTTTCACAAACACAGTGTAGATGAATTAAATGCTCTTCGTCAGTACTAGAAAAAATCAAAATATCATCTTGGAAGCATTTCACGAAATGTTCTACATCTCTAAATATATTATACATGACCCTTTGAAAAACTGAGGCCGCCGAAGCTAACCCAAACGGCATCCTTGTATACTGAAAAAGACCTTGAGGGGTAATAAAGGCTGTGAGACATTTAGATTCATCTGTTAGTGAAATCTGGTGATAAGCTGATCTTAAATCAAGTGTGGAGAAAACTTTGGCACCTTCTAACATGGACACAACTTCGTTAATATTGGGAAGGGGATGACAGTCTACTAATATTGCTAAATTGAGTGCTCTCAGGTCCACACACATTCTCAAGGATTGATCGGATTTTCTAACTAAAACGATCGGGGAAACCCATTCAGCTGAGTCGATAGCTTCTATAATGCCTTCTTTAACTAACTCATCTAATGTTTTTTTGAGCTCTTCCCTGACATTGATAGGAACAGACCTCAACTTCTGTTTTACTGGGACTGCTCGTTTTGAGTTTGATTTTATGTGAAAAGTTTTGAAGTATACCTAACTTGTCTGAGAAAACATCTTTAAATTTAGACTGGATCATATCAATTTCTTTTTCATTGGAAATGGTAGATATATTACAATCTTCATAAGTTTCTCCCAACATAACAGGATCTTTTGCACGAGGATTGAGTATAATACCAAATCTCCATTGATCCATCCAACCAATCACATTTACTCCTCTTTCAGCAATATGCAGGCTAATTTGTACACATCTGGATCTAAAAGTAATTTTAACTACAAAATGTCCTAAAATATCTACTCTTGATCCATTGAAACTAAGTGCACGAATACATGAAGGAAGAATATCATTTAAATTGAGGACTTGTCTTAATTTTTCATCAAAATATTCTTTGGTGATTATGGTCCAAGGTGACCCTGAGTCAGCCATTAAATTAAGACTAATACCTAATACAAACATTTCACAAATGGGTTTCTTAATACACTGACCTTCTGATGTGATCAAAGAAATTTCTTCATCCAAATACACTACGAAACCTTTATTAGTTGAAGAAACACACTCTGCACTTTCAGGAACACAATTGTAATCTTCCTGTGCGTTATCTGTCACTACAGCTACTTTTACATTAGAACTTTGTGTAAATCTCCCTGAATCTCTACACATATTGGAAAAGTGTCCTAACCTTCCACACTTTCTGCATTCTTTATTTATAGCTGGACATCTAGGAAACGAAGCAACATGCATTCTACTGCCACATTTGTAACAGATAATGGATTTTTCATATCTTTTGAAATCTCCTGTGCTATTACTTCTATTGTTGTTTGTAATAAAACGTGAATTTTCATTTTGTCTTTCACTTTGTTTGATCACACAAACTTCATCGTGTGAATCAGACTTGCTATTCTGATGTTTTTGTACAGTGAGCATCCATTTCTCAGATTGTTCTAATGACTTGGCAATTGAAATTGCTTCTGATAGTTTGGGATCACCTAATTCCCACAACCGCTCTTGTGTTTTTTTATTCTTGACATGTACAATTATCTGATCTCTTAACATCTCATCACATATGGTGCCAAAATTACAATGAATGGCTAAGGATCTTAACGCAGTTATGAAATCATCAAACGATTCTGATTCTAGTTGTGCCCGGGTATAAAACTTATACCTATTTAAAGCTATGTTAGATACTGGTTTGAATCTTTTCTCGATTCTAATTAAAGCTTCTTTATATACATTAGATGATTCTCCTTCGCCTAACACAGGAGGAATGGGTGGTAAAGCTCTAAATATCATTTGCCCTTCAGATCCGAGACAATGTAAAAGAATACTTTTTTTTCTTTCCGCCCCCATGCGTTCACCATCTATAGCTTTCATGTAGTTAAAAAACTCTTCTTTCCACCTTGTCCAGGGAATGGGTGGATCACCCTTATTTTGTAAAAACTTTTCAGGAGGATCGAACTGCATGCTTTGATTTTATAGACACTATGCACTTTAACTTGATATTTTTATAAATGAATTAATAATAATTGCTATAAATGAATTAATAATAATTACTAACTGTGGCTAAAACAATGTCTAACTGAGGAAATACAATACTGTTGACTGCTGCTAACTGGTTGAATGTTAATTGCAATGTTATTATTGTAAGTTATTTAAATATTCTTTTTGAGTTATAGTATATAATTATCAAAATTGCCTGTTTAAATTAAACGCGAAGGAAGCCAATTCTTTTGATGTAGGAACTGTGATTCCTCTCACTCGACACGACGGTAATCTGTATTCATGGAGTTGTCATGGAGATTTGCAATGTTATTAAAATGGCCGCCACGTTGTGTAACGTTGCGTGGTGACGTCCTCACGCACGTTATGCAGCGCAGTGACGTTTCTGTGGAATTGTTCCTCTCCTCGGTGGCAATGGACGTGTTTGTCCGAACGCGAGGAGAATTCTCGAGCGGGTGAACACAGCTGAGCTTGGGTTGCTGAACACTGTTGTCCGCTCGTGTGTTGGTCTTGCTGCTCCGCTCGCGAAGGCTTTTGAAGGTAAACACTGGCACGGTCGCGCTCTGGCTTCGCGTCTTGTAGTTGCACGGTCGCGCTCTGGCCTCGCGTCTTGTAGCTGCACGGTCGCGCTCTGGCCTCGCGTCTTGTAGCTCTTTGAAAGTAAACACTCGCAGTAATATTTCCAAAATGTCAAAATTTTCCCAGTCAGCTGTTGGTAGGAGTTTTGAAGCGGGGTTTTCTTCTTGTTTTGAAAGGAAATCAAAGGTTGTGCATAATGGATATCCTTAGTAAAAACGAT
This sequence comes from Lissotriton helveticus, assembly GCF_964261635.1. Taxonomy (NCBI): domain Eukaryota; kingdom Metazoa; phylum Chordata; class Amphibia; order Caudata; family Salamandridae; genus Lissotriton; species Lissotriton helveticus. The sequence continues at coordinate 1,918,217,476 of NC_136065.1, forward strand.
GCTTCTTTCTTCAATTTTGTCCAAAAATGAAAAAAAAAATTTTTAAGTCTTGAAACTCCACCTCTGTGCTGTGTCCTCAATGGGAAGGTCACCCTCCTCGCCAATTTTGTTAAGTAATCCACAAAGTAGGGTATGGTTGTAGAGGTTTTATTCACAGCACAGCAACACAGCATACATCTTCCAGATCCACAGGAACAGTGCAACTGACCTGAAACCTGGAGAGTGGTAGTGTTCTAAGAACACTTAAAGAATAACAGGGGAGATTTAAAGGGACAGGATATATATATATAAACATGAAATGTAACAGATGCATATTGCATTACCCAGCAGCAGGCATGGGATCTCAACGTTGCACCTCTGGCTGCCTGAAACGGAAAATAGATTTCTAATTGGGCAGCGCTGCTGCTCAGCGTACCGGTGGTGCCGTTTAAGATAGTTTTGCCGCTTTGTTTCTTCTACAACCTGCAGAATTATCCATATCACATACCACCTGCTTTCTTCCGGATGCTGCAATTCGAAATGGTGCGCCTCACATGGGCTGGGGATCTCCCACAGATCTCCTTCCGTAAAAGTGTACTTAACCCATGCAATGGTGAGCTGGGGTTCTCGGACTTGCAGTTATGCTAGTGAGCCAGTCACCTCCTCCCAATTACTTAATGGATCTTTAGGGGCAGGAATGAGCCCTCTATAGCAGTGGAGCTCCTAGAACTGGATCTCCATGCCATGCTCGCCCTCCTCTACAGTTCCAGAATCCCCACAACCCTCCCACCGGTGACCCAGTTTACCCTTCTTAGTTGGTGCCAGGCGCTGTGGTGGATTGGCTGGCACAGCATGCCAACGACGGTGACGCCGCTCTGGGCCAGTATTACTACGACGCACATCCACTCTTGAGGGGTTCCACAAATGGGACTTCATTGGTATTTCCCCAGTGAGGGATGTCTGGGCAGCAACTCCATGTGCATATTTCAACACCTCATAGACACTTGTACCATGTGCAGGACTCAATTCTGCAGTTTTTACAGGTACACCACGCGCTTGAATCCTCCCTCGGCTCTGCGAAGCCCCTCCTCCAAGCTTAAACCCCTAAAAGCACACCTGATGGGCTCACGACTGGAGAACAAGTGTATTTCCTGCCTTTACCGATCCCTTTTAAACAGCCCGGACCCCATGAATACACTGAGGGAAAGATGGTAGGGCGACGTGGGCCCCTTAGATGAGGATGATTGGGTGGAGGCCAGAAAGGCCTCTTGGGCACTGGCAATTTCCATGAAGTTACACCTGATTCAACTGAAGTGCCAGCATTGTGTATGCTACAGCCCTACACGGTTGCACAAGATGAGGGCTGACTTGCGACGTAATGCTGGCTTTGCCGGCACACCACAAGCACCTTTTTTAGGTCAATCCTGGACAGCGCATGCACTGCTCTGCAAGCCATGCTGTAATGAGTTAGGGATTTGAAGCCCGCCCACTCTCCGCCCATATTTTTCATTGGCTTGTGTCGTCCTTTGTAAATGCTGGCTTCTGATTCTTTAATTGCCTTATTAGTCCCTCCTTAGTACCGCCTTGTCTTCATATGAAACCTCCCATGGCGACTGGCCCTTTTAATTTGGTTGCGACTCGGCATGTTTATTTCTGTCTGTAAACACTATTTTCTTAAGAGTTTCTGATCCTGCAGCAACGATGTGCAGTGCCAGGCTCGCTTTCACTTTCAAAAGTGGCTGCCCACACCATTATCAGCTCAAATGCACGGTTCAGAACTGCGTCTTAACATCTACTCTCATGTCCCCTTAAAGATAATTACTATTTTATATATCACGCATAACGAGCCAAGATGTCGACCTGATGCACAAGCGTATTTTTAAAAATAATTCTTTAATGTCTTTAAATCAAACGTATGACCGGTTATGCGAGTTTTTTTTTTTTTTTTTGTACAGTGATTTGTTTTTCACTCGCAGCCCCCCTGGGCTCCAGAATCCACAGGGACTCTTCTCAGCTCTGACTCCAGTGCATGCAGACAGCGCAACCTTTCACCCAGCACAGCCCAGAGATAGGCCTTTCACCCACTGCAGCTCATGCCGAGTGGATCTGTCACTCAGACACTGCAGGTTACACCAGCGCGTGATGGTCTGCACTCTGTAGTAACTTCTTGAAACAAAATGTTAAGATGGCGCAGGGCATGTTCCGCCGAAGTCCAACAACCCCATTCCCCACATTGCAGTAAAACCAAGCGGGCATCGTTGTACAGCTGCTAGCTGAAGGACCGCGAGTGGTGTTTTAAAAATTGACATGTATTGTAACATTTTGCTTTTCATTTCCAATTAGTCTTATAAAGGCATCAACCCCTGTTTAGAATGTGCTAACACAGTGCTGGATGTTGATTAGCACAGTCAACACGTAGAGCCTGCTTGAACAGAGATGAAACCATCCTTCTGCACATGTGGGTGTAATGTGTTTCCAGTTTTCGGACCACGACTGAAGATGCTATTTCCACCTGTCAACACTACACTCAATGCTATAGTCTCCGGCGTCAGACCACAGAGCTATCCCCGAGCTGATCGGGTCACACAGCAGACTATCCCCACTGCACTAATTTTAAATGTTCAGGCCCCCTCAGACAGCAGGGCTACCCACCAGAGAACACCGCAACACTTGTAGGCGCATGCCTCAAGTAACATAGCAGCCCCGTGCTGCTTGTTAAAGCTATGTTGCACGATCAGTAGTTTTCATCCGCAGAGGCATGACCATGGTGCCATGACCAAAACACAAGATAGGAAAATGGGTCCTTTCCAAACAGCTTTTGTTGGGGTACGACATCTCCCCACAACCGTGGCCCCTGGTGCAACTGCTTGAGTACTGAGAGCTAATCCATGTGCCTTTTCTCTTCATGCTGATGTTTACTGAATGTGGCTGGATTTCATTCTGTACGATCGTACATGAAACCCCGGCTTTTGCCTTAGCGAAGTGCTTGAGAAAGCGGGCAAGGGGCACGCGCTACTCTCCTAGTGCTCTTGCATGTTTCACGAATCACTTCTCCAATTGGAAGCAATAGTTATACTTTATTGTGCCACTTGTGTCTCGATAATAAACACGAGTGTAGAGGGTAATATAGGAGCGTGTGCTGGAACAAAACATTCAGCAGTAAAATGAGTTGGACGGGTGGGTTAATGGCCAACATGTAATTGTGGAGAACGTGCACGTGTAATTGTTAATTTATGCGCTTGCCCGTTAATACATGTAAGCTTGTATTGGGTAAAAGTAGAAAGCACGTAGGGTTAATACTGCCATGTTTATTTTCAAGAAAATACATGCTAACGTGCATGTGCAGGATCAATCAATCAGGGATTTGTGAAGTGCACTACTCGCCAGTAAGGGTCTCCAGGCACTGGGGCGGGGGATATCGGGCTAATGTGGTTAATCTGTTAACTTTTTGTGAAAAGTAAAATGATCCTTGCGTCATGTATGTTCTTTCCAATTCATAAATGTGGATTGGAGACTGGAGAACATACGTATTTGTGTTGGCTGATAGAGGTGTGTACTTGTACATCTGTGTGCTGGGTTATTCGTGCGTGTCTGCTAATATGTAAGTGTGTATACTGTGAATACAGCTGTGTGTGCTAACATAATATTTCTGTGCGTGCGAGGCAATGGGGCATGAGTGCGGTGGAAGTGTATTAGAGGAGTGGAATTGGCCTAACGGTCAGAGCTGCCGACTTGGAAGCTGGAGAACAAGGTCCGGGTCTCTGCGTCGGCTCAACATCCTGTGATTCTGGGCATATCATTTTAATCTCCAGGTGCCTACCAAAAAACAAGAATTTGCAATGCAATAGGTCTCGCATTTATGCGAGTTTGAGCTATTGGCATTGTAAATGACAATGCCTTTTATGTTTTGGTTTTTAAAAGCCATTGTCATTTACAATGCCAATAGCTTAAACTCGCGTAAATGCGAGGCCTATTGCATTGCAAATGCTTGTTTCATATGTTTTGGGACTGTCCAGTTATGCATCACTACTGGCAAAAAATTGGCAGCACTCTTTTCCAGGTTAATGGGTAGGGAGATAATCTTGGAGCCAAAGCTGGGTCTGTTGGGACTGATGGACGAATGGGGGGAGGCTGCCACATCAGGCGGATGGTTAGTATGGGATTTATTATTGCTAACAGGACATTACACTACGCTGGCGCTCCCATTTGGCTTTGCGGTTTCAGTATAAGTCCAAGGGCTGTCTAGAGAAACACCATAAGGTTTGGAGATATAGGATAGCTTATTTGAATACACTAACAACAACGGGATAGTGTTCGCGTGGTTACTTATTGTTGATTTTTTTTCCTGCTGGAGGAGACGGCTCTTGATTTTGGCTGCACAGTTTCTATAATTGTTTTTTAATTCTTTGTATTTGACCGGAAAACTAATAAAGAGTTATTAAAGAGATTTTTACTGAAATGCATACAGTGAAGCGGTCCTTACAAGATCTTAGCCTTGTTTGCTTCTCTGTAATTGAAGTTGCGATTAATTTATTGGGATTTTTTTTTTTTTTTTTTGAGGGGCGTTTCATATAGCCAGTACTCGACCTGAAGGTATCGGCGCTTTACATGACCACCAGTTACGTTACAGGCGGACACATTCATTTTGTTCGGTACGGGGAAATTATGTTAGTTAGCCAAGATCACATAATGTTGAGCGGCCCTGCCGGTGCAAAATATGTTTGTGTACATGGCCTTTGGCTTTGTAGGGTCCATGCATTGGCACCAGGACAAGTATTCATTTGCTTAAACATATGTTATGTTTGTCTTAATTTTGAACAGTTTCTTTATTTTGTCTTTCAGGACCAACGTTTAAGGAGTCTGTCAACATGTCTAGTAAGTATAAAGATGCTTTCAGCCAGGTGTAAGTCTCCCACTACCACCCTACCTCTCTATAGCTCCATACCTTACAGATATTCTATTTGGCTCAGGAAGGACTGCAGTTGCATTTATTTCACACCTGTACTATATTCCACAATGAAAGGCCTCTACTTGCCATGTAAGAATTGACCAGAAAGGCAATTGTTGCATCTCATTTCTGACTTTCTCCTTGAATGGTAGCAGTGCACATCCCCATCTTGGAGCAGCTTGAGTTGGTTGGTAACAAGACACAATTGAACACTTGCTAGAACTTGTTTGAACAGTTTTAAAGTATGCAGTGCCAGTTTTGTTCGTCAGCCTACCCCTTTGGAGAGAGTGACTGCTAGGAGTCGGGTAGGAGTGTTTTTATTTTTAGCCTTATCCTGGCATGTTGGACACTAGTTAGTTTCAGGAAAGCTTCCATACTCATTTTCACACGGTAGAGAGAACAACAAGCCGCAAATGCCAAGTGTCTTAATTAGCCAACTAGTACATATTGCAGTGGATAAAAGTGCTTAGCAGATGACACTCTGGCCTCGATTGAGTGCTTCGAAATTATCCACCCTTCGCAATTACTTGTAAATCCAGGGATAGGGAAATAACAGGGATTAGAAAAATTTGGGGAATAACATGGGGGGGGGGGGGGGATGGTATTTTCGTACTGACTCGTGAATTCTTTCCCACTTTTTTTATTCACAAGTAGATTTTGGCTACTTTTCGCAGCCTATATCTTGGTGTGAGGAACAATAGCCAGTTATGCCGCCCATTGCAATTTATGGGGCATTTGTAATGAGGGCCTTGGTGTTTTTTCAGGAAAACTGATAGCCAGATGTATTACTTGTACTTAGCAGCACAGATAAGCTTTTTGCTAGACTGTTTCCCCCTTTGTCTGAATCTCATTGGAGGTCTGTTTCTCTGCAGCACAATAAAATGTACTATCATGCAAAAAATGTTGGTGTGCAAGAGTCTCTTTTCTGGTTCAGAAAGGAGGATAGGTATTTGTAAAAGAATCCAGACTCCATCTTCAAAAGTCTTGTAATTTTATTTCAAATGAAAACTAGGCTGCCTGATCTTAAATATTGTTACATGCGGTAATTGTATTCCCTTACGAAGTACTCAACTTTGGAGTATTGACTACACAAACCGTTAGTGCATGCGGGGACAGTTAGGAAATTTTCGGTAGGACCTTGATAGTACTCTTGTTCTACAAAATTGTGGGTTCAGAAATGTTTCATTAGTACTGTGCTTACAGTTCGAATTGGGTGGGTGTTAGAATTTTGAGGCACATTTGTGGTGAAGTATGCACGTGGAGCGGCTCACGCGAGTAATACACTATTAAGATGACTGAACATTTTTATGTACCACTGAAGCCACATTGCTGTTAGTGTTTTAGGTGCTGACATTGATCCTGTAAAGTAAGACAGTGGTACGACGCAGTAGCAGTGCACTTGCTTGAGTAATAGGTAGCAGCTACTACCTCATGTGACTTTTGCTCACTTAGATTACTTAGGAGACTGGAGCTGTCTGTATGACTGATTTCTCATTTGTTATTGAATCCTGGTGTCCGACTTGCAGGTGAAATCGGCACCTCTTTGTTTCAGCAGCGGTTTTTTAGGTGGTGCCTTGAAGACCTTTTTAGCTGTTTTACTGGGCGTTTTATTTTTCGAAAGAATCATTTTCCGCTTCCATTTCTAAGTTGCTGTTATTAAGTGTTTAACTGACAATGTAGCTGTCGGTTAGGTTTATATGTACATTCACCTTCACAAATATTGTTAAGAAAATGTACAGCACAAATGAAAGGCTTGCTAATTAAGAGATCACTCGTAATATTGCCACATCAGTGAACGGTTGCTAATTTGCATATTTGATTGCAGGCTCTGGCTGGAACGTTTGTCATCGCATTTTTTACAAACATTTGTAAGGCATAAGCTTGCAATAAAAAATGAAAGCCAAAAAGAGCATTTGCCCCAGCACGTTTAGGCTTTGCCAGGTCGTTGTTGTGGACTCTGGGAGAAGTCAGTGTTTTTGCATCGAACAACATTGAAAAAACAAAATATCAATGCTGTTTATTAGGTTACGACTGTTACTGACTTACTAGAAGGCAGCTATCTGCAAATTGTCATATCCAGAAACTGGTTCAGTGAAAGGGCTACCGTGTCACTCGTATTAAGGTGAATTACATACCTTTTCCCTATCCGTGCAGTGCAATTAACTTCTGGCTCCTTTGTAGCATTGCATAGACAGCCATTATCTTTTTCACATAAATGTTTTCTGAGCATAGGTTTGTGAATCCGCGATTTTGAGGAGATTTTGGCCTCTTGCTACACCCACCCACTTGGTATAAGTGACCTAATCATATTCTTACAGCTATGAAATGAATATATACCCATTTTTAGATCTGACGTTACCAAGATAGTTTGTTTTTACTGAAATGAATCTATAATATAATTGTGTATTGGTGCTTTCAGATGCCCGTCTTTATCCATTGGTCAGATGTCAGTCTCATTTTAATTCCTGCTACTGCAACATATAGCCAGCCCACTTCAGCCATTGGTTAACTTAACTGAATTACAGTATTCTGCTTTCTCAGAATGAGCACATCCAACAACAACCGAGTTGCCTTCACTGCCAGGGACTACGATGGCAGTTTGTACCTTTTTATTAACCAAAATCTTTTTTACAGTTTTGATTTTAGCAGGTTTTTTTTAATTATCCAAGCGAAGAATCTGGCCTGCAGGGGTATTGTGTGCTTTTTTGAGACAAAAAATATTTTTGTTTTTTGCTGGTGTGGGCCCAACAGCTCCACCGAACAACAGAGGATTCACAAAAAAACATCGCAAAAGAAAACCAGCATTGACAAGCCAAAAGGCTTTCATCCAGCTCCAGACCTAATGGCTTTGCTAGTTTATAACATGACTTTGATATGAACTGAAGCCTCTTAACTAGGCTGCAGACCTTATGTTTGATAGCTTCCTTAACCTCAGCAAGTATTTTGTATGTATTATAGAGGTATCCTAAAACTGGCAATACTAATCTTCTTGTGTGCACGTTGCTTATAATAACTGAATAGTAAAAGAACACCAATTTCATTTTGGTTTTTTGGTGTGTGCTGATGATTGGATGGGGGTTAATCGGTTGACTGCTAAACTATTCAAAATGGGTTAATTCTTACTGTATGAAAGTAGTATAGCCAATTTATTTCTTGAGTGTACTTTGAACTATGATTCTGGGCGGGGTTAGCAACAGTGTTTACATTTTCCTATTGCTGGCATCAAAATCATGTTTTTAAATGTATGTATTTTTTTTATGAACAGAGAGACTCTCGTATGCCCCAGCGCCGGTTCCGGCTCCTGCAGCAGTAAGTAACAGTATATAAAGACCTTACTTAAAATGTTGACACCAGTAGAAATGTTAAGATAAATAATGTTTATTTAAGTCGTTGAATATGTTAATTGTTTGGTGCATAGAAATGTGTGCTCTATTTTACCTTAGATTGCAAAGACAAAAATATCACTTTTGCTTCAGAGCTGTTTTAAAAGAAAATAAAAAAAATCGAACTTGCACCTGCCTTGGCACATGTTTGCATTGCGCTTGTCAGATTAAATCTTGCAGCATGTAAACAGTGTTTTAAGACCGTTATCTTTTGTTGTTTAAAGATTTATTATATATATATATATATATATATATATATATATATATATATATATATATATATATATATATATATATAACACAGTTCAGGAGCACAAAAGCGAGAGGGGCCACAGGAAAGTTTCTCGAAGTTTATTTTATTTTTCAGAGTCGATGTCTTGCCAGTAAACTTCGAGAAACTTTCCTGTGGCCCCTCTCGCTTTTGTGCTCCTGAACTGTGTTTGTATTTACACGGCTTTGCACGGCCGTGGAGAGAGGCTCACTGCTGCAGCAGGCCTGTTCTGGCTCCACTGGGGCTGGTTGTATCAGGAGGAAAGAATGCATGGCGACAGTACCAGGGCTTAAACCTGCATGAAGTTTGAGTCGGAATCTGTAAAGCGGGGCAAGCAAAGCACGAGTGCAGAGCACCTTCCCACCAGGGTTTTATTGGATTAATAATTCGGTATTGAGAAGCACACCCACATGGGTAATAACTTATGGGACTACAACATCCAGCAGCCTGAGGTGCAGCCGCGCCTACCGGGCGGGGTGTTTGAACCCTTTAATATGCGACATTGAAGCGCGCTTGCTCATTACTCATCAACATGCCACTGAAGAAAGGAGAACTATTCCTGAAACGCGTCTGGCGCTTGTATTTTTTCTGATGCCTGTACTTGGAGGCAGTGTTTGCTGGCAAGACATCGACTCTGAAAAATAAAATAAACTTCGAGAAACTTTCCTGTGGCCCCTCTCGCTTTTGTGCTCCTGAACTGTGTTTATATATATATATATATATATATATATATATATATATATATATATATATATATTGCTCGCAGGTAACATCATTCTATTTTGACTCTAAATGCAATGGAAATTCCAGAAACAAAGGCCTGTATTCTACCAAAAGTCAAGGGCATGCCCTTTGTGTGGAACAGCACGTGTGATAATAATCCAGTTGACAGATGGATATGGATTGCACCGGTGTAGCTCAAAATCGCTGCTTTGCAACATTTGGGACGTTTGCTAAACACTATTATGTATAACACCCCAGGGTAGTATTACTGGATTGGTCCTTTACTTGTTTACTTAATTTGGGATTTTTAGGTCTCGTCTGGCGTTAGAGCTCGCATGCGCTCCTCGCCTGCGAGAGATATTGTAAATAACAAGATTTCTAAAAAAGGACTCTAAGCCCCGCCCCTCATTTCTATTGGGTAATGTCAGCTTTTTGGTAAACGCTGGCTTCCCATTGAACAGAAGGGTTTTTGGTTCCCGCCCTGTCTGTTTTTTGGACAGCCCCTCTGGACACCATCGCCTGCTTTGCCTCTGTCGTGAAGACTTCATTTCAGTGTGTCAGCTGCTGACTTCCTCCCTCCCCGGTATCTTCCTCTTCACTTCGCCTGGCGTTATACACATATGAATACAATTACAAGGACTTCTGTAATGGGCGCCCGCCTCCTCTCTCTCTCTGCGTTGCTGTCTTCTTTCCGCCTCTCTCCGTTACTCTCTCTCCTCGTCTCTCCTTCCCTTCTCATTCTACATCCATCAACTCCTTGATGCTCACTCGGAACCTCTCTTCTGTCCACCTTCCCCAGTCTGTCTCCCTGCCCGTCACCTCCTCTCCCCTCTCAGACTTTCCCATCCTTTTCTTTCCCGCCAAGACTTCACCCCCAATTTGTCTCTGCTTCTCGTCCCCTCCACCGCCTCTTTATAGGACACGGCCACCCTCTGTACCCTCCTCGCAGCCCCCTGCTCTCTCCCCTTCTTTAGTGCTCGCCCTCTGCACTCACTCTTTGCTGAATCCTTTCAGGTGCATTTGGAAACTTTGTACAGCAGTTTTTCGAGGGCACGCAGTAGGGGTTTGGCGGAGAGGGGGTGCTACTGAGACAACATACCCACGCTTAAACTGTTATGGCAGCGGAAGGAGGGGGGTATCCTCATGGAGGAGGGAGGGCGGAGGTTATGCTCTTCTCCAACTTTGCGTTTATATAGTGCCCAAAAGCCAATCAGACGCTTCTTGACAAACTCGAAGAGTCGGTAACCAGTTTCATCACAGATTTATTAGGGGCGAAGACCACTTCTGAAGTAACTGAAGGCAGTTTAGGCGCTACAGAAAACGCCTCTAATAAATATGGGAACACGACGGGCACAATTCTGAATAACAGAACGACAAAGGAGTAAAAAAAACTTCCTGGACCGGATCCGGATGCAAAGAAATGAAAAAGAACTGGGAGAACTAACCACAGCTGAGAGATGCTCATTAGTAACAATGCATCATGGAATACTTGTTTTTCTTTCTTTCGTTTAACTTTAATGAGCGCGGCGCCGTCTTCACGTACACAGCGCTATGCAAAGCAATAGTTGTTGCTTTTGATATTGTAAATAACAATGGCAAAAAACATTGCCATTTACAATGCCAATTGCTCCAAAACTCGCAGTTGCGAGACCTATTGCATTGTAAATGCTTGTTTGAATATTTTTTTATAGTAAGATGTTACTCGTAATTGGATAGACTTTTCTAGTAATTGAGGTCTTCAGTGAAAGTTGTATTTGAGATTGGCAGTTGTCTGGTCACTCTACGGATTTTAGGACCAGTCATTACATAGCTTGACAAGTTCATATTTTTGAATTGAAAATACAATTTTGACTTTGCAATGCTGCTGTTAATTCAATCATATTCCGATCTATTCACGTCATTCAGGTCTTTTATACATAAACATATTTGAGCTTCATGTACTTGATAAAACAGGAATTTGGAAGAATGTGGGTGTGGAAAGAATTGATTTTTAACTTGAAACTTTGAGGTTCTTTGTTCAAAACTGCTGCTTCTCTTAAAGATGTCAGTTTTGATAGTGTCTCTAGATCTTGGAATACCTAATTTGTCCAATAGGGATACCTTTCTTTGGCTCTGCTTTTTGGGAAAAAAATTCTGACATTTATTTTGATGTGCATATGTTCTGACCTATGCTAATGCCAGAGCAAAATAGTTCCCAGTGTAATTTTCTTAATAACTTTCATTTACAAGCCAAGGTTGTTGCCAATATTTGTTCTGTGTGCAGTCACGTTCGTTGTTGCTGTATTGACTGAGTGAGGCTCTCTTTACCATTGTCTACAAAAGAATCCTTTGCGTTTTGGTTGAGTTTTTAAAAAACATTTTTTTTTTACATTAGCCGTTATTACCCATGTTATAGCTTCAGTTTTCTGGTTCTTTGAAAGGAGACCTGTGTACTATGAAAGTGAGAAGTGCACATGTTGTATTTTAGATGAGGGCATTGGTGCGTTCCTAAGTGTCAGCCGGATAATACTTGTGCCTAATTATCTTTTGTATCTGGATTTTGTGTGGATCGTCTCTGCCAAGGGCTTTTATGGACAAGAATGGGGCTAACTAATCCCGTTTGGCATCAGTTTCTCATGTATTTCCATTTCCGCAGCATTACCCTGTTACAATTATATGCTGAAAAAAGCGCAGCAATGTAGAGTATGATAACTAACGTAGCAGTCCTGGGACTGGCTACATCTGAGACAGTTTCTCCAGTGACTGTTTAAACATGATCAATTGTGTCCGGACATCTCGCTCTAATTGTACAGCACTTCCACTACTGACCAACAGTACAGTTCAAAGGAGTTGTTTTAGATTGGTATAGAAAGATATATCTAAACCAATCTCTTACAAAATTATTTTTCTTTTGTTGACCTTTCAAAATATGTTTTCTCTTTGTGTGATGCTGGCAAGTAAGCAAAGTAAATATTTATTACAATTCTGTTCTGAAAAACAGTGGTTGCAGCTGGCTCACCACCCTCCATGCTCACTTTACCCACTCATAAAGTGATCAATCCTCTGATGGTTGGGAAGAGTTTGACCACTTAGAACGTAGTATTGGGTTCTGAAATTGTAGGTAAAATGGGCATTTAGACATGCTTCTGTTTCCTTTTTTGGTGCTATGGTTTTATGATAAAAACTTTTTGCATTCTGACTTGATGGTGTGCAGAATTGCTGATTATTTTTCTGTCTAAAACATCAGTACACAGAAGTACAGACTTAAAGGAATTCTCCAAAAGAGCAACGCCACCTGCCAGCCTGTAATTGTGCTCTCTGTAAAGTCCATCCATTTTGTTGTCAGTGGGGATTTTTTTTTTTTAAGTATTTACCTCTGTACCCTTCGTTACTGTATTTAATTTTTGTTTTTCAATAAAGCGGCAGTCTTACCAAAACTGCGAGTTAAGTTGAATGTTCCTGGTACTCCTCTCCATCTGCATTGATCCTTGCTGCCCCTCCCCTCTTATGTCCTAACGGATTGCAATTCAGGAATATAATTCATGGTTTTGTGACGAGAAAAAAAGGTTTAGCGTGGTCTTGGTGTTTGAAGAGAGTTGTAAGCCATCTTACATTAAACAGATTCTGTGCTGGGGATATATATTTGTAGGCATGCTAGGGGTTGATTTGGCGAAGAATTTTAAAACTTAAAATGCATATTTTTCTTTTCTTAGGAATGCACTACAAATTCTGGTAACACTAGATGCATGCTACGATTGTATGCTAATTTCTTGGAGATTCAGTTCAGGTTTTGGTGGTTCTGCTGCTTTAAAAGACGCAGTTTTTCCAGGTTTGAATTACTTTTGACATGCTGCCATTTTTCCTGCCTTTTTAAAACCTTTTTCGCTTAAAAAGGATTTTAAAGAGACATTCCACACATTTACGAAATGTATGTGTGGCGCATCATTGCTTGTCTAAATTTTGAGTTGCGTTTACATGCTTTCTGCTGCTCCATTTTCATTGGCTTCTTGCTTTGAAACTCATTTCTCATCCGTGTTTTTGTCTCATTTGTTTCCATCAGCAAGTTCCAAGCACACCAGGGTTTGTGGGATACAATCCATACAGCCATCTGGCCTACAACAACTACAGGCTGGGCGGGAACGCAGGCAGCAACAGCCGGGCTACGGTAGGACACTCAAAACTACTACATTAAAAGGCCGAGCCTGGAATCCGGCCTGGCTTGAGCTCAGCTAAGGCTGTCCATAAATATGGCTGCTTCCAGATTATTTCACAAGCTAATTGATGTTTAAAGAAAAAGTCAATGAGCACAACCGTCTTAAATTACTATGTTATGGCATGTTGATATGGAGTTCTCTTGGAGGGTAGGGAGGGGGGGCGCATGACGATAAAAACAAGGCATGGAAGCGGATGAATAAGTTGTTGAAGAAATGTTGAAAGAGGGTGAAGTCGAAGAGTTAAGCAGCTTTTGTGTGCAAAAGAGAGCGATTAGGATAGGAAATTCAGTTTTTATTTAGCGTGAATTTCTCAGCCTTTACATGTCTATCCTTGAAATATGCTTGTATAGCAAGTTGTTCAGTGAATGGCAATGTCTGAATCAACCATTCAGCTAGCTGGTTAATTAGATCAGTATAATGCATTCAGCTTATACAGCAAACATTTACTCACTGTGAAATGTATTGCAAAATTAAACCAGCATTGTAGATTGACCAGACTTTGAAAACCAAATGCCGCAACCTTGTCCAACAATAGAAGTAGACCTACAATTTTTCATCGCCCAAAACACACCAAATCACTTATTTGTCAGATGTCACCAACATAGAAAACAAAGACCTACAAAGGACTAAGGGCTACTTAAATGCTGTTTTTATTCTCTGTATCATTTGTTAATTAAATTGCTTTCTGTATGCTAGCTTTTCCATCACCGTAACACATGAAAACAGGTATTCCTCTATTTTCTGTCAATCTTCTCTGAAAACTGGAACAAATGCTAAATTTACTGCCTTTTGCTGGAGCAGATGGTGAAAAAACAGAACTGCTGTGGAAAACAGAACATCTGATCATACCAAAAGCATTAGCAAAGCTTCAGTCTCACCTATGAGAGACACTGGCTGACTATTTGGCTTTGCCGAAGCTAGTTTCTTGTGCTATTCAGCATCAGCAAAAAGGAAAAAAAAACATTTTCAGTGCTAAACAGCATCTGCAAAGAGACCCGACCCCCCCCCGTGCCCCCCCCAATTTCTGGCCACATCATGATGACATACGTGTGCATGTGCCACCATGCATACACACATATAACACTGCGGTCTCGGCATGACCATGAGGAAACACATTATTTATAAAGGAGCAAATTGCCGATCCTCGAAAAGAAAATGACTGGGAGGAGTTGTTGGGTAAGGTGTAGACTGGAAAGAACAAGCCGATCACAGCCAAGCATCGTTAGGGAACTAAGTGCTTGAATGGGTCGGGAGCTGTGGGAAAGTTGTAGTGAAGTGGCTAAAAGAAACAAAAAAAAGTCTAATGGTATTTGGAACGAAGGGGGGCAGGATTGTGAAGAGGAAAGCAGCACATGGGGTGGAGCAAGAACATGGATGTACTCCCGGGGCATGATAAAAAAAATTCTATGAATGTAAACTATGGAGGGCAACTGTTTATCCAGTCAAAAGGATGGTAGAGAAACTACACTCCAGGAGAGAGAGAAACGCACGAGGAAGGTAAGCCACCCCAAAAGTATCCTGCTAATGAGATTGTCATGGAAGCCTGCCAATGATAAACAGTTGGCCCATGCTTTTGTACAAGAGGTCTCTTGAAACCAGACATCTAAAGCTATCTCTAGAGGGCTCCTAAAAATAGTCTTGAGGAAATGTTATTTGAGGCTTTTATTCAATATCAAAGAAATCGATCCTTTTTAGAAGTAAATTGGCTTGGTTGAGAGTATTTCTGCGAAGCATATTAGCCAGATTTAGGGACAGGTGTAGTGAAAGACTACTGCTAGAGTCCGTCTCTTTTAATGTATTTGGTAGTCAGTTGAAGGCTTTTATAGTTCATCTGTATAGTCAGGAACAGAGAATATAGGGATTACAGTACCAAACTTTGCCATCCCAGGAGCAACACAGACTAGAATAGGAGTGATTCTTTCTAGTGGAAGCAGTTAAAAAAAAAAAGTTTCTCCCTAATGACCAGACATAACCACATTTAAATTTGTAACCGTTGTCATTGAAATGTTATTCGGAGTTGAGCCAGCTCTGAAACTATCACCCTGTATGAATTCCTAAATTGGGAACTACATTACAAGTCACATGCAGGTTCTGATGCTCCCTGTCACCCTTCCCATTATTTTGTTATTCCCACATTGAAGATACTACAAATCTACTATTCTATTGGAAAGAGAATGATGAGCAATCAATAAAAGCAACTGGTTTAATACTTTTCATTTGTCCTAGCCTGGATTGCAGGTAAGGAAAAAGAGGAACCATTTGGTTGGTATGCTTTTCAGTCTATCGCCTACAGTTCTATATCTTGCCATTTGCGTGATCTCAATACTGAGGTTGACAACAGATGTCTTTGGAGTTGAGGACTACCGTCGCATCAAAGGTGTCCTCTGAAATAACCTGTGTCGTAAGTGTGTATGTTGGAGATGTAACATCAGTGTGTACTGAAATAGTTGGAAATTCACTTCATTTAGAACTGTGTCCAACCTAAGAGTAATAACAGTAAATTGTGTAAAAGAGCTCTCTGGGCAAAAACTGTGTATCATTGGTTCAGATACCTTTTCCCTATTTAAATGGGGTCTTAGGTCAATATAATTATGCAGTTTTTGTCCAGTTAAGCTGTGAAGTGCCCATGCGTGCTTTAGAAGAAACAGTTTCGAAGTAGGCCTCTAGAAGTTTTGTAGTAGTTCTATGAAGCGGCTGTTTATGGAATTTCTGTTGACCTACCAGATAAACAATTCGCCGAGTGGTTTGTAAGTAGTATGTCTTAATGAATTGTTCCCATGGGGAGGTGGGGGGGGGAGATTTTTCTAGATCGCTTGATGTGGCCAAGCAAAACCCTTTCTTTTTTTCTAGTCTAAAGACAGTACTAACTGGAACTTGGTAGAGAATAGGACAGAAACGAAGCCACTATCATTGGTAGGTCCTTTTTGTGGAAACGTCATTTGTTGTGTTACTGTTCCTTCGTCTCTAAAGCCGCATAACATGTAGGCTGTTTAATAGAAAACATGCTGCTTATTTAACCACATCAGACACATTCATTGTGTTTTCAAGCTTGTGCTCTTGGGCAGCAAGAGCTCATTTTGTGTGCACCAGTTATAGCTCCCAGGTTTGAATCCCCAGAGGGCCAACTCAGCAATTAACTTCTCCAAGGGAGACAAGGAGGATTTCTTGTCCACTTTTAACCCTTCGGAGGGGGATAAAATGAGTTCAGTTGAATTGGGTTTCTCTAGAATATCTAATTAAAAATTAAATTAAAGCACTGTAAGCCAGCTTTATATTTGTAGCTTTAAATATAAACCCATCTGATTTTTATATCTTGAACAATTTTGTGGATCTGTCGGTATGGTTGACCGATGTATTCTGTGGCCGTTTACTGGGCTTTCAAATTCTTGCCCTTTGATTTCAGTAACTATATAAAAGCTGCTGCATGCATGCTGCTAAAATAACTAAGCTTTTTGCATAGATGAAGAAAAACTCTATGCCTGTATCACCAGTCTTGTTTTTTTGGTGTCCATTCATTCCATACAGTTTCCAGCGTCTTCCCATCTGTATTTTGTAAGTGTAATTTAAATGCTTGTGCTTAGTCACTTCCCTTGCTTCAAAATACATTAAGATTCCATACACCCTGTATTATCGCTTTCTAGTATGTACTACAGCGGAGCTGCATCCAAGCAACCAAAAAATTTATAAAGTTGCTGTCAACTGAGAGTTGCACATGTCTGTGGGAATACAGCTGCAATCTTTAGCTGTTAGAAGACTTTCAGGTTCAAAAAGCTTTTGTTGATTACATGTCCTACTGGTCTCTTTCAGGCGTCCTCTGGCATAACCATTCCAAAACCACCTAAGCCGCCAGATAAGCCGTTGATGCCCTACATGAGGTACAGCAGAAAGGTAGGTGTAAATTGACGGACCAAGTGTATAAACTAATCCATGTTGCCCGGGTAGGAATTTGTATGCTGCCAAACACTGACTAAACAGCTTCTAGGTACTGCTAGAGACCGTAACCCACACACTCGCCAAGCAGAGGACAAGGATCCTCTCTACAATTGGGGCCCATTAGACTTTCGGCTCCCTCCCCTTGACCAGTCCCGTACAGAGAGAGGACAGAGCACAGCTCCCCTGACTGCTCCTTAAAGTAATGCAGCTATATGTGCCGCCTTGTACCTACCAGTTTGTGTGCGGTATTTTCTGACAGACCCAACAGGAGCATGCTTTAGACAAGTGCATTTTAAGATGATGGTAAAGCTCCTTCTGTCTCTGTCCAGGTCTGGGACCAGGTGAAGGCATCCAACCCTGACCTGAAGCTGTGGGAGATTGGAAAGATCATTGGCGGGATGTGGCGAGACCTTACCGATGAGGAAAAGCAAGAGTACTTGAATGAATATGAAGCTGAAAAGGTACGGAGAGACCTTTCACTAGTTACGAAGATAATCTGCCATCTCCTTATCGTAGCCCAATGCCGACTTTTATTCGGCATAGCCCATTTAATTTTTTACCTTTTATATAGTGCAAACCTCGCCCCTACAGATTTAGACAAGAAAGTTATCTAAGCAGATCTTGTAATCTAAAAATTAAATCGGGTCCCATTTGTCCATTCACCCAAGGCAGCCTTCAAGATAAAGAGATTATATGACCAGATAAAAAACAAGTTGCACCCTGTAGGGAGTGGGGTTAAATATACAGTCTTCAGCATCAACACAGGCCCCCAAACCTAAGCAAATGTTATTTTATCACTTTAAAAGCATATTTCAACCTTCAGCCTTAGAACTGGTGAGACTGAGTCACAGCCAAGTAATTTATTTCTCTGGCTGAAGCTGTCTCGCACAACAGCAATACACTCCTTAATTTCCAAATCGCTACGTATTTGGTGCTCCAGCACTAAGCATCTTAAGGCAGTTCTGTATGCAGGACCTAAATCCGTGATACAGAGAAAAGAATATGTATCAGTAAAAGAGTGATGTAAAAATTGAGTGGATTGCAGTGAGCTACCAGCTAGCAAATATAGATACAGTCAGGATGATTCTAAAACACTGATTGTGAGGTAATTATTATTTATTTTCCTGGTGATTTTTCTTTTTCTTTGAGATTACTCTTTGAAGTGTGAAGGTTGTCCTGATTACACAATTAAAACGGGGTGTATCTAACTTTTCATTATTTGATATGGCCACATTATTCCATCTATATGTATGGTTTGACAGGGACTGCTCTTCACCCGTTAACGTATTTCAAATTGGTTATTGTTTATAATTGAGTGATGTACTTTCACCTTTTTTTCTGATCCCACGAGGGTTCAGATCCAATCCGGAAATTTAAAGTCTTGATATTCTCTGAGGTCCGTAGTCCGATATCCTCTGTTAGTCTGACATCCTAAGCTTTCTTCTGACCAATTATTCTCACACCCCCTAGCTGGAAACTGTTTATTTCTCATCCTAGTGTTGAGATTTCGGGCACCCATAGAAATCCAAATGCCCCTAAATGTTTGCAGTGCTGTAAGATGTGCAAGGCTTCAGGT
This sequence comes from Lissotriton helveticus, assembly GCF_964261635.1. Lineage (NCBI taxonomy): Eukaryota > Metazoa > Chordata > Amphibia > Caudata > Salamandridae > Lissotriton > Lissotriton helveticus. The sequence continues at coordinate 1,918,236,482 of NC_136065.1, forward strand.
TTTAAATGTTTGGTTGTAATGAACATTTTATGTTTTATAGTTGTTATGTTGCCCATGGAGGTATTGGTCTGTGTTGAAATTAAATGATGGAAAAAATTAAAAATCATTGGTGTATTCATTGCAGAAAATCTGGGACTGTTCCAGTCAGTTTTTTGGGGCTGCAACATGTACTGCCTTGATAGCACGGATTTAACGCTATTTTCTTCTGTTTACATTTTCAGATTGAGTACAATGAATCAATGAAGACGTACCATAATTCTCCTGCTTATCTCGCCTATATCAATGCAAAAAGCAGAGCTGAGGCTGCACTGGAGGAAGAAAGTAGACAGAGGCAGTCCCGCATGGAGAAGGGCGAGCCGTACATGAGCATTCAACCCGCAGAAGACCCCGATGGTCAGTAAAATGTGTATTTCATATGTTCGTATTGTGAAGGGTTCTAAACTAGCCGTTATTTTGAGGTTTGGCAATGAGGTTGAGCTGGAAACAAGTCTATTATTACAGTAGGGCAGGAACACATGTTCACAACACAGGGTTTTAGTGCACATCCATTTCAGTGTTGCATGCTCATCTTGTTTTATATAATGCCCATTTTTCACTTTATTGGAACCATATACATGTTGTCTGCATCAGTGGCTGAAGCAGATTATAATTAGGACTCCCGGTATTATGGTATTTTTTTTTTTACATTTCCGTCAGTATTCATATTTATTTTTGTCATTATTTCTGTATACAGCCGCATTTATTTTTGTTGAGAGTAAAGACGTTGCAGCTAGTATTTTTCCACATTTATTTAAATAGACAGTGCACACGGTTATAGGTTTAGCTATATGTTAATATGCGCCAAATTAAGTAAACACAATACAGTCATCTGAAAACTATGCCATTGTAATACAAGCACATGTGCATTTCACTGAGGTCATTGAGGCTCTTTCTGGTTTGTTAATGAAATGAAGACCACTGAAAACCCGTTCAATAATCGCTGATGAAACTGGAATGGCCGATAGATGCAACAAAAAATTATAGAGTGTTGGCTAATGTTGCCTCTGAGAATGCCACTATGTCATTGCACTGATCTCTTTTTGTGGAATATTGTGCATCAAATATTTGTTGAATTCTTCAACAACATTCATTATGCCATCAGAAGCTCCAACCAACATGAATAAATCTTTGTAATCATTAAAATTCTGACTAAACTGCACTTTCTTGAATGGATCCAGGATTGAGACCCGTTTCCAGAAATTGCTGTATCTCATTTGCCCGGTTATGTTCCTAGCATCCCACTTGTTTTTCAGTGCATCTTTCAAAGTAATCTGCTCGTTTATTAGGAAATTAGCTTTTTTGTGTGGTAACATTTGCAATAAAGTGGTGATCATTGGGTCTTGCGTATAGTCTTGCTCCAATGTCAAAGCCATGTCAACATCTATGGCTGAATGTATGTGGTGGACATGTGATTTTTCTGACTTGAGCTTCTTCTGAATGTTGTTAATACAAGTAAGAGTTTTAACAATGAAATACAACTACACATAGAAAGATTAGTGGTTTGCACTATTGGGGCCAAGTAGTTTTCGTATGTAATCCAATTTGGATCCAGTGGCTTCTTCATTGTTTCAAAAGCAAAGAAGTAGTACCATATTTCCAAAAGTCTTACTGCTCCCTCATACCAGCTGAACCATCGTATCACAACAACCGGTCTTGGATATTTCATTATCCCGCCTACTTGTCCTTGAGAATAAATGCGTTACGTTTCATGCATACTTAACTACTGCCCCAGCTTTTATTACAAAATTATACATGTCCCAGTTCTCAGGCTGAGACAGAGCATAGGAAACAACAGCATGTATAAGATGACATGGATCTTTTACATGAATTAAATTAACCCTCTGAGCAGTGTGCAAATCATTTACTGCCTTTGTCATGTAAGATGCAGAATCAGAAAATATAGCAACAAGTTCATGCCATGACTTACCCAACTTCTGAAGCACCTTGTTTCCAATTTAGGCAATTTTAGCAGATACAGTGATGTCAACTAAGGCTGGGCGGCGACCCTTTTCTACATCATCACTGTAATATGTGACCAATGTTACAGTGGCTGGGTCACCATGCACCTCTGTGGTTTCGTAAATTGTTAAAGAGATGGTGACAAGTGCTAAAGCATGACGTATGTTTCCAAGCTATGTTTCAAACACTTGAGGAAGAAATTTCTCATTCATTTGGCTGGATTTGCACATTGTCCTTGCTGCAGGGCTCAGCTGCATAATCAGCTCTCCACCATCTTCACACAGAGCTTTCACAACCTTGTGCGGGATATCTGCAGCCTATTTGCTCCATACTTTACATTCTTTACGACTGGAGAAGAAAGTCTCTCATGGGTTTTACTCCTCAGCTGAGCTTTAATATTATCCGCTTTCCTGTTTTCATTGTCAACATTTGTTCGACATGACTTGCAGGTGAACATTTTCATCTCTTTAAGGGCCACGGCTTAAAATTCTGCATACTCCTGTACGTAATCATCAATGTCCTTAAGTTTGCGGCCCATGTCTATAAATGTAAGCGTTTAACAATTAAGCAGCCATTGGGTTGATGTTTAAAATACTGTATGTGACCAGGATGAAACAGCCATGGTTAGCAGCTAGCACAAGCTGCAGCAGTAAAGTAAGTGAAAGTCATCAGCATTACACACAGTTTGCCCTCACCATCCTATTAATACCCCAAAAGGGCACCATTTTAAAACTTCATTGGGAGTCTTTTTGTTTTTACCCTCAAAACCCCAATCCCACAAACAGATTAATTTAAGGTAATGGGTAAAGGCTCATATAATTGCTATTTTATCTTCACTTTTAAACATTAAGTAAGCTGTAGATCTTTACATTCGTTTTTAGAAAATATACACACACTTAAGAATTTACCAAACGAAACAATGGAAGTCGGAACATTGTATACAACTAGGCTTACGGCTAGAGCGGTTGACCTCGAAGCTGGGGAACCATGTTCGATTCTCGGCAACAACGCTCAACATCCTGTGGTTCTGTGCAAATCACTTAGCCTCCCCGTGCCTAACAAAAATGAATGTGTCGATCTGTAAGAAATCTGGTGTTCATGTAAAGCGCCCTGATACCCGTTGTCTTGAGTCTTGTTCGCAATATATAAACCCCTCCCCTCCCCCCACACAAAAAAAGTATGCATCTACTTTACAGAAAACAGGGGTACGCTAAGCAAGTGGGTGTATTGTCTGTAAAATAGACACAGGGGGCCAGCTGAGCAAGTAGGTATATTGTCATGATAGGCAACGTGTGGTACCAGTCTAGGAGGGAGTGATGAAGTGTCTCTTCTGGCATTGCACTTAAAAACTTCATTTTTAGGCATGGGCAAAGTGGGCTCTGGCCCAGGGCACAGCCCTTCAGGCCCCACCTGCAGGGCAAGCTCTTCTACAGAGACTTGCCCTCATGATCTTAACTAAGTCTTAACAGATTGCTACAAATAGCATTTTCTGTTGATTTCTTTTGAATGTGGGTAATGTGTGAGAGACTGCTACAGACATTTGAAAGACAAATGTGTATGTTTCATGCAACATCCACAAAAAACGTTTCTGTTAAATCAAAACAGGACCTCACATATGAGAAATGAGATTACTTGCAGTGATATTAGTGAGCTGCTGCTGTTCTACAATATTGAAAACCCTGTCACTAGCCATGATTATTAGATGTAAGCACATTTAGAATTTAGATGAGTGCACCTGTGAACTTTAAGTGACCTGGCTAAAGACAGCATGAAAGAGTGGTCTACTTTTGTGATAAATTAGAGATATTGGATGCCTCGTTCACCTTATTGTCAGTTCCATGCTCCTGCCCTCAGCATGCTCTGTGGTACTCGTTGACTATCCACAGCTGAGAGAGCAACCAACCTCCACTGAAGCAGCAAGCTCTTATTTCAGAAATAAATTAAAGAACCCTTGCATTAGTCCTGCCGGGCTCTATTTCCCTCACATTTCTGAAGCCTAAAATATCTAACACCACCCATGTGAGCTGGCAGCTTTTGAGTCACATTTTTATAAAGTACGTCCTTTGCTAATGCAAAACACATTTTCCTTAAGCAGTCTCTCCTTTGAAGACATTGGACGCGTCTTACTTACCTTATTTTACATTCTACTGCCTAGTAGCAATTGAACAATTTACTGTAATACTGTAATTCCACACAGTTTAGCTGCAGCCACAGTTCATCGCACCGCGGAGAAAAAAACGATTTAACTTGCAAGAGGTCTTACAGATATGCCCCGGCTGTCTCTATCTCTCAGGAATGTTAGTGTTTTTTCATGCAGCGCCAAGTCAGAGGAAAGTTTTAATTTAAGGCCTGAAATTATCCGAAAGCTAATGCGACTAATTTCCATAATATGTTTATGCCGCTGGTCTTCCTGACGTTTTTGAGTCACACTCATTCCTGCCGGTCTTACATTAGCGGCAATTACTCGCGCTACTAACTGCGTCCCCTCCTCCTCAAAGTTTAACAGCTGTAGTAGTGCAAACAGTAAAATACAAGTCCACCCACCACCCTTTCACTTACCGGTGACCTAAAACTGACTGGGGTGCTGGTGCAGCGCTCTCTAGAGAGCCGGAGCTCCAGAGATGTTGAAGGATCAGCTGATTGCTGGCAGGCAGCAAGTACGAGGGCTGAAAGCAAATGGCGTTTGGCAAATGTATTTCATCAAGCAGGGTGAGCCGATGGTGGTCGTAGTGAAGGCAAAAAGGAGAACGTATGTTGATGAGGCCTAGAAATAAAGGACAAAAAGGTATGGGCAGGGCTAGAGAAGTGTAGACACACCCATGCGGTGACGCTTCGATCCAAACGTTATTGGCTGAAAGGATGTAACAGGCACGTAATCAGAACTATGGTGGGGAGGTCAGAGGTCAATGCAAGACTCCTAGGAAGGAAATTCCAGCACCTACTAAAGATTAATTGCCCAGCAGGTGTTAATGCGGGCAGGCATACACTGCAATCAGGAAGAGGGGCGTGGCAAGACAACCCTGGGCTGGAGCCCGGATTGCCGATCAATTCTCGGAATCCAAGAATCTGATTTGGTTGTATTTTTCTATTTATAAATGCAGACGAAAGAAAAATATTTTTCCATCTATACTTATATGTAAAAACCAGTTTAAACGGAAAACCGGGAGCCTTAATTATAATATTTGTCATGTAAGACATGTTTGTCATTAACTGAATGCACAACGTATAATGTTAGACTGTACGGGCCGGTGAAAACTGCAATATTACTTTTCTCCTTTTTAGGTTTCGCCTGCGAACAGCTGCGCAAGCGAAAAACTTTTGTTTACAAATATGTGGCTTATTCCCGCCTCTGTCTTCCATTGGCTAGCTCCAAAAATGGAGGCTAGCCATTGGAAGAGAGAGGCGTCAGTCATTCACCGAGGCGATCGGTGGGCGTTCCGTAGAATTTTTCCCTTTTGCCTACGTCATGCGGCGGTGGGCGTGTTTATTTTTTTTTTTTCTCGGCAATGCGGCTGCCATTTTTTCGTGGAGCTGGGGCGGACGGGTCGATCCTACATCCTGAAACATCAAGGGTGGTCTGCTCGTCTGTCTTGCCCAACAGCTGGAGACTTGTTCTGTCCAGAGATGCCCTTATTTTATTATGTTTTATCCTTGTCGTAGTCTGCGAAAAAAGACATATGATTTTGTGAATAGTGTTAGTTTGTGGCACTCCTGTAACCCTGTTGGGTACTGTGACATACGCGGAAGATGAGGGAGGGCGTTTTAGGTTGATTGTGCGAACTGAAGTCCTCTAATTTTACCTTTCATTTGAAAAGATGTGATGGGTTAGCGGCCGTGCTTTTTTGCCCTGCACAGCCCGTAATGCAGAGCCAGACTGATTTCCTAGAGGCTGTGTGGACTTTGATGACAGTAGGTGGTGGCGTGGACGTTGTTTTAGACTCTTTAACCGCATGCGCGCTAGCGGTTTTCCCGCTGCGCGCTGCGATTTTGAAAATCGAGCATTACGTGACAAAGCCAGCTCGTCATGCGCGTAGCGCAGGTAACGCCCATGACGAGCTGGCTTTGTCATGCACGCTGAAGGGGTTAAGCATGTTAAGCTGTTCAGCACAGTTGAATACTCTGTGCAACCGAACACTGAGCGACGTCACTCCTTTCCTTTTATCCCTGTGGCACCTTATTTTTGCTGACGGACACACAGCGACTTAGCTTTTCTATATTGAAGCGGGGGTTTGAGCTCCATTGCGAACGCAAACAGTGCTTGGTGTAAGCATGTGAACTCAAGGCTACTTTTACTCAGTTCGCCTCCCATGTATCCTTTGTTCCTCATGTTAGAGGTGGAAGGATTCAGAGCCCAAAGCCATTTTTCGCAGCAACGAAAGGGTACCATTTACACTTCACTTTAGGGCAGGCCCTCCTGTTCAAAACGAAAAAAAAATTCCTTGGGACCCCTACATTTTTTTCATAATCATTCTGCTAAATTGACAATGTTTAAATATGTTTAAACATATGTAAACATTGCAGTTAAGCTCTGTTACCCCGATTTAATCATACTTCCATTCAGGATATAAATGACAAAAGTTGTTCTTTATGGCCCCTTACAAAGTGGCTTTCTGCCACTCATGTTTTTAACACTTAAAACAAAGCATGATTCTACTGTTGGCTAGAGACTGGCGCTCCCCCCTGACATTAGTTAATGCAACCCCCCCCCCCTAGTTTGAAGACCTTCTGCTTTAGGGTAAATGACTGTGCAAAAAGCATTGTGCTGAATTGTGTTGAATTGGACATGAAGCATAATTTCAATGCAAGTTTATTATCCGACATGAAGTAAACCTACAACAGATCTTTCTCGGGCATCACTCCCAGAATTTGGAACTCTCTCCTTCTGATAAGACTGACTCCCTCCACTTCCTCCTTCAAGAAAAAAGTCAAACTCTTGTTAATGAACACATTTTTGAAGTAGATCATCAGTTCTCTGCTCCTTGAGCGATTGGTTCCCTGCGACATCATATGAACTTTTACTATTCTTAAAGAGTTGTATTTCATTGCCTTATCTTGTAAAGCGCTCTGATACCCGCAAGGGTTTTGCCCAATATAAAACGTTTTATATAAATAAACAGATAAATAAATTAAGGGTAGACTGTAGAGAGCCTGGTGTCAGCCAGGACACTGGTTCCAGGTACCACATCCCATCTCTCATATCTCAGACAGAGCCTTTTATTTTCTGAACACACCCTCCATGTTCAGCACGGAGGAGAACTTTTCATCTGGTTTTGCATCTTTAAATTTCAGGTCGTGTCTCGTATGCTTTAAACTAACTTCCTTTCAGATTTAGGCTCAGTTAAATATTTTTCTGCCTTATGGACAGACTGGAAACCCCCTTAATAGCCATTCGGTAAGTGGCCGTTGGACTACTTAATATAATAAAGATCACATGGCCTGATTCCAGGCATTTTAACAATTCTGAATGCGTTTGTTTTTCTTCACTTCCTCCATGAGAGAAGGCACTGGAGCCGCATTGCCTATTCTGCTGAGCTGTGTTTTAACTCCGTGGAGTTTGGCGAAGACAAGTGATTTCTGCCTGTTAATATAAAGGATCTTAATTCAGGATTGACCAGATGAATTTATACAGCTGCCTAAGTCTGTAATTGGGGCACTCCGGGATAGAAGTTTGATTGACTGAAGCCGTTCGGTGGAGAATTGTGTTCTCGATTTTCATACATGGAAACGGAATGTATGAATTATATTTTGCCCTCATAGTCCTGATGAGGCCTGGATTGACAAGAGCGGTACAAAAGGGGGTGGTGATGGACGGAGCATCTGAACCAATCAAACACACCCAGTCAAAAGATCTGGGTTTGATCCATCACCGTTCTTTAGCCCACTCTGCCACCCCAGTTCAGACATGGCTATATGCAAATCAGTCTGACACTGTGCCTCATGGGAATAGTCCAGCCCGAACTGCCAAGCCATGCCTTCCCTGGACCGGAAACAAGCTTCCGAGGACCGGTTTCTGGCATTACAGCCGTCTTCAGCCCGGCTTGCTTGAATCCAGTGGCAAAGTGAGCAAGGGACTCACGTCTGAGCATACCCTGCCACACTTATGGCGCAGGCGAAAAACTTTTGTTTACAAATATGTGGCTTATTCCCGCCTCTGTCTTCCATTGGCTAGCTCCATAAATGGAGGCTAGCCATTGGAAGAGAGAGGCGTCCGTCATTCACCGAGGCGATTGGTGGGCGTTCCGTAGAATTTTTCCCTTTTGCCTACGTCATGCGGCGGTGGGCGTGTTTATTTATTTTTTTTCTCGGCAATGCGACCGCCATTTTTTCGTGGAGCTGGGGCGGACGGGTCGATCTCCATGGAAGTGGACGCTCCAGGCAGCCTCTCTCTCCACATAAGCACACTGCATGCGGCCTCTCTCTCGCCACATAAGCACACTCCAGGCAGTCCCCTCTCCTCGGTATTTGATAACATTTCCTTTTCGGCAGCCTCTCTCTCCACATAAGCACGCTGCATGCGGCCTCTCTCTCTCCACATAAGCACACTCCAGGCAGTCCCCTCTCCTCGGTATTTGATAAAATTGAGTGCAGAGTGTGAGTGTGAGTGCAGAGTGCAGAGTGCAGAGTGAGTGTGCAGAGTGAGTGAGCAGAGTAGTGAGTGTGAGTGCTGAGTGTGAGTGCTGAGTAGAGAGTGCAGAGTGCTAGGGAGTGCAGAGTGCTAGGGAGTGCAGAGTGCTAGGGAGTGCAGAGTGCTAGGGAGTGCAGAGTGCTAGGGAGTGCAGAGTGCTAGGGAGCGCAGAGTGCTAGGGAGCGCAGAGTGCTAGGGAGTGCAGAGTGCTATAGGGAGTGCAGAGGGCTAGGGAGTGCAGAGTGACTAGGGAGGGCTAGGGAGTGCAGAGTGACTAGGGAGGGCTAGGGAGTGCAGAGTGACTAGGGAGGGCTAGGGAGTGCAGAGTGACTAGGGAGGGCTAGGGAGTGCAGAGTGACTAGGGAGGGCTAGGGAGTGCAGAGATTAAGCTAATGGCAATGTAAATGACAATGCCATTTATTTATCTGTTTTCAAAACCAACACATAAATACAAATGTTGTCATTTACAATGCCAATAGGTCTAACTTTTCCAAAGGCGAAACCATTGCATTGTAAATGCTTGTTATCATATTTTCATGCCCTTTTGGTCCTTTTTCACATCTTGCCTTTCTGGCAAGAATCTGATTAAATTGCTTAGTGCTTGTGATCAGCGTCAGTGGTAGTTAGTTGCATTTCTGTTTAGTATTTTTATTGTTCCAGAGTGCATAATAATTAAACATTTTAGATCACAAATCTAAATCAACTTATTTAACAAACGTAGGGTATTTCAAGTTAGTTTATGAGGTCACAGTTTTCATGTAAGATGTGACTCCTGTCCTGCACCACATGTCTCGCCCCTCCCAAAAAGAAAATAATACCAAGTTAAACTCTATTTTAGTAAGTGTAGCCCAGTTCAAGAAATAAACTACCTAAAAGCTCCTAGGCAAGTTTAAATAAAAGATGGATTAAAAAGATAGAAGGATGGAAATGTGTACTTGAATTATAATAAGTAGTAATGGACTAAAATGTTAGTGCTCGTCAATGAGATAGTCCGAACCAAAAAATGACAGGGTCCTTTATGGCTGTCTTGTGAGGGCCGGAGGGCCCATGGTTTGCTTGGATGAGTGGGTTGAATATTGTGGAGTATTTTACCCTCAATTTGGAAGATATTTCACATTTAGTTCGTCTAAGCAGTTCAAACTACAAGGCATTTTTTAAAGGGGGGGGGGATATTTTTGATTGTTCCCCACTGCCTTTTCCCCACAGACCCCAATCAGCACCCAAGCAGAACACCCCCAGTACGTCTCCATGCTCCAGTGAAGCGTCCCCCTTTTTAGGTCTCGCCTAGACGAAAGCAAAAGCGAAGCTTTTGCTGTCTAGGGAGACAACTTATGTCGCCACTTTCCGGGGAATGTAGGGGAATGTGGACAGCAGACTGTGACGAGCTTGTCCTCCTGGAGATTGTAGCTCGTGAGCGCGCACGTCGCGTCGCCGTGCCTGCTATTCCCATGCACAGAAAGGCTCCCGCACGCATGCGCACATACACACACACACACGCACCCCCCCTTTAACAGACACACGCGCAGACAGACACACGCACGCACAGACACACTACAACAGACACACGCGCACACCCCACCCCCACTCACCCCTCCTCCTCCGCAACACACTCACCTGTTCTGGCGGTGCTCGGCGTGCCTTTCGGGCGGCGGTTGCGCTTTGCGGGGCACTCTCACCACATGAGAGCCCCGCCTTCTTCATGCGCCCGGCCGCTCTTCACCCGGTCCCCCATCTCGGGACCGGGACTCGATCAGGAGCCCTCGGGGCTCCTCGGACAGTGGGTTCTCTCTCGCGCCGCGATGGGGGCGGGACTTCCGGTTGGGGCCGGGCTGCGATTGGCCGGCTGCCCAACCGCTTCCGGGTCGTCGCGGGAACTTGAAGAAACTCCGCTGGAACACACATTCCAACATGTAGCAAGCAGCAGCTACAACAACGCAAAGTGTTTTTTTTCTTCTTTTTTGTGTATGAAAACACTTTGAAATATGTGCGCTACCAGTTGTAGAAAACCTCAGTGCAGAGCGATAACGTGCAGCATTAACACCAAGCCTTCACATTTTAAAGAACGACACCTTTTTTAAAGAGGCCGTCCTATTTTGACGAACTCTCGTTATTTACCGAATCACATGCTCATGCTGCTGCCTGGTTTGTCTACATGCACACAGGCAGAATCACTCGGTACAAAATGGCTCCTGTTCACTCGTCAGTACGGTCTTGCGCCGCCCCACCTTCCCCCTGCCAAATACATTCATTCCAAATACTGCTTATTTTTATATCAGACTGACTTCTCACATCTGGGATAGCAGGGGCACCTTCCACAGTGATTAGTGCTTCACAAAAAATAATTCTCGGCTAGCGCTCAGAAGCCTTGAAGCTTTGATTGAATGACACTGCAGTTTGATGCCCCGCTCGTCTTTGATGCTATGCGTTCCAGACACTGATTTTATTAAGACTCACTTGGAGCTCTAAACTGTCACTTGATCTTTCTTTGGGTCATTTCGTTTGCCCGGAAGGACTAACATATCTGTGAAACCCTCTTCTTTTATAGTTTGAGCATCGTCTTCGTTTAGCAGGATAACATTATATATTTGAAAATACAAATATCCGGGAAGAGCAGAGAGCAAATCTCCGTGATGTTGGGCATTCTCCTATCATAAAGGAAGCGTGTTGGTGGGACCTGTGGCATCTAACGCATCATTTAACCCTATATGCGTGGGCACCTACCACAAAAATGTATAGGATGAGTTTGTTCCGTTCCCGTTTTTAATTTGATGTAAAACTCAAATCACTGCACACTCTCTACTACACACTCTCTACTACAGTCACTACTCTCTACTACACACTCCCTACTACAGTCACTACTCTCTACTACACATTCTGCTACACACTCTCTACTACAGTCACTACTCTCTGCTACGCACTCTACTCTCTACTACACACTCTCTACTACACACTCTCTACTACACACTCTCTACTACACACTCTCTACTACACACTCTACTACACACTCTCTACTACAGTCACTACTCTCTACTACACACTGTACTACACACTCTACTACACACTCTACTACAGTCACTACTCTCTACTACACACTACTACACACTCTCTACTACAGTCACTACTCTCTACTACACACTCTACTACACACTCTCTACACACTCACTACTACAGCCACTACTCTCTTCTACACACTCTATACTACACACTCTCTACTACACACTATCTACTACAGTCACTACTCTCTACTACACTCTCTACTACACACTCTACATTACACACTCTACATTACACACTCTACATTACACACTCTATACTACACACTCTCTACTACACACTATCTACTACAGTCACTACTCTCTACTACACTCTCTACTACACACTCTACATTATACACTCTACATTACACACTCTACATTACACACTCTGCTACACACACGCTCTACTACACACTCTACTACACACCCTCTACTACTCTCTACTACTCTACTACACATTCTCTACTACTCTACTACACACTCACTACTTTCTACTACACTCTACTACAGACTCTCCACTCTCCACTCCACACTCTCTACTCCACACTCTCTACTTCAATCTCTCTACTTCAATCTCTCTACTTCAATCTCTCTACTTCAATCTCTCTACTTCAATCTCTCTACTTCACATTCTGTATTACACACTCTCTACTACACACTCACTACTCTCTACTACACACTCCCTACTACACACTCTCCTACACACTCTACTACACACTCTACTACACACTCACCACTCTACTACACACTCACCACTCTACTACACACTCACCACTCTACTACACACTCACCACTCTACTACACACTCACTACTCTCTACTGCTCACTCTCTACTGCTCACTCTCTACTACACACTCTCTACTACACACTCTCTACTACACACTCTCTACTACACACTCTCTACTACACACTCTCTACTACACACTCTCTACTACACACTCTCTACTACACACTCTCTACTACACACTCTCTACTACACACTCTAGTACACACTCTAGTACACACTCACTACTCTACTACACACTCTACTACTCACTACTCTCTCTACTACTCACTCTCTACTACAGTCACTACTCTCTACTACACTCACTACTACACACTCTACTACACACTCACTACTCTCTACTACACACTCTCTACTACACACTCACTACTCTCTACTACACACTCTACTACTCACTTACTACTCTCTACTACTCACTCTACTACTCACTCTCTACTACTCACTCTCTACTGCTCATGACAATGCCATTTATTTATCTGTTTCCAAAACCAACACATAAATAAAACATTTGTCATTTACAATGCCAAAAGCGCTAACTTTTGCAAAGGCGAGACCGTTGCATTGTAAATGCTTGTTGGTAATATTACCGTGTTGGAATCTCGTTTCCTGGTGTCACCAGGATCATCCTTTAGTCCATGATATGACCGCCATTTACCCAAACTTTCAAATTTCATGTGGCATCCTCTGCTGTCATAAACTACTCTCTCTGCCTCCTTGCATCTGTTCATTAAGCCCCCTCCCGGACATGCTTGACAATCGACAATTACAAGGCATTGTTAACATGCTTTTAGTTCAGATGTAGGTAAATTGGTGCCATAACCACACACCCAGACAGGCAAATGCAGTAACCAGAAGAAGATATCTTCTAGTGGCTGAGGCTCAATTGGAGCTCTTTGAGACATGAAGGTGTCATAACATCTTTAAGTCGATCCCTGATGCACTATTTGCAGGGGTAATCCCTAGATGCATTGTGCCTGGGTTGAGGAGAAACTGGTACAACAAAAGGTTCCGATCATTTACATTTTTGTTTGTGGACATGGATCGAAGTATGTTTGATCTGTACTTTTCAAATGTTCCTCCGATTCCAGAGACCTGTTGTGTGGTCGAGGATTTGTTTGGCTTAAGGAAGTTGTACCTTAATCCAGGTTTTCTGTAGTGCTTCATCACTGGTTCTAATGAGCATAGTAAACTTGAAAAAGTCTTTATTAGGGCAGTAGCTAAGTCTGGTACCAGCATCTAAGTGTTGTGACTCTCTCAGGTTTTAGGAACCACACCTCTCGGAGCAAGTGTTTGTGTAGACCGAAGCTTTCCTTGCTAGCTTCATCCAAGTCCATCTGAATATTCTAGACCCGTTTTTCAGAATAAAATGATTTTTTTTTTATAAATGCGTGATGGTAGAATATTGCAGAGACATTTCTAGCTCTGTTTAGTGCACCTAGATCTTCCTGCATGGCTAATTTGACCTTTACCAAAGTGGCGCTTTCTCCGGTACGACCCTCATTACAAATTCACAAATAAATGCTGATCCCTGTGCAAATAGGAGTTTGTACAGGCATCAAAATGATTATTTGTCTGATTATTAACATGCCCTCACACTTTTACACCGATAGATTTTGGCAGATATGTGCTGAAATGTATCTAGGAGCAATGGGAAATTCAAAAAAATGGTGAATCCAGTGAAATTCAGTGTGTTAAAAACAGATAAAACATGTTATATCCAGGCCCACTAAAATTATGCAGCAGGGGAGGGTAAAATTATGTGACAGAATTAAGTAAATTATGCAGCAAGAAAAAAGCAAATTATGAGGCACATTTATGATATTCGTTATTTTGTCATTTTTAAACTTGTGAACACTGAGCATTAGTTACACCTCATTAGTACCAGTTTAACATCCAAATATGGCAGTTAGCTGCGGAACGGTGACCAGTCAGCCTTTTAGAAAGGCCTTACACTGCGTGGCAACATGTCTCTGTATTTGTAGTAATTTTTTAACCGTGTGAGCTAGAAACAATTGTTTTTTTTCAAAACCGTTGAGAAACAATTGTTTTTTGTTAAAATCTGCAGATTATGTGGCAAATTTACAATTATGTGAAAAATGTGGCTGCTGCACAATCGTATAATTCCAGTGGCCCTTGTTATACCTCTTTTTCATAATGGCAGTTAAATAGGAGGTGTTTACTACACCCTGTAAACACCCTACCCTGGGATAATGATCTTTACAGTGTGGTAAATAACCTGAATCCATTACACATAGCTTGTAATTGAGGCCTAGGTAGAGATAACCTCTCTTCAATTCTACGAACGCATGCCTGAGTATTACATACTTAAATTTCAGTTGCGTAAGTCGAATACTTAGTTGGTTAATAGGCTGGCAAATATTGTAATCTATGATCTTGTAATTATGATTAGAATCTGAATAGTATTATTATTCAGTTTTAAATAACTGCTATTTTTAGGGACCAATAGCTCACATATTTATATATTTGAATGCAATTTCTACACTGTGGTGCATTTCAGTGGTCTTCCAGATTGCTGTGTTAAACTATGAAAAAGATTCAATAAAGTGCTAACTCGATGACTAGACATTTAGTGGACACCAAATGTTTCCTAGCTCTTCTAATTCCGTGGGTTCTTAGGGTGCTCAGTGTAGATCCAGGAAGATTTAGATCTATTGCTTGTTTATCTACCATAAACTTTCTAAATGATCCCAACTTCCATAGTCTCTGGTTATTCAGAAAATGTGGCAAGGAGCTGACCGTACAGGACATGCATTTGACACCCCGATTTAAAGCATCAAGTCCATTTGCCCGTGAATTCTGTTCAACATTGCAGTGAATCCGGAAGATGCATCTAGTTCCTCTGGTTCTTTGAGAATGCTTACTTTGGGCCCATGTTTACAGTAACTGTTTAATTCCTCCTCTTAACTTGTATTAAGTGCTCTGCCACCGCAACTTTAAGTCTGCGCTATACAAAACCAAAAATAAATATAAATGAATCTCTGCTGCTAATGTGGCAGGGAGGGTAGAGCAAGAAGGAGGGTTTTTTCTCCTTTGAATAGTCAGTGAGAATAGCGGACTCAAGATGTATATGAAGGGTGAATAAATAGTTTTGTACTATTTTGAAGATTTTCCCAGGTGATATTTTTAGAGAAGGATTGAGTGTCTGGAAGTACCTGTATGTATCTAGATTGAACACGGGTATAGGATGATGCTGTTTTGCACAATTACATTTTTGACGAGCCATTATATTATGGTCACTATCTTTAATAGTGGTGTTCTTAATGTGGGGTTACTTCCCCCAGAACATTTCCAGATCTGTGAGAATCCTATTATGATGTTGGATGCATTCAATGCTTTTTCAGAGGTCATTTTAAAAAGTAGCTCTTTTACTACTGTCCCTTTTTATTTCACGTTTTCAACGCAACCACCGTCTTATCAGCGAGATCCTGAGTGAAAGTGTTGTGCCTGATGTCCGTTCTGTCGTCACCACAGCTAGAATGCAAGTCCTTAAACGTCAGGTTCAGTCCCTCATGGTTCATCAGGTAAATATGTTTTTCATTTCATTAGAGAATTTTTGGAGCTGTAGCTGTGAGGTATAGTGCTTGGACATATCTAAACATGTCTGCTGATTGTGCTATCGCAACATATAATCGACCCTCCTACTCGAAAGAAGCAGAAAGGAATGGACCTTTTTGGAAATGTAAGTACTTAAGTTGAGTCCTATCATAGTTTTATTTGGGAAAGTCCAAATGATGACTCTCCAAGAAGTCAGGCCATCACTAGAGCAGGATGGCTTTCTGGCTACAGTCAACTAAGGATGCATACTATTCTATACCAATACATCTGGCTCACAGAAATTATATCAACATTGTAATGTTAGGAATAGATTACCAGTTGGAAATGTTACCTTTTGGAATAACAGTTGCTTTAAGAGTATTCATAGAATGCCTGGCAGTCCTAGCAGCATACTAGATATGCAAAGACATTCACTTATACCCATTCCGAAAAGATTGACTGCTATAGTGATGTTGGGAAGGAAAAGTCTTCTGCATGCCCCCCTGCCCTCAGTGCCCAAATGTACTGATGTCTGGATCCCTAATGCTTAGTTTTTCGTCATAGACAAACACAGATTATGCATGGGCACCATGACATCTGCCTGCCTCAGAGATTGTGGTGTTGTTGAACCAGGAGGGGCTCCCAAAGCTCTCCTTGATAGTGGTGGCCTTCACCAAGGGTTAAGCAGCACAAGTGTGGTGATGGCAGCAAACTGTGTAGTGATCAGTAGGAGGGAGCAGGTCCTTTTTAATCTGCCTCACTTAAGTGAGGCCTACAGGCTCACTGATTTTTAAATTTAGCTGCTGTGTGCTTAACTCACCCTTAGCCTAAATCAGTGTGTTGTGAAGTGCTTAGCAGCGAAGGAATGATGTCTCTGCGCTGAGTGTATATGTGCCTGGGAGGGATACAATACAGGGATAATTTAGTACTGTTCAGTGCCTGCATGGGAAATGCATGTACTGAGTTTGTGTGCACCTATGAGGGGTACAGGACATGAAAGTTACAGTGCTGTGCACTGTGTGTAGGTTGTATACATGCACTGGGCGTGTGTGCACCTGTGGATGGTACAAAACTTGAAGGGTCCTGGGTTCCATTTGTAAGATTCAGGCGTGCTTGGTGAAACATGGAGAGGAAGTAGAGGGCCCCCCAACCCCTTCCGACAGAGGTTGGGCGAGCAGTTAGGCTTATCAGAAGGTTATGTGGATGTAGTTGTTGTACACACAGTGGCAATAAATGACACGCACTCCATGAATAAACCCATGACCAATTTATAAAAATAGTACTTTGGTATATTTATTTACTAAGACCACAACACTTTCATAGAAGCAAGTACACTTTTAAATAAAAATACTTTTGAGTTTCAAAAGTGAATACTTAGTGCAATGTTCAGACTTTGCAATGTTAACTTATAGGAGGAAAACAATAATGCGGTTTTGCAGTTTAGTACACAAGTTACATTTCCAGTCTTCAGGGTTGGAGGTCGGCAGAGGGCAAGGTACAGGTAAGCACAAATCACTGCACCACCAGCGGCCGGGTGCAGAGGTCAAATCTGGAGTTAGATCCCAGTGTTAACCAATGGAGACTGGGTGCTTGAAGACATGCAGGTTGGTAAAATGGCTGCGGAGGTTCAAGCTTCAGAGGTTTAGGCAAGCACAGGAGGGCCACAAGGCAGCACCAAACATACACCACCAGAGGCACGAGGCCCGCCGGGTGCAGGATGCAAATACGATGTTGGGCGCTCAGTGCAACGCCCTTCCGCTCCACCTCAGGCAGACTATATCGCCCCCCATCTTCGCAAGAAACCTCAAAACCTGGATCTTCGACAGACTCCCTCCTTGATGGAACGGATCCTGCACCATCCCTACCCGTAGCGCCTTGAGACCCTTACGGGTAAGTAGCCGCGCTTAAACTTCTGATTGAATGGAGGAACTGGGTTTTGGAAACGGGCTGCAGGCATTGAACCGAATGCTGCACGAAGAACAGCTGCGACAGCAGAGGTACGTTGGGAGGCTTTGAGTTGCAGGGAAACAGTCGGTCCAGCTCTCCAAGGCCTATTGGCTTCAGGTGCAGGCCTTCCCTTTGACATGTGGTTTCTCTTACTGGAGTCAGTTGGGGGGGGGAGGGTTCACATTTACACTGAAGGTGTCATCGTGGTGTCCAGGAGGGGTCATCCAACGCTGGACTCAGGATCGCTGGGGAACCTTTTCTGGACCATTGGGACACCTAGACTCTGGCTGGAGGTGTTGAGGGCAGAGTGGTCCGGGATCACTGTTCTAAAGGACACCAGAGTCCTTTGTCTTGGTTTCTTGGGCACATATCTGCTGTCCTGTTTTTTTCGAAGGCAGGCAGTCCTCTCAGGGGTACTGGAGGTCGCTGGCTGGAGGACAGGCATGGTTTTCTTTGCAGGATCTGTGCAGACAGGCCGGTATGGCTGGGGCCAAGTCAGTTGGTGTTGTCTTCATCCTCTTCTTAGGTCATCAGGAACTGGTTTTAGGTCTGGGGGAAACCACTTAAATACTAGCATTAGGCGTGTTACAGGGGAGTAGCAGATAAGGACCAATCGGTCCATTACCTGGGTTGGCTACACCCACTATTATTCCACCCTCCTGTGGGAGGGAGAGCATAGCCCTAGCTCTGATTGGATAAGTCCCACGATGTTCAAGTTAGTCACCACTGAAAACTGTTCTTTTTTTCGCCTGCTGCACCGGAGGGGTGGAGTTGACGAAGGGGGGCTCACCTCCTATTCTTCCTTAGTTTTCTTGCTGGTTCTCCGGTCAAAAGTGGGGTTTTGAACCTGGGGCTGCCATCTGTTGCTAGCAGCAGAGACTTGGGTCGCATTACAAAGACAGCAGGATTTTTAAGCTTTTCTCTCGAGCACTGTGCCCATCCTGGGGGATAGGTTGTGTGACACCTCCGCCCAGGATGTGCTCTGTTTCCAGCCAGAGAGAGCAGAGGCTCTCGACCCAGAGGTCCAGAATCATGTCTGGTGGTAGCAGACTGCCCAAAGACCGAGACCACATCAGGGTTGGCAGGTTTCCAGGGGGCACCTCTGCGGTGCCCTCTGGGTACATGTTTTAATACATCCCACACTGGCATCGGTGTGGGTTTATTGAGAGGTGTTGTTTGGTACCAAACACTCCCGGGTTCAGTAAAGCCTTCATGGTGCTCGGTAACTCAAGTCGTCTAGTTTCCAGACAATGTACTCTATGGCTTAACTGGCACTTACAATATTAGGAATAGGCTTAAATGTTGTAGGGGTTTATCTACTCATGCAGATATGCCCACACCTGAGATATAGTGCGCCGTGCCCTTGGCCTTGTAATGTCTGCTAGAGGGGTGACTTACCTTTACCGTAGGCAGTGCTGCTTGGCCTTGCACATGGGCAGTATACCATGTCGACTTTGTTGTTTTTCTCTGCACCAAGGCTTGCAGCTCCAGTTGGACTTGGCATGGCCTTGGTGAGGGGTCCCTAAGGGCCGCCCCTCTTTAGTTCCAATGCCCTAGGTACCAGTGTGCTGTTTACTAGTGACATACAGTGGGGTCTAAAGTGCCAATCGTGGTTCAGTTGTAGGGAAAGAACACTGGTACTGGGAACTTGGATAGCAGGGACCCAGAACTATGCAGTCAAGGTTGCATCAAATGCCAGGCAAATAGTTGGGGGCATACTGCAACAGAAATCCACTTTCCGACAATGAGTAAGACTGATTTCAGGCCTGTCTGCCCTGGGGGACTTGTTACTAGTTAGTGCGGTAGTGCACTATGGATTTTAAACTAGAGTCAGAGTAGACTCTTGAGTCTCAGACTACTAGTGGGGCATACTGGATGCTACCAATATTGGATGGGGAATAACCACCATCACTAGAGTTCCGACCTCATGAAGGGTTTGTATAATTGTTTGTAAATGTCTTATTTCTCTTTTTTGTTTGTAGGAGTACCTTTTTTTCATAAATTTGAGTATTTGGCTGGAAAATTATGTTTGAGGCATGTGAGCTGTAGATCAAGTGCTTTGCATAGCCTGCCATCTAGTGTTGGGTCCGGATGTTTGCACTTTGTTTTTCTTCGAAGAAGTCTTTACCAGTCACAAGGTTGGTGACTCCTCCTTTCGGTGATAGTGGGCATGGGCATCTACTCCATTGTTAGATTGTTTTTTCCACCATTGGGTTCAGATGCAGACTGCTGTGCTCTGGTTTGGCACTGTTTCTCAGGTTCCCTTAGACGCACTGTCCACTACCCTCGACTGTTTGTTTCTCGATCTCGTTTCCCTTTCTGCGCGTATCGTTTCGGCTCAAAGGTCTTCGATTGGAAAACTCGTGGCGGGCCGTTGGGCCTACCTGCGCAGAGCATGCTAGCAGTCTATGGAACGGACTCCATTCAAGCTCTGTACCGGGTGTCGCGCTACGTTTCCACGCACCAACTTGCACGAAGTTTGCAACCTCTGCCTAACCTGGAACACGACGAAAAAGACTGCAATGCGCGCCCTTTGTACCTATTGAAGAAGCAGCTTCGTGACCGTCGGACTCGAAGTCACGAAATGCATCATCAGAGCGGCTCCGCACCGGACATCTTCAGCGAAGATTCCGAGAGAGAAGAATTCCACGCTCAAGGAGCAGAAGTAGTAGTAGAGCGCATCTCCATGTCCGAGGCCGACTCCGACATGGAAGAAGAGGAGCAAGTTACACCGGGTCAGCATACCGTGAATACAGAAAACCCCTTGTCCCAGCAACACAAGAAGAAAAAGGCTCCTGTCCCTCCTCTGCCTTCTGGCCAAGGTCGGCACAGAGAAAAAGTTTTGGACGCCTGCCCTCGGACCCAGCGCCGAAACACAAGGAAAAGCCTTCAGGCTCTGGCTCAAGTCGGCCCCATGCTGGCGCCGAGCCAAAATATTCAACGTCAAAACCGAAGCATGTCGTGGTAACCATTCCATTGTTATCGAAGAGTAAACCTTCGGAGCCGAAAATTCTGACCCCGAAAACGGCGACCAAAGAGAGACTCCACCAAAAAAGCCTTGGTCCAACGTTCCGCCTTCGGATCCGAAACAAAAAGAACTGGTAATAAACCCAGACACTGAACATATTCATGCCAAATTACCAGAGAAGAGGAAGGCAGACCTGCATGAAGATTACCACATTCCTCTAAACAGAAAAAAATGTGGGTACTAACCCTTCTCCACCTTACATTCCACCTCCTTTGCCAACTGATCTGAATTTGCTCACCTCACCCACATTTTCATCCCTATCACCTGACCCACAGGATGAGGATGATGGGGATGGGGATGAGGATAGGCCACAGGATACTGACCCATGGGAAGACTGACACTGATCCGAACACCGTTAATAATCCTGACCTATATCTTTCCAATTCCTCACCACACAACGACAACATATACATTGAGCTACTTAACAGGGCTGCTCATTATCATGTGGTGGAGCTACATAAAGAGACTCTGGAAGAGGATTTCTTATTCGAAACCCTAAGTTCCTCTCAGAGAGCTACTCGCACACTAACAATGCTCAAATGGATGCTTAAGCATACAGATCAGATCTTTAAAGATCCTGTGAGGGCAAGACTTATTACACCCAGGGTAGAGAAAAAGTATAAGCCAGCACCTACTGACCCCGCTTATATCAAAGGTCAGCTGCCTTTAGACTCTTGAAGTTTCCAGCGCTCGCAAGAGAGCTAACTCAGACGACAGGTGAGGCCCCTCCTCCTGATAAGGAGTTGAAATGAATTGATGCCTCGGGCAAAAGGGTAGCGTTGCAAGTGGCTAATCATTGGCGCATTGCTAATGCGCAAGCTTTGTTAGCTCGCTATGACAGGGCTCATAACAATGAGCTAGAGAAACTAATGCAGTTCCTGCCTGATGAACACACATCAAAGGCTAATGACCTTATTCGGGAGGGTAAATTAATCACCAATACCTCTATCAGGTGCCCCTTAGACGCAGCAGACACAGAAGCCTGCGCAGTGAAAACTAGTGTACTGCTACGCAGGCATGCTTGGTTGAGAATTTCAGGATTCAAACCGGAGGTTCAAGCCTCTATTCTCACCCAACCATTTGACAAAGAACACCTCTTTGGCACTGAGGTCGCAAAGTCCATAGGGCTTTATAATTACCTTCAAATAGGGCAACCCTTTGTCGCTCCCTTGACAGGGGTGGCCCCAAAAATATTTCCAGAGAATCCCCCCTCCTCTTACAAAGGCTCTAACCAATCGCCCTCATCAAGAGGCTGTTTGAGAGGGGGATTTAGAGGTATCAACGGTAAGGGAAGAGGCAGAGGCAACTCAACACGCACTTCCCCGCAAACAACAAACTGTAACTTCCTACTGCTACCTCCGGGGGATGCCTCCCAATTTTTACCTGTCTGGAATACAATCACCTCCGACAAATGGGGTCTACAAATTATCCAATATGGTTACTGTCGGGAACTTACAGACACCCCCCAAACATTCTTCCAAGATCACAAGCAATGTCACATCTCAACTTTCTCAAGCAAGACGTTTTCTCTCGGTTAGAAAAAGGAGCTATAGAACCAGCCCCATTACAATATCAAGGGGCCAGTGTATACTCTCTGTACTTCTTAATTCCCAAGAAGGATGGCTCCCTCATGCCTATACTAGACCTCAGAGAACTAAATCTATACAATCAGTCAGACCACTTTCACATGGTGACAGTCCAAGTGCTCCCACTCCTTCAGCAAGGCGACTTTCTGTCCACTCTGGACTTAAAGGACGCCTATTTCCATAACCCAATACACCCCGCTCACCGCAAATATCTCCGGTTCATTGTAGCGGACCAGCACTTTCAATTCAAGGTGCTCCCATTCGGAGTAACCACGGCACCCAGGGTTTTCACCAAGGGCCTGGCAGTAGCTGCAGCTCAATTACGAAGACAACACATTCATGTCCTCCCATACCTTGATGACTGGCTCATAAAAGCCAGCTCACAACAAAGCTGTTTACGTCACACTCCCAAAACAGTGCAGTTGCTCCACGATCTTGGATTCACAGTAAATCTGTCCAAGTCCCATCTCAAACCATCCAACACGCAAGCGTATTTAAAAGCCACTATAGATGCACAAAAGGCTCTGGCCTATCCCAATCCGGCCAGAATCCGCAATGAATCAATCAGTATGCAGACTCTACTCTCTGTTTCAACCTCAACACTCCTTGCCAGCTCGAGTGTTCATGTAGTTACTAGGGATGATGGCGTATTGCATCCTAACAGTCCCCCTACGCAAGACATCTGATAGAGCAATCTAGCCGCAGATTCCTTAATTTAGAATATCCCCAGGCGTCTGACTGGTTCCAGAATACTTTCCGCAGCAGCACCTCTGCGTGCCAGAGGCGGCGCTGCACGGCTCCGCCCTGACTTCGTCCACGGACGTGGTGTCAGCGGATCCCTATATGCCCATCCCGGTGCGCTGAGTTCAGTTTCCTTCTTTTCCACATCCCAATGCGGATCCTGGAAAACCTGCGGTTCCTTGGCCTGTTGTTCGGGTCTTCTCGATGCCTTCGGCGTCCCGTAACAGTGTGCAATGCCTTCGGGCTTTAAGGCGTGAGACCTGTGCACGTCAGATGTGTCTAACGGACCCACACGCCATCTGTATGTGATGCCTAGGAGTGCACCACAACTCCGAAGAGTGTGACGCCTGTCAGCGAATGAAACCGAAGTCCTTAAGGGAGCGTCATATGAAATTGCTGGCCGCACGGCTGTCCGGTCCTGCACCTTTGCGTCAACGCTCTCCCTCCCGGGATCAAGCCCATTCCCGAGGTCGTTCCCGCGGATGTTGTTCAGAGGCGGATAAGCACAAGCGTAAGTTGCGGAGGACTTCCTCCCATACGTGTGACCTGAGCGTGTTCCTACGCTGACGTCTGAGGCGACGCCGGGCTCGACACCCTGTCAACGTTTTTCCTCCCCACATGTTGCAGTGGGGTCGACGTCAGACGGTGCCCAGGCCGAGTCCCCTTTGGAGGTCGTCGACGTCCAGACGACTCTGACTCGACGTCGGTCGACGCCAGTGCCGACGTCCATGCCTCCTCTTTTGCATGAGGTTGTTGTCCCACCCAACTCCTCGGACGTCGATGTGACTCCCACACAATGTGTCGGTCGACGCCGGCGCCTATACCTCCTCTTATTCAAGAGGTTGACGCTCCTCTGGACTCCCCAGATCTGAGGTCATTTTGGTCCATGGTGCAGGTAACTTGTGTTGCTTGGCCTCCGGATCAGACTCCTGCTACTCCACTATTGCTGTCTTGTGGACGGGTTAGTCTCCAACCATCTCCTACTGATGGTTTATTGTCACCTCCCCAGATGGCAACCGAGGCTAGTGCTGGCTTCGCACGGGCTATTCACAGGGCGGCAGCTATTCTTTGTTTTCAGCCCTCTGTGGTTTTCCTGCCTTCTGGTCCTTTGTTGGATCTTCCCCACATGGAGCCGGTTGAGGTGGAACCTTTGCTGCCCCTGGGGGCATCTTTGTTTGACATCATGCTTGGCATATGAGCGAGGCCTTCCTCTGGTGACCTTGTTGATCGGCCCATAGCTCGTGGATACCGTCCTGCCCCGGAAGATCCGCTCTGCCTATCCCTTCACCCTAGAGCTCAGGGCCTAGTTGTTCAGGTCGCTTTTGACTTGCAGTCTTCCTTCGCCTCGCCACTGTTACTTCTGTATTGAAAGAGTCACTCTTGTGATTTTGGCACCCTATGATGACCCTCAACCACCACCATTTTAACTGACTTTAGTGTATTATTTTACCCTAGCCTTAATGTAGGACGGTCCTGCATATGCCTGCTTCTCTTCTCTTGCTGTCTTTCAGTGGGAGCTGTCACAGATTGGAACAGTCTTGCCAAAAGCAGAGTATGTGGGATGTGCATTTGAAGGCGTGAGAGGGAGAGAGAGGTGTGGAATGTACTTTTTAGTCTCAAAGTGCAGTGTTGTGGGCGGTGGTGCACACGTGTTTGGTGTTGTATATTGAGGGATGAAGTATATGATGCTATAAGTAGTTGTGCAGAAATGTGTATTGTATTGTGCATTGCTGAGAATTAGGAGTTCTTACTATTGGCTTTGACATGGTCTCTTGTCATCATGTTTCTGACTTTACCTTGCTTCAAACTTTTCTATGTGCACAATGGTGCTTGTAAGTAGTGTGGATGAGAATTATAGGAGCTTACTATTGGCTTTGACATGGCCTCATGTCCACTCGTTGTCTGACTCTACCATACTGCTGCGTGGACAGTAGTGCTTGCAAGTTGTTTGGGTTATTCACATTCAAGGTCTTTCTGTTTTTCTAGCGATTTGCTTTAGTTTAATGTACTCTGGAAGGCCTTGTGAGAGCTTTAAGATAGAGGCTGGAAGATGTGAGAATGGAGGAAGAGACGTGAGAGCTCCTTACTGCCATGGGGATGCTTGCTTGGAACTTGGCCAGTTCTGGTAAAATTCCTCTGGCAGTGGGAAGAGGTCTTTCGCGAATCTTCTAGTGTTTAAAGCTGAGGGTTGCAGACTGAGAAACTGGGAGTTTGGAATCCGAGCGAGGGCAGATGTGTCTATCTCGGATTGAACACTGGTTGCTGAGCTCTGATCCCCGGCTGTGACTCCCCCGGTCAGAAAAGGGCAGTGTATGCACCAGGTGATATATTTAGTTGTGTGGTTAGTGCTATTGTGATGTGAGCCAGTGGCTTTGATCATTTGAGGTGTTTTCTTTGTGGTGTGGGAGGTGTACATCCAGAGTAATCCTCTGCTGTGTGTGTATATTTATGTATGTGTATGTATGTATATGTATGTGTGTTTGTATGTATGTATGTGTGTATGTATGTGAATATGTGTATATGTATGTGAATATGTATGTATGTGAATATGTATATATGTGTATATGTATGTGTGTATATATGTTTATGTATATGTATGTAACATAACATAACATAATGTAGAGGAAGTGTTATTATGTATGATATATATATATATATATATATATATATATCATACATAATAACACTTCCTCTCAGGCTGACCTGGAGTACGCCCCCAGTGTTAATCAAACCTTAGAACACTGGCCACTTATTACGATCGACACTTTAAAATCCATTTTTAAGACCATCAAATCTGGCTCCCCCTGTGATCCTATTCCTATCAATATAATGAAACAACTGGATACTCCCTCCCTTGGAATCATTGTGGACACACTTAACTCTTCCTTGGAACTCTCTATAGTACCCTCACTTTGGAAACATGCCATGGTGAGCCCACTACTAAAGAAACCTACAGCAGACCCTGAAAAACTGTCAAACTACAGACCCATCTCACTGCTTTTTCCAAACTTCTGGAAAGACATGTGCACTCCGCCCTGACTCTTTTTTCTGAAGAAAACTCTCTCCTTTATCCGTCTCAGTCTGGTTTCCGAGCTGGCTTCTCCACGGAAACTGCTCTGCTGGGAGTCACTGAAATCATTCGGAAACTCCTTGACGACGGTCAAACGGTTGCCCTCATTCTTCTTGACCTGAGCGCGGCTTTCGACACTGTGTCGCACGAAAGGTTACTTACCACACTAGAAAAAAATGGGATCTGTGGTGATGCTTTAAAATGGATCAGGTCCTTTTTGGAACAACGGACGTTCCAAATTACCTCATCCACAGCGTGCTCTGGACTTTTCAACTCCCCCCACGGAGTCCCGCAGGGTTCTATCCTTAGCCCGTTGTTTTTTTTAACCTTTACCTTAGACCTCTGGCAGATTTAGTGGAGAGATCTGGACTTACCCTCATGACATATGCGGATGACTCTCAGATCATCTTCAGAATCCATTCCACTATCCCCGTCTCTCCTCAAGCAAGGTCTCCAGAGCATCTTCAGCTGGATGACTAACAACCAGCTGAAATTAAATGGAGACAAGACAGAGATCCTCCTTTTGGGCAAACAACGAGATCTCTGGAATGCCTCACATTGGCCTTCCCAGATGGGAAATCTCCCAACACCGGTCACTCATGCAAGGAACCTGGGGGTAATTATGGACAGTTCTCTCTCCATGAAACAGGCCAGCAAACTTGTAGGCCTTTGTTTTACCATCCTGAAGTGGCTTAGAAAGATCCTGTGGATGCTGCCCACCTCCCCCCAGAAAACCGTAGTCAATGCCCTTGTTACATCTCGGCTTGACTACGGGAACATCCTATACCTAGGTGCAAATAAAGCAGTCATAAAGAGGTTACAGCTTGTCCAAAACTCAGCTGCCCGACGTTTATGTTAAATTCCAAAAAACACCAGTGTTTCCTCCCACTTGCATGAACTACACTGGCTCAGGGTGGAAAAACGGATCAGATTTAAAACCCTGAACTATATATTCAAGATTAAAGCAGGCACCGCACCTAAATATCTACAGTCATTAGTTCATCCCTACATTCCCAAAAGAAACCTACGGTCACAATCAGCAGCAAACTTTTGTGTGCCTAGGTTCAAACTCTCTAGAATGGGATGTAGATCTTTTGCCCATCAGGGTCCGTCCATTTGGAATTCACTGCCGCCCCATATCCGCAAGGAGGTTAGTTATTCTAGGTTCAGGAAAGAAATTAAAACCTGGTTGTTCAATCAATAATCTTGAACGACCCCGTGAACCCGTACCACCTTTCTGTGTTGTCTCGGCGCCGGGAAACCCTTTTTGGGTAGCTGTTTGCGCCTTATAAGTTTAAAAAATAAAATAAATAAATAAAATAAATGTGTATATGTGTATATGTATGTATGTATGTGTGTATGTATATATGCATGTATATATATGCATGTGTGTATATGTATGTGTGTATATATGTATGTATATATGTGTGTGTGTATGTGTGAATGTATGTATGTGTATATGTATGTATGCGTATATGTATGTATATATGTTTATATATGCATGTATATATATGTGTGTGTGTGTATATGTATATGTATATGTATGTATGTGTATATGTAGGTATGTGTGTATATGTTTATATATGCATGTATATATGCATGTATATATGTGTGAATGTGTATATGTATGTGTGAATGTATGTATGTGTGTATGTATGTATATGGGTATATGTATATATGTGTATATGTATGTGTGTATGTGTGTATGTATATATGCGTATATGTATGCATATGTGTATGTATATGTATATATGTATGTATATATGTATATGTATGTGTCTATATATGTGCATGTGTATGTATATATGTGTATATGTATGTGTATGTATATATGTGTATATGTATGTCTATATATGTATGTATGTATGTATACATGTGTATGTATGTATACATGTGTATATGTATGTATGTCTATATATGTGTATATGTGTGTGTGTGTGTGTGTGTGTGTGTGTTTATGTGTATGTATATGTATGTGTGTACGTATGTGTGTATTTCTAAATGTATGTGTGTTTGTATGTGTATATATGTATATGTAAATGTATGTGTGTGTGTGTATGTATATATGTGTATGTGTGTGTATGTATATATGTGTGTGTGTATGTATATATATGTGTGTGTGTATGTATATTTTTATGTATGTGTATGTATATTTGTGTGTATGTATATATGAATGTATGTATATATGAATGTGCATGTGTGTATGTATGTATGTATGTGTATGTATATTTTTATGTATGTGTATGTATATATGTGTGTATGTATATATGTGTGTATGTATATATGTGTGTATGTGTATGTATGTATGTGTATAGGTATGTATGTGCGTATGTATGTATGTATATGTGTGTATGTATATATGTATGTATATATATATGTGTGTGTGTGTGTGTGTGTGTGTGTGTGTGTGTCTGTCTCCATCACAGACCCGCACGAGGACTGCATATGGTGTTTAAGTTCTGACCATGATGTGGATGGATGTTCATCTTGTCGGAAGATGAACCCAAAGGCCCTGCGGGAAAGAGAGACCAAACTTCTGGTGGCGAAGCTGAAGGGTGACAAGGGAAGAAAATCTTCGTGATCTCGTTCGAGAAGGGCGAGGTCGAAGTCAAGATCCAGATCTCGAGAGGAGTCGTCTTGGAAGTCCGCTTCAGACCATGCTTCGAAGTCGAGGAGGAGACATAAGAAGACATGAGTCCCGGCGTCATTCCGGTAAGGAGTCGGTCTCGAGGTCGAGGTCACCGAAGAAGGTACGTTCCAAGGTGGTCACGATGGATGTCTCGGATCAGGAAGGTGAGGCTTCGCCTTCGGAGTCGCAAGCACAGTCGCCGACTCGGGCTTCGAATCCGTCTCCGGCGCCGTCCCCGGCCCGAGATGAGGAAGAAGTTCATGTGGATGAGGATTCTGCGCATGTCGAAGAGCCAAATCCGAACCCTCCACAAGACCAGCCTGGGGGTCTTCAGCCACCTTTTCCAGCCCCAGGCCAGGACCCATCAGTGTTTTTAAAAGCTATGTATGGTGTCTTTTCAAGGGCGTGGTACCCCTCTGGCGCACCTTCGGGTCCCATGGGTCCTCTGGCCTTCAATTTAGGAGTCCCTCATTCCTATGCTCCAGCTCCATTCATGCCGGCTCCGACGCCGCCATGGCAATACCCGGCTCCGCCGAGGTCGTCGACGCCGGTACCGGTGTCGCCCGCTCCAGATCGACCTCGAGGGCAACCCACTGGACCATCGGAATCGATACCGACGTCTGTTCCGGCTCCGTCGGAGTCGTTGGTGGATCCGGCGGCGAGGCGTGTTAAGGAGAGGTCCAGGAGGGAGGCACAGCACCTTATGGAGGAGCGGAGATATATAAAGTCACATCCTGATATGGAGGAAGGTGAACTGGAGGATGACTGTTTTGAGGATCTAGCTGATGCTAGTAGCCTGGATTTTTCTCCAGAGTGGGAATTACCATCCGGTTCTGATGTGTCTTCAAAGGACGTCCAGCCTTATCATGTGGTGATGAGGAAGGCAGCGGAAATTTTGCAATTGACTTTACCAACAGTGGAGTTTAAGTCCAATCTTCTAACAGAAGTTTTACATTCGCCCAGCTCTGTGGTGGAACCATTGCTTCCGTTTAATGAGGCCTTAACGGAGCCTATTATGGAGGTATGGAAAAAGCCACTAACAGCACCGGCGGTTTCCAAGAGTGTGGCGAGAAGGTACAGGGTTGCTCCTGAAGACCCTGAGAGTCTGGTCATACAAGCAGCCTGTTCCAAAAAGACTGTGAGTGCGTTTCCTCAGGTGCCTGGTGATAAGGATGCCAAGAAACAAGATCAGGTGGCTAAAAAGACCTTCTCCTCTGCGAGTATGGCGTTGAAGTCAACTAATGCCACTTGCCTTATGGGGAGGTATGTACATGCCCTTATGGGTACAATGCGTTCTTTGGCTCCTAAGATTCCTGATGACAGCGGGAAGGATTTTGAGGAGGTGTTATCAGACGCACTGGCAGCGGCACGTCAAGTGATACAAAGTGGATTGGACACTGCAGACTCGGTGGCACGTATCATGGGCACTGCGGTTGCCACAAGGAGATCGGCTTGGCTGAAAACTTCAGACTTTTCAGGAGATGTTCAAGCTGCTTTGCTGGATCTGCCGTTCGATGGATCTGGTCTCTTTGGCAAAAAGACTGATACAGCCTTAGAAAGATTTAAGGACAGTAGGGCTACTGCCAAATCTTTAGGGCTTCAAATCAGAGGTTCTACAGCCAAGAGGTACAGAGGTTTTGGACGCTCTTCCTTTCGCAACTATTGGCAAGGTCAGCAGCAGCAGCAGAATCCCTTGTACAGGTCTTATAGGGGAAAACAAAGGGCTCGGCCTCGGGGTCGTCAAGCCTCTTCCTCCTCTACCTCCTCCAACCCCCCAGCCTCAGAAAAGCAGCCCTAGATCCGCCATTCAGGATCATGTGGGTTCGGTGGGGGGGTCGGCTTACCTACTTTCTACGGGATTGGGAATCGGTTACATCAGATCTTTGAGTTCTCACTCTCGTAGAAAATGGGTATGCCCTTCCCTTTCGGGAATTCCCTCCCAATTACCCTCCTTGCCAAGGTTTTTGCACGGAGGAACATCTGTTACTTCTACAGGAGGAAGTGCAGACACTGTTAAGAAAGGGTGCGAAAGAGGTGGTCCCAGAGCAGGAAAGGGGTCAGGGATGCTACTCCCGGTATTTTCTGATACCCAAAAAGGATGGCAGGCTTCGTCCGATCCTGGATCTCAGGATCTTGAATCTCTATCTGAAACAAGAGAAATTCAAGATGCTCACCCTTGCACAGGTTCTTCAAGCTCTGCTGGAAGAAGACTGGATGGTGTCGCTCGACTTGCAGGATACGTATTGCAACATCCCAATCCTGAAGTCGCACAGGAAGTATCTCCGTTTTACGGTGGGATCAGTTTGCGGTCCTTCCTTTTGGAATTACTACTGCGCCTCGAGTCTTCACCAAGGTGATGACGGTGGTGGCAGCACATCTCAGAAGGTCGGGGATTCTAGTATTCCCCTATTTGGTCGACTGGCTGATCAAGGCGGAGTCGTCCGAGAAAGTGTTCCAGCATCTGCAGGAGACAACTCAGTTGTTCTACCGGTTGGGTTTTTCGATAAATGTACCCAAGTCTCACCTGGTGCCCTCCTAGCGCAACCAGTTCATAGGTGCTGAACTGGACACAACTGTATGTCGTGCATTCCCTCCACCTCAAAGGATTCGCGACATACAGGAAATGATTCCTTTATTCTACAATGGAGCGGTCGTTCCGGTCCTGAAGGTCCTTCGCCTGCTCGGTCTGATGGCTTCCTGCATTCTGTTGGTCAACCATGCACGCTGGCTCATGAGGGCACTCCAGTGGTGCCTCCGCAGGCAGTGGTTTCAACACAACCGAGATCTCAGGGAGTCGGTGAGGATCTCCAGAGAAACTGCGGCGGATCTGTCTTGGTGGAGTGTGGAAGGCAATCTGTCTCAAGGAAAGCCTTTTCATCTACCTCCTCCGGTGGCCACAGTGATAACGGATACATCCACTCTAGGGTGGGGTGCTCATCAGGGGGATCTGGAGGTCAAGGGTCTTTGGTCTCCAGAGGAAAGGTTGCTTCACATCAACCTACTGGAATTGCGGGCGATACGTTTGGCGCTCAAGGCCTTCCTCCCTTCCCTTCGCGGTCTGTCGGTGCAAGTCCTGACAGACAACACGACCGCGATGTGGTATATCAACAAGCAGGGAGGAGTGGGGTCGCAGTGTCTCTGCAGGGAGGCTCTGCGCCTCTGGTCCTGGGTTCAGGACCACCAGATTTGTCTGATGGCAAATCATCTGGCCGGAGTTCTGAACTTGCGAGCAGACAGTCTGTCAGCAGTCCTCAGCCGACCACGAGTGGAGGCTTCACCCGGAGGTGGTTCGTCACGTCTTTCGGAGGTGGGGGACTCCTCAGGTGGACCTGTTCGCCACTCGCAAGAATGTTCACTGCCCGTCATTCTGCAGCCTCCAGTTTCCGATGCAGGGAGCCTTGGGGGACGCGTTTCAGTTGAGTTAAGACTCCTTTACGCGTTTCCTCCCATACCTTTGATTCCTCGGGTTCTGAGGAAGATTCGCCAAGACCGGGCCCAAGTTATATTGGTCGCCCCGGATTGGCCAAGAAGGGTGTGGTACACGGATCTTCTCCACCTCTCCTCTCGCCCGCCGCTCCGTCTCCCGTTAAGGGCAGATCTCCTCTCTCAAATGGAGGGACAGTTTCTACACCCCCACCTCCAGACATTACACCTTCATGCCTGGATATTGAACGGGGCAACCTGAACTCCTTTTCTCTCCCACACGATGTGGTGGATGTCATATTATCAGCTAGCCGTGACTCCACTAAATCCCTTTATTCTTACAGATTGGCTAAATTTGTCTCTTGGTGTGGGGAGAAGTCTGTTGACCCTTTAAAAGCCCATTTATCTGATATACTACAGTTTGCTCTTTCTTTGGAGCAGCAAGGGTTTGCTGTTGCTACGGTGAAGGCTTATCTTTCGGCATTTCTCTGTTTGCCGGACCAGCCGTCTCTTTTCAAATCTGTGGTTTTGAGATTTCTGAAGGGCCTCACACAAGTTCCCTCCTACTCCTTTTATTGTTCCTCAGTGGGATTTAAATCTTGTATTAACCTACTTGATGGGTTCTCCCTTCGAACCCTTGCACAAGTGTCCCATGAGACTTTTGTCTTTTAAGACAGTCTTCCTGGTTGCGATCACCTCGGCAAGGAGGGTAAGTGAGCTTCAAGCTCTTAGTTCCAAGCCCCCGTTCTTGACCATTCATGCTGATCGAATGGTTCTTAGGACCAGGGCTGCTTTTCTCCCTAAGGTGGTGTCTCCCTTCCACCTAGGTCAATCTATTACCCTTCCTACCTTTTTATCCTCCCCCCTCACCCTTCCAAGGAGGAGGAGAGGCTACACCGTCTGGACCCCAAGAGGGCGGTAAGTTTTTATATTGATAGAACTAAAGACTATCGAATGGATGACCAGCTCTTCATTGGGTTTGCTGGCTGCAAGAAAGGAAGAGCGGTACATAAAAGGACTCTTTCAAGATGGATCATCTTCTGTAAAAAGATCTGCTACTCTTTGGCCGGTAAGGATCCTCCAGAGGGTATAAGAGCTCACTCTACTAGAGCTAAGTCTTCGACTTCTGCACTTTCAAGAGGTGTGCCGGTTGAGGATATTTGTAGAGCGGCGACTTGGGCCTCCCTCCACACTTTCGCAAAGCATTATTGCTTGGACACTGAGGTGAGGAGGGACGGCCACTTTGCGCGCTCTGTCCTCCAGGATTTTCTGCTGTAGAGGAGTGGACACCCTCCTCCGCGAGTGGGGACTGCTGTGGGACTCTATTCACAAGGTGAGGAATCCACTGGCAGATGTATCTATCAGAAGAACAAGTTACTTACCTTCGGTAACGCTTTTTCTGGTAGATACAGTATCTGCCTGTGGATTCCTCACTGACCCACCCGCCTCCCCGTTGTCCACTCTTCTATACCAGAGTTACTGTAATGTATTTATTTTATTGTCAAGGAGTTGTTTATTTCAAATGTTTTATTGCATTTGCTTCACACTGTGTGTGTTACCTTGATATTTGTACTGCGTATACTGTGTATATGTCTACTGTCATTGGTCTGTCCGTGTGCCTCGAAGGCACGGAAAAAAGGGTGGAACTGATGTCATCACGCCAGCGTGGGCCTATTGTAGTGTCGGTGACATCAGCGGAGTCGCGTGCGATGCCATGCTTCTGACGTCATCCACGTCGGCGCGAAGCTACAAAAGAATTTCCGAATGTTGCTGACGCAAGGGGGATATTCACAAGGTGAGGAATCCACAGGAAGATACTGTATCTACCAGAAAAAGCGTTACCGAAGGTAAGTAACTTGCTCTTCTCCTGGCAGAACACCTTCCAGGGAAAGACAACCAAATAGCGGACCTGCTCAGCAGACACAACCAGCAAGTACACGAATGGGAAATTCACCCCCAAGTTCTCCAACCATTCTTCAGCCAGTGGGGGCATCCAGAGATAGACCTGTTTGCCACAAACGAAAACACAAAATGCCAGTACTTTGCCACCAGAGTCCCCCATCCGTTGTAACAGGGCAATGCGATATGGATGAACTGGTCCGGCAGATTTGCGTACGCTTTTCCCCCAGCACCACTGATTCCGCTGGTGGCACGCAAACTGCGGCAACAGTCACTCACACTGATCCCAGTTGCTCCCACATGGGCGAGACAGCCATGGTACACAACATTCCTGGAACTCTCAGTAGTTCCTCATCAAAGGCTGCGCCTCGCACCCCACCTTCTAACTCAGAACCATGGAGAAATCAGACACCCAGATCCAAATCAGATGAACCTAGCGATCTGGCTCCTGAAGTCCTAGAATTCGGATACCTTAACTTGCCTCCAGACTGCATGAACATCATTAAGGAGGCAAGACGCCCAACTACTAGAGCATGCTATGCAGCTAAATGGAAAAGATGTGTGATTTACTGCAACAATAACCAAACCAACCCATTAAATGCTTCCATACAAAACATTATATGTTACCTCCTGCATCTTCAAAGATGCACCCTAGCATACTCTTCAATAAGACTACACCTCGCCGCTATCGCAGCATACCTCCAAAACAGGCAACACCTTTCACTGTTTAGAGTCCCAGCAATCAAGGCTTTTATGGAGAGTCTTAAAAGGGTGATTCCTCCAAGACACCCACCTTCCCCAGTCTGGAACCTAAACATAGTACTTACCAGACTTATGGGTCCTCCTTTCGAACCCCTACATTCATGCGAACTGCAATTTCTAACGTGGAAGGTGGCATTCTTGATTGCCATTACCTCACTTAGGCGAGTTAGCGAGTTACAAGCACTAACTATTCAAGAACCCTTAATGCAAGTACATTCTAACAGGGTAGTTCTTAGAACAAACCCTAAATTTATGCCAAAGGTCATATTCAAATTTCATATTAATCAATCAATAGAACTGCCAGTTTTCTTCCAAAATCCACAGTCAGTAGCTGAAAGAACCCTACACACACTGGATGTAAAGAGAGCTCTGCTTTATTATGTGGACAGAACGAAATCTTTTAGAAAAACCAAGCAATTATTTGTTGCTTTTTCACCACAACATAAAGGAAATCCCATATCAAAGTCAGGAATAGCCAGATGGATAGTTAAATGCATTCAGATATGTTACCAAAAAGCTAAACGCACTTTAACTGTCCCCCCCAAGAGCACACTCTACGCGTAAAATGGGGGCATCCATGGCTTTCCTGGGAAATATTCCTCTTGAAGACATATGTAAAGCAGCCACATGGACTACCATACACACTTTCACAAAACACTACTGTGTAGACGTGCAAGCAAAGCGGCAAGCTGCTGTAGGACAGGCTGTCCTCAAA
Source organism: Lissotriton helveticus (assembly GCF_964261635.1). Taxonomy (NCBI): domain Eukaryota; kingdom Metazoa; phylum Chordata; class Amphibia; order Caudata; family Salamandridae; genus Lissotriton; species Lissotriton helveticus. Next base: position 1,918,272,279 of record NC_136065.1, read on the forward strand.
ACCCTCTTTCAAACTGCTGCAGCTGACACAGGTAACCACCGCGAGAGGAGATACTGCTATACAGTCTATGCACAGATATGAATTCAGCAGCCCTCATGCCTCGAACGGAATATGCTACTTACCAGTATGCATCTGTTCTTGGCATGTAGGGCTGCTGACATTCATATCGCCCGCCCGCCCTCCTCCCCGGTGCCTGTCGCAGCTGCAGCATTTTCTTTTGCATGGCCATCTCTTACTTTCCTATCTCCATCTCTGCCACAATGGCGAAAAACAATCTGAGGATGGAGAAGATACCCATGCGCACTCTAGTCCAGGGGAGGAGTCACCTATCTCGTGATACTTCGAAGACTCTTCCAGGACAACAAAGTGCAATCATCCGGACCCAACACTAGGCGGCGATCTATGCCCAGATATGAATGTCAGCAGCCCTACATGCCAAGAACAGATGCATACTGGTAAGTAGCATATTCCTTCTTCATTGTAGGCAGGTAGGAGTCGGAACAGGCCAGTAGGGCTGGGGACAAAACAGTAGGTGTCCTCCTATTCCTGGGTCAGCTCAGCTCTTTGGTCTTTCTTCTTTCTTCCTCGAATCTGGGGAGGCAAGATTCAGCGTTGTCCCTAAATACTAGATATAGGGGCATTTAAAGGGGTGTGCCGGTTGGGACCAATAAGTCCCTTCCTTGGGGTGGGTACACCTATTATTCCACCCTCCAGTGGGAGGGGGCATGAGTCTCCCTAATTAGCGGAGTCCCCTCATCTCCAAGATGGAGGGCACGGAGATGTGTGCTTCACCTCGCCTCCCCACCTGAGGGGTGGGGTTGGCAAAGGTGGGCACACCTCTCTTCCTAGTCTGGTTTTCCTGCCGATTCTCTTGCCCAAAGTGGAGGGAAAAACTGGTTGGAGCCAGTTGCTGGGGCAGCAAAAGGCAGGACAGCTCCCAAAAGCGGCAGGCCTTTGAAGCTTCCCCTTCGTGGACCCAGCCCATCGTGGGGGAGGAGGCATGACACCTACCCAGGATGGGCTTTGTTTCTCCACCCAGAGAGCGGAGGCTTTCTACCCATGGGTCCAGAAACCTGTCTGGTGGCAAGTGGAGGGCAGCCATTCAGGAACCAGGACTGGTTGTTTTTCAGGGGGCATCTCTAAAATGTTACATTACATCCAGTTTTTAGTAAAGCCATTATCGAGCTGTGGAGTTCGTAATGTCCAACTCCCAGACCATATACTTTTTATGGCTTTAGTACACTTACAATGCCTAGTAATAGACTTCAACACTGTAGGGGAGCAGGGCTCGTGCCACTGTAACCCTCGCCTGAGGGCTAGTGGTCCCTGCTACAGTGGTGACTAACCTATGCCTTAGGCAGTGGGTTGCAGGCTTGGCACACAGGGATGTGTGCCATGTTGACTCTTCACTTTGCTCTGCACAAGAACACGCAGCTTGCAATGGCAGTTTGTGGGTGTTATGGTAAAGTGTCTCTGAGGGTGGCACTATAAACACTGCATCCCTTAGAGGTCTTTCGTGGTCACAGTCCCCTTAGTACCCATGGTACCTTTTACAAGGGGCTTATCTGTGGTCAGAAAGGTGACAATTGTAGGTATAGTCTTAGGAAAGAACACCAGCCCTGGAAACCAGATTGGCATGGACCCGGGCACATCAAGTCAGGTTGCATCCGCTGTCTCGCAGAAAGTGGGGGGGAACCATGCAAAAAGGGGCACTTTCCTACACGTGCAAACATTTCTATTTTTAAAAGTTTTATTCCACCAAAACAAAAAGCATTTCTTTTACTGACTTATTCATGGGAATAAGTATGTTTGTATTTTTATATGTGTGAGGTTACTACCTTAATGTCCATAAAACGCGTTCTCTTGTAAGAGCCGCCCTTCTCCCCAGGTCTAAAAACGGCTGCTCTTAGTACCAGTTCAACAAACCACAGCAAAGCTCTGCTTGAAGAATTGTAAAGGAGAGGCCCATTTTCTGCCATTCTCTGCAAACAGTGGGCAGAAGAATGAAAACAGTTTGACTGTTTGCTTAAGAAATGTCAGACAAATGATTGGATAATATAATGTTCCAAATAGCTATAGCGCTTCGGTGGCCCCCGGTACCTGAATCTGTTCTTGATGTCCTACATTGCATGTGAATCTATAAGTGTTTCGGGCTGCAAAGCTATTGTTACAGGTAAGTAACTAGTTTCTTATTGTCTAACTTATTGTCTATTTTGCATTTATCACACATTTACATAGATAACCTGTATAATTCTGCATCAGTTTGCTGCAACCTTTGATCAACCAGTATGAATTTGAAAACAGCTGGGGAAACCAAAATGTACATTATATTTTAACAGCAATTTACTAGCTTTGGCCACGTGGACAAACAGTAACCTATTTAGATATGCTTAGAAACCTTTAAAACATTTTGGATTTTGCTCACAAACTATTCAATAAACTGCTGTGCCAAGATTGTGTTGAATCGGACCAGATACATACGGCAGCAAGTTAACAATGTGCAGAAATTCTTTGACGCATGGATCAACTTAGCTTACTTTTGTCATACTTTTTTGTGTTAGCCCTGCAGTTTATTGCACAGTTTCAGGTAGCATACCTACAAACAGCCTGTTAAAAATAATCACTGTGTACACTAAATACGTGGGGGGCGGGGGGGGGGGGGGGGATTCTGCACTAGTGGACGAGCTGTAGCATGCAGTATTAGTAAGGGTCTTTCCTCAAATTGTACTTGTGTCCAGGTTCCTCTGATTGTGCAAGCATTGCAGTTCATGGAAACCGGTCTTGAAGCTTCATGTTTGTTTTCAAACTGAATAAAGTTGGAGTGAGCAAGTATTGCAATTTTTTCAGTTTTCCTCTAAAGGGTTAATTACTGCCTTTATAACAACCAGTTGTTAATCCATGAATTTGTTTGGCCGGAAATGTCTCCAACTAGAAGAGTGATCAGTTATGTTGAGCGTAGCTGTATTTGTAGTATTTGAGCTGCGATCTTAAACAGCAAAAGGTGTTGGGTGTAGATGGAACTTGTTAAACATTTTACCAAATTTCCACTTGAAGAGAAAGCTGGAAGCTGAGCTGCTGCAGATAGAAGAACGCCACCAGGAGAAGAAAAGGAAGTTTTTAGAAAGCACAGACTCCTTCAACAATGAGCTGAAGCGGGTAGGTGTTTTGTCAAATATTCTATCCTGATTTTTGGTTTCAATTTAGTAGTGGTAGATAATGTTTGGAAGAGGATTGTTTGTATTTAACTCATTGGTGAATTGGGTACTTGTGAACATAGGGCACTTAAAAAACAGTTTACTGCTCTGCTTCGCCATCCAAACTGGTTAAACAGGATGAAATCTACCAGTTCTCTGTTCAGGAATTTTTAAGAATGGAAAGCGAATAACAGAGAAAATCAATTTCTTTAAAATATGAGCGTACTCCAAAAATGAAAACACAAGAAAATGAGGCAAGAAATGTTGTAAGGCGATATAGGCAAATGAGTAAATTGAAAATTAAGGTGTAGGTGTACCTGGATATAGTTACGTTTGCAGACGGTATAGATAGGAGTAGAGTTTCAATGGTATAGACAGATATATTGGTGCAAGGGTATACATAGTAGTAGATGTGCTAGTTTATATGGTGGAGTAGAGCCACTGGGACAATGCTAATATGGTACCTGTAAGGGTAAATATAGGGAGTACAAATGATTATAGGTAGAGGCACTAGGATATACTTGTGTAGAATTTCTAGTTTGTAGGTAGGGGTGCAGATGAAGGGTATAGGTAGAGGAAATGGGGTATTGAAATAGGTACATCATAGTATAGATTGTGGTAAATATAGTACAGAATAGTTTGGTGTGGGAGTCCAAGGTTTGGTTTAGATAGGGATAAGATACAAGGTTATGTGGAGGAATCGAGTGACTAGGTTGTGAGCAGAAATAAAGGAGCTATGGATTAGGCAGAGATGCAAATGTTAGCATATAGTTGGAGTACTGGGTATTGCAGGGTGTACTAGAATAATTGCAGGATTAGAGCGGGAGAGGGCCCATGGCACACAGGGATGTGTGCCATGTCAACTCTTCACTTTGTTCTATACCAAAACGCGCAGCTTGCAAAGACCATGTGTGTGTGTAAAGTTTAAGGACCTCTAAGGGTGGCACAATAACTGCTGCAGCCCTTAGAGGCCTTCCCTGGTCACAGTGCCCTGGGTAGAGCAGTAGAGAGGTGTGGTGCAGCGGCCAGGGCAGCTTACTTGGAAGCACAGGGTTCACGGTTCGATCACTGGCTTCCGGGGCAGCTCAGCACCATGTCACTCTGGGTAATGGCTCACTTAATTTCCACGATGGCCCCCAGCACCTTGAGACCTGTAAGGGTGAGTAGTTCACGCTTTACAGATACGGATTTACATTTACTTTTACCTGAGGTACCATTTACCAGGGGCTGACCTGTGGCCAGAGAGTGCCAATTGAGTTTTGTCTTCAAAGCAGTTTTAGGGAAATAACATAGGCCCTGGGTACCTGATAAGCAGGAGCCCAGGGCACACTCAGTCAAAGTACAGCAGCAGTTCAGCAAAAAGTGGGGGCACCCATGCAGAAAGAGGGCACTTTCTCACACCAGGTTATTTGAAAAAGTAGACATAGGTAGGGATCGAGCTGGGGATAGACCTGGGTAGAGGACTGATGTAAAAAATAATACATCATTGAAGGAGATGAGGAGAGGGATGAAGAGGAAGGGGAGGGGGGCAGTGGTTTGCGCAAGGTATCTATAATCATGGAAATGAACTTGAAGGGTGTTCATTTGTTTGATTACAACATCCTATAAATGCTATTCATTTGGAAAAATATTTCCGGAAACAGATTTTTGGAGAATGATTGCCCAGTATAGGTTTCCTTTAATCTGTTTTACATCAGAATACCACAGGTGTTTGCAAGTGTAAAATGACCTGGGAACACAGGCTTTGTAGCCACAAGGAGGAATCATTAACTCGCTTCTTATCCTTATGCCCAGCTCTCTGGCAAGATAGCCGTTGCTGTCATTGTTTCTGAAACATAGCATTTGGACCATTAAAAAGCTACATCATTTAGTTTTAATATTTATATTTTCTACAGTCCAAAATTGTAAAATTCATGGTTATCTGTGAGAAACGCCTTCCTGTTACATTTATATCATTGTTCTTTTGTTTTAAACTGCAATTCATATGGTTTTTAGGTCTCGGCTGAACGCGCGGAAGCGCGTCTCCGCCGAGAACCTATTGTGGCCGTGTGTGCTTCCCAGGAGACAATCCTGGCCACGCGCATGGCGATTTGAAACTGCCACGCGCACGCGCGCTGTGGCCAGGCGCTGTCTCCTGGGAAGCTCGAAACACCACACACGCATGCGCATACAAACAGACACAAGCGCCCATGCACGCACGCACGCACATACATAGACACCCCCCACACACACACATACACACACACACACACACGTGCACCAAGGCCCCCCCCTCCCCGCCGCCGTCACTGTCGCACACATACATACATACATACACACACACACACACACACACACACACACACACACACACACACACGAGTGCACCAAGCCCCCCCAGCCCTTTTGAACTTACCTGGCCAATCTCGGGGACTCTGCTCTCCGCACGCGGCGCACAACCTCCTGCTGGCGCGGACCCGGGGCTCTCCTCCGCTCACAGGAGCCCCGGGCGCGAGACGCATGGACTCCGCCTGCCTCCTCTTCCGATCCGGACGCGGCCCCGCCTCCGTCACAGGCGACCTTGCCTGACTTCCGGTGCGGCCGCTGCGGGATTCCGGGGGCATTTTTTATCTTGTTTTTCACTGCCGCAAGTTCTTTCACAATCTTCGTCAGGACTCATAATGCAAGCAAGATTATTGACTTTGTCAACGCTAATAAGTCTTTTTACATCGGTCAGGTCTTGAGGCCACGTGGTGCTGCTTCTCTGTCCGTAATTTGTCAGTGTCCACATCTGACTTCGGAATGCTCAAGTGCACATATTTATTTCTGCTGCTAGCGATAAACCCGGACCATGGATGAAGGAGAAAATTCAGGCTTGCTTTTGCCAGTATTAGCTCTTTGATCTGCATTGGAGCAGACGCTGCCTTTTCTGTTGTGCTGCAACTTTGTGTACACGCCGATAACTCTTCCCAGACCCCTTTCATGTTGCATCGATCCAGGCTGCATCCCTGTGTGTGGCATCCTCACAATGCGTGCTGCTTTGTTCGGGCCCCTCTGCTCTGCTGGACTCCAGGCCTTCAGATGGCACCTATCTCCGGCTCTATAAATAACCTGGCGCAGTAATGGCTCCCTGTGCGACAGACAACGCAAGCATCTGCCTTTGTACCGTAGAGCAGGTACCGCTCACTGCATTCAGCCGTAAAGAGTGCGCTTAGCTCCAGGTCTCATGCCAGGCATCCGCCACAAGGCACGGTGCCAGGCGGCTGGTACTGTACACTTCACAGAGCAGCAGGCATGCCCTGTGGCTGACAGTGCGCAGCGAACACATGACTGGCACCGCTTTGTGAATGTGAAGGTGGTAGGGCACACTGTGACCACTGGCTAGCACTGCCTACTGAAATCCAAGGCTGGCACTGTACATAGGACGTAGCAGAAAGGATTAGATTTGTTGCTGGTAAAAGGCACTGCACCCGGATCTGAGCCGCTTCTTCGCACTGCAGCTAGCTGCTGGTGCCGGGCACTGTGCCGAAAACCAATGTGCTGTGCCACTGCATGCTGGCTGTGTGTACTGTCCCAGGGGCTGCTAATGTGAACCACGCTTCCTGCTGGTACTATGTACACTGGGGCCGTTAGTGTGCACTGTGGTAGGCTCCTGGTACTAGGCACAGCCCCTTGGCTGCTGCTGTACACTGCAGCCGTCTACTGGTTCTCCTCTCCACTGTACCTGAGGCTCCTCTGCACCGTCACTGCCTGTGGGAACTGTGCACTACAGCTCCCGCTGGGATGGTGTGCGCTACACCCAGGACACTTTCTGCACACCACAGTTGGTTGCCAGCACTGCGCTCGTGGCTGCCTGCTCTCGTGCCCTGCGTCCAATGAATGCACATGTGCAGACCACTGTTTGCCAGTCGAAGGGCCGGCATTGTACTCTCTATCCGAGCGCACACCACACTGCTCAGTGACGGGTAGTGCAACGTTCTAGGATTCATATCCGACAGTAATTGGTACCTAGCATTCACACTGTATCCAGTACCTGTGCCCGAGCACTGTGCCACCTGCCTGTAAGGTGGAAGGCGCAGCAAGCGCTGTTAAGGGGATGATCGCTGGCCTCGGCCTGTAGGGGGTGAATGTTGTGGGTTGCAGTCTAAAAATGGTCTACTTCGTTGTTTTTTGGTGACCGGGGGCTTCTCCTCTCGATGCACCGGTGCCGCATTGCAACCTATACTGATAAAGGCACAATTTGTGGCGCTAAGGATCACATCACATCACATCTCTCTCTCTCTCTCTCTCTCTCTCTCTCTCTCTCTCTCTCTCTCTCTCTCTCCCCCCCTCCCAACCCCCCCCCGGGTCGGGCAAAGGTGTCGTTTGCTCTCCTTGTCACCTTTTACCTAGCTTTTTCTTCTACCTTCTGTGTCCCTTTTTTACATTTCGATCTCCGATCCCCAAAAATTAGTGCCGCTCCCCACTATGTGCAAGGACCGGCACAAATTAAGCCCTGAGCGGGCGCAACCTTGGTGCGGGCAGTTCCTTCCCTAAAATCCATGGGAGGGTGGATGTTGCTTTGGCAGCCTTGTCCTTACCCAGTAAGAAGTGCCTTCAATGACTCCACAGCAGCAGCCCTGATTTTGGACACCCCTGGCAGCAGAACGCTAAGTCAGCAGACACGTCCCACCTCTATAATTCTCACCCTGTTTCCAGGCACTTTAATTAAAGGGGCCTCCCTACTCCCCCCAATGGCCTCAGTGTCGTGTGTCTCAGAGACACAAAGAGGCACTAAAAGATGAACTGGGCCACCCTGCATAGCTCTTTGCTGCCAAGGCGATCGTCTTTGCGATGAGAGGCCCTGGCACCAGCAGGGCCCTGGGAAGGACCCTTCACAGACAACCTGCCCGCTTTTTGTTTTGTTTCTTTAGTAGATTGAATTTAATTACATTAAACAGCAGTTGAATTAAAAAGACATCCTGTGCATTTGAAGGCCGCAATCACCGGAGGAACACCTGGCCAACCTTTCAATGCAACCACGGCACAAGTTTTCACGTTTTACAAATTATGCTTCATTTTTTTGTTATTATGCAACAATACTGTATCCTGGCGTCGAGATGGAGAGAGTAACTGAAACATTTTACGAATGTTCGACCTGGCACCCCATGACCCTCAGGTTAAGCAATTCCATTGGTTGGCATTGGAGTCTCGAGCTTGTTGCTTTCTATTGAGAGTGATTTTTGTGTTGATCGGTATTTTTGTGTAGCTGTCTGTTGGCAATAGGCCTCGCATTACTAATAATTTGGGCTATTGGGCTTGCATTATTATTTGCAACGCCAAAAGCTTAAACTTTTACTAATGCGAGACCTATTGCATTGCAGCTCTCTCTGGCTACTGTAGTTAGCCATACACATTACGCGACTTTGAGCTATTGGCATTGTAAATGACAATGACTTTTATTTATGTTTTGGTTTTTAAAACATAAATAAAAGACCTTGTCATTTACAATGTCAAGACCTTAAACTCGCGTTCATGTACAATGCTAATAGCTCTAACTTTTGCAATGCCGAGACCGTTGCATTGTAAATGCTTGTTATTAATAAGTAAAGTAGCTGGTCTTGATTTGATAGTTATGGACAGGACCCCTGAAATCATGCAACAAAGAAGGAACAAATTGTTTGGCAGGGTTGACTAAGTTTTCAGTAACAAAAGGCAAAATATGTAACGTAATGTGGCACATTTCATAACAGTTTGGTCTTTAAAAAAAAATTTAACACCTTGCACTGCAGTGGAATTGCAGGATTTTTAGTAAGTTTTTATCCGTTTGAGCTGGGACTATTATTTTAGACTTTGGGTAAAATCTGCAAATTTCAGAGCTGATGATGGATGATGTGGCAAAAGTGTTAAATTAATAGTTATGTGGAAAATGCGACCGAAGAATTGCATGATTCCAGTAGCCCTGGTTCTGGGGGTCTGCAGAACCTGCATATGCAGTAACTATATGAACCTGAAATGTGGGAGTACCAAAGTTAGAGCAGATGTATTTTTTATTATAGGATCTAATAGCAATACATGTATATGCATTAATGCTTTTTTGTTATCAAATCCATGTGGCTTAAAAATTGGCTATAAACCTTCTTTATCAAAGTATTTCTCAGGTAATTATAAAGCCTTGTGTGTGTGTATATATATATATATATATATATATATATATATATATATATATATATATATATATATATATATATATATATATATATATATATATATATATATATAGAGAGAAAAAAAAAAAAAAACACCTTATCCACCCCATAACCCTAAATATACCCTAACCTACCCACCCTAAAGAATAAGTGACATACCTTCGATAACACTTTATCTGGTAGAGACAGGATCTAGCTAAAGATTCCTTACCTTTTGAATTCTCCCCAAGTGCCAGGCTGAACCAGGGGGGGGGGGGGGGGGTCAGCAAAACCTCTGCGTGTCAGAAGACATAGTGACGTCATCCACTGGATGTGACGTCAACAAAGTCCATATAATCCCCCTTTCGACGCCCTCAATTCCGTTTCTTCTGTGTCTATTTTCCACGCTAAAAAAGCAGGGCCACTTATAGAAACTGCCTATCTGGAAGCAGTGTGCTAAAAAAGAGACGTCTTTGTGTCAAGTAATTATTACTCCAATGAAGGCTTCACAATGCCAAGAAAAATTAATAAATTAGGTAAAAGAAACCAGTTTGCAAAACGGGGATGATTGGAGGGTCTGTAAGGAATCTGCAGCTAGTTCCTGCCTCAACCAGATAAGGCGTTACCAAAGGTAAGTAACTTGTTCATCTAATAGAGACATCTTGCCGCTGATTCCTTACCTTTTATAATTAGATTACCAGAGTAATGCAATCCCGGCGGAGGATCTGCAAACTGATCCTATCAAAAGTCCCAGACTAGAACTAGCTTTTGTCTAGAACAAGAGAGAAGAGACCGGATGCTGTTAGGGATTTAGGTGAGCTGAAGTATACACTAAACCAGAAGAACTGTGGAAAGATCCCAGGCAAATGAAGGCTTAAGGGTATTCAAAATCATGGGAATAGCGCTATCTATGTCAGTGGAACAAACATTTGGCAGAAAACAGCCCGTATAAACATAGCTGCTACTTACACCCATTGTAGGATGTGAACCCCAAGGATTTGGTAAACAGTCAATACCACTGAGCTAAAGCTTTTGCTGTAGAAAGCCACGATGTTAGCCAAACCTGCCCTGTAGAAAAACAGAGAACAAGCATTTGCAATGCAATAGGTCTTGCATTTGTTAAAGTTCGAACTGTTGGCGTGGAAAAGGTTTTTTATTTTTGTTTTTCTATTTGCAATGTTTTGTTATGTTATGTTATGTTAGGGGCTTTTATATAGCGCTCAAATCACGCGGGGCATCTCGGCGCTTATCCTAGCAAATACAGTGAGGACAGGAGGTGGAACCACGGATAAAAGGAGGGGTTAGAACAGGAATGCTTTCAAGTGTTTCCTGAAGATCAGGTAGAAAGTACATTTTTGCAGCGTGAATCTTTCTGGATTCACTATGCTGTGCATTATTCCGCGGTCTTGTGTTTGGGTCCGGAATCGTAGTCTTTTCTTTGTTTTTGTTGTTGTTTTTTTGCGTAGCCCAGGTGGGCGTCGGTGTCTCACCTCTTGGTGTATTTCCGGTGACGTCGGCATGCTTCCTGCGGAAGCTCCAACTCTTGGGCGCCATCTTCAGATTCTTTTTTCCGCGGTTGGGTCTGAATCGTTCCCGAAAGGGCTCCAGACATTTTTGGAGAAAGAAGAAGAAAAATCCGCATTTTTGGACGAAAAGGACTACAGGAGACTACATCATCGAAGAGGACGACGAAGGAGAAGAACTTCTAGAACTTCGACGTCCATTGGAGAATGCACGCTCAGGGGGCCCTCTGAACGCATGAGATGGACAACACTCCTTTCAAATTCTGCCCTAACTGCCACCACAAGTACGCGCAGAAGGACCAGCACCCGGTTTGCAACCTTTGCCTACCGGTCGACCACCAGAGCAAGGACTGCAACGCCTGCTCCGTCTTCACGCCGAAGACTCTTCGAGTTAGAGCGAGACAGAGGGTAGCCAATGCCAGCATGCAGTGCAAAGGCCAGCCACCGTCCCTTCGGGACCTGGGGCTATCATCTGAAGAAGAGGACAACGCCGCCGCCGAAGACGGCGGCTACACGGTTGTAGAGACCGATAATACGAAGACTCCTTACAAGGTAAGAGACTCTACGGCCCCTAAACACCCGAGAGACCCTGAGTCTCGAAAAAACGAGGGCAAGGCCTTGAAAGCGCCGGCGCCGAGAGCTGGTGAACAGCAAAAGACGTCGGAAAACGTCCCCGAAAAGGAGCGTTCGACGCCGAGGGAAAAAGACCCGAAGACCTCTTCGGCCCCGGCAAAGGACCCGAAAGCCAGCTCGGCACCGAAACCTTCGACGCCGAAGATCGGCTCGGCGCAGAGCTATCCGCCGAAAAGACCGGCCGAACCATTCGACGCAGAACACGCGGCCGAAATGGAGAAAAAGAAGAGACTGCTCGAGGCCGTGATGGAAAACATCCTGCAGCGAAACAAAAAGAATTCGACGCCAGGGTGAAAGACTTCATGATCCAGACGAAACCTAAGCCACAGGTAGTCGAGATAACGGAGGAGGAGGACTACGACGTCGAAGGACAGTTGGGGAGCGTCGAGGCATTCGACGAACAAGAAGAGGAGGAGGCCTCCTACTAAGATTATGAAGGGGACGACGACCGCAGGACGCTCCTGGGGTCTGCATCCTCGGAGACCCAGGAGATAGATTGGCAAGACGTCGACACCGAGAGCCCGGAGGAAAACGACGACACGTATCCCTCGAGGCCCTCGCCGCCTGATGACATTGGGGTCTACAACACCGTCATCAGGAATGCCGCTGCAGTTTTCAAAGTAAAACTCGACGAAGAGAAGCAGAAGGCAGACTTTCTTCTAGAGACACTGCTTCCCACTCAAACAAGGAGCCAGTACCTGCCCATGCTCAAGAGCGTCATGGCTCAGGGGAAAGAGGCTTTCAAGGAGCCTGCAACCTGCAAAGCAGGCACTCCCAGGACAGAGAAAAAGTATAAACATTCCTCCAAAGACCCACCCTACATTCAGGGCACGGTCTCGGCAGACTCCATCATCTCAGCCACGGCAAGAAAGAGGGCCAATGTGCCTACTACTACTGGGCCACCTCCAGACAAGGAAAGCAAGAGGATGACCTCGTGGGGAGAAGAATTGAACGGAATGCCGCAATGCACTGGCGCATGGCACATTCCAACGCGCTGTACAACAGACACATGTACCAGATCATGGATGAGCTGGGCCAGTTAGTGAAGAACATGCCTCAGGAATTCAAGCAAAGAGCTGAACACCTGGTCGAGGAGGGGAAGAATGTGGCAAATTCTTGCCTCAAAACTGCCCTGGACGGGGCAGACACCTCCAGCAGACTCATGATGATGGGCATCACGGAAAGGAGACAAGCCTGGCTCAAGATTTCAGGCTTCAAGCCGGAAGTGCAACACAGCATTGTCAACACCCCGTTCAACGGAGAGACGTTGTTCGGGGCCCCAGTTGATGAGAAGCTCAGCCAACTGAAGAAGGATAACGAGACTGCAAGATCCATGGGGGCGTTGCAGTTCAGAGGTACTAAAAGAGGCACCCCGTCACGAAGACCTAACGGGAGGGGAGGAAACCAGCCAGGAACATCACACCAGGCGTTCCAACAAACCCACCAGGCAGACACCCAGACACAGCAGGGTCAACAAAAGCAGTCCTGGCAGTACCAGCCAAAAGGCCAGTCCTTTCGCGGGAGAGGAAATGGACGTGGACAGAATAAGAGAGGGGGACAACAACCCACCTCTAAGTGACTTAAGCAGGCTCCATGTGCCCACCCAAGCAAAAACTCCCAGGGTGGAGCACAAACAAAACAGACAGGAGTTACACGAACTAAACACCTACGAGCATGTAAGACCAGTGGGGGGGGGAGACTAAAGCATTTCTTCCGGGAGTGGAAGAGAATTACTTCAGACAAATGGGTTCTCAACATCATACAGTTCGTGTACTGCATAGAGTTGGAAGGGAAACCAACAAACAGAAAACCGAAAAGAAGACCACTAGCAAAGAAAGAGCTAGAGCGCCTTCGAGAAGAAGCAAGAGAGCTCCTGCAGAAGCAGGCCATAGAACCAGTGCCTTACAGAGAAAGAAACAGGGGTGTGTACTGAACGTACTTCCTGGTACCAAAGGTAGATGAAACGATGAGACCCATCCTGGACCTAAGATTCTTGAACAAGTTCATAAGAACGCAAAAGTTCAAAATGACCTCCCTGCAAGATGTACTTCCTCAATTGCAAGGCGAGGACTTCATGGTCACCATAGACCTCAATGATGCTTACCTGCACATCCCAATGTACAGAGGGCACAAGCATCTGCTCAGATTCACCATCGCAGAAAACCACTACCAGGTTATAACCCTGCCGTTCGGCCTCAAATCGGCACCAAGGGTCTTCACAAAGTGCCTCGCAACAGTCGCAGCACACCTACGAAGGGAAGGAATACACGTATACGCTTACCTGTACGACTGGCTAATAAAACCAAGCTCATACGAAATGTGCAAGCAGCACGCACAGAGAGTGACGAGCACGCTGATGAACCTGGGTTTCTCCATCCACTGGAGGAAATCCTCACTGGAACCAGAACAAGTAAAAATCTTCCTGGGAGCACAGCTCGACACCTTACAGAGCAAGGTGGTTCCCAGCGTGAAGAGATCGAGAGCGCTGGTGAAGGAGACGCAGCTCTACCGGAAGGGGCAAGCTCGGACAGTGAGAACAGCGAGCAAGATCATGGGCATGATGGCATCATGCATACACCTAGTGCCAAATGTACGGCTTCACATGAGACCTTTACAGGAATGGCTATAGGAGCAATGGTCACAAGCTACAGGTCATTGGGAGGATCTAGTGGTTGTAACGCACTCAGTGCAGAAAGAAATGGCATGGTGGAACATGGGGAACATAACAAGGGGAAAGCCTCTGACGCCACCAACGCCAACTGTGACCATCGCCACAGACGCATCCCAGAAGGGATGGGGCGCTCACATGGAGAAACTCGGAGTGAGAGGACTGTGGACACCAGCAGATGCGATCAGACACATCAATTACCTGGAGTTGAAGACCGTTTTCCTAGAGTTGAAAGCCTTCCAGACAAAACTGTACAAGCAGAGAGTGTTGATCCAGACAGACAACACAACAGCGATGGTCTACATCAACAAGCAGGGTGGGACACAATCAGCCCCGCTTTCAAGGCTAGCGCAGGAGATATGGAGGTGGGCTATCCCACTCAACATAGACCTGTTAGCCATACATCTACCAGGAAAGGACAATGTGGAGGCAGATTGGCTCAGCAGACAGACATCGGCATCCCACGAGTGGGAGCTCAATGTACAAGAAACAAGGAGGCTGTTCGACAGGTGGGGGACACCGTTGGTGGACCTATTTGCAACACTGCAAAATGCCGAAACTTCGCATCCAGGTAGCCCGGGGAGGGGTCCCTGGGGAATGCCCTATGGATAGACTGGTCCAGGACATTTGCTTACGCTTTCCCCCTGATAGCGCTGATGCACAAGGTACACAGCAAGTGCAGAACGAGCAACATGACCCTGATACTGGTCGCACCGCAGTGGGCCAGGCAGACATGGTACTCACAGATCACGGAGATGACACAGTGTGCTGCCCACAGATTCAGGAGAAGAAAGGACCTGCTCTCCATGCAAAACGGAGAGGTGCTGCACCCAGAGCCAGAGAGCCTGAGCCTAGTAGCATGGCTCCTGAAGACATAGTTTGCGCATTTGAAACTGCCAGAAAGCACCCTGAGGGTACTTCGGGAGGCACGAAGGCCCAGCACACGGAAGTGCTATGTATCAAAATGGAAGCGATTTACACTGTGGTGCAGGAGAGAAAAGCTACACAATAAGATGCAGAAGGACTCGACAGTGCTAAAGTACCTCACGCACCTGCTCGACAAGAACCTAAGCTCATCCTCATTAAGAGTTCACTTAGCAGAGATAGTCGCTTACAAAAGGGGAGAAACGTGCAAGAGTTTCTTCACATCACAAGTCATTAAGAGATTCCTCGAGGGAGCAAAAAGGATCGCACCACCAAAGAGGGTGCTGCCACCTGCATGGAACCTTAACCTAGTCCTAACGGAACTCATGAAAGAGCCTTTTGAGCCACTTCACAAGGCCTCCCTAGAAATGCTGACCATGAAAACAGCTTTCCTGGTAGCAATCACCTCACTCCGCAGAGTGAGCGAGCTACAGTTACCAACGCTACAAGAACCCTACATCCAGATACACAATGATAGGGTAGTGATGAGAACGGACCCACACTTCATGCCAAAGGTGGTGTCAAGGTTCCACATGAACCAGACTATAAAGATACCAAGTTTCTTCCAAAAACCAGCCACTAGCGCTGAACGGGCTCTGCACACCCTAGACGCCAGAAGGGCAGTCATGCACTACATTGAGAGAACAAAAGGACACAGGCAAACAAAACAGTTCTTTGTGTCCTTCGCTAACGGTTTCAGGGGGAAACCAGTAACTAAAGGAACCATTGCACGATGGATCGCTCAAACAATACAGTTCTGCCACAAGAGAGCAGGACAGTAACTAGCACAGGGGACACGCGCCCACTCTACCAGGAACAAGGGAGCTACAATAGCCTTCCTAGCTAACACACCCATTCAGGACATATGCCTGGCGGCAACATGGGCTTCAGTGCACACGCACACGTTCACGAAGCACTACTGTGTGGATATACAGATGAACAAGGAAGCACAAGTCGGACAAAAGGTGCTTCAACACATATTCAATAACCAACGCTCATCTTCTACCCAGCCTCCACAAACATGAGAAACCGCTACAAAGTCTATGCACAGCATAGTGAATCCCAAAAGATTCACGCTGCAAAACAAATAGTTTCTTACCTGTCGGTGTAGTTTTGTAGCTTGAAGATCTTTCTGGATTCACTAGCGAACTCACCCACCTCCGTCAGAAAGATGAGGCTGGAGAAAAAAGGTGGTTAAAAACAGAGACAATACTGAAACAAGACGCCTTAAAGGTTAAAGCGATGAATAACTTAGTGGAACATTGCCATAACTTCGGTAACAGAACAAACACGAAAAAAAGAATCCGAAGATGGCGCCCAAGAGTGGGAGCTTCCGCAGGAAGCGTGCCGACGTCGCCGGAAATACACCAAGAGGTGAGACGCCGACGCCCACCTGGGCTACGAAAAAAAAAAAAAAAAAGACTACGATTCCGGACCCTACCACAAGACCGCAGAATAATGCACAGCATAGTGAATCCAGAAAGATCTTCAAGCTGCAAAACTACACCGACAGGTAAGAAACGATTCGTTCTGCAAGGGTAAAGGGAGCTGATTCCAATATTTTGGAGCAACATAGGAGAATGCTCTACCCCCGGTACGTACAGGACAAATGCGTGGAACCTTCAGTAGAGCTAAAGAATTGGACATAAGGTTGCAACCCAAGGTCTGTTTGACAAGCATCTTTTGATGGTATTGGGGGCCCCTGCCTTCCAAGGCTTTAAACGTCAGAGAGCAGATTTTAAAGAAGGACCGTTTTTTTATTGGCAGCCAGTGTAGTTCCGTCAGTAGTGGAAGCGATAGGGAGCCAGGAGGACGATTTGGTGTCATCCTGGCAGTCGTGTTCTGAATAACTTGTAATCTGGCCAATAGTGTCTCACACACTTCAGCCAGTAAGGCATTGCCGTAATCAAGGCGGCTGATTACCAGCCCCTGAACTATGGTTCTGCGATGGTTCTCTGGCAGAAAAGGGATTATTCTGCGAGAGAGGTGTAGGCTGTAGTAACAGGAGCTCACTGTAGCTGAAATGGGGTCCTTCATAGTGGGAGCTTGGTCTAATTTTAGGCCCAAGTTTTTTACTGATGGAGCTGGAACAGGGGGCCGTCCCAAAAGGTCCGGCCACCAGTCATCTGTCCAAAAGGATGCTGCTTTGACCATAAGCATCAGCTCCGTTTTCTCGGGATTAAGCTGAAGGCGATTTTTCGTCATCCATTTTGAGATGGCCAGCATGCCCTCAAACGCAATTTCTCCTCTTCAAGATTCAAACCTATTGGGAATAGAAGTGGAGTGTCGTCCGCATACAAAATAATTTCGAACCCAAATGGTTCAACAATGGAGGCCAAAGGGGCCATATAAATATTGAAGAGTGTCGGGCTAAGACATGAGCCCTGGGGCACCCCTTTGTCTAACCAATATTTTTTTGACAAATGGGGACCAAGCAATGATGGTTTGCTATCGATCTGTCAAAAAATCATTAAGCCATTTTAAGGCCAGTCCTCGTATGCCGCAGGCATGTAACCTCTCCACTAGCATTCCATGGGAGATGGTATCGAATGCTGCGGAGAGATCGAGGAGAATCAGAACCATAGAACCACCTGTATCTAGGGTCCGTCTCATAGTCGGTCACTGCTAGAATGGCTGTCTCGGTGCTAAAGCCTGAGTGAAATCCAGATTGAGATGAATGAAGGATCTTATTCGCTTCCAGGTAAGAACTTAGTTGTCTGTTCACTGATGTTTCTAATAGCTTACTGAGCAGGGGCAGCAAAGATATAGGTCTATAGTTACTGAGCACCTTGGGGTCCGCTGTGGCTTTCTTTACAATTGGGTGGACATAGGCTTCTTTCCATACTGCGGGGATACTGCCTGATTGAATCGAACGGATGAAGATTTCTGTGATGTCCAGCGCACAGCTGGAAGAAAGAAGAGCCATCATTTTAGGAGGGCATAGGTCTCCTGGCGAGCCGGATTTTGCGGATAGCAGAAGATTCTCTATCTCTTCCGGCAGGATAGTATTAAACTGGTCGAGACCCCCAGCAAATGATGTTACCCGCTCCTCCTCAAAACTAATGGTTAAATCTATATTATCTGAAGTAGTGGTGGGAAAGTTTGCATAAATCAGTGAGATTTTGTTATGAAAGAATTCCGCTATTGAGTCGCACACTCAATCTGCGACTCCACTGGTATTTCCTTACAGGCTTGGGGTGCCACAACATTTTTAACTATATCGAACAAAGCTTTAGAAAAGTTGGTTGCTTGTTCGATTCAGGATGTATGTACATCTCGCCTTCTTTATATTTTGATGGTAGTTGGAGAGTGCAAGTTTATAGATATGCCTATCTTGAGGACTTTTTGTGCTTCTCCAATGTCTCTCAAGGCGCTTGCAGCTGGATTTGTCATTTTTCATTTCCCCTGAGTACCAGGTGGCAGATGGTAGTCGCTGAGTCGTACTGAGATTAGATTGGGGAATGACTAAGTCAAATGCTGTTGTCGGCTTGGAATTGAAATTGTCCAACCTGTCAGTGACATTTCCGTCAGTATTGTCATTTTCTCCCCTATATCGTGAAATAGCCTTGTTAAAGGACTCTAATGTAAGTTTATGCCAGGGTCTGCCTCGTTGTTTCTTTTTCTGTTGTGGATAGTGAGAAAAGATAGGGGCAGTCTGGAATTGATCAATGAGCACAATCATGAAGTGATCCGTCCATGTGAGTGGGGCGGCAGGAAGAAAGCTTAGGTGTTCCATATTGGAGAAAATTAGGTCCAGCATGTGCCCCGCCTGGTGTGTAGGGCCACCCACCTTTTGGACAAGGCCAATAAGGTTGAGCCTGGAAACCAATGTATTCACCTCAGGGTTCGTGAGATCTTCACCATGGAAGTTAAAATTGCCAAGTAGGATAAACTTTGTAGAGGCGAGGACTTGCACAGCTATAAGTTCGGTCAAATAGTTAGCAAAATTTGCTTTTGGTCCGGGTGGTCGATAAATTCATTCCAAACCTCCGAGGGGACCTAGTGATTTTAAAAATCCCTAGTTCCAGTATGTCGTTGGTTATGGAGGATAGCCATTGAACCTTTAGATGGTTTTTAAAGGCAATGGCAATACCGCCTCCAATTTTTCCCACTCTATCCAGATGTATGATTTTGTAACCCTCGGGAATGGCCAAGTTGATCGAGGTGAGCTTTGTTGTCAGCCAAGTTTCAGTGATGAAACGGAGATCAGGGGAGTGAGTGGCGATCATGTCCCATACCTCTACCGAAGGCCTTCAAGGGCTCCCGGGAACTTTGTAGAGCAACAGATGCTACACGCAGAGTCTATGATCACTCTAGCTCTAAGTTCACATAAAACAGTACCAGAATATGTTAACCGGGCGGCAACCGGGGCAAAGGGGCTGTTTTGTGCAGAGTTTCAGGCCTATGGGCTCGTACAGGCATGGGCGGGCGCAGACGGGCTTGCCTTTGGCGCGCCAGCGGCACGACCGCTGCGCGTACGTTCTGTCGATGTCATAAATAGTGTTAGAGGAGGAGCAGCTAGAGGTAGGCGCGTGCGGCCTGGCGCTGCAATTTATCTCCTCCCAGTAAAACAACTAGCCCACAGACTATGCGTCGCCCCAAGATGGCGGTTCCAGAAAGGAGTCAGCGTCCTTCCCCGATCCCTCGATCAGCACTTAATCGGCTGAGAGGGTAGGGGTGAAGGCTACAATTTACAAATTAAAAATACAAAGTGCAGTTTTTAAAAACAAAGCAAAATTGCAATCTCGGTGGTGATATTCCCGGCTTCTGCCTCAGGACAGACTAACTCAGCCGCCGGTGCATGATGGATCACGAATGGCGTCTGAACTCCGACGTGGCGCAAGGCCTCTTTCGGCAGTTGGGAGAACTTTGGTTAGATCTATTCGCCACCGAAGAGAACGTGCAATGTCATCCGTTCTGCGCGTTGGAATTTCCATGGCGGCACTCGCTCGGAGACGCTTTTCGTCACGAGTGGAGCTGTGGTCTGTTGTACGCCTTTCCTCCTATACCACTTCTGCCCGGAGTGCTGAAGAAGATCAGGCGAGACCGGGCCCAAGTCATCCTTGTGGCTCCGGACTGGGCACGAAGATACTGGTATCCCGAGCTACTCAGCATGTCAGTCGATCCTCCGATTCGTCTGCCTCTTCAGGAGGACCTTCTGTCGCAGAGCAGGGGACGGTCCTCCACCTGAACCTGTCCAGCCTTCACCTCCATGCGTGGAGATTGAGCGGTGGCAGTTGAGGCCATTCAACTTGCCTCCTGAAGTATGTGATGTGATTCTGCCAGCCAGGCGTCCCTCCACAAAATCGGTATACGCCTGCAGGTGGAACAACTTTGTGGCATGGCGCACAGCAAAGAATGTGGATGCTCTCTCTGCCCCCCTTTCAGAGGTTCTCCTCTTCCTTCTTTCTCTTGCCCAGCAGGGCTCTGCTCTGGGCACTCTTAAGGGCTACCTTGCTGCCATTTCTGCCTTCTTGAGGCTTCCTGATCAGCCTTCTCTTTTCAAGTCCCGTATTGTAAATAGATTCTTGAAGGGCATCACGCACATGTTCCCTCCTGTTCCTTCCGTGATGCCTCAGTGGGACTTGAACCTTGTTCTTACATATCTGATGTGCGCTCCTTTCGAGCCACTTCACAATTGCCCTCTTCGTCTTCTTACTCTTAAGACTGCATTCTTGGTTGCCATCACCTCCACCAGGAGAGTGAGGGAGCTCCAGGCTCTTTCTTCTATCTTGTCCATCCGGACAAAGTTGTTTTAAAAACGTGTCCTTCTTTCCTGCCCAAAGTGGTTACGGCCTTTCATATCGGGGAGTCCATCACCTTGCCCACCTTCTATCCTCCTCCGCATCCTTCTAAGGAGGAAGAGAGGCTCCACCGTCTGGACCCAAAACATGCGCTCTCCTTCTACCTAGATCGCACACGCCTGTTCCGGGTGGACGACCAGCTCTTTGTTGGTAACGTGGGCGCGAAGAAGGGACGGGCGTTGTACAAACGGACCATCTCTCGGTGGGTCGTGTTGTGCATCAAGGTCCGTTACTCCTTAGCTAGAAAGGAGCCTCCAGTTGGGCTGAGGGCTCATTCCACTCGGGCCACGGCGGCTACTACTGCCCTGGGTCGGGGAGTCCCCTTGCAGGACATCTGTCAGGCAGCTACATGGGCCTCACAGCACACTTTTGCTAGACACTACAGCCTGGACAGCCAAGTCTGGAGAGACGGCTTTTTCGGCCGTTCCGTTCTCCTGGACTTTCTGGTGTGATCTTGGTCCGCAGACCCACCACCGGGGTTGGTATTGCTGGGGTATCTATTCTAAGGTAAGGAATCTAGCAGTAACCTGTTTCTTTCAGATGCACAAGTTACTTACCTTCGGTAACGATATATCTGTAAGAAACAGTAGTTGGTGTTAGATTCCTTACCGCCCCACCCATCCTCCCCGTTCTGCGGACCGATATCTAGGGTTGAGGTATTTCCCTTTGAGGGCCCTAGTTTAATGGCACCAGTGTCGGTCTCTGGCATGGCTCTGTGTTCCTGGCGCGGAAAGCTATGTACAAGAACTGACGTCAGCGCGCAAGGCGTCTAAGTACTCCGACGTCATCCCGGCGACCACGACGCCTACCGACGCGCAGGGGTACTGCTACGCAAAACTTTCCGAATCCAGTCTGATGCCTGGGGATATTCTAAGGTAAGAAATCTAACACTAACTACTGTTTCTTACAGATATATCGTTACCGAAGGTAAGTAACTTGTGTGATGGGTACTATGAATGATATAAAACTACAGGAGTACGATGTGGAAGGGAGCTGAAGCCCGCTCACAACCTGGAGTAGAGGACTCAACACCAGTATGAGCCCATTGGTAAGGAAAAAAAATAAAGTGAGCGTCCCTTTTACAATTCTAGTAATTCGGGAGCTGGATAGCCAGTACAGGAATATACATAGTCAGGTTGACCTAGACTGTCCCTCAGGCTTTGTAATGCAGAATCAACGTGTGCTGAACAGACAGGCACCATCTAAGGGCATGTCCTTCAGGGTGGTTTGGACAGCTTCTGTAAAGCCAGAGTGGTGTAGCCAAGCATGACAGTGAAGTGCCACCGACTGAGCCATGGCTCTACCCACTGAGTCCGTGGTATCCATGCCGCATCTTATAGCAAACTTAGCTACCTCTTGCCCATCCTGGAGTGTCTGGGCGAATTCGCTCTGGGTTTCCTCTGGAAGCACAGGCCACTGCAATCTCGCAACGAAAAACTGGTCAATACACATGAACTGGCTGATGAGAAGATGGTTCTCCCACGAGTATCCAGCGTCTGAACACCCTGGGGGTCAGAGGGCGCAGCCTGCACCACAAAACTCATTGGGATTGGGTGCCGGAAGAGACAGGACGGATCCCCAGGGGCGGGCCGGTGTCTATGGCCTATTGCAGTGGTCCCCAAACTGGGGTCCGTGGACCCCCAGGGTTCCGTGACCTATTCCCAGGGGTCCGCAGGCAGCAGTTTTCAAAGCACTGCAAAGTTCCTTTTATAATCAGTAGTTTCTGGGCAGCAATAAAAGTGTAAAGATAACTTCCGTGTTTAATGTACCTGCTGGAGAGAGATGTGGGGGTTTTGTCCGGGGGCAGCTTTGACTCATCTAAGGAAGCACTGATGGTTAATATGTTTGTTATAAACAAGGGAACCCCATACAGTAGAACCTGGGGTAGAACGATAATTTTAAAGAACAATGGTTCGAGGTGGGCCGTAAGAGGTCCTTAGAGGGAAAAAGAGCGAGTGGTAGTAGGTAAAGAGTTTTTTTATTTTTACTCTTTTCTCTTAACGATATACATAAATATATATACTGTATTGCAGGTGCTCAGGTGAATAATACGGTGCAGAACGTGACATAAGTGATCAAAGTGAACGGACTGTCACACAACAACAAGGATAAAAACACACAACAATTATATACAATAGAACAAGTGAAATTCCTTGGGTAGGTCGACGGCGTTTCGATCTATATTGTTTTAGATCTTCATCAGGACAGTTGAGCCTCCTGAAACTACAAGAATTTCAATTACACTCTGTTTCCTATATGTGTACTTTACTGGCATTCCTACATGTTTGCTTTAATATGCCATTGTTTGGGTGCTCCCGGGAAGGTAAGAAATTAGACTTAAAATAAATTAAATGAAATGGATTCTACAGCATGCACATGTGCTTATTACTATACATGCGTTTTTTGAAGGAATAATAAGGGGGTTATGTGATTTAACCTCACCCTAGTGCGTGGCGCTTATGCAGACACAAGTTATATATAAGCGCATGCATTTACGTAATTGGTTTGTCACAATTTTAAAATGTACCTTAGTGCGTGGCGCTCATGCAGATACAGGTTGTATGTGAGCGCATGCATTTCAGTAATTGGTTTGTCACAATATTAAAATGTACCTTGCCGGTGGGTAGGGCAAGGATAGTCATTCGTACAATACAGCTGGTTGGGTGTCGCTTTTTTCCAAAGAATCTGCAGGTAATGTAAATTATATAGGCATTGGTTGGGCTTGGTCGCTGTAAACATGCATTAACTCTGAGCGAGTATGGCAGAATTAAGGTACTAAGAAATAACCATATTCGCTGCTAAGTTCAAGAAACTTACTTTAAAAATTATCGGAATTACGTCTTCCAATGAGGAATTCAAGTAGCGCTCGTTCACTTCTATGTAGGCAAGGGTCCTACTTGAACTTATAAATCGAGAGACAAGAGTAATTATTAGAACCTATGAAGTGCTATTAGCCATAGTTAGAGTGAAGCGGGCAGGGCTACTTACTTACAGAAGATTAATCAAGTTAAAACTCGTGTGGCCGGTTTAGAAACCGAGCACCAGTAACTTTCTCTGAATCCTCAGCAGAATCAGAAGACTCGGAGGGTACAGAAGGACCTGGTACCTCCGCTGGCACAAATCCCCATTTTTTAGGGAGAGGCCAGCAGAGGCACACAGACCCTCCCCGGGGGAGAGGGAGAGGGAAGACACGACCCAAACCCAGGTACAACTTCCCCCCGGGGGAACGTCAGACCAGGAACAGGTTCTACCAATGGGGCTACCAATACTAGACAGGGAATCAGAAACTAATACCAACGCAGAAACAATACCAATATTCAACCTGTCCCAACATCAGCTAAATTCTACTGATATAACCCTTCTAAGTAGAGGTCTCTCATTTGTAATTGCTGAAAAACCTAACTGGTTCAATATTCAAGCTGAGATTATGCAATTCTTCAGGAAAGTAAGACTGCAAACTTTCTTTAAAAACCGTGAAGGACCCAGTAGGAATGACACTACAGGCTTACGCCCACCCTCCTCTTTCCGTCCAACTAGTGGAACCATGCCACCAGAAGTAATTACCTTCGAACACCTAGTGTTACGTGATCTGGACAAAATAAAGGACAGTTATAGATTTACACCCTACAACATCAGTAAGGAAGAAAGGAACAGTCTGATCACACTCAAACAAAACCAAGACATTGTCATAAAACCGTGTGACAAGGGCGGTGGTATAGCCATCCAAGACCGCACCTCCTATGAAAACGAAATCTTACGCCAGATCAACAACAAAGATCACTACGAACAACTAAGAGGCAATCCCGTTAAAAGTATAAGTGAAACAATCCTTAATGTCACCCAAGAAGCACTTGAATCAGGTTTTCTGAGTAAGAACGAATTCCTATTCCTTAACAATAAAAATCCACGTACCCCTGTGCTTTACACACTGCCTAAAGTTCACAAGGATATGGAACACCCCCCTGGGAGACCTATACTCTCAGGTTGTGGGTCTGTTGTAGAACCCTTGGGAAAATACATCGATTTCTTCATCCGCGACATGGTCCAAGACACTGCAACGTATGTTAAGGATACCACACACCTGATCAATCTCATTGAGACACACCCATTCCGTCCTGATAGTGAAATCTTAGTGACTCTAGACATAGAGTCACTTTATACCAATATCCCCCAAGAGAAAGGAATCAATGTAATCAAGAGGCATCTGGACAACCGCCCGGCACCACATCAAGTCCCCACGGAATTTATAATTAAGCTCCTGGAAATAGCCCTGACCAAAAACTATTTTTTATTTAAAGACACATTCTATAGACAGTGTAAGGGCACTTCCATGGGGGCGATTTTTGCCCCCAATTTTGCGATTCTTTTCGTGGATGACATAGAAACTAACATCATTCTTAACAACACAAACCCATTTCGCAATCAAATAAAATCATGGCATCGATACATCGATGATGTCCTTATGATCTGGAGTGGTGATGAAAAATCACTAAATAATTTCTGTAGATGGTTAAATACCAACCAAACTGACCTTAAATTCACCCACTCATATAATAGACATCAAATCGACTACCTAGATGTGACCATTAAATGCGAAGGAGACCAATTATACACCACACTGTTCCGCAAACCTACGGAACGCAATACTCTCCTGCAATACCATAGTGCACACCCCAGGGCTCTGAGGGATGGCTTGCCCTATGGACAATTCCTGAGAATCAGGAGAAATTGTAAATATAAAGCAGATTTCTTTACTGAAGCAGAAATTCTCTGCAAAAAACTAACTGCAAGAGGCTACCCACGAAAACTGGTCAGAAGGGCGATGAAAAGGGCCTGGTACACACACAGAGAATGTTTACTTGAACCTCAGCCTAAAAAAACCCTATCTAAGATTACATGTGTCACCACCTTTAATACAGCCAGTAACAAACTCACTAAAATGATTAAGAAACACTGGAATGTATTGGATCCCTTAGAGTTAAACACCGGGCTCCCCCTGTTTTCATTTAAACGTGGTCGTAATCTGAAGGACCATCTAGTAAGAGCAGCCAGCAACCCAATAGCTAATAATACAATTGAAACTAGGTTGAATCTCCCACCAGTGCTAGGGCATTTTAAGTGTAACAAGTGCATGGCATGCGAATTCACCACCAAAACTAAAGTATTCGAGTATGGAAGTTGTAAGCACAATCTTAATTTTTTCACCAATTGTAATTCAAAGAATGTGATTTACAGTATTGAGTGCCCATGCAAACTACTATACATCGGACAGACGACCCAACAGATAAAGACCAGAATATCTCAGCACAGGAGCAGGATCCGTTGTAAAGTAACAACAGCTCCGCTGGTGGAACACTACCTCGAACTGGGACATTCTGAAAAGGAAATAAAGTGGCAGGTTATTGACAAACTGATGCCTAATGCCAGAGGAGGCAATCAACAAACAATACTAAATCGCCTGGAATGCAAATGGATTTTCTTTTGTAAAACAATTGAGAAAGGACTCAACACTCTCGATGAGTGGAACACGTGCACCTGAATCAGAACCTATGGATATTGTTATGGGATATTGTTATGTGAATTCATTTAGCAATATACACTAACTAGTCACTGCTTAAGGTTTCTTTTTTCTGTAAAGCTACAACTGAATACTGTTCCGAAAATGTTCTAAAATGTTTTACTCTAACGTTGGATTAGCCTGGTTGCTTCAAGTAATATGTTAAGTTTCCATTAAGAATGTTTTAATCACTGCGCAACTAGCTTATTCGCAACTCTTTCCACGCATGTGCCCAATTCCAACACTAATCACGAACGCATGCTCCCATTATTCCTCAACGCGCATGCTCCCCCCAGATACGCTTCCGGGTTTGCACGCGCAATAACCTCAACACGCTATTAATGGAGTTATGGACGCTCGCTTGATTGTGAGCCACTGCGAAAGAGGTACTCGGACCCCCTTCTCCTGCCACACAGAACTACGACGATTCAGTAAGTGTAGCGCCGACCACACGGTTACGCCCACCGTGTTGGTTTTAATTAAACTAGCCACGCACTGACCAAAATGTTTTTTAGTTTCAGGCGCCAATTTCTACCATAGCGACGAATGCGCTTTTGGAACCCCCTTCTACACTGATTGTGTTTTAACTTGATTAATCTTCTGTAAGTAAGTAGCCCTGCCCGCTTCCCTCTAACTATGGCTAATAGCACTTCATAGGTTCTAATAATTACTCTTGTCTCTCGATTTATAAGTTCAAGTAGGACCCTTGCCTACATAGAAGTGAACGAGCGCTACTTGAATTCCTCATTGGAAGACGTAATTCCGATAATTTTTAAAGTAAGTTTCTTGAACTTAGCAGCGAATATGGTTATTTCTTAGTACCTTAATTCTGCCATACTCGCTCAGAGTTAATGCATGTTTACAGCGACCAAGCCCAACCAATGCCTATATAATTTACATTACCTGCAGATTCTTTGGAAAAAAGCGACACCCAACCAGCTGTATTGTACGAATGACTATCCTTGCCCTACCCACCGGCAAGGTACATTTTAATATTGTGACAAACCAATTACTGAAATGCATGCGCTCACATACAACCTGTATCTGCATGAGCGCCACGCACTAAGGTACATTTTAAAATTGTGACAAACCAATTACGTAAATGCATGTGCTTATATATAACTTGTGTCTGCATAAGCGCCACGCACTAGGGTGAGGTTAAATCACATAACCCCCTTATTATTCCTTCAAAAAACGCATGTATAGTAATAAGCACATGTGCATGCTGTAGAATCCATTTCATTTAATTTATTTTAAGTCTAATTTCTTACCTTCCCGGGAGCACCCAAACAATGGCATATTAAAGCAAACATGTAGGAATGCCAGTAAAGTACACATATAGGAAACAGAGTGTAATTGAAATTCTTGTAGTTTCAGGAGGCTCAACTGTCCTGATGAAGATCTAAAACAATATAGATCGAAACGCCGTCGACCTACCCAAGGAATTTCACTTGTTCTATTGTATATAATTGTTGTGTGTTTTTATCCTTGTTGTTGTGTGACAGTCCGTTCACTTTGATCACTTATGTCACGTTCTGCACCGTATTATTCACCTGAGCACCTGCAATACAGTATATATATTTATGTATATCGTTAAGAGAAAAGAGTAAAAATAAAAAAACTCTTTACCTACTACCATTGCTCCCTAGCGACTTATTAAATACTCGCTCTTTTTCCCTCTAAGGACCTCTTACGGCCCACCTCGATCCATTGTTCTTTAAAATTACTGATGGTTAATATGCCTGCTGAAAAGAATGTCTGCCATGCATTTAAAACAAGCATTTGCAATGCAATAGGTCGCGCATTTGCGAGAGTTTAAGCTATTGGCATTGTAAATGACAATGCCTTTCATTTATGTTTTAAAAACCAACACGTAATTAAAAGGCATTGCCACTTACTACTATTTGACCCTGGTAAAGCACTTGTATCACAGGGTCCGTGGTCACCTTTAAAGAGGGCAGCTGTAAGTCAAGGGACCTCACCTCTGTAGCAAGGCTGGGAGGGGAAAGAGGTCCGTAGCTAGTGAGGGCTCAAGGCCACTAGCCTCACCCAGCTTCATCAGCCAGCTACTCTCTAGAGGAGGCTGGATAGTGTCGTCCACGGGGTTCAAAAACCCCAGTTCCACTCCTTCACCTCCAAAGGACTGTCCCTCTCCCCAACCCTCCATCCCCTCCCCTCCCCCCTCTTATAGCCGGGGTTCCAAACTGTGCTCCGCAGCACCCTGGTGCGCCGTTATGAGTTGCCAGGGGCGCCGCAGCACGATGTGGGCAACATGGGTTGTTTGATGATGGCTGAATTCGTTATCCTGCCCTTTTCACTCTTATCTCGGCTTATAGGTGGGTGTTAAAGGTCAGGCTCTGTTGTGCCCATCACTCTTTGTAAGTGCCAAATACTCCTCCTTTTATCCGTCTGCCTGCTGAGTTCACTGTGGACTTCTCCTTGGCTCTCCTTGAAGGACACCGAGAGGCCCGACGAGCAGCGGGGTGTGGGCGATGTTGTGGAAATAGGAAGCGTCATTAACAAAATATTAGCATTCTAACTGGAATATTGAAATTGGCACAGGCCGTCAGAATACGTAGAATGTAACGAAGGATCATCTAATATTATTTTCTGCATTACAAATTAATTAATCGTTTTAAGAAGCAACCTGAGGCAGAGTCGGTGTCTACCTTCGGTGTCTTCCATCATTTTTGTAAAGCGCTCTGATATCCTTGGGATCTTGTTCGTGCTATATAAAACTTTATAAATAAATAAATGCAGAGTGGAGCTGCAGGGCTCTTAGAAGGGGTGAAACAACAGCAAGGCCTCATTAACATGTAAATGGTCTTTTAAAGACCTGTGAAGTGCTCGGGTGCGGCTGTGTGTGCACCCAGGATGCTGTCTCATCCTGGGCTGCCACACACGACGGGGAGGCAGGGGAGGGGGGGGTCGGGGGCTGAAGCCCTTTGAGTCCAATGGGTGTTGCGTGCCTGAGTCTGAGGGCACAAAGAGAACAGGCATGGAATAATGGATAGAGGGCATGAAGGGAGCAGGCATGGAGGAAAGGGGCAGTCTCTGGGCAAGAAGGGAGAATGGAGGAAAGGGGCAGTCTCAGGGCACGAAGGGAGCAGGCATGGAGGAAAGGGGCAGTCTCAGGGCACGAAGGGAGAAGGCATGGAGGAAAGGGGCAGTCTCGGGGCACGAAGGAAGCATGCATGGAGGAAAGGGGCAGTCTCCAGGCAAGAAGGGAGAAGGCATGGAGGAAAGGCATGGACAGACGAGGTAGTCTGAGAGCACAAAGGGGCTGGGATGGACAGAAAGGGAAGTCTGAAAGCACAGTGGGAGCAGGCATTGCCAGATGGGTCAATCAGGGGGCACAAATGGTGCAGTCATGGACACAAGGAGCAGACTGAGTGCACAAAGAAAGGAGGCATGCACAGAACGGGCAGTCTGAGGGCGCGGGCAGGCATGGACAGAGGGGGCAGTCATAGTGCACGGGGGCAGGTATGGACAGAAGGGGTAGTCGGGTATGGGGGCAGGCACGGACAGAAGGGTAGTCTGAGGACACGACGGAAGCAGGCATGGACACTAGGAGCAGACTAAGTGCGCGAAGGGAGCAGGCATGGAGAGAAGGGTTGTCTGAGGACACAAAGGGAGCAGCATGGATAGAAGACAGTCAGAGGACACGAAGGGAGCAGGCATGGAAAGAAGTAACAGTCTCAAGACATGAAGGGGACAGACCGGGCCATCGTCATTTTTCTAAACTATTTTAGACCAAACCCAGTAGAACTCTCGGATGGTCCTTGAAAGGGGAAGGCATTCAAATATTACTGAAACATCAGTATGGTCACTGGCTTCAATACAGCATCCCACGCCTGAGTTCACGCTTCATTTACATTCTTGATGGGAGCAAAGGTATTGGCACATAAAACAAAAGTTTGTTTTTCCCCTTTTACAACTGTTATCTTTTTATTTTGTTACAAATATAATTAAATACCTTCATTGCATCCCAATTAATTTAGGGAAAACAGGAAGTACTCCCGAGGTCGGGCTTACATCCCCACCCACCCGTCCACCGGTAAAAAAATGGAGGCGGGGGGGCACGGCCAACTGCCAATTAGATCAAGGGAGCCACGGGTCAAAAAAGTTTGGGAACCACTGTCTTATAGGAAAAACAGCAAGTGATGTTGAGAAGGATGAGGGAAGGTTTCCGAGCCGGACGGCACCACTGTCGCTGTACCCAATGCTGTCCAGCAATGGTGTGGCGTCCGAGAGGGTGACCAGCACTACGTTGAGCAGTGTCACCGACGTTGTTTGTAGCGGCAGCAGATCAACTTCCGATGTTGCAGGTGGGAACCCCGAAATGTTGTGCACAGGAGCTGGCAGGGATCAGATTCTGATACAGGAGGCCTAACTGACGCCATAGGCGAACCCATCGGCGTGGATTCAGTCAGGGCACCTCTCACCTCCTAGGGGCACGAAAGTGCACTAGAAGTATAATAACTTCATATCTGGGCTAGAGTCTCCCCGCTCCAGGGAAAACAGGGAGCAGCGGAGTGGACTCTTGTGCCGATTCCTCAGCCGGGGGCTGGAAGGTGTCAGAAGAGCAGGGCCTATGTGGCGAAGCCGGTGGCTGCTGCAACTTTGACTGCTTACTCTCTGAAGACCTACCCTGTTACATCAAGGACGATGGATACCCGCAGTAACAACTATTGGGCTGGTCTTGCGATTGCTTCCGGGGCCTGGAACAAGACAGACGATGTGGGGCGTCCGCCAGTCGTGCCACTAGGATCTTCATGCGCCGTAGGATCCTGGTTTCACAGCTCCACTAATTTCTGTTTTCTGACAGAAAATTACTTCTTTTTGAACAACTTTTTCTACTTACTTTGACATTTTACATCTAGTCAAATAAGAAACTGTCTTTTTAAGTCAGTTTGGTGAGGATTTTCAGCTGAGAATGCCTTCACTTTTTGACAAATGTCCTTCTTGTGGAAACAAGAAAGCAAAATCAGACAATGACGACGTTTGTATCCTGTGTCTGCCTGAAGAACATGATGCAGGCACCTGTCCTCACTGCGAGCACCTGTCAGGAAGAACTCTCAAAGACAGGGAAAGAATTCGCATCTATGGCCTGGCTCACAGGTCATCCAGAGGAAGGTCTCCGGTGAAGAAGGGTTCCAAGAAGGCTAGAACATCTTCAAAAGAGAAGTCTTCCCACCCTTCAGCTTCAGCGTCAGGCTTGGCGCTGAGGAAAGAACCGCCGATGGGTCGTTTGCCTTCAAATCTACCGTAGACGGCGGGCTCGCCGTCGAAAAGAACAGGTACGTCGACGACGTCGAAGGATCCAGCTCCGTCGTCGAAATACCCTCCGCCGCCTTCAACCGGGCGACGGTCGGCGTCGAGATCCAAGGCCCCTCCGCCGTCGTCAACCTGGCGACGATCGGCGTCGAGGGAGGTCACTCCTCCGCCGTCGTCATCCAAACGGTGACCGGCGTCGAAGTGTGACCCCTCCGCCGTCGTCTAAGAAGCGACGTTCGGCGTCGAGGACCAAGACCCCTCTGCCGTCGACAGAAAAACATCGGTCGGCGTCGAGGAAGCAGTCTCCGTCGGCGTTTCGTCGACTCTCGGCGTCGAGGGTGACCAATACCCCTCCGCCGTCGTCGCACAGACATTCGACGTCGAGAGAGAAGGCTCCGTCGACGGCTGGTCATCACCGTTCGACCTCGAGAGAGAGGGCTCCGCCGACGGCTGGTCATCGCGGTTTGACGTCGAGAGAGAGGGCTCCGTCGACGGCTGGTCATCACCGTTCGACGTCGAGAGACCATAGATCCTCGCATCGATCGCCGTCGAGGCATTCGAAGTCGAGATTGTTGGACCCGCCGACTCCCCAGAGGCGTTCGACGTCGATAGAAAAACATACGACGCCGGAACGCTCGACGTCGAGGCCTTCCGAAAGGGCTCGATCGTCGTCAAGGAACTCTGTGATCACGGTAACGGAGTCAGCTTCTCGTCATTCTACTTCGCAGTCTTCTGGCTCCTCAACATCTTCAAGGTCCAGAAGTCCTGTCCCCAGGTCTCCTGTGCGTCAGCCAGATCCTTCGGCTGCGTAGGTCAGACTATCACCCAGATGGTACAAATCATTGGACCATTGGCGAGAGTCAGGGGCTACCAAACGGATGCAAGAGTACGTCAGTCCGCAGCACAGATCTCCTCTCCAGAGACTGGTAGATGAAGTGGACAGGCGTAGTCCTCCCAAGCGCCAAGCAGACAAATCACCTGTGAGAAGACCCACCAGATCTCACTCTCCCAGAAGGGAAAATCCGGTGAGATCCCGATCTCCCAGAGAAGATCCTGTCAGATCTCGTTCACCAAGAAGACAGGATCCGGTCAGATCTCGCTCTCCTAGAAAGGAAGAGCATCCAAGAAGATCATGTGAGAGGAGGCACAGTGCTCACCGTAGACATCGAAGAACTCCGTCTACTTCCTCTACCTCTTCGCCCAGGTCTTCCAAAAGGGATTACTCTCCTACGTTGACAGATAGTCCTACTTCCAGATCCTCTCCAGCGGATGACATAGGCACTTATCTGGATGTCCTGCAAAGAGGAGCTCAGAAACTGAGCATTGAAATGTCTGTCCCCCAGGTTACTACGACAGTGATTTTTTAAACTTTGCACAAAAAATCTATCTCTCGTCCTTTGCTGCCTTTGGTCCCGGGGATTATGGATCCGGTCAAGGACGTTTTCCTAACCCCAGCAGCCATCAGAGCGGTGCCAGCCCGCATACAGAAGAAATACAAGCCGGCTTCTTCTGACCCAGTTTTTGTAAAATCTGACCCTCCAGCAGACTCTGTGATAGTGGCAGCGGCGAGGAAGACGCATGCAGTTGCTGCTTCCTCTTCAGTCCCACCAGATAAGGACAGCAAATCTCAGGATTCGTGGGGTCGCAGAGTTTGCAATTCAGCTGCCTCCACGCTGAAGGTCTCCAGTGCGGCCGCACTGCTGGGTAGATACGACAGAGCCTTATGGGACTCCATGGAGAGGTTCAAGTCCAAACTGCCAAAGGAAGACCAGAAGGACTTCGAAGAAACTGTGACAGAAGGATGTCTGGTGGCGAACCAGTTGATAAGCACAGCAGCGGACGGTGCAGTGCTTGCGGCACATTCCTACTCACATGGGGTTTGTGCCAGGAGGTCGGCTTGGTTGCGCCTCACAGGGCTGAAGCCGGATGCTCCGCATCGCATCCTTAATCTTCCTTTTTCGGGTTCCTCTCTCTTCCGAGAACATGCAGACGAAGAGATGACCCGTATGAAGACTGAACTGGATACGGTAAAAGCGGTGGGTTTGGAGAAGAAAAAAGAATTCAAACGCCGCTTTAAGACCAACAGGGGGAGAGGGGCTCAACAGAGGGTTCAAACCCCTCAGTGGTCCCAGAATAAGAACCAAGGAAAATCCCAGTTCCGAGGCAAATCCAACAGAGGTAGAGGAGGTCACCAGCAGTCCTCTACCACCACGAGAGGAGGAAAGGCTTGATCAGTGGCTTCCTCTGGCGCCGTTGCCCACTCCAGTGGGAGGAAGTGCTTCACAACATCTGACAGAGTGGGTCAGCATCACAAAAGATCAGTGGGTGCTGTATATACTGCGCAATGGATATAGGCTACGTTTCCGTGCGCTCCCGAAAAGCATTCCTCCCAAGACCTCTTGCCCTCACCAGCTGAGCTTGCTCCGCAGAGAAGTGTCAGTCCTACTACAAAAAAGAGCTATAGAGGAAGTTCCTGCCTCTCAAAGAGGAAAGGGAGTCTACTCAAGATACTTTCTTGTCCCCAAAAAAGATCAGGAGGACAAGTTCAGGCCTATACTAGATCTGCGTCTCCTAAACAAAGTCATTGTCAGAGAAAAGTTCCGCATGTTAGCTCTTCACCAAATATGCCCACATCTTCAAGCCGGAGATTGGATGTGTTCGGTGGATCTGCAAGATGCATACTTTCACATTCCGATTGCTCTACAGCATCGCAAGTACTTGAGGTTTGTCGTAGGAAGCAAACACTACCAGTACAAGGTGCTACCCTTCGGACTCAAGTCCGCACCACGAGTCTTCACCAAATGCATGGCAGTGGTAGCGGCTTTTCTTCACAAAAAGGGACTCTTCATTTACCCATACCTGGACGACTGGCTCCTAAAGGGCCCGTCTCCGGTTCAGGTGACGCACGATCTGCAACTTTGCCTACACCAGTTGCACTGGCTCGGTCTCCATGTGAACCTGGAGAAGTCAGTCCAGCGGCCGACACAGTCCATCCACTACCTAGGCTCCGTTCTGGACACAAAATTGGGAAAAGCGTTTCCTTCGGAGGAGAGACTTTTTTCCATGAGGCAGAAGTGCGGGATTCTATGGAGTCTCGGCTTCCAACAGTCCGACAGGTAGCCTCCCTGCTGGGTTCCATGGCGTCCTGCATTTTTCTCATCCCGAACGCCAGGCTGAGAATGCGCCCTCTACAACAGGCTCTCGAAGACCAGTGGGACCAGGCTTCAGGGCGTTGGGAAGATCGTATCACTCTTTCCCAAACAGCGATGGATGCCATCAAATGGTGGACTCGGACGAGGAATGTGCTGGTGGGAGTACCTTTTCATCAGCCACTGCCCACCCAGTCTATAGTAACAGATGCCTCTCTACAAGGCTGGGGAGCGCACATGGGTCCCCTTCAGATTCAGGGTCAGTGGTCTGCACAGGAGCAGACGTACCACATAAACATGCTGGAGCTCAGAGCGGTGTTTCTAGCTCTCAAAGCTTTTCTTCCAGCGATCGAGTCCAATTCAGTCTTAGTTCAGACAGACAATACAACAACCATGTTCTATTTGAACAAACAAGGAGGCACACGATCTCGCCCTCTCTCCCGGGAGGCTCAAACCATCTGGCACTGGCTTCTCTCTCGAAACCTGTCAGTGGTGGCGGTACACCTTCCAGGCGAGTTAAACATCAAAGCTGACGCACTCAGCAGGCACTTCGAAGATCAGCCAGACTGGGCGCTCAACGACGAAGTGGTAGAAGAGCTTTTTCGTTGTTGGGGGCGTCCAGCCATAGACTTGTTTGCGGACGAAGAAAACGCAAAATGCCACGCCTGCGCGTCCAGATTCCCCTGGCCAGGGACGCAGGGGAACGCTCTCCTGATGGATTGGTCGGGAACTTTTGCCTACGCGTTTCCTCCCCTGCCTCTGATTCCGAAGGTAGTTTCCAAGCTCCTCAGGTCGGACATGGAAATGATCTTGATAGCTCCGGATTGGCCACGACAGTGGTGGTACCCGGACCTACTGCATCTGTCTGTGTGTCCACACAGACGACTTCCTTGCAAACCGGACCTGTTGAGCAAGATGAACGGGAGAATCCTACATCCCAACCTCTCATCACTGAACCTGACAGCATGGCACCTGAGGTCCTGCAATATGGGCATTTGAATCTGCCTCCCGAATGTATGCACATTTTAAAGGAGGCTAAGAGACCTTCCACGAGAGCGTCTTATGCGTTCAAGTGGAAAAGGTTCTACATATGGTGTAGGGATCATCACTTAGATCCGACTAAAGAGCAGGAGGAGGTAATCCTTCCATACCTCCTTTCCTTGGCAACATCTGGTTTGAAATATGCTTCCATTAGAGTGCATTTCTCAGCCATAGTAGCGTACAGGAAATCACCAGATCAGATTTCTTTCTTTCAGGTTCCGGTGGTTAAGGACTTGCTCCAGGGGTTAAAAAAAGTGTATCCCCTTGTGCGAAATCCTTCTCCTTCTTGGGAATTGAACCTGGTTCTATCCAGGTTAATGTCACCTCCTTTCGAGCCCATCCACAAGGCCTCCTTGCAACATCTCTCTTGGAAGGCGGCCTTTTTGGTGGCGATTACCTCAGCGCGCAGAGTGAGCGAGATACAAGCGCTCTGTGCGAAGGAACCATATACTGTTTTCCACCACAATAGAGTAGTCCTGAGGGCTCATCCTTCTTTCTTGCTTAAAGTGGTTTCTGATTTTCATATAAATCAGTCCATTTCCCTCCCTTCGTTTTTTCCAAATCCTACGACCCCAGCCGAGAGGTCACTGCACTCCTTGGCTCTTAAAAGAGTGCTCAAGTTCTATTTGGAAAAGACTAAAGGGATCAGGAAAACGGATCAACTGTTTGTGAACTATGGTTCAATGAGAACGGGCTTTCCAGCGGCCAAGAGGTCCATCTCCAGATGGATTGTCTCTTCCATTAAATTGGCCTATCAGCTTGCAGGCACGCCTTTATTGGTGTTACCCAAAGCGCATTCCACTAGAGGGAAAGCCGCTACAGTAGCTTTCTTACATGACATTCCAATGTCAGAAATATGCAAGGCTGCAACCTGGAAATCGGTTCATACCTTTACGAGGCATTACTGTCTCGAATCTGATTCCAGGGCCGATACTCAAGTAGGGCAAGCCTCCTTGAGAAATCTGTTTGGGTAGCCTATAGCCTGCTCAGGCTTGTTGATAAGATTACTGTCTTGTCATTCCTTTGCCCGCAAGGATGAGGAGAGGCTCGCTATTCTATTCTAATGCTTATGACTATTGATGAGGATCCCCTGGAAGAGAAGGATTAGTTACTTACCTGTAATCCTAGTTCTCTTCCAGGGGTATCCTCATCAAAGTCATAAGCAACCCTCCCGCCTCCCCGGGCAAAGGATATTCTTTAATAAGGAGATATTGTTAACCTATTTTGTTACTGGGTTTGTTTCAGTCTCCGAAAAGAACAACTGACAAAACTGTCACCCCTGAGGCATGATGGGATACCGGGGGTCATGGGTGCCTTAAAGGCACGGTGTCAGTTTTTTGTATACAGCTACAGGTTAGCTTTTCAGTCTTTTTAGACTGTGTGTTTGCAATGCAGCCTGGGAGCTTTCTATGCTTTCAGTGAGTTATAAAAATTTCTACTGCTGCCTAAGCATTAAAACAGTTTCTAAACCATCTTTGGTGTTTCTCATGTTTCTAATGCATATTATTCATGTATGGTGGAAATTCTTCACAGCATATTTCAGCTCTGGTGTGATTTGGCTGCTATTGCATGTTTTTATATATATAGATGTGTATATATATATATATATATATATGTATATGTATATATGTATATATATATATGTGGGGCACATATAATATAGTGTTTCCGGGGTCCCGCGCATGGGCGGGAATATTCTAATGCTTATGACTTTGATGAGGATACCCCTGGAAGAGAACTAGGATTACAGGTAAGTAACTAATCCTTGTGGAACCAAAAACGAAACCGAAACTAATCGACTACACAGTCTTCGGACCACACTACGTCGATCCATCGGAGTCGAGACCGAAGAAACTCATCGACAATACGTTCTTTGGGCCAAACTATGTCGAACCATCGGAGTCGAACACAAGGGTCGTCGAGCCGAAAACCAGCGCCCCTATATCTACTCCAAAACAAAAGGTCGTCGAACCGAAAAAATCGGCGTTGACAGCCGCAAACACAAAAAAGGGACTCGATCCGAAGAAGGTTGTCGAACCCAAACAGAAAACCGACAAACCAATGGCTCTGCAACAGAAAGCAATCGAGCCGAAGAAAATCGACCCGAAGAAGGCCACGGAGCCAAGAGCAAAGAGCGTCGATCCGAAACCACAGGTTCCAAAATCGACACAAAGTCACAAATCCACAATCGAACCGACAAAAACCGTCGAAGCGGGAAAAAGTTCGGCTCCGAAGAAACAGGCACTACCTAAACAAACTGTAGTACCACAGAGGGACCTCGGACCAATTAAATTTGGCCTACCACCTTCCTCAAAGACAAAGGCGGTCGACCCAAAAAGCGGCATCGAACCGACACAAACAAAACAAAAGACATTGGCAAAAACACCCAGAACAGCTGAACAGGAAGTCTTATATCCAGACCATGCATCAGAAGAACAGTCAAAACTTTACATTGACCCTAATTCTGGCAAACTCACTCTCTACAAAAGAAAAATCGTGCATCTTCATAGTCCCTCACTCGAGACTACACATGCGTCCGCTACAAGAGTGCTTAGCACGGCAGTGGAACCAGGCTCAAGGACAATTAAAAGACCTAGTGTTGTGACCAGTCGTGCATACAACTCTCTGCATTGGTGGAATCCACAAAACCTTTGCAAGGGACGACTGTTCCAAGAGCCTGTACCACAAATAGTGTTGACAACGGACGCATCCCTGATAGGATGGGGAGCCCATGTCCTTCAGTACACAGTGCAGGGCCTATGGACAACACAACAGAAAAAGATGCACATCGACTTGCTAGAGATGATGGCAATTTTTCTCTCAATGAAAGCGTTCAAAGTACATTTATGCAACAAAAACTTGTTGATCCAGACGGACAACATGACAGCAATGTACTACATACAAAAACAGGGAGGAACACACTCTCCACAGCTATCACATCTAGCCCAAAGCATGTGGAAGTGGGCCATTCAAAGAAACATTTTTCTCATGGCGGAACACCTCCCAGGCAAGGACAACCAAATATCGGATCTGCTCAGCAGACACAGCCAACAAATGCACGAGTGGGAGATTCATCCCACAGTGCTACAACCATACTTCCAACAGTGGGGACAACCAGAGATAGACCTGTTTGCCACAAAGGAAAACGCAAAATGCCAGTACTTTGCCGCCAGGTTTCCACATCCGCAATCTCAGGGCAATGCGATATGGATGAACTGGTCAGGCAGATTTGCGTACGCTTTTCCCCCAGCACCGTTAATACCGCTAGTGGCACGCAAACTACGCCAGCATTCATTGAGACTAATCCTGGTTGCTCCAACATTGGCGAGGCAACCATGGCACACAACTTTCCTAGAACTATCCGTGGTGCCTCATCAAAGACTGCGGCTAACACCCACTCTTCTCACTCAGAGCCATGGAGACATACAGCACCCTGATCCGCAACAACTGAACCTTGCAATCTGGCTCCTGAAGTCTTAGAGTTTGGGTACCTAAACTTACCTCCTGACTGTATGAACATTATCAAAGAGGCATGAAAACCTACTACCAGAGCTTGTTACGCTGCAAAGTGGAAGCGTTTTGTCATTTACTGTAATAACAATGACATAAACCCACTAGATGCTTTAACGCAAAATATCATTTGCTATCTTTTGCACCTACACCGTTGCAATCTAGCATATTCATCTATAAGAATACACTTAGCTGCCATTGCAGCTCATCTTCAGAACAGACAGCATCTTTCGCTGTTTAGAGTACCTGTAATTAAAGCATTCATGGAGGGACTCAAAAGAATAATCCCCCCAAAACACCCACCTTCACCTGTCTGGAACCTAAACATCGTTTTAACCAGACTAATGGGACCACCATTTGAACCGTTGCATTCATGTGAATTACAATTTCTAACATGGAAGATGGCTTTTCTAGTAGCAATTACTTCGCTTAGAAGAGTTAGAGAGCTGCAAGCCTTAACTATTCAGGAGCCATTCATCCAAATACATGCAAATAGGGTAGTTCTTAGAACAAACCCTAAATTTATGCCCAAGGTGGTATCCCATTTTCATATCAATCAGACAATGGAACTGCCAGTGTTCTTTCCAAATCCAGTCAGTACCTGAAAGGGCTCTGCACACATTAGATGTCAAAAGAGCACTTCTATACTACATTGATAGAACTAAGGATTTTCGAAAAACTAAACAGTTGTTTGTTGCCTTTTCACCACAACACAAGGGCAACCCCATTTCAAAATCTGGGTTGGCCAGATGGATAGTTAAGTGCATTCAAATATGTTATCTAAAAGCAAAACGCACTTTAACAGTTCCCCCAAGAGCGCATTCTACACGCAAACTAGGGGCTTCCATGGCTTTCCTGGGAAACATTCCTCTAGAGGAAATATGTAGAGCAGCCATGGTCTACCATACTCACTTTCACAAAACACTAGTGTGTAGATGTACATTCCAAACAGCAAGCGGCTGTAGGACAGGCTGTTCTAAAAACTCTGTTTCAGACTGCTGCAGCTGGCACAGGTAGCCACCGCTAAGGGAGAGACTGCTATACATTCTATGCACAGATGTGAATTCAGCAGCCCACATGCCTCGAACGGAATATGCTACTCACCAGTATGCATCTGTTCTTGGCATGTAGGGCTGCTGACATTCACATCGCCCACCCTCCTCCCCGGTGCCTGTCGCAGCTGTAGCATTCTTTCTTACTTCCCTGCATGGACATCTCTTACTGTACCATACTCCATCTCTGCCACAATGGCGAAAAACAATCTAAGGATGGAGAGGATGGCCATGCACACTGTAGTCCAGGGGAGGAGCCACCTGTCTCGTGATACTTCGAAGACTCTTCCAGGACAGCAATGTGCAATCATCCGGACCCAGCACTAGGCGGCGATCTATGCACAGATGTGAATGTCAGCAGCCCTACATGCCAAGAACAGATGCATACTGGTAAGTAGCATATTCCTTCCCTACCTTTTTACCTTTAAAAATGTTTGATTTAAAACCAACACTGAAGTTATAGATATGCTGTCTTTCTTATGGGTTTTCACTAAAAGTATTTGTAAGCTTCTAGCAAAGTTCAGTTTTTTAAAACTATTCTACCAACTACTTATTTGGAAATCTGGTACCTTGGGTTTGTCTTATCTGTATAGGACTACAAAAATGGAATAAGCTTTACTAGTCTAATGTAGACCGTGACGGAAGAATACAGATTGTCAGCTGGAACATGGTCAACTAGTGCTTCAATCAGTAGAATTGTAGAGCACTACTTGCCACTTTTGAGGGTATCCAGATGCTCTAAACCAGCCTCCACCAGAATGTCCATATTATTTCACATATCAAAGTAATACATTTTACATAATGTTGATGCTTTCAGCCAGCTGTTAATCACAATGTTACAATTTTACGATTCTCTGACCAGTCTGTCTTTATTTCTAGCTGTGTGCTTTGAAGGTTGAAGTGGATATGGAGAAAATTGCGGCAGAAATTGCTCAAGCTGAAGAACAGGCCCGGAAACGTCAGGAA
Source organism: Lissotriton helveticus (assembly GCF_964261635.1). Taxonomy (NCBI): domain Eukaryota; kingdom Metazoa; phylum Chordata; class Amphibia; order Caudata; family Salamandridae; genus Lissotriton; species Lissotriton helveticus. The sequence continues at coordinate 1,918,313,723 of NC_136065.1, forward strand.
GAAAAAGAGAAGGAAGCCGCTGAGCAAGCAGAGCGAAACAAGATTGCTGCTGCTGCAGCAGCTGCTGCTGCTGCGGCAGCTGCTGCAGAAGAGGAGGCCGCAGCAGCAGCTGCCGCAGCTGCAAAGGCAGAGGAAAAGAAAGAGGAAGCTGAGGAGGAGAGCTTGCCCATGGAGACTGGTAAGTGACCATTTTCTGTTATTCATATAATTCAAATAAATCTTAGAATGTTTCAGAGCAAACTCCATGACATGTTGAACAGAAGGAAAACTCATGGCGGCATCAGCTAACAAGACTACGTGTTGCATTCTTGGGATGTTGTGGTATGAATGTACTTTCTTTGGCGGGCTGTGTGCACAAGTTTGAAGAAAAAGAATAATAGACTCTGTAAGGGAGTTAATGTATCCTCATTCATCGTGTGCCCATATTTTAATACAAATGTGTCAACACACAATATTGGAACATCTGACAAGTGGGCTTTAGTGCAGGAAACTTGTCAGATGTTCCTGTGCTGTAGCCCACTCTTTTTCTGTGTAGTTGATCTGAAGGGGAGAGATTCAGGGGAGGGGGTGGGAGCAGGGGAAGTAGACAGATAATGAAGGCGGGAAAGAGGAGACGAGGGTGAGAGACACGGCATGGAAAGAGGAGGGGAAGGGTGACGGGGACACAAACCCGTAGACGAGTCAAAGCAACGTCCAAAGTCCAGTAAGCTATGATCCCAGGGGAAGTGGTATCACTTAACAATCTCTGTTGCGAGAGGCTCCCTTTACGAAGTGGACTCTCTCAGACGGGTCTCTGAGACTCCAAGGCCTACATACTGGATCCTTCCCCAAAAAGGGGAGAGGGAGTACTTTGGCAAGGGGTGCCATACCATACCTCAGCTGTGAGTGGCTCCCTTGGTGCAGTGGACTCTCTCAGCGGGTTCGCTGAGACTCCAGAGTATAAATATTGGATCTTTCCCCAACAAGGGGAGAAGGAGTGCTTAGTCAAAGGGCACAAATGACAGGGGGTTAGGCAGAGTAGCAGGCAAGGGGAGAGATTCAGGGGAGAGGGGATAGGAGCTAGGGAATTAGACAAAGAGAGAAAGACTACTAAATGGGAACATATTTAATTAATGAGTTATTATATAGCACTGGCTAGACCCGAAGGAATCAGAGTGCTTAATATGAGGAACATTAATGTTGCAATTAACATCAGTTAAAAGTTATACAAGTATCAAGAAAAGCATTTAAAGAACATAGGGAACAAGGTGAATGGAGCAAGGAGGGGTAAGGGGATAGCGTAAAGGGGTAGGAGGAAGATTAGACGTAGAAAAGAGGGGAAAATCAGTCGACGGTCCGGCTGGGTAGGTGACAGGGGGAATCCATAACCCATCTCCTCTTTAGCTATCTGGTAGTTCCAGCGGGTATCAGCACATGGGTGAGTTGCTGGTCTTTCTCACACTGTATCGTTTACGTTCCCAGCAAGTAACTGTGCGTATAACAACTGCGTGGCCCTGGTTCGCCAACGTTCAGATTCTCTTGTCCTCTGAACACTGCTGCGAAGTTGTTCCCTTCTGGCCTTAGGATCCGAGACCTCCCTCCTGGAGCGCGGCAAAGATGAGGAAGAAAGGGCACTCACCAGATTCTATTGCGACATTGCTCAACCGTGTACCTGTGCTTCCTTGTGGCAGCTATCTGTGTCTGTTGGAGGCATAAGCACTATCCGCTGCATCCAGGGGGCTCAATCACCAAGCAAGCTGGTCATCGTGGGTCTGAGGGGACTCCAGTGGTGTATTATTGTTGCAGCGTAGGGCCTCTGCTGGATGCAGACTGTTCTTGAGAGGATGCTCCTGGGAGAGGGGTGCCACACAGGGGGGAAACAGCCTCTGGTCAGTTGGGGCAGGGAGCCCCCAAGCCGTTCATGCCCTCTTTCATTCTGCTGCGGACTCAAGTGAGGGGCGCCTTCTTAGGCTCAGGCGTGGGGTCTTTTAGAGCTGAGAGTCCCTTGGAGGCCACAAGAATCACTGCCCCTGTCTAAGTGTGCGTAGTGGATGCCCTGATGATCATCAGTTGAGGTGTACATCTCCCAGTAATTAGTGATGCTGCCCCAGCGGATTCCCCCACGCTGCTCGCGGAACTCACCGAGCATCGGCTGTGGTCATTAGCAGCAATTGCACTCTCGCTGTCCTCACGGCGGGAGATATTGGACACCCGCTACACCGCAGACAGAATCGCGGGGATGGGGACAGTCGTCCCCCTGTGATGCTTTCTGCCATTGGATACTTCATGTGTGGTCTGCTTCTAACTTCCAATTTTGTATTCAAATGTATGCTACGTCTAAAAGATACTCATTAAGGCAGGTTAACCTAGCTTTAAATCATTCCAGTATAAAGCAGTAAGAGGCTTCTGTGAGTAGATTTGTAAGTGTACAAAATCAAACAAAGTTCTTAACATGTTTAGTGCAAGAAAGGTAGTGCTTGATAGTGACTGATTCGCTCATGGGGACACTAATGTCTGTATAGTGTCAATTTACTGTAGTTCTTAAAGGATCAAGCTACTTTTTTTCCTAAATAAATATTAACACACTGGTGGTTTGTAAAGGTGGTGCGTTCAGTGCAGCACTGTGCCTAATTTTAACCAACTCAATCATGACCAATTTAATTGTTGATTTGCTACTCTGCAGATAAAGAACTGTCTGTGTCCTCTAAAAGGGCATTCAATTTTTCAGTCCTACAAAGAGATCTATTATTATTATTGTTTACTTCTTGAAAAAGCACCACATCTAATAGTAAATGGTAACCATGCTTACTTCATCATATTTCTGTACTTTCTAACACTCAAATCCACTAATTAAATCTGTCGGTAAGATTGGTTAACCCTCTTACTCATTATAAGCAGTTTTTATTTGCCTGCTGGATTTATCCTTCAGTGAAGCCTTTATCCAGCTTGAATGCTTCAGAACACATTTGAAAGCACTTCACTATCGTACTGTACTTTGTTGGCATTGCTTGATGTCTAAGCATTTAATTGTTTTAAAGTGCACTGCCCCTCTTCTATAGGGGAAGAAAACTCTAGCCATCACTCAAAAATGTGCACTCCCAACTCTCACTTTGTATCAAGCTATGTATTTTGGTATAATTTGTGCAACATTTGATCTGTAATAGGATTCAGTAGTTTAATAGACCCAATGCAGGAGTTAAACCCATGTGAAGTCACTCAGCCTATCATCCATTGAAGATCTATTAAATTGAGTTACATTTTGCTGGTTAATCACCAATACATTTAGAATTGCTGAACTTTAAACATTATATTCCTCTCTCTATCTTGTACGGATGCATAGGTTTGCCGCATACACTCCCATTGTGATACCACTATCATTTCACATATCTTAAAACCCTTTCAGTTGTTTTTATAGGGCTTATCAAGTTATAATAGAGAGGTGCCTGCCATGTATATCAAGCCAATTATGAAGATGGTGAGAGAGACTTTTACAAGAGCAAGCCACCATGTACTACATGACTCGTACCATATAGAAAAAGCTTTCTGTTTGAAGCATATGAGCTGCAGTTTGTACACTTAGCAATAGCGCCACCTGGTGTTGGGCTCGGATGATTGCAGGTTGTTGTCTTCTTGGAAGAAGTCTTTGTAGTCACGAGATGGGTGACTCCTCCCTTGGACAATACTGCTCATGGTCATCGACTCCATCCTCAGATAGTTTTTTTTCGGGACTGGGTTCGGATGAAAGTTTTCCGCTCTGGCTAGAAAAGACACTTTTCGGCATTTTCGAAGCGTGAAACTTTAGATAAACAACTTTCGACATCGAATAAACTTTTCGACATCACCAGCTACATCCCGGTGCGTCGACGCGGGCCGTTGGGCCTATCGGCGCCGTACGGCCTACTCCTCATGGACAGAACTCCATTCAAGAGATGCCCGGTATGTCGAGCAAAATTCCCTCATAGCGACCATCACGAGGTTTGCAACCTCTGTCTCTCGCCAGAATACGACGAGTCGACCTGCACAGCCTGTGCCTCCTTCCGATCGAAGAAGACCATTCGGGATCGGAGGGCCCGTCGACACGAAATGAGGAGATCAGCGCCAGCACCGGAGGCCATCTTTGAGGAGGAGATCGTCAAAGAAGACGTCTCCGAGGACGAGAACCCACTCGAAGATATCTCCGAGGACGAGGCTCCACTCATCGCCGAGGAAGACTCGCCTGATCTCCAGATCATGTCGGGAGCAGAGGACTCGGACGATTTGATTCCATCTCGACAACCCGTGAGTACCTCTGCCCCTGCACAACAGACACTACCCAAACCAAAGGCTACGGTCAGCACTCCGCCCATGGGGCCCAGTCGAGACCGAAATTTACCCTCCGACGCCCCACCTTCGGGCTCGGCTCCGAGGAAAAAGACTACGCCTTCCGGTGCCTCGGCACCGAAAAAACCACATGTGCCAATTCCACCTCCTCCATTGGCACCGAAACATCCTTTGACACCGAAGGACTCTTCGGCACCGAAGGTAAAACGCCCTTCGGCGCCCAAAGACTCTTCGGCACCCAAACCTAAACAGACATCGGTGCCGAACCCAAAAACAGTAACGGACCCGAAAGCTTCGACTCCGAAACCATCCGGTTCCAAAAATAAAGACGGGAAGATAGATTCCGGCACTGCAGGCCCAACAAAACCTGTCTCCACGCCAAAATCTTCAATAGCGGTACCAAAGACTACAAGGCCTGATACAGACAAGCCTAAACCACCTTCTGCACCGAAGAAATTGCCACAGGACTCAATCACTCCTCCTAAGGCAAAAAACACTAAACAACCACTATCGGCACCGAAGAAATCGACGCCGAAGAAGATTATAGAAGAGGAAGATCTGTTTAGACCAGATCCAAAACAGAAAAAGTCTATATTAATCCAAAAACTGGACATGTGGAAGCAATTCCTCACAAAAAAAGACCAGCAGACACACCACTTCCAACTGTGGTTCCTGCCAAAAAGGATTGTGCAACTTCTCCAATGCACCCTTCCTCTCCTTCACCTTCTTCCTCTCCTATCACTCCTTATATTGAGCCTATAACTTCTCCTGCTCAATCTCCTGCATCATAACACCACACTGACGAAGAGTATGACTTAGGTGGGGGGGATGATGTACGAGAGCCACATACATACCCTTTAGATGAGGATGAAGATGTCAACCCAGAATATCCCAAAGAGGATGATGCATCTAATTTCCCACCAAGTAATGCACCAGACATCCCTGATCCTCAATACTACCCAACAAAACCTACCCCTCCAGAGGATAGTATTGGGTTCAATCATCTATTAAACAGAGCTGCACTTTCCCACGGGGTTCCAATGCACTCTGATGCCATTGAGGAGAATTTCTTGTTAGACACTTTTGAGCAGTCAACATACTACCTATGATCAAAGGGGTCATTAAACATGCTCCAGAGATTTTTAAAGATCCAGTAAGGTGTAGGGTACTAAATCCCAGTATAGACCAGCACCAGCTGATCCAGTCTACATTAAGGGACATATGCCATTAGACTCTTTGGTAGTGTCAAATGCACGTTAAAGAGCCAATTCCCAGACTTCTGGTGACACACCCCCGCCTGACAAAGAATCAAAAATTGATGCGTCAGGGAAACGGATTGCTGCGCAAGCAACGAACATATGGCGCATAGCAAACACACAAGCCTTACTCTCACTCTACAACAGGGCTCACTACGACCAACTAGAAAAATTAATGGAACACCTACCAGATCAATACAAAGATCAGGCAGCAGAGCTCTTACAAGAAGGCAAATTAATATCTAATGCCTCAATTAAATGTGCACTAGATGTAGCTGACACAGCATCCAGAGCAGTTAACACTAGTGTTATCCTCAGACGTCATGCATGGTTATGCATTTCCGGTTTCAAACCAGAGGTACAAACTACCATCCTCAACCAGCCCTTCAATCAGAACCAGTTGTTCGGGCCAGAAGTAGATAACACACTAGAGAAGATGAAGAAGGACACAGACACTGCTAAGTCTATGGGTGCATTACAATCCACCCAGACTAGAAGTTCTTTTCGTCGCTCCTCTTATAGAGGAGGCTCCAAGCAGACCGGCGCAGATAACACATCATCTTTTAAAACACATACACAAACCCCCTCTAATAAAGGCTACTTTAGAGGAAGGTACAGAGGCAACAACAATAAGGGAAGAGGTAGAGGTAATAACAACAACCGCTCCTCTTCCACTCCCAAACAGTGGCTTCCCTCTGCCTCCCCTACAGCATTCCACTCCTGTGGGGGCAGACTATCACAGTTCCTACCTGTCTGGAATTCCATCACAACAGACAGGTGGGTAAGACAAATTATCCAACATGGTTACTGCCTAGAACTCACAGCAACCCCCCCAAACATACCACCCAGGCAGCGTTCAATGTCCACAGAACACATAACTCTGCTTCAACAGGAAGTTCTAGCACTCCTACAAAAAGATGCTATTCAAGTGGTCCCCTTACAGGAACAAGGAACGGGAGTCTACTCCCTGTATTTCCTAATACCCAAAAAGAACGGAACATTAAGACCGATTCTCGACCTCAGGCCCCTAAACAACTACATTCAATCGGATCATTTTCACATGATCACTTTACAACAAGTACTCCCATTACTAGAACAGGGAGACTTTCTTACAACACTAGACCTAAAGGACGCCTATTTTCATGTTCCTATACATCCTGCGCACAGGAAGTATCTAAGATTTGTCATACAAGGACAACACTATCAGTTCAAAGTCCTTCCATTCGAGGTCACAACAGCACCACGAGTGTTTACAAAGTGCTTAGCAGTAGTAGCAGCACATCTCAGAAGACAACAGATACATGTCTTCCCTTACCTCGACGACTTGCTCATAAAAGCAAGATCGTTCAACCGGTGTGTACAACACACAAAACAAACAATACAAACATTACCCAACTTAGGGTTTACAATAAACTACACCAAGTCGCACCTAGAGCCTTCGTGCGTTCACCAATATCTAGGAGCTACCATAGACACATCGGCAGCTCTAGCGTATCCCAGTTCAATGCCAGCACTCTCTTCAAGCCAGAGTGTTCATGAAACTAATAGGCATGATGGCGTCTTGCATCTTCATAGTTCCTCACGCAAGGCTGCAAATGCGCCCACTACAGGAATGTCTAGCACAACAGTGGAATCAGGCTCAAGGTCAGCTCACAGACCTGGTGTTGGTGGACAGCCGTACATATCGCTCTCTGCAATGGTGGAACACCAAAAACTTGGCAAAGGGACGGCCGTTCCTAGACTCTGTTCCACAAATAGTGCTCACAAAAGATGCATCCCTCACAGGATGGGGAGCCCATCTCCTGCACTATACCACTCAAGGCCAATGGAACAGCCAACAAAAACTGTTCCACATCAATCATTTAGAGTTGCTAGCGATTTTCCTAGCACTCAAGACTTTTCAAGTACAAGTACAAAACAAAGCTGTTCTAATCCGGACGGACAATATGACAGCTATGTATTATATACAAAAACAGGGGGGACACACTCTCTGCAACTGTCCCAGCTTGCACAGAACATTTGGAGATGGGCCATCCCTCAAAACATACACTTGACTGTAGAACACCTCCCAGGAATTCACAATCATATAGCAGATCTGTTGAGTCGTCAGTCACAACAGATTCACGAATGGGAGTTGCACCCACAGGTTCTCCAACCATTTTTCCAAAGGTGGGGGCAGCCACAAATAGATCTGTTTGCCACCCACGAAAACGCAAAATGCCCAACCTTCGCCGCCAGGTTTCCACACCCACGGTCGGAGGGGAATGCAATATGGATGAACTGGTCAGGCAGATTTGCGTGCGCTTTTCCGCCTCTCCCACTCATTCCACTAGTAGTACGCAAGCTCAGACAACAGTCTCTCAAATTAATACTAGTGGCCCCCACATGGGCACGACAGCCATGGTTCACCACGCTACTAGTCTAGTCTAGTCTGGACACTTGTATTGCGCACATATCCCATCCGAGGGAGTCTCATGGCGCATGACTAGATCTCTCACTGGTTCCACATCAGAAATTACGGCTCACGCCATCCCTGTTAACACAGAACCATGGAGAAATAAGGCACCCAGAATCAAACCAACTGAATTTGGCGATCTGGCTCCTGAGGTCTTAGAGTTTGGCTACTTAAACTTACCACCAGACTGTATGAATATAATTAAAGAAGCTAGAAGATCCACCACTAGAGCATGCTATGCTGCTAAGTGGAAAAGATTTGCAATATACTGTAACAACAATCACATTGATCCATTGGATGTTTCCATCCAAAATATTATTTGCTACCTCCTACACCTACAAAAGTCCAACTTTGCTTATTCTTCCATAAGACTGCATCTAGCAGCAATTGCAGCCTATTTACAAAATGGACAGCATCTATCTCTCTTTAACCCCTTCCATGCTCATGACGAGCTCAGCTCGTCCTACAGTACACTGCTCCTGTGCTCATGACGAGCTCAACTCGTCATGAACAATGGGAATCTAGGTGCTGCAGCACAGAGGGGGAATTGCCTTAGCACTGATGTGGTTGGAGTACCTGCAATAAAAGCATTTATGGAAGGATTAAAACGAATAATCCCACCTAGGTTACCACCTGCACCAGTATGGAACCTAAACGTGGTCCTTACAAGGCTTATGGGCCCCCCTTTTGAGCCTTTACACAAGTGTGAACTGCAATTCCTAACATGGAAAACTGCCTTCCTTGTTGCCATCACCTCTCTCAGAAGAGTTAGTGAAATACAAGCATTCACAATAGAAGAACCATTTTTTCAGATACACTCTAACAAAGTGGTTCTTAAACCTAATCCTAAATTCCTGCCAAAGGTGATTACTCCTTTTCACCTTAACCAATCAGTAGAGTTGCCAGCGTTTTTTCAAAAACCAGACTCTATTGAGGAAAGGGCTTTACACATTAGATGTTAGAAGAGCTCTTTTATACTACACAGACAGGACTAAATCCTTCAGAAAGACAAAACAACTATTTGTATCTTTCTCTTCCCCACACAAAGGCAATCCCATCTCTAAAGGAGGAATTGCCAGATGGATTGTAAAGTGTATTCAAATATGCTATCAAAAAGATAAACCTACACTAACAGTTCCTCCTAGAGCGCACTCCACTCGCAAACTAGGAGTCTCTATGGCTTTCTTAGGAAACATACCACTAGAGGACATATGCAAGGCAGCAACATGGTCTACCATACACACCTTCACTAAACACTATTGTGTTGACGTGCAAGCCAAGGAGCAAGCTGCAGTAGGCCAAGCTGTCCTTAAAACACTATTTCAGTATGCTGCAACGGATACAAGCGACCACCGCTAGGGGAGACACTGCTGCACAATCGTTGCTAAGTGTACAATCTGCAGCTCATATGCCTCGAACGGAATATGCTACTTACCAGTATGCATCTGTTCTTGGCATGTAGAGCTGTAGAGCTGCAGAGTTGTACACGCCCTCCCGGGACTTGTATCCGTTCCAGTACTCCTCTTACTTAGGATGTCCATGCGTGTGCATCTTTCTCTTTACTTCTAACTCCATCATTTCCCATCACGGCGAAAAATAATCTGAGGTTGGAGTCGATGACCATGCGCAGTATTGTCCAAGGGAGGAGTCACCTATCTCGTGACTACAAAGACTTCTTCCAAGAAGACAACAACCTGCAATCATCCGAGCCCAACACCAGGTGGGGATCTATTGCTGAGTGTACAACTCTGCAGCTCTACATGCCAAGAACAGATGCATACTGGTAAGTAGCATATTCCTTCTGGAGCTGCTGCTTCCGCCGCCTTCAGGTACCTCCAGGAGCGCCAGCTTGCGGATATAGTTTTGTAACTCTCAGTGGTTGAGCAGCGCTTATTGCAGTAGTACATTATTAACAGAGGAAGTAGTTAAGATTGGGACTTAACACGTCTGCACCATTATTAGTGGTAATGGTGACACTAGGTGTGTGCGTACCAAACTCTGGTGGAGCAGTAGCTTACTTATCCAATCTGTACTCAATCTTTTATTTAATGTTTGCTTTTTCTAGATGAACCACCCGCAACAGCGCCACCTCCTCCTCCTCCACCACCACCACCACCACCACCACCTCCCCTCCCAGAAGAATCCGTTGAAAGCCACCAGAATGGTGAAGAGGAAGCCTCAATTCCAGAGGACAAAGAAAGTGGGCAGGAAGCAGTAGACAGCACCTTGGATGAAGGGACCAGTGATAGTAACACTGGGTCAGAGAGCACTAGTGTAACGGTGGAAGAGCCGCCAACCGAGCCTGCTCTAGAGGATGAGGAAAAAAAGGAATGAAGCCTGACTACAGCTGTGTTTTATGTACAGTAATAATTCTTGTAACTCCTATCTGAATAGTCACCAGTGGAGGTCTTGCATTAACTTGGTAGCTATACTAAAAGTCCGCAGGCCGTGACTAGAGAAGTGTTGAGGTTTTGCCAGATTAGTACAAAAAATATTTATACATGCCTCACCAGTTTAAATATTGTCTTTGGTATGGTTTATTTACTTGGAATAGGAAGAAGATGGACTCCGAATGGAAAGAGGACTGAAAGAATCTTAACTGTAATTCGTTCACACTGTATATTTTTTTTGTCTTGTGTGTTTGGCTCATTCTAGTTTCAGAAATTCCAAAAAGTTATAGGTCTTACCTGACTGACAGTGGATTTTCCCGTTTCCAGATGACGGTGATGGATACATGGGAAGTCTCCATATTTAATACTGTGATCTCCCGCTTTGGATGCATTGGCAGAACCTGTTCGGTTCTAATTATGCAATCCTGTTCTCATTTGATCTTCAAGCTGTGTTTGTCATTCCTCTTACAATTAACCCAATTCTTTACAGTGAAATCTCCAGCAGCACAGCCATGTTTGCTAAGAAGTAAACATAAATTGATCTCTTTGTCAGTAAAGGTGCTCATGTCCACTGTAACTTGCGCAGTACATGGCAGAACTTCTGTTAAGTTGGATTGGTAGTTTCACCTCAGTACTGTGCTAGGCTTTATTTCCCTTGTACTTCCCTCCAAATTGGGACATTCCTTTCACAAACAAGGCCCCTTGAAAATAGCTTGTGCACTTCAAAGCCAGTAGCTTATTTTTACTGAGAAATGGACATCGTATTGTACAACTTTTTTATTTTACAGGTAACCTAAGGTTTTATTAAAGTAAACCATTTAGCTCAAGATTTGTTTGGTGTTCTTGTTAAATGACCCACCCCTGATGTGATTGTTGTCTATGTGATGAGTTTAGTCTGGTAATATCTTTGTTTGTAGCATGTGTTGCTGTAAATACACACAGACTGCATACTTCTGCCGCCTAGTGTTGGGCTCGGAAGTTGCAAGTTGTTTTTCTTTGAATACTCTTTCGAGTCACTAGGTTTCGTAGATGCTCAGGGTCACGGACCCCATTGTTAGAATCTTTTTCTTCGCCATTGGGTTTAGACATGATCCAGTGTGCTCAGGCGAGTAGTTAATCCTGGAAGAGAAAGAAGAGGCTTTTGAGGACACACTATTTTCTCTGGTCCTTGTGTGAAGTCCATGCCACGTGTGAGCACTGATGATGCACCTGCCATCACTCATAAGCGGTTACACATCAGAGCCAAGCACCGCCCCTCTGGGACTTGGCATTGATTCTGGTGCCAACACTGCGGCCAGCTTCTAATGCACCACTGCCTCCAAGCACTGGTTGACACAGATCTGAGGAGAGATTCAGACAAGGCCCTCTATCATTTACTAGTCCTCGAACCCAAGGATGATGAGCCACCAAAACCTCTGCCCTCAATGTCGAGTAAGGCTTCCGCCAGAGCTGGATGAGAGACGGAGGAGGATTGTCATCCATCCACTCACAGGTATGATTTCACCGTTGGTACAGAAACAGAAACGCACCTCCAAAAGCTATAGGTATGGGATGGGGGAAGTAAATTCACTTCAATAATGGAATTCCTGCTCGGGCGTATTTCTTCAATATCAACGTAATGACACGTTTCAAACTGACCCCATTAATTAAATCCATTTCTTTTTTCCATTTCTCGTTTTATGAAAATGCAATGTTCGAGGCATGTGGGCTGCTAAATTCATATCTTAGCATTAGATCGCCGCCTAGTGTTGGGTCCGGATGATCGCACATTGTTGTCCTGGAAGAGTCTTCGAAGTATCCTGAGATAGGTGGCTCCTCCCCTGGACTACAGTGCGCATGGGCATCGGCTCCATCCCCAGATTGTTTTTTTCCGCCATTGGGTTCGGATGTGGTCTCGACGTCTCTCTGTCGAAACCGAGTAAAACTATCTTTTAGCGGCCAAAAGGCCTCGTTTTTTGCGTCGGTATTGTCTGCGCACGGTCTCGAGTCTTCCGTCTCTTGGAGCCGGAATAAGCGGAGTCTTGTTTCGCTTTTCGAACTTTGAGGCCTTCTCATCGCGACTCGACTGCAAAACTTTTCAGACATGGAGCGGAGCCCGTTTAAATACTGCCCGCTTTGTGGGTCCAAGTACCCACACATCGATCTACACCCCGTTTGTAACAAATGCCTTTCGCCTGACCACGACGACGGCAAGTGCAAGGCCTGTGCACAGTTCCGGTCTAGGAAGACTCTCAAGCTTCGGCGCGCGGTGCGCATGGAAGTTAGACAAGCGGCCCCGGATCCGGAAAACATCTTCGGCGACCAAGATGAAGAGGACCAGGGTCATCATCTTCAGATCTCCCCACCCGAGACGGAGGTCGAGGCGGATCCGGTAGACGACGACGGTGTCGTGGGTCGAGGCCTTGAATACGTCGACGAGGTAGGAGACGACGAAGAGATTTATGGGGCCGCGGCGGATAGCTCAGGGGACGAGCTCTGCCCCGAAGGTTTCGAGGATACCGACCGGGTCACGGGATCGCCTGTAGGCCTTACCCACGACCCCATGCCGCAAGCCACAGCCCCGCCTTCTGGCCCGGCCACGGACTTACTTGCTGAGCAGACTGTATCGAAACCGAAAGCATCGGGATCGACTCCATCTAAAATGGCCGACCCGAAAACGAAACCGAAACTTAAGGACTCGAGCGTCCCTAAGATGGCTGCCGTGCCAGCGAAAACGACTGTCCCCGCTAATCCATCGACTCCGTCGACCTCCGGTCCGCAGAAGTCGAAGAAGTCCGTCGATTCCGCTGCTGCTCATTCGAAATCGACGCCTGAGGAGGGGTCCTCTAAAAAAGATGGTCGGCACGGATCAGCATCGGCGCCGCCGTCCAAGCCCGCAAAGGCCGGCTCCACGGAGTCTACGCAAACGAAGACTGGCACGTCTGCGCACCGGTCCCAGGACTCGGGGTCGGTGTCAGCGGGTTCCGCGTCGAAAGCCCACAAGGCCCACAAAGACGTCCGATCCGAAGGAAAGGTCAAAACATCCTCGTCGGCTCCAAAACCAACTGAGAGTGAGGCGTCCCTCGTCGCCGCATCACTACAGCGAATTAGGGAGAAGGCCTCTGCTCCGTCGGCTCCGATTTCGTCGCCGAAGGCACAAACAGACAATCCAGCGAAGCCTTCTGGTAAACTTCTTTGTTTTGCCGCCAAAGGAGGCGCCGAAAGCCTTTTCCACCAAATCGGCACCGAAGAAGACGGTTTCTTCAACGGCTGGCCCACTTCCACGTCGGGTTCTCGAATCAGAGGATGATTCAGAGCAGTTCATCGACGCAGACACCGGCAAATTGACCCTCTATAAGAGGAAAATAACTTCAGAGTCAGTGGACTCATATGTCATCCCACTGAAAAAGAAAAGGGTGCCCCTTGATGCTTCAGGCCTCACAGAACCAATCCTGCCTCCTCCAAGACGGAGCCCTACTCCCTCACCAGAACACTCTGCGGGTGAGGGGTATGATGAGGATGAACAATACAATTTCCCTATCAATGAACCAGATGCACAACCGGATTCATATGATGACACTGGTGACCAGGGCACCCAAAATGTGGGGCAGGACCCGCAGCTTTTTAATGCACGTGCATCCCCCACTGAGGATTCAGCAGGTTTTCATGCGCTACTTGAGAGGGCAGCGGCCAATCATGATGTGGACATGCATGCTGACCCGATAGAAGAAGACTTCCTTTTCGACACATTCTCAGTCTCTGAAAGGACAGTAAAAACGCTGCCTATGCTTAAGGGAGTCCTCAAGCATGCGGGGGATATCTTTAAGGAGCCTACCAGGGCACGAGTGGTCAATCCACGCATTGAGAAGAAGTACAGACCTGCACCTGCAGACCCTGCATACATTCGGGGACAGTTGCCACTGGACTCTCTTGTGGTCGCCAATGCCAGGAAACGTGCCAACTCCCAGACAACGGGTGAAGCTCCTCCCCCGGATAAGGAGTCCAAAGTGCTAGAGGCAGGGGGCAAAAGAGTAGCTGCGCAGGCCGCAAACTTTTGGCGCATTGCCAATACACAGGCACTCTTAGCACGTTACGATAGGGCGCATTACGACACCCTAGAACAGGTTATACAACACCTGCCTCCAAAGTTCCAAGAAGGCACCAAACTGCTTATTGAGGAAGGGAAGCTAATCTCAAACGCAGCCATCAAGTGTGCACTTGACGCCGCAGACACAGCTGCTAGAGCTATCAACACTAGCGTTATGCTGAGACGACAGGCGTGGCTCCGCATCTCGGGGTTTAAACCAGATATACAGACAACCATTCTCAATCAGCCAGTCAATCCTGATAGTCTGTTTGGTCCAGATGTTGACACCACCCTAGAAAAAATAAAAAAAGACACAGAAACTGCTAAGTCCATGGGGGCCCTCCAGTCGCAACAGTTTCGTGGCAACAATTTTCGTCGCTCAGGTGCACGTGGAGTCACCAGAGGACAAATGGGTCAACAGTCTCAGTTCTCAAAAGGTGGAGCACAATCCTCGTTCCAAAAGCAGAACAAGGGAGGTTACAGAAATAACAGCAACAGAGGTCGCGGCAGAGGAAACAACAGCTCCCGCTCCTCTACCCCAAGCAAACAGTGACTCTCCGTCACTGCCCCCCGACCACTTAACACCTGTCGGGGGGAGACTGCAGCAGTTCCTGCCCGTCTGGAGAAACATCACCACAGACAGGTGGGTGCGACAACTAGTCCAGTATGGTTATTGCCTAGAGTTGAAATCCACTCCACCCAACATCCCGCCAAGGCAAAGGCCTATGTCCGCAGAGCACTTGCTCTTATTGCAGCAGGAAGTGGTGGTGATGCTGCAAAAAGGAGCAATCGAGCTCGTGCCGGTGAGAGAGGAAGGCACAGGGGTGTACTCCCTGTACTTCCTTATTCCAAAGAGGGACGGATCTCTCAGACCCATTCTAGATCTACGCCCCCTCAACCTGTACATACTGTCAGAACATTTCCACATGCTCACACTGCAGCAGATTCTTCCCTTGCTAAACCAAGGGGACTTCTTAGCAACCTTAGATCTCAAGGATGCTTATTTCCACATTCCACTACACCCGTCCCACAGGAAATACCTCAGGTTCACTATTCAAGGCAAGCATTACCAGTTCAAGGTCTTACCCTTTGGAGTCACCACAGCCCCAAGGGTGTTTACCAAGTGTCTGGCGACGGTAGCAGCGCACCTCAGGAGGCAGAACATCCATGTCTACCCCTACCTCGACGACTGGCTCGTGCAAGCCAAGTCGGAACGACAGTGCGCCGCGGACATGTCAACTACAATTCACCTTCTTCACGATCTGGGTTTCTCGCTGAACTACCCAAAGTCGCATCTACAACCAGCACATGTCCGGCAGTTCCTAGGTGCGACGATCAACACCCTGACGGCCATGGCTCAGCCAAACCAGGTCAGGATAGACAGCATGCAGTCTCTGATCCAAAAGTTCAGACCACAACACTCGCTTCCGGCGAGAGTATTCATGCAGTTGATAGGCATGATGGCTTCCTGCATCTTCATAGTCCCTCACGCACGGTTACATATGCGCCCGCTCCAGGAGTGTTTAGCAAATCAGTGGACACAGGCTCAGGGGCAATTGACAGACCTAGTGTTGGTTACCAGTCGGGCATACGACTCTCTGCATTGGTGGACTCCACACAACCTTTGCAAGGGCCGACTGTTCCAAGAGCCTGTGCCGCAGATTATCCTGACAACGGACGCATCTCTCCAGGGATGGGGAGCTCATCTGCTCACTTACACAGTGCAGGGACTATGGACGACGCGGCAGCAGAAGATGCACATCAACTATCTAGAACTGATGGCAATCTTCATGGCGATCAAGTCCTTCATTGTACATCTGTGCAACAAGGTAGTGTTAGTCCGGACGGACAACATGACTGCGATGTACTACATTCAAAAGCAGGGAGGCACCCACTCGCCACAGCTGTCTCATCTGGCTCAGAGCATGTGGAAGTGGGCCATTCAGAGGAACATTTTCCTCATGGCAGAACACCTCCCAGGGAAGGACAACCAGATGGCGGATCTGCTCAGCAGGTTCAGCCATCAAATGCACGAGTGGGAGATACACCCATCTGTCCTCCACCCGTACTTCCAGCAGTGGGGTCATCCGGAGATAGACCTGTTTGCCACAAAAGAAAATGCAAAATGCCAACACTTTGCCGCCAGGTTCCCTCACCCACAGTCGCAGGGGAATGCGATATGGATGAACTGGTCAGGCAAATTTGCGTACGCTTTTCCGCCAGCCCCTCTGATACCGCTGGTCGCAAGAAAGCTAAGGCAACACGCGATGACTCTCATCCTAGTTGCTCCAACGTGGGCGCGCCAGGCATGGTACACCACGTTCCTCGAACTCTCAGTGGTGCCGCATCAAAGACTGCGCCTCACGCCCAGTCTTTTGACGCAGAACCATGGAGAAATTCAGCATCCAGATCCGCAACAGCTCAACCTGGCGATCTGGCTCCTGAAGTCCTAGAGTTTGGATACCTTAACCTACCTCCAGAATGCATGAACATCATCAAGGAGGCAAGGAAGCCAACTACCAGAGCATGCTATGCTGCGAAATGGAAGCGTTTTGTCATTTACTGTACAGCCAATGACATCAACCCGCTAGATGCATCTATCCCCAACATCATTTGCTATCTGTTGCATCTTTACAAGTGCAATCTAGCGTACACTTCCATTCGGATACATCTATCCGCCATAGCGGCTTATCTTCAAAACAGGCAGCACCTCTCTGTCTTCAGAGTGCCCGCCATTAAAGCCTTCCTTGAAGGTCTGAAACGAGTCATTCCCCCAAGAACACCGCCAGCTCCGGTGTGGAACCTCAATGTCGTTCTCACCAGACTAATGGGACCGCCATTTGAGCCACTGCACTCGTGTGAACTCCAGTTCCTTACGTGGAAAGTGGCTTTCCTGGTAGCTATTACGTCTCTGAGGCGTGTCAGTGAGCTGCAAGCGCTCACAATCCAAGAGCCATTCATTCAGATTCATCCAAATAGGGTAGTGCTACGCACTAACCCCAAATTCCTTCCGAAGGTGGTGTCACAGTTTCATCTAAACCAAACTATTGACTTGCCAACATTCTTTCAAAACCCGCAAACGGTGGCAGAAAGAATGCTCCATACCTTAGACGTACGGAGGGCGTTGATGTACTACATAGACAGAACACAACCCTTTAGAAAGACAAAACATCTTTTTGTTGCCTTCGCACCACAACACAAAGGCAACCCTATTTCCAAAGCAGGGATAGCCAGATGGATTGTTAAGTGCATCCAGATATGTTATCAAAAGGCCAAGCGCACTTTAACAATACCCCCAAGGGCGCACTCCACACGCAAACTGGGGGCATCCATGGCTTTCCTAGGGAACATTCCTTTAGAGGATATTTGCAGAGCAGCCACGTGGGTTACACCACACACCTTTACAAAACACTACTGTGTTGATGTGCATTCCAAGCAGCAAGCTGCTGTAGGACAGGCTGTTCTCAAAACACTTTTTCAGGTTTCTGCAGCTGGCACGGGCAACCGCCGCTGATGGAGGGACTGCTATGTATTCTATGCTAAGATATGAATTTAGCAGCCCACATGCCTCGAACTGAATATGCTACTTACCAGTATGCATCTGTTCTTGGCATGTAGGGCTGCTAACATTCATATCGCCCGCCCTCCTCCCCGGTGCCTGTCGCAGCTGCAGATATACTATTGTATTTATTCATTAGCATGGACATCCTTTACACTTTTCACTCCATCTCCTGCCACAATGGCGAAAAACAATCTGGGGATGGAGCCGATGCCCATGCGCACTGTAGTCCAGGGGAGGAGCCACCTATCTCAGGATACTTCGAAGACTCTTCCAGGACAACAATGTGCGATCATCCGGACCCAACACTAGGCGGCGATCTAATGCTAAGATATGAATGTTAGCAGCCCTACATGCCAAGAACAGATGCATACTGGTAAGTAGCATATTCAGTTCGAGGCATGTGGGCTGCTAAATTCATATCTTAGCATTAGATCGCCGCCTAGTGTTGGGTCCGGATGATCGCACATTGTTGTCCTGGAAGAGTCTTCGAAGTATCCTGAGATAGGTGGCTCCTCCCCTGGACTACAGTGCGCATGGGCATTGGCTCCATCCCCAGATTGTTTTTTTCCGCCATTGGGTTCGGATGCGGTCTCGACTTCTCTCTGTCGGAACCGAGTAAAACTAACTTTTTAAGGCCAAAAGGCCTTGTATTTATAGCGTCGGTATTGTTTGCGCACGGTCTCGAGTTCTTCCGACTCTTGGAGTCGGATTCAGCGGAGTTTTTTTCACTCTTCGGACATCGAGGCCTTCTCATCGCGACACGACCACGACTTTCCAGCATGGAGCGGAGTCCGTTTAAGTACTGTCCGCTCTGTGGGTCCAAGTACCCACATATAGACCTGCACCCGGTCTGTAACAAATGCCTTTCACCGGACCATGACGACGGCAAGTGTAAGGCTTGCGCTCAATTCCGGTCGAAAAAGACTCTCAAGCTTCGGCGCGCGGTGCGCCTGGAGGCCAGACAAGCGGCCCCGGATCCAGAAAACATCTTCGGAGACCAAGAAGAAGATGAACAGGGTCATCATCTCCAAATATCCCCACCCGAAACGGAGGTCGAGGCGGATCCGGTAGACGACGACGGAGTCGTGGATCAAGGCCTTGAATACGTCGACGAGGTAGGGGACGTCGAAGAGATTTATGGGGCCGCGGCAGATAGCTCAGGGGACGAGCTATGCCCCGAAGGTTTCGAAGATCACGATCGGGTCACGGGATCGCCAGTTGGCCTTACCCAAGACCCCGTACCGCAAGCCACGGCCCCGCCTTCAGGCCCGGCCACGGACATACTTGCTGGGCAGGCCGGATCGAAACCGAAACCGAAACTTACGCTATCGACTACACCTAAAATGGCCGACCCGAAAACGAAACCGAAACTTATGGACTCGAGCGTCCCTAAAATGGCGGCCAGCCAACAGAAAACTACTGCACCCGCCGCCGCATCGGCTCCGTCGACCTCCGGTCCACAGAAGTCGAAGAAGTCGGTCGATTCCACAGGGTCAAAATCGGCGCCAGAGGAGGGATCCTCTAAAAAGGGTGGTCGGCACGGATCAACCGCTGCGACACCGTCTAAGCACGCCAAGGCCAGCGGTACGGCTCCGGTTCCGACTGGGACTCCGTTCGTCGGTCGCGTAGTGGAGTCGGAGGCGACACAAGCACACGGATCGGCGGCTGGCACATCTGCGCATCGATCCAAGGACTCTGGGTCGGCGGCAACTGCATCGGCGTCCAAGACTCAGAAAGGCCACCATGACGTCGGATCCGAGGGGAAGGTCAAGGCATCCTCGTCAGCGCCAAAGGCCACTGTAAGTGAAGTGTCCCCCATCGCCGCTTCGCTACAGAGAATCAGAGACAAGGCCGCTGCTACGTCGGCTCCGTTGCCGTCGCCTCAGACGCCGAAAGACACTCCAGCAAAGCCTAAGAGTAAGCTTCTCTTCCTTCTGCCGCCGAAAGAGGCTCCGAAGGCCTTTTCTACGAAATCGACGCCAAAGAAGTCGGATTCTTCTACGGCAGGGGTACCTTCAGGTCGAGAACTCTAATCAGAGGACGATTCTGAGCACTTCATCGACGCCAACACTGGCAAATTAACCCTATACAAAAGGAGGATCACTTCGGAGCCTCTGGACTCCTATGTCATCCCTCTAAAGAAGAAGAGGGTTCCTCAGGACGCTTCTAGCCTCATAGAACCTATCCAGCCTCCTCCAAGAAGAAGCCCTACTCCCTCACCAGAACACTCTGAGGGTGAGGGATATGATGAAGATGACCAATACACCTTCCCCATCAATGAACCAGATGCACATCCAGATGCATATGATGACATTGGTGACCAAGGCACCCAAAGTGTGGGGCAAGACCCACAGGCTTTCAGTGCACATGCATCCCCAACAGAGGATTCTGCAGGTTTTCATGCACTCATTGAGAGGGCAGCTGCTAATCATGATGTGGACATGCATGCTGACCCAGTGGAAGAGGACTTTCTCTTTGATACTTTTTCAGTCTCTGAAAGAACTGTGAAAACGCTGCCTATGCTCAAGGGAGTCCTCAAGCATGCAGCTGACATCTTTAAAGAACCTACCAGAGCGAGAGTGGTCAATCCACGTATAGAGAAAAAGTACAGACCAGCACCTGCAGACCCTGCATACATTCGGGGACAGTTGCCACTAGACTCTCTTGTGGTCGCAAATGCCAGAAAACGGGCCAACTCCCAGACAACGGGTGAAGCTCCTCCCCCAGACAAGGAGTCCAAAGTGCTAGAGGCAGGGGGCAAAAGAGTGGCGGCACAAGCTGCCAACTTTTGGCGTATTGCAAATACACAAGCACTCTTAGCACGTTACGATAGGGCGCATTACGACACCCTAGAGCAGATTGTACAACACCTGCCTCCAAAGTTTCAAGAGGGCACCAAACTGCTTATAGAGGAAGGGAAACTGATCTCCAACGCAGCCATCAAGTGTGCACTTGACGCCGCAGACACAGCAGCTAGAGCGATCAACACTAGCGTCATGCTAAGACGACAAGCTTGGCTCCGCATATCAGGGTTTAAACCCGATATTCAGACAACCATCCTTAATCAGCCAGTCAATCCTGATAGACTGTTTGGTCCAGATGTTGACACCACCCTCAAAGATAAAAAAGGACACAGAAACTGCTAAGTCCATGGGGGCCCTACAATCACAGCAGTTTCGAGGTAATAATTTTCGTCGCTCAGGTGCACGTGGAGTCACCAGAGGACAAATGGGTCAACAATCGCAATTCTCAAGAGGTGGAGCACAATCCTCGTTCACAAAACAGAACAAGGGAGGTTACAGAAATACCAGCAACAGAGGTCGCGGCAGAGGAAACAACAACTCCCGCTCCTCTACCCCAAGCAAACAGTGACTCTCTGTCACTGCCCCCCGACCACTTAACACCTGTCGGGGGGAGACTGCAGCAGTTCCTGCCCGTCTGGAGAAACATCACCACAGACAGGTGGGTGCGACAACTAGTCCAGTATGGTTATTGCCTAGAGTTGAAATCCACTCCACCCAACATTCCGCCAAGGCAAAGGCCTATGTCCGCAGAGCACTTGCACTTATTGCAGCAGGAAGTAGTGGCGATGCTGCACAAAGGCGCAATCGAGCTCGTGCCGGTGGGAGAGGAAGGCACAGGGGTATATTCCCTGTACTTCCTTATTCCAAAGAAGGACGGATCTCTCAGACCCATTCTAGATCTACGTCCCCTCAACCTGTACATACTATCAGAACATTTCCATATGCTTACACTGCAACAGATTCTTCCCTTGTTAAACCAAGGGGACTTCTTAGCAACCTTGGATCTCAAGGATGCGTATTTCCACATTCCACTACACCCGTCCCACAGGAAATACCTCAGGTTCACTATTCAAGGCAAGCATTACCAGTTCAAGGTCCTACCCTTCGGAGTCACCACAGCCCCAAGGGTGTTTACCAAGTGTCTGGCGACAGTAGCAGCGCACCTCAGGAGGCAGAACATCCATGTCTACCCCTACCTGGACGACTGGCTCGTTCAAGCCAAGTCGGAACGACAGTGCGCCGCGGACATGTCGACCACCATTCACCTCCTTCACGATCTAGGTTTCTCGTTGAGCTACCCAAAGTCGCATCTTCAGCCGGCACATGTCCGGCAGTTTCTAGGTGCGACGATCAATACCCTGACGGCCATGGCTCAACCAAACCAAGTCAGGATAGACAGCATGCAGTCTCTAATCCAGAAGTTCAGACCACAACACTCGCTTCCAGCGAGAGTGTTCATGCAGTTGATAGGCATGATGGCCTCCTGCATCTTCATAGTCCCTCACGCACGGTTACATATGCGCCCGCTCCAGGAGTGCTTAGCAAATCAGTGGACACAGGCTCAGGGACAATTGACAGACCTAGTGTTGGTTACCAGTCGGGCATACGACTCTCTGCATTGGTGGACTCCACACAACCTTTGCAAGGGCCGACTGTTCCAAGAGCCAGTGCCACAGATTATCCTGACAACGGACGCATCTCTCCAGGGATGGGGAGCTCATCTGCTCACTTACACGGTGCAGGGACTATGGACGACGCAGCAACAGAAGATGCACATCAACTATCTGGAACTGATGGCAATCTTCATGGCACTCAAGTCCTTCATTGTACATCTGTGCAACAAGGTAGTGTTAGTCCGGACGGACAACATGACCGCGATGTACTACATTCAAAAGCAGGGGGGCACCCACTCGCCACAGCTGTCTCATCTGGCTCAGAGCATGTGGAAGTGGGCCATTCAGAGGAACATTTTCCTCATGGCAGAACACCTCCCGGGAAAGGACAATCAGATGGCGGATCTGCTCAGCAGGTACAGCCATCAAATGCACGAGTGGGAGATACACCCATCTGTCCTCCACCCGTACTTCCAGCAGTGGGGTCATCCGGAGATAGACCTGTTTGCCACAAAAGAAAACGCAAAATGCCAACACTTTGCCGCCAGGTTCCCTCACCCACAGTCGCAGGGGAATGCGATATGGATGAACTGGTCAGGCAAATTTGCGTACGCTTTTCCGCCAGCCCCTCTGATACCGCTGGTGGCAAGAAAGCTAAGGCAGCACGCGATGACTCTCATCCTAGTTGCTCCAACGTGGGCGCGCAAAGCATGGTTCCTCGAACTCTCAGTGGTGCCGCATCAAAGACTGCGCCTCACGCCCAGACTTTTGACGCAGAACCATGGAGAAATTCAGCATCCAGATCCGCAACAGCTCAACCTGGCGATCTGGCTCCTGAAGTCCTAGAGTTTGGATACCTTAATCTACCTCCGGAATGCATGGACATCATCAGGGAGGCAAGGAAGCCAACTACCAGAGCATGCTATGCTGCGAAATGGAAGCGTTTTGTCATTTACTGTACAGCCAATGACATCAACCCGCTAGATGCATCTATCCCTGACATCATTTGCTATCTGTTGCATCTTTACAAGTGCAATCTAGCGTACACTTCCATTCGGATACATCTATCCGCCATAGCGGCTTATCTTCAAAACAGGCAGCATCTCTCTGTCTTCAGAGTGCCTGCCATTAAAGCTTTCCTTGAAGGTCTGAAACGAGTCATTCCCCCAAGAACACCACCAGCTCTGGTGTGGAACCTCAATGTGGTCCTCACCAGACTGATGGGACCACCTTTTGAGCCACTGCACTCGTGTGAACTCCAGTTCCTAACGTGGAAAGTAGCTTTCCTAATAGCTATTACGTCACTGAGGCGGGTTAGTGAGCTACAAGCGCTCACAATCCAAGAGCCTTTCATTCAGATTCATCCAAATAGGGTAGTGCTACGCACGAACCCCAAATTCCTTCCGAAGGTGGTGTCACAGTTTCATCTCAACCAAACTATTGACTTGCCGGCATTCTTTCAAAACCCACAAACGGTAGCGGAAAGAATGCTCCATACCTTAGATGTACGGAGGGCGTTGATGTACTACATAGACAGGACACAACCCTTTAGAAAGACAAAACAACTTTTTGTTGCCTTCGCACCACAACACAAAGGCAACCCTATTTCCAAAGCAGGAACAGCCAGGTGGATTGTTAAGTGCATCCAAATATGTTATCAAAAGGCCAAGCGCACTCTAACGATACCCCCCAGAGCGCACTCCACACGCAAATTGGGGGCATCCATGGCTTTCCTAGGGAACATTCCTTTAGAGGACATTTGCAGAGCAGCCACGTGGGTTACACCACATACCTTTACAAAACACTACTGTGTTGATGTGCATTCCAAGCAGCAAGCTGCTGTAGGACAGGCTGTTCTCAAGACACTCTTTCAGGTTTCTGCAGCTGGCACGGGCAACCGCCGCTGATGGAGGGACTGCTATGTATTCTATGCTAAGATATGAATTTAGCAGCCCACATGCCTCGAACTGAATATGCTACTTACCAGTATGCATCTGTTCTTGGCATGTAGGGCTGCTAACATTCATATCGCCCACCCTCCTCCCCGGTGCCTGTTGCAGCTGCAGATATACTATTGTATTCAGTCATTAGCATGGACATCCTTTACACTTTTCACTCCATCTTCTGCCACAATGGCGAAAAACAATCTGGGGATGGAGCCGATGCCCATGCGCACTGTAGTCCAGGGGAGGAGCCACCTATCTCAGGATACTTCGAAGACTCTTCCAGGACAACAATGTGCGATCATCCGGACCCAACACTAGGCGGCGATCTAATGCTAAGATATGAATGTTAGCAGCCCTACATGCCAAGAACAGATGCATACTGGTAAGTAGCATATTCATTCCTAATGACATTAGAAGACCATTATCTACAGTGTAATTCAGCAGTTATATTTACCTGAGCTAACTATAACGTACGCCCCCGCAATACACTTATTACCACATCACTCAAGACACTGTCAGTGACATCACCGATAATATCATCCAGTGAGTGTAAGTATTTTGTTAACATTTGTGAGATTTAAAGATCTATACTAACATACAGCATGTTAACTTTCTATTCTTTCTGTACTAGTAATTAGTCATACTATTTCTAACATATGTGAGTTGCTGTGTGACTATCAGTGCATGAGTGGCTATATGGTTGTGTAAGTGGGTGGATGAGGGGTTGTATAGATGTGAGTGGGGAGAGGAGTTAGCCTAATGGCTAGGGAGGGCGACCTCGAATCTGGGGAACTGGGTTGGAGTCTCGGCAATGACACGGAACATCCTGTGATTCTGGGCTAATCACTTTATCTCCCCGTGCCTAACAAAAATTAATGTGTCCTCATGTAACGCAACTGTTGCTATGTAAAGTGCTCTGATACCCGATACCTTCGGGTCAAGTTCGCGCTATATAAAACGCTGTAAAATAAAAATGTGATAATGGATCTGTGATTGGCTGTATGGGTGAGTGAGTAGGTTTTTGTGTGTGTGTGTCTGTGTGTGTAAAGGTAAGTGCGTATATGTGAGTGGCTGTATTGGGGAGTGAATGGGTGTGTGAGTGGTTGTATGGATGTGTGAATGAGTATGTAAGTGGTTCTGGGTGGGTGCGTGAGTGGGTGGGTGAGTGGCTGTAAAGGTAAGTGAGTGGGTGTGTGAGTAGTTGTATTGCTGTGGCTGTAAGGGGGAGTGTGTGAGTACCTATATGTGTGGGTGTGCAAATACCTGTATGGGTTAGTGAGTGGCTGTAATTGTATATGAATGGGTGTGTAAGTGTCTGTATGTCTGACTGGATGTGTGAGTGGCTGTATTGAGTGAGTGGGTGTATGAGTGGCGATATGGGTAAGTAGGTGTGCGAGTGGCTGTATGAGTGAGTGGATGGGTGAGTGGCAGCATTGAGTGATTGGGTGTTTGAGTACTTGTTTGGATCTGTGTATGTGGGTGGATGTACAAGATTTTGTATGGGGGAATAAGTGGGTGTCTGAGTAGTTCAGTGGATGTCTTCAGTGATGTCATCTGTGATGTCGTTTGAGGTGTCAGCCGTGATGTCATTGACCATGTCATGATTGATGCAATATGTGAGGTGTAGGAAGCTGACTGTTTATGGTATTGCCACTAGGTGGTTATACCGTGCACAGAGTCCAGTGGTTCCCTAAAAGTGTACAAGGCTCAATGTAAAACCTAAAGTGCTCTATTATTGGTAGTCTGGGCAAGCAGCCTTAGGCCTGACACAGAGGATTGTAAGACATTTATTGCACAATATTGACCAATAATGGATGCACAACTCCAGAAAGAGATCAGACCAATTTTAGAAAAATATACTTTGTATTTTATTTTAAGACCAAGATCTTCGCTATAAGGTAAGTACGTTTTTAAATAAAAATACATTTCACTTTGAAAAATTGACGCTTCAAAACTTTTCAGAACAGTTGAATATTACCCAATATTGCGGTTAAACAGGTAAGTAGTGCACTTACAATTCCAGCCTTTGTGACCAAAGGTCAGCAGGGGACAGGTCATGTGAGTACCAAAATTGCACCACAAGCGGCACCAGGGCAGCTGGGTGCAGAGCTCAAATTCGGAGTTTGGCTCGATGCTTTTCAACAGAAACTGAAGCTACACGGCTTGCAGGTAGGTAAATCAGTTGCAGGGGATCAGCTTTGGGGGTTAGGATCAGCACAGGGGGCCACAAAGCAGCACCAAATATACACCAACAAAGGCACAGAGTGCAATTTCAGCATTTCAATGAAGATTCTTCTATTGGGTAACAGGCTGCAGGCATTGCACCAGCGGTTGCAGGAGGGAGACCAACGACAGCAGGTGTAGGGCCAATAGGCACCTTACCTGGGGTGACCAAACCCACTATTATGCCACCCTCCTGAGGGAGCGGGGCATAGTCCTAGCCCTGATTGGAGGAGTCCCCTCATTTTCAAGATGGAGGTGACTAAAACGTGAGCTTAACTTCGCCTCCTCCACAGAGGGGTAGAGTTGGCAAAGGTGGGCACACCTCCTAGTCCAAGTTTTGCTGCTGGTTTTTCCACCCAAAATTGGGGTGTAAACTGGGGGCTGCCATTTACTTTTAGCAGTAGAGGCTGGGAGTCACATTACAAAGGTGGCGGCCTTTGAAGCTACCCCCTTGTGCACTGGCCCATCCTGGGGGAATGATGTGCGACACCTCTGCCCAGGAACTTCATTGTTTCTGGTACCAGAGAACAGAGGCTTCTGTAGTAGGGGATCTCTGTGTATAGTCATAATCTAATGAATAGTCCCGCCCATGTGCGGGGACCCCGGAGCAATCAAAAAAAATCTCTTAAGCTGTCTTCTTTGCAGTCCTGCATAGACACTTAAGAGAAAATCAAAGACAAATAACGCAGCCTATAACCACAAGGCTACACTGGCCAGCACTTCAACTTGCCTGTAATTGCATATGTTATCACCTGTGTTGTGTTTTAAATGTGTGGTTTTCCCTGCCCATGATTGCCTTCATTTAGTGTGTTGAATTGTGGGATTTGCAGTCCAACCTCTGTAGTCTGTCCCTCTCATTCCTTGGTGACAAATCTGTTTCCCCTCCAAATTTCTCCTTTGCTCTGTGCTTAGGCCTGTGTGCTCAAACAGTGCACCCCCAGCCTCCATTTTGTGTTCACAAGCCAGTGACCCCCCCCCCCCCCCCTCAGCAACAGGGATTTTCTACATCAGAGGGTGCTTCTGTGAGCTGTTGAAACTGTATTTCCTGGGGCCTGTGCACTTCGTTTTTTGGCCAGCAGGGGGAGTAAAGCTTTATTCAATCAGTATTGTTAGATTTAGTTAGTGTTAGTGAAGCCTTTACCTGCTGAAGTCCAAAGTTGTGGATTGAGCCTGTCTGTCTCCTAGGAGATTCTGAACAGGAGCAAGCAGCTTCCAACTCCCTGGCCAGCAAACCTTGTCTGAGGTTGCTGGTACCTTATATGGTGTGCTAGTGGTTGGCACATGTGTACACTGATTGGTGGTTGTATCTGGTGTTTCTATTGGGTTAGGGTTAATGTCCTCATTGGTTGGGTATTTGAGGGTTCTGATTGGTTTCTCGGTCTGTGAATCAATCATTGCAGGGTTGGGACTAGGGATAGGGTTAGGATTTCTATTGGAAGTAGGGACTAGGGCTTCCTATGTTATTGGTTGTTGGGAGTAGGGTGGGACTAGGGCTAGGGTTAGAGCTTTAATTGGAAGTAGTGATTAGGGCCTCTGGTGTGATTGGTTGTTGGACCAGTTGTGGGACTAAGAGTAGGGTTAGGCTTTCTATTGAAAGTAGGGACTAGGACTACCTGTACCAGTGGCTGCTTTGACTTGGGTTGCGACTAGTGGTAGGGCTACGGCCTTTATTGGACGTAGATGGTTTTTTGAAATGATTGGGTGCTTGGACTAGGGTTAAGATTGGCTGCAAGGTCCTGGTCTCCTATTGGTTCTAGATGCTAGGGCTAGTGTTGTGATTGGATAGTGTTAGGGCTAGGGTTCCCATTGGCTGAAGGGGTCACCTGATTACTAGGGCTACAAAAAGCCAGGCTTAGGGCGTCTCAGCCCGGGCGTCGAGGCTAAGGGTGTCGAGGACAAGGGTAGTTGCCTGTTTGGGCCTGTTCGGGACTAGGGCCAGAAATGCTGCCCTTTTCACATAAAAAAAAAGAAAAATCCTTCACTCTTTTATCCCTCCACTATCCTTTTTCTATCAAAATTAACAGACTAACATGTTCACTTCTCAAATTCCATGTTCCATATTCAACTATACTAATATACTGCCCAAATAACTGAATAACATATCTACTACTCAAATTACTTCATATTTATACTATACTAATTTGCAACACTAATCCTTTATGGGTTCCCGAGTGGCGTGCTACTCGCCAAAAAAGCGCTTCAACACCCATCAGGGGTAACAAGTGCTATATGAATGAAAATCTTTCTTCCCCGTTTATCCATCCGCTATCCTTCTCACTCCAAGTAACAGACTAATATCCACCACTGAAATTACCTCATATTTCACCATATTAATTCACCACTAATCCTTTATAGGCTCCCTGAATAGCGTGCGTCAACAAGCCAGCGACAAATAAATACTAACCTTTGTCCTACTCTATCCTTCTGCTATCATTCCAAATCCAAATAACTGACTAACCTATCCACCACTTAAAATGTAGTTGCATGTTTCACTATACTAATTCAACACTAATCCTCTGTTGGTCCCGGAGTAGCGTGCTACCCGCCGAAAAAGCGCTTCGACGCCTCGTCAGGGGTAGTAAGCGCTATATAAATGCAATTACAATACAATACAATACAAATAAAACCAAATTTTACATATATTACTGAGTTTCACTCATAGAGAAACTTCCCTTCACCAAAATCCTTGAAATGATAGAGAGGAAGGGTTGGACAGACAGACCCCCATAGGCTGCCATTATGTGTCTGGAAAAGGGATACCATGCCTTTAAGGAAGTCTCCAGAGACCCTCGGTATCCCAGGATGCACAGCCAAAGGCCTTTTACTTTCAGTTCGTTTTTTCGGCTCCTGCTAGCAGGACCCTGGAGCATTGAGCTCTACCTTTTTGGGTATTACTTAATTTTTGGCACTTTTCCAGTGTTTTGAGTGGTTCACTCGACGTCTGGGGTCTTCCTCTTCCAGTTGCTGTGCTTTTTAGCCAGTTTTGCCACCTTTTTCTGTCAAATAAGCCAGCTTTATTCGACAAGTGCCCTGAGTGTGGCAGGAAGAAGGCTAAATCTGACCCCCACAGAGTATGTATACTCTGCCTCCCTTCCTCCCATGTCCCTAACTCCTGTGATATCTGTCACTCTTTCTCCAGGAGGACCCTGCATGACAGGGAGAAGATTCGTCTCCAAGGCCTGGAGCAGAGGAGAAAAGAACCAGGTGGGACTTCTGGGCATGGAGGGACTCTATCCTCATTCACTGCCCGTGCCTCAGCCTCTGGGGGGCTCTCCAGTCAAGAAAAGGCACCTGTCCCGGTTGATGGCTTCGGCGTCGAGAGGTATGACCACCATATGCTCCCCGTCGACCCAGGGCTCTGGTTCGAAGCGGCGTCGCCGTTTGACGTCGAGGGGAAGGACTTTGAGACCTCGGACGAGGTCGACATTGAGGACTTCACCGGCGTCGACACACCATCTACGTCGTGATGTGTCCTGTAGGCGAAGGCGCTCCTCGTCGAGGAGACACCGCCGTTCGCCGTCGATGCGACGGGCGACGTCCAGGAGAGGCAAGTCTACGTCGAGGTGGCGACAATCGATGTCGAAGAGTTCGTCGACATCTGGAACATCAAGGTCGAGACAAGGAAAGTCGTAGAGGTCGACATCTAGAAGAGAAAAGTCGACGTCGAAGAGACGCTCCAGGCCTAGGACGGTGTCTAGTGCCTCGGTGGTTCGTCTTTCATCTTAATCGGAGAGTTCCCGGTCGGGGCGGCGCCGGCACTCGTCCGCAGAGAGGTCTGCGTCCAGACCATCCTCCCAGAGGCCTGCTCGGAGGAAGAGGAGGTTGCCTAGGTCGCCGGTCTCTGAGTATTCCCGGACCTACTCCTCTCAAGGCCCAGGACGCCTACGCCTCCTTCACTGCCTCCTCTGCCTACAACGATACCTCCGCCTCCACCTCCATCTCTGCCTCCTCTTCCACCGCTTCCCCGGCCGCCACAACTACAGCCGGGGGTTCCGGTTCACACTCCTCCTATGCCACATCGCTCTCGTAGTGAGCGTCGTTCCCCCCACGAGGTCTCGTCATCGTCGAGGGAGGGAGAGGTCACGGTCCCGGTATATGGGTTCTTCTAGTGACAGGAGGTATTCTCCCACGCTGTCTGACTCTCCTCCTACGAGAGTGTCGCCTGTGGATGACATCGTGACATTTCAAGATGTGTTTCTGAGGGGAGCAGCGAAGTTGGGGATCACGCTGACCTTGCCCACTCCTTCAACCTCTGTGATTTTTGAGACTTTGCACAAGAGGCATTTATCTCGCCCATTGCTGCCTTTGGTACCAGGACTGGAGGAACCGGCCATGGAGCTGTTTCTGACGCCGGCCTCGGTGAAGTCGGCGCCATTTTGACTTCAGAAGAAGTATAGGCCACCGGATTCTGATCCTGCGTTCTTGCGGTCAGATCCTGTCCCGGATTCTGTGATCGTGACAGCGGCCAAAAAGCAGCATTCCACTGCCCCGTCATCAACGGTCCCTCCGGACAAGGAGAGCCGTCAAATGGACTCTTCTGGACGGAAAGTCTGTGGTACAGCTGCCACAGCTATGTAAATGTACAGGAAATTATATAGCGCAAATCACCGAGCGGTTTCTAAGCGCTTGCTTAGGGAACCCGTCCTGGTATTCCCCTGTGAGATAACCCCGGCAGGGTATCCGCAAGGTGAAAGCCAGGCATCCCGCCGCGAGGGGCTGTTGTGGAGATTAAGCAAGCTATTGCCCAGAGTCGCAGAGTGTGAACCCGTGAATCGAGTAGGCACTGGAGCGAGAATTGTCGAGTCCATGGACATTTTAGGACTCAAGACCCCGCCGAGCCGGGAATTGAACCCTGGTCCCGGGCTGACCTCTG
Organism: Lissotriton helveticus; assembly: GCF_964261635.1. Lineage (NCBI taxonomy): Eukaryota > Metazoa > Chordata > Amphibia > Caudata > Salamandridae > Lissotriton > Lissotriton helveticus. The sequence goes on from NC_136065.1 coordinate 1,918,345,210, forward strand.
CTTCCAGGTCTGCCTCCTCTAACCAGTGAGCCACACTTCTCCACTATGAAGGTAGCGAGTGCTTCGGCGCTCTTGGGACGCTATGACCGCTCCTTGTGGGAGTCCCTGCAACAGTTTATCGAACTCCTCCCTAGGGATAGAAGAGAGGACTTTCAGGAGATACTGAACGAGGGCATGATGGTCTCCAACCAAGTCATCAGCTCAGCTGCAGACGCCTCTCTCCTGGCCGCTCATGGGTATTGCCATGGCATCAACCTGAGGCGCCATTCCTGGTTGCGCCTTACCTCTCTTAAGCCGGAGGTGCAGCAGAGGGTCGCGAATTTGACATTTTCAGGTTCGACCCTCTTCGGGAAACATGCGGATGAGGAAATGGCCCGCATGAATGCAGAAGTAGAGACTCTGAAGGCCGTTGGTTTGGCGAAACCAAAGGAGCAGAAGAAGTCCTTCCGGCATTTCCAGAGGAGATACGGTTCCCAGATGCGAGGTCAAGGCCTGTCAAGCTGGCCAGCAGCAACAACAGCAGCAGCAGTACCAGCGGCAGCCCTTCCAGAAACGTCAGAGGGGCAGAGGCGGCCAGCAGTCCTCCTCGGCAAACAAGGGCCCGGCCGGGTCTAAGCCCTGAGGGGCTACTTCCCCCTCGTCCGTTACCCGCTCCGGGGGCTGGGGGGGGGGGGAAGCATACAAAATTACCTGGCAGAGTGATGATGATGATAAAACAATGTTTATTTAGACCGTTAGTCTATAAACCAAACAAAAAACTTAGATCCACATAGTGACAACATAGTAAACCACAATTCATTTTAACACAATTTGCAAAGATATAAAACCCTAAAATAACAATATTGGGATAACTCTAAAAAACTCTACCACCCTCCTTTGTTGCCTCCATTACAAATTCTCTTGTTGCTTTCCAAAACTTCCCCAACGCAATTGTAGTATCTAAGAATGACATTTCTGTAAGAAGGCCAACCGCGTCAGCACATGACTTCACCTTGTATTTTTAAAAAAATGGGCGTAAAAACACTTTTCGTACTGCTAAAATCAATATACAGTCAAGCAATATATGTAATATATCATTTCTTACTCCTAAGCCAAATTTACAAATACCATCTGGTTGGATCCAGGCTGCTTTTATTTTGCCTTCGATCTTCCAAGGATTTATGCCCACACGAACCTTTAACATTTCGTGTCTTAAGAACCTTTAACATTTCGTGTCTTAACCATTTATTGGGCAGCAGATCCAGATATGGGAACCAGACCTCCTTTTCCCATTCGCTCCTTACCCAATTGACCAATTTTTTTATTTACCCTCAGATAATCCAGGTCTTGTGATCTATAGTATTGGAGCCCTTGGTCCCTAAGCATTTTCTTGGTAAAGACTACATCCAGGGATGGTGATAGGAAGTTCAGTTTTAGGTGCGCAGCTGCCAACTGGAGAGTTTTCCTAACATACCGCGCCCAGCGTAAGCTGCTTGTTTGAATTTCCTCTCTGCACCATGTTGAAATCTTCTGTTCGCCACCAGGCTCCTGGCGTTTCCAAAATCTTAATGAGGACATTTGAGTCTTTACGTTCCATGCTATTAGGCCTACCTCCATTCTAATTGCTTGGACCATGGTATAGTTTGGTAAAGACTGCAGCATTTTAAGGATCTTTCCTTCTTCGCGATCCCACCCCCTTTTGCCGCTCAAATAGAGCACTTCAGCACCATAGAGGACTTGCGGGGGGATCATGGCTTCAAATGCCTTTAGAATCGGTCTGTGTGACATGTCACCATAATCTTTATTAAATTTTTCCAATCCACAGACCGATAAACTCCTTTGCAGTTTGAGCCTCCAAATGAGTTCTCCACTTTAAAGCGCTGTCAAACCAAAGGCCTAAGTATTTATATTCGCTTACTATATCTAATTTGTCCTGTCCTAAAAACCAATTAAAATTTATTGTCCTCTTCCCAAAACATAGGACCTTAGTTTTTTCCATATTCACAGTTAAAAGCTTTTTGTCACAGTAATTTTTAAACACATTTAATTTCCTTTGTAGGCAGTGGCAGAGTGGAGAAAAATTACTCCGGACAAGTGGGTGCTGAATATTGCTTGCAATGGATACAGTCTTCGTTTTGTCAGCCCTCCTCCAGCAATTCCACCGGTTCGCTCGCAGTTCCAGCTGCGCGAGCTCCAAGCGAAGGCCGATACCCTGTTAAGAAAAATGGTGATAGAAGACGTCCCTTTGTCTCAAAGGGGAAAGGGTCTTTACTCATGGTTCTTCCTGGTGCGCAAGAAGGACAAGAACGAGTTCAGGCCCATTCTGAATTTGCGACAAGCAAACAAGGGGATTCTCAGGGAAAAGTTTTGCATGCTGTCTTTGCACCAGATTTATCCTCAGCTGCAAAGAGGAGACTGGCTTTGCGCAATAGATCTACAGGATGCGTACTTCTATGTGCCCATTGCACGGAAACACCGGAAGTTCCTGCGTTTTCTAGTCGGCACCAATCACTATCAGAACACCGTACTACCGTTTGGACTGAAGTCTGCACCCAGGACATTTTCAAAATGCATGGCAGTGGTGGCAGCGCACCTGAGAAAGAACAAGGTGTTTACCCGTACCTGGATGACTGGTAAAGCCTCCACCTTCCAGGAAGCGCTACTGCACTTCAACAGGACGGCCGTTCTGTTGAACCAGCTGGGGTTGCACATCAACATGTCCAAGTCTGTCCCGACTCCTGTCCAGTACCTACAGTACTTGGGAGCCTCCATCGATACTCTTTCAGCAAGCGTGTCTCCTTCGGAGGAGCGACGCTTATCGATCCTTCGGAATGCTCAGGCTCTCATAGCTGTTACATCTACGACAGTGAGGATGGTGTCTTCTCTACTGTGGTCGATGGCATCTTGCATCTTCCACACGCACGCCTCCACATGAAGCCGCTGCAGGAATGTCGGTAGGATCAGTGGGACCAGACAACAGGATCCGGCTGTCCCTTCACGCTCAACAGTCCCTGAGATGGTGGTGCTCAACAGAGAATCTCCTCAAAGGGGTTCCATTTCACAAGGACATTCCCATTCAGACTATCGTCACGGATGCTTCTCTCCACGGCTGGGGAGCGCATTCAGACCATCTAAAGATCCAGGGAACGTGGTCCCCGGCGGAATCCACGTATCACATCAATTTCCTGGAACTCAGAGCTGTTCACTTGACACTGAAGGCCTTTCATCCGTCCTTCCAGACCAACTCCTTGCTTGTACAGACGGACAATGCGACCACAATGTATTACCTCAACAAGCAGGGGGGCTTGAGATCGCGCACACTGTCAAAAGAAGCACCGGCGATCTGGCACTGGCTGCTAGCCAGAGGACTGACGATAACGGCTACCCATCTGCCAGGTGTGCAGAATGCTCAGGCGGACTCACTCAGCAGGCTGGTGCAAGAAAACCACGAGTGGGTTCTAAACGACGAGGTGCTAGGAGACATCTTCGACAAGTGGGGCACTCCAGACATAGATCTGTTCGCCACCGCCGAAAACAGAAAATGCCGAGACTTCGCCTCCATTTATTACCAACCGGGGACTCTGGGGAACGCACTATGGATCAGCTGGTCGAACAGCTTTCTGTACGCTTTTCCACCCATTCCCCTGATTCCGGCGGTGCTCATCAAGCTGTCTCAGTCCAGAGCACGGATGATCCTCATTGCTCCGACTGGCCCCGACAGTGGGGGTTCATGGACCTGCTTCACAGGTCTCTCCTACCCAACCTGAGGCTACCGTGTCGGCCGGACCTTCTCACGAAGTTCGGGGGGCAAATGGTGCACCCCAACCTCTCATCGTTGAATTTGGCGGCATGGCTCCTGAGAAAGTGCAGTATGGACACCTGAATCTACCTGACGATTCCATGGATATACTCAAGGAGGCTAAGAGACCTTCCACTAGGACTTCCTATGCCTACAAGTGGAAGAGGTTCTGCATCTGGTGCACGTCCAAGAACTATGATCCGACAACCTGCAAGGAAGATGTCATACTTCCATACCTTTTGCATTTTGCTCAATCTGGCCTTAATTTTCATTCTATTAAGGTCCACCTCGCAGCATTAACTGCTTATAGGAAATGTCCTTCACAGACATCCTTCTTCCAGATTCCTGTGATTAAAGATTTTTTGGAAGGATTGAACAAGGTCTTTCCTCCTGTCCGGTGTCCTTTGCCTCCATGGGAGCTGAATGTGGTGCTGAAGGAACCTTTTGAACCTATTCATAAGGCTTCACTACAGCACTTGTCATGGAAGGCGGCTTTCCTCGTGGCCATTACATCGGCCCGCAGGGTGAGTGAAATTCAGGCATTGTGTTGCCAAGAACCTTATACTGTATTTCATGCTGCTAAGGTTGTGATGCGTAATCACCCTTAGATCCTTCCTAAGGTGATTTCTGATTTCCATGTCAATCAGACTCTAACTTTACCTACGTTTTTCCAGAATCCTTCCACTCCAGCGGAAAGATCTCTTCATTCCCTGGATGTCAGAAGGGTGTTGAAATTCTACTTGGATAAGACCAAGGACATTCGTAGGTCAGACCAATTGTTTGTCAATTATGGGTCGGTCAGGACTGGTCTTGCCACCTCGAAACAGTATCTCGAGGTGGATTGTGTCCTGTATTCAGTTATGTTATCAGAAAGGTAACAAGACCTTGGGGGGTGAGCCTAAGGCTCATTCTACCAGGGGCAAAGCAGCTACAACAGCTTTGCTACGTAATGTTCCCATTGCAGATATCAGCAGGGCTGCCACTTGGAAGTCAGTCCATACCTTTGCTAAACATTACTGTCTGGACTCTGATGCCAGAGCAGATGCTCAGGTTGGGCAGGCTTTGTTAAGAAATCTGTTTGCACAGTAGTGGTGTTGTCTTTTTTCTCCACCGCCGGATTGGTTGTTGGGATGGGCTTGCCATTCTATTCACTAGATTATGACTATACACAGAGTTCCCCTACTACAGAAGGAGTAGTTTCTTACCTGTAACTCCAGTTCTGCAGTAGGGGTATCTCTGTTATAGTCATAAGCACCCGCCCTCCTCCCCGGTGGAGAAAATGATAATGTACTGTATGCTACAGGCCTTCTTTTAAACACAGTCAAATTGAAAGTAAAAGGACTTTGGCTGTGCATCCTGGGATACCGAGGGTCTCTGGAGAGTTCCTTAAAGGCACGATATCCCTTTTCCAGACACATAATGGCAGCCTATGGGGGCTTGTCTGTCCAACCCTTACTCTCTATCATTTCAAGGATTTTGGTGAAGGGAAGTTTCTCTATGAGTGAAATTTGGTAATATATGTAAAATTTGGTTTTATTTGGCTATCCTTTTCACTTTAAGTTGAAGTGCTGGCCAGTGTAGCCTTGTGGTTATAGGCTGCATTATTTGTCTTTGATTTTCTCTGAAGTGTCTATGCAGGACTGCAAAGAAGACCGTTTAAGATATTATTTTTGATTGCTCCGGGGTCCCCGCACATGGGCGGGACTATTCACTAGATTATGACTGTAACAGAGATTCCCCTACTACAGAACTGGAGTTACAGGTAAGAAACTACTCCTTTCCACCCAGGGGTCCGGAAATGTGTGGGTTTGTGGCAGGCTGCCTAAAGCCATTCAGTGGCTACAGCAGGGTCAGTGGATTTATTACCAGGAATGGTTTGGTACCAAACACTCCTGGGTTCAGTGAAGCCGTTATGGTGCTGTGGAACTCGATTTGTCCCAGCCCATGTTCTCTATATGGCTTCACTGTCACTTATTATATTAATGAATAGATTCTAATACTGTAGGTGCATAAGTGCTCATGCAGATATTTATTTTTTTATTTATAAAGTTTTATATAACGCGAACTTGATCCCAAAGGATATCGGCGCTTTACAATTTACTAGCACCAGGATCTAAAGCAGGCTTTAGTAGCGTTTGAGGCAGTCAGTATTTTATTAGTATCATGACCAACACAATGTGATCCATATTACTTCCATTTTGACAGAAACTATATTCAGGCACAGGCTCCCACTATAAGGTAGTGAGGACATTCTGATGCTGTGAACCCTCTTTTAATGGGTTGGTATGGTGTGCTAGAGGGGTGACTTAACTATATCTTAGGCAGTGCTAGCTGGCATGGCGCACACATGCTGGCTTTATGTCTGTACCAGGCCATGCATGCTGAAGTGACCCTCTTCAGTCCCAATGCCCTAGATACCCGTGTACCTGTTACAAGGGATTTACAGGGGGCCTGAAGGGATAATGATGGATCAGTTTGAAGGAGAGAACACTGGTACTGGGAAACTGGAAAGCAGAGACCCCTTTACAGTCAAAGTTGCATCTGAAAGAGACACGTTAGTATTAGATTCCTTACCTTAGAATATCCCCAGGCGTCAGACTGGATCCGGAAACTTTTGCGTAGCACTACCCTTGCGCGTCGGTAGGCGTCTGCGGCTCCGCGTCCGTCGTGGGCGCCGTGATGACGTCGTCGGAGTACTTAGACGCCGCCTCTGCGTGCTGACGTCAGTTCTTCTTTTTTCCGCACCAGCAAGCGCAGATCTGGAAAAAGCAGTAACCCTAGTCAATTTTTTACTAACTTTTTTGATCACTTTTTGATTGTTCTCGAAGTCTCTTGACTCCGAACGGTGCCGTAGGGATGCCCGGGTTTAAGCCCTGTGATGATTGCGACCGCCTGATGTCGGTCACGGATCCTCACCGCGTCTGTTTATCTTGTCTGGGCGTCGACCACGACGACAAGGCCTGCTCCGACTGCCGGGCCCTCTCTTCGAAAGCCAGGCGGGAGCGGTCTCGCAGGCGACTCAAACTCCGGCAGTCGGTCCCGCGCCGTGAGAGGTCCCGATCCCATCGGAGGTCGAGGGACAGGTCGCGGGCTCGGAGCCACCACAGTTCCGAGAGTAGGCCGCACTCCTCCGGGTCAAAGTCGTCGTCAGGTAAGAGGCACAAGAAGTCCAAGCGGCGTCATCGCTCTTCGGACTCCCCCCCCCCCCCCCCGACGCTCGCGCGATGCGGCCGGGGGTTCAGGTGACACCACCCACACGGCTCCGTCGGAGTCGCGGGCGCCACGTTCAGCTCCACACCCTCCGGTCCCTGGGCTGAACGCGTCGCAGGAGGAGATCGAGCGCTTCCTCATGGCCATGAGGAACCTCTCTCCTCCGGCGGGCTCCGCGGCGCCTTTGGGCCCAGCGGACCCGTCTCGGGCCCCTAGCGGGTCGGCGGCTCCAGCCCCGACGCCGTTGGGTGCTTCGACGCCGCCGACGCCTTCGGGCCCGGCGCCGCAGGTCCCCACTATCCCGTCGCCGCCGGCGCCGAGGGGTTCAGTTGTCCCGGCGCCTTCGGGCCCGACGCCGCTGGACCTCCTTCGGGATCTGGTTCGTCGCCGGTGGATCTTACGACCTCCCCGGCGTCGGACCCGCAGGTGTCGCCTCCGGCGGCGCCGTCCCCAGTTCCACCTTCGTTCCTGTTCAGCCGTCGGGACGGCCCCGATGGGCGCCGCTCCCGACTTCGTTTGGTGAATTTCACTTTTATGAACAGGCCCCATTAGTTGAGAACCCTGAGTTTCAGGAGATGGGTGATGAAGAGGACTGGGAGGGGTCTGAGGACCCTCTGACCAGGGAGTGTCAGTCTCATGAGGACTGGACAGGAGACCTTGGGGAGGCCAGTGGCCTGGACACCTCTCCTGACACTGGTTTTTTCTCCCCTCCTACCGTGGCTTCGGAGGAGGGGGCAACCTATAGTGTGGTGCTGATGAGGGCTACCAAGGCCTTGGGCCTTGAGCTCCCCGTCGCGGCCGTGAGGACTAACCTCCTCACTGAGGTCCTTAAACCGCAGTCAAGCTCGGCCGAGCCTCTGCTGCCCTTTAATGAGGCCTTGACCGACGTTCTTCTGGGCACTTGGTCCAAGCCCGCTACGGGTTCGCCCGTAGATAGGAACGTGGCCAGACGCCACCGCCCAGCCCCGGGCGACCCATGTTTCCTGTCCACCCACCCCACCCCCGAGAGTCTGGTCATCCAGGCCTCTAATACCCAGACCGCATTCCCGTCCGCCCCGCCGGACAGGTAATCCAAGAGGTATGAGCAGTATGGAAAGAAGATATTCTCATCCCTTAGTTTGGGTCTGCGGTCTTCCAACACCGCATGCCTCTTGGGCCGTTACACCCACTCCCTGTGGGATACGGTCGCGGATGTGCTGCCAGCGTGTCCGTTGGAGGTACGGGCCAAACTCGGCCAAGCCCTTGTGGAGGGCCGGGACGCAGCCAAGTATTCCATTAGGTGTGGGCTGGATACCACCGACTCGCTAGGCAGAGCGATGGCAACGACGGTGGCGGTCAGACGCCACGCCTGGCTGAGGTCCGCCAACTTTTCGGCAGATGTCCAGAACACACTCATGGACATGCCGTTCGATGGCCGTCGCCTCTTTGGCGACAAAGCAGACCATGCGCTCGAGCTCTTTAAGGACTCCAGGGCTACGGCCAAGTCCTTGGGCCTCTCGGCCCCGCGCCAGCAATCGGCTGCTTATCACTCCTTTCGTGGCCACGGAAGGGGTGCGCCCACACGTGCCGCTAGCCACGCTCCGCAGGGCAATACCCAACGCGGTGGCGGCCGTGGTAACCGCCGTCCAGGCGGTAGGGGTCAACGGCGAGGTCAGTTCACACCTTCCCCCGCAGCATCCGCCTCTAAACCCTCCTAGTCCGTGCTTTCAGGCCCATGTGACGCCAGTGGGGGGCAGGGTTCGCCATCACCACCTCCACTGGCGCACTGTCACTTCGGACAGGTGGGTACTGCAAATCGTCCGAAGGGGCTACTCCCTCCCCTTCGAGGCGACTCCTCCAGCCATGCCACCGCAGAACCACCGTGTATCGGGGGATCATTTGCGACTTCTGCAGGAGGAAGTTACGGCCCTCTTGGCCAAGGGGGCCATCGAGCGCGTTCCTGGGCCAGAAGTAGGGTGTGGTTGCTACTCCCACTACTTTCTGGTACCCAAGAAGGGCAAGGGGGGCCTACGCCCTATCTTGGATCTACGGAACGTCAACGGCTTCCTCCGGAAGGAGAAGTTCAAGATGCTGACACTGGCTCAGGTCCTAGCTGCCCTGGACCCAGGAGACTGAATGGTAGCGTTGGACTTGCAGGACGCTTATTTCCACATCCCCGTCCTGCCGGCCCACCGGCGCTACCTGCGGTTCACGGTTGGCCACGAGCACTTTCAGTTTACCGTGCTCCCCTTCGGCCTTACCAGCGCCCCACGGGTGTTCACAAAGGTGATGGCGGTGGTCGCAGCTCATCTGCGCAGGTTAGCAGGTTTCAGTCTTCCCCCTACCTCGACGACTGGTTGTTGAAGGCAGGCTCGCCCCAGACAGTCGTCGGCCACCTCCAGACTACGGCAGATCTCCTGCACCAGCTGGGGTTCTCCATCAATGTGCCAAAGTCACACCTGTGTCCCTCTCAGAAGCTCCTCTTCATCGGAGCGGTTCTGGACTCGGCGCAGTTTCGGGTTTACCCACCCGAACAGCGGGTCCGGGATATTCAGGCTCTGATTCCCATCTTTCAGCCGTTATCCCGGGTCTCGGTCAGGTTGACGCTGCGGCTCCTGGGGCTGATGGCCTCCTGCATCCTTCTGGTGCATCACGCCAGGTGGCGGATGCGGGCTCTGTAGTGGGACCTGAAGTTTCAGTGGGCCCAGCATCAGGGCAATCTGTCCGACCACGTCCTGATCTCGGAGGGCACTGCGAGACAGCTGCAGTGGTGGCTCGCAGACTGCGATTGGGTCAGCGGCAGATCCCTCTCCCTTCCCCAACCGGCGCACGTAGTTGTGACGGACGCGTCCCTCCAGGGCCGGGGAGGCCACATGGGAGCGGCGGAGATCAGAGGCCTCTGGTCTCCGGCGGAGGCCCGGCTCCACATCAACCTGTTGGAGTTACGGGCGATTCGTCTAGCACTGAAGGCATTCCTCCCCTCTGTCCGGGGGAGTGTAGTGCAGGTGTTCACGGACAACACCACCGCCATGTGGTACTGCAACAAACAGGGCGGGGTGGGGTCGTGGACCCTTTGCCAGGAGGCTCTGCGCCTCTGACAGTGGCTGGAACGCCAGGACGTGACCCTGGTGGCTCAACACCTGGCGGGTTCTCTAAACGCCAGGGCGGACAAGCTCAGCCGTCGGTGCATGATGGATCACGAATGGCGTCTGAACTCGGACGTGGCGCAAGGCCTCTTTCAGCGATGGGGAGAGCCTTGGTTAGATCTATTCGTCATCGAAGAGAACGCGCAATGTCATCTGTTCTGCGCGTTGGAATTTCCAAGGCGGCACTCGCTCGGAGACGCTTTTTGTCGCGAGTGGAGTTGCGGTCTGTTGTACGCCTTTCCGCCTATACCACTTCTGCCCAGAGTGCTGAAGAAGATCAAGCGCGACCGGGCCCAAGTCATCCTTGTGGCTCCGGACTGGGCGAGAATGTACTGGTATCCAGAGCTACTCAATATGTCAGTCGATCCCCCGGTTCGTCTGCCTCTTCAGGAGGACCTTCTGTCGCAGCAGCAGGGGACGGTCCTCCACCCGAGCCTGTCCAGTCTCCAGCTCCATGCTTGGAGATTGAGCGGCGACAGTTGAGGCCATTTGACTTGCCTCCTGAAGTCTGTAACGTCATTCTGGCAGCCAGGCGTCCCTCCACGAAGTTGGTATACGCCTGCAGGTGGAACAGATTTGTGGCATGGTGCACAGCAAAGGCTGTGGATCCTCTTGCTGCCCCTCTTTCTGAGGTTCTTCTCTTCCTTCTTTCTCTTGCCCAGCAGGGCTCTGCTCTGGGCACTATCAAGGGCTACCTTTCTGCCCTTTCAGCCTTTCTCAGGCTACCTGATCAGCCTTCTTTGTTCAAGTCCCCTATTGTGAATAGATTTCTTAAGGGCATCACACACACGTTTCCTCCTGTCCCGTTTGTGATGCCTCAGTGGGACTTGAACCTGGTTCTTACATTTCTGATGTGCGCTCCCTTTGAGCCACTTCACAACTGTCCTCTTCGCCTTCTGACTTTGAAGACTGCTTTCCTGGTTGCCATCACCTCTGCCAGGAGAGTGAGTGAGCTCCAGGCCCTTTCTTGTACTCCACCTTTCCTTTCTGTCCATCCGGACAAAGTGGTGTTGCGTACCAAACCTTCTTTCCTGCCCAAGGTTGTCACGGCCTTCCACATCGGGCAGTCTATCACCTTGCCAACCTTCTTTCCGCCACCGCATCCCTCTAAAGAGGAAGAGCGGCTCCACCGTCTGGACCCAAAACGTGCGCTCTCATTTTATTTGGATCGCACACGCCAGTTCCGGGTGGATGACCAACTCTTTGTTGGTTACGTGGGCGCTAAGAAGGGGAAAGCGGTACACAAGAGGACCATCTCCCGGTGGATCATCTTATGTATCCAGGCATGCTACTCTTTTGCTAGAAAGGAGCCTCCTGCTGGATTGCGGGCTAATTCTACCCGAGCCACGGCGACTACCACTGCCCTGGGCAGGGGAGTGCCCTTACAAGATATCTGTCAGGCAGCTACGTGGGCATCGCTGCACACGTTTGCAAGACACTACTGCCTGGACAGCCAAGACTTTCTGGTGTGATTATTGGTTCGCAGACCCACCACCGGGGTTGGTATTGCTGGGGTATCTATTCTAAGGTAAGGAATCTAATACTAACGTGTCTCTTTCAGATGCACAAGTTACTACTTGTGTAACGATATATCTGTAAGAGACATTAGTTAGTATTAGATTCCTTACCGACCCACCCATCCTCCCCGTTCTGCGAACCAATATCTAGGGTTAGGGTTGCCCCCTTTCAGGGCCCTAGTTTCAATGGCACCAGTGTTGGTTTCTAACATGGCTCTGCGTTTCTGGCGCGGAAAAGCTGTGTCTAAGAACTGACGTCAGCACGCGGAGGCGGCGTCTAAGTACTCCGACGACGTCATCACGGCGCCCACGACGCCGACGACGGACGCAGAGCCGCAGACGACGCCTACCGACGCGCAAGGGTACTGCTACGCAAAAGTTTCCGGATCCAGTCTGACGCCTGGGGATATTCGAAGGTAAGGAATCTAATACTAACTAATGTCTCTTACAGATATATCGTTACACAAGTAGTAACTTGTGCATTAAAAGCCAGGTAAAAAGTGGGGTGGGTACTGTAACAAAACCCCATTGTTCGAGGCATGTGGGCTGCAGATCACACACTAGCGCATAGATCGCCACCTGATGGTGGGCCTGGATGATTACACTTTGTTGTTGTCTTGGAAGCGTCTTGGTTTGGTAAGTGACTCCTGTAGAGCGTAGTGCGCATGGGCATCGACTCCATCTTCAGATTGTTGTTTTCCGCCATCGGCCCCGGATGTGTTTATCGTTCGGTCCCGTTACCGATCTCCTTTCAACTTCCATTCCTCCATCATACCGTCGGTATCGTCTTTGATCGCGATTTCCTTGTTCCTCACGTCGAAAAACTTTGCGCTTCTCGATTCCAGCGTTCATCTGGGCCGTTGGGCCCAACTGCGCCATTGGCTCATGGAAAGAACACCCTTTAAAAAGTGCCCTCAGTGTGGACACAAATTTCCCCACACTGATCTACATGAGGTGTGCAATCTGTGCTTGTCCCCAGGGCACGAGACCCGAGATTGCCAGGCCTGGGCTTCGTTCCGGTCTAAGAAAACTATCGGAGACCTTCTAGCTCGAAGAGTCATGGCGCAGTCCTCTTCATCGACACCAGATCTCATCATAGACGAAGCTCCAGTCGATCTAGAGTCCTAAGAACAACAGCAGGGCGACGTCGCTTCCGAAGCAGAGGTTTCGGCTTCCGGAGCCAAAGGACAATCGGACGATGATGATCTTCCAGCTGGTCAACAGGTCGTGAGTACAAGCGTCGACCCTGTTCACACCCCCATACCGGGCCAGGTTTCAGTTCCACCTCCACCTTCGGATCCAGGTGCACACCGACCAAAAACTTCTGACGCCCCGCCTTCCGGTCTCGGCAAAGAAGAATACCAAAAGGCCTTTAGGCGACTCGGGCTCGCGTCAGTCTGTCGGTCCCGACAAACAAAAAGTCCTTAAACCAAAACTACCTCTGGCACCGAAGCAACCCTCGGTACCGAAACCAGATGAGCCAAAAACAAGCTCAGCACTGAAAAATATCCAATCAAAGCCAACTCCGGTACCGAAAAAAGTCGACCCAATGTCCACTTCTGCACCGAAACACACTTTGACACCTAAAGTTGTCGACCCCAAACGTGCTTCGGAACCAAAAATTCCAGATCCAAAAACAACCGATATAAACAAAAGACACAGCACCGAGAAGGATTCCGACCACAAGTCTTCGGGACCGAAACCAAAATCTACTCCAATGACTGTAATAGATACTGCTAAACAACAAGACAAGTCTGTGCCGAAGAAGGATACTTCCTCAGAATAGCTTTTTCGGCCAGATCCAAAATAAAAATCTCTTCTTATTCATCCAAAGACTGGACATATCATTACAGTGCCTGAAAAAAGGAAGCTGGCCCCTCCTAAAACACCTCCAGTTCCTCTCAAGAAACATGCTCAAACTTCTATAAGAATACCTTCACCACTGCTAGAACTACCAGATGTAGAGATTTCCCTGCACATTAACCATCCACCACACAGTCCTGCACCAGCAGATGGTGATGAGGAGGACTATTTAGGGGGGTAGAAGATGAGCAACCCATAGATGACCCAGATGACAGTCCTGGTCCATCAGATGATCCCTGGGAAGATTCTAATGCGCCAGATGCCCCAGATCTGACACAAGATGACGCATACCCTTCCAGGCCATCTCCAGAAGATGACACTATAGGGTTTATGCAACTCATTCATATGGCAGCCACCTTTCATGAGGTAGATCTACACACTGATCCAGTAGAAGAAGACTTCCTTATGGACACACTATTACCATCACATAAAACCACAACCACATTACCAATGCTTAAGGGAGTGGTAAAACATGCAACAGAGGTATTCAAAGACCCAGTCAGCCGGGGTAATTAATCCCAGATTAGAGAAAAAGTATAAAGCAGCTCCAACTGACCCAGCATACATCAAAGGCCAGTTGCCATTAGACTCATTAGTAGTCTCAAACACCAGGAAAAGAGCTAATTCACAGCTCCACCCCCTGATAAGGAGTCCAAACTTTTTAGATGCTTCAGGCAAACGCACTATCTAGCAAGCAGCCGAAGTTTGGATAATTGCTAACACTCAAGCCCTATTAGCAAGATATGACCGAGCTCACTACGATGAGCCTGAAACCCTTATGCAACATTTGCCAGACAAATATAAGACCAGGGCTTCTGACTTAATACAGGAAGGTAAGGTCATTACTAATACCTGAATCTGTTGTGCTTTAGATACTGCTGACACAGCCTCAAGAGCAGTAAATACAGGCGTACTGTTACGTAGGCATGCCTGGTTGCGCATCTCTGGTTTCAAACCAGAGGTACAAACCAGCATCCTTAATCAACCCTTTGACCAGCAAAATCTTTTTGGTCCTACAGTTGATAATGCACTCGAATAAATGAAAAAAGATATGGACACAGCAAAATCCATGGGAGCTTTAAAAACTCAAATTCCCAGAGCGTCCTTTCGTAGCTCCTCTTACAGGGGTGCCTCCAAAAATTTTCAAACAGACAACGCCTCCTCTTTCAACAAGGCACCCACCCAATCCTCGCCCAATAGAGGTTATTACAGAGGAGGATATAGAGGAAACAACACTAAAGGTAGCAACAGAGGCAGAGTTAACAACAACCGCAATGCCTCAACCCCCAAGCAGTGACTACCCATTCCCCCCCCCAGACCATTCCACTCCTGTTGGGGGAGATTACAACAGTTCCTACCTGTCTGGAACTCCATCACCACAGACAGGTGGGTGAGACCAATAGTTCAGTCAGGTTATTGCCTGGAGCTCACTTCCACTCCTCCAACAATACCTCCCAGACAGCGTCCCATGTCACAGGAGCATCTCACACTCCTAAAACAAGAAGTTGCATCTCTACTGCAAAAGAATTCAATAGAACTAGTTTCAGTACACCATCAAAACACAGGAGTTTACTCCCTATATTTTCTGATCCCCAAAAAGGACGGCTCCCTCAGACCTATACTAGACCTGAGACCCCTAAATCTTTACATACAATCCGACCACTTCCTTATGGTCACATTACAGCAGGTCCTTCCTCTGGTTAAACAAGGCGACTTCCTTGACACCCTAGATCTCAAGGGCGCCTACTTCCTCATTTTCATCCACCAAGCTCACAGAAAGTACCTTCGGTTCATACTGGACGGTCAACATTACCAGTTCAAGGTGCTTCCTTTTGGGGTGAGTACAGCACCTCGAGTTTTCTCAAAGTGTCTCGCAGTAGTAGCAGCACACCTGAGAAGGGACAACATACATGTCTTCCCGTACCTTGACGACTGGCTAATAAAAGCCAAGTCATACCACCAGTGCATGCACCACATGCATAAAACCATCCACCTGCTACACAAGCTAGGCTTCACAATAAATCAAACAAAATCACATCTCGAACCAGCCCTGTCTCAATAGTATCTGGGTGCCACAATAGATACCTCCAAAGCACTTGCATCCCCCAATCCAGTAAGGATACAAAGTATGCAAGCTCTTATACAAACATTTCAACCACAACACTCACTGCCAGCTCGAGTGCAATTAATTGGAATTATGGCATCTTGCATCTTCATAGTGCCACCCACGAGACTCAAAATGCGCCCCCTACAAGAGTGCTTAGCAATCCAGTGGAACCAAGCTTAACAACAATTAACAGACCTGGTGGTGGGTGGTGGACGACCGGATACATCGCTCTCTGCCGTGGTGGAACACCAAAAACCTTTCCAAAGGCTGGCCGTTCATAGAGACAGTTCCACAAGTGGTGCTAACCACAGACGCATCCCTTACAGGATGAGGAGCTCATTTAGCAGAGCACACAGCACAGGGCATGTGGACACCACAACAAAAGCTACTCCACATAAACTATCTGGAGTTGCTAGCCAGTTTTCTAGCTCTAAAATCATTCCAACAGTACCTGTCAGGGAAGGCTGTATTAGTCCGCACAGACAATATTTCAGTCATGTACTACATCCAGAAACCGGGAGGAACACACTCCTTACAGCTCTCCCGGCTGGCGTAGAGCATATGAAGGTGGGCCATTCCTCAAAAAATCTTTCTCTTAGCAGAGCATCTACCAGGAGTTCACAATTAAGTTGCAGATCTGTTAAGTCGTCAAAGACAACAGATTCACGAGTGGGAACTTCATCCGCAAGTTCTTCAACCTTTCTTTCACAAATGGGGCCAACCAGACATAGATCTGTTCGCCACCAAATGCCCAAGCTTCGCCGCCAGGTATCCACTCCCATTGTCCAAAGGCAATGAGATATGGATGAGTTGGTCAAACAGATTTGCGTATGATTTTCCTTCTCGACCACTGATTCCGTTAGTGGTGCGCAAGCTACAGCAACACTCCCTCACATTGATTCTCATTGTACCAACGTGGGCAAGACAACCGTGGTACACCACGCTACTGGAGCTCTCAGTAGTACCACTTCAAAAATTAAAACTCTCTCCACACCTACTAACAACCATGGAGAGATCATGCATCCCAACCCCATGCAGCTCAACCTAGCGATTTGGCTCCTGAGGTCTTAGAATTTGGATATCTCAATCTTCTGCCTGATTGCATGAATGTTATAAAAGAAGCTAGGCGTCCCACCACTAGGGCATGCTGTGCAGCCACGTGGAAAAGGTTTGTTGTGTTTAGTGCACAAATAACAACATTAACCGACTAGATGTTTCCATCCAAAACATCATATGTCGCCTGCTGCATCTACAAAGATGTAGTTTAGCAAACTCCTCAATAAGATTACATCTTGCTGCTATAGCATCTTACCTTCAAAACAGACATCTGTCATTATTCAGAGTACCTGCCATCAAAGCATTCATGGAAGGACTCAAAAGAATAATTCCTCCCAGGGTACCAACAGCCCCTGTATGGAATCTAAACATTGTTCTCACTAGACTTGTGGGTCCTCCATTTGAACCCTTGCATAGGTGTGAATTACAGTTCCTTTCATGGAAAGTTGCCTTTTTAATTGCTATCACCTCACCCAGAGGAGTAGGTGAGATCCAGGCATTAACAATTCGTACCATTTTTACAACTCTATCACAACAAAGTGGTTCTAAAGACAAACCCCAAATTCCTTCCAAAAGTCATTTCACAGTTCCATCTCAATCAGTATATTGAGTTGCCAGTATTCTTCTCTCAACCCCAGACAGTTGCTGAAAGAGCTCTCCATACATTGGATGTCAAAAGAGCTCTACTCTACTATATTGATAGGACAAAGCCATTTCATAAAACAAAACAGTTGTTTGTGTCCTTTTCTCCTCCACATAAAGGTAATCCCATTTCAAAAACTGGGATTGCAAGGTGAATCGTCAATTGTATTCAAATGTGTTACCAAAACGCACTATATCCATTCCGCCTAGGGCTCATTCCACCCTTAAACTAGGGGCATCTATGGCATTTTTAGGAAATATTGCCATAGATGATATCTGCAAAGCAGCTACATGGTCTACACCGCACACATTCACAAAGCATTACTGTGTAGATGTGCAAGCAAAACAAGCTTGTGTGGGCCAGGCTGTACTCAAAACACTATTTCAAACTACTGCAACAGATACTGGTGGTCGCTGCTAAGGAAGAGAACTGCTATGCAATTAATGCACTAGTGTGTGATCTGCAGACCATATGCCTCGAACGGAAAATGCTACTTACCAGTATGCATCTGTTCTTGGCATGTAGGGCTGCAGATCCACACACGCTCACCCGCCTCCCTGGCTACCTATATCTGTTACAGCAAAATCTTAATTAGATACACTATACATAGACACTTTTTCTGTTCTCACACAGCTCCATCATTTTCCCCAATGGCAAAAAACAATCTGAATGGTCTACTGGAGGAGTCACCTACCAAACAAAGACTCTTCCAAGACAACAACAAAGTAATGTAATCATCTGGGCCCACCACCAGATGGCGATCTATGCACTAGTGTGTGGATCTGCAGCCCTACATGCCAAGAACAGATGCATACTGGTAAGTAGCATTTTCCTTCTCACATAAGCCCACCCTCCCCCTCTCTCGTCCATTACTTCCTTTGGTGCCGGGGTTGGAGGAACCGGCCATGGAGCTCTTCCTGACACCTGCCACGGTGAAGTCTGCTCCATCTCAACTTCAGATGAAGTACAGGACCCCAGATTCGAATCCTGCGTTTCTGAGAACCGATCCTGCACCGGATTCTGTCATTGTGACAGCAGCCAAGAAGCAACGTTCTATTGCTCCTTCGTCTACGGTCCCTCCAGACAAGGAGAGCCGTCAAATGGATTTGGCAGGGAGGACGGTCTGCAGTACAGTGGCCGCTTCTATGGAAGCAGCAAGTTCAACTGCACTTTTGGGTTGCTATGACCGGTCGCTATCGGAGTCACTCCAACAGTTCAATGAACTTTTCCCGAGGGGCAGAAGGGAAGATTTTAGGCTTGGAGAAGCCGAAAGAACAGAGGAAGTCTTTCCGTCCTTACCAAAGGCGATACTCCTCCCAGCAATTCCAGCGCGGGCGGAGTCGCCAAGCTGGTCAACAGCAGCAGCAACAACAAAAATATCAGAGGCAGCCCTTCCAGAAGCGTCAGAGGGGCAGAGGTAAAGAACAGTCCTCATCGGGTAATAAAGGCCTGGCTGGGTCTAAGCCCTGAGGGATTACTTCCCACTCGTCTGTTACCCACTCCGGGGGGGGGGGGAGGGAAGCATTCAGAATTACCCGGCAGAGTGGAGAAAAATTACTCAGGACAAGTGGGTGCTGAATATTGTTTGCAATGGATACAGTCTACGTTTCTAAGCCCTCCTCTTGCTATCCCTCCGGTTCGCTCGCAGTACCTGTTGCGAGTACTGCAATAGGAGGCCTGTTACGAAAAAGGGCGATAGAAGGCGTCCCTCTGTCTCAAAGGGAAAATGGTCTATACTCAAGGTTCTTTTCTTGTGCGCAAAAAGGATAAAAACGAGTTCAGGCCCATTCTGGATTTGCGACAAGCAAACAAATGGATTCGCAGGGAGAAATTTCGCATGCTGTCCTTGCACCAGATTTATCCTCAACTGCATCGAGGAGACTGGCTTTGTGCAATAGATCTGCAGAATGCGTACTTCCATGTTCCCATTGCACAGAAACATTGGAAGTTTCTGCGCTTCCTAGTCAACAACCACTATCAGTACACCGTACTTCCGTTTGGTCTGAAGTCTGCACCCGGGACTTTTTCGAAGTGCATGGCGGTGGTGGCGGCGCACCTGAGAAAAGAACAAGGTGTTTGTCTACCCGTACTTGGACGACTGGTTGATCAAAGCCTCCACCTACCAGGAAGCACAATTGCATTTCAACAGGACGGCTGTTCTGTTAACCAACTGGGTCTGCACATCAACATGGCCAAGTCTGTTCCTACTCCTGTTCAGTGTCTGCAGTACTTGGGAGCCTCCATCGATACACTCAGAGCAAGCGTGTGCCCTTCGGAGGAGGAGTGACGCTTATCGATCCTTCGGAATGCTCCGACTCATGTCCGTTCCATCGACGACGGTGAGGACAGTGTTGTCTCTCCTGGGGTCGATGGCTTCTTGCATCTTCCTCACACCACATGCACGCCTCTACATGAGACCGCTGCAGGAATGCCTGGAGGATCAGTGGGACCAGAAACGAAGGAGCTGGGAGGACAAGATCACACTGTCCCAGGATGCTCAGCAGTCCCTGAAGTGGTGGTGTTCAGCAGAGAATCTCCTCAAGGGGATTCCATTCCACAAGGACATTCTAATACAGACCATTGTGACGGATGCTTCTCTCCAGTGCTGGACCATCTGCAGATCCAAGGAACGTGGTCCCAGGCGGAGTCCACGTACCACATCAATTTTCTGGAACTCAGAGCTGTTCATTTGGCGCTGAAAGCCTTTCATCCGTCCTTCCAGACCAACTCCCTACTTGGGCAGACGGACAATACAGCCACAATGTACTACCTCAATAAGCAGGGAGGCTCGAGATCGCGCACACTGTCTCAGGAAGCGCAAGCGATCTGGCACTGGCTGTCAGCCAGAGGACTGATGATAACGGCGACCCATCTACCAGGTGTGCAGAATGCTCAGGCGGACGCACTCAACAGGCTCGTTCCGGAGAACCACGAGTGGGTCTTAAACGATGAGGTGCTAGAAAACATCTTCGCAAGATGGGGCACCCAGAAATAGATCTGTTTGCCACCGCCGAAAACAGCAAATGCCGAGACTTCGCCTCCAGGTTTTACCAACCGGGGACTCTGGTGAATGCACTATGGATCAGCTGGTCGAACAGCTTTCTGTACGCTTTTCCGCCCATTCCCCTGATTCCGGCAGTGCTCATCAAGCTGTCTCATTCCAGAGAGCGAATAATCCTCATTGCTCCGGAATGGCCTCGACAGTGGTGGTTCACAGACCTTCACCGGTTTCTCCAACCCCAGCTGCGGCTTCCATGTAGGCCGGACCTTCTCACGAAGTTCGGGGGCAGATGGTGCACCCCAACCTCTCGTTGAGTTTGGCGGCATGGCTCCTTAGAAAGTTCAATATGGACACTTGAACTTGCCTGACAACTGCATGGAAATACTGAAGGAGGCTAAGAGACCATTCACCAGGACCTCCTATCCCTACAAGTGGAAGCGGTTCTGCATTTGGTGCACGTCCAAGAATGCTGACCCTACCTCCTGCAAGGAAGATGTCATACTTCCATATCTATTGCATTTAGCTCAATCTGGCCTTAATTTCCATTCTATTAAGGTTCACCTCGTAGCATTTACTGCGTGCAGGAAATGCCCTTCACAAACATCCTTTTTCCAGATACCGGTCATTAAAGATTTTTTGGAGGGATTGCAGAAGGTATTTCACCCTGTTAGGCGTCCTTCGCCTTTGTGGGAGCTGAATGTGGTACTGTCAAGGTTGATGAAGGAGCCTTTTGAGCCTATTCATAATGCTTCTCTTCAGCATTTGTCCTGGAAGGCGGCTTTCCTTGCGACTATAACATTGACTCGCAGGGTGAGTGAGATTCAGGCTCTGTGTTGTCAAGAGCCCTATACTGTTTTTCATGCTTCCAAGGTTGTAATGAGGACTCACCCTACGTTCCTCCCTAAAGTGATATCTGATTTTCATGTCAACCAGACCATCACATTACCTACGTTTTTTCAACATCCCTCCTCTCAGGCGGAGAGGTCCCTTCATTTCCTTGATGTGAGGCGGGTGTTGAAATTCTACTTAGATAAGACCAAAGACATTCGTAGGTCAGATCAGTTGTTTGTGAATTACGGTTCAGTCAGGACTGGACTTGCCACCTCCAAACAGTCCATATCTAGGTGGATTGTGTCCTGTATACAACTATGTTACCAGAAGGCTAGCAAGACTTTAGGGGGTAAGCCTAAGGCTCATACGACTAGGAGCAAAGCGGCTACAGCAGCTTTGCTGCTTAATGTTCCAATTGCTGACATCTTTAGGGCTGCTACATGGAAGTCTGTCCATACCTTTGCTAAGCATTTCTGCCTGGACTCGGATGCCAGGACAGGATGCGCAAGTAGGGAGGGCTTCGCTAAGGAATTTATTTGATCAGTAGGGTTTCTCTATATTTCCTCCACCGCTGGGTTTGGTGTTGGGATTGGCTTGCCATTCTATTCACTGATTATGACTATACACAGAGATCCCCTACTACAGAAGGAGTAGTTTCTTACCTGTAACTCTAGTTCTGTAGTGTAGTAGGGGTATCTGTTCTAGTCATAAGCGACCCGCCCGCCTCCCCGGTGGAAGAATCAATGATTTCCTGAATGCTACAGGCCTGGCTTTATACACCTTCAAAAAGAACTCAAAGTAACTTGCCTGGGGCTGTGCATCATGGGATACCTAGGGTCTCTGGAGTGTTCCCTAAAGGCATGGTATTCCTTTTCCAGACACATAATGGCAGCCTATGAGGCTTGTCTGTCCAACCCTTCCTCTCTATCATGACAAAGGATTTTTGTGAACGGGAGTTTCTCTATGTGTGAAACTCTGTAAAATGTGTACATTTCTATATTATTTGGCTATCCTTTTTCACTTCAGGATGTAGTGCTGGCCATTGTAGCCTTGTTAATGTTAGGCTGCATTATTTGTCTTTGATTTTCTCTTAAGTGTCTTTGCAGGACTGCAGAAGAAGACAACTTAAGAGACTATTTTAATTGCCCTGGGGTCCACGCACATGGGCGGCACTGTTCACAGATTATGACTGTAACAGATACCCCTACTACAGAACTGGAGTTACAGGTAAACTACTGCAACTTTCGGATTTCATCTTTTTCCCTATTTAGGATGTCAGACAAGGAGAACAAAGCTTTATTTAAAGCTTGTGCTACTAGTTTAAAGAAAATACTTTACATTGAGGACAAGCATAAGGACTGCATTTATTGCTTGTACCCAGATCATAAGGCCACTGATTGTAAAATCTGCTGGACTTTCTCTACCAAGACTCTGAGAGACAGGGAAGGACGTTTGCTGACCTGGCTGCAGAAGCTGAAGTCACGTAAGGAAGAAGTATCCAGTGACCGTGATGATGCCTCCTCAGCAACATCTTCAAGGAGGTCTAAAAAGAGGGGTAGGTCTTCAACTTCTAGTGAACCTCCTACTAAGGCCTTACAAAAGACCTCTGATGGGTCTGACAGGCCCAGTCCCAAAAAATCTCCTCATGAAGGTGTAAAGGAGAGGGAGGGACTAGTTCCGGAGGTACTTTCTACTCCGAAGGTGAGCCATGGACCTTCTGTTTCCTCTCCACCATCTGAAAAAGTAAAGCTGTTCAAGAAACCAGCTTCTGTACCTCAGGAGGGAAGATCTGAGAAGAAAATCAGTCCGTCGACGATGACAATATCGGGTACGTCAATGACGGCATCTAACATTCACTTGGTGTCAATTTCAGCTCTGTCGATGGGCGCGTCGTCGAGAGTTTCGCCGACGGCGACTTTGACACTACAGGTACCTGTCACAATGTTGTCGATTAACTACCTGGACATCGACGCCGATGATGGCGTCAACGATGTCGATGACAACGGCGACAATGTCGATGACATCTACAATGGTACTGATGACAAGTTCGTCGACGGTACCATTGACGATCAGCCCATCGTCGTCGACGATCCGCTCTGTCTACTATTCCTTCCACAACCTAGTCAACAACCTCGTCGACGATACAGAAAGGTCAGATTTTAATAAAGAGATGCCAAATCACACCGGAAATAACATCTCCGTGTAGAGTGACACCGTTGCCTCCGGCATTGCTCTTGGAAGAGGAATAGTCAGAGGATGATGAGGGTCCTTATGGGGATGCTTACAGTCCGTCCCAACTTCAAGTAAAATACCAGGACTTGGATTCTGATGATTATTATGTGGAACAACAACAATACCTTCCACGAGATAGACCTCAAGAGCAATCACAACAGGGTATGGTGGCCATGCCGTCTTCACTTATTAGTGACTTACAAATCATGTTGTTGGACTATAAGAGGAGGTTTCCATCTCAAACCTCTGATCAGCAATCAATGCAACCGCCGCCTTCACCACCTCCGACCTATCCTACTACAGTGGCTTAGCAATTTCCTCAACCTCCGGAGCCGGAACCAATAGAAAGTCGTCAGAATATCGTCACTGTGCATGATGATGATGATGATTCAACTGATGATCAGAATGTGGATCAGGTCCTGAATCCAGATAGGGAATGGGACGAATGTCATTCCGGATCCTGCTTCACCATCACCGGATCCAATAGATTCTCCTCCATCAGACATCGGAGGTTTCATTAATCTTATGGAGATGGCTTCCAAGAGATTTGGGCCCCGATGTAGATAAAATAGATTTACCGATTTTTTTAAATACCGAATTTTACCGATTCGGTAATTAAAAATCGGTAAATCTAAGGGGTGGATATGTAGGAACATCCAGATGTTCCGTAGGAACATCCAGATGTTCCTTTTACCGAATCGGTAAATATCTGTATTTACCGATTCGGTAAATACCGACCGGTAAAGCCCCATTCATTCCTATGGGCTTTGAAGCCCATAGGAATGAATGGGGCATTACCGGTCGGTATTTACCGATTCGGTAAATACAGATTTTGACAAGGGTGCAGGGGGTGTCACTTTGACACCCTCTAGCACCCCAAAAAAAGATTCGGGGGCCATGTGGCAGGCATACCTGCCCTAAGGGCAGGTCTGCCTGTCATATGGCACAGGTGTGCATGCACACATGTGCATGCACACCGGAATCGGTATTTTACCATCAAATATATTTGATGGTAAAATACAGATTCGGTAAGGGTTGTGGGACTCAGAAGAGTCCCACCTACATACCAAAATTACCGAATAGGTATAAATACCGATTCGGTATTTCACAGAATCTGTAAATTTACCGATCGGTAAATTTACCGATTCTGTGAAATATGTGGCCCTACAGACCATTTACTGAATACCGGTCGGTAACGGGCGAAAATACCGATTTTCGGCCGTTACCGACCGACCTACATCGGGCCCTAGGTCTTCCCATTCCAATTGTACAATCGGAATGCTTTCTTTATGATTTTAAGGAGCCTTACAGGAAATCCATCCGTTCTATCCCGATTGTGGAACATGTATGGAGTGAGGGAATAAAGGTGATGCAATCTCCATCTACAGTCATCCCTGTTCTTCCGCGACTGGAGAAAAAATATAAGGCTCCAGAAGACAGTCCAGCTTGCCTGGTTGGTCAACCGAAGCCGGACTCTGATCTTTCAGGTGGCTCAAAGGAAGTCGAAAAATCCATCAGCGCCCCTTACCACACCACCGGATAAGGGGGGTAGGCGCCTAGATAATGTGGGAAAGAGGTTTGCCTCTATGTCCAGCCTCCTGGTTAGAGCGACCAATGCTCTAGCAATTTTGGGACGATATGATCGCCAAATGTGTTGCGATTGATCTCCATTTATGGATCAACTGCCTGATGGTTCCAAGGCTGACGCAAAGAAGATCCTGGAGGAAGGAGAGCGGTCTTCTTCAGAAATCATCGATTGCGCAATGGACATTGCCACCACTGCTTTTCGCGCCCTGGCAGGTTCAGCTGTTCTGTGACGGCAGGGCTGGCTTCGGGCTATGTGGTTTCACCCAGAAGTTCAGAATAAGATCTTAGATTTGCCATTTGATCGAGAAATGCTTTTTGGAAAGCATGTGGACAACACTCTGCAGGGTATCAAAAAAGACACAAACGGCAAGGTCCCTGTGGACATTGCAATACCGCAAAGTGCCTTTCCGTGGTGCAATAGGAAAAGGTTTTTTGACATACAGAGCGCATACCAACAGCGCTAATCTTCCTATTCGCAGTCTTCGGTCGTACAAACCTCAGTACTCTCAACGCCAAGGCCAATCGGCGTCTATCTCTCGCCAGCCTTCAAGAGGATGACAGGGGCGTCAGGGGAGAGATTCCTCTAAACGCCAATAGCGGCTTCCCGGCTCTGTCTACTGTACCTTCACCCCCTGTAACAGGTGGGGGGGGGGGGGCAGGATAGCACAATGCCTCCACAGCTGGAAGATCATAAAATCGGATCGGTGGATCCTCAATATCATCTGGTTTGGCCACACATTAGAGTGTCAACACCCCCTACCTTTCAGAGCCCCTCGCGCCACCGAAACAAAACATCTACTTCTGTAGTAGGGGATCTCTGTGTATAGTCATAATCTAGTGAATAGTCCCGCCCATGTGCGTGGACCCCGGAGCAATCAAAAATAATCTCTTACAGTGTCAAAAAATGCAGAAAATGCATAGACACTTAAGAGAGAATTTAAAGACAGATAATGCAGCCAAAAAGGCTACACTGTCCAGTACTTCAACTAGAAATTCCACCATAAAATCCACAAAACAGCAAAGCCTGTACAGATTTCCCTTGCTTAACAGCAAAATCCCTCAGGAATGATAGAGAGAAGAACCTGGACAGACAAGCCCCATAGGCTGCCATTATGTGGCTTAATTAGGATACTGTGCCTTTAAGGAACCTTCCAGAACCTTCTCTCAGTATCCCAGAATGCATTGCAGGTCCAACTTAGCCTCAGTTCTTTTTTCCGGCTCCTGCAAGCAGGACCCTGGAGCATTGAGCTCTCCCTTTTCAAGGGTTTTTGTTAGTGTTTTACACTGATTTCGATTTTTGGTACTTTTAAAGTACTTTGGTGACTTTCTTTCTGTGTTTCTGCACTCTTTTTTGTCCATAATGCCTGCATTATTCGACAAATGCCCTGAGTGCTCAAGAAAGAAGGCCAGGTCAGACTCCCATGAGGTCTGTATTCTCTGCCTTCCCTCTTCCCACATTCCTGAGGAGTGTGTGATCTGCAGAAGCTTCTCTGGAAGGACCCTGAAGGAGAGGAAGAAGATCAGGCTTCAGGGACTTGAGGAGAGAAAGTTGAAGGCACGAGGTGGGTCAGGAGGGGCTCCTTCTACCCATGCTGAGGCCTCTGGGGGGCTCCCCAGGGGCAGGAAGACCAGCCCTCGCCCAAGGTCTCCGTCTGGGTCAGTTGCGCTGACCACGACGTCGAGGGGACGGTCAACGGCCAGTTCCAGGTCTCCCCAGGGCTCTGGGTCGAGAAAACGTCGCCCGTCGACGTCGAGGAACGTGTTCCGGCCGCCGTCGAAGCCGGTGTCGATATCCTCGTCGTCGCTGTCGGCGTCGAGTGGTCGACATCGGAGGGCCCGGCGTCGGCGCTCGCCGTCGAGGCGACACCGCCGTTCGCCGTCGAGGACATCGTCGTCGAGGGGATCCTCGTCGTCGAGGTCGCCGTCGAGACGGAAGGCGTCTCCGGCGCCGAAGAGGTCGACGTCGAAGCATTCCAAAAGACCGACGTCGAGACGGTCTAGGAGATCGACGTCGAGAAGGTCAGAGAGGTCGACGTCGAGAAGGTCCAAAGTGTCGACGTCGAAGCGATCCAAGAAGTCGACGTCGAGGCCGGCGAAGAGGTCGAGGTCGCCGTCGAGGCACCATCGCCCGTCGTCGAGGTTCCGTGGCTCGTCGATCTGGTCGGGGTCGACGTCGAGACGGAGACACGGTTCGACGTCGAGAAGTGTGATTCGGTCGACGCCGAAGGACCGTTCGACGTCGAGGGGACATCGGTCGTCGTCTGGACACCGGTCTTCAACGTCTGGAGGTCCTAAGGACAGGCCCAGGACTGTGGGGGGCTCCCCACGCTCCGGAAGAGATGGTGGCTCGCCGGGAACGGCGCATTCCGGGGTGGATACTCCGATGAAGCCTTCTACGCCTCCTCCGCGGCCGGCTGTGCCGAAGGGCCCGCCTCCGAAGGCCCCTACCCCACCTCCGAAGCCGGCTCCGCAGAAACCGCGTCCGGTTGCTCCTCCACCCCCGGTCCAACCGAGGGCGGTGTCGATGCCTAAGTTTCCGACGCCTCCGAAGAAGACTCCTAAGAAGCCTAGGACTCCTGACCCTGGGAGGCCGAAGGAGCGCCCGAGGCCCAAGAGGTCTAGGTCTCGCTCGGGGAGACGGGACAGATCAAGGAGTGGCCGTGGATCTTCCTCACGATCCAGGCGTCATCACAAGAGACGTCGGTCCAGGTCACGTTCTCCATCTGGGACCCGTTCCTACTCGCCCACGCTGTCCGATTCGCCGGAGACTAGGGTGTCTCCGATAGACGATATAAGCACATTTCAGGAGGTTCTCCTGCGTGGAGCGGCGAAGTTGGGCATTGAGGTTGAAGCACCTACGGCTTCTACCTCGGTGATATTTGAGACATTACACAAAAGGCACTTGTCTCGCCCCCTGTTACCTCTGGTGCCGGGGCTCCTTGAGCCCGCCGAACAGCTATTCCTGACGCCGGCAACGGTGAAGTCTGTACCTTCCAAGATCCTAAAAAAGTACAGGGCTCCGGACTCAGACCCAGCCTTCTTGAGGAAGGACCCGGTACCGGATTCGGTCATCGTGACTGCTGCACGGAAGCTTCATGCCACCTCCCCTGCGTCCACGGTGCCTCCGGACAAGGAGAGCCGTTGGATCGATTCTGCTGGTCGCAAGGCGTGTGGGACATCCGCCTCGTCCATGAAGGCTGCCAGTGACTCGGCTTTGCTGGGACGTTACGACCGGTCCCTGTGGGACTCGATGGAGCAGTTCGCAGACCTTGTCCCTCGAGACCGCAAGGAGGACTTTGTGGAGATCGTCAAGGAGGGGATGCTGGTCTCTAATCAGGCCATCGGCGCCGCAGCGGACATCTCATTGCTGTCCGCGCACGGATATTGCCACGGGATTCACCAGAGACGCCACGCTTGGCTCAGGTTGACGTCCTTGAAACCGGAAGCACAGCAACGCGTGGCGAATCTCCCGTTTTCAGGAGATACCCTCTTCGGGAAACACGCGGATGATGAGATGGCCAGGATGAAGGCCGAAGCGGAGACACTGACGGCAGTGGGCTTGGAGAAGCCCAAGGAAAAGAAACCCTTCCGACAGTACCAACGTCGGTTTGGGTCGCAGGGTCGTGGAAGGGGGCAGTCTGCTGGACAACAACAGCAGCAGCAGCAGCAGCAGTACAGGCGGCCCTTCCAGAAGCGACAGGGTGGTAGAGGTCGTCAACAGTCCTCTACCGCGACCAAGGGCCCGGCCGGGTCCCGTCCCTGAGCTGTTACTTCCCCCTCGTCCGTTACCCGCTCCGGTGGGGGGAAGCGTTCAATTTTTTCTGGCAGAGTGGAGAAAAATTACTCAGGACAAGTGGGTGCTGAATATTGTTTGCAATGGATACAGTCTACGTTTCACCAGCCCTCCTCCATCGATTCCTCCCGTCAGCTCGCAGTATCAACTGCGCGAGCTTCAGGCGGAGGCGGACATTCTGCTAAGGAAAAGGGCGATCGAAGACGTACCTCTGTCTCAAAGAGGAAGAGGTCTTTACTCTCGGTTCTTTCTTGTCCGCAAGAAGGACAAAAACGAGTTCAGGCCCATTCTGGATTTGCGACAGGCAAACAAGTGGATTCGCAGAGAAAAGTTTCGCATGCTGTCGTTGCATCAGATCTACCCTCAGCTGCAACGAGGAGATTGGATGTGTGCCATAGATCTACAGGACGCATACTTCCACGTGCCCATTGCATGCAAACACAGGAAATTTCTGCGCTTTCAAGTCGGCACCAATCATTATCAATACACGGTGCTACCCTTCGGACTGAAGTCTGCACCCAGGACATTCTCAAAATGTATGGCAGTGGTAGCGGCGCACCTGAGGAAGAACAAGGTGTTTGTCTACCCGTACCTGGACGATTGGTTGATCAAAGCCTCCTCCTTCTCGGAAGCTCAAGCACACTTCCAGAAGACGTGCGTTCTCTTGAACAAGCTGGGGTTGCACATCAACATGTCCAAGTCGGTCCCGATTCCGGTACAGTGCATCCAGTACTTGGGGGCCTCCATCGATACGCTGTCAGCAAGCGTGTCTCCTTCGGAAGAGCGACGTTTATCACTCGTTCGGAAGGCTCAGGCTCTCATGGAAACTCCGTCTACGACTGTGAGGACGGTGTCTTCTCTACTGGGATCGATGGCCTCTTGCATCTTTCTCACTCCACACGCACGGCTACAGATGAGACCTCTGCAGGAGTGCTTGGAGGATCAGTGGGACCAGAGGAGAGGTTCTTGGGACGACAGGATACGACTGTCTCTACATGCTCTTCAGTCTCTGAAGTGGTGGTGCTCGAAGGAGAATCTCCTCAGAGGCGTTCCCTTCCACAAGGACATTCCCACACAGACCATCGTGACGGATGCGTCTCTCCAAGGTTGGGGGGCGCATTCCGGAGACCTGCAGATTCAAGGGACGTGGTCCCCGACGGAGTCCACGTACCACATCAATTTCCTGGAACTGAGAGCTGTTCACTTGGCACTGAAGGCCTTTCATCCGTCCTTTCAGACCAACTCTCTGCTTGTTCAGACGGACAACACGACAACGATGTATTACCTCAACAAGCAGGGGGGCTCGAGATCGCGCACTCTGTCGCAGGAGGCACAGGCGATCTGGCACTGGCTTCTGGCTCGAGGACTGTCGATAACGGCCACCCATCTGCCAGGTGTGCAGAATGTTCAGGCAGACGAACTGAGCAGAATCGTGCAGGAAAACCACGAATGGGTCATAAACGACGAAGTACTAGGAGAAGTCTTCGCAAGGTGGGGAACTCCAGACGTAGATCTGTTTGCCACCGCCGAAAACAGCAAATGCCGAGGCTTCGCCTCCAGGTACTACCAGCCGGGGACGCTGGGGAACGCGTTATGGATCAACTGGTCGAACAGCTTTCTGTACGCTTTTCCACCAATTCCCCTGATTCCGGCGGTTCTCATCAAGCTGTCTCAATCCAGGGCGAGGATGATTCTGATTGCCCCGGAATGGCCCAGACAGTGGTGGTTCACGGACCTACTTCACCGATCTCTCCTTCCTCACATGAAGCTGCCGTGCAGGCCGGACCTTCTCACGAAGTTCGGGGGGCGGATGGTGCACCCCAACCTCTCGTCTTTGAGTTTGGCGGCATGGCTCCTGAAATAGTGCAATATGGCCATCTGAATCTCCCAGAGGATTGTATGGGCATACTGAAGGAGGCTAAGCGACCTTCCACTAGGACTTCCTATGCTTACAAGTGGAAGAGGTTTTGCATCTGGTGCAAGTCTAAGAACTATGACCCTACGTCATGCAAGGAAGATGTCATCCTTCCATATCTGCTTCATCTAGCGCAGTCGGGCCTTAATGTCCATTCCATTAAGGTTCATCTGGCTGCTTTGACTGCCTACAGGAAAGGCCCTTCACAGACTTCCTTTTTCCAGATCCCTGTGATCAAAGATTTTTTGGAAGGCTTGAAGAAAGTGTTCCCTCCTGTCAGGCTTCCTTCGCCTTCATGGGACTTGAATGTGGTGCTGTCCAGATTGATGAAGGAGCCTTTTGAACCCATTCATAAGGCTTCGTTGCAGCACCTGTCCTGGAAGGCGGCGTTCCTCGTGGCCATTACATCGGCCCGCAGGGTGAGTGAGATTCAGGCATTGTGTTGCCAAGAACCTTATACTGTATTTCATAATGCTAAAGTTGTTATGCGTACTCACCCTAAGTTTCTTCCCAAGGTTGTTTCTGATTTTCATATCAATCAGACTATCACTTTGCCTACGTTCTTTCAGAATCCTTCATCTCCGGCGGAAAGGTCTTTACATTCCCTGGATGTGCGGAGGGTGCTGAAGTTTTATCTTGATAAGACTAAAGATATTCGTAGGTCAGACCAATTGTTCGTCAATTATGGCTCAGTCAGGACAGGTCTTGCTACCTCTAAACAGTCCATCTCGAGGTGGATTGTGTCCTGCATACAGTTGTGTTACTACAAAGCTAATAAGACCTTAGGAGGTAAGCCTAAGGCTCATTCCACCAGGGGCAAAGCTGCTACGACAGCTATGCTCCGTAATGTTCCCATTGCAGAGATCTGCAAGGCGGCCACTTGGAAGTCGGTCCATACCTTTGCTAAGCATTACTGCCTGGACACTGATGCCAGGGCAGACGCTCAGGTTGGGCAGGCTTCGCTGCGGAATCTGTTCGCACAGTAGTGGCGTTATTTTATTCTCCACCGCCGCTTGGTGTGGGGATGGGCTTGCCATTCTATTCACTAGATTATGACTATACACAGAGATCCCCTACTACAGAAGGAGTAGTTTCTGTCCTGTAACTCCAGTTCTGTAGTAGGGGTATCTCTGTTATAGTCATAAGCGCCCTCCCGCCTCCCCGGTGGAGTGTTGTTCATGATCATAATGCTACAGGTCTGGCGTTTTCTGCGCCTTCAAAAAGAACTGAGGCTAAGTTGGACCTGCAATGCATTCTGGGATACTGAGAGAAGGTTCTGGAAGGTTCCTTAAAGGCACAGTATCCTAATTAAGCCACATAATGGCAGCCTATGGGGCTTGTCTGTCCAGGTTCTTCTCTCTATCATTCCTGAGGGATTTTGCTGTTAAGCAAGGGAAATCTGTACAGGCTTTGCTGTTTTGTGGATTTTATGGTGGAATTTCTAGTTGAAGTACTGGACAGTGTAGCCTTTTTGGCTGCATTATCTGTCTTTAAATTCTCTCTTAAGTGTCTATGCATTTTCTGCATTTTTTGACACTGTAAGAGATTATTTTTGATTGCTCCGGGGTCCACGCACATGGGCGGGACTATTCACTAGATTATGACTATAACAGAGATACCCCTACTACAGAACTGGAGTTACAGGACAGAAACTACTCCATCTTCTTCATCTCGAAGCTCATCAACTGCTCAACAAAGGAGCGATAGAGCCAGTACCTCTATCCCAATGAGGCAAAGGGTTCTGTTCCCGTTTTTTCCTGGTTCGCAAGACAGAAGAAAAATGGCGCCCTATATTAGACCTGAGGGAGCTCAACACCAATCTCCTAAAACTCTTGTTTTGGATGGTATCTCTTCAGGATATCTTGCGTCTCCTGAATCCAGGCAATTTCATGGCATACTTCCATGTTCCTATCCACCCAGCTCACAGGAGGTTTCTACGCTTCACAGTAGCCAGGAGCCATTTTCAGTTCAAGGTCCTGCCTTTCGGACTCCGATCCGCTCCGTGGATATTTACGAAGGTATTGGCCCCAGTGGCTGTATTTCTCAGAAAAGTCACTGCAGGTTTTTCCCTACCTGGACGATTGGTTGATAAAAGCTCCATCTTCTCAAGCGACTACAAGGGCAGTCGAAAGTTGCATTCAGCTTTTCAGTCATCTGGGTCTTCAACTCAACAGAGACAAGTCAGTCCTTCTTCCATCCAGGACGGCCAAGTTTATAGGGTCCATTCTGGATACAACTTGTTACAAAGCTTTCCCATCAGAGGAAAGACATAAAAGGCGGATTTTTTCCGCCCGTCAATTGCAAAGAAAACGGTCTCTGTCTGTCCACCTTTACAAATCTCTCATAGGATCGATTTCATCCTGCATTCCCTGAATTTCACATTGCAGACTTCGTATGCGCCCATTGCAAGAACAACAGGACATGCAATGGCGCCACGCGGAAGGCTCGTTCGACAACAAGGTAATAGTTACTCCTCTTATGAAAGAGGCAGTCGGCTGGTGGACTATCAAAGACAATATCTCGAGTGGCCTCACTTTCACGGTTGCTCCAGCTCCTTTGATACTGATCACGGACCCCTCTCCAGAAGGCTGGGCAGCGGTTTTGCAAGACCTTCAAGTGAGCGATCACTGGCAACCCGAACAACGCACTCTCCACATCAATCTTCTGGAGCACAAGGCGATTCTTTTGGCTTTACAAGCTTTCCTTCCGAGGATTCGTAACTCCACAGTCTTGGTCCGTACAGGCAACACAACGGCCATGCACTATGTGAACAAGCAAGGTGGAACGAGATCTCAACTTCTTTCCAAGGAGACCCAGGATATCTGGGAATTGGCAATTCTTCGCAAAGTCTCTCTCTCTCAGCAGAGCATCTTCCAGGTACCCTCAACAAGACAGCAGATACATTGAGTAGTCTGAAGTCAGTCTGTCACGAGTGGGAACTGGATCAAGGCACTCTCGACAGTATTTTCACGCTTTGGAGCACTCTGGGGTAGCAAACAGGTCTATGGACAGACAACAGGAAATGCTGTTTTTACGCAAGCAGGAATCACCATCGAGGAATTATGGCTCTGTACAATAGATGTGAAATTGTTGTACACCTCGATCCCTCACAACTTAGGCATAGAAGCAATTGAGCGTGCTTTACTGAATTCTGACATCAAACCCGATTTACAAACTCTATTGATGGAACTGCTCATGTTTACACTCTATCAGAGTTATTTCAAATGGAAAGACACTTGGTACCTACAGTTAAGCGTGACATCCATGGGCAATTGCGCGGCTCCTGTATATGCAAACCTCTTCATGCACTACTTTGAGCAACAGCACATCCTCAATCAACAATTATGGCTGCAACATGGTAAGACCTTTTTTTCGTTATATAGACAACATTTTCGTACTATGGTCAGGAACAGCGGACACTCCTTCAGTTTTTACAACAACTCAATGAAACAGATGACCGCATACAATTCACATGGGAATACAATCAACATACAATCAATTTTTTGGATCGCAAAGAAACAGATCGGAACAGCATTTTGCATTACACGAGTTTTCACAGACCAAGCCTCAAAAACAATTTACCACTCTCTCAACTATTAAGAATTAAACGGATTGTTTCAGAGCCTTCAGAATGCACCAAACAAATCAGTGAGATGTGCAACAGATTTAGAAATCGTGGATACCCTTCTGAAATCCTGGAAACAGCCAAGAATAAATGTGAAACCACGAACAGACAAGATCTCTTATCCTTCAAACCAAAACAGGACATGAAACGAATGGTAATAGTTTCCAAACATTCCACCCTCAGTAACAAATATCGAAAAATCATCCTAAAACACTGGCCATTTCTCAGCAGAGAACCAGATTTTAGAGGACTTTTTGAACAGAATCCCATCTTTTCATACACCAGAGGACCCAACCTCAAAGATTTCTTAACACGATCAACTACAGACTCCAACATAACTCAATATAAGGGCTTGGTACCATGCTACAACTGCAGTAACTGTTATAACTCAATACAAGGAAACAGTATCCACCATCCCACGAAAGGCACCACTATCAAATTGAAAGTCAATGCCACGTGCAATACATCCAACGTCATATACTTATTGAAGTGTCCTTGTGGTCTCTGTTATGTTGGCCACACTGAACGGAAAATACGTACTCGTATACTCGAGCACAAGAGTAACATTAGAACCCACAACACCAAGTCCACTGTAGCTGCTCAGTTTTTGGAGAAAAGGCACAATATTTCAGTTACAATTTTTAGTGCTTGAAAATGTACTACAGATAGAAGGCACCAATAATAAAAACAGGCTGCTTCAAAGAGAGAACTTCTGGATACGTGTTATGTGCACGATGCAACCCAAAGGGCTTAATGACAGAATGGAATTTCTTTGTTATTTATGAAATAACCTTCAATGACATTCTTGTTTAACTGATCTATATAATACATTTCTCTTTCGATATATTATTTCTTCACATTTTTATACCCTTTTCTTACACTTTCTTTTCACCATTGCTCTTTCACACCACTCCAATATGACGGTCCGTCTTTATTCACCTAGTCCTCTTTCTATGTTCACCACGTCCGCGTTGAACGTCGGCTTTAACTTTATCAACCGAGCGTTCACACTCGCTCCTTCACCTACATAGAATGACGGTACACACCTAGTGAAGATTTGCTCACTGATACCATCTTTCCCGTAAGTACCTCTTGCACGGGGACATAGCTATTGAGACGCATGCTTTTCGTACCTTTGACGTTGATCCCACACCGTTCGTTTACAGACACCCTCGTTGCCTGCAACGGTCGAGGAATTGGCTACAAACTTCTCCCGTATGTCCCAGGAATAGTATGTTTTACTTTATTTTACCTTCGGGCGGTCACATTCTTCGTCAACACTTGGTTCTATCCACAGTCATTACAAAGGCTCCGTGCATGTTTTTCCACCGGCAGCACGCGTTTTTTACCCGTAGTCACTATACGGAACTCATCTCATTTAACCAAACACCTGGCACCTTTCTCACCTTATGGCTTCCAACTTCTTCTTTTTTCATCCGGTATATGGTACTGTCCTTTTCACACCGTGTTTCACTTTAACTTCCCAGATATTTTTGACCACTGGAACTTTCGCATGTTTATGTTTCACATTGTATAGCAATTAGACGATATATTGTTGTTAGAAAATATGGGACACTTCCCACTCAGACCATACAACTCTTTCATTGTTTTGTTTAACGGACACTCCCCTGACGAAGGGCAGAAGTCATGCCCGAAATGCATTGGGACTGATTAAGAACTATGTATGTACTGCTTGTAAATATGCTTGGATCATTACAATCATGTTTCCCGAAACAAAGACAATCTTGAGAATGACAATTGGTCATTAAAAGTTCAACAAAGATTACTTTTGTATTGAATACTTTTTTTAAAAAAAAAAGCTTTATTATACCAGTTACGTTTGGTATTCTTCACGCTGTGCGTAGGGGGACAACTCCTAACAGGATTTGCATTTAAAGTCAGGTCGTTCACATTCTTCCATCAAGGTACACATGGCGGCTATGTCTAGATTCAGACGGCAAGAATTGTCAAACAATTTCTGAAAGGACTCTTTAGAGTTTTCACTCTGGTACGACCTCCGCCTCCTATGTGGCAGCTCAACCTGGTTCTCGCTCATCTCATGAAACCTCAGTTTGAGCCTATTCATAGGGCGTATCTTAAATTTCTGTCATGGAAGGTGGCTCTTCTTCTCGCCTTAACGTCAGCCGGTAGAGTTGGAGAACTTCAAGCTTTCACAATTAAAGAACCCTTTTTACAGTTCAAAAACGACACTCTGATTCTAAGAACAAATCCGAAATGTATTCCAAAGGTCCTCTCGGATTTCCATTTGAATGAGCCTGTCATTCTAAAAGCTTTTTTCCCCTCGACCTATGACTCCAGCAGAAAGGTCTCCTTATTCCTTGGATGTCCAGAGATGTTTTAAATTTTATCTACAGCGCACCAAGGATTTCAGGAAATCTTCACAACTCTGTCGCTTTTAGTGCTCCTCGAAAGGGGTTTCCCCTTTCAAAGCAATGGCTTTTCTCATTTTTTTTGCCAGCGCAATGCACTACTGTCACCAAGCGGAGGGTAGGCCACTAGAAGGATGTGTCCGGGCTCACGCCACAAGATCAGTTTTATCGTCTGCTGCTCTTTTCGCTGGAGTTCCTATTAAGGACATTTGTAGGGCAGGTACATGGAGTGGTGCCCATACTTTCACAAAGCACTACTGCTTGGACTCTTCCACACCGAGTGAGACGAGTCCTGAGGAACCTCTTCCAGTAAGCGGTGAGCTTTCCCTTCTATCCCTCCTTTCTATTATTGCACATTTTGTATCTGGTAATATTTACTGACTAATGTTTCAATATATGTTTATTTCTTGTGAAAATATGGATTCAGAGTTATTCCAGTATTTGTTTCACAAAATGTGCTATGTTGCTAACTGCTAGTTACTCTGATACAAGCTATGGGAATCTATGAAAGTTCCAATACTGAATTAAGAAAACAAGTTACTTTCCTGTAACTTTGGTTCTCAAGTATTGGTAACTTTCACAGATTCCCATGCGCCCACCCTCCTCCCCTGGGAAAGCTCAGCCTTCAGCAGATGTGGTTACTATTACACAGCGGCTACGAAAATCTGAGGCTCTCTCAGGAGGGTTCTATGGGGAGAGGCTAATCTGATTGATTATTGCAGGTTTATGGTATCTTTTGCAAAAAGAGGTGGATATGCTACAAAATGAGATGAGGCCTTGGCCTTTCTTTCTCTTTTGTTCCTACAGCTATGCTATTTTTTTTATTTACCGAGGCTCCCATTCCGACGACGGGGAATGATACAAGCTATGGTAATCGATGAAAGTTACCAATACTGGAGAACCAAAGTTACAGGTAAGTAACTTGTTTTCTTGAGTAACCCCACCATGACCAACAGGATCAGGGGGCCTAACTTGCTATTTGGCAAGGGGTGAGACCACCATGCCAAGAACAGGGCAGCCATAAAGGCTAACACTAAGCAGAGGTCACTGACTGCTGTCTGTGTCCAGAACCACACCTTTAGCTTTTCACTGGTAGGTGAAGGGACTAATGTACGGACTTCTTTGGATTCAGGTTGTCTGCTATTTTAAGGTGAGGGAATCACCACATCTGGTAGTGAGCACCCTACTTACACTCTTTTCTGTCAGCTGAGGAGTCACCAACTCAGGCTGGACAGTTGCCTGACTAGTCAGGTCTGTTTGGACGTCAGGTAGGGCTTCACTAGGGCCAATTTTGGAGTTCTCTCCTACTGGTGCAGAATCTCCTTGGCTCATCTGAACTGTGGCTAACAGTTGCCCACCTTTCCTATACTGTCTCAGATTTTTCTTTCAGGGATTACCTACACTACTTGCAGGTTCTGCCCCCTTCACCCTGCCTCCTCCACCCCCGATTCCTTTGAGGAGGCTTAGCACTTTCATTGGACCAGTGCTTCACTTTGGCTCAGACCAACCTCTGGTGGTCATTCTCGAAGAGACAGCTGGGAAAGGGGGGGGGGGGAGGGGTGCTTTACTGACTACCAACCACCCTTCTCCAACTAAGGTACCCAGTTATTTCTAGGGCCACTACAGCCACAGGCGTAACAGTGACTTCTCCTGGGATAGCCTTTACTCTTTTTGTCTCCCTTGGGACATACTGGTTTGAGAGTACCAACCTGTCATGTATCACAGTGTGACTGGCACAGATATCTCTCGGGCAGTGGCTAGGATTCCATTCACCATTAGGTAGTGGAACTGTTCACTTCCCTCTGGAATCTCTAACTCACCTGTTGGCGTTTTTCCCAGTTGAAGGCTAGGAGGACCTCCTCATCTGGAGAATTAGCCCAATAGGCCACATGTGCAGCCTCTGAAGCTACACTAGGTGTTTTGGTTTTAGGACAGCTAGCGTCCTTGGTGGGGTGTCCTGCCTTTTGATGGCTGTGACACCATGCCCTATTGGGATCCCAATTCTTACCTTCGAACCCAATTATGGTCTGTGGGGTGTCTTTGGGCTAGGTGCTTAGCTTCTAGAGCTATCCTCCTGGCCAGTTTCTGAAGATCGGCATCTTCAGTCTATCTCTCATCTGGTATACTACTGTGGTCACTCCCAAAGGTGGTGTTGCTATCTGAGTGGGTACTGATGGAGTCACGAGTCCTTCTCCACCACCACTTGGGAATAATCTTCCCTATTTGGGGGAAGTTTGACTTGCCATGGCCTTGTCATTTTCAGCCAGCAACTGCTGGAGTTGGCTTTTTGTTGGTATTGGACCCATGGCAAGTTTCCATGCTTTGCACAGTTCTTTGAGTTAGGTCATGCTTAGATGTGCATAATGCAAAAGGACTACTAAGACCAAACTGCTTTGCAGACTTTTTATTTTGCTAACCAGTGGGGGGGAATTAGCCAAGGCCCTAACACTAGTTTTATAAATGTGGAAAACAAATTGAAAATAGATTTTTTTTAAAACAAATTCTAACTAAAGACAATTTTGGATTTCCTCTTGTGAAATCAATTATCAGTCAAGTGGAACAACAAATGCCAAACTTGTGTACCCCACGGCTGCACCATCAATATAGGAAGCTGGCTCTGTATATGGTATGCCACTAGATGGTTATGCCGTGTGCAGAGTCCAGGGGCTCCCCAAAAGTGTACAGGACTCCATACCCAAAGTGCTTATTTGTGGTAGTAAGGGGGAGCCGCCTTAGGCTGAACACAGAGGAGTGTAAGACCTCTATTGCACAATAATGGACATACGACTCACAAACGAGATCCACACCAATTTTATATATTTTGTATTTTATTTTAAGACCAAGATCTTCGCTATAAGGTAAGTACGTTTTTACATAAAAATACTTTTCACTTTCAAAAGTCAACAGTGCAATTTCTGAACAGTTCAACGTTATCCTGTGAAGGAAAACAAAATGCGGTTATACAGTTAAGTATTTAACTTACATTTCCAGTCTTCGGTACCAAAGGTCAGCAAGTGGCAAAGGTCAGGTGAGTACCCAAACTGCATACCAGAAGCACAGGGGCAGCTAGATGCAGTGGTCAAAATCAGAGTTCGGCCCAATGATTTTCAATGGAGACTGGAGGTGCTTGAAGCCACACTGATTCCAAGTAGGTAAATCCGTTGCCGGGGCCAAGCATTTGAGGTTAGGACCAGAACGGGGGGCACAAAGCAGCACCAAACATACACCACCAGCGGCACATGGGCGGCGGGATGCAGGGAGCAATTTTAGCGTTGGGCGCTGTAGGCAACTGGCTCTATATATACTACACCAAAATGAGGTATAGTGTGTATAGAGTCCAGGTGACCCAAGAGGTTAAAGTTAGATAGAACCTTACTCTCTATTTGTGGTAGAGTGGTTGAGCAGGAAGGCAGTATCAGAGGACACTGTTAAGCATTTGATGTACACACTCCATCAGCTAATGAATTCACACACTCAAGAACTGAACTCTAGACCAATTAATTTTGGATAAAAAATATACTGTTTTATTTTTAGAATCAAGCAAGCCTGACACAGGTAAGCATTAAATACTTAACAGTAATAAGTTGCTGATTGTAGAAAATGTTGGAAAATTCAATAGGAATTGTACTTTGTTTGATTTACAGGGGATGCAGTAGATTACGATACTTAGCAAAAACATTGCATTGAAATGAATATGCGTTTTCAGTAAATTACAGGTAAGTTTTTTTACGTTACTTTTCTACCTCAGTGCTGGATACCTAGATTCAGCATTAGGGCATTTCTGCAAACAGGTAAGTACGTTTTGGTTATTCGTGCGATTCTTAAAGAATATTTTTAGATTTCAAAAACTCCCCACTTAGAAACTTTTTGGAAGAAAATTGACAATGTTATTCAGTGGAGGAAAAGCAGGTTACCGGTTCACAGGTAAGTTATCGACTATGGGATTTATGGTTCTGGAGTTAGACTCAGGGGTCCCCCAGGGTCAGTGATGCACTCTTGTTACACCCTCAGCGGCACTAGGGCGGCCGGGTGCAGAGTGTTGAGGCCCAATGTTATCCAATAGGGCATAGGGGGCCTCCGGTTGCTGCCAGCAAGCCACTGGGCTGTGGGAGCAAAGCTCCTAGGGTTTAGGTCAGGGCAAATGGGGAAACAAAGTAGCACAAAAGGTGCACCATCAGCAGCACTGAGGCGGCCGTTTGCAGAGTGCTGTTTCGATGTCGGGCGCCTTGTTGTTTTCTATGGAGAACCTCCGGTTTTCAAAAGCACTGCAGACAGGGAAGCAAAGGACTTCTGGGTGCGACCACCTCTTCGAGAGGTAAGTTGGGAAGTTGAGGGTTGGTTAGGCACCGTTGGTTTGGGCACACAAGGCCATGGGGCATCTGGTGCAGGGGTACCTTCTGGGGTCGGATCTTCTTACCAGCTCTGGGTCGCGTTTAGAGGGACCTTCTGGATGTAGACTGCAGGTGTCTGCTGGAAGCTTCAGGCAGGTCAGGGGTTGTTGCATCTCGGCTCAGGATCACCGGGGTGATCTCCTCGAGGTATTTTTCCACTTGAGCTCGGGCCGGGTTCGGTGGGTGCAGAGTGGGCTGGATTTGCGGTTTCT
Source organism: Lissotriton helveticus (assembly GCF_964261635.1). Lineage (NCBI taxonomy): Eukaryota > Metazoa > Chordata > Amphibia > Caudata > Salamandridae > Lissotriton > Lissotriton helveticus. The sequence goes on from NC_136065.1 coordinate 1,918,386,486, forward strand.
GGCTGCTGCCAGAGGTTGCAGTCGAATAAATTAGGTGTTCACAGGAGAAGCAGTCTTTGGAAGTGAAAACAGGCAGGTCCTCCGGTGTTTTCAAGGTTGCTGGCTGCAAGACACACTGGGATTTCGCAGGAGTAGGTTCAAGGGGAGACAGGCCTGTAGGGCCGGGGCCAAGGCAGTGGGTGTCTTCCTCTTGTTATCTGGCTGTACGGCTGTTTGGTCCTTCTTCTTTTCTTCTTGCCGTTTCTGGATCTGAGGAACCAAGGTTCAGGGTGCCCCTTAAATGCTAGATTTAGGGGCGTTACAGGTAGGTAAAGGGCAGGGACCAATGGGTGCCTTCCCTGGGGTGGGTACACCCCCTATCGTGCCACCCTTCAGTGGGAGGGGGGCAGGAGGCTGTCCATGGTTGGTTGGGTCCCCCAATCCTCAAGGTGGCGAGAACTCAGAGTTGTGCTTCACCTGGCCTCCCCCACCAGAGGGGTGGGCACACCTCTTTACCTCACTTGTTTTTCCCCCTGCTCTCCCGCCCAAAGTGGGGGGTAGAACCATTGGGGACCAGTTACTGAAAGCAACAAATGGTCTGGGGAGGCTCACAAAGGCGGCATGCCTTTGAAGCTTCCTCTTTCGTGAACCTTGCCCATCCTGTGTTATACCAAGCACAGAACCCAGTCATAGCTCAGCGATGCTTTTTGGCTACACTGACTTGTTCAGGGTCTTCAAGTGCTTAGCCGTGGTAGCCACTCATCTCAGGAGGAGGAGGAGGAGGAGCAGCAGTAGGGATGAAATTCATGTCTTCCCCTGCCTAGATGACTGACTGATCAAGAGCAAGAGTAGTCTGGATTGCCTGATGATTCTCAACCAGGCCGCTGTTTCCCCTCTACACAGCCTAGGTTGGAAAGTGAACACCACATAATCCCACTGAGTCGCTCCAAGTCCAGCCCTTTCTACGGGCTGTACTTAACCATTTTGGGCTAAGCTTCCCCCAGCATTCAAAGAGTACAGGTGTTCCAACAGCTTCTGCTTCTTTTTCAGCCACCCTGACAGCTCCCAGCTTGTTAGGGACGATGGCCCCATGCATCGCCATAGTGCCCCACACCAGGGTTTATTTGTGGTAGCTTCAGAAGGGTCTCAAGCCAGTGATCACATTCAGAGAGTCCAACGGAAGATCCACTGTTAAGGTCCAGCACCCATCACTTGGTGCAGTGGTGGAACAGCAAAAACCAGTTGCGGGGCAATCCATTTGCAGACTTCGTTCCGCAGGTGACCCTTACCACGAACGCATCTCTAGCCAGCTGGGGGGAGCACACCTCAATGACATGACAGACCAAGTTCTATGGCCATCTCATCTGAGGAGTATCCACATGAACCACTTGGAGCTACTAGCCATTCATCTATGTCTCAAAGCTTTTCTGCTACAGATTCAATGCAAAGCAGTCCTGGTGCATATAGACAACTTAATACTTTGATCCCCTCACTGATGATTAGCTGCGCTCTACAAATTCACATACCGTAACACAACATGAATGCCATGTTCTACCTTCAAAAACATGGAGGCACACATCCCACCTGTGGATGGATGCAACACATTTGGCCATCCATCACCTGTTTAATCTCCTGGCAGAGTATTGCAACAACTAAGAGGTCTTTTAGTGCTACAGAGTATTATGGCGCACACCTGGGTAACCGCAGATTGGTGTATAACAGCAAAGTGAACAGTGTAGGCAATGGGGCGAGTGGTAACACCTCCCAACCACTCAATTAGATCAGAAAACTGGTCTGTATCGATTAAAACTGCAATGCCCCTGCACTAAACACAAATTGTATGATATGATAGTAAAACGTGGTTAAATACAATGGTTGATATAATTGCAGCACTCCAAACACATAGTGAGTATTCAAAGTTCAGTGATCAAGAGCACAAAAACCGGGCCACAGCTCTTTAAAATTACTAAGAATCGCAACCTCTATTTCCGACAAGAACCAGAGTCTACACACTGACCGGCTCTTTCGCGCCCTTATTCTTTGGTGTTTCCGACTTAGAACACTTATCATATGAGCCATCTTTTCCAGCCCTGAAGATTCGCAGTTGTTCCCTGCGATGAAACACGTGTTGGCTTATGTTTTGGGAACATTAAACAGAAAATGAACATATGAACGGACCATTGATCTTATCACAGCTTCTTTTTGTGCTCTTGATCACTGAACTTTGAATACTCCTGGCAGAGTACCTTCTGGGAGTGGACAGAGACTGGTCACACCCACTTAGCACGCTGCAGCAACAAGTTCACAAGTATTCTACCCACAAGTCCTGCTCCCTTTCCTTTCGGAAGTAGGGCACCCCAGATATAGACCTTTACGCCACAGTGGAAAAAGCAAAATGAGTTGCCATTTTTAGCTGAGGCAGCTGCTGTCCATCCACCAACAGAAATGCAGGGGCAAGAACAAGGGCAGGGGGTGGAGTTCTGGTAAAGGGGCCTCCATCTCTTAACACCTGACTTTCCCCACCTTGCACCAGAGACAGCACATCAACTACCTTGAGATGCTAGCCGTGCACCTTGCTGTCAAGACTATCCTTCAAGTCGACACACTTTTCCTCCACTCTGAGTACGAGCGCAGGAGACCTGGCACTGAGCTCTCCACTACTACTTACACCTTGCAATAACCTGGCAAGCCTGCTCAGCAGGACACATCAAGTCCACAAGTGGGAACTCCATCCACAAGTCCTGCTCGAGTACTTTTAATGTTGGAGCACCCCATAGATAGACCTGTTTGCCATTCCTGAGAACACAGAATGCCCAAACTGTGCCTTCAGGTACCACAACAACCGCAGTTCATAAGCAATACTCTGTGGATGAACTGAACAGGAATAATGGCGGACATTAATGGTGGCCATGTACGTAAGTCGCATTGTCGAAATGATGGGACTGAAAGGGCGTGGCCTTCCTTTTCTTGCAGCTGAAACCTTGCAAATGTGTGGAGCTCAGACATTCCTTCTTTGCAGATGCCATTGGTGGCCAGCAAGTAAACAGCTTACTGTAAATGCGCTTTGTGCCAGCTGGCAGCATGCTCACCTTAAGCTTGTGACTCGAGCTTGGGGTTAGAGAAACACCATGTAGCATGTTTGGTTTATTTCAAGGAGGAGGAGCACCCCTAAGCCCCGCTGCAGTCCAATGGAAGATTTTCCACCAGATCTGAGAAGCATCAGCAGCCTCACACAAGACGCACTAAATCTGTATAATGCGATTATTTTTTATCGCACCTCTGCCCCGGAGCACTTAACAGTGTACACAATTTAATTGGAAGCCTGAAGTACAAAAAGTCATGTTCTATTACTTTCTGCTGCTGCCTTTGTTTTCATTGTTGATGGGTGGATTTAGGTCAAGAATGCCAAAGAGTGGTTGTTATAATAATGCACTCTCAATAGGCCTCTGTTACAGCTCTCAGATTTTGGTAAAAGCTGCGACTGCCATACAATGACAAGTATTTACAATGCAATAGGCCTCGCATTTGCGAGGATTTCAGCTATTGGCATTGTAAATGACAATGCCTTTTATTTATGTGTTGGTTCTTAAAACAGATAAATAAAAGACAATGCCATTTACAATGCCAATAGCTTAAGCTCTCGCAAATGTAAGACCTATTGCATTGCAACTGCTTGTTATAATGAAGTACACAATACATCATTTAAACATGGGGGGGGGGTGCTACTGCTCGAATAGCCAGGTCTTGAGTTGTTTCCTGAAGGAGAGGTGGTCCTGGGTCAGACGTAGGTGGGTGGGGAGGGAGTTCCACGTCTTGGCAGCCAGGTAGGAGAAGGATCTTCCTCCGGTGGTGGTTCTGCGGATCCGCGGGACGGTGGCGAGGGCGAGGCTGGCGGAGCGGAGCTGGCGGTTGGGTGTGTAGAACTTGAGGCGGTTGTTGAGGTATTTGGGGCCCATGTCGTGGAGAGCTTTGTGTGCGTGAGTCAGGAGCCTGAACTTGATCCTCTTGTTGACGGGGAGCTAGTGTAGGTCTGTCAGGAGGGTGGAGATGTGGCTATGACGGGGGATGTCCAGGATGAGTCGTGCCGATGCGTTCTGTATGCGCTGAAGTCTTTTCTGTAGTTTGGCTGTGGTACCAGCGTAGAGGGCGTTCCCGTAGTAGAGACGGCTGGTGACAAGGGCCTGTGTGACCGCCTTCCTGGTTCTGGTGGGGATCCAGCGGAAGATCTTGCGGAGCATGCGAAGGGTGTTGAAGCAGGAAGAAGTAACGGCGTTGACTTGCTTGGTCATCGTGATGGAGGAGTCAAGGATGAATCCCAGGTTGCGTGCGTGGTCTGTGGGCTTGGGGGCGGTTCCCAGAGCCGGGGGCCACCAGGAGTCGTCCCAGGCAGAGGGGGATGGTCCGAGGATGAGGACCTCAGTCTTGTCTGAGTTCAGTTTCAGACGGCTGAGCTTCATCCATTCCGCGACGTCCTTCATTCCTTCCTGGAGGCTGGCTTTGGCAGTGGCGGGGTCGTTGGTGAGGGAGAGGATAAGCTGGGTGTCGTCTGCGTAGGAGATGATGTTGAGGCCGTGTTTGCGTGCGATGGCCGCGAGGGGACTCATGTAGACATTGAAGAGGGTAGGGCTGAGCGAGGAGCCTTGGGGTACGCCGCAGATCTTGGTGGCCGCGGCGCGGAAGGGCGGGAGGCGGACTCTCTGAGTTCTGTTGGAGAGGAAGGAGGTGATCTAGTCCAGGGCCTTTTCTTGGATCCCGGCGTGGTGGAGGCGGGTCGTTAGGGTGCAGTGGCAGACTGTATCGAATGCGGCCGATAGGTCGAGGAGGATGAGGGCGGCAGTTTCCCTGTTGTCAAGCATGGTCCTGGTGTCATCGGTTGCTGCGATGAGGGTGGTTTCGGTGCTGTGGTTCGCTCGGAAGCCGGACTGCGATGAGTCGAGGGAGCCGTTTGTTTCGAGGAAAGTGGTCAGCTGTATGTTGACGTCTTCTCGATGACTTTTGCGGGTAAGGGGAGGAGCGAGATGGGGCGGAAGTTCTTGAGGTCCGTGGGGTGGGCGGTGGGTTTTTTCAGGAGGGCTCTGATCTCTGCGTGCTTCCAGCTCTCCGGAAAGGTGGCGGACGCGAGGGAGTTGTTAATGATGTTCCGGAGGTGGAGTGCGATGATGGAATCCTGTGGATTCTAAAGGAACCCAGGGTTCATGGATTCTTCCTGGGTAGGGGCCAGACACAAGCAAAATATGGCTAGATTTAAAAAAAAAAAAATTTTTTTTTTTAGAAAAGTAGGAAAAAAGTGCTCTGGTTAAAAGTGTATTTTCCCCCAATAAAAATGGAATCAGCTAACAGTTTGCTGGGCTAAAGTCACCATCTTTGCAGCTTTCAAGAACATACAGATCTGGAAAAAAAAACCCATCATTTTTTACCACGATTTTGGGATTTTTTAAACAAATAGCTCATTTTTAGGTCTCGGCCTGCGTGGGCTGCGCTTGCGCAGTCTCGCTGCCGAGATTTTATGTTTCTAGAGTAGGGAGGTAAACGAGCCAGCTCTTCTCCATTGGCTGGCTTCCTAAACGGCGGCCAGTCATTGGAGAAGAGCTCTGCCTGTCACTCTAAGCCCCGTCCGTTTCGGATTGAGCCATAGGGGGAGCCTCCCCGGGCCCTCCGGACCCCGGCCTGGGCACCCTGCCACGCGGAAGGACCCAGGACGGAGCCCCGGGTGGGGAGGCCACCCTCCCCGGGGCCATCGGGGGGCCCTGGCCGGAGCACCAGGAACCAGCCAAGCAAGGGGAGGCTCCCCAGGCACAACGGAACCACCTCCCGGGCCTTTGGCAGTGCTGGCAGGCCGGGGGACGGGGCCCAGGGCCGGCGTAACCCCTGGAGCCAGTAAGGGGGCCCCCAGGCCCGGAGGTGCAGGAGCCACCTCCCCGGGCCCTGTCCAGGGCATCCTGCCACGCGGCAGGCCCGGGGACGGACTCGGGGCTGGGGCGGCATTCTGGTCCGTCCAGCTGCCTTGCTTTAATAAGTGCCAGGGTCTGCATTCCCTGGAGATCTGCAACTATTACACAAACTCAGAACACCAAGCCACGTTCACCGACTGCTACGTGTTCGCTTGCACGCCCTGTGCTAAGAGAGAAATCAATGCACTCAAAGAATGACATTTGAAAAGCACACACTGAACAAAAAGCAGAGGCTTGTGTATGCCATGCATTACTTTCTCTATTTCTGAAGTATTTCTTCACGTGGAAAATAATCCATATAAAGTGAAAAAGCAAACGTTTGCATTACTTCATCTGCACTTGTGGGAAATTAACTGCTGTACAGACCGGTGTCGAGTTTTTAAGAAATGTTGTTTTTTTGAATTCTGACAAGACTTTATAAGATTTTTGCCATGGAGTATGTTGCACGATTTAAAAATGTTTATGGCTTGACTCGTGCACGGGCTGTTAGAGTCAAGCCAGACCCTTGATACGGCTGTGGCGCGCCTCTCTCTGTTAATTTGTTGGGTCCCCCACCTCCATGGTCAAACAACACGTTGCATTATGCGACGTTTAGTTTTGTTTCTATCGCAAGTACAGACTCAAAAACCACAGCATACACTGTGCTGGTTGCTAAAAATTTTAAAAACAACAATATCTCAATTGGATACATTTAAAACATCAGAAACAATGGCATGTACAAGACAGTCCAAGAGAACTGGGAAGGAAGAGAGACTCGAAACTTCAAATAGTTTGGAAGTGCATATAGCATCATAAATTTAAGGACATGTTTAAACAAAAACTATCGTCAGAACAATTTACGATAACAGCACTGGAGGCATATAAGGCGTAAGGCAACCTCTCCCCTGATTACAGGCCAGGTCGCTCCCCCACCGCGCCAGCACCACCCTTGCTGCCCCCTTGATGCCTCTACTTTCTTGCCGTTTTTCTCCCGCCTCCCGCTGCCTCCCCTGCGGCCCCGCCCCCCGCGCCTGATTGGACCCCGCTCCCCCTCCCACCTGCTCCTCCCGCCCTCACCCCTTCTTAAGGGAGGGCGCTGCGCACTAAGGGAGCGAACCTCGACCCTGGTGACAGGCCAGGTCGCTCCCCCACCGCGCCAGCACCACCCTTGCTGCCCCCTTGCTGCCTCTACTTTCCTACCGTTTTTTCTCCCGCCTCTCCTGCGGCCCCGCCACCCCGCGCCTCATTGGACCCCTGCTCCCCCTCCCACCTGCTCCTCCCTCGCCCCTTCTTAATGGAGGCCACTGCGTGACGGCGCGCAGCGGGCGTGCCAAAGGCAAGCCTGTCTGCGCCCATCCGCGCCTGGACCGCGCCCACGCCAGAACCCCAGGGCCCCGCCGAAGCCAAGCTGCCCGACTGAGATACGACTCCGCCGCCCTCAACGCACTCAACACCGGACGACCAACCGCCTGCTACCAAGCCACCCCGAAGCGCACCCATGGACCCTTCACCTGCCAAGCCTGCAAATTCACCTGCCTCCGTACCTGCACCCCACCCACCATACACAGCAATGACAACGACAACCACCTCAAGTGCATCCTGCTCAACACCCGCTCTGTCCACAAACACGCCGTCGAACTCTGGGAACTCCTCGACACAACAGCTCCAGACGTTGCCTTCCTCACGGAAACCTGGATGAACGCCTCCTCGGCCCCCGACATCGCCATAGCCATCCCGGACGGCTACAAAATCACCCGGAAGGACCGCGTCAACAAAAACGGAGGAGGAGTCGCCATCATCTATAGGAACACCATCAGCATCACGACCAATGCCGAAGAGACACTCACCGCCGCCGAACACCTACACTTCCAGATCCACACCGACCCCCAGACCACCCTCAGAGGAACCCTCATCTACCGACCCCCGGGCCCACGAATACAATTCAGCGAGACCATCGCCGACTTCATCAGCACGCACGCCCTAGCCTCTCCAGAGTACATCCTCCTAGTGGACCTGAACTTCCACCTGGAGAAAAACAACGACAGCAACACCACCACCCTGCTCGACAACCTCGCCAACCTCGGACTCAAGCAACTGGTGGACACGCCCACCCACCTCGCCGGCCACACACTCGACTCCATCTTTTCCGCCAGCAACCACGTCTCCTTCAGCCACTCCTCCGGACTACACTGGACCGACCACAGCGGCATCCACTTCACCTTCAAAAAGACCACCTCCCACCACCAGACACCACAGATCCCCCGCAGATGCTGGAGCAAAGTCACCACAGACCAACTGACCGCATCGCTGAGCCAGAACCCACCTGCCGACACCAACGACGCAGCGTACAACCTCGCACAGTGGATCACCAACTGCGCCGACGACCTCGCCCCTCTGAAGAATCCCCCAGGCAAGACTAGCAACAGAAAAACCACATGGTTCACAGACGCCCTCAAAATCGCAAACAAATCGTGCAGAACCCTCGAAAAAGCCTGACGCCACAAGTGGACACAAGAAAACATGACAGCCCTCAAGAACGCCACCCGCGAATACCACCAGATGATCCGCACCACCAAAAGGACATCATTCAAAGAGCGGCTGGACAACAACGCCCACAACAGCAAGGAACTCTTCAGCATAGTCAAAGAGCTCTCCAATCCCAGCGCCAGCAACAACGACATCTCACCGTCACAAGACCTCTGCAACTCCCTCGCCACATTATTCCACCGCAAGATCACAGACATACACGACAGCTTCGGACCCCAGACCCCGCCCCCAACCACCAAACCAACGACCCCCACCTCCAGCCTCAACGCATGGACCCCCATCAGCACCGAAGACACCACCCGCGTCATGAACAGCATCCACTCCGGCACCCCTCCGACCCATGTCCTCATCATATCTTCAACAAAGCCGACATCATCATCGCACCCCACCTCCGGAACGTCATTAACAACTCCCTCACGTTTATCACAGTCCCTGAAAGCTGGAAACACGCAGAAATCAACGGCCTACTGAAGAAACCAACATCGGACCCCAAAGACCTCAAGAACTTCCGCCCCATCTCTCTCCTCCCCTTCCCGGCTAAAGTCATCGAGAAGACAGTCAACAAACAGCTGACAGCATTCCCCGAAGAAAACAACTCGCTCGACACATCCCAGTCCGGATTCCGAGCCAACCACAGCACCGAGACCGCCCTCATCGCAGCCACCGATGACATCAGGACCCTGATGGACAACGGAGAGACAGCCGCCCTCATCCTCCTCGACCTCTCGGCAGCCTTTGATACCGTCTGCCACCGCACCCTAATAACCCGCCTCTACAACACTGGGATCCAAGGAAAGGCCCTGGACTGGATCACATCGTTCCTCTCCGACAGAACCCAGAGAGTCCGCCTCCCACCCTTCCGCTCCGAGGCCTCCAAGATCATCTGCGGCGTACCCCAGGGCTCCTCACTCAGCCCTACCCTCTTCAACATCTACATGAGCCCCCTCGCCGCCATCGCACGCAAACACAACATCAACATCAACATCATCTCTTACACCGACGACACCCAACTGATACTCTCCCTCACCACAAAGACCACCTCAACGCCAAAGCCAACTTCCAGGACGGAATGAAAGATGTCGCAGAATGGATGAAGCTCAGCCGTCTGAAGCTCAACTTGGACAAGACGGAAGTCCTCATCCTCGGACAATCCCCATCTGCCTGGGACGACTCCTGGTGGCCCACGACGCTGGGCACCGCACCGATACCACGCAACCTGGGATTCATCCTGGACTCCTCCCTCACGATGACCAAGCAAGTCAATGCAGTCTCGTCCTCATGTTTCAACACCCTGCGCATGCTCCGAAAGATCTTCCGGTGGATCCCCAACGAAACCAGAAAGACGGTCACCCAGGCCCTCGTCACCAGCCGACTGGACTACGGAAACGCCCTGTACGTACGAACCACAGCCAAACTTCAGAAACGCCTTCAACGCATACAGAACGCCTCCGCACGACTCATCCTCGACATCCCTCGCCACAGCCACATATCTGCCCACCTGAGAAACCTGCACTGGCTCCCCGTCGGCAAGAGGATCACGTTCAGGCTGCTCACCCACGCACACAAAGCGCTCCACAACACGGGCCCCGAATACCTCAACAACTGCCTGTCGTTCTACACTCCCACCTGCCAGCTCCGCTCCACCAGCCTTGCCACCGTCCCTCGGATTCGCAGAACCACCACCGGAGGAAGATCGTTCTCCTACCTGGCAGCCAAGACATGGAACTCCCTCCCCGCACACCTACGACTGACTCAGGACCATCTCACCTTCAGGAAACACCTCAAGACCTGGCTATTCGAGCAGTAGCGGCACCCCCCACCTCCGACCCCTCCCTTCAGCGCCTTGAGACCCTCACGGGTGAGTAGCACGCTTTACAAATTGATTGATTGATTGATTGAACCCAAGGGGGCTTAGTGTGCTACGTGATAGTGAGACGAACGGTGTCGGCGCAAGTGACATAAGGGTGAATACAGCGAGGGACGCAAATTGACAACAAAAATGAAAAACACAGTATATACAAGATTTGTTGGTTCCTCTTTAGTGAGTTGGTATTGGTAAGTATTTAGGGAACCAAAGTAGATAATGTGCAATGAGTTGCGTTGTATAGTGGGTCGACGGCGTTTCGATCCTATAGATTTAGGATCTTCATCAGGACCGGGTTGCCGGATTACGTCAGTGATGGGGGAACATGTGCCAGTTACGGAGCCCCTTAAAGCACGGCGAATGAGGGATGGTCCGGGAGATACTGGAGTCAGGGGAGGAGGCAGGAACGGGTCCCCGTCCTGTCCGGGATGTAAAGCAAGTACAATTGGTAATTAATGGGAGCAGGGTCAAGGGATCCACTGCCCCGTTTCTGGAGTGAAAGGAAGGCAAGCGAAATGCGGCAGCAGGGTCAGGAGATCCGCTGCCCGGTTACCGGTCCAGGACCGTAGTAGAGGTCAAAGCACCGTCTGAGTCCGGTGTTCAAGCTGCGGAGTGGGGGTCTGGTCAGTAGACCACGATCCGCGATGAGTCACTGCTAAAAAGGCAGGACTGCCTTCAGGTGTTATACGTGATAACTGGGCACTTGACAGGTATTGCCTTTGTTTCCTATACTATGAAAAAGGTTTCAAAATTGCTATTCGGGCAAATTCACCCTATGCAATGGAGTCAAACATCAATTTCACAATAACAACTGTTAGAAATGGGAATTTCTGGTTGGCTGAGGCTTGCGCCAAAGCCAGGCAAAAACCACCACTCTAGTCGGGGCAAGGAAGTTACCCGCCAAGATAACCTCTGCTCACCCCCCTTGGTAGCTTGGCACGAGCAGTTAGGCTTATCTCAGAGGCGATGTGTAAAGCAACAACACCCAGGTCCCACCACAAAGGATACTCCACACAAGGGTATATATAAAAAATAGTCTTTGTATTATACCACAAACATTAGATAATAAACATATACTTTACAAGGTGCCAATGGGCACGGGCAGAATGTAGAGGGGATTATTTACATGGGACAAGGCCACCTGGACCGCTGTCAGGAGTGATCACTTTTAGAACTAGCACGTAGAACATATCATAACTGTAGTACCAAAATTAGCACATGTAGCACACAACCAGTACTCACTGGTAACAGGTAAACACCACCTACGCAATCCTAAAACACCTTAGGTAAATATTACGCAGGGCACCATGACCTCACTAACATTACTCTTCTAGGACAAACAACCTCCTAGGGCAAACAACCTCCTAGGCATAAAAACACATATGTAGAGGCATGGGCAAAAGCATTGCATCAACATTCTTTCCCTTGTCCACTAATCCGCAGGGAACCCCAACTCTCGATCCCAGAGTCGCGTCCACTCTGCTAAATCGATCTCGCGCTGAAGTGTCATCCAGAGGCCAAGCAATGAATGATCACTCAGCGCTGCGCTCCTTCCTCTCCTTCTTGAGCAAAGTTGCGCTACTCTTTGGTCTCTGGGGTTTCAGGGTGCTATATCGCGTCCTCTGTCCTTCGGCCTGAGAGTCAGTTGAAGCCTGAGGAGGGCGGAGTGCAGGAGTTCAGGAGCTTTTACTGTTTACCAGAAATACAGAGAGCATTGCACAGAGAGGAAGCCGAGAGTGAGCACAGGGCTCACACTACAGCAGCAGCCAGTGCTGGGTGGACTCATCTGGCGGGGGGGAGGCGGGGGGTGGTACCACAATCACCACAATGCAGGGACACTGCTCGTGCGGGCACGGGACAGTTCGACGTGGCGTCGGTCGCCATAAAGCAGACCCGTCGCTGGCCTGAGTGCTCCCATTCGCGGCCCTGCACAGGTCCAGTCGTTTAGCTGAGTGTTTAGGTTTAGTCACCAGCTTGAGAGGGTCCGCTGGTTTGTTTTGGTCATCATTGTTTGGTTGATTTTTTTAAGTCTCGCCTAGGCAGCGCGCATGCGTTGCTGTAGGAGATGACCGTAAGAAATTGGTCAGCTCTTTTCAAGCACTTGTTCTTGTGCTGGCATCCACCTTGTGGGAGCGAGCAGCAGCACGCAAGCTAATTGAAAACAGATGGCCCGCGCACCACTGCACACTCCCGCAAGGTGAATGCCAGCACAAGCATGAGTGCCTGAAAACAGCTGTTTTCATTTGGCCATATGTTTGTAATTAGGGACTCGCGCGCACTTGTTAACTTGTAAACTGATAGTCTTAGTACTCCTGAGGCGGAAGCCGGGAGCTAGGCGTTTTATTTGTACTGTTGCTGTTAACTTTTGATTTTTGCCGCTTTTTAACAAATCACCTCAAGCCCTTCTGTGCACTTACAACCCCCTTTTTAAAAACGCATTTACCTCAGTACTTGCTCCCCTCTTGGGACCCCTGCCTTCTTCCTCGAGCCTATTTACGGGCTCGATAGAATCACACTCCTCTCCTCCCCAGGCGCCATCTTGTGTGAGGGGCAGGACAGCGCTCTAGTGCAAAGGACGATTTAGGGCCCGAGCACTATAAAATGAATCCCACTTCCCGTCCGCACAGCGGGCGGGCGCGCCGATGGCGCACCAGAGGCAAGCCCGTCTGGCCCCGTCCGGGCACTGCCGGGCTCAGGGCGAGAACCTATGCCCATTTCAGCCGAAGGCCTCATCTCTTATTCCCGGAGTGACCTCCTCTTACTGAGACCCCTAAGGAATACACGCTGTCGCTATATGCTTAAGCAAGAGGATACTTATACGCACTGCGATCTCTGCAGTCCAGACCCACGGGGACCACGGACTAACCCTCCAGCCACCACTAACCTACGCATGGCCCTGTTGAATTGTAGGTCCCTTCCCAAGCACTCTTTGGAGATTAACTTTCTGTTACAGGACCACAACCTAGACATCTTGTTTCTCACTGAAACATGGTTAACCTCCAACTCCAAGGCCGACATTGTTCGTGCTCTCCCCCAAGGGTATCTCATCCATTCGCAGATCAGACCCTCTGGTAAAGGGGGTGGTTTGGCCATACTGTATAAAGACCATTTGATTGGAAGGACGAAGGACGGTGGCATTTCGGATTCCGAAAACTGCCACTTCCAATTTCAACTATCTCCTTCCATGTCCTTCACAGGCCTCTTAGTCTATCGCCCTCCAGGGAACCTCAGCCACTTTACTAGTTCTCTCCTGGAAACTGTTACCGTTTTGGCCTCCTCCTCTCCCAATTTCACCATCCTAGGTGATTTTAATCTCCATTTTAATGACCCTTCAGACAAAGTGGCAACTGACCTTCTCCTTGATCTCACATCATATGAGATCCATCTTGTAAACACAGGTGCCACACATAATAAAGGCCACCTTCTTGACCCGGTACTCACTGACATCCGGTCACTTCAGGCCACCCCCCCTGTCCCCTCCCTTGTTCAGACCATTTTCTTATTACTTTTACCTGGCAGGCCGAGTTTAAAACATCACAAATGCTCAGTACATCTAATTGTAAAAGGACGTGGTCGAAACTCTCGGTGGAGAACTGGACTCGTACGCTTGAATGTTCCTCCCCTCCCCTTGTTCAGGATCCCGTGGTAGCTGACACCAATTTTAAAAACTGGCTTACGAGCTCACTGGACTCAGTCCTACCAAAAAAAAATCTGCGGAAAAAGCCTGCCAGAGCTGGCTCTGCCCCCTGGTATACTCCTGAGCTCAGAATTCTAAGGAAAGGCTGTAAGAAGCTCGAGCGCATTTGGAGAAAAAACTGGGATACTGCAAACAAAGACATCTATCGCGACGCGATTAGAGCGTATAAAGTTGCCCTCAGAAACGCCAAAATTGCATTCTATGATCAGAAAATTAAAAACTCTTCCAACTCTACGAGAGAAACATATCAGATCGTCAAAGAACTTCTGAAGATCCCTGACCCCCCGTTATCCCAAGATCCAACAGGGGCCAAGTGTAATAAACTAGCCATTTACTTTGACCAAAAAATTTTAAATATTGTATCCACCCTACCCCAAATGGAGAGCCCTGCCTTTACTGGAAATCTGCCCCCGGACACGGACCCCCAGCTCAATGCCTTTAATCCTGTTTCCGTAGAGGAATTTCTCAAAATCTTATCCGGCATCAAAAGCGGCTCCCCCTAGCGACCCAGTCCCTTTGTGGTTCCTTAAACAGATAGCCACTACCATCGCCACTCCGGCAACGGAACTTATCAACATCTCTCTTTCCCAGGGCATTGTCCCGCCCAGTTGGAAAGGGGCTATTGTGAAGGCCCTTCTAAAGAAACCGCACCTCGACCCTCTCGAGCTTGCTAATTTCAGACCCATTTTATTACTCCCTGGACTCAGCAAGATCACAGAAAAAGTGGTGAACTACCAACTTTCCCACTTTCTGGAGTCCAATGATCGGCTGCGTAACTCCCAAACCGGATTCCGCCCAGGCCAGGGCACTGATACGGCCCTCCTCTCTGTCATCGAGGAAGCAAGGCGCATTCTGGATTCAGGAGGATCAGTGGCAGTGATCCTCCTGGACCTTAGTGCAGCCTTCGATACGGTGAATCACCGTATCCTTATTCAGCGCCTGGCCGAGGCAGGAATACGAGGGTCCGCCCTGACCTGGTTAACATCTTTTCTTTCCAACCGCACCTTTCAAGTCTGGGAAGGCAACTCACGATCTGCCTTAATACCCCTCCAGTGTGGGGTGCCGCCGGGCTCATCCTTAAGCCCCACATTGTTCAATGTGTACATGGCCCCCCTGGAGGACGTGGTTGCCCCGTTTGGGATCAAAATAGTAAGTTACGCCGACGACACTCAACTGGTCGTCTCACTCTCCCAACTCGATCAATGCCCTTACAGTTTCCATCTATGCCTGACGAAGATATATGCCTGGATGTGTGACTCCTCACTTAAGTTAAACGGGTCAAAAACGGAAATCATGTTTCTAGGCCAAAGTCGGCCTCAATGCCCTCTTCCATCTGGTCTGCCTGTTTAGGGGACCCACCCACCCCAAAAAAAGAAATCAAAAGCTTAGGGGTCTGGCTGGAGCAGGACCTTTCGCTCAAAACACAAGCGAAAAAGACAGCAGGCACCTGCTTCGGTCTACTCAGGTCTGCCCGGAAAATCCTTCCTCTACTCCCGCATCATTCTAGGAAGCTATTGATACAAGGTCTAGTTCTCTCCAGACTAGATTTCAGTAACGCGATTTTCTTAGGAGCCCCTGAAGCCACCATCAATAAGCTTCAACAAATCCAAAATGCCGCAGCTAGGCTCTTAATGGGCATCTCCCCTAGGACTCCAGCTAAACCTGCTCTTAAATCGCTCCACTGGCTCCCCGTACGGGAAAGGATCATGTTCAAATCCCTATGCATTACCCACAAACTCCTGCAAGGCAAAGGACCCTTGATTATGAGAAGCCTAGTCATGCCCTACAAACATAATAGACCCTGCGTTCCGACAAGGGGTTCCTGGCGACAGTGCCAAGAGTCAAGAAAGCACGCACAGGAGGCCGCCGCTTCTCTGTGAACGCGGCCTCGCTATGGAACTCCTTCCCACTGAAACTACGTGCGGAACCTGGCCATATGAGCTTCTGGAAGACTCTGAAAACCTTCCTCTTCCCTTAATGATCCCCTGTATCCTCTCCCCTCTCGAGTCTGACTCTTTCGCAGCGCTGGGATGCCTTCTGGTAACCACGCGCTTTACAAAAACGCCTTGCATTACATTATTTGTTAGCCTTCCAATGGTCACCTTGCTGGCGCGCTTTCACTTTAGTTCGCGGTATTCCCTTTGACCGTCGTACTTTAAAGCCAGGATGCCCCCATTGTGGGCAATAACTTTGCCTACAAATTGAAAATAAATAGTTCAATAAATGTATTTGGGCATAATTCTCCTACACATTAATTGGACGGTTTCCCTTGTTAGCCTGCTCCCGGTCGCCTTGCCGGTGCGCTTTCACTTTCGTTCGCCGCTCCTTGCTTCACTGCGCTCAGCTCTAGTCCTCGCCGGGCTCGCACTGCCTGGCGCTTCATTCACCTAGTTTTCTATGTTTCCTACTCGAGCGCTCCCTCACTAGGAGCGCTCATATTTTCTCACTTGCTCAGAGAGCACTGTTAAACAGACCTGTAAGTCTTGCTCTTATCTAGTTACTTTGTATGACTTTAGTAAGAGGATTTCATGGTGTGGCTTGCCATCCCCCAATCCTCCCGCTTTGTTTTGAGCCATCGGCCCCCACCAACATGGCTGCTTGTTTTAATTACTGTCACTCTCCACACCCAGCCTCCGATGCACTCTTTGCTCTTCCGAGTCTGCCGTAAAGAGACATAAGCCAAAAGCCCCAGACTGCCTCTGTGTGCAAGACGCCATAGTCTGCTTGCCACAGCTTCCTTCGACGAGCGTGTAAATTGCAGGGTGGTCCTCCCTCTAAATCAACAATCTGAGTAGTCATTGTATGCTTTTGTCTAGCCCCGCACCCTCTGGAAGCCCGTGGATGTCGACCCTCGGTCCAGTTTGTATATATCTGGGCCCAGGACCCCGTCTTTGGACCCCTGACTGAAAAAAGTACAGGGGAAGTGGCTATGCACCACCCCGCCCCCTCCCCAACAAAGAGAAGAGGGTCCTGGAATCCCATAACTGGAATGGTGGGGGATGTGCTGTCGCTTCCCCCGCAAACAGTGAGGGCTCATCTCTGGGCCATGAGGAACAAGAAGACTTTCGTCCCCCTTTGCCCCCAATTGGTAGTTGAGTCGCCCCTGCGTCTGAGGGGTGTGGGACGGCCACAACAAACACCCTGCCAGGATGGAGCAGGCAGGGGAGAAACATGCTGCCGGCTCCTGTGCCAGCAGAGGAGAATCCCATCCGGGGGTGGACTCCCTGAGCTGCCCCACGAAATGAGGCCATGCAGGGTCCACAGGTGGGAACGGGCACTCCAACAAAAAAATGAGAAGAAATTCAAAAGGAAGCCATGCAGCAGCATCAAAGGCTTGACGCTGAACCGCCTAATGAAGATCTAAACTCGTGGGAGAGCTCGTCCCATAGTGTCTTGTGGGCTGACATAACCCAAAGTATTCTGTGGACAGCATGCGCCCAACCACCAACAAAAGGAGACTGTGTAGGGCTGCAGGTGTGCAGCTCCCCCCAAAGAAACTTTTAAAAAGGTTGAGGGATTTAAGAAATTTAGGGGTGGGCGGAACTTGTGGAGTTCTACTCTACGTAATTCTGCAGTTGCATAAAAACTCTGTGAGATTCCGCGGAGTTCTGTCCATCTCCAGTCCCTGGTCTCTGCAGCGAGTGCCTGTTGTGTGCTGCTTGTAAGGACATGTTATAGAGGAGAGCTCTGTTTTGCAAGTAGTGTGCAGTGCAGTCACATGTTGCACATGTTGTTCGGCGATGGTATGCCCGAAAACCACCTAGCACATCCCATGTTTTTTCCCTTTTTATAAGACACAGGCTGTAGTGGAAACTGGTTGCTTTTCTGCCCAAGCATGGCCTCAGAGACGTCTGAAAACACTTGTCTGCATCAGAGAACATGTATGAATACTAGGAAATCAACCCAAATACAGCTGAGCAGACCGTGGGCCTATGCAGAGGGTTCCAGACCGCTCACTGCTGGATGGGCAGAGGCTGCCATAGGTCAGGCTGTGCCTCTGAAAGGCTTTTGGGGCAAAGTCACATGCTAGTCTCTATCTCACTTGCCGCTGACCTTAGCCCTGCCCCCTAACCCTCAGGTTAACTGGCTTGTATGAAATCTCTGCATAAAGTCTGACGTATCTGACTTACTTTGTCCCGACTCCCGACGCTAGGGGCATCTCAGGAGCAGTGGTTTCTCTAGCAATCTCAATGTATAGCCTGCTGTGTGACCGCATACACCAGTATTTGTTGGTGCTCCAGAGGCACGGGCCTGTCAAGGAATCTCCACATAAGCCTCGATAGGTGAGTCCAGCTCTGTCCGGGTCAGTGAAAAACACATCAACCTGGGGCGGAAGGGAACTTACTCACGTCCACCATCTGAAACAGCTGCTGCACTGCCCACCACCTTCCTTGGGAATAGGTACTCGCCATCGCCAGGTGCAGGAAGATGACGATCAGCAGAGATCCTACCCCTCTTCTTATTTTGCATGGGGCGGGGAATTGTGCATTACACCACTGCATATGGAATAACTAAAGAAACTGCTGGGTGCAGATATAATCCAAACAATCTGAACACAATCACGCAGCGCCAGAAGTGGGGAGCAACGCGAAGTGCATTTGTGGATAGAGCTCCCTCCTGAACCAGACAAGGGCTGGACTCCTGACCGGATTCTCTGGGAACTAGAATGACCCCGCACCCCCAGAGGTTACAGGACAATAGCTCCATCACGGGCGTTCAGACCCCACGCCCTCCCACCCCTGACAATGGCGCACTTTTAGCACAGTGAAGGTGCCCAGAGGCCACCAGGACAGTGCGCGCAGGTTCCACAAATCACTGCGCGCGCACCGGTCGGAGTTCACAGGAGCCACAGTGAGGACTCTACACACGCAAAGGAATCACTCTTTGCGAAAGGACTCTGATTCACTGTGTAAAGCACACTGGGTCAATCCTCACCTCGCTCGGGCCCTTCCCCCGCAGCAGCATCCCAAAGTGTCCAGGCTCAAGTTTATCCGTTCCCGTCGCCTCTTCAGAAGTGTGGAGAGGGTGGAGCTAGCTAGCCCAAAGTGACGTCCGTATACTTCTGTCCTATCAGCGATAAGTAAGCGGAGGGTAGCAGCCTCGTGCCATAACGTCATGTTTAAAGGTCGATCTAAGGCATGGGGTGGAGCATCCAAAACTCATCACTGCCAGAAGGCAACCGCCTCGGCAAGCATCCAAAACTTATCACCGCCAGAAGCAATGTTCCCTCAAATTTCTTTCCTCTGTGTGCGGCAGTGTGAGGCTCTGTGCGCACCAGCCACGGCAATGTGCGCCAAGAACTCAACCTTGTGTGTGGGTGCAGTGACAGGGGTTCTGACACTGGAGTTCCTGCTTGATTGTTCAGATAAATGACCTAGGGCCATATGTATTAAGGCCAAATGGGTTCGCAAACGCCGAAAAACCCATTTTCGCAAAATGGTATGTATGAAAGAATTTGGGTGCAAAATAAGGAATCGCAAAATTTGCCATTCCTTATTTTGCGATTGCATTTAAGGAATCGCATATTTTGCGATTCCTTAAATGCAATGTATGATGCAAAAAAAATTCCAAAATGCCCTTAAGGATTCGCAAATTACCACCAACTTGTAGTTGGTGGTATTTTGCGATTTCTGTAACAAATGCACTTTATGCAATTTGTAAAGGTGCCATGTGATGCTCATACATGCGGGCATGTATGTGCGCCATATGCGCACACATGTCATTTTCAGGGGTACAGCAGGGTGTTCTTGAGACACCCCTGCACCCTTGCAATTATTCTCAATTTGCGATTAGCAAATTGCGAATCGCAAATTGAGAATAATTTCACATTCATTCCTATGGGCCTCCTGGCCCATAGAATGAATGGGAAATTATTCCTTACTTGCGATTAGCAATTTGCTAATCGCAATTAAGGAATTTTAAGGAATCGCTAAAAAAAAAGCGATTTTCTACATACATACCATTTTGCGATTTCTAAATAGCGATTCCTTAATATTCGCTACTAAGAAATCGCAAAAGGGTATGTTGATACATATGGCCCCTAGGTATTGGAACGGAGGAGGCCTGTTTGATAGGGCATGACCCGGAGGACAGCAGCCCTGGAAAAATCTTTCTACACTGAAGAGAGCCCAGGTGGAAACAAAGACGGATTGTGCGTACGAGTACGTCCTGCTGGACTTTTCTTTAGAAGGTAATGTTCCAGGTTCATGGCTTGCACTGAATTTGCACGGTGAATGTAGATGCACGTTGTTTTATTTGAGTGCTGCAATTTTTTAAACCCTATTTTGTGAGGAGTTCAGTCATGCTTTCTTCTTTGGGTAAAAATGCAGCCATTTCTAGTTTATGAGGGATAACAGATAGAGTGCAATGAACTCTTACATACATTAGTTTCGTTGGGCATTCTTAACTCGACGGAAGGTTGCTAAAATATTTGTATTGTTGCTAAATTATTTAATCGTGCTACCAGTTAGAAAGCACGGAAGTTCATCTCTCTCTGAAAATTAAACGGAAAATGCATTGAGTAACAGAGGATTTCAAACTGCTGGGGGTCTCCTTTTGATTAGCATCCTGTCTCAATCCCGGTCAAACTTCTGCCTCTGAGCTGAAAACAGAAACAAACAAGCCCAGAGAGCTGCCCCCTGAGAACAGGGAAGGCGCCATGTCACATCTCTGGAGGGCCTCGCAGTTAGATGTGCCCGTTTCCCAAACGCTTTTTTTCTCTGAAGATTTAGCCATTTTTGCGGGAGCAACCCTGAAACACTGCATTCTTGTCTCTCAATTATGCAGATTTGTTTCATATCCTTCCTGAAAACAGATATTTCTCTGGATAAGGAACTCCGTAGTTAGTAGTTTGTATTTAGAAATGTAAGTTAAATATTTTTTTTTCCAACATGAACTATTACCAACCGGGAGCAGATGTTACATTCTAGAGACCATGTGGTTGTTTATTACATTATTTTGGAAAAGGTGTTCGTGGTAGATAACTGCAGATTGCATGCCTTTTGGAAAGTTTTCATGTTAATTGCAGATCCAGACATACTAATGCACGGGGCTACATTTAACATGAAAACTTTTTAAAAGGCACACAATCTGCCGCGCTCTATTAACATAAGGTGTGCAGCAAGCCTAAAAGCACCATGTGTGCTTTACACGTCGTTCTTTTGGGCTTGCTGCAGGTCTTCTCTTAAAGCAGCGCGGCTGAGAGCTGATTGAGGGCCATTGTGAAAATATTTATGTTAATTGCAGCGCTGACGGTGCTACAATTAACAGGAATATTTTCACAATGGTCCTCAAACAGCCCCCAGCTGTGCTCCTTTAAGAAGGTAAAACAGTAGTAAGTGCAGGAGCCTCGGCAAGCCGGAAATTAATATTTTTCGCACCGCTGCTGTTCTAAAAGCGGCGGCGCGAATGCTCTTCTGAGAAGTGCTGTGGGTGCGCGCTCCACAGGCAGCACTGCGCGCTCGGGGGATTAGACGTGCGCGCCCGCCCAGGCGCGCACGTTCCTGGGAACACTGGCCAGAAGGCATCTTGACAAGGACAAGACTCTGGGATGAAACTTGCTGAAATTTCTGCAAACCCACTTGACCGCTACCCGCGGCTCATCACAGTGCTGCCCTTGTGAACCAATTTCAACTGTGACAAAGTGTCACACAACAATAAGAAAATTGAAACAGCGCCTAAAAAACTCCAAATGAATGTGGAGTAATGTGGCTACTGCCTCGGTATCCAAAAACTCATCACTGTCAGAAGGCACCTGACAGTCGAAGACAAGACTCGCGTGGTGGAGCACATAGCGTGAAAAGACGTGATGTCTTCTCCACTATGTGCTTCAGAAGCTGCGGGGGAAAGCAAAGAGAAGGGGAAAGTTCGCAGTGCTGATTAATCTGCCAGCTGAGCAAAGCAGCGGAATTTATTAGTAATTCCGCGTTACAAGAGTGGTGTGGATTACTAAATTCCTCCAATTCCATTGGTGGAATTAAAAATTCTGCCCACTCCTAAAGAAATTATGACCCCCTGGCTCTCTCCGCTAAAGTTAAACAGTCTTAAGGCTGAAACTTTTGTTCGAAAACTTGGGAGTGCTACAACATCTATTGGTTGTTTTTATGGCTACACGTTTGTGGTTTAAGGTGGTTCAAGAAAGACACATGTTTTATGCTTTATTCAAATGGGTTGCTGACAGTAATGATTTTTCCTAAATTGTTTTTTTTTTTCTCAGAGTTTTATATAGCGCAAACTAGACCCGAACCGAATCAGGTATCAGAGCGCTTTACATAGCACCAGTTACGTTACACGAGGACACACACTTTCATTTTAGGCACGGGGAGATTAAGTGATTTGCCTAGAATCACAGGAGGTTTTTTGGCGTCGTTACCGAGACTCGAACCCAGATCCCCAGGTCTGAGGTCGAGCGCCTTAGCCGTTCGGCCAACCCCTCTCCCCAATTGCAATGCTTTTTTAATTGTACTAATTGTAAATGGTTACAATCCTATTAATTATAGACATTGCAGGTGGATTATGATTACTGAAGTCAGTGATAGGGTGAAGCAATAGGGCACGTGAATCTGGCCTTTACATGCAGTCATAATGACATGATTTAAAGGGACACTCTCCTATATGGTTATGTACTACATTGTATGGGAGGGGGTGCTGTGGGTTTTGGAGTCATGACACTTTAGGGGTCAAGTGTAATGCTATCAAAAGTGTTTCCACCAGTCTTATGTATAGTTGTGCATTACTGCGTAAATTTACTTTGCCTTTTCTAAGAAATAGCACAGACTGGAAATCATTTAATGAATGCTATTATTGCGTGCCAGTGAATGATGATTACTAGCCCACACTGCCTCCCCTGAGTAGGACTTGGACTGCTTTGCTTTGCTACCCTGAGAGAGTCAGCACTACAATGGGGAGCTTGGTTGCCAGTGAAGGGGTAATTATGGACTCATTACTTGTTGAGGCCTCCCAAAAAATGGCCTGTTTTCTTACAACTACATAGAGCTACGAGCCATCCAGTTGGCTGTCAAAGCCATCTTCTGCTCATTGGCACAGCCATTTATTACCTTCAGAAACAAAGCGGCACCCACACAACAGCAGTAGCATAGGTCACTTGACGGTGGACACTCCACCACAAAATCCATCTAGTGGCAGAGTACCTACTGGGAGTAGACAACAACTTGTCAGGACTGCTCAGAAAGATGAGGCAACAAGTCCTCAATTGGGAACTACACCCTCAAGTCCTACTTCTGTGGTTGGAGGTTCCCCGACGTAGAGGTCTTTGACACAGCAGAAAACACCAAATGCCTGAGATTTGCCCCCAGGTTCCCACACCCACAGCAATGCACCCTGGATTAACTGGTAAATGATATTTGCCTATACTTCATTCATGGTGCGGAAGTTTAGGAAAACTTCTCTCACGTTCATCCAGGTGGCAACCACTGTGGGACAGACAGTCCTGAATCACCACCCTTCTCAACTTGTCCTAGATCCCCTTGAATGGCTGCCCAACCTGCCAGAACCTGTAAATCTGAACCAGCCTCCATCAGGCATCTGAACACCAGGCAGCTCATTCTTGCATTCGGGCTCCTGAAGTTTTAGAGGTTGGCTATCTGAATCTGCCTCCTGAATGTATGTCCACCACATGTGCTTGCTGTGTGACCAAAATGGAAAAGGATTGTCCATTACTGCCTTCCCAAATATATTGAACCCAGTAGTCTAAGACATAGTTTGTTACCTGCTTCATCCGCAAACGTCAGGCCTAGCCTACACGTCCTTCCGTCTCCACTTAACTGCAACTTACCTTTAAAATAGGGAATAATCTTCATTGTTCAGAGTCCCAGTCTTCAAAGCCTTTATGAGTTATTCCACACGGGGACCCCCACCCCTGTCTGGAAGATCAACTTTGTCCTAACTCGACTAAGGGGCCCTCTGTTTAAGTCCCTTCATTCTTGCCCTCTCCAGTTTCTCTCTTGGAAGGTTGCGTTCCTAGATGCCATAGCATCTCTCAGGAGTGATCGTCAACATCTTTCCCTCCCCTGGAACTTTTTTCCAGGTGCACAATGAAAGTTGTCCTTAGGACTAGCCCAGAAGTTCTACCTAAGGTGATATCCTCCTTCCACCTTGAACTCTCCGTATTCTTCCCAGACTCTGAAGCAGAGAGGGCTCTTCACACACTAGATGTCAAAAGAGCCCTCTGGTACTACATTGATATGACAAAATGTTTCTGCAAGACACAACACTTTCACTAAACCACACAAAGACCATGATCTCTCCAAAGCAGGCATAGCCAGGTGGCTCATCAAGTGCATTCAGACTTGCTGCGCCAAAGCAAGGCCATTACCTGACACCCCCAGCTCCCACTCTACCTGCAAAAAGATGGCCTCTATGGCTTTCCTTAGTAACATTACCATAGCTGACATATTTTAAGCAGCTACTTAGTCCTTTCCACACACATTCAGTAAGCAGCTCTTGTGTGCATTTTTTAGCATGCAAGCAAGCAAACATTGGCCAAACTGTATTACATATACTTTTTCAGTCCTCTGCAACATCCTCCAGCTAAGCCATCGCTTAAGGGAGAACCTTCTTTACAGTCTATGTACAGCATGTATATCTACAGCTACACATGCCACAAATATAAAAGGTTGTTTACCCTGTAAACATCTGTTCATGCCATGTAGTGCTGTACATTCAGATGCCCAACCTCCTCCCTAGAAGCCTTGGGTTGTTGCTGATGACTTTCTTTTTCTTTTGCATGGTCATCATCCTCTTCTGCTCTTCCTTGCTCCATATTCATTCTTACCCGCCGTGCAGAGAACAATCTATCAATGGAGGCGATCACCATGCGCATTACCAGTTAAAGAAGTCACTATACATTGTGACTCGAAAGACTTCTTTGAAGAAAAACTAGTTGCACAAGTCCAAGCCCAACACTAGATGGCAGAAGCATTCAGAGCATGTGAATATACAGCACTACATGCCACAAACAGATGCTTACAGGATAAGTCATATTTTCTTCTTAGTCAGAGCCACCACTTGCAAGGAAGCTTCAGCTGTGGCCAAGAACAGAGACGTTTTGAGGCATGGGCAAAGTGGGCTCTGGCCCGGGCCCCAGCCTTTCAGGGCGCCCCTGATAGAGCCAGCTCTGTTCTGCAGAGTCTTATCCTGATGACTTCGACTAATACTTAAGCTGATTGTTTTAAATATCGTTTTCCTTTATATTTTTTTTAATGTGGGTGATGTATGAGAGTCTGTTATGGACATTTCGCAGAGAAATGTGTTTGTGTTTCATGCAATATCCATTCAAAAAGTTTCTTTAATATCACATCAGGACTCCACATATGAAAAATGGGAGGGTGTAACAGAGATTATTTGCAGTAATATTGTGAGCTGCTACTGTGTTACAATATTGAAAACACACATCACTATCCCTGAATATTAGATGTAAACACATTTATAATTTGGATGAGTATACCTGTGCACTGTCAGAGACCTGGCCAAAGAGAGCATGAAAGAGCTGAAACTGAATCATAAATTCAAAGCTATTCCGAACAGGGGCCCCCAAAATACGTTTGGCCCAGGGCCCCCAACATCTTTAAGATGTCCCTATGGTAGGACAGCATCACTTAGTTTTACTGCTCAAATTATCAGAATCACAGACAGACTTGGAGTGTCTTACAATCTGTTTTTGGCTTTCACAAATGTAACTCTAGTTACAAAAATCAAAATACAGAGTTTAGAACAGGATTTCAGGCATCCTGAGGGAAGCTCTACTAGAATTTAGACATTTACCATCAGGCCACACTTCCAGAAGTCGTTATCATTTGTAATCTATCTTTAGACTTCAAACTTTACTCTTCCGATAGAGACTTCTAGCTACAGATTTCTCACCTTCTGAATATTTTCCAAGCATCAGATTGGATCTAGAAAATTTTCAGCAGTACCTCTGCACACAGGTATGTGATGCTGTGCGGCTCCACACCAATGCCATTCCACTCTAGAAATGATGTGCAGAGCCTACATAGGCACCACTCCTATGTGTTAACATCAGTTCATTTCTTTCTGCTTCTCCTGATGTGGATCCGGAGCTCCCTCTCGTATCTCAGAGACACTTTACCTACATTTTTTTCAAATTTGCAAGTGTGCAGGGGATGTCTCCCATTATAAGGACAGGTTTTAAACCCTGTAAGGACTGTCATAAGGAAATGTCTAGGAAAGATCCCCTTCAGGTGTGCCTGTGGTGTCTGGAATCGTGCCTCAACTCAGACGTGAGTCCCTTGCTCACTGTGCCACTGGATTCAAGCAAGCCAGCCTGAAGACTGCTGTAATGCCAGAAACCGGTCCTCGGAAGATTGTTTCCGGTCACGGGAAGGCATGGCTTGGCAGTTCCGGCTGGACTGTTCCCATGAGGCACAGGGTCAGACTGATTTGCATATAGCCATGTCTGAACTGGGGTGGCAGAGTGGGCTAAAGAACGGTGATGGATTAAACCCAGATCTTTTGACTGGGTGTGAGTGTTTGCTTGGTTCAGATGCTCCGTCCATCACCACCCCCTTTTGTACCGCTTTTGGCCACCATAAGTGTGGCAGGGTATGCTCAGACGTGAGTCCCTTGCTCACTTTGCCACTGGATTCAAGCAAGCCGGGCTGAAGACGGCTGTAATGCCAGAAACCGGTCCTCGGAAGCTTGTTTCCGGTCCAGGGAAGGCATGGCTTGGCAGTTCGGGCTTGTGAGAAGTTGGCCTGATATATGATGCTCACTAGTTCTAGTGATCACCTTGTATCAGTCCAAACAACCCTTATGGTGATTGGTTGTAAGTCAACCTTATAGACCAGCTATCCTAATGGTAGCATGGACAAAGCAGTCTTAGGCTAAACTCTTTTGGCATGTGAAGCCAGCTGTTTTACCACATATAACCCCTTGAATACCAGATGAAAGGACACCACACAGGTTGTTATGAAAATAAACAATATATTTATTAATAACAAAACACCTCTGAACTCTTTATGCGATCAGAGGGCTAAGCACATGACAATCTCTTAGGGAAAATACGATAAGTTGCACAAAATTACAATGGTGCCCTAGGGGCACGGCAAACCATATACTAAGTAAATGGTATAAGGAAATCGATAGAAGGAATGGAGCTATCGAGAGGCTGTAGGATCGCTGGGACTATGCTATCCTAACTTTAGGTAAGTATTAGGAGGCCCACGGGACGCGGGTGCAGAGTGTGAACTCACACGCGGGATGCGTAACAACGTCTATGGACAGTACAGTTCAAGAAAAAGGTGAGTACGGACAATCCTGACTGGTTAGGACTAAAACGACTGTGAATCTGGACACTAGGAGAGTTAATCTACCCTTGAGCACCGAAATGCTCTTGTTACCTCACCCACGGGCTGCGGGTGCATAGGTGCGAAGTCGTGTCGGGTTTCTGCGTTGAAGTCTAAAGAAAAGATGCTGCAGGCGATCAGGAGGAAGATGACCGGTGCGATCCAAGGGCGGATCAGGGATGCTGAAGACCTGAAAGCAGAGGGGACAATGTTCAAAGTCACTAGCCAGTGACTGGAGTGGAACCAGGAAGGAACCAGATGTCGTCGTCGCGATCAGGTGAAGAGTGGACGCTTGTCTCTGCAGCCACGTGGACCAGGAGGTGTCTTCGGCGACCAGGATGGAGGCACAAGCTGTCCCATGCAGGCTCTCGCTGTCGGCGGTGTCGGATCCGGATTTGGAGTCAATAGGCCTTGGCAAAGGCAACCCACGCGGTGAGTGGAAACGGCGTCTGGAGTGGACCTGGAGGGTTCGGGGTGCTCCTCTTTTGGAAGGGAGCAAGGGCCAGTCTGGAGCAACCAGACCAGAAGTGTAGTTTTCAAAGGTCGTCGTCTAGGAGGTCACTAGCCAGCCGGCAAGTGACCAGACAACGCGTCGAGCAGCAAACAGGCAGAAGGGCCCCACGCAGATCTTGTGGATGCTGGAGGGCTGATCTTCGGTGCAGGAGCTGCTCGGGGCTGGGGCTTCTCAATCCCCAAAGCACTTGGTCGAGTTTACCTCGGGAGTCGTGCTGGAAGCGAGGTGCAGTTTCTCCAAGATGGCCGGTCCCACGTGTCTCGTCGCACCCACAGATCTCGGTAAAAAAGGGGGTGGTAATGGACGGAGCATCTGAACCAATCAAACACTCACACCCAGTCAAAAGATCTGGGTTTAATCCATCACCGTTCTTTAGCCCACTCTGCCACCCCAGTTCAGACATGGCTATATGCAAATCAGTCTGACCCTGTGCCTCATGGGAACAGTCCAGCCTGAACTGCCAAGCCATGCCTTCCCTGGACCGGAAACAAGCTTCCGAGGATCCCAGCTGTGCTACAGATGTGAGTTGAGGTCGGAGAGGTCTGGGAATCCGGGTCTCGTCTGGCTCTGAAGTCTGGATCCTCGAGGGAAGACGACAAAGTGAAGCCGCTGGATGCTTGATGGTGCCTGCAGTTGCAGGGTGGACACTCCTTGCCCACAAGGGAGATTCTTCAGTCTTCTGTGGAGCAGAATGTCGAAGTCCAGAGTTTCTTCTTGTAAAGTTGTTCAGGATAATCTAATTTGGAATGGGACCAGCTCCTACCTTTATCCTGCTAAAGGGGGCTGTACTACGACTAGGTCCCTCCTATGGGTGGGACCAGGAAGGGGGTGGTTACACCCCCTATCCTTTGTCTGGTTTCGCGCCAGAGCTGGGGCAGGGATGCCCCAGCAACTGGTTTGAACCAGTGTATGCACAGGACACCTTGTGTGCCCCAGGCTTGTCTCATTCTTTTCAGGCCTGTCCTACCCAATACACAAAATCCTGTCTGGGGTGGTGCTAGCACCTCCCAAGGCAGGAAGCCCTTTGTCCGAGCCTCCCTCGCTGAAAGGACTCCCAGCAGCAGGAGGTCAGACTTGTGTCTGTGGTGGCAGCATCCATTTTGTGATGCCAAGGCTCGAGTTAACTTTAATCGGGGTTCACAGTTACATACATGCCGTGTCCCTCTAGAAGGGTGGAATGCTACCCCCGTCGCCAGAACTGGCGAGGGGGTAGTATTCCAATTCGTATGACACCTTATTCGACATGTTTTGATAATGCTATACCAAAGTTAGCATTCAACCGCGAGGATTATAATGCACTTAAGAGTATATGGTATAGCGTTATCATGGAACAGCTATTAGGACTTGGTTCCGCAAGCTGCAGACAGGCTCAGCTCATGCTAGAGCACCATTTCACATAATTCCAAGCACTCTGCCTTCAGGATTGATAAGGCCTGCCATAGTAGTGACTGATAGGAATATATGTGTCCATTTTTGGGTTAGATATAGGTATACTATATCTACAGCAAAGGGTGATTACACCACCTTGCCCCAGCTGTCTTACCAGCCAGTTGTGTCTGTTTAGATGGCCAGCCAGGGGTGGCATAATACATGCTTCAGCCCCTGGTAGGTCTTGGGTTCACCTATGCCCTGGGTACCTATGGTACACTGTACAGGGGCTGATAAGGTGTCCCAATACCAATTGGTAATTGCACCTAAAGTACATGGATGTCAATTTAGAGAGAGAACAGGAAGCCTGGGGTCCTGAATAGCAGGATCCCAGGCCAACTAAGTAAAAAACCAGCAAAACACTAGGCAAAAAGTTGGGGGTAACCATAGTCAGATATCCACCTTCCTACAGGGCTGGACTGTTCCCATGAGGCACAGGGTCAGACTGATTTGCATATAGCCATGTCTGAACTGGGGTGGCAGAGTGGGCTAAAGAACGGTGATGGATTAAACCCAGATCTTTTGACTGGGTGTGAGTGTTTGATTGGTTCAGATGCTCCATCCATCACCACCCCCTTTTGTATCAACTCCCAAACCTGCATGGGCTGTGCTTCAGTGAACCCAAGAGACATCACGGACTGCAAGGCATACTTTACATCACCAAGCATAAGAAGGCTCCTTGTTAAGACTGCTCTAACTCACTGTCCAAGTTCAAGGTTCGGTCCTGGTCCCATTCCTGCTCCAGGAGTCTCCAAAGCCACTTGTGAGGCCTGTCTTCATCGTGATCCAAGTCGTCCAGTAAATCAAAAAAAGAAATATAAGAAATTAAAGCAGGACTCGGACCCCCTCTTGCCACTCTCATTCGCCTAAGCAGCTGCAGGGTGTGGCAGAATAGATCTGGATCGCACTCCTGTAGTCTGCCTACCTCCGAGTCCATACCTTCTACTGCTTCCATCACAACCTAACTTTCAGAGCCATCTGCCACAGATCGGAGAGTTCCGCCCAGCCATTTTTCAGCTACTTGCCCACTTCCTCTGTTGTGCCGTAAGGCCCAAGGATCCTAGAAGCCCTCAACCTGGACTGCAGCCAGTGTGTTCGCCCTCAGTGCCTGCTGGACTGTCTGTTATGATGGCTATGGCCCCAGTCCAGACCCCACCACCCAAGTCATGGTCCATACCAATCCCTGGGACTTCTATGCTGGTATGGAACCCATTGATGCCAGACAAGGAGCTACCCATACTACTATCCCATTCTGATATAGCGCCGGTTTGACCTTGCTTGATGCTGTGTCTGACAACAATTGAGGCGCAACTTTCTCTCCTTGTTCTGCCACCTCCATTGTATAGCCCAGTGGTTCCCAAACTTTTCCAACCCACAGCTCCCTTGACCTATTAGCCGTCTGCCGCGGCTCCCCACTATGTTACAATTTTATTTTAGGGTTGGAGATATAAGCCC
This sequence comes from Lissotriton helveticus, assembly GCF_964261635.1. Taxonomy (NCBI): domain Eukaryota; kingdom Metazoa; phylum Chordata; class Amphibia; order Caudata; family Salamandridae; genus Lissotriton; species Lissotriton helveticus. The sequence goes on from NC_136065.1 coordinate 1,918,417,222, forward strand.
GGCCTCAGGAGTGGGTAGTCCCAGAAAGTGCACAATCGTGACTGCAATGTTTTGATTTAGGTTCACTGAACAGTCCTTAACCCCTTCCATGCTGGGCCGATTCCGCCGCTGTGCGGTAAACAAAAGAACAGGGCGGGGCCGTGACGAACCCCAGCCGTCATCAGCACACGAGCACCGTGGAGCGTGACGGCTGGGGTTCGTCATCAGCATGGAAGGGGTTAAAGGGTTATAAAGAGCAGCACATCTCTTTCCATGAACAAATTAAAGGGGATTGGAATAGCTTGACCAAGACTGGAGACAAGCTGAGGAAACCTGCAATACTCTTCAAAATGAGACCGAGTGGGGGCCACCACCTCTGCACCCAGAAGGCGTAAAGTACCAGGGAGCACTTAACTGGCACTTGTAGCAGAGTGTGAACTACAAACCAGTGTAATTTAGACATTAAACTGGTTTGGAGTTCATTTAAATTATGCCTATGACTTTATTACTTTTGCTGGCAGTCATAAATACACCCTTATTAAAATAAACGTTAACTTTTTTTATAATCCCCATATTAGACAGATGGATTAAGTGATTTGTAGTGCAGGGTTCTCTAGTCAGGCATGGCCGGAACAATAAATGGAATAAAGGTGGACGCTAGCCATAGACATGATATTTAAAAAGAAAGTGAAATTTGCTTGCAGCTCCAGCTTCTCCTTGTGCCCTTTATTAGGTCGAGCTGGTAAACTGCATCCAAAGGATGCAGGTGTCCAGCTGGAGACCTAATGTTGTCTGTTACGGGGGAAGGACGGACAAGAGGGTGTTACGAGCTTTTTCCCTGGATTTGTGTGCGCGAACGCGCACGTTCTGTCCAGCGCCGTGCACATGCGCGCGCATACAGACAGACACTCGCTCACCCCCCCTCCCCCTCCACAGTCACACACACACGCACTCCAAGACACATACACACACGCACACACACACATACATAGCCCCCCCCCCGCCGCACGCGCGCGCGCACACACAGGCCCCGCCCCCGCAGCTCAGCAACCCACTCACCGGCTTCCTTGGAGCGGCGGCTCTCCTCAGCTGCAGGGCCCGGCAGCAGGACTCTTCCTCCCTCCTTCGGCACCGGGGCGCAGGGTAGGCTCCTGCCTGCTCCAGTGCTCCAAACAATCGCGGCTCTTCCGTGGGAGGCGGGGTAGGCTCCCGCCCTCCTACTTCCTGTTTCCGGTTGTCGCGCCGGCCTGCCTGACTTCCTGGTCGCAGGCCGGCGGTACTCGAAAGGGGGAAAAACGACTCCGGCATAGTAAGATATTTTTGCAGTATGGTTTTCACTGGACCCACGAGTTTAGCTCAGGTTTTTACAAGCCCATCTGCTTCTGACAGACTATTGTCTCTTGCTTGTGTTGGCACCTCTCTAACCACTGCCTGATCTTGTGTCCGGTTGCTCTTTTCTTTATTAATTTTGGGGGGGGGGGGGGTGTCATTGTTTTGGTAAGCGTGAATGTGGGTCTTGTTTTGTCTACTCTCCCCTTGTCTAGTGTCCCCATGTCTAGTGTCCCCTATAGTGGTTTGTTGGAAAAACCATCATTTTCAGTGGGCAGGAGGGTAATGACTGAAATTAACTTTTTAAATATAATCCTGGTATGCCCTGCTTTTAGTATAGGTACATTGTTTCTTACACCCATGTGGTGTTAACGTTTCAAAATAGTTTTCCCTGTTGGTGTACAATATGCTTCTTTACAGTCGCTACATGATTTTGTGTGCTTGACTTCTATATTTACACAATTAAGTGGAACGTGTTTTAAATAAGTGTCCAATCTGCCTGGTGACTGGGCATATTTTAATGTGTATTACATCTTCAAGAAATGTGCTGAATACCAGTTAGAGCGTTATTGGCATATTGAATTTATTAGGTGCCATGAAGACTGGATGGTTTAGTGATGGTGATAAAAAAAATGGGACAGAGAAGCAAAACATGTTAAAGGGAGGATTGTTTTACGAAAATGTTAACGTTGAAACCATGGAGACCTACCCATGTGCGTTTGTTTTTAATTGCTTCTCCTGATTTGCGTTTCCTTTATACCGATTATTTTTTTGCACATCATATGTTGCTGTGAGGATTTTAATTGTGTCAAGCTGTTGCGGAATTTAATGACAACTAATGCTCCCCTGTCTCAGCCTACATGTTTGGAAAAAATGAATTCAGTAACGTTTTCTTTTTTTTTTTTAATGTTGAAATGTTAGTCTTGTATTCTCTACTAGATGTTGGTCAGAAGTACATTTTTGCACCGGAGAAACTGACATCCCCTGACAGTTTTGTTTAAAATTAACTTGTTAGTAGCGCAACGTTATTTGACTATCTAGATGAGTGCGTCGTAACCCTGTTAGCTTACACATAAAGGAATCGTCAAGTAATTTGTGTTGTTTGCCTACATATATTTCCAAAAGGAGATGTCTGCGAACTACAAGCGGTGCAAAAATTAGGTCTTTAGAGCGCCATCTAGAATAACACACTTCCTCCAAGTCTTAATGGTTGGACTGTTGGTGAACAGTACCTCATGGTACTGTGAGCTTAGTATGTATGTCAAGTGTCTGTCCAGGAAGTATAGTTTTCTGAACTCCTCCTTCCATGGTGATATAATGGAGCCTGGTAGCGCTTGCTGCCTAAGACCACAGATGGAAATTTGTAAATACGGAGCATTCATCTTAAAATGAGCCTTTCTTACGGGAACAAAGAGACATCTGAGAAAATGTGGGTTTACAGAAATTACTTTCTGACAGGCAGGGTTGCAGACGCTGGAAGAGTTTTCACTCGACAATATCTATTTATGCAGTATGTAACATTTCTGACTGCCTGTACGAAAATGAAACAAAGCATAGTTTATATTAAAGAAACTGCAAGTAGAAAAAGCTTTTTGTTTTCAACCTTTTATTGGCCTTTCTTGAAAACCTATATTCTGCACCCGACTGCTTATGTGAAACACAGACGGATATCTGGTATTGTCATGTTTAGATCACGAGACTGCTCCTGCTGTCCTAGGAAATGAAAAATAAAAAAAACGCGATTGACAAAGTCATCCTGTCTGGCTTTTGTCAATCTATGCGATTTACAAACGAATGTACTGTTGGAGAGTGATTAAATGCGTTTTTTGTGTTGCCATTTGTTTGTTGGTTATATTGTTGGTTATATGATTTCTGTTGTATAGATGTAAGCATGAATTTATATTTCTGCAAAGGGGCACGGCCTCATTCTTGGAAATCTCCAGCTTATTTGAATGTCCAGGCGTACAGTAGTTAACCTGGAGCATCTGTTGAGTAGTAGGTTGTCCACTGGTGCTCTTTGCACCTCTGCAAGTGTATACACTAAACATTTCCCGTCGTTATTGCTGCAGGGGCGACTTAGTAATATCACAGGTGTGACTGTTCCTACTAACCAGTGCCATGTGTACTCTATCTGCAAAAGACTTTTGGCCTCCAACACTTTGGAGTATCTTGGTTTAGTAGAGAAGGTCTAGATTAAAGAAAGCGGTGTGAAAGTCTAGATTAAAGGCAGTATATACACAGTATCACAATTTGGTGCAGTGGAAATGTCCTTTGCATTGTAAACTGGTGTGTAACCCATTCCAGAGAAACCCAGCTGGGCGTGAAATGGTGTCCAAACTTTTCTTTGGGCCAGCTAACACACTAATCTGTTGCGGGTGCGGAGGCCTAGATCTGTTTGTGATGTCTTGTAGGTCCAGAACCTTTTCAGCGGCCTGGAGTAGCATAGCAAACGTGCCCTCTGTCTTGACTGATCATGTCCTGGATTGGTGACATGAACCAGAGGTGTTAGCTTACAGATTGTGCTAGGTTATAGCAGTGAAGAGACATTTCTAAATTCATAAGGAGTGCTGTCCCTACTAGCCACATTTTGTAAAGTTCCACATATGTGTAATACTCAGACTCGTGTGCTGAAACCCCATGTGCGTGTCAAGTGTGTGTGTAGATATGTGTGTTTGTGTTTATATCTGTGTGTGTTTATATGTGTGTGTGTGTGTGTGTGTTTGTGAGATATGGATGTCATCAAGACTTCGTGTTATGGTTAGAGTATGATTGCTGAGACCAGTGGGATCCATTTTGGATTACCCCTTGTTTGACATGGTACAGGCTGGAGGATGGAGTTCAGCTTTCCCAGACAGTCAAAGTGCATTGGCTGTATTCCTGGAACTTAAGAGAGGGGTCCCAGACACTGAAGTGTGGGAGAATAGAGACAGGGCTACCTTGTAAATTCTGTGAGGACCCTTTATACTCGGTCATTCGGTTGATGGCAAGATAATGTAGATGAACTAGCAAGTTCTGTGAGGGTAGGGATGTTTGTAGGCAGTCCCCGCCATTTTGTCCTCTCCCCGAGTACTATGTAAGAAAGACTGATGGCAGCCCAGCGCAGATTGGTTACCCTTCATTTTGCACATGTTATTGCATACTCCTGCTTGGAGCCAACATCATCACTACCTGTTGAGAGAGCTATCAGATTGCACAAAGTGTTCTCTGTACTACAACCAGAAAATGAAACGTGAAAAGGAACCACTCCAGACTTATTCCTGGACTTTAAATGGGGAAGATCAGCATCCGCGGTCCAGAAAATCAGTATAAAGGTAGGTCCCAAACCACACCCCTTGTTACAAATTCTTTTTGACCAAGGAAGGAAGTGCTCCGCAGAGTACTTGAAGTGCTGCTGTGATCGAGAACTGGTGCCTGCATGACAGCCAGTCTACCAGAAGTGAGGGCACATCTGCAGTCAGTTCAACTTGCTGGAGAACTTTGGGTCTGCATACCCCTAGAAGCAAGAAAGCATTCTGCCTGCTCCGAAGGAAAGAGAGTTTGCCTGGCTGTGAATATTTCACTTCTGTTCTTGGATTTTCGTCACAACAAAATACACTGAACATAATTTCACAAAAGTTCTTTAGAAAAGTTTAAGCTATTGCCATTATAAATTACAATAACTTTTATTTAAGTATTAGTTATTTAAAAAAATTAAACGCCATTGTTATTTGTAATATCAATACATCTAAGTCATGTAAATACAAAACATATTGCATTACAAATGCTATAGGTATCACATTTGCGAAAGTTATAACTATTGGCATTGTAAATGACAAAGCTATTAATTTAGCTATTTAAAAAAAAAACATAAATAAAAACTTTGCCATTTACAATACCAATAGCTCAAACTTTCCTAATGCGAGACCTATTGCATTGCAAATGCTTGTTTTCTGTACTTTTGTCTGTGCCTCAGAATACTCATCCTGTTCTGCATCAAACACAGATGATGGATGGAATGCAGAGGAAATCAAACATTCACCCCCAGTCAAAGAGATCTGGGTTAAATCCATTGTTCTTTTGCTCACCATGCCACCCCAGGTTAGACCCAGCCATATGCAAATCAGTCTTGACCCTGCGCCTCATAGGAACAGTCCAGCCCGACATGCCATGCCAGGTCTTCCCTGGACCAGAAAGAAGCATCCTGGGACCGGCTTTGGGACATCACCCTGGCTAGCTTGAATCCAGCGTGACAGTGAGCCCGGGACCCACGTCTGGGCATACTCAGCGCACTTAGGGCGAGAAAGCAAAAGGCACACAGATAATGGACGGAATGCAGATCACTTGAAAGCATTATGAAAAAAAAAGAACTCTAATTTCTGCATTTATCTCTTGTAAGATATTAAGGCCTAGGCAGAACTATGAAGATGGACTTTAAAGTGCAAATGAGACTTTACACTGCTCATGTGCTAATATTCATGTCATTCTAAAAACAAAGGGGTGTACTAAAACATTTTTTCACCCAGAATAGTGAAACTATGTTGGATTTTGGGACTAGTTACTAGTACATGGTACTTCTTGCAACCCACACACCTGCTCTCTTCCCCTGTGTCTTTTCTTTCTTCCCCTTTCCTCTAGCATATGCCCCTTTTCCGTGTATCACTCTCCACTCTTTCCATCCCTTTCTTTTTTTCCTGTACACATTCACTTTTTAGGTCTCGTGACCTACAATGCGCGCAAGCGCATTGAGGGAGCGAGAATTCAAGTGCTCGAAATCCTCGTCAAACCAAGGGCTTCTTGCGCTGCGGTTTTCTTAGAGTTCACGTGAATCACGTGAGCAAACAAGCACGCGCATTCCCGGCCGCACAGCACATCAAAGGGCTTCTCCTCCCCTAATTATTCATGGCCGGCCTGCGGCCGGCCGTACTTTCAGTTTCCCAAAGGGCTTCTCCTCCCCTAATTATTCATGGCCGGCCGCAGGCCGGCCGTACTTTCAGTTTCCCGGCTGCTCTGCATTCCTCCTTGTTTCAGATAGTGTGTATTTGACTACCGCATTGTACACGTTTTTTTAGATGCCTTGCTACTAACACGCATGCGTTTTTTCTATTTGCCTGCCTTTCATTCAGACGTACTTATACAGTTGTTGGTGTCTATGGTCGTTATGTCACTTACTCGCATGCGGTTTTTCTACTCGCTCGGGTCTCATTTAGACGACTGCGCGCTATCAGAGCGCTAGTTTTGCGGCCGTTTTTGCTATTTATTTCTCCTATCTTCCAGTTATTTTTCAGCACCACATGAACAGAGAAATAGTTTAGGCCCACGCCATTAAATACTTGGCTGAACAAACTACTAAGTGCGAGAGTCTTTTTCGGACCTTTCTTGACATTCCGGCACAGTGCGCATTTGCGAGTAATTAGTGGTTTGAACTGGCACCAGCGCAGACCGAGGCCTGTTACCTCCATGTCATGAGCGAGGTTACTTTATTTATCACCTAAAATAGACACTGTTGCTTCGTAATACATTGATATAAAAAAAGTGCATACTGACTTACTGTGTTTTCCCCACCACAGAGCGTTTCACTGCTGTCACTTTCACACGGCAGTGTCTCTTTCACGGCCGCGCGGCATGTTCCCTTTCTCTGCTCGTAGCCCCTCTCTCTAGGGATTCCAATAGGCTTTGCAGCCCCCTTCTGTCCCCTATGCTCATCTTTTCAGCCCCCTTCTGCGCCCTGCTCTCTCCCCGCCACTGCTTACGTGCCACGTTTTCCGCCACTGTGCTCCTCCTGAGCGCCTAGAGCAATACCTATCTCCCGCTAACCCCTCCCCCCCCCCTTCCTAGACAGGTTTTCATGGCAGCTGCTGTGTGGACTCGCAGCTGGCATGCCAAAGCCAAGCCGGTGTCTACCTATTTGCACCTCTTCCGTGCCCTGTGCGTGAACCTCTGGTCCACCAGCACCATCCAGCTAAGTCACACTGCAAACATTAGAACCCTCCTATCACCATCTCTCTCTCCTAGCCGTTGCTTCCTACGCAACACATGCCTTGGAGCTCCATCATAACCTCCCACCAGACCTCCTGTTCCTCACAGAAACCTATTTAACCCCACTTCTGCTCCTGATATTACCACGGCCACCCAGCTCAGATACAAAATCCTTAGGCAAGACAGAGGCATGATTAAATCTACATGTGTAAATGTACCATTGTAAATAGTATTACTGCCAGTGGAGCACGACCTGATTAGTCATGGATCAACATTTCCGATTTTTAATAACCCCTACTTACACGTCTGAATTTCTGTGGCGATAATCATTATTTAATCACTCGCGCTAATATTTGCTCTGCTTTGCTTTTCCTGCCTTTCGTCACCTCTCACAACTGCCCCTCCCCCACCACAGAGCGTTTCACGGCCGTCACTTTCAATTTCACACAGCTGTGTCTCTTTCATGGCCGCGCAGCATGTTTGTTATGGTAAATGCCACTTCTTCTAAAAGTAGCCACACTTCTTTTGAAGCTACGCTCTTGGATTAGAGGTCCCTTGTGACCCTCCTCCCCTTGCCCTGCTGAATGCCCCCACACTCCAGCAGCGGCTCCGGTCCGGACCGGTTTCATGAAGGCGGCAGAGCTTGAACCCGCACGACCCTAGAGTCACGCAAACACACAGCCCTTGTGGGCAGACAGCCGTCTGCAGCACCCTCCACGGCCTTGATGTGCACACACCCACACGCGCACACTCGGAGACAACAGACACACATACAATAACAAGCACTGGCGTTGCCAATAGGTATCGCAGTAGGAAAGTTGGAGCTATTGGTTTTGTAAATGACAAAGCCCTTTATGTTTTTAAAATGAAAACAAAAATAAAAGGCATTGTTATTTGCAATTGTAATAGCTCCAACTTTCCTATTGCGAGACCTATTGGCAACGCCAGTGCTTGTTATCATCTCCGTCCTTCCTCTCTTTTTCCTTCCAGTGCGTGTCTGTCTCCACTCACCTGTTTCATCTCGCACGTCCTTTTTTAACTCTTATTGTTACCTGTCTCCGCCCCCTCACTTTTCGCCACTCATTCACAATATTCCCTGTTTGTCTCGCCTCTTCCCCTCTTTTGTCTTCTCAACCTCTCTACTCTAGCTACCCTTTCCCCTCCACCTTCTTTCTCTCTACTCCTCCTTCCTTACTGCCGCTCCGGGAAAAATGTACCTGCAAAAAGCCCTGCCCACCCTCCTTGTCACACACCTACTCCAGGAAGTCTGAGACGAAAATGTCAGAGGTTCCTCTAATGGGGCTCTGGGGAGGGGCCCTTGCTCCCTGTCCCAGGAAACTATTGAGTCACCAGGAAGGACTGCCTGCTGCAGCACTCCCTGCACAGAGAGGCCAGGAGGCAGGTGGACACCTTCGGCCCCTCGCCTCGATCCCTCACCTGTACGCGTGACAGCCGCGCTCCTCTTCCCTCGTCCCTTCTGCACGTCCCATACGCCTCGAGGACTCTCTCCCAGCCCTTCACCTGAGCGGGGGCCCCTCCTACCAGATACTGTTTCTGTCTGAGCTCACTGTTCTCTTTCAGGCCCGCATCTGAGCATACCCCGGCCCCAACTGCTGATCTATCCCCACACTCGAGCCCCGGGGCCTCCAACACCTGAAAACTTCAGTTTAGAATTACTGTGAGCTTGTTCAACACGCTTGCGGTCAGAGACATAAAAAGAGGACCGCACCAACATGGTCCTCGGAGGAGAGGAACGTCTTTCACGGTCCAGTGGTTTCCAAATTCACAAACTGTGTGATTAGTGCGCGGTGCCCTTGGATGGTTTTGACGGCGCACCGGGGTGCGCAGCGCACAGATTGGGAACCACTAGTATAGCCTTTTGGCGTGGACTCTGACATTGTGGTGGGTGATGAGTTTTCTCAGCCCTACTCAGATGACAATTGGTCTGAAGTTTTGCAGGATGTTAGTGGTCTTGATACCTCCCCAGAAACTGGCCTTCTCTCACCCCCTGGACCAGCCACAGCGTAGTCCGCTTACTACGCCATGGTCATGGGTATGGCTGCTAAAGCCTCCCCCTTCCCACCTTCGAGGAAAAGACTATTGTATTGACACAAGTTTTCCTTCCGTTTAACAAGGCTTTAACAGTCACCTCATTGGGGCCTGAGCCAAACTTTGCTCTAGTCTACCAGTCAGCTGCCAAACTGTGTGGCTCCATCACTTTCAACTGGGTGATCCCACTTTTCTATCTCAGCAGCCCTCACCTGAAGGTTTGGTGGTGCAGGCGTCCTCAAGCAAGACCATTCCCAACACATTCTCAACTACTCCACCAGAGTACAAATGAGATTAAGCCTTTGACAAACAAGTATTTTCATCTACCAGTTTGCCGCTCAGGTCAGGGAACGCCACCTGCCTGCTGGCAGACTCGAATTTCGAGCTGAGACCCAAGGAGAGCATGGTCAGAGCACGCACCCTGGACTATCTGCCCCACCTTGCCATCCACATCAGACCGTTTGCTCCTTTTGCAGTTTCGCCAGAGGTACTGCACACCTCCGGGCAATCCAACTTTGGCATGGTGCCCAGCAGTTTTGCAACATGGCCAAAGTGCCCACTGCACTGCAGCCAAGTTTAACGGGCTGGTCTGTCTAGTACTCCCCGTTAGATTTGGCATCTTTTGTAGTGTTTCCCCTGAGTTTTTACTTTCTGACCTCCAGGTTTTGACTCTGTTTTTGCTGGTGTAATGATTCTGCGCACTTTCCTCACTGCTGATCAGTGGTAAAGTGCAAGTGGTCCTGTTGAAAAATGTGTTATGGATTGGTATTTCCATGATTGGCTTATTTGATTTATGTGTCAGTCCCTACTAAAGTGCACTGCGAGTGCTAGGGCCTATAAATCAAATGTTGTTGGTGGGCTGCAGCACTGGCAAACAGCCCGTAAAGAGTAACTCTGGCCTGCCTTTGCAATGCCTGTATGATGCCTGGGGCTGCCTTGTTGACTTGGCAAGTGCACACACTTGCCAGTACCTAAACCTTCCCCTTTCTCCATGTGAGTCAACCCAAAGGTAGGCCCAGGGTACCCCCATGGGCAGGGTGCATTGTTTGTGAAAGGTAGGACATGCCCTGGTGTGTGTGGCATGTCCTGATAGGGAATCACAGCCTACTTCGATTTTCACTATTGCGAGGCTATCTGTTCCCCATAGGCCGGAGTGGGCAGCTTGATTATAACATCCTATAATCCTAACTGACTTAGGGAACATGGTAGAAATTCGAGTTTAGTATGCCTGAACTCAGAGTGATAAAATACATCTTTTATTGAAGTTGGTTTTAACATTCTGTGTTTGAAAATAACACTTTTAGAAAGTAGGTATTTTTTTGCCTAACCATGCAGCCTGCCTCTGCAAGGTTGTGTATTGTCTGTCTGGTTGGTGAGTGATAGGGGCTGGGGGAGACTCCAGGAGACATAGTCAGTCAGAACAGGGCTGAATAGCTGCACATAGATGGATGGGAGGAGTAGCACCCGAGTCTGAATAGGGCTGTGCCTGCCTCCCACAATGCTGGCTCCACCTCCTGTGGTGCGTCTGATGTCCCTGACCGACACTGTCAAAGAAAAAGCAGGAGTCTTGTAAACAAAGTGCTCCAAGACTAATCAGAACTGGTTTGGACTAGGTACAGCACCCTCTGCCTTCAGAGGACAAAGGAATTGCTGGTATAAATATTGGGGCCCAGACCCCAAGACTTTAGAACTCTTTGGGGATCAAGAAGACTGCCAAGAAGAAGAGCCGGAGCTGTGAGGAGGGACTACAACTTTGCTGTGTGCTTTGCTGTGTTGGCCTGCAGTGGCTGCTTTTGTCTTGGGCATGAAAGGACTGGACTGAACTTTCTGCATTCTACTTTTGTGAGTTTTTCCAAGGGCTTGAGGTAGAGCTTGCCCCCTGTTCGAGAAGTCTCAGGAACAGCAAAGACTTCAAACTTGACATTGCCTACGATGTCACTGCCGACTCTGTGTTCTGAAGGCACCGCAGAGGGCACCGCTGCAACGCAACCCAGGTCTCAGCGACGATGCCTGCTGACGCCGCCACCGAGCCACTGCTCGCACCGCAACCTGTGGGAACCGCACTCTGTACGCCTCACTTCACGATGACGGCGTGGTATCCCCGACAACATCGCTCCATGCTGGACTCGACGCCACTGCTTGCACAGTGATTCGAGGGCACCGCTCGTAAAGTTACACGACGCACCGCCCTCATCCCGCACCGCAGCCTTTGCCTACCGACGCCGGTGCCCTCGACTCCAGTTCGTCAGCTGATGGCCGTGACCTGCCAGCACCGTGACGAGCACCGCCTTCATCTCACACTGCGACCCTGGTCTCACCGATGACGCCATCTGATGCCGCCACGAGCCGCTGCTCGCACCGCAACATGAGGGCACCCCACGCTGCACCTCGTACCGCTGCACGCGACGCCTGACGACGCCAGTGCTCCTGACTTCACGAGAGAGGAGTTAGATCTGCAACGCGTGTGTCTACGAGGGCCCCGACGACTCCTGCACCGACCTCTGGAACAGACGCCTGAGGACGCTGTGTTTTCGGAAGCTCAACGAGAGGTCATCGGCGCCCTGCATCTCTGAAAGCTACTGTTTACGGGTCTTCCCGACACAGTGGCTGGCCCGCGACGCCGCGGTCAGCCAGAACTGTTTGGATTTGTTTGGTCATGATGCTGTGATAGCCCCGGACGGAGCTATCGACATCAAGGAACTGTGTTTCAATGTTATTTTGACAACTGAAGATATTTAAGTACTGTATTGTGGATTTTTATCGTTTTGGTATATAAAAATATTGGATATTTTTCTAAACTGGTGTGGTGTCCTTTTGTAGATAAGCCTGACTGCTCGTGCTAACCTACCAAAAGGATGAGCAGGGGTTATTTTAGGAGTGTAACTCTCTTATCTAGCTTGCTTAATCTCCACTACGGCCCCTCGCGGCGGGATGCCTGGCTTTCACCTTGTGGATACCCTGCCGGGGTATCTCACAGGGGAATACCAGGACGGGTTCCCTAAGCAAGCGCCTTGATACCTTCGGGTGATACGTGCGCTATATAAGTCGCAATACATTATCCTGACTAGGAAGAAGGGTCCCTACTTGGACAAAGGTGCAAGCCCTTGCCAACTAGAGACCCCCATTTCTAACACTCCCTCAAACCATTGTAAGGGAGGTCAGCAGTACAACCTGCTAGACAGTAAGTGAGGCCTTTATGTTACACAAAGGTAGAGAAGTGAAACGTTCTCATGAAACTAAAGTCACTAAAGCAAAAGGTGGTGTCCCTCTGCCTCAAATATAAAAGGTGCGCTTCACGGATAGGCACCACCTCAGCACGAGATGGGAGAAAGGAAAATGTATCCTTTTTTCTGTATAACCCTCACACACTCTAGCAGTGGCATGCATCATCGGGTTCATACTGGTTCCTATAAGCTAGGATGGGCTCAACTGTATTCCTGGAAGATCTTTGTATATTGGGATGTCCAGGGGGGGGGGGAATCTAGGTGTAGATAAAAATGTCTAATCTACACCCAAGGTATCCCTTTATTAGTGGGGTGGATGGGCACAGTGTAAGAGAATTTATATATGAGGTGCAAAGCAGGATATGATGGTCTTGAGACCCTCACAGCGCCAACATGTTTCTGAAATACTGGCCAATAAATGGTCCAGGGCATTCGTCAGGGCAGGTTCGTTTTGCTATTAAGTCTGGGTTTAGTTGCACTTGGAATGGGAGCTCACTCGCACCGTCGCGCCTCAGGCACATTATTTAAGTGCACGAGTGCCTCTTAACAGTAATTGCGGCACATCTGGAAAACAGTGCAGCGTGCGTAGGTCCGGAGCGTGGAAGCGATAAGCGAGCGCTGGAGGCTTTGGGGATTCGAGCGTAGGAGTCAGTTACCAAAGTCTGCGTTGTAGCTTAAGCACATGTCCTTATGCTTGGAACATTCTGTTGGTGCATGTGTTGCGTGGATATTTGCATTGACCACATGCAACAAGCATTGGCAAAGACAACAGGTCCCGCTTATACAAGTCACTGGAGAAAAAGCGCACTCGTTTGCATCAGCAAATAGCACTGGCAACAAGTACTGATATAGTGACAATTGTAAGGAAATATGGTGAGAGTGTGGGTAAGGGTGAGTATTACCAGCACCAAGATGATAAGGATGGGTTTGCGGGGGTATCTGCACGGTTGCATGCGGTGGGGTACTGGGTTACAGGTGGCTAACGTGAGTTGTAAGGGTGAGCTGGCGGAGTAGGTATGCTCAGCGCCCTGAGCAATGCACGTGCAATAACAAAGGCATGCAGGCGAGTGTTTAAGGGTGGGTTCGCATGCTCGGGTCAAATGGGCTACGCTGGCATAGTAAGTAGTGTCAGTGCCCCGGTCAAACTCATGGGGTGGGGGGTTCAAGCGGCAGTGAGGATCCTTACGTCCTATCTGAAATGCATATGGTAGGACTCTGCCCTCAAAATGGGGTTCAAAGTGTTCTGTAGTTCAGGAGCCTGACGTCTCAGAGTCCTGACTTTGCGTTTGTGACTTTGTGTTTGATCGAGTTGCTGGGAACATAACTTCAAATAATAGAAGTATCTGATTGGGCGAAGAGACTTTTTAGTTTTCGACCTGGCGAAAGCACTGTAAAGCAGTGCTCCGCCCAGGGCGAAATCTTATGTCTTACACTGTGTGCTTTAGTTCAGCCTCTCTCTTCCATTGGCTAGCTCCATAAATGGAGGCTAGCCATTGGAAGAGAGAACTGTCCGTCATTTTCCGAGGCGATTGCTGGGCGTTCCCGCCGATTCTTTCCCTCTCCACAACGTCATGAAGACGTGGCCACTGTGGGCGTGTACTTTTTTTTTTACCACCGATGTTTGTGTTCATTGTCCGTCTTGTCCCTGTCCCGCTGGCTGTTTCCTGATCACCCTCCCGCTGTCCGTGTGCCTGCCCGCCCCCCTCCCGCTGTCCGTGTGCCTGCCCGCCCCGCTCCCGCTGTCCGTGTGCCTGCCCTCCCCCCTCCCGCTGTCCGTGAGCCTGTCCGCCCCCCTCCCGCTGTCCGTGAGCCTGCCCGCCCCCCTCCCGCGAGCCTGCCCGCCCCCCTCCCGCTGTCCGCGAGCCTGCCCGCCCCCCTCCCGCTGTCCGTGAGCCTGCCCGCCCCCCTACCGCTGTCCGTGTGCCTGCCGGCGGGAATGGCCTTGCTAAAAAGCGCCATGAAGCAGGGCTGGACAATCTGCTTGTGTGTGACAGCGGACAGTCCAGTGTGAGACCTCAGGGTAGGATCGTGTCTGTAGAGATGGTCCACCCTGGTGTCGTGTTTGTAGAGGATAGCGCCCTGTTTGAGGCTACCTCTGCTGTTAGCATCCTCACATAGCGCCAAGAGGGTCCATGTCACGTCTGACACCTTCCGCCAGTCCTGGCCTTTTATCCAGCGGAGTATTGAATGCAGTGATATCTAAATATCTACTTGTAATCTTTAAAATAACACTACACGTCCCACAATGCAAAGCGTTATTAGCTAAAAAGCCAGAAGTGTCCGATGCGACACGGAAACACTTGACAGCGATGCAGATAAGATGGTGATTATCTGTGCATTGAGCCTGCCTGAGTGCAGTGCCCTGGGGGCAACGTTCACATCACGCGCGTGGCCCATAATAATCATCATGTATACACTGCACACGTGATGGTTTCAGTGCTCTGAAGCAATAGGTGTTATTGGACCTAAAAACAGTGCCCCTGTTTGTATGCATCTTGACTCCCCCAGAGAATCCTCTGCTGAGCCCCTCTTCTGTCTACAGCGCCTGGAAAATCCCAGATGAAGGCACTTCACATATCGATGTCATTTAAAGCGAGACTTTGTTCCCCAAAGATGGGCTGAGGGATAAACATCTTTGATAAAGAGGTGGCGGAGGGGAGCGGAGACGCGCAAACTCGGATGCCGTAATCCAGACTTGAGGATTAAGGAAACCGATGCAAATCTGGGTTTTAGGATTGCCGAAGGCGTACAAAGGATTGGGAGGCAGATAACTCCCCCCCCCCCACCCTCCAGGATCAATACCAGCCGTACTATCTGCCCTTCCAGGGGGCAGTTATACCCAAGGGCCCTTTGTGCGCCCAATCCGCATAATTACCAGTTGGCCCCGTGCAAGCAAAGTGGTTTTGGCTAAAAAGGCAGCACCGGCTGAAGAGGCCACGCATGAAATGGGACCACATGACGGCTGTGGGAACAAACAATGACATCTCGATGTATAAACACGAAGTCACTGCAATCTGGGATTTGGGCTGGCCAGCTGTGTTCAAAGGGAATTTTTTTAAAACTAAATTTAAGCAGAAATCACTGCAATTTAGGTGAATTAGTATTGCCCTGGGTAGGGCTTTAAGTGGGATGAAAAAACTGGGGGGGGGTGAATCTCTCAAGGGGGTGTGGCCAATGTAATTGAGGGCATGGCTTGAAAATACTAAGATAAAAATCTGTGCCTAGCATAGTGTGCCACCCGACTTGTATTTTTCTGTTTATGTCATTGCATCTAGATATATAATACAAGTAACATCGAACCTACAGCACGTCAGGACTATTGGCTTTGTCAATGGTTGTTAGTTGCATAAGATAAATAAGCAGCAACTATGGCTTGTATATAATATTGAAAAAGCTTCTACTTAAAGCCCTGGTGACACCACGACAATGTTGCTGCTCCTGAGTTTCAAAAAGAGAAGGGAAATCCAGAGAGGAAATGACTCTCTTTAAAGGATTTCCCTTCTCCTACAAGGCTCACCTCGCATGACGTCATGCCGTAACTTCTCCACTAGTGATAAGTGAGCAGTGTGAGCAGCGCACATCGATGTGACAGCTGTCACTGAAGCCGGGGAAAACACGGACCACCTGTGCCCGGGCACAAAACAGAGCCCGATATAGACCCGTTTCGAGGCCCCCTTTAAAAAAACTGCCGGTGCTCAGCACCTGTGAGACCCAGCCCACTTAAAGCCCTGGCCCTGGCTTCTTACCGATACAGTTCATCATCCGTAGCCATCCTCATCACAGTCATTATTTTTGAGGTGAGTCTCCCCCTTACAATAGGAGAAAGAACAGGAAGTAAAGGCAAACCCCCCTACAATATCGGCTGCTATAAGTTTATATCTAAGGTTCCCTGTTTTCCGTTTTTAATGATTTTTACAGAAAAATACAAACAGAAAGCCGTTTATTTTCTTGTCTGTATTTATTTTTAGATGTGGATAAAAAAGGAAATTAGGTATTTTTTGAGTGATTCTAAATACACCTTACCATGACTGCCAAGCCAAACACTGTGGATTGATAGGTAAGGAAGACAAAAAACAAAAAAATAAATTTTAGTAAAGATGCTTAAACAGCAGTAGATATACACAAGACTGATACTGAAATGTGCATATTTTCATATAAGTACATTTATTTCTCTTCTGCGGGTGTTCATATCACTGAAACCTGGCAGGCGTTCAAGCATGACTGCACCTTTCTTGGTTAAATAAATGTGGAATTATATCAGTTTCAGCTTTATTTTTTCACAAAACCCATAATAAATATGGATAAATACAGTTAATGTTGACAAAATATAAATATGGATAAATACAGACGGAAATATCCCAAAAATAAATACCATAAAACCGGGAGTCCTAATTATATCCTACCATATAGATAACAAAGGGAGGGCCTAGGTGCAGACAGTGCAAGGCCCAAAACCCTATGCAGGGCCGGCCGCGCAATTCAAAAGAGTCTCAAGGGATTTTGGGGAGGCCTAGCGGAACAGCTTGTACACAGCATGTCGCCTACAACCCTTGTTGGGCCAGCCGCGTGATGCATGTAGCGTAGCAGTAGATTACAATCATGGGTGAGTTTCAAGACCCTTAATTAACATGGACAATAACATAGCACATCTTTTTTGTGAACAACAGGGGGACACATCCAATGCCAAACGTCAGTACATGAACCTGAAAATGCTTTCTCATAAGGCAGAATCTCAGGAATCTTTGATGATCTCATGAGATAGGAATGTGAGATTCACATCCATTAGATCTAAGGTAATCCAGAACTAACCTTATGTAATCAAATAAATTATCCTTTGAAGCATCTCCACCTTGAATGGGATCTTCCCGATCTACTTGATTCTCTTTTGGAGAACCATGACCAATTTGAAATCTCCTGAACCGCCTGTGCACTTGGGAACCATAAAGACGATCAAGTAAAGATCTCTGCCCTTTTCCTGTTGAAAAACCTGGCACCTAGTTTTTAGGTTTCGACCTGGCGAGAGCACTGCAAAGCAGTGCTCCCAGTGCTCCGCCCAGGGCGAAATCTTATGTCTTACACTGTGTGCTTTAGTTCAGCCTCTCTCTGCCATTGGCTAGCTCCATAAATGGAGGCCAGCCATTGGAAGAGAGAACTGTCCGTCATTTCCCGAGGCGATTGGTGGGCGTTCCCGCCGATTCTTTCCCTCTCCACAACGTCATGAAGACGTGGCCACTGTGGGCGTGTACTTTTTTTTTTTTTACCACCGATGTTTGTGTTCACTGTCCGTCTTGTCCCTGTCCCGCTGGCTGTTTCCTGATCACCCTCCCGCTGTCCGTGTGCCTGCCCGCCCCCCTCCCGCTGTCCGTGTGCCTGCCCGCCCCGCTCCCGCTGTCCGTGTGCCTGCCTGCCCCCCTCCCGCTGTCCGTGAGCCTGATCCACTCAGAGTCTCTTTCGAAATGCAGTGGTACTCCCACATCTGGAAATGACACTGGTATCCACAGTAACAATAATTCTAGGTGCAGGAATACTGCATCCGTGTTTCTGCCACTCTCATGATGAGGGCCAAAGTCTGGACACTGCATGTGTCTGTGTCAGTTACTGCACAAGGCGATCCTTTAATGGCATTGTGTCTCTTAATGCATGTATTTGTGTCAACGACTTTGTGTGCGCTCTTTAGCTGGTCATTTTTTAATTCAAAAGCTTTCTTTACAGTGTGCAGCTGCCTGCAAATGTGTACTCATTACAGAGCGTTGGTGCACAGTCCTCAACTTATTTTCTGCTCTGTGTGTGTTGGGGCTCTGTGTGTGTTGGGGCTCTGTTTGTGTGGCTAGCTTTTTTTGTAGGTGGCTCTATGTGTCGGTGGCTGTGTGTGTGTGGCTCTCTGTGTGTGTGCGGCTCTCTGTGTGTGTGCGTGTGGATGCAAATGCAATAGGTCTCGCATTTGCGAGAGATTAAGCTATTGGCATTGTAAATGACAATGCCATTTATTTATAGGTTTTCAAAACCAACACATAAATAAAAAAAATTGTCATTTACAATGCCAATAGCTCTAACTTTTACAAAGGCGAAACCGTTGCATTGTAAATGCTTGTTTTTCCTGTCGTCTGCCACATTCCTGCAGCAGCTAGCACTGCGATTGGCTGGGCGCACCATGAGGAGAAATGTTGCCGCCGCCACACGGAGGCTCGCTCCCATGTTCTGAAAATGAAAAAATACTAAGGGGACAGGGTAGGTAGGAGTATCCTGAGCCCCTCGTCCTTGTGTGGGTGTCTCATAAGGACCCCTCCGAGGCAAACTGGAAAATACAAATTTGGACTACCACAATCCTGTGAGGAATTTGCATGTACACCTTCCCTTATTCCTAGGAGAGTCAAGCAGGATTGAAAAGCAATTTAGAAGAAAAAGAGTGGGGTGGATGTTCCTTTGCGCAGACCAGGATCTGTGGCCAACCCTATGCTTTGCAAGGTGGAGGGTCGGGCACCCGCGGGGGTCGGGTGCCCGTGAGGGATGACCTAGCCTCAACAATAACTATATTTTACTTTATATTATTAAAAAGCTTGAAAGAAAACAAAGGTTAAAGTGACATTATAGTCAGATATTGCATAAATACCTTAATTTACAATAACAAAATCTCTGAAATTGACAGAATACCCCAAAGGTTAAAGTGACGTTATAGTTAGGTGAAAATGTCAGTTAAACAAAACATTTTATACTCAAAAACCACTGAAATTCACCACAGGGCTAGCTTTAGAGTAGATGGCACCCGGTGCAACAATGTTTGTTTGTACCCCCACTCCAACACTGTTCTTCATGGATTCCCTCTCTACCACCTGCTCAGTAGCACATGTTTTGGAAGCAGCAACATATCATTGACCAATTCCTACGGTGTTTTCACTTAAGCTGCCCATAACAACTTGCACCTAGTACTTATAATTTTACAGGTGAATACAATGCGTTGCCTTTCTACACAGTAAGGCATACAAATGCCGACGTCTGAGTGCGTGGTCACCTCACTCGTAGGCCTACTGTAACAAGTTTCCCTATTTAAACAAATTGTGTGCTCTTATGAAAACCATTTTAATTTACTGTGTCTCATTTTAAGTAAGCTCCAAATCTGAGAGAGCCCCAGAAAAAATGTACTTACAAAATTAAAAAGAAAATCACTTTCATGTGATTTAGTAGTCAACAATGTTGTTGCAAATACATTACTGTCGATGTATAAACTGCACATGACAAATAATATCTCTTATGTCATAGCAGAGTTGTAAGGTTATTCCAGTTCTCGAAAAGCTAATGTTTAAAAATAAGTTACTTTTTGACAAATGTCATTATACTGATATAAACTAATGCACTAGAATAAAACAAAAGCATTAGAGAAATAGTCAATTTTTTGTTGCAAACACTCTTCATCGTATTTTTACATATTTACGAATTAGGGGGAATATTATCAAGACAGACGATAAAATTACCGCCCTTTTAGCGGCAGAAAACTGCTGCTAAAACGGCGAGAATGGGCTTGATAATATGCTCTATGTAATTCCAATTGAAACCCATGTTAAATGTGAAGGACATCTAACATGGGCATCAATTGGAATTCCATAGAGCATACTATTAAGCCCATTATCGCCGTTTTAGCGGCAGTTTTCTGCCGCTAAAACGGCGATAATTGTATCATCTGTCTTGATAATATGCCCCTCAGCTCTAAACATTTCCTGGTTTGCCCATCTTCATTAAATTGGAAGCAACCCATTCACACTCACTATTGTTTCTCGGGTGCATTAACATTATCTGAAAGAAATAGTACCTGAAATTATTGCCCACAGAATTGGCTGTTAATATGTCAAGTAATGTCTCACAATTGTGCCTCCGCTGCAACTCGATCAGCGCATGTTTTAAATCTCATACATTTCTCTTAGCCTACCTCCTCTTCTGAACCATAGTGCATAGAAATGTGCCTATTGAGAACCATTCCATGAGTCTCAGTCTTTGCCAAGTCATTTTTTAAGATTTCTTTAAAATTGTATCTCAAGCAACTCTCCCTGAAGGTTAAAATCACACGCATCGGCTCTTCTCGAGGGACCGCGTCGCAGTCAGTTGAAAACAGTCTCTCAATTAGTTGAACTTGTAGTATGTTTTCATTTGTTTAACCCGCTAATGCCTGCTTTCAGTGCTAGCTGTTACCGTTAATAAAGAATGATTCCTAAACAAATCTAGGATTCTTGCACCTTGCTCTTCTCTAGAAAGGTGCACAGATCCCACTGGTGGTTGCTGTGTATGGCCTGTTGCGTCCGCGGATAACTAGGTACCACTTCACAGGGACAGCAGGCATACGAGTGCACCGTAACGTTCATGCTGATAACATTAGCATGCCATCATTATTTCAACTGCACATTAAAGTTTCATAGAAACGCAAAGCGAAACTGAAAGTACATATTGCTCTGAAGACAATGGGAATGAAAGATGGACACCATTCCAATTTTTGGTTAGAACACAAATGGCGCCCTCTAAGGCTGGTGCCCGGTGCTGCAGCAAGGGTCGCACCTCCTTAAAGCCAACCCTGATTCATCAGCTAAAGTTGAACGAAGTAACAAATTGTATTGTATTGAATTTGCATTTATATAGCGCTTACTACCCCTGACGAGGCGTCAAATCGCTTTTTCAGGTGAGTCTCCGGAACACATAAAGGATTAGTTTTGAGTTAGTATAGTGAAAAATGAAAATAATTTTAGTGGTGGATAGGTTAGTCAGTTATTTGGATTCACCAGGATAGCAGAGGGATAGAAGAGGGAAAAAGGTTAGCATTTATATAGCGCTTTTTACCCCTGATGGGGTGTTAAAGCTCTATTTTCGCCGAGTAGCATGCTACTCCGGAGCCCATAAAGGATTAGTGGTGAATTAGTATGGCGAAATATGAAACTATAACTTGTACACCTGCCATGCGCTACTTATAACCTCACATATGATTTCACAAATTTCATCACTCATGACATGTTCTAAAATACAATTGATTACATAACTGATGACTTCATCCAGTGATTGTGAGAGTACACTTATCAATTAATTCTATATTAAGATTTGGATCTCAAATGAGCTCCAGAAAAAGTTAAAACAAATCACACTAAAAGAGAATCACATTACATCTTAATACTAATAGAGAATATGTACACTTAAACCTTTACATGGCAATCATTTAAATACATATACTGTACATAGTTTGAAAAGGCTGAGGGAAAAAACTTTTAAAACAAATATTCCACTTAATATCCAATAATCTCACACTAAAATATAGTACTAAATATTATATACTAAAGTGCTACATAATGAACAAGAGGAAATATCTGCCCCTTAGTCAACCTACAGTCCTAAATCCAGTTAAATGTATCCATACATTTCATTACAATTAACAACTTCTATGAATAAAAACATTTAATAAAACATGAAAAAATTAACAAAATTACAATTAGGTTGAAGTGCTCCATAGCTACATCAAATAATCATTCTTCCCCATCATAGCAGCAAAGATTATGTGCAAATGACCCCAAGAATTTATAATAAATAAAGAGTCTTAGCGAGAGTCTACACCTAGGTCCAAAACAAAATCCATGTTAAATTACAAGGGCCTAAGATAAAAAAACATATATATAGTTTTAATCCCACTTGGGTTTCCAAGAGGAACTCCCACCCCACCTTAGCAGAAGTCATTATGTACGAGTTACTACAAGATAGGCAGTTGAATACATTTCCACCCCTAGTATAGCAGCATTCTTGAGAGTGTTAGTAGAAATTCAAAATCTCCTTAACAAATTTGAATATTTTTGTACATATTATTTCATTCTTTAGATTAAAGAGAAACTCACGTGCTGCCACTATAGTTTTAACATTATTCTGTAAAAACATTGGCTGTAACAGCAAATGGCGCTGGACAGACAAAGAGAACATGGTTAAGGGCCAGAATCCCAAATTTACACATGTTACATTCTTTCCCCGTTTCCACAGAAGATGACCAATTTGGTAATAAATCATTTACCTGAAGCGAATTCATACTGAATAAAATCAACTAGTGGCGGATACCATGGTGCAGATTCCAGGCCAGGTACTTGTGGGCTACTCTCGGATAACAAGATAAGGATATCACCGCCAACCTTTTCTTCATCCTACACTTATCACACTGAAAGGTATTCAGTAAGCTTCATCTACAGCACATTTGCTCTGCCTTTTGTACTGCTAGTCGGTACATTTTTGTAGCATGTTTGAGGTCACAGGGTGAAGGAAAAAGTGGCAGGACCCTGACGAGAGACCACTGTAGCTTGCACCACCCATTGCCACGTCATTGCTTCCAATGACGGTATCAAAACAACTGCTAACCATCTCTCTCACATGCAAGTACGACAGTTCGAATTATTCCAGGTCCCCAAAGCTAAAGGAATGGCTTGTGAGGCAGCTATTAATAATTTGTATTGTATATTGTATCTATGAACAATTGTTGTTCTGCTGATCTCTAAATTAGATGAGTAGCGCCACCATGTGGCAGTGTGTCATGAGTGAGGTGATGACAATTAAGTGCTGGTGCCGAGCACCAGAAACCACCGGCTCAAATTAAGCATTATACCCCTTTTTCCCAACCCTTGTCCTCCGATCTCCATGTGCATGACCCTGCCCCTCTCCCCTGCCCTCTAAGGTCTATTGTTCTGACCCTACCCATGCTTGGCTGCTCTCTGTGGTCAGATTGTTGCCCCTGTCCCATTCTGCCTGCCCTCAGTTTAACATCTGCGTGCACTAGCCCACGTGCCCTGCCCTGCCCCTCCTCATCCTTGCCCTTTGTTTCTATGTACATGCCTCTTCCCACTCCCTCCTTCCCTCCTTGGTCCGTTGTGCTACCTCTGCCCATACAGGATTTCCTCTGTGGTCAACTTGCTGTCTGTGCCCCCCTCCTCCTTGGCATCTGAGTCTGTGCCCTGTCTCCTGCTTCTGTCCCCCATGGTTAGCTAGTTGTCCCTGCCCCCTCCCCTGCTCTCCACTGTCTGAGCCCATTCCTCTACCACCTAACCCCTGCACTGCGTGGTCCGTTGTGCTACCCCTGCCCTCTTGCCTACCGTGCTTGGTTAGTTTGCGGCCCCATGCCCTCTGTTGTCCATGTGCATGCCCCTACGCCCTCCCACCTGCCATCGATGGTCTATTGAACAACCACTGCCCCTCTTGCTTGGCCTGCACAGTCTGTTGTGCTGCTACTGCCCCTTCCGCCTGCAGGGCATAGTCGGCTTGCTGCCTCCACCCTTAGCTTTCTCCCCCTGCCTTCTGCCATCCAAGCCGATGACCCTGCTCATCCAGTATGTTTGCAAAACCCTAAGAAGTCACAGATTTGTTCTGAAGAAGGACAAGTATTGCCTGTAGCCAGTGCAAGTATTTCATAGGGGCTCCTTCTTTGCACAGACTTAAGGGTAGTGTGTTTCCCCTTTCAGAGACAGAATGAACCATGTTTCATTTAAGCAATGTTCTTCAGGTCTCTGATGCCCCTGCCAGAAACTGTTTGAGAGCCCAAGTGGACAGATCCTCCTCTCTCCCTCTTGTTCTTTCAGTTTGTCTTCATCTTTATTCCCTAGTGGATTATCTGTTGTATCATTGGAATCCAAAGAGGTAGAATTACAAGTTGATGCTCCTTGTCTCTCTTACAGCTTCTCAAACTCTCCACTGTTGGTTGGATCAATGCAATCGTCGAGGGGGGTATACTTGCTCTTTCCCGACATCTGGTTCCGATGACAGATGCAAGCAGTGTCGGTGTGCTACCGCTTTGAGGGAGATGTCAGCGCAGGGAAGGTGAAGAAGGGGGGAGTTGAATGAATGAATTAATGATTTAATGATTTAATTTGAAAACACATTAGAATCACCCCAACTGGGGTATCTTGGAGCACCCTCAGTACAGAAAGAAGGACGTCTCAGCTAACTGAAGGAAAGTGGTGGTTTACAAATTCCTTCTGTGCTTTGCCCCATGTATTCATAACTAGGCTGTCTGGGTACTAATAGAAATTCAGGTCACATGCTTGTTCAGACATCATCTAGGCATTAACAGGGTTCCGATGTTAGCCAACTTGGCAGAGCTGATAGGGACCGGGTCAGAATAAAATCTCCTTTCTCTGAGCACTATATCTACCAGGGACATTGAATTGGCAAGCAGAGAAATTGAGGCAGCTTTTTCTAACTTCTGTGAATTTGTGCTTTTGTCCCTTTCTCTTTCTAGTGATCTTGTTGAGGTTCAGGACTCCATGCCTTAATTTTTTGCATCACCTCAGAATGCTCTTCTTCCCAGATTTTGCTCTCTCTATCTATCTCTAGAGATAGGAATAGGTTTGGAAGGAGTCTGTAGTGGTCATGGGGTCTCTCATCGGACGTTCAACAGTCCATCATGAACATGGCCTTTTATGGCTCTAGGCTGTTCAGAGAAAAGGTGCGCTTGTTATTAGAAAGGTTGAAAGAGAGCTCTATAGACCTAACCCAACACCAGCCCCTGCCCCTGCCCCTCCTTGCAACTTCTGCAAAACCACAGCGGCTTCAGGTAGGCAGGGAGCACTTTCAGTTCACCTTGCTCCACTTAGGCCATACTAGTGCCCGTCGGGTGTTCATGAAGGTGATCGTGTTGGTTGCAGCCCATCTGCTGAGGTTGGCAATGACAACTTTCCTATACATCAACGAATCGCTACTGAAGGTGGTCTTGTTTCAAGTAGTCGGAAGACACTTTCTGACAGTGGTCGACCTGCTGACATAGGTGGGTTTTTCCAGCAGTGTGCCAAAGTCACTCCTGACTCCTTCAGAATGTCGTCCCTTCATAGAGCTACCCTGGCCACTGAGGCTTTTCAGAGCCTTTCCCTCCCCAAAATGAAACAAGGATATTTGGGCTATGATCACGATGTTTCAACTCTTGACCTGGGTCTCAGTGAGAGTGGCTCTGCAGCTTCTAGTCCCCTTGCCCTGCTGCATCCTGCATGTGGAACATGCCAGGTGGAATATGCAGGCTCTGCAGTGGGAACTGAAGTCTCAGTGGGTTCAACACAACAGACCAGAAACAGACCAGAACCAGACTCAGAGATCTGCAGAGGTGGCTGCCTGACCGCAATTGGACCAATGGCAGACTCCTTTTTCTACCCATCACCCAGAGCTAAGAGTTGTGATGGATGCATTGCTACTGAATAGGGGGGCATCCGAGAGATGTGGAGATCAGAGGACTCTGGTCTGCGGTGGAAGCTAGTCTCCACATCAACATGCTGGAGATGAGAGTGATTTGCTAGGCACTGAAGGCGTTCCTCCTGACCATAACAGAGGAGTGGGTACAGGTTCTCGTAGACAACACAACTGTAATGTACTACTGCAACAAACAGGGCGGAATGGGGTTGTGGGTGTACTATGCCATGCGGCTTTATATCTTTGGAAGTGTCTGAACACACAGGGCATTACCCTGATTGCCAAACAGGATCTCTAGATACCAAGGCAGACAAACTTGGTCGATGTTGCTGAGTGGATCATGAATAGCAGTTGCACTCAGAGGTGGCTCAGGGCATCATCCAACAACAGGGAGAACCCTGGCTGGACTTATTTGGCACTGCAGAGAACATTAAGTGTCAAAACCTCAGCAATGCTTTTTGTCTGAACTAAGACTCGGGATTCCTGCACTCCTTTCAGTCCCTGACTTTGTTGCCCAGAGTGCAGAAAAAGATCACATTAGACCAGGCCTAAATCATCGTAGTTATCACAGACTGGGTGAAGAGTGTGGTACTCAGAAATTCTCCAATCCAGTTGCCCCTTCAGGAGGATCTCCAAATGCAACAGCAAGGGAGGGTCTTGCACCCAAGTTTGCACAACCTACCATGCTTGGAGATTGAATAGCGACAGTTGTTGACCCTCGATTTTCCGCCTTAAGTGGTAGGAGTCATTCTGGCAGCCAGATGTCTCTCTACCAAAACACGTTGTGTAGGACGTTGGGAGAAGTCTGTTGTCTTACATTACTCTCACAAAATTCAGGCCTTGAATGCACAATGGTCTGATGTTCTGTTCTGTTTTGTCTTACTTTAGTACCTTACTACCTCTTGGTCTTTTTATTTTTGCCCGATCTGTCCTCCCTCTACAAGTCACCGGACGCGATGTAATTTTTTTTAAGGGTCTGACCCGACAGTTTCCACCATCACCATTTGTAATGCTGCAGTACCTTTATTTGGTTCTCACTTTCTTAATCGTCACTCCTTTCAAGTTAATGCACAGCTACCCTTGCCATAACTTAACCATCAAGATGGCATTTCTTATTGCCATTACCTCTGCAAGGCGAGTCAGCAAACTTAAGCCTTTGTCTGTGGCACTGCCATAAACTTCATCTTCCCAGCCAACCTGGTCCTCTGGACAAAGGCAGTATTCTTGCCAAAGGTAGTCAATCCCTTTGATGTAGGGCATTCCATCACCTTGCTGACTTGTTATGCACTGCCCCCATCCCTCCAAAAAAGAAGAATGTCTCCATTGTCTAGATCCCATGAGGACCCTTAGTTTTTATATTGACTGGACCAGAGAATACCAACAAGATAACCAGCTATTCATTGGTTTCTCTGCCGCAAAAAAGAGCAAAGCGGTGCAAAAGAGAACCATCTCACCATGGATTATGTTATGCATCAAGGGTTGCTATGGACTGCCTAATTACCAACCCCAGAAGAATTGTGCTATTATTCCACCCGAGTGAAGTTTGCTATTACTGCCCAATTGTGCAGTATGCACCTTGAGACTTTTTTGGTGAATCGTGCGCTATACAAGAACCTATGACTATGACTATGACTATGACTATGCCAATTCTAGGCTTTTTCCAGGCTCCTACATGGGTGTCCTTCACATGTTCATGAAGTACTGCTGCCTGGACAGTCAGGTCCGGGGGCATATGCATTTCCCCTCATCTGTCTTACAGGACTTCCCGGTCTCTGTTATTCCACATAACCACCACCAAGGGTGGTACTGCTTTGATATCTATTCACAAGATGAGGAATCTTCGGTTAGAAGTCTGTTTCAAAAGTACAAGTTACTTACCTTCAGTAATGTTTTTTTTGGTAGAGACTCTGGACCTGATCTAGATCGAAATATAAATCTCATAGGAAATAATGGGTTTTAGATTTCGGCATGAAGGATATCCATCACTGTTGTGCCGTAGCAACCCATCCGCTGAGATCTAAATTAGGCCCTCTATCTAGCCACAGATTCCTCACTGACCCACTCTCCTTCCTACTCTCCTCTCTGTAATGATCTTATACAGTCCATTAATAAGATCCCACATCTGAAAGCGTGAACACTGCCATTTTCTGATTTCAAGGTTCCGCATCCATGGATGCAGACAGAGATCAGAAAGAAATGTGTGGAGGTGGCACATACATGGTACCCCATGAGTCATCGGGGGCAGAAAAGGCCCAACTTAAAGCCCCATGACACCACCTTCCGAAATGCAAGGCAATTGCTAGCAAAGGTTTCTAGATCCAGTCATAAGCTGAGCAATCTGTGGTTAGACAGAGTCTCTACCAGTCAAGGCATTACTGAAGGTAAGTTACTTGTTCATCAAGCTGCAACCTTAAACTACATGTGAAATTATGTACAATTAATTAACTTCAGAATTCTAGGAAGAGAAGTGATTCTAGTGTGACCCACTTCCGGTCTGGTCTTCAGTACTAGTCAAAATATTTAAACAGCAAGAAAAGACATCTGTGTCGTTCACACATACTCTCTGTGGGATAAATACGCACTCACAAGTATTCATGCCACAGTGGCATACACTCGAACCTCATTTTTATTGTGTGGATAAGAGGAGCGCTCTCACCACAGGTGATAGCGACATCTTTCTCTCTAAGACATTTGGGAGCAGCCAGGGGGAAGGACAACAGTGGAGGTACGCTGCTGGACTAGCCTGCCAAGGTGTTGGCTCTTCCTTGTGGGAGATTAAAGGCTGGGCGGCTGCTGGTTTCCTGTGTGAGGGAATTTAGCAAATGGAGGAAGTGGAAATCACATTTCTATGATCTGGCTCCTACCTAGGGATATCTAACCCAAGGCGTTATTTATTCCCTGTAAATGTATAGTTCTTTTGGACACTGGCAAAGGGTGTCTGAGGCCTATCACACTGTGCTCAACCAATCACGAATAGCATGTCAAAGGAATGCTTTGGCCAAAATAGAATGGCTTACAAAATAAGACAAATTCCTGATTTGAGCATTGTGTGGCACTGACGCAGCACCAGCTTACCCTCTGTAGCGTTTGTAAGGAGACAGATGCCACAGCACGGCTACGGCAGTGAGTTCATATATCACCCTATAGACACGGCTTAGCTATCAGTAGTGCAGTCAGTCCAGGGATACCGGGGCCCAAGGGTCAGAGTAGCCAAGTGCAGATGCTTCCTACAACCAAAGAAGATCATTATTGCCCATGGTACCCCCCCGCCCCCCTTCTCCCCCCGCCACTGCCGGTAGACCCAAATCTACAATCTTCATTGGACACTTTGGTAGTCTTAGTGGATTGTCACACATAATTACACACCAGGGTGCGCCACAAGATAACACAATTTCTCTGAGAAAACCATGCAGTGTCAATTTGCTTGGGGTTTTGCTAGCTACCTTAGAAGTCTGGGACAGCACTCATGAGAAAGGTGGCACCATAGCCTGAATGCTTGTGCAAAACATCAGAGGTTGGCGTGGCTTGACCGGCGATGTGACTGCGGAGCTCCCACCGCCGTTGGGCCCATCATAGGCTATTTGTGCGGATTTCAGGGGTCCGGACCCGCCACACACCTCCCTGGTGCCCCTGACCAGCTGAGCGGAGTATCTGGGTGCGAGATCTCCGTGCTCCGCCTGATCGCCGGCAGGACTGAGCAGCCGGCCTGCTGCGAATAGACCCGATCGGACCGCCCGCCATCTTGTGTCCGCTGCGGAGGCGGTCTGCGGCGGAGCTTGGCGGACCCTGGGGCAGTCGGCGGCCGCTGGCTAGAGTGACCCCCGCCCCTCACACATTGAAACCTAGCGACGCCCTTACCTGTGGCAGCGGCGGTGTGGCAGGGTGGCTGGAGCGAGGCCCCGGAGCGGCTTCTGGGTCCGGAGCGCCCCGTTTCCCGCGCTGCGGAGTAGAGCTGGGAGGCTGCTGGACCCGGTATCTGGCCCCAGCGAGTATCGGAGGCACTGCTAGCCTCCCCTTCACTAATTTACAACACGGGCTGCTAAGAGTGACCGGCCCTGCGGAGCCGCGGCAGGAGGCAGAGAGGACGGCCGGAGCGGCGAGCTGCGGCAGACGGTGCCCCTGGGGCGCTTTGGAGAGCGGACGACGCCAGCCTGCGGGGAAACGCCGTAACAGCGCGAAAACACAGCGGCCCTTCCTTGGGGGTGAGTGCAGGCCTGGGGCAATTGTGTGTGACACTCTCTGGTGCTGACCCCCTCTAGGGGACTAGTGGCCCCCACTGGAGACGAGCGGACCTGCTCCTATACCTGACTGGCCGCGCAGTGAGAGCGGAGGCGCTGTGGCCTAGAGATCCCTGGACTGCCTGCTCCGCTACGTGGGGTGTGTGCTGGGTGCTCGCTACTGCAGGGTGTACCGTTACGAGGCCAGGGCCCCGGAGTGCGCTGTGATTTTGCGCTGGTGCTCCCCATCACCCCCCTTTGTGTTTTGTGCTTTCATCCGGGCAGCCTACATCGAGCGAGGGCCCTGACGCGGCCTGGGAGACACCCTGTGGACCGCGCGGAGGATGACGCGCACGAACAGAAACAGCAAGGCGGAACCAGCGCCGACCCCCAAGGGAAACCCGGTGACGGCCATGTGGGGCAAGGTAGGAGCGCCGGCGGCCAGTGGTGGCCCATCTGCGGAGATGGCGGACTCCCCCCCCGGTCACACAAGCGTTCATGGCCGCCTTCATGACCGAACTTAAGACTGAGATCGGATCCCTGAGGTCGGAGGTCCACTCGTGTGTCACGGAACTCCGGAAGGAAGTCACGGAATTGGGGGACCGTGTGGACAGCCTGGAGAGGACGGCGGACACGCGCACCGAGGACCAGGAACATCTGTGGCAGCGCTTAACGGCCTTGGAACAACAGAACATTGAACTCCAAATCAAGCAGGAGGATTTGGAGAATCGGGGACGACGGAACAACCTCCGCATCCGCGGCGTGCCGCTCGGAGAAGAAGGGGAGGACGTGATGGACTTTGTGGCGCAACTCCTCCACGAGGTGCGGGGCGATGAAGATGTGTCACCTCCCACGCTGGACCGGGCTCATCGAGTGGCGGCGCCTGCGGGGAGATCGGGGCTTCTCCCGGACATCATCACGCGGGTGCATTTCTTTGTGGAGAAGGAGGAGATTTGGAAGCGTGCTAGGGACAAGCCGGACTTGCAATACAAGGGCCACAAGATTCAGCTCTTTCAGGATTTGGCGCCCAACACCCTGAAGCGGCGACGCGCTTTCCGCCCAGTGACGGAGAAACTGCGGTCCCTGAATATCTCGTACCAATGGGGCCATCCCTTTGCACTTATCTTTCAATGGGAGGGTAAGCGCAAATCCTTGCGATCCTACGATGAGGTGGCACGACTCCTCAACATTGCAGGCTCTCCTCCGGGGAGCCCCTCCAGGCGTCCTCCGAGCAAGAGGACACAGCTTACCCCGGACTGGACCACGGTGCCGAGGAGACAACGTGCGACGCCTGTTGACGTGCCAACGACGAGCCAAGCCAGGCAAGAGGTCATCGCCCACATTAGAGCGCTGGAGGAGTCGGAGATGGACCGTGCAGACCGCTCCCCTACGGGACGGTCCTCCACATCGTGAGATAGACAGCATACCTATGTCTCCCTGCTTGAGGTACTGTTCTCTTATACCCCTCCGGGGGGCGGGGATGGCGGTGAGGCGGGTGGGAGGTTGATTAGACTCCTGATCTCCTTGTGCTGGGCCTAGGAAGGTGGGGGCTCCATACCTTCTAGTGTTCCCGGCCAGTCATGTCCCACCGAGACTGTCCCCTGGTAGTGACATCCAGATGGACATTCAAACCCCTGGGTGTACGATGCCCTACTCTGGAGACAGTGTACTTTGGCCCAGTTGGCCACGTCTTTACGGCCTAGGCCGTCAACCCTTCAGACTGCTGACAATTTGGCTTTCTCATTTGACTTTCTTTTTCCTCTTTTTTCTATCTTTCCTTCCTCTCTCTGTCTGCTATGGGGGGCTGGGGATGGGGTTGTTGCGGGGAGCGGGGGTGGGCCCTCTGGGTGGGACTCTGAGCTGGTGGGTGCTCTGCTGCGCGAAGCTTTGCGTACTATCCTTAGAGACCCCCAAGATGGCGAGTGATATAGCCAGACCCCTTAAGATTTTATCGCTCAATGTTAAAGGCCTTAATTCCCCTAATAAGCGCCAACAGCTCTGGCATTACTTCCTGCAGCATGACCCGGACATCATTTTCATGCAGGAGACCCACCTTCTCCAGGCAGATACAAGGCGCATGGCACACCCTAGATACCCCCTCCAATTCTGGGCTGCAGCAGATACGAAAACGGCTGGGGTGGCGGTTCTGTGCAAAGCTGGCATCAGGCGGGGTTCTGACAAGCTCTTCCGGGGTGGTGACGGTCGCTTCCTCAAGGTTTCGGTCGAGGTGGGCTCCCGCCGTCTTACGTTATGCAATGTGTATGCACCCAACCTGGCACAGGATCGCTTCCTTCGGGATCTTTTGAGTGCTCATGTCCTTCGGGGTGGACCCTCGATTATTTTAGGGGGCGACCTTAACCTGGTATGGTGCCCTACGATGGACCGGAGTGCGGGCTCCTTTCATGGGGCGGGGGCGATGTCCTCGGCGCTGCGCAAACAGATAGGCGATTTAGGTCTCTTTGACGCATGGCGCTACTTCTCCCCCGACAAAAGGGACTACTCTTTTTATTCTAGTGCTCATCGCTCTTATTCCCGCATCGATCGTTTGTTCGTCTCGCATGACCTGATTTGTGATGTGTTGGATGTGGAAATGTCGGACATATCCATCTCGGACCATGCGCATGTGGAGTTGAACCTCAGAGATCTGCGGAGTGGACCCCCTAGGGAAAGTAAGTGGCATCTGCCCCCATACCTCCTCAGAGATACAGCGGCGGTTGACGACATCCGCGCGGCCATCACCTCCTACTTTGAGTTCAACGATCTGCCGGAAACGCCGTTCCCGGTGGTGTGGGACGCCTTCAAGGCTACAATCCGGGGTCACATCACCTCCCTCGAGATTGCGAGAGCGCGTGAGCGGAGGGCAGTGGAGGAGGGCCTGGTAGCGGACTTGTGGGGGGCAGAGGCGCAGAATCAAGTGGAATCCACTCTGAAGACGCGGAGACGCCTAGCGAACCTGCGGGGGCAATTGCGCATGCTACGTGCGAACCGGGCGGAGAAATCCCTCTTGGCACTAAAGCGCATGCATTTCGACGGGGGGGACAAGGTGGGGAAGCTTCTGGCGAGGCGACTGAGGGTCAAGGCGGCCAGATCCCACATAGCGAACGTGATGCTCCCTGACGGGTCTCGAGCAACGGCGATGGAGGCTAAAATGAAGGCGTTCCAAGACTATTACGCCTCCTTGTACACGGCGGCACCGACTGGCGCTACCCCGCCAGAGGAGGTTCTGGAGCACTATGGCGGGACGCGCTTGCATTCCGAAGCGGCGGAAAAGTTAGAGGAGCCACTTACGCTTGCCGAGGTGACTGAGGCCATCAAAGATCTGCACTTGGGGAAGACGCCGGGCCCTGACGGCTTACCGCTCTCCTTTTACCGCCTATTCCAGGATCAGCTAGGTCCTTATCTCCTCAGACTCTTTGCTTCCTTCGATGGTGGCCAGGGCCCCTCTCCGGACATGGGAATGGCGGAAATAGCTCTAGTCCCTAAGCCCGGGAAAGATCCGGCGCTTTGCTCGTCCTACCGCCCGATTGCGCTGCTTAATACTGATTTTAAAATTTACACGAAGGTGCTGGCTAAGAGACTTGATCCCCACATGCCGGACCTAGTTGACCCTGACCAGGTGGGCTTCATCCGGGGCCGTCAAGGGGCAGACAATGTGCGGAGACTGGCACATTTGGTAGGGAAGGTGCGTCACTGGCACATCCCGGCGTGCCTCCTGTCGTTAGACGCTGAGAAAGCGTTTGACCGCGTGGATTGGGGGTTCCTCCGAGCGGTCCTCTGTAGGATAGGACTCGGCCCAAGGATGGTTGCCAGGATCATGGCACCTTATGCAGAGCCGAGGGCGAGGGTCAGGGTGAACGGGAGGTTGACGGGACCGTTTGCCATTGGCAGAGGGACGAGGCAAGGCTGCCCTCTATCGCCATTGCTGTTCGCCCTGGCGATTGAACCACTGGTGGACCTGATCAGGCGAAACCCGGACATCTGCGGTGTTCAGATGGGGGGGCAAACTCATAAAGTGGCGTTGTACGCAGACGACCTCATCCTCACTCTGACGGAACCGCGACAGTCCTTGCCGGCGCTTCATGAGGTGCTCTGCTCCTTCGAAAGCGAAGAAAATTAATCACGATAAGTCGTGGGTGCTTAATCTCACGATCCCCCAGACCGATGTTCCTCCCCTGGAAGTGCTGTGCCCCTACCGGTGGACGGACCAACATATCCGATACCTCGGCCTCTCCCTGACTCCCTCTTTGGAGGACTGGTCGGCGCTCAATTGGGCGGAATGTCGCAAATCCGTTCTCACTGATCTACAACGGTGGAAACCTCTAATCCCCTCTTGGCTGGGTAGATTGAACGCGATCAAAATGACTATATTGCCTAAAATACTCTATCTGTTCCAATGCCTTCCTACACCTATCCCTCTGCCGAAGATTAGAGCCTTGCAAAGGGACTGTACTAAATTCATCTGGGGGGGCAAGAGACCTCGCTTCTCTCAGTCACTCCTTATGGCCCCGCGAGATCGTGGAGGGCTGGGATGTCCGAATCTGGTGAACTATTATTGGGCCGCTCACTTGCGGTTTGTAATCGAGTGGGGTATTAGACGGAGTGAGAAGGGGTGGCTGCATCTAGACCGAGCGGTCACGGGTCGCACGATCTGGAACCTTGCTTGGACCCATAGGGCGGGACGGTCCCCTAGTGCTTATTTGGCAGTCCCCACAAGGACGGTCCTGGACGTGTGGGACAAGGTGGCGGTGCGGAAAGGCCTGACGACTTTCCCCTCACCGCACACCCCCATAGAGGATAATCCATGGTTCCCACCGGCTAACCACACTCCCGCCTTTCGCAGGTGGACACGAGAAGACTGCAAAGTCCTTACGGATCTCTTTGACGGAGGCTCCATTAAGTCCTTTGCCCACTGTCGGGAGGAGTTCCATCTTCCCCCGGAGGCTGAATTGCAGTTTCTGCAGTTGCGTCACTGGGCCCTGTCGGATGCGATATACCCTGGGGCCACTCGGGCCTTCACCCCGTTCGAGAGACTGGCCCGCTCTGGTGCGGGCACGAAGGGCCTTATTTCAAAAATGTATCAGATTCTGCAGCATCCTCTTACTCCCCCTGCTCACCCGTATCAGCGACACTGGCAGGAGACTCTAGGTGCTGATATTGATCATGCGCAGTGGACCCGCCTCTGGAGGGATGTTCCTAAGGTGTATCGCAGTGTGCCGCAACAAGAAAACGCGTACAAAGTAATGACGCAGTGGTATTATACGCCTCAACGCCTACACAGGATGTTTCCCTCTGTACCGCCCGGTTGTTGGAGATGCCATCATGTGCCGGGCGACTTCATGCACATTTGGTGGACCTGCCCTGTGATCGCTATCTTTTGGAAGGAGGTGTTGAGCCACATTCGGGGGGTGCTGGGATTTCCTCTGCCTGATGCTGCTAGCACAATACTGCTGGGACTCAAACCTGTTGACTTGCTGGCCCTGACCCGCAGTGACTGGACCTTAGCGATGCAAATGTTGGGTGCCGCCAGACAACTTATTGCTCTGTATTGGAAGAAGGTGGAGGCCCCCCCTCTAGCTGTGTGGTTCGGCAGGCTGTGGCACGTCATCACTATGGAATTGCTCTCGGCTAGGCTGCAGTCTCGCACGACCCGCTTTGAAAAGGTTTGGCGGCCACTAGTGGCCTATCTCTGCAAGAGCGAATTTGCTAGGAATTTGCCCCCAGCGCTGCGAGCATTGCAATTGGTGGAAGATGCGGTGCTCCCCTTTACCCCTCGCAACCTGTAACCCCCTCGCTGCTGTGCTTATCCCCCCTAACTCCCTCTGCTCTTCCTCTGCTCTTCCTCTCAGCTCCCTATAACCTCTGCTCTCCTCTTTTGACTGCCTTCTACTAGGCCTTTGGTTGAATGTTGGGCCCCTTGGGCCGGTTATTTGTTTCTGTTTGGTATGTTTGTGCTTGCCCGCCTCGCGGGAAGATATATAAGGCGGGGTATCACTGGAGTGTGCTGGACAGCGCTTTTTTAGCCCCCTTCCTGAATGACTGGAGGGGATCTTGATGATTTTGACGTGCAGATCGGCATAGGTGATTGGAGATGTCGACCCACACAGAGTTCGCACCATGAGTTCCTGCACGCGGCCGGCCCCATGAGGGTTGTAGGCTTATCGCTGTGTCAATGTGACCCTTTTCTTATGTGTGTCTCAAACTGAGACTTAATAAAAAGATGTTGAAATAAAAAAAAAAACATCAGAGGTTAAACGTGGAGGGCAGAATGGAATTTAAATGCTCTGACTTGTACACAAAACCCTTTTAGGGCCAGTGCCAGATTATCTACTCGGGAAACTCCTTACTACTCAATGGCTAAGGTCACCATGGATGTGTTTCCTGCAGCCTTTTAATGCAAAACATAGTCTGATAGAAGGGAAGAGGTACTATACTCTGGTCCCAAATTATGGAGTAATCTTTCTGTTTTATTTTGGACAGAGTCCTGACGCCAGAGGTTTTGTAGCTTTCACAAGGCCTGAATTTTCAAGAATGGTACTGAATAGCATTTGGCACATGCGCCTAGAGATACCTTGCCACATAGTCCTTGTTGAATGCTGCACTGCAAAGTTTGGTTTCCAGGTGTTTCCTGAATTTTAGGTAGTATCTTGAACTCAAGGATAAGGGAGTCGACCTGGCTATTCAACTGATGCCACCTGATCAGCCTGGCTCCCAGTGCCTGGATACCCTCGTGGGTGATTATCTGCGCTTTATAAATCCTGATTGATTGATCGAATACAGTATCACACGAACCAGAAGACGCCCACTCTGGAGATCTCCATTATGGTACGCCACCAGGAACAACACACTGCTGTTGAGCACAGGTGGGCTGTGTAGAACTGTGTCATGTCATGGAAACACTAGGACCCCATGTGAGTTCCACAGTACTTTACATGAAGTGTGAGCGAGTAGCAGGGCATTCCCATCAAGGATGGCGCAGGGAGAGCCTGGGTGGAGAGAGGCTCCTACAGAAATATATGAACAGATGTAACAACAAGGGCACAGGCAATAAAGAAGAGGTAAGTAAGGTATCTGTGACTTTGTGGTCAGTTACTGTGAATGCAGAGACTTAATACCAGACTGTGTAATTTGGAGCACGCCCTTCATGACTTGCCTACTGCTAAAGGTCACCTTTTATTCAGAGCACATGGGGGAGCACAACGGCAGGGGTGTAGCTAGGTCAGTAACATGGGAGGTGGTGAGCTTTAGATTTTTTTTGGGGGGGGGGGGCGGGATCTTTTTATTACCTTTGCTCAAAAGACCATACTTTATATAAATCACTGATGTTCTTACATGGTAGGGTTTCACAATAATGATATGCGAGAGAGCGGCAAGGCTGTAAACCGCCAGTGGTGCCAAATGTACACACTGCAGTAAGCTATAGATTTTCTAACAATTACCCTGAATATCTTCTCAACATACATTACCTGAAAAACAGGACATGAGGGGGGCTTAGGGAATGTCGAAATGAACAATAGTGCAGATTGGTTAGCAGTACTTAAAATATTTTGTAAAATATCCAACATTTTTTAAGAACTTCAAAGAGAGAGCGAGAGAGAGTCTGTCAGTGTATGTGTGTGTGTATATATATATATATATATATATATATATATATTCACTGAAAAAACCATAGGTTATAGACCATATATAGTTAGGAATTAGCATTTAAAAAACCTTATTTTACTCACACAAAACCATTGAAATTCCATATATAGTTAGTTGCACTAACTATATATCGCGCACCCGCAATCCACTGCTGATCATGTCACATATTACATCATTCATGACATGGTCAGTGACATCACTGATGACATCACTGATGACATCTCAAATGACATCACTGATGACATCACTGATGACAACATCCAGTGACTGTATGTTTCTGTAAAGTTAAAATATGTCTTAGATATTGAAGAATGAGTGGATGTATAAGTGTCTGGATGAAGGATTTAGTAGGTGCGTGACTGACTGTATGAGTGAGTGATTAAATGTGTCTCACTGAATGCATGGGTTAGTGACTAAACTGTCTTAATTTGTGCATCATTATGTCTGTTGTGATGTAAACTGCTGCATGTGTTGATCATTAGCTATACGAGAGGCTATATGTGTTATTAATTGGTTGCCCAAGTATTTCTATGGGAGATTGAGTTTGTGTGGGGGTGGCTGGAAGGTGTGTGACTCTGTGCATAGATGTGTGAGCAGTTTATTCACTAGGTGTATGAGTTCAAGAGTGCATGTGGAAACAGCTACATGGGCAGTTGACTGTGTGCATGAGTGTATTGATGAGTGAATGGATATCTCAATGCTACATGTCATAGTAAGTACATATGTAAAACACAGTACATGTGAGAGTTGGCATATATAAATAACTGTGCATGAGAGCCACTGAATGAGTGAGTGGTTGTATCGATCATTGTGAACTTGTATCAGGGATTGTATAAGAGAGTAAATATGTGTTAGTATATGTTTCAATAAGTAAGGTGTGTATAACTGTATAGTTGAAGAAATGGAGGTGAGATTGTTTCTTTGCATGACTGACTGGGTGTGTGAGTAACTCCATGGATGAGTGGCAGTGTGTGAGTGTCTGTATACACTGAGTGTATCTAAGGTTATATTAGAGTCTGAAGAGGTTTATCGTATTAGCACAAGAATGATGTCAAATGAGACGTCATCAGTGATGTCATCAGTGATGTCATTTGAGATGTCATCAGTGATGTCATCAGTGATGTCACTGACCATGTCATGAATGATGTAATATGTGACATGATCAGCAGTGGATTGCGGGTGCGCGATATATAGTTAGTGCAACTAACTATATATGGAATTTCAATGGTTTTGTGTGAGTAAAATAAGGTTTTTTAAATGCTAATTCCTAACTATATATGGTCTATAACCTATGGTTTTTTCAGTGAATTTTCAAGGTTTTGTAAATGCTAATTCCTAACTATATATGGTCTATAACCTATGGTTTTTTCAGTGAATTTCAATGGTTTTTTAATAGCAAATATCATAAGCTGTCGAATGTCAAGTACGTGGTAAGTAAAAACATTTTCGTGTTTATGCACACTGATCTGCTTTGAATGCTGCCCCCACCCCTCATTTCTATTAGGAGTACTCTCTCTTTGCAGATAGTGAAGGGTAGTTAACGCAGGCCTTTGCCCCCGTTGTAATCCGTCGTGCCTGCTTCTCTCTCCATTTGATTGATTGTTCTCTTTGGTTCATTCTCTATTTACAAACAAGCACAGAGTCGCAATACTCTGTTTAGTCTTTGCAGATAGCGAAAAATCGTGTAAAAAAACAAAAGGAATCGAGCAAAATCAGTAGGCCACTAATGGGATCTCTTTTTGACCTCCCTAAAATAGAAACATTAGGAACAACCTGTTGATAATACCAATGTGTATGTACATAAGCGGCGTTCATTTGTGTTCACAGTACCCCTTGTTGATTGTTTGAATCGAGCATTGAATTGTTCGAAGTTGATTCTCTTAAGAATCTTCTCTGCCTGCAAACGAGGAAGAATAGGAATATTCTCTCTCCCTTTGCAGATAGTGAAGGGTAGGTAACGCAAACCATTAACACGTCGTGCCTATTTCGTTCCTCATTGATTGATTGTTTCCCCAAACATTGACTGTTTGGGAATTGGTTCTTTTTGGAGGTATTCCCTGTTTGCAAATATACGTAGGAAAATCTTTGCAAATAGTGAAAGGGTACGTAATGCGGACCTTTCTCCCCCGTTGTAATCTGTCATGCCTATCTACTCCCCACTGATTGATGCACCTGTTTCACCCGGACCATTTACTAGAGATACATCATCTGGCCCGACCAGAGAGCACCCCTAGTGAAAAGGACATATGCAATAATAACGAAGTGATCACTGTATCCTGTTAACAGAAACTTTAGCATGAAACAACCTGGAAAGAAAAGAATAGGAAAACGAAAATCAGTAGGCCACTGATGAACATGAACTTTTATTAAACAACGAACAAAGAAAAGATAACATAACGTAATGATAAAACCTATTAATGTCCTAGAAACAAGAAAACGTTAAAATATGCCAGTGGTGAGAGACCAGAAAAACAGTAAGAGAAACCAAATCACCCCTCGCTGTCCCACCGCCTGCCACGCCAAAAAAATCGATAGACTAGGGAAAATGCAAGTCAGTAGAACATCCGCCCCCACTCTGGAAACTTCCAAGGTGGGGCAGGGTTGCGGCTACGCCCAGCCGGGAGCAGCCCATATAAGGCGGGTCCTGCTGCCACGCCTCGGCCAGGAGATCCTAACGTAGGGTGTAGCCGGAGGAGAGGCCGAGGCCAGCGGGACCCGGCCAGGGGATTGCCTTTACAACGCTGAACAGTTGCAGGGGGGGGAATGTCTCCTCGACCCTCCCCTCTCTCTCCCAGTCCGGCCGCGGTGGCCCCTGACAGTTTCAGGTAGTCCCGCCACATGCTCTTCCGGTCCGGCCACCAACGGTCGGGGGGCCGAGGCCGACGGGATCTGGCTGCAGCCGATAAACCAAGAAACCCGTTCATGGGGCCAGAGCCAGGGGCGTCCGGCCGACATCTACCGGAAGCCCGGCCCGAAGACGGACGGGACACTTCTTCTTTCTTGAATAATGGCTGCGACAACACTGGGGGGGGGATGTCTTGCACATGCCTCCGACCCCCCCCCCCTCGTCCTCATCGCCTGGTCCGGCCATAACAAATCTCAAGCGAGACGCCGTGGGGTGCACTGGGAGGGAGAGACGGTGCGAACAGGCCTCTCCCGCCTCCCCAGGTGGAGGCTTCCCAGCTGCACCCTCAGCGCTCCAGGCGCCCGGAAAAGGGTTCTTCTACTGTGGCCATGCTGCAACGTCTCGCCCGGCAGGGTGGAGCCCGTCCGCTCATTTGACCCCGCGATCGCCAGTAGCTACCGAACTCTCAAAATGGCGGTCGACCTGGCAAGAGCGGGCCCAGCATAAAGAAATGGCCCGGTCACTGGTTGACTCCACCACCGTAGTCCTCCACGACCTTGAAGATTCTAGAGGAGCCGCGGGAGTCTCCGACCCCCGATGGGGAATGACTGCCATGATCGCCCGTGGAGTGACGAAACTGTATCCGCGGGACGTCGGCGCTCCCATGCTGGCGCCAGCCTCACTTTGAATTACTAGAATCCTGCAGACCTCAGTTCCGGTGAAAGCACAGTGTGACCCGGTAGGAAAAATTGTTGCACCCCCTCCCCTTTTTGACTGATAGTTCAAACCACCGATCCTTTCCTTTGCCCTTTTAACTGAACTTTGGACTGCCTCCCCCTCTTTTACATTTTCTAGAGAAAACAAAACATTAACCACTACATTAGCATAGCAGTTGACACCAGAACTGTATTCAAATTGAAAACCAACAACATCTTCAACAGAATCCTTTTTGTTTCTGCTGTGACCCTGCTACAGCACAGGCATTGTCCCCAGCAGTAATTCTGCAATGCCGGTAAGAATAGCTGTGGTGCCTACTGGACTCACTCACCCCCGCGGCGCCCCACGCCGTTATTTGCTGGGCGGCAACTTACTAGACATCACTTTCGTGCCATCTAGATTTCAGCGCGTTCTGCTGCCTTGGAACTATTCGCACAACAGACTGCTACTGACGACCCACCCCCAGGCAACATCTTCTGAATTTTCATAATTTGAAAGAACTAGTAACATGTCCTCATCAGGAATTCAAAAGAAATTGCCACGGTCTCGTCGTTGTTTAAATGTTTTTACTGTTTTTGTTTTGTTGTATATATTTATATGTTATTAAAGTTTTATATTCCTACTACTTTGTTGGAGTGCTATATATTTTTAATGTGACACATAATTGTAAAAACTTTGATGTACAAAGAGTCATTCCTGGAATCTTCCGCTTCAGGCTCGGTCCCCTCCCCAATCACAATACAGGATGGTTTTCAGATAGTAGGAACACGTGTGGTGTGACGGATCTCATCGGGTGTGGGCCTTGATCTACTATAACTCCTTTGAAGAGGGGTGATTCTTTACAGCTGGGGCCATAAACTACATCTGCAGGGCTAGGTGATAGCCTGGACAATCGGACACAGAGGAAGAGGAGTGTCAGAGGGTGCGGTAGTGAATAGGGCGAAAGGGAGGTGTCGGGCGGGCACAGAGTGTGATTTTCAGGGAAGAGCAGCGCAGATGGGGGGAGGTTTATTGCCGATGCATAAGACAGAGAGCGGGGGTGACCAGTGCCTGGGGAAGATGCTTGCGAGGGTGGGGAGCCATGCTACGAATCGACAGCGTGCAGAGAGTGGGTCTGGTCAAGGCATCTAAAATGGCTGCCGTGCACGACAAAAGTGTGGCATTTCAAAAAAGGCAAGATGGCGCAGACAATGTTTTTCAACACTTCCTCATTTCCTTCGAATCGAACGTTAACAGACGTTGGTGCATATTACCAAAGTTAAGCGATATTTATCCCTAACGATGCTTAGCAACGAATTTTTTACCGCTAAGCATCGTCAGAAATTATCGAAGATAAACCTTGCTATTATCAAGGTTTATCGCAAATGCGATAATAAACGTCCGCAATGCATGAATATCGCTAAAAAGTCAGCGATATTCATGCATTACCGAGCTAATGCTCTTAGCCATGTTATCCACCTCCCATTGGATAACATGGCTAAGAACTGCTCAGGGCAGGTGTTACTTTTTGGAGATATTCGCGCTTAGCGCGAATATCTCAAAGTTGGTAATAGGAGATAGATATCTTGCATGTTGTAATGCAAATTATTGTGGTATATGGAACTCATACCATAATCTCTCAGGAAAGCAGAAACTGATCCTTTTGGGACCGCCTAAAAAGGCCTAGGGGGTGAGGGGTACTCTACTTTGCCCCCTTTTCACGTTCCGAACTATTTTATTTTACTCTCTTCTGTAATTACACAAAATAGCAGCGATAAGATGCATCGGAGACACACAGTGAGAGAAAGGAGGCCGGAGATGAAGAAGAGATGTCAAATACACATTGGAGATAATATAGTGGCAGAAGGGAAGTAAATATGAGTAAACTTACCATGTAACATAAAAATGTTGCACTCTATACTATAAGTCTCATTTTATACTACAATCACTTCGCTACAACCTCATAAATTAAAAATAAAAATGAATAATGTCTCAAACAATTTTTGATTTCTAAATATAAATTTATTCTTCAGAATTTTCTAAATTTGAAAGAACTAGTAACATGTCCTCATCAGCAATTTCCTCATGAAAAGTCTGCAATGATGATTCTTGTAACTCTATGGTCTCCAAACATTCGATAAATTCGCCATCAACAGATTGATCAAAAAAATCATTCAAGTCATCTCCTCCTTGTGACAATATTTCATTATTGGTGCTGTCAATTTCAATCAATGTAGTGGAATCATTCAAGTCATCTCCTCCTTGTGACAATATTTCATTATTGGTGCTGTCCATTTCAATCAATCTAATGGAATCATACAAGCCATCTCCTCCTTGTGACAATATTTCATTATTGGTGCTCTCAATTTCAATCAATGTAGTGGAATCATTCAAGTCATCTCCTTGTGACAATATTTCATTATTGGTGCTGTCCATTTCAATCAATCTAATGGAATCATACAAGTCATCTCCTCCTTGTGACAATATTTCATTATTGGTGCTCTCAATTTCAATCAATGTAGTGGACAATTCAAAAGAAATTTCCACGGTCTCTTCATTGTGAGCCATTTTATTTTGAAATTGCTTGCTGTAAATTGCAGAAAAAAATAATCACTTTCATTTATCGTTTTTAGTAATACATAATATAAAACTAACTTTATCAAGTATTTAGTATAACAGAAGGACTGCAAATAAATAACAGAAAACATTTTTCAAATTATCTTCAAGTGTACAACATAGTTCCCCTTACAAATTAACAACTCACCTTTTTAAAAGTAGGAGAAGTGTTAGTACTGTGTAAATCAAACACCAGAAATTCACCACCAAAAATTCCTCATAAATGTACCTCAGACAGTAGTATCACAAAATGGCTGTGGTTTCCTCTCATTTGACATATATACATAACCAATTAACTTTCATCACACACAAATACAAAACCAAAGTAACATTTTAATTGGTTCTAAATTTCAACACTTTCAAATGTGTTTTCCCCATGCAATTTTCCATAGGACATTTACATACGTCTACAGCCTGAATGGCTGAACGGAATTACACCAAACTTGGCAAAATGGTACATCAAACCTAAGAGGTCAGGAAGGAT
The DNA here is from genome assembly GCF_964261635.1 of Lissotriton helveticus. NCBI lineage: Eukaryota > Metazoa > Chordata > Amphibia > Caudata > Salamandridae > Lissotriton > Lissotriton helveticus. Next base: position 1,918,461,430 of record NC_136065.1, read on the forward strand.
CTACTATGCCCCCTTATGGTCATTTCCCCCTTCGCTTTGGCCTCCTCTTGTCTCTCAATCCTACCGAGAGACAAGATGGCGGCCGCTACGGACTGTTTGGAATGTTGACAGACGCCGGAGAACCAATCAGCTTCGCAAAGCTCCGTAACGCGAAAAGTACGCGAAGCGGAGCGCTGTTACAGATATATATCTTTTTTTGAACGTTAATTTCTCAAAATCCACTGGAGCACACATATTGAGACCTAGCAAAGGCACATCGGGCTACCAGTCCCTAATATTTTACCAAGTTTCGTGCAAATCCATTCAGCCGTTCGATTATTATTATTTTATTTTTTTTTTGCCCCGCGGGGCCCTTTTAAAACCTCCACATCAAACCTAGGGGGTCAGCGAGGATCTACTATGCCCCCTTATGGTCATTTGCCCCTTCGCTTTGGCCTCCTCTTGTCTCTCGATCCTACCGAGAGACAAGATGGCGGCCGCTACGGACTGTTTGGAATGTTTACAGACGCCGGAGAACCAATCAGCTTCGCTTCACAAAGCTCCGTTGCGCGAAAAGTACGCGTACTGGAGCGCTGCCCGGTCCGCTGTTACAGATATATATCTTTTTTTAAACGTTAATTTCTCAAAATCCACTGTAGCACATATATTGAGACCTACAAAAGGCACATCGGGCTACCAGTCCCTACAATTTTGCCAAGTTTCGTGCAAATCCATTCAGCCGTTCGGGCTAAAAGTGAGGCCAACCGCCCTATGGCAAACTCAATGTTAAAAACACGTTTTGGGACCCCCCTTTTTTCTCGACCCCCCCTGGACGAACCCCCCCCAATTTTCAGGGGCTGCTCAGAAACAAAATGTGCCATTTTCCTGAAAATTTCAGCCAATTCCGTCCACAAACGCCAAAGTTATTTGACATAGAATTTTCAAAAATCCCATAGAGAAAAAATCCTAACTATATATACCTACTGGCGACCGCCAGTAGGTAATATCTATATATCTCTATATATATATATGAAAAAGAAAATCCTAGGTGAAATCCTACAGACCCTCATCACACCGACTGGAAGCACCTGTTCCCAACTATTTACTACGAAATATATCTTTTAGGAGGGTCTCACACCTCAAACACCCTCCGAAGCTACACCCCAGCCCAATGGTCCCTTAGGGACACCAAGTTAAATGAAAATTCAATCTGGAAAACGATTAAAAAAACAGGTAGTACAGTAAGTATGGTTTACCTGTGTTTATAGGGCCACCACACCATCAGGGAGACCTGTATGACCAAACGTTGTGCAAGGAGACATTTTCTCCTAGATCCAGTCTCCTGCCATTATTCAACAAGATTTTTTCACACGAGGTACGTGCTCACTTAAAAAATGGCTTGCGATATACCCATAAACCACATTTCATTTTGAAAGCATCATGTTCATGTATTTTTCCGAAATAAACTACACGGCTTTACCCACACCTAAGCAGATTCTCATCTATAAACATACTTTTCCAGCAATATAATATTAATGTTGTGGTCTCAAAAGCAATGTTCCAGAGAGGTTATTGTACCCCAAGACGAAGGCAATATGATAACCAAGGCACCACTGTTTACAATAATTTGGTCACCTACAATCATTGCTGCAGAGTTTCCAAGGGTAGGGGCTGGAGATGTCATTCTCTTCTTATGAGATTTCCATTAGCAGAAGGATTGTACGTCTGTATATCACCCCCACCCCTATAATGTTGTGGAATAACAATATCGTGGTGAGAGTATGGGTGACAAAATATCAAAAGGTAAGTGCATATAGGGGAATATAGATTTACTATTCCTACCTAAATGGTGGTGGTGGTGTTATAGATAGCTTAGGAGGTACATGGGAATCTGAATGCCTCTGATCTGATGCTCGTCTGCCCCGCTCCCGCCTGCTGCTAACGGTCTGCAGGGGTTCCGAAGATGTTGTGGTGCAGTCCAGGTTTTTTTATTTTATTTTATTTATGCGTTTTTATATAGCGCGGACTTTACCCGAAGGCGTCAGAGCGCTTCACAAAAGGAACAAAGGTTGGAGTAGGGGGTCATGTGCTCCGCTCAGTGGAGCCCTCAGATGTACGGCCTGGATGCCGTGCTTCTGTACCCTTTCCGACAGTACAGGTTGTCCTTCTATTACCGACAACTCATGTGAATCTCTGGAGGAGCACTCCACCATTTCCATGGAGTGCTATGAAGCAAAGGAAGGGATCAGTTCAGGGAGCCAGAGATGCTGTTGGAAGGGAGCCTCTCTCTGGGTCAACCCTGAGTCTCATGGGCTGTAAAAATGTATCTCTGCCCTGGAGAAAGCTGGCGCTATTTCAAAAAGCGGCTGAAGCTACTTGGTGTCTTGTGTTTCATATCCTACTCTGGTTCACTTCAACTAGACTGATAAACTATAGAATAGAAATAGAGCGTATATAGAAATAGAACTATTAATGGGCGGCGGCCATGTTGAAAGGAAATATGGCCACCTCTCATGAGCTCACTCTCAACTGCTATTGACTTGAGCTCTCTTACTCCAGGTATTCACCTTCCTCGCCTCAGGTCATCATTGACTTTCCAGTTTCTAGCCCCGACTCCTTACAATGCCCTAACCAACAATTAAGACTAGTGTGTGACTAGACATGGAAGCGGCTTAAAGTTAACCTACCGTTCACATCTAAGGCACCCACATAAGACTCGTTCAGCTGTAGAATCTTGTTTAACAAACTTCCTTTCTTGCTTGATTATCTGCCATAAACTTAGAAACTATAATTTTACCAACCTAAAAGTGCTTACGTATTGAAACTATTTTATGTACAGCTCTATGGTACCCATTTTGGTTAAATTTGTTCGATATAATGCTGCCATGAATAAATAAATACATATTCGTACCACTTATCATGGCATACTCCAGTGCACCTGCCGTTTTCTTCCTCTATTCCTTCTTACTCTTACTAACAATATAGGTTACCATAGCAACATGTAGGCAATAGTAGTAAGTAAGTAAAGAGACTTTATTCGGTTTTGATTCAAACCATAAAAGTACATGTGCAGTATCAACAATTTTAAAAAAAATTCAACACAGAGTAGTTATAAGACATGAGTGATAAAATACAAAGTGTAGATTACAGGCAATTCCATACATGTAGGCAATATACAAAACAAATAAATGCATATGCGAGTGTGGATGTTCTTAAAGCATCTTAAGGCAGAGACGTATCTCAGACAAGTGGGAGTTAAAGAAAGAGCTCAAAATCATGTACTTGCTGCAGAGATGAAGAGGACAGTTCACTTGTGACCTTATCATGAGCGAAATATACCACCGATTTCTGTTGATAAGAGAGACAAATCAAAGCAGAAATGAGAAATATACTGATATATTGACAATTTACGTATGTCTTTAATAGTGCCAGTTATTCGATTTTTGTCGTAATCGCTCATTAGGGTGTTTTTTTTGTTTGGCACGCGCCTGTCGAGCTCTGTAAGAGAAAGCCGGTTAAGTGGGAGTAATGACAGGTTCGAGATACATAACTACAACGACAGTGGGCAGCGGCCGGATGTGTGTGTGTGTGTGTGTGTGTGTGTGTGTGGGGGCTGCAAATGTGAAGAAAAAATGAGACCGAGGCGAGAGATGGAAAGAGATAAAACAAAAGAAGCCTGCTGGAGTCCTTTAACCTAGTTTTCGATTGAGGAAGTTGAGGTAACAACTGTACCAGCAGCGAAAACGGCCCCGTACCCGCAGGTGCCTCCTGAGGCGAGACATTTCCTCCGTCTGGCCTCACTGGCCTGGTTGGGATGGTGGCCTGGGCGTGTGGCCAATAGCAAAGACGCATCACTGTCTTTAGACTGTCTTCTGTGTCTGTCTCGCAGACTCCCAAACTCTCCCTTGTTTATCCTCATCTCGTCCAATGCTCTTCCCTCTGTCATCTGCTGCTTTCTCCTCACCACAGCTCTTTGTCGTATTTGTTCATTACCTCTTCCTTCTTAATTTCTCAAGAGTGTACTTCTGTATCCTTTTATTTTTTATATCTCTCCACTTACCGTCCATCCCCCAAACGTTATATTTCACTGTATGTCTTCAGCCTTCTCTACTCTCGCCCTGCATCTCTCCACCCTTCTGATGAATGCATACACATGGGTGCATGTGGGAGTTTGCTGGAAGTGAGTTTCTAATGGGAATACTCCATGGATGAGTGTTTGTAATGGGATTCGCCATATGGCCAGGGACTGCCGAAGGACCCCCCTCCCTTCCGTTAACAAACATTATTAAAAGGACATGAGAGGGATTTCTTTGGAGACGGGGGTTGTACAACCCCCGGCCGTATTTAATAAAACATAAAAATAAAAAATAAATTTGAAATAAACAATATTTACACAATTACGCAGAAAACGTTCCATGACATTTGATTACAATTGATATATACAGATACCAGATGGCTAACCTTAACATAATTCTAGTACAAGGTATTTCTTATCCGAATCTAAAGTATCAATCATAATTATATAATAATCAATTTTCTACGTATCCTATTTGGGCCTACGGCAAGGTCACTAACTGGTGTCAGATCCTTATCACTTAAACCCCGCCCTGCTGTCGGAGTGCGCATGCGCAGAGGGCCCGTTTACCGTGAGGGTACATCCCCCCCCGGTTACCCCGTGGGCTCTATTAACCACGCCCTTTTGTCATAGTGCGCATGCACAGAGGGCCCGTTTACCGTGAGGGTACCCCCCTCCCCCCGTTACCCCCCGTACACTCTATTAACTCCATGAAAGGGGGCCCTTGCATCTCTTCTCCGTTTACTGGCGTCATTGTGCGTGTGTGGGGTGACAAGCCAGCCTAGAGGAAGCGTGACTCCCCTCTCCCCCGCACTCATGTAGCCAACAGGCTGTAACTACCCCTGGAGTTCTAGGAGAGATCAATTGTCCCTCCCCTTGGGCAACCCCATTCAAGAATGGCCCCGCCCTCTAAGGACCTTAAATTTACTGCTCACCAATCATGACCTTACCGCCTGACCAAGGAATAGCAATAAATACGACGATTAATGACCTGTAAATGGGATAAAGTTCTAAGGAACAAAACATATTTGTACGACACACCTAACCGGCCTGGTCTTTGTCACACAGTGACCCGGAAGTGATTCGATCCCTTCCGGGTCTTTAGGGGACCCGGGTTACCCTCAATGTTGAGGCGCGCCCGCTGCCTCATGGTGACGCGAAGTGGCGTGCCCCACCACAGAGAACGGGTGGGGGCCGTTGCGCCCGCCATACTTGCGGCGGGGCCGATGCCGGCCCGCCTTTCTTAATGGCCAGGGACTGCCGGAGGACCCCCTCCCTTCTGTTAACAAACATTATTAAAAGGACATGAGAGGGATTTCTTTGGAGGCGGGGTCGTACAACCCCCAGCCGTATTTATTAAAACATAAAAATAAATCAAAAAATTGAAATAAACAATATTTACACAATTACGCAGAAAACGTTCCATGACATTTGATTACAATTGATATATACAGATATCAGATGGCTAACCTTAACATAATTCTAGTACAAGGTATTTCCTATCCGAACCTAACGTATCAATCATAATTATACAATAATTACTTTTCTGCGTATCCTATTTGGGCCTACGGCAAGGTCACTAACTGGTGTCAGATCCTTATCACTTAAACCACACCCTCCTGTCAGAGTGCGCATGCGCAGAGGGCCCGTTTACCGTGAGGGTACTTCTCCCCCCCCGGTTACCCCCGTACGCCCTATTACCCATGCCCTTTCGTCGAAATGCGCATGCGCAAGGGCCCGTTTACCGTGAGGGTACTTCTCCCCCCCGGTTACCCCCATAAGCTCTATTAACTCCATTAAAGGGGGCCCTTGCATCTCTGCGCCGTTTGCTGGTATCATTGTGCACGTGCGGGGTGGCCAACCAGCCTAGAGGAAGCGTGACTCCCCCCTCTCCCCCGCACCCATGTAGCCAACAGGCTGTAACTGCCCTTGGAGGTCTAGTAGAGACCTCTTGTCCCTCCCCTTGGGCGACCCCGTTCAAGAATGGCGCCGCCCTCTAAGGACCTTAAATTTACTGCTCACCAATCACGACCTTGCCACCACAGGCCAGCATAGTTGACAGGCTATCTGGCCCCCCCTACCCTTGTACAATGAATGGTCATGCCTATATAGTTTAATATAGGATGAACTTGGCCCAATGGCATTAGAGAACGGGTACTCACAAACATTTTCCCAGGGGCCACAAATTTGGTCTGTAATGGGACCGAGGGCCGCATTGATACCAGCTAGGTGTCATTCGGAGTTTGGGGAGAGGTTTGTGGTAAGATGGCTGTAAGGGAAGCTAGGCGGATAAATCTAATGTCTGAATTGCACAATGTGCAGCCAAAAACTTGGAATTAATCCCCGATTCTCTGCTTAACCACACTGTGTGAGCCTAGGTAATTATTTTATTTCACTTTCCCTCCTTTTTGTTCATTAGCAAATAAGGACTTCAAAATACATGACTTCAGGATGTGTGCTGTACAAAGCCTTCTCCAATGTTTGATATGACAAACTGTATGTTGTTCATGTATAATAAAAACCCCAGCCCCCTAAAGGTGCACATGACAACTGACTTGCCTCTTCGTTAACTATTGGTTTTGTTATCAGAATCTAGGGAAGAATGAATGTTTCTCAATCCATGCATGAAAACTATCACTTAAAAAAAAATACTTCTCAATGCATTGATAATATGATGTACTAAGGTGAACTGGTTCTGCATGTTAATGAATTATTAACAGTCTTTATCATACTTGTATTGCAAGATGTTTTTATACATTTTTATTTATTTTTATTTTTTGAAAACCTTTATTATTCTTTATAATGTCATACACAGCTTGCAGCCTACAACCCGGGGGCCGGCAGCGAACTTAGCAGCGGAGCTGCTCTTTCAGTCTTATTATACACAGCCAAATAGCCGACACCCCGGAGGTCTGGCGGCACATTCAACAGAGGTCATGTATGCACAATCAGGAGTGTCTGGCATCACTATTTCACCCTGTTCGCCCAACCCCGAATGTAGTAAGATTACCTTCTCCTCACTATGCGAGCTTCTAGGGCTACTCAGCCAGTGTGTACAGTCCTGTGTTTCCTGAGAAGACTCCTATCTAAACAAACCCCAAACTGCCCCCCTCCCCTACCTCATTGCCATCCCCCCCACCCTGAATCAACTCTTACTCTAATCTACGCTCTGCCATTTGCTCCAGCCTACCTAAAGTGGTCCTTTACTCAGTGTTGATCCCGACCCATTGCGTATGCAGTTGGACTACCACAGATCCGTTCTCCCACCGTTATGAGGTCCTGAGTTCCCCTTCCTGTGCTATGCCAGGTTGTGTCACCATCTAACCAGGTCCACTGTGCCACCCTTCGTCCAGGCTCCCTTCCGTTCTCTCTATGTGCGTCTGGACTGCGTGTCCGTTACATTCTGCCTACCGAGTCGTCCTCGTGTAGGAGTTCCCGTCCCCCGACTTCGTCTGCATGTACATCTTCCTCTGTGTTCGTTGCTCTCAGATGATCCTGATATAGGCCCCAGAAATTCTTTGGGCGACTCGTGGGAGGGCGTAGCTCGCTGTAGCATTCTGACTGCGTGCAGCAGTACAGCATGTCATGTGCCCATCTTTTCGTGGTTGGCAGTGGCCCTCTCATCCAACACATTGCAACAACACGTCTGGCCATCAGCATGCCCATATCTGCTAGTTGTCTCACCGCGACAGGCAGGCCCCTGGAGTGACCTAGAAGTGCTAGAGCGGGATCGGCGGGCAGCTCCATTTCCAAAATCGAGCTCATTTCAGTGAATATACCGTCCCAGAATTTGCGGATTCCCGGGCACCACCACGACAGGTGCATGAAGTCTGCAATCGGTTCATGGCATCGTTCCCATTCAGCCGTTTGTCTAAGGCCGTATCTATGCTGCCTCTCCAGAGTGTAATACACTCGTTGGAGATATTTGAAATGAATTAGTCTGTGTCTGCCATTTAATGACAGTTTCCTGGTACTCCACAGCAGTATTTCCACATGCCGTCATCTATTGTAATCTGTAGGTCTCTCTGCCAGGCTATCCTAGATTTCGAGTACTGCTGTTCCCTGTGCGCACTGTTCTTTCTATATAGATTTGTGACTAATTTATAGTCGGAGGAAGTTTTGATAACATAGGTGAGTTCCGGCACCTCCGGCGGTTACGCCAAGTCCGGGCCCAAGAGGTCCAGTAATGCGCTGCGAATCCTATGATATTGAAATCGAATGAGTAGCGGGGCCTCACCGGGTACCGGCACGGTCTGCTCCCATGTTTTCGCTGTGCCATTTGAGAACAAGTCTCCCGCAGTGATGATGCCCACCGTACGCAACGCTCGAACTACTCCCTTCTCCGCCATAGGTGCCAGCCATAATGTCCATTCAATAGGCATAAGAGGAGAGTACAGTAATACGCTGTCCTGCGCTTGCAGCAGCGCGTGCCATGCACGGTTAGTGGTCGTAATCGAGTCCAATATGCCAATTCTGCGGCCCACCGGTTTAAATACCGTGGCAGGAAGCGGAGTCGGATCCGCAAAAAGTCGTTCCCTGCGCACATGTGGTATTTTCGCATTTCAGTGAATCCACGTGTGCAAATGGGCCGCTTGTGCCACTCTGTAGTACCGTTCCATGTCTGGAGCGCTCAGTCCCCCCAACTTGTACGGGAGCGTAAGTATTGTCCATTTCACCCTAGGCTGTTTGCCCCCCCAGGCGAGTCTAATCAGTAGCTGCGTCATGTTTTTGAAGAAGGTCTTCAACAGCACTATCGGTATGTTGTTAAATAGGAATAAGAATCTGGGTAGAACCACCATTTTCATAATGGCTATACGTCCCATCAAGGACAGCGGCAGTTTGCACCACGCCTCCACGTCGTCTTCTAGCTTGCTATACGCAACACCATAGTTTTCGCGTACGAGAATTTCCGGGTCAGTATGGAGCATAACCCCCAGGTACCTAACCGGTTCCGTCGACCATTGCAGCAGGTATTCCATGTCAAATTGTTCTGTCATTGGGGTCAACGGAAATCCCACCGATTTAGACCAATTTATCCTGAGGCCGGAAAGTGCACCATAGCGTACTACCTCCCTCAGTACCGAGGATAGGCTCGTCTCTGGGTCGCGGACATACAGCGATGTGTCATCCGCGTATGTCGATATGACAATTTTGTACGTTGGGAAGTTTATACCTTTGTTACTATGATACTCCCTGAGGGCGCATGCCAGCGGCTCAGCCACCAGCGCATAGAGTAGTGGCGAAAGCGGGCAGCCCTGTCTAGTGCCCTTGCTAATCTTGAAGGAGTCCGAGACCCGGTCGCCTATGCGAAGTCTAGCCGTAGGGCGGTGATATAGCGCCCCTATCATTTGCAAGAACGGTTCGCCCAGTCCCAGCCTTCGTAGAACACGCAACATAAAGGGCCACTCCACTGAGTCGAAGGCCTTTTCCATGTCAAGGAAGATAGCTATGGCCTTCGTGTCTTGTCTGACATGCTGCATAGTTCCCAATACGGTTCTAATATTAAAAAGGTGAGGTTCCTGTTGGGAATAAACCCCGCTTGTTCCGGTGCCACCAACTCTGATGCCAGTAACGCCAATCGTGTCGCCAATACCTTGGCGTACAGCTTGGCATCGACATTCAGTAAGGACAACGGCCTGTAGGAGCCACATGCATTCGGGGGTTTGCCTGGTTTAAGAATGGTCACAATCAACGCTTCCCTCATAGATCGTGGCATACTGCCCTCAACACAGACATCGTCAAATAGTGTGGATAAGTGTGGAATCAGCTTGTCTTTAAACGCTTTAGAAAAGCTCACAGTGAGCCCATCCTCCCCGGGGGCACTGTCCGTACGCATACTCGCCAACGCCTCCGATATCTCATCCTTATGTATGGGCTGCATCAAGAATTCCCGGTAGGTATTCGTTAGAAAAGGCAACTGTTTTTGGCCCAGATAGTCGTCTATGTCATCCTCGATATTCTCAGTCCTAGAAGTGTAAAGTCCTGAATAGTAACTCCTGAACTCATCTACTATCTCAGCCTCCTCCGTGAGTAGTATACCGGCTGCCGTCTCCAGCTCCGATATACCCTGAGTGCGTCTGTTATTTTTCAGTATCCTGGCTAGGAGGGAGCCAGGACGCTCTCCCTCACCGTACGTCCGGGCGGTCGCGTACTTCCCCATGTGCTGAACTTCCCTATCTGCTTCTTCATTGTATTCTACAATGAGGGTCTTGATTTCCTCTGTCACGTTGGTATCTGAGCCACCGAGCTGTCGCCTCTCCAACTCGGTGAGCTGCTTCTCTAAGTGCAGCAACCTCTGGCGTATAGACTTGAGTACACTCGAGTGTTTGGACATAGCTATGACCCGGATGTACACTTTAAACGCTTCCCATACGGTTTGGAAGCTATCAACCGACCCTATGTTAGTTTCGAAAAACTTATCAATCTCTTCGGCTAGCTCACCCCTAAAGTGTTCGTCTAGTAAGGAGTACGGGGGAAAGCGCCACGTGAAAGGCGGAATTCTTTTCACTGGTGTCTCCAGTACCAAAAGAAGCGGTGAGTGGTCAGAGAGGGTGCGCGTTAGCACAGCGCAGGCCTTGATGTATCTCGTAACTGAGGATGATGCCAACCAGTAGTCAATTCTGGTGTGTATGTCGTGGTAGGCCGAATAATGTGTGTACCCCCCCCTCGTTGTGTGCCTGCTTCTCCACACATCCACTAGGGCTAGTGTTATGAGCTCCGTCTGAATTTTCAATGCAGCTGCAGAGGGTCTACGCGGAGGGCCTGAAGACCTGTCTAGCTCCGGGGTCTATCACCAGGTTTAAGTCTCCCCCCCAAAGCATTTGTGCAGTGGTATATGCTCAGCAGTACTGAGCAAGGATATCATAAAAGTCCGGGTAGTCGTAATTAGGACCGTAAACGTTAACCACTATGAGTTCATATCCCTTCCCCGTGCATCTCGATATTAGATATCGGCCTTCCGGGTCCGCTCTCAGTAAAGACAATGTTAATTTCGATTTGGGATTTACCCATGTCAATACTCCCCTGGAATGTGTCGTGAAACCTGCTACCATGATGTTGCCCACCAGCCCCCTACTAAGAAGCATTTTACTTGTGAGCGGGAGGTGCGTTTCCTGTATGAGTGCCAAATCCACGTTGTGTCGCTGCAAATAATTCAAAACCTTTCTGAGTTTACGATGATCATTCAGACCTCTTACATTCCATGTTAATGCTCTGAGTGTCACGGCCTCCCCCTCTGCAGTTACTCTGTTTGTACTAGTCATCTTAGCAGTAGGGTAGTTCGGTGAATGTCAGCAGATATTTCAAGGCTAGCGTAGGCAGCAAGAGCAGACAGAACGTACAACATTGTTCCCATAGCCTCCCCAGTCCCTCCACCCCCCTCCGACAGCAGACCCCCCACAACCTGGCCTTGCAGATTCCCATCCCACCCGCCCCACCCCAAATCCAAACCCCCAACTCGATAACTAAAACTTCAACAGTGCATTGCGCGCAGGGACCAAGGTCGCCTAGCAGCCTATTACCCTCAATGTTCTCAAATCACTTTGTCAGGCCCCTTTCCTCCCTCCGCCATGCACAGTCTTAAGTATGATCAGATCTTCATAACATTTCCGCATTCTTACCCAATAAGATCTTCACCTCCCCCCTCCCTCCTCCGCTGTCTCTGTACTCCCCCTCATGCCCACTCAGTTCGATATGGGACAGCGTGGTCAGCTTCAGTTTATTCGCAGATGCCAGTCAGATATCTGATCTATCGCCACCTCCCTCTACTCCTTCCTCTACTTATCTGCCAGACGTCTTCTGTCCGTAGAGTGGTCCAAGCAGCCGACTATATCCTCTCAGCTGGGCATGATATTCTAGCAGCCGGAGCTCTCTCCCCCTCAGTCCGGCCTTCTATAAAGTTCAGGTTGCTCGGTCATTCCTGGTCGTCTAGATGGCTGTTTTCTCCATCTTCCGGCGCTTCCGCGTTGCCATTTCTCTGCTCCCTCGTCCATCGCTTCATTGCTTGCTGCAGTTCTTTTGGGTCTGTGAATATATGCGAGTGCCCCTGCCTATTGACACGCAGTTTGGCAGGGTACAGCATCGCATAATCCAGGCCCAGTTCTCTGAGGCGCTTCTTATGTGGGATGAAGTGTTTGCGCGCCTCTTGCACTTTCGCAGTGAAGTCCGGGTATAGTGATATTGCCGACCCTTCCTATTGAAGTGTTGTTTTGGCTCTAGCCAGCCTGAGGGCGGTGTCCCTGTCCCGGTAGTTGAGTAGTTTAGCAATAATTGGGCGGGGAGGCGCTCCCGGGTGCGGGCGTGGGCCCAGGGTTCTGTGTGCCCGTTCCACAACAAACATCGCCGAGAACACTCCCTCCCCTGGGAGGGTGGTGAGAAGCTTCTCCACGAAGAGCTCCATTGTGCCAGTTTGCATGATCTCCGGCAGGCCCGTTATGCGAAGGTCACTACGTCGCAAGCGTGCTCCTAAATCCTCCGTCTTGTCTTGTAGGTTCTGCATCAGCCTCTCCATCTTCTTGTGCGCCGCATCTAACTCTGTCTGCGCCTCTTCCACTTCCATCATCCTCCTCTCATCCATGTCGTGTTTCTCAGCATGTTTGTCCAGGCGTTCAGCCATGCGGTCCATCCTGTACGTCATAGCGTCCATCTTGGTGCCTAGCGCAGAGATGCTGGACTGAAGACTTTGTTCCATGGAAAGCAGCATGCTCTTGATATCTGAACCAGCCGCCTGGTCCTCTTCCGGCCGCGTGATTTCCCTGTGCTCCGAGGGTGGGCTTTGCAGCTGCAATCTTCTCTGCGTGAAGGGAAGTTTACTTTGGGTTTTGTCCCCTTTGCCCATCGCAAGGGCTTGCCCGCCACCCGGCGGCGGATGCACGCGTATTGTCTCACCGGGGATGTTTCTCCAGTGTCCGGGCGACCCACCTCAGTCTCGGCCACTCCACCGATCTTAAGCGGAGGCCCGCAAATGTCACCGCTAACCTGGCTTAGAGCGCCTTCCAGTTGCCTTACTGCTCCTAGCGTTGCTTTTGTGTTCCAGCCCAGTCCGGCTCGATATATCCCACTCAGGAAAATGGTCTCTGTACCCCACCGGGGCCACGCTGTAGCGGGTATGTCCGGTCACCCAGCGTTATCGCCGTCCTGCACTCCTCGCTCTCTGCTGGTCTGTGCGGGGCTACCGTTGCGCTCCTGCGTTGGGGTGTACTCAGTATGTATCCATATGCCAGACTAGGACCACTATAGTTCTGCTCCCGTTAGTGTGGCCAGGTCCCGCAGCCAGGTGGCTGCGTCAGGGATCTATGGCCTCCTCGTCTGCCCTCCAATGCTGCCGAACACTCGCGGTCTCCGCCGATGGTTCTCAGGCCATATCGCTGTATCCACCTCGGCGAGGGGCGCGCCCAGTGTCCCTGTGGCTCTTTTTCTGTGGGCCTCTAGTCGTGCCTCCCCTCCAGGCTCCTGGCATCATATCGCGCCGGCATCAGCTCTGCCACTGCGCTGGGCCCTGCCCCTGCAAATGGCCCCACGAAAGCGGCGTGTTCCTCTTCCAGTCACGCGGGACCTCAAGGGCGCGGGCGGAGACGGGATTCTCCCCCTCCGAGTCGCGGCGCCCTCTCCTCACCTTCCGACTTCGTCAGGGAGGTCCCGATCAGGGCTTCGTTTTTTCTCTCGGACCTCCGAGGCGACCGCACTCTCTGTGACCGCACGTCTGCTCACGTCGCTCGGGTCTATGTTCTACTGGGGACTGCGGCTTTTCGGCCTGCCAGCGCGCGGAACTTCACCGCCTCGCGTCCTGACCCCGGGACGTCAAACCTCTGCAATTTTGGGGTCGCCGGCGCCCCAGCTATTTTTGCCGTCCAGAGAAGGAGTGGGGTACGTGTATACTTGCTCTGTTTAAGGATATTGCAGGATATTTAGCTGTGCATGACGGAGCTTGGGCCTCAAGCGACCATCTTGGTTGCTGGCAAGCTCCTCCCCCATCAGATGTTTTTACAAATTAAGGTGTTCCTAAAGCGTAGTGGTTTAGGACACCCTAGTTACTTCCTTTCTTTAATTTCAATTAATCTTTAAATAAATGCTTGGCGGTTTATTTAACATATTTTTTATGTTAGAGCTGAGTCACCTAAATATTATCCCAGTGCTGCTCTTGACCAGGGGACTGGCCGTACTTTGAGTATCACTGCATTAGAGCAAGTTACATGAGCACCAGTTACACTACACAAAATCAAATACATTTTTACCAGAGGCCCTGGGAGACTAAATGATATGCCCAGAATCAAAGGATGTTAAGCTGGGGCTGGGACCCAAATCTATTTCCCAAGTTCAAAAGTTGAAAGTTTTGGGCCAAAAGCCACATCCTCTCTATTTTTTTCTCTGGGCAAGTTGCCTCAAAGCAAGGCCTCTGCGAATACACACAACCCCCTCCCCGAAGGCCTGAAGAGTTGAGGGCCAAGGTGACAGAAGTTGCACCTGGCCCCAGCGAGGCTGAGACAGTTTCTCTTACTTAGCCTTTCCCCAGTACCCCATAACGTCCTGTTGATGGCCTGGCAGGGGAGGTGTCAAGAAAAGCACAGAGCTGCTGCTGCTCCAGGCCACATAACCACCTGCCCCCCCCCAGCAAGACTCATTCATACTCTGACCCTCACCTGCCCAACATGGCCTGAATGTGATGGACCTAGGCCAGGCACCACAGGGGAGGGGGGCGAGATGAGAATGTCCACAAGCCTGGCCCATGTAAAGTGAAGATGGCCCAACAGCCAGAGCAACACCTGCCCCCCAGTGAGGCCTATTCTCAGACTCACTCCCTCCCTGCCCACCATAACCTCAGTGCGATGGCGTGGCAGAGGAAGCTTGAAGTGCTAATACTTGCACTTACCACTACAGCCATTCGTATCTGAGAACACCAGAGCGACACTAGCGATTACAATTCTGAAAATGCTACATATCAGAAAGTTGGCATACTAATCACACTGGTGATTACTCGAGCTAGACTAGACCGCTGCTGCCCCCATTACCCCTTACCAGGCTCCAAAACATTAAAAAAACACCTCTCTAAGGGCAGTCTCAGGGGATAAACTTTGGCATAACATAGCCCGACACTCCATAGTTCTCAGAGGCTCCCAATTGTGGACAGAGTAAAATATCATGTTTTGGTCATAATATGGAATGCAACGTATCAAGTTGGTCCATCTCAATGATCTCTCAGATCACATTGTATGCCTCAGCCAGACTTTCTTGGTCCTATGATCAGGCTCTGCTGGCCTCTCAAAAATTCAAAGAGACTAGATTAAGTCAGAGAAGTTTTAAGGCATGGACAAAGTGGGCTCTGGCCCAGGGCCCCAGCCCTTCAAAGGACCCCGATAGAGCCACCTCTGTTTTGTATACAGTTTTACCCTGATGACCTTGAATAATTCTTCAACAAATTGTTTTAAATACTATTGTCCTTCAATTTATTTTCAATGTGGGTGATCTGTGGAAGTCTACTAAAGACATTTTGCAGAGAAATGCTAAGTTGATGTTTCATACAACAGCCATAAAAAAATTTAAAGATTTTTAGAGCAAATCAGGACTTTACATAGAAGAAATGGGAAGGGGTGACCTAGATCATTTGAAATAATAGTATTGATTTGCTGCTATGTTACAATATTGAAAATGCACGTCACGTTCCGTAAATATTAGATGTAAACACATTTAGAAATTTGGCCCTGTGTGCCCTGTGCACTGTGAGTAACCTGGACAAAGAGGGTACAAAAAAGCACAAATTGGATCACAAATTCAAAACTGTTCTGAATATTGGCCCCTAAAATATGTTTGGCCCACACTCCATGGGCCTGGTATGTTTAGAGACACACTCCAAGGGCCTGGACACTTAAGGCCTTATTTATGAAAACTGTTGCATCGCTGCGTGAAAACAGTGATGCAGCAGTTTTCACTGCATTCTCCTTGCGACATGATGGATGCGTCATATTTACTGTATGACGCATCATGTTGCAAGGAGTTACAGATACGTTAGTATTTCTGACGTATCTGTAGGCACTGGAGTGTGTCGCAACTCCAGCAATGTGGCCTTTCACATGGGGGAAGACCCATGTGAAAGGGCCTGCGTCAGTCTTATGCCTGCTGTGAGGCAGGCATGAGATTTTGACACAGTGGCGCCCTAGAAGTGACGCAGTGAAAACTGATAGATTTCACAGCACCACTTCTATAAGGCTTTTTAAGTGTGAACGCCCACTCCTCATACATTGTACCTGATGCAGGGATAATGTAGCGTAGTGCTTTACAAAGTGACGCGTCTGCTTAGACGAGTCACTTTGTAAATAGGGCGCAATATGGCATATTTTTTACGCCCCCGGTGCGTAACAAAAAGTTACACAATGGCGGCGCAGGGGTGTCGCCAGGCCTCATAAATAAGGCCCCCTGAGGCTAATTGCTGAAACCCCCTTTTTGTGAAGATTTTTCACAAAGTTATATTTCAGCAGGTTTCTTCAAATCTAGAGCAGCATAATGTGATACATGACCTGGAGGCTCGGCTTTGCACAGGTAGGAGTAAAGGGAGGGATACAATAGATGTTTAGTAACACTTTTGGGCCTCTCTGCGCCTTTTGACGTGATAAATCACACAAGCCTTTCTGCCTCCTCTCCAGCAGGCAGCAGGGGTCACCTCAGCTTCTCCCAAATGGTTTGAGGGCTTTCTCTCCAACAGATCCTCCTAGGTTATGAGAAACGGGGAGTGTGCACATACATGTGACGTGCTGGCTTCTTGAGGCGCAGAAGTGTGATGACACATGACTGCTTCTACCTTTCAGCGATGACTATGAGAGGAATGATGAATATCTGGGACAGGCTCGCTTATTGAAGTTCAAAACATGAAGCAGATCTGGTTTGGTGTTAATTCTGACCAAATTGAAGTGCTACCAGTGTGAGACCAAGGACTACAGCGGTCAAAATATTCGCCACAAATAATTCTATCATGATTTGGCACACAGATTTACATTTGCAGCAGGCGGGGTCGTTTTTTTTGCCGTGTGCTGTGTGCATTATTTTTGCAAACCCACCACAAAATCCTTTCTTGGATTTACAAACCAAGGCAAGTTGGTATTTGCATTGGTTTGTAAGAAAAAGTAACACGCACCATGTGTCTTCAAGCATGTTTGGCTTCCAAAATCCTCAAGATGTCCCTGCATTGGTTTTTACAACATTGTCCTAGTCCTGCAGAGTTTTGTACCAATGCAACTAATAGATTTAGCTGCCTTGACTTGACTTGCCGCAGACTTACTTCTTCACCACAAAAATATGCAGGCCGAAGACTGAAATCCCAAAGAGTATCGCGTGCGGAAGGGACATCGCCAGCCTGCTGTCAGCCCTATGAAGATGCCTTCTGCAAGAAAGTCTCATGCGTTTGAGGCCTTTTGCCGTGAGAAGCGGCCTCCCCGAGGCAGCACCGACGCATGGGAGGTGCACTGTTCATCCGCTCGCGCAGCCCACGTGCACTTTCACTATAGCTAGTCTAGACCACAAATCTCGGATGCAGCGGCCCGCCGACGCCCACACCGAGAGTTTGATTCACCCAGGCAGGCGCGATTCACTTTCTCTGGATTTTTAGTCTGCACTTTGTCCATATCGACTTTGGGGGATTTGCTACCTTGGAACCCCTTCCGGACGCAGAGTTCCCTGTCAAGGGCACAGTACAAACCCCCTTTCATCACGTGAGGAACCATCACTCTAACACTCACCTTGAATACACGTTTCACAGCATTAAAACATATCTGGATAGCTCAAAAATGCCCCATACACTTCGTGACACCTTTCAGCTGGCTTTGTCTTTTTGCTAAAAAAAAAAAAAAAGCGTGAATTCTGTGACTTTCCGTTTTACTTGCACTACTTTAAGTGTGTATAAACAAAATGGTAGCTTTAGAAATATTTTTGAGCAAAAACCCAGAACTGGCGAAAGTGTGGCCACTTGGCAGCTGTGTGAGGGCTCGTGCGTGTCCCTAAGTGAGTAGTAAATGAAATGAAATGAAAAATTGCGTTTGTATAGCGCGTAACTACCCTGAGGCCTCGCAGCGCTAAATGCCTCTATGGTCGCCTCTTTCATTTTTGCATATACATGGATGAATTAACATGTAGTTTTATTTGCATAGTTCCCTACTTGTGTGATGAATGTGTGCCTAGGTACCTGAATGTGTTGATCAATTTTAATAAATGAGTGCATGGAAGTCTATTACTGTTGCGATGCCTGCATAGACTAAGCACATTTGCATATTTTTCTGTATGCTGTGTGTAAATGTGTGCATGGCGAATACAAATTGTTAAAATTAGGGTTACTGGTTGACTGGGATGTGAGCCCTGGCCAAGCAGCAACCATAGTCCTAGTCAGGGTAAGGCACAAGCAAACCCCAAATTAACCTGTTCTCACCCTCCACCCCCTCAGTCAGGCTTAACTTAGTGGCAATGTGTAAAGTATTTGTGAAACACACCAAACAGTGAAAACACCACCCGAAAAGATCCCACACCATGTTAGAAAAATTGAACTTAATTTAATAAAGAAAACAAGAGCAACATGACAAAAATCCAGTCAGTAGATCCGGAATTATTAATTTTAAAAGAATACACTGCAATTTAGCACCAAAAAGCATAAAGCACCAACCAGGGATGTCTGTTCATGCTGGACCAGTTCAAAGTAAAGGTTCAGGCCGACTGCGATAGAGCGTAGATCGCATACAGTCCCAGATTAGTCCAGCTAAGAGTGTACCTTCTCAACGTTTGTGCTATGAGTCCTGTTCGTGTTGGAGAGGGTCTCCAGGAGGAAGAGCAGGCCGGGCATCGAGGATGGGTGGGCTAGAGCTTCACGTTGGCAGTTCCACGTGGGCTGATGATGTTGCTTCGCGTAGAAACAGACTTGAGGCAGGTCGCGCCGATTTCGGTGCGAGCGACGTAGTCCTGGTGCAAACGGGCTCATTCGCAGTCACGAAGAGCACAACAACTTGAATTTAAGAGTTCAAGAGCCACACCAAGGGTCCAGGACCTGAGAGGCACCTCTTGTGGGCCAGGAACTCAGTGAATACAGGCCCAGGAGTTGTTGGGGAGCCTGTTATGCCCTCAAGGCTTAGATCAGGAGGCCAGCAGACTAGCCCTCTGAGTCACTCTGTAGTCCAGGTCTCAAGGTGGAGTTGTCCCAAGGCAAGAGGACAGCAAGCAACAGGTCTGCACAGCAAGACAGCAATTTTTTGTAGAGCAGCTGTCCATCATAGTGGTAGCTCTTGTAGCAGCACAGTGGTCCTTCTTCCCGGCAGAGTATCCATAGGTCCAGAAGTGTACTGAAGTGATGGTGTCTGAGGTCCTCATTTTATGCACTGGTGCCCTGGGTCTGGAAAGTGGGAGAAGCTTCTAGTATGGAATTTGGATATAATTAGACCCTTGTCTTTTTCATGTTTGAATAAACAGCAAAAAACAAAATTCTCTTAAATAAAAAGGTATAAATAAAATACCGGTTCAAACAAAAAGCAATGTGTTTGACCATAATGTGAATCCAAATCACATTCACAAATAAAGTAAGGTCCAGGCTCTTTTCCCTTGTTTAACAACTTTCTGATTTATTGCATTTTCAGGATTATAATTTAAAATCTGACTTCACCATCAATTAGCATTTTAAATTACCTCTCCAGAGACCCCAGCTATGGACTGGCTATCTCCTTACATTCATTTGTAAATTACACTTATAAAATGTAATATGGCAATGCCAATGTTATCCTGTGGTAGAGATTGACCTTGCAGTAGTGAAGAACAAATAATGTAAGTTATTTTTCGCTACCAGGGCATGTAAAACATAAATGTTCATGTCCCGCATTCTAAATACACTGCACCCTGCCCACTGGGCTGTCCAGGGTCTACCATAAGGGTGACATATATAATAAAAAGGAAGGTCTGAGCCTGGCAAAGGGTTTATTTTGCCAGGCTGACATGGCAGTTTAAAACGGCACAGAGAGGCTCAGCAATGGCAGGCCTTAGACGTTTTTATAGGGATATTTAATTGGGTGGCAGTGCTGCAGTCCCACTAGTAGCATTTAACTTGCAGGCGCTGGGTTCATGTGGTGCCACTGTACTCAGGGCTTATAGCCAAATTAAATATGGTACTTGGGGATATGGAAATATTACCATGTTTTAAGGAGTGAGCACAGGGTGTTGAAAGGCAGATATGACAACGTTTCTGCATTAATCAGGGAATATGGTAGTGTCCATTGTGTACCTGTGAAAGATGGTGACCTCCATGGACCAAGATGGGGCCGGGGCGTACAAAGGATGGAGTCGGACCTTAGAGACTTTATGTCATCCCCAGCTTATACGTTCGAATGTGACATCATAAGGACGTGTCTGGCCAATAGGGATTCAACTAAAATGTAGAAACATCCATGCTGTCAAATTATTATTATCTAAAACATTTTGACTTAAAATACATATATAGATAATGTTTACCGTGAAATTGTAGCATAAAATAAAAATCATTAATACATTGTAGATATAGAAGATAGGATAACATATATGTGACAGTGTTTGGTTCACACAGCAAAGCAGGAATATTTATTAGCCTTGTATAGTTACAGATGGTTAATGAATGCATTCTCTCTAAAGAGTTTTATGCATGTTGGCAAATAAACAAACCAGTGATCATGAAAAGTAGGCCAGACTAAAAATGTGCAGTAATAAAAGCTAACATTAGGTGAGTCTATTAAGAAAGTATTATTATTGAACTGCTCATTATTGATTTGTTTCTGCAGTAACAAAGTAGTTGTAAATGTATATGAATTTTGTTTTTTTAATATGCTATTTGCTGTGAAAACATAAATTAAAAAAAATAAAAATTAAAAAAAGAGTCTATTAAGAAAGAAAAAAGGTTTTCTTTTCAGTCCATAGTTTGTACAGGCATTGTGGTACATATGGGAAAAGCATGTCGGGATTCGTTGGTCGACTTACCTGTGGAGTTCATTCCTCATCAGAGGACATGTTAACATTGTCAGGTGCACATGTAGCATACGTGTGATCACTACGAAAACCATACAGAGCATTTCCTTGGTCAATAGTCTGTGTGTTAGAAGGATCAGCAACTGACTGTTTTGGCTCTTCTCCAGGGGGCTAGAAGAATAACAGAGTCAAGGCATTCGTCAGGAGGTGCATCGAAAAATGCCACTGGTGATACTGCTGTCATAGGTAGCGGCCTGGATAGGGGACAGGTGCATCACTTGGCATTGTCTCTGGTGCTCATTGAGTGGTTGAATGATTCTTTCCATATCAAGGTAAAACACTGGAGGCTTCTCCAGATGTAAGTCCAAGGAAATGATTGTCGGACAGCTTATTCACCAGAAAAACAGGTTTTAGTTGCATGGCATTCACTTTTGCAAAAAGAGAACATCCAATGCTCACTGAGTTGGGATAGTCAAGCATATGTCCAATGTGACGTGCTAGAGTCTCTCTGATACTTTATTCAGTTAGATATGGGTACTCCATGTTGTTGATTTCCTTGGCAGAACAGGAGAAAGATGATTAGCAGTCTTATGATGAGAAATCCTCCAAGAAGACTGAAGAAATTACAATGGCGGTATCAGTCAAAATACTGCTTTAAATTCAGCGGCAGTTTCTTCTCGAGGGCAGGAAAGCAGCGCCCCCCCCTCACTGCGAACCGCAGAGAAAAAATAAAATGGCAATGAAAAGATTTAATTCATTGCCATTTAATTTTTCTGACGTGTGCACTTCAGCAGCCAGCCTGGACCCAGGCCCAGAGACATGAGGGGAGTGCCCTCTGCTGCCGATTGCCATAAGAGCACAGAAGCGGTGACTGGCTGTATGCTCCAAAGTGCGCAAGTTATTTTGGCCGGCTGTTTTGCACCAGCCAAAGTGGCATGCAGTCTTTGAAGCTCTCCACTCAGTGATCTTAGACAGCTGGTTGGAGACCAAGCTCAGACCTACAGGGCCTGCAGGAGCATCCAGCCAGCCTGCTCCATCCAATCCTGGTGCTGCTCTCATTGCATGAAAACAGTGCCTGGATTCGTTAAGGGAGTTGGCTGGGTCCCTGCTGGAGGAGAGAAGATAATCAGGACCAGAGCGAGGACGTGGAGGCAGGTATGTGAATTATTTTCTTTTTGTGTTGATGCATTTTGTTTGTGTATGTATGTAAACTGCCCTGCATGCAAATAAATGTATTTTGTTTCTGACTGTCATTTGTTCATCAGGTGAGGAAGGTGCGCACAGGAGGACGTTCCTTCCTCACCTTGGCTGCTAAACTTTGGAATTCTCTCCCTGTGCACATCCACAGCATGGACAACTACCTAGATGTTCGCAAGGCCATTAATACTCACCCTTTGACTTAGATCTGCCTTCATTCTGTAGCCTCCCAATTCCTGCCAGTTAGCGCTGGGATACCCCTTTGCTGGGGCAGCTATGCGCTATATAAATCTCCGTAACATAACATAACACGAGGCTTGGACCATTTCATAGATTAGTGGGGAGAGAGCATTACATAGATGCGGAAGCACAATGAGTATGTGCGCTTACTATATGATAATGGTTCTCGAATTAGCCCCTTGAATCACACTTGACATTTTGAGGTCGTTTTAAAGGTAATGGGCAAACTAGACTTCGCACCGAAAGAGTGCAATGCATTTGGGATTAGGAAATTGTGCATGGTATAGGAGTTCCCGCAGCTCGGTGAACGAGGGCCTGAAAGTTGCTGCTAATATGTTTTCAGGATATTATACAAAGCTTCAATGCATTTAGAACTGAAGTTCAATTATTAGTGGCTGCTCCTCTGACAGGTTGAGAGTCTGGCATAGAGTGTATAAGTCTGTGCAGTGCATATGAAGTGTGGACATAGCATGAGGCAGGGGTGCAATGCACAGTCAGGAGTAGCTCATGAAAAGGGTACAGTGGCAGTTATTCAAGTGAGGTTCTCGCTGACAGTTTACTGTACAGCAGGAGAAGTCTACAGGTTGCTAGTATTGAGGAGCAATGGAGCGGTGCACCGAAGGAGCTGCCAGGGCTCCTCAGCATGGCTGATGACTAACAGAGTTTCAGTGCCCCCGTGGAGGGTGGGCAAGCTCTGCAGTGCAAGGATGGCAGACGAGGGCAGAGTCACGTCCTGAGCAGCGGTGGTTTGCCCACCCCACCACTCCCCATTGCTGGCAGTCGCCACTGTTTAGATCCAGTCACTAGACCAGAGCCAATGTTCTTAAAAAGATGCACACCACCAGATGAATTAAATATCATTTGAATGACATATGCAAAATGGGCCGGGTATTGGGAGTCTAACAGCCACTGAAACTCTGAAGTAGCCCGGGCTATCTGCAGATGATAAACTTTTTGGAAGAGAACAAACAGTAGTTTGTTCAAATCACCAAAACTCATAGGGGCAGATCTACAAGAAAGTGACGCATCTGTAGAGATACGTCACTTTCCCTGCGACACCATGAGAAACCCTTGCGCCAGCATGGATGTGCCATATTTACAATACGGCGCACCATGGTGCAAGGATCGACAGATGCGTGGGGTGGATCGATCTCACAGAGTTCTACTCTACAGAATTCGGCGGAGTAACAAAAAAACTCAGTGAGATTCCGTGGAGTTTCACATCTTAAGTAACTAACGACTCAAGCCCCGAAAATGCCACGCAAATTTTTAGGGCTCGTCCTTTTAATCCCGCAAGGGATAATAGGACGAGAGTATAGGAGGCAAAATAAGCCGACAAACTATTGGGCGGATTTCCAGGAGTGCATGTGCTCATGCACGAGCTTGCCATTTGCTTCCCAGCCGCCTTGCATCAGGCAGCTCGGCCTCAGGCATTCACCCCAGCGCGCGCTAATTACATTTAATTAATCCCTGCTGTTTCACACTTCTTTCACGACCGCGAGGCCGAGCTTCAAACGGATCCGCTCCCCCGCCCCTAAAAGCTTCGTTCGGCGATGTTCTTGTTGATACCAGTGCAGGCATCTTAAGCCTCGATCCCTTTTCTTTGCTGCTTTTCGTAACTGTGTCTTATGTTTAACACCACCACATAAACATGTTTTTAATATTATTTTCTTTAGTGCAATGTGCACAGGATGCTTCTACTGAGTCTATCGCTTTTTTAGGTCCTCTAATTGTGTCTCATTTCTGCTGCTTGTAAAATCACAGCACATCATGGAGGCGGAAGCAGCTCCAGATGGGCATCACTCACCTTGTGCCTCGGCTGCTAAATGGCTTCACAAGCTTTTCTTCATCCTGTACTCCTGTGGGCTTGAATAGACAGACTACTCGTTTATTTGTTTCCCCTGGCTCTATTACGCACTGTGCTCTCTACACAGCTTGGCAGTTTAGACTTTGTGGGAAATTTGAGATCCTGCTATTAAAGGCAACTTAATTCACTATGGGCCAGAGGTAGGTCGGCAAATACCGGTCGGTAACGGCCGATTTCGGCCGTTACCGACCGGTATTTGCTGATGGAGATGTAGGGGCCTTAAAATATACAGAATCGGTATATTTACCGATTCGGTAAATTTACCGATTCTATAAAATACCGAATCGGTAAATACAGATGTAGGTGGCACTGAAAACAGTGCCACAGGCCATTACCGATTAGTTATTTACCATGTAATACTATTGCATGGTAAATAACGAATTCTAGTGTACATGCACATCTGTGAATGTACACCTGTGCCATGTGACACACATACATGCCCTAAGGGCATGTATGTGTGTCACATGGCACACAAGCCAGAAACAGGGGTGCAACAGGGTGTCAAAGTGACACCCTGTCCCCCTTGTCAAATCGGTAATTTTACCGATTCGGTATTTGTTACAGAATAATTACCTACATTAGATTTACCGATTCATGAATACCGAATCGGTAAAATTCGGTATTTATGAATCTGTAAATCTAATTTACCTACATCGGGCCCTATGTTTTCCACGTCTGCCACTGCAGTAAAGACAACGATCTTTGCTAGGAGCCTAATTTGCACTTTATTATCCCATCACTGTCTCCTTTCCCAACACTTCGAGAAACGATTCAAACCTATCATGCTAGTCCAGACTGATTGGCTCAACCCCCCCCCCCTTCTTTTTCTGATAAATTAAGTATGAATACATTACAATAAGCTTAAAAACAATGTTACCCTTTGTGATAATAAAACATTACTTTCGACAAAATGGTGCTGCTGTATGGGTATTTTTAAACTCGCAAAGGTGCGATTCGGTAAATTTACCGATTCTGTAAAATACCGAATCGGTAAATACAGATGTAGGTGGCACTGAAAACAGTGCCACAGGCCATTACCGATTAGTTATTTACCATGTAATACTATTGCATGGTAAATAACGAATTCTAGTGTACATGCACATCTGTGAATGTACACCTGTGCCATGTGACACACATACATGCCCTAAGGGCATGTATGTGTGTCACATGGCACACAAGCCAGAAACAGGGGTGCAACAGGGTGTCAAAGTGACACCCTGTCCCCCTTGTCAAATCGGTAATTTTACCGATTCGGTATTTGTTACAGAATAATTACCTACATTAGATTTACCGATTTATGAATACCGAATCGGTAAAATTCGGTATTTATGAATCTGTAAATCTAATTTACCTACATCGGGCCCTATGTGTTCCACGTCTGCCACTGCAGTAAAGACAACGATCTTTGCTAGGAGCCTAATTTGCACTTTATTATCCCATCACTGTCTCCTTTCCCAACACTTCGAGAAACGATTCAAACCTATCATGCTAGTCCAGACTGATTGGCTCAACCCCCCCCCCTTCTTTTTCTGATAAATTAAGTATGAATACATTACAATAAGCTTAAAAACAATGTTACCCTTTGTGATAATAAAACATTACTTTCGACAAAATGGTGCTGCTGTATGGGTATTTTTAAACTCGCAAAGGTGCATTTAATAAATGTATTTATTTATTTTTAAAATATGTTTACAATTTGCTGTTGTGGAAATCAATTAAAGGAGGGGCTGTTGTGTAAAAGCCAAAGCTGCTGATTTAGTGCTGGGAACAAGGTCGGTATCTCGGGGTAGGCTCAACATCTTGTTTTTTCTTGTCTTGCCTTCTGCTCCCCTGATTGACCTCGTTTTCTTGCCTTCTGCTTCCCTGATTGTACTTTTTTTCTTGCCTTCGGCTCCCCCACTCCATCCATCCATCCATCCCCCCACTCCATCCATCCATCCATCCCCCCACTCCATCCATCCATCCATCTCCCCACCTTATCCATCCATCCCCCCACTCCATCCATCCACCCCCCACTCCATCCATCCATCCGTCCCCCCACTCCTTCCATCCATCCATCCCCCCACTCCATCCATCCCCCCACTCCATCCATCCATCCATCCCACTCCATCCATACATCCCCCCACTCCATCTATCCATCCATCCCCCCACTCCATCCATCAATCCATCCCACTCCATCCATCCATCCCTCTCCATCCATCCATCCATCCATCCATCCCATCCATCCATCCATCCCCTCCATCCATCCATCCATCCATCCATCCCTCCCCTCCATCCATCCATCCATCCCCTCCATCCATCCATCCATCCATCCATCCATCCATCCATCCCCTCCATCCATCCATCCCACTCCATCCATCCATCCATACCCCCACTCCATCCATCCATCCATCCATCCCCCACTCCATCCATCCATCCCCCCACTCCATCCATCCCCCCACTCCATCCATCCATCCCCTCCATCCCTCCATCCCCTCCATCCATCCATCCCCCACTCCATCCATCCATTCCCCCCACTCCATCCATCCATCCCCCCACTCCATCCATCCATCCCACTCCAACCATCCATCCGTCCCACTCCATCCATCCATCCCCATCCATCCATCCCCCCACTCCATCCATCCATCCATCTCCATCCATCCATCTCCATGCGTCCCCCCATCCATCTATCCCCCCACTCCATCCATCCATCCATCCATCCATCCCACTCCATCCATCCATCCATCCATCCCACTCCATCCATCCATCCCACTCCATCCACCCCCCACTCCATCCATCCCCCCACTCCATCCATCCCCCCACTCCATCCATCCATCCATCCATCCCCCCACTCCATCCATCCATCCCCCCACTCCATCCATCCATCCCCCCACTCCATCCATCCATCCATCCATCCCCCCACTCCATCCATCCCCCCACTCCATCCATCCACCCATCCATCCATCCCCCCACTCCATCCATCCATCCCCCCACTCCATCCATCCTTCCACCCTTTCCGTCCATCCATCTCCATCCATCCCACTCCATCCATCCCCCCACTCCATCCATCCATCCCCCCACTCCATCCATCCATCCCCCCACTCCATACATCCATCCATCCCACTCCATCCATCCATCCATCCCCCCACTCCATCCATCCATCCGTCCCCCCACTCCATCTATCCATCCCCCCACTCCATCCATCCATCCCCCCACTCCATCCATCCATCCCCCCACTCCATCCATCCATCCCCCCACTCCATCCATCCATCCCCCACTCCATCCATCCATCCATCCCCCCACTCCATCCATCCATCCATCCATCCATCCCCCCCCCACTCCATCCATCCATCCCCGCACTCCATCCATCCATCCCCGCACTCCATCCATCCATCCCCGCACTCCATCCATCCATTCACCCGACTCCATCCATCCCTCCCCGCCCCACACTCCATCCCTCCCCGCCCCACACTCCATCCCTCCCCACACTCCATCCCTCCCCGCCCCACACTCCATCCCTCCCTCGCCCCACACTCCATCCCTCCCCTGCCCCACACTCCATCCCTCCCCCAGCCCACATTCCATCCCTCGCCCACACTCCATCCCTCGCCCACACTCCATCCCTCGCCCACACTCCATCCCTCGCCCTCTTGCCCTGCCTCTATCTCTCACCCGGCCTCTATCTCTCGCCCTCCCTCTATCTATCATTCGCCCTCCCTCTATCTATCTATTGCCCTCACTATCCATCGCATCCCCACAGCATCACTCAGGGGCACCACAACATCACTATGCGCTACCAGAGCATCACTGAACACCACAGCATCACTCGTCGCCGCCATAACATCATTCAGAGCCACCACAGCATCAATCTGTGCAACCATTCAACAACAACGGATTCAAATATGTTCTCTCAATGTTTCAAACTTCATTACAAATGTCACAAAAAAAGTCAATATTTCACTTCTGTTCTTGTATTTTCATCACAATAAAATACACTAAACATAATCTTCCAAAAAGTTATTTGCAAAAGTTTAAGCTATTGCGATTATAAATTACAATAACTTTTATTTAAGTATTAAATATTGAAAAAAATACAACCCATTGTTATTTTTAATATTAATACATCTAAGTCATGTAAATACAACACATATTGCATTACAAATGCAATAGGTGTCACGTTTGCAAAAGTTAACACTATTGGCATTGTAAATGACAAAGTTATTAATTTCGCTATTTTCAAAACAAAAACATAAATAAAAAAAATTGGCATTTACAATACTAATACCTCTAACTTTACTAATGCGAGCCCTATTGCATTGCAAATGCTTGTTAAATGATGCAGTGAACTGCTGAAATCTCTAGTGCACGCCCCACCTTAGCCGCAAGATGGCAGCATTACATACAATTGTATTGTTTTGGCCATAGTGATAATAGATTAGGTTACTTTCAGACCTAAACTGGATGGTGCTTGAGCTCCTAGGCTCGTAAATAATAATACAGTCTTATAAAAGCAGTGTGACTCAGACATGTAATGGCTCTTTTCAGGTAACCTCCACACAACACTGCTAAGACCTTCCCTCAGTTCAAGGAGAGTGGTGCATGACATTTTTTACGTCTTCTTATGTGGAACCGAGAAAAATCCTCAAAAGGGACTTCCGGCCCTTTGCTTCATAGCATGTGTTACAAAACGGGGTGGAAGCATGTATTGTATTGTATAGTTAGAGTGGCATCAAGTATGCGAAATAGTACTTTAGTAATAAGGTACCATAATTACTCTTTGAATACGAACAGTGAATAAAACAGGCTTTTTTGTGTGTTGGGGGGTGGCACCAGTGAAAGGTGAAAGGTGACACTTATACTTGAATAGATGTTTAATGGCTAGGTGATACATACTTTACCTCAATGCATGTGCTTGTTTAAAGCAACTCTGCATTTTGAATTTGATTCTTGTAAGGTTATTTTGGGGAAGTAATGCAACAGTCGGGTCATCAAATAAAATGTATATCATTGTCTCTAATAAGATGCTTTAAAACAGTGCACACATGTGTAATCCCCACAGTGCTCCCTATGCTTCACTGGAGTATATATAAGAG
Source organism: Lissotriton helveticus (assembly GCF_964261635.1). Classification (NCBI taxonomy): domain Eukaryota; kingdom Metazoa; phylum Chordata; class Amphibia; order Caudata; family Salamandridae; genus Lissotriton; species Lissotriton helveticus. The sequence continues at coordinate 1,918,490,810 of NC_136065.1, forward strand.
TATGTATGTCAGAATAACATATATATTATAGTACACAGTAAATACCCATGGCTGAAGGCTTGTCAATACATTCCATCCAAAGGCTTTGCTGGTAGGAAGGAGCCTTGGGTTCAGGGGTTCTCTGGCTCACTATTTGCTGTCTCAGGGCAGAGTTGCCACATTTAATCAGCTTCCAATATGTGACTTCCGGTCTTCTCTGACACTTCCTTGCAGTGAATGGGATGTCCAGAGTCAGCAGAGATGAAGCTCACATCTGCTGCTCTGTTACGGTGTCTGTGGACGGGCTGATGGGGACATATTTTCTTGGGCATGCTAGAATTTATTGTTGTGGTTGTAATATTAAGTCTACAAAGAGCTAATTGCCTCTCTACACGTTCAAGTTCGGAAATTTGTATAGCGCACTACTCACCCATAGGGTCTCAAGGCGCTTGAGGGAGGGGGTGCATTATTTATCGAATAGCCAGGTTTTAAGTCCCTTTCTGAAGGAAATGTGGTTCTGTGTGAGGCGGAGGTGAGTGGGGAGAGAGTTCCAGGTCTTGGCCGCCAGGTAGGAGAAAGATCTTCCTCCCATGGTGGATCTGTGGATGCGCGGAATTGCGGCAAGCGCTTGGTTGGAGGATCTTAGTTGGCGGGAGGGTGTGTAGAAGGACAGTTGTGTGTTGAGGCATTCGGGTCCTAGTTTGTAGAGGGCCTTGTGAGCGTGGGTGAGGAGACGGAACGTTATTCTCTTGTTGACGGGAAGCCAGTGGAGGTCTTTCAGGTGGCCGGTAATGTGAGCTTGGCGAGGGATGTCCAATATGAGTCTGGCCGATGCATTTTGGATGCGTTGCAGTTTTTTCTGTAATTTGGCTGTGGTTCCGGCGTAGAGGGTGTTTCCATAGTCCAGTCGGCTAGTGACCAGTGCGTGGGTGATCGTCTTTCTTGTTTCGGTGGGGATCCAACGGAAGATTTTTTTGAGCATACGGAGTACGTTGAAGCAAGAGGATGAGACGGCGTTAACTTGTCTGGTCATCGAGAGGGAGGAGTCTAGGATGAAGCCCAGGTTGCGTGCGTGGTCTGTGGGTGTGGGTGCCGTGCCCAGGGCCGATGGCCACCATGAGTCGTCCCAGGCAGAGGGTGAAGATCCTAGGATGAGAACTTCCGTTTTGTCTGAGTTAAGTTTTAGGCGGCTGTTTTTCATCCATTCGGCTACTTCTTTTATGCCTTCATGAAGATTTGTTTTGGCGGTGTTAGGGTCTTTGGTGAGGGAAAGGATCAGCTGGGTGTCGTCAGCGTAGGAGATGATGTTGAGGTTGTGTTGTCGCACGATGGATGCGAGGGGACTCATGTAAACGTTGAAGAGGGTGGGACTGAGTGATGATCCTTGTGGGACTCCGCAGATGATTTCAGTGGCCTCTGATTTGAATGGGGGGAGACGGACTCTCTGGGTTCTCCCGGCGAGGAACGAGATGATCCAGTCCAAGGCTTTTCCTTGTATTCCGACGTTGCTGAGGCATTGTATGAGGGTGCTGTGACAGACTGTGTCGAAGGCGGCAGAGAGGTCGAGTAGGATGTGGGCAGCTGTTTCTCCGTTGTCCAGTAGCGTTCGAATGTCATCTGTCGCTGCAATGAGGGCGGTTTCGGTGCTGTGTTTGGCTCGAAAGCCGGACTGTGAGGGGTCGAGGGAGTTGTTGGATTCAAGGAAGGCGGCGAGCTGGCTATTGACGGTTTTCTCAATGACTTTGGCAGGGAAAGGGAGGAGGGAAATGGGGCGGTAGTTCTTAAGTTCAGAGGGGTCAGCTGTGGGCTTCTTCAGGAGGGCAGTGAGATCGGCGTGTTTCCAGCTTTCTGGGAAGGTAGCAGAGTTGAAGGAGCAGTTGATGACGTCACGGAGATGGGGTGCGATGATGGAGTCTGCTTTGTTGAAGATGTGGTGGGGACAGGGGTCGGTTGGCGAGCCTGAACGGATGGAGTTCATTAGGCGGATGGTGTCTTCAGTGGTGATTGGGTTCCAGGCGTTAAGGTTGTTGGAGAGCGGTTTGGTTTTGGAGGTGGGTGAGGTGGGCTGTTCTTTCGAAATGTTCTTAAAGCTGTTATGTATGTCGGCGATTTTGTTGTAGAAGAAAGAGGATAACGAGTCGCAGAGGTCTTGGGAGGGAGTAATGTCGTTTGAGGCTGCGGTGGGATTGGTAAATTCTTTGACGATGTTGAATGGTTCCTTGCTGTTGTGGGCGTTATTGTCGAGTCGATCCTTGAAAGCTGATTTCTTGGTGGATCGGATCAATTGGTGGTGTTTGCGGGTGGCGTTCTTGAAGGTGGTCAGGTTGTCAGTGGTTGGGTTTTTTCTCCATGTTTTTTCGAGAGTACGGCATAGTTTCTTGGAATTCTTTAGGTCATCGTTGAACCAGGGGGCCTTTTTGCTACCTTGTTTGATCTGGTGGTTTTTTAGGGGTGCTAATTCGTCAGCGCTGTGAGTGATCCATTGTTTGAGTTTGGTGGCAGCTTCGTTTGGGTCTGATGAGAGGGCTGGAGGGTTTTGGTTGAGCGATGTGATGAGTTGGTCGGTGGTGATTTTGTTCCAGTTTCTTCGAAGAATAGGTTGTGGGGGGTTGTGAGTCGTGGTAGTTTTGTAGCTGAAGTGAACACAGCTGTGGTCCGTCCAATGGAGAGCTGTGGTATGATTGAAGGAGATGTGTTTGCTGGAGGTGAAGATAGGGTTGAGCGTGTGTCCGGCTAAGTGGGTGGGGGTGTCAACAAGTTGTTTGAGTCCGAGATTGGCCAGGTTGTCCAGAAGGGTGGTGGCGTTGCAGTCGTTTTTCTTTTCCAGGTGGAAGTTGAAGTCTCCCAGTAGAATGTAGTTCTCGGAGGGGAGGGCATGTGGGCTGATGAAGTCAGTGATGTCTTCGCAGAATTGTTTACGAGTTCCTGGTGGTCTGTAGACGAGGGTGCCTCTAAGTGTGGTCCTGGGGTCGGTGTGGATCTGGAAGTGGAGGTGTTCGGCGGTTGCAAGGTAGTCGTCGAAGCTGGTCGTGATTTTGATGGTGTTCTTATGAACGATGGCAATGCCTCCTCCTGTTTGGTTGGTACGGTCTTTTCGGATGATCTTGTACGCGTCCGGGATGGCTATGGCGATGTCGGGTGCTGATGATGCGTTCATCCAGGTTTCTGTAAGGAAGGCGATGTCCGGTGACGGAGTGTCGAGTAGGTCCCAGAGTTCTGTGGCGTGTCTGTGGACCGAGCGGGTGTTTAGCAGGATGCATTTCAGGTGGTTAGAGTCGGAGCTGTGTTTGGAGGTCGTGCATTTGGTGTGGGTCTTGATGCATGCGAACTTGCAGGAGTGGCAGGCGAAGGGACCGTGGCTGCGTCCTGGGGCAGCTTCGTAGCATTGTGGTGTGCGTCCGGGGTTAAGGGCTAAGAGGGTGGCGGCGTCATACGTTATGCGGGAGGAGTGCGGTTTGCGGGGGACAGGGGGTCTGGCGCTGGGCGCGGTCCAGGCGCAGACGGGCTTACCTTTGGCGCACCTTCGGCGCGCATAGGGCGCGCCCGCTGCGCGTGAACGCTGCGCGCAAAAGCATCTGTCATATATGGATAGTGGAGGGGGCGGGGCGAGGGAGGGTCAGCTGGGAGGCGGGAGCGGGGAGGAGACACGGGCCAGGAGTGGACAACAACAACAAAATGGCTTCCGAAACAGAAAGCGAAACGGGGCACAGCCGAGGACCGGCAATCAAAACAATATCAGGCTACGGCAATTAGATCAAACAATGCAGCGCCAAATTGCACAGAAAGCAATCAGCTTGTACAATTTCGAATTCCCAACAAGCAGGCTATGTTATTATTAAATTGGCAATGCGGCGCAGGAAGGGCACTAATAGCGCTTTGCGGCTACGATACCAGGCGCTGTGCGAGTACGCTCGATCACGGGTCCAGCAGGGTAGCAGGTAGCAATGAGGCACACAATCAGGCAGCAAGCGTGGGAGCGTGGGTGAGCGACCGCTTCGGGGCAAGCCCAGACACACAAGACTTCCCTCTTACCGTACAGCATAGAGATGCACCACGGTGTCCCTTTGGGTCATCCTTGCTCATGCCAGGACACAGTGCAAGGTTGGCTTCCTGCAGGACCCTGAGGAAAGACCAGCCATTAAAGTGGCCAGCAGAACAACACCCGACATCTTGCTCCTTAGGTCCATAGACAGCTGTATTACCTTCCTCTCAAAACCTCACGCTAAGAACCACTTCTCGTTTCAACATTAGCCAATGCAACGCACATGCGTAGCACAGCCCCTCCGCTCTTGTGGCCCTTCCAGTTGAAACTAGGCAGACAAGCTTGGCTTCCGAATTGACTAAACCACTGGGTTTAACGTCACAGCTAGGGGTGGGCACTGCATGACAGTATACTCTGCTCGCAGTGGTAGACAGAGTTTTTACCAAACTCTGTGTTCCAAGCAGAGTGTAGAGTAGCAAAACTCTGGAAACTCTACTGGTGGAGCGGAGTTTACTGCCCACCCCTGTTGAAAAGTCTTCTGAGAAATATCCAGAGACATTTTCGGCATGGTTGGTCTCTCTGAACTCTTGAAAAGGTACCACTTCAAATGGCGTGGCATCAGGTGGTATTTTATAGTATACCATGCAATGACATCATTTCAGCAGCATCAGCTGTGTTTGTCGCACTCAGTGTTCTGCATAGAGTATTAAGCTAAAATATCAAGGGCCAGGAAGTAAAGCTAGAAATCTTAATGGTTAGTTGAGGGGGTATGGTATTCAGAGCAGGGAGAGGCTGGGAGGCACTACTCTGAATCCTTCCTGGTGTCAGCTATGGCCGGCTGTAGATGACTGGCCACATAGTGGTTTTTAATGTGGTCGACAGCCACCTGTCTGTTTCTTCTTAATCCAGGCAGAGGCGGCAGGATAACAGTTCTGTTGCCTTTTACCCCAATAACATTCACGGGTGGTCAGTAGGATGGTTCTAAAGCTTGTTTGTCGTAGATTGTCTCCTGCACTAAGGGCCAGATGTAGGTAGCCCAATACCGACCGGTATTGAGCATTTGGGATGTAGGGGACAGAAAACCGTCCGAATCGGTAAAGTTACCGAATCGGTAAACATTCCGAATCGGAAAATTTACCGAATCTGTAATTTTACCGAATCGCAACGGTTTGCGAATCGGTAAATTTACCGAATCGGTAAATATACCGAATCGGTAAATAAGAAGTGGTAAAATTGAATATTGAGATGTAGGTAAGCTCTTAAATACCGAATTTGCTTGAAATTCGGTATTTAAGAGTCTGTATTTACCATGGATTGAAATCAGGTGGTAACCAGGTGCAGCCTATAAAAAAGGACCCAAAATGCAATACTTTTTTCACAATGGCGGCATTCTATGTCATTGCGAGACGGCTACGGCTACAGGAGGAAGGAGAGAGGGAATGGCAGAGACAGGAGCAGGTCTACAGACAGAGGATCACCTTGTTCATGCTCACAGAGGCAGAGATACTCCAGAGGTACAGGTTGGACCCAGACACCATCTTGGACCTCATCAGGGACCTCCAACCACTGTTGGAGCACACTACCCCAAGGGCACACGCCATTCCACCCCACGTGCAGGTGCTGTGCAGCATACACCTGCTTACGTCTGGGAGCTACCAGAGTGTGGTTGCTGCTGTAGGTGGGGTGACCCAGAGCAGCCTGTCACGCTTTTTCCACAAATTCCTTGACGCCATGTTAAGGAGGATGGACCATTATATATCTTTCCCTGCATACCATGCTGAACTGCTCCAAACAAAATCTGACTTTTATCTGATGGCGCGTTTCCCCAATATCATTGGCTGCATTGATGGCACCCACATTCCCATTTGTCCCCCTGCTGCCACCGAATACATATATAGGAATAGAAAGTCCACCCACACCATCAATGTGCAGGTGATCTGCAATGCCAAGAGCGCCATCACTGACCTTGTGGCAAAATTTCCTGGGAGTACCCACGACTCCTTCATATTTCAAAACAGCGGTATCTATGCACGGCTGACAGCAGGGGAATTTGGTGAAGGATACCTGCTAGGTAAGACACAGTGTGTGACCCCATTAATACCTATTGCAGAAAGAAGTACATGTATGCATGTGAGTAATGTATTCCCATTTCCTTTTAGGAGACAGTGCATATGCACTCCGCTCCTTCATCCTCACCCCCTACCTCAACCCCTCAACACCCAGCCAAAGGAGATATAACAGGGCCCACAAGAGCACAAGAAATATTGTGGAGCGTACCTTTGGTATATGGAAGAGCAGGTTCAGGTGCCTGCATAAGAGTGGAGGTGCCCGGCAGGATACCCCCATCACCTGCTGTAAAATCATTGCTGCCTGTGCCATGTTGCACAACCTTGCTGTGAAGAAGGGCACAGAGGTGGAGTTGTCAGACTTTGAGGATCATGACGACGAGGTTGCTGTGCCTGAACCACAACCTGCTGGAGTGTCAACACCAAGCGATGGCAGATACAGACGTGAGGATATTACACGCAACTATTTCTGAGTAAGTAATGAGACAAAGACATATGTAGAATGCTAGAACACTAGTATAATTTTGTAATGACATTGGTATTTTAAAGAACAAAAGTGCACCAGAAAGCATTTAACTGCAATGCTCACAGTAAGTAAACAGACACAGACATGTGGAGTATGCACCCAACGTAGTTTAATGTTCTCACTACGCAGGTATCCAAGGCACAAATGTGCAACACAAACTTTGAACTTTCAAAATTGTATGTCCAGGGTCACTACCCCATAATATTAACTGTTCATTTGCATCCACGCTTAGCACTGCCAGATGTATGTGGCTCACTGTGTTCGCTGGGCGTTTGGGCTGTAGCTTCACCTTGTCGCCTGCTGCTCCTCCTTGTCTCTACAACAAGGGGGCTTGCCATGCTGCTCCTACTTGTGCTCCCTTCACTCTCTGGCACATCAATAGCAGCAGTTTGTGCTGTTTGAGCATTTATTAGCGCCTCAAGAGCACCGGTCATTCCGGCTATGCCCCTTGTCACCTCATTGCTGTTTTGCATCAAGACCTCCTGACTGTTTATGCTTCGCCTGTATAGCAGGGATGTGGCTGTGGCCAGGCGGTGAATTGCTTTGTTGTGTTGCTGTGCACGCTGCTTCTCCCTGCGCCTTGATGCTATTTCTGTGTCCAGTTTGGTGCACATTAGCTGCACCGATTGTGTCATTTCATGTATCCCTGTAGCCATGCTCTTGTTCACTTACATCAGTTCCCTGATGCCCTTTCCAATTTCTTCCATATTGCTATTCAGGTTGCGCATTTGGCGTTGACAGGACATGATGGCCTTTCCCTGCATCCTCTGGATCTTAACCATGCTCCCCTCCAGGCCTTGGAACACACTGGACCCCTCCCCACGTGCACCTACACTCCTTCCTTGTACTCTGCGGCGTCTTGTGCTACTACGGACAACCTCTGCGCTGGACTGCAGTGTGGCAGAGATATCATCTCCAGGCAAGGTGTGTGTGTCTTCCACCTCCATTTCACCGGCAGCTGTCTCCATTTCTATCAGTGGGGGAACGACATGCCTCCTGCTTGGTTGTGCTGCAGGTGTTTCTACATCCAGTGATGCTGGCATATCTCGTGAAGACATTAACAGAGGGGACCGTGAACGTCGTGGGGATGCCTGCAAATCTTGAGTGATTTCGGGGTCTTGGGAAGGTGGCTGGCTACTCGGTACACCTGTGTCCTGTGATGCACTGGGACCTGGCTCCTGACTTTCATCCCTCTCGGGTGCCGTGCCTTCAGTCTCCTGTGACTGCCTTCTGGATGTGTGACCTGTGGACATATGAGCGTATATCAGCTAAGCGCAAATGTCTCACAGCCACTACAATTAAATCTTTTCAAATTGCACAATGTACATGTTGCCTGCCCTTCATTATGTCTGCAATCATTTGCCTAACTTGGTGGTTGCTGTGCTGTATGACATGGTCTTTCATTAACTGACTACATGTACCATGATGCATTGCTACTGTTTGGTGCTGGCACACCGGGACTGGGGTCACTTAGCTTCAAGGGGTGAGGGAAGGATGAGGGTGTGAGGGGGATTGCTGTGCATGCATCTTACCTTTTGTACTTGCAGCTTTGGCTGAGCTGTCCACTTCTCCCAGTCCGCAGACGCTTTCTGGCTCTAAGGTTGAGGCCACCATCTCCTCCAGGTCAGTGAGGGGGGGTGCTGTGTTCTTTCCTCCACCAGTTTGCGATGCCTGCTTGTGGTGGTCTGCCATTTTTTTTTGTGAGGCTCCTCAGGTCATAGAACCTCTTTTTCAAATCCTCTGTGACTCTGGTGGTCACTCCCACAGCATTCACTTTGTTAAGTATTTCATGCCAAATCTTCCTTTTGGCAGATTCAGCCACAGTGAGGGACTGCCTGCTAAACAGTTTGTGGTGCACCTTTCCCACCTCCTCCACAAGGACCTGTAGCTCCATGCTGCTGAATTTCAGCGTTCTCTTCCTCTCTGTCTGCTCTGTGTCTTTGCAGGTTGCCATTTTACAGGTTTTAAACTGCACAAACTCTTTCTGCTGCTGCTCCCAGTCTCTCTGCTCCAACTGCCTCTCCAGAACCTTCTAATTAGTTGCAGCTGCCTGTGTAGCCTCTTCCTGGTAGGGAGGAGGAGGGTGATAGCACCTGATTGGCTGTTTTCTTAAGTTTCACTTTTGCTTGCTTTCCGATTCGGAATTTACCGAATCGGTATTTACCGATTCGGTATTTCCCATTCATTCCTATGGGCCTTTTGGCCCATAGGAATGAATGGGAAATACTGATTCGGTAAATACCGATTCGGTAAATTCCGAAAGTCTGATTCCAAATTTTACCGATTCGGTAAAAAATACCGATTTTTTTATCTACATCTCATTTACCGATTCATGAATACCGAATCGGTAAAATTCGGTATTTAAGAATCGGTAAATGAGATTTACCTACACCTGGCTCTAAGTGCCCAACTTTGGGAACCCTCCCGCCAGCAGCAGTAATGATCTTCTCTTCGTAAGTGACGGCATCAGAGTGTTTTGCGTTTGACAGCATGTCTCTGACCTTTTGGATACTCTGTAAAACATTAAACGTTACCTCTTGTCAAATTTATCATCATCAGCCACTGTCCCAGAATTATCTAAGCCAGGCACACACATAGGAACTCCAAAGAGAAACTCGTATGGAGTGCCTCGTCCCAATACTCATCTAGGCTCGTTATTCAGTGCTCTCTGAACTTAATACAGATTATGATACCAACTAAGACCTGAACTTAACACACCAGCAGTCAAAGCTTATGTACATATGCCATTGGCCCTCTCTAAAACACAATTCAATTCCTCTTTAAACGAGTTGCTAAATTTCCGAAAAACTACCAGAGCAGACATTAAATCCCTGTAAGCCGTGTAGGAAAACACAGTACCATTATCCGAGTGAAATGAATGAGCTGCCCCCATTGACATCAGGCACCGCAAACCTTTAATGACTGCTGAAGCGTTTGCATTTCTCTGTGGCCAAATCCATCGGAATTGAGAGTATGAATCAATAGCAACCAATATGTATTTATATTGATTAGCTGAATTTTAGGGACCGATGTGGACCAAATAAATCAACTGGGAGGGAATATTTGAAATCATGATGGGGTTGACAGGGGTCTTTTTACAGTTGAGGGTTTAATTTGCTGACAAATATCACATTGTCTAACATAGTCCCTAGGATGTTTATATAGATTAGGCCACCATTAGCATTGCTGGGGTTGCATTTATTCCTGCATGTGCAGAGCCTAGCCCTTCAAGTTCTTCTTTTATTAATTCTAATCTAGACAGATTATTAGGTATTACTCTGCCTCACGCTCCTAGTTAGTTGACTACTGGAATGTTATCTGAGTCAAGGGTGTAGGAGTATTTGAAGGAAACCCCTGCCAGAGGTTTCCTAGCTTGCTTGGTTGCATTTATTTTATTTATTTTTTTTTTTTTGAAGACCTTTATTTGCATCATTAGGATAAACATATGCAGGCCTACAACCAATCCGGCCGGCCACAAGTCAAAGACGATCAAAAAACAAAATAAGCGACACAAGACCAGTCGGCAGGCAAGCAAACATAATTAAACATTGCTAGAAATGGGATAAGCGGCAAGAACGGCCCAATATCAGGATCAATGAGGTCTATTTTATGATAAGGGGACAAGGCGCTTGGTTGCATTTATGGCTGTTAATATATCTGTGTCAATCTTCGTTTGAGATCTAATTAAGACTGTTACTCAGACAATCTGCATTGCAGCTCTTGCAGCCTGGTCAGCTGCACGGGCGCCCTTTAGCATGAATAGCACTAAGCTGATGGCTCAAAATGTGCCTCACATGGACCAGCGTATATTGCTTCAGAGCCTAACCAGTTTTGCATCCGTTAATGGTGACACAATAATTTGACAAACCCAGTAGTTCTGGTGTTGGGATCTAAATATTGTTTTGGCTATAAAGAGGACTTATTGCACCATAGTGCCAGACACTGAAGTGAGCTACTTGGTGTGTGGATGTACTACTTGCAAAAGAGCAGAATGCCTCACTCACAGTAATGTTAGCTCATGTAGTATACTTAAGTGAGCAGATGAAAAATGTGAATGACTCAACATACCAATGTATGTAAAGGACTGTCTGAAAAACCCTATGAGTAAGCTTATTATATATATAATTTTAGTAAAATGTAAAGGTCTTGGTTAACGCCAGATTTAAAGAATGGACATGTAAAATGTACAATGAAAATTTATATAAGGAGATTTAAAACTATAAAAAATTCAAAGCAAATAAAAGTGTCAAAAAATATTCTGAAAACAATAGTGGGAGTGTAAATGGATGGCAGAATTCTGGAAACTTAAAGGCATCTGTAGAAACAGTGCTGAGGGACGTCTTGCCTTATTAATCAATCTTATTATTGTAATGCTTTAAGTGTGTGTGAACATTTGCACACTGTAGTGCACTTTTAAAATTTGATTTCCTCTAATAACTTTCACACTTTTGCAGCGTATTGGGATGGAAAAGTCCTCTGCATAGAGAGGAGTACCCCTGCCTTGTGGCCTACCTGTACTGTTGTCTGGATCTCCAACACTGATTTTTTGTCATATGCAAACACGGATCATGGATGTGGGCAATGATGAGGTCCTCTCTCATGAATTTTGGTTTTGTGGGATCATGAGGGGTGCCCAAAGTGCTACCCTCATAGTGGTAGAAGACTACCGCCTTTACCAAGAGTTAGAACAAGGTAGTCACAGTGGATGAACCATGAAATTAATCACAGCACCCATAAAGTTATATTTATATCAGCATTTAAGTCTTGCGTCAGGCCACACATCTGGATTGGTCCACGTTTTCAGAGGTCTTTGGATTTACTCCGCCACTGATGCTTACAGTCACATATATCGATGCCTCACACATGGTTGGATTCATCCGTGTATACCCACGAATACCTTTAAAGGGACGGTGCTGATGCTTGAATCTTTCTGCCATAGGAGCCACAGGCTCATTGATGTGTCTTTCTTCCACCTACTTTTGAAGTGGATTTAAGGTGGCTCCCCTTGTCCTGATGAAGACCCCTTTTTAAGGACCCAATGCACCTCCGTTTGTCTATGGGGTCGAAACGTCAACTGTCATTTTGTACCTGTACTGGTTTCTCATTTACGGCATAGATAACAGCAATTGTTTTACAGTGTCTACTTTCTGACTGTATTTTCAAAGTTTCTAAGTCAATTAGGCAACTGGACAGGACTACTTTTAAAGCGCATTGTTAATATTGTACAAACACCCCTGTTTCACATCATTAAACCCTCACAAGAGCACTTCCCGTCCCCCCCCTTTGGAGCACCTATTTACACATTGATAGTTCATTCGCAAGACTTAAATGCTGATATAAATATACTTGAATTTTCAAAAAATGTCTGCATAGTTCTTTATGAATGCTGTGATTGATTTGATGGTTCATCCACTGTGACCACCTTGTACTGTACCGCTATTGACCCAGATCCAGTGGAGTTTTGGGTTTCCCCATTGTAGTGTAACATTCACCAAGAGTTAAGCAGTGCAAGCGTGGTGGTGGCAACATACCTTTAATGATCAGTAGTGGAGACCAGGACCTTTTTATCCTGTGTCACTAGAGTGAGGCCTACAGGCTCTCGCCTTTTTAAAAGTTCCACTGCTGTGGGTTTAACTAACACTGGGACTAAATCAGGTAGATGTGGAGTGCTGCATAGTGCAGAGTAGTGACTGGATGTATGTGTACCTGAGAAGGGTACAGTATAGAGATAGAGCAGTACTGTGTAGTACATGAGGGATTAGTTAATGTGCTGAGTGTATGTATGCCTGCGAGGAATACATCAAAAAAACATAAGAGGAGTACCATCAGAAACTGCTTGGTGAAAACAGTCTGAGTGGGATGACTACAAAAAGAAAAGAGTCCTTCTTTTATAAAAACCCCTCACTCACCAACCTGGTTGGTGACATGCTTCATCATCGGGGTCCACCCTGATAGCCGAATGCCATCAGGGTGTGCTGCGACACCTGGAGCTCCACTGTAATCCAGGTGTCGCAGCACACCCTGATGGCATTCGGCTATCAGGGTGGACCCCGATGATGAAGCATGTCACCAACCAGGTTGGTGAGTGAGGGTTTTTTATAAAAGAAGGACTCTTTTCTTTTTGTAGTCATCCCACTCAGACTGTTTTCACCAAGCAGTTTCTGATGGTACTCCTCTTATGTTTTTTTTGATATTGGAACCCAGGGGACTAGGAGTACTCTCCGTTCACCTTTGTGAATGTATCCCTTACTCTCTTTATTGTTTAACTATATGTGAGGAATACATGACATGAAAGATGTAGTGCTGTGTAGTGCATGCACGATGGAAGCATGTGCTGGGTGTATGTGTGCTTGCATGAAGTACTATACATGAAGGGTGAAGTGTTGTGAAGCTGGCACATAGTGGGTATGTGTGCTCGCAGTATGTGTTTGCAAATAGCACACACTGAGACAGTATAGATCAGCTTCAGTGCTGAACAGAGCATGCAGTTGAATGTATGTAATTACACTTTGGTTACTTGTAATAGTCCAATCCATGGAGGTAACACTGCTGGACAGTAAGTGTGCTGTAAATGCACACCGAGTAAGTGTGCCTGCATTGGTACATTACATGGAGGACCCAGAGCTCCATTTTGGGAAGCCCCACCTGCCTCGTGAAGAAAGGAGGAGTATCAGAATACCCTAGACAGATTTGTGTATTGCTGCATTCCTATGAGTTGGATGATACACACAGGAGGAAAAATGGAAGAAACCCGCCCTATACAGTTCAAAAGATTCATCTTTGATTCAGTGATAGATCACAAGGAAGGGGCCTGAACACATCTCAGTAAAGGAGATGGGGGCTGGTAAGAGAATCATAAAGAGTAACCTTTTGATGCACATATAACTGTGGCTGACATCCATTTGTGAACTCTGGCAAGGGAGTAGTCAGAAAAGTAAAATACCACCACTTTCATCCAAATATCCATCCATTCATCCTCCTGCTGATATCTACCATTTCACCTTTGCATTCTGTCATCCATTAATTCTTTCATCCATCATTCAGTCTTTCACCATTCTGCCCGTTCGCCCATCCATAGCCAAACCGATCCATCAATCTCCAAATCTATGAATCATACCTATCTATCCATCCACCCTTTCATCTATCCATCTATCCATTCTCCCTTTAACTCATCCTTTCAGTAATTCATCCATCTATCCTTTTGCTCATTCATCCATCTGTCCACCCTGTCACTCCATCCATCTTCCCTTTTACTCATTCATCCACCATTTCACGCAGCCATCCACCCTTTCACTAATCCATCCACCCTTCCACCCATACATCTTCTCATCCATCCATCCTTTAACCCGGTCACTCATTCATTCACGCTTTCACTCATCTGTGCATGAATTCACCCTGACTTTCACTCATCCATACAGGCTTTCACTCATCTTTTCATCCACCCATCCACCCTCCCTTTCACTCAGCCATCCATTCTTTCACTCATCCATCTATCCACCCTTTTATCCATCCTGCTATCCATTCACCTTTTCATTAATCTATCCATTTTTTACTCATCCGTCCTTTCTCTCTTCAATACATCCTTTCACTCATCCAGCCATCCTTTCTCTCATCCATCCACCCCTACCCCATCCATCTGTCCATCCTCTCTTTCACTCATCTCATCTATCTTTTCACTCGCCCTTTCACGCACCCATCCTCCCTTTCACCCATTCATCCATTCTTTCTGTCTTCCATCCATCCACCATTTTATCCATCTATCATCCATCCTTCCTTTCAACCATCCATCCATCCTTTCATCCATCTATCAACCCTCCCTTTCACTCATCCATCTATCCATTCACTAATTCATCCTTTCATGCATTCATTCATATTCCCATCCATCCATCCTTCACTCACCCATCCATCCACCTTTTCACCCATCCTTTCACTCACTCAAACATCCATCCTTTCATCCATCAATCCACCCATCCATCCACCCTCCCTTTCACCCATACATTCTTTCTTTTATCCATCCATCCACCATTTTATCCATCCATCTATCCATCCATGCACCCACCCATCCACCCACCCTCCCTTTCATTCATCGATCCGTTTATACACTCACTCATTCATCCTTTCATTCATTCATTTCATTCATCAACTCCAGTCTGTCCAAAGATCTGAGAGTGGCAATTCTCCCATAAACACAGAGAATGCTATACTTCATGGGGGCCTTGTAAATGTCAGATCTTTGGAAAAACACAAATACAAGATAGCACATTCAATCTCAGACTGCAATCTAGATATACTTTGTATGACAGAAACCTGGGCAGACGTTGCCTCCGACCCTGACTTTGTTACCGCTACTCCGTCCGGATATCGGGTATTCAGGGTCGATAGACCACTAAAATGAGGAGGCGGAGTTGCAATCATTCTGAGGGAACATCTCCCAGCTAGATTTCACTCCACCTCCATGCCTTTCTACAAGGCTCTTCACTTTGCCATTGAGCTTAGCCCAAGGCAGACATTCAGAGGCATCCTACTGTATCGGCCTCCTAGCTCCAGTACATTCACCTCAAACCTAGACAGCGTTCTAGAACCCACCCTCCAAAATAATGACTGTACTATCCTTGGAGATTTCAATTTCTATCTCGAAGATAGGGGCAATAGGGAGACAGAGGCACTGATAGATACCCTGGGGGCAATCAGTCTTACGCAATTGGTACAGACCTCTACTCACGAGGCGGGACATACACTAGATGGTATCTTTACATCATCTCAAGGTCTCACCTGCACAGAAACCCTGCCTCTGACATGGTCAGATCACTCACTCATTAAATTTGACCTCCCGATCACCACCTTTGGACCTGGTCGGACCTCCAAGACCCCAGCCGCGACCAGAAGAGAATGGGGTAAAATGGATAAAAAGATCCTCGCACCTATTTTGAGATCTCCCGCCCACAGTTACACGGTCACCCGGACTTAACAGTCACCAAATATACAGATTGGCTAAATGATGCTTTCAAGGCCTCAGTACCTATAAAAAAAACACAGGGAATAGGGTGACCCCTTCAGCCCCCTGGTTTTTCGACACTTTACGGAAAGAAAAACAAAAATATCGTCAATTGGAAAGGTGTTGGCGTGCAAATTATCATTCAACTGAGAAGAGAATTTACAAAACAGCCTTGTTACAGTAAAAAAACCTACTGATATCAGAAAAGAGGGACCATTTTACCAAACAGATTGAGGAAGCTAAACACTCCTCTAAAGCACTCTTTACAGTAGTGAACAAACTCGCCACTCCCAAGACCACAGGGGTTAAGGGCAATCAAAAGGCTTGTGATGACATTGCAGCTGCTTTTAAAACCAAAGTGCTGAACATTTTTAAAAAATTTGAGGACACACCAGCTCACTCCCCGACCACCAAACCGCCTACCCATGACCAGGGTATAATACTTTGCTTAGTTTCTCGCCTATCTCTTCGGAAACTGTGGCAAAATACATTTACGAAGCAAAGTCAGGGTCTCCTTTCGACCCTTGCCCGCCAGCATTTCTGAAAGAAATCGCAGACCTGGTGAGTCCTGGGCTAACAGAAATTTTCAATTCAATGTTTATTTCTGGCAACTTTCCATCCATGTGGAAAGACATTTCCATCCTTTCACTGTTAAGAAAACCCACTCTGGACACTTCCGACCCAAATAACTACCGTCCTATAGCCCGATTACCATTGCCTGCTAAAATAATCGACAAACTTATGAATATCCAACTCACTCAATTCATTTGCGAAAACAACTTGCTGGATCAATCACAGTTTGGCTTCCGCCAAGAACATAGTACTGAAACGGCACTCATTAAGGCTACAGAGGAGATCAGAGCGGTGATTGATCGAGGAGGTACGGCTGCTCTAATACTCCGCGATCTGTCAGCCGCCTTTGATACCGTTGATCATCCTCTCTTGCATCAGCGGCTCGAGAGTCTAGGGGGTCAGGGGCACTGCACTTGCCCTACTGTCCTCCTTTCTCAAGGATAGGAGGTTAACAGTTTTGGTCGATGAGTATCATTGTGAGCCTAATACCCTCCCTTGCGGAGTGCCACAGTGCTCCTCCCTGAGCCCGTCGTTATTTAATGTATATGTATCTGAACTGGCCCCCTAAATCCGGAACTTTGGTTTCAATCTCACGTCTTACGCTGACGACACCCAGATTGTGGTGGCAGCATATAAAAATCAGGTCCCCCCTACTCAGCAATTTCAGAATTGTATGTGCTGCGGGAAATCCTACGGCGAGTAGGAGTGACCTGAAGTACACTTGACTCACAACAGTGCTGTATAGTTAATCCAATATAATTTGAGAATTTTAGAACATTCCAGTTTGAGTTTGTTTAAATCATTTATTTGTTGATCATCATATTCCATTCATATGATTAAATATTCTCGTCTTCTAATTCATTTTCATTATTGAATCTCAAACGACGTGTTAATGATCCACAAGTTATTAAATGCCCCAATGCATTTCGCACAAAAGTGCGCTTCCTCAGGGGGTCTGTAATTAGATAGAAATGACAAGAATAGGTACACTGGTATATTTCCAGGAGGCGGTACAATACAACTGAATGTGCATGATTAAAACAACTAAGTCAAGTCAACTCGAAAGTGAATGGGTCAAAAAATGAATAACGAGGGGTGTACACCAGAACCCGACCTAAAATCATGCATGTGCTCAGTAAGACTGCCCTCAGTGTTTAAAACGCCGAAAAAAGAACTACAACAAAAAAATAGAGGTCAAGAAAAATAACAGAGGTCAAGAAAAATAAAGGTGACTGTGACACGAATATGTGACTCAAAAGGTAACCGAAGTGAAGGAACCATAAGTATAGTGACTACTAGAACCATACGATGTGCTTCCCCATGCACTTGAATCAAGTCGTCAGAGTGTCAAAAAGCTCGCATGCTGGGATAAGCATGGGAATCACAAGATCAACGGTCGCTTACCCGGTTAATGTAACGTTCAAAAGAACCGCATCAGGTAACGAGGTGTAGGCGAGGATCCGGCTCCATGCGAAGCAGGAACCCGGAAGACGCCACGCATGCGCAGTAGCGCATTGAAAAAGAGTGTCGGACGGTAAACATGGAAAAAAGACCGAAACGGCGTGCAGGTGTATAAAGATAGCCCGGTGTGCTTGTGAAGAGAAAGTAGCATGCATCGATCTTAACTAGAATGTAAACATCCCGTAATGCAATGGGAAAGGTGAAATGTGTAAAAATAAAAAATGTAAAATAAAGAGGTAGACATGAAAAACGGTGGAAAGAATACTAAATTAACAGTACAGTCAAAAGTGAGGTCAAAAAGTGCTATTTACGAAAATCAGTCTGAACAAAACATGAGAGTAAGACAATGTAACACTGAAAAGAATAAAAGGATAAGTACAATAAATACGCAAACCTATGGGTACATCCCTAATTGGGCATGCTACTAGAATGCAACTATTTACAAATTATCTTCATTTCACAGCCAAATGGAGGTCAATATATACAGTACATTCAGATAATAGAATTGAGTACTTAATCATAGATGGCATCCAAATTCAAGACGCTCATTAAGTCCTTTAGGCTGAATTGCCTGCAGTCTATATATCCAGTGTAGTTCTCGCTGTAGTAATTTTTTATTGTTGTCGATATGTGGTTGTTTCTCTACTGTTTCCAAAATCAGGAAGCGTATTTGACTCGGGTTGTGGGATTGTTGAATGAAGTGTGCCGCAATATTAGATTTTGTATTTTTTGTGCGGATGTTACTCCGGTGTTCATTTAGCCTGATTTTTATTTTTCGTTCAGTTTTGCCCACATATGGGAGACCACATGGGCATTTTATCATGTAGATAACATTGGTCGTGTCACATGTAGCATTCACTCGAAGATTGATGACAGTACCTTGGGTAGGGTGCATCATGGTAGATCCAAGAATTACACTGTTGCAATGGCTGCAATTGTGGCATGGGATAGTTCCTTTAAAAGTAGTTTGTTTTGTCACTGTAGGTTGTTTGATAAGTTGTTGAATGGTCTTGGTGCGTTGGTAGGCAAAGATGGGAGGTGTTTCAAAAATATGATTAAATTCAGTTTCTGATTGTAGTAAAGGCCAGTGTTTGCGAATAACCTCTTTTATTTGTCTTGATTTTGTAGAATATTTGGATACAAAGACATTACGGGTCACTTGCTGTTGGACTTTCAATTTCGGTTTCAGTAACTCATCTCGGTTCTTGAGCTTTACTCTATCTTCAGCAGCCGCTGTGATATGCTCTGGATATCCACGTTGGTGGAATTTTTGAACAATTCTTGAGCTGTTAATGTTGTATAGATCATCAGTAGAAGCGATGCGCTTGGCTCTTAATAGTTGAGAATACGGAAGGTGCTTTTTCAAACTTGGTTGGTGAAAACTTTTATGGTGCAAGTAATTGTTGCGGTCTGTGGCTTTGGTAAAAATGGAAGTGATAAATTGGTTGCCACACAATTTTACTAGTACATCCAGAAAAGCAATTTCAGTATTATTTAGAGTATGGGTAAATTGAATCCTGTCATTAACAGTGTTGAGGTGATTAATTGCAGCAAGAAATTGGGTCTCTGAGCCTTGCCAAACAAGAAAGATATCGTCAATATATCTGTAGTATGCACACATGTATGGTTGCCAGAGTGCATTGTGTAATATGTGTTGTTGTTCAAATGAATACATAAAAAGGTTAGCATATGCTGGTGCAGCACAGTTACCCATTGCTACTCCAGATAGTTGCAAATAGTATTGATTGTCACGTGTTTTGAAATAGCTGTGATGTAAAGTAAATTGCATCAATTCCATTAGGAATACTTGAAGATCCAATGGTTTATCAGTTTGTACTAGAGCAGTCTCAAGAGCTTCCAAACCCAAATTATGGGGGATTGAGGTATATAATGCGTTGACATCAATCGTACATAGGACAATTGGTTGATCATTAGGTATTACAATCTGTTGTAGTTTGTTTAAGAAATCAGTCGTATCCTGGATAAATGTACTCATACCTTTAACACTCGCTTGTAAGTGTTTGTCGATGTAAGTGCCCGTTGGGGCATGTATAGAGTTGGTAGTGCTCACAATTGGTCTGAATGGTGGTTGACTGGAATTCTTATGGATTTTAGGTACTAAATAAATGTATGGTACCTGAGGGTAATCCTTAATGAGGTATCTTTTGTCTCTGTCAGTGATGGTATTGGCTGAAACAGCCTTATCAATAATCTTTGTCAGTACATCCTTGAAAGCCTGCGTAGGGTCTGATCTCAACGGCATATATAAATCAGAATTGTGAAGATGTTCATGCAGACCTTGTTGGTAATAAGTAGAATCCAGAACGACAATGGCGCCGCCCTTGTCAGCTTTACTTATAGTCAATGATTGATTGCTGGCTAGTTGTTTGATAGCTTGTCTTTCTTTCAACATTAGATTACTTCGATTGTTAGTAGGAGTGACGAACAACGAATGTAAGTCTTGTTGTACTGCTTTCTCAAAAACGTCAAGAACCTTGTGGCTGATGGGAGCCATAAAATTACTGGAAGGGCGTAGACCCAGAAGAGTGTCTTTATCTGGGGTGGTGGAAGGTACACAAATGTTTTCAAAAAAGTGCCTGAGTCGTAATGTTCTCATAAATTTATAGAATGAGATAGAAATGTCCAGTTCATTAGTTTGGTATGTGAGAACAAAATTCAAACCTTTTTGTAAAACTTGTACTTGTACTTGATTCAAAGGACATTTAGAAATGTTGACAACTAAATTCTGTGACTCCTGGTCGACTTCGCTGGTGGTAGTAAGCTGTCTCTGACGTTTGAACCTCCTCGATCGTCGGTTGGTTCGGGACCAACATCTAAAAAAGAATCTGCGGTAGTGGTGGTAGTTGATTCTGTGGTGGTTTTGGAGGTAGTTGGTTGTTCAGTTCTTGTCTTCTCAGATGGAGCTTCTTGTCGAGGTCTGCCTCGTGGAGGCATTCTACGTGTGGAATCCTCTGAGGATGATGTCTCACCATCCGTCGATCTGTTTGGTTGATTACGATTTTGTCTCCTGGCCGCGTATATTTCGGCCCAATTATAGACCTCCCCTAGCTTGTAGTCAACCGTGTCACGTTTGAACTTTCTTAATTTTCTTTCATTAATTTCTTTGATATATGTGTCTAGCTTACTATTGATGTCTTCCAAAGTAGCACTAAATTCTTCTGGAGTGATTTTTTGACTGAGTTCGTGTTTAAGTTGCTTTACTTCTTTTTCTAGTTCCTCTAGAAGTTTAGAGAGTTCTTCGACAATCAGAAGAATTAAGTCAAGTGAGCATTTATTAAGTATGCCATACCATTTCTCAGTGAACCTAGGGTTGTTCTTGCACAAGGTTGACTTGAGAGGGATTCGCAAACCTCTGGGGATGCGCTGTACACGATGGTATCGAATGAGTGTCGAAGCGTGAAGGCGTTGATTGATCTCACGTTTAGCTGTGAACAATAGTTGGCGTACATTAGCTTGCGTAGATCCTGTACTCGAAGCGATATAATCCGGCTCCTGGATTAATGAGTATATTCTATCTGTGTCATTAGAGTCAAATTCAAAAGTATCAGCCTTATTGCTGGTGAGGCCAGCAATATCTGCATAAGACATGGTTCGTGGGTGCAAAAGCGGTATGAACCAGAGGGAACTATAACATAAACGAATATGAACCGCTGCACTCCAAAGTGTGTGTGGTAGTCAACTTTTCGTAATGTTCAAATCTTATAGGTACTCCAGGTGTTCACCTCCTGGGTCGTGAGGTGCTTAGAACAATAGCTGCGGGAAATCCTACGGCGAGTAGGAGTGACCTGAAGTACACTTGACTCACAACAGTGCTGTATAGTTAATCCAATATAATTTGAGAATTTTAGAACATTCCAGTTTGAGTTTGTTTAAATCATTTATTTGTTGATCATCATATTCCATTCATATGATTAAATATTCTCGTCTTCTAATTCATTTTCATTATTGAATCTCAAACGACGTGTTAATGATCCACAAGTTATTAAATGCCCCAATGCATTTCGCACAAAAGTGCGCTTCCTCAGGGGGTCTGTAATTAGATAGAAATGACAAGAATAGGTACACTGGTATATTTCCAGGAGGCGGTACAATACAACTGAATGTGCATGATTAAAACAACTAAGTCAAGTCAACTCGAAAGTGAATGGGTCAAAAAATGAATAACGAGGGGTGTACACCAGAACCCGACCTAAAATCATGCATGTGCTCAGTAAGACTGCCCTCAGTGTTTAAAACGCCGAAAAAAGAACTACAACAAAAAAATAGAGGTCAAGAAAAATAACAGAGGTCAAGAAAAATAAAGGTGACTGTGACACGAATATGTGACTCAAAAGGTAACCGAAGTGAAGGAACCATAAGTATAGTGACTACTAGAACCATACGATGTGCTTCCCCATGCACTTGAATCAAGTCGTCAGAGTGTCAAAAAGCTCGCATGCTGGGATAAGCATGGGAATCACAAGATTGTATGTGCGCCATTAATCGATGGATGAGCACACACTGTCTTAAACTTAACTCTGATAAAACAGAGATTCTGATCTTTGGCAACATGCAACCAAACTGGGGTAATCTGTGGTGGCCAGCAGAGATGGGAGAGCCACCAAAACCAGCGTTTAAGGCCAAGAACCTGGGAGTGTGGCTTGACAATAAACTTTCACTCACCCAGCACACAAACGCAACCGTCTCCTCCGCCCACTTCCTCATCAAGAAAATGAGGAAGATTCTTCCTTTCATTCCTGCAGACATCAGGAAAACCATAGTTACATCATTGATTCAATCTAAATTGGATTATTATAACGAGCTGTTTGTAAACATGCAGAAGCAGTGCCTAAAAAAGCTTCAGAGTGTACAAAATTCAGCTGCACGGTTTCTGTCTAACATCCCCAGGTACAAATCTGTTTCCAAAGAGATTCGTAGTCTGCATTGGCTCCCGGTTGCACAACGGATACAATTCAAGGCACTGTGCCTGGCTTACATAGCACTAAACCACACAGGTCCTATCTTTTTGCAAAACCTTCCCGTCTGGTATGAACCGACCAGATATCTTCGCTCTTCAGCAGCCAAACTCCTGTGGGTGCACACAATCTGAACATCATTTTGGGTTGGCCGCAGCTTTTGCTTTGGCACCTTCAAACTCTGGAACTCTCTTCCGAGTGAGCTCAGAAGTGCGAGCTCCCTCGCCTCCTTCAGAAAAGGATTGAAACCTGGCTGTTCCAGAACTAGACGCCAGAGCAGGTCCACTATTGTCCTCAGCGCCAAGACACCTTGGGGTATTTGTGCACTTTATAAATCACAGTAACATTAACATTAACATCTACCCATCCAACCTTCACTCACCCATTCATCCACCTTTTCACCCACATCCATCCTATCACTCACGTTTGTCTGCCAAGTTACAGACAGAAGAGGACTTCATCCTGCTGTAGATGCTAAAACTGGGATTCGTGACAAACCAGTACCAATCCTTTTACTTATCCATCCATCCTTTTGCTTATCCATCTACCCACCCTTTCAATCCGTCCATCCATCCATTCGATCCACCCTTTCATCCATTCATCCATCAAGAACTTCGCCCACTGTAGCTGCTAAAATTGGAAGTTTGTGACACACCAGCACCAATCCTTTCACTCAATCATTTTGCTCATCCATCTATCCACCCTTTAAATTTGCCCATCTATCCACCCTTACTCCACCCATCCATACACCCATTCAACCTTTTACTCACCCATCCATCCACCCTTTCATTCATCCACCCCCTTTCACTCATCCATCCATTCTTTCACTTATCCATCCATCCTTGTATCCAGCTATTCACCCTCTCTTTCACTCATCCATCCATTCCTTCCCTCATTCATCCATCCTAACATCCATCTTGTCATTCATTCACCCATTTACCCATCTACTCTTTCATTCACCCATCGACCCTTTCACTCACATACCCATCATCCCTCCATACTTTCACTCACTCATGCATCCACCCTTTCACGTTGTTTATAAACTTTTGTCTGCTGAGTTGCACACAGAAGAAGCCCATCAAAAACTCCACTCCCGCTGTAGCTGCTAATGCTGAGGGTTCACGGAGCTCCTGAACTCTGGTCCCTACCATGAATTGTGTTGTGGGTCAATCAGCTACGGAGCCATGCCTTCTGTGACCGTCATCCTTTCAAGGGTAAAGAAGAAAAAGAAAAGTGGACACTTCAATAGAAGCAGAACTTCAACATAAAACTTCAAAGACTTTGAACCTAAATTACATTTTTGTGTCTGGAAATGGACTATAAGAAGGGGAGGTTGAGACCCGAAAAGTTGGTCATCTGCCAAGCAACCAGACAGACTGTGTGACGATAAGAATTTCTGCAAGACTTCTGCCTGTGACCAGGACTGGGTCCAAGCTGGGTGAGGGGACATCATCCAGGACAACCAAGACCACCTGCCTTGGAGCCTAGAGCACCAGTGCCTGCCTGCTTCTCAAGACCAGTGTGTCCTGTGAGGAAGATGTGAGTGTTGGAGGGAGCGCCGTCAAGTGGGGAGCCCTACTGTGAGGCCCCGCTGTGCGAGGTGTGAGGATTCGACTGTGCACTGATTGGGTTGTTGCCCATCTGAGGCGTGTGTTGAGAGCCATGTGGGTCTTGCGCAGCCCATACTGCCGTGCTTGGGTAGCCCTGAATGCCAGAGGAGGCAACTGGTAAAATTGCTACTGTGAGAAGTGGTGCGAATTGTAATCTTCTTGGCAGGGGCACCTGTGCCAGAGGAGCCTGCACCTTAATATTCTGTACCAAGGCAACCCCATATGCCAGGAGAGGCTGCTGGCACAAATGTTTCTGAAGGATTTGGGCAGCCACTGACGTCGAACCGTTGTTGGCTCCAGTTGGGACCCCTGCTGGGTAAAGCCAACTTACTGTGTCTTTGTGAGCTGGGAGCCGCTCCAACAACTAAGAGAACTCCTGGAGCCCTACTTTGGAGAGAGAACCTGCACTGCCGGGTGCTGCTACGTGGGCTCTAGGCAGCTCGTCTTCTCCAAGCAGAGCAGGACTTGCAGGTGCACATGCTGAGGGCACCTGCTGCACCACTGAACTCTTCCGTTCTGCAAGAGTGGGTAAGACATGAACTGTGAAGGTTAGGTCCCAGGGGACTCGCTGCTAACAGTGCTGCAGCACCATAGACATTTTTGACTAGGAATCAAAGGGTAACTCTTGAGTACGGGCTAATAGTGAGCATTCCCTGGACGTTGCCACCATTGAATGGGGTATAATCCCACACATGTTACACGAAGGAAGGTGGAACAGGGATTTGCCTGACAACTATGAGGGGCCGACCTTAGAGGAATTATGTTGTTGTCATATTTCTTTGCATGTGTAGAGAACAAAGGTCAGCCTGACAGACACTCTTCTTGTTCAGGTCAGGCATGCAGGAGCTAGACATACACTAAATGCACAGGCTCATAGAGGTTTGAGCTGAACTTTGCCACCTCCTTAGCCTGGCAAAAGTGCCTTGAGGCCCTCCCCCTCATGACGAGGGGGAGCGTCACTGATCGCCTTGGACCTGGGTGCTTCATTTTTAAGCCCTGAAGTGCCCAGGCCAGAGTGTCAATCAGCAACACCTCGTGAGACTGCTGACCCCATTCCACTCTGTGATGAGGTTGGCATGGCTGCACATGAGGGAAGGCAGCAGTTCTAATCCCTTTGGGACCTCCGAGGCTTTCCTCTCGAAGAGCTGCAGTTAAGGTAAGTTGTATGTGTTTTTATGTTTGGTGCATGTGTGTGTGCATGTATGTATGAATGTATGTGTATGTGTTAGTGAGTGTTTTTAAAGGGTTTGTGTGTGACTGCATGGGTGTGGGTGAGGTAAATCCAGTACAAAAAGGGAGTGCTCAAGAAGTGTCAAAATGTTTTTGTAGAATGTTCAAGAAGTTGATATTGAAGCATTTTCTTGAGAAACCTTGTCCCTTGTAAAATACAGTCCTTCAAACATCCAATAAAGTAGGAGCCATGAAATTATGTTTCCACCCAAAGTTTTCTTTTATTGAATCATTTAGTAATACTTCAACATTAGCCAAGCCAACATGTTTCATCCCCAAAAATGGGACTTCTGTAGGGCGGAAAGCACAATAAAATAGACATATATATTTAAATGACTAAAAAGAACACACACATAAATAAGACATGACATGAAATACATCCCATTAACATTACAAAGTTACATTAAACAGATCATGGCCCCCTACACGTAACAAAAACAGATACACAAACATATAGCATCCTCCAATGCATTTTGCCTGACATATTACATCTCCTACAGATTATAAATTTCTGGTGAAATTATTTTTGTATTAGTTAATTGTTTCTCATAGCAGACAATATGTATCAAGTTCATACTTTAAGCATATAAAGCATTGAGTACCATCACATTAATTGCAAATATTTTAAACATAGTATTAGTTACACTTTAAAAGAGACCCAGAGCACACATTTCTAGTTTATTGTTACAAAAGGCATGTTATCTTGTAGTATGTTAAAGACACCACTGTTATATATCACACTCCATAATGGACTTCACCGGTAATATAATTAATTAATAAGCGCAGGATTTGTTTATTAGGTATGGTCTCGGAGCAGTAAGACATAGAGATTAAGTGCTGTACTTGTAGACTACGTACAATAACACCTGTGCAGCTGTTTTTCTGCCATTACTGCTTTTTCTAGTGGTTTCTGGGTGTGAGTGAGGTGTATTTGGTCCATGTGTGCCCCCACCCATCCCCGTCCCTGGTAAAATTAACATCCGCCACTGCTCTGGATTTTATTTTTTATCTTGCACAGCAGCTGCCCAGCTGTCCATAACATCCGCCACTGCTCTGGATTTTATTTTTTATCTTGCACAGCAGCTGCCCAGCTGTCCATAATCGTTAAAAAAGTATTTAAAACAAACAACACTTCTTTACAGCCATTCCTGTCTGGGGTGGTGAAGTGACCTAAAGAACCATGATGGATTCAATCCAGATCTAATGGTGACTGGGGTGAGTGCCTGAAACGTTTAACTGCTCCTTCCATCATCTCCTTGTGTTTGCTTTGATTTCCCTAAGTTGGCAGGGTATATAAAGATGAGGGTCCCTTGCTCACTTTGCCACTGGATTCAAGTTATCCTGGCTGATAAGGGGAGTTACCTCGAAACTGGCCCCAGGATGCTTGATTCCGGTCCAGGGAAGACCTTGCTTGGCAGTTCGGGCTAAACGGTTCCCATGAGGAACAGGGTCAAGACTGATTTTCATATGGCTGGGTCTGAACTTGGGTGGTGAATTGAGCTAAAGAACGATGATAGATTCAACCCAGATCTAACAGTGACTGAGGGTGAGTGTATTTAAAGTTTCAGCGCTCTGTCCATCATCTCCTTGTGTTTGCTTTGCTTGCCCTAAGTTGGCAGGGTCTGCCGAGATATGGCCCCCTTGCTCACTTTGCCACTGGATTCAAGCTGGCCTGGCTGATGAGGGGAGGTACCCCGAAACCAGTCCCAGGATACTTGTTTTCAGTCCAGGGAAGACCTGGCTTGGCAGTTCAGGCTGGACTTTCCTCACGAGGAACAGGGCCAAGACTGATTTGCATATGGCCGGGTCTGAACTGGGGTAACAAAGTGACCTAATGAATGATGATGGATTCAACTCAGATCTAATAGTGACTGGGGTGACTGTCTGAAAAGTTTCAGCGCTCCGTCCATCATCTCTTTGTGTTTGGTTTTTAACGTACAAGTACATGACTCAAAATGGTCCTGTACTTGCACAGGAGTCTTGATTAGTGGTGTGAGTACTCCCATATTTTGTTTCTTGTGAAATGCCATGAAAAGTGTATCAACAATTCGCCAAATTATGTCTTTTGAAGGGAAAAAACTGGTATTGTGCATTATTGTTTTACCTGAGCACACATCTCAATTAACGAGACCGATTGCATTGCAAATGCTTGTTTAAGGAACCACACAACTTCTGCCCAATCAAAACATGTACTCCTGGCTCCCAACATGTGGGCGGAGCCAAAGCCCCTCTCCTGGCTGTCAAGCTAGAACATAACCAACACTGCAAGTGGCATGCCTGCAGCATAAGAAAACTGGAAACCATATCACACTCTGGCCTTTTCATGGAGCATGTTTATCTATGGAGAAGAAAACAACGCAGCACAGAGGAACGAGGTTTAAAGGAATCGGATGGCCCAAAGGAAATTTGGAATCGTAGCCAAAGTGAATGGACACTAATCACACATTTGGAAGGGTGTCCTTAACTTCACATCACCCTTACCCCTTCCTTTCAAGTGTCATAAAGTGTCTCTAGTCTTGGGGCTCTCCTCTAAACTTGTCCTAAATGGTCACAATTGCTGTATTTTCCTCCTTCAACCTTAGCACCCTCACCATATCTATTTTTAAGCAACTGAAGAAAAAACATCATGAAAGAGTACTGGCAACAACACAAACATGAAGAACACTGGAAATTACGAACACTTAAGACGTTAGAATAGTAAAATGCTACATTGATGCTGGATCGATGGCTCAGTAGACTAATGTATCCACGGCAGGAATGTGTGTTTGACCTCCTGGACACAGGTTCAAATCCCCGTGGGTCCACTCAGCCTTTAACTTTTTCGAGGTTGATAAAATGAGTACCGTTGGGTATCAATGAACACCTGTATGTCAACGTCAAAATATCCTCGAAGGTGAACGCTGCTCCTTAAATATACACGTTAAGTTATTCAAACAAATACCCTGAGTTTATCAAGGGTCTTCTACAGTAGTTTATACACGTGCCATCTTTTATTAAAAAACTGTTGTCACAGGGGTTGACATGTTGTGGTTTCTTTAAGCCACTGCCCAACAGTTTTCTACCAATTCATTTAATTAGTTCTTCCATATATTTATCATGTAACTTTCGTTTTTTAAACGATTTAAGGAAAAACTGTGTGAATGACCAGATTCATGTATATTTTTTTAATGGGTGAGAGTGTACATGGGTTTGAAATTTATTTTTTTCGTCCTATTTTGCGGTAAAGACCCAGTACAAACATCCTTTTGATGAACGGTTCTGTAGTAGGGGATCTCTGTGTATAGTCATAATCTAGTGAATAGTCCCGCCCATGTGCGTGGACCCCGGCAATCAAAAATAATCTCTTAAATTGTCAGAAAATTGCACAACTGCAAAGACACTTAAGAGAGAATTTAAAGACAGATAATGCAGCCTATATCCACAGGCTACACTGTCCAGAACTTCAACTAGAAATTCCACCAAAAGAACACACAAATAGCACAGCCTGCCCAGTTTCTTCCATAGAGAAACTTGCCTCTACCAGTAAAAGCCTCTGGAATGATAGAGAGGAAGGCATGGACAGACAAGCCCCATAGGTTGCCATTATGTGGCTTAAATAGGATACTGTGCCTTTAAGAGAACTTTCCAGAACTTCTCCCAGTATCCCAGAATGCACAGCAGGTCCCTCTTACTTTTAGTTCTTTTTTCCGGCTCCTGCTAACAGGACCCTGGTGCATTGAGCTCTCCCTTTTTTCAAGGGTTTATTGGAATATTGTGCACTTTTGGCTTTAAAAGTGTTTTCAGTTGATATACTTGGTGTTTCCCTTCTCTCCTGTGTATTTGTTCAGGCTTTTTAGGGCTCTAAAATGCCTGCTCTATTCGACAAGTGCCCAGCATGTGGAAGGAAGAAGGCCAAGACTGATCCACACGACGTCTGCATACTCTGTCTTTCTGAAGCACATGTCCCTGAAGAATGTGACATCTGTCAGACCTTTTCAACAAGGACCCTGAGGGACAGGCTGAAGATTAGGCTTCAAGGCATAGAAGAGAGACAGCTGCAGGCTGCAGGTGGGTCTGGGCAGACTGGGAAGGCTCCCTCTGCCTCTGCTGAGGTCTCTGGGGGGCTCCCAAGAGGCAGGAAACCCAACAAACGGTCCCGGTCTCCGTCGACGTCGATTGCTTCGACGACGATGTCGAGAGGGATGACCCCATCTCCCCGGGGCGAGACGGCATGAGAAGTCGACGTCGAAAGGCCTGGGTAGGCCGCCGTCGAGATCACCGTCGACGGCGTCTTCGTCGACGTCAGCGTCGACCCATCGACGTCGAAGAAGAAGGCATCGGCGCTCGCCGTCAAAGCGACACAGCCGGTCGACGTCGAGGGGCTCCTCAATGTCGAGGACCTAGGACAAGCGGTCGGCGCCGAGAAGGAGTCGACGCTCATCGTCGAGGACTACACGTTCGACGTCGCGTAAGGGGCGCTCGACGACGAGGAAGAAGCACTCGACGCTGCGGAGGCGACGTTCGACGCTGGAGTCGCGGAGGCGACGTTCGACGCCGGAGAAGCGACGCTCGACGTCAAGAAGAAAGAGGTCGGCGTCTCTGAGCCTTTCCAGCTCTCCTAAGCGGCGCAGAAGGATTTCTGATGCCAGAAGTCACGCTGGGTCTGGTGGAGGACGTCGGAGACGGCGATCACCAACTGGAGGGGCTGGTTCGCAGTCACCTCCCCCGAAGAAGTCACCGGGCTTGGTGTACTCGGTGGTTTATACACCACCTCGGCCTAAGACGCCCCCGCCTCCTTTACCTAGAGAGGATCCTCCCATCAATCCTCCTCTTCCACCACTTCCTCCCGCAGGACAACCACCACCGCCGATTCCGCCACGTGGGCCTGCTCCTCGGTCGGGGAGATACCCGTTCCTCCACCG
Organism: Lissotriton helveticus; assembly: GCF_964261635.1. Lineage (NCBI taxonomy): Eukaryota > Metazoa > Chordata > Amphibia > Caudata > Salamandridae > Lissotriton > Lissotriton helveticus. The sequence continues at coordinate 1,918,521,109 of NC_136065.1, forward strand.
AGCTCGGTGTCACTGCCTCCGCTCCCTACACTGCCTAAGGGGACTCCAAAACCTCTACCCCAGGATAGGCCAAGGAAGATGCCTCCGCAGAGGCCTGTGGAGCGTCCACGAGCTGGGAGATCGCGCTCTCGCTCCAGGAGGAGGGAACAATCGCGTAACAGGTCGTCCACGAGGTCGAGACGACGCCACAGGAGGCGCAGGTCTTGTTCCCAGACGAGGTCCTCGGGGACCAGGGACTATTCTCCGACTTTGTCGGAGTCACCGGAAACAAGGGTGTCTCCGGTTGACGATCTGGTGTCCTTTCAGGATGTCCCTCTAAGATGTGCAGCGAAATTGGGCATCTCGTTGACGGTGCCCACGCCCAAGACATCGGTGATCTTCGAGACACTTCACCAGAAACATCTGTCTCGTCCATTACTACCACTGGTGCCGGGGCTGGAGGAGCCTGCCCTGAACCTTTTCCTCACCCCGGCAGTGACTAAGGCGTTCCCCTCAAGACTGCAGAAAAAAACCGGGCTCCTGACTCGGATCCGGCTTTTCTAAGGGTGGAACCCCCTCCAGACTCTGTGATAGTGACGGCAGCTCGGAAATAGCATGCCACCACTCCGTCATCCACAGTCCCACCAGATAAGGAATCTAGATGGCTGGATTCGGTGGGACGTCGGCGACTTCCATGAAGGCTGCGAGTGCCACGGCCTTGTTGGGGCGGTATGACCGAGCCCTCTGGGAATCCCTCCAGCAGTTTGTGGAACACCTGCCTCGTGACAAGAGAGAAGATTTCCAGGAGGTGTTGAATGAGGGGATGCTGGTGGCGAATCAGGTCATCAGTGCTGCAGCCGATTCTTCCTTACTGGCGGCGCATGGCTTCTGCCATGGGATTAACCAGCGAAGACACGCCTGGCTCTGCCTCATGTCACTAAAACCTGACGCACAACAAAGGGTTGCCAATCTACCATTCTCTGGCGAAACCCTGTTTGGAAAACATGCTGATGATGAAATGGCCCGCATGAAGGCGGAGGCCGAAACGCTCACGGCGGTGGGTCTGGAAAAGCCCAAGGATACCAAGAAATCGTACCGCCCGTTCCAGAGACGGTTCAGTGGACAGGGCAGAGGGCGTGGCCAGGCTTCGGGACAGCAGCAGCAGCAACAACAGCAGCAGTTCCGAAGGCCGTTCCAGAAGCGCCAGAGAGGCAGAGGTGGCCAGCAGTCGGCAACGGCGACTAAAGGCCCGGCCGGGTCTAGGCCCTGAGCGCTTACTTCCCCTACATCCGATACCCACTCCGGTGGGGGGAAGCGTTCAATTTTTTCTGGCAGAGTGGAGAAAAATTACTCAGGACAAGTGGGTGCTGAATATTGTTTGCAATGGATACAGTCTTCGGTTAAGGAAAAGGGCGATAGAAGACGTACCTCGGTCTCAAAGAGGAAGAGGTCTGTACTCCCGGTTCTTTCTGGTTCGCAAGAAGGACAAGAACGAGTTCAGGCCCATTCTGGACTTGCCACAGGCAAACAAGTGGATTCGCAGAGAAAAGTTTTGCATGCGGTCGTTGCATCAGATTTATCCTCAGTTGCAACAGGGAGACTGGCTATGTGCTATAGACCTACAAGATGCATACTTCCATGTGCCCATTGCACACAAACACAGGAAGTTCCTGCGATTCCAAGTCGGCGCCAATCATTATCAATGCACAGTACTGCCATTCGGGCTGAAGTCTGCGCCGAGAACATTCTCGAAGTGCATGGCGGTGGTAGCCGCGCACCTGAGAAAGAACAAGTAGTTCGTCTACCCGTACCTGGACGATTGGTTGATCAAGGCCTCCTCCTTCTCGGAAGCTCAAGCACACTTCCAGAAGACGTGCGTTCTCTTGAACAAGCTGGGGTTGCACATCAACATGTCCAAGTCTGTCCCGACTCCGGTCCAGTGCATACAGTACTTGGGAGCCTCCATCAATACGCTGTCAGCAAGCGTGTCTCCTTCGGAGGAGAGACGATTATCACTCCTTCGGAAGGCTCAGGCTTTTATGATCACTCCATCTACTACAGTGAGGTCGGTGTCTTCTCTACTGGGATCGATGGCCTCTTGTATCTTCCTAACGCCACACGCACGACTGCACATGAGACCGTTGCAAGAGTGCTTGGAGGACCAGTGGGATCAGAGGAAAGGATCTTGGGACGACAGGATACGACTGTCTCTGCATGCTCTTCAGTCTCTGAAGTGGTGGTGTTCAGCTGAGAATCTCCTCAGAGGGGTCCCCTTCCACAAGGACATTCCCACTCAGACTGTCGTGACGGATGCTTCTCTCCAAGGCTGGGGAGCGCACTTCCGGAGACCTACAGATTCAAGGAACGTGGTCCCCGATGGAGGCCACGTATCACATCAATTTCCTGGAACTCAGAGCTGTTCACTTGGCACTGAAGGCCTTTTATCTGTCCTTTCAGACCAACTCTCTGCTTGTACAGACGGACAATACGACCACGATGTATTACCTCAACAAGCAGGGGGGCTCGAGATCGCGCACCCTGTCGCAGGAGGCGCAGACGATCTGGCATTGGCTTCTGGCCCGAGGACTGACGATAACGGCTACCCATCTGCCAGGTGTGCAAAATGTTCAGGCGGACGCACTGAGCAGACTGCTCCAGGAAAACCACGAATGGGTCATAAACGACGAAGTGCTAGGAGAAATTTTCGCAAGGTGTGGGACGCCAGACGTAGATCTGTTTGCCACCGCCGAAAATAGCAAATGCCGAGACTTCGCCTCCAGGTACTACCAGCGGGGGACGCTGGGGAATGCGTTATGGATCAACTGGTCGAACAGCTTTCTGTACGCTTTTCCACCCATTCCCCTGATTCCGGCAATACTCATCAAGCTGGCCCGGTCCAGGGCGCGGATGATACTTATTGCTCCGGAATGGCCCAGGCAGTGGTGGTTCACGGACCTGCTTCACTGGTCTCTCCTTCCTCACATACGGCTGCCGTGCAGGCCGGACCTTCTCACGAAGTTCGGGGGACAGATGTTGCACCCCAACCTCTCGTCTTTGAGTTTGGCGGCATGGCTCCTGAGATAGTGCAATATGGTCATTTGAATCTGCCAGAAGATAGCATGGACATACTGAAGGAGTCTAAACGACCTTCCACTCGGACTTCCTATGCTTACAAGTGGAAGAGGTTCTGTATCTGGTGCCAGTCCAAGAACTATGACCCTACGACGTGCAAGGAGGATGTCATTCTTCCTCATCTTCTACATTTGGCGCAGTCTGGACTTAATGTTCATTCCATTAAGGTTCATCTTGCTGCTTTGACTGCCTACAGGAAATACCCTTCACAGACTTCCTTCTTCTAGATCCCTGTGATCACAGATTTTCTGGAAGGCTTGAAGAAAGTATTCCCTCCTGTCAGGCTTCCTTCGCCTTCATGGGAATTGAATGTGGTGCTGTCCAGATTGATGAAGGAGCCTCTTGAACCTATTCATAAGGCTTCGTTGCAGCACCTGTCCTCGAAGGCGGCGTTCCTCGTGACCATTACATCGGCCCGCAGGGTGAGTGAAATTCACGCGTTGTGTTGCCAAGACGAACCTTATACTCTATTTCATGCTGCTAAGGTTGTTATGCGTACTCACCCTAAATTTCTTCCCAAGGTTATTTCTGATTTTCATGTCAACCAGACGATAACTTTGCCTACGTTTTTTCAGAATCCTTCCTCTCCAGCGGAAAGGTCCCTGTATTCCCTGGATGTTAGGAGGGTGTTGACATTTTATCTGGATAAAACCAAAGATATTCGTAGGTCAGACCAATTGTTTATCAATTATGGATCGGTCAGGACGGGTCTTGCGACCTCTAAGCAGTCTATCTCTAGGTGGATTGTGTCCTGCATACAGCTATGTTACCAAAAAGCTAATAAGACCTTAGGAGGTAAACCTAAGGCTCATTCCACCAGGGGCAAAGCTGCCACGACTGCTTTGCTCCGTAATGTTCCTATTGCAGAAATCTGCAAGGCGGCCACTTGGAAGTCGGTCCATACCTTTGCTAAGCATTACTGCCTGGACACGGATGCCAGGGCAGACGCTCAGGTTGGGCAGGCTTCGCTGCGAAATCTGTTCGCACAGTAGTGGTGTTATTTCTCTTTTCTCCACCGCCGCTTTGGTGTGGGGATGGGTTTGCCATTCTATTCACTAGATTATGACTATACACAGAGATCCCCTACTACAGAAGGAGTAGTTTCTGTCCTGTAACTCCAGTTCTGTAGTAGGGGTATCTCTGTTATAGTCATAAGCGCCCTCCCGCCTCCCAGGTGGAGAAAGATATTCATGTAAGGAATGCTACAGGTCTGGCGTGTTACGCCTTCAAAAAGAACTGAAAGTAAGAGGGACCTGCGGTGCATTCTGGGATACTGGGAGAAGTTCTGGAAAGTTCTCTTAAAGGCACAGTATCCTATTTAAGCCACATAATGGCAGCCTATGGGGCTTGTCTGTCCATGCCTTCCTCTCTATCATTCCAGAGGCTTTTACTGGTAGAGGCAAGTTTCTCTATGGAAGAAACTGGGCAGGCTGTGCTATTTGTGTGTTCTTTTGGTGGAATTTCTAGTTGAAGTACTGGACAGTGTAGCCTGTGGATATAGGCTGCATTATCTGTCTTTAAATTCTCTCTTAAGTGTCTTTGCAGTTCTGCAATTTTCTGACAATTTAAGAGATTATTTTTGATTGCCGTGGTCCACGCACATGGGCGGGACTATTCACTAGATTATGACTATAACAGAGATACCCCTACTACAGAACTGGAGTTACAGGACAGAAACTACTCCTTACACTGCATACATGTAAACCCTTCACATTTACGCATGCCTAAATAATTACCAAAGTGAGTGGTTCTACAAATCTGGGAGTATTTCAGCTTTCCAGGACTATGTGTAGACTTTTGGGGAGAAGTAAAAAGAAAATACGCCAAATGTCGGTGTAAATCTACAGACCTTTGAATCCAACCATCTTCCCCATGACTGAGGCAGACAGTGAAACTCGCTGCACTTTTGGGCCAAATTCTACACAACAGAGGAGTGAACATTTGCCATCGTGAAAAGGGCCAATCCAATTCCGAAGCAATCTTATGACAGTTTGTAGAAACGTGGAAAAGCGAAAGGCAGGAAGGGCTGGTGGCTGGTTAAGATTCGACCGAGAATTGGCCTAGAAGCGGTGAAGAGCTGACTTCCCGAAAAAATATAAGTACTGGGATGAAGTTTTGGGGTAGTAGCATGAGCTGCTAGCTAGAAGGCTCTGAACAACGTATTTACCAAAGACCAACTGTAGGTGGCGCAAATTAACAAATTAAAAACTAAACCTCGCAAGCTTCGACCGAAATCGTACCGAATGTCCAGGATTCACCGTCAGTGGGCCAACGGGAGAGAACGAGTAAAAAAAAAAATGCAGGTTACCTCTTCATACGAAAGAAACAGCTTGTAGGTGCTTGTGTTAAACCATTTAAAACACATAAACAAGGGGGGGGAGAGCAGCATGACCTGACAGCATGAATCTACCACACGTACTTTCAGGCCTATTTAATATACTCATTTGACTCAGTATTTGTGTATAGCGCAGATCTAGCGCCAAGGAAGACGAGGCGCTTTAAACACATTGCGCGGGGTCGGGCTGAAATTAGAACACGTTCAGTAAGTAGACACGTGAAACTGACGCAGAACTAGGCAATGGAGCAAGTCCAAAGCACACAGAGGTTTCTGCACTAAGGCAAAAATGCACTAAATGTTTTTTACAGTTACAGATTAGGGCATATGAGCCTGAAAGTGACATTAAACAGCGCAGACTTGTTTACAAAGCATTTTTGAAACAAGAAGCACACAAGACCTCAGCATCAGCGGTTCTTTCATTTAGTTGCTTCCCTATGAAATGGATCCCAAAACAGAAGAAGCTCGCGAGTGGTGCACGTGCCACAGCGAGACGTGCTTTCAATTATCATGCCCGTGTCTGGCCGCAATAATTGAAACCACATGTCCTTTGGTGCGTGTAATAGACACCAATAGACCGTGGGCAGAGCAATCTGCCCGACTTTGGCCTTTTGCATGCTCTATTGCTAAAACACACGCACGCAAAGGCCAATAGGGGGGCACAAAAGGAAAAGCACAAGCACGAGCGTGTGCGATTCCAGGTTCCGATTTGGAACCCCACTCAAAAAGGCTCCTGCTGCGCGAGCCCTAAAAATGTCTTGAGAGATACCAACAGACTTTCTCAAGCAGAAAACATCTGTGGATGAGACATCTTTCCACTCCCTACCTCATGAGACTTTTTTTAATGCAAGATGTGCCCTTGGGCACAATAAATTACACTAAATTGCATAATGGAAAATTTCAAGGAAGTCAGGAATTTTGCAGATTTCACCAGCGTAATAAAAATATCACATAGGTCTAGTGGTGCGCTCCTCTATGTGATACAGTTGAGATCTAAATTAATGTGGAGTTGTTAATTTAATGCCTGACTGTGAGATCCGCCTGGCGTGGCAGAGGACGACGCAGTGCTGCATAATGAAATGTAGCTTTTGCTGTCCTGTTTATGACTTTAGTTTAGATGTATATACTGCTGAGGAATTTAACCCGGAGAATGGAAGCCCAAGTGCTTCTGTGTAGTGTGCGCGGTATTTATATTAGGACAAACAACTGGGATTAAATCATAGCACTGACATTTCAGTTTCTTTTGCACTCCGTGGGGAATATTTCCAAGCAACTAACGTCACTGGAGCATCACTTTTTCTGACTCTCCATTGGCATTTCACCATTCCCCATATTTACATGGTGGCGCTAAGCCACTTAAGTGGCTTAAAGCCACCTTGTAAATAGTCATCTTTCCGCTGCAGTCTGCAGCGGCAAAGGTGCATGCTATGGGTGTTGCAGTGTGTGTTCCAATGCAACACCCTTTACTTTTTGACACTGCCCCAGATTTACATGGCTAGGGCAGCGCCAAAAACTGAGGCCCGGTAATACCTGGTCTTAGAATGGCGATACAATGAGAAATTATTAATTTCTCCTCATGTTTTGCTCTTTCCATTTGTGCTGGATTCTGCAGCACACATGGAAAGAGCAAATGCCATTATTGATCGTTTATGTACGTGATTGTGTTCCTTCCTGCACATAAACAATCATCCCTGAAGCACTGGCACCTTTGAAACATGGCAGCATGGTGCCTGCGATGGCGCTAGGCAGCTTTTTTAGCGCCAGCACTAGGGGAATTGCAGGGGCGTGCCGTATTTTTGTAAATACGGTGCATTCCTGCATTTTGAAAATTGCGGAGTGCTGCGTTGCCAAATTTGGCATAAAACCGTGCTGCAGCATTTTCTTGTAAATATCCCCCCTTGTTTGAGCATTTTACCCAGCTTCCACTCACAGTAACCATCATAATATGGGGCATATTGACAAAAAAATTTCCCTGTACAGTGCTATGCTGTGCCAATTTTAGCAACGCCGTGCTCTGACATATTTAAAACGGAAAAATATTGCACCTCCTGTGTTTCCCCTAGCACAAAAAAACTGCTTAGCGGTGCAGGCACCCTGATGCCATGTTTCAATGGTGCGCGCGCTGCACGGGGGATTGTTTATGGGCAGGAAGGGACACCTTCCTGCATATAAACAATCATTCATGGGGATTTGCTCTTTCTTAGTGAGCTGCATTCCGCAGAACACCTAGAAAGAGCAAAAAACGCCATTCTAAGATCAGGTACTACCTGGCCTTAGTTTTTGGCGCTGCCCCAGCCTTGTAAATCCGGGGATAATCAAAAAGCAATGGGCGCTGCCGTGAAACGCCCACAGCAACACCGATTGCACGCCCCTTTGCCGTAGCAGACTGCGGCGGTAAGGGGTATATTTACAAGGTGGCGTTAAGCCATTTTAGGTGGCCTAGCGCAATCATGTAAATACGGAGAATGGCGTAACGCCACCGGAGCATTAAAAAAGTGACTCTCCGGTGGCTAAAGGGGCTTGTAAATATGCCTCAATGTGTGATAAGAGGACGCACAGAACATGGGCAAATTATGCAGTCAGCTCTAACTTGACATTAGTTCTAAAACAGGTGCAAATACCGCCTGTGCCCATTTTACCGCTTCCACGGTGCCCCTTAGAAAGCTGGACGACTTTCGGCATCAATCTCTGATTGTGAGCACTCCCTCGCCTCCCTTGAGAGACCGAGAATAATACACAAATCGAAGGATTTCGTGGAAACCCCCCTCTCCGTGACCATTTTGCTCGTACTTGTACTGTCTCTGTGGTTGTACTTAAGAGATAAAAGGGCAGTCTCTGGAACGGAAAAACAGAAGAGCAGGGCCTGGCCGCCTCTCTGTGCAGAGTTGCAGACTTCCTTCTGAGAAGTGCAGGCACTGTTCCATTAGAGCGCAGCAGCGCTTCTGAGAAGTGCCGGGGCTGTCCCATGCGAAGCATTCTGAGTCTGTCATCAGGCTGATCATCACAAGGGTTGCCAATGCTTCCCTAATGTCAAAGGTCACTGCCCAGAAAATGTACCAATGTGATCAAGATGTCCGGAAAACCACAGATCAACTAGCCTGCCACCCTCTGAGAAAATGATTGAAGGCTTAGATTCCCTGCCTGACCCCTAAGCGATGTCCAGCCATGTCTGTGGACTATGGAGAGCATTACATCTATGGTACTGAGTATTAGCTCCATTGTACTGAGCATCGAATCTATGGTACTAAGCATCAAATCTAAGGTACTGAGCATTAAATCTATGGTACCTGCCATCAAATCTATTGTACTGAGCATCCAATCCGTGGTACTGAGGATCATGCCTATGGTATAAAATCTATGGTGCTGAGCATCAAATCTAAGGTACTGAGCATAAAATTTGTGGTACTGAGAATCGAATTTATGGTACTGAGCATCAAATCTATGGCACTGAGCATCAAATCTATGGTACCTAGCATCACATTTATTGTACTGAGCATCAAATCTGTGGTATTGAGCATCAAATCTAAGGTACTGAGTATCACATCTGTGGTTCTGAGAATCGAATCTATGGTACTGAGCATCAAATCTATGGTACCTAGCATCAAATCAATTGTACTGAGCATCGAATCTGTGGTACTGAGCATCATACCTATGGTATGAAATCTATGGTACCTAGCATCAAATCTATTGTACTGAGCATCGAATCTATGTTACTGAGCATCATACCTGGTATGAAATCTATGGTACATAGCATCAAATTTGTTGTACTGAGCATCGAATCTGTGGTACTGAGCATCATACCTATGGTATGAAATCTATGGTACCTAGCATCAAATCTATTGTACTGAGCATCGAATCTATGGTACTGAGCATCATACGTATGGTATGAAATCTTTGGTGCTGAGCAACACATCTGATATGTGTCAGTAAGGAGAGTTATCAGTTGAGGACAGTGGCAGCTGGGATCAATTCATACTTCTCATTGAGAGATTACCCTCAAGAACATCAATCAAATAATATGTAACTCGAAAAAAACGAAAAAAAAATTTCCAGACGTCAATAACTTGACTTGTTCTAATTTGAAAAATACTTCAAAGATGTACACATAATCTGATCGCACCAATAGAAATAATCAAAACAGTGATCTTCAATAATTAGATAGGTGGGAATATGCAATGTATCATGTTTCATTCATTTTTTGGTAATTTTTATGTAAACGGTATGAACACTTTACATTTGCTATTTTACATACTTCCACAAAAGGTTATACGTATTGCCTCTTAATTTAGAAACAAGACGTATACAAACCGAAATACAATATATCACATCAAACAAAACAATAAAGTATATCCAAAATATTAATCTTGAATCATAAACAGACAGGTTTGGGTGTCTATTGTCTAGAGTCCTACGCTATCATGCACTGGGGCAAGTCTCAATTTATACCCTCTTGTTTGCCGTCCAAACCAGTACTGCTTGGCCTATTTTGAAATGTGGTCAGGGCATAGTTTATTATTCACATGGGACCATGAATTCCATCACAGGTAATGCACACATGAATGGGCAATATTATACATTGAATGATAACTCCTGGCCACTTAATCTAAGGCACTGAGCTACAAATCTATGGTACTGAACATCAAGCATCACATCTATGGTACTGAGCATCGTATCCGTGGTACTGAGCATCAAATCTATGGTAATCTAGGGTACTGAGCATCAAATCCGTGGTACTGACCATCAAATCTATGGCATTTAGCATCAAATCTATGACACTGAGCATCAAATCTATGGAACCTAGTATCAAATCTATGACACTGAGCATCACATTTATGGTACTGAGCATCAAATCTATGATATGAAATTGACGGTACTGAGCATCAAATCTATGGTACTGAGCATCAAGCATCAAATCTATGGTACTGAGCATCATATCCATGGTACTGAGCATCAAATCTATGGTACTGAGCATCAAATCTGTGGTAATGAGCACCGAATCTATGATACTTAGTATCAAATCTATGGCACTGAGCAACAAATCTATGGTAGTGAGCATCAAGTATCAAATCTATGGCAATGAGCATCGAATCTGGCACTGGGCATCAAATCTATGGTAGTGAGCTACACATGTATGGTAATGAGCATCAAGGGCCAGATGTAGGAGGCCATTTACTGACCGGTAACGGCCGATTTCGGCCGTTACCGACCGGTAAATGGGTATTTGTGATGTAGGGGCATCATTTTACAGATTCGGTAAATTTACCGAATCGGAAAATTTACCGAATCTGTAAAATACCGAATCGGTAATTTTAGCGATTCGGTAAATCCAAGATGTAGGTAGCACTGTTTACAGTGCTACAGGCCTTCAGAATTCGGTATTTTACCACACAATCCTATTGTGTGGTAAAATACCGAATTCAGGTGTGCATGCACATCTGTGCATGCACACCTATGCCATGTGACAGACAGACATGCCCTTAGGGCATGTCTGTGTGCCACATGGCGCACATGCCTGTATTTGGGGTGCTAGAGGGTGTCAAAGTGACACCCCCTGCACCCTTGCTGGAATCGGTATTTACCGAATCGGTAAATACCGATTCGGTATTGCCCATTGATTCCTATGGGCTTCAATGCCCATAGGAATCAATGGGCATTACCGAATCGGTATTTACAGAATCGGTAAATACCGAATCTTAACGATTCGGTATTTACCGATTCAGAAATACCTACATCCCCTCCCCCCCCTCTATTTTACCACTTCTTAAATACCAAATCGGTAAAATTCGGTATTTAAGAAGTGGTCAAATAGAATTACCTACATCTAGCCCCAAGTATCTAATCTATGGCACTGAGCATCGAATCTATGGTTATGAGCCTCAAGCATCAAATCTATGGTATAGCACATAAAATCTAAGGTACTAGGCTACACATCTATGGTACTGAGCATCAAATATATGGTGCTGAGCATGAAATCCATGGTACTGAGCACCAGATCTAAGGTACTGAGCATCAAATCTATGGTACTGAGCATCAAGTATCAAATCTACGGTGATGAGCATCAAATCTATGGTACTGAGCATCACATCTATGGTACTGAGCATAATATCCATGGTACTGAGCATCACATCTATGGTACTGAGCATCAAATCTGTGGTACTGAGCATCGAATCAATGGTACTTAGTATCAAATCTATGGCACTAAGCAACACATCTATGGTAGTGAGCATCAAGTATCAAATCTATGGCAATGAGCATCGAATCTATGGCACTGGGCATCACATCTATGGTAGTGAGCTACACATGTATGGTAATGAGCATCAAGTATCTAATCTATGGCACTGAGCATCGAATCTATGGTTATGAGCCTCAAGCATCAAATCTATGGTATAGCACATCAAATCTAAGGTACTAGGCTACACATCTATGGTACTGAGCATCAAATCTATAGTGTTGAGCGTCAAATCCATGGTACTGAGCACCAGATCTAAGGTACTGAGCATCAAATATATGGTACTGAGCATCAAGTATCACATCTACGGTGCTGAGCATCAAATCTATGGTACTGAGCATCACATCTATGGTACTGAGCATCATATCCATGGTACTGAGCATCAAATCTGTGGTACTGAGCATCGAATCTATGGTACTTAGTATCAAATCTATGGCACTGAGCAACACATCTATGGTAGTGAGCATCAAGTATCAAATCTATGGCAATGAGCATCGAATCTATGGTTATGAGCCTCAAGCATCAAATCTATGGTATAGCACATCAAATCTAAGGTACTAGGCTACACATCTATGGTACTGAGCATCAAATCTATGGTACTGAGCATCAAATCAATGGTACTGAGCATCAAGTATCAAATCTACGGTGCTGAGCATCAAATCTACGGTACTGAGCATCACATCTAAGGTACTGAGCTACACATCTATGGTCCTGAGCAGCCTTGAATGGGTGGGGATAACGTGGCGACCGCCAGTTAGAGCGGTACGCACGTCCCGACATTACTCCCGACCCGGCGCCCTTAATGCTTTGAACTGATACCTGGTCAGCTCGCGGAGCAGAGGCGGTGAGGTGCAGTAGCCTACGGGCGAAGTCAGCAGGTGGAGGTGCTCTCTGGGCCCCCCGGTTTTCCGGATTAAGTTGCGGCTGAGTCAGCGTTCGGCGTTTCTGGTGCCCGGACCACGGCGCATCATTGCAGGAGCAGCCCATGTGTTTGGCACTTGTCCCGCCCCCCCGTGCCGTTCCGTTTGCTGGAGACAGCCGTGGAGCTGCGGAGGAGCGTTCAAGGGGTGCGGTAAGGGGGTTGCAAGGGGATCAGTAGTACCAGGTTGTCGTGGGGCTGGGCTGGATAAAAATAACGATAATGGTACAGAGCCAGACACTGCAGTAAGCTCTGCCCAAGACGTACCAGTAAAACCCAGTCCCTGTCCTGAGTCTGCCCTAATGTTGAGGGAAATCAGGAGTAAGATACACATAATTAAGACCACTGTACTGGCTCAGAGGAGCGGGAAGGTCCTAGAGAAGGGGGGGGGGGAACCCCGAGGGAAAAGAGAGGTCTCCAGCGGAGCTCTGGGAAGCGAAGGGGGAAGAGCAGGAAGCAGGGGAAAAGCCTGTTGACTGACTCTATTAAGGACTCTGTCAGTGAAACTGAGCGCGAGCCGGGGGAAGAGCCTGAGTCTGTGCCGGTGCCCGAACCTGAGCTGGATACAGTGTTGACACCAGGAGAGGATATCTTAGGTGAGGCAGGGGAATCAGTAAAATCTATATGTCAACCCAGGAGTTGCGGGGTCCGGGCATAACATCACCCCAAGTGAGCAGCTCTCAAAGCAGTCATTAAAGAAAGCCAAATCTAAAAATACAGTTAAAAGGGCTGCCCAAATAACCCCCTCTCTAAGGTCTTATTTTAAGGTCCTGCCCCAAGTCCTGAACATAGCTCAAGAATCGCAGGATCCAGTGGTCAGACAAACTGTACATAGTAAGAGGATAAGCTCTCCTATCGCCGCCCCCACGCCTTCTGCAGCAGTGATATTCGGACAGCAGGAGAAGTATTGGGGGAGTTCGATATGACGGCTGCAGAAGCACCTGGACATACAACAATCACAGCGGCACTAATGGACTCTGATTCGGTTGTTTTGGCAGGGCCTGATTCCAGAGATGAGGCAAACGACACCAGCGCGCCAGAGTTTTTTTCTGGGGATAGCAGTGAGGGTTCCCTCCAGGATATGCTAATAGCTATGAGGAGTGAAATTAAAAGTGGCTTTGCGGAATCAAGACAAAATCAATCTGAGATCCGGGCAATGTGTGAAACTCTAGAGACGAAAGTGGATGGCCTCTCTGAGAGGACGGGGAGCCTGGAAGGCGCAGTAGGAGAGCTCAAGGCTAAGCTAGAGCACGCGGAACTCAAAATCCAGACATTACGGAGAGAAGGGGAAGCGGTAAAAGACAGGGTTGAGTCCTTGGAAAATTATTCTAGGAGGAACAACCTCAGGCTTTTAAAGATCCCAGAAGGGAAGGAGGGGAGTGAAATCAAACAATATGTTGTTTCTTTTCTCAGAGATGCCCTCAATTTAGACGAGTCAAGAGTTAGAACTGGATATACAAAGGATACACCGGGACCCTTTCCGTTTGAATCCAGGGAGGATAAAGCCCAGAAAAATCCTTGTGAACTTCCTAACCTTCGCAACTAAGGAGAAAATTCTGAATCTTGCACTCAAAGCTAAGACATTGAAGGCCCCAGACTTCTCCTTCGAAGTTAGATCAGATCTGTCAAAAACCACATTAGAAAGGCAGTGGGAGCTCGGGCAGAGAATGGAGAAGTTCAGGGCCTTGGGGGCCACAGTGCAGATGAGGTTCCCCGCTTTTCTGGAAATAATGTTAACAATAAAATGCATAACATCAAGACTCCTCTAGAAGCAGTTGAACTGCTAGTTTCTATCAGCGAGTTTGCACAAAGGGGTCCCTAGCGTCCCTCTTTTCCCATGGTGTGACCTTTGCTTCTACGCCGATTCGGACATTATTCCACCTCCCCACTGGTCGTCTCCTTAGGCTTATATATTAGTTTATACAACAGTTTATGCAACAGATAGCAGGTCTAAGGGGTAGGTCTAAGGGGTAGGAGTACAGGATGGTACTGGAATACATGAAATAAGGTGCTCAAAAGAGCTCAGTAAAGAGCACAAAAAAAGGGAAAGGGGTTACCACTATAAAAAAATATATATATAAATAAAAAGGGGGGCACTAATAGGGAAGAAAAAAAAAGGGGACATTTATAAAATAGAATAGAAAATGGGGTGAAGGAGAGGAATCAAAGGGTAAAAGTGTGGAATAATAGCAGAGAAGTGAAGACAATATAAAATAAAGGAATAGTATGTACTTATTATATAACTAAAGAGGGGATCAAACATTAAAATTATTCTATAGGAACAAACTTCCTGCATATCTGGATTAATGGTCCTCTGCACTTTTTTCCTCCTCTCCACTTCTTTTTTTTTTTTATATCTTCTGCACACCACCTATATATATCTGATTCCTATTCACTAGCTGGCCAAATTTGACCCTCTAAGATGGATAGGGGCAGGGTTGGGAGTAGGTCGGAGATGGCAAACTGTCAAGACATCTAGCCAGAGTAAGTTGGGGGGGGGGGGTTTCCAGGGGGAGGGGGGCATGGGGGGGGGTGGGAGAAAGCATTACAAAGTCCTTATCAGCAGCTTTTGGTTTTTTTGCATTACGCAGTTTCCAAGCACCAATCTATTCACCAGTCTGACAATATAACCCAGGTTAGGCAGGAGACTGTAGGGAGAAGTACAGGATTCCCAGGGGTAGGTAGGCCGGGAGATGGGAGGATGGCCGGTAAAGATAAATGAGGGAGATTATGTTTTTATCCTGGAATGTTAATGGCCTTCGCGTGAAGGGAAGGAGACATAAAATTATGCAATATATTAGGGTCATAATAATTTTTTTTATTATTATTTATTTATTAAAGTTTTGTATAGCGCTAGCTGGACCCGAGGGTATCAGAGCGCTTCACAACACGTACAAATAGGCATCAGAGAGGCAGTGAGGAAGGAGAACAGAGCAGGGAGCACATGGGTGAAGAGAAAGACTTTACAATAGTAACAGGAGCGCAAAAACAGGGTAGAGTCAAAAGCAAGTCATCCGGCTCTTGGACCGCAGAGAAAATGGGCTTTAAAAGTCAGACGTGGAGATCATACTGCTATCCAGAGCGCTCAAGGAAGAGGGCTTTGAGTAACATCTTGAATTTCGGGAAGGAGGCGGTCGTTCTGATATGTGGGGGGATTGCGTTCCAAATCTTGGGAGCATTGCCCGCAAAGGATTTGCTGGATGTTTTGTGTTTCTGGGATATCAGAGGAATGAGTAGGAGCGTGTTGGAGCTTCTGAGGTTCCTAGATTGACCGGCCTTTTTGAGCTTGTTGGGCAGATATTCAGGTTTGCCTGTATGCAGGGCTTTGTGAGTGAGGCAAGCTGTGTGGAAACTGACTCGTTGGACAATAGGGAGCCACTTCAGATCCTTAAGAGCCGGGGAGATGTGCTCGTATTTCCTGGTTCCCGTGACCATTCTTGCTGCGGCGTTGAGGGTAGAGGTCAGAGGACCCAGGTGAGATTTGGCTGATCCAGTCAGCGTAGCGATGCCATAGTCAATTCTGGAGAGTACCAGAGCCTGAGCGGCCTGTTTCAGGTCTTTCGAGGGGAGGAAGGGTTTCAGTTTGTAGAGGAGTTTCAGGAAAGCACTTTTGGCAGTTTTTGAGATGTGTTCTTTCATGTCCAGTTTAGGGTCAAGGGTGATCCCTAGGGATTTTACGGAGTTTGTAGGAACAAGTGGAACATTCAGGGCGTTTAAGGCTTTGAGCCATTCTAGAATTTGGGGGTTTTCATCTTTGTTCGAGATGAGGAGCACTTCGGTTTTCCCCTCATTGAGTTTGAGGTTGTTGGATGAGAGCCAATGTTGAACTTCAATGAGTGTGCAGTTCAGTCTGTGGATGTCTGCGATCGAAGTGGTTTCCAGGTAGAGTTGTGTGTCGTCCGCGTAGAGGTGGAAGGGGATGTTGGACTTCCTTAGAATTGACGTGAGGGGCTCCATGTAGATGATGAAAAGTTGAGGTGAGAGTACTGACCCTTGAGGCACACCTCTAGTGATGGGGAGAGGGTCCGATTCGCAGCTTTTAATTTTGATTCTTTGAGTGCGGTTGTTGAGAAAGGAGGAGAACCATTTTAGGACCGTCTTTTCCATACCTGCTCTCTCCTGGAGGACATTGAGTAACAGGGCATGATCCACTGTGTCAAATGCAGCCGAAAGGTCTAAGAGGATGAGAAGGCTACATTGGTTGGAGTCGAGCGACATGTGAAGATCGTCCAGGACATTTAGGATTGCGGTTTCTGTACTGCAGCCTTTTCTAAACCCTGATTGGTGTGGGTCGAGAAGATTCGTGCTTTCTAGGTGCTGGGAAAGCTGAGACAGCACGCATTTTTCCAGAATTTTCGATATGAGTGGAAGGTTCGAAACTGGTCTGAAGTTGTTCATGTCCTTGTGGTCCAGGCCGGGTTTTTTTAGGAGTGGAGTGACTTGACCTATTTTAAGGCAGTCAGAGATGGAGCCCTCGCTCAAAGAGCTGTTGATGATCTTGGCCCAAGTTGGGGCTAGAGTGAGCTTCAGGTCTTTTGTTATTCTCAGGGGAAGCTGATCAAGGGAGTGGGATGAGGGATTGGTGGTGGCTATGAGATTGCTTATCACTTCAACCTGGATAAGCCGGAAGGAGGACCAGCGAATGGCTGAGGTTGCTGGCCTGATGAGGGTAGTTGCGGAGGGAATGGCTGAGGGCATAGCGCAGAGTGAGCGATCGATTTTGGCAATTTTTTCGTTGAAAAAGATGGCAAAGTCATCACATTGAGATTTGGATGCTACCCTGTTGTCTATCACAGGAATGGATGTTTGGTTCCTGATGATGTTGAAGAGTTCTTTTGGGCGGTTTTTAGCATTGTCTAGAGCGGAGCAGAAGAAGGACGACTTTTTATTCTTGATATGGTTGTAGTAGATTTTACGAGTTGCCTTGAGTTGGTCCCTGTTGAGGGAGGTGGGGTTGGTCCTCCAGGATCTTTCCATGGATCGTAGGTGTCTTCTTTCTTCATTGATGTCTGTGGAGAACCAGGATCTGGAGGGGATGCTTCTTGGTTTTTTTAGTTTCCGCGGTGCCAGCTGATCTAGGACGAGCTCCAGGTTGGCGTGGTACAGCGAGGTGAGTTCCGTGGTGGAGAGGAGTTCCGTCGAGTTCGAGAGGAGTGAGCTAAGTCCCTCTTCTAGCTTATCAGGAGGAATTCTCGAAAAGTTTCTGACCCACTTGGGGGAGGTTTGAGTAGGTGGGAGGGACAGAACCGAATGATTGATATGGAAGAGAATGGCGTGATGGTCCGACCAGTCCACCGGGATGATGTGGTCGATCGAGATTGTCTTTTTATCCGCGATGATTGCATCAAGGATTGCTCCTATATGGTGGGTTTCCTCTGTGCAGTGCTGGGTTAAATCGTAGTCAAGTAAAACGGAGGTGAGAGATTGGATGAGTGGGTTTTTGTTACATTCCTTCTTATGTTGAGGTCGCCAAGAATTACTCTGAAGTCGCTATCCACAGCGGTTTGTGTGATCAGGTCCGTTAGCTGAGCGCCAAATTCGGAGGAGTTGCCCGGAGGATGGTAGAGGAGAAGGCATTGAAGTGGACAGTGGTTCGGCGAATTGAGGCTGACCGAAAGGCATTCAAAGGAGTTGTAAATGACGGAGGGAGATTCAGTGATGGAGAGGTCATTTTTGTGGATAATAGCTATTCCGCCCCCTTTGTGTACGGGCCTGTTTTTGTGGATAATAGCGAAACCGTGCGGCACTAGCGTGTCCATGATGGGAAGGGATAGAGTGTTAAGCCATGTTTCAGTGATGAAGGCGACATCCAGCTTAC
Source organism: Lissotriton helveticus (assembly GCF_964261635.1). Taxonomy (NCBI): domain Eukaryota; kingdom Metazoa; phylum Chordata; class Amphibia; order Caudata; family Salamandridae; genus Lissotriton; species Lissotriton helveticus. The sequence goes on from NC_136065.1 coordinate 1,918,539,521, forward strand.
TAAGGCAAGAGGTCATTGATATAATGAAGAAATTGAAATGGGTGGACAAATTTCTCAGCACGGACCATAATGCTAACATTCGCGGGATAGTAATTATTTTTAAAAAAAGAAGCCAAAACTCAGATTGTGGACTACAGGGCGGATCCGAGCGGTAGATGGTTAATAGCCAACGTCCAGCTTGATGGGAGGGGGTTTACTCTGGTTGGGTACTATGGCCCCAACCAAGATGACCCTTCCCACCTTGATACAATACAGAACCCTTTGATCACGACTCAGAATCCCGTGATATGGATGGGAGACTTCAACCTGGTCCTTGACCCGAAACTGGATGAATCCCCCAGCTCTAGAGCAGTACCACACAGCAAAGCGAGGGCTACCCTCTTGACATGTATGCTGAACTTGGGGCTGGTGGATTTTTGGCGGGAGAGAGCAGGTAATATCTTGGAGGTTTCGTTTCATAATTACAAATACAAGCACAAATCTCGCATTGACTATGCTCTATTCAGCTTCACCCTCAAAGATTCTATAAAAAGCTTGGTCTACCTTCCCCCTCACTTGTCTGATCACTCGGCTATTCTTTTTTCATTAATATTAGGACAGAATGCCACTCACACCTCGTGGTCCTTCGATCGCACCATTCTACTGGAAGAAGAGGAGAGGGAATTTCTTATATCCAAGTCCGCTGCTTTTCTGGAGCGCAATTTAAATTCTGCCCCCCTGGTGTTTGTGTGGGAGACTTGGAAGGCCTATCTAAGGGGGTGCATCACCAACCGCGCCTCCTATAGAAAGAGGAAATATAGAGCGGAGTTATCAAATATAGAGAGAGACCTGGCGCTCATAGATGCGGACGACCCTATATCTCCGGCGAATTCGGAAAGAAGGTCTGTGCTAAAAAATAAATTAAATGCTATATTGCAGGAGAGAGTGAATAAAAGGTGGCAGGCTAGCAAGCTTTCCCACTTCGAATATGGTGAGGCTGCGGGCAAATTGCTTGCCTGGAAAATCAAAGCAGACCAAGCCAGAAACTATATTAAGGAAGTGAGGGTAGAGGGCGAAGCCAACAGTAGGAACTCAGATTTGGAAATAGGGGACGCCTTTCGGGCCTTCTTTCAGAATATATATAAGAAAGGAACCAGAGTCAATGCTGAGGAGAGAGACACGTGGTTGGAGAAGGTGAGCCTTCCAAAATTAACTAAACAACAGAGTGAGCATCTAGATAAAGAAATAACAGAGGCAGAAGTCACAAGAGCTATCAAACAGCTGAAGCAGGGGAAGGCCACAGGGCCTGATGGCATACCCGGCGAACTGTATCGGGTGCTAGACTCGACCATCATCTCAGTCTTGACGGATTTGTTTAACAACATATTAATCAGCGGTGAGGCACCGCCTAGGTCATGGGGTGAGGCAAATATTGCCCTAGTTCCAAAATCAGGAAAGGATCCAGCTGAGTGTGGGTCTTATCACCCGATCTCGCTCCTAAACAATGATTATAAGAACTTTGCAGCAATTTTGGCGGCACGTTTGGGGAGCGAGATCGGTACGATCATCCACCAGGACCAAAAGGGTTTCATTCGGGGACGCCAGTTGGCCGATTTGACCTACTATTTGGTCGGGGCAATAGATATTGCTTCAACTTTTGCCTGCCTCTTGCGATCATGACACTTGACGCCACGAAGGCATTTGATAGGGTCGATTGGCCCTATCTAGATGCAGTAATGAAGAAATTCCAATTTGGTCCCAAATTTTGTCGAGTAATCAGCCTGTTATACAGTGATCCGAGGGCTAGCCTCTTGATTAACGGCACCCGCACATAACCTTTTCAAATTCGTAGGGGACAAGACAGGGGTGTCCGCTTTCCCCCCTCCTGTTTAATCTTCATGTTGAACCCTTTGTTCAGACCCTTAGGGATGATCGTAACATTCTGCCTTTCTCCTTTTACGGCTGGGAGAAAAAGGTCGGGTTGTATGCGGATGATATTCTCATATATACAACCGATCCCGACCAGGCTTTTCCCAGGGTTATAAAGAGGGCCGAGGAGTTCGGGAAGTTCTCGGGTTATGAAGTCAATGCCGGGAAAACCGATCTCATGGCTTGGGATATTGCAAACCTTCATCTCCCGGTAACACCCTCAATCCAATATCTGGGAGTTAGAATTACAAACGACATAGCCATTTTGGCCCAAAATAATTTAGATCGGATTTTCCGCGAATCTAAGGCACTGATGAAAGCATGGTCCTTTCTCCCTCTTACTATTTATGGGAGATCGAGTTTAGTGAACATGACTATCCTTCCTAAATATACATTTATCTTTAACACCATTCCGTTGGCATTGGATTCTAAACAACTTTTTAAATGTCAACAGAACATTAACTCTTTCATCTGGGGTTTTAGATCTACCAGGTTGGCATGGAAAAAGTTAAGAAGAACGAGGGAGAAGGGGGGCCTTGCACTGCCAGACCTGGAATATTATGCTTGGGCTTTTCACCTGTCCCACTCTAGGATGTTATTAAAGACTCCCGAAGACAATTCTAATGGATGCATGTTTAAGGCAATGTTATCTGGCTCTAATCTCCCGCTTGACGGTTTTTTGTTTAAATTCGGGCACCAGAGATATTTCAAAAGAGTGAGGTTAAAGATCTTATATCTGCTTGTAAAAGAATGGACCCAAATTAAAGCCAGGGTTGGGCTGGCATATTTTTCTAATTTCGCTCCTATTTGGGACCTTCTGAGGCTCTCTCCACACCTTGTCGATAGCTTTACATCTGTGCTATTGGAGGCAGGGGTATTAAGATGGGGAGAGCTGGTGGCAGGAGGGATCTTAGTAGAATGGGTTGCTTTCTCTGAGAGGGTCGGCTCACCTTTATCCTGGTTTATATATATACAATTGTCTAGCTGGTTTCGAGAACAGATAAAGAAAAAAGTTAAACTCGGGGGATACAGTTCTTTAGAGAAAAATTTAGTAGAGAAAGTAAGGGGTGGTAAGGAAGTTGCTTTTTTTTATTGGAACATTATGGAGGAAGCGGATGGAGACTTCAGCCTCCCAGCTGAACTGTGGGGAGGGAATGGAGAAGTCCAGGCGGAGGAGTTATGGACGAGATCTTTTAGTCTCTTGTATAAAGTCATCAAACCTTCTGGGAATGTCCCAATATTAGTAGCTTCTGGCAGGAAGTTAAGGATTCTCTAGAATCAATCCTCAAAATCTTGATTCCTTTTTCTTGGTCCTTAGTTATTTTTGGACTAAGTGATAACATTGGGGGGTTAGAGAGGTAATTTCTGTTTTATGCTATTTTGGTAGCAAGAAGACAAATTTGTAAAAAGTGGGTCAATGCCAACCCATCTAAAGTAGACATGGCAAGGTCTTGTAGTCCCCGTAGTTTGGCCTTTTGGAATTTGCTACTTAAGTGGAGATAAAAGCTATCAGAGATCCCAGGTTTTTTTTTTTCCCCGGGTCCGATGATTAGGCCCAGTACTCCAGGTCCAACGGGAGGCTCCCCCATGCCACGACGAAAGTGGGCCGACAGCCTGATTTAGGCTTTGACGGAGTAAGATCGTCCAGAAGGTACCTCCCGCCAAGATATTTGGTTTATTCCTGGGAAGAATGGAACTATTTTCTAGATACCTGCCTTTCAAGGACTTCTTTGGTGGTTGGTTATTTCTTGGAACGATAAAGCGGCTAATGAGGACACCAAAAAATAAATAAATAAATAAATCTATGGTCCTGAGCAACAAAGCAATGGTACTGAGCAACAAATCCATGAGTATTGAATCTATAGTACTGAACATCCAATCTATTATGGTTTAAATCTTTTATTATTTTCAACATCATAGAAAAAACAAAGAGACCACAGTCGCCATTTGGTATATTCGTGCTGAGCCATCTATAGCATCAAATCCATGGTACTGAGCATCAACTCTAGGGCACTGAGCATCAAATCTATGGTACTGAGAATCGAATCTATGGCACAGAGCATGAAACATCACATCTATGGTACGGAGCATCGAATCGATGGTACTGAGCGTTAAATCTTTGGTATCAAATCCATGGTACTGAAATTCAAATCTATGGTACTGAGCATCAAATCTATGGTACTGAGCATCAAATCCATGGTACTGAGCATGAACTCAAGAGTACTGAGTACCAAATCTATGGTACAGAACACCAAACATCACATCTATGGTATTAAGCATCGAGTCCATGGTACTGAGCGTCACATTTTTGGTATCAAATCTATGTTACTAAAATTCAAATCTATGGTACTGAGCATCCAATCTATGGTACTGAGCATCAAATCTATGTTACAGAGCCACACATCTAAGGTACTGAGCACCAAATCTATTCTACTGAGCATCAAATCTATGATACTGAGCAACACCTCTAACGTTTTGAGCATCAAATCTATGGTACTGAGCTACAAATCTATGGTGCTGAGCATCAAATCTATGGTACTGAGCATCAAATCTATGGTGCTGAGCATCAAATCTATGGTACTGAGCATCAAATCTATGGTACTGAGAATGGAGAAAACCTGTTTATTGCCTGGGACCAAGGCCTAGGCCGTGCCGTGATCCTCACCAACCTACCTGTGGCTTTCAACATGTTTCAGCAAGACATGCTACTCAATCAACTGGAGTCTTCGTGTGGAACAGGTCACACTTGGTTCACGTCAGTCCTCTCAAATCATATCCAGCAGTTGGACTGCTGGTCCTCCGTCCCCAAAGTCACAAAGTGCTCAGCAACATGCCCCAAGGTTTGTCCTTCCCCTTGATTTGCCTCATGATCATCCTCAACATTTATGATTTTGGCTACCATATTAATGTGGATGATGGCCAGATATGTAAAAATATGGTAAATCATAGGTTTGTCTGTGGTGGCCTCTCCCACTAGTGACAATGAAAGGTGCACAGACATAATATCGACTCCAAAATATCGTTTGGACATAATATCGACTCCAAAATATCGTTTGGAGAAAATATCGACAGGACAGAATATAGACAGCCAAAATATCGTTTTTAAGGTAAGTGAAGTAATATCGTTTTTAAGGTAAGTGAAGTAATATCGTTTTTATTTTTAGGGTTCAGGGTCAGTTTTGGGTTTTTGGGTAAAGGGGTATTTTTAGGGTTCAGGGTCAGTTTTGGGTTTTTGGGTAAAGGGGTATTTTTAGGGTTCAGGGTCAGTTTTCAGTTTTTGGGCAAAGGGGTATTTTTAGGGTTCAGGGTCAGTTTTCAGTTTTTGGGCAAAGGGGTATTTTTAGGGTTCAGGGTCAGTTTTCAGTTTTTGGGTAAAGGGGTATTTTTAGGGTTCAGGGTCAGTTTTCAGTTTTTGGGTAAAGGGGTATTTTTAGGGTTCAGGGTCAGTTTTCAGTTTTTGGGTAAAGGGGTATTTTTAGGGTTCAGGGTCAGTTTTCAGTTTTTGGGTATTATTTTATTATATTTTATTACTATATATATATGTTTAATAAATATGAAATAAAAAAATATTTATTTAACTTTCATTAATTATTTAATTATTATAAGTTAATTTAAGTAATTTTAAGTATATTTTAGTAATTAATTATTAATATTAATTTAATTTAACACTGTTTTTAGTAAATACGATATTTTTTACAACTATATTTTTGTAAACGATATTTTTAACTCGATATTTTTGTACTTACCTGTTTGTAGATAGAAACTCGATATTTTGACTGTCGATATTTTCTCAACGATATTTTTGATGGTCGATATTCTGTCCGTCGATATTCTTTCAGTGATCCACAATGAAAGGATCATAAATGGCCCTAAAGGAACAGTTAGGAACTCATGGTTCAGAAATCCTAGATTCTGTTTTGGACCCGTTTGATTGAACCCTTTCTCAGTTATCAGTCAACCTGCAGGTAAACAATCTAGCCAAGAATGTGTTTCTCACTAGTTTTTAGGGGGTAGCTCCCCCCTACTTCTGATTCATCACCTTACCCCCTACGCCTTGCAGTTGCCCTCCTGCTCATCCACTATTGCAAAGAGGTACAACAAGGTTTTCTCATAAAAAGACAACTATGCAAGCACTGTTGATACCCAACTTATTCTCAGTGTATGAAGAACAGGCAGGACATCTCCTGCAGTGATGATGCATCACTGGTTGGCAACGAATATATGACGTTACAACGCAAACAATTACAGCGCATGCTTTTTCAATGCTGTTTTTACATCACAACTACCATTACATTGCATGTTTTTACAACCATGCCATTACAACGCATTCCATTACAACGCACTCCATTACAACGCATAATACTTTTAGGGCAACAGTAGGGTAAGTGTTAAATAGTGTAGGCTAAAAATTACTATTCCCACTCCAGTGAGTGCAACAGTAGGGAAAGTATTGAATAGTGTAGAGGTAAAAATTACTATTCCCATCTATCCCAAAACCCATACCCACCCTAAAACAAAAAAAATCTCCATTACCTACCTTAGAATGCGTTGTAATGGCTTGTGTTGTAATGGTATGCGATGTAAAGGCAGATGCTTTGTAACAGTTGCATTGTAAAAGCAGTGCAATGTAATGAATGTGTTGTAATGGATGTTTCCCATTGGCAACTCTGCCTGGTTCAGAAGGCCTTTCATAGCAGTGCATCGAGATATGTGTTCCATCTGCATCTCCCATGGCAACTGTCTCTAAAAATGTTCCTATTGGTACACAAACGCTTCGTGTGACACCCTCTTTACTGGCATAGCTATACTCATTAGATAGAATTACCTTTGGCCATTAATTTCCAGGAAGTTCCTATGCACTTGAAGACCAGCTTTTTCATCCCACATAGACTCCAAATAGTACATTATTATAGCATGTATTCAGAGCCGACTTTTGTTAAGATAGCGCCCTGGGCTTGGGCGGAGAGACATTTGGTACCCTTGCTGACAGTAGTGAATTAAATGAGGCAGCAGGGGGGACCTCTTGTGTCCACTGGTCAGTATCTGGATGAGCAGGGACTGGTCCCTGAACACAAACATCCCGGGCCTCCCCCAGCTCACCTAAATCAAAGATAGCTTAGCTGCCTAAGGAAGATGATGGTTTTGTTGATGTTTGTCAGCAGGGATCAAAGGGTGAAGGGTGGGCAAGGATGGGGGCTATAGGGATGTTTAAAACATCGCCCGCTGTATGATAATGAAGGACTAAAACTACTTTACACTGGCAAATCAGACAGAAACAAACAGGCAGGGACAAGGCTGGAGCAAGATGAGAATTGACGTTGCTGTAGGCATGACCTTAGTGCACACCGCACCATGCGCCCCTCAAATGATTGGTGCCCTGTGCCCAGCTCACCCACTCTAAAGGCCTTCCCTGCTTATATTGATATAACCCTTCATACCGCACTGTAGCTCTTCCTATAGTGTGCTATGAATAACACCTGTTACTATTCCCCAATTTCAGGTTCTCAATGTATTCACTGCTGGGAAGATGGTGTCTGGGATAGGAACTTGCCAATCACTGCTTTTTGTGCAGCTCTTCTGTTTGCTGTACTTTCCTCTTCCTCCATGCATGTGCTACATGTGCCTTGAAGCCTCCCTATAGTTGTGTGAGTGCTTTGCACAGAGAGGTATGAAATGTCAAGTATAACAGTTTCTTTAAAAGTTATGTTCTGTAATTGTATTATGTTTAGTTTTGAAGTTCTTTGTGTGGTTTAGTGTGAAGGTAACATGAGCATCATTTTGTATGGTCTTGCTGGTACTGTCTTCTTAAGTTTAACATCCACGTGGGTAATTGCTTGTACTTGCCTATCACTAGTCCAGCTGCCTGCCAGAGAAGTGATTGCACCTCTTTAGGAGCTATGTCATTGCATGTTGGATTTCTTCACTTAAAAATGTAAGGGACTTTCTGTCAAATATCCTGGTACTCTCCATTTAAACTATGACACATGCTTGTTTCTTTTTTTTAAATTAGGAATTAAATGACTTCCTCCTGACCATAAGTAGTTCGCTTGCAAGAGGGGAAGCTCCTCAGCTTTAATTTGTGTTCACGTTCATTCTGTTTTTGGCTCCTCTGCCCTGAAGGCTAAGTTTGTAATATAGAAATAGTCCAAACAAATGAAGAAATAAATGCACGTGCATGTTGGTAGAGCACTGCATTTCCATTCATTGGTTTTCATTTTAAAAAATCGGTGCTTCATGAGCTCTGCAGGCTGATTTCACTTGACCAGAACCCACTGGACTGGCATTGTTTTGGATGACTGTGCTTGGCTTGTGGTGATTAGAAGACTGGGGGTCATATGTACAAGGACTGGCGAAAACTACCTCTAACGCTAGTTAGCTGCAGTTTTCTTACCACAGTGTACCTCTGAAAACTATTGCCTTGTTAGTGACATATTTACAAGAAGTCGCTACATGGCGGTAGCTTCAAAGATCAGCAGTGAAAATTGCCTGTAACTTTAGTGTGATGGCGATAGGTTATCGGGCGAAAACTAACGAAAGGCCCATTAGCGGCAAAAAAATGCACGTTAGTCAGCCCAACGTGAGTTTTTTTGCCTCTCTTGGAAAAAAATAGCCTAACAGTCAACCTCCAATAGAAAATAGGCACACACAAAAATTAAATGCAGAATGGAGCAGCCAGGGCCAAGTGCAGGACACATCACCAACCCCCTCAAGCCACCCAACATCCAGGATGACCAGGATGAGAGCCTGGACGCCTCGCTGGAACTGCATCTGCAGCCTAGATGCCTTGCTGAACCTGCGTCTGGAGCCTGGATACCTCCCTGGACCTACACCTGGAACCTGGATGCCTCACTGAACCTGCGTCTAGAGCCGGGATGCCTCACTGGACCTGCGTCTGGAGCATGGAGTGGTATGTGGAGGAGTTGTGGAGTCGATGAGCTGTGGCGGTAGACATTGAGGCGCTGCGATCACCCGTACCTGGTGGTGAAGTCGGGCAGGTCGCATGGAGACACATTGCTGACCTGTGTGAGAAAATCACCTTGAGCCCCTTGGAGCTGTGAATGGTAGAGGCGCTCCTGTGCACCAACGTATGGAGGTCTGCATTGTGAACTACAATCCACCACTACACCAGGGTGCACGGAGGGGATTACCAACGGGGGGCGGCGCCTCTCTGCATCACAGGCCAGATGATGTTGCTCTGGCCGGACGCTGTGGAGGGTGAGGCCCCTGAGCTGTGCCAAAATAGTGTGGCGGTATTACTGCAAACTCACACCTAAGAGGGCCCTCCTGCATCAACTGCATCAGGAGGTTCACCACTGGACTTGTCGGCTTCTTCTGTACCCAGGCTTGTGAAATACCACCTGGCTGAGGCTCCTGCTGGCTGAGTCACAGATTTGAAGAGAGTGCTGCAGATTGCGCCTTGGTGTCAATGTCCAGGTAAGAAGAAGGTGGGACGTGTAGCGGAGGAGGCCCGGGGGTCGGGTCGCCCAGGCCAGCACCTGTAGATGATGCACCCCCAGTGGCGTCTCAGCCACTATAGCGGAAGAGTGTCACCCCTCTGCATTCAAGCAGTGCAAGAAGAGGGTAAATCATCACATGATAACTTCCTGATGTAATTGTGCTATGTCTCCTTTGCTTAGGGCTGCTCCACTCACGGAGCAGGGCAGGGGCGGAGTGCAATGCCCACTCAAGTGCGCAATGACTGTTAGTCGGCCCACTCAGGCCGCCCAAAGCAGTCATGCACACTGTCCTGTTTGCAATGCAGGCTGCTCTACAGCCTGCATAGAGCGCATGCCCACCCCTCCAGCCCCTGGCTGAACGCCTTGTCCCGGCGCCAATGACCAATCCCAACGCCGCATTGCAGCTTTGTGATGGGCTTAGTGGAGGGAGCCTGGCTGCCTGCTTCCTGTTCCTGGAACAGACTCAGGAGAGCAGGAGCAATGAAGACACAGGACCTGGCCTCTAGGTAATATTTCTCTCATTTAAATATTTACAACACCCGCTCACACACACACCCCTGCATCCACGCCCCATCTAGTGTCCTTTTCAGTGTTTCCCATCTCCCAGCTGTTCAGTCCTCCCCCGCAGCACGTCTCAATGGCAGCCGCTGTGCGGCCATGCGCAGCGGGCGTACCACTGGTGTGCCAAAGGTATACATGAAGTTACGACGCATATCATTACATCGCATTCCGTTACAATGCATACCAACACTAGGCATATAGCAACAGTAGGGAAGGTGTTGGATAGCGGAGATGTAAATATTAATATTCCCACTTCAGTGAGTACAACCCTAAAACTAACCCTTGCACCCCAAAGCAAACCCTGAACCCTAAAATTCATCTTTGAGCCAAAAAAAACACCCTAAAAATCATATTTGACCCAAATGCACACCCCAAATTTCATAATTGACCCCAAAACACACCCCAAATGTCTAATTTTACCCCAAAACTTTAATTTAAAATGTTACCCCATAATACACCCCAAATTTTATCTCCAACACCCAAAACCCATACCCACCCTAAAACTTAAAAATATCCCATTACTGACCTCACAATGCGTTGTAATGGAATGCGATGTAAAGGCACCTGCATTGTTAGGGTTGCGTTGTAAAGGCATTACGTTGTAATGCCTGCGTTGTCTTGGGTGTCTCACATGCCAAAGGAAAGTCATAGGCAAGCCCATCTGCGTCCGTCTGCCCCTGGAAGGCGCTCAGCACCACGCACCCTTCCTCTCGGACACTCCACTGCTACAACGCCAGGACCCTCCTCGCCATCAACCCTGGACGCCACATCGCCTGCCAGGGCAACCTCTGTTCCGGACCGGACATCGCCATTGCCATCACTGACGGCAACTAAATCACCAGCAAAGACCAACTTGACCATCCAGGAGGCATTGCTATCACCTACAGAAGCACACTCCGACTGACCACGCGTTCTAATGACCCAACGGTGACCATGGAACACCTCAACTTCCAGATCCGGACCAACCCCAAGTCAATCCTCTGCGGCCCCCTCATCTGCAGTCCCCCCGGGCCATGTACCCCCATTCTCCAATACCATTGTAGACCTGATTGTACCCCAGGCTCTCCCATCCACCAACAACATCCTACTCGGTGAACTCAAGTTCCACCTGGACAACCCTAGTGACCAGAACACCACCCCCTCCTGGGGAAGCTCCCCAAATCAGACTCAAGCAGCTAGTCACCGCAGTAAGCCACATAGCAGGACACACAGTCGAGCACGTCTCCTCCGCCAGCAGGAACTTCATCTAAAGCCACACCACCGGACTCTCCTGGACCGACCATGAGTCTCTACATCACGTCTTCATCATGCCCACTGTACACCACCGCCATCATCGCCCCCCGTCGCAGCTGGATCAAGGACACCGATGAATGTCTCGTCAACTTCCTCTGCACCACCAATCCGCCAATGCTTACAAACGATGACACCGCAGCGCACAGCCACCACCGATGGATTTCCAACTGCGCCTACACCCTGGCACCCCTCAAGAATGGCACTGCATCAGTACCTTACACCTGCCTGATGGTAGGCGTACAGGAGACGCAGTGCCACAGTGATAGGCTGACCCCATGCATTGCTGGAGTTGCGTCATGCTTGTGACACAACTGCAGCAATGTGTGACTTTAGCGCAGACAGATATTTCAGGATTCCATGCGTATCTGTCATTCCTTGTGTCATGGAGCGCTGTCCAGTGAATACAGGGAATCCATGAAGTCGCAAGAAGGACATAGTGAAAAGTGTTGCAAGGCTAGCTTGTCGCAGAGTTGCAACACTTTTCATGACTGAGGCCCAGGAATGCGCACTATCTTATTGATGGTGTGCATTCCTGCCCTGTAGTTTTGTCTCAGCGCAGCAACATTGCTTGACTGGGTGTGAGTGTTTGATTGGTTTAGATGCTCCGTCCATCACCACCCCCTTTTGTACCGCTTTGGCCGCCATTAGTGTGGCAGGGTATGCTCAGACGTGAGTCCCTTGCTCACTTTGCCACTGGATTCAAGCAAGCCGGGCTGAAGACGGCTCTAATGCCAGAAACCGGTCCTCGGAAGCTTGTTTCCGGTCCAGGGAAGGCATGGCTTGGCAGTTCGGGCTGGACTGTTCCCATGAGGCACAGGGTCAGACTGATTTGCATATAGCCATGTCTGAACTGGGGTGGCAGAGTGGGCTAAAGAACGGTGATGGATCAAACCCAGATCTTTTGACTGGGTGTGAGTGTTTGATTGGTTCAGATGCTCCGTCCATCACCACCCCCTTTTGTACCGCTTTGGCCGCCATAAGTGTGGCAGGGTATGCTCAGACGTGAGTCCCTTAAGCTCACTTTGCCACTGGATTCAAGCAAGCCGGGCTGAAGACGGCTGTAATGCCAGAAACCGGTCCTCGGAAGCTTGTTTCCGGTCCAGGGAAGGCATGGCTTGGCAGTTCGGGCTGCACTGTTCCCATGAGGCACAGGGTCAGACTGATTTGCATATAGCCATGTCTGAACTGGGGTGGCAGAGTGGGCTAAAGAACGGTGATGGATCAAACCCAGATCTTTTGACTGGGTGTGAGTGTTTGATTGGTTCACATGCTCTGTCCATCACCACCCCCTTATGTACCGCTTTGGCCGCCATAAGTGTGGCATGGTATGCTCAGACGTGAGTCCCTTGCTCACTTTGCCACTGGATTCAAGCAAGCCGGGCTGAAGACGGCTGTAATGTCAGAAACTGGTCCTCGGATGCTTGTTTCCGATCCAGGGAAGGCATGGCTTGGCAGTTCGGGCTGGACTGTTCCCATGAGGCACAGGGTCAGACTGATTTGCATATAGCCATGTCTGAACTGGGGTGGCAGAGTGGGCTAAAGAACGGTGATGGATCACACCCAGATTTTTTGATTGGTTCAGATGCTCCGTCCATCACCACCCCCTTTTGTACCGCTTTGGCCACCATTAGTGTGGCAGGGTATGCTCAGACGTGAGTCCCTTGCTCACTTTGCCACTGGATTCAAAGAAGCCGGGCTGAAGACGGCTGTAATGCCAGAAACCGGTCCTCGGAAGCTTGTTTCCGGTCCAGGGAAGGCATGGCTTGGCAGTTCGGGCTGGACTGTTCCCATGAGGCACAGGGTCAGACTGATTTGCATATAGCCATGTCTGAACTGGGGTGGCAGAGTGGGCTAAAGAACGGTGATGGATCAAACCCAGATCTTTTGACTGGGTGTGAGTGTTTGATTGGTTCAGATGCTCCGTCCATCACCACCCCCTTTTGTACCGCTTTGGCCGCCATAAGTGTGGCAGGGTATGCTCAGACGTGAGTCCCTTGCTCACTTTGCCACTGGATTCAAGCAAGCCGGGCTGAAGACGGCTGTAATGCCAGAAACCGGTCCTCGGAAGCTTGTTTCCGGTCCAGGGAAGGCATGGCTTGGCAGTTCGGGCTGGACTGTTCCCATGAGGCACAGGGTAAGACTGATTTGCATATAGCCATGTCTGAACTGGGGTGGCAGGGTGGGCTAAAGAACGGTGATGGATCAAACCCAGATCTTTTGACTGGGTGTGAGTGTTTGATTGGTTCAGATGCTCCGTCCATCACCACCCCCTTTTGTACCGCAACATTGCTTGCAGCGCTATCCCGCACCAAAACCAATGGGAATTAGTTCCAACGTGTTATTTCCATTTTTAAGACCAGCTATTTTCTCCTCTTAAAAAACTGCCTCGAACTGCAGTTAGAAGCAGTTTTTTTAGTCCTCCTACCTTCAAGAGTTCCCTTGTAAATATCGTGAAGTGGGGTTAGCTGCCGTTTTTGCACGGGAACACCTCCCTTGTATGTCATTATCACTAACAAATGTGGCAATCTTTTCTATGGATGTTTTCGCTGGAAAACTTCAGCTAACAGAGGTTAGCACCAGCTTGTACATATAGTGATAAAATTATCGCCGCAAAACCGTCGGAAAGGTGCTGCTAATGCGGGGTTAACTCCTTGTACATGTGCCCCTGGGTTTCTGGTGCTAGCACAAAAGTGATGGTCACAGCCTTCTGACACTGAATTACACAAGTGCCCTGTGAGGGCAGCAGGCACTTGCACCCATATGCTTATGATGCATGAGTCTGCACTACAAAAGGGGTCGCTGATGCTTGTGTGGCACCTTCTGTAATAGGTAATATATGCAGTCACAGTTTTTGCTCCTTTGCAAAGTGAAGAGGGTCTTCCCTCATTGAATGAAGTTGATTGCAGCTGTGGTACCAATGAAAGGAGGCAGTGCTCTTACGTTGGCCTCTCGATATTACAGAGAAGGGTGCAAGGCAAAGAGGTCCTGGAGATCTCACCACCTGTGGGCCCCCTAGACTGCACCCTCAGTGTGGTGGACACTGCCCCCTCCACAGGCAGACTAGATTCCAACTGCAGTGAAACATGTCAGGGTGTTTTAACTTCCTCCCTTCCCTTTCACTAGTTTTCAGGGGAAGGCGGGCCACCGTGGGTCCACTAACTTGGGGAACATTTTAAGGTAATGGGGTGTATTGATCCTGGTCTGAACCGGGCACACCCGATGAAGGTGAGCACTGGTGCAAAACCAGAAAGCACACTTGGTAAATAATCCAGTCCAGGTGCTCACACTTCGTGAGTGAGAAAACGATGGTGACGATTTAATTATGTTTGGTGACGATGCACTTGTGGTGAACACGCCATTTTTACGTAACTGTTTGCTTCTGTTGGTGACGTCACTGTTCTTGGGTAGTAGCGATTGCTGGTGACCTCTATTTTCGATTAACTGGCGGCACATTTGTTGGAATGGCAGTGTGTTTTGAGGTACCATCCAGGTGCGATCACGCGTCTTTGGATGGCACCACGTTGTCCTTTGGTGGTCACATACTGTTTTTGTAGTCACAATGCTGGTGACCATACGGTCTCTTGAGCATCCCGCTTTTGCAGAATTTTGTAATGTAGGATGATGGTGGCTTCAATGTGCTTTATGTGACCGCGCGCTGTCGTTTGTTGGCACCTGTTGGACCTGAGGACACCCAGTAACCTGAATGTCAGTGTTTGGTGACCATGCATTGCTGATGGCAGCACAGTGGTAATACCAGCTCTGCGTGGCACTTGGTGCCCACCTCCTGTTAGTGATCTTTGCTTGCTGACAGCACCCTGTATCACTGACAGTGCTCTTAGGGTGCTCAAGTGTGCCCATGTCACCAGGACACCAAATTTCCAACCCAGTCCAGCCCATTCGAATCCAATTGTGTCAGTTCAACGAAAACGAACTCCAGAACGGCCAGAATTCACTGATCTGAGACCGGAAGCATTGGGTTTATTGACTCATCTACCTATGGCACCTGTTGATTTTTTTGTGTAGCACCATCACCTGGCATGAGTGGATCCCACAGACCCATCTAAATACAGTGCCTGATGCACCATCACTGCTCCTGGCTGGACCTCACAGACCCATCTACGTAAGTGCCAGATGTACCATCGCTGTTCCTGGGTGGACCCCACAGACCCATCTACGTAAGTGCCTGATGTACCATCGCTGTTCCTGGGTGGACCCCACAGACCCATCTAAATACAGTGCCTGATGCACCATCACTGCTCCTGGCTGGACCTCACAGACCCATCTACGTAAGTGCCTGATGTACCATCGCTGCTCCTGGGTGGATCTCACAGACCCATCTACGTAAGTGCCCGAAGTACCATCACTGTTCCTGGCCGGATCCCACAGACCCAGCTGGACCTTACAGACCCATCTACGTAAGTGCCTGATGTACCATCGCTGCTCGTGGCTGGACCCCACAGACCTATCTACGTAAGTGCATGATGTACCATCACTGTTCCTGGCTGGACCCCACAGACCCATCTACGTAAGTGCTTGATGTACCATCGCTGTTCCTGGCTGGACCCCACAGACCCAGCTGGAACCCACAGACCCATCTACGTAAGTGCCTGGTGTACCATCACTGCTCCTGGGTGGATCCCACAGACCCATCTACATAAGTGCATAATGTATCATCACTGTTTCTGGCTGGACCCCACAGACCCATCTACGTAAGTGCATGATGTACCATCACTGATCCTGGCTGGACTCCACAGACCCAGCTGGACCTGAAAGACCCATCTACGTAAGTGACTGATGTACCATCGCTGCTCGTGGCTGGACCCCACAGACTCATCTACGTAAGTGCCTGGTGTACCATCACTGTTCCTAGGTAAACCCCACAGACCCATCTACGTAAGTGCATGATGTACCATCGCTGCTCGTGGCTGGACCCCACAGACCTATCTATGTAAGTGCATGATGTACCATCACTGTTCCTGGCTGGACCCCACAGACCCATCTACGTAAGTGCTTGATGTACCATCGCTGTTCCTGGCTGGACCCCACAGACCCAGCTGGACCCCACAGACCCATCTACGTAAGTGCATGATGTACCATCACTGTTCCTGGCTGGACTCCACAGACCCAGCTGGACCTGAAAGACCCATCTACGTAAGTGACTGATGTACCATCGCTGCTCGTGGCTGGACCCCACAGACTCATCTACGTAAGTGCCTGGTGTACCATCACTGTTCCTAGGTGAACCCCACAGACCCATCTACGTAAATGCATGATGTACCATCACTGTTCCTGGCTGGGCCCCACAGACCCATCTACGTAAGTGCTTGATGTACCATCGCTGTCCCTGGCTGGACCCCACAGACCCGTCTATGTAAGTGCCTGATGTACCATCACTGCTCCTGGGTGGACCCCACAGACCCGTCTATTTAAGTGCCTGATGTACCATCGCTGTCCCTGGCTGGACCCCACAGACCCGTCTATGTAAGTGCCTGATGTACCATCACTGCTCCTGGGTGGACCCCACAGACCCGTCTATGTAAGTGCCTGATGTACCATCGCTGTCCCTGGCTGGACCCCACAGACCCGTCTATGTAAGTGCCTGATGTACCATCACTGCTCCTGGGTGGACCCCACAGACCCGTTTATGTAAGTGCCTGATGTACCATCCCTGTCCCTGGCTGGACCCCACAGACCCGTCTATGTAAGTGCCTGATGTACCATCGCTGCTCCTGGGTGGACCCCACAGACCCATCTACGTAAGTGCTTGATGTACCATTTCTGTTCCTGACTGGACCCCACAGACCCATCTACGTAAATGCATGATGTACCATCACTGTTCCTGGCTGGACCCCACAGACCCATCTACGTAAGTGCTTGATGTACCATCGCTGTCCCTGGCTGGACCCCACAGACCCGTCTATGTAAGTGCCTGATGTACCATCACTGCTCCTGGGTGGACCCCACAGACCCGTCTATGTAAGTGCCTGATGTACCATCACTGCTCCTGGGTGGACCCCACAGACCCGTCTATGTAAGTGCCTGATGTACCATCCCTGCTCCTGGGTGGACCCCACAGACCCGTCTATGTAAGTGCCTGATGTACCATCACTGCTCCTGGGTGGACCCCACAGACCCGTCTATGTAAGTGCCTGATGTACCATCACTGCTCCTGGGTGGACCCCACAGACCCATCTACGTAAGTGCAAGATGTACCATCACTGTTCCTGGCTGGACCCCACAGACCCGTCTATGTAAGTGCGTGATGCACCATCACTGTCCCTGGCTGGACCCCACAGACCCGTCTATGTAAGTGCGTGATGCACCATCACTGTCCCTGGCTGGACCCCACAGACCCGTCTATGTAAGTGCCTGATGTACCATCCCTGCTCCTGGGTGGACCCCACAGACCCATCTACGTAAGTGCTTGATGTACCATTTCTGTTCCTGACTGGACACCACAGACCCATCTACATATGGAGCGCATGGATTCCTTGAGTAGCACAAACACCTGTCCTGAGTGGACCCCACAGACCCACGTGCACACAGTATTGCCTAACGTCCTTGTGTCACACCCTTCGTTCTTAAGGCAGATTACAAACAAACTCCAACTCACCAAGCACAGTCAACGAGATGCTTCTCACAGACTCATCATATTAAAAATTGATGGTACATTTCACTACTGTATGAAATGCAACTCTGCCTCTCTCCCATCTCCCTGGCAGAGACGTTTTAAGGCATGGGCAAAGTGGGCTCTGGCCCAGGGCCCCAACCTTTCAGGGGGGCCCTGATAGAGCTGACTGTTCTTTGGAGAGTCTTGCCCTGATGACCTTTAATAATTCTTAAATAGATTGATTGAAATACCATTTTCTATTAATTTATTGTTCATGTGAGTGGTGTGTGAGAGTCTGTTATAGGCATTTTGCAGATAGATATGTGTGTTATATGTTTAAAAAAAGTTTCTTTCACATAAAACAGGACCTCACATATGAGAAATGGGAGGGTGTCACAGAGATTATTTGCAGTAACATCAGTGAGCTGCTGCTGTGTTACACTATTGAAAACACGTCACGATTCCTAAATATTACATGTAAACACATTTTGAATCTGGACGAGTGTACCTGTTCACTGTTCGTGACCTGGCCAAAGAGGGCACGAAAGAGCTGGAATTTGATCATAAATTCAAAGCTGTTCCGAACAGGGGCCCCAAAATACGTTTTGCCCAGGGCCCCCAAAATCCTTAAGATGTCCCTGCTTCCTGCTTCACCTCATGCTCGTGGAACTGCCACAACGAATGCCACATCCCGGTTGGAGCACATTTTGGACCTCATGGATCTAAAATACTGCCAGAGAAGGCCACTCTACAAAGCACACATTCAGTCATTCACAAAAAAAGTGAGCAACTGACCTATTTGGCCGTCCAGAAAGCGCTTTGAGGCCCTGCTGCGGGTAGGGGAGTGAGTACACACATGCAGCAATGATCTACCACGGGGCCGGGCAGTAGGCAGCCTGCACCCTGCTCTCTCTTTCGTGTCTTGCTTTCTAACCGCACGCGCACTCCTGCCTCGTGACCTTCTTGCAAGGGTTTTGAAGTGGCTTTTTGTTTTCTTGCTTCTTCTGCTTGTCTTCTGAATGTCGGAGCTCTGAACAGTATGTTTGCTCATCTTACAAGGAGCACGTGCTTTCCGCCCTTCCTACATGCTTGCGGTAAACAACTGCTTACAGTCACGAACGTCCCGTGCCACAGGGGCCCAGTGAGGCCAGTTCTGTTAATATGAGCAAGGACACCATTTGTCCAGTCCTCTCTTTCAGTGAACAAAAGCAGCGCTGTGTGGGATTTGTGAATTATGTCGAGTGTATATAAATCAATAGTTCTAACACATCTGCAAACAATGACCTGTAAAAGGAAAGCCGAGGGCTGGGCACGTGGGGCTGCATCAAACATAGTACCCCAGCGGCGCAACGGGCGGGTATGCCCACTTTTTGTGCTCTCGGGGCACTATGGTATTACAGAGAGGGCCGCAGACTCTTGTGCAGCCCCTTCTATAATACTGATAGCGGTGGTGCATGTGTAGCGCCAGCGCCAGCGCCATCTGCAGGGGTGTACCCTAATTTGCATAGGGGTGTGGCCCCATGCATATAAGGGAAGCACATTGCCTCTGCACTGCGCCATATTACTCATGCAGGTGCACAGGCCACTGATGGCCGGCACAGGTAAGAACGGCACGGTGGGGTGGAGTCAGATAAGTCAACATACAACGGGATAAGTTAAATAAAACTTTAAAAAAAATAAAAACACTTATCTTGCGCTTGCCGCATTGCTGACTCGGCAATGCAGAGTGCAAGGTAAGTGTTTTTTTATTTTTTTATTTAACTCATCCCGTCGTATGTCGACTTACCCGACCCCTCACCCCGACCCGCCCGACCTTCTCACCGTTCCTACATGTGCCAGCCGCGGCTGGCAGAGGCAAACATGCCCGTAGGAAGTTCACTGAAAATGTGCTACAAAAGGGTGGTGCAGTGTCAGTGTGTCCCCTGAGGGCAGCCCTATGGAAGGGAGGAAGCAGACCCATGGGCTCCTGCAGGCCGGTGCCTTCACTCACTGCCTGCAGGGGGATCTCCAACCACTCTTTAAAGCACAGGGGGGTTGCCACTTGCACAGATAAACAAGGAGCGGCGTTGATGCAGCAGTTCTGTATTTCACTGGATGTGCTGCCCTCTGAGCAGTGTGAGTTGGCAGCTGCCTGTGGGCAGAGCATTCATTATAATAGGGTGCACTGTCCCTCAGTGCGCCTGGCGAGCCTACTTGGAAGTGCACTGTGATGCAAACATGGATAGTGCGCCTTAAATGTAATATAGGCCATGGTGTCCTGATGACATTTAATGATCTGACACCTCTGTGAACAGGCTCCACCTGGAAAAGGAATAAACATAGCTGGCCAGTGGCTCTGTCTTGCTGCAAACATTTGGCCAGCCACGGGTTCTAGTATCCTAGGATTCAATAATCTTATGACACAAAGTGTTAACTATCAAGTGTCACGAGAACAGGAGCTGGGGTAATAACACCCTGTCGATCTTATCATGGAACGTCGCAGGGCTAAAAAGAATGCTCAACTGTAAAGCAGCGTGTTCGCACCTTCGAGAAAACGACATACTTTGTCTACAAGAGACATGGGCCACTGAACCTCTAATTTTCTCAGGCTACTATGAGATTCACACTGCAGCAATAAAAATTAACATCTTCAGGAGAGCAGCAGGTGGGCTCTCAATCTACATCAATCACAACCGTAAAATAGAGGTAAATTCAATAGAAACAAACTCTTCTAATCTTCAAGCAGTACTGATCTCCGGACTCAAAAGTAAAAATAACTCAGTTCGCTTGTTGTTAATTAATTGCTACATAAATCCTGCCACAAGGCCAAAAAAGCAAGCAATAAAACTATTATCCCAAAAAATGGACCATTTGATAATTAAATATGCCTCTCATCTCCCAATCATCTCAGGGGACATGAACATCAGGGGTCTGGGAGAGGGCATGAGGAACACCCCAAACATAACAGAACTGGTGCCTCTACACCGGTTGTTGTCTGAGCACAATATGGTTTCCACCCATGCCTCCAAGAAAGCAGTGGACCCTCAATGGCTTCCCTTGCCCACCTTTAAGAGCAAGTCAACAATCAATTACATTTTTATCGTCAAGAAACTTGCAACATTCTTCAAAGACTTCGAGGGGGGAGACAGGGAGGAAAGTGATCATAAGCCATTGAGGGTCACATTTGACATAAACGGGAAAACCGCAAAACATCCAGGAACATTGGGTTCTTCAACCGAGAAAGAGCACTATACAGTATTGAACAGAATAAAATGGACTACAAAATTAAGTCCAGTACTCACGGAGTGGGTCAACCATAAAGAGCAGAGCCAACACTGGCACCCCCCCTGGAGCATTGGAGGGAACTAATTGAGGAACTAAAATCGGCCCTAGGACAGGTCAGTGGTAACCCGAAAGCTCAGGGCCTTCTCCCGCAAAACCACCCATTACAACCAATTCCCAGAGACTTAGAGCAAACCAAACGGAGTCTCTCAAAGGCCTTGAAGGCGAGAAGAAAAGGAGTGACAAATCACCTCAGTGTTGAAATAAAAGCGCTACGTAGTGAACATAGGAAAAAAATATGGGAAATACGAACAAAGAAAATCGAGGCAGAGTGGCTGAAAATCTTCAATATGCTTAAAGAAAAGGGTCATACCCGACTCTGGAGATATATCAGACAATTAAGCCACACTGGCCAAAGCAAAGAAAATGGGGTGGCAACCGAGGAGTGGGTTAAGTACGTAAAACAATTGTACAAAACAGACCAGGAACGGAGGATCATGCAAGAACAACAAAATTTCCTAGACAAAGAAGAAGAGGATAAGTGTCTGTTTATTAACACAAGGGAAATAACCAACTTGATCAAAAAAATGAGGACAGACAGTGCACCGGGCCCCAACGGAGTGCCAGCGGCAGTGTTTAAAGTGTCATACGGATTCTGGGCGGACCAGTTAACGCCACTCTTCAAGTATGCCTTTGAAACGGCCTCCATTCCACCATCATGGAAAGGCTCAATACTTTGTCCTACATATAAAAAAGGTGAACGCACAAAACCTGAAAATTATCGGCTTGTGGCTTTGCTAGGCATCGAAGCAAAGGCATATGCTAGAGTGTTGCTGAAGGAATTAGAAAGCTGGGCAGAGGAGCATAACATCCTTCCATTTTTCCAAACTGGATTCAGACCACAATGTTCCACAGTAGATAACATCATAGCTTAGGGATATCTGTCCCGACGTGCAACCCAGCCCGCTCAACCTCCTTTGTTTTGCTGTTTTGTAGATTATAGCGCAGCATTTGACTGAGTGGATCGTGGCACATTGTGGAGAAAACTTACCAACTGGGGCATCCCCCAAAAGTTGCTAAAGGCGATAAGGACTCTATATGACGGGACCTGGATACGGATTAAGACCAGTCAAACTTCACTGACCACTAAGGTTCCTACAAATAACGGCCTTAAACAAGGATGCGTTCTTGCACCTTTACTTTTTAACATCTATACATCCGATCTGGGTCAAACACTGGAGGGGGCAAATTTAGTCATTCCAAAGTTGGGGAATGTGCGGCTTCAAATCCTTCAATATGCTGACGATCTTGTAATTTTGGATCATACCAGGATAGGCTTACAGAAAGCCTTAGAAGTGCTACACAGGTTTAATCAAAAGAATAATTTATTGGTATACCAGGAGAAGACCAAGATCCTTATCTTTGGGAAATACCATCGAAAGCAAACAGCCCAATGGCGCCTAGGTGACCAGCAAATCAGATCTTGCAAAAATTATAACTACCTGGGTCTCAGGCTCACGGAAGGGGCAAAAACAACAGCTCATTTGAAACATCTAAGAAATCAAGGGGCAGGAATCATCTGCAGTCTGAGAAGTCTCAATAGAAAATTACATAGCCCATCGACGGAACCCATCTTGAAAGTCCTAAAAGCAAAAGTAGTGCCCTCAGTCAACTATGGCCATTTAATCTTCCCTGCTGCCCTTACCAACTTTTTTATGAGTTTCCAAATTTCCGTATATAAGAAAGTGTTGGGCATCTAACGACAGGCCAGGAGAGCTACAGTAAGACTGGAAGCTAGGTCTTTGTCGCCCAGATATCTCATGTCTGGGAGACACAATAAAATACTATATTAGCACTTTGAGAGCTCCAGCAATAGCCTTGAAAGCGCAAATTAAAACAATCTTTGAAGAAAGCGGATCCCCATGGCAAGTGCAACTTACAGCAGCCATTCATCTGCTAGAAATAGAGGTGCAAAACCTGGTCAACGCTAATATTCCAATAGCTACATGGAAAAGAGCAGTGAACAGACAGGTCAAGCATATATCATTCGCAAGAGATCTCGATAGCCTGCATAACCATCCAAATTTTTCCACTTTGGATGCCTCTTATAAAGTGGGAAAAGCACAGCCGTATCTTGAGCAAACCCGTAAAAAGATTACCTACATGAGGCTGCTCGCATTACCCATTGCGGACTTTAATCAAAGTTGGGCCCGTGTGGATAAATCAGCCGCATGCAGAGTTTGTGATTACCATCAAGAATCCTGGCACCATTTGTCGTGTTGCTGCCCAAAGCTAGCCAGTGAGAGGCACCGTTTGATCACCCCAATCTGCAGAGCTCAGGGCCTCACTCGATGCAGCGAAATCTCTGACTTGTGTTTTTCTTCAACAGCAAGTCAAACAGTAGCACGGCTGGGGAAATTTATAGAATTAATTTGCGCAGTATTGTCCGCAAATGCAGAGCCGTACAAAGAAAATTGTAGGCCTGCAAGCATGGGAGAGGCGGACATACCTCCCACTTATAAACCAATGCACTTTGTTCTTAAACTGTATAGGCAGATTATGATGATGTACTGAATGTTTTACACTTTATTAGGCTGTAGTAATAATCAAGGAATTGAACTTATTTGGTTTTTAGACAATTATTTTATATTGTTAGCATATTGTAAGGATTTTAAATAATCGAACAATAAAAGGCTTTTTCACTGTCAAGTGTCACGATTGTCAAAATTCCATGCAAAATGGCATTTTGTTGTTTGTGTAATTCGTACCATCAAGACCAGTTTTCTAGCTATTTGGTTGTATTATAGTTGTGGTGATGTAAGGCAGGTGCCTACGGTAGACTTAATATAGCAGCGCCCTGATAAAAAGTCAAGACAAGCTGCATGTGTCACCAATGTCTGCTATGATCATAGCTTTTAGGGCCTCCTTCAAGAGTAGTGATATTCTGTCACTATTGCCAAATATGTTTTTGCTGATGATGTTTGTGTGTGCTTGAGCCTAGAGTATTCCAACAGACTCGACATTGGCATTTCCTAGAAGGGAATTCCTGATCTCCTGAGGATACAGAACAATGAGTTGAAACTGTGCATTAACCCGAGGAAACCCCAGCCATGAAAGAACTTCCACAGCTCTGGTGGAAAAAAGAATACAGTTCAATGTACTATGTAAATGTAGATCTTCTCTAGAATAAAATTAGTACTTAATTTGCAAAATAATAAGAGCAGAGGCCCAAAGTCCTTCTGAGAAGTCCACGGTCAGCGCTAGCGAATATTAGGGTGCCGCATTCCAAGGTCCGAGTGCAGAGATCCACCGAAAATCCTGTAAATGGTATACCATCAGTACCTTCGTGAGCAGAGGGCTCAAAATTAGCCCAAGGGTGAGTCGTGAGCTGAAGTGGCCCTGTTTGGTGCTGGACGGACGGGTGTGGGCAGGCTGTGATAAAAGGCTGTTGCTGGGAGGCGAGGAACAGTTGCGGTGAGAGGAGTGAGTGCCTGCTGTGTGAACGCTGACCCCCTCTGAATGAGTGGATCTCTGGGAGTTGCTGCCAGTTGATAGACAGGACTGGTGGGATTGAGACTCAGCTGTGCTCCGGCATTGCGTAAACGCTGAACCTGCTGAGTGTTGGGACCGCGGCTGAGTGCAGACTGCCAGAGAAGCTGCTGACTCTGTGCCGGCTGATACAACACGGTCGGAGACACTGGGGGGCATATTATCAATGCTGTGTGATAATTATAGCAAAGCGCGCCTAGCGCGTTTATTTCTATTGCCGACTATCGCTGGATTTCATCGCCGAGATAGTGCGTTATTATCAACGCTTATCTCAGAGGCGATGCAAAATCCAGCGATAGTGGCGATAACCAGCAATAGCACGAGAAAACAAGCGCTATTTCCACTGTGCTATTGCAAAGCTTGCTAATAGGCAAGTGCAGACTCATCCTGACAATCCACCTCCCATTGACAAGATGGGTAAGTCAGGTTTTAAACAGGTGTTAGTAACCAGCAATAATCGTGGTTAGGGCAACTTTTGTTATCGCTACGTGGGTCCGGGCCGGATTGATAATGAGATAGCAACAGTATTCATGTCATTTTAGTGAGGAACGCCCACTTTGCATGTCATTAGCGATAAATATTGCTGACTTGCAAAGTGGAGAAAAGACGGCTGCTACCTCACAGAAACACGTGTTAGCATATCCTTGATAATAGAGCAATATTTATATCGCTGCTATTCTGCTGTAAATGGCCGCTAAAGCCGCCAAATTGGGCTTGATAATATGCCCCTTGGAGTTCTGCTGAGGTCCGGGGTGCGGGGTCGGTCGAACCTGCCTGGGCGGCGAGACAAAGGGACTCAATGATTGGGGTCTTGCATGGCTGGGTTGAAGGGGTCGGTTGCAGGCCCTTACCTGGAGGTGAGATTCGGCCCGGGCACGAGCAGTAAATACAGCGAAGTGTCACTGTAACTGCTGCATTGATCCAAGTCGGACATATAGCGAGGCTGAGGAAAGGTGATTACAATTACGCCGTCCTAACAGAGGATGTGCATCAGTGAGTGTACCAACTAAGGTTTTGCCGTAGGGCAACGCAGCAGGCCTTCCTGCTGCACTGCCCTCATGCAAAAGAAAAGGGCAGGAATGCGCCGTATCTATAAGATACAGCGTATTCCTGTCCTTTTAACCATTGCCGGCGCACAATTGGCTGCAGTGCGCCGGCGCATGCACCTTTGCACCGTGGGGCAAGGGTGCCTCCATTGCGGGGATGAATATTTTTGTACAGGAAGGGAAAGCTTTCGGTACAAAAATAATCACAAGAGACTTTTTCCTCTTTCTATGTGTGCTGCAGAATGCAGCACACATAGAAAAAGATAGAAAAAGGAAAAACGAGGAGAAAGAAAGATATTTCTCCTCGTTGTGCCTCCCTTACACTTCCCCTGAGGAGGCGTAAGCTTTTGGCGCTGCCTCAGATTTGTGATTTCTCATAAATCTGGGGCAATGTTAAAAGGCCGTGGATGTTGCTTGGAACGCCCCCAGCAACACCCATTGCACACCCCTTTAACGCAGAACACTGCATTAAAGGATTGATATTTATCAGGCAGCATTAAGCCAAAAAAAGTGGCTTAGTGCTGCCTGATAAATAGCACGCAGGCTTCTGTGCCAAGGAACGTCACAAAAAGTGACGTTCCGGAGGCGCAAGGAGTCTCAAAATGAGGCCCTAAATCTCTCAGTATTGCCTTCGTAACAGCTGGGCGGCCAACCGCGGGGAAGCTTTGCCCGCAAGCGCTATGGGGAAGACAAATAAAAGCCAGGCACGCCTCAACTTTGAAACGCGAAAACCTGCAAGATCTCAGCAGCACGCGCTATACGACTCTTAGGAGGAGCCCCCCGCCAAGGGTGCCACAGCATTGGAGGCAACGCTACTAGCGATGCAGAGCAGTCTGCAGCCAATAGACAGCAAAATAGATGTGCTCAATTTGGGTATGGATCACCTAACGGCGAAGTTGGATAAGCAGGGTGCCAGGCAGGGAGATGCAGAAAAGCACATATCTACAGCTGGAGATGGTTTACAAACTGTCTCTTCTAAATGCCTGAATATGGAGAAGGTGCTGGCAGTGATTCAGGCAAATATAGAGGATTTGGAGGCGCGGTCATGGCACAACAACATACAAGATTACTGGCCTGCTGGAGTCGACAAACATGGGCAGGCTGGAGATGTATGATGAATCCACGCTTAAGGAGATATTTGGGCCTGAAAACATGTCTGCGGTCCTGATTGTGGAAGGAGCCCATATGTCTTTGATGGCACGAACTGTCCTGGGAGCCCCGCCACGCCCGATCATTGCGAGTTTGCTTAATTATAAGGATCAGGATCGGGATATGGTCCTGCGACTCGTGAGGGAAAAACAGACCATCAGCCATAAGGGAAATTACATTGCATTTTACACATACTTACCTTCCTCTGTCCAAGCGGTGCAGTGTGAATTTCTGCCATTCAAGAAGAAGTTACAGGCTGAACATGTCCCGTATGCAATGCTGTACCCGGCCCGTCTGCACATAGAGGCATAGAGGAAAACGAAGATTTTTAACACACCGAATTCTGCTATGGACTTCTTCAAATCCTTAAAGAAAAGCCAGCGTGATCAAGAGGAAAGGCCAGATGAAGAGGCATCAGCGAGAGACTAGGTAACAGGCATGCAGTGATGTGAGGGCCTGGTATGCATGGCAGTGGTGTTGGAGGTAAGACTGGTGTTGGAGAGATGTCCACACCATACTGCTTGTTAGAATTGGCACGCTAGGGGTGAGACACTGAAGCCAGAGGCCCTAACAGTGGAGAGATGCTGGCGGGTCCCATGCAATTTCGATTGGGCTATTGGTGAGTGGCTCCTTATGCTGGGTTGCTGAGCCTACCATCCGCAATATATAGTTATCATACTGTATCAGTGGATACACCCAGCCACCTCCCATTTCAACAGGAGGGATTTTTGAGCATATCGACACCGATGGGTATACCACTATTACAAATATGAGAAACTGCTTTAGTTCTGTAAATGTTAGGGTTAATCTGGGATAGCTTTAGCAAGTTGAGTGTGCTGAAGTGGGTGGGGGGATGGGTAAAAGTTTGTTTCCAGATGCATATGCATTGCATGTCATGTACAAGGGAGATTCTATTGCTGCTCACCTGGGTTGGGGGTCACCTCAAAGGCTGAAAATGCCAAAAACCAGAAATGTCGGGACATGGTGGTTTGGTCAAATTGTTAAAGTGGAATGTACGGGGTCTCAATAGCCCCCAAAAGATACGGCATGTGCTGGCATACCTAGACAGACATGATATTCAAGTGACATTTTTACAAGAAACACACCTCACAAAACACACAGAGCACAACGTTGGGAAGAGATGGGTGGCAGTTAGGATAGCCTTGTCGTATTCCACATATTCAAGGGGAGTGTTTGGTACTAGTGAAAAAGGGAACTCCATATGGTCTCACTCAAACAGAGATTGACAAAAATAGGAGACTCCTGCTGATTCAGGGATGCATGGGTGGCTTGAAGATACTGTTCATAAAGGACCACTGATACAACATCAACTCATATATTATCGAACTACAAAATTATTGAGTCACTAATATGGTATGCAAAAATATTGCCACCCAATACACAAAACTAAAATAAGACAAAACATCGATAAACACATATTGTAAAAAAAATTCTATGACAAAAATATTGACTAAAAAACCCCACAAAAATATCTATAACATTAAAATAACATATAACACAACAAAAACATTTATATAAATAATATCGACAACACAAACATCGATAAAATACATATAAACAAAACCAAAAAATTACATTTAAATATAAGAATAAACTATTTTCAATAATACAATCAAATAACATATATCAAACATTAAAAATAAACCCAAAAAAAGTTACAAATGTATAAAACCAAAACAGAAACAAATACACAGAAAAACCTAAAACAAATAAAGAAACAAATACTACTACATAAATACAATATCACAACTATAAATATAAACAAACATATTCATATGACATATATAGAAATATATGACATTTATTTACACATACATTTTAATTATACTACTAAACAAAATAAAAACAAACATTAAATAAACATAGTTAACATTAAACAAATTCAATTATAACTGCCTAAAGATTTTTTTAAAGCTATCTTTCCCAAGAAATTTCAACTACACAACACAAACCAATAGAAAACCCTAACTAATTAAATAAACACTGTAAAAGCAATCAATTAATTAACACAATACTTACAGTGAAACAGACAAACACTCAAGAAGCACGAACCTTTATGAGATAGAAAACAGAACAAAAAAGAACTACAGAAACAAATAATCAGAAAAACTCCCATTAAAGGTAAGAGCAAAGCATCTTAAATAAATAAATAAAATTTGCGTGAAGGACAAAATATATATAAACCAATTAACTAAGACTATAATATGTTTTCCTTAATATTTCACAGATTAAACTTCACTAAAACTCCACCTAAAAAATTCAAAACAACGATTTACTTACAAAACAACTACAAAATCAACATTAACAAAAAAAAATATAACAAAGTAAGTATATAACTTAACCAATAAATAAAGTTAACTGATAAAAACTAAAACATTTAATAAAAAAGCAAAACATAAATAACAAATACTTTTATTTTAATAGCTTCTACAGACTTCAACAAAACAACAACATCAATGAAATAACCTTCATCAATTAAAAATAGTACGTATTTTTTGTACAACTAAATTAAAATAGAGTCTAAATGCACAAAATAATCAAACTAAATGTAACACTTTAATAAAAATAACATTTTCCTTTTAAACCAACAGAAGAAAATAAACCAGTAAATAAACCACGAACAAAAAACAAATATCCAACAAGAAACGCAAAACAAGATATTTGTAAGTATATTTTCAAATGTAATTATTATAAAAACATGTTTACTATTCAATACTTAATAATTAATAAATCAATATACATAACTATATTCACAGATATACAAAAAAAGTGACAGAAGGAGCAAAAGTCATCACTTCACAAAGGGAAAACTACTTCTGTGCTACATGGGCTATATTTACACGCAAGATAAAATAACAGGAAACAAAACCCAATGGAAATGTAGTAAATACTACTCCAATTCTTGCATTGGGAGAGCAACAACAGTCGAAACAAATGTTTTTAATGTCAGGGAACATAACCATTCCCCCAAATGTCACAGAAATGAAGGTGAGAGTTGCTTTAGAAACCATCAAAGAGGCAAGCACCAGCTCCCAACAACCCATTACCCAAATATTGAAAAACTTACTAACTAGAGTCCCTGAACATGTAACAGGACAATTACCATCCATCCCCACTCTAAAGCGCCTAATAGCCAGAACTAAAAGATCTACTGCTCAAACCCACCCCTCAAACTTTTGTAGAAATTGAAATTTTACAAGAATACACAGTCACACACAAAGATGAAAAATTCATTTTTTATGACAATAACATTCACGAAAATTGAATGATCATCTATGCCACCAACAGTCAAAAGTAAAAAAATTGCAAAACATGGATGTGGATGGTACATTTAAAGTTTGCCCCAAGCCTTTTTACCAGCTCTCTACCATCCATGGCAAATATGAATAAACTAACATCCCCTTCATATTCGCACTACTCCCCAACAAACAAAATACTACCTACATGGAACTCCTTACAATACTAAAACAACAGACCAACAACTACTTCACACAAAAAATAATAATATAGATTTTGAACAAGCAATGATTCTGTCAATTTAAAAAATAAACCCACACACTGCAATACAAGGTGGCTATTATTACTTCAACCAAAGTATCTAGAGGCACCTCCAAAAATCTAATATAAGTATAGATTATACCACAAATAGCAACTTTGCTTACCAATTCAAAAAATGAATAGCCCTGGCCTATGTACCAACAACAGAAGTAGCCAATCATGATAATATACTTCTTGAAAACCCTTTCTACCAAGCCAACAAAGCAAAACTGCTTTGAAAACACTTGGGTAGGAAGACTACATGGGTCAGGGCACTGAAGGCAACCAAAGTTCGAAATTCCCTGGTGGAACTTCTATGATAGTACCCTAGCTCAAAAAGCTAAAACAAATAATGCAGTGAAAGGATGGCATAATGCCTTCCAAGCCACAATAGGAAAAGGACAACCAGCTTTACACAAACTAATAGAAGCTTCAAAAAAAGAATAGAGCTATCAAGAACTAAGGCTAGGACAATCCCTCATTAAAATAGGTCCTAAACTTAGTAAGCAAACAAAACAATGTATGAATACCTACAACACAAAACTTGACTCTTTCCAAATACCAAAGGACTAGAATACTTAGAGACAATAGCCAAATCTATTCTTTAAACAAAAAACAATAGCAAACACCATACAGCATTTTAAAATGGCAAAATATTTCAAGAACATAATTCTACTCTTTTTTAAATTATTAATTATAATTATATCATTTAAAAATAAAAAATATATGATATAATATAATTATTAAAATTAAAAAGAAACAAGCAAACCAAGGGGTCGATTCCGATTCGGGAAAAACCTCTCCGAATAGCCGTAGGAAGCGTTTTTCCCGCACGAATGGTACCCTGCAACGTCCCCTGTACGTACGACGAAGTACGATTCGTACCAGGAGCTGGACTCCGTACGAATCGTACAGAGACCGTACAAATAAAATCCCCATACGAATATCCCTCGGAGCCCGCTGTACGCGACATCCGTACTGTTCGCGGCTGGTTTTTTCCAACCCAGCAAGTACGATTCGTGTCGGGTACGCACCGTACAACACTTTTTCTACGGGAGCCGAAAACATCTGGAGAAGCAGAGTTCTCCTCGAAACAGGTACGGAACGCCCCCCCCGGGTACGGTCCGTACACCCCATGATCGCAGGAGTACGGTGCGTACCCCTGCGATCATGGGGTGTACGTACCGTACCCCGGGATCATGGGGTGTACGCACCGTACCCCACGATCGCAGGGTACGGTGCATACACCCCATGATCGCACGGGTACGCACCGTACCCCTGCGTTCATGGGGTGAACGGACCGTACGGTGTGTATGTGATTGTGTGCTTTTCTGTACAAATCGCCCTTACCTGACGTGGACCGTATGAATCGCGTCCTCATACCCCGGTCCGGCTTGTACTCGTCGGGTCGAACGGTATGTTTACGATTCGTACGGAGAGGGCTTCGGATACGAATCGTACGGATGATTTTTTTCCAGGATCGGAATCAACCCCAAAATGTTACCAAAAACATTTCCCACCCATAATAATAAAAAATAACTTACAGTTATGTCTCAGTAGATGTTCCTCAAAAACTAACAAACCTATAGTAGATAAATCGAAACACAAATCAATACAAAAAGAAAGCTGAAAAAAAATTCTAAAATACAACTGTAGAAAAAAGGCTCCAATGACACAATCCTCTCAATAACAAAATCCTCAAACACCCAAAAATTTGCATGGAAACATAAATGCTCCAACAAACCCCAAAATAGAAGGAAATGTAAAAAAGAAATTCGTATAAAAAAACAAAATACATTTTCCTTTTTTTTAAAAAAAAACACGTCTTCAGCACCATCCGTTAACGGAACGGGAAACCTGTAAAAAAAAAAACCAACACCCTCCCACAATAACATATATAAACCAACACACATTAATTTCAACATTAAATACAACATAACATAATTAAACAACACAAAACTAATACTATATAACACTCTAGTACTCTTCAACACTACGTCAAACACATCAAAAACTAAACTACCAAAACATCACTAAACTACACAAAAAATGAACATTTAACACCCTAACACGTCTAACTACACTTTTACTACCTCACCCTACCCTAAAACTATCTTAAAAGTAAATTAAGTCAAACAACTTACCTTAACTGACGAAACACAGCTCCCAACCGCGAGGTACCATCTTCCAAAATTACCTAAAAACGAAACAGATAGACAAAAAAGTAAGGCAAAGGAAAAAAATGGCTGCAAATTAAAAATGGAAGAGAGACTAACTCCCAGAGACAAGAATGGAGACATAATAAAAAATCCCAAAAATTAAATGTATATTTTTATATTTTTGTTTTTTTTTAAATTATAGAAGAAATTTTAACGAAATGTAAAATATATATTAAAATGTATATTTCTTTGATGAACTCACCTTCAACAGATACAATTTCAAGAGGTCTATTGTCTATTGTAAATGTGCAACCAATATAAGGATGTTTAATTCATAATATATCATACAAAAATATATTTTTGAAACAAATTAGTAAATTATGTAATACATTTTTTTAATAATAATATATAATATACTAAATAATAAAAACAAAATGTACAAACTATAACAATGTAAAATATATGACTAAAATAAAATGATATCAAATGTATTAAAAACACATGTAAATACAAATGTACTAAAATGTTTACTTTTCTTTAACAAAATGATAAAAATCAAAAAGTCTATAATGAAAGACCTGAAATTATACTTACTTTACTACTACATGTCTATGCTCCATAAAAATGTAAAATTTTTCAAACATGTTTAAAAAGTATATATGTAAAAATATATTTTAAATTTTGCAAATATACATTGAAAATATATGTTAAAATATTTTATGCTTTATAATGTATTCTGAATAACATCAAAATTGGGTAATTATACTTTCCAATATTCTCAAAAATTGTATAACAAAACCAAATAAAAACAATTGAGGGACTGATTCCGATGCGGTCAGGAACGCCTCCTAACAGCATTTGCTCTGACCTAATCAGATCAGGAACGTGTCTTTCCAACCGACCGAGTACGTTGCTAGTTGGGCGTTAGGAATATCCCAATCAAAACCCGATGGCATTCGAAATGACCGAGCCATAGGGAACAGAATCGTACGTCTCTATGTACCGCATTTCTGAACGACCGCTTATGATGCTGGATTCAGACAGCCTTTCCGAATCGTGCTGCCCGACTCGAATTGGCAGTTGAAATCAGACTTTGGGGGCCATAGCAGGCCGGCCTGCACCTGGAGCCTCCCCAATCGGGCCCATGGGGGTACCCCCCCTTACTAGCCATGCACAGTGGGGCATGCACCAGGGGGTGTCCGCTACAGGGTGCTCGATTTTCCCCAGTCACCCCTTTCTTCAATGGGAGCCCATGCATTTGTTCGGAACAGAGGTTCCCATTGAAGTCCATGGAAGTCCAACCAAATCAAATCTGGAAGCTCAGGATGTATCGTTCTCGGTCGGTCAGACTCTCCCTATCCGAGTTGGTCAGAAACCATTCCCAAACCGATTCGGTCAGAATGGTTTCCTAACCGCATCGGAATCGGACCCTGAATTGTGACTCCAAAACCAACTAAACTCAGGGAAAGTGCCGGATAATAAACTATAAAAAAAATACTATTCCAACACCAACTAAACTCAGGGAAAGTGCTGGATAACAAACCACAAAAGAATTTACTATTGCTAACTCCAAAACCAACTAAACTCAGGGAAAGTGTTGGACAGTAAACCTTAAAAAAATACTATTTCAACTCCAAAACCAACTAAACTGATGGGAAGTGCTGGACAATAAACCATAAAATAATTACTATTACAACTTCAAACCAACTAAAGTCATAAAAAAAGTGCTTGAATATAAACTTTAAAAATATTACTATTCAAACTCCAAAATAAATAAACTCAGGGAAAGTGCTGAATAATGTACACATGTTAAACATATAGAAAAAAACTATTAATAAAGCATACATTTATAAAAATATACAAATGTTTTCAAATTTAAAAATGTAACACAAATATTTACAAAACATTGTCAAAAACATTTACATAAAAAACAACATAAGATAAATTACAATATTTTAAAAAACAATTTAATACAATTTTGATTTTTGTCTTCTTACAAAAATTAAAGAGATTTAAATATTAAATTATAAATTTCCCATAATTTTAAATAAAATTTAAAATTCTAAATGTTTCAAATTTACTAAAAAAGTTACTAATGCTTAAAACATTTGCAAAACAAAAACAATACAAAATAATATATCAATACAAATAAACATCATTTTACTATCATATATTTATTTAAATATTTTTTTAATTATAAGAAATGTTTTAAATATTTTTATGCAATTTACATACACACCCCCAGAGCTTGATCCCCAAGCAGGGATCCACCCACTAGGCCCCAGGGAGAGGGGAGCAGTCCCTTGGGCAAGGGCCTTTGCTCCACCCATATTTTTTGGGGCACATTCAGTCTTTCTGCCCTACTGGGGGGCAGATGGGGGTAGTAGCCCCCAATCTGCCCCCATGGGGTAGAATGCCCACTAGACACCAGGGATTTATTTTACTTGGAATTAGGGGTGGGGCTGCTCAATATGGGCATGCCAATGTCCCCACCCCGCTGCAAAATGACAGTCTTTCTGCCCCCCCTAGGGGGCAGATGGGGACAGTAGCCTCCAATCTGCCCCCTGAAGGGGAAGAAAGCCCACTAGATACCAGGAATTTTAAAAAGTTATAATTAGGGGTGGAGGCTGCCCAATATGGGCATTTCAATGCCACCACCCCCTCGCCACAAAAGTACAGTCTTTCTGCTCCCCTGGGGGCAGATGAGGGCAGTAGCCCCCAATCTTCCCCCCGGGGGGCAGAAAGCCTACTAGAAACCAGGGATTAACAAGCATTGGAAATGCAATAGGTCTCGCAGCATTAGAGTTAGTGCTTTTAGAATTGTTTATGGGTTTTTTTGTAAATCTTTAGCATTTTTGTTTCCTGTAGCCAATGCTAAAGAATTAAAAAAAAACCATAAACATTTCTAAAAGCTCTAACTCAAATGCTCCGAGACCTATTCCACTGTGTGAGGGTGAGGGGTTGAGGGTGAGTGAGGGTGAGTGAGGGTGGGTGAGGGTGAGTGAGGGTGAGGGGTTGAGGGTGAGTGAGAGTGAGGGTGAGGGTGAGTGAGGGTGAGTAAGGGTGAGGGTGAGGGTGAGGGTGAGTGAGGGTGAGTGTGAGTGAGGGTGAGTGAGGGTGAGTGAGGGTGAGGGTGAGTGAGGGTGAGGGGTTGATGTTGAGGGTGAGGGGTTGAGGGTGAGTGAGGGTGAGTGAGGGGTTGAGGGTGAGTGAGGGTGAGGGTGAGTGAGGGTGAGGGGTTGAGGGTGAGTGAGGGGTTGAGGGTGAGTGAGGGTGAGGGGTTGAGGGTGAGTGAGGGTGAGGGGTTGAGGGTGAGTGAGGGTGAGGGTGAGTGAGGGTGATGGGTTGAGGGTGAGTGAGGGTGAGTGAGGGTGAGGGTGAGTGAGGGTGAGTGAGGGTGAGGGGTTGAGGGTGAGTGAGGGTGAGGGTGAGTGAGGGTGAGGGTGAGTGAGGGGTTGAGGGTGAGTGAGGGGTTGAGGGTGAGTGAGGGGTTGAGGGTGAGTGAGGGTGAGGGTGAGTGAGGGTGAGGGGTTGAGGGTGAGTGAGGGACCGCAAAGCTATGGGGGGCAGAAATACCACAGGAGGGGGCTATAGCATAAATACCACTGGGAGTTGATAGTTAGCTGAAGAGGTTTCTACGCTATGAAACGATGTTTGAAGGCCGGGGTGAGGGGAAGTACAAGGTTTACAATAAAATGTGGTGCCCAGTGATTGAAATCGAAATTTTGAAGTACAGGTACTCCTTGTTACAGAGTACCTATTTGGTACTGAGATGTGTCAGTACTCTCTCATTAAAAGCATTGGAGCAGTGCTATCCCTTCTAAATGCAGTCTTGCCATTTATTCCCCTGACTCTCAAATGCTTAGGTGTTCTATAGCGTTCGTAGGTATTGTTCACCGTTCGGTTTTCCTTAGCACTTTAAGTTCTGAGTTAATATATTACACAGTATGCACACGGAGCAGTTCTGTATGTGCAGGTAATGAACGCTGGCTCCCATGTCTGTAAACTTGTTTCTCGTCACTAAACTTTGACCCAGTGAGAAGCAGAAAAGTAAGACAATAAGAAGGCAAAGATAGAAAATAGTGCTGTCAAGTAAAATAAATAAAACACACTGCACACCTTCTGCTGTGGGCTCAGAGACGAGAATGGACAGGGAAGTAAGGCCCGGCATAAGAGCTGTGGCTATTTTTTTTTTTTTTAAGCGCAGCAGGCGTAGTGTTTATTAAAGAAAACATGCTGCGTGCGCCTCCTGATGTGGGCTGAGAGACGAGATGGATGTTGTGACTGCAAGTGAGGCAATGCTGTGATGCAAGATCTGACCTGCTTTCTGCATTGCAGAGGCTATGAAGTCCCTTCTGTAAAACAAGACTACACACCTAACTCCAAAGGATACGGTCCACAGGACATTTTTGCAAGGAGCGCATGTTAAATATTCTCACTCAAAGTAACTGTATGTGGTCAAACAATTAGTCTGACACCTGAGTTCCATAATATGCCAAATGCAGCTCACCACCTCCATCAGATAGTTAATACATAAATTATGGATTCATGAGAAGTGTATATGTTCTAACACTTATTGGAGGGTGGTGCTACAGATAAACATTAGACCAAATCTTTATGTGGGATGTTGGGGGAGGGGCGAGGCAAAGGACGTGTGTGTGTTGGTGTTTAGAGTGCCGGGTGTGTGTGTTAATATATGTGTGGGTGAGTGGGGGGAATGTGGCGTTAGTGCCATTGTGCATACAACCACAGATGTGTGTATCTGTGTGTGGGGTGAGGGGTGTGGTCATGCATGTGTGAGGGTGGGGGAGTGTGTATACATGTGTAGCAAGGAACAGTGTGTGTTTGGTGAGTGGGAGAGCGCGTGTGTGCTTGGAGGTGGTGAAGGATGGGGTGGGGCAAATACATTCCTAGTAGCAGGATCCGCCACAGATGGTAACCGCTGTAGCCAATCGTAGATCTGCTGATGATTATTTTTAACCCAGCTCGAGTCTTCACTCATGTTCTGGAACCATTAGAGTGCCGGTGAGGGAGGCTGGCCGGCTACACATCCCAAACCGGTAATTTTCTCAATTACAAACAAATGGCGACAGAGGGTTTCGAGCATTCAGAAAGAAGACTGGCATCTTACAAAAACCATTAATCACGGCCTAATTCGACAAGGGCCCATTAATTACAGAGCCAGAATCTCGGAACCAATGAATTCTTTTCCGTATTAAAGAAAATATTGGAACTTATGTGGGATGTTGGGGGAGGGGCGAGGCAAAGTATGTGTGTGTGTGTTGGTGTTTAGAGTGCCAGGGGTGTGTGTTAATATATGTGTGGGTTAGTGGGGGGAGTGTGGCGTTAGTGCCATTGTGCGTACAACCACAGATGTGTGTATCTGTGTGCCCCCTATACATTTTGCATGCGGCCCCCCGCAAGACTTTACATTCTCTTTCCTAACTCTTCTGACAGAGAAAATAAATCAAAGTACATGTGGACACAAGTAGGCTAAAATGATTAAAATGGAAAGTGATTTAAAAAATTGCTGGTTTGTCCTTGGACTTGATGGGAAAGCTCTGCTAGCTGGTCTATATCTTTGATTTGAAGACTATCGAACATCCTCAGTACTGGGGGGAGGGGCGGACACAGGCTCTTCTTATGCGCATAGCAAAAAACTGAAAGCACTCCTGTGGCTTTGGCTCCAAAAAATAAGTGGTCTGGCGTAGGCTGCTTTCCTATGAAAGGCGAAGTCCATTAGCCCACAGCAGGGGCACACTCTCCTGCGCTCTGCTGAGCACAAAGGCTGGACGGCCTCTGTCACTTAACAGATCGAGGGAGGGGGGGGCCTGGCATTACAAAAACCCAGATGAGGCAGTTCACGGATGAGGGAATATGCCCAAGCTCTGGCCGTACACGTTAATGTTGTCCCGTCCCAAAGCCTAGCAACACGTTAATGTTGTCCCGTCCCAAAGCCTAGCATGAGGCCGACCATATTAATGTTTTTTTTGTATATACATGTATAATTTGAATGTTCAGGGACACATTTTGCAGACTTGCCCCAGCCGAGCGGGCACCGAAGGCGAGGGTTAGGCGGGCCGCGGTGACAAGTGGGGGCCTGGAAGGGAGGAGTGTGTGTGTTTGACTGATCAGTGCACCGGCGGCAGCTGCTGAGCCCGATCGGGAGCCCCTGACAAAGAGGCGGGCTGGGAGCGCGCTCTTTTTTAATCAATATATACATATATATATTTTCATTTTTGACGGGGACACATTGTGCAGGCTTGCCCCAGCCGGGAGCGAGATGTGGGCAGTGTTACTAGGTTGCAGGCGGCCAAACACAGCGGGGTGGTGCCGGTGAGTACTTTAACGTGTGTTGGGCTCCATTAAAACATGTCCAAGGTGTTTTTTTCTTTTTCCATATTGGGAGGGGGCACCGAACGGGAGGCAGTTCACGGATGCCCGTCTGTTTGGCGGCATAGTCATATATTTTATACATCTCGCT
Source organism: Lissotriton helveticus (assembly GCF_964261635.1). NCBI lineage: Eukaryota > Metazoa > Chordata > Amphibia > Caudata > Salamandridae > Lissotriton > Lissotriton helveticus. Next base: position 1,918,578,556 of record NC_136065.1, read on the forward strand.
CTTCCAGTAGTTTTCAAACACCTCCAACTGCAATTCGTGGCCATGATTCAAAATGATGCGCCTAATTCGGTTCTTGTATCTTGCGACTTTGCGCTCAAACAATACACTTCCACTTTGTTTCATTTAAAAAAAAAATACTTAATTTGGTTTCAAGCCGTGGCCTGCCAGGTCACATCGGCTTCATGGCATGTAAACAAGAACGCACAGCAATCTGTTAGAATAATTTAGAGTTGCACTCGTAACTGAGGTCAGAAAAGCAGTCGCAGAAACGCGATAACCTACGATAACCCCCAGAATTTAATGGATGGGGGTGGGCGGGGAGCGTAGGGACGGCTCAGAGGCCTGAGGCAGAGCGCACCATATGGAGAGGGAGGGGGGTGGCAGTGGGAGGGTGATTGATGGGCGGGGCAGTGCTGGGGAAGCCTTTGATGTGGCCTGGCGGCCGTGGAAGCCGGGCCTTTGAAGTGAAGCTAAGCTTCACTTCGAAGGTGTCGGAGGAATGCGGGCGGCTGTGCACGCGCTTTTAAGCTCAATGCACATGCGCATTGAGCTTAAAAGTCACGGGCACTGCAAGGAATCGCCACGATTCCTTGCAAGTTAGATAAAGAGTCGATGAGCCCCTATAGTCTCGCTTGCTCGATGCGCATGCGCATCGACAGGCGAGACCTAAAAATGAATATATGCAAATTAGGGGTGGGGGCTGCCCACTATGTGCAGGCCAATTAACCCCGGGGTGTAGTGTGTGTAGCGGGGCTAAGCGAGGGCCACAGAGTTGAGAACAAACTTCGTGGAACTCCACTCCGCTACGCCACCCGCCTCCACCTGGACTGCGACGTCCCCGGGCTGCCCTCCTCCTCTTCCTCACCATCTCTGCAAAAACTGCGCATGCGCAGGCGTGCAAGCATGGGCAGTTTTTATTGAGACAGCGAGGAAGAGGAGCAGGGTAGCCCGGGGACACCACAATTAACTGCACTTGCGCACGCACCTTCGCATTTCTCAAAAGAAATGCACGGGCGGGCGCGGATGTGCAGTTTTCGCAGAGATGACGAGGATGAGGAGGAGGGTATCCCAGGGACGCCGCAGTCCAGGTAAGTTGTTTTTATTTACTGTTATGTCATTTATAATTAATTGTTAATAGGGGGGATGGAGGCGGGGCTGGCCAACTCCACTCTGCCCTGGAGTGTGTGGAGATTCGCCTTCTCCACGGAACGCGGAGGAGGCATATCCACGCGCATTCCGCGGGTGGAGCAGAGGTCTCCGCCCGGGCTTGGTTCAGAATACAAAAAAGGAGTGGGGAACAACATTGTGCTCCGCTCCCAGTCGCACAGCATGGAAGGATGCTTCGTCCTACTTCAAAAGTTCACATGTAGTTTTGCTTCAAGTTCTTCCAAATTTAATCCAAGTTCGACAACTGTATATTCCAAATGTTCCTTTTGTAATCCACATATATGTATCTCTTGCATTTTGAATGTTTCCCATATTCAAATTGTGCCCATCCAGGCCTCTTTTAAGAATACGATCAAGACCCAAGATTCATCCAAAGCAGCATTCTTTATTGGCACCCAATGCATTTCAGGCTGTGTAATAGCCCTTCGTCAGGGGTAACTGCAATTCAAACATTTAAATGGCACACATTATTAATGCTATATTCTTAATTGAGTCTTTTTAACATTACTCTTTATCACTTTTTTATATTTAAAACATTACAAACCAATATCCTGTGCGAATAAGTGTACCGAATATAAATAAAACAGAGTGAAAATGTTAACTAAAACAGGGTAAAAATGTTCATTCTGTACTTAGTCACTTCCTGGACCTGCAATGTTACCCACATTTTAACCAACAAGCATTGTATCCAATCATCCTCTCCCAAACCCGCTTTCTCGTTCTTATGTTTTAAACACTCTGTGTACTCCAAATTAATAACTGTTTTATCACATATCCGTGGTCTCTTCTATCTTTTCGTTCTCTCTTTTACATTTACACCCTCCATACTTTCCCACATTCACCAATCGCTGTGCTAGTTCAAAATACAGCAACCCATTTGGCTCTTAACATGCGCCCTAGAACTCCTACCCGGCCCTTGTTATGGCAGTTTCACTGGCTTACCATCCACCAGAGAATCAAGTTAAAAATGTGCAATCTAGTCCACAAGTCACTACATGGCAGAGGCCCTAGTTATCTTGCAGAAAAACTTAAATACTATCTGCCTGGAAGATCTCTTCACTTGGGTGATAAAGCTCTGTTAGCGCTCCCCCGTTACAGAAAACTTAGGGCAGGAGGCAAAGCTTTTACATATCTGGCCCCGTGTACTGGAACCAATTGCCCATCCAATTATGGAAATGCACTAATCTTCTCCACATCAGGAAACTAGTCAAGACTTTGGGCCCCTTTACGAAGGCGGGTGGACTTTGTCTGGCCGCCACCGTATCGGAAAACAGGGCCGACCGAAAAGAGGTGCGGCGGTCCTGCGAGGCCAATTAGGATGCGACTGCCACCCTGGTGGTCGCATCCAGCATCTTCATCATTGCGGCGGGTGGTGCTGTAAGAAGCACCCGCCGCAATGTTAAAGTGGCATGTTGTGCATTGCCATGCACAACGTGACAGGCACTGCGCGGTGCCTGCCACCTAGTGCGTGGCAATGAAGGGGGGCACCATAGGTACCCCCAAGTGCAGCCACCCATCCCCCCACCCCTTAGGGGCCTGCAACGGGCCCCCAAAGTGATTTCCCATATGCCTTTTCATGACGGAGTCTCCGCATGGAAAGGCATACCCACCTCCAGCATCATAATATGGATGGCGGTGCCTGCAAGGCACTGCCACCATATTGTGGGCTTTTTCTGCCCGGCCGGCAAACGTACGGATTGCCGACCAGCGGAAAAGCGGTAGACTGACTTTCCGTCCCCCGCAGTCTCCCCTGCCATGGTAATATGGCAGGGGGTAAAAGGCAGGCGGGGAGTTATGGCGGGTAGATCGCCACTGCCGGTAGGGCAGTGGGGATCTGCCCGCCATCATAGGGGCCAGCTAAATTGTTCAGTAATTAACCTACCTAACCCTGCATGCACCACTCCTAGCACAGAGATACTCCTTCGGGGATGATTCCTGCGCTTTACAAATTTAAATTCATATTCAAATATGTGGACAGACGCCTCTGCGTTCGGAGTACTATGTTCAACAGAGGAGAACAAGTTATCATCAGGCAGAAACAGAAGTCTAATGCTCCTTTTGATGCTGACCCACTGAGGTTTGTGACTAGTAAAGGACGCATGGTGACTGCTCACCATTCTAGAAACATCTACTCCAGCAGCAGAAAGAAGCAGTGCTCACTTGCGCTGCACATGGTGCCGTTCGTGTTCATTTTACAGAGTACAACAAACCCCCGGTGCTAAAAATCAGCTCAAGCAGGGCGACGTATCACACTCCGCTGCTTGTAGAACTCCAGGTAGTGCAGCAGACTCTTTTGGTCAATACACGGAGTTCCGTGAACAATATATGAATGTGATATTATTGCTTCAAAATCCAAGCTTTCCCTCTTTTTCAGGTATTTTCCTGGAATATATTGATATGTTGTGACAGGTGTACCATCGCAAAATTCTCCAGGAGAAAATTGCTAGGGTGCAATAGTTCTTACACAACTTCAGAGATGCCTGCGAAAAGGCATGTTTGCACAGGGGTGGAAATTTACAACTTTACTCTTAATCAGGTCCTCAGGTCCTGCCATCCACTGGAGGAAGTGTTAACTTGCACTGAGTACTTGGCCCTGTTGTTACCGGATACAGGGGCATATTATCAAGGGGGTTTATCTCCGCTTTTTTGGCTTTAAAAGCCAAGAAAGCGGAGATAAAATTATCTCCCTATTACCAAGCTGTCGCTAACACCAGTTAGTGACAGCTAATAGGAGATAGCGACCATCTTGGGCCCCGCTTTGCATGTCAGTGATATTTATCACTAATGACATGCAAAGTGGGCGTGCCAAGATGTTAGCGACTGGAAACAGTCGCTAACATCGCTATCTCCTATTACCAACTTTTGGAGATATTCGCGCTAAGCGCGAATATCTCCAAAAGCTAACACCTGCCCTGAGCAGTTCTTAGCCATGTTATCCAATGGGAGGTGGATAACATGGCTAAGAGCATTTGCTCGATAATGCATGAATATCGCTGACTTTTCAGCGATATTCATGCATTGCGGCCGTTTTTTATCGCATTTGCGAAAAACCTTGCAAATAGCAAGGTTTATCTGCGATTATAATCGCCGATGTGCGGCGATAATTTTTGTCTCTAAACAAGTTAGAGACAAAAGTTATCGCTAGTTGTTGGTAATATGCCCCACAATCTCTTACAGTATGGTTATATTCTTCAGCACAATTTTTAACTGATGCGGGAAAATGATCAATAATATTCCTAATCTGGTTTAATTCATGCTATATCAATAGACTGTGTTTGTGGGAGGACATGTTTATTTTAAAGCTACTACGTAGTGTTGAATCATTCCTTTCATAGCTATCATAATATGGCACTGATCACTTGTATTGTTCACCAGCTTTTAACCCTTGGCATGCAGCCGCTGCGGAAGGACTGCTCACCCTATTTAGAGATCCCAGAATCCCTGGGGGATCTCCTAGCCTGCAGAGTAGCTGCCACACCACCAGCTCCACTCTAGGCTGTGGAAAAAGCAGAGTGACCGCCATGTTGTTTTGGCATTTCTGCTTGTTTTTAAAAAACTTCGAAGGCAGGAGTTTGTTTTTGAAAAATGAACTCTCAGTGGCCTTGATGCATAGGGACTTTATTCCCTGTGCATTGAGACAAATAATTGACCAGCCAGCATTATGGGAGTTGTAATTGTGCTTTTACCATTTCAATTGTTCACTCAAAAGTCTCAACATGTAAAGTGTTCTTTGTTTGAAACCCAGGCATGGAGCCTCATGGGAGCGGTGTCCCTGAGTGCCAGAAGAACTTTCCAAGTAGTCTTCCATTGGGAGCAATAATTGACACATGAGTTTTTTGAGGTTGCTATTTCTTGAGCCAGTGCTTAATTTGAGCTGGTGGATGCAGATTGGACCCACAGTCACTCATGCCAGTGTAAATAGACTGAGCCTTCTCACTATTCAAACTTTTTTTTTAAAGCAGCAGCCTTAAGTCTTACGCCGCGGTACAAAAGGCGCTTAAGTCTTATGACATCAGGTCTATGAGCAAGGTACCACAGATGCTTGTACTGCCCCTTCTGTAACACTGATAACGCTGTTGCACATGTAGTGCCAGTGCTATCATGAGAGGGCATTTCCTTATTTGCATGGGGGTGTGGCCTCATCCAAATGTGGATATCTCCTTGTCTCTGCGCCGTGCCATAGTATGGATGTTTTCTCTAAGGCAAATAAACGGTCAGGAGTCACACTGACAGAGCACCACAAAAAGGTGGTACATTGTCAGTGTGTCCTCTGAGAAAAGCCCTCTTAAGGGGACAAAGTGGGTCTCATGTACCCTTCAGACATCCCCTGGAGGCTTGTGCAGTCACTCACTACACTTGGCTCCAGGGGAATCTCTGTCCGCTTTTTAAAGTGCATGCAAGTGCCGCCTGCACAGTGAAACAAAGAGTGGCTGATTAAAGCAGACTCTCTGTATTTCACTTAGTGTGCTGCCCACAGGGCAGGCTTGAATTCATGTTTGTGGCCCGCACACCTGTTGAAAAGTGCTCCGTGGCACAAACATGAACATAGATGGCATACAAAGTGCACACTCCCCCAACACATTTTTTAAGCTCCTCTCAAATTAAACACCTGAGACTTGTTTGATTTTCCGCAGTGTGCACATTTTTATTAAGATAAATTCACTGGCCAATTACTTCATTGGCCTCCATTTCTTTATTTAAAATTCTCAAATTATTTTCACATCACAGTATTAAGATACTCACACTTATATACATATTTACTCTTTAGAGCCCGTTCTCCAATGGGCTTTTGGTTGACCTTCGGGTTGTGCCAGCAGGCCACAACCAAGTTAGCCTGCTCTCCTTAAGTTAACCACCTTCCGGTCAACAGAGCCGCAGGTAAATAATCTGCCACCACTTGTGGCAACCAGCGGCTTCCAGGGTAGGGCTAGAGAAACCAGGGCCACCAGCAGGTCAGCCCCAACTCTCCCGCCAGCCCGGAGCCCATGATAATTTAAAAACCTGTTCTGTGGTAAAAAACTGGCACTGACCAAAGAAGTTCCTGTGATACTCTTGTCCAGGACCCCCGCCGCCCCGCTACTGCCCTTACCTAAAGCCTTATTTCTGGGATGGGTGGGTGGGGACTTCCTTCTGCGACGTCGGACTCCGGTCAGCAGACAAAGAGGGGGTCATAAAGTTGGACGCTGGCTTTTCAAGCCTCGCGCCCTACTAAGCGCTTCCGGGTCACCCATGACGTACTTCCTGTTTGGCCTTTCACTTTCTCTTCCGGGTCGAGTGACCCGGAAGTGATTCCCTGACTAGGCGGCCCTTTGGCTGCCACTAACGGCGCCATGCCCCGAAGGGGGGTGGCGCCCTGCATAGATGGCATACAAAGTGCACACTCCCCCAACACATTTTTTAAGCTCCTCTCAAACTAAACACCTGAGACTTGTTTGATTTTCCGCAGTGTGCATATTTTTATTAAGATAAATTCACTGGCCAATTACTTCATTGGCCTCCATTTCTTTATTTAAAATTCTCAAATTATTTTCATATCACAGTATTAAGATACTCACACTTATATACATATTTACTCTTTAGAGCCCGTTCTCCAATGGGCTTTTGGTTGACCTTCGGGTTGTGCCAGCAGGCCACAACCAAGTTAGCCTGCTCTCCTTAAGTTAACCACCTTCCGGTCAACAGAGCCGCAGGTAAATAATCTGCCACCACTTGTGGCAACCAACGGCTTCCAGGGTAGGGCTAGAGAAACCAGGGCCACCAGCAGGTCAGCCCCAACTCTCCCGCCAGCCCGGAGCCCATGATAATTTTAAAACCTGTTCTGTGGTAAAAAACTGGCACTGACCAAAGAAGTTCCTGTGATACTCTTGTCCAGGACCCCGCCACAGGGTGAGGCGCTTACTGGCGGACTCGACCTCCCCCACTGCACTCAAGAGCTTCGGAAATGGCCCCTAAAACTGTTTGTATAAAAATTTCAGTGCCCGCTTCTGACAGGTGCACCCCGTCCGCCGCATACAGCTCTGGCCTGGACGTTTGTATTAGCTTGTGACGAATGGTTCGAATGCTAGACTTCTGAAGTATTTCGGACACTGCCTGGTTCAATCTTTTGACTGACTTATTCACTGCCTTAGTTGGCGCGCCCCGCGACCATGTCTGCCTCGGAACGACTTCGGACCATAGTAAACTGGCCTCTGGTAAAATATTTCTGACTGCTGCTAGCGTAGAAAACAAAAACTCTTTCACCCCCTCCTTCCAGCCGGGATCATGTCGTTGCCCCCACAATGCAACACGAATACATCGGGAGGGGGCATGCCTCTGTCCAAGGCCGCCCTCAAATCATTCGGGACGTCAGCTAAGTGTTGCCCACCTACTCCTACCCAATGGTGGTCCCATCCTTGCGCCTCGTGCGCCTTTCTCTCGAGAGCATTCTTGAACATCAACCCCGCCCTGCGAATAAAGGAGTGGCCGCACCAACATACTTGTGTTCTTTGGGAAGTAGTACCTAGGGTAAATATCGAAAGAAATGATCAGAACCGGTTTTGACGATGGGAAGGGGGGGTTATGAAGGGTGACTATTATACCAATTGCGGGCGTACATAACGTTCATAGCATGCTGACTTCCAACGTCCTAATCTCATAATTGTCTGTTCCGGCAGCCCCAGGCCTGCGGCTGTAGTTGCTGCTCCGATACGGAAGGAATGGGATGTGAAGTCGGCCGGGTCAACACCCATCCTTGACAAGGTCAGTTTAACTACCCTTGTAAACTGAAATCTGGTGACGGGTAAGCCATTTTGGTGAAGCAACACTCTGCCATCACCCCTTTGAGGCCTAGTTTGCATGAACTCCCTTGTCAGTCTAACTGGGCAGTAAGACTCCCCCGCCACTCTGCCTAATTGTAGCCAAGCCCCCTTGCCTAAGGGATCTGTTTTTGACCTTCGAACCCTGACTCTCAGCACATCTTCTGACTCGATTAGGTCTTCACACCATATGCCCCCCTCCCTATCCGCCTTAGAGGACGGGAGCAACTCAGAGATCCTGAATGCTCCACAAAAGGCTAACACATACGCTACTCTAAACAGCTGAGTTTCGTAAGGGGAGAAGCAAATCAAAGGCAGGGTCTCCAGGATCTTCACCAGCCTACTCACGCCTATGGGCCTTCTCGAATCCTGACATTGACCTTGCTATACTCCTGGAGAACGCCCTGCCCATTGGTATGACCCTCAAGGCGAAGTTCAGTTGCCCTACCAAGACTTGTAACTGGTGTAATGTAACTTTCTTTGACTTAAGGCAGTTATCAATAGCAGCCTTGAAAGCAGCCACTTTTGCCGTGGGTAATCTGCAAACGCCTTCTCTGGTATCGATTTCAATGCCTAGGAATGTCAGGCATGTAGTCGGGCCTTCTGTTTTTTCTGCTGCTAATGGTACCCCCAGGGCTTCAGCCAATTGCTGGAAGCCCAGCAGGGCCTTCCTGCATGACTGTCGACATGGGCACCCCCCAGGCCCTGGTTCTTTTAGATCTGTCGGCCGCCTTCGACGCGGTGGATCACAACATCCTTCTCCACCGTGTCGAGCAGGCCGGCATCCAGGGCCTGGCGCTGACCTGGGTCAAATCCTTCCTGTCTGGGAGGTCTCAGACTCTCAGCCTGGGTACTTTCAGAGCACCTAGGGAGCGCTGACTCTGCGGGGTCCCTCAGGGCTCTTCCTTATCTCCTCTTCTTTTCAATCTATATCTTCAACCTCTTCTCTTTTCTCTGAGGCAGTGGGACGTCACCGTATTCAACTACGCTGACGACCTGCAACTCATCTTTCCCCTCGCTTCTTCTTCTGCTATTTCTAACTTTCAGGCGGTTATGTCCCACATTCTTCAGTGGATGAGCCAGAACCAGCTTAAATTAAACCCCGGGAAGACGGAACTCCTTCTCCCAGGTAAAAGCTCTATCCACTGGGGCCCGCATTTCTGGCCGGGAGACCTTGGGCCTCCTCCCACCCCTGTGGCTTCAGTAAAGAGTCTCGGAGTCATCATTGACTCAGAGCTATCTCTTAAACCCCAAATAGGGTCGGTGGTCTCCTCCTGCATGTACCAGCTGCGCAGGATTAGAAAGGTGGCTTACCTACTGACGCCCGAAGCCCTGATTCTAGTAATCATGGCCCTTGTCCTCTCCCGCTTGGACTTTTCGAACTCACTTTATCATGGGCTGCCTAAGGCCCTTCTTTCTAGACTTCAGATCGTCCAGAACCAAGCGGCTAGACTGGCCTGCGGGATTCCGAAATGGCAATCTGCCAAACCTCTCCTCACCAAACTTCACTGGCTCCCTATCCCTTCTAGGGCAGCCTTTAAGATCGGCTGCCTCACTTTCAAATCTCTTACCGGCACTTGCCCTGCCTTTTTGAAATCCCTCATCAGCCCCTATTGTCCCTCACGTAATCTCAGATCCTTTACCCTTCGTCTTTTGGTCGTTCCTCCTTTTAAACTCTGCAGAATGGGTGGCCGGAGATTTGCTCTCCTTGCCCCCACATTCTGGAATTCTCTTCCTCCCTCACTCAAATTTTCTAACTCACTCATCCAATTCCGTAAATCCCTAAAAACTTGGCTTTTCCCCCATTCTGGTTAACTCTCTCTCCCCTTTTCAGTGTCAGATCAGCGCCAGGAAACCCACGGTGACAGAGCGCTTTAAAAATTCCCCTTAACATAACATAACTGTGAACCCTTAGGACCAAAAAAAAGAAAGTCGTCTAAGTAGTGTACAACTGCGTGGGATTTGTCTGAGGTCAGGAATTGTTCCACCGCCCATTCTAAAAACCTGGCAAACGTCTCAAATACTGCACAAGCGATAGAGCATCCCATGGGCATGCACAGATCAATGAAATAATTCTCTTTGAAGGTGAAGCCCAAGAACTTGGTATCTTCCGGGTGAACAGGGAGGAGCCTAAACGCGGCCTCAATATCCGATTTTGCCATTAAGGCCCCTTCACCCAAGGCCTGCAGTTTTTCAATTGCTGTGTCAAACATTGTATACCGCACTGTGCAGAGATCTGGATCCAGCTTGTCGTTGATGGATAACCCTGGGGGGCTTGATAGATTATGTATCAGGCGGAATTTCCCTTTCTCTTTTTTAGGAACTAACCCCAGGGGCGAACAGACCAGATCAGGTTTTGGAGGGTGTTTGAATGGACCCGCTACACGCCCCAAGGCAACTTCTTTCATTATCTTATTTTGCGCTGCTTCCATATTCTGGAGCACCGAACTCTGGTTGCGTGGTGGGACACTGGTGGGGGCAGCTGAAGACGGGATACGGAAACCAATCGTAAAACCATTAAGTAGAAACTGTGCCTCCTCTACTTTGTCATATTTGCTGAGGAGGTGTGTCAAAACATGTCTTTTAATTGGAGTTGGCAGGCCTGTCGGATGCTTTAGGTGGCCTTCCCTTTTGGGGCGGTGTGGGCCGGCTGCTCTTTTGGATTTCCTGATTTCTTGAAGCATCTGATTTCTGGGTGAGACGGGCCCCCGCAGTATGAACAGCAATGTTTAAACTTGCATGAGGCCCCCCTGGTGCATTCGTTTTTGTTAAACAGCCAGCAGGCCTGTTTTTTATCTCCAGCCCCCCTGTCAGTCCGAAAGGACTGACTCTGCGCGGGGGAACTAGTCTTGGGCGTCGATGGGGAAGAATAAAACACTGTGTGCCATAGATTGATCTCGCGTTGGTCCCATGCTATCCCTGAGTGTACTGCTTTCATCTGTCTTAACATGTTATCGTATTTTAACCATCCCGCGCCTGGGAACTCAGAGGCCGCCCCATGAATCAAGAATATATAACTGATCATCTGAGGGCCCAACCCGGGGTATTTCTACAACATAATTGCGGCATAAATGGCAAATCCCATGATCCAATTCTTTATGGACCAATCAACCCATACCTTTTTCTGCTTGTACTCGCCCTCCTTACCTCCTCTTGCTTTAATAATAATAATAATAATAATAATAAAGGGGTTTATAAAGCGCCTGGTGACGCCATCCCGGCGTATCCCCGCGCTGTGGAGAGAGTAGCAGAAAAAAAGCAGGAGCAGATGACCTAGAGGGTAAACAGATGTGTTTTTAAAAGCTTCCTGAACGTTGTTTCAGTCTTAGCTAGTCTAATCTCAATTGGCAGGATGTTCCATTGGTTGGCTGCCAACACACGGAAGGAGCGACCTCCCATCCTGGCCTTTTTTACACGAGGAACTGTAAGAAGACCCATACCCATAGAGCGAAGTGCTCTTTGGGGCAGATAAGGGATAGCTAGATCCTTCAAGTATTCCGGGGCTTTTGCAGATGTTATCCTATAACAAAATAGAAGTGCTTTAAACAGGATCCTTTTCTTTATAGGAAGCCAGTGAAGGGCAGCCAAAGTAGGCTTAGATGCCGTTCTTTTGGGGAGTCTGAGAACTAATCAGGCTGCCGTATTTTGCAGCACCTGCAACCTTCTTAAGTTCTTCTCAGTAGTCCCTAGTAACAACACATTAGCGTAGTCAATGCGGGACGTGACCAGCGCTTGGGTCATGATGCGTCTGGCCTCTAGAGGCAATAGGTCCAGAGTGCGGTTTAGGGTCTTCATAACCCCAAAGCATTTCCCCACGAGTTTGTCAACATGACTCTCAAAAGAGAGTTTGGGATCAACCCAGACCCCCAGGTTCTTAGCCTCCTTGCAAGGGATGGGCAGAGAGCCAAGACAAGGAGGCCACCATTCCTGAGTCCAGCTCGTCCCCTTACCCCCTATCACTAGAACCTCCGTTTTAGAGCCATTGAGCTTCAGGCAATGTTGGTTCATCCAGCCAGCAAGCTCCTGCATGCAGGTTTTAAAATTGGCCGCTGCTAACGTGGGTGTCTGTGACAGGGAGATGAGCAGCTGCGTGTCATCGGCATAAGATACTAAATCTATGCCGTATGACTGGACCACAGCTGCCAACGGAGCCATATACAGGTTGAACAGGGTGGGACTCAGGGCAGAGCCCTGAGGCACCCCCTGTTCTAAGGCTATGCTGTTGGAGAGAAACATACCTCTCTGAACCTGAAAACTACGGTCCGAGAGGAAGGCTTTAAGCCATCCCAATGCCGCCTTGGTAACCCCAGCACTGCTCAGACACTGTAGCAAGGTGGAATGTGCCACAGTGTCAAACGCAGCGCTGAGGTCCAGCATAATGAGTGCCATTATGTTACCTTCATCAGCTCCGATCCGCAGAGTTTCGGTCGCTCTCAGCAGGGCAGTCTCAGTCGAATAGTTCTTTCGAAAGCCAGACTGAGAGCTATGAAACACATTATTCGACTCTAGGTGATCCATAAGTTGAGTATTTACAAGTTTTTCAGTCACTTTCGCCAGATAGGGTAAAAGGGAAATTGGTCGGAGATTTTCCAGTATGTCCTGGCTTATATTAGGTTTCTTTTTTATCGGCAAAACTATTGCTTTCTTCCAGTCACCCGGAAGGGCGGCCGAGGAGAAAGACAGTTGGATAATATGTCTGAAAAAGGGCTCCAGTACTTCTAAGCTGGCATTAAGTACTTTACCCGGAACAACCCCTGCATTAATCAGATCGAACACATCAACATAATCCCCCTTTAGTATCTTTTCCTTGACGTCTGCGGGTACATGCCAAGTGATCCCCGTGGATGGCGATAAGGTCAAGGATGCGGAACCGTACATTTAAGGGCTGTACGCTAAGGTCGGCTGATCCGCCATCTGGACCCTGGTCCCAACTTGCATATGATTACTGGGTGGCCCTGCCATATTTACGGCGGTGTTAGCTATTGGCGCCTGAGGTACACTCCCCACATTCGGGAAGGCGCCCATCAGTATAGGCCCCCCACTTCCCTGGTATGCTGTGGTGGGTATCATCGTGCTAACAGGACCATTACTGATTGCCTGACCATGAGAATTAGTTAACAGCATCCCTGGTAGTTGCGCCACTCCTCCAGATTGCACCCAAACTTGTGCCACTCCGCTACCCGGTTGCGCAACCACTGGCTGCAAGGGAGCCTGAAAGCAGGGCGCCTCCGCATTAGCGACGGGCGCCACTCCTGTTTGCACCGCATTAGAAATATCATGGTTTCCTTCAAGAGCGCCATTGTCTTTATTCGTGCTCTGGCTCAAGTCTATTGTCTCTGGCACCTCCTTCTCACCTGGGGATGCTGGTTGGGGCTCAGCTGCCCTGGGCCGCTTCTCTTTCGACGCCTCTTTAAATCTTTCTGGTGTACGCCGCGTTCGCTTGCCTCTCCCTCTTTCCTCTTGTGCGTTAGCGTCCGCTCTAGCCCCTTCTCTCATTGTCTTTAATGCCCAATCCACGCCTTTTTCTTTCGTAAACTCCAGCAGCTCTGTAAGCGCGAGGTAATCATCTCTTTTTGCTGGGGCCCCTTTGCTCTTCGCTGGCCGTTTTGGCGGCATTCTGCGCTTAAAAGAGAAAGTGTGTTAATACCACTTAATTGACATACGTGCATCGGGGTTAACCACCAACTTGAAAAACTTGTACCCCTCTCTCCTTACAAAGACTTTAGGCCCCCCAAGACTCCGCTATCGCGTTATCGCTGTTATTTTCCTAGATGACCGAGGATGTATAGCCTTAAAAAATGATAAATTATTATAAATAAATAATAATAAATTATACATGACAATCTTTTGCAGGAAATTGAGGAAAAGATGATTTTGTAGTTTATGGAAGACATTTTTTGACTGAGCGTACAATATAAATATTTCCCCCTGGTCCAGCCGGGACCTCCGGGGGCATGGGCATATGAGCTGATCACCATTTCAAATAATATTTAAACTGGCCATGAGGGGGCGCTGTTACCGACCCAACTAGGATCGAGCACAATGCTTTCCAACAGCCTGCTTGCCGATAGCACGGCAGCTCCTCAGCCTGCCACGTGTGCCGACCTGATCCCGCTGCGTGCCCTGCCCCTCTCCCTCGTGGCAAACGCTCCCGTTTCAAAGCAAAACAAGGGGATGAGACGAGAGCTGGGGACGCGGCATCTCACCATCCTGCTGAGTCCTCCGCCCCCATTCCGCAGCAAGCACTGCCCCCCTGCCATCACGCCCAGCGCTAAACTTTTGGAAAGGAAGCGGGCGCATCTCACCTAATCGCACGGCCCCTCGCGATGCTGCGCTATAACCCGAAGCATACCCCCGACCCTTTCCGTCGTCGGACCAGCTCCCCGGACTCACTCCCAGCCTCCAGACGGCTCATGCACGCGACAGGCATACCCTGCCCCCCTACATTCACCCAATCGACAACTTGCGAAACCACTCTCATAACGATATATCCACATCCACACTGCGAGGCCCACTCACCTGCTCCAAAGAGTCGGACAGACCCTCGCGAACCAACACCAACGCGACGGTCCTGCTGTGACTTCCTTCTGCGACGTCCGACTCCTGGGCGGTCAGCAGACAAAGAGGGGGTCGTAAAGTTGGACGCTGGCTTTTCAAGCCTCGCGCCCTACTAAGCGCTTCCGGGTCACCCATGACGTACTTCCTGTTTGGCCTTTCACTTTCTCTTCCGGGTCGAGTGACCCGGAAGTGATTCCCTGACTAGGCGGCCCTTTGGCAGCCACTAACGGCGCCACGCCCCGAAGGGGGGTGGCGCCCTGCAGTGTGCCAGTAGCGCCTGGCATGGCTCGCGGGCGGGGGTGGTTCACGCGGGGGGTGGTCATGTGGGCAGGGGATCATAATGTAGAAAAAATATTTAAAACCTAATTTTTCACTGGGTCCTGCATCTTTACTGCTCCTGCTATCTTGCTCTCCTGGCTCCGACAGGAAGCAGGCAGCCAGGCTCCCTCACCTAATCCCATCACAACGCTGCATGCAGCATTGGGATTGGTCTGCACCACTGTGTCACGGCGCTCCACCTTTGACTAGAGGGGTGTGCATGTTCTTCATGCAGGCTGCAATGTAGCCTGCATGGAGTGGGGCAAAGTGTGCAAACTTATTACCATTTTATGTTTTGGCTTCTCGCACTGCGTCAAAGTGGAGGAGCCGCCCCTGCAGTGCGCCTGATACATAATACTGCCCTCGAAGTACAAACTCACATCATACCGTATCCTTAGTAAATAGGCTTCAATCAGGGCCCAAGGTTTTTTTTTTTGTGGAAGGTGGGGGCCTGTGCTGTAAACCTCCGTATTCTTATTTTAAATGTTCTCACTTCAATCAGTTTCGAAATTAGATACGTGTGAGAGTTACTTAAACTAAAACATGTAAATTATTGGGTTTTCAGCCACTAACAAACCTCTGAGTGTCAACCAGATGGTATTATTCAGGACAAGTGTGACTTCCTGCCGGGACAACATCTGCATGACATGCTTGTTACATTATTTCTGCAAAGAGCAATTAAAAATAAACCTTTTTCCTCCAAAGGTAGTCAGAGGTTTTGATGGCAGATAAGGACCACCAGTCCATATAATATGCATGCCGTCACCCATGCTTTGGCTTCAGCTCTTACATTGATCTCAGATTAAACATATTCTATGTAAACTCCTCTGCTGTGGCTGGCACTTGAGAAGTTCGGTCATATGCACAGTGTACTCTTCAACACATGTGCATACGACATGGTGGACAGCTTGTGCAATTAATGATGGGAAGCTACATGCTTTAATGGCTGCCTGTGCAGTCCTTCTCTCACCATGGGGACCAACTCCACACTTTCAGTTTGATTTTTGCTGCTGCTGGACAAGGAGCTAAACTTAAAGCAGCAGAATCCAGACAACCTACGGTAGAGCAGTAGCAGGAAGTGCAGTTGATGGGCGGGTACCTCACAATGGCACCAGCTGCACCATTGATATATTTGCCTCAGTTGCTGTTTTTTAGTTTAGAAGGCAGCAACATTAAAACAATGACAAGCCGCATAATTCATCAGCACTTTGTCTTTCCTTGGATTCTGCCTCCACCAGCACTCTTCCTACCGCTATGCATGGTGGGACAGTGCAGGAACATCTTAAGGAATTTGGGGGCCATGGGCCGAACGTATATTGGGGGCCCCTGTTTGGAACAGCTTTGAATTTATGCTCCAATTTCAGCTCTTTCATGCCCTCTTTGGCCAGGTCACTGACATTGCACATGCACACTCGTCCAAATTCTAAAAGTGTTTGCGTCCAATATTCAGATATAGTGTCCTGTGTTTTCAATATTGTAACACAGCAGTAGCTCACTAATATTACTGAAAATAATCTCTGTGACCCCTTCCATTTCTTATATGTTAGGTCCTGTTTTGTTCTAAATAAAACTTTTTTTATGCATTTTGCATGAAACATAAAATAAAAAATTTCTCTGCAAAATGCCTACAATAGAGTCTCACACATCACGTACATTAAAAATAAATTAAAGGAAAACGGTATTTGAAACAACCTTTTTAAGAATTATTCATGGTCATCAGGGAAATAGTTTATTAGGGCCCCCCCTGAAAGGCTGGGGCCGCCCGGGTCAGAGCCCCTTTGCCCAAGTCTTTGGGACAGTGAATGCTTAATGAGCCTGCTGAGAGCCGCATCTTGGTAACGGGTAAAGTGGAGGAGGGTTGATGCCTGGATCAACAGCACCCCAGGCTTGAAAAGTCACTGTGCTGCATAGATACCTCTGCCTGCCAGTTCTATCCCTAATGTGCATGGTCGTTGGTCCGCCCCAAAATGTTAGGGGTAGGAGAAGTGATATCACACACCATTTATCCTCAATGACATCACAGGAAGTAATGTCATGACCTTTGACCCTGAATCGTCCTAAGAAGTGATGTCACATGACCAAACCCTGGCGAAATTGCTAACAAATCATAATAACTGCAAGATAAATATTACAACACAACATAGAAAAACCTCAATTTTTGATACCACTTTTATGTTAATAAAGTTGCAGACATGATGTGCCGGTGGAATATTACCAATTTCTCTTTGTCAGAGGAGGAAACAGGCCACAAAACACAGAACAACATTGAGAACCTAAATAATGATTTAATGGTTCCTCTGGTGTATACATCCATGAGAAGGGACTGGTACAAAGGACATTTAAAAAAAACAATAGTACTAAAGTCCACCTATAATTTATATTTTAATTGATATGAATCAACGCTTTTCAAGAGCACCAGTTAAGGACACGTTCATTTACGGGGAGATTAAGTGATTTACCCAGAATCACATGATGTTGAGCGATGCCGAGACTCAAACCGGGTTTCTCAGCTCTGAAGTAGGCAGTGCTGGTCATTATGGCACATCCTCTCCCCACTTTCGTGCTTAGTAGTTGGTTCTTTTTTAAGTGGCGCTAACAAGATAAATGGGCTGGTGCAAGCTGCCTCCTGACAAGAGCCCCGGCACTTACACAACACTGGCTGCCTCAACCTTCTGGAGGATGAAGAACAGTTGGCAGGAAGGAGTATGGGCCTAGTTCACCAGGAACAAATGGACACAACATGAGCAGGCTA